>NC_053142.1:28935434-33935434 GCF_016808335.1 Panicum virgatum
ATACCGTCGGTATTGATCCCAAATTCATGTGTATGTGGGCTCCAGCTGTAGTGAGACATTGATTTCGGTGGTATTTGATAAACAACTCAATTTCGACCCAGTGCCTAGACATTGATAATATAGAGTTGTTAGTAGGTTTAACTTAAGTTATTCCAAAAGTAACATATGGAGTAGCCTTGGAATGAAAAAATATAGTTTAAAAGTGTTTGGATTGGTTAAAATAGGAGCACTAAGATTTATCCCTAGGTGCCCTAATGGGCTAAACATGGAGTTTAGCCCTAAACAGGACTAACGGGCTGTAACAACCAACTAAGCATTATATATCAATGCAATTAGATTACCAATTAGCCCATATTTAACTCTGAGATTCAAACACACCTTAATACTTAAATGTTAAATGAATCCAAAAGACTAATTTGTGGGTTTATAAATTACCACAATAATAGGTCAAAAAGCATAAATATCTTCACCATTGATCCTAGTGGATCCATGTCATAACAAATCGATTTTTTATGATACAAGAGTAAACTAAAAGCATCTCAGGATAACACACATATAATGATTACCTTAAATGCGTAGTATATAAGTACCAGAGTGAATTAGTGTCCTTAGAATCATCAAGGTGCAATGAGGGGAGTCGAGAAGATCCACTGTGTCCTATGTGAGAAACGAAATAGAATAGGTAAATTAGATGGCAGAAGGTAGAGAGGCTTTCAAGCTACGGGAGGATGCACGAGGCATTGTTACATGTCAGTAAAATATATAATTTTAGAAGTAAAGGTTTTTCATGAAACCACAAAAAGTATGAAACAACTAAGATTAAAGATCCATAGTGAGTCCAAGAAGACAATAGAATTAAGTGAAATTAGCATCCTGATTTTCATACAAGTTTATAATTAGAATAATAAAATAAGATTGTATGCCTCTAAAAATAGCTCCCGGAGTTTTTTTAAACAAGTTCAGCAAATCAATATATTTCCATACGTATTTTTGTGAGACTATTTTCATAGGCATCAGAAAGGAAAAGATGTAAACAAATGACTCCTGTAAAATCTAATTCATAATAACTAAATGTTTAGACAAAAAAAAATGGAAAAAAGAATCAAATACAATATTAAGAGAAGGGACACTAGCAAGAAAAGGGGGATTGAAAGAATTATAACATACTCCCTACTTTTAGTGTATCACTCTTAATTTCTTAGTTTGTCCAAATTGAGGTACACTGATAAGAACTGATCAGCCAAGAGTACGTAAAAGCACCATGAAAATAAGGCATATGCATCTAAACTATGTTTATACATAGATATTCTCTTTTTATCATGTACATGTTTTGCCCAATGAAATAAGATGGTAAAAAGGTGATGTCTTCAACTAGGCTATTTTGATAAAACAATGATAATGAATAATAAAACAAAATCATTTGAATACATTTAATTTTAAGTTAAAATATCCCAAGTATTATCATAAAAAAGCTAGATACCCATGCTATTAGCGCTGGTCACCTTGCTAGTTAGATAAATCTTACATATTTTGTGAATGTAAAGATCGTGTGGTTATTTCAAGTACAGTTTGTATTATTTACTTTCAAATGATAGATGATGAAGTTCCATATATAGAAACTGTCTGTCGTAAGCGTTAATAGCTCGTTCACTTGGCTAGATCATTTCAGACCTTTACTTTGTACACGAAAATTGATAGCAAAAATTAGAATACATGTAGTTCTTAACTAACAATGACACAATGGCCTCATCATACTATCCGCTTGTGGTAAAAGAAGGAATGCCAATTAGCAGAAAAAATGTAGCAGAATGATTGTTTTGATTTTCCAGCTAGAGTCATTGTGGTGACACCATCCAACAACGGTCTCCATGGCAAAAACTTTCTTGTGTACTCCCTCTATCCCTTAATATGTGTTGCTCGCAAACACGGTTCCGAGCGACATATGTTAAGGGATAGAGGGAGTACGTTTTAACCGTGCACACTATTATCGAAAAATGTGCGTAGAAATTGCTACAACATCCATCACAATACTTCATGGCTCCAACATGCATAATCTAATCTACATATTTTTAGCTAGTAGGAGCACATCGTATCGCTACTGCCGGCAACCTATAGCATATCACGCTGCGGCTAGCAGATTGTAGCCCTGTGCCGGCGGCCGAGGCCACCGGCGGGAGCTGAAGGGCAAGAAGCCGCGAAGCCTCCTCCAGTGGCTCCCGTGGCGCATCGAGTCGCCTCCGTACGCCGCCACCTCGCGCTCCAGCCACTCCCGCGCCTCGGCGTCCGCGGCGAAGGCGTCGAGGGCGCTGAGGAGCACGGCGCGGGCGCGGCCTGTTAGAAGCGACGGCGAATAAAATGATGAAAAATAGAAAGATCAAACCGTAGAAAGACACGAGGATTTAACGTGGAAAACCCCTCCAATGCGAAGGGTAAAAACCACGGGCGCCAGCCAGCAAGAACTTCACTATATCAGGTGTTTGTGTACAACGCCTAGCGGCGGCTTACAAGAGGAATAATAGGATTGATGTTCTCCGGTGAAGCCTATGGATTAGATATATAGGAGAGTCACGTGGTCTCCTCAACTTCTACTAGCAATGTGTGATTAAAAATTTGGACCACATGGGCCTTAATGGGCCAAGCCTAAATTCCAACAATCTCCCATCAAAATTTGGATCACAATATAACATACTCCACCTTGAGACAAATTCCTTCTTGTAGCATATCAAAATCATCACCTGAACACAACAAAGAACAGAACTTCTGGCGCCAAATAGCCTCTTGGGCTAAACTGTTAAACCAACTAAGCTTGAGCAAAGCTCAAACTTAGCTACAGGAACTGGTTTAGTCATCATATCAGCTGGATTATCATGAGTACTGATCTTGCATACCTTCAATTTACCTTGTGAAATAACATCACGAACATAATGGTACCTGACATCAATATGTTTTGTTCTTTCATGAAACATCTGATCTTTAGTGAGGCAAATAGCACTTTGACTGTCACAGAATAGATCAATGCAAGAATCAACTCCACACAGCTCAGCAAACAAAACTTTCAGCCAAACTGACTCCTTGCACGCTTCAGCAATAGCCATATATTCTGCTTCTGTGTTAGACATAGCAACAATAGGCTGCAAAGTAGCCTTCCAACTCACAGCACAACTGCTAACAGTGAACACATAACCTGTGAGTGACCTGCGCCTATCCAAATCAGCAGTATAATCTGAATCCACATAACCAATTAGTCCCTGATCAGTTCTCCCAAACTTCAAACAAGAATCTGTTGTTCCTCTGAGGTACCTGAAAATCCACTGAACTGCCTTCCAGTGTTCTTTACCAGGATTAGACATGTATCTGCTAACCAAACTCATAGCATATGATAAATTTGGGCGAGAGCAAACCATGGCATACATCAAAGAACCAACAACACTAGAATATGGGACTTTTGACATGTATTCAACATCCTCCTCAGAACTAGGGCACTGAGCAGCTGACAATTTAAAGTGAGGTGCAATAGGAGTACTAACTAGCTTTGAATCATGCATATTGAAACGCTGAAGAACCTTGTTAATGTAATTATGCTGACTAAGAAATAATAAACCATATTTTCTGTCTCTAGTAATCTCCATACCTAGAATTTTCTTAGCAACACCAAGATCCTTCATATCAAATTCACTACTCAACAATTTCTTTACTGTAGTGATTTCTTTTCTGCTCTTGGCAGCAATAAGTATGTCATCAACATATAACAACAAGTATATAGGTGATTCCTCAACAATCTTAATGTAAACACAGCTATCATATTCAGATTTTTTAAAACCATGTAACAACATAAATGAATCAAACCTCTTATACCACTGACGAGGAGACTGTTTCAAACCATACAAGGACTTCTTTAATTTGCAAACGTAATTCTCTTTGCTTGGCACTATGAATCTTTCTGGCTGATCCATGTAAATTTCCTCCTCAAGCTCTCCATGTAAAAATGCAGTCTTCACATCTAACTGCTCATGCTCAAGATCATGCATAGCAACAATACTAAAGAAAGTCCGAATTGAGATATGCTTCACAACTGGAGAGAACACATCATTATAGTCAACAAAAGGAATCTGACTGAAACTCTTTGCAACTAACCTTGCCTTAAATCTTGGAGGCTCACTAGAAGACAAACCCTCCTTTCTCTTGAAGACACATTTGCAGCGAACAGTCTTTTTTTTCTCAGGCAAGCTTACAATCTCCCATGTGCCATTCTTCTCAAGAGACTGCATCTCCTCCTGCATAGCTGAGATCCACTTCTCCTTATCATCAGAATCAATGGCTTCAGAATATGTTGCTGGCTCACTAGCATCCTCCACCTGTTCAGCACAACTCAAAGCATAATAAGTCAGATTACACTCCTCAATTAAACGGTTTGGAGGTCCACAACTCCTCTTTGATATGCGAAGAGCAATAGGTAAATCTACATCCTCCTCATGCTGCAAATCAGACTGTGAAACTGGAGGTGAGTGCTGAACAGTATCAGGAACACTATCTGAAACATCATTACCAACAACTTCATTTTCCTGGTCATCCATAAGCTCCACCTGCACACTAACTTGTGACTGCAATTTCTCAACTAAAGCATCATCTGTGGACAAACTGTCAGTAAACATCACAGATTCATTGAAAACAACATTTCTGCTCATGAAAGTCTTTCTAGTTTCAGGATTCCACAATTTATATCCTTTTACTCCCGAACCATAACCAAGAAACAGACATTTAATAGCTCTAGGCTCTAATTTTCCATTATCAACATGAGCATAAGTAGTGCAGCCAAAAACTCTCAAGTGTGAATAATCTATAGGTGTACCAGACCATACCTCAATAGGAGTCTTCTTGTTGAGTGGAATAGAAGGCGATCTGTTGATCAAATAACATGCTGTATTAGCAGCCTCAGCCCAAAAACGCTTGTTCATATGGGCATTGGACAGCATGCAACGAGCCTTCGAGATGATAGTCCTGTTCATACGCTCGGCCACACCATTCTGCTGAGGAGTGTATGGTATGGTGTGATGCCTAACAATGCCTTCTTTTCTGCAATAATCATCAAAAGCATCCGAACAGAACTCTCCACCATTATCAGTTCGAAGAACCTTGACCTTCTTCCCAGTTTACCTTTCTATCATAACTTTCCATTCTATAAAAGCAGCAAAAGTATCATCTTTGCTTTTTAGAAAATAAGGCCAGACTCTATTATCATGCCATCATGGGTCTTGATCTGAACAGAGCCAATGCCAATAATCTCACACGGGTTATCATCTCCCATGCGCACAAAATCACCGTTCTGCAAAGACTCATAGGAACTGAACCAATCTCTATTAGTGCAGATATGAAAAGAACATGCAGAATCAAGAATCCACTCATCATGACCAGCAACACAACCAGCAAAGACAACCAAACAATCTGACTCAGAGTTTTCACCAGCAGAAGCAACACTAGCCTTACCATCAGATTTATTTTTCTTCTTCTCCTTATTCTGCAATTTCCAGCAATCCTCAATCATATGAGATTTCTTCTTGCAATACTTACAGAATTTCTTCTTGAGACCTTTGGACTAGGAGCGGCCTCTACCGTCATTGCTCTTGCCACGATCGTTGTTATCACTTGAGGATCTTTGCTCTGATCTGCCTCTGACATGCAAAGCGTCGCCCCTAGAGGACGAGCCATCTGTCTGCACTATGCCTTTCATCTTCTTCTTAGACTGGAGTGCCTCACAAACTTCCGCAAGGGTTAGTTCATCACGGCTTAATAGTATGGTGTCACGGAAACTTGCATAAGAACTTGGCAAAGAGCATAATAAAAGAAGACCTAAGTCCTCATCTTCATACTTAACCTCCATCGACCCTAGGTCAGCAACGATCTCCTTGAAGACAGATAGGTGACCCATCACCGAATCACCCTCATGCATCCTAAGCCGTACAGCTTCAACTTCATATGCAATTTACTGGTAAGATCCTTCGACATGCAGATCGATTCCAGTTTTAGCCACAATTCTGCAGCAGTCTTTTCCTGCAGCACTTCTTGTAGAATATCATTAAATAGATGAAGCTGAATAAGAGAAAGAGCCTTACGGTCCTTGCGCTTCTCCTCATCGGTCCACTCATCCTTCTTTTTCTTCCCGAATTTTTCCAGCGTCTCATCAAGATCATTGGTTTGCGCCAGAATAGCTCTCATCTTGACTTGCCACAGCGAGAACCTTGTCTTGTAGTCCAACATCGGTAGATCATACTTCATCGACGCCATCACGAAACCTTAACTTGAAATCACGGCTCTGGTACCACTTGTTAGAAGCGACGGCGAACAAAACGATGAAAAATAGAAAGATCAAACCGTAGAAAGACACGAGGATTTAACGTGGAAAACCCCTCCAATGCGAAGGGTAAAAACCACGGGCGCCAGCTAACAAGAATTTCACTATATCGGGTGTTTGTGTACAACGCCTGGCGGCGGCTTACAAGAGGAATAATATGATTGATGTTCTTCGGGGAAGCCTATGAGTTAGATATATAGGAGTCACGTGGTCTCCTCAATTTCTACTAGTAATGTGGGATTAAAAATTTAGACCACACGATCCTTAATGGGCCAAGCATAAATTATAACAATCTCCCATCACACGGCCGGGGCACCCCAGGCGCAGCTCCGCCTTGGCGTACTTGGCGTGCACGGCCGGGTCGCGCGGGCACGCCGCCACGGCGCGCTCCCCGACGCCCCGCGCGCCCGCGGCGCCGCCGCCGCGGCGGAGCTCGAAGTCGATGTAGTGGCACCAGAAGCCGCCCTCGTCCCGGCTGTTCCCGCCGCCGCCCTCGTCGTCGTGGCGGTACCAGCAGCGCCACGCCTCGAAGAGCCTCCGGATGCCGGCGGCGTCGCTGCCGGCCTGCTCCTCCATGCTGATCCAGGCGCGGTAGATGGTGGGGTGGTGCACGTTGCGGCAGTCGAGCGCGTCGCGGAGGAGCGCGCGCGCCTCCCCCAGGCCGCCGCCGCCGCTCCGGAACGCGTCGAGCGCCAGCTTGCACCGCCGCACGGCGATGCTGCGGCCCGGTGTGGTGGCGTCTAGCAGCTCCCGGGCGCGCCGTTGGAGAAGCTGTTGGAGATGCTCGGAGGCAGTGAGCGCTTAGTCAGTGAGTGGTTTGCAGACCATCTCAACGGTTGGATCGGGAACGGACGGTTCAGATTCCACGAATCAGCTGGGCTAAGAGCACCCTGCAGGCCTGCAGCTAAGCTAACGGAGAAAGCCGCCCGCAAGCAAATCCTATCTCGAATCTGTGAACCCCAACCAAATGACGCCGACGGCGAGCCTCCTCCTCCCGGCTCCCCCCTTCGTCTCCATCTCCGATGTGCGCCGCCTCCAGTTCCTCCCGCGCGGCCGCCGCCGACCTCTCCTCTGCTGGAGCGGCGCGGTGTGGGGCTCTGTGCGGACCCAGATGCTGTCTTCTTTCGTCGGTAAGAGCAAGGGGGAAAAAACCCTACCTTTGAATGGATTGCTCTGGTTGTGGGGTTCTTGCGTGCTTTGCTGATGCAAATCTTTCTCCACCTTATGCTCTTGTGGGAGCGCCGCACTGATTTTATCATTCTCTGGCGTGTAAATGTAGGGAGCAGAAGATCGAGCCGCAGAAGCGTTATCTGCGCTTCCCTGTTTGGGGTTGGTGCTCCCGAAGCATTGGTCATTGGAGTGGTTGCCTTGTTGGTGTTCGGCCCCAAGGGTCTAGCAGAGGTGAATCTGCGTATACAACCTTGCCAGCTTTATTCCTTCTGTTCTGGGAGCTATTTTACTCTTTATTATTGTGCTTGTGAGGTGCTAGAAATTGAGAAACATTGACCAGTGACCGACAAGATTGACCTAGGTATAGAACTTTATCAATCCTAAAATTTGAACTCCAGTAGTGTTATGTAAAGACCAAGTAAATTCTTTAACTCAGTGTTAAAGCCCTTTGGCCGTTCACATTCGTCCTAGTGCATTTCTTCCAACTATCTGTTCAGGCCACTCGGATCCGTTGAGATGCTTAGTTCTGGCTTTATCCATCAGCTGCCTTAACTAGGTGTAACTCTTTTTCTTGTTTGGCAATTTCTGTGGACCAGTTGAACAATAACTGATGATACATTTTGTGGGACTAATAAGCATGCCATGTTGTGAGTTGTTGAGCTACTATTCATGTGAGCATGCCAAGCCGAGCTGTTTGCAGTTTCATACTTTCATCAGGAATTAGAATTGATGTCATTCTTAATCAACTTTTGGTTTTAGAGAATGTACTTGAGGTTAACCAAAATAATTTCCCCTCTAAAGATGTTCTTTTGTTGGGTACAGGAAATTACAAATTTAACCTATGTCTGATTTTATCTTGATCTTGGCTGATAATTTATGGTATTAAGCCGTTAGGTTCCTCCTTGATCAGTAGTTTTAATTGTGGAACACTGCTGACTATGGAATTGTTAGCATGACTTACAAGCACTGTTTCATGTCTACATTTAGACCTTTGCTTTGTAATTCTTTACTGAATTCACAGCATTATCAAATATCATCAGCTTTTAAGTGCCAGTAATTTCTTAAATGTTGGCTGCACTGCCCTATGCTGAATAATTTTAGGCAAAAGATATTGTGGCACATGTGTGCACACCTCAAGATCAATTTTAGTACTCCTACTTGATCACCCAACAGCAAAAGTCGAAATACATTCTGTTCTATAACTTTTTCCACATTTGCTTTTAAAAGATTTTCTCTACGCTTCTGTAGTTGAGAATAATTTGCATTTCAGTGTATGTTCTCTACCAAACATATGATGGCTAGCTAGCACTTCAAAAAGAAATGTTCTGGATGCACTGCTAAGTGCTAACACAAGGATCTTTGGTCTCATTTGCTAACTTGTTTGCAGGTAGCCAGGAATTTGGGGAAGACTTTGCGTGCTTTCCAACCAACCATTAGAGAGTTACAGGTTGGTTCTTGATTTGTTGTTGCAATATGTTTGATGAGCTTGTTATGTAATGTAATATGATTTTCTGCACTTAGGATGTATCAAGGGAGTTCAGGAGCACACTTGAACGAGAAATTGGAATTGATGAGGTTCCCCCCTCCACGAATTATAGGCCCACAACCACGAATAACAACGAACAACCTGCCGCCAACCCAAGTTAGTTGATTTCCCTACATCTGAAGTTCTTTCCAGTGGAATAATGCGCACTTTTGTTAAAGAACTTCTCTTATATAAACCATATTAGAGAATCATGCATGCCAGTCAAACATCACAGATGCCCCTTGATGCATATTCAATGTTCCCACTTCCCATCTCTAGTAGTTGCTGGCAAACATTTGTTTATCTGTCCATTATTTGTTTCAGTTATGGTTCTTCCTTTCTCATTCCATTTTCTGAATACTAACCAACAAACAAAATTATGTGTTATTCAGTAACAATAACCAGAAGCCATTTACATCTGGAAGATGATATCCAATAATCTAGTTGACTGATTACCATTTTCCCTGATATTGGTCAAGTATGAATTCTTTCAAGTGAGCTTAAGGTTCCTGGCCTTCGATTCTTGGTTTGGAAAACAAAATATATGTAGGCTCCTTGCTGTGAATTTTGTCAAGGAAAATTGTAGTTGAAACCTGGAAAATTTTATCCTTCGCTCTCACTATAAGCTCAGAACTCAGAAGATGGACTTGCACTAGTCTACTTAAGTCATTGATTTCTCTATTGCTATGGCACTGGCTCATTGCTGTACATCCTGCGTGCAGATGTTAAGCCTGAAGCTGCTCCTTATACTAGCGAGGAACTCATGAAAGTAACTGAAGAACAAATTGCTGCATCAGCGGCTGCTGCCTGGAATACTCAACCTGCCCCATCACAAGAGCAAGGTCTGTCATTTTAGTTTAGCAATCTTTTGAAGTGTATCACATTTTCTGTAACTGAAGGAAAGTTAGGTATTTTTCACCAATAATAAAGGTTCCAACCCCGTGTTTGCCCAATTTCAGAAGCAGCACCCCCAATTCAAAGTACCGGCGCTGCTACATCAGGAGGTAATGATGGTCCCGCAGCTCCTGCTCCTGCAACCGAGTCTGGTCCAAGCGAAGCAAATCAGTCTGAGAAGGTGGAAAGCGAGCGAAGCAAATCAGTCTGAGAGGCGGAAAGCGAGCGATAAAGCCAGTGGATGGGAAGAGCAAATCAGGGCGAGGAATTTTGCTCAGTTTTTTTTCCCTGAGGCGGGCGAGGGTTGTATGAAATGCTTATAGTGCTTAGGCCTATTCTGTTTATCTTGTGCTGCTGTTGTAGATGTTGAAGAAGGCTGTGTATATTTCCTGGTAGTGCGTCTCACGCTGCCACGGCTGCTGTTGTGCCGTCGTCAGCCTTGTAACATTTCTGAGCCTGTCGTAGCCACGAGAGTTTGTTGTATGGAGCAATGAGTTTAATCATGACTCAACGGAGAGGCGATTGATTCCGTTCTCTGAGCATCAGGTTCTGAATGTTTGCTGCCCGTCAGTATAGTTCATAGAAGGTCTGCTACTGTTTGATGAAAGTTGAAACGCATGAATGACGAGCCTGACATGCAACGATGCGATCTCTCAAATGCTGCTGTGTCGTACATGCCAGCTTTTTTATCCGTCCATTTCTCAATTTTCCGAATCCAGTGCGGTGAATGTGCCGTCTTGTTTCTTTTTATCGCTTGAGGGGAAAGCCAGGATGGAAAAATTGGAAGAAAAGGGTATACGTTTGTTACCAAAATGTGAGTTTCGGCGTATGGATAGGCACAAGCGGTGCCGACGAGGAGGACAATTCTAGCAAGGAATGGCGCCGCATGGAGTCGTTGTTGATCCCAACACAAGCATCGAGAACCAGCCCTGTTTTCTTGTACTTTTCCTGCATCAGTCTGCCACAAACATACAGAGAAGTCCTCCGAAAATAAACACACACAAACCGAGCGAGAGAGAGAGAGAGAGAGATGGACTATAGCATGCAAGGCTCAAAGGACTCGTACTCGCCACAAGGCAAGATTGTGCCCCTTCCACGATCTCTTCGCGCACGATTAAATTCGATTGTTTGTTCTTGCGAACTGTTGTTGCTAGTACTGTACTAGACTTCCTGCAAGGATCCCTTCAATCCGCACATTATTTTCTCCTTTTCCCCGACGAACTTCACTCCTCGTGAAATCAGGCAAAAGAGTCGTTGATGGCTCAACCAGCAGCGTTTCAATCATTCAGATTCCTCTTTGGATGATGGACATCTAGTTTCCTGAATCCTTGTGAACTGTTCTTCCCATAAAGGCCAAGGCGATCGTTTCATACTTGATTCCCGGCCCGTCCTCATTTGTCTCCGTTATTTTTCTTTCAGTCCACGACTACTTGTACCCGCACGCGCAGCCAGGGCTGTATCCGCCGCCGCCGCCGCCGGCGGCGGCGAACCCGCAGGGGGGCTACCAGTACCACGGCTACTTCGGCGGAGCAGAGCACCCCTGGTCGGGGCAGGCGGCTCCGTCCGATGCGGGGCCTTTCCACTACCAGGACGACGCCGACTGCATCACTTTCCTCGGAGGATGGTGCGTTGTTTCTGCTCATCTTTTTGAAGTTCTCCATTCATGCGTCGATGCATGCATGTGCCATGCCATGCTGATCTTGTTCTTCCCGATTGCGTCCACAATCCCAGATGCAGTGTTCCCTGAACATCCATGCCGTTGCTTGGAGACCTAATTTTTCTTTGCATAGACTCAGTTAGAGAACATTTGTTTCAAGTCCACGATGAATTATATATATATATATATATATATATATATATATATATATATATATATATATATATTCTTACTGTAATTATTTGATGTTAATTTTTCTTTGTGTAGACTTAGTTGAAGTTCCAGAGATTAAAATGAGTTGGGATGGAACTAAAAACGACTATATTTAGTTTTTTCCTCACTAGTGAGTGGTAGCTGCCCTTATTTGTACTTGTCACATGGACTAGTGCTAGAGTGTGGTCTGATGCATGCATGCTTGCAGCCTGGCGGGGCTGTGCTGCTGCTGGTTGCTGGAGCAGTGCTGCTGCTGCCCCTGATGCCTACGGAAAGGGAGGTCCATCGGTTGGAGAGGGCAAAGATACATGCACCGGCTAGAGGGCGATGCTGATACAGTCCATCCTCCTCGTGCCGGCCGATCAAGCATGCTGCAGTGCTGCTGCTCGGCACGAACCAATGCTATTAGCCTATAGCTTGTCGCTCTCTGAAACTCAAGCTTGCTTGCAGCCGTGTGATGTCTGTATGGGATGTGTATGCGCCAAATTAAATAAGCTGCGGCCGCCGCCGTCGAGCCCGAGCAGATCGAGGCGACTGGTGGATGATGACTCTGCAGCGACGTCGCGTTACGCCGGGCATGTAAGACCAAGGCTCCTGCTCTGGCATCGCCATCATCGGCGTCTCATTCTGCAATTCGGAAGGTCCGGTCCCCAATCTTTTGCCCGACGGAGCGGACGGATTGAGACGCGACGACGACGGCATGCCGCCGCCGGTGCGGCCAGTGCGAGACATGGGCGGGTGGGGAGCCCCAGCGAGCGCATGGCTCCATTAAGCTGAGTGCCGAGCTCATTGCAGTGTCAGCGACAGGACACTGGAGCGGTGGCACTGCGCTGGGGCTTCCCACTCGCCCATGTCTCGCACCGTGGCCGGTGTGCGCGCGCGCCGCCGCCGACGCGTCCCAAGTCCGTCCACACGCACGCACTCGGCTTTCACTTCACGGTTTGCCATGGCTCGCAACTTTTGAAGCTCCAGCATGACCGTCAGGGCACCACACCAACATTTCAAAACCACACAGTGATGGACACAGGGTTGTAGGCAGATAAACCGCAAATTATTCCACGCACTGCATTCACAGGAGAAAACAGAACAAATCGTCGCCCCCGGAATGTCTATGTCCCGATGATTCAAGGCTACGAAACAAAACGCTACAGCAGGGCTGGCAACACAATCCACTGTGCCAATGTCAGAAGCAAATGGTACACTACAGATTACAGGGGGTGCGAAAGGTGAACAAAAAAAGTTGGTCAGGTCCGGTCCTCTCCAATGCACAGGATTTATGTGATGAAGGGCCTCAGTGGCCATCCGACCGGGCACTGAAAGTTGAGCAGGGGCGGTGGTACAGAGGATGATGATGATGGATCCCGGCCATGGTGCTCCAAGAAAAGGGCGCACACCAGTGTGGCTTTTCCTGACCCTGCAAAGGTGGGGATTTGGTTCAGGAACTTACCACTGCTGCCGCGGCCCCGGGCATGCCGGATTCCACCGACCATCTGTAAAAGCAATCGAGTGGGAGTGGGAAAACAGGGTTAGACACATCAGGTTCTGCTGCTCCCTATGGCTACTGGAATCTTGAATGATATGCACGTTGAGGGAAATTATGTGCAGCTGCAATCAATCTACTGAGGAAGGAACAAAAAGGGAATGCTACAGATTTGGCACCAAACATCACATTCAAGCACTATCCAGTTTTGTTCAAGTACTATCCAGTTCCATCTTATCAGAAACCGTACTCGGCTAATCAATGGTCATAGCAGAAGCTTCTCATGCAGTATTTGAGATCTGGACTATTATGGCACCTGACCTTAATGCCTGTATAAACTAGGAAACAGGTAAACTCAGTTGCTACTGAATGGAACATTTATGGTAACATAATGAGCAACGAGAGCCCACAGATGCTAGTTTGCATGTTGCGGAGCATATCATATGCATTTGAAACATGCAGTGTTCAACAGAGCTACTAAGCATAAAAAAGATTTCTTTTAAAAAAGTTCAAACAGGACACTAGAAATGGGCTAGCAGAGCAGCAGATAGAAACTGACAAGCAGATTGCACATTTCATATAAAAGAAGCTAGATCTAGAAGAAGGGTCACCTTTTAGGGTGAGAAGATACCAGGCTACTCGCAGCTAGCTCTATAGGATTTTAACAAAATTTGGTGCATCATCCCTTGCTCCAGCAGTTGTGCGGTAAACATATAACTTATCCACTCTAGAGAGGTCGTCACCATGGTTTTCCTCCATCTCACTGCTTCCATCTAGTTCATTCATGATCTCCACATTGAGCATCGGCATCTTCGACGCAAGGACTTGGCACCCCTTTAATGTGACATTGCATGATGACATCCAAAGGGATCGCATTGTCTCATACTTTGCAACATTCCCCAAGAGTGCAACATCACCAAAAGGACTGTCTCTAATTTCAAGCTTCCTGAGATTCTTGCATCCGTTCATCACATGCATCATCCCCTTATCACTATCTCCAGCAAATGCTATAGAAAGCATCTCAAGGTGTTTTGCATACTTTCCAATATACATGAAAACCTTATCAGTGAGAAGACCTGACATTGACAGTCGTCTTAGCCCCTTGCACTCACGAACAATTGCACCGAAGCCTTCATCTAACGGCTGGTTTGTTATGGCATCTGGCTTCTTTGGCTCAAGTATACATAGTCTAAATCTTATGAAATTTGGGCAGTTCTTGGCTACGGTAATTAGTGCGTCATTGGTCATCTGGTGACAGAAATACAGCAAAGAGCTCAGTTTTGGGCAGCCTGATGATATTGCAACAAGTCCCTCTTCTGTCACAGCAGAAAAACCAGCAACATAAAAATCTGATGGGAAAACCCTGAGTTCTTGTAGATCTTTGCAACTGGAGGCCACCACTTGCAAACCCTTATCAGAGATGCAATCCAGTACCTGTGAATGCTCAAAATCATTACACGTTTTCTCTTGTAACATATAAAAATGATATGCCCAAAGCAAAGAGAAGAGAACTCACCCAAAGACGCTGGAGTTTCACACAGCGGCTGAGCAATTTAGTCAGATCAGAATAATCCAGTGTGGGAGTATAGCTCAAGTTTAGGCCTGTTAGGTGATGGCATAGGGGATAGATAAAAGGAACACAAATAGGAGAAGCATCCCAAAATCCTGACAAACTCCTCAGCATTTTGCATTTCTCCAGTGCCCTAGTCAGCCTCGAGTAGGATTCAGAATCGTCTGTCAAATTACCAGTCCCCAAGTCTTCCAAATTTGGGGTGCGCGCTAGTATCTTGGAGAGTGTATCTACTGATACAGCACGATTCAACCTCAAACTGCGTAGGTTCGGAGACCTAGCAACAAGTCTCTCTAGTGCGCCAGAATTCACCTCCCCTTTGATGCACGCAAAATTCAAGGACACAAGCGAAGTGCAGGAATCAGGGAAGCAGGAGAGCCACCTGGGCCCATGGTCCTCAACGTCATTTTCCTGCAAATCTAACTCCCTCAGGAGCCTAGACAACAGAAAGAAGGAAGAAAACAAAGTCAGCACATTAACTACTAGATTCCAATATAACAAGAAAAGCTTTATGTATTCAGTTAAAATCAATCAATTACTCCTGATAGTAGTAATGATGATAATTCGTTCAATAAAATTTTTGCATCTAGTCCAAGAAAACACTTGTGTGCAGCATAGCCACATCACACCTAGCTAACTCTATACACTATGCCAAAACTGTATTTATTCATCAAGCCAAATAACAATTCTAGAAGTCATCCATGACAAAATGCTAATCATCTAAAGAGCAGATACAAGAATAGAACAATCAAATACCACTTGAATTAACTGGTTCATCATAGTTCAGCTCATCCAGGAGAACAGTAGTATTCTATATGCGTAGCAGACCAACATATGACTTGAACAGTTGTACCCTAAATGAAAATACACTTGGAAGATAGGCTCCAGAAAAAATCACAACTAATGGTGCATAAGCAAATGCATTACATCTAATAAAATGCCAAAGCAGTTCCAATTGGGCACCATTGTCAAATCAGGAAATCAAAAAAATGATGCACTTAACAAACAGGCATGGAAGAATCAAAATGCTGCATTTGACGAACGGGAACACAAAGCTCACTTGCAGTGACTCGCAATAGCAGCTAGCCCATCGGTGCTGAACCCCTCGCAGCTGATAAGGGCGAGGGCCTTGAATCTTGGGAATGACCGAGCTAGCAGCTCAAGGTTCTCATCCGACACAACCATCCGCTTCATCCGTAGCTCCTCAAGCCCCACACAGCTCCTTGCCGCTGCCTCAATCCATGGCCGCGCATAGCCACCCCAATCAGGTGGCACAAGGTTGAAGTCTGCAAAGTGCGGCTTCCCCTTCACCGTCAGTGCCCTTACATTGGGAAACCGCAGCACTACGCGCTCAGGGCGCACTGCGTAACAGTTCCCCACAAACACAGCTCGCCGGCTCAGCCTCTCAACCTCATACCAAACCTTGCACACGAGCGAGACCGTGTTCCTGTCACTGTGCGACAGCAAGAAGCTGAATATGTGCTCCACCACCTCCTCAGGGAAGTAGGTCATGATGCCCTCCCCTAGGAGCACCTTGTTACCAGGGCAGGAACTGGATTTGATCTCCTCCAGCCTCCAGGTTGAGGTTATCCAAGCCAGACCAAGAAGTTAACAACAACAGAGTGGGAATGTGATCCACTTCCCTTCGAGCTTCCGGGTTATTCAACACAGAACAGCAACAAGAACTAAAAGTCCTCTGAGCACATCACCTCATGCTAGATTTCTTGAACAGACATCAAACAGGAAGTAATGACAGTCAAACAGCGGCAAGCAATGCCATTCACTCAGGTCAACTGAGCAAAGGAAACCAGGTGGCTTTCAGATCTGCAGGCTGCGCCCCTTCCGATAGTTGCTGCATCCGTGACCCATGCCCGATTTGGACATGGGAGTAGGCCCGAATTACTGTAAATGAGCTGGAGATGGCAATCACCCTCCTCTCAGGCCCGATCCCTCCACCGAAACCTGCAAAAAAAATTAGCAGCTCCTCAGCTCTTGCCGCCTTAAGGTGGAATACACTTGAAGAAGTTTTTTGCTACATGATTAAGATTAACTCCTTTCCCTTCCTTGCCCGCGTTCATTTTTTTTCTCAGATTTTATTCAACAAAGACAGTGCCACATTGTTATTGGAGGTAAAGTATGATATTCGAGCATTAGAGCACTGAGAACGTGCTATCCAACATTTGATGCATCCGAACGTTAGTAGACCAAAGAGCGTATTAGTATGTAAAACAGATAGCATATCTTCTAAGTTTGACCAAACCAACTTCAGTCCAGAACAAAAACTCTCTAAAATCTCAAACTCCACCCGTCTCATGTGATTTGCAAATGTCACCACTCAATAAGTTGGAAACTAGCATACAAACCACAAAAGGATACAACAAAAGGTATTTTATTTGCCCGGTTAGCATCTAGTAAGATGCTACCCGCCTTCGAGCAAACTATATAGATTTAAGTGAGTTGGAATCTATTGTAAGGTATGAAAAACGACTAAGAATTTGAAGAGAGAGAAAAAAGGCATGAGGCGTGATGGCACTATGGCAGTGACTAGTGAGCGCATCTCCAACGGAGTCCTCAGCCGAGCCCAGCCCAGCCCCTACTGTTATTTTGAGGGTCTCCAACGCCACCCACCCCCCCCCCCCCCCAAAAAATAAAAAAAGGTCTCCAACCGAGCCCCACCTCTGATCCGCACCCTCATCCATCCAGAGCCCCGAGCTCCCAGATGCAGGAGCTCCTACAACCCGAGCTCTCATCCTAGTCCGGAAGTCTCCGAATCCCACGGACCATCCATCGCCGGAGCAGAACCACGAATCAAGGGGAGAGAGAGAGAGAGAGAGAGAGAGAGAGAGAGAGAGAGAGAGAGAGAGAGAGAGCACCTAGCAGATCGAGCACCGCCGAGGGGGAGCCGCGGCGGAGGCCCGGCCTCCGGGAGCGGCGGCGCCCCGCGCCAATGGGGGCCCGCCCTGACCCCCGCGCCGGAGTTGAGCGGCCGCGCCGGCGCGGAGCTGCGGTGGCCCCCGTCCGTCCGTCCCTGCCCCCCGCACCTGCACACGGGCCTGCTGCGCTGAGAGGGAAGGAGGGGAGCGGCGATTGGGAGAGCAGAGATGCGGCAGCGACTGCGAGAGAGAGAGAGAGCAGGAAGAGGGGAGAAATAGAGAGAGAGACGGGGGAGGGAGGCAGGTGCGGCCACTGGAAAGGAAGGGAAAGCAAAGCAAAAGCACTGGTCCTGTCACGTCCGGCGCCTGTTGGTGTGGTGTGATGTGCAATAGTGGCATACTGGCATGCATACGGATACCGAGACGGTACCAATAGTCTACTCTATTCTACTCCTGTATACAATCCCCCGGCCCCGGGGGGCGTATACAGTACAGTACATCCACTCTCTCCTCTACTGTTGCCACATGCGCCATCCTCGTCATCTCCATCTCTCCAATTCATTCATTCCTTCTCTCTCATTCACCCAAATCCTTAATGATTAGATGGCGCCTCTCCGTGACAGGCAGGCAGGCAGGCCAAATGACCTCAGCCTCTCTCTCTTCCAATTTATTTTTTTGAAAGCACCAAAAGCACACACTAATCGGACTTAACACAAATTAGATTGCTCGATTAGTCTTGAGACGCGCCTACCGTGCAAACTCACGCACACACGTCCATCACTTGCTCTGTCCCAAGTGCAACACTCGCGTTGCTCCCGATGGGAATCCAACGCGGGTGGGCGCGCTCGCGCACCTGGCGAGCGTGCCACTCGATCTACGGCTCGTTCGCTCTCTCTTCCAAATCCATCGGTCCTTTTCCAGCATCAGCATCCACCACCCATCACCGGCAGTGTTGTGGACAAAGGCCGTCCATAGCTTCGTTTGAAGGCTGTCCGTGTGTTTCAGTTATAGGATGCTCACATAATGGTCCATGGACTCATTGCATCGAACCACAACGTAGTGAAATATGCTTAGGCCTCCTCCAATGGCATTGCGACGTCGCCTACTAAATGAATTGTTTAATTGATGAACAGTGTAAAAACATCGCACTTTATTCGGCTAGCTGTGGTTGGTGACTGGTGCTGATTTGTTGTGAGAGAAAAATATTGTTGCCCCTGTTCCGCTAGGCGCTCGCCTAGGCGCGATTCCGCGCGCCTAATCGCGAGTCGAAGGGTCAGCGCCTCGCCTATGGGGTAGGCGGACCCATAGGCGTCGGCAGCTCGTTGGCGGCGCCGACAGGGGTGGAGGAGCGTCCGGCTGAGGTCGCTGGTGGGGGAGGAGAAGCTGCGGGCGGCGGCGGGCGCTCACATGGGCTTGTGCGGGCGGCGGCGGGCGCAGGCTCGGATCCGCGCCGGTGAGGGCGAAGGCTGCAGAGGAGGAAGCATGGGCGGGTCCGGGCGGCGGCCTGGTCAGCGGAGATGGTGGCAGAGGCGAGCGGGTGGGCGGCGACGGATGGAGGAGGAGCAAAGGAGGCGGCGGCAGGTGGAGCTAGAGCAGAGGAGGCAGCGGGTGGAGGAGGAGCAGAAGCGGCGGCGGCCGGTGGAGGAGCAGAGGAGGCGGCGGTGCCCGGTGGAGGAGCAGAGAGGCATCGATGGATTGGGCTGTGCCTTCTTGCCAACTTTAGATCCACTTGTCTCAAATGGGCCTTTTCTCCATTCTTCTCATTTCATGAGCACTGATCTTCTATTTTTTCTTTTGTTTTAAGTATTTATACATGTATTATTCATTGCCTAGGAAAACGCCTAGCAACGCCTAGGCGCGATTAATCCCGACTAGGTGCTAAGCTAAGGGTCAGCGTCTAGAATCCGCCTAGCGCCTAGCGGAACCATGACTGTTGTTGACGGGTAGCTGATGGCTGGTGTTAGTTTGGTGTGTGAGAAAAATAATATTGGCCAGTTGCAGCAAATAGAGTGAATGCTAGCGCTGCAGCCACCGCTTGGCGAGAGCGAGCGTTCTAGCCCGCACACGCACGCGCTCCAACTTCCAAGACATTGCTGCTGCTGTCCCGGCTGGCGAAGTCGCCGGTACGAGCGGCAACTGCTGGAGGAAGCCTTACGTAATGGTCCATGGACTCATTTTATCGAAGCAATGTTTTTTTAAGGTACCACTTCCGTGCTTGATTCGTAGGTGGAGTTTGCTTGCACGTATGAGCTGCTGCTGTTGTTCTATTGACCTTTAGGCTTTAGCAAAAGCATAATATATGGTCAAAATGCGTCGGTTCCTTGTATCTGCACAAGAAAATCCTTGTACCTAGATTGCAATTAGGCCTCATTTGGATTCAGGACTAATTTTTTAGTCCTTGGATTTGGCACGGACTAAGTATGATCTAAAAAAAAAGTAGAACTACGTATGAACTAATTGTCAATCTAATTGCGTCGATAATGGCTAATTGGTAGTTATAACTCATTAGCCTTGATTAGTTCAAAATTAGTTCATGTTTAGTCTATTAGTAAATATCGGCCTAAACTTTAGTCCTCCTATTTTAGTCCATCTGCATACTACCGGATTTAACCGAGATATAAAATGAGCGGAAAACAACAGAACAAAATAATAATACCTGCCAACCAAACCAAGATAACATTATTATGAACGTCCCATCACAATTATGCGCGCTAATGTAATGGTTTTACAAGCACGAGCTTCCAAAACACATCGCATTCGTGAAGGCACTTGCTGCGTATAGTATTAGCTAGCGCATGACCCTTCTTGGAATGCCGTCTTCTGATTGGTGGCGCGCGAAGTCTTTGGTGACACGTGGAGGCCATCAGGTTGCTTTCAGGCGCTGACGTGAGACTGTGGGTGAAGATTAGGTTGCGTGGCCTCAGTGTCTTCTGACTGGAGCCTCGGGGACGGAAATGCCCCGGATAATTCCAGTACTTGTGCTAAAACGATAATAATATAAACCTATAAAAATAAATGATACAGTTTTTTTAGGGGTAACATTAAAGTTTTGGTGAAAGGATCGGATACGGTTGGATAACTACGGATAGTTACTATTTTTCTCGAATTTGGATTGGGTACGGATAGTGTCAAAATTTTCAAATTAGATATAAATAGATATTGATATCATAAAAATATAAATTTCTTTTTGGATTCGGATATAGTGTCAGATACTGAAATCTGGATTCAGATACGAATGAATATTAACCTCTCTAAATGAGTTCAAACTCAAAAGATCCTTGCCTAATTTTGCGCCACCAGTGTTAAGAGATAGTGGATAGAATGAATAGTATGAACGGATATTATCCATATCATTTACACCCATGATAGACTGCATACCACACGATTTTTCTTTTTTTTCTTTTACCCAATGGATAGATAGAAAGATGACGTGTAAGATCTTCTCCCTGTCCTAACAAAATCCTGACATCGTCCTTCTTTTTCTCTAACTCTCTCCATCCTCTTTCTCCCTCCGCCAGACTCTTCTCACTTCCGTCTCAAAGTTCCACCATTCGCTTGGCATCAGTGTCTGTCTCATTTCTTATCAACGGCGGTGTCCCGATCTCTGCCGTCACGTGGCTCTCTGCATATATATCCACTCTGCTCGACTATGGCTCATGGATTAAAAAAATATATTACTGACTGGTTGGTGGTTGTTGGCTTGTGCTGATTTGATATATGATAAAAGCACTGCTGCTGGTTACTAAGATCATCTCCCCCTCCTCAGTCGCCGATCGTGTCCACGACCACGACCCTATCTTAAACTCGGCAGCGCTAGCTTGCCGGAATTGGACAAGACCTTGTGGGATCGGATCACTGGATCATGCAGCCTCAAATTCATTCAACCGCCGATGGTCTCTAAATAACATTTCTAGGTTTTTCAGGGTCTCTAAATAAAGGCACTGCGATCCTACATCATATATGCGCGCATCTTTTTGATGTGTTGCCTTTTCGTCTGAAAATGGGGGAGGTTTTGCCGATTTTTGTTTTTGAACCATACTTCCTCCGTTTAAAAATATAGCTACTTTTAGAGTTTAAATTTGTTCCAAACATAGCTATATGTTGAGTTCCAACAAGTAGCCTTCTAAATCTGCTTTCAGAGAAAGGCTAATAAATGTGCACCAATGTTTTCAAATCACATTATCGAACCTATTCGTAAGGGTACCGATAAGACAATTAGTCGTCGATCAGCTCGATTAGTCGAGTCTAGTAGGTCCTAGTCGTAGTCTAGTCGTCATGTATATTTCAGGATCCATACTACATATATCGGTCCCATATACTATATGTAGTGTGTTGTTTAAAGGAAATATCAAGATAATGTTGATGGTCACTAACTTTGTAATTTGTGAGTTCTGATTTGGGAATTAAACTAAAAGAGCACTAGACTGGAGCTAAAACAATAGCAAGATAGAGAAGATACACTAGCCGTCAAGAAAACATTGCCGCAGAATCCAAATTCCAAAGTATCCAAACACAAGAAATCCAGATTGGCAAGTTATTGCTGCTAAAATAACAAAGAAATCTAGGGACGGCGCAGCAGGCGGCGCTCGGGCGTTGCAAGTACGGATGGGCGGCCGGCGGTGCGGACGGGCGTAGTAGGGATGGGCGGCGGCGGTGCGGATGAGCGGACGTACGGACGACGGCTTACAGCTAGAAGCATGGAAGTAACGCTCGCCTAAAGAGATTTATATACCAAAACCTAATGGCCACCAAATTGCCTGCCCAAAAGTTTTCCAGGTCTAAAGTTATACATTAAAATGCTAGTCCTCCGCACACTAATCGGATGACTAATCACGGTTAATTGATTATTAGTCGGAATGACTAGAGTTCTAGTCAAGTTAATCGAGCCGGTGGCCCTTATCGGTACCGACAGACTGATAAGCATGATTAATTGCGACTAATCACAATTAGTCGGACAACTTAAAAATATTGATGTGGATATATTATGAGATGGAGGGAGTAAAGTTTATTATAAGTTTATGCAAAGTTCTTATTACCAAGAACAATTTGCTCATCTGCTGAAATTCAAGGTGATCGGAATGGAGGCTCTCAGCAGCAGGTTGATCTCGCCCGTGCCATAGCTACTTAGCTGTAGTAGCTCAACATCCGAGTCTTAGAATACCAGAGGCCTGATTAATTAGGAAAAGGTCGCTGCTGGACGCCTAAACTAAGTTATCTCTAACAGCAAAGGCAGCTCGGGTTACGAGGCGATGATAACCAAAAAATAACAGCAGGCAGCTGCCAATGCAAGCTAGTGACCCTGATTATGCCACACTAACCTGCAAGCGGCTATGCCCTAGGATTCCCAGTAGAATACATCACATCTAGCGCTGGCGTTGCCAAAGATCACCAGTTGGGCAGGGTGAGATTAATTAGAATAGCAAAAGGGATCGAGGGCTGGCGTGGGAGCATGTGGGTAGCTAGCTGCTGGCTAGGACATCACCACGGTGCATGCAGCAGGAATGCCAGCGCTGTTTGACGAGGAGCAGGAGCAATAGCGCCAGAACGTGTGTTTGGTAGTGCTGCATCTGATCCTCTATGGAAGCTAATTCTTTGATAGAACGAAGTGATTCTATGGATAGAAATGATTCACTTTGACTCTTAGCCTAAACTATTAAAATTAGGATGGAGAATCACTTCACATAATCAAGAAAAGCTATTTTTTTCAGCTCTCAACATTTCATTTCACAAAATCAACAGAGAATCACTTCTCTTTTAAAATCTATATGGCAGAGCTCCTGTTGGATTCAGCAAAGAATCAGCTCTGATAGCTCTGCCAAACACACCCTCGGTCTCTCTCTCTCTCATGATTAGCAGGTAAGGAATGGTCGTTAGCCACTAAGTGCCTCTAAAGTAAAGGTTGTTTCTTTGTTGTCGGCGCATTTTGTCTCTAGTGTTGTATATATGCGTACGAATGTTGATTGTTTGGAAGGAACTCTTCCACCTATGAGCCTACGCGCCATGCTTAGATCATCAGATTTTTTCGTTACTGTCGACATTCATTGCAATATTGTTGATGATACAGGGACAATTCAATAATACCCTGTTTTCTTTCGGTAACAACTTCAAACTTTCAGTTGGAAATAAGTAGTATTAGGGTTTGGGCCCAATTTAATTTCCCCGTAATTAAACTGGACTAATTCTTTTTTACCTATAGTGAATATATAGTAGGAATTTCCTGTCATTTTCGGAGGTTGCTTCGGAAAAAGTGAATGAATAGTTGTCAAATTCTAAACACATTTGTAGCACATTTTATCTTCAAAAGTAGCTTTTAAAATATTGTAAATGTGCTACATTTTGAATGCACTGTATGCTATTAATTAATTGTCAAATTAAAGTAATAGTTGTCAAACCAATGTCTTGTTGACCATGTCGTTCTCCAAAGCGACTTCTCTTATTTGTGACAAGAACTATTATATTGTCCCTGCTTCAATTAATTAACAAGCCGTACAACAATTTATACTTTGACACCGAATATGCTTAGATACCACATAATCAAACTCCCAGAATACATGATTACAGCTGTACCAACAAAATACATGTTATATGTCAAAAAAATGAAGAAACAAAAAGTTATATATCACTACCTTGCCCAACCTATCAGCCCCTTTGACACCTCTGCTTTTCCCCACATTGACATGATTTCTTTACTACTTTCTTACTGATGTTTCGTTCGAAGAAACTCTCTCAATCAGCCCCAACACACCCTTTGCCTTAACTTTTCGACCATCGCTTTCATCACTTATCTTAAGGTCTTATGTAATTCCTGAGCTGTCGGTGTTTCGATCACATGCTAGTAATTTGTGCCGCACTTCTCTGTAGCTTCATAGCTAAAACTCAAAGATAAAGGATCTATACCGGTTCGGGCAATCGCTCTACGTTCAGTGCGGGTGATGTTCTTCGTGTTCTCTGCGTTCGAATGCATTGTTGCAGCATATAAATAAATTGCATAGTGAACTCATTTGATTTGTCTAAGTTCATTTCAACCTGTCTATATCTCTCTACCCAACCTGAGTTAACCACTAAAATTAAAAAAATATTAATATACTTGACATCATGGGTTCTAGGTCTACAGCCATGTGATGTCAAAAGATGACAAAATAGTAAAAGAAGAAAAATGGGGGGAAAGGAAGGGGGAGAAAAGATGGGAAAGGGCATCTTTGTGGGGAGCTAGCCTAGGCATTACGATAATGGTGCATTTGCAACTAACCTGAGGGAGATCCTAGTATAGATCCACAGCAACCTTCTCTGGCCCTAGCCTGGGCATTTGATGGACTAAAAGCTCTGCTTTATTTCCCTACAAGAATATAAAAAACAGAAAGATTCTGTTTCTGACACACCTTAACCAATCAGGTGCAGAGCTCAAAGAAAAGCTCATCAGAAGGGAGCATAAAAAGGTACTACCACACGCTACTTTCACTAGTACTGTTTGGTACTCTCAACTCCTTGTGCTATTCCCGGAATAAGAGAATTTTGGTCTTACGCCATGAGCACTCAATCACACCCAATCAAGTGAAAATGGTGGATGCAATGCAATGCAATGCAGCCGTATCGAATATGCTGATGGAAAATCTCGGCCATGTCCGTGAAGGCAAGCAGCGGACAGGAGGCTTGCTGTTGGCAATCCGGTTTATTAAAAACCTATAACATATACAATAATAATGGACGCATCCGAGTAGACCGGTCCCATTTAAAACGTAGGATTTCACCTGAAAATTTCTAGGGTGCCTTTGAAAATAGTTTGATTCCTTCTAGCTAGTAAAGGAAATAAAGGTGAAGCATATGTAACATATATGGTATCTTAAAATCTCCTGGGTTCCGCAGCACAACTACTCTCTCCATATTGTAAAGAAAGTCGTTTTGAGTTTGTCTTAAGTCAAACATTTTAAATATTGACTATAAATAAATTCTTTTAGGTTGAGTTTGAAAATATAAAAGTAATATAAGTAGATTCATCTTGAAATCTAGTTTCGTAAAAGTATATATTGACTATATTTTATAAACTTTTTACAGTAAAAAGTTAGTGGCCAAAGTTGTTGTTTGAGATTGTGTCGATGTCCTAAACGATTTCCTTTGCAATATAGAGGAGTACCTCTTATCTCTTGTAACACAAGTTTATAGTGTGTGATAGTACACAACATGTGAATTGGACAAACAAAATCACTCCACTATAGGTGGCACAATCCAATCAGTGAATAAGCACCAATACGCTTAGAATAAAAAATAAACCCGCCGTACTCGCTACGGAAAAAGGGAGTTAAAAACTCTGTCGCGTAATTGTAATGGAGAGATATATCTTGCATCTAAGAAAATCATAAGATCTACTCTCTCCGTCCTGGAATATAAGACATCTGAGGGTTTGAAATTTGTACTCAAATGTAAATATAAGATATCATAGAGTTCTTTGAATAAAAAGTCATGCTAATCTCCTTAGTTTTGGTGCTAGCTTTGTAAAAGAAAATCAATTGCAGTGGGCCATGGAGTAAAAAAAGGCCTACTAATCTCTTTGGTTTTGGTGTGGGCAGCTGAAAACTAAGCAACTGATTGACTGAACAATGTACTAATGAGGGATATATGCATCTTTTGTCTACCTCCATAATCTGTCTACAAAATCTCAGAATGCCCTAAATTTCAGTAAGGAGGGAGTACAGCGCGCCTCAGTTGATAAGTGCTGCGGGACGATCCATTTGCATGGCTTTTGCGTGCATATCCATACACTCATATCTATCATCACATCTCGCCCTCTCCCCACCAGCTCAGCTTAACTTGAATGCGCATCAAAACAGATGGATAGGTTTACATAGTCGTGCATATCCCCCGTGCTTTCCCCCCTTTCGTGGAATCCTGATCCTGATCACCAAGATGAGATGATCGAGGACCAGCATGAGAAGGGAAAGGGATCGAGCACTGTGATGGCTGCAAGGAAGCATGCCATGAGGGAGAACTTATTCCGTTCCAATCATGGGCAACAAGGACCACCATGAAACCGACGCTTTATTATTCATCTCTCTCTCTCTCTCTCTCTCTCTCTCTCTCTCTCTCTCTCTCTCTCTCTCTCTCTGGGGTCCATCCATCACATGCCCATCGATCAGCTACTGCTGCCTACTGGGGCAATCGCGGCCAAGGATAGAAAGCACGGGACGGGAGAAAGAAGAGGAAATTAATGTGAATGGTTAAGCAACACATGGCAGGGGCTTGATAAAAAAAAACACATGGCAGGGGCCCCAAGAGAAAATAGTGCTCTCTTACCTTGTTTGGTTCACGAATATGTAACGTGATCCGTTTATACACGGATTCTTTCCCGAACTCTCTCGTCCGGTTACTGTTTGAGCGGGGTGAAAGCGAGCGCTCCGGTCGCCGCCGGCGGGGACGGCGGTCTTCCTCGCCTCCGATTGCCCTCTGGGCTTCGCGAGGTGGTGGAGACCGCTAGTCCCTTGCCGGTCGGTGGTAGTCCTAGTAGTAAGTCTAGGGTTAGGTTTCCGGCGACGCTGCTGAGGTGGCGGCGCAACCATGGAATAAGGTCCTCTTGTGCTCATCCCCGTCTCGACGGTGCTCTTCTCCGGCGTCGTCGATGAGTGTGTGGAGGTGGTGCTCCCAGTGTGGAGCCCGTGTACAGGAGGTCTCTGCCGGCGGCTTCTCGGCCCGAGAGGGAGGTGAGTTCGCCGGCCTTGTGTTGCGAGGGTGCGGAGGATGCTGCGGGTGATGTGGAAGCCAGGTGGATGGATTGGGCTCGGTTTCCCTGCGACGGCGTTCGTCGTCAGCAGTGAGCTTGCATCCATGGTCTACGGAGCTTGGGGCGTGGCCCCGACCGATGGGCGTTCAGCGACGGCTCCATCTCGTCCGCGTGGATGAGTTTCTACTGCGGTTCACTTCTAAGCCTGCGTGCGAAGGAGCTCCCTCTGGCCTTGGGTTCGGCGGTGGCGGCCGGAGTCGGCGCTTCCCGGGGACGATTTCGGGAGCCTTCCGTCAACAGGTGGTTCAAGGACTTCGTTGTAATTTCTATTTTTCTAGAGGTCCTTTGTGCTTGTAGGGTTGGATGGGTGTCCTCCGTATCTTCCTACAGTGTACCTGTATTCGTACTAGTTCTGGTACGTTTTCCTTAGCACTTTAATACAGGTATGCTTGATAAAAAAAACAGATTGCGTTAGTTTCTGTTCATTTCGGCAGAGCTGTAATCAGGTTACACTGTCTATACGGGCGTGTAAAAACTTGTTACCACTCCGCATATCTAAATTTTCCGCTCCGCTCCGCATCTAAATTTAAGGGTTTGTTTGCAGCATCCACCTGTTAGAACTATATATCCAACTAATCGGATTGCTTGTGTTTAAGCATGTTTTAGTCTCTCATTTTTGCTACTCACGTGTTGTGCGGTGCGGTTGTGTTTTCGAACAGTTATATGTATCAATCGATACAGAGGGTGAAACATGCTTAATATATTCCATTATCTAAAAAAAAGAGACAACCCAAGCTAATTCTTGGCTAGCAACTATCCGACTAGCCGCCTCCACCCAGTTATCCGGGATTGTACAACACAGGTGCGTATCAGTGACAGTGACGGCTTTGATCTATCTCTATGTAAGCATAGTTACTCGTAAGTCAACACACTATTGAGCAGGGGTGCTCTGCAGCAACTAAGTCGAAAAAGAAATATTTTAAATGTGTATTAGTTGATAAAAGATATTATGGCTTCAAGATGTTTTCCATCAGAACTCCACTAATATGTTTTTTTACAGCCGTGAATACATTTTTTTTCATATTTTACACCTTAACATCCTAAGTTTGGCAACAAACATTCTAAATAATTAGATCCATTAGCTATGGCATGTGTTCTGGACTTTTATACACGCAAGTTATGTCATGATGCTGTCAATTTTTTTTGTCAAAATTTTTGTTATTGCTCAATTTTAATCTTATTGATTTTAGTTAATAAAATTATTCTTAGATATGATAAAATGTTGTCCATATGTTTAATGCCAAAGTAGGGGTAAAATCACAAAGTATTTACATCCATATGTTTAATGCCAAAATTTGGGTGGGGGTGGGGGTAAAATCACAAAGTATATATAAAAACAGGGGCAAATTCGTAATGGTAAACTCTTCTGTTACCAGCTAATTTCACACCGTTAAGTGCTGCTCACGGAGTATGGATAATTTTCTCTTCATTTTCATAAAATAAAGGTAAAATCAGAAAAGTAAAAAAAAAGTAAAATCACAATTCATAATCAAAATAGGGGTAAGAACACCAATTTCCCTAAATTTAATCTAACTTAAGATATTCTGTCTTGGTATCGTATACAGAATCTACACTTTAGCATTTTCCGGAAATGCAGTGTATATGTGTAGGTCCTCTAAACATTCCCATATCACAGGAAGATCAGACTTAAAAGGCCCAACTGATTTTGGCCAGTGCCTAATTCTAAGATCCTGTACGAGGTTTAAAGGCAGACCTATCCATAATGCAAAACCATGCAACACCTCCCTTGCTCTATGACCCCGATTTATAGACACGAAGACCCAACCGCTCGTCAAAAAGCAAAGACAAATAACAGCAGCACAAACGATATTCTTGAAGTGCAACCAAATCATCACCATCAACCAAAGATTAAGAGCATCTCCAACAAATTACTCATACCCCATACCCAAAACATCAATATTTCTCCATTACCAATAACTACTTTGTTATTAAATAATAGTTCCTGCTCAATAGGGTAGAGGAAAAATCCCCTTCATTTGGGGGGAGGGGGGGTGTTGATGATTACCAAAAAACTTACAAGTAATGGAGATTGAATTGGTAATCTGCTGGAACACCTCAATCACCAAAACATCAATTTTTTAATACTGAGGAGAGGGGTGAGCAATCTGTTGGAGATGCTCTAAGATTCCAACTACACTACACGAGAACCACACCATGACTGCGAAAGCAGAAGGTAAACAACCGTTGGGAACTGAAAGTCTGGAATTACTGTGTACAAAAAGATGTGCGACGTTAACTGTTCAACCATGATCACAGCATAACCGTTTGCCAAATCTTAAGCCTTACATAATTAGAACTACCAAAGTGTCCCTTCAGCACTCGAACTCTAATGATGCAGTAAATCATGGTGACAGACAGAACTCTAAACTCTAATAAAGATTGCAGAATGACGATCGAGTTATCAGCGACCAAGCCCAACAGAAAATCTGTTAGGTCCCAGCACATAGGATGATATCTAACTCCAGCACCAGAAACCACCGTTCCTTTCTGCAAGGAATTAAAAAAAAGGCAAACAATATTAGCAGAAGCGTTTATTGGCTTCCTACCTAAACGAACTGGAAAAGGCGTGGCTCCAATCTCTCCAACAATGCGGACATTTATTGAGCAGATCACGTTTCAATCATGTGCTTATAGGACCAACAAGAAAGAGCTTTATTGATATTGTCCCAACTGAGAAATCATCGATCAATGGAAGCACATCAACTATTGAGTGGTCAGTAACAGAGAAGGTTTTGGCAGCACATTAATTGGCCGCTACTAGAAACACATGGGAGGGTCCCAGCTAATTATGCGGTTCTTTGGAATGAATGAACAGCACTTTAATCATTTGATGGATAGGTGAAACAAAATGATTGAATATTGACAAACAATAGACCTGCAACATCTAAATCCAACCATTATGAGTCAACCAACTAAAGAGTTGCAAATTGACAACTGCACTAGACCAAGATTTGGATGTAAAAATGGACACCTAGTGTCTGGTGGTAAAAATTATGGTGATAGATGACCATGGCCTGGGATTTTTCTTGTTCTGATACAGATCACCATCTGACCATGTTAAAATTTAATGAGGTATTGCATCTTCATCCTCAAGACTCACCTTGAGCAAATTTCATCAAAAACATATAAATTGCACCCAATACCTATATGATATCTACTGGTATTGTCCATATTTGGACTGTGATTTGATACAAAAAACTGTTTTGGGACACTGGGCATGGCTGTCTAGAGCCATCACTTATTGGTTTAATTGTTTAATTGTAGATGAAACAGGGGTGCAAGGGGCAGCTCAGATCAAACAGAACTTAAGAAATGAGGACATGCATACTAACAGAGAAGTTCCAATGTCAACCAGAATATCTAATGCCTTCAAGCAAAGCAACATGCACATTGGATAAGACAGAGATTCACAATGACGAAAAGGAAATTCACATAAAAGGACAATCAATGGCTATCATACACAGCGGCGAAAACAGTACACACTAACTGCTATGGGGGTGGATCACGGGTCACAACATATGGAACTGTGGAAGCACATAGGGCTGGCTTAGCTAATATACCCATGTGGCAAGATAAGAACCACTGCTCAAGCAGAAAGCAATGTGTGGAAGGGGGTCAAGAGGCACAATCAAAGCTGTGCAGATTTAGTTCATAGACTATATGTAAGAACCACTGCTCAAACAGAAAGCATATAAGTTAACATGTAAAGTACCAACAACGTAAATAACTGCATGCTCTATGTAAGCAAGTGTATGCTCTATGAAGAATGTAGCTGTAAAATTGAAGAAAAACTGCATATCTGCTGTTATGATCAATAGAAGCTTATAATTCAGTAAGAAGGCCATTAGTATGCCAGGATATGGAGCAAAAGTACCATGTTATTATTCGTAGTTTATGTGTGAATACTTTCACATGTTTCAAAACAAAACAATGCTTACAAGATGTTTGCAAGGGTCACTAAGCAGTAACTGAAAAGGGATCCTATATTTTTTCTTTTGGTGGCAGTAAGCCAGTAACTGATGAAAATAAATTTCAGGAGGGCAATTGATAACTGCTATTTAGTTCATCTAGCAGCTTTTTTACATAAAGTGCATGGTAAGCCCTAGCCTACCCCAAGTTGCTTGGGAATTGGGAATAAAAGGCTCTTTTGTTGTTGTTGTTGTTGTTGTAAGTGCATGGTAAGCCCACTAGCGGCATCCCTGTGGTCCAGTCTAGACCAAGATAACTGTGTTGAACAACTGATAGTGTTGATGTTTGTTGTTTGATATTAGCACCCATGCTTGAATCAATAGCTGATAATAAAAGAAAACTAACAGGGCTAAACTGAAACTAAGAGATAACAAATTCACATAAGTACAGCTCACAAGACAACCTTAGTGCATGCATTAGAATATGAATTTCACAACAAAAAAAAGGAAATCAACAGTAAAGCAAAAGCATATGTTCTGTCAGAAAAGTTATGTGAAGCATAAATTTGAGCACATAATCAGGCAGCATCTCACAGCATGAACATCAGTAATGCAATATGTTCTTATTATTTCAAGAAGGTTACAAGAGAGCACACGTCTAGAAACACAATTATTCACGGATGACTTGATTGAACCAGATGCATATACAAAACATATTGTGTTAAGATGAAGCTGGGCAAAAATATCAAAGCCCACATATCCTTGAAATAGCTATAAATTTTCGCTCAACTCAGAATCATACTTCATCTTGAGCCCGGGCTTCAAGTTAAAAAAAAAACCTTCAAGTTGAGATAGAGCTTAGCTCATATATCCTTTCATGTTTTTGTAATGTAAACTAAACTACTGATGTACAGGCAAAATATATTAATCACCAAGATGACATAAGCATTTCATGTGTCCAAGGTTTGGCTCACTTAACACTTCCAAAATGTAACTCCTGCATCTCTTTTAATAGAGTTCTAGAAAATGCTAGGGCCTAAGCAGCCAGCAGGGTAGTGCCTAGGGCTTAGTCAGTTAACACAGAAATGAAAAACGAATGTTTTGAATAGAAGAGACATTTACACTTCAATTTTATGAATATTATTTATGATGTTCTGGTCAGGAACAGATACTGCAGATGTAACAGTTGTCTGGCATCTAGCCTGCCCAAAAATCTTTATACCCAAAGTACCATCCCCTCCCCCTCCCTCCCCTCCCCTCCCCACCTCTTACCCTTGGTCCTGCATATTTTTGGTGCTACCCGCCCTTCCCCCCTTATCACTCTTGTACCAAGCACCTCCTCCACAAATGACAACCCCACTCAGTACCACCTATCACTACAGTGCCTGTCTATCCAACCACGCTGCCCCTTGGGCTGCCTAGGTTGTGCCAACAACTAAACGGCAGATGCCAGACCAAATCACAGCAGCAGGGCTTCCCTTAAAGCTCAGCATCACCCACATAGCTACCTAGGCCAATTTATAGAAGTGTCAAATCAAGGCTAGAAGAATCATATCGCAAACTCAATTTAGCTTTTTTTTTTCTTTGACAGGATTGGATAATAGTTCATTTAAACACTCAAGTACAATATACAAAACTAACAGCCCTTTTGCGCAGCATACCACATGCCCGATGACTTAACAGTTTCTCATTTCCAAAAGTGTAACAATCTCATCCAGTTAATTCATATGAAATTTTTGTTCTGCAATTGCCTCATGCGCTATTTTGATGTAAATGTTCCAAAAGAGCATAAGAACCAGTTCCTTTGGGGGCTAAAGCATGCAAATCTCCATAAGACAGGCTCACTTAGACAAAGCATGCCAGCAATAAACTCGCTTCAGCATTAACCCTGGCTCACAAACAAGTTAGGACCTCCCTCCAACATGAGAGGGCGGCAGATACTTGAACCCTGAACAATATAGAAATATATCTAATGCGAGTTGAAGCTCTATTATGTAAATGAGCAACTGTCACGCATTAGCCAAGGACAAAAGGAAAACCACTGCAAGAGGACAAATTAAGATGAGGCTGTGACTGAACCGATTTTGGGAACATCACCAAACAATGCAATTTGAATGATGTCATCCAACAGCAGGGAAACTTTGTGCATTTCTACATAACATAGGACACATTTCCATACCAGAAACACAAGCCATAGATGCATCCAAGCGACAGACACAACACAACATAGATAAGGTCCTTCATGTTTTAGCTTGCAGATTGTAACAACCAGCAAGCTGCAATCCACAATCTGCAAGCTAAAACAAACAGGGCCTTAGGCACATCAAAGTGCGCACAGCCAAGTTTAAAGTAACACGCTGTAGTTGAACTTGAACCCTACAGAACTTAATAATTGGAACTTTAAAAGCGTCATATAGATTATTGCGATTAAATAAACGCCTTGAAACAGAATGCGTCCAACTAGCGGTGTCCGCGGATGCGTTTGAGCGCAGCAGGAGGACGAAGCAAAGGAATTACCTAGTGAGCCCGTGGCGCCGCAGCCCTAATCGCTCTCCTCCCCATCCGCCCCCACCTCCTCGGGAACGACGTCGGCGTCATCGTCCTCGTCGTCATCCTCCGCGGCGGCATCCTCCGGCGCGACGAGGTACGCCCCGGGCTGCGGCGGCGCGCGGCGGCGGGTCCGCGAGGGGAGGATGTTGCTGAGGTCGACCTCGGCCAGCGGGTCCTCGACGAGCTCGTCGTCGTCGTCGCTGCCGCCGCCGCCGCCCTCCCCCTCGTCGTCGCTGTCGCTGCTGTCATCGCTGCCGCCGTCGTCCACCTCCTCCTCCTCCTCCTCTACCACCATCTTCCCCTTCCCCTTGTCGGCCGCCCGGGCCCTGGCCCTGGCCGCCTCGGCCTCGGCGGCGGCCTCCTCGTCGGCATCGGGTCGCGCCGCCTTGGGGGGCGCCAGGTCGGCGTCGGCCTCCGCGTCCTCCTCGGGCTTGCGCTTGGCCGGGGACGGGGAGGGAGCCGGATCCGGAGCCGGGGCCAGGGCGGGTTCGGCCACGACGGGCTGGGGCTCGCCGTCGGCGGTGGCCATCGCGGGGGTGCGGTGGGGAAGGGGGAGAGCTAGGGTTTTAGGACGGGTGAGCGGGGAGTCGTGTCGTCTAGTGAATGAAGAGTGGTGGGGTTGAGGAAGAAGAGGAAGAGGCGAGAGAGAGACAGAGAGGGAGGTGGGCTTCGCAGCCTTTGACGCGGTTTGGTGGGCCGAACTGCCGGGCCTGGGTGGGCCGAACTGCCGGGCCTGGGCATGCTGCGGGCCTGTGGAAGGAAGATTGGGAAGGAATGTTCCACCGGCCGCCGCCTCCAACCAGAGCCGCCCCCATGGACATGGAGCCGCCGCCGGCCTCCGACGCCGCCGACTGATCCAAGCTGCCGGCCGATATCCTGGCCTCCGTCCTCTGCTGTTTGGAGTTCCCCGACCTCTTCAGCTCCGCCGCCGTCTGCGCGTCGTGGCGGGCCACCGCAACCTCCGCCGCCGCGTCCGCATCTACACCCACCTGCAGCCTCGCCGCCGGCAGGTCGTACGGGCTGCCTGACCTGCCCGAGCCCCCCGTCGCGGGCCGGTACATCTGGGGCTCCTCTCACGGCTGGCTCGTCACAGCCGACGCCCGCTCCGATCTCTACCTTCTCAATCCGGCCACCGGCGAGCAGATTGGCCTCCCGCCCACCGCGACCATGGAGCATGTGACGCCCGTGCTCGACGACGCCCGTGCTCGACGACGCCGGCGAGCTCGGCAGGTACGACCTCTCCTTTTACGATGCCACGCTCCCGAGGAAAGAAACCTGCCCGCCGCAGCCCTACGAGGCTGGCGAGCTCAGGGAAGTCCTCTATATGAAGGCGGTCTTGTCCTGTTTGTCCTGTGACCCGTCGCGAGGTGACTGCATCGCCATGCTCATCTGCAATCCCAGGAGGCAGCTCTCTTTCGCGAGAGTTGGGGGCCAGCAGTGGCATTGGATCACCACCTCACCCCTGTACGCACAGTACTCCGACAGCATATACCATAACAATGCTTTCTATGCGATGACTCGCCAGGGTGGTATCCATCGTTATACAATTGAAGGTTCTTGTGCCTCGTGTTCGTGTGATGTGGTTTTCAAGGACACTTTGCCATACATTGCATATAACGTGTACATTGCTCGGACATTGTCCGGCGATGTGTCGCAGATCTGGAGATTCACGGACAACCCGTGTGAAGGGAAGGAGATGCACATGAATGGTATTGAAATCTATAAGCTAGTCTTTGACCATCAATGCATCATCAGTGTAGATTCCCTGGGGAATGATGCTCTGTTCATTGGGCACAGCTACACATGTTGCCTTTCGACAAGAGATTACCCAAAGCTGCTCCCAGGTCATGTTTATTTTACCGATGACGCTGAATACTGGCCAGTCGAGTGCAAAAACATCCGTCGAGATGTTGGGATATATAATTTAGAGGACGACACTTCTCTTGATGTGGTCTCTTCGCAACCGTGGTTGAACTGGCCTAATCCCATATGGATTACACCAAGTTTTACAAAGATCAATCAATAGGTACGTAATTTTACAGTCACATTTTGTTTCTTTTGGCAACTCAAAAATAATTAGTTTCATCTGAATGTTGTTTCACTATTGTTTCTCATTATATATGTCTACTATTGATCGAGGAAGCATTTTTTGTTTTGATGTGTCATGCGCGTAGCATTATTATATTGAAATAAGCATTTGCTAGTTGCTGATGAAACTCTTTGTCCTGAATTATAATAAACTATTTGACCTGTTTACTTAAAATTGAAGAAGCATAATACAGAAAAATCATTGCCTATGGTTCAAGCGCTGCTACGTGTACAAAGCACAACCATTAGTGTACAACTTAGGATCCAACAATTGAGATCACTTGGTAGGGTCGACAGGATGGTCTAAATACTTGGAGTTTTACCCGAATGGTTGTACACAAAGCATTTTTCCCTTCAGAAATTAGCATATACATCTTTGAGGATTTGTTTATTGGTAAGAAGACCTATTTCTATTACATAGTGATAACACATAGTGCTTGCTTGCAACAGTATTTACCCCCATAAAGGGAAAAATAATTACTGCCATGTACCTTTCTCATGAGGCCGAGCAATTTTAAAAATGCAACAGCAAATCTTGAACTGCTCATAGTTAGTATTACCTCTTTATTAACCTTTTGCCCAAAAAAAACTTTTCAATCAAGAACTGTGTTATTTAGATTTTTTGCACACCTAACGTCCAAAGCATGGAACCTCATACAACTATTATAAGATATGTTACCAGACTGATGCGAGTCAAAATAAAAAAATAAAATTGGTGTTAGGGAAATGAGTAGGGTCAATTGTGGTTGTATCAATACTTTCCTCACTTTCGTAGGCTAATTAATAACAAGATATATGACAGTATATAAAGTACCATGCAGAGGTTTAAATTTTAACTGGAATTTTGTTGTATTAAGAGTTTTGTACAACTGTATTTCTTGTTAATCCCTTTTTTTAGCTGACCGAAGGTTATTCAATCTTTAGCGGAATTATTATTGCTCCACAGGGGAAACCTTTTTTCCTTTGTCCATTAGTTGCAGAGTGGACTATGAAGAAATAAGAAGGCAACTGTCTGACTGAGCTGCATTGTTCTGGCAGGCTAAACAAACTTGGGAGTTTACTGCTGCAGAAGACTATATAAGTATATAAGTGTATTGCATAATAAGTCGTTTTGGCTTAGATTTGTATATTTAACTAGCCCACAAGTTGTGTCTGTACTACTTTCTTAGTTTCTTATCAATTGAGGGCACACATAGTGTATAAGCTGTCCTTGAGTAGATTGCAAAGAAGCCATTCGGTCTATTTGCATTATTTGGGAAGCACTGCTGTGTAGTTGAATACATTCTCATAACTGCATACAATCCAGATTGATCAATAGCAATTAGTTTGTTGGTTTTATGTTGGAACTGGTGAATGAACGTTTTGGCCAGGATCTTCACTAAACTAGTTGGCGCGCGCACAACTTTTTACAACTCAGTTTGGTATTACCAATCAATTTGCATTGACCTATTTGGGTTGAATAAAGTTTGCGTTGTTGAAATGTTTGCTCATGTCTATTAGGAATGCAAAACAAATAAAAAGTAACATGCCTACATTGCTAGGCCATCGTATAGCTGAATTTGGTGATAAAACGATGTCCACAATGCTAAGCATGGAAACCAACTGGTAAACTTGAGTGCAGGGAAGAACTTGAGTGCAGTGTAAATTGACTACAGGGAAGAACTTGAGTGCAGGGAGACTATAACTCTATATAGACATGTTAATCATGAGGGTAACGTGTTGACACATTTCTCTTGCGCAGTTCTTCCCTGTAGTCAATTTTCACCTAGAAAATTCTTCCAAGATTGATTTCTCTTTAGCAGCTTTTGTTAGGGTTCTACGTTCAGAATAGGGTAATGCCCTTATTAAGAAACCTCGATAAAATATTATGATACCCTCATAGTTCTTAGAAATTTGTATAGTGAGTAGAATAGGATAATAATTGATTTACATGGTAGTTAAAGTAAAAAATATTCTACATTTTAATTGCTATGAATTTTCCATGAACAAAAAGATTTGAAAGGGCCTAGATAAATCATAATTATATTATCTTTACTGTAACGCTGAGCTAGAGCTTTTTTTCCTGAAAGATGCCAAGAGCACTAGCCCAATTGGACACCCGCGCCGACCGCGCTCGAACGCAGGTGGGCTACCGAGAAGTCTGGGGACACACCTACCGGGCTCACACCCACACCCACACACCCCTATGGGGAATAATCCTCGGTGCGACACCGCGTTCGTTCCCGACGGGAATCAAACGTGGGCAGGCAGTGCTGGGCTCACACACGCACACACTCACCCACACTCACACCCCTTTATAGGGAATAATCCCTGGTGCGACACCCGTGTTGGTTCCCGACGGGAATCGATGGCGGATGGGTACTGCTCCACTGAGCGACTCTGCCACACCAAGCCGATCGCAAAGCGCTAGAGCTTCTTATGGTTCCAAACAAAATGAATGGCGCCTCTTGTGCACTTCCTAATTTAATTTTTTATTTCATTTTATGCCCTCCTACCTATCTAACGGACCTTTATGATTTCTATCTCTATTGAGGGTTATACCGTAAAATATCAAGGATATTTCTCATCCTTAGGCTGTGTTTAGTTCGCGAAAATGTTTGGGTTTTGGTACTGTATCACATTTCGTTGTTACTTGACAAATAATGTCCAATCATGGACTAATTAGGCTTAAAAGATTCATCTCGTGCTAATCAGTTAGACTGTGTAATTAGTTATTTTTTTCAACTGCATTTAATACTCCATTCATGTGTCTAAAAATTCGATGTGACGGTCACTGTAGGAATTTTTTTAGGAACTAAACAGGGCCTTATCTCTTCTCTCCCCGTCATCTTGGTTCTGCTATTTCCTGTCCGTGATCTCATATCTCTCTCTATATCAGTGTTTTCAAGTCGTCCGACTAATTGCGATTAGTCGCGACTAATTGCCCTTATTGGTCCGCCGCTACCGATAAGAGCCACCGACTCAATTACCTCGACTAGAATTCTAGTCGTCCGACTAATCATCAACTAATCATGATTAGTCGTCCAATTAGCATGTGGACAACTAGTTTTGGTGTGCAGAAACTTTGGGTCTGGGTAATTTTTGGGCTGGTAATTTGGTGACCCAGGTTTAGGTATACAAGTGTCAGCGTTACTTCCAGCTCTAGGCTTGCGGCTGCTGCACTGCAAGCCGCCGGCCACCCCTGCAAGCAACAACTTGCCGGTCTGAATTTCTTATGTTTGGATACTTTGGAGTTTGGATTCTGCAGCAATGTTTTTCTGACGGACAGTGGATCTCTTCTATATATCTTGCTGTTGTTTTGGCTTTAGTCTAGTGCTTTTTTAGTCTAACTAGTAGGGTGCACGTGTGACATCGCACGTGTCTGAAGAATAATATTGCAAAAAAATTATATTAAATTTTAGTTGCAACAAGCATTTTTGAGAAACTATATATGATCAAAACAAACAATGAGGTCTCAATTGTGGTAAAAATAAAAACATATTTGAAATATAAAAAATATATAATTATAAAAATAGGTAAATAGTGTGTATATGATAGTGTATAATGGTGTGTATAAGATAGTGTATAATGGTATGTATAAGTATATTATATAATTATAAAAATATGTTCGAAATATGATAACACTACGAATATGGCTGCTTTTCCAATAATGCATTGTGTTCTATTCGCTGCAAATGAACTGAATAACGCTCCAAATAGCTCTCGCCGAGTAGGAGGCGAAGTTGCGTTCTTTCCTAGGGCCTCGACAGGCGCTGTCTGGCTTGCCGCATACTTTCCCACTGCTCGCTGGACATGCCTACCCTGTCCGCACCGCCGCTCGCCCTATATTAGCGTCACTACATGCTTCCTACATTGTCAAACACTGTCACATTGATGCATGCTTCTCAACGGCCGACGTCAATAGTTATAAGCAACCGGCACCAGGCCATCATGTGCAACGATGCAAGTGTAATCAACCATGGTCATGTGCATGTTTATATGCACATGACCAAACAAGGCCATCATCGTCATCTCTTCTGCAAATCTGCCAGGCGCAATGCCTCTGTACCTACATACAAGCTCAATACTCATTGATGTCATGCCTATGCAGTAGACATGACTTTTTTTTAGCAAAACAATTATGATGTTCGATGTATTCCATTATATTCATATTTTAGAAATATTGTGATCTTCACTATCTTTGATTCGTAAAATCTATCATCTTTTATTTTAACTACAAAATACAAAATATAATACTTGCCTTATTTATTTGGTTATTTCTCAATTATATATTGTTGACATCACTCTTGCACAATAATTAATTTCTAATTCCCATTTACTTCCTAATTCCAAAAATGTCCCTTAAATCCCCATAACTTAGTTTCTTGTTTATATAGGGTGCGCATGCATGTGCTGCACGTGTTTAATAATCCACTTGACAAGCCACATATGTTAATATCACATTAATTTGTACTTACAACAGTATATTAATACAAGCAATGGGTGGAATTATGAATTGCTTATGCGTGCAAGCTTCTATGAAAGAGAGGTCTACGAAATGTAGGCGACTCATGGCTTCACCAAGAGAACCCAAACATGCACGCAACATCATCTCTCTATCTTTAAGCTTTCTTGATCCAAACACAACTCTAGCATGGCCAACACAATTATGGTTGCTCCCAATCTGCTCAATATTGGTGTCTGGGACTTTGGGTTATACTGCCACTTGTGTTTGTTTCTTGCAAAAATTAAGGTACATTGTAACAAATCACAGAAATATATGAAACTAAAAAAATATGTGAATGCATCTTAAAACTATAGCCAATCAGATTACCCTCAATCGTTTGGCTCTTTGTTGGGCTTTGTTTCTGATTCATGGAATTTGGCTTCCTCCGTTGTTAATTTTCATGTGCTTTCACACATTTCTCCTTATCTTCCTCTGATATAGTAGCGTACTTTTGTCTCCTTTTTTGCACGTAATAGAAGCAAGGATGAAGCGTGTTATTTGATCCCTTAGTTTTCATGATTTTTTTTATTTGGTTCCCGTCTCACATTTGCTATATATATATATATGGCAAATACGTGTGTAAGTTTTGGAGTTTCTTAATTTTTGAACGCTACCGTGGCAATATAAGCATTGTTTCTCTCGCTGGATTGTGCTATGAAATCACCTCATGGTTCCGTCGTCGACGTGATAGGCGTGCTATGTCATGTGGGTATGCTGTATCGATGCTTGCCCTCTGGCAACTTTGTATCAAAATTGGAGCAACCCGTCAAATATAACCTCAGAACAGAAGATCAACTGGAACACCCAAAATGCATATTAAATATGGATACAAAGTTTAATGATTAAAGCAAAATGATTCAAAATATAGAGGGCATATTAAGCAAATTCGTTCCCATATGAAAAACATAAAATTTCTTACAATACGAAAGGTCACACTATCACAATCACCATAAACACAGTAAGGCCCAAGAGCACGATATGTTTCTTTTCAATTATTGGATTGACATGACATCACTGAAAATTCAGAACCTCTAGATGAATGTCAGCAGTATGATTATCTTCGGAGTAAAGTGCTCCAAATCATATCAAATGCGAATGTTTACAAACAGCTACAAGTCTCCAGCCAAAGAGCTTTTCTGCATGCTCTCCAAGTCGTCCCTGTGAGCCTTGAGGTCACCCATCCATTCCACCTCACTGGGTAGTAGCTTTTGCTTAAGATTGATAAAATAGTTTAACGAAATCATGTTACAATAAAATCAGATTTTCCGAAGCTGGTAACATTGCAAGTATATCATGTTTACAGTCTTAAGAAATACCAAAACACCTATGACTTCCAGACTAATTACATCGGCAAAGTGGGGGAAAGGTTAATTAATCTAAAATTTCCAGACTTTGGGCTGGTGGCCGAGCTCACTTTTCTCCCTTTGGATTTTCCCTCTGTTCTCAATATTTGTCAGGTCATGTTCCCTATTTTCTGAAATGCCATGTCATGTAATTGTATCTAACCCATAAACAAGGCAGGTTCACATACAGCTAAGTTACAGTTACAGTATTACCATAATTATAGTTACAATATTACCATGATTTTAGTTTTTCAACCAAGTTAAATAACATTTCAAAAATAATTCACAATTCATAGTTAGTACTTAGATATAGTTATAGATCTTTCATCGCAAAACAAAAAATGGTTCTGGACTCCATATGTACCTGGATGATTCCCCACCTTTAAATTCTTGTCTCTATCCTTGTGGTACAGAAATAACTTTTGAAGTGATCTTCCCTTTTAATTCTTGTCTCTCTACCTGTGGTACAGAAATAATTGCTGAAGTGATCTTCCCTTAGAACTGTGTTGCATAAGACATCAATTTATAGTTCTATCTATTGCTGTTGGATAAATAATGTTGGATGAAAATGCACATTAAAGACCCCTTATTTTCCAATGAAATAAAACCAATGAACAGTTGAACACACAATCAACACAATATAACTTGATAGTGAGACATAGATAGACACAAGTTGTGACATCCCGAAAATCTATCAAAATTAAATCACGCGCTAAAACTTTTTTTTCTCTTCAAAATTAATTTTCGTCGTTGAGCTCAGAACATCTCTTCCGTCCGAGGCTCCTAATTTCTTTCGAAACCCTTCCCGGCGACTTTCGCCGTCCCGACACCTGAATTTGGTTGTCGTCCCATCTGCTTTTTCCCACCACGCACGACGCGCTACGTGTCGCCCGACAACGCGCGCGTGGCCGACCAGCCCGCGGTCGCCGCCGCGGATTTCGCTGGCGCGCGCACGATCTCTCTTCTCTCCCTCTCTTTCCCTTTCTCTTTATCTTTTCTTTTCTCTCTTTCTTTTCTTTTCTTTTTTCTGTTCTTTTCCCCTCCCTTTCCCCCTTCTCCTCCTCCCTCCTCTGCCACACTCCCCCGCGCGCCCCCCGAACGCCGCTCGCCGCCGCGCCCTGCCCAGCCCGCGCGTGCTCGACTCCCGGCCCCCGCCCGCACCTCGGCCTGCACCACTGCCACGCCCCGGTCCCGTCCGCACGCACGCACCCCTGCTCCCGGCCATCCACGCCCGCGCGCACGCACGCGGCGCACCGAGCCGCGCCACGCCGCGGCCGCCTGCCCAGCGTCGGCCCTGTTCCTCGCCCACGCTCACGCGCCGCGCGCCCCGCCTGCTTCCCGCGCGTGCACATGCACGCGCGCACACCCGAGCCGCCACGCCGCGACGCAGGCTCGCCGGCGCACGCGTCCACGCCGCCCAACCACGCGCTGCTCACCACACTGCCACGCTGAGCTAGCCGTGCCGCCCGGCACAGCGACGCCGCCTCGCCGCTAGCGCCGCTCGGCGACAAGCACAGTGTCCGCCCCCCACGTGCCACAGTACTCGGCGCGCCGCTCACTGCTGCCCGAGCGGTCTCATCACCCCTGTGCCGCCGCGGCGCCAATCGCCATTAATGGCGTCCGAGGAGCTCGCCAGCCGCCACCGCCGCACTCCACCCTCCACCGCCTTACTTCGCCCTTAAATAGGCTCCCAGTGCGGCTCACCCTCCCCACAACCTCACCCGCCGCCGCAGTCATCCCCACCCGCCGCCGCCGGCCCTCGTGAACCCGCCGCCTCGCTCCACCCTAGCTCGATCTAGTTAGGAGAATCGGATCTCCTCCTCCTCCTCTCCCACTTCTTCCCATCCCCGGCCGCCGCCGAGCTCCGGGCCGCCGGAATCGGCCGGCGCAGAGCCGTCCCCGCCCCTCCCCTGTTTCCCAGTCGGGAGGAAGGAGAAAAGGGCACTTGTGCCCTTGGCCCCCTCCCCTTCCCTCTATTTCCTAAAGAGTCCCTCTCCCTTTTCTAACCTTTTTGCAAAAGAACCCCTTCCCTTTATTCTATTTCAAAATAAACCCTTCCCTCATATAAACATAATCCTAAATAAACCCCCGACCTTTATAGAGTAGTCCAGATATTTCCAAAAATCATAATCAAGCTCCTGCCTTCTCGAGAATAATTACAAATAGGTCCCCGACTCGTTATTTAACCCTGAACCTTTATAAAACCTATCATTTTATGCGCCCAACAACCCCCGATCGATCCGAAACTTCACCACGTCATTTCTAGCATAGTTTTGGCCCTGCCATTAGTAAATCGCCCAACAATATTACTTCTATCTCCATATCTTAATTGTTTCCGATTCGAGCTCAATGATAAAGCTTGTATTTCTTTTTCTTGATTGTGTGCATGTTTGTATGCGTCGTACATCACCGTGTGAACGAGGGAGAACCCGTCGATGAGCAGTACTATGAGCAGGCGAATGAGGACCAGTTCCGCGACCCCGAACCCGAAGGACAGTGCTTCAACCAGGACCTCCCCGAAGGCTTTGAAGACGGCAAGTTCAATCCCGCCCTTTGATGCATGCTTTTGTCCTAGTTTTTATAAACACAACCTATTGGTCTGTTTTACAAAATTGCATATGACTTGCTTGCTGAAAACACGATTGGATAGCCACCCCTTGATTTGTTATAACCATTCCTTGACCACCTAGATTAATGTCTGAATGTGTTTGGACGTTAATCGCTGCTAGAGCGCTTAGGACCGTAAACACAATACAACTTGTTTTATAAAGAAAATGTGTGCGTGTGTGGGAAGGGAAAAATGTGTAATTTCAAAAGATGAGTTTAGACTGGATGGATGGCATTTCTGTGTGATTTGCCGATTGGTGCGCTCGTGCCTGTGTTGCAGAGCAAGAAAGGGAGATATCCATCTTGTCACCCCAAAGGACCGAGTTGGTGTGTCATTTCACCTAACTCACTATCGTGCAAACCGCTCGACCATTGAATGGGCAACGGCTTAGCATAAACCCCACTAGTTAGTTTGATAGCCATCAGGAGAGCTGAAAGCAACGGGTGATCAAGGAGAAGGGATTAGCTCTGTGTGACTTATGCCCCGGTTAAAACCTCTGTGATAGGTCAATGACCCCTTAGTGCATCCCGTGATGGCTAGTCTGGTCTAGCTAAGGTGGGTAATGGCTTTGTTGGGATCTGCACCGACACTAAGGTGATCGAGTTGCGGTACCCCGCTGGTGGGTAAAGTTGCACACCTCTGCAGAGTTAAAATCTATTCGAATAGCTGTGCCCACGGTACTGGGCGAGTTACGGTGTGGTCACATAACTAGTGTTTATTTTGGGATGGGTTGGCGTAGTTGTTTTGGAAAGATGTCCGGCAGTTGTGCTGTGTGCTACGGTGGATGAGGAGTCCGGTAGCAGCTTAAAACTTGGATCCTGTGTGGATCAACCCTTCGTGTTAATCGGTACAAGAGAAATGGTTTTGGAAATGCTTTCTTTCAAATGAACCCTTGCATAAAATATTGCTTTCCGCAAAAGTAAACCTTAACCTTATCCTTGAATTACCCTGTGCATTATATTCTATTTATTCCCCCTCCGTGGGTGTGGTTGGACTTGCTGAGTACGTTTGTACTCACCCCATTCTTAATTTTTACAGAGGAAGACCCAGACTTCGTTCCTGACGACGTCGAGTAGGGTACCGTCCTGCACCCAGCCTTGCCTGTGGATTAGGGTCATCCGCAGGAGATACCGCATGGCGCAAGACTCTGATGACCCCCTTTTTATAATTAATATCGTTGTGTGGGTGTGGGTTGTAATCCTCGCGATAGTGGTGCTTCTCTGCCCATTACCGCATAGAGTTGTATGGCGATGAACCATCTGATATAATAAATGTGTCATCAGCCTCCTGGGACTGATGTTTGTATCACATTTAAATCTTCTCTTATGAGGGGATGCTTCAGGTGGTATCAGAGCCGTAGGTTGGCCGTAGGACGTGACCGTAGGAGCGAAACCCATTTTCAGGCCCTTTCACACTAGGACTTTTCCTTCCTTAATCCTTCTTTCACACAAACACTCACCACTGGTTCTTGCCCTGTTCCAGATGGCTGACAATGGATGGATTAGCAGAATCTGCCATGCAGAGCCCGGCCTTCCCAAGTTACTGATACTTAGCCTGGAACGCATCGGAGTTGTGGACCCACCAGAGTACGTCTACCGGGAGAACGACTCCAAGGACACTCTTCGGTGCGACGTAATGGTTTTCGTGGGAAAAAGCACCCGCTACCCTGATGTGGATTCCTGATTCATCTCCACCACTGGATTCCGTTTTCCTGACACCTACCGGAAGGCCGCCCGTAAAGCCCTCCGACGTCTGCGAGTGATCTACAAGCATCATCTTCAGCAGACTCCTATGGGATTTTTCCCACCTACTGAAGGAAGAGGACGCACATGGATTGCCCGGATGAGAGGACTTGGAAGAGAAGAAGAAGATCTAGAAGATACGGTCTCCCACCTATCCATCTATCTCACCGGCCTGGATGAGCTCTACCACGAACAAGCAGCACAACTGAAGCAACAAGTCCACAGAGCAGAAAAGGCAACCCAAGAGCTGGATGAACAACGGACAAGAGCCGCACGCGCCAAGTATTCCCTAGCCGCTCTCCAAGCCCAAATGCAAGAATGTGAGGCAGAACTGGAAGAAAAACGGACAAGAGCCGCACGCGCCGAGAATTCCCTAGCCGCTCTCCAAGCCCGAATGCAAGAATACGAGGCTCGCAGAGGAATAGGTGGGTGGATTAAGGAAGAAGAAGAAGAACCCAAAGAAACCGATTGGGATATAGGCACTCAGACCGAAGAAGAAGAACCCGAAAAAACCCATTGGGATAGAGGTACTCAGACCGAAGATGACGTGATGGATCAGTGTCTTCCACTGAAGAAGCGCCCTATCCTGATCGAGGAAGAGTCCCCATGATAGGAGTAGCACCCCAAGCTAGAACATTTGCCCTAATAATCGTGTATCCATGAAGTCTGTATCCCACCATGTTGCAATAATAAATATCATCTACTCCCTTTGTGTACCCCCAAATAATTGTGCAAGTTTATTCACCCTATCTTTGTTTTCAGATGGCTGAGGAAGGATGGACCCAGGACAATTGCCAAGCTGCACCTGGCTTCCCCAGCCTGTTGATCAACGCCCTGGAAAGCCTTGGCGTTACGGAACGCCCAAGGTACTACAACAGAGAGTACGAGCACCATGGTACCTTTCGCTGTAGGGTGATCCTAGTCATCGCCAGAAGTGATCGCTATCCCGACATCCAGCCATGGCGAGTGACCACTACAGGATTTAGGCACCAAGACACATATCCCTTGGCCATCAGAAAGGCACTCCGTTACCTATGCCAGATTTTTGAAAGACACCTCGCCTCCACACCAATGAGGTTCTTTCCGCCGGCCATCAGAACCCCAGTCTGGGAGGCACGCATGAGAAGTCTGGAACGGCGCCGCCATGAAGAAGACCCCCTGTACCAAGTGGCTACTTACCTAGCCGCCTTGGATCAGCTCTTTGACGAGCAAGCCAACATCCTAAGGGAGCAGACCCATCGAGCCGAGCAAGCAGAACTCGCAGTAAGACTACAACAGATACGAGCAGCCCAAGCCGAGGCAAGAGCCGCAGCCGCGGTCAGCAATGAAGCAGTTGCTCAGGAGAGCCGCAAGCAAGCCCGAGATCGGCGTATGCAAGAATAGACTAGAAGTGGAACCCCAGTCCCGGCAATTGGGGAAGACCATGTTCTACTCAGGACACCCGTCATAGGATGGGGACCACTCGTGATAACCCCACAAGCCCCACCCGAGAACCCCGAAGGGTCTACTGCCGTCGGTGAAAGAGAAGCTGCTATGCAACCCCTGGAAAATGGGAACCTAGAGGACGGCGAGTTGTCTGTTCCCCTGGAAGCACGTTCCGCCCCAGAAGAAGGCTCGCCCCGCGAGTAGAGTGCCTGACGCCACCCTAGTGTTGTACCTCCCAGCCCCGCTGGCTTAAGTGTACCCTTAAGTGTGAACCTGTATCCGAACGTGTAGTATGCGTTTTAGTCTTGTCCTCGTGTTGTACCCTCCCTTGCAGTAATGAAGTTGATGTGCGTGTTGTTTGCTATGTTTGTGTGCTTGTTAGTTGAGTGCTTATCGACAGAAGGTAGATTCTGCCTTTTCGAAGATACGAATTAAACAACTTAAACATCACTTAATCCGAATCTCACAAAAACTCTACCGAATCTGCAGATGGCTTCCCAAAGCGTTACGAGGGTCTCCCGCATCCGGAACCCTACAGCCGCCGATGCAGGAGTACAGCCTAATGGGTAGAACCCTCCTCGAGAAGAACAGGAAGTGAGCCAGGACAGAGGAGAAAATCAAGTAGAAGGGCCACTACCACCACCACCGCCCCTCAGAGACCTGGTACAGATAATCCACAACCAGACCCTCATACTGGAAATACTGGCCAATGCCATTGTCAACAAGCGGCCACGAGAGCAAACCATGAACGACAAGCTGACGGCTTTTTTGAGGACCAAGCCGCCCACTTTTGCCGGATCCAGCAACCCCTTGGATGCAGACGACTGGCTTCGTGTGATCCAGAGGAAGCTCGAGCCGTTTGAATGCCAAGATCGGGACAAAGTTCTTCTGGCAGCACACCAACTCACCGGGACTGCCTTAGCCTGGTGGGAAAATTACTGTGCCGCTGCCGAAGACGCCTCCACCATCACATGGAAAGAGTTTGTGAAAGAATTCCGCCGATATCATATTCCCTCAGCTACCATGAAGCGCAAGGCGGATGAGTTCCGCGCACTACAACAAGGGAGTATGTCAGTAGAAGAGTACACCCATCAATTCATGGAGTTGGCCCGATATGCCCCAGAAGAAGTGAATGATGATGAGAAGAAACAGGACATGTTCAAGAAAGGATTGAAACCATAACTCCGGACCCTGCTTACCCCACAAATCTACCTGGACTTCAACACCCTGATGAACAAGGTGATACTTACAGAAAGGGCCAAAATTGAAGAAAGGAAGGATAACAAGCGCAAGTTTTTGGAAAGCAAGTCCCGCCAGCAGGATCGCTTCCAGAAACCCAGAAGCTTCAGCTATACTGCACCAAAATCCCAGGCCCCTATGCAGTATAGGACTCAATCTCAGGTGACAGGTCCACATGCCCCTAACACACAGTTTAGGAGCCAGAACACCGTGAATGCCCCGCAGAGCAATGCAAGCAAAGTCACCACCAACAACAGCAATGCTAGGGTTTGTTTCAACTACCGAGAGACAGGGCATTTCATTGCCAACTGCCCATATGCCAAGAACAAGCCTGCTACATCAGCCTTCTCCAATACAGTGAATGGACCAAGGCCAGTTCTGTCAGGTGCCAACCGAGTGCCCATCCGCAACAACAACACCAACAACAACAGTCAGCAGATGAGGCAGCCCCAGCAGTCATTTGGACGAGCCCACGTCAACCACATCAACGCACAGGAGGCTCAAGGAGCTCAGGGCGTAGTGCTCAGTAAGTACCTAGTCAGCTCAACTCTTGCAACGGTATTATTTGATTCTGGAGCATCACACTCATTCATATCCTCGAGTTTTGTGGAAAAGCACAATATACCTACAGTACTACTAAAAACACCCCTATTAACCCGGACGCCTGGAGGTGACATCAAGTGTCAATTAGGTTGTCTACGGGTAAGGATCAATTTAAGTGGGGTAGAATTTTTAGCAGACTTAGTAGTACTTAAGTCTAAGGGAATAGACGTGATCCTTGAAATGGACTGGTTAAGCCGACACAATGGTCTCATAGGTTGTACTGACAAGGTGGTACACCTAACAAACCCGGAAGGAGTACGAGTGACCTGCCATACCCGGGTAAGTGGATCAGACCCAATGGTGTTTAGCATGAAAGCCAAGCCCTTGGAAGAGGTCCCAGTAGTAAATAAGTACCCAGATGTTTTTCCGGAAGAACTTCATGGGATGCTACCAGATAGGGATATAGAGTTTGTTATCGACCTTGTCCCTAGAACCGCCCCTATAGCCAAGAGACCCTATAGGATGGCAGCCTCCGAATTGGCGGAATTAAAGAAGCAACTGGAAGAATTACAACAAATTGGCTTCATCAGACCAAGCTCGTCGCCTTGGGGAGCCCCAGTCCTATTCGTCAAAAAGAAGGACGGAAGTATGAGGTTGTGTGTAGATTACCGGGCACTGAACGAAGTTACCATCAAGAATAAGTACCCCCTTCCCAGGATTGATGACCTTTTCGATCAATTAAAAGGAGCCAAGTACTTCTCCAAAATTGATCTAAGGTCAGGATATTTTCAGCTTAAGATCAGAGAAAGCGATATTCCAAAGACAGCTTTTGTCACCCGCTACGGACAGTTTGAGTTTACCGTAATGTCTTTTGGACTCACCAATGCACCTGCATATTTTATGAACCTCATGAACAAAGTGTTTATGGACGAGTTAGATAAGTTTGTCGTAGTCTTTATTGACGACATACTTATTTACTCCAAGAGTATTCAGGAACATGAGCAACATCTGCGAGTAGTACTGGAAAAATTGTGAGTACACAGGCTATATGCCAAATTCAGTAAATGTGAATTCTGGTTGGAGAAAGTAGCTTTCCTTGAACATATTCTGACCGCGGAAGGAGTAGCAGTGGACCCCGAGAAGGTCGAAGCAGTTTCCAACTGGCAGCAACCGACCAATGTTAATGAAATCAGAAGTTTTCTTGGATTAGCTGGGTACTATCGGAGATTCATTGAAGGATTTTCCAAAATAGCCCGGCCCATGACAGAGCTGCTCAAGAAGGAGAAGAAATTCACCTGGACAGAGTCATGCGAGAGAAGTTTTCAAGAATTGAAGAATAGGTTGACGACCGCCCCAGTGTTGACCCTACCGGATATTCATCGGGATTTTGTCATCTATTGTGATGCATCCCGACAAGAATTGGGTTGTGTACTCATGCAAGACGGGAAAGTCGTTGCATATGCTTCCCGCCAACTCAGGCCTCATGAGCAGAACTACCCAACCCATGATTTGGAATTGGCAGCCATAGTGCATGCCCTTAAGATTTGGAGACATTATTTGATTGGGAATAAGTGTGAGATTTACACCGACCACAAGAGTTTGAAGTATATCTTCACCTAGCCAGATTTGAATTCAAGGCAAAGAAGATGGTTGGAATTGGTTAAGGATTATAATTTGGAAATCCATTACCACCCCGGCAAAGCAAATGTAGTGGCCGATGCCTTAAGCCGGAAATCCTATGAACCCAAGGATGATCATCTGCGAGAGGAAATGGCACGATTGAATGTGCACATTGTCCCTCGAAGCTCCAGCCACGTGCTGAACATTCAATCCACACTAGAGGACAGGATCAGAAAGGCCCAAGGTTCGGACAAGGATTTAATGAAGATCCGCAAACATACTGGAGAAAACAAGGCACCGGATTTTAGAGTGGATAATGAGGGAACCTTATGGTATAAAGATAGAATTTGTGTGCCCCGGAAAGGAGACTTCCGACAAATAATTATGGACGAGGCTCATAACTCGGCATATTCCATTCACCCAGGATCCACCAAGATGTATATGGACTTAAGACAAAAATATTGGTGGAATGGAATGAAGGCGGATATTGCATAGTTTGTTGCCTGTTGTGACACTTGTCAAAGGATCAAGACCGAACACCAGAAGCCAATATAGCTGTTGCAACCCCTACCCATCCCGGTTTGGAAATGGGATGAGATAGGAATGGACTTTGTAGTGGGTTTGCCCAAAACACAGAAATGACACGACTCCATATGGGTGATAGTGGACCGACTCACTAAATCGGCCCATTTCATACCCGTACGGACAAATTACGGTGGAGAAAAGCTAGCAAAGCTTTATGTGGAAAACATAGTAAAGTTGCACAGTGTACCTAGCAGGATTGTTTCAGATAGAGGGACCCAGTTTACCTCTAGGTTTTGGAAAAGTTTGCATAAAGCCATGGGCACCAAGTTGGATTTTAGCTCCGCCTATCACCCGCAAACGGATGGCCCGACAGAAAGGGTGAATCAGATCATGGAGGATATGTTGAGAGCATGTGTCCTTACCTATGGCAAGGACTGGGAGCAGAGTTTACCCTATGCGGAATTTTCATACAACAACGGTTATCAAGCGAGTTTAGGCATGTCACCGTTTGAAGCTCTTTATGGCAGAAAATGCAGAACCCCCCCCTGATGTGGTCAGAAATTGGGGAACGGGCCCTAGTCGGACCCGCACTCATAAAGGAAGCAGAAGAAAGAGTTGCCGAGATTAGAGAAAAACTGAAAGCAGCCCAGTCTCGACAGAAGAGCTACGCGGACAAGAAAAGACGGGAAATAAGTTTCAACCCAGGAGATTTCGTCTATCTCAAGGTTTCACCCATTCGAGGAACCCGGAGGTTTCAGGTACAAGGAAAGTTGGCCCCTCGGTACATTGGACCGTACCGAGTTCTGAAGAAAGTCGGAGGAGTAGCGTACCGTCTGGAGCTACCGGAAGAAATGTCGGATATACACCCGGTGTTTCATGTCTCGCAATTAAGAAGGTGTTTGAGGGTACCCGAGGTAGAACACATGCCAATAGAAGCGATAGATATGCAGCCAGACCTGCGATATCAGGAGATACCGGTTAAGATTCTGGACACAATCACTAGGAGGACAAGAAACTTCAAGGTACGGATTTGCAGAGTTCAGTGGAGCAGACACGGAATAGAAAAGCTACGTGGGAACGCGAAGACGTTCTGAAGAAGGAGTTTCCCCACCTGTTTAGGAGCCAGCCGAATCTCGAGGACGAGATTCATTTTAAGTGGGGTAGGTTTGTGACATCCCGAAAATCTATCAAAATTAAATCACGCGCTAAAACTTTTTTTTCTCTTCAAAATTAATTTTCGTCGTTGAGCTCAGAACATCTCTTCCGTCCGAGGCTCCTAATTTCTTTCGAAACCCTTCTCGGCGACTTTCGCCATCCCGACACCTGAATTTGGTTGTCGTCCCATCTGCTTTTTCCCACCCCACGCGACGCCCTACGTGTCGCCCGACAACGCGCGCGTGGCCGACCAGCCCGTGGTCGCCGCCGCGGATTTCGCTGGCGCGCGCACGATCTCTCTTCTCTCCCTCTCTTTCCCTTTCTCTTTCTCTTTTCTTTTCTCTCTTTCTTTTCTTTTCTTTTTTCTGTTCTTTTTCCCTCCCTTTCCCCCTTCTCCTTCCCCTCCTCTGCCCCACTCCCGCGCGCGCGCCCCGAACGCCGCTCGCCGCCGCGCCCTGCCCAGCCCGCGCGCGCTCGGCTCTGGGCCCCCGCCCGCACCTCGGCCTGCACCACTGCCACGGCCTGCTCCCATCCGCACGCACGCACCCCTGCTCCCGGCCATCCACGCCCACGCGCACTCACGCGGCGCACTGAGCCACGCCACGCCGCGGCCGCCTGCCCAGTGCCGGCCCTGTTCCTCGCCCACGCTCATGTGCCGCGCGCCCCGCCTACTTCCCGCGTGTGCGCACGCACGCGCGCACGCCCGAGCCGCCACGCCGCGGCGCACCGGGTCACGCACGCTGCGACGCAGGCTCGCCCGCGCACGCGTCCACGCCGCCCAACATTGCGCATCCACCCACCGCCTTCCCATCCACGCGCCCCATGCGCTGCTCGCCACACTACCACGCTGAGCTCGCCGCGCCGCCCGGCACAGCGACGCCGCTAGCGCCGCTCGGCGACAAGCACAGTGTCCGCCCCCCACGTGCCACAGTACTCGGCGCGCCGCTCGCCGCTACCCGAGCGGTCTCATCACCCCTGTGCCACCGCAAATCATGTTGCCGCGGCGCCAATCGCCATTAATGGCGCCCGTGGAGCTCGCCGGCCGCCACCGCCGCACTCCACCCTCCACCGCCTTACTTCGCCCTTAAATAGGCTCCCAGTGCGGCTCACCCTCCCCACAACCTCTCCCGCCGGACCTAGCTCTCCTCCCTAGCCCGCAGCGCCGCCACCGCAGTCATCCCCACCCGCCGCCGCCGGCCCTCGTGAACCCGCCACCTCGCTTCACCCTAGCTCGAGCTAGGTAGGGGAATCGGATCTCCTCCTCCTCCTCTCCCTCTTCTTCCCATCCCCGGCCGCCGCCGAGCTCCGGGCCGCCGGAATCGGCCAGCGCAGAGCCGTCCCCGCCCCTCCCCTGTTTCCCGGTCAGGAGGAAGGAGAAAAGGGCACTTTTGCCCTTGGCCCCCTCCCCTTCCCTCTATTTCCTAAAGAGTCCCTCCCCCTTTTCTAACCTTTTTGCAAAAGAACCCCTTCCCTTTATTCTATTTCAAAATAAACCCTTCCCTCATATAAACATAATCCTAAATAAACCCTCGACCTTTCTAGAGTAGTCCAGATATTTCAAAAAATCATAATCAAGCCCCTGCCTTCTCGAGAATAATTACAAATAGGTCCCCGACTCAATATTTAACCCCTGAACCTTTATAAAACCTATCATTTTATGCGCCCAACAACCCCCGATCGATCCAAAACTTCACCACGTCATTTCTAGCATAGTTTTGGCCTTGCCATTAGGAAATCGCCCAACAATATTACATCTATCTCCATATCTTAATTGTTTCCGATTCGAGCTCAACGATAAAGATTTTATTTCTTTTTCTTGAGTGTGTGCATGTTTGTATGCGTCGTAGATCACGGTGTGAACGAGGGAGAACCCGTCGACGAGCAGTACTGTGAGCAGGTGAACGAGGACCAGTTCCGCGACCCCGAACCCGAAGGACAGTGCTTCGACCAAGACCTCCCCGAAGGCTTTGAAGACGGCAAGTTCAATCCCGCCCTTTGATGCATGCTTTTGTCCTAGTTTTTATAAACACAACCTATTGGCCTGTTTTTACAAAATTGCATATGACTTGCTTGCTGAAAACACGGTTGGATAGCCACCCCTTGATTTGTTATAAACATTCCTTGACCACCTAGATTAATGTCTGAATGTGTTTGGACGTTAATCGCTGCTAGAGCGCTTAGGACCGTAAACACAATACAATTTGTTTTATAAAGAAAATGTGTGCGTGTGTGGGAAGGGAAAAATGTGTAATTTTGAAAGATGAGTTTAGACGGGATGGATGTCATTTCTGTGTGATTTGCCGATTGGTGTGCTCGTGCCTGTGTGGCAGAGCAAGGAAGGGAGATATCCATCTTGTCACCCCTAAGGACCGAGTTGGTGTGTCATCTCACCTAACTCACTATCGTGCAAACCACTCGACCGTTGAATGGGCAACGACTTAGCATAAACCCCACTAGTTAGTCTGATAGCCATCAGGAGAGCTGAGAGCAACGGGTGATCAAGAAGAAGAGATTAGCTCTGTGTGACTTATGCCCCGGTTAAAACCTCTGTGATAGGTCAATGACCCCTTGGTGCATCCCGTGATGGCTAGTCAGGTCTAGCTAAGGTGGGTAATGGCTTTGTTGGGATCTGCACCGACACTAAGGTGATCGAGTAGCAGCTTAAAACTTGGATCCTGTGTGGATCAACCCTTCGTGTTAATCGGTACAAGAGAAATGGTTTTGGAAATGCTTTCTTTCAAATGAACCCTTGCATAAAATATTGCTTTCCGCAAAAGTAAACCTTAACCTTATCCTTGAATTACCCTGTGCATTATATTCTGTTTATTCCCCCTCCGTGGGTGTGGTTGGACTTGCTGAGTACGTTTGTACTCACCCCATTCTTAATTTTTACAGAGGAAGACCCAGACTTTGTTCCTGACGACGTCGAGTAGGGTACCGTCCTGCACCCAGCCTTGCCTGTGGATTAGGGTCACCCGCAGGAGATACCGCATGGCGCAAGACTCTGATGACCCCCTTTTTATAATTAATATCGTTGTGTGGGTGTGGGTTGTAATCCTCGCGATAGTGGCGCTTCTCTGCCCATTACCGCGTAGAGTTGTACGGCGATGAATCATCTGATGTAATAAATGTGTCATCAGCCTCCTGGGACTGATGTTTGTATCACATTTAAGTCTTCTCTTATGAGGGGACGCTTCACAAGTACTCTTTTTCCTCCAGATTAGACATACAGCTTAAAATCTTACAGCAGTAACTATTGGCTAACAGAATGTCTGATCATCTAGATATTCGAATTGCATGATCTGGCTGGAAATACATCACTGAATCCAGCTTACCAGACTACAATTGTGTGCACTTGTTTGAATATGCAACAATGCGGTGTTTGAATACGCAACAATGCGGACCAGGATAAACAATGCAAAGATATTTCATGCTGACTTGTTTGAATGATAGCTGGTTTTTAGCAATTTTAATTTTGAGTTCTAGTACAGGCACGAGTTTTATTGGTTTGAGAAAAATAAAACACTTACTCAGTTACCAATTCAATGTATCTGTCTTTTTTTCCATTCAGCTGTCATGTAGACATAACCAGTTCACATTAATGCATGAATTCAGTATCTCAGGAAAAAAATACGTTTATGAATGAATAAAAACACACATTAGAGGAATCAGGTTAACAATATAGACAGGCTGAAGTTAACAGCTCTTTTTACCAACTGGTTAACAGCTCCTTTTACCAACTGGTCATCCAATAAGATCATTTAAACAAATAAAAAAATAGAAGCTCATTTGGCTGCAAATTAGTTTTAAAGTTGAACACAAGCACATCAATCATACAAACCACATTCACAGTATAGATAAAGCTCACAATTCAGTTGAGTGGGACCTACTTTGAGTGGCTTTCTGTCAACTAACTTGCTATGTTTTCCAACAAGTCAACTAATCTAGCTGAGTGACTATAATCTAAAAAAAAGGTATGGTTCAAGCAAAGAGTACTACTGTAGATGAGATCAATTCACATATTATGGAGCTAGTAGCACCAAATATTTCCTGAAAAATAAATAGAAAGCAGTACAAATTAGATTATTAAACTTGGTTACATCTAATGAGAATGAAATAAACCACATCAACTGGCTCAAAATGTTCTATTGAAAGCAGTACAAAATATTTTTTCATGTGACAAAATTTAACTGCATCAGAATGTCAAATACCACATAACCCTCTTTCAAATAGTTTTTCATGTGATGCGGCTAAGATATTTCTAAACACATTGAGGAAATATTTTCCAATCTGCATTTCCAGCAAATGCCAAAATATCAAACGTAGAGTTCTGCCTCAGTGCTCAGCATCCTATATTCCTATGCCCGTGCATTGCCAAGGGTGAAACAAATTTCCTCCATAAGCATCAATCTTCATCATATGAAATGTAGCAACTCAGGCATACAAATTACCTTTATAAATATCAATCTTCAAGTATATATATATATATATATATATATATATATATATATATATATATATATATATATATATATATTCTCCCAGTGCTAGTATCATAAAAGTATAAATCAAAACTGGCACGTTGTGTAACCCTTGTTCACTGCAGTAGAGTATCAGAAAACCTAATCTACCATATAGAGAATAAATTTGCCATTTTACCATGTACCAATAAATGTCCATATATGTTAAGATTATATTATATGAACAGACATTACATAAATTTGAACACAATTTGAATTATTTATTACATGGAAGCACTGGTTTCTTATAGTAAGTAAATTCACTTGAGAACTTTTAAAGTTCAGAAATTATGGTAAATAATTAAATATAAACAGAACCAACAAGTAACTCGACTAATCCAAACTTACATATTGTGGTCCAGCAGCTTGAAAGTGTTTAGCAATGTGATAAATGCTGAACTCAACCAATAAAAATTTCTAGTGTTATGTTAGTCTCCAACCCCTGATATTTAAGGGTGATTCATCATTTAAATGGAGCAATGCTAGACGACTCACCTTAGTCTATTAAATGGAGAAGGGATGGAATGCCTCGGCAGCCTGATCATCCATCAGACCAAATCGGGGAGGCAAACACAAAACTTTTCTGTACAAAATATGCCTAAAGATGAGATTACAAGGTTATCTAAACACCAGGCCAAGATTACGCCATTCCAGCTTGTCTCCTGTTAATTGTAGATAACATGTTAAAAGGAAAATAACTATCATATGAAATTAAAAAATGAATTGCGAAGGTTCACTTCAGAACCACTGAAGTATAAGCTTGGTGACATAAATCAGCAAGGTCAAAGATGGACCAGATTTTACCTATTATCTATAGCTTTTAATAATTGTTGAAAGGATATATAGCTGATCTGATCAGTAAGAACTCATCAAGTCTTAGCCTCCTCGGGTCCATTGTCCTTCAGCCTGAAAGATATGAGAGGCATCACTCCATGAAATATATAGGTATGACAAATATTTCTTAATGACCACACCAAATGAAAATATCTGTTTTGAAGCTATATAGTAATTAAATGTGAAAGGTGAGCCCACAGTGGCCCCATTTTTCAGATTTTCATATAACTCTATGTCCACACAAGAAATTGTCAAGATTAATTAATAAATAGAAACTTCTGATAACAAAAATGACCTAAGAGCAACATGAACTTACAATATATGATTAACTGCATTAGATTCATATATTTCACAGCTACGTGTGGTAGATTGAAATAAGACAAATATTTTTAGCCAGCTGAATCGCAATATTTGTTAATCGGAAATTCACAACTTAAGATAGTGGCCCCAAACCTAGCACTCGTGGTTGAGCTAATAAGGGCCTAGAATATTGAAGGGCAAAGGCACGTCAACAAATCAGATAGTACAGTCAATAAACATAAGATGAACTTCATCATATAGAAATTCTTGTCATTAAATCAAAATTACCTAAATGCAGAAGTTTGTGCCGCTAACAATACAAGGAGGCCACGCCCATCCAGTTTTTCCTGTATAAATCTGTGACCAGAGGTGAAGACGTGAGCCATCCCTCAAAATCAAACATAACGGAACATGCAAAGTAGAGGAGGAGTCAACGGGATGGGCCATCTCCAATTTCTATCAAGGGCAGATGGCGGCATGATAACTGCACGATTACACACAACATCATCAGAAGGTTAAAAAGTTAGGATCAGAGCACGTCTCGGCGTTCAGCAGGAAAGAAATCGGGGAGGAAGAAATAGATTACGAAGCGGAGGCTTACCCCAGTTCCTGTAGTGCCGTGCCGCCTTCCTGGCCTCCGACGCCGAGCTCTGCGTCGCCGCATCCGCCGGCCTATATATTCACATTATGATGAATCCACCAAATGGGAGAATTGCTGTTACTTGCAACTGATAGCATGTGTTCGTCAAAACGTCATGAATGTACTCCATGACCTGAAGCATATGACATTGGTACATATATACCCATACGCATGTACTAAATGGCCTGAAGCATATGACATTGTTACATATATACTCATTCACAATGACCTCATGATCGAACTAAAACCTGAATGCAAAGGAGGCGTGTTCAAGATATGCTTACGCACTGGAAATTTGGGATTCGTAATGCAACGTGCCGCAGCCACACGCTAGCAATCGGCAGGTTCCACTTCCTCGCTTCCCTAATTGACAGGTTTGAAGTTCTAATTGATAGTAAATCAATTAAAAAAATATGCAGATTGGCCACCGACGACGCTGCATGAGGATGCTAACCTGTGGCGATGCTGCATGAGGAGTCGAGGAGATCGTCAGGCTGAAGGAGACGCTGCGAGTCGATTAGATCGTCCGCCGGCGAGGCTGCAAGAGACGGCATTGCGCCAGTGACGCTGCAACAGACGGCGGCCATGAGCTGCGCGGAGCAGCCTGCCAACGCCGCCGGTCGCCCGAGATCACCGTGGACAAAAACCTTAACCAGGGCTCCAGCAGCGGCTCCCGTGCGGCGACATCCACGTCATCGTCCCCGATTAGGCCTCGGCGAGGCGGACCTCCGAGTGCCGCGTCCGCCAGCCACGTTGTGGCGGCACGCCGGGGCCAGGCCGTTCGGCCGAGGAACTGAGGTCCTTGCGACCGGCCTTGGCGAGCCGGACCTCCGAGTCCGAGCGCCACGGCCGATGGCCCCTCTTCTACCGCCAGTGATGGGGAGGCCATCGCGGACGCCGAAGCCTCGCCGGAGGAGGCCGCGCAGCGATACGCCGAGAAGGGGGCCCTGCTCGCCACCGGTCCTCCCCACCGCCCGGATCCGCGGACCCCGCACCGCCCGGAGAAGGGGAGGGGGTAGGGGAGGGGCGCCCCTCTTCTACCGCCGGTGATGGGGAGGCCGTCGCGGACGTCGAAGCCTCACCGGAGGAGGCCGCGCAGTGATACGCCGAGAAGGGGGCCCTGCTCGCCGCAGGTCCTCCCCCGCCGCCTGGATCCGCGAACCCCGCACCGCCCGGACCAGGAGAGGGGCGGCGCGGAGCAGAGGAGCGGCCTCGCCATGGGCTGCCGCGCGCCGCGTCTCCGCCGCACCATGGCCGCCGCCGCCGCCTCGCCATCGCCTCCGCGCAAGGGACCGAGCAGGGGAGGGAGGAGGGGTGTGCGGTGGGGAAGGAGGAGCGAGGAGGGCCGGCGCAGCGAGGCAGGGTGGCAGGGAGAAGGGAAAGGAAGGGGTGCAACGCCGCGGGTGGGAGGGGAGGGATCAAAGGAAGAGCTCGACGCTGCAATCACGGAAGGCAAGAATTGAAGCTCCTCCAATAGCATCGCGGGTACGCAGGGGGTGGGTAGAGAACCCCGTGGTGAAAAAAAAAACAGCGGAGGGGGGCGCGACGCTGCGACTCAACGGGGATGCGCGACGATTTTGTCCTGCCATCCTCCCCTGTCAAACTTTTGGCCTTACACGTGGGCCTCAAAGAGGTGATTTGTGAGGTGGGTATAGGGGCTAAACTTGGTGAGGAATGTTTCAATTGTCATGGATCCTTATAGTATAGATTCACAAATGAAAACTCACAAATTACAAAGTTAGTGACCATCTAAATATCTGACCATCAATATTATTTTGATATTTGCTTTAAACAACATACTATATTGTATATGGGTTCGATATATAGTATCAATCCTAGAATATATAGGACGACTAGACTACGACTAGGGCCGACTAGGCTCGACTAATCGAGCTGATCAACGACTAATTGCGACTAATCATCTTATCAGTAGACTTATGACTAGGTTCGATAATACGATTTGAAAACATTGCTCTCTCTAGATCTCGATCTTGATCCAAGAAAGCGGGACCAACGGTTGGATGTTGATGACGTGTCCCACTGAATGTGTGATGTCACATTGGACATGTCAAGAAGTGTGTTGACGCGAAAATTTCCCGGCCGGATGGGATCGGAAGTCCTCGCACTCCATGTACGCTAGGGCCAAGGAGATATGCTTCGCTCCGACGTATCGAATCCAACAGCCACGTGTGTGGTGCGCTAGACATGACAATCAATTTGATCTGCAATTGAAAAGGAGAGTAGACGTTAGATGCAAAAGACTATCGGCTAGCTAGCCGATATTGATGACACAAGCAATCGGCTATTGTGCATCCGATCAAGAAAAACGAGCTACTCTTAAAGCAACATAGCTCGTGAGCAACATTTAGATCCGAGTCGAAATCGGCCTGCGTGATCAGGTCACGGGAAATAACCCATCAAGATAGATCTAAGCTGGATAACTTGTGACAAAAAATTAAAACAGACTAGATTAAAAGATTAACCTAGCAAGATCTAGACAAATGTCGATAATTTGTGATAAAAGCAACAACAAGCTACATTAATGGATTAATTAACCTAACAAATTGATAACTTTTATCAATAAATTGATGAACAAACTAAACCCCACCGGACGGATCTATCTTGCTCGATAACTTTGAGCGCTATAGATAGAGGAAAAAGCGATGCGCCGTCAACCTAGATCTATTTACGCAACTCGACTCAGAACATACCAACAAACGATGAACGTGCTTGCTGAGAAGAACTCGTAAAAAGAAAAAAACTACTGGAACTAGGGCGACCTGCGAGAAAAGTAGATGTGTTGAACCTAAAGGTATTGTTTGGATGTGGTTGATCAAAGTTTACAAATATCGGAGGTCTGTTATTTATAGCCTAAACCTAGACCCCTTGCCAATACGACCAGATTACAATCTTGAGAATCAAGAAACAAACTTGCCTAACACAAACGATACAAAGTCTAAAAGATAATTTGCCGACATAGCCTCACCAGCTCCTTAGCTTCATCGGCTGCGACGGCCATCTCTGGCCCAAAGACTCAATATGCCTCTATTATTTCTTTGCTCCTAACGTTGGCCCATTCTCATCGGCTCCCTATCCATCAGAATGACACGTGCCAAAACACGGTGTCAACATGTGGTTATTCTGCACCTGGCGCTAGAAATACCCTCGCCTCCTTTCTCATAAACATCCTTAGCCCGAGCTTTCTCCTCAACATCAAGAGATGCTATTAGGTTTTCAACTGATATTTCATGTCTCTTGTGTTCAGATCAGTGGCGAAGTTTCTTCATGAGGAGGACAACTTTGCAATTATGCATCTTGCCACAAACTTATAAGGACACTTCACGAGTTCGAGTTCCTTGACAAGAACTTGTACCTCATGAGCCTGCCCTACCACGGAATGGTTGTTCACCATCCTGAAGTCATGAAAGCTCTCTATAGTATACAGTTCACAACCCGCATCAGTTGCATATGCATCCCACAGCTCTTTTGCATCTATTATGTGCATGTACACATCAACCAGACAATCAACAAGAATACTTATAACGTAGCCCACGAAGAGATGTTGGCATCCATGAGTTTCTGCCTCTTCTTAGGAGAATGTTCACCTACTGAAATACCAAGTCTCGCTTCACATGCATGCCGCACAGTAAACCAAAGATGAATCTTGACGTGCCATCTCTTAAAGTGTACACCAGAAAACTTGTCTGGCCTCAATGCATCAGCAAATCCAACCATTATAAAATCAACAGACAACCTACAATAAGATTTTTGGATTGTTGAATAATTAGGCAATTACATGATTAAATTTTGAAATAAATAAATTATGAACATGACAAGATCTAGTATGAACAATTCTATCATACTAACAGCAAAATACAATATGATCATGATCTTAGAAAATATGATTAAAAACTGGATTGAACGACAGTGCACATACTGTGTCTTTACCTTTGGGAAGACGAATGACGATGACCGAACGAAGACGGTCCTATGAACGGAGTGCAGCAGACAGTGTTGCAGATGACGATTCGCCGCAATGCCTGACTTGGACGAAGGACGAGCCGTGATGAAGATCTTTGAGCAGTTGTGCTGGGCGCTTCCCAAAAACCTTATTCGCCATCTCCCGGTGCAGGATCACAAGAGCGAAAGGTTGCAGAGACCTGCTCTCCCGTCCGCCGGTGCACACCGGCGTTCGGGATGAAGTAGACTACGAAGGCAACGTAGCAGCGAGAAGAGGCAAAATCCTAGCTCGAGTTGATATGTTCTCTGGTTGCAACCTATGGGTTAGATATATAGAAGAGCCACACGGTCTCCTCAATTTCCACTAGCAATGTGGGATTAAAGATTTGCACCACATGGACCTTTGAGATTTAGTCGGGAATAATACTCAATGGGCCAAGCTCAAATTTTAACAAAAATTTTGCCAAAGATAAGGAGCACGAGTTCGACGTGTGTGTGGTGGTGGTGGGGGGGGGGGGGGGGGGGCAAGCGAACAGAGACGGCCTGTGCTCCAAGAGGGGTACCAGCGGTGGCACCAGCCTGCGGGGTGCTGCCGAGGAGGGGCAGGGGAAGGAAGAAGATGATTGAGAAACGGATTTTTACAGCTATTTTTTGGCTAATAGTTTATTACATTATGAGCTCAAATATTTGGGTTGGATTGGTGTGTGGTGGTGGTAGTTTGGAGTGGAGTGAGGTCATATAATTTCTCTCATGAGAATGGAGTGGTGTGGGTATAGTTTGGTTTCAACCCATTCACAGGGTGAATTATACGGTGGCAAATGGACTATTCCATCCATTCAACCAAACAACGAATAGAATCATTTCATCCCTCCAACCAAACACAGAACATAGAATTCTCTCATCACTAAAATCTGAAATGGAACCTTCTATCCTATCTCAGCTTTTCAACCAAACGCTATCTAGAGCAACGCCCCATTTGCTGTCTTAAAAAATGTTGGGTTTTCTTAAGAGAAAAATGTTCTTTTTTGCAGGTACTTTAAAAAAATTGTTGAAATTAATACATGCAAACACGCAGAAGAACAAGAAAAATATTATGAGTTATCACGCATCCACACATGAAAAAAAAAATCAGATAACGGAAAGTCTCAAAAGGAAAAGAAAACTGACGCCTATCATCTTTTCTCAAAAAAGTGAAAAAAGAAACGGCCTAAAAGTTCCCCGACACTCCCTAGAACAGCAACGGAAAACATGTGCCGGCTGAAATTTCCTTTGAAAAGCAATCGGTTTTACGACCCCAAGGCAGGTCGCTGGAGATTCATGCTCTGGCTTGCCAGCAGGCCAAAATTAAATAATTGCACTCAGCCATTAGTTGAAGGGTTAAAACGGGCTCGTTCCTGGTCCAATAATCAGTTATACTAACTAATTCTGTGGAACGGTAATTCATTTTCAAATTCTAAAGCAATTCTTTTTTGGCACAAAAATACTAAAGGTATTGTTTAAAGTAAATCGTCGCCATCTTGTCTTGTGACCTATTTAGAACATCACCGACACCGACGTAGGTAAAAAAAAAGTAGACCCCGTGTCTACGTCTGGACTCTGGACTTTGTTTTTTTTAAAAAAAATGTGTGCTAATTCACTCTATTCGTTGTGCTGTGGCTGGTGGCTGGTACTGATTTATTGTGAGAGAAAAATATTGATGGCTGGCTGGTGGTTGCTGGCTGGTGCTGGTTTGGTGTGAGAGAAAAATACTATTAGCTGAATGCACCGAACAGAGTGATTAACTATAGTTAAGACTCGTCATATGTTTTCCCTTTTCTTTCCCCCGCGGACGGTGGTTTTCTCCTGGCTGCCGTAAACGGCGTCATGGGTGTTCACACCTGCCGTGCCACGAGGGATCAGAGAAATGCCGCAACGTGACATGTGGCAATATATATGCGCCATACTATTTTCGTTTCAAAAAATAAGTGATTCTATCATTCAAAATTTGTTCAAAAAACAAATTATTTATTCTATTTAGAAAGTCTATGTGTACATGCAAAAATCAATTAGTGTCAAATATAAATAATAAATAAGGAGAATATACATGGTCATTTTACTTTTTTCTTAATTTATTCTAAAATTTTTATGACGGTTTATTTTTTTGGCAGAGGGAGTATATTAATAATTAATTAATTGAACACGCCCCATCGATTTAAACCGAGCAGACCTTCAACACGAACCCACCCCCGCTATAGCTACTTCTCTCCTCCCGGCTGCCACCGCCATGGCGTCGCGAGCGCCGGTCATGGAGCTCGACTTCCTCGGCCTCCGTCCCGCCGCCACCACCGCCGACGACCACGACAACCACCGCCATGGCAGCACCGGCAGCGCCGCCTCCTCTTCCATCCGAGGTCCCCATCCTGTGCTTAATTTCTTCTTCCCTCGTCGGAACCGAGAGCAGCTGGCGATTATTGAATTAGCTAGCTAGCTGTAAAGAAGCGTGGTGGGTTGTTGACATGGGCGCGTCCGGATATCGACGCAGGCATGAAGACGAGCGCGATAGCGAGCATCGGAGCGCGGCGGCTGCGCCGCGTCATCGGCGGCGGCGAGGCGCCGCCGCCGGCTCCGATGACGCTCTTCTACAACGGCGCCGTGGCCACCTTCGATGGCGTCTCCCAGGACAAGGCAGGCCATTGATCGACTAGCTCGCTCTCGTTTCAGTAGCTCGTCGTGGTCACAGACTGAAATCCAACGAGGTTTCCTTACGCTCTTTTCGCAGGCTGAAGCGATAATGAAGATGGCAATGGAGGTTACTGCCTCCAATGGGGGCCGCGTCGTCCGTGGCGATGCATTTGCTGGAAATTTAGCCAAAGGTAAGTTGCTTCGAACTAAGTTTTTTTTTCTTTTTCTTTTGAAATTAATTAAAGCCTGCAAGCTAGATAATTGTTACCAGCAACAGAGGGGAAAAACATGTTCAAGGATTTCTCCTGATTTCTCGTAGCTTATTGATGATTGTCTTTCCCTCTCAAATGGTAGATAATTCGTTCTTGTTTTAATTTGCAGACATGCCACTCACAAGAACCAAATCGCTGCAGCAGTTCCTGCAGAAGCGGAAAGAGAGGTGAGCATACATAGCATCTTACGATTCCCTACTTATTACGATTTTTTTTGTTTTGCAAACATACCTAGGGTTTTGTTTGACTTCACAAATCAAACTTGCATCAGCTAATTTATCGCGCAAGTGATTCGGTCAGCCAGGTAGAAGTAGGAGCGTATGCCAACTTAGACTAGTATAAACCGATGTGTTTTGCATTTCGATGACAGAGAATGAAAGAAAGGAGCAGCAGGTGCCCACTCTCCCTTTTCTGAACTTTCTGAATATTCCACCGATGACTTGTGTATGCAGAAAAGTGGGGAACAGTAGGTGAAAAACAGGCAGGAATAGAAAGTGATTGTTTGGATCCTTGGCTGCTAGGTGGTCGTTTGTGGTAGCTAGACTAATTTCTATCATTTATGAATCTACCTCGAAAATTCTGAATGCATCATCACATGCCATATATTCACCGAATTTCATGCATATCACAAGCTCTATCCCAAAGCAACCATATACCTACAAGTCCAATCGTTGCATTTACAATAAACAGGAAAGCTTCCGTTTTAACACAACACATAGTGTGTTCTTTTTATCTATTTGATTTACATTTCTATGTATACATCTTGAGAGGAGCGAGCTAATCATCAATGGAGTCTAGATAAACTAGACACAAGACAACTAACACCTCATTCACTCATCACAAAAGACAAGAGATATTTTGATAATTTTACACACAGCATTGATTTGCGTGCTCGGTCTTAGAATTGTATTTATTTTGGGACGGAGGGAGTATATATCTTGAGAGGAGCTTGCTAATCACCAACGGAGTCTAGATAAACTAGTCACACGCAACCAAACTAACTAAAAGAGAAGATGCGTGCCATCACTTGCTAGCACCAACGACGACGATGGCAGCACAAATAATCGATGGCAGAAACCGTGTGGGTCCTTTATTTGATCTGCACCAGCATGAACGAAATCTTCTCGGTCAGTTTGGAGGCAGCTCGATCGCTCGCTCGATCAAAGCCCACGTTTTGGTCGTGACGGACAGCGATGTATAGCTCATGGCCCAACACCTACCGAATCAAAGACGGCAACTGATGAGCTCCCTCCTCCGACTGTTGTTCAAAAAGCAGCATCTCTGCTCCTGATCACATCCATGATCTCGTCTGATTTCGTTGGTTTATTTGGTCCAGAAAAGCAGAAAGTAGTAGCCACACCACACATGCATGCATGCCAGTTTTGTAAGTTTTTTTTACTAGCATGTGGCATGTTTTTTCTTCTATCTTAATTTTCAGGATCGATAAATTTTGACCAAACTTTGTAGCTTCAAAGTCACTTGTGGTCTGTTCAGTTTTAAACGTGTGGTGTGGCGGTGAATTAAACGTGCAGGCTGAGGGCGACGCGTCCGTACCTGCAGGCGGGGTCTGGAGCGACCGGACGCGTTGCTGCGGCGGCGACCAAGTCGTTTCGTGTGAAGGAGGAAGCAGCTTAATTAGTTAGTCGTCGATCAGGCCTACTTGGAGTTGGATAATTCCGTTCGATCAGCTACTAATTCAAGGATTCTTTGGTGATTGTAGTGGTGACACGCTTGTATCTATCTACAAATAAAAAAGTCCCAGTACAGGGCTATATAAGTCGCCTGAGATTGGTGTAATTATATTCATTCATAATTAGAGGTAAGGGTTAACCACTTAACTCTAGATTTGATAGTAGGCATGTGCATGCTTGATGTATTCATTTTTTTAATCAGGGCGCTGATTATACTGTGTGCGCGCGTGTGCTTGTGTGTGTGACATCCTTTGTGTCGTGTATGCACTTGCTTGATAGTGATAATTATGCAGCTGATTGTAAAGAATAGCTAAGCTGGATTTGCTTTAGTTTTTCTTCTCCCTGGCCTTTCGCGTGGAGACCCCATTTCAGTTCATGGCTTACTTCATTTAGCGAATTCTAACTCAGTACCGTGACAGCGAGGCCACAGAAACAAGCAGAAACTGTCCACGGAACGTTGCTGCAAGCGTTGACCGGAAGGGGAATCTGAGGAATGTTGAGTACCCTCTCCTGGCTGTGACGAGTGAATTGTCAACCGTGTGGTGTGATCGTGTGCTTGGTCTTTGATTGCAGGTACACGGGCGTCGAGTGTCGACGGAGAGCTGTCGTGGAGGTGCTGTGGCCGATGGACCGTGCGGTGGACGGCGGTGAAGGGCAGCCGGGACCGAAGCTCGGGCCGGCGGCAGCTGTGGCGTCCACTCCTGGATCGAGGGTGCAAGCACCGGTGGATGGCGGGTTTCTTGGTTTGCGCCACAAAACCAAGTTGGCGGACGGCGGTTGAAGACGTCAAGTCGTGGAGGCACGGGCGTCGGTCTCGGGACTGGCGGAGGAACGGGCGTCGACGGCGTCTACGGCATCACTACGGGCGAGGAGGTGACGGGCGTCGGGCGGCGTCTAGGGCCGTCAGAAGGCCGAGGCGGGCACGGCGTCCAGGGCCACGGCGTGGAGGCGTGAATCTTCCCGCACGTGGAGTTTTGGCGGTTTTCTCAAAATCGGCCACCTACCCGGGTTTCGCGGACCCTCCAAAAACCGCGGTCCGGATCCTCATCCCCACGGCGGCATCGCGCAGAAGACTTCGACTCGAAGAAAGAACCTTGGCCGTCGGATGAGTCCTTGTATCTTTTTCCGATTTTGCCCCTACGGGCCTTCTAGTTTAATTTCAGCTCTTAGGGGTAGTTTAGTCTTTAGCCAGGGAGGTTAGGAGATTAAAAGGGAGAGGAGGGCAGCAGCAAGGTGGTGGCTTTTCTTTTCGGGAGACCTCTCTCCCAGGCGCCCCTCCCTCTCTTCTCTGTTCCTCCCTCTTCCTCTCTCTCTCGGGTAGAATTTCATCCATGGATTCTTGAGACTTTGTACTAAGATTGATCGAGAAAGGAGGCCCTCTCCTCCTTATGCCCACGGGGCTTTTGAATTTAAATCAATCTTGTACTTTGAATGTCTTTTGTGTGATGAATCTTGGTTCTCCCGTTTTGTTCTTTGTGCATTAGATTGAGGGCGGTTTCTAGATGATTTTGTGACTCCTTGGGGTGCTTCTAATCCATCTAGCCTAGTGCTAAATTCCCCGGAATCACGAGTTCCTTCTATTGGAGATTTTTGCGTTCTTGAGAAAACCCCGTTCTTGCTCGGGAATTCCTCGATTCCTAATGTTTCTTTGTGTTGGTGTAGCTTCTCCATAGCTACTCCACACTTCACCTAGGAGGTTTGGGTTGGGTGCACACTTGGGATCTTAAGCCGTACTTCCGATTTGAGAAAAAATTTAATCGGCTCCCATTCACCCCCCTCTGGTCGTCTTTTCGGTCCCTCAATTGGTATCAGAGCTTGGTTAAGGTTTTCATTACCCTAACTGGTTCGAAAATCATTTGGCGACCATGGCAAGTCTTGATAAGATCCCTGTGTTTACCGGCAAGGACTATGCTTACTGGAAGGTTCACATGCAGGTTTTCTTGCAGAGCTTGGGAGCCGAGGTTTGGGATATAACCAAGAACCAGGCTTACGAGGTGCTTTACGTTCGGGTCACTCCTCTTCAAGTGACCGAGCACGAGGCTAACGCCAAGGCTGTCAATGCCTTGTTCGCTGGCGTTTCTCGTGCGGAGTTCTCACGCGTCCAGGGTTTTCAGGAAGCCCACAAGATTTGGACGTGCCTTGAGAACTACCACGAGGGCACACCTCAGGTTAAGGCTAGACTTTTCGAGACTCACCGGCGTGAATATGAGAACTTCACACAGGGGCCGGGTGAGAGCATTGGCGACATGTTCAGTCGGTTTCAATCGATTGTGAACAAAGTCTGTGCTAACAGATCTGCTGATGCCCTTAACTACACAGAGCATGAGAAGGCTCTCAAGTTGCTCTACGCACTTGACCGCTCTGTGTGGGATCTCAAGGTGAACACGATCATCGAGTCTGCAAGCTATGAGACTCTGACCGTGAATGAGCTCTTCAGCAAGCTCAAGGGCACTGAGGTGGATAACCAGACACGAGCCAAGCTCAATGGTGCCCCTCCTTCCAAGAGCATCGCTCTTGTGACTGGCCCAGGTGGATCGAGCTCTAACGCTAACTCTGCTCTTGGCTTTTCTCTTGCCTCTTTGTCTTCTGTTACAGATGAGCAGTTGGAGACGCTGGGCGACGACGACTTGTGCCTCCTCATCAGCAAGTTTCAGCGTGTCTACCACAACAGGAAGAGGCGAAAGAACCCTGGGTGCTACCACTGCGGCGATCCGAACCACTTCATCGCCGACTGCCCCAAGAAATCCGGCGGTGGCCAGAACAACAACTTCAACTACTACCGCCACCGCGACCGCGATGAGGGAGGCTCCAACAAGGAGCGTCGGTGCCACAAACACTGCAGCCATGACCGGGACAAGGGAGGGTGCTTCGACAAGAAGTCAATCAAGAAGCGCTTCCAGTACAAGGCCAAGAAGCGGGAGAATGCTTTCTTGGCGCAGCTCAGCGACCTTGACAAGAGCTCCGACACCGAGTGCTCTTCTTCATCAACCTCCGACGACGACGACAAGAAGAAGAAGAAGAAGAAGCGGGACAAGGAAGCCACCGGCTTCATCGGCCTTTGCTTGGCGGCCGGTCGACGTAAGAGTTTCTGCACCATGGCGAGTGAGGTCAATGGTGCTCGTGCGTCTCCAGGTGGACATGCTACACCGACGCACGACGACTCTTCTCCTGGATCCGAGAGTGATTCAGAGGTAAACTCCACTATCGACCTGCTTGATACTGAGGTTAGGGAATTGTACGCCGCTCTCGACAATCAGAAAAAACTGCTTAAGGAAGCAGCTAGAGAGCGTAAGCGGCTTAGGGCTGAGCTGGCTTCTGCTAGAGAGAAATCTGGTGAGGATGAGTGCACTGGCTGCATATCTCACATGAATGATCTTGTTGCTCTCCGTGCCAAGCATGATGAGAACGTAGCGAACTTGGATGTTGCCAAGATCTCGCTGGCTGACGTGTCTCACGAGCTAGCTAGGGCCAAGCATGAGCTTGAACTGGCCAAGAACGCTCCTATCGTCAGTGATGTGCTTGAACGTGATTAGTGCTCCATCTTTAAGTCTGATCTAGCTTCTTTGCAGTCTAACTTTGCTACTGTTGTGTGTGAGCTAGAGGAGCTTAGGTCTGGGCATGTCCTGCTTGGTGCTTGTAAGCTTTGTCCCACGCTTAGGTCGGAGCTAGATGAGAAGAAAGCCTTGATTAAGTCTTTGGGGAAGACTAAGGTCGGGGAGTCTAGACCACCTATTGATTGTCATGTTTGCCCTGGTCTGATTTCTGATTTGGATAATCTTGCGGTAGAGAAAGCCAACTTGGAGAATGAGAACACATATCTTAGGGCGATTCTTAGTTGGGTTTCTAGTAGTGAGCCGCAGTTGGGCATGATGATCAAGCAGTTTAAGTGTGGTGATGAGTTTGGGGTCGGTTACACCTACACAAAGTCAGACTTTGACATGATGTATGGTAAGATCGGCAAGGCAGCTGGAGTTCCGAGTGATCTAAACACTGCTAGCACGAGCACGCAGCCTTCGCTTGTTGACCCCATGGATGGTGTGCTTAAATAACCACCAAAAGCTCCTCCACAGAAGCAGGTTTGGGTTCCAAAGCCTAATGAGCTGAGGAATCACCTCGATACGCTCTCTGCTGCCACAGCCCAGGTTGCCCAGAAGAAGGGGGCTGCTCCTTCCCGTCCAAAGGCGGGGCCTCCACCTCCCAAGAGAGAGGTGAGGTACCACTGCGAGTACTGTCACAGAGACGGTCACTTGGAGGAGTTTTGCTTCAGGAGGAAATGGGCTGTGAGGCGTGAGAAGGAGAGACGTAACTTGGACATGTACTCTGCTCAAGTACTTGGTCCTCCTCGGCGTGGTGGTAGGCAAGATGCTAGGGCGCGCCGTGTAGGTGGAGGACAGGGAGACGGTGGTGATTACCGTGCTCCAGTGGGTGGTCACTTTGCCGGTCGTGCTCCTGGTCGTCCTCAGTACGGCTATAGACCACGGGACCGAGGCTTTGGAGGAGGTTACGAGACACCACGCTTTCCTCACGGTGGTGGTCGTCAGCCTCGCGGTAGACGGGACGGGGGATATGCTTTGCCTGATTTTGCTAACCCTTCTGTAGAACAAATGGCTCGACACTGGTTTGCTTCACACTTTGCTAACCCCAGTGTTGAGACATTTGCTCACCCTTTGTCTCGCTACTGATGTGCAGGTTGGAGTTTTGGAGAACAGGTGGATCATGGACTCCGGTTGTTCGCGCCATATGACCGGGAATGACAAGTGGTTCTCCAGCCTCACCCCGATGCGCTCAAAGGAGTACATTGTGTTCGGGGACAATAGAAGAGGAAAGGTACGTGGAATTGGCACTGTTCGTGTTTCCGATCGCTTTACCCTGAGAGAAGTTGCTTTGGTTTCGAACCTTGGGTTCAATTTGCTCTCTGTTTTGCAACTTCTTGATGAGGTGTTTGAAGTTCGCTTCAAAGAGGGTTGTTCTCGTGTTTTAGATTCCAGAGGAGATTTGGTTTGCCGGATTTTACCTCACGATCGGGTTTTCTTGGTTGATTTCTCTGGAACTTCTCTTGGTCCTCCTTGTTGCTTGTTGGCTGGTCCTTCTTCTGATTTGTGGAAGTGGCATAGGAGACTTGGACATTTGAGCTTTGACTTGTTGTCGAGACTTAGCTCACTTGACCTGATCCGAGGATTGCCCAAATTGAAGTTTGAAAAGGATCTTGTTTGCCACCCGTGTCGCCATGGGAAGATGGTTGTCACCTCTCATCCGCCGATTAATCTAGTGATGACCACTCACCCTGGAGAGTTGCTACATATGGACACAGTTTGTCCTTCTCGGGTGATGTCGGTTGGTGGGAAGTGGTATGTTCTTGTGATCGTGGATGTCTTTTCTCGCTATTTTTGGGTCTTTTTCATGAGAACCAAGGATGAGGCTTTCGAGTTTGTTCGAGACTTGATCTTGAGGTTGAAAAACGAGCTACCCCATGTCATGAGAGCGATTCGCAGTGACAATGGCACATAATTGTAAAATGCTCCTTTTGACACCTTTTGCAGTGATCAAGGTCTTGAACACCAGTATTCTTCCCCCTACACTCCACAACAGAATGGGATTGTAGAGCGGAAGAATCGGACGCTGGTTGAGATGGCTAGAAGGATGCTTGATGAGCATAGGACTCCTAGAAAGTACTGGGCTGAGGCGGTTTACACCGCCTGTTGTGTGTCCAATCGTATTTTCTTGCGTGCTTTCATGCACAAGACTTCTTATGAGTTGTGATTTGGACGCCAGCCCCGTGTTGACCATCTCAGAGTTTTCGGTTGCCAGTGCTTTGTGCTAAAGGAAGGAAAGCTTGATAAGATTGAGTCTCGATCGTCTGACGGTATTTTTATTGATTATGCTTCTCATTCTAGAGCTTACCGTGTGCTGATTATTGATACTAACATCGTTAGAGAGACTTGTGAAGTCACTTTTGACGAGACTGCACCGTGCAATTCTTCTGTCTTTGAAGTTGCAGGAGATGATGACTTCGGCACCTCCATCTTTGAAGATGAGGAAGAAGAAGCTGCCGATGGTGATGCTGAGGCTACCACGTGTGCTGTGGACCCAGCTGCCTCTGCCACGAGCTCAGATGACGATGACGGCCCCGATCCGACTACATCCACTTCTCGGGGACCGATCGAGGAGGTGACCCAGCCTACACCAGTTTTGGTTGAGGAGGAGGCGAATTCGACAAGGGAAGCACCGCGACACATTCAGCGTCGTCATCCACCTCAACAGATGCAAGGTGACCTCAACGAGCGAGTCATAAGGTCTAAGGTAACATGTATCGCTGGCTTTGCTCATTCGGCGTTTGTTGCTTCTTTTGAGCCCAAAGATGTTGAACACGCACTTTCTGACTCCAATTGGGTCAATGCCATGCATGAGGAACTCGAAAATTTTGAAAGGAATCAGGTTTGGGTTTTGGTTGAGCCTCCGCCTGCTTGTAACCCCATTGGAACCAAGTGGGCTTTCAAGAACAAGAAAGGTGAAGATGGGTTGGTAGTGCGGAACAAGGCTCGACTTGTAGCCTAGGGGTTTTGCCAAAAAAAAGGGATAGATTATGAGAAAACTTTTGCCCCGGTAGCACGCTTAGAAGTGATTCAAATTTTTCTTGCATTTGCTGCTTCCAAGGGTTTTAAAGTTTTCCAAATGGATGTGAAATCTGCCTTCTTAAATGGTTTTATTGAAGAGGAAGTTTATGTGAAACAACCCCATGGTTTTCAAAATCCCAAGTTTCCAAACTGAGTTTACAAACTTCAGAAAGCTCTTTACGGTTTGAAACAGGCGCCTAGAGCTTGGTACAATAGGCTTAAAATTTTCTTGCTTGCTCAAGGTTTTAAATGGGATGTGTTAATAAAACTTTGTTCCTCATGCGCTCTGCCTCTGACTTTTTGTTGGTTCAAATTTACGTGGATGATATCATCATTGGTGGTTCTTCTCACGCTCTTGTTTCCAAGTTTTCTGAGTAGATGTCCAGGAAGTTCGAGATGAGCAATTGAGCATGATGGGTGAGCTGCAGTTCTTCCTCGGGCTTCAGATCAAGCAAACTTCCCAGGGCACGTTCGTCCATCAAGCCAAGTACACCAAGGACTTGCTACGGAAGTTCGACATGAGTGACTTGTCTCCTCAGCCGACTCCGATCAGCACATCGACGGCTCTTGATACGGACTTGGATGGCGAGGAGGTGGACCAGAAGTAGTATAGGAGCATAATAGGCTCCCTTCTGTGCCTGACGGCGACCCGGCCGGACATTCAGTTCGGGGTCGGCCTCTGTGCGCGGTATCAGGCTTCACCGCGCACCTCTCACAAGCAAGTGGTGAAACGCATCTTCAGGTACCTCAAGTTCACTCCTGAATTCGGTCTTTGGTATTTTGCGGATCCATCTCTTATTTTAGTTGGTTTCTCGGATGCCGATTTTGGTGGGTGCCGGTTGGATCACAAGTCGACTTCTGGCACTTGTCACTTTCTCGGTACATCGCTGGTTTCGTGGTCCTCTCGCAAGCAAGCTAGTGTAGCGCTCTCTTCCACAGAAGCCGAATACGTTGCCGCTGCTAGCTTCTGCTCTCACATTCTTTGGATGAAACAAACCTTGCAGGATTATGGGTTGAGTTTTGGTAGGGTTCCCATCTTTGTAGACAACATGTCTTCCATTTGCATTGCAAAGAACCCAGTGCTCCATTCCAGAACCAAACACATAGACATCAGGTTCCACTTCCTGCGAGATAACCATGAGAGAGGCCACATAGACATGATCCATGTACCATCCGAGAGACAAACCGCAGATATCTTTACCAAACCACTTAAGCATGAGACTTTTGCTCGCTTGCGAGGGGAGCTTGGGGTCTGTTACCCCTTTTAGTTGCTAGTTTTTCTTTGGTTAGCTTTGTAGGGCTTGATTCTTTTTCTCTTCGTTTTTTCTAAGTTTGGTAGCTGCATTTTGCACTTGCATTGTACATTTCAGCATTTTTGCATTGCCTCACTTGCACTAGCATTCTTGTATACATTGCTATAACCTCCTGGTGCTTGCTAGTGTGAGTTTATAAACGTGATCATGTTCAGCTTGCTCTTCTGTGTATATTACATCCTCTGAGTATAGCTGCTTTTGTTTTGAAAATCAAAAAACATGGTCACCTTGTCTTGGCTATTAGCATGTTAGGGCGTGTTGATATGCTTTGCTATCTTATTCATGCTAGTGTAGCTTCTTGATACTTAACTTGTAAAATTGATAAAATTGCTTGAATTGTGCTTGAAATGGAATGGAAAGATCCAGATGGGATTGCTTGTCGCACTGATCAAGCTTTCGGGACGGCTCACTTTGCCCTTGTGAGAACCCGGGCAAGGCTGTGCATGACTGAAACGATTGTCTTAAGCTTCTGATTGCCTTTGGCATAGACTTGGTCTCGTTGCTAAGTAAAGCATGACAAGCTTTCAACCCCTGGCATTAATAATTGCTTGATATAATCTGATTGCAAAATGGGTGTTTGCAATATGTTTTGGCTGTTTTTGGCTCACCTGTATGAGTTTGATTAGCACTGGTTTCCATTCCCTACTTGTTAGTGCTAGATCATGGGTGATGCTTTTATTTCTGCTAAACTGAACTTGCTTAGCTATAGACTGATTTGATATACCCTGTTAAGCTAGATGCAGGTCTTGTTTATGGATGCACACATGCTTGTGACTAGATGTTGCTCATATCCTTGTATCCCTGAATGCTTTCACTTACACCTCCTGCATTGCATTCATTGCATAGCATATTTTCAGGGGGGTCTCAGTTTCAGGGGGAGCTTTAGGTCTGTTGAGCCTTGATGTGTGCATGTGCCAACAAGGGGGAAAAGTTTAGTGATCGAACAAGGGGAGAATTGTTTGATTTTTGAGAGTTTCAAAAACTTGTTGTGCACAGGGCTTTGAGAGTGCATACATGTGGTGAGAGTTGCACTGGTGAGGGGGAAATGCATTTCAGTGGGAGTTTCTGCTTTGTTTAGCTCTTGGTTTTCTCTTTACTTCTGGAATGACTGTGTCGAGCCCTGCCTCTATCTTTGAGGAGTCATGTTTGTGTTTGATCGATTGCGTCGAGTCGTTACCCTTGTCTTGGGGAATCGATCTTTGCTTGGTCAAGTGACTTGTTCTTGATTCTTTCGAGCTTTTGTCACTTGTTCAAGTTCTTCATCTTCTTTGTTCTTCTCGGTTTTTGCTTCTCTCTTGGTTCGTTAGTGGTGTCTTGACAATGCACTCATCAAGGGGGAGATTGAGGAATGTTGAGTACCCTCTCCTGGCTGTGATGAGTGAATTGTCAACCGTGCGGTGTGATCGTGTGCTTGGTCTTTGGTTGTAGGTACACGGGCGTCGAGTGTCGACGGAGAGCTGCGGTGGACGGCGGTGAAGGGCAGCCGGGACCGGAGCTCGGGCCGGGCAGCAGCTGTGGCGTCCACTCCTGGATCGAGGGCGCAAGCACCAGTGGATGGCGGGTTTCTTGGTTTGCGCCACAAAACCAAGTTGGCGGACGGCGGTTGAAGACGCCAAGTCATGGAGGCACGGCGTCGGTCTCGGGACTGGCGGAGGAACGGGTGTCGACGGCGTCTAGGGCCTCGCTGCGGGCGAGGAGGTGACGGGCGTTGGGTGGCGTCTAGGGCCGTCAGAAAGCCGAGGCAGGAACGGCATCCAGGGCCACGGCGTGGAGGCGGGAATCTTCCCACGCGTGGAGTTTTGGCGGTTTTCTCAAAACCGACCACCTACCCGGGTTTCGCGGGCCCTCCAAAAACCGTGGACCGGATCCTCATCCCAACGGCGGCATCGCGGAGAAGACTTCGACTCGAAGAAAGAACCTTGGCCGTCGGATGAGTCCTTGTATCTTTTTCCGGTTTTGCCCCTACGGGCCTTCTGGTTTAATTTCAGCTCTTAGGGGTAGTTTAGTCTTTAGCCAGGGAGGTTAGGAGATTAAAAGGGAGAGGAGGGCAGCAGCAAGGTGGTGGCTTTTCTTTTCGGGAGACCTCTCTCCCAGGCGCCCCTCCCTCTCTTCTCTGTTCCTCCCTCTTCCTCTCTCTCGGGTAGAATTTCATCCATGGATTCTTGAGACTTTGTACTAAGATTGATCGGGAAAGGAGGCCCTCTCCTCCTTGTGCCCTCGGGGCTTTTGAATTTGAATCAATCTTGTACTTTGAATGTCTTTTGTGTGATGAATTTTGGTTCTCCCGTTTTGTTCTTTGTGCATGAGATTGAGGGCGGTTTCTAGATAATTTTGTGACTCCTTGGGGTGCTTCTAATCCATCTAGCCTAGTGCTAAATTCCCTGAAATCACGAGTTCCTTCTATTGGAGATTTTTGCGTTCTTGAGAAAACCCCGTTCTTGCTCGGGAATTCATCGATTCCTCCCAAACCATGGAGTGATTCGTCGATTTCTTTGGTGGGTATGTTCACAAGGTCTTTGTGATCGTGCCTGCAAAATTTGGTGAGATTTGGACTTGTTTTGATCCTCCAATCGTCAAGTCTTGGATCGAACCGAGAGCAAAAACAGAGTTTCTGCGTCGAGTTGGATTTTTCCTATCATCGGTTGAACCGGCGTTGCCAATGATTCAACCGGTGTTCAATTCGGGTTTTCGACCTAGGTTTTTTATTGCACCGGTGCTTTAGACTCTACGTGCATCGGATCAACCGGCGTTACCACTGGGTTTGCTGTTTTGCCCGTTCAACCTGCGTATAGAATTTCCTTGACGTCGGTTTAACCGATGTTCAGCACATTTCAATTTGGTGTTCCTCTGGACAACTGACCGGCGCTCGTGAACGATTTCCTCGATTCATCCGGTGTTCAGTTTGTCCATTTTGAGGTCACTCTGGACAACTGTACCGGCGTTATAATTTGATTTTGTCGGATCATCCGATGCACTATCGCCGGTTGAACCGACGCTTTTTAAACCGTTGCATCGGATCAACCAGTGATAGCTTTTCTCAGCTGCCGGCTCTGTCTCACCGGTTTAACCGACGTATTCAAGTTCATATTCGTCGGATCAACCGGTGAGTTATACCGTGCGTTTTCTAGCGTTGTTTTTGCGTGTTTGCTTTCGCGTTTTGTCTCGCTTATTCCTAAAGTTGCTTTGTGTTGGTGTAGCTTCTCCATAACTACTCCGCACTTCACCTAGGAGGTTTGGGTTGGGTGCACACTTGGGATCTTAAGCCGTACTTCCGATTTGAGAAAAAATTTAATTGGCTCCCATTCACCGCCCTCTGGTCGCGTCCCTCAGAATTGAGCAGAGTTGAAGCGTTTGATTGGGTGATGAATTGAGCAGAGTTGTTCGGGGACATCCCACCGGCCCTATCGTGGTCGCCGATGGAGGCGTCGTTGATTTTTCGATCCGTCAGAGGGCTAAAACTTTACCCGCATGTGCTCCATCGGAATGGCACCATGTTCCGACGGGTCTTCCGTCAAAGCAATACCCGCAGCCAAAAGAACAGTCCACAAACAGTGATTGAGCTGCTAAACTTTATTTTTACCTGTGCACAAACAATTTCACTTTTTCAAATTTGCAACGAAGATGTGACGTTGACATAGGCACATAGCTTGTTCAGACAATGGCCTAAACTAATGCATCCGAAGGGTGTATATCCCTTGCTGTTACATTATTCAAAGACTCATTGATTCAAATTATTTGGGCTGGATGGTTAGGTGGCTAGCTCCAGAAATGCTAAAAAGAATCATTAATGATAACTTGATGAATAGAGCATGCAATTGGGTTTGATTTGGCAATTGAAAAAAAAAATTGGGGACTAATTTGAAGGGCGTATCCCTTGTCCAGAAAGGGTCCAAGAACCAATTCAACATATTAATGGTTTTCACATTATAAAAGCCCCTGCAATTGGGTTTGTTTTATTTAGAAAACCACCAACTCCACCCAGAACGATTGAGCTCTTGCTATGTCACGGTAAGGACTGAGGAGCATGACGTAGGCCCACGATGAGAACATACCAGCAGCATTAGAACAAGCAATGGCAACTGATATTCCGCCTTTTGCTGCAGCCGCTCAATTTCTGGCCCTGGTAATCTATTATTGATGTAGCAGAGCTTCAGGTCTCCTGAATGCATTGAATGGTTAGTACTAATCACGATCTACCTTCAAGAACTGCCATCATGTTGACCCTCCATGTCTGTGGGGTATAGTGTGTCAAAAACTACCAGTGTAAAGAGATTTCTTATTTCGGCATGTGTACCATAAGACAGGTTATGGTAATTGATTTTCCCATCACTTTTTGGTTCATAGCCATGCTCCTTTTTGCCATATTGAACACACTCAATGAATTTGACAACCTTCAAGTATGCTTGTAGCGGTATAAATACCTAGAGTAGGATAAAGCCGATTATTTAACAGGAAATAAAAACAACAGTTAGTGTCATAAACCAGCACTTGCACAGTTACCAGCAACACTACTTTTTATTCTTTGTATACCTTAGAATAAACAAGAAATAGCAGAATGAAGACCAAAAACTCATTTCTCATGTCTTGCTTAGTTATTTTCAACATTGTAACCTAACTTTATTTCTGCCCCGCTCCCATGAATTTTAAGCACAACCATCAGGATGGTTAGCTGCATCACGTGTAGCACATAATTCTTTGCTTACTTTATTGACAAAATGAGAGCCAAAGCCTCAATTATCATGTTTATCATTGTTATTTTCAACAATGTTAACTATTTTGGTATCTGCCTTTCCCACTCCAGTGACTTTAACTACAGGATCAGGACAGTTGACAGCATCAAAAACGACAATAAATTCTACACTTGCTTACCTTAGAACAAAATAATACTAACAGAATGAAAGCCAACTCAATTCTCATGCTAATTACAATTTTTGACAATGGGAATTAATGTTATATCTGTCACACTTCCATAACTTCAATGTACCTTTCTTGCAGATTAAATCATTAAACATCTAACTTAAAAATGGAAGACTAGAGTTGGTAGTGCTTACAAGATCTGAGGATGGTGCTTGAGGAATTTTCGCCATAGCTTTTGCGACAAAATATTCATCAGTCATTTCAGCTAGCACCCGCTTCATCAATGCAGCAAAGCTTTGTACCTCATCCACCAAATGCTTATCAGCCCCGATTTGGGGTTCTAAAAGCTCTCGAAAGCTAGTATCATGTTGCCGGTTGATTGATTTTCCAATATCCACTGCCAATGACATATCACCTCCCAGGTAGAATGCTAGTGCAAAAGTAGCCACCACCAAAGGATCACATGGTTGGCGTGCCAAAGCTTCATGAAAGGCTAAAAGGCTTATCCTGTAGTGATAGAGCAAGTAGAATATGTTAGGGAAGAACAAAACTAACTCAATTACTCCAGTTTCGACAATGTAAAGAGTCCACATCAGCTAGAAATGAAATAGAAAATTTTTTCCTTGTCTGCTAATAATAAGTTGGATAATTTACTCACCATAGACTATTATGGCATGGCCTGTTGGGTGCAAGAAAATTATCCAGCTTAGAAAATAAAACCTGCGCAAAGAATTGATAACATAATCAACCTAATGCAAACCTACCAAGTACATAAAAAACATATTGAACATAAACAGCAACTAAAATGACATTAAAAAAAATCTATAGTGCGTATTTGGATTAGTAGCATGCTAACAAAACAAAAAAGTGCCACTGCTGACTGAATATTCAATCTGAATCCACCAAGATATGCAATCATAAAATCTTCATGCAAATTTATATAAGAATGACAATTTGCCACAATTTCTACTGAACATGAGGAAATGTTCTCTGCAAAGTGGGACATGTAGCGAGAAGAGCAAAACAAACACAAGTTTCAATTTCATTTACAGCGTGTCAATTAAAGATTTGAATTATTTTCAATCATAATGTGGCAAGTGCAATTCCTTTATATCTACATGACTACAGTAAACTAGTAACCAATTTAAAACTTACAAGTAGCATATTGGTTCCTTTATCCTTTCTCTTAAAACGAGTTGAAGCGAAATAAGCTGCCTGTATAGTCAAATCAAATCATTTAGTCAAAAGCACAAGAACCAAAAGCTCAACAGATATTTGATTTCAATATATGTCCCTTCCTGATGCCATGGGCTTACCTGAAAGGGCAACAAATGTTCAAGGAGACCAAATCTCCAAAGCAACCTTAAAGAAGCTTCAGCGGAACCATAAGCAAGCATATAGTTCATCTCCATGAGTATTCTTCCCTGCAAAATTGTAAAAAAAATTAATCAGTAAGAGGAAAACATACGAGCAACTTCATGGCAGTTCGTTAGATAAGTCAAAGTGTCATTGATATAATGAAACCAGATTGTCCATGCCAGAATCAGACCTTGTCAAGTCTTGCCACCGAGCAGGCAAGTGTTCTCACATAATAAGCTGTTTCTTTGGGGAAGCTAAACCCTAACCGAGCTGCAATTCTGATTGCACGTAGAATACGGGCTGTTAATTACATGCTTGTATTAATGACAATGATCACACAGAGAGTAGAATAACAATCAAATAAATGCTTAAACTCTGGATTCTGACCACAGTCCTCCTGGAACGAAGTGCCAGCAGGAATTACAGTACGAACCTGTTGAAAGGACAGGACTGTAAAATGAGCACAGAAAAAGGACTTTAAACTAATGTAAATGAAACAAACAACTACCAGAGACCTTAGCTTTCTTAATATCATCAATGCCTCCCAAGTAATCATAGATCTTTTCTGAATATGGGTTGAACATTAACCTGCACATTCAAAACAAAAGAAAATAGTACAACCTGCAATATGGCATCCAGTTACATTCAAAAATACAGAAACACTAACCCATTTATTGTGAAGTCCCTCCCTTGACAGTTTTTCCAGCGAACAAAATCATTCTTGCTACAGTTTTGACTCTTTGAATTGTAAACCGGGCTGCCACTTGACCCCCTTGCACAAGTACTAAAACTAGACACCTACCAATAAGAAGAATGAGATATATCTGGATACTCGAATGCAAATGGAAAAACTGAATCAACAAATGACAACAATAAAGTGTGCGGTTTGCCAAGAAGTAGCTGACGACTAGAGGTATGTATTGTGCAGAGGGTGATGCTATTTAGAATCGGTTAAAGGGTAACACTAACCTCCACAATGGAATTGTTCTCATGTACATGGCATATGGGGAAACGCCTTCCCACTATAACAGCTGATCCTGAGAAAGTGTCTTTCACCTGCGGAGTTTAGAATAATAATCTTAATTGGCACAAACACATTGTATAAGCAATTTTTCTTTGGAAGCTAAACTACAAATTCTGAACATGAAACTTCACAATCAGAATGAATTGATCACCATCTGGGTCAAACTACACAAAAGGTGTTTCTTTAACCCAAATTAATAACATGTGATAACTAAATAAGCACTACATAAGTAGGATAAATTTAAACAAGCATACACATTGATAACTTATTTGGCACTGGTACATAAGCCGTACTGATATGTAATGGCTTTGGAATATATATGGGTATATACAAGGTCAAAGTATATATCTTCATTTCAAAACAGAAATGTTGCACCTAATACACCAAAAGAACCTCTATGGCTAAAGCCAGCAAATAAGTCACAACTGTGCCACACTTTATAGCTTTTAGCAACAATTTAGTACTAGCTATTTGCAAAACTATAACAGAAACTTAACTAATAATAAAATAGATTTAGGTATCTGCACAATCCAATGAATCAATAGCTCCAAGAAATGTATGCCCCAAAACTTGAGCGGGCTATTTCATTCCAATAATTGAATTACATCATGCTAGCATCCTTTTTAATTTGAGTTATAACCTGCCTAAGATCAGCTGTTGTTATTATGTCAAAATCTTTCGGTGTCTTCTTCATTATGAGATCTCGAACACAACCGCCAACAAGGTACACATCATATCCTGCACAAAAAGTGAAACATATAAACAAAACCAGTAGTGCAACAACCCCCCAACAATAAGGGTACTCAAGCACCAAATTAACAGATGGAGAGAAAAATACAGTGGAACTAAAATCATCCGATGGATACAACACTATGGAACAAGGCATCCCTCAAAGCTTCCATGCATATATTTAGATCACCTACATCAAATGACATGAGGTTCATGCAACCTAGATGTCGAAATAAGCAAGATGTAATTTATTAATTTTTAACTCATAACATGCTAACATTAAATACATATAACAAGCTAGATTCCACAAATTCCTGGAGCAATATAATCGAGGAATGAACAAGCTTTCATATTGGAAAAAAAAAACTATTTTGGAAGTATTTTAAAAACATCAATTAGTCTGATATCTCCACACAACTACAAATCAACAGATAGAAAATCAAAATGAAATGATCTTACAATTATGACACTAGGCATTGGATCCTATAACCCATCACCAAAACAACATAAACCATACCATCAGCCGTAAATGGTAGGATTGTAATAGAGTCCTGTTCCTAGCAAGGTTGTGGTAGGATCAATGTAAAATCACACATCCTATAATGTTATGTAAGATGTAGGTGTTTCAATGTGTCATAGGCCTCGACTTGAGTTGTGCAATGAGTACTGGGTGGTTAATTTTATAGAAACAAACAATAGTCAAGTTGATCTTTATTTCCCTAGTTTTTTAGTGCAAAAAGTTCAACTAATAGCCATATTGTTGAAATCACTAGTCTACTCGTAGAAACATCTAAAATAGCACCAAATCAAAATACCTGAACATTATTAGGAACAAAACGACCAGATAGCATTCATAGTACTCTTGCAGGATCAGGTATGGTCTTGAACAATAATTTCAGGACGATGTTGTGACCTCTGACAACCATAACACCACAAAATGCCAATACTTTCCACGTACAAACTAATTGGCTATTTGTATCTGACATGATATAAAAGCACTATGAACTACCCATATTAATTGACTACTGGTACCCAACAGGATACAAATGTGGTTTACAGTTTCCTACCCAATTAGACATTTCTCCAGTAATAACATTTGTATCTATCACAAAAATAAAGTCTGCCAGAGATGTTTCTCTCTTAAAATTGATTTTATTCATGCTACTCAAATTTGTACGCAAAGTCAATAAAGCAGTATTTGTATTCAGTTACAGTACACCTAACTGAAGGTTCTGGTCAAGTTAATGTAATCAAATGCAGGTATTAACTCTGCTTCCATACGAGGCTATGAGCAGAGTGTTCAATCCAGTCTGCAATTGCTATGATAGCTGACCAGTAACTAAGGGTTTGTTTGCTTGGTGCCCTGGCAAAGCTGCCTGGCCCAGGCAGCGAGCTCAGGCGTCCGATTTTGGTGGCCTGGGGTCAGGATCGCTGCCTGGGCGGCGTGCTGCCTTGCAGGGCTGCATCCAAACAAGCCCTAAGTATAATTGAGTTTGCTAGTTCAATCGTTGGACCTCGGGCTGAAATCCAACTTCAACAGTGAGAATTCGGGATTGACCACAACAAATAAACCAAACGCTGGCAGGCCCCATCAAGGCCGAGGCCGCACCTCTGCTGCGGAGGCGATGCAGGACGTTCCAGGCCTCGGCGGGGATCATGGACTCCTCGATGCCGAACCTCTTGGCGCTGACCTTCTTCCACTCCGGCCCCTCGAAGCCCTCCGCGCCAGGCCCGCCTGCGCAGAATGCCCACGGGCCACACCCGGTAAGCGGAGCAAAGCAAACCCTCGGGGTTACCAACCATAGCATTTCTCCGTTGCCGCCAAGCCATCAACCGCAACGGCGGCGGGGGAGGCCTACCCGCGGATACGGGGGCGGTGGACGGGGTGGAGGAGTCGGAGGGCGAGGGCGAGGGGGGCGGGGACGGGGACGGGGACGGCGCGCGGCGGCGGCGGCGCGGGGAGGCGAGCGCCGCGAGCGGAGACGGGGCGAGGCGGCCGGGCCGGGTGAGCGAGCCCAGCCACCGCAGCTCCGGGGGGCGCAGGGCCATCGCGACCGGGGCGGCGGCGCGCGCACGCGAGCGGCGCAGGAGAGGAGGGTGGATAGCGAGAGCTGACTGCTGAGGCGGCGGCGAATATGCGATCTCCTCCCAATTCGTTCGGTGTCGCTTCTGCCAACCGGCTGCTTTGAGGCCCATGGGCTGGGATGGGGCTTTGGGTAGGCTGGGCTGGTAGATAGGATGGGCTGGGGTTCATCGTTGTTTTTGATTTGACTCTGAACCGGCAATGTTAGGAGTCGCTCGGGTTACTAGCAGTCAAACCATCGCACAAGGCCTAATAATTTTTTTTTATTTTGAAACAAAAAATTTTTGTTTCCAAACAATTTTTTTGTATTACTGAACAATTAAAAAATAGTTCCAGAACAAAATAGACTATGAGCTAGTTTGTTGGGCCAGTTTAGGCCCAACAACATAAAATCTGTAGTGGGTGATAAGTCTGTTGGGGTTCACTCGCGTAACCCCAGCAGCGCCCACCTAAAACTCCTGGCGATGGATCCAACAGGACAAATACGGATACGTGGTCTGCGTACGTGTGGAATATGCGTGCGTCGTGAATGTCTGAGTTGTACTGTGTAATTAAAAAAAAACTAGAGGTTCTACATTGGCGTTTGAAATCCAATTAGTAAGAAAAACATTTACAAGTATATACATTGCTAAAACTAAAAAAATTGTTGTTACTCTTCCAATACTGTTGGGTATTTTCATGCGTTGATGATTTCGAAGCTAAAAGGCGCTTTTTTTGTGGCTGCATCATCTATCACAAGAAGGTCCAAAAAAAATAAAGCATAAAAATTGTCTGCCACATACAACAGCTACGTGCAGCTATTTATGCGCATGTTGGACTCATGGAGCCCTCCTAAGTCCCTTGTGTTGGACTTATGGAGCCCCTTCCAAATCTCTTCTACAATTTTTTGTCATGAATGCGCTGCGAGGAGAGACTGAAATTGTCTGTAGGAGGAAATAAGCTCCTACTAAAAATTATCCTAATCCGCCACTATCTAAAGCATTGTACATATAGGGCTCGATGTCCAACTAATAAACTTATTAACTTAACATAAAAATGCAGTGCAGGGTACTTCAGAGAGACTCGATGAGATGAAATGACATTCAGAACAATTTGTTTTGTACAGCAGAGTACTACAGAAAAAATTAAGAAGCGACCTCTTTCCCATGCTATATATTACGCTGTTTATTTTTTATTTTTTTGAGAATCACGCTGTTTAATTTGTTTTGTGAGCGTGGATAGATCAATCGTCATGGCACTGGAGGGTGCTGCCAGTCTGTATATATATTGTACAAAAAATGAGATCATATTATTATTGATTGATGACATGGGCTTAGCTTTAACGGGCCAATTGTCCTGGCTTATCTTGGGCTTCCCAGCCCAGCCTATCATCTCATGAGGATTAAAAAGATGGACTATAGCTAGCTTTTGAGTGTTTGGTCTCGTTTCGAAACATAGTAACCTTATTTTATTGATCTAAAAAAAAGTAACCTTATTTTATCTATGGATCGGATAATAAAGAAATGCATGCCTTGTAGCATCTTTTGCGAGCCATGCATGTATGCAAAAATGTATACACTACCAGAAAAATGGCTCATTCGTCCCCAGTAGTTAGTACCGGTCATGCTTTGGTCCGGTACTAAAGTTGTCTCGACGCCACTTTAGTACCGGGTTCAAATTTGAAAGCTCCCAAAACTATTTTAGTACCGGGCCAAGCCACTGGCCGGTACTAAATGTTGCATTTTAGTACCGGTGGGTGTTACCGTCCGGTACTAAAATGACACATTCATTTAGTACCGGCCGGTGGCTTGGCCCGGTACTAAATGGTCCTCTCCCACCTAGTCGCAAGTGATGCATAGGTGGGACGGTAAGGAAGGCTCGCGCGAGGCTGGAGGTCGTGAATTCGATTCCCACGGACCGCGCACGCGCATAATTCGCGCGAAATTCCCACGGACCTAGCTGTTCAACACTTTTTTTCTTTAATTTTTGGGTGCAAAACCATTTAGTACCTGTCGGTGTTACCGACCGGTACTAAATATTCCCTTTAGTGCCGGGCGTTTTGGCCGGTACTAAATGGTGTGCCATTTAGTACCGGCCAAGCGGTACCGGTCAGCCGCCCGGTACTAAATGAGGGTTGCTGACCGGTACTAATGTGAGATTTTCTAGCAGTGATAGTATAGTATAGTACTACTGCATGGGCCATGCACGCACAAGCATCTTTTCGCCTAGCTCTCTGGCCGATCCCCTTTTTCTGTACGATCAAGCAGCATGAGCAGCTATATATGCACGGCCAGCGAAAGCGATAGCGATGCGTCGTCTCTTTCTCTTATGAAAACGATGGAGACCCACCTTTTTTTATCTTGCGCTCTGTTTTCTCGATCTTTCCATGCATGTAGTGATGGCCTATGATGCGTCTGGACTCTGAAGAGCGTAGTAGTAGTGGGGAATGCTGTGATGTCTCTTGCCTGCTCTTTTTTTCCTGCGCCCATTTGGTGATTGGTGTAGAGCTAGTGGCGTGGCAATGAGGCATGCATGGGGCATGGCGATTGGCAAAGCACTCTCTATCTCACTGCTGGTACATACAGTGATACCGTAGCACTTGAGGATGTGATCATTTCAACGCACGCTTGATCGATCCGTGTACGTGTTGTAGACATGCATATTGCCGCGCGCCAAAAGCAAACTGAAAGCTGTATATCCATCTTTGGAGATGGATCCCTTCCGCCTTTTATTTAATTTACTAGCTAGTGGGGGGAAACCTTTAGGCCTCGTTCGGCAGCCCTGTTTTCAAGCCAGGCCTGTTTTCAAGCCAGGCCTGGATCGAGTGAATCCTCCTGGCTTCACTAATCCTGGTCTGGTTTAGTTCCAACTGGTTTCAATCCACCCCCTATAAAATTATTGTCCGGTCGTACACAAGGTTTCATTCCGGCCGGGCACTTGCAGCAAGCACTATATAATACAAACTTTCACATTCCGTAGTGCATTCAAAGCACTATCAAAGAAAGCACATTCTGGAGTGATCACAAAATATATAATACATACTGCCATATCAAAGCAAACACATGCTGGAGCAAGCACTATTTGAGCCTGGAGCAAGCAGTATCAAAGCACTAGTCAACAAATGATTCAAGCATTCGTTTACAGAAAGAAAACCTTTGACTGCCATATAAGGTATAAAGATAGAAAGAGCACGTTATGGCAAAACAGAACTAGGTCTCAACGAGGTGACAATATGCTAGAGAAGTAACGTACTGATCCAAAATTGCAAACATAGTAACATTGAACTCCTCGGCCGAAACAAGCTCCATTATTTAGCCCACTATATATATAGGTGACATGGATAAGGTATAACTTAGACCTTGAAACCTCTTCTTCTTGTCAGATGTGTTCTTGAGCTGCACAAGAATAGAGAGTGAACCCAAAAATTAAATAGCACTAATGATTGTAAATTTCTACCACTGAAACTGAAATCTAGCACTAAGCAGATGTAAGTCAATATAGATACAAGTCATTATTAGATAGTAAAATAAAAAACAATACTTTTGCTGGTACAGTTCACTAGGTGGATCAGAGTTGTGATCCACTTTGATACCAGACAGCAACACTAAGACCCATTCAGGTGCCAAACTATGCATTAACATAGATCTATGCAAAACACCAGTCAAAAACAAATATGTACCAGACATGAGCTATAGATTTTGCATAGAAGGGAAATAGTTAAATCTGAAATTGAATATGATAATGAGATGTGTGTTTGCCTACAGTTCAGTTATCAAACATTCAGCAAGCTAGCAGGTGTACCGTATTTATCTGGAAGCTTGAATGCAAGAAACAAAACTCAGTTATATATAGACTCATACAAGAGAACAGGCCAGTCATATAGAACAGGGCAAAATATATTTACTGGAGTACCTTTCGGAGTCAAAACGGGTCCCAGGAAGGAGGTGGCTCGTCTTCACCAATTCTAGGAACTGCTGGTACAATCTGAATAAAAGCACAAGGTAAATTAAATAAAATTCTATTCTGATTTCATCTATAGTTAGGAAAGATAATAAACACTAAAGGTTAAAATGTCCATCAAGTTCATCGATCGGCTAACCTAGCTCCTCTAATGTTTCAGTATGACCGGGGAACATAACAGCCAAGGTTTAATATATAATTTTCTAAAATACAGTGAGCAATTTGATAAAAAAAATAAAATTTGCCAAGCAATTTAGTACATAAGAGTAAATAACTGAAAACATGGTCATATATTTAAATGATATCTTAATATCTAAAATAGCTCGACGACAATCGGAGAATCAAGCTGGCATGGCTGCTAGGTTGCCATAAGGTTGGATTGAAAAGGACTCTCTAGAAAACAAGCATGAGTTATGTGATGGAATCATCAAAATTATGAAAAATTATATTAAATTGAGTATACGGCTGAGCAGAGTATTTGAATTAGTTTGGATTTGATCTGGTGACTAGCAGTTTCTCCAAATTAGAGACCTAGCAAATTAAACTATACAACCACGGTAACAATTGCTCGTTGTGTCTTGTCAGAAGAAGTATAGAAATTGATATAACATATTAATCCAATGGTGGTGGTCACTGGTCATTTCATCAGTCATCACCGGTATCAATGTAGCAGCCATCCCATCCCCATCTACGGAAGCATGCAAATCAACACACGTCCTCATGTCCAATTTTGCTACAAGCTAATGCTGCCGCTTGCAGTCGCTTGCAAATCAACACACGTCCTCATGTCCTCTTGTTGCCTTGCGCCGGTGGTGGTTGTGGTGGCCGCGGAATATTTCCGGTGGAACGAGCAAGCAGATCTTGCAAAGGATCTAAGCCCACCCGAGGCTGGAGATGGAAAGAGAAAGCAAGAGAGAGGGAGGAACGCCAAGGCAGCCGCAAGCCCGGACCTCATCGTCACTAGCCCGGACTGGCAGGCCTAGCGACGGATCTAGCAAGAAGGCAAGAACTCTAGCGCCCGAGAACCCTAGCACTGGAAATGGCAAGGAAGATGAGGCCGATGCGTTACCGGCGAGAAGACGGCGGAGTGCCGCGCCGCTGCGCCGTCGCCGTTGCCGCCGCGCCGCCGCGCCGTCGCCGTCGCCTCGCGCCGCCGCCTCCTGATTTCGCGTCGTAGACTCGCGACGCCTCGCGTGGTTTTGTTCCGGGAGGGAGGAGGTTCGGCTTTGTTCCGGGCCTTGGAGCTGGAATGGGAGGCTGATCCGGCCCATGTTTAATTCCGGGATAGGCCAACCGAACAGCGATTCCGGGCCAAACCTGGTTTCATTCCGGGCCGTCCCAATCCGCCCGGATTGGGCCTCATTCCGGGCCGTTCCGGGCCTTGCCGAACGAGGCCTTATAGTATCCTGGTACTAGCCGGTTGCATGGTCCGGTACTAAAAGAGCCCTTTGGTACGCGTTAAGATACATCCAAAAATATTTCAAATCTGCTGGGAAGAGACCGATCCCACGAACGCTGATCCAATTCCCACCGATTTTTTTTTGTGGTGGATGGAAGGCTCTTTCTCTAGTAGCTTTTTTCATCTTTGTTCTTTATTTCTTGCTCGCCCCTTTTGTCATCTGATCCAATGCATATGCAGCATGCATACCTACGAGCTACCATATGCATGCATACCCACATGCTGTATGTGTGTCCCCAACCCAAGAATCCACAGACGACCACAACTGACCTACTAGCTAAGTAGCTAGCAAATGTAAAGGGCCGTCAGGGCAAGGAGTAGCAGCTTTACGCCTTAACACATGATGGGAATTTAGCTCTTTTGTAATTGCATGTAGCCCTAGCATCCACATCAGAAGGCACTACATACCGGTACGGTTATTCCTTGCCCAGTGTGCACGCTCGTCTTTTCCCAGCTTTATATATCTAGCTACCAATTAATCTGCGCTTCTTTTCGGTACGATGTCTGACGGGACTTTCATGTGCGTTCTTGAATCTTAAGCATGTCGCCTATGGTTCTCCACCAATGGGATGATTGTTATATCTAGCCAAAAGGGGTGGTTCCCTGTCCCCTAAACTTGCCGATTCCTCTGGAGTTATATAGTTGTTTCAAATTTTTGCTAACATATATTTTTGGACTTGCTACTCTACTTCAGGTTTGTGTTGGATCGTAATAAAAAACTGTAAACAGATCCTTAATGTATGATAAGTCCATGTTCTAAAAGATATCAGGGAACATATCAAGTGCAAACCAACCTCTTCGTGCAAATAGTGCGAAATTCAATCTGGTCCCCCGGATCAACATCCAACATATAAGCAGTATGTGGTCCAGTACTACCAAGAAAGAGACCACCAGCAGGACCCAAACCAATGATACTCAAGCTGGCAAGGCAAGACTTGCAGCAGCAAGCAAGATGACGACATGAAGCACCTCAACATGTGCGTGTGACAGCGATCATCGATAACATCAGAAACCAAACCACTGAAGGCTGGAATAGAGTATGCAAGTATGCAACAGAAACAAAGGCATGCATGCATGGATGGAAAGCTCTATTATGTCCATACTCATGGCCTTGACCATGCACAGGAAAGCCCACACATTCGCATGGAAAGCATACACGCCGCGGCATTTCCTCTTTTTTTTTTAAAAAAAAAAACACAACCCTACTGCCGGTGCCAGGCCCAACCACTTGTTTCTTACTCCCTCCGTCCCAAAAAGAATGTAAATCTCGTTTCTCGAGGAGTCAAACTATTTCAATTTTAACTAAATTTATTCAAAAAATTACTAACATTTGTGTTTCCGAATAGATGTAGTATAGAAGTATATTACATGATTAATCTAAAGATACTTATATTGTAACACAAATATTAATATTATTTTGTATAAATTTGGTAAAATTTAAAATTATTTGACTCCTCGAAAAGCGAGATTTATATTTTTTTTGGGACGGAGGGAGTAATTTCTTCCCCTGCCGGCCCAGGGCTGCAGTGTCGGCACACGTACGTACTGTACTGTGCTGTGTGCTGTACCATGCAACCTTGTCAGTTAACAGTAATAAATTTCCTTGCATTACGCACCTGCATCCAAGCAGCAGTGGCAGTGTCACAGAAATGAAATGTAGAGGACGTACTCTACATTTCATTTCTGTACGAGAGCTACTGCTAATCGTAGGGAGCAAAAGACCGGGAGCTCGCTCGCCCTCAGAGAAAAGCATGCATGCATGAATGCGCCTGGCCCCCAAATATTCCCTGACGGCCGGCCGGCCGGCCAGCCATGCATCCATGCGTTTTGTAGTAAGCTTGCTGCTAGCTTCTGGCCCAAACCTGCCTGCCTGCCCTGCCTGCATGCAATGCAATGCATCAGAGTGCAGGTAATCATCGTGTCTGCTGGCTTTGCATAATTAATCCCGCTAGCTTTTTTTTAAGCAAAGCGCCCCTTTGCAAATAAGTATATTCCTCCTGTCCCTCAACCCCCCCCCCCCCCCCCCCCCCCCGCATAGACCATCAGTGGCGCTTTTTGTTTCTGTTACTCAACTAGTTATGGGCACTAACTTCCATGGATATATAAAGATGGATCAAAAACAACCTACTACTACCTCAAAGACACGGTTGGATCAGTACGCAGTAAAATTACACTGCCCAGCTTTTGCTTTAGCTAGGGTTATTGGCATCCATGCATGCACTCACACCAACAGCTAGATAGCCGTAGTAGTATATGAGTGCCATGCATGCATGCATGCATGGGGGAGATGGATGGTACAGTAGTAAAAGTGAAAACTTTTTCGACCTACTAGGGTGGAGTGTGCATGCCCTAGTAGACAGTAGTTTTTGCACTCTCTGGTTTCTTAATTTCTACTAGCAGGACACAAGCTAAGATTAGGAAATGATACACTGGACGACAGTACACTGTAGTGAGTAGTAGTAGTGGGTGCATTTGATGGATGTTCCTGCAGCGTCCGTACGCCGCGGCCACCACAAAAGATTCCTTGCTAATCGCATGCATGTATGGACCAACGCAACTTTTACTCCTCCTGCCCTCTTGTCAGTGTACGTACGCCCCCCCCCCCCCCCCCGGCCCTCTCGGCGGCCTGCCAATGCAACACATGCGGCGGTCGAGACACGTACGTCGGCGTCGGCGTCTTGAGCGAGACGCAACAATTAAGCAGCAGCCATGCTGTGATCACGATATTAATTGATTAAACTAGTACTAGCTGCTAGAGGACGTACAGCGAGTGTGCCATGCGTGACCAAAAAGGTGCAGGCACCCGCACTGCAGGTGGGTCGTATATAGGCTTACGGAATGGCAATGCTTCTTCCATTTCCACAGTGATTAAACTAATCCGCCTGCTGTTCATCATATGAAAAAAAAAGATTATTACTGCTAGCTGCTGCATGCGGGGAGCAGCTAGCATCGTGCGTGTTTGTGCTGTGCTGCATGAGGCGGCCGATCGACATGCATGCAGGCCGGGACAGGTCCGTACGTCTTTCGAGGATTTATCCAAGCGAATAACTAATGTACTACGTCAAGCTCTCTTTCTTCCCCTTAGAGATCAGCTAACCAAAGTTTCTTTCTGTTGACGATCGAGGAAATTTTGTAGAATTACGAGCATGCATTCCTCTGTCGTCGACGCCATTCAGCTGTACGAAATGCAAACTAATAAAGCAGGTCTCATTTGCCAGAATTATGTTCCTTATAATAATCAAAACAGCTGTGTGCATCTACAGTATTACTACCAGCTGCGACAATGGAATCCGAATATAATGGTACTGCTCCATTACGCACGTACGTAGACGACGACGTAGCCTCTGCCTCCGGCAGATGCCGGCGGCCGGCAAGCTGCAGGACCGTACACCGCATTGACTCACCACATGGACCGGACGGGGCCACTGATCGAGCTCTGATGATCAAACGGTGGCGGAAATCCACGCACGCAATGCAACGCAGCTGGGGCCGGCTGCGGCCGCCGGCTGCCGGTCAGGTGCGGTGCCCGGAGGCCTGGGCCATATTTGGTTACCGGTGAAAAAACTTTCATGAAAACTTTTAGTAGCTTTAACCACTAATTAGAGTTACTAAATGAAGTCTAATTACCGAAACACCTCCAAAACTATGGTACTGTAGCACTTACAGTAGCTAATGAGGCCTTCGACCGTACGATTAGGGGGATTATTAGGTGCGGTTACTGTAGCATCACTGTAGCCAATCATGATGAAAACTTGGCTTATTAGATTCATCTCGAAAAGTTACACCCATCCATAAAAAAAATTTGTAAATAAACTTCGTTTAATACTTCATGCACACATTCGTCTTTTTTGAAAAAAATTTAATCACATAAACCAAACACGGCCCTGGGTGGCTGACACAGGGGCTGATCTGCGGCGGGATCCAAGGCAGGGGACCTCAAGGGAAAGCAAAGGGAATGTCTAGCAAGGCCCTGTTTGGTTTGGTTTAGCACAAATAGCACAAAAATTTTGACTAATAATTAGGGGTACTAAATAAAGGTAATTTACAAAACTAACTCCACAGTCTTGCGCTATTTTGCGAGACGAATCTAATGAGACCTTTGACCTACGAGTAGAGGAAGGTTACTGTAGCATCACTGTAGCCAATCATCGATTAATTACTATCATTAGATTCATCGTGAAAAGTTACACTCATCCGTAAAAAGGCTTTCAAATAAACTTCGTTTAGTACTTTTTGCATGTAAGATTCTTTTTTCAAGAATCGTGTGCAATAGGTATGATAGGAAACCAAACATGACCTAAATACCACCCAGACCCTGCAGCTACCTGCCGCCCTCTGCCACCTACAGATGGACCCGCCTCGCCGTGCTCTGCGACTCTGCATGCATGGGCTTCGGTCGGCCACGAGGGCCCACGGGCCCTGCTGGGGCCCTTTCCCAACACCTGTATCGTGGTCGTGGCGAGTGGCGACGACCCAGGCCCACGCACACAGCCACATACAACCAACAAACAGCACAGGGAGCAGCGCGCACGCGGACTCTGCCGCGGGTTGTCATTCTCTCAGGGACCCGGCCCACCACTAGTCCACTACACTAGCAGCCGGCGCATACAGCACACTACGTCTTCTCCGTTCGTTACTTGTCATTGTGCCTGCGAAAGGACACGTAGTCTAGTGGTTACCAGAGTCTCGGTAGCATTTGAGTTACTGAGTTCGATTCTCCGTGGGAGTGAATATTCTGGGATTTAACGGTTTTGTGCATTTTTCAGTGGTAGGCGACGTTTCCGTCGACAGCGAGACGCCTGTGGTGGCTTCGTCAATCTCGAGAATTTACCGACTCAGATGCTCGTAGGGGTAAGGTTTGCGTATATGTGTTTATAGGGTGTGAGTGTGCGTAGTTGTAAGTGTCTGAGTTGTACTGTGTAATCTAAAAAAAACTTGTCATTATGCCAATGTTATAGATTGTCATGCTAAATTAATTCTCAAAAAATTAAGCCAAATTCTTGTGGTCCGTACGTGACCATGCAAGCCACACATACTGTATAGCCACAAGTAAAGTAACCCTTTTTTATTATTTGTTTAATCAATGGTCTGAACATGCATGCTTTTTTTTGTTCAAGATTAATTAATAAGACATGCATCCAAGCAAGCTCTTAATCGTTTCATTTTTCTATGACTCCAAACGGCTTTTGAATCTTGCTCAGAGATAAAGAGGGGCCGGCCGGGCGTGCATACTATGCATGGTACAGTCCATTAACGTCGATCGACGACCAGACGAGTTGCTGGTGCCTGGTGGTAGTGCGTGCGATCAACGAGTAGCTGGCTAGGATGAATAGCCGGCACCTCCGGCGATAGGTGTAGCTCAACTGTGGCCCACAGCAAGGCCCCCTGAATTCATCACCACGGCATATTTGCGCGCATGCGTCTCTGTCCGAGCTGTTGTACTATGATTGCTCACTGGATCGATGTTACACATACGTGCTGTCCATTTCCATCGATTGCACGTTGACCGGTCACACAAGGCGTAATAATATTTCTATACGCACGGGTTGACCAAAAAACTTCAATGGCCACCCTGCAAAGTAGACGCTTGGTTAAAACAAATCATTACTCGAGAAACACGTGGTAATTTTTTTTCGATAGTTTACGTGTTTTTGGTTTGTATATTTATTTACTAATAGCTCTATATATTGGCCAAAAACAGGTTTTTTTAAGGTTTTGGCCAAAAATACATTTTTTTAATTCCACATACCTGATTATTCATTCTGTGCGTGCGAATCATTTTTTTTCTCTCTCTCCTCCTTTTCTCAGAAAAAAACATGCAAGTGCCGCCGCCTGCGTGGAGCCAAATAAAGCTCCCTTGCTTCCCGCATGCACACTTGAAGGAGTTAATTCCTTGAATGCCATCAAAATTTATATCAATCACTTCAATGCCACTGAAAATTAATCTATCCCTTTGTTGCCATCAAAATTTAATGTTTTATCCCTTCAATGTCATTCCATCCAATTCTGCTATTAACATAACGGAAGCTACTACGGACCCCACGTGTAAGTAAAAGGGAGGACTAAAACCTTCCTTTTTACCCCCTTCTTGATTTACCATGGACAGGTCATGGTCGGCGGCGTGGCAAGCTGTCTCCACTGGCGGCGAGGCCGGCGGCTGGTGGCACAGTACGACACAGGCCCGCGGCCAACGCACTCGGGGGAGGCGGCGGCGCGGCCTGGGGCGGCACAGGGGCGGCCAGCAGCGGGCGATGGCTTGGCGACAGCGGCGGCACCCAAAAACGAGCGTGGAAACTGCGGGAACGTGCAAGAACGAGGAGAGCATGAGCTTCACTGCATCACCTAGGGTCGATTTGAGCCATTGGACAAAGGAAACGGTGGCCTGACGATGGAGTTCCACTGTGGGCGCATCTTGAACGGTAATGGAGGCCAACGGCCGGGAAATCCTCTATTCCCAGCGAGGTGGGGTCGAGGCTCGGGTCTGAGGGCTCGTGGAGGGAGTTAGGGAGGTTAAGGAGCTTAGAGTGCGAGGGATTTGAAATTCATAGAGGGAACTGCGCGGATTTTGCCGGCGAAGGCGAGCTGTTCGAGCTCCGTCAATGGTGGCCGCCGGCGCTGCCGTGCCAATGTCAGCGAGCTTGGAGCCCCGCGCGGCGACGAAGGCGCAGAGGATGGCCTCGCACGTGGTGCCGAGAAGCGTGTCGCCGCCGCCGCCGCAGAACAGCAGGGTCTCGGGCAGGTGGAGCGCCTTGCCGAGCGGTCGGCGCCCCTGCTCACTCGGGCTCTCTGCTCGGTGCTCGGTGCCCCTGTCGGGCCGGATTGGCGCGCAGGGTAGGGGGAGGGATGGCGGGGCTGGCGGCACCACCAACTCGTGTGCTCCCTGTCTCGGCGCCCCTCCCGCGTGCGTCCCTCCCGCCGGATCTGCTGCAATTCGTCGGGGGCGGGCGGGGTCTGCAGATCGGCCCGAGAGGATAGGGTATTCCTTTCGTGAGATGTGACTGGGGTTGAAGATAAGATTCCTAAGGGTAAAAATGGAACAAAAATAGTTGGCAGAGGAACTATAACGGTGTAACATAGTGTTTTCACGGTGTTTTGCTCTAAACCTAACGGTAATGGTATTGAGGGGATCGGAGTAAAATTTTAATGGCAATGAAGGAATGGTCTAAATTTTGATGGCATTCAAGGAATTGACTAAATTTTCAATGGCATTAAGGGAATTGACTCCACTTGAAGAGATCGAACACACGGCCGGATCGGGACTTACTAGGAGGTAGGACACGCAAGCATGGATGCATATACCCGCCCAGAGCTACAGGGTAGAGCCGTAGAGGCACAAAGCTAGCTACTAGTAGTACTAGTAGTTGGCTAGCTAGTTGCTTGAGCGTGCTTGCGGAGATCGATGGCTACGCGTAGACGATGCGAGGCGAAAGGCGACAGATCGGTCGATCCAAGGCTAGAGGCCGCCATGGCACGTCCTCTCACTGTAGTACCTAGCTGGGCTGGCTGGTGTCTGCCGCCTCCACCTGACGCGCTCTCTGACCCTCCTCTTTGTTGGTCTCGATCGACTGGCTCTTGTTTACTTGCAAAGTTCAAAATTTCAATTTTTTTTCTGGCACCTGCATGGAGATTTAAATTTAGATGAAATAAAAACGCATTGCACAGTTAGTCTGTAAATCGCGAGGCGAATGTAATGAACCTATTTAGGCCGTAATTAGACGCTAAATTTCTACATTAATGCTACAGTAAACAATCTCTAATGATGGATTAATTAGGCTCATTAGATTCGTCTCGCGATTTACAGACGAGTTCTGTAATTTATTTTGTGATTAGTCTATGTTTAATACTTCAAATATAAAAAAATACTCTTTCAAAAATTTTACACAAGGTAACTAAACAAGGCCCGATTGATTCATTCATGCACGCACGCGCTAGTATATGTAGCTGCCATGCATCCTGAAGATCCTCTCTGCTCACCCACATGGCCACATCGCAGAGCAGGCGCACACAGACACTCACACGCTCACCCCCGTAGTACTCTACAGTGGTAGCTTATAGCTAGTACCAACGTCATTGCAAAAACACATCAGCATATATATGCACACTTGCACAGTAGTGTACAAATGCATACATGCACAGTGGGCACAATGTAAGTGCTGCATGCCTTGCGTTGTTCTGTGTGCATGTATTTTGTTTCCGCTATTTTTAAAAAAAAAATCAAATAAACTTAGTGGTCAGTGCGTGCATTACTGCGGCGCTGCATGCATGCTTGCATCGCGTTCTGCGGTGGTGCAGCATGCTGTGGTCGGCCGGCTGGCACAGTGCGGTGCAGGGCAGGGGTTGGCGTGAATGGACGCAGCGCAAATCAAGGGGCGCCATCATTCTCATCTCTTCATACGTACACGCCCCCTGCTGGCTGCTGCTGTGCTTCCTGTGGATTCAAATTGTAGTGTGTACTGTCCCTGCCCTGCCCTGCCCTGCCCTGATCTCTTCCCATAGCCTCCCAGCCCTCCCTCCGCTGGTCTAGCGTGCATGGGTTTGTAGTGGACGGCTGGCTTCCGACAATTAGTTTTGGCTCCGTATCCTATGGAAACTAAGATATCGGTGGAAACTTTGGAAACTCCAACGGAGGCCACTAGATTCCCATCCGAAGGCAGCGGACATAGCTGGGGACTTTTTTTCATCGAGGCGCCCGCACCTCCCCCAACAGTTCCCTTTGTGTTTTGCAAATCCCCCCATCCGTCCGTCCGTTACCCCTCCGTCACACGGATCCACGCGACGGGAGTCGGACTCCCAGGCGTCGTTCCGAGATCCTCCCTTCGGCCGCCGCCGCCGGACTCGAACTGGGTCGCCGCAGCCTCCCTTGAGGCGCCGCCGCCCTCAGGTCGCCGCCACAGAATTCGACTGCGCCGCCGCCCTCCACTGCACTACCTGCCTTCGTCGCCGCCCTGGGGTCGCACGTCCTCGAGTTCCTGCGGTACCTCGACCAGTTCGAAGCTCGATTCCTGGGCACGTACATCCGCGCGAGCCCTAGGCCAGTACGCACGGGTCGCCGCCGCCCGTGGCTGAAGGGCACCGGAACGGATCGCCGCCGCCCTCCGCAGCGGGGCCACCTCGCCCACGTCCATTCTCGCACGGCCCGTGGTCTTGCCGTCGGCCATGGAACCGCCGGCCGCCGGCAACGCGATGGAGTTGGGAGCTGCGTCTTCGGGAGAAGGCGCCAACTCTGACAGCCTCGTCGCCGCCCAACAGACATGGAGCCATCCACCTAACAGCGCTGCTCTCGACGCTCCCATCATTCAAAGCCGCCCGTCCGCCATGGAGCTCGTCGCCGCCATGGAGCGGCCGTCCGCCATGGAGCCGGCGGCCGGCAGCCACGTGAACTTCGGCGTTGGTAGTGACAGCCATTCATGCCGGCATTATTTTTTTGTTCAAAATTAATCTGATAATTGCTAACGTGCATGCATGCCTACAGTGGATGATCATGATGGCATCAACGTCGACAACGGAGTTGAAGCCCACCCTGACCGTCCAAGCACACCACAACACTTGAGTACAGCAGTAAGTTCCTCTACTGTTCTCTTCATGGCATGGAGTGATTTTATTATGAGTTCATACAATTTATCACTTCCGTAGGTCTCTTGTACAAGTGACAGAAGCAACACAAATCCCAAAGAACATTTGAAGCCAAAACTTGGAATGATATTTGATACACTCAAAGATGTGGAGGAATTCTACAAGTCGTATGCACATGAAGTTGGTTTCTCAGTTCGTGTTGGTCAGCACAAGAAGGGAAATGAGGAAATATTAATCAAGAGGTATTATTGTTCAAGGGAAGGGTATAGAAAGGAGAACGTACCAAATGCAAGTGATGAATCTAGGAAAAAAAAAGGAAGACACACAATGTGATGGAAACCAGATGTGGATGTCAGGCACATATTGTTGTCAAGCTTGGCAGTGACAAGAAGTATAGAATTATTTCAATGGTTGAGGAGCACAGCCATGGGTTTGTGTCGCCAGATAAAAGGCATTTGCTAAGATCCAACCGGAGAGTCAGTGAGAGGGCTAAGAGTACGTTGTTCAATTGTCATAAGGCTAGCATTGGCACCTCACAGGCATATCGACTTCTCCATGTTAGTGAGGGTGGGTTTGAGAATGTCGGGTGCACAAAGAGGGATTTACAAAACTATTATCGTGACCTCCGAATCAAAATCAAGGATGCAGATGCACAAATGTTTGTGGCACAACTTGAGCGAAAGAAGGAAGTAAATCCTGCCTTCTTTTATGAGTTTATGGTGGATGATGAAGGATGACTTGTTCGTGTATTTTGGGCAGATGCTATATGCAGAAAAAACTATAGTGTTTTTGGGGATGTGGTTTCGGTAGATGCGACATATACCACCAACCACTATAACATGAAATTTGTGCCATTTACTGGAGTCAACCATCACTTGTAAAGTGTTTTCCTTGGGGCCGCATTCTTAGAAGATGAAAAGATTGAGTCATATGTATGGTTGTTTGAGACCTTTCTTAAGGCTATGGACGGAGTAGCACCTCATCTAATCACAACAGATGAAGATGCGAGCATGAAGGCTGCTATTGCTCAGATTCTACCATATACAGCTCATAGACTTTGTATGTGGCATATCATGGGAAAGGTACCTGAGAAGGTCGGGCCCTCTTTAAGAGAAAATGAAGGGTTTTGGGAAAGACTAAACAAGTGTGTTTGGGGGTACGAGAATTCAGATGAATTTGTGTCACAATGGAATTCTATCATGACAGATTATGGATTAATGGAAAATGATTGGTTTTCCTCTAGGTTTAGCATTCGCGAATCATGGATTCCGGTATACTTTTTGGACATACCTCTAGCAGGAATGCTTAGGACAACATCACGATCGGAGAGTGAAAATTCCTTTTTTAACCGTTTCATTCATAGGAAGTTGAGCTTTGTTGAGTTCTGGCTAAGGTTTGACACAGCTTTGGAGTGCCAGCGCCAAGAGGAGTTGAAAGCCGACAATGTAAGTCTTCACACCACTCCTAAAATGATGACACCATGGCCCATGGAGAAGCAATGTAGTGTGATATATACACATGAAGTCTTTAGTAAATTTCAGGAACAAATCGTAGTTGCAAGAGACCATTGCATTGTTCAAGGTATTGAAGAGTGTGAAGATATAAAATGTTTCACCATCAGTAGCCTATCTGGAAAAGAGCGAGTTGTTCAGATGAACAAGACAAACATGTTCGGTAGGTGCTCCTGTAAATTATATGAGTCCTATGGCATCCCGTGTCGGCATATCATACAAGTGCTTCGCGCCGAGAAGCAAAATGAGGTACCATCGAGTTATATTTTGAAGAGATGGGAGACAAGATGTAAAAGGTGTGTGTTGTATTTTTTTCCTTATATACAGCCCCTTTTATATTTTATACTATCAGTCTTAATGGCCTCTTCAATTTTACAGGGAACTATTCTATGATCATGAAGGTAACCTACTGGATGAAAAGCCAAAGGATCCTAGGGAGGTGGCAATGCGGAAAAAGATTTCAGAATCGTGCAACAAGTTTGAAGACCTTATCCAAATGGCCAAGAACTCTGAACAAGGGATGTACTTTTTATATTCGAATTTATCGAACCTAGTAGAACCTCTCTAGAAGATCACGCCTGCTACGAGAGTTGATAAACAGGATGAATATGAATCTTTCCTGGGTAATAGAATTCCAACTGAAGTCGATATACATCCACCAAACGATATCAGGTCGAAAGGGAGATCCAAAAGAATTAGGAAGAGCAAGGAGCCTAAGACCGGAAGTGGAAGTAAGGGTAAGAAGAAGCGTAAGTGTAGGAAATGTAAGCAAGTAGCTGATCATGATACACGCAATTGCCCAAACAATGTGGTTGGCTGATTTTTCAGTTTCCTGTAACCTTATTGGTGCTAGGTGGATGGTTTGCCTTTCTTTTATGTGTTGCTGGGCTCTTATTTTTTTTCTTTTGTTAAGCAATATACTGTTTGCCGAATGTTTTTAAACATTCATTATGACCCTTATCACTGTACTGTTGGACACCGATATACAGTTGTTCTTTTACTATTGTTCATATAGTTTGGTTGGTACTGTGTCTTTTGACATGACATAACAAAATACAAATTCTGTTAGCCTATTAGCATTCTGTTATATTGTCTCCCCCCTCATGATGAGACTAATGCAGAATGTTTTCACCTGTATAAAACTCTCACAACAAGCAAGAATCTAGTTTGCACTTGAGTCAATCTCATTATCAAATGACATAACACAATTCCATTACATATTTTCAGATGATATAGTACAATTCAATCTAAATCATTTCAAATGACATAACACAATTCAATCTCATCAATTCTTTTTGGTACAAATGGACTGAACACAAAACTTGGACTTGAAATTCTTCCATGGGAACGTCTGGCTGGTAGGTTGAAGTCATCCCACTGCGGGTCGACGGTTTTGGAGAAGTATTGTTCGACTGCCTCATCATGCACTTGTTCCATCCTTGGAGGCATCCACTGCAATATGAAATTATCTAAACCTTTGGACAAATTTCATTCATATTCACGAGATAGTACAAACTTCACTGTACAAATGGACTCCTAATAGCTCTGTTTTCCTTTTTGTACAAATGGACTGAATGTACAAACACCGGGACAATCATTTTAGTTCACAAGACCACTGATTCAGCAAGATTCAGTTTTTCTTCCCTCCTGCATTGCTGGACAGTAAAGCAAAAATGCTGACCATCTTCTTCTGTTCATGGCCATGATCATGTGACAGTTCCAGCAGGCCAGTCACTGATTGAATGAGGCTGCTCAAGGTAGATACTATGATGGACTGAATGTTTCACGTGAAATTGTCATGTATTGTTTATCTTCCCACAATATCAGGCTTGTCGTGAAAATGTGATGAATTGAGAAGCCATGCTCAGTTCTTCGGTTGTTCTGTCGTTCAGTTCTTCAATTCTTCAGTCGTTCTCACTGGTAAAATGAGATTGGCAGCCTAAGCATTTTACAAGCATTCTACTAAAATCAGAATTTCACTCACTCATGTTTTAAGCACACTAACACTTATCTTATAAGGATTCATACTAGAAATTCCTCAACAAGCTCATGTAGCAACTTCAACTATTATGAACCAATCAAACATCAACCAAATATGCATGCACGTCCTGACCGACCTCACAAGATAAACAATTGCAAACTATGGTTGGGCTTATGTGGTTAGCACGGTGGTATAGATAAATACGGCTCTCCCTATATAGCTAGTCGATACATTCTAACCGTTCTTATCTTATCGAATCGTGGTTAGCGTACCTGCATTAAGATTGACAGAACATAAATATATATACCCAATGAACCTTTCATGCCAGCACTCATGAAAGCGTTCCCAAACATTACCGCTCACTATAGAAGCGGCAGCCATACAATTTCCGCCGTATGGCCAACGTTAACATACGCTACTCAGAGGCGTATTCACAAGTTCCTTTACTCCCAATATAGTCGATCGAGATCGGTATATTGGCAGCAGCTCAAGTAAGTCACTGCTTGAGCGCAGCGTTCGGTTCGCATCGCCGACGGGAAGGTCAGACTTTCTCAGCTGACTGAGCACACTTTACTTCCAATATAGTCAACTAATAGTCGGTATATTGGAAGCACCTCAAGTAAGCCACTGCTTGAGGGCAGCGTTCGGCTCGCATCGCCGGCGAGAAGGTCAGACTCCCTCAGCTGACTGAGGATCCTTACCATCTTACCTCAACGTAGGTGCGTCGTTACATGAATTAAGAGTTGCTTGTGAGTATGGTTTGACAAAAAGTAAAGTGCTGGAAGTCAGATAACATAAACCATACATAAATAACCACCTAGTAATTCCCGTAAATTCCCTAGGACTTTACGTTCTAAACACAACTCTTAACGAATCCAACGTAGTTTTCCGAAATTCTTTATGGTTCCAATTTTATATGGAAAATGGTTTTTAAGGTTCCAACACCTCTGATGTACGCTTGCAGCTCTGATACCAGCTGTGGCAGAACCGCCTAAATTATCCCGGCTCAAGTGCGTAAACCATCACCATAAAGGCAACATTAGCTTAAACGCACTTCAAACGGAACAATTTTTGGTCTGTCGGGTAACGTCCCGATACAACCACCGATTCTCGGATCGAACAAGCATACCCCGCACGAAGGCGAGTTCAGAGATATTACAACCACAATTTTACAACTCAGGCATAATAACGATTACAAACCAGTTAAACACATTATTACAAAGCCAACTTAAATAACAGTTATACAAGCTATGATTATAAGTTCAGAGTCTAAACAGCGGAAGATGAAACACGATGACTACAACACGTCGCAAAAGTATACCAAGCTAGCCCAAGCATGGTATCACTCGTCATAGTCATTGCCGGCCGAAGACGTATCCCATTCTACGGACCAGCCAGGAGGCAACGAGCAAGGATAGGTCAAGCTAGCGATCTGATCCTCAAAACTCATACCTGAAAAAGGGTTTCAACAGCAAGGCTGAGTATTCTAATACTCAGCAAGACTTAACCGTCAACGGGTATAAGTAGCCCACTTTAACTAGACTATGCAAGGTTTTGTGAGGCTCTGGTATTCCTTTTTGCTGAAAAGCAATAAGAGTATGTCCTTACTTTCAAGTTTTAGCTTCAAGATTCTAGTTGATTAACCATTCTATGTAAGCAGCTACTAACCAATCATGGTGGAACTTCTAAGCAAACATCAAGATTAATAAGAATATTGTTGCTCTTATTACTCTGTGTGGCAGATCAATTAAGCAGTCACATTTCATCGTGAGAGGCGGACGATTCTGAATCGAAATTCAACCTTGCAAGGACAACCTAACACACACGTCTGGAACACCGTCGGGTCATTCCCAAACAACCGTTGACCTTTCTTTCCGGCTTGTGGATAGTGTCACTCTCCCCGACTACAGGGCTCCAAGGCCGAACCTTGTCCCTTGAAGTCGTAGTGTTGCGCAACATAATAATAAAACCTATCCCTACTGAGAGAGTGAAAGGTATATCCACTCCCCGGTCCAATCGGCTACTAGGCTTGCCGCGTACCATATTTACGGCATGTGGCTAGTACTTTCAAAAACTTAACCGGCACTACCACACACCGCGACCTTAGTAAGTTCATCAACATAGACGGGGTATCACATAAGGTCATCACAACCCCGTCCATCGTCCTTATATTGATAACAGAAAGTAAACAATTAATTCCTATAAAGCTCGCGAGCGACAGACAATCACTCGACTTTTACCGGTCCTATAAGCTTAGCAATTATTTGAACTCAAGTCTAGTGTTCAGTACATAGGTTCCTAGGATCATGCATCTAGGGTTTCAATTCAACTCCTATGAACTGTAAATGCGCAAGTAAAATAATACAGTAAATGATATTAATTTGAAGTATAGGTTATGTCCGGGGCTTGCCTTCTCGATAATTGCTAACTATTTCAGCTCTAGGCTCTTCCGAACTTTGGTCCGGGGCTTCAGTTAGTTCCGCAGTGTTCACTTGAGCTTCGAGATCACCTCCGTCAGATTCCGGGATCAGCTCGTACGTCCCGTCTGATAAGGCAGTCGTGTCTATATGTAATGCAAGAACAACATTATAAACATACATGGGCAATCGTTTATAGAGTAGTTAAATACCAAATTTAACTACACAAGGCATCATGATTAACGGCACAAATGAAGTTGACTAACTTCATAAACAAGTGGGGTGATTTCCTATACGATTAAGTCATGGTTTGCAAATAAATCAACAACTCAGAGTACAAATATTAATAAATTCTACCAAAATTACACTAAACAGAACATGAACATACTAAGCTACCCAGTAAAAATCATGCCAAGACATGTAGCCATTTAATCACAACAAATCATTTATGCAGGCAACACCTAGCACAATCTTGAATTATACAGATCAAAATAAAGCCAAGAAGAGGCTCAATATTTAACAGAAGATCTACACAGGGATTATTTATCTACTGTGAATTTTTCATGATTTTATCTACAAGAAATTAATTCTGAGAAAATAAACAAAACAGACATCAGTTTAGCAAGTTTCAATTTTAGCTCCTGTTCTAGTCATGAACTAAGGCTCAAACTTCCTGGACAAGCTAATATTCTCCAGATGAACACTCAGGAATATTTTCAGGATTTACAAGAACAGAAACTATTTATCATAAATAAAGTATACTAAACAAGGATTAAATCAAATAAATAGCTACAACAAAGAACTGATCATGAAATTTTTATATAAAAACTAGTGTAACATGATTCAACCCCCACAAAAATTTCAGAGCAATACAAGCTTTCAAGCATCAGATAAGAAAAAGATTAAAGAACAAGTATTTATATACCTAATAACACAAAACAAAATCTACAGCAAAAACTTGTAACTAAAGCCTAACATATTATGGTTCTACTGCATAGAGCTCTTCAAGAGGATTCCAAAACATCAAGATTTGCTATTTTACGAATTTTCTACAAATTGATATTGAATTTCAAAGATCACAGCAAACTATTTCAAACAAGTCCTTAGAGCACTATTCCTCTGAGTCTAGAGCTTCGCAGACAGCCCCCTGGGCTTTTCCAAATTCTAACACCGACGTCCCCGGCCGGGTCAGAGAGGGGAGGCGGGGTTTGACCGGCCGTTTCCCGGCGAGGGGCTCACCGGCGGCGAGGGTGGAGGGGTGCGTGAGCCTCACGGGTGCAAGGCGCACCTCTGGGTGCTTGGAATCGAGGCTAGGGCGGTCGGAGGTGGGGTGTCGACGGCGAGCGGTGGCTTGCGGGCTCGGAGCACGGCGGCGGGGTAGCTCCGGTGAGGTTTGGGCGAGGGGAAGTGGCCTGGGAGCTGCGCTAGGACGAGGCGGCGCTAATGGTGGGGGCTGTAGGGGTGGAGCTGGCCTGCAGTGGCGGCTCCGCGGCGGGGTGAGCTCGCCGGGGTTCAAGCAGGGCGGCGGAGGCGTTCTGCGGCGTGGGAGCGAGGAGAGAGCGAAGGGACGAACGAAATCGACTGCTGGGGTTTATGTAGTGCTTAGGCGCTCGCTAGAAGAGGGCGGCGTGCTCTGCAGCGGCCGTTCCACGGCGGCGTCGCGGTGGCAGCCGACGGGGTGGTTCTGGAAGCGGCGGGGTGCGTGGCAAGGGAAGAAGAGGGCCAGCGCGAGGCAACAGGAGGGGGAGGTGGTCGTCCGCGACGCATGGGCGCCAGCGCACGGCGGAGTAATGGCCGGAATGGCCGGGAAGGCGTCGGCAGCGGCGCTGTCAGTGGCGCCGGCGGCGAGAAGCAGAGCAGGGAGGTGGGAGATGGTCATAAGGGTCGATTTGTAATTACCAAAAATTCCAGGGACCTCTCTATAAACAAGCAATAACTTTTAAACTAAAGCTCAAATGAAAAAGTGCCCAACATGAAAGTTGTTCAACTTTTCAAGATCTACAACTTTGATGTTGTGCAAAAATTTATTTGACTAAAGATTCAAGAGCTAAAATTAAAATCATTGAAGAGATTTTGAATTCTAGGAAATTTGTCTTTTTCAACGCAAAATCACTTCAACTCTAGACTCAAAAGCAAAAATGGCTGCCATGCATTAAATGCACTGCAATTTTGCAAAAACACCCTCCACTAAAGCTATAAATACACAACCTATTCAACACAACTGCAGAAAGGACCTTACATAAAATCATAATTACACATATAACCTTTCATAATTACAAAAAGATCCTTTTTACTTAAATCAAGCACATAATGTATAGCAAACCTACACAATTACTGTGCAGGCACCTAATTAAATTACTGTGTAAACACCCGGGGTATTACAATGGGGGCCTTGGCACAGCGATGGGGCGAAATCCACAGCAGCAGCGGCAGCTTGGTGAAGGGGCGGCGGCGGCGCGGCGAGAGGGCGGCGGCGGCAAATCGAGACGAGGGCGCCCCATCACGACATAGGGCAGGCAGTCACACCGGAACGGAGGCGAGGCCTGGGGGAGATGCGGTTGTGCTGGAGCTTGTACCCGAGGGAGGCGGCGTTGGAGGAGCCGCGAACGTGCTGGAGGTCGTACGTGACGGCGGCGCGGCTGGAGCTCGAGGGCGGCGGCGCCTAGGGAAGGCCCTGCCTGGGGGAGACGGAATGGGTGCGGACGGAACGGCGGACGGCGCGTCGGATGGATGGGGTGATTTGCAATAGTACCAGGCAATGGTGGCCGGTGGGGGAGAGGCGGGCGTCAAAATGCAAAATTTCCCCAACTCTTCCCCTAGCCCTCAGATGGGGATCCTGTGGCATTCGTTGGAGTTTTCATAGTTTCCACCGGTACCTTGGTTTCCATGGGATACGGTGCCATTAATTTTATAATTAATTTTTATTTAATATTTTTAAATATTAAAATTCTCTTTGATGTGATATGAACTAAAGTTTAGTCTCTAGAATCAAACAACTCCTTACTCCCTCCTTTCTTTTTGATTGGTAAACCAAGTTGTTTCGGATATCGATACGGTCTAAAAAATAATTTTGATCACTATCTTTTTTACGGAGGCATTTCTATTTAACGATAATTTGTACTACCTCCGTCTAAAAAAATAGCAGCTTTTGAACTTGGTCAATTCAAATATTTTCATCTTTGATCAATAATATCTTTAAAAATAATTAATGTTAAATAGAAATGTTATATTATGAAATAATTACTATTAAATAGAAATGATAATTGATTTCATTACGAATAAATTAATATTACTTATATGTTGTCAACCTTTATTTTTTTATCATCCACCACTACCAGAAAATGATAATTTCGTGGGAGTGAAAAACCGTCACGAAAACTATGAATCCCGTCACGAAATTGTTTCGTGGCGGCCACCCGTTACACAATAACCCTCACGAACACAACGCCACGAAATAGAGTTTTCGTGGGAGTAAACCCTCATGAAAATAATTCGTGACGGGGACTCACCGCCACGAAAATGAGCCATCATCAGGTTTCCAAAATATTTTCATGAGTTCTTAACCGCCACGAAAATATTTTCATGATAGTTCATAACCGCCACGAAAATATTTACATTGTCACAAAATATTTCAATTTCGTGAGTGTTGCGTCGCCATGAAAACATGACACCACCAGGAAACCCTTCATTTTCGTGAGTGGTTAAACCACCACGAAAATTCATATAGATCCAACAAGAAACATTTTTTCAATAAATTAAACAGCACACAATAATATAATTTATAGGGAAAGATAAATGATCAATATCTCGTACAATATATATGTATGATCCAATTGTTATTCCAGAATACATAACCCTCCAGCATAGGTCCATATAGATAGTGCTCCTACATTACTAAGGCATACAAGTCACACGTGCCTAATAAAGGCCACAATGCCATTTTTACATTAGCAACTAGAATAGCAAAACATTAGGATCAACTAAGTTCAACCAGAAGTAGTTAGATCAATTCATTCTGAACAAAAGAGCCCAAAAGAATAATAGATTATTATATCCTAGGAGAATGTCCTATTTCCTAAGTCGCAATCTCACACGAGAAGGAAGCAAGCCAATCCACAGGTTCATCGAAAGAATCTGCAATCAAATACAATGGTTAGAATCCAAACTAACATATTTATATAATTCCTAGTGAAGTTCTTTTTTGACTCCAAGCATAATTACATAAGAATTCAGAGAAAGCTACTATACTCAATGCTTTAGAAGGAAAAAAAAGAAGCAGCAGCAGCACGGTAATGCTTGATGTAGGATAACATACTGTAGATCACTGAGCACATCCAGGTCAAGTGAGTAGAGTTCATCAACCTGATAACAACAACAACATAGCCTTTTTTCCCAAGCAAGTTGGGGTAGGCTAGAGATGAAACCCGAAAGAAATAAGTTCAAGGTTCAAGCACATTGATAGCTAGTCTTCAAGCGCTCCTATCCAAAACTCTGCCGGCTTTTCTGGATATAAAACAAATAAAAAGTTTCACAAAAGAAAGAAGAAAAGGCATAACCTCACTCTTATTTCCCAAAACATTAAATTTCTGTTCTATATTGCTGCACAATATATGTAGGTTTAGTATTTACTATTTAGCAAAGGTTAAAAACTTGAAAAAAGTACTACAAAAGGCTAGAGGGGTCGATAGAAGGAGAAAACAGTGTTAAATGTGAAGTGCAACAGAACATAGCATCTCATCTTGCGAACTCTTCTGTACAACCCCAAGCAATCATTCAAGAAAACTGCTAATACAGTAAGCCTATTGATGAAATAGCATATGATCACTAAAAATGGGTGAGAACAAGTACTTTGAACTTGGAACTTTTGTATACTCAGAAGAAACAAGAAGTATGTTTTCTGACTTCAGATCAGTGTGGATAAGCCGCAGCTCATACATATCTGTTTCAAAAACAAAGAAAGATGGTCAATACTAACCCTTTGGAACAATAGAAATAAGGAAGCTGCAGTTGCCAAATTAGCTAATAATTTGTAACCATATCAGGGAACCTTCATGAGCAAAGAACAAAAAGATTACTAACTTCTTATTTCCTTAACCCATCCTCCTCTTGACCTCAAGTTGCATCGCCCATGAATGAATCAGAAAAAAATCAAGCAAGCGAAAAGGGGATCTGAACCAGTGGTGTGAAGAGATCGAGGAGGGCGCCTCTGTCCGTCCCGTCTGCGAGGTCTCTGGTCGCCAGCGCGAAGTCGGACGGCGCAGTTGGCAGCGACCTTGGCGAAGAGGCTGCTTGAGAGGGGGGAGGACCTTGGCGACGGCAGCCCTGCTCGACGGGAGGCAGCGGGAGAGCACCAGCAGTAGGTGGCGGCGCAAGCACGAGGTTCGGCAGGAGCGAGAGCAGATCCAGCGGCAGAAGGCGGCTCTGGTCGCGCCAGCGGGAAGGGGGGCAGCGGCGGTCTCGCGCTCGCGCGAGCGGGAGGGCGGGTGGGGGGGGGGGCGAGCGGTCGGGGGGGTGGAGGGAGGGGGCCGAGCGGTTTTTGGGTTGGGGACTTGGGCTGTGGCGGCGGCTTCAGGGAGAGGTGGGATTGCTGTGGGTAAAGTTAGGGTTTTTACCGTGGATGACAGTGGGCCCTCGCCACTAGATTACCGTGGATCGGGAATGGACGGTCAGAATTAGTTGGGCCCTTTAGAGCTGAAATGTGCTTTAATTAGTCAATGTTTTTCTTTTTTTCTTCTTTTATTTATTGCACTGTTATGAAGTAACACATAGAATAATAATATTATACATATCAATATATTTTTTACCTATAATACACAATATGTACGTTGTTACGTAGGAGTTTCAATAATTATTAAGTAGATCTGATATTTTCCATCATTTAAATGACTTTGTGTCCTTATCAAAAGTAATTTCAAGTTTAACTACGTGAACCTCCAATAAGATTTGAAAAATTCTGTAAAAATTATATTTAGACTAATATGTTCCATTACATCTCATATCTTGGAGATAGATCAAAAATACATTTATCTTCTATGAATAATTCAAACTTATATATCCAAGTCACCACATAATAATTAACATAATATCTAAATTTGATCATAAAATTCTACAAATTGACGTGACAACATATTTTCCGCCCATAATGTTGCCATAAAAGTTTCATAAGATTTTACAAAAATTTGAGTATACAGTGTTCATATCTAGGACACATTTCTTTTATAGTTTCATATACTAGAACTTAAATGATATAGTTTTCACATCTTGGAACGTTTTAAAACTTGTATGCTCCTTAAATTTTGGCACGACCTTATGTTTATCTTAGTATTAGAAAATATGAAGTTACATTAGCAATTATTGTTCCATAAAATGTTTTCTATTTTATAATTAGTTAGAAGAAAAAAGAAGATACATAAAAAAATTTGGGGAATAATAATTCTATACAAACAAAATCTATTGAATGAAAGAGCTTGATTTTAGATTTTTTTTAAAAAAGAATCATCAAATTTGGATTCTCTATGATAGAGAAATACTATATACAAGTTTTAGTTCTAAATTAAAAAGAGAAAGACCAACCATTTCTATGTTCCTCATCACCTCATCTCAATCAGTTAACTTTTTCCGTGAGGGGGATAGCTTATTTTCATGAGAGTTGACACGATAAGATCACGAAAATAGTACACTCTTGTGACGGTATATGGCACACCTTCACGAACATAGTACATTTTTGTGACGATGTATGGAACACCTCCACGAAAATATTTTTCATGGTGGGTTTTGATGCGCCTTCACGAAAATAAAAATTTTCATGACGGTTCCTTAATACCTCTCACGAAAATACTTCACCGTCATGAAATTTCCGTTTTCTGGTAGTGCACGGTCAAAGTTTAAAATATTCAATTTAAAGAAAATATAAAAATAGCTATATTCTGAAAGACGGGGACGAAGGTAGTACGTCAGTCAAAGTTTAAAATATTTAACTTGAAGAAAATATAAAAATAGCTATATTATGAAAGACGGGGACGAAGGTAGTATGTCGGTCAAAGTTTAAAAATATTTAACTTGAAGAAAATACAAAAATAGATATATTCTGAAAGACTGAGACAGACGAAGGTACTATGTCAGCAATATTATTGGTGCGTGTCAGCATGTGGTACTGGCTACATACTGTTTGCCAAGCATGTATGATACTTCCTCCGTCCGGAAAAGAATGCAAGTCTAGCATTCAAAAATTGTCCAAAAAAGAATGCAACTTTGATAAAATAAATATAACCATCTAGCATGGGATCCACCTTTTTTAGAGCAACCAGCCAGATGGTGCACATCCCTTGAGCTGACGAACGATGACCCCTGAGCTGAACGAACGATGCCACATAGGTCCCACAAGCTCCAGACCCACTAGCTGGCAAGAAGCATCACGATACCCTCTCCCACCAGCAAAGAACAAGCCAATAGAGGCTCTAAGACCGTCCACAGTGGAAGGAGGAAATGAAAAGGCAAATACACTGTTTGCCACTGTAGATGCACTGTTTGTCACTGTAGACAGAGAAGACGTGGGAAACAAGGAGGGAGCAAATTTGCTCTTACTCCCTCCGCTGTGGTCAGCCTAACATCGCATCGCACGGTCTGCAACGATTCTCGTGTGTTCCAGAAAACGCACGTTCCAATAATAATGGACTAGGGGTATAATGAACTAGGGGTATATATGTCTTTCCACATGTTTATTGGTTTGCGTGAGAAATTCTAGACTTGCATTCTTTCCCGGCCGGAGGACTGTTGTTTGGAGCCAAGGAGTTAGTGGAAGGCCAGTCGCCCAGTCGGCGCCATACTAATAAATGAGAAAAGGGTGAGTGCTAGCTACAGCGAGAGGGAGACCCACCGCTATAATTTCCCGTGATGATTGAGGAGAGGAGCCATTTGGGGAAGCTTGCATGATGATGAGAATGGACAATGGGGCATGCAGTGGCCTCAGCTAGATCAGTACTACTACAGTACTACTACACTACTACAGTGTTGCATGCATGCATCTGCATGGCCCACCCTGCTATATGTAATAATACAACACCTTTTATCTTTTCTCTCTGATGAGTCCCAGTGGCATTGCCCTAAGCTAGCTAGTGACCTTATACCAGAGCATCCAATCAACTCCTGCATATGCTCGTTTTTTCCCTCTCAGGTAATTGAAGGAAGAGGGGAACCCCTTTTGATCTCCCCAGCTCTCTGCTGCTTCCAAAAATGGGTGCTCTTTTTCTTTTTTGCATGGAGTGGATGGTAGAAATGATTGAGCTCGAGCCGAAGCATGGCATGCATGATTGCTGTGGGGATATATACAGGGGCATTATTAATAGGACCAATGCAAAAGTGCTCAGTTGGACTTGTAGAGTGGGTCATGGAATGACAAGGCTGGACTTGTAGAGTGGTAAATGCGCTTCAATTAAAGATTGGGTCATAATAATCAAGTGATTTTCGGGGTGTCTAATTTCTGCGATACAATTGGTTATGCAAGGAATTTTCCGGATACATTATTCGAGCTGTTCATTATTTGTTTTTTTTTCAAAAGATTGCACTATTATTTTTCTTTTCAAGAAAGGCGCAGCTTCGCACACTCCATCCATGTGGAGGCACATGATTCCAGATTTACACACAAATACAGTAGTAGCAATTATGCTCGATGAGCTCGGTCGTTGCGAGTTGGGGGTTTGGGGCCTGCTGCCGGCGACTGATGAAAAGCAGATGCGTGGACGTGTCTCGCGGCTCGGCCCCGCGCGCCTGCAGTTCAGGGGGTGAAGACGAAAGAGAAGGGACAAAAGAGAAGAGATAGGCCGGCCCAAGGGAGCACACAAACAAAGGCAGAGATGGAGGACTCGCTTGGCCTGTAGAACTCCATCATGTCATGTGGCCGATGGCTGGCTGCAGAGAGAGAGAGAGAGAGAGCGGGCAAGCAGGCAAGGAGGAATGGAGGAAGCTAACGGGGTTGGGATATGACTGTTGCTAGGTTATGGGGTTGGTTTTTCCTGCCAAGCAAGGGCTGGGATTATGTTAAATTGAAAAACAATCTTCTTCTTCTAAGTCTTCTAGTTATTTATGTAATATCAGTCTCGTAACTGTTGAACACTCTTCTTCTTCTTAAATGATATGGCAGCCCTGCTGCTAGCTTTTGAATTTTTTTTTGAAAAACAATGCATCCTCTTTTTTTACCGAAAATTAGAAGTAAAAGATGTTAAGGTAAATCCCAAAAAAAGGAAAGGAATATTGGATCTCGTTTTGATGTTCAGATGGTGCTCGTAGATTTGTTACTCCCTCACTTTTAATATAAGAAGTTTTTGATATCTTTTCTAGATACATACTACTAGTTTAGATACAACGTTTTTTTTTTGAGAAACTACAACGTATATTTAGGTGCACTGAAAAACTATAAACGGTGGGTCGTGATGTAAAAAAAAAACGATCGACGTATGTTTTTTTTTGTTGAGATGTGGCGTGGACTTTGTGCAATTCCTTGCATCTGGAGGATCATGACAGTTGACAGATGAGGTGCACCAATCGGCAGCGCGCTCGATCGCGCACGCACGCCCAGTTCACTCGCAGCGCGGGCTGCTCCCCTCCTAGAATTCTGTGCGAAAGGCTACCCGGCCTACGTCCCTACCCACCTAGTACCTACCTGAAACAATACAAGTCGAGGGGGCGTGGCAGCCTGCCTGCATCGATGCCGATCCTGATGCAGCAGCGCAGCACCAAAGCCGCGCACGCGCACTGCCAGGTGTACGTACACCCGTACAGATATGAATCCGATCGATCGTCTATATATGCTACGTGTACTATATATACCTGCACACATGCATGCTGCATCGAGGCATCGAGCATTCGAGCCCGCACCACTGCCACCATTCGGGCTCTCCGGCCGGCCGGAAAGCTACCATAGAGGCTAGTACGACCTAGGTAGCGGCGGCGCCACCGCAGCCGGCAGCACGCAGGGCGGCCGGGCCGGCAAGAAGGATGGATCGCCGCTACAGGCCGGACAGGGGCATGCTGCCGGAGCTCCTCCAAGATGGCGCGCTGGGCGTGCATGCTGCGGCACTGTCACTGCTTCCAGTAGTAGCTAGGTCGTATGTAGACGATGACCGGCCGGGACGGTTATTGCAGTGGCAATTTTTATTTCAAAAAAATTGCAGCGGCAATTAAGGGACTAGAGGCTCGGAGCTAGAGACACACGCAGACTTCCGGTAGTAGATGCACTACTGCAAGTGCAGGCAGGGCGGCATGGGTTGTGTTTAGATGAGGTGAAAATGGGAGAAAAAATCACATCAGTCACTGTAGCATACTGTATCACTTTTTATTTGTTTGTGGTAGATATTGTTCTACCATGATCTAACTAGGCTCAAAAGATTCGTCTCGCAACGTACATCAAAACTATGCAATTAGTTTTTTTATTTAACTATATTTAGTACTCCATGCATGGGTTATTTGCTATATTTAATGTATCGATGTGATAGGAGATGTGATGGATGTGATGGAAAGTTTAAAAATTTGGTGGGAACTAAACACACCCATGGGCGCCTCGCGGATGGATCTGCTCATCTGCAGGCAGCAGAGAAGGTTAGCTAGCTGCATGCGGCTCGTCTGATCCGATGAGCGAGCGGCTCGATCGATCGATCTAGCTGCACCCTGCTGTTGCATGGTCGGCCTGCTGGCTGTGACAAATGCCCCCAGATGGTCGACTTATTGTCAGCGATCACACTTGTGATTTGAGCAGTACAGTAAGTCAGTATAAATAGCACGCTCACACATTGCCAGATGGTCCGCCGACCGTGCGTGTCTGCTCCTTTTAACTTCGGTGCCAAATCGTTGCTTACATATACTTATCATTCATTGTTTGTTTATTTAGCGAGAAACTGCAGCGATACATGCGGAAAGAATACGTACGGCGCGTGGCGTGGGAACGTGGAGTTCAAAAATAAGGCGGCGAGCTAATAACAAGTGGTGGAGACGAGCGCTGAGAAAGTCACGACTCAAGAGCGTTAGACAAGCATAGATAGACATAGCGTCAAGACACGGAAAATTAAAGGGGGCCAAAATGTTATTCACATCGAATGTTTAGACACATACATTAAATGCAGTTGAGAAATAACTAATTATATAGTCTAACTAATTAGCATAAAATAAATTTTTTAAGTCTAATTAATCCATGATTGAACATTATCTGTCAAGTAACAACGTAATATACTGCAGTATCAAAACCAACAACTTGTTAGCAATACCGGGTCCGGGTGCGGTCTGACCCTCTCTGACTACCTGATACGCAATGAATTTCAGTGTAGTAATAATTTGGAGAGAGAGAGAATAGAGAAGGGTTGCTTCCTCCGTGTCTTTACCAGGATAGATGGAGCATAGAGGCAGCAGGGCAGGGGGTACGGCGCAGGGTCCTCAACTGCTCTACCCTGTAGGACTACGTACTAGTACTCGGCCATATATATATAATGATTGCCCATTGCCTAGCAGCAGCAGGTGATGCATCGAGTGCATGGCTCGCCATGGATAATCATGTCCATGTCCATGGATCGCTCGCTCGCGCGCTCAGGTCGGGTCAGAGCGCACACCTCTGTCTCTCTCCATCTCTCCAGCAGGAAGGAGGTCATCTGGTCATGTCACATCGCCACCAGCTACAGCAGCATCCTACAGCTACAGCAGCTGCAGGAAGGAAGGTGACGGGAAGACGCAGAGCGGTCAACCTTGTTTTCATTTCACTTGCTCCGGGTCCGGACCATTCATGCACGCACATTGGTGCCCATCACCTGCGGCAGCAGCTCTCCTCTCTGTCCCAGTCAGACTCGCATGTTACAAGCCTCCGTCCACATCAGCAGAGCTCCAAGGGTGATTCTGTAATTCCCCACGGGGCAATAATTAACCTTGGCTTGTCCGATCGACAAACATAGAAAGGGGAGAAAATTTGGAGAAATCACTCCAAGGGTCTATATATTTTGAGGTTCCCTATAGGTTATTCTCACTTAAATACCTGTTCTCTATTTGATTCTATCATACTAGCCTATCAACTCGTGCTTCCACACAGGTTAATTATAATTAATATAAAAATAAAATTTCTAGCTAATAATTGTAATTACCTATCTCCCATCCTTTTTCACCTAATAAATATTCTAACACACACATATATATATTTATCATTATCTAGTTTCAATAGATTTTATTTTGTATCACACCTCCATACACGTTTGATATATATTTAATTGAACCATTTATTTGTGAATTGATATTCTTGTCTCTTCCATCATATATGAATATATGGTGACACATAGTTGTGGTTAGTCTTTTTATATCAATAATAATCTAAATAATATATTAATAATGATAGAAATAGTAATTTAGAATTTTGTATTGCTAGACTTTAACATTTTGTTATAATTATATAATTTAGATTCACATTTAGGGTAAATTTAACATTTAATAATGACATATTTGAATAATTTATATGCAAATTTAGAAAATTATTTGCATTTTAATGGCACATGTGAGTATTTTATATGAAGATTAGGGGGTTACTTTATATTTTATTTATAATGGAAGAGGTGTGTAATTTAGATACATGTTTAGGGTTTACTTTAGTCTATTTTTGTAATGGCATATGGGAGTAATTCACATAAAGATTAGGGGTTACTTTATATTTTATTTATAATGGCAGAGGTGAGTAATTTAGATACATATTTTACTTTAGTCTATTTTCATAATGATAGAGGTGGGTTATTTATTAGGAAAGGTAACAGATCCAGAGACTATTATGATTATAGTTGTCGGACTGATGACAAGATGTTTTTTATTTTTGTGAGAATTTCTCTATTTTTTTAGAGTATCTACCTAAGATTCTTGGTGGCTTCACATGGAAACTTCAAAAGAGTCTCCAATTAGTAGTAATAAGATTCCGACTCAAATATTTATTCTCTACTTGATTCTATTAATTGAAAAAATCACCTAGTGCGCACATGATTAACCATTCAACCTGGTTTCATCAATTTAGAGCCGTCGATATTAATACTTATGGATACTACCAAGATGACATTTTTATACCCTTGGTAATACACTAAAAGAATCGCCGATGCGATCTGATTACACTTTTTTACATAAGGTTCCTGCTTGAAAACTAAAATCATGCGAACATATAATAAATATTGCACTTGGGTTTTTCATGCTAGGTGCGCGGAATACGCGCACCTTGCCATGATCACCACCTCCTCGAGAATATAGGTCACAAGGCAACATCAAAGAGACTCCTCCGAAGAGGCAATTAATGTTATACTTTTGTTTAAGAGCAAGTATTATAACTTGCTGTAATAAATAGGCTGAACGCTGAGGTAAAGTAGCGGGCTGTAAGCTTTGCGAGAGACAAGTGGACCATGTATTCATAATGAAGGGCTAAATACTATACGAGCGTGCTAAGCTACCTACGACATCGGCATCCCGCTGTATTGTTAACTTTGCTCGAGACCGTTTTTTTATCTTGGCACGCTAGTACACAGTGAGTCAGTGACATTCCTTTTTTTAGCGAAAACAAATCCACAGCATTTTTTTCTACAGAACGACCGATCCAAGTATTCACATGTCAAGTGTTGATTACTGCAACCGTGGGAACTTCGACCTGCCATGCTTCTCTATGATCGGGGCGGCAGTACATGTGTACATCGGACTGTACCTCCTCATGATTGAACAGAGCCACCCTCGTGCATCCTTGTCCTCTTCTCGTTGAACAGAGCAAGAGATCGATCGAGGAGAGCAGTGTTTGCACTGCTCACTGCTGCCACACTCGCAACTTATTTTGTGCCTATGCCTCCTGCCACACGCATGATGACGTGCGTCCGGCCGGGCCGGCTTCCCATGAACGGATCGAGAGCATGAACGGCTCTCCGTCCTGTGTGTGCCGCGTGCATGGACGGCGACGCTCTCGACGGTAGCCGATGAGGGCCTGGCCTGGCCGGCCATCACGCACGCGCGCGTGATGGATCGATCGATGCCGACTGATGTGGTGGAACTCCACGTCTCGTCGACCTGTCGATCGTCCTGTCGAGGTGAAAGGGCGCTTCCAGAATGGAGTTGCTGCATATGCACATATATGGTGTTCGCATGTTAATTTCGTGTCAAATAAAAGAATACAATAGCCGATTTTCGAACCTCCAAGGTGGGTTAAATAGGTGCTAAAAGTGATCTTAGATGATGAAAAGACTCTCTCTACACTACCAATATAGCGGGACATTTCCTGATGAGAACATCACCATGGTCGATAATACACATGATGGTGGGTCTCTCCTCCGAGTCACATGTCATCACCAACTTGCTCGTCGCATTCGCTTCGGATTCATGCACTGTTTGGTTCGAAACTTTTTTTTCATAAGTCCCTATCACATCAAAAGAATCTTACTATTTTATAGTATTAAATAAATTTGTTTATAAATGTTTTTTGACAGTACCTATCACATCAAAACGAATCTAATGAGCCTAATTAATTCATAATTTGCTACATTGATGCTACAGTACCATCCGCTAATCATAAATTAATATACCTCATTAGATTCGTCTCGCAATTTAGCCCCAGAATTCTGCAGTTAGTTTTATAATTAACTTTTATTTAATACTTCTAAATACTAAAAAGTTCCAGGGACTTAAAAAAAATCCCTGGAACCAAACCAGCCCTCAGCCAACCACTTGGTCTTGGATGACGTGAAGTGGGATCGTTCAACATGGCCAAATCACAATAGGGCACTGGAGTTGTTAATGGCCCTGTTTGGATCCATGAGTTAGAGTTAGATTGGGTTAGATTGGAGTCATGTAACCCAAAAGTAGCCAAACAGAGTGGGTTAGAGTGGGTTAGATGCATCTAACCCACCCCAAAAAACAATCCCCTCTAAGGGGTGCTTATTTGGGTTAGATTGAGGTGGGGCCCACTCTTTTTCCTCTTTCTCTCCCCTCCCCGGATCCATCTGTGGCCGCCGCCCTCCCCCTCCACACCGCACCCCGAATCCCCGATCCGGACCTAGGGGCGCCACCAGCCCGCTATTCCTCCGAGTGTGCTCGTCCGCCGGTCGCCGCTCCGAGCGCCGCCGTTCGCCGCCGCCGTGTGCGCTCGTCCACCGGTCGCCACTCTGAGCGCCGCCGTCCGCGTGCGCTAGTCCACCGGTGGCCGCTCCGAGCACCCGCGTTGCCCCGCAAGATCCGCCGCTCCGAGCTTGAGGCGGCCGAGCTCGAGGCGGCCGGAGAAGAGAGAGGGAGGAGGGAGGCACCGTGGGACCGGCGTGCTTGCTCTGCGCGCTCGCCGGCGCGCCCTCGCCGCCATGCGTGCTTGCTGCGCGCGCCTGCTGCCGCCTGCTCGGCCTGCGCGCAGCCACCCGCGCTCGGCAGCCTGCTCCACCCGCGCGCCGCCGCCAGCTCCGTCCACGCGCGCCGGATGTGGAGGGAGCGCCGGAACGGGGAGTGAACTCGGCCGGCCGGAGATCCCACCGCCGGGGCGGAGCTCGAGCTCGAGCCGGGCCGCCACGAGCTCCACCGGGGAGGCTCCGCCGCCTAAGGGCAGGGGCAGGGGCAGGCGCCGGGCCACGCGTGCGCGGCCGCCGGGGCAGGGACGGGCGGCCGCCCGCGCGCTGGAGCTTCGCTGCCAGGGAGCAGGGTCAGGCGCCGGAGGAGGACCTCGGCGCCGCGGATCCGGTCGAGCTCGATGCCGGCGAGGTCGAGGTGGTCCGGGGTCCCGCTGCTGGAGGGCCGGAGCAGGGGAGGGGGCGCGCGGGTGAAGCGAGAGCGAGAGAGAAGGAAGGACAGCCGGCCCAGCGAGGGAGGAGGATCGCCGGCGATGGAAGAGGGGAGGGAGGGAGGCGCACCGCGGGCAGTTGTGCGCCTTCTCCTTCTGCGGCCAAGCAAATGGGGTGGTGTGGGAGGGAGAGAGGAGCTAGGAGGAGGGCACACAAAGCTGGCCACACCAAATCCTGCTAGAGAGAGATCAAATGATTGGAAAAGTATATTTAATCTAACTTTAACCCTTGCATCCAAACATGTTTTTGGTTAGAGTTAGTTTTGTGTTAGTCATGAGCTAGAAACTAACTCTAACTTCTAACCAAGTTAGAGTATCCAAACAGGGCCAATGTATGGAGACAATGACGGCCGGTACCGTAGATAATTCTTAATTGCCAGGATCCACACTGACACTGTCCTGTGCACGTCCGTACGATAGCCACACCGGAACACAGACAGGCGCAACAACCTTCCATCCATACTACTGCTGTAGTTCTAACAATTTTAAGTTGTTCCACTGGACACGAGAGAAGTCGGAAAGATTGTGTTTTCTATCGAACTACTCCAATACGTAGCTGAACGCGAAAGTGGAGTTGCTCCGATGAATCCCCGTCGTTCGATCGTTAGTTGTCCCTCTAAGAAAACCCCAGCGTGTTGCGCTTGTGCCGTGGCCACACGGGGACGACGCCGATGCCACGAGATGTGACGAGCGTGGTGATGGTAGCATGACGTAATCGAAACAATCGCACCACCGTACCCATCGGAACACGTACGATGCCGCTGATGCTGATGAGTTGAGGTGACTCATGCACAGCGCGCCAAAGACCAGAAACTCCTTCAGGTCGAGCTACTAATCGATCGGGTGCCACACACGTGTGCCCGGTAATTCATTGCACGGCGTCTGCGTGATCTGAAGTCGACGGCGGCATGATTGAGGAGGAGCTGTGGTGGCTTCTTGACTTGCAGCGGACTACGACAGCCAGTTCTGCGTGGCAGCAGTCGATTGATGTAGATGTTGCTGCCAATTGATGTAGAGGCATCGTCGGGGATGACGGCGTTTGCAAGATGGACTGCTTCTCGGTTTCTTCTTAAGTAGTGGTGGCGCGGCAGGATGGTTTGGCGTGGAATCGAATTGAGTTGCATAACCGTATTGATGTCTCAATCCAGTTAGTTATTGTTTTGAGTCGAGTTTGAGAGGAGTTGTGCTGTTGGCCGGTGGTGGTATCGATGTTGGTTTTGTGGTGACCAATTTGATTGTTATTTTTTTAATATAATCGAAGGCTCTCCCGTTGGTTCGTTTAAAAAAATGTGGACGCCTATGCTCCCGTATGTTCTTTCCTGCGGGTGTCGTCTCGTTGGATTACCCACGCTGCCGGGGCCACTATGCAGTTGCCGCTGTTGTGTTGACGGGTCAACGAGACCCGAACGAGAGGGGCCGGACGACCGGCCCCGCCGGCGGCCCCCACCACCCCTGCACCTGGACTGCTGCTGGACAGGGACAGCAAAGAATGTTTCACTTTTCAGCTCGTAAGGAACGGTAGCAATAATGTGCCGATCATCTCCCTTCAAATAAGGTCACCACACAGGCAACATAGTAAGGTAGAGGGATATTCAAAGGCGATGCTACGCTGCATGACATGCTTCTTCCGCCCTTAATTTTTTGAGAGAACTTTGGTCCTAAAAAAAGTTATGTCTAACTTTTTGGTCATTTTTTCCTTGAACTTGGCTATTTGGTCCCAAATGAGTTTGATTTAGTTTCTTAGCCCTTCCGTCACCTACAGTTTGGTCTATAGTCGAATTATATCCAAACACATCAGTTTAGATTTTCAATCAAAAAACGACAATACTTTTTTTGATAGTAAAAAAAATGAAAACATAACAGAAGTCTAGCGGGGGGGGGGGGGGGCAGGGAAGGAAGAAGAAGCTGAACAAGGCTGGGAAGGAAGAAGTTGAACACCCCGTGGTTGATTTGGTTGGAACACAATATACATGCACCCCCCCCCACCCAAAAAAAAAATCCTTCTTCTTCCTTCCTCGATTATATTGGAACGGTGAACCCTGCTCCAGTGCTCCTGTATATGCCAGAACTTTGAGACCGGTATGGTCCATGCGCGCGCTGATGATCTGACAGCACCACCGCAGCAGCAGCAGTCGTCTACACGCACGATCAATAGCTATCTATATCGCCACTTGAATACGTGAATGAATCTCTAGCCGTATGTTTGGTTGAAGAGCGGGACGAGCCAGGTCGGAGCGGACCCGTCCCCGCGGTTGTTCGGATGGAAGAGTAGAGGGTTGGGTTGGCTCCAGAGGGGAATATTTCCTCCAGATGCGGGTTCACCCGTTCCTCAGAAAATAGCGGACGGAGTGAACCCACTCTCGTCCGTGAGCTCCGTCAGCACCCGCCGCCCGCCGCCTCCTGCCGCGCAGCCCGCCGCCTCCACCGCCTCCGACCCGCGCCGCCCGTCCTCGTCGCCCGCAGCGGCTCGCGCCCGCGGGCGGAGTGCGTCCGTGGCGGCCAAGCTCGCCCGCGGCTGCCCGCGCCCGCGGGGCCGAGCTCGCCCGCGGCGACGGGGTGAGGAGGCGCTGCCGGGGGGCGAGGTGGCCGGCGGCGGCGGAACGAGGCGAGTGGAGAGAGAGGAGATGGAGAGAGGATTCTGACATGTGGGGCCCACTAACGGAGTTAGTGTTGCCATCCAACCCGTATTCCAATTCCCTCAACCAAACATGTGATGGGTTGACTCCATCTCAAAATCAGATCTACAACCAAACAATGGATGGGTTGGCTCCGTTCTCAAAATGAGGGTTAGAGCCAACTCAACCCACCGATCCCGCAACCAAACACACGGTAGGTTGATTAGTACTAGCCACTGGTGGTGATCGAGAGAGATGCATGGTCGATCCGGTCCCTCCGACGATCCAGTCCAGTTTCTGGGACTGGGAGAATGGGAGATGCATGAGACCACTGCACCACCCGGCCGGCCAATCGATCTCCGACCGCGACCTGGCCGTAGTCGTCCGATCGATCCCGGACAGCCTCTCTGCCGGTGCAGCGAACCGATCGAATCCAGCGGTTGCGCGGTCTCGCTCACTCGGCGCCGACGACGGTGGGAGCGCGACTCCTCGACGCCATGCACGCGCACGCCGTGGAATCGTCAGCCGGCCGTGTACACACGTAGGCTGGCTGTTAGTACTAGCTACGACTACGAGGGCGACGGGCTCACGGCTCCACCACGTACGGCCGGCCGGGTCCGAGCGTATACATAACGCTGACGTGGACGCGTAGACGACCTACCGGAGCTGCACGACGACGTATTATTGTAGCCTCTACGGTTGGCAGCTGGGCATAAATACGGTTTTTTTTCTAGACCAACAGGCATAAATACTTTTTCGAGGTCCAGCCTTTCAATATTTACTAGCCTATCAATCCGTGCTCCCGCACGGGCTAATTAGATTTAATATAAAATAAAATTATAATTAATAATTATAATTTTATATCTCACGTCCTCTTTCATTTATTAAATATTTTAAGACATACTTCGAAATACATATTCTTTATTATCTAGTTTCAATAGATTTTATTTGCATCACACTTACACATGTGTTTGATATGTATTTTATTGAATTATTTGTTTGTGAATTGGTATTCTTATGTTCTTATCTCTTCCCTCATATACGAATACATGGTGACACATACATATCGTGGGTAGTATTTTTATATTAACAATAACATAAATAATATATTAATAATGATAGAAATAGTAATTTAGAATTTTATAGTAGTGCACTTTAATATTTGTTATAACTATAATTTAGATTCAGATTTAAGGGTTACTTTAGTAACTTTTAGTAATGATATAATTAGATAATTTATATGCAAATTTAGGATACTATTTGCATTATTTTTATAATGGCATAGGTAGGTAATTTACACAAAGATTAGGGAGTTACTTAATTTTTTTAATAATGGCATATGTGGGTAATTTAGATAAATATTTAGGGGCTATTTTAATCTATTTTTATAATAACAGAGGTGGATAATTTATTAGAGAAGATAACAGATCTAACGACTATTATGATTGGAGTTATCGGATTGATGGCCGCATGTTTCTGATTTTTATGAGAATTTTTCGGAATTTCTCTATTTTTTAGATTGTCCACCTAAAATTCTAACTGGCTTCACGTGGAGGCTTAAAAGTAACCTTCAATTAGTAATAGTAAAAATGTTAAATTTATTTTTTATTAGAAAAAGAATATAATCCAAGCAGGGCTCCGCTAGTGGTGGTGGTGGTTAGCTTGGGGGCACACATGACACCATCGCCTAGCACATCCACGTCGTGTTTTGGTGCGCAGGCGCAAAGCGTACGTAGCAGCCAGGACACACATTACCTTCATGTTGTTTGCCTTTTTTGGACGATGGCATGCATAATTGTGGCGGAAATCGGAATCTAAGCTAACTTATGCTATATAATAATGTAATTATATCTGTTATATATAATTATTGTTACGGTTTCTCCACCCGTCGATGCGCAACGTGCGCATTAGTGCGTGTGCATGCCGACCCCTTTATGGACCAATTAATTAATTAACTCGCTCGGTGATTAGAGATGCGAGTTTGATATATTTTGGATCATTCCTAAACAATTAACAAAATGAACCAGAATGGCATTCCGCGTAAATATTTTGGAAGAAGAAATAAACTAGAATGATCCGGCATCATAATTAATTAGCTAGCTAAAAAAACATCATTGGGTACGGAATCACTAGGCGTACATCAGTGGGTACTTTCTTTAACATCGGCTAAAAAGTGGAGGTTTACATGAGCTAGAGAGAGAGAGAAGGTGTCGACCATCGGGCTTGGTGGAGGACGCCATGGCCATGGATGGAGTGGACGGAGTCGACAACGAGGTCGATGAGGGCCGGAGTTGGGGACGCAGTGAGCGTCGGCGGTGAGGGAGGCAAGCTTGGTGTCAAGGTGGCCGGGTTGCACCGGAGCAGGGGCGCAAAGGTGGCGACGGCGATGGAGTTGTGGGAGTCTTCCCTTCACTTCAGCGCCACTTGATAGATCGGGTCAAGCTAGGGTTTATGCGGGGCACTGTCGCACATTCAACTTTGGTTGGCGTGCCCCCGTTGGGTGTTTATTTGGCGCTGCATGAAGGGGGCCCATAGGCCATAGCATAAATGACTGGAGAACCCCCAAATAGGGCGCGTGCGGATGGAGGAATCGATCTCCTCATCAACTGATTCGGAGATCAACACTAACATTCCCCCATTTGATCTCCGCCTCACATACGTCACTTATACTTCGTATTAGAACATCTACTTCTCAATGAATCGATGTAAAGAGCACGCTATATATCAGGACAGTCACTTCCATACCCTGACACAGCGACTACGGTGCACCTTTGCATCTCAAAATAGACACTTGTAGGCCCCTCTGTAATCTAGGAACCATAGGTGTGTGCGTGCGCCAATCCTTGGTTGTTTTTTTGGCAGAGCTCGTGCCTGGTATTTCAAAAAAAAAATCATGATTTTTAATTTGCAAGATTTGTTAGTATGAAATGAGGACTGTTTTTTTTGTTGTTCTTTCAAACCAACGGCCAGGATTTGAGCCAGAGCTACACGCTAGGCAGTCCTGCCAGGAAGCTTCATTCGCACCCTGTCCGTTGCTAATAAGCCAGGAACACGTAATCAACAATTGTATGTATGCATGCATGAAGACACGTAATCAACTCTTCTCCCTCTTGATGCAAGTGGGTACCCATTGGTGTTTTTGAGTTTGTCAGTTTAGTTCATTTTCTCTCCCAAACTAATTACGTATCATATCATTCTAGTTTATTTTATCAAATTTCTAGTTCATTTTATCAAATTTTGGGTCGACCCAATGATTCAAAAATAATGGGACTTGCATCCCTACTCTTGATGAAGAATGCATCAAAACGACATCACACAAAAAGGCCATCTAGATTTTTGCTTGTGCTCGTAGCAAGCGGGGACCAATTAAGCAAGTGATTCCACACTATCTAACTGCATACTTCAACACTGCCAAAACCCCACTCAGACGTGGCTTAAACGCCAGCGCTAGCTGCATAATCACGAGCCCAAAGTCTAAAGGCTCTCTCTTCCGTATGGCAGTATGTAAGCAAGTCATGTCACGCTGGCAATTAAGCTCTGATGTGGATGGAGATGCTTCTGTTTTCTCTGAAAACACACTGGCTGCCCGGCCGAGGTACGATTCAGTAGGAGGAACATCACCTTCTCCAAGATCCTTGGCATTATCACAAATTGCCATGGGAAAAGGGTACTACTCTTGGGTGCAAGCTAGAACCCTGTACTGGAGTAGCTAGTGACAGATCATCTACTGTTCATTAGGGCTAACACACTTGGGGTCATGGATCCCTAAGCAAAAAGCTTAAGTGGCAGCAGTGTAATTGAGCTGTACTGTGGCATGAGTGAGACACACTCAGAACAATTAAGTGGTGTGGGCCCTGCATGCCATGGATGATACTAAATGCTGGGAGGTGGTGCTGGATCACAATCCAGTTTAGGACACGAGGGATCATTTGGACTAAACCTGGCTGGGGTCATGCGTGGATGCTTTGTGCTGCTGGGCCACACGGCAACACAAGCCATGATGTGGTCCAGCCCAGTTGCACAAGAAGGGGTTTATGCTTCTCATATCATGCTTGGTTTGTTCTCTGAATAATCATGTATTGTCATCATCTGTTTAGTCTCTGTGATGCCTAGGAGAGATGGTTTATGTTTCAAATTGCCACTGAAATTCCGGCTGGTAAATACGATTTTAATATACTCTTTATATTTCTGAAATGCCATTGAAAACCATTGAATTAATTCAACTAAAATTACGTATCATCGTGAAAATTTAAGGCTCTAGTGGACTTTCTGTAGTCAATTTTCTCAAGGTATCCCCACGATCTTACTCCCTCCATTCTAAAATGCAGGCTCTTTTGGTAAATCTAGATATATAATTTTTTATTATACACCTACATATAAGCTATGTCTAGATACATATCAAAAATTTATAAATCTAAATTTGCTAAAACGATCTACAATCTAGAACGGAGGGGAGTTGTACAGTCTTTCACCAGGCTGAGAAAGAAAATCCAAGCAAACAAAATAACATTTTGGCTCACAAAGACTATGCTGGGAGTGAACAAGTTGGTTAATTAGGTTTCTTGTGAGAAATGCTCGCATATATGATGAATTTTCAATTTCGACTCGATCTGTAAAAATATGCTCGCCTATACGGTGATTGATGCAGTTACGGCGAAGAAAGAAGACGGAGAGGACGAGACGGCTCTCCCAGGAGCACTCAGTCGCACCTCCAGGGCTCTGTGCCGTAGTTTTCTGACGTCAGCGGCCACGTACGCCAGCGATGCTCCGGCGGCCACGCCGTTGGCCGTGACGAAACCAGCAAGGCAAGGCAACGCAACGGGTCGGTCCAGCGCGGCGGCTCGCCGGAGACGATGCTACCACCGCGAGCGGCGGGCCCCGCACTGACAGTGCCGCGCGGCCACGTAAGCCGCCCCGTGGGCCCCACGCGCCTCTCTTCCGCAGAAGCCCCCGGGAGACGGCGGTTTTGCGATTGGAAACATCCCCGGGCTTGGATGCACGGCCGCCTGCCGTTCTTTTTGCCCCCACGGGGGCCCAAAAGTAAAATCCTGCTTCTCTCTCCTGCCGCGTCGCAACTATATTTGCTCTCCACTCTCTCTCTCTAATATCTCTCCCCCCGTGCCATGCGGCTACTGCTCGGCTGCTCCCTCCTCCTCCCCTCTCCCACCTCCTCCTGCTCCAGCTGCTTCCTCTCTCTCTATCTCTCTCCGCCTACCTAATACTGCCCCTCTTTCTCTCTCCTCCCATCTCGTCTCATCTCCTGTACTAGGCTGTAGCCCGCACGAGCCGTCGCGTCGCCTGCCTCTCAGGCGCGGGGCGCTCGGCCGTCCTCCTCCTACAAGGAGGGAGGGGCGCACCGGAGGCGAGGCGGAGGCGGCGCGCTGGGCCGGGCCGGGCCGGCCGGGCGGATGGCATGAGCCGGCGGCGGCCCGGATGGTCCCGGCTCGGAACCTGCAGCTCCGCCGCGACGCGCATGCCGCGCCCTGCGCCGCCGCCGCCGCCGCCGCCGCAGCGGGGGGCATCGGCGTGACCACGGCGCCGCCGAGCCACATGGCCCAGGAGCCCATCGACCACCACCACCACCACAGCGAGCCGTCCAACTCCAAACTGCCGCCGCCGCCGCAGGAGCGGCAGGCGGACCTCCACGGGGCCCGCGCCCGCGGGGACGCGCCGCCGGAGCCGCCGGCGCTGCGGCCGCTGCAGGTGCAGCACGCCCACCACCAGGAGGCCGCGGGCACCAGCGGGAGCAGCAGCGGCAACGGCGGTGCCGGGGACTGGCTCCGGCTCGGCCTCGCCCCGGCGTCCCCCGCGGGCTCGCCGCTCGGAGCCTTCGCGGCGGGGCCGCCGCCGCTGCCGCCGCAGCCGCGGACGACGGCGGCGGCGGAGGCGCTGCCGGGCGTGGGCGCGCCGCCTGGCGCCTTCCTGCGGCACGCCGCGCCCGGCATTCCGCAGGCGTCGATAACCCTGCCCGCGCCGCGCGCCGGGCCGCCCTGGCTGCCGCCGTGGAGCCCCGCGGCGGCGCCACCGCCGCCGCTGATCCCGTTCGGGCACCGCGCTTTCTACACGCCCGGCGCCGGCGCCGGCGCCTCCAGCCTCGATGCGACGATCAGGGTCGTCCTGCCGCCGTCGGCCATAGCCGCGGCCGCCGGCGTCTGGTTCGTGCTTCAGGCCGCACCCCACCAGTAAGTACACTACTACCACTGCACCATGCGAGCATTTCATGTGCTCCTCTCTCTCTCTCTCTCTGCGGATCCGATTAACTCGTGCAGAATGTGGTGGTGCAATCATCTGCATGCTGTTTCGAATCGGTTATTACTTTTGCTCGATCGTATGTTTTGATTTCAGGTTCTCCTCTCTTCGGATCCTTTCCCCCCTCAAATTAACTTGGGACTTTTGATTATTGCTTCCTGCAGAGGGAGGGAACCATTCTTGCCTCAGATTCCGAGGAGCTACCTACGGATCAAGTACTATCTCTTTCCGAACTCATCCACTTCTTTAATCTGAACTTGTTGGTGCATCATCAATCAAGCATGTCATCCTGGCATTTGGATTCTTAATTGTAATGCTTCGCCAATGCTCCTCCCCTCCTCCCCAGAATCTTCATGCATGCAGCACAAAAATGCTGCACAACACATCCTGCAGTGAAAACACAATGAATTTGGTTGTTGAAACATACAAATTTTCATGATGTGGAAGTCATACTGTGCGGATGATGTTGTTGCAGGGACGGGAGGGTGACAGTCCGGCTGCTGATCAAGTACCTGGCCGCCAAGCTTGGGCTGGAGGACGAATCAGAGGTACAGTCTGCCAATTCATCCCCTTCCTAGAAGCATTGCTTACTATTCGCGTTGTTACTTCTTCTTGCTTGCTTGTGTGGATGGTTTGGTTTGGTTTCCATGCATCTTTAGTTTCTCCCCACTTTTTTTTTCGATGGGTGCTTTTTTTCTATGTTTTATTCCCCTCCTCTTTTTTCCCCTTTCTTTCTTCTTCACACTTCATCGTGCATGCTTCCTTGCTTTCCCAACATCGGTGATGAAAGGAACTCGAGAGCTAGAAAAGGGAATCGTTGTACCATACAGATGTGGGACTACCCACACATACATCTAGGTTTATATATATATGGCGCGCTCACCTTGCCAGCGTTTACATATATAATATATATGTATATGTTAACTAGTGCGTGTGGCTTATTCATCTAAAAAAATTAGTGCGTGCGACAACATGTTAGCGAGCGAGGTCTTGTTCCTGTTGTAGGTGAGGGGTGCATGTCCTGGGGTGGCACATCAACCCCCCTCTCTCTCTCTCCACACCACGGCACCACCCCTTGACGAGAGTAGCTCTCTCGCCCATCCATCTCTCCTAGCTAGAGAGAGAAAGTGAGGGGGTTAGATAGACGGTTAGTTATCACTGGCTAGTGATGAACTCTGCTTGCTGCTCCGTCCCTTCACCTGCATTTCTGCTGGGCGCACAGTACAGGACGTGTGCACACAAAAGCTCTCTTGAACTGCAGGCAGCAACAAAGGAGGCTAGCGAGTACCGAGAACTTAGGCAAGAGCCCCCATGGAGACGAGACGCCCTTTCTGTATGTTCTTTCTTTTCCTACGCACCCCGTAGCTAGGCTCAGAAAATGGCCTGGGTGCCCATCATTGCCACTAAAGCCGGCCGCCCTTTCTATTTCTCAGCCCCCTTTTTTTTCTTTCGATTTTCTTGTGATTCCTCCCATGGAGTAGAACAACATGCCGCATGCAGCTCATCATCTCATATATATGTTCTCATGGAACAACATGCATGCATGGACCACTAAATCTAGACGAAATAAAAAACTAATTGCATAATTTACTTATAAATTACGAGACGAATCTAATGAGTCTAATTAGGCCATGATTGAACACTAAATTGCTACAGTAATACTACAGATGCTAATGATGGATTAATTAGTCTTAATAAATTTGTTTTGTAATTTACAGACGAGTTCTGTAATTAATTTTATAATTAATTTATGTTTAATATTTCAAATGTGCAAAGATTCTCTTTCAAAAAATTTAAGGTGCAACCAAACAAAGCCTAGATTTGTGCAAAGTCGTACAGTGCCTGTGCGGCTCTGCTGCCAGCGTGTGCAAAAGTTTTGCGTGTGTGTGTGGAGTCGTGAGCGAGATAGATGGTGCCCTAGAAAGAGCCTCCTTCACCTACCATGCATCACTGAAAGCTATGCACCATCCTAGCTATACCTCACCGTATGTCAGGGAGCAACAAGTAGGTCTCTCGAGTGTCCTCTCTCTCCCCTCTCTTTCTCCCTCTACCGCCCCGCCCTATGTGTGTGTGGAGAGAGAAAGACTGCTGGTCGTGCACACACATCTCTCTCTCTCACTACACACACATCTTGCTGCTCCATCACTGGGAGATGGATCCTTTTCATAATGGCCTTGAGATCTTGCTTCCTTTTGCACTCGATAGGCCTAGCTCGCAAGCCTGCATATGCTCTCAGCAGCTGCAATGATAGGCTTCTTTTTGTTCAGGACTACACACACGCATATTTGTTCAGGACTACACACACGCATATACACGCCTCACCGGCCGTAGCTTTGTTTTCTTTTTCATTAACTATATATCTACATTTCATTTCGCACTACCACATATATATAGTCCTAAAAAAATGTATCTGTGTTTTGCCTGGCCGCATATATACTCTCTCTGTGATCAATCTTATTCAAAATTTTAACATGAATATAATGGTGCTAGCTCCTGTAGATTAGAACAAAAATATATACCAGCTGAGAGTGCTAGCTCTCTAGCTGATACCTGCACGCACATAGCTACCCATGCCATGTAGAGATAGAGATGCCATGCCAATGATGAAGGGGCGCGGGCGCGCGGCTAACTTTTCAGGTGGCTAATGCGCTTGCAATTCTGCACACATCATCAGATCTTAGAAAATGGGTGCTGGTATAAGCAAACAATTGTATACGAAAGATGCGTATATGGATACACACGTAAGTGAAGTGTACAGGCTGTATGTACGTTTGGACGGTAATCCATGTGGGTCTAGGAATTGACGGGCTAACCGCAGGTCTGAAGCGTACTAAGTAGTATCCTACATAAATTTTTGTTTAGATAATGGATCACGAAAATGGTTGCGGCTTTAATTAACCTCTCCCCACAGAGGGAAGAATATAATCAACAATAATCCATACTTATATTATTACATGTAGTAGTAGCCTAATGCTACGCGACTTTAATTTATGCAAGAGTTTACCGAAACAAAAGACAAACAGCTGAAAGATGTTTAGTTTAATTAATGCTGTGTGAATTAAGTTAGCAGACAATTAAAGTCAATGCAAGTAATACTAACTAATTGAATCGATTAGTCTGTTTGCTTCCCCTTTCTGAGGAATTGCAGTGTGATCAGTTGTACGTCGTAGCTCTCGATTGGTGACATGTGTGTTGGTTGTTAAGTGACACTAGGTTAAATTTAGATCATGGGTCAACTCAACCCTCTAGAATGAACAAATTGAAGTGGGGTGTGACTTGGCACGGCTCATAAAAATATGTATAGTGTACCCTTGGCTCAATTTTTTGCATATTTTTTCGATGTTGTGTAATAAATCCCAAAACAAGGTTCTTATTGCAAAATTTGAGCTTAGTTCATCATTATTATTTTGGCCTCCTAGTTCTGCTGAATTGAAAATCCCCAAAGACAAAAAAATGTACTAAAATAAACTGTGCTTCTTTTTCAGCTACATGCAATTAATTAAATGCAAGCTAAACTAGTGACTAGAAATTTCAAATTATTTCGGATAGAAGAAATTTAGTTCCACAAATTGATTTTATAGGGCAAATATCTAGCAAAAGAGGGTCATAGCACCTTATTTGTTAATATTTACAAGTCCCTATTTGCGAAATAGAATACTTATAACTTCCATGTCCTGTATCATCGTACTTTTCCTTTCAACTATCACCCACCATGCGTGCACAAATGTACTACCAATCAAGTGAACATGCAGATTGATGAATAAATGATTTTATTTTTAACTATCAGCTGTTGAATAATGACCTAGCTACCTTCACCGATGCCATGCAAAGACTATTTTTCTTTTTCCAATACAAAGATGCCATGCAAATAAATATTTCAAAAGTCAACTTTGTCTCTACCAACCAATTCTATATTATCTAAACTTTTTATCAACAATAATTGAGGAGGCTCTTTCCCTAAAGGGAGGTTATTGGTTTTATTTACTAGGTTGAAACATGTGTCAAGCTTGAGTGGTGAAAGGCCTGCGTGACTTGCTAGGGATATGATGTATGTGGATTTAACAATGTACAAGAATATGGAATGTGACAATGCTTTAGTTAATAGGATATTAATGAGGGCTTAGTGGCAGGTCATAGCTAATCAAAAGATTCCATCTATTTATGCTTTAATATAGAAGTGTACTGGACATCATCACCAAACAGCTCCACTTTCTATATGCCTGTGCATTGTACTTTCTTCCTTGTCTCTACTAGTTTGATGCCCTTTTTCCTTATTAGTTGTTATCCTAGTCGTGAAGTTAATGCAGCGAGCATCTAGCCGTCACTACAGACAACTCTGAGCCGGGAAATTTGTAAGTGGTAGGACGTCATCGACTGATTAATTTGCGAATTATGATATTCAAAATGAAATACTCACAACACAAACAAAACGAGTATTAATCTCTCACGGAAAGAGGAGATCAATAGAACATGAAACGAGAATGTTGTCAACACTGCGCTTGTTTTAGTTACTAACTTCTTGGTTTTCTTTTGGGAGGTGGAGTGTAAAAGTAATGACGCACACCCCTGTAACACCAGTAACTAACCCCTCACTACTCAAAACACCCCGAAGCTAGTCATTGTTTTCTATACCAAATTAATAATATAATGCAACGAGCCTCGTGAATGCTACTAATAATGTGCCGTACGTCATGCTATCGTAGAGCTTACCGCAGATCTCACTACTCCAGATTGTGAACCAAAACTATGTCTGCGATGTAGAGACGCATGATGTAAAGATTTCCTTTCACATCATACGACAAAGATCGGATTAGAGTAAGCTATATAGATTTATATGCACCATTACACTAGTAGTAGTTGCAGTGCTAGCCGGGGTGGTGTGTGTTGGATGACAAATACAAGGACGCTAAGTAGTGCCGCACTTTGTGTTGGATAGTATTAGAGACACACCCATCTTAGCTACGGCCAATGAAATGGATCCGCAGGGAGCACTAGTTTTATGCCCACACGATTAGCTTCCGAACAGAAAAAGGGTACGAAGAGAGAGCTACTAGAAAGAGAGAATGTGCGTGCATGGGAGTGGGGACACGCAAAAAACGCAAGCACAGTTTGTCTAGAGAGAGAAAGCAAGAGAGAGAGAGAGGACAGAGCGAGAGAGAATAATAGTAGCATGGCAAGTTGCCTCTGGTGAAGAGTAGTGAGAGGGCATCACGCAATAGAAGGAAAGAAAGCCAAGGGAGGGAATAGACGTATGAGCAAAAAGCCAAGAGGACCACCAGCTCTCTCATGCACTGCTAGTAGTACATCGGATTGCAATTCCCTCATGCATATGAATATTGTTCGTATACGAACGTGTCACGAACTGGCTCGATCAAGCCTGGAAACGGACGTGTCCCCTTCTTGATTTGCACTGTGCTGGTCCAGCCAATGCGTGTTTGGAGGAGGAATCGGTTGATTAAAATGCTGGAAGAATTGCATTGATCTACTAGATAGCTATAGCTTTTTAGAGGTAGAGAGAGCACTAGGAACAAGGAGTTGTGGACAAGAGGGCACTGAATGGCTAGCTTTAGTACTACTACTACACGTACTCCAATCTCCATGCTCGATCTCTCTCCTTTGCCATCACTTTCTCTCTCTTGGAGTATGCTTTGAGTTGGGGACCATGCATTCATATGCCTGCCCTCTGTGTGTGTGTGTGTGTGAGAGAGAGAGAGAGAGAGAGAGAGAGATTGAAGCACTGCGGTGCACCTACCAATCAAGGGGAGATTAGCAAATTAAGAAACCTAACACGACTGCAAATGAACACCTAATATGGGACATTACACAATAAATAGGCTCACCAGAATCACTATGCCGTAGTACTGCACCGGCATTTATTGCGTGCTCGATCCCCTCCAATTAGCAAATAGTTTAAGCGCAGGAAAAAAAATCCTGTACGTGATGATAAATTGTTTATCAATTTGGAAGGACCAAGAAGCTAGCGGTGGTTGGAGGGTATTTGTTGGTGACCCTAGAAAATATTCCCGGGTGTGTGGTGATTGATGGACGCATGCCCATGCATGCATGCATGTAGCCACGCCCAAGTCTGGCCAAGCAAACGTGAACGGTGCACTGCCTGCCTGTAAACTACTAGTACACTCCATTCTGGTTGGTGAACCTTGCACATCAATCCAATTTCCATGCAAGTAATACGCATGCATTGTTGTTTATTTGACGTTTTTTCCGTATTCTTTGCAAGTCTTATTTGTACTTGTATGGGAACGGTGGTTGCGAAATTGTACTACTACCTCTGTTTTTAAATTTGTAGCGTTTGGGATCAAGAACACGCTAATCGGTTTGTAACATTGTATTTTTTGAAAAACAGAGGGACTGAGGGAGTACGAACATAGTTTAGAAACTAAATACTCCCTACGCATCATGTAGCAAACACATCAAGTAACAATATTCTAGTGCTTATTTGTATTAGACTTGTAGTCTTTTAGCTGATAGCAAGCAGCAGCTGGTGATGAGTCACATTGGTGCATGTCGCAGCCGTAGCTCTTTTGGGGCAAATAAAGGGACGCTGGACGTTCGCCGGCCGCGACCAGATGTGGCCACCGGATCGCAGGCCATGGCCAATTAAATGTAGCCATGACAGGTTCTCGATCGTCATGTAGGTTAGGGACGCTCCTGTGAGGGAAAAAAAAACAAAAAGAATACACCCATCCATAGTAGTATATGACACTAGTTGTTTGGTTTCGTTCACGATTGTTGTAGGCATGTAATGCATCATCTTGCATATAACTGACACGCAACACCTAATTATTGGAAGGAATCTGATGATGACTATGCCCTCAAGAGCTGTTCATTTGTATATGTGTGCATTCCGGCCGGTGGTCTTTATATAATTCCCCTTGCTTGCCAAAGTGTCCGATCCCAAGCACGATCTAATACCCGTCACTTATGTTTACGCACGATCGAGGGCGATGATCAATGAGACTAGCTAAAGATTCGTGTATTTGTATTTTATTTATTTGCAATAGGTGCTCCTTTCTTTTCTGTTTTGGCGTGCTCTGCATGATTACGTTTTTTTATAATCCTGCTCATATTGCCCTTGCTTGATTGGTGGAGGGTTGCATTCCAAGTAGAAAAATGCATCCCCACATGTATGATCATGTTAGACCTAGCTAGCACTAGGGCTTAGTCAATATTATTTTGATTCTTGTTCCATAGCTTGTTTGAGCTTGCAGGCATTGTTTACAATCAGCGCTAATTATTGTTTCAGCAACTTTGAAATTAACTTTTTACCTACTGATTCCTGGATAAGTAATTTTTAGCTCTCGAATAAATGAATTGACTGCCTTAATGTTGCTGGAAATCAAACTTCTAACAGTGATTATTGCTTTTTGCTGCTCTGTTGTTTGAGATTTCTTCGAAAGAATGAATAAAGTTTTCATGAAAGAACACATAGTGTATTAAGTTACAAAGAGCATTATTATTTAACAAGCAAGAGTATAGGTAATTAGAATTTACCGGTACCATCTAAGTATACTGTTTTTTGTTCTACGTTTCTTTGTACAGATTGACAAAGTTAATTTGTACTTTTAGAAATGTCAGTGTTGCAATACGCAATGCTTGAGCTTGAACAATTAGTTCTAGATACTCAACTTATCTGAACATCTGGTTTCACATACATTACATTACTGTAGTGTGCAAAGCTAGGTGTAAAAATAGCTGTGCTACAATGGAATCTTAGGATTCATGATTTGATATGGTTTTCATCTGTAGGATCATAACTAAAAATTGTCATTTCTTGTAATTAGATTCGCAAATATATGCAAGAGATATAATTTGCACCAGCATGCTATTTTTGTAGAATTCAGAATTTGATTGATTTTCATTTGTTGGAACTTTGTTAATTTTCATTTTCTTGTGCGTGAGAGAGTTTTTTTTTCATTCTTCCAAGATAAAATTGTCACAATCAGCATGCCACAACCCTTTCACTTTGTCATTAAATTGCTCAACTCATTTCATTTAACTTATTCCAGGATAAAAATAACTTGAAACTCAAATGTGCTTGCTCCTTCTCCTATGCATGCCAAATAGGTGTAAATGATTGATTGCATTAGAGTAAACAGTAGCAAACAAAGATTATTATAGCTATAAGTAACAAAATTTGATTAGTCAAATCCTCTTTATAAGGTGACTGATGTACACAGGACTGTCTAGTTATAGTAGGTATGTGGTACTTTTACTTGTTTTTAGGCAATGGATGTGTATTATTGGACCACTAGATTGATCACTAATTAGGCGAAGGATGTGCAATAACTATCACTGATGCTAATCTTGTTCTGAACACTTCATTGTCTATTTATAATGGCACCTTAGGGTTTTCAATTTGTACTTCTTTGGCGTGTAAGCAAAACGTACAAGTAACGATGCTTCCACTTTAGTACAACACAAACAATATAATGACAGATAGATGATCAACACAAACAATAGAGTGATATTCTGGGCATAGGGGTTTTTTTTTGTTTCTTTACAGGTTAGTTTTTTCCCGGACAAGAAAACAAAACCTGTAACTTTGGGTGTTCTCACCCACTTCCTTCTTAATATATTGATACGAGAAAAAAAGAAAATGACTCTTTTGCTACACCATAATAAATTGATAGAAATAATAATGATTGCTTTTATACTATAAAGATATGAATAATGATTGGAGTCGATTTAAGGATTCATACCTAAGATACAATTTCAGTCAATTGATGCCACATAGGCCTAGCTGAGAAAAACATCCCCCATTGAATGAATTTGGAAATATTTGTGTGAGAGTATTTGGGAATATTACCTTCTTTTAAGGTGTACTATTAATCACATTGAGATGGAAAAGAGAGGAAAAGAAACATATATAGGAAACTGAATGACCACTTTCCCTTGGAGGAAGCAACTCAGACTCAGCACTCGAATTGAATTGGCGCCGGTGGAGGGGAGAGGTTGAGGGGTTGGACTTCATCTTGTAAACATGTCACCAGAAAGCGGCACTGATGCATGCACATTCCAATCTAGCATCTCTGCATGCATCTCTACTGCACTCATTGAAATTTGTCATATCCTTGGGCACTAATTATCGTCTTAGCAGGTAGCATGCAATTATTAGGTCAAATACAGCATCTATTTTATTCAGCGAGTATGCATCACGAGGCCTATTTTAGGTTGCGCAGCATGATCTGCTGTCGACGTCAGCAATGTCGGTGGCGCTGTTTACCTAAAATTAAAAAAAAAGAGAGAGTTCAGAGTAGGGCCAGGCGTTGCTGTCATGCTATGGCATGTTAGGTAGGCAAGCACGGCTAAAAGGCCAGTACAACACCTGCACATCACGGGTGTGGCTTTGCTTGCTAACCCATGCACATGCTCCTGGACGATTTTGGGATGGAAGAATCAACCAACCAATCAATCAACATTAATCCTTTCCTGGATCATGCCTAGTCTGAATTTCTGTGTTGTTTATGATAGGCATTCAGTATGCTTAGCACTTGTTTTCCAGATCTAAACCATTGACTTGAGAGCCTAGGGTGACTGATTAAACTAATGACCAACGTACATGGCCGGTAAAGAAAACAAAAAAAAAAGTGGGGGAACAAACAGGCAGGGAAGAGGTTCTTGTTAGCTGTGTGCATCTCAGATCTGTGCTAGGTAATTTGAATACATGTTTTGGACTACTTGCTCTTGAGATCTGTGCTTTGCAATTGCAACTTTGCAAGCACGTTTAGTTTGCTCTATTTTCTCCCGGATAAACCGTTTATGTTATAGAAGGTTGTCTGGCATCTCATCTCAGTACTCATGTGGGGAGAAGGTAATGCAGTGCCATTATCGCAAACTTACAGGGGAATCAGACATCGGCGTCAGGGCACCACTTCCTTTGTCTGGGCGTGCATCTTTTCTGTGTTGTAGCCTCGCAGAGATGGCATCGCCCATGGCGTTGCCAAGTTCTGCAATGCCTGTTTTATGCAGTGTGGGGTTGCTCCTAGGAGATACAATACAAGACCATCTGAACCCCATCACCATCTCACTCTTTTCCACGAATCATTAGAGTGCATCTGTGTGGAGTCGTATGCACACAATTTCAGTGCGAAGCAATGCTTTGATGTGCTACCTGTCATCTGTGCAAGTCTTGAGTTTGTTCTCTGATGACAGCGCTGAACTGAGCTGAAGTTACTGATCTGAACTGACGAAACATGCTTGTGTCTGATCTACCCGTGCAGGTGGAGATCACGTGCCGAGGGCGACCGCTCCCCGCGTTCCTGACCCTGCAGCATGTCCGGGACGGCATCTGGTGCCAGGGCGACGCTGCCGCCTCGCCGTCGGTGGCGCCACCGGACATGCCAGCCGCTAACCACCACCTCATGGTTTTGCAGTACGGCAGAAGACCGTAGTAGACAGACAACAGACCACCAACCAACCCAACACCCCCACCTCCGATGACAGAAATGTAGATCCTGGCATTCTGCCCCTCCTAACCCTTTTGTCGGCACGGCTGTTGCCGGACCGGCAATAGGCGGCATGACGGACGACGACGAGCTCCCGACCGCCTGCGCTGGCTGGCTCGCCTGTGCGCCGCCGATGATCTGCTGAAGAACCACAGGAGAGGTGCGAAGCCTTTTTTCCCCGCCGCCGGTGACCGTCGGCGCGGCAGCTCATCGGCACAGCGGAGGCCGTTTCTCTGCACACAAGTGCTGGATAGAATGTAACAGCTTGGAAGTTGCGCCTGACAGAGAGTCTGACGAGGCTGTGACGGCAAGAAGGGAAATTGAGCCCACTGAGGAGTAGCGACTTCCAAGCCATTTTGGCCTTGGTCACTTCACCCGATCTACTAATCTCCAGAGTTTCAGCCGTTACATTTTGTTAATTAATTGTTAATCCCTTGTGCTCGCTTCTGTTCTTTGTTGTGGAAGCAGCACATCTTGAAATGTTCCCGTTGCTAAAGGACCTGTCTTTCAGAGGGAAAACTTTGACATCTCACTGAGAATTCATTGATTCATGACTTGACCCCCCAGAAGCTCCTGTTTCTTTTAGCTATTAAAGTATTAATTCAGTGGATTGTGCCACAGAGATTCAGTTATAGCAAGCACCTTTCATGTCACAGATGTGTACCATTTGCCCTCCTTCATATTTATTGGAAAATTCAGCAAGCAGTTGCAGACTTCTGGTGGAAGTTGGAGACTTGGAGCTCCATCAGGGTCATTGTTCTTTCTTCAGATCTTCAGATTTTACATCTACCACACGATACATCTGTACAGTGACTCAAATAAGAAGAAGGACCTACTCTATCTTTTCTCGCCTTTTGAACGGTCAGAGCAGGAAGAGCAACAGCACATACATTGCAGCAACAAAACATGGTGAATCAGTCTGATGGAAAAGCAGCACGTCAGACGTCAATGTGTCACCAAATGCGCTCCTCCCAGCAGAAGGGGGCGCCAGTAGCAGGTCGCCGTCATCAGTAGGGAGCAGAGCCGAGGGTGATGCAGATGCCAAGGTGAGGTCAAGAGCGCCAAGCAACGGTACGCACAGGAGACGTCGACGCGTGCCAGGACGCACCCACGTGTGCTCCGTCTTCGCGCGACGCTTGCATAGCTGAATCATTGGGAGAAAAACTGAAAAAGAAAAAATAAAAAAAGGGAGTAGAGAGAGAATGATTGTACAAGCAAGATAGGAGACAGTCCAACGTACACTGCCACTGATCGAGAAAAACAATGGAGATCAGTGCAGGGCAAGCATGGATAAACCTACCCTTAGCTTCCTTCCCCTGAAGCAGCACTGAGGTCTAAGGATGAGCTTAACAAATGCTAAACGGCCTGCACGCTCGTTGCTCCTTTTCCTAGATAATGGAAGTACAGCTCCCTTAGCTCTGACAGCGGCGCCTGAACAACCCATCCGATCCATCACCTGACGGGAACAGGATAATGATAACAAGGCTGCAGTGGTTGGTTGATGCTCTTGCTCTCTTCTCCTTCTGAACTGTGTGTGATCTCTGATGCTGGCTCATCAGTGTAGCACCTACTCCTGTAGAGAAAAGAGGACGGACAGGACACCAAGTGGCGGCGGCAGGCCGGCCGGGCGGCGACCACACCGACGGATCATCGGAGGCGGCGCTTCGAAGGATGGGTGTCTCGACGAGACGGGACGGTGCAGCAGATGGCACGGAGAATCCACTGAAAACGAAGTGTGCCTGCAAGTTCAGGCTTTCCGCGGCGGTCTCGATGCCGTCTCTGAATGCCGAGTCGGAGAGCGACCTCGCGCTGGATCGGATGGATCTCCGGTCAGGCCTCGTGTTGGCGTGCATCAGCCCAGGTAAGGTTGACATCATCCATCATCTACTGACTAATGGCCAAGTCGTCGTCTCCGACTGATGCAGCGGCAGGTCGCCGGTCGATGTCCAGCGCTGCTTCAGTCCTGGTAATGATGACCATTAAGCTGCTGACACTGACCACTGCTACTAGTCTATTGCTCACGTCAAATATTCATGCACCGAAAAAAGAAGAAAAAGAGAGTAGATTCATCAGCAAGTACAGGAGTGGATGATTGGAAGGTTCCTTCCTGGCAGACTACTGCAAGCCGATTGCCCACATGCTAAATGTGGCCTGTCAGGTGATAGGGAGGAGTGCTAATCCGCCCACTAATGAAGGCAGCTGACAGTATTGGTTGAGGTAGGCTGTCGTGGGGCAGAGAAGGACCATCCATCAGCTGATCATCAGCCTCCCATGTTACTTGCAACCAATCGGGCGGCGGCGCTCGAGGCAAGCACAAGCTGACACAGAGAGCGAGCGAGGAGTACACTGTCGAATTGAAGCTGCAAGTGGGAGCTCACTCAGACTTAATGCAGTCTAACCAATGCTAATCCGTGGGATGAACAGTCTGAATTTTGGGCTCCTGAATCCAGGATCCATGGCGCGTCGGGATCGCGCGCACTGATTGGAGAAGGTGACGGGGCAGCAGCAGCAGCAGCAAGCAGCTGATTGCTTGGGATCCATGCAATGGTCAGCAGCACGCCGCGTCGTCGGCGTCATGCGTGGGGATACGCACTGCGATCGGCATGGCGTAGGCGTAGCCGTCGCCGTCGTCCTCTCCGTCGGCGGCTCATCATTGCTTCCAAGGCAGGAGATCGAAACCATGGCGGCAAATCCTTGACGAGACACAACCAGGTAGTAGTAGTACTGCAGAATCCTGTGAGCGAACAGAATCCCTAGTCTGGACGACGAAACAGAGCAGGCAGGATGTTGCAGATTTCACAAACTCCCATCTTGAGAATTGAGATGATGAGTGAGCCCAGGGCCTGAAAGGCAGAAACCACCTGGAGAGCGGATCGTGAGCAGGAGGCGTCAGGCAGGTAGCAGTCGCGATGTCATGTGTCGAGTTGATGATTTACTGATCCCACGAGGGATGAGTAATCTGCTGGAGATGTTCTTATGATACGATTGGTTGCACAATACACTTCGCATCAACTCGATCTCGAGTTGATGCGAGGTGCTCCAGCATTTCATCGCTAATATCAATTTTTCTGATCCCCAACATACACCTCCCTCTTGTTCCAGTGTAGGATTCCTCCCACCAACATACTATTTTTTGAGCAATCTGCTACAACACTTGCTATAAAAAATGTATAAAAATATTATTGATGATGAAAAAAGAAAATATATAGGATATGAAAGATAAGTAATTTGCTGGAGATGCTCTAAGCATCGACGACGATGGCGCTGAAATGAACGAAGAGTTGAAATGGACTCGTTGCGGATATGCATGGGCCTAAAAGGGAGGATGGGCCACATTACTTGCAATTGAAACGCCTTAAGGCCGAAATTTACAGCACTAGGAGATTCGGCCCATCGGCCCACCAAGAGATGCCGTGCTGGGTTCTATGTGGGCTTTCGCAGTGTCCCAAAGGCCCAAACCACTCTATATATAACCACGCCCAAACGGCCCGGCAAAAACCTTAGCCCCCGCCGCCGCCGCCAGTTCTCGCCCTCTCCCAAACCCTACCCGCCGCCGCCGCCATGCCGCCGAAGCTCGACCCGTCGCAGGTGGTGGAGGTGTTCGTCCGCGTGACGGGCGGCGAGGTCGGCGCGGCGTCGTCGCTGGCGCCCAAGATCGGCCCGCTGGGGCTCTCCCCGAAGAAGATCGGGGAGGACATCGCCAAGGAGACGGCCAAGGACTGGAAGGGCCTCCGCGTCACCGTCAAGCTCACGGTGCAGAACCGCCAGGCCAAGGTCTCGGTCGTGCCCTCCGCCGCCGCGCTCGTCATCAAGGCGCTCAAGGAGCCCGAGAGGGACCGGAAGAAGGTCAAGAACATCAAGCACAGCGGCAACATCGGCCTCGACGACGTCGTCGAGATCGCCAGGACCATGAGGCCCAGGTCCATGGCCAAGGAGATGGCCGGGACCGTCAAGGAGATCCTCGGCACCTGCGTCAGCGTCGGGTGCACCGTCGACGGCAAGGACCCCAAGGACCTGCAGCAGGAGATCGATGACGGCGACGTCGAGATCCCCTCAGCTTAAAAGGTGAAATTCCTCGTTACCTCTTCTTCGTCCTCTGCAGTGCTACTTTGTGATTTCTCTACTATCAGTGCGCTGCTGGATCGCTAGAATTTAGATGAGACCGATGGTGTTACTGTACTGTGTGGATTACTAAATTTAGATGAGACCAATAATAATTTTCCTGTGAGTTGTGGTAACATTTAGATGAGACCAATGTTAGTGTTTCTGTGTTCATTTCTTGGCGCTGGATTTGTTTCTGCGCATTGCTTCTGCGTAGATGTGATGTGATTGTTAGGTCAAAGCTTGACACTCTTACCAGGCATTCTGTATTACAATGATTACTTGGTGATACATAATGAACTGTCTTCATAGCTGATGAACTGTTTGTGCTTCGCTGAATTGTTTCCTGGATCCTGAGCAGCCTTGTTGTTTGGGAATTGGGTGGTCCATTTTCTAGTCAATGAACACATCATTGTGATGACATTTGGTCAGTCTATATGCTTCTGTAGGTCTATGTGCTTGATGCTGGATCACATATATTCTCCAGTTAACCACTCTAGTCAATTATTTTCAATGCTTCCTTTTCAGCAGTAATACACCACGAGTCTGTATTACAATGATTACTTGGTGATACATAATGAACTGTCTTCATAGCTGATGAACTGTTTGTGCTTCGCTGAATTGTTTCCTGGATCCTGAGCAGCCTTGTTGTTTGGGAATTGGGTGGTCCATTTTCTAGTCAATGAACACATCATTGTGATGACATTTGGTCCGTCTATATGCTTCTGTAGGTCTATGTGCTTGATGCTGGATCACATATATTCTCCAGTTAACCACTCTAGTCAATTATTTTCAATGCTTCCTTTTCAGCAGTAATACACCACGAGTCAACATGTGATTGATGAATGGCAGTAGTTACTACTGTCTAGTGCTGTTGTTTTTCTCATCATGTTATGGAGAACCATTTTGGCATATAATTTACTTATTTCATTTGTTTTGTACGCAGGCTAAGGAGACTGTAATTGATGCTGCTGAAGTGGTGTTTTGTTCTGCATGCTGTTGTACCTCCAAACAATGTGATTCCACCTTTTTCGTCTAGCTCTATTAGTGTTATTCTGTGAGAGAACTCAATGGTATTACCACATCCTTTTCCATTGGGAGTCCGGAATGGAGAGTTTCAAACGCATCTGCAGCTTGTGCCTCATGTTTCGGTGTTTGTTTCATGATCCTTTTTGTCCTATTTTTAGGGCAAAACGCTAGAGAGGGCAGCCTTTGGTAACTGCCTCTTATGGTTTGTTCGGAACAAAGAGGATTGCGGTGGATTCCGACTTGAAAGGCATTTAACCCCCTTGTCCCACAACTGCACCAAACTGAATATGTCCATACAACTGCAATGCTCTGCAAAACGTTAACAACATGCAGTCACTCAAGATTTGTAGTTGCCATTTCATACTGCCAGTAACCATTCACACACGTTTGTCGAATGACCAAGCCTGATCAGTAACAAAATGTTGGGATTGTTTTTTTTTGTAAATTAGATAAAACTTGAAGTTATTTGACTCATCGGAAAGTGAGTTGCATTCTTTTTGGGATGGAGGGCTGAAATTGTTTGAGAAATTTCTTTGCCGGATGATGATGAGGCTAAGGCCTTGCATTGTTTAGTTGGAGAATTTTTAAATTTTGGAACAGTAGTATTTTTGTTGTTATTTGACAATTAATATCCAATTATAAACTAGATTCGATGTGATGGATATTGTAGGAAAATTTTTGGGAACTAAACAGGGCCTATGTGAGATGTCCTGTGAGCCTTGGTTTTGTATTATACCCCGTTCCAAATTATAAGACATCTCAAAAATTTCGGAGAGTTGAAGCAATCTCAAGTTTGATCAAGATTATAGAGAGAAATATAAAGGTTTATGATATCAAATTGATGTACTATGAAAATATAACAAATAAAGAATCTAATGGTACTTAGTTTATATAATAAATTTTATTATTTTATTATATAAATTTGGTCAAACATAAAAAAGATTGACTCTCCAAGATTGTTGGAATGTCTTATAATTTGGAATGGAGGGGGTAGGATTTTATCTTGTTCTATATTCTATAGTTGTGTTTGATGCTGTTTATTTACTGTTCCTTGGCTACTCTCGTTAAGTTAATTACTAACATACTGCATCCTGCAACATGTGTGAATTAGTGGGCGCAACATTCAGTTTTTGATCTTGCTGTCGTTGTAGAGTGGAATGGTGGCCGCTGTGTGTTTGAGTTGAGTTGGAGTGGTACGGCGCGAGATTACACAGTATAACTTAGACATTAACAATGCACACATATTCATCCCTATGAATATACATATGCAAATCTTATCTCTGATTATCTTCGAAGATTGAGTTGGCAAATCCTCGAGATTGAACACATGCGGCTCGCAGTCAACCGGAATGTTGCCTACCAACCATTAGACTACACACTCTTTCACTGTTTCTTTGTTGTTTTGCTTAGTCTGGCTCTGGACTTTTCCTCAATTTTATTTATATAAAATTGGCGGTTCTCATGCATGAGTCGTTTTAAAAATAAAAACATCCTGCAGGTGTATTCCTTTCTATTTATTAGCTAAGAGCATCTCCAGCAGACCACCGATCTCATCTCCAATGCCAAAAAAATATCATTTAGGAGATGGGGGTGCTCCACCATACTACCGAATTCATCTTCAATACCTAAATATTTTTGGCAATCGCTAAAAACTCATCCAGTCTCCCCTACATGTACGCGGGGGGGGGGGGTACAGGCTTTCCCCTATGGCCCTATCCACGACCGCGTGCCATGGAGCCAGACCCCGCACCATTCTATCCCCGCGTCGCCGCCCTGCCTCCCTCCAGCTCGACGCCGCTGCCCGGCCTTGCTCCGCTCCGCCGCCGCACCATGGAGCCACACGAGCCATCCTGCCTCCCTCCACTTCTTTCTGACCCTTCTCCTTTGGCTCCTCCCTGCCGCAGCCAAGGACAGCACCCCGTCACCGCCGCGGTAGCTGATGTTCCTCCAGTGCGCTGCGTTCGTCGAGCGCCCCATCCTGCAGCTCGTGGAGGCACCGCAGCTCGCCCTGTCCACAAGGGAGAAGCCATCCCGAACCCTCGTTCTGCCTCCTATGGAGGAACCTCGATGTGCACATCCATATCGGCGCGGCGCAAGGCACACCTGAGCAAGCAGGCGCATGGAACTTTTGCTGCGCATCTTCCTCACGCTCCTGTGCTATATCCCATGCCGCAGAGTGCGCCAACTAGCGCCCCCCACTGCAGCAGGTGATGCTGACATGGACGATGCCTACCATATGCTCGAGGAAATGCCTCCAAGGTGAGTTGTTAACTTCTTTGCTTGCTGAGTTCTTGGATGGGATTTGTATTGCTTTGCTCTTGATGATACTTGTTAATCATGTCTTTCTCTAGAACAAGAATTAGGGAGTCAGTTCATCTAGCATCTCTGACAATATATATCAGTTGTCAATAACAATGTTGAGAGGCTAGAAATATGAGTTCTTGGTAAGTTCTGTCTAGCCAGGATCTTTGCCACACCCATGCGAATAAGCTTCCTCCTTGAGAAGGATGCAGAGCAATTTGCTGCCATGGCCGGTGTGGAGGTCATACCCAGCAGCCATGGAGGAAAGCACAGCATGGTTGAGCGCAATTCCCAACACTATGTGCTCAACGATGATGATATTCACTGGGTGCTCTAGGAACTTCTTGCTGCCCTATTCACATCTGCATATATACTGAGTTCGATATGCACTATTTATTTGTTTAAATAAAGAGAATGCTGCAAAGTAGACGTGTCAATCTTGGACCTTCTAGGAATAGTGAGAGGCATAATATTGTTTTCTAGGAACAGGTGCTCTGCTTTATCAAAGACAGGAGAAGTAGTTAATCAAGCTTGATTCAGTAAATTACACCGAGCAATACATCTAGTTTACAAGTGGTATTATAATTCCACTCCCTTTCTATGATTCAGTAAATTCGTAGGGGAGTGCATGAAAACCAATGCTTGTAAAATTGTATTGGACTACTATTTCTAGTTTAGAAGTGATAGAATTATTTCTTTGCATTTATAGCTCTCAAGTTTAATGGTGAAGATGATTGGTTAATTTTGTTATAATTCCATATATGCAGTGATCCAATGGCTAGCGGTGGTTCCTTTACGGGTATGCTGAGTGATGATGTTGGTATAGATGATATCTCCTTTTCAATGCCATATGAACAAGAGAGATATGCTCAACAGGATGCTTTGACATTCCTATACCAACTGCAAAAAAAGCTCGTCAGTCAAGATCATCCAACTACACAACACAAGAGGATGAGGCACTAGTCATGGCTTGGGAAAGTGTAAGTCTGGATCCAGTTAAAGGGAATGAACAAAGCAGCTGCACCTATTGGAAGCGCATATATGACCACTACCACCGCAACAAAAAGTGTGCGTCTGACTGATCTCTTAATTCACTTCAACATCGGTGGGGTACAATTCAAGAATGTTGCAACAAGTGGGCAAGCTCGCAAGTTGAGCGCCAAAGTCCAAGTGGTGTGCCGTACCAAGAGCATGTGAGTAATTGATCCCTAGCTAATTTCCATCGCGATTGCTCATAATATATTGCTAACATAATATATTGCTAACTAATACTTGCTCAATTTGGTAGATCAACATCGCCCAGGAGCGATACAAAGAAATGGATCCACTTAAGAAAGGGAGGCCATTTGTCATGCTACACTGTTGGGCCCTGCTACAACACCATCAAAAGTGGCTGAAAAGGAAAGATGAAGCTCCACCAAAGAGGCAAAAGTCAACCAACTCAATAGAGTTTGCTGGTGTTGAAGATATTGATGAAGATGGAGTACAAAATGAGGATGGGAGAGGCAGGAGTCCAACTCCATGCTCGACAGGACCTACAGATAAGAGACCCCCAGGAAGAAAAGCTTCAAAAGAGAAGTTAAAGAAAGGATCAGACAGTGGTATCTATAAGGAGATGTTTCAAGAAATGATCACAACAAGAAAAGAAAAGAAACAAGAAAATGAAACAAGGTGGATGGAGGTTAAAGCAATGGAGGAGCGAAAGGCAACCATCGAGGAGCGGAAGGCAACCATTGAGGAGCGCAAAGTGGCCATTGAAGAGGAAAAACTGAGGATCATGAGCAAGAAGGCGATGAACAAAAAGTTGGAGCAGGAACAAAAGATCATATTCATGGACAGCAGTTGTCTGGATGATGACCAAAAAGCATATGTGAGTGCAGTGCGTGCGCAGATATTAACAGCTCGAATTGGCACGTTTGTGGGTGGAACGTCAGGTGGTCTCACAAGAAGTTCGTGCTGAGCTTCATGATTTTTGCTGCTGCCTGCTACATGGTTGCCCTGCTGGTTTTTTGGAGAAACCACTTGCAAACCTGTTATTTGGATATTACTATGATGAGATTGAGTGTTCATATATCTCAGATAAACATATATAGTACTGCAGACCCGGTTGAACATTTGTGGCAACTTTATGGACAATAGTTTAGTTCCTATTATATGCTATCTCTTTTCTTTAAGGATATACTACTACCAGATTTGATCAGGACAATACCAGCTTTTCAACGGACATGCATATGATCCTAGTTCATGCAGAATTGCAACTGAATTGTATCATGCATGGCCTCTCTCCTTCAATTCAGTTTGAGTCTCTCTTTTCTTTTTCATTTTTGCAGATGAGTTCACTTCTTGGGGGGTTTTTTTTTCGGGCCATCCCATGTTAACGATGTGTCCGCTATTTCAGCTTCTTTTGCTCAATTATATTGTCACTGATTGGCATGGCAATGTGATTTGAATTCAAAATTTGAATTTCAAATTTATGAATTTGAAATATTGTCTAGTTATATGTGAGCCATTAAAAATGTTTGAACTATTGAGATGCGAAAGTATAACTAAAAGAGAGTGTATATTCATAAGAGGAAGAGAGATGGAAGAAAAGGAAATATAGGGTGGGAGGTTTTGGTAATCTGTTGGAGGAGATGACAAAAAACTGCATTACCAATAATAGGGGAGTACCCTACAAATGATTTTAGGAGATGAGGTTTTGGTAATCTGTTGGAGATGCTCTAACTGGTGCCGTACATGAGAATTTGGTCTGCCATCTTTGATAAAATCGGGAGAGCGAAAACCTAAAATAAGGTATAATATTATACCACATAACAAGTTTACATTGCCTATAAGACAAAACAAGTTTATTCGCGGGATTATTATTCAAGGATGGGCGCTAGAGCTTGAGGCTCTCGAGGAACCCTGTCCTCTTGGCCAGGGCACTGAACCTGACCTTGAGGTACTCCAACCTGGGGATGGACTTGTAGCGCGCCGCCTCGGCTGCTCCCCCGCGGAGCAGGTCCGGCAGCGGCGCCACCAGCCCGCCGACGGAGGCGTCCTGGAACACCACTGCCGTGGTCCGCCCCCGCCTGGCGGCGTCGGCGACCACCCGGTGCTCGACGCTCCGGTACGCGCCGTTGGTGAGGATGTGGAGGATGTCGCCGACGTTGACGACCAAGCCAGCGCCGCCCGGCGGTGGGCGCACGGGGAACCACCGCCCGCCCCGCAGCACCTGCAGCCCCGGCGTGTCGTCGGCGTGCAGCAGCACCGCCAGCGCGAGCCCGTCGGTGTGCGCCGTGTTGCCGATCACCTTGCCCGGGTGCCGGCACGGCGGGTAGTGGTGGATCGCCACGCTCTGGCGCTTCCCGGCGAACGCGCCCACCAGCGCCTCCCGGCCGACGCCGCGGTCCGCAGCCATGGCGCCCAGCAGCCGTGCCACGAGCTTCGTCACCGCCGCCGAGGCGCCGGGTACTCCTCGAGCGCATCCCTCGAAGAATCAAATCAATGGAATCCATACAGAATTAATTAACAAGCTTCCAGCAGCTTGCATGCATACAGATGATTGATCGAGTATTGAAACTGATGATTAGAGCAAGATCATGTGTCAAGATTGATTACCTGAACATTGGTGGATTTGTTGGCCAGAGCTCCATGTTCCTGTCCTGGACCGGCTGGGTGATGAGTATCACGCTCTCCGCCCAGTCCAGCTTCGACAGCCTGCTGTAGTGGTGGCCGTAGCCCTCGAAGCCGTCGCCTCGGACCGCCACGGCGTTCTTGCCGTCGAGTGGCAAGCCGAAGAACCGCACGGTGCTGTCCTTCATCCGCTGCATCGCAGCCTCGTCGACTCCATGGTTTGTGAGCTGCAGCAGAAACCAATGCAAACAAATTAAAGCTGTCGTCGTCAGGACTCTGAAAAATGCGACAGGTAACTGCAGGTGCAGTAGTCCTTGCTTGGAAGAAACCCCAGTCTCTGCAAGCAGAGCCAAGCTTCGACGTCTCCGACGCCGATGACTCGGGGTCGAGAAGCCTCGCCATGTCGACGACGGGCAGCTCGTGGGGCTCGTCTTCACCGACGACGGCGCTGGCACGGTGCTCATTGGTTCGGATGTACTTCTCGGGGATATCCCCGGAGTCGGAGGTGAAGGCGTCGTCCGTGATCCCGTCCCTGTGGACGATCTTGTTGCTTGCAGCCTCCATTGTTCCGCTTCTCCGGCCGCCCCTTTGGTTCGGCACAGAACCACACGGCTGCCTTTCTATAGGCTCACACAATTTCTATCTGATTGAGCCATTGAGGTAATCTAACTAGTACACGTGGATATTGCCCTCTTGCCACACCTAAATTTTATGCATGCAAAAAATTTGACCACTTTCAAGGGTGTGTTTTAGTATTCAGGTATTTTAGTGGAGTTTAACGGATGATTTTTAATAGTTACACCATTTTTTTTGAAGTACACCAATTATATTTAAGCTACACCAAAAGAATCACTTCATGTCTCGTTTAGATGCACCGTGTAAAGTTTTTGAAAGGAATTTTTTTTTCACAGTTGAAGTATTAAATATAAATTAATCACAAAACTAATTACAGAACTCGTCTGTAAACTACAAGACGAATCTAATGAGCCTAATTAATCCGTCATTAGCATATGTTTACTGCAGCTTTACTGTAGCAATTTAGTGTCTAATCACGACCTAATTAGATTCTTTTCGCAATTTACAAGCAAACTGTGCAATTATTTTTTTTTATTTTGTCTAGATTTAATTCTTCATGTAGGTGCCGCAACATTCTTTTGGAATTTTGAATTTTGGATCTAAATAAGACCAGCATGAGAAGAGAATGGTTCCTATAGTACTTTGTCTTTAGTAGAGGAGGTTTGAAGAGGCGCTAATAATTAAAGTATTACATCTACAAAGTAAGTTTAACTTATGCATAAATGAATTATAATTCTGATATTAACTAAGGATTGTATAATAAAAGGCATAAACAAAATTTTAATTATTAGCTGTAGTATGCTTGAATTTTTTTCTTGACACGTACTTTATCATCCTAACAAAGCACATATTTTGGTACATATTTCAAACACTAAAATTCAAGTGTTTTAGCCACCTTATTTAAATGCTTTAGGTGAGATTTCACTCGGCTTGAGGTTTATGCACACGTGGTATGTATTTCTTGTCCACTCGAATGTTATCTAGTCAGGGCTAAGGAAGCAAGACCTTACGAACCACAGAGTCTTCATTACTGTCGTTACTTTGTTCAACCATTAGAACCACTGGTTTGTGACCCTGATTTTTTCTTTCTATGTTCGCAAGTGAATGTAATTTTTTTTTTTTGCAAAACACAACAGACGCGATACCCGCATGCACGCACCCTAAAAATACACAAGAGCGACTTAAAAACTAAGAAAGTTAAGGATATTATTACTTTCTATGTCGAAAACAACCAATTGCACTCCAAATCTCATGATATGTGGCTTTATCTGACGAACATCATTTAGGGACCAATAATATCACCCAAATGTCAGCAGTATGTGTCGGACTGGGATGGGGGAGGATATTTTAGAATGAAGAGAGTTGTCCCTCCGTCTCAAAAAGAATGTAAATCTCGTTTCCCGAGGAGTCAAATAATTTCAAGTTTGATCGAATTTATACAAAATAGTATTAACATTTGTGTCACAACATAAATATCTTTAGATTAATCATGTAATATATTTCTATACTACATTTATACGGAGACATAAATGTTAGTAATTTTTTGAATAAATTTGGTCAAAATTAAAATAGCTTGACTTCTCGGAAAATGAGATTTATATTCTATTTGAAACGAAGAGAGTAGCTTTTTTGTTCTATCATTTGAAACGAGCGGAGTAGCTGTTTTGGCCCAAGGAAATGCAAGGGAAAGAGAAAGGTGACTATAACTACTCGAGTTTTTTTAGATTACACAGTACAATAGACACTCACAACGCAAGCACACACAACCCTATGACTATGAATGCATACACGCAAACTCTACTCATATGAGCATCTTCGATGTTGAGTTTTGCTGTCGACGGAAATGTTGCCTGCCATTGAAAACACAACGCCGTTAAATCCTAAAATATTCACTCTGACGGAGAGTCGAACCAGGACATTTGGTGCTACCTAGGCTCTTGTAACCACTAGCCTATATGCTCTTTCGCTATAATTTCTCGAGGTTGATTAAAAACTAAACATTTAATCTAAAAAAACTAAACAACATCTGCTTGAGTATACCATTAGCTTCTTTATTATTTTGTTGTGAATGGCTCCTAGGCATCATGAATTCAGCGATGGCTGATCGTATATGAAAAAATGGCATGTGGGGTAGCCCGGGACAAGGTGGCGGCCGTCGGCCGGCGGCGAGCTTCACTCACGGGCGCACACTATTATCTCGACAAACTTGCGGAAGTTGATCATGGATCCGCCGTCGAGCCGGAACGCCTCGTCCACCTCGGCCCGCAGCTCCCGCGCCCTGGTCCTCATCCGGGCCCCGTCCTTGCCGGAGAGCAGCGACGCCACCGCCGCCGCCACGCCGGCGCGCGTCATCAGCCCGTCGAACGACGTGCCGAAGCGCCACTGCTCCGCCACGGTGCGGGCGTTCATCTGCTGGTCGCCGAACAAGGGGCGGCACGCCATGGGCACCCCGCCCGACACCCCCTCGACGACCGATCCCCAGCCGGAGTGCGCCACGAACGCGCCCACCTCCGGGTGCTGCAGCACGGCGGCCTGCGGCGCCCACGGCACGACGAGGCCGCCGGCGGAGCCCTTGCTGTCCCCGGCGCGGCCCAGGAACCCCGGCGGGATCAGCGGCCACGACTCCTCCCGGAGCGACCACAGGAAGGGCGCACCGCTGGCCTCCAGCCCGGCGGCCAGCTCGCGCAGCTCGTCCGGCGGCGGCGCGGCGCCCGTGCCAAAGCTGACGTACACTACTGCGCGTTCGTGTCGCCGGTGGTCGAGCCAGGCGAGGCACCCGTGGGGGTCGTCGCCGGCCGCCGGGGCCGCGGCCCGATGGCGAGGGCGGCGGCGACCTCCGCCGGGTAGAGGCCCGGGAACGCGTTGAGCGCGACGGCGGTGGCGGAGCGGGGCAGCCTCTGCGCGACGCGGCGGCGGAGGAGGCTCATGACGCGGTGCATGTCGCCGGCGGCGTTGGGAGGTCCCGAGGCCCCGGTGGGAGGTCAGGAGCTCGTCGCCCCTGCTCGCCGCTGCAACGATGAGAGAACGAACTGAGAATGCATGGGCTCGAGAGTTCTTCTTCTTCTTCTTCCTCGGCGGGGGTGTTGGTGTCTTGGTGATCGATCGCACCGTGGCCGCCGATGTCCTCGCGCAGCGCGTCGCCGCGGAGGTGTGCCAGGAGCGCGCACGGGCCGCCCGTCCAGACCGCAACCCAGGGCACCCCGGCGTCCGCGGCCATGGACATGAAGGCGTCCCCGACCAAGCAGCTCACCCTCGCGGCCCCCGGCGCCGCGGCGCCGGCCGCTTCCAGCGACCGCTCGAGCCCGCCGGCCTCCGCGGCCTCCACGAACAGCTCCATACGGCGCCACGCCGGCGTCTCGTCGTCGTCGCCTTCCCCGCCGCCCCCCGTCGTGACCTCCACGATGTTGGGAATAAACCCATCGCCGTGACTTGACCATGGCGACGGGGGTGTGCGTGTGTTCGTGCCTGGCAGCGTGTGTGCGCACCAGGGCGTGGTGTGTGTGCGCCGAGCGCGTGGATTGTGCGCGCGGGCGTCGTGTGTGTCCAGTGCGTGTGTGTGCACGCAGTACGCGGCGTGATCGTGAGCGCGATCGAGGCCCTGGTCGTGTGGGCGATCAAAGGCTGGAGTGGTGATGCGATCCGCGTTGGACGCGTGGACGTAGAAGTCGTTAGGAGCTCCGCATTGGGCGCGGCATCTCAGTCCGTGGCGAGTGCGCGTCTGAGCGCGTCATGAGCGCCGTGGCGAAGCTGGCGCGCCCGTGCCGAAGTTCTAGGCTAGGGAGTGGGTCGTGTGGGCGTCCCTGGGGCTATAAAACCCCGTTGTACTCCATTGATGATGCCTGCGAGTTGAATTGGAGAGCGGCGTCCGGCGCCGTGCGTTAGAGCGCAAACTCGTCCCGCGGTACTGTTCATCTTCCCCAACTCGCCAGCCCAAATTCGCGCAGTGTGGTGACCAATTCATGAGGCTAGTGAGTAGGTGAGCTAGAGGGAGACGAAGTGCGTAGGCTGCGCATCAAATTCTTGGCCGGGGATCGCCGGAGGTGTGAGTTCACCGTCGACCCCCCGGCGGAGCTCTGTTCGTCATTCGCGGCGGCAATCGGGGAGATCCAACATTTGGCATCAGAGCCGGCGAGGTCCACGCACCATGTCGTTGCCACCGGAGCGCTCGTTGTCGCCGCTCCATCGTCGCGGTCGCTCTCCGCCGCGGAGGGTGCGGACCCGTGACGTCGTCATGGAGCGGGTCGCGACGTCGAGCTCCGTCAGCTATCCGGTGTTGGCGCCGTCGAGCTATACTGCATGGGCGATCAAGGTGGAGGCGATCCTTGATGCGTAGGGGCTCTGGGAGGCGGTGGCACCGGCGGACGGCGAGGAGGTGGATGTGCGCAAGAACAAGGCGGAGCGGGCCCATCTCCTCCAAGCTCTGCCAGAGGATATTTTGATGCAGGTGTTGACCAAGCCGACGGCGAGAGAAGTGTGGGAGGCGCTCAAGACGCGGTTCATCGGTGCGGATCGTGTGCGGACGGTGCGCCTTGCCACGCTCAAGGGGGAGTTCGACTCCCTGATCATGGCGGACGGCGATGCATTGGACGAGTTCGCGGGGAAGATCAGCGCCATGGCCGCATGGTTCGCCAGCCTAGGGTCCACGCTGGACGATGCGGGCATGGTCAAGAAGTTGCTTGACTCGGTGCCCGACCGACTATACCCGGCGGTCGCGGGCATCGAGCAGTTCTGCGATGTCATGGTCATGCCGTTCGAGGAGGCGCTTGGGCGGCTCAAGGCGTTCGACGAGCGGTCAAGGAGGCGCGCTCAGCTCTCCGGCGGTCAAGGCTCGTCAGGTGGCCAAGACGACGGCGGGCGGCTCCTGCTCACGGAGGAGGAGTGGAGTGCACGGCGCAAGGCGAAGTCGGGCATCGGCAAGTGCTTCAATTGCAGTGTCTGTGGGCATTTCGCCCATGATTGCCGCAAACCAAAGAAGGAGGTCGTCATGGCAGCCACGACGGAGGTCGACGACGAGCCGGCGTTGCTCTGAAGATCCGGCGTTGGCGGCGCTGGGTTTAGGGGGTGAATGTTGGGAATAAACCCATCGCCATGACTTGATCATGGCGACGGGGGTGTCCGTGTGTTTGTGCCTGGCAGCGTGTGTGCGCACCAGGGCGTGGTGTGTGTGCGTCGAGCGCGTGGATTGTGCGTGCGGGCGTCGTGTGTGTCCAGTGCGTGTGTGTGTGCACGCAGTACGCGGCGTGATCGTGAGCGCGATCGTGGCCCTGGTCGTGTGGGCGATCAAAGGCTGGAGTGGTGATGCGATCCGCGTTGGACGCGCGGACATAGAAGTGGTTAGGAGCTCCGCATTGGGCGCGGCATCTCAGTCCGTGGCGAGTGCGCGTCTGAGCGCGTCATGAGCACCGTGGCAAAGCTGGCCCGCCCGTGCCGAAGTTCTAGGCTAGGGAGTGGGTCGTGTGGGCGTCCCTGGGGCTATAAAACCCCGTTGTACTCCATTGATAATGCCTGCGAGTTGAATTGGAGAGCGGCGTCCGGCGCCGTGCGTTAGAGCGCAAACTCGTCCCGCGGTACTGTTCATCTTCCCCAACTCGCCAGCCCAAATTCGCGGAGTGTGGTGACCAATTCTTGAGGCTAGTGAGTAGGTGAGCTAGAGGGAGACGAAGTGCGTAGGCTGCGCATCAAGTTCCTGGCCGGGGATCGCCGGAGGTGTGAGTTCACCGTCGACCCCCCCGGCGGAGCTCTGTTCGCCGTTCGCGGCGGCGATCGGGGAGCTCCAACACACGAAGCGCAGGTTCCACGAGACTACCGCGCCGCGGAGGAGCCGCTCGAGGGAGCCAGAGGTGGAGAGGAAGGAGAAGGTCGCGGATGGCGCCGCGGTGGCAAGGGCGCGCGCGACTGCGAGGAGCTTCGGGGCGTGGGAGCTGAAGGGGAAGGCCACCACGGCGACATGCGGAGACCCCATCGTAGGTAGCAGAACAACCGGAGATGTGTTGCGAAACAGACCGGGTTCCCGAAAGGTGAACCCGACACTCTGTATTGTCGTGATAGTCCCTGGATCAGTAGCTATCACATACAGAACTCATTTCAATTGAATATCACAGACATAACTCACGTTTACAACATCACATGGGTTTATTTATTACATAATCCAAAGGATTGTAATACGAATCTCGGAGTACAAGCCCCTTGGGCTAAAAGAAAACAAACAGAAAACGGAAACGATATCTAGTCTTCTGGGCAAACTACATCTTCACGAATCCTCTCCACAGGCAGCTCGGAGTGTAGCTCGTGCCATCCTTCACATCATCTACCTTTGTCGTCCTGCCGTCTCCTTTACTCGAATCCAGCATCTATCAGGCTATCCCCAAGGACGGGATAGGTTCACGTCACCATCCGTATGCAAGCTTTATGTGGATGCAGATGGTATAAAAGTAATGCCAAGGGTAGGCTATGTTTTCCTAATGCAAGCAATATATATATAAGTCATCCACAACACCTTTCAACACGGGCAGCTCCGGCAACCCGGACTCCCAGTCTCCAATCTTCCACTACAACTGTCTCAACCCTGTTTCGGTGCGGGAACTCCCTCTCCCCGCACCTCAGCTGCTATCCAAGCAGGAAAAGTAGACTAGAGGGAGGTAGAAAGGTATATGTGGATCTACCTACAGTGTGGTGCCAGATCCAGAGTTATACATGACTGAGTACGCGGCTATACGTATAGTTTTCACCCTGCAGGGGTTGTACACCTGTACCCACTCGCCACGAATCCGGCCGGGAGCGACCCGACCTTCTCCGAGGCACCAGTCAAACGAAACTAACGGCTACGGCACCATCCTACTCCCGGTCTGGGGCGCGTCCTCTCGCAGAAGGTCGCCCGGGGCTGTGAAGCTATCTAGAATAGAATCTCCATGGATCCTACGATCGGGGGCGATAGGATCCTTCCCTCTCCCCCTGACACTGAAACACTATCCTCCTGCAGTAGTGGTGCCGCGCATAGCTAGCTCGGGCTGAGTCCCCCCTCATAAAGGATAAGTGGTGTGCACGTTTGACATAGTTCCGTCACTAGGGCCACAAAGTCAAGTCCTTCATCTAGCTGAGGCGAGTGTCTTCATCCAAAGTTAGCATCCCGTCAACACGGTCTGCAATCGATACCCATTACAGGTATCTCCTCCATAACTACACCTCTACTATGTTTCCACAGGAACGGTCTAGCACCCACTACAGGTGCCCGTCACCCATTACAGGTGCTCACAGGATCGTGCCCAACACACAATCCCCGGCTCTCGATTCGAAGATCAGAGAAAAGGGTCTGCTCGCCCCTGCTGTAACCTAATCACCAACTCCCATATATGTGGAGGCATCTTCTAGCAAGCAAGGACTATCACATCATATAATCCCATACCCAATCTCACTCATAGAAGCAATAGCATACAACAATTCACATCTAAGCATGGGAAACAAGGAATACAGTAAATAAATGGCCATGCAAGCTCATCTCATCACACTCAATTTGGGAGCGTAGCGTATCTAGCAAGCAAATGCCTAATAGGTATTCAATCGCGGACGGGCGTGAACCTGATAGGTCTTCGTAGTCTTCCTGGTCCTCCGGGGCTTCAGGTCTCCGGGTACATCCTTCTGGGTCCTTCGGGTGTTGGGGTAGTCCTTCTGGATCTTCTGGTCATCCGGGATGTCGGTCAACTCCTCCAGGTCAGGACCTAATCGCAATTACATATAAATACAGGGGCCAAAGTGTAAGAATGCACAAAACAGGCTCAAAAGAGATCAAACTCACAGCAAAACCTATTCTAATGCGTAGGTCATGATTTTAGAAGAATTATTAAACTGGTTTCATATTTTTCGGAGCTCTGGCTGAATTACTAAGATTTTTCTAAGATCAAAGCATTTTCTGGAATTAATAAATGATTATCGAAAAAGGAAAAACACAGAGGTGGCACGTGGCAGCACCAGAGCGTGCCACGTGGCATGATGACGTCAGCATGACCCAAAGGCACGTGGCAGTACCAGGTGGGTACGTTCTGCTGAAGTCAGCAGTGGGCCCTGCTGACGTCAGCGTTGACCTAGTCAACGCTGACCGTTGACCGATCAACCGGGTTAGTGGGTTCGCAAGTCGGTGGGCCCTACTGGTCAGCTCACAGTAGTGACTTACAAGTGGGGCCCGCGTGTCAGGTTAAACCAGAAAAGAAAAGAAAAAGGGTTAGGGGTTTATTGGGCCGTAAGTGAATCAGGCGGCCCAAATAGGCTCGGCTCACACTGGTGGGCGGCTCGGCCTGCGGGTTGCAGGCCGGCTTCGGTTCGGCTCAAGTAGATGGGCCGGCTCAGGTTCTTTGCTAGTAGGCCGGCTCGGCTTTGGCTCACGAAACAAGGCCAGCCTGGGTCTTTTGGTTCGTTGGGCTGGATGTGGCCCAAAGGGCCACGAGCTTTCCCTCCTCTCTCTACTCCCTGGCTCTCTCTGGCTCGCGGGCCGCTGGCGAGTGGGGCGCGCGTGTCGGTCCTCTCCTTCCTCCTCCCCTGCTTTCTCCCTTGGCTCCCTCTTTCCCCTCCTTCGCGCAGACCACAGCGGGCACGACGACGGTGAGGCTCTTCTTCAGCGGCGGCGGCGCTGAGATGGCTCACGGCCTCTCCTCCCTAGGCGGTGGCGGCTCCTCCCATGGCGGCTCGGGGTGGCGAGGTCCCGTGGTGAGGCAGATCCAAGGGGCGCGGTCTGAGCTCGACAATGGTGGGAAGCAGCATGAACGCGGAGGAGGGCGCGGTCCTGCGGCTTGGAGGCGCGAGCTTCGTCGGCGGCGACGAGGGTTCGGTGGAGATCCCCAGCAAGGCTTCTTGGTGACGGAGCATCGAGGCTTGGCGAGACATCGACGAGGTCTGGCGGTGCGTCCAGGGCCGAAAGGTAGGGCAAGGGTCAGGGGCTAGGAGCGGGCGGAGCTTGGCGGTGGTGCCATGGTAGGATCGCGATGGCAGCCGTGGTCCGAGTGCGGGGCGGCCAGGCTCAGGTCACGACGCAGATGCGTCGTGCGTCCATGACGTTGTGGCGTGGCCGTGGCCACGGCGGGTTCGTGCGTGCTCAGTAGGGCCAGGGCGCGTGACGAGCGCGGTGTTGGCTCGACTAGGCAACAAGGTAGGCCAAGGGCCAGGGCTAGGCTGGTGGGTCACGGTGCGTGCGCGACGTCGCGGTTGCGACACAGCGTGGCGCGACGTGGCCATGACAGCGACAGGGCTGCTACGTGTCAGTTGCGGCGAGGCGATTGTGACACGCAAGGGCTCAGCGTAGAGGTGGCCGTGGTGTGTGCGCGGCGCGTCGTGGCGAGGCCACGGCGAGACCGCAGCGGCGGCGGGCTCGAGCGGGGCCTCGACCGGCGAGAACGTGCGCGTGGTCGCGTGAGGGCGTGTGGTTCGTGGCGTGTGCCCGCGTGGGCTCCATGCCGCAATGTCGTGGCACGGCGTCGACGGCGGGGCACGGCGCGGTCACGATACGAGGGCGGCGAGGCTCGGATCAACGACGCACAGGCACGCAACACGAGGGAAGGCAAGGGCAGGGGTTGGCGACGCCTACCAGTGGGCTCGGGGGCGACAGAGTTATTGCAGCGGCGAGGCGGGGTAGGAGAGGGGCGAGGCCTTGTAGGAACAACCGCGACGGCGATGTAGACGATCAGGCGCAGGCCCGGCGTCGGCGTTCCCCGGCGGCGTCGCTCCGGATCCTCCTTCTCTCCTCCTCCTGCTCCTGGCGTTCGGCACCTCCTCCTTCTTCTTCTTCTCTCCCTCTCCTCTTTCTCTATTCTGGCGGCTGGCGGCGGCGGACAAGGGAAAAGCACTTGGGCTCTAGGGTTTGGGCGGAGGCTGCGGGTTAGAGCTCAGATTTAATTTGAATGGCTCAATTCAAATTAAACCCCACACAAGTGTTAGCGTTTGAAATTAAATTGAGGGGCACACCTCGATTTAATTTCCACACAATTTCACACAATAAAATAAATCCAAATCGAATTCGAATTAAACATGGTAGAGCCAAATAAAATCCAATTAACTCCAAATATTTTCACACTAGCAAAAATAATTCCTTAATTCAAATCAAAGTTTTTAATTACTAGGATTTTTTAGGAGGCATAAATCCTACTTAAGTTGATATTTACAGCATTGCCACGATTTTTTTTTTGAAATTCACATTTTTCGACTTTATAACATTCCGGAAAAATCCGGGATGTTACAGTCTTCCCCCCTCACGAGAATCTCGTCCCCGAGATTAAAGACTTCCTAGGGTTTCGTAAGGGTAAAAGATCACTGGCACTGTCGGTTCTGTAGATTTAGCACGTTGATTGTGGATCTTCTCCTTTTGTCCATATTTGTCTCCAATATTCCCTCCCGGTTTTCTAGGGCCGAGTGCTTTATTTTCCCACGAAACTTGGGGAGCGAACATGTGCGCTCCAGTACTTCGCAGAGTAGCTTTCCTCGAAGATTCCCTTGTTGATTTGTGGTTAGGCTCTCATCCATCGTAGCAGTTGAATTCCTTATATCCGATATCTGATTTTTGGTTTGATAATGGGTGATCAGTTACATTTTTGAGTGTTCACGTTTTCTCATCCATTCAGACGGGTGTGTATCGTTCCTTATATATGACACCAAATGGTAGTATCTGGCATTATCCAGGGTTGGTTGGCTTTACCATAGTTCTTACGTAACCTTCCTGAAATTCTGACCATTCCTTGAGATACCAACTGAAGCAACTAAAAGCTCGAGATCGGTTGAGATCTTTACTCCATTTATCCGAAAACATCCTTCCTGGGCGTTGTACCTCCCGTGAGATCCTTCTCACGGGGTCCTTGCACTACGAGTGCGTCTTCTGTGTACGGGGTCACCCTTGGAAAGGATACCAACTAATACTTACTAATCTCATTTGAAGTTGTTGGCTATCCTCTGGATATTTGCTTGAACTTCTTCTTGACTATTTTAGATACCAATTGAAATATCAATTGAACTAGTGGAGTCAATCAATTGTGATTTCGCCATAAATCCAACTGAAACTTCTGCCGGTAACTCTTAAGGGTCGTCCATGATTACTGGTAGTCTTCTCGTGGCGTCACTTGGCGACGGGGAAAGGATCAATGTTGATTCTTCGGCAGCTTCTTGCCGGTATGCTCTTCTTCTCAGGATTGCTTCTCGATCTGGTGGGACTTCTCCCATCAGGGTTGCTCCTTGATTTGGTTGTTCCCCCTCCAATCGGGGCTCTTGGACTCGTCACCTTCTTTCCTGTGTCCCTTCTCTAAGGATCTCTAGGGTATTTTCAAGAACTCCTTCGTCCAGCGACGTATCTTCAATTCTTCCTATTTGCAGCTTCCTTGTCGAAGTGTTCTCGGTACTTTACATCTTGCTTTGGTTCTTGATCCATTGATTCACTTTTCGTCTCTATTCTACACTGTCTTCTCCTTCGTCCACCTGTCCTGTAGGGCTTCTTGAAGCTCTGGCAGTCAGGGCTGCGTCTCTGCCTTGCTTCGTTGGTGGGTATGACATCGGAGCACAACTATCCGCCTTCTGGCTGACATTCCTACTAGGTGTGCTATCAGGGTTTGGATCTATGCACTTGACATTCTAAGAGAAAGATAGTCGAGCGGATAAAGATGGAGATGCATCTCTACTACAGAAGGGTTTATGGGTACTCACTGGTACGGTAGTGGTGGAAAGCTAATGACAGGCCTTGCACTGCCTTGTTGGTAGATCCTAGGGTTTGACAGCGCTTCCTGTTCTTCTTATTATGAGGGCATAAGGATGCTTTGTGTCCCACTTTGCCACAGTTGAAGCAGATGATTAGAAGGAAAGGAAGATAAGGCTCAGGTGTAGGCGGTTGCTTCTTGGTCTTCCGGTTTGGGCAAGCAGAGCACTTGTGTCCATACTCCTTGCACTTGTAACACTTGATCTCGCTTTTCTTCGGGGTGCTTTTAACTTCGTCGGCTTGTCCTCCCATGCTTGGTGCTTGAATAGAGTCTGACCCTAACTTGGCCTTCTTGTTGGAACAGCTTCCTTGAGACTCCTCGGAGTGCGGAACGAGATCTTGGTTATCCATAGCGCTCTGCACCGTATAGGGGTGATTAACTAATTTTAGAACGTCTCTCACCACAAGGAGACTACTTAACAAGACAATCATTACGAGTTCACTCAATAAGAAGATGCAATTAAAAAGGCATTAAATCAGCATAAGATCCAAGCATTCAATCATTATTAGAAGCCTTACACTCATGTCATCTCAAGGTTACATCAAACCTTACAGACAACACATCTACCGATCTAGGATTACATCGTGAAAGATTACAAAAGGGTGACTCTTAGCATAACAGCTTGACAACTCTGACTGATGCTGCTAAGGACTGCTCAGACGAATTCAGCCAGCATAGGACATCGGCTCTTGACTTGGATTCACGGAGGCTTACACCGGAATGGGTCATCGGAGGCTTGGTGCGACTCTGACTCTTGCCGGAATGGGACTTCGGCACCCTAATTATCTTACAACTCTACTTTATTCTGACGACTCGGGACTCGACTACTCGGAACTGCGGGGCCTCTTGTATTGGAGAACTCCCTTAGACTCCTCCGAGTAGAACGGTGGGTACAGACTGCTGATAGCGGCGTGAGCTTCCAACACTTCTTCTGTCTCGACTGGGGGTAGCAGGTCCCCTAAGGCACACTTCTCGGGGCGAAGCTTGGAGGGGATCAGCGTGAAATCCTCCTTCCGAATGGCGCGCTGGTGCTTCTCTGGTAGGCGGTCAAGCAACTCCTGGAGTTCGTCGACTCGAAGGGAATCGGACTCCATCCAAGTCTTCAGGGTGCGGTCGGCCAGGTCACGGTAGCACTCAGCAACCAGTGTCAAGTTGGTGAGGTTCTGCACGTTGTCTTCCAGGCGATCCCTCAAGCTGAGCATTCTGTGCTCGTTGGCACTCTCGAGGTGGCCTAGAAGAATCTTCTGGTCCTGTTGGTCTCCCAGCTAGCTTTGGAGGTCCTTGTTCTTCTTCTGCAGCTCCTTCTGCTTCTCCTCCAGCTCCTTCACCCTCTTTTCCAGCTTGTTGATGTTGTCGGGGTGCTCCTTCTCCCCATCTTGTAGGAGGACGAGCTGGTAATTGGCTGTCTCCAAGCCTCCTTTGGCGTCGGCGAGCTTCTCTTCAGCTTCAGCTCTTCGGGCTACTTCCTCCCGTAGCATCATCCGAGTCGAGTAGATCTCTTGGTTGGCGCGGAGGGCAGCTTCATTGGCCTTGGCGTAAGTGATTGACCATCCCTTAACTTCGGCTTCGAGGTCGAGGATGCGTCGGGCGTTCGCATCTTGCCCCAGGTGAATACGAGAGTTCTCGATCTCTAAGTCCCCCATGAGGTTGTCCACGTCGAACAGGTAGGAACTAGTGCAGTGCAGCAGGTGGGGGTCTCTTCCTCTCTCCTAGTTGGGCGCAGCTGCCATTGCTGCAATAGCAGCCCAATGGTCTTCCTTCACGGAGATGGCCCTCGGGATCAACCTGAAGATGCTCTCCTTGAACTTGGCATTCCAAAAGCGGGCGATTATCCTCTTGATCATATTTTTGGCCACAGACTGGATGGCAGTAGCAAGATTGAAACTGGTGCTGGACACCATCTCTCCTGGGAACTTAGGTACGGCGGGGTCAGGCTTAACCACGAGAATTGCGGTCGGGCTGCGGTAGAGCGGTGGAACATGAGCCTCCTGTGCTGACAGCTTGACATAAGCTTGGTTGATGCCGGCTGCTCGAAGAACGCATTCCATCCAGCGTACGAGTCCTTCATGGTGTCGGACGTACATCTCCGGATCATGGGTCACACTTTCCATCGCGGTCTTCATGGCAGCATCCATCTGCGCACACGTAAGAGTGGTGTTAGCGTAGGTAAGAGAAAAGGTAGAGCAAGGGGTAACGAAGTAGACAGGTAAGAGAATCAAGTAGAAAAGTAAGTCTAAAAATAGGTAGAATATAGTTCAAGGTAGTATATCAATTAGATAGAAGCGTTTAGAGAGTCCTGGATCTAACGACCATGTCTACGGCTCGAGCTACGGTCCGAGTATGCTCTGATACCAGCTGAAACAGACCGGGTTCCCGAAAGGTGAACCCGACCCTCTGTATTGTCGTGATAGTCCCTGGATCAGTAGCTATCACATACAGAACTCATTTCAATTGAATATCACAGACATAACTCACGTTTACAACATCACATGGATTTATTTATTACATAATCCAAAGGATTGTAATACGAATCTCGGAGTACAAGCCCCTTGGGCTAAAAGAAAACAAACAGAAAGCGGAAATGATATCTAGTCTTTTGGGCAAACTACATCTTCACGAATCCTCTCCACAGGCAGCTCGGAGTGTAGCTCGGGCCATCCTTCACATCATCTTCCTTTGTCGTCCTGTCGTCTCCTTTACTCGGATCCTGCATCTATCAGGCTATCCCCAAGGATGGGATAGGTTCACGTCACCATCCGTATGCAAGCTTTATGTGGATGCAGACGGTATAAAAGTAATGCCAAGGGTAGGCTATGTTTTCCTAATGCAAGCAATATATATATATAAGTCATCCAAAACACCTTTCAACACGGGCAGCTCCGGCAACCCGGACTCCCGGTCTCCTATCTTCCACTACAACTGTCTCAACCCTGTTTCGGTGCGGGAACTCCCTCTCCCCGCACCTCAGCTGCTATCCAAGCAGGAAAAGTAGACTAGAGGGAGGTAGAAAGGTATATGTGGATCTACCTACAGTGTGGTGCCAGATCCAGAGTTGTACATGACCGAGTACGCGGCTATACGTATAGTTTTCACCCTGTAGGGGTTGTACACCTGTACCCACTCACCACGAATCCGGCCGGGAGCGACCCGACCTTCTCCGAGGCACCAGTCAACGAAACTAATGGCTACGGCACCATCCTACTCCCGGTCTGGGGCGCGTCCTCCCGCAGATGGTCGCCCGGGGCCGTGAAGCTATCTAGAATGGAATCTCCATGGATCCTGTGATCGGGGTGATAGGGTCCTGCCCTCTCCCCCTGACACTAAAACACTATCATCCTGCAGTAATGGTGCCGCACATAGCTAGCTCGGGCTGGGTCCCCCCTCATAAAGGATAAGTGGTGTGCACGTTTGACATAGTTCCGTCACTAGGGCCACAAAGTCAAGTCCTTCATCCAGCTGAGGCGAGCGTCTTCGTCCAAAGTTAGCATCCCGTCAACATGGTCTGCAATCGATACCCATTACAGGTATCTCCTCCATAACTACACCTCTACTATGTTCCCACAGGAACGGTCTAGTACCCGCCACAGGTGCCCGTCACCCATTACAGGTGCTCACAGGATCGTGCCCAACACACAATCCCCAGCTCTCGATCCAAAGATCAGAGAAAAGGGTCTGCTCGCCCCTACTGTAACCTAATCACCAACTCCCATATATGTGGAGGCATCTTCTAGCAAGTAAGGACTATCACATCATATAATCCCATACCCAATCTCACTCATAGAAGCAATAGCATACAACAATTCACATCTAAGTATGGGAAACAAGGAATACAGTAAATAAATGGCCATGCAAGCTCATCTCATCACACTCAATTTGGGAGCGTAGCGTATCTAGCAAGCAAATGCCTAATAGGTATTCAATCGCGGACGAGCGTGAACCTGATAGGTCTTCGTAGTCTTCCTGGTCCTCCGGGGCTTTAGGTCTCTGGGTACGTCCTTCTGGGTCCTCCGGGTGTCGGGGTAGTCCTTCTGGATCTTCTGGTCGTCCGGGACGTCGGTCAACTCCTCCAGGTCAGGACCTAATCGTAATTACATATAAATACAGGGGCCAAAGTGCAAGAATGCACAAAACAGGCTTAAAAGAGATCAAACTCATAGCAAAACCTATTCTAACGCGTAGGTCATGATTTTAGAAGAATTATGAAATTGGTTTCATATTTGTCGGAGCTCCGGCTGAATTACTACGATTTTTCTAAGATCAAAGCATTTTTTGGAATTAATAAATGACTATCGAAAAAGGAAAACACAGAGGTGGCACGTGGCAGCACCATAGCATGCCACGTGGCATGATGACGTCAGCATGACGTCACCAGGTGGGTCCGTTCTGTTGACGTCAGCAGTGGGCCCTGCTGACATCAGCGTTGACCAAGTCAACGTTGACCGTTGACCGGTCAACCGGGTTAGTGGGTTCGCAAGTCGGTGGGCCCTACTGGTCAGCCTCATAGTAGTGACTTACAAGTGGGGCCCGCGTGTCAGGTTAAACCAGAAAAGAAAAGAAAAAGGGTTAGGGGTTTATTGGGCCGGAAGTGAATCAGGCGGCCCAAATAGGCTCGGCTCACACTGGTGGGCGGCTCGGCCTGCGGCTTGCAGGCCGGCTTCGGTTCGGCTCAGGTAGACGGGCCGGCTCGGGTTCTTTGCTAGCAGGCCGGCTCGGCTTTGGCTAAGGAAACAAGGCCAGCCTGGGTCTTTTGGTTCGTTGGGCTGGATGTGGCCCAAAGGGCCACGAGCTTTCCCTCCTCTCTCTCTACTCCCTAGCTCTCTCTCTGGCTCGCGGGACCGGGGCGACAGCACGCTGGCTGTCGCTGGCGAGTGGGGCGCGCGTGTCGGTCCTCTCCTTCCTCCTCCCCTGCTTTGTCCCTTGGCTCCCTCTTTCCCCTCCTTCGCGCAGACCGCAGCGGGCGCGGCGACAGTGAGGCTCTTCTTCGGCGGCGGCGGCGGCACTGAGATGGCTCACGGCCTCTCCTCCCTAGGTGGTGGCGGCTCCTCCCATGGCGGCTCGGGGTGGCGAGGTCACGTGGCGAGGCAGATCCAAGGGGCGCGGTCTGAGCTCGACGGTGGCGGGAAGCAGCGTGAACGCGGAGGAGGGCGCGGCCCTGCGGCTTGGAGGCGCGAGCTTCGTCGGCGGCGACGAGGGTTCGGTGGAGATCCCCGGCGGGGCTTCCTGGTGACGGAGCATCGAGTCTTGGCGAGACGTCGATGAGGTCCGGCGGCACGTCCAGGGCCGAAAGGTAGGGCAAGCGTCAGGGGCTAGGAGCGGGGCGAGGCCGTGCAGGAAGAACCGCGATGGCGATGTAGACGATCAGGCGCAGGCCCGGCGTCGGCGTTCCCCGGCGGCGTCGCTCTGGATCCTCCTTCTTCTCTCCTCCTCCTCCTGGCGTTCGGCACCTCCTCCTCCTTCTTCTTCTCTCCCTCTCCTCTTTCTCTGTTCTGGTGGCTGGCGGCGGCGGACAAGGGAAAAGCACTTGGGCTCTAGGGTTTGGGCGGAGGCTGCAGGTTAGAGCTCGGATTTAATTTGAATGGCTAAATTCAAATTAAACCCCACACAAGTGTTAGCGTTGGAAATTAAATTGAGGGGCACACCTCGATTTAATTTCCACACAATTTCACCCAATAAAATAAATCCAAATCGAATTCGAATTAAACATGGTAGAGCCAAATAAAATCCAATTAACTCCAAATATTTTCACACTAGCAAAAATAATTCCTTAATTCAAATCAAAGTTTTTAATTACTTGGATTTTTGAGGAGACATAAATCCTACTTAAGTTGATATTTACAGCAGTGCCACGATTTTTTTTTTGAAATTCACATTTTTTGACTTTATAACATTTCGGAAAAATCCGGGATGTTACATGTTGTGTGCTTATGGTTGCAGCTAAATTTTTACAAAGCACAGTACAGATACATAAATGTAAACGTATGCACACTGTAAGAAAAGAGGGCGTTAGTACCGGTCGGGAACCTCCGGTTTGTACCGGTTTCCCGACCGGTACCGCCTGATCAGTACTAAATGCGCCAACATTTAGTACCGGCCAGGTTGACCGGTACTAAAAGCTCAATTTAGTACCGGTAGCTAATACCAACCGGTACTAAACTGCCTGCCACGTATTAAAAACTTGGCTCCTGGCGCGGCAGGTTAGTACCGGTTGGTTGGTAAACCAACCGGTACTAAGTGTTTTTTGGTTTTTTCCTTTTAATTGTGTTTCTCCTCTTTTCATTTTAGTTTTAGTTAATTAGTATTAGTATTCGTAGGCATTTGATGTATTTGTATTCGTATCTTGCATTCATATATATTTGTTCGCGCAAAGAAAAAGCAATTATATATACATATTATATTAATATGCACTTCATTAATTACAATTGCTTATAATAGTAGTGCAATTTGGATTAAAAAATATTTACAAGTATCCATGGTCATTAGTTTTTTCTGACAAGTATCCAAAAAGGAGAATAATACTAGTCGTCGTCGTCTTCGTCGTTGTTGTCACCCCCGCGCTTGTTTCTATCAAGTTGACCCACGCTTATCCTTTGATCCGAATAAAATTCTCCTTTTCGATTTATGACCTCATATACCAGAAATCCACAGAGTGATTATTGAATTGCCCTGATTCTTTCCGGTTCGATGAGATCCTCCTTCATACGCCAAATCTGTCAAGTGCAAACACCAAAATTTTCAATTAGTACCTGCATGGAATTAAATGCAAAAATTGTTATTAATGTAACACGTACATCGAATTATTGTTGTGTCATCCTCTTGGTGGAGGAGCAAAAATACTGTATGTGCTCACATACATAGTAACCTCATAGGTTGGTTCCTTGCTCCTGTCTCAAATACTATATAGATATGTGGGTTATGAAATATTCACGACATTTAATGAAATCACAATAGATGCGCGATATGTATTCGTACTGGAAAGTCAGTCTTGATATAAAGATCAGAAGGCGTTGTCGCAACTCCTATGTGTTTACGGATAAACCGAGCCCATGTATTCGTACCGGAAAGTCAGTCTTGATATGAAGATCAGAAGGCGTTGTCGCAACTCCTATGTGTTTACGGATAAACCGAGCCCATGTGCTTTGAAGGATGTCTATGAGAGATTGATACCAGTGGAAGCTGTTGAAATTGAAGTGATGAAAAGAAGTTAAAGGACTCACTTAAATTTGTACGTGATGTAAAAAGTTAAAGGACTCATTGTACGGCAATAGAATGAATGTGCAAGCGTGTTGCCTATCCATGGCCGTGAATATAATATTCTTGGTGCGATTTGGCCATTTGCGTACCGAGTCCTCATTTACGACATGTGTGGATTAATGAAGACGATGTTGTAGATCCCCTTTTTTCGGCATTCTTACACCTTCATCCTACACGATTAGAAATAGAAGGACGGGATAAGAAACCACAGACTTAGTATAGCTAGAGAGTATAGATATGAGAGATGATACACTTACATGTAGAATGCACCGAGGAGGGAAATGTCTAGAGCATCTTGATGGTATAGATCCCACAGATTTTCAAGTTCGATCCATACGTCGTCCATCCCCCAATGGAAATTGTTATCTTTAATGTGAGCAGCGAACATAATATTTCCCTCTGAAGAATATTTCATGTACCATTTATGCAACTCACACATTTTCGTTGGGAGCCTGTCAATGTTCGTGGCTTTGTTTCAGGCTCACTTTCTCTAAAACTATCGAGAAGAAAAAAATGTTTGTTTCGAAACATGTCTATGTCGTTAACTTTGACCTGACGGTGATGACACTGGCATTCGAGGCTAGCATTGATATCCACGATACAGTGTGGTACAATAGGACGCGATGAAGGAGTACGGCCTTGGTCCGGATAATTTCATTCTCAACTCGCTCAAAGGTGAGGATTTCATTATTGGGACCAAGTCCGTACTGCTTCATCGCATCCCCATAAATACCTCACCACATCGTGGATATTGATGTTAGCTCCGAATAGCAGTGTTTCACTGCAGGATCAAGGTTAACGGCACATCCATGATCCGAAACAAAAAAATTTTAAGCTTCTCGATGGTTTCCATATGAGCCCGAATAAATACATCATTAGAGTGTCAAAATAATATAACTAAATGCATAACAAATACCAAACTAATTAACCATGCATGCCACTTGAAAAAAATTGAAAAAAAACACTATAAATTATCCACATTGAAGCTATCCAATAGACCTTCGCCAAATTCAAGCAATGGGTTCTATACATTTCAAATCCATGAATAAATCAAAAAAATCGTGCTCATTTTTACTATTTTTAAAAATCACAAATTTCTCTAACTATAGAGCATGAAACAAATAATGAATACCACCAAACAAGAGATGATGAAGTTGCAAACCTTTGGTGCACTTGGATGAGTGAAATCCCCACAAAACTTGAGAAAATGGGGCAGCACCACCTCTCTAACTCGACATGGAGAAGAAGAAGCTCAAGCTCGGTCTGTCTACTGGCTCGGGCTCGGGGAGGAAGAAAGTGGCTAATTTATAGTAGGCCCATTAGTACCGGCAGGTGGCTCCAACCGGTACAAAACGTAGAGGTTAGTGCCGGCTGGAGCCACCAGCCGGTACTAAAAAAATTTGGCGCCATTTAGTACCGGCTGGTGGCTCCAGCCGGTACTAATGGGCTCCTGGGGCACTATAGCTTTTGCCCGGTACTAAATTGAGACGTCGACCGGTACTAACGTGTGTGGACGAATGTGCCGTTTTCTGGCAGTGGCACACTTATCCCTATAAATACACGCATGTTGCGACTACAGGGCCAAACCAGCGCGTGACTCCTATCTTTGTAATCATATTGTTACATCTAAGAATGTCAAGGACGCTTATCCTAATCTTAGATATTGGACCATCAAAAAAAATCTTAGATATTGATTCTACAATGTTATACTAAAAGAATCTTGTGTGGCACACGTTATAATAATATACCTAGCAAGAGAAGAATGGTTTTGTTATGAGTTTATGCAAACATGCACAAGCTATGGCCCTAGCGGCCTAGTTTGACTTATAGGTATACAGTAGGTCAGGAAGAGGGAGCATATATAGGTTTCATTTCAGAAAGAAATTAAAGAAAAGGGGCCACAACTCAAAGTTAACCGATGGTTGAGTTTATTTTCTTCATAGTATACTATTTTCTATTAAGTTAATGTTTTAACGTTGACCATTGGCAACTAAAAGTTATATATATGGTTGACTATGTGAGAATTGTTTTACTAGATTCATCATGAAAGATACGATAATAATATACAAAAATTTATAATACTCCTTTTTTTATATATCATATTGGTTAGCTTTTGAACAAACCAGCATAATATATATAACGAACAGAGGAAATATTATATGATTTCTTATTGAAGTAATATATTTTAAAAAAATATTATCCATCATCAAAGTATCATATTTGTGACTATATCAATATCATAATATGATTATATATATTTGGAACTAAGGATCAGGTATTTATTATAGAGTTAAGGAAAGGTACTTAAAATAATGGAGTTAAGGCAACGCAAAATTGTGTGGTGGAATGCCATGCATGTATAGCTAGCATATGTATGGACATAACGGTGTTAGTCTGTCATATGAACTACATGACTCAATTCTAAAACTTCTAGTTATTTTCTAAAGGTACTCCTCACGAAAGAATGCAACTCTTGCTTCCTGAGAAGTTGAACAGTTTCAAGTTTGATTCAATTTATACAAAATTACTAATATTTATATCTCCAAATAGATTTAGCATGAAAATATATTACATGACTAATCTAATAATATTTATTTTATAATATAAATATTAATTTTATTTTATTTAAATTTGGTCAAACTAAAAATTGTTTGACTTCTCGAGAAGCGAGAATTGCATCCTTTTGTAAACGGAGGGAGTAGCTGCTATGGTGGTGGGTTACAACTTACAAGCTACGTCATACTAGACACAGCAGCTTGGCCTCCCTTTTTGCAATAGCGAGCTACTACTGACCGTGTTACATTTACCAAGGTTACTACAATACAATACTTCCATCTATATATCCAAATAAAAGTCCATTATTAGGACATTATACTCGCACATTTTTTCAATGTTCCATTTCACTACAAATATTTGTACATATATATTATTTGAAATATAAAGAGTTAGATATCATGAAAGCATGTTCCATGATGAATCAATCGACCTCAATCTCATATTGTTAGTGACTGTCTCTATGAATTTTTATTCATTGATGGTCATAACTTAAAATATTAATTTAGCAAGAAATGTAGATAGACTTAAATATATTTTTGATCGAAGGAAGTATTTATAATAAGCAGCTTGGGTCAAGAAAATTATTTATGTTGACATGAATGATTAATTTTTTCCCATATAATATTCTTTTTCCCCACATGAATGAAACTTCAGCCACCCAGCATTTGTTAAATATTCTTGTACATATCATTAAAGACTGATACCATAACATAAAGCTGCCCAAAATTAAAACCAATTTAGAGGGCCTCAAGCTTGTGAAAATTTTCCGTGTCATCCCATAAGATAGCTTAGGTAGCCCTTGTCATATGTCATTTGTTGAACATGCTTGGGGACATCTTTACAGTCTAAAACTACAGTTGAAAAGCAGCCAATCGAACCGAGTCTGAGTGCCCCAAAATAAAAAAAAAACCAATCATCATCACAACATTTCCATATCGTCAATATATAGGATATATATCTGATGAAACCCCAACCACTATCATTTCTTGAAATTCCTATGAATATATTTAAAGGCTAAAACCATGATTGAAAGCTGTCAAAATGAGCCGAGACAAATTTCTGCACAAGTAGATGATGAAACACCAGGCACCTATCATTTGTTGAACCTTATTGTTCCTAGGAACGTCTACAAGACTGTGACTGCAACTGAAAGAAACCCAAACAAACAGAACCAGAAACCATCAAAGTGGAGATGAACCATATGCACTCACAACTATTGATCACAGAATTGACTTTTTTGTATTCTTGCTACCCTTTCTTTGTCAAGTTTTCTATGATTACTTATAGAGAAAAGTCTGTTTTACCCTACTGAATTTGTTAATGAATCTGAAAAACAACCGTGAACTAAAAAACGAGAAATCTTGTATACCTCAACTTTCATTACCGATAAATTTACCCCCTTACCGTTTTGAAGTCATTTTCTATGGTGATTTTACTTATGTAGTAGCAGGGCCCACATGTTAGGAATTTCTCTCCTCCCCTCTATCTCTCTCTCCTACTCCAGACTGTTGCTCCTCTCTCCGCTCCCTTGGCTTTCTCCGAGTTCCCACTCCACCTCTCCTCCGGCCCTACCTCCACCGTCTCCTCTCCGACTCCTGTCAGACCTGGGGCAGCAGAACTGCTCACCGGGGCGGAATATTCTAGAGTAGGGAACAGAACATGGCAATGCCCTACCTCTTTTGTACCTACCCGAATAGGAGTAGAACTAGTCGACGTTTCCAGAAACTAGCCGAACGCCTCGGACTAGGATCCTAACCGAACTCGACTAGGATTTCCATGTAACCCTGTTCCCCCAGACCTTATAAGGGCGAGCAGGGACCCTCCAAAACATCGAACAATACCTGAGGAAATACAAACCACTACACAGGACGTAGGGTATTACGCTCTGGCGACCCGAACCTGTCTAAATCTTTGTGTTCCTTGCACCATCGCGTTTTGATCTCGGCGAGTCCCTACTCACAACCACTCTCCTTGGGATACCCCTCGGAGAACCCGATGGTAAAACACCGACCGCTGGCGCCCACCGTGGGGCATCTCGCCAACGATCGTCAGAAGAACTCGATGGCTTCTCTTGACGACACTCCGGTGCTCGAAAAAGGCACCTCCTTTCGCGTCGGCTCTTGGATCCTCATCGCCGACGGATCAGGCGGCTTCGAAAGCTATTCAATCAATCAAGATCCCCCAGAAGTTTCAGAAGCTGCAAAACGCCGTGAATTCGATGAATTCATCGATCAACTCAAAGAAATCGGATTTTCGAACCTCAGCAACGAAGCCCGGATTCAACCCGAATTCGACGCGATCAAAGCCAAAACACTCTCCGAATTGGAAGATGACTTGGAAAAACTGCTGGAAGATTCCAAGCAAGAAACCGCCACAGTTGGAAAGACATTACCTGCCAATTGCATCTGTCCCGCTGAACCAAGTCCTCGGATGAAAAAGTCAAAGACTAGCTTCAAGAAAACCACTCGCAAAAGGAAGCAGCCGAAAAACACCTTTTCAAACATCGATGATATCGATGAAAAGATCGAGCAATGCCTCCACAAAGCTGAAGACACGTTCAACATCAACACTCTCAACTCTACAGAACTGGAACAAGATCAGGCTTTCGTCAAATATCTCGAAGAATTGGATGAATCAATTTTTGAAGATGAACTAGCTGAATGGTCACACGACATTGACCTGTTCATGGAAGGATTAACTAATCCCAACAAGCTTGAAGCTCTGTGGGAGAAATCCAAAGCGAAGAAGCTGTGGGACGATTCACAAAACAAGTCAGCAACTCAAGTGGATCAATACCTATCACAATCCCACCCTGCAGAAGACTCTGTTTCAATAGAAAACTACATGAGTCGCTGGTGCAACACCATCCAAACTCCAAATTCCCCTACTCCGCAAGAAGATCTCTACATGCCGCAGTTATTTTCACCGAAGGAACATGACAATTTGGAAAAAATATGATAAATTCATAAATGAACTTTCAGTCCGAATCGAAGGCGGATGGCTCCCAGCTGACATCCTCCCATATGATGAAGACCTTCTTCGACATACTCTAGGACTCTCTCCAGATTCGAATCAGGTCCTCAAAAGAAACCGGCTCGCACTACGACCCGATTCGGACAAGAAGACTGAGTCCGACAAGGAGTCGACTTCTACGGCCACTACAAAAACGGAACTGCGGTCTTCAGAGAAGCAACAACTCTTAGAAGACGAAGAACTACCGTTCCAACAGGGCTTTCTGCTAAAGGAAGACAACATCAATTCCTCCCTGAACTGGAGATAACCGAAGCAGCAGCAGCTAGCCATGAAAATCCTCCACCGGGAATCACAGTCACCGTCCATCTAGATAACAACCCGAAGATGATTCTCAAGACAGAGCATCACCAACAACTTGGCAACTCGTTCGACTACTCCAACAGTGACCTACAGAATGTTATCAACATTGGCCGTAACGCAAAATCAGTCGTCATCAACAAAAGGGAAGATCATGAGGAAGTCGAAGCCTACAGTCCAACATCTAATTTCCGGAAACCTGATATCTACGGGTACAACCCGCGAAAACAACGTCGCGACAAGGCAGCACCTCCTTCTCAACCAAGGCAGTCAATGATTGACTCTACTCAATAGAAAATCCATTCAAAGTGCTTCTTGCATCCCAAAGGAAAGCACTCGAGTTTTCAATGCAACACTCTTCATAAAGCACTCGGAGCACCTCCAACTTCTGCCAACAAAGACAACCAAAAAGAGAGCCAACACGAGCAAAATCCTTCCCAATGAAGAATTAAGCATGCCAGTTGCTCAAATGAGTCATCTATTGGGCTTACCCCCGGTCTTACACCCAATAAAGGCTAGGATGGGTTCGCCCGAGCTCTGACTCGAGTCATCTATTGGGCTTACCCTCGGTCTTACACCCAATAAAGGCTAGGATGGGTTCGTTCGAGCTCTGACTCAACCCCAAAATTACTAGCATTGGCAATCGAGTCATCTATTGGGCTTACCCCCGGTCTTACACCCAATAAAGACTAGGATGGGTTCGCCCGAGCTCTAATTCAGTTCACTACTCGTGTTGACAGAAGGCAAAATACTAAAATGAGTCATCTACTGGGCTTACCCCCGGTCTTATACCCAATAAAGGCTAGGATGGATTCGCCCGAGCTCTGACTCAGTTCACGACCCGTGTTGGCAGAAGACAAATATTCAAGTCGATCCCCGATCTTACACCCAATAAAGACCAAGACGGATCCACTCGAATTAGACTCCAATATAAAGAAATCGAGTGCTTCAAAACTGGATGAAAAAGAAGATTTTGTCACCAGAGCCATGAGCTCCCCCCTCCCAAGGGATTACTTCTTCAGGAGTCGATACTCCATCAGTTATTCCGAATACCAACCTTTCCTTGTTAAGTTAAGGTCAAAGTCACGGCGAATCGGGTAGCTGGGGCTAGGGGACATGAGCTTCACGGCCCAAGAGACAAGTTCTCTACCATCTTCAGGAGTAAAACCTGGAGACATGAGCTACCCCTCCCCAAGGGTGGTTACTCCTTCGGCTACCTCGAATACCAACCTTTCTTTGTTCACTCAAAGTCAAAGGCACGGCAAATCGAGTAGTCGGGGCTAAGGGACACGAGCCTTACGTCCCTAGAGACAAGTTCTCTACACTATCGTCCATGAGACGACAACTGATCGACTACTACGGTACTCGATGGGGCAAGCTCCCTATTTTTCCAAGAGGAACTTCTCGTCCATGAGGCGACAAATCATCGACTACTTAGGTACTCAACCTTCGGACGGGACAAGCTCCCTATTCCCAAGAGGAACTTCTCGTCCATGAGACGATAATTAATCGACTACTTCGGTAGTCGACGTCCGGATGGGACAAGCTCCCTATCTCCCAAAAAGGATCTCTTCGTCCACGAGACGATAATTGATCGACTACTTCAGTACTTGATCCTCGGATGGGACAAGTTCCCTGTCTCCAAGAAGGACTTAGTCATCCAAAGAGATGACAATTCATCGACTGCTACGCACTCGACATCCAACTACTACCCTTCGTCCTCAAGACAACAACTCATCGATTACCACAGTACTCGACCAACGAACAACCTCTTCTTTTTCCACAAAGGAACTACTCGTCCACAAGACGATAAGAAAATCGACTACTACTGTACTCAAAAAAATGGTTCAAGACAGCCGAAGACAAGCTTCATAAAAAAGGCAACCAGCCAACCGGCCGTCAAATAAAAGAAAAAAAAGTACTATACATCACAATGTTAAAAGTACTTAAGTGGACTGACACCCACACAAAGGCCAAGAGGATATTACAACAACTGTTCAAGCGATGGGTTTCATCTCCGCAACATATTCAGAGAATTGCTCCTCCGAACAGCCAGCACCAACCCCATCGCCAATAAAGGACAAGTTCACGGAAGGGAGAAAGGACTTAACTAATCCTAAAGCATGAGCCAAGTAATCCCTAGAAGTGTCGGAGAAGAAGCTGCCGAGCCACTGAGGGGCTTCATGAAGATGCTCTAGCAGACTCTTCTCGCCAGCTTCTTCATCCTCGACCATCCTGACAACTACTTGAGCCGCCGCCTCAAGATCAGCTAGCTGCTGAGCCTTCTGATCACGATCAGCCGCCAAGTCTCTGATCTGCTTCATATCACTGACCATTTGCTTATCAGCGTCAGCCTTGATCTTGGTCGGCTTCTCCAAAACATCTGCGTGACGATACATAATATTGGTCAGATCAGTCACCTCATTATCCTTTCGCAACAACAAGGTTTTAAGTTCTGTCAAAGTAAGGAAAACATGAGAACACAAGAAAACTACCCGAAGGACAAGCATCAAAGAAGGAAAAGAATACCTTTCTTCTCCTTGGCAGCAGCCTTGACCTTCTCCTGCAGTTTGGAGGCCTTATCCTTAAGAGCAGAATTATCCTGCTCCAAAGCTTCGACTCGAGCCTCCAGAAGACAGATCTTCCGCAACTGCTCCTGAGAAGACCGCTCAAGAGCAACCATCTTCTCAAGTTGCCATGCTTGGTCAGCAGACAACTGGAGACCCTCTCCAGCTCGCCGAAGGAACTCAGCCTGCTCTGCGACTTGCTTAGCCAGATTCTATCATCAAGACAAAGTCAAGAAAGGAGTACTCAACAACTCGACAAAAGTACCCGAGCACAAGAAGCCACTCACGGCAAGAGTAGAATGACAGCCCAGAATCTCCTGGGCTATAGCAGTCGAGCCCTCGACTGGCTTCTCCGCCCCCTACCGCGGCACATCCAGCGGAATCAGATCAACATTTGCAGCAGGCGGAGGACTCTCCGGCCGATCCCCGGTCTATTTGTCTGAAAAGCACAAAAGACATTAGCAAAAGCTCGACGAAAAAACCAGTTGATTGCATCAAACCACTCACCAGTGCCAGTAGCAGGAGACTCCTTGCCCGCCTCCCCGATGGGCAGATCACTCACCGCGCCAGCAGCGGAATCGGCCAACTGCCCCTCCTTTGGCGAACCCAGTGGCAGCCGGGCAATACTCTTAAGGGAATCAAAAATCCCCTTCTCCGACTCGTCAAATCCAGAGCATCCGGATTACTACAAAAATAAGTACTCGACACTTCAATCACAGTATCAAAAGAGCAGATACAAGCAGTCGCTAAACTGACACACTTACTGAGAGGAGTGCTTCAGAACGAATCTCTTCGCCTTGACAAACTTCGGGACCACAGTCAGTCCCGAAGCGCTCTGCCCCTTAGCAGAGCTGCTCCCATCGGACTCAGCCGGCACAGCTAGAGTCGAGTCGGCAGGGCTCATGTTAGAGCCCACCGCCTGCCTCTTAAAAGAAGAAGGAGGCCTGAGAAAAAGAAAAGCCATCAAGAAAAGGCAACAACTCAGAAGGGTACCAAGCCATACTCACATGTCACTACTCCCAGCAGAGACGGAGCTCCGCTTCCGAGTCCTCACAGACTCGACGGCTGGCTCATCCGCCGCCCGCTCCTGGACGTCTGACGCCGTCCGACTTGCCGAAAGACGCAAACAAGATTCAACTACGATCAAACAAGGATCCAAAGGCAATTTCAAATCAGAATACAAGACAAAAGAAGTTAGATGCACACTTGAGTCAGTATGCGCCAAGGGCACATCTTCAGGCAGCGGAGGCCTACTCTGATAGTTTTCAGGATTAATCTGCATGAAAGATACCGAATCAACTCAATTACTCGACAAAAGTACCTGAACTACACTTCAGTCGACTACTCGAAACAGTACCTCCCGAGGACGCCTGATAGCGCTAAAAGTCCCAAAAATATTGGCCGTCCCGGGTACGTTCTTCAGCAGTTCCAACACCCGATCTCTCAGATCATCCTCAGCAATCTTGGTTCGAGTATAATGGGAAGGATCCGCCTCTCCCGTATACTGAAAGCCCAAATGGACCCGCCACTGCAACGGCTGGATCCTGCGCATCGACCAATGCGCAATCACAGAAGCACCGCAAATCTGGTGCTCTGCCTTCAACCTCTCAGTCTCCCTGAGAAGAAAGTTAACCTGGCCCCCCCCCGCTCCCCTTGGAATTCCAATTCGACTTCTTCACAGGGGGGCCAGGAGTACGAAGAGGAAGGGAAGAAGAAAGATTCCTAATATAAAACCACATCGACTTCCAGTCGATGACCTTGTCACTCAAATCGTAGGGGATATACTTGGGTTTCCTCTCCTAACGGAATTGCAACCCGCCCCCCCCCCCCCAACTACATCCACCTTGGATTCATTAGGATGAGGTTTCAGATGAAAGAAATACTGAAACAAATCGAAGTGTGGCTCAATCCCCCGGAAGGCCTCACACAAGTGGACAAAGATAGAGATGTGGAGGATGGAATTAGGGGTCAAGTGATGCACTTGAACCCCCCAGTAGTGAAGGAGGCCACGGAAGAAATCAGAAACGGGAAAACCAAGGCCCCGAAGAACATGAGGAAGAAAAATGACAGACTCGTTTCCCCCCTCATGAGGAAAAAGCTCTCCATCCGAACTCCTCCAATGGATCACGCTCTAGGGCTGAAGAAGGTGACCCTCTACCAGATTCAAAAGGTGGGAGTCGGTGCACTTACTCGACTTCCACTTTTGGACCTCCGCCCCATCACCGGCAGCCTCGTCCATCTTCCCCTTCGCAGCAGACCTTTTCGGCGCCATTAGAACGATTCTCTCTCACCTTGTCAGACCTGGAGCAGCAGGACTGCTTACCGGGGCAGAATATTCTAGAGTAGGGAACAGTACATGGCAATGCCTACCTCTTTTGTACCTATCCGAATAGGAGTAGAACTAGTCGATGGTTCCGAGAACTAGCCAAACCCCTCGGAATAAGATCCTAACCGAACTCGACTAGGATTTCCATGTAACCCTGTTCCCCCAGACCTTATAAGGGCGAGCGGGGACCCCTCCAAAACATCGAACAATACCTGAGGAAATACAAACCATCACACATGACATATGTTATTACACTTTGGCGGCCCAAACCTATCTAAATCCGTGTGTTCCTTTCAACATCGCGTTCTGATCTTAGCGAGTCCCTACTCATAACCACTCTCCTCGGAATACCCCTCGGAGAACCCGATGGTAAAACACCGACAACTCCTGATGCCGCCGCCTCCCCTTCCTCCTATGGCGGCAATAGCGCGGTCCCACCCACGATGTGTTGTGGCTACAAAAATGGGTGTCGTCCCGTCCCGTCCCATCCTGTCCTATCCCATCACAGCCCACCCCTCCCCTCCCCCCCCCCCCGTCCACTGCCTCTGCAACCTCGACCTTGCCTCCTAACGATGATGGCTTGTCCACCTTGCAGCCTTGCCCCCCCTCCCACCTCTGATGTCACCGAGCTCCTCAACGACCTGCTCGAGCACAACTAGGCGCAGCTTGACCGCTAGTTCGCGGTTGATTTTGCTTGTACTGCTGTTGATTTCAGAAGCGTCGCTGCCTAGGAGATGTCCACCACGACGAGCATCGTCCTGGAGCAGGGAGAGGGAGGGAGGGAGGGAGGGGAAATTCCTAACAAATGGGGTCCACTTCCATGCATTCAATGAGTACATGTGGGTCATACTGCCACATAAGCAAAACCACCGTAGAAAACTGGTTTGGAATGACAAAAGGGGTAATTTGACCGTCATTGAAAGTTGAGGTATGCAAGATTTCTGGTTTTTAAGTTCAGGGCTCAGATTCGGTGACAAGTTCAGGGAATAAAATGAAACTTTTACTTAATTAAAATGTTGCTTTCGAACAATTAGCCAAAAATACATTCCTTCTAATGTACCAAGAGATATCGTTGTATTGTACCATCGGAGATATCAAAACGGTACTATTTTTTTACGGGTTATCAAAATGGTACTATGAACCAAAATATTGGAGTCCCTGAAGGTTATACATTATTTGGTTGTATGATACCACTACCGCGTCCCAAGGATGATAAAAGCCAATATTCGAGCAGTAAATAAACTTAGCTTCCCAAATAAATTTAAAAGGAAATGAAAGCTGTTGTGTTTTATTCAAGGCACCAATAAAAGAAGATAGAGAAGTGGACATGACTTTAGCTGGAAACCTACAAATCCATTTGTGTTGTTCATCAAATTAAATGCTCAGATGAAGAACAAAACTATTACTTGAAGCAACCAATACTTCACCTTCATAAAAAGATTCTATAATAACATTTTATGGAAGATGAGATTATATATAATAAACTTTAGGCAGCTGTAAGTTTGGTTAAAGAAGCCGATAGATCAGGCGAAGTATTATAGTAGTTCAAACATACTAAAAAGATCAAATTTGTTGCACTGACGATCACAAAAGATCTTCGATCATTTGAACTCCAATCCAGACAGCACAAACACACGTCTAGTACATAGATGGATCACGCATGTAGGTGATGTTATTAATTTATCTCAACCTGCATATTAATGCATCTTATTTAGTACTACGTGCGAGGGGGAAATTAATCGTTGGCCAAACCATTACCTCAAGTGATGCCTAATCGCACCCAATAGATCAGGCGAAAGAGAAGCCTGATCCGCGAAGCCTCTCCTCCATGGCAGCATCCAAGCGCCGGGCCATCTCCGGTGTCATGTGATTCGCCCAGTCCCCCGCTTCCCCTCTTCTGAAGTAGGAGCTGTTCACGAAGGCACCATCACGAACGCCTCCCAGCAGGGACGATCCAGAGCCTACCCTGTTCACCTCCAGATCTTTCAGCTTCTGGAAGCTGCACAACCTCACTACGTCCATGGCGACCCCCGCCTCCTCCTCCGCCGGCGAGAACGGCCGTCCCAGGAACAGCGACAGCTTGACGACGTTGCCGACTGGGTCGCGCAGCATCTCCTCGTACCTCAAGAACAGCACCCTCTCCGGGCACGCATTGCTAGCGTTCCAGTACCCCAGGACATGGTCCCAGATGGGGCCGCTCAGGCAGCTGCCCTCGCAGGCTGCCTCCAACAGGTCGGAGAACGCGAGGTCCGGCTGGATCCTCCTCGAGAAGTGCCACATGGAAACCAACATGTCCTTCGGGTTCCTGAAGGGCAGGCGTTTCATTCGAATTAGAAGATCTGGCGATTAGAAATGACATCTATAACCATCAAGATTTTAAATCACCGGCAAAAACGTTTAGCGGCAGGGCTATCGTTACGGCGTTTAGTGAGCTATAGCCGGTTTTAGCAGGTTAAATGCAATAGCGGATGACCTTCCTAGCAGCTATATAGCCGTCTATAGCGGCAGCTATATAGTCGGCTATTTAAAATCTTTAATAATCATCTGCAAATGAAGTTAATTTACCTGCATATGTAGACGATTTTGCAGTCGGGGTTGTCGGCGATGGAGGCCGGCAGGATGGAGTGGTGCATGTGCGTGGCCATGAGCCTGGGCGACGGCAGCGCGTCCATGACCTTGCTCCCCAACCCGGCGGCGAAGAGCCTCTCCATGAAGGGGACGCAGTCGTGCGGGCTGGCGCGGAGGAGCGGGTGCCCGGGGCCGCCGGCCGGCGGGTGCGCGCCGCGCGCCATGGTGGCGAAGGCCAGGGCCTTGAGCCAGGTGGTTCCGCACTTGGGCGGGCTCGCGAGGACGACGTCGCCGCGGCGGGGCGCGAAGCCCCGCCGGATGGCGATGATCCCCGGCACCCACGTCTCCAGCACTCACGTGCCCTGGTAGCGGCGCAGGAACAGCTTTGGGTTGCTCGGGAGGGCGGAGACGGCGGCGGCGCCCGCGTACTCCTCCAGCACTGAGGCGTCGGCGTCGTCCCCGTCGCCGACCACGACGTCCTTGAACGGCACCGGCGCAGGTAGTGCAGAGAGTACAGTAGCTGGGCCAGTGCCAGTAGCAGCTTTAGCCATGCTAGCTAGCTGCATCCCTACTAGCTTCCTGATCGAGAACTACTATAACAGTCTCTTGTTAATTGAGCAGTAGAGTTCGTGCCTTTTTCGTTCGAAGAAAAATGCAAGCCAATGGCATATATTGATTTCAAGAATGACTTGATTTTCAGGATGGCCATCCACAGAGACTGTTCGTTTAGTCTTTAAATTTGGCGTCTGTTCATTTTGATAGTAGTAAAGTCCATCTAAATAAAACAATATCAAATACTAAGAAATAATTGTATTGAAAAAGATATGAAGCCAATCAAATGTGTAAGTAAATGTAACTTTTCTGGTTCCAATATAATGCATTTGTATTTATCGAGGATCTAGAGAAATAAATAAATAGCGCGGTCTTCAATCACAACTGCTATTGTTAATTAGAGGTATTGTGATCATTTTTTATTAATAATCTATCTATCTATCTATATTAAGATAAAAAACATTTCTCACTCAAAATTTTTTCTCACTCAAAATTTTTTCTCACCACATGTTTCCTTACCCACCCGTGCGCACCCATCGACGACGGATCGATCCACCCCAACCAAATACGATACCAGGCCGTCCCCTCCCATAAAATTAAATCTCAACGATCTCATCCACCGTACCTTACCTGGACACCAAATATTTGCTTAATTTCCATGTCATCACCTCCCTTTTCTTAGAGGAATTTCTACTTTATATACTTTTTCGCGGCATTGTAGTCATGTAGTCGCACACGACAACACCAATGCCAGCCAAACTGCCTGTCCTTTGAAATTATATAAAGGACAGTAGTGGAAAATTATACACAGTCTCTTAAAGTTCGCACATGACAAGATTCAAGATGGTGAAATATTTGACAAAGTGGAGATTGTTAGAAATGTGTCGAATATTATTTTTTATTTATACTAAATGGGTTATATGAACTTGGTGTTGTATTAGTGGCAGAGGATTGAATTTGGTAGACTTGTACCCGGCCTCTCTATATACAGTTCGGTATATTTTCACAGGATTATGGCCCTGTTTAGATCACACCCCATAAACCCTGTAAACAAAAAAAAAGTCACATCGAATGTTTCGACACATGTATGGAGTACTAAATGAAGTCTATTTACAAAACTTTTTGCATGGATGGGCTGTAAATCGCGAGACGAATCTAATGAGCCTACTTAATCCATGATTCGCAACAGTGATGCTACAATAACCATCCGCTAATTATTGATTAATCATGGATTAATTAGCATCATTAGATTCGTCTCGCGATTTACAACCTATCTGTACAAAAAATTTTATAAATAGACTTCATTTAGTACTTCAAATTAACAAGATTTCAACACAAAAATTTTTGCGCGTGTAACTAAACACGGCCTATATAATGCGAGCTTGTCATGTTCGTCCTTAGTGGAAAATTATACACAGTAGCAGCAGAAGGTTTTCTTTCTTTATCAATTCAGCAAGTAAATGCGTGCAGGACTGCAGGTGGAGGATGGATGAAGAGGACGCTCCCATGCTGCACCAGTACGTGGAATTCAAGATATGTTGTTGCAAAAGAAGAGAATCAGTTAAGTGGTGTGGTACCGTGTGTTTTAGATGGTGGATTATCTATACTATAATATGCCGATGACACAATTTTTTTTTTTGAAACATAGCCTGGAACAATATTTGCTCCCATGGAGAGTGGACCTCAGAACCTCAGGTGCTATCGAGACTCTTGTAATTATTGGAAAGTAGTTTTTTATCTTTTTTTCAAAAAATAAGGATGAAGAAGAGAAATAAGATACTCTTGGCAGCCGTTTTGTTTGAAATCGTAGCTTGCCGCAGTTTGCCACGCCTAATCTATACTATAAAGAATTTAAATAATTGGAACACTTTTTACTAAAAATTTTCTATTCATCCACCTCATAATCCACTCTTTAATGTGTAAGCCCAAATTGCTTGAGAGGATGGCTGGTTAACTGAAAACCACGCCCGCGCCAGTGCAATCGGGCGAGCGCGCCCCCGTCCGTGAGTTATTTTTTCACCGCGGGGTTCTCTACCCTCACCTCCATACCCGCAATCTGATTGGCTCTCCAGCTTCCGTGATTGCAGCGGCGAGATCCCTCCCCTCCCGCCACGGCGCTGCTCCCCTTCCTCCCCCTCCTCCCTGCGACCCTGCCTCGCTGCGCCGGCCCTCCTCCCCCACCGCACACCCCTCCCCCCTCCCCTGCTCGGTCCCCTGCGTGGAGCGGCGGCAGGGCCGACACGGGCGTGTGACGGCGCGGAGTGATGCAGCACCAACCCGCACACCCACGCCTCCATCCTCCTTCCCCGCCGCACGCCTGCTCCCAATCCCCTGCCCTCCGCAGACCCCATCCATCCCGGAGCGCTGATCCGTCCGTGCGGCCATGGCGTCCACGCGCCGGGGGCTGGGGCGGCGGCGGGGGAGTGGGCGGCGGTGTCCGGCGCAGGCGTGTGGCGCGTCGAGGCGGGCCCGCGCGCTTGGCGTCCCACCCGGCGAGGCGGCGGCCGCCCACGGCGCGGCGGCAGGCGCGGGCGGGGGGAGGGAGGCTGGAGTGCTCGGAGGCCGCGGTGGGGCCAGGGGTGGGCGCGGCGGAGGGGGTGCGGCCGGCGGCCAACCCCCTGCGCGTCGCACTCGAGAGACGGACGCGCACGCGCTGCATCCTCGCGCCCACGCGCTTGCCGTCGTCGTCGCCCCGCTCATCCCGCCCCCCGCTCACGGCCAACGTCACCCCCTCCGACTACCGCACATCGCGCCAATGCCCCCGCCCGCCGCAAATCGCGCCGCCACCCCCGCCTGCCGCACAGCACTGCCCCCATCCGAAGTGCCACCGCCGCGCGACTGTACTACCGCGCTCGACCCTCCCGCAGGCAGTCCCGCCGTGACGCCCGACGCCGCGACGCTGTCCCCGCCGCGGATTCCCCACGGGCGCGACGCCCGACGCCACGGCGGCCGCCATCTCCGCCGCCGATCCCCCACGCGCGGCGCGCGCGACTCCGGCCGCACCGTCGTGACTACCATCGTTCCCGACGGCCCGCGCGCGACTCCCGCATCCCCCACGCGTCGGCAGCAAAGGGTGAGGGCGGACGATGAAAGCTCATGAGAAGGCGAGGCGAGGGGATGCAGCCCAAGATTAGCGGGTTCTTCAAGCGGAAGAAATGGCCCCCAGATCCAAACAGGTTCTTCTTCTTCTTCTTTCCCCATTCGAATCGATAACCCTTGGTACCTAATCCTGCCGTATCCAATTGTTGTGACGTCTGACAAAATAATGCACGGAGAAGATGCATTGGCACATGTGCTACGTGGGGAGAAACAACTTGTGATTCCATTCTCATTTCTGTGAGTTTTCGCAGTGGCGATGGCGAGGGCCACGGGCAGGGAAGAGGCGGCAGCGCCGCAGCGGAGGAGAAGCGGAAGCCCAAGGGCGGCGGGCGCGGCAAGCTTGTTAGCAAGAAGAGGAGCTATGCGTAGTTTCATCTGGAGCTAGGGTGACCTGATTTCGTCCTCCACACCTGCTCTGTCTGCAGCATGATGTACGCCCATGGGAACGACAATGGCGAAAAGGTTCACAAGGCTTACCATAAGAGATACTTCGAGGGAGTCCCGTTCAAGGTCTTGTCGCTCACTTGCTCTCTGCATCATAGTCTTGTTGCGTGCATCTTTGGAGAGCGTCTTACTAACCGATTAGCTGCAGAGCTAGCACAATGAAACTGTGATTGCAAGGTCTGAAGGCGGAGACCGGGTAATTCTCACGATTGATGAAAAACTCTCATATGTGGAATAGTAAGGTACAACTAAAACTCAATTCCTTGTGTTAAAAATGTTATGAGCACAACAATTTCTTAAGAAATGCGGATTGTTAACCTGTAAAGTTTCACATGGCAGTTGACAGGTCAAGGAGGTGATCACAGTGGAGGAGAAGGAGCTGGGATTTGCTGAAGGGAAACTCCTGCATAAACTTTGCCAGGTAATTACATACTATTGGTTCCTTTATGATAATTTCTGCAGTATATTTATCTTATTTGGTAATAAAATCAAATAATCTTTTCATTTGTGGCATATGGAATTTCATCAATGGTACGGTCAGTTTTGAATCGCAGCAGAAACAAGAGGTTGTGATTGAGTTTTTGTGTGATGATCATGTCAGTCCATTAGAGTTAGGTACTGTAATTTGGATGCCAAGACCTTTTAGGTGCAAGGGGATACAGGATTGTCTTCATTGATGTTGAATTAATTTGATGAAAAACTTGGACTTAGGTTATGGTTGATTTAATTAGATGCTCCTTTCCTGACCTGATGTGCTCAAGTTTCATCAGTTACGTACTCTGCTTAATAGTAGCAAATATGACTTGTATCAGTTTCATATAGTTTATCATGGAACCTGGTGTGCTCAGCCTGCATACAGAGGTACATTATCTTTTATTAGCAGCCATTTTCATGTTTATATAGGTTTTAGTAGCATCAAGCATCTCAACTACATGATATTCTTATCTGATTCACTCATATTTTTTCTCAGGAATGATCGGCCTAATTTAAAGTTCACTTCTTTTTTATACCAACGAAGATTTGTTTCCTTATATTACATTTCTGGGTAAATGCGTAATGCATGCCCATAACCTGATGCTATTGTGCAAGTATTTAAGTTCATCTTCTCAGATTTGGGTCCATGATAGTTGAGACATTTGTTCATGTGGCCTTATCTCTCTGCAAACTCCTGAGTAATGGTTTTAGGATGGCATGGCCATAGAGAAAAGCTATCAGGTTCACATGGATAACAAACTCATCTTGAAAAAATTGATCAGAATTCGAGTAGGAATCCAGGCGGGATCATATGCAGGAGATGGTCACCGTTTGTTTGGTATGTGCAGTTCTGAAAATTGAATCCTTTCTGTTGTAGTTCATGTATGGTAATTCTCTATAGCCAGCATCATTGTTGCCTTCTTATTTTTGCATAATCATCTTTTTTTTTTGCTGCTGATCAGTTTAAGTGTGGAGAAGGTTGATGAGTAATGAATCAAGAATGACACGAAGAAAGACATAGTGAAAATGTAAGGCTTTCCTCTTTCTTTGATCGAAATTTTGGAATCTGCAATGTTTGGACATCTCTGCTCTTATTATTTCTTCTGTATTGTGATTTTTCGGATAGGCCTCTAACCTGCAGGAGTATGAGCCTTCGATGAGATCATGCATATTTTATATTGGGTGGCTATGGTCCGTCGCCCTCCCCCTCACTCCAAGAGTCCAGACATTTGCCTCCGTCGTCGCACCATCCCACCAAGCTCCCACCGTGCGTGGCATGCCTCCCCACCAACCGCCGCTTTGCTGTAAACCCGCAGCCGCGCCGTCGCCCCAGTTCTGCCACGAGATGCCGCGCCGAGTTACATCGGAAAGGTTGTTGACTTACTCTCTCATCTCCAATTCAGGGCAGCTTTTTATTCACGGCTTTTCCTTTAGTTTTTGTTTCCTTGTGCGCAATTGGGAGTGTGAGATGGGTGACCTCCCTTTAGCTTTTGCGATTTTGTAATTTGGAACTTGGATTCAACAGTGGTTCAGTAGTGGTAGAAACTGGTTAGTAGGATTGGCTTGGTTTAACTCTAATTTAGCATGTATCTAGCAAGGTGCATGGTACATCCATTCATTTTCTGTGTTACCCGGACACCCGTGTCTTAATTTTTTTGCCGAGTCGGATACCCCACACCCGTGTCGGATTCCGACACCCGTGTCGGATTCCAAGTGTTATTTGCCGTGTCCCCAAAAATTCTAACGAATCGGACACCCGCACCCAAGTCGGACACCGACACCCGCACCCGTGTCCATGTAACACTGTTCATTTTAGGATATAAACAAGGTGCATGGTACATCTTTTACCACCTCTGCTCCTTGATTTGTTGGATAAAGATTTTTAATTTTGTTGAACATTTAACTTCTGAAACAGGTGTTTGCCATGTCTCGCGTTATGGCGGCATGGCAGCCAATAGGCGTATCAATGGGAGTTTTTGACATGTGCCATAGGTGTATATCACATCACCATATCTGCTTTTAGTTTATTCATTCTGATCTATGTAAGACTCCCAATATCTCTCCATCTGTAGTTATCTTTTTGAAAGAAATAAAGAAAGCAATTTGGAGCTCCAGTGGAAGCTTTTCAGCTCAACCAAGAAAAGCTTGTTCGGATGCTCGGCAACATTCAGACCATGGTTCTCGTTGGCTGGCGACTGTGAGTCAGGCAAAATGGCATCAGGCCATAGTAGTTTAGGCAAGGTTTGTAAGTTGCAATATAGCCAGCAATGGTTGAACGGTTCGCTCATCTTGAGCCCGGTGATGTTTTCATAATTAGTTTTTTTTCCCGAGGACCAGGCCAAAGTTATATGCCGACTATATCAGAAAGAAGATTGAGGTTGCCAGAGCTATTCGAATCATTTCCCCAGTGTCACCTTGATTATTTTATTTATATATATGTTCGCATCCTTTTCATTATTGGACAAGCAAAATAGATCACTGGTCATTCTTGTGGTGATCATCACATTAACGTTGACACCATCAATGATCAGCTAATCCTCTTTCATCAATGATCATTCGTGTGGGTTGAATCTATTTATGTCAAGTATTTCTTTGAATCTAAGACTATTGAATTTTTGTATAGATTTGTTATGAGTGTAAATAAGGGTTGTTCTAATTATAACAGAATTTTAGTTAGTACTGTATTAACGTATAGCACAATAAATTTTCATATTTTTAATTATTATCATATCACTATTTACCTATTTTTATAATTCTATACTTTTGTCGTACTTCGAAACATTTTTCTTCAAACACGTGCGATGTCGCACGTGCGCTCTACTAGTATTATTATTAAGGTTTCACCAGTTTACGCACCTGTTTGATTTTAGCTGTAGTTGTGCCAAGATTTCATTGCAGAAAGCTTACTCCATTTGCCATAGACTAATAAAAGTTTGATAAGATTTTCTTATCTTCACCAAATGTAATAAAGAATTTGATGAACTAACCTTATTCAAGTTTTTTTAAACTGTAACAAATAGTGGAAAACTAAATAAATGAATTAAACATGCACAGTTTTTTAGATAAAAGAAACATCTCCGACCTCTGCAGCCGTACACGGCCACTAAACAGGCTCATATATAGTAGATCTAATGCCCAACCTCTTTCCTGAGGTTGCTAGCGACAGAACGTACAGAAATCCTATTAATGGCCGCGGCCCACGCTCGCCTGGGATCAGCAGCAGCCCCGGGCCGTCATGTTGAGGTTAGCGGCATTTTTTTATTTTTCAAAATTATTTTTTACAGAAATACATTTTCGGTTTCATAATTTACAGTTTTGTACCCCTACCGCCCGGCTGCAGGGCGGCCGGGCCCCTGCCACCCTGCTGCCGGGCGGTAGAGACCTGATTGTAAATAAAATTTATTTTTAATCGCATTTTGGCCCCTGGGGTGGCCGCCGCCCGGCAGCCGGGCAGCTGGCTCGCCGTCCGGTGGCAGGGCGGTAGGCCAGGCAGCCGCCCGGCAGGGGGGCGGCAGGCCCCCCCTCTATATAAAAGGCTGAGTTCCCCCCTCGTTTGCTTCCCACGACATCCAGAGAGGGGGAGGGAGAGAGGAGGGGTGAGGGAGAGAGTTGCAGCGGCGAAGCCCTGCCGGATTTTGGATCCGAACCGCAGGTAATAAATATTTCTCAACTTTCTTATTCTAAATTTTTTGTATGTTTAATTCTATAATTAGTGTATGCAGTAGTAATGATTTATGCAGAATTAGGATTAGTTTTTAGAAAAAACCATTTAGGTTTACCAACCATTTTTGTGGTATTGATTAGTTTTTTAATGCAAGAAAAAATTTTAAAAAATGCTCAGAAATTGTAGAAAATGCTAGAGAAGTATATGAAAAATCCAGATAAATTGTAGAAAATGCAAAAAAATTGTAGAAAATGTTAGAAAAATTTATTGTACAAAAATTGTAGGAAATGCTAGAAAAGTTTATGAAAATTTCAGATAAATTGTAGAAAATACAGAAAACTTATATTTTTTGTGTTAGGTATGGCCGAAGATACGCCAGCTCTACTTGACCTAGTCATAGACTCGTCGCACCGGTCCGATTCTGCTACAGCTTTGGTCGTACGAGAGGATAGCAATTGGTCGTCCGATTATCGACCACTCACCGTATGAGCCAGATATGTACGGTGACACCGAGGATGATAGGCCCACCATGGGGACTCTCTGGTACACTCGTTAGGTACGGAAATGACTGCTACTCGTACTATTCTCTTGACAATTCTGTTGCTTTTTTGACCCTATTTGTATTTCTTATTGGTATATATTATTAATTTCGTGCAGAAGAGTTGGGCCCACGTACAGTCTCGGTGGTCCTATCCTGAGTTTGTAGCTGAGTTTGATCGGTTGACACCTGAAGACGTTGTGTGGGAGCCCTACTCCCAGTTGGCTATAAACACTCGTGCACCGTTCGGGATATCTTCGATTTGCTCTCAGGACCAGGGCCTTTGGATGACAACTACAGCGTTGGTGTACGACGTTTACATTGAGGCCCACTGCCCGGACAGAGTCAGGAGGCAGTTCGGTCAAAGGCAGTTGTATCCTGTGCTGTCAGCATTGGATCGGGTCCAACGTCATGATCACAGGTAACGATTCATATGTCATTTCAGTGATAATGCATTACTGCTTTAACTAATCAATATTTAGTTTGTCGAGGGCTGGTCAACCCTTCTCGAACATGTGGGTGACAAGGGTGCAACCTTGGGTCGATGGCTAGGACCAGGCAGAGGAGAATGTGGCGCTTTCGACCCCTGCACACACGGAGGCTTCGTAAAGGGCGTATCTGAGCTGGTACCAGCCTAAGACTCGTTGCCGCTTGCTATATGCTGACATGCATCCACAGCCACATGCTGCGACCCCACAGGATGGCTATGCACGACATAGGGATGATGCATTAGCTGGGGCGGTGAGTCAAAGTTATCATCGCTTTTCAAATACTTTGGATTAGAGTGTTAATGTCTTTCTTTTTCTTGCATGCAGTTTGAAATGTGCAGGTTGATGGACGTAGATGCCAGGGCGAATTTGATGAGGATTCGAGCGGGATCTATGATGGATAGGAATGAGCAAGAGTCGGCTTGGACCCGAGTTTCACAAAGAGCCCATTCCATTCTTGAAGCCTTTGGTAGCCGGACATCGTATGAGGACTCCTACGGTTCGTCTCAAGCCTCGACCTCGTTTCCTTGTGGTCCCACATAGCAGCAGCCTTCCCCAGCACCTTATTAGTCTTAGCAGCATTATCCAGGTACGTGAGGATGCTTACTAACTTCCTACTTTGATAACAACAATTAATTCTCAGTCCATACAGGTGATGGACACCCACCTTATCAACCTCACGGAGGGACCCAGTTTAGTACCATGGCACCAGCTGCAGGGATGTCATTTCAACCAACACAGGCACCACCACGACATTTCGGTAAACATATAGTCCATATCTTAATTTCAATTAATTTTGGTATGAAGTCTAATTCCTTTTGCATTTACATATAGGATCACAACACTTATATGATGCGGGACCTTCTTCGTATTACCCTATGGCGACAGCAGAAGGAACGCAAGGTAAATACCTAATCCGTAACCCGAATTTATCATGTTCTTCTTATTTCTATGAATATTTTAAATAATTTGAACGGTTTACAGGATCGCACCACCAGCTTCCTGATATGGGTCATTCTTCGTATCCACCACCAACAGGTACGTATGATGAATATGTACCCAAATAGATTGTGGCAGAACCGCCTAAATTATCCCGGCTCAAGTGCGTAAACCATTACCATAAAGGCAACATTAGCTTAAACGCACTTCAAACGGAACAATTTTTTGTCTGTCGGGTAACGTCCCGATACAACCACCGATTCTCGGATCGAACAAGCATACCCCGCACGAAGGCGAGTTCAGAGATATTACAACCACAATTTTACAACTCAGGCATAATAATGATTACAAACCAGTTAAACACATTATTACAAAGCCAACTTAAATAACAGTTATACAAGCTATGATTATAAGTTCAGAGTCTAAACAGCGGAAGATGAAACACGATGACTACGACACGTCGCAAAAGTATACCAAGCTAGCCCAAGCATGGTATCACTCGTCATAGTCATTGCCGGCCGAAGACGTATCCCACTCTACGGACCAGCCAGGAGGCAACGAGCAAGGATAGGTCAAGCTAGCGATCTGATCCTCAAAACTCATACCTGAAAAAGGGTTTCAACAGCAAGGCTGAGTATTCTAATACTCAGCAAGACTTAACCGTCAACGGGTATAAGTAGCCCACCTTAGCTAGACTATGCAAGGCTTTGTGAGGCTCTAGTTTTCTTTTGCTGAAAAGCAATAAAAAGTATGTCCTTACTTTCAAGTTTTAGCTTTCAAGGTTCTAGTTGATTAACCGTTCTATGTAAGCAGCTTCTATCCAATCATGGTAGAAAATTAAGTAAACATCAAGATTGATTATAGTATTGTTGCTCTTCTTACTCTGTGTGGCAAAGAGATCAAGCAGTCTCATTTCATCGTGAGAGGCGGACGATTCTGAATCGAAATTCAACCTTGCAAGGATAACCTAGCACACACGTCTGGAACACAGTCGGGTCATTCCCAAACAACCGTTGACCTTTCTTTCCGGCTTGTGGATAGGAACACTCTCCCCGACTACAGGACTCCAAGGTCCACCCTTCTACGAGGTCCACCCTTGTCCCTTGAAGTCGCAGTGTTGCGCAACATAAAATAAAACCTATCTCTAAGAGAGAGTGTCAGGTATATCCACTCCCCGGTCCAATCGGCTACTAGGCTTGCCGCGTACCATATTTACGGCATGTGACTAGTACTTTCAAAAACTTAACCAGCACTACCACACACCGCGACCTTAGCAAGTTCATCAACACAGACGGGGTCTCACATAAAGTCATGATATCGATCACAAACCCGTCTGTCGTCCTTATATTGATAACAGAAAGTAAACAGGCAATTCCTATAAAGCTCGCGAGTGACAGGCAATCACTCGACTTTTACCGGTCCTATAAGCTTAGCAAGTAGTCGAACTCAAGTCTAGTGTTCAGTACATAGGTTCCTAGGATCATGCATCTAGGGTTTCAATTCAAATCCTAAGAACTGTAAATGCACAAGTAAGTAATAACAGTAAATGATAATAATTTGAAATATAGGTTATGTCCGGGGCTTGCCTTCTCGGTAGTTGCTAACTATTTCAGCTCTAGGCTCTTCCGAACTTTGGTCCGGGGCTTCAGTTAGTACGGCGGTGTTTACTTGAGCTTCGAGATCACCTCCGTCAGACTCCGGAATCAGCTCGTACGTCCCGTCCGATAAGGCAGTCGTGTCTATATGTAATGCAAGAACAACATTATAAACAAACATGAGCAATCGTTTATAGAGTAGTTAAATAACAAATTTAACTACACAAGGCATCATGATCAACAGCACAAAAGAAGTTAACTAACTTCATTAACAAGTGGGGGTTGATTCCCATAGCACTTAACTCAAGGTTTGCTAAATAAATAAACAACTTAGATCACAAATAGCAATAAATCTAGCAAAAATTACCCTAAACAGAACATGAACAGACTAAGCTACCCTACAAAAATCATGCCAAGACATGTAGCCATTTAATCACAATAAATCATTCATGCAGATAACACCTAGAGCAAGATTGAATTACACAGACTAAAAATATAGCAAAGTAGAAGCTCAAAATTTAACAGGAGATCTACACAGTGAGGATCTAGCTACTGTGAATTTTTCATGATTTTACCTACACAGAATTAATTCTGAGAAAATAAACAAAACAGACATCAGTTTAGCAAGATTAAATTTTATCTCCTGTTCTAGTCACGAACTGAAGCTCAAACTTCCTAGACAAGCTAAGATACTCCAGAGGAACACTCAGGAATAAATTCAGGATTTATCAAGAACACAAACTATTTATCATAAATAAAGTCTAATAAACAAGGATTAAATCAAATAAATAGCTACACAAGAGAACTAATCATGAAATTTTTATAGCAAAGCTAGTGTTACACAAGTAAACTTCCATAAAAGTTTCACTACAAGACATGGCTTTATGCAGTAGTTAAGAAAAAGATGAAAACAACTAACATTTATGTACTAGAAACACAAATCAAAATCTACAGCAAAAACTTGCAACTAAAGCCTAACATATTATGGTTCTACTGCATAGAGATCTTCAAGAGGATTCCAAAAAATCAAGATTTTCTATTTTACGAATTTTCTACGAATTGATCTAGAATTTCAAAGTTTGCAGCAAACTAATACCAACAAGTCCTTAGTGCACTATTCACATGAGTCTTGGGGTTTGCAGACAGCCCCCTGGGCTTTTCCAAATTCTAACACGCGGTCCTTGGCCTTGGTCAGAAAGAGGAGGCGAGGTTTGACCGGCCTTTACCGGCGACGGCGAGCGCCGGCGGCGAGGGGAACAAGGCGTGGGAGCTACAGGGGACCACGGCGCACCGGTAGATGCCCGAAATCAAGGTCGGGGTGGCCTGTGGTGGCGGCGCGACGCGAGCAGGCGGTCGGCGGCGGAGGAGAACGGCGGAGGCGGCGCTCCGGTGAGGGATTGGCGGGTCAGAGCGGGCGGAGGAGCGGCGGTGAGGCGGCTCCGCGGCGGCGTCAAGCTGGCCGGAGTACGGGGTGGAGCGGCGGCGGCGTTCTATGGCGTGGAAGCGAGGAGAGAGCAAAAGAAGTAGAGGAATAGGTCGCTGGGGTCTTTGAGGTGCTCGTGCGCGAGCTGGAAGGGGTCCTGGGGCTCTGCGGCGAGCTCGCCATGGCGGCGTCGCGGTGGCGGCCGCGAGAAGGTTCTGGGCTCGCCGGGGTGGCGTGGCTCGGCTGTGGAGGCTCCAGCGCGAGGCAACAGGAGGGGGAGGAGCTCCGGGGCGACGCGTGGGTGACAGCGCACGGCGAATTAATGGCCGGGAAGGCCGGGAAGGCGCTCCACGGCGGTGGCGGGCGGCGCTGTCGGCGGCGAGAGAGAAAACAGAGCAGGGGGGTGGAGGTGGAAGAAAAGGGTCGTTTTGCAATTACCAAAAGTTCCAGGACCTCTCTGTAAACAAGCAATAACTTTTAAACTAAAGCTCAATTGAAAAAGTGTCCAACATGAAAGTTGTTCAACTTTTCAAGATCTACAACTTTGATGTTGTGCAAAATTTTATTTGACCAAAGATTCAAGAGCTAAATTAAAATCATTGAAGAGATTTTGAATTCTAGGAAATTTGTCTTTTTCAAAGCAAATTCACTTCAACTCTAGACTCAAAAGCAAAAATGGCTGCCATGCATTAAATGCACTGAAATTTTGCGAAAACACCCTCCACTGAAGCTATAATTACACAAATAACTATATAAAGGACCTTGCATAAAATCATAATTACACATATAACCTTTCATAATTACAAAAAGATCCTTTTTAAGCAAATCAAACACATGATGCATAGTAAACATACATAATTACTGTGCAGACTCCTATTTAATTATTGTGCAGACACCCGGGGTGTTACATAGATGACTTATAAGACGATGATTAAGATATCTTAATTGCTACTGCATAGGGGCCACACAAGATACCTTAGAGGCGAACTTCGAAGACTGGAGTCGGTTATTTTCTACACCTAACCAGCAGGCCGATCCTACCTTCCAGACACCTGTGGCCACCGGATGTCCAGGTAGAGACGTAGGGCCTCTAGACCGACACACATACCCTACAGACCACGTCCACGCACAGCGTAAAAGAGGTCGACATGGCCGGGGTGGTTAGGAGGTTCTTCTAGTTGTTTCTATATTTTTGTTATGAACATGTCGTCATGTTATACTTATTTCGTTCTTATGCATCACCTATTTCGTTCTCAGTTGCGTATGTGTATGAATTGCTAAGTTATACTTTTTCATATTCATCTACTTTATTAACGGTTTTTATTTCTATCCAAAATATCTAAAACCACATCTAATGCCGCACTAACGTTCAAGGTTTAACTTGGAAGGAGGGGCCTGCCGCCCCCCTGCCGGCCGGCTGCATGGCCTACCACGCCGCCACCGGGCGGCGGGTACCTGCCGCCTGGCTGCCGGGCGGCGGCCTCCCCCAGGGGCCAAAATGCGATTAAAACAAATTTTATTTACATTCAGGTCCCTACCGCCTGGCATGAGGGCGGTAGGGGGCCGACCGCCCCGCAGCCGGGCGGTAGGGGTACAAAATTGTAAATTATGAAACCGAACATATATTTATGTAAAAAACGATTTTGAAAAATATAAAAATAAAAAAAACGCGAGGTTAGCAAGCGCACGGCCCACCAGCTTGCAGGTTTCCATTTCCCCCTTCTTTTCTCCATTTCTTTACTAATAATAAAACTTTTCTAGAAGAAGAAAATGATAGTATTTTTGAACTTCTTTCACGTGCACAGTATATCTTTCTACCAGAACCATGAAGACTTGAAGGGAGACATCCTTCCGATATATATTATTAATTTATGAGCAACTTTTCGCTCTGGGTCTTGACAATTGCTTTCTTTGCCTCCAGTCCTCGAACAAAAAGAGAAAATGCCTTCGTCCCCAACTACATTTCAGATACGTTGAGAAAAAAATATGGACCCTAATTCACATAGAGAAAATACCTTAATCAACTTTCTTGAGATACATTCACAAAAGTTTGTAATTAAAGGCCAGTTTGGTAGAGCTCCGTCAGATTCTGATTCTCTATAGGAGGTGATTCATCAGATTCTGATTCTCTATGGGAGCTGATTCTCTAAGAGAAGTGATTCGCTAGATGAAAGTGATTCTCTATATTTCTCTAAGATTAAATTTATGAAAAAAATCTATTGCATGAAGTCAAAAGAAGAATCTACCTTTTTCACTCCTAGCTCCTTAATTCTTTTAAGAGAATCCATTCATAGAATCAGCATAGAATCACTTTTCTCAGAAAAACTGTTTGATAGAGCTTGTCCTGAATACAACCTAGAATGTGCTCTGGGAGCTCTGCCAAGGCCTACTACACATAATCCAACAACTTGCAAAGCAGAATCCAAGAATTAGTTTCCATATGTTCTGGCCGCCCCTGCCCACGCTGCCCATGGCCGCCGCCTGCCCACCATGGCCATGGCCGTCGCGCCCCTCCCTACGGGCCCCCTCCTCTGAAATTGAGGGGAATCCATCCCCCGCGCCGCCCTACTCCTTCTCCCCCTCCCCCGGCCGCCGTCGTGGCCCAGGACGCCGGCCACAGGGCCGCCGGCGTCCCAGCCCCCCTCCTCTGTTCTGCTCGTGAGGAGGAAGAAGGGCATATTTGCCCAAAGGCCCCTCCCCTTCCTTCTATTCTTTAAAGAGCCCCCCTCTTTATATTATTTTTCCAAATAAACCCCCTTCATCTTTAAATATTCCAAATCAACTCTTCCATCATTCAAGATATTTACCAATCGATCCCTACACATTTCTAGAGTAGCCCGGATGTTTTCCAAAATTATAACCAAGTCCTTTCACTCTCAAAACTAATTACAAAGAGGCCCCTAAACCTCGGTTTAACCCCTAAACCCCTCTTCGACCTATCATTTCATGCGCCAAAAATTCTCCAATCACCACGAAACTTTACCATGTCATTTCTAAAATAGTTTCGGCCAGGCCATTAGGAAATCACCCGAAAATATTATTCCAATCTCCATATTTTAATTTTCTCTGATTCGAGCTCAACGATAAAACATTTATTTCTTTGTATTTATTATTTGTTTGTTTGTGTGCGCCGTAGACACCGGTGTGAACGAGGGAGAACCTGTCGGGGAGTTCGCCGAGCAGAACCGCGAGCAGGAGCCTGAAGAACCGTACCGCGAGCAGGAACTCCCGGAAGGATTCGAAGACGGTAAGTTCAATCTCATCCTTTGATTGCATATTTTGACCCAGTTTTATAAACACCACCTATTGACCTGTTTTACTAAATTGCATATGCTTTGACTGCTGAAAATATGGTTGGATAGCCACCCCTTGAGTTATTATAACCATTCCTTGACCACCTAGATTAATGTCTAAATATGATTTATTTTATTTGGATGTTAATCGCTACTAGAGCACCGCTTAGGACCCGGTACTCGTTTTATTACACTCAAAAATGGTTACAACATGCTTTATAAAAGGTAAAATGCATGAGTGTTGAGACAAGGGAAGTTGGGTTATAGAAGAATAAAATGTTTAGATGGGATGGATGAATGGCATTCCCTGGGTGGATTGTCATATGTTGGAGGCTCGTACCATTGTGGTAGAGTAAGAAGGTTGGGAGATATCCATCCTGTCACAACTATGGACCGAGTTGATATGTCATCTTACCTAACTCAATTATCGTGCAAACCACTCGACCGTTGTGTGTGGCAACGGCTTAGCATAAACCCCACTAGTTAGTCTGATAGCCATCAGGAGAGTTGAGAGCAACGGGTAATCAAGGAGAATGAATAAGGTCGTGGTAACTTATGCCCCGGTTAAACCTCAGTGATAGGTCAATGGCCCCTTGAGGGAGTCCGTGTTGGCTAGTCAGATCTAGCTAGGGTGGGTAATGGTTTTGTTGGGATCTGCACCGACACTAAGGTGATCGTGCTGTGGTACCCCGCTTGTGGGTAAAGTTGTACACCTCTGCAGAGTGTAAAACCTATTCGAATAGTCGTGCCCACGGTATTGGGTGAGTTACAGTTTGGTCACACAACTAGAGTTTTGGGAGGGATGTTTTTATGGTGTGAGTTGCTTTTGGAAGGTGTCCGGCGGTGTGCCGTGAGCTACTACGGATGGGGAGTCCGTTAGCGTTAAAATTTGGATCATTGGTGTAGGATCAACCCCACTCATTGTTCGGTTAAGCAAGAAACGGCTTTAAGAAAATTCTTTTCAAAAATAAACCCCTGCATGTTTAAAATCTAGCTTTACTGCAAATAAACCTCAGACTTATCCTTGATTTATTCTGTGCATATCTGTGATACCCCCTCCGTGGATGGGGTTGGACTTGTTGAGTACTTTTGTACTCACCCAATATATATTTGTGGTTTTTCTTCAGAAGAAGATCCGAATTTCGTTGTTGAAGACATTGAGTAGAGGTTGCGTCCGCGCCCAACTTTGCCTGTGGTGTTGGTCCTTTGCAAGATGTTTCTGCTAGCGCATCACTCTGAGCCCGAGCTGGAGACCGTCAGGATCGTGCTTTGGTGTATCGCCGTAGCTGTTTTACTATTTATTATCGTTTGTATCGAGTGTCCATCTTCTCGGAAGTTTATACGGTGACTGTACTATCTATTGAATAAATGTGTTATCAACCTTCTGAAATTAATATTTATATCATATTTAGTCTTTACTTTATATATAAAAGGACGCTTCACGCGGGCGCGAGCATCCGGCTGTGCGGGGACAGCGCCGGGTCATGGAGCGGCGATCTCGGCGAGTCGCGATGGATGAAATCCACGCTGAATCCAGTGTCGGACGCGGCGCAGGCCCATTGCCTGGCGAGGAGCAAGAACAGGGCGGAGAGGATGAGGACCCATGGCGTCCTGTGGCCTGTGCTAGCGTATCTTGGACTGGAATACGGTGACTTTGCAGAGGCCAGGGAGCAGGGGTCGGCAGGTGAGAAGGAGGGGATGGGGATTGGGGATGGATGAAAAACCTGTTGGATCTTCCACTCTTTAGGTAGCTAAATGACTAGTTAAATAGTTAGCTAAATAAGATTTGGATAGCTAAATGCTAGTTAAATAGCTAGCTAAATGAGATTTGGCTACTGTAATTTGGAAAAGTTCTTGGAGATGCTCTAAGAAGTATATTCGTATTCCAGAATATCTGAAACAATAAGCAAAGTATCTCAAAATATAGGGAATCGAAGACAATATAGTTTCAGATATCTCAAAATATGGGTAAGTTTCAGATATCTCAAATAAGAACTACTCAATCTATGTGTGGGTAAAGTTTGTTATCAAATGTCGGCAAGGAATTCAAATGCAATGTAAAGCATGATGCATGCTGGCTAGTTGCAGGGGAAGAGAAAGAGACAGAGCAGGGAGGGAAGAACGAGATGTGTGCAGTACGCGGGGGGTGGTCAGTGGTGGAGTCCCACGGGTGGCAGAAGAGGGGAATGCGCCGCAGCTGCCATGGCGCCATGCCGCGCTGCCGCGGCCAGGCCATGCCGCGCTTTTGTCAGCCGGCCGTGACCGCCGAGCGAGAGGCCACAGCCCAGGCCTTATTCCCCTCCCTTTAGCAGCAGCAGCCGCAGCGCCCATATTCCTCAGTCTTCGCCCCGTATCATGCGTTCATGCCTGCCGCCGTCAGGGTTTTACCTGCATCGTCAGAGTTTTTTTTTTTCAGCCGGCAAAGCGTAACGGCAATTCGGATCCTCGGCCCTGCTGCTCGCTAATCGCCCCCACAAACGCGCCTAGCATCTGTGTCGTGTGGCTTTATCAGCTTTCTCCGGGAAAGATTTGGCCAATCACACAGGCCATTTGCAGGAACGTTGGCCAATCTCTGCAATGTCACTGTGCTTTCTTTCTCTCCTCGGTCTCCTTATTCTACAGGTCATTTTGGCTGGCCAAATACCACAAATTTTAAGGGCTGGTGCCTTCTTCTTCACCTTCCCATCCTCGTTGGGGCGGCACGAGATCGGTCTAATCTGTTCATAATACCAGTCTGACTAGTCCGCGTGCAGAGTACTGCGAGGTGCGCCGCGCTGCACGTTGAATGCTCAGTATTTGACGCAGCCCATTTTTGTGTCAACATTTCTCATTTTTTTTCCTCACCTCCTCTATCTCTCTTCTCCTCCTCCCCTGACCTTTTCCTCTTCTCCTTAATTACAATGGACCTGCAGCCTCTAGGCTCTAGAGATTTGCCCCCTGACTGGCTTCTTTCTCTAGCATTTCCTGTCAGGTTTAGTAAACACCGGCTAGCGCTTGTTTCTAGCTTGGTGGATGAACAAAATCTTGCGATGCAGTGACCACATGCGGTGCAGCAGCCTGCCCGTATGATGTACGCATGGTGTTGTCAACATCACGGAGCACAGCCGGAGATTGCCCAAGCATGGACGGCCTGTGGATCTTGGTGATGGCGTACGGTACGGAGGATTCATCTTTCTTCTCAGGGTTAATCATGCCTCCACACGAGAGAGCTACTGCTATGTGTCGTGTTTTTTTTTTCTTCTCCTTAAAGACCACACATCATGCATGCAGTACTTATTAGTAGCTCAGCAAACCCATACATCCATCACTTCTTTTTCTTTAGCAAAGAGACGGCTTGCGTCCTTTTCTAACTAGGAATTTATCTTCTTTTAAGGGAGTTGAGAGGTTTATTGATGGAATTTTGTTAGCAGTATATCGAATATTGATCGATTATTACAACAAGCAGCTCTTGCTAACCAAACAACCTAGCTATAGACCAAGCGATCAGCATTGCATGCTCTGCTAACTCGCGTGCTATCCTAGTAATTAGTTTCAGAGGACTGCAGAAAGGGGGGGGGGGGAGAGGAGCTTTTACTTTTTCCTCTGACAAGATAACAAGTGATTATAGCCGGGACAACACTGTAAACCACCATCAATTACTGTGTCCGTGTTCGAGTGTCGTGCTGTCGTAGCAGTGATCTGACTCTCACTGACGGCGAGGTCACCTCTGTTTTTACTGTCAAACAAGGCCCTGTGGGCCCTCACTCACATGTGATGATGTGGCCACCAGATCCAATAGTAACTTTGGGAGGTACAGCACGCGCGCTCTGTGTGCGTCGCTCATAGGGAGGGCCCACTGGCAGTACCGTGAAAATGCTGGGGCCACACTTACGTAGTATGCCAGGCAGGCGATAGGGCTTATACAAGTTGAGCGGGATCAACCATTCAACTGTATGGATTAACTTAGATCCAGGTACTGGGTCTCGACGGCCTCTTTATAGCATGCTTGCAAAGGTTCTTTATGAGAAATACTAGTACTTTCTACTTTTTGCGGTCCTAGAAATTTTTTTCTGAAGCTCATGTAAAGACTTTTAAGTAAATTCTTATCACAAGGGTAGCTAGATTACCGAGATTGGGACTAATAGTGATTGCAAAATAAAAATAAGTTTTGCCGCCTTAAGTCAAATGTACAACTTGTGGATGTAGATATGAGATTGTGTAGCCCATTCTATGAAAATTTTATCTTAAATGAGTCAAAGTATGCTAAAACTCTATTTAGTAATATAAATATAACATCGATGTTGCTACCTACTTCTGACTTTTTTATCGTAATATAAAACTACTTATGCTTTCAATAAGATGAAGCTTTCATGTCTTCATATATTCACATGTTTACAAGCTTTGCAGCGTGTTTTTATCTAATAATAATATATGGTGAGTTCAGTGTAGATATTTAAAGACAGGTGTATCATATCATTTTGCTAACCAACATGATCCTAGCCTCCTTGGCATATATTGATGTGTATTTTTAAGTTAAAGGATTCCCAATATGAAAGTTGAATGACACACTGACTTATGGCACACTTAAGATCTTAGAATCTTCTAATATTTACAACATTCCTGGGCTGGTATGGTACAACATAATATAGAATTAAACGTGAACAATGTTAGAGCTCCACATGCATGTCCTAATTGGATTATCTGTCTTCTTATTTTCCACTAATGCTAACATTGTAGTGCAAATATATAGATCTAGTAGTAAAATTAAAACTCAAATGACAGATTACTAAAATGAATTTGTTAGAAGTACATCTTGCCGTTGAAAAGAAAGGTAAGATGTAATCTAAGACGACTCTTTCACAGCTCACACATGATTTGCTTCGAGAGCTTCCCGGCTTTCAAGATCACTTGGTTGTGGCGGGTGGAATCTGTAATTTAGCAAACGAGCTTACTCTGAATGTTGTGGTGTGCACCCACCATTTCTCTCAAGATCACTGTTTTCTGATGTGGACCACGGAAAGGGGTATGTGCGTGAGGCAGTCAGGCTCAGCAAAGCCTGCCTTTTCTCTTGAACTCCCAATCTTCTATATCAGTCAACCAAAATTTAAGGTATAAATTGGTACTAAACAACCAGTAAACTTTTTGCTTGCCACTAACACGATGGTAAGTAAGCAATTTCTTTGCACACACTCAACAGCCAACAGCTACAGACGTCAGACCTATTTATTGCCTCACATCCATTCTCACCTCGCCACCCTGCAGCATTCACTCATCCCTCTACTCACTCCCTGCACATCCACCTCTCTCCTCTGCCTGCTCTTGCTCTGCACTGCATCTCCTGCAACCAAGAACATGCAGGGGCGCAGGGGCACCGTCGCGGCAGCATTGGCGTGCGCGGCGGCGCTGCTGCTCGGCGGCTGCGTCTCCGCGCAGACGGCGGCGGAGGACAAGATCGGCGGCCTGCCGGGCCAGCCGCCGGTGGGCTTCGCGCAGTACGCCGGCTACGTCCCGGTGGACGACGCCGGGAAGCGGTCGCTCTTCTACTACTTCGCCGAGGCGGAGGCGGATCCGGCGGCCAAGCCGCTCGTGCTCTGGCTCAACGGAGGTAAAATTCTCTTGTCGGCGGAGCCTTGCCACTGTGCATGAGGCTGCTGAATTATTGCCCTGGGGGGATGCCAATCTGGCGTGGCGTGCAAGAGTGGTTTGATAAGACCTGGGTTGAATAGAAATGGAACATCATGAATGATGCCAAGGGAGCTCAAATTTCAGTGGAGATGCACATGTGGCCAGATATTTAACCTGTTCAGTTCTTACTTCCAAAAAAAACTAAAAAAAAGATTACTTTTTCAGGGGTAGAGAGTTAAAAGTGGGCCTTTTGATTTTTACTAATCTTTAGAAGGTAATTCTGGTTGAACATGGACAAGGAAATTTATCTTTAGAAGGTAATTCTGGTTGAACATGGACAAGGAAATTTAGCAAATAAGTAAAGCAAAAAGGCTCCTAGATAGCATCTTTAGTTCTTTATAGGGAAGGTATAGGATGAAATCAGATTCCTTCTAGGATTCGTATCGGGATTGCTTTACCCCTCCCTTTGAAGTTGTGTTCTGCTGCCATTGCAATGTGTTTTTTTCTTGGAGAGAGATTCTGATGATGCTCGTGCATGTGAATGTAGGACCTGGCTGTTCATCTGTGGGAGTGGGGGCATTCTCAGAGAACGGGCCATTCAGGCCTAGTGGCAATGTGCTAGTGAGGAATGAGTATAGCTGGAACAAAGGTGAGCGTTTCTTGCAAGTTGTAGTAACCGCACCAAAGCAAAACTTTTGGTGCACACTGGCTCCTTTTGGTTGGTCCTTCTTTTCGGTGGAAAAAGGTCAGAAAAATTGTGAGGTGTTAATTTCCTTTTTGGTACCTGTTTGTTGTTCCAGAGGCCAACATGCTGTATTTGGAGAGCCCTGCAGGAGTTGGCTTCTCATACTCAACTGATCCTTCCTTCTATCAGGGTGTTGGTGACAGCATCACAGGTGAGTTTTAATCATAGCTTTTTTTTTCTGTGGAGTTTGACTTGCAGGCTAATTCTTCTTGGGGCGTTTTCAATTTCTGAAGCCAGAGACAATTTGAAGTTCTTGCAAGGCTGGTTTGCCAAGTTCCCACAGTACAAGGGCAGGGACCTGTACATTACAGGGGAGAGCTATGCTGGTAAAGCCATTTTATTCCACTAGCATCTGGAAGTTGCTCCAATACTGAATTTGTCACTTCATCTCCTGACTGGCATGATATTTGTTTATTTCAGGCCACTATGTCCCACAGTTAGCGCAACGCGTGGTTGAATTCAACAAGAAGGAGAAGCTGTTCAATTTGAAAGGCATTGCTGTAAGTACTTAGTCACAAGCCTAGCAAACTACAGCTACCATACAAAACCTCATTTTGCATCCTTTCAGGGACCAGACAATATACTCATTGCCTCTTTTTTTCTCATCATTGACATGATAGCTTGGCAACCCCGTCCTTGAATTCTCCACTGATTTCAACTCGAGGGCCGAATTCTTCTGGTCGCATGGCTTGATATCGGATTCAACCTACAACATCTTCACGACTGTGTGTAACTACTCGCAGTATGTCACCGAGTACTACCATGGCTCCCTGAGCACGGCCTGCGACAGGGTGATGAGCCAGGTTACCAGGGAGACCAGCAGGTTCGTCGACAAGTACGACGTCACCCTGGACGTCTGCATCTCTTCGGTCCTGATGCAGTCCCAAATCCTCGCCCCACAGGTTGTAGGCGTTGCCAGTGTTAACCATCTTCTGAGGCGTGGTAGCATGTTATGTTGCTGACTATCTCTTCTGTTTGTGTTCATCGTGCAGCAAGGGAGCAGGGAGCTGGATGTGTGCGTGGAGGACGAGACGATGAGCTACCTGAACCGGAAGGACGTGCAGCAGGCCATGCATGCCCGTCTCAGCGGCATGCAGAGGTGGACGGTCTGCAGCAGGTGTGTGACCCCAATCTGAACTTTCAGCGCTCAATTCTGCATTTCCTGATCAAGATTGACGCTGCAATGTTTGGCCCAATTGAGCAGTGTTCTTGAGTACAAGCAGCTGGACCTCCAGATCCCCACCATCAACATCGTCGGAGCGCTCGTGAAGTCCGGCATCCCCGTGCTGGTTTACAGGTGACCATCTGAAGAAACAGATTGCTCGAAGTTACAGAGTGCAGAGTTTTCATTTCAGGCAATGCAGCAGAAGTAGAACCTGACACTGAAGAATACTACTCTCATGTTTGTTGCCTGCATTGCATTTGCAGCGGCGACCAGGACTCGGTGATCCCGCTGACGGGAAGCAGGACGCTGGTGAGTCGGCTGGCGAGCAGGCTCCGGCTGAACACGACGGCGCCGTACCGGGCATGGTTCCAGGGGAAGCAGGTCGGCGGGTGGACGCGGGTGTTCGGCGGCGGCGCGCTGTCCTTCGCCACGGTGCGGGGCGCGTCGCACGAGGCGCCCTTCTCGCAGCCGGAGCGGTCGCTGGGGCTCTTCAGGGCATTCCTCGCCGGCCGGCCGCTGCCGGAATCGTTCGAGTGATGGAGGGGAGTTCTTGGCAGCCGCTAGAGAGGACTGAGGAGAGCATCTTCTTGCTCGTGTATGTTTGTAACCATGCAGCTAGCTAACTCAGGCGGCATGTGTCGTGGATCCTGATCCGGTTGAGACTGCCAGCCCCAATCGGTTTCATCTCCAAGTGTAACAAGATGTCCTTGAAATCGAGGAGAATGTATTGTCAGATGTAGAGATGCCATGGAAAGGGGGAGACTAAATTACGGTGGACCGACAGCTATATTTTTTTTCCATTTTTAGTAATATTTTTGTCGTTTTGGAGATCGAAAAAAATAAAAAAGTTCAAGAAAAATTTTTGGAGAGCGAAAAAAATAAAAAAGTTCGAGAAAAATTTCTGAAGAGCGAAAAAAAATTCAAGGGAAAATGGAGAGCAGCACAAAAAAAATTTCAAGAAAAAATAGACGACCACAAAGATTTTTTCAAATAAAAAATTTGGAAGGTTGTACGAAAACAAATTAAAAAATCTCATGAGAAAAATTTTTACATCAAAAAAACAATACCAGGTAAAAAATTGAAAAAAAAGAAAAAAAAAGCATGTCAGTGCGCGGGAGGCGGCGCTGCCCGTCGCCGCCGCCTCCCCGCCGCCAGGGGCGAGCTCGCGGGCGGATCTCCCCGCGGCCGTCGCCGCCGCGCCGCGGGCGAAGCTCCCCCGCGGCCGCCTCCGCCGCGCCGCGCCCTGGCCTCGTGGCCGCCGTCGCCGCGCCGAGGATGCAGGAGGAAGGAGAAGGGCCGCCGCCGCCGTGGATCTGAGAGGGAAGGAGGAAGGAGAGCTGCGGGAGGAAGGAGGGGTGCAGGATCCACTGAGAGGGAAGGAGGAAGGAGAGCTGCGGACTGCCTGCGGGAGGAAGGAGGGGTGCGGGATCCAGAAGGTGGGAGTGGGTGGTGGGTCCCACCACGTGGGATCTGTTGGGAGATCGACCGCTGGAGACGGAAGTCACGATCGACCGCAGATCCAGCTTCGCGCAATGGAAATATGTTCCATTACACCATCACTCTAGTTTTTTTTCTTTTTTCTTTTTCTTTTTTGAGGGGGACCATCACTCTCTAGTGCACTCGGATACCTGTGGAGAAGGAAAAACTGACATCCCTTGAATCCATAATGGTTTTTGGTTACTGAGTATCTCCAAAAGTTTGACAAATAGAGTTGTCATCCTTGATTTTTGGCAAAAATGTTTAAAACACATCTCCAACAGTTTGGCAAACGACTTAGCAAAATATGACAACTTGGCATAAACCCTCCCTCACCGCGCATATTTGGCAAAGGGCTTGGCAAACCCTCTACTTGCTTGCATGCTGCGTACTGACCACGAAAATAAAATCTTCTCCCTGCTTGCATGTTGCCTATTGCCTTTTTTTTTCATTTTGCTAAGTCCGAAATAGCAAACTATTGGAGAGGAACTGTTTTTTTACTTGGCAAATAGTTTTGGGAGTTGGCAAATCACAAGATTTGTCAAATAGAATATGGCAAATTTTTGAAGATGCTCACACGAAGAATAAAAACAAACACAGTGCATATCAAAGAGCAAAATGTTAAAAAACAGTGCATATCAATGAACAAAAGGTTAAAAAAAACTGAGTTCCCAGGCGCCATAACAGCATACCATTATCTACCAATGTTATCTGTGTCTTGAATAAGTTACATCCGTACACAGCTGAGAGAATAAGTACAAACAGTGCAAGCGATACCCGTGTCATCATGCTAGCTGAGCCCTAATGAAGTAATGATACATGTAATTGCAGGAAACTGAAAATTCCAGTTTTTTTTTCGAAAACAACGCAACTCAAGCTCTAAGCATACAGTGTGCTCGCTGCGTCTCTGGCTATTCCTTTCCATAGCATTCCTACTGCCTCACTTCCAATGGAATATAAATGCCAAGGAAAGCTAAAGAGTCTGCAGTGGGCGAGCGATGTCAATCTAGTTTTCCCATCATGAGGAACCCAACTGTCTTGTAAAGAAGGCCATATTTCGGACCAAAGATTTTTCGACCTCAGTTAGGTACTGAGAGCAGGTTCCAGGGGCTCAGCAACACCACTACCGCCATTCAGGACTATAACCTTGCCATCAGAATCCACATCAACAATGGCAGAGTCACCTTCTTTCACCTCACCAGCAAGCATCTTCTCAGCCAGACTATCCTCCAGAAGCCTCATGATAGCACGCCGCAAAGGCCGTGCACCATAACTTGGGTTGTAACCTTCGTCAACAACTCTATCACGGAACTTCTCTGTAACCTGGAGATTAATGTCCTTGGCCTTCAGCCTGTCAAACACTTCTTTCAGCATAATGTCCGCAATCTCCTTCACCTCTAACTTCGTCAGCTGCCGGAACACAATCATCTCATCCAATCTGTTTAGGAATTCTGGACGGAAATACTGCTTCAACTCCTCAGTCACCAGGCTCTTGATCCTGTTGTAGCTGGTGTCTTTCTCGTCATAGTCAAGGTCGAACCCGATCTTGCGGCCTCCCTTCTCAATTACACTGCTCCCAACATTCGATGTCATGATCAATAGTGTGTTCTTGAAGTCAACTGTGCGCCCCTTGCTGTCAGTTAGCCTCCCGTCTTCTAAGATCTGAAGCATCATGTTGAAAACATCTGGATGTGCCTTTTCAATCTCATCAAAGAGAACAACAGTATATGGACGGCGACGAACTGCTTCAGTCAATTGACCTCCCTCAGTGTAGCCAACATAACCTGGAGGTGATCCAATGAGTTTGGAGACAGTATGTCTCTCCATGAACTCACTCATGTCAAGCCTGATCATAGCCTCCTCCGAGCCAAAGTAGTAGGCTGCCAGCGCCTTTGCTAATTCTGATTTGCCAACTCCAGTAGGTCCAGAGAATATGAAGCTAGCAATAGGACGGTTTGGATTCTTCAGCCCAACACGAGCACGTCGAATAGCACGGCTAATAGCTTTGACTGCTTCATCCTGACCAATGATACGTGTGTGTAGTGTCTCCTCCATCTTAAGGAGACGATCAGATTCATCAGATGAGACTTTCTCCACAGGAATTCCAGTCCAAGAGGAGACAATATGTTGAATGTCTGCCTCTGTGACAAGAGGACCAACTTCATCAGATTCAGTCTCTGCTTTAATCATTTCTTTACTCTTGTCGAGAATGGCCGTAATCTGGGCCTTCAGCTCCATTTCCCGATCCCTTAATTCACCAGCCTATCAAAAGAAAAAACTGTGATAAGATAACATGGACAATATTTTAGAAGCAGTACAGCCAATTGAGGATCTATGGCCTTGTTTGGTTCGCACTAGGGGTTCCTAGTGCACACAAGCCGAGAAAGGAATCTCGCATGCATGGAGTGCTAAATGAAGTCTATTTGTAAAACTTTTTCAGGGATGGGTATAACTTTTCGCAACGAATCTAATGATGGTAATTATTTGATAATTGACTACAGTTACGCTACAGTAACCATCCTCTAATCACGCGGTCAAAAGCCTCATTAGATTCTTCAGGGTTCCTAGTGCTGGGGTTCTGGCTTTGTTTGACACCGTAATTAACGATCAAAGTTTCCTAGTACTCCCTAGTGCAGGGAACCAAACAAGGCTTATGTAAAATTACAATTGCAATAGAGCCTAGGTTACATTCAGAGCAATGTTTTCCCCATTTTCCATAAGATAATCAGATCAATTCATACAAACAATAATGATGAGATGACATGAAAGATAAGTTGGTGACGGTAGAGATAATCCATGGTCCACTGAAAAAGTGAAAATGGTCAGACCAATGTATAGTTGTGCGACAGACCCGACAGTAACATACCTTCTCAAAATCTTGGCCTCGTACAGCCTCGTTTTTCTCCTTGGTTATCTGCCGGAGTTCTTTGTCCAGCTCTTTGGCTTCATCAGGGAGCTATAACACCAACGAACCACACTCAGCAAGAACCAATGCAGTGAAGCATATTGTTTGTAGTCTAAAGAATTTAGCATTAGTTACCTGGGCGTGCCTCAGCCTAACACGAGATCCAGCTTCATCAATCAAGTCAATGGCTTTGTCAGGAAGGAAGCGGTCACTGAGGAAATGAGAGCAATAAAAAAATATGTTTTTATCCAATGATTGACAAAATAAGCACAGATACATTCTCTCTTTGAGAAACACTTCCTTTTCAATCACCTAACTGTACAAATTTTTTTCACTCAGCAATAATCATATATTTTTTTCTTGGATCCTAGAATGTGCAAAAGGAAACTAATCAAAATCACTAAACAGACAATTGGAATAATTAGGTCCCAGGAAAGATCTAAAATACCATGTATTTCAGATAAATTAAGGGTGAAACCTGTGCTGTGCAACTTAGGACACCGTTGATATTATTTAAGCTAAAATCTGAGGCGAAGGGAACCATAGAGTGCAAATAAACTTAGCAAAGTCAGGATAATGTTATAGATCACACAATCAAAAACTTCCCTTGGAGCATCTATTAAAATTAAAAAAACTACACATAATTTTTCTATTCAAGGGAAAAGTAAATCAAACGGCCAAAACAAAATATATGACTACACCATAGCCATGTCAGTGTCGTCTTCAAAAAGCAAAATGCAGCAAAAATATATGACGTTACTTAATTTTGATGTATTGCGAACCTGATATACTGATAAGATAGCTGTGCAGCTGCAATTAAAGCTTCATCTGTGTATCGCAGCTTGTGATGAAGCTCATATCTTTCACGAAGTCCTCTTAAGATTTGTATTGTCTCATCAACAGTAGGCTCAGGAACCTTAACTGGTTGAAACCTTCTTTCCAAGGCAGGATCCTTCTCTATATGCTTCCTATACTCATCCAGAGTTGTTGCACCAATACACTGCAGAGGACACAGAATATAAAAAGAATTGGTTAGCCACTGTAGATGAGGCCTTCGTGACTGGCTCCAAGTCCAAACAAAACCAGCCATATGAACTAAAAAGACAAGTAGTGTAAGCTAGAAGCAACAGAATGCAAAGTCAGGAACTTATACCTGCAGTTCACCTCTGGCAAGAGCTGGCTTCAAAATATTGGCAGCATCAATTGCGCCTTCTGCTGCACCTGCTCCAATCAGTGTGTGCACCTCATCAATAAAGAGAATAATGTCTTCATTTTGCTTAATTTCCTCCATAAGTTTCTTCAGTCTCTCCTCAAACTCTCCACGGTATTTGGTTCCAGCAACAAGGAGCCCCATGTCAAGAGTAATAACCTAACCATACAATGGGAGAAATACTGATCAAATTTTGAAACAATATATGGATATCTAGGGCGACATATGATTTACCACTATAATTTGCAAAGCAATTCTGATAATATCACCATCACCTGATAGCATCATAAAACAATTCTGAGCACAGTAATGAGTAATCACACTAGTGCAAACCAAAGAGTGAGATAAATGCTTCTAAGTTCTCGAAACAATTCGATGTGTAATTATGGACGCCTAATTTATACCTGGTTATTTTTGCAAAATATTTAGTTCATTTCTCACCAACATCTGATAATATCTTGTCACACTAATGGCAACCAGTCCACTGTTAAAAAGTAAATTCACAAAATAAACCTGGGTATGTTACAAACGAAGTTGCCCAGCAAAGGAGGTACCATAATTCATAACAAACTACTTGTAAATTCGTGCAACAAATTCAGCCCCAAAAGGAAATCTTGGAAGAAATGAAATAGTAATATTTACACAAGCATAGACCAAAAAACAAATCTAGTGCCCACGTGATACAGGACGGTCCAGCTAACCTTCTTTCCTTCAATTGTTTCAGGAACATCTCCATTGGCAATACGTTGAGCAAGCCCCTCGGCAATAGCAGTCTTACCAACACCAGGCTCTCCAATGAGGCAGGGGTTGTTCTTTGTCCGCCTGCCCAAAATTTGAGTCACACGCTCGATTTGACCCTGTCTACCAACAACTGGGTCCAATTTTCCCTGCACGAAAAGATGGTGAGCTTTTTTATCTTCAATAGTTACATACGCAAGTAGCAAGCATAATGGGGAAAGAGGAAATACCTCTTCTGCTAATTTCGTCAAATTTGTACCATATTCTTCAAGTGTGGGCATCTTCTGGCCACTGCTTCCTCCACCCACTCCAGCACCAACAGCTTCTGTGCTTTCACCAACCATTCTTATGACCTGCGCAATGGACATCGTGTCAACATCACTCCCTGAAGAATTTTGATTCTAAGGAAAAGTGGCCAAGAAAAGCAACAACAAAAGAAATTTACCTGGGTGCGGATGTTGTTTGGATCAGCACCAAGGCTTTCAAGCACACGGGCTGCAACACCTTCACCCTCACGAAGTAACCCAAGGAGTAAGTGTTCAGATCCTATATAGTTATGCCCTGAGGAATGAAAATGGAAGAATGTAAGTGAGAATATGCACATATTATTTTACAACAAACTAGTATCCAAGGGCAGCAGATTGTAAAATCGAAAAAGGATGAATGTAAACAGATAGACAACTCACAAAACTTGTTTTAAGGATATTATAATCTGATGCAATATCACAAGGTTCTACCTGAATTCAAGACGAGCAACACATAATCTTCAAGAACAATATGATAGTTGCAATTTCACATTGTGCACCTTATATTGCAATGTAAATGTATACCAAAGGATCAACGCTGCGTGTATTGATAATTTAGTATGGAAGTACCTCCTTTCTACTCAAAACCCACATGATTTAATGGTTCCCACACTAACTTGAAAGGGAACATATTAGGTGCAAACCAACATCTCCGTGCAAACTATGAAAACTTCAATCTGGGCCATCGGATCAACATCCAAGGGGAGGGGCGCAGAGGGTGGGAGGCAGGGCCGGTCCTGAGTCTTTTGGGGCCCGGGGCGAAACTAAAACTCGGGGCCCTTTTAATAATAGCAATACCAATACCATTAAATATTCAAAATACACTAAACTTTTTATGTTGAACTATTTGTATACGTTACCTTAAATGTTTCTTCTAGCATTTTGAGATGTGAAATCATTGTTAATGGTATGAACATCGATATCTTTCAATAACTTTTTTCTTCAACGTAAAGTTGTCACATAACTATGCTTTAAAAAAAAAGAGTTGGCAACTTAAAACTAGCTCGTGAATAAGTACAAAAGTATCGAATTGATATCAATTTTTTACTGTGTAGAACTAACTCTCAAATTCTAAAATAATTTATTCCTCTCCTTTGTGCGATTGATCTATTCCCTCCGATCTAAATTATAATTCGTTTTGGCTTTAGTAGATACTAGCTTTACAAGATATACATAGTTTAGATATAGTGTACATTTAGAAACATAGCAAAATATATGTATCTAGAAAAGCTAAAATAAATTGTAATCTAGGACGGAGGTAGCACATTGGTGCACGTGCAACATTGATATGATCTTCATTCACAAATTAAAATGAAATATCAATTAATCTAATTACTCGAGTCGGTGAGGATCAGGTAAAACTGAAAATTCCTACCTCCTCGCTTGCATCCGGTTCTTGCCTTGCTGCCTTGCCTGTGGCCTTGCGGTTCTCGGCAGGAATCGGCAACGGTGATTCTGTGAGACGGTGGACAGCAGTCTGCGGAGGACTGGCAGAGCCCATAGGTGCCGCGGAGCGGCGGAGGCAAGGGCGTGGGCGCGCGAGTCTGCGAATCAGGATTAGCCGCCGGCGCCGTCGTGAGGAGCGAGAGCCACCGAGTTGTTGTCTTTGTCACGTCAGAGACAAGAATCAAGGAGGCGCAGATGGGGATCACAGAGATGAGACGCACTAGCGCAGGGCAGGCACCGGTCGTTTCATTGCTCGGGATCTGTACGCGGAGTGTATACATCTACCATATACACCTACCCTACTGACATACCTGCAGCGGGGCCCCTTTGTTTCGGGGGCCCAGGGCGGCCGCCCCGCTCGCCCCCCTCAGGGCCGGGCCTGGTGGGAGGGGGGATTTGCAAAAGTGTGATTACCCAATCCAAGGATGGGTCCAGATTGTAAAATTACCCAATCCCCTATGCCCCTTGGATGTTGATCCAATGATCCAGATTGAAGTTTCCATAGTTTGCACGGAAAGGTTGGTTTGCACCTAATAAGTTCCCAACTTGAAATCATTCTGAATCAATAATTAGTCATATATTCAAACACATCATACATGTTAGTGACCAACTCACAACATAATTAAGCCCCTCGCATGTCCAGTATCAGTATGAAGTGAGGACAAGACACCATATCGGCAATAAACAAACAAGAGTATTTTTACATTGATCCAATTAAAAATGTAGAAGTCTGTCAACAAAGCTCACAGGAAACAGTAAGCTCGGAATAAATTATAACAAATACACAACTATGTATATATAATTTTTTACAATAAAAGACTAGTCTCATAGAGCAGCAAATTCTAAAATCAAAAAGAGGACGGAAATGAATGGTACAGAAGCGCATTGCTATATTGTTTAAGGACCAGAAAATCTGATGTGATATCACAAGGTTTCAACTGAACCAAGGTAAAAGTAAGATCAGCATAATCTTCAGGAACAATACTGTAGTTAACATTCAGCACTTCTGCGCACCTTATAGTGCAAACGAACATTACTGTGTGTATTAATAATTTAAGGTGATGGTACTAGATTTCTGCTCAAAATCCCATACAATGGCCACCCTTGTCAGTTGTCACTTGGTATCATTCTAAAAAGTAAAAACTACTAAGAACAGATACTATAGGAGAAGTCATAATGACCAGTCAAACCAAATGACAATTGGATTACAACACAAAACTACCAAAAAAATGTGAATAAGTGAAGGTAATACCTAGCTGGCGGGCTTCTTCAAGGGAGAGTTCCAGTACACGTTTAGCGCGAGGCGTGAATGGGATTTCAACAGCCACAAACCCACTTCCTCGCCCAATGATCTTCTCAACTTCCACTCGGGCATCCTTAAGATTGATTCCCATAGACTTGAGAACCTTAGCAGCAATTCCGGTGCCCTCACCAATAAGGCCCAGCAAAATCTGCTCCGTCCCAACAAAGTTGTGGCCCAGACGCCTTGCCTCCTCCTGCGCAAGCATAATCACCTTGATTGCTTTTTCCGTGAAGCGCTCGAACATGGCGCGAACCACCCCTCTTGTCGCCGATCCTCTGGGCCTTGCAATCTGGCTTGCCACGATAGCGCCAAAGTCACGCTTGACCACGGACCTCGTATCCAAAAAGTTTGTCTGACGCAGCCCTTGGAAGCCGCCAAGAGTAAGGGTCCTTGTCGGCATATTCCGCACAATCGTGGCATTTATTCTGGCTCTTGCACGCACGCGAAACCGACCAGAGTTGCTTCTGTAAACAGTCGGGACAATCGCAGACTGAACTAGAGACCCCTCCATATTGAACTATCAAAAGAAAATCCCAGTCCCCTATCTACAAGCCCTGAAAATTTGCAGAAATAAGAGAATAAAATTGTAAGGAATATGAGGAAATGTTGACAGATACAGCTAAGCGAACTAGCTCCCCCGGAAGAAATGAGTTTGCGACAAAATTTAGAGGTGACAACTATCCACAACCAAGGAATTGCGAAGCAAGCACACATAAAAATGGAAGTAGGCCTAGTATAAATTATATATCCCCGAATCAACTCTAAAGTCTTCCGCTTTCCTATGCGGACAGCAGACACTTCAGCATTCCACATTTGCTGCCCCTCGAGGCGTCCATCCGTTCTACGCTACCAGCATGAAGGAAACAGAATCAACAGATAGGGTCGCTTTGTTCAGCCGACAAGGCGGCGTCTAAATCCCATCCAAGCAAGCCACCGCAAGCGAGAAACATCTAGCCCAGGAGACGCGCACCAAAGGCCACGCCGCCGCAGCTACCCGGGTCACCCACCAGGAAAGCACCCCGCCGATGCGCCGTGCTGCCCAGCCTAGGTACACACCGCCGGGACCGCAATTCCCCCACCACCAACAGGCACCCCCGCGGATACCCGAACGGGGGGGGGGGGGGGGTGGAGATTACCGCGCCGAGGTCCGTCTCCCAGGGAGGGGCCGTGGAGCGGGCGCCGGCGGGCGCGTCCCGACCCTGCGACGGCGAGTCGAGCGAGCCCTATGAGGCGGAGGAGGAGACCCGGAGGGATGCGGTAGCTCTCTCCCTGCCGCGGTGGTGGGGAAGGCAGGCAAGGAAGGTGGGAGAGAGGTCAGAGATAAGGAGATGGGGGAGGAAGGCGACGACGACGAGAGCTTGCCGCTGCGTAGGTGGAGTGAGTCGTACGCCATCCCATTCCAGCACGGGCTTTTTTCTCTTTCTAGCCGGGATTGCCTGAGTGCGAAGCCCGTTTAGCCCAATGGAGGCCCGTAACCTGACCAGCGGGCCGCTTTGCTTTCTTTTTTCTCGGACGTCCGATGAGAACTTTCTCGTTGGACCGTTGCAACATTAAAAGAACAAGACGTCTGCAACATAAAAAATATATAGATGCGTATTCAAAATATATATATATATAGATGCGAAATGGCACGTAGTCTAGTGGTTATAAAAATCTCAGTAGCACCTGAGGTTTTGAGTTCGACTCCTCATGGAAGCAAATTTTCTAGGATTTAACGGCGTTTGTGCTTTCAGTGGTAGGCGACGTTCCCGTCGATAGCGGAGTGCCTGTGGTGACTTCGTCGATCTCGAGGATTTGCCGGCTCAGTCTCTCGGAGGTGCTCCTAGGGGTAGGGTGTTCGTGCGTGTTTGTGAGCGTCTGTATGTGTTTCTAAAAAAAAATCAAAAATATATAGATGCAATATTAAAAAGTATATAAAAAACTAATTAAGTCATTTGACTCTCGGATACGAAAATTTCCGCCCCACCATGAAACATGCAGAAATCATAGTTGCAACATGAAAGATAAACTATTAAAACAAGCGTCCGATTTTTTTTCCCGTCCGGATGTATGTGCCTTAGCATTTTCGTTCTTTTTTATTTTAAGTCAGTATTTGACATCTCGACTATTATTTCAGGTTGTCTAGTTTTAATTAGTCTGTTCTGCTGGCAATAAGTAGTAATGTTTTTCTCTCCCAACTAATAAAACACTAGCCACCAGCCAGACAGCAATATCAGCACTAGTCACCAACAATCAATATTTTTCTCTCACACAGATCAGCACCAGCCACAGCCAGCTGACCAAAGCCAATAACTCTCCCGTTTAATTCGAGTACCTACACGTTTAGTCTCGTTTTTGTTTTAGCCCTACACGGCTGAGCCCAGCAACACCTGACTATCACCTCTTCTGACGCCAGCACAACAGCGTGCGTAACATCACAGCAAAAAATGATCTAAACAACATCGCTAAATTTACAACCTAAAAGCACAACAGCGTACAATCACAGCAAAAAATGATCTAAACAACATCACTAATGTTACAACCTAAAAGAACAATGACTTTGAAGTTCAGTTGTAGCATCCAATAACCAGCATGAAGCAGTATCATTGTAAGCCACACTGTTATTGGAGGCGTGGATATTCTCATAAATAGTTGGAAGGTTACGTACAACAGTGCGATAATATCCGTACCTTACTGCAAGCATGAACTAGTAATACAGTAATTGAAGCAAACCAAGCTTCCAACATCCTTCCAAAAATAAAGCTTTCAAAATCCTTCTAAAAACAAAGCACTTAGGATCTAGCATCCACTTTGCCCCTATCTATTCATTTCCATAGCATTTCTACTGCTTCAATGCTTCAATTCCAAAAAGAAACCCCAAAAAGAAACAAGGAAAGAGAAACCTAACGAAGGGCCAGTGATTGTATATCTAGTTTTACCACCATGATTCATGAGGAGCCCCAGTAAGATTTGACGCAGGCCATATTCCAAACCTAGGATTTTCAGCCTCGACTATATGCTGAGAGCAGGTTCCAGTGGCTCAGCAACACCTCTCCCACCGTTCAGGACTACTACCTTGCCATCTGAATCCACGTCAACAATAGCAGAATCACCTTCTTTCACCTCACCAGCCAGCATCTTCTCTGCCAGACTGTCTTCCAAGAGCCTCATGATAGCACGGCGCAGAGGCCTGGCACCATAGCTCGGGTTGTAACCTTCGTCAACAACCCTATTGCGGAACCTTTCAGTGACTTGGAGATTAATGTCCTTCGCCTTGAGCCGATCAAATACTTCTTTCAGCATAATATCAGCAATCTCCTTCACCTCCAACTTTGTCAGCTGCCGGAACACAATCATCTCATCCAATCTGTTCAAGAACTCTGGCCGGAAATACTGCTTCAACTCCTCTGTTACCAGGCTCTTGATCCTGTTGTAGCTGCTGTCCTTCTCTTCATAGTCAAGGTCAAATCCAATCTTGCGGCCTCCCTTCTCGATGACACTGCTTCCAACATTGGATGTCATGATAAGCAGTGTGTTCTTAAAATCAACTGTCCTTCCCTTACTGTCCGTTAGTCTCCCATCCTCCAAGATTTGAAGCATCATATTGAAGACATCTGGATGTGCCTTTTCAATCTCATCAAAGAGAACAACCGTGTACGGACGGCGACGAACAGCTTCAGTAAGTTGGCCACCCTCAGTGTAACCAACATAACCTGGAGGTGACCCAATGAGCTTGGCGACAGTATGTCTCTCCATGAACTCACTCATGTCCAGCCTGATCATGGCTTCCTCTGATCCAAAGTAGTAGGCTGCTAGAGACTTTGCTAATTCTGATTTGCCAACACCAGTTGGTCCAGAGAATATGAAGCTAGCAATTGGTCGATTTGGATTCTTGAGTCCAACGCGAGCACGGCGGATAGCACGGCTAATAGCTTTGACAGCCTCATCCTGGCCAATGATGCGTGTATGCAGTGTATCCTCCATCTTAAGGAGACGGTCAGACTCATCGGATGAGACCTTCTCCACTGGTATTCCAGTCCAAGAGGAGACTATATGTTGAATGTCTGCCTCTGTGACAAGAGGACCAACTTCGCCAGATTCAGTCTCTGCTTTAATCATCTCCTTGCTCTTGTCAATAATAGCTGTAATTTGGGCCTTCAACTCCATTTCACGATCTCTTAATTCCCCTGCCTGCCAATGAACAAGAACACGTGAACAGTCTTAGAGGCAGTATAATTGTTTCGTCATCATGACTACTATTTGCATTAGAACCTTTTGTAGCATCCAGAACATTTTTCCCCGACATGAAGCAAAAATGGTTATATCAATTTATATATTTGCAGACACACACATTGAGTCTTTGTACAGAGCAATTTTCAGAAGTTATACCTTCTCGAAATCTTGGCCACGAACAGCCTCATTCTTCTGCTTGGTTATCTGCCTAAGCTCTTTGTCCAGCTCTTTGGCTTCATCAGGCAGCTATGACATATAAATGACATGTTTAGATATGAACAATGCGCTAGTTGTATTTTCTAGGATAAGACCAATTCACTGGTAGTACCTGTGCATGCCTCAGCCTAACACGGGATCCAGCTTCATCAATCAAGTCAATAGCTTTATCAGGCAGGAAGCGGTCACTGGTGAAATAGTAAAATAACGGAAGTTTGTCAAAATTGGAATTAAAAAATAGATTTATCAGCAATCAAAGATGTAACCGTACATTCCTTCACTAGTAAAAGAAAAACACAAGTTGTACAAATCCAAAAATAGATATTCTACATGAGGTTTTTGCTTCTAGGAGCAACCCGAAACACTAATCACGTCCCATGGATGGAGGAGAAAACAGCAAAGCTCAAGCAGCTAACTCATCTAGCACAGAGTCCTGGAATACACTATTAAACATGCAAGGACTGAGGGTAATATGACCAATCATTTATCGATGGACAATCGAATCAAGTATTCCTACTGCGATGGTAAATCTTAATTCACGGTAGGCCATTTTCACTCACCCCAGGATAACCAAGGAAGCAGCAACAAAACTGCCACTCTACAAATAAGTGATTCCAAGAAACTTATCAACCACACCATGGCAAGGTCAAACAAACTTTTAAAGAGGAAAAATTGCAGCTAATAAATAAAACCAGAAGCAGTACATATTTCTATGGACATGATATAAGCCAAAAATTTATAAAAGAAGGGTGCTAATAAAAAGCGTGATATGATGCATCGCAGACCTGATATACTGATATGATAACTGTGCTGCGGCAACTAGAGCTTCATCTGTGTATCTCAGCTTATGATGGAGTTCATATCTCTCACGAAGTCCTCTTAAGATCTGTGTTGTTTCATCAACAGTTGGCTCTGGAACTTTAACTGGTTGGAACCTTCTCTCCAACGCAGGATCTTTCTCGATATGCTTCCTATACTCATCCAGAGTTGTGGCCCCAATGCACTGAAGCAATAACAATATAAATTTGTAAATTAGAGGGTGAATTTGGCCAGTTCATATGTTATTTGTGGGCATGGTTTATAAAGTAAAAGAAACAGCTACTAGAGTCAGCTCCGATATAGAGCCATGGTTTATAACGATATAGATGACATAATTCGAAATCAAGAACCTATACCTGCAGTTCACCTCTAGCAAGAGCAGGTTTCAAGATGTTAGCAGCATCAATAGCACCTTCAGCTGCACCAGCACCAATCAGCGTGTGCACTTCATCAATAAAGAGAATAATATCTTCATTTTGCTTTATTTCCTCCATAAGCTTCTTCAATCTTTCTTCAAACTCTCCACGGTACTTGGTACCAGCCACAAGGAGCCCCATGTCAAGAGTAATAACCTGGCCCAGAGAAGAAGTGTTCAATTTTATGAAACGGCATGGTGGTAATTAGGAAGAAATGATTTATTTCAAATCCCACCAATCACAGAATCGCATTTCACGCTAATGGTATCAGTATAGTGTACAAAGCCCAGCGTAAGCCTTGGCACGTTACAGTAGGTTTACGTGGTAAAAGCAGCATGGTTGTCACTACAAACTACATAATTTGGAAGTGAAAATGATTACTTCCCACACAAGGGGCACACACATCTAGGAAGAATTAGCATAGTGCAACAATCCATTGACAACTAACAACATGGATCCAAAATAGGTTAGTCTAAACAAACCTTCTTTCCTTCAATTGTTTCTGGAACATCCCCATTGGCAATACGCTGGGCAAGCCCCTCTGCAATAGCAGTCTTGCCAACACCGGGCTCTCCGATTAGGCAGGGGTTGTTCTTTGTTCGCCTGCCCAAAATCTGGGTTACACGCTCAATCTGGTTCTGTCTGCCAACAACTGGGTCAAGTTTTCCCTGCAGCACATGGTGGTTAGACTTCATTTCTTTAATAGATCGCTTGTGTGATAAAGCAAGCCAAAGGGGGACACGAAAAATACCTCTTCTGCCAGTTTTGTCAAATTAGTACCATATTCCTCAAGCGTGGGCATCTTCTGGCCACTAGCTCCTCCCCCAACTCCAGCACCAACAGCTTCCGTGCTTTCACCAACCATTCTTATGACCTGCACATCATGTCAAAATATGACTACCCTAGAAAAATTGACCATGAACAAGAACACTAAAAGATAATTACCTGGGTACGGATGTTATTTGGATCAGCACCAAGGCTCTCAAGCACACGGGCGGCCACGCCCTCACCCTCACGAAGTAGCCCCAGGAGTAAGTGCTCAGATCCTATATAGTTGTGCCCTGAATCATGAGCAGTGAAGAATATTAGCGAAAAGGATATGTACCCTTTTTTAAAAGCGAAAAACTAATCTCACAAGGTCATATTCCAAACTTAGAAATGAATGGACATAAAGGAGGCTAAGCTAAGTGGCAAGATTGTTTCTGGTACTAATGACTTGAAAACTGATGCGATCTCAAGGTTTCAGCAGAGCACGATAAATAATACACCCTCCATTCCATAATATAACTATTCTATAGCTACTTTTAGGTTTGTCCTACAACTATCTCAGGTTTGACTAGGTTTACCGAAAAAAAATATAGTCACAACTACAACATCAAATATACACAATGACAATGGATTTCATGATAGATTTGATGATACTAATTTGGTGCCACAAACCCTAATATATTTTGATATAAATTTTCATCAAAGCAAATATAGTTTGACCTAGGAAACCTAAAGTAGCTATACCTTGGAACGGAGGGAGAATAATACAATTTCAATGATTCTCATTTCACAATTACTGTGTGCTACCACTGCGCTGTACACAAGAGAATACTGTTGTACTACTATGATCGTGCCTCCTTTCTACACAAACCCTTCTGATATTTATGGCCTTTTCCATTTAAAGTATAATTCTGAACCAGCAATTAGCCATAGATTCGAATATAATACGTGCTGGCGAGCAATCCACTATGCATAATCATGCATTATGCAGTTAAATTTTTCATGTCTAATGTAGAACAGGGGTTTTCCAATTAAAAAGAAACTACAGTTTAGGATAATCGCACAAAATTTTTAGTTATGCTAGGGGTGGTAAAGGGCCTTGAAATTTGGCCTAGATAATCTAAGGGCCGGGCCCTAAAAGGGCCAGGCTCTAATCTTATACAATTTTGAGCTAAAAAGTTTAAGGGCCAATTGGATTGTGAAGTGACCACTAGGGCCATGATCTGTTACCACCCCTAGTTATGCCTACAGAGCCATGGATATAGCAAGCAATCAGAAAATTAAAAACAAAGGTATACTTAGAATAAGACTACAACATGGAACTAGCTGAAATCTGTGCATAGGTAGAGAATTACCTAGCTGGCGAGCTTCTTCGAGTGACAGTTCCAATACACGCTTCGCACGGGGTGTGAACGGGATTTCAACAGCCACAAACCCACTACCTCGGCCAATAATCTTCTCAACTTCCACTCGGGCATCCTTTAGATTAATTCCCATAGATTTCAGAACCTTCGCTGCTATCCCAGTTCCCTCACCAATAAGACCTAGTAAAATCTGCTCTGTCCCAACAAAGTTGTGGCCTAGACGTCTGGCCTCCTCCTGCGCAAGCATAATCACCTTGATGGCCTTTTCGGTGAAGCGCTCGAACATGGCCCGAACCACACCTCTTGACGCTGAACCCCGTGGCCGCGAAATCTGGCTTGCTACGATAGATCCGAAATCACGCTTGATCACAGACCTCGTGTCAAGAAAATTTGTCTGCCGCAGCCCTTGGAAGCCTCCAAGAGTAAGCATCCGCGTCGGCGTACTGCGCAGCATCGTGGCCCTCGCGCGAACACGAGATCGACCAGAGCTGCTCCGGTGTAATACGGTGGGAACAATCGCAGACTGAACTAGAGTCCCCTCCATATTGAATCAGTCAAAGAATCCCTAGCCAAATGTCACTTAAGCCTGCAAGAGGTACAGTATTTTCTATCACAAGCCAAATAACAAATGAAGCTAAGCCACATAGCACTTAGTGATGTAGAAATAAGTTTGCAACTTTAATCATGCGGTGACAACAGTTCATTAAGGAGAAAAGATAGCATTCTATAACCCCCTCCCCCCAAAAAAAAAACACCCAATACAGAGTCTACAATTCGATTGGATAGATAATTGTATAACACGAAGGATCCAATTAGGTTCACAAATGTACCAAAATTGAAGTCCCCTTTACATCCCAGAGGAAGCATGCAAGATGAACATGAGAGGGAGGGAAATTAGCGCAACAGCCAAGAAAGCAACACAATTAACCACTACAGATCACAGTTAGAAAAAGCAAGAAGCAACAAAAAGATATCTTGTCTTGATACTATTTCTCCACAATACATGGGTGCAGGCTTCAGCAACTAGCGCCGAAACAAATCAGTTAGCCTCGGCTCCATCTTTATTACGCTATTATTACGCTACCCACTTCAACCAGGAACAATCCGCTGGCGTTCCTGCCGGTTCAAACGACTAGCCGCCCCCGGCGACCTTAATCCTATCCGTATCCCCACCTCCAAAGGCTACCCCGCTGGGAGGAACATCCGCAGGCGCGCCACGAAGTTCGGCCCCACCAGATTCATCCGCAGACGCACACCAACCCGGATAAAACAAAGGAGGGGACGGGATTGATCGATTCGGAGGCAGGGTTAACCTGAGCCGGAGAGATTCCGCGCGGAGGAGAGCGGCGGGAGGGGCCGGAGGCAGCCGCGCGCGCAGCGGCGGGACGCTACGCCGGCGCCGCGACGGAGCCCTAGGGAGGGATGCGGCGGCAGCTCTCGCGGTCGGGAGGAGGGGGCGGGGGAGGGGGAGGACGGAGGGGAGGGTCAGTGGATCAGAAGGGGGGAGACGGCGACGGAGATGGCCACGCGACGGAGACTTTGCCGAACACGTGCGCTGCATTTTTTTTTTCTCCCTTAGCCCGATTGCGCGGCCCAACTAGCCCGTTCCACCAGCCCGAAGGGCGGCCCGCTTGGCCCATATCGAGCCCGCACCTCTCTCTGGACCGGCCCACGGCCCGCCTCGTTGCCGACTCCAAAGCCCACGACCGGAACCGACCCGACCGCCGACTCCGTCGTCTTCGGTCATCAAACCTCAGGGGAATCATGGTGGCGCCGTCAGCTCCGATGGTAAGTCACCTCTTTTTTTGCAGATGATAGCCAATTGTTTTTTAAGGCGAATAGGGAGAGTGCGGAACTGGTGAGGGATGCTCTACAAAGCTACTGCAAAAGCCTCAGGGCAACAATTTAATCTTGACAAGTCGTCTATCCATTTTGCCAAAAGTTGTGGGGGCAGTTGATAGAGAGCACATCAAGGCAATTTTGAATGTTGATAACGAAGCTTTAAGCGAGAAGTACCTGGGTATGCCTACTGATGTGGGTAGTTCCAGTAATGGATCTTTTAAATATCTCAAGGACAGATTATGGAAGAGAATCCAGGGATGGATGGAAAAGTGTCTGTCGGCTGGGGGCAAAGAGGTTCTAATTAAATCAGTTGCTCAGGCTATTCGTAGGTACTCCATGGCGTGCTTTAAGCTTCCAAGAGGGTTGTGCAAACATATTGATGGAATGGAGCGCAATTTCTGGTGGGGAAGCAAAGAATGGAAAAGGACTAATTGGGTCGCTCGGGAGGAGATGACAAAGCCAAAATACTTGGGAGGCTTGGGCTTTAAAGATACCGAGCTGTTCAATCTCGCCCTCCTCGCAAGGCAAGCATGGAGGATATTGCAGGACCCGTCGACGTTGAGTGCCCGCATCCTAAAAGCAGTTTACTTTCCAAATCAAGATTTTTTGGAAGCTGAGATTGGGGCGTCGCCGTCCCGAGTCTGGAGGGCGATCGTCGATGGTAGAGATGTGCTGAAACAGGGTATTGTGAAAAAGGATTGGCTCCGGTGAGACTACCACAATCTGGGATACAAATTGGCTCCCGAGGCCAGGCTTGGCACGCCCCCTGTGCAGCATTAAGGACAACCCACCGCAGAGGGTGTGTGATCTGATCGATGGAGCATCCAGAACATGGAACATGGAAATTCTAAAGGAGTTTTTTCTTCCAATGGATATCGAGGCAATCAAGGCATCCCCCTGTGTACTGCGATGTTAGGGGATTTTTGGGCCTGGAGCTACGAAAAGTCAGGCTTGTTCTCTGTTCGGTCGGCATATAGGATGCTGGTGCATACACGAGAAAGGAGGACAGCATGGCTGGAGCATTCGGCGGGATACTCGAACGTGGCTTCAGTGGAGAAGGAATGGGGCGAATTGTGGAAGACCAAAGTACCGTCGAAAGTGCGGGTGTTTTTGTGGCGTTTGGCACGTCAGTCTATTCCTACCGGGGACGTGCGGCATCATAGGAACATGGCGCCGAATGACAGTTGTTCGATCTGTGGGCAACCATATAGCTGGAGGCACTCACTCCTCGAGTGTAATTTGGCGAAAAGTGTCTGGGCTCTTGAACAGGAGGAGCTAATGGAGTTCCTGTGCCAAGTTCAGGAAGTTGATGCGCGGGCGTGGCTTATGGTGGTGATGCAGTCCCTAAGTCACCAGGAGATCACGCGAGTAGTGGTACGTCTTTGGGCTATTTGGCATGCTAAGCGCAAAGCCATTCATGAGAACATATTTCAGAGCCCACTATGGACACACTATTTTGTGGAAAGTTTTTTGGATGAATTGGGAATGCTCAAACCAGTTAATCCAGAGAGGAAACAAGCACAAGGGCCTAGACCAAGATGGATCGGTCCTCCTGCCGGCTTTATAAAGATAAACGTTGATGCAGCACTGGCCAAAAATTCCAATAGGACAGCGGCGGCTGCAGTGGCTAGAGATGGTGATGGCAACTTCTTAGGTGCCTCATCGTTGGTGTTGGAGGGACTAATGGACGCTGAGTCGGTGGAGGCGATTGCATGTTGTGAAGGCCTTGCGCTGGCTAGCGACTTGAACCTGGGTATGGTATGTCTGGCTACGGATTGTGCTAATGTGGTCAGGAGTATCCAGGGCGAAGGACTGGGACCCTATGGTGCGGTCATTAGGGATATTCAAGCAAGGAGGAGCTCTTTCACCAAGGTGGAGTTCGTTCACGAAAGTTGGTCTTCGAATGTCGACGCGTATGTCCTAGCTAGAAGCTCAGTCCTACTTGATGTTGGTAGGCATGTGTGGTATATGAGTCCTCCAGATGGAGTTTGCAGTTCCGTAGAGATTTAATAAAGTGTGATTCCCTTAAAAAAAAAAGGTGGCTAGCCTAGCGCAATCCTTCTTCCCCAAACCCTGCGATCCCCAACTCGAACCCAACCCGCGCGGCGCGCGCCCACCCACAGCGGGAGCCGAGACCGGCCGGGACCTTCGAGGAGCTTCGGGAAGCGGCGGATTCGATGGCGGCGGAGGGCGGCGGCGGCGGCAGCGGGGGGCAGGAGGCGTTCGAGGCGCGGGTGAAGCGCCTCTTCGGGTCGCGCCTCTTCGACGCCGTCCCGGACTCGTCCTTCCCGGCGGCGTCCTGGTCCGTGGCCTCGGGCGACGTGGAGCGCCGCCGCTGGGCGAAGCCGTCGGAGGCCCGCGACGCGGAGGAGGAGGCCGCGGGGGAGGCCGGCCGCGGGGACACGCCCTGCGCCTCCGCGTTCTACGACGCCAACGGCTGCCTCCGCGGCGGGCGGAGGCGCAGGTCCAGGCAGGAGGAGTTCGAGGGGGACCTCGACGACCTGGATGAGGACGACGAGGAGGAGGAGGGTATGGACAGGGGGAGGAAGACGGCCGAGGAGGACGAGGAGGAGGGGGTTAGGGTTAGCATCGGCCTCGACCCAACTCTGGATCGAGAGGTGAGGAAAATTACCTTCGCTCACTCATTTGAGTAGTGGCCCCATAATAAGCTGTTCTTATGATGTCATAATTGATGCCTTCCATTATGTTGGAAGTTGGAACTAAACTCTGAATTAAGATTAGGATCAAATCAGCTTTTGGTCTTCAGTATATGCCTGTTTTAAGAACAATTTCCACTTAAGATGTGTTGCCCTCCTAACTAGGGTTCTGCATAATTTGTGGACAAAGACTAGGCGGAGAAAATCGGACCACTTATTGATCAGTTTCTCTGTTATTTTTGCCATCTTACCATGTTGTCGCATTTCGGCTTCTGTTGACTTGTCATCTTGGATGCATGTTCTGGTGAATTCACATTTATGGCCCTGTTTGGAAAGGGAGTTTTAGGATCCAAATCCTTAGGATTTAGTACAAATATGAACTAAATCCAGAAACTTCTTAACCCCCTTTTTTCAAACTGGCCCTTAATGATTTTTGCTAGACCACCAAGGGCAATTTGTTATTTGGAAGCGCTCCTGTCCCTATTCCCTTTTGGTTATTATGAACTTGTAGGTAGTATAAATGATGAAGCATGTTATTGCCCCTATTCACTGGATTTGAAATACTTCAAGTAACTTAACTGGATTATGGTTTGTCATTATGATTGGTCATCCCTATGGCCTCTGGTTTGTTTGTATTGGTAATCTTACAGGACTTGTTTTTTACAGGAGGAGGAGGACAGGTATGACAGAGAGGCCTTTGGTAGAGAGGATGCTGCAGACCGTGTGTACATGAACGATATAATGGATGATGGCATAAACATGAGCATCAACAGTATAGTCCCTGACCTCCTTGATGATTCCATTGAAGACATGTACCGTTTCTTGAAGGATCCTCGGGCAGACATCAGGGCAGCATCTGCAAGACTAAGAGAAGACGATGGTTTGGCTAAAGATGGTAACTCTCACTATGCCGCTCAAGCCAAGGATCTCCCTACTGTAGGAATGCAGATAAAGAAAGCTGTGGAGGATGTCAATGTAAAACCTATACTGAAGAGGAAGGAGGAGCAAGCCAATTTAAAACCAAGGAAACGTGTCAGGTTTGATGCTAGTGTTAAGGATCCAGAGTCAGATATGTTTGAACATGATGAAGATTCTCCAATGGTTCCTCAATCCATGGATGTAGTCACAGAGAAGGAGAACACGTCCACTCCATCTGAGACTCCTGGGGTTCCTGACTACATAAGGAACCCTTCAAAGTACACACGTTACACCCTGGATGTACCAGAGTCTAACGATACCTCTAACAAGAGAGCTCTTGCAGATCTGCATGATCTGTTAGGGAAATCAGATCCCAACAAGATACATTCTGGGACCCCTGCTGAGATTCCTAGCTCAGTCACGTTCATTCCCCGCAAGAAGTCAGTTGATGCGATGGCAGTGGATGAGGGTCCCAGAACTAGCGATTCCACCTCATCTGTAATTGGTATGGTGGCAGAAGCCTCTGATGAAACTGATCAGTGTGAGATGGATGAAGATGACAGCAAAGCATCATCAACACCACAGATGCATACGCACTCAAAGGCGAGCTCCCGCCGTTACAGGTCAATTAGAACTGATGGTGATGATGAGTGAAACTGACAATAGTAGAGTCCCTAGTCCAATGTTTATTTTAAGAATCTTTCAAGTTTCAGATTTCCTTATGTAAATCGGGATATGTGTCTGTATCTTTGCTTTGGTCTTATGATATGAGCAACCAGCTTTTATTACTTTTCGTGTTACTCCTATTCTCAATTGGTCTGTCTATAGTTGCTTATACTGGCATACTGGGAACAACAGAGGATGTGTTAGAAAAATTAACAATCTATTCGGAGGCCATTGTTTGAATGCCTTTTGTGTCACCCAAAAGTTGTCTTGTCAGAACCCTTTCATCAGTTTATTCTGCTTGCAGAAATGAATTTAGAGGAAACCAACTGACCCTAGACAGTCTGTTATCAGATATGCACTTCAATTCTTCTGCAGGATCCAGAGCCAGCAGAATACAGAGTTTTGCACCATGGAGGCATACAGATACACATCCCATGGGTTAAAAAAAAATAGGGCATCCCATTTCAGGTTTCTGACCAAATTACAGAACCAACCCACAAGAACAACAGGACGCCAAGAACCTGTATCAATCTGTACATTCTTGCAGCGTTTTATTTACGGTGCTCAAGACACATACAGTGGTGGCTGGCTACAGCTTATCAGCAATTCTGTAGAGAGCATCGGCCACCTTGCCGAGCACACCAAGCAGGCTGCTCACCTGGTCCTTCCTCTGCTCCCTGTCCAATCGGCTGTTGATGTTCTGCGCCTCCAGCTGTGCTGCCACCATCTGGCTACTCCGGTCTAGGATCTCAACCAGCTGCCCCTGCAGGTTCATGGCGGTTCGTCCAGAGGTGGTGTCGTCGCTGCGCTGCCTCTTCTGCCCACACTGCGCTGGTGAGTCCTCAGCAATTTGCTCCGGCTGCTTTCTTTTTGATGTGCCTGCTGGTTGGAAACATGGCTGGTTGTTAGGCATGAAACCTCCCCAAGCTTGAAGTTCTACTGCTCTTAATTTGTTTGGGTTGCATGTTAGATTATTTGATTATAGAATTATGCCTAAACATTCAAGTGGATACTGGATTAGTTGATTATTTCTATATATGTTACAAGGGGACCAAGATAATCACTGTGAACGAAGACGCTGAATACAAAGGAGCAGTTCTTGATCTCCATAACTTCAGAATCGTTCGAAAGATTTGAAAAGAGAAGAGGATAATGGATGTTTCTTAATCAACTCTCCACCTCCACGTGTTTACACAGTAATTGGATTTAATAACCAAGGATTCCCTATGTAACAGATAATACAATAAAGAAACATCACTCTGTGTAAGTAGCAACAGATAGCATCAGTTTATTCCGGTATTAGCTAGAAAAGGGACCCCAGTCAGTCAACACATTGCCTTGGGGGCATTGATTCCCAGCCAGCACCGCCCGATGTTGAAACAATTCTTCTTATCGTCGAGCAGTGCGGACTCATGAGAAAGATTGTTGGTTCACAAAAAGGGAAAAAGGTAAAGCTAGTGTTTCACAATCTTAGGATGAATGAGAAATCGACACTGGGCTGTCTCATACTTTTGTGCTGATTGGACTTGTTCATGATTTGTTAATTTGTTACACAGTCTCTGGTTTCGGTTTTAAATGGTAGGAAGTGAAGTGATGCAATGGTTTATATATAAATTTTCTGTCCGTACTACGCTGGGGCTGATCAAACCAAACCAATGGAACAGTAGGAAGTTTCTGCAGAGTACCTTGCTCGGAGCTCTCTTGTCTGGGCACATCAGTCGTCTTCTCTGCAAAGGGAACAGCAGCAAGTGAAGCTATATCACCCAAGGAACAATTCGTTGTCAGGAACCAAAGAGAAAGAGAAAATTGGTTGCTTGATTGATTTCGAGCTTTATTGTGTCATCAGCACGAACACAAGCTTGAGAATTTTCACCCTGTCTAAACAATGAAACAGGAACGCAGCAACAGGAGAACAGGGTTGAACAGAACAAGGCAAAGGGATCAGAAAAGCTTAGACACTTCCATGCAGAAAAGCTCGCACTTTTATTCTCGAGAAGCAGCAAAAGGGAGCAAAAGGCTCCATGCGTCGAGAAAGGGGAAGCAGCAAGGAAGAAGAATGAATGGAACGACTTGCTCACCGGAGGCGGGTAAGGCCGCCGGCGCCGGCGCCGGCGCCGGCGTGGCCGTCGGTGTGGGGCTTGGCGTGGCCGCATCGTCTTCTTGATCATCCTCGTCCTCAGACGACGAGAACAGCCCGGCCCCGCGGCCACCGTCGAGCGCCGCCGCCACCTCCGCCTTGCTCTCCACGTCCACCACCACAGGGCGCGCCGCCGCCGCATTACCGACGGCGCGCCCCTCGAGGATGTCGTAGACCTCGCGGTCGAAGAAGCCCGGGAGGCGCCTCTCCCGGCGCGCGTCGTTGCGCATGGCCCAGAAGGAGGCCTCTTTCCTGGCCGCGAGGCCGCGCTCCCACTCCCTGATCTTCTTGTAGTCGCCGGCGAGGTTGCTCCAGCGCTTGCGGCACTGCACGGGCCCGCGGTCGACGCCGTGGCGCCGGCAGTAGTCCGCCACCGCCGCCCACTTGGTCGGCTCCGCGCCGGCGCCGGCGCCGCCCCTGGCCCGCCCCCGGCCGCGCCCGCGCCCGCTCCGCTCCACCACCCGCTTCCCCTCGATGAGCACCAGGATCTCCTGCCGCGTCCACCGCGGCAGCCGCGACCCGCGCCCGGTCCCCACGCCTCGGGCCTCGCCGGCGTTCGACATGCCGCCCCGGCCCCGGCCCACGGCGACCTCTCCACGGCCCCCCCCCCCCCCCCCCCCCCCCCCCCCAAAAGAACCGGTGCAGCAAGCAACAGGGACGCAGGAGGGGACAAGACAACAAGGGTGTTTTGTTTGGCCCTCAACTCTAAAGCTGAGAATTAGGAGGGAGCTAATCAGGATTAAGGACTTTGATTAAGGGTTAGTGGTGGCTCTTCTCCTCTCCTCTCATCTCATCCCAAAGACTAGCAGACCTCTAGTAGCTTGCAAGGGTTTGAAGTGGATTAAGGAAAAGATGAGTGTGGGTGATTAGGAGAGGAAAGGGGCTTGGAGGAAAGAATTGGCAAGTGGGGGCTCCAACAGCAACGGGGGTAGGGTAGGTGTTGGTAGGGGTGGTAATGGGCCAGGGCCCTAATGGCCTCTTCACAGCCCAATAAAACCCTTAAAATTTTTAGTTCAAAAATACATATGTTTAGAGCCCGGCCCTTTTAGGGCCCGATCCTTAGATTTTCTAGTTCAAAATGTTGGGCCCTTTACCACCCCTAGGTGTTGGAGGGCTAGCTAACCTACTTGCTGTCTCGATTTCTCAGCGAAAGGATGGGGAACAGTGATGGGGTACTGTTGTGATCTCAAGCCTTTTACTGATCTCATGAAAACAATTTGGAGGCGAATAATTCTTTTTGTGCGTGCGTGGGTGGACTTGTGACTTAGCAGGGTTTTTATATAGTTTTGGATTGGTCGGTATCATGGTTCAGCCAACAATTAGGGTCTACCTGGAACAAAAACACTTTCAACAGCATAGCAGAGAAAAACGATTGTTTTCTACAAGAATTCATATATATCCGCAATTTATAATTTCCAAAAATTATTTTAAATCTAGAGACTAAACTAATGTTTTTGTGTTACAGAAAATACATAGATGACTTGATAAAACAGCTGCATGTGAATCTTCATGCAGTCTGTTCTGGTGGCTGGTGGCTGGTGCTGATTTGCTGTGAGAGAAAAATACGGCTGACTGGTTGGTACCTGGTGGATGGTGCTGATTTGATGTGAGAGAAAAATACTGCTAATAGTTGCCAGCAGAACAAAGTAATAGTCCAAAACGACCATAATCAACGGCGGAACCAGGGGGCGAGCAGGGGCCACGACCCCCCCTAAAATCAGTGAAAATTTTTAACCCCCACCTATATTCTAAAGCCCAACACAAAGGTCAATCAATGCAACGATGCTTTGTACTTAAGTTCTTCGGCTATCGTCCTTAACATACCCAACAACACATATTGAACGGTGCACGTATACACATCTACCTAGGCAGCTAGCTAAATACTAGTCAAATCCAACCCGAAGACTCCAATATTACTCCTTCCGTCACCAAATATAAGGCATTCTGGAGTTTTAGAATAAATTATGGCTATATAAAAGACTCTCCTACCCATAATTACCCTAATTATTAAGTATTGGGACTCTATTTGGTTAACTAAATATGTGCTAATAATTAAAGTAGCATGACATTTCTCATGCACCTCCCCCACGTGCACCTCCCCTGCATGGCTGCATGCATGTCTTTTTATTAGAAAAGATCCGAAAATGATGCACAATTAAAATGGTTGGGTCCACTCTCAACTCATAATGCCTTACATTTGAGTAAAAATTTCAAACTCTAGAATGCCCTACAAATTTCAAACTCTAGAATACCCTACATTTCTAGAAAACCAAATAAATAATGCGGTTTTCAATCATAATTGGTAGAAATAATTAGGGGTAACAAAGTCATTTGTTTAGATAAGTAATGTATCTGAAATCTCCTAAAACTACACTCTTTGTGGGACGGAGGGAGTATGTTATAATTTTTTTCAAAAAACATGGTCAAACTAAAAAAACGAAGACATTTGATATTATTTTATGAAAGAAAGAGAATACAAATTCGCAATACGTCTGCGAAGTTGTAAAGTGCAAACAGAACATATGTAAAGCATTTTCTCTATCTAAAATATTAGTAACACGTCTATATATCTTGATATGTTTCTCACGTATAGTATAAAGTATCTGCTCGGCCCCCCTTATTCAAAATTTCTGGTTCCGCCGCTGACCATAATGTCCCATGAAAATCTGAGTTTTGCAGGTGTGTGATAGATATTCCAGCCACGAACAACTTGTGATATCATTGTGACTTATAAATCGTCGAATATTATAAATTATGGACATTCCAGATTATAAATCACTACAAAGAAAAAGAATCATCGTGGACATTCCAGTCTCCAGATTATGAATTACTGCGAAGGAAAAAAAATTGTTGTGACCAGCACCCGAACCAAAATACAGATCCCCGCTGATCGGAAAACCTCCGGTCGGACATGAGCAAGGAGATACAAGGTCGTACATAGGGCTGGAAACGAGACGAGCCGAGCCAGGCTCGGCTCGGCGAGGCTCGGTGCATGAGCGAGCCGAGCTTGGCTCGGCTCGGTAGTTTGGCGAGCTCGCTGAGGAGGCTCGGCTCGGCTCGAAGCCGGCTCGCGAGCCTGGCACAAAATATATACTATACATTTAGTATACACATTATAAGACATTGACTAGTGCATATAAATATATAAAGCGCATACATGTGTTGAAATGAAAGTAATCAATAAACAATAATCATATTAAGCATAGATATAGATTAATATTGATGTTGCCACACCACAGGTTAGGGTTAGAGTGTTTCATAATAGCCTATGAATCATTATGAGCCTCAGTGGACCGAGCTCGCGAGCCGGCTCGCGAGCCAGAGCGAGCCGGCTCGGCTCGGCTCGTCATTTTCACGAGCCTGAGAAGTAGGCTCGGCTCGGCTCGTTGGAGGCTCGCGAGCCGCTCCGAGCCGAGCCGAGCCGAGCCGAAGCGAGCTCGAGCCAGCTCGCGAGCCTCGAGCTATTTTTCCAGCCCTAGTCGTACAGTGGTGTCGGCGTTCTTGTCGCAGTTAAGTGTGTGTTGACAACTTACACCGCGTTCGGCAGGCTGGAGCTAGAGGCTGGAGCTGGAATGGGGTGAGAGAAACATACTGTTGGACTGGCTGGAGCTGGAGCTGGTGGCTGGAGTGGTGTGAGAGGAAAATACTGTAGTGCTGGAGGGGAGAAGACCAGCCGAACGCAGTGTTAAATGCTGGATTTGTAAGATCTGGGTTGTAAGCATTCATCCTGACTATGTAAGGCCAGAACTTTTTCTTAATCCCAAAAAACGAGGATGATCATACATGTGCTGCAAGGTCCAAAAGATAAATTGGCCTCTAGCTTGTGACAGATTCTATCGGTCGCTTAGGTTATCCGCACTCGTCATACTCTAAATTCACTCTCTAAACAGAATATTTCATCATATTCATCAAGATTCTCTACTCTATATTCAGTTTCTCCGCACTCATTCATCCTCTATATTTCTACTCCATACCTGTCAGCGTACAGGGAACGGGGGTACCTTTAGCAGACGACTCATGGAGAGGCTCGACTGACGAGGTGCATGAAGAAGTAACCTGCAAGATGGGCTGTAACATCCCAAAATTCACTAAATTAAATCGCACGCTAAAACCGTTTTCATCGTTGAGCTCAATTAGCCCCAAACCCTAATCCTCTCCCAGTCCACCCGCTGTTCTGTCATCCGACTTCAAAGCACCGACCAAACCCTTCCTCTTTTTCCTCGCCGCCGTCCCATCCCGCGCCGCTCGGCTGCCTGTCGCCCACGCGCGACCGCCCGCCGCGAATCCCGCCGCGCTCCTCTTTTCTTTTTCTTCCCTCTTTTTTTTTCTCTCCTCCTTTTCCTTTTCTTTTCTCCTTTTCTTCTCCTTTCTTCTTTCCCTTTCCTTCTCCCCTGTTTCCTGGCTGTACGCGCTCGTCCCTGAGCTTGCCCCGCGCGCGTGCTCGCCCTGCCGCGCGCTCGTACCCACGCGCTCCGCGTGCCCGGGACGCCCGCCACGCCGCTCGCTGCTGCTCGACGCGTCCCGTCACCTGCTTCGCCGCGCCGCCCGCCGAGCGCACTGCCCGAACAGCGCCGCTGCGTCGCGACACGAGCAAGTGGCCGGAGCGCCATTAATGGCGCCCCGCGATGCTCGCTAGCCGGCCACCGCCCCCGGACGTCGCCTTCCCCGCTTGCGGCCGCTGGCCCTGCCCCGTCCCATCCCTGCCTAGGGGCTCGCGCTCGCCGGCGAGCAGGGCTGGCCGCACACGCGGTGCCCCACTGCCATTAACGAGCTGCAGAAGCTCGCAGCCGTGCCTCCCTCCTCCACCGCCTCTCCTTGCCTATAAAAGGCGCCCCAAGCTGCTCTCCACGCCATCACCAAGCTCGCCAAGCCGCGCCGCTCTGCCAACTCTCTGCCTCTCCCAATTTCTTCCTCTGCTCCACGAACAGAGCCTCAGACACCGTCATCGATCTCCTCACTCAGTCCATCTCGGTCCAATTCCCTCAACGGTGAGCATCTCCACACCTTCCTCCACCTCTCCCAAGCTGCGACCCTCCCTATCCCTTCTTGTACAGAGCCCTCCACGAGTTCGCCGGCCGCCACCCATGGCCGCCCGTGGCTCCCTCCTCTTTCCGCAGCAACCCTCGTTGGGAAGCCCCAAGATCGAACCCCCTTTCCCTCCTCTCTCTAACTATGTCCTCAGTTTTAGGAATGACGGCCGGAATCATCACTTCGCCGGAGCTCCGGCGAGCTCCTGTCTCTGGCCATGGCGTGCTCGACCAGAGGAGCACGAGGGCCTCCAGTGCTGACCGTGCCTCTCGCCTGATTTTTTTTTCTGGGCTGGTCCACTTGTGGGCTCATGCGGGAACTAATGGGGCACTAGTTCTGGTGCACATGCGCACAAACCAAATCACCTATCACCCGCGACATACTAATCCAGTATGCGCTAGTCACGTCATTTTAATTTTTGGAATTAAATGATAGCTACACACTATAAGCCATATCTCACACATATAAACTCTGATTCCATTGATTCTTTTTCCTAAATTCCTATAAAATCATATACTACCCACTCATCCTATTTTCGACTCTCCCTAACCACAGTTTAGCCCTTAAACACCTCCTTAACCTATCATTTCATGCGCCAAAAATTCTCCGAGTGCCTCCAAATCCGATCAAGCCATTTCCAATATAGTTTTGGCCGTGCCATTAGGAAACCACCCAAAAATATTACTCCTATCTCCATATCTTAATTATTTCCGATTCGAGCTCAACGATAAAACTTTTATCTCTGTCTTGATTGTGTGCTTGTTTGTTTGCGTCGTAGATCACGGTGTGAACGAAGGAGAGCCCGCTAACGAGCAGTACTGCGAGCAAGGGAACGAGGATCAGTTCCACGACCCTGAGCCCGAAGGACAGGACTTCCCCGAAGGCTACGAAGACGGCAAGTTCAATCCCATCCTTTGATGCATGTTTCCGTCCTAGTTTTTATAAACACAACCCAATGGCCTGTTTTATAAAATCGCATACGTTTTACTTGCATGAAAACACGGTTGGATAGCCACCCCTTGATTTGTTATAACCATTCCTTGACTACCTAGATTAATGTCTGCTTTCGCTTGGACGTTAATCGATATTAGAACACTTAGGACAATACCCATAATACGATTTATTTTATAAAGAAAATGCGTGTGTGTGGGAAGGGATAAATTGTGGATTTTCAAAAGAGGAGTATAGACGGGATGGACGGCACTTCTGTGTGATTTGCCGATTGGTGTGCTTGTGCCTGTGTGGCAGAGCAAGGAGGGAGATATCCATCTTGTCATGTCTAAGGACCGAGTTGGTGTGTCATCTCACCTAACTCTACTTTCGTGCAGACCACTCGACCGTTGAATGGGCAACGACGTAGCATAAATCCCACTAGTTGGTGTGGTAGCCATCAGGAGAGCTGAGAGCAACGGGTGACTAAGGAAAAGGGATAAGTCCCGAGTGACTTATGCCCGGTTTTACCTATGTGAACGGTCGATGACCCCTTGGTGCATCCCGTGATGGCTAGTCAGGCTTAGCTATGGTGGGTAATGGCTATGTTGGGATCTACACCGACACGACGGTGTTCGAGTTGTGGTATCCTACTTGTGGGTAAAGTTGCACACCTCTGCAGAGTTAAGAATCTATTCGAATAGTCCGTGCCCACGGTATTGGGCGAGTTATGGTGTGGTCACATAACTAGTGTTTCTTGGGATGGGCTGGTGTGAGTTGTTTTGGATTTGTGTCCAGCAGTTGTGCCGTGTGCTACGACGGACGGGGAGTCCGGTAGCAGTTTAAAACTTGAACTCCGTGTTACTACAAAAACTGTTTTCAAAAAGGTTTTCTGTTAAATAGACCCCTGCATAAGATATCGTTTTTCTACAAATTAAACCGCAACCTTATCCTTGATTTACCTATGCATGTTATTCTGATGTATCTCCCCCGTGGGGGTGGTTGGACTTGCTGAGTACGTTTGTACTCACCCCATTCTTACTTTTTACAGAAGAAGATCCAGACTTCTTACCAGACGACGCCGAGTAGGGTTATCGTTCTGCACCCAACCTTGCCTGTGGTACCGGCCCTGTCGAGATGCCTCCGCTGTCGCAATACTCTGAGCCCGTGCTAGACCCCATGTGGTTTGCAGTCTGGTGTTATGTAGTAGCTTGGTTAATTATTATTATTATCTGTATCGAGTGTCCTCCAAGGTTTGTACGGTTTTGAACCATCTGATGTAATAAATGTGGCATCAGCCTCCTGGGACTGGTGCTTTGTATCACATTTCAGTCTTCTCTTATGAGGGGACGCTTCATGGGCCCGCCAGACCCCACGTCCCGGGGTGCAGCTAGGAGGATCCTGACCATCCCGGGATGGCACTGTAGAGGACCTCGGGACGCTGTCGAGGTTCCTTCGGTTAGAAGGAAGCGCAACAGATCATTAACTACACCCTAGACTCTCCTTAGAGACAAGACATGGTATAAAAGAGATAAGACTCTCCCTAGAGACAAGACATAATGTAACATAAAGAGATGGACACACCATGTGCTCTCACTCTCTCACTCACTCTCCCTCCCTCCCTCTCACCGTGGGAAGGTGCATGCATGCATGCACGCCCATGATAGAGGAGAGATGGGCACCCCGGGGTGCATATGCCATGCACCCCGGGATGCATACGAAGAGCATGCCTATCTACATGCATCACAGGATGCACTTCTAAGTGCATGCCCATTAAAGTAGGAAGAGTACGTCCATTAAAGGCTTCTCTCTCTATCTCACTCACTTGCTGCACGGACTCTAAGGTGATAATAAGTCCCTACCGAGTGCCTGCCAGGCACTCGGCAAAACGGCCACCCAGGGTCCCGCCACATGGTCGCTTTGCCGAGTGCTGGATCCTGGCACTCGGCAAACATTCAAATCTTTGCCGAGTGCCAGGACTTTAGCACTAGGCAAAGTGGATGTTCTGCTGACATGTGAAGGCCACTTTGCCGAGTGTTTTTGCATAAGCACTCGGCAAAGTTGACACATTTTTTTTCTTTGTTCTCTGTTTTTCAATATAAATACAACAACAATATATATAAATGCAGGGACATTACAGGCAGTTATAACAATAAATATATAATTGACAAATACGAGAATAGCATCGATACAAATAACGAGTCCATCACATATATCACAAGTCCGATAGACAATACATCACATAGAACGAGTCCATCACATATATAAAGTCCAATACATAAAATATGTCCACAAGCTAAGAGTCCATCGACGCGCCAAGTCCACTAGTGTACAAGCTACGAGCAGGTGTCACTCACGGTCAGGTGGGGGGGGGGGGCAAGATTGCCACGGAGCCGCCGGCGAGTTCTGGTCCGGAGGAGGGTCGTTCGATGCGTTCCACGACTGATTCTGCAAATAGAAACACATAATTTGAGTAAGAATAACAAAGATATAATAATTAATATCTATAAACCACACCATCCGCTCATCTCCTGCCGCCCCCTCCTCGGCCTCCTCCTCGTCCTCCTCCTCGTCCCCCTCCACGTGCTCCACCTCCTCCTCGCTCCCCTGGTCCTCCACCCTCTCCTCCTCCTCCTCCTCCTCCTCCTCGTTCTCTACAGGAGAAGGGGTCCTCTCCCTCCTCCCCCTCCTCACCTTACCTCCTCCACCACTCCCACTACCTCCTCCTCCACCCCTCTCTCTCCGTCTCCCTTTCCCTCACCCTCCTCCACCACCTTTGCGAACACTACGGCTCCCAGACCCCTCGGGTACGTCGGACCCACTGCCGCCTCCTCCACCACCGCCTCTGTACAAGGAGCTCAGCCAAGTCATCTTGTGACCGCCTGACATCTTTGTTTAGTTACCTGAAATCAAAAGGAGTGAACGAATTAGTCAGGATAAACAATATTTGCAAATAAATGAAAATAAATAAAATATAACTACAAATTAGCATAATACATATTAAATATTGCGAGTCCTACATGTTTTAGAAGTAGTCATCATAATCGGGATTAGCTGGATCGTAATCCTCATCATCACTATCAGCTATGTCAACATAACCAGCAGAATCCAAAGGAGGAATGTCGTCTTCACTGTCTCTGCCTAAACGTAGTCGCTCTAGTAATTGTAAGTCCTGAATATTTTGAACCTCATCTCCACCTTCCTCGTCAACTTCCCTTTCATTGTCGACTTCCATTCCAATCTCGTCGGATAAGTCTACCTCAAAACTCCCTTGTAGCCCCTCTTCTTAAAAAAACTCTCTATCATTGTTGTAATCTTCGTTGTTTGGGAGAGGTAGTTTGCTGTGTGGCGATACTTTATACACAACATCCCAACCCCGAAGACGGTGGTCGGTTTGGCACGGGTATGAGAGATAATAAACTTGTATGGCTTGTTGAGCCACAATGTACACATCTTCACCTTGTAACGTTGAATCCTGTCGAATTTCGACTAGACCAACACTAGGGGTATGTCTTGTTAATGTTGGATCAAACCAATGGCATTTGAAAATGACTAGAGTGAGCGGTACAAAACCATGAAACTTGAGTTCGTATATTTTTTCAACTCTTCTGTAATACTCGACTCCATCTTGACCTGGCGTAAAAATGCCGGTATTAGTGGTTCTTCGATTGGGTCGACTCTGCTCGTATGTCATTGTGTGGAAGCGATATCCATTCACATCATAAACGTTAAACGACTTGACCCTGTAGCTAAAACCATCGGCAACCTGTCTCAACTCGGCACTCATGAACGAATCAGTTTGGCCCTGCAAGCGTATGCAGGATAGTTTGTCATATAGTTCGAGGACAACGAAATGGAATAGAACTATGAATTCAAGACTACCTTCTGTTGAAACCAATAAATGAAATCGGGTTGTGAATTTACCGTGCCTTTTTTAAGAAGACTCTCCATTTCCATCGGGGTTGGAGCCCTTGAGCGACGCCAAAATAGTTGTTGAAATTCCCTGTATCAAAAATGACAAAGGGGGTTGGATGCCAAGTAGTGAAAACTTGTGAAACGGAAACTCATGAATTGGGCACAATGTTGAGTACTTACACAATATACGGCTCCACCTCGGAAAGGTTGGTCAACACGTATAGCATGATACGACGCCACTCTTCATGGTTCAAGGTCTTGTACCTCGCATCACTTGCACTTCCAAGTTGTCCTCGGAAGATGCTGAGACTCGATTCATTATCGCCAGCATTGTAACGAGGGGGTGGATTATGCACGCTGGGAAGATTGTCCCCATAGTATTTGGTTGTGAAGTTTGACACCTCCTCCAAAATATATGACTCTGCAATAGAAGCTTCAATTTTACATTTATTTTTGCATTTCGTTCGAAGGACCTTCTGACATCTCTCAATTGGATAGCACCAACGGTACTGCACAGGCCCCCCCATCCGTGCCTCGTACGGAAGATGTAGAAGCAAATGCTGCATCGGATTGAAGAATGCGGGTGGAAAGATCTTCTCCAGCTTACATAGCAACACAGGGGCCACTTTTTCCATGTCCAAAATGACGACCTGAGATAACTCCTTAGCACACAGCTGGCGGAAGAAATTGCTCAACTCTGCCAACACTCGCCATATATTATCAGGGAGATAGCCTCGAACCATCACAGGAAGAAGCCGCTCAATCCATATGTGGTAGTCATGACTCTTCAGCCCGTTGATTCGCATCGTAGTCAAATTAACTCCCCTCCTCAGATTCGCTGCATACCCATCTGGAAATTGTAACTTTTGGATCCACTCTAGTGCTTCCTTTTTTTGGGGCCTCGTTAGGATGAAATCCGCCGGAGTCTTCCTCCATTGTCTCCCTGGTCTCGGAGTCTTCATTTCGTATCTTGGTCTATTGCACAACGTTGCCAGATGCACTCGAGCCTTGACGTTGTCCTTCGTCTTATCAGGAATGTCCATGACAGTTCCAAAAAGAGATTCACCGCAATTCTTTTCAGTGTGCATGGCATCAATATTGTGTGGAAGGAGGAGATCATTAATATAGGGAAGCCTCCACAAGCCAGAGACCTGAGTCCAGGAATGTTTTTCGCCATATCCCACAAAACCATCTGCATCATTGACCTAGAGAGCATCTATATGAACATGAAGCACGGCACCCGTCAGCATCTGCGGTGCAGATTGTGTAACTACGACACCTTTCGTGAAGTTCTTAATGTCTCTTCTAAATGGATGGTCAGCAGGAAGGAATTATCGATGTTTGTCAAACGACGAATACTTGCCCCCCTTTCTCAACCAAATGAACTGCAGAGTTGCCTTGCATGTTGGGCATGGGAACTTTCCATGAGTACACCACCCGCAGAAAATGCCATACGCTGGGAGGTCATGCAGAGAGTAGTGGTACCACACATACATTCTGAAGTTTGTCTTTGTCGCTCGGTCGTACGTCCACACCCCCTCCTCCCATGCTTTGATCAACTCATCGATTAGAGGCTCCATGTAAACACTCATTTTATTCCCTGGGTGCTAAGGAATAATCAACGACACAAATATGGTTTGTCGTTGAAAGAGAACACCGGGGGGGGGGGGGGAGATTCAAGGGAATAACGAACACGGGCCAACATGAGTACGATGCGGCCATCATACCATAAGGATTGAACCCATCGGTTGCCAGTGCAACACGTACATTACGAGCTTCTTTAGCTTTCTCATGATGAATCTCATCAAAATGAGTCCATGACTCACCGTCGGAGGGATGCACCATCTTATCTGGGTTGTATCGAACACCTTTTTTGTGCCATGTCATCTGTTTCGCGGTTTCCTCGGTCATATAGAGTCTTTGGATCCTCTGAATGAACTGAAGGTAACGTACGATTTTCACAGGAATCGTGAGCTGCCTCTTAGGCTGACCGTCACCAGCATCCACCTCCAGGAATCTTGAGGCTTTGCATTTTGGACAGTAAGTTTCAACCTCGTGCTCTTTCCTAAATAAGATGCACCCATTAGGACAAGAATGTATCTGCTCATATGGCATCTTCAGTGCACTAAGGATTTTCGTCGCCTGATACATTGTCTTGGGCAGAATGTGATCTTCTGGAAGCATGCTCCCAAAAATGGTCAACATACTATCAAAGGCGTCTCGGCTCAGGCCAACTGGGACTTTAAGGCCATAAGGCGTTCAATGCCGTCTAGCTGAGAAACCTTTGTTTGGCCGTGAAGAGGTTTCTGTGCCGCCTCCAACATCTAGTAAAACGCCTTTGTGCTTGCCTCTGGCTCCTCCTCCTGCGGTCCTTCACCGAAATGTGCCTCCTCATAGTCGTCTAACATGTCTCCAATCCCACCAGCAGCATCACATTCATCGATGTGTTGCCTCACGACCTCGTCCCTCGTATGATGGGCTTCACCGTGAAAGATCCACCGGGTATAGTCTGGCGTAAATCCATAATTGACAAGATGTTCGCCCATGACCTTCTTTGTCTTTCGTTTCTGGTTTCCACAACTCTTGCAGGGACACCACATGAATCTCGACCCTTCAGCTTGCGCCCATGCCCCTTCCAAGAACTCGTTAGTCTTCTCAATCCATTCATTGGTCATGCTAGCTCGAATTACCCGGCCGGTGTACATCCACTCACGGTCATCCATCTTCCAAGATATCAGCGACTACTATCAAAATTTGGCTTAGACTCTAGTAGGTAAATATAGGTCCTAATCCCACCCGACCATGCGTAGATAAGATCAGCTTCCATGATCCACTCCTATTCGACACAGAATTTCGGCAGCACCTCCCCGCTGTTCTCCAGATACACGTCCTGAAAGGGAGATTGTGTATCCCGAGAACAACAGGGAGGTGATGCCGAAACTCTGACTCGGATCGGAGTGGACCATAGAACCTGACCCCATCTACGCATCCTCGGGCTGTCCAAAGAAGCGTGGACAATTCGAAACAGATACGATTAAAGATATGTAGAAAAAACTGCATATCTCCAGTCGTATCTCTTCCGAACGGGAGACGATTAACTGGTTTACGCGATCTACGAACATAATTTACTAACTACATATCATTATCCAAATGAACTAAACTCTAATTTAGTTATCAATATTTCGGTTGTAAACTAAAATAAAATAAATAAATATCTACTTAACTAAATAAACAAACAAACTAAAAATATACACTAAGAATATATATAAACTAAATTCTAAATAAACTAAATTCTACATAAACAAACTATAAATAACTATCTAAAAATAAACTAAATAATCTAAATTTGATATAAACAAAATATAAATAACAATCTAAAAAAATAAATTCTATATACACTAATAATATAAACATTTAAACTATAAACTAAAAATATTTTAAAAAATTACCTTAACAGTGTGGAGCTGCGGGCCGGGGGCGCTGCGGTTCGGGGGCGGCGCTGCGGGCCGGGGGTAGCTCGGCCGGGGCGTTGCGGACCCGCGGCCTTGCCGGCGTGGAGGGGCGGCCGGCGGCGCTGCGGTCCGGGGGCGGACCGGCCGGGGCGGCGCGGACCAGCGGCAGCGGCGGCGCAGGCCGGCGTGGCCCCAAGTGGCGACGAGCGGCGGCCCGGCCCGGGGCGGCACGGACCATTGGCGTCACTGGCGCTGGCCCGGGCGGGGCGAGGCAGGACGACGACGCCGGGGCGGAGCCGGGACGCCGGGGCCGGGGCGGCGGCGGCGTGGCTCGGGTCGGCGGCGGGGGCGCGGTCCGGGGGCGGCGCGGGTCGGCGGCGGGTGCAGGCCGGGGGCTCGACGGCGGCGGCGTGGCGCGGAAGGCCAGCGGCGCGGGTCGGCGGCGGCGGTGTGAGCGTGCGTGTGTGTGTCGAGTGTGTGGCGTGCGTGCGTGTGTGTGGAAACCGCGGGGTTAAGTCCTGGAACCAAAATTTTCGCCGTGTGCCGCATCGGCTTTGCCGAGATCAGGGGCACTCGGCAAAGCCATTTTAAAAAACAATTTATTCGCCCTTTGCCGAGTGCCAGATCGGTGGGCAGTCGGCAAAGCTTGGGTTCGCCGAGTGCCAGGCACTCGGCGAACAAATTTTTTGCCAATTCAATTCAAACCTGCGAAACAAAAAAAAAGATACAAATTAAAAATAAACATTATTTCATGCATAATAATTTCAAACTCAAATTAAGATAATTAGAATTTCAAGTTTCATGATTTTATGCAGGAAAACCTATTATTTCATGTGTTTCTAAAGTCAAATTGAATTTATATCATCAAATTCGTTTTGATGAGGTATGTATAAGACATTTAGTGACTACCAACTAAATAATTTGCCAAAATAATGCAACAAATTATGGTTCATGATTTCATGCAAAAAACCCTATTATTTCATGCGTTTAAAGATCAAGTTAAAACTAAAACTAAATATATTGATTTTCAATGTGTGCCAAAAATAATTTTATATATAGATAACTAAATCAAAAATTAACCAAATTTTCACAGGACACATGTTTTGTTGTTATTTCTCTATATAAAAAGTTTCACAATGAGAATCATATGCGACTTTCATTTCAACCACAAATTGAACCGGATACTACGCATCTCTGCTAAACTTCTTCGGAGATCCACCGGCTTGTAAGCGGTGTACCTTGTCACGTGTCCTAAACACTGTCAATTTTTTTCCCACTCCATCCTAGCATGAAACCAAGAGATTTGCACAACTACCATAATTTTCAGACATTGTATGCTATTTTTGGTTTTTTCTGAACGTCCGTGCACACGCTTGTGATCAAGTTTCCTGATAAAGATGCTTCAACTTTTAAGTTCTTTCGCGCATACGACATCAGTTTTGATTCAAGTACATAAATATCAAATTTCCATCCATTGATTTCAAATTTTCGACCCACTTCTAATTTTAAATTAACTTCGACCGATTATTCCCCACAAACAAAAAAATTAACAGAAAATAGTAAACCAATCAATAAAAGTATTTTATGTTACTAGGGATTAAATTATCAAATTTAAGTAGAGACCAAAAAAATTTGAAGGCCCAAAATTTTTTTTAACCAATGTTGCCAAGTGCCTAAGCTCCAGCACTCGGCAAAAGAAACTTTGTCGAGAGCCAGGCCAGCGCACTCGGCAAAGTTTCTTCTTTGCCGAGTGCCTGCTGGAGGCACTCGGCAACATGTCTCCTTTGCCGAGTGCCAGAAGGTGGCACTCGACAAAGACTTAACGCCGTCAGCCCCCCTGACAGGCGGCGCACGGCGGGCGCGCGTGCTGGGCATGTGCGCGGGCTTTGCCGAGTGCCGCTGGGATAGCACTCGGCAAAGGAGACACTTTGCCGAGTGCCCTGCTTTGCCGACGGCCGGCACTCGGTAAAGCCCGGGCATGCTGTGTGCCAGTGTTTTGCCGAGTGCCCGTGGCCTGGCACTCGGCAAAGGCCGAGACACTCGGCAAATTAGGGTTTTCCGGTAGTGTGAGCGGCGTCGAAGGCCTCCCTCGGCGACGCGACGACAACCGACGACGCCCGCGCCCAGCTTGGGGGCACGCCACCGGCGGTGTCTCCACAAGCACGTCCCTGCTTCACGACTTCTGCCTTTGGGCAGCACCAAGATCCGAGTGGATGGGACGCTCAGGCACCCGGAGCTGGTGGCGAGGCGCTCCCGGCAAGACGGGAACTCCGGCTACCCCAGGACGATGTGGGTGACCTGACCTTCTTCCTGGATTGACGAGGCTTATGAACACGCGCGTCCGTAACCCAAAGCCCCCAAAGCTAAGGGCCAGTACCAGTGTACGCGGTCTCGAGGGCTGCCCCAAGCGATGCTACCTTGGGTCACCTAGGACGCACGCGGCCACGCCGGGGCACGTACTGCCACCACCTCGGGACCTCGATCCACGACGATACTCCCGGGGTACATGTATGCTGGTGTTCCTGGGCTGAGCGGCTGATGCCCGGGGTGCTGGCGGCCTCAAGCAACGACGGCGCCAGTGCAGCCTCATTCCGAAGCAACACGGCAACTGCGCACGGGTGGTGCCGGATGCCGCGGAACAACGACAAACTTCTTGGACAGCACTGGGACTTGTACTCTCGGCGTCGAGCAGCTTCCTCGAGCGGCGTCGAGCAGCTTCCTCCTCGCGCTTGGGCACACGAGCTACCCCCGAGACGGCCGCCCGTGTGGTGTCCCCAGGCAGTTGGGGCAGGGACTGCTGCTGCCCCAGGAGCACGCACGCGGCCGGTGAGCACGCCCGACCTTTAAATAGGGGGCTCCCACCTGGTTACCACCGCCCTCATTTACAACATTAATGTTTGTCTTCCTTTCTGATTCTTATACAAACTCTCTCGTTAAAATCCTGCGGGCGTACACTTATGTAACACCCCGGTGTTTATTTTTGGTGCTAATTATGTGTTTAGTCACTAATCAGGGTTAATTATGGTCATTAACGCTAATCGAGTTTGCATAGTAACTCTCAACTTAGCTGAGTTCGAGCACGTTTTTCTCCCTGATCCGAGTCTCGAATCAACTTTCGCCCAAAAACAAAGTTGTAGATCATCTTGTCCTCTACAACTTCTATTATGGCCGAAATTCGAGTGTCCATGTGAAATTTTGAATGCCACAGCGACGGCGTGCAGGGCCGGCGATGCCACGCGTCGCCGTGCCGACGACGACCACCGCCGCTTAACCCCGTCGTTGCGTTGCGGTCACCAAGTCCGATTTTGCTGCCCCGTTTCTCTTCCTCGCCCGCGCGGAGTACGTAGCAGAGCCGTGCAACCCTAGCCCCGACGTTCGCCGCGCCGGCATCTGCGCCGACCATCCATCGCCACCGTGCCTCGATTCCTCGTGCCCCAAGCCGCCCCACCTCACCCTCCACCTCCTCCGCCCCTTCCCGAGCTCGGCCGTGCCGCACCCCGGCCGGAATCGGCCCCGCGCGCCCTAGCCGCCATTGTTGCTGCCCGAGCTCCGCCCCCTTCCGTCGAGCTCCACCTTCCATCCTCCCTCCGCTCAAATCGAGCCCCCGGTGAGCTTCCTCGTGGCCCACTTATGCTCCCCGACCCTTTTCCCCTTCGATTCCGGCCTTGCCGCCGCCGGAACGCCGCCACCCCCTGCCCTGTCTCCACCGCCGCGCCGTCGCGGGCCGCCTCTGCACCGGCCCCCGCCGCGTTGCTGCACGCCCTTGCTCTGCCGGCTATCCCTGGCCGTGGGGCTGCCCTGCCGCGCCGCCCGCCGGCCCCCGCCGGCGGGGAACGCCGCCGCGTGCCTGGCCGCGCGCCTGCCGTGGCGCGCGAGCAGAGCCTGGGCTGGCCTGGACCTCTCACTGACCAGTGGGGCCCAGCCGTCTGCCCAGTTTAGGGTTTGGGGTTTTTCTTTTATTGTTTAATTGGCTGAAAACTTTGAAAATTCATAGAAAATGCTAGAAAAATGCTAAGAAAAAAAACAGTTGCATTAGTTCCACAATTTCATGCTCTATCTGGTAGAACCATGAAATGAATAGTATCATCACTATTGCTAGGTGGTTTCGCTTGATCTTGATAATAATAGCTGAGGCCTAGAGCACATCCTTTCAGCCTTAGAGCTAAGCCTAATCTGTTTATGTGCATTCACTAGTCTTCTCTGAGGGAGAACTTCAGACTAAAAGGAATTTGGAGCCAAGACCCCATCTCAGCTACACCATTCCTTTGAACCATAGTTTTGAGATTGCTGTTTATTAGTTTCGCCTATGCTTCTAGTTTTGAGTTTTGCATTGCATTGCATCTCTTCTTAAGTTTCTTGCATGTCATATTTTATTCGTGTAGACGCTGAAACCGAAGTCGCCTACAAGCTGATTGCCGAGCGGGTCCTGAAGCCACCAGCAGGAGAGCAGCAGACCGAAGAGGCCGTTGATCAAGTTCCAGGAGAAATCACTAACTCCGCTGACCTGCAAGGCAAGCCCCGGAGCATAACCTCTATTTTCAGTATTCAATGTTATTATTTAAATATTGTGCATTAAGTTTTCTAGGAGTTGAATGAAACCCTAGTATGCATGTTTCTCCCTATGTACCTATGAGTCTCTACTAGTATACAAGCACCGTTAGAAATGCTTTGCTAATTAGAAACCCAGTAGAAGTTGAGTGATTCCTGTCACTTGCGAGATATAGGTCTTGTTACTTATGGAAAAGTTACTGGAGAATGAATTGTTGAGAAAAGAAAGAAAAAATGGAGACCGGGCGGAAATGGATTGGATTATGGATATGGAATGGATGGAAAGTAAGCCTCCGCCTATGTCGATTGAGGACCGTACCGTTGTTGGCAGTGTTGATCAAGTTTGAACAGTAGTACCACATGCCGGAAGTAGGAGGTAGTCGAAACCGGTAAGCTCAGTACCATATGTGGACCGGTAGGCGGACTTGATACTGTCTTCACCAGTGGAGCTAGTATACAAACTCATGGCTGGCCCTTTGTTAGTATCGGTGGGGCTAGCAGTCCCGAGTCGTAGGGCAGTTCGGCTATTCGGTGTGCATATGTGAAGGGTTGCCACATAGGGTCCGACGGGGCCTATATGTGACGTGTGTGTTAGATCTACCTTGCAAGGTTAAATCGGATCGATTCGCCGTGACTCGCGGATATGAGAACCTTGGTCACTTTGTCACATCGTAGTAAAGGATCAAATGAGAATAGAATTATGCGCAAATGATTTACGACTGTGGTTTCCTGAAAAGATAAGATGATCAACCATGTGTGTATTAGCTGTTCAGGCAAATCTAGTGTTATTTATCAAACTAATTTGAGCTAAAATATTGAAAGTAAGGATCCAGTACTAATGGCTTTTCAGCAAAAGAACTCCAGATCCAAAAGCCTTGCATATTTAGGAGTCGACTAAGTATATACCAATAGTCGGGTAAGCCTTGCTGAGTATTAGAGTACTCAGGGTTTTGGTTGCAACCCTTCTGAGCAGGCTGTGTTCCGGAAGACTTTGAGGAGATTTGCGCATCTTGGATTGGTCAACCTCTACCTCCAGGTTGGACGGTCGAGTGGGTTCCGTCTTCTCCGTGAAGTGCAGACAGGTGAGCCTCACATCAGTGGGCAAGATGTGAAGCTCGTCTTTTGTCATCGACGTTATCTACCGAATTGTATTTTCGAAGCTTGTTTCAAACTTCTTGTACTTTTCGCTATGTTTGAACTCTGATGTTTGAAATGTAACCCTGGATTGTAAAACTTTATTGTGAATTATTTCGGAAGCCTGTGTTAACCTCTGTTTGTAAATTATTTTGAACTCTGCTTTTGCTTGTAATCACCTGTGCTCGTCATTTGGCGAGAGTTCCCGTGTAATCGATCCTGGTTACAGCAGGCAGTCTGGGTGTACTGGTTGAGTGCAATAAACGAGGATTAAGCTTAAATGGTTGATTAGTGCACTTGATCGGTATTATTTGGACTGTTATGTGACAACTACTATTCTGTAACGACGCACCTACGCTGAGGTAAGCAAGGTGAGTATTCTGATAGTCCTTAGAATAGCCCACGTGTTTCATACGTGCGCGGGTCCCGTATGTTGAGCATACGAGGAAGTGATAAGGCTCAATCCAAACGAGCCTGTCGCTATCTGCCGCCTGATATGGAGTGTGGATTTCTTACCGTGTGATTGTGATCACGGCCATCTCGTAAGGCAATGTTACGAGGTGAAGACTCGTTCTGCAGTTGGTCATAACTGTGTACCTTGGGACACGTGTACCCTTAGGTGTCCCATAAGGCGATTTTGTACGGGAAGTGAATACGTTGCTTCGGTAATGTATGCAGCGCTGCCCATTCAGCGTCGAACGTTTGGGTGCCATCTCTATAGTGGATGGTAATGTATGTGTGAATATGTGGGAAACTGCATATGTGTTATCCGTGTGCGCTGGCACGAAGGGTCCAGAAATGGATATTTATATCTCTCTTGTTGTCTTGGTTTGTCTGCAGGAACACTAACTACGTAAGCGCGTTATGAATCCTTGATCGTAGGAACGACTAGTATATATAGGGAGAGTACGTAATTGTGCCACTAGTCGTCTTCGTATACAATAATTGGTAATTGTTTGTGTGAGAACGATAGAACATGCATGCATCTTGCATATTTGAGTTGGTTGGTCGCTTCGTAGTTAATAGTTGTGCAACATTAAGACTGCAACATTATAGCTAGCCGAGTTACCAACCTGCTGTTCAACCCGATTAGATGCGGTTTCAACTGAAGCAAACCATTTTGTTCTCTTGGTGAACCATATCGCGAAGGGAATGATTTATGCTGTGTGTTCATATTAATTATGCACATTCTTTACTTGCATGGATTAGTCCCGATAGCGGAATGGCTAACCAAGGGACGGTGCTTTTGCAGATGGGCAATAACAACACCGCTAACCGTGGAAATGGGGATCAAGGAGCACAGCCACCACCGTCTCCCTCCTTGGCTCAGGCTATTGCGGCTCTTATCGCCGACCGCAATGACCAGACCGAATTGTTGAGGCAATTGGTGCAAAGCAATGCTGGCAGAGGCCGACAAGCACCACCAGCAGAAACTGACTACGTCGGTTTTCTTGCCACCCAACCACCTCTTTTCCACAAGGCCGATGATCCCCTTGAGGCAGATGCTTGGATTCGCACCATGGAGGACAAGTTTGGCATTCTTAATTGCACAGAAGTGGACAAGGCTGCCTTTGCAGCGCAACAGATGAGAGGCTCGGCAAAGGTACGGTGGACCAATCATTTAGCTATGCAACCAATAGAGAGACAGATTCCCTGGTCAGAATTTACAGAGATTTTTAGGGCACATTATATTCCAGAAGGTTTCATAAAAGTGAAAGTGGAGGAGTTTCTAAATCTGAAACAAGAGAACAAGTTAGTGATGGAATATGCCAACATTTTCAATCTTCTTGCACAATATGCTGCACATCACGCAAATATTGATGAAAAGAAGCAAAACTGTTTCAAGAAAGGGTTAAATACCAAGTTACTCATGCGTTTAGTAGTGAGAACATTTACCATCTACAGTGACTTCATCAGTAAAGCTATCCTCCAAGAAGATGCGATGCTGAAGCACAAAAAGGCGAAAAAGAGGAAGGAATCACCTATTGGGTCTTCTAGGAATGTTGTGCAACGCCTACGCCTGGTGCCCACTAGCTTTTCCCAAACTCAATATCAACTACAACAGGGGATGCCTGAACTTGTGGCTCCTCCACAGTTGGAGCAAAAGAAACCCGTATTGCGGCATGTTTTTCGCTCCCGCCCTGATCTGTGCAAGCATCACCTAGCCGAGGGTTGCCATCACTCGGAGAATATCTGTTACACTCCACCCAAGCCGAGAAAAGGCTCTAGCAATACAAATAAGAAAAAGAAGGTGCCTTATATTAAGGATGGTTGTGTGAGTTACACCACTTGTGAGGACGTTCCAGAAGGGGAACACGTGATGGTGGATATATTTTTCCCTCAATGATCATCCAATTAGGGTTCTATTCGACTCAGGTGCTTCGCATACATTTCTTAGTAAGGCTTGTGCAGATAGGCACGGATTGAAAATTGATTGCATGAACACTTCATATAAAATTCAATCCCCAGGTGGTCAAATAGTAACAAACCAAATGGCAAGAAAGGTACCAATCAACTTGGCTGGGAGAATCTTTCCGACCAATCTTATCATTCTCCCGCAACAAGGGATTGATATCATATTGGGTATGAATTGGATGAAGGCACATGGAGTTGTGTTGGATACTCAGGCGCATGTTGTTCATATCAATTCACGTGCACATGGTTCTACGGTGTTACCTTTGACCAAGTACAAGGCACACAATCCAGCCATAAATAAATTGGAGGGTAAAAGCTTAGAGAAGATACCTGTAGTGTGCAATTATTTAGATGTCTTTCCAGAGGATTTACCTGGACTGCCACCTAATCGGGACGTTGACTTTGTTATTGACCTCCAACCGGGTACATCACCTATCTCTAGAAGAACATATCGGATGCCACCAAATAAATTGGCAGAACTGAAGGTACAATTGCAAGACCTACTGAATAAGGGTTTCATCCGTCCAAGCTCATCACCTTGGGGATGCCCAGCTTTATTTGTGAAAAAGAAAGACCAAAGTTTGAGGTTATGTGTTGATTACCGGCCTCTAAATGCGGTTACCATCAAAAATAAATACCTATTGCCTCGCATTGATATTCTCTTTGATCAGTTAGCTGGAGCTAAGGTATTTTCTAAGATAGATCTTCGATCCGGTTATCACCAAATAAAGATCAGACCTCAGGACATCCCAAAGACTGCTTTCTCCACTCGCTATGGTTTATTTGAGTACCTAGTCATGTCTTTTTGATTGACTAATGCTCCAGCTTACTTCATGTATCTTATGAATTCGGTCTTCATGTCTGAGTTGGACAAGTTTATTGTGATATTCATTGATGACATCCTGATATACTCCAAAAATGAAGAAGAGCACGCTAAGCACCTTCATATTGTTCTTCAACGTCTACGAGAGCACAAGTTGTATGCAAAATTTAGCAAATATGAATTTTGGCTTAAAGAAGTCCCTTTCTTAGGCCATGTCATATCTGCGGAGGGTATTTCAGTTGATCCGGGAAAAGTTCAATATGTGTTGGACTGGGAGGCTCCAACATCAGTTAAAGAAATCCGCAGTTTTCTAGGATTGGCTGGGTATTATCGTCGATTCATCCCAGAGTTTTCAAAAATTGCTAAGCCTATGACCGAGCTACTCAAGAAAGGTGTCAAATTTCATTGGAATGACAAATGTGAAGAGGCTTTCCACACTCTGAAAAAGTTTTTAACTTCTGCACCTATCCTGGCTCAACCCGATACAGCAAAACCATTTGACATATACTGTGATGCACCTGGTACTGGTATTGGTTGTGTCTTGATGCTGGAGAACCGAGTGATTGCATATGCGTCTAGGTCACTCAAACGCCACGAGGAAAACTACCCAACTCATAATTTGGAATTAGCTGCTATAGTTCATGCTCTGAAGATATGGCGGCATTATCTCTTGGGCAGTCCTTGTCGCATCTACGCTGACCACAAGAGTCTCAAGTATTTTTTTACTCAAGCTGATTTGAACATGCGTCAAAGGCGATGGCTGAAACTGATCAAGGATTATGAACTTGGAGTGCAAGGATTATGAACTTGAAGTGCATTATCATCATGGTAAAGCAAATGTAGTTGCAGATGCGCTAAGTCGCAAAGCTCACTGTCATTGCATGTCAGCTATACCATTAAGCGAGTCTCTTTGCTATGAAATGGAAAAGCTGAACTTGAGCATTGTACCATATGGCACATTGGCCCATCTAGAACTCACTCCTACTCTTCGTGATCTAATCATCGCAGCACAAAAGAAAGATAAAGCAATAAAGGAAATTCAGAGAAGATTATCAGAAGGAGATTCGAAAGTAAATTGTTTCCACCAAGATAGTGAGAATGTGTTATGGTTTAAGAACCGATTAGTGGTGCCTAAGGATTTTGAGCTCAGAAAGCAAATTCTTGATGAAGCTCATACCACCCGACTATCAATCCATCCTGGTAGTAACAAAATGTACCAAGATCTAAAACAACAATTTTGGAGGACTTGGATGAAGAGAGGAATAGCCAAATATGTGTCCGAATGTGATATATGTCGAAGGATTAAAGCTAGTCATCTCAGGCCGGCTGGAACTCTACAACCTTTGAGTATTCCTGAATGGAAGTGGGAAGACATTAGTATGGATTTTATAGTGGGGTTGCCTCGAACTCAAAAGGGTTATGATTCTATCTGGGTTATAGTATATTGCCTCACCAATGAGGCACATTTTCTCCCAGTAAAGACAACCTACTTGACCAAGCAATATGCGGAGCTGTACATGAACCGCATACTCTCTTTGCATGGGGTGCCAAAGACCATCATATCAGACCGTGGGACTCAATTCATTGCTCGTTTTTGGGAGCAACTACATGCTAGCTTGGGAACCCGTCTTATTCGCAGCTCAGCCTATCACCCCCAAACAGATGGCCAAACAGAGAGAATCAATCAGATTTTAGAAGATATGCTCCGCGCTTGTGTCTTAGACTATCCACAGAAATGGGATCAATGTTTGCCATTAGCTGAATTTTCTTATAATAATAGCTATCAAGAGAGCATCAAAATGGCACCGTTCGAAGCACTATATGGTCTTCGCTGTCGAACACCTCTGAATTGGTCTGAAGTGGGAGTAAGAACTATCTTTGGACCCGACATGGTTCAAGAAGCCGAAGAACAAGTCCGTCTTATTCAAGAAAATTTGAAAATTGCGCAGTCTCGACAGAAGAGCTACGCTGATAAAAGGAGTAGTCCACTTGTATTTGAAGTCGGTGACCACGTCTATCTGAAAGTCTCACCTTGGAAAGGCGTGCAAAAATTTGGAGTAAAAGGAAAGTTAGCTCCCCGCTACATTGGTGTAAGGATCACCGGGGTGTCCGACCCTAGAGGGGGAGGGGGTGAATAGGGTCGCTAATCGCTTTCTATCCTAGGGCTCAATCTATTTGCATAAGATAAACCTAACACATTCTATACATGCTAGTTATGACTAAGGTTTATCTATGCTACTCTCTATTTATCCCTAAAAGACTTGCAACCTATAGCCAATCCTAATCAAATTAACTAGGAAAGTAAAGGCACGCAAGATAGAGCAAATGCGGAAACGTAATACGGTAAGTAAAGAGGTAAGGGAGAGAATATGCAAACTCCCATGAAGACACCAAGACACACGATTTAACATGGTTCGGTTAGGACACCAAGTCCCTTCCTACGTCCACGGCCACTTGTCCAACACGAACAAGTGTGATGCCGAGTCTCTTCGCTTGATCACCGTCTTGCGTTCGCCACCAAGGCTTTCAGCAAGCAAAGGCTAAGTGGCGCCAAGTCACCAAGACAAGGCCACTGCCACCGTTTTTCTCAATGCGTCACCAACGTCACCGTCTTCACTATTGGATCTTCTCACCAAGAGGGGTCTCCTTCCCCGCACAAAGTGTCGTTGCCGCTCCACACCAAGTCGGAGGGTCACACGATGAATACATGGTGGCTTGCCGTAGCAAGACTTTGCTCAAGGGAGCTCTCGCAAGATTCTATCCCTATACAAATGCACAAAGCACTCTCTCAAAGCTTCTCACAAGCTAGATATGACACTAAGCTTTGCTAGGATGGTTGGAGATGTTAGTTTGCTTGGGCAACACTTCCTTCAATTTTTCTGGCGTCCAACCATATGCAGCAACTGGCCTTGAGGGGTATATATAGCCCACACACCCCAAAAGAGCCGTTGGAAAAGTGGCTGACAAAAAGCGCTATCACCGGTTAAACCGATGATCCACTTTGTGTCATCACCGGTTTAACCAGTGAACACCTTTTTCCAACTAGCCGTTATACTTCAACGGCTACCTTAATCAACCGATGTAATCAACCGGTGAATGTATCTTCATCGCCGGTTTAACTGGTGCATGTAACTATCCCAGAGTTCCCGAAAACCAACTCTCTGGACAACTACACCGACGTTCACTTTGCCTTGATCGCCGGTTTAACCGGTGCCTGTAAAACTCCTGCTGCTTCTTCGGCCTCCAAGTCCATTACACCGGTGAGTGTAAAACACCCAACGCCGGTTAATCCGGTGCCAAACCCTAGCTCGCAGCTTCTGTGTTTATTGCACCGATGAGTGCAATTTGCTCATCATCGGTTTAACCGGTGATAGCAAATTGTCTTCGTTTTGATCTTTTCGACTTGGATTTCTTCACGGTCTCTTCAATTCTTGTCCTTTGGACCGAAGAGGTTTCAGGGCGCTGCCATAGGGGCGGCCCTTCGGGACTAGCTACGCCTATCTTCTCTTTGTCGTCACTTGAACCTAAAAGCCTGAGAATGGTCATTTAACAATCATATTAGTCCAAGTGTTGTGTTGTCTATATCAATCACCAAAACATTATATTGAAATATGGCATGAGAGGCCATTTTCGCTACAATTGGTCCATATCCAATTGTCGAAAGATGCGGTCCTGTGGCTTACCGATCGGATCTTCCAGGAAATCTTTCTGCAATTCATAACATTTTCCATGTATCACAACTCAAAAAGTGCCTTAGAGTTCCGACTGAAACCATTGAAAGCGACTCAATTCAGCTAGAATCTGATCTTACTTATCCTCAATCGATACTTTTCAGCAAAAGAACTCCAGAGCCAAAAGCCTTGCATATTTAGGAGTCGGCTAAGTATATACCAATAGTCGGGTAAGCCTTGCTGAGTATTAGAGTACTCAGGGTTTTGGTTGCAATCCTTCTGAGCAGGCTGTGTTACAGAAGACTTTGAGGAGATTTGCGCATCTTGGATTGGTCAACCTCTACCTCCGGGTTGGACGGTCGAGGTGGTTCCGTCTTCTCCGTGAAGTGCAGGCAGGTGAGCCACACATCAGTGGGCAAGATGTGAAGCTCGTCTTTTGTCATCAACATTATCTACCGTATTGTATTTTCGAAGCTTGTTTCAAACTTGTTGTACTTTTCACTGTGTTTGAACTCTGATGTTTGAAATGTAACCCTAGATTGTAAAACTTTATTGTGAATTATTTCGGAAGCCTGTGTTAACCTCTGTTTGTGAATTATTTTAAACTCTGCTTTTGCTTGTAATCACATGTGCTCGTCTTTTGGTCAGAGTTACCGTGTAATCGATCCTGGTTACAGCAGGCAGTCTGGGTGTACTGGTTGAGTGCAATAACTGAGGATTAAGCTTAAATGGTTGATTAGTGCACTTGATCGGTATTATTTGGACTATTCTGTGACAATTTAGCATCATGAAAGAATAACTCTGCCCGGGATGGTATGTTGGCTGGGGGCTCACAGGCTCTTCTCGGCCAACCTCGACTCCCTACTTGGTCGTCGGACCCCGGGATCGGTTGCCTGTCGAGAACTCTACGCTCCTACCACTCCTCCTTGCGGCATGGGGGCTCAAATAGTGAACAAGTGGTTGCCCCGGGATAAGCACTTAACAGAAAAGAAAAGGTTCTTATCACACTAAGGCCAAGACTGCGGTTGGGATCCCCAAGATCCCACAAAGAAAAATTTTATTTCTTTCTCTTGATGAAAGAATGCAGATTGCAAAGGCAAACTACATGAAACTGTTGCGAGGGACAACCGGCAGGCGAAGTGGAAACCCCGGTCGCACCAAGCCCACTCCGGTAGCCCGCTCCGGCGGAAAGCCGACTTCGGTCGCACCAAGTCCACTCCGATGGCCCGTGGAAAGCCGACTCCGGTCGCACCAAGTCAACTCCGGTGGCGCGCTCCGGCGGCAAAGCCGACACCAGTCGCAATAAGCCAACAACCGTCGCACTAAGCCGACACCGATTGCAATAAGCCAGCCACCGTCGCACAAAGCCGACACCGGTCGCAATAAGCCAACCACCGTCCCACTAAGATGATACCGGTTGCAATAAGCCAGCCATCGTCACACAAAGCCGACACCGATTGCAGTAAGCCAACCACCGTCGCACTTAGCCGACATAGGTTGCAATAAGCCAATCACCGTCGCACAAAGCCGACTCCGGTCGCACTAAAGCCGGCTCTGGCGGCAAAGCCGACTCCGGTCGCACAAAGCCGAATCCGGTCGCACCAAGCTGACTCCGGTCGCACCAAAGCCCGCTCTGGTGGCAAAGCCGACTTCGGTCGCTCCACTCGCCGCTGCAAGCGCTCCGCCCGTCGCCGTGAGGCTCCTCGCGCGTGCGCAGCGCGAGCTCCACCCCCGCATGAGCTTTGCCCACAGCCACGAGAGCTCCACCCTCGCAAGATCCACCGCAATGCGCGAAACCAAAACCCGCGCACTTTGACTCTTTGTCCCTTTGCTCCAAATGTTGTGCTGAAAAGAGAGTAGCATTGGAGGCACCAACCACCGAGAAAAAATTGGCCCCACACTTGATCTTCAGGGTATACAATAAAGCATGGGCCCGGGGGCTTCTGTCAGCGTACAGGGAACGGGGGTACCCTTAGCAGACGACTCATGGAGAGGCTTGACTGACGAGGCGCACGAAGAAGTAACCTGCAAGATGGGCCCGCCAGACCCCACGTCCCTAGAGACAAGACATGGCATAAAGAGATAAGACTCTCCCTAGAGACAAGACATGACGTGACATATAGAGATGGACACACCATGTGCTCTCTCTCACTCTATCTCTCTCCCTCTCGCCGTGGGAAGGTGCATGCATGCATGCATGCCCACAATAGAGGAGATATGGGCACCCCGGGGTGCATATGCCATGCACCCCAAGATGCATGCGAAGAGCATGCCCATCTACATGCATCACGGGATGCACCCCGGAGTGCATGCCCATTAAAGTAGGAGGAGCATGCCCATTAAAGGCTTCTCTCTCTCTATCTCACCCACTTGCTGCACGGGCTACAAGGTGATAATAAGTCCCTACCGTACTCAAGTAAATGTGGAGGATGGTGCATGCACCTGCAAGTATTAAAGGAAGAAACCCATGCATGAAGGACACGTCGCCTGAGGAGGACACCTCATATGTTTTTTGTACGCAGCCTAATGTGGGATCCCTCTTGAGCTATAAAAGAGGTGACCCGGGGCAAGAAAAGGGGACGGCTTTTTCTCCCCCAAAATAGACTAGAGAGCTGATGCATGAGCTCGGTCCTTGTACTCTCTGATTCACACTCCACTGAGAGATATACAAGCAAGCAGGACGTAGGGTTGTTATCCTCCGGAAGGCCTAAACCTGGGTAAAAATCCTTCGTGTGTTTTTTGTTCTCTCACAAGCTATTGCAAGAGGTTGCAATATGTTCATCCCCTGGCAGAATCTCTAAACAGGGGTTCCTTGAATCCCTGCTTGCGGTACTCACCCACCGTCAATACCAACTACCAGAACGTGAGGCCCACATGTCATAATTCTTTTCTCTTTTTTACCCCCCGCCCTCCCTCCCCTCTCTCTCTCGGTCTCTCCCTCGCCGCCTCTCTCTCTCTCCCTCCCTCCTCTCTCCCTCATCCACTGCGCCCCTCCTTCCCCGGCCACCGCTATCGGCCACCTCCTCTGCCGCCGCATCCTCCTCCGGCCTCCGCCGCCGCGGGATCGAGCTCCCCCGCGAGAAGGCCCTGCTCCTAGGGCGTACACGGCCCGCGCGGGGCCGCACTCCGGCTTGCTCATCGTGCCTTGCTCCGCCCGGCTGCGCACTGCCATGGCGACGGGCTCGGGGCCATGGCGCGCGGGCCGGTGCTCCTCCACCCCCACGCGGCAGTGGGAACGCTATCCTCCATGCCGCGCTCCTCCGCTGCCGCCGGCTTATGGCACGGGCGGAGCACGGCCGCGGGACGACGGCGGGCACGCGGGGCGGCCGGCGCGGCGCCATGGAGGCGGGAGCAGTGTGGGCCGGTTGGGAGCCCACCTCGCTGCGCGGAGCCGCCCTCTCCCTCCTCCTCCCTCCGCCGGCCGCCAGAGGCAGAGCGCGGGCCTGGGGTGGCTTCCAGGCGGATGCGCGGGGGGAGGGAGCTGCGGGGTAGCGTGCGCACGGCCACGTGGCGAGACGGGGCGGGGCGGGCGCGGCGGCAAGGCGAGCCGGGCGAGCGCAGCGGCGGAACGGGCAGCTCGGCTCTGCTCGAGCGCCCTGCTCCCTCCGCCGCACCTCCTCGCCGTCTCTGGCGGCGGAGCCTTGCACGGGCCGCCACCCGCCTCCTCGTCTTCCTCGCAGGCGGCGCGAATGTGCGGGTCTCCGCTCCCCGTCCCGAGGAGGAGGACCCCGCTCGCGAGGAGGAGCAACCCCAGCGGCGGCGGTGGAGCTCCGGCCTACTCTTCCTCGACGCCGCGCTGGCGCCCCTCGTCCCCCCTCTTCCTTCCGCGCCCCTCCGCCGTCTCCCACTCGCGCCAGCGCCCCCTCGTCCCTCCCCTCGCGGCGGCTCCTCGCAGCGGAGCAGAGGCGGCGAGGCCTCTCTCTCTTCGAGCTCCTCCACCGCGCAGGTCGTTGGGATGGCGCGCCGGTGTGTGGGCCCGCGCCAAGTCGATACGTGGCGTTGCTCCTCGACCCGTGGCAGATTTTGCACGGGGAGGTTGATATGGGATGATACCGTGCCTTTTACGTATCGCCGCTGCGGGATTTTTTGCGCTAAAATCCTACTGCAAGGGTACCGTGCAGGGGCGAAGCCCAGTACATCGATGTGGGGGCACCCCTCCGGAATTCCAAGATTTCTTAGAGATTAGCAAATTTTGGTCCTTTAGGCACCCCCATATGGACACAGTGGTGCGCCAATACTGCAGTGCTCGGTGTACATTGCTGTCACTGTAACTGACCACGCGCATACACTACTCCATATTGAAAATGCTGATTACTTGCGCAGCTGGAACTGCCAGCGGAGGGGACGAACGGATGATGACTTGGCTGCGGATAAGGCAACCAGGTCGCTGTTAAGGACAACGTCGCGACTAATTGTAAGATGATTCTGTTTTTTTCTCAGTAAAATTAATTATGCAAGGAAAAAAGGATTTTTTTCCCCGAATACAAGTCAGTGCCCTAGCCTGTTCATTTCGGGTCTGATCAAAGTTTCCTTTGTAAATTAAAAAACAAAAGAAAACGAGTGTCGTCATGCCCTGCGTGAGTATCAGCAGAGACGCGTCTTGTCAGACCAGGATCAGAGATCAGATCAGCACTTCTTTTTTTTTTTTGATGAGGATCAGATCAGCACTTGAACAACAGAGAAATGACAACCCTGAAACCTCGCACGTGCCTTGATTATGGCGGCTAAACCGATCAATCGAACCTTGGAGTGGAGGGTCCCGTACGTACACGCACGCAAGATTTAGGCATGGACGTGATCCACCGGCCGCGGTTGCGTCGAGGATGGGAAGCAGACGAGACGATCCGATGGGATGGATCGCAAGGACGATCGGGAGCCCCGGGTGGGGAGGGGGGGTTCCTTTCGCGGGATTTCGTTCTTGTCCCATCAGATCGGCCTGGTCCCGTTGCTTTCTTGGTGGGATCGTGTGAGGGACGCCCTCTCCCGACGCCGAGATTTTGAACAGGGACGGCTGCGTCGCCCGGTGATCCGGAAATTAATCATCTACTCCCAAATTACAGTTTATTTTAGCTTTTCTTGATCCATAATTTTTTTATGCATATAGATATACACATATATCTGGATACATAACCAAGTTGATACATCTATAAATATCAAAACGACATATAGTTTGGAACGGATAGAGTAGTATATATGTAGCCGTCCAGCGGAAGTTTATAGAGTGCATGGGTAAAGAAGGAGAGTCTGATATACGAGAATTTTCATCTCAGAAATGTGATATTTTGGGAGTTATGAGCTCAAAGTGAGGAGAATCTTGGCGCAAGGCATGTACGTCACGAACCGATTCAAAATATCTGGCTAATTTTACCTAAAAACCATATTTTTATATAATAAATCTATTTTACAACTCTTAGCAAATGTCGTATGTCAGGTATTTACCCTTCAAATATGGAATCTTCACCCCTTGAACACTCAACCGTTGTCACCACTCGCTTTTAGGCCTTTGACCAGAAATTGGATTGGGTCAAGGGGACGACGCAGCAACGATGAGGCATCATGGCCTGAAGCTGAAATAGTATTGAAATTAACAAATCGCTTGGAAAACTCTAAATATCACATTTTGAATAGTTATTTGGATCCTCAATAAATTTGGTCGAGTAAATTAATATTTAATACTACGCAAACGTGTTTTCTAGACGATAATACTTGATCATACAAAACATAGTTGAATGTTACCAAAGAAACCATGCTTGCTGCACTACTTTGTAAACTCACAAGGGCTCGGATTTTGTTCCCAGCCCACAGAGGGGACTAGACTCTAAATCGAGCATAGGCTGGGCATACAACTCTGCCCATAATTAAGGACAACAAGAACCATTCATTCCTTTGGAGTACTGAAAGTGATCGGGTGCTCTAGCCTAAGAGGGGGAGGAGGTGAATTAGGCACTAATAAAAACTTAGACCTATGGCTCCAACTAGTTTGCACAAAACTTAAACTAAAACATGCTATCTAGATGTGCAACTAGGTTGTTCTAGTGTGAAACCCCTATCCCAAAAGAGTTTAGCAACATATAGCCTTTCCTATCAAGAAACTATTTTATGAAAGTAAATGCACTCAAAATGCTAGTATGAAATGCGGAAGCTTAAAGAGCGGGATAGGAGATAGCAAACTCTTGACGCGGGTGTTTATACCGTGGTTCGGTTAGCCACAAAGGCACACCTACATCCATGTTGTCGTAGCACTCACTAAGAGTATTGCTACTCGGCCACCAAGTCTCTTCCGTGAACACAATCACGGTCACCTTGGCCCCGGGTTCCACTAAGGAGCTTCTCCACAAAGGATGAGGGTCTCCACGTCCCCCGCACAAAGATGTCGTCGCCGCTCCACACCAAGTCGGAAGGTCGATGACGTTGCCGGCGAGCTTCACGCTCCAAGGTGCCGGCGCACTAAGCTCTTGTTTTGGTTCACTAATGAACCACAGCACAAAGGCTCGAAGCCTTGCAATCTCACTCACTAAGAGCTAATCCTTTACACAACACTCTCAAAGTGTGCTAAAGGCTAAGGATATGATCTTGATGCTTTTATATGGCTTGGAGATGTTCTTGGGTGTGTGTGGGATGTCCAGCAACTCCAGCAAGCTTCAAATGGCCGGGGTGAGGCGTATATATAGGCCACCAAGTCTTGTAGCCGTTGTACCAACGGTCAGCTGAAAATCTGCGTATCACCGGATGAACCGATGCCTCTGGCAGGGGTAGCGTCGGTTCATCCGGTCACTCTAAGACACGAAGTAGCCGTTGAACTTCTAACTGCTGACACAGTGACCACCGGTTGAACCGATGCTTGCCCGTCGGTTAAACCGGTCACTCACAGCCTTCTTCTCTTCTGCTGACGTCAATGCACCGACGCAATACTACGATGCACCATCGGTTGAACCGGTGCTGAAGAAACTTCTTCTGGGCACTTGACAACGTCTCTGGTACACAGTACGCCCAATGCACCGATGCCCTTTCTTGGACCGTCGGTTCAACCGGTGCCTATAGGCTGACTTGGCTCCCTCGACCCCCGTCCGCTAACCGGGTAGCGGAATCCCCGTAGGGGCGGCCCTTCGGGCCTTGCTACGCCTATCTTCTCTTTCTCTTTGTCATCACTTGAACCTAAAAATCTGAGAATGGTCATCTTAACGATCATATTAGTCCAAGTGTTGTGTTGTCATTCGATCACCAAAATCACTCGAAATGGCATAAATGGTGCCATGTTCCTTACATGTACTAATTTCTCTCTATCATTCAACAAACTATGCACAATAAATGTACCCACGTCCCAGTCACTTGAGCTGCTTTCTTTCATGCTTTATTGCATATTTCGTGGCTCCACCTTGGCGCATAAATTTATAGACAGCTAAAATTCTTCTAAAATAAGGAAACTGAGCAAAAAAAATATATTAATTGTTATGTGAGAGCTACTATATATAAAAGCCGAAAGGAAAAAAAAAGAATGATCGAAAATCGCTGGAGTACAGTCATGGTCAGATGGTGCACCGGCCTCCGTATAAGGTGTGACTTGAGGGAGGCCGTCTCTCCCACTTGTTAAATTTCTTTGAGTGTAGCTTTCATGTCGTCCTCCCCCATGGGGACCCTAGCTCCTCTCCTTTGTGTGACCAAAGGGGCCACCGCCCTTTCAGCCACTAGAAGAGATTACAACCCCTGTGGTATGGACGTCTAGCTACAGAGATGCTTTACTTCCCCCATAGGACATAGGAGACTAGGAGAGCCATGACCGGATAGATAGATGTCTTGGTACTCATCCCATCGAATGACCAATAGGATCATGATGGGACCTCGACCAGCTACTGAGAGGGGATAGGTTGCTTGGTAGATGATGGATACTACCTCCCACGGTCAATTACTCAGCTATGGGCGTTGCATTGATATGTAGGAGTACTCAGCAAAAGAAATGGTGTTGACAATATAATTTGCATTGGTTATATAGTGGGACCAAAATGGCTATTTTGCCTATAGTCAACGTAGACGAATTATCAAACCGAAACAGATGGTCTGTATATTTTTTAATTGTTCGCGTTGCAAGGATGTTTGTTTTCAGTCCTTGTCATGCCACCTATTTTTAATGTTCTAAAAAGGCATCTAATGCGTACCACTGATTAGCATATCCCAAATGATAATTAGTGGTAACCGGCCTTTGGTACATCTCCTGTATACACAAGATTGGTACTATTCATTAGTATGTTATTAGGGAGGTAGTACTACTATCTTGTTATCTTAACACAGTGGTCTATATGTATTGTGTTTTTGGATAATAAGCAAATAATTTACTCATCCAAGTACACACTTTATCCTCCCATCGACGTGGGACAAAAAATTCTCGAATACAAGTGGGCAGTGCATGGCACTTGGAAGCGTGTCATGCATTGCCGCGCTGTGGCGTCACAAAGATTTGATTCCTGCTTGCTCACAACAACGAAGACAAAGATTAATTAGAATGTGCGAGTGCTTTAGGGATCATCCCGCTAGCTCGTGGGTACCCCACAGCCCACGCTAGGGGCAGGTGGATTAGCGTAGCCATCCAAAACATCAGAGTGGATCTAAAAATTAAAGAACTGTGTGTAGGGCGGGCCTGACAACTCGTGGAATAATATACTTGGTGCATAATTAAGCATTTCTACAAATAAAAAAGGGCTCTAAATTTGCTAGCAGACGAGCTGATGAGCCACTCTTACAATACTAAAGGATATAGTATACAAAGTTTGTTCTGTATAACAATATATATAAAGCTCCTCTTTGTTTCTTTTAAGCAGAATTGCTAGCTTTAGACAGAAAAGAGGCTCCTTAATTGCAGAATTCTATGCTGCCACTTCAGTTTCAGTGTCACCAAGACGCTTTTTTTTTGTGCAAAATTTCCATATTTATTACAATATTCTACTATATGCTAAAAAAAGGCTAAATAAATGGCACTTAACTGGCCGGAGCCAAAACTTGAAAGCCGCAAAACGATAAGTATTATTGATCTTGGATTGAAGGAGAGTAGAGAAAAAGGATGGGCCTCTACTGAATAACACTACAAGTATTTGTTAATCTCTGCATTATTAACTTCTCCCTTTCATAAATAGTAGTGGGCTTCCCTTTCGGTCCATCCACATTTGCATTGATGTGCTTAAATTAAAAAAGGCCACTGATCACCGCATGCACGTCCATACCACCACTACAGCGCGATCGTGGTGCTATCCTGTATCTGTGCCATGTGAGAATCCCTATCGGCTTTGACGATGACATAACACCGTTCGTCTTGTGTAAGGATGATGGCATGCTGATGCTCACCAGGGATATGTGCTTAATTATGCCTAAAGGTTAGTTTTAGGGAGTTTCGTAGGCATAAAATTTTATGCCAAATCAGCAAATTTTGCTAACATGGCAAGATCATTAATTATAAGGAGAGAAAAGAAAGAGTTTTATGAGATGAAAAAACAGTTTCATCCTACACACTTATCCAACTCGGTTACCAAGTTCTCAATCTGATACCTGTGTAATGAAACTATACAGTGAGATTGGTCTAGTGGACGTATTACTGTTGCATGTTAAGTAGCTAGAGTTGTAGCAATTAAGTTATATCCGCTAAAATAGGTGCACATCAATCAGCTTAGTTATGCATCGTATTATATTTATTCCATTGTCTAAGAAAATAATAGAAAACTATTGTTTTCTCTCTCAGTTCAGCTTAAATGATGATATTGTCCCGATAATGATGGGTACACCTGAGGCCTACAGTTAAAGACCTAAAAGAAGGCCTCCTTTTATTTTCTTGCACGATTCGTTCTCTGTTGCCTTTTGGAAAAATAATTGAGATTACAATACGATATTGTATAAAAAAAATCATGTTATTCCCTGGCTATGAAAGGAAAAAGGGAACTATGCACTAGGGGCAGTTTTGACTAAACCTGTTAATGCCCCACCTCCTCCCTCTGGATCAATGCTGCATCGTATAGAAATGGAATGGTTGGGAACAACTAAATATACTACACACCCAGTCAAGCAATTTGACACTCAAAAAAAGAATGATCTATTCACTTGACTTATGTTTGTCAACAATGAAAACAATTCATCTTTATCTTGGCCCAATCTCAAGCCTTTGTTTCTTGTAGGTCCAATCTCGTAGCCCACTGTGCGGCCCAATCAGCAACACGAAGCAGCTACCTGCCCTGCTGTCGTCATCGCCTCCAAATCCGCCCAACCCAACTGCTCCAGCCGCCATTGCTGCTTGAGGCCTTGTTGTGGGAGCTCTCCGTCATGGACATGGACATGGACATGGATATGGAGGCCCTCGCCGACGACACCGACGCCGCGCTCGCCGGCGACAGCGGCGGCGAGGCCGAGCGGTACGAGGCTGCTGAGGCCGAGGCTGAACTCCTCCGCGACCGCCTCCGCCTCGCCGTCATCAGCATCGCCACCGCCGAAGGTAGCATATGCATAGCATCCATTCCTTCGATCCGCGGCCTGGTGGGCTTCTTGTTCTTGTGGGTTGGGGTCCGGTAAAATTCCTCATCTTGACTTTTGGTGCGCCGTTTGCGCAGGGAAGAAGGCGGGGATGACGGTCGCCGACCCCGTTGTTGCCTGCGTCGCCGATTTGGCATACAAGAGCGCAGGTTCTTCGCCCAGAACCCTACCTCCCCCGCATTTGCTTTCGTAACCAGTAACCACTTGTGCACGTTATCTTTCTCTTCGGTTACATTGCGTTGTGCCATTAACAACTGTTATTATGAACCTCTTGCCAATATAAAGTTGGTTAGGCTACCGAGTTGACTGCTGCAGTAAAGTTGGTAATTTTTAGATTGGTTCTCGAAACGAAAATGCGCTGAAGGAGTTCAGCGGTTCATTTACATTATTCTCAGTGTTTACCACAAGTTTATTAGCATATAGTTGGTGTTGGAGAGAATATGAATGATTTCTTCTGGATGCCTGTAAGTTTACATTATTCTCATGGTTTGCAAGAAAGGAGTATGAGGCTCGACAATTTGGGTTTCTTTCCAAGTTGAAAGGAATACCTGCAAGTCACAAATAGATTAATCATGTTAGCTGTTAGCAGCTAAGAATCAAGCTGTAACTAGAATTGGAACTTGATATTTGAGAATGAGGAAAAGAAATAGAATGGCGAACCTCCAGTGTAGAACATTCTCAGCCTTTTGTTGAAGTTCAACATGGAAACTCTCCAAAATTCCTAAATGCTTTTTCTTCTTTGTTGGCCTGGACTTGAAGGAGTGGGTGAGCCTGAGAGTGCTAGCATGGGAACACTCCTATTCTGTGAGCTTGTTTCAGCTGCTTTAGCTGAAGCATCTTCCTTGCAAAGTTCCTCAAGTATCTATCGTGTCACAGCAGAACATATTGATGTGCCTTTATCTGGCTCCTTAAACAAATGTGCTCTCACTCGAAAATAGCTTCCAGGGATAATGTAACCACAAAAATGTCATTCTGATTTTGCTTCCTCCGGAGGTGTAGTTTTTCTGAAGTAATCTAACATGCCTCCATAGAAGAGTTTTGCGCAACCTTTCTTCATCAATATCTTTAGCATCAGTTCTAGTTTGGACACTAAGAGTTTGTAAGCCCACTTGCAACCTCTAATCTCTATAGAAAAAAAAACAAGGAAATGACTCAATCCTAAATCACCTGATACTCCAGAATAGGTGTCATACTCATACCCGTATTTGATACTGGTTTCAAAAATTGTACCCAAAACGCTCAAATCCATTGCATTATAACTATTAATTTTATGTATCACTGTCGAGCTCCTCTATCAATGTACACTATACTTGTTAAATGTGATACCTGCTCGTGTTGTGGACAGAAACACACCTGTTTATCCATATTACAAGCATCAATGAGTTTAGTTACGACAAATCTCATTGAAGATCGCCCCACATTTTGTCTGCAAAGTGCAAACTTCATACTATTGGATTGACACACTATATCCAGACGGAAAGCATAGTTGAGCACACTTGCAGTGAAAACTGTTGAACTGCAGTGATGGTGAAGTAGATGCATTGGGTCAGCGAAGAAATACATTTAATTGAAAAGCAACACATCTGAAGCATGGCACTTGCTAGCTAAGTGGCTACTGTAAATTGCATTGCTTCACCACTCCTTTTAGAGAGAACAATGGTTCTGGCTCTCGTTAGATTTGTGCCTGTGGGAACTATATTGGTTTTCCAGTTAACGTCTTTCGTGCTATGTTGCAGAGCAGCTGGCTAAGGATGCAGAGTTGTTTGCACAGCATGCCGGTCGCAAGACCATCAAGATGGATGATGTTATACTCACAGGTACTTGACAGTATCCTGTTCTGCTGATTCAGGAATGCAGGGGGCAAAAACAAATTTTTGGCTTCTTAAAAGTACATATTATTTTGTTTAGGCTTGTTTGAACTAGCTTTGCGCTCTCTTTTCCTAGTACTCCATCTCACTAGCTAATTTTTTCGCCTTCAATTTATGGGATGTGTAGAAAATTGTCCCTCATTTTGGTCCTCTCAGTAAACTTTTTCAATGTGATCTTTGGTGTATAACTCCAGCTCACAGGAATGAGCACCTTATGGGCATTCTGCGGACCTTCTCTCAAGAACTGAAGGGAAAGGAGCCTGCCAGCAGCGAGAGGAAGCGAAAGAAATCATCAAAAAAGGATGAGAGGGTGATAGACGTCTGATTCCATGTAACCGTTATGTTGGCTAAAGGGGAAGGCCGCACAAGCGCTAGAACTGACTGATATTGTACATACTGTTTCTGACACTTTGCCTTCTCAACTAGTCAACTGAACAAGTATCGATCAGGTTGGATTGGGTCAGGGTTTTCTTCGGACGGGATAGGGAGTGGAGATCGTCACGCTGGGAAGACGGGGAAATCTATGCATGTGATCCCGTCCGTGACGACCATTCTTTAAAGATTTAAAGATTAATGATCTGACTTGCGTCAAATTCTGCTTGTGCGTCGCCTTGATCACTGTAACCCTAACTGGAGGCCTGTGAGCGCTGCCCCCCCCCCCCCCCCCCCCCCCCCCGTTTTCGGTATTTAAGGATGTGTGCTAGGCGAGGAGGGGTAAATGCAAAAAAAAAAAAAAAAACCCTGTTTCGAGCTCTTTTGAAAGTTTTGTTTTCTTTCACATGATCACATCAGTTGAACACCAAAAAGAAGTCTGTTTCGAGCTCTTTTGAAAGTTTTGTTTTCTTTCACTTAAGATGATCTGATGATGTGTATACGCACACACCACTATACAAACATATGATCAACACACTTATTGAAAATTTTCGCTTATGTGTAAGCTAAGCGCAGATACATGATTTTCGAACCCAATAGGTGGATCGATACCCTCGTATCTACACTGTAGCATAACCATACTATGATATGATTTCTGCTCTTGTTCTCTGCTATAGTCCCATCGAAGGTGCTATTAATCGATGCTCGTGTGATATCTCCAATAGCTCGTGCCAATTTCAATAGGAATGTTATGAGCATTAAATTTGTTGATATAACAGAAGAAAGAGAGAAGGGAGTGTAATGGAATGTGAGAGGAGTGTCATCACTATGATACTCTTCCGGCTCGGTTAAAAAGCTCCTCATATATCTGTCAGATTGGGACATTTTATTATGACATATATACTCCCTCTGTTTTTATTGTTAGGTTTGTCCTTAATAAAATTGACTAACTTTGATCAAATTTATAGAAAGAAAATAATATTTATAATACTAAATTTGTTTTATTGAATTCACAATGAAATATATATATGATAATGCATATGTTGGTTAGTATAGTTGTTGCGATATTTTTCTACAGACTTAATCAAAATTAGATAAAATTTGACTTAAAACCAGCCTAATAAAAACGGAGTCAGTTATTAATTTTTTCTCAACATTGGATGAGGACACGGAAGCACGATCAACAGCGAAGCCGATCAAACCGCCTTGCCCGCTTCACAAATCACAACCCCACTCCAAAGAAACCTAGAGCCCGTTTAGTTCCCAAAAAATTTTCACTCGCTACATTAATTTTTGACCACTAATTTAGAGTATTAAATGTGGATAATTCGCAAAACTCATTCTACAACTCCCTGACAAAATCGTGAAACAAATCTAATGAACCTAATTATACAATGATTAGACAATGTTGCGCTACAATAACCAACCTCTAATGACGAATTAATTAGGCTTAATAGATTCGTCTCGCGATTTCCCGTCCATCCATATAATTAGTTTTATAATTAAATCACGTTTAGTCCTCTTAATATTCGATGGAAAAAGTGCTACAGTAACTTTCCCAAAAAAAATTTGGGAACTAAACGCGCCCCTAGCGAGACGGCGGATCGAATCGCCTGGCCAGCGACGCCATCGCGGCGATGGAGTCCGGCGGCCCCGACGGCGATCCCAACCCCAAGCGGCCCCGCCGCTGCGACGGGTCCTGCGCGGGCGACCACGCCAACCTGCTCTGCGCCCTCCCCGACGAGATCCTCATCTCCATCCTCGCCCGCGTCGGCGACGCCCGCGCCGCGGTGTCCACGTCCACGCTCTCGCGGCGCTGGCGGCGGCTCGACCCCGCCCGCTGGATCCCCGCGTTCGGCTTCTCCGTCGGCGACCACCTCCCGCCGGAGCACGCGGGCACCCTGCACCGCTACCGCAACGCGCGGAGCGGCGACGGCGGCGGCGACTCGCGGTGGGCGCTAGCCCGGCAGGTCGCCGCCTGCGAGGACCGCGCCATGGAGGCCTACGTGCGCGGGCTCGCCTGCTTCCTCCGCTCCCCCGAGCGCTACCCGGCCGCTAGGTCCCTCCGGCTCGAGTTCTTCCTCGCGCCGCCGCCGCCGCCGCCGGGCGGGCCATGGCGGAGTGCCTCGCTTCCGCCTTCCGCTGGCCGGGCCTCGAGCGCCTAGCCGTCTACGCCTTCCCGCGCGGCGCGGCGGCGGGCGGCGCCGGGGCCAAGCAGCCCGCGCACGTGTTCCCGGACCCGGAGCCCGTCCGGGCGCTGCTGACGGCGAGCCGCGTCGTGACCCTCCACGCCAAGAACTGCCTGGCGCAGAGCGGCCGCGGCTACGGGCTGCTGTTCCCCGCCCTGACGAGGCTCACTGTCGAGATCACGCCGCGGGTCAGGGCCGTCTTCCCGAGATCCTACTTCGGCGACCTCTTGCTGTCGTGCCGGGAGCTCGTGTTCCTGCGCCTCGTGTCGTGCTACGTCGCCGGCTCCGCCGCGGCGCGGCCGTCCCCGTTCGTGGTGGATCTGCCGCCGTCGTCGAAGCTCCGGGAGCTGATCCTGGAGACCTGCAGCTTCGTGGATCTCAGGCTCGTCAGCGCGCCGAGCCTCGAGAGGCTGGTCGTCGAGAGATGCGATCTGCTCTCGTCCCTTACTGTGGGGATCGCTCCGAGGCTCGCGACCATGGTGTGGCACGGCGTGCCGCCGCGGATGTATGGTGGAGGCACGGCGAGCCTCCGGTTCGTGGAGCTGAGAGACTGGGATGAGTACAACCGGGTATCGGAGAAGCAGCTAGCATCCTTCTTCCTGAGCCTTCCAAAGGTCGAAGTGCTGGAATTACGCTACCTGGATCCTTCACGGGTAAGTCCATAAGAAAATAACAACATTTTAATATTTTCGAATTGCTTGGCCCATGTACTTAACTTTGCTCCTTGCAATGTTCGGATCAGGACAAAGGTTCAATCATCCCATCTGTTTTCGTGAATTATTTTACCATAAGTTTGCCGTGTGTTGTTTGCTGCGTAGAACACACGGCAAACTCTTTGCCGTGAGCATTCGGGTCAAACAACTTGAATCCGGTAGTGAGTTTAGTTAGGCACTTAGGCCTCAAACATCTGTTAAGGGTACAATTATAGCCCCGTTTGGTGCAGCTGTGCCCGGCTCCGGCTTCTCAACTGTAGCGCGTAGGAGCCAGCGATGGAGGAGCCACAATTTCTAACTCCATCGGCTTCTAGTCCATTTCAGGCTGGAGAGAAAAAGAGCTTTTCTTAACATTACCGCTACACTGCATATATGTTAGGAGGAGCTGAAGCCTGTGAAGCCACATCAAGCGGGCTGTATATCTCAGTGTAAACCTACACAAACCTAAATAAAGCAACCTACATAGACTTTACTCCCTTCAACCACGAAGAATCTTCTTTTAGGTGTGGATATATTTGTACTTGCAATATATTTTCGAAATATAGATCTTTGTTATTTTCAATATATGTATATTAGTATCTTGTATTCTTGTGGTAAAAAGATGTGTTGGTGATCATGCGGTCATCCAATATGATGTAATTTATTTTTTTGGCCGAACAGGGTGCCAACCACTAGTATGGAAACCTGAATATAGCTGTCCTAGAAATTTATGCCGACTGTGCTAGTAATTCTGGTCAAGCATACCAAGGTTTATTTTGGCAAAAAAATGATAGTTACCAATAAAAAAGGTTAAGTAAATAAATCACAGGATAACATTACAACAGTCAGCAAGCTGAGACATTTTACAACACCAAGATGACATTAATACAGTGAGATTACTAAGAATCAGTTAAACACGCTGAGACAGGTTATGAAATATTCTTACTGTTTTTTTAGTAGAGAACCAAAATTGCAAAACTTTTTTTTAACTGATCTTAATTTGACAGTTTCCTGAAAATCTCCTCATAAATGAGTGAATTGTTTTGGCCTTTTCATTAACTTGTATCCTTTTCATTTTCATCACAAGGCCAACTTTGTATATAATTGCAATCTCATTGAGATGCACCCGTTGACATTTTTCGACTCATTAACAAAGCATTTTAGCTGTAAGATATCTCCAACTTCATTCTACAACATAGCCATCCTTCATGGTATATGCATCCTCATGGGCCACTAGGCAGGGCTCTGGATTTATGTTTGTGACTTTCTTTAGAAGTTTAAGCGCAGTTGATGAAATTCTTTTTTATGCATTATTCTGAATGTCACCCGTTTAGTTCAAACTGAGTCTTCATGATTCATGAAGCCGTTAAGTATGCCCACACACACACACACAAATGTTTTCTTATATGGAGAATTGAAGCAACTCATGAATTATACTTATTTTGTTGACCCTACTGCTACTACTTAACCAATTCATGTTTGTTTTTGTATGCAATCTCTTTTGTTTCATCAAATTATCATGACTGAAAAGAAAACTATTGGGACTAACAATAATTCTTTTGTTGCAAGTTTTTAGTTCATCCTACCTTTTCGCCGATTAGGTTAGAGAATCTCAAGAAGTTACTGATAGACCTTCCAAGAGTGTGGCCGCTCCATCGGATCAAGAAATTACTGGCAAAGTTACTGGAAATTGCAACATGCTTGGAGAAGCTTCACATCCACGTATGAGTTTCTACTGATCTATTCCCTTGTTGCCCATAACCATATTGATGCTCATTTACATTCAACTTCACATGCCACTTCAGTTTTTTGCATTGTCATCGGGGACATCAGAAGAATGGGACACGGGTACTCCTCATGACGACTCTGCAGATGATTTTCAGCACACTTTCCTGAGGCAGATTGTGATGGATAGATTTGAAGGGACAAAGGATCAAATTGCACTGATTAGGCTTTTATTGAGTTCATGCGGGGCTCTGAAAACCCTCCTCTTAATTCGACACCGTGCTTTGCTAGAGGTAAAGCTGGGCCGACAGGGAGGCATTGCATGCCCATCATGGTTGATGGAAGACAAGAAAGCTGAATTCGTCTCTCAGCTTAGAGATGGAATTTACTCGTGCCGAAATCGTTTTAAAATAAAAAGGAGGCATGTGACTTTTTGTATTATGTTTGTCCAACGATCTCCGTTTTCATGGAAATCTTCATAATTGCAAGCTGGCAAATTTGGAAAATGTGGAATGGTAAAACTTTTGAAGGTCGAATGTCAACTGTCATCTTTGGGTCGTGTGAATTGTGATTGAGCTAGCTGTCCTCCATGTTCACAGGATCAAGGAGGACCATCAATTTCCCAATGGCAAGAAACAATTGCATAGATTGATATCGCCTTCTCTCTCTCTCTCTCTCTCTCTCATGAAATATGTCTTGATAATATATTTATTTGATAGTATAGATATTAATATATTTTCTAAAGATCTAGCATTTAACTTAGGACAAAACTGAAATTAAATATAATTTGGAATGGAAGAAGCACAGATCCGGTGTCAGTGGGCCTGGGGTGGGCTTGGGGCACAAAGCCCATTTTTGTTGCTGCTTTTGAGCCCATGTGTGTGTGTGTAATAGAGAGACTTTAGCAGTCACACTGTTGGCATTTGGGAAACAAAGCCCATGTGTGTGTGAGAGAGAAAGACTTTAGCAGTCACTTTAACTTGTATATCTCTTTAACTTGTCCATAGACTTTCATCAAATCCTACCTTCACTTCCACTTTGTGTGAGAGATTCAAATTATAAGACATTTCAACAATCTTGGAGAGTTAAAGTTTTTTATGTTTGACCAAATTTATATAATAGAATAATAATATTTATTATATAAACTAAGTACCATTAGATTCTTTATTAGTTATATTTTTATAGTATATCAATTTGGTATAAAAGATTTTTATATTTCTCTCTATAATCTTGATCAAACTTGAGATTGCTTGATTCTTGGGATGTCTTATAATTTGAAACGGATGGAGTAGCATTTAACTTGGGACAAAACTGAAGTTAAATATAATTTGGAACGGATGGTGGCAGTGTGCCTGGGGTGGGCTTGGGCCAGAAAGCCAGTTCTGTTGCTGATTCGAGCCCATGTGTGAGAGAGAGTTGAGCAGTCACACTGTGGGCATTTGGGAAACAAAGCCCATTTGCTAATTCGAGCACATGTAGAGCTCATCTTCGTCTTCGTACTTCCACCGGGGGTGAGACTGTGAGTTTAACAAATTACGTTTCTTGATTGAAAGTGGATTCATCAAATATTCAAATCACCGGAAATTTCATTGTGTATATATAACTAATTACACAGTTAAATGATGAGACGAATCTTTTAAATCTAATTAGTCTATAATTAAATATTAATTGTTAAATAACAACGAAAGTGCCGCAGCACCAAAACCCAAAAATTTTAAACATAGGTTTCCATTTCCAGCCATTTAGCTGCCTGGCAGTTCTTGAGTGCAGAGGACGGCTCCAGAAAGTGATCAGCAACACAAACCTGAGATGAGATGTCAGGTAACCTCAGGAACAGTTCAGTTAGGTCTTAGGTGGTGACCTATACATAAAGCTGGCTCAGTTCCCTTTGCTCCTACGACACGATTATATTGTACACGGGGCAACATGTAGATGCATGCATCTGTTGACGTTTGCTGCAGTCGGCAGCTGCATGGTTTTATTCGCCCGTTCAAAGATTCCCAATTTCCCATTCTTCTCCCATGCTCCTGTCATGTTCATACGGCACAGCAGAGGCACGAACACTCTTTTTTTTTTTTGAGGGTAAGGCACGAACACTCTTGTGCAGACTAAAAAATCGTGCTTTATTTTGGGGGGCCACTAGTGGGCGAGCGTTCGCTGTGGCAAGCTAGCAGCGAATGAATATTAGAAACATCTACCAATGCGCGCTCATACATATAAGCTAGCAGCGCACGTGTTTTTTTTGCTTCCCTATTCCCTTGTCTGGCTTATTTATTTATTTTTTACTTTATTTTACACAATATTTTGAAGTTAGCTCAGAAGTGATCTTAGTGTATATCTTTTCACCTTTCGGGATAGCGGATAAGGTGGGTAGTACATGGGCGGGGGAATTGCTTTGACATCTATATCGAAGGAAAAGTATCATAGAGAAAATATCCTTCTCATCCACATAACTAAATAAAAAACCCGATGAACGAAAATAAAAACACTTTGGGATCGTATATAATATTAAATACTTTATACATATCAAAACCCTATCTATCTGAAATTCAAAAAATACTTTGAAATCGTATATTTAGAACTTCGTAGTGGGTATATGGAACTTTAAACTTTTGTATTTCCAAACTTCACACATCAAATTTGAAAACTTTCTACTAGCGTGTGCACATTATAAACATTATACTCTCAAATCCAAACCATTGTGCTGCTAATAGAATCTTTGAAATTATGTATAGAGAACCTTTTAATTTGGTGCAACATTCAAATTTTTTTGAAAATATATATCAAAACTTCCTACTCCTATATCTGAAACTTACAACTATCATATATCGAACATTGTACTCCCAAATGCAAAAATTTAATTCAAACCTTGCACTCTAGAAATATAAAAAACTTTGTAATAACATGTTTTCAAACTTTCTACATCGGAGTCCCCAACTTTGCAATTCCAAAATTTTATACAATAAACCAAGAACTCTATAAAAAAAATCTATGGTACTAGATACAAAACTTTATACATGGATATTTGAAAACTATAATTCAAACCTTGCACACAAAATTCAAAAAACTTTCTACTAACATATTTTCAAACTTTCTACACCGGAGTCCACATCTTTATAAAATACAAAAACACTAAAATCAAGAACTTTGTACAATTTATACTAGCATTTAAAACTTTATGCTCAATGGGTCCAAAACATCATAAGCACATGTTAGAGACTTTTAAGTAAAATTTTATCTGAGGAAAATTTTAAATTTCATATAAATAAATGTGTGCAATCCAATCTTTTAAGTAAACGTCTAAAATCTTTGAGATTGGATGTGAAAAACTTTCAAATGGTATATTTAAAACTTCTGACAAAGTCCAGCTTTCAACATCATTTGAAAAAACTTTACATTCAAAATTTAGTAACTTTGCACTTTGAATTTAGAAACTTTGAAGACACTTGTTAAAAAATTCAAAACTAACTCCAAAATTTGCATTTTAATAAATTCTAGAGTTTGTGATGGCATCTTTCAGAATATTTCAAGAATCCAAAAATTCTTATCTTTGACTCTGAATTTATGAACTTTGTACTAAAATATTTTAAAATTTCTACTATCATATTATAAACTTAGACATCCCGGTTCCAAAATTTTTAGTTTCAAACTTTTCAATCACAGCTGCAGAAAAATTTATACTAGCACACATTTCAAAACTTTATCCTCTGTGGGTCCAAAACTTTGTAAGTACATGTTAGAAACTTTTAAGTAAATTTTATCTGAGGGGTAAATCTGAAACTTCTTACATATTGGTTTGAGTACCTATATACATAATTACATACCTAACTCTAAAATCATAAATATGTAAAACTATAAGTCCATAGACTTGAAAAACATATATTCAGAGCATTTTGACTCAATACAAAAAAAACTTGTGTTATTAGCACAAAAAATATAAGTGATTTTTATCCAAATTTATGAACTTTCTATAACCATGTTATAAACTTTGTACACCTAGATTTGAAACTTTACAATTTCAAAACTTTACACTCCTGCATCCAAGAATTATGTACTAGCATTTTACAAACTTTGTACTCCTATATACAAAACTTTATAAAACATATAGTAAAAACTTTAACTATTTTCTCTTTCAATGAATGAGAAACTTTGTATAAATAACTTTATACATTTCAAACTTTTAAGTAAACATATAAAATCTTTAAGATTGGATATGAAAAAGTTTCAAATGATATATTCAAAACTTTTGACATGTCCAGCTTTCAACATCATGTGAAAAACTTTGCATTCAAAATTTGGTAACTTTGCCCCTCCTAAGCCCCCCTCCATTTTTGGGACCAAAGAATGAAGAAGAAAGGGAGACAAAGAAGAAAAGTGGAGAAAGAAGAAGAGAATGGAGAGTGAACCCCCTCTTGACTTGGTTGGTGGATTCGCTCATGGCTGCAGAAAATTTGTACTAGCACATTTCGAACTTTGTGCTCCGTAGATCCAAAACTTTATAAGCACGTGTTAGAAACTTTTAACTAAATTGTAAACTTCACACATATTGGTTAGATACTTATCTACCTATCTAACTTTAAAATCATAAATATATAAATTATAAGTCTGTAAACTTGGAAAAACATATATTGAGAGCATTTTGACTCCATACACAAAAGAACATGTACATAGAGCTTGTGGTATTAGAAATCTGAGATATGTGTGCATACAGAAGTTCAATGGAGACACCCCAACTTATAAAAAAATGCACCGTTGGCGTCTTGCTCATGTCTTAGAAAAAATCAAAGCGGAAAAAATAAAAGGATGATAAATGAGAGGACATAAAAGAGTCCATGTGGTTTCAACTAGAGCTGGTTCGCCATTCGCTGCTACAGTTGCCAACGAACACCCATGTTCCATAAAGACGTCCGTTTACGGGAGGAACATAATCAGCTAAAGCACAAGTATTAAGACTAGCATGTCTGTTCGTTGCTATGTGCTAGTAGCGCTCGTGCGCCAACTAAGAAAATTGTTTATTTTGGGTAGTCGCTGTCAGCAAAAGATACGGAGCATATCTGTTGCTGTGGTCCTGCCAATCAGATGATCAATCAACCAGGGCGTTTGGTGTCACATGGTGATCGAGATTTAATTTGATTCTGGAGTAAACCTGTGGTGCCATTAACCGGTTGGTGTCCCGATTGCTGGAGGCCGGAGACAACGCATCGCAAAACATTTTGTTTGACCAGGAAAGCGGAGATCTTTCGGTTGCCCCCTTTCGCTTACATGATCCGTTTGATTTTCATAGTGTTTTAAGCTATGTGGTGTAGAAGGCGATGACAGCTTTGGTGTTGGGTACTTTTCATTGCAAGGAAAACGGGAAAAAAAAGGAGGGGAATAGCTGAAACAAGAAGGCATGGACTGTAACCAAGTGTATATCCTTTTTCTCCTTCTTGCCGTCTCGGAGGAGACCAAAGACCGTCTCCATATCTTAGAGAAGGAAATCGAGTAAAGCAATCGGACTCGTGTTGCTTTCGCTTGCGATAGATAAATACTCCCCCGTTCTAAAATATAGATCATTTTAATTTTTCTATGTTCATAGCTCTTATTATATATCTAGATATACACTATATATGGATCCATAAAAACACAATAAATATAGAAAGGCCAAAATAACCTATATTTGTTTTTTTTTGGTGGGTGGAGGTGGGGACTCCTCTTGGCTTTACTCGGGAAGCTCTTCTGCTGATTCCATTTAAGAAAACTATATTTTGAAACAGAGTGAGCAATAAATACTCTACGCACCCGATCTCAAATATAGATCCATTCAGAGTTATTGCTATTGGTCATTCTTTCTTCGCATAAACCGGCAGCATAATGTCGATTTTCTTCGGTAATACCATCATGAAAAATGTATTTATTATTCTTTTCAAACAATGTATTATATCTCTATATATCGTAGCCGTAAGGTAATTTCATTTCATCCTGAAAAATATATACTTTATTTCATCTCATACCATGTAGTCATTCTGCGTCAAGTAATATATATAAGGAGCAAGGTTTTAAATCTCCAAAAATGGTGTCAACACTTTCCTAATAAATTACCCACCTCTACCATTATAAAAAGAGATTAAAGTAACCCCTAAATATATATCTAAATTACTCACCTCTACCATTATAAAAACAAATTCTAAAGGAACCCCTAATCTTCGTATAAATTGCTCGCCCATACCATTATAAAATAATGCAAATGACCCCCTAAATTTGCATAAAATTATCCAATTATGTTATTATTAAAACCTAAAGTATTACTGAAACCTAAATCTAAAATATATAATTATAACAAAATATTAAAGTGCACCAATATAAAATTCTAAATTACAATTTCTATCATTATTAATAAATTATTTATGTTATTATTGACAATACTACCCATGACAATATAAAATTCTAAATTACAATTTCTATCATTATTATTAAATTATTTATATTATTATTTATAGAAAAATACTACCCACGGTATATGTCACCATGTATTCATGTATCATGAAAGAGATAATAAGAATACCAAGTCACAAGCAATCAATTAAATATATATCAAACACACATGGTCGTGTAATGCAAAATGAAATATATTGCAACTAGATAATGATAAATATGTAATTTAGATTACATGTTAGAATATTTAATAAGGGCATGAGATATATAATTATAATTATTAGCTATAAACTTTATTTTTATAATTATTTTAATTAATCAGCATGGGTTGATAGGCTAGTATATACAGTAGACATTAATTAACACTTATCTATATGCACACATATTCTATACTAAGGCTCCATTTGGATACTGATATTGAAGGTTGTGGCATTGAATTGGGTTCAATACCAAAATAACCATGGTATTGAAATGGCCACAATTCAAATTTTATTGTTTGAATGACCATTGCATTGGACCTTGAAATCCTAAGGCCTCCTCGAGTGTAGCTCTAAGCTAGCAAAAACTATTTTTTACTCTATGAACAGTTGCAAAAGTGAAACGCTAGCGCGGAGATAGGAGTTAAGCTTGCACGTTTTCCCATACGTTTCTCTCTCACTGTGCTACTTCTGCCCTTCTAATTTACTAGTCCAATAGCGCGCTTCGCCGCGCCAGCTCTCCATCCATTCACCTCGGCTCTCTCCAGCGGCGGAGGGCGGCGGCCGGCCGGCCGTCAGCGCAACCCTCTTCCCTCGCCAGCCTCCAGCTCCCTCCCTCCTTCCTCCCAGCCTAGAGCTCCCTCCCTTCTCCCTCCCGACCTCGAGCTCCCTCCTCCCTCTGCAGCGTGGCGATGGCGGCGGCCATGGCGGCGCGGAGGCGGCACGACGAAGGCCCGCGCGCGGCGGCGGTCCGGTGGAGGCCCGCCTCAACCTAGGCCGCCTCGAGGTCAGCCGCTTCAAGCTCGGCAGATCTGCGGGCACGGCCGGCTCTGCTCCCTCTCTTGCGGCGGAGCCGGGGCGACCGCGGCGTAGCTCCTCGCGGCGGAGCTCCTCGGCCGCGGGAGGCGGATCTGGGCCTCCCTCTCTTCCTCTCTCACGCCGGCCTCCCCGCGCCACCGCTGGACCAAACGCCGGTAGCCGAATCCAGGCACGCCCCGCCGGATCCAAGTGCTGCCGGTGCCGGTCACCGCGCGTGCTTGGGCGAGGCGTCCCCGAGAGCCGCGTCCAGGAACCGGCGCCTCCGCCTCCACATCCAGGAACCGACGCCTCCGCGTCCAGGAACCTGCGCCGTTGCCGGCCTTTCCCACCCGCCCCTCCGCATCCACGGCTGGCCGCGGCACTCGCCCAACCGTGCCCCCTCCTTGGCGCCCGGATGCGGCTGCCGAGCTCCTCTCTTCTCCGATGACGGCGAGGTTCCCAGTGGAGGGAGAAGATGCGGCGCCCAGTGGAGCTGGGTTGAAGGGGTTCAAGCGGGTCAAGGGGGCCTCACCTGTGGCCACACGCGCGAGAGACGGTGGAGACGGCGAGGCCGAGTCGCTGCGGGCCCGGCACGCGGTGACAGCAAAAGGACGCCCCGCGTCGGGCGTCCCTTCCGGCAGCGGCACGTGTCGACACCGGGTGAGAGGAGCGCCGAGAGGGCTTCCTCTCCACGGTGTATAGAGTATAGAGTATTCTCTCTCCTTTCTTTCTTAGAGCTACCGGCTATCTTATACCATTGGACACGGCCTAAGAAAGAAAACAATTCAGTTCCTGTTTGGATGTATAAATATGGAATTGAAAGAGGGGGCTAGAAGAAGACATTATCACCAGCCAAGGAGAAGACAAGCCACTGCTTCTCTCACCTCCCAATCCTGCCACTTCTCCATCATTGACCTTAAGGCCAAATCGATCTCCGCCGTGCCGCATCGAGCGGAGTAGGGATCTATATATGGAGGAAGCAAGGAGGGGCATGGAGGAGCACCATGGCGGGTTGGTGGTGGTAGAGCAGAGCGGAGTAGGAAGCTGCAGCAAAGAGGAGTGGAGAGGAGCAGATGGACCAATGCGGCGGCGAAGGGACCAGCACGGTGGCTTCGGGGCGCGGAGGAGCAGGAGGGGACTGGCGTGGTGGCTTTGGCGCGCGAGAGAGAGGGAGAGGGAGAGGTGGTAGCAGTCTTGGGGGTGGTTGGACCCGGTGGAGGCCCGGTGGGTGCTGCTGCCGGCACTGCCCAGACTGATGGAGGAGGGGACGAGAGGGAATCTGCAGGAGTGGCAGCGCATGACCTGCTAGTGGCCGCCGTGGGCGGGGAGGAGGGAGAGGGGAGTGGGGAGCATGGGGGAGAGGTGCAAGGAGGAAGAAAGATGCAAGGAGGGGAGGAGGGAGATTCCAGTCAATACGGAGGGGAAGCACTCGGCATTGTGAGAGCGGCTGCGGCTGGAGGCCGAATACCGCTCGGTATTGGAGCAAATTTCCAATACCAATTTCTAAAGCATCCAAACAAATGATATTCAGCGCTTTCAATACCAATTTCAAATTACAGACTTCAATGTCTACATCCAAACAACTAAAATTAAGGTTATGTAATTTTATAATAGATGAGGTCTTTGTAGGTGCGTCGTTGCTGCTCGATATCTCGCCTAGCTATGCTTTAAAAAATAGCCCTACTACAAGCACCGCTGAGTTAATAAGAGCTTGAATAAAAAATAAGCTTAGGTCAGTTTAGGTAACTCCGATCCTAGTATATTTGTATTCTGAGGTACAGTCTACTCCTTTATTTTATTGGCACAGTGCCTATGGAATATGTCCTAGAGCAGTAGCAGATCCAGGATTGGATTGGGGGGGGGGGGGTTTCCATTATTTGTGGGGGTTGTTAGAATTGCCAGAATTTAATATTAGTGGCATGTTACCCAGGATCTTAACATAACCTAGTTCATGACAAATCAATCTAATGCGGAATAAATGGTAATCATTATACCAGTGTTAGCAGTAGCAGTAGCCATTTACGCCTGATCCGTAGAGGAAGTAGGCGTTCTTGTCGGTGTAGGAGATGCAGCAGCGAATCGGCGTCCTTCGGGCGCCAACGGGAGTGCTTGGCCTTCCAAACCCCTCAAGTGCCTTTAGCGATCAGACTAGCGGTGGCTAGGGTTTTAGATTGAGATGAATGAGTGATTAAGGTGCTAACCACGACCTTATATTTATAGGCACTGTGGGGCTGGGGGCCAGCCTCTGGAAACAGACCTAATGGGCCTGCTGATTACAGCCCATTAGGGTTTTATCATTAGGTTTCCTTAATCGCATTTAGATGGTTTAAACGCTTCCTTAATAGTGAAGATCACAAATATCTTAATTGAAATTTATTTCCAACATTCTCCCACTTGATCGAACGGTTAAAGCTAATGTTCGTATCATACTAATGTTCACCCTTAGTAGTAACAGAAAGTACCAGACCAATGCGTCGTCAGTAGCTTGATGCACTACTGGGACCCCATTACCCACAGTCTAACTGAAACACCTCGGTAGAACGCTTATTCGTTAGTTGGGAGTCATAATGACCCTAAACCAGGACCTAAAAACTATCCACCAAACCCATATTAGTAACGTGCTGCTTAAACACGTTCGGTGGTAAGCCTTTAGTGAGTGGATCCGCTAACATAGAATTAGTTCTTATGTGCTCAATCTTAATGGTTCGATCCTGTCATCTTTCTTTCACAACACGATACTTAAGGTCAATGTGTTTGGAAGCAACACTTGACTTGTTGTTACTCGAAAAGAATATTGCAGACTGATTATCGTAGTATAACGTTATAGGTTCCGTAATGCTGTCAATTACCTTGAGGCCCGGAATAAAATTCTTAAGCCAAACAGCCTGTCCAGTTGCTTCATAGCATGCCACAAACTCAGCTTGCATCGTCGACGCTGCAACTAAACTTTGCTTAGAGCTTTTCCATGATATAGCTCCACAAGCTAACGTGTAGATATATCATGATGTAGATTTCTTATTATCCACACATCCAGCAAAGTCAGCATCAGTATAACCTACAACTTCAAGGTTATCTGATCTTCTGTATGTGAGCATGAAGTCTTTAGTGTCTTGGCAGTAACATAATGCCTTCTAGACACCAACCCAGTGGATCTTTCTGGGATTTTTCTGATATCTTCCAAACATTCCGGTAGCAAATGCCAAGTCAGGACGTGTACAGACTTGTGCATACATCAGGCTTCCGACAACTGAAGTATAAGGTATGTCCTTCATCTCATCTGATTCCAATTGGTTCTTAGGACATTGGACTTCACTAAACTTATCGCCCTTCGCTAATGGAACAGGTGTGGCCTTACACTTATCCATATTAAATATCTTAAGCATTTTCTCAATATATGCTTTTTGAGACAATCCTAGTACTCCTTTGGTCCTATCTCGGTGTATCTCAATGCCCAGAACATAAGAGGCTTCACCAAGATCTTTCATATCAAAGTTGGATGAAAGAAATCTCTTTGTCTCATGCAGCATACGCTTATCGCTGCTCGCTAATAGGATATCATCCACATAAAGCACTAGAATTATAAATTTACCACCCTTTATATTAGTGTAGATACAATTATCCACATCATTCTCCTTAAATCTGAATTTCTTAATCACTTGATCGAATTTAAGGTTCCACTGTCTTGACGCTTGCTTAAGCCCGTAAATAGATTTCTTAAGTCTGCATCCTAAATGTTCCTTGCCCTTCACAACAAAACCTTCCGGTTGTGCCATGAAGATGGTCTCATCCAAGTCACCATTAAGGAACGCAGTTTTGACATCCATCTGATGTAGCTCTAAGTCATAATGAGCTACTAGCGCCATAACGATTCTGAATGAATCTTTCTTAAACACAGGGGAGAAAGTTTCATTATAATCAACCCCTTCCTTTTGTGTAAAACCTTTGGCTACAAGCCTTGCTTTGAATCGTTCGACATTCCCTTTAGAATCACATTTAGTCTTGTAGACCCATTTACAGCCTACTGGTTTGACTCCATTAGGAATATCTACCAGATCCCAAACATCATTGGAACTCATGGACTTAAGCTCTTCTTCCATGGCCTCAACCCATTTGGCAGAGTTCTCACATGATACTGCCTCTCTAAACGAGCTAGGATCATCAGCTTTCCCAACATCATACATGTCTTCACTTAAGTATGTCTCATAATCAGGGAAAACTGTCTGTTTCCTAGCCCGCTGTGATCTTCTTAATGGTTCAACAGGTTGAGGTGCAGTCTGAGGCACCTCGACAGGGTTCTCAACTTCAGCATTAGGCGCCATTTGCTCAGCTTGTTGTTCGCTCACAGGCTCAGGAGCTACTTCAACAGGCGGAGCAGCGCTAGTACTCTGAACAGAAGTCGTAATCTGAACAGATGGTGTACTCTGAACGGAAGGAACAAACAACGACACTAACTGAGGTGTTAGTGTTTCTTGAATCACCGGGATGGGAAGCTCAGCCCGTATTTCTTCAAGATTAATTTCCCTCCTCGGAAAGCTCCCACTGATTCCTGCATCCTCTAAGAATACAGCATGCCTGGTCTCAACGAACTTAGTGAAACGATTAGGACAGTAGAATCGGTATCCCTTAGACTTATCAGGGTATCCGATGAAATAGCAGCTCACCGTCTTATCATCTAATTTCTTTTGCTGTGGATTGAATAACTTAGCTTCGGCTGGACAGCCCTACACACGCAAATAATTAAGCGATGGTTTCTTCCCAAGCCACAACTCATAAGATGTTTTTGGCACGGATTTGGAAGGAACACGATTAAGTATGTGTGCAACTATTTTTATTGCTTCCATCCACAGCTCCACAGACAAAGTAGAATAACTAAGCATGCTATGTACCATGTCCATTAGTGTACGATTACGACGCTCAGCAACTCCGTTTTACTGTGGTTCGCCCGACATACTGTACTGGGCCTTTATACCATTCTCTTCAAGATACTTAGTGAATGGTCCAGGTACTTGGCCGAATGGAGTATGTCTCCCATAATATTCACCGCCTCGATCCGATCTCACTAATTTAATAGTGACATTATGCTGATTTTCCACTTCAGCCTTGAATATTTTGAATTTATCTAATGACTCGGATCGACCATGAATGGGGTAAATATAACCATAACAAGAGAAGTCATCAGTGAAAGTAATGAACGAGTCAAAACCATCAACAGACTTTACTGGGAACGGGCCACAAATATCAGTATGAATGATTTCTAATAGGCCCGAACTCCGAGTAGCTCCTTTCTTAATTGTCTTAGCGAATTTCCCCTTAATACAATCAACACATTGTTGATCTAATTCTGAGAGATCTAATGAATGGAGTATCTCTTCTCTTATGAGACGCTCAATTCTCCCCCTCGAAATGTGGCCCAAACGACAATGCCACAATTTCGAAGAAGTCTCATCATCACACTTACGTTTATGCGATACATCATCCACATTCATTGCAGAATAAACATTATCAAGAGAGAGCAAATAAAGATCGCCTTGCAAATGACCAAGGCCCACACTTAAATTGTGAAATTTAATGTTGCACACAGAGTTGCCAAACTCACAAATATGTCCCGACTTATCTAAACACGAAATAGAAATATGGTTTCTCTTCAAACTAGGAACATAAAGAACATCATGCAAACTAAGGTTGAAGCCGTCTGGTAACTCCAAATCGAAGCTCCCAATGCCTTCAACCTTCACTTCATTGCCATTAGCCACTCTTAGGCTTCGGTCCCCCTCTCTTATAGTTCGAATCGAACTGAATACCTGCAGTGAATTGGAAATGTGCACAGTGGTACCTGAGTCAATCCACCAAGTATTAGGAGAAAAATTCACTAAGAATGATTCATCAATAAAAGATACATAATCAGTAATTGTACCTTTGTTCTTAAGCCACTCCTTAAATCCATGGCAATCCTTCTGCTCATGTTTAGGTGACTTGCAGAACTTGCATAGCCTCTCATTAGAGGTCTTCTTATGTGACATGGCCTTGCTCTTATGGCCCTTAAACTTTCTCTTATGCTGTCTGCTGCTGCCAGACTCAGCCTGATGCTTAGGAGTATTGCTCATGCTAACACGCCCAAAGCGCTCGCTGACCATGTTGACAGCATCCTTCATCCTTTCAGCTTTCTGCCTTTCTTCTTCCTCAACACAGTAGCTAATGAGCTCAGCCATGCTCCAAGTCGCCTTCTGAGTGTTGTAGCTTATTTTGAAGGGACTGTACTGTACTGGCAGAGAAGTCATGATGAAGTGCACCAGAAAACCATCAGAGATAGCCATATCCAGTGTCTTCAGCTTATTTGCCACGTCACACATGCTCATAATGTGCTCCCTGATTCCACTTTGCCCATCATACTGTGAAGTCAGCATCTTCATGATCAGGGTGCTAGCATAAGTCTTGGAAGAACTCTTAAAGTTCTCCTCCACCTTGGCAAGGTATGCCTTGGCGCTCAGATCATTACCATCCTGGTCCTTATCAGGAATAGCACCACAGATGGCCGGAGTGATTGTGTTCTTAATGATCATGTTGGCCATCCTGTCTAATCTCTCCCACTTCTCAATGGCAGTATGATCACCATTGGGATCAGCGGGCTCTGCTGGCTTGTCTTGACGTAAGGCGAGATCATACTCATACACATCAATGGCAACATTAACATCTTTATACCAGCTAGGATAGTTGGTGCCATTCAGGGGCTCAATGGATTTCAGGTAGCCCGTCACAGTGTTCACTAAAAATCATGATAACAATAACTTCATTAAACTCACAATTAAAATGCGCATAAGAAGTATGAAATTAACCCTACGATGGTTTGATTAAAATCATACATAAATTTCAATTTGCATCACCGATGGGGAAAACAAACGAAATTTATCATTAAAACTCATATTTAATCAACGATGGTCAGAATTAATTGCAAGTGCTCTAAATAAACTTCCCGATGGTTCCATTTAAATAGAGTGCATCTTAATTGCTTATGGTGGATGAACATAATTTTAAGCGAATAAATGCAACTAAAACATGATTAAAAGCATTTACATAACTCATGGAAATTAATTAACATAATGCTAGTAATAATAAGTGCAACAGAAATAATTAAAACCTTTAAACATAACAGCAATTAAAATTAAGCTTAAAACATAAGAATTAGTAAAGATAAAGGGTTTAAGACTGAAAACTGGGCTAAAAGTTCATGAAACAGCCTAAAGTTCCCCTTTGCGCGCGGCCCATTAAGCTGCTTGGCCCATCAGCGGCCTGCCCACCAGCAACGCTAATGCGGGTGGATCTAGACCGTTGATCAAATCGGACGGTACAGAACTGATGTTTTGCCATATAAAACGATGAGGGTCTGAAAACCTAAGCCAGCCTCACTCGCTTTCGCCTCACTCCAACTGAGCAGCCGCCGCAATCTTCTAGATCCAGTGCCGAGCGCTTCTCATGCTCGTGGGCGCAGCTGCTCTGGCCCGGGCCGCCACAGCCTCATGCGGGCGGACCCGCAGCCGGCCACGCGCCGCCTTCGCGGGGTGCCTGCAACCGTCATGCCCAGCGGGAGGTTGCGCGCGCCGCACTTGCGGCTCGGACCGGCCGCCGCCTCGCGGCCCAGCAGGGCGCCGCCTTGGTCCACTCGCACGGGTCCCGCACTCCTGCTGTGTGGGAACCGGCGCACGCAGCGCCTGCTACGGCGCAGCCGCCGCCTGATGCGGCTCGGCACGCGGGCCGCCTGATGCGCGGGTCTTGCGTGTGCCACGCGCGCCGGTCTGCGCGGGCATTGCTCCGCATGGGCCATGGAGCCGCCGGCCGCTGCCACCTCATGGCCGCGAGCTCACCTGATGCGCCACCGGCCATCAAGGTGCTCCCGTGGGTCCTCTCACCGGTGTGCGCGTGCGTCTAGGACGCGCGGCATGCCGTCGAGGGGCTCCACTGGGGTACCGCGCCTTCATCTAGTGACATCACGAACCAATTTATGGTCGCCATCAAGGTAAGATTCAATCTCAGGGTTAGGGTTAGGGTTCATGAAAGATTGGAAATTTCTTATGCGATCTGAAATTTGCATTCCCCTTCTTCTCAAATGCTGACTGATGCATCTAGTCTCATGAATTTGGATCTAATTTGCGAAAATTAACTTAACAGTGACATAAATTGGGGAAAACAGTAAGCAATCTTAAACCCTAACCTTAATTTCTCAACTTTATCATGAACAAATCTTAATTAGCCTCAGTCTAAACATAAATTAGCATTAAACATTAATGATTTGCATATAATCCGTGACACTTAGCATTAACCGATCAAGATTAATCTTAAACTTGACCTAAACCGAATTAGATTAGATCTAATCTCATGACCAGAAACTTAATTAACCATGATTTAGATCTAATCAAGCATGATTAACACATAAAAGCCATTCTGCAGGAGCTAATTGCATATAAACCGTGATTCAAACCTTAATTGTGCAATAAGATCTAATCTGCACAGTTCATATGCATCTTAAACCGACGAAAACAGAGGCATCAACATGGCTTAAAGTTGATCGTGCATGACTAGGTTAAGATGGCTCTGATACCAATTGTTAGAATTGCCAAAACTTAATATTAGTGGCACGTTACCCAGGATCTTAACATAACCTAGTTCATGACAAATCAATCTAATGCGGAATAAATGGTAATCATTATACCAACGTTAGCAGTAGCAGCAGTCATTTACGCCTGATCCGTAGAGGAAGTAGGCATTCTTGTCGGTGTAGGAGATGCAACAGCGAATCGGCGTCCTTCGGGCGCCAACGGGAGTGCTTGGCCTTCCAAACCCCTCCATTGCCTTTAGCGATCAGACTAGCGGTGGCTAGGGTTTTAGATTGAGATGAATGGGTGATTAAGGTGCTAACCACGACCTTATATTTATAGCCACTATGGGGCTGGGGCCAGCCTCTAGAAACATGCCTAATGGGCCTGCTGATCACAGCCCATTAGAGTTTTATCATTAGATTTCCTTAATTGTATTTAGATGGTTTAAACGCTTTTTTAATAGTAAAGATCATAAATATCTTAACTGAAATTTATTTCCAACAGGGGTCTATAGGGGACTGGAGCCCCCTAGATCCGTCGCTAGCTTGGCCCCTTCCTGGAATTCAACAGTTTTCTAGCTGATAAAATTCACTTATCTATCTATTTTCTTAAGCACTAAAGCAACAATTTTTTTTGCCCAAACTGGCGAACAGGTAGCTGACTGGCTGGTCGATCGTCTCGCCAACTGAAAGCTTCAGTCAGTCTCCAGGTTCTCTATGTCAGAAAAAAACCACTAAATTATTCTTCTCTCTCCAATTGATCCCTGGTCCATCTTTGACCAGGCATTTTTTTATGCCCTATATTCCGTGTCGTCGTAAAAGATTGGAGGATAACCCAACTATACGTCTTAGTATTTGTCTTCAATTTCGTCTTGCTTCGAGCTGAGTATAGTACATAAATAAGGAGAAAACCAGTACGCTCTTAATAATTAGCAGTGGCAAATTATATCTGCAGTCTTCAACCGCATGTGACCTAATCAGTTTTTAAGGATTTTCAACCCCTGAGTACAGGTGAGGAATTGACCCAGTCAAGATGCTGCGACAAGCTCAATTATATTAGTCATAGCTGTTGACAAAACGCTTGTATATGCATTGAATGATCATCGGTTTCTTTACTAACTTCTCTCGAATAGATTTTTTTTTCTTTACTTGTTAGGAGATAGAAGTGTGCTAGTACAAATCAATAATTGCTGCTAAACTGAACTAACAAAAATCACTCTGAAATTTCATAGTCACAAACTAGGCCTAGGCATTGCCGCTATAATGAAGGGTGGTTAGAGATGAGCCGTTCTTGCCGACATCAATTACCCCATAAGTCAATATCAAAATATCTTGTTCTAAGTCAAACTTCTCTAATTATGACCTGAGTTTATAGAAAAATAAACTAGCATGTAGTATCAGGCCATATTTAACAAATAGGACTAATTTGATGTTGTATGTGTTTGTATATATATTTATCTATAAATTTAGTCAAAATTCGGCAGGGCTATTCTACACTTTGGGTATAGCGGTCATCCTACACCTAGCAATCAAATTACTACCAAACTGAAAACAATTACTGTATTAATAATCATGTTCAATAAAAGGGTCAGTAATTAGTGAGGTGCCGCTACACTTAGGGTGTAGAAAGCACATAAGGTCAAAGTAAGTAAAATTTCATTTAGAAAAGAAAAACTAAAGCGACCTTTTGAAATGGAGGGAGTCCATCCACATTCAAAACATCAAGCATGAGTCCAGGCCGTGGCAAAAAAAAATCGAATGCATAAGGCATCATCAACTCTTCGAAATGTGTCAATGGATCGGCTCCCACACAACTTTTCTAATTACTAGATAAATTATATCTGATAAAACGAATTGTTAGATCCATAAATGAGATGGTCAGGTCCTAGTGTCTTTTTTTTAACAGCTCTAGCATGTTTCGGCAGCCCTCTCTCTGGTCCAAGGAGAGGAGCTAGACTCTGTAATTTGGACTAACCCTTTTTTTCTCTTAATATAAAGATATGCACCTCTCCTACGTGTTCGAGAAAATAAATCCATAAATGAGAAGATATATAAATCCACAAATGACATTTACATATGTGAAACCCAAACATTTTGTGTGCACTGATCGTCAAAGTTCCAACAATTGACTACAGAAGTGTACGTATTCTTAGTTGAGGGAATTTATGGATATCCAAGTTCATGATGGCGGCCGGTCATGTTGAGGCGCTTGATCCATCACCCTAATTTGACCGCCGGAAAGTGATTGGCCACGGTTCCTTCTTCCTTCCCTGTTGCGTCGTCCATTGGCCGCCTGCTCTGATCCTCTTTGACCGGCGCGCATGGCGGCCGTCCGTCGTCGTCGTCGTGTCGGTTCTGGACGCCGACCGTTGACTCCAGCAGCCTAACCTGCGTGCTGCTCAGGCAGCCAGGATGCCAACTAACTAGCCGCAATCACTGATTCTAGTCTTCATTACAAGCCTGTTTAATTTTATTTGAAGCGATTGGTGAATTGGTTTTGGCATAAAAATCGCAAGAGTTGATCATGGAGATACTCGAGAGGGCCGGCAAATATCTGATTCCAGCAAGAACAGCAGGAAAATGTTTCCACGTCCTGCTGAACAGTTGTTTCTTAAGCATTCCGCTTGTCATCCTAGCTCAATGAGGCTGGCGTCGCACAACCCTGCCACTGTTGTTTATTTCTTTTAAGGCCAGGAACCGTTGCATGGAACGATTCCTAGCCGGATTGGTTGCCTAATTTATATAACCTTTTGATTAGGTGTAACAATTCTAGATGGATTTCTAAGAAAACAAATAAGGCCTTAGGGCAAGTACATTGGTGTCGTCTAATAGGTAGTCTCATACATAACACGTAATTTTGAGATGACTTATTAGACAATTTATATAATAGATTGTCTTATAGGTTGTCTCATAGAAACTCTTTAATTTCTTAATTTGTGTAAATAAAAAAATTAATGTTGTATGTTGCATGGCAAAAAAAACTTGCACAATAGTGCTCTAGTTATCTCATAGTCCTAAAATTTAGCTTATGAGGCGGTTGTCTCGCGGAATAATGAATTGTTTCTCTCACCTTGCTCTCTCTCCTCCATGTCACCAAAAATCCTATGTGGCATTATATGAGATGAACTATGAGACTGCTGACGTGTAGCAATGTACTTGCCCTTAGGCCATTCTCAATGGAGGTTTCATGAGAGTTTCATGTACATTAAATAGGATGCCATGTCACTATTTTAGATGACGTGGCACTAGATTAATGTGAGAGATGAAATGAGTTTCATCTGGATCAAACCGTGTATGCACGGTTATCAACTCTTGATGAGTCTTAGAATTAAAATAGAAAGGCGCGCGGCTTTGCCGCACAAGGCCTGCATTTCGCGTAGTTGGATTGTAGTTGATACAGACTTTAGTTCATGCACAGAGTAATAATTATTGTAGGTGTAGGTGTCATTGTCTGTAGCCCGTTGATGTATTTGATATATATTTTACTCTCTATTGTTGTGACACTACTATTTAAGTAGGATATTATTTTAGTGTAAAAATGGAAATCTTTTTTATTATATTAAGCGGTTTTTGTTATAGTATTTTTTCTACCACTTATTTTGAAAAGATTGTTGTTTAGCGAAGCTTCAGGTATTGAAATTTTGAACAATTTTTTATATTCAAAACTTTTGATGTAAAGATATTTCGATGTCCGAATGGTAGGTAGAATGGATCTTACGTAAACATTTATGTGGATGAATTGTAAAAGCGCTCTGAATTTGAAATTGTACTATGTAATAAAGCTATAGATTTTGAAATTTTGAGCAACTTTTGTATTGAACACTTTTTAATTTGAAGACATTTTGGTGTCCATATTGTAGGTATGATGGATCACATGCAAGCATTTGTGCAAGTGAATTGCGAAATATTTTAATTTTTTGAATTTTGCTCCATAATAAAGTTGTAGTTTTTGAATTTTTTTAATCAAATTCTATATTTAACAACTTTTAATTTCAACACATTTTGGTGTTCAAATTGTATTTATAATGTTGCACGTGTAGAAGTAATGGATGGAAGGAGTTGTGGTTTGATTTTATTAAATTTGAGGGTTTTTGAAAAAAAAAATTCTAGGAAAAGACTAGGATGACAAGTTGATTTTATGAAAATATAAGGTTTTCTTTGCAAATTTTCTTGAACTGGGAAAGATGGACTGCGGCTTGATTTTGAGAAAATGTATGGGCTTCTTCGCAAAATTACCTGAGAGAGGAGACCGGACTATGAGTTGATTTATCCAAAGTTTGAGGGTATTTTTGCAAAATGATCGGGACTTGCATGATTTGGACCGTCCGTCCGGCTGATTTGATGGCCTGGAGCGGCTGGTGACGTGGCCACGCTCCTTGGGCCTCTTTTAGTGCGTGGATCGTATATAGAGATGTGACGAGTGCATATGAAATAGTAAACATAAAATGTATTGTGAAGTGAGTTTCATCTATTGTTTCATTTGTATTTTGTCGATGTGGTACTTTTGGAAACAACAAAATGAAACCACCCGTTAGAATTAATCTTAGTGATGAAGGAAAAAAATATAGACTATCCCCTCCACTATTGATTACTTGAGGTGGTTTATATGTGGATGTTGGTTGTCCCAATCTACCGATAGGTGCAATGCTGATTAACCAATGTTGGAGAGTGACTTGGACGGTCCAATTTCTAACTTCAAACACTAGGAGACTTTGCAGTCTTATTGGATTGTGTGTGGTCGTATGTGGGGGTGGCATGTTTCATTGTCAGGGCATTATCTCTCTGTTCAGCTATAACCAACCAATAATATTTTTCTTTCACACCAAATCAGCACCAACCATCAGCACTAGCCAGCCCGCAGTACTTTTCTCTCGTAACAATTAGCACCAGCGACCAGCCACAGCCAGCCGAGAGAGAGAGAGAGAGAGAGAGAGAGAGAGTGAATGGGCAGATGGAGGATGAAGGGAGGGGCCAGGAGGTAAAAAGAGAAAAAAATCTGATATATGGAACCCATATATGGTAGTTGGTATAGAGAAAAATATAGAGTATGAGTGCAGGAGAATTGAAAATAGAGGAGAGAATTTCAGTGATCAGAACAAAATATTTCTTTTAAAGAATGAATTTAGAGTATGATGAGTACGAATAACCTTAGCTCTTATGCCCTGTTTGAAGCCTTCCGATTGAAGGAAAAATTGTGACAAAGTTTTCCACAATCCCACAAGAGCTAGCATTACTAGTATTGTTTGTTTGCCATATTACACTATTTTATATTAACTGTGTGCACCGAGATTTGAACCTGGTGGCCTCCGGATAAAGTCGTGCACCCACAGCTACCTCTAGTTCCTTTGATTTCCTGTATGTGGTCGCACTGCAGCGATGTACAGCCGTGAGAAAGGATCGGAGCAGAAAGCAAAGGAGCGAGAACCTGCAGGGGCTTCGCTAGGTGTCACAGTCACAGTCACGCGCCGGTTGTCAACGGCGAATACGAAGCTCCGGCGACCGGCGACGATCGGCCGGTTTGACCTCGGGACGGCGACAGCAGCCACACCAGTGGCCCACTTTGACTCCCCTGCAGGGCGTTCCACCCGCCGACTCGATCGCCTGCTTGCTGTTTGGAGCCTGCTGGCCGCCATGGCGTGTAGCTAGCGGACGCACGTCAGGCCAAGGAAGACGATGGACTTTCGGTGCCCGTGGACATGCATGTGCAAGTGCAACCAGCAAGTTTTTCTTAAAAAAAAATCGCTACCTGAACAGTGAACCGTGCTAACAATTCGTGCTAATGTCCAAGAGCAGCAAAAGCATTGTTCAATTTGACTGGGAACTTGGTTTACTAAATTATGTACGCTTCCCGGCCATTTACGCCTACTGACTTCGTCCATGCCACGAGTAACGAACAAAGGACGAGGACTTGCCGTCGGGACTACTGCACACTCCTTTTTTTGTCGTGTCTCATCACGTAAGGTGCAACCGTGCAAGCTGCAAGCCGACAGCAGATGTTAGGGGAGGTGAAGAAGATCATGAATTTAGCTAATTGCGCGGTGTTTATTTGTAAGGAACATATCAGGTGCAAACCAGCAACTCCATGCAAACCGTGCAAACTTCAATCTGAACCACCGGATCAACATCCAAGGCGGAGCGCCGGGGAAGTGGGAGGGGGATTTGCAAAAGTGTGATTACTCAATCTAAAGGCGGACGGTTAATTGTAAAATTACCAATGCTCTCATACCCCTTGGATGTTGATCAGATGGCCTAGATTAAAATTTGCACGGTTTGCACCTAATATGTTCCCTTATTTGTATATATTTTTCTTATCTTTTAGGGACCTCTCCATCATGTCACATGGGTGATGCATTTTAGTCGTGTATTGGTGCACTAAAGGTCTTTTTGAATAGGCTAAAGTTGAATGCTAAACTTTGGCATCTACTCCCTCCGTTCTGTAATGTAAGACATTTTGCTTAAGTTTGATCAAATATATAGGAAATAATATTAATATCTAACACACACAAAAAATAAATTATGAAATCATATTCTGTAATGGATATAATTTTTTTCCATTTGATATTTAAAATATTATTAATCTTTTCTATATAAATTTGGTCAAACTTAGAACAGTTTGTCCTAGGACAAATCAAAATACCTTACATTTTAGGAGGGAGTGAGTATTAGCACTCATATCCTTACTCTATACTAAGGTTTCTAAGACTTGGGTAAAGTTTAACCCACATCTTATTAGCACTCCTATTTGGATGAACTAAGACTAATGTTTAGCACTTTTAGGCATTAGCACTTGCATCCCAAACACTCCATCCACCAAGCCTCTTTAAATTATTTTAATGACACTAATTTGCACCTACAAAAATGTATTTATCACAATTTAACATGATATAATCCCATGCCTATTCTGGAAAAGGTGGCAACTTAATTTCCATTCAGTGGTTGCAGGCTCGTTACCAGGTCGTGATCTAAATTATTCACCTCTCTGACCGATCCACATGTATGGCTGAAGTGTCCAACCAGAACTATTCCATCAACAGCAATTGTTCGACAACATATTGAAAATGTCAGTAAAAAGGGAAAAAAAGGACAGCCGAATTATTAGACTTGTTCTCGCGCGTGACATGCACCACGAAATAATCTGAATCTGGTTTGCTAAAGCATCCATGTCTGCCACGCTGCAATAGCACATGGCTCAGAAAAATGCTGCTTTGTGAAAAACATGTGCTCAAAGGCAGGGGCGGATCCAGCAGTAGGTCTCCTACCGCTGGAAATCTCATGGAGCCCCCTGAAGTCCCTCCTACTAATTTGAAGGAGAAGAATGAGAGAAGGGGAGGATGGAGGAGGAAGAGAGGAGGAAAGCCCCTTTTGGATTCAATCCTGCCTTGGCCACTGCTCAAAGGAAATGTTAATGGTGGTGCAAATCCGACCACACCTTCAGTTTATATTTTTTTTTACAATCCATATGAATAACATTGTGTTGCGCATATATATAGGCTAGAGTATACCTGATCACGGGCCGGGCGACCCGATGAACCTAACCTGACGTGCTCATAAAAAGCTGACCCGATCAATATGAGGGCTGGGTCTGGGCCGAACTTTTCAACCCGTAATAAAAGTCAGGCCGGGCACGGGCTGATTTTTTTTACATGAACCCCGTAAAAATTCGACCCGAACAAAAATTCAGGTTTAACCCGATCCAACCCGACCCGACACATGTTGTGTTAGGCTCGAGTTAAAAAATTCAGCCCGGTTATCGGATGAGGCTGGGCTCGGGCCGAAGAAAAACATACCAGATTTTCTTTGACCCAACCCGTACCCGATCTGACCTGGCCAATGATCAGGTCTAGACCAAAGTTACACGCCAATACTCGGGGTCACGTACGCGGGTGCATGCGGACCTGTCACACAAGCGTTTGAGCGCGCACGGCCCGCTCGCTTCTAGGTGGTTCGCCGGGCCATTGGTGGATTTAAGGCCTAATTTTCTATTTTTTTCTTTGTTCCCCTAGAGGTTCCAATGAAATATTTTTTTTCCATTATGTTCCAATGGAATAATTTGTTCTAGTGGAACATTTTTTTTCAGTTTCAAAAGTAAGATTGAATCCAACCGCATAAATTTTATTTTTGTTCCACTGGAATGATTTTTTTTCTAACGGAACAATTTGTTTCAATCATGGGGAAACTGCGGGCCGACGTCCCAAGAATAATTCACGGTCCAGCTCCTCTACGTCCTTATGCGGCGGATCTACTCATGCAAATGACCCTGAATGGCGCCCAAGTTACAGGCCTTGTGGGATCGTCATCAGGGCTTTAAATTAAAATATTATCAATCATAAAATTGTATTAGGTCGTCTCATCAAGAGCTACAACTTTTGTGTATAATTTATTTTCATCTGATGTCATACGAAGAAAATAATTAAATCTTTAAAAACAATCTATGAAACAGATTTAATGAAAATAGTTTGATGTTGTAGATGTCGGTGGAATTTTCTGTAAACTTGATCAAGATATAAAAGTTTGATCTAGGACAAAATAATTAAGATGGCTTAAAATGATGAACGAAGGGAGTAACTTTATGTGATACAAAATAATATTCATACGTAAGTACTTTTGAATACATAAATACATAATACGATCAATTTTACGAGAAAACTTCTTAGTAATAGAGTATCGATCAAAAGGCTGGAGTACTGATGAAATAAAAATATACGCCTTATATTTTGAGATGCGTGCGGCATGTCATTGCGAGCCATATTGCAGGTTTTCCTTTATTTCATCGACCCACACCTAAGAAGACGTTGAGCTATATAGATCATTTCCGTCTATATTTAATCTACTTTTTCTAAAAATTTCTAGAACTTGCCAGGACAACTATTTCGTTATATAATATATCTTAGGAAAAACAATATGTATAGGCCATTATTGTCCATATTTCTCCTCTCTTCTCTAAAAAAAAGAATGAAGAAATAAAAAGAAATTTGCATCCCCCCCCCCCCACCACAAAAAAAACTCTACAAATCATCATGGATTCCGATCCACTTTTCGGTTAATTGTTGGCGAGCCCACCGGGAATGTGAGCTTGGTGTACGCCGAGGGGATGAAGGCGCCACTATCTTGTCTTTTCCAACATCATCCCGAAACTAAAGCGATGCTCCTAGAGAGAGCCCAAGACAACTCTCTTTTTTGTTCTCATCCTTTTCGCAAAGGAACTAAGTTCGCATAGATATACACAGAGGCTAAGTGCAAAAACTTTGTTTTCCTCTTTCTCTTTCTCTCACTAGCCAACATAAAGATAGAGAGAAGACTCTCTCTCTATCTCTCTCTCTCTCCGTGTTCTTATCAGCAGCAGCTCGCTCGCCACGTTCCGATCCTGTACCAGCTGCCGAGACGAGCGCGAGGCTCCGAGGTCCAAAAGAGCTCAAGCTCCTCCCCGACGCATGCGCGGATCGATCGATCCAGCCCGAGCTACGGGAGGCGGCGGCGGCGGCAGATCGACGACCGGCAGCTGACTAAGGTGGATCCCCGGAGGCATGGCAAGAGGCCCCTACCCGCCGACGAGGAGGAAGAGGAGCCGCCGCCCCCGCCGCCACCGAAGCACGAGCAGCTGGATGTCGAGGAGCAGTACCACCACTTCTCCCCCCAGCTGCAAGGAGCGACCTTTAGCGGCGGCGGCGGAGGGTCGTCGTCGTCCCCCGCCGGCGCCGGCGCCGCGGGCCCGTCGCCGGAGGCGTACGCGCAGTACTACTACTCGGCGCGCGCCGACCACGACGCCACCGCCGTGGCCTCCGCGCTAGCGCACGTCATCCGCGCCTCCCCCGACCAGCTCCCGCCGCAGGCCTTCTACGCCGCCGCCGCCGCCACGGGCCACCAGCTGGGAGACCACCGGCAAGCAGCGCCGCCGCACCATCCCGGTGGCCACGCCGCCGCCGCCGAGGAGGAGCAAGGTACGTAGCCATCCGTCGTCTCATCGATCGATGCAAGCAAGCAAGCTTACTAGCATTTCTCCTTGTCCTGCTCTCGATTGCGAAAGCATGGCACGCGCGCGGCCTCCGCTCGATTGCGCCGCTTGGAAGCTTCGCACCTGCCAAAACCAGTGACACGTCCCTCCACAGATCCAGTAATTTAACTACCAGCAGCTCGCTTAATTAGCTCCTAGAGCTAGCTGGTCATAATCCCTCGGTTAATTTCTTTTGTTAATGAACTCTCGAGAAAGTAGTACTCTCTCTCTCTCTACTCTCTCTCTCAAGTATCGAGCACGGAGATACGCCAATAACTATGCTGAATTATATTGGCAAGGAATATTTTATGCGGGTACTCGCGTACCAATACGTTAGCTCTGACGCAACGCGACGTACTGCAGATCGAGTAGCTAGCAGCTGATTGTGTGTGTGATTTGCCTGCAGATTACTAGTAGTAAACAATTAATGGTGTTCGTGCAGCCGCAGGCCGGAGGCGGCACTACCGAGGGGTGCGGCAGCGGCCGTGGGGGAAGTGGGCGGCGGAGATCCGGGACCCCAACAAGGCGGCGCGGGTGTGGCTGGGCACCTTCGACACGGCGGAGGACGCCGCCATCGCCTACGACGAGGCGGCGCTCCGGTTCAAGGGCACCAAGGCCAAGCTCAACTTCCCGGAGCGCGTCCAAGGCCGCACCGACCTGGGCTTCCTCGTCACCCGCGGCATCCCGGACCGGCACCACCAACACCAAGGCGCGGTGACGCTGGCAGCAATGCCGCCGCCGCCGCACCGGCAGCACCAGCACCAGACCGTGGTGCCGTACCCGGACCTCATGCAGTACGCGCAGCTGCTGCAGGCCAGCGGCCGGGGCGGCGGCGGAGGCGGCGGCGACCGCGCCGAGGCGGCCGCCGCGGCCCAGCAGGCGGCGCAGGCGCAGCTCATGATGATGGCCCGCGGCGGCGGCGGCGGCGGCGTCAACCTGCCGTTCGGCGCCGCGTCGTCGCCGTTCTCCCCCTCGCCCTCGTCGGCGCCGCAGATCCTGGACTTCTCCACGCAGCAGCTCATCCGGCCCGGCCCGCCGTCGCCGGCCGCCGCGATGTCGTCGTCGGGCGCTGCTCCGTCCACGCCGTCGTCCACGACCACGGCGTCGTCGCCCGGTGGCGGCAGTGCATGGCCGTACGGTGGGGAGCACCACAGGAATAAAAAAGACGCGTGATCGAGCTGGCATATGCTCATATGCATGCATGCAAGTTGCAAGCACTTGCAATGCGAGAGGATCAGATCAGAGACCAAGTAGCTGCATATGGAGGAATATGCATGCAATATGGGGTAAGTGGCAGTGGTGATTTAATTTTGCTGGAAGCATATAAAAGCATTTCTTGGCCATTTTTCTCTTGTCTCTTTCTTTCTTTTCTTTTCGCGATGCATGATCTTCTTTTCTTCATTTCTTGGAGGATCCTCAGTTTAGAGAGCTAGCTAGCTAGCTGCTAGAGCTTGCTGCTACCTTCCTTGTTTAATTTACTGCTCTGTTGCTCATCATCTCTTTAATTTGTTCAAGTGTAAACTAATTAATTGTGCAAACTAATCCAAAAGCAAGAAGAGAGGAATAATAATCTCATTGATGCAATATACAGGACCTTTTTTTCTCTCCAAATTAAATGATTGGTTTGTTAGTCATCTGCTCATATATTGGTTGCATTGGAATTATTATAACCTCTCTCGTATATATGTTCTCTCTTTGGCTTATATAGTGGATTGTACAAAGAAACCACACAACCCAATGAATGAAAACTATAGACGACTTCAGGAACAATATTGTTTTTGAGACACGGTACGGTATATCATTCAAAATTACCACTTTAAGGGAAAAAGGGAATATTCCCAATTAGTAGCTTCTTGTTATTAATAAAGATCTTGACTTTTTCTCCTCGAAATCATTCTTTATGCGCTGTTGCATTGGGCATCTGTTCTCTCTATCTCTCGGTTTTCAGTTAGTTCCCCCTATACATATATTCCCTTGTTTCTGAAGGATGTTCCCTACATCTGTCGTTTTCAAGCCTAATTTACATGTGTCACGGTGTTGTTACGTAATGGAGTACGTAGCATCTTCCAAACCCAACCAAATGCACCTTTTTTTTAAAAAAAAAGATAGCACTTGAAGTACTACCATGCATGAGAATCTAGAGAAAAAAAACAGATTAATAGCTAATAGATGTTTGGTGAAGGTAAGCCCTTAATTTATCATGAGATGCCTTGAGGATTATCTGTGTACGTATAGATCGCTGAAGTCATATCCATTTCTTATTAATTACCAAATTAAATCTGGGATATAATCCAGCAACATATCCTCTTGGAGAACTGTGCATGCATGCATGTTCTTAGTGCCATGAACATGCCTCTCTGCCACGTAGACATTTAGCAAAAAAGTCAGAAATGCGGCTCTAGTTTGAACTAGTCGCCGGAATTAAAATACGCGTGTGTTGTGATTTAGTGGCATGTGACGAGATTTTTGCTAACCTGCCGACATGTGATATGTGTACCAACATATGGAGGAACCGGCCTGCTAGCATCACCCCCCCCCCCCCCCCCACCATGCTTCTAGAAGCATATGGTCGATCGTGTATCGAATAAATGCCAAATAATTAGCACAGCTGTATTTTTATTGGTATATCTATCAATACAACTTAATTTGATGCATGCATCCAGCTAGCAATGAATAGATGAAGATATGTATAAAAGACCATCTATGACAGGATGTTGTCTTGATCTAACATGAAACTAATTTTTTTCAAAAAAAATGTTTTGACTGCGAGTTTTGTCCCGTTTTGCAACTGAATTTCCTTGTTTCATTCATATTAACACTTTGGTTACTTCTTCCAACTAGCTAGTCATTTATTTATAGTTATCATGATGTTCTTTTTTTTTTGCAAAGGATGATGGTTATCATGTTGTGGCGATGGATAGATCATCTTTTGCTTCTTTGCATTGCTTTCATGATGAGTGCAAGTATCAAAATTTGACACGCACATTTCTTTCTTGGCCTGGCAGCACCCCCACCCCCCTTTTTTTTTTTCCTTTGGGCAGCCTGTGGCTTTTGTGTTCCTGCTGTGTGCTACCTGTCTGGCAGCCGGAGCAGGAGACGATGCCGGCCGGCCACTTTCGGGTTAGGCATGACTCACGTCTTGATCGATTTCAACTCATCATTTATCGACCCGTAGAAAACAAAAAAAGATGCGTATGTACTAGCAGGCCCTCTTTTAGGCGCACTATAGTGCTCCCTAGCTCCATGTTGAGATGATCTCACACGTGTGCGTCGGTCGTACACAATTGCCAATGGCACCTAACCTGCTGTCTGATCGATCGATCACCATGCCCTTCCCCTTGTTGAGCTAGAGGATATACGTGAGACAAGATTGAACAACACGTCTGGTCCAGCTCTCTGCTGCCTAACTAATGTAAAGTGCTAATGATGCCTAACACATTTATGTGCTTTGGCATGTTATTTGTTTCAAAAAAAATTTTGGAGAGTTATAAAAATTTGTCCAAATAAATAAAGCTACTATTGTTAGCAGGATAAGATGTTATATACGATACCCATCATTATCATCATCATCCTTTCAAAGGCTTTGGGTGATGTTTATATTTTTATCTTTGTTGCATGCGTATCAGCATATAGAAGGAATACTGTCCATGGATAAGGTCCTACTCTTGTTGATTACTTGGTACCATGCTGATGGCAACATCGTTGGCATGCATGGACCATGGATGAAACATCAATTTGTTGCCATGATATATGTCTCTAGGAGTTGGGACCATATGTTAGTTGCATATATGTGCTACTATTTATCATTGTCATGATTTAGTTTACGATATTATCATATTTTTTTTGTCTACTATGCCAGTAGAATTTCCACGCGTGTGGGGGGAAAAAACCCCCAAGGAATTGTCTTGGTGGAAATTAGATTATAAGAATGATAGCTTAGTCTTCTTGCATATAGGTACCAGCCTCATAGAAGTTTTTTTTTTGAAATTTAACTCATGTGAAAATACAATTTCTCACAATAGAGAATAATAATAATAAAAACCACAGGACTTTTTAATTTGTCCCGTCATTTTCTTTCGAGGAAACCACACATAAATACATTTCATTCTCTGATTCTCTCACTGTCTCACATATACTTCCAATTTTCGCCGAACCTTCTTTTTGCGGAATATGCATATGCACAGAATGTTTACGCAGGAATCTTGTTCTCCTCCACGATGTGCATGGCCTTTTGTTTTTCTTCTGTTCCTTTTTTTTTCTCCCTTTTCCCAGCTTCCCTTTTCTGCATATGCATGTATGCTGTGCTTCCATGGCGTCTCCATCCATTAATCGACAACATTGGACTAGTTAATAAATATAAGAACATGGACCTTTCTTCTTCAAAATGAAAAATCTAAGGACAACATGCATGGCCCATGCTGTCATTTTCAGAAACATGCACGGTTAAACTCATATTCATGAGAGTTTTACACGTGTACGAATTACATGCTTCCAAAAAAAAAACTTGTACCACTTGACCTGCTAACTTACTGATGATGCATTCCTGTCACGGCCTCACGGGTAATAATTCATCATCATCGTGCATATATAGCTTGATTAGTAAGTATAATTAGCTAGTGGTCTATCTAAAAGAACAATTATATATTTATATATAGGTGCGTGACCAGTAGGCCGCTGACCACCTTCAACATTATTCAATAACCCCATTATTCCCCGCGCCGAGAGATAGTAGCGTGTGCACTTGTGTATCATTCCTAGTTTTTGATACGTCTCTGCAACCTTAGTGATGCATGTGCAATACTTCTCCCTTCATTCTAAAAAAATTACAACTCTCGCTTCTTAGAAAATCAAACAATTTTAAGGTTGACTAAATTTATAAAAAATATTAGCATTTATATCTTCAAATAGATTACGATGAAAATATATTATATAATAAATTTGACAGTACTTATTTTGTAATGTAAATATTAATAATATTCTGGTTTAAGATGGATGTAGTACATAGCTACACGTCTCTCTCCCTCTCCCTCACCTCTCTCTCTCTCTCCAAGCTAGTAGTTTCTCTCTCCACTGCTGTACGAGTACGTTGTAGGCTGTGGGACTAGAGTAGGGGTGACACGTACTCCCTCCATCTCAAAATAATTATACATCTAAAATTTAAAATTTATTCCAAAAAAATTATTACTTTGACGCAACTACCATATATAAAAAAGAAGAGTATTTGGAATCTTCTCAAAAAAAAGAGAAGACACTATCCAAATTTTTCAGACAAAAGATAAGACAATATCCAAATTCTTCTTAAAAAAATAAGAGATATTTTGTAATTTCACACCAAATATTAGTTTGCGTGTCCAATTTTAGATGTGCAAATATTATGGGACGGATGGAGTATGGCCAAGCCGACGTGGCCAAGTCTACGCATGCAGTTCTGTGAACGTCCTGCGCCTGCGCTGTTCGTACATGCGTGGGCCTACTTCTCCTACGCATGCATGCCGTGTGGGCCAACCGGCTGGCTGGCGGGCTGGCCCGCTGGCGGGGGCGCATGCAGCCCGCCTGACCTGTGGCCTGTCTGGCTGTCTTCTCCAGAGCGCGCTGATTGTGATCTCTTTTCCTTCCATGTGGGCCCCGGGAGGCACGTGACTACGTGTGCTCTTCACGCGCCCGCGGTCGGAGCAGACCAAAACGAAAGAATGCGTACTCCGTCTTACGTAGGGGCGATGACTTGTTAGGACCATGCTGGGCTCCAGGCCTCCTTACTAGAGAATTTTCTAAAGATCTGATGTGCTACAGCCAGTCCGTCCCAAGTAGCATAGCTAAGTCAGCGAGCAACAAGGATAAGTTGATGAGCTATTTCTTTTTTCAAAAAAATTGAGATGTTTAGTTTATTTGGTTACTACACTAAAAGCCTCTTCTAAGCTCCGCATGAAGTACTGAATGAAGTTTATTTGCAAAACTTGTTCGGGGATGGATGTAGTTTTATTTTTCGCGACGAATCTAATGACGATAATTAATCGATGATCGGCTACAGTGATGCTACAGTAACCATCTTCAAATCGCACGGTCAAAGGTCTCGTTAGATTCGTCAGGATTCCTAGCGCAGGGATTCTGAAGTTGGTTTTGTAAAGTGCCTAATGGACGATCAAAATGTCTTCGTCTCTTTTAGGAGCAAACCAAATTAAACAATGTTGGCTCACATATTCCGCAAATGCCCCGTCCTCTTTTTCTTGTTTACCTTCATGCTCCGCCGCTGCATGCTTGTACAATTTACATATACTTGAAAACTACATGCAAAGAAAGCTTTCGGGACCAGGCGGGCAGTAGCCTCTTCAAGCCTTGCGTTGGTTCCTCCATACCCCTATCCGCCTTAATAAGCTGCCCTGCTACGTGCATAGAGCCAAAGTAGATTCGGACGGCAGTGACACATGCAATGCAACTGAAATGATTAGTGAGTGGCGTCAAGTCCAATACGGCCGTGCTAGCTTGCTGAGATAGATACTCCCAATTCCTCTTTCGTGAATTCCGGCTCAGCGTTCGTTCCACGTACTTTTCGTCGGCCGGAATTGACCGACCACACCCCCGACCAAAGCGGCCGGTTCACGTCGCCGGCGGAGGGCCCGGTGGTCACCACAACCGCATTGACAGGCCGCCGGCACGGCGAGCTTTTTTTGGCACTTGTACCAGGTTAGCTAGCTAGCTACTAGGTTATTAGGTAATCACCAGCCTCTCTCACGATCTGTACTCCAATGTAATTTAGATGCATGCATACAAGTGGTCCAGGGTCTCAGCTTCAAAGCTTTCGGCTCTCAGGCCGGGGCCGGCGGCCATCATCAGAGCGATCATATCAGTACTCGGTCGAGAGTCAGGACTGCGCGCGGCCACGCAACATTTTCCTGCTTGCTACTGCCAGTGCTATGCTAGCTATGGACTATGGTCGACCGGTCGCGATCAGCCCGGCCCTCGCTAGAGCTCTGTTCAAAGCTTCCGGCCGCCCGGCTTTGATTCCGGCGCCGCCCGGCACGGCTCGTACGTCTCGTTGCCTTTTCAACGTTTGCGGCGGCGGTCTTGGTCTGAGGTTTCACACCGGCGGCCGCCCGGCGTGACCTGGTGCCTGCTGGTGCTCGCTGCGCCTGCTGCGTCAGCCGCAGCGGCGCGGTGCCCGACTGCTGCTTCCTGTGGCCGGCCGTGGCCTGTCGTCGTCCGTGCGCGCAGGGTACTCTGTCGTTCGGCCGGTCTGTGCTGCAGTGGCCATTATTAGGAGCAGTAATGGAAGCACGTGCAAATTAAACGGGCGGCGCCAGCTACTCCCAGTAGCTACAGAGATATACGCAGAAACTCGTGAGACTAGGCCCGTGTTTGGATTCCAAATTCCAAATTCCAAATTTTTTTTCCGGCACCTGCATGGAGACTTAAATCTAGACGAAATAAAAAACGCATTGCGACTGCTGTCTGTAAATGGCAAGACGAATCTAATGAACCTAATTAGACTGTAATTAGGTGCTAAATTGCTACAGTAATGCTACAGTAAATAACATCTAATGACAGATTAATTAGGCTCATTAGATTCGTCTCGCGATTTACAGACGAGTTCTGTAATTATTTTTGTGATTAGTCAATGTTTAGTACTTCAAATATAGAAAGATGCCTTTTCAAAATTTTTTCGGCCTCCATCCAAACGGGGCCTAGACACTGATCACGATCGAGTGGCTGTACACTGTATGTATATGAGTTAATTCCTAAAACGAAATGAATAGCATGTTATGAAAGAAACTTTTAACAATTTAGTAATAAAAATCTGAGTTGTTGGTTTTCAATAATCGATCTGTATAAATTTTCATATATAATATGTTGTTTGTGAAAATTGGAAAATTTTGACTTGGCACAAACGCAATGATGGACCTAGCTATATTTGGGATCGGAGGGGCGTGTATGATTTACAAATATTTGACAAAAAATATCGCCAATTGAAACAAGGAATTCAAAACATTTTCTTTTTTGTGTTTTCATTTAATAAAAATGTGGCCACACTTCTCCCACTATTCACAATCCACACAATGCAAATGAGACAGTGTGCCCACTAGGCTTGTGGAGCTGTTTTCTTCTCTCTCTTTTTTTTAAGTGAGAGCCAGGATTTAAGTTACTACTTTCAGTGATGATATTTGAGAAAACTGACAACTCATGTGATTAATATAGAGCCGGAGCCCACTGGAATCTAGAATCTTAGTGGTAGTGGGGGCATGTCAGTGTAGTGGGGAAGGGGAGCCCCACTCCACAGGAAAAACACACGGGAGTGCAGGGGTCCGAGCGGGCCCAACAGGGCCCACCAGTGGACCCCACGCTCATCCGGGCCCGACCGGGTTCTGGCCGCTCGGGGAGGCCCAGGAAAGTCCCATTCCTTCTCAGCGAAGACATCCGCTCGGTAGAAAATCTTTACCGTGCGGGTGGTCCCAACGATTACCGCGCCGCATTACCGGAGCCAGCGCGAAGCCCAAGGAAGGGCACGGCTTTCTCGTAAAAACACCATGATTACGGAGGAGCCGTGCGGCGAAGAGCAGGCTGGGCAGGCTTATCTCTTAGCCGCGTCACATTAGGAGGGAGATGGACGGTGGACGGGGTCCATCTCATTTACCGCGTGTCCCACGGTAACTCTCCACCTGACCCCGGCCGCCTACCCGGGTTTGACCCAGGTCACCCCGGGCAAGGCACGGACCCACCAAGTCGGGGGAGGACCACCCCGGGACGCCACGCAACACCTCGGGACGCGCCCCAGGATCTCCCGGGGTGCACCGCGGACATCTCGCGGTGGGCCCGACCCATTGATCGGTTGGCTGACAAGGAGTAGGGCAAGTTGATGGACAGCACCCGCACCCGGTGCGGAGCGTTCACACCAGAAGGAGGATATTCCCAATATAATTTGTACTCTATAAATAGCAAGGTCCCAGAATGGCAAAAGGATCGGATCTTCCGAACTCACAAGGCAATAATTTGACACAACTCACATGACGTAAGGTGTTACTCCTCAGGGGCAACCTGAACCTGTCTAAAGACCACAGTCTTACCACTTCCCTTGAGGGAGTTTTCATTGCATATTACACCCCTGGCCGAATCTCTAAACAGGGGTTCCCATGAATCCCTGCTTGCGGTACTCACCCACCGTCAGGGCATGCCAAGTCCTCTTTCAATCTCAAGGATTTGCCGGCTTAGCGTTCGAAGATGCTCATAGGAGTAGATTTACATATGTGCGTTCTTAGGGGTGTGAGTGCGCCTGCGTATTGCCAGTTTCTGGGTTGAACCGTGTAATCTCAAAAAAAATGCCAATACCTCTTTTGGGCTCACCTTTGTATATTCATATATCATCATTGATTATTTCTTTTACATTCTATGATCGCATTATATTCCTAACAATATTTTCGTCCGGGGTGATGGTTTTAAGTTTTGGGAGAAACAGCAATATATGCTGTGATCAAGTCGATCCACATCAACATAAAACTCACTGGAGAGAGAGAGAGAGAGAGAGAGAGAGAGAGAGAGAGAGAGAGAGAGAGAGAGAGAGAGAGAGAGAGAGAGAGGCACAAAGAATAAGTTTTGGGGAAGCACAAATTCGTGACCATGATGATAACAGAAGAGACACCTCCTTCAGGGTTTATGCCAAACATTTACTAAAATAACCCCTTTTGACATTCTTTCTAAACTTTTGTCATAAACTTTATCACCTTTATCCCATTACTAGTTTGAGCTTCTTGCCAAAACTTAGTCCGAATATTCTGTACATGATCCTCCAATAATGAATGAATACTTTCTTCACCTAATTAACCAACCAATTAAACATTTAGATGTTCGTTTTGTCTTTGTGCTTCCTTTATTCTATCCTACAATGGAGCACCCAACACTTTTTATTTTATGTTACAACTAAGCGTGAGTTTCCTTCTGGTGGAATCTTTTGGTACGGATTTGAGTCTCCAATTCAATATGAGTGTTCTTTTTTCATCTAAGTAGTCCTTATGTGTTATGTGTTAGGGCGATGTTCCCCTCTACAATGTGGCGCTACTTTTTTTTTTTTACAATGTGGCACTACTAACCCTCTTCCATCTTTGGCATTTGTTCCGGCCATTGTTGGGCCATTCTCGTTTCAAGTTAAGAGACCTTCACTTCATGACCGAGCTAGGTAGCGCCAAGTATGTGGTGAAGGAATAAATATTGCCACTTACACATTGCCAACGACATTGCTACTTTGAAGTGCATGCATGCATCCAAAGAAGTGCAGGAAGAGATCGATGTGTAAGAATAATGTTTTCCAGGTTCATTCCTCCCCCCGGAACTAGTTCCACATCAACTAGCCTTTCCGAAAAGCTATTTCCTTTAATTGGCACGAGAGAGCTCCCTTTTGGGATTATTATATTCTTGCCCCATTGCTGATCATGCTTTATTTGTCCTAGCTAATGCAATGTGTTGCTGATTTTGTCGCTGATCGCTTGCATACTGAGAGAAATAGAGTTACTGACTACTTTTAATGGTGTGCATCTATATATGTTATATAGATATGCGCTTTTAGCTCTCGTTTTTCTTTTTCTGTCTTTAAGTAAATAATTGGAGTATATATGTGTCATTGTCGCGCCTTGCCAGATTAACCATCTTTTTTGTCACTTCCTTTTTTTGTCAGTTCTTTTAGCAAAAGGAAACGCTCTAAGCTTCAGTTCCTCTGAAACCTAGTGCATCGTAGTTTGCAAGGATGAATACTTTCCTGTGGTCGGGCACTGTACTTTGTACTCCACTAGAGGAATCTGGTCTAGTTTGCAAGTGTTACAGAAAGAACCTCTAGAGCAATCCAATTATTTATTGGGGCCCTTAGAAAGTTATTAGTGGCATTTGTCAACAGAACAGCACAAGAAGTGCTGCAATTTGGTCATTTGGGTGCACAAATTACGCTAGAGTCGGATCATTAAGGCCCAGTTTAGGAAATGTTGAGACAATCCACACGACAGAATGTTTTTTTTACCATCTTGGACACGACAGAATGTTGATGTTGGCAAGAATCAAGTTGGCCAGCTGCTGGTTCTGTTTTGCCATTTGTCTGCTACTAGCAGTGTGACTGATGAACTCCCTTTTCCAGGCAACCATCACACACATCTCCCTCAACTTCGTAGGGGCCTGATCTGCACTCATACAGAGAGGTGGGAGCAACAGGGCAAATAAAAAAGTGAGGGATCGAAAAGGCGACCAGAGGGGGGAATGGGAGCCGATTAAAAAATATCACAATCGGAAGCTCGGCTTAAGATCCAAAGTATGCACCCAACCCTATCGTCGTAGGTGAAGTGTGGAAGTGTGGAGTAGCTATGGAGGAGCTACACTAGCACACGACAGCCCTAGGGAACAGCGAAAACAATCGCGGAAGCAAACGCGAAAAACGGCACAAGATTCAGCACGGTATATATCACCGGTTGATCTGACGTACAAAGACTTGAGCACGTCGGTTTAACCGATGATACAGAGCCTGCAGCACGATAAAACAGTGCACCAGTTAAACCGACGAAATCGACAATTTACGCCGGTGCAGTTGTCCAGAGAAGCAGCAAAACAACGTAGTGAACACCGGTTAAACCAACGTGCACAGGGAGCACCTCGTCTGTTAAACCGATGCCCAGAATAGGACAGAACCCAGTTCCACTCACCGGTTAAACCGATGAGGGACAAAAAGAACTCGTCGGTGCAACGGTTCAACACCCAGAGAAGCTGTCACGAAAACAAATACACCGGATGATCCGGCGTTATTGCATCGGTGCAACAGAGGAGCGTCGGTTCAATTCGTCAAAAACCCTAACAGCCAAAACCCCTACTCACCGATTGATCCGACGTGTATATGTTTAAACACGTCAGTTCATCCGGTGATATGATGAATTCTGTCCGAGTGCAGAAACAGATTTTTCAGCCCGCGACCTTTTGAAAAACTTGGTGATTGGAGGATCAAATCAAGTCCAAATGAGCTCAAATTTTGTAGGCATGATCACAAAGACCTTATGAACATATTTATGGAAGGAATTGACGAATCACTCCATGATGCGGGAGGAATCGAGGAGTTCCCGAGCAAGAACGGGGTTTTCTCAAGAACGCAAGAACATCAATTCGAGGGAGCTCGTGAATCCTAGTGATCTTGCACTAATAGTAGCGGTTTGGATCCATCACAAAGAGCTCAGAAAGCCACCAAAATCTCGTGCATCAAAACTCATCAAACCAAAAATGAAAATCATCATACGAGAGGAATACGACCCATGAATTTGACATAAGATCAAAACACCGGAGGGCACAAGGAGGATAGGGCCTCCTTTCCCAATCAAATTCAATACAAGGTCTTAAAAATCCATCCCTAAGAGAGGAGAGGGAGGAAGAAGAGAGGAAGGGAGAGAGGCGACAGGGGAGAGGGCGTGCTCCTCTGGGCGCCAGAAGAAGAGAGGGAGAGTGAGAGAGGGAGGGCTGCCCACTCCCTAAATATCTCAAACTAACTCTAAACGCGAAAGGACTAAATTACCCCTAGAGCAGAAATTAAACTAGAAGGCCCGTAGGGGCAAAACCGGAAAAGATACAAGGACTCATCCGATGGCCGAGGTTCTTTCTTCGAATCGAAGTCTTCTCCGCGATGCCGCCACGTAGATGAAGATCCGGTCCGCGGTTTTGGAGGGTCCGCGAAATTCGGGTAGGTGGCCGGTTTTGAGAAAACCGTCAAAACTCCACGCGCGGGAAAGATTCCCGCCTCCACGCCGTGGCCCTGGACGCCGTTCCCGCCTCGGCCTTCTGACGGCCCTAGACGCCGCCCGACGCCCGTCACCTCCTCGCCCGCAGCGAGGCCCTAGACGCCGTCGACGCCCGTTCCTCCGCCAGTCCCGAGACCGACGCCCGTGCCTCCACGACTTGGCATCTTTAACCGCCGTACGCCAGCTTGGTTTTGTGGCACAAACCAAGAAACCCGCCTTCCGTCGGCGCTTGCGCCCTTAATCCAGGAGTGGACGCCCAGCTGCCGCCCGGCCCGAGCTCCTGTCACGGCTGTCATTCACCGCCGTCCACCGCACGGTCCATCGGCCACAGCACCTCCACGCCAGCTCTCCGTCGACACTTGACGCCCGTGTACCTGCAACCAAAGACCAAGTACACGATCACACCGCACAGTTGACAATTCACTCATCACAGCCAGGAGTGAGTACTGCTCATTCCTCAAAAAGGATTCCGGCCGGGACTACATGCCGAAAGCAAGGAGCTGGGAATGAAAAAAGGGATCGGGAAGCCAAAGCTTCAAGAATCTGGCTTCTTTTGCCTGAAGTTTATCAGTTCGGCGCCGCCCGATTGGATGCAAAGCAAAGCGTACTCGATCAGCTGATCGGAGGAGAACCGAACACATCACATGCAGCGCACGCAGCCTAATCATCATCAGCCCGTTGTCGTATTAGTTGACATGGCCATGAGCATGCACGTCCACCTAGTATATAGAGAATCTTTTAGCTTTGCGCCGACTTGGCCGGCCGGCCAGCCGCCTCCATCGTCTGTCGTGAGTACTGAATCAATTCTCATTCTGTACACACTAGTTTGTCCAGCCAGCCATGTGGCCTCCTCCCTCATCTTTTCCACCAAATTAAGCTCCTCGTGATAGGCTGATAGCTAGGTTCGGCCACAATGATCGATATTCCTTGCTACTCTACCATGTAGGCAACAAGCATGCATGCATGCACTTATCGAGATTGATTAGCGAATCAGACGTACCTTTGATCCAAGGTTTTAACTTTTAAATCTCCCATTATAGCTATTCGAGGCAGGATACAACTATAGTTTGTGTTATAGCCTCACTCAGCCACTATTTAGCTGTTTTTTAAAGTCCGGCCGCTAAACCCCGTAGCCCGCTATTTAGAATCATGCTTTGATCACGGTCCACAATCACGGAAATGTTTTTTTTCTGGGGCCAGAAATGTTATCTTTAGTGATGTGTATATAAGTGAAGTGAAATGGTCCGACCAAGCCCTCGTTGTTGCCACAATTTTATTTTTTAGACAGCACAACACTCAGAAACACCATGATTTGTATATAGCATAATCATCTTCCATCTTATATATGGACGTTCTCTAATTGTTAAAATGTTTTTAAGAAGCTAAGCCACTACAAAAAAGGAAACACTTGTATATATGTTTACTCAAAATCCCAAGCCACACATGCATTTAGGGACCAAATTCACAAAGACACGCTTCTAGTTCAGTTTAAATAAAAGGGAGGAATTTTCATTCATACCACCACTTGAGCAGCGATTTTTATGTGTATCACAAATTAAAGCCAGTTAATGCCATGTGGGGTATGTGGGTCCTACATGTCATTGACATAGGGCTGGTGGCATAAATGCAAGGTGTACCTCAAATGGTGGCCGGTATAGATGAAAAACACTCCTGTAAAACGGTACACTATCACTATTGTGGTTCATTTCTGTGGAATTCAATGGAAATGCAAGATTTTTAGCGGCGCAGATTCATAAAAAAAGTGTGGTTTATTTTGTGGTATATTGAATGCAAATACAAGCATCTTTAGATAAAGTAAGGTCTCAGTTTTTTCTGAAGTGTTTCTAGTTTCCTCAAGATGGAAAATGAGTTTTTTTTTGAAATGGAAAATGAGTTATTTGAATCAATGCTGGACGCAACAGAATTCTACCAAAATCCTTCCCTTCACACATTAGGCGTCATGTTTCATATGGGCCTACAATGGGCCACTTCAAGTCGGCCTTCTTGATCCACTCCTATAACGGGCCTAGCATCGGCCTACTTCATCAATTAATGGGCCTGTTCGGCCTTGCTACCTTGTCTCGAAAATATCTTCCACCCCGTGGGCCCGGACCCATCAGCATCATTCTTCCTCACCGACTTGTGGGCCCCACACGTCAGCCCCACTCACCCGCGCCCCCCATCTGATGCTCCTGCTCCGCCGCCGCGTCCGCTTCCTCCTCCCGTCGTCGCTCTCGTCCCCTCGCGCGCCGCTCGCAAAACCTCTCCCGCTCCCCCTCCGCCACCCGCCCAGAATACTAGCCTCGGCGGCGCGCCCGCTCGCGTCCATGGCCGCGCCGGCGGCGATGAGCCGGGACGCGTTCCGCGCGGCGGTGACCAACACGCTGGAGCGGCGCCTCTTCTTCGTGTCCTCCTTCAAGATCTACAGCGGCGTCGCGGGGCTCTACGACTACGGCCCCCCCGGGTGCGCCGTCAAGGCCAACGTCCTCGCCTTCTGGCGCCAGGTACTGCACTACTGCCGTACCTAGCTATAGCTATAGCTCCCACAAGACTTTTAACTTGCTAGGAATTTGAAGCATAGGCGGCACCATTTGACCCATTTTGATTCTGAATTGAGGCGAAATAGGATGCGAGGGGCCCCGCTGGGTGCTGAATTTTTGTTCTATTTGTTCTGGTCTCACCGAGAAAGGTCGTCTGGCCCTTTGTTTGCAAATAGTAAGGTTTATAGCGTGGCTCCGTGGATGTGCCGTGTTGGAGTTTCACGTCGACATGTGGTGCGCTGTGGTGTGGTATGCGCTGATTGCTGAAATCGGTTGCCTACCTTTTGGTGAAAGGGAAAGGTGGCTACTGGATGCTCTGGCTTAACCAATGCTTCTTTTGTAAATCTTAAACTTGGAAATTACTCTGGGTTTGTTAAGTTCGTGTATTAGCAATTTAGCATGATTAATTTGGTTTCCTGGACTGTAGATGATCAGGGAGCAGCTTTCACTTCTCAGTTTCACTGTTTCAGGGATCACAAAGTGAACATTTTCAAGGCTTAACGTTAATTCGCGGATTTTTTAAACTATGCCCTGCAAATAATAGTTTACAATGGTGATAAATAAAAGGAGCCTAGCTTATGTGTAAATATTGTGGGGCTGGTTGCCATCAGGTTGTACTGAGAAAGTATACTAGTCAGAGGAATGGGCAAACAGTTACAGAAAAATCATCCTAGTCTACAAGTTAAAGTCGTCAAATTTCTTTTTTTTTTCTTTACTTTTCAACAGTTCATCAGCAGTTCAACACCACTGACTACATCTAATACAACAATTAGCTTCAGGATGCTCTCAATTCATATTACTATGTTATAAGGTCAATTTTGGTGCAGCTAAGGAATGCATTATTAAATTTCTATGAATAGCTTTTACATTTGATAATGCTATGAAAAAATCACAAAGCTACGGATCTAGAGGATAGCTGTGTGCTTGGGTCGTTGGTTATATGTGCTTAAATCCTCTGAAGGAGAATATGTAATTTAATTTTGTGATACAATTGATGGTAAATCTATTAGTTTTGTGATAAGATGACTTAGATGAGTAACTATGTTGTTTTATAAATCAATTAATGCTAGATATATAGTTCTGTGATATGGTGGCATAAATCTGTAGTTTTGCCAAAATGCATGTTATATTGTGAAATTTACACAGTATTTGAATACCAGACACATCTAGGAGAAACTGTCTTACTCTGACTCACAACTTTCCAATCTGATGCATGGATGGTCAGAATGCTCTGGGTACCAGCATTGTTGTAAAAATGTTTCCGTTACCATTTTTCTTGTAATAGAAAAAATGGAGTGGATGTGTGTTGCATAAATCTTGACATGTGTTGATGTATCCTTAGTTTAAATATTTTAAATGTTTAGACTGATATGTATTGGATGTATCAGGCAAAGACTACCTAAGTTTTGAATACATGAAAATTGTTGCAATGAGTGTTTTATTTTGCTGGAATTTAGGTTTCTTTCACTTGATATGTTCCAGTGCCCAGATGTATTAACTATATAGCTTCAGTACTTTTAACACTTGTGAATGTAACACTTGTGAACGTAGTATTTTCATATCGATCATTACTTGCTATCTAATGTACACCTTTTTCAGCATTTTGTGTTAGAGGAAGGGATGCTTGAGGTTGACTGTCCATGTGTGACACCAGAAGTTGTCTTGAAAGCCTCTGGTCATGTGGATAAATTTACAGACTTAATGGTTAAAGATGAAAAGACAGGCAACTGCTACCGTGCAGATCATTTGCTCAAGGATTTTTGTAAGGATAAGCTTGAGAAGGACCAGACGTTGTCACCTGAGCAGGCAGAAGAATACAATAAAATTCTTGCTATCTTGGATGATCTCTCTGCAGAGCAATTGGGTGCTAAGATTAAGGAGTATGGGATTGTTGCTCCTGACACCAAGAACCCATTGTCAGATCCCTACCCCTTCAATCTCATGTTTCAGACTTCCATTGGGCCGTCAGGTTTGAGTCCAGGGTGAGACAATAATAGCTGAATATATTCACATAGAGCTATGTTCAGTCAAGTTTGAGCTTATATGTTTCATTGGTTTTGCAGGTATATGAGGCCAGAGACAGCACAGGGTATCTTTGTGAACTTTAAAGACTTGTACTACTACAATGGCAACAAGCTACCTTTCGCTGCAGCTCAAATTGGCCAGGCCTTCAGGAATGAGGCATGATTTTCTGTTCATTACCTTTTGCTAGTCTTGCTCTGATTAACATATTTGCCATCTAAAATGTGATGTGACACGTGAAAGTACACTTGAGTAATCAGCTATTTATTAGGTATCTAGATTCAGCACAAAAGATATTATTTATAAACTTACCTTTGAGGTAAACTGCACTAGTAAAGTGTGCACAAGTACATTAATTAGCTGTAACTTTACTACTTTAGTTCCCAAAATACTCTGTGGACTGAAACAAACTTCTTCATTAGATATCTCCCCGCCAAGGCCTTCTGAGAGTCCGTGAGTTTACATTAGCGGAAATTGAGCACTTTGTGGACCCAGAGGACAAATCCCACCCCAAATTTGGTGATGTCTCTGACCTAGAATTTTTTATGTTTCCAAGAGAGGATCAAATGGCAGGAAAGTCAGCCACAAGACTTAAACTTGGAAATGCTGTATCCGAGGTATTTCATTCATATACTTCAGTTACATGTTGTGGCAATATGTTATTACTGGTTCTGTTCTCTTATTTTGCAGTTGATGTCACAGTAATTTATGCTACAACTTGTAGGGAACTGTGAACAATGAGACCCTTGGCTACTTTATTGGAAGGGTCTACCTTTTCTTGACACAACTTGGGATTGATAAAGATCGTCTACGCTTCCGGCAGCATCTGCCAAATGAAATGGCTCACTATGCTGCTGATTGTTGGGATGCAGAGATTGAATGCTCTTATGGATGGATTGAGTGTGTTGGAATTGCTGATAGGTCTGCCTATGACTTGCGTGCACACTCGGTATGTATTAGTATTGTCACCAAATGCTTGCAGTCATGGAAATGATCAAATGATTATTCATTGTACACCATTACTTATGTGCTTGATCATCAAGCTAAGAAGCGAGGAGCACTGCATTTCTTTTTTCTTAAGTCACCTTTCTTAATAGTCAATCTTCTATCTAAAATAAAAAAATTATGGTCAAATAGGTAATATTATAGAAAGTGGACCTTTTGTTTTACTGTTTTACTTTCAAAGAGTTAAAAATGTCATTTTAATTTAGTTAGATACTCTGACTTCATTTGCCCCATTTGTTTGTCCTACACCAAAATAAATAAATAAATCATTCAGTTTTGAAGTTTTCTTTTGCTCATAGCATCATGATAGAACTACCCCTTTCTAATGTCGTTATTGGACGAATGGACAGGATAAAAGTGGTGAGAAACTTGAAGCACATGAAAAGTTTGCAGAACCCAGAGAAGTGGAGGTTAGCTTTCCCTTTCCTTTTATTGTTCGCAAATGCTTTCAGTCATTATTTTTCCATAACAATTGTTTTTCATTCTCCCAGCTGTGAAGCTGTAAGGTTTCTGCCAGTTTTTAAAATTAATTGCTTTTCTAATAGTAGTTTCATTTTGCCACATTCAGAAATTAGTTATAACCCCATCAAAGAAGGAGCTTGGTCTTGCATTCAAAGGGAACCAAAGGATGGTTCTTGAAGCATTGGAAGTAAGTTTTATTTACACATTTGCTTGTTATATCATGTTTTTATTGTGTGTCTCACTTTCACTTCGTTCAGGCAATGGGTGAGACTGAAGCTTTGGAGATGAAAGCTGCGTTGGAGTCCAAGGGGGAGGTTGAGTTTAAGGTGTGCACCCTTGGGAAGGATGTTACGATAAAGAAAAACATGGTTTCAATTAATATTGAGAAGAAAAAAGAACACCAAAGGAAATTTACTCCTTCCGTCATTGAACCATCATTTGGGATTGGGCGCATTATATACTGCCTTTTTGAGCACTGTTTCTACCAAAGGCCTGGCAAGGCAGAGGATGAGCAGTTAAATGTGTTTGGTTTCACCCCTCTTGTTGCCCCAATAAAGTGCACTGTCTTTCCACTGGTCAAGCTTGAGAAATTTGAGGTTGTTGCAAAGAAAATTTCAAAGGCCTTGACAGCAGCAGGGATTTCACATATTATTGACATGACAGGTACACGACCAAACTTCATGGACTTGCGCTTATTTTCTATTCAGCACTTATATCTGAGCTCTACTGTTGTTTTTTTGTTATTTTTTGCATCTTACTATACTTTTAATAATGAGATAGATAAGTAGCTTTACACGATTTGTCGACTGATTGTTAAATTTTTAATGTCTTGTAGAGGTTCGAATTTCCTCTTGGTATGCTTCGCGACTCACTGTCCTGCTCTGCTTTCTTTTCAAAAATATTACGATTGAATTAAATGGAGCATGTAAATTTGTTCTTCTAGATAAGTTGTTATGGCACATTCCATACTGCACCTGATGATCTAAAATTGTAAATTCCCAATACTATTTTTATGGTATCATGCTTTAGCCTAGTGGGTAGTGACAGACTGCAAGGCTAGTGATTGGTGGATGTGATCTTGTTCATTGTCTTTGTACTTTCCAGTCATGTCGTGGATACTTTGCTGCAGGTAACACAATAGGAAAACGCTACGCAAGGACGGACGAGCTGGGCGTGCCCCTGGCGATCACGGTTGACAACACCACAAGCGTGACGGTGCGTGACCGGGACAGCAAGGACCAGATCCGTGTGGAGGTGGATGAGGTGGCCTCGGTGGTGAAGGAGGTGACGGCCGGGCAGAGCACCTGGGGCGACATCATGTGGAGGTACCCGGCGCACACCGCCTCCGCCGCCGAGGATGAGGAGGCCGAACCCTGAAGAGCACAACCAAAACAATATCCAACGATCGTAGGCCCCCGCATAACATTTCCTGCTTAACAGAAACAGAATGCGTTGTCATTGTCAATTGTGATGTTCGACCTGTAAATTTCATCAGATAGTTTCCTTGTGAGTTGTGATGTTCGACCTGTAGATTTCATCATTTCCACCTTAGGAACTGCAGTATTTGATGAATCCTTTCTCAGATTGCGATTTGCACATTATCCTTTTTTTGAAAAGAAAAATAGCACAATTCGTGACTCCATGTTAATGCTCATTTGCTCCTCAGAGAGCATTATAGATCTCATCAGCCACTAGGTGTGGAATTCAGGGGCCCACCTGTCATTGGTGCAGCTCAATAAGCTGGCTAGCTGAAATGTTCAGGCCCAATAAAGTATATCTAGGCCCACGTAACACAATGGGCTGCAGAAATCCGGGCAGCGTAGCCCAGCACCCCCAATATTTTTCTCCGCCTCCCGTTTTTTTCCATTCCTCTCTCTCTCTGTCTCTCTCTACCTCGGCGCGCGTCCAGGCGACCGGGCGGGGCGAACCCTAGCCGAGATTAGATTGGAGGCGAGCGCCACCACCGGCGGAGGAGGACGACGACGACAAGATGCTGAGGGTTGCGGGGAGGAGGCTCTCGTCTTCCCTCTCCTGGCGCCCCGCCGCGGCGGCTGCCAGGAACCCGCTCGCCGGCGCGGGCGCCCCCGGCGGGGACGACGACTCTGCCCGCGGCCGGAGCCAGCCGCGGTTCTCCATGGAGCACCCCTTCTTCGCCGCCGCCAGGGGTAAGCGCGCCGTGTGCCCTCCGCCTGCTTCGTGTGTTTCCGTGTAGATTCGGCTCGGATTTTGGGATCGGGATCCCGTCCCGCGTGTTCCGGAGGATCCCTTGATCCGATACGTGGGTATATACTTTGCCGCGTGATGGGTGATGTTCAGGCCCCGATGATGGCGTGGTTCTGCTTATTACGAAGCGTTATGTAACTCTCGTTAGGGCTCTTTGTTCTTCACTTGCTTGTTATGATGTACTAGCTTACTGCCGGTAGTTCTTACCTGGATCGGTCTTGTCCGTGGTCTACATTCATAGTATACTGTTGCCATCTGATCCACTTTACCTGGCCGTTTGATAAATTTGTGCTCAACTTGTTTGGATGATTTTGTATTTCCGTTTGAAGTAATGCCTTTGCCTTAATGGATGAGGGTGACCATTTCTGCTGCCCCTAGAAGCATGACGTATGTTCTCGTTTTTACCATGCTTTTATGTTGTTTGGAGCAACATTTCTCCACCTGCTGTTACTGAGCGTTGTTTGAACATAAATAATTGGACAACTCTAAGGGACCGATCATGTAGACATGCAATTTTACCTGACAAATCGGTGATGAGTTGTCTTGCTATGATGGCAATGTTGTGTAATGTGAGTATACAAGAGGGGGAGGGACATTTTCTAGCAATATGTCAATACTCTTTTTAATCCCCCAAAATGCTTGTGCTAGGGCAGCTAGTCTCTCCTTGCTTAAAGAAAAAAGGCCTAGTTTCTGGAGTTTTTGACCATTATAGCTACTTTATTCATGCTATCTTAGTCTACTTCTTTTAACGAGAAGCTTCTATTAATGTTGTGTGTCACTCATCTATCACCAATTGTTCAGTACCATATTGCATGTTATTTACTAATTTACTTCTGTCTGTGATGATAAACAAGAACAAGTTTGTATGTTTCTTTTGCTTACCTGTTGGCAAGTATACCATGATAGTGACCACTTCCATGTGATTATACTTGGTAGATTCAAACATCTATACATGATACGTCTTGTTAGTCTAAAGCCTGCATATGTGCTGTTTTTTACTGTGATTAGTGTTGCTATGGATGAAGCTCCATTAATAAAATACAAGGATTCCTCTGCCTTATATTCTTGTAGACCCACAAGTTCTGGAGAATCTCTTGATCTGCAAATCTAGGATACCCATAAGATGGCTGGTTTAGGTTCTTATGATTGCCCTAGGTTGACCTGAAAGCCTTCATATTTATATCTTAGTGGTTGCTACATCATCTCTGACCTTTCTAGACATGTGTTTGTTTTCCTTCATCTTCTGCACATATGGCTCTTCCATAATTTTTTCCATCTTCCGTAAATAAGTCTGAATCTACTGCTATAAATTTTTCCTATTTCCACAAGAAGTTGGAATCATAGTTTAAAAAATATGCTAGTTAAATGGTGTATTGAGAAAATTAATGACCTCCAAAGATTAGTTTTGACAGTGCAGTTAGAAGATGCAGAGTAATGATCTCCGCAAATGTTGTAAAGAGCCTTATCAGTTCAGTTGTAAACAATCTGGCTTTAACAGAGTTCTTTAGAAGCTTTCTTGTGCTAACGACACTTAGTATGTGCACCTTCATGTTATCTGTATGCCTCAATTTCTATTTGAATAATTTGTCTCTTACCAAGCCTGAATGATTGGTGTTGTTATCCGGAGACTTACTTTCTTCACTGTTGCATAAAGTACATTCCCTTTGATTTTACCATGTTGATATGTTTTTTGGTGAGTTTGGGTACTATCATGATGATGCTGATAGTACTCATGGCAAATTGGCAAAGCGTGTTGATAACTTGATATGCGTACATTTAATTTGAACATACAATTAGTGACCTACTCATGGAAAAAATAACTCTTCTCTGAACCTCTGAAGTAGCGTACCAACTTTACTTCATTGTCTTGTTTCTTTAGTCTAGTTTTACTGCTTGAACGGCTCTGTTTTTCTTATGTTCTAGAGACCTTATATATGTCTGACTACTTTGACAGTTTGACTTGTCACCTTTGGTGATTTATTTCTGTCAATGTGTTCCAAAACAACAATTAGTTTATAGGTTTCTCTTGTACCTGTTGGCAAAGGCCAAAACAGTGGCCACTATTTACTGGATAAAGAAATTATGCTTTGCTTGGTTTAAAAATATTCATCATATTTTCTATTTGTCAGAGACCTTTGTAGCATATGTGAATTATTACGAAGATCTAAAATTACAAGAGCAAAAGGAACAATGAAGATCCTTCATGTTAGACCTCTATGGGACACTCATTATTCAATGTTGGCTAGTTTCATGAAATGCCTCTTAGGATGATCTTGTTCCTATCGTTAGCAGTGCTGGTTTATCCTTGCTTGCGCTGGAGGTTGAATGCCCTGCTATCATTTGCTATTTGTTTACTTATAATAAAAATGGCTATGTAACATTTATTAACTTGTCCTGCAGGTTTCTCTTCAACTGAAACACTTGTACCAAGGAACCAAGATGCTGGTCTTGCTGACCTCCCAGCAACTGTGGCTGCTGTGAAGAACCCTAACCCAAAGGTGGTTTATGATGAGTACAACCATGAAAGATATCCTCCTGGAGATCCCAGCAAGCGTGCCTTTGCTTACTTTGTCCTGAGTGGTGGGAGGTTCATTTATGCATCACTGCTGCGTCTCCTCATATTGAAGTTTGTCCTGAGCATGTCAGCAAGTAAGGATGTGCTTGCCCTCGCTTCGCTCGAGGTGGACCTCTCCAGCATCGAACCAGGCACCACGGTGACCGTGAAGTGGCGTGGGAAGCCGGTCTTCATCAGGCGCCGGACTGAGGACGACATTAAGCTGGCCAACAGTGTGGACATCGCGTCCCTGCGCCACCCAGAGCAGGACGCAGAGCGCGTGAAGAATCCTGAGTGGCTGGTGGTCATTGGCGTCTGCACCCACCTCGGCTGCATCCCGCTCCCGAACGCCGGAGACTTTGGTGGCTGGTTCTGCCCATGCCACGGCTCCCACTACGACATCTCCGGGAGGATCCGCAAGGGACCTGCACCGTTCAACCTCGAGGTGCCCACCTACAGTTTCTTGGAGGAGAACAAGCTGCTCGTAGGCTAAGAGCTCGGAAAGCACCGCTTATTTTATCTACCGTAATCCGCAGAGGTGAATCCCTGCTGTGCTGTTATATTGTTTCTTTTTTTTGTTGGGTTGGCTAAAATTTTTGTTTCGTGGGAGTCAGGGCCATGCCATGATGGTTCACTGCCATCTACCAAAGTGAATTTTTGTCAAGTAAAAATAATTTGCCACTATCGTGCTACTGAAATGTAAGTTGGAAATGAATTGGGAACTTCATTTTTTCCGAGGTAATGTAGGGAGGGCATTGGATGCCATCTTTCTGGCACATTCTCATGTGATGAATAATAAGCAGCCTCAGTTAATTTTGCCATTTGTTTATCTGATGTGAAGCTCATGGAATACAAAAAAGCTCGATAATCGCGATTATCGGTGAAATTTACCGTTACCGATGTTGACTGATATTGGTTTTCAATTGATTTTTCGATGGATTTCGATCCAAATTTCAAAAATTCAAAGAAATTTATAACTAGTGTGGAAAAAATTCTATAAAAAACTAGAGCCTCTCTATAGTCTAGAATGATGTCACATATTAAAAACAACCACCGTTTGCTTAGACAAAAAAATGTTTCCAATACTAAAGCCTGATAATTGATGCAAATCCATCGATAATCAATGCAAATCAGTTGATATTCAACAATTTTGGTTGATTTTCTATTTCCTTTCACCAACTTGACCAAATATGCATGGGGTATTTACTATATTGTTGTATATTATGCTACAAATGGATGGTTATACTGATAATTTGCAATGTAGATTAGTGTTAAATATTAGTGGTGGGAAGAAAAACTTCAATGTTGACTTGTTAAATCAGTTAGGATACAATAGGCTTCAATGTTGACTATAATATGTATGCTTATACTAAAAAAACTATGTCTAACTGGTTTACATAATTATTATAAAAAGTGTCATTTATGAAAAATGGATGTTTTAAGTGCCTTTCTGTATGAATTATGGATGTGGTCATATGAGTCTGTTACCAATTTGCATAAAACTTGTGTCAATTTATGCTAATATGGACAATGTGGTTTGTATGGACTATGTACTTTTTTGTATTTATGTGCAATTTCATTTGGTGTATGCCTATTTGTGTGGTTTGCATAATTATACATAACATGGATATGTGTAATATGTATCTATAGTTTATTCAATTTATGTCCAAAATATATGTACATGTTTATTTCTAATGCAATTCTATCGTAAGCTACGTATGTATGTATAATTTACCTTATAAAATACCATACTTAACAAACCAAATAAAAATACTATAAAAATTTCTATTTTCCATCTGCTAAATACATTTCTCAGCCGAATTTTCGATAAATCGACCGATTTGCATCGATTATCAATGATAAATCATTGATTATCGATATTTGAATTTGACCTTCCTTATCAGTCGATTTTAGCGATATTTCACCGATTTTCAATCGATTATCGATACCGGAGGGCACTGATAAACCATGTATCAGTGATAACATAAACCCTGGTGAAGCTACGTATTGAACTGGTGATGGTTGGGGATGTGGGGTCAAAATTGCATGCGTTCCAGATCTGCGATCGAGCAATGCCATTGTGGATTAGCTGGTGGTGTTCTGCTGCTGGCTGTGATAAGGCTGTGTTCTTTGGTCCTACCTGACGGTGACTGAGCCGCGTGCACGTCATGGCCTGTTGCCATCACGGGCATAGCAGCGAGTGCGAGACCATGACAGGACGACTGCGCGCAGCCAATGGCCCAATGTCCAGATGGCGTCTGCAAGAGGCATGCCCAAACTTGGTCGGTCTCCCACGTGGTCGCGGTCTGGTTTGGTTTGCCTGTAACGGAGTAAGAAAGAGCATCGCTCTTCTCTTTTAAATACAAAAAACGTTCAAAAATCATCACAAACTACACTTGTTTCATTATTATTTGCACGCATTTCGATCATTGGAATCGCATGGAGCTCACCTAGTTAAGCTCGACGAGCTTTGGTATTAACTCGAGTTGACTCCGTTTTATACCCGAGCTGAGCTCGAATCAAGGCCAGATCGTGCTTAGAAGCTCGGAAGCATCGTCGATCACGAGTTCTTCAGCGGCCGTCCCCTCCATCGTGGTCTGCAAAATACACGCATATTTATACGGGAACACAAACGTAAACCGAAGGCAAAATATTCTAGGGATCCGAAGCAGGGCGTACGTGGCAAAGTAGGGTGGGATATGAAATATCGTGATAGCGAAGAGAACCGGGCAAAAACAACAAGGTACTCGAGCGCAGCGGCACATGGCAAACGGGATGATGAACGGGTCAAGTGTTTAGCCCGCGTCCAGCCCGACGGTCCAAGAGGGGAAGGCGTCAAGGCCAAGCGTGTCCATTCCATTGCGAATCCCCGGGTCCTCGTAAACAAACGGCAGCTCATAGAATTTTCACTATAAAAAATTAAAATTCAAACATTTTTTTTGCAAAGATAACAGTTTCTAGCTCCGCCCTAATAATATAGCGGATCATTTTTTAAATAATAGTAGGTCTGTTTTTCCCGCTGATGCACGTACATTTACTACTAATCGTTAAAAGTGCCCACTTTTTTTTATCATCTTATTCGTGGTATTCCATTCCTCACCAGGTTCTAAATATAAACGGGTCACTATTTGATAGTTGGGTGTTTTTTTCTCCTACTTCACCACACACCTGAACTTTCAGACCCGCTACTAGTTTTGTTACATCTAGAACTCAGTGAAATAAATTTTAGCAGCTAGTATAAAACATGTTTAAACGTTGTCACTGAAAATTGGTCAAATAAAGATGTACTCCGGTTGTACCGTTCAGGGATACGTCTAGTTCTTTTTAAGCTAGTAGTAGTCTAGTACAAGCTGGTAAAACTCTGAAAGCAGGATTTCAGTTCATCAGAAAAAGCAAAAACCAGAATAATAGTGATTGCTAATTACAGGGATTAATACTACTTAAACTTACTTCCTAAACTAGGAATTAGGTCCCTGGAAAAAAAAACTCTTTCCTAAACTTGGATTCAGAGAAAGTGCTTCCCTTTGATTACTGTGGACTACTAGTTGGACTGGGGACCCATCCTCTCTCCTCTCTCCTCTCCATTTGTCCTACCAAAATCTCTCCTTTGCTTAGCTCCTCAATTCCTCTTCCTCCTCTTTGTCGAGTTCCCCAAATCCAATCCCCTCGTGAAGCTCTCCTCCCTTCGCCCCTAGAGGTCGAGACCGGCGCAGGCGTCCCCTCCGGGATGGGATCAGGAGCGGGGTGGCTCCCCGTGGCCCTCCTGCTGCTGGCCGCCTCCGTCCTCTCGCCGCGGGTCGCCGCAGCCGCCGCCGCCGCCGGCGGCGAGGCCGAGCATGCCGTTCAGCAGCACAGCGAGCGCATCTCAGGTGCCTCCCAACTTCTTCCCCTTTAGCATCTCCAAACTTTGCCTATCCAAAGCTGATTCCTGCTATGATTTAGGAATCTAGTTTTTTTTTCTCTCCCCTTTTGCGCGTTGTTGTTCCCCTGGAATCCGAAGCCCGCGTGGCCGTTGCTTGTGGATTGATAATTTCTTCGTCGCGCCTGGAGCTGGAGGTTCAATTTCTGAATATTTTTCGTTGGTGCTGTTGCTTAGAGTTGTGGACTAGGACCCTTTGAGGGCTAATAAATCCGTGTCATTTCAGCCCAGTTTCCTTCCCTTTTTGTGCCTTTTGTGTTGGATTTCTCTTTTCTGTGATATCAAGCTTAAGTTTTCAGGATCAAGTTCGGTCCTTTTTCTCGTTAGGTTGTGTAATGTTACCATCACCCTTTAGTTGTTAGCTGTAGGGTTGATTTTCGGTGTTCTCCTTGCCCATTTTATCCACAAATTTCTTGCGTTTCGTAGTTTCATGACAGGTTGATCCCTAGCCTAGCCACTCTCAAAACATGAGAAAAAAGAGCTTTTATGCAGCTTTGTATACTGTGTTCAGTTGGCTGAAATGGTATGGAATCAAAGAGGAGCCTAACTCAATAACATGAATTGATTAAAAAATAATAAATGGCTGTTTCATCGTAAGTTTCAAATCAAGTAGAGGATGCTCAACATGTTATTGAGCTTCCAAACCAATTTTGGGTGGAAATATCAACATTCATGTTTCTCTGCTGCACTTTTTTTTTGCATCATATATGTTATGTGAGTTGCTGGAATGTCTGTACTGACATGACAACAATGGAACTGTAGGGAGTGCTGGTGATGTGTTAGAAGATAATCCTGTGGGGAGGTTGAAGGTTTTCATTTATGACTTGCCGAGGAAGTACAACAAGAAGATGGTCACCAAGGATCCACGGTGCCTCAATCACATGTTTGCTGCAGAAATTTTCATGCATCGTTTCTTGCTCTCAAGTGCTGTGCGGACTCTAAATCCCAAGGAGGCGGACTGGTTCTATACGCCAGTTTATACTACTTGTGATTTAACTAATGCTGGACTGCCCTTGCCATTTAAGTCACCACGGGTGATGAGGAGTGCAATCCAATATATTTCAAACAAATGGCCCTTCTGGAACAGAACTGATGGAGCAGATCACTTCTTTGTTGTTCCGCATGATTTTGCAGCATGCTTCCATTACCAGGTGAGTTCCCATGCTCATCATGGTTTCCATTGTGTATATTTTGGCCTTTTAATGCCTTAACTATTTTTTTTCCTCAGAAGATGCATGGGTAACAATTGTATCGATGTTTGCAGGAAGAAAAGGCTATTGAGCGTGGAATTCTTCCATTGCTGCGACGTGCTACTTTGGTTCAAACTTTTGGACAGGAAAATCATGTCTGTCTGAAGGAGGGTTCTATCATTATCCCACCCTATGCTCCTCCACAGAAAATGCAAGCTCATCTGATTTCCCCTGACACTCCACGCTCAATCTTTGTTTACTTCCGGGGACTTTTCTATGATACAGGGAATGACCCTGAGGGCGGGTACTATGCCAGGTAGCAATCACTTTGAGGCTTTAACATATTTGAATCCTATGTTAATGTTTGAGCACTTTATTCACTTCCATAATATTGTTGTACAGAGGTGCACGAGCTTCCCTGTGGGAGAATTTCAAGAGCAACCCTCTATTTGATATTTCCACAGATCACCCTGCCACTTACTATGAAGACATGCAGCGTGCTGTCTTCTGCCTGTGCCCATTGGGCTGGGCACCATGGAGCCCTAGATTGGTTGAGGCTGTGGTCTTTGGCTGCATTCCAGTTATCATAGCTGATGATATTGTGCTACCATTTGCGGATGCAATTCCATGGGAGGAAATTGGTGTCTTTGTCGAGGAGAAGGATGTCCCGAAGTTAGACACAATCCTCACATCAATGCCAATCGATGACATTTTAAGAAAGCAAAGGTTACTTGCAAATCCATCAATGAAGCAGGCCATGTTGTTCCCGCATCCAGCCCAACCGAGGGATGCATTCCACCAAATCTTGAACGGTCTTGCTCGCAAGCTGCCACACCCTGAGGGAACATACTTACAACCTGGCGATAGGCATCTCAACTGGACTGCTGGACCTGTGGGAGATCTGAAGCCCTGGTAGCGAAGAGCAATCTTCTTATCGGATAAGCTTTTCCATGGAAACCCCATAGGAGTAGTCTATACTTCATGAAGTGTGATGTAATCGAAATGTTGTGCTTTAGGTGCAAAATACACCCTGGCCTTGTCTAGTCCTTATGAACACCATGTAACTTATTATCTTTCGATAGAAATGAAATGGTGTTTATCTTGCTATCAAAAGTGCATTTTTGCGATAAGTTTTTGCTACAGCTGTATTGCTGCCCTGTCTATTGCAGCGGTTGTATGTTAAAGATGAAGAATGAGTAGCAAGAAGAAGAATGCAGCACTCATAATATGGCCAGTCGCAAATCTGTGAGTAACATTAGATAGACAGCATAGTTACATTTTTCCTTTTTGTTTTGTCCAGATATTGTTAATCATTGACTCTGTACTTTACTGACACATCCATGCTACATGCAGATGCAGGCCAGGCGACTGATTTGTAGTTTGTGCAGCCTGTCCAGTGATGCCACCGTACTCTTTTCTTACTCAGTCTGATCATCCAAGTCGAGCTTCTTGAGCAGCTCACCGCAGACGGGCAGCGGCACGTCCTTGAAGTAGCCGAGCGGGTTGGCAAGGCGCACGCTGTCGCAGATGCCGACGTTCCTGGTGAGCAGGACGCTGGCGCGGTCCCTGAGATCCTGGACCTCGTCGCAGTCCTTGCGCGGGCTCTGGACAAGGACGACCTCACAGATGTCCTCCTCGTGGCTGTCCTTGAGCTCGATCTTGTAGGTGCCAGTCTCGTCGGTCACGCCGTCGATGGCGCGCTCGACGTTGCCGGTGCCGTAGTGCTTGCACTCCAGCCTGACCTTGGCGCCTGCAATCAAGAGCCCAGGTGAGCCAATGTTTTTGAGTTTTGAAATGCAGGGTCAGGGAAAAAGATTGTATCCAGAGATTGAGAGATGGCACATTACCCTTCATGTACTCGGTGACATTGGTTTCGAACCCGGCACGGCAGGTGTCGCAGTAGACGCGGCCCTGGATGACATAGTCAGGAGCTTTGGTGGCGACGGTAGCCACAATGAAGAAGAGGATGGCGACGGCGGCTGCCGGAAGGATGCGGAGCGAGGCCATGGCCGCCGGGTTAATGTTTCCCCTCCCCTGGATGCTGGAGAAAAAAGGGGTGGGAGCCTTTATTTGGTGGGAAAGGGGAGAGGAGGGTAGTGAAACTAGCCTGGTTTTTGCAATGGGGCTGTGGCGTCCTTTTATAACCTGGGAGGCCGGAAAAGGTTTGGCTGGCTGACCGTGGAAGTAGGAAATAGCTGGAGGCTGGAGCAGCTGTCCTGATTCTGGCCGTGTTTTGCGTGGTTGGGAGGCAAAACATGGTGAAAATTCTGGTGATTTTGGTTGACTTTCTCTGCTGTCCACAGAAGTTGAACGAGATATCAAACATCTCCTCCCATCGAGCATTGCCATTCGCACTCATGGTCCCACGAAATGTGAGTGAACTTATCTTTTTGAAGCAATTTCAATGAACTTATCTTTTCAAAAAGAAATGCGAATGGACATTGACAAATGCTGTTTCATGTCCCTTATAGCGCACGCATCACGAGTGTAAGAATAAATCTTCATGTTCAGGATTTCTGCATTCCAGGTGATGCATGGCCCCGAATGCATATCTTGATCCATCAACTGTGGAATCAGGTTTTGACAAACAACATGAGCATCGAGCAGATGCTTTTTTCGGCAACACCATGAGCATCATCAGCTGCAGTACCGGTTCTATATAAAGCTTTGCATGCAGATGCTTAGCATCAACGAGAAATAACAAGGAAAACAACACTTCCTGAATTGAGCATCAGGAGCTACTCACATTTCCAGATTATTGCTCTTTATTCCTAGAGTAAAATACACCAGCTTTCATCAGATTTGTCTTATGGTGTCATTTAGGTACCTGGACTCTTCAAGTGGGCACTTAGGTCCTTAATGTTGCTAAGTGTGTTATTTAAGGTTAAAAATCACCCTATCGGGAAGTAATTACATACGTCATCACTCTTTAGTGTGCAGCTTGAGATGTCCTTATACTCAACTCCGAGTTTAGGTTCATTGCTAAATGCTAATTACATAATTTCCATGTTCAGATTTCAGACATGAAGCACGTATCTTGACAACTACACTGCCAAATATACTTATTTTCATGGGTTTATTCAAGGAGAAATTTGCAAAAATAGGACTACAATCGTTGCGCTTCGCAAATTTGCCATTCCAAACATCATCATCCTAAAAATAGGACTCTAAACCAGGGGCGGAGCTACGTGTTAACTTTTAATGGCGACTTCCCCCAAAACCAGTGAGAAAATATTGTTCTGCACCGTTCTGACACTGATCTCTAATAAAGCTGACACCAATGGCTCGAGCATCTGGCTCTGCCCCTGCTCTAAACAGCAACCACTTGATTGTACTGTCATTTGGTGTATTTCTCTCCTTTTCTTTTTCTTTTCTCTGTATTTGGAGTGTGAAAAGACCCTTTTACCCCTATGTGATATTGAAAAGAGGAACAGCAATCTGGTCAAGAACACTGGAGGGTCCTCTGAGATATATTAGATAACCTGAACAGGTGAAAACAAACCACAAGAGTTTTGCTGCTCTTTTACATTGTGAAGAAAAAGTCTCTCAGTTTCGTCTCCTCATCTCCTCTCCATGGAATCACAAACTATGAATACCAGATGTACAGTGAAGTTGATTTGTTTATTGCAAATTAAAGAGAAATTTGATGCGTTGGACGCATCAAGCTAAGACATCAAGTAGTAATCCTACTGCAGGTACGCCGTGGAAATCGTGTGACAGCCGCAACAAGGCCGCCGCACAGATCGATGCACACGCACAGAGTGGTTGGTTGGGTCACGTACGTTCACTCGGCTGGCGGCGTGAGCGCGGGAGGGGACGACCCAGGCGCCGGCTGCTGCTGCAGGCCGCAGCCGGCGAGGCAGCCGACGTCGCCCTGGACGCAGGCCGCGGCGCAGACGGGCGCCTCGTCGGCGCGCGCGCCCGCGCACCGCGTGGCGCAGCCCATCGCCTCCGTCACGCACCGCATCGTGCAGTCCAGGATCCTCCGGCTGGCGCGCGCCGCGTCCGGGTCGGGCTCGCCTCCTGCCGCGGTGGTGGCGTCGGCGGCGTCGGTCCCGGCGCCGGTGACGACGACGGCCGTGGTGACGAGGAGGAGGAGAACAAGGGAGGCGAGCGCGATGGCCGCGACACGGGCGGCGCCAGAGGCCATGGTTTTCTCTGGCCGTGTAACTAACCAGCAGCGATGGGAGAAGTGGAGGAGGGAGTAGTGAAGGGCAGGAGAGAGGTGTGTTTGTGCAGGGCAAGCATGCAGGGGACATGGCCATGGCACATGGCTGGTCCTGGTCGCATACGAGATGGATGCAGCTTGAGCAGGGCGGGCGGCACGAGGAACGCGTGGAAAGAAGGCGTCGCATGCAGCCGGCACAGCTGCTGGTCGCTACTCGCTACTACGATCGTCGGCCGACGACCACCCGCCGTGCTCCAGCTAGCCGCTTCATTCCTCGCGTTCTCGGGAGCGGCGGCGCGGATAGAACGATCGACGTGTTCGTTTGGGATTTATTTACCTTTCCATATTCTTCTTTTGCATGAGCTGTTCTCACATTTGTTTTTCAAGACGAGGTACAGCCGTACAGGTAGTTGCACGATTCCCGATGAGGCGATGACTCATGCACCAGCTGGTCAGATTTATAAATTTGTAATAATGTTATTCTTACATCGCGAATAGCAATGATATATGTTCGAAGTATAGGATAATTATAATGGTATATATCCAATTAATTCTTGGGATTAAGCTATGCGTAGTTTATATGCGCTAGGTGGATCGACATGGACCGGACCCCACTTTTACTCCTGGGGCTCGGCGTGCCATTTCTACGGTACCGCCGGCGCCGCAACGAGCCGCATCACGCAAGAGCCGCTCGAGCACCAGGCAATCCCCCTCCTTGGCGGCGCAGACGGGCGCCTCCGCCACGGCGGCGCCGCCCCCGCCCCCTCCGGCGATGCACTTGTTATAGCACTGAATCGTCGTCATGATGTACCCGACCAGCTGCGTGGAGCACGTCATGAAGCAGTTCATGGGTCCTGGTCCTTCGACGCCGCCGCGCCCGGCGTCCCGACCAGCAGGCTCTCCCGCACCGCCGCCGCTGGCCGTGCCGGCGGCTAGGAGGAGGAGGAGGAGGGAGGCGAGCAGCACGGTGCAGGCAGCGCACCTCGTGGCGCCGGCATGGGAGCTCGGAGCGGCCATGGCTAGCTATCTAGCTGTTGAATGTTGATTGAGCGAAAAGGGCAAAGGTTTGTGTAATATATAGGCCTAGTAGACGGGACGATCACGTCCGACCAGCAGGGCCTTGGTATGGCTTGTTGGGCTGGTTTGGTGTCGAAAGCGCGCCCATACGACATGGATGCTCCGGCGGCAGGGTGGCACGATGAACGTGTGAAGAAGAGTGCAAAGGGAGAAGCATTTTTTTTTAAAGATAAATAACTTACCTTTTAAGATAATAGCAACACGGTTGAGATGGCCGAGTTGGTCTAAGGCGCCAGATTAAGGTTCTGGTCCGAAAGGGCGTGGGTTCAAATCCCACTCTCAACATGATTTCTTTTGCTTTTTTATTTATCATTTTTTATCGTAATAATACTGCATCCTCTGCACATAACATTTCCCCTTTTTAGTTATTACTAGCACGTTTTCTGCATATAAATACCGGCATTTTTACCAATTGATTTGCTACAAAAAGGAAAATATTTTTTTATGTAACAACACTTTTCTGTATTTCCTTCACATATCAATTCGTGACAAGTTCATAACAGACAGATACTCATCACGCGGTAATATCAAAAAGTTCCATGCATGGTAAAAAGCTTGCCGTAGCAAAGCCATCCGGAAGTAGAGAGGACCTATAATTGTAAATATTTTGAGAAAACTTCCTATCTAGCACCAAAAGAAGTTACGCTACCTTATTTGGCGTCCAAACTTCAAAACTTCCATATTTAGCACCAACTGACAAATTTATTCCCATTCTAGCACTTCCTATTTGAGGCTTTAACGGTGTTAACTCCCAGGTGAATAAAGACCATTTTCACCCCTGTTTGTGTTTGTACTAGTACTAGGTGTGTGCCCATGCGTTGCTACGGGTGGTAAAAGATAAGACACTCAAATAGATCGGACGTAAGTATTCAATATAATTAAGAAAGTGGTGAATGCAATGCTTGGCGAGATGCGTGTTTTAGTACCACACGGGAGAGCTTAGGTGCAGCGTGTCTACCTACATACGCCGGGGCGTGGACAACTGAACTTCTTTGTACACACTTGCCTGGCTTACCTGAAATCTTGGTCCTATTGCTCCGGGTAGGACACAATGTTTTTCGCCAAATCTTAGCTGGAAGCCCTCCTGGTTCTGCCGTGTAGCGATTTTTTTAATCAATAGGTGAGTGACCCTATGTTGCTACAGGAGTAAAAAATCAACTGTAAAAAAACCTAACAACCAATAATAATATTCATAGTGTATAATTTTATCTCTTCGTGATGTCCTCGCTCCATCGATCGGACACACCCTTGCGGCACTGCACGGTGAGGCTCGCGCATCATGTCATAGCACGTGCACGTGTTTTGTACAGCCACCACGCCGACCACCGCAGGCCTCCATGCTAACCACGGCCACCGCGGCGAGCACGACCACCGCACCATTCACGTTGACACCGCGTGCATGCCCACCAAGCTGATTTAATTGTATTGATAATGGTTACTTCGGAAAATTTTTCAAATGATTCATCAAATTGATAATGCAGTTATAGGTAGGATTTCTGACTCACCTATGATAATCAAGTGTGATAGCAGTGCATTATTACTGGAGGCCAGTAATAGCAGGAAGCAAGCAAAACACCATGGCTCCTATGTTTTTCCTATCTGGCAATAGCAAGAACACCACCCCTAGGCACCACGCAAAAAAAAAAATCAATCTCACAGCCGCAATTGTACTGCATATATTTATAAGTTTAAACTATCCAATGCATTATAAGCACATCCAGTGGCTGCAATGTTAGTAAATTGGTGCTACACAAGAAACAGACCAACAAAATTGCCATGAAGAAATTTCTCAAAAGCAGGCACATATAGTACTGAACACATCAAAACAGGTGGAAATTTGAATGTTCAGAGATGCAGCTGTTCAGGTTCAGTATAATGGAACTTTTCAGCCACCGCGTCTACACATTATTACACCTAGTAATTGGACTTAGTGCAAACAGTGAATCAAATTTGAAAAAAAAAGCGAACATGACATGTATCTCAGTTGAAGATGCAGCCAATTTTACTGGTTTCAAGTTATAACACTTTAGAGAAATTTTCCAGCGGCAGAGATAGACCAATAGCTATTGCTAATTTACGGAGATAGCAGCAGTACTGCATTTATTGGAATGGTATAAACTACACCGCAACTATACAAGAGTGAGAAGCTGGTACCTTGGCTGGATGGTCAGTGTCTAGATGGGATGCCAGATGAATGATCTAGCCCAAATTAAACCATTGACCACATACTTGGTGAGGCTCGCGCGCGCACTGCAAGCACAAAAGTGACAGAATTCTAGCATGAGAAAATCCAAATCCACCGAGCAGGGGAAAAACGAATCCACCCATCCCGCCGGTGTGTATTACACATTTACAACCTGCAAAATCGTTTGACCACTCAATTTGAACTACAACTATAACTATTTCAGGGCAGATAGCTAGTGCTGCACAATGGCCACCTTAAATCATTCATGATTCGCTATTCATGATTACCTGGATCAGAGCTTCCAGCAGCGCCGGCGGCGGCCACGAACCAGACGGCTCTGTGGGAGGAGGCGACCGGTATACAGAGGAATGCACGGTATACATCAGCAAGATAATGAAGATTGTAATTGTATATCCTTGTATTTTACAATATATTAAAACTATGGCCAAACATCCTCATCGCATAATTAATTGTTACTATTCCATCAGGCTTAGAACTCGAAAACAATAATACATCCTACTGATGAGCATTAAAACACAAATGAACAAGCAAACAAATTTCGATCGGCAGAGCCTAAACGGATGAAAAAATCTGTTATAAAGAACACCGATAGAAACAAATCACCTCGAGACTCATGAGCAAGCAACGTTTGCAGATCTCCGGCTGCTGTTGGTCAATGAAACCAACAAAAACGTATAGATACCTTTCCATGAATAGCTTAACAGGCACGCAAAGCCGCACGGCCATGGCATAAAAAATTCGCGAAACATGCAACAAAACAAAACCTAAAGATCCGAGAAGCGAGAATATGTTCCAGTCCAAGAATCAACACGATCTGCGAGACGAGTACCCGCGTCGACGAGGACATCGGTGGACAGTGCGACGGGATTGCGGGGGAGGGCAGCACCAGGGCGAGGGAGCGGGCGACGGGGGAGGGGGCGGGATCGTGGGGAAGGATCGGTGGCGGCGGCATCGACGAGGACGCCGGCGGGTAGCATGACGGGATCGAGGGGAAGAGCAGCGCGCCGGGGAAGGGGGCGGGATCGCAGGGGCCCGAGCGTCGCGCGTGGGACGGCCGATGGCGGGCGACGTGGGAGGTGGCCGGTTGGGGATCGCACGGAGGGCTTCATTGATCGGGACGATAGAATAGCTCGCACGGAGCAACCATCAGGGACGAGGAGGTTAGCTCGCACGGCAGAACCATAGGGAGGGGGGGTTAGGGTCGCACCAAAAGTTTTTCTCCCAATCGTTCTTTTTAGTAGTATATAGAGAGTAGTAGAGAAGAGAAGAGATTGTCATTCTTTTTCCAGTTCTATGCGTCATGGCACGCTGATGCGGAATCAATGCAAGTATATGTCAGTTGACTGGCAGCAAAATCAATGTCAATATTATGAGCCTGTTTGGTAGAGATGTGGCTCCGGCTATGGCTGTCTAGTGGAGCAGCTTCTCCGACTATGGCTGAAGCTGTTTCGGAAATTGTTTGGCAAAACAGCTCCAGCTGTGACTTCTCAATGGATTGAGCGGTGAAAGATCTAAATTGCCCTTCCTATTTTTCCTTTTGTTTTTTATTTTTTTCCTTTCCCTTCCTTTCCTTTTTTATTTTTTATTTTTCCTTTTATTTTTCTTCTTTCCCTCTTCCTTTTCACCCCCCAAACCTTATCCATTTGCTGCCTGTCCCTCGTCTCCGTCCACCTCCGGCGCGCCCATCTCCCCTTGTCGTCCCTGCCGGCACCCGACGCCACTCCCACCATCATCGCAATGCCTTCCTTCGGCCGTTTTAGCACCCGCCGCCCTGGTGCCTTCGCCCCACCTCGCTGTCGTCACCCCACCTTCTGCCATCGTTGCGCCATGCCCGCCGCCCCGATTTTGTCGCACCACTTCGTCGTTGTTGCCCCACCTCCTGCCACCCTCGTGGCATTCCTTTCACCGTCGTGCCTTTCCCACCGCCGGCATCAGCCCCCGCCTCCCGACTCCTCCTTGCACGCACTGCACTGATCCCCGCCCCCTGCTGCTTTCCATGAGGGTAGGAATGACATCTTTTCTCAGGGATAAAGGAGGAGCCAGAGGGAGCCACAATTTTCCGGCTTCCTCCGTCCAAATCAATCCAGAGAGCGGGGATCCGGGGGCTTCTGCCCCGGAGCCTGGGATCTGCTCGGGGTCGCCATCCGCACTGCCAGTGTTGGCCACGGGCGACGGCAGCGTGCTCTAGTGACTGCTCACACGGGTCGGTCTAGGGTTCAGAGTAGGAAGGGGTACTTTAGTCTTTCAAAGGAGGACCCACATAGTAGATGAGGGTATGGGCTGACGGAATGGACGAGTGCTAGATAGGGAACAAAAAGTTTCAATTGGTGCTAGATAGGGAAGTTCTAAAATTTTGGTGCCAAACCCAGAAACCCTAACCCAAATTGCTCCTTCGCCTCAGTCGGTCTCGTCGGCGCCGGCAGCGAACCCACCACCGACCGCTCAAGTTAGAAGAGATTGCCAGAGTCAATTCCTCTTATTTGTTATTTTTTTTACCTCGGTTGTTACTTTCTGTTGTAGCAATGGATGCACTGAAGGAAGTAATAGGAGGGGCTCTTGATTTAACTCCAAATCGAGAGACCTCTCGATGTCCTCCCTCTTGTTAATACTAAATATAGGTAATAAATAGGGGTGAATATAGTTATTTTACCTTTTTGTTAATTTATCATGAAATTCATACAATGGCTTGTTTTTGTTACGGAGGGAGTATCATAATACTATCCTCACTACAGTAAAATCCTTCAGTGAAGAAGAAATTTGGCAGGCAATTGGAGAATTGCCAAAAGACAAGGCGCTAGGGCCGGATGGGTTCACTGGACTCTTTTTCAAAATGGCTTGGCTGGTAATTAAACACGACATCATGCGTGCTTTCCAGGCCATTTGGGCGCTTGATGGCCGGAGCTTCTACTTTGTGAATCAGGCGTACATGGTTTTACTTCGCAAGAAGAAGGATGCATCCTCCATCGGTGATTATAGGCCGATTAGCCTAATACATAGCTTCGCCAAGCTTCTAACCAAGGTACTTGCACGTCGTCTTGCTTCACACATGAAGGAACTCGTCAAGCAAAGTCAAAGCACCTTCATCCAAACCCAGCTCATCCATGAGAATTATAAAGCCGTGCAACTTTCAGCCAAGCTGCTGCACAGGCAAAAAATACCGTCAGCTCTCATCAAGGTCGACATCGCCAAAGCTTTTGACACAGTCAACTGGCGATTCTTGCTCAATTTACTTCAGCACCTTGGTTTCTCGAGACAGTGGCTTGACTGGATCCTCTCATCCGCAAGTACAAAAGTCATCTTGAATGGGTCCCCTAGAAGAAGAATTTGTCATGCTAGGGGTTACGTCAAGAAGACCCTCTATCTCCTATGCTATTTGTGCTAGTTATGGAGGGTCCAAATGCTCTACTGAATTTGGCCTATGGAAGGGGGCTCCTGCGGACACTGCACCCTATGATCAAGGAAAGAGCCTTCATGTATGAGGATGATGTCATGATCTTTTTATCCCGAGTGCAACAGAATCTGATACTGACTAGGGGAATCTTGGAGATTTTTAATTTGCTGGTGCATCTGGCCTCACAACAAACATGTCTAAATGCTTGATCTCACCAATCCAATGCGATCTCGAGGCGACAGTCCAGTCAGGCTACTAACTAACTTTCCAGGCAAGATTGACCCATTTCCAATTCACTATCTCGGTATTCCACTTGGTTTAAGACGGTTGAACAAGGCCGCTTTACAACTGTTGGTAGACAAGGTGGCAAATAGATTACAATCATGGAAGGCCAGTCTCCTGAATCGTGCTAGGAGAACCGTCCTTATCAAGAGCACCTTATCTACAATTCTGACGCACATGGCTCTTGCTGTCAGCCTCTCTCCTTGGGCCATCAAATGCATTGATAATATCAGACAGGCATTTCTTTGGAAAGGAACCCAATTGGCCAAAGGTGGGCACTGCCTATTAGCTTGGCCCAGAGTTTGTCGTCCGCCGGAACTGGGAGGTTTAGGCATCATCGACCTGCAGTGTTTCGGATATGCGCTACGCATGAGATGGCTGTGGTTGAAACATACAAATGATTCCCGCCCCTGGCATCTGCTACCAGATGAAAAGGAACCCATTGTGGAAGCCATGTTCCAGGCTTCGATTTACGTGGATCTGGGTAATGGCAACATTGCTTTGTTCTGGACTGATCGGTGGCTCAATGGGAAGTCATTGGCAGATGTGGCCCCCTGTCTTTGTGCTGCAGTTGGTCCTCGAGTCAGAAAAGTGAGAACGGTCGCCCAGTCTCTACAAGGTGATCGTTGGATTGCAGACATTTCCGGGGCTCTTACGGTACATGTCATTCTTGACTATCTTCTTGTTTGGGACATGACAAGGGCAATTCAACTGCAATCGGATCAACTGGATAGAGTTTGCTGGAAATGGACTTCAGACAAGGTCTTCTCCACCTCTTCTGCCTACAAGTCTTTCTTTATCAGGCAACAACCGGTTGAAGGAGCCATGATACGTCGGAAAGGCGCGGGCGCTGCCCAAATGCAAATTCTTCATTTGGCTAGTGCTGCATGACTGATGTTGGACTGCAGTCCGGAGGAAAAGGCATGGCCTACAAGACGATGACTCCTGTGCCCTTTACTCATAGGCACCCAAGACAATCGACCATCCGTTATTGTGTTGCCCATTTTCAAGGGAACTTTGGTTCCATTTGTTCCATCGGCTTGGCTGGTCATCTCTCTCTCCATCAATTCAAGATCAATGGCTGGTCGCTTGGTGGACTCAAGCTAGGAAAAACATTCACAAAGAAGAATGGTAGTGCTTTGACTCGATGGTAATTTTAATATGTTGGATGATATGAAGGAAAGGAACAATAGAAGTTTTGACCTTAGTATTAGAACTTTACATGAGGTGATAGTATGGGTGGTCGATGAGATCATCTCTTGGCTTCAGGCGGGATTTAGTAAACTAGAGCCGGTCGTTCGGGCTTTAGGTAGGTCGCCGGGTCGCCAAGTCTCTAACCATGTAATCATCTAGGATGTGTCGGTGTGATGGGTTGGTTCCACTACTCTGTAACCAACTCGCTTGTTATACTTTGTTCTCTTCTATTTTTAATGTAAAACGTGCTTAGGCACGGTCACGAAAAAATGACAGTAAAAGCCACGGGGAAAAGAAGGAAGAACTAACTTCCTCTGCAAAAATAATGAATTCACTTCAACCTCAGTAGCCAGTAGATGGGCCGCTTGTAGCAACTACCCAGACTGATAGACGCATGGGCCTTTTGTAGCAGCTACGTGTAGCAAACCCAAATCAACTGACGTGCGGGCCCAGCAGTTTAAGGCGCGCCCGATCGACGGCGGAGATCTCCCCCATCCCTAAGCACCACCGCAACCCTAGACGACGTCTCAGCTTCCCAGCCTCCCGCCGCCGCCGCTTTTCTTCTCCGAAGACCCTCCCCTCCAGAGACCAACGAGCGCAGAGACGCCGGAGCGAACCCTCGCCTGCCACCATGGTACGCAAGGCGGCCCGATCCGACGGAATCCTTCCGGCTCCGTGCATTTCTCGTTGGGTTCAGGGTTCTGATCGGTGTCGTTTTTGTGGCGGCGGCGTTGCAGGTACTCCAGAATGACATCGACCTGCTGAACCCGCCGGCGGAGCTGGAGAAGCTCAAGCACAAGAAGAAGCGCCTCGTCCAGTCCCCCAACTCCTTCTTCATGGTACCACTCCATCACCTAGCTGAAATCTTTGGCTCCTGTGTTCAGGCTGTAGTGCGCCCTTTTCTTCTTGTCGAGAACACCACTAAATCATTGCATAGCAAGTGCTCATAGATACTGAAAATCACAATACGAGCGTAGAGCTCGTAGATGCGTTCGTAGGCATATTTATTGGTATTGAAAACAAAATATAGGAAAGTAGGTGCTGATGGCGAATGCTGTAAAATTTATTTGCGGTGTATGGAGAGGGCTTTATTTACTGGCTTCAGGATAGACTAGATATCTTGAGTCAAAATTCCTTTTGTGCAATAAGAGGGTCTTGGAAAGTAAAAAGTGTTAACTTGCACTTAGCATTGAACGCCATCGATTAATACCCAAGCTATATTGTCAAGGATTTCAAGTTTAGCTTGCATTTCAGGGACATTATGTAGTATTTTAACCTACACCGGCTTTCCCATTGCTCTTGTTGTGCTGGCATCTGAAGATTTCTGTGTGATTTTTCTGTCCTTTTGATCATACTGATGATGTGCGTGTTTGTTATCTTTATGCAGGATGTCAAGTGCCAGGGCTGCTTCAGCATGTAAGATCTCTTGTAGTTTCAATAATATTATTTTTCTTTGCTTCTTGAAATAAGTGTTCTATCGATTGTCCGCCCCTTGCCTTTTTCTGTTTCAATTTGATATGCTGTGTGGTCTTATGGCTGCTCTAGTTCTTTTTCAAGTAATTGTCAATCTATACTGCTGAACATTTCGAAATTGGTCTATTATGCTACAAATTTATCAGGGATATGCACTTTTGATGATTTTGTAGCTTATTTGTGGTAGTAGTAATCTCCATTTTCTGTTGCAATTATTAGGTGTGCAAGCTATCCTTGTCATTGGTTTCTGGTCCAGTGCCGTTATGGTAGCCTGACTGAGCACACTGTACACCTTCCGCAAATCTATCAGGAATATGCACTTTTGATTATTTCGAAGCTTGTTTGTGATAGTAGTAATCTCCATTTTCTGTTGCAATAATTAGCTGTGCAAGCTATCGTTGTCATTGGTTTCTGGTCCAGTGCTGTTATGGTTGCCTGACTGAGCACACTATTCACCTTCCGCAAGGATTCAGTTGATTATTGAATGAATTTAGTCCTCATTGAGATTATACAAGCTTGTTGTTAACCACTATCTTGAACCTTGACTTATGTTTTGAAACAAAGTGTATTTGATTTGAACAATTTGTTTGGTCTAGATGATAGCTTGTTCCGAGCTGAAATTGCCTACTTGGGGTGCTATCTCCATTTCATTTTGAACAATTGGTTTGGTCTAGATGATAACACATTTTCCTTGTTACTGATCTGCTGTTTTGGGTAGGGTACAATGTACATTACCCTTATCATTGCAGTCAAGTATTCAACTGATTGGTTGCTGCTCCTTGAATTTGTGCAATACTCATTTGCATTTTATAGTAGGCTTAATAACCCATCTTGGGCACTTGCATTTGTTTTCACGCTTAAAAATATTTGCCCATTTGTCTTGTCGTCACATCCAACTGGATTCTGGTTGATGGTTCTTTAGTCCCCATTTATTAAGGTTGATAATCCATCTTGGACACTTTGGGATGTTTCCACACTTAAACTATGTGTTGGGGCAGCTAACAATAATGTTCATATGGATGTCCTGGTCGTCCTATTCTGTTTAGGGGTCCCCATTTGCCTTGTCATTGCAACCAACTGGTTTTGGTTGATGCCTTGATGGTTCTTGAATGACCCCAGTGTCCATTCTTTTTGATAGGTAGCTAATTAGCCTTACTGGGCACTTACATTTGTTTTTTTCACACTTGACCATATTGTGTTCAATTCTGCATGTGAATGGATTTAGCTGTACTTAAATGCAACCTGTCTGTATACCATTGCAAAATGCTTTTGCCTGATGTTTGTTGTTTGTAACATATGGGTAGAATCTGCTCCCATTTTCATTGTTTTGGCAGAGGACACTGAACGGAACCCCTATACTGTGATTGCAGCACTACTGTGTTCAGCCACTCCCAGACGGTGGTGGTCTGCTCGGGCTGCCAGACGGTGCTCTGCCAGCCGACAGGCGGGAAGGCTAGGCTAACCGAGGGGTGCTCCTTCCGCCGCAAGGGCGACTAAATCTTCATGACGCAAAAGGCTCATGGAGCTGCTAGTTTCTTGGATGTAGTCTGAAAGTTTTGCCAATGGCTGCTATGTGAACCCATGCTCTATGAATCTTCTGCTAGATAAGTTGCATCGCGACACTGGTAACGTTATATTCTACAACTGGGTAAGGAAGGTCAGACTAGCTATCTGTCCTGGTGATATTTGGCGTCGATGAATCCTTTGTTATTTCTGGTGCTGTTGGATGACCCAATCTTCTATTCTGTGTTACTTGGGCCCGGGCCACGATTGCTGCTGTTGCCGTGAGCCTGTGATGCATTGTGATGAGGGTTACAAGTAGAGTGTCGGCGCAGTTTTGTCGACTGGTGGTAGAGGGTTGCTTCATTGGCAGCCTGGCGGACGTTCTCTCATGGTAGCAGGTTGCAAGATGGGCAGCCAAGCAATCGCTGTGCTGTATGGTGTGAGGCTCTGCATCTGGGCATTCCCTCCTGAACCTGGAAGAGCATAAAGGATTCTGATCGATGGGCATCGTCTCTGAATTCAATCTGCATTGGTCTAGCTGCTGGCGACCAGATCAGCCTCTGCTCGAGACGCTCTCGCCAAACAGTCCGCAGGGTGCAATCCAAACAAGCCCTATGTGTTGGAGCCAGGCAGTTGGTGGTGCTTGCCGGCGTCCGTGTGCTCCCAGGTGCACGCCAAGAAGGGAAGGGAAGCTCCGCCTCACCACCGGGCGGGAAAGGAAGCACCTATATTGCTGCTACACGTCAGATCGTGATGACCACATCATAACCCCACCGTGACTTCCTTCCGGCTCTAGGCAAATATATTGCTACACGTCAGTTATCTTATAGGTCATTTCATACAAGTTCACATAAGATTTTTTATTAGATGTCGAAGAGAAAACAAGATGGTTGTTTGGCAAGACAACCACCTCATAGGCTAAAATTTAGGACTATGAGACAACTTTCTTACCACTGTACGAGTTGTTGTTGTCATTCAACTTACGGCATTCTTTTTTCTATGAATAATATTATGGAATTATATATTTACTATGTTCCAGCTGCTCCGAACGAAGGGAATAGGGGTATTAAGAAAAGGGATTTCCCAAAAATCTAAGACCCCTATCTGCCCAAGCTACGGTTGCTCCCAATGAAGGGAGAATATGGGTATTAAGACTGTCTCCAACAGGAGACGACTGTCTCCAACAGGAGACGCATACCGCGACCCAAACGCATTTTGGGTCACGCACAGTGTCTTTGCCAACCGAAATCGTTCTCCAACCGGCTATCCAAACGCGACACCCATTTTGGGTACCGAGCGAGGCAGGACGCAAAAATGCATCCCTCTCTCCTCGACGCATTCCTCCCTCGCGTTCCTCTCCCCCCGGCACGAAGGAAGGCGGCCGGCGGCGGCACTCGGCCCCGCGGCGAAGGAAGGCGGCCGGCGCTCGCCTGCTCGGCGGAGCTCGAGGGAGTGGACGGGGATGGAGCGGATCCACACCGCCGCCCACTGCGGACAGGGGAGGGAGCGCCACTACAGCGGAGCTCAAGGGAGCCACTGCCGCCATGGCCGCTCCGCCTCGCCGCGCCATGGCCACTCCGCCTCGCCGCGACAGCGCGGAGGAGGAAGGGACGCGCCGTAGCCCCCGCCGCCATGGCCTCTCCGCCTCGCCGCAGCCGCTCCGCCGCAGCCGCGCCATGGCCGCCCCGCCGCGCCGAGCGCGACTCGCCCCGCCGCAGCCGCTCCGTCGGTCGCACGCGGCGCGTGGCCCGCTCTGCCGAGCCATGGCTGCCCCGTCTTCCATGGCAAGCTTGTCGGCGGGGAGAGGGGCGGGTGGCGCATGCAGAGAGGCGGGGAGGGAGACGAGCGGAGCTTGGTGAGGATGCAGAGATGAGGATGCGGAGGAGCGGGGCGCAGCCGGCGGGGAGCGGGGTGGCGGCGGCCGGGGCCCCCATGGCGAAACGGCGCGGTAGGGTGTCGGTGGCAGGCGGCGGGGAGCAGTTGCAGCGAGGAGTGGGCGGCGGGGGAAGAAGAGAAGAAATGCATCCTCTGTTGGAGAAAGGGGTTTTTGGGAGGGTGACTCATACACTGTAGCGCTACCTAAAACGTGAAATAGGTCTTGATTTTGAGTTTCCTTGTTGGAGATAGCCTAAGAAGAGGAATTTTCCCAGGATCTAAGACCCCAATCCCTTTTGGGGGGCCTCGGTGACTTTCTTCCTACTTTAGGCAAGTATATTGGTACACATCAGTTATCTTATAGGTCATCTCATGCAAGTCCATATAGAATATTTGATTAGGTGCTGGAGAGAGAACAAGAGGTTTTTTTGCAAGACAACCACCTCATAGGCTAAAATTTAGGTCTATGAAACAACTTTCTCACCACTGTACAAGTTGTTGTTGGCATGCAACTTACAACATTTTTTTTTCTATGAACAATATACATTTACTATGAGACAGCTTGTAAGACAATCTTGGCAATGCATGAGATCATCTATTAGATTAGATTAATATACTTGACGTAAGAGATATGATAGACACCTGATAATCGGTAGTTTGTTAAGCCAAGAAAAGCCAAGAACATTGTCGAGCATAGAGATACAAATTGATGACCCTCAGTTGTACCTTCAATCCTCTTCAGTTTAAATATTTGTACTAGTTTTCTAGTACAAATATTTGAACTAAAAAGGATTGCAAGTGCACTTAGGGGCGGGCCCACCTGATATTCATGGGTATTCATTGAATACCAATTATTTTTTTAAAAATCAAATATATATGATCATATACATGTATGTGTGTTGAAAAAATTAGAAAATAACATCCAAGCCCTATTCTTTTTCGAAATGGGTCAAACAGCCCCCCAAAAAGCCAACTAATGGGCCTAGACCTGCCCCCCACAGCCCGCTCGGGCCTCTTCTCCCTCACTCCATATGTCCTTATCAATATCAATGCTATTTGTTATTTTAGAATTTTATCCACTATTTATTTCAGATATTTCCATTTTGATATGTTGATCATTTAGTACGTCTATTATCTATATGAGGAACAATGTCAAATTATGAACAATTTGTACGAATCAGTTCTCAATTATGCGCTACTAATATGTACTTTGAGCTGTCAATTTTTTTATACTACTTGAAATTTTGAATACCAACCTCCCAAATCCTGGATCCGCCCCTGAGTGTACTGGTCACCTGTTTACACCCCTAGTCGAGCATATAATAACATGGCGTCATGGTTTGGGTGGACATGGGAGATTCAGAAACTCTCGCCAACATACGCAGCTTGTTGATCCAAATTATTCGCATTCGTAGTTGATTCATGTGAGGATCGTTGGTGAAGCACTGTAGATTTTTGCTGCATTGAGAGTTAATTAAGATGCATCATGATTCCATTTCTGCTTCTTTTCTTTCTCAACATCTTTGGAGGTCATCTTTTTTTTTAAGGTGCATCAATGGAGATGTTTTTCTTGCTCATTTACCTATTAGTTTAGGCTATCCAGCCATGTCCCTCTTCTTCTTCTTTTACCTTTAGGGGTGAACTGCAACTTCATTAGCACTAGCAGGAGAATAGATGCAAAACTTTGTGAGCGCTACCATTGTCCCTACTTTCTCAAGTGGGGAAGTAACCTCATCCTCATCGATTTCCATCACACGAAGGTTCCCGGAAATTTCCAGGGTAGCCAGTAGTACGGTGATCGATCATTCTCCTGAAAGAAATTGTCCCATGAAGCAAAACGATGCGCCTCTTCTGATAAGGGGCAGCCACGGTATGTTCCAAAATCATGTACTAATAAGCAATAAATGCAGTCCTTCTACCAGGAGTTAAGACTGCAGAACCAGTAAATAAAAAATACCGGGCAACGGCACTACAACCGGATAGCAAGCAATAAAAAAACTCATTGATTCTCTTTGTGCACACGCCATATTATGGATGAAATAATGGAAGGTTTTTTTTTATAAGTACCACTACAAAAATTTTAACCGAGTCGGGCAAAAACGATTAACTGAGGCATTTAAAGATCATGGAAAATGACATATTTTCCAAGGCAGTTTGTTACACGCTTCGGTTAATCAAATAAAAAATAAAAAAAGCCTTTCGACGAGCCTGTTGAGCCCATTCATGGCCCCGCCAAGCCCATCAACGCGTCCAGAGTTGCTGCGCTGGCCGCCAACCGCCGCCACGTGCGTCCCACCGCCCCGGCCGCCGCCACCGCCGCATCCCTATGCGCCACCAACACGAGTCGAATCCGGCGTCCATGCGCGTCGTTGACCCTGCACGCGGCCGGGAGGGGACCTCCTGAGCGCCCGCTCGATGGATCTGAGTGCTCCTTGCCTGGTCAGTAGCCGGAGGTGTCCTCTCCCCACCGGAACCGCTGCTGGAGGGCACCTCAGCAATGGATCTGCTGCTTCCGGCCAACTCGCTGTAGATGATGAAGAAGGGGAAGGCCGACGCCGCCTCCACCCTGCAGCTCCCGCAGGATCCACCGCCTCAGCCATGCCCGCGCCACTGCTGCCGCTGCCGCTGGAGCCGAGCCGCTGCCACCGGATCTGAGCAAGACAGGTTGCTGGGCCACCGCTGCCGCCCAAGAGGGAGTGGAAGCGTTGACCCTCTACGCGGAGAAGGAGATTGGACACCGCCACCGGCCAGGAGTGAGAGGGGAGTATGTGTGAAATGTGCGGTGTCAGGCAGAAGAGAGGGGCGCGGGGTAGGGTAGGGAGGGCATGACTTAGGGCTGGGGAGGGCGCAGCGTAATGCAGAAGAGGGGGACGCGTCGTCAGGCTGAGGAAGGGAGAAGTGAGTGAAATCCTAACTCTCTTTGGTGTGGACTGAGATATGGGCTTTTGGTGGGCGTCGAGAATATTAACCTAGGTGGATTGGGATAAGAGGTCCGCAGGGTCCGCCCGCGTATATGTGGGTATTTTTGGAGGTCGGCTAAGCCCGCCTCCATTAATGGATTGTTAGAGGCAGTTCTTTGCCAACTGTCTCCGTAAATCGATTAACTGAGGTGGTTGATTGTGACCGTCTCGATCAATAAAAGTTGCTTGCTTCAGTTAATTCGAGACGTTAATGATGCTGCATCCGAAGACCTTTTTAAAGGTCAAAGTTAAGTTTTTTAGTAGCGAGGAGACTCATCTTATTACCTACTTTGCAGGTTAACATAGTAAAGCTTTTAACAACTACTTCCTCCATCGAGTTTTGATTGATATTTTTTCATATGACACATGACCAAAATCACAAGTGTACTTATCAAGTTAACTTATCTCTATTGGTTTTTGCGGTTCTTTATTGAGGGAGGCTCCTCGTTTTACGCACCGCAGCCCACATTGAAAATCAATGGACCAATCAAATTGCAAAGAGGAAGCAGAATGGATTATTATGTTAGGGAAACTTCAAGTCCAAAGTGGAGACTGAATACGTCAATCAAATTTAGATTTCTTAATTTTGATAATATATTTATTAAAATTGAATGGAGGGAGTACTACCTACTTTTTCTAGGAGCCACCTTACTAGTTTGTGAAGATACATTGCTGATGTCCTAGAGAAGAGGCCATGTTTGGGGCGTGAATGGGTGCCCATAGAAATTTCACAATGGGTGTGAATGTGTGCCGTAGAGGTCACAACAACACTCAGTTCAATTAATACAACTAGTACCCGCTAGTTTTCAACTAACACTCAGTTTAAGCTTGAGGCTCAACCTCATATGCTTTAGCACGGTGTAAATAAAAAAATACCAATGTATTACACTCTGTTTTGCTGGTTAACAACAGCAGTACTTTTTTCTCATATAAAATCAGCACCAATCACTAGCCAACAATCAATCAACAGTACTTTTTTATCACAGGAACAAATAATATCATAGAACTACTACTACCCCTGCCGAGGCTGCGACGGTAAAAGCCAGTGAAAAACAAAAAAAAAACCCAACTGCCTCGCTGCAAAAAGAATGAATCCCTCCAACCTCTGTAGTTGCGCCGCTTGTAGCAACTAGCAAGCCCGTCGTCAACAGTCATCAACTGACATGCGGGCCTAGCAGAATAAGGCGCACGATCGACGGCGGAGATCTCCCCCATCACTCTGCTATAAACACCACCGCAACCCTAGACGCCTTCTCAGCCTCTGCCTCCCGCCGCCGCCGCCGCTCTCTTCCCCGTAGACCCTCCCCCATCCAAAGACCAGCGAGCGCGGAGAGCTGGAGACGCCGGAACGAACCCTCGCCTGCCACCATGGTACGCACGGTGGCCCCGATCCCGCGGAATCCTTTCGGCTCCCATGCTTTTTCTCGTCGGGTTTAGGGTTTTGATCGGTGTCATTTTCGTGGCGGCGGCGTTGCAGGTGCTCCAGAACGACATCGACCTGCTGAACCCGCCGGCGGAGCTGGAGAAGCTCAAGCACAAGAAGAAGCGCCTTGTCCAGTCCCCCAACTCCTTCATGGTATTATTGCGTTCATTTCATTCTGTAAAGTAGCGAGCCTTTTTCTTCTAGTCGAGGACACCACTATTGTGTTATAGAGCAAGTGCACCGACAATTACAGTACGGATGACCTTTATACGAACGATTGAGTGGTGTTGTTAGGGTTTGAAGGTATCGGACATGTATCCACAGGTATCCCACGAGTATCCGATTTATTTTTATTATTTGAAAATACCTAAATAGTCCGATACTTACGGGATATGTATCCGGGAGTATCCGTGGAGTACGGGTATCCGATACGGTATCCGATACCGGTACGTGAGTTTTGCGAAGTATCCGTGTATCATAGCGTAGATGCATTCGGATATGTGTTAATCGATATCGAAAATGTAGGAAAGTCGGTGATGACAGCGAATGCTGAAAACATAGTGGAAGTTGTGTTACTGACTTCATGATAGATTAGATAGAAATCTCGATTCAAAGCTCTTTCTGTGCAACAGAAATTGGTCGGAAAGTAAAAGTTGCTAACTTGCAATTAGCATTGGATGCCCTTGATTAGTTTTTATTCACCCCAAGCAACATTGTCAAGGGATTCAAGCTTAGCTCGCATTTGAGGGAAATTCCTGAGCGTTACGGCTCTAGTATTGTAACCTATACCAGCTTTCCTGTAGCTCTTGTCATGCTGGCGCTGATGATGATGTATGTGTGATTCTATAGCCTTGTTGAACGTAGTGATGATGTGCTTATCTTTTTGCAGGATGTCAAGTGCCAAAGCTGCTCTTGTAGTTTGATCAATATGCCTTTGTTTTTTCATTTGGACAGAAAGCTTTCTATCTATTGTCCGCCCCTTGCCTTTTCTTGTTTACGCTTGATATGTTATGTGATCTTATGGTTGCACTATTTTTTTGAAGTAATTGTCAATCTATACTGCTCAGTGTTTCGAAACTAGATTATTGTGCTGCACATTAACCAAGCATGCACACTTTTGATATTTTTGTAGCTTATTAGGGATACTACTAATCTCCATTTTTGTTGCAAGTATTAGGTGCGACACTATCCTTGTCATTGGTTCCTGGTCTGGTGCTATTGTGGTAGCTTGACTGAGTACACTGTACACCTTTCTCATTGCATTCAAGTTGTGGAGTTATTGAACGAATTTAGTCCCCGTTGAGCTTTTATACTACCTTACTAATTACCATTCTCTTGGAATGCTGGACATTTGTTTCATGCTAGTGTATTTGATTTTGATTTCAATGGGTTTGGTCTAGATCATAGATCTTTCAAGCGGATGCGCTTGAAATATGGCCTACTGGGATGCTATCTCCATTTCTGTTACATTACAAATGTTAGGGTAGCACATTTTCCTTGTCACTGATCTGCTGTCATGGTAGAGTACAATGTACATCACCCTTATCATTACAGTCAGGGATTCAACTGATTTGGTTACTGCTCCTTGAATGGCTACAATCCTAATTGCTGTTTATAGTAGGCTTAATAATCCATCTTGGACGCTTGTATTTGTTTTCATGCTTAAATGTTGTCCCCATTTTCCTTGTGTCGTCTCATCCAACTGGATTTTGGTTGATGGTTCTTTAGCCCCCATTTGCCTTTTATAATAAGCTTGATAATCCATCTTGGACACTTGGGATGTTTCCACAGTTAAACTATGTCTCGGAGCAACTAACAATAATGTTCATATGGATGTCCTGGTCGTCCTATTCTGTTTAAGGGTTCCCCATTCGCCTTGTCATTGCAACCAACTAGTTTTGGTTGATGCCTTGATGGTTCTTGAATGACCGCAGTGTCCATTCTTTTTTATAGTGGTAGCTAATTAGCCTTCTTGGACACTTGAACATTTTTTTTTCACATTGACCTATATATTGTTTTCAATTGTGGTTGTGATGTCAATGGATTTAGCTGTACATAAATGCAGCCTATGCATATACCATTGCAAAATGCTTTTGCCTGATGTTTGTTGCTTGTAACATAGGGGTAGAATCTGCTCCCATTTCCATTGTTTTGGCAGAAGACACTGAACCGAACCCCTCTACTGTGATTGCAGCACTACCGTGTTCAGCCACTCCCAGACTGTGGTGGTCTGCCCGAGCTGCCAGACGGTGCTCTGCCAGCCGACAGGCGGGCAGGCCAGGCTAACCGAGGGGTGCTCCTTCCGCCGCAAGGGCGACTAAATCATTGGGAATGCAAAAGCTCTGCTGACAGAGCTGCTGCTAGTTTCCAGGATATAGTCTGAAAGTTTTGCCAATGGCTGCTATGTGAACCCATGCTCTTTGAATCTTTTGCTAGATAAGTTACGTCGCGACATTGGTACCTTATATTCTATAATTGGGTAAGGAAGGTCAGACTAGCCCTGTGTCCTTGTGATATTTGGTATTCCTGGTGCTGTTGGATGACCCAATCTTCTATTCTGTGTGCCTTGGTCTTGGGCCACGATTGCTGCTGTTGCTCTTAACCTGTGTAATGCCGTGTGATGATGGGTTGCTTGATGGGCAGCCTGGCCGACGTTCTCTCGTGGTAGCAGGTTGCGAGATTGGCAGCCTGAATGAGATTGGCCGTGTGATGATGTGAACGCGCCCCTGCCGTGGCCGGCGACGTCTGAACCAGGCAGACCTGCTGCGGCGTGGCGCACGCATGGGGAACACAAAGGCGGCGGCGAGGTGACCAGATCGGCCTCTACTCGAGCCAAACAGTGTGCATGAAGCCCACGGATTGGCCCTAGAATATGTGCCGGAGCCCGGGCAGTTGGTGGTGCCTGCCAGAGTCAGAGTGCTCCCAGGCGCACGCCAAGAAGGGAAGGCAAGTCCGCCTCGCCACTGGCCGCATGGTCTCGTCGTCTCCCTCCGGCCATTGCCGTTGCCTCTGCCCTTTGCCTTTGCGGCGGCCCCCCGTGCTTCAGGCTTGTCGTTCCTCGGGCGAGATTGTATATGCAGACCGTGATGACCCCATCGTAACCCGTCTACGACTTCCTTTCTTTCCTACTCTATTAAGATATATGGGCATATGGCAGGCGCCTGATCACCGGCAGTTTGTTAAGCCACCAAGAACATTGTCCAGCATATGACAACACGGCATGGGAGATTCAGAAACTCTCGCCGATATACGCAGATTGCTAGTCCAAATAATTCGCATTCGTAGTCGGTTCATGCGAGGATCGCCAGTGAAGCGTTGTCGATTTGTGCTGCATTGAGAGTTGATTAAGATGCATCGTGATTCCATTTCTTTTTTTTTTTTGCAAAATAGTCATTTTAGTCCCTCAACTAACCAAATGTTAAGTTCGTCCCTCAACTTTTAAATTTACCAATATAGTCTCTCAACTTTTATTTTGAGATCAAACTCATCCTTATACTAATATTATGCTCCATGATAATATGAGATAAATATAAAAAGTCTTTTTTACCTTTGGTTTTTTTTATCTCCTCGATTTCCATAAGAAATTGTTCGCTCAACTTTCCGTAACTTTTTATATGGTTGTATCTAGTTATGCAATAAGTAGTTTGAATTTACTCTCTCCATGCGTTCGCAATACAATATGATGCATGGATAAATTAAATTCAATGCTCCAAATTAAACACTTATGATTTTCAGTTCCTAAATGAATTTATAAGGGGAAGGAACCAAGGGCAAAGAGAACTTTTTGCATAAATCTCATGTTACTGTAGAGTATAATATCAGCATAAGGATGAGTGTAACTTAAAAACGAAAGTTGAGGGGCTATATTGGCGGATGAGGGATGAACTTGACCCTCGAATCAAAGCTGAGGGACTAACATGTCTATTTTACCTTTTTTTTTCTCAACATCTCTGGAGGTCATCTTTTTTTTTTAGGTGCATCATGGAGCAAAGTTTTTCTTTTCTCCTTTCCCTCTTCTTCTTTTTTTTTTACCTTTAGAGATGAACTGCAACTTCATAGCAGGAGAATAGATGCAAAACTTTGTGAGCGCTACCTTTGTCCCTACTTTCTCAAGTGGGGAAGCAACCTCATCATCATCACCGATTTCCATCGCACGAAGGTTCCCGGAAATTTCCAGGGCAGCTATATAGTATTGTAGTATCTAGGTGATCGATCATTCCTGAAAGAAGCCGTCCCGTGGAAGCAAAATGCTGCGCCTCTTCTGATAAAGAATAACCATGTTTGGGCAATGGGCACAACTATAAAGCGCATTCCTTTCCAAAATTTACACAGCGGTGACAGATGCAAACCTAACAAATGATGAATGCATGCGCAAGTTGAGGCATGGAAAGCTTCAACTATAATCGTTGTTCCTATTTTATTCAGTATAAATTCAGGTCTTGTTTGGAACAGAGGAAAAGATCCCATGAGAATTTCCAGGTCGATGTGTTCACTGTTCTTCTTTTAGAGTTTAAAGTTTTATTGTGCTTGTAAGTCAGCAGCAGGTGGTAACTTCGAGTGGTATGCAGAAGATCAAAGCAAAGAAATTGTGGCAAATCCCACCCAGATGTTGCTCTCATGACGGCGAAAAGATTTGTCTGGTTTATTGAGGGACCGAAGCCGGCGACTAGAGGGGGGTGAATGGGAGCCGATCAAATTTTTTTCGAAATTCGAATCGTCGGCCTATGTCCCAAAATCGCCCAAGCCCTCAAGCGTTCTGACCACAAAAAGCCTCGAACGAGCGAGCGAAACCACGAAGTGAAACGGAAGCGAAACGGAAAACTGCAGAACTGATATGCCTGTACCGGTCTGACCGGTGCACAGGACCGGTCTGACCGGTCACAGCTGTTCACGAACTAGCAGACCGGTCTAACCGGTCTTGCCTACCGGTCTGACCGGTGGCACCCAGAAAACCCCGAAAACTTGGATTCAAATGGTGAATCTCGATCAAACGACCACGAAAATCGATGAAACTTGGGGGAATGCTTCGCCCCTACCCCGTGAACATATCCCCAAAAGATCTCGTCCTAAAGATCAACGAATCTTGAGAATTATGAGGGAGATCAAAAGAGATTGGGGTTTTCTCAAGAACTCAGGAAATCGAATTCGAACAAGCCAGTGAATCCAGAGGATTTAAGACAGGGCTAGTAGCACGGGAATCACGGCAAAGAACTCGTAACCTCCTAGCAATCAAGTGCACCAAAAACGAAGTCAAAAATCCATTGCACAAGGCACAAAAACCAGGGGATTGAATCGATTCAAAAGCCCAGAGGGCACGAGGAGGATAGGGCCTCCTTTCCCAATCAAATCCCACACAAGGTCTCAACAATCCATCAACTAAATCTACCCTAAAGAGAAGAACGGAGGGAGAGAGACATAGGGGCGGTGGCCTGGAGAAACATAGAATTCACGGACACAATACAAAAGCCACTGTTAACCTAACACAAGTGAAGGGGTATTTATACCCGCGGGACCGGTCAGACCGGTACGCTGGACCGGTCAGACCGGTTGGTTAGACCGGTCAGACCGGTGCCAGGGACCGGTCAGACCGGTTGGCCTGCAGTACCCCCTGTACTCGATCTCATCCGACGGCCGAGGTTCTTTCTTCGGAACAAAGTCTTCTCCACGATGCCGCCGTCTTGATGAAGATCCAGTCCGCGGTTTTGGAGGGTCCGCGAAACCCGGGTAGGTGGCCGGTTTTGAGGAAACCACCAAAACCTCACGCGCGGGAAGATTCCCGCCTCCACGCCGTGGCCCTAGACGCCGTTCCCGTCTCGGCCTTCTGACGGCCCTAGACGCCACCCGACGCCTGTCACCTCCTCGCCCGCAGCGAGGCCCTAGACGCCGTCGACGCCCGTCGCCTCCGTCAGTCCCGAGACCGACGCCTGTGCCTCCACGACTTGGCGTCTTCAACCGCCGTCCGCCTCCTTGGATTTGTGGCGCAAACCAAGAAACCCGCCTTCCGTCGCCGTTTGCGCCCTCGATCCAGGAGTGGACGCCCGGTCCGAGCTCCGGTCCCGGCTGCCCTTCACCGCCGTCCACCGCACGGTCCATCGGCCACAGCACCTCCACAGCAGCTCCCCGTCGACACTCGACGCCCGTGTACCTGCAATCCAAAGACCAAGCGCACGATCACACCGCACGGTTGACAATTCACTCATCACAAGCAGGATAGAGTACTCAACATTCCTCATTTATCTCTTGTCGGCAATGTGTTGCTTATGGCTCTGAACCTGAACGGGGAGCTGATCGAGTTTGGATTTACAAGGCACATTCGTTTGGGTATTCCTGCTACCGTTTGTTCTACGAACGCCACTCGAAACAAATGCAACTTGAACACAGTACAAGTTGTCGTCTACCCCTGACACTAACATGAAAACCGGAACATCACATTGCTTTCAAATCCACCAAAAGGTTTCGCAAGGGGGTAGCAATCAAATAGTAATGCATAATTTCAACTTGCTATTGCATATTGTTATGTCTGATGTGGACTTTTCATTGCGAACAATTGAGATGTGGATCTGCAATAAGGACACATGGATGTTTGAATACTGACACCATGGGAGGGAAGTCTTCACAAGCAAATTTTAGCATGCAATTTTTTTTAGAATATATATATAAAAGTTCCGAAAAAGATTTGTCACTGAGTTACAGTGTACTTGATGCCTCGTGATAAACTGAGAGCATTACTCATAAACAATATCTGCTGATGAAGAACGACCACGGAATCGAGTCGCTGGTTTTGTATCGATTTCCAGATGAGCAGATGGGCCAATTTATAATGTGCAGCTGTGTACTCTAATGTGTAATCTCATGACTCCCAAGGGCATTGGATGGGCACTACATGTGACGGGCCAATGAAAATTCAATGATATCCATAGGAGATCAGTGAAAATAATTTACGAGTTGGGTCTTTCAAAAAACTTACAAGCTGAAACTATCTCCTTGGACAGATATGGGTACTGTCTTGACTTGACCAAACGGTGCCCAAGTTTCGTACTCACAAAATGTTATGCGCAAAGGAAACATTGCTAGTGAGTAGGTAGTCAAGTAAATATTTATTCATTTACAGAGGAAAAATATTGATCTGTATGTAAACAAATTCCTGGGGAAATTTGGTGCTCTCATTTGGACTAGTATAGGACCGGTAATCCGGTATAATGTTGGCTGGCAGCTTGAAGCAATCATGTACATGATGGTGACAATCAACATGAACATTATTTGTTGAGCTCAGTGGTTATGTTGGTTCCAACTTCCAACTTAACTGACTATATTGATGTGTTTGAAGATTTAGTTGCTAATAAGATCTATGCTCCCCAGTAATCATTGGTTGTGATGAGACTTGTTCATATTGGCTGCGTGCATCAGTTCAGCGCAGAGGCTGGAACCTTATTTCGTTTTTTTTTGCATAAAGATTCCTTTATATAACAAATAAGGTAATCATTGTTTTCAAGGATTAAGGTTCATAGTTTGATAGGAAATTTCAAGTTGTGGTTATGGAAAAAGCCCTTCTAGAAAAAACTACACTGTGTTTATTAGCCTCCATAGCTTAAAAGGAAAAAAATATATGGACTTATTTCCCCACAAGAGAAACTAGAGAAAAAAATTGATGCAAAGAAAATTGGAATTGATTCCTAACTGACTAAAGTAAAAGTAAATAAAAAATGTTCAGCCTGGACTTTAAGCTTAGTTAAGAAGTTGTTTCTATTTCAGAGTTCTAGGCAATGAAAAAAGAAAGATGTGATGAGCGCGTAGCGCGTTGGTAAGGCAGCTCGGTGGAGCACCTACCACTTGGGTTCGAGTGCTGCTCGACACGGTCGCACGGAGTAAACAAAGGTCACTCGCTGTGCTATTTAACAAGAAATGTGTGGTGACCTGACGGTTGCAGCGTGCTACGCATCCACTGGTGCGCCCTCGCCGTAGTGGCACGTCCTGGATAGCCGGAATTCTTGGCCTTTTTTCGACCCATGGCCGACCATCTCAACCCGCACGAGGCCTGGCCGCCTGGGTTGGGTCACCCATTCTTTTATAAATCCACCGGCTGTCGTCCATCACCGTTCCCGGAACGAACCCCAATCGGCAATCAGCAATCAGTCCAAGAAGATTTAGAAGGAGAGCAGCAGGGCAAGAACACCACACCACCAGACCCTCTCTCCCTCCTCCTCGATTCCAACCATTAGGCCGGTTCAAGGCGCCGCCCAGTTCAAGTGTTCAATTAATGGGGCTCGCATTCTTTACTACCACTGCTAGCTCCTCCTCCTCCTCCTCCTCCTCATGAATGATTATTGTCGTGGTGTGGAAAACCACAGCCGGGTGGCGGAATGCACCCGCCTAATCCTAAGTGTAGGATGTGTTTGGGGGCAGTCAAGGAATGCTCGATCTAGAGACGTAAGAACATGGAAGCATACAAGGATTTAGAGTGGTTCGGGCCGCCGGAGCGTAATACCCTACGTCTTTAATGCTTGCCTTGGTAACTGACGAGCCACCTTGGAAACAGACGGGCTTACCGTGTTGTCATGTCACGCCTATCCAACCCGTGAGTGGTTATCCGATGCCCTGCTCTGGCAGCGCACGCCCCAACCACTAGCATTTAATGCGGCAGGAGGGCTGGCGATCCATAGTGTGGACTGACAAAAGCTGCCCCGTGCCCAGCGGCAGCAGAGCACGCCTCAACCGCTCGCACTTAATGCTGGTGGGTGAGGGAGCTTCCAGTGGAAGGCTTGCGCCCGCGCCCGTGTCTGCGTGACACATGGCGGCTCCGGACCCCTCCCGAGCAGCTAGCTGAGCCGAGAGCTGGGGTCCGGATAGGCACGTGGAGGTCTCGGACCCACCTGCGGGGGTCCGGGTCCGTGGCCACAGGTGCTGAGCATTTCCACCTCTGGGATACGTGGTGACACCGGACCCGTCCCCGAGCGGGAAGCGGGTCTAGGACCGTTGGTCCGGTGAGATGGAGCCGGACCCTAGGGGTCCGGCTGCTCAGCTCCTTAGGGCATAGTTACGGATAACTACGCGAGTCTTGGCACAGTAGGAGTGGGTACCCCAGTTGCAGGGTACCGACAGAGGCCCCCGGGCCCGCCTCGGGAGAGGCAACGAACCCGCAGGTGGGGCCACTACTGTGAGCAACTTGGCTGCTTCTGGCGCCTAGCGGTGCGCGCCACAAGGGTCTTGTCCTGCATCGTCCATCCTTTGGGTCACCTGCTGCATGATCACGTTTGGACCTGCATATGGCTCAAGGTAGATGCTTAGTAGCGTGCCCACGGGTCCCAAATTCTGTTGGCTGTGATCCTTTGAGATAGACAGCTAGGCTCAGTGAACGGAGCTCAAGGGGCCGGCCTTTAGGTTAAGAGAAAGTCCGGACCTCCAGGTTCCCAGTCCTAGGTACTACGGCACTCATTCACAGGAGGTGGTGCGTGCAGGCTTAGGGTACGGAACTAGGCTAAGCGGCTACACGGCTCCGGACCTCCCCGGAGAATGAGCGCGCTTCCCTGAACCTGTAGGTTCCTAGGGGTCCGAACCCCTCTCTTCCATGAGGGGTCTCGAGCTAAGTCATTAGCTAGCCAACTCAATTCGGACCACAATCACCGCACAAGAGTAAGAAGCCACATGGGGTTTAGCGCAAACAGAATGCGTAGATTGAAATTGGAATGTAACATCCTTAGATGCGAACTGAGAATAAAATTTTCCCTTATAACTAGATGTACATGAGATGTGCGATGTAAGCCATAACACGGGTTTATGAGGCCGGAGCTGTCCGGACCTCCGGGCCCCCAGTCTTAGGTACTACGGTACTCGCCCTAGGGAGATAGAGCATGCAGGCTTAGGGTACGGAACCAGGCTAAGCGGCTACACGGCTCCGGACCTCCCCGGAGGGTGAGTACGCTTCTCTGAACCTGGTTCGCAGAGGTCCGGACCCCTACACGGGGGAGGCTCACCGGACTGGACCACACGGAAGTACTACCTAATTACAAAGGAAAAGGTTTTATTCCCTGCTGGGCCTCTAAGGGTAGGACTTACAGAGATGTAGAGTCGGGGGTGCGACCGGGGTCGGCTTAACGTCGGAGAGAGCCACCAGAGTCGGCTTAGTGCGACCGGAGTGGACTTTCCACCGGAGTGGGTTTGGTGCGACCGGAGTCGGCTTTCCGCCGGAGCGGGCTTGGTGCGACCGGAGTCGGCTTTCCGCCGGAGCGGGCTTCCTCACATGAGTGAGTTATGCTGTGAGCTGGGATTTGTTAAAGCTGTGCTCCCCGCAGACCTGCTTGATGACGAGCTGGGAGAGCATGACCCGCTGTCGCCATCCTGTTGATGTGGGCGCTTGCCGCGCGAGTTCTGGCCCCCGGGCGCTCGCCACCTGAAGCATGGTGATGCCGAGCCGATGATCAAGCGAAAGCCAAGCACCCCCTACCTGGCGCGCCAAATGTCGTGGTGTGGAAAACCACAGCCGGGTGGCGGAATGCACCCGCCTAATCCTAAGTGTAGGATGTGCTTGGTGGTAGTCAAGGAATGCTCGATCTAGAGGCGTAAGAACACGGAAGCACACAAGGATTTAGAGTGGTTCGGGCCGCCGGAGCGTAATACCCTACGTCCACTGTGTGATGTATTGCCTGAGCTTGTGCGCAAGCTGGGGGAGGAGCTATGCCTGTCTCTGCATGTGTGAAAACTTGTGGAACCTTGTGTCCGTGTGAACCTGTGTTCTAGCGGGTGTGCTCTCCCTTTTATATGTCCAAGGGGAGCACGTACACTGAGCGGGGCCCCGACAGGTGGGCCCGACGATGTATTATAAACTACACTTTGGCCTTCAATGCCTCAGATCCGGAGATCTTGTCGTCGGCTTTCGTGCGTAGCTTCTGACCAGGGATGGTCTTGAGCTGTCCTGTCGGAGTAGAGTCTAGCCTCTGGAGCCGCGCGTCGAGGTCATGATGAAGCGCCGAACTACTGACTCAGTCCGCTGTAGCAGCGTGCACTGTTGCTTCAGTTAGTAGTTGGTCATCATGACTCGTTGCCCATCCGCGCGGTGCTGAATATTTAATGCTTGCCTTGGTAACTAACGAGCCGCCTTGGAAACAGGCGGGCTTACCGTGTTGTCATGTCACGCCTGTCCAACCCGTGTGTGGGTATCCGATGCCCTGCTCCGGCAGCGCACGCCCCAACCACCAGTATTTAATGCGGCAGGAGGGCTGGTGATCCACAGTGTGGACTGACAAAAGCTGCCCCGTGCCCAGCGGCAGCAGAGCACGCCTCAACCACTCGCACTTAATGCGGGTGGGTGAAGGAGCTTCTAGTGGAAGGCTTGCGCCCGCGCCCACGTCTGCGTGACACGTGGCGGCTCCGGACCCCTCCCGAGCAGCTAGCTGAGCCGAGAGCTCACGGTGGTCTGGATAGGCACGTGGAGGTCCCGGACCCACCTGCGGGGGTCTGGGTTCGCGGCCACAGGTGCTGAGCATTTCCACCTTTAGGACACGTGGTGACACCGGACCCGTCCCCGAGCGGGAAGCGGGTCCGGGACCGTTGGTCCGGTGAGATGGAGCCAGAAACTAGGGGTCTAGCTGCTCAGCTCCTTAGGCATAGTTACGGATAACTATGCGAGCCTTGACACATGTTGACGCTCCTTAGCGCCCCCGATTTGTATACCGCAAGCGCACGGTTCGTATAGCTTCTCCCATAGAGTATTCCCCCAAGGTTTATCAATCCACGGAACCAAAGATACAAGAAACAATCTACTAGCAAAGAGATTCCTTTGTGTTGAGATGGTGAAAAACGAATCTAATCTACTAAAAACAACAAACACTGAAGGTAGCAAGAGAAAGTTAGAGATAACCAATCTAGATCACCTAGATCATGCATATGTTGTAGTTCCAGCTAGATGTAGTGAAGTAAGATAGATGTGAATCTCAATGAAAAGCATCTTTAAACTCAAAATCTCCAATCCGATCCCTCGATACCCCACCTACTCAGTGGCAACGCCCTGTCACGACGCCCCCCTTTGGATGAAAGTACCCTGAAGCAAGTCGAACCCCCTTTGGTAGTTCCGCCATGAACCTCTAGCCACCATGACTACAAGATCATGCTAAGCGATCTATCTCGATAATAGATCCAGGATGAAGCAAACCCAAAGAAAAGAACGAAATCGAAAGAGAGAACATGGTCGCTAAACATTCGGAATCACAAATAACTTCACCATGAATGATTGTACATCACAAGATCACAACCGGGGCCCTACCTTGATCTTGATGATCCTAGCTCCAGAACTCCGACGTGGTCTTCCTTGCAAGGTTCCCACGTCGGCTAGGGAAGCCCCTAGACAACTAGCACGACCCTCGGCTCTCCGAGAGGTGTCCCTCTATCTTCTCTGCTCCTTGGCGTCGTCTCCCGAATTGATCTCTGCGTGAACCTTGGGGAGGGGTCTTTAAATAGCCTCAAGAAACCCTAGGTCAAAGGGGACGCCGAACCGCCTCAAAAAGGGGCTGGGCCGGCCGGCCCAATGGACCCAGGCCGGCCAGCCTGGCCCATTTCTTCGCCGCTTCGTGTCCTCCTTTCTCCCCAAGTCTCCTGGAGTCTTCTAGAGTTTATGCCTTTCATGATTGCACCCCATTAGACGTCGTTATCTTCGAGATTTCTTCGAGGAAAATGATAGGATAGAAAATCCTTCCTTAAATCTCTCTTTGCTTTACTTAGCCCCGAAGTATCTTGATCTTATCTTGTGGGCTTCATTGGAGGGTGGATGTGCACGAACGGGCCTCTAATCATCATGGCCTTCGGTCCTTTGTTCGGGCTTTGGCCTTCGTCTTTCTTCGTGTCATCGCGTGATCATGGGCCTTGTCATTTAATGCTCCAAAATTTGTCAAAAACCTGCAAAAACGAAGTACCTCCAAAATATATGTGCAAGCGCGAAAACGACCAATAATTGGGCCGAAGTTAGGATGGTTAGTGATTTTGATATTAAATTCATGCCATTATCAAAGTTAAACAGGGGATAAAATGGATACTTAAAGAGCGCCAACATTCCCCCCATGCTTAAACCTTGCTCGTCCTCGAGTAAGTCTTTGATAAAAATCAGCGTTGCCTTTCAGTGTCCAATCCCTGCACTTGATCATACACGAGAAAACACAATGCTCCCAAAAATATTTTGCAGTTAATAGTTCAAGTTGTAACCAGCTTTTTCAATGTGGAAGGTAGATACAAGTTAAATGCTTCCCCACAATTATTAAGCACATGCTCTCAAAATTAAATAAGTCTCAGAAATAAGAAAGTAAGTTCCATAAGTAATGCTAAACTAAGATCAATAATTTAAACCTCATTGCAATTTGCTCCTGGAAACTCTCAGCTCATCTTGTCTCTCAAACTTGCTAGAACTTTCTCCTTTCTTTCTCTCATATGTATGTGTGAGGCTTTATCTGGAGCTCTGGAAAAGTTAGTCCTAACAAAAGATATTATAATTAAGATATTATCAAAACAAGAAATACTTCTTATGGATTTACCGAGACTCGTCAAAAAGACCATTGGAAAATAATTTCTTTATGGAGAGGGAGAGAATGGAACACACACTTTAGATGGTGGACATGTGCAAATGGCAACGGTTGATCCCAAGGCACAACTGAAGTCCTTGTTATCGGATTGCATATGGTTGGAATAATTGAGTATAGAATAATCTTCAAAGTACTTGGAGTTTAATGAAGCAAACGGGACCGAGGAGCTTTTCATCATCATTTATTTATTTTATTTTATTTTTCTTTCTTTCTTTTTGCTCCTCAGAACCGTTGGCAACACAATGCACTTACTCCACCTCCCCCTATGCTTGAACGTTTGCTTGTCCTCAAGCAATGAAGTGATGATAACTTGATGAAGTGAATGCACAAAACCTTTATCAATTCTCTGGACTCAACTTTGGAATTCAGGGGAGCATCTCCTCGTGAAAGATTGAAGCCAACAGAGGAGGAAAAGGGGCAGGCCGGCCGGCCTAGGGGTGTTGGGCCGACCGGCCTACTATCTGTAGGCCTCCAATTCTTTGGATTTTTCTTCTGTGAACTCTTTGATGCTTCCCAAGCTTATGTTTTACTGAATTTTGCTCTTGATTCCACTGTTTTGCCGTCGAAATAAAAATATATACTCAATATATAGGTTGCGGTCAAAGAGGTGTTTCACAAAAAGATATTTTTGGTTAAGGGTGGATATCCAGCGATGTTTGCAATGTTCCCGGTATAGAAACTCACAATGCATGAATAGAACGGCTAGCAAAAGAGAGGTACGCAAAAATAGAAAATGGTCAGCTTCTTAGTCTCGTACCAAAGAAGATAAATCCTGAATTAATTCACCTGAAAATAATTCTTGCTCTATGGTTTGTTATGATGTATCATTTAGGCTTGTAGAAGAGTAGAACAATTGCAAAAGGTATCATTGACAAGGTTAGCTTAAAATTAAATCCAAATTAAATTTTCCTTAACAAGCTTAAGTAAGAGAGTAAGAATAAAAGATATGGGTCTTAATTTATCATAACCTCCACAATTGAATTAGCTGGCATTTAATTAATTTTCAGATCATGTTAGAGAGAGTATTAGTTTAATCATGCATAAACCAAGCACAAGAAAGTAGACAAGGCGGCAACGATCATCATATTTTATCATGGCACAAACTTTCTATCATCATTACTAACCATAACATTAAAGCGTGGGTGATGCATTTATTTATCATGGTCATGAAAACAAAAGAAAGCAAATTGCACACATGCTGAAAAATAAATAAAACAGAAAATTACTACGCACACACAAGCTTGCACACATGCTGAAAATAAATGAAAAGAAATAGAAAAATCCAAACCACACTGCGAGTATTTTATTCATGGTCTTGTCGTCGATCACTCTCTTTGATTGGCTCTTGCGTTGTATCCTTGGTCATAATACTGCTGAAATGCTCCTCCATCAAAATGTTCCGGTGGAGCCAGGCCTAGAAATCCCATTTGATATGCAATTCCTGCGGTTCCATCTTCTAGTTGGCTTGTGTGCCTCCGGATGGCGTCTATGTCTTCCATGTTTCTTCTTGCATAGGCACCTATGATTCTCATTCCTTGTTCTAGTTGAGGGAGGTCAAAAAATTGTGCTCCAAATGACGGGTCGGGCATCTCTCCATGGTGTGATGGGGGTGGGTAGCCGTAGTTGCTAAATGGTGGGGGCGCCGCTGCAGCATGCCCCCATGCTTGATCTTGGTTCCCTTCCCATTGACTCGTCCATCCTTGCGGGTATCCTTGTCCACTTGATGCACCTTAAAATTCATTCCTCCAATAAGCGGAACTTGGCGGTGGAAGGTCTACTTCCAAGTCTTCTTGTTGTGCCGATGCCGATGTTCCTTCAATTAACCTTCCTCTTTTTGATTTCTTCACCTTTTTTCCAATATTTTTAACTCGCCAATCAGTCCTCCCTCTCCGATATAATGGCCTTGCCTCCAATGTTCAATCCCAATATCTCTTCCCGGGACATAATATTTTTGGATCACTCGTAACCCCGAATTCATGGCTCGGGCTATCATTGTGAGATAACACCCCGAACCAACTTCTCCCGTACCAGATGATGCTTCACAAATCCACCTTTCTACCATGATGTAGGTGGGATTAATCACTTGCTTCTTCACCAATGCAGCATACATCCAATTTAATTCTTGGTCGGTGACCTTCGATTCTCTCATCCTCCCGAGAATTCTTTTGCTCAACCAAGAGTGGAATATTTTGAGGGTCACATTACTTATATTCTTCCTTTGGCGGTTGACATCTTTTGTTATCTTTGTCCAAAATTCATCAATCTCTCCATCTTTAACTTGCACCATTTCATATGCATTACTTTTGAATCCGAGCAAACTCCCTATTTCTCCATAGGTGATGACTTTTTCTTCATTCTTGATCCGAAATTTCAGACATGGAACTTCTTCATTATCCACCACTTCCGTTGTTTTCTCCAATGTCATGAACATCTCCAATCTTGCATGTCTACCGTGACACCGTCGGAAAATAACTTCCAACCGATGTTCTCCAAGAGTTGATAGATGTCATGATGAAATTCCAACTTCTCCAATGCTTCATCATCAAAATCATAGTTTGCTCGCAGCCTTCCCTTCATGAACTTGAGCCTTTTTTCTTCTTCCTTCGACAAGATAATAAACTCATATTCTGAATTCTTGGGCTTGTATGGTGGTGGTGCGGATGACCTTGTCGAAAGCCATGGAGGAGGTGGCATCCCTTCGGTGAATCTCATGGAGGAGCTTCTCGGGTCTCTCATCCCACCAAAGAGCAACATGTCGCTCCTTGGTGCAGGGTTGTCTTCCTCCATGCTCCGCGGAGACTCGGAGACCGAGTGCCTCCGCGAAGAACTTGCCGATGCGTCAGATGTTGATGAACGCGTCCTTCTCCTCCCGGTGACGAACCTCATGATGCCACTCATGGTGACTCCTTGCTACACACACTCAAAAACAAACACACCGGGGGTTTCTTGCCGGCGGGAGAACAATATATCGAAGAATGGAGCAAACTAAGATTTGTGGCGAATTTTCGGAGATTTTTGGAGTTGATTTTGGTGGACGAATTTTTCAGAGCTCTAACTTATGTTTCTGGGTGAAGAACTTGAAGAACATAATCAAGGAACTGAGTGAGGAGCGTACCTGTGAAAGGGGAGCACCAGAGCACTCGGCCTAGGGCATTTTTGGCTCTCCTCCACTTCAATTTTCTCTGGTGGCTTTCTGGTGCAATTATTTGCTTCTGTCCAGTACATCTTTCATGCTTTGCACCGTCCAAATCTTGTGAACCACTCCTTCTTTGCCTTTGATGTCCACTTGCAACATTATTTCTTCACTTTGTGTCATTCACCTTATCCCATGCTTCATCATTCATCACATGGTGCCATCTTTGCTGAAATTCACATATCCTTCCCATGTATGGCTGCTCCCTTCTTTGGATCATTTGCATGTGGTGGTAGGTAGAGAGCACAATTCCTTCCCGTGAACTCACTTTGATCAATAGATGTTAATCAAGCACATAAATCCTCTCCAAATCATGCTTATATGTTTAATCCTCCTCTAACTTCGAAATTTCAGATTTGACTCAAAGCATGCAATGAGTTTAAATGAATGATCAGAGGGGAATTGAAACATCTTTACATTTGTAAGTCGAAAAATATTTCCCGACTACATTAATTTTGGTTGCACCGGAATCGTTCACTTTCACGAATTGATAGCGAACAATCTCGAATTCAACCGTGGGTCTTGGGTTTAGGTTCTAATTTTTGCCAAAATGAGAGAGAGATTTTTGAAAAAGAGAATAATTAAGGTTAGGAAAATTCTAGTCCTATGGTAATGAAACTGAAAATTCTCTCTATGTTTGTGCGAACCTACGCATCAAGAATTTAAATAATATAAACATAGCGCGGCTCTACTCGTGTGTTTTATCTCAACTTGGTCCGGCTGTCATGGACAGGACGGTCGCCAAAAATGGGTATGGAATTTTGGATGTGGCTTTCTCAAGAAGAGGCAAATAAATCATAGGATGGCTCATGTCATTGGTTTAAAATAAGAAACAACATCGAAATGACCGAGTGAATAAAATACAAATCTAATTGTTCGACTGAACGACCAATTGTTCAAAAGTATATCATGTCCTTGCGTAGCAAAATTCTCAACTCACTTACCTAAACCTTTCGCGGGTTGTCCTCCCGGCAGCTTATTCTTGACTCGACAAACGGGTTGAACTCCCGGCAGCTTTATTCTTGACTCGACGAACGGGTTGCCTCCCGCAAAGCGCTTCGTTTATAGTCTATAGCTAGACTTTCTTCGTCTTCACTTCGGACCAACGCTCGATGATGGCGCTGCAGTCTTGGGTACCCACTTCCGCACAATCCGTGGTGCGGGTTTGTCTTCTAGGTTAGTCGTCTTTTTGGTCTTCACAGGCGGGCTTTTAGCTTTCTTCTTGACGGGTGCAGCGATCTTCTTTGTCGCGATGGACGCGATGACTTCTATCTCCTTCTTCGCTTCCTTCTTGTTTGGCTCCTCTTATTTCTTTGGCTTCTCCTCTGTGACACGGCGATGAGGCGGAACATATTTGACATTGATCATGTTGCATACCTCGAGGCGTGGACAAAAGTTGAATTCGCTTGTGGTGCCATTGATGTCGAACTTTATCTCCCCATTGCCAACGTCGATGTTCGCCCTTGCGGTCTTGAGGAAAGGCCTCCCAAGTATGAGAGGCACCTTGCTCCCTTCTCCCATATCGAGAATCACAAAGTCAACGGGGACTAAGTGTTCTCCAATCTTCACGAGCACGTCTTCGGCGATTCCCAAAGGATAGCGAACGGAATTGTCCGCTAACTCTAGGCACATGGCGGTGGGCTCCGACTCCGGTAAGCGTAGCTTCTCGAACACATTCTTTGGCATGACGCTCACACTTGCACCGATATCACAAAGTGCTCTCTCGAACATAAGAGATCCAATGGAACACGGGATGGTAGGACATCCGGGGTCCCTCTTCTTTTCAGGAGCTTCATTAGCGATGGCCGCGCTACATTCCTCGGTTAGCTTGACAGTGCTTGGCGGTATCTCGCGCTTGTTTCCCATGATGTCTTTGAAGTAGCGAGAATACGTCGGAACTTGTAGAGCGTCCAAGAGCAGCATATTGATGCTCAACCTGCGTACCATGTTAACAAATTTGTTGAATTGCTCATCTTCATGTTTACCTTTGCGGTATCGTGGCCTTGGCGGTAGAATCTTGGTGTCTATATCATCTAGCTCAAACTCCGGCTCTTCGGTGACTATCTCTGGCATAGCAGTAGGTGCCTTCTCCTTGATGATGGTCTCCACTTCAACCCTTGGCTTAGGCTTCCTTGCTCCCGCCGCATGTTCGGGTTCTTCGGTCTCCTTTCCCGAGCGAGTTTGAATTGCCTTTGTCGTCTCCGGACTTTGAGGTTGCCCGGGCAATTTTCCTTCATTGCTAGATAGGCGTCCGGCGAGCTGGGCTACTTGCGTCTCTAGCATCTTCATCATGTTGAGTACTTGAAGGTTAGAGCTCCCGACCTCCGTCACCTTGCCATCAATGTTCTCCAAGATCTTGTCCATAGCCTTGAACTTGGTGACGGTGTCCTTGTTGATCTTGCCTTGCTCCTCCATGAACTCCTTCAATTGTATACGAAGAGGCACCGAGTTTTGAATGGAAGAGCTTGCATTAAATTGGGGTCTACCTTGCCCGTAGCGGAAGTTGGGTGGCAGAATCCATTCTCCCTTCTTCATTTAGTCGAGCATCTTGGCTTCCTCTGGATAATTCTTTTGGATATGGCCGTACTCTCCACATTCTTCACATGTAGACCTTGCTTCGGCCGCCTTCAAATCAATAGCTTGGGCTTCTCTCTTTTCCACTTCCATCTTCTCCAACCTTCTCATGAGCGAGTCGATCTTCCTTTGTAGCACTTCTTCATGTTCCACATGCAATACACTCTTCGCGGCACCCACGGCTTAGAGTGGTTGTAAGTGCCCCGATGATGCCCATGCGTCATTGTCTGCCACCTTCTTGAATAGCTTGAAAACTTGAGTAGGCGTGAGCTCAATGATAGAACCTCCGGCCGATGCGTCAATGATCCCCCTTGATGCAGTAGTGAGGCCTTGATAGAACTTCTGGACCACATCCTCCCTTGAGAACTTGTGATGAGGTACGACGCGGATGTAGTCGTTGAAGCGCTCATAGGCTTCCGCAATAGTCTCCGTCGGGGCTTGCGCGAATGTTGCAATTTTGTTGCGCAGAATCTGGGTCTTGCCCGGCGAGTAGAACTCCGTCATGAACTCCTTCATCAAGGACTCCCAATTTTACACCGTGCGCGGTGGTAGAGAATGAAACCATTGCAACGCTCTCCCAAGTTGAGAGAACGGAAAGAGCCACGCTCTTATTTGATCTTGAGTCATCCCTTGCATGCCGAAGGTGCGACATAGTTGGAGGAACGCTTGAAGATGTAGATTAGCGTCTTCTTTTCCAGTGAAGGGCGAGCTTTGCACCATCCTTATGATTGAAGTCTTGATCTCGAACGGAACTCCGATGTTGTCGAGATTTTGGATCGGCAAGTCCCGAATGTCTGGAGTGCATAGCTCTCCGATCGTACGCTCCTGCTCCGGTAGCGCCATCCCTTGGTGAAGCGGCACCTCCTTTGGACTTGTTGGTGGAGTTGCTTGAGGTGAAGACGATGAACCATCGGCTTCGACTTTTGGATCTACTAGTTCCGGCTTTTTTGATCGTGCTTCTCGTCTCCTTTGCCTGTAAATTTTTTCTGGATCATCCACAAAATTTTCGGGTTTGTTGGAGAGGCTCCCGTCCATCTCCTGTTAGGGGTTAGTGAAAAAGAAAAATATATACCAGATCTAAAAGATGAATATACAAGATCTAAAACATAAAAGAAAAAATAAAGCAAACTCTAGATTAGATTGATTTTCGTGGAATAGATCTGTTTTTTTAGTTAGCAAAAAAATAAGAGATCTAAAAAGGTCAAAAAGAAAAATCAAGAAAAAGAAATATTTACGAATGCAAGTAAGATTGGATCTTAAATCGATGGTTCCCCGGCAACGGCGCCAGAAAAGCTTGTTGACGCTCCTTAGCGCCCCCGATTTGTATACCACAAGCGCACGATTCGTGTAGCTTTTCACTTAGAGTATTCCCCCAAGATTTATCAATCCACGGAACCAAAGATACAAAAAACAATCTTCTAGCATAGAGATTCCTTTGTGTTGAGATGGTGAAAAACGAATCTAATCTACTAAAAACGACAAACACCGAAGGTAGCAAGAGAAAGTTAGAGATAACAAATCTAGATCACCTAGATCATGCATATGTTGTAGTTCTAGATAGATGTAGTGAAGTAAGATAGATGTGAATCTCAATGAAAAGCATCTTTAAACACAAAATCTCCAATCCGATCCCTCGATACCCCACCTACACAGTGGCACCGCCCTGTCACGACGCCCCCCTTTGGATGAAAGTACCCTGAAGCAAGTCGAACCCCCTTAGGTAGTTCCGCCATTAACCTCTAGCCACCATGACTACAAGATCATGCTAAGCGATCTATCTCGATAATAGATCTAGGATGAAGCAAACCCAAAGAAAAGAACGAAATCGAAAGAGAGAACATGGTCGCTAAACATTCGAAATCACAAATAACTTCACCATGAATGATTGTACATCACAAGATCACAACCGGGGCCCTACCTTGATCATGATGATCCTAGCTCCAGAACTCCGACGTGGTCTTCCTTGCAAGGTTCCCACGTCGGCTAGGGAAGCCCCTAGACAACTAGCATGACCCTCGGCTCTCCGAGAGGTGTCCCTCTATCTTCTCTGCTCCTTGGCGTTGTCTCCCGAATTGATCTCTGCGTGAACCTTGGGGAGGGGTCTTTAAATAGCCTCAGGAAACCCTAGGTCAAAGGGGAGGCCGAACCGCCTCAAAAAGGGGCTGGGCCGGCCGGCCGGCCCAATGGACCCAGGCAGGCCGTCCTGGCCCATTTCTTCGCCGCCTCGTGTCCTCCTTTCTCCCCAAGTCTCCTGGAGTCTTCTAGAGTTTATGCCTTTCACGATTGCACCCCATTAGACGTCGTTATCTTCGAGATTTCTTCGAGGAAAATGATAGGATGGAAAATCCTTCCTTAAATCTCTCTTTGCTTTACTTAGCCCCGAAGTATCTTGATCTTATCTTGTGGGCTTCATTGGAGGGTGGATGTGCACGAACGGGCCTCTAATCATCATGGCCTTCGGTCCTTTGTTCGGGCTTTGGCCTTCGTCTTTCTTCGTGTCATCGCGTGATCGTGGGCCTTGTCATTTCATGCTCCAAAATTGGTCAAAAACTTGCAAAAACAAAGTACCTCCAAAATATATGTGCAAACGCGAAAACGACCAATAATTAGGCCAAGATTAGGATGGTTAGTGATTTTGATATTAAATTCATGCCATTATCAAGATTAAACAGGGGATAAAATGAATACTTAAGGAGCGCCAACAGCATAGTAGGAGTGGGTACCCCAGTTGCAGGGTACCGACAGAGGAAATGTCGTGGTTTGTGGAGACCCACAGCTGAGTGGCGTAGTGCACCCGTCTAATCCCAGAGGGTGAGTACTCGGGGAAGCGCTAAGCGATTCATCAGGTCTACCTAGGGAGAAAGAACACAAGAACACTCGAGGATTTAGAGTGGTTCGGGCCGCCGGAGCGTAATACCCTACATTCACAGTGAGTTGTATTGCTCTTGCATATGAATGAATCTATCCTCTACCCATGCTGGGTACTGGCCTCTGCCGGGACTTCTTCGGCCCCCTTTTTTTTCTCTAATCGGGCATCTCCTATTTATAGCCCAAGGGGACGCGTACACAGGCGTTGAGACCCCGACAGGTGGGTCCAACGCGGATGTATAGTATATTGCGCAGAAGGCATTAATGGTGCTACAGTGGTTGAGAAGCTCTTCCCGGATACGCTTCATTGCCCTGTGGACTCTCTGACCGAGGAGTGGATTCACCTGTCCCGTCGGTGAGGCGCCAGTTTGAGGTAGTGTAGGTTGCGGCATATACTGTTGGGTCTACTGCGTAGGCGTCACGATGGGCGAAGGCGAGTCGTCGTGTCCAACTGGCGTAGCAGACTGACATGCGTGGCGTGGGCGGCGCCAGCGGCTGCACTGTGTGCCTTGGTAACGCGCGATCAACAGTGCAGCCTGGCAAAAGTCACCTCGGGCTCTGCTGTGGCAGAGCGCACTTACGTCTTCCGTATTGAATGCGGTAGGTGGGCGAGTCTTCCCGAGGAAGCTTCGCGGCTGCGCGCGTGCCTGCGCCTGCGGACACGTGGCGGCTCCGGACCTGCCCCAAGCGGGGTGTCTGTTCCCTCCCCGCTGAGGGGTCCGAATAGTATATTGGGGTTCGGGACCCCGTGAGAGGTCCGGAGCCCCCGGCTTTTTTGGCTGAGGGCTCCCTTCTCCGGGACACGCGGCGCCACCGGACCCTTCCCTAGCAAGGAATGGGTCTGGGGCCGCTGACCGGGTGAGAAGGGCGCCAGACCGCGGGGGTCCGGCTGCTCAGGCCGTCAGCGCGTAGTCAAGGATAACTACGAGGCTCTCGCCTAGACACAGCAAGAGAGGGTACCCTAGTCCAGAGGTACCGATAATTATTGTATACTAGTTGCAGTGGTTTGGCTCGGCCGCGATTCTTTAGTAGCTTAGGCCATGTTTAGTTTCCACCCGTAAACGCAAAAACACAAAATTTTGCCAAAGAATTTTGTTAATTTGAAGTACTAAATGAAGTCTATTTACAAAACTTTTTGCATGGATGGGCTGTAAATCGCGAGACGAATCTAATGAGCCTATTTAATCCATAATTTGTAACAGTGATGCTACAGGAAACATCCGCTAATTATTAATTAACCATGGATTAATTAGTATCATTAGATTCATCTCGTGATTTACAACCCATCTGTGCAAAAAGTTTTGTAAATAGACTTCATTTAGTACTTGAAATTAGTAAGATTTCATCGCAAATTTTTTTTGCAAAACATCTAAACACGGCCTTAGCTTAATTTTAATTCTTGTTTTGTCTCTGGTAAGGAGGAAAGAATAGTGGCCTTGTCTCTCCGGCCGGTTGGCCGGTGCAGCTGCGTTAATGGCGGTTGACCGCACCGCACCCTGACCCGGCCTCCCCCTCGCGCCTTTAAAATCCGACCGGAACCGTCCATGGCGACACGACGTTCTTCGCGAGCCACTGAAAAAGCTTCTGTTTCTTTCTCGACCCTCTCTTCTAGTGTTCTTGATCTTCAGAACCATCACGAGCAACCTCGCCCGTCCTTCCTAAGGTGATTGCTCGCTCGCTCTTGGCATCCTTCATTCCTTGGGCGTGCTTGATGAACATGGGGGTTCCGTGTCAGCTTCCTAGCTCTTCGCAAGGCTAGAACTCGGCTTGACTGCTTGCTTGGTTGCTCTGGTTAATTAGCTTGGTTGCAGCGGTAGTGTGTAATGGCGCCGGGGGAGAAGAAGATCCTGGTGGCGAGGAAGGGCCGGCTGCGGCAGCGCTACGACGGCGAGCACCGCCTCGTGGCCGGGTGCGTGCCGTACCGCGTTGGCGCCGACGGCCACCCCGAGCTGCTCATGGTCTCCACGCCCAACAGGGACGACCTCGTCTTCCCCAAGGTACGTAACCGACGACCATCCAAGCTAGCACGATGGGTTCTCAGGTCATCAGCAGCTCAGCTTGACGGGATCGCATCGCCTTCTTCCTCCTCTGGCACTGGCAGGGCGGGTGGGAGGACGACGAGGACGTGCACGAGGCGGCCTGCCGCGAGGCGCTGGAGGAGGCCGGGGTCAAGGGCGCCATCAACGTAAGCATCCGTGTCCAGTGATCCTCCCCTCCTCCTCATGAATTCTCTCTTAATTATTCAGACAGTAGATAATAAGGCCGCCATGGCGACGAGACGAGAGCGACCACTGGTGACACACGACATGCCAAAGCGTGCGTGGATCACGTTCCCAGCCGTCTACTGGCTGCTCATGGCTGCTTGTGTTCGTCGCCATGTGAGAGCTGAGAAAGCAATCTACTAGCTAGCTAGCTCTCGAGTCTCGACACCCTGAAAACAAAACCGCACCCCTGACGGCGACGGGCGCCTGCTGCCCGCGTCGTTACGTGGGCGAACAGCAACCAACCTGCTGCTGATTCGTTGCGAGATTATCCACCCCCTTCGTCACCCGATCAAAAAAATTTTCACTTGATGAAAGCTCAGGGCGCAGCTTTGCTTGCTCGCTCGTCGTCTCTTGTTAGCTGAACCGGCTTCCTACTGATGATGATAAAAGAAGGAAACTAGCTAGTGGCTGAATTGGCCTTCGTTCAGACATGTACACTTGAACAAGCCGACAGCAAGAACACTCGAACACGACAGCGACTCGACGCTCGATGGGGGAAAGCGACAGGGAAATTTCCCTGTTGACAAGGTTGCCTTGCCATGGTGGATTGTCATTAGTCGTAAGCTACAGGAGAGAGGAGAGACGACTTGGGCGTTGACTTGTTGATGGATAAAAACACTTTCTGAATTACACATACGAGTTCAGGATAAGCACGGCAATTGTGCAATGGCATGCTGTTTATTTTACAGCCTTATCATCGAGTTGGGGAGCCCAGATTGTGTGATTTGTGAATGATTGGTTTGCTTTCTAGTTTATTCGGCTTTGGCTCCGGCTGGCTCGTCGTCAGAACACTGTCTGTTGGGACTTGGGACAGCTTCTTCAGAGATCTGGGCTGGTCAAGGCCAACAGCCTTTTTTACTTCACCATTTTATCCTCTGTTTATTCTGCATCCATGGCCGGCCAGTACGCATGTGCCATGTCCCCTGTTTGGCAAGCACCAGTCCTATTTATTTGTGATGTGTGTGCGTGTTTTTTTTTTTACTTGGGCGTTCTTGTATGAATCAGTTTGTTGCTACAGGAACTTTTAAAAAAAGTCTGGAAACAAACAAGGTCGAAGCTCATTTGTCTAGTCTATACTTCTCTAGACGAACTTTTGCATTTCGTTTAGCAAAACTTCGTCTAAAGACAATTTGTGTTTTCGGCAAAAGAGAACTAAGAAATTTTACACCTGCAAAATATATACTGCTGAAATTAAGACTGCAAAGTTCAACCGTAAAAGTCACTGACGAACAAACACTACCTCTGCAACATTTGTGTTCTTCAGAGAACCGCGCTGGGGATGTGGGTGTTCAGGAGCAAGAGCAGCCCGGTGAGCGGCGACAGCCCCCGGGGCGCCTGCAAGGGCTACATCTTCGCGCTGGAGGTCGCCGAGGAGCTCGAGCAATGGCCGGAGCAGGACACGCACGGCAGGCGGTGGGTGAGTAACCAACCCACCCATCGTCGTCTCGACGTCTCATCACTGTTCATCCGTCATCTCCTTTCCATTGCCAGAGCTAGCTCAGAGTTCGAAATCTAACAGCCTCTTGGCAAATCGATGGCGACAGGTCTCACCGGCGGACGCGTACCGCCTGTGCCGGTACGACTGGATGCGCGAGGCGCTGTCGGCGCTGCTGGAGCGGCTGGCGGAGGCGAAGCCCGCCGCGCCGGAGCTGGATGACCACAGCGGCGTGTACATGATGGTGAAGGCGGCCGCTGCCACCGCCGACCGAGCGGTGGCTCTCTGCTAGCTGCTGTGTGACTGTGATCTCAATGTCAATGTCTAATAGCAATCAGAAATTAAACCGTCTGAAGAATCTATGGTTCCGGCAAGGTTTTGAGGTTGTTGTTAGTTCTCTCCTCTCTGTGCATCTGCCACTGCAACTTCTTCCTGATGACGGTTAATTTCCCGAATGAAATCTTCGTCGACTTGGAGCCTCTGTCTTTTTTCGCGACCGTGACTGAGCATATTTTTCATTAAGGAAAGAAAAAAAGTTTACAAAGAGCCGGTTACTGAGAAATGGAACCAACCCCGGACTTAGCGCTGAACGATTACAAAATAACCGTGTTGCGACCGGGGGACCGACCTAAGGCACTAGCCACCATATCTAAACGCCTAAAACCTGCTTGAACCCAAAGAACAATTTCATCATCCACCTTGAGTACTCCATCCTGAATTGTCCGCACCCGCCGGTCGAAAGTCCTGTTGTTCCTTTCTTTCCAAAAAAGCCAGCAAACGAGAACCACCATAGAATCAAAACCATTGCGACCATTCTTTGGAACGTCTTTCCTCGCGGCCAGCCACCAATCAGATAGATTGGTCGTGTGAGTGGAGGGGGCGCCCATTTCCCAACCTAGCCACGGTAGCACTTTAAACCAAATCTCACATGAAAAAGGACAGCCCACAAGCAAGTGATCGATGGTCTCCGGCAACTGAGAGCACAAGACGCATGTGTCATCATTCTGTAGCCCATGCCGTTTACGACGATCAGCAGTCCAGCATCTATCATGGAGCGCAAGCCACATGAAGAACTTGCACTTACTCGGAGCTCGTGTTTTGTGGAGGATCTTTGCTCCCTTAATTGGGTGCTGGGCCATGAAGAAGGATCTGTAAGCAGATGCAGTAGTAAAGACCTTATCAGGTGTCCACATCCAACAAACACGGTCGCTCCGATCTATGTCCAGGTGAACCTCCCTGGTTAGGTCCCAAATGCGCAAGTAATCCAAGAGAACTTGCACAGTCAAAGCCCCTGAAATGTCCTGAGTCCATCGATCCTCATACAGGCCTCGTGCTACTGTTCTCGATTGTCTAGCACGTGTAGTAACAGCATTAAAGAGGCACGGTGCAAGGTCTTCGATGGATTGCCCCTGTATCCACCGATCCGTCCAGAAAAGGGCCCTCTGCCCATTGCCAATCTCAACGTAGATGGAGGCGGTGAACATTGCCTGGACGACATGTTCTTTGCTATCTGGGAGCGCATGCCAAGGTCTTGCATTCTCAGACCGCCGGTGCCAGAGCCATTTCATCCGCAAGGCATAACCGAAGCGTTGCAAGTCAACAATACCCAAACCTCCCAAATCGGACGGGCAACATACTCTAGGCCACGCCAACAAACAATGGCCTCCTTTTGCTGCTTGGGCACCTCTCCAGAGAAAACCCCGTCTGATACCATCGATACAACTAATCGCCCATGAGGAAAGGTTGAGCGCAACAGCAGTGTGTGTGGGTATTGCAGATAGAGTACACTTAATCAACACTGTTCGACCGGCTCTATTCATGAGGCCCGCTTTCCATGTAGGCAAACGGTTGGCAACCTTGTCGATCAAAGGTTGAAAATCTGACTTGCTTAATTTTCGTAGACCGAGTGGGATGCCCAAATATTTAATGGGAAAAGGGTCAATTCTACCTGGAAAATGAGTAAGCAGTTGAACTGTGGATTCCAAATCACACTGAATTGGGGAGATAAGGCACTTGGCCAAATTCGTGTGTAGACCGGAAGCCCCAGCAAAGATCTCAAGGATGGCTCTTATGAGTACCAGGTCTTGCACGACTGGTGAGGTAAACAACACCACATCATCGGCATACATGAAAACCCTCTCCTTGACCCTGGTGTGTAACCTGTGCAATAGCCCCTTCTCATCAGCTAACCTGAGTAGCGCATTCAGTACCTCCATCACAAGCACAAACAGAAGCGGTGACAGGGGGTCGCCCTGGCGGAGCCCCCTCGCGTGACAAATCCTCCGACCCAAGAAACCATTGAGCATCACCTTTGTGCTTGCCGAGGAAAGGATGATCGAAATCCAATTCACCCATCTTCTAGGGAAACTAAGATGTTGTAGGAGATCTAATAGAAATGTCCAACTAACCATATCGAAAGCCTTGGCGATATCAAGCTTAAGTAGGGAACAAGGTACCTTGCTGCGGTTCAGGAATTTGGCGGTTAGTTGGACAGCCTTGTAGTTTTCATGGATGAGGCGAGATCTTATGAAAGCACTATGATTAGGTTCAATAAGGCTGCACATGTGTGGAGTCTGACGTCGGGCAAGCACCTTGGTGAATAATTTGGCGAAGCTGTGTATCAGACTAATGGGTCTGTTATCACAGACTGTCACTGCCTCATGTTTTTTATGCAGCAATACCATTTAGGCTTGATTCACCAAATAAAAACTGCGACTATCGAGCGACCAGATAGCATGGAAGTTCCTTAAAATGTCTGCTTTAATAATAGGCCAGGTAGTCCTGTAGAAAAGCCCAGTAAACCCATCCGGACCTGGCGCCTTATCCGTGGGCATATCCGTAATTGCCTGCCAAATTTCTTCCTCCGTGAAGCATCGATCGATGAGAGTGTCGTTAAGGGCCGGCAAGTGGAGTTCATCGAACCTTAGATGGTTTTGTTGGCGTCCCTGAGCGCCTAGGATTGAGTTGAAGTGATCAAAAACCGCTATAGCCATCTCATCATCCTTGAACAAGTCAGCGTCAGCGGTACGCAACTTGGGAATAAAGTTTTTGCGACTGCGGTGACAGGCCTGCAAGTGGAAGAACTTCGTGTTGGCATCCCCCTCCGCGAGGTAGGTGATACGGGAGCGCTGGCGAACTAAGGTCCTGTGCAGCGATGCAAGCCCCAAAGAGCACAACTTCGCCTTCCTTCTCAGCGCAAGTTCGTGCGGCTGCAACGATCTAGTGTCATGAGCCGAGTCCAGTCTGAACACAATTTCTTTGGCTATCGCTAGCTGCAGGCGCACAGAGCCGATATGTTTTGCACTCCAACTTTTTAGCGCCTTTGCTGTATTCCGGAACTTGAAGTCGAGGCAACGGAAAGCATCAACGTCATCATGCGACCAGCGGTACGGGGCGTTCCAAGCCTCCTCAACTACCTGGAGAAAGCCATCACATTTTGGCCAAAAGTTCTCAAAACGGAAGCGCTTGCAATGTGGAAGAGAGCAGTCTATTTTCAGCAACAGAGGCGCATGATCACTGCATTCGGTTGCAAGTGCAGCAAGATCGTGATCCGGGAAATCAGAAACCCAGTCTTCTGAAGCGAAAACACGGTCTAGGCGCTCAAGCGTCGGGAAGTCACGCTCATTCGACCACGTGTATAAACGACCTCTGAGACGTATCTCCTGTAATTCGACCTCGTCAAGAAAGTAGCGAAAAGAACTCATCATTCGCCTATTCAGCCTGGTGTTGTTTTTATCCGCGGCCTGGTAAATAAGGTTGAAGTCGCCCCAAACAAGCCAGGTATCCTGGCAAGTAGCTCGAATCTCACTCAGTTCATCCAGGAAAAGGAGTTTTTCATAATTCCCCTGTGGTCCATAGACACACGTCAACCACCAGGACCCTCCATTTTGTAACAAAGTTACCTTGGCTGTTAGACTGTGCGACCGTATAATAGGATTAGAAACCGACCATGCATCAGTTCTCCAAGCAAGGAGAATACCACCACACGTGTTTGTTGCAGGTTTGAAAAAGTAGTCAAAACCTGCACCACAAATCTCTAGGATCAAGCTAACAGAGATGTCAGCCAGTTTAGTTTCCTGCAGGGACAAAAGAGAAATATTTTCTTGGCTGACCGACTCACGCACAACATTACGGCGAGACCGAGAATTCAGACCCCGCACGTTCCATACTAGACAATTTTCACTTAACATGGATAAATGGTTTGCGACCAGAACAGATCAGGGCTCACGGCACCAACACAGGCACAACCACCTCCGTAGCCATAGACCCCATCCCCTTGGGCAGGAGAGCGTCAAGGGCCTCACAGTGTGTAACGGGGAGGGTGGAGGAGAAAGTATCCGCAAACTGCTGGTACGACGAAGCATCCGGGGGTCTGGCATCCGAGGTGATGCCGAGCTTCTTCATCATCACATTTTGCGCCTGGACGACCGGCTTCGTGGCCCGGTGGCGCGACTTCTTGGCAAGTCTTTCGTTGCGCCTGACGAAGGACTGCGGAGGCCGCTGAGATTGTCTTCTCGGCGGGGAAGTAGGCAGGACGGGCGCAGGAGGATCTCTGCAAACAGAGTTCGCGAAAATTAGCGACCACTTCCTTGACCGGTGAACTGGCGTCAGGAAATAGATGTAGGGGCAGGGTCTCCCGTGTCCCCCTAGCGACCCTTATATGGCGCAAGGCCGAGTCACAGCACACCGGCTCCAAACATGGTACCTCGAAACGTACCGACTCCAAAGCGACTTCCGGAGAGGATGGGCGAGCTGGAGAGCGTGGTGCTCCCTGAGGCTGTGAGTGAAACGACGAGAGCGGGCACTCCTCATCACATGTTGAAGGAGTCGTAGGGGCAGGAAGCAGATCACATTCCACTATCATAGGATCCGCAAGGAGTACATCCCCAACAGGACTGGGAGAAGATGCCAACGTGGTTGCTTCATCTAATCTGCATGCCTGTCTTAGCATCCCGACCTCAGCTTCCAGGCGCATGGGATCAAAATCCCGGCCATCCAGATTTTCAGAGCGACCACTGCTAACCCCAGCCATGATGGCCTCATCCCGGATCGACCGAGCAGACGGCAGAGAACTTACGCGAGCAGGGTGCGGACAGGGCACCAAGAAGGAGCCAAAACGAATCAGACCAAGGTGCGTCCCGCCCATCACAGAATCCCCCGGAGCATCAGCATCACGATCAGGGCCCCTACCGGACGAACCCTCACGGCCACCATAACCAGGGGCGCGGAACACCGTTTTCCGTGGCCATGGGTCCGATCTGGAGCGCTGATGGAACCCCGGATAGTCATCGTCTTCATCCGAGTCAGTTAAGACACGATCAGGCGGAGTGCCAGAGTCATCTGAAGAGCTATATTCGTTCAATCATGAATCTCTAGGATTTCAATTTCAACCTTGTAGCGCAATAGAGGCAAATCGTGATGAATAGTTTGTTCTGGCCTAAGAAAGAATACATTATTCTCCAAACCAGGGACCCTCTCAGGAATCCGAACAATAGCCTCATTGGGAATACGATCAGGATCAGAACACCACACCGCTGTCTGGAAGCGGCGCAGATCAGCACACGCCGCCGTACTGGACGTAGGCTCAGGCGCCGCGCATGCATCTCCCAGAACGACCTGAGCGGTGGCAGCCGACCACGCGTGCACCGGAATTCCCCGAATTTCCAGCAACACCCGAAAACGCATTGTCTCGCCCTCCGCCATGGAGAGCCTGCTCCAACGGCGAAAACGCAGCACCATATCCACATTGGGAGAAGGGGGTGCATCGAGCACCCGTTGCAAATCCCCGGCATTCCGGAAGATGACTAAGAAGTCTTCGGGCCAATGACGATGCAGGGTGAAGTTCTTTGCAGGGACAGCAAAGTTTTCCTGAATGAAGCGCCGAGCCTGGAATGGAGCAAAGGAGGGACGAGTGCCCAGAACCAGCACAGTCAGCGCATTAGCGAACAATCCATCCTCCTCCTGCTGTAGCTCTGCCGAACGGGGAACGGTGTGAACCACAAGAGGGGGGCGACGAGAAGGATGCCCCCGCGGCAGTTCTGGCCCAGGAGTTGGAGAGCAACCACGACCTTCCGGCGAGACATCAACGCCCGCCGGCGATGCACCACGGGACGCCGGAGAAGCCGCACAGATCGAAGGTGGTCCGGAGTATGCCCGACCCGTGGAAGCTGAGCCAGAAGAGGCCGTCGACGCGGAAGCCGTAGAACGACCCAGGCCACGGAAGTTGGACGCAGCCACAGCGTCCGCGGCCGGACCGGAGCGGCGAACCGGACGACCCCGACCACGTAAGGGCGGACATGGGAAGCGCGGCCGCTTGCAGTTCCTGGCGACATGACCCACTTCCTCGCAACGGAGGCAGCGCAAAGGCTGGGAGCAGTGGGCGGCGACATGGTCAGTCGCCAGGCAGTTGAAGCATCGCCCCACGAGATCGGCGGGGACAGGGCGACGGATGTGTGGACGACGGGGCTGACCCGTAGCCCTCCTGGCGCGCCGCCTGTTGACGACCGTGCAGAATCCATCCTCGTCAACCAGAGGCGACGAGCGCGACCGTGTAATGGAGCCACCTTCCGGGCGCGACCTCCGCGCATCTGCCATGAATCCACCGAATCCACGCACCGGAGAGGCAGATCGGCGACGACCCACGACCGCAAGGCCTTTCCCCTTCGGGGAGGAGTATTGCGGGATCCAATGGAGGTCCTCCTCCTCATCTTCCTCGGAGTCGGAAGGGAGACTAAAGCAGAGACCCTCAGGTGAGCCTCCCTCCGCTGGGTGCGACGGACCGGCATCCGACGACGGGGAGAAAGGGGCAGCCTCAGGATTCAGGCTACGGCGACCAAGATCCGGCGTGGATCTGACGGAGCGACCTGGAGGTGGGGGTGAGGGCGGGGGTGGGGGTGGGTCACCCATGGAGATGCGGGAGCAGGGAGAGAGCTGAGAGGGGGGGCCTCCGCGGCCGGAGTGGCCACCAGAGGTCGGGGTGGTGGCCGCCGGGATCGGGAGTGGTCACCGGCGGGAGGAGCACGGTCGCCTAGAGAGCGTGCGTCAGTGCTGGCGTTCGTTCGGTCTATACCAATAGGACTTTCATTTTGTTTGTGGTAAATATTGTTCTACCATAATCTAAATAGGCTCAAAAGATTCGTCTCGCAACGTACATCAAAAATATGCAATTAGTTTTTTTATTTATCTACATTTAGTACTCCATGCATGAGTTATTTGCTATATTTAATGTTTCGATGTGATGAAAAGTTTGGAAATTTTGTGGGAAGTGAACACAGCCATGGCCGTTTCCTGAAGCTTGGTATCGGCCGGCTGTCCCTGTAGGTTCAGGTTGCTCATCTGAATGCTCTGACTCGTATGGAGAGTAGGAAATTCTTGTGAGCTTGTATGATGAATAGCGTCTGCTGCAGAATTTCACTACCAGGGTCACGAGTGTTCACATGTAAATGTTTGGATTGTTTCCTGTCCTGAGATCTAATATGTTCACCTGCAAGATGTTCACTACTCGTGTTGAAAGTAGATTTTATTATGTAAACATTTGCATCTCCATATGGAATTAGTATCAACTTTCAACTAGTATTTGGAAATATTAATAAACTGCCTTAAACATAGCTAACAAGACATCTTTATGGTAGAGATGCGTTTGTCCTTTTGATAGTTAGCTCCAGTACTTTGTGAACAAACTGAATCTTCACCATTCGACCAAAAGGAGTATACCATTGTACCAATCAAGCCGATTGAGAGTATAGTAGATTCTCAGGATTTAGTGAACTGTTCTCTGATCATATCACAACAGAGGATAGTATAGTAGATGCTTAGGATTTAGTGAACAAGGTTGTAAATCTAAAAAAATAAAAATATATCGTTATTAACTTAAGAGGTTGATTGTAGCGTGTGCAGTTGCACGGGTTGATGGGCTAATTGTCCACAAATTAGCACCGTGTATCTGTTCTCATTAGACATGGTCCTGGGCTTCATGTTACATGGCAGCTTGTTCGGCCTGTCCATCTAGGAGCCGGAAGGCGGAAACTTTTCCCTGAATCCCGAAGGCGGAAAGCTGTAGCCGCATGGGCTTGCGGCCGCCGGCCTCATCTCGACCGTCCATCTTAGGTGTGGGCCCAGCTGCTGTGGAACATCAACTGCCGCATCTGCTGGTAACTGTTCCGCCTATTCACTACACTTTCGCGAATCTCAATGCAACTAGAAGCTCCAAGGGCCACGACGGTGGTCGCCGGGTCTTGTGAAAAATCCGTGTCCATCTAGAAGGACTGTGCATGCTCCCATACTGGATGAAGAGCATTAGGCGGCGGAGAAAGTTGGTCTTCATGACCGCTCTTTGTCATTGTATTGATGCAATATGTACATTTCATTTGAGTTTGGTCCTTTGGGTTTTCAGATTTCAGGCAATTCAAGCAAGTCACCTAGTAATAACCGGAGACAGCTTCTGTCGCATTCAGTTGCGCTTTAGATGTTACATTTCAGAGGGCTAGCCCAGGTTGCCCACAGACGCAACAGTGAAGCCGAACATACCAGTTCAACTCATTGTTTTTGGATGGCACCATAAACCATTGGCATGATCCAGAGCTAGATCAAGATAAGGCGGTAGACTGATGACTGTCGCACACGCATGTCAGCTGAAAACTGTGTTCAGTTTTCCTCTGGTATCATTTTATCATGCTCTGAATTCAGCTTTGAGATTGTCATAGCCTCCAGACTTTTCACAAGCTGTCATAGCCTCCAGACTGTTGCTGTTCTTTTTTTTTTAAGATGAAGAAGAGAAATTTGGCTCCTGATTTTCATGAAAATATAGACAGTATAACCATCCAGGGGAGGCGATATTGACTTGGCCTCAAGTTAGTTCATGCTATCATGAAAAGAAAAGGAGTTAGGCTTCTATATCTGACGGGCCAATAGTATTGAACTTATACTTTGGTCATGAACCCCTATAGTAAGAGTATCTCCAGCAGTTTGGCAAATCGAGTTGCCATCTTTGATTTTTGGCAAAAACGTTAAAAATACTCCTCCAACAGTTTGGCAAAAGACTTGGCAATTTTTGGCAACTTGGGAAAAACCAGCCTCCAGCGCGTAAAAATTGCCAAGTCTTTTGCCAAACTGTTGGAGGAGTATTTTTAACGTTTTTGCCAAAAATCAAAGATGACAACTCGATTTGCCAAACTGCTGGAGATGCTCTAAATATACGCGCGCGGTGCGCGGTTGACATCGTGGTTTCTAGTCAGGTGGGAGGGTGAAAAAAGAAATAAATAACAGAGAAGGGTTCCTAATTTAAGTTTTCAAGATGTGGAAGTGCATAAATATAATTTTGTTTTTCTCTCAGGGTTCCTGATGTAAGTTAGATCTGGGTTTGGCAAGTGAATTATGCCAAACTGTTGGAGATAAGCTCTTTTTTTTTATTTGGCATATCTTTTTAGAAGTTGGCAAAACACAAGATATGCCAAATAAAATATGGCACACTGCTGGAGATGCTCAAGTAGATAGCTTTGCTTTGTTCCAAGCTTAACAATAGTAGGTCACAAGTGGCAGGACGCGTACTTCTTTGTTCAAGCTATTAGAGCTAGTGGATATGCCTATTCTCTATGGAATCCAAGAATTTGGCAACTCAGGGATGCAGTTACTCCTAAATCCTAATCAAGTCCAAATCTGCAATAGATAATAATATCAATCGAAAAAGAATTAAAGCACCATACATATAACTCAAATAGTAGCTACAAGTGCAACATGGTACAAAGTGCATATATTTCTTATAGTTTTGTTTCTTACCAAAAGAATAAGAAGGATGATTTTTTTAAAAAAAATCTTGAGACGACTAGAAGGTGAAAATGTTATTTACATGCTTTGGGAGGAGAGTGGGTTCTTGTTATGCTAATCTCTATCTTGGAACAATGCAATACCCCACCAAATAGAAAGGCGGATAATAAGACATAATACGAAAGAATCCTTGCACAATTTAAGCAAGTGGTATGGTGACATGGACATATAACAGGCCTTCAGTGGTAGAATTTAAAGTTTTTGCACCACCCTTAGCCGCACCATGATTAGCCATCTCTTGATTAATATTTACTTTTTCACTTTCATGCCATCTTTTTAATTACAACATAACCGACCAGTACTAAACTTTGACTTTCAGGATCTAATGCTCGGGGATACATTGCATTCTGCTCTTTTCCAGTCCCCAATGCTTGTTGAAGTGTAGTGGTCCGAAGTAATCAAGTGACTTTTTACTGGTACATGGAACCTTGGTTCATGCATGTATGCTTCATTTTGTGCAACAATCAAGTGCTTGGTTTGTTTAATGAATAACGTGCAGTGCATGCATGAGACTGTACTGTCTGAACAGCTACCTTTTAGAGTATGTCACCAAGGCTCTTCAGAGAAACAGGTTTGTTGAGATTTGAGAACAGGCTGCATCAGCTCCAAATCTTTTCACTTGAGCACATGGTTTTATTCGTCCTAGCTTCTTGTTTGTTGCTCCTGGTAGAATGTGTTCAAAAGTAATGCTCCATTCTATTTGTTATGCTTCTGCCTTTTGGTCTGAGGAAGCATCGGCGAAGTCACACAAGGATACCTTGTGAGAAAAAGTAGCCCCAAGGATAGAGTTACTTTACTTGTAGGGTAGTTTGGATTATGTCGAAGTTAGATATTTAGTCATATACCTGCTCTCATACATTACTAGAATACTAGGTCGACTTGTAGACTTGGGAACATCAGATACTACATCGCATCCCATTTAGTCGCTAACTCCTTGTTGGTTTTTCTGTGGTTAATTAAAAGCAGTGTTTCTGCAATGCCAAATGGATGATATGAAATAGTAAATCAAAATGATTTTCTCTAGATACCAACAGAAGGTAGATAAATATCTAACTTAACCAGTTCTTGTTCGCTAGATTTATTCTGGAACTTAAATATTACTACTCTTCGGTTTCAGCAGCAACAGCTGAAATTAATGAAAGTAGTAGACTGAATATCGTATGAAATGCACGGTCATGTCAAAATCACTGTCACCACACCACCATACATTTTTGCTAAAATCCTACATGATTTTTATTAACCACGATTGATGGTGCTGGTGAAACAATAATGTAACCCTTTTGCTACACTAAATCAGGATAAATAGTCAATGGTCAATATTTGCAAAATACTCTGCAGAATCAGACATATAGTCTTTAATGTCATGTGACTACAGTGTAAAGAGGGGGATTGACTTGACCTGCTGTTGGTGTATACAGATTTGTTTCGGTAGACCTTAAAACTTCAAGTTTCAGACGACCCCTTTATTGAATTCTGAGCACTGTCTCTAAAAAATAATTAACTTGGTGGCTATAGGAGCAATAAATGCTGAATATTATGCTGTATCATATATGCATCCATACCTGAAATGGTTAGCTTGGTCGAGTTTTCTGTTTACTCAACAGAGGAACATTGCATCTCAAATATCTAGCAGTGATCTTGGTAATTCAGTGAGACCGGCAAATGGATATAAACTATATATGATCAGTATTCAAACCCAAATGATTCTCAAGATCCACTGATCCTGGCTATGGGTCTTGCTGCAATGATAATATATGTAGTACTCTTAGATCTGGCAAAGATACACCTTTCATGCACATTGGATTGGGCAAAGATTGCTTGTGTCAGAAGATTTTCTAGAAGATCACACACACAGACACACATTATCAGAGAGAGTAAGCGCAGTCTGCTCTATTGCCTTCCCATGCAAGATTACAACAGTTTATTTTCAGAACATTGTAGTGCCCACTGGCCAGTATATTGTTTAGCTACCATTAGAAAATTCAGCCAAGAGTCTTGGCTCACATGCTGCCCATAACTGGTTTGGACCCATTGGTAGCCTCTTGCCATGATCTTATTTTACATCAATGCATATGTAGGAGTAAGCATCTGCTAATCTATCCATGAGTGAGCTGAGATTAAAAGTGTACGTTTCCATGGGACCTTAAAGGTGATGGATGCTCATGGGAGTGCTGATCCATGATTAGTTTGGCTGAGATTGCAGGCACATGCATCGGGAAGTGGCAATGATAATACCCTTATGTTGTCAAACCAGAAAACTAATAACCTGCATGATTAGTATCATGATGGGATGATCTAAAAGAGCCAATAAGATATCATAATGTAAGTACAAATGGCTTCCGTTTTAGTTGGGATCATTGAGTTGTGTTAAAATATCAATGTCGGCATGCAATTTTCAGTTAGTTGTGATGAATTGTTTATTCCCATATACTCCATAAAGGAAGGTGAAATATAGAATCTTTAATATATTCGAAGCAAGAACGGTGATGGTTCATAAACAAAGCAGAAATTGTACTGGTACAGCATCCTATCATGCTACCACACATCTGCATCGATCATACTGAAATTCGTCATGCGCCTACCTTTTGAGATGATCGATTAGCAATGACGATACTGATGGGATAGATCAATAGTGATATCTCACTCGGTTAATTTCATTGCTTTGTACCCGTTGATTATATTTACAAGATAAACAAATGTGGCATCTTTCAGGAAATCTACTAGCTAGCTAACACAACTTATTCTTTGCACCTTTCAGTCAGGTAGTCTACTTGGATGTATAGTGTCGGTTTCAGTCACATGGTTTAGGTATTGGCATGCAAATCAAAGATTCTGTATGACTGCATATATTCAAACCAACTGCCATAACCACCACTGAACTGATCGACTGATTAAGCAGTAAGTACTGGATAAATTAACAGGATATAGAGCATCTCACTCTCATTCTTTGGAGACTTTGGTCATAGATTGTTCCCTTGACTCTGAGGAATGACCAAGAAGTTAAGAATTCATTAAGTCAGATCAGAAGGAAGCTCTGGTCATAGTATTTGTTCAGAAGTAACATGGGCTAAAGTGTCTGCATTTCCAAGTGTCATGCCAGAATGGAGCCTGGTACAAAATGCCACAAAAGTCGTAATACCTAATGCCCTAATAAGATACTATTAGTGTCCTTTTAAGCAAGATGCTTCCATATATGTAAAGATCTTATTGTCAATTAGACAAACAAGAGAGTAAGAAAGGAAGAAGGGAACCTGCAGAGGCGCATGAGAGAAGGCACTGGTATATACCATATTTTAAGAGAAACCTTTAGAGGTACAATGAATCAAAAGATTACTTTAATCATGGGTGTTTTTATGGCATTGGAGAAAGAGAAGAAGGGCATCTAAAGAAAGGGGAGGGCACATGCTAATCATTTATCTTAGCTCAACTAATCATGTGAGCTCACTTGTTCCATTGGCCCCATCCACACATATATATGTCCTCCATCCTTTTTTCTTTCGCATCTCACAACTCACATCAAACGTCTAAACCATCTCTTTTGCTCATCATTAGAAGCTCCACCTGCATCAGAGCGCAATCATAAGCGGCCCTAAAGTGCTCTGCAAGCATGATGCATCAACCCATACCTAGACCTTTCACGCTCAGGCACCTTGAATCAATCGAAGAGCTCTAGCTTAGATTTTGCGCCAATATCTTGAGGCAAAGCTGTTGCTTAATCAATTGTTTCTGAGTACCCAGAACACTCTTTAATTAATTTCCTCTAACAGAAAAAAAAGATCTGCAAGATACTGTCACCATGATGTAACTTAATTTGACGACTTGATACTACTATAACATATTTGTACAACTTAGTAAAATTACAAAAAATATTTCAAGACAAATCTATATCATTTTCACACAATAGAAGTTCAATTCATAGAGAAACTGAAAGTATCTAAAGCAATATAATTTACTAAAAAAATAAACATGGGTTTCTTTTAACTAGAGTTAGTACATCATTGTTGAAAAGTAAAAATGATAACATTAAACACAATTTTGCAGAATCAAAATGAATTGTGCAAAAATATTAATTCTTGTTGAGGATCAAGAGGACGTGTGATTTATTTGCTGATGACAAGCACAAACCAATCAAGCGCCTATCTCGTACCACTACTACAAAACAAGCCTTTGTTCCAGGCCATTTGTCCCGGCAGCCTTTGGGCCCGGGACAATAGGTGGCTTTTGTCCCGGGTCCAACGGCTAGCCGGGCCAGCGGGGGGACAGGGGCCTTTTGTCCCGGTTGGATCCACCAACCGGGACAAAATGACCCCCTTTTGTCCCGGTTGGTGTCTCCAACCGGGACAAAAGGCCTTGGCCCCCTTATCCCCTTCCCTCTCCCCCCTCCCGAGCCATTCAGCTCACTTATTTTCTTGCTGTTCTTGGCTCGGGATAGAGGAGTTCTTGCTCATTTCTTCACCATATTTGTGAAGATCTTTGATTCCCCATCCATCCATCGGCGCTAAAGGTTTGGGGCTTGTTTTTCTCTTCTTCCTTGGATTGTATAGCTCATTTCATGCTTTAGAAATAGAGAAAATGTATAGTTAGCTCATTTCTTGGACATTTAGCTAGATTGCATATATATGTAGGTGTGATTTTCTTTTAGATTTAGATGAGTATGTGGATAGTAGAAATTTTTAGAATGATTGTAGACACTTCATGTGATGTACTTGTATATATGACCATATTGTGGATAGTTGATTTTTTTATTCATGAATGAATTAATGAAATGAGTATATTAGAATTTTTTGTATTATGAATGGATTATTTTGACACTCTAGTGATGTATTTAATCAGGCTCACATTGAAACCATCTAGAAGCTAAAAAAATCTTTATTTCGTAACAAGTATACGTCGTTAATCTCCATCCAACGGTGATGGCACTACCTTTCGGGGATACACGATGCGCTATAAGAACATCGCAAATCGGTTGGTCGCATCACCAGCACTTCCGATTGATAAGAAGACAGCATTTGACGCAGTCAGCATGCCCGTTGTTGTACTGAGAGCATATCAACGAGCATGCTGCCTGTGCCAAGTGTTGTGCCTATTAATCGTAAATGTTGGTGCTGCGACTGGCCGATTGGTGACATCCTTGTACCGCACCGTGTCCCCCCGAAAGGCAGTGTCATCACCGCAGGGTTGAGGTTACTGACATATACATTTTCAGAAATAAAGGTTTATTTTTCTTCTAGAGGGTTTATGGATATTGAAAAGAGTGTACTCCTGGAACTGAAGGGTGTCAAAGTAATTAGAAGTTATAGAGATTTCTTTCAATTAATTAGAGATTTCTTGAGGATTAATGATACATTTCGTCTTTTTTATCTAATTTCATTATTATTTGCAAGAGTTATTAATCTGATCATTGTAATTGTAATAGTAAATAATTTTTGCTTTGTAATGGTAAGAATTTATAATTTTGTGGAAAATAAAGGTATTTTTCAGTAAAATATGGCTTCAGCAGCTGGAGGGAGTGGCGCCGGTGGGGGTGATCGTTGTCCTTCTGGAGAGAAGGGCACAACTCGAGTAGGTCGTCGGTCCAAAAAACCTAGTGCTTTTCATAGGGCAGCGCTCCGTTATTTGGAAAAAGAATATAGAGAATGCATGGCAAGGGGCGAGGAACCTCCGTTTGATCTTGAGGATTTATTGCGGCGTTACGGTTCGTCACCACCAAACTCGGAGGTTTCAGCTCCGCCATCTTCTTCTGCGCCAGCAAGAAATCCGTTAGAACATTCTGCGTTCCAACGCAAGGACGGTTGAAAACCTATGAGTTGTTGACCGAATTTTTAAATTTCATGTATAGTACTCATTTGTTAAGTTCTGTAATGGATTAAGTACTCCTTTTAATTAATCAAGATGTATGATGGATATTGCATATCTTTTAATTATTCATGTTATGTTACATTTAGTTTAATTTAGGTTTGATATATTTTATTTATTCGATACGTGTAAAGAATTCAAATCGATTTATTTAAAATGCAGATGGACCGGCAATGGATGTACAATGCTGACCGACGTTCGAAAGAATTCATTGATGGCCTGCATTATTTTTTGTCTGTGGCTGAGGCAAACAAGCAGAATGGTTTTATGTGCTGCCCGTGTGTTCATTGCAACAATAACAAGGATTACTCATCTTCAAGAATCCTACACAGCCACATTTTCGCAAATGGTTTCATGAAAAAGTATGTTTGTTGGACGAAGCACGGAGAACAGGGGGTTACCATGGAAGACAATGAAGAAGAAGATTTTGACGACCACTTTCCCGGAAATGCTGGAATCGGTGCATTCGATGACGATATTCCCATGGAAGAGCCCGAAGTAGATGTAGCAGAAAATGATCCCAGCGACAATCTGGGGCAGGCATTGCACAATGTGCAGGCAGACTGTGAGAGTGAAACGGAGAGGTTGAAGTTCCAGAAGTTGTTAGAGGGCCACCATAAGTTGTTGTACCCAGATTGTCAAAATGGATTTAAGAAACTTGGCACCACCTTGGAGTTGCTGCAATGGAAGGCGACAAATGGTGTATCCGACAAGGGATTTGGTGAATTAGTCAAACTTGTTAAAAAAATGCTTCCTAAGGACAATGAATTGCCTGCCACAACGTATGAAGCCAAACAACTTGTTTGCCCTTTGGGACTGGAAGTCCAAAAGATACATGCATGCCCCAACGACTGCATCCTCTACCGAGGCGAGTACAAGAATTTGGATGCATGTCCCGTATGCAGTGCATTGCGTTACAAGATTAGAAAAGATGATCCTGGAGATGTCGAGGGGGAGCCTCCCCGGAAGAGAGTTCCTGCGAAGGTCATGTGGTATTCGCCTATAATACCACGTTTGAAGCGTCTGTTTAGAAATAAAGATAATGCTAAGTTGATGCGATGGCACAAAGAGGAACGCAAGAAAGACTCGATGTTGAGACACCCCGCTGATGGGTCGCAGTGGAGAAAAATAGATAGAACGTACCCTAAATTTGATTTGGATGCGAGAAACATAAGGTTCGGTTTGAGTACGGATGGCATGAATCCTTTTGGTGAGATGAGCAGTGGTCATAGCACTTGGCCCGTGACTCTTTGTCTGTACAATCTTCCACCATGGCTCTGCATGAAACGAAAGTTCATCATGATGCCAGCACTACATGCGTGCGATGGCCGATTGCATCTTCATGCAGGGCGCAAAGATTAAAGATGACGATTTCTTACGGGGGAGGCCATTATATGGATAAACTGGGAAGAAATTTACCAACTATTCCATCAGGAGGCCCTCGACATCTCTATGGTCGGCTTGTGGGTTCTGTAAGTATTTTACTCTCCTTACGTATTGTTTTGCATGATCTCAACATACTGATCTCTTGATTTATTCGGTATCATGTAGAATGGAGATACATACTTGCAGAAGAAAGGGATACTCTCACCTCGGCTTCATCGACCCAATTACTTGTAATTGGAGGTTTCTACGTGACAATCCCGATGAGATATTCCAAAACTTGTTCAAGTACATAAGCGTTCATCACAACAAGCAAATGATATTGTTTCCTTACAACTTTGCGTGAGTGATTCCTTCCGTCTAACTCTTTCTATTCTGTAATCGAATTGTTTAAATCTTAACTACCAAGAACTGCCTCCGTATAATCTTGCAGTGAACACTTTGGCCTAATTGTCATAATTCCCGAGAAGAGCCTACTCGTGGTTATGGACTCATTGAGGAGACCTCCAGAACAATACGAAAATCTTCTTAACATGATGAAAAAGTAATTCTACCACTACTCCGTCCATGACCGATAATTTGAATCACTTTGTTACTTGACTATAATTGTTCTAATCATGCACAGGGTTTGGAAAGAATTCGCTAAAAATCATCCAGGCAAATTTGACAAGGAATTGAAGATCAAGACAGATTTTCCAGTACGCGCTTGGATGATTCGTTGCACGATTCATTAGTTTTATTATATATTCATGTAAATACCTGATAATTTCTTCTCTCTTAAAGTGTATGAGGCAGAAACCAGGCACTGTATTGTGCGCATACTATGTATGCGAGAACATCCATGGTCTGGTAGGTCCTCCAAAGGGCTGGACAGATTGGGAGGAGGAAGTAAGTAAAAAAACTTGTTAATATTTGAACTCGTATTTTAATTAGTCAAAATTAATTATCCCCTTTTTCCATAGGTCGGGGAGATGCGCGATAAACTCATACCGGAGGAAAAGATTATGGCGATTCAAGAACAAATCTCCGGATTTATTGTTGAGCAAGTCCTCGATCCAAAAGGCGAATTCTACTATGATGGAATATCTAATATTGACAATCACAGCAAATATGACAATATACGCGTATATATGTAATTAAGAACGAATATAACTATGTAAATATATATGTGACTCATAGGTATTAAATTTCTATTTATGAGTATGTATGTATGTATTAAATTTCCAAAAGGCGAATTCTACTATGTAATTAAGAACGAATATACCTATGCAAATATGATGGAGTATGTATGTATTATATATATAAGCACTCCAATAATATATATGTGTATATATATTTATATAATATTGGTCCTAGACATTTTCATATGTAAAGGAATTCACATGTATAGATATGTGTATATATATATATAAGTGAATTAATTTATATATGAAAACTATCTAGGACAAATATTATATAAGTAACTATATATATATGTATATATTAGTGGAGATCATACACACTGAATTCCAATACATAAGTTTAATTGAAATGCAAAAGTATAATTGAAATAGAAAAAGAATTGAGAAAAGAAAAACATGAAAAAAAAGAGACCTTTTGTCCCGGTTGGTAACACCAACCGGGACAAAAGGGTGCGCCAGCCACGTGGGCGCTGGCTGCACCTTTTGTCCCGGTTGGTGTTACCAACCGGGACAAAAGGTCCTCTTTTGTCCCGGTTGCCACACCCGGGACAAAAGGGCACCGCCTTTTGTCCCGGACAGGCGTTCCCGGTTGGGAAACCGAGACAACAGCGGTTTCCCAACCGGGACAAATCAACATTTTTGTAGTAGTGTACGCCACATCTCATTATCCCAGCCCTTGTTTAGTTGCAAAATTCAAAATTCCAAAAATATCACATCGAATGGGAATCTTATATGCATGGAGTATTAAATCTAGACGAAATAAAAAACTAATTGCATAGTTTGCTTGTAAATTACGAGACAAATCTAACGAGTGTAATTCGACCATGATTAGACATTAAATTGCTACAGTAATTGCTATATTAAACATGTGCTAATGACGAATTAATTAGGATCATTAGATTTATCTCATAGTTTATAAACGAGCTCTGTAATTAGTTTTGTAATTAATTTATGTTTAATACTTTAAATATGAAAAGATTCTCTTTCAAAAGCTTTACAGTCTCATCTAAACGAGGCTCTCCAACTCCAACTCCAACTCGATCGAACGTGCAGATAAAATACAATCTCCAACTCCAAAACATCAGATGCTTGCAATGTTAAAAGAAGAAAAACATCAGAAGCAAGAAGGAGGACCACGTTTTGACCCCAGACCTGCAGGCGCGTAATATTTAATAAACGGGGGCCGTGATATGATTCCACATCTTGGTTTACCAAATCACAGATGCGCATCCCGAAAAAACGGTAACAATTAAAGATGGCATGTGAAGGCTGTAGTCAGACTCGCTCGGACCCTGCTGCAGGTAGCCCCTGCCCCTTTGGCACATTGACCCTTGACTCGATCATCAGGCAAAGCATGCTGTGCAAGTTGGTGTGTAGGCTCATCGATCAGATGAGCAGCAGGAGGAGGAGGAGCTGACGAGCATATGGGGGCGCATGGACCACGCCTTGGTCGGTTGGGATCTCCGTCGTACGAACGACGCCCCACGTTGGCGTGCGCCCCGGCCGGCCCTGCACGCGCTCCCATGTTCTTCAGTCGTCCAGCCGGTCAAAGGACGGACACATTCGCATCAAGGAAGGAGAGACCGTTGCATTGGGTGTCTTCTGATGGACCTATAGCTATGCAGCAGCAGCTATGCAGATTATATGGCCCCATATAATCTTTACATTTTATAATAACTTGATTGTTGTTAGAGAGGGATTACGTTTGCGAACCGACCATAGATCAGCTGTGGTAGGCATATATATAAAGCAAGATGCCTATGGTGATGATTTCATCAATCTCGAGGATCAACCGACTCATCAGTCTCCTCTTGGAGGTGCTCATACGGGTAGAAGTACGGGTAGAAGTGCGTGCGAGTATTCATAGGAGGTGAGTATATGTATGTACATATATGTGAGCACGTGCGTCTGTACTGCGTTAAGAAAAAATAAGAAAGAGAGGGATTATAAGCTCCTGACAGCGACTAGCAACGTGACAAGTAGTGGCGGTGCATTGCATCGGTCGAGACCGCGCGGGGGCCGGGATCAGAAACAGTTTTGGCAGTTGCATCTGGATGGACCCCTCACGCAGATCTCCTTCGATTATTCATCCTGGCCGAATTTTCTGCTGACGGAACGGAGGCCGATCGGCTGGCCGGTACCACCGGTACTCGCTGACACGGCTGCCGGTCGATCTCGAGAGATCACACGCAGCAGCAGCAGCACGAGACAGAGACGACAGGCCTACATGGCATTGGTGTCGCGAGGCAAATCTCTGTCATGTGCCGGCAGATCGGTCGATCCGACGCATGCAACCAACCGCTACCCCCGGCCGTGGTGGAATTTAAGGCGCGCGCCCGGCCCGATCGATCGACGGCTTACCGGAAAACGATCGGTGTCCGGATCCTGTCCGCCTGCCCGGCCGGCCGGCAGACATGGCCACCCGCCCCGCATGCACCCTTGCTTGCTGCTGCTGCTTCGAGCCGGCCGCGGCCGGCCGGGGAGGAGTAATGGCGGCGGTTGCTTGCCTCCGCCGCCGCTGGACCCGGCCGGCCGCAAAAAGCGAAGCCGGCCAGGGGATGCATGGCTCGTCGGCCCGGGCGGGGCGTGCTAGTACTGGCCGTGGCCCGTGGGCTTGTACCATGCGAGCGGAGCTCGTGCCGGTGGCCAAGCGTATAGCGTGCCTGCCGTGCGAGCACGCACGTTGTGGATTGGTGCGGTCGGTCGGTCGTCGTCGCCGTGGTCGGCGCAGCGCGTCCGTGCGCGGTCGTCGATGGTCGCGGCCGCCGGCCGGGCTCGACATGCGCGGACGCCGCCGGCCGTGGCTGCCTGCTGGTGGCGGGGGTGGGCCGGGCTGTAGCTGGGTGTCCCCTGGCCCCCATCGCCTGCTCGTCGACCAGCGGCCACATGCATGCGCCGGCCAGCGACATGGCATGCATGCGTCCACGAGGAGGTAGTAGCAGCGTCGTCGATCGTTTTGACGAGCCAAATGAAGGCAGAGAGAGTACCAATGCGATCCAAGGGACCCTCGACATGCATGTATCGTTCCTCCAGCAGGCCGGGTGAATGAAGGCCGGCCGGCCGGTGGCGCCCGCCTGCCGCCACACCTGACCTGAGAGTACGTTCAGAGAGAGCTAGCTGCTCCATGTGATGGCTCACCAATGCAATGCAAGTGGAGCACAGGAGCACTAGTTGTGTTGTGTGGTCACTAGCTAAGTCGATTAAAAAAAATGGAACTTCTACACACTATGGTTACTAAATACTATGAACCATAGATATATAAAAAGATATGCTAAGCATATTTATTACACTTTTTTATGCATTTTCAAGGCGTCTCAGCCGGAAAGCTACGGTAACCATGCTCCTTTTGTATGAACAGGTTACCTTTTGGACCATCATAGAAGGAGCGTTCGTAAGGCCAATGTTAATGAAAGTGTCATGAGCATTAAATTTGCTGATATGGCATAAGAGAGACAAAAGGGAGTGCTATGGGATGTGAAAGGAGTGCTATTACCATGACACTCTTCCGACTCAGTTACCTAGTTCACAGTCTTAGTAACTGTGCAATGACACTTACCACTGAGACCAACCTGAAAAGCATTTTTAGTAGTGTAATGGATTGATGCTTCTAAATCTTTAGTTGTAGTTTGCTTGTTCATTTCTTAAAAGTTTTTTCAGTTACTGAGTATGATTATTGATGCCAAATCAATCACCATGTACAATCATGTACCCTGCTTGCATCCACCGGTCCAAATCATTGGGTTGACCACCTTTGGTCGTCCCCACACAGAATCAAACCCAAAGCGACCCCTGCAGCCCTGCTGCATGCTTGCTGCCCTCTCTCTCTCTCTCTCTCTCTCTCTCTCTCTCTCTCTCTCTCTCTCTCTCTCTCTCTCTCTCTCTCTCTCTCTCTCTCTTAAAAAAACTCACACACACTCTCTCTCAGTGGGTAATGAAGGATCATGCATACCCCCAATATGATATGTACCCCCAATTATATAAGTAATAAAGAATGTAAGAATAGCTAGTATAGTAGTATAGAAGTGGCATGTAACGACGGATCACCTCCTCATTAATCCTCTCTTTTGATGGCCAATACTAATGCAACCTCCTCCCCACTAAACTAGCCACCACCCTTTATCGCTTTCCGGCGCTTATATATACACCTGCCATGCAACCGCCCCATGCAGCACCAATCCAAGCAACTACCACCTCAACCACCTCTCCATTCTCCTCCATCCTCAGCTTCCATTGTCAACGACCACGTCGACTGCGCCTGTGCAGGCCGGCACCATGAATTTCTCGTCGTATTTCTTCTCCTCCTCCTCGTCGTCGTCATCCTCGGCGGACAAGAAGTCGTCGTCGTCGTCCAGCAAGCGCCGGCAGCAGCCGCAGGCGCCGCAGCCGGACGCCAACACGACGCGGTACCTGGGCGTGCGGCGGCGGCCGTGGGGCCGGTACGCGGCGGAGATCCGCGACCCGGCCACCAAGGAGCGCCACTGGCTGGGCACCTTCGACACCGCCGAGGAGGCCGCCGTCGCCTACGACCGCGCCGCGCGCTCCCTCCGCGGCGCCCGCGCGCGCACCAACTTCGCCTTCCCGGACCTCCCGCCGGGCTCCTCCGTCACCCCCTACCTCTCCCCTGACCTCACCTCCGGCGACAACGCCGGCCAGCTCCTCCAGCCCTTCTACGCCGACCCCGCCGCCGCCTCCCTGCCGGCGGCGGCCCACGCCGCGAGCGGCGGCGGCGGCGGCGCGGGGTACGGCGCCGCCGGCGACTACGCCTCCTACGGCGGCGGCTACAGCGCCGAGGACATGTCCGCGCTCATGGACGACCTCGCCATACCCGACGACCTCCCCGCCGACGACTACTACGGCGTCAACGCCGGCGGCGCCATGGACCAGCTCTCCTCTGTCTACGGCGGCGTCGCCAGCAATGCCAGCGCCGCCGCCGGCGGGTGGTGCGACTCGTCGGAGTTCAGCGCGTACGGCGGCGCGCCGTCGGCCGCCGCCGCAGCCGCCTCGCACGGGGTCTACTTCGAGGAGGGGTACGTGCACAGCCCGCTCTTCTCGCCGATGCCGGCCGCCGACGACGCCTGCGCCGACGGCTTCCAGCTCGGCGGCTCCTCCTCGTCCTACTACTACTGACCGCCCGCGCCGCCGCCGCCGATCGACCGCCTCTGCGCCCGCCCCGCCGGTGGACCGTGGCGTGGTGAGTTTGCTGGGGGGCGCGTAGCAGTTCGCATTACCTGGTCGTCCTACGTGTCGTGATGATGATATATTATAATAATAATATTCCCTTCGCTGTGCTTGGTCGCTCCTTGGGCCTCGATCTCCCAGTGCTGGGTCATCGATGGGCCTTTTCACATTGGGCCGTCCAGTGTTTCTTCCCCTTCTTTTTCATTTTGATTTCTCTTTTTTTTTGGGGGGAGGGGGTGCTTGTTGTTGTATTAGACTATTAGTAGTGATATGTGTAAAGATGATGATCGATCAGTCGGCATGCACTTGTGTGTTGCTGGCGCTTCAGTGTAATGTCTTTCCTGCTATTATATATATGTATATTTATTCCCTTCCATTTTTGGAGTGGCACTTGTTCTTGGCTGAGGCTTCACAAATACTCTTGACTTCCAAACTCTGGTGTGTGAAACTTGTATATGAACTTGTGAAAGCAACTGTACGAGTGAGTGGTCCAACAGCCCATGATCTTCGTGCAGGTGGGTCTATTGTGTCAAGCCCACTGAGCTGTAGCAGAAAATTTAGACAGATGCATATTTGCAACAGTTCAAGGCGCGCGCACACACAACGCTATTCAGTAGCAGTTTCTGAAAGAAAAAAAGTCATTTTTGCCTCCCTGAACTTTGAGCCAAGTCCGCTTTTCTTCTCTGAACTTTAAAACCGGCCGACCAGCCTCCTCGGACGCTCAAAACCAGTCGCACGACCTCCTTGAACAGGTTTTAGGACGGTTTTACTATTTTTCTTTTATATTTATTTTAACTAAATATTTAAAAATCATAGTAAATCACAAGAAAATCATAAAATAGAAAATCCAATTTTGTTGGACTCCATATGAGTAAATATACACAGTGAACATATTATATGGTATATTTTAGTATAATTTTTTTGCTATATTTATATATATATACTTTTCTATAATTAATTTATAGCTACAGTTTTCGTCGTCCAATTACTTTGAAATTTTTATAGCGGGCTAATCATTATATGATTGAGCTGAAGTAAAAATTTTATAATTATTGGATAATGTTTGACTGATCCATAGATTTATCTATATAAACTAGATAAAACTATAGAAAAATCTAGACGAATCTATAGATAAATCTGTAACTCTGTCATACACGATCCGATAATCATAAAATTTTTACTACAGCTCAATCATATAATGATTAGCCCACCATAAAAATTTCACAATAATTGGATGACGGAAACTATAGCTATAAATTAATTATAGAAAAGTATATATCTAAATATATAGAAAAAATTGTGCTAAAGTATACCATATAATATGTTCACTGCATATATATACTCATGTGGAGTCCTACAAAATTAGATTTTCTATTTTATGATTTTTTTGTGATTTACTATTATTTTTAAAGATTTAGTTAAAATAAACATAAAAAATAGCAAAACCGCCTTCAAACCCGCTCAAAGTGGTCGTGCGACCGGTTTTGGGAGTCCGAGGAGGCTGGTCGGCCGGTTTTAAAGTTCCGGGAGGAAAAAACGGATTCGGCCTAAAGTTTAGGAAGGCAAACTAGACTTTTTTCTTTCTGAAACTCAACTCCATGGCCAGTTGGCCACATTTGGCCCATGGGCCTGACATTCACCATTGACATCTCCTTCCCCGGCACTGTGACTCACAGTGCCGGACAAGAGTGTTGGATCACCACAATCATTTTGCACAAACTCTGGGCAATAGCTTTAAATCTTGCAGTATAAATTATTTGTATGAACTTATAAAGTTCATTTTTCAGAATAAAAATATGCCTTATAAAAGTGGAGGGATGGAGTGTGTTTCTTAATCATCTGTACCATGTGAATATATGGTTTTCATACTTCATCAATCTAAACTCTACAAAAGATTTCAGAAGCTTAGTGGTATTAAACATTTGTGACCTATATAAAAATAAGAAATATATCTGAAAAAATCTGAGCAACCAATGCTTGTGGGCAGTCTCATGTTTTTGTGCCTGTGAATCTGTGATAGATCTTTGTGGACCTGAAAAACAATAATTAATGTATCTCTAAGCACATCCGAGGGATACAAGCTAAGTTCTGAAAGATATGCAAAATATATCTGAAAGAAATCACTCGAGCATTCTTTTTTCAGAACCAGACGACGTCCCTACTAGGAGAGTGCCGTTACGTACGTTGCATCATGTCCGTCTCCCGGGCATTGCATGTGTCGATCATGCAAGCATTACCACCTTCCTGGCTATCAGCAGCAGGATTTAGGCTTTCTGTTGAAGTCCGTAAAAACTTACAACTGGTGGTAATAATCCTACTTTCATCACCCCGGATACTATACACTGCTGGGAAATGCGGCAGGTTCAGGTTGAACGATGCCATCCTTTTGAGTTGGCATTTCAATTCAGTGGCAAATAATAACTGTATTTTAATTACTTGTTCTTGGCACAGCTCAACCTTCAGATCGCGATTTGGACCATTAATTGCTAATTTCATACCAATTTTACTACCAAGATTCTACGTACCTCGACGCATCATTTATCGCATCTCCGATTTAAAGAGGTGTGCTGTCTAGATTTCAAAAACCATCGTCGCATATGTACTGTCTCCGTCCCAAATTTCGATTCGTTTTTGTTTTTCTTTTCTAAATATACATACATTTCGTTGTTCACCTAGATGTACACTATGTCTAGATACATATATAGTGAAAACAATATGTCTAAGAAACCTAAAATTAATTATAATTTGGAAAGTATGTCTAAAACGATAAATATTATTCATAATAACCAGAGCAAGGATGTTCTTATCCGAATGCAAATTCAAAATAAACCATGCATGTATATATCTTAGTGCATGCCAACCTGATGTTTTCATGTTTTCATTCTTTTTGGACTCGACTCCGACGACTGGTACATTTGAAAGGTAAAAGTAAACATGTGAAAGGGGTACTGTTTCCCGAGGACTCGACTCGACTCGATCGATACCAGAGATTGAGATGACTTCATCCCTAATGGATACTTGTACGATAAAGCATAAGCCGCCACCCTGCCGGGTTTAGGGTTTAGATCACACGGTGTTCTTCGTCGCGTTGCCACCACCGGCAGCGATGGCGACATCAGGGGTGGCCGCGGTGGCGACGGCGCCGGCATCATCACGGCCGGCGGCGACAACAGTTGGGACGGAGGCAGCCGGAGGGGCCGGGGTCGTCTCCTGGAGGAAACCCCTCACCATTGCCTCGCTAGGCTCCCAGACGAGCTTCTTCCAGGTGTCGTCGCCGTCCCCAGCGCCGCCGCCGTCGGCCTTACGCGCAAAAACGGGGGTGACATCGACCCGGCGGACGTCCCAGCCGTCGAGCCCGCTCAGGCGGCGGATCTTCTCCGTCTGGGCGCGGGCGAGGTGGAAGGTGTTCTCCTTGATCTCGCGCACCGCGCGGTCCAGCATGGCGGCGAGCTCGGCCGCGCCCGCGGCGCCCTCGCGCTCGGCGGCCAGGTACGCGTGCATCTCCGGGAGCCCGATCGCGCGGCGGACGCCGCGGGTGTAGTCGGCCCCGTCGCCGGCGAACGACGCGCGGGCCTCGTCGACGAGCCCGCGCGCCACCATGTCGTCGACGCGCAGCGCCGCGTACCACTCGAGCAGCTCCCGCTCGGCGTCCACCCAGATGAAGAGGAGGTCGCGCGCCCGGCGGAAGGCGGCGCCGTCGCCTTCCACCAGCGCCTCGATGTAGGTGTTGGACCCGCCGGCAACGACGGGGAGGCGCCCCGCCGAGAGCACGCGGGCGACGGCGCCGGCCGCCTCGCGGCGGAACTCCTCGGCGGTGAAGTCGGCGTCGGGGTGCACCACGCCGAGGAGGTGGTGGGGCACCCCGGACTTCTCCTCCTCGGTGACCTTGTTGGTGATGATCGGGACCCCGTCGTGGACCTGGATCTTGTCGGCGTTGATCACCTCGCCGTTGAAGCGCTCGGCGAGGGCGATGGCGAGCTTGGACTTGCCCGTGGCCGTGGCGCCGAGCACGAACACCACCTTGGGCTTCCCGGCGACGACACGACCCTGCTCCATTGTGATTGTGTTGCTTTGGTTTGCAATGCCGATCGATAGATCGTGGAAAAACACGAGGCTGGCATTGCCATTTTATAGGCGCAAGTGGAGGGAAGGAGACGACTGCGCTGTGATCTATCGTGTTTAGAAGAAATTAATGCACGCGAATCATCATACCATACATATGTGATATGCCTTCTAACCTTAGTCTGTATCCAATATAATGTAGTATATCTTTATGGTATAGCATTCAATCAATTACATATATAGACGGATATTATATTTTCCCCTAGTATAGAGCTCATGGATATCCCGCTTCATAAATTGTTACCAATTTTTCGTATAGCAACTATATATTACGAAATCTAGAGCTGCAACTTTGGCAGCGGTTAATCACTCAGCTGTAATAATCTTGGTTAAAGACTGCCTATAGAGATACTTTGAGTTCCTGGAACCCATTCATTCACTCCTATAGAAAAAACAGACAGATTAGAATGGTGAATGAATTCCTGCCTAATCAGAAAAATGACAGTTTTGGTGCTTAGGTATCCATAATTCAAGCAGAGAACTAGTTTCAAGCCAGAAAAAAAAACCCAAACAAAAATTTACAAGTAATCCAAATAAAAAGTTAGAAGTTGATGAAAAAGGTTTCCAATAGAACAAAATTTTTTGAAATGGAACTTTTTCCACTAAAAACTTTGAAGAAAACAATTCAATTAAGAAAGGTAGATTAGGTTTAGTACCGGTGCTAGAACTCGTGGTTGTGACCTCTTCCTCCACCGGACTAGATAGTGCCGGCGAGATCTCCTCATCCAGTGAGGAGCGGGAGAAACCATCCTCTGTATCAACTTGGAAGGCAGCAACTGGCTAGGACCGGCAAGGGCAGAGGATGGGAGGCCCCCTTACGGTTGAGGGAAGACAAGGTCTCCAGTGCCAAGGCAGAGAACTTTGGTGCCGAATTGCCTAGGCGAAACAAGGGAGATGGGTCGTAGGTAAGACGAGAGTCGTATAAGTAGGTGGAGGAGAAAAGGAAATTGTATCACGTGCGATGGGTTTCTATATACGTCAGAAGATAGGTTTCTATCTGTGAGCTACTAATCTCGAGCGTCCCTCCCTCCCCCCCCCCCCCCCCCCCCCCCTCCCGCGCAGCCGTCGCCCCCACGTTTTACACATTTCATATATGTCAGAGGTGGAGAGCACGATACCTCCTAGTGTGACCTTGATCATTGCCAGGTAAACCACTTCATCTTGCAGGGCATGCACTATGCAAGGGTCACATTTCGGTTTAGAAATATCTATTTTGTTTACATAGTTTCATACTAGTGACAATAAATTTTTTAGAGATAAGACCATTCTGTTAGAGGTCCTGATATACATATGGAAAGATGTTCCATGAACTGTTGCGAATAAAATTTGATGAACCATGCAAGATCCTTCATTGCCAAGTATATGAAAAACTTCACGAAAACAAAAGGAAAGCTTCAAAATTTAGCTAAATGATTACAAAAATTATAATTTTTGTGGACCATAAAAGGTCCCCACCAGTCACCTACTAGCACCATCAAGGCACATCGGCCAGCCTCTATCACTTGCTTGCCTTACCACTTAGTCAAATACACCCATTGCTAGATCTTAAAAATACCACATCTGTTGCTATCGCCAAGTTTCGAAATTGGGTCCTAGACCTTCAAAGGAAGGAATCTTGTTCCATCTTAGCTAGTTCTTGTTGAGTGATGAGTGATGGAAATAAAAAAGGGTTGATTATGAAGCATTCTTAGAAATTAACAAAGTTCCCATCAATTGTTATTATTTAGTTACATTAGAAAAGTCAAGTATGTATACACATGATCAATGTACAACTTATAAAATTAAATAAATACATGGTTTTTATAGGATGTAAACACATGTTTCCATAATATTCTGAAAAGAGTAGATCATACTATATGTATACATGGCATTAAGCTAGATTTTCCATAAAAGTCTACTATTTAGATCATTCAACAATCTTTTAAAAACAAAAGTTAATTCCTTGGTGGCACCTCTAAGAGTAACTAACACAATGGCAACTCTAGCCAATGTGCTTTTTGCCACAACTGTAAGTGCCTGACCCAACCAGGGTTAACCAAACCGTCGGTAACCGGTCCGGTTTGGTCCGGTATGAAACCGGTCCAAATTCAAAATTTAAATTTAAATTCAAAAAAATGAAAAATTCCCAAAAATTCCTAAAAATATTTCAAGGTGCGATGAATCTAATGGTGTCAAATTTTCTCAAAAATTCGTTCATTTAGTATAGTTTGCGGGGATTTGAAGTTAAACAAAAAAAGCGTGCATACAAAAGTATACAAATACAATGTAAAAGTAGTACAAAAGAGGGTTGGAGGGTCGACAAAAATATGTTATACAAACATTTATTTAGTATACTTTACGGGCATTTGAATTTAAACCAAAAAAGAAAAAAAAATTGAATTTGACCGGTTACCAGTCAAACCGACCGGTTACCAGCCAAACCGGCCGGTATACCGGTCAAACCGGCCGGTATACCGGTGCAATCGGCCGGTATACCGGTACAAACCGGTTGAACTGGGAAGTTTAAATTCAAATTTGGATTTGACCGGTTCCGACCGGTAACCGGCCAAACCGGACCGGTATACCGGAACCGGAGGCCGGCGGTTACCGGTCACCGGTCGGATAATTAAACCCTGGACCCAACATCGATCAACGGGTCTAGTCAACAGTGCTGTTATTATAGTGGTAATTGTGGCAAGATTGAAAAAGTATATGAACAAATGACTCATTTTTTTGTGTCATTAGCCGTGGTGCCATGAGATTGATTGTGAGAGAATTGGTGAATTACAATGGAACAGTCGGCAAAAATGTGTGGAGAGATGTGCTTATTTGTTGTGTGGGGAGTAAATGGTCGTAAAAACATGTGTGCTTGCCTTACCACTTAGTCAAATACACCCATTGCTAGATCTTAAAAATACCACATATGTTGCTATCGCCAAGTTTCGAAATTGGGTCCTAGACCTTCAAAGGAAGGAATCTTGTTCCATCTTAGCTAGTTCTTGTTGAGTGATGAGTGATGGAAATAAAAAAAGGGTTGATTATGAAGCATTCCTAGAAATTAACAAAGTTCCCATCAATTGTTATTATTTAGTTACATTAGAAAAGTCAAGTATGTATACACATGATCAATGTACAACTTATAAAATTAAATAAATACATGGTTTTTATAGGATGTAAACACTGTTGGAGAAAGCCACATTGGTACCAGCACGTTAATGCCGGTCAACAAGGAGCCGGCACTAACGTGCCTGAACAGGACCCGGCGGGCACGTTAGTGCCGGCTAGACATACCAGCCGGCACTAACGTGCCACCCCCAACGGTCGTCACAGCAGACACAACGTTCAGAAGCCAAGTTAGTGCCGGCCGGATATTCTAGCCGGCACTAACTTGGCACGGGGCACGTTAGTGCCGGCACATATCTCTAGCCGGCACTAAACGGCGCCACTTTGTGCCGGCTAGACCTATTGGCCGGCACTAAGTTGCCCTTTATACATCCGCACGTCTTCTTCCCCCAGCCCGACCCAACCATTTTGGCCGAGCTCCTCCTCTCTCCCATGGCGTTTTAGAGGGGAGTTGGTGCCCATTTTCTCTAAAATTTGTGTGTATTTCACCCATCCAAGTGCACCAAAGGTTAGTAGCTTCTCCCCCTCTTCTTTCACGGTGTTTATTTTTTCGTTTCATGCATTCTAGATAAAGAAAATAGTGATTTTAAGATTGAGGAAAAATGAGCATAATTTTTCGATTTGTTCATTAATTTGAGCAAAGTAGAATTGATTTGTTACTTTTTAGAGAAGGTTTACTAGATAGTTTTACTATAACACATTTAGAATAATTTTTTTGAATTATTTCACGGGGACACATTTATAGTAGAATTGTCTCTCAATTATAATTAGGTATTAATTACTAGATTACCCTTACTAACAAAGGGTTAGATCTTCTCTATACAATATACGACTAAGTGGTGGTATTGTACACCGTAAAAGACCTCAATTATAAAAGTGAATCAATAAAATATACTTGTTTCTAAAAATAAAGGTCCAAACACTCCAAGACGTCAAATTACAACAAAATATATTGGTTAAGACTGTTGTTCAAATTACAACTCCAAGACGTTTTTGGTATAGGCGCGCATAGCGCGCCAACCTGACTAGTTCATTTTATTGAGTTCTTAGAGATATTCTTGATTCTTGATAAAATTTATTACTAGATCTACTCAGAAAAATATAATTAAAAAACTCCATAAGATCCAAAGTGCTAGAGTTTTTGTCAATGCTATTACAAGTACATTTATAATAGTGCCATATTGGTTCCCTTATAGCTCTGTGTAATCATACAGATGACTTACTATCCAATACATATCTATCTATATGCCTATCTAACCATATCCTTTTTCTATGACCTCTAGGCATAGCTATATCTATAGCTCTATATCTTTATCTATACCTATATTAATCCTAGACCTCGAGAAAAGTCCCGGACTAAATTATGAAAAAGAAAAAGAATGCAGTCTACTTTAGGATAAAACTAATAAAAGATAATATATCCCTAACAAACTATCTCCATTGGATTCAAATAATATATCCCTAACAAACTATAGCCATGGGATCTAACTAAAATATAACAAAAACTTAAGCATCATCCCTTCTACCTAAAGGACTCATGTTCTCACAATGAAACAAGAAAAAAACACATATTTTCTATTTAAATAATAATAAATAGAAACAAAACAAATATGTCTCTTCATTATACTTTGAACCCATAGGTTCAACTTCTCATGCTTTATGGTTTATGAAAAATATTTTTGTGGTCTGGTCACCAACTATTTTGTGTGCTCCAGCGAATGAGGTGATTTTTGTAATGTGAATGGCGGTAGAGATCACTAGAGATGATAGCTAAGTATAAATAACCTGAAAGCTTCTTCGGTATATTTTTTTTCTCTATTTTGTTCATGTAATATGGGGATATACACCATGGTTTATCTGTAATACAACCCCTTGTATACACAAGAAAAGATAAGCTAGTTTTGGCACTAATAGAAGTAGCTGCGGGATCTAACAGTGTGCATAAAAATCTTAGGGATAACGCAGCGGCCACGGGCCAGGGTCATATACTTACCCACCTCGGAAGGGAAAAATCCTTACCCTAAAGAGTAAAGAGCAAACCATAAAAGACATCATTTCAAATGCCAATATCACACCCCTAATGTGCTAGCGTTGATGCTTGACGAGTGCGCATGAGAGCAAGGAATCATGTGCCAGCGTTGATGCTTGACAAGTGTGAGAGCAGGGAATCGATGTCTCTACTCTATAACTATCTACAGACTCAAAAAAAAAAATCCCTTATGGATATGTCTCTACTCGATGTGAAAACACATTTAGTCATATCGTCCATTAATCATACGAACATGCTATAATCGTGCGGATTACCAAATGTATCTAATAACTAACTATAGGCATGGTATTAGAATGGATATATAATGGTTCAGATCTTATCTATGGACAGGTAGAAAAATTGAGGGCCAATGGTGGTCACCCTTGGATGATGAGTGATTGACAATATCATGTGGATTTGATGTATCTCTTGGCTCGTGATGTACAGATGTAGGATGCGGCATGGCGGTCGACGGCGCAACGTGAAGGTCAGGTGAAAGATTCGTGCTGAAAGACTGTGGTGAAGGATGGACGCGAGTAGGCTCGGAGAAGCGAAAGGTTCATGTCGAGGGACCCGGAGGAGGCTGTGCGGAGCCATTTGCGGTCCACACGGTGCACGAAAGAGCAAGAGTACATGGTGATGAAGACGGCGTCGGTCAAGTCGGCGAGGACGATGGCAAGTCAAGTAAGCGGCCCGTGCGGCGGGCATGCGCGAACGACTCGAAGGCGTCAAGGCTCGGCGGGAGGTCGGACACGCGTCGACATCGGCGGTTTGACCGGTTTGGCCTCAAAACCGGGGGAGACGGGTTTGACCGGTTTGGACCTCAAAACCGGGGGTGGACTTGGCGCGGTCAAGGTCCGGGCGGAGGGCATGTGGCGTCATCGCGAAGTTTGCGTCGAGGCGAAGCGAAGTCGTGAAGGCGGCGTGTCTGTCCGAGGCTCCAGTAAAAAGATAGACGAATTTGCCCTTGCATGGGCAGTTATTGTAAATAATAGCGTAGGGGTATTTCTGTCTTCTAAAGGAGACTTAGAGGATAAGAAGAGAGGAATAGACAGTCGTCCAACTGGGTCAATCAGTTCCAGTCGCCTCCTCTTTCTCCCTATTAATTCCTCTTTTTTCTTCTTTCTCCTTCATTTAGGGTTAGAGATTGAGATAGATTTGCGAGACCAGAACAAAGGAGGCCTTCGCTCCTTGTGATTTTAATTCGAGTTTAATTACTGTTGGATTTTGTGTTGAAATTTTGGTTCCCCTTTTCGGTCTGTTCTTGTGCGCAGGCGGTGCTCGTCCAGGCGAGCGGCGGCCCTGAAGCGCAGCAGGGAGCGGCGGCTCCGGCCCCGCGCAGCTCGGCGCGGTGGGGCAGGAGTGCGGCTCCGAGCGGCGCCTCCTCCCTCGCGCAAATCGAGGCCGCGCAGGTCACTGGGGCGGCGGCGCGAGCAGCACCCAGATCCGTCGCGTTACAGGCTGCTCGGCAGCTGGCGCAGCAGCGGCACGGGGCCGACACCAGCAGAGCGCAGGAGCCAGAGGCAGCGCACACGGCGCGCGTTCGTGCCAGCGGCGGCGAGGCGAACCGGCAAGAAGCCAGCGGCGGCGGCCAGGCGAGCGGTGCTCGCGGGGGCAGCACCAGCCGGCGGCAGCGCAGCAGACAGCTGCGGCCAGGGGCAGCAGGCCGCGACCCACGCGCGGCCCAGCAGCCAGCAGCTGGCAGGCCGGTGCGGCCCGGTGCGCCAGCAGGCTGTGCAGGCCGGCGTGAGGAGCACGCGGCCCAAGGCCCAGCTCGGAGCAGCACTGGCGGAAGGCCCAGGCGGGGCAGCTCCCCTTGCGTTCTTTTCTTTTTTATATTTAAAAAAAATCAAAATTTCAAAAATATATGTCCGTTTTGAAAAATTTCAAAACTACCCCGGTCGTCTTATAGGGGGCGACAGGCCCTAGATGTAATTTTTTTTCTTCAAATTTACAACGAGGTCCATGGCTGAAAAAAAATGAAAGGGGGCCTATCGTCCCCCCCCCACGGGCGACAAGGGGGCCTGTCGCCCCCCCTCGGGCGACCGGTGGCCCCCGCCCACAGGCGCGACAGGGGGCCGGTCGCCTCCCGGGCGACCGGGCCATGCCTCTCTATATAAGCATCCGACCCCCATTCTCTCCTCATTTGAGCCCGAAAATTTCACCAAAAATCCAGAAAAAAGAGGGGTGAGGAGAAGGAAAGCGGCGAAGCCTTGCCGGATTCCGCACTTGTGATCTGCAGGTTAGTACATTTAGTTTATGTATTTTTGCATTAGTATTGTAGAGTAATTTAATTTAATTAGTGCTATAGTAGAACCATTTAAGTAGGAGTTTAATGATACTTTAGTTACGTAGTAGTAAATTAGTATTACGCATTTATTATTACAATTGCAGTACTAATAGAGACGTGTTTATAAATTAATTACGATTTAGAATAGAATTTGGCATATGCAATATAGAATTTGAGTGTCATCACGTAGTTATGAATATTTATACGTTGTAGTTGAATTCCATACTTAGTTTTTACGGATTATTGAATAAGGTAGTGAAGTAAAGAGTATAACTCGATAAATATTCTGTGATATACAGTTATGTCGAGCAAGATGCAGTTTCAAGTATTTTATGGTGACTACAATGTTTTGTATGGGCCAAATGGAGTAGATCTTTCTGCCTTTAAGTGCACATCTAGCGCCATAGATAAACCTCTGGAAAGGAGTTTTGGTTCCATATGTAAATGGTTGTAGCGTGGGTTCCGTGTTGATCTGTTGACACATGTGATGATCGTCCAGTGTTTTGTTAATTGGGAGGTAGAAAGTGATTTATGGGAATTGATGATGATACACAGCACTGATGACTGGCAGAAGTACATGCAAGCAGCTCTAGAGCGTGGGTGGCCTCTGGCCATTCTTGTTCAAATCCGGGAGAAAACACAAAATGAAATCCAACATGGTGCAGATCAAGCAACTCCGAGTATTCGAAGAGAGACCAATTATGTTGAGCAAGATGAGTCAGAAGAGATAGAGAACCAAAACATGGGACCACAGGGCCTTGCTGATGAGGGAGAGAGGATACATAGCATTGTGGACGAGATAGAGGTAGAAGACCAAACCGCAATAGAGATGGAAGAATATGAGGGCTCATCTGATGACGAGCAGTACTCATTGCCAAAAGAGTGGAAGGAGCATGGTTTTGACAGTCATGTCGCAGAAGACGTACGAAATCAGGAGTGGGAGTACAGAGGGAATGAGGTTGTGCAAGGTGCAACATATCCAAACATTGAAGCCGTAAAATATACTGTGAGACTATGGGCAATATCATTGAAACGAGAATTTAGAGTCGTAAAGTCTGGCAGTAAAGAATATGAGGTGAAGTGTGTGAATGATGGATGTCCATGGCGAGTACATGCATTCAAGGGAAAATGGAAGTCGAACTGGAAATGTCCCATTGTGACAGAGCACACTTGTTTGCTGTCAGAAGTTCTTCTCTCGCATCGCAATATATCATGCGACTTTGTTGCAAAGCAAATATATGGGTTGATTATGGACAACCTAAATTATAAGCCAAAAATGATTGTTCGACACATTGAGCAGACTTAACAGTACACCATTAGTTATTTGAAGGCATGACGGGCTAAACAAAGGGTGTTCGAGATGCGGTTCGGCACATACGAGGCATCATATGATAACCCACCTCGTATGTTATCCCAGGTTGCTGCTAGAAATCCTGGAAGCTTTTATGACACATACCTCGTACCAGCCGTGACTAGAGGGCAAAGAATTATGCAACGAGCCTTCTTTTGCATAGGTGCTTGTGTTAGAGCATTTCAGTGTTTTCTTTCGGTGATCTGCATTGATGGCACATTTCTGACTGGAAGGTATAAAGGTCAGATACTCACCGCAATCGGGGTAGATTGCAACAACCAAATAGTTCCGCTCGCATTTGCATTTGTTGAGAATGAGAACTTAGACAGTTGGTATTGGTTCCTTGAACGAGTAAAGGTTCATGTTGTTGCTGCACGTCCAGATGTGTGCCTTATTAGTGATAGGCATACAGGTCTGCTACAATCAATACTGAAATTGCAACATGGAACTGCGACAACGCTTCCATTGTGGCCCGATGTCCAAAACAGGTGGTGCATTAGGCATATGGAAGAAAGGCAAAGGCTGCCGTCAGACACGTCGTATTCGGAATGGTATGGACGAGTCCGAAGCAAGCAAGTCAGAAAAGCGTTGCAGCCAATGTGGAGCATTGGGTCACAACTACAAGAAGTGTCCTCAGAATGCACTTCACGATGCTGCTGACGTCGGTTCTTCCAGAAATCCCAGAGATGGAGCACCTACTACGTTCAGACGACCATCGGCAAGAATTGCTCGTGGAAGGCATTCGGTGTCATGATCCACAATTGTATCGAACATATCTGTAATATGTAGTAATCGTACGTCCAGTTTGTTTGGAACATATCTGTAATGTATAAATATCGTGCGTGAAGTTTGTATCGAAACTATTTGTAATATATAGTAATCGTGCGAACCTATCTGTAATGTATAAATATTACGCGTCCAGTTTGTATGAAACATATATGTACCTATGTGTTCTCATATATTTTTGAATGCAGGTATGGATATAAACTCCTTGCTAGACCCAGTTATCGACTCGAGCCACAGGTCTAACTTTGCAGCAGTTGAGCACCGAGCCCTAGAGGTGCTACGTCCTCGTCCACCCGGGGAGGCGATCTCTATACACCACAATTGGTGTGACAGGTATGTAATGAAATATTATTGTTTATCACTTATATATTCATCGGTATTCCTTTGTTTCGACAATTTTGTTTATTGCAGGTTACGTGAGACCGGTCTACTGACTCTGAGCCGTCTTGTCGAGGGTGGGCCTATTCAGCTCAACTGATCCCTCCTGACGGTGCTCGTTGACAGATGGAGGCCAGAGACACACACGTTCCACCTCCCGTGTGGGGAGATGACTCCTACGCTGCAGGACGTGGCCTACCTCCTCGGTCTCCCTATCGTCGGGGAGGCTGTAGGTCCGCGTGTGGTGGCGGCCTCATGGAAGGATGACCTGGAGGCCCATTTTGCCCTGGTTGAAGCAAAGTATCAAAATCATAAAGGAAAAGCTATCCCAGGGAGAAGCAAAGTGCAAATATTTCCGTGTGGATCATAAAGGAGTTTTGTGGTTTGAATTTCGTCTTGTTATACCCAAGAATCACCAGCTTAGAAAACAAATCCTTGATGAAGCACATCTATCGAAGTTTTCTATTCATCCCGGTAGTACCAAGATGTACCAGGATTTTAAACAAAATTTCTGGTGGACTCGAATGAAAAGAGAGATCGCCAAATATGTTTCTGAGTGTGATGTCTGTCAAAGAGTTAAGACTAGTCACTTGAAAGTAGCTGTTACTCTCTTCTTACTCTTTCTTGCGCTTCTCCTCTTGCTGTTCCTCGTGCTTCATTCGGCACCAACGTTCTGCAGCCCACCTTGCTTGTTGTTCCACAAAGTCCTTTGTCTGCTGCGACTGCACGGTGTCGAACCACTGCATAAAATTACAAAGAGGCGGAGGAGACTTTGTCCAACAAAAGTTAGAATCATAACTCAATGTTAGGTCACAAAGAAAAATAGCGTATGTTGTACTGCTACCTTGGCCCGGACTTTGCCGTATCGCTTAGGTGGATCATATTTGTAGTTCTCACACATAAAGAACCCCATGCCATAGTCATCTTCTAAAACCTCAAATTATATGAACTTGCATAACGAACCGCAGAAACACATTGGCACATCAATTCCTTCAGGTACAGTGGCTACACACTTGCTCCACGGAATGTAGGTTGATCCTGACGAAGACATTGGCGCTATAGTGTGGTGCGCCAAATGACGAACAATGGTTTAAATAATGCACATATCGTATACCAAATCGATGCGTGAAAATATAGGTACTGTCATAATTCTATTGTCTTATGCTGCAATATCAATAAGGTACTGTCATAATTCTATTCTAATGCATAATTAATTTAAAAATAAGTTTGTAATAGTACTCAAATTGTAATACTAAACGAGTGTTCTAAAGCACCAAATCTAATTCAGCTAATCCGCTAATTAAATTAAATTGTTATACAATATCAACGGATTCATACGGAAGTTACCGGTAGATCACAAGTGCGGAATTTGGCAGAGCTTCGCCGCTTTTCTTCTCCTCACCTCTCTCTTTTTTTCTGAATTTTTAGGTTCAAATGACAAGAGAATGGCGGCCAGGACTTATATAGCGGGAGGGACCCTGTCGCCCTGGGGTGGGCGATATGCCCCCCTTTTATTTTTTTTTCGGCCATGGACCTCGTTGCAAATTTGAAGAAAAAAATACATCTAGGGCCTGTCGCCCCCATAGGGCGACCAGGGGTATTTTTGAAATTTTTTAAAACAGACATATATTTTTGAAATTTTATTTTTTTAAATATAAAAAAAAAAGTCCGCTCCACTTGCTCCAGCAGGCCGATCTGCGGCACGCAGCAGGCAGCCCGGTGAGCATGTGTTGCACGTGTAAATTACTTTCTTGCTCAGATGATTAGTTTGATTAATTAGTTGGGAACATATCAGCGGCAAATCAATTTTTTTGTGCAAACTAGAGAAACTTCAATCTAAATCATTGGATCAACATCCAAGGAGTATGGGGGATTGGGTAATTTTACAATATGGACCCGCTCTTGGATTGAGTAATCATACTTTTGCAAATTCCCCCAATCACCTCTCTGCGCCCCTCTCCTTGAATATTAATCTGATGATCCAGATTGAAATTTTTATAGTTTATATGGAGAGATTGGTTTGCACCTGATATGTTTCCTAATTAGTTTGGGTTAACTTTTACTGCTTGCTTGCTTGGTCGGGTAGTTTGATAAATGAATTAGTTGTTCACAGAATGAATTTGAGCTCGTGTACTTGACCTATTAAATGTTGAGCTGAACTTGTTGCTTGCCGACTCGCTTATATGCATTGTTAAATCTTTTACTGCTAGCCTTTGCATGCTTACTTGTTGTCACTCATATTTGTTAGCTTTTGCATGCTTAATCAAGTAAGCTTTAATCAGTCTTGCACTTGATTGGTTCTAGTATTCTTGGTGAGACTCTTAATCGGTTTTTGGACGATTTGCTTTAGCATGTTTCGAGCTTTGCTTTTTATTGTCAAATCCTTGCATACTCATTGAAGTAAGCCTTTTACGAGTTAGTTTGAAAAGATTTTTCGGCGCTTTGATTAATCGTCGCTTCCGCTTTCTATTGCACCTTATTTGAGTAAATAGTTTTTCGCGTGCTTCCACTTTTCATCGAGCTTTTTCTAACCGTTCCTAAGGTGAGCTCGTCACGAGTTGACTTGTGTCACCTTAACGGTTAGAAGAGAGATGTATCGGGTTGAATTCGGGGCATAAGTCTTCTCATCGAGGAGAACTTTTGAAGGCTCCCATTCACCACCTCTCTGGTCGCTTGTCCGGTCCTTCAAAAATATAGGTGGTAAATATGAAAACACACACATTTTCTAGCTTGCTTCAAAATGAAAGAGAAAAAAGAAACAAATGATCTGGTAAATATTATTGGATGTATTTGATCTCACAATTAATAATCAAAATTACTTATCTCTATTGGCTCTCTTTCTCTCTCATTTTTTCATTTTCTATCACAATAAAAAATATTTTGTAGTCATTACCCGTTTGTGATGAACTTAATAAGTTATGAATTACCATTGGTTGAACTTTAGTTTGAGAGCATCTATGTAAACTTTCTTGCAACCATATATCGGTTATGACTTCTAGATTGAGGGGGATTTCTCTTGTTCGCGACATGAGAAATCCTAACACCGAGTATGGACGTGGTGTCTGAGCTCAGTGTTAGCTCGAAAGTGTGTTCCACCCCACGGTACTGCTGTGGTAGGCGGCAGGTGGTGATAACCATGCCCGTCCTTTGTAATCCACCATATTCGGGTGCTTTCATACACTACTAGAAAACAAGCCAAAGGTTCACCTCAAAAGTACTGGTTCATCTACAAACTGGTACTTTTGGGATGGATGGAATCTATGGATGAGTCTTAGATACCAGTTGGTAGGCTCTCCATAGGTACCGGGTGGTAATTTTTACATTAGTACCGAGTGGTACCACCAACTGGTGCCTATGGATGAGCCTTAGGTTTCGGTTGGTGTTATCAACCGGTACCTTAGGAGCCTTAGGTATCGGTTGGTGTTACCAACCGGTACCTTATGCTCATCCATGTGTTACTTCAAAAGAAAAATATCTCTCTTTCCATCAGAAGTGATGTGCAGGTGAGATGGTAAGAAAGGTACACACGAGACAAGAGATCCTGAGTTCGAATTCTGGCCAACCATTTTCGACAAAAATACTACCGAGGAGAGTCTTAGGCACTAGTTTTTTTACCCGGTACCGATGATCATGACCAAAGGTCTCAGTTTTGGGGTACCGGTTCAAAAACCGGTACCTTAGACCCTCTTCAACCGGTGCCTAAAGTCTTTTTTCTAGTAGTGATAGCAGTAGTTGCCGACTGTCGTTGGACTTTCTTCTCACCCCAGTCTGAGTCCGTCTCTGAGGCCACCGAAGTAAGCTCTAGGTTCCCGATAACTAGTTAGAAGTAAGGTTTAGTCTAGAGAGGCTAGCTCGATATTTTAAAAGTGTTTTAGGAGTCTTTCTCTCTCGTTGTCCTCCCAGCTGCTTACCTCTCTAAGGATTAAAGTCTCCTGTGTTAGACGGTCATCGTTGGCCATTATCTTATCTATCTTATCAGGCTTACCCCACTAAGTTAGTCGGTTGATATCTCTAGTAAAGTTTGTCATTCGATTCTTCGATACTCTTTATCTATAGTGCTTTCCTGAGGAAAATTATGATACTCTGGAATACTCCAAGGTGAAGTGCTACATCAGTGATTCTGTGTGCTTGCGAAATATCTATTTTATTGGGCATAAGAAACGCCAACAATATACTCAAAGTGATAAATGAGTATGCTGGGTATATTAACGGTGCAGACATACCAACCATTTGCTATTCTACATCCTAAGTGTAGCTACACCCAACTAATTCTTGAATAAATTTTCAGTAATAACCGTTGTGCGCTATTATTGAACACCATTTTACTGAATGTGATTCAATAATTCAGTAACTCGGTTCAGTAATTTTTGATTAGTTCGATTAGTAATTTGACTGTTGGATATAGAATAAACGCTACATCTAAGGTGTAGAATAGCCAAAGTTCAGCTAGGCGCTAGGCGGAATCTAGGCGCTGACCCATTGCCTAGCGCCTAGTCGGGAGTACTCGGTCCTAGGCGCTCCTAGGCGTTTTATATATATACTAATATACATATATTATCTTCTAAAATAAAAAAATAAATAGTTGAATAGTGGGCTCAGATAGGTAAAAAGGCTGATTTAGGGAGATAGAAAGGCCCAAGAGACAACCTGTCCAGTCCATAGAAAGGCCCAAGAGAGAGGCAACCTGTCCAAACCCTATCCATCTCCCAACTCCTGCATCCTTCGTGAGGCTCGTCTCCAGCCTCAGCCGCCGCCGCCGCCGATTCCTCTCCCTCTCCCTCTCCGACATCTTTCTCTCCTCTGCTGGGCGCCCGCGCCTGCGCCTGCGCCAGCAGCTGCCCGTGCAAGCCCCTGCCGCCGCTCGCAGCTCCCCCCCACCGGCGACCTCCGCCAGGCGCTCCTCCACCCCCACTGGCTCCGCCGACGAGCCGCCGCCGCCTAGAAGAGCGACTACGGCCAAATCGACGCAGCAGGGCTTCGACTAGCGCCTAATCGCGCCTAGGCGCCGCGGAATCGCCGCCTAGCCGAACCATGAGAATAGCATTACCGTACAACTTACGCTAACAAAAATTAACCCACACTAATCCCGGGTTAAGTTGTGTAGAGAAGTAGACCAGTAGTAGAGCAATAAAGCTCAACGAGGTGCTGCAGCGACTGGCCAGCACATTGAGTGAACATTTGGTTCAGGAGTTCTCAATTCACAAGTCAAATGGTAAAAACATACACATAAAGATCAAATTTCAATACCTCATTGTGCCCTAGGGTTCGGACGTCCCATTTAGCAAAAATATAATTGACCAATGTTTCAAAAATCACAAAATTATGTGTACAGACTGAACTTGCAAAAGTTCGATGTCAAATTCATCTTTGATGTTGAGATTTAAAAACACAAATTTTACTGGTAGCACATGATGAAAAGTTAATTTTGTTCTTGACATATAGGACAGATTTGAAACTAGATTGTTGTGGACATAGTTAACTTTTGGATGAAATTTTAAAACATTGCAACACAATAAATTCACTAACAGGGATGGTCGCAGTAGGTCGACACCAAATCTGCATAACTAAAAACTCAACCGAAGGGGTGTGACGGATTCACCGTATTTTATTAAGAGGAAGCAATGGACTTTCTAGTCCCCCACCATAGCCTGAAATTCGCTCTCACGTAGAGTCAAATTCAGGACTCGAGGAGTGCTACTAAAGCCACCTAACCAGCTGAGCTAGAGGCCGTTTGCCACCAAATCTGCATTCCATCCGCTTTTTAGATAAATACTAGAAAGGCTGGCGCGGCGTTGCCACTCAAGGACATGTAGACTAGCCACTCAAGGACATGTAGACTAGTGATTCTTACAGAGGCTTAAGATGTTTCTACGAAATTTTGGACTCTGGGTTAAATCACGAAATAGTGAGCGTCGTTCAGGTTCCAGAGAACTCGCTTGCTTCCACTGCCGCCTTCTACGACTCGGCCGCTTCCACTGCCGCCTTCTACGACTCGGCCAAGTTCCAGAGAACTCGCTTGCTTCCACTGCCGCCTTCTTCGACTCAGCCGTACATGCCTGGGCGCTGTGGCGCCGCGCGCCGGGGCTAGCGCCGGTGGCCGCCGCGGTGAGGCCATGCGTGCTGAGCGTCGGCGGCCACGCGCCGAAGGTCCCCGCAGCTCGCGCCGGGGCCAGCGCCGGCGGTCGCCGCAGTGGGGCCATGCGCGTCGAGCGTCAGCGGCCGCGCGCCGAAGGTCCCCGTAGCTCGCGCCAGGGCCAGCGCTGGTGGCCGCCGCGGTGGGGCCGCGCACGCAGGAGCTCCCTGGAGCTCGCGTCGGCAGTTGCGCGTGCTCCGTGCAGGCGATCTGGCTCGCGCCGGCGGCCCCGCGCAGCACGACGACGGAGGCAACGGGGAAGGCGGAGGGACCGTAGGATGGAAATCCGACGGCGCTTATTTACTGTAGACGTGGCTTAATTAGGGATAAAAAATCGCCCTTTTTAGGTCTTTTAAAGATATGATTGTTAATTTTTATTGTGGTGTTCTTGAACATACCCTTTCTAATTTTTTTTGAACGATACCCTTTCTAAATTTGAAAATTTTATTTTGGGACGATGGCCCGTCACAAACGACTCATTTTCTGCTGGTGGCCTGATGTGCTTATTGCAGAATATGTACCAATTCATGACCTGGGCTCGAAAGCCCATCTGAGATGGGCCTTCAGATATGTTCCCTTGTAGCAGTGTCGTACATCAATTTTCTAGAATTCACAATTTCAAAAGAATGCAAATTCTAGCATTTCTGTAAAGCCCTGCATGACAAACAAGTAATGCACGTCATTTTTGAAATTATGAATTCAAAGTTTTTGGTCACAGAGCACTCAAAGGAGCGCTTCATAATACTTTTTGTGTGTCAGAATTGTATATACAGCAAAATCAATCCCATGCATGGATTGGTATATACAGTACCATATTCTTTCTACTACCACTGTGAATGTAACAGCTAAATAATTAACAGTATTATTGCTTTTAGCTGATATATATAATCGTACCACAGGAATCTTCTTGACAGCAGTGGTAGGGCTATGTATGTCTAGGCCAGCCAAAGGGGAATTGAATAGACCCATGCCCCCATCCCTCTCTATAGTGATGCTACAATGTCGTTTCTTTTAGTTCTTCATCAATGACCCTTGGTCACTAATTAATAATTTCTCAAGAATTTAGAACAAAAAAAAATCTGCCTTTGGTTTTAGAGCACTGCAATATATAGTCGAAGCATATATTTTCTTTCCAAGAATTCTTACAATGATTGAAAAAAATAAAAATTGTTCATCTGATAGAATCGTACGGTAGTCAAGGTAGAAAGTACCTGGAAATACTTAGACTAAAGTATATGGTGATACAAAAATGTGGGACCAAATACCAAAAAGAGTGGGACCGACTACTAATTCCTTTCCATCTCCTATACTTTAGTACCTTCAAATCTTTCCTAGCATTCTCGGATGTGCGCATCTCTAGCTAGTTGTGCATTGATGATTAGTTAAGGACGAAACAAAAAAGTTTTCGTTGATCGTGCTGGCCGGTTAGCGAGCTCACCTTCAGGTACGTTGCATTGCTTGTTCACTTGTTCAGAAATTGGGACGAGCACGATATGTGCTATAGTTGCACACACGAAGCACGTACGGGACATCGATCAAGTTGGCGAGGCGCTGGTAGATACTGATCCAGGGGCATCAAGGCACCATGCTGCCTATAGCTTGGGCGACCGCTGTCAGCCGGTCGACGTCGATCCCAGCACGCGTCTTGGCTGGACCTAGCACAGTTGGTGGCTTGCTCCCATCGCGACTGGACCCAGCCAAAAACGACAAGGAAAACGATCGCGTATGAATTGATAGATCCGTCCACAAACTGTACTAACAACGAACGGCGGCTATGCTAATGCTAGATAGCTAACGAGATAACGTTTGATTATTAACTAGCGTTTCAAGCTGACAGCAGAGTGCATGCGCTTTGATCTTGGATGCAAATGCTCATGGGAAAAGTGGTACCAGCTCATCCAAACAGAAATACTTCTCGGTAAAAAAAATGCACTTTTTGTTTTTATCTATATAAATATAATCAGTAGGGGGCATGAACCCCTCCCGTTGCTTAAAAAAAATCAAAATACTATTGTGATGGGCTAAACTTAGCTAAGACTCGAAACTTTAGCATGTGTATTAATACTAATATGTGCTAAAGTTTAACACTTAACTTTTGTTCTACAAACAGAACCTTAATCCTTGTTTATTTGCTGCTTTGTGTGTGGCGTGCAGTCGCAGCTGGCGGCCTTCTTCATTGCTCATATATATGGCCCCCACCGACTGTGGAGTAGTAGCTAGCCGGTCTCTCTCTCTCTCTCATTTCCATTGCAAAGCACTTGGATTATTATAAATAGGTGGTCCTAGGGGAACATTTCAAAGTATAGGGTGGTGCGGAATCTTGTACATTATCATTCTAATATAATACAAAACTACATCTCCTATGCTTTGAAAAGTTGGTAGGAGACACCCTCCTGCCTTGCACATTTTGGAGGGAACAAACTTGAGATTTTCCATTACTTAGTAATATAATAATTAATTTTTTTATAATACTAGTAGAGATGTATGTGCCACATGTAAGTATTTAATTTTTCTTCCATCAAGTAAGTCATTTATTTTCCTTCCAAAAATAGTACACGTCTTTCTTTTCCTTCCATAAACAATGATATCAATTATTATTCTTCCCAAACAAATAATGACGCGAATTATGGGTAAATGAATGTGCAAATAAAAGTAAAGTGTGTACTAAAGAAAAGCAATACGCGGGTACAAAAGATGGGTATAGAAAATTGATGGTGTAAAAAGTATTAGGATTTTGGTGGAAAACATTAAGGAAACTAATCCCCCCCTCCTTCATCAAACCTTTTGACTTGACAAGTGGGGCCTCCATGAGGGGGTACAGTGGGCCTAATCTTGGTGAATGTTGTTTTACTTGGTTATATCCACTAGCTACGAACTTGGATTATCCTATAGAAGCCAGCTTTGTAGGTTTTTTGTTTTTTTTGAAGCTTTGTAGGTTTTGTAGTGACTCTCATTTGTTACCGTGTCTAGCCGAGAAGCTTTACCCAGTCACATTGGTGGTTAGGCCTATTGGCTGTGTGGTCTACTTTATGTATTGGTAGTCATTAGGACATGTACTATTTTTGCTTCTTTTTTTTTTATTGTGTGCATCTTACTTATGTAGAGTCTGAAAATACTTTTCAAAGTCTTGCATCGTCTCCATATAATAAAAACCTTGGAAATCCATAAAACTTCACTTGTTGGAAAAATAAATATATAGAGGATGTTTTTCCCATGGAAATGATTCATTTTTTCCAAATATATATTGTCCACATGAACAAGAATGGCGCACCATATATATCTTACTAAGTCCCATTTAATATGAGATAATAATAGAAACTTTGCAGAATTATTTGTATGCTGGTTCACAAAAGATATATGTTAATTAAATTCCCATATTCCTTAAAAAAAGGCTTAATAAGTTTTTGAATTTCATTGCATTATTCTGATGGAAGGAGGTCACACGTCCCAGAAAGTACTATTGCCCTTGTACTGTATAGGACCACCCTGAACTTGGCTATCTTCTGCGGGCCTTCTTTACGTTGGCTTGTTGCTGCGCATGCGGCCTAAACCACCTAAACCATTATCCATCCATCCGATCAGATACCACATGTATACCCCAAGCCTACTTAATTCCACACGTTTCTGTCATCGAAGTTGACCTGTTATTTGTTCATATCCTCAAATTAAACAAAAAAAATACTGCATTCAGTGGTAGAGCCAAGGAATTGAACTTTCAGGTGATTTGTTTCATATCATGAAACCAAAAACGCATTCAGTGGTAGAGCCAAGGACCTTGCATCTGCTGATTTCATCATCATCAAACCAAAAAACTGCATTCAGTAGAGCCAGCAACTTTTCAGAGTTCATCAGCTGCAAGGCTGTTGCAAAGTTGCGAGCAGCCGAGTGGCACAAGTTTGCATCGATCACAGCAAGAATGGAACTCATACAGTGACGAACATATGACAGGGAATGAATACATCAGTGTTACAATTTTTTCAAGAAAGAAAAAAAATGGAGACGAAGTTCAAGGCATGATGACACACATAAACTGCACAACAACACAAATGACGACACAAGGCGACGAGGACCAGACCAAGCACAACAACGAACACGAATGGCACCGACTAGTGTCGGATTATTGCGATTTCCGAGGAGGCCATCAGCGGAGGAAAAATTAAATCGAAGCCCGGGCAGAGGAAAGTGCTGATGGCAGCAGGCACAGTAACAGCAGCCTGCAGTAAGCTAGGAACCATATTTTGTCACATGATGGAGCACCCCGGGTTCTCCTCGGTGACCATGTCGCACCACCACGGCGGCGGGTACGCCCCCGGCGGCGGAGGCGGCCAGCAGATCGGCGGTCTGGAACCGCAGCTGCACGGCGGCCTCCCGCCGCAATGGTGGTGCTTGTCGTCATCCTTGGAGCACGAGCACGGCGGCGGCTGAGGCGGCTGCGGCGGCGGCGGCGGCGGCGGCTGCGGCTGCGGTGGCGGCTTGGAGCAGTGGCACGCCTGGTGCGGCGGGCACGGGCACCACGGCCGCGGAGGTGGGTACGCGCACGCCCAGCTCTGGGACGACCAAGGGTACGGCACCGGGTACGGGTACGGGTACGGCACCACCTTCACCTCCGGTTTGGGCGGCGGCGGCGGCGGCTTCGGCTTCTCCTCCGGGGGCTTCGGCTTCTCCTCCGGCGGCTTCGGCTTCTCCTCCGGCGGCTTCGGCTTGTCCTCCGGCGGCTTCGGCTTTTCCTCCGGCTTGGGCGGCGGCCAGACCTCGACGATGGTGATCTCCTTGACGATCCTGCCGGCCTTGTAGCAGATCTTCTTGGAGAGCTTCTCGCCGCTGAACTTGCCGCGTACAATCACCTTGTTCAGCTTGTCCTCGAACTCCACCTTCTCAATGCAGAAATCCTCTGCAGCAGCACATGACCAGAATATCGTCAAGATTTGTAATCTACTTTCTACTAGCTGCGCTCGCAATTAATCATGGTTAAGGTTAATTCACTGTATGGTTCTTATTCTGAAAATTTCCCTTGCACATGCCTACATGGTGATGGTGCTCGTCAGAAGTCAGAACTTTTCTGATTTCAGATTATGGTTGCAGTTTCAGGATTATTAATTTATTAATTTTCTGTTCCAAACAAAAAAAAATTGGATTCTATCCTCGCCTCATGGAAGCTTTTCCTGCTGCATAGTAAATGTACCTTTGAGGCAGTCCAGGACCCTGGTGATCTTGGCTCGGCAGCGGCAGCATTGCAGGTCCACGGAGATAACCAAGATTGTCATCTGCAAATCAAACAAACATGTGTAGGGAAACAATCTTGACTACGCTGTGAGAACGTGTGCAAATATTGATTTCTTATCAATCATGCATGGCCACTTTACAACTCCTCACAAAATTAGTGGTTCGTTTTGAGATTTCCTTAATTCTAAAAGTTCAAACTGATTAACAGATAGCAAACTAATTGCTTAAGAAAATTTTTGCAAGGAAGAACCTCTGCATGAGGACAAGGCTCGCTACCTGAACTTTGCCATTAAACGGATGAGAGTTTGACACCATACATGATACATTCGCGAGGAAGGGAAACTCAACTAAGGCTAATTATACATCAAACAAATAAACATCCCCCAAACACCTATGGAACTATACATCGAAACTAAAGCCAATGTCGGTCTATGCGGTGATTAGTACAACAAGTACGGAAACAATTGAAGGGAAAGAGAAGGATTAAGCTCACCTTTCAAACCTCAATGCTGGCAAGAGAGGAGTTTGCAGGGGAAGGAGAGGAAGAATAGAACGGAGCAAATAATGTGAGCCTTGTGTATTCTTATGGCTGGATAAGCTGAAGCCTGCCGAAAGGCTTTAATGCTGGCATTGAGTCTGGTCCATTGGATCGCATTTCAACGGCGTTGATACTTTGGGAATGGGTTGTGAAATCTACATGAAGGGATGTGAAAAGGACTAGAGCTGTACAGGACATTTGGTCCTTCTCAGGGGCCTGTCCTGCTACTGTCCCCTCGTTTTCTTGCTTTTTCTCTATCACATGATTTTACATACCATGGTTGCAGGATTTCAATTTGAATACGGAAAGGTCTCTTTCCAGAGGTTTGTAGCAAGGCAGAAGTGTTTTGCTGGCGTGCACTTCTGCCTGAAAGCTAGTGCATCATTCAACCCAAACCTCACCATTGCATCATTCTTTTTACTGAAAGCTAGTGCTCCATCTCCAAATCAAAGAAACACTTTCTATCCTGCCTGATAGAAAACAAGATACGAATGGTAAGTATGTATTGTTGTGCCGAAGTCCCAGACTACATTTTCATATCGTAGGCCGCCATCCTCCGTTTGCACGTCTTCGGCGAGGACGCTGCAGGTGTGTTCGCGGTTGGTTTGAGGTCGTCATCTATACCTCCGTCGGTTCTTTATGTTCGCACCTTGACCATGTATGTCGCTCGATTTTCTCTAGCGGATACTTTGTATGCTTCTCTGATGGATGCTTTGCCATCACCATCTTGGCGGAAGTTTTGCCGCTGTCGTCTCTTCTCTGGTGGATGCTTGGCACCGATTGGAATGTTTTAGACGGATGCTTTGTCGTCGTTGTTCTACCATGCATGGTCACGTTGCATCCTTTTTACAAGTTTAGATGTTTTGGTCGTTTCAGCTAGGTTTGTTAGGTTGGGTGGTTTTCTTTTCTCTCGTTGCTTTAGCGCACTCTCGATTGTTTGCCACCTTGGTGGATTTGCAACACTGCGCTATGAGGGTTGTCTCGTAGTTGCATCCACTACTACAGAACAAGCATTTTGTTCCGGTTGGGAAAGGCCTTTTGTCCCGATTTCCCAACCGGGATCGCCAAGGCGGGACAAAAGGGTCCCGGGTCAGACAACCGGGACAAATGAGGTCCCTTTTTTTTCTTTTTTCTTTTTCTTTTTCTTTTGGGTTATTTCTATTCCATTTCAGATTCCATTTTGTATTGAAATTTAAGTGGAGTATGAAGTCCACTAATATATATATATATATGTGTATATATATATATTCATTTATGTAATATTAGTTCTTATTATATACGATAAATAATAAGAACTAATATTACATAAATGAATATATATATTCATTTATCTATATTAGTGGAGTTCATATATATATATATATATATATATATATATATATATATATATATATATATATATATATATATATATATATATATATATATATATATATATATATATATATATATATATATATGCTCACATACAAATATATATACTTAATTACATACAAAGTGAAACACAAAAGTCAATTACACAAGTGCAACTAAAGTTTTACTTAATTTTATCATATTTACTCCTATTATCTATGTTTGACACGCCATCATAGTAGAATTCTCCTGCCGGGTCCAGGACCTCGCGAACAATAAATCCGCGCATGGCTTCTTGAATCGCCAGGACCTTTCCTCTGGTAGGAGTGTATCATGCATTTGATAAACCTGTGGTAAAATGAGAATATTGATTAGAACATTACAAAATGAGTTACATGCAATTATGATAAAGTTTTTTACTTACTTCCTTCTCCCATTCGCTTTCGGTCTTTTGAGGACATACCAGGCCATGGATATTCTCTATGACATAGTATGCGCATAAATTAGTTTTTTGCACATGCCTCCGACACTTTAAGAGAAATAAATAAAGTAATTAGCTATCAATTAATGTATATATATTAAAGGATATGGAACATGCAAATAAAGTAGAATCCCATTCGTACTGGAAAGTCTGTCTTCCATTTTAGTTGGGCGCTGAAATTGCCACTATGCTTTTGAACGAATTTCTTCCAAACCTTGAAAATGAACCCAGACGAATAATTAAATATAGTTGATTTCAAAAGCAATGGTGATTAAGGTGGTATGAGAAGAATTAATTACTTGTTCAACATGTCCCTCATGTCTTTGTATTGGTCTGGATTTCTCCGCAAAGAGTCCATAAAAACTACTAAGCTCAAGTCCGGAAATATGAGAACTAGTATCCAGTGATCTCTGCAAGATTTCATGTATGGTTAATAAAATTCAGTTATACAGAACTAAAATAGTTACATGGCAGAAAAGACTTATGCAAAGTTGTACGGAAATAGAATGAGACTCTTGTAATGTTGAATGCTTAAGTACTTGTACAAATTTTTGAATGTTTCTGCAGGATTGCTCAGGAGATTCTTGCAATTCACAACCTGGGGGTCGACGAAGCCGATGTGATAATACCCTTTTTTCCGGCATATTTGAATCTCCATCCTACGGGATACAAAATGAAGTAAGGAACCCCCATCGTTAGTTATATATGGTAATGAACAAGATTTAAAGAACACACTTACAGAAGCCACAAAGCGATGATAGAGATGTCGAGGGCGTCCTGATGGTATAATTGGTACACTTCTTCCCAATCAATCCATATGATGGCCTTTCCACAAAAGAAATCTTCATCTCCAATCTTTGCGCCCTGCATGAAGTTGCATTCTCTCATCGCCTTCATGTACAAATCATGTAGCCTCGCATTTGCGTTGGAAGGAACTGCACAATGTCTAGGGGACAAGGCTAGTGCCCTCCTTATAGTGCCATTTCACCACTAGAGCTATCAGATACTCTTTCAGCGGATTCGGATCTGGATTCGAAGCCCCTATTATCTGATCAGTAGTGAGCTTTGCTGATTGCAAGAACCCAAGAAAGCCTTATTGTTCCTGGTTTAGAATAACTAGTGGTTCTATTGATTGTTTCTGTTGGGCCCCGAGCTGTGGAACACCGGACGATGGCGATCCTGATTTTCTCTTGTCGTATGATTTCTTAATCGAGAGGTCGTAGTCCGAAAGTGGCGGTTTCGCAATGAACTTTCTCCTATTCGATTCCTTCATTCCAATAAAATTTTTTAATTTTGAAGGGTCCAGTGGTTTATTCTTATTCTCTGGCTCCATTTTTTTCGCCTCTTTGGCGATGGCGGAGGAGGTGAGCCAGGAGATGGCGGCTCAGTAGGAGTAGTCGACGGCTGCCTAGGAGATGGCGGTTCAGCAGCAGAGTGTTCTGGGGCAGCACCCAGAGACGGTGGCGGAGGAGGTGAACGATGATCGAGTTGCGGCGATGCCGGCCTTGATCCCTGATCGGTAGGCTTGAGGATGATGTACCGCTTGTCCCATAGGATGTAACCATGAACAGCGTCTGCTAGTGTTGTCTCCCCGTCACCTCCAGGAATATCGAGCTCGAGATTCTTCCAATCATTGCACACCTCCTTGACCCCAACTTTAGCGTATCCAGCCGGGATCTCCTGCCCATGGTACACCTCGCCTGGTGTGCTTGACATGGCGGAACCATACGCTACCGTGAACCTTAAGTTCTTACTGCAAGTTTGAAGCACACAAGGTGTTCGCTGGGTGATCTCATCCACTGGATAGTGCTGCTCGGCCATCGTATCAATAGCGGTGATTCCCATAACGGCAGGGAGGCCCGTGGAGGCGCATCTGCTTTTATGTTGAGATAGGCCGGCCGCATCGACAATAGGCTCTGCAGGCGCCGTTTGCTGTTGCTGCTGCTGGCTCATTGCTAAGGCCACCTGGCGTTTAACCTCTTCTGCCATTCTTTCATCTTGTGAGAGGAGCTATTCCTGTAGCCTTCGCAAGTGTAGGCGCTCCTCGTTCTTCCTTCTATCCCGGCTTCTATATGTATCGATGTAATCTCTGAAGCCATATTTCCACGCAACCACTCCCTTGCCCCATGTACGCCCCGGATGTTCTGGGTTCTGAAGAGCGTATGTCAGTTCGTCCTTTTCTCTATCGGGCTGGAATGTGCCTTGGCTAACTGCTTGTATGGGCTCCTGTAGTCTGCGGGCCACTTGCTGAATTTTCTGGCCAAAGATGCACTCACCCGTCTCTGGGTCCAATGTTCCACCATGAGCATAGTACTAGTTCTTTGAACGTTCAGGCCAGGTGATGGTCGCAGGCGTGATATCTTTGTCAATCAAATCATGCTCCATCTTCTCCCATTTTGGTTTTGCCATCTTGTACCCACCTTGCCCTAGAGTGTGATGATATACTTTCTTGGAGGCATTTTCCTTGGACTTTTCCACGTTCCGAATCCCAAGCTCTGAAGACTTATATGCCACAAAGGCATTCCACTGGTCCTTCTACTTTACAAGGTCTCCAGTGAACTCTAGCATTTTCCCTTTCTTGATATAATTCTTCGTTAGATTCTTCTTAAATGTCTGAAGTTGTTCGGCCATCTTGCTCAGGGTCCAACGCTTAGCTGCTTCTTCTGATTTAGTCGGAACCGTGAAGTTCTTCTTCAGCTCCCACCAGAGCCACTCCTTTTCTCTTTCAGGCACCACATCCCTTTGCTCGCTTGGATTGTTAGCTTTCCATAACCTAAAGCTGATACGGATGTGGTCTCGGACAAGACAACCACGTTGCCTAACGTATTTCTTTGCGGCTGCTTCTGACGCGATTGGTTCGCCATCTGGAGCCACTTCTGTTATGATAAATCGCCCTTCCAATTTCTTGGTCGGGCCTCGCTTCGTTTTTTGGGTCTGCCGACTTGATGATCCAGATGGCTTCAAAAAAAAAATAAATATATATTCATGGTTATGACTCATTGTAAGTACGACTTAGAACACAAGGATCGATGTTCAGGTATATACGTTTGCTTCCTGGTCAGTAGCAGCAGCTGTATTTTGATCTATTTCCTCGCCGCCGGACATATTGAGGTATATGTTGGTATTGGCGGCATCACCGGTGTCGTCGGCATGAGGAGCCGTGGCCGCGCTACCGGATGCAATCATGTCCATTAAGAATTGCTCATCATCAATCTCGTCACGTTGCGAGTCCATCTTAACTAACTATTGAATATACAAATTGTTTTGATCAAATTAAATTAAGTATCCAACTTAATTTCCATCTAAATTTGAAACTAAAATTCCAATACATTTCAAACTAAATTTTAAACTAAATTTCCAAAGTAAATTTGCATACTAATTTTTAAGGATCCAAAATTTCAAAGATAAAAAATTCCATCTAAATTTCTATCCAAATTTCCAACTAATTTGCCAAACTAAATTTCCAAAGTAAATTTGCATACTAATTTCTAAGGATCCAAAATTCCAAGGATAAAAAATTCTATCTAAATTTCCAACTAAATTTCCAACTAAATTTCCAAACTAAATTTCCATCTAAATTTCCAAACTAAATTTGCATACTAATTTCTAAGGATCCAAAATTCCAAGGATCAAAATTTCCATCTAAATTTCTATCTAAATTTCCAACTAATTTTCCAAACTAAATTTCCATCTAAATTTCCAAAGTAAATTTGCATACTAATTTCTAAGGATCCAAAATTCCAAGGATCAAAATTTCCATCAAAATTTCTATCTAAATTTCCAACTATTTTATCAAACTAAATTTCCATCTAAATTTCCAAACTAAATTTGCATAATAAATTTCTAAGGATCCAAAATTCCAAGAATCAAATTTCCATCTACATAATTAACGATTTGAATTACAAACAATATAATGCAGTAAACAAACTGAATAAAAAAAATTGTTGCCCTCAAATTTGAACCTAAAACCTAAAAGGTTCAAATTTGAGGGCAACATTACTGTTGCATCAAATTGGTGCCTTGCACGGGGCCGCCGCCCGCCGGCCTACAATGCCGGCGTGGGCAGGGGGGTCTGGGGCGGCTCACAGCGAGGAGGACGGCAGATGAGGCGGCGGAGCTCGGGGCGGGGATGTTGAGGACGCGCGGCGGCGCTCGGGGTAGCACGATGCAGCGGCGCGGCGCTCGGGGCAGGACGACAGCGCGGTGGAGCGGCCGGGCTCATGCTCGACGAAGGCGTGCCTCGGGGAGCGAGGGGGGCGGCACGTGCTGTCGGCCCCAGCGGACGGCGGCGCGGTGCTTCGGGCCGCGCGGGGGGATGGCGGCACGTGTGCGAGGTCGATGAGGTGGCGGCGGCGGCGCCGGCGCTTGGTGATGAAGGGCCGGGGATGACGCGGCATCATTCGGGGCGGGGATGGGGACGACGGCGGTGCTCGGGGTGGGGCACGACGACGGCGAGCAGCGGCTGCGGGCGGTCGATCGATCAAAAACTGCAAGTGTTGAGGAGGGGGAGAGGGGGCGCCGGGATATATAGGGGGGAGGGGGCTTTTGGTCTCGATTCCGGCCACCACCCGGGACCAAAGACCTTTGGTCCCGGGTGGTGGCTGGAACCGGGACCAAAGTCCCCCGCTTTGGTCCTGGGTCGTGTCACGACCCGGGACCAAAGGTGACTTTTGGCGGGCCGCGGCGAAAATGCGCCTGCGGCCCACTTTTAGTCCCGGGTGGATCTACCACCCGGGACAAATGGGGGCCCGTGGCGCCAAAACTTTTGAGTTCTTGAATTATTTCTTTTTTTCGTTTCTATTTTTATTTGCCTTTTTAAAATAGTATAGCAGCTATTAATTGTGTAAAAAATAAATTATGGTTCCAAAAATATTCAAATAAAGTTCCTGGCCTTATTTATACTTGACATGTACACAATAATTATTTAATTATATTTAAGTTATTTGGATCCTTGATATATATAACTTTATGCATATAATAATTTCTATTTTTACCATGCAAATATGTATTAGATAAAATAATTGTTTCAAACTATTGGTTTACGAAATAAAATGAGTTTCTTCAACACATTAATGTTGGAAAAGTGAGTAGTACATATAACTTAGCCATTTCATGTGCTAGTCAATGTGTTTGTTAATTTTGTGATTGAGTTTGAATATGTTAGTTAGAGTTTGTAGTTATATGTTTCATGAAACAAATATAAATAAAAATATACAAAAAGGGTACTAACCCTACAAATACATATTTATTTTAAAATAAATTGATACATCACATATATTAAAACTATATGTTTATAGAATTTGTTGCATCACATATATAATCAAAATATTCAAATTCTCCATCACATGTTTATGAAATATTACATGATGATTCTAATACATCAAGGGTCAACTGATACTAGTATGGTAACAGACTTTCTCTTCACAAATGTCCCTTGATTATGATCACGACGCAAGTATGGAGCATCCTCATTGGCCAGTAGGATGCATGGATCAGCATTGACTGTGAAAGATGGAATGTCAGCAAAGTTATTATAGTCCTCTGACAAGTCTGTCCTGTCCTCGACTCCAACAATATTTCTTTTACCTGAAAGGACTATGTGTCGCTTTGGCTCATCTATTTATTTGTTGATCCCCTTCTTTGGCTTGCTAGACATGTCCTTAACGTAGAAAACCTGAGAAACATCATGGGCTAGGACGAATGGCTCGTCTCTGTACCCAAGATTGTTAAGATCAACTATTGTCATACCATACTGATCTTTTGTTACTCCAGTCAGCTTCACCCACTAGCACCGAAACAGAGGCACCTTGAAATTGGGATCGTAATCCAGTTCCTATATCTCTTCAATGTAACCGTAAAATGTCTCCTTTTTTTCATTGCTGTCTGTGGCATCCATACGCACACCACTATTTTGATTTGTGCTTTTTTTATCTTGGGCTGCCGTGTAAAATGTGTTCCCATTTATCTCGTACCCTTGGTATGTTAAGATATTCCAAGACGGTCCCCTAGACAACAAGAACAATTGTTCACCTATATCCATATTATGCATTAGATGTCTCCGCAACCACCTGCCAAAAGTGTCGATGTGTTGATGTGTAATCCAGGTCTCAGACTTTTCTAGGAATTCCGAGGTTAGAATCTTCTTATGTTCCTCGATATACGGATCCACCAAGGACGATTGTTGAAGAACCGCGTAATGTGCTTTCTTGAACGAGTCATCATCTTTGCAGACATGAGATTTTTTCCCTAGTGTGCCCTTTCTATTTAGTCTCCTCTCATACTGCGATTCAGGGACCCCAATCGGTTTAAGACCATCAATAAAATCAACACAAAAGTCAATAACCTCCTCTGTTCCGTACGCACTGGTGATGCTTCCTTCTAGACGAGCGCGGTTACGAACACATTTCTTTAGTACACCCACAAACCTCACGAAGGGGAACATGTTGTGTAGAAATACAGGTCCGAGGATATCAATCTCTTTCACAAGGTGCACTAGAAGATGTGTCACAATGTTGAAGAATGATGGTGGAAATATCAGCTCAAATCCAACAAGACACTGTACCACATCGTTCTGCAGCTTTATCAGACTGTCTGGGTCAATTATCTTTTGAGAAATTGCGTTGAGGAAGGCACATAACTTCACGATGGTTAACCGCACGTTCTCAGGCAGAATCCCCCGCAGCACATTGGGAAGAAGTTTAGTCATAAGCACGTGGCAGTCGTGAGACTTTAGGTTTGTCAATTTCTTCTCTTGCAAATTTAGGATTTCTTTTATATTCGATGAGTATCCAGATGGGACCTTGACACTGCTTAAGCATTCAAATATGCTTTCCTTTTCTTCTTTGCTAAGAGTATAGCTGGCGGGACTTAAATAATATCGTCCATTATCTCGCTTTTCAGGATGTAGGGCATCTCTGTTTTCCATTCGTTGCAATTCCTGATGTGCTTCTAGTGTATCTTTGTTCTTTCTGTACACTCCCAAAAATCCTATCAGGTTGACGCAAAGATTCTTTGTGAGGTGCATCACATCAATTGCATGGCGAACATCTAAGACTTTCCAATATATATGGTAGCTCCCAGAAAATAGACTTCTTCTTCTACATGGGTGCCAATCCGTTGTCGCTCGGAACAGGTTGGCTACCTGGTCCCTTTCCAAATACTACTTCTAGATCTTTGACCATTTCTAAGACGTCACTGCCAGTACGGTGCTTCGGTTTTGTTCAGTGGTCCGCCTGCCCTTTGAAATGCTTGCCTTTCCTTCGTGCCTGATGTCTGATGGGAAGAAACCGACGATGACCCATGTATACACACTTTCTGCAGTGAGTCAACCATATACTATTGGTATCCTCCAAACAGTGTGTGCAGGCTCTGTATCCCTTGTTCGATTGTCCTGACAGGTTACTAAGAGCAGGGCAGTCATTGATGGTTACGAACAACAATGCTCGTAGGTTGAAGTCCTCTTGTTTGTATTCGTCCCACATCTGTACACCTTCTTTACGCCATAGCAATAACGGTTCCTCAACCAATGGTCTTAAGTACACATCGATGTCATTTCTGGGCTGCTTTGGGCCCGGGATAAGTATAGGCATCATGATGAATTTCCGCTTCATGCATAGCCATGGTGGAAGATTGTATATGCATAGAGTGACAGGCCAAGTGCTGTGCCCACTGCTCATCTCACCGAAAGGATTCATGCCATCTGTACTCAAACCGAACCTTTTGTTTCTCTCATCCAAGGCAAATTCAGTGTACGTTCTATCTATTTTTCTCCACTGTGACCCATCCGCTGGGTGTCTCAACATTTAGTCTTGCTTGCGTTCCTCTTTGTGCCATCGCATCAACTTAGCATTATCTTTATTTCTAAACAGACGCTTCAGACGTAGTATTATAGGCGAGTATCACTTGACCTTGGTGGGAACTCTCTTCCGAGGACGCTCCCCCCCGACGTCCCCAGGATCATCTTTTCAGATCTTGTAACGCAATGCACCGCCTACGGGGAAAGCATCCAAATTCTCGTAGTCACCTCGGTAGAGGATGCAGTCATTGGGATATGCATGTATCTTCTACACCTCCAATCCTAGAGGGCAAACAAGTTGTTTTGCTTCGTACGTCGTGCTAGGAAATTCGTTGTCTTTAGGAAGCATTTTTTTTCAAAAAATTTAGTAATTCACCAAATCCCTTGTCTGACACACCATATGTTGCCTTCCATTGCAACAACTCCAGTGTGGTGCCAAGCTTCTTCAACCCATCCCCACATCCTGGGTACAACAACTTGCGATGGTCCTCTATCATCTGTTGGAACTTTAGCCACTCTTTTTCACTCTCACAATCTTCCCGCTCACCGCACAATGCCTGCCCAAGCTCGTCGGTGGGCTCATTTTCTGCAGCATCTGCTTCAGGCTCTTCCATGACAGTAACATCGCCAAAGGCACTGAATCCAGCATGAATTAGAATTTGGGCATCATCATAATCTACTTCTTTATTGTCTTCCATCATAACACCTTTTTCTCCATGTTTGGTCCAACATAAGTATTTGGGCATGAAACCATGACGAAAAATGTGACTGTGAAGGGTTGTTCTAGAGGAATAATCTTTATTATTCTGGTAGTGTAAGCATGGGCAGCACATGAAACCATTCTGCTTGTTTGCCTCGGCGACATTCAAAAAATAATGCAAGCCATCAATGAACTCTTTGGTACGTCGGTCAGCTTTGTACATCCATTGCCGGTCCATCAGCATTGTTTGAATAACATGAATAGAAAAATAAATGGTCCAAAGTAATAACATTACTCATACACCACGATTAATTAAAAGGTCTACATAATCCATCACACAAACATAATAATTTAAATGGTTCAAACTGAAATAATAGCAAATACAATACATGCATGCTAATACAAACTACTCACGAGACCTATTGACTGAGGCCTCGTGAACCGCCTCGCAAAGTCTCTCCACATTACGGTCAAATTCTACTAGCCCTGATGCTTCACGCCTTGCATTATAACGAGTAATCAACTCGCGATCGTCATCCGTACCATGTAGTTTCACATTAAATTCACGCTAAAATTTGGGATTTTCTCGACCAAGTTCAAAGCATTGAAATGCTCTCTCAACCCAACGACGAATATGACATCTCAGAAGTCCAACACGCTCCTCAGGTCGGAACTCAAGGGAATGTCCAGTGGGCTCCAGTTGATTGCGTACCGCCGCCCGAGCAGACGCACGACGCTCCAATGTACTCACAGGTGGCAAACTCATACTCCCTACACTTATCTTTACAACAATATAATGAAGACACATACAAAATACAACTAATTATTCATAATACAATAAAAAATTAATAAAATGCTAAATAGTCACATTGTAATATATACATACTCACATTGTAATATATATACTCTCATTGTAAACAAAAATCTAGTTTTAATTTGTAATAATAATATGAACTCTCTATACATGGAAAATCGCACATCAACTCTCTATACAAGAAAATCACACATCAACTCTCTATACTCATCTAGATAAACTAAAACAAGTAAATCTATCTATATATGCACAGCTAAAAGTACCACACACATTTGAGTTCAAATGGTATAAAAATAAAGAAACTTTCATAATTAAACCTCCCATTTCTCTATTTCTAAACAATAAAAACTGAGCTAAACAAGAAATGAATGATGAGAGGAACAAGTTCCTAACCTTTATAGCTGTTGAATGGATAGGGAATCAAAGAGTCTTCACAAATCATGGACGAAATGGACAAGAACTCCCTCGCCCCGAGCCAAGAAAAACAAGAACACTGAGCTGAATGGCTCGGGGGGGGGGGGGGGGGGAGGAAGAAAGGGGATATAGGCAGGGGCCTTTTGTCCTGGTTGGATCCACCAACCGGGACCAAAGCCCCCCCCATTTGTCCTGGGACCATTGGTCCCGGATGGAGCCACCAACCGGGACAAAGGGGTAATGCTTTGGTCTCGGTTGGTGGCTCCAACCGGGACAAAAGGCCCCTGCCCTCCCACGCTGCCCAGGCTAGCCGTTGGACCTGGGACTAAAGCACTCTTTGGTCCTGGGTCCAAAGGCAGCCGGGACAAATGACTTGGACCAAAAGCCTGTTCTGTAGTAGTGATCGCTGTAACTCTTTTCCTTACACTGCGCTACGAGGGTTGTCTCGTAGTTGCATCCCTGTAACTCTTTTCCTCACCATTGCTGGCGTGCATTGGTTCAGAAATCATTTTGGGGATGTAAGGATTTCAACCCAAACCTCACCATTGCATCATTCTTTTTACTGAAAGCTAGCGCTCGATCTCCAAATCAAAGAAACACTTTCGATCCTGCCAGATAGAAAACAAGATACGAATGGTGAGTATGTATTGTTGTGCCGAAGTCCGACTATGTTTTCATATCATATAGTAGGCCCATATATCCTCCGTTCGCGCATCTTCGGTGAGGTCGCTGCCAGTGTGTTCACGGTTGGCTTGAGGTCGTCATCTATACCTTTGTCGGTTCTTTATGTGTGCACCTTGACCATGTGTGTCGCTCAATTTTCTCTAGCAGATACTTTGTATGTTTTTTTGACGGATGCTTTACCATCGACATCTTGGCGGAAGTTTTGCCGCTGTCATCTCTTCTCTGGTGGATGCTTGGCCACCGACTGGAATGTTTTAGATGGATGCTTTGCCGTCGTTGTTCTACCATGCATGGTCATGTTGCATCCTTTTTACAGGATTAGATGTTTTGGTCGTTTTGGCTAGGTTTCTTAGGTTGGGTGGTTTTCTTTTCCCCCTTGTTGCTTTAGCGCACTCTCGATTGTTTGGCACCTTCTTGTTGGATTTGCAACACTGCACTGTGAGGCATGTTCATGAAAAAAATACCATATATATAGTATGTAAGGGACTAGGAAGGATGGAACAAAGCGAGAATCTCAAGATGCCCCCAACCACCACTTTTGCATTATTCTTGATTTTTTGAACCTTAGGTTACATCAGGAAACAACGACTAAAATTAGAACATACACTTTTTAAAGTTAACCCAAACACCCTTATATCTGTTTATAAATTACTCAGCACTGCAATTCGATCAAATGATCATTTGATATAAAATGTAGTAGAAAATCTGAGACATGATCAGAATAGAAGAAACGATAAAGACAATAATACGAGGACCCGACACAAGATGTGGTTGATCTATTCTGATCATGGAAAAACATATATGCATCCTCTAACAATAAATAAAATAAAAAATATATGTTTTTATTGTCTTTATTGTTTTTCTTGAAATGCCCCAGAATTTGTAGATGCTCTAAAGTTCATTGCGCTGTTTACATTTAGTGATGCCCAACACTGTATTGCAAAGGGGCATTTCAAGAAGAGATGTTCAACATTCTCCTCTAAACCTGTTCCACAAACAGCACATCCATACTCTTCTAGGACCATATTTCTTCTTCTTAACACTTCTCTTGTGCTCGATCAATTTGTCTTGCATCAACAGCCAAAAGAAGATTTTGTGTTTCAGTTGATAAGCTGACTTCCATAGCCACCTGAAAGCTGCAGGGTGAATTTCCATATGCCCTCTAAAATGCTTGTAGGACTTAGAGCAGGAGAAGTATCCTGTTCTCCAAATGTATTCCCACCTGTCTTTTTCCATCACTTAAATAAAAATTGGAGATTATATTCTGGAATTCCATGTACTGTACAAAAGCCTCATCAGAAAGAGGGATGTGAAAGATTCTGTGAAACTGTGGTCCCAATGATTTTAGCCTTCTGTAGAGAGAGACTCTTATTCATAGCAAAAGAAAAAAGTTCAGGATAAATGAACTTTGGGAGTGTTCCATATTCCACACATCATTCCAAAGATATACTGAGCTGCCCAGATAGAGGTTTTGCTGAGCTGCCAGCATAAGATGAATTTATGTTTGTGACAGCAATAATGCTGCAAGAGGCTGCCCAAGACGGATGTTGTGGTAGGGATCAGCTGGTGCTATACATATCTCCCTGCCCTTGTTGGCTGCAGGTACATACGACGTGTCAGACTAAAACAATGAAACTTAGTTTGTACGACGATGTGAGGGTGGTGTTGTGTTCTAGTCTTCTGGACTTGATTAGTAGTTGCTGCTGGTCGGTTGTTGTACTTAATGGCCTCCTAGCTACTACGAGGTTGATGGCCTTCATCGTCACAATACCCATCATGTCCAGGTGGATTGGCCTGGCAAATAGTAGCTTATCTTTTTTTTCGAAACACAGTACATGCGCGCAGACGTTCACAAATGCATGCACATTCATCCCTATGAATACACGCACGAAACCCTACCCCTATAAGCAAGCCGGCAGATCCTCGAAATTGACGAAGTCACCATCGCTATCGAGGGGCACATCGCCTACCACAACTGAGCTACGCTCAGTTCGCAATAGTAGCTTATCTTAATCATCTTACCAGTAGACTATTAACCCGTGCACTCCACATAGGCTAATTATCTTATTAGGAGGTCTAAGTATTAAAAGTTCAAGAAAAAATTATAATCACCTTGTGCTCTCTCTCATTTGTTAAATATTCTAACACAATACTTATGTAGATATGAACTTATCTTTATTCGGTTGTGATAGACTTTTTTACCCACATTTATAGTCTTTTTTTTTCAATTTGCACCACATTTATCTTTATTTGGCTGTGATAGACTTTTTTTTTTACCCATTTATATGTGTTTGATGTTTCTTAATTGAACCCTTACTATCAGCTATTTTATTAACATAAAATTTGACATTCATATTGCTGACCCATACATCTATACATGGTAACACAAATCATGCATATTTATCTCTTCAAGTTAGTATTTTCTATAAAAACAATGATCGAAATTGGTAACTTAGACCTATTCTTTAGATTGCGGAATAGCTTTGGTCTTGATCATTCACATATGAACGGCTACAGCCAGGTAACTTAGAACCATGTATTTGGTGGAGTCTAGTTTTTTTACTAATGACATAAGTAAGTAATAATGTAGTTTCATATGTAGTAATTACTTTTAATAAAAGTATATGTAGGAAATTTTACATGCAAATTTAAGAGGTTACTTCCAGTTGTTGCTTTTTTATAATACAGGAATGAGAAATTTATATGCAAATGTAGGTACTATTTTTTTAATGACATCGGTAGGTAATTTTACATGAAGACAAGAAGGTTATTTAATTTAATTTTTCATAAGGGCGGATGTGTGTAATTTAGACACAGATTTAGGAAGTTAGTTTATACTATTTTCATAATTGCAGAAATGGGTAATTTTTTTAAAAATATAATAGATCCAGTAGATATGATGGTTTGCGAAATCCTCATGAAAATCTCTATGCACACAGTCCCTATGAAATCCTCGAGCACGCTTTCCTCCTTATTTGGCATCGGTGCCACCATCATACATCTTTGTATAGAAACTAAAATGGCTTCATCATTTGGCCGTGGATCATTTCACTGTCGACCACACGCTGGCTCACAAAAGCTTCAAGTGACTGATACAAGAAACGCACCAGCTTAGTCAGCTGGCATAGAAACATACATATAAATCATAGATGTAAGATGATCAATTTGCATCATGCAGCTGCCCGCAGTTAGATTACATGACGGTGCAGGCGCCGTAGGGCGGGCTGTCATCGCAGACGACCATCGGCTACGGCGGCATGTACGGCGGGTAGCCGCCGCTGCAGTAGCACGGCGACCACATTGGGCACTGGCACGCCGGCGGTTTCGGTGGCTCAGGTGGAGGCGGTGCTGGTGGTGGTGTTGGTGTCGGCTTGGACTGGCATCCACAGTGCGGCATAGGGCAGCTGCACAGCCACACCGGTTGTGGACACAGGTATGGGTATGGATACGGATACGGGTATATCACCTTGCATGGGGCTTGCTCTGGCTTGGGTTTGGGCTTGGTCTCAGGAGTATGGCGTGGGGCAGCTGCACGGCCAAGCGGACTGCGGGCACGGATATGGGTAAGGATACGGGCAATGAAGGGAACCTCTAGTTTAAATAGCATAGAAGGGATGGTTATAGGTTTCAATGGCACACAAGAAATTTTCTATGTTATTAAATATATTCATGTAAATGACTTGCTGGAAGAAGTACAAGAGGAGAGTAACTTACATGTTGATCTGTTAGCCAGGAACAGCTTGCTGAACTATCAATGTCCTAATCCCCCTATCAGGAAAAATGAGAAGAAATGGTTACTGATATCTTTAATTAATATAAAATTATAAAGCATAATAAATAAACCAAGGCAAAACATTCTAGTTCCTCGCACAATTTATCAACTTTTATGATTCAGAAAAATAATTGATGGAAATACTCGCTCAAAACTAGCACTTTTCTACTAGAATAGTTCACACAACGAGGATGAGTCGCAGCTTTTTGCACCTAGATTTTCAATCAGTCAATCTCTTCAATAATTATCAAAGCAACACATATAAAAAATAAATCAATGGACCATTTATACAAGTAAAAACAGGGAAGGATTAGGGAATTTGGCTGTGGCGAGCCTATCTACTAGCAGCTGTCACCTGAGAGTTTGTCTATTTGGTGGATGGGGATCGGATTTGCAGACGCTGGAGGGAAACAGTCACAAGGATGAGGGATCGGGATCCAAGCTGTGATCGATGAGTACCAATTCAGGCTGGGTCACCGAGCCTTTTATGCATCTGCAGTTCGATACAGGACGAGATGCAGATGCAGATGAAGAAGAAGATTACGAGCTTACGATTGGGGCTAGAGATTGCGGCGCAGTACCGCAGAACGGACTGAGCGAGAGAGATGGTCGGCTTCAGCGCGTCTGGTGTGGCCGTGTCACCGGAGATATGTACTTCGTAGTGAATACCGGCAGCGACAATAGTGAAACTGCGGCAGCGGCTGCGGTGCCGATGGCGGGACTCACGATCGCGAATACGAAGAGACGTGGAGGCAGTTGGCTATCAAGGTGCCGATGGAATCGCTAGCTGAGTTGTTGGCGGGCAAGATTTGCTAGTGGGCAACGATTTTTTTGTTTTTTCAGCGGGGCAACGAAATTTTGGCGGCAGTATTTTCGCGGCTTTGGCGCTGGGTTATTCGGTCCGGTCATCTTTTTTATCAACTTAGATGAATCTGAGCAGGCTTCTTCGTGCGGGACTCTCTTCTTTCGTTACATCATCCACACGCATATATATATATATATATATATATATATATATATATGCACTGTGCACGTGCCTTCAATAAAAAAACGTTACACATATGGATCCATGCATGCATTTGTTAAATGGATCCAGTGACAAGTACAATCAAGTTTGCAGTACCATTCAAGTTATCTCAATGGATTTCCCAAAGCAAAAATATTCTTATTTCTACAATGACTAATGGATGATAAGAATCACTAGAATCTAGGAAGTACTAGTTGCCATCATTATTCTGGAAATACAATGGCACTAAAATCATCAACATACTATCTCTAACCTCGCAAAGCTTATTGCTGGCACCATCATCTTGTTCATGAGCATCAGGGAGGTCGGCATCTGCTTCTTCTTCCAGTGGTTGAGCGTGGCTGCCTAAGTCCTTCCACGCATCGCTTCCCTATCCTTCATTGTCCTCGACCAGCTCCTTAACGACATTCAGAGGCTGATCCTCAGTCTCAAAGATGGATGATCCAGGCGAGTGTGCCACCATCATGGAGGGCACCTGCTCCTCGGTGTCAGGGAGGAAAGAGCCCCCTGAATGTGGCGCAACCATGAACTCATCACTGATTTCATCTTCCGAATCAGAGATAAAGAGGTAGTCATCACCACCACCCTCATCTGAAGCTTGAGCAAAATCAATACCTTCTTGAACCACAGCGCCCCTATCCTTGCCACGGAGGCTCACCCAAAAAACCATGCCGCCCATCAGCACCTCGCTGACGGCCCCCTCCACCTTGGCGCCAACTTCTCCTCTACTGCCTCTTCCACCTCCGCGCCCAACCTCTATTCAACGTTCCTATGCATTTCTCCATGGCTGCAGTTTATATGGTGGGTGCAGCTGCTCTTTGGAGCGGATCTCACAGCTATTCAGTGTTAGTTGCGGATGAGCACTGCGAATCGAGTGCTGATTCAGTGCGCAAGGAGGAGAACGAGCAATTGGGTGGGCGCATTGGGATTTGGGAGGGGAGATGGCGGCAATGCACATGCACATGCAGTCATCTTTTTTGAACGGGTAAAAATAATTATGGTTTGATACATGACAAGGCTATCACATATATGACACAAAACCATAACAGTACTCTCATTTTAGTTGGGACCTCTTGCCGTGACCAAATCAAGGATGGCACCCTACCAACATACATGACAGTGCTGTTGGATATGCAGCGGTTTGCTGACAAGGCTGTTAGATAGGAATATCTTAACAATAACAATGATGTCACTAATCCTACCAATGACAGCCTTGTTGCCCATCTAAATTCAATGTCCATCAATGTTGTTGACAATCACTATAGCTGTTGGAGAAAACTGCAATCACTATAGTGGTATGAGATACTATATAGTCATAGCCATATATAGGGCACAACTAGTAAATGAATAATATGTAAACTATAATTTTTTAGATCTTACCACTACAACTTTGATATGAAATTGTTACATCCGAGGTTGTTTGAAAACAAATCAAAACTTGTAGATTTTGAAATTAGAGAACTTATAATAATTTTTGGACTATTAAATGACCTTAGATGAAAAGGTTATCAACTACAAAATTGTAGATCTCGTCAAGCTTTATAATTTTGGTATAAAGTTTGTCTTCCTCCGAGGTCATATGAAAATGTTATTATTTTTTTTGCGTGACACCATTTGTAGGGTTGGGTTATGGAATGACCCGTTCCTAAAATGGTGGTCATTTCCAGGCGCGAGTGATGGCGTCATCCGTCGCTAAAAATGCATTTTTAGGGGCGGATGATAGCATCAACCGCCCCTAAAAATGGTGGCCATTTCTAGGGGCGGGTGATCACCCACGGCTAGAAATGCATGTTTAGGAGCGGGTCATATACTATGGCACATGTTACTTTTTGACCTGCCCCTGAGAGAAAATGAGGTGTTCCAATAAATCATTTTTGTAGTAGTGATAGATTGGTGAACCTATTGTATTGTCTAAACTGATGTCATGACGATGACACTTTAATGTAAACCCTAAATACATATCTAAATTACCTACCTCTATCATTACAAAAATAACGTAGAGTAACTCCTTAATCTTTATCTGAATTACCTACTGTGAAATTATGAAAGATAATCTAAATTAAAACCCTAAATTTATATCTAAATTAACCTTCTTTACTATTATTAAAAACAACCCCCATTTTTACAATGACCACCCCGCCTATGCGCTAGTGAAAAATAATTTTAAGCAACCTGCTAAAATTTGCATCTAAAATACCAATCTCCACTATTACTAAAAATAGGGAGTTGGAGGATGGAAGAATGCAAGAACGTCGGCTTCACAACATTTAAATCCAATCGCCCCTTGCATTATTCTAGATTTCTTGCGCCTTACATGTAAGGAAAAGGCGACTAAGAGCAAACTCTCTCAATCTTTTTCCTAGCAAACCTCGTTTTAAAAAGGAGAATTTGGCAAATTCCTTCAGCAAGAATTTAGAAGTACATGGAAAATCCTCACGAAAACCTCTGTGCACACATTCAGACCCTATGAAATCCTCGAGCACGCTTTCCTCCTTATTTGGCATCGCCCTGCCAGCATCATACATTTTTGTAGAAACTACAATGACTTCATCATTTGGTCGTGGATCATGTCACTGTCGATCACACGCTTGCTCACAAAAGCATCAACTGACTTATACAAGAAACGAACCAGCGTAGTCAGCTGGTATATATAGAAACGTAGATACACATACATACATGATCAGTTTGCACTACGCAGCTGCCTGCAGTTGGATTACATGACGGTGCAGGTGCCGTAGGGCGGGCTGTCATCGCAGACAACCATTGGGTACGGCATGGGCCGTGCAGCTGCCTACAGTAGCATGGCGACCACGCCGGGCACTGGCACGCCGGCAGTTTTCGTGGCTCAGGTGGAGGCGGTGTCGGTGGTGGCGTCGGTGCTGGCTTAGACTGGCATCCACAGTACGGTGTGGGGCAGCTGCACGGCCACGGCGGTTGTGGACACGGATATGGGTACGGATACGGGTATATCACCTTGCATGGGGCTGGCTCTGGCTTGGGTTTGGGCTCGGTCTCGGGAGGTTTGGACTTCTTCTCTTTTGGTGGCTTGGACGGGCACCCACAACAGTATGGCGTGGGGCAGCTGCACGCCCAAGCGGGCTGCGGGCATGGATATGGGTAAGGATGTAGGCATATCACCTTGCATGGGACTGGCTCTTTCTTGGGAGATTTTGGTGGATCAGTTTTGGGAGGCGGCTTGGCGACCTCAAAACTTTATCTGTAATGTTGATCTTAATCAAGTTTTGTTTGTTAATTTCTCTCTACTTGGGAAGAATTGTATGTCTTAATTTAATATTGGTCAAAATTAAAATATACAACTTTCCTTTACTTTCAATTCTATACCACTGTTGGGCAGAAATAGAACACATGACTAGAATAAAAATTATAATATTGTCATCATCAACTTTGGTCAGAAAATGACAACATCATAATAAACTTTAAATTTCGTTTCTTTTAAGAGAAAACTAATGCTCAACTTGACACTTACAATGGCAAAATGGTGCCAAAACAATCTTTCTTTGACTTACAACAGCAGAACCTTTTCTTAACCTTAAACTTACAGGCTGCCTTTTCCCACAGGAAAAAAACTCATCTGAGTTTATCTTTTTTTATTGCAGCGGAGAACTTTAACTCATCTGAGTTTATCTTTCTTTATTGCAGCGGAGAACTTTTCTTTTTTTTTCATAAGCTTTTCTTTGTCTTTCTCTATTCTCTAAAAAGTTGATCACTTTGATGCAAAATTTGTCGGAGATTTAACCTTGAACTTTAAACTCATAATAAAATCATAATATTGTTATCATCATCGTTGGTCAGAAAATAGCAATACCATAATTTAACTTTAAACCAATATCTTTTTATTCCTCTATTTAAATTGTCCCGTTGGTTCTAATTTAAATAGAGGATGAAACTTTTACTTTGCAGCGGAAAAGGAAAAAAATCTATTTTCAGAAGCATTACTGTACTCTTTTATCTCTAAACAACATACACGTTGGTCAAAATTGAATAGAGATCAAAACTATATAAAATTCAACAAGTAAAATGTTCTGAAAAATGAATAAAATTTTAAATCTTTGTCACTATGCACGAGGCCCAGCCAGCCAAAAACCGGCCTGCCCATCCTGTAAGCGCCTCTGCGTGGGGCCCGTAGCGAAACGCGGCCCACGGCCTGCGCGCGCGGCGTGCTCCCCATACCCAGGCCGTAGCATGGGCCTGGGCCAGGAAAGATCCCCCCCCCCCCCCGCCTGGTCTCATTCTGGCCCGTGTGACCGCCGACCGCCCCTGGCCGTCGATCTGCTTGGGTCGACATCAGATGGCCGGCCACGCTCCTCGCGCGGGCAAAACCCGCGGCCGGCGACGAGCTCTCCAAACCCTAGCTCATTTTCTTTCCTCCCACCTTTCTTTCTCACGTGGAGGCGGTGGCCGCCAAGGGCTGGCTGGTGCGCGCCACGCCGTTCGCACGGGCCATCGAGCCACCATGGCCAGCGGGCGCTGCTCGGTCCGCCTCCTTGACCGGCAGGTGACCCCGAGCCTTTCTCCTTCTCCCCCCCGACTCGAGCCTAAGGCCACCACGCAGCTTGCCACCGCCGCCGCGGGCCCTCTCGCCGAGGCTGCGTGCGCCAAGTCGCGTGCGGTTCCATCGAGGGGCTCTGCCGGGGCGCTCCTACGGCAGAGCGAGCAGATTGAGAGGATGTGAGCCCCAGGACAGGCGAGCCTACGGCAGAGCGCGCAGATTGAGAGGATGTGAGCCCCAGGATAGGCGAGGCGCCTCGCCTGTCCTGGGGCTCACATCCTCTCAATCTGCGCGAGCGGCGCCTTTGTTCATCTTTCCCGCAGGGCATCAAGCGAGTACAGGCCATGGTGACTGGCGTGAGGACCATGTAGGTCAAACCGGTTCTTTTCTTCATGCTAGGGTTAGGTTTAGAGATCGTGTTCGATCTCATCTTTCCTCTATCGTATTTCTTCATCGATTTGAGATCGAATCTCACTTTCTTTGTTCTGTCTCTGTTTCTTTTGATTCGCAACCGAATCGTCTTTTCCGTTCTCCTTCCGATTTGAGATCGGATTAGTTCTGTTCTTGTGTTTAGGGTTAGGGTTGGTCGAAACCGAATCCCTTCTTTTCTTTGATTCTTTCGATCCGAGTTCGGATCCATCCCGAAAATCGATCTACTTTGCTAGATCAGCTAACTGATACCATTGTTATACTTTTGCAAGTCATACTTGCTAAAACTTTCTTTTGTTAGAATCCATTGGATCGACTAGGCAGTAGATCAGTGGGTGTACTCACTGTTTCTTGAAGAACTCGACCTGGCCATCACTGGTTTGTTGGGGTAGGACTGCTCTAGGGCAGCGACGCGGGCGCAGAGGCGTCGCGGTGGCGATGGCGAGGTCGGTGAGGGCCATTGACGCAGCGGGTCGCCGGAGTTGTGGAGGGCGGCGTCGGTGGTACGTCGCTGGTGGTGCTTCCCGCTGCAGCAGCGCCTCCTCTCAGATCGGGTTATGGTTGGACGGTGGGGACTGTAGCGGCGGCGAACCTCGTGTCATGTGCCGTAGTCCCCACCTTCTCTATATATGGCACTACGCGACGGGGGCCCACCAGCCGTCTATTGAGCTGGGCGTCCCCGATCAGGACGCGAGTCAAGGGCCCAGTTGCCGTTGGGCCAACTGGTGGAGATCAATACTAACAAGACCTTTTGTGTTACCGTCTTTCTGCTAGTTGGGAAAGACCCTATTGAACTCTAGGCAATGTTTTAAATCTCCGGCTATAGCTGCCGCTATAGCCGGATTTAGCTGCTAGAGCATAGTACCGCTAGGAGACTTTACTTTTAACGCTATCATCTGCGACACGCTAATAGCCGGAGTTAGCTGGTGATTTCCGCTAAATGGGCCAAACTATAGCGCCCGCTAAAGCTTTCTGCCGGCCCAAAATAAATCGTTGTGGCGCGGCCCAACTTATTTCCCTCCCATGCTCACCTGGTGAGGCAAACCCTAGATCGTTTCCCCTGCCTCACGCTCAAAATGGAGGCGGCGGCGGCGGCTGCTGCTGGTTCTTCTTGAACCGGAGGTGGCGCTGGCTGCTGCTCCTCCTCCTCCTCTTGCAACCTTCGACCAAGATCTGGAGGCGAGGAAGAAGACAAGTTCCTGCACTCTTCAGTCCTCTGCAATCCCTCATCTCCCGCAAGCAACAACATCAGCACTTCAGCAGCAGTCGGCGGCTACGAGCCTGAGGCTGGACCGCCGGACACCGGAGGCGAGCAAGATAAAGATGTCCTCTCCACGCCTCCTCAATCCTCAGTGCTCACTCTGCAGTGCTCACCTCTCCCGATCTCCCCCAAGACGCAAAAACAGCTACCATGTCTCAGCCGGAGCACGAGCAAGCAACAGGTATTTGTTTTTTCTTATCTTCTTGGCTGATTCAAGGGTGTGTTGGTTTGGCTGGCTGGTGCGGGCTTGTGCTGCTACTGGAGCAGCTAGCAAGCAGCGGCAGCAAGCTAGCAGCAGCCAAAAATTTTCATTGTATGAACTTGAACATGTACTCAGAATATTGGATGTATGGTTGAATTGTATCAGGTTATCATTTCTATCATATTCCCACTCAAATTTTCATTTATTTTTGGAAACCGCTACCTGGCTTAGTTGGCGCTATATCCAGCTATAGCTCTACATAGCTGTTGAAAAAACTACAGCTAAAGGCCTTAGCCGGAGATTTAAAACATTGACTCTAGGGCAGTTGGGCCTGCTGTATCCCTAGCGTGTCTGCCTTTTTCTTTAGACTAGGCAACATGCCTGTGCCTTGCTACGGACAAAATTATATATATGTCGTCACACTATAAAGGCTAGATGTGATTTTATGAAAGTGTGATATTATTATTATTCATTTTGTACATCTTTTTGTGTGCTATAATTTCAGACAACTAAAAGCAACAAATGCAATCGCGTCCGTCTTGTCATTCTTCAAGATAACGGGGCCGCACTGTACAAGCGAGGGGGGAGACTCCGTGGCCTGTGGGCGAGGAGATCGATGGCAGGGGTATGGTTCCAATTCCAAACCTCCCAAGCAGCATGTGTTTAGGGACGGGGAGCTACTGCATCGAAGTTCCAGCGGCGAGCGGGGCTGCGTTTCATGCGCAGCAAAATCAGTAGCATCCCTACATTCATGTCAAGCCGGCCATGGCAAATGGGCAGCACATTCGCAACTGCAGGCGATGGAGCATTAGCTTATGGACAAGCCGGATCCTCGTCGAAAACCAGCAAGATCCTCATGCTACTCCTCCCCCATCACCCGCCGCCATCAGGGGAGTCTCTTATCATTGTCTGTTTGGACCCAGCAAGAGTAGCAGGGTTGTCGTCCTCGCCTCCGGCCAATTCCATCGACGGCGGGATCCTCATGCGTGCTGCTACTCCCTGACAGGCGATGGATGTGTCATCTGCGAGAGCCATGGGCACCGGGCACGACGAAGTTGCGGAGCTGCGGAGGAACGGATTGGCAAGGGAAGCGGACGGTGGGGACTGGGGAGAACCACCACGGACGGGGAGGAGCAGCAGGCAGCGATTGGGTCGGAGATCGCGTCGGACTGGGTTGGTGCCGCGCGAGCAGGTTGGAGGTGTCTTTTGGCCCACTTGTCAATGATGGATAACTATCAAAAGTCGAAGTACTGCAGAAACAGTTCGCTCTTTAGAAATAGGTAAAGAAATGGAATAGTATCAGTAAGCAGCAGTTGTGTCATAATAGGATTCACAGCTGGATCGGAGCAGAAGAGTTGGGGAGAAAAGATAAACTGATGCCCATATGAAGACAATGGAGTTACTGGATCACCTGGATGACGGACGAAGCGAACGGGCAACGGACGAAGCGAACGGGCAGAATTAATGAAGGATTCATTGTTTGCTTTAGAAATAGGTATAATTTTTTTCCTTCCAGTACTGCTGAACTTGGTGGACTTTGTAATTTCATTGCTCACGAGTAATGAAATTCGGGCGCGGCACTTAGTGGAAAAAGACATTGGAACAGTTGTTGGGATCGTTTCCGTACGTGTCGCTAACGCAAACTTTCTGAAATTAAGGTTGTATTCTATTTCTATATCACTGATTCCTTGCGTATAATTGCAAAATAATGCGAACAATATGCACACGTACGTTCTATATATGCTTGCATACGTAATAAGTTAGAAGTGCCCTTGGGATGAGTATGGCCATCCAGGAGACATCGCCATCGCAACAGGATGCACTCACGCATTATTAAGCACACAACCACCGAGCGCCAACTAATCACAACGCACACTCGTACCGAGAATCTTGGAAGAACAGCAACGAAAGATATGACGAGAGAGAGACGACAGAGAGGGAACCGTTGTGACTTGTGAAAGGACCATGAAAAGCTTGGACGAGAGATCCCAGCCCTGTCGTCCAGGAGCCATCATTGGTTTCGTCGCCATGGCGTAATGCATGGCACCTCTGATTTGAAATAAACGCTATTGAAATAAAGCCCCCACCCCCAACCGTGCAGACGTGTCCCCCACACCAAATCCTGACGCGATTACGCGAGATCTCGTCTGAGTAATCGTAGGCGCATGTGTGATGAGGGCCTACAAAGGTTTTGAGGCTGTGGTTCGAAATGCAAAATGTATATCTATATTTATTAGAAAATAAAAATTAACTAACATAAATTTTGATTTTATTATATAAGCATTGATGCTAGAAGAGTAAAAGGACAATCTTCCATACCTATAAATGAGAAGATTTGCTTGGTCGATACACGGGTTAATTGAATTGAAGTCCAAGGATCCACGGATCTACTTTCATACCTTGCACTCTAATTGAGAAATAAGATATTAGATGAGAGATTGAGAGCGCAATAGGGGGATATGGCCCTAGCTCTAGCGGTACGCGGAGATGGTGGTGACAGCAATCGGCTATTCCGAACTCATGGTCACAGTGCCGGCTCCGACAGCGATCGCGGTGTGCCCTGCCAGTCCTACGCATCTTGTTGAAGAGAGACGTCTGGAAACTTTAAGCCAGCTCGTCACTCTTCCTGGCAACTTGGAGGCGATCAGCGCCGCTGGCCACCTCCCCTTCCCAGGCCGCCCCCGGTGGCCGGCGGCAGCCTGCGGCCCTCTTTACTCCCCCCTGCCTCCCTCCTCCGGGCGCCCAAGCTTGCCCTTGACATCACCTCGCCGCCGGCCGCCGGGGCCAGATCCACAGTCTGCCTGGATGGATCTTGCATTTTCGGCTGGGTTGCGCGCTCCCCCACCTCCTTCCGGCCTTCTCCTCCGGTGGCTAGGGCTCGCTCCCACGTGGCCGCCTACGGTGCTTCGGGTGGCCACGCTGCTGCCGGTGCCGCTCGCATTGGGCCGCGCCCCATAGGTGGCGGCGGCCGTGGCCACCACCGCTTGCCTCAGTTGGTTGCGTCGCGCGCGCTTTGGTCCGCCGAGCCCCATTGCTCCTTCTCGTCGTGGTGTTGTGGCCTCCGGGCCCAGGGCTCCCTGCCCTGGCAATCGCTGGTGGCCGCTTTGGCCCAGGGGGTGGTGGGGAGGGGGGTGCGCCCACGGCCGCTGGTTGGGGGTTAGGTTGACCGCTGCCCGTGGTCGTCGTGGGTCGTGGGGTAGGCCTAAGCCGTCGGCCTGCGCTCCGCTCAGAGGGCGCAGAGCCTGCCTGCTCGATGGCATCCACCTACAGGCGCTGCATTCACACTAAAGGCGGTGAAAGGAAAGAGGATAAATAAGAGAGAAGGATAACTTATAAAGGAGACCTCTCTGGGACCTAGATCACCAAGAGGAAAGGGCAATCTTTGCATCTAAGCCAATTAACATACATATGACGTAGGGTGTTACGCTTCCGAGCGGCACGAACCTATCTAAACCATCGTGTCCACTTAACACTGCCACGGACGGAATCCTATTGCGTGTTACACCCCTGGCCGAATCTCTAAACGGGAGTTCCCTTGATCCCTGCTAGCGGTACTCACCCACGGTCACCTGGGGTGCCATTAGGAAAGATAATCTAAATTAGAACCCTAAATTTATATGTAAATTAACCCCATTTTTACAATGAACACCACCCCACCTATGCGCTAGTGAAAAATAACCTTAAGGAACCTTCTAAAATTTGCATCTAAAATACCAACCTCCACTATTACTAAAAATAGGTAGTTGGAGGATGGAAGAATGCAAGAACGTCGGCTTCACAACATTTAAATCCAATCGCCCCTTGCATTATTCTAGATTTCTTGCGTCTTACATGTAAGGAAAAAGCGACTAAGAGTAAACTCTCTCTTTCTAGGAAATCCCATTTTTTTCACAAGAGGAGGCAACAGAGGGCCCCCTCGGTGCCAGTGGGGGAGATCGAACCCCGGTCGCCGGCCTTGGGCCTGAGCAAACCCCATTTTAAACATAGGAGAATTTAGCAAATTCGATCATAAAAAATTTAGAAGTACATGCAAAACCCTCACGAAAACCTCTGTGCACACAGTCCCTATGAAATCCTCGAGCACACTTTCCTCCTTATTTGGCATCGCCCTACCACGATAATACATTTTTGTAGAAACTACAATGACTTCATCATTTGGTCGTGGATCATGTCACTGTCGATCACGCTGGCTCACAAAAGCATCAAACGACTGATACAGAAACGCACCAGCGTAGTCAGCTGGTATAGAAACATACATATAGATCATAGATGTAAGATGATCGATTTGCATCATGCAGCTGCCCGCAGTTAGATTACATGACGGTGCAGGCGCCGTAAGGTGGGCTGTCATCGCAGATGACCATCGGGTACGGTGGCATGTAGGGCGGGTAGCCGCCGCTGCAGTAGCACGGCGACCACGCCGGGCACTGGCACGCCGGCGGTTTTGGTAGCTCAGGTGGCGTCAGTGCCGGTGGCGGCGTTGGTGCCGGTGGCGGCGTCGGTGCCGGCTTGGACTGGCATCCACAGTGCGGCGTGGGGCAGCTGCACGGCCACGGCGGTTGTGGAAACGGATACAGGTATGGATACGGGTATATCACCTTGCATGGGGCTGGCTCTGGCTTGGGCTTGGGCTTGGGCTTGGTCTCAGGAGGTTTGGGCTCCTCTTTTGGCGGCGGCGGTGGCAACTTGGACGACGGGCACCCACAACAGTATGGTGTGGGGCAGCTGCACGGCCAAGCGGGCTGCGGGCATGGATATGGGTAAGGATACGGGCATATCACCTTGCACGGGACTGGCTCTTTCTTGGGAGATTTTGATTTGTCATCAGGAGTTATTTTGGGAGGCGGCTTGGCGACCTCAATTTTCTTGATGATCCTCCCGGCCTTGCAGCAGAGCTTGGAGGAGAGCTTGTCGGCGTCGAAGGGCCCCGACACGAGGACCTTGTCCTTCTCGTACACGATCTTTTCGATGACGAACTCCCCGCGGTCTGCGCAGAAGCGATGATTCAGTGAAGGACGTGCACGTCACAATTAAGTTACATGATTCGTTCATAACGTGATCACAACCATGATTCAGATATACGGGCACCTTGGATGCAGCAGAGGACCTTCTGGATCTTGGCGCTGCAGCGGCAGCACTCCAGGTCCACGGTGATGATGAGCGTCGGCATCCCTGCAAAGATCGATGTCAACAAAACACGCGCATGTGCACAGTGCACAAGCATGAACCCAACAAACAAGTACAGTGTATCGTAGTGTCGAAATCGAGGTGAAAAATATGGCTTTTTTTTGTCGGTCGTTCTCGTTTTGTCTGACGCACTTTTGCACAAGAACCAACTCAAGAACAAAGCCTATAAACTTATCTCAGCTCTCACCTTCGTCTATTCACAAGCCGATCTCTGAAGAAACGCAGGTGGTTCCTAATCTGCAGCGGGCCGGTAGCTGCTACGGTAGGAGATCAGAGGCTGCTGGTGGCGACCTCCTCCATCTTCAGAGGAGAGAAGGAAGGGATGCAGATGCTCAGTGATCATGCATCCAAGCGTGCTATTCTATATATAACAGATCACAGTGTCCCGTATAACGTGCGGTGCAACTGGAGCTGTTGCACCGGGCCCCTAAAAATGCGGGGCATCCTAATCAGCACTTACTTAGTCTATGCATGTCCAATCCAAAGTTCCAATGCATGCCCACAGGCGCTCGATCAACTTGGACGGGCGGAACGGCCCCAACGTAGAATGTACACAGTGAATGAGTACACGATGCAGACGCCTCACCTTCGCTCTTCAACAAGACACGCAGGACCGGCAGGGGCACACCGCGATCGGCGCCGGCGCCGTGAGTTCCCGAGTAGCCGATTGCCGTCATCACCATCTCCGCGTACCGCTAGAGCTAGGGCCATCCCCTATTGCGCTCTCAATCTCTCATCTAATTTCTTATTTCTCAATTAGAGTGCAAGATGGTACAAAAGTAGATCCGTGGATGCTTGGACTTCAATTCAAATAACCCGTGCATCGTGTTTTGCATTAAAGTTTGACCAAGCAAATTTTCTCATTTATTGGTATGCAAGATCGTCCTTTTACTCTTTTAGCATCAATGCTTATATAATAAAACCAAAATTTATGTCGGTTAATTTTTATTTTCTAATAAATATAAGGCCCTATTTTGCATTTCGCACCAGAGCCTCACAAACTTTGATACGCCCTGATCACAGATGCGCCTACGATTATTGAGACGAGAAGGATCTCGCGTGGTCGCGTCAGGATTTGGTGCGGGAGACACGTCTGCACGGTTGGGGACTTTCAAAGGCGTTTGTTTGAACCAGAGGTGCTATGCATTAATATGCCATGGCGACGAAACCAATGATGGCTCGACACCAAGCTTTCGCGGTCCTTCACAACAGTTCCCTCTCTGGCTCTCTCTCGTTGTCCTATCTTTCGTTGCTGTTCTTCCAAGAAATTCTCGTTCCAATCTGCAGGATGATTGGCGCGAGTGGATAGCAAAGGTAACAGTACGAGTGTACGTTGTGATTAGTTGGCGCTCGGTGGTTGTGTGCTTAATAATGCGTGAGTGCATCCTGTTGCGATGGTGATGTCTCCTGGATGGCCGGCACTGCTAACTTATTACGTTTGCACAATGACGATTCAATGATGCAAGCATATATAGAACATGTGCAAATCGTTCGCATTATTTTGCAATTATATGCAATGAATCAATGATAGATGATTCTCTTTCCCGAGGCAAGAGGTGCAAGTGGAGTTGAGTTTTCGCAACAAACCGGTGTATCAAGAGTTTTAGATAAATCAGACAAAAAATAAAGAGTTCCAAATAAATATTTATTAATAAGGAAATTTTGGAATAAAAAGGTATGAAAAATTGGCAAAATGAAGATTCAAGTAAGCCATTTTCTTTTCCTCTTTAGACTGAAAAATTATATGTTGATCGTTAAATAAATATGAGTAACCTACACCAGAAATCTTGCTATTATTATCGGGCTAGATTTCACAGCGCCTAGACTAATTTGAAACAAAACGCTATAGAAATAGAATACAACTTTGATTTCAGCAGTACTGAAAGGAAAAAAGCTAATAAAAAGGGCAGACACGCTAGGGGTACAGCAGGCCCAAGAGTTGAAGAGGGGATTTCCCCAACCAGCAGAAATTAAAGACAGTAACACAAAAACTCTTGCCAAGCCTCGCCGACGATAGAGCATCCGCACGCCCGGGTGTGGTTGTGTATGTGTTGGCTGTGTGTGTGTGTGTGTGTGGGGGGGGGGGGGGGGGGGGGGGATGGTTGGGTTTGGGGTCTGGTTGCGTGTGGAAGAGAAACGCCGTCTCCTTCAGCGCTTCCGCACCACCTTCCAGCCCCAGTTTATCATCTTGTCAGATCTGCTAAACACGTAATTAGCACATAATCCATAGGATCTACTTAAGCCTAAACATGAATTAATCTACTAATGCGGAATTAAGTGGGTAATGCTCATACCATTGTTTACTGAAGTCATTAGAGCCTTCTGTGTTGCTGCAGTAGCCGTAGATGTGCTGGCGGCATAGCGGCGTCTCGTCCCGGACGGGGCAAGTACTTCTGCTCCCCTCCAGCACACTAAGCAATCGGATTTTGGGTGGCTGAACGTGATTAGGGTTTACACACACAAAAATGAGCCAGCCACCCCATAAGTATACATATAAGGTGTAAACCAACCTCTTCGTGCAAACTGTGCAAACTTCAATCTGAGCCACCGGATCAACATCCAAGGGGGTGCGCAGGGGGAGTGGAAGAAGGGATTTGCAAAAGTGTGATTAGAGGTGGGCGGTTAATTGTAAATTACCCAATCCTCCATGCCCCTTGGATGTTGATCCGGTGGCCCAGATTGAAGTTTGCACGGTTTGCACGAGAGATTGGTTTACACCTGATATGTTCCCAGTATATATAGTGTTGTGGGTACATAGCCTTGCCCTTAAATTTGGAAACAAATTAATGGGCCCACCGATTATAGCCCATTAATTTCCTTAATAATGTTAGGTGGTAAACATGTCATTAATTTCTTTTAATTGCCTTAACTATGAAGATCACATTCTAAATATAATTCTAACATTCTCCCATTTGATCGACCGGTTAATAACTAATATTCGCATTACACTTATGTTCGCACTCAGTACAACAGTAAGACTGGACCAATATGCCGTCAGTAGTATTTTAATTCACTATCTGGACTCTATTACCCACAGTTCATTGCAGTACTTTGATTGAACGCTTATTTCTTATTTGGGAATGATTATGTACCCAGAATCTGTCACACCCGATTTCGAGAACAAAACCGAATGCATAGGATATGTGCGCCAGGATCCGTTTACACACTGTTGATGATCAAAATTGACACCTAGCCAAATCTGGCTGGACTAACCGGTCAGACCGGTACCTTCGACTGCGGTCTGGCCGGTATGGGTACTATAGCCTGTTTGGCAAGATCCAGAGCACATGTCCGGAGTATCCGAACATATACTCGAAGTCTCCGGGACGGCGATCGGATGTCCGAACACGTGATCGGAGTATCCGGACATATATCTGGAGAGTCCGGACCAATGACTGGATGTCCAAGGTACATGCAGTCGACCGATCAGACCGGTGGGTCCAACCGGTTAGTCCAGTCTAGTTCAGATTGGAGTCAAATTTTGGGAAATTCGTAGATTTTGATCTGTAAAAGATTTCTTGCGGGGCAAGACCTCCCTACCCCATAAATATAAAGGACCACGGCCGATTGAAGTATCCAATCGATCAAAAATACAATTTTTTAATCTTTTTATCTTTTCTCTTTTGCTCTAGCATTTCCAATCTACTATTTTCTGTTTCTCATTTGTCTCTACGTCAATTGAGGGCATTCTAGGTGGTCTGCCGAGCCTAGAACAATTCTGTGTGCGCCTGCCTCGACGGGATCATTCCAGGCAAGCGTTCATTGGTTCGTCGCCGATCTGCCCCGACGAAACCAGTCTGACCGGTCCCTACCACCGGTATGACCGGCCTGTGTAGGAGGTGCTGTAGTGAGCTCCTCCTTGTGCCGCACGCTTGAGTGCAATCGGATGTTGGCCCCCAAAAGATGTCAACACACACATATGTTGATGAAATAAGTGAATACATTAAAGACAATGTTCAAAATGTAAATAAAGGATTAAATAACTTTATTACACTCTGATAGATAGACACGAAGGTCTTTAATTATTTCACCGTTCTCTTATTCGAGCGCTGCAGAGACGGCGTCTTCCACAGGTACTTGACTGGAGAACGCACACTTAGAACTCCTCAAAGTCGCAGAAGTATTCTAGCTCCACATTTTCTTTTGAACAGCAGTTTGGCAAGGATGAGTACGCTTATAGTTGGTACTCTGCAAGTGGGGAAAAAGAAATGCAAGGCCACCAAGAGAGGCTAAAGGCTTATAGCAGTTAACATTTTTAGTTGATCATATTTTATTAGCAAGTACCTATTTACTAGATATAAGTTTATACCAACCCAATTAAGCATATATAAACTAGCATTATACCAAAACAAAAGAACCACAAATTCGATCAATCTTCAAGTTCAATTATCATATGAGGGTCCAAGCCGCTCGTAACCGTGAGCGCGGCTGATATATTAGTTTAAACTCTGCAGGGGTTATATACTTTACCCACATTTCATGTTTCCCATCTCACCCGAGTTTGCAAAGTCCTTAAACACATCCTTTGGTGAGTGGCAAGAGGTCCACTTTGAAGCTTTAGCAAAGATTACTACCCCAAGAGGACCGGGCTATACCCCAACACCGATTCCCTCCTTGCCCTTTCGGTAAGGCCATCAGTCGACCACATGCCTAATTATTCAGCTAAAGGTCGGAGCCATGTGACTATTGTAGTTGTACTATTTTCTTGTTTGGTTCTCCATGTTCCATTTAAACAAAGTGGTTTTGTAATTAACTAGGTGTAACAATAAATAAAGTCATGATTAATATTCTCAAAAGTGCATGGTAACACCATCCCAAAGTAAGCAGCTAAGCAGTTCTACCCAACAAATAAATTAAACCTGATGTTCAAGGGTTTGGGGATCAAAGACTAGATAAATCCTTAATAGGTGTCCCATCAAGTTATGCAATATAGAAATAAAGTAAAGTGAATTATCATGCTATTTTTGGGACAAAATAGAATATACAGGGGGAGAAGTCCACTTGCCTTCCTCGTCAAACTGCTATGTCTCTTCCTCGAATTGGTGCTCTTGACCTTCCTCGAACGTCACGTTGTCTACACGATCACACAAACACAAAAAAGAGAAACAAATAATAAATAGTACATCAAACAGTTTTAAAAGCTCAAAACAAACACTTGGAACTAAAGGTCATGTAGAGACGATTGCGTGAGCGCGAGAATCAATGAAAGCGGAGATAAAACGAAGAGAATATGGCAAAAACAAGGTTTCAGGGGCTCATTTATAAAGAAACAAAACTTCTAGGGGCTAAACTTAAAGAAACTAAGGGCTAAAACATAAATAAAGCTTAGACTCAGGGGACTAGCATGCAAAAAGATAGGTCCTGGATGGAGAGTTCTATTTTAGAAGACTTCAGGGGCTAAAATAGAAGAAAAATGACGTAAATCTAATTACTTTTGAACTACTCTGGATGGCGGGTTGATTTTCATGAAATAGAGAGGCCTTTTTGTAAAACCGCCAGGGCTAACCCTACCCTATCAGCTGTTGGAAGGAAGGACACTTCACGAGAATTAAAATAGAAAGAAAATAGAGCCAATACTACTCTATGGATAAAGCTGAAATTGATAGAGAAAACTGGGTCGATACAACTAAAGAAAACTGCTTCATTATACCACCATATGGGACAAAATTTAGGAATCCCCTTATGTAATAAAGCCGATCCACTAAGGGATTAAGCAGCGGTGTAGTATCAGATCCCAAAGATAGTAAGTTCTTTTTTCTTTTTTTATGGGAAAAAGTCTTTTTCGAGGATTCTATAGAAATTTGATATGTGAAAGAAACAAAACCGAGATAGTTACCTTTCAGAAAATTGGAGCGAAGGATTTAGGTCTATCTATGCTTCATTCTTCCGAAGGTGGGAGAAAAGATCAAACTGATTATTGATCAAAATTAGGGTTTGAAACTTAGGTAATTAACTTCTTCTGCTTAACCCAAGAAGAAATTGGATTTATTTTTGAGAAATTGAATTCAGTTAATATAGGGGAAATTAAGATAGCAATTTCTGAGCCGTATGAGGTTGGAAACTCTCAAGAACGGTTCAAGGGGAAATTAAGAATAGGCCATTCTACAGGGCAGTTCGAAAATTGTGGAAGCTTGGTTTGATTAAGCTGCTGAGTATTGGAAACAAGCTATAGCGCTTACTACGGGAAATATTGACCCCGGTTGGATCGGATCTGATATGTCGAATCGCGATCCTACGGCGCTGGGCAGCTTGGGGTGGAGCGGGCAGCACTGAGCGGCCGGCGGCAGGCTGGCACGGCGGTGAGCTCGCTGAAGTTCGCCGAAATGGCGTTCTGGCGCTTGATTCGGGCCAGAGGAGGGTGCGAGGGATGGGGAACTCAGCAGAGGGGTTAGCAAAGATGCGCAGGGCCGGGAAAGTGGCACACCACGGTGAGGCGGCGCTTCGGTGCTCCGGCGAGCAATCGCCGCGGTGGTAGATCGAGAGAGAGAGAGAGAGAGAGAGAGAGAGGAAAAGGGGAAGACGAGAGTGCTCACCATGGCGTGGAGCTCTGTAACATCCCAAAAATTCACCAAATTAAATCACGCACTAAATTTTTTCAAAAGTTTTTCGTCGTTGAGCTCAAATCATTTTTCCCGCCCGATCTCCCGATCTTCCGAAAAACCCGATCCCGACATCCGAATCCATCGCCGTCCAGTCTCCCTGTTCGCCCTTGTCCCGTGCGTCACACCCGACCGGCGCGCGTGCGCGTCCGGCCGCGGTCGCCCCCGCGAATCTCTCTCTCCTTCTCCTTTTCTTTTTCTTTTTCCTTTTTCCATTTTCCTTCTTTTTCTTTTTTCCTCCTCCACCTCCCTTCCTTCCCTCTCTCCTCTCCCGTGCACTGCAGAGCAGCTCACTCACCGCGCCGCCCTGCTCCCCGCACGCACACGCGCGTGCGCCCGCTCCCGGTAGACTCCACGCGCTCCACGCGCGCGCTCACGTGCACCACGCGGACGTGCCGCTCGCCGACCCGTCCCGTCCCGTCCCCTGGCCAACTCGCCGCGCCGCCTGCCGAGCCGCACAGCACGCATAGCTCCCCGCCTCGACGCCCGCACCCGCACAGCTCGACGCCGAGCTCCACAGCCTGCCACCCCCACGTGCCCGCTGCCCGAGGCGTCGCGTCGCCGCCGCGAATCGCGCCGCCGACACTCGCAGGCGGCCGAGCGCCATTAATGGCGCCCCGTCGAGCTCGCCGGCCGCCACCACCGCCACGCCCCTCCTCCACCTATAAATAGGCCTCCCATCACGCTCCCCACCACCGCAAACCCTTCCGTCGCCGCTAGCCCCTCCCCTCGCCTTGCAGCGCCGCCACCAGGGCCACCTCCGCCCGCCGCTTTCGGCCTTCGTGGCCAGGCCGCCCTGCTCCATTCTAGTCCGAGTTCGGTAGGGCATCCGAACCCCCTCATCCCTCTATTTTTCCCCACTTCCTGGCCACCGCTGCGCTCCATAGCGCCGCCGCCCGCCAGCCTACGTGGCACCGCCGCCTCGCCGTATTCCGACCCAATTCTAGGTGGGGGACGGGATCCCCTCATCACCCTCCCCTTTTTCCCCTGCTCCCGCTTGCCGCCGTGCCCCAGGGCCGCCGGCCCAGGCACCGCCGGCACCCTGCTCCCCCTCCTCTGCTTCACGGGAGGGAGGAGGAAGATGAAAAGCAAAATTGCCTTGAGCCCCCTCCCTTTTCCCCAATTTCATTAAGAGCCCTTTTCCCTTATGATCTTTTTACAAATAAACCCGCCCTGTTCTCCCTATTTAAAAACTAACCCCTCCACCATACAAAAACAATTACACATAGGTCCCTGCCCCTTTCCAGATTAGCCAGAACATTTTTAAATATTATAATCAAGTCCTTTCACTCTCAAAACTAATTACAAATAAGCCCCTGGATCCTTATTTAGCCCTGAACCCCTCTCTGACCTATCATTTCATGCGCAAAAAATCCTCCGATCGACCTAAAACTTTACCACGCCATTTCTATTATAATTCTGGCCATGCCATTAGAAAACCACCCAAAAATATTACTCCTATCTCCATATCTTAATTGTTTTCGATTCGAGCTCAACGATAAAACTTTTATTTCTTTTTCTTAATTGTGTGCTTGTTTGTGTGCGTCGTAGATCATGGTGTGAACGAGGGAGAGCCTGTCGACGAGCAGTACTGCGATCAAGCGAACGAGGACCAGTTCCGCGACCCCGAACCCGAAGGACAGTACCTCGATCAGGACTTCCCGGAAGGCTTTGAGAACAGCAAGTTCAATCCACCCTTTGATGCATATTTTGTCCTAGTTTTTATAAACACAACCTATTGGCCTGTTTTATAAAATTGCATATGTTTTGCCTGCTGAAAACATGGTTGGATAGCCACCCCTTGATTTGTTATAACCATTCCTTGACCACCTAGATTAATGTCTGAATGTGATTTGTTTGGACGTTAATCGCTGCTAGAACGCTTAGGACCTTATACACGGTACAAGTTGTTTTATAAAGAAAATGCGTGAGTGTGTGTGGGAAGGGAAAATGTGGAATTTTCGAAAGATAAGTTTAGACAGGATGGATGACACTTCTGTGTGAATTGCCAAATGGTGTGCTTGTGCCTGTGTGGTTGAGCAAGGAAGGGAGATATCCATCTTGTCACAATTAAGGACCGAGTTGGTGTGTCATCTCACCTAACTCCACTATCGTGCAAACCACTCGACCGTTGTATGGGCAACGGCTTAGCATAAACCCCACTAGTTAGTCTGATAGCCATCAGGAGAGCTGAGAGCAACGGTTGATCAAGGAGAAGGGATTAGCTCTATGTGACTTATGCCCCGGTTAAAACCTCTGTGATAGGTCAATGACCCCTTGGTGGATCCCGTGATGGCTAGTCAGGTCTAGCTAAGGTGGGTAATGGCTTTGTTGGGATCTATGCTGACACTAAGGTGATCGAGTTGTGGTACCCCGCTTGTGGGTAAAGTTGCACACCTCTGCAGAGTTAAAATTTTTTCGAATAGCCGTGCCCACGGTACTGGGCAAGTTAAGATGTGGTCACATAACTAGTGTTTATTCTGGGATTGGATGGGTTGGCGTGAGTTGTTTTGGAAAAGTGTCTGGCGGCTGTGCCGTGTGCTACAGCGGATGAGGAGTCTGGTAGCAACTTAAAACTGGGATCCTGCGTGGATCAGCCCTACGTGCTACTTAGTGCAAGATAATGGTTTTGAAAACCCCTTTCTTTCAAATAAACCTCTGCATAAAAATTAGCTTTCCACAAATTAAACCCTAGCCTTATCCTTGATTTATCCTGTGCATTATATTCTGTTTATACCCCCCTCCGTGGGTGTGGTTGGATTTGCTGAGTACGTTTGTACTCACCCCATTCTTAATTTTTACAGAGGAAGATCCCGACTTTGTTCCCGAAGATGTTGAGTAGGAGTCCGTCCTGCACCCAACCTTGCCTGTGGATAGGGTAACCCGCAGGAAGTTCCATATGACACAAGACTCTGATGACCCCCTCTTCGTAGTTAATATCATTGTGTGGGTGTTAGTTGTTATCCTCGCGATAGTGGCGCTTCACTGCCCACTTCCGCGTAGAGTTGTACAGTGATGTACCATCTGATGTAATAAAAGTGTTATCAGCCTCCTAGGACTGATATTGTATCACTTTTAAGTCTTCTCCTATGAGGGGACGCTTCAGGTGGTATCAAAGCCGTAGGTTGGGCGTAGGACGTGACCCTAGGACCGCGACCCCGTTTTTGAGTCTTTCCACAATTGGGCTTTTCCTTTCTTAATCCTTCTTTCACACAAACACTTACCACTGATTCTTGCCCTATTCTAGATGGCTGACAATGGATGGAGTGGCGGAATCTGCCACGCAGAGCCCGGCCTTCCTAAGTTATTGATACTCAGCCTGGAACGCGTCGGAGTTGTGGACCCACCTGATCGAGTGTGTCTACCGGGAGTACGATTCCAGGGGCACTCTTCGATGCGACCTGATGTTCTTCATGGGAAAAAGCACCCGCTATCCTGACGTGGACCCCTGGTTCATCTCCACCACTGGATTTTGCTTCCCTGACACCTACCGAAAGGCCGCCCGTAAAGCCCTACGACGTCTACATGTGGTCTACAAGCATCATCTTCAGCGGACTCCTATGGGATTTTTCCCGCCTACTGGAGAAAGAGGACGCTCATGGATTGCCCGAATCAGAGGACTTGCAAGAGAAGAAGAAGACCTAGAAGATACGGTATCCCACCTATCCATCTACCTCACCGGCCTGGATGAACTTTACCGCGAACAGGCGGCACAACTGAAGCACCAAATCCACAGGACAGAAAAGGCAACCCAAGAACTAGAGGAACAATGGACAAGAGCCGCACGCGCCGAGCATTCCCTATCCGCTCTCCAAGCCCAATGGCAAGAATATGAGGCTCGCAGAGGAATGGGTGGGTGGATAGAGGAAGAACCCGAAGAAACCCATTGGGATAGAGATACTCAGACCGAAATTGATGTGATGGATCAGTGTCTTCTACCAAAGAAGCGCCCTATCCGGATCGAGGAAGAGTCCCCATGATAGGAGTAGCACTCCAAGCTAGAACCCTATCCTAATAATCATGTATCCATGAAAACTGTACCCCACCATGTTGTAATAATAAATACCATCTATGCCCTTTGTATCGAAATAATTGTGCAAGCTTGTTCACCCTATCTTTGCTTTCAGATGGCTGAGGAAAGATGGATCCAGGGCAATTGCCAAGCTGCACCTGGCGTCCCCAGCCTTTTGATCAATGCCCTGGAAAGCCTTGGCGTTACGGAACGCCCAAGGTACTACAGCAAAGAGTACGAGCACCATGGTACCCTCCGCTGCAGGGTGATCCTGGTCATCGCCAGAAGTGACCGCTACCCCGACATCCAGTCATGGCGAGTGACCGCCACAGGTTTCAGGCACCAAGACACCTATCCCTTGGCCGTCAGGAAGGTGCTCCGTTATCTGTGCCGGGTTTTTGAAGGACACCTAGCCCCCACACCAATGAGGTTCTTCCCTTCGGCCATCAGAACCCCAGTTTGGGAAGCTCGTATGAGAAGCCTGGAACGACGCTGCCATGAAGAAGACCCCCTATACAAGTGGCTACCTACCTGGCCTCCTTGGATCAGCTCTTTGATGAGCAAACCAGTATCCTGAGGGAGCAGACCCATCGAGCCGAGCAAGCAGAACTCGCGGTAAGACTGCAACAGATCCGGGCAGCCCAAGCCGAGGCAAGAGCCGCAGCCGCGGTCAGTAGCGAAGCGGTTGCCCAGGAGAGCCTTAGGCAGGCCCGGGACTGGCATATGCAAGAATGGACTAGAAGTGGAACGCCAGTCCCAGCAATTGGGGAAGACCATGTTTTACTCGGGACGCCTGTCATAGGATAGGGACCACTCTTGAGAACCCCACAAGCCCCGCCTGAGAACCCTGAAGGGCCTACTTCCGTCGTTGAAGGGGAAGCTACTGGACAACCCTTGGAAAATGGGAACCCAGAGAATGGCGAGCAAGGACTGCTTGCACACTCTAAAGAAGGCTCGCCCCGCGAGTAGCATGCCCCGAAGCCACCCCAACCTCTTCGGCTTAAGTTGTACCAATAAGTGTGATCCTGTACCCGGACGTGTAGTACGCGTTTTAGTCTTGTCCCCATGTTGTACCCTCCCTTGAAGTAATAAAGTTGTTTGTGCTTGTTGTTTGTTATGTTGTGTGCTTTCCGGCGGAAGGTAGATTCTGCCTTTTCAAAAATACAAATTAAACAATTTAAACATCACTTAATTCTAATGCCAATCTCACAAAGACTCTACCCAATCTACAGATGGCTTCCTGAAGCAGTACAAGGGCCTTCCGCAACCGGACCCCTACAGCCGCTGGCGCGGGAGGACAGCCTAATGGACAGAACCCTCCCCAGGAAGAACAGGAAGTGAGCCAGAACAGAGGAGAAAATCAAGGAGAAGTGCCACTACCACCACCACCACACCTCGGGACCTGGCATAGATAATACACAACCAGACCCTCATACTGAAAACACTGGCCAATGCCCTCGTCAACAAGCGGCCACGAGAGCAGACCATGAATGATAAGCTGACAGCTGTTCTGAGGACCAATCCGCCCACCTTTGCCGGATCCAGCAACCCCTTGGATGCAGACGACTGGCTGTGGGTGATCTAGAGGAAGCTCGAGCCATTTGAATGCCAGGATCGAGACAAAGTTCTTCTGGCAGCCCACCAACTCACCGGGACTACCTTAGCCTGGTGGGAGAATTACTGTGCCGCTGCCGAAGACGCCTCCACTATCACTTGGAAGGAGTTTGTGAAGGAATTCCGCCGCTATCATATCCCCTTGGCCACCATGAAGCGCAAGACGGATGAGTTCCGAGCACTGCAGCAAGGAAGCATGTCAGTAGAAGAGTACACCTACCAGTTCATGGAGCTGGCCCGATATGCACCTGAGGAAGTGAACGATGATGAAAAGAAGCAGGACATGTTCAAGATGGGATTGAACCCAGAACTCCGAACCTTGCTTACCCCTCAGATCTACCCTGACTTCAATACTCTGATGAACAAGGCTATTCTCATAGAGAGGGCCAAAACTGAAGAAAGGAAGGATAACAAGCACAAGTTTCTGGAAAGTAAGGCCCGCCAGCATGACCGCTTCCAGAAACCAAGGAAGTCCAGCTATATGGCACCAAGATATCAGGCCCCAATGCTGTATAGAACCCAGTCACAAGTGACAGAATCCCAAGCCCCTAACACACAGTTCAGAAGCCAGAACACCATGAAGGCTCAGCAGAGCAATGCAAGCCAAGTCATCACCAACAACAGCAATGCTAGGGCCTATTTCAACTACCGTGAGACAGGGCATTTCATTGCTAATTGCCCATATGCCAAGAACAAGCCTGCTACATCAGCCTTCTGCAACTCTGTGAATGGACCAAGGCCAGTTCTGTCAGGTGCCAACCGAGTACCCATCCGCAACAACAACAACATCAACAACAACAATCAGCAGATGAGGCAGCCCCAGCAGTCATTTGGACGAGCCCGCATCAACCACATCAACGCGCAGGAGGCTCAAGGAGCTCAGGGCATAGTGCTCGGTGAGTACCTAGTCAGCTCAGCTCTTGCAACAGTACTATTTGATTCTGGAGCATCACACTCATTCATATCCTCAAGTTTTGTGGAAAAACACGATATACCTACAGTACTACTAAAAACACCCCTATTAACCCGGACGCCTGGAGGTGACATCAAGTGTCAACTAGGTTATCTACGGGTAAGGATCAATTTAAGTGGGGTAGAATTTCTAGCAGACCTAGTAGTACTTAAGTCTAAGGGAATAGACGTGATCCTTGGAATGGACTGGTTAAGCCTGCACAATGGTCTCATAGGTTGTGCTGACAAGGTGGTACACCTAACGAACCCAGAAGGAGTACGAGTGACCTGCCATACTCGGGGAAGTGGATCAGACCCGATGGTGTTTAGCATGGAAGCCAAGTCCTTGGAAGAAGTCCCGGTAGTAAACGAATACACAGATGTTTTCCCTGAAGAACTTCCTGGAATGCCACCAGATAGAGATATAGAGTTTGTCATCGACCTTGTCCTTGGAACCTCTCCTATAGACAAGAGACCCTATAGGATGGCAGCCTCTAAATTAGCAGAATTAAAGAAGCAGCTGGAGGAACTACAACGAATTGGATTCATTAGACCAAGCTCGTCGCCTTGGGGAGCCCCAGTCCTATTTGTCAAGAAGAAGGATGGGAGTATGAGGTTGTGTGTAGATTACCGGGCACTGAATGAAGTTACCATCAAGAATAAGTACCCCCTCCCCAGGATTGATGACCTTTTTGATCAGCTAAAAGGAGCCAAGTACTTCTCCAAGATTGATCTGAGGTCAGGATATTTTCAGCTCAAGATTAGAGAAAGCGACATCACAAAGACAACTTTTGTCACCCGTTACGGGAAGTTTGAGTTCATTGTGATGTCCTTTTGACTCACTAATGTACCTGCTTATTTCATGAACCTCATGAACAAGGTGTTTATGGGCGAGTTAGATAAGTTTGTCGTAGTCTTCATCGACGACATACTTATTTACTCGAAGAGTGTCCAAGAGCACGAGCAACATCTGAGGGTAGTTTTGGAAAAGTTGAGAGCAAACAAACTCTATGCAAAATTCAGCAAGTGTGAATTTTGGCTAGAGAAAGTGGCTTTTCTTGGACATATTCTGACCGCAGAAGGAGTAGCAGTCGACCCTGAGAAAGTCGAAGCGGTTTCCAATTGGCAGCAACCAACTAATGTTAGTGAAATCAAAAGCTTTCTTGGATTAGCTAGGTATTATCGCAGATTTATCGAGGGATTCTCCAAGATAGCCCGGCCGATGACGGAACTACTTAAGAAGGAAAAGAAGTTCGTCTGGACAGAATCCTGCGAAAGGAGTTTTCAGGAATTGAAGCGGAGGCTGACAACCACTCCAGTACTAACCCTACCGGACATTCATCTGGATTTTGTTGTTTATTGTGATGCATCCCGACAAGGATTAGGGTGTGTACTGATGCAAGACGGGAAAGTTGTTGCGTATGCTTCCCACCAACTCAGGCCTCATGAACAGAACTACCCAACACATGATCTGGAGTTTGCAACCGTAGTGCATGCCCTCAAGATTTGGAGGCATTATCTAATTGGAAATAAGTGCGAAATCTATACCGACCATTGTAAGGATCACCGGGGTGTCCGACCCTAGAGGGGGAGGGGGCGAATAGGGTCGCTAATCGCTTTTTATCCTAGGGCTCAATCTATTTGCATGAGATAAACCTAACACGTCCTACACATGCTAGTTATGACTAAGGTTTATCTATGCTACTCTCTACTTACCCCTAAAAGACTTGCAACCTATAGCCAATCCTAATCAAACTAACTAGGAAAGTAAAGGTACGCAAGATAGAGTAAATGCGGAAACGTAATACGGTAAGTAAAGAGGTAAGGGAGAGAATATGCAAACTCCTGTGAAGACGCCAAGACACACGATTTAACGTGGTTCGGTTAGGACACCGAGTCCCTCCCTACGTCCACGGCCACTTGTCCAACAAGAACAAGTGTGATGCTGAGTCTCTTCGCTTGATCACCGTCTTGCCTTCGCCACCAAGGCTCCCGGCAAGCAAAGGCTAAGTGACCCCAAGTCACCAAGACAAGGCCACCGCCACCGTCTCTCTCGAAGCGTCACTCATGGCACCATCTTCACTATCGGAGCTTCTCACCAAGAGGGGTCTCCTTCCCCGCACAAAGTGTCATTGCCTCTCCACACCAAGTCGGAGGGTCACATGATGAGTACACAAGATGCTTGCCGCAGCAAGACTTCTCTCACGGGAGCTCTCGCAAGAACTAATCCCTATTACAAGCACTAAGCACTCTCACAAGTGTGCTTAAGCCTATATGATGTACAATGAAGCTCTATGGTGGTTGGAGGTGTTCTTCAAGTGTTATATGCTTCCTTAGTCTCCAGCACTCTCAAATGAGGTGTGGGGTGGCATATATATAGCCCAACCCTTCAAACTAGCCGTTGGGAAAAGGCTGACGAAATCCCTTAACGCCGGTTAATCCGACGCTCAGATTTTGTCATCACCGGTTTAACCGGTGAGTGTATTTTCCAGCAACTTAGCCACTACTGCTCCAACGGCTACTTGATCAATTGCACCGACACTCTTGAAATCATCGTCGGTTTAACCAATGAGTGCAAGCTCAGAAACCCCCCAAAAAATAGTCTCTGGACAACTGCACCGACGCTCACTTTGCCTTGATCGTTGGTTTAACCGGTGCTTGTAAAACTCCTTCTATTTCTTCTGCCTCCAAGTCCATTACACCGGTGAGTGTAAAAACACCCAATGTCGGTTAATCCGGTGACAAGTTCATTGCACCGATGAGTGCAATTTGCTCATCATCGGTTTAACTGGTGATAGCAAATTGTCTTCATCTTGATCTTTTTGACTTGGATTTCTTCACGGTCTCTTCAATTCTTGTCCCTTGGACGCGGCTCCCTCTCGACCCCCGTCCGCTAATCGGTAAGCGGAACCACCGTAGGGGCGGCCCTTTGGGCCTAGCTATGCCTATCTTCTCTTTGTCATCACTTGAACCTAAAAGCCTGAGATTGGTCATCTTAACAATCATATTAGTCCAAGTGTTATGTGTGTCATCAATCGCCAAAACATTATATTGAAATATGGCATGAGAGGCCATTTTCGCTACAACCATAAGAGTTTAAAGATTTGAATTTAAGGCAAAGAAGATGGTTAGAACTAGTTAAAGATTATAATGTGGAAATCCATTACCACCCTGGTAAAGTTAACGTGGTAGCCGATGCCTTAAGCCGGAAATCTTATGGACCCAAGGATGCCCATCTGCAGGAAGAAATGGCACGATTGAATGTGCACATTGTCCCTTGAGGTTCCATTCACAAGATGAGCATTCAACCCACTCTGGAGGATAAAATCAGAAAAGCCCAAAGTTCGGATAAGGACTTGATGGAAATCCGAAAGCAGACTGGAGAAAATAAGGCACCGGATTTTAGAGTAGATAATGAAGGAACTTTATGGTATAAAAGTAGGATTTGCATACCCCAGGAAGGGGACTTCCGGCACATAATCATGGATGAAGTACATAACTCGGCCTACTCCATCCACCCAGGATCCACCAAGATGTATATGGACTTAAAACATAAATATTGGTGGAAGGGAATGAAGGCGGATATTGCACAGTTTGTCGCCCATTGCGATACATGTCAAAGGATCAAGGTTGAACATCAGAAGCCAGCAGGATTGCTGCAACCCCTGCCCATCCCGGTTTGGAAATGGGATGAGATAGGAATAGACTTTGTAGTGGGTTTGCCCAGAACACAGAAAGGACATGACTCCATATGGGTAATAGTGGACCGACTCACTAATGCTGGGGTGGCACTAGCCTTGTAGAACTTCGAATGGCAATAGGGGGAAAGCCTCACAACTCTAGGGAGACCTCTTGAGAGATGATGCATCCCAACCTGGGGGAACAAGATGGTGCGGTAGTGGTTAGTTTCGTTCATAGTAGACCGGTGCCTCGGGGTTAGTCGGAGTTGCTTGCTGGCTGGCGTCGGGGCGAGTGGGTATAGGTGCGCAACCCCTGCAGGGTGAAAACTATACGTATAGCCGCGTACTCGGTCATGTACATTCCTACTCTTCTGTTACTTCCATTAGTTAGTGTGCCTTGATATATTTCTACCTTCCTCTAGTATCACTATATATATATATAGGACCGGTCTATTTAGCACCCCGGGTGTTAACTGTTATTCAACACCCACGGCGGAGCACCACCAGCACTACGGCGAGGGAAAATTACGGTACAATAATGTGGGGGCAGTAAAATCCTTAGACTGTGTGCTTTCAATGCATAATTGGCCATGAAGACCCTGATTTGGGGCGGTTATTGACTGTATTACTGCACGACTGACTTTCTCGCACATCAATAAAGCATTGAATTAACAATAAAAAGGGCAACATGCAGGGGTCGTTCAGCTATGGTCAAGTCAGTAATTTCAGGGATGCACAGAAATGGGCGGATGGTGTATAAAGTGGCATGTGTGGAAGTAAAAATAAGTGGTTCGTCCGTTTTATTATTCAACGCCCATGGAGTAAAAAGTAGTTTTGTCAAAAGCGGTTCATGCTTCCCGGCGTGTGAGTAAAAAATAGTTTTCCGGCATTATGAATATTACGGTTAATGCTTAAGTTGGTAGTAAAATTTAGTGTTTGCGGTGGATCTGGTCAAATTTAGTGTTTTCAATGATTTGCAATTTTTTTGAGCATAGGTTGACCAGTGAATATGGCGACATCAGCGTGTCATATCTTCCGTGTTTGATGTAAATGTTTAGATGGAGTATAAACTGGAATCTGCGGAAGTAAAAAACTATGACACACTTACGTGTGGGTCGTGGCATCAAAAAATTTGTTGTTCCAGTCGTGTGTGTCTTATGGGCTGCCTTCACCCGCGTATCGCTGAAGTATAGATTGGATTGGCAGGTAGTAAAAAGTAGTGAATGAAACCATGGAGTGAATACTACACTGAGCAGGCTTTGAGAGGAAATAAACCGAGGAAGTGTGATTATGGTACACAATCTTGCATGCACGCAAAAAGAGGTGTATGAAATTAAGTTGTTTTTCCTTTTCTACATGATTTGAGAACCCATTGAATCGTGTAGTAAAAAGGGGCTCCATGAGCGTGTCCTTGCTTTCGGATTGCAGTGTAAATGTGCTGATGCAGTATAAACTCAAATCTGTGAAAGTAAAAAAGTTAGGTTACAGTTTCTCTATTGTTCCAGTCATATGTGTATTATGGGCCGTTTTGCCTGTAAAACGCTGAAATATAAATTAGAGTGTGCCCTTTGATCTCAATTGCTATTTTTAGACACCGCAAGCCAGGCTTCCTTCCTCCTCTCTGTATTTCGAACCCACTTCACCGAGCTTAACGCCCTGTGTAAGTAAAAAGTAGTGCTTCGATGGTCTTAGCGAAGTGAAAAAAAAAATAATACTCGATGCTACTGGCTAGGTATTTTGGTCGAAACCTCGATGAGTTCTCGTCGAGGTTCCCCTTTTATTCCAGTAAAATGGTAGAATGGTATGCACGTGAATTGCGTGCAGTACAATCAGACGATCGCCTTTTGTGCGATCCACAGGAAGCCTAAAGCTTGAGTGTTATCCCAACTGTTAATGTTGCACGAGCTCGATTCATATTGTTGTTGACCTCGCCGTCATCATCAGCCTCCTCGCCTCTCAATTCATGGTGCTGGTGACCTCATCGTCATCATCCGCCTCGTCGCCTCCCTGCCGAAGAAATCTGGAGAAGATGGGAACCAAAAAATTTAACAATGCCAGGTCAGTGATGCATTGGAGTAAAAAAACACGCCAGGTCCGTGATGCATTGGAGTAAAAAAAAACTACACTGAAGTCGTCAACGATTATCGAGGGAGCAGGTGTGACGAGGAAATGGTTCTGTTGATTCGTATGTGGCATCTAAAAGCGGCAGATAGAGCAAAGGCCAAGGGGGCTGTGTTGTTTCGGAATAAAAAAAGGGGCTGTGATAGCGATTGAACTCACCAGGACCTCGACTGTAAAGTTGCCTCCAGCGATTGAGCCGGTAAAATCTCCCCGGCGGCAAATGATGCGCCCGCCGCATCTGACATGGCGGCGGCGACGGCACGCGGGGTCGCGCGGCGTGTTCTGCGGAATCAGTCAAAATGCATCTGGCCGTAGGAGGGAGTGCGTCGAGCGGGGGATGGGTTGGTGCGCGCCGCTCGGAAGCGCATCAACGGCGGTGGCAATGGGGCAAGCTGCGGGGTGGCCTGGGAGGATCCGCCCGTGGATGTGTTGCTAGGGGGCGTGGTGGAAGAGGAGGGGTGGGCGTCGGCGTCGGCTTGGTAGGAGGATGGGCGTCCGCGGCGGCGTCCGGCGGGGGGGGGGGGGGGGTGCGGCGGCGGCGTGGTAGATTGGATTGGAGGCGTATGGGTGGTTGGGGACGAACCTGCTGAACAGACGAGTGGAGACGAGGGGGGCGGGATTGCCGACGGGATTTTGGGGGTGAACCGATCTCAATCAAAGGTGCGATTCTCAAGATTTAAACAGTGCATGGAAACCGTAAATATCTTATTTCTGAACTGTGAAATGCGTATCAAATTATTACGGGATATAAATTTTAAATAGCATTGATGGATATGGAATTGGTTGGTGGGGGTAGTAATTGGTACATTGATTTTACTTGCCGGATACATGTCTGGCGCTGCCGGAGTGTTGATATTCAACAACCTGTGTAGAATAGACTATATATATATATATATATATATATATATATATATATATATATATGCGCTTGCATAAGAAATCTTAGCCTATCCATTGCCTACTTTTTTATACCTTATTGCATCCACCTTAAGTTTGCATATGGATGGTGACATGAACATATCCCGTCCTTGAGATAGCTTCGCAAGATGTAGGATCCGATCTGGAGTTTGACGCCAACAACGACGGATGGTACAACTGAACCTTAATAGCCCGTGCTACACTCAAGTTCTGCCTATGGAGTTGAAGCTCAAGATGATGGAAGGCCCACTACCGATTTCTGTTTGTTCTAGTTTAGCCCAAGGGGCTTGTAATAAAAGATTCATACTACAAATCCTCAGGATATTGTAATAACTAAATCCATGTTTGCACTCTTTTAAGTGAGTATGACCTGATTTACTGCCTGAAATAAGTTTTGTATGTGATAGCTACTGATCCAGAAACTATCACAACGATACAGGGATTCGGGTTCTCCTCTCAGAAACCCGGGTCGTTTCATTTGGGCCGTGCTGGAGAAAAAGAAAGAGAGAGGGGAGGAAGGGAGCTGGGCCGGGATAGAGAGGATGGGGAGAGAAGGGAGAGAAAGAGAGGGGGAGAGGGGAGCGCGTGGGCCGGACCAAAAGAGAGGAGATTGGATTGCCCGGGTAGGAAAGAAAAAGAGAGGAAAAGCTAGGTTGGACCAAAGAGAGAGAGGAAGAAAGAAAAAGAAAAACTTTTGAACAAAGAGAAATGAAAACAAGATCATTTGAATTTAAATTTATTTTCAAACTCAAACAAAAATTTAATTTAGGGTGTTACAGAATCAGATCCAAGGCAGTCCACAAACCCCATACTAATTTCACACAAATTTAAATGGGATGAGCGACAAGTCTTTAATAAGATTCGCTAGCATTGACTCAAACTTATTTCTTTAACTCTAATAAATTGATTCTGGACTTTTCATTCACTATACAATATTTTAATTATCAAAGGTCTTTACACCATCAATTATTATGCTGATACTTGAATAAATACCGCCGTCACAGCAGTATCAATTTGCTGTCCTTAAATTTTATACCAGAATATAATTCTTAAACTTGATAAGTTAAAACAAGCCTTATACAATTTTAGCTTTCATTATGCTAAGTTTGTTTAGGGCTCTCAATGTAATTGCTCTTTTTCTGCAAGAGTAAAGGACATAATCTAATATGCACTTTTGTGTCCATACACTTATATAGAACTCTTAACTAAATAGTTCATAAGAAACAAGTATGCTATGGTGTCTTGCACCTTATCCAGTGGACCTCCCTTGAATAATATTAAAGACATAAAGCTTTCTGGCTTACAAAATGCCAAGTCAATCATTTAGTGACTCATGCAAAAGCTTTTGATATCTGAAGCATAAGGAATGTCTTCCTTTATCTTATTCTAACTTTATATTTTAAATAAAATTTGTTTCATCATGCAAATAGAACAGCGTAACTTAATATATATTATTATTATATCACTTTAGACGACTTACATCTCTAGTGATAATTCTAACACTTTTTCTTGGTCCAATCTTAGTATACATTAATGCCCAAAACATAAGAGGTTTTCACCAAGATTACTTTAAATCTAATTGAATGATAGAAAAGCTCCCAACTTTTGCGGCGTATTCTAATCACTATCTTTACTTAGTAGAGCATCATCCACTTAAAGTATTAGGAGAATAACTTTTCCACCTTAATCTTAGTATATATACCTTTATCCATGAAAATTCTGAATCAAGGTAAACTATAAGCTTATTATTATTATTATTATTATTATTATTATTATTATTATTATTATTATTATTATTATTATTATTACTACTACTACTATTACTACTACTACTAGTATTATTATTATTATTTTAATTTTAATTTTCTTATGGAATCTTGCTTATGTTATATAGATCCTTTTATAGTCTACTAATTTGATTCCATCAAAAATTTATACTAAAATCCATACTTATTGATTTAAGCTCATAGATTCAATTTATGATCTCTTATTGTAACTTTAAAAACAAATGAGGTTCTTTCTTTTATGCCAACATTAGCAAATTATTATGTACTATATCTTGATGTTGGGGTTAATCAACTTATGAGAATTCTCAACAAATTTTTTAGTAGTCCGAGATGAAGGTGTTCTTTACTGATAGCTCAAACTAAAATATTATGAGAATTGTTTTTCTTAAATCATTGGTGCAGGGAACTATGCCTGTGTCTCTTCAAGATATATCTTCCTTCTTTGAGAGCTCCCACTGACTCCCACTGATCTCTGTATTCTTTTAGAAACACAATTGCTTTGTCTCAGTAATCTTAGTGAAACAATCAGAGCAGTAGAAATGGTATCACTCAAACTCATTAAGGTATCCATAAATAGTGATTTTTTATGACTTATAACTTAAATCCTTTATCTTTAGTATTACAGTAATTTTATCTTGCTTAAGATTATTACATATGATTGATCAACTTCCTTTACCAACCAAGCCCACATCAGCGATGGCCAAAAAATGGACAAGAGTTGTAAAGCTTATGGTCAAATATGCACCAAATAACAATGGCAAAAAATGATAAATATAAGCCATACTTTAAAAGTCTCGAGCTTCATTGAACTAGTCAAACAACTATGGCTACAAATGAACTAGAACAACAAAACTTTGTGAACATGTATCCATTAATCAGTGATGACCGGAATAACAAATAAAGTCACACTTAACTTTATTTGTGTATGCACTTAACATGTATCCCTTTATATATATGCCGATTTACTAATTCAGCCTTTTGAATATTGAATTCAGTCTTTATGGGCAAGTAAGAGTATAGTGAAAAGTTATAGCTCCTTCATTACTAATGACTGGATTATCTCTTGTTCTGATGAGACATTACAATTCTCCCCTTTGAAATGTGATTTTAACCAATAATAGCACAATTTCAACAAGGTCTCATCAACAACTTATTGAAACATTACACAATATACAAGAAATATATATGAAAATTCCTTGACAAATAGCAAAATCAACAATGATGATATATTTATTATCTAAAAACAAAACAAAAGGTTCAGGATCACTTATCACTGAAATAAATATGGCTTTCCTTAATCTAAGAGATATCATCAATATGAAAAATAAAGCTAAACAAATAGCTAAAACTAATGCGAAGCATTTAACATTTTTGTCTTCATCATCATTAGGAGACTTTGCTCGCCTTGAACTTCCCTTATCTTATGGTTCAGACTTAATACCTGCAGAGGAATGCATCTCAATCAATCCACCAAAATTTAGGGGAAAACTTTAACTTAAGAGAGCTTATGAGACAACTTTATTACCCTTCTTTTGAATCCATTCCTTAGATTTAGGACATTGATTCTTCACTTGATCAGGTGACTCATAGAACTTGCATCTTACTTGAGTATACACATTTTGAGCACGCTTATTATAATTCTCCGATAGAGAAGCCATAAGATATTGCACTAGCAGATCATTAGAGATGAACCTGCCAAGTGTTTTCAACTCAGCAGCCATATTGTACATGCTCTTAATGTGTATACTTAGTCCACTTTGCCCATCATAACGTGAGGTAGACAATACAATGAAGTTGGAATAATTAACTTTATAACTTTCCACAATAGTGTTCAGAAACTCCTTAACACTTAGTTCCCTATCATCCTTCTTATAAGGAAATGCTCCCCTTATGGCAAATGAGATCGAATGTTTTATAACTAATTTTGCAAATTCATTGGATTTTTCCAATTTTGCAACTTGGAGTTGTACTCCCTTAATTGCTCATTATGATTCTCAGTGTTTATAGCAGGATTGATAGGTTTGTCCTAGTAAAGTGTGTAATCAAAGTCCAGAACATTGAGAGTGTGACGCACCTCTTTATTCCACTTAGGAAAGTTGGTGCCATTAAAGGGCTCAATGGTGCTTAGAAAGCCCTCATAACTCACTGAAAAAATTACAAAGTGAGGTCTCAGTAATCTTTATACAATAAGATACAAATAAAAGCACAAGATTAACCCTACGATGGTCTGATTAAAATCATGCCCTAAGTTTCAATTTGCATCACTAATGGGTAGAAAACAAACGAAACTCATCATTAACTCATAATTAAAACAGCGATGGTTAGAATTAATTACAAGTGTACTCTAACCAAACTTCTCGATGGTTCCATTTGATTGGAGAGCATCTTAGTTTTACATGGTGGAAAACATATAATTTTTTATCTTAAACAATGCAAAATAATGCAATAATTATTAATAAAGCATAATGGAAACATTAAGGGAATAAACTTAATGCGAAAAATGAAATACTTAAAACTTACCAGAGCCTTGCAACACCATGAATGCCTCTGTTCTCGCAGATGCTGTAGATGTAGACGAACAGCGGGTGAGGGCAAGAACTTCTGCCCCCCCCTCCAGCGCCGTTAGTAACTGGATTTATAGTTGCTAATCAAGTTTAGGGTTTTTAGACGTCTGAAATGATCAGCCACCCCATAAGTATATATAGTGCTGTGGGTGCAGGGCCTTGCCCTTAAATTTGGAACTAATTAATGGGCCCACCGATTACAGCCCATTAATTTCCTTAATCATGTTTAGATGATAAATGTGTCATTAATTTCTATTAATTGCCTTAACTGTGAAGATTACATTCGAAATATAATTCCAACACAGCTTTTTGTAGACCTGCCCAATATGAAATGAATGATGAAGCTAGACACACAATCTCTGTAGGAGATTGACATTTTTTTCCATCAAAACATATTGAATTTTTAGTCCACCAGATTGCCCAGCAACTGGCTGCCAGTTCAATCATATGGAACTTTTTGTGGCGTGGCTTAAACCAGACAACCCATACCCAATACTGGTTAAAAAGAGGAGAAAGGAAAAAACAAAAACAAATATACATGACAAATATAGAAAGTACACCCAATATGGAAGTACTGTTCCAATGTCTTGGCATGTACAAATATAGAAAGGAAAAAATAAATGACTACTATATAGATATATAGTGTCCATATGTACATGACAAAAACACAAAGTAAGAGTGCCGACAAGTTTCATGTTCAAAGGGAAGTTTCCACCATTTCAAATAAAAAAAAGGAAGTTTCCACCACCCCTTGTCGTCAACCTCCACGCCACATGAGCCGGCCGCAAGGTGGTGTAGTTTTAATGCTGGAGGGAGGGAGGGAGATCTGGGACCAATGTTTTCGGATCATATAATGGAGTCTAGTTGCTAGGGTATCGTTAAACTGACTAATCATGATTAGTCATCGATCAGATTTATTAGTCGAGCCTAATTGGTGGTCTAGTCATCTGCCTAAATACCTTGGTATCTATGATTGTATATATTATGTAGTTGGTCACTGTACTGTGAATTACAGTCATAGCCACATGTCGTAGGCTTGCCTTGCAATCCTCAGCCTTAGCCTTGCAAGGATCAGGCTTTGACTTGCAATGTTTAGGCTCATTGTTGCAAGGTTTGCATGGCTTGGGTGGCACCGTGCACCACTATTGAAACAAACCGGATTCTCGAAAATAAGAATCCGACTGCTTGTATCGTCGTGATAGTCCCTGGATCAAACATTTTCACATACAAAACTCATTCCAGATGCATATCATAGTCATACAACGCATTAAGTTATAACATGGGTTTAATTATTACATAATACATAGGATTGTAGTACGAATTCCCATTGCAAGCCCCTTGGGCTAAACCGAAACAAGAAGAAAACAGAAGCATTAGCTAAGCTTCAGGGTCATCCTTCATCTTGGAGAACTCTCCACCATAGGCAGACTTGAGCGAAGCACGGGTCTCAATCGTACCATCCATCGTCTTTGGAGTCGAACTCTGGGTCGGATCCTGCACCTAACCAAACTATCCCCAAGGAATGGAATAGGTTCACGTCACCATATGCGTATGCGAGCTTTAGGTGGAGTGCTATAGTATGAAGAGTAGCCAAGGATAAGGCTAGGGATTTCCTATGCAAGCAGCAAGCAAGTTTACATACCAACCAAACACCTCAACACGGGCCGTCCTGGCATCCCAGGTCCTCGGGTTAACACACACCTTCCAAACTACCAAGTCGATGCGAGAACTCCCGCTGCTCGCACCTCAGCTGCCCCAGGCAGGAAGTAACCACTAGAGGGAGGTAGAAGTCAAGTAACACTACTCTAGTTAGCGACGCCAGATTAAGAGATGTCCATGACCGAGGACACGGCTATACGTATAATTTTCACCCTACAGGGGTTGTACACCCGGACCCACTCGAATCGAAGCCAGCCAGGAGTGACCCAACTGAGCGACGAGACACCGGTGATAGACTAGGAGTTACGACACCATACGGCTTTCCTGGGTCTTGGGCGGATCCTCCTGCAAGAGATTGCCTCAGGACTGGGAAGCCTTCCCTCCAGGATCCTACAAGGTCCTGCGTCCCGGGGGAAGTGAGGTCAGCACCTCCTCCCCCTGCACTAATAGTCTGTCCTCCTACCGGCTTGGTACCACACTTGCTAACCTCGTGCTCGACCCACTCTCATAATGGGGAACTGGTGTGCACGCTTAACATATTTCCATCTCTGAGGCCAACTAACTCGGTCCTTACTTGGCGAAGCGAGCACCATCGTCAAAGGTGTATCCATCGCAATGGTCCACAGTGGCACCCATTACAGGTATGGCCCTCAAACACCTCTAGTATCCACTAAAAAGTGTACCCGCAACAGGTACTCTGTAGGGTCTACCCAGATACACACCCAAGCCCCCGATCCGAGGATCGGGTTAAGTCATGCTTGCCTCCGCTAAAAGCCCTAATCACCAACTCCTCAAAAGGTTCTCCACAGATGCTAAGAATATAACACCTTCCCAACACATACACATGCAAAAGTAGCCAAAGCATCTCATATAATCATAAAGGTAACATAGGTGTACCAGGAGTTCAGGCATACAAGTAGGCTATGCAGGTTCATTCCATCATAACAGAAAGCAAAGCAGTAGCATATCTAGCAAGCAATGCCAAATAGGAATTCAACAAGTAGTAGATGGGCATGAACCTAGCGTCTCTTCGAAGTCTTCCTAGGCCTCCTGGTAGTCCTGGACATCGAACGACTCCTCGTCGCCAGGTCTTAATCGTAAATACGAATAAATATGGGGCCCAAAGGACAAAAGTGTATAAAACTGCACAAATAAGATCCAAAATATAATAAAATCTACTATAACAGGTAGATCATAATTTTAAAAGAATTATGAATCTGGTTTCATAATTTTTGGAGGTTCGATTAATTTATTATGAATTTTCTAAGATTAAATCATTTTTTGAAAATGATAAATGATTATAAAAAAATAAAAAAAGCACACTGTCAGTGCCACATGCTAACACCAGGGCGTGCCACATGGCATGCTAACATCATCACAACGTCAGCATGATGTTATCAGGAGGGGTTGGTTCGGCTGACATCAACAGTCGGCCCTGCTGACATAGTGTTGACCGGTCAACATTGACCGATCAATGGTCAAAGAGGTTAGCGGTTAGTGGCCCCACATGTCGGTTGCAACGCCACTAACAGGCGCAACCCACAAGTCAGCATGGTAAAACAGAAAAAGGAAAAAGAGGGTTGTGGCGATACGGGCCCAAAGTCTTGGATCGGCTCAGACCGACCCAAGAACTCAAGCCTTGGCTCTGCTGGGCAGGTCACGACTACGGCTCGGAAGGCCAGCTCATGCTGGTTGGCTGGCTCAAGCTAGCAGCCCAATGGGCTGGCTCGGTTTTGGCTTGAATCAGTAGGCTGGCTGGGCGAATCGGGTCGACCTCAGCCCAGTTCGCCCTCCCAAACTCACCCCTTTCTCCTTCTCTCTCGCTGTTGAAGGGCACCCAAGGGTCAGTGGCCCCCGGTCGTTAGCTGATGGGTGGGGCCCTGGTGTTAGTCTCTCGGCCGGATCCTATGTCGGCACCCAGATCCGGTGCGGCGGTCAGTGTGTGGTCCTGTGTGCATGCGTTCCTGGTTGTGCGGGTGTGTGGCGGCTGGACACACACGGGGTGCTTGGCGAAATGCCATAGTGGCACCCGCATGTGCCATGCCGCAACGCCGCAGGGACGTGCACTGGCAGGACGTGGTAGAACGCGATAGTGGCGAGGCAATGGCAACTCGGGTCGTGGGGGCAAGGTCGAAAGCTGAAGCTTTGGCTGGCCAGGCTGGTGTGCGTGCCCGCGCGCGGGGTCCATGGGCTCCTTGGCCGCGGTAGCGGCTAACGGTGGCCAGGTGCGATAGGGGTGCGGCAAGCAAGGCCAGAACTTAGCCTTGCAGCCGGTCAAAACCACAACGTGTGCATGCGTGGGCACTTGACATGGCAGATGTCGCGGCACGGCCGCAACACACGCATGGCACTCCGGCGAAGCCGGACCGTGACGGCGCTGGGCAGCAAGGTGGAACGAAGGCGACATCAGTCTGCGCAAGGAACAGCAGCGCAATGGTTACCAGGTGGCTCAGGGTAAGTGCGTGCACAGGCTCTCGGTCTAGTCGTGGGTGCATATGGCCGCAACGCCTTCACCACTCCAGTGAAGCCAGGCCACGACGGCGTCGGGCTGCAGCGAGGGAACAGATGACGACGGCATTAGGCCCCGCACAAAGGAAGGGACGGGGCTCCTAGGGCTGGCTATGGTGGGTTCATCGGTGGTGCGAAGGTTGCACCGGCAGCATGTGGGAGGTCAGGTCGGGGCGGTGGCACCTACCGGCATATCTTGTTGGAGATGGGGCGGAGCAGAGATGAGTCAAGGCCATGGCGGAGCGAAGTAGTGTCGGTAGAGCAACAACGTTAGTAGAGTTGATCGAGTCACCGGCGTGGGGGTGGTGTCGTCCTTCTCCTCGTGCTCCTTTTCCTTGGCCCCCACTCCTCCCCTTCCTGGTTATGGCAGCGGCGGATGGGTGAAGGGGGAAAAATCCCCGAGATGGTCTAGGGTTCCGTGGCGGTGGCTTGGAGGGGGCTTTATAGGGAGGCGCTCGGGTTTGGCGCGCCCTAGGTGTGGGAAGTGGCGAGGATCCTCGATGTCCGAGCTGCGGACGCGTGGCGTAGATCCGAGGGCTCGATGCGGGGTAGGTGGGTTTTGGGTCGCGGGGCGGCCAAGGTGGGGCGTGGATGTGACGTCAGTGGGCAGTTTCAATCCATTGTCGTGGAGCGGGGCAGGTGCGGCACAGGAGCGGGTGGAGCTGGGCATGCACACAGTACAAACGAAAGGTGGAGAGCAGTGGGAGGAAGAGGGAAAAGTTGACAAGCAGGACCCGCTTGTTAGTGGCTCCAGGTGGCGAAAGGGTAGGGGTGAGTGGTGTTGGGCTGGCGTGCATGTGTTGGGCCAGTTTGGACTGGCTGGGTTGGTGGCCGGCTCGGGCATTGGCCTGTGGCCAGGTCGAGCTGGGTTGGGCCGCGTGTGGGTCGTGTTAGGGTTTGGTTTGCGGTCGGTTTATGGTTTGGGCCGGGTTTGTTAGCCAGTTATGGCCGGGTAGTGTTACGGTGTGATCCAGGTGGGGTAGCGGGTTAGTGGGTTGACTTAGGTTGTTAGCTGGTTAGGGTTTTGGAGTTAGTGGGCCGGGTAGTTAGTTGATTAGGATAGTTAGCATTTGACTTTAAATTAAAGGGCACACATCAATTTAAATTCCACCCAAATTCAACAATCAAAATAAATCTGAACGAAACAAATTAGAATGGAACTCCAATAAATCCAAATATATCACACTATCAATTATATTCTTATCTCAAATAAGTTTTTATTATATAGGAATTTCAGAGAGGAAGATGAAAGTAACTGAAAGGATCGAGGCCCAAGAAGTGGGGGGTTGAATTGGGACTTTTTCAAATTTCTAGCAAGTTCTTAACCTAAAGTATTATTGCCCAATCTACAAATTGAAACCTATCAACTAGAGCATACTAGCAAAGGATCCTTAGGTGGGTAAACACACTAACATGCTCATATTGGCTAGGGATAACCACACTAACAAGAATGAGTCCTAGTCAAGAGATCACACTACCATGCAAGTGTTCTAGTCAAACAACAAGCACGAGCAAAAAGAACAAAAAGAGGAAAGTTAATTGCTTGAAAGTAAATGCAAGGGACACGAGACAACCGAATTTTTCCCATGGTATCGAGGAGTTGACGCTCCCCCCTAATCCATGTTGGAGCACCCACTCAAAGATATTGCTCCCTTGCTCCACCAAGAAGCAAGTGATCACTAAGAATGCTCCTTCTCCATCTCCGGAACGGCGAGCTTCACACCGTGTACAATCTTTTCTTCTTGGGGCTTCCACAAATTCCAAGAGCTCACCAAGAACCTCCCGATCACCAAGACCGTCTAGGTGCCATCAAACACCAAGAGTAACAAGCGCTCAATACTTCACTCGACCCTCACTAAGCTGGCCCTAAGCTCAATACACTTGCTACTCATGAAAGAGTTGCTTTCTTCAAGTTTGGAACAAATTCTAGCTCTAGATCTTCATCTCATGGCTCAAAGCACTCTCTTCTCTTTTCTTGGGTGGCCTCTGGTATTCAATGTGTCAAAGGCATCATAAATGAGCCAGGGGGTCGACTTATATAGAGTGGAGAAGCCCCCATAGCCGTTAGCAATGGTCTGTAGAAAATTGTGACCATCGGAAGAACCGACGGGCAGGCGTCGGTTAAACCGGTCTCTCATAGACCAAATAGCAGCCCTTGGAAATCTGACACTCTGCACAGGCTTGCGTCATTACACCGATGATTACACTAATGGAACATTGGTTAAACTGGTGCTGAAAGATGTTTTGGTTCCACCAAAACATCGTCTCTAAGTAAAAGTAAGGTGAGTGAACCGATGGATTCCTTAGGTGCATCGGTTAAACCGGTGCTGAAGCTGAGTCTGATCCACCCCAAACATGCTCTCTTGATAATAGTATGTCCATTAGACTGATGCATGAATTGGAGTCATCGGTTGAACCGGTGACCAAGGGTAATTTGACTTGAGACCAATTTGCACTGAGAAATTGAGCCGACGTAGGGTCATCTGTTCTTCCGTCTTGCTTCGGATGCACTAATGGTCGGCCATCGGTTAAACCGGTACAGCTGAAAACTTTGTTTTCTACTGAATTGGCTTGGAGTTGATTTGTTCTTCGATTGCTTCTTCTTCCAAGTGTAGTTTTGGCTTCTTTAAGCTATGTTGGACTGAATTTGAGCAAGTGTGCTAGACTTCTAAGGCCAGCTCACATCTGATCAAGCTACTTATCTCTTGAGCCCCACTTAATAGTATGGTCAAGAACTAAAAACTATAAAACCTCAACTAAATCAAGTGTCCTTCATCTCCTTGTGACACTTGAGACTAGAAAGGTCCTTAATCTTTATGAACGAGTACTTGGCATGCATGATTGTTTTGAATTGAGCGGTCTCCTTTCATATTTCATATGTGGCTTAACTAATCATTGGTTTTTCCTACAAAACATACGTTAGTCACATATCGTTGTCATTAATCACCGAAACTTACCATAAGCATCTATGGGCCTAGATGCACTTCAATCTCCCCCTTTTTGGTGATTGATGACAACACAAAGTACAGATAGCAAGATATGGAATTGAAAGCTCTAAACTACACAACAGAAGAGAGTAAGCAACCAATAAGCAGTACTGAAATTAAAGCACATGTAGGGACATGTTAACACGAGAGCATACACAATATCCAAATAACATGTCCATGCACAAAATCCATAAAGATCCAAAACACGCCACAAACCACCCTGACTCCCCCTATCTATCTCCCCCTTTGGCAACAAACTACCAAAAAGGAAGGTGAAGCTAGTCCTGGGCTGGAGAAGACGGGGTCCTCGAACTCAGTCCGGTGGTGAGGCGCTCGACGTCGGCGACGTCGTCGTCCGTCCACTCATCGTCGGCTGAAGACTCAGGCTCGACTGGAGTGGTCGAAGGAGTAGCAGAAGTAGGCAGTGCTGAAGAAGTAGCTAGCTCTGACACGACGATCGTGGACTCCGTCAGAGGGGCAGACGTGACGACGGTGGAGTCCGACGAGGAGGGGCGAACAGCTGATGGGCGGATCAGGTCAAAAGTGAGTGTGGTGACCGGCAGCGATTGAGCCGAGGGGTGCTGCAACTGGTGTAGGAACTGCTACTGCTCAAGGAACAAGGCACGCTGCTCGTCGGTCATCGCACTCTGCTGCGGAACTGGAGCTGGAGCTGCAAACACCCCGGTCTGAAGGAGTGGAGACATCGGAAACGAAGCTAAGGGTGTCTGCACGAAACCGCCGATAGGAGGAGGAGGACCAGAGGGGTCAAACTGGAGCTGCTTTGTAGTAGAAAGTTGTGGCTTGGGCAGAATGGAGTGATTGAGCCTAGGACATGAACTCTAGTGGATGAACTGTTTTGATTGCATTCCTTTTGATTTGGAGTTGAAAGGCAAGTGCAACATGAATCCTATGTGAGCATGTGCGAAAGAGGTGAAGATCTAGTACAACAACACATGCCGAGAGATGCCAAGATCATACCCTTGCAGATCAGAGACAAAATCGACGAGAATTGCCGTAGAGACAATCTGTCGAACACCTTGACAGCACTCAAGCTCAAGGTGGGGAGAAGCAAAACGGGCTCGATTTTTCGCACTTGAAGGGCTGTGGATGTGGTGCCGCGCGAGGTGGAGCAGCGCACGTCGGTGGCGGCGAGCGGCGGCACAGATCGTGGGCGGCGGCGCGTGGGTGTAGGGCAATGGAGAGGTTTTGCGTGGTGGCGATGTGGCGGCGTAGGGCGCGTGCGCGGTGGAGTGGGGTGCAGCGGCGGCGCAGAGCGCAAGGAGCCTTAGCAGCGTCCGCGCAGGCGGCGGCGCGGCACGGTGCGTGGGCAGCGGTTCGCGAGGAGGAGGAGGATGAAGAAAGGGTGCGTGAGCCTGACGTGGGGGCCCGTAGAGGATAAAGCGAAACTGAATGCGCGGGCCCGCAAACCCTAATGCATCGGAAGAACCGATGGCACAGGAAGTACGACATCGGTGTAAAGAACCGGAAGGATTTTGACAATTTTGAAAGGTTTGAAACTTGGTCAACACAAGGCACCGGTTGAACCGTAGATGGAGCATTGGTGCAACCGATGGGCGTCGGTGCAATTACCGGAGCATTGTCCAGAGACGATGCAGGAGTCAAAAGGCTGAGTAGTAGCACCGGGAGAACAGTTGATGAGGCACCGGTTCATCCGCCAACCATCGGATGCACCGATGTCCATCGGTGTAAACACTGGAGCGATCCCCAAAGACATTGCAGGTTTGCTCCCACTCAAGTTAAGCGCCAGTTGAATCGATGCATCTCAAAAGCATAGCGTCGGTTTAACCGGTGGTGAAGATTTTGCTTTGCTGAACTACAAACTCTACTTCCGATCCAAATTTTCAAAAACCAAAGCCACAAATACTTAATTTGGACCATTTTCGAGAGACATCCTCACCCCTCAAACACTCATACTAAGTACTCGCAAGCTTTTACATAACATATGCAAATTAAGAACCAAACGAGGAGAAACACAAGATTCAAGAATTGTATGAGGCACTTTGCCTATGAACTTAGAGATTGAAACTTTAAGTTCGTTAGGACGTGGCTCAATTGCCATGAAAGCGCAACATTGATCTTATCACTCTTGTGGAGTTGATATATCATATTTGGCATGAATATCATTCTCGAAGTGTGATGTGCTCCCTTGTGTTGCTACTAACGTGATGCAATGCCATGCAAGACAAGAATTTAAACATGAATGTATTCTTATATGACAAGCACAATGCATTGCAAGAATTTAAATCTATCTTGTCAAGTTTGAACCCTCGTCAAGCTTCTTCATAATGAACCAAACAAGTTCATTACTATCTTGACAAGGTTAGACAAGCTCCTAGCATATGTACACATGAAATGCATCTACATGACAAGGCAATTACATGACGTTAGAAGCATCTAAAACATTAAGCTCACTTCGCAACCTACAAAAGGTGCTCTCATCTAGAGGTTTTGTGAAGATATCCGCCAATTGATCTTCGGAAGGAATACCAAAAAGTGATATATCATTCCTTGCCACATGATCTCTTAGAAAGTGATGGCGAATATCTATGTGCTTTGTGCGAGAGTGTTGAACCGGGTTATTAGCAATTTTTACGGCACTCTCGTTATCACAAAGGAGCGGGATCCTATCTAGTACAACACCATAGTCCAAGAGGCTTTGCTTCAAGTAGAGGATTTGAGCACAGCAAGCCCCGGCGGCAATGTATTCCGCCTCCGCGGTTGACAAGGCCACATAATTTTGTTTCTTAGACGACCAAGAGACCAAGGAACGCCATAGCAAGTGGTACCCACTCGAAGTACTCTTGTGATCCACCCGACATCCGGCAAAGTCCGAATCCGAGTATCCCAAGAGTGTAAAACTAGCGCATTTGGGGTACCACAAGCCTATGCTAGGTGTATGCTTGAGGTATCTAAGGATCCGCTTAACGGCACTAAGGTGTGATTCCTTAAGATTAGCGTGAAAGCAAGCGCACATGCATACACTAAATATGATATCGGGCCTAGATGCGGTTAGGTAAAAAAGTGACCCAATCATAGAATGATAAAGTGTTTGGTCAACCGATTTACCTCCCTCATCTAGGTCTAGATGTCCATTGGTTGGCATTGGAATCTTGATCGGCTTGCAATCATCCATCTTGAATTTCTTGAGAATATCATTTGTATACTTTTCTTGATGGATGAATGTCCCTTCCTTCAATTGCTTGATTTGAAAACCAAAGAAGAAATTGAGCTCACCGATCATGGACATCTCGAGTTCCCTAGCCATCATTTCTCCAAATTCTTTGCAAAGAGTAGGGTTAGTTGAACCAAAAATGATATCATCAACATAAATTTGACATACGAATAGTTCTTCATTGATGATTCTTGTGAATAAAGTTGTATCCACCCTCCCGATCTTGAAGCCCTTGTTGATGAGGAAGTCACGAAGGTGTTCATACTAAGCCCTTAGCGCTTGCTTGAGCCCGTAGAGCGCCTTGTGCAACCTATAAACATGATTAGGATATCTAGGGTCCTCAAACCCGGGAGGTTGTTCAACAAACACCAATTCATTAATAAAGCCATTTAGGAACGCACTCTTCACATCCATTTGAAATAGTTTCATATTGTGATGTGAAGCATACGCTAAAAGCATACGAATGGCTTCAAGTCTTGCAACGGGGGCAAATGTTTCACCAAAATCCAACCCTTCAACTTGTGCAAAGCCCTTAGCCACAAGTCTAGCCTTGTTGCGAACCACCACACCATGCTCATCTTGTTTGTTGCGGAATACCCACTTGGTACTAATGACATTTTTGTCTTGAGGACGTTCTTCAAGAACCCAAACTTCATTATGGGTGAAGTTGTTGAGCTCTTCTTGCATTGCCATCACCCAATCCGGGTCCTCAAGAGCTTCACCTATATTTGTGGGTTCCAAGCAAGAAACAAACGAGTAATGTTCACAAAAAGAGGCATATTGACGTCTACGAGTTCTTACTCCACCAGAGGGATCACCCATGACCAAATCAATGAGATGATTTCTTGAAGTCCTTGTAGGCCTCTCTTGTGATTGAGATGACAAATCTTCTAGTGGTTCAACATCTTGGGCTTGAGCTTGGGCTTGTTCACTTGTGATGTGGGTGTCATCAAATGAAAGTTGTTCTTCAACCACTTGTTCATCTTGGGTGTCTTGGGGAGGATGTGAGGCACCATCTTCTTCATCGGATGACTCATAATGGTGATGTGATGGTGTAGTCTTTTCTTCAACCTTGGAGTCATCCTTGGAAGTGGCTTCAACTTGAGTGGATGGATTTGGTACCTCCTCAACTTTCTCCTTTGGCTTGACTTGCCCAATGGCTATGTTTTTTTATGACTTCTCTTAGTGGTTCATCACCTATATCATCACAAGAAAATTCTTCCCCTTGGGAGCCATTAGTCTCATCGAACTTCACGTCCTAAGTTTCTTCAATCATGCCTGTGGCATTATTGAATACTCGATATGCTTTGGAGTTTGATGAATAACCAACAAAAAAACCAACATCACATTTACTTTCAAACTTGCCTAGGTGCTTCCTTTTCCTGTAGATATAACATTTACAACCGAAGACCCGGAAATATGAGATGTTAGCACTACTACAAAATTCTATTTTGCGAGACACTTGAAAATCAGCTTAGAGGCGGGCACAATTTTTAACCGCCTCGGTTAATACCCAGCATTAACCGAGGCGGTTATTTTATATTAACCGAGGCGGTTACAAAAAACCACCTCGCAAAATGGATTAACCAAGGCGTACATCTATAACAGAACCGCCTCAAAAAATCCGGCCCAACTCAGGCCCAGTCCGCAGCCCACTGTGGTACTCAGCTATAAAATGAAAACTTAACCATAACCCACGCCACCCCCACCCCACCCCGCGCCGCCCCTACTCCCCATCCCGTGCGCCCCTCACCTCCTCTCTCTCTCTCTCTCTCGCGCGCGCGCGCGCCCGGAGCCCAGAGCCAGCCGCCGGCCCCCTCCTCCTCCCCAGCCAACTCCGGGGGCGGCGCGGCCGGATCCGGGCTGCTTGAGGTCGGAACCGCGCGGCCGGGGAGGCCAAGTCCGGTGATGGCGCGGCCCAAGGACGGATCCGCGCGGCCTGGCGCGTGGGAGGCCCTGACGGTCATGCCCCTCCCTGGCAGGAGGACCCCGGCAGCCGCGCCCCTCCCCGCAGGCTGGAGGACCCGGCGGCCGCGCCTCTCCCCGGCGCGGAACTCCCCGACTCCCTCCTCCTCCTCGCCACCTGCGACGGCGGCCACTCCTCTGGCAGCGGGGAGGCGCGATCCGGCGGCGGGGAGGCGGGATTCGGCCGCGGCGAGGTGGGATCCGATGGCGCGGAGGCGGGATACGGCGGTGGCGAGCCGAGATTCGGCAGCGGCGAGGCGGATCCGACCCCCTTCTTCCCCTCGGACAGCGGATCCGGCGGCGGGCGCGGGGGAGGTCGGCACCAGCAGATCCAGTGGGGGCACGGCGGCGGCGCAGGCGCTGGTGCGCCGGCGGGCATGGGCGAGGCCGCAGCTGGCGGCAGCGGTGCAGATTCACCGACAGCGGCCTGGATCTGGGGCATGGATGGGCTCGCCAGGCCCGTGATGGGCTTGGCGGGCTTTCTCTTTTTTTTTTTAATTTGTTTATTTGATTTACCGAGGCGGGCATATAACCGCCTCAGAAAAGGTCACATTTACCATGATGTTTGGTCTGAGGTGGTTGGGGTTGCCCGCCTCGGAAAATGGTTTTCAACCGCCTCGGAAAAAGCTTTTTTGTAGTAGTGTTGGCTTCCTCCCAATGAGAAGTTCATAGGGCGTCTTCTTCAACAAGCGGTGGAGATAGACCCGGTTGGATGCATGACATGCGGTGTTGATGGCTTCCGCCCAAAATCTTTGTGAGATGTCATAATCATCCAACATTGCTCTTGCAAGAGTAATCAATGTCCTATTCTTCCTCTCCACCACTCCATTTTGTTGGGGTGTGTATGTTGATGAGAATTCATGCTTGATGCCAATGTCATTGCAAAACTCTTCAACTTGAGTATTTCTAAACTCCGTGCCATTGTCACTCCGGACCTTCACAACACTTGACTCAAATTCATTTTGAGCTTGCTTGACAAAAATCTTGAAAATCCCCATGGTCTTGCTCTTGTCCTCTAAAAAGAAAGTCCAAGTATATCTAGAATAATCATCTACAATTACAAGACAATAGAGATTACCGCCAAGACTTTTGTAGGTGGTTGGTCCAAAGAGATCCATGTGTAGTAGCTCCAAGCTTCTTGATGTTGACAAATAATCCTTCATGGGATGTGATGATGCAAATTGTTTCTCGGCTTGACAAGCACTACACAATTTGTTTTTTTGTCAAAAGTAACATCCTTGACACCAACCACCATATCTCGTTTGAAGGCCTTCTTGAGTTGGCTCATTCCAATATGAGCAATGAGGCGATGCCAAAGCCAACCCATGGAGTTTTTGGAAAAGGGCCATGTTGCCAAGCTTGCATCATTAGATGAGAAATCAACAAGGTAAATGTTACCATGTCGAAATCCTTTGAATATTAAGCTCTTGTCCTCCTTGCTTGTCACTACAACCTCATTATCACTAAAAGTGCATATTAGTCCCAAGTCACAAAGTTGAGCAATAGATAACAAATTAAAGCTAACCGACTCAACAAGCAACACATTAGATATAGAAAGATCCTTGGTTATTGCCACCTTACCCAAACCTACCACTTTTCTTTTTGAGTTATCACCAAAGGTGACATGTTCATGATCGCCCACATCTTCATCTAGTGAGGTGAACATCTTTACATAGCTGGCCATGTGTTGTGTACATCCACTATCAAGAACCCAATGTTTTCCACGGCTTTGTAGTTCACCTACACACAATCAAATCATTTTTTAGATTTGGGAACCCTAGCAAATTTGGGTCCTTTGACATGAGTTACTAAAGCTTTAGGAATCCATAATTGGCGTGGTAGCTTTCCTTTGATTTGAGTGCCAATGAATTTTACCTCAACCTTGCCACTTTTAAGTTTGCTTAACAAGAAAAGATGTTCATTGAATTGTGATTTATAGTTAGGAGGCAATGTAGGAGGTGGGCGAGTAGGAATTGGACACTCCCTTGTATGATGTCTGGTAATTTGATAATGTTGACAATATGAGCCCACTTCCTTGTTGAAGCATGCCTTGAGCTCCGGGGACTTGGGACAATTTTCCGGAGGCTTAGGAAAGGATCCAAGTCCATTTATCCCAAAGTTCCTTGCATTGTAAAAGAGAATCTCCTTGTGCAAGTATTCTCCCCTTGTCACATTGTACATGCAGTTGGTCATGCTTTGAAATTCTTCCTCAAGTTGTTTCTCCCTATCATGGTTAGTCTTTGAACAAGTAGGAGAAGTATGATGACAAGTAGTAGGGTGAGGTAACTCCACAAGATCATCACAAGAAGTAGATACATTGACTTTGATAACTTCCTTTTGAGTTGCTTTTATCTCTTCATCCAAAGTATCAAAGGCAAGGTCAAGTTCTTCATATTTTATATTCAAGTTGGCATAATCAAGCTTAAGTTTCTTGTTGCATGAACCAAGGGACTTATTAAGCACAACTATTTCATCATGTTTAACACTTAATTCATTGTGCTTAACAAGTAACTTGTCATGTTCCTCCCTAAGTTGCTTGCTAGAAACAATGCAAGTATCATGTGTTTCTACTAACTCTTTGTGTCTAACAAGCAACTCATCATTTGTGGCCTTAAGCTTTGTATATTCATTCTCAATAACTTTGCATTTAGATTTATACTTCTTGATCACTTGTTGGTACTCTTCTAGGATGGTTTGCACTTTATTAGGAGATAAACCATTTTCACTTTCATCACTAGAGGAGTCATCGCTCACCTTGGAGTTATCTCTTGCCATGAGACACATAGGTGGTGGAGGTAGAGGTGGCTCATCATCATGCATTGCAATGCCCATAATTTTCATCTTGGACTCATCATCACTTGAGTCATCACTTGAGGATTCTTCATCGGTGATCCACTCTCCAAGAAAAGCCTTGATATCTTCCTTTCTTTTGAAAGGTCTCTTCTTCTTGAATTCTTTCTTCTCATGGCTCTTCTTTGAGTGCTTGTGTTGATTGTCATCATCATCATGCTTCTTGTTGAGCTTTGAGGGTTCAGGACAATCATAGGAGAGGTGGCCATATTTGCCACAATTGTAGCACATCTTCTTGGCATTGTCATTGTTTCTCCGGGTGCAAAATTTGTTCTTCTTGGAATCATAGGTGTACCCCTTTTTGTTCAACCTTGATATCATCTTGGTGGTCTTCCTCATGAGAAGTGCAAGCTCAACATCATCATCTTCATCACTTGAATCTTCACTAGCTTCATCATCACTTGAGCTAGGTGAGGGAACCTTGCACTTGTTCTTTTTCTTTGACTTGTGATCACTTTTAGCTTTAAGTGCAAGATCCTTCTTAGCATGTGGAGGATCAACTTCTCCCATGAGGAACATCTCATGAGACCGGATTTTCCCAATAACCTCACCAACTTCAAGTTTTGCTTGATCTTTCTCATAGAGCAATGCGGTGACGATGTGGTATTTGGGATTGTGTAGAGAATGTAGAATCTTCCGGATGATGTCACTAGTAGACAAAGGAGAAATTTCAAGAGCATTAATGTTCTCAACAAGTACATTCAATCAAGCATACATTTGTTCAACCAACTCATTTGGAAGCATTTTGAAATAATTGAGTTTTTCCTTAAGCACTTGATATTTTTCTTCACGAAGCTTTGAAGACCCAACATGGATGGTCTCAAGCTCTTTCCAAATTTCATTAGCAGTCTTCTTGCTATGAATACAAGCAATGATATCCTCACTAAGAGCATCAAACAAAGCATTCTTAGCTCTAGCATGATATTTGATTTGATCTTCACTCCAATCACCCACAACGGGTTTCTCAGTGACCTCCCAATATATGACATGGAGAGCCTCAAGGTAACCCGTCATGCGGGCTTTCCAATAGCTATAGTTTCTTTCATCGAGCTTAGGAGGTCCACTACTCCTCGGGGCCATCTCTAGGATTTTAAGCCTATAAAAGAGAGCCTAAGCTCTAATACCAATAGAAAGGATCTAGGCCCAAGAAGGGGGGATGAATTGGGACTTTTTCAAATTGCTAGCAAGTCCTTAACCTAAACTAGTATTGCCCAATCTACAAATTTGAAACCTATCAACTAGAGCATACTAGCAAAGGAGCCTTAGGTGGGTAAACACACTAACATACTCATCTTGGCTAGGGAGAAACACACTAACAAGAATGAGTCACTACTACAGAATTCCATTTTGCGAGGCACTTAAAATGGGCCTCGGAGGCGGGGCGTGGTCCCAGACCACCTCGGTTAATAGGCGCCGGGCCGCCCGCCATGCAACCGCCTCGGTTAATATATTAACCGAGGCGGTTGCCCTAACATGACCGCCTCGGTTAATTCTTTTATCGAGGCAGTCGGGAAACCGCCTCGGTAAATGCCTCCATTAACCGTGACGTTCTATCCGAGGCGGTTGGGCTGCCCGCCTCGGAAAAGCCATTCTGTAGTAGTGAGTCCTAGTCAAGAGATCACACTACCATGTAAGTGTCCTAGTTAAACAACAAGCAATTAAAAGCAAGAACAAAAAGAGGGAAGTTAATTGCTTGAAAGTAAATGCAAGGGACACGAGACAACTAAATTTTTCTCGTGGTATCGAGGGGTTGATGCTCCCTCCTAATCCACGTTGGAGCACCCACTCAAAGTTATTGCTCCCTTGCTCCACCAAGAAGCAAGTGATCACTAAGAATCCTCCTTCTCCATCTCCGGAACAGCGAGTTTCACACCGTGCACAATCTTTTCTTCTTGGGGCTCCCACAAACTCCAAGAGCTCACCAAGAACCTCCTGATCACCAAGACCGTCTAGGTGCCGTCAAACACTAAGAGTAACAAGCTCTCAAGACTTCACTCGACCCTCACTAAGCTGGCCCTAAGCTCAATACACTTGCTACTCATGAAGGAGTTGATTTCTTCAAGTTTGAAACAAATTCTAGCTCTAGATCTTCATCTCATGGCTCAAAGCACTCTCTTCTCTTCTCTTGAGTGGCCTCAGGTATTCAATGCATCAAAGGCATCATAAATAAGCCAGGCATCGACTTATATAGAGTGGAGAAGCCCCCATAGCCGTTGGCAATGGTCTGCAGAAAGTTGTGACCATCGGAAGAACCGACGGGCAGGCATCGGTTAAACTGGTCTCTCACAGACCAAATAGTAGCCGTTGGAAATCTGATATTGTGCACAGGCTTGCGTCATTATACCGATGATTACACCGATGGAACATCGGTTAAACCGGTGCTGAAAGATGTTTTGGTTCCACCAAAACATCGTCTCTGAGTAAAAGTAAGGTGAATGAACCGATGGATTCCTTGGGTGCATCGGTTAAACTGGTGTTGAAGCTGAGTCTGATCCACCCCAAACATGCTGTCTGGATAACAGTATGTCCATTAGACCGATGCATGAATTGGAGTCATGACTCAAACCGGTGACCAAGGGTATTTTGACTTGAGACCAATTTGCACTGAGAAATTGAGCCGACGTAGGGTCATCGGTTCTTCCGTCTTACTTCGGATGCACCGATGGTCGGCCATCGGTTAAACCGGTGCAGCTGAAAACTTTGTTTTTCTGCTGAATTGGCTTGGAGTTGATTTGTTCTTCGATTGCTTCTTCTTTCAAGTGTAGTTTTGGCTTCTTTGAGCTATGTTGTACTGAATTTGAGCAAGTATGCTAGACTTCTAAGGCTAACTCACATCCGGTCAAGCTACTTAACTCTTGAGCCCCCCTTAATAGTACGGTCAAGAACTAAAAACTATAAAACCTCAACTAAATCAAGTGTCCTTCATCTACTTGTGATACTTGAGACTAGAAATGTCCTTAATCTTCATGAACGAGTCCTTGGCATTGAATTGAGGGGTCTCCTTTCATATTTCATATGTGGCTTAACTAATCATTGGTTTTTTCTACAAAACATACGTTAGTCGCATATGGTTGTCATTAATCACCGAAACTTACCATAAGCATCTTGGGTCTAGATGCGCTTCATTAACCTTATATTGGTTCTACCTATTGCACTTGCACAAAAAGTTCTTAAAAATCCAAATTTTTTACTTATAACATTCCATATAAAAATATGGGATGTTACATCTATCTTCTCGATGCAAAAGCAAAACTCCTCTGCATCATAAAAGTTAGTTAATTGACTAGTTTATTGATGCATGCACAGTTCAGATTTCAGCCTTGTAGCCTAGTTTAACTGCTTGAAGTATTAATCTAGCCTCGTTCAGTTAAACCATCGTTATTTTTTTGGGAACATATCTAGTGCAAACCATAACTTCGTGAAAACCCGTACAAACCACGACAAAAAAGTCATCTAAATTCATCAAAAAAATCACACATGTAGATGATATGATGATACACAATCTTGTAAAATATCTTGTCCAAACTCGACTTCTTTTGTGAGATATAAAAAGAAGAAATTTGTTATTTTTATATCTCACAGACGAAGTCGAGTTTGGACAAGATATTTTACAAGGTTGTGTATCATCATATCATCTAGATGTATGATTTTTTTTGTGAATTTAGACGACTTTTTTGCCGTTATTTGCACGAATTTTTACAAAGTTATGGTTTGCACTAGATATGTTTCTATTTTTTTATGCCTCAACCCTTCAACCAGTTAAGCCATCATTGCTGAAAGGCTAAAATCGTAGGCGCATCAAGGCTCAAATCAAAGCCAATTCAGAAGATTTTATATGCCTGATGTGCTACATGAACTTTACCAATTGTTTGGATACCTCTGGTCAAAAAAAAAAATTGTTTGGATACCTTAACAATTCAAATGGAAAAGTCACAGCTACAAAGTCATAGATCCCACCGAGAGCTGCAATTTCATATAAAATTCAACTCTATCTGACTTCATATGATTTTCCAAAAAGTTTGTTGTGATAATTATTATCGTGATATATAACCACTATGCTTGACATGATGAGCTTGCCGACACTGGGGTATAACTGGAACGTGGCACATCTCGCCGTGCCACTGCATGTGACAAGCAAAATATATATATATATATATATATATATATATATATATATATATATATATATATATATATATATATATATATATATATCCTCATGTGACGGCGACAAGCAATAATCGGCCATTGAAGTTGCTTCGCGAACAAAAGAAAACACATTACGCAAAGAAGGCGTGGTATGTTATTGTCTTCAATCTTTTCCTGGATCCTTCTAGTGTTTTTTGTGTTATTGGCACTCATAGCTCTTTCACTAGGGGGCTTCATCACGGCCAAGGTCTTTGGCTTGGGATTTGCGGCTCTTTTCTAAAACTCTATTTCCTATCTTAATGAAGGGCAGAGCTCTTGCCAGTTTGGTTCAAAAAAAAATTCTGATTTCCCACGAGGATGTTTTCATATGCCAGCCACAACGTGCCGTGGACTGGTCCAGTTTTGCTTTCGGATATTCTAAGATCAAGAAAGATCATGACGGTATGACACGCAGCACCAACCCACATGCCACACAGCACATTCCGTAGCAGGCTAAGATTAAGACAGATCATGACGGTATGACACAACACCAACCCACATGCCACAGTACATTCGGTAGCAGGTGCCATTACAATTACTACAGAGTTGGTGTCATCTCGATTTCATGGGCAAGCTTTTTCCATCTGAAACGATGTATGGCTAGCGGTAGGAAGTCCATTGCAGGGATGGTGCGTGGCTAGCATGTCATGTCCAAGACCCCGAGCTGACTTGCTCGTACATACCAAGTCACATTATCATATTTCACATCTGACAAGTGTTGCACCCTGGTGTTGACAAACCAGCAAGGCAAAATAGGTGATTTGATCCCTCAACTTTACTCCAAGGTTTAGTTCATTCTTCAACTTTCAGAAAGACAATTTTAGTCCCTTGGTTTTAGGTCAAATTCATCCTTATACTAATGCGGTGCTCCATAATAACATGAGACTAATGCGAAAAGTAATATTTACACTTAGCTATTTCTCCTCCTCCTCAATTTGCATGTTGAGCAGTGGTGTGGAAACTTGAGCAAACATATGCATGTTGTTCGTGTATGATCTAGAACAAATTAAACACGAAAGGGCACTTCAACACGTACGAGAGATAGCAAGCTAGAAGACAAAACAGTAGATCTGTTGTGTTCTGTCATTGATTAATCACAGCAACACAACAATGAAAATTGAGTATGGCAATAAAGAGCCAAGAGTAAAAAATAACTTTTCACAACAATCTTATGTTAGCATGGAGAGCCATGTTAGCACGAGGATCAGTTTGACCCAAAATAAAAGTTGAGGGACGAAATTGACCGATTTGAAAGTTGAAGGACCAACTTGACTCTCAGGCTAAAGTTGAGATACGAAGATGCCTGTTTCGCCAACCAGCAACCTTCTTCCTTCCAATGAACTTGGCGTCTCCGTGCATTGATCTGAGTGATTCGTCTATCGCTCAATCAGCTTCCTTCCCAGTTGTAGATAGGTGTATTGTTCTGCATGAATGCACAGCACACACAAAAGGAGTTAAGATTCACCAATGATCCTGCCTGACCTATCTATGCAGACGGATGCACAAACTCTATCTCCATGTACAGTAAAGATACCTACTGTCAGTTCCAGCAATCCTAGCTATAGTCTTAGTTTGCATATAAAGTTCACGTGCATAATCAGGACTAATAGGTTCTAACTATCAATTAGCTAGTACCTGTGCAATTAACGTAATAATTAGCTCATGTTTAGTCTTCATATTTAGCATCCAAATAATAAGAGAGCTAAAAGTTAGCCTCCTTGATACCAACGGGAACTAACAACTCGTAACCGATAGCAAACAAAAGACAAGGTAGTCCCAACATAACCCCTCATTTATCAGCGTAGGTCTAGCTCACAAACCACATGTTCAAACTACATTGAATTTGCTAGGCTAGGCTCTTGGAGTCACCCCGACAAATTATATATCAAAGTATCAATTCAGTGGGACACCATTATTCCATCACACCTTCTACCAAAACGACAATACAACACACTGGTGCTGAAATTATTGCAGTAGCCCGCATCAACATCCTTCACAAATCCATTAATGTCCCACTAAACTAATCATCAAACCAACTGGTCGAATCGAATTAGTTAAGATGATGTGTCAATCCAACCATGTTTGAGGCTCAAACAGTATACTAGCTCCCTCCGTCCTAAAAAGACGGTTCTTTTAAAAAATTTCAGACACATTACTCATCCTGAGAAATAACCTTGTTGTCCCTAATTAATTAGATGCTAAATAAATACTTATTTTGAGATAGATGGAGTACAGTATATCTTTAGAGACAGTAGGGCTGGGGATAGGCTTGCATGTTTCTTCTTAGAAAAAAATGGAAAATATTTGCGGCCTATGCAGCCGTAAGCAGCTATGGACAGGGGCGGAGCAGAAAGAGGTTCCACCCGGGGCTGACCAATGGACAAAATGCTAGACTAATTAAAATCTGATTGATTTCTACTGTTCTGGATCTAATTATTGCAGATTTACATGGGAGAAGCTTGGCCAGGCCCGTGCTGCAGCACGCCCAGCACGGGCCCTGGCTCCGCCCCTGGCTATGGATAGGCGTAGCATGCAGTTCCCTTTCGTATCCTCTATAGCTGCATGCCCTGGCTGTTTGTGTACTCCCATCTCCTTTGTGACACACTCTTAGCTGAGCTCGTAAGGAAATTAAAAGAGTGCTCGCACGTCGCACCCGCCTTCTATAGTTTAACTAGGTAGAATCACGCGCTCCGCCGCGTGAAGAAAAAAAGCACAAAGATAAAAAAGAAGAAGAGGGGAAAAGCATACAAAAGAGGAGGAAAAAGAAAAGGAAAGAGTAGAAAAAAAGAGAGAGAAAAGCCAAAAATGGCCGGCGCTCCCCCGTCCACCTCGGAAGCGCCGGTCGCCTCCTCCTTCCCTGGCGCCCTGCCTCCGCCACCGCCTCTGTACCCGGTGCCGCCTCCCTCCTTCCCTCCTCGTGCGCGCGCGCACCATAGCAGGCCTCCTCGAGCTCCGCAACACGCCATGGCGGGCCGCGTCGAGCTCCGCCGCGCGCCATGGCGGGCCGCGTCGAGCTCCGCCGCGCGCCATGGCGATCGTCGTCGCCCTCGACGGAGGCTACGGCAGGCGAGCTCCCCGGATCTGCGCGCCTACATCTCGAGCCGGCGAGCGGCGGGCCTGGCGGCGGAGCTCCGCGCCAAGCTCTCGTTCCTCCCCACGTTCCGGCTGAGGTTGAGCTTGCGGAGCATGGGCGCGAGCGCACGGAAGGTGGGCGGGACGCCGCCGGCGAGGCGGTTGCCGAAGAGCGAGATGGACTCGAGCGGGGAGGCGCGCGAGGGAGGGCGCGAGCGCGCCGGCGAGGCCCGTGCCGTGGATCCGCAGGCGCTGCACGGCCCCGGAGGCCGGGCCGCAGGTGATGCCGACGTCGCGAGCACCACGGCCGGGTCCGCGGTGATGGCGGTCTTGAAGTCCAGTAGCGCTGGGATGGAGCGGGGGTGGGGAGGGGTGGGAACCTCGACGGACGGCAGCACCGGAGGGCGGAGCCGACTAGATCCGCCACCGGCAGACAGCGGGGTCAGAGCGGTGACAGCGGGGGTCAAGGGGTGGGGAACCCGGGAGGGTTCGGCGACCAAGGGAAGCGAACGGTGGCAGGGGAGGAGGGCGAGGGGCAGAGGGCTGCGAGGCGGCGATGGGGGCGGGGGCGGAGGGTTGCGGGGCGGTGGCGGGGAGCGCTAGGGCTAGGGTTAAGGGAGGGGCGGGGGAGGTCGGGGGACGGGGGGAGGGTGCGCTGGGGGTGAGAGGCCGTAGAGGGGGGTGGCGTGGAGGAGGGTTTTTGCAAAAATATATGGACGGCGGGTTTGAATAAAAAAACTTGAAGGGTTTTTTTGCAAAAAGGCCAAGGAACGGCGCGGATCGACCCCTGCGATGGATCGGACGGCTCGTGTCGGGCTACTCTCTTCGGCGACACGCGTCGCCCCCTGAGCAACGGAGCGCTCGCAGAGGTCTCTTCCCACGGTGTATAGGAGTTATAGTATAGTATTCTCAACCCAAATCAAGAGTTCAAGTGGGCTCGGATTCGGATTGATGCAGGATTCAGCCCACTAACTAGGTATCGAAGCATTGGACTGCTTGTATTATTAGCCTGTTGCAGATGTGCTCCATAACTACGTGTTAGTAATATATCTCCAATAAGCCCAGCAACTAGCTATAGATCAGTGCGACGGTCAATTTCATCATAACTCACAAAGTGCCTCAACTCTAATATGGAATTCCGAACGAACACTAGAATAATTTTTATTCTGCTTTGTCAATCGATTTTTTCTGTCCTCTGCATGTGGCAGGCCACGCCGGCCAGACGCCGGCTGCTTGCCATACTATCCTAGCAGGCGAGCAGAGGCCGTGCTGCTGGGCCACTAGTGCTGACCCCTGGCCTGCAGGTACGCCTGGGTTCCTGGCCTGACCGAGGAGGCCAAGCACGACACGCTCGAGCTTGGTCTATCTGCGTTGCTGGCTGAGAACGAGCCGTAGCTCGGATGGCAAGCTCGCCAGCTGCGCGAGTGAGCCCGCCCGCTTTCGAGCGCCGCTTGAGCGTGGGGTGCTCATTCAGAGACAGTACCACAACTGTCAGATCTATCAGCTGTGTTCCACATCCTATGTAGCTAGATCTAGCTTGCTCACATGTGTGAGTGTGTGTTGGTGTGTGAGTTTAGATACTACAGCTTGTACTAAAGGTTGAGGCCATAAAAAAATTCTGCGTTGCTGATTTTGTTTTCAACGTAAAATTTTTAGATTGGCCTATCAGCGTGTACATATGCCCGATGCGGCTCACACAGTCCATTAAGGCGGATAGTAATATGTGATTTTTCAGTGATCAGCAGGGTAGTTTGATCTTATGATGAAAGAATCCGAACATTTGTGTGCGTCTACTTTTTTTTATGAACTCATGACACTCCATTTTTCTTGTATTTATTTTTGATCCAAGCTCTGTCATTTGGACCAGCATGTGTGTTTTGTGTCATTTATTTGTTTTCTTCTATATCTTCTCTTGCAGCACAATTAGTTAGGCTGTTGCTTCTGGCCTCTACTCCACATGACATTTGTGAATTCCGAATATATGCATTTCCTTTTCACTTGTTCTATTGTAAAATTCTTATGTCTGATGTAGCGGAATCTATTTTTAATTTATTGTACTGTACTACCTCCCACTACCAGAAACGGGGAGATTCCTGTCGGTTTGCTTTGTTCCTGTCGGCTTCCAAAAAACCGTCAGGAAAGCGAAACAATTCCCGTCGCAGTGGAAAACCCGACAGGGATCAACGCAGGAATTACTGTCGGCTTGGGAATAACCGACGGGAATGACAAAACCGTCAGGAATCATTATCCTAAATCCTGACGGTTAATACAAACCGACAGGTTTTGAGGAAATCGGGTGCCAAACGTGAAGATGGGCGGGCTATTCTCCCGCGCCAAACCGGTGGGCGGGCTATTCTCCCGCGCTAGCTTGTCCAACTGGGTCAAAAGGGTATCCGGCCGGCCAGTTGCCCCCTGAAACCCTAAACCTTATCCTGCGCGCGGGCCTTTCTCCCCAATCCTGCCTCGCGCCGCCACCACGCCATCTCGGTCCCGCGGGAGCCGTCGTCCTGACGCCTCCCCGCGACGGCCGGCCGGAGACCCCCGACGGCGTGCCTCCCCGAAGCCCCCCCCGACCGTGTGCCTCCCCGAAGGCCCCCCGCGCGGCCTCCCCACGCGGCCGCCCCGAAGCTCCCTCCGCGCGGCCGGCCGGAGCCTCCCGCCGGGTGCCGGCCCGACGCTTCCCCGCGCGGCGGGCCAAAGGCGGCCCCGGACGGCGTCACGAAGCCCCACCCCCACGCTCCACCAGCTCCGCACGGCGCCGACTCCCCCCGCCCGCACCGCCGGTTCCTCCCATCCAGCACCGTCGGCTCCTTCCATCCAGCGCCCGCTGCCACAGGAAACCTCTGCTCCACAAGCCCTTTGTTGCAGGTGTTGAAAGGTAACGATTTGTGCCTCCCATTCATTGCTTGAACTTAATCTTTCATGGTTTTGTTGACTTTTAGGTTCCGTGCAAATTATTTAGGAGTAATACTTAGATCTAGTGAGCCACTAAAATTTTCTTCAGCACCTGATGTTTACTTTAGTGAGATCTTTATTTATGATGCAATACCATTCCAATAACAGTATAATTGTCTAATGAGAGAGATTCCTGGGCCAAATGCTTGATTGATTGTGCTGTGCTGCCCACTTTGATGTTCTCATACCATCTATTTCGATGTGTAAAATTTCCATGCTTTTAGTGTTGCTGTTTGTTGTTAAATCTTTATGCATAGCGCATACTAATTGTTTGGGAAATAGTATTTGCCAATTTGTTTTGCTGCCTCCATAAGATTGGTCAATAGTAGTATTAAACCTCTAATTATAACACTTCGTGATTGCCAACAGTGAAACTAAATTATGGCTGAACGTGATTGGATGTATAGTGGCTGGCAGCGTGGTAGACCAACCTGTAGTTGGATTGAGCGTACAAAGGAATTCTTGGATTTTGCCTTTTCTAATCATAACATAGTACAATATGGTACCATTAAGTGCCCTTGTTCTGTGTGTCGGAATTATTTTCGGCATGAAAGGGGTAAGGTAGAGCTACACCTATGTCAAAATGGGTTTAAAGAAAACTATAGAATTTGGACCGCACATGGTGAGAGGCGTGACCAGCAGCAACAAGATTTTGAGGGTTTTGGTCAAACAGATGACATGGATGGTATGTTGGCTGACTTAGCTGCAGCTATCCCATCAATATCGGATGAGGAACCAACAGCTGCTGCTCAAGCATTTTATAGGATGATTGCTAATGCAGAAGAGTTAGTTCATGACCAAACAAAACACTCAACTTTGTCAGCCACAGCTCATTTGATATCAATAAAGTCACAGTACAACCTCTCTATTGCGTGTTATGATGATATTGTGGCACTCATCCAAGAACTCTTACCTGCTGATAGTAAATTTCCAAAGGACTTCTACTCGTCAAAAAAAATGTTAGAGGGTCTTGGCATGCCATATGAAAAAATTCATGTTTGCTACAAGAATTGCATGCTTTATTATAAAGATAATAAGGATAAATAGAAATGTGACTATTGTGATACCCCTCGTTATGTGGATGGATCAAATAAGATCCCACGTAAAGTCTTGCGCTACTTGCCCATAACAGATAGGTTACAAAGATTGTATGCACATGAGCAGACTGCAAAAATGATGCGATGGCACGAAGAAGCCCCCCGTTCTATGTATGGTACAATGGATCACCCGCGTGATGCTGAATCTTGGCAACAATTTAATGTTGATTTTCCGGAGTTTGCAAAAGAGGCAAGGAACGTACGATTAGGTTTTTTGCAACAGATGGTTTCACACCTTATAGCATCACAGCTGCTTCTTATTCATGTTGGCCTGTGTTTGTGATTCCATATAATCTTCCACCGGGTGTCGCCATGAGGCCTGAAAACATCTTTCTTTCTCTTGTTATCCCTGGTCCAGAACATCCTGGAAAAAATTTTGGTGTTCTAATGCAACCTTTAGTAGATGAATTGCAAGAGTTGATGAAGGGAGTTGAAACATGGGATGCCTCATTGAAGCAAAAGTTCACCATGAAAGCAACATATTTGTGGTCAATACATGATTTTCCTGCCCTTGGGATGTTTGCGGGATGGAGCACCCATGGGATATTGGCCTGCCACCGCTGTTTAGGTGACACCAATGCATTCCGACTCACTAAGGGTGGTAAGGCATCCTGGTTTGACTGTCATAGGCACTTTCTTCCTATGGAACATGAGTTTAGAACCCAAAGAAATGCATTTAGAAAGGATACGGTAGTGCTGGATGGACCCCCAAGGAAGTTAACAGGAGAAGAAGTAGAGGCCCAAATGAACCTCCAAGTCGGTGATAGGCTGACCTTTAATAAAGAGCACAACTGGACACATATTAATGATTTGTGGCAGTTGTCTTACTTTAAAAAGTTGTTACTCCCGCACAACATTGATGTAATGCACAATGAGAAAAATATGGGTGAAGCTGTATGGAACACATGCTCTTTGATATAGTTGATAAGACCAAAGATAATGTAAAGGCAAGACAAGATCTAGCTTTGATTTGCAATCGTCCGAAGATGCATCTTGAGTTAAAACCAAATGGCAAGTGGCATAGACCTAGAGCACCATTCTGCATTGACAAGGATGATAAGCCCATCATTCTTGACTGGTTCAAAAATCTCAAGTTCCCTGATGGATATGCTGCAAATATTAAAAGAGGGGTTAATCTATAGCAAAAGAAGATATTTGGGATGAAAAGTCATGACTATCATATCTTCATGGAGCGTCTACTTCCTGTAGCTTTCCGTGGCTTTCTTCCTGAAAATATTTGGCTTGCTCTAGCTAAGCTTAGCTATTTCTATAGACAGTTGTGTGCTAGACAAATTAGTAAGAACACTGTATTAGCTTTGGAACAGAACATTGCTGTTCTTATTTGCAAGCTAGAGAAGATATTTCCACCAGGATTTTTCAATCCTATGCAACATCTTATGATTCATCTTCCTGAAGAAGTTCGACTAGGAGGTCCTGTACAATATAGATGGATGTATCCAATTGAGAGGTACAATTCTAATATCTGTAGCCTTAAGTTACTGGTTTGTTAGTGGTAGTATTTACTTAATCTGATATATTTTCTTAGGGCTATACAAAAGCTTAGGAAAAAAGTACGTAATAAGGCAAGAGTTGAGGGATGCATTGTTGAAGCTCAACTTGTTGAGGAGGCCACAAATTCTGCTTCCCTTTTCTTTAAATCGAAGGTTCATTCAGCTAGAAATAAGGCACCTAGATATGATGACGGAGCCTCTACATTTCTGCCTTGTTGTGATATTGAAATATTTCAACAACCTGGAAGGTGCTTCTGCCCAAGAAGAATGCGTGATCTTTCAACGCATGAATACAAGGCTGCATTCTTATACATACTAATTAATATACCAGAGATGGAAGATTTCTTGAAGTATGTGCTGAATTTACTATAATAATTTTTGAAAGTTTGTAAAATCAAATCTCATGTTAAATTTTGATTCTGTGTGTATAGAAAGTTTGACGAAGAACAATGGATGTGAACAAGGCATCCAACTGAACAGCAAACTTCTGAGTTAAGAATGAATGGTTGGAAAGCTGGACGTGGTAGCAACATCCATTATGGACCTAACTTGTTTGACTGGTTCAAATCTTATGTAAATACCTTAGCACACTTGAAGTTACAAATTAATTTTAGTTAGTCAAACAAAATGCTAATATTTTTTAAGTTTACTTTATAGTGCAAAGTTAATGCAAGCATTCACAAAGCCTTGCGTCAAATATCTTATGGGTTCAGTTCAAGAGTGAGCACCTATGGATGTTATGATATTAATGGGTACAGGTTTCGATCTGAGACATATGAGCACACTAGAGCAGGGTTGGTTACAACCAATTGTGGGGTTTGTGTTTCTAGCTTTGATGAGAACGACAACCTTCTCGAGTATTATGGTGTTATTAAAGACATCATTAAAATCTCTTGGCAGGGCAGCATGCAACTTCAGCTTGTTATATTTGAGTGTGACTGGTTTGATCATACTCCTGCTGGTGTTAGGCGCACAGAAAATCTTGGTTTGGTAGAGGTCAAACACAGCTCAAGACTTTCGAACTTTGATCCTTTTGTGCTAGTAAGTCAGGTTAAACAAGTGTATTATCTACCATACGCTTGCAATAGTAGACAAGATCTATCTGAGTGGTGGGTTGTGTACCATGTTGCACCTAGAGATCGATTGCTTGCAATTGATAGTACCACTGAATCTGATGAAACAGGAGGGCTGACTGAAGATGTAACATTCTTTCAAGAGGAAGGTTTGGAAGGCACTTTTGTTATTGATCTAGGAATTGACTTAGATAATTCAGCTGCTGTTTTGTCAGATGAGATTGTTGATGAAAGAGAATTGGAGGTGCTGCACAGACAAATAGATGATTCTGAACAAATAATGGAAGATGACAATGGGAATGACACTGATGAAGAGCTAGCAGATGCAAACTATGATGAAGAAGACTACTGAGAATAAAATCCACTTGTGTTGTCTTTATTGTACTTTTTTCATTTGTTGCTGCAGTGTATAACTTTATAATGTATTGCAATGGACTTATTCAGCTTTTGTTTAATCTACACATTTTCCTGCTTATATACTTGCTATTTTCATATTCAGACATATATTTATTTTCCTTTTCTAGTTACATCTATAATTACTAACAGCATGGTATGTTCCTATACAGGACATGAGGAGTTTTCGGCACCGACCTGTTCGCAGCGATCCTACTGATCGTACTGATCTGAGTGATGAGAATGGCAATGGCAGCTCCAACAACAATGAGGAAGAAATCAAAAAAAAGAAGAGGGGACCTACTAAGCTGAGAAGGCCACCAAATGGCCAACAAATTCCTATTAGACCCCTTGGTGAAGAGTGAGTACATCTTCCAACCTACCAAACTGTGCTATAATTCTTCTTTGCAACTTAATGGATAAATAGTGTTGTTGTCCTGTATTGCTTATTTCCAAGTGATGTTTGCTTTCAATTGAATAGATAAATATGTTGCTGTCCTATAATGCTCCACTTTACTTTTGCTTATAGGCAATTTGAGTTTGTGAATGATTCATCTGACATGGAAATGGGGATTGGTGGTCAAATAACAGCACTACTGAAACTTGAATACCCTTCCCTTATTAAAGAGAATCCTAAGAAAACATTTTATGCAAAGAATTGGGCTCATTATAGTATTACCAAAGATGAAGATGGGATGACTGCTGCTGATCGTTTCAGAGAAGAGTTTTGGGTGAGTACAATGTTCTAAAACTACTACTATTTTGTTCAGTTTCATGAGATTTATTAGCATAGATGGATATGAGATGATTATTCTATATTTCAATGCAGAGCATCTATTCAGTGGATGATGAACATAGATCACATGCTGAGGAAGTTCTTGAGAGGTTTGCTGCCAAACAATGCAGAAACATGATGTACGAGCTTCGTGTGAGTGCTGTGAAGGCCTATTATGATGATGTTCTATAGCAGCCGATAAAGGATATAGTGGCACGCAAGAAATTGCTCCGTGAAGCACAATATTTGAAGGTTAAGTCAGAATGGATTTCGGAGGAGGCATGGCGCAAGATTTGTAGTTATTGGTGCTCACAGGAATTCTTAAAGAAGCGTCGCCTTGCTCAAGACTCACGCATGCAGCCTGATTTCGCTCAAAACAGGGGCGGGTCTCGACCATATGGGCAGACCAAGCGATATTTGGTAAGTCAGTGATTGCTTCTCGTACTGCTGTAATGTCCCTTGTTTGTATTATTGCTGATTACATCTCTTGTATCGTAGGCAAAGAAGTATGGCCCTGAAGCTGCCTCTGATATCAATACTTACTGCTGCATGAAGTCAGGTGTGAACAATTGTGATGATAATGGCAAAAGTGGTCCCATCCCAACAGAGAAAGCCCAAAGGCGTGTTGTAAGTTGCTGCACTTCAAACTTCAAATCTTTGACATAATTTGAAGGATAATTTGAGTGTTTTTTCTTTTATTAGGATGATTATTTTTCTACTCTTGAAGCTTTGCATCCAGATGACTATGAACAACGTAAAAGTGAAGGGAAGCTTGATGCTGATGTGAAAGAAAGTGGTAGGACATCCAATTCCACAAGGCAACCAAGCTCGGCGTCTTACCAATATCTTGTGAGGCGGAATGCACACTTGGAGAAGGGCTATCAGATTGTACTTGTTTTGATCAAACAAATGCCGGTAATTGAGTCAGTTCAACATATTTTGTAGTCACCTTATAATTCTTAGAAGCATTTCCTAATCATTGTATGTTGTAGGATTTTTATGCCAAGCTAAACATGCCAATACCAGAAGAAATCGCCACCATTTTGCGAGAAGCAAATACATGTGCACAATCAAGTGTGCAGGTGTGCTACCTTACCATGCTCTTTTATGGCTTGTTCTGTTCATGTTTTGCAGAGGGTCCCTGCATATCTCACAATATCTCACTTGGAATAAATTATATTATAAATGTTGGATTAGCAGTTTATATCAATCACTAGTGTTAGTTCTCTTGTGCTAGTGTGTTCATATGTGCAAAACCAGTCTCATACCTTCCATGTCTGTCCCAACAAATAGTAAAAATAATAATAGATTTTTGTAGTTAGCTATCAAATAGACCTGTTGAATTTTCCAGACCTATTGCATATATAGTACTTTTCAATTCTGCTCCATTACAAAACTAACATGATGTTATGTTGACCTATTCGCATTGTGTGCTAGATTTGTATCTGCCTTTTGATTCCTACTACCACTTTGTAGGTTAGTCAGTCATCACATGCTGAAAATGGTGGTTCTGCCAATGGAAATGGCATTGCAGACAATGGTTCTCCATGCAGGAGCCATGACAATGACGCTTTTGGTAGTGGCAACCGTGACAATGAAGATGACCCTAGTCTGGAATGAAATGGGGATGGGTACAACGTACATCTTTTGTGAAGGCTAACCTTTTGTGTAATAGTTAGCAACATGAAGTTAGCAAGAGAGTGAAATGGCCTCTCCATTGGCTAGCAGTACATCTGCTGAACTTCCTGCTTTTGTGTAGTTGACATCATGTGTACTCGACTCGTGACTGTGATTGTAACTTGCTCCTTGGGTACAAGTGTTGGAGCTGGACATGCTGGATATGCATGCATGTTGCTGTGTAAAGTCCTTGATAAACAGGGTGGACACTTGGATGACTTAATTTAGATGTGATCTGCTAGTGCCAATTGAAATGTGGCGACTTATATGTGATTCATATGTGATGTGACATGTTGGCTGTATAAATGTTGGGGTGTGAACATCTGAATTAAATTAGTAGTGTATTTTATAAACAAATGTTATATTGTTTTTCCTGTCGGTGTGTGCATTTTACCTGACGGTTTAGCTGGCCGAGGAGAACTGGAAATTCCTGTCGGTTTATTTTTCCTGTCGGCAATCCCTGACGGCGGTAGTGGCAAAATCAAGGGTTGACTGGTCAAACCTCACCCCGACAGGAATTACCGACAGGGATTGTTTCCTGTCGGCCATCCGACAGGGAATAGTACTCTTTCCTGACGAGCGGTTCCTGTCGGATGATTCCCGACGGTTGGCCGTCGGGAAAACCATTCCTGATGGCTTTTTTGTTATTCCTGATGGTTTTTGGCCGACAGGAATTTCCCTGTTTCTGGTAGTGTCCGTTCTAAATTGTAGGTCGTTTTGAGATTTGCCAAAATGACCTACAATTTAGAATAGAAGGAGTATATTTTTATTTGCTATGATCAAATTAATGATTTTTTTTTACTTCCAAGGTATGTGTGGAGGTGAAATGCATTATTTAACATTGCATGAATTTCTTATATTGTTAAGATCAGATTAAATAATGTAATCTCTTTGTTGCCTCAGATCAAATGAATCATATGTTCTTATAATATTAATCTTTTTCTGGTAATATGTTTTTGTTAACGGATCTGTTCTCTTCTGGGTTTGGTTAACGTGGGGATATGCTTTAAGTGCTTTTTATTTTGTTGATTGTGTTGCTTATTTTAGTTCATATTAAAGTTGTTTGCGTTATGTAAGTGCTTACATAAACAATTGCACAATCACCCTATAAATACACTTACGTAATCCTACTCCTATGATCACATATGAGAGATTGAGCTTGAAGATCTTGAGATTGACGAAATCATCGTAGGCACCTCGCTCTCAAGCTACCTATCACTTACTATTGAAATAATAGATATGTTAATTCTTGAAATGAATTTTGAAAAAAATGCAATCATTTATGCCAAATCGAGGACTGGATCTAGTTAGGCATGTTGCACCGTGAGGAACGTTGTTGTCGGAGTTACATTCAGTTTAGAAGTCCAAGGTATATTTTAATATTGTTAATTTCAGTTTTTATATATTTTTTAAATTTGTGTCATATTTATGTCATGATCGACTGGACTATTAATGTGTATCTGTGGGATATTTGAGTGATTTTTATCCTAATTTTCAATCAGTTCTCACTGCACCAGTCAGTTGACAAAATCGGATTTTTTGTCTTAACGTCATTCAAATTTTGGAAACTACCATTGCTACACTGCGTCATTCTATTGGCTCCAAAATTTGAGTGACGATATTAAAACTTTTTTACTCGGTTGCTAGGTAGTCATTCCCACTCTAATATCCATCACGGCGGGCCTCCCACCACTACCCTAACACTGCATCCCAACGTTGACGTAGGATTGGAGGATGGATAATGCATGTGCATGCATGAACAACATCTATCACCGATCAAAGACACCAGAAATCCAATCTGAAGACGAACTTTGATTCAGACTCAGCAGGACCCTCGCTAGTGACAAGAGAGCTTCATCCTACGTGGGTCTATTATCTGGCACGAGATTGGGCCACGTCTACAGTAAAAAAGGACCGTCGGATCGGGCACGAACGGGCAGGGAAGTGCCGCCTCCATCCTGCTCCTGAGCACGGGCGTCACTGCCCCGGGCTCGTCGGCGGCAACCTTCTGCTCATCGAGCCGGCAGCGGATGCGGCGGCGCCGCCAGGGGCCTCACAGGCGGCCGCGGGAGCCTGCTCAGGGAGGAGCGGACGGAGCAGCTGAACAGCCATGTAGTGTCCCGAGCTCTACACTACGATAAATCCGCATGAGAACACGATAAATCGGAGAAATCCAGACGAAGAGGAAGAAATCAGAGAAGGAATTCCAGAAGAAGAGGAAGGGGAAGAACACGAGGGAGAGAGACGGAGAGAGATCTCAGGTAGAGAGCTCAGTTTTACTTCTTCGATGCCAAGCCATCCGGCTGTCTCGGTACATATAGACTGGCCACCGGCCACACACGCTTAACATGGCCCAAGGCCCAAAACAAATAAGCCCACAAGGCTAAGTAAGAAGACTAATACTACTAATACTACTCATGCCTGACATTAACCCCACCCCTCCCCGGCAGAACCAGCCGGTCCCCAGGCTGGTGCAGAAGGAAACCTCACCTTAACAACATAGTAATCTTCCCATGTAGCCATCTCTGGAGGAAGATGACTCCACGCGATCTTCACCTGTGTAATTGCAGTGTCTCCTTTCTTGACCAGATGACGATCCAAGATGCATTGAGGAACAACGTCTGTTGTGTCCAGACTTGGAAATGCAGTAAGATCTGCAAACACCGGAGTGTGGTCAGGCACCGAGTGTTTCAGTTGAGAGACATGAAAAGTAGGGTGTATCTGAGCATGGGCTGGCAGCTCCAGTTTCAAAGCAGCAGTACCAACTTTCTCCAGAATTTTGTAAGGACCAAAATACTTGAAGGCCAACTTTGGAAATGGTCTGTCAGCAACACAGGACTGAGTATAGGGTTGAAGCTTCAAGAAGACTGACTCACCCAGCTGAAACTGTCGAGGGGATCTGTGCTTATCTGCATAAGACTTCATTTTGTTGTTGAGCCCCAAGCAGGTTCTCTTTGAGTGTAGCCAAGAGAAGTTGCCTATCCTGAAGTAGAGCGGTAGCCTCAGAAGTTTCGGAAGTAGAGCGGTATCAAGAAGTGGCACAGCCCCTGGATTAGGATCAACACCATACAGAGCTTTGAATGGAGAACATTTAAGAGCTGTGTGATAGCTGGAATTATACCAAAGCTCAGCAGAAGACAGCCATTTATTCCACTTGTTCGGTGAGTCATCACAACACATCTAAGAAACATTTCCAGGCACTAGTTTATCCGCTCAGTCTGCCCATCTATTTGCGGGTGGTAGGCAGAACTCATGAGTAATTTGGTACCCAACAGAGTGAAGAGTTCCTGCCAAAAATGTGCTGTGGATATCTTGTCTCGATCGAACCCCATGTAACTTCACTACATTGTTAAAGAAGACTTGGGCCACAGATTTTGCAGTGAATGGATGTTTCAGAGGGTAGAAGTGAGCATATTTGGTGAATCGATCCACCACCACTAGGATCACGGAATAGGTGTTAGATTTGGGCAAGCCCTCTATGAAATCCATGGATATATCTTTCCAAGAACTATCAGGGATTGGTAGAGGCTGCAACAACCCAAGGTATTTGCAATTTTCATGCTTTGCTTGCTGACAGGTTTGGCACTGCTTAACAATGTTAGAGATAATATATTCTTTGTATTCAGAGTACTACACGACTTGAGATCTTAGAAATAGATAAGAGATAGATTCCTAGATAGAGTTGTGTTGTATTTTAAACACAAGAACTCAAGTCGTGATTACTACTGACTCTTGTAAATCTGTTGGCCATTGCTTGGGCCTATATAACATGCACCCGTGGTATACCCAGGATCAGGTAACCACGTTCCATCTACTTTTTCATGGTAATCAGAGCCATCCTTCCTAAACACATCTAGGTCATGGCATCCTCCTCCTCCGTCGCCCAAGCACCGCTGGGAGCTCCTGTCTCCGAGAAGCTGACGCGCGAGAACTTCCTCCTATGGAAGGCGCAGATCATGCCGGCAATCAGGGGTGCTCAGCTCGACAGCATCCTCGACGGCTCTTGTGCGGCACCAACAAAAACCCTGGAGATCACCACGGATGACAAGAAAACAGCCACGATCGTCAACCCGGAGTATGAACGATGGATAGCCAAGGATCAGCAACTGCTGTCCTACATCTTGAATTCCCTTACCACGGGAGTTCTGTCTCAGGTAGCTACACTAACATCTTCTGCATCGGTGTGGGCTGCACTTGAAGACATGTTCTCGGCACAATCTCGTGCAAGGGTCACCAATCTGTACATGCAATTAGTAAATTGCAAGAAAGGTGACATGAAGACCCCGGCGTACTTTGCAAAGATGAAGATGTACGGTGATGAATTGGCCGCAGCAGGCAGGCCGATAGGAGATCAAGAGATGGCTTCATTCATCCTCAATGGTCTCGACATCGACTACAATCCCGTGGTGTCCTCTGTCCTGGCGCGGACAGAACCAATTTCCTTGAGCGAACTCTACACTCAAATCATCGCCTATGACACCAGACTCGACATGCTGCAAGACAACTATCAATCCTCTGCAAACTCGGCTTCACGAGGACGTGGAGGCTACGGACACGGCCGTGGTGGCAATCGCAGACGTGGACGTGGAGGATCTGGTCGTGGCAACGGTGGCCGCAACAACACCGGCAAGCAACCAAGCGGTAACAACTCCAAACCCCTCTGTCAAATCTGCTGCAAACCAAATCATGAAGCAGCAGAGTGTTGGCACCGCTATGATGAGACCTATCAAGGCCAAGGAAGCTCCAAGACAGCAGGATCAGCTACCACCGGGTACGGGGTAGACACAAACTGGTACGTCGACAGTGGCGCAAGCGACCACATCACAGGCGACCTTGAGAAGCTCTCTGTTCGTGACAAGTACCATGGACAAGATCAAGTACACACTGCCAACGGGTCAGGTATGAAAATTAGCAGCATTGGTCATGCAATTTTACATACCCCGGGTAAAGACCTTCATCTACAAAATATTCTTCATGTCCCATCAGCAAGTAAAAGCCTAGCTTCTGTTCATCGACTTACTTCTGACAATAATGCCTTTATTGAATTCCATCCCAATCTTTTCTTGATTAAGGATCGAGCCACGAAGAAAATCATCCATCAAGGCAGATGTAAAGATGGTCTGTACCCCCTCGTCCAGCGTTCCTCAGGAGTCAAGTCGCAGAAGCAAGTCTTTGGTGTAATAAAGCCGTCTGCATCAAGATGGCATAGTAGATTAGGTCATCCAGCTTTTTCTATAGTTGAGCGTGTCATTAAGAGTAATAATCTCCCGTGTGTTAGAGATCAAAACATTAATATAGTGTGTGATTCGTGTCTAAAGGCTAAGAGTCATCAGCTTCCCTATTCTATTTCAAATAGTATCTCTAAAGCTCCTTTAGATCTCATATATTCCGACGTATGGGGACCTGCTCCTACATCTGTTGGAAGGTATACCTATTACGTGAGCTTCATTGATGACTATAGCAAGTTTACATGGATATACTTGCTTAGAAAAAAATCTGATGTCTTCCAAGTTTTCCACAACTTTCAGAACCTTGTTGAAAGAAAGTTTAGTAGGAAGATCATCTCAATGCAAAGTGATTGGGGAGGGGAGTATGAAAAGCTGAACTCCTTCTTCCAAAAGATTGGGATATCCCATAGAGTATCATGTCCCCATGCTCATCAGCAAAACGGGGCCGCGGAAAGAAAACATCGTCATATCGTCGAAGTTGGCCTTGCCCTTCTTGCAAATGCATCTATGCCTCTCAAATTTTGGGATGAGGCGTTCTTAGCAGCTGTCTATCTTATTAATCTCCTTCCAAGCAAGGTAATTGATTTTGAAACTCCAACTCAACGCCTTCTTGATGAAACACCAAATTATAACTCCCTGCGAGTTTTTGGTAGTGCCTGCTGGCCTAACCTTAGGCCATATAACAACAGAAAACTAGCCTTTCGATCCACTAGATGCGTTTTTCTTGGCTACAGTCCTCTTCACAAAGGTTTCAAGTGTCTAGAACCTTCCACTGGACGTGTTTATATATCTAGAGATGTTGTTTTCGATGAAGAAGTCTTTCCCTTTGAGAGTCTGCACCCAAACGCAGGAGCTAGACTTCGTAAAGATATTCTTCTCCTTCCTGATCATCTCCAAAATCCAGAACCTGGGGTTGAAAATTGTACTGATTCACATGCTTCTAATACCCGTGCTACTAATGATGAATCGCAGAATTTTTCTGGAGGTGATTTGGTGCAGGTAATAGAAGGCACAAAAGTCTCACAACCTCACCAGGACATAAATGATTCTGGTGATCCACCTGTGACATTCACCGTGCGATCTGAAACTGATCAGCTGGGAGAACCTGCAGTGCCATCAACAATCTCTGCTGACACGGGAACTCCTCAGCGTTCGCTGCATGGGGGGAGGTTCCACTCTGCACGGCTCGCCCTCGCCCTCTCCAATGCACTCTGCAGCGGCACCTACTACAGTAGCGACACCAACAGACTCTGTAGTGACACCAACAGAGGGCGCAGCGACACCAACAGAGGGCACATCTTCTGCATCTCCGTCGCCAGCTAGACCAAGGACACGGCTTCAAAATGGTATTATTAAACCTAAACAAATTACTGATGGCAGAATTCGCTGGTGCAATACGTGTGTAGTTGGTGAGCCAGGGAATCTTCAAGAAGCTTTTGGTAATCCCAAGTGGAAGCAAGCAATGCAAGAGGAATATGATGCTTTACTAAGAAATAAGACCTGGCATTTAGTACATCCGAGCAAAGGCAAGAACTTGATTGACTGCAAATGGGTGTACAAGGTCAAAAGAAAATCCGATGGCACTATTGATCGGTATAAGGCCAGATTGGTGGCCAAAGGGTTTAAGCAACGATATGGTATAGATTATGAAGACACATTTAGTCCAGTGGTTAAGATTGCTACAATAAGATTGGTATTATCTATTGCTGTGACAAAAGGATGGTGCCAAAGACAACTAGATGTGCAGAACGCGTTCTTGCATGGTGTTCTGGAAGAAGAAGTTTATATGAGGCAGCCTCCTGGTTTTGAGAGCAAGAGTTCACCAGATTTTGTATGCAAACTAGACAAAGCAATATATGGGTTGAAACAAGCTCCGAGGGCCTGGTTTTCGAGGTTAAGTTCAAAACTCATTGATCTTGGTTTCAGATCGTCAAAATCAGATACATCCTTGTTTATCTATTCTAAAGGTGATGTGACAATTTTTATACTTATATATGTTGATGATATAATTGTTACTAGTACATCTATGGAAGCTGTCACAGCATTACTTCGAGATTTGAGACAAGATTTTGCTCTAAAGGATCTTGGAGATTTACACTACTTTCTTGGTATAGAAGTAACTAAAGAGAGAGATGGCATTTTACTGTCTCAAGAGAAGTATGCCTTGGATGTTCTCTCTCGAGTGGGCATGGCAAACTGTAAAATCTCTCCTACTCCCTTGTCAGCATTAGAGAAACTTTCCAAGCATGAGGGAGAATTCCTGAGTGAAGAAGATAGCACAAGGTATAGAAGTGTAGTTGGGGCTTTACAATACCTAACACTTACGAGACCGGATCTGGCTTTCTCGGTGAATAAAGTGTGTCAATTCTTGCATGCTCCAACAACGATTCACTGGTCAGCTGTCAAGAGAATATTAAGATATGTGAAAGGAACTCTGAATCTTGGGTTGAAAATTAAGAAGTCCGGTTCTACTCTTGTGAGTGCCTTCTCTGATGCCGATTGGGCAGGGAGCATAGATGATCGGCGTTCCACAGGAGGATTTGCTGTGTTTTATGGGGATAATCTTGTCTCATGGAGTGCAAGAAAACAAGCTACAGTGTCCAGATCAAGTACCGAGGCTGAGTACAAGTCAATGGCGAATGCTACAGCTGAAGTGATTTGGGTAGAATCACTGTTAGATGAGCTTGGGATTGTTCTAAATCAGTCACCGTGTTTGTGGTGTGACAATCTTGGTGCTACCTATTTGTCAGCAAATCCAGTGTTCCATGCTAGAGCAAAACACATTGAAATAGATTTTCATTTTGTTAGAGAGCGAGTTGCCAAGAAACAGCTGCAAGTCAGACTTATTGGTTCAAAAGATCAACTCGCAGATGGATTCACCAAAGCTCTGTCGTCAATCAAGTTTGAGGATTTCAAAGGCAATCTGAATCTTGAAAAGAAGACAAGCTTAGATTGAGAGAGGCTGTTAGAGATAATATATTCTTTGTATTCAGAGTACTACACGACTTGAGATCTTAGAAATAGATAAGAGATAGATTCCTAGATAGAGTTGTGTTGTATTTTAAACACAAGAACTCAAGTCGTGATTACTACTGACTCTTGTAAATCTGTTGGCCATTGCTTGGGCCTATATAACATGCACCCGTGGTATACCCAGGATCAGGTAACCACGTTCCATCTACTTTTTCAAACAAATGATTCCACATCACCTTTGAGTCCATGCCAATAAAACAACTTCTTGACTCTGTGATAGTAGCGTGCACACCAGAATGCCCCCCAATGGCAGAATCATGAAAAGCAGAAATGATCTTGGTTTGTAAGGCAGTATTGTTACCTACCCACACTTGGTTCTTCCTGTATATCAGACCATGTTTCAAAGAGAATCCATGAGAATTTGGACTGACGACAGCTAACTCAGTGAGCAATTGCTGAGCAGTGACATCAGTAGCATAGGAATTGATTACTTCTTGGAGCCAGACAGGAGTCCCACAAGATATTGATGAGCATTCAAAAGCATGCCCCACCCTAGACAGGGCATCAGCCACTGTATTTTCAGAGCCTTTTTTTAGTGGAGTTTAAACTGTAATCCAGCCAACTTAGCCAAAACCTAAGCCCACAAGGCTAAGTAAGAAGACTAATACTACTAATACTACTCATGCCTGACAAGCCAGCGCAGCTAGAAGAGGCGGCGCATGGGGGCAGAGGAGACGGTTGCTGGAAAACGACGGCGCCGCCGGCGAAATCCGCCGTGGGCAACCTTCCATGGACGGATTGCTTCAGCCTCGACCTCCGCCTCCGCACTAGGGAACCTCCCTCACCCCTCAGGCGGAGCCCTCGTTGACTGCAGCGGCTCGCCGTCGACGCCAAGGAGCCGCCGTCGCCGCCATGGCCGGCCCTCATGGCAAGCTGACCCACCCGGCCCTCCCTTCCTTCGATTAGTCGCAGAAATGGAGCTGCTGTCACCTGGTTAACCTGACGCGCCCGTCGGCCGCTCGCGTTCGCCGCTGACGTAGCCGGAACGATACCATCGCTGCCGCGGACGCCATGACCGCGCCACCTGCACGTCGCCGGCCGGCTGCCGCTGCCCACACCCCGTGCTGCCTAGCTTAGTGGATGCTCGTCGTCCTCGTGATGCTCACGATGGCGATACCATCGCCAGCGACGGCACGTTGTTGCTTGAGGATGACGTCGAAGAGTGCATAGATACAGTGCTCGATCAAATGTCTCAACCATTGCAACAGCTTCTCCATGGACTGCAGTTCTTTGCAGAGCTTCTCCATGTCGAGGAACGGACTGCTGTTGCCGTTCCCTCAGGTCAAGTTTGCATTCCAAGGATTGAACCCGCTCATAAGAGTGCACGCCACCACCGACCTCGCCTATAGTCCGGCAGTGCTTTGCCGTGCTTGTTCGCCGCGTGGTCAGAGTGCAATTCCCTGTGGATCTGCGATGCTGCGCGTGTTCGCTCATAAGAGTGCACAAGCACACAAATACATGTATTATGTATACTCTGTTACCTATAACCTGCTTCTGAAAGACCTGCAGCACCTCAGGCCCAAAGCCACCTACTCACATGCTTAGGTCCAATCTTGTGAAGTCTTAATTACAAATCTGTTAGACTGCGAGGCAACTTCGTTCCTTTGCACAGCCAAGATGCTCAAAGTAATTTTCTGATTAATCTTTTTCTCGGATGGTGTCACTTGATTGTTCTGTATATAGCTAAGGCCTATTAAGGCTATTAGCTCGTTGATATATCCAAAGTTCCAAACCAGCTTAATACTCTTCAATTAATTTCTTTATTCTCAGATCTGGCCATGCAATGTCACCTACTCTTGACCATCCTATGTAAACCCAACACCAGCAGCCACTTGCAAATCAAAACAAACGGACGAGCTTCCAATGACCATGTCCATCTTGCTCACTGAATCCAAGCAGGAATTTTCATCGAACCGGCATCTATGATCAATGAGTTTTCGATATCAAGGTTGCCAATTCATGGCCACCCTTAACTACTGTTTCATATAATACATAATTGCAAATAAATACTACGACCGTATTTAAGCAGAACGTTGTTGGTTCGCTCAACACAATATCCAGCATCAAAGGGCACATTGTTAGCAGCAACAAGGCACCAGCTCAGAACAAGGCACCAGCTCAGGACGTCGCCGCCAAGGAAGCCGAGGTCGTTGGGCCTCGCAGAGGAGCCTGTGAGCATCGGCCCAACAACCGTGTGATGTGCGTAGACGCTATGCATTGCAAAGCCGCCCGGCCGCCAGCCCGCAGCAGCATCACATGACAGCGCAGTAGGGGTCGTAGGGTCGGCCGTCCTCGCAGCACTTGTCCCGCTTGTAGCGGCGGCACTGGCACGGCGTCCAGGGCGGGCACGGGCACGGCGGCGGAGGCACCGGACAGCATAACGGTGGGGGCGGACAGACCGGCCGAGGCGGGGGGCATGGTGGTGGCAGCGGCTTGCAGGAGTAGCACTGGCAGGGGCAAGGCGGCGTAGGGCAGCTGGACGGACACGCCGGCTGCGGGTATGGGTAAGGGCACGGGTACGGATATGGGTATGGGTATGGGATCAGCTTATCGCATGGGGCAGGGTCGGTGTTTTTCTTGTGTTTTTTCTTGCACTTGTCGGTATCATCAATCGGCGGCGGCGGTGGCGGTGGCGGCGGCACGATCTCGATTTTGGTCAGGAAACAGCCGGCCTTGCACCGAAGCTTGCAGCAGAGCTCGATGGCGTCGAAGGGCCCGGTGACGACCACCTTCTCCTTCTCGTACACCACCTTCTCGAAGGCGAACCCGCAACGCTCTGCGTGCTAGCGTGAGTGAGTGGGTGGGTCAACCAGCAGACTAAATTTGATGCGACTGTATCGGTAGCTCATGCCCAGGTCACTCATAACCATGACAACGATCATCGAAGAGTATATATCTGATGGGACGAACATGATCATCAACTAGACTAACTACCTAGCTATCTAGTGTCGATGTCATTAGCTAGTTTAATTTCTGCTACTACGCACCTTGGATGCAGCAGAGGATCTTCTGGATCTTGCTTCTTCAGCGGCAGCATGACAGGTCCAGCGTGATGGCTACCGTCGGCATATCTCTGCAGGACAGGAGTGAGCGACCAACAAGACATGCATGCGTCATTTTTCAGCAGAATGACCTTAATGGTTTCCAAAACTCAAATTAAAACAGAGAAAGAAAATCGAGCTGTGAGCATCTATCGATTGGATTATCTGTAAGAAATGCAGGTTGCTCACCTAGCAACTGGAGCAATTCAAAGCATGGAGCAGATTCAGAGAAAAGATGGACCAGTGAGGTGTGTCCGTGGCCGTGCCTGTGCTGATATATGTAGCACACACGACCGAGGTTTAGACGAGGATAGCTTCTCAAGGTTGGCTATATATAAAGAGAACATATTAGGTGCAAACCAACCCCCTCGTGCAAACCGTGCAAACTTCAATCTGGGTCACCGCCCGGTCGGGAACCCCCGGTCCTGCCATGTCGCAGCTCCTGGCGCGGCAGGTTTGTACCGGTTGGTTTTACCAACCGGTACTAAGTGTTTTTTCTTTTTTTTCCTTTTAATTATGTTTTTCCTCTTTTCATTTTAGTTTTAGTTAATTAGTATTCGTATTCGTAGCCATTTGTGTATTTTTATTCATATCTAGCATTCATATATATTTGTTCGCACAAAGCAAAAGCAATTATATGTTTATATTATATTGATGTGCATTTCATTCATTACAATTACTTATAATAGTAGTGCAATTTGGATTACAAAAATATTTACAAGCTAAGTATCCATGGTCATTAGTTTTTTCCGACAAGTATCCAGAAAGGAGAATAATACTAGTCGTCGTCATCGTCATCGTCGTTGTTGTCGTCCCTGCACTTGGTTGTACCAAGTTGACCCACGCTTATCCTTTGATCCGAATGAAATTCTCCTTTTCGATTTATGACCTCATCTAGCAGGAATCTATAGAGTGATTCTTGAATTGCCCTAATTCTTTCTGGTTTGATGAGGTCCTCCTTCATACACCAAATCTGTCAAGTGCAAACACTAAAATTTTCAATTAGTACCTGCATGAAATTAAATGCAAGAAATTGTAATTAATGTAACACATACATCGAATTGTTGTTGTGTCATCCTCTTGGTGGAGGAGCAAAACTCTGCATGTGCTCACATACATAATAACCACATAGGTTGGTTCCTTGCTTCTGTCTCAAAAACTATATATATAGATGTGGGTTATAAAATATTCATGACATTTAATGAAATCACAGTAGATGCGCGATATGTATCCGTACCGAAAAGTCAGTTTTGATATAAAGATCAGAAGGCGTTGTCGCGACTCCTATTTGTTTACGGATAAACCGAGCCCATGCGCTTTGAAGGATGTCTATGAGAGATTGATACTATTCTTTTGGCTTCCGCAAGGAGTCGAACACCACAACTCGGGACCGGTCGATCTCGATAGAGAGCAAGATCCAGTGGGAGCTGTTGAAATTGAAGTGATGAAAAGAAGTTAATGGACTCGCTTAAATTTGTACGGTAAATTGAAGTGATGTAAAAAGTTAAAGGACTCACTCGAAGTTGTACGACAATAGAATGAATGTGCAAGCGTGCTGCCTATCCATGGCCGTGTATATAATATTCTTGGTGCGATTTGGCTATTTGCGTACCGAGTCCTCATTTACGACATTTGGATCAATGAAGCCGATGTTGTAGATCCCCTTTTTTCGGCATTCTTGCACCTTTATTCTACACGGTTAGAAATAGAAGAACGAGATGAGAAACCACAGACTTAGTATAGCTAGAGTATAGAAATGAGAGAGGAAACACTTACATGCACAATGCACTGAGGAGGGACTTGTCTAGAGAATCTTGATGGTATAGATCCCGCAGATTTTCAAGTTTGATCCATATGTCGTCCATCCCTCGATGGAAATGGCTATCTTTAATGCGAGCAGCGAACATAATATTATTCTCTGTAGAATATTTCATGTACCATTGATGCAACTCACGCATTCTCGTTCGTAGCCTGTCAATCAACTCTGGCCACATAAGAGGTTCCCCGAGTACAAATGGTTTTCTGCCTGACCCTTCGTGACCTGGGGCTTTTTCTTTCCCTTGCAGCTGAGCTTTTGAGAGCCCGGTTTCAACCACAAACTTTGCAATTGCTTCATCCTCTTTCGAAAGGACCTTGAGATCGGGTACCCTTTGTTTGGGTTGTTCACCGAGCTGGGGGACTTGGTTGTACCGACGATTACTCTTTTTTTCCCATGATTTTGTAATCGAGCGGTCGTAGTCCGATAGTGGTTCTTTCTCCTTTGTTTGGCACATCATTGCAAGAAAGAACTTCTTGGCTGCTGGATCTACTAGCACCTTGGGCTCAGGCTTTTTTGGTTTGAAGTGATCACGAACCTCCTTGGCAACATGCGCATCCAATTCTTCAGGAGTCATGTCACATCCTAACTTCTCTGGCTTAGGCTTCTCTTTTTTTTCATTCCGTCCTCTTTGACCTAGGAGGCGGTGGTGGCGGGACCCAAGCAGATGATGATGATTTCTTCTGCTTCTTTGCCGGAGGTGAAGGTGGAGGTGGAGGTGGCATAGGCGATAGACTAGGGTCTCGGGCACCGGCCGGCGACGGTGGATCCATGCTGGGGTCTCGGTCGGCAGCGGCCGGTGACGGTGGTTCCACACTAGGATCTCGGGCAGGGGCCGTTGATGGTGATTCTGCGATGGGTCTCGGGGAGCGGCCGGTGACGGCGGATGCACGCTGGGGTCCATTTCTTCACCAAGTGACATACCCAATGATGCAGACTCTATGACCCCTCCCGCAAATCTTATGTACTGCTTGTTCCATAAGATCCAAGTATGGAGGGCCTGTCCTAGTTCCTCTTCTCCATCGCCTCCAGGGATCTCCAGGTCGAGATCTTCCCATCCTCTCTCGACTCGGTCAACAATCCTAGCATATCCTTCGGGAATCTGCACGCCACGAATTGTCTCGCCTTGGATGGGTACTTCAGCAATACCGTGTGCGACCAATTTAATCTTTTTTCTTTGCTGATAAAGAAGGTCGCAGGGGGTGCTCACAGTGATGTCATCCACAGGGTGATGATGTGGCTCATTCGCAACCACTTCAGTTGGACCTCCGGCTGGCTGCTCCGCGGAAGCAACGCTGCTACGGCGTTGGGAGCCGGGACTACTATCCAAGTTAGCAACTGATCTGGCATCTTGTTGCTGATGGCTAGCGGCCAATGCACCTTCCACTGCTGCTACCCGTTCTTCTAGGCCACGCATCTTATCTGCTTGTTCCGCCTTCTTTCTGGCTCGGATTCGATAAGTGTCCAAGTCAGCACTGAAGCCATGTTTTCATGGAACTATGCCCATGCCTCGGACACGTCTCGTGTGTTCGGGTGTCCCAAGAGCGTATGTTTGCTCATCTTTCTCTCTATCAGGTTTGAAGTTGCCTTCTGACACAGCCTTAAGTTTGTCATCGAGCTTGTTGGCCGCTTCTCTTATGGCGTCGCTAGTGACAGACGAGCCATCTTCCATGTTCAATGTGCCTCCGTGAGCATAAAAGAAATTTTTTTCTCGCATCGGCCAGTTGAAGGTTGCCGGCATGATTCCTCTTGCAATAAGGTCTTCTTTCATCTTCTGCCACTTCGGAATAGCCGCCTTGTAACCTCCTTGGCCAAGATAATGGAAGTTTTTTTTTCTTGCTCGCATTCTCTCTGGCTTGTGCTGTTCGCTGTCCTCGGACGATTTGTATTGCACAAATGCATCCCAGCAAGGACGTTGATTCTTGAAGTCCTTCTCAAAGTCTGGGGTGAGGCCCTTTTTAACGTAGTCTTTGTTCAAGTTTTTCTTGAACATCTGAAAAGCAATAGCCATCTTCTTCATGACCCAATCTTTAAACAGTTGTTCGTGCTCCTCCGGAACACTGAAGTGTCGTTTCACATCTGCCCATAATATTTCCTTTTCCATGTCTGGGACGATGTCAGCATCATTGTCGGTGGCTTTGTTTTTCTTTCATAGCTTAAAACTGATGGGGATATTCTCCCTAACATAGTACCCGCATTGATTGACGACTGTCGTCTTAACACCCTTGGGAGACTTTGGTTCACCATCTAGGTACAACGAGGTGATGGTGGTATGTGTTGACGGTCACTAATGACCCATTTTGACCATCAACTATCATGCAAAAGTTGAGCATCAGAAGGAATAAACATTAGCATAGGATGGTTATTTGACGAATTCCACAGATGTTGGTTTGAGAATGTGTGCAGGTGAATTTGGGCCAAAACTGCATGTAACATGCATATTATCCAAAGCATAAATCCCCAGGCCAAGCACAAGCAAGCGGACAAAAAGGCCCACTTGGCAGCCACACAAGAGGAGGAGAACCAGCCCATGCGCAATGCCACATCAGCAATCCGAGGCAAACTCCTCTCGACCAATCAGACGCAAGCACGAGGATCAAAGGACCCACATGCAGCCATGCATAAGGAGGAAACTTGGCATGCACTCTTCCCTAGATGAGGGGCCCACATGTCATCCACCCCACCAAAGGAGAGGTCGGTTGGGGCCTACATGGGCTCGACCGACCAAGGAGGTCGGCCGACGGCCCATGGGCCCCACCGCCTCTCAACCTCCACGTGGTGTCTCCCCATTGGCTCCTTATGGCGGTTCCAGGAGGTAGAGGCCGTGGCTCCCTCCTATAAATACAAGGGGAGGGGGTGAGAATTAGACACACACACCACACACCACACCATCTCTTCTCTTGAGTTCTCACTTGAGTGAGACTTGTCTTAGGGAGTTTAGGAGTAGAGATACTCAGGAGAGGCACCGGCAATGGCGCTCTTCTCCAATTTGTACCTCTACACGAGAGTGAGGAGGAGTCGGGGGAAGTGCCGGGCTTGTCGGCGCTCTTCTCCGCTTGTACCTCGATGGATGCTTATTAGGTTGTAAGTGTTTGAGACTTTCTTTGTTTATTTAGAATTAGAGTTTAGATCGCAAGTTATCATCTCTGCCTTATATTACTTGATGTATATGCTTAGCGAGTAGCATTTGACTCTAGAGTTGGGCTCCGGATAGAAAAGGATAACCCTGTTCGCCTCTAGAGTTAGTAGGAAAAGGCGTAGACGTGGTGTTTAGGCTGGACTATACCACTCAGTTATCCGATAGTCCCACGGTTTGTAGAGGTAGCCGGCAGGTGATGACAGCCCTGTTCGATCCCTAGTAATCCTCCACGTTCGGATATCGGATAGAGCATTATTACTGGAGCTATCAGCTTGTATAAGCCGGTCGAAACCAGTAGCTCGAAGTATAACGGCGACGTGATCTCTTCTTCTAAACATAGATTCTAGATCCTAGAAAGTTCTCTCTTTCCTATTCTCCTACACTAGTGTGTGTGTCCTTGGACAGCCTAAACCCGTAGATAGTGTACTCATGTTCCTCAGTGGATACGATACCCTGGAATACACTTGGGTGAAAGCTACAAAGGTATCCGTGCGGTTGCGGATTTTATTCGTGACGTTACAAAGTACCAACAAGCTTTCTGGCGCCATTGCCGGGGAACGACAGCTACATTATCTTTAGACTCAGTCGTCCTCGTATCTTTTTCCTTTTATTTATTTCGACCTCAACCCCCGCTACCCATGGAGCAGCCATCCTTTCCACAGCTCTGCACCCCAATGGGCGAGTTCTCTGAGCCATCACCATCTTCCTCATCTAACCATGAACTCGACCCTGACTTTATAGCCATGGTTCGGAAGCAACCCTTCTCGGGAGAAATTCATGAAGATCCCTACAACCATTTAGAAGAATTCGAGGAACTGTGTTCGGGTCTAGTGATCCTAGGCATGACATAGGAAGCCTTGCGGTGGAAATTGTTTCCCTTCTCTCTTATAGAGAGGGCGGAGCAATGGTACACCCACAAGATAGGAAATATGAGCGGTGATTGGGAGGAGCTTCAAGATGACTTTTGTTACTTGTTCTCCCTCACCGAACGCATAGACTCCCTACCGACCTACATCCTCAATTTTGAGCAATTAGAGAAGAAGTCTATAGGTGCAGCATGGGCTAGATTCTCATGCCTTTTGGCATCTATACCAGACATGTCTATACCCGATGAAGTATCGTTGAATGTTTTCTACTCGGGTTTAGACATGGAAACTACTCTAGAGCTTGACGTCGCCAGCGGAGAATGGTTCGCACACACAACTCCGGAAGAAGGAAGAGACATCCTAGATAGTTTCCTAGAAGACTCTTTCTTTGCTACCGACCATAGTGAACCCCGCCGGGAGGAATCCGCGTCAAGCCATGAGAGTCTCTCAACACCCGAATTTGAGCCTTCATCTTCCACATCCCAATATTCATTTGTTGAGCCCTCTCCCGAACCACGAACACCGAAGGAAGAAGAAATTTGACCTTTGGAATTCTCTTCCCGATTCGAGGATGATCCTTCGAAAAACATCCAAGGTACCTCGAATCATTTTAGGCACGACAACCCTACGGAATCGTTGTTTCTTCATAAGACCATCGATGGATTTTCCCGCCATACACTTGCAATGGATTGGTCGAAAGAGGCAAGGCGTACTTCCGAAACAATTCAGATTAGCCCAACCTCCACGACCATCCCTTGTTTTATGAAGGAAAATGCCGTAGAAGCTCTTCATGACCCTTCTGCTGAGGTTTGAATCATACCCAAGTGCCTTTTGGACACTCTCGTGGGAAACAAGCCTTTAACCCCGACCGACAAATACTTTAAAAGTCCATCCGGACTGTACTTTGAATGTCAGGGGATTGCAAGGGATGTGCCTATCATCATAGAAAAAATCGAGGTGCGTTTAGATTTCCATGTCTACGACATCATCGATTTTGATCTTCTCCTAGGCTACCGACTAGAAAAACTCTTAGTATCTCATGGGAGCCTAGACGAAATGCTAAGGAAAAATGCTTCTGCCACTACTGCCCCTTGTTTAGAAAATCCCATGGCAAAGCATTTCCTTGAGCAAAACACGCTCGAGGAGATGATGCATACATCTCCATTCATATCACCCGAGCCCATCCTCTTTGAAGTTGCAAAATCTGCCACTTCCGAAGAATATGACTCGGAGGGTAGCCTTCACTTTTGTGAAGACGAACGATCATCATCATCCTCGACCGAATTTGATCCTCTTCCCGCAGGCCCAGAATATGTTGTTCTCGACCTTGCTCGAGATACAACTATGATCATTCACGATAAATCTCTTGAGATAGAGAAATCATGGGCCAAGGAATTTTGTGAGGCACTGACACTGGAGTCTGAAGAAAAGGATCCCACAAATGAGCATGGAAATTTCACTTTTGACATACCACGTAAACCATGCTCATTCAATATAACTCCAGAGTTAGGCATGCTTAGTGCACCATGCACACACGAGGACTACAACCAACTTAAGGTCCTCTTTTCCAAAATCTTCAGAAGGTTGGTTGTAGATGTATATGTTTATCGTAAACATTACAGATTTCGTGGGTGCACCGTGGCACTGACCTTGTACCTAGCTTCAACAATTAGGGGTGAAACAATGAACCATCACCAATGATTACTGCAAAGGTTATTATGGTCGAGCTTATGACCAGAAACAAAGCACTACCGGAAGATAGCCCGGACTATTATTTATTTATTTACTTATTTATTTCCTTTTCAATAAAAAGCAAGAGCATGTTCTTGGATATAGCTTTCCTTCGGGTATTTTTGGTCGCTAACCATTCCAGGGGAAGATCAAAGTGAACGATGGATAGACAATGCCTACGAACATGTGAGCTACACCGACTACATCACCTCGATATGCCTTGATGAAGGAACAACTACAGAAGGAGACTTGAACTCCATACACTTGAAGTTTTGCAAACTCCAAGTGTGGGGGAGGTATGTGAGTACCCCAAAGTAAGTTCTTTTCCTCAATTCATATCCTGTCTTGGAATTGGTGTATGTCCTCACATCTTGCTCTATATAAAAAATAAGAAAAAAAAGAGGAATTGCCATGGTGACAACATTGAGTCTTCATCAACAAAATGCCATGGTAAGTACTCTCAATGTCCTGCTTTCGACATTAAACAAGGCCCTGCAGGGAGGTCGCCCGAGAATCACTAGGTTCGTGCTCATACTTATCTCTCTTTGAATAATGCTCAATCATGATTCGTGCTCCCTTTATCTGTCCTCGTACGTTCTAGTTTGAATGTGTGTCATGAAACACATTCATAGGCGTTTTAAATCAAGCATGGTATTTGGGTTAAAATGTCCTCTTCAGTCAAACTAGACCTTGTGTCAAGTTTGATTGATGTTCTGGAATTAATACTTGTATCGATGTTGGTTGCATGTATGGACTAACCCCTGCAGGAAAATCAAATCCACTTGGGTGAGTCATTGAGCTGAATTCAAATGGGAAGGGAAGTAGAGGTTTTGGATTAATTTTGCACAACATATGCATGTTGATGCAATCTTAATTCAGCCTTGCTTGAGTAAGTATCTTAGTGAGATTAAACTTTAGTTTCAATAAATTTTAGGAGCTCCTTGGTTCTTAAAACCAGTAGAGCTATTAGTTTATTTCCATATTTTTGTTTTCAAATAAGCACCAGGTACAAGAACAAGTGTGGGGGAGATCTCTCAGAACTTTCATGCATATACACTCAAGATCTCCCACAACACGTGCACAACACCGAACGGACCAGAATGCAAAAGGCCAAGACAAATCAGAGCTAGTATTGGGCAGTGGAACACCAGGTTTGGCTGACTAGCACTAGCTCCGATCATCTTCATCGCGACGGTTTGTGCACTCTACCCCTCATACTCTCCCTAGCCTGAGCTTGTGATAGGGAACCCATAGTTGTTAAGTTGTTGACCAGTGAGATATGGCTTGATGGAAGAATCCTTGCTTTCTCTGCTTATGTGTCTGTGAAATTTTTATCAAAAAGAAAACCCCCATAGCTTTACAACTCCACGTGTTTGTCCTACCAAAGCCATATGTTGACCTTCATGATACAAATCTTTATACATATGTGCCTTATTGTTGCTTTGAGCTTCATCAAACTTTATGACACTAGTGAGATGTCTTTCATACTTGTTTGATCAAGTTCATGTGCACTCCACCAGCTGAACTTCTACACTGGAAGTCAGCTATGCCATTCCATCCATCCATAAAATGAAACTCCATGTTTAATGATCTCTCTCTCTCTAGTACCCTTCAAATGAGGCATGGGCTATCCAAAAAAAAAAAGAAAAGATGGCATGCCCAAGAAGCATGACCCAAAAAAAATGGACATGTCAATGTCCATAAAAAAAGAGAAAAAAATATATATAGCCCTTTCCTCATGTTACCCAAATAAAGGAGAGAGAGATTCATAAAAGGAGTATTTCATTCCATTTCCACCATCTACCATCCACCTTCCACATATGTGCACGATCTCAATCAACTTGTGTGATTTGTCATCTCCATGGATCCATTGTTTGATTTTGCAATACATGTGACACAAGTGCATACTTCCATTTCTCCAACCATGAGCTCCACATAAGCCATCTTTAGAAGTAGGGTGAAAAGAAGCAACGCCTTGGTGAGGATACATACACAATGAGCGACATGAGAGATCCTATGGAGAAGTAAAACTATGGTTAGTCCTTGCAAAAATATTTTCAAAACCCCAGTCATATAGCAGGAAAGTGGAGGAGACTGAAGTCAACACCGTTCCGCTCTTCAAATTCCCAAACAATTCATGGTAGACACATCAAAATTCACAGGTAAGGGTGAAGCTTAGAATAATCTGTATGCAGGTGTCATATCATGTGAAGTCGGATCCGACTTAGTTCTTGCCTTTACTCGAGGACGAGCAAAGAACTAAGTGTGGGGGATCTTGTTGACGGTCACTAATGACCTATTTTGACCGTCAACTATCATGCAAAAGTCGAGCATCAGAAGGAATAAATATTAGCATAGGATAGTTATTTGACGAATTCCATAGATGTTGGTCTGAGAATGTGTGCAGGTGAATTTGGGTCAAAACTGCATGTAACATGCATATTATCCAAAGCATAAATCCCCAGGCCAAGCACAAGCAAGCCCAAGGGACAAAAAGGCCCACTTGGCAGCCACACAAGAGGAGGAGAACCAGCCCATGCGCAATGCCACATCAGCAATCTGAGGCAAACTCCTCTCGACCAATCAGACACAAGCACGAGGATCAAAGGACCCACATGGCAGCCGTGCGTAAGGAGGAAACTTGGCATGCACTCTTCCCTAGATGAGGGGCCCACATGTCATCCACCCCACCAAAGGAGAGGTCGGTTGGGGCCTACATGGGCTCGGCCGACAGCCCATGGGCCCCACCGCCTCTCAACCTCCACGTGGCATCTCCCCATTGGCTCCTTATGGCGGTTCCAGGGGGTAAAGGCCGTGGCTCCCTCCTATAAATACAAGGGGAGGGGTGAGAATTAGACACACACACACCACACACCACACCATCTCTTCTCTTAAGTTCTCACTTGAGTGAGACTTGTCTTAGGGAGTTTAGGAGTAGAGGTACTCAGGAGGGGCACCGGCCAGTGTGTGTCATTGGACAGCCTGAACCCATAGATAGTGTACTCACATTCCCCAGTGGATACGATACCCTGGAATACTCTTGGGTGAAAGCTACAGCGGTATCTGTGCGCTTGCGGATTTTATTCGTGACGTTACAAAGTACCAACAGTATGCCCCTCCATCCTTTTCTTGGAGCCTCGTTTCCGTTTTGGCTTCCTCGATCCGGATGCCTACAGAATACATGAAGTTGTACATATATGTAAGCACGAATTTCAATACTAGCCTCGGCTGTATCATCTTGCGCAGCCATTTGCTCTGACTGGTCAGCATCGCCTTCACCAGTATTGTTCAAATACTGGCTGCCATCATACTCGGCATCTTCTCCGCCTTCACAAATTATCTCGTGAAGGAAGTCGTCGTCGTCCTCATGACGAAAAGGTTCCATTTCGATGCCTACCTGAAATAACAGTTGTTCGGTATGCAATTTTATACATATTAACATCGTATATAACAAATTATGAGTTAAATAAATGAAGTTGTACAACACATAATTTACATCATATATATTCATATAATACAACATTTATTACAACAAATATCAAGATACATAGACATAAAGTTTACAATATTCAATGCACCATGAAATTCTATACAATGTGCCTTAGAATTCTCTACAATTTCCTGGAAAAATATTCTAACAATTTTTACAAGGTGCCTTGAAATGTTCTACATTTTTCACTATTTATTATCAATTCCTAATATTTTCCTACAATTTTCATCAATTTCTACAAATATTCACCAATTCAAAGATTTTTTGACAATTTTTCATCATTTTCAACAATTCGAACAAATATCTACCAATTTTAACAAAATTTCTTCAATTTGAACAAATATCTACAATTTCTACATAATTTCTACAATGTGCCCTTCAATTTTCTACAATTTCTACAAGGTGCCTTGAAATGTTCTACATTTTCCACTATTTACTGTCAATTCCTAATATTTTCCTACTATTTTCATCAATTTCTACAAATATTCACCAATTAAAAAAAATTGACAAAATTTCTTCAATTTGAACAAATATCTACAAGTTCTACATAATTTCTAGAATGTGCCCTTGGAATTTTCTACAATTTGTACAAGGTGCCTTGAAATGTTCTATATTTTTCACTATTTACAGTCAATTCCAAATATTTTCCTACTATTTTCATAAATTTCTACAAATATTCACCAATTCAAAGATTTTTTGACAAAATTTCTTCAATTTGAACAAATATCTATAATTTATAAATTCTGGAATGTGCCCTGGAATTTTCTACAATTTGTACGTGGTGCCTTAAAATTTTCTACAATTTTCAGTACTTACTATCAATTCCTACTATTTTCCAACTATTTTCATCAATTTGCACAAATACTCACCAATTCATAAATTTTTTTACAATTTTTCGTCATTTTCATCAATTTGAACAAATATCTATCAAATTGTTCAATTTTTTATCAATTTGATTAAATATCTACAATTTTAACAAATTTTCTGCACCTTTCATGAAATTTTCCATGATTTTCTACAAATTTTAATAATCACTGAATGTAATTAAAAAATGGATGACATCAGCACGGAGTCGTGCTGACGTCAGTCCGAGGCCTCACGTCGGCGCAACGTCGGGGAGAGCGCGAGGCGGCGGCGTAGGAGCGCGCGCGGTGGCCGGGAGCGGAGGAGGACGGCGCAGAGGATGCCGGATGGCAGCAGAGGAGGACGACGAGGCGAGCGCGGCGGAGGGCGCGCGACGTGGAAGGGGCGGTGCGGAGGATGCTGAGGAGGGGCTGCTGGCGCAGAGGAGGGCGGCCCAGGAGGCGTCGACGATGTGCGGCGGATGGAGGAGTCCGACATTGGAGAAGGTGACGTGCGGAGGCGGCGCGCGTGGGGACGGCGCGAAGGGCCCGGGGTGGAGGGCGGCGCGGAGGATGGCGGCGCAGCGGACCTAGGGCGACGCTGAGGAGGACGTACGGCAGCGGCGGCGATGGGCGGCAGGACTCGATCTCGTTGGGGGGCGGCGGAATGGCGGCGAACGCTAAGTCCCAGCGTAATATAGATCGGCCACTTTAGTACCGGTCCCCTGCAAGTCCCCACGCGCAACGCCGGCCCAGGTGCTAATGCAAGTCCCCAGCGTAATATGAGTTTCAAATGTGTTTGGGTTCCAAAAAATTAAATAAATTCATTAAAAATACAAACATTTGTTATTTTGGCCATGCAAAATTACATTTTTGTAGGTTATATCACTTTTGTAATTTGAATATAAGTTTGTGTACTTAATTTATCATATTGAGTCCAATTTTTCTTTTATTAGTGTTTCAAATGTGTTTTGTGTGTAAATTATTATACAAATGCATAAAAATGCAAATATATATTATTATGGCTTCTAATTTCATCAAATTTGTTTCAAATATATTACATCAATCACTTGGTCACATGAACATCAAAGTACAACATAATGATTACACATCATTGTTTAATGGAACTTTGATAACCTTTCTTTTTACAAATGTCCCCTGATCGTGACCGCGGCGCGAGTAAGGAGCGTCCTCTTTCGATAACAGGATGCTAGGGTCAACATCGACAGAGAATGGAGGACGGTCATCAAATTGATCAAAGTCTTCTGACTTGTCCGAAATGTCTTCAACTCCAATAATTTTTCTTTTTCTTGGAAGAACGAAGGTGGAAACACCATCTCAAGGCTGACAAGACATTGGACCACGTCATTTTGTAGCTTTGTGAGCTTATTTGGATCGATAGCCTTTTGCGAAATTTCATTGAGGAAGGCACAAAGCTTAACAATCGCCAATCTAACATTCTCTGGTAGAATACCCCTTACTGCAACCGGAAGTAATTGCGTCATCAGGACGTGGCAATCATGAGACTTTAAGTTTGTGAACTTTTTCTCTTTCATATTTATTCTTCCTTGCATATTCGAGGAGGAGTACCTAGACGGGACCTTCATACTGTTCAAGCAATCAAACAAATTTTCCTTCTCCTCTTTGCTGAGAGTGTAGCTAGCAGGGAGCAAGTAGTGTTGTCCTTTCTCTCTCTTTTCAGAATGCGGGCCTTCTCGTTGTTTCATTTCTTTTAGATCACGTCTTGCTTTTAAGGTATCTTTTGCCTGCCCATACGTACCTAGAAAACCTAGCAGGCTCACGCAAAGATTCTTTGTCAAGTGCATCACATTAATTGCATTGCGTACCTCCAGGACTTCACAATAAGGTAGCTCCCACAATATTGACTTCTTCTTCCACATTGGAGCATGTCCATTTTCATCATTCGGAACTTGTTGGTTGCCACGGCCCTTTCCAAACACAACATGGACATCCTTTATCATCGAGAAAACACGTTTTCCGTCACGGAACATGGGCTTAGCACGAGTTTCTGGTTCTCCTTTGAAATGTTTCCCTTTTTCTCAAGGGGTGGTTTAGGGGAAGGAATCGACGATGACCCATATATACGACATTCCGATAATTTTTCTAATAAAAGCTGTTGGTTTCATCAAGGCAATGGGTGCACGCCTGGTATCTCTTATTCGACTCACCGGAGAGGTTGCTAAGTGCAGGCCAATCATTGATGGTTATGAAAAGCAATGCTCGGAGGTCAAAATTCTCCTATTTTCACTCATCCCACACACGTACACCTTCATTCTTCCACAGCAGTAAAAATTCATCAACCAACGGTCTTAGGTACACGTCAATGTCATTGCTAGGTTGTTTCGGGCTTTGGATAAGCACCGGCATCATCATGTACTTCCGCTTCATGCATAGCCAAGAAGGAAGGTTAAACATACATAGGGTCACAGGCCATGTACTGTAACTGCTGTCCCACTCGCCAAAAGGATTCATTCCATCCATACTTAAACCAAACCTTATGTTCCTTGGGTCCATATCAAAATCTGGAAATTCTCTATCCACATTTCTCCACTGTGACTCATCAGCGGGGTGTCTCAGCATCTGATCTTGCTTACACTCTTTTTTGTGCCACCGCATCAACTTAGCATGGTCCTTGTTTCTGAAAAGGTGCTTCAAACGTGGTATTATTAGGAAATACCACATCACCTTAGCGGGAACTTTTTTCTTAGAGGGCTCCCCATCGATATCACCAGGATCATTTTGCCTGATCTTGTACCGTTTCGCGTCGCAGACAGGACAAGCATCCAGTTTCTCATATTCATCGCGATAGAGAATACAGTCGTTAGGACGCGTGAATTTTCTGAACCTCCAATCCTAAAGGGCAAACAACCTTTTTTGCTTCGTATGTTTTAAAGGGCAGTTCATTCCCCTCTAGAAGCATGTTCTTTATGATTCCTACTAGCTCCTCAAATCCCTTACTGGTGACACCATTAGCTGGCTTCCACTGCAGCATTTCAAGTGTCGAACCCAACTTTTTCAGTCCTTGCTTGCAATCTAGATACAACAATTTTTTTGTGATCCTCCAACATCTTCTCAAACTTCTTTGACTCTTTCAAAGTTTCACTGTCTCTCTGTGAATCTACTAGAACCTGACCTAGTTCATCAGGTGGTTGGTCTTATGCTGCATTTTCTCCAATCTCGTCCATTTCTTCAGCATCGTCCATGGGTTCATCTTTAAAGGCTCCCGCTTCATATAAGTGAGCCCAGTCTGTAATGTTATCATCATCATCTCCTTCACCGTCTTGCATCACAACTCCAGGTTCACCGTGCTTAGTCCAAAGAGTATAGTTATCCATGAAACCCTTTTTATAAATATGAGCATGTAGAGTGCTTCTCTTAGAGTATTCCTTTTTATTTTGGCAAAGGCGGCATGGACAACAAATGAAACCTTTTGATGACTTGTGGGCCTCAGCCGCATCGAGAAAAGACTTTAGACCATTAATCCACACCATGGTGCACTGGTCGCTGTTCATCCATTGTCGGTCCATCGATCTATAATTTTGTATTAAATAACAACATTATTTTACTTGTACTCATATCATTTGGTAAATTGGATACTAAAAAAGTTACATAATGAAACAGGTATCATGTTGCAAACCTATTTGTGCTAATTTAACATTAAAATACAAAAGGTCCGAATATCCATAACACAATATGCTTAAATTACACAACATGATAAATAAAAGTCCAAATTAATATATAGATTAAACTATATGCTAGCTACCTAATACAAACTACTCATCATGAGATCTTTTGACCAATGCCTTGTGAACTGTCTCGCGAAGTCTTGACACGGAACGGTCATATTCCGCCAGTCCCGACGCTTCACGTCTTGCATTATATCGAGCCATCAACTCACGATCATCATCAGTACCATGCAACTCGACATTAAATTTATGATGAAATTTATGACTTTCTTTGCCAATGGAGAATATATGAAAAGCTTTCTTAATCAAACGATGAATACGACCGCTAACAAGACCAACACGCTCTGCAGGGTGGAACTCAAGCAAATGACCGGTGCGTTCCAATTGATTACGTACCGCCGCCCGAGCCGCAGCTCGACGCTCAAAGGCATCATGTTGCAAAGTCATTTCTAAAAAGTAAATATTAATTACATCTCATTATGTCTCATCATGAAGTAAATTCTAATTATCATTAGTGCACTTAACAAATAAATGTAAAAACCATGAATAAATTACTCAAATACAACTAAATCAACACTAATTTGTATCTAAATTACTCACATCTCAAAAAAAAATTGAAACACTTATTTGCCTTAGATATGTTGCCTTCCATTTGACCTTGAGCTTGTAGTATAAGGAGCATCGCAGGTAGTAAACAAAAAAGGGTTCATGAATGGCAAGGAACCGTGGGACACACCTAACCCAACCATGAAATCATCACAACCGAGATTTGCTTGGGCATGGATGTGTCCCACAGTTTCATGACAACCATGAGAAGCATACCTTAACGACACAAACAACACACTCCTAGTACCACATAGCTCAATGTCATCATATAATATCATCACAGACATTGATATCATCACATGCATTAATATAATCTCCTAGTACCACATAGCTCAACTAAATTAATTAAACAATAAAATTAATGTCATTATACATGTAAAAGTATTGAATAAAACTAATTTACAAAACAAAAAATTATCTACCTAAAAGCAAAAAAAAATAAACAAACTAACAAACTAATCATGACATTTGAAAATAATTGGAAAAAATCATTAGAAATTAGGCATATTCAAACTATCCAGTAAATCTTTTCTATATGTTCAATTCATTGGTTCTATACATCTCAAAACAATGTATAAATCAAAAAAATCAAGCTCATTCTCACTCTTTCTAAAAATAATAAATTTCTCTTAATATGGAGCATTAAATGAAGAATAAAGACCATCAAATAAGAGAGAATGAAGTTGCAAACTTTGAACGGACTTGGATGAGTAAAATCCTCACAAATCTTGAGAAAATGGGGTAGCACCTCCTCTCTATATCGCCATGGAGAAGAAGAAGCTCGAGCTCGGTCTGTCTGCTGGCTCAGGCTCGGGGAAGAAGGTGGTTGATTTATAGCAGGCCCATTAGTACTGGCTGGTGGCTCCAGCCGGTACAAAACGTAGAGGTTAGTGCCGGCTGGAGCCACCAGCCGGTACTAAAAAAATTCGACGCCATTTAGTACCGGCTCGTGGCTCCAGCCGGTATTAAATGGTTGCTAGCTGTTGCACATTGTTGTCGGCGCCGCAATGTAGTACCGGCTGGAGCCACCAGCCGGTACTAATGGGCTCCCGGGGACACTGTAGCTTCTGCCCGGTACTAAATTGAGATGTGCGACCAGTACTAACGTGCGTGGACGAATGTGCCGTTTTCTAGCAGTGGGGGTAGCTGCTGCTGCTGGTACAGGTCATGAGAATTGTAAACTCACGCCGCGTGCTTCAACTTTCAACAAAAGGCAGCTCATCATTTGCACTATGTTTCGATTATCCTCGGAAAAAAGGATCACTTTACAATGTCTTGGTCATTTTCTTGGCTGTACTAGATCGAGGCAGCCAGACTGTTTGGTGGTACTCAAACTGGAAGGTGCAGTGTCCACCATGATTCCATGAATATGTTACTTTACCTATGTATAAAGTGGCTTCACGCTTTCCAAAGTTTAGTGTTTAGGAGCATGACGTGCACTTTAGGATGGTTGAAGAGAAAGTGCCAGCACTAGTAACGGCAGACCATTGGAGTTTCTCGGTAAGCCAGCAGTCGACATCGATAGCAGAATTGTTGTGCCGTCTGATGGCAGACTTTGTGTAACCAACATGCCCCATTTAGACTATTTCGAGTGATTTTGGTGATTGATGGACAACGCAATCAATGAAACTAATGAGTTTGTCAAGTAAACATTTCTAGATTCTAGGATGAAGTAAAAAGGCCAAGTAAAGCAAAACACGAAGAAAAAACTCAAAGAAACACTGAATTAAACCAGTTCTGCAGAAAAGGGTAGCACCGGTTTAATCGATGCCCCTGCACCGATTAAACCGGTGTGCATCGGATAGACCGACGCATGGGTGTCGGAGCATTGGGCCAAGCTAAGCCGAGTCAAGTGAAGAAACCCCAGTGCGACCGGTTGAACCGACGGTACAAAAGTAGGTGTCGGTGCATTGACCTTGGCATCGTTCAGAGAGCTTGTCAAGTGGCCTAAAGCCAAGTCTTCAGCACCGGTTAAACCGACGGGGCGTCGGTACAACGCGTTGGTGCAATGACGTCAGCAGTTGAAGACAAGTGCAACAGCATCAAGCAGATCTCTTCAGCATCGGATGAACCGACGAGGCATCGATGTAACGCATCAGTTTAACCGACGAGTGCTGAGTCAGCAGCCAACTTGTCAGAAGGCCAACGGCTAGTTTGAAGCTGTGTGTGACCGGTTGAACCGACGGTCCCTCACCGGTTAAACCGACGCCTACGCAGAAAAATATCCAACGGCTACAAACGGCTAGCTCGAGTTTGTGGGCTATATATATGCCATCCCCCGGCTATTTTGGAGTTGCTGGAGACTGGAGACACCCCACACATATGGAAGAACATCTCCAAGCCATCCAAGTGCAAGTTGATCAAATCCTTAGGCTTAGCACAAACTTTGTGAGTGTTAGTGCTAGGATTAGCTCTTGAGAGAGTGTGAGAGCAAGGTGTTGAACCTTGTGAGCTGGTTCTAGAGTGAACCAAATTGTATCTCGGTGCGCCGGCCATCCTTGGAGTCTTGGTGGCTCGTCAGCACGTCCTCGACCCTCCGGCTTGGTGTGGAGTGACGTCGACGACATTGTGGGGTCGTGGAGACCCCCATCCTTCGTGGAGAAGCTCCATAGTGGAATTCGGGGCCAAGGTGACCGAGAACTTGGGTAAGCCTTGGTGGCATTGCCTTTGTGGCAAGTCAACAAGTCTGGAAAGAGACTTGGTGGCCGAGAAGCGATACTCTTGATTGAGTGCTTTAATAATGTGGATGTAGGGGCGACTTGGTGTCAAACTGAACCACGGGATAAATCCTCGTATCGAGAGTTTGCTTTCTCTCATCCCTCCTTTACATTTCCGCATTTTATATTGCAACTTGTGTGCTTTTACCGTCATAGAGTAGTATCTTGATAGGATTGGCTATAGGTTGCATAACTCTTTTGGGATGAGGGTTTCACACTATATAAACCGTAGTCGCACATCTAGATAGCATATTTTAGTTTAAATTTTGTACAAACTAGTTGGAGCCTTAGGTTAAGGCTTTTAGATTATCTAATTCACTCACTCACTCCCCCTCTTAGGTTAGAGTACCCGATCACTTTCACCTTGTTTATATATGTGTGCGTCCGTGTTATATATGGTAATGCCACCAATAGTTCATTTGCCCAGTGGAAATGGATTGGGATTGGCACGTCAGGGATCAGTCGGATTCTGCTAGTAGTGCTGCACCCCCACCCAAGATTGTTGATGCCTCACCCGTCAGAGCCAAACCTAGTAGATGTTGGCAAATAAATCCGAGTTGTACGTGGTCTCTCTAACGGTTTAGCTTACCATTTCTAAAAAAACGGAGGGCACTATTAGGATCCGTAGAACAGAAACCGGTCCAAAAATTGGCCAATATTTTCTCATTTTTTGAAAAAAATTAAAATTAAATTGGATGAATTACATTTGAATAAAAAATTATCTATCGAAATGCTGAATCTTCTCTCTCTCTCTCCACATCCAGCAGCGCTAGGGCTATGTCTACACCAAAGGGGAAGACAGGCCCTATCCCTCTCTATAGTGATGCTAATGCTACAATGTTTTACTTCTTTAATGACCCTTTGTCACTAATAATTTCTTAATAATTTAGAATAAAAAATCTACTACTGTTTTAAATGCATTGCAATATTGGATGCATTTCCATTGCCTCTCCTACTTTATCTTCTTTCCTAGCATAATTCATATGAATGAACCTCTTACTGATTAGTTAAGGACAAAACAAGATTTCGTTGAGCCGGCTAGCAAGCTCACATTTAGAATTTTTTTTAAATGGAATAGTCTCCGGCCTCTGCGACGGTACGGATCCAAGTTTAAGTTGCTTGTTTCAAAAATTAGGGACCTGAGCAAAGTTAAACATCATCCAGTGAGTAGGCTCATATTCAACTCATGCGAGTCTCGAGCAACAAGTTCGGCAATAAATTCATATAAACGCCGTACCTCGCTCCTAAAATTGAACACCGTAAATTTAATTCATTTGCTTAATTTCCAAACATGGTTAAATTTCAATGGTAAATTGTAGGCACGATATTTCGACAAACACGATGTGCTACTTGCGCAAACGAAGCACGGACGGACGTCAAGTTGGCGTCATGCTGGTTGCTACTGATCCAGGCATGCTACCTATAGCTTGGCGCGACCTCTCAGCCGGTCGACGTCGATCTCAGCACGCGTCTTGGCTGGAGCTAGCAGTTGGTGGCTTGCTTCCATCGACTGGATCCAGCCAACAACGAGAAGCAAGACGATCCCGTATTTATCGATCCGTACACAAACTAACCGACGACCGCTCGCTGTGGGGACGTCTATTTGACGCTCGCGCGGGTGGCCGTGATTGCATCGCACAAGCCACCTGCCGCTGCGCCACCGCTCCCCCGCCTCCGCCTCCGACTGCCTCCGGCCGCCTCCGCTCCGGTCACCGCCTCCGCCTCCGCCTCCGCCACCACCTTCGGCCGCCTCCGCCGGCCGTCTCCGCCTCCGCCTCCGGCCACTTCCGCCGGCCACCTCCGCCTCCGCCTTGCGACCTCTGCCTCCGGCCGCCGGATCTCGCCGGATCCCGCTGCCTCCGCCTCCTCTGAGACGCGCGCGATTCCAATCACGCGTGCGATGAATAGACACGCCCCTCGCTGTCGGCTATGCTAATGCTAGCTGGTGGCTTTCTTTGTTGCCCGCTGTGGTTCTACCCTCTCACTGCGGAGTATTCCCTTTGTTTCAAATTATAGGTCATTTTGGTATTTTTAGGTGCATATATAGTTTTCTATCTCTTAGATATACACTATATTTAAATACATAGTAAAAATTATACACCTAGAAATATCGAAACGACTTATAATTTGACACAGGGGGGAGTAGCTAGCTAGCTGGTTCTAGTTATTAGTATCTAGGCATTAGGATTTTTTTTGAAGGGTCAACGGGAAGGGTAGAGAATCCCCTACCTCATTCATTACGGTGGCCCCATAAGCGGCCTGTAGGATGACAAAACGGTATCTCGCCATTAAGAAATTGGGCGATCCAAATACTTTTAAGTAAATATTTATTATCTTAAAATCTCGAAACATAGAATATTCTTCAGAGATTTTATTTATAAAAGGTTTCTATGTTATAGTTATATATGCAGAGACCTACTGTCGTCCTATTCAGGGGCGGATCTAGGAGGTGGGCTGAGGCCCACCCTAAGATTTGGTCCAAAAAGCTTCACCCTCTCATTTCTTTTTATATCTGATCTTATTTATTACTAGTAGAAAAAATAACTACTAATTATTTTCATGTACGTAGCAACTGATAATTGAATTGAGAAAGTGAAAAGTGAGAAATTACATTTTTATAAAATTAGATTGACTTATTCACTAAAATATTACTCTATTGGACCATCCTAACATGAAATCCTAGATTCGCCATTGTTCCTATTGCCGGGCCAATTAGCAGGAGATGAGTCCGAGGCAAAGAAGAACAGGTGATGTGAAAAAGAGTGATCGAGCCTCCTTGAGTGCTTCCTTGTATGGTTGGATGTCAAAGAGAAATTAAAGCTGGTGTTGCGTCCACTCCCATCCATGGGATTGCGTCTCAGCGACGTTTGAATCCGTGCGTAATTCATAGGAGGTTTTTTTTATTCATCTGCATGAGGAAAGTGGAAAGGAATAAATATAAGGGAGGCCTATTATAAAAACAAATATAACTATATGTAGAGGTGTAGATTGAAGAACAGTTAAGATTCTAATCTCGTTTAATTTTATTGTTTTTATCCTAGTAATCTATTCTGTTATTAGCTGCTGCCGCTGCTGCTGGAATTAACCACCACAACATAAAGTAAAGACAAATCAATATGCGTTGATCAATATCCCTTCAGAATGAACTGTTTTCTCTCCACTGTATCTACTAGCAAAGGAAAGCAACCATTCGGTTCCTGATTCAGATTTTTTTTCCGACAATCATCTGTATTGTGAATGGGCACTGCTAAGGTACTCTCATTACCTCCTACTCCATCCTAGAATATACCTACGTTTAGGTTTTTTAAAGTCAAACTTTTTTAACTTTGACCAATAATATCTCTAAAACTAAATTATTTCAAACAGAAAAGGTTACATGCTATAATAGATGGTTTCATGATAAATCTACTAACATAATTTTTATGTTATTAGCCTATATGATTATTTTGCTATTTGTAGTTAAAGTTGAAAATGTTTGACTTTGAAAAAAAATCTAAACATAGCTATATTCTGGGACGGAGGGAGTAGGAGGTAAGAGTACAAATGAATCACAACCCTTGAATTTTTGAATAAATAAAACAGTTAAATAATAAAAATATGCAGGGAAAAAAAGAGAGAATACCAATTATCTCGGGCCATTTCTTCACGGAGGGACAGATCATAGATGAATTCGGTACTGGACTTTGCATTAATTGTCCACAATATGACATAACCGCCCAAGCCGGCCTGCAAGTGGGCTGAGAACCAACCAAACTGTATCTACACCAATCCATTCTCACAAAAGAAATAAATATTACCCACACCACTCCAAACCTCCACCACCATACACCAACCCAACCCAGATATTTTAGCTTATAATATACTAGCCAAACTATATGGTTACAAGCCAATGCCTCTGTTGGTCTGCTATCGACTTATTCCGACTTATTATTCTCTATCACAGAATACTATTGAATTAGCCGAATCCGTTTGGTTACATTGTACACCATAGGTTGCCACGCGTCCGGCGTCGCGTACAAGCCGCTACAGCAGTACTGTCCTGCGCGAACGCCTTGCACGCGCTCCGGCACGCGATGGTGCCGCGCTGCAGTCCTCCTGCAGATCCTTCGGGCACGCTGGTGGCCGATCCATCGGCGGCGGCGTGCGCGGAAGCCATGGAGATAGTCAGAGGCCGGTCGCCGGCGGCAATGCGCAAGTCTAATAACAAGCTAATAGTTTCCGGTGGCGCCGCCGGAGAAGTGGCACTTACAGCGGTTGATGTCGGCCATGCAGCCGGTGGCGTTGCACGTGCCACCTTGCCGCGACCGCGGGATCGCGACGACGGGTAGGTTGTAGCCGTCGACGAGGCTCACGTCGTTGAAGTCCTGGCCGCCGCTCCCGTCCAGCGTGGCCTCCATCCGCCCGCCGCAGTCGCCCGTCTGGCACACGCCCGCTCCGTCCGCGTCGAACACGCACCCCGTCCGCGCCCATATCCGCCCCGACCACCCCGCCGGCGCCGCGAGCTGGACCGTCTGCCCGGCGTCAAGCTTGAACCCCATCCTGGACAGCTGCGACGTGCCCGCACCGGCGAGCGTCCCCGGCCAGATCGGGTGGGGGCAGTAGTTCGAGATTGTGGACGTCATTGCCATTGAAGCATGGTACCAACTGATGCGGATCGGAGGGAAAGTGGCATTGGAGGTGACCTTGGGAGATTTAAAGCTCGAGAGGCGAGCAAGGCATGGCAAGTGCTGCGAAGAAAGCTTTTCTTGGTGAGCTTGGTTTAGCATGTCGCATGGATGGGGTGCCTGGGAAAGAAGAAATACCTTTTGGGGCAGACGGGTGGCGGCGGCGGTGGCAGGAGGTGGAGGCGAGGGTTCGCCAGATGGAGAATCAGAGTCGTCATCTCTCTCGAGTCTTATGTGCAGTTAGCCGGGATGGGCTTGACTGCTCCCTACAGGGGGGCTAACGTTACAAAACCACGATACAACCCATCGTTACTTACCCGTTAGAAATGAATAGTCACAATCCAACACCGAGTCCGCACCAAACTGCTATGGGCCTGGAACCCAAAACAAATCAATTCGTTTGCAGTGTCAGCTTATTAGCACCCAGCCTAAATTAATCTAAAAAAAACACCCAGCCTAAATAAGACTAAAGCAAAATCCAAACAGTTATAGTTATTCCAGCCCAAACCATTAGCAACCATGACATAGCAACATCGGTTTTTTTTTTTTTACGGAAGTCCTAACCATGCATGTCTCGAGTAAAAATATGCTACTTGCGTCAATCGATTTTTTTGTCTGCTCGATCTCTTTTGAGGCCCATCCGATCCTCTCCGGCCCAAATTTTATCACTATGTATCTCCGCATGCAGAAGATGGGGGAGGCAAACCCAAATGTTTCAGCCTGTCACGACCTTTTCTCCACGTGGACTTTTGTGACGATAGACTCTCATTGTCGCGCACAAACAACTGGGCCTTTTATATTTGATATAAAACCCATTAAGTGCCATTTCAACTGGGCTGTTGCTTTTAGCTTCTACTCCACGTGCCAGTTAGGAATTCTATTTCCTCAAAAAAGTTAGGAATTCAAAATTTTAAACTTGATTTATTGTTAAATATTTTTATCTGATGCTGTGTAATGTCCTCTTTTACTTTGTTGTATTTTTTTTATGTTAGGTGCACTTCCTTTGTCTCATATCAATTCAGTGAAAGAATTTGTACCGTTTTGTATCTGCAAGGTATATGTGTGAGGCCAAATGCATTATTTACTAGTGCATGGATTTCATGTATTGTTAATGCCAAATAAAGGGTTTTATTTTTTTACCTTAAATCAAATTAATCTTGTAATCTCTTTTTGGTAACAAGTCCTTTTCTTTTCCGTGTTTGATTAATGTGGGGATGAATGTAGATACTCGCATACACGCACTCACCCTACGAATAGGTGTACACAACTCTACTTTTATCTGAGCATATCCTAGAGGCGGATTGGGGGATCTCGAGATTGAAAAACTCACCACCGAGAATGTCTCACTGTCAATGGGCATGTTGTACACTAGAAGAGTAGCTTCATTGATACCTTGAATAAATCCAGAAAAACACGAGCACACATGCTAAGCCAAGGACTCGAATCTGACCCGGGTTGGCAAATTCGACCACAAGAAAAAAAAAATTTGAAAGAAAGACCACAAGAAATCTAATCATCGTGTATGTTATGGCCCAAGTATATTTTTATATTATCAGTTCAGTTCGTGTATGTTTTTAAATAATTGTCCTGTCCATGTTATGGCCTTTCGTATTTTTCTGTAGAAAAGCTTCAGTTGGTAGATGATAGGTTTGTTGTCACTTGTCAGGTTATGGGTCGGGTCTTTTTTTCCGAGTGCTTTGTGCCCTGTTTTCAGTCGATTCCCCCATGCGTGTCAGTAGGCAAGAATCGAATGATTTTTATCTTCTGGTCACTCAAATTTTGACAAATGTTTTGTGGCCTCATTCTATTGGCTCAAAAACTGACTGATGGCATCATGATCTTTTTACTCGATTGTTAGGGAGTTGTTCCACGAACTTCACGCAGCTGCAACTCTACATTTGCCCTCTCCTGCTGCAACGTTCAAATTCCACAGTATGAACGATGGGGTCCATAACGTTAAAAAAAAAAGTGTTACAAACCTGTGCACGTAGAGATCAAGCTGGGTCTGCCAAAGCTGGAGAGCTGATAGCCTCTCTGTCGTTTTTGTTTTCAGCCCAGTCTCCTACTTTTGGCGCTTTTTTGATCTCAGCTGTCTATCTCTGAACTTACTATGTTTTTGGGACAATGCCCATTTGCCTTGAACTGTCTGCTCTGGGCCTTTGGCAACAACATCTGTGCGCTGTTTCTCTGTAAACACTACAAAACATTATGCCTCCTTAGCTTTCTGACGATGAATCCCGTTGAAATAGGTCCATGATTCAGCATCGGATGGATGTACAAGCTTCTCAGGATTGTATCGAGTTCTTTTTTTGTGCCATGTCATCTGTTTCGCGGATTCCTCGATCATGAACAACCGTTGAATCCTCTGTATGGCCAGAAGGTATCGTAGGATTTTCACGGGGAATGCGAGCTGCATCTTCTGACCATCACCAGAGTCTTACCTCCACGAACCTAAAAGATTCACACTTTAGATAGTACTTTGCTTCCGCATGTTCTTTCCTAAATAAGATGCATCTCTTGGGACAGGCATGTATCTGCTCATATGGCATCTTCTGTGCACGAAGGAGTTTCTGTGCCTCATTCATGCTCTTTGAAAGAATGTGACCTTCCAGAAGCAGGCTGCCAAGAACTGTCAACATAACATCGAAGGCGTCTCGACTCAGGATAAACTGGGACTTCACGGCCATTAGGCGGGCAATGGAATCCAGTTGTGAAACCTTGGTATGCCTGTAAAGGGGTTGTTGTGCTGCAGCCAACATGTTGTAGTACGTCTTTGCGGTTGCCTCTGGCTCCTCCTCCCTACGTCCTTCATCGAAGTATGCTTCATGAAAGTCATCTAGCATGTCTCCTACCCGGCATCAGCATCATGATCCTCAATACGTTGCCTCACGACCTCATCTCTTATACGATTGGCTTCACCATGGTAGATCCACCGGGTATAGTCTCTCGTAAATCCATAATTGCAAAGATGTTGTGTCATGTCTTGCCGTATCTGTTGACACGTGTTTCCACATCTACAGCACGGACACCAAGTGCTCTTGGCTCCTTTAAGCTTTGCAAATGCTCCATTTAAGAAAGCCTCAGTCTTTACAATCCACTCCTCGGTCAAGTCACCCCCACGTTTCCAGCCAGTGTACATCCACGCACGATCATCCATCCTCTATCATATCAGCGAGTAATATAATATAAAAGTCATTTGCATCTACACAATGTCTATACTTTATAATAGGTGAAGATAGGTCCTAATCCCACCCGAGGATGCGTAGCTGGGGTAGGTTTCCATGCTCTACTCCGATCTAGGATAGAATTTTGGCAGCACCTCCCCGCTGTTTCCAAATACAAGTCCCGACAGGGAGATTGTGTATCCGGATAACAACGGGGAGATGATAGATATGGAAACTAACCCCATTTACGCATCCTTGGGCTGTCCAAAAAACGTGGACAATTCGAAACATATACGGTGATAGATATACAAAGATCTCCATATTTGCAACCGTATCTCTTTCGAATGGGAGACGCCTAACTCGGTTACGTAATCTTCTACGAACAAGATACGAAATGAGGGGCCTTTTGCACATCCTCACCTAGGACTCGACGGCGGACGAGGCGGTGCAGGCAGCTTGAGGACGGTGTGCAATAGCCTCTCCTACAAAAAAAGGAACAAAATTGTGTCAATTAAAAAATTCCGGAGCAACGCGGCCAAGGGCGAAGCTATGGGGCTGGCCTAGGTGGCATCGGACTGCTTTTGTGTGCGTGTGTGTGTGTGTGTGTGTGTGTTAACGAGGGGGCGTGCTTGTGTGGTGCACCTCAGGTGCTCGACAGAAAGCCGGCAATGCATTTGCGCGACCGGAAAGGCCAAGGACGGGTCTTGTGGTGTCGCCGCATCCTCGGCCATGGCCGGTAGCACAAAGATGACAGGAACAGGCAGCGGCACCTATCAGTCAAGGTTGGCAACAAGCGGGGTGGTGCAGCGGCGCAGGCAGGGGACGTTGCAGGTGCGGGGCCGGTGGTGTGGCGCGCGCTCGCCGGCGCGGGCACGGGACAGCGTGGGCAGGTGACTGGAGGCGCGCCTAGAGGCCGGCGCGGGCGGGGTTCGGCGTCGCGCCTGGAGGCCGGCACAGATGGGCGCTGGCGGCGCTCGCAGGGACACGTAGTGCGGACGGTGGCGGCGCTGCGGCGGGGTCCGGCGGCGTGGCGTTTCGGCGCAGGCTTAGGCGGCGCCCATGGCAGCCGGCGGTGGCGAGCGCAGGGGGCGGTGTCGAGGCCCTGTGCTGCGGGGACAACGGCGCGGGCGGAGGATGGTGCGGGCGGGGTCCGGTGGCGCGCCCGGAGGCCGGCGCGGGCGGAGTCTGGTGGCGATGGCTTGGGGGCACGGCGATGCTGGCGGCTTGGGGGCCGGTGGAGGGCGCGGTGCGGCGGGCTGGACTAAGTTGGGTTGGTGGGGTGGAGGCGCGGCGTGGCGGGGCAGCGCAGCACCTTGGCGGGGTGGATGAGGGCGCGGCGCGGTGGGCGAGACCGAGCCGAGGCGGCGGGGTGGTGGCGGCGGGGTGAAGGGGATGGAGTGTGGTGTCCGTGTCTGTTTGTTGGCGTGGGGGGAGCATGTTGTTATGTGTTTGGGCGGGGAAGCCAGCACCTTTACCGTGTGCCCTTGATCTAGCACTCGACAAAGGAGCCTCTTTGCCGTGAGCCCTCGTCCATGCACAAGGCAAAAGTTTTTTTTTACTTCAAATTCTTTTCTGTTTCAATTCCCAATACTATTCATGTTTGATGATTCATGTACTTTGAATAACTTGCCAAAGTGACTCAACATTTCATGTTTGATGATTTTATGCGAAAAAACATATTATTTCATGCGTTTCAAACTCAAATTCAAATTATAATAACAAAATCGTTTCCATACCGTATTTATGTAAATTTGATTGAATGTACTTTAAATATTTTGCCAAAGTGACTCAACAATTCATGTTTGATGATTCTATAAAAAAACTATTATTTTATGTAGTTATAGCTCAATTTCAATGTATATCACATGATATTGTTTAACTGCCAAAAAAATTAAAATTATGAAACGGATCCAAAAAATTGCCAAAATTTGGCATGAAAGAATCTAAGTTTGGTATTGCATATACAAAAAGTTTTGAACTCAAACTCAAAATCGCTCATCACTTCGACTCGAATTCGGGACGGCTACTTCTCAACTCTATGGATCTTCTCCAGAGATGCTTCGATTTGTACGGAGCATACATGACAACTTGTGCGAAACCTTCTCAAATTTTTACCATAGTCTCATCATATGAAATCATGATATCATGACAAAATTTATGATTTTCAAACTTCGTTTGCTTTTTATAGAATTTTACAACGATTCTGTCACACGTTCGTGGTCATGGTTTGTGAGCATGATGTTCGAAATAGCCTTTCATTTCATGGATACGGCCTCACATTGGACTCAATAACATGAATATCATTTTTTGATTTGTTATATTCCAATATTCAAAACACTTGCAGGTCAAATTTAAATTATTCGCAAAAAATCCATTTCATGAAATAAAATGATTAAATATAGATAAAAGACCCAGAAACATGCCAAAACTTAATATGGAGTACAACGTACAGAATGTGGATAGCAGAAAAAGTTGAGAGGGCAGATTCAATTTTTTTCCAAAAACTTTGCCGTGTGTTTATATGGCAACACTCGGTAAAAACAGGAGACACACGGTAAAAAATTTGATTTGCCGAGTGCCCTCACCTGGCACACGGCAACCAGCCGCTGGTGGCAATTTTGCCGTGTGCCTAACGTTTGGCACACGGCAAACATGACTTGTTTGCCGTGTGTCCCTCTTTGCCGTGTGTTTTTGTTCTTGGCACACGGCAAACATGTGCCAGGAGAAAAAACACCCGTGTGTTTTCTAGGCAGCACTCGGCAAACGTCTGTTTTGCCATGTGCTTGATAACTTGCACATGGCAAACACAGCGTTTCTGGTAGTGGGCAGGGCGATCCCGCCTCTTACTCTAAAAAAACCTGTGCACGTAGAGATCCATCACGTTAGAAAAAAATAAAAACTGTTGTGCACCTGTGCATGATCCACACGTTAGGCTAATTCCAAGATATTTTGCCTAATAGAACTAGCTAATTGCAAGATATTTTACCTATTTTCTCCTATTTTCCGAAATAAAAAATTACATAAATATATATTCTCATATTACCTCCTACGTCAAAATATTCATTTAGATCTATTTGGTCCAAAATCACTTCGGAGTACCATAGCAAAGCCTCTCGTGAATTCATGACAAATTACCAAGAGTCTGAAGCTAGCTAGCCGCCTTACCTAACCAACCCATCGACTCTCTATCGAAGTTAAACTAATAAGGACAGAGGGGTGCATCCTGCTGGCTGCACATGCTGGCTAATATACTAGTATAGTGTTCGCTGTAAGTCACATTGCTGGCTAGCTTCACATGTAGTATCCCACTTGCATCAAAGGCAGCTAATCATGCATTGCACTATATATGGTTCACTTACCCTCGAAAAGAATCGCATTGCACCCTGCCTTCGTTGTGTCACCTTTACCTTACTAGGATGATCAGCGCGCAACGCCGCACCCGTATAGGTAGCGCATCCATATATGTTTTGTTTGTAAGTTACGGGTTACTGTTATCCATGTTTTCATTGCTTCTATATTTCTTGGAGGTCCCTTACTATTGCTAATTACAAAACGCCAGAGAACAGTGCAAGCATGTAAAAAGAACCGGACATATAGCCATCAATTTGCTGCTACATTCACAAAAGAAAAATGTAAGAGCTGCATTAAGCCCTTAATTTTTCAAGTTAGGATATTGAGCTCTAAAAAAGTTGTTTGCAATATACGCCCAGATTATATTTTGAAACCTTTATTTGAATTACACCTAATACGAACAATAATAAAATAATATTTAAGATACATGTGCTGGTACATTGGAATACAACATGCTAAGCAATTGATCGGGATGGGAACTACTTATACAGCAAATATTGTAGGAACACCTGAGCTGAAACTGAAAATCTGCATAGAGGAAGACAACATGAAGCAACCATCTCTGCTAGACAACCTTGAAGACAACATGAAGCAACCTTCTCTGCTAGACAACCTTTCAGCCAATTAAGTTATGTACAAATTAAGTTATCGTAGGAGTGATAGGACCATGGCACCATGTATTAATAGATTCAAGTACAGTTAAAGCTGACAACATGAAGCAACCTATATATCGCAGAAGAGTTGTAAGCAAATTTAAGTTCAGGCAAATCTGAACAAACACAGCACATTAACCTTTAGCGAACAACGCCGAATTGATCCGCTCCTTGTTTCAAACTCCTCCCAGGCTATCCATTCCCTCACAGTAGACATGTTTAGCAATTGAGGACCATCATTTCAAAAAAGATATCAAGGATAAGTATCACTGTATTACTGTCTGATGAAAGTAGAGTATCCAACATATGAACCATTTAAAAAGAAAGCAGGAATGCAGAGGTATAAACATGTTGATATGAGTATGACGGGATGGTGGCACACGATTCACAGTATAGTAAATCAGTTTGTTAGTTTGTTGTAATTAAGCATGCAAAGCTAGTCAGATAAGGTAGCACAAGTCAAAAACTGTTACGGACTCCAACCACTATTATTGGCTGAAAGGTTGTCTAACAGAGAAGGTAGCAGCATTGAAAATACGGTAACAAAGGCAATCAACAATATATACTGAAAGAACGAATTTATGAACTTGAACTTGCATTTTGTCAAACACCTAAAGTGCAAGCATTAGCAGGACAGAGCATTAGCACATCAAATCACCTTGGGTGGGTCGAGGATGGTCGGATTGACAGGCTGCACTAAGAACAGCAAAATCACCTCGACGTGGCAAGCGTGGCTGTGTTGACAGGCGGCAAGCACAAAGCAGCAAATACGGGCGGTAGCAGCGTCCTGCTGATACTAACGCCGTAGCGAGCTCGATAGCGGTGCAAGTGTGCAACGAATGTCTTGACGCAGTGAAGCGTCGCTGCGTTGATGCGGAGCAGGCGCCCGCCGGCGTCTGTGAGGACCTTCCACGCTGGCGGCTACCGCACGGATCACGACAGTGCGGGTTCAAGATGGGCGACGGCGCACGAGAACTTGGGCGACGGCTCGCGGACGCGTAGGAACAGGGCAGTTCACTGGCGGGGGCGCAGCCGTGCAGCCTGGTGGCGGTGCGTGCTGGAACTGGGCGTCGGTGTGCGAGCGCGTGGGAACAGGTGGTTCCCTATCGATGAGAAAGGATGGGGAACGGATTGCCTCTAACTCCAAGAATCCGTTTTATTCAAAAAAAAAAACTCCAAGAATCCGCCGCTTCCTGGATTGATCTCGAGTCTCAAGTCGTCGTCCTGCATGGCCCCTTAGAGATGCACTCGCACTCGACGGACGCTGCAAGAAGGGGTTGCTTGCTGACCAGGGGAAATGAGGAACGACTACGCGATGCCATATCCTCCGGCGACCTCACGGGGGACGGCATGGTGAAGGTCTGAAGGAGGACCAAGCAGGGGATGGTGTAACAGAAAATGTTGAGAGCGGAGGTCGGAAACAGGAGAGTGGCCGTTGATCGGGGTTTCTTTAGCGGTGAGAGGAGAGGAATGCGAGGCGAAGCTAACCGGGCAGCAGCAACTTTTTTGGCGGTGAAGGACGCCGACGCCAAGGCCCAAGGCCAAGCTCAGAAGACCCAGCGTAGGATGGACGCCGCCAGGTAGGTGGAGGCTGCCGCGTGGCGACGCTCAACTCGCGTGCTGCACCTACGATAGATGAACAGTAACTTGAGGCCTCCGGAGGCCTCGTTCAGCGATATGGATCTACATATACTACATTTTTTTCGAGCAATATCAAGGGGTCCCCACCTACCATTAACTTGAAACGTTCATAGTTACAAAAAGGTTCCTCGCATCCCAGGAAGAGAGTTACATGAGAGGAGATTGAGAAGACAGAGTGTACATGAGAGAATTTCTCAAAACAGAGTTACAAAATGATCCGGCCACGTGCGCCACTCACGGAAAGATGGCAGGATCTTCTTGTATCTACTTATCCAGCTGTCGATGTCCCTAGAGACGCGGTTGATAACATCTTGAGAACTTGAGTCCGCTTGATCGAAGATAACAGCATTCCTGGACTTCCAAAGTGCCAGAGGATCAGGAGGACGATATCAAGTCGCATCTTGTCAGGAAGAGGGGCACTAATTCCTATATCCCAAGGACGTTGCACAAGACTGCAAGGCACTGAGATATCCAGACGAGTCCAAACTTCGCGCGCCCTATGGCATTCAGAGAAGATGTGAGCATCAGTTTCCATCACACCAGGGCAATGAGCGCACCAAGATTCCTCCAGGGCCCTGCTGTTTCTGTATTGCAAGTAGGCGCGTGTGTTCAGGCGCCCCCGACTAAGCAGCCAGGCGAAGAACTTGATCTTAGTAGGGAGTTTGGTGGACCAGAGCATCATCGCGTCGGCAGCAAGCGCCCCCTCCTACATGGCTCGGTATGGCCCCCGCGAGCTGAACGGTTCCCGGTTTGATGCATGAAGAAGACGCGTGTCCGGGCCATCACCGAGCTCAACCTGCTCCAGGCAGCTTTGGAGGACGTTTTCATCGGCTCTAGCAGCGTTGGTGAGCCGAGGTCGCAAGTGTGCTTGGATGCCAGCGTCCAGTGTAGCACGAACAGTGAGATCTCGTCGTAGGACATGAGAATACAGCGCGGGGAACACATCGCACAGCAGGATGTTGAGGAGCCAGCGGTCATGCCAGAAGGAAGTGTGATCCCCAGTTCCCACGCGTACCCTCGTTAGGTTCTCGTAGCGCTGCAGCTCGTGGGAGAGGAGCTTACCAAGGTAGGAATCACTAGCCGCCTCCCTACCGAGATCCGAGTGTGTGAGGAATCATTGTTTCCAGGGGAGCGACACGGGGTCATGAAGCTTGTGGACAAACTTTAGGATTCATGTCAGCGAGGTTTTTGACACCAAGCCCACCGTGCTCTTTGGGTTGGCACACGTCAGTCCAAGCCACCAGGCAGCTGGAGCCATGGCACTGTTCCTCTCCAATCTAGAGAAAGGCTCGACGCTTGGCATCAAGAGCATCCATAACCTTCTTTGGGAGTAGGATAGAGGACATGTAGTAGATGGGCAAGCTACCAAGCAAGGAATTGACCAGCACAATTCGACCGCCAGTGCTAAGAAGCTGCGGTTTCCATCCCGCAAGGTAACGATCGAAAGAAAGCAGGAGAAGTTGGTAGTCAGCAAACTTAAGTTTGTGGGGGAGAAAGTGGGCGCCCCAGATATGTTTGCGGGAAGGAAGAGACAGAGCAACCTAGGATCTCAGCCATCGCTGCAGAAGTGGTGGCATCAACATTCATAGGAACAAAGGTAGATTTGTGGAAGTTGATCGTCAGACCAGTCGCGGCAGAGAAGTCCTCAAGGATGTGCTTGAGCGCGGTCATGGATGCCATGTCTCCTTTCGTGAGAATCAACGTGTCGTCCACGTACTGAAGGACGGGACACGGAAGGGTAGCATCAATGGGGTGTTGCATGTCCCCATGCTCGGCAGCGCATCGAATAAGTTACTGAAGGACATCCGCAATGATGATGAAGAGGTAGGGGGAGAGGGGGTCGCCCTGACGGAGCCCACGCCGACAGGTGATCCAGCGGCCGGGGACCCTGTTTAGCATGACAGCAGTTTTACCGTTGGTCAAAATCTTGGAGACCCAGCTCCTCCAGTGACCGTCGAAGCCTCTAGCAGCAAGGATCACGTCCAGGCTCCCCCACTCGACCGAGTCAAAGGGCTTTTTGAAGTCGAGCTTAAGCACCGCCGTGGGAGCTTTACGTTTGTAGCAACAGCTTAAAAGATCAGCAGCATACACGAAGTTCTCAGCAATGCTCCTCCCATGAATGAAGCCAGTTTGATCAGCGTCAATGAGAAGGGGGATGACTGGTTTCAGCCGATTGACCATCACTTTGGTGAATAGCTTCATTGGACAGTTCTGCAGGGAGATGGGACGAAAGGCATCGGCAGTGCACGCGCCATCCTTTTTTGGGACTAGGACGAGCAAAGCTCTGTTAAGCGCATCAAGGTCAAGGCACCCCTTGTGGATATATACTACATATTGAGATCTTGTCACCATACTTCTCTATCAAAACTTCCTCCGTGCAATATTATCACAAAGCTGGTTGGCCCATCGGCATTTCGATGGCCCTATGTGCATTGATGGATCTAGTTTTTCTTTTTTTAGGCTCACTACTCCTTTATTAAGTAGTCAAAATGGAGTCACAGATGCCATTTAGCAGATCAAAAAACCAGATATGCCGGCCTAAAGAGGTGAACAAAGAACTCGCCAGCACATGGGCATCATGGTTGGATTCACTACGAGAAACTGTGTATTTGCCGTGTGCCAAAGCACACGGCAAAGGGCACACGACAAACAGCCATCGGTAAAGCCGGCCATTGCCGTGTGCTTTTCTTCGGGCACACGGCAAAGCCTTTGTCGTGTGCCTTTTCTGGCCCTCGGCAAAACTTGGAGGTCGACGTGGCACAGGACCTTTGCCGTGTGCTTTCTCGGCCTGGCACACGGCAAAGGTCCATTGTTTGCCGTGTGCCCTGGCAAAAGCACATGGCAAACCCCTGTTGTTTGCTGTGTGCCAGTGTATTTGTACACGGCAAACAATGGTCGTAGGCACTATTTGGTGGGCTCTTTGTTGTGTGCCATGGTAAATGCACACGACAAAGAGCCCAGTTTCGATTTATTTTTTTTCTCGGTTACGTATATGGTACCCCAAACATTACAAGCATTTCATATATATATACAATAAGCATTTCATGTATCCCAAGAAGCATCGCAGGCATTTGATATATCACAATAAGCATATCACAATAAAATCTTGTTTCGTTCATCGACAACCACAAGTTCTAGTCAAGTCTGTCCATACAAGTTCATACAAATTGATACGGCAAAGTCCATACAAGTTCAACTGCAAAGGTCGCATATATATCTCTCGAAATGAAGTCCATACAACTCACGGGGCTGACGGCGGCGGCGGCCACATCGGCGACGGCGGCCATGTAGGCGTCTGTGACCAACCTTGCTGCGGTGGTGGTGGTGGGTGCTACTGCTGAATCCAAGCCACCCATTGAGGCGGTGGACACACAAATTGCTGAGGCTGCTGCACCGGAGGCGGGAAGTCAGGATTTACTAGCCCATTATTGGATGCCGCCGACTGATTCTGCACATAAGCGAATATATATATATTGCATGTGTTACATAAGAATTGAGTTACCGGCATTCAAACTTAGGCATAAGAATTGAGTTACATAAGAATGAAACTACAAGCATTAGCCTAAGTTATAAGTCATTGTAGATGTATCATAAGGCATTATTTCTAAGTCATTCTAGATTAATGCTAAGTCACTAAGACGAATGAAACTCGATAGGAGTCAAAGCCACTTACGGTAGGAGGAGTTTCTGCCCGAGGAGCAAGTGGGGCCGGAGGGAATTGTGGAGGCGAAATACCCATCGCCGAGCCCAGGCTTTGCATAAATGTTAGAGCTTGATCCAATTTCTGCTGCATCTCATCCCGCTCGGCCCGCCACCTCTCCTCTGCCGCCTCCTGCCTTGCTTGAAAGGCTGCTTCCATCTGGGCCTAAAAGATTTGATCCCAAGGTGAGAATTCAAAGCAAACGTATGTAAAAATGGAGGAACGATGGATGAAACAGAAATAACCTTCACAACCTCAATCTGAGTCTGTGTAGTGTCTGGCCGTGGGCGTATGGCCGGGCTTGAGCTGGTACTCCTAGCTTGAATCTGCGAGAGAGTGGGAGTAGTAGCCGTGTCGACTAAGCTTTCGCCAAACCAGTACCGTCCATGCTTCTTGCCTCCTCCCGCCCTCATGACGATTTCTCCATCAATGGGCTCATTGATCGGATCAAACTCCGGCCCATGAACTTCTTGTGCCATCGAGGTGTACCCACTGAGGCGGCTGTGGACGCTTGCATTGCTGTACGCTTCGGGCGGATCCTGCGGGTTGAAGGTGACATTAGACGTCACCTTCCCTTTGTGAGCCAAACAGTATGCCTGCACTTGGGAGCAAGGCACACCACCATGTGCCGCCGACTATGAAAAAAGGATGATGTTTAGAAATTATGCAGAATTGAGCGTTAGAATAAAGAAATTAATTCACATACATATCTAGCCATGTACGCCTTGAGGTTACGGTTGCCCTGATGGTGCGATGCACCTGGCATCATCAAACGCCGCTGCCGGGCAGCTGAAAGCATCTAGGCCCCTAATTCGAGTTTTGGTAATTAATGACAACGGTTTGTGGATTAACGATTTCATTTGAGATGATGAGTATAGGTTGATTCACGGATGAAAGATATTTGGTTGTGAACGTATGGAGTTTTGGAGATGATGAGCAAAGCTCGGACTCAAGGCAAAGGTATAAAATAGGGCTTTTGCATTTTACCGGTCACAGGGCGTTTAGTGGATGAAAAGTGACCGGATTTATTGGATAGTTAGCCGTACTATCAAGAGGGGTTGTGTACTCATGCTTGACGGGTCTTTAGTGCCATTTTGCTCAAAATGTCTAGTTGCATGCATGAGGGCTAACGGCGTTTTGAAAAGATTCGAAATAGACTAAGTTCGAGAGCTTACTGAGTAACGGCGGACAGTCCGCACATGAGGGGCGGGCAGTCCGCTCCCGTTCCAGAGAGCTTGCAAAGGCTCTGGTGGGCTAGCGGACAGTCCGGCCCAGAGGGGCGGACAGTCCGCGACCGTTCCAGAGAGCTTGCAGAGTCTTGTTTCTCTGGTCTGGGCTCAAAAGTTAAACTGCGGACGGTCCGCTCATGAGGCGCGGACAGTCCGCAGGCTAATCTCAAAATTGTTCCAGAGACGATGTTAGTCTCTGGTGGGTTGGAACTCTTAACTGCGGATGGTTCGCCACTGTGGTGCGGACGGTCCGCCAGGGCTTAACGGCTAGTTCTGACATGCATTTATTGCACTCTGACTCACTGGTTTATAACGGCGGACAGTCCGGTTTTTGAAACGCGGACGGTCCGCGACTTCGCAGAAAAGAGTGTAACGGCTAGTTTTTTGAGGGGTGTCTATATATACCCAATGCCCGGCCATTGGGAGCACCTCTTGGCCATTTGGATAGCATTCTTGACACATTAGAGTTAAGGCATCCCTCTCTCACACATACTTGCTTAGAGATTGCATTTTTGAGAGTGTGAGAGCTTCCTAGTGCATTGCATCAAGGTTTTGAGCTTTGTGGCATTAGGGATACTTCAAGCAAGCGTCATCAACTTGTTACTCTTGGGAGTTGCCGCTCCCTAGACGGCTTGGAGAAGTGGATTTCGTGGAGCACCTCCAAGGAGATTGTTGAGGAGCCCCGATTTCGGTTGTGAGAGGTTTTGTGCTCACCTCACCGGAGTGGTGAAGAGCAACTCTAGTGGAATCGAGTTGTGGAGCGGTTCCTTGTTTCAAGCCGGCTCAAGATCAAGAGGTTCTTGATAGAGGAGCGGTTGATTCTTGGAATCCACCTCAACGTGGATTAGGGGTGACCGGCAAGTCATCGACACCACGGGATATATTCTTGTGTCAAGCTTGGTTACTTCTCTTGCTCACTTTTATTCTTGTCTTTACTTTGAGCAATTTACTCTACTAGAGCTTGATTTGTGTCTTGTCACCCTAGGTTGCAAACCCATCTAGAAATAGTAATAGCATAACATAGGGCTTTCCTTTGTTACTAATTAAATTTCTCTAGTGTTATTGGTTTTAGATTTTAAACCGCCTATTCACCCCCCCTCTAGTCGGTGTTCTTGATCCTACAAGTGGTACCAGAGCTAAGTACTCCATTAATTGCGGATTTAACCATCTTGGAGTAGAACAATGACTAGTGATCATGGGATTCATGTTGGGAAGCCACCGTTCTTTGATGGGAATAATTATGATTATTGGAAGACTAGGATGTCGGCTCATCTCAAAGCCATGAGTAGAAAGCCATGGAGAGTAGTAAGTGATGGATATGACATTTTGGACCCAAAGAGTTTGACACCTCTAGATGAGGAAAATGAGACACTAAATGATCAAGGGGTTAATGTGCTCTTTAGTGCTCTTGATGTGAATGAATTTAATAGAGTCAAGAGCCTCACAAATGCAAATGACATATGGAAGAAGCTCATGGAAATTCATGAGGGCACATCAACTGTGAAGGAGGCCAAGTTGTATTTGCTCAAAGGGAATTTTAGTGAATTCACCATGAAGAAGGATGAGAGTATAGCCGAGATGTTCAACCGGCTAAATGACATTGTGAATGACCTCAAGGGACTTGGATTTGAGGTACCAGATGGGGATTTCAACCACAAATTTCTTAGATGTCTTCCGGAAAGATATGACACAATTGTGACCTTACTTGTTAGGTCAAATGTGAAGACCGCAACTCCCACACAAATATTGGGAGAAATTCTCACCCATGACATGTTCAAGAAGTCTCAAGATGAAGCTCATGGTGGAGAAATTGATGTGAAAAAGAAAAGTGTGGCATTCAAAGCTCAAGATAGCAAAAATGAAGAAGAAAGTGGGTGCCAAGAAGAAGAATCGGATGAGGAGATGGCTCTCTTTGTCAAGAGATTCAATAGAATGATGAGCAAGAAGAACTTTGGCAAGAGAGGTCAATCATCAAGAAAAAATCCTTTTGTGGACAAGACTTGCTTCAATTGTGGTGAAGTAGGTCATATCATTGTAAATTGTCCAAACAAGAAAAAGGACAAGAAAAATGATGAAAAGAAGAAGAAGAAGTTCATCAAGAAGAAAAAGAATGGCCAAGCATATTTTGTTGAATGGGATTCCGATGCAAGCTCCGATGATGATGATGATGATGATGACAAGCCATCCAAGGGAGTTGCCGGGATCGCCATCAAGGAGGCTCCATCACTCTTCTCTACACCACATTGTCTTATGGCAAAGGGTGGTGCAAAGGTACAACAAGATGGTGAACTTGATGAACTTTCATATGATGATCTTGTTGAAATGCTTAATGATGCCGATGAATTCATGACAAAGGAAAAGGCTAAGTTGAGGGACTTGAAGTTGAAGTTTACTTCTCTTCAAGATTCCTATGAGGAGCTAAAGACTTCTCATGAGAATATCAAAGAAACTCATGAGAAGCTTGAGGAAGCTCACAATACCTTGCTTAGTCATGAAAGAAAAGCAACATTGAGCATTGGTGTTAGTTGTGATTTAATTGATGATAAATCTTGTGGCTCTAGCTCTACTAGTTCTTTGTGCACCAAAATAGATAACTCATCTTGCAATAAATCTCTCATTATGGAAAATGATTTGTTAAAGAAAGAGGTTACTTGCTTGACTAATGATTTGAGAAAATGCTATGATAGTAGAGCAAAATTTAATCATTGTTGGGCAAGCCAAAAGTTCACCTTGAACAAGCAAGGGTTTGGATATATTCCTAAGAAAGGGAAGAAGGCTTTTGTGCAAACCAAAACTACCTTTGTGAAGAGTAGTGGCAAGCCATATTGTGAAAAATGCAAGAAGGTTGGCCATGTTGAGAAGAATTGCACCAACAAGAAAGTCATATCCTTTGATTCAAGTTACATGCTTATGAAAAATTCAAATGGCAATGTTAGTGCAAAATTTGTTGGGATACCTATAAATGGTGCTAAAAAGAATGCCATTTGGGTGCCAAAAGTCTTGGTCACTAATGTGGTCACTAACGTTCAAGGACCCAAGAAAGTTTGGGTACCTAAAAGAGTTACTTCCTCTTTGTAGGTGAATTACAAGTCCGGAGGAAGACATTGGGTGCTTGATAGTGGATGCACTCAACACATGACCGGAGATCAAATGATGTTTTCCTCTCTAGATGAGAATGTGGGTGGCTATAGTGACATCATCTTTGGTGACAATAGCCGGGGCAAAGTCAAAGGAGTTGGTACAATTCCTATCTCAAGCAATCATTCTCTTTCAAATGTATTGTTGGTTGATTCTCTCAAGTTTAATCTCTTAGCGGTCACTCAACTTTGTGATTTTGGATATAAGTGTAGTTTCACTAAAGATGATGTTGTAGTGACTAGCTTGGATGGAAAAGATCACATCTTTACGGGATTTAGACATGAGGATGTATATCTTGTGGATTTTGCTACTAAAGAGGCAAACTTGTCCACTTGCTTGTTCACTCAATCATCCTTGGGTTGGTTATGGCATAGAAGGCTTGGTCATGTTGGCATGAAGCAACTCAACCGACTCTTGAAGCATGATTTAGTAGTTGGCTTGAAGAATGTGAAGTTTGATAAAGATAAGCTTTGTAGTGCATGTCAAGCCGGAAAGCAAGTTGCAAATGCTCATCCCACTAAGAGTGTCATGTCAACCGAGAGACCATTGGAATTATTGCATATGGATTTATTTGGTCCTACAACATATAGAAGTATTGGTGGAAATTGCTATTGTCTTGTGGTAGTAGATGATTACTCAAGATATACATGGGTTTTCTTTCTTCATGACAAGGCCGATACATATGACACTTTCAAGAAATTCTTTACAAGGGCCGAAAATGAATTTGAGCTCAAGGTGAAGAAAGTGAGGAGTGACAATGGAAGTGAGTTTAGAAACACAAGAGTTGAGGAATGGTGTGATGTGAAAGGAATCAAGCATGAATTCTCAACCAAGTACACTCCGGAACAAAATGGTCTTGTTGAGAGGAAAAATAGAACCTTGATTGATATGGCAAGATCAATGCTCTCCGAGTACAATGTTTCGGATAGTTTTTGGGCCGAAGCAATCAACACGGCTTGTCATGCCTCAAATAGATTGTATTGCCATAGATTTCATAACAAGACCCCATATGAGTTGCTCATTGGAAGGAAGCCAAATATATCATATTTTAGAGTGTTTGGTTGCAAATGCTATATTCTCAAGAAGGGAACTCGGTTATCAAAGTTTCAAAGCAAATGTGATGAGGGTTTTCTTCTTGGATATTCATCTAATAGCAAGGCTTAACAGGTCTATAACAAAACTCATGGCATTGTTGAAGAAGCATATGATGTTGAGTTTGATGAAACCAATGGTTCTCATAATGAACAAGAAAATCTTGATGATGTGAGAAGTGATGGTTTGAGAAATGCAATGAAAAATATGTCAATTGGTGATGTTAGACCAAGAGATGAAGATGAAGATGAAGATGGTCCTTCTATCTCTATTAGAGTTAATCCTTCAACTTCTATCTCAAATGATCAAGCACAACAAATTGTACAAGATTCAAGTGATGATGATTCTCAAGTACAAGATCAAGTTGGTTCATCTAGTGCACCTTCTTCATCAACTCAAGAACCCATTGTTCCTCAAAGAATTCATCATGTTCTTGCAAAGGATCATCCGGTGGATCAAATCATGGGTGATATTAGTAAGGGTGTCCAAACTCGATCTCGCATTGCTTCATTTTGTGAACATTATTCTTTTGTATCTTTTCTTGAACCTAACCGTGTAGATGAAGCATTGAGAGATCCGGATTGGGTGAATGCTATGCATGAAGAATTAAATAATTTCACCCGGAATCAAGTTTGGGATTTAGTTGAGAGGCCCAAGAATTATAATGTTATTGGCACAAAATGGGTTTTTAGAAACAAGCAAAATGAAGATGGAATGGTTGTGAGAAACAAGGCATGATTGGTAGCTCAAGGCTTCACTCAAGTCGAAGGTTTGGATTTCGGTGAAACTTTTGCTCCCGTTGCTAGATTAGAAGCTATTAGAATTTTATTAGCTTATGCTTGCTCTCACAACATTAAACTCTTTCAAATGGATGTGAAAAGTGCTTTCTTGAATGGCAAGATTAGTGAACTTGTTTTTGTTGAGCAACCTCCCGGTTTTGAAGATCCCAAGAAGCCAAATCATGTATACAAGCTCTCTAAAGCTCTTTATGGTCTTAAGCAAGCTCCACGAGCTTGGTATGAAAGATTGAGGGATTTTCTTATTTCTAAGGGCTTCAAAATTGGTAATGTTGATACTACTTTGTTCACTAAAGATATTGGTAAAGACTTGTTTGTTTGTCAAATTTATGTTGATGATATTATCTTTGGTTCAACTAACCCAAGCTTTTGTGAGGAATTTGGTGAAATGATGTCTAGGGAATTTGAGATGTCCATGATTGGTGAATTGAGTTTCTTTCTTGGACTTCAAATCAAGCAACTCAAGGAAGGCACCTTTGTGTGTCAATCAAAATATGTGAAGGATATCTTGAAGAAATTTGGTATGGAAGATGCAAAACCAATCAAGACTCCTATGGCCACAAATGGGCATCTCGACCTAGATGAGGGAGGTAACCCGGTTGACCAAAAGCTTTACCGTTCTATGATTGGTAGTTTGCTTTATTTGACCGCATCTAGGCCCGACATCATGTTTAGTGTTTGCATGTGTGCACGATTTCAAGCCGCACCTAGAGAATGTCATTTGACCGCCGTCAAAAGGATCTTGAGATACTTGAAATATTCTCCTAATATTGGTTTGTGGTATCCCAAGGGTGCTCATTTTGATTTGGTTGGATTCTCGGATTCGGATTATGCGGGGTGCAAGGTTGATAGGAAAAGCACCTCCGGTGGTTGTCAATTTCTTGGAAGATCTCTTGTATCATGGTCATCAAAGAAGCAAAATTCCGTGGCTCTTTCAACCGCCGAAACGGAATATATCTCGGCCGGAAGTTGTTGTGCACAATTGTTATGGATGAAGCAAACTCTTCTAGATTATGGTGTGAAATTTGATGAAATTCTCTTGTTGTGTGATAATGAAAGTGCCGTGAAGATTGCCTCTAATCCGGTTCAACATTCAAGAACCAAGCATATTGATATCCGCCATCATTTTCTTAGAGATCATGTGAACAAGGGTGATATCAAGATTGATGGTATTGGCACGGATGATCAATTAGCCGATATATTTACTAAGCCTTTGGATGAATCTCGGTTTTGCAAGTTGAGAAATGAGTTAAATATCATTGACTTCTCAAATGTGGCTTGAAAACTAGCACATGTGGTATATGGTTCTTTCATGCTCTCCTTGTTTCATTTTTCTGAATTTTTGAGGTATTTTTGGGCCATTTATGAGTTTTCATGATTCTACTTGATTTATTTTTGAATTCTTGTTGAAACTTGCTCATATGAGTCTTTTGAAGGTTTTTATGCAATATTTGAGATTTTTGGATTTTTATATGAGCAATGATCCCAAATCGGAGTTGGAATTGAGAAAATTGGCACAATTCTGAACAGTCTGAAATTTGGTACTGCGGACAGTCCGCGGGTAAGGGGCGGACAGTCCGCCAAAGGACCGCGGACGGTCCGCCTGTGCTGGGCAGTTTTTACCAGAGGCAGTTTCAGTCGGTTGGCAGTGTAAAAAATTCAACTGCGGACGGGCCGCCAGGATATCACGGACAGTCCGCGACTGGACAGAAAGGTGGGGTCGGCCAGACTTGACTTATATTGGATGTCCCTCTCACTCTCCCCCACCAAACCGCACATATCCTCCAAAAGACTCTCTCTCTTTCTCTCTCAAGCACGTGGGGGAGACAACAAGGTTAAGCCTTTTTGGAGTGGTTCCCGGACGGTCCGAGCACATCCCCGGACTCTTCTCAAGATTGTGCATCATGTCCTCTCGGTATTTCGATGAATCCCTAACTCTTGTTCTTGGATTTCTTTATTGGAAAGAGTTAGGGTTAGATGCTCCGATCTAGTTTTAGACCATGGATTCTTGAAAATACTTGGGGGATCTTATTCCTTGTGATGAGGAGATGCTATAGTTTAATTGTGGTTGGTGGATTTGAATCGAAACTCAAAATGTGGGTGAATCAAAGATGAGGGCGATTTTGTGTTCCTACGCAGAACATATGGGTCGCGGACAGTCCGCCTGCTGGACGCGGACGGTCCGCCGTGGTAGTTCATGAACCGCGGACGGTCCGCGTTAAGAAGTGCGGACGGTCCGCTAGTATCAGATTTTTCAGATCAGTGCTGAATTGAGTTATATCATTAAGGATTGATTCTATGACTTTAGTAATTGTTCTTATGGTTAAATCTTGATCTCAGGCCACCTCGGAAGATCATCAAGGCCACTGCTTCAAAAATTAAGAAGGCAATGACTTCCAAGAGACAAAGAGACAGTGATGACTCGAATGATGTGGATTATGCTCCAAATGTCAGTGAGATGGCTGCTGCATCTTCAGTGGGAGATGTTGGTGATGAGTCTTCAGAGGAAGATACTGAGGGGGTTGACAATGATGTTACAGATTTGATGGGGCTGGATCTACCTAGTCGACAGTGGACTGCAGAAAGCTATGCAAATGCAAGAGCAGTGGATCAGTTTAGCTTGCCTCGTGACACCAACATTCTCTTCTTCAAAACCGAGGTACAAAAAGATGTTTACTTTGGTCATCTAATTAAGAAAAATGTATTCAAACATCAGACCATTGACATAGGCTACATGAGACAACAACAAGTCATGACTGATCTAGTAGATAGATTTCAGCAAATGGGGTTAGCCAATTTTCTGCAGCATAGGTGTGATTGGAATGAAACTGTGATACGCCAGTTCTATGCCACTCTAGAAATCAACATGGTTGAGGAAACTTTTAGGTGGACAACTGGGAAAAGAACCTATGGTGCTACATTTGCACAGTTTGCTGAGGCAAATGAATTGGATTATAATTTTATCACTAGTGAGCAAAGTATGAATATTGTGTTAGAAAACCCTCTAGATGAGAATGACTATCCCATGTTCTATGAGCCTGCACATTTTGGAATTGCTAGAACTTTTGGGGGCACTCAGGGTCTGAGGCATCATCCTGCAGTGATCAATAAGATTGCTAGAGTCACATTCATGCCTAAGAGTGGCAACAAGGACAAGATTAGAGGACACTATTGGAATGTGATATCTCATGTCATGAATGGAAATAGGATAAATGTCATTGCTCTTATCATGGATCAGCTTGCAGATTTGAGGCTTAACATGGAGATGAACTTGTATTTTGCTCCATACATTATGTCCATCATCAAAGTTAAGACTAGCTTCAGAGGGTTATGTGAAAGCAAGCACACTCCTTTCAGGCCATTTAAGAATGACAATGCTTTTCTTTTGAGGCCTCTGACTCCTTTCCCTGGAGATGATATGGATGATGAAGCACAGGGGCAAGATGATAGTGATGATGATGCTCATATGGGAGCAGCTGCACCTCAGCATGCCATGCCACCACCACATCATCCAGCACAGCAGCAGTGGGCTCCTCCAGCTGGCTATTTTGACCCATACTTTGCATCAATGCAGGAGAATATGTCCTCTCAGATTGCGGGGTTGGCTAGTCAAATGCAGAATCAGATGAACCTAAACTTTCAGAACATGCAGCAGCAGATGCTCCAGCCCATGATGGCTCAGATGCAAGGGTTTCATGAGAGTTTACACTCAGATATAGCAGCTCTTGACTCACGTTTTGAGGATTTGCCCTCTTCTGAGCAGTTTGAGCAGTTTGAGCAGAGACAGGAGCAGCTAGAGTAGCGCTTTGATGCCTTCAGCACAGCCTTCACTGGATTTTCGGATCACTTCTACTCGGTATTTCCGGCTCCAGTGCCGCCCCCAGAGTTCTACCCGCACCAGCCGTTCTACCCACCGCCACCTCCTCCACCAGCCGTTTGACTTTCTTGGCAATTGATGCCAAAGGGGGAGAAGGAGCTTTGGAGTGCTTGGATCTAGGGGGAGCTCATGGACTTCTTATGGAGATCATTCGTTTTCAGCTTCCGCTTGCCTCTCATGTTTTATTTGTATCTTGCATGATCTCTATTTAAGACTTGTGTTTGGATTTGAACATTTGGTTTGTATTGTGTGATGAACTATGTGGTTTATGCTACTCTTATCTATTTATGTTTATCTTGTGGTTGTGAGGTTGTCCTAACCATGTTAAAGTTCATATCATATATATCTTGTATCTTGTATGCCTCGATTTCCACTTGTAGGGAAAACTCCGTCAAAAGATTCAAATATATATATGTGTACTTGGTATTCATGAAAATTTATATGCACATATCAAGGGGGAGTTCTCTCTACTTATCGAACTTGGTGAATTTATTCATACCATATTCTGAAATTTTCAAGAAAATGAGTAAGTTCTTCCAAAGTTCAATTCCAAGTCCACCTTATGCCTAGTGTATAAAGTTGACTTGAACACTTTTATCACTCCAAAATTTAGTGTTGTCATCAATTACCAAAAAGGGGGAGATTGAAAGCATCTAGGCCCCTAATTCGAGTTTTGGTAATTAATGACAACGGTTTGTGGATTAACGATTTCATTTGAGATGATGAGTATAGGTTGATTCACGGATGAAAGATATTTGGTTGTGAACGTATGGAGTTTTGGAGATGATGAGCAAAGCTCGGGCTCAAGGCAAAGGTATAAAATAGGGCTTTTGCATTTTACCGGTCACAGGGCGTTTAGTGGATGAAAAGTGACCGGATTTATTGGATAGTTAGCCGTACTATCAAGAGGGGTTGTGCACTCATGCTTGACGGGTCTTTAGTGCCATTTTGCTCAAAATGTCTAGTTGCATGCATGAGGGCTAACGGCGTTTTGAAAAGATTCGAAATAGACTAAGTTCGAGAGCTTACTGAGTAACGGCGGACAGTCCGCGCATGAGGGGCGGACAGTCTGCTCCCGTTCCAGAGAGCTTGCAAAGGCTCTGGTGGGCTAGCGGACAGTCCGGCCCAGAGGGGCGGACAGTCCGCGACCGTTCCAGAGAGCTTGCAGAGTCTCTGGTAGGCTTGCGGACGGTCTGGCCCAGGTGGGCGGACGGTCCGCCACTGTTTTTCAAATGTGTACCAGAGATGATGTTTCTCTGGTCTGGGCTCAAAAGTTAAACTGCGGACGGTCCGCTCATGAGGCGTGGACGGTCCGCAGGCTAATCTCAAAATTGTTCCAGAGACGATGTTAGTCTCTGGTGGGTTGGAACTCTTAACTGCGGACGGTCCGCCACTGTGGTGCGGACGGTCCGCCAGGGCTTAACGGCTAGTTCTGACATGCATTTATTGCACTCTGACTCACTGGTTTATAACGGCGGACAGTCCGGTTTTTGAAATGCGGACGGTCCGCGACTTCACAGAAAAGAGTGTAACGGCTAGTTTTTTGAGGGGTGTCTATATATACCCAATGCCCGGCCATTGGGAGCACCTCTTGGCCATTTGGATAGCATTCTTGACACATTAGAGCTAAGGCATCCCTCTCTCACACATACTTGCTTAGAGATTGCATTTTTGAGAGTGTGAGAGCTTCCTAGTGCATTGCATCAAGGTTTTGAGCTTTGCGGCATTAGGGATACTTCAAGCAAGCGTCATCAACTTGTTACTCTTGGGAGTTGCCGCTCCCTAGACGGCTTGGAGAAGTGGATTTCGTGGAGCACCTCCAAGGAGATTGTTGAGGAGCCCCGATTTCGGTTGTGAGAGGTTTTGTGCTCACCTCACTGGAGTGGTGAAGAGCAACTCTAGTGGAATCGAGGTGTGGAGCGGTTCCTTGTTTCAAGCCGGCTCAAGATCAAGAGGTTCTTGATAGAGGAGCAGTTGATTCTTGGAATCCACCCCAACGTGGATTAGGGGTGACCGGCAAGTCATCGACACCACGGGATATATTCTTGTGTCAAGCTTGGTTACTTCTCTTGCTCACTTTTATTCTTGTCTTTACTTTGAGCAATTTACTCTACTAGAGCTTGATTTGTGTCTTGTCACCCTAGGTTGCAAACCCATCTAGAAATAGTAATAGCATAACATAGGGCTTTCATTTGTTACTAATTAAATTTCTCTAGTGTTATTGGTTTTAGATTTTAAACCGCCTATTCACCCCCCCTCTAGTCGGTGTTCTTGATCCTACAGCAGCCTCGTGCATGTCCAGCCATTCTTGCAAGCACCACCGGTCCACTATCATTTCCCAACATGGATAATTATTGGCAATCCACCACGGAGGCACCTGCACACCATCAAGTTATGACATGTAAGAAGAACAAATGGAGCATAGTTGATTTAAGTAAGATTGAGTATTTACCCGCAAGTATTATTTCCGGGTGAGTCTAATGTCTCTCGCAGGTCCTTTGTAGATCCTCACTTTTTCGATCTTAGCCTTGTAGTCGATGACGGCCTGAATGCGCGCCTCGTAAAGCATATCCGCCACCAGCTTGTAACATGCTTTGCTAGCCACCTGCATCGCCCTGGGCATCATTCCCTCCGCGCATCTGTAGAAATCCTGCACAAAAACATGAACAAAGTCATTATTTAAAAAATGTGCAATGAATATGATGTGAAGTTTATGTAGTGCCATGAAGACTTACCCATAGTTCGCTCAACACCCGGTGCGCCTTGTTGTCGAATGCCCTACCTTCCGTATCTGATGCATCCGGTGCGGCGATGTAGTGCCCCCACGAAGACGCCGGCGGACGTACCCCAGCAATATCCATGGCGCCTGGGTAGTGTCACTTGCAGAGCAGTCCCAGGATGCCATTGGCCATGCGGTTGTGAGCAACACCTAGAACAACTATCACAAAGTTCCTGCGCAAGTTATTGAAAGATAATATTAGTATCAATTGTGATTTTGAATATATCAAAAGGAAACGTATTGAAATCTTCTAAACTTACTTACCTTTTCCCATCAAGTCGGAGGATCGGTCGGTGCTCTAGAGGTATCAAACGATTCGGGAGCCTCAAGGGGCCTCGCTGCCAGATGGCAAGTACGCCCAAGTCGTCCTCCTCGGCTGCCCCCTCCTCCTCCTCCTCCTCAGCACCCGCCTCCTGCTCCTCCTCCTCCTCCTTCTCCTCCTCCTTCTCAAGAGGAGTCCCTCTCCTGCTCCTCCTCCCTGCACCCGTGTCGGAGCCCTCAGCGGCATCGCGCGTCGACGAACTCGCTCCACTCCTCCGACTTATCCTGCCTGTCCGTCGAGTCCTCTGGGAGGACTCACCTGTCTTGGTAGATCTGCCGTCCAATAGGTCTGTGAGTGACCTCATCTGACCTCTACCGCGCTCCGCCATCTTCGATCAATCTCCTGAAATTAAAATGAGTAAATCAATCAGTAGATGTTATTAAAAAGTAGTACAATTAGTATATAAAGTAAGTATAATTACTAAAATGAACAAAAATAGTACAAAAAATTAATTAGTACAGTTCTTACATGTATTAGAAATAGACATCATGATCTGGATTAGCTGGATCATATGTCTCATCATTGCTATCACTTGTGTCGATATAATCACCGTCGATCTCCATAGGAGGAACGCTGTCATCATCACTGTCATTGCCTAAGCGTAATCGCCCTAGTAATTCTAAGTCCTTGACATTGTGAACCTCATCCTCTGCATCGTCGTTATCAATTCTTTCATTGTCCAGTTCCATTCCCATCGCTTCGGTTAAGTCTATCTGAAAAGTCCCTTCTAGCCCATCTTCTTGAAAGAACTCACCGGCATATGTGTTTGGGTCAATGTTGTAATCTTCATTATTCAGGACAGGTAATTTACCGTGTGGCGATACCTTGTACACAACATCCCAACCCTTGAGACAATTGTCAGTTTGGCACGGGTATGAGAGATAATAAACTTGCATAGCTTGTTGAGACACAATATAGACATCATCTCTTGGGTACACGGACGCTTGTTGAACTTCAACTAGCCCAAGATTCGGAGACCATCTCATAGCATGATGATCAAACCAATGGCATTTGAATATGACAGGTTTCAGAGGTTTCGACCCATGAAACATGAGTTCGTATATTTTGTAGCGAAAATGGCCTCTCATGCCATATTTCAATATAATGTTTTGGCGATTGATGACACACACAACACTTGGACTAATATGATTGTTAAAATGATCATTCTCAGGCTTTTAGGTTCAAGTGATGACAAAGAGAAGATAGGCGTAGCTAGGCCTGAAGGGCTGCCCCTACGGTGGTTCCGCTTCGGTCCAAGGGAGAAGAATTGAAGAGACCGTGAAGAAATCCAAGTCGAAAAGATCTAAACAGAGACAATTTACTATCACCGGTTGAACCGACGATAGGGAAATTGTACTCACCGGTGCAACAGACTCAGAGAAGGCCAAATCAGCAGAGTACACCGGTTGAACCGACGTTGGTTTCTGAAGCATCGGTGCAGTTGTCCAGAGACTCCATTTTTGGGGGTTTCTGAGATTACTTGCACCGGTTGAACCGACGTTAGTTTTGAGAGCGTTGGTCGATTGAAGATTACATACACTGGTTGAACCGATATTAGTTTTGAGAGCGTCGGTCGATTGATCAAAGTAGCCGTTGGAGCAGTAACGGCTAAGTTGATGGGAAAATACACTCACCGGTTAAACCGGTGATGACAAAAACTGAGCGTCGGTTTAACCGGCGTTAAGGGATTTCGTCTGCCTTTTCCCAACGGCTAGTTTGGAGGGTTGGGCTATATATATGCCACCCCACGCCTCATTTGGAAGTGCTAGAGACTAAGGAAGCATACTACACTTGAAGAACCTCTCCAACCACCATAGAGCTTCATTGTACATCATATAGTCTTAAGCACACTTGTGAGAGTGCTTAGTGCTTGTAATAGGGATTAGTTCTTGCGAGAGCTCCCTTGAGAGAAGTCTTGCTGTGGTAAGCATCTTGTGTACTCATCGTGTGACCCTCCGACTTGGTGTGGAGAGGCAATGACACTTTGTGCGGGGAAGGAGACCCCTCTTGGTGAGAAGCTCCGATAGTGAAGACGGTGCCGTGGGTGACGCTTCGAGAGAGACGGTGGCAGTGGCCTTGTATTGGTGACTTGGGGTCACTTAGCCTTTGCTTGCCAGGAGCCTTGGTGGCAAACGCAAGATGATGATCAAGCGGAGAGACTCGGCATCACACTTGTTCATGTTGGACAAGTGGCCGTGCACGTAGGGAGGGACTTGGTGTCCTAACCGAACCACGTTAAATCGTGTGTCTTGGTGTCTTCATGGGAGTTTGCATATTCTCTCCCTTACCTCTTTACTTACCGTATTACGTTTCCGCATTTACTCTATCTTGCGTGCCTTTACCTTCCTAGTTAGTTTGATTAGGATTGGCTATAGGTTGCAAGTCTTTTAGGGGTAAGTAGAGAGTAGCATAGATAAACCTTAGTCATAACTAGCATGTGTAGGACGTATTAGGTTTATCTCATGCAAATAGATTGAGCCCTAGGATAGAAAGCGATTAGCGACCCTACTCACCCCCTCCCCCTCTAGGGTCGGACACCCCGGTGATCCTTACATATTTCTTCGATTCTTCCATAGTACTCGAGCCCATCGTCTCCTGGCGTAAACACTCCGGAATTTGTGGTCCTTCTGTTCGGCCGACGCTGCTCGTGCCTTGTAGTGTGGAAGCAATATCCATTCACATCATAAGCTCCAAATGACTTGACCTTATAGGCACAACCATTGGCAACCTGACGCAACTCGGCACTCACTGAGGCATCAGTTTGGGCCTGCAAGTTCAAGCAGGCCAAATTATTTACACGTACGAGCAACTTGTAATTTCATACTATGAAAGAGCCACGACATAGACATTACCTTTTGTTTGAACCAAGAAATAAAATCAGGCCTTCCATTTCCCGCACCCTGTTTAACAAGGGTCTCAGCTTCCTGGAGGATAGGTGTCCTTGATCGACGCTAGAATTGCACATGAAATTCCCTGTTCGAAAGAGAAACGAACGAGTTGGATGCCGAAAAGGGAGTACTGGAGAACTAAATGAATATAAAGAACTTACTGTATGTACGGCTCTACGTCGGATAGGTTGGTCAACACATATAGCATGATACTGCGCCACTCTTTAAAATTCAAGGTCTTGATGGTCGCAACAGTTGCATTTTCGAGTTACCCTTTGAAAAGGCTGAGGTTCGAGTCAGCTTTCCCAGCATTGTAATGTGAGGTTCGACTTTGCACCGGCCTCGCACGGTAGGTGCAAAATCATATACTGCATCGGGTTGAAGAAGCCGGGTGGAAATATCTTCTCCAACTTACAGAGCAACACAGGCGCCATTCTTTCCATTTCATCAATAACGGTCAGAGATAAAAGCTCAACTCTGCCAGCACTTGCCAGACTGGATCAGAGTGGTATCCTCGAACCATCACCAGAAGAAGCCTCTCTATCCATATGTGGTAGTCATGACTCTTGAGCTCGTTTATTCTCATAGTAGACAAGTTTACTCCCCTCAAATTCGCTGCATACCCATCAGGGAACATTTCGGTTTGAAACCATTATAGTACTTTCCTTCTCTGGGGCCTCGTCAGGACAAAATCGGCCTTAGGCTTTGTAAGGATCACCGGGGTGTCCGACCCTAGAGGGGGAGGGGGTGAATAGGGTCGCTAATCGCTTTTTAACCTAGGGCTCAATCTAATTGCATAAGATAAACCTAACACGTCCTACACATGCTAGTTATGACTAAGGTTTATCTATGCTACCCTCTACTTACCCCAAAAGACTTGCAACCTATAGCCAATCCTAATCAAACTAACTAGGAAAGTAAAGGTAAGCAAGAAAGAGTAAATGCAGAAACGTAATGCGGTAAGTAAAGTGGTAAGGGAGAGGATATGCAAACTCCCGTGAAGACACCAAGACACACGATTTAACGTGGTTCAGTTAGGACACCAAAGTCCCTCCCTACGTCCACGGCCACTTGTCCAACACGAACAAGTGTGATGCCGAGTCTCTTCGCTTGATCACCGTCTTGCGTTGGCCACCAAGGCACCTAGCAAGCAAAGGCTAAGTGCCACCAAGTCACCAAGATGAGGTCACCGCCACCGTCTATCTCGAAGCGTCACCACGGCACCGTCTTCACTATCGGAGCTTCTCACCAAGAGGGGTCTCCTTCCCCGCACAAAGTGTCGTTGCCTCTCCACACCAAGTAGGAGGGTCACACGACGAGTACAAGTGTTTGCTTGCCGCAGCAAGACTTCTCTCAAGGGAGCTCTCGCAAGAACTAATCCCTAATCAAGCACTAAGCACTCTAATAAGTGTGCTTAAGCCTATATGATGTACAATGAAGCTCTATGGTGGTTGGAGATGATCTTTAGCTCTTGTATACTTCCTTGAACTCCAGCATTATCAAATGACCCGGCCTTGGGGGTATATATAGGCAGCATAAGCAAATATAGCCGTTGGAGAAAAGCTGCCAGAAAACTGCGTAACGCCGGTTAATCCGACGTACCCTAAAAGCCATCATCGGTTCAACCGGTGTATGTAAACTGCTATTTGAAAAACTAGCCGTTAGCAATCAACCGGTGTATCGCCGGTTTAACCGATGTAATCAACCGGTGTATGTAATATTAGCATCGGTTTAACCGGTGAGTGTAACTTCTTCACATTCCTCCAAAAACCACCTCTCTGGACAACTGAACCGATGCAATTGACCGATGCATCGTCGGTTCAACCGGTGTAGGTATTTTCCTCGGTCTTCATCTGCCAATGCACCGACGTATATAACTTTCGTAGCGTCGGTTCATCCGGTGTAAAACCCTAGCCCACAGACCTTCTCTGTGATTGCACCGGTGAGTTCATTTTGCAATACGTCGGTTTAACCGATGATAGCAAAATGCCTCAATCCTTGTCCCTTGGACAGAAGAGCTTTCAGGGCGCTACCCTGAGACCCGTAGGGGCGGCCCTTCGGGCCTTGCTACGCCTCTCTTCTCTTTGTCATCACTTGAACATAAAAGCCTGAGAATAGTCATCTTAACAATCACATTAGTCCAAGTGTTGTGTGTGTCATCAATCGCCAAAACATTATATTGAAATATGGCATGAGAGGCCATTTTCGCTACAATCTCCCCCTTTTTGGTGATTGATGACAACACAACCAAAGCAAGCAAGATGAATTGCAAGAATATGAAATTGATACCAATTTGAAAAGTTAGAAACTACTTAGCTTGCTTGGATGACATTTCAATGCTCATTTTAAAAGCCCTTGATACCAATTGTAGAAAAAATTGTAGAACAATGGCTTGTGTGTGGTTTGAACCATATGAGCAATGAAAATTTTGTACCTTAGTCCATGGAGTCATCAAATTGCACTTCTCCCCCATATTGACTAAGTACCTCCCCCTATCACCATGCATCCTTTTGCATTGCATTTTCCATTCCTCCCCCTTGCTAATGGCATCATTTGCTTGCTTTTAGGGTACATTTCTCCCCCTTTGTCATCAAACACCTAAAAGCTTTATAACCACTAGCAACAAAGAGCATTAGTAGCAAAAAGAATTAACTTGGTGAGAGGTGTTTTACCTAGCCATGCCTCCTAATACCATTTATCTCTTTAACCTTTGGGAGTTATGGCTTGGTCTTCGTCTTCCCTTGTCCAATCTTTCTTGATCAATTGATACCAAATGTAGGGTTAATTGCAATGTGCATCATCTTGATATAAAAGGATTGAGTGTATTACCAAATGAACTAAGGGGGTGTGACAACAACAAATAGCGCTTGTAAAGCATGTTAGTCACAAAAACACAAGCTATAGAGTTAGCTCCCCCTAAATGTGTGCATTAGTGTTTGAATCACTTTAAACAAATGTATGCATTTGTAATTCACATAATGGGGATCAAACTCTACAACTTGAAAACATGACACCAAATGACTACAAAAAAATAGGATTGATACCGATTGTAGACTTTGGTATTTTCTTTCGAAAATATGTGTCATGGAGAAGCAACGGTTTTTCGCCCATGTAGGTTGCACTAGATAAGAAGTTAGTACCAAAACAACCTACCATATGATATTTCTAGGAAAGCATATCAAATAAAAGATACCAATTGTAAATACCAATTGTAACGATAAGATCATGCATTCCTAGAGAGGAATTGAGCTACAATGATGCAAGAAGGATATCAAATGAAATTGAGATAATCTTTTTACCTTGTTCATTACCTCATATGTAGGGGAGGGGAATTTGGGTCATTAATCTTTAATCCACAACTTGGCTTTCCTTTATCTTTGCATGATGCATCCCTACTCATGCATCCCAAACCTTGTCAAGCCTCCAAATTCCCCGTCACTTGGATGCTTACCACCATCCAATGATGGCTTGGCCTTCCTCTAAAACCATGATTCCCCCTTTGATTCTCCCTCATGACTTGATTCACTTAGGTATTTCTCCCTCTTTGGGATATGCTTCCTTTCCTTGAGAAAATACCTTGCTTTGATCCACATTTCTCCCTCTTTGGAATCAAATCACTTAAAAGATCTTGCTCCTAAAGAGGTCTTGCAAAACTATATAGCTCAAAAGAAGATTAGTGGCCCAGGGAGTTAGTTTCATGACTCATGATCCAATTGTATGATATCAATGAAGATACCAATTGAGAATTTACTACGGGGGATCACAAAATCACGAAACTAGCATGACATGAGCTAAGCTTTCCACAAGTATATGCACAAAATGATAATGTGAAAATCAAGTGCACAACTATATGTTATAGTTAGAAAGCTTAGATCATATCATGCACGGAGGTAGCTCTAAAAAGGATAAGAACTTGACAATTATACCAATTGAATGAGTTTAGAACCTAGCATACCTCCGGGGGAACAATTTAGTTTACCTTGCATGTACCAATTAAAAGTGACTTGCAACCAATTGAAAGTCTTTAAGAGGTGAGCACTTGGTACACCAAGGTTAAGCAATTGTATGAGCACATAGCCTATGGACTTAGATATGAGCATTTTTAAGTTCAATAAAGCATGGCTCAATATGCATGAAAGCACAAAATCTAATCACTCTTGTAGAGTTGTTTGTTCACATTGATCGTGAAAAACATTCTCTTAGAGTGTTAACTCCACGTGAGACTACAAAAGATAAACTAGCAAACACATTAGTCTCAAAATCACAAGCTATAAAGTGAACTCCCCCTAAATGTGTGCATTTAGTGTTTGAATCACCAAACAAATGTATGCACATTGATTTTGACACAATTGAGAAGTTTACCCTATAGCTTGTGTTCATGGTACACATATGAAATACATACCTCATGAAGTTCATGTACCATGAAAGGTAACCTTGTGTAGCTTTCTACACACTTATCAAACCATGTAGGTTGCTCATGGGTTAGAGTCATGGCACAAGCAACCCACCATATATAACATTAGGAGATGCAAAACAAGCAAACATCCTAGCAAAAGCAATGGAGCTACATAATGTTTGAATTTAAAACTAGCTACCATTACCTTATGGGGGACTTGGGCAACAAATGTCTAAGTTGTGAGCTTAGCTTGTTTTGGCTTGAACCTTCATTTTAACTTGTAAGCTAAGCATCCAAATCCCCTGTTGCACTTGTTTGGTGCCTAAGTCTTAGGAACCCAAACCTTTTGAGAGCCATCCATGGTATGAATAATATCCTTGGGCACCCAAATAGGTTGGTTCCATCCATATGTTCTCCACCCCATGACATGAGCCACCACCTTGCCATTCTTCTTCTTTTCAAGTATGTAGTGGTTGCTCTTTTGCTTGTTCTTGTGGGTGGGCTTGGTGTACATGTAGGACGCCTTCAAGTATGGAGATGTGTTTTTCTTGATCTCCTTAGCCTTCTTGTTCTTGTTCAAGTTCTTGGGCTTGCTATTTTCTTTGCCCTCTTTCTCCTTGCATTGGTAGGACTTGTGGCCTTCTTTGTGACACTTGAAGCAAGTCATGGTTTCTCCCTTCTCAAGCTTCTTCACGCCCGCGGAGGTGTTATCTTGAGAAGGTTGGACTTGCTCTTGAGTGTACTTTCCTTTGAGCCGCCTCAAGTCCGTCATTAGCCTTTCTATCTCTTGTTTAAGCTCATCATTTTCCTTAGCAATGAGATCATCACATGTTTCTACAATCACATTCTCATTGCAAGGGGTTAGATCACAAGAGGTAGACGCATCTACCTTGTCAAAAGAGATAGCACAAGGAATATTGCAAGGAAATGATTTATCCGATGATGATTCACTTTTAGACTCAAGACTCTCATATTTCATTTTAAGTTCTTTATGCTCATTGTCTAACAAATTGAATTTGTTTAGCAAGTTCTCATATCTTGAGACAAATGAAGCATGGAGTTTTTCTTTACTCTTGAGAGCTTTGATTTCTTCATTTTGTTTAATGAGATATTCTTGTTGATTATGGAGGAGTGTCATAATCTCACAAATGTCATTGGTTTCAACATCGGATTCATCATTTGAGGAGGAGTCATCACTTACATCGTTATTACCTAGTGCCATGAGACACATGGGAAGTGGTGATAATCTCCGAGGACGATGGGTGGTGGAGCTCTTGGAATTTTTCTTGTGACTTGAGCTTTCACCACTTTTCTTGGGCTTGTGGATGGCGGAGAGAGCTTGGGCTATTGACTTGTTCTTTTTCTTCGCCATCTTCTCCATCCCAACCGCACTCCCTTTAATGAGTGTTTTGTACCCAAGCTCATAGAGCTCATGTACATGCTTGGCAATCTTGCGGTGGTGGTATAGCACGGCCCTTGGGTATTCTTCATCACTTGAACTTGATTCATCATCACTATCTTCGTCATCCTCTTCTTCTTGTGCACTTTCACTTGAGCTTGATGAGTCTTGTCGCCTTGGTTGATGCTTGCATGAGTGCTTGGCGGCGAGACTCTTTTTGCTTAAAGGAGAGGTGGACTCTTGCTCTTTCTTCTTTGTCATCCCCATACTATACTCATGGGCGATGATTTGATTAATGACTTGATTTGGTATGAGCTTGACCAAATCTTCCTTTTGCAAGAGTGTGTTGATGATGTTGTAGTCGGGCTTGCGAAGGCTTCGGAGAATCTTGCGGTTGATTTCCACATCTTCAACTTGATTGAGACCTAAGGCATTGATTTCATTGATAAGAGTATTTAATCGTGAGTACATGTCATGAGCATTTTCATTTGGAAGTTGCTTAAAGCTACTTAGCTCCTCGCCGAGAATATGGTATTTTTGATTTGCCACATCCTTTGTGCCCTTATGATTCTCGACAATTTGCTTCCATAGCTTATGAGCATTTTCATTAGCAAAAACACGATTAAACACACTATCACATAGAGAGGACAATAGAATTGATTTTGCAATGGCATCATATTATCTCTCAACCTTATTCTCAGTTTTCTTGCCCTCTTCGGTGACACGCCAAACATCAAGCCCCCGGGCTTGAAGATGTGCTTGCATAAGCACTTTCCAACGTGGAAAACCCGTGCCATCGAAAAACGGAGCCCTATCGGTACTCATCCCTTCCCCGGACATATACTCACTCGACGGTTAAGTCGACGGTTCTCCTACAAGCTTTCTCACAAATTTAACAACAGAATTGGCTAATCCTCGTAAGAGGTGTGAGACCAAGCTCTGATACCAATTGTAAGGATCACCGGGGTGTCCGACCCTAGAGGGGGAGGGGTGAATAGGGTCGCTAATCGCTTTTTAACCTAGGGCTCAATCTAATTGCATAAGATAAACCTAACACATCATACACATGCTAGTTATGACTAAGGTTTATCTATGCTACCCTCTACTTACCCCAAAAGACTTGCAACCTATAGCCAATCCTAATCAAACTAACTAGGAAAGTAAAGGTAAGCAAGAAAGAGTAAATGCGGAAACGTAATGCGGTAAGTAAAGTGGTAAGGGAGAGGATATGCAAACTCCCATGAAGACACCAAGACACACGATTTAACGTGGTTCGGTTAGGACACCAAAGTCCCTCCCTACGTCCACGGCCACTTGTCCAACACGAACAAGTGTGATGCCGAGTCTCTTCGCTTGATCACCGTCTTGCGTTGGCCACCAAGGCACCCGGCAAGCAAAGGCTAAGTGCCACCAAGTCACCAAGACGAGGTCACTGCCACCGTCTATCTCGAAGCGTCACCACGGCACCGTCTTCACTATCGGAGCTTCTCACCAAGAAGGGTCTCCTTCCCCGCACAAAGTGTCATTGCCTCTCCACACCAAGTAGGAGGGTCACACGACGAGTACAAGTGTTTGTTTGCCGCAGCAAGACTTCTCTCAAGGGAGCTCTCGCAAGAACTAATCCCTAATCAAGCACTAAGCACTTTAACAAGTGTGCTTAAGCCTATATGATGTACAATGAAGCTCTATGGTGGTTGGAGATGATCTTTAGCTCTTGTATACTTCCTTGAACTCCAGCACTATCAAATGACCCGGCCTTGGGGGTATATATAGGCAGCATAAGCAAATATAGCCGTTGGAGAAAAGCTGCCAGAAAACTGCGTAACGCCGGTTAATCCGACGTACCCCAAAAGCCATCATCGGTTCAACCGGTGTATGTAAACTGCTATTTGAAAAACTAGCCGTTAGCAATCAACCGGTGTATCGCCGGTTTAGCCGATGTAATCAACCGGTGTATGTAATATTAGCGTCGGTTTAACCGGTGAGTGTAACTTCTTCACATTCCTCCAAAAACCACCTCTCTGGACAACTGAACCGATGCAATTGACCGATGCATCGTCGGTTCAACCGGTGTAGGTATTTTCCTCGGTCTTCATCTGCCAATGCACCGACGTATATAACTTTCGTAGCGTCGGTTCATCTGGTGTAAAACCCTAGCCCGCAGACCTTCTTTGTGATTGCACCGGTGAGTTCATTTTGCAATACGTCGGTTTAACCGATGATAGCAAAATGCCTCAATCCTTGTCCCTTGGACCGAAGAGCTTTCAGGGCGCTGCCCTGAGACCCGTAGGGGCGGCCCTTCGGGCCTTGCTACGCCTCTCTTCTCTTTGTCATCACTTGAACCTAAAAGCCTGAGAATAGTCATCTTAACAATCACATTAGTCCAAATATTGTGTGTGTCATCAATCGCCAAAACATTATATTGAAATATGGCATGAGAGGCCATTTTCGCTACAGGCTTTTTCCATGCCGTGCCTGACCCAGGAGGCCTCATGTCTAGCTTCGGTCTATCGCATAATGTTGCTTGATCCACTCTGTCCTTAACGCTATCCTTTGTCTTATCTGTAATGTCCATGATAGTTCCGAACAGTGCCTCAGCGACATTCTTTTCAGAGTGCATCATATCAATGTTATTTGGAAGGAGGAGATCTTCCATATAGGGAAGCCTCCATAAGCCCGACTTCTGCGCCCAGGCATGTTTCTCACCATATCCCTCGAAACCACCTTCTGCATTGGCCACAAGACTATCTAACTGAGCACGAACACTAGCACCTGTCATAATATGAGGGGGAGGGTCCAGAACTTCGACACCTTTCGTGAAGTTCTTCTTATCGCGTATGAATGGATGGTCAAGAGGGAGGAATTGTAGATATTTGTCGAACGAAGAATATTTTCCACCCTTCCGCAACCATATGAACATCAGAGCTGCCTTGCATACTGGGCAACGGAACTTTCTGTGAACACACCAGCTACAGAATATCCCATACGCCGGCAAGTCATGCAGGGAATAATGGTACCAAACATACATTCTAAAGTTTGTCTTTGTAGCTCGATCATATGTCCAAACCCCTTCCTCCCAAGCATGGAGCAAATCATCTATCAGGGGCTCCATGTACACACTCATATTATTTCCCGGATGTCCAGGAATTATCAGCGACAATAATATGTTCTGTCATTGGAAAATCACGCCGGGAGGGAGATTGAGGGGAATAACGAACAAAGGCCAACAAGTGTAAGGTGCAGCCGACATTCCATATGGATTGAAGCCATTTGTTGCTAGGGCAACACGCACATTACGAGCTTCATCTGCTTTGACTTGATGAATCCCGTCAAAGTGGGTCCATGATTCAGCATCAGATGGATGTACAAGCTTATTAGGATTGTATCGAGTTCCCATTTTGTCCCATGTCATCTATTTCGCGGACTCCTCGGTCATGAATAGAGGTTGGATCCTCGGTATAGGCAGAAGGTATTGTAGGACTTTCACGGGGACCACGAGCTGCCTCTTCAGACCATCACTAGTATCTACCTCTACGAACCTAGAGGATTCACACTTTGGACAGTACTTTGCTTCTGCATGTTCTTTCCTAAACAAGATGCATCCCTTCGGACATGCATGTATATGCTCATACGGCATCTTCAATGCACAAAGGAGTTTTTGTACCTCATACATGCTCTTTGGAAGAATGTGACCTTCCGGAAGTAGAGTGCCAATAACTGTCAACATAACATCAAAAGCATCTCAGCTCAGGGTAAACTAGGACTTCACGGCCATCAGGCGCGCAATGGCATCCAATTGTAAAACCTTGGTATGCCCATGAATGGGTTCCTGTACTGCAGCCAACATGTCATAGTACGCCTTCGCGGTTGGCTCTGGCTCCTCCTCCCTACGCTCTCCCTTGAGGTGTGCTTCATGAAAGCCATCTAACATATCTCCTACCCCGGCATCAGCATCATGATCTTCAATGCGTTGCCTAATGACCTTTTCTCTCATATGATTGGCTTCACCATGGTAGGTCCACTGGGTATAGTCTCTCGTACCCATAATTGCAAAGATGTTGTGTCATGTCTTCCTATGTCTGTCGACGCGTGTTTCCACATTTGGTGCAGGGACACCAAGTGCATGAGCTTCCTTTAACCTTTGAAAATGTTCGATCCAAGAAAGCCTCGGTCTTTTGAATCCATTCTAAGGTCAAGTCCCCCCTTGTTTCCAACCGGAGTACATCCACGCACAGTCATCCATACTCTATCATATCAATGAGTAATATAATATAAAAGATACTTTTTGCATCTACACGATGTCTAAACTTTCTACTAGATTAAGATAGGTCCTAATCCCACCCGAAGATGCATAGCTGGATTCGATTTGCATGCTCTACTCCGATCTAGGATAGAATTTCGGCAGCATTTTCTCGCTGTTCTCCAAATACACGTCCCGGAAGGGAGATTGTGTATCTGGAGAACAACGGGGAAATGATGCCGATACTCTTTCTTGAATGGGAGTAGACCATGGAAACTAACTCCATCTACGCATCCTCGGGCTGTCCAAAAAATGTGGACAATTCAAAATAGATACGGCCGTACATATGCAAAGTTTTGCATATTTCCATCCATATCTATTTTGAACGAGGGACGCCTAACTAGGTTACGTGATATACGAACATGCGGTACGAAAAGTGGAGTCTTGTATGTCTCACATTGCTATATGTCATACAAACTGAGGAGGATGGCAGAAGTGGCCCTGTGGTGGAGGCCGGCAACGGAAACTAGGTGACGGTGCTCGGTCCTGCAAAAAAAATTAACATGGTCAGATATGTCACTTTTGGTCATCTCAACAAAAAGTATTGAACTAGTGTTTTGCCACAGATATATTTCCTTTCATTTGATCTTGAACTTGCGGCATAAGAAATCATCTCAACAAAAAGGGATTCATGATATACATGAAACCATGTGACACACCCAGCCCAACCATCAGATCATCACAGAGAGATTTGCTTTGGGCATGGATGTGTCACATGGTTTGATGACAATCATAAAAAGCATAACAACACGACACAAAGAATACACTCCCACAAGCTCAAGATCATCATATGTTACCCAAACCAAATCTGGGTAAAATTAGGTTACGTAATATTCTACAAACATGAGATGGAATGAGGTGCCTTTTGAACGTCCTCACCTAAGGCTCGACACGCGTGTCGGGGCGGCGGTTCCCGAGTCGGGGCACGGTGGGGCGGCAAGGCGTCGGCGTGACACCAGAGCGAGAAGCCGGTGCAGGGCAGGCGAGACGGTGTGGCGCGCCGTGGATCTTCAATTACATGCAAATAACAATTTACAACAAAATTATCGATAAACATTTTCCAAAATTATAATGAATTGATGGACAAATGGAAAACAAATAACTCACCGGCGCGTGGCACGGTGAAGGTGGCGGGCGTGAGGTGGACGTGCTACGGCGGGGCAGCCCGGTGGCACCTCCTTGGCCCTGAGTGGGGCTTGGTCGGCGGGGGTGAGGCGCAGCTCGGCGGGATGGCGTGGCGGCTCTGCTCGGTTAGGTGGCGGCCCCACTCGCGGGCACTGGCTTGGGGAAGCCACGCCCAGGCACGGCCCGCGCGAGCAAAGGCTGGCAGCAGGGCCCTGTGCGGCGCGCCGGGATGGACGCGCTGGTGGGGGGAGCGGCGCTGCTCGGGGTGCCGAGCGGGCGTGCGCCGGGGCCGGGCGGACGCCGGGCGGTGGGGGCTGTGGGCAGGTGGCGAGAGCGGGGCATGCGCCGGGCGGTCAGCTCACCCAGGGAGGCGCCGCGAAGGCGGGGTGGATGGCCCCCAGCGCGCAGGTCGGGGTGGGGGTGGCCGGTGCCGTCGGCCTGCCAAGCCCGCCTGCCTGGCGGCTGCGTGGACTGGTGCCGGCCGGGAGCGGAGAGGAGGCGGGGTGGAGGGCCCCGCTGGGTGGTCTGGGTCGGGGCGTGGCGCGCTGGGACGCTGGCATGGCATACGCAGCGATCGGGGCCGGCCGGGCCGGCGCGGAAGCGGGGTGGCGGGAAGGGCGCGGCGGGCGGGAGGCGGTGGCAAGGGGCGGCGCCGACGGCGGGTGAGCGGGGTGGCGGTGGGGAGGGCGCAGCGGTCGGGAGGAGGTGGCAAGGGGCAGCGTCGGCGGACGGGAGGTGGTGGCGGCAGGGAGGGCGCAGAGGGGTGGCGGCGAGCACCAGCTAGCAGCGCGGGTGAGCCAAAAAATGGTGAGCGCGCGGGGGTGTCGGAACGTTTGGCCAAAAACGGCTAAGTGGGGGTTGCCCCATTTGTCGTGTGCCACCCGATCCAACCCACGGCAAAGGGAGCCCCTTTGCCGTGTGCCCCGATCCGGCCCACGGCAAAGGGCCCAGGCGGCGGCGCGGCAAACAAGGACTCTTTGCTGTGTGCTAAAGCTTTGTATATGTATAGCAGAAAAAATTGAGAGTGCTGAATCAACTTTTTTTTTTGCACAATTTTGCTGTGTTTTAATATTTTACCGTGTGCAATATGGCAGGCACACGGCAAACAAGGACTCTTTGCTATGTGCTAAAGCTTTGTCGTGCGCTTCCTTATGCATCACACGGCAAATGCACAACTTTGCCGTGTGTTGGACCTTTGTCGTGTGTATTTTGGCCGGACACACGGCAAAGAGAAGGTTTGTCGTGTGCTATTTCTACTGGCACACAGCAAAGGGCAGGTTTGCCATGTGCCCGAGTTTGCGCACACGGCAAACCTTTAGGTACACGGCAATTAGGGGATTTTCGTTACTGATTCTCTTCTCTCTTGAACAAACTCCATCCCTTGGAACAATGCGGCATCTGTTTTGATCTCTTGGATAATCTGACTATATGCTCCCCGCATGTCCGGAGCAATGCTTCGCATTGCATCTGCGCAATCACTCGCCATCCTGACCCGATGCAAAGCTAGGTCATTTGCAAGAGCTAGACCTTCCCTAAATGCCAACACCTCCATGGTCACTGGATCAGTAATGCCCTGTGTCACTACAGCCGATGCTCCTAGGAAAACTCCGGCCTCATCTCTAGCGACAGCAGCAGTCGCGGCCAAATTTGAGCTCTTGGATAGTGCCGCATCCACGTTGATCTTAGCTACACCATGTAGGGAAGGAATCCATCGCGGTGAGCTGGTGGCTACCCATTTCGTCTCTACCAGGCCGTCTTCTGACAAGGCTAGATCATTCAGATACCTCTCCACAAAGCTATGTTTTGATAGAGGGCTCTGAAAACTATTTTCATAGATAGCCTTTCTCTTCACACGCCAAATCGCCCACAAAGTGACCACCATCCTCGTAATCTCCTCCTGCGGCAGAGAGGAGATAGCTTCAGCTAGCCATGCTCATGCATTCTGCTCCTGGATGTTGCAAATGTATTCAACCATCTCTTCCTTTGACAGTGCCCAGACACATTTGGCCAAGTTGCAGTCCAACAGAGAGTGCTTCCATGAATCTTCTGCACCACAAATCAGGCACGTTGGCTATTGTAGCATGTGCCGACGATGGAGTACATCGTCGGTCGCTATAGAGTGTCTCGCCAATCTCCAGAGGAACAACCTGATCTTCGATGGTACTTTCAACTGCCAGATAGCTGACCACTCCTTCTCGTTTGCATGCAAGTCCGACGTCTGGTTTGTGTTCCAGCCATGCCGTAAAATTCTCCTTCTTTTGGACCAGCATCCGGTATGCTGACCGGACCGAGAATACCCCTATTTTCTCATAATGCTATGCCCAAAAATCTTCTTGTCTTCTGGTTGTTAAGGGTATTGAATGGATTACCTCAGCATCCATCGGATAGAAGAGAGATTGTAGCTTCTGTTGATCCCACGAAAAAATGACCGGGTCAATTAGATCGTGAACCCAATGCGGTGCATTCGGACGAGAGATGCATACTGGCCGGAGTTGGCCATCTCTTGGTAACCAGTTCGTGCTCCAAATATTAGTTGTTTTACCCGTGCCAATTCTGCGAATGATTCCCTGTGTCAATACGTCCTTCCCTTCCAAAATTGCACACCAAACACGTGACAGTGCTGCACCCTGTTCTGCATCCAGGAAGCCCACATTTGGGTAGTACACAGCTTTAAGGATTCGTGCACTTAGGGAGTTGGGCTCGTTCAGGATTCTCCATGCTTGCTGTGCTAGCAGAGGTAGATTGAATAGCTCGTTGTCCCTAAAGCCAAGCCCACCCAAGCTCTTAGGCTTGATCATCTCCTCCCAAGCAACACAACACGTCTTTCTTTTACCATCTTTGTTACCCCACTAGAATCCCCTGATGAAGCATTGATGTGCACATAGAGGCCTCTTGGCAGCTTGAAGCAAGACATGGAGTAAGTTGGAATAGGTTGTGCGACTGCTTTGATCAATACTTCTTTACCTCCAGCCGATAAATAGTTCTCCATCCTGCCCTGGACCCTTTTCCAAATTCTGTCCTTCAAGTATTTGAAAGCGCCATTTGTAGATGCTCCCACATCAGACGGCATACCCAGGTATTTCTCGCTGATAGACTCATTCTGCACATTTAGCATGGTCTTGATTGCCTCTCTGGCACTATTGGATACTCCTTTTGCAAAGTGGATCGACGACTTATCCATGTTTAATTGTTGACCAGATGCACGGCAATAGATATTCATCACATCATTGATCTCTTGTGCATTCTCTATATTTGCTCTAAAGAATAGCAGGCTGTCATCCGCGAAGAGAAGATGACACACCACCGGAGAAGATGGAGCTACCTTGATACATTTGAGACTCAATTACTGAATTCTTGAGTTTAAGAGGCACGATAGGCCCTCTGCTACCAAAAGAAACAAATATGGAGAAATAGGATCTCCCTGACGAATTCCCCGAGTTGGGTAAAAGGATTCAAGTCGTTCACCATTAAATAAAACTGAAAAGGAAACAGTAGAGATCAACCGCATTACCATGTCAATCCATAAACGATGAAAGCCAAGTTGAACCATGATAGCACGTAAGTACGTCCACTCCACATGATCATATGCCTTTCTCACATCGAGCTTCAATACACAACATCGCGTGTCATGTGTTCTTTTCTTTTTCATGAAGTGTAAACACTCATGTGCCGTGATTAAATTATCTGTGATAAGCCTTCCAGGAACAAAATCTAACTACTCTTCGGAGATAATCTGGGGCAGAATAACCTTGAGCCGATTTGCAGCAACTTTTAAAGCAATCTTATAGATGAAATTACACAAACTTATAGGACGGAAGTGCGTCAGTTCATTAGCACCTGTCACTTTCAGAATGGGGACAATCAAGGTGTCATTCACACAGGAAGGGTCATCATCTCCCTTCAAAATTCATAGAACTTCCTCAGTGACCTCGCCCCACAGACATCCCAGTTCCGCCAAAAAAAGGGGCTGGTAGCCCGTCTGGCCTCGGCACTTTGGTAGGGAACATTTGGAAGAGCGCATTCTTCACTTCCTTCTCCTCAAAAGGGGTCAGTAACTGACTATTCATCTCAGGGGTCACCTTCACTGGCACCGTGTTCAACACGATTGTCATATCCTCCGTGCCTTCTGATGTATACAATACCTTGTAAAATGAGGAGATTAAATCCCCCATCTATTGGTGCCGATTCGGGGCCAACACACGAATGCGCACGATCGCACGGTAAGCAACGACGCTCCTTGCAGTGCCACAGCACCAACCGGTCAGACCGGTATGGTGCACCAGTCAGACCGGTCTCGTCGGGGCAGCCCAACGAGGATCCAACAAATGCCCGCCCAGAAGGGACCTGTCGGGGCAGGTGCAACTTGGGTTGCCCTAGGCTCGGCAGGCCAGCTAGGGCGTCCTCAAACGCCATAGAGACGAGAGAAGAACAACATATCGAGGTTGGAAAAGCTAGGATAAAGATAAAAGGTAAAGACAATAAAAGATAAATGTACTTGATAGATTCGATTGGGTTATATCCCATAATCGGCCATGGCCCTTTATATTTATAGGGTGGAGTGGACTTGTCCCGCAAGAAATTCTATTACATGATCTAAATATATGAAAATCACAAGTTGTACTTGGACTTTGCCTTAACAGGTCAAACCCACCGGTTAGACCGATTGGTCGTGACAGACCGGCTACAGGCGCCTCGACTGGTCAGACCGCCTGAACACACCGATCAAACCGGTCTCTAACAATTTTGGTCGTCAACATATGCCCCCCTATTCTTTGGCAAAGCTTGCATGCCAAAGAACACTCCTCTGGACCAAAATTGTCTAAAGACGATGATCAATAATACATCGGCTATTTTTTGTGGTAAGGGCGATAAAAAATTATCAGCCATATCTTGCTTTTTCTTCAAGTTAATGATGAAACAATTTGCTTCGGCCTCCAAACTTTCTTCGTGGCTACTAGCTTTATTGGCTCGACCTCCACTTGTTGCTCCATCGACTCTTGCCTGCGCAAACGTTGCAACCTCCTCTTTTGAGCGTGAGATAAGCATGAGGGATACCACCTCGGCCGTAAGTACTTTGAATCTTGCTTCACGTTCTTCTCACCCTCCTTGCTGCAATCAAAATCCTTTTTGACCAGATTATTGCTAATCGGTCTTTATGAGGTACAACTCGGATATATAGAAGGATATATAGCATATACATCTTATTATAATTTAAAGGTGTATATTAACTAGAATACGGCCAAGACCATAAAGCAACCGACTTTGAATGTGACATAGTAGCACAATTACCTTGACATGGTCGAGAATCCGATCGCTCATCAGATATTGACATTGAATTTGCATCCTTGACTTTGTTTGGCCATCTCTTCTGCTTCTGAGCGGCTCCCTCCTTATCATATTTAGCCAAGAGCTCCTTGACGCTCGATCTTGTTTTATTTTTAGTCTTGGAGTATTTTCCAGACTTACTGGATGCACCGATCAAACCGGTGTGGACACCGGTTAGACCGCCCTGGGGACCGGTCAGACCGCTCGACGAACCGGTCTGACCGGTCAGTTTGCTGCCGGTTTCTTTCTTCTTGTCTTGCCCCCCAACCGAACTTGATCGTTGTTCAGCCATATTATTTGATGCAGGATTGCTATTGGGGACAATTTAATAAATAGAACTAGCCGATATTTCTTCAACGGTCGGCTTTTCTTTATCTTGTGTCAAATCTAAATTATTGTTCGATCTACTATCTTTTTTGACATGATAGACTTATTTAGTCACCTCATATTTCTTTTTCTACACAGACCAATTTTTATGTTTAAAACGGTCATTGTTGGCAGGTTGTGACTTTTTAATTTCCGATTCCTTATATGCAATATAACCTGAACAAAAGTATCTAGGAGGAAATGTCATATATGAATTGTAAGACCATGGAGGATAAGAATAAATTTCCCATGGCACATATAAAGGTAATCCATATAATGATGGAAACGGCATTGATATGTGAGGATTGCTACATTGCTGATTCTGATCATAGAATTTTTGTTTTGGAACAGATTTTGGTTGCTTTGAATTTTTAGCCCGACTAGCATGTTTGATATCCTTTTGTTTTGAGAATTTAGCCGGAAGCTTCTTATTGGGCTCCGGCTTTTCCTTTTCATGCTTACGACGGCTTTTGGATTCAACAATTTTTCAAACACCAATCTCGGATTTCTTGGGTTTAACCATCTTTGGCTTTGATTTATTTTGCAAAACCCTAAGAGAGACGGTTAGATCGGTTGGAGAACCGGTCAGACCGGTTGTGGTACAACCGGCACCTTTGCCTTTGTTTTGTTGCCCCCCGAGCGTAGAGGTACTAGAATTAGTTTCTATGTACTTGCTAGGAGAATTTGGTTCGATAATTTCGGCTTGAGGCGGCCGAATTGTATCTTGACCAGCAACATCACAAATTGGCAAATCTTTGCAAGGATTATTAACCGGCTTCTCAATAGCCGACTTTTGAATAACAGGAATTGGATCTACACTTTTCTTTTTATCAATCAGATCATCCACAAAATTAACCAAACCACTTATAAAGCTGGTTGTGGACTTACTATGCTTTGGTAAATCATACATCCTCAACTCGTTGATGACATATACCTTTATCATGATGACACCTTGCTCCGTTACCCGATAATAGTGAGAATGCAAATTTATGTCGATGCTCTTGCGTAGATCTTTAGGTAATTCTTCAAGCGCCACCATGTCTCTGGAGTTTGATAGATTGGCCATAATGGCCAGATTCTCGTCCCCAGTGGAATCACCAAAATATGTTGGTGCCGATTCAGGGTCAACACACGAATGCGCACGATCGCACGGCGAGTAGCGACGCTCCTTGCAGAGCCGCGGCACCAACCGGCCAGACCGGTATGGTGGACTGGTCAGACCGGTCTCGTGGGGCAGCCCGATGAGGATCCAACGAACGCCCGCCCGGGAGGGACTCCGTCGGGGCAGGCGCACCTTGGGTTGCCCTAGGCTCGGCAGGCCAGCTAGGGCATCCTCAAATGCTATAGAGACGAGAGAAGAACAACATGTCGAGGTTGGAAAAGCTAGGGTAAAGATAAAAGGTAAAGACAATAAAAGATAAATGTATTTGATAGATTCGATTGGGTTGTATCCCTCAATCGGCCATGGCCCTTTATATTTATAGGGTGGAGTGGACTTGTCCCGCAAGAAATCCTATTACAAGATCTAAATCTATGAAAATCACAAGTTGTACTCGGACTCTGCCTTGATCGGTCTAACCGGTCAGACCCACCGTTCAAACCGGTTGGTCGTGCCAGACCGGCTACAGACGCCTTGATCGGTCAGACGGTCAGACCGCCTGAACACACCAATCAAATCGGTCTCTGCCAATTTTAGTCGTCAACACCATCTCCTGCAAATCCTCGGTCAACTTGCCATTTGGCCTTTTTAATTTTGTAATACTGTTTTTTCTTCACTGTTGGCTTGCTCGCAAATGAAAGAACCGAGTATTCTTGTCGCCTGCTACTAACCAAGAGATTCTAGATCTCTGTTGCCACATCAGTTCCTCCCTATGGTTCAGCTCAACTATCATGTCCGTGATCTTTATTCTCTAAGAGTCGGCCCTGTTCGGGATGGATCAGACTGGAGCTCCTCCAATTTCTCCTTGAGTCGCCGCAGCTCCAACCTTACATGGCCGAAGGTTGTCCTTCCCCACCAGTCAAGCTTTCTTGTCACGGCAGCCAGATTTCGGTGCAACTCCTGCACCGTCTTTGCCTGCTCCTCTTCCTACCATGCATTAGATAGCCATGAGGTAAAATTTTCATGTGATTCCCACATAACGTCGTACCTAAACAATTTCTTCCCTCTCCGCTTGCATCGGCCTTCTTCCTGGCGCCACCGAAGTAAGATGGGCCGTGATCCGAGGCTGCCGTCGACATGTTCCTTACAGATGCAAGAGGGAATCATGAGCTCCACTCCGGGGTAGAAAGAGCCCGATCTTGCCGCACTCTGCAGTATGTTCCTCTTGCCACTTTCTTCTAAAAAATCCACCTACGACCTTCATATCCCAGATCATAAAGGCCGCATACATCAACCATCTCTCGGAAGCCTTCGATTTGGGCATAGCTTCGCTCCTGTACTCCTTCGTGCTCTGATCGATGTAATACTTCGTTAAAGTCGCCAATACACATCCACAACAATGCATTCGACGACTTTATGTGTTTCAGCAGGTTCCATGTTTTGAAGTGCTCGCTGGTTTGAGCCTCCCCATATACACATGTTAACCTCCATGGATCTCCTCCTGCTTCTGTTACAATGGCATCAATATGATATTGTGAATACAGTAAGATCTCAATCTTTATATCATTGTTCCAGAAAATCCCCAAGCCACCGCTGCGGCCAGAGCTGATTGTAGCAAAAGAATTACCAAACCCTCAAGTAGTTTTGAGACCTTCGACACGTGTCTTATGCACCTGAATTTCTAGTACACATAACACAGACAGGGCAACATTCTTCGCAAGATCGCCAAGCTCCTTCACTGTCGCGCCGTTGCTCAATCCGCGACAGTTCCAACTTAAACAACTCATTGTGAGCGGTGGTCCTCCTTCCTGGAGGCCGCCTTGTTCTTTGTTGGAGATGTGACTGCTTCCTTCACTACTACCCTCTTCATTCTCTTCTTGTCTCTTGATGACACGTACTGAGGAGGTACCACTGGAAGACTCTTCTTCTCCTCCCTGGCCAGCACGACCTCATCGCACTCTCCGCTCAGCTTCATCTTCCGCAGAAACTCATCCAAACCCATCTCACGCCTAGTGCTCACCTTGGATGATTCCGTTGACATCTTCCCCGCCGATCCCAGGAACCCAAGAATCGGCAGAGACTAGGCTACCACCCGCGGAGCTGTAAATCCTCGCCCTCTCGCCAAGGCCGGGTAGCCAAGCAGAGTCGGCCCCTTGGTCAGCCCGAGAAAGAGGGGAGGACGGGCCATGGGAGTAGAGGTGACCCCTTCGCCGGCGATGGAATCGCCGTTGGAAGTCATGCGGCCATCATTGCGTGTTCATCTATTGATGGATCTAGTGGGTGGTATACTCTTCAAGTTTTAGCAGCCCATGTACATCTATGAAGAAAAAAAAGTCCGCAGCTAAACAGCCCACTACTCCCCTCTTAACAGCCCACTAATTACATCAACTTGGACAACCCTAAGCTGAAGTCAAAGAAACTTCATACATGGGCAGTGTTTCTCAAAACTTTTGGGATGGTATACGTGCAAAACTCACAAGAGTTCCGTTGGGATTTTGCATCAAGTTTCGCATCCTCGACGCTTTTCTTTAGTGCAAGTCGTATACATGTATCATCTGAGCTGAAGAAGGTTATATAATTATATTGTGGTTCAGGTACATCTAGTATGCTGCTTGGTCAGTTAATTATAGTCCACAACCCAGATAAACAAAATTAGATCTTACTAGTCTGTCAAAACCCATGTTAGTTCATGAACGGACAAGTAATTTTAATTGTGGTAAGTCTTAGAAATTTATGGACAGATTTATGATCAAGCAATCAAAATTGCTTATCTTTTCTCTCTTTAACTTGTTTACATTCTACAACAATACTCATTTAGATATTTTCTTATCTTTAGACTTTACCAAATACTCTATATACTTTTCCGTCTAATTCATATTTTCCCCTTCGCATTGAACCTCCATGTCACCATATGTATTTGGAATGTGTTTAGTTGAAATTGTCATCATGCATGTTAATAAGTGCATCTCAGTTGGTTAGATATACCTATGGTTAGGTCCTTTATGTATACGTAGATACGACCTCCGTCCCAAACTATAACAACTTTTAGACTTGGTCAAAGTCAAATATTTTCATCTTGGACCAATAATATCATTAAAAATAATTACTTTTAAATAGAAAATATTACATGTTGTGATAGTTGTTTTACTATAAACAAACTCATATCACTTTTATATTATTAATTGACGGGGGCAAATGTCACGGGTAACCTAATTATGGTCGTTAGAGCATTAACCGTGGGGTTAGCACCATAACCCTCGCGGAACCTGGCCCGGCCTGATAATCGCAGAGGTGCGGCCGACCCTCTAGGGGAAGGGGCACCGACAGCCCAACAGCAGAACAAGATATGAGGCATGCGGCACCTTGCCTGACCCCCCCCCCCCCCCGAGGAGAGGGCTCCGCCTCACCCGACCCCTCGGGGGGGACTTCCGCCTCACCCGACCCCTGGGGAGGAAGTCCCGCCTCGGACGTCTCAGGGACACGGGCCCCGCCAGGTCCATAGGGGGGAAGACCTCGCCGGGAGTCAAACCCTGGTCATGGGGACTGGCAGGGGTGTGCCTTGACATGACCCACAGAGGTGACCGGTCTTATGGCGAGTTTCCGTTGCCCCGCTGCGCCGGAGCCTAAGCCACCAGACACGGAGGGGACTCGCGCCGCCTGCTTCGTGAGGGCACACGTCGCCTGCCACGATGAGAGGTTGTGCCGCCCAACATGCCGGGGGGCCGCACCGCCCGCTTTGCTGGGGCGCACGCTGCCCGCCTTACTAGGTAGCGCCACGCCCCACCGTCATCTACAGGGCCCACGCACGGAGGAGGAAGACAGCGGGATCCGGGGATCCTCTCCACACCTTTTCTCTCTTTTCCTATCCTATCTCTCTCCCCCTCATGTACTCTGACCCCTTGCCTTGATCTATAAAAAGGGAGGGGAGGTCTCCCACGTGGGGGGATCAAAACGCCGAACACCAGACAGACACACAAACACTTGACACCTGAAACTTGGGAGCTCCCTCCCTCTTTCGCTCATTTGTAACCCCTACTGCAAATCCATGCGGATAATAAGAGCAGCGACAAACTGGATGTAGGGACACTCCGCCCGAACCAGTATAAATCCTTGTGTCAATCTCGCATACCATCCGGGCCAAATGCACAATCCAAAATTTACTAGTCGGCGGTGCGAAACACTGACAGTTGGCGTGCCTTGTAGGAGGCCTTCGCACATCTCGTCAATTTTAGCAGGCTGCGGATGGCAAGCCATGACGGGAATTCGGCACTAGGCGCGCTCGTGCGCTTTGGCAGCCTAGACTTCATCGTCACCGCCAAGGGAGGGCTAGAGCAGGTCCATGTTCCCATCCAACCCATCCGCTTCACCACTCTCGACTCCGCCGTCGAGGCTCTCGGGTGGATTGCAGCTACACACTTCGGGGGGCTCCCGCCTCCCAAAGTGGTCGGCTCCCAGATTTTCACTATGGGAGGTTGCAGCGCTAGCTGAGCGCCTTCCTAGGCCCCCGGCCGACCCAGGAGGACCTACGTTGCATCCTTTTCTCACTCACCAACATCACGGCACAGCTTTTCTGGGGAGAGTCACTTCTCTCGGAAACTTTAGCCGGGGACACCCCGACCGCGTTTCCCCTAGGTTTGTGCAACGTCGCGGACGATGCACGCTATCTCATGGCATCGCGCAGTCTCATGTCTCCCACGGACGATGAGTTCGTGGGGATGATGCGTCAGGTCTCGGAATGCTTTCACGATCTCCTCGCAGTGGAGTCAGAGACAATTTCTGACTCTGACTCTATCGAGGGAAGCCAGCACCCCTCTCGGGAGTGCTTCATGGCGTACACCCCTGAGGGACACATCAAAAATGTCCACAAAGGAGATGCCACCCCACCCGGGAGCCCAGATGATGATGCCAAAAGGGACGCGAGGGCTCTGAAACAAACCGGGTTTCTAGAAGGAGACTCCAACTCCCTGTATCATCGTAATAGTCCCTGGATTAGTAGCTATCACATACAGAATCCATTTCAGTTACATATCACAGTCAGACAATGTATTAAAAAACAAACATAGGTTTAACTATTACACAAATCCAGAGGATCTGTAATACGAATTCTGATACAAGCTCCTTGGGCTAAAGGGAAATAGACAGAAAAACGGAAGCAGTAGCTAATCTTCTGGGCATCCTTCATCCTGGTGTCTCTCCTCACAGGCAACCTTGAGAGAAGCACGAACCGTCCTTAGCTTTAATCATCGTCGTTGAGCTTGATCTTCGAGTCAGACCCTGCATCTACCAAACTATCCCCAAGGACGGGATAGGTTCACATCACTATCCGTATACAAGCTTTGAGTGGATGCAAAAATATAAAAGTAGCCAAAGGATAAGACTGGGGTTTTCCTATGCAAGCAGCAAGCAAGTTCAACATCATCCAACTCCTCGTCATGGGGCCATCCTGGCATCCCATGTCCCCAGATTAACACACACCTTCCAAAACCAACAAGTCGGTGAGAGAACTCCCACTTCTCGCACCTCAGCTTCCCTAGGCAGGAAAATCATCACTAGAGGGAGGTAGAAATCAAGTAAGACTACTCTATGAAAGTGAAACCGGATCAAAATATGTCCATGACCGAGGATGTGGCTATATGTACAGTTTTAACTCTGTAGAGATTGTACACCTTTATCCACTCGGGCTGCAAGATGGTGGCCACTGCCTTGAGACGCAACCCACAACCAAGACTCCCTAGCTAATACGGTACCATCCTGCTTTCCCAGGGTTGGGGCATTCGCCACAACGAATGACCCGGGACTGTGAATCTCTAACCTGACCAACTGGTTTTAAGAGTCTCGAAGACTACGGTCGAGGAATACGACCGAGTCCGACGCACCCCGAATTCCCCATGGGCGTGCGCGGTCTCACCCTCTTTTGACACACTACTCCTACAATCATGGTACCGCACAACTAGGAATGGCTGAAACCCCTGCCCAAACAGGGATAAGTGGCATGCACGTTTAACATAGTTCCTTCTCCAGATCCACTATCTCAGTCTTATGTTGCCGAGGCGAGCTTCTTCGTCACAGTGCAGATCCGCCGCAGCGGTCCGCTGGTGGCACCCATTACAGGTATCGCCCTCAAACACCTCAAGTCTCACAGGTATCCTCTCACAAAAATGTACCCGCAATAGGTACTTCGTAGGGCATGCCCAATGCACACCCCCAGCCCCTAATCCGAAGATCAGGTTAATCTGCTCGCCCCCACTATGAGCCCTAATCACCAACTTCTCAGAAGTATATCTCCACACACGCCACAACTATATCACCATATCCCACACATGCACATGCATAGCAAGGCATCTCACATATCCAACATGGTATAATAGGAGTACAAGGAGTTCAGGCATCTAAGTGTTCACATAGCTAGCTTAAAACAAAAGGCAGTATCTAGAAGCACAAGATACGATGGTACAATTCAAGGAGTATACTTTCGTGCACTTGTAATGAATTTGAATCATGCATTTGCCTCTTTATTTGCACTTCACATGGCTTATCTTCATTGGCATGCACAATATCAAGTAAACAACAAGAAGAGAGTATTTTGGCATGGCATATCTTCAGGAATGAGCCAGTGCGTTACCAGGAGGCAGAAGGACTGTTGGGTTGCCTGTTCTTCAGGGGGCACCGGGGAGAAGTGGTACTTCTTCCACCATAGGAGGTCCTCAAAGATGCTTCGGATGTACGGCGTGATTTCTGGGCCCTGGAATCCACCCAAATCAAAACACACGAAACACCACCGAACGATTAGATTGAGCCCCTGATCGGCGGAAACCAAGGCTGATTGATGGAATAGTGGAGAGGAAACACCAGGAGGGGACTAACTAGATTGGGTTTGTGGATGAGGTTTCTTCTTCTGCCAAGGGAGCGGTGGCCGGGAGAGATGTGTGGTGTCAGCGGCCTGGTCCTAGGAGCGAGAGTCATGCGGCAGTGGCGGCCGAGACCCGATAGAGAGAGTCGCGCGGCGGCAACGGCCGGGACTTGGGAGAGTGCACCGGCGGCGGGGAAGATGGTGTGCGTTGCACCGTGCCTGGCAGCGCCCATAACCCCCCCCCCCCAGTCGAATAGGATTTTGGATTATCCCCTCTTTTTTATCCAATAGAATCCCATCCTAATTGATCTGAAGCAATGGATATCCATATCCAACCAGATCCAAATCCACTAGAATCCAAGGGCAAAAATTCAATTGGATTTGGATTTAGCCCAATCCATTCCCAGGAGCAAGTTGTTGTTGACGCTCACTACGGACCATTTTCGAGCATCAATTTGGTCAAAATAAATTGATGAACTTGCATTTTTTACACTCATGATGCTAATAAATCACTGAATTCCACATGTCCTTGTAGAAATTTATGAATGCAGGTTTTTGGCTAAAAATGAAGGGCAATCATACCTTCAATCCAAGGAGTAAAACGCCATCCATTCACATACCACCACGCAAGCATCACATGGATTGGAGGGCCTACCAGCGAAGCAAACCGACTTATCTCAAGCCAAGGATTAACGAGAAGCACCTGGGCCCACCTGCAAGTGATCCAGTCAAAAGAGAAGTTGGTGGGAGCCAGGCCTAAGTCGGCCAAGCTCCCCGGTCGGCTGAGCCGACATTGGCTCGTCTCGTCTTCAGCCGCCAAGTGGCACTCCCTCATTGGATGCTAATGTCAGTTTGCGGTGATTCCACTCCATTCTCGGTCGTGGAGCTGGTGGCACATCAAGTTACATCAAGACACTCCAAGATGTAGCCATCTCCTCATTTGTAAGGGTCATGGGATTGTAGAGTTCAGGTGTGGAGTAGTTCTTCAAGGTCTTATAGTCTTCATGAAGAGTTGGTATGGTCTTGTATCTTCTCTTTTATGTAATGTCTTAAGTTTGTACTAGAGTTTATTTATTTATCTTAGCATGGTTGGTTCATATACTTGTGGAAATGTGGGTGATCCTTTCATGGTTAGTACTTGAGTTGTTTATCTTGCATGCTTAGCTGGCTAATACATCTATGTCATGCCATCGATTTTAATGGGGACATGGGTTCCCGATCTTCCGTCAGGAGGGGATAAACAACGATTTGACGAAGGGCGACACACCGATCCGGCTTCAGATCACAAAGATCCGAACCCTGCAACCTTAGCACCACGTCTCCTCTGGTTATCAACCATGTGCTGCATGGTTGACCTTGCCACGAAGGCTAATCCTTGCCTGCGAATTGAAGAACACAAGTAAGAACAAGAAAGAACGCAACCAAATTGCAGATGTATGATTAAACTCACGAGTTGGGGTCTCACAAACCGATGAACGGCGAAACTGTTCTTAACAGATTAATCTAAGCAAAACCCAAATCCTAATGTTGTGGCGGCTGCTGTTTATGAAGACTCTAGGGTCGTGCAAGACCCCCTAGACACACCCCTAATGGGCTCCAACACGATACAAGGCCCAAAGACTGAAAGACGGCGTCACAGCTGCCGGATCAGATTCTGGACGTCAAATTGTTCGGACGATTTCTGTCGACTCCAGATGAATTTGGGCTTCAAATCAATGCCATTGGAAGCGTCTTGAAATTATCTTTTCAACCATATAAATAACGTCCAAATCCGACTCTGTATGCAACCTGGGCATCCGTTTTAGTGTGGGCTGTTCCTGGAGTCCGAAACTGAAACGAAGTCGAATCGGTTTGGGCCTCCACCTTGGCTGGGGCGCCTTTGCTGGTCTCCTCAGGTGGTGGCCAAGGTGGAGGACGTCTTGGGTCATCCTGAAGGTGTTGTCCATGTCCTTGAGGCATGCTCCTACTTGGGTCAGGATCCCAAGGGTGAATATTAGGCCCATGACAACGACGTAGCTCCCGGCAGAAACAATAGTGGAATGTGTTGATGATTTGAAGACCTTGCTGATGAGATATTGAGGTGGGACCAGATTTATTTGAAAGCTTATCAAATAAGCTTTCCATCAAGAGCTCATGGACCTCAATCGCACTCCAGATGACTAAGTTATGATGTTCGCAATGATTCACTATCAGTCTGCCGACAAATCAAAAGTTCAACTTTACATTTGGGCCTACAGTCAAAGATTGACATGTACAAGTGGAACTAAGTGAATTGTACCAAAAATCAATATGCAAGTATAGGAACGAGCTCACCTTGTATTTAACTATCATGGTCATATCCATAGGTGTCATGTCCTCATCATCCTCCCCTTCTTGATAGCAAACCGTCCTCGATTTGAGCTTAGTTGGAGGATAGGTTGTAGGTAGTAACCAATATCGCTCCCCTTCTTGTAAGTTAACCTGTTTCTTTAAAACAGAACTAGGGGATGTCGACAAGATATGATTAATATTATTGCAACCTTCTACTTGATCAAATTCTTGCACAACCAAAGGAGATTTCAGATTTGAGCACATATAGACACGATGCACCATATACTCTCCTTTACAATTATATCGCCCAATAAAATGATATATACATCTGCGCAACCATGGCAATTCAGAGCATATAAATTTCTTCTTCAAACTACTTAGAGTACAAAGATTGTCAAATTCTATATACCCCAAAGTATTGAAAGAAGATAACAATTTGAGTTCATCTTTTTGAGAGGCAATGGGAAGCAATTTCTTATTTTCAGCCCAAGTATTTTGATCCAAAAAAATGAATCAGTTTTCTTCACAAGTTGTGGCATGGGAATAATCATAGCACTTTGTTTGTCACAAAGATCAATAAAATATTCATCGTCTGACGAAGAAAAATCAATAGATGGTTCTAGTACTTTATTAACATCATTGGTGGACAAATTCAGTACATCAAGAAAGCTCTTACCTGAGACAATTGCAAGTTCTTTCTCAATCACCGTGTCCTCTTTTTTTGATACATGCTGCAAAATATTAGTTCCAACAAAAGACAAAGCAATATCTTCATTTTGTACAAAACCAGATTTAGATGGAAGTGTTGAAACATTCGAAACATCCCATTCTCTTCTAAACGGTTCGTTCTTTCTTCTCTCGTCCCTTTCAAGATCAGCTTCTAAAATTTCAGTAGCATTCATAGGTATAAGAGTAATTTTTTCTACCATGGCATTTGAAAGAATATGTATTAGCAATTGTATCGTGCACAACATTATTTTCAGATATCCAAGGCTTGCCTAGCAACAACTGACATACTTGCAGTGGTACAATATCGAAATCTAAACAACCCTTATAAAAACCAATGGAGAATTCAATATGTGCAATTTCAGTTACCTTTATCCTATCATAAGAATTTATCCATTGGATGTAGTATGGATGAGAGTGTGGTCTTTTCGTCAAGTCAAGCTTCTCGACCAATTCTAAGATTGCCATGTTGTTGCAACTCTCGTTGTCGATGATGACACGACAACGTTGCTCCTTCACAGCAAAGTATGTTTGGAACAAGTTGTTGAACTGGTTTTGCTCTGCTTTCTCCATTTGAGAACTGAGCACTTGATGGGCTACAATACTCATGTTGTCCTACAAAAAGTTAGTAATACGAGAAAGGACAACCAAGGATATCCCTATCAACTGCTATGAAAGTGAATAGTGGTGCCACTCAACACAGCAAAAGAAAGCATCTTACCAAGCTCTTACAAGGTTCTTACCAACACAAAGCAAGAGATGGTACAACCGGTGGATGGTTCATGATACTTACCAAGAGGGAGTGGAACCAAGATTGCAAGGGTCCTTTGTTGTACTGACTGAAGTGTATATATGGAGCTTGGAAGGCACAAAAAGGAACAAAAATATTTGTATGTGGCACACAAGTCAGTCACAGATAGCAATATTGAATAAATGTCCAAATCACTTGTCCTAGTTGCTGGCCTATACGTGTTTCTAGCACTAATTTGTGATAAACAAGAGAGGGAAACAAGTATATATGGAAGGTAGCAACGAACAAGGACAAGGCAAAAGGCACCACAAACAAATAGAGCTATTGACTGTTGCTTATGTGCTCCTCTTTTATTGTCTTTTCATTCACTATTTTTCTTTTTTTTCTCAACCTTTTTTTTCTCTTATACTTTTGATATATATTTTTTTCCAGCAAGGATCACACAAGAACAAACTACAAAAAATATGAGCTCAATTGGTTAAAAGATGTTATCTATACAAAATCAGAATTGTGCTCTCAAATGCATGCCAAACTTGACGGCCCCGAAACTCAGTTTTCCTGATCGAATTTTGCAATTCTAATTTTTGTGAACCTAGTCCATCTAGGATGAAACGGATCTAAAATTTTTTATAGTTATCCGTAGATATAAAGTTTGCACTTTTTCGAGTTCGGACGCAAAAGTTATGACTGTTTTATGGAAGGCATTCGAATCAGCATGTTATATGGACAAAAGATGCGGATCTAGTGGATGGTGATAGCAAAGTTGATGGAAAACAAAGGAGGATCACACAAATTAAACTGAAACACGATCTAAACCAGCGACAAGACTTTGACCTAGGACAAAAACTCAACACTACGAACTCTGAAACTGAATTATGCAAAGGCTACACACGACTGTGGGATGGGGGAACAAAACCCTAAATTTTTTTGGCTTTTTGTGGATGATAGGATGAAGCAAGTAAACACTCGAACTAGGGTAAGCCTGACGGTAACACCTGAGTCCTAATTACCAATTGATGGGAACAGGGGTTCCCAATCTTCCGTCAGGAGGGGATAAACAACGATTTGACGGAGAGCGACACACCGATCCAGCTTCAGATCATAAAGATCCGAACCCTGCAACCTTAGCACCATGTCTCCTCTGGTTATCAACCGTGCGCTGCCCGGTTGACCTCGCCACGAAGGCTAATCCTTACCTGCGAATCGAAGAACACAAGCAAGAACGAGAAAGAATGCAACCAAATTGCAGATGTATGATTAAACTCATGAGTTGGGGTCTCACAAAGAACGCAACCAAATTGCAGATGTATGATTAAACACAAGAGTTGGGGTCTCACAAAGAACGCAACCAAATTGCAGATGTATGATTAAACTCACGAGTTGGGGTCTCACAAACCGATGAACGACGAAACTGTTCTTAATAGATTAATCTAAGCAAAACCCAAATCATAATGGTGCGGCGGCTGCTGTTTATGAAGACTCTAGGATCGTGCAAGACCCCCTAGACGCGTCCCTAATGGGCTCCAACACGATACAAGGCCCAAAGACCGAAAGACAGCATCATAGCGCAGGATCAGATTCTGGACATCAAATTGTTCAGACGATTTCTGTCTATTCTAGATGAATTTGGGCTTGAAACTGGTTCCATTGGAAGCATCTTCAAATTATCTTTCCAACTATATAAAGAACGTCCAAATCCGACTCCGTATGGAACCTGGGCGTCCATTTTAGTGCGGGCTATTCCTGGAGTCCAAAACTGAAATGAAGTCGAATCGGTTTGGGCCTCCACCTTGCCTGGGGCGCCCTTGTTGGTCTCCTAAGGTGGTGGCCAAGGTGGAGGACGTCTTGGGCCATCCCGAAGGTGTTTTCCACGTCCTTGAGGCATGCTCCTACTTGGGCCAGGATCCCAAAGGAGAATATTAGGCCCATGACAAGATATTGAGGTGGGACCAGATTTATTTGAAAGCTTATCAAATAAGCTTTCCATCAAGAGCTCATGGACCTCAATCGCACTCCAGATGACTAAGTTATGATGTTCGCAATGATTCACTATCAGTCTGCCGACAAACCAAAAGTTCAACTTAACATTTGTGCCTACAATCAAAGATTGCCATGTACAAGTGGAACCAAGTGAATTTTACCAAAAATCATTATGCAAATATAGGAACGAGCTCACCTTGTATTTAACTATTATGGTCATATCCATAGGTGTCATGTCTTCATCAGGTTTCATCCCCATTAACTGGGTGCTCTAGAACTAAGGTTCCGGATAAAGATGGATGTCCTTGCGCAAGGCTAGAGTGGTAATCGTTAATGCAGAAATGGTGGCTGAGTTAAAGATTACATTTGAATGCGGCTTTTTCTCATGGTTTGTAGAGGTAGCTTGCAGGTGACAACCCTATTTTGTGACATCGAAATCCTCCACGTTCAGTCTAAGCTATAGAAGGTCCATAAAGCACCGTGATGATTTAACCAGTCTTATCTGTCAGTCATGACACTACTAGAATACCCCCCTTGTAGGTACGCTAAATTTTGATGTAGACACGCTTTATTTCATCTCTACAACAATGTAGATACAATTTCATAAAGCGTGTTTGGAGCGTCTTCGTATGGACCGTGTTAGGCTTTGTAGAGACAAATTCTTGAAGTGTATCTATGGGGAAAAAAGACGTTCCATAGACACATTAGATGCATGTGTACACCCATTAATACAATTTTGTAGGAACATGCATAAAGCGTGTGTAGTGGTGTCATTACGTAGTATAGTAACACTTCATGTCATATTAAGAAATGTTGAGACAATCTCATAGCTATGCTTATAAAACATGTCTAATAATGCAGACACGTTATTTAGTGATGCCACATTGTGTATTTAGTAGCATAGAGATGATTTAGTAGATACATTTTATACTACGCGTTTTACATGATGGACAACGTGGCGGCCGACGTGTCAGGTGATGTGGCAGGTGATGTGGCATGTGATACACTTTATTGTAACACCTAACTACATCTAAACAAACAAAGAAACAATATCGTAGGCACATTTTTATTACGCATCTATAGATATAGACACGTTGTATAGTAACACCATGTTGCGTATTAAGAAAAGTAAAGACGCTTTCATACATACATTTATATTTCACGTGTATTAGTATATTAAGATTCTTTATTTACATTTATAATTCAGATATTATCTTGTTTAAATTTGTCAAGGCAATAATGGAAAAGTAAATAAGCCATGGCATTGCATTTGCAATCAATTCTTTGCCTTCAGAAAACAAGAAACTGAGTAATTCTGGAACCAAGTCATCCATTTATTGAAGTACACTGAACAAGACAAATTTGTTCTTAAAAAAACATAGAAAGTAGCAGTATCATACAAATATTTCTAGAATTTTCTGTAACTAAAATATAGCTATCTTTCGTTGCCCTTTCTTTCTCCTTTCAACTCATGGCTTGAACTTCTTTACAAGCTGGTTCAGGTATGATTTGAACTCATAACTTTTTTTCACCTACAGTGGGATGGGGGTATGATGAATAGCACTATATGTGAAGATATTAGAAATCTATAAAGAAGTTTACAAAATAGAGAACTTACATGTGATTTGGGCCAAGGAATAATAAAGCCAACAGCATCTATTAGAGTACGAATACTATAGAGTGGTCGAGGTAACTCCTCATCTCCCTTATTTTCAATTCCATCAACATAAACACCAACAAATTCCATTCCAAGCATGCTTCCACCAATAACTCGTTTGCTATCAGTAGTCTTTAACGTTCCTTTCACCGCCACTCTCCCTATGTTTCTAAGTGAAATAAGGTAGACTTCCATTCACACTAACATTTTGCAAACATGAAGATGTTATATTTGAACCTTTTAACTAATTTTTATTTTAATGAAACAAGACAAACAAATGCATACCGATTCCAATCGGTTCAAACTGGGGGCTTTAACTCTTCGAGATCTCTACAATAGATATAATTTTCATAGTCTAAACATTACATTGCACTAGGAAGTTCAAGCATAATATGTATATGAAACAAAATTGCAAGCATAGCTTAGTCATACCATGTTGGTCTGTATAGTATCAGATCGCAAGTTAGTGCCTGCATCACCCTTATCTGCATGACCCTTCTATATGCATATCATAGATTAGTGTTTCAGAGTTAACAAAAACAATTAGTCCAACAGCTACATTAGCCCATATAGCAGCCAATGAGCTAGCAGCATAGTTGCAGGGCCATGAAAACAATAGCATAACAGCCAACCAGTAGCACAACACAGCAGCCAACAAGTTGGAGTTTCTTGTGGTGTGCAGCATAGCATAATAGAAAAACAAAGTTATCATTTTCATTTACTTACATGCTGATCTCAGATTATTTTATGCCATTTGCAATAAAAACAGGAAAACAGAGCAAGTATATAGTTAAGTGAAGATGCCTGTCTACTTGTACTATAATCCTATAGATGGGTTCATATACAAACTTGTATCAATGATGATGATCGATCCTTTGAATTACACTTTCAATCGTGTATAAATATTTCTCGTCCTACTCTTCCGATTGAGTATCACTTTGGGATGTTTTCAATCTTGCATCAAAAAAACATCTGTATGTTCCTATAGATAACTGTTTGATACTCTTTACGACGTGTCCACATGCTACTCACATTTGAAAACGTGTCTAAATTCGTATAAATTTTACACGATTTTCTACTCATGTCAAAAAACGTCTTTACATGCATATAGACAAATGTCTGATACGCTTTATAATGTGTCTAAAGATTAACAACGCTAAGAGGTGTGTCTAACTCCGTGTCATTTTGAGACGATTTCAAATAGCATGTTAAGAAATGTGTTTACAGTACTATTGACACTACAAGCGTGTTTAATATTGTGACAATTTGACATGTTTTCGAAAATGTTTCACGAAACGTATTTACGAGCCGACGTAGAGACGCTTTGAAGCGGTGTTACTACTAAAACGTATCTACAGGGGGGTTTCTAGTAGTGTGAGGGGTCTCCCCGTAATGCCATGGAACCTAGAGCCCAAGTTAAGTATGTGTATGCTTAACAATACAAATACGAATCATGCTTGTTGGATAGTAAATATATCTCTAACTGCCCTTGAGTACTCCTTCACTCCTCTGCAACCTGAATGATTCATATCTGAGCGGGTGTATCTTGTGTCACACTACCTCCTCACCATATTATTATTTATCCCTGCTCAGACTTTGGATACGAAGTCATAACATTTCCCCTAACTTAATAAAGTCTTTACACCGTCGCCTTCCCTGCGGAAATATAAATGACAACCCTGGTAGACTCCCGAGTAAAATGCTACAACGGTATTTCGTGCACTTGTGGATTTATTCGTGACATACGAAATACCCAACTTGGCTTTGCGGGTGCCACTGCCTAGGAACACCCACCTAACGGTGACGCTGGTAAACACCAACAATTGTCAGCCACCGTGCGCTGGATCCGGTGCGGTGCTCGAGCGTGTGCGCATATGTTCCAGAGGGTGTGTGCGTGTGTGCTAGATGGACATGTGTGAGTGTGCCCCGAGGATGCTCGACGGAACGCCCCAAAGGGGGTTCATGCTTGCCGCACCGCGACGTCGCGGCGGCAGCGGTGCTGGCGACGCTCGGTGGGGCTAGGAGGCTCGTTTGTGTGTATGGGTAGGCAAAAGACACGGCCTTGCGGCCTGGACGATGCGTGCACGCATCGGCCGTGGCCATGGCGTGGCACCGGCGCATTCATGGGGCGGCGGAGCCACGTGGTTCGTGCAAGGCGTGATGCAAGCAAAGGCTCAACCTTGGCGGGATCCTGGCTCTCTAGGGCCGCGGTGTAGCCATGTCTGCGTGCGGGCATCGGCAATCCGGGCTCGTGCGGCAACACGATAGTGAGGAGATTGGACGACAGCGGGTTGCGGGTGCACGACGGTGTTGCGAAGGGTCCTTGCAAGAGAGCGTGACGGGTAGGGGGTACATAGGGCTGGCTACAATGGGTTCATCGACCTTGGCCGGTAGCAAGGAGGTTGGCAAGGAAGGGCGGCGGCCTACTGGGCGGATTGGGGACAACGAGTCCGCGGCAAGACGGAGCAGTGCTGGTAGAGCTGTAGCGCATATGGAGTGGAACGGGGCGCAGGCGTGCGGAGCTCCTCGGCAGTGATGGGTCCCTCCTCCTCCTCCTCTTGGCATGCCGACGGCGTCGAGTCCCCGCGGCGGCGTCCCTCAGGCTCCTCCTCCTCAGCTCTGTAGCGATGTCGAGCTCCTGGTGGATCTCCTCCTCCTCTTCTCCTTCGGCTTCCTCTCCTCGCCTTCCCTATCCCTCTTCTCCTTCTCTCAGTTCCTCTGGTGTGGCGGCAGCGGTGAAAGGGGAAAACCCCCAAGGGCACTAGGGTTTGGACGGCGGCCTAGGGGTTTTATAGGGCCGGCACTAGGGTTCGCGGCTGCACGGATGTCGAGGATTGGCCGCCAGGGGTCGGTGCGCACGCGGGGCTACAGGGCGGCATCAAGCGGCTCGCGCGGTTAGGTTTGCGGGTGCGACGCGGGTGCATGGCCGGGAGGCGTGTGTTAGGCGGGGCAGGTGCGGCCGGTGCGCTGGGTTGTCACAACGCGTGGGCGGAGCGGCGCTGGCAGGCGAGGCAGAGCGGGCGGGACAGCGCAGAGCAGAGGTGGTGTCGGCATGGGAGGAGTTGTTGGGGAAGAAGCTAAATAGTGGTCCCCATGGGTCAGTGTCAGGTGGAGGGGTGAGGGCACTGCGTGCGCGGGATTGGGCTGGTGGTCGCGGGTGGGCCGAAACGGGCCGAATGGGGTAGCGCGGTGCTATGCGCGCTACGGGGCTAGCTAGCAGGCCGTGTTGGGTGTGCGGGGTGACGGGCCGAAGCAGGCTGGGCTGGGCCGGCGAGGGAGGAAAGGTTAGTAGGCCGTATTGGCAAGCTGGGCTAGGATCTGGGTTAGGGTAGGTTTGGGGTAGGGTTAGCAGGTCGGGTTAGGGTTTGAATACGGATCATGTAGGATTGGTGTTAGCGGGTCTGGGATTAGCTTTTTAATTTAAATTTGGAGGGCACACTCCAAATTTACATTCCACACAATTCCACGCAATTAAAGTAAATCCAAATCGAATTCAAATTAAAAGGATAGATTAAAATCTAATTCTATACTATAAAAATCGAAAACAATTAAAAATGTTTGTCACCTAAATTGGATCCACCTTACCCCTCACGCAGACTCGCCTGTCGGGATCGAGGGAGGTGAGACGGAGGGTAGACCTATAAAAATCGCTTGTTCAGGGATGCTTCTGCCCGAAACTAATTTTTTTTTGTCACCACATGGATCCTTACCCACCTGCGCGTACCCGCTTGTGCGCTCTCCCGGTCACCCCCGCCGGCGGCCACCATTTCCTTTTCCCTTCCCTCTATTCCGCACAGCCTCGGGCGGTCGAGCCTCGCTGCCGCCGCCACCACGGTCCACGGGTCTTCCATCCTCCACCCCAACATGCCATGGGTCTTCACAATTTAGATTTAGCTTCGTCTTCCCCGGCGCCAGGGGGCCCGAGGAGGGTGGCCCCGCCAAAAATTTTCATTATCGGAAATAAAAATTTATCGGAGGTCATAGGTAAATAGGATAAACAAGATATATCGGAAATATCGGACCAAATTAAAAAAAATTCAAATTGTTTCAAAAAAGTTTGTAGAATTTGATTTGAAACTATTTCTAAGCTATTAAACATCACTTATTCCTAGATAAAAATAAGAATACTATATTATGAGTGTGGATCGTCGCGCGGCTGAATTTGGGCCATCTGTGTAGGAGGATAAATAAAAAATATTTGGCCAATATCTAATTTTATCAGACCCTAGAGATAAAAGAGAAATATCGAAAATTTCGGCAAACACATATGTACCAATTTCGGCCTCGCGTCCTCCCTCGCTGACGACCTCCTCCTGCCGTTCCCTATGCTTGACCAGGCCGCACTTCTCCTCCGCGTCCTGCCGCTGCCGCTGCCACTGCAGTCGCCGGCGGCGCCGATGCCGATGAGCCCAGCCCCAGCCAAGAGCTGCTTGTCGCCAGCGGCTGTGAGCAGCGTCTTCAACCAGCACGGCCAATATCCGCTGTGCCTACGTCCTTACCCGATCGATATGAGATGTCAACGGTAGCTAGCTTCTCATGGTCACGGGGAGGCCGAGCTAGAGCCACGGGAGCGGGGGAGACGAGGAGAAGCTTCACGCGGCGAGATGGAGACGGAGCGGGCGCCGCCACCCCACCACACCTCGGAGGAGCTCAAGGAGGCGAGGCACGGGGACGGAAGGCGCGCTCCGGCCTGGGAGTGCTGACGGTTAAGGCCGTTGTGCTCTGCTGCGGTTGAAGGGCGACTCCTCGCCGCATGGGTCTTATACTTCGAGCATCTGAGGAAGACGACAACGACCATGGTATGTTCTTGCTTCTACACATGAACTGTGGCCAGTTCGTAATGAGTACTCCAGGAACGACAGAAGGAGCACAAGGAGGCGTGGCTTCACTTGGAGGAGGAGCACACCGAGCTCGAGCGAGAGATCGGACAACGCGGGAATGGAGGACGCGTGCGCGCCACGGCCCGCGATGTCAACCAGAGGATCATCGCCGATGCAGGCGCCCACGATGGCAGAGGCCTCCGGCAATTCGCCCGGGCGAGCCAGAATATTGCCACCGCAGTGGCTTTGCACGAAAGGCTCCCCGTGGACGCGACTCCTGAGGGTCGCCATGCGCACGACGCACCCTGCACGTTGCTCGAGTGAACGGCAGTGCAGCAAGCAGAAAGCTCGTTGTCTCGATGACGCGGGCCCGACGCCGGCCAGCGTCCGCTCGTGGAGAAGGGCGGCAAGGAGGTATCTATGCAGCAAACGTCGCGCGGCGAAGCAGGACTCACCAAAGCCCCTGATCGGGGATGACTTGGTATCAATCGCGAAGCACGTCACACCCTGGATGTCCGATGGCGCCAGCAGCAGGGCATGCGAGAGGAAGCCAGCTATGGCTATCACCCGCGTCGAGGCGGACGCCACGACAACGTCGAGGATCGGAGCCCGAGCCCCGATGCGCCGAAGCCTAGGGTCTTCAGCTCGTGCATCTGGAAATATTATGAGGTATGCCGGGGAGACGAACCCAGGCCTATGGCTCGAAGACTACCAGCTCGCCTGCTGGGCCGGGGGAGCGGGCGATGACGACTCCATTATCCGCAACCTGCCACTATTCTTGGCCGACTCGGCACAAACGTGGCTCGAGTACCTCCCGTCTGACCGGATCCACTGGTGGTCGGATCTCAAGGTGAAGCGCATCTAGGCTGATAGATGCTAATGGTAAGTTTCGGTGATTAATGACAACCGTATGCGACTAACGTATGTTTTGAAGGAAAAATTAATGGTTAGTCTAGTCTCATATGAAATGTCAAAGGAGACCCCTCAATTCGGAACAACCATGCGTGCCAAGGACTCAATTTTAAAGGTTTAGGACCTTTCTAGTCTCAAGTGTCACAAGGTGATGAAGGACACTTGATTTAGCTAGGGTTTATAGTTTTTAGTTCTTGACCGTACTATTAAGAGGGGTTCATGAGTTGGTAGCTTGATCGAAATTGAGTTGGCTTTAGAAATCTTGCACACTCGCTCAAAAACAGCCCAAGATGGTCAATAGAAGTTAACACAACGCTTGGAAGAAGAAACAATCAAAGTTACATTCAAATCCAAGTCAATTCAGTTGAAAACGAAGAAAAACAGCAGCACCGGTTTAACCGATGACTTAGCATCGGTGCATCCGACGCTTGGCGGAAGTTCCGACGCCCCTGTCGGTCTACCTCTCTGGAGGCAAGCAGAAATCGAATCAACAATCTCTATAGCACCAGTTGAACCGATGGTGTCAAGCAAAGCACCGGTGCATTAGAAGTACTATGTTCCAGAGACCATGTTTTTGTGGATCTCAACTCGCCTTCAGCACCGGTTGAACCGATGCTTCAGAATCAAGCACCGGTGCATTGGATATACTATGTTCCAGAGAGCTTGTTTTAGTTGATCAGTGAACCTCTTCAGCACCGGTTGAACCGATGCCCCTACGGAGCATGCACCGGTGCAATGACGCAAGCCTGGATACTGTGTCAGAACCCCAACGGCTACTAATTGGACATAGAGAGACCGGTTGAATCGATTCTTTCAATTTCTAACCCGTCGGTTCTTCCGGTGGTCTCGATTTTTCTGCAGGGGACTTCCAACGGCTATGTAACTCTTTCCACTCTATATAAGGGCACCCCCTGGCTCATTTAAAGTGCCTTTGACACCCTGAATACCTGAGGCCACCCTTGAGAAGAAGAGAATGTGCTTTGAGCAAAAGAGAGAAGATCTAGTACATTGTTTGTGCTTCAATCTTGAAGAATTCATCCTTTGAAAGTGTAGCAAGTGTGCTTGAGCTAGGGCCAACTGAGTGTAGGTCAAGTGAAGGCTTAGGAGCTTGTTACTCTTGGTGTTTGACGGCACCTAGCCGGTCTTGGTGATAGGGAGGTTCTTGGTGAGCTCTTGGAGTTTGTGGGAGCCCCAAGACAAGAAGATTGTACACGGTGTGAAGCTCACCGTTCCGGAGATGGAGAAGGAGCATTCTTAGTGATCACTTGCTCCTTGGTGAAGTAAGGGAGCTATACCCTTGTGTGGGTGCTCCAACGTGGATTAGGGGGGAGCGTCAACTCCTCGATACCACGGGAAAATATCCGGTTGTCTCGTGTCCCTTACTTTTATTTCAAGCAATTAAATCCTTTTGTTGTTATCCTTGCTTTTGATTGCTTGTAGATTGACTAGGACAACTTGCATGGTAGAGTGATCTCTTGTTTAGATTTTGATCTTGCTAGTGTGCAAACTTCTAGACAAAATGATCATGATAGTGTGTTTACCTACCTAATGACCTTTTGCTAGTGTGCTCTAGTGACTAGGTTTCAAATTTGTAGATTGGGCAATACTAGTCTAGGTTAAGGACTAAGTAGAAATTTAAAAAAGTCCCAATTCAACCCCCCCTTCTTGGGCCACGATCCTTTCAATTGGTATCAGAGCCAGGGCTCTCTTTTTAGGCTTAAAATCCTAGAGAATGGCCGGGGGAAGTGGTGGTCCACCCAAGCTCGATGGGAGAAACTATGCTTATTGAAAACCTCGCGTGGCGGGTTACCTTGAGGCTATTAATCCCATCGCTTGGGCGGTCACGGAAAAACCTATTGTTGGTCCTTGGAATGAAGATCAAGTCCAATATGGTGCTAGAGCGAAGAATGTTTTGTTTGATGCTCTTAGTGAGGAGATCTTTGCTCGTGTGTAAGCATCTAGGCCCTCAAGGTATGTTTCGGTGATTAATGACAACCATTATTGTGACTAATGAGTATGTGCAGCTTAATAGATCATTATCGCTCATTTGGTGATATGTCAAAAGAGGCCCCTCAATTTCATTATTCAAAAAGGCGATCTCGGTATTCAACTCAAGATTATTTCAAGACTAAGGATCTTTCTAGTACTAAGTGTCACAAGGTTGAGAAGGACACTTAGATTAGTATAGGTTTTATAGTTTTGTAGAGGTCGCACTATTAAGAGGGGTTAAGGTCAAGTAACTTGAGCATGGACATGATCAATCAAAAATGAATGCACACTATGGTCACTCAGGTTCCTAGAAGTTCAAATAAGTGGTTTTCAACTGATATCTCAAGAATATTTGGATTTCAATCAAGACTCAAATCAGAAAAGGCAAAATCAAGAAAAAGTCTATACACCGATTTAACCGACGCTTTCATTTTTCTATACGTCGGTTAAACGAAGTCAGCAGAGTCTGGACAAGTCACTACACCGGTTAAACCGACGTGTTTGAATTTAACGTCGGTGCATTAGTCCAGAGTTGGTTTTTCCAGGGTATTTCAAGGTTCTATACACCGGTTAAACCGATGCTATTTGAAATGGGACGTCGGTGCAATTGGCCAGTGAGATGGTTTTTCCAGGGATTTCTGAAGTTGTACTCACCAGTTAAACCGATGATAGTTTTGAGTTAACATCGGTGCAGTTGTCCAGAGACTTGGTTTTTCAGTTAATCAGTGGACAACTACACTCACCGGTTAAACCGATGATACGTCGGTTAATCTGCCCAAGTTGTAACGGCTAGTTTTCAGAAGGGGCAGTTTACATTCATCGGTTAAACCGACGTTGACTATTGGAGGTACGTCGGATTAACCGGTGCTACGCAGTTTTCTGGCAGCCTTTTCTCCAACGGCTCTATCCGTGTGAGCTGCATATATATACCCCTCCAATGGGTCATTTTGCCACTCTTGACACCAGGCAACATCCAAACACTCATACTATAGTCAAGAGCCACCTTGAGCTTCATCATTCACATATTTGTTCATTCAATCAATCAAGAAGCAAGACTAAGGACTTGAGTAGAGAGAAGCTTGTGTGCATCCGTTCTTGGTGATCGGTTCTTGCTCAAGTGAAGGCCCTAGCTTGTTACTCTTGGTGATTGGCATCACCTAGGCGATCTTGGTGATCGAGGTGTTTCTCGCGGAGCTTGCCAAGGATTGTGGGAGCCCGGAGAAGAAGATTGTACGTGGCTTGAGCTCCACCACGCTGGGATGGTGAACGGAGACTCTTAGTGAGCGCCCAAGTCTCGGTGACATGGGAGGTGACAAGACTCTTAGTGAGTGTCACAACGTGGATTAGGGGTGTGTGCCAACACATCGACACCACGGGAAAAAATCCGGTTGTCTCTTGCACTCTCTCTCTTTTCAAGCACTTACTTTCATGCAATCTTTCATGTGCTTGACCTTAGAGATCATAGCTTAGCTCTACCTTGCTTAGTTTCATATCTTTGTTAGCTTGTGTAGTTTGCTTTGTTTAGCTGGTTGGTGAATTGAGCCTTACTAGCTTTGCATAGGTTAAGGTTGTTTTAACTATCTTAGAAATTTGAAAAAGGCCCAATTCACCCCCCCTCTTGGTCCATCGATCCTTACAATTGGTATCAAAGCCTCGTTGCTCATTTGGATCATTAGGCTTCACCGCCTAGAGCTATGGCCAAGATGGGTGATTCGCCGCCTCACTTCAAGGGCAAGAACTTTGCTTATTGGAAAGTTCGCATGGACGCATACCTTGATGCGATTGCCCCCGAAGTGTGGTTGGCAACTAAGACCGGGTTCACCGGAACTCCCACCACCGAACAACTAAAGTGGAATGCTAAGGCTAGAAATGCAATTTTCGAAGCCATTAGTGAGGAAGTCTTTGCTAGAGTAAATGGCATGGACTTAGCAAGTGATATATGGAAAGAGCTAATTGAAATTCATGAAGGCTCCACAAAAGTCCGTGAACAAAATATCACTTGTTTAGAGCAAAGTATGATTCTTTTAAGATGCTTGCTCATGAAAATTGCAATGATATGTATTCTCGCTTGAATGTCATTGTCAAGGACATTAATGCTCTTGAAGTTTCTAAAATTGACAGTGGCTCCATCAACCGCAAAATTCTCATGCTCCTTCCGAAGCCCAAATACAACATTATCAATGCTATGCTTCAAAAGGAGAATCTTGATACAATGGAAGTGGGAGAGCTTGTGGGCGAAATTCGCGCTCATGAAATGGGTATCCTTGGTATGTCCGAAGAGCCAACAACAAGCAAGTCAATTGCTCTCAAAACCAAGGCCAACAAGCACCGCAAGCTCAAGATGGTCAAGCAAGAATCTAGCTCAAGCAATGAAGAAGAAGATCATCATGAGAGCTCATCCGATGATGAAGAAGATGGGGAACTTGCTCTCATGATGAGAAAGTTCACACGCTTGAGCGACAAGATAAACAAGAAGGGTTACAACTTTGACCCCAAAAGAAGGATGTTCCGGCCTAGGGAAGATGTCAAGTACAAAACATGCTACAATTGTGGAGAAAAAGGCCACATCTCCCCCGATTGCCCCAAGCCGGACAAGAGAAAGAAGGACAACAAAGGCAAACATCGCCATGATTCAAGCAATGATGAAGAGGATGAGAAGAAGAACAAGAACAAGAAGGTTGGGAAGAAGAAGAGCCATGACAAGAAGACCAAGCTCTTCCCAAAGAAGAAAGGCCACACCAAGAGAAGCTTCTTGGTGGAAAAACAGGAGTGGGTGACCGATGTCTCATCAAGCGAAGATTCAAGTGATGAAGAAGACATCGTCACCATCGCCCTCACAAATGAAGAACCACCACTACCTCCGCCTCCTATGTGCCTCATGGCAAAAGGTAACACCAAGGTATGTGAGGTGGATAGTGAAGATGATAGTGATGGAGAGCTTGACCCTTATGAATTCACTAACCTCATTAATGAGTATACATCCGTCATCAAGAGGGAAAAAGGCAAAGTCAAGATTCTTGAGAGCACTCATGCCAAGTTAGAGCTTGCCCACTCCGACTTGCTTGGCAAGTACAATGACTTGCTCAAAGAGCACAATGAGTCACTTGTACTTGCTAAACAAGTTGAAGAGAGCCACAAAATGCTTAAACAAGAGCATAGGGAGTTGGCTCACAAGTATCAAGAACTTGAATTTGCCTATGAAGCAATTGACCCAAGTCTTGAGAACTTTGCTCATGAAACTATTGAGAAGGTCAATGCTTCTACTTCATGTGATGACCTACTCATTAATGCAAATGCCACTAATATTGTGCCCGAGCTTGCTCCTTCTAGGGAAAAGGAATTGATGGATCAAGTGGCAAGCCTCAAGAGTAGTGTGGAGAAGCTCTGAAGAGGAGAATACATTCACAAGGAGATTCTCTTCAACAATGCCCGTGACTATGGCAAGAGAGGTCTTGGTTCATTTCCGGAGCCAAACATAGCTACTACTCCTTCTCCGGAGATCAAGACTAGCTTCATCAAGGAAGTTGGTTCATATTGCCAACATTGCCAAGTCACCGGTCACCACACTAGGGAGTGCACTTTACCCTCACGCCCTCTTCCCTCTTTACCCAAGAATTACTCATCAATGTTTCAAAATAACCACTTTCTTTTGAGTAAAGTGAAGGGCAAGGTGAAGGCCAAATTCATTGGCAAAATTGCTAAGGAGTCAAAGAAGAAGCTCCCCAAGCAACTTTGGGTCCCAAAACCTCTTGTCACACATGTGCAAGGCCCAAAGCTTGTTTGGGTTCCTAAAACTCAAAAGTGAATTCTCATGTGTGTAGGTGAACTACAAAGCCGGTGGAAAACATTGGGTACTTGATAGCGGTTGCTCTCAACACATGACCGGCAATGATAGCATGTTCACCACTCTTGAAGACCCCGGAGATCATGAACATGTCACCTATGGTGATAATTCAAGGGGAAAAGTTTTAGATTTGGGTAGAATAGAAATTTCTAAAGATTTATCTATTTCTAATGTCTTGTTTGTAGAAGCACTTAGTTTTAATTTCATTTCTATTGCTCAATTGTGTGATCTTGGACTAACGTGTGCCTTTGACAAGAATGGTGTTGTAGTAACTCATGAAAAAGACAAGTCATTGGTATTCACGGGGTTTAGGCATGGCAACATTTACTTGGTGGATTTCTCTTCAAAGCAAACAAGCACCATGACATGCCTCTTCACCAAGTCATCTCTTGGGTGGCTTTGGCATAGAAGAATTGCTCATATTAGCATGAGCAACCTCAAGAAAGCCCACAAGAGAGGGATGATCACCGGCTTGAAGGATGTTACCTTTGACAAGAACAAGTTATGCAAAGCATGTCAAGCCGGAAAACAAGTTGCAACACATCATCCCATCAAGATGATGTTGTCTACCTCCAAGCCGCTCGAGCTACTTCACATGGATCTCTTTGGTCCAACTACATAAAGAGCATTGGTGGTAACCTCTATTGCCTAGTTATCGTTGATGATTTTTCACGTTACACTTGGGTCATGTTTCTAGGCGATAAGGGTGAAACTCCGGAAATCTTCAAGACATTTGCAAGAAGAGCTCAAAGGGAGTACAACTCTCCAATTGTGAAGATCCGGAGTGACAACGGCACCGAGTTCAAAAATATGAAGATTGAAGAATAGTGCGATGAAGAGGGCATCAAGCATGAGTTCTCCGCCACCTACACGCCTCAACAAAATGGAGTGGTGGAAAGAAAGAACAAGACACTCATCACCCTAGCAAGAGCAATGTTGGATGATTATGGCACATCCGAGAAGTTTTGGGCGGAAGCAATCAACACGGTGTGTCATGCATCCAACCGAGTGTATCCCCACCGACTCCTCAAGAAAACTCCATATGAGCTCATCACCGGGAGGAAACCAAATATATCCTACTTTCGAGTCTTTGGTTGCAAATACTTCATTTATAAGAAGAAAAGGCTCGGTAAGTTTGAGAGTAGATGTGATGAAGGTTTATTTCTTGGTTATGCATCAAACTCCAAAGCATATAGAGTATTCAATCAAACCTCCGGGTTAGTTGAAGAAACATGTGATGTGGAGTTTGATGAATCTAATGGCTCCCAAGAGGAGGTTGTTGGCTATGACAATATAGGTGATGATGAGATTGATGAAGCTTTGAAGAAGATGTCCATTGGGGATATCAAGCCGGAAGAGGTGCATGAAGGCAATGATCAAGGGGGAGGACCTTCCTCATCTACACCAAGCACCTCCACGGCGCCCCAAGTGGATGAAGATCAAGAAAAAGATGATCCACTACCTCAAGAAGATGTGCCAACACCAACACCCCAAGTCCAAGAACAAGAAGAGCAAAGTGTTCCACCACAAGCACAAGTCACCTATGATCCACCCCAACAAGTATCCACTCAAGCACCGCTAGTGAAGCATGGTCGCATCTCCAAGGATCATCTAATTGGTCAAATCATTGGTAGTCCTTCCAAGGGAGTAAGAACTCGCTCCAAGCATGCTTCATTTTGCGAATATTACTCGTTTGTTTCTTGTATTGAACCCACTAGCATAGAGGAAGCACTTGAGGACTCGGATTGGGTGATGGCCATGCAAGAAGAATTAAACAACTTCACCCGCAATGAAGTTTGGGTCCTCGAAGCTCCTCCGAAAAGACAAGAACATCAACGGCACCAAGTGGGTCTTTCGAAACAAGCAAGATGAACATGGGGTGGTGATACGCAACAAAGCGAGACTTGTGGCAAAAGGGTTTTCTCAAGTCGAAGGTTTGGATTTTGGTGAAACTTTTGCTCCGGTCGCAAGACTTGAAGCTATCCGCATCCTTCTTGCTTACTCTTCACATCATAACATTAAGTTGTATCAAATGGATGTGAAAAGTTCCTTCTTAAATGGCGTAATTAACGAACTTGTTTATGTTGAGCAACCTCCCGGGTTTGAAGATCCGAGGAATCCTAACCATGTTTATAGGTTGCACAAGGCACTCTATGGGCTCAAACAAGCTCCAAGGGCTTGGTATGAGAGGCTTCGTGACTTCCTAATCATGCAAGGTTTCAAGATCGGGAGGGTGGACACCACATTGTTCACAAAAGACGTCAACGGGGATCTTTTCATTTATCAAATTTATGTTGACGATATTATCTTTGGCTCAACTAACGATTCACTAAGCCATGAGTTTGCTACCATGATGTCTAGGGAATTCGAGATGTCCATGATTGGCGAATTAACCTTCTTCCTTGGTTTTCAAGTCAAACAAATGAAGGAAGGGACATTCATCCATCAAGAAAAGTATACTAAAGATATCTTGAAGAAGTTCAAGATGGATGAGTGCAAGCCCATCAAGACACCCATGGCAACCAATGGGCATCTCGACTTGGATGTGGACGGTAAATCGGTTGATCAATCCCTCTATCGTTCTATGATAGGGTCTTTGCTTTATCTTACCGCATCTAGGCCCGATATAATGTTTAGTGTGTGCTTGTGTGCCCGCTTTCAAGCAAACCCAAAGGAATCACACCTCTCGGCTGTGAATAGGATCCTTCGGTATCTCAAGCACACCCCTAGCATAGGCTTGTGGTACCCCAAAGGTGCTAGCTTAGATCTCTTGGGATACTCGGATTCGGATTTTGCCGGAAGCCGTGTGGATCGCAAGAGTACCTCCGGGGGTTGCCACCTGCTTGGGCGTTCTCTAGTTTCTTGGTCGAGTAAGAAGCAAAATTCCGTGGCTTTGTCCACCGCGGAAGCGGAATATATAGCGGCCGGTGCATGTTGTGCCCAAATCCTATATATGAAGCAAACCCTTTTGGACTTTGGTGTGAAACTAGATAGGATCCCACTCCTTTGTGACAATGAAAGTGCCGTAAAAATTGCCAAAAATCCGGTTCAACACTCTCGCACAAAGCACATTGATATTCGCCATCACTTCTTGCGTGATCACGAAGCTAAAGGAGACATATCTCTTCAAGGTGTGAGATCCGAGGAGCAATTGGCGGATATTTTCACAAAACCTTTAGACGAGAGTACTTTTGTAAGGCTAAGGAATGAGCTTAATGTGTTAGATGCGGCAAACGTCATGTAAGTTGTCTTGTCATATAGAAAAATGCATACATATAGAACACTTGTCTAACCATGGTAAGATAGTGATGAGCAAGGGTTTAGCTAGAGGTGGTGGTCCACTTGTTTTCCTCTAGGCTTGTAGAAAGGCTCATCATGAAGAAGCTTCCCGTGGGTTCAAACTTGACAAGTAGAATTTAAATTCTTGCTATGCATTTCTTGTCATATAGATGTGCACTTCATGTTTACCTCTTCTTTCGCATTTGGTTGTAGCTTGCACCATCATTGCATGCGTAAGGGTCACAAAGGAGATCACTTGATGAAAATGAGACTTGTTTTATATACAAGATCTTAATTCATGAAAAGTGAAAAGAGCGAAGTGTTAGGTGCGTTATTGCCTAGTGAGTCATGTCATAATGAGTTTGAAGCTCTCTATCTTCAATATTCCTATGACAAGGCTCATACATTTTATTTGGCGCTTTGTCTCGCTTTGCGGCTTTTCCTTTGTTTAAAAAGAAAATTATTTAAGCTAGTGTGCTATCCTATTTATTTTGAGGGGTAAAGTCGCCTATGCAAGTCCATTAACTTGAGTTTATTTGAATCTTATAAGTTTATTGGACTTAGCATAGAAGTGTGAGCTGAGTGAAGGTTTTTGGGTTCACCAGTTAAACCGACGCTTAAAAGGTTTTAACTCCACGGTTTAACCAGCGTTACTAAGTTTCAGCCTCAGCTCAGTCAAACCAGGCGTTCAACCGGCGTATACAAATTTCGGAGCATCGGATCAACCGGTGAACGTATTAAAGTTCTGTCTCAGAAATCAACCGGTGATCCCATCAATCAACCGGCGAGTTCAAAAAGCATTACGTCGGATCAACCGGCGCTCAGATGATTTTTTGCTGGAGTCTCGGGTGAACTGCACCGATGCAATCGACCGGCGCTCAAGACCTAGGCATCGGTTTAACCGGCGTAAAGGAAAAACGCGGGGCCCACCTGTCATATATCCCTTGCCCGCGGCCTCTATTTTTCTCAGATTATTCTTCTCGCCGCCGCCGCTCTGCTCCCGCAACCGACTCGCTCGCGGCGCCGCCATTCCACCTTGCCGCCGCCGTACGCCGTCCTTGCACGCCCGCGCCGCCGCCTTGTGCCGCCCGCGTGCCTTCTGCGCCGCCCCGCGCGCACAACCGCCACCGCGATGCGCCGCCGCCGCCTGCGCCCCGCCATTGCCGCCACCAGCGCGCAGCTCCACCTCTCTGCACCCAAGCCAAGCAAACCAAGCCACATCGCCCACACAGCGCAAGTTCACCGCACGCGAAACCCTACTCGCGTATCCACGCCTCGCACGCCAAGTGTTCGGTGTTTTTCTTGAACCATCGCGCTCGCCCTAGCTCGCAGCGCCGCATCCTTGTCGCTCCTAGTTGTCGAGATGGGTTGTGAGAAGAGGAAGGGGAAGGAGGTTGTGGTCGAGAAGCCCGCTCGCAAGCGGACTCGTGCAGAGAGAGAGGCCGAGAGGGCCGAGATGGTGGCCAAGGCCGCCGAGGAGCAGGCGTCAGGCCGTGCTCGCCCGTTCGCGATCAGGGATCCGCCAGCCAGGGGCAGGGGCAGAGGCCGAGGTATGGGCCGAGTCAGAGGTGCCAGGGCAACCAGGGCCACTACACAGCAGACTGAGGGTGATACGTCTGAGGGGGAGCCGATAGCTGTAGAGTCAGATCACTCAGCTTCAGATTCAGATGCAGCGCAGTCTGAGCAGTCGCAGGGGCAGGGCACACAGGAGTCACCGACTCTACGACGGTCTGGCCGCACTCGGCAGACGTCCCCAGCAGGAGAGTCTTCTCGGGCGACCGAGCGTCGCACTGGACTGAGGACGCGAGGAGGTCACCAGCCGCAGGAGCCTCGCAGGTCCGCAGCAGCAGCAGCGGCAGCTCGTAGAGCCAAGGCCCTAGAGGCTGAGCGCGCAGTGTTCCGTATGGACACTGTTGTACGTCTAGAGCCAGGTGTGCTGCTCCAGAACTTGACCAAGGCCAATGCGGCGAAGGTCAAGAGGCTCAGGTGGAGTGTTCAGGAGGAGGACTGGTTTCCCGTGACCCGTGACAGCAGGGTCGACCGTAGGTTCTGGACGCTTCTTCAGGCCAGTTTCTACGAGACCTACTAGAGGCGGGGCCACAGGATCTTCCCGCACAGAGTGCTTGACTGGGTGTCACTGAGGACAGCAGGAGGAGGAGCAGACGTCAGAGAGCACTTCGCTCACTTCAGGGGCCTGCCCAGGTTACTCCAGATTGAACAGAACAGATATATAGAGGACTGGGTCAGAGTGTTCTACGCCACAGCCTGGATCCCTCCCGAGCGCAGAGCAGTACACTTCGTGTTTGGAGGCCAGGTCTTTGGTCTGTCTAGGGCGACTATAGCAGGGATTCTTGGAGTTGACTTAGTTGACGTCTCCCTGCACGAGATGGTTTACGGAGATGCAGATCCACCGCGCAGAGCTATGATTGGCGGGATTGCACCTTCTCACGAGGCGATCTCTCAGTGCTTCCGCCAGCCGTTCCCTGCCTCCTACGCCAGAGTTCCCAGCCTGCTGACCCCAGAGGCATACGCAGTACACATGGCACTCCGGAGGACTTTGCTACCGAGGAGTGGATACCTAGAGGGGTTTACAGGTCTGCAGCAGCTCCTGCTTCTACACATCCTCACTCACGAGCCGTTTGACATAGTTGACTTTATTCTGGCTGAGATAGAGAATGTGATCATAGACGGGATGGGTGTGGTGCGACAGTTTCCCTATGCGCACTGGATCAGCTATATATGTTCTATGATTGTGCCAGCAGAGTCACCCATCAGCGCTCCTTACCATCACGATGAGGCTCCCCGGTTCCCAGTTTACCGTCCGACAGCACCACAGGACCGGAGGAGGGACAGACAGGCCGAGAGAGCTGCCATGGCACAGTTGTCACCAGAGGCACAGGCCCGTGTGGCACAGGAGGATGAGGCACTGCTAGCTGCCGAGGCCCAACTTCCCGAAGGAGATGATGAGATACACTAGTCTGAGCTTGAGTCAGACTCCTCCGAGGACGTCGAGTACTTCCCTGCAGCAGCCCCAGCTAGTCACGACCACGAGGCAGGGGGTTCCAGAGAGCCAGTCCCAGAGTCAGCCACTGCTGCTACAGTCTCTGAGTCCCAGGTGTCTCAGCCGTCCGAGCTCACCGCACTTCTACAGCAGCTTGTGACTCAGCAGAGAGAGGACCGGCTTGCACAGGAGGAGGCCAGGAGAGCCCATGAGGCTCAGCTTGCTGCTATACAGAGGGAGGCCGCCCGAGACCGGGCTGCGACCGAGGAGCGTTTTGTCGGGCTTATTGACAGAGTCTCTCAGAGGACAGACGCTCAGTTGCAACAGATGCAGTAGGGCATGATGGCGATGTTCGGGATGATCTCACAGCTTTACTCTCACACCGGACTCGCCCCACAGTAGCCAGGACTTCAGGGTGTTGCAGCACCTCAGCTTGCGGTCACACCAGCTCCTCCTCCAGTTACTACTGCAGCTCCTGCTCTCTCGACGACACCGGAGACCACGTTCTCGATGTCCGTACTACTTGGGTCTGCCGGTCGTCCACTCTTCTCACCGCTACCAACGACTTCACTCTTCCAGGACTCTCCTTCGGCAGTCCAGTCAGTCGCCCTCCCCGTTGTACCACAGACACTACCTTCAGGAGGAGGAGGAGAGGGTTCTTTGCTTCAGCAGTTGACACAGCCGGCAGCCTCAGCACTTACTTCAGATATTGACACATCTTCTGCTGAGCCGGTTACTACTTCCACAGACCCTCTTCCAGGCAGTGCCAGCACGAGAGCCTCGACGACAGCTACACCTCCAGTCAGTTCAGATCCAGCAGGCAGTTCTGACCAGCAGCTCCCGTCTGTCACCGAGGGTACACCGTCCGACGACGATGACCCGGACCGCTTCCTCGCCGTGCCGCGACAGCCGGATCAGTAGCTCGCCTTTTTGGTGCTTTGACGCCAAAGGGGGAGAGAGTCAGGGGGAGTTGGAGGAGTCAGGGGGAGGGTAGAGTTAGAGAGAGCTCGTAGTTATCAGGACTTTGATGCTTTGTATCACATTCGGTGTTAATTCATGGATATGTACATTTGTCGTTTGAGTATGCTGTGGTTTGAGACATATCTAAGGATTTCGTTTGAGCCGTTGAGCTCTTTGGTCCTTTTTCGAGTTTGCTTGTGTTTATCTTGTTTTATCTTTCTCGCTCTCTCGTTATTTATGTTTGTGTTGTCATCAATCACCAAAAAGGGGGAGATTGTAAGCATCTAGGCCCTCAAGGTATGTTTCGGTGATTAATGACAACCATTATTGTGACTAATGAGTATGTGCAGCTTAATAGATCATTATCGCTCATTTGGTCATATGTCAAAAGAGGCCCCTCAATTTCATTATTCAAAAATGCGATCTCGGTATTCAACTCAAGATTATTTCAAGACTAAGGATCTTTCTAGTACTAAGTGTCACAAGGTTGAGAAGGACACTTAGATTAGTATAGGTTTTATAGTTTTGTAGAGGTCACACTATTAAGAGGGGTTAAGGTCAAGTAACTTGAGCATGGACATGATCAATCAAAAATGGATGCACACTATGGTCACTCAGGTTCCTAGAAGTTCAAATAAGTGGTTTTCAACTTATATCTCAAGAATATTTGGATTTCAATCAAGACTCAAATCAGAAAAGGCAAAATCAAGAAAAAGTCTATACACCGGTTTAACCGACGCTTTCATTTTTCTATACGTCGGTTAAACGAAGTCAGCAGAGTCTGGACAAGTCACTACACCGGTTAAACTGACATGTTTGAATTTAACGTCGGTGCATTAGTCCAGAGTTGGTTTTTCCAGGGTATTTCAAGGTTCTATACACCGGTTAAACCGACGCTGTTTGAAATGGGATGTCGGTGCAATTGGCCAGTGAGATGGTTTTTCCAGGGATTTCTGAAATTGTACTCACCGGTTAAACCGACGATAGTTTTGAGTTAACGTCGGTGCAGTTGTCCAGAGACTTGGTTTTTCAGTTAATCAGTGGACAACTACACTCACCTGTTAAACCGATGATACGTCGGTTAATCTGCCCAAGTTGTAACGGCTAGTTTTCAGAAGGGACAGTTTACATTCATCAGTTAAACCGACGTTGACTATTGGAGGTACGTCAGATTAACCGGCGCTACACAATTTTCTGGCAGCCTTTTCTCCAACGGCTATATCCGTGTGAGCTGCCTATATATACCCCTCCAATGGGTCATTTGGCCACTCTTGACACCAGGTAACATCCAAACACTCATACTATAGTCAAGATCCACCTTGAGCTTCATCATTCACATATTTGTTCATTCAATCAATCAAGAAGCAAGACTAAGGACTTGAGTAGAGAGAAGCTTGTGTGCATCCGTTCTTGGTGATCGGTTCTTGCTCAAGTGAAGGCCCTAGCTTGTTACTCTTGGTGATTGGCATCACCTAGGCGATCTTGGTGATCGAGGTGTTTCTCGCGGAGCTTGCCAAGGATTGTGGGAGCCCGGAGAAGAAGATTGTACGTGGCTTGAGCTCCACCACGCCGGGATGGTGAACGGAGACTCTTAGTGAGCGCCCAAGTCTCGGTGACATGGGAGGTGACAAGACTCTTAGTGAGTGTCACAACGTGGATTAGGGGTGTGTGCCAACACATCGACACCACGGGAAAAAATCCGGTTGTCTCTTGCACTCTCTCTCTTTTCAAGCACTTACTTTCATGCAATCTTTCATGTGCTTGACCTTAGAGATCATAGCTTAGCTCTACCTTGCTTAGTTTCATATCTTTGTTAGCTTGTGTAGTTTGCTTTGTTTAGCCGGTTGGTGAATTGAGCCTTACTAGCTTTGCATAGGTTAAGGTTGTTTTAACTATCTTAGAAATTTGAAAAAGGCCCAATTCACCCCCCTCTTGGTCCATCGATCCTTACATCGTGTTCACAGCAAAAAGACCTCTCATGAAATTTGGGAAGCACTTGAAGCTATCTATGTTGGTTCTAAAAAGCTTCGTGAAGAAAAATATCAAGTGCTTAAGGAAAAACTTAATGAATTCAAAATGCTTCCAAATGAATTGGTTGAACAAATGTATGCTCGATTGAATGTGCTTATTGAGGACATCAACACTCTTGAAATTTCTCCTTTGTCTACTAGTGATATCATTCGGAAGATCCTTCATTGTCTACACAAGCCAAAGTACAACATCGTCACCTCATTGCTCTATGAGAAGGATCTTGAAACACTTGAAGTGAGTGATGTTCTTGGGAAGATTTGGTCTCATGAGATGTTCCTCTTGGGAGAAGTTGATCCACCGCAAGACAAGAGAGATCTTGCACTCAAAGCTAAGAGTGATCATAAGTCCAAGAAAAAGAACAAGTGCAAAGTTCCATCACCAAGCTCAAGCGATGATGAAGCTAACAAAGATTCAAGTGATGAAGATGGTGATGTTGAGCTAGCACTTCTCATGAGGAAGACCTCCAAGATGATGTCAAGGTTGAACAAGAGAGGGTACAACTATGACCCCAAGAAAAACAAGTTTTGTACCCGGAAAAGCAAGGAAAAGATCAAGAAAATGTGTTACAATTGCGGCAAATATGGCCACCTCTCATATGATTGTCCGGAGGCTTCAAAGCTCAACAAGAAACAAGAAGATGATGACAATCAATACAAGACATCAAAGAAAAGTCATGAGAAGAAGGACCACAAGAAGAAAGGGTCTTTCACAAGAAAAGAGAAGATCAAGGCTTTCCTTGGAGAATGGATCACGGATGGTGAATCCTCAAATGATGACTTAAGTGATGAAGAATCCAAGAAAAAGATTGTGGGGATTGCCATACATAATGATGAAGATGATGGTGATGAGGCACCTCTACCTCCACCACCCATGTGCTTCATGGCAAAAGATAACTCCAAGGTGAGTGATGATGACGACTCCTCTAGTGATGAAAGTGAACATTGCTTATCTCCTAATGAAGTGCAAAACATCCTAGATGAGTACCAACAAGTGATCAAGAAGTACAAATCAAAATGCAAAGTTCTTGAAATTGAATATGCCAAGCTTAAGGCCTCAAATGATGAGTTGATTGTTAGGCATAATGAGGTAGTAGAAACTCATGATACAAGCATTGTTCCTAGCAAGCAACTTAGAGAGGAGCATGACAAGCTACTTGTTAAGCATGATGAATTGAATGTTAAATATGAGGAAGTAGTTGTGCTTAACAAGTCACTTACTTCATGCAACAAGAAGATTAAGCTTGATTATGCTAACTTAAATATGATGTATCAAGAACTTGACCTTGCCTTTGATGCTTTGGATGAAGAACTAAAAGAAACTCAAAAGAAAGTCATCAAAGTTAATATAGCTACTTCTTGTGATGATCTTGTGGAGTTGCCTCACCCTACTACTTGTCATCATGCTTCTCCTTCTTGTTCAAAAACTAACCATGATAAGGAGAAACAACTTGAGGAGGAACTTGAAAGCATGAGCAAATGCATGTTCAATGTGACAAGAGGAGAATACTTGCATAAGGAGATTCTCTTCCACAATGCAATGCACTTTGGGACAAATGGACTTGGATCATTTCCCAAGCCTCTGGAAAATTGTCCCAAGTCGCTGGAGCTCAAAGCATGCTTCAACAAGGAAGTTGGCTCATATTGTCAAATCACCGAGCATCACACAAGGGAGTGTCCAATTTCTACTCGTCCACCTCCTACCTTGCCTCCTAATTACATGTCTCAATTCAATGAACATCATTTCTTGTTAAGCAAGCTTAAAAGTGGCAAGGTTAAGGCAAAGTTTATTGGCACTCACATGAAGGGAAAGCTACCACGCCAACTATGGGTTCCTAAAGCTTTAGTAACTCATGTCAAAGGACCCAAACTTGCTTGGGTTCCCAAACCTCAAAAGTGATTCATTTGTGTGTAGGTGAACTACAAAGCCAGTGGCAAGCATTGGGTGCTTGATAGCGGATATACATAACACATGACCGGTTATGTAAAGATGTTCACCTCACTAGATGAGGATGTGGGCGATTATGAACATGTCACCTTTGGTGATAACTCAAAAGGAAAAGTGGTAGGTTTGGGTAAGGTAGCCATTACCAAGGATCTTTCTATCTCTAATGTGTTGCTTGTTGAGTTGGTTAGTTTCAAATTGTTATCTATTGCTTAACTTTGTGATTTAGGACTAATATGCACCTTTAGTGATAGTGAGGTTGTAGTGACAAACAAGGAGGACAAGAGCTTAATATTCAAAGGATTTCGACATGGTATCATTTACCTTGTTGATTTCTCATCTAATGATGCTAGTTTGGCGACATGTCTCTTCTCCAAGAACTCCATGGGTTGGCTTTGGCATCGCCGCATTGCTCATATTGGCATGAGCCAACTCAAGAAGGCCTTCAAACGAGGTATGGTGGTTGGTGTCAAAGATGTTACTTTTGACAAAAATAAATTGTGTAGTGCTTGTCAAGCCGGGAAGCAATTTGCATCATCACATCCCATGAAGGCTTATTTGTCAACATCAAGAAGCTTGGAGCTAGTACACATGGATCTCTTTGGGCCAACCACCTACAAAAGTCTTGGCGGTAATCTCTATTGTCTTGTAATTGTTGATGATTATTCTAGATATACTTGGACTTTCTTTTTAGAGGACAAGAGCAAGACTATGGGGGTCTTCAAGATTTTTGTCAAGCAAGCTCAAAATGAATTTGAGTCAAGTGTTGTGAAGGTCCGGAGTGACAATGGCATGGAGTTTAGGAACACTCAAGTAGAAGAGCTTTGCAACGACATGGGGATCAAGCATGAGTTTTCATCAACATACACACCCCAACAAAATGGAGTGGTGGAAAGGAAGAACAAGACATTAATCACTCTTGCAAGAGCAATGTTAGATGACTATGGCATCTCACAAAGATTTTGGGCGGAAGCCATCAACACCGCATGCCATGCATCCAACCGAGTTTATCTCCACCGCTTCTTGGGAAAGACACCCTATGAGCTTCTCGTTGGGAGGAAGCCCAACATCTCCTACTTCCGGGTGTTTGGTTGCAAATGCTACATATTCAAGAAAAGGAAGCACCTAGGCAAGTTTGAAAGTAGATGTGATGTTGGTTTTCTTGTTGGTTATTCATCAAACTCCAAAGCATATCGAGTATTCAATAGTGCTACTAGCAAGATTGAAGAAACTTGTGATGTGGAGTTTGATGAGACTAATGGCTCCCAAGGGGAAGTTTTCTCTTGCGATGATGTAGGTGATGAACCACTTCGAGAAGTCATGAAGAACATCACTATTGGGCAAGTCAAGCCAAAGGAGGAGGTAGAAGAGCTACAAGCCTCATCCACTCAAGTGGAAGTCACTTCCAAGCATGACTCAAACGATGAAGACAAGTCTACACCATCACATCACCATGATGAGTCATCCGATGAAGAAGATGATGCCTCACCTCCTTTTCATGATGCCCAAGATGAACAAGTGGTCGAAGAACAACTTCCATTTGATGACACGCACATCACAAGTGAACAAGCCCAAGCTCAAGATCAAGATGGCGAACCACAAGAAGAATCAACGTCTCAAGCACAAGAGAGGCTTACAAGAACTTCAAGAAATCATCCCATTGACTTGGTCATGGGTAACCCCTCTGGTGGAGTAAGAACTCGTAGACGTCAATATGCCTCTTTTTGTGAACATTACTCGTTTGTTTCTTGCTTGGAACCCACAAATATAGATGAAGCTCTTGAGGACCCGGATTGGGTGATGGCCATGCAAGAAGAGCTCAACAACTTCACCCGCAATGAAGTTTGGGTTCTTGAAGAACGTCCTCAAGATAAGAATATCATTGGTACTAAGTGGGTCTTCCGCAACAAACAAGATGAGCATGGTGTAGTGATTCGCAACAAGGCAAGACTTGTGGCACAGGGCTTTGCACAAGTTGAAGGGTTGGATTTTGGTGAAACATTTGCTCCCGTTGCAAGACTTGAAGCCATCCGTATCCTTTTAGCGTACGCTTCACATCATAACATGAAACTCTTTCAAATGGATGTGAAGAGTGCGTTCTTAAATGGCTTTATTAATGAGTTAGTGTTTGTTGAACAACCTCCCGAGTTTGAGGACCCTAGATATCCTAATCATGTTTATAGGTTGCACAAGGCGCTCTACGGGCTCAAGCAAGCGCCAAGGGCTTGGTATGAACGCCTTCGTGACTTCCTTCTCAACAAGGGCTTCAAGATCGGGAGGGTGGATACAACTCTATTCACAAGAATCATCAATGAAGAGCTATTCGTATGTCAAATCTATGTTGATGATATCATTTTTGGTTCACCTAACCCCACTCTTTGCAAAGAATTTGGAGAAATGATGGCTAGGGAATTCGAGATGTCCATGATCGGTGAGCTCAATTTCTTCCTTGGGTTTCAAATCAAGCAATTGAAGGAAGGGACTTTTATCCATCAAGAAAAGTATACAAAGGATATTCTCAAGAAATTCAAGATGGATGATTGCAAGCCGATCAAGACTCCAATGCCAACTAATGGACATCTTGACTTGGATGAGGGAGGTAAATCGGTTGACCAAACTCTCTATCGTTCCATGATTGGGTCGCTTCTTTACCTAACCGCATCTAGGCCCGATATCATGTTTAGCGTATGCATGTGTGCCCGCTTTCAAGCTAATCCTAAGGAATCACACATTAGTGCCATTAAGAGGATCCTTAGATATCTCAAGCATACGCCTAGCATAGGCTTGTGGTACCCCAAAGGCGCTAGTTTTACCCTCTTGGGATACTCGGATTCGGACTTTGCCGGATGTCGTGTGGATCGCAAGAGTACATCGGGTGGGTGCCACTTACTAGGGCGTTCCTTGGTCTCTTGGTCGTCAAAGAAACAAAATTCCGTGGCCTTGTCAACCGCGGAGGCAGAATATATTGCCGCCGGGGCTTGTTGTGCTCAAATCCTCTACATGAAGCAAAGCCTCTTGGACTATGATGTAGTATTAGATAGGATCCCGCTCCTTTGTGATAACGAGAGTGCCGTTAAAATTGCTAATAACCCGGTTCAACACTCTCGCACCAAGCACATAGATATTCACCATCACTTTCTAAGAGATCATGTGGTAAGGAATGATATACTACTTTGTGGTGTTCGTTCCGAAGATCAATTGGCGGATATCTTCACCAAACCTCTAGATGAGAGCACCTTTTGTAGGTTGCGAAGTGAGCTTAACGTTCTAGATGCTTCTAATGTCATATAATTGCCTTGTCATATAGATGCATTTCATATGTACAAATGCTAGGGGCTTGTCTAACCTTGTCAAGATAGTGATGAACATGGGTCTTGCATGAGCCGATGGTCTTCGTTTCGCTCATGGCATGAAGAATGGTTCATCATGAAGAAGCTTGCCAAGGGTTAAAACTTGACAAGATAGATTAAATTTGTGCAATGCATGTGCTTGTCATATAGAATGCATCCATGTTTAATTTCTAGCTTTGCATTGGCATTGCATCACGTTAGTAGCATCACAAGGGAGCAAATCACACTTCGAGAAAGATATTCATGCTAAATATGATATATCATCTCTACAAGAGTGATAAGATCAATATTGCGCTTTCATGCCTATTGAGCCACGTCCTATCGAACTTAAAGTTTCAATCTCTAAGTTCATAGGAAAAGTGGCTCATACATTTGGTTTTTGTGTTTAAAACCTCGCTTGAATCTTAATTTGCCTATGTGTATGTAAAAGCTTTCGAGCACTATAAGTATGAGTGTTTGAGGGGTGAGGTTGTCTCTCGAAAATGGTCCAAATTGAGCATTTATGGTCTTGGTTTTGAAAATTTGGATCAGAAGTAGAGTTTGTAGTTCAGCAGAAAATTCTCTTCACCACCGGTTAAACCGACGCCCTGGTTTACCATGCATCGGTTCAACCGGTGCTTAAGTCTTCATGGCTCAGCTTCTGCATCATCTCTGGAACAACCTCCGACCGTTACACCGACGGCCACCGGTGCATCCGATGGTTGGCGGATGAACCGACGACATCACATCGGTTCAACCGGTGCTACTGCGTGGAGTTTTGGCCCATGTAGCGCCTCTGGACCTTCCTCCTGCAGTTGCACCGACGCCCGTCGGATGCTCCGATGCTTCACTAGCGGTTCTTCCGGTGCGACTGTTGACCACGTTTTCATCTCATCCAGATCTGGTCAACCTTACACCTATGGATACACCGATGCCTATATCTCCGAACCATCGGACCTTCCAGTGCTTTAGGGTTGGCGGGCCCGCTCATCATGTTTCACTTAACCCGTCCGCGGGCCCCGTGCGTCAGTCACCGCGGCTCCTTTCTTCTTCCTCGTGAAACCGCTGCCCCCGCACCAGCGTCTTCGCCCGTACACTGCTCCGCCGCCGCTCGCGCACTACTCCGCCGCCTCTCGCGCGCCGCTCCGCCACAGCTCGCACGCACGCCGCCGCCGCAGCACTCCGCGCCCGCGCTGAGCCTTCACTGCACCCGCGACACGCATGCGCCGCGCCTGCGCCACACCCGCAGTGCCGCTCACCACCGCCGCCGACGCACCCTTTCGCGCGCAACTTCTCCGGCTCTACACTGTCTCCCACACGCATGCTTTTAAGTCCGATTTGAGTTCCCTCCACCCTCGGTTCGAGTGCACGCAAGGTGTTCGAGAAATTGCATCTTAGGTTTTTTCTTTGATTTCTTCTCGACCGATTCTCGGGCAAGCAAGGGTATGGTGCTGTCCCTCCTAGCATGTGATGTAACTTCGTGTTCTTATCCTTTACACACATGTTTACATATATCCTTGCCTTGCTCACTCACATCGAATCTCATTACTTCAATAGTTCTTTTTTGGGGTGTTAGTGAGTTGTTATCCACTAGATCTCACCATAATAGGCTCATATCATTCCATGCTTTGCTTAAGGACATTCTTTCCTTTAGTAGATATCTCGTATATGCATAATTCCCTGTCTTAATTCCATTATCTTCTATCAATTCTCTATGACAGATGGCAGGAGACAAAAAGGGCAAGGGCAAGCAGGTTGTGCAGAAGAAGAAGCGCACTCGTGAGGACCGAGAGCGAGAGAGAGCAGAGGCAGTTGCAGATGTAGCAGACAGGCAGGGTTCACTCAGGATCAGAGATCCTCAGGCTCAGGGGGAGCCACAGCAGCAGTTATGTCGCTCAGGACGTACTCAGACAGCTCAGACCACACCTGAGTCCCGCTCACATCCACAGACTCGAGGTGGTGGTACTCACAGGGCAGCAGGCCGTGACAGTGAGAGAGAGGCAGCTGGTCAGGACAGTGGTGCAGAGGAGGAGCCTCCACAGGTTGAGCTGCTTGATCTTCGGGGCATTCCAGGACCTAGGGTCAAGAGATTGAGATATGTCACCCCGGAGCAGTGGTTTCCCGAGCAGAGGGACGTTGGAGTTGACCGTCGCTTTCACACTCTGCTCCAGGAATCTTTCTACCACGCCTATATCCAGATGGACAGCCGAGCAGCGTGCAGAGTTCCTCAGGCAGTAGTAGGTTCTGCATTAGCTACAGCACCCCTCAGCTCAGTCACTCACGTTTGAGTCACCCTCACAGGCTGAGGTGCTCCGTCCGTCCGTTGTGCGCCCCACTCAGCCAGACCTGACTCCCGTCATGTCTGCTCCTCTGACGGACTCCACGGTCGTCACCGAGCCAGTTGCTACCGCTACTCCAGCTACTTCTGCTGCTCCGACGACTCCGGTCGAGCAAAAGTCCTCTTCAGTCGACGACGACTGGACGGACGACGACGCCGACAACTCCGCCGCTCAGTTTTCCACCGGACCGAGCTTGAAGACCCTGCCTTCTTCAGCTCAGGACTAGTTCGTCTTCCTTTTTGGTGCTTTGTTGCAAAAGGGGGAGATAGATAGGGGAGTAGAGATAGGGGGAGCTTGGTGGTTTGTGGCGTGTTTGGATCTTCATGGTTTTTGTGTATGGACATGTTATTTGGATATTGTGTATGCTCTGTGTTAACATGTCCCTACATGTATTTTATTTCGAGTAATGCATGCTTGTTTATCGTGTCTCAATTTCATATCATGTGTATCTCGACTTTGTGTTGTCATCAATCACCAAAAAGGGGGAGATTGAAGCGCATCTAGGCCGATAGATGCTAATGGTAAGTTTCGGTGATTAATGACAACCGTATGCGACTAACGTATGTTTTGAAGGAAAAATTAATGGTTAGTCTAGTCTCATATGAAATAACAAAGGAGACCCCTCAATTCGGAACAACCATGCGTGCCAAGGACTCAATTTTAAAGGTTAAGGACCTTTCTAGTCTCAAGTGTCACAAAGTGATGAAGGACACTTGATTTAGCTAGGGTTTATAGTTTTTAGTTCTTGACCATACTATTAAGAGGGGTTCGTGAGTTAGTAGCTTGACCGAAATTGAGTTGGCCTTAGAAATCTTGCACACTCGCTCAAAAACAGCCCAAGATGGTCAATACAAGTTAACACAACGCTTGGAAGAAGAAACAATCAAAGTTACATTCAAATCCAAGTCAATTCAGTTGAAAACAAAGAAAAACAGCAGCACCGGTTTAACCGATAACTTAGCATCGGTGCATCCGACGCTTGGCGGAAGTTCCGACGCCCCTGTCGGTCTATCTGTCTGGAGGCAAGCAGAAATCGAATCAACAATCTCTATAGCACCGGTTGAACCGATGGTATCAAGCAAAGCAGCAGTGCATTAGAAGTACTATGTTCCAGAGAGCATGTTTTGGTGGACCTCAACTCGCCTTCAGCATCGGTTGAACCGACGCTTCAGAATCAAGCACCGGTGCATTGGATATACTATGTTCCCGAGACCTTGTTTTAGTTGACCAGTGAACCTCTTCAACACCGGTTGAACCGATGCCCCTACGGAGCATGCACCAGTGCAATGACGCAAGCCTGGATACTGTGTCAGAACCCCAACGGCTACTAATTGGACACAGAGAGACCGGTTGAACCGATGCTTTCACTTTCTAACCCGTCGGTTCTTCCGGTGGTCTCGATTTTTCTGCAGTTGACTTCCAACGGCTATGTAACTCTTTCCACTCTATATAAGGGCACCCCCTGGCTCATTTGAAGTGCCTTTGACACCCTGAATACCTGAGGCCACCCTTGAGAAGAAGAGAAAGTGCTTTGAACAAAAGGGAGAAGATCTAGTACATTGTTTGTGCTTCAATCTTGAAGAATTCATCCTTTGCAAGTGTAGCAAGTGTGCTTGAGCTAGGGCCAACTGAGTGTAGGTCAAGTGAAGCCTTAGGAGCTTGTTACTCTTGGTGTTTGATGGCACCTAGCTGGTCTTGGTGATAGGGAGGTTCTTGGTGAGCTCTTGGAGTTTGTGGGAGCCCCAAGACAAGAAGATTGTACACGGTGTGAAGCTTGCCATTCCGGAGATGGAGAAGGAGCATTCTTAGTGATCACTTGCTCCTTGGTGAAGCAAGGGAGCTATACCCTTGTGTAGGTGCTCCAATGTGGATTAGGGGGGAGCGTCAACTCCACGATACCACGGGAATAAAATCCGGTTGTCTCGTGTCCCTTACTTTTATTTCAAGCAATTAAATCCTTTTGTTGTTATCCTTGCTTTTGATTGCTTGTAGATTGACTAGGACAACTTGCATGGTAGAGTGATCTCTTGCTTAGATTTTGATCTTGCTAGTGTGCAAACTTCTAGATAAAATGATCATGATATGATAGTATGTTTACCTACCTAAGGACCTTTTGCTAGCGTGCTCTAGTGACTAGGTTTCAAATTTGTAGATTGGGCAATACTAATCTAGGTTAAAGACTAAGTAGAAATTTGAAAAAGTCTCAATTCAACCCCCCATTCTTGGACCACGATCCTTGTGAACATCTTCGTGGGAAACTTTCAAGACACTTGTGAGCGCCCTGGAAACCCATAGGATCTAAGGAGTTGCCAACAGAAGCAAGGAGAAACATGATGCGAGTATATCTGGTGTTTCTTGAGGCAATGCAACGAGCTACCCAAAGTCGTTGACACCGACATCATTGAGGTGTTCCTATCTGGGACCACCTGCGAGTACCTCGTCCACCAGTTGGGGCGCAAGGGCCTGCGGATCACCAAGGAACTCCTTGACATCGCGACAAGCCACGCCTTGGGAGAGGAAACAGTCGGGACAATCTTCGACCACGCCAAGGACTGCGCTACGAGGGTTGTCTCGTAGTTGCGTCGATGTAACTCTTTTTCTCTCAATGAAATACACGCTCAGGTACGTTCACGAAAAAAATATCATACATTAGGGGGCTAGGAAGGATGGAACAAATGAGAATCTCAAGATGCTCCCAACCACCACTTTTGCATTATTCTTGATTTTTTTAACCTTAGGTTACATCAGGAAACAACGACTAAAATTAGAACATACACTTTATTTAAGTTAACCCAAATACCCTTATATTTGTTTATAAATTACTCAGCACTGCAAACCCTAGTGGTTACAAGAGCCTCAGTAGCACCTGAGGTTCTGGGTTCGACTCCCCGTGTCATCGAATTTTCTAGAATTTAACGGCATTTGTGCTTTTAGTGGTAGGCGATGTTCCCGTCGACAGCGGAGCGCCTGTGGTGACTTCGTCAATCTCGAGAATTTATCAGCTCAGTCTTTCGGAGGTGCTCATAGGGGTAGGGTTGTGTGCGTGTATTCATAGGGTTGAGTGTGCGTGCGTGTTTGTGAGCGTCTGCGTCTGTACTGTGTTTCTAAAAAAATGATCATTTGATAATCTAGGGAGGAAACAAGCTCCTTGGACCATATGCTAGATTAAATAATCTTGGGAGGAAACAAGCAAGGCCTAGTTACACGATGGCGCAGGTGCTGTAGGGTGGGTTATCATTGCAGACGACCATCGGGTATGCCATGGGCGGCAGAACGCACGGCGGGTAGCCACTGCAATAGCACAACGACCACGCCGGGCATTGGCACGTACGGCTTCTGTTTTGGTGACGCGGGAGGAGGCGGCGGCGGAGACGGCAGCTTGGACTGGCACCTGTAGGCCTCGTTTGGCAGCAACGGGGAGATCAGCCCAGGGAAATCCCTCCCTGCGGGGGTTCCCCTGCACACCCCCGTCCCCGACGGGACTCCACAGCCCCGTTGTCCATTTCCCCACCTCCGTTTGGGAAAGGCAGCGCTGCCCCCTCCAATAAAATACTAGAAAATAAAAAGTTGCTAAAAATTCAGGAGGATGCTTTAAAATTTTAGAAAAAAATTGAAAAAAATCTATAAAATTCTGAAAAAAAATCTACATCACGAAACTAAATTGAACATACAAAATCAACATTAATTAAATCCTACATCACCATACTAAGTTGACTGGTGGCCATCAATCAGCTTCACCATCATATAAAGGTCACTTCATAATACTCAAATGGTACATAAGTACGGTAAAATAAAATTCAAGACAAGTGTTGTTGGATTCCTGAATCTACTACATTCAACTATCACAGCTCACACAAAACTACGTTGTCCGTCAATACTTTAGGAAATCACTTGCATGCTTCAGCCTTCCTCTCTTCTTTGGCTGTCAACACAGCAGCAATTATCAGCATGTAACATGGACAAAGTAAATGTCAAGTGTCAGTGCAAAGGAGCCATGAACATAAAGCAGAAAGCTGAAACAGATAGCACATAAAAAGGAGCTATGAACATGAAGCAAGTCACTTATTCATATAGTTGAAGTTGATACCTTGGCTCAAAGTCGACAGCAACAGATTATATACATTTGTTGAGCGCAAAGCAAGGTGGTAAAATCAGTAGCACCACTATAAGATTATATCATGCATAGTAATCATGAACATAAACCAATCACTGAACATTCTCAAAGATCGCAAGACAGATATCCTAAAGATCTGAAACTATAACAAGCAAAAGGCAGTACAGGAACGACATAATAGTAGCACAGGAAACAAGTGCATAACTTGGAAGAAACAGTACAGCTAATCCCACATAGCAAAATACAAATACCAGTTGACCGATCAACTTGCATGGCAAGAAAAGATAAATGAGTAACTCACTCTGCATTTGTGCCACTCCTGTCACGAAATAACTTCTACCTTCTATGCACTGTTTGCAGCAAGTGCTCTACAAAATAGCACAAAGAAAGTTTGCATTAATTATATAATTACCAAAGCATATGAAAAAGTAATGACACAAAGCTTCAAGCATGCATGTCAATATTACTTTTCTAAACACAAAATCTAATGGTTATGCATTCAAATAATCCAAACACCAAAAACTAAAAGCATGAACTTCCATAGCTGTATCATCCATGCTACCATGGATACAAGAACAGGTACAAGCTGCTCCAAAGTACAACTGAACTGTATAAAGAACATACCTGATTTTTCTCTTTAGCCAAATTAGACGAACTTCAGGATTTTTGGTCTTCATGAACACTTCTCTATTTGTATCAGATTCAAAGAGCTCCATAGCATATGACTTCTCATCATTTGTTAATTCATTTATAGAATCCACTTGATCATCACACTTCTCAAAACAAAATTCCTCAGCACGCTTTTTCTTTTCATTTAGAGCTTCCAAAGTTTTGCTTGTTTGACTCTTTTTAAACTCCACATAATCCTCAAGCGCAGATCCAATGTGACTTTGCTTACGCTTTCTCCCACTTCCTCCTTCACTTGGAGCAGATTGAGCTTCATTTTGTTCATTGCGTGCACTTGAGGTCCCTTGGCCATCAAAACTTGAAGCATACAGATTATTGCCAAAGTCTCTAAGATCACTGTGGAAGCTTTGTTCCGAGATACTTCTCTCAGCAGGAGCAGCCATAGGAGCAACCCTTGGAGCAGCCATAGGAGCAACCCTTGGAGCAGCCATAGGAGCATCGTCAAAAGGATCCTTTTGCTGAATTGAAGTGAAGTTTAGATTCCCTGTGGCAATACTTCCTGTACAAATAAAGTATAATTCATATCATATTAGCTGCTGAGAGTAATAGAATAATTGTTAAAAATATCATACTAGATCCTACAAACAACATATTAAGTGCCGAAAGTAAAAAATTAGGTGAGAGAACTTCACCTTCATATAGTGCTTCCAATTGGTAAAAGAGAGGGAATGGCTTTTTGCAAAACTTTGCTACTTTTGGATGGTTCTATTGAATAAAAAATATAATTAGTTCTCAACATTTTCTTACACAATATAGGTAATATAAATGCAGCATTAACTATATTTTATATACCAAATAGCTTACCTTAATTAACTTCTCCCAGATTTTTGGTTCGGCAAGTATCATGCACAAAGATTCATTCCAGCCATTACCACTTTCCTTTTTTGCATCTCTTAGTGTCCTGTAGTTACCTTTAAGCTCCTTCTCCTTTTCTTGAATTTGTTGCTTTGTGAAGTGAGCTATGGGAAAGCTCTCATTGAACTTGGCTGTGATAATCCTCCACCCTTCTGATGACCAACTATTCTGACCTTTATATTTTGGGTTATCCTTGTACTCATGTAATATTTCAACAAGCCCTTTCTCGAATGTGGAGTTCCAAGCAGCCCTTGAAACATCACCTGACATGGCTGCATGTCCCAAAGCATATCCAATGACATTATTACAATATATAATATGTCTTACACAGTACACATAGAGTACATTACATTTCATATAAAATAATAGTACTAGATCAATTAATTATTGTATGCAGCCCACATCTGATGGGCAATTTGGTCTCGCAAGGTGTTTCCATCGATTGATTCCACTTCATTTGGGTATTCATCATCACCCTCTGGTAGCTCAACGTAATCAGATGGGTCGATATTGTTTGGTTGGTGATCCAGCCACCCTTCATCCCCATTATACCCTCTAATAATATTGTGAAATGCTGCTACTGCTGCTGGAATTTTAATTTGGTTTTCAATGGGATGGAATGTACCCACTTTCAGAATTGGAAATCGCTTTTTCAGCACGCCAAAAGCCCTTTCAATGTGATTACGCAGTTGTGCATGCCGATGGTTGAATAATTCTTTATAGTTTGCATATGACCTATGCCTCCTAAACTCACTAAGGTGGTATCTAACTCCTCTATATGGAGCAATGAACGAGGGTGTATTTGCATATCCAGCATCAACAAGGTAGAACTTCCCCACCGGCACATTAAATCCCTTATTACGAGCAGACCGTAGAACTCCTGCATCAGATGCGGATCCCTCCCATCCACATGATATGAAAGTGAATTTCAGATCAAAATCACATGTGCACATCACATTTTGTGACAATGTTCCTTTCCTGTTTCTGTAAGGAGGTGCCTTTTCTTCTGCAATGGTGATAGGGATGTGGGTGCCATCTATAGCACCAATGCAGTTCTGCAGTAAAAAAAAAATTAAATCAAGGAATGAGTGTTGGAATCATGTGTTCTGCGGTTATGATTGGGCCAAGTATCTAGTACCTATAACTAACCTGGAAGAAAGGCATATATCGAGGGTCGGACGCAATCTTGACATGTGTTTGGTATACATCTGGAAGCTTCAGAAACTTATGAGTAAGGGCTGGAATTATATCGAAGAACTCTGTAATTTTTCTATGTCTAGTCTCACCGCTATGTTGGAATCTCTTTTTTAGCCTCTCGGTGCTCGCATTATGAGAGAGCATGAACATAAACATTGCAAACTGCTCTTCAATCATAACACCACGCGTGTCACGTAATAGATTCTCCACTCTAAGCAAGTGTACTATAGCTCTAAAAATCTCAGACTCCATCCTAAAGTCCACTTTACACCACCTCTCATGACCTTCTAAGACTTCTTTGACATATTTTGGACCGGTCAAAATTGAGGTGTGCTCTGGCTCTTTCTCATCATACATGCCCAATTGAAGTGCGGGGACCAGAACAAAAAATAATTCATCATCCTCTTCTTCTTCCTCTAACATGAATCTCCTAACTTCCTCTTCCCAAGAGTCCATGATCTAGTATATAGATAATATTATTTAGTAAAGCCTAAAAAAATAGAACAATATTGCTGATATACAAAATAATTCATAAACTTGAAAATAATCACTGCTATATATAATATAGTTATAAAATAAGATAGTGAAAATAATCACTGATAGCACAATATGAGATCACACAGCCACAAGATAATGAGATGATAATACCAAACAGTGCAGCACATAGCACTAGCACTACTAAAATGATCCAGGAAATTTTACGGCACATAGCACTAGCACATCTACAAAATTCCAGATGTCAGGCAACTTCTGGACCCAGCACAAATGAGAAAATCGGATGCCTAGCATATATACTGCTCAAAAGATGATGCTGCTGCTGATATATACACTATTTATTATTACACAATCTGAAACCAGGAGAGACCTGGTCTCCACCAACCTGAGCCTTCTCCTATGATGAGTCCTTATCTCCACCAGTGAGAAAGTTATCCTATCTATATCTTATATATATATAAACCATGACTGATCACTTGTGTGTATATATTTTAATTAATTACTTGATAAAGTTTTTATCTACACAGCCTGCAAAATGCTAGTAAAGTTTGCTAAAGAGAGAAGTGGCCCTATAAAAATCATGATTTTTAACTACACAGCCTGCAAAAATCTTGATAAATTCGTGATGAAAATTTGTTGATAGCTAAATCGTAGCAGTTGTTTACTAGTACAAGCTAGCAAACACTAGGCTTGGAAAAATGCTTGGCCTTATAAAAAAAAAAGCAGCAGCTTATATTATCCAGTGGAGAAGAAAAGTCGCAGGAACGGGACCAAACCGGAAGCTTGGCCTTTATTGCAAGCGCTGTACTACTATTAGCTAGCTACAGCATCCATGGAAATCACAACTACTCGAAACTGCAAGAACGGAAAGCTACTCCTACTAATGATGAACTCGCATCGGTGCATACCCCGAGAGCGGATGGGAGCTGAATCGGAGGCGGCGGAGATGACGGTGGGGATCACGGTGTTGCTTCGAGAGTTCAGGTGCGGCTGGTCTGTGAACGGCCGCCGTAGGGCTCCCCCGGCAGCGACTTTTTGTAAGATCTACAAGAAACGGTGTGAGTACAGGAGAGGAGAGGAGAGGAGAAACCCTAGCAGGGGCAAGGAGATGCAGGGGACGAGAAGGGAAGGGGGCATCACCTGATCCGGAGGGGAAGCTTGCCGTTGCGAGGTCGTCGGAGGAGATCAGGCGGCGGCGGTGGCGCTGCCCCGCTTGACCTCGCAGGGCGAGCGGCGAGCGATTGGAGCGAAGAGACGAGTGGGGGACGGGGAGTTCTCCCCGATGTCTGGAGGCCGGGCGCGATTCCACGGGGAACTGGGCTAACCCGGGCTGCAAATCCCTACACAACGGGCTTCCAAATATGCATATTGGACTCCATGGGGACGATTTCCGCGTGGGCTGCCAACCCTGGGAAGCGACGGGGATCCCGGCCGGGATATGGGCTTCCAAACTAAGCCGTAGAGTGCGGTGTGGGGCAGGTGCAGGCCGCGCGACCACGCGCTGGGCAGTGGGCACGGATACGGGTAAGGGTAAGGGTAAGGTTACGTCGGGCATATTAGTTTGCACTTGGGCTCGACTGTGGGAGAAGCTAGGGAGGTGGAGGTGGCTTGGCGATCTCGATGTTCTTGATGACCCTGCCACTGTTGCACACGAGGTAGAAGCTCAGCTTGTTGGCGTTCGTCGAAGCGGCCCAAGATGATCACTTTGTCCTTCTCAAGCACCACCTTCCCAATGGTGAACTCGCATCGCTCCGTGTAATAAAGTTACATATATATAGCACGATGTAATAATAAGTACATGGTCATGCATCAGATGAGACTGTCATCGTCCTAGTGATTATAATTTAGCCGTATAGTTTTGTTCAACGTCAAATTTCTCTAATTTTAGATAAGATTGCAGAATAAATATGGACTCATTGAACGTGCACGGTGCCCTCTCGGTTTTACTCCTTTGTCCTTTTGCGTTTCTCCTAGGTATAGTAAGTTTGTTTTTTTTATGAAACAGGAGGGGTGGTCCCCCTACTGGATATATAAAAAGAATAAAAAAGTTAGTTACAAGCCCGGGCTAAGTCACATAATGCCAAGAAAAACTTATTGCTACGATCTGGGGAAAAAGAGTGCCTAATCATGAGGATCCTCGTGAATCTTTTTGAGTGCTCGTTCGAGAACTATGATCTTTAGCTCTAGAACTGAACCATTTCCTTGTATCTGAGAAGAACTTCAAGGTTAATAGGGAGGATGTTTGGAGATTCTAGCCAAGCTTTCATGGCCTGAAAATGCTTTGACTAGGAACCTGTAGCCTTGTCCTACTCCAGAATTTGTAGATGCTGTAAGTTTATTACGATGTTTAGAGAAGCCCAACACTGTATTGCAAAGGGGCATTTCAAGAAGAGATGTTCAACAGTCTCCTCTAAACCTGTTCCACAAACAGCACATTCATAATCTTCTAGGACCATATTTCTTCTTCTTAACACTTCTCTTGTGCTCCATTTGTCTTGCATCAACAGCCAAAAGAAGATTTTGAGTTTCAGTTGACAAGCTGACTTCCATAGCCACCTGAAAGCATGGTGAATTTCCATATGTCCTTTCAAATGCTTGATGGCATTAGAGCACGAGAAGTATGATGTTCCCCAATTGTATTCCCACCTGTCTTTTCCATCATTTGAAGGCAAATTGGATATTCTGGAATTCCGCATACTGTACAAAAGCCTCATCGGAAAGAGGGATGTGAAAGATTCTGTGAAACTGTGGTCCCAATGATTTGACCTTCTGTAGAGAGAGACTTTTATTCATAGCAAATGAAAAAAAGTTCAGGATAAATGCACTTTGGGAGTGTTCCATTCCACACGTCATTCCAAAGATATACTAAGCTGCCAGATAGAGGTTTTGCAGATGCCATGCCTTTATAAGAATCTATCAATTTCAACAGACCGCGCCACCAGAATGATCCTTTTTTTTTGTTGCTTTATAGTAGTTCTCCCATACCAGGTTGACCCAAAGTAAATTCTCTTTGTTGAAGAATTTATGCAGGCTTTTGAGGAGGAGTGCATCATTGTGAGCTCTAAGGTCCAAAACTCCAAGACCCCCCCCCCCCCCCCCCCCCCTCCTCTTTGGGTAGAAAAACCAATTTCCATGCTGCCTTAGCAGATTTCTTTATGGAAGGGGCGCTGGTACTACATCTCTCCCTGCCCTTGCTGCCTGCAGGTACATACGCCGGCTAAAACTTAGGTACGTACGACGATGTGAGTGTGTTGTTGTGTTCTAGTCTTCTGGACTTGATTAGTAGTTGCTGCTGCTCGGTTGTTGTACTTAATGGCCTCCTAGCTACTACGAGGTTGATGGCCTTCATCGTCACAATAATCATCATATCCTAGCTACTACAAGGGCAACGGCACGACGCAATCGATCAAAAGCCAAAACATGACTCCTCAAAGACAGAGATAACGCTCGACGTAGCCATACTGAAAGAGGAGGGAAAGCAAGGAAAACTCAAGAGCCAGAGCCAGAAACAAAGCAGACACTCCCCAAGCAAAGCCAAGTGCAACTCTTCCAAAAAGATACACTCTCAAAGCCCTGTGCACAACAAGTTTTTCAAAAATCAAACAAGTCTCCCCCTTGTTCGATCACTTCTCCCAAAAATTCTCCCCCTTGTAGGCACATGCACACATCAAGTCTAAAAAGACCTAAACCTCCCCCTGAAACTAAGACTCCCCCTGAACATATGGTATGCAATGAATGTAATGCAGGAGGTGTAAGTGAAAGCATTCAAGGATACAAGGATATGAGCAACATCTAGTCACAAGCATGTGTGCATCCATAAACAAGACCTGCATCTAGCTCAATAGGGTATATCAAATCAGTCTAGAGCTAGGCAAGTTCAGTTTAGGAGAAATAAAAGCATCACCCATGATCTAGCACTAACAAGTAGGGAAATAAAAGCAGTGCTAATCATACTCATACAGGTGAGCCAAACCAGCCAAAACATGTTGCAAATATTCATTTTTCAATCAAATTATATCAAGCAATTCTTAATGCCAGGGGTTGAAAGCTTGTCATGCTTTACTTAGCAACAAGGCCAAGCCTATGCCAAAGACAATCAGAAGCTTAAGACACTCGTTTCAGTCATGCACAGCCTTGCCCGGGTTCTCACAAGTGCAAAGTGAGCCGTCCCGAAAACTCGATCAGTGCGACAAGCAATCCCACCTGGATCTTTTCAATCCATTTCGATAATAGTTCAAGCAATTTTATCACATTTAGATCATTTCAAGTATGAATTGCTGAACGAAAGGCTACACTAGCATGAATAAGATAGCAAAACATATCAACACGCCCTAACATGCTAGTAGCCAAGACAGGGCGATCATGTTTTCGGATTTTCAAATCAAAATAGCTTAACTCAGATGATGTCATATACATAGTGGAGCAAGCTATACATGATCAAATTTATCAACTCACACTAGCAGGCACTAGAAGATCATAGCAATGTATACAAGAATGCTAGTGCAAGTGAGGCAATGCAAAATGCAAACATGTACAATGCATATGCACAATGCAACTACCAAACCTAGAAAACGAAGAGAAGCAAATACAACCTACAAAGCTAACTAAAGAAAAGTCAGCGATCAAAAGGGGTAACAAACCCCAAGCTCCCCTCGCAAGCGAGCAAAGGTGTCCTGCTCAAACGGTTTGGTTAGGATATCTGTGGTTTGCCTCTCTGAAGGAACATGGATCAAGTCTATGTGGCCTCTCTCATGATTGTCTCGCAGGAAATGGAACCGGATATCTATGTGTTTGGTTCTGGAGTGTAGGACAGGGTTCTTTGCAATGCTAATAGCGGACATGTTGTCTACAAAGATGGGAACCCTACCAAAACTCAAACCATAATCCTGCAAGGTTTGTTTCATCCAAAGTATCTGGGAGCAGCAGCTAGCAGCGGCAACATACTCAGCTTCTATGGAAGAAAGCGCTATACTAGCCTGCTTGCGAGAGGACCAAGACACCAAAGATTTACCGAGAAATTGACAAGTGCCGGATGTCGACTTGCGATCCAACCGACACCCACCGAAATCGGCATCAGAAAAGCCCACCAAAACCAGAGAAGAATCCGCAGAGTACCAAAGACCAAATTCAGGGGTGAATTTCAGATACCTGAAGATGCGTTTCACCACCTGCCTGTGGGAGGTGCGCGGCGAAGCCTGGTACCGCACACAGAGGCCGACGCCGAACTGAATGTCCGGCCGCGTCGCCGTCAGGTACAGGAGGGAGCCGATCATGCTCCTGTACTCCTTCTGGTCCACCGCCTCGCCGTCCAAGTCCTCATCAAGCGCCGTCGATGTACTGATTGGAGTCGGCTGAGGAGACAAGTCACTCATGTCGAACTTCCCCAGCAAGTCCTTGGTGTACTTCGCTTGATGGACGAACGTGCCCTGAGGAGTTTCCTTGATCTGCAGCCTGAGGAAGAACTGCAGCTCACCCATCATGCTCATCTCGAACTCCCTGGACATCTGCTCAGAAAACTTGGAGACAAGAGCTTGAGAAGAGCCACCAAAGATAATATCATCCACGTATATCGGTGAAGCCTGAGTCACCTGCTCGATCGGCCCCCCGGAAGTAGACGTAGTCGGGACTGGGCCGTCGTCATCGTCCGAGCAAGTGGCAGAGACGGCTGGGTCCACAGCACGCGTGGTAGCCTCAGTGTCGCCCTCCGCAGCTTCTTCCTCCTCATCTTCAAAGATGGAGGTACCGAGCTCATCATCTCCTGCAACTTCAAAGACAGAAGAATTGCACGGTGCAGTCTCGTCGAAAGCGACCTCACAAGTATCTCTGACGATGTTAGTATCAATAATCAGCACACGGTAAGCTCTGGAGTGAGAAGCATAACCGAGAAAAATGCCGTCAGACGAGCGAGACTCAAACTTATCAAGATTTCCCTCTTTCAGCAGAAAGCACTGGCAACCGAAAACTCTGAGGTGGTCAACACGGGGCTGGCGTCCAAATCGCAACTCATAAGAGGTCTTGTGCATGAAAGCACGCAAGAAAATACGGTTGGACACGTAACAAGCGGTATTAACCGCCTCAACCCAGTATTTGCGAGGAGTCCTATGCTCATCGAGCATCGTCCTCGCCATCTCAACCAGCATCCGATTCTTCCGCTCTACAACTCCATTCTGTTGTGGAGTGTAGGGAGAAGAATACTGGTGTTCAAACCCTTGATCACTGCAAAAGGCGTCAAAACGAGCGTTTTTGAATTCTGTGTCATTATCACTACGAATCGCTCGCATGGCCTGGGGTAGCTCATTTTTCAACCTCAAGATCAAGTCTCGAACAAACTCGAAAGCCTCATCCTTGGTTCTCATGAAAAAGACCCAAGAATAGCAAGAAAAATCGTCCACGATCACAAGAACGTACCACTTCCCACCAACTGACATCACCCTAGAAGGACCAACTATGTCCATGTGTAGTAACTCTCCAGGGTGAGCGGTCATCACCTGATTAATAGGCGGGTGTGACGTAGCAATCATCTTCCCGTGGCGACACAGATGGCAAACAAGGTCCTTTTCAAACTTCAATTTGGACAATCCTCGGATTAGGCCAAGTGAGCTAAGTCTAGACAACAAGTCGAAGCTCAAATGTCCAAGTCTCCTATGCCACTTCCACAAATCAGAATGACCAATCAACAAGCAACGAGAAGGGCCAAGAGGAGTTCCAGAGAAGTCAACCAAGAAAACCCGATCGCGAGGTATAATCCGGCAAACCAAATCTCCTCTGGAATCGAGAACACGAGAACAGCCCTCCTTGAAGCGAACCTCAAACCCTTCATCAAGAAGTTGTGAAACAAAAAGCAAATTGAACCCAAGGTTCGAAACCAAAGCAACCTCTCTCAGGGTAAAGCAATCAGAAACTCGAACAGCGCCAAGTCCACGTACCTTTCCTCTTCCATTATCCCCGAACACAATATACTCTTTTGAGCGCATCGGGGTGAGGCTGGAGAACCATTTGTCATTTCCGGTCATGTGGCGCGAACAACCGGAGTCCATGATCCACCTGTTCTCCAAGCCTCTAACCTGTACATCAGTAGTGAGACAAAGGGTTAGCAAATGTCTCAACATTGGGGTTAGCAAAGTGAGAAGCAAACCAGTGTCGAGCCATTTGCTCTACAGAAGGGTTAGCAAAACCAGACAAAGCGTATCCCCCGTCCCGTCTACCGCGTGACTGACGAACACCACCGCGAGGAAAGCGTGGTGCCTTGAAACCTCCTCCAAAGCCTCGGTCCCGTGGTCCATAGCCGTAATGAAAACGACCAGGAGCACGACCGGCAAAGCGACCACCCGCTGGAGCACGGTAAGCACCACCGTCTCCCTGACCTCCACCTACACGGCGCGCCCTAGCATCTTGCCTACCACCGCGCCGAGGAGGACCATGCACCCGAGCAGAGTACATGTCCGCGTTCCGTCTCTCCTACTCACGCCTCACAGCTCGCTTCCTTCTGAAGCAAAACTCCTCCAGGTGACCTTCTCTGTCACAGAACTCGCAGTGGTACCTCACCTCTCTCTTGGGAGGTGGAGGCCTAGCCTGCGGACGGGGAGAAGCAGCCCTCTTCTTCTGGGCAACCTGAGCTGCGGCAGCAGGGAGCGTATCAAGGGGATTCCTCAGCTCATTGGGCTTTGGAACCCAAACCTGCTTCTGTGGAGGTGCTTTTGATGGTTCTTTCAGCACACCATCCACGGGGTCAACAAGCAAAGGCTGCATGCTCGAACTAGCAGTGTTTAGTGCACTCTGTACTCTAGTAGCCTTGCCGATCTTACCATACAACATGTCAATGTCTGACTTCGTGTAGGTGTAACCGACCCCAAAACCATCACCATGCTTGAACTGCTTAATCATCATGCCCAACTGCGGCTCACTAGCAGAAACCCAACTAAGAATCGCCCTAAGATAGGTATTCTCATTCTTCAAGTTGGCTTTCTCTACCGCAAGATTATCCAAATCAGAGATCAAATCAGGGCAAACGGAGCAGTCAATAGGTGGGCTAGACTCCACAACCTTAGTCTTCCCAAAAGACTTAACCAAGGCGTTCTTCACATCTAGCTCCGACCTAAGCGTGGGACAAAACTTACAGGCACCAGGCAGAACAGGACACTCTAGTTCACAAACAATAGTGGCAAACTTAGAGTGCAAAGAAGCTAGATCAGACTTAAAGATAGGACACTCATCGCATCAAGCACATCACTAACAATGAGAGAGTCCTTAACCAGTTCAAGTTCATGCTTGGCCTTAGCGAGCTCATGAGACACGTCAGCAAGAGAAGTCTTAGCAATATCTAAGTTCGCAACGTTCTCATCATGCTTGGCACGGAGAGCAACAAGATCGTTCATGTGAGATATGCAGCCAGCGCACTCATCCTCACCAGATTTCTCCCTAGCACAAGCCAGCTCAGCCCTAAGCTTACTACGCTCTCTAGCTGCTTCCTTAAGCAGCCTCTTCTGGTTGTCGAGAGCGGCGTACAACTCCCTAATCTCCGTATCAAGCAGGTCGATTGTGGAGTTTACCTCTGAATCGCTCTCGGATCCAGGAGCAGAGTCGACGTGCGTCGGTGTAGCATGTCCACCCGAAGACACACGAGCACCATCGGCTTCGCCCGCCATGGTGCAGAAACCCTTGCGCCGACCGGCCGCCAAGCACAGGCCGATGAAGCCGGTGGCTTCCTTATTCCGCTTCTTCTTCTTCTTGTCGTCGTCATCGGAGGTCGGTGAATAAGATCGGTCGGTGTCGGAGCTCTTGTCGAGGTCGCTGAGCTGCGCCAGAAAGGCCTTCTCCCGCTTCTTGGCCTTGTACTGGAAGCACTTCTTGAGCGACTCCTTGTCGAAGCGTCCTCCCCGGTCACGACTGCGGTGCTTGTGGCGCCGACACTCCTTGTTGGAGCCTCCCTCGTCGTGGTCGTGGTCGCGGTGGCGGTAGTAGTCGAAGTGGTTGTTCTGGCCACCGCCGGACTTCTTGGGGCAATCGGCGATGAAGTGGTTCAAATCGCCGCAGTTGTAGCACCCGGGATTCTTCTTCCTCTGCCTGATGTGGTAGACGCACTGGAACTTGCTGATGAGGAGGCACAAATCGTCGTTGCCCAGCGTCTCCAGCTGCTCATCTGTGACAGAAGGCAAAGAGGCAAGAGAAAAGCCAAGAGCAGAGTTAGCGTTAGAGCTCGATCCACCTGGGCCAGTCACAAGAGCGATGCTCTTAGAAGGAGGGGCACCATTGAGCTTGGCTCGTGTCTGGTTATCCACCTCCGTGGCCTTGAGCTTGCTGAAAAGCTCGTTCATGGTCAGAGTCTCATAGCCAGCAGACTCAATGATCGTGTTCACCTTGAGATCCAACACAGAGCGGTCAAGTGCGTAGAGCAGCTTGAGGGCCTTCTCATGCTCTGTGTACTCAAGGGCATCAGCAGATCTGTTCGCATTGACTTTGTTCACAATCGATTGAAATCGACTGAATATGTCGCCAATGCTCTCACCCGACCCCTATGTGAAATTCTCGTATTCACGCCGGTGAATCTCGAACAGTCTGGCCTTCACCTAAGGTGTGCCCTCGTGGTAGTTCTCAAGGCATGTCCAAACTATGTGGGCTTCCTGAAAACCCTAGACGCGTGAGAACTCCACACGAGAAACGCCAGCGAACAAGGCATTGACAGCCTTGGCGTTAGCCTCGTGCTCGGACACCTGAAGAGGTGTGGTCCGAACGGCAAGCACCTCGTAAGCCTGGTTCTTGGTGATCTCCCAAACCTCGGCTCCCATGCTTTGCAAGAAGGCTCGCATACGCACCTTCCAATAAGTATAGTCCTCGCCGGCAAACACAAGGATCTTACCAAGACTCGCCGTGGTCGCCAAGTGGTTTTCGAATCAGTTAAGGTACTGAAAACCTCAACCAAGCTCTGATACCAATTGAGGGACCGAAGCTGGCGACCAGAGGGGGGTGAATGGGAGCCGATCAAAATTTTTGCCGAATTTGATCCGTCGGCCTATATCCCGAAAATCACCACAAGCCCTCGAACCTAGGAAGAGAGAGTAGCTATGGACTAGCTATCTCTAAGCAAAAAACCCTAGGAAGAGAAACGGAAGCAATACGAGAAAACTCTCCAGACAGCAGCTCTGCTGAGTCAGACCGGTCTGACCGCTAGCTCAGACCGGTCAGACCGGTTGGGCTGGAAATTGGAATTCTAGACCGGTTGCCCAGACCGGTCAGACTGGTCGCTCCCAGACAGCCCGCAACCAAAGCTCCAAATGGCAAATCTCGAGCAAACGAAGGCTAAATCCAACGAAACTTGGAGGATACCTTCACACCTGTCCCGTGAACATATCCCCAAGAGATCTCTCTCAAAAGATTAAAGGATCTTGAGAAATTGGGGGAAGATCAAAGTGGATTGGGGTTTTCTCAAGAACACAAAAACAACAATTCGTGAGAACTCGCGATTCCAGGGGGTTTGGCACTAGGCTAGATGCATCGGAATCGTAACAAAGAGTTCAACAAAGCACAAATTCAAAGGGTTGTCTCCTCCAAACACAAAACACACCAAAAGAGGAGAATTCGAACCCAAAACGCAAGAGAGGAGGTAGAGGACGAGAACTCAGCACACAAAGGTGAATCTCAAACGAATTTCATTCATTAATCTCAGAGGAATTCACCTATACAAAGGCTAGAGCCTACCACACCATCATCCACCCTCTAGATTGGAGAGATTAGCTATAATCTAACCTTCCTTTGCGTTGGAGACCTTGGCCCTAACCTAGAGCAGGGGGAAGGGGAAGGAAAAACCGAAAAGGACTCAAGAGACTCGAAGCCCACGACCTGGAGAAGGGGCGACTTAAATACTCGGTTGTCGCGGCCAGACCGGTCAGACCGGTCCATGGGACCAGTCAGACCGGTCGGGTCTGCAGCAGCCCGCTGTACAGACTCAATCGACGGCGGAGTTTCTTTCTTTGACTCGAAGTCTTTACTGCGATGCCGCCACATCGACGAACTTCCGGTCCGCGGTTTTGGAGGGTCCGCGAAACCCGGGTAGGTGGCCGGTTTTGAGAAAACCGCCAAAACTTCACGCGCGGGAAGATTCCCGCCTCCACGCCGTGGCCCTAGACGCCGTTCCCGCCTCGACCTTCTGACGGCCCTAGACGCCGCCCGACGCCCGTCACCTCCTCGCCCGCAGCGAGGCCCTAGACTCCGTCGACGCCCGTCGTCTCCGTCAGTCCCGAGACCGACGCCCGTGCCTCCATGACTTGGCATCTTCAACCGCCGTCCGCCTCCTTGGTTTTGTGGCGCAAGCCAAGAAACCCGCCTTCCGTCGCCACTTGCGCCCTCGATCCAGGATTGGACGCCACAGCTACCGCCCGGCCTGAGCTCCTCCTCGGCAGCTCACCATCGACACTCGACGCCCGTGTACCTGCAACCAAAGACCAAGCGCACGATCACACTGCACGGTTGACAATTCACTCATCACAGGCAGGATAGAGTACTCAACATTCCTCACATCAACAGCCAAAAGAAGATTTTGAGTTTCAGTTGACAAGCTGACTTCCATAGCCACCTGAAAGCATGGTGAATTTCCATATGTCCTTTCAAATGCTTGATGGCATTAGAGCACGAGAAGTATGATGTTCCCCAATTGTATTCCCACCTGTCTTTTCCATCATTTGAAGGCAAATTGGATATTCTGGAATTCCGCATACTGTACAAAAGCCTCATCGGAAAGAGGGATGTGAAAGATTCTGTGAAACTGTGGTCCCAATGATTTGGCCTTCTGTAGAGAGAGACTTTTATTCATAGCAAATGAAAAAAAGTTCAGGATAAATGCACTTTGGGAGTGTTCCATTCCACACGTCATTCCAAAGATATACTAAGCTGCCAGATAGAGGTTTTGCAGATGCCATGCCTTTATAAGAATCTATCAATTTCAACAGACCGCGCCACCAGAATGATCCTTTTTTTTTGTTGCTTTATAGTAGTTCTCCCATACCAGGTTGACCCAAAGTAAATTCTCTTTGTTGAAGAATTTATGCAGGCTTTTGAGGAGGAGTGCATCATTGTGAGCTCTAAGGTCCAAAACTCCAAGACCCCCCTCCTCTTTGGGTAGAAAAACCAATTTCCATGCTGCCTTAGCAGATTTCTTTGTGGAAGGGGCGCTGGTACTACATCTCTCCCTGCCCTTGCTGCCTGCAGGTACATACGCCGGCTAAAACTTAGGTACGTACGACGATGTGAGTGTGTTGTTGTGTTCTAGTCTTCTGGACTTGATTAGTAGTTGCTGTTGCTCGGTTGTTGTACTTAATGGCCTCCTAGCTACTACGAGGTTGATGGCCTTCATCGTCACAATAATCATCATAGCCCAGGTGGATTGGCCAGGCGAATAGTAGCTTATCTTAATTATCTGACCAGTAGACTATTAACCTGTGCTTCCACACGGGCTAATAATCTTAGGAGGCGTAAGTATTAGAAATTCCAGAAAACATTATGACCACCTTGAGCTCTCTCTCATTTGTTAAATATTCTAACACAATACTTATGTAGATATGAGCTTATCTTTATTAGGTTGTGATAGACATTTGACCCACATTTATAGTCTTCTTTTTCCTTTCAATTGGCACCACATTTATCTTTATTTGGTTGTGATAAACTCTTTTTACCCACATTTATATGTGTTTGATGTTTCTTAATTGAACCCTTAATATCAGCTATTTTTTTAACATGAAAATTGACGTTCTTATCGCTGAGCCATATATCTATACATGGTAACACAGATCATGCATATTTATCTCTTCAAGTCAAACTATGATAGAAATTGGTAACTTAGAACCATTTTTTTAGATTATGGAATAGTTTCGGTCTTGATCATTCACATGCGAATGACTATAGCCAGGTAACTTAGAACCATATATTGGTGCAGTCTAGGTTTTTTTAATAATGACATAAGTAACGTAGATTCAGATGTAGTGGTTCGCTTTAGTAACAGCATATGTAGGTAATTTTACATGAAAATTTAAGAGGTTACTTCAAGTTTTTTTTTATAATATAGGAATGGGAAATTTATATTCAAATTAGGGATTTTAAATTATTTTTAATGACATAGGTAGGTAATTTTACAAGAAGATAAGGAGGTTATTTAATTTATTTATCATAAGGGCGGATGTGTGTAATTTAGACATAGATTTAGAAAGTTAGTTTAGACTATTTTCATAATTGCAGACACGGGTAATTTTTTTTTAAAAATATAATAGATCCATTGTCACGCCCGATTTTGAAGGAATAAACCGAGCAATAAATCATATGTGGGCCAGGATCAAAATTACACACATATGACGACATAAGTGAATAACAATATCAACTATCAATGCCATAAAGTACCATAGTTATTTACTACAAACCAAGTCGAAAGTTATTAATATAAATAAATAAGCATTTCAGTTCGCATTTATTCTAGCAGCGGATCATCCAACTCCACAGGTAGCTGACTGGGGGAACATATGCCTAGAACTCCGAAAAATCCTCTGGAAAGTCCTCAAACTGGCCTTGTTCTGAGCAGTGTTGTTATAGCAAGAGTGAGCACATATCGTACTCAGCAAGTATATTAAGAAATATATGACATGAAAGGCTTAAACAAGAATAAAGATTGGTTGAATAAAGCGGTAACCATTTTAATTAACAGTTGAGCATTAACAACTAATTGCTACTTATGTATGAACCATCCCACATTTATGAAAAAGAAATTGAGATATGAAATAATGAATCAAGCTTGGAACATTAAATTACTGAATTGAATCAATGATTTCAATTAAGTAGACATGTGAGAGTCCAAGCCACTCTTGACCGTGAGCATGACTGATATATCAGTTTCACTCTGCAGAGGTCACACACTTTACCCACAAGTCGGGTCTACCTTGATGCCCGGGTTTGCAAAGCTCTTAAATACTTCCTTTGGTGAGTGGCAAGGATTCACTACGAGGTCTTTACAAAGTCTCTCTAACCAATAGTAGCCCGCTGAGATTTTAGCCGCTAGGTGAGTGCACCCTCCCCCAAAGCGGACGTACCCCGTAGGCGTACCAAATCCCTTTGGCAGGCCGAGTACCCCTCTTCAACCTAGTTCCCCCCCCCACCTCCCCTTGCGCCTTTCGGTAAGCTACTAACAAGCTAGAGAAATCTAATTATTCAGCCAAGATTAGAGCCATATAGCTCTTGTGGTTGCGTTGTTTTCCCGGGTGGTTCTCCATGGTTGATTTTAATTAGGTTCAACAATATATCTCAATGTTCCAGAAAAGTATACATTAAAGTCTCGTGTCGCAAGTGTCATTGTTGTAAACCACCCATAACCATTATTCAGCGACTAAGCGAACTAACCAAAAGGTTTTTGTAAAAGTAACCCGGCTATCCAAGGACAAGGATAAACAATAAAGATATAGGTGCCCATCAAATTAACGCATGCAAGCGTAAAATAAATGTTATTAGGATCAAATATGATCAAGGAATATACTTGCCTTCCTCAGTCACTTGCTGCTGCTCAGAATCCTCAAAGTCTTGGTCTTGGAAGTTCTCGAACGGCTCCTCGTCTACTCGTCAGGAACAAGCCAAGCAACACATGTACATACAAGCAAACAATAGAAATAAATTAAAACAGTACACCAATCATTGTAAAACAGAGACAAAAGGTTTAAAAACATAAAAGGTTTAAAAACTAGTTCTATGTGTTACAACGATCAAAACGGTACCAAGAACGCTTAAAATATTTTTCAAAGTCTTGCATCCTCTCCATAAGAAAAACCTTGGAAATTCATAAAACTTCACTTGTTGGAGAAAAGAAATAGAGGATGTTTTTCCCAAGGAAATGATCATGATTTTCCAAATATAATATTATCCATATGAACAAGAATGGTGCACCAAATATATATCTTACTAAGACCCATTTAATATGATCGAGATAATCTTAATAGAAACTTTGCAGAATTTGTATATATGCTGGTTCACAAAAGATATATGTTAATTAAATTCCCATATTCCTAACAAAAAAGGCCTAATAAGTTTCTGAATTTCGTTGCATTATTCTGATGGAGGGAGGTCACACGTCCCAGAAGTACTATTGCCCTTGTACTGTATAGGACCACCCTGAACTTCGGGTATCTTCTGCGGACCTTCTTTACGTTGGCTTGTTGCTGTGCTGCGCATGCGGCCTAAACCACCTAAACCATTATCCATCCATCCGATCAGATACTACATATATACCCAAAGCCTGCTTAATTCCAATCGTTTCTGTCATCGACGTTGACCTGTGATTTAATTTGTTCATATTATCAAACCAAAAAAAAAACTGCATTCAGTGGTAGAGCCAGGAACTTTTCAGAGTTCATCAGGCTAACTGTTGCAAAGTTGCGAGCGGTTGGGTGGTACAGGTTTGCATCCCAGCAAGCGAACAAAGACTAGATGGAACTCATACTGTGACGAACATTATTTAACATCTTCGAATGAATACATCAGTGTTACAAATTTTTGAAGGAAAAAAAAATGAAGACGAAGTTCAAGGCACGACACACACATACACACACTGCAGTACTGCACAACAACCCAAATAAATAAATGACACAAGGCGGCGAGGACCAGACCAAGCACAAAATTAAGCTTCACAACGAACACGAATGGCACCGACTAGTGTCGGATTATTGCGATTTCCGAGGAGGAAATTAAATCGAAGCCCGGGCAGAGGAAAGTGCTGATGGCAGCAGTAACAGGCTAACAGCCTGCAGTAGGCTGCTAAGAACCATTTTATTTGTCACATGATGGAGCACCCCGGGTTCTCCTCGGTGACCACGTCGCACCACCACGGCGGGTAGGCCCCCGGCGGCGGCGGCCAGCAGATCGGCGGCTTGGCACCGCAGCTGCACGGCGGCCATGGCGGCCTCCCGCCGCAATGGTGGCACGGCGGCCTTGTCGGCTTATCGCCGCCGCAGCTGCATCCGTCGTGTTTGTCGTCATCCTTGGAGCACGAGCACGGAGGCGGCTTAGGCTTCGGCTGCGGCGGCGGCAGCGGCTTGGAGCAGTGGCACTCCTGGTGCGGCGGGCACGGGCACCACGGCTGCGGAGGTGGGTACGGGCACGGCCAGCTCTGGGACGACAAGGGGTACGGCACCGGGTACGGGTACGGCACCACCTTGACCTCTGGTTTGGGCGGCGGCGGCGGCGGCGGCGGTGGCGGTGGCGGCGGTGGCGGTGGCGGCGGCGGCGGCGGCGGTGGCGGCGGCCAGACCTCGACGATGATGATCTCCTTGACGCATCTGCCGGCCTTGTAGCGGATCTTCTTGGAGAGCTTCTCGCCGCTGAACTTGCCGCGTACAATCACCTTGTTGATCTTCTCCTCGAACTCCACCTTCTCGATGCAGAAATCCTCTGCAGCAGCATCGCAGAGTTAGTGGATGACTCACTGCGTACAATCACCAGAATATAGTCAAGCTTTGTAATCTACTTTCTACTAGCTGCACTCGTAATTAATCATGGTTAAGGTTAATTCACTGCACGGTTATTCTGTAAGATTTCCCTTGCACATGCCTGCATGGTGCTCGTCGATCAGAACTTTTCTGATTTCAGATTGTTGCAGTTTCAGGATTAGTTTTCTGTTCCAAACAAAACAAAAAGTTTGGATTCTACCCTCGCCTCATGGAAGCTTTCCTGCTGCATAGTAAATGCATGTACCTTTGAGGCAGTCCAGGACCCTGGTGATCTTGGCTCGGCAGCGGCAGCATTGCAGGTCCACCGAGATAACCAAGATTGTCATCTGCAAATTAAACAAACATGTATAGGGAAACAATCTTGACTACGCTGTGAGAACATGTACGTGCAAATATGAATTTCTTATCAATCATGCATGGCCACTTTACAACTCTCAACAAAATTAGTGGTTCGTTTTGAGATTGCCTTAATTCTAAAAGTTCAAGCTGATTAACAGATATCAAAGTAATTGCTTATTAAGAAACTTTTTGCAAGGAACCTCTGCAGTAGAACAAGGCTCGCTACCTGAACTTTGCCATTAAACGGATGAGAGAGTTTGACACCATACATGATACATTCACGAGGAAGGGAAACTCAACTAAGGCTAATTATACATCAAACAAACATCTCACCAAACACTTATGGAACTATACATCGAAACTAAAGCCAATGTCGGTCTATGTGATCATTAGTACAACGAGTACGGAAACAATTGAAGGGAAACAGAAGGATTAAGCTCACCTTTCAGACCTCAATGTTGACAATGGGCAAGAGAGGAGTTTGCAGGGGAATGAGAGGAAGAATAGAACGGAGCAAATAATGTGAGCCTTGTGTATTCTTATGGCTGGATAAGCTGAAGCCTGCCAAAAGGCAATAATGCTGGCATTGAGTCCATTGGATCGCATTTCAACGGCGTTGATACTTTGGGAATGGGTTGTGAAATCTACATGAAGGAATGTGAAAAGGACTAGAGCTGTACAGGACAGTTTGGTCCTGCTACTCTCCCCTCGTTTTCTTGCTTTTTCTATTACAATGATTTTACGTACCATGGTTGCAGGATTTCAATTTGAATACGGAAAGGTCTCTTTCCAGAGTTTTGTAGCAAGGCAGAAGTGTTTTGCTGGCGTGCACTTCTGCCTGAAAGCTAGTGCATCATTCTTGCAGTTCGGAAATCATTTTGGGGACGTAAGGATTTCAACCCAAACCTCACCATTGCATCATTCTTTTTACTGAAAGCTAGTGCTCGATCTCCAAATCAAAGAAACACTTTCTATCCCGCCTGACAGAAAACAAGATACGAATGGTAAGTATGTATTTTTGTGCGTTCTAGACTACATTTTCATGTCGAAGGCCGCCATCCTCCGTTTGCGTGTCTTCGGCGAGGTCGCTGCCGGTGCGTTCGCGGTTGGTTTGAGGTCATCATCTACCTCTGTCGATTCTTCATGTGCGCACCTTGACCATGTATGGCGCTCCATTTTCTCTAGCGGATAGTTTGTATGCTTCTGTGACGGATGCTTTGCCATCACCATCTTGGTGGAAGTTTTGCCGCTGTCGTCTCTTCTCTGGTGGATGCTTGGCCACCGACTCGAATGTTAAAGATGGATGCTTTGCGTTGTTGTTCTACCATGGTCACGTTGCATCCTTTTTACAGGTTTAGATGTTTTGGTCATTTCAGCTAGGTTTGTTAGGTTAGGTGGTTTTGTTTCCTCTCTTGTTGCTTTAGTGCACTCTCGGTCGTTTGCCACCTTCTTGGCAGATTTGTAACACTGTGCTAGCTACGAGGGTTGTCTCGTAGTTGCGTCGTTGTAACTCTTTTCCTCTTATGAAATACGCGCTCAGACATGTTTACGAAAAAATATCGTACAGCAGGGGACTAGGAAGGATGGAACAAAGCGAGAATCTCAAGATGCTCCCAACCACCACTTTTGCATTATTCTTGATTTTTTTAACCTTAGGTTACATCAGGAAACAACGACTAAAATTAGAACATACACTTTTTTAAGATAACACAAATATCCTTATATCTGTTTATAAATTACTCAGCACTGCAATTCAAATGATCATTTGATATAAAATATGGTAGAAAAATCTGAGACACGATTAGAAGAAAAGATAAAGAAAATAAGACGGAGACCAGGACACGGGTAAGGTTACAGCGAGCATATTAGCTTGCACTTGGGCTCGACTGTGGGAGGAGGACGTGGAGGTGGCTTGGCGATCTGGATGTTCTTGATGACCCTGCCAGTGTTGCACACTTGCACCCGAGGTAGCAGCTGAGCTTGTTGGCGTTCGTTGAAGCAGCCGAAGATGATCACCTTGTCGGCTTGTCCTTCTCAAGTACACCTTCCCAATGGCGAACTCGCATCGCTCTGTTTAATAAAGTTACATATATATCACAATATAATAAGTGCATCGTCATGCATCAGATGAGACTGTCATCATCATAGTGATCATAATTTAGCCGTATAGTTTTGTTCTACGTCACTAATTTTGGCTAAGATTGCAGAATAAATATGCACTACCGGAAAACGGCAATTTGCCGTTTGCCTGCAAGTTTGCCGTGTGTTTTTTATCGGGCACACGGCCGTGTGTCTCAAAGGAAACACACGACAAACATCGCACACTCGGCAAACGGTGTCGTTCGCCATGTGCCAAGCCCAGGCACACGGCAAACACCAATTTTCGCCGTGTGCCCATACCCAGGCACACGGCGAAGTTGAAATACGTGTTGTGCGCGTCCTCAGCACCGACGCTAGGCCTGACGGACGGCAGTGTTTGCTGTGTGCCTAGACTGGGCACACGGCAAAATCCGCTTTAATTTTCGCCTTGTGCCAAGCCACAGGCACACGGCGAAGCTGCTGCCGCCGTCAGGCCCAGGGACGGCGCCTGACGGCCGTCACCGTTTGTCCGTGTTCCTAGAGAGACACACGGCAAACATGAGCCTTTGACGTGTGCCTAGCCACCGGCACACGGCAAAATATGAGATTTGCCGTGTGCATGGCCACTGTCACACGGCAAATACAATGAAAATGTTTTTATTTTTCCTTCCAAAACTTTTCTACATTCTCCATATATTGTTTGGTACTCTATGTTTAAATATGATATTTTTATAGAAATATTAGTTATATTTAACTAATTTATTTCATTTAGATGATTTTTTGGTATAAATCAAATTTTAATGCAAAGCGCATGAAATAATAGGAAAATTTTCTAAAAATAATATTCATGGTATTGACTGTAATTTAAAACCTTAACTAGTAGTTCAAATGAAATTTCAAAGATTCTGGTAATGAAACATTCCGACGATCGTGGTGGCAAATAGTGTTTAAATTCTATAAAATTATAACGATGTCAGATAATTATGAGATTTGCCGCAGCTTCATGCTATCATACGTGGAATGTATGGTAAAAATTTGAGTATGTTACGCACATTTTGTCACAATGATGCTTACAAATCGAGACTTTCCCGAAGAAGTTTCAGAGAGAAGAAAAGGATGAGGTTAGATTTGTATGTGTCATGATAGAAAAATTGAGTTTGGCTTTTAAACTTTTTCTATAGACAATATCCGATAATGATTGCTTCATGTTAAGTTTTGATATTTTTTCGGGTCTATTTGGTATTTTTAAATGTATTAATTGCAAGTAAACTATTTTAGTTGACATAAGTCAAATGTGATCAATAATGACATGAAACGGTAGTATAGAATTAGTCAAAAAAATTCATGTTATCGAGGGCATATAAAAAATTTTAGTGTTTACGTTTAGTGATTTTTTTCAAATTTACATTATCTACTTGTGTACATGAAATAATAGAAATTGTATTTGCTGTGTGTCTACCCTAAGAAGGAGAGGAGGGCACCGCGCCGGCGTCCGAGAAGGAGGTGTCACACCCGGTTTTAAGGAGAAAACCGAATGCATATCTATATGTATGCCAGGATCAAGTTTCATACATATAGAGACATCATAAGTGAATAATCAGTAACAGTATCACGAAAAAGAGAAACTAAAACAATTAAAAGACTATCAGAGTTTACAGCTTATCCTGGAAACGGAGGCTCCAAACTTCACAGGCAATCGACTGGGGGTTGCGTACGCCTAGAACTCAGCAACAACTTCAATAGACTCCACCATAACTTTCTCCTTCTGAGCAGCAGTAAGCAAGGGTGAGTACACTTATGGTTGGTACTCAGCAAGGCCACAAGAAATAACCAGAAAATGATTTAAATCCATCTTTAAGTTTATTAATCATGTGAGGGTCCAAGCCGCTCTTGACCGTGAGCACGGCTAACCGGTTAGTTTTAACTCTGCAGAGGTTGTACACTTTCACCACAATTCACGTAAAAGTTCCGAAGAACTTTGAACCCAACCACGCAATGTGCTAGCTAGGCACAATACCACACTTCCGAGGTGTGATTGCATAGGGACGCTACGAGGCCTTTACAAAGATTCCCTAATCTATGACAATCCGCTAAGGTTTCAAGTCAAAGCGGTCATAACACTGTCCTAATGAGGTGGTACCTTGCCAAAGGACCATTAAACAATACCAATTGCCCCAAAAGGACCGAGCTATACCCCGTCGATGCATCCCCTCTTGCCCTTTCGGTAAGACTGTCACAAGCTAGAGTCTCTAATTAATCAGCCAAGACCAGAGCCATATAGTATTGTGGTTGTACTGTTTTCTTGGGTGGTTCTCCATGTTCCAATTAAATCATCATAGTACTCTTGTAAATAAAGCATAGATAGAAGTATGGTTAGGGTCACTTGCCTTTCTCCAACGAAAAGCTACTCTTACTGCTTTTCAGCTTTTGCTCACTTGGAACTCTTGATCTTCAATCTTCAGACAGCGATCCTTCTACTCGGAACAAACATCGGGCAAACATACAAAGCAACAAACAAAAGATACATCTAAGAACAATACACCAAAACAAAAGAAAGGCTTTAAAAGAACGTACTAAAGGATAGAGCTCACTGCTATGGTTACGAGAGCGCAAGAAACACAGAAAACGGAACTAAAACGGTGATTCTTTGGGATAAACGATGCTTCAGGGATCTAGTCGCGATTAACTATAGAGTTAAGAGCTAGCGGAAAAGATTTGTAATACACAACAAAGTGTGCTCACAGAGGATAAAAAGGTTATAAAGCTATCGCACACGTCACAAGGATCACGTGAGCGCGAGAATCGATGAAAACGGAGTTAAAACGTGGAAGATATGGCTAAAACAAGGCTCTAGGGGCTTATTTGCGAAGAAACAGAACTTCTAGGGGCTAGATTTGAAGAAACCAGGGACCTAAACATAATTAAACCTAATCTTCAGGGGCTAACATGCAAAAACTCGAGCTCCGGACTGCGGGCATGATTTTCCTAAAGATCAAGGGGTTTTCTATAAAGATTTGGGCCAAAACCTAATTAGTTTTGTATAGGGCGAGACCGCGGGTTGATTTCGGAAAACGTAGAGGGCTCTTTTGCAAAAATACCAAAGTTGACCGGTACCTGGCTAGTTTGACTCGGGTAAGATCTAATCTGCACCGTTGGATCTAGATCTGACGGTGTGGAATAGGTCAGAGCGGCTCGGACTTGGCTCAGCTGGGTCGGCGGCTCGGCTTGGACGGCTGGCGGCTCAGAGCGCGCGACTTAGGCGAGCTAGACGGCTCGGCGGGTCCAGGCGGAGCCGGTGGCGGCGCACGGTCGCCGGCGGTGAGGGGCGCGGCGGCGGGTCACCGGAGCAGTTCGGAATCGGCCGTTCGGGGCTCGATTTCGAGCGCGGCTAGGTTGGGAAGCGAGCGCGCAGCACGACGGACTCGAAGGCGGAGCTTGCGCGGGGTAGGGGCAAGCAGAGCAGGCTTGCGGCGGCGTAAGGCGGAGAGGCGGCGCCGGCGAGCACGCCTGGCTGAAACGGAGCGAGAGGGAGGGAGAGAATGGCCCAGCGGGCTTCACTACCTGGGTGCGAAGCTTCGGGGCAACTTGAGGTCGACGGAAACCACGCGGTACGGCGGCGAGGGGCGGCCGAGGCGCTCCGGCGAGCTAGGGTTTCACACGAGGCGGCGACGGCTGCGACTAGGGGATCAAAGGGGCACGGGGAGACGCTTTATAGGGCGGGGCGGGGCCACCTTGGCGTGCGCGCCAAGGCGCGGACGACGCGGCGAGGAATCGGGGCGCGACCGGACTCTGGGAGAGACCTGGTCCGTCCCGATCTAGGGGATGACCCCGACAGGCGGGCCCCGCCTGTCGGTGTACTGCGGGAGGGGGAGGCCGGGACGGGCCGGGCCGGAGTGAGAAGGTGGGCCGGCGGGGAAAGAGTAAACGGGCCGGCGGTTGAAGTTGGGCCGCGGGAGAGAAAAGGGGAAAGGAAAAGGGCTGGGCCGGTTGAGGCGTTTTGGGCCGAAAGAGGCTTTTTTTTTCTTTTGCAAGAGATTCAAACAAATTCAATTTGAATTCAAATTTGAAGAATTCAAATTCAAATTGAACCACAACATTAAAACAATGCAAGGGTAGCATGAGTGCAACACACAACCAACTTCATTTTAATTTTTTTTTAAATTCAAACAAACTTTATTTATTTTTACTAAATTCCCTGTGAAGAAAAGAAAATGTTGCGAAAATTTTAAAATTATGAGAAAATTGTTGTTTTATTTTTAATTTTAATCACATCCTGAAATTTAAAAATTTCAGGGTGTGACAGGAGGGCACTGTGCCGGCGGAGGGAGTAGAAGGAGGAACCCCCGCTGCCCACTGGCACGTGTCTCCCGCCGCGTCCACCCCGGTCGTGCTCCTTGTCCATCTGCGCTCCTTGTCCACCCGGTGAGTGCCAATTGTTTTTTCTAGTAGATTGTGATGATATGAAATTGGTTTTAGAATGTTAGCTCTTTAGACATGCTTTTGAAATGAATATAGATACAAATTAGTGATAAATGCCTGTGATTTTAGTTATTTATAGACATGCCAAATGATTTTATGCCAATGCCTGTGAAGATATCAATTTGTACCCAGTTTTCTTGCTGGGTAACATATTATGACCTTGAGCTTCTGTCGTATAGTTAAACTTCTTATGGTTGTCATCAAACCATGAGATACATCCATGCCCAAGCAACAACTCAGTTGTGATGATAATTGGGCTGGATGTGTCTCATGGTTTCATGACTCCCATGAACACTTTTTTGCCACTACTTTGATGTTTCTTTTCCTTCAAGCTCAAGGTCAAATGAAATACAAAATATCTGAGGCAAAATAAAATTTAATTAATTTTGGGAACCTCACTGTGCTAGGGTAGGTGCTGCTAAAATTGATCTCTAACACTATTTTTTTTGCAGGAATCGGTCACCGCCACCTGGTTCTCGCCGCCTTCCTCTGCCACTGGGTCGCAGCCGCCATCGCCATCGACTCATCAGTTTGCAGGACAGCAAGGTGAGGCATATTCGACCCTCAATCCGTATCATATTCATAGATCTCGAAACTTAGACGTCTCCCGTTCGAAAGAGATACGGTTGGAAATATGCATATCTTTGCATATGTATGATCGTATCTGTTTTGAATTGTCCACGTTTTTTGGACAGCCCGAGTATCTGTAGACGGGTTTAGTTTGCATGGTCTGCTCCGATCCGAGACAGAGTTTCAGCATCGCCTCCCTGTTGTTCTCTGAATACACAATCTCCCTGTCAGGATGTGTATTCGAAGAACAGCGGGGAGGTGCTGCCGAAATTTGTCTCGGATAGGAGTAGAGCATGGAAACTAACCCCATCTATAGATACTCGGGTGGGATTAGGACCTATCTTCACCTATTAGAGCATGATAGATATCTCGTAGATACAATTGATATATATGTCTCGGTTTAGGAGCAGGAGGAGGAGGAGCAGGAGGATGACAACGTACCTTCCGCGGAGTCATCTGGTGGTGAGGAGGAGGAGGCAGAGGAGGACACGACAAAGGAGGACTCTAGTACACTGGCTATCTGGTTGAGGGGTCCCTCGCGACTCCCGGACAGGCCGATTCCTCTTGCCCTACGCCCGTTGATTCAACCCTCACCTCCACGATAAGTGAATTTAGATTCTATTGGACTATTTTTTCATTTGACAACTTGAAAATCACAATAAACTTTAGATGTTACCACTACTAATATTTTATCTTAATCAATTTTGGCAGGAGTTGGAGAATACTCAGTGGAGGTGCTCACAAGCGCAAGGTCAATGGCATCCTAGGCCGTTTGTGCAAGGACCACTTCCCAGGCCTAGTCCACATTGGTGGAAGGTATGAGCCGGCCTGGACGTGGGAGCACTACGCACACGCTCCCGATTAGCTTGATCCGGATCAAAGGTGCTTCGACAACAACGCAGAGCGGGTGAAGGCCGAGCTGTGGGTAAGTCTTTCTTGCAATACACTCCTCAATACATCGCATTCATTTGACATTTTTGCTAACAATTACTGGATCCATCGTGGTTATATGCAGGATTTCTACAGGTGTGACGATGGATACGAGGAACAGGCATTGGTTGTGGCTCACAATCGATGCATCAAGCTTGTAAAGGACATGCATTACGAGGCGCAAGTTCAGTGTGTCATAAACTATGGTGCCTGGTTCCTTAAGCAGAAGATTAAAAAGGATGTTGCAAGAAATCTGAAGCTGACCCAGGAGCAGTACTTACAGGTAAATTTATATTTATACCTAGATTAAGTGCATTACTTATATTTCACTTTTCATATGTCATTCATTTGATCATGTATAGGTGCCTGCGTGGTGGTGCCGTAATGATTCCATGTGCTGGGACCACATAGTGGACAAGTGGTTCACACCCGAGTGGGAGGCCGCGCACAACGCTGGTCGAGAGCGGCGTTTGCTTATGCCAGGACCAGCACATCATCAAGGAAGCCTTGGCAACGACGAATACAGGGCTAGATGGGTATGCAAATTCATTTCTTTAATCTAATGTTCAATTCTGCATAATTTGTAAACAACTTATTTTTTCACAGTCCGCAACACATGAAGCTGCTGAGTGCTCCCAGTTCATAGGATGGGCTTTGACTCGTAAGGGCAAGGCATCCGTGGTCACCTACAACCCAGATGATCCGCCCTCGGCGTACTCCAATCCCTCCGTCCACGCCCGCATCAATATGTACACAGAGGTGGGAAGGCAGGCCCATGGGCCAGACTGGGATCCAAGTGCCCATGACCTTGACGGAGAGCTCATGAAGGTGGGAGCAGGCAAGAAGCATGGCCGATATTTTATAGGCGAGGGCACCATAGACACGGCCTCTACCACCACTCTCGCCCAGATTCGAGCAAGGAGCACGAGCAGTGGCCCGGCCATACGCCCACGGCGATCCACGACACAGCTTCGAGTACAAGAACTTGAGGTAAATCCTGATTTATTCATCGTTCATTCAATATGTATATAAATTTGATTTGCATTGCAACATTGCAATGAAAAATTGTAGGTCCAGATGGCGGCGCAAGCGGCGGCACACGAGGTGGCGATAGCTGAGGAAAGGAGGCTACGCGAGGAGGCAGCGAGGAGGGCGCAGGCCGAGGTTCAGATGCAGATGGCCCAGATGTACTCCTAAATTCAAGGTCTTTCGTGTCAAATGGGTCAACCACTACCCCCGCTGGTGTTCCCGCCGATTCCGGCTTTGGCTCCTGCAACTCCTCCTGTCAGCCACTTGACAACCTTGGTACTTTCATTTCAAGTATTAGAGATCTAGAGAACGTATAGAGTTAGACTCACTTTGACCTAGAGATTGTAGTTTACAAAACGTACAGACTTCGATAAAATTTTGAATGTTTTAGATTGTAGTTATGATAACGTAGAGATTTAGAGTCACTTAGACAATTCTAAGAAATTTGAAATGTTTTAGGTTATAAGTTTTTCGAACTTGATTATTGTCTTAAATGCAATCTATACTCTGTTCTGCAGAATCAATCGGCAGCGTCGAATACGCCTGAGTTGTCGCCGGGCATGTCACCAATGTTCCCCGAACAGCAGTCGTTCGCACCTCCGTCGGGGCCTCCGCCGTTCGTCCCTCCTCAGTTCGGCCCTCCTCCGTTCGACCAACCTCCATCGTAGAACTTAAGTTTGTATTTGTGAAATCGTGCTACTTTTAGACTTTCAGTGTGTGAACTTGTGTACTTGTGACTCTGGATTGTGAACTTGAGGTCAGACGATGTGAATATGACTATATCGACTGCCTGCGAGCCTTATTATGCTATATTTATGATGCATGTGATATTTGTTGTGATATATTAAAATTGCATGTGATATTTGTTTGTGTGGGGTCATTTATATGCTAAAATACAAAAAAAAAATGTTTGGTCACTTTGTCGTGTGCCTGGCACACGGCAAAGTGACCATTTGGCGAGGCTGTGCACATCTTTGCCGTGTGCCAAGATGGCACACGGCAAAGTGACCAAAACTTCGTTGTGTGCCTCGGTGCCCGGCACACGGCGAAGTTTGAATCTTTGCCGTGTGCCTTGGATGCCGGCACACGGCAAAGTGGGAAGCCGGCGCCGTCTGTCATCATCCTTGCCCCGTCCCCGCCGTCTGCTACTTTAATTTGCCGTATGCCAGGTTAAACACACGGCCCAATAAAAGGCTCACGGTGAAGCCGGCTTCGCCGGCGCTGCTGGTCGCCGTCGGAGCTTCGCCATGAGCCGCGCACGGCAAATAAGTTTGCCGTGTGTTTTTGGGCCTTCGCCGTGTGCCTGGGGCACACGGCAAATGTGCGGAATCCGGTAGTGATGTACCCATTGAACGCGCACGGTGCCCTCTCGGTTTCACTCCTTTAGTCCTTTTGCATTTCTCTTAGCTACAATAAGTTTTTTTGATGAAACAGGTGGGGTGGATGCCCCTACTAGATATATTAACAAGAATAAAAAAGTTAGCTACAAGCCAGGCCTAAGTCGCATAAGATTCTAGCCAAGCTTTCATGGCCTGATAATGCTTTGACTCTGCCCTATGAATAACCAAAGAAAAATGGAATTTGAAACTCTCTTGTACATCTTGAATAGTTTTGTGCCTCTGAATCAAAGATGAGGACATGGACATTACGAGATCCCCATATGCTCTAGTAGCACATTAATATGATAATCTCCATGAAGAAAGGAACCTGTAGCCTTGTCCTAAAAACCTCCAGAATTTGTAGATGCTCCAAGTTTATTGGGCTGTTTAGATTTAGTGAAGCCCAACACTGTATTGCAATGGGGCATTTCAAGAAGAGATGTTCAACAGTCTCCTCTAAACCTGTTCGACAAACAGCACATCCATAATCTTCTAGGACTGTATTTCTTCTTAACACTTCTATTGTGCTCAATTTGTCTTGCATCAACAGCCAAAAAAGAAGATTTTGTGTTTCAGTTGACAAGCTGACTTCCATAGCCACCTGAAAGCAGGGTGAATTTCCATATGTCCTTTCAAATGCTTGTAGGCCTTAGAGCAGGAGAAGTATATATCCTGTTCCCTAAATGTATTCCCACCTGTCTTTTCCATCACTTGAAAGCAAATTGGAGATTATATTCTGGAATTCCTCATACTGTACAAAAGCCTCATCAGAAAGAGGGATGTGAAAGATTCTGTGAAACTGTGTGGTCCCAATGATTTAGCCTTCTGTAGAGAGACTTCTATTCATAGCAAATGGACTTTGGGAGTGTTCCATTCCACACATCATTCCAAAGATATACTGAGCTGCCAGATAGAGGTTTTGCAATGCCGTACCTTTATAAGAATCTATCAATTTCAACAGATCGTTCCACCGGAATGATCCTTTTTTTTGTTGCTGATAGCAGCTTGCCATTTTTATAAATAGTTCTTCCATACCAGGTTGACCCAAGGTAAATTCTCTTTGTTGAAGAATTTATGCAGCCTTTTGAGGAGGAGTGCATCATTGTGAAGTCTTAAGGTCCAAACCTCCCAGACGCCCCCCCCCCCCCAAAACCAATTTCCATGCTGCCTTAGCTTAGGAGATTTCTTTGAATTTATGTTTGTGACAGCAATAATGTTGCAAGAGGCACCCCAAGAAGGATGTTGTGGTAGGGATGGGCTGGTCCGACATCTCTCCCTGCCCTTGTTGCCTGCAGGTACATACGTCGGCTAAAACTTAATTAGTTAGGTACGACGATGTGAGTTTGTTGTTGTGTTCTAGTGATCTTCTGGACACTATTAGTAATTGCTTCTGCTCGGTTGTTGTACTTAATTGCCTCCTAGCTACTACGAGGTTGATGGCTTTCATCGTCACAATACTCATCATATCCCAGATTGATTGTACCGGCGAATAGTAGCTTATCTTAATTATCTTACTACTAGTAGACTATTAACCCATGCTCCACATAGGCTAATAATCTTAGGAGGCGTAAGTATTAGAAATTCTAGAAAAAATTATAACCACCTTGTGCTCTCTCTCATTTGTTAAATATTCTAACACGATACTTATATAGATATGAGCTTATCTTTATTCGGTTGTGATGGACTTTTGTGCTCTCTCTCATTTTCACCGTTGGCCTGTAACACGGGCCAGCCATGATAATCTTATTTTCACTGCCGGCCCGTAACAGGGACCGGCGGTGAAAATGTGATTATCACCGCCTGCCTGTGTTACGGGCTGGCGGTGAAAATGTGTTATAACTGCCGGCACTAAAACCGGGGGTGAAAATATCCATTTTCACCGCCGATATTTCACCGCTGGCACCTAAACCGGCGGTGAAAATAAATATGTAGTAGTGCTCGTTTTATTCACAAGAGGAGGCAATAGAGGGCCCTCTCGGTGCCAGTGCGGGGGATCGAACCCCAGTCGCCGGCCTTGGGCCTGAGCAAACCCCATTTTAAACTAGATAATTAGGCAAATTCCATCATAAAAAAATTAGAAGTATATGCAAAACCCTCACGAAAACCTCTGTGCACATAGTCCCTATGAAATCCTCGAGCACGCTTTCCTCCTTATTTGGCATCGCCCTGCCACCATAATACATTTTTGTAGAAACTACAATGACTTCATCATTTGGTCGTGGATCATGTCACTGTCGATCACGCTGGCTCACAAAAGCATCAAACGACTGATACAGAAACACACCAGCGTATCAGCAGGTATATAGAAACATACATATAGATCATAGATGTAAGATGATCAATTTGCATCATGCAGCTGCCCGCAGTTAGATTACATGACGGTGCAGGCGCCGTAGGGTGGGCTGTCATCGCAGACGACCATCGGGTACAGCGGAATGTAGGGCGGGTATCTGCCGCTACAGTAGCATGGCGACCACGACGGGCACTGGCACACCAGCGGTTTTGGTAGCTCAGGCGGCGTTGGTGCCGGTGGCGGCGTCGGTGCCGGCTTGGACTGGCATCCACAGTGCGGCGTGGGGCAGCTGCACGGCCACGGCAGTTGTGGACACGGATATAGGTACAGATACGGGTATATCACCTTGCATGGGGCTGGCTCTGGCTTGGGCTTGGGCTTGGGCTTGGGCTTGGTCTCAGGAGGTTTGGGCTTCTCTTTTGGCGGCGGCGGTGGCAGCTTGGACGACGGGCACCCACAACAATATGGTGTGGGGCAGCTGCACGGCCAAGCTGGCTGCGGGCACGGATATGAGTATGGATATGGGCATTTTGCCTTGCACGGGACTGGCTCTTTCTTGGGAGATTTTGGTGGATCAGTTTTGGGAGGCGGCTTGGCGACCTCAATTTTCTTGATGATCCTCCCGGCCTTGCAGCAGAGCTTGGAGGAGAGCTTGTCGGCGTCGAAGGGCCCCGACACGAGGACCTTGTCCTTCTCGTACACGATCTTTTCGATGACGAACTCCCCGCGGTCTGTGCAGCAGTGATGATTCAGTGAAGTAGCACATCACAATTACATGATTCGTTCATAACGTGATCATAACCATGATTCAGATATACGGACACCTTGGATGCAGCAGAGGACCTTCTGGATCTTGGCACTGCAGCGGCAGCACTCCAGGTCCACAGTGATGATGAGCATCGGCATACCTGCAAAGATCGATGTGAACAAAATACGTGCGTGTGCACAGTGCATAGGTATGAACCCAACAAACAAGTTGGGCAGTGTATGGTAGTGTCGAAATCGACGTGAAAATTAAGGCCTTTTTTCTCTCGATCGTTCTAGTGTTGTCTGACGCACTTTTGTACAAGAACCAACTCAAGACAAAGCCTAGAAATTTAATTATTCCAGCTCTCATCGTCGTCGATTCGCAAGCCGACGATCTCTGAAGAAACGCAGGTGGTTCCTGATCTGCAGCGGGCCGGTAGCTGCTATATATGGTAGGAGATCAGAGGCTGCTGGTGGCGACCTCCTCCATCCTCAGAGGAGAGAAGGAAGGGGTGCAGATGCTCAGTGATCATGCATTCAAACGTGCTATTATATATATAACAGATCTGCAGAAGTGCTGAAGGTGATGGCTTTTCTCTTATGCACGCAACAAGACCCCGGATGACGCAGGGTTAGTCCTTACTGTAGTTGGTGTGCCGATGCTCTCTCGTCGGCGAGGCTGGGCAAGACCTGTTAGAATCCATTGGATCAACTAGGCAATAGATCAGTGGGTGTACTCACTGTTTCTTGAAGAACTCGACCTGGCCATCACTGGTTCGTTGGGGTAGGACTGCTCTAGGGCAGCGACACAGGCGCAGAGGCATCGCGGTGGCGATGGCGAGGTTGGTGAGGGCCGTTGACGCAGCGGGTCACCGGAGTTGTGGAGGGCGGCGCCGGTGATGCGTCGCTGGTGGTGCTTCCTGCCGCAGCAGCGCCTCCTCTCAGATCTGGTTAGGGTTGGACGGTGGGGACTGTAGCGGCGGCAAACCTCGTGTCATGTACCGCAGTCCCCACCTCCTCTATATATGGCACTGCACGACGGGGGCCCACCAGCCGTCTATTGGGCTGGACGTCCCCGATCAGGACACGAGTCAAGGGCCCAGTTGCCGTTGGGCCAACTGGTGGAGATCAATACTAACATTCTCCCCCTTCATCTCACCTTACACTTTTAAAACTTTACAACTTGACGTAGCCCTTTTTACTTTCTCTTTAGTTGCTTTGCTATTGACCTCATCTCATTGCAGATCAGTATGTAGAGCGTGCCTCATCATGACGGTTATTAGTTACCGTCAGACTTAACAGCCACAATGTACCTTTCTGTATTGAAACAAGACCTTAACCTTTCTTTGGGCCCTTTAGTAATCCAGAAATCATAGGCCTCCTGTAAAACCCATGTCGACTTAGGCGGTAGACCTTTAGTAAGAGGATCCGCAAGCACTTGCTTGATACTTTGGTGCACAATGAGTTCATATGATTCTGGATTTTCTCCTTTGCAACATATAACTCGTCGTCAACGTGTTTGGCAGCACAATTGACATGTTGCCATAGGAGAGAAAGCATTCGAATGGTATATTGCTATTGTATACCATTATCAATTTCGGGTAAAGGTTTCCTCAACCATTTTGCCTGTCCTGTAGCCTCATATCATGCTAAACTTTGGGTACACGACCCACGATATCATAACCATTTTGCATTTGGAGCTTTTCCACAATTAAACTCCAAGCGCGAGTGTTAGCTACTACTGTGGGTTTCACTAAACATCTCGCCAAAACTTAATTCTATTTACTCACAACCTTTTAAGTGTACATGTTCCTTTCTTACTTAGCATGAGGCTGACAATATTTTGTAAAATTGCAAAATATTCTATAACTCCATTCCAGTGATCTATTGCAGGATTGGACTTCTGCCAAAATGTCCCGGATACTTGCGCTATGTCAGGGTAAATTCTTTTGAGCACTAATTTTGCTTCCAACAGCTGAAGCACATGGAACCTTTTTCTTTTGATCGATCATATAACAGTTCCTGGAATTCTGAAAATTCCAAAACTATTACCCTTGATAAATAGGACAGGCGTAGGCTTACTCGCATGCATACTATATATCTTTTAGAACTCTTTTCTAAGTATGCTATCTGCGATAGTCCTGATACCCCCTTTTCTTTTATCCCAGTGAATTTCCTTTCCTAGAGCGAATGACTCTTCACTGAGACTACTGTTATCAAAACTAGAGGTCAAAATTACCTTCTTTGAACTTTGTGGGAAAAGAAATTTCCCATCTTTGAACTCTGCATATTTACAATTTATCATCTTGACCTTTACATAAAACCCAAAACTTTCTTTGTTCTCATAAAACTTTAGATACCACTATTTTGATTTCATCAGATGGTATTCGGATGTTCTTTTCTTTCCACAACAAAAACCATTTGGTTATGTCATGTACATACACTTTCTCGTACAAATCTTCATTGAAAGATATTTCACCAACATCCATGTGATGCAATTCTAAAAGTAGTACGCACCAATGTCACAATGATTCTAAAAGAATCCTTTCATGAGATTGTACAAAATGTCTCGTTAGAACTTATCCTTTGTCTTTGCATAAATCTTTTGTCCACAAGTCGTGCTTAGCGACTTTCCATGTTCCCTCTGAAGTCACATTTAATCTTGTAGACCCATTATAGCCTACTGTATTGGCTCCGTTAGGAACTTATTCTATGTTTCAAAATAAATTTGAAACTTCTAAGTCTTATGACATCTTTATGGCTTCTTACCACCTCGATAAATGAGACACCTCAATTTCTGTCATTCATTCAACGCCTCAACATATGATGAGACAATTGTAGTGCTTGAATCATAGGAGCGAACATACAGTCTCACTTCTCTTCAAGCCTTAGTTCTTAGCATACTTACTCCCCCAGACTATCCCATCTATTGTAAAGATGGAATATCTTCGAGCTTGTGTTTGGGTTCAGTCTTTACAAGTCTTGTAGGGTCCTTCAAGTACCACCTTTTCTTTTCGGTTGATTTGAGGCTTAACTATCTTTTTGTCCCATTTGGAGCTGAAAACTCTAGAAATTTCACTTACTTCATTGTTATGACCGTTGTACTCCCTTTTCGGTCATATACTTCTTTAATAGATCATTCTTGAAAAATACATCGTATTTAACTTTGCGGGGAAATTCTCCCTAAATCTTAATCTTTCTTGTCTTTCTGTTCTTTCTCCCCCATGAAATATGGCACAAACTTTTGCTGCCATAATTTCGAAACTATTTTTAACACTTGTGAACGAGGAACCTTTCATTACTTGAACTTTATTTATATGACCAAGTCATACAAAATAATGGGAGTATGATTTTTACATTTCTTTTCAAGAGCTCCTCAGAGTTCTTCATTTGTTGCACTTTCAAAAACTCATAAGTTTTTCATGTTGCTTTACTTTTGCAAGTCATGCTTGCAATCTTGGTTCGCATACAACTTTCTTTTTGTCCTTCGATTCTTTTCAAGTCACTATCCAACATGCCAATATAGAAGTGCATGAGAATTGCTGGGATAACTTTAAAAGCTCCCCCAGACTTCTTTACTTTTATGTGATACTCAAGTAGCACATGAGCCATCACAACTTTTCCTATCATGCAGGATATAAGTGACACAAGTGCCAAAAACTTTTCCGACATGCGGTATAAAACTTCAAAGGCATTTGCAACGCATGTTTAATTCAACGTTGGTCAAATTGAACGTGCGTCAAACTCATTTCAACCATTATCTTTACTATTGAAGGACAAGATAAAAACATAATATAGTGATAAAACTTTGGTCACAATGACTAAAACATGCACATATACTTTCTTTTCTGATTAAATCTTCCCGTTGGTTCCAATTTAATCAGAAAATTTAACGAATTACAATATTCGCAAAACTTTAGTGAGAGAAACCAAAAAAAACTTTTCGAAAGCAGTTGCATCTCTTTTCCATATCAACTAAAAGTCAGAATGGAATAAGCATTTTTCTTTCTTAACCTCAACTATACAGCTGAGTGACCTCAAAACTTTATCTGTAGCGTTCATCGGAATCAACTTTTGTCTATTGATTTCTCTCTACTTGGGAAGAATTGTATGTCTTAATTTAACGTTGGTCAAAATTAAAACATACAACTTTCTTTTACCTTTAATTCTATATCACTGTTGGGCAGAAATAGAACACATGACTAGAATAAAAATTATAATATTATCATCATCAACTTTGGTCAGAAAATGACAACATCATAATAAACTTTAAACTTCTTTTCCTTTTAAGAGCAAACTAATACTCAACTTGAGACTTACAATGGCAAAATGCAGCCAAAACAATCTTTCTTTGACATACAACAGCGGAAGCTTTTCTTAACCTTAAACTTAAAGGCTCTTTTTTTTCCCACAGGGAAAAACTCATCTGAGTCTATCTTTTTTTATTGCAGCGGAGAACTTTTCTTTCTTTCATAAGCTTTTCTTTGTCTTTCTCCCTTCTCTGAAAATTGATCACTTTGATGCAAAAAGTCAGAGATTTAACATTGAACTTGAAATCACAATGAAATTATAATATTGTTATCATCAACGTTGGTCAGAAAATAACAATACCATAATTTAACTTTAAACCAATATCTTACTCTTCCTCTATTTAAATTGTCCTATTGGTTCTAATTTAAATAGAGGATGAAACTTTTACTTTGCAGCGGAAACATGTAAAACATACTAATATTTAGAAGCAATATCATTATAAAACTTTACTGTTCCCTAAAAAAATTATCCCGTTGGTTCAAATTTGAATAGAGATCAAACTATACTCATAATAAACATCAAAACCAGCTTCTGAAAAAGAATAGACCATCAAACTATTTTACTGTGCTTTGCGGCTTGGCTAAGGAAACCGGCCCGCGACCTTGCTTCGGGTGCGGCCCAGCTCGGTCCGGCGGAGCGCCTCCGCGTGCAGCCCAAAAGGCCCAGCAGCGATTGGAGCCCGCAGCCCACTCGGAGGGCCGCTCCCCTGCGTCCATTGTTAGAATCCATTGGATCGACTAGGCAGTAGATGAGTGGGTGTACTCACTATTTCTTGAAGAACTCAACATGGCCATCACTGGTTCGTTGGGGTAGGACTGCTCTAGGGCAGCGATGCGGGCGCAGAGGCGTCGCGGTGGCGATGGCGAGGTCGGTGAGGGCCGTTGACGCAGCGGGTCGCCGGAGTTGTGGAGGGCGGCGCCGGTGGTGCGTCGCTGGTGGTGCTTCCCACCGCAGCAGCGCCTCCTCTCAGATCGGGTTAGGGTTGGACGGTGGGGACTATAGCAGCGGCGAATCTCGTGTCATGTGCCGTAGTCCCCATCTCCTCTATATATGGCACTGCGCGACGGGGGCCCACCAGCCGTCTATTGGGCTGGGCGTCCCCGATCAGGACGCGAGTCAAGGGCCCAGTTGCAATTTGACCAACTGGTGGAGATCAATACTAACAAGACCTTTTGTGTTACCGTCTTTCTGCTGGTTGGGAAAGACCCTCTTGAACTCTAGGGCAATTGGGCCTGCTGTATCCCTAGCGTGTCTGCCTTTTTCTTTAGACTAGACAACATGCCTTTGCCTTGCTACGGACAAAATTATATATACATGTCGTCACACTATAAAGGCTAGATGTGATTTTATGAAAGTGTGATATTATTATTCATTTTGTACATCTTTTTGTGTGCTATAATTTCAGACAACTAAAAGCTACAAATGCATCGCGTCCGTCTCGTCATTCTTCAAGAGAACGGGGCCGCACTGTATGTGACAGACCCGCCGAGTTAAAATGCTTAATTAAGCGTAACCGCCATCCTTTGGCGCATTAGCTTAATTAAGTGTAACTTGACAGGCTGTTTCCAACCCACAGGCCGACCGAAACACACCAGAAGTTCCGTACGAAGGCGAGCACAGAAGGTACCAGCACGATAAAAACTTACAAAAATAGTAAATAATATCAAGGCTTTTTACAAAACAACTTTAAATCTAAAATTTGTAATAGAAAAGAGAGCAGAGGAAGAGAATCTAACTTACAGAGCGTTTTTACTCGAAAGTAAACAAAACGAACTAAATAAGCCGAGGACTACCGAGACGTGAAGACAAGGCGCCACATCGAACCCACCGATGGGAACCCTAGTTAGCTCCTATACCTGAAATATGGTAAACAACAAACCCTGAGTAACTAGTACTCAGCAAGACTTACCCGACCAGTGGGTATAACTTAGCCCACATATCTAGACATGCAAAGCTTTCTGGCTGGTGGTTATTTTTGCGTAAAAAGCTTCTAAAAGTGAGTCCTTATTTTTCCACTTTTAGCCCAAATTCTATATATAACAATCATTAACTAATATTTGCACCTGCTAAGCAATCATAACAACATGAGGTATTAATTCATGATAGATATCTCCAACATTACTTTAATTCCATATAACATTACTACGATGCGGTGCTGTGATAAGGTGCTCATATCCGAGATGCGACTGACGGCGAATCGATTCGATTTAACCTTGCAAGGTGGACCTAACCAACACGGCACGTATTTGCCCCGTCGGACTATACATGCCAACCATTCCCCTCCCCGCCTCGAACTACAGGAACCAGCCCAACGACATATGGTCAGCCGAGCTCAACGTGAGACCACCAAAAGTAAACATGTGCAACCCAATTCTCCGCGACTACTCGACTCGCCCCAGGAGTTGGGTGCGGGTTCCTGTACTTTCGAAGCAAAGTAGTACTCGGCTTACCGGTTTCGACTACCTCCTACTCCCGGCATGCGGTTAGTACAATTCAAACTCGATCACAGGGCCAGACAACGAACGGTCCTTAACCGACACAGACGGGGCTAACTTCCCCCGCCCGGGTCTCCAACTTTCCATATCAAAATTCAACAACTCATGTACTGGAATGTAAATATATCCTAATTCTCGCGAGTAACCGGAAATTACTCGACTTCTAAATGTCCTATATCTCGCGGGCGACAAAAGTCACTCGACTTCTATCGAGACTATTAAGCATAGCACTTCTATCGTCCTATACATACTAGTATAACTCAGGGGATCCTAGGGATCATGCAACTAGGGTTCCAGATAATTCCGACACCTAATGCACAAGTAATAGAAACATATATATAGGTGTCATAATTTAAAAATAGAAGGATGTGCACCGGGGCTTGCCTGAGGGTAACACTAAGTTAGTGTTAAAGCTATCAAGGCCTTGGGCCCTTCCGACCTTGGGCCGGGTCTTCGGTTGCTTCTTAGGGTCATTCCTTCTTCTGGAGATATCCGCCAAACACCGTCTTGTGGTTCAACTCCACACCACGGGCTTCACGTCCACACATCGTACATCTAGCGCCCTAAGTGAGGTGCAACGATGCATATGTATGAATGCATGGATAATGCAATAAAAAGTAGAGTAATACAAGCGCAAGGTCGATAATGTCTAACTATAAACAACTACACTGGCGGAGGTTACTTAAACCTTACATGAGTCTACACAAAGTTAACCCAACTAGTTTTGTATTTTTAGAATTCTCCTAACTCCAACTATGCATTTATAAACTATAAAAACATTTTATCTAGCACCATAAAAAAAATTACATGTAAAAATTGTCAAACAACACACTTTATAGTTCTCCCCTACCGAGCATGAAAATATAAAGCTAATAAACCTAGTTTTACATTCACCGCCGTTCAGATTCGAGACCAAAAATCCGAAGTATCCGGGCACATACCCGGAGTATCCGGGACAACATTTCCGGAGTATCCGGGCACCTTCTCAGAGTATCCGGACTCCCAAATCCGGAGTTTCCGGGCCTATACCCGGAGTTTCGCCCGGAGTGTTCAAAACCCGAAGTTTCCGGGCTTATACCCGGAGTCTCCGGGCTTGACAGCATTTTCGCCCCAAAAACTGAAATTTTGATTGTGACAAAACCACCCCACCAAATTTGAAACCCTCTTGAATCCTAGTTGAAGGATGCATATGGAGATGATTGACCAAAGGAAATCACCTAGAACATCCTAAAACAACCAAATCGGCGAGCCCTAGCTTATAGTACCTTGAGCTAGCTCCTCTTGCAAGAAAACTCGAAAACGATGTCGCCCCAAGGTGGAATACTTGTAGAAGATGATTTCCCCATGCCGAGTGAAGCTCCCTTGGCCTTGGAGTCAAGTTGAAATGGAAGATTTCGGAATCTAGAGCTTAGGGGAGAGGGAGGAGATGGTGAGGGAGGTGAGGGAGAGAGAGGTCACGGGAGAGAGTGAGAGTGAGTGAGAGAGAGAGAGAGAGTGATATTTTCTATTTAAATGGTTGTGGGGTCCAGATGACTAAATTATGGAAATAGAAACTCCACGCCCGGAGTTTCCGGGCCAATGGCCGGAGTATCCGGGGTGTTTCAATCCTACCCCCTTAAAGAAATCTCGTCCCGAGATTTAAAGGGAAAGCAAAGGTCGAGGATTGACCTCTAGAAACTGTGTAAGATTCATGAGAGTTGGACATTTTAAAAGAAAACAAGGATATACTTGGAAGAAGGAAAAAAAACGCTCAAAGGCACTTGTACCAGGTCAAACAAGGAACCGAACATCGGTTAAGCGGCACCAAGAAAACATAACAGGTTAGTGCAAGTAGAATACACGAAGAGACTCTCAATGGAAATTGATTAGAACGGATTAAATCAAGGATGTTTTTGAAAGGATCGAATTCTCTTGAGTTGGGAACAGGAATCATTAGCGTCAGGGAAAGTTTTTGCTCAAGTCCATTCTCGCTCAAGTTGTTTATTATTTTTAAGTTGCATGATGCAAGATGCTATGCAAGTTAGCGGACTTTATAAACTCCCATGTAAAACACCCCATTCGCATTTTTACTCCCCCAAGGGCCTACCCCCTTAAAGAACAAAGGTAGAGGAAAAACGATTCCAACATTGCACAAGGAAGTGTCGATGTAGTTTCATCCACACGCACTTAAGCACCAGCGCGCACCCAGTGGCACAATCACGTGGCGGCTGCACACGCGAGGCCCTAGATCCCGTCGCGGCACTATAGGGCGTGGGACAAATCTCCACCATGTAAGAACCAATAATAAAACTCCGAATAACAGGATTGGATACAAAGAGATTAGAGAGCAGCCAGAAAATACATTCAAAGGCATATAATCCACATGGTCAGCCCAACTACCACTAATTTTTTTCCCTAACCTTGCATGTCCCAACAATGAAATCTGATGTGATGCAATAGTGTACTTTCCTGACAACCAACGGGTGACCTGATTCATGCAGGATGACTATAATGTCTGTGATCAAGTTTCTAATTTTTTTATATTTATTTGAGCAAGAATGCAAGCGAAACCATTTCAGGTACAGGAATCAAGGCGATTAGAAATAACGAATACTCATACTAGAAGAACAACAGGGTGGTTTTAGTTATCAAGAATAACCGGGACGAGTGATCTTTGAGCATTTGAACGAATGACCTAGGGACAAGGATGTACGATCTCAATTTAACATTGACCAATAATAGTGGAAAACATCAATATTTGGATAAAAATAGAATGGTCATGGAACGACAGATAGGACATGGTTAGCTGATTATGGTGGAGAAAGGTATATCAAGAAAAAACGACCAACAGTTTTATTTAAGACTAGCATCCTTATTTTGATTCTCAAGACAACAAGATTTAATAATTCGTACATCCTAAATGGTGAACACAAAATCTCTCATATTTAGGGGGTGTATCTAAACGGCTCAAACTTTGGTATTCGAAGTTCAGTCAAACTCAACGGTTTATTTTGTTTAACTTTGCTTTACTTGAGTAATACCTATGTTCAAATTCCAAATTTCTCGATGGTTTTACAAGAGACATAGGTCAAGTCATATACTGTTAACAATTTTAAAATATCGCCCGTAAATAGACGGAGATGGTTCTATATACATATATATTTCAACAAGAACTGGATTCACTTTTCCTGAGTCAACTACCTTCAAGATGAAAATTTGCATAAATTAGAATACCATAAGTAATACACAAATTTGAGCCAACTTTCCTAAACTGCGATTCCAAGCTAACGTAGAAAAGCTTTAAGTTTTCTTAACAGCTATACAAGAATAGAGTTCAACCATATTACCCATAAACCAAATTTCATTTCTAAACTTGACTGGAACAGCCTATGAACCGGCTTCTCCTAGTATTGAGAATTTGATGAAAAGCGATGCAGTAATATGTGAGGAAATTTATATGGACGTGACACACAAAACAAAAATAAATGTATGATATGATACATGCATGGCCTACACGTCCTCACAAAAGAAAAATATTTTTGCCAATCCAACTATGGCAATATACGGATATTCTTCAGTGGCACAATACGTACTTTCCCTATATACTAGCCGTTTACTATCAATCTTTCCTACGTTAACGGGGTTAGTGTACCTGCAGAAGACTCACAATATATATATTCACACCTACTTAACGCCTGTGAATTAGTTGATACTATATTTACAGCCACCTGACATAACCTACACTATATAGGGCTTACGATCTAATCTCTCCTAATCCCTTAAGCGCAAGAAATGTAGATTTCGGAAATTTATTTTTAGTCTTGAAAACACCAAAATAATATTGCCGGTACCCCCTGGTGCATTTCAGCTCTGATACCAGCTGTGACAGACCCGCCGAGTTAAAACGCTTAATTAAGCGTAACCGTCATCCTTTGGCGCATTAGCTTAATTAAGTGTAACTTGACAGGCTGTTTCCAACCCACAGGCCGACCGAAACACACCAGAAGTCCCGCACGAAGGCGAGCACAGAAGGTACCAGCACGATAAAAACTTACAAAAATAGTAAATAATATCAAGGCTTTTTACAAAACAACTTTAAATCTAAAATTTACAATAGAAAAGAGAGCAGAGGAAGAGAATCTAACTTACAGAGCGTTTTTACTCGAAAGTAAACAAAACGAACTAAATAAGCCGAGGACTACCGAGACGTGAAGACAAGGCGCCACATTGAACCCACCGATGGGAACCCTAGTTAGCTCCTATACCTGAAATATGGTAAACAACAAACCCTGAGCAACTAGTACTCAGCAAGACTTACCCGACCAGTGGGTATAACTTAGCCCACATATCTAGACATGCAAAGCTTTCTGGCTGGTGGTTATTTTTGCATAAAAAGCTTCTAAAAGTGAGTCCTTATTTTTCCACTTTTAGCCCAAATTCTATATATAACAATCATTAACTAATATTTGCACCTGCTAAGCAATCATAACAACATGAGGTATTAATTCATGATAGATATCTCCAACATTACTTTAATTCCATATAACATTACTACGATGCGGTGCTGTGATCAAGGTGCTCATATCCGAGATGCGACTGACGGCGAATCGATTCGATTTAACCTTGCAAGGTGGACCTAACCAACACGGCACGTATTTGCCCCGTCGGACTATACATGCCAACCATTCCCCTCCCCGCCTCGAACTACAGGAACCAGCCCAATGACATATGGTCAGCCGAGCTCAACGTGAGACCACCAAAAGTAAACATGTGCAACCCAATTCTCCGCGACTACTCGACTCGCCCCAGGAGTTGGGTGCGGGTTCCTGTACTTTCGAAGCAAAGTAGTACTCGGCTTACCGGTTTCGACTATCTCCTACTCCCGGCATGCGGTTAGTACAATTCAAACTCGATCACAGGCCAGACAACGAACGGTCCTTAACCGACACAGACGGGGCTAACTTTCCCCCGCCCGGGTCTCCAACTTTCCATATCAAAATTCAACAACTCATGTACTGGAATGTAAATATATCCTAATTCTCGCGAGTAACCGGAAATTACTCGACTTCTAAATGTCCTATATCTCGCGGGCGACAAAAGTCACTCGACTTCTATCGAGACTATTAAGCATAGCACTTCTATCGTCCTATACATACTAGTATAACTCAGGGGATCCTAGGGATCATGCAACTAGGGTTCCAGATAATTCCGACACCTAATGCACAAGTAATAGAAACATATATATAGGTGTCATAATTTAAAAATAGAAGGATGTGCACCGGGGCTTGCTTGAGGGTAACACTAAGTTAGTGTTAAAGCTATCAAGGCCTTGGGCCCTTCCGACCTTGGGCCGGGTCTTCGGTTGTTTCTTAGGGTCATTCCTTCTTCTGGAGATATCCGCCAAACACCGTCTTGTGGTTCAACTCCACACCGCGGGCTTCACGTCCACACGTCGTACATCTAGCGTCCTAAGTGAGGTGCAACGATGCATATGTATGAATGCATGAATAATGCAATAAAAAGTAGAGTAATACAAGCACAAGGTCGATAATGTCTAACTATAAACAACTACACTGGCGGAGGTTACTTAAACCTTACAAAAGTCTACACAAAGTTAACCCAACTAGTTTTGTATTTTTAGAATTCTCCTAACTCCAACTATGCATTTATAAACTATAAAAACATTTTATCTAGCACCATAAAAAAAATTACATGTAAAAATTGTCAAACAACACACTTTATAGTTCTCCCCTACCGAGCATGAAAATATAAAGCTAATAAACCTAGTTTTACATTCACCGCCGTTCAGATTCGAGACCAAAAATCCGGAGTATCCGGGCTCATACCCGGAGTATCCGGGACAACATTTCCGGAGTATCCGGGCACCTTCTCAGAGTATCCGGACTCCCAAATCCGGAGTTTCCGGGCCTATACCCGGAGTTTCGCCCGGAGTGTTCAAAACCCGGAGTTTCCAGGCTTATACCCGGAGTCTCCGGGCTTGAAAGCATTTTCGCCCCAAAAACTGAAATTTTGATTGTGACAAAACCACCCCACTAAATTTGAAACCCTCTTGAATCCTAGTTGAAGGATGCATATGGAGATTGGAGATGATTGACCTAAGGAAATCACCTAGAACATCCTAAAACAACCAAATCGGCGAGCCCTAGCTTATAGTACCTTGAGCTAGCTCCTCTTGCAAGAAAACTCGAAAACGATGTCGCCCCAAGGTGGAATACTTGTAGAAGATGATTTCCCCACGCCGAGTGAAGCTCCCTTGGCCTTGGAGTCAAGTTGAAATGGAAGATTTCGGAATCTAGAGCTTAGGGGAGAGGGAGGAGATCGTGAGGGAGGTGAGGGAGAGAGGTCACGGGAGAGAGTGAGAGTGAGTGAGAGAGAGAGTGATATTTTCTATTTAAATGGTTGTGGGGTCCAGATGACTAAATTATGGAAATAGAAACTCCACGCCCGGAGTCTCCGGGCCAATGGCCGGAGTATCCGGGGTGTTTCACTGTACAAGCGAGGGGGGAGACTCCGTGGCCTGTGGGCGAGGAGATCGATGGCAGGGGTATGGTTCCAATTCCAAACCTCCCAAGCAGCATGTGTTTAGGGACGGGGAGCTACTGCATCGAAGTTCCAGCGGCGAGGGGGGCTGCGTTTCATGCGCAGCAAAATCAGTAGCATCCCTACATTCATGTCAAGCCGGCCATGGCAAATGGGCAGCACATTCGCAACTGCAGGCGATGGAGCATGAGCTTATGGACAAGCCGGATCCTCGTCGAAAACCAGCAAGATCCTCATGCTACTCCTCCCCCGTCACCCGCCGCCATTAGGGGAGTCTCGTATCATCGTCCGTTTGCACCCAGCAAGAGCAGCAGGGTTGTCGTCCTCGCCTCCAGCCAATTCCATCGACGGCGGGATCCTCATGCGTGCTGCTCCTCCCTGACAGGCGATGGATGTGTCATCTGCGAGAGCCGTGGGCACCGGGCACGACGGAGTTGCGGAGCCGCGGAGGAACGGGTTGGCAAGGGAAGCGGACGGTGGTGAGAACCACCACGGACGGGGAGGAGCAGCAGGCAGCGATTGGGTCGGAGATCGCGTCGGACTGGGTTGGTGCCGCGCGAGCAGGTAGGAGGTGTCTTTTGGCCCACAGTCAATGATTGATGACGTACCAAAAGTCAAAGTATCGTAGAAACAGTCTGCTCTTTAGAAATAGGTAAAAATATGGAATAGTATCGGTAAGCAGCAGTTGTGTCATAATAGGATTCACAGCCGGATCGGAGTAGAAGAGTTGGGGAAAAAGATAAACTGATGCCCATACGAAGACAATGGAGGAACTAGATCACCTGGATGACGGACGAAGCGAACGGGCAGAATTAATGAAGGATTTATTGCTTGCTTTAGAAATAGGTATAAATATAATTTTTTTCCTTTCAGTACTGCTGAGTGGACTTTGTAATTTCATTGCTCATGAGTAATGAAATTCGGGCGCGACCCTTAGTGGAAAAAGACATTGGAACAGTTGGTGTTGGGATCGTTTCCGTACGTGTCGCTAACGCAAACTTTCTGAAATCAAGGTTGTATTCTATTTCTATAGCATTTTGTTTCCAATTAGTCTAGCCGCTGTGTAATCTAGCCCCATAATATATAATAGCATGATTTCTAGTGTAGGTTACTTATATTTATTTATCCATCAACATATAATTTTTCAGTCTAAAGAGGAGAAGAAAATGGCTTGTTTGAATCTTCGTTTAGCCAATTTTTCATACCTTCTTATTCCAAAATTTACTTATTAATAAATATTTATTTGGAACTCTTTATTTCTCGTCTGATTTATCTAAAACTCTTGATAGACCAGTTGGTCGCCAAAACTCAACTCCACTTGCACCTCTTGCCTAAGAGAATCATCGATCTATCACTGATTCATTGCATATAATTGCAAAATAATGCGAACAATATGCACACGTACGTTCTATGTATGCTTGCATCATTGAATCGTCATTGTGCATACGTAATAAGTTAGCAGTGCCCTTGGGAGACATCACCATCGCAACAGGATGCACTCACGCATTATTAAGCACACAACCACCGAGCGCCATCTAATCACGACGCACACTCGTACCGAGAATCTTGGAAGAACAGCAACGAAAGATATGACGAGAGAGAGACGACAGAGAGGGAACCGTTGTGACTTGTGGAAGGACCATGAAAAGCTTGGACGAGATCCCTGCCCTGTCGTCCAGGAGCCATCATTGGTTTCGTCGCCATGGCGTAGTGCATGGTACCTCTGATTTCAAATAAACGCTATTGAAATAAAGCCCACAACCCCAACCGTATAGACGTGTCTCCCACACCAAATCCTGACGCGATTACGCGAGATCTCGTCTGAGTAATCGTAGGCGCACGTGTGATGAGGGCCTACAAAGGTTTTGAGGCTGTGGTGCGAAATGCAAAATGTATATCTATATTTATTAGAAAATAAAAATTAACTAACATAAATTTTGATTTTATTATATAAGCATTGATGCTAGAAGAGTAAAAGGACAATCTTCCATACCTATAAATGAGAAGATTTGCTTGGTCAAACATCAATGCAAAACACAATACACGGGTTAATTGAATTGAAGTCCAAGGATCCACGGATCTACTTTCATACCTTGCACTCTAATTGAGAAATAAGATATTAGATGAGAGATTGAGAGCGCAATAGGGGGATATGGCCCTAGCTCTAGCGGTACGCGGAGATCGTGGTGACAGCAATCGGCTATTCCAAACTCATGGTCACAGCGCCGGCTCCGACAGCGATCGCGGTGTGCCCTGCCAGTCCTACGCATCTTGTTGAAGAGAGATGTCTGGAAACTTTAAGCTAGCGCGTCGCTCTTCCTGGCAACTTGGAGGTGATCAGCGCCGCTGGCCACCTCCCCTTCCCAAGCCGCCCCCGGTGGCCGGCGGCGGCGGCCCGCGGCCCTCTTTACTCCCCCCTGCCTCCCTCCTCCCGGCACCCAAGCTTGCCCTTGACATCACCTCGCCGCCGGCCGCCGGGGCCAGATCCACAGTCCGCCTGGATGGATCTTTCGTTTTTGGCTGGGTTGCGCCCTCCCCCCACCTCCTTCCAGCCTTCTCCTCTGGTGGCTAGGACTCGCTCCCACGCGGCCGCCTACGGTGCTTCGGGTGGCCACGCTGCTGCCGGTGCCGCTCGCATTGGGCCGCGCCCCATAGGTGGTGGCGGCCGTGGCCACCACCGCTCGCCTCAGTTGGTTGCATCGCGCGCGCTTTGGTCCGCCGAGCCCCATTGCTCCTTCTCGTCATGGTGTTGTGGCCTCCGGGCCCAGGGCTCCCTGCCCTGGCAATCACTGGTGGCCACTTTGGCCCGGGGGGTGGTGGGGAGGGGGGCACCGCCCACGTCCGCTGGTTGGGGGTTAGGTTGACCGCTGCCTGGAGGGCCGCGGCCCGTGGTCATCGTGGGTCGCGGGGTAGGCCTGAGCCGTCGGCCTGCACTCCGCTCAGAGGGCACGGAGCCTGCCTGCTCGATGGCGTCCGCCTACAGGCGCTGCATTCACACTAAAGGCCGTGAAACGAAAGAGGATAAATAGGAGAGAAGGATAACTTGCAAAGGAGACCTAGCTCTCTGGGACCTAGATCACCAAGAGGAAAGGGCAATCTTTGCATCTAAGCCAATTAACAGACACATGACGTAGGGTGTTACGCTTCCGAGCAGCCCGAACCTATCTAAACCACCGTGTCCACTTAACCCTGCCACGGACGGAATCCTACTGCGTGTTACACCCCTGGCCGAATCTCTAAACAGGGGTTCCCTTGATCCCTGTTAGCGGTACTCACCCACGGTCACCTGGGGTGCCATTAGGAAAGATAATCTAAATTAGAACCCCAAATTTATATGTAAATTAACCCCATTTTTACAATGAACACCACCCCACCTATGCGCTAGTGAAAAATAACATTAAGGAACCTTCTAAAATTTGCATCTAAAATACCAACCTCCACTATTACTAAAAATAGGCAGTTGGAGGATGGAAGAATGCAAGAACGTCGGCTTCACAACATTTAAATCCAATCGCCCCTTGCATTATTCTAGATTTCTTGCGTCTTACATGTAAGGAAAAAGCGACTAAGAGTAAACTCTCTCTTTCTAGGAAATCCCATTTTTTTCACAAGAGGAGGCAACAGAGGGCCCCCTCGGTGCCAGTGGGGGAGATCGAACCCCGGTCGCCGGCCTTGGGCCTGAGCAAACCCCATTTTAAACACAGGATAATTTAGCAAATTCCATCATAAAAAATTTGGAAGTACATGCAAAACCCTCACGAAACCCTCTGTGCACACAGTCCCTATGAAATCCTCGAGCACGCTTTCCTCCTTATTTGGCATCGCCCTGCCACCATAATACATTTTTGTAGAAACTACAATGACTTCATCATTTGGTCGTGGATCATGTCACTGTCGATCACACTGGCTCACAAAAGCATCAAACGACTGATACAGAAACGCACCAGCATAGTCAGCTGGTATAGAAACATACATATAGATCATAGATGTAAGATGATCGATTTGCATCATGCAGCTGCCCGCAGTTAGATTACATGACGGTGCAGGCGCCGTAGGGTGGGCTGTCATCGCAGACGACCATCGGGTATGGCGGCATGTAGGGCGGGTAGCCGCTGCTACAGTAGCACAGCGACCACGCCGGGCACTGGCACGCCGGCGGTTTTGGTAGCTCAGGTGGCGTCGGTGCCGGTGGCGGCGTTGGTGCCGGTGGCGGCGTCGGTGCCGGCTTGGACTGGCATCCACAGTGCGGCGTAGGGCAGCTGCACGGCCACGGCGGTTGTGGACACGGATACAGGTATGGATACGGGTATATCACCTTGCATGGGGCTGGCTCTAGCTTGGGCTTGGGCTTGGGCTTGGTCTCAGGAGGTTTGGGCTCCTCTTTTAGCGGCGGCGGTGGCAGCTTTGGCGACGGGCACCCACAACAGTATGGTGTGGAGCAGCTGCACGGCCAAGCGGGCTGCGGGCACGGATATGAGTATGGATATGGGCATATCTCCTTGCACGGGACTGGCTCTTTCTTGGGAGATTTTGGTAGATCAGTTTTGGGAGGCGGCTTGGCGACCTCAATTTTCTTGATGATCCTCCCGGCCTTGCAGCAGAGCTTGGATGAGAGCTTGTCGGCGTCGAAGGGCCCCGACACGAGGACCTTGTCCTTCTCGTACACGATCTTTTCGATGACGAACTCCCCGCGGTCTGTGCAGCAGTGATGATTCAGTGAAGTAGCACGTCACATTTACATGATTCGTTCATAACGTGATCATAACCATGATTCAGATATACGGACACCTTGGATGCAGCAGAGGACCTTTTGGATCTTGGCGCTGCAGCGGCAGCACTCCAGGTCCACGGTGATGATGAGCGTCGGCATCCCTGCAGAGATCGATGTCAACAGAACAGGCATGAACCCGACAAACAAGTACAGTGTATCGCAGTGTCGAAGTCGAGGTGAAAATATATAATGCTTTTTTTTCTCGATCGCTCTCTTTTTGTCTGACGCGCTTTTGCACAAGAACCAACGACTCACGAACTTAGTTATCCCGGCCAGGTCTCACCTTGGTCGATTCGCAAGCCGATCTCTGAAGAAACGCAGGCGGTTCGCGTTCCTGACCTGCAGCAGGCCGGTAGCTGCTTCGGTACGGTAGGAGATCAGAGGCTGCTGATGGTGGCGACCTCCTCCATCTTCTTCAGAGGAGAGAAGGAAAAGGGATGCCGCGCCGATGGCCGATGCTCAGTGATCGTGCATCCGAGCGTGCTATTACTCCTATATATACAACAGATCTATCACAGATGCGCCTACGATTATTGAGACGATCGAGACGGCTCTCGATCGCGTGCGTCAGGATTTGGTGCGGGGGATACGTCTGCAGGGTTCGGGGACTTGAATAGCGTTTGAAACCAAAGATGGAGGGGAGCGAGCCGGGCGACGCTAGTTTACGGTCAACCGTACGGAGGCGTTCCGTATGGTCGATTGGTTTTTTTTTGTTTTTTTAGTAAATTTTTTGTCGTTTTGTGATAAAAAAAATTTAGAAAAAAATTCAAGAAAATTTTTCGAGAGACATGAAAATTTTCAAGGAAATATTGAAGGGCAGAAGAAATTTCAAGAAAATTTTTTTGCATCCAAAACAGAAAAAACCTCCAGTAAAAAAGTTTTTCATAGATTTTCTTTCAAAAAAAATTTTTGAAGAGAAACAAAAAATATTTTAATAAACAAATATTTAGAAGAAAAAGTTTTAAAAAAGTTGAAAAAAATTGGGAAAAAACTTTTTCATCCAAAAATTGGGAATCCAAAAAAAAGAGAGAAAAAACCCTACCCCAGCGGATCCGCCGCGCGCCACCGGAGCGGCACAGATCCGCTACCGCCGCGGCGGATCCGCCGCCGCCTCCCCGCCGTGCGCCGCTCCACTGCCGCGGATCCGCCGTCGTCGGCCCGCCGCGCGCCTCTCCCCCGCTCCGTCGCCTCCTCCCCGCCGCGCGCCGCTGCACCGCTGCCTCCCCACCGCTGCACCACTCCACCGCTGCGGCCCCGCCCAGGCTCGCTATTTTGCCGGTGGGAGGCAAGATATGCGGCAAGGAGGGGGAGGGAGGCCGCGCCATGGGCACCGCCGCCGGAGAAATGGAGGGGCAAGGGGAAGGAGAAAAGAAGGCGGGGAAAGGCACAGAGTGGGAAGGAAGCGGGGGGTGTTGAGTCGCGCCGGCCAGCCGCGCCGCCTCCGCCCAGCCCGCCGCGCCTCGCCGCCGGCCGCCCGCCATGGAGCACTGGAAGGGAGCAGGAGAGGGGAAAATGGGGAATGGGAGAGAGGAAGGGGAAGGAGGAAGGAAAATAGAAACGGGAGAGAATGAGGATCGACCGTGAGTTTCTAAACTCACAGTTAACTGTAAACTCAGCATCGCAGCGAGCCCCTGCACGCGCCTGTGACGACAGGGCCGGATGTCATCGAAGCTGTCATGGCCCCTTCACTACGGTTACCGCTCTGGCTCGCTCTCTCGTCGTCCTATCTTTCGTTGCTGTTCTTCCAAGAAAATCCTCGTGATAATTGTCAAGTCGTCTGCACTCTGCAGGATGATTGGCGCGAGTGGATAGCAAAGGTAGCAGTACGAATGTAGGTTGTGATTAGTTGCCGCTCGGTGGTTGTGTGCTTAATGCGTGCGTGCATCCTACTGCGACGGTGATGTCGTCCTTAGCTTGAGGAGTTAATTCCATGAATGCCATTGAAATTTTCATCAATCCCTTGAATGCCATTGAATGGCATTGAAGGGATTTTTTTTGTGTCTATGACATGTGGGGTCAATGGCAATCAAGGAATTGGCTAAAATTTTAATGGCATTGAGGGAATTGGCTCGAGGGCCACACTCGTCCCAAGGGCACTGCTAATTTAATGAATCAATGGTGCAAGCATATATAAAACATGTGCTTGTTGTTCTTTTTTGCAATTATATATATGCAATGAATCAGTGATAGATGATTCTCGGAAAAAGTCTATATAACTCCCCAAGATATCCACGGTGGATCACATCACCCCTAACAACAAAATCGGATTTCTAACCCCCTCACCTTTACAAAACCAGACATTTCACTACAGGAGAAAGTGGCTTTAGTACCGGTTGGGAAACCCCACTTAGTACTGGGAAACCGGTACCAGCTCTCCGGTACTAATAAATGGCTTGTCATTTTAGTACCGGGCACACGCGATGTGTAAATGCGCATGCGCGGGATTCGAACTCATGACCTCCAGCCTCATGCGAGCCCTCGTTAGCATCCCACCTACATATCACTTCTGACTTGGTGGGAGATGCCTACCTTTTGAAGTAACTCGTGGAGCACCATTTAGTACCGGCTCGTACTACCACCTGGTATTAGATGCCATTATTTAGTACCGGTTGGTGGTACCAACCGGTACTAAATATCCGAGGCTATTTTCACTACTACAAAAAAGCATTAACCATGACCTTTAAAAAAGACCTCGGAGGAGGGTAGAAAAAATAACCGCCCGATTAATGGCCAACATTAACCGAGGTGGTCACTTTTTATTAACGCAAGAGGTTATTGAAAACTGCCTCGCAAAATAGATTAACCGAGGCGGGCAGCCTTAAAACGCCTGCCTTGGTTAATCGATTAACCGAGGCGGACACCCTATAGGATTAACCTCGGAAAACATCAAGACCCAAAGAGGACTAGAAAGCCCAGTTCAACCCATATGAGCCCGATTAGTCACTTCGAGTACATATACGGGACTCTAGGGTTTCACTATGTCTGCCCCACTCTCCCCATCGCTCCTCATCTCCACCGCCTCTTCCTCGTCTCCTCCACCTCCTTACCCTCCTCTGCCTCTTCCTCTTCCTCATCTCCCACAGTGGCGGTGGAGCGGCCGGCTATGGTGAGGCGGGCGGCCCCCAGCGGCGGCGGAGCGGCCTGCCACGGCGAGGCAGGCGGCCCCTGGCAGCGGAGGAGCAGGGTGGAGCGGAGGGCCGGCCACGGCCATGGCGGGGTGGAGCAGAGGGCCGGCCATGGCCACGACGGGGCGGGGTGGAGCGACCAGCCACGGCGGCGAAGCGCAGGGCGTGTCCGGCAGCGCGGCGGCCCGTGGACAGTGGCCCCTCCCCGACCTCCCTCCTGGCACTCCCTCCCCGACCTCCCTCCCGGCCAGCAGCGGCGGCGGCGGCAGGATCCGGCGAGACGCAGTGGCGGTGGCGGCGGCGGCGGATGGGCTCAGCGGGCTCTCGATGGGCTTGGCGGGCTTTGGATTTTTTTAATTTTTTTATTCGATTAACCAAGCCAAGTAGCAAACCGCCTCGGTTAATGCCACATTAACCATGACAATGACTTCGAGGCGGTTGCAAAAACCGCCTCGGTAAATGCATTTTGCCCGCCTCGATTAAGATTTGTGTAGTAGTGTTTGTACCAGGCCGTAACACCAACCGGTACTAAATCACAACATTTAGTACCTGATGGTGGTACGTCACGGTAGTAAATAGAATCATAGCGCTTCAAAATTTAGAACCGGTACTTAATAGCCTCGGGGAACCATTTAGTGCCAGTTTTAAATGTGCTCGGTACTAGTAGGCATGGACGAATACCCATTTTTCTAGCTGTGTTTAACCCCCCAAGGTGGTTTTGCAGCCCGGCTTTGCACACGTGGCCCTCTAGGCTGGAATGTATGCCACCATGGACGCTGATATGGCAACCAATGTTTGGTCCCCCAATGAGTGGGTCCCACCTACCAGTCACACCAGTTCTTCTTCTTCCTCTAGACGAAGCACCTATCGCCAGCCGCTCCCTCCTTCCCGCGCTGCTCGCCTCGGCATCACCCCACCACGCGCCGCTCGCCTCGGCATCACCCGCCCCGCGCTGCTTGGCCACCTCGCGCTGCCCCTGCCCCTGCCCAAGCTCCACGCAGGCGAAAAAAATCTCGCCCTGCCGGCCGCGTTGCACCACCGCTACCTAGGCCTTGCAATCCTCAGTCTTAGCCTTGCAAAGATCAGGCTTTGGATTGCAATGTTCAGGCTCTTCGTTGCAAGGTTTGCATGGCTTGGGTGGCGCCGCACACCACTACCTTCTTGTCCTTTTATTTGAACTCTATATTCTCGATGCAAAAGCAAAACTTCTCTGCGGCATAAAAAGAGTTAGTTAATTGACCGGTTTATTGATGCATACAGAGTTCAGATTTCAGCCTTGCAGCCTAGTTTTTTCACTCTTAATAATGATGGCTTAACTGCTTGAAGGGTCGAGGCATCAAAAAAATAATGATGATTTAACTGCACGTTTATTTTGTAAATCTCACCTTGCACACGACTGCACAGTGTTTCTCAAAAATTTTCATATTCAGTTGGATCATGTGGAGTTGCACAAGAACTTTGCGAACCTTCATCAAGATAAATTTTGTCTCCTTTTTATGTTTTCTTCTGATTTAGTTCTAGGCTTTGCTAGCGTTGTTCCTAGTTATGATAGGTCCGTTGTGACGATGCGAAATTAGTGTTTGCTGTAAATTAAAAGAGGTTCATGGGTCATTCCATTTACATTCTTCATTTGCATAGATTGATAACATGGTAAATAAAAATAAACTGATGATTTAGTCAATATCCCATTAGGATGGAATCTTTTAAAGTTATAATTTTCTTGCAAAAATTACCTAAAACTCAAACTGTATTTCACACATGTTCATAGTTTATGTTTTTTCATTCTTAGAATATTTGGGTTTGTTCTTTTATATTCTTGTTTTTTCACAACAAAGACTCCATGGAAGTTTTATGGGGGCACCATGATGACAATATGGCAGCCAGCCAGCCACGAACGTACCGTGGACTCTGGTCCGATTTTGCTTTCGGATATGCTAAGATTAAGACACAGATCATGACACATCACCAACCCAAAGACCACAGCACATTCGGTAGCAGGTGATGGGCATGTGGTACACAATTACTATACAGAGTTGGTGTCATCTCGATTTCATGGGCTAGCCTTTCTATCTGAAAACGATAGGTGCATGGCTAGCGGTAGGAGAAGCCCATCGTAGGGATGGTGCGTTGCATGTGCATGGCTAGCATGTCCTGTCCGAGACTCCGAGCTGACTTGCTGGCACGCCATTGTTGATAGGATGGAAATTGGACCCCAAAAAAAAAAGTCACAGTGCCCTATTTCACATCTGACAAGTGTTGCACACGCTGGTGTTGAGGAACCAGCAAGGTAAAATAGACGATTTGGTCCCTTAACTTTACTCCGAGGTTCAAATTCATCCCTCAGCTTTTAGAGAGACCATTAGTCCCTTCATTTTAGGTTAAAACTTATCCTTATACTAATACAGTGCTCCATAATAGCATAGACTAATGCGAAAAGTCATATTTACCCATAGCTAATTCTTCCTCTCCTCAATTTGCATGTTAAGCAGTGCTGTGGAAAGTAAATATATGCATGCTGTTCGTGTGTGATCTAGAGAAAATTAAACATGAAAGGGCACTTCAACACATACAAGAGATAGCAAGCCGGAAGACAAAACAATAAATCTGTTGTGTTCTATCATTGATTAATCACATCGACACAACAATGGAAATTGAGTATAGGATCGGAAGAAGCAGCCAAGGATAAAATAACTTTACACGTCAGTCTCATGTTAGCATGGAGAGAGCCACATTAGCATAATGATGAGTTTGATCCAAAATAAAAATTGAAAAACTAAATTGGCTGATCTGAAAGCCGAGGGACCAACTTGACTCTCAGAGTAGAATTGGGTATGCCTATTTTGCAAACCTGCAACCTTGCTTCTTCATTCCAAATGAACTTGGCGACTCCATGCATTGAGCTGAGTGATTCGTCTATCATGCGCCCAGTCAGCTTCCTTCCCAGTTGTGGATAGGTGTAATCTTCTGCGTGAATGCACACCACACTAGTTAAGATTACCAATGATCCTGCCTGACCTATCTACGCAGACGGATGCACAAACTCTATCTCGATGTACAGTATCCTAGCTATATATAGTCTTAGTCTGCGTTCACGTGTATAATCAGAACTAATAGGCTCTAACTATCAGATCAATTATCTATTATATGTGCAATTAGCATAGTAATTAGCTCATATCTAGTCTCAACGATATTTGGCATCCAAATAAGAGAGCTAAAAATTAACCTCCTTAATTATTGGGGTTCCCAACGGGAACTAACAAGACTCGTGACCGATAGCAAACAAAAGACATGGTAGTCCCTACATATCTATCCCCTCATTTATCATCTCAGGTCTAACTCACAAACCACATGTTCAACTTCAAACTGATGCATTGAATTTGCTAGGCTCTTCAAGTGACCCCGACAAATTACATATCAAAGATGTCAATTCAGTGCGACACCATTATTCCCATCATATACCTTCTACTAAAACGACAATGCAACACACTAGTGTTGAAATTGTTGCAGTAGCCCGATGCGTCAATCAACTGTTCGAATCGAATTAATCAACATGATGCGCCAATCCAACCATATATTTGAGCCTCAATATTAATATACGGTATACTTTTAGAGACAGAGCTGGGGATAGGCGTGCAGCATGCATCAGTTCTATTTCGTGTACTATGTCTAGCTGCCCTGGCTGTCTGTGTACTCCCAACTCCTTTATATCGCTGTTCTTAGAGTCTATTTGGATGTACTAAAGTTGCACAACTACTAAAATGATTTGTAGCGACGGGTGCAATACCTACTCCCGCCTTTCGCTGCTAAAAATGCAGTATGCAGGAGCGGGTAACGTACGTGCCCCCCCTAAAAACTCATTTCTAGGAGTGGATCACCCCTCACCTGTACCTAGAAAATAGAAATGGATTTTCAGCTGCATGAGAGGGCATAACCTGCCCTAGAAATTGATTTTCAGGGGGCGGGGCATGCCGCGACCCGCCCTACAGATTGAATAAAAATTAAAAAAAAAATCCGGCAATAGCTACCGCACCGTGCCAGTGCACATGTCACCACCACCGTGCTCGCACTGCCGTGGCCCCACACCACCACTGTGCGTTGTGCGCCACGGCCCCAGCCCGCCATGCGCCGCTGCCCCCCGCGCTGTCGGCGAGCGCCTCGGCCCTAGCATGCCGCGCGATTACTCAACTTATTTTGTTAGGCCACGTACAACGTACTACCAACGCGGGTTGCGTGCAAACAAAGATTCGAAGAAAAATATCCGTGTCTTCCAAACCAGGCAATTTTGATTTAACCATTGGAATTCTTACAGAAAGAGCTTTCAAACAAGACCCGACTTAACAATATTTGAGTGAAATCTGTTAGGACATTTTTTGAGATATAGAACAATTTTACTTTGTACAACTGAATTATTCCAGATTCACAGTTAAATTGTTCTAACCGGAATAATTTAATTGTTTTCTAACTGGAACAAGTGTTCCACATCCACAATTAATTTATTCTAATTGGAATAATTGTTCCACATCCACAATTAAATTGTTCCAACTGAAAATTTTGTATTAGAGATTATTCAAAATAGATTATTCCAAAAGAGCTTTTAAATGAAAAACAGAAAAATTTGCATGAATGAAATAGAAAAAAACAAATATTCGGGAAGAAAAAAGTGAGAAGAATCGGTAATCACCGCATGCGCGTGCATGGTTCATCCGTTTCAAATATTATATTATCGCGTGAAATCTTCTAGCCAATCTAGGCTTCCATAATTTTGATCCAAATAAAAGAGCAACTCCTGCAACAATTCTGCTACGAATCATCCTGCAGTAGCACGCGTAACAATCGCAATCGGACCCCTCCCACCCCTCCTCTATATAGTTTAGGGGGGCCGAAATCAAGAGTACGTTCGAGTGGGCTTGGATTCGGATTGATGCAGGATTATTCAGCCCACTAACTAGATGGCGAAGCATTGAGCTGCTTGTAGCCTGTTGCAGATGTGCTCCATAACTTTTTCTCTTTTTGATGAGAATTTGCTCCATAACTACTTATTAGTAATATATCTCCATTAAGCCAAGCAAAGGTCCATTTCATCATAACTCACAAAGTGCCTCGATCAACTCTAATATCCACAAAGCACAGCTCACAAACTGCTGTCACGCTCCCATACTTTGTAGTGAGTCGTCCTAGGTTTCATTTGCTTCACGGCTTACGTCACTACCCTAAAACACAGCTCACCTTGGACATAATTAACCGATAACCAAAAACCAAACTGAAATACCCAAAGACCAAACCCAAATACCCGAAATCAAAAAATTTGATCCCTAGTTCGGTTCATAGTTTTAACTAACCGAATTAATATCGGTTTATTCGGTTCTGGGCCTCGAGTAACTAAAATACCCGAAGTACTCGAAATAGAGGTCCAATAATGCGATAAATAGGTAGCCTATCCCACTAATAGGCAGCTCAGCGCGCACGGCCATGCCCCTGCCCGACTAACCCTGGCTCCCCTGCGCGACTAACCCTAGCTCCCTCCTCAAACCCTATCTGTTCCTTACCTCCTCACCCTCAGTACCTAGCCACCGCCCGCACGCTCATAGCCACACCACGATCATGTTCACTCCTGCCTCCCTCGCCGCTGCCTCCTAGCGGCCGATCGACGGTGCACACACGTAGACGGCACCTGCAGGCAGCAGGCCATCGTTCCCGGGCTGAGCGGCGTGGGCGGTGCCTGCAAGCTGGTCGCCCAGCACCCGCACGTGGTGGCGTTGCACCCGCCCTCCCTTGGCCACATGATGTGGGAGGCGATGTAGCCCGCTCGCCCAACACCCCCAACGGCGGCGCGTGCTGGTCGCTCGCCCTGCGGCATCACATGGAGGCTGCCGCCCAAGCACGCGCGCAGGAGGCATGCCCACGTCCAGGTCGCCGGTCCCTCCCCTGTTTCTCTTCAGGCGAGTTAAGCCGAGGCACAGTTCATGTGCTCCTCTCTCGATTTGTAGTCTGTGTTGCGTGGATCTGTGTTGAATCGATCCGTCTTTAGTCAATCTGAGTCGAATCGATCCGTCTTGAGTCGATCTGTGTTGAATCGATCTATGTGTGGATCGATCTGTGTTCGATTGATGTTGATCTCTCTTGATGCATCTTGTTTCAATTTGATGTATATATGCTTGAATCTATTGATTTTGTTTATGATTCAAGGAGTAGTCGGTTACTTCGGTCATAACCGAAACCGAACCGAATTAACCGAATCCAAAATTTGTTCTGATTTTGTAGTAACCAAATTAATTGCAAAAACCAAAGAACCGGTCAGTTCGGTTCGGTTAGACCGAACGCCCGGGCGGAAACATATAACAACCCAATTAATTGAAAATAGATCAAAGTAATTCCCTAAATATGTATATAAATTACCCACCTCTGTCATTATAAAAAAACTAAAGTAACCACCTAATCTTCATGTAAATTACCCACTTGTGCCAAAATAATGCAAAACCCCCCAAATTTTTATTTAAATTATCCAACTATATCAGTATTAAAAGTTAAAGCAACCCCTAAATCTAAATCTAAATTATGTAATTGTAATAAAATATTAAAGTGCACCAATATAAAATTCTAAATTACTATTTGTATCATTATTAATATATTATTTTTTATAAAAATACTACCCACGATATGTGTTATCATATATTCATGTATAATGGAAGACATAAGAATACCATTTCACAAACAAATAGCTCAATTAAATATATATCAAACACACATGGAGGTGTGATGAAAAAGGAAATCTATTGCAACTAGATAATGATAAATACGTATTTTAGAGTATGTGTTGAAATATTTAATAGATGAAAGAGTGCATGAGATAGATAATTATAATTATTAGCTATAAGCCAGAGCACGGGCTGATAGGCCCATTGAACCTAATAGGGCTATAGTATATATAGCCTTTGGGACCTATATGACTAAACTTCATTCCGTGATCTTCACCCCACAAAAAGGGGCCTAGAGCCAAGGGCATTATGGTATATATAAGAGGTACCTAAATTTGCTAAAAGCATATCTAACATGCACCTTTCTAGTTATAATTAGTACAACCTTTCAGTGCACCTATCTAAGAATGATAAAAAATGTAGTACTTTTTTCGCTCTCTCATGATGGAGATTACTAATCTTTATTTGCCCTTGTCAAAAAACCGAACAACTTACCCTCGTTAAATTTACAAAGTGGACTGAATGTGCATGGTAAGTATATAGAAGGTGGATTGAGTAATGCTTGTGGGTGCAATCCACATGCGTACTCCGTCCTCCTTGTTGTTTCGCCCCATGCTCCACTTGTTGCATTTGGATGAAGTCTCTTGGATCGTGGGCTCAACAAGGTTTCAAACATTGTTAAAAACATAGGTATAACATTTCGATTGGGCATGCCGCAATAGCGCCATATCCCCACTAATTAATCCAACAAAATTGTGTATGTGCAGTGGTAACCACTGCACCTAGCCAAGACTCGTTGATCCAAATTAAAGTCATTGATCATACTATACTACACTAGCACCTGCACGCAGCAAATTTATTATTAATATCTAATCCAGCCTTAGGAATGTTACCATCTAAGCAACCATTGTTTTTTTTTAAAAAAAAGTATGAGCTCGATCATCAACTTGCCAATTATACGTAAAAAAGAACTAGTGCGCCCCTGATGGTTAGATGTGGACCGCTGAATATAAACTCTGATACAGCTAACTCCACTTGCACCTCTTGCCTAAGAGAATCATCGATCTATCACTGATTCATTGCATATAATTGCAAAATAATGCGAACTATATGCACACGTACGTTCTATATATGCTTGCATCATTGAATCGTCATTGTGCAAACGTAATAAGTTAGCAGTGCCCTTGGGATGAGTATGGCCATCCAGGAGACATCACCATCGCAACAGGATGCACGCACGCATTATTAAGCACACAACCACCGAGCGCCATCTAATCACAACGCACACTCGTACCGAGAATCTTGGAAGAACAGCAACGAAAGATATGACGAGAGAGAGACGACAGAGAGGGAACCGTTGTGACTTGTGAAAGGACCATGAAAAGCTTGGACGAGATCCCTGCCCTGTCGTCCAGGAGCCATCATTGGTTTCGTCGCCATGGCGTAATGCATGGCACCTCTGATTTCAAATAAACGCTATTGAAATAAAGCCCCCAACCCCAACCGTGCCGACGTGTCTCCCACACCAAATCCTGACGCGACTACGCGAGATCTCGTCTGAGTAATCGTAGGCGCATGTGTGATGAGGGCCTACAAAGGTTTTGAGGCTGTGGTGCGAAATGCAAAATGTATATTTATATTTATTAGAAAATAAAAATTAACTAACATAAATTTTGATTTTATTATATAAGCATTGATGCTAGAAGAGTAAAAGGACAATCTTCCATACCAATAAATGAGAAGATTTGCTTGGTCAAACTTCAATGCAAAACACGATACACGGGTTAATTGAATTGAAGTCCAAGGATCCACGGATCTACTTTCATACCTTGCACTCTAATTGAGAAATAAGATATTAGATGAGAGATTGAGAGCGCAATAGGGGGATATGGCCCTAGCTCTAGCCGTACGCGGAGATGGTGGTGACAGCAATCGGCTATTCCGAACTCACGGTCACAGCGCCGGCTCCGACAGCGATCGCGGTGTGCCCTGCCAGTCCTACGCATCTTGTTGAAGAGAGACGTCTGGAAACTTTAAGCTAGCGCGTTGCTCTTCCTGGCAACTTGGAGGCGATCAGCGCCGCTGGCCACCTCCCCTTCCGAGGCCACCCCCGGTGGCCGGCGGCGGCAACCCGCGGCCCTCTTTACTCCTTCCTGCCTCCCTCCTCCAGGCGCCCAAGCTTGCCCTTGACATCACCTTGCCGCCGGCCGCTGGGGCCAGATCCACAGTCCGCCTAGATGGATCTTGCATTTTCGGCTGGGATGCGCCCTCCCCCCGCCTCCTTCCGGCCTTCTCCTCCGGTGGCTAGGGCTCGCTACCGCGCGGCCGCCTACGGTTCTTCGGGTGGCCACGCCGGTGCCGGTGCCGCTCGCATTGGGCCGTGCCCCACAGGTGGCGGCGGCCGTGGCCACCACTGCTCGCCTCGGTTGGTCGCGTCGCGCGCGCCTTCGTCCGCCGAGCCCCATTGCTCCTTCTCGTCGTGGTGTTGTGGCCTCCGGGCCCAGGGCTCAATTTCCTGGCAATCGCTGGTGGCCGCTTTGGCCAAGGGCGGTGGTGGGGAGGGGGGCACCGCCCACGACCGTTGGTTGGGGGTTAGGTTGACCGCTGCCTAGGGGGGCCGCTTCCCGTGGTCGTCGTGGGTCACGGGGTAGGCCTGAGCCATCGGCCTGCGCTCCGCTCAGAGGTCGCGGAGCCTGCCTGCTCGATGGCGTCCGCCTACAGGCGCTGCATTCACACTAAAGGCGGTGAAAGGAAAGAGGATAAATAGGAGAGAAGGATAACTTGTAAAGGAGACCTCTCTGGGACCTAGATCACCAAGAGGAAAGGGCAATCTTTGCATCTAAGCCAATTAACATACAAATGACGTAGGGTGTTACGCTTCTGAGCGGCCCGAACCTATCTGAACCACCGTGTCCACTTAACACTGCCACGGACGGAATCCTACTACGTGTTACACCCCTGGCCGAATCTCTAAACGGGAGTTCCCTTGATCCCTGCTAGCGGTACTCACCCACGGTCACCTAGGGTGCCATTAGGAAAGATAATCTAAATTAGAACCATAAATTTATATGTAAATTAACCCCATTTGTACAATGAACACCACCCCACCAATGCGCTAGTGAAAAATAACCTTAAGGAACCTTCTAAAATTTGCATCTAAAATACCAACCTCCACTATTACTAAAAATAGGCAGTTGGAGGATGGAAGAATCCAAGAATGTCGGCTTCACAACATTTAAATCCAATCGCCCCTTGCATTATTCTAGATTCCTTGCGTCTTATATGTAAGGAAAAAGCGACTAAGAGTAAACTCTCTCTTTCTAGGAAATCCCATTTTTTTCACAAGAGGAGGCAACAGAGGGCCCCCTCGGTGCCAGTGGGGGAGATCGAACCCCGGTCGCCGGCCTTGGGCCTGAGCAAACCCCATTTTAAACACAGGAGAATTTAGTAAATTCCATCATAAAAAATTTAGAAGTACATGCAAAACCCTCACGAAAACCTCTGTGCACACAGTCCCTATGAAATCCTCGAGCACGCTTTCCTCTTTATTTGGCATCGCCCTGCCACCATAATACATTTTTGTAGAAACTACAATGACTTTATCATTTGGTCGTGGATCATGTCACTGTCGATCACGCTGGCTCACAAAAGCATCAAACGACTGATACAGAAACGCACCAGCGTAGTCAGCTGGTATAGAAACATACATATAGATCATAGATGTAAGATGATCGATTTGCATCATGCAGCTGCCCGCAGTTAGATTACATGACGGTGCAAGCGCCGTAGGGTGGGCTGTCATCGCAGATGACCATCGGGTACGGTGGCATGTAGGGCGGGTAGCCGCAGCTGCAGTAGCACGGCGACCATGCCGGGCACTGGCACGCCGGCGGTTTTGGTAGCTCAGGTGGCGTCGGTGCCGGTGGCGGCATTGGTGCCAGTGGCGGCGTCGGTGCCGGCTTGGACTGGCATCCACAGTGCGGCGTGGGGCAGCTGCACGGCCACGGCGGTTGTGGACACGGATACAGGTATGGATACGGGTATATCACCTTGCATGGGGCTAGCTCTGGCTTGGGCTTGGGCTTGGGCTCCTCTTTTGGCGGCGGCGGTGGCAACTTGGACGACGGGCACCCACAACAGTATGGTGTGGGGCAGCTGCACGGCCAAGCGGGCTGCGGGCACGGATATGAGTCTGGATATGGGCATATCGCCTTGCACGGGACTGGCTCTTTCTTGGGAGATTTTGGTGGATCAGGTTTGGGAGGCGGCTTGGCGACCTCAATTTTCTTGATGATCCTCCCGGCCTTGCAGCAGAGCTTGGAGGAGAGCTTGTCGGCGTCGAAGGGCCCGACACGAGGACCTTGTCCTTCTCGTACACGATCTTTTCGATGACGAACTCCCCGCGGTCTGTGCAGCAGTGATGATTCAGTGAAGTAGCACGTCACAATTACATGATTCGTTCATAACGTGATCATAACCATGATTCAGATATACGGACACCTTGGATGCAGCAGAGGACCTTCTGGATCTTGGCGCTGCAGCGGCAGCACTCCAGGTCCACGGTGATGATGAGCGTCGGCATCCCTGCAGAGATCGATGTCAACAGAACAGGCATGAACCCGACAAACAAGTACAGTGTATCGCAGTGTCGAAGTCGAGGTGAAAAATATATAAGGCTTTTTTTTTCTCGATCGCTCTCTTTTTGTCTGACGCACTTTTGCACAAGAACCAACGACTCGGGAACTTAGTTATCCCGGCCAGGTCTCACCTTGGTCGATTCGCAAGCCGATCTCTGAAGAAACGCAGGCGGTTCGCGTTCCGATCCTGACCTGCAGCAGGCCGGTAGCTGCTACGGTACGGTAGGAGATCAGAGGCTGCTGATGGTGGCGACCTCCTCCATCTTCTTCAGAGGAGAGAAGGAAAAGGGATGCCACGCCGATGGCCGATGCTCAGTGATCGTGCATCCGAGCGTGCTATTACTCCTATATATACAACAGATCTATCACAGATGCGCCTACGATTATTGAGACGATCGAGACAGCTCTCGATCGCGTGCGTCAGGATTTGGTGCGGGGGATACGTCTGCACGGTTCGGGGACTTGAATAGCGTTTGAAACCAAAGATGGAGGGGAGCGAGCACCTGCACGCGCCTGTGACGACAGGGCCGGATGTCATCGAAGCTGTCATGGCCCCTTCACTACGGTTACCGCTCTGGCTCGCTCTCTCTCGTCGTCCTATCTTTCGTTGCTGTTCTTCCAAGAAAATCCTCGTGATAATTGTCAAGTCGTCTGCACTCTGCAGGATGATTGGCGCGAGTGGATAGCAAAGGTAGCAGTACGAATGTAGGTTGTGATTAGTTGCCGCTCGGTGGTTGTGTGCTTAATGCGTGCGTGCATCCTACTGCGACGGTGATGTCGTCCTTAGCTTGAGGGCCACACTCGTCCCAAGGGCACTGCTAATTTAATGAATCAATGGTGCAAGCATATATAAAACATGTGCTTGTTGTTCTTTTTTGCAATTATATATATGCAGTGAATCAATGATAGATGATTCTCGGAAAAAGTCTATATAACTCCCCAAGGTATCCACGGTGGATCACATCGCCCCTAACAACAAAATTGGATTTCTAACCCCCTCACCTTTACAAAACCAGACATTTCACTACCGGAGAAAGTGGCTTTAGTACCGGTTGGGAAACCCCACTTAGTACTGGGAAACCGGTACCAGCTCTCCGGTACTAATAAATGGCTTGTCATTTTAGTACCGGGCACACGCGATGTGTAAATGCGCATGCGCGGGATTCGAATTCACGAACTCCAGCCTCGCGCGAGCCCTCGTTAGGATCCCACCTACATATCACTTCTGACTTGGTGGGAGATGTTTACCTTTTGAAGTAACTCGTGGAGCACCATTTAGTACCGGCTCATACTACCACCTGGTACTAGATGCCATTATTTAGTACCGGTTGGTGGTACCAACCGGTACTAAATATCCGAGGCTATTTTCACTACTACAAAAAAAGCATTAACCATGACCTTTAAAAAAGCCCTCGGAGGAGGGTAGAAAAAATAACCGCCCCGATTAATGGCCAGCATTAATCGAGGCGGTCACTTTTTATTAACCCATGCGGTTATAGAAAACCGCCTCGCAAAATAGATTAACCGAGGCGGGCAGCCTTAAAATGCCTGCCTTGGTTAATCGATTAACCGAGGCGGACACCCTATAGGATTAGCCTCGGAAAACATCAAGACCCAAAGAGGACTAGAAAGCCCAGTTCAACCCATATGAGCCTGATTAGTCACTTTGAGTACATATACGGGACTCTAGGGTTTCACTATGTCTGCCCCATCTCTCCCCGTCGCTCCTCATCTCCACCGCCTCTTTCTCGTCTCCTCCACCTCCTTACCCTCCTCTGCCTCTTCCTCTTCTTCATTTCCCGGTGGCGGCGGAGCGGCCGGCTATGGTGAGGCGGGCGGCCCCCGGCGGCGGCGGAACGGCCAGCCACGGCGAGGCAGGCGGCCCCTGGCAGCTGCGGAGCGGGGTGGAGCGGAGGGCCGGCCATGGCCACGACGGGGCGGGGTGGAGCGACCAGCCGCGGCGGCGGAGCGCAGGGCGCGTCCGGCGGCGCGGCGGCCCGTGGATAGCGGCCCCTCCCCGACTTCCCTCCTGGCACTCCCTCCCCGACCTCCCTCCCGGCCAGCGGCGGCGGCGGCGGCAGGACCCGACAAGACACGGTGGCGGTGGCGGCGGCGACGGATGGGCTCGGCGGGCTCTCGATGGGCTTGGCGGGCTTTGGCTTTTTAAATTTTTTTTATTCGATTAACCGAGCCGGGCAGCAAACCGCCTCAGTTAATGCCACATTAACCGTGACAATGACTTCAAGGCGGTTGCATAAACCGCCTCGGTAAATGCATTTTGCCCGCCTCGATTAAGATTTGTGTAGTAGTGTTTGTACCAGGCCGTAACACCAACCGGTACTAAATCACAACATTTAGTACCTGATGGTGGTACGTCCCGGTACTAAATAGAATCATAGTGCTTCAAAATTTAGAACCGGTACTAAATAGCCTCGGGGAGCCATTTAGTGCCGGTTTTAAATGTGCTCGGTACTAGTAGGCATGGACGAATACCCATTTTTCTAGCTGTGTTTAACCCCCCAAGGTGGTTTTGCAGCCCGGCTTTGCACACGTGGCCCTCTATGCCGGAATGTATGCCACCATGGACGCTGATGTGGCCACCAATGTTTTGTCCCCCGATTAGTGGGTCCCACCTACTAGTCACACCAGTTCTTCTTCTTCCTCTAGATGAAGCACCTATCGCCAGCCGCTCCCTCCTTCCCGCGCCGCTAGCCGCCGCACCCTCCCTCCCCACGCCACCTTCCATGCCGCTCCCTCCCTCCTCCGTCCCGTTCCATCACCGATTTTCCATTCAAGCTTCCGCCATACTATCCATCGCCATTGTCCATTGTTTGACACCAGTACTGTTTGACAATGGTGAGCACGCTCATGGCCTCCTCACCCTCTTCTCTACTCTCCGTGCCAATCAGTCCACCCCTAGCTCGCCCTGCGTGGACCACCCCACCACGCGCCGCTCGCCTCGGCATCACCCGCCCCGCGCTGCTTGGCCACCCCGCGCCCAGGCTCCACGCAGGCGAAAGGACCTCGCCCTGCCGGCCGCGTTGCACCACCGCTACCTAGGCCTTGCAATCCTCAGCCTTAGCCTTGCAAAGATCAGGCTTTGGATTGCAATGTTCAGTCTCTTCGTTGCAAGGTTTGCATGGCTTGGGTGGCGCCGCACACCACTACCTTCTTGTCCTTTTATTTGAACTCTATATTCTCGATGCAAAAGCTAAACTTCTCTGCGGCATAAAAAGAGTTAGTTAATTGACCGGTTTATTGATGCATACACAGTTCAGATTTCAGCCTTGTAGCCTAGTTTTTTCACTCTTAATAATGATGGTTTAACTACTTGAAGGGTCGAGGCATCAAAAAAATAATGATGATTTAACTGCACGGTTATTTTTGTAAATCTCACCTTGCACACGACTGCACAGTGTTTCTCAAAAATTTTCATATTCAGTTGGATCATGTGGAGTTGCACAAGAACTTTGCGAACCTTCATCAAGATAAATTTTGTCTCCTTTTTATGTTTTCTTCTGATTTAGTTCTAGGCTTTGCTAGCGTTGTTCCAAGTTATGATAGGTCCGTTGTGACGATGCAAAATTAGTGTTTGCTGTAAATTAAAAGAGGTTCATGGGTCATTCCATTTACATTCTTCATTTGCATAGATTGATAACATGGTAAATAAAAATAAACAGATGATTTACTCAATATCCCATAAGGATGGAATCTTTTAAAGTTATAATTTTCTTGCAAAAATTGCCTAAAACTCAAACTGTATTTCACACATGTTCATAGTTTATGTTTTTTCATTCTTAGAATATTTGGGTTTGTTCTTTTATATTCTTGTTTTTTCACAACAAAGACTCCATGGAAGTTTTATGGGGGCACCATGATGACAATATGGCAGCCAGCCAGCCACGAACGTACCGTGGACTCTGGTCCAATTTTGCTTTCGGATATGCTAAGATTAAGACACAGATCATGACACAACACCAACCCAAAGACCACAGCACATTCGGTAGCAGGTGATGGGCATGTGGTACACCATTACACAATTACTATACAGAGTTGGTGTCATCTCGATTTCATGGGCTAGCCTTTCTATCTGAAAACGATAGGTGCATGGCTAGCGGTAGGAGAAGCCCATCGTAGGGATGGTGCGTTGCATATGCATGGCTAGCATGTCCTGTCCGAGACTCCGAGCTGACTTGCTGGTACGCCATTGTTGATAGGATGGAAATTGTACCAAAAAAAAAGTCACAGTGCCCTATTTCACATCTGACAAGTGTTGCACACGCTGGTGTTGAGGAACCAGCAAGGTAAAATAGACGATTTGGTCCCTTAACTTTACTCCGAGGTTCAAATTCATCCCTCAGCTTTTAGAGAGACCATTAGTCCCTTCATTTTAGGTTAAAACTTATCCTTATACTAATACAGTGCTCCATAATAGCATAGACTAATGCGAATAGTCATATTTACCCATAGCTAATTCTTCCTCTCCTCAATTTGCATGTTAAGCAGTGCTATGGAAAGTAAATATATGCATGCTGTTCGTGTGTGATCTAGAGAAAATTAAACATGAAAGGGCACTTCAACACATACAAGAGATAGCAAGCCGGAAGACAAAACAATAAATCTGTTGTGTTCTATCATTGATTAATCACATCGACACAACAATGGAAATTGAGTATAGGATCGGAAGAAGCAGCCAAGGATAAAATAACTTTACACGTCAGTCTCATGTTAGCATGGAGAGAGCCACATCAGCGTAATGATGAGTTTGATCCAAAATAAAAATTGAAAAACTAAATTGGCTGATCTGAAAGCCGAGGGACCAACTTGACTCTCAGAGTAGAATTGGGTATGCCTATTTTGCAAACCTGCAACCTTGCTTCTTCATTCCAAATGAACTTGGCGACTCCATGCATTGAGCTGAGTGATTCGTCTATCATGCGCCCAGTCAGCTTCCTTCCCAGTTGTGGATAGGTGTAATCTTCTGCGTGAATGCACACCACACTAGTTAAGATTACCAATGATCCTGCCTGACCTATCTACGCAGACGGATGCACAAACTCTATCTCGATGTACAGTATCCTAGCTATATATAGTCTTAGTCTGCGTTCACGTGTATAATCAGAACTAATAGGCTCTAACTATCAGATCAATTAGCTATTATATGTGCAATTAGCATAGTAATTAGCTCATATCTAGTCTCAACGATATTTGGCATCCAAATAAGAGAGCTAAAAATTAACCTCCTTAATTATTGGGGTTCCCAACGGGAACTAACAAGACTCGTGACCGATAGCAAACAAAAGACATGGTAGTCCCTACATATCTATCCCCTCATTTATCATCTCAGGTCTAACTCACAAACCACATGTTCAACTTCAAACTGATGCATTGAATTTGCTAGGCTCTTCAAGTGACCCCGACAAATTACATATCAAAGATGTCAATTCAGTGCGACACCATTATTCCCATCATATACCTTCTACTAAAACGACAATGCAACACACTAGTGTTGAAATTGTTGCAGTAGCCCGATGCGTCAATCAACTGTTCGAATCGAATTAATCAACATGATGCGCCAATCCAACCATATATTTGAGCCTCAATATTAATATACGGTATACTTTTAGAGACAGAGCTGGGGATAGGCGTGCAGCATGCATCAGTTCTATTTCGTGTACTATGTCTAGCTGCCCTGGCTGTCTGTGTACTCCCAACTCCTTTATATCGCTGTTCTTAGAGTCTATTTGGATGTACTAAAGTTGCACAACTACTAAAATGATTTGTAGCGACGGGTGCAATACCTACTCCCGCCTTTCGCTGCTAAAAATGCAGTATGCAGGAGCGGGTAACGTACGTGCCCCCCCTAAAAACTCATTTCTAGGAGTGGATCACCCCTCACCTGTACCTAGAAAATAGAAATGGATTTTCAGCTGCATGAGAGGGCATAACCTGCCCTAGAAATTGATTTTCAGGGGGCGGGGCATGCCGCGACCCGCCCTACAGATTGAATAAAAATTAAAAAAAAAATCCGGCAATAGCTACCGCACCGTGCCAGTGCACATGTCACCACCACCGTGCTCGCACTGCCGTGGCCCCACACCACCACTGTGCGTTGTGCGCCACGGCCCCAGCCCGCCATGCGCCGCTGCCCCCCGCGCTGTCGGCGAGCGCCTCGGCCCTAGCATGCCGCGCGATTACTCAACTTATTTTGTTAGGCCACGTACAACGTACTACCAACGCGGGTTGCGTGCAAACAAAGATTCGAAGAAAAATATCCGTGTCTTCCAAACCAGGCAATTTTGATTTAACCATTGGAATTCTTACAGAAAGAGCTTTCAAACAAGACCCGACTTAACAATATTTGAGTGAAATCTGTTAGGACATTTTTTGAGATATAGAACAATTTTACTTTGTACAACTGAATTATTCCAGATTCACAGTTAAATTGTTCTAACCGGAATAATTTAATTGTTTTCTAACTGGAACAAGTGTTCCACATCCACAATTAATTTATTCTAATTGGAATAATTGTTCCACATCCACAATTAAATTGTTCCAACTGAAAATTTTGTATTAGAGATTATTCAAAATAGATTATTCCAAAAGAGCTTTTAAATGAAAAACAGAAAAATTTGCATGAATGAAATAGAAAAAAACAAATATTCGGGAAGAAAAAAGTGAGAAGAATCGGTAATCACCGCATGCGCGTGCATGGTTCATCCGTTTCAAATATTATATTATCGCGTGAAATCTTCTAGCCAATCTAGGCTTCCATAATTTTGATCCAAATAAAAGAGCAACTCCTGCAACAATTCTGCTACGAATCATCCTGCAGTAGCACGCGTAACAATCGCAATCGGACCCCTCCCACCCCTCCTCTATATAGTTTAGGGGGGCCGAAATCAAGAGTACGTTCGAGTGGGCTTGGATTCGGATTGATGCAGGATTATTCAGCCCACTAACTAGATGGCGAAGCATTGAGCTGCTTGTAGCCTGTTGCAGATGTGCTCCATAACTTTTTCTCTTTTTGATGAGAATTTGCTCCATAACTACTTATTAGTAATATATCTCCATTAAGCCAAGCAAAGGTCCATTTCATCATAACTCACAAAGTGCCTCGATCAACTCTAATATCCACAAAGCACAGCTCACAAACTGCTGTCACGCTCCCATACTTTGTAGTGAGTCGTCCTAGGTTTCATTTGCTTCACGGCTTACGTCACTACCCTAAAACACAGCTCACCTTGGACATAATTAACCGATAACCAAAAACCAAACTGAAATACCCAAAGACCAAACCCAAATACCCGAAATCAAAAAATTTGATCCCTAGTTCGGTTCATAGTTTTAACTAACCGAATTAATATCGGTTTATTCGGTTCTGGGCCTCGAGTAACTAAAATACCCGAAGTACTCGAAATAGAGGTCCAATAATGCGATAAATAGGTAGCCTATCCCACTAATAGGCAGCTCAGCGCGCACGGCCATGCCCCTGCCCGACTAACCCTGGCTCCCCTGCGCGACTAACCCTAGCTCCCTCCTCAAACCCTATCTGTTCCTTACCTCCTCACCCTCAGTACCTAGCCACCGCCCGCACGCTCATAGCCACACCACGATCATGTTCACTCCTGCCTCCCTCGCCGCTGCCTCCTAGCGGCCGATCGACGGTGCACACACGTAGACGGCACCTGCAGGCAGCAGGCCATCGTTCCCGGGCTGAGCGGCGTGGGCGGTGCCTGCAAGCTGGTCGCCCAGCACCCGCACGTGGTGGCGTTGCACCCGCCCTCCCTTGGCCACATGATGTGGGAGGCGATGTAGCCCGCTCGCCCAACACCCCCAACGGCGGCGCGTGCTGGTCGCTCGCCCTGCGGCATCACATGGAGGCTGCCGCCCAAGCACGCGCGCAGGAGGCATGCCCACGTCCAGGTCGCCGGTCCCTCCCCTGTTTCTCTTCAGGCGAGTTAAGCCGAGGCACAGTTCATGTGCTCCTCTCTCGATTTGTAGTCTGTGTTGCGTGGATCTGTGTTGAATCGATCCGTCTTTAGTCAATCTGAGTCGAATCGATCCGTCTTGAGTCGATCTGTGTTGAATCGATCTATGTGTGGATCGATCTGTGTTCGATTGATGTTGATCTCTCTTGATGCATCTTGTTTCAATTTGATGTATATATGCTTGAATCTATTGATTTTGTTTATGATTCAAGGAGTAGTCGGTTACTTCGGTCATAACCGAAACCGAACCGAATTAACCGAATCCAAAATTTGTTCTGATTTTGTAGTAACCAAATTAATTGCAAAAACCAAAGAACCGGTCAGTTCGGTTCGGTTAGACCGAACGCCCGGGCGGAAACATATAACAACCCAATTAATTGAAAATAGATCAAAGTAATTCCCTAAATATGTATATAAATTACCCACCTCTGTCATTATAAAAAAACTAAAGTAACCACCTAATCTTCATGTAAATTACCCACTTGTGCCAAAATAATGCAAAACCCCCCAAATTTTTATTTAAATTATCCAACTATATCAGTATTAAAAGTTAAAGCAACCCCTAAATCTAAATCTAAATTATGTAATTGTAATAAAATATTAAAGTGCACCAATATAAAATTCTAAATTACTATTTGTATCATTATTAATATATTATTTTTTATAAAAATACTACCCACGATATGTGTTATCATATATTCATGTATAATGGAAGACATAAGAATACCATTTCACAAACAAATAGCTCAATTAAATATATATCAAACACACATGGAGGTGTGATGAAAAAGGAAATCTATTGCAACTAGATAATGATAAATACGTATTTTAGAGTATGTGTTGAAATATTTAATAGATGAAAGAGTGCATGAGATAGATAATTATAATTATTAGCTATAAGCCAGAGCACGGGCTGATAGGCCCATTGAACCTAATAGGGCTATAGTATATAGCCTTTGGGACCTATATGACTAAACTTCATTCCGTGATCTTCACCCCACAAAAAGGGGCCTAGAGCCAAGGGCATTATGGTATATATAAGAGGTACCTAAATTTGCTAAAAGCATATCTAACATGCACCTTTCTAGTTATAATTAGTACAACCTTTCAGTGCACCTATCTAAGAATGATAAAAAATGTAGTACTTTTTTCGCTCTCTCATGATGGAGATTACTAATCTTTATTTGCCCTTGTCAAAAAACCGAACAACTTACCCTCGTTAAATTTACAAAGTGGACTGAATGTGCATGGTAAGTATATAGAAGGTGGATTGAGTAATGCTTGTGGGTGCAATCCACATGCGTACTCCGTCCTCCTTGTTGTTTCGCCCCATGCTCCACTTGTTGCATTTGGATGAAGTCTCTTGGATCGTGGGCTCAACAAGGTTTCAAACATTGTTAAAAACATAGGTATAACATTTCGATTGGGCATGCCGCAATAGCGCCATATCCCCACTAATTAATCCAACAAAATTGTGTATGTGCAGTGGTAACCACTGCACCTAGCCAAGACTCGTTGATCCAAATTAAAGTCATTGATCATACTATACTACACTAGCACCTGCACGCAGCAAATTTATTATTAATATCTAATCCAGCCTTAGGAATGTTACCATCTAAGCAACCATTGTTTTTTTTAAAAAAAAAGTATGAGCTCGATCATCAACTTGCCAATTATACGTAAAAAAGAACTAGTGCGCCCCTGATGGTTAGATGTGGACCGCTGAATATAAACTCTGATACAGCTAACTCCACTTGCACCTCTTGCCTAAGAGAATCATCGATCTATCACTGATTCATTGCATATAATTGCAAAATAATGCGAACTATATGCACACGTACGTTCTATATATGCTTGCATCATTGAATCGTCATTGTGCAAACGTAATAAGTTAGCAGTGCCCTTGGGATGAGTATGGCCATCCAGGAGACATCACCATCGCAACAGGATGCACGCACGCATTATTAAGCACACAACCACCGAGCGCCATCTAATCACAACGCACACTCGTACCGAGAATCTTGGAAGAACAGCAACGAAAGATATGACGAGAGAGAGACGACAGAGAGGGAACCGTTGTGACTTGTGAAAGGACCATGAAAAGCTTGGACGAGATCCCTGCCCTGTCGTCCAGGAGCCATCATTGGTTTCGTCGCCATGGCGTAATGCATGGCACCTCTGATTTCAAATAAACGCTATTGAAATAAAGCCCCCAACCCCAACCGTGCCGACGTGTCTCCCACACCAAATCCTGACGCGACTACGCGAGATCTCGTCTGAGTAATCGTAGGCGCATGTGTGATGAGGGCCTACAAAGGTTTTGAGGCTGTGGTGCGAAATGCAAAATGTATATTTATATTTATTAGAAAATAAAAATTAACTAACATAAATTTTGATTTTATTATATAAGCATTGATGCTAGAAGAGTAAAAGGACAATCTTCCATACCAATAAATGAGAAGATTTGCTTGGTCAAACTTCAATGCAAAACACGATACACGGGTTAATTGAATTGAAGTCCAAGGATCCACGGATCTACTTTCATACCTTGCACTCTAATTGAGAAATAAGATATTAGATGAGAGATTGAGAGCGCAATAGGGGGATATGGCCCTAGCTCTAGCCGTACGCGGAGATGGTGGTGACAGCAATCGGCTATTCCGAACTCACGGTCACAGCGCCGGCTCCGACAGCGATCGCGGTGTGCCCTGCCAGTCCTACGCATCTTGTTGAAGAGAGACGTCTGGAAACTTTAAGCTAGCGCGTTGCTCTTCCTGGCAACTTGGAGGCGATCAGCGCCGCTGGCCACCTCCCCTTCCCAGGCCACCCCCGGTGGCCGGCGGCGGCAACCCGCGGCCCTCTTTACTCCTTCCTGCCTCCCTCCTCCAGGCGCCCAAGCTTGCCCTTGACATCACCTTGCCGCCGGCCGCTGGGGCCAGATCCACAGTCCGCCTAGATGGATCTTGCATTTTCGGCTGGGATGCGCCCTCCCCCCGCCTCCTTCCGGCCTTCTCCTCCGGTGGCTAGGGCTCGCTACCGCGCGGCCGCCTACGGTGCTTCGGGTGGCCACGCCGGTGCCGGTGCCGCTCGCATTGGGCCGTGCCCCACAGGTGGCGGCGGCCGTGGCCACCACTGCTCGCCTCGGTTGGTCGCGTCGCGCGCGCCTTCGTCCGCCGAGCCCCATTGCTCCTTCTCGTCGTGGTGTTGTGGCCTCCGGGCCCAGGGCTCAATTTCCTGGCAATCGCTGGTGGCCGCTTTGGCCAAGGGGGGTGGTGGGGAGGGGGGCACCGCCCACGACCGTTGGTTGGGGGTTAGGTTGACCGCTGCCTAGGGGGGCCGCTTCCCGTGGTCGTCGTGGGTCACGGGGTAGGCCTGAGCCATCGGCCTGCGCTCCGCTCAGAGGGCGCGGAGCCTGCCTGCTCGATGGCGTCCGCCTACAGGCGCTGCATTCACACTAAAGGCGGTGAAAGGAAAGAGGATAAATAGGAGAGAAGGATAACATGTAAAGGAGACCTCTCTGGGACCTAGATCACCAAGAGGAAAGGGCAATCTTTGCATCTAAGCCAATTAACATACAAATGACGTAGGGTGTTACGCTTCTGAGCGGCCCGAACCTATCTGAACCACCGTGTCCACTTAACACTGCCACGGACGGAATCCTACTACGTGTTACACCCCTGGCCGAATCTCTAAATGGGAGTTCCCTTGATCCCTGCTAGCGGTACTCACCCACGGTCACCTAGGGTGCCATTAGGAAAGATAATCTAAATTAGAACCATAAATTTATATGTAAATTAACCCCATTTGTACAATGAACACCACCCCACCAATGCGCTAGTGAAAAATAACCTTAAGGAACCTTCTAAAATTTGCATCTAAAATACCAACCTCCACTATTACTAAAAATAGGCAGTTGGAGGATGGAAGAATCCAAGAATGTCGGCTTCACAACATTTAAATCCAATCGCCCCTTGCATTATTCTAGATTCCTTGCGTCTTATATGTAAGGAAAAAGCGACTAAGAGTAAACTCTCTCTTTCTAGGAAATCCCATTTTTTTCACAAGAGGAGGCAACAGAGGGCCCCCTCGGTGCCAGTGGGGGAGATCGAACCCCGGTCGCCGGCCTTGGGCCTGAGCAAACCCCATTTTAAACACAGGAGAATTTAGTAAATTCCATCATAAAAAATTTAGAAGTACATGCAAAACCCTCACGAAAACCTCTGTGCACACAGTCCCTATGAAATCCTCGAGCACGCTTTCCTCTTTATTTGGCATCGCCCTGCCACCATAATACATTTTTGTAGAAACTACAATGACTTTATCATTTGGTCGTGGATCATGTCACTGTCGATCACGCTGGCTCACAAAAGCATCAAACGACTGATACAGAAACGCACCAGCGTAGTCAGCTGGTATAGAAACATACATATAGATCATAGATGTAAGATGATCGATTTGCATCATGCAGCTGCCCGCAGTTAGATTACATGACGGTGCAAGCGCCGTAGGGTGGGCTGTCATCGCAGATGACCATCGGGTACGGTGGCATGTAGGGCGGGTAGCCGCAGCTGCAGTAGCACGGCGACCATGCCGGGCACTGGCACGCCGGCGGTTTTGGTAGCTCAGGTGGCGTCGGTGCCGGTGGCGGCATTGGTGCCAGTGGCGGCGTCGGTGCCGGCTTGGACTGGCATCCACAGTGCGGCGTGGGGCAGCTGCACGGCCACGGCGGTTGTGGACACGGATACAGGTATGGATACGGGTATATCACCTTGCATGGGGCTAGCTCTGGCTTGGGCTTGGGCTTGGGCTCCTCTTTTGGTGGCGGCGGTGGCAACTTGGACGACGGGCACCCACAACAGTATGGTGTGGGGCAGCTGCACGGCCAAGCGGGCTGCGGGCACGGATATGAGTCTGGATATGGGCATATCGCCTTGCACGGGACTGGCTCTTTCTTGGGAGATTTTGGTGGATCAGGTTTGGGAGGCGGCTTGGCGACCTCAATTTTCTTGATGATCCTCCCGGCCTTGCAGCAGAGCTTGGAGGAGAGCTTGTCGGCGTCGAAGGGCCCCGACACGAGGACCTTGTCCTTCTCGTACACGATCTTTTCGATGACGAACTCCCCGCGGTCTGTGCAGCAGTGATGATTCAGTGAAGTAGCACGTCACAATTACATGATTCGTTCATAACGTGATCATAACCATGATTCAGATATACGGACACCTTGGATGCAGCAGAGGACCTTCTGGATCTTGGCGCTGCAGCGGCAGCACTCCAGGTCCACGGTGATGATGAGCGTCGGCATCCCTGCAGAGATCGATGTCAACAGAACAGGCATGAACCCGACAAACAAGTACAGTGTATCGCAGTGTCGAAGTCGAGGTGAAAAATATATAAGGCTTTTTTTTTCTCGATCGCTCTCTTTTTGTCTGACGCACTTTTGCACAAGAACCAACGACTCGGGAACTTAGTTATCCCGGCCAGGTCTCACCTTGGTCGATTCGCAAGCCGATCTCTGAAGAAACGCAGGCGGTTCGCGTTCCGATCCTGACCTGCAGCAGGCCGGTAGCTGCTACGGTACGGTAGGAGATCAGAGGCTGCTGATGGTGGCGACCTCCTCCATCTTCTTCAGAGGAGAGAAGGAAAAGGGATGCCACGCCGATGGCCGATGCTCAGTGATCGTGCATCCGAGCGTGCTATTACTCCTATATATACAACAGATCTATCACAGATGCGCCTACGATTATTGAGACGATCGAGACAGCTCTCGATCGCGTGCGTCAGGATTTGGTGCGGGGGATACGTCTGCACGGTTCGGGGACTTGAATAGCGTTTGAAACCAAAGATGGAGGGGAGCGAGCACCTGCACGCGCCTGTGACGACAGGGCCGGATGTCATCGAAGCTGTCATGGCCCCTTCACTACGGTTACCGCTCTGGCTCGCTCTCTCTCGTCGTCCTATCTTTCGTTGCTGTTCTTCCAAGAAAATCCTCGTGATAATTGTCAAGTCGTCTGCACTCTGCAGGATGATTGGCGCGAGTGGATAGCAAAGGTAGCAGTACGAATGTAGGTTGTGATTAGTTGCCGCTCGGTGGTTGTGTGCTTAATGCGTGCGTGCATCCTACTGCGACGGTGATGTCGTCCTTAGCTTGAGGGCCACACTCGTCCCAAGGGCACTGCTAATTTAATGAATCAATGGTGCAAGCATATATAAAACATGTGCTTGTTGTTCTTTTTTGCAATTATATATATGCAGTGAATCAATGATAGATGATTCTCGGAAAAAGTCTATATAACTCCCCAAGGTATCCACGGTGGATCACATCGCCCCTAACAACAAAATTGGATTTCTAACCCCCTCACCTTTACAAAACCAGACATTTCACTACCGGAGAAAGTGGCTTTAGTACCGGTTGGGAAACCCCACTTAGTACTGGGAAACCGGTACCAGCTCTCCGGTACTAATAAATGGCTTGTCATTTTAGTACCGGGCACACGCGATGTGTAAATGCGCATGCGCGGGATTCGAATTCACGAACTCCAGCCTCGCGCGAGCCCTCGTTAGGATCCCACCTACATATCACTTCTGACTTGGTGGGAGATGCTTACCTTTTGAAGTAACTCGTGGAGCACCATTTAGTACCGGCTCATACTACCACCTGGTACTAGATGCCATTATTTAGTACCGGTTGGTGGTACCAACCGGTACTAAATATCCGAGGCTATTTTCACTACTACAAAAAAAGCATTAACCATGACCTTTAAAAAAGCCCTCGGAGGAGGGTAGAAAAAATAACCGCCCCGATTAATGGCCAGCATTAATCGAGGCGGTCACTTTTTATTAACCCATGCGGTTATAGAAAACCGCCTCGCAAAATAGATTAACCGAGGCGGGCAGCCTTAAAATGCCTGCCTTGGTTAATCGATTAACCGAGGCGGACACCCTATAGGATTAGCCTCGGAAAACATCAAGACCCAAAGAGGACTAGAAAGCCCAGTTCAACCCATATGAGCCTGATTAGTCACTTTGAGTACATATACGGGACTCTAGGGTTTCACTATGTCTGCCCCATCTCTCCCCGTCGCTCCTCATCTCCACCGCCTCTTTCTTGTCTCCTCCACCTCCTTACCCTCCTCTGCCTCTTCCTCTTCTTCATTTCCCGGTGGCGGCGGAGCGGCCGGCTATGGTGAGGCGGGCGGCCCCCGGCGGCGGCGGAACGGCCAGCCACGGCGAGGCAGGCGGCCCCTGGCAGCTGCGGAGCGGGGTGGAGCGGAGGGCCGGCCATGGCCACGACGGGGCGGGGTGGAGCGACCAGCCGCGGCGGCGGAGCGCAGGGCGCGTCCGGCGGCGCGGCGGCCCGTGGATAGCGGCCCCTCCCCGACTTCCCTCCTGGCACTCCCTCCCCGACCTCCCTCCCGGCCAGCGGCGGCGGCGGCGGCAGGACCCGACAAGACGCAGTGGCGGTGGCGGCGGCGACGGATGGGCTCGGCGGGCTCTCGATGGGCTTGGCGGGCTTTGGCTTTTTAAATTTTTTTTATTCGATTAACCGAGCCGGGCAGCAAACCGCCTCAGTTAATGCCACATTAACCGTGACAATGACTTCAAGGCGGTTGCATAAACCGCCTCGGTAAATGCATTTTGCCCGCCTCGATTAAGATTTGTGTAGTAGTGTTTGTACCAGGCCGTAACACCAACCGGTACTAAATCACAACATTTAGTACCTGATGGTGGTACGTCCCGGTACTAAATAGAATCATAGTGCTTCAAAATTTAGAACCGGTACTAAATAGCCTCGGGGAGCCATTTAGTGCCGGTTTTAAATGTGCTCGGTACTAGTAGGCATGGACGAATACCCATTTTTCTAGCTGTGTTTAACCCCCCAAGGTGGTTTTGCAGCCCGGCTTTGCACACGTGGCCCTCTATGCCGGAATGTATGCCACCATGGACGCTGATGTGGCCACCAATGTTTTGTCCCCCGATGAGTGGGTCCCACCTACTAGTCACACCAGTTCTTCTTCTTCCTCTAGATGAAGCACCTATCGCCAGCCGCTCCCTCCTTCCCGCGCCACTAGCCGCCACACCCTCCCTCCCCACGCCACCTTCCATGCCGCTCCCTCCCTCCTCCGTCTCGTTCCATCACCGATTTTCCATTCAAGCTTCCGCCATACTATCCATCGCCATTGTCCATTGTTTGACACCAGTACTGTTTGACAATGGTGAGCACGCTCATGGCCTCCTCACCCTCTTCTCTACTCTCCGTGCCAATCAGTCCACCCCTAGCTCGCCCTGCGTGGACCACCCCACCACGCGCCGCTCGCCTCGGCATCACCCGCCCCGCGCTGCTTGGCCACCCCGCGCCCAGGCTCCACGCAGGCGAAAGGACCTCGCCCTGCCGGCCGCGTTGCACCACCGCTACCTAGGCCTTGCAATCCTCAGCCTTAGCCTTGCAAAGATCAGGCTTTGGATTGCAATGTTCAGTCTCTTCGTTGCAAGGTTTGCATGGCTTGGGTGGCGCCGCACACCACTACCTTCTTGTCCTTTTATTTGAACTCTATATTCTCGATGCAAAAGCTAAACTTCTCTGCGGCATAAAAAGAGTTAGTTAATTGACCGGTTTATTGATGCATACACAGTTCAGATTTCAGCCTTGTAGCCTAGTTTTTTCACTCTTAATAATGATGGTTTAACTACTTGAAGGGTCGAGGCATCAAAAAAATAATGATGATTTAACTGCACGGTTATTTTTGTAAATCTCACCTTGCACACGACTGCACAGTGTTTCTCAAAAATTTTCATATTCAGTTGGATCATGTGGAGTTGCACAAGAACTTTGCGAACCTTCATCAAGATAAATTTTGTCTCCTTTTTATGTTTTCTTCTGATTTAGTTCTAGGCTTTGCTAGCGTTGTTCCAAGTTATGATAGGTCCGTTGTGACGATGCAAAATTAGTGTTTGCTGTAAATTAAAAGAGGTTCATGGGTCATTCCATTTACATTCTTCATTTGCATAGATTGATAACATGGTAAATAAAAATAAACAGATGATTTACTCAATATCCCATAAGGATGGAATCTTTTAAAGTTATAATTTTCTTGCAAAAATTGCCTAAAACTCAAACTGTATTTCACACATGTTCATAGTTTATGTTTTTTCATTCTTAGAATATTTGGGTTTGTTCTTTTATATTCTTGTTTTTTCACAACAAAGACTCCATGGAAGTTTTATGGGGGCACCATGATGACAATATGGCAGCCAGCCAGCCACGAACGTACCGTGGACTCTGGTCCAATTTTGCTTTCGGATATGCTAAGATTAAGACACAGATCATGACACAACACCAACCCAAAGACCACAGCACATTCGGTAGCAGGTGATGGGCATGTGGTACACCATTACACAATTACTATACAGAGTTGGTGTCATCTCGATTTCATGGGCTAGCCTTTCTATCTGAAAACGATAGGTGCATGGCTAGCGGTAGGAGAAGCCCATCGTAGGGATGGTGCGTTGCATATGCATGGCTAGCATGTCCTGTCCGAGACTCCGAGCTGACTTGCTGGTACGCCATTGTTGATAGGATGGAAATTGTACCAAAAAAAAAGTCACAGTGCCCTATTTCACATCTGACAAGTGTTGCACACGCTGGTGTTGAGGAACCAGCAAGGTAAAATAGACGATTTGGTCCCTTAACTTTACTCCGAGGTTCAAATTCATCCCTCAGCTTTTAGAGAGACCATTAGTCCCTTCATTTTAGGTTAAAACTTATCCTTATACTAATACAGTGCTCCATAATAGCATAGACTAATGCGAATAGTCATATTTACCCATAGCTAATTCTTCCTCTCCTCAATTTGCATGTTAAGCAGTGCTATGGAAAGTAAATATATGCATGCTGTTCGTGTGTGATCTAGAGAAAATTAAACATGAAAGGGCACTTCAACACATACAAGAGATAGCAAGCCGGAAGACAAAACAATAAATCTGTTGTGTTCTATCATTGATTAATCACATCGACACAACAATGGAAATTGAGTATAGGATCGGAAGAAGCAGCCAAGGATAAAATAACTTTACACGTCAGTCTCATGTTAGCATGGAGAGAGCCACATCAGCGTAATGATGAGTTTGATCCAAAATAAAAATTGAAAAACTAAATTGGCTGATCTGAAAGCCGAGGGACCAACTTGACTCTCAGAGTAGAATTGGGTATGCCTATTTTGCAAACCTGCAACCTTGCTTCTTCATTCCAAATGAACTTGGCGACTCCATGCATTGAGCTGAGTGATTCGTCTATCATGCGCCCAGTCAGCTTCCTTCCCGTTGTGGATAGGTGTAATCTTCTGCGTGAATGCACACCACACTAGTTAAGATTACCAATGATCCTGCCTGACCTATCTACGCAGACGGATGCACAAACTCTATCTCGATGTACAGTATCCTAGCTATATATAGTCTTATATTAGTCTGCGTTCACGTGTATAATCAGAACTAATAGGCTCTAACTATCAGATCAATTAGCTATTATCTGTGGAATTAGCATAGTAATTAGCTCATATCTAGTCTCAACGATATTTGGCATCCAAATAAGAGAGCTAAAAATTAACCTCCTTAATTATTGGCGTTCCCAACGGGAACTAACAAGACTCGTGACCGATAGCAAACAAAAGACATGGTAGTCCCTACATATCTATCCCCTCATTTATCATCTCAGGTCTAACTCACAAACCACATGTTCAACTTCAAACTGATGCATTGAATTTGCTAGGCTCTTCAAGTGACCCCGACAAATTACATATCAAAGATGTCAATTCAGTGCGACACCATTATTCCCATCATATACCTTCTACTAAAACGACAATGCAACACACTAGTGTTGAAATTGTTGCAGTAGCCCGATGCGTCAATCAACTGTTCGAATCGAATTAATCAACATGATGCGCCAATCCAACCATATATTTGAGCATGCATCAGTTCTATTTCGTGTCCTATGTCTAGCTGCCCTGGCTGTCTTTGTACTGCCAACTCCTTTATACACTGTTGGAGAACGGCACATTAGTGCCGGTCACAGGACGGCTTAGTGCCGGTCCCTGTGGCCGGCACTAAATGGCCGGCACTAACGTGACAGACGTTAGTGCCGGCTACTCTGACCGGCACTAACGTGCGTATGTTAGTGCCGGTCCGTAATACCAGCCGGCACTAACGTGCCCCCCCCCCGCCCGAGTCCTGACAGCAAGGTTAGTGCCGGCTGATATTACTAGCCGGCACTAAATGTTTTTTCTTCTTTTTGTTTCTTTTCTTTTCGTTTTTATACGTATGGCTATGCGTATTTCTAGCGTATGTGACTACATAGTCGTACTCTTTGCATTGCACAGTATTATTAGAACAGAATATTACACTAACATTATATATTTATATATATATATTTGTCATGTATGGAACACTTAGGAATTCAAAAGTACATGAGATATTACAAATTATTGCGCACATCAACTATAATAACGTATCAGCTTCCTCGTCGTCGGATCTTCTTGGGCGACGCTTAGACGGAGATCACCATGAAATTCGCCCTTAGGATTTATGACTTCATCGAGTAGAAATCTGCATATAGCTTCTTGAATTGCCCTGATCCGAGCGATTTCAATGAGTTCTTCTTTCATCCGCCAACGCTGTCACATTTTTCGATAAAAACATGAGAATAAAAAATAATGAATTAAAATAATGAGCAGATGTGATTGTGCTCACGTACATTGAATGCCTCCACTGTCATTTGCCCTTTTTCACTTGCAAAAGAGTTGATCCACTCGCATACGTAGTATCCACATAAGTTGTTTCCTTGGCCCTGTCTCCAACACTATGGACAAACGTGGGTTACGATATAGAATTTTTCTGATGTTTATTGCGAATGACATTAGTAGCGAGAGTATATTCATACCGGAAAATCAGTCACCCAATGAAGAGGCTCGATTTCACCTATGGGCAAGCCTATGTGTTTGTGGAGGTAGCGACCCCATGCAGTATTTACCACCTCAATGATATCTTGGTACTTTGATTTATCTTGCCTTAACGAGTCGTACACCAAGACCTTGTGCTCCTCAATCCGAATACAAAGCAATATCCAATGAAAGCTGTGCATATACATACGCATAACCAATTAATGTTGATTATAATAGTTATTAAATAGTATTATTAATACGAAGGGATTGAAAAAAAAAGTCTAACAAAGAACGACTCACTGATGGTTGTATGGCAAGAGAATGAAGGGACACATGCTATTTTTACGCAACCCCCTGTATATAACATTGACTATGTCTCCAGGATTTAGCGCTAGCGATTTCTCGTGTATAATATCGGGGTCGAAGAACCCGACGTTATGGAAGTTCTTCTTTCGGCAAATTTGAATTTTTGACCTACGGGACACAAGAAAAACGGGGATCAGTCAACACACAATGCTAAAATAATGAAACGAGAGACACACTGACGAGGGACTTGTGAAGGGCATCTTGATGGTATAAATCGTAGAGTGATGCAAACTCGATATATACATCATCTGCCCCCCGCCAGAAATGCTCATCTTTAATCCGAGCTGGGAACATCTCTAATTTACTAGCTTTAGATTGCACGGCATACCATTTGTGTAACTCGGCCATTCTCGTTGGTAGGAATGGTAGCAACTCTGGCCATATCAAAGGTTCACCAAGTACAAATTTTTTTCCTGCCACGGGCATTCTGTAGGGCCTCCCCAAGCAATTGAGCCCTTGTTAGATCAGTTTGCAATATCATCCCAGCCATGGTCAATGGATCTCTTGATTCATCGGGACAGTCTTCATGCGGCACTATCAACGGAGGGATCGATTGTTTGGACTGCTCTCCGAGCTGGGGAACGGTCTTTGCATTAATCAGTCCATTCTTGGGGTTGCTGTAGCACTTTCTGATCTGCCGATCATAATCCGACTCTCTTTCTTTCTCCTTGGTGGGATCTTTAATGAAGTGTTTAACAAAGTGTGCCTTTGCAACCGGATCTATTTCTGGCTTCTTGTTCGCAGCCTCCCTCAGTAGCTTGCGCTTCAGCAAGAAGGTTTGAAACGATTCTTCTGCCTCTTCCTCTTCTGGAGCCTTCTTTTTCTTCTTTCTTTGCTGCTTTTGAGATGGCTGGACCGAAGGTACCGTGTATGCCTTCTGTCGCTGACTCTGATTCTGTTGTGCGGCCTGTGATGATGCCGGAATTGGCTCACTTTGTGCGGCTGGTGATGGCGGATCCATGCTGGGGTCCCGTGCAGGCGGTGGAGAAGGTGGGCCAACACTAGGATTCCTGTCAGCTGGCGTTGGTGATCTTTGCCTTGAGCACCGAGCGGAATCTGTGTCTGCTTGCACCAATCTTATGTCGCGCTTTGGCCACGCGATCCATGTGTGTACGGCATGTTGTAGTTTTGTTTCTTCAGGACTTATAGGGATCGGGAGGTCCATGTCTTCCCAGCGTTCTTCAGTAATTTGGTCAACAAAGACTCTGGCGAATCCTTCAGGAATCGGCTGGCAATGTATTGTCCCGCCCTGTTCTTGGACTTCCGCATAACCCTCAGCACAAACTTTAAGCTTTTTCCCATAAAGAACCAGAAGCTCACATTGGGTCCTAACGGTGATGTCGTCAATGGGGTCCCTCGGCCTGTCGGCACCCAAATTAGGGTGCTCCGTGGAAGCAACACTGCTACGACGCTGAGAAGAGGGGCTGATCTCCACATTGGCAGCTGGTTGGTCCGAGCGTTGCCCAACTGCTGCCTCAAGTGACATTATCCGGTTTTCTAGGCTATGAATCTTCTCAGCCACTACTGCCTTGCTTCTGCATCGGCTTCGGTAGGTTTCGAGATCTCCGAAAAAGCCATATTTCCATGGAACTACGCCCACACCTCGGGTCCGTCCAGTGTGTTCCGCATTCCCAAGAGCGTAAGTCAGCTCGTCATTCTCTCTGTTGGGCTGGAAGGTTCCTTCTTCGGTACGCCTCATTGCGTCCTCGAGTCTTTGGGCAGCCTCTCTTAGTACGTCGCTAGTCACAAACATTCCAGTGTCGGGGTCTAGTGTGCTCCATGAGCATAGAAGTAATACCTTGCTCGTTTGGGCCAACTCAAGGTTTGCGGTACGATTCCTTTTACAATTAAATTATTTTCCATCTTTTCCCATTTCGGAATGGCAACCTTATAACCTCCGGGCCCAAGTCTATGGAAGTTTTTCTTTTTGCTAGCATTCATTTTGCCTTGAATCGAGGCTGCCATGCTGTCAGCACTGTGCTTATAATTCACGAATTCATTCCACCACTCTCGTTGCTTCTTCCAGACTTTATCAAAATCTGGTGTGAGGCCCTTGTTGACAAAGTTTGCCACCAATTTTTTCTTGAATGAGGCGAACTGAATTGCCATCTTCTTAAATGCCCATCCCTTTATTTTGTCAGCTTTGCCTGGGGGAAAGTTGAAGTGCAACGACACCTCTTTCCATAACAAATCTTTCTCTGAATCTGGCACGATATCTTCAGGTCGATCAGAGACTTTATTTCTCTTCCAAAGCTTATACTTTATGGGGACGGATTCCCTAACAAGATATCCCAATTGATTTACAAATGTTGTCTTAATTTGACCAGGAGCTAGTGGCTCGCCGGTTGCTTCGTTGATCTCCGTGATGGTCGTACATCCTACCATCTTCCTCTTGGAGCCACGTTTCCGTTTAGGCTTTGTCGATCCTGATGCCCGAAAGAATCGCAAATTTATCAAGCGGGTTGCTAGCAACTAGTGGACGTCGTGGCAGGTATGCGTAACCTTCATAACCCGCAAGCAAGGGTTCCAGATCGAAAATTATCATGATATTAGGTAACTTATTGACTGAAACATTCATAAGAATTTTTAGCTGGAGCACGACTCCTTACACAAGGACTGAAATCATCAACAAAGCTAGCAACATAACACAAATAGTTCGCAGCTGGGTCGCATGTGTCACAAACAATATCTTGCTCCTAACACATATATTGACAAAACGTTTATCCTGATGCCTGAAAGAATCACTAAACTTTTATACCTCGGCTTCCTCGACATTTCCTTCTTCCTCCCCACTAATATCTTGCTCCTCGTCGCCATGATAATGCAAGTTTAAAAATTGGCTGCCATCGTTCTCGTCCTCATCAAACTCTGGAGCTATGTGCCCAGTACTACCACGAATGAGCTCGTGCATTAACTCATCTTGTTTGTCCGTAGGATCCATTTCCACTACCTGAAACAATAAAAAAACAGCAAGCCACATACTATATGAGGTTACAAAGCATCTATTAAATCAAAGGTTATCTTGTTTCTTCCTTATGATTCCTATATCCTGTAAATTCAGAAATAGAATGGAACTGGAAAGAGAAATTTATATTTTGGTATGCATGTTGCCTTTTTGAGTCTTGATGCCCAATTACCTTGTCTTGTACTGAATAATTGATGCATTATATGTACAATGTTTGGGTAAAAAATGCAGTAACCAATGTCCTTGTACAAGAAACTTAATACTGCACCAGAATCTATATTGTCCACATCATCTTTGAATTTATGTCCTTACACTTAAAATTTGACCTTGCTCTTAATTAAGAGATGATGTATTTTGAAGGGTTCCACATCTATACTGAAAACCTTTACCCGATTGTGATGTTCATAACTTTTTAATGCAGCTGAAATAGTCAGAAGACAAGCTCTCTTTCCCGGTGACTCTGAGTTGCAACAGTTGCTTCACATTTTCAGGTTTTTTTTTCCTTCTGCATTCAAACATTGGTGCCATAATATGTGTAGTACCTTGCTTAGTTGCTAGGATAGTGTCGTTCTGTTAATCCTGAAGTTATTGTTCTAATATCAAGTTCATCAGATGCAATTATATCTAGATAATAAGAACGAACATGTCACATTTGTGATTCTGTACATACAGTTCCTCTTCCCTGCATAAAAAGCTACTCTGACTTTTCTTATTTATAAATTATAATTTTGTGGTTTATGCCAGTCTGTAATTGACAAGGAGAGGAAGGGGGAATACTTGGGAAAGACTGTCCAGGTATTTTGGATCACGTGATGCGGACTTGATTTTGTTTCATCTGTCTGGGTAACTTCTGCCTTTATTCTTTTTTCTAGTACTGATCACCTCCAAAAAAATATTTTTTATTTGTTTATAGTTGTTCCCTTTAGCATTTTAGAGCTGGTTTACCTGTTGTTTGATTGCATTTTGAACATCTTCAGGGGATATTGAATCTATGCCTTTTATCGAAGTTTTGGGTCAATTCTCCTATCGTGTTGGTGAGAAGCTTCACAGTCTGATGCATACAGTGTCCATCTTCAGTGAGTAAGCAGGAGTGATGGTCTCACTTCTACATTATTTTTGTTTGACGTTTGACAGGTGCATGTTAGTCTTGTTCCAGTTCTTAATGTCGTTGGTGAGCAGGTATATTTGGCCATTAGCTATGTCCCACTGTCTAGTTACTAATCATAAGATTTACATGTTATTGTTTGGACAAATCTGCTTGGGCCCACTGACCTTAAGTCTCTATATGTGTTGTTTGCTCCTGCAGAAAACAAAGCCGACTCAGCATAGTGTACGTGCTTTAAGGGGACTTGGCTCACCCCAAATATTTTAGCTTGCCGCAGTACAAAGGTTAATCATCAAACTAATTATTTTTGCACACCATCTTGGTAGACTATGAGTCAACCTTGCTGAGCACTACTTATAAACTGAAACTGTGTCTTAACAGGAATTGGAGGATAATGTGAAGGAGAAACTCTCCCAGTTCTGCCATGTGCCGGTAAGGACACTGCACTTTGACCTATACAAAATTTCATACTCTTTAGCAACTAATAATTCCAGGAATTCCAGGAATTTCATACTTTGACCTATATTGTCACGTTGTATGATGTTTCCAATATATGGCGCATTCCTTTGTATTTATGTTCCCAGAAGACAATTAAGCCATAGCAGTCCATATTTTTGTACTAATGTTCCAATGCATAAAAAAAGACTACCAAATATGAAATGTAACTGATTGTTTCAGCCCAAGTATTGTTTCATTGGAACCTAGAAGAACGGCACTGACAAAATGAAAGCTAGAGCAACCAAATCAAATATACGAATATACTCACCGGAGTTGCAGGAGCTTTTGCAGGAGTAGCGGTAGAAGGTCCACTTGACGGCAGGGGAGGACCTCGAGGCACAGGGGAGGACCTCGAGGCGGCCAGGGGCAGAGCTGGGCGGCCGGGCTGCGCGGAACGGGCCGCGCGCGAGGACGTCGACGAGGTGCGCGGCGGCGGGGCAGGTACAACATGGTCGGGGCGGCGGGGGCAGCCGGGCTGCGCGAAACGGGCCGCGCGCGAGGACGACGAGGCGCGCGGCGGCGGAGGCAGGGGCGGCGTGGTCGGGGGGCGGTGGGGGCAGCCGGGCGGCCGCGACGGCGGGGGATGACCTCGAGGGGCGGCTGCACGGACCGTGCGGCGAGGACGCCGAGGTGCGCGGCGGCGCGGGCGAGGAAGAAGGCGGCTGGGGAAGAAGGCGGCGGCGCACGCGGGCGGGTTTGTTGGGCGATCTGAAAAATATGGCGAAGGGGGTAATTTGTTGGGCGGGGGATGGCTCGGTTAGTGCCGGCTAGCCTTACCAGCCGGCACTAACGTGCCCTCGTGACGTCAGATTGGCACGTTAGTGCCGGCTAGTAATCCTAGCCGGCACTAACTTTCGCAGTTTAGTGCCGGCTAGGTTTACTAGCCGGCACTAACGTGCCAATCTGACGTCACGAGGGCACGTTAGTGCCAGCTAGTAAGGCTAGCCGGCACTAACGTGTTCCATGAAAAATGGCCAGTCAGTTCCCATTTACACTAAATTTTATAATATTTTTAAATTTATTCATAACAAACTTAATAATTAGAATAATATAACAAAAATTTATATCTTAATTTTTTAAGCTGAACAATAATTATAGTAATTATATCTACACAATAATAATAGCAATTGAAGTAAATTAACAAATATGCTACCATTATCAATTATGTGTAGCTTATAGAGTTTATATGTTAGTATGCTTCTATTATTCGTAATAAATCAAAAAAAATCAGTTTGATCCATGCAAAAATATTCAAAAGTCTTTTCAGTAATAGCCTATACAATGATGTAATCAATTCGCAAATTACTTGATTATTTGTTTATAATTTAATGTTTCAACACTCCTAGTAATGCAAAATTAGTGAAAGTAAATAATATTTATATCATGCAAAAATATAATATTATCTGAAGATGATATTGTGTTCTAATTGGACGAATAGTATCGAGAATTGAGACAAATACGACGCGGTGCGTTACATTACATCACTGATTGAGAGAAATCAATATATAAATTATATAAAACTACTACTCATTATTATTATCTACTGGAACATTGATAATCTTCCTTTTGACGAAAGTGCCTTGAGCGTGATCATTCCATTGATAATCTTCCTTTTGACGAAAGTGCCTTGAGCGTGATCACAACGTAAGTAAGGTGTGTCCTCTTTGGATAAGAGGATGCTAGGGTCAACGTCAACTGAGAATGGAGGAAGGTTATCAATCTGGTCATAATCTTCCGAATTGTCCGAAATATCCTCAACTCCAACTACTTTTCTTTTTCCGGGAAGAACTATGTGCCGTTTCGGCTCATTTCCAGCCTTGTCTGCTTCAGGCGTCTTATCCGACTTCTTCTTCGGTTTGCTCGACATGTCCTTCATATAGAACACTTGTGTCACATCCTTGGCTAGAACGAATGGTTCATCTTTATATCCAATCTTTTTAAAGTCAACTATGGTCATCCCATACCGGTCCTTCGTTACGCCTCCTCCAGCCACCCATTCACAACGAAATAAAGGGACAACTATGGGTCCATATTCAAGTTCCCATATCTCTTCTATGACACCATAGTAGTTGTTCTTTTCTCCATTACTGTTTACTATACACATACGGACACCACTGTTTTGGTTGGTGCTTTTTTTGTCTTGAGCTCTCGTATAAAATGTATACCCATTTATTTCGTACCCTTGGTATTGCTGGACAGTGATTGATGGTCCCCTAGCCAGCCATTGAAGTTCTTGATCAACTGTATTGTTGCCCAATAATTTTCGTCTGAACCAACCGTCAAAAGTTTTTATATGTTGGCGTGTAATCCAAGCAAGATTCTTCTGTGGATTTTCAGACTGTATAATATTCATGTGCTCATCAATATATGGAGCCACCTTGGATGAATTCTGAAGAACCGTGAAGTTTGCTTGGCTGAATTCACTACAAGAGATGTTCATATTACATTTCTTTCCTAGTGTGCCTTTTCCCTTTAGTCGCCCCTCATGGTGTGACACGGGGAGCCCAATCGGATTGAGATCAGGAAGATAGTCAACGCAAAACTCAATGACCTCCTCTGTTCCATAGCCCTTAGCAATGCATCCTTCTGGGCGAGAACGTTTGCGCACATACTTCTTCAATACGGCCATGAACCTCTCCAAAGGGAACATATTGTGTAGAAAAACAGGACTCAAGATAGTTATTTCTGTCACAATATGAACTAGATGGTGTGTCATAATATTGAAGAAGGAAGGTGGGAAGACCATCTCGAAGCTGATAAGACATTCGACAATGTCTTTCTGCAGCTTTATTAGATTATTTGGATTAATTGCTTTTTGCGAAATTTCATTCATGAATGCACAAAGCTTTACAACTGCCAATCTCACATTTTCCGGTAGAACACCCCTCAGTATAACCGGAAGTAATTGTGTCATCAGGACGTGGCAGTCATGGGACTTCAAGTTTTGGATTTTCTTCTCTTTCACATTTATTATGCCCTGTATATTTGAGGAGTACCCAGACGGGACCTTGATACTGTTCAAGCAATCGAACATACTTTCCTTCTCCTCTTTGCTCAGAATATAGCTGGCAGATTTTAAATAGTGGCATCCTTTGTCTCTCTTCTCGGGTTGCAAGCCTTGTCGTCCAGCTAGCTGCTGCATGTCGCGCCTTGCTTCCAATGTGTCTTTTGACTTACCATACACTCCCAGAAAGCCTAGTAGGTTCACGCAAAGATTCTTCGATAGATGCATCACATCAATTGTGTTGCGAACCTGTAAGACTTGCCAATAAGGTAGGTTCCACAATATAGACTTCTTCTGCTGGGTGTCTGATCATGTGATCCTCCTTACGGTCTTCTTTGTGCCACCTCATCAACTTGGCGTTATCCTTGTTTTTGAAAAAGCGCTTCAGACGTGGTATTATAGGGAAGTACCACACCAACTTTGCGGGAACTCTCTTCTTTACTGGCTGCCCATCAACATCACCTGGATCATCTCGCCTGATCTTATACCGCAATGCGCTGCAAACAGGACAAGCTTCCAAGTTCTCGTATTCGCCGCGATACAGGATGCAGTCGTTAGGACATGCGTGAATCTTCTGCACGTCCAATCCAAGAGGGCAAACCATCTTTTTAGCTTCGTATGTTGTTGACGGCAGTTCATTACCCTCAGGAAGCATGATCTTTACAATCTTTAATAGCTCACCAAATCCCTTATCGGTTACACCATTAGTTGCCTTCCATTTCAGCATCTCCAGCGTGGTACCCAACTTCTTTTGCTCCGGTTTGCAATTAGGGAACAACGGCCTTTTGTGATCCTCCAATATCTTCTCGAACTTTAATGCCTCCTTCATAGTTTCACTGTCTTTCTGTGCATCAAGCAACGCCTGACCTAGCTCGTCAGGTGGCTCCTCTTGTGCAACATTTGCTTCACCCTCGTCCATTGGTTCATCTTGAAAGCCACCTGCTTCATGAACCCATGCCCAATCTGGAAGATTGTTATCACCATCGTCATCTTCTTCATTATCTTCCATCATAACTCCAACTTCGCCGTGTTTAGTCCAAAGGCTATAGTTACTCGTGAAACCATTCAAGGCCAGGTGATTCCATAGAGTATCTCTTTTTCGAAATTCCTTTTTATTTTCGCAAATACTGCATGGACAACACATTAAACCCTTTGGCGACCTATTTGCCATTGCCGCCTTGAGAAAAGAATCTAAACCCTGAATCCACGCCGAGGTGCTCCGGCTAACGTGCATCCATTGCCGGTCCATCTGTACAAATTAAAAAAAAATCATGCTCATTATCCCTAAAAAGTAAAAACAGGTTACTATGAAGTAATTCAAAAAAAAATGTAAATGTGTCATAGGCCACCTATCTAGTAAATTTAAACTAAATAGAAAAATAAATTGGCACAATAACATATACACATGTCACCATGAAATAATTCAAAAAAACATTCTAAATGTGTGATAGTCAAACTATATAGTAATCATTCTCTAAAAAGCAACAAATCAATTCTACCTTGCTCAAATTAATGAACAAATTAATAAATCATGCCCATTTTCCCTCATCCTTAAAATCCTTAAAATTTTGCATAATAACATATATATACATGTCCCCGTGAAATAATTCAAAAAAATCATTCTAAATGTGTCATAGTCAAACTATCTAGAAAACCTTCTCTAAAAAGTAACAAATTGATTCTATTTTGCTCAAATTAATGAACAAATCGGAAAATTATGCTCATTTTTCCTCAACCCTAAAATCACTATTTTCTTTATCTAGAAAGCATGAAACAAAAAATAAACACCGTGAAAGAAGAGTGAAAGAAGCTACTAACTTTTGGTGCACTTGGATGGGTGAAATCCTCACAAATTTGGAGGGAAATGGGCAGCACCTCCCCTCTAACACGCCATGAGAGAGAGGACGAGCTCGGCCAAATGAAATGGTCGGGCTGGGGAAGAAGGAGTGCCTGGATTATGCGGGGCAAGTTAGTGCCGGTTGGTGGCTTTAGCCGGCACTAAGTGTGTACGTTTAGTGCCGGCTAGAACTACCAGCCGGCACTAATATGCAATTGACCAAGTTAGTGCCGGCTAGAATTCCCAGCCGGCACTAACGTGTCTTTTGACCGTTGTGGCAGACGGGCTGACCGTTGGGGGATGGCACGTTAGTGTCGGCTGGAGTTTCTAGCCGGCACTAACGTGCCCGCTTTGTACGGTTCATGCACGTTAGTGCCGGCTCCTGTTGGACCGGCACTAACGTGCTGGTACCAATGTACCATTCTCCAACAGTGATATCGCACGTTCTTAGAGTCTATTTGGATGTACTAAAGTTGCACTACTACTAAAATGATTTGTAGAAACAGGTAAAAATGTATTTGTAGCGACGGGTGCAATACCTGCTCCCGCCTTTCGCTGCTAAAAATGCAGTATGCAGGAGCGGGTAACGTGCGTGCCCACCCCCTAAAAACTCATTTCTAGGAGTGGATCACCCCTCACCTGTACCTAGAAAATAGAAATGGATTTTCAGCTGCAGGAGAGGGCATAACCTGCCCCAGAAATTGATTTTCAGGGGGTGGGGCATACCGTGACCCGCCCTACAGATTGAATAAAAATAAAAAAAATCCGACAATAGCTACCGCACCGTGCCAGTGCATATGTCACCGCTGCCGTGCTCGCACTGCCGCGGCCCCACACCACCACTGTGCGTTGTGCGCCACAGCCCCAGCCTGCCATGCGCCGCTGCTCCCCGCGCTGTCGGCGAGCGCCTCAGCCCTGGCATGCCGCGCGATGCCGTTCCACACGCCGCCGCCGAGCCTCAGACCAAAGAGATAAATCTCAACCTTTTTAGGGCTAAGAAACTAATTACTCAACTTATTTTGTTAGGCCACGTACAACGTACTACCAACGCAGGTTGCGTGCAAACAAAGATTCGAAGAAAAATATATGTCTTCCAAACCAGGCAATTTTGATTTAACCATTGGAATTCTTACAGCAAGAGCTTTCAAACAAGACCCGACTTAACAATATATGAGTGAAATCTGTTAGGACATTTTTTTGAGATATAGAACAATTTTATTTTGTACAACTGAATTATTCCAGATTCACAATTAAATTGTTCTAACCGGAATAATTTAATTGTTTTCTAACTGGAACAAGTGTTCCACATCCACAATTAATTTATTCTAATTGGAATAATTGTTCCACATCCACAATTAAATTGTTCCAACTGAAAATTTTGTATTAGAGATTATTCAAAATAGATTATTCCAATAGAGCTTTTAAATGAAAAATAGAAAAATTTGCATGAATGAAATAAAAAAAACAAATATTCGGGAAGAAAAAAGTGAGAAGAATCGGTAATCACCGCATGCGCGTGCATGGTTCGTCCGTTTCAAATATTATATTATCGCGTGAAATCTTCTAGCCAATCTAGGCTTCCATAATTTTGACCCAAATAAAAGAGCAACTCCAGCAACGTTTCTGCTACGAATCATCCTGCAGTAGCACGCGTAACAATCGCAATCGGACCCCTCCCACCCCTCCTCTATATAGTTTAGGGGGGCCGAAATCAAGAGTACGTTCAAGTGGGCTTGGATTCGGATTGATGCAGGATTGTTCAGCCCACTAACTAGATGGCGAAGCATTGAGCTGCTTGTAGCCTGTTGCAGATGTGCTCCATAACTTTTTCTCTTTTTGATGAGAATTTGCTCCATAAATACTTATTAGTAATATATCTCCATTAAGCCAAGCAAAGGTCCATTTCATCATAACTCACAAAGTGCCTCGATCAACTCTAATATCCACAAAGCACAGCTCACAAACTGCTGTCACGCTCCCATACTTTGTAGTGAGTCGTCCTAGGTTTCATTTGCTTCACGGCTTACGTCACTACCCTAAAACACAGCTCACCTTGGACATAATTAACCGATAACCAAAAACCAAACTGAAATACCCAAAGACCAAACCGAAATACCCGAAATCAAAAAATTTGATCCCTAGTTCAGTTCATAGTTTTAACTAACCGAATTAATATCGGTTTATTCGGTTCTGGGCCTCGGGTAACTAAAATACCCGAAGTACCCGAAATAGAGGTCCAATAAGGCAATAAAGAGGTAGCCTAGCCCACTAATAGGCAGCTCTGCGCGCACGGCCATGCCCCTGCCCGACTAACCCTGGCTCCCCTACGTGACTAACCCTAGCTCCCTCCTCAAACCCTATCTGTTCCTCACCTCCTCACCCTCAGTTCCTAGCCACCGCCCGCACGCTCATAGCCACACCACGATCATGTTCACTCCTGCCTCCCTCGCCGCTACCTCCTGGCGGCCGATCGACGGTACACGCACGTAGACGGCGCCTGCAGGCAGCAGGCCGTCGTTCCCTGGCTGAGCGGCGCGGGCGGTGCCTGCAAGCTGCTCGCCCAGCACCCGCACGTGGTGGCATTGCACCTGCCCTCCCTTGGCCACATGATGTGCGAGGCGATGTAGCCCGCTCGCCCAACACCCACCAATGGCAGCGCGTGCTGGTCGCTCGCCCTGCGGCATCACATGGAGGCTGCCGCCCAAGCACGCGCGCAGGAGGCATGCCCACGTCCAGGTCGCCGGTCCCTCCCCTGTTTCTCTTCGGGCGAGTTAAGCCGAGGCACAATTCATGTGCTCCTCTCTCGATTTGTAGTATGTGTTGAATCGATCCGTCTTTAGTCAATCTGAGTCGAATCGATCCGTCTTGAGTTGATCTGTGTTGAATTGATCTATGTGTGGATCGATCTGTGTTCGATTGATGTTGATCTCTCTTGATGCATCTTGTTTCAATTTGATGTATATATGCTTGAATCTATTGATTTTGTTTATGATTCATGGAGTAGTCGGTTACTTCGGTCATAACCGAAACCGAACCGAATCCAAAATTTGTTCTGATTTTGTAGTAACCAAATTAATTGCAAAAACCGAAGAACCGGTCAGTTCGGTTCGGTTAGACCGAACGCCCGGGCTGAAACATATAACAACCCAATTAATGGACCTAGGATTGGAGGATGGATCCATGTGCAGCAATTTATGCACGAACAGCATCCATCTATCACCGATCAAAGACACAAGAGAAATCGATCCAAACTGCACGCACTTGGGTTCATACTCAGCAGCAGGACCTAGTGTAGTGACATGAGATGGAGCTTCATTCTTATTCTTTTTCAAGTACAGCAACTGTATACTATATAACACACACACACACACACACACACACACAATTAAGCACGTACAGTTTTCGCTTCTGCAGCTTTTGATTCCAGAAGCGGCCATGAATCCGGGCATGAAAACGTATGATGAGTACATACAACATGTTACAACAGACCGGAAGAATTATTCACAGAGATGTGCGTAGACGCCATGCATGATCGTCGATCAGCTTGGTTGCAGCAAGCAAAGCCGCCCGGCCGCCAGCCTGCAGCCCGTAGCAGCATCACATGATAGCGCAGGGGCCGTCGGGTTGGACATCCTCGCAGAAGCCCCGCTGGTAGCCGTGGCACTGGCACGGCGTCCAGGGCGGGCACGGGCACGGCGGCTTAGGCATCGGACAGCATACCGGTGGGGGCGGACAGTCCGGCGGAGGCGGGGGGCATGGTGGCGGCGGGCACGGGCGGCACGGCGGCGGAGGCACCGGACAGCATACCGGTGGGGGCGGGCATGGTGGTGGTGGCAGCGGCTTGCAGGAGTGGCACTGGCAGGGGCGCGGCGGCGTAGGGCAGATGGGCGGACACGCCGGCTGCGGGTATGGGTAAGGACACGGGTACGGATATGGGTACGGGATCAGCTTGCACTTGCCATGACTCGGCGGCGGCGGCGGCGGCGGCTGCGGCGGCGGTGGCGGTGGCGGTGGCGGCGGCGGCCGCGGCGGCCGCGGCGGTTGCGGTGGCACGATCTCGATTTTGGTGACGAAACAGCCGGCCTTGCACCGGAGCTTGCAGCAGAGCTCGATGGCGTCGAAGGGCCCGGTGACGAGCACCTTCTCCTTCTCGTACACAACCTTCTCGAAGACGAACCCGCAACGCTCTGCGTGCAAGCGTGTGAGTGAGTGGGTGCGTGGGTCAACCAGCAGACTAAATTTGATGCGATTGTATCGGTAGCTCATGCCCAGGTTACTCATCGTAACCATGACAACGATCATCGATCGAGGATTTTATCTGATGGGAAGAAAGAACATGCATGTGGGTCATCAACGACCTAGCTAGTGTCGATGTCAGTTTAATTTCTGCAACTACGCACCTTGGATGCAGCAGAGGATCTTCTGAATCTTTTTTCTGCAGCGGCAGCATGACAGGTCCAGCGTGATGGCTACCGTCGGCATCTCTGCAGGACAGGAGTGAGAGACGACCAACAATAAGACATGTGCATGCGTCATTTTGCAGCAGAATGACCTTATTAATGCATGGTTTATTTCCAAAACTCAAATTAAAACAGAGAAAGAAAATCCAGCTCTAAGCAGCATCTATCGACTGGGTCATCTATGACTATAAGTGACAGAGAAACTAATTCACGCTCACCCTCACAAGGCGATCTTCAAGAAATGCAGGTTGCTAACCTAGCAACTGGAGCAGATATTCAGAGCATGGGGCAGTCTTATCGGAGAAAAGATGGACCAGTGAGGTGTGTCCGTGGCCGTGCCTGTGCTGATATATGTAGTCCACACGACCGAGGTTTAGACGAGGAAAGCTTCTCCAGGTTGGCCAATTAAAAGCAATTTATATAGCTGGTTGTTACATGTCTCCAATCTTACTATTACTAATTGTAGGCTCATTTTAGGCCTCCACATGAACCCACCTAGGATCATAGGTGGACACTCTACAAAAATTGATCCTAGAAATTCTCACAAAAATCAGAAATATTCAATTATAAAAACTCCAATGATAATAGTTATTGGATCTGTTGTCTCCTAATAAATTACACACATCTACCATTATGAAAATAGATCAAAGTAATTCCCTAAATATGTATATAAATTACTCACCTCTGTCATTATAAAAAAACTAAAGTAACCACCTAATCTTCATGTAAATTACCCACTTGTGCCAAAATAATGCAAAACCCCCCAAATTTTTATTTAAATTATCCAACTATATCAGTATTAAAAGTTAAAGTAACCCCTAAATCTAAATCTAAATTATGTAATTGTAATAAAATATTAAAGTTAACCAATATAAAATTCTAAATTACTATTTGTATCATTATTAATATATTATTTTTATAAAAATACTACCCACGATATGTGTTATCATATATTCATGTATAATGGAAGACATAAGAATACCAATTCACAAACAAATAACTCAATTAAATATATATCAAACACACATGGAGGTGTGATGCAAAATGAAATCTATTGCAACTAGATAATGATAAATACGTATTTTAGAGTATGTGTTGAAATATTTAATAGATGAAAGAGTGCATGAGATAGATAATTATAATTATTAGCTATAAGCCAGAGCCCCCATTCAACCTAATAGGGCTATAGTATATAGCCTTTGGGACCTATATGACTAAACTTCATTCCGTGATCTTCACCCCACAAAAAGGGGCCTAGAGCCAAGGGCATTATGGTATATATAAGAGGTACCTAAATTTGCTAAAAGCATATCTGACATGCACCTTTCTAGTTATAATTAGTACAACCTTTCAGTGCACCTATCTAAGAATGATAAAAAATGTAGTACTTTTTTCACTCTCTCATGATGGAGATTACTAATCTTTATTTGCCCTTGTCAAAAAACCGAACAACTTACCCTCGTTAAATTTACAAAGTGGACTGAATGTGCATGGTAAGTATATAGAAGGGGGATTGAGTAATGCTTGTGGGTGCAATCCACATGCGTACTCCGTCCTCCTTGTTGTTTCGCCCCATGCTCCACTTGTTGCATTTGGATGAAGTCTCTTGGATCGTGGGCTCAACAAGGTTTCAAACATTGTTAAAAACATAGGTATAACATTTCGATTGGGCATGCCGCAATAGCGCCATATCCCCACTAATTAATCCAACAAAATTGTGTATGTGCAGTGGTAACCACTGCACCTAGCCAGGACTCGTTGATCCAAATTAAAGTCATTGATCATACTATACTACACTAGCACCTGCACGCAGCAAATTTATTATTAATATCTAATCCAGCCTTAGGAATGTTACCATCTAAGCAACCATTGTTTTTTTTAAAAAAAAAGTATGAGCTCGATCATCAACTTGCAAATTATACGTAAAAAAGAACTAGTGCGCCCCTGATGCTTAGATGTGGACCGCTGAATATAAACTCTGATACAGCTAACTAAAAGGCATGAGAGAGAGAGAGGGAGAGAGAGAGAGAGAGAGAGAGAGAGAGAGAGAGAGAGAGTCAGAGTATAATCAAGAATCATATGATGATCTTTAATTTCTATCCATATCCATGTGTTGGCCGCCATGAAAGATGAAGCAACCACAACCACAACCACTCACGGTTCATGTTGTTCATTCCATGCATTAGCCATCGACTGAGGTCATGAGAATTATTGTAAGCTCACGCGCCGCGTGCTTCAATTCAACTTTCACCAAAAGGCAGCTCATCATTTGGACTATGTTTCGATTATCCTCAGAAAAAAGGATCACTTTATAAGGTCTTGGTCATTTTCTTGGTTATATATATGCTTTAGCTGTACTGGGTAGAGTCGTCAGCCAGCAAACTGTTTGGTGGTACTCCAACAGGAACGTGCGGTGTCCATCATGATTCCATGAATATGTTACTTTACCTATATATGTATAATAAAGTGGCGTCACGCTTAGTTATTGTTTAGGACTTAGGAGCGTGACATGCACTTTGGGGTGGTTGAAGAGAGAACGTGCCAGCACTAGCAACGGGCGACCATTGGAGTTTCTTGGTAAGCCAGCCGTCGACATCGGTAGCAGAATTGTTGGCCATCCGATGGCAGAACTTGTTTATGTGTGTGGGTGTGTCCGTGCTAGGGCTATGTCTACGGCAAAGGGGAATAGACCCATCCCTCTCTATAGTGATGCAATGCTACAATCTTTTATTACTTCTTTATTATTGACCTTTTGTCCTTAATGATTGGGAATAAAACTTCTACTTCTAGTTTAAAAGAATTTCAATATTGGACACTGAATAAAAATCTGATTCCTCATATGGCACTACAAAATTTTATCTTCCTTATTTGACACCAAGATTTAGCTCTCATTCTTTTCTTGACACTTTAGTTATATCAATTACGAACTTCCGTCAATTCAATCTCAATACATCATATATTTGGTATTTGGACCAAAATACTCATGATATATGGAAAACCTCGATTATTTTCATTGAATAATTATCTAACTAAATTGTTTTGGCAAACATAATGTGTAGATTTATATTCCTTTGAATAATTCTTGGAAAATTATTCAATTTAATTGTTGCATGTTATGTATATTTCACCATACATAACAAGAACTTTTGTACTAGATGCAGGCGCATGAAATTCACCATATATCACTAGATAAGAGGAGGGGTAAAAATGCCTTTTCGGTGGGATATACTAGCCAACCTAACGGAATTGTCAAGAAAGGAAAGAATGATATATCCCGATGTCAAATAAGGAACATAAGTGTCAAGAAAGGAATGAAAAATAAATACCGGTGTCAAATAAGTGAGGAAAAAAATTAGTGTTATATAGGGAACTAGTTTTTTATCTGATACCATATAGGAAATGTTCTCCATTTCCACGGCATCTCTTACTGTATCTTCTTCATTCCTAGCAGAATTCTGACGAAATCATATCTAATTTAATTCGTTTGCTTCATTTCCAAGCATGGTTAAATTAATTTTGATCGTCAATTTTTGTAGGCACAATATATCGACAAACACGATGTGCTACATGCAATGCGCAAACGAAGCACGGACGGACGTCAAGTGGCGTCGCGCTCTGGTTGATACTGATCCAGGGGCATGCTGCCTAGCAATAGCCCATGGAAGCCGTTTAGTACCGGCTGGTGGCTCCAGCCGGCACTAAAGTGCACCACCGACAGCCCCCAACAGCCGCCTGCAACGGCTAGTGACAATTTAGTACTGGCTGGAGCCACCAGCCGGTACTAAATGGGGAGCTTTAGTACCGGCTGTAGCCACTAGCCGGTACTAATGCTCCCACTATAAATTGGGGCTTCTTCCTCCCCAGGCCGAGTCAGCGCCCATTTCACCAGAGAGCTAGCTCGAGCTCGATTTCTTCTCTCATATTAGAGTTGCGCCGCCATTATTTGATCCATTTTTTGTGTGATTTGGACTCATTCAAGTGCGCCAAAGGTTTGCAACTTCATCCTCTCTTCATTGATAGTCTTTATTATTCGTTTTATGCTCTATAGTTAGAGAAATTTGTGACTTTTAGAAATAGTGAGGATGAGTATGATTTCTTTGATTTATGCATTATTCAAGTGGCATGGTTAATTAGTTTGGTATTTGTTATGTATTTAGTTGCATTATTTTGGCACTCTAATGATGTATTTATTCGGGCTCATATGGAAACCATCGAGAAGTTTAAAAAATATATGTTTCGGATCATGAATATGTCGTTAACCATGATCCTGCCGTGAAAACACTGCTATTCGGGGCTAGCATCGATATGCACGATACGGTGCGGTATATATGAGGACGCGATGAAGGAGTACGGTCTTGGTCTCAATTATGAAATCCACACCTTTTGAGCCAGTTAAGAATGAAATTATCTGGACCAAGTCCGTACTCCTTCATCTGGTCCTATTGTACCGCACTTGTACCGCACTGTGTCGTGGATATCAATAGTAGCCCCGAATGTCAGTGTTATCACTGCAAGGTCAAGGTTGACAACATAAACTTGTTTCTAAACAAATATTTTTTAGAGAAAGTGAGCCTGAAACAAAGCCGCGAACATTGATTGCGCATCCCTTATGGCGTGGAACGACGTGTTCGCGTTGAACTGAAGAGTGTCAAAATAATTATTTTTTATAATTTATATTTTCATTTTTATTCTAATAATTTGTTCAGATTTTTTCAATTTTTTTCAAGAGGCATGGTTAATTAGTTTGGTATTTGTTATGCATTTAGTTGCATTATTTTGTCACTCTAATGATGTATTTATTAGGGCTCATATTGAAACCATCGATAAGTTTAAAAAATGTATGTTTCGGATCGTAAATATGTCGTTAACCTTGATCATTCGGTGAAAACTCTGCAATTTGGGGCTAGCATCGATATCCACGATGCGGTGCGGTATATATGAGGACGCGATGAAGGAGTACGGTCTTGGTCCCAATAATGAAATCCTTCATCGGGTACTATTGTACCACACTGTGCCGTGGATGTCAATACTAGACGACATAGACATGTTTCGAAACAAACATTTTTTCTTCTCGATGGTTTTAGAGAAAGTGAGCCTAAAACAAAGCCGCGAACATTGATTGCACATTCCTTATGGCGTGGAACGACGTGTTCGCGTTGAACTGAAGAGTGTCAAAATAATTATAGTTTATAATTTATGTTTTCATTTTTATTCTAATAATTTGTTCATATTTTTTTCATTTTTTTTCAAGTGGCATGGTTAATTAGTTTGGTATTTGTTATGCATTTAGTTGCATTATTTTGTCACTCTAATGATGTATTTATTGGGGCTCATATTGAAACCATCGAGAAGTTTACAAAATGTATGTTTCGGATCATGAACATGTCGTTAACCTTGATACTTCGGTGAAAACTCTGCTATTTGGGGCTAGCATCGATATCCACGATGCGGTGCGGTATATATGAGGACGCGATGAAGGAGTACGGTCTTGGTCCCAATAATGAAATCCTTCATCGGGTCCTATTGTACCGCACTGTGTCGTGGATGTCAATACTAGCCCCGAATGTCAGTGTCATCACCGCAGGGTCAAGGTTAACGACATAGACATGTTTCGAAACAAACATTTTTTCTTCTCGATGTTTTTAGAGAAAGTGAGCCTGAAACAAAGCCGCGAACATTGATTGCGCATCCCTTATGGCGTGGAACGACATATTCGCATTGAACTGAAGAGTGTCAAAATAATTATGGTTTACAATTTATGTTTTCATTTTAAGAAAGCTTGAGTTCCACCCTGCAGAGCGTGTTGGTCTTGTTAGCGGTCGTATTCGTCGTTTGATTAAGAAAGCTTTTTATATATTTCCCTTGGCAAAGAAAGCCGTAAATTTTGTCGTGAATTTAATGTCGAGTTGCATGGTACTGATGATGATCGTGAGTTGATGGCTCTATATAATGCAAGACGTGAAGAGTCGGGGCTGGCGGAATATGACCAGTCCGTGTCAAGACTTCGCGAGGCAGTTCACTAAGCATTGGTCCAAAGATCTCATGATGAGTAGTTTGTATTAGGTAGCTAGCATGTAGTGTAATGTATATATTAATTTGGACTTCTATTTATCATGTTCTATAATTTAAGCATGTAGTGTAATGTATCTGTTAATTTGGACTTCTATTAATTTTGTATTTCAATGTTAAATTCGCAAAAATGGCTTTTGTATTTCATTATGTTATGTGTCAATTTAAATGATATGAAAACAAGTAAAATAATGTTGTTACTTAATTCAAAAATGTAGATCGATGGACCGATAATGGATGTACGGCGACCGGTGCACCATGGCATGGATTAATGGTCTAAAGTCTTTTCTCGATGCGGCAGAGGCCCACAAGTCATCGAAAGGTTTTATGTGTTGTTCGTGCCGCGTTTGCCAAAATAAAAAGGAATACTCTAAGAGGGGCACTCTACACGCCCACATTTATGAAAAGGGTTTCATGGATAACTATACTCTTTGGACCAAGCACGGTGAACCTGGAGTTGTGATGCAATATGGTGAAGAAGATGATGATCATAATATTGCAGACTGGGCTCATCTATATGAAGCGGGAGCCTTTGAAGATGAACCCATGGACGATGCTAAAGAAATGGACGAGGCTAGAGAAAATGCAGCAGAAGACCAACCACCTGATGAATTAGGCCAGGTTCTAGTGGATTCACAAAGAGACTGTGAAACTTTAAAGGAGTCAAAGAAGTTTGAGAAGATGTTGGAGGATCACAAAAAATTATTGTATCCAGATTGCAAGCAGGGGCTTAAAAAGTTGGGTACCACACTTGAAATGCTACAGTGGAAGGCAGCTAATGGTGTCACCGATAAGGGATTTGAGGAGCTACTTGGAATTGTAAAGAACATGCTTCCAGAGGGAAATGAACTGCCCTCTACAACATACAAAGCAAAGAAGGTTGTTTGCCCTCTTGGATTGGAGGTACAGAAAATTCACGCATGTCCTAACGATTGTATTCTCTATCGAGGCGAAGAATATGAGAAACTGGATGCTTGTCCTGTATGTGATGCAAAACGGTACAAGATCAGGCAAAATGATCCTAGTGAGGTTGATGGGGAGCCCATCAAGAAAAAAGTTCCCGCTAAGGTGATGTGGTATTTCCCAGTAATACCACGTTTGAAGCGCTTTTTTAGAAATAAATCTAATGCTAAATTGATGCGGTGGCACAAAGAGGAGCGTAAGCAAGATCAGATGCTGAGACACCCTGCAGATGGGTCCCAGTGGAGAAACATGGATAGAGATTTCCCAGATTTTGATAATGACCCAAGGAACATAAGGTTCGGTTTATGTACGGGCGGAATGAATCCATTCGGCGAGTGGGGCAGCAGTCACTGTACATGGCATGTGACCCTCTGTATGTTCAATCTTCCTTCTTGGCTATGCATGAAGCGGAAGTACATGATGATGCCGGTGCTTATCCAAGGCCCAAAACAACCGGGCAATGATATTGACGTGTACCTAAGACTGTTGGTTGATGAACTTTTGCTGCTGTGGAAGGAGGAAGGTGTACGTGTTTGGGACGAGTACAAACAGGAGAATTTTGACCTGCGAGCATTGTTTTTTGTTACAATCAACGATTGGCCTGCACTTAGCAATCTGTCCAGACAGTCGAATAAGGGATACCAGGCATGCACTCATTGTCTAGAAGAAACCGACAGCTTGTATCTAAAAGATTATAGGAAGGTCATGTACATGGGTCATCGTCGATTCCTTCCCCTCAACCACCCCTTAAGAAGAAAAGGAAAACATTTCAAAGGGGAACCAGAAACTCGTGCTAAGCCTATATTCCAAAACGGGAAGCGTGTTTTCTCGATGGTGAAGGATGTCCATGTCGTGTTTGGAAAGGGCCATGGAAGCAAACAAGTTCCGAATGATGAAAACGGCCATGCCCCAATGTGGAAGAAGTCCATACTATGGGAGCTCCCATATTGGGTTGTCCTGCAGGTCCGCAACGCAATCGATGTGATGCACTTGACGAAGAATCTTTGCGTGAACCTGCTAGGTTTCCTTGGTACGTATGGGCAGTCAAAAGATACACTAGAAGTAAGACGTGATTTGAAAGAAACAAAACAACGAGAAGACCTATGTCCTGAGAAGATAGAAAATGAACAGCACTACTTACGTCCTGCTAGCTACACTCTCAGCAAAGAGGAGAAGGAAAGCATGTTTGACTGCTTGAACAGTATGAAGTTACCGTCCGGTTACTCCTCGAATATGCAGGGAAGAATTAATATGAAAGAGAAAAAGTTCACAAACCTAAAGTCTCATGATTGCCACGTTTTGATGACCCAATTGCTTCCAGTCGCGTTGAGGGGTATTCAACCAGAAAATGTAAGATTAGCAGTGGTGAAGCTATGTGCCTTTCTTAATGAAATTTCGCAGAAGGCAATCGATCCAAATAAGCTCACAAGGCTACAGAATGATGTGGTCCAATGTCTTGTCAGTTTTGAGATGGTCTTTCCACCTTCGTTCTTTAATATTATGACCCACCTCCTGGTTCATATTGTGAAAGAGATAAACATTTTAGGCCCTGTATTCCTACACAATATGTTCCCTTTCGAGAGATACATGGCAGTCTTAAAGAAGTACGTTCGGAATCGTTCTCGGCCAGAAGGATGTATCGCCAAGGGCTATGGAACAGAGGAGGTCATTGAGTTTTGTATTGATTTCATTGATGAACTTAGTCCGATTGGGGTCCCCATGTCACGCTATGATAGGCGATTGGAAGGAAAGGGCACACTAGGTAAGAAATCTAATATGCACATCCCTAAAAGTGAAATCCGCAAAGCAAATTTCACCGTTCTACAGAATTCATCCCTCGTGGCCCCATATATGGATGAGCACATCAATATTGTCCGATATGAAAACATAGGGAAGGCTGAGGCATGGATTACACGTCATCACATAGATAGCTTTGCGGTTTGGCTGAGAAAAAAACTCATAGGTGACAGGACGATTGATGTACAACTACAATAGCTTGCTAGGGGACCATCGGCCACAATTATGCAATACCAAGGATACGAGATCAATGGATATACGTTTTACACAAGAGCCCAAGATGAAAAAAGCACGAACCAAAATAGTGGTGTGCGTATTGATGCAATAGGCCATGATGGAAATAAGGACAGCTACTTTGGTGTCATAGAGAAAATATGGGAGCTTGACTATGACCCCTTGAAGATTCCTTTGTTTCGATGCCAATGGGTGAACCGAGCAGGTGGCGGTATAACGATAGGCCGGTATGGAATGACAATAGTGGACTACAAAAAGATTGGATATAAAGACGAACCATTCGTCCTCGCCAAGGATGTGACGCAGGTTTTCTATGTGAAGGACATGGCAAGCAAACCTAAGAAAAATCAAGGCAAGTCCGACGACGAGCCAAAACGCCACATAGTTCTTCCAGGAAAAAGAAAAATCGTTGGAGTTGAAGACATTTCGGACAAGTCAGAAGACTTTGATCAGTTTTACGACCGTCCTCCATTCTCTGTCGATGTTGACCCTAGCATCCTGTTGTCCAAAGAGGACGCTCCTTACTTACGCCTCGATCATGATCAAGGGACATTCGTAAAAAGAAAGGTTGTCAACGTTCCATTAAACAATGATGTGTAATCATTATGTTATACTTTCATGTTCATGTAACCAAGTGATTGATGTAATATATGGTGTATGAAATAACTTATATTTTAATTTTTATGCATTTATATAATAGTTTGCACAGAAAACACTATTGAAACAGATATAAAAAAATTTAGACTCAATATGATAAATTAATTAAGTGCATACTCAATGTGATAAACATAATTAAAACAGAAAATCTATTTAATTCAGTGCATGCACATATATGATAAAACACCCAAAAAACAGAAAATCTATTTAATTAACTATTTAATTAACATGTATGAAATAACTGAGATTTAAATTTTTTATGCATTTGTATAATAGTTTGCATAGAAAACTCAATTGAAACAGATATAAAAAAATTTGGACTCAATATGATAAATTAAGTGCATACACATTAAATATATCCAACATAGTGACCTATAATACAGAAATATAATTTTACATGGTGAAAACAACATATATTTGTATTTATAATTAATTTATTATGAATAAACAATATGTAAAACACTCAAAAAGAAAACACTAAAGAGCCAGATGGGGCAGATTGGTACCGATCCGTGTCAACACCCGATACTAAAGGGCCACTATGAAAATTTCCCGCCAGAGGGGCCTCTTTAGTACCGGGCCTTCCCACTGCCCGGTACTAAATGAGCCAGTTTAGTACCGGTCCGTGTCTGCGGCCGGTACTAAACTGCCCCGGTGCCAGTTTAGTACCGGGCGTAGACACGGACCAGTACTAAACTGGCAATCCTATATATATGCCAACACTTGGATTTCGATCTCCAATTCTTCATTCTCGTCGTCGTCGTCACGGCCCGCTGCGCCGCCTCTCCTCCTCCGCGCCGCCGACGTCGCCCCGCCTCTGCGCCGCTCCTCCTCGGTGCCATGGGTCCGCCTCCGCGGAGGACGCCACTCCTCCCCTGCGTGGCGCGCATTCCTCCCCGCGCGCTGCTCCGCCCCGCTCCTCCTCGGTGCCATGTGCAGCAATTTATGCACGAACAGCATCCATCTGTCACCGATCAAAGACACAAGAGAAATCGATCCAAACTGCACGCACTTGGGTTCATACTCAGCAGCAGGACCTAGTGTAGTGACAAGAGATGGAGCTTCATTCTTATTCTTTTTCAAGTACAGCAACTGTATACTATATAACACACACACACACACACACACACACACACACAAAAAATTAAGCACGTACAGTTTTCGCTTCTGCAGCTTTTGATTCCAGAGGCGGCCATGAATCCGGGCATGAAAACGTATGATGAGTACATACAACATGTTACAACAGATTGCTTGGTCTTACTACAGACCGGAAGAATTATTCACAGAGATGTGCGTAGACGCCATGCATGATCGTCGATCAGCTTGGTTGCAGCAAGCAAAGCCGCCCGGCCGCCAGCCTGCAGCCCGCAGCAGCATCACATGATAGCGCAGGGGCCGTCGGGTTGGACATCCTCGCAGAAGCCCCGCTGGTAGCCGTGGCACTGGCACGGCGTCCAGGGCGGGCACGGGCACGGCGGCTTAGGCATCGGACAGCATACCGGTGGGGGAGGACAGACCGGCGGAGGCGGGGGGCATGGTGGCGGCGGGCACGGGCGGCACGGCGGCGGAGGCACCGGACAGCATACCGGTGGGGGCGGGCATGGCGGTGGTGGCAGCGGCTTGCAGGAGTGGCACTGGCAGGGGCGCGGCGGCGTAGGGCAGATGGGCGGACACGCCGGCTGCGGGTATGGGTAAGGACACGGGTACGGATATGGGTACGGGATCAACTTGCACTTGTCGGTATCATCAATCGGCGGCGGCGGTGGCGGTGGCGGTGGCACGATCTCGATTTTGGTGACGAAACAGCCGGCCTTGCACCGGAGCTTGCAGCAGAGCTCCATGGCGTCGAAGGGCCCGGTGACGAGCACCTTCTCCTTCTCGTACACAACTTTCTCGAAGACGAACCCGCAACGCTCTGCGTGCAAGCGCGTGAGTGAGTGGGTGCGTGGGTCAACCAGCAGACTAAATTTGATGCGATTGTATCGGTAGCTCATGCCCAGGTTACTCATCGTAACCATGACAACGATCATCGATCGAGGATTTTATCTGATGGGAAGAAAGAACATGCTTGTGGGTCATCAACGACCTAGCTAGTGTCGATGTCAGTTTAATTTCTGCAACTACGCACCTTGGATGCAGCAGAGGATCTTCTGAATCTTTTTTCTGCAGCGGCAGCATGACAGGTCCAGCGTGATGGCTACCGTCGGCATCTCTGCAGGACAGGAGTGAGAGACGACCAACAATAAGACATGTGCATGCGTCATTTTGCAGCAGAATGACCTTATTAATGCATGGCTTATTTCCAAAACTCAAATTAAAACAGAGAAAGAAAATCCAGCTCTAAGCAGCATCTATCGACTGGGTCATCTATGACTATAAGTGACAGAGAAACTAATTCACGCTCACCCTCACAAGGCGATCTTCAAGAAATGCAGGTTGCTAACCTAGCAACTGGAGCAGATATTCAGAGCATGGGGCAGTCTTATCGGAGAAAAGATGGACCAGTGAGGTGTGTCCGTGGCCGTGCCTGTGCTGATATATGTAGTCCACACGACCGAGGTTTAGACGAGGAAAGCTTCTCCAGGTTGGCCAATTAAAAGCAATTTATATAGCTGGTTGTTACATGTCTCCAATCTTACTATTACTAATTGTAGGCTCATTTTAGGCCTCCACATGAACCCACCTAGGATCATAGGTGGACACTCTACAAAAATTGATCCTAGAAATTCTCACAAAAATCAGAAATATTCAATTATAAAAACTCCAATGATAATAGTTATTGGATCTGTTGTCTCCTAATAAATTACACACATCTACCATTATGAAAATAGATCAAAGTAATTCCCTGAATACGTATATAAATTACCCACCTCTGTCATTATAAAAAAACTAAAGTAACCACCTAATCTTCATGTAAATTACCCATATCGTGGAGTGGAAACCCACAGCCGGGTGGCGTAATGCACCCGCCTAAGCCCAGAGGGTGAGTACTCGGGGGTTAGCTAGGACTAGTTCGATCTCGCTGGAAGAACACGATGAACACAGCTGGTTTAGAGTGGTTCGGGCCGCCGGAGCGTAATACCCTACGTCCACTGTGTGTTGTATTGCTTGTGTTCCCTTCGTCTCTAGAGAGTCCGAGAGGGCTTGGTGTGTGCAGTGAGCGCCTCCCTTTTATATCTCAAGGGAGGCGCGTACATGGCCGTTGGGTCCCCGACAGGTGGGCCCAATCGATATAGTATAAAATAACATACTGTTCATACATTATAACGTTGCAGGCGAAGGAGATCTCATTCTGGATTTCCTTGCTCTGCCCGCAGGAATCCTCCGTCCAGCATATCTATGCCCTGTCTTGTCGAAACAGCGCCAGGGTGTAGCTTGCGGCGTTGCCTGCAGCGTAGCTGAATGGGCCGTGTAGCTTGCGGCGTAGGCGGCATGATGTAAAAGTGTCGTGCCGTCGTATCCATTTAATGCGCCAGACGGGCTCTACGCGGATGCGGTGCATGCGGTTGCACTGTGTACCTCGGTAATATGCGGTCTACAGTGAGGCCTGACAAAGGCTGCCCCGCGTGCAGCGGCGGCAGAACACGTCTCAACCACCCGCATTGAATGCGGTGGGTGGGCGAGTCTTCCAGCGGAAGACCCGCGCCCGCGCTTGCGGGACACGTGGCGGCTCCATACCCCTCCCCCCCGGCGGTATGTTGGTTCTACGTGCGTGGGAGGTCCCGGACCCCTATGGGGGGTCCGAGGCCTCTGCCGTTGGCTCGGAGCTTCCCCTCCTCAGGGACACGTGGCGTCTCCGAAACCGTCCCGGAGCGAGGAGCGGGTCCGGGGCCATTGGCCCGGTGAGATAAGAGCCTGACCCGTGGGGCCCTGCTGCTCCGCCCCTTATGGTGTAGTTACGGATGACTATGCGAGTCCTGCCTTGCTGCAGTAGAAGTGGGTATCCCTGCTACAGGGTACCGACAGTGGCCCTCGGGCCCATCTCGGGAGAGGTGATGAACCCGCAGGTGGCACCACTACGTTGATTTGGCTCTGCATAACTTGAGGCCACTAGCGTTAGACTATGCATCGTTGACCGGCTTTGACCATCCATCGGGTTTTTCGCTGCCTCATCACATCGCAACGGCTTACTGACTCGTGGTCCCCACATATAGTGGTACACCTAGTCACGCGAGCGACGCTCGGTATAGTTGCGGCCGGAGTAAATGGGATATTTACCACCAGTGCAGTTCCCGAAAAGCCTGGTCATGCCAGCGCTTTATGTGCGCACGTCAGCTCAGCTTCCGCCTCGCTTCGCGCGCGGGCGACGGTTCAGATCCCGCCTTCTCACACCATTGTTTTTTACCCGCCCTCCCTGACAGGTAGGCCTGGGCCCCCTTGTCATGGACTGGGCTGCTAACACCAGGCGTGAGCGTCGCTTGGCTTCCAGCGACGGTTTCGGGGCGCGCCGGTTGGGTCAGGCTTCGTAAAGGGACGAACCGCATACCGCGGTTACTTTTCCGCATTCGCCTTCTTCCTTCCAACCTTTGCGCCCCTTTGCCTTCGAGCCTCCTCGCCCCCTACTCTTCTGCACAGATTGCTACTCGCATCCATAGCAAGATGGCGTCCCTTGTTCGCCCCCGTCATTTCCAGACCGAGGAGGAGCTGAACACGGTGCGCCGCCTGCTAGGGTGGAGTCCACAGGAGACTGCCTGGGGGATTCGAGCAGGCTCGGTTCCCCTCGGCGACCTGCGCGCCGGGGAATTTGTGTTGTTCATCTCGCACATTTCCACCGGTTTGGGGCTGCCGATCTCCTCGTTCTTTCTGCTGCTGCTGGAAGATTTCGGCCTCCAGCTTCAACATCTCACGCCGCACTCCATCCTCCTAACGGCCATCTTCGTCCACCTGTGTGAGATGTTCGTGGGGGTGCGGCCCTGCGTCATCCTCTTCTGCCACTTCTTCGTCCTGGTGAAGTCCCGGAAGGGCAAGGATGAAGTGAGGGCGTACTACTTCCAGACGAGGAGCGACTTGCGGACGCCCTACATCCCCGGGCTCATTGGCGGGAAGTGGGAGGATTGGCGCAAGGAGTGGGTGATCTCCACCACCGAAGCCAACGAGCCCCTCGTCATGCCGACCGGGGGACCCGCCTCCGACTGCCAATCCTGGAGGGCCAAGCCGTCCTTGCCGTCGGAGTTCGACTCCGTGCTGTCCAAGATCAGGGTACTGGCAGAGGGCGGCCTCACCTCGCTGCACATGCTCGGGGACTTCCTGAAGCACCGGATCACCCCTCTGAAGAAGCAGTCGCGTCCTGCCTGGAGCTTCACCGGGCCCCAAGACTGCAGCAGGACTCACCGCGTGGAGGACAACAGTCTGACCCAAGAAGCCCTGGAGGTCTTGGTACGGGCGGTGATGGGGGAGATCTTCATCCCGGAGCACCTGATCCTTCCTCAGGGTGTCGTCCCCCTCTGCGAGGACTCACGGCTGAGGACTGCGGTGCGGGACGCCCTGCCGACCCTCGACGATGGTGGGCTGGCAGCGCGCCAGACTGGAGGCGACCCGGACCGTGGGATCCGGATCCCTGGTGCGTCCGGGGAACAGGCCGTGCCGAGCGCCGCAGGGTCCGGCCCTTCTGCCAATTTCTGGTGTAGGTTACTCATATTTATTTATCCATCAACATATAATTTTTCAGTCTAAAGCGGAGAAGAAAATGGCTTGTTTGAATCTTCGTTTAGCCAATTTTTCATACCTTCGTATTCCAAAATTTACTTATTAATAAATATTTATTTGGAACTCTTTATTTCTCGTCTGATTTATCTAAAACTCTTTATAGACCAGTTGGTCGCCAAAACTCAACTCCACTTGCACCTCTTGCCTAAGAGAATCATCGATCTATCACTGATTCATTGCATATAATTGCAAATAATGCGAACAATATGCACACGTACGTTCTATATATGCTTGCATCATTGAATCGTCATTGTGCATACGTAATAAGTTAGTAGTGCCCTTGGGACACTACTACAAAACAGGCCTTTGTTCCAGGCCATTTGTCCCGGTAGCCTTTGGGCCCAGGACAATAGGTGGCTTTTGTCCCGGGTCCAACGGCTAGCAGGGCCAGCGGGGCACAGGGGCCTTTTGTGCTAATGTACATATCACAACTATACTTATTTGTAGTGACAATCATATTTTCATCTGAATCTATATGAATACTATGAATGTTTATAGCCGTCTGGATCATCGTCGCAGCAGAAAAAGACGAAGCGAGGCCCAACAAAAAAACTGGAAGGACGGTTCATTATAACGGAAGTTGGTCCAGATGGCGAACCGATCGCTCCAGAAGCTACCGCCAAAAAATTCAGAAGACAATCCGAATGTATTGTCAGGGACCACATCCCGATCAGATTCAGGCTCTGGAAAGCTTACAATCCAAGCGAGGAACGGGATGCGGTACCCGAAAGAGAAAAAGAATGGTGCTGGCAGGAGCTTAAGAAAAACTTCACGGTTCCAGCTGAATCCGAAGAGATATGCAAGCGCTGGACCCTGAGTAAGATGGCCGAACAGCTGCAATCATTTAAGAAAATTTTGACGAAGAAATATATCAAGACCGGGACCACACCCGTATTTACCGGCGAGCTCGAAAAGCTTAGGGGTCACTGGGATGCATTTGTGGAATACAAGTCTTCAGAGCTTGGGCTTCAGAAGGTGCAGAAGGCCAAAGACAATGCCTCGAAGAAAGTGTACCATCACACTCTAGGCCAAGGAGGCTAAAAGCTTGCAATACCCAAATGGGAGAAGATGGAGCAGGATCTGCTTGACAGAGGCATCCAACCTGCGACCTTGAACTGGCCTGAAAGGTCAAGGACCTGGTTTTATGGTCACGGGGGAAGCTTGGACCCATTGACTGGTGACTGCGTCTATGGGCCAAATATCCAGCGAGCAGCCCAGAGACTACAGGAGGCCATGCAAGCAGCGGCCGAGGGAACATTCCAGCCGGATAGAGAGAGGGACGAGCTGACTTACGCCCTTGGGAATCCAGAGCATCCGGGCCGCACAAGAGGCAAAGGCGTGGTTCCGTGGAAGTATGGGTTCAGGGATTACATTGAATCATATAGAAGCCGGCAAAGAAGAAAGAATCATGAGCGGGAGCACATGCGAAGGCTAGAGGAACGGCTCATGTCACACGATCAAAGATTGGAGGAAGAGGTTCAACACCAAGTGGCCATAGCAATGAGCCAGCAACAACAAGCGCAAACGGTGCCTCCAGAGCCTAATGTCGCAGCCGATCACCTGTCTCAGCGGAAAAGCAGCTGCGCTTCCACAGACGTCGCCGTCGCCGAGCCAACGGGGATCCAGGCCGCAGTTGAAGCGTCGGCCCCGCAGCGATTTCCAGTGGATGAGATCACCCAGCGGACACCTTGTGACCTGCAGACTGCCGTTAAGAACTTAATGTTCACTGTTGCGTACGGTACCGCCATGCCAACCCAACCAGGCGACGTGTACCATGGGCAGCAAATTCCGCCTGGATACACACAAGTTGCCGTGGAGCAGGTGTGCTAGGGCTGGAAAATGCTCGAGCTTGATATTCCTGGAGGCGATGGGGAGAGGACACTAGCAGAAGCCATTCATGGCTACATCCTATGGGATAAGCGCTACATTGTCCTAAAGTCGGATGATCAAACACCAAGACCGGCATCTTAGCATGCCTCTCCAAGGCCGGCATCTCCGCAAAACTCCCCGAGGGCAACACTGTCTCGGCAAGGATCACCGGCACATTCTCCATCACCATCATCTCATGCACCGATGAACACTCAAGCGTCACCGTCGCCTCCATGGTCACCCCCTCCGCCGCCGGCAAAGAAGCAAAAACGGTTGCCGGCAAAGAAGGTAGCTGCACCGGCTAAGGAGCCTCCAAAGAAGAAGGAAAAGGAGAAGAAAACCATGGAGGCTCCTATTAAACCCTGGGACATGAGCCTTGAAGAATGCGATCGGATAACTCAAGAAAGAGTTAAAGAGCACTTCAAGCCGAAGCCGAAGCCGGAGCCCGAGAAAGTCATAAATCCGATAGATTTGAAATTTTTTAAGGGGATGTGCGAAGCAAATAAGAGAAAATTCATTCCGAGAGACCCCCCTTCAGACTACGAACGCACAATTATCAAAACTACTGAGAAAAAGAAGAGACAATCAAAGTCGTCGTCGTCCGACGTTCCACAGCTCGGAGCCCAAAAGAAACAATCAATAGAGCCTCTCGTAGTGGGACAGACGACGCAAGAACAAGACTTTGTTACATTTTTGAAAGAATCAAACCTGACGGCGGCTCAGATTACAGGGGGAGAAGATATTCCAAAGGCCAATGTGGTCGTCAAATGGACGTTTGAGATCGGCAAAACTCTTGTACCCCCCCCCCCCCGAAGTAGTGTCTGTGCTTCCAACGCAAATGTATAAGATGCACCAGCACTACATGCGTGCGATGGCCGATTGCATCTTCATGCAGGGCGCAAAGATTAAAGATGACGATTTCTTACGGGGGGAGGCCATTATATGGATAAACTGGGAAGAAATTTACCAACTGTTCCATCAGGAGGCCCTCGACATCTCTATGGTCGGCTTGTGGGTTCTGTAAGTATTTTACTCTCCTTACGTATTGTTTTACATGATCTGAACATACTGATCTCTTGATTTATTCGGTATCATGTAGAATGGAGATACATACTTGCAGAAGAAAGGGATACTCTCACCTCGGCCTCATCGACCCAATTACTTGTAATTGGAGGCTTCTACGTGACAATTCCGATGAGATATTCCAAAACTTGTTCAAGTACATAAGTGTTCATCACAACAAGCAAATGATATTGTTTCCTTACAACTTTGCATGAGTGATTCCTTCCGTCTAACTCTTTTTATTCTGTAATCGAATTGTTTAAACCTTAACTACCAAGAACTGTCTCTGTATAATCTTGCAGTGAACACTTTGTTCTAATTGTCATAATTCCCGAGAAGAGCCTACTCGTGGTTATGGACTCATTGAGGAGACCTCCAGAACAATACGAAAATCTTCTAACATGATGAAAAAGTAATTCTACCACTACTCCGTCGATGACCGATAATTTGAATCACTTTGTTACTTGACTATAATTGTTCTAATCATGCACAGGGTTTGGAAAGAATTCGCTAAAAATCATCCAGGCAAATTTGACAAGGAATTGAAGATCAAGACAGATTTTCCGGTACGCACTTGGATGATTCATTGCACGATTCATTAGTTTTATTATATATTCATGTAAATACCTGATAATTTTTTCTCTCTTAAAGTGTATGAGGCAGAAACCAGGCACTGTATTGTGCGCATACTATGTATGCGAGAACATCCATGGTCTGGTAGGTTCTCCAAAGGGCTGGACAGATTGGGAGGAGGAAGTAAGTAAAAAACTTGTTAATATTTGAACTCATATTTTATTTAGTCGAAATTAATTATCCTCTTTTTCCATAGGTCGGGGAGATGCGCGATAAACTCATACCTGAGGAAAAGATTATGGCGATTCAAGAATAATTCTCCGGATTTATTGTTGAGCAAGTCCTCGATCCAAAAGGCGAATTCTACTATGATGGAATATCTAATATTGACAATCACAGCAAATATGACAATATACGCGTATATATGTAATTAAGAACGAATATATCTATGTAAATATATATGTGTGTCTATGTATTAAATTTCTTTTTATGAGTATGTATGAATGTATTAAATTTCCAAAAGGCGAATTCTACTATGTAATTAAGAACGAATATACCTATGTAATTAAGAATGAATATACCTATGCAAATATGATGGAGTATGTATGTATTATATATATAAGCACTCCAATAATATATATGTGTATATATATATATTTATATAATATTGGTCCTAGACATTTTCATATGTAAAGGAATTCACATGTATAGATATGTGTATACATATATATATATAAGTGAATTAATTTATATATGAAAACTATCTAGGTCAAATATTATATAAGTAACTATATATATATATATATATTAGTGGAGATCATACACACTGAATTCTAATACATAAGTTTAATTGAAATGCAAAAGTATAATTGAAATAGAAAAAGAATTGAAAAAAGAAAAACATGAAAAAAAAAGGGATCTTTTGTCCCGGTTGATAACACCAACCGGGACAAAAGGGTGCGCCAGCCACGTGGGCGCTGGCAGCACCTTTTGTTCCGGTTGGTGTTACCAACCGGGACAAAAGGTCCTCTTTTGTCCCGGTTGCCAGACCCGGGACAAAAGAGCACCCCTTTTGTCCCGGACTGGCGTGCTCGGTTGGAAAACCGGGACAACAGGGGTTTCCCAACCGGGACAAATCAACATTTTTTTTATAGTAGTGGGATGAGTATTGCCATCCAGGAGACATCACCATCGCAACAGGATGCACTCACGCATTATTAAGAACACAACCACCGAGCGCCATCTAATCACAACGCACACTCGTACCGAGAATCTTGGAAGAACAGCAACGAAAGATATGACGAGAGAGAGACGACAGAGAGGGAACCGTTGTGACTTGTGGAAGGACCATGAAAAGCTTGGACGAGATCCCTGCCCTGTCGTCCAGGAGCCATCATTGGTTTCGTCGCCATGGCGTAGTGCATGGTACCTCTGATTTCAAATAAACGCTATTGAAATAAAGCCCCCAACCCCAACCGTATAGACGTGTCTCCCACACCAAATCCTGACGCGATTACGCGAGATCTCGTCTGAGTAATCGTAGGCGCATGTGTGATGAGGGCCTACAAAGGTTTTGAGGCTGTGGTGCGAAATGCAAAATGTATATCTATATTTATTAGAAAATAAAAATTAACTAACATAAATTTTGATTTTATTATATAAGCATTGATGCTAGAAGGGTAAAAGGACAATCTTCCATACCTATAAATGAGAAGATTTGCTTGGTCGATACACGGGTTAATTGAATTGAAGTCCAAGGATCCACGGATCTACTTTCATACCTTGCACTCTAATTGAGAAATAAGATATTAGATGAGAGATTGAGAGCGCAATAGGGGGATATGGCCCTAGCTCTAGCGGTACGCGGAGATGGTGGTGACAGCAATCGGCTATTCCGAACTCACGGTCACAGCGCCGGCTCCGAAAGCGATTGCAGTGTGCCCGGCCAGTCCTACGCTTCTTGTTGAAGACAGACGTCTGGAAACTTTAAGCTAGCATGTTGCTCTTCCTGGCAACTTGGAGGCGATCAGCGCCGCTGGCCACCTCCCCTTCTCAGGCCGCCCCCGGTGGCCGCCGGCGGCGGCCCGCGGCCCTCTTTACTCCCCCCTGCCTCCCTCCTCCGGGCGCCCAAGCTTGCCCTTGACATCACCTCTCCGCCGGCAGCCGGGGCCAGATCCACAGTCCGTCTGGATGGATCTTGCGTTTTCGGCTGGGTTGCACCCTCCCCCCACCTCCTTCCGGCATTCTCCTCCGGTGGCTAGGGTTCGCTCCCGCGCGTGCCGCCTACGGTGCTTCGGGTGGCCACACCGCTGCCGGTGCCGCTCGCATTGGGCCGTGCCCCACAGGTGGCGGCGGCCGTGGCCACCACCGCTCGCCTCGGTTGGTCGCGTCGCGCGCGCCTTCGTCCGCCGAGCCCCATTGCTCCTTCTCGTCGTGGTGTTGTGGCCTCCGGGCCCAGGGCTCCCTGCCCTAGCAATCGCTGGTGGCCGCTTTGGCCCAGGGGGTGGTGGGGAGGGGGGCACCGCCCACGGCCGCTGGTTGGGGGTTAGGTTGACCGCTGCCCGTGGTCGTCGTGGGTCGCGGGGTAGGCCTGAGCCGTCGGCCTGCGCTCCGCTCAGAGGGCGCGGAGCCTGCCTGCTCGATGGCATCCACCTACAGGCGCTGCATTCACACTAAAGGCGGTGAAAGGAAAGAGGATAAATAGGAGAAAAGGATAACTTGTAAAGGAGACCTCTCTGGGACCTAGATCACCAAGAGGAAAGGGCAATCTTTGCATCTAAGCCAATTAACATACACATGACGTAGGGTGTTACGCTTCCGAGCGGCCCGAACCTATCTAAACCACCGTGTCCACTTAACCTTGCCACGGACGGAATCCTACTGCGTGTTACACCCCTGGCCGAATCTCTAAACGGGGGTTCCCTTGATCCCTGCTAGCGGTACTCACCCACGGTCACCTGTGGTGCCATTAGGAAAGATAATCTAAATTAGAACCCTAAATTTATATGAAAATTAACCCCATTTTTACAATGAACACCACCCCACCTATGCGCTAGTGAAAAATAACCTTAAGGAACCTTCTAAAATCTGCATCTAAAATACCAACCTCCACTATTACTAAAAATAGGCAGTTGGAGGATGGAAGAATGCAAGAACGTCGGCTTCACAACATTTAAATCCAATCGCACCTTGCATTATTCTAGATTTCTTGCGTCTTACATGTAAGGAAAAAGCGACTAAGAGTAAACTCTCTCTTTCTAGGAAATCCCATTTTTTTTCACAAGAGGAGGCAACAGAGAGCAGAGAGCCCCCTCGGTGCTAGTGGGGGAGATCGAACCCCGGTCGCAGGTCTTGGGCCTGAGCAAACCCCATTTTAAACACAGGAGAATTTAGCAAATTCCATCATAAAAAATTTAGAAGTACATGCAAAACCCTCACGAAAACCTCTGTGCACACGGTCCCTATGAAATCCTCGAGCACGCTTTCCTCCTTATTTGGTATCGCCCTGCCACCATAATACATTTTTTTGTAGAAACTACAATGACTTCATCATTTGGTCGTGGATCATGTCACTGTCGATCACGCTGGCTCACAAAAGCATCAAACGACTGATACAGAAACGCACCAGCGTAGTCAGCTAGTATAGAAACATACATATAGATCATAGATGTAAGATGATCGATTTGCATCATGCAGCTGCCCGCAGTTAGATTACATGACGGTGCAGGCGCCGTAGGGTGGGCTGTCATCGCAGACGACCATCGGGTACGGCGGCATGTAGGGCGGGTAGCCTCCGCTGCAGTAGCACGGCGACCACGCCGGGCACTGGCACGCCGGCGGTTTTGGTAGCTCAGGCGGCGTCGGTGCCGGTGGCGGCGTCGGTGCCGGTGGCGGCGTCGGTGCCGGTGGCGGCGTCGGTGCCGGCTTGGACTGGCATCCACAGTGCGGCGTGGGGCAGCTGCACGGCCACGGCGGTTGTGGACACGGATACAGGTATGGATACGGGTATATCACCTTGCATGGGGCTGGCTCTTGCTCGGGCTTGGGCTTGGTCTCAGGAGGTTTGGGCTCCTCTTTTGGCGGCGGCGGCGGTGGCAGCTTGGGCGACGGGCACCCACAACAGTATGGTGTGGGGCAGCTGCACGGCCAAGCGGGCTGCGGGCACGGATATGGGCATATCGCCTTGCACGGGACTGGCTCTTTCTTGGGAGATTTTGGTGGATCAGTTTTGGGAGGCGGCTTGGCGACCTCAATTTTCTTGATGATCCTCCCGGCCTTGCAGCAGAGCTTGGAGGAGAGTTTGTCGGCGTCGAAGGGCCCCGACACGAGGACCTTGTCCTTCTCGTACACGATCTTTTCGATGACGAACTCCCCGCGGTCTGTGCAGCAGTGATGATTCAGTGAAGTAGCACGTCACAATTACATGATTCGTTCATAACGTGATCATAACCATGATTCAGATATACGGACACCTTGGATGCAGCAGAGGACCTTCTGGATCTTGGCGCTGCAGCGGCAGCACTCCAGGTCCACGGTGATGATCAGCGTCGGCATCCCTGCAGAGATCGATGTCAACAGAACAGGCATGAACCCGACAAACAAGTACAGTGTATCGCAGTGTCGAAGTCGAGGTGAAAAATATATAAGGCTTTTTTTTCCCGATCGCTCTCTTTTTGTCTGACGCGCTTTTGCACAAGAACCAACGACTCAGGAACTTAGTTATCCCGGCCAGGTCTCACCTTGGTCGATTCGCAAGCCGATCTCTGAAGAAACGCAGGCGGTTCGCGTTCCTGACCTGCAGCAGGCCGGTAGCTGCTACGGTACGGTAGGAGATCAGAGGCTGCTGATGGTGGCGACCTCCTCCATCTTCTTCAGAGGAGAGAAGGAAAAGGGATGCCGCGCCGATGGCCGATGCTCAGTGATCGTGCATCCGAGAGTGCTATTACTCCTATATATACAACAGATCTATCACAGATGCGCCTACGAATATTGAGACGATCGAGACGGCTCTCGATCGCGTGCGTCAGGATTTGGTGCGGGGGATACGTCTGCACGGTTCGGGGACTTGAATAGCGTTTGAAACCAAAGATGGAGGGGAGCGAGCACCTGCACGCGCCTGTGACGACAGGGCCGGATGTCATCGAAGCTGTCATGGCCCCTTCACTACGGTTACCGCTCTGGCTCGCTCTCTCTCGTCGTCCTATCTTTCGTTGCTGTTCTTCCAAGAAAATCCTCGTGATAATTGTCAAGTCGTCTGCACTCTGCAGGATGATTGACGCGAGTGGATAGGAAAGGTAGCAGTACGAATGTAGGTTGTGATTAGTTGCCGCTCGGTGGTTGTGTGCTTAATGCGTGCGTGCATCCTACTGCGACGGTGATGTCGTCCTTAGCTTGAGGGCCACACTCGTCCCAAGGGCACTGCTAATTTAATGAATCAATGGTGCAAGCATATATAAAACATGTGCTTGTAGTTCTTTTTTGCAATCTATTATATATATATTTGAGTGTTAGAAGAAGCCACCACGTTTGTCGAGAGCGCCTAAAAATTCCCACATTAATCTAAAAAAGAGAAAAACTTGCACCATCGGATTTTATGAAGATCTAACGGTCTAAACTAACCAGAAGAGTCTAACTATCCAAAAGAGTATGTATCCAATTAAAACTAAAGCTATAAACAGACTATGCAGTAAATATAGAGTCCGCGTGGTACAAGAAACCAACGTTTCTATTTGTGTCTTGATTTATGTATATACCATTGTATGTTAAGTTACAGTCCACTAGCACTTATATGATATGTTATTTTATTGTCGCCTCCGTCCGTTGGATGTGCAGCATGAGCTTGGCAATTTTGGCATGTTAACGCAATGATTGCGGCTACTTGACAAAAGCAGTAGTTGGTTGGGCCCTTGGAGCTAGGGAGTCGATAAGACACGTAGGTAAATCCGGTGACTCGATGTGCATACGAGTGGATAGGATGAGATTGCTGTAGGTTTTTCTATTATTTTAGCTATAGAGTTTTCACTCAATTTGTTTTGCCGACTCTTGCTCTAAAAATCGAGTGAATACCTTCACTCAATATTCATATTCCATCGCCAAACTCTGTTACATGCAAGAAATTTGATTGAGGAAAAAAACACTCGATTCTTGTATAGTCAGTCCTTTGAAAGGACCATTAATAAGAGCCAGAGTCAGTCTCTTAATAGGATGAGGATATATTTGTCTAAACAGGTGTTCACCCATGTCCATTTATATGCGAGATTTTTAAGGGTGACAAAAAGAACTGAAGGTGCTAATCGATGACCAAAATATCTAGGAGAAAATAAGGCCAAAAACATTATCTACAAAAAGATCTTCTTATCAATAATATAAACATGCTCTGCAAGTATTTAGATAAGTACACAGCACAGTCCTGTGAAATGTGATCTCAAAATAATCATCTTCGTAATAAGAATATATAATAATCAGGAATTGCTAAAAAAATATCAGCAAGTATCAAAATAGTGGATATATGCTATGCAACAGTTAAAGCTTACGTATCAGATTTAACAGAGTAGTATGTTAACATACAGAAACTTGAAATATATGGCTCACGCTAAACAATCATTTAAGAAAAAAGCACTACGGTAAACCAACATATACCTTTCCTGCAATCATAATAAATATCTTGCTTCCCACTAAGATGTTTTACAAATAACATTAGCCTTTCTGAAAGGTGCCAAAAAAAGACAGAACCACCGTGCCAACTCAGGATGGCAACCGCGCAGCGGCACGGACCGACTTGGGCACAAGCTTGGGCAGCGGCGGAGGGAGAGTAGTAGAAGCACCTCGTCTGGGATCACCAGATCTTGGTGCAGCTGGGGGGAGGGAGGGAGCAACAATGAAACACCAGCAACGTACGAGCAGACGACCGGCAGCGGCGGAGGCAGCCCAACAACTCCTAAGGGATGGGCAAAGCAGATCATATGGTCAGCGTGGGAAAGGATAAAAAAGGAGGTTGAACCGACAAGGAAGGTACAAAAAGTGAGAAGAAAAAAAGGAAGTACGAAAAATGAGAAAAATAAGAGAAAAAAAGAGAAAACAAAAATTATTTTATTATGTATTTTCATATAAAATTATATTATTATAAAATCACATTATAGGTCCATTACAGAAGCCGCTTCATCTAAGGGCCATAGCCGGAGCCATTTAAGCCATAGAACCCTGCCAAACTATCTCTAAGTCGATAGCCTATGATACACGACAAATAACTCCAACAGCTGCTGCTACCGCCCTCTTCTCTCAGAAAAAATAGCAAGCTCTAAAGCACAATCTAAAATCAGCAACTGTGTCGAACTAAATAGGAAACTTCTCCGTTAGGTGCATCATACACGAAATATACTGATCGATTTTAAATGCGTGGAGCAAGAAAATGGAATGATACACGACAAATAACTCCAACAGCTGCTGCTACCGCCCTCTTCTCTCAGAAAAAATAGCAAGCTCTAAAGTACAATCTAAAATCAGAAACTGAGTCGAACTAAATAGGAAACTTCTCTGTTAGGTGCATCATACACGAAATATACTGATCGATTTTAAATGCGTGGAGCAAGAAAATGGAAGATGGAGAAATCGACAGGCTAGAAGTTAAAGAAAAGAGTTTAAAACAACATAAAAGACATGTCTGGAACTATCCATCACCAATATGACAAAACTCTAAAGTGGACGCATTTATGCAGTCAGGCGGGTTAAAACAAATAAAAAATATACAGTAACCAAAGTGAGTGAAATCTATGGGTAAAGCACAATAAAACATCAATATATATATATTTTGACTGGAGTAAGCAGGGAGGCCCTAAACTACTTTTAAATATAACTTTTAGTTTAATTCATAAAATTCTTAATTCGCTCCCACCATGAATTAGATCTAGAACGGCTGGATATTTCTCAGGCGATCTAACAACTAGGCTAGACTTTCTTTCGTTAAATATTATACAAATTATCGCACAAATCAAAGTCCAACATCTAAGTTACAAGTTGTTGGCTTCAACATCACTAACACATACATATAATATATTTGATACCTATATAAAAACTTTATAAAGGATAAACCATGTATTCAAGTTGATTTCATATTACAGTTAATCATCAAACTTAAATATCACATGCTACAATATGCATCCATATTGAAGATGGCCCAATATTAAATTGAATCATCATATTTAGATTTTGCAAGTACAAATATTAAACTATGAAAATATGATATAGAGTAAAGTACTTTAGAAATCGATGATTGATATGAAACTATACATAGAAAGCTGTAGGTAGTATTCAACGAGCGAGAGGTAATATTTCAATTCTGTCAAGATAAAAAATCTAAAAAAAATAAATAAATAACTAGCTACCCGCGCTATTAGCGCGGTCCACCTTGCTAGTTATATATATGCAATGAATTAATGATAGATGATTCTCGGAAAAAGTCTATATAACTCCCCAAGATATCCACGGTGGATCACATCACCCCTAACAACAAAATCGGATTTCTAACCCCCTCACCTTTACAAAACCAGACATTTCACTACCGGAGAAAGTGGCTTTAGTACCGGTTGGGAAACCCCACTTAGTACTGGGAAACCTGTACCAGCTCTCCAGTACTAATAAATGGCATGTCATTTTAGTACCGGGCACATGCGATGTGTAAATGCGCATGCGCGGGATTCGAACTCATGACCTCCAGCCTCGCACGAGCCCTCGTTAGCATCCCACCTACATATCACTTCTGACTTGGTGGGAGATGCTTACCTTTTGAATAACTCGTGGAGCACCATTTAGTACCGGCTCGTACTACCACCTGGTACTAGATGCCATTATTTAGTACCGGTTGGTGGTACCAACCGGTACTAAATATCCGAGGCTATTTTCACTACTACAAAAAAGCATTAACCATGACCTTTAAAAAAGCCCTCGGAGGAGGGTAGAAAAAATAACCGCCCCGATTAATGGCCAGTATTAACCGAGGCGGTCACTTTTTATTAACCCAGGCAGTTATAGAAAACCGCCTCGCAAAATAGATTAACCGAGGGGGGCAGCCTTAAAACACCTGCCTTGGTTAATCGATTAACCGAGGCGGACACCCTATAGGATTAGCCTCGGAAAACATCAAGACCCAAAGAGGACTAGAAAGCCCAGTTCAACCCATATGAGCCCGATTAGTCACTTCGAGTACATATACGGGACTCTAGGGTTTCACTATGTCTGCCCCACTCTCCCATCGCTCCTCATCTCCACCGCCTCTTCCTCGTCTCCTCCACCTCCTTACCCTCCTCTGCCTCTTCCTCTTCCTCATCTCCCACGGTGGCGGCGGAGCGGCCGGCTATGGTGAGGCGGGCGGCCCCCGGCGGCGGCGGAGCGGCCGGCCACATCGAGGCAGACGGCCCCTGGCAGCTGCGGACCAGGGTGGAGCGGAGGGCCGGCCACGGCCACGGCGGGGTGGGGTGGAGAAGAGGGCCGGCCATGGCCACGACGGGGCGGCGTGGAGCGACCAGCCGCGGCGGCGGAGCGCAGGGCGCGTCCGGCGGCGCTGCGGCCCCTCCCCGACCTCCCTCCTGGCACTCCCTCCCCGACCTCCCTCCCGGCCAGCGGCAGCGGCAGGATCCGGTGAGACACGGTGGCGGTGGCGGCGGCGGCGGCGGCGGATGGGTTCGGCAGGCTCTCGATGGGCTTGGCGGGCTTTGGATTTTTTTAATTTTTTTATTCGATTAACCGAGCCGGGCAGCAAACCGCCTCGGTTAATGCCACATTAACCATGATAATGACTTCGAGGCGGTTGCAAAAACCGCCTCAGTAAATTCATTTTGCCCGCCTCGATTAAGATTTGTGTAGTAGTGTTTGTACCAGGCCGTAACACCAACCGGTACTAAATCACAACATTTAGTACCTGATGGTGGTACATCCCGGTACTAAATAGAATCATAGCGCTTCAAAATTTAGAACCGGTACTAAATAGCCTCGGGGAGCCATTTAGTGCTGGTTTTAAATGTGCTCGGTACTAGTAGGCGTGGACCAATACCCATTTTTCTAGCTGTGTTTGACCCCCCAAGGTGGTTTTGCAACCCGGCTTTGCACACGTGGCCCTCTAGGCTGGAATGTATGCCACCATGGACGCTGATGTGGCCACCAATGTTTTGTCCCCCGATGAGTGGGTCCCACCTACCAGTCACACCAGTTCTTCTTCTTCCTCTAGACGAAGCACCTATCGCCAGCCGCTCCCTCCTTCCCGCGTCGCTGGCCGCCGCTCCCTACCTCCTGCACCACTGTCCGTCGCTCCCTCCCTCCCCACGCCGCCTTCCATGCCGCTCCCTCCCTCCTCCGTCCCGTTCCATCACCGATTTTCCATTCAAGCTTCCGCCATACTATCCATCGCCATTGTCCATTGTTTGACAACAGTACACAACAGTACTGTTTGACAATGGTGAGCACGCTCATGGCCTCCTCACCCTCTTCTCTACTCTCCGTGCCAATCAGTGCACCCCTAGCTCGCCCTGCGTGGACCACCCCACCACGCGCCGCTCGCCACGGCATCACCCGCCCCGCGCTGCTCGGCCACCCCGCGCTGCACCTGCCCCTGCCCAGGCTCCACGCAGGCGAAAGGACCTCGCCCTGCCGGCCGCGTTGCACCACCGCTACCTAGGCCTTGCAATCCTCAGCCTTAGCCTTGCAAAGATCAGGCTTTGGATTGCAATGTTCAGGCTCTTCGTTGCAAGGTTTGCATGGCTTGGGTGGCGCCGCACACCACTACCTTCTTGTCCTTTTATTTGAACTCTATATTCTCGATGCAAAAGCAAAACTTCTCTGCGGCATAAAAAGAGTTAGTTAATTGACCGGTTTATTGATGCATACACAGTTCAGATTTCAGCCTTGTAGCCTAGTTTTTTTCACTCTTAATAATGATGGTTTAACTAATTGAAGGGTTGAGGCATCAAAAAAATAATGATGATTTAACTGCACGGTTATTTTGTAAATCTCACCTTGCACATGACTGCACAGTGTTTCTCAAAAAATTTCATATTCAGTTGGATCATGTGGAGTTGCACAAGAACTTTGCGAACCTTCATCAAGATAAATTTTGTCTCCTTTTTATGTTTTCTTCTGATTTAGTTCTAGGCTTTGCTAGCGTTGTTCCTAGTTATGATAGGTCCGTCGTGACGATGCGAAAATAGTGTTTGCTGTAAATTAAAAGAGGTTCATGGGTCATTCCATTTAGATTCTTCATTTGCATAACATGGTAAATAAAAATAACCTGATGATTTACTCAATATCCCATAAGGATGGAATCTTTTTAAGTTATAATTTTCTTGCAAAAATTACCTAAAACTCAAACTGTATTTCACACATGTTCATAGTTTATGTTTTTTCATTCTTAGAATATTTGGGTTTGTTCTTTTATATTCTTGTTTTTTTCACAACAAAGACTCCATGGAAGTTTTATGGGGGCACCATGATGACAATATGGCAGCCAGCCAGCCACGAACGTACCGTGGACTCTGGTCCAATTTTGCTTTCGGATATGCTAAGATTAAGACACAGATCATGACACATCACCAACCCAAAGACCACAGCACATTCGGTAGCAGGTGATGGGCATGTGGTACACCATTACACAATTACTATACAGAGTTGGTGTCATCTCGATTTCATGGGCTAGCCTTTCTATCTGAAAACGATAGGTGCATGGCTAGCGGTAGGAGAAGCCCATCGTAGGGATGGTGCGTTGCATATGCATGGCTAGCATGTCCTGTCCGAGACTCCGAGCTGACTTGCTGGCACGCCATTGTTGATAGGATGGAAATTGGACCCCCAAAAAAAAGTCACAGTGCCCTATTTCACATCTGACAAGTGTTGCACACGCTGGTGTTGAGGAACCAGCAAGGTAAAATAGACGATTTGGTCCCTTAACTTTACTCCGAGGTTCAAATTCATCCCTCAGCTTTTAGAGAGACCATTAGTCCCTTCATATACCTTCTACTAAAACGACAATGCAACACAGTAGTGTTGAAATTGTTGCAGTAGCCCGATGCGTCCATCAACTGTTCGAATCGAATTAATCAACATGATGCGCCAATCCAACCATATATTTGAGCCTCAATATTAATATACGGTATACTTTTAGAGACAGAGCTGGGGATAGGCGTGCAGCATGCATCAGTTCTATTTCGTGTACTATGTCTAGCTGCCCTGGCTGTCTGTGTACTCCCAACTCCTTTATATCGCACGTTCTTAGAGTCTATTTGGATGTACTAAAGTTGCACAACTACTAAAATGATTTGTAGCGACGGGTGCAATACCTACTCCCGCCTTTCGCTGCTAAAAATGCGGTATGCAGGAGCGGGTAACGTACGTGCCCCCCCTAAAAACTCATTTCTAGGAGTGGATCACCCCTCACCTGTACCTAGAAAATAGAAATGGATTTTCAGCTGCATGAGAGGGCATAACCTGCCCTAGAAATTGATTTTCAGGGGGCGGGGCATGCCGCGACCCGCCCTACAGATTGAATAAAAATTTAAAAAAAAATCCGGCAATAGCTACCGCACCGTGCCAGTGCACATGTCACCGCCACCGTGCTCGCACTGCCGTGGCCCCACACCACCACTGTGCGTTGTGCGCCACGGCCCCAGCCCGCCATGCGCCGCTGCCCCCGCACTGTCGGCGAGCGCCTCGGCCCTAGCATGCCGCGCGATTACTCAACTTATTTTGTTAGGCCACGTACAACGTACTACCAACGCGGGTTGCGTGCAAACAAAGATTCGAAGAAAAATATCCGTGTCTTCCAAACCAGGCAATTTTGATTTAACCATTGGAATTCTTACAGAAAGAGCTTTCAAACAAGACCCGACTTAACAATATTTGAGTGAAATCTGTTAGGACATTTTTTGAGATATAGAACAATTTTACTTTGTACAACTGAATTATTCCAGATTCACAGTTAAATTGTTCTAACCGGAATAATTTAATTGTTTTCTAACTGGAACAAGTGTTCCACATCCACAATTAATTTATTCTAATTGGAATAATTGTTCCACATCCACAATTAAATTGTTCCAACTGAAAATTTTGTATTAGAGATTATTCAAAATAGATTATTCCAAAAGAGCTTTTAAATGAAAAATAGAAAAATTTGCATGAATGAAATAGAAAAAAACAAATATTCGGGAAGAAAAAAGTGAGAAGAATCGGTAATCACCGCATGCGCGTGCATGGTTCATCCGTTTCAAATATTATATTATCGCGTGAAATCTTCTAGCCAATCTAGGCTTCCATAATTTTGATCCAAATAAAAGAGCAACTCCTGCAACATTTCTGCTACGAATCATCCTGCAGTAGCACGCGTAACAATCGCAATCGGACCCCTCCCACCCCTCCTCTATATAGTTTAGGGGGGCCGAAATCAAGAGTACGTTCGAGTGGGCTTGGATTCGGATTGATGCAGGATTATTCAGCCCACTAACTAGATGGCGAAGCATTGAGCTGCTTGTAGCCTGTTGCAGATGTGCTCCATAACTTTTTCTCTTTTTGATGAGAATTTGCTCCATAACTACTTATTAGTAATATATCTCCATTAAGCCAAGCAAAGGTCCATTTCATCATAACTCACAAAGTGCCTCGATCAACTCTAATATCCACAAAGCACAGCTCACAAACTGCTGTCACGCTCCCATACTTTGTAGTGAGTCGTCCTAGGTTTCATTTGCTTCACGGCTTACGTCACTACCCTAAAACACAGCTCACCTTGGACATAATTAACCGATAACCAAAAACCAAACTGAAATACCCAAAGACCAAACCGAAATACCCGAAATCAAAAAATTGGATCCCTAGTTCGGTTCATAGTTTTAACTAACCGAATTAATATCGGTTTATTCGGTTCTGGGCCTCGGGTAACTAAAATACCCGAAGTACTCGAAATAGAGGTCCAATAATGCGATAAATAGGTAGCCTATCCCACTAATAGGCAGCTCAGCGCGCACGGCCATGCCCCTGCCCGACTAACCCTGGCTCCCCTGCGCGACTAACCCTAGCTCCCTCCTCAAACCCTATCTGTTCCTTACCTCCTCACCCTCAGTACCTAGCCACCGCCCGCACGCTCATAGCCACACCACGATCATGTTCACTCCTGCCTCCCTCCCGCAGCCTCCAAGCGGCCGATCGACGGTGCACACACGTAGACGGCACCTGCAGGCAGCAGGCCAACGTTCCCTGGCTGAGCGGCGTGGGCGGTGCCTGCAAGCTGGTCGCCCAGCACCCGCACGTGGTGGTGTTGCACCCGCCCTCCCTTGGCCACACGATGTGGGAGGCGATGTAGCCCGCTCGCCCAACACCCCCAACGGCGGCGCGTGCTGGTCGCTCGCCCTGCGGCATCACATGGAGGCTGCCGCCCAAGCACGCGCGCAGGAGGCATGCCCACGTCCAGGTCGCCGGTCCCTCCCCTGTTTCTCTTCGGGCGAGTTAAGCCGAGGCACAGTTCATGTGCTCCTCTCTCGATTTGTAGTCTGTGTTGCGTGGATCTGTGTTGAATCGATCCGTCTTTAGTCAATCTGAGTCGAATCGATCCGTCTTGAGTCGATTAGTGTTGAATCGATCTATGTGTGGATCGATCTGTGTTCGATTGATGTTGATCTCTCTTGATGCATCTTGTTTCAATTTGATGTATATATGCTTGAATCTATTGATTTTGTTTATGATTCAAGGAGTAGTCGGTTACTTCGGTCATAACCGAAACCGAACCGAATTAACCGAATCCAAAATTTATTCTGATTTTGTAGTAACCAAATTAATTGCAAAAACCAAAGAACCGGTCAGTTCGGTTCGGTTAGACCGAACGCCCGGGCTGAAACATATAACAACCCAATTAATTGAAAATAGATCAAAGTAATTCCCTAAATATGTATATAAATTACCCACCTCTGTCATTATAAAAAAACTAAAGTAATCACCTAATCTTCATGTAAATTACCCACTTGTGCCAAAATAATGCAAAACCCCCCAAATTTTTATTTAAATTATCCAACTATATCAGTATTAAAAGTTAAAGCAACCCCTAAATCTAAATCTAAATTATGTAATTGTAATAAAATATTAAAGTGCACCAATATAAAATTCTAAATTACTATTTGTATCATTATTAATATATTATTTTTTATAAAAATACTACCCACGATATGTGTTATCATATATTCATGTATAATGGAAGACATAAGAATACCAATTCACAAACAAATAGCTCAATTAAATATATATCAAACACACATGGAGGTGTGATGAAAAAGGAAATCTATTGCAACTAGATAATGATAAATACGTATTTTAGAGTATGTGTTGAAATATTTAATAGATGAAAGAGTGCATGAGATAGATAATTATAATTATTAGCTATAAGCCAGAGCACGGGCTGATAGGCCCATTGAACCTAATAGGGCTATAGTATATAGCCTTTGGGACCTATATGACTAAACTTCATTCCGTGATCTTCACCCCACAAAAAGGGGCCTAGAGCCAAGGGCATTATGGTATATATAAGAGGTACCTAAATTTGCTAAAAGCATATCTAACATGCACCTTTCTAGTTATAATTAGTACAACCTTTCAGTGCACCTATCTAAGAATGATAAAAAATGTAGTACTTTTTTCGCTCTCTCATGATGGAGATTACTAATCTTTATTTGCCCTTGTCAAAAAACCGAACAACTTACCCTCGTTAAATTTACAAAGTGGACTGAATGTGCATGGTAAGTATATAGAAGGTGGATTGAGTAATGCTTGTGGGTGCAATCCACATGCGTACTCCGTCCTCCTTGTTGTTTCGCCCCATGCTCCACTTGTTGCATTTGGATGAAGTCTCTTGGATCGTGGGCTCAACAAGGTTTCAAACATTGTTAAAAACATAGGTATAACATTTCGATTGGGCATGCCGCAATAGCGCCATATCCCCACTAATTAATCCAACAAAATTGTGTATGTGCAGTGGTAACCACTGCACCTAGCCAGGACTCGTTGATCCAAATTAAAGTCATTGATCATACTATACTACACTAGCACCTGCACGCAGCAAATTTATTATTAATATCTAATCCAGCCTTAGGAATGTTACCATCTAAGCAACCATTGTTTTTTTAAAAAAAAAGTATGAGCTCGATCATCAACTTGCCAATTATACGTAAAAAAGAACTAGTGCGCCCCTGATGGTTAGATGTGGACCGCTGAATATAAACTCTGATACAGCTAACTCCACTTGCACCTCTTGCCTAAGAGAATCATCGATCTATCACTGATTCATTGCATATAATTGCAAAATAATGCGAACAATATGCACACGTACGTTCTATATATGCTTGCATCATTGAATCGTCATTGTGCAAACGTAATAAGTTAGCAGTGCCCTTGGGATGAGTATGGCCATCCAGGAGACATCACCATCGCAACAGGATGCACGCACGCATTATTAAGCACACAACCACCGAGCGCCATCTAATCACAACGTTAACGCACACTCGTACCGAGAATCTTGGAAGAACAGCAACGAAAGATATGACGAGAGAGAGACGACAGAGAGGGAACCGTTGTGACTTGTGAAAGGACCATGAAAAGCTTGGACGAGATCCCTGCCCTGTCGTCCAGGAGCCATCATTGGTTTCGTCGCCATGGCGTAATGCATGGCACCTCTGATTTCAAATAAACGCTATTGAAATAAAGCCCCCAACCCCAACCGTGCCGACGTGTCTCCCACACCAAATCCTGACGCGACTACGCGAGATCTCGTCTGAGTAATCGTAGGCGCATGTGTGATGAGGGCCTACAAAGGTTTTGAGGCTGTGGTGCGAAATGCAAAATGTATATCTATATTTATTAGAAAATAAAAATTAACTAACATAAATTTTGATTTTATTATATAAGCATTGATGCTAGAAGAGTAAAAGGACAATCTTCCATACCAATAAATGAGAAGATTTGCTTGGTCAAACTTCAATGCAAAACACGATACACGGGTTAATTGAATTGAAGTCCAAGGATCCACGGATCTACTTTCATACCTTGCACTCTAATTGAGAAATAAGATATTAGATGAGAGATTGAGAGCGCAATAGGGGGATATGGCCCTAGCTCTAGCCGTACGCGGAGATGGTGGTGACAGCAATCGGCTATTCCGAACTCACGGTCACAGCGCCGGCTCCGACAACGATCGCGGTGTGCCCTGCCAGTCCTACGCATCTTGTTGAAGAGAGATGTCTGGAAACTTTAAACCAGCGCGTCGCTCTTCCTGGCAACTTGGAGGCGATCCGCGCCGCTGGCCACCTCCCCTTCCCAGGCCGCCCCCGGTGGCCGGCGGCGGAAACCCGCGGCCCTCTTTACTCCTTCCTGCCTCCCTCCTCCGGGCGCCCAAGCTTGCCCTTGACATCACCTTGCCGCCGGCTGCTGGGGCCAGATCCACAGTCCGCCTGGATGGATCTTGCATTTTCGGCTGGGATGCGCCCTCCCCCCGCCTCCTTCCGGCCTTCTCCTCCGGTGGCTAGGGCTCGCTACCACGCGGCCGCCTACGGTGCTTCGGGTGGCCACGCCGCTGCCGGTGCCGCTCGCATTGGGCCGTGCCCCACAGGTGGCGGCGGCCGTGGCCACCACCGCTCGCCTCGGTTGGTCGCGTCGCGCGCGCCTTCGTCCGCCGAGCCCCATTTCTCCTTCTCGTCGTGGTGTTGTGGCCTCCGGGCCCAGGGCTCAATTTCCTGGCAATCGCTGGTGGCCGCTTTGGCCAAGGGGGGGTGGTGGGGAGGGGGGCACCGCCCACGACCGTTGGTTGGGGGTTAGGTTGACCGCTGCCTGGGGGGCGCTTCCCGTGGTCGTCGTGGGTCACGGGGTAGGCCTAAGCCGTCGGCCTGCGCTCCGCTCAGAGGGCGCGGAGCCTGCCTGCTCGATGGCGTCCGCCTACAGGCGCTGCATTCACACTAAAGGCGGTGAAAGGAAAGAGGATAAATAGGAGAGAAGGATAACTTGTAAAGGAGACCTCTCTAGGACCTAGATCACCAAGAGGAAAGGGCAATCTTTGCATCTAAGCCAATTAACATACACATGACGTAGGGTGTTACGCTTCTGAGCGGCCCGAACCTATCTGAACCACCGTGTCCACTTAACACTGCCACGGACGGAATCCTACTGCGTGTTACACCCCTGGCCGAATCTCTAAACGGGGGTTCCCTTGATCCCTGCTAGCAGTACTCACCCACGGTCACCTAGGGTGCCATTAGGAAAGATAATCTAAATTAGAACCATAAATTTATATGTAAATCAACCCCATTTGTACAATGAACACCACCCCACCAATGCGCTAGTGAAAAATAACCTTAAGGAACGTTCTAAAATTTGCATCTAAAATACCAACCTCCACTATTACTAAAAATAGGCAGTTGGAGGATGGAAGAATGCAAGAATGTCGGCTTCACAACATTTAAATCCAATCGCCCCTTGCATTATTCTAGATTCCTTGCGTCTTATATGTAAGGAAAAAGCGACTAAGAGTAAACTCTCTCTTTCAAGGAAATCCCATTTTTTTCACAAGAGAAGGCAACAGAGGGCCCCCTCGGTGCCAGTGGGGGAGATCGAACCCCGGTCGCCGACCTTGGGCCTGAGCAAACCCCATTTTAAACACAGGAGAATTTAGCAAATTCCATCATAAAAAATTTAGAAGTACATGCAAAACCCTCACGAAAACCTCTGTGCACATAGTCCCTATGAAATCCTCGAGCACGCTTTCCTCCTTATTTGGCATCGCCCTGCCACCATAATACATTTTTGTAGAAACTACAATGACTTTATCATTTGGTCGTGGATCATGTCACTGTCGATCACGCTGGCTCACAAAAGCATCAAACGACTGATACAGAAACGCATCAGCGTAGTCAGCTAGTATAGAAACATACATATAGATCATAGATGTAAGATGATCGATTTGCATCATGCAGCTGCCCGCAGTTAGATTACATGACGGTGCAGGCGCCGTAGGGTGGGCTGTCATCGCAGATGACCATCGGGTACGGTGGCATGTAGGGCGGGTAGCCGCAGCTGCAGTAGCACGGCGACCACGCCGGGCACTGGCACGCCGGCGGTTTTGGTAGCTCAGGTGGCGTCGGTGCCGGTGGCGGCATTGGTGCCGGTGGCGGCGTCGGTGCCGGCTTGGACTGGCATCCACAGTGCGGCGTGGGGCAGCTGCACGGCCACGGCGGTTGTGGACACGGATACCCGTATGGATACGGGTATATCACCTTGCATGGGGCTAGCTCTGGCTTGGGCTTGGGCTTGGGCTTGGGCTCCGGAGGTTTGGGCTCCTCTTTTGGCGGCGGCGGTGGCAGCTTGGACGACGGGCACCCACAACAGTATGGTGTGGGGCAGCTGCACGGCCAAGCAGGCTGCGGGCACGGATATGAGTCTGGATATGGGCATATCGCCTTGCACGGGACTGGCTCTTTCTTGGGAGATTTTGGTGGATCAGGTTTGGGAGGCGGCTTGGCGACCTCAATTTTCTTGATGATCCTCCCGGCCTTGCAGCAGAGCTTGGAGGAGAGCTTGTCGGCGTCGAAGGGCCCCGACACGAGGACCTTGTCCTTCTCGTACACGATCTTTTCGATGACGAACTCCCCGCGGTCTGTGCAGCAGTGATGATTCAGTGAAGTAGCACGTCACAATTACATGATTCGTTCATAACGTGATCATAGCCATGATTCAGATATACGGACACCTTGGATGCAGCAGAGGACCTTCTGGATCTTGGCGCTGCAGCGGCAGCACTCCAGGTCCACGGTGATGATGAGCGTCGGCATCCCTGCAGAGATCGATGTCAACAGAACAGGCATGAACCCGACAAACAAGTACAGTGTATCGCAGTGTCGAAGTCGAGGTGAAAAATATATAAGGCTTTTTTTTTCTCGATCGCTCTCTTTTTGTCTGACGCACTTTTGCACAAGAACCAACGACTCGGGAACTTAGTTATCCCGGCCAGGTCTCACCTTGGTCGATTCGCAAGCCGATCTCTGAAGAAACGCAGGCGGTTCGCGTTCCGATCCTGACCTGCAGCAGGCCGGTAGCTGCTACGGTACGGTAGGAGATCAGAGGCTGCTGATGGTGGCGACCTCCTCCATCTTCTTCAGAGGAGAGAAGGAAAAGGGATGCCACGCCGATGGCCGATGCTCAGTGATCGTGCATCCGAGCGTGCTATTACTCCTATATATACAACAGATCTATCACAGATGCGCCTACGATTATTGAGACGATCGAGACGGCTCTCGATCGCGTGCGTCAGGATTTGGTGCGGGGGATACGTCTGCACGGTTCGGGGACTTGAATAGCGTTTGAAACCAAAGATGGAGGGGAGCGAGCACCTGCACGCGCCTGTGACGACAGGGCCGGATGTCATCGAAGCTGTCATGGCCCCTTCACTACGGTTACCGCTCTGGCTCGCTCTCTCTCGTCGTCCTATCTTTCGTTGCTGTTCTTCCAAGAAAATCCTCGTGATAATTGTCAAGTCGTCTGCACTCTGCAGGATGATTGGCGCGAGTGGATAGCAAAGGTAGCAGTACGAATGTAGGTTGTGATTAGTTGCCGCTCGGTGGTTGTGTGCCTAATGCGTGCGTGCATCCTACTGCGACGGTGATGTCGTCCTTAGCTTGAGGGCCACACTCGTCCCAAGGGCACTGCTAATTTAATGAATCAATGGTGCAAGCGTATATAAAACATGTGCTTGTTGTTCTTTTTTGCAATTATATATATGCAATGAATCAATGATAGATGATTCTCGGAAAAAGTCTATATAACTCCCCAAGGTATCCACGGTGATCACATCGCCCCTAACAACAAAATTGGATTTCTAACCCCCTCACCTTTACAAAACCAGACATTTCACTACCGGAGAAAGTGGCTTTAGTACCGGTTGGGAAACCCCACTTAGTACTGGGAAACCGGTACCAGCTCTCCGGTACTAATAAATGGCTTGTCGTTTTAGTACCGGGCACACACGATGTGTAAATGCGCATGCGCGGGATTCGAATTCACGAACTCCAGCCTCGCGCGAGCCCTCGGTAGCATCCCACCTACATATCACTTCTGACTTGGTGGGAGATGCTTACCTTTTGAAGTAACTCGTGGAGCACCATTTAGTACCGGCTCATACTACCACCTGGTACTAGATGCCATTATTTAGTACCGGTTGGTGGTACCAACCGGTACTAAATATCAGAGGCTATTTTCACTACTACAAAAAAGCATTAACCATGACCTTTAAAAAAGCCCTCGGTGGAGGGTAGAAAAAATAACCGCCCCAATTAATGGCCAGCATTAACCGAGGCGGTCACTTTTTATTAACCCAGGCGGTTATAGAAAACCGTCTCGCAAAATAGATTAACCGAGGCGGGCAGCCTTAAAACGCCTGCCTTGGTTAATCGATTAACCGAGGCGGACACCCTATAGGATTAGCCTCGGAAAACATCAAGACCCAAAGAGGACTAGAAAGCCCAGTTCAACCCATATGAGCCTGATTAGTCACTTCGAGTACATATACGGGACTCTAGGGTTTCACTATGTCTGCCCCATCTCTCCTCATCTCCACCGCCTCTTCCTCGTCTCCTCCACCTCCTTACCCTCCTCTGCCTCTTCTTCATCTCCCGGTGGCGGCGGAGCGGCCGGCTATGGTGAGGCGGGCGGCCCCCGGCGGCGGCGGAACGGCCAGCCACGGCGAGGCAGGCGGCCCCTGGCAGCTGCGGAGCAGGGTGGAGCGGAGGGCCGGCCATGGCCACGACGGGGCGGGGTGGAGCAACCAGCCGCGGCGGCAGAGCGCAGGGCGCGTCCGGCGGCGCGGCGGCCCATGGACAGTGGCCCCTCCCCGACCTCCCTCCTGGCACTCCCTCCCCGGCCTCCCTCCCGGCCAGCGGCGGCGGCGGTGGCAGGACCCGACAAGACGCGGTGGCGGTGGCGGCGGCGACGGATGGGCTCGGCGGGCTCTCGATGGGCTTGGCGGGCTTTGGCTTTTTAAAAATTTTTTATTCGATTAACCGAGCCGGGCAGCAAACCGCCTCGGTTAATGCCACATTAACCGTGACAATGACTTCAAGGCGGTTGCAAAAACCGCCTCGGTAAATGCATTTTGCCAGCCTCGATTAAGATTTGTGTAGTAGTGTTTGTACCAGGCCGTAACACCAACCGGTACTAAATCACAACATTTAGTACCTGATGGTGGTACGTCCCGGTACTAAATAGAATCATAGTGCTTCAAAATTTAGAACCGGTACTAAATAGCCTCGGGGAGCCATTTAGTGCCGGTTTTAAATGTGCTCGGTACTAGTAGGCATGGACGAATACCCATTTTTCTAGCTGTGTTTAACCCCCCAAGGTGGTTTTGCAGCCCGGCTTTGCACACGTGGCCCTCTATGCCGGAATGTATGGCACCATGGACGCTGATGTGGCCACCAATGTTTTGTCCCCCGATGAGTGGGTCCCACCTACTAGTCACACCAGTTCTTCTTCTTCCTCTAGACGAAGCACCTATCGCCAGCCGCTCCCTCCTTCCCGCGCCGCTGGCCGCTGCACCCTCCCTCCCCACGCCACCTTCCATGCCGCTCCCCCCCTCCTCCATCCCGTTCCATCACCGATTTTCCATTCAAGCTTCCGCCATACTATCCATTGCCATTGTCCATTGTTTGACACCAGTACTGTTTGACAATGGTGAGCACGCTCATGGCCTCCTCACCCTCTTCTCTACTCTCCGTGCCAATCAGTGCACCCCTAGCTCGCCCTGCGTGGACCACCCCACCACGCGCCGCTCGCCTCGGCATCACCCGCCCCGCGCTGCTCGACCACCCCGCGCTGCCCCTGCCCCTGCCCAGGCTCCACGCAGGCGAAAGGACCTCGCCCTGCCGGCCGCGTTGCACCACCGCTACCTAGGCCTTGCAATCCTCAGCCTTAGCCTTGCAAAGATCCGGCTTTGGATTGCAATGTTCAGGCTCTTGGTTGCAAGGTTTGCATGGCTTGGGTGGCGCCGCACACCACTACCTTCTTGTCCTTTTATTTGAACTCTATATTCTCGATGCAAAAGCAAAACTTCTCTGCGGCATAAAAAGAGTTAGTTAATTGACCGGTTTATTGATGCATACACAGTTCAGATTTCAGCCTTGTAGCCTAGTTTTTTCACTCTTAATAATGATGGTTTAACTGCTTGAAGGGTCGAGGCATCAAAAAAATAATGATGATTTAACTGCACGGTTATTTTGTAAATCTCACCTTGCACACGACTGCACAGTGTTTCTCAAAAAATTTCATATTCAGTTGGATCATGTGGAGTTGCACAAGAACTTTGCGAACCTTCATCAAGATAAATTTTGTCTCCTTTTTATGTTTTCTTCTGATTTAGTTCTAGGCTTTGCTAGCGTTGTTCCAAGTTATGATAGGTCCGTTGTGACGATGCAAAATTAGTGTTTGCTGTAAATTAAAAGAGGTTCATGGGTCATTCCATTTACATTCTTCGTTTGCATAGATTGATAACATGGTAAATAAAAATAACCTGATGATTTACTCAATATCCCATAAGGATGGAATCTTTTAAAGTTATAATTTTCTTGCAAAAATTACCTAAAACTCAAACTGTATTTCACACATGTTCATAGTTTATGTTTTTTCATTCTTAGAATATTTGGGTTTGTTCTTTTATATTCTTGTTTTTTCACAACAAAGGCTCCATGGAAGTTTTATGGGGGCACCATGATGACAATATGGCAGCCAGCCAGCCACGAACGTACCGTGGACTCTGGTCCAATTTTGCTTTCGGATATGCTAAGATTAAGACACAGATCATGACACAAAACCAACCCAAAGACCACAGCACATTCGGTAGCAGGTGATGGGCATGTGGTACACCATTACACAATTACTACACAGAGTTGGTGTCATCTCGATTTCATGGGCTAGCCTTTCTATCTGAAAACGATAGGTGCATGGCTAGCGGTAGGAGAAGCCCATCGTAGGGATGGTGCGTTGCATATGCATGGCTAGCATGTCCTGTCCGAGACTCCGAGCTGACTTGCTGGCACGCCATTGTTGATAGGATGGAAATTGGACCCCCAAAAAAAAGTCACAGTGCCCTATTTCACATCTGACAAGTGTTGCACACGCTGGTGTTGAGGAACCAGCAAGGTAAAATAGACGATTTGGTCCCTTAACTTTACTCCGAGGTTCAAATTCATCCCTCAGCTTTTAGAGAGACCATTAGTCCCTTCATTTTAGGTTAAAACTTATCCTTATACTAATACAGTGCTCCATAATAGCATAGACTAATGCAAAGTCATATTTACCCATAGCTAATTCTTCCTCTCCTCAATTTGCATGTTAAGCAGTGCTGTGGAAAGTAAATATATGCATGCTGATGCTGTTCGTGTGTGATCTAGAGAAAATTATACATGAAAGGGCACTTCAACACATACAAGAGATAGCAAGCCGGAAGACAAAACAATAAATCTGTTGTGTTCTATCATTGATTAATCACATCGACACAACAATGGAAATTGAGTATAGGATCGGAAGAAGCAGCCAAGGATAAAAATAACTTTTCACGTCAGTCTCATGTTAGCATGGAGAGAGCCACATCAGCGTAATGATGAGTTTGATCCAAAATAAAAATTGAAAAACTAGATTGGCTGATCTGAAAGCTGAGGGACCAACTTGACTCTCAGAGTAGAATTATTGGGTATGCCTATTTTGCAAACCAGCAACCTTGCTTCTTCATTCCAAATGAACTTGGCGTCTCCATGCATTGAGCTGAGTGATTCGTCTATCATGCGCCCAGTAAGCTTCCTTCCCAGTTGTGGATAGGTGTAATCTTCTGCGTGAATGCACACCACACTAGTTACGATTACCAATGATCCTGCCTGACCTATCTACGCAGACGGATGCACAAACTCTATCTCGATGTACAGTATCCTAGCTATATATAGTCTTATATTAGTCTGCGTTCACGTGTATAATCAGAACTAATAGGCTCTAACTATCAGATCAATTAGCTATTATCTGTGGAATTAGCATAGTAATTAGCTCATATCTAGTCTCAACGATATTTGGCATCCAAATAAGAGAGCTAAAAATTAACCTCCTTAATTATTGGCGTTCCCAACGGGAACTAACAAGACTCGTGACCGATAGCAAACAAAAGACATGGTAGTCCCTACATATCTATCCCCTCATTTATCATCTCAGGTCTAACTCACAAACCACATGTTCAACTTCAAACTGATGCATTGAATTTGCTAGGCTCTTCAAGTGACCCCGACAAATTACATATCAAAGATGTCAATTCAGTGCGACACCATTATTCCCATCATATACCTTCTACTAAAACGACAATGCAACACACTAGTGTTGAAATTGTTGCAGTAGCCCGATGCGTCAATCAACTGTTCGAATCGAATTAATCAACATGATGCGCCAATCCAACCATATATTTGAGCCTCAATATTAATATACGGTATACTTTTAGAGACAAGACTGGGGATAGGCGTGCAGCATGCATCAGTTCTATTTCGTGTCCTATGTCTAGCTGCCCTGGCTGTCTGTGTACTCCCAACTCCTTTATATCGCACGTTCTTAGAGTCTATTTGGATGTACTAAAGTTGCACTACTACTAAAATGATTTGTAGAGACAGGTAAAAACGTATTTGTAGCGACGGGTGCAATACCTGCTCCCGCCTTTCGCTGCTAAAAATGCAGTATGCAGGAGCGGGTAACGTGCGTGCCCCCCCCCCCCTAAAAACCCATTTTTAGGAGTGGGTCACCCCTCACCTGTACCTAGAAAATAGAAATGGATTTTCAGCTGCAGGAGAGGGCATAACCTGCCCCAGAAATTGATTTTCAGGGGGCGGGGCATGCCGCAACCCGCCCTACAGATTGGATAGAAATAAAAAAAATCCAACAATAGCTGCTGCACCATGTCAGTACACGTGTCACCGCCGCCGTGCTCGCACTGCCACGTCCCCAGCCCACCATGCGTCGCTGCTCCCCGCGTTGTCGGCAAGCGCCTCGGCCCCGGCATGCCGCGCGATGCCGTTCCACACGCCGCCGCCGAGCCCCACGGCCCCGGCCCGCTGCACGACTCCACGGCCCACACTGCCACCGCCGTCGTGGCGTTCCAACAGCAGCAAGGCAACATGGAGATCGGCCGCCACCGGAGGCCCCTAGCAAAGCAGATCTGCTACAGGTCATCGGTCCCGTGCGGCTGCAGCCCAGCGCCGCTGCTGCTCCGTGCCGCCGCCGTGGTCACAGGCCTCTGCAGCCCCGTGCGGCAAGGGAGAGGGACGGAGGGGAGGGGAGGTGGCACGGGGCCAGGGAGAAGAAGGTGGCGTGTCGAAGAGGTGAGTGGGGGAGAAGACCAAAGAGATAACGCTCAACCTTTTTTAGGGCTAAGAAACTAATTACTCAACTTATTTTGTTAGGCCACGTACAACGTACTTCCAACGCGGGTTGCGTGCAAACAAAGATTCGAAGAAAAATATCCGTGTCTTCCAAACCAGGCAATTTTGATTTAACCATTGGAATTCTTACAGCAAGAGATTTCAAACAAGACCCAACTTAACAATTTTTGAGTGAAATCTGTTAGGACATTTTTTTGAGATATGGAACAATTTTATTTTGTACAACTGAATTATTCCAGATTCACAGTTAAATTGTTCTAGCCAGAATAATTTAATTGTTTTCTAACTGGAACAAGTGTTCCACATCCACAATTAATTTATTCTAATTGGAATAATTGTTCCACATCCACAATTAAATTGTTCCAACTGAAAATTTTGTATTAGAGATTATTCAAAATAGATTATTCCAAAAGAGCTTTTAAATGAAAAATAGAAAAATTTGCATGAATGAAATAGAAAAAAACAAATATTCGGGAAGAAAAAAGTGAGAAGAATCGGTAATCACCGCATGCGCGTGCATGGTTCATCCGTTTCAAATATTATATTATCGCGTGAAATCTTCTAGCCAATCTAGGCTTCCATAATTTTGATCCAAATAAAAGAGCAACTCCTGCAACATTTCTGCTACGAATCATCCTGCAGTAGCACACGTAACAATCGCAATCGGACCCCTCCCACCCCTCCTCTATATAGTTTAGGGGGGCCGAAATCAAGAGTACGTTCGAGTGGGCTTGGATTCGGATTGATGCAGGATTATTCAGCCCACTAACTAGATGGCGAAGCATTGAGCTGCTTGTAGCCTGTTGCAGATGTGCTCCATAACTTTTTCTCTTTTTGATGAGAATTTGCTCCATAACTACTTATTAGTAATATATCTCCATTAAGCCAAGCAAAGGTCCATTTCATCATAACTCACAAAGTGCCTCGATCAACTCTAATATCCACAAAGCACAGCTCACAAACTGCTGTCACGCTCCCATACTTTGTAGTGAGTCGTCCAAGGTTTCATTTGCTTCACGGCTTACGTCACTACCCTAAAACACAGCTCACCTTGGACATAATTAACCGATAACCAAAAACCAAACTGAAATACCCAAAGACCAAACCGAAATACCCAAAATCAAAAAATTTGATCCCTAGTTCGGTTCATAGTTTTAACTAACCGAATTAATATCGGTTTATTCGGTTCTGGGCCTCGGGTAACTAAAATACCCGAAGTACTCGAAATAGAGGTCCAATAATGCGATAAATAGGTAGCCTATCCCACTAATAGGCAGCTCAGCGCGCACGGCCATGCCCCTGCCCGACTAACCCTGGCTCCCCTGCGCGACTAACCCTAGCTCCCTCCTCAAACCCTATCTGTTCCTTACCTCCTCACCCTCAGTACCTAGCCACCGCCCGCACGCTCATAGCCACACCACGATCATGTTCACTCCTGCCTCCCTCGCCGCTGCCTCCTAGCGGCCGATCGACGGTGCACACACGTAGACGGCACCTGCAGGCAGCAGGCCATCGTTCCCTGGCTGAGCGGCATGGGCGGTGCCTGCAAGCTGGTCGCCCAGCACCCGCACTTGGTGGCGTTGCACCCGCCCTCCCTTGGCCACACGATGTGGGAGGCGATGTAGCCCGCTCGCCCAACACCCCCAACGGCGGCGCGTGCTGGTCGCTCGCCCTGCGGCATCACATGGAGGCTGCCGCCCAAGCACGCGCGCAGGAGGCATGCCCACGTCCAGGTCGCCGGTCTGTTTCTCTTCGGGCGAGTTAAGCCGAGGCACAGTTCATGTGCTCCTCTCTCGATTTGTAGTCTGTGTTGCGTGGATCTGTGTTGAATCGATCCGTCTTTAGTCAATCTGAGTCGAATCGATCCGTCTTGAGTCGATCTGTGTTGAATCGATCTATGTGTGGATCGATCTGTGTTCGATTGATGTTGATCTCTCTTGATGCATCTTGTTTCAATTTGATGTATATATGCTTGAATCTATTGATTTTGTTTATGATTCAAGGAGTAGTCGGTTACTTCGGTCATAACCGAAACCGAACCGAATTAACCGAATCCAAAATTTGTTCTGATTTTGTAGTAACCAAATTAATTGCAAAAACCAAAGAACCGGTCAGTTCGGTTCGGTTAGACCGAACGCCCGGGCTGAAACATATAACAACCCAATTAATTGAAAATAGATCAAAGTAATTCCCTAAATATGTATATAAATTACCCACCTCTGTCATTATAAAAAAACTAAAGTAACCACCTAATCTTCATGTAAATTACCCACTTGTGCCAAAATAATGCAAAACCCCCCAAATTTTTATTTAAATTATCCAACTATATCAGTATTAAAAGTTAAAGCAACCCCTAAATCTAAATCTAAATTATGTAATTGTAATAAAATATTAAAGTGCACCAATATAAAATTCTAAATTACTATTTGTATCATTATTAATATATTATTTTTTATAAAAATACTACCCACGATATGTGTTATCATATATTCATGTATAATGGAAGACATAAGAATACCAATTCACAAACAAATAGCTCAATTAAATATATATCAAACACACATGGAGGTGTGATGAAAAAGGAAATCTATTGCAACTAGATAATGATAAATACGTATTTTAGAGTATGTGTTGAAATATTTAATAGATGAAAGAGTGCATGAGATAGATAATTATAATTATTAGCTATAAGCCAGAGCACGGGCTGATAGGCCCATTGAACCTAATAGGGCTATAGTATATAGCCTTTGGGACCTATATGACTAAACTTCATTCCGTGATCTTCACCCCACAAAAAGGGGCCTAGAGCCAAGGGCATTATGGTATATATAAGAGGTACCTAAATTTGCTAAAAGCATATCTAACATGCACCTTTCTAGTTATAATTAGTACAACCTTTCAGTGCACCTATCTAAGAATGATAAAAAATGTAGTACTTTTTTCGCTCTCTCATGATGGAGATTACTAATCTTTATTTGCCCTTGTCAAAAAACCGAACAACTTACCCTCGTTAAATTTACAAAGTGGACTGAATGTGCATGGTAAGTATATAGAAGGTGGATTGAGTAATGCTTGTGGGTGCAATCCACATGCGTACTCCGTCCTCCTTGTTGTTTCGCCCCATGCTCCACTTGTTGCATTTGGATGAAGTCTCTTGGATCGTGGGCTCAACAAGGTTTCAAACATTGTTAAAAACATAGGTATAACATTTCGATTGGGCATGCCGCAATAGCGCCATATCCCCACTAATTAATCCAACAAAATTGTGTATGTGCAGTGGTAACCACTGCACCTAGCCAGGACTCGTTGATCCAAATTAAAGTCATTGATCATACTATACTACACTAGCACCTGCACGCAGCAAATTTATTATTAATATCTAATCCAGCCTTAGGAATGTTACCATCTAAGCAACCATTGTTTTTTTAAAAAAAAAGTATGAGCTCGATCATCAACTTGCCAATTATACGTAAAAAAGAACTAGTGCGCCCCTGATGGTTAGATGTGGACCGCTGAATATAAACTCTGATACAGCTAACTCCACTTGCACCTCTTGCCTAAGAGAATCATCGATCTATCACTGATTCATTGCATATAATTGCAAAATAATGCGAACAATATGCACACGTACGTTCTATATATGCTTGCATCATTGAATCGTCATTGTGCAAACGTAATAAGTTAGCAGTGCCCTTGGGATGAGTATGGCCATCCAGGAGACATCACCATCGCAACAGGATGCACGCACGCATTATTAAGCACACAACCACCGAGCGCCATCTAATCACAACGTTAACGCACACTCGTACCGAGAATCTTGGAAGAACAGCAACGAAAGATATGACGAGAGAGAGACGACAGAGAGGGAACCGTTGTGACTTGTGAAAGGACCATGAAAAGCTTGGACGAGATCCCTGCCCTGTCGTCCAGGAGCCATCATTGGTTTCGTCGCCATGGCGTAATGCATGGCACCTCTGATTTCAAATAAACGCTATTGAAATAAAGCCCCCAACCCCAACCGTGCCGACGTGTCTCCCACACCAAATCCTGACGCGACTACGCGAGATCTCGTCTGAGTAATCGTAGGCGCATGTGTGATGAGGGCCTACAAAGGTTTTGAGGCTGTGGTGCGAAATGCAAAATGTATATCTATATTTATTAGAAAATAAAAATTAACTAACATAAATTTTGATTTTATTATATAAGCATTGATGCTAGAAGAGTAAAAGGACAATCTTCCATACCAATAAATGAGAAGATTTGCTTGGTCAAACTTCAATGCAAAACACGATACACGGGTTAATTGAATTGAAGTCCAAGGATCCACGGATCTACTTTCATACCTTGCACTCTAATTGAGAAATAAGATATTAGATGAGAGATTGAGAGCGCAATAGGGGGATATGGCCCTAGCTCTAGCCGTACGCGGAGATGGTGGTGACAGCAATCGGCTATTCCGAACTCACGGTCACAGCGCCGGCTCCGACAGCGATCGCGGTGTGCCCTGCCAGTCCTACGCATCTTGTTGAAGAGAGACGTCTGGAAACTTTAAGCTAGCGCGTTGCTCTTCCTGGCAACTTGGAGGCGATCAGCGCCGCTGGCCACCTCCCCTTCCCAGGCCGCCCCCGGTGGCCGGCGGCGGCAACCCGCGGCCCTCTTTACTCCTTCCTGCCTCCCTCCTCCAGGCGCCCAAGATTGCCCTTGACATCACCTTGCCGCCGGCCGCTGGGGCCAGATCCACAGTCCGCCTGGATGGATCTTGCATTTTCGGCTGGGATGCGCCCTCCCCCCGCCTCCTTCCGGCCTTCTCCTCCGGTGGCTAGGGCTCGCTACCGCGTGGCCGCCTACGGTGCTTCGGGTGGCCACGCCGGTGCCGGTGCCGCTCGCATTGGGCCGTGCCCCACAGGTGGCGGCGGCCGTGGCCACCACTGCTTGCCTCGGTTGGTCGCGTCGCGCGCGCCTTCATCCGCCGAGCCCCATTGCTCCGTCTCGTCGTGGTGTTGTGGCCTCCGGGCCCAGGGCTCAATTTCCTGGCAATCGCTGGTGGCCGCTTTGGCCAAGGGGGGTGGTGGGGAGGGGGGCACCGCCCACGACCGTTGGTTGGGGGTTAGGTTGACCGCTGCCTAGGGGGCCGCTTCCCGTGGCCGTCGTGGGTCACGGGGTAGGCCTGAGCCGTCGGCTTGCGCTCCGCTCAGAGGGCGCGGAGCCTGCCTGCTCGATGGCGTCCGCCTACAGGTGCTGCATTCACACTAAAGGCGGTGAAAGGAAAGAGGATAAATAGGAGAGAAGGATAACTAGTAAAGGAGACCTCTCTGGGACCTAGATCACCAAGAGGAAAGGGCAATCTTTGCATCTAAGCCAATTAACATACAAATGACGTAGGGTGTTACGCTTCTGAGCGGCCCGAACCTATCTGAACTACCGTGTCCACTTAACACTGCCACGGACGGAATCCTACTGCGTGTTACACCCCTGGCCAAATCTCTAAACGGGAGTTCCCTTGATCCCTGCTAGCGGTACTCACCCACGGTCACCTAGGGTGCCATTAGGAAAGATAATCTAAATTAGAACCATAAATTTATATGCAAATTAACCCCATTTGTACAATGAACACCACCCCACCAATGCGCTAGTGAAAAATAACCTTAAGGAACCTTCTAAAATTTGCATCTAAAATACCAACCTCCACTATTACTAAAAATAGGCAGTTGGAGGATGGAAGAATCCAAGAATGTTGGCTTCACAACATTTAAATCCAATCGCCCCTTGCATTATTCTAGATTCCTTGCGTCTTATATGTAAGGAAAAAGCGACTAAGAGTACACTCTCTCTTTCTAGGAAATCCCATTTTTTTCACAAGAGGAGGCAACAGAGGGCCCCCTCGGTGCCAGTGGGGGAGATCGAACCCCGGTCGCCGGCCTTGGGCCTGAGCAAACCCCATTTTAAACACAGGAGAATTTAGCAAATTCCATCATAAAAAATTTAGAAGTACATGCAAAACCCTCATGAAAACCTCTGTGCACACAGTCCCTATGAAATCCTCGAGCACGCTTTCCTCCTTATTTGGCATCGCCCTGCCACCATAATACATTTTTGTAGAAACTACAATGACTTTATCATTTGGTCGTGGATCATGTCACTGTCGATCACGCTGGCTCACAAAAGCATCAAACGACTGATACAGAAACGCACCAGCGTAGTCAGCTGGTATAGAAACATACATATAGATCATAGATGTAAGATGATCGATTTGCATCATGCAGCTGCCCGCAGTTAGATTACATGACGGTGCAAGCGCCGTAGGGTGGGCTGTCATCGCAGATGACCATCGGGTACGGTGGCATGTAGGGCGGGTAGCCGCAGCTGCAGTAGCACGGCGACCACGCCGGGCACTGGCACGCCGGCGGTTTTGGTAGCTCAGGTGGCGTCGGTGCCGGTGGCGGCATTGGTGCCGGTGGCGGCGTCGGTGCCGGCTTGGACTGGCATCCACAGTGCGGCGTGGGGCAGCTACACGGCCACGGCGGTTGTGGACACGGATACAGGTATGGATACGGGTATATCACCTTGCATGGGGCTAGCTCTGGCTTGGGCTTGGGCTTGGGCTCCTCTTTTGGCGGCGGCGGTGGCAACTTGGACGACGGGCACCCACAACAGTATGGTGTGGGGCAGCTGCACGGCCAAGCGGGCTGCGGGCACGGATATGAGTCTGGATATGGGCATATCGCCTTGCACGGGACTGGCTCTTTCTTGGGAGATTTTGGTGGATCAGGTTTGGGAGGCGGCTTGGCGACCTCAATTTTCTTGATGATCCTCCCGGCCTTGCAGCAGAGCTTGGAGGAGAGCTTGTCGGCGTCGAAGGGCCCCGACACGAGGACCTTGTCCTTCTCGTACACGATCTTTTCGATGACGAACTCCCCGCGGTCTGTGCAGCAGTGATGATTCAGTGAAGTAGCACGTCACAATTACATGATTCGTTCATAACGTGATCATAACCATGATTCAGATATACGGACACCTTGGATGCAGCAGAGGACCTTCTGGATCTTGGCGCTGCAGCGGCAGCACTCCAGGTCCACGGTGATGATGAGCGTCGGCATCCCTGCAGAGATCGATGTCAACAGAACAGGCATGAACCCGACAAACAAGTACAGTGTATCGCAGTGTCGAAGTCGAGGTGAAAAATATATAAGGCTTTTTTTTTCTCGATCGCTCTCTTTTTGTCTGACGCACTTTTGCACAAGAACCAACGACTCGGGAACTTAGTTATCCCGGCCAGGTCTCACCTTGGTCGATTCGCAAGCCGATCTCTGAAGAAACGCAGGCGGTTCGCGTTCCGATCCTGACCTGCAGCAGGCCGGTAGCTGCTACGGTACGGTAGGAGATCAGAGGCTGCTGATGGTGGCGACCTCCTCCATCTTCTTCAGAGGAGAGAAGGAAAAGGGATGCCACGCCGATGGCCGATGCTCAGTGATCGTGCATCCGAGCGTGCTATTACTCCTATATATACAACAGATCTATCACAGATGCGCCTACGATTATTGAGACGATCGAGACGGCTCTCGATCGCGTGCGTCAGGATTTGGTGCGGGGGATACGTCTGCACGGTTCGGGGACTTGAATAGCGTTTGAAACCAAAGATGGAGGGGAGCGAGCACCTGCACGCGCCTGTGACGACAGGGCCGGATGTCATCGAAGCTGTCATGGCCCCTTCACTACGGTTACCGCTCTGGCTCGCTCTCTCTCGTCGTCCTATCTTTCGTTGCTGTTCTTCCAAGAAAATCCTCGTGATAATTGTCAAGTCGTCTGCACTCTGCAGGATGATTGGCGCGAGTGGATAGCAAAGGTAGCAGTACGAATGTAGGTTGTGATTAGTTGCCGCTCGGTGGTTGTGTGCTTAATGCGTGCGTGCATCCTACTGCGACGGTGATGTCGTCCTTAGCTTGAGGGCCACACTCGTCCCAAGGGCACTGCTAATTTAATGAATCAATGGTGCAAGCATATATAAAACATGTGCTTGTTGTTCTTTTTTACAATTATATATATGCAATGAATCAATGATAGATGATTCTCGGAAAAAGTCTATATAACTCCCCAAGGTATCCACGGTGGATCACATCGCCCCTAACAACAAAATTGGATTTCTAACCCCCTCACCTTTACAAAACCAGACATTTCACTACCGGAGAAAGTGGCTTTAGTACCGGTTGGGAAACCCCACTTAGTACTGGGAAACCGGTACCAGCTCTCCGGTACTAATAAATGGCTTGTCATTTTAGTACCGGGCACACGCGATGTGTAAATGCGCATGCGCGGGATTCGAATTCACGAACTCCAGCCTCGCACGAGCCCTCATTAGGATCCCACCTACATATCACTTCTGACTTGGTGGGAGATGCTTACCTTTTGAAGTAACTCGTGGAGCACCATTTAGTACCGGCTCATACTACCTCCTGGTACTAGATGCCATTATTTAGTACCGGTTGGTGGTACCAACCGGTACTAAATGTCAGAGGCTATTTTCACTACTACAAAAAAGCATTAACCATGACCTTTAAAAAAGCCCTCGGAGGAGGGTAGAAAAAATAACCGCCCTAATTAATGGCCAGCATTAACCGAGGCGGTCACTTTTTATTAACCCAGGCGGTTATAGAAAACCGCCTCGCAAAATAGATTAACCGAGGCGGGCAGCCTTAAAACGCCTGCCTTGGTTAATCGATTAACTGAGGCGGACACCATATAGGATTAGCCTCGGAAAACATCAAGACCCAAAGAGGACTAGAAAGCCCAGTTCAACCCATATGAGCCCGATTAGTCACTTCGAGTACATATACGGGACTCTAGGGTTTCACTATGTCTGCCCCATCTCTCCTCATCTCCACCGCCTCTTCCTCGTCTCCTCCACCTCCTTACCCTCCTCTGCCTCTTCCTCTTCTTCATCTCCCGGTGGCGGCGGAGCGGCCGGCTATGGTGAGGCGGGCGGCCCCCGGCGGCGGCGGAACGGCCAGCCACGGCGAGGCAGGCGGCCCCTGGCAGCTGCGGAGCGGGGTGGAGCGGAGGGCCGGCCATGGCCACGACGGGGCGGGGTGGAGCGACCAGCCACGGCGGCGGAGCGCAGGGCGCGTCCGGCGGCGCGGCGGCCCGTGGACAGCGGCCCCTCCCCGACTTCCCTCCTGGCACTCCCTCCCCGACCTCCCTCCCGGCCAGCGGCGGCGGCGGCGGCAGGACCCGACAAGACGCGGTGGCGGTGGCGGCGGCGACGGATGGGCTCGGCGGGCTCTCGATGGGCTTGGCGGGCTTTGGCTTTTTAAATTTTTTTTATTCGATTAACCGAGCCGGGCAGCAAACCGCCTCGGTTAATGCCACATTAACCGTGACAATGACTTCAAGGCGGTTGCATAAACCGCCTCGGTAAATGCATTTTGCCCGCCTCGATTAAGATTTGTGTAGTAGTGTTTGTACCAGGCCGTAACACCAACCGGTACTAAATCACAACATTTAGTACCTGATGGTGGTACGTCCCGGTACTAAATAGAATGATAGTGCTTCAAAATTTAGAACCGGTACTAAATAGCCTCGGGGGGCCATTTAGTGCCGGTTTTAAATGTGCTCGGTACTAGTAGGCATGGACGAATAGCCATTTTTCTAGCTGTGTTTAACCCCCCAAGGTGGTTTTGCAGCCCGGCTTTGCACACGTGGCCCTCTATGCCGGAATGTATGCCACCATGGACGCTGATGTGGCCACCAATGTTTTGTCCCCCGATGAGTGGGTCCCACCTACTAGTCACACCAGTTCTTCTTCTTCCTCTAGACGAAGCACCTATCGCCAGCCGCTCCCTCCTTCCCGCGCCGCTAGCCGCCGCACCCTCCCTCCCCACGCCACCTTCCATGCCGCTCCCTCCCTCCTCCGTCCCGTTCCATCACCGATTTTCCATTCAAGCTTCCGCCATACTATCCATCGCCATTGTCCATTGTTTGACACCAGTACTGTTTGACAATGGTGAGCACGCTCATGGCCTCCTCACCCTCTTCTCTACTCTCCATGCCAATCAGTGCACCCCTAGCTCGCCCTGCGTGGACCACCCCACCACGCGCCGCTCGCCTCGGCATCACCCGCCCCGAGCTGCTCGACCACCCCGCGCTGCCCCTGCCCCTGCCCAGGCTCCACGCAGGCGAAAGGACCTCGCCCTGCCGGCCGCGTTGCACCACCGCTACCTAGGCCTTGCAATCCTCAGCCTTAGCCTTGCAAAGATCCGGCTTTGGATTGCAATGTTCAGGCTCTTGGTTGCAAGGTTTGCATGGCTTTGGTGGCGCCGCACACCACTACCTTCTTGTCCTGTTATTTGAACTCTATATTCTCGATGCAAAAGCAAAACTTCTCTGCGGCATAAAAAGAGTTAGTTAATTGACCGGTTTATTGATGCATACACAGTTCAGATTTCAGCCTTGTAGCCTAGTTTTTTCACTCTTAATAATGATGGTTTAACTGCTTGAAGGGTCGAGGCATCAAAAAAATAATGATGATTTAACTGCACGGTTATTTTGTAAATCTCACCTTGCACACGACTGCACAGTGTTTCTCAAAAAATTTCATATTCAGTTGGATCATGTGGAGTTGCACAAGAACTTTGCGAACCTTCATCAAGATAAATTTTGTCTCCTTTTTATGTTTTCTTCTGATTTAGTTCTAGGCTTTGCTAGCGTTGTTCCAAGTTATGATAGGTCCGTTGTGACGATGCAAAATTAGTGTTTGCTGTAAATTAAAAGAGGTTCATGGGTCATTCCATTTACATTCTTCATTTACATAGATTGATAACATGGTAAATAAAAATAAACTGATGATTTACTCAATATCCCATAAGGATGGAATCTTTTAAAGTTATAATTTTCTTGCAAAAATTGCCTAAAACTCAAACTGTATTTCACACATGTTCATAGTTTATGTTTTTTCATTCTTAGAATATTTGGGTTTGTTCTTTTATATTCTTGTTTTTTCACAACAAAGACTCCATGGAAGTTTTATGGGGGCACCATGATGACAATATGGCAGCCAGCCAGCCACGAACGTACCGTGGACTCTGGTCCAATTTTGCTTTCGGATATGCTAAGATTAAGACACAGATCATGACACAACACCAACCCAAAGGCCCCAGCACATTCGGTAGCAGGTGATGGGCATGTGGTACACCATTACATAATTACTATACTGAGTTGGTGTCATCTCGATTTCATGGGCTAGCCTTTTTCTATCTGAAAACGATAGGTGTATGGCCAGCGGTAGGAGAAGCCCATTGTAGGGATGGTGCGTTGCATATGCATGGCTAGCATGTCCTGTCCGAGACTCCGATCTGACTTGATGGCACGCCATTGTTGATAGGATGGAAATTGGACCCCAAAAAAAAAGTCACAGTGCCCTATTTCACATCTGACAAGTGTTGCACAAGCTGGTGTTGAGGAACCAGCAAGGTAAAATAGACGATTTGGTCCCTAAACTTTACTCCGAGGTTCAAATTCATCCCTCGGCTTTTAAAGAGACCATTAGTCCCTTCATTTTAGGTTAAAACTTATCCTCATACTAATACAGTGCTCCATAATAGCATAGACTAATGCAAAGTCATATTTACCCATAGCTAATTCTTCCTCTCCTCAATTTGCATGTTAAGCAGTGCTGTGGAAAGTAAATATAGGCATGCTGATGCTGTTCGTGTGTGATCTAGAGAAAATTATACATGAAAGGGCACTTCAACACATACAAGAGATAGCAAGCCGGAAGACAAAACAATAAATCTGTTGTGTTCTATCATTGATTAATCACATCGACACAACAATGGAAATTGAGTATAGGATCGGAAGAAGCAGCCAAGGATAAAAATAACTTTTCACGTCAGTCTCATGTTAGCATGGAGAGAGCCACATCAGCGTAATGATGAGTTTGATCCAAAATAAAAATTGAAAAACTAGATTGGCTGATCTGAAAGCTGAGGGACCAACTTGACTCTCAGAGTAGAATTATTGGGTATGCCTATTTTGCAAACCAGCAACCTTGCTTCTTCATTCCAAATGAACTTGGCGTCTCCATGCATTGAGCTGAGTGATTCGTCTATCATGCGCCCAGTAAGCTTCCTTCCCAGTTGTGGATAGGTGTAATCTTCTGCGTGAATGCACACCACACTAGTTACGATTACCAATGATCCTGCCTGACCTATCTACGCAGACGGATGCACAAACTCTATCTCGATGTACAGTATCCTAGCTATATATAGTCTTATATTAGTCTGCGTTCACGTGTATAATCAGAACTAATAGGCTCTAACTATCAGATCAATTAGCTATTATCTGTGGAATTAGCATAGTAATTAGCTCATATCTAGTCTCAACGATATTTGGCATCCAAATAAGAGAGCTAAAAATTAACCTCCTTAATTATTGGCGTTCCCAACGGGAACTAACAAGACTCGTGACCGATAGCAAACAAAAGACATGGTAGTCCCTACATATCTATCCCCTCATTTATCATCTCAGGTCTAACTCACAAACCACATGTTCAACTTCAAACTGATGCATTGAATTTGCTAGGCTCTTCAAGTGACCCCGACAAATTACATATCAAAGATGTCAATTCAGTGCGACACCATTATTCCCATCATATACCTTCTACTAAAACGACAATGCAACACACTAGTGTTGAAATTGTTGCAGTAGCCCGATGCGTCAATCAACTGTTCGAATCGAATTAATCAACATGATGCGCCAATCCAACCATATATTTGAGCCTCAATATTAATATACGGTATACTTTTAGAGACAAGACTGGGGATAGGCGTGCAGCATGCATCAGTTCTATTTCGTGTCCTATGTCTAGCTGCCCTGGCTGTCTGTGTACTCCCAACTCCTTTATATCGCACGTTCTTAGAGTCTATTTGGATGTACTAAAGTTGCACTACTACTAAAATGATTTGTAGAGACAGGTAAAAACGTATTTGTAGCGACGGGTGCAATACCTGCTCCCGCCTTTCGCTGCTAAAAATGCAGTATGCAGGAGCGGGTAACGTGCGTGCCCCCCCTAAAAATACATTTCTAGGAGTGGATCACCCCTCACCTGTACCTAGAAAATAGAAATGGATTTTCAGCCGCAGGAGAGGACATAACCTGCCCCAGAAATTGATTTTCAGGGGGCGGGGCATGCCGCGACCCGCCCTACAGACTGAATAAAAATAAAAAAAATTCCGGCAATAGCTACCGCACCGTGCCAGTGCACAGGTCACCGCCGCCGTGCTCGCACTGCCGCGGCCCCACACCACCACTGTGCGTTGTGCGCCACGGCCCCAGCCCGCCATGCGCCGCAGCTCCCCGCGCTGTCGGCGAGCGCCTTGGCCCCAGCATGCCGCGCGATGCCGTTCCACATGCCGCCGCCGAGCCCCACAGCCCGGCTTGCCGCGCGACGACTCCGCGGCCCGCAATGCTACCGAGCGTCGTGGCCTCCAGCAGCAGCAAGGCCCCATGGAGATCGGCCGCCGCCGGAGGGCCCCAGCAAAGCAGATCTGCTACAGGTCATCGGTCCTGCGCGGCTGCAGCCCAGCGCCGCTGCTGCTCCGTGCCGCCGCCGTGGTCACAGGCCTTTGCAGCCCCGTGCGGCAAGGGAGAGGGAGGGGAGGGGAGGGGAGGGGAGGTGGCGGCACGGGGCCGGGGAGAAGAAGGTGGCGTGTTGGAGAGGAGAGTGGGGGAGAAGACCAAAGAGATAAAGCTCAACCTTTTTTTAGGGCTAAGAAACTAATTACTCAACTTATTTTGTTAGGCCACATACAACGTACTACCAACGCGGGTTGCGTGCAAACAAATATTCGAAGAAAAATATCCGTGTCTTCCAAACCAGGCAATTTTGATTTAACCATTGGAATTCTTACAGCAAGAGCTTTCAAACAAGACCCGACTTAACAATATTTGAGTGAAATCTGTTAGGACATTTTTTTGAGATATAGAACAATTTTATTTTGTACAACTGAATTATTCCAGATTCACAGTTAACTTGTTCTAACCGGAATAATTTAATTGTTTTCTAACTGGAACAAGTGTTCCACATCCACAATTAATTTATTCTAATTGGAATAATTGTTCCAAATCCACAATTAAATTGTTCCAACTGAAAATTTTGTATTAGAGATTATTCAAAATAGATTATTCCAATAGAGCTTTTAAATGAAAAATAGAAAAATTTGCATGAATGAAATAGAAAAAAAATATTCGGGAAGAAAAAAGTGAGAAGAATCGGTAATCACCGCATGCGCGTGCATGGTTCGTCCGTTTCAAATATTATATTATCGCGTGAAATCTTCTAGCCAATCTAGGCTTCCATAATTTTGACCCAAATAAAAGAGCAACTCCTACAACGTTTCTGCTACGAATCATCCTGCAGTAGCACGCGTAACAATCGGACCCCTCCCACACCTCCTCTATATAGTTTTTTTTTTTGCGGGTACCCTCCTCTATATAGTTTAGGGGGGCTGAAATCAAGAGTACGTTCAAGTTGGCTTGGATTCGGATTGATGCAGGATTGTTCAGCTCACTAACTAGATGGCGAAGCATTGAGCTGCTTGTAGCCTGTTGCAGATGTGCTCCATAACTTTTTCTCTTTTTGATGAGAATTTGCTCCATAACTACTTATTAGTAATATATCTTCATTAAGCCAAGCAAAGGTCCATTTCATCATATCTCACAAAGTGCCTCGATCAACTCTAATATCCACAAAGCACAGCTCACAAACTGCTGTCACGCTCCCATACTTTGTAGTGAGTCGTCCTAGGTTTCATTTGCTTCACAGCTTACATCACTACCCTAAAACACAGCTCACCTTGGACATAATTAACCGATAACCAAAAACCAAACTGAAATACCCGAAGACCAAACCGAAATACCCGAAATCAAAAAATCTGATCCCTAGTTCAGTTCCTAGTTTTAACTAACCGAATTAATATCGGTTTATTCGGTTCTGGGCCTCGGGTAACTAAAATACCCGAAGTACTCGAAATAGAGGTCCAATAATGCGATAAACAGGTAGCCTAGCCCACTAATAGGCAGCTTAGCGCGCACGGCCACGCCCCTGCCCGACTAACCCTAGCGCCCCTGCGCGACTAGCCCTAGCTCCCTCCTCAAACCCTATCTGTTCCTCACCTCCTCACCCTCAGTTCCTAGCCACCGCCCACACGCTCATAGCCACACCACGATCATGTTCACTCCTGCCTCCCTCGCTGCTGCCTCCTGGCGGCCGTTTGACGGTGCACGCACGTAGACGGCGCCTGCAGGCGGTAGGCCGTCGTTCCCTGGCTGAGCGGCGCGGGCGATGCCTGCAAGCTGCTCGCCCAGCACCCGCACATGGTGGCGTTGCACCCGCCCTCCCTTGGCCACACGACGTGGGAGGCGATGTAGATCGCTCGCCCAACACCCACCAACGGCGGCGCGTGCTGGTCGCTCGCCCTGCGGCATCACATTGAGGCTGCCGCCCAAGCACGCGCGCAGGAGGCATGCCCACGTCTAGGTCACCAGTCCCTCCCCTGTTTCTCTTCGGGCGAGTTAAGCCGAGGCACAGTTCATGTGCTCCTCTCTCGATTTGTAGTCTGTGTTGCATGGATCTGTGTTGAATCGATCCGTCTTTAGTCAATCTGAGTCAAATTGATCCGTCTTGAGTCGATCTGTGTTGAATCGATCTATGTGTGGATCGATCTATTTTCGATTGATGTTGATCTCTCTTGATGCATCTTGTTTCAATTTGATGTATATATGCTTGAATCTATTGATTTTGTTTATGATTCATGGAGTAGTCGGTTACTTCGGTTATAACCGAAACCGAACCGAATTAACCAAATCCAAAATTTGTTCTGATTTTGTAGTAACCAAATTAATTCCAAAAACCGAAGAACCAGTCAGTTCGGTTCGGTTAGACCGAACGCCCGGGCTGAAACATATAACAACCCAATTAATTGACCTAGGATTGAGGATGGATCCATGTGCAGCAATTTATGCACGAACAGCATCCATCTATCACCGATCAAAGACACAAGAGAAATCGATCCAAACTGCACGCACTTGGGTTCATACTCAGCAGCAGGACCTAGTGTAGTGACAAGAGATGGAGCTTCATTCTTATTCTTTTTCAAGTACAGCAACTGTATACTATATAACACACACACACACACAATTAAGCACGTACAGTTTTCGCTTCTGCAGCTTTTGATTCCAGAAGCGGCCATGAATCCGGGCATGAAAACGTATGATGAGTACATACAACATGTTACAACAGATTGCTTGGTCTTACTACAGACCGGAAGAATTATTCACAGAGATGTGCGTAGACGCCATGCATGATCGTCGATCAGCTTGGTTGCAGCAAGCAAAGCCGCCCGGCCGCCAGCCTGCAGCCCGCAGCAGCATCACATGATAGCGCAGGGGCCGTCGGGTTGGACATCCTCGCAGAAGCCCCGCTGGTAGCCGTGGCACTGGCACGGCGTCCAGGGCGGGCACGGGCACGGCGGCTTAGGCATCGGACAGCATACCGGTGGGGGCGGACAGTCCGGCGGAGGCGGGGGGCATGGTGGCGGCGGGCACGGGCGGCACGGCGGCGGAGGCACCGGACAGCATACCGGTGGGGACGGGCATGGCGGTGGTGGCAGCGGCTTGCAGGAGTGGCACTGGCAGGGGCGCGGCGGCGTAGGGCAGATGGGCGGACACGCCGGCTGCGGGTATGGGTAAGGACACGGGTACGGATATGGGTACGGGATCAGCTTGCACTTGCCATGAATCGGCGGCGGCGGCGGCGGCGGCGGCGACGGCGGCGGCGGCGGCGACGGCGGCGGCGGTGGCGGCGGTGGCGGCGGCGGCGGCGGTGGCGGTGGCACGATCTCGATTTTGGTGACGAAACAGCCGGCCTTGCACCGGAGCTTGCAGCAGAGCTCGATGGCGTCGAAGGGCCCGGTGACGAGCACCTTCTCCTTCTCGTACACAACCTTCTCGAAGACGAACCCGCAACGCTCTGCGTGCAAGCGCGTGAGTGAGTGGGTGCGTGGGTCAACCAGCAGACTAAATTTGATGCGATTGTATCGGTAGCTCATGCCCAGGTTACTCATCGTAAGTCGTAACCATGACAACGATCATCGATCGAGGAGTTTATCTGATGGGAAGAAAGATGTCGATGTCATCAACGACCTAGCTAGTGTCGATGTCAGTTTAATTTCTGCAACTACGCACCTTGGATGCAGCAGAGGATCTTCTGAATCTTGCTTCTGCGGCGGCAGCATGACAGGTCCAGCGTGATGGCTACCGTCGGCATCTCTGCAGGACAGGAGTGAGAGACGACCAACAATAAGACATGTGCATGCGTCATTTTGCAGCAGAATGACCTTATTAATGCATGGTTTATTTCCAAAACTCAAATTAAAACAGAGAAAGAAAATCCAGCTCTAAGCAGCATCTATCGACTGGGTCATCTATGACTATAAGTGACAGAGAAACTAATTCACGCTCACCCTCACAAGGCGATCTTCAAGAAATGCAGGTTGCTAACCTAGCAACTGGAGCAGATATTCAGAGCATGGGGCAGTCTTATCGGAGAAAAGATGGACCAGTGAGGTGTGTCCGTGGCCGTGCCTGTGCTGATATATGTAGACCACACGACCGAGGTTTAGACGAGGAAAGCTTCTCCAGGTTGGCCAATTAAAAGCAATTTATATAGCTGGTTGTTACATGTCTCCAATCTTACTATTACTAATTGTAGGCTCATTTTAGGCCTCCACATGAACCCACCTAGGATCATAGGAGGACACTCTACAAAAATTGATCCTAGAAATTCTCACAAAAATCAGAAATATTCAATTATAAAAACTCCAATGATAATAGTTATTGGATCGGTTGTCTCTCCTAATAAATTATACACATCTACCATTATGAAAATAGATCAAAGTAATTCCCTAAATATGTATATAAATTATCCACCTCTGTCATTATAAAAAAAACTAAAGTAATCACCTAATCTTCATGTTAATTACCCACTTGTGCCAAAATAATGCAAAACCCCCCAAAATTTTATTTAAATTATCCAACTATATCAGTATTAAAAGTTAAAGTAACCCCTAAATCTAAATCTAAATTATGTAATTGTAATAAAATATTAAAGTGCACCAATATAAACTTCTAAATTACTATTTGTATCATTATTAATAGGGCTATAGTATATAGCCTTTGGGACCTATATGACTAAACTTCATTCCGTGATCTTCACCCCCACAAAAAGGGGCCTAGAGCCAAGGGCATTATGGTATATATAAGAGGTACCTAAATTTGCTAAAAGCATATCTAACATGCACCTTTCTAGTTATAATTAGTACAACCTTTCAGTGCACCTATCTAAGAATGATAAAAAATGTAGTACTTTTTTCGCTCTCTCATGATGGAGATTACTAATCTTTATTTGCCCTTGTCAAAAAACCGAACAACTTACCCTCGTTAAATTTACAAAGTGGACTGAATGTGCATGGTAAGTATATAGAAGGTGGATTGAGTAATGCTTGTGGGTGCAATCCACATGCGTACTCCGTCCTCCTTGTTGTTTCGCCCCATGCTCCACTTGTTGCATTTGGATGAAGTCTCTTGGATCGTGGGCTCAACAAGGTTTCAAACATTGTTAAAAACATAGGTATAACATTTCGATTGGGCATGCCGCAATAGCGCCATATCCCCACTAATTAATCCAACAAAATTGTGTATGTGCAGTGGTAACCACTGCACCTAGCCAGGACTCGTTGATCCATATTAAAGTCATTGATCATACTATACTACACTAGCACCTGCACGCAGCAAATTTATTATTAATATCTAATCCAGCCTTAGGAATGTTACCATCTAAGCAACCATTGTTTTTTAAAAAAAAAGTATGAGCTCGATCATCAACTTGCAAATTATACGTAAAAAAGAACTAGTGCGCCCCTGATGCTTAGATGTGGACCGCTGAATATATATAAACTCTGATACAGCTAACTAAAAGGCATGAGAGAGAGAGAGAGAGAGTCGGAGTATAATCAAGAATCATATGATGATCTTTAATTTCTATCCATATCCATGTGTTGGCCGCCATGAAAGATGAAACAACCACAACCACTCACGGTTCATGTTGTTCATTCCATGCATTAGCCATCGACTCAGGTCATGAGAATTATTGTAAGCTCACGCGCCGTGTGCTTCAACTTTCACCAAAAGGCAGCTCATCATTTGGACTATGTTTCGATTATCCTCGGAAAAAAAGGATCACTTTATAAGGTCTTGGTCATTTTCTTGGTTATATATATGCTTTAGCTGTACTGGGTAGAGTCGTCAGCCAGCAAACTGTTTGGTGGTACTCCAACAGGAACGTGCGGTGTCCATCATGATTCCATGAATATGTTACTTTACCTATATATGTATAATAAAGTGGCTTCACGCTTAGTTATTGTTTAGGACTTAGGAGCGTGACATGCACTTTGGGGTGGTTGAAGAGAGAACGTGCCAGCACTAGCAACGGGCGGAATTTTTTTTATTTTAATCCTTTATAATCTAAAATTTTAATAATAACCTACGTGGATCTAAATTTTCAAGAACTAACCCTTTTGGTCACGCCAAAACTCGTGGCGCGACCCACTGAAGGGTCGCGCCACATGCTTTGGCGAGACCAACCTGCCACGCTGGCAACTCAGCTGCCCTGGTAAGGCTGAGTCGCGCCACATGCTTTGGCGTGACTCTTCAGGGAGTCGCGCCGTGTGGCGTGGCGCGACTCAACTTAATAAACGATCACATCTTCTTCCTCCTCCGTTTCTTCAGCCGGCCCTCCCACCCAACTTCTCCATGGCATCGCCCCTCCCCCCTCTAAATCCACTCTATCCTCCACCGTCATGGCACAAACATTGGCATCATAAATTTTTCAACATAAAGAAGAATTATGTGCCATGTTTGTTTTGGGGTGAAAAAAATTTCGCGAAAACTTTTTGCACCTTTGACCACCAATTTAGAGTATTAAATAAAGTCTAATTACAAAACCACCTTCAGGATTCCTGATAAATTCGCGAGACCCATCTAATAAGACCTTTGACCGCACGATTAGACTATGGTTACTGTAGCATTACTGTAGCAAACCGTGAATTAAATTACCGTCATTAGATTCATCGCGGATAGTTACACCCTGTCAGACCCGGGACTGCCCACGGGCACGAAATATTCTAGAGTAGGGAGTAGCACATGGATATGCCCTACCTTTTTTGTATCTACCCGAATACAAACACTTAAGGAAATACAAACCATCACACATGACGTAGGGTATTACGCTCCGGCGGCCTGAACCTGTCTAAATTCTTCTGTTCCTTGCACCATCGCGTTCTGATCTCGGCGAGTCCCTGCTCATAATCACTCTCCCCGGGATACCCCTCGGAAAACCCGACAGTAAAACACCGACAGCTGGGCACCAAGACAGTGTTCGTTGCTGCCAAATGATCAAAGATATTGGAGAATTAGAGACTCAAACTTGGAGCCGCAGCAATCACAGGATCTAAGAACTACTGACATATAACAAGCAAGCTCATGATAACCTGATGCGATGCGCAGTGGAGGTCCTGGTCAGGCTTACGTTGAAATCGCATGTGTAGCGGCGCGTAGACCATAGGCCGTGACCTCTTTTTCTTTGGCTTACGTTGAAATCGCATGTGTAGCGGCGCGTAGACCATAGGCCGTGACCTCTTTTTCTTTCCCTTTCTGCAAACTTCATGTTCATTATCAAATCATAAATTTCTCTGGTAACCAATAGAATCGCCAAAACAAAATTTTATGACCAAAACACACTTTGACATGTTAAAGATAATCCTGATACCCAAATTCATTTGGCTAATCACATTGAAGAAAAACTGCTAGTGGCTCTCAGCCTACATGCTGGAAGGGGAAACTAAGAAAAATGATAACTGGCTCTAGTTTTCTATCTATAGCGGACATTTTTGCAAGCATATTAAATCATCACTTAACATAATTTATGGTGAAAAATCTGATTCAGCCTGCTCATGAACACCACTTTTTAGAAGAGAAACTTTCTAAGAAAAAATCATTCAATTATGTCGAAGTACCACCTGAATTTCTGTATTTCTTAAGAACAATTACCTTCATTGTATAGATGGCAAAATATCTTGAAAAATATTGAATGCGTAATATGCTTTTCGCTTATTGGAGATGTTGTAATGTTACATTACCGACTGAGTTAGCAGGCCATCGTGGTCGTTTGAACCTTCGCCTCCATTGGTAATTGAGACATGGAGAAAGCGTTTGTTGTTAAACGGATTTAAAGATAATTAAAATTTTAAGTCCACATATTTTGCCCACTCGTACTGGCTTCTGTAGAGCAGTTTGCTAACCTCCTTACCACTAAATCTATACATGTAATCTGTGCAGATCAAACCATGGACAAAAATTGAATGTACAAAGCAGTTCTCGATGTCAAGGAAATCTACCTTGCGTATGAGACATGAACTAAAATGCACACTAAGCAATACACAGAAATGAAGACGAAGTTTGAGAAATATTAGAAAATCTCATACTTAAATTGCATACTAGTTATACTTGATCCTCGATTCAAATTTGGATTTGTTGAGTTTCAATTAAACAAGGCTTTTGGAGACATAGCTAGTTTTCATATTGATTAAGTAGGTACAACTATAAAAAGTTTGTACAACGGATACTCATCTCATTTGAAATGGGAGAGTGTTTTAATTCTTCTGGTCAAGAAGGTGAGATTGCAAATTGCGGAAAAGTTCACTCGTATGTCAGTTTATTCCGGTGTGATAATGATAGCTTTGACATGTTACACTGGTAGAAGATGCATGCACCAAAATATCCAATTCTAGCTGGTATGGCCCGTGATGTATTGCATGTAACAGCATCTACTGTTGCAGCCGAGTTTGCATTCAGTACGGGTGGGCGAATCGCCACTGACCATTAGTTGAGTCGCGCCACGCCGCACGGCGTGACTCCCTAAAGAGTCGCGCCACGCCAGACGGCACGACTCCTTCAAGAGTCGCGCCACGCCGCATGGCACGACTCGCTGAAGAGTCGCGCCAAAGTATGTGGCGCGACTCAGTCTTGTCAGGTCAGCTGAGCTGCCAGCGTGGCAGGTTGGTCGCCCCAAAGCATGTGGCGCGACCCTTCACTGAGTCGCGCCATAAGTTTTGACGTGACTAAAAGGGCTAGTTTTTGAAAATTCAGATCCAGACAGGTTATTATTAAAATTTTAGATTAAAAAGTGTTAAAATTAAAAAAAATTCCCAACGGGCGACCATTGGAGTTTCTTGGTAAGCCAGCCGTCGACATCGGTAGCAGAATTGTTGGCCATCCAATGGCACAACTTGTTTATGTGTGTGGGTGTCTCCGTGCTGTGTGCCTGTGTTACGGAGTGGAAATGGATTGGGATAGGCACGTCAGGGATCTTTTGGATTCTTCTGCTAGTAGTGCTGCACCACCACCGAAAGGTTGATGATGCCTCACCCGTCAGAACCAAAACCTAGTAGATGTTGGCAAATATTCCTTCGGTTCCAAATTATAATTCGTTTGATTTTTTTACTACAAATTTGACCACTCGTCTTATTCAAAATATTTGTACAAACATAGTCAAATTAAGTCATTCTTGAAGATTTTGTATTAATAAAGCAAACCACAACAAAAGAAGTGATATTTTGTACAATTTTTGAATCAGACGAGTGGTCAAATATAGAGTCAAAAAAGTCAAACAAATTATATTTTGGAATGAAGAAGTAAATCTGAGTTGTATTTAATCTCTCTGGGTTTAGCCTACCATTTCTAAAAAACAAAAAACGGAGGGCACTATTAGGAACCGTAGAAGGGAAACCGGTCCAAAAGTTGGCCAATATTTTCAAATTTTTGGGAAAAAGTTATCGATCAAATTCCCCCCCCCCCCCCCCCTCATCCAGCTAGGGCTATGTCTACGGCAAAGGGGAATAGACCCATCCCTCTCTATAGTGATGCAATGCTACAATCTTTTATTACTTCTTTATTATTGACCTTTTGTCCTTAATGATTGGGAATAAAACTTCTACTTCTAGTTTAAAAGAATTTCAATATTGGACACTGAATAAAAATCTGATTCCTCATATGGCACTACAAAATTTTATCTTCCTTATTTGACATCAAGATTTAGCTCTCATTCTTTTCTTGACACTTTAGTTATATCAATTACGAACTTCCGTCAATTCAATCTCAATACATCAGATATTTGGTATTTGGACCCTTTCTCTTGCATGAAGATGCAATCGGCCATCGCACGCATGTAGTGCTGGTGCAGCTTATACATTTGCGTTGGAAGCACGGACACTACTTCGGGGGGGTACAAGAGATTTGCCGATCTCATACGTCCATTTGACGACCACATCGGCCTTTGGAATATCTTCTCCCCCTGCAATCTGAGCCGCCGTCAGGTTTGATTCTTTTAAAAATCTAACAAAGTCTTGTTCTTGCGTCATCTGTCCCACTACGAGAGGCCCTATTGATTGTTTCTTTTGGGCTCCGAGCTGTGGAACATCGGACGACGACGACTTTGATTGTCTCTTCTATTTCTCAGTAGTTTTGATAATTGTGCGTTCGTAGTCTGAAGGGGGGTCTCTCGGAATGATTTTTCTCTTATTTGCTTGGCACATTCCCTTAAAAATTTTAAATCTATTGGATTTATCACTTTCTCGGGCTCCGGCTTCGGCTTCGGCTTGAAGTGCTCTTTAACTCTTTCTTGAGTTATCCGATCGCATTCTTCAAGGCTCATGTCCTAGGGTTTAATAGGAGCCTCCTTGGTTTTCTTCTCCTTTTCCTTCTTCTTTGGAGGCTCCTTAGCCGGTGCAGCTACCTTCTTTGCTGGCGGCCGTTTCTGCTTCTTTGCCGGCGGCTAAGCGGGTGACCATGGAGGCGACGGTGACGCTTGAGTGTTCATCAGTGCATGAGATGATGGTAATGGAGAATGTGCCGGTGAACCTTGCCGAGACAGTGCTGCCCTTAGGGAGTTTTGCGGAGATACCGGCCTTGGAGAGGCATGCTGTGATGCCGGTCTTGGTGTTTGATCATCCGACTTTAGGACAATGTAGCGGTTATCACATAGGATGTAGCCATGAATGGCTACTGCTAGTGTCCTCTCCCCATCGCCTCCAGGAATATCAAGCTCGAGCGTCTCCCAACCCTGGCACACCTGCTCCACGCCAACTCTTGTGTATCCTAGCGGAATTTGCTTCCCGTGGTACACATCGACTGGTTGGGTTGGCATGGCGGTACCGTACGCAACAGTGAACATTAAGTTCTTAACGGCAGTCTGCAGGTCACAAGGTGTCCGCTGGGTGACCTCATCCACTGCAAATCGCTGCGGGGCCGTCGCTTCAACTGCGGCCTGGATCCCCGTAGGCTCGGCGATGGCGACGTCTGTAGAAGCGTAGCTGCTTTTCCGCTGAGACAGATGATCGGCTGCGACATTAGGCTCTGGAGGCAGCGTTTGCGCTTGCTGTTGCTGGCTCATTGCTATGGCCACTTGGTGTTGAACCTCTTCCTCCAGTCTTTGATCGTGTGCCATGAGTCGTTTCTCTAGCCTTCGCAAGTGCTCCCGCTCATCATTCTTTCTTCTTTGCCGGCTTCTATATGATTCAATATAATCCCTGAACCCATACTTCCATGGAACCACGCCTTTGCCTCTTGTGCGGCCCGGATGCTCTGGATTCCCAAGGGCGTAAGTCAGCTCGTCCCTCTCTCTATCCGGCTGGAATGTTCCCTCGGCCGCTGCTTGTATGGCCTCCTGTAGTCTCTGCGCTGCTCGCTGGATGTTTGGTCCATAGATGCAGTCACTAGTCAATGGGTCCAATCTTCCCCCGTGACCATAAAACCAGGTCCTTGACCTTTCAGGCCAGTTCATGGTCGCAGGTAGGATGCCTCTATTAAGCAGATCCTGCTCCATCTTCTCCCATTTGGGTATTGCAAGCTTGTAGCCTCCTTGGCCTAGAGTGTGATGGTACACTTTCATCGAGGCATTGTCTTTGGCCTTCTGCACCTTCTGAAGCCCAAGCTCTGAAGACTTGTATTCCGCAAATGCATCCCAGTGACCCCTGAGCTTTTCGAGCTCGCCGGTAAATACGGGTGTGGTCCCGGTCTTGACATATTTCTTCGTCAAAATTTTCATGAATGATTGCAGTTGTTCGGCCATCTTACTCAGGGTCCAGCGCTTGCATATCTCTTCGAATTCAGCTGGAACCGTGAAGTTTTTCTTAAGCTCCCGCCAGCACCATTCTTTTTCTCTTTCGGGTACCGCATCCCGTTCCTCGCTTGGATTGGAAGCTTTCCAGAGCCTGAAGCTGATCGGGATGTGGTCCCTGACAATACATCCGGATTGTCTTATGAATTTTTTAGCGGCAGCTTCTGGAGCGATCGGTTCGCTATCTGCACCAACTTCTGTTATAATGAACCGCCCTTCCAGTTTTTTTGTAGGGCCTCGTTTCATCTTTTTCTGCTGCGACGATGATCCAGATGGCTATAAAAAACATTCATAGAATTCATATAGATTCAGATGAAAATATGATTGTAACTACAAATAAGTATAGTTGTGATATGTAGATTAGCACTTTGTTCAGCAACAGCGTCATCCTGAATAGATGATGGCTCAATTCCATCACCGGACATATTCAAATATATGTCGGTATTGCTGCCATCATCAGCTTGTTCAGCGACATCTCCTTGACCTTCGCCAATCATATTCAATAGGAACAGTTCGTCTTCCGCGTCTGTGTGTCGCGGGTCCATCGTAACTAAAATATGAATACAAATAAAACCCTTAAAAATTCTCTAAATAATCCACATATTTAGATCGGTAACGATCGGAAACGATTCGGTCGGTATCGGTAACGATCGGAAACTATCGGAAATTATTCGGTCGGTATCGGTAACAATCGGAAACGATTCGGTCGGTATCGGTAATGATCGGAAACTATCGGAAATGATTCGGTTGGGATCGGTAACGATCGAAAACTATCGGAAACTATCGGAAATGTTTGTGTGTTAGCGCGAGTTTGCGAGCTCGAGAAGTAATATAAATGACATAATTAAATAATAAATACATGATACATTAAAATATTTGAATGACATAATTAAAGAATAAATACATGATAAATTGAACTCTTTGAATGACAAAAAAAATACATGATAAATTAAAATCTTTGAATGACATAATTAAATAATGAATACATCATAATAGAAATTCTCTCTAATTCTATATTTCCTTCTCTATTTCTCTCTAAATTCTCTCTAATATATCCATAATTTGTCGCTAATAATATATCCAAAATTGAACTCTAATAATATATCCAAAATTGAATTCTAATAATATATCCAAAATTGAATTCAAATAATATTTCAATAATTAAATTCTAATAATATATCCAAAATTGAATTCTTATAATATTTCCATAATTGAATTCTACTAATATATCTATAATTGAATTCTAATAATATATCCAAAATTGAATTCTAATAATATTTGCACAAAATTTGCACCTAATTCTAATAATTGAATTCTACTTAATATATAATAAATAAAATTAACACCTAATTCACTAAAATTTGCACAAAATTTAGGGTTTGGGGGCCGGGGCGGCAACGGCCCACGGTCGGTGCCGTTTTCACCTAATGCAGCTCGAGGCGAGGTCGGGACGGCGAGCTCGGGGCGGCGCACGGGCGAAGCGGAGGTCGAGGACAACGACGGCGCAAGCGGCGCGGCGGTGGACGACAGGCGCGAGCAGGGAGGAGGAACGACGTCGGCGCTCGGGTGGGGGCTCGGGGCGGCGGAGATCGGGGACGACGGCGCGGTGGGGCGGCGGAGCTCTGGGCTGCGCTCGGGGACGGCGGAGCTCAGGGCGGCGCTCGGGGATGGCGGACCTCGGGACTGGCGGCGCTGTGGGGCGGCGGAGCTCGGTCGGCGCATCCTCTGGTGGCGTGGGACGGCGGTGCTCCGAGACAACGACGGCGGCGAGCAGGAGGCGGTGGGCGCAGGGGACGGCGGCGGCACGAGCGAGGCGGAGATCAAGAACTGACCAAGTGCTGGAGGAAGGCGGAGGAATGGGATATATATAGGGTGGGGGCCTTTTGTCCCGGGTGGTGGCTTCACCCGGGACTAAAGATGAATTTGGGCGGGCCGGGAAATTTCCCAGCCCGCGGCCCACCTTTAGTCCCGGGTGAATCTACCACCCGGGACAAAACGGGCCCGTTTTCCCTCTTTCCCACCAAATCTTATGTTTGTTTTTGTTTCTTTTTACTTCTCTTTTAAAATTGACTTTCATTTGTTAATTTAGTTAATAAAATTATGATTCCAAAAATTATGGAACAAAATTTCTTATCTCTATATAAAATTGATACACACAGCAAAAATAATTAATTTTCATTCAAGTGATTGGGTCAACGAAATATCTAATTTTTTTGAAATCATATTTGTTATTTTGACCATGCAAAAATATATTAGGTGAAAAAAAATTTCAAACTGTTGCTTTTCGACAGAAAGTGGATTCTATCATGATATTAATGTTTAAAAAGTGAATTTTAGATAAAATTTAAGCAATTTCATGATATTAATGAGTAGTGTGTGAGTTTGAGAGATAGTCTGTGTGTTAGTGAGATTGTGTGTGTTAGTGAGAGAGTATAGTGTGTTAATGTGAATGTAATTTCATGAAATAAATAAAATTAGTTGAGTAATCCATTATTGAATGAAAATTATAATTGAGTCTGGTAATTAAGTGAAAAATATAAAAAATAATATATATATATAACACATAAAGTATAATTGTACAGTACATATATAATAAAAATATTCGAATTACGATTACGTTTTTATACAATAATATAAAATGATTCAAGTACATGAAGGATTAGCGGTAACAGAGTTTCTTTTCACAAATGTCCCTTGATTATGATCACGGCGCAAGTATGGAGCATCATCATTGGCTAGAAGGATGCATGGATCAGCATTTACTTCAAAAGGTGGAATGGCAACAAAATTATTATATTCTTCTGACAAGTCTATCTTGTCCTCCACTCCAACGATGTTTCTCTTTCCTGATAGAACTATGTGTCGCTTAGTCTCATCCTTTTGCTTGTTTATCCTCTTCTTTGGCTTGCTGGACATGTCCTTAACGTAGAAAACCTGAGCGACATCCTGGGCTAGGACAAATGGCTCGTCTCTATACCCAACATTGTTGAGATCAACTATTGTCATCCCATACTCATCTTTTGTTACCCCTCCTCCAGATAGCTTAACCCATTGGCAACAAAATAGAGGCACCTTGAAATTAGGACCGTAATCCAGCTCCCATATCTCTTCAATGTAGCCGTAATATGTGTCCTTTTTTCCATTATTGTCTGTGGCATCCATACGAACACCGCTGTTTTGGTTGGTACTCTTTTTATCTTGGGCTATCGTATAAAATGTGTTTCCATTTATCTCGTACCCTTGATATGTTAAGATATTCCAAGATGGTCCCCTAGCCAATAAGAACAGTTGTTCACTTATATCCATGTTATTCATTAGATGCTTCCGCAACCAGCTGCAGAAAGTGTTCATGTGCACACGTGTAATCCATGCCTCAGACTTTTCCGGCAAATTGGAGAGCATAATTTTCTTGTGTTCCTCGATATATAGGGTCAACCAAGGATGATTGTTGAAGAACCGTATAATGCGCTTTCTTGAATGAGAAATCATCTATGCAGACATAAGATTTCTTTTCTAATGTACCATTTCCAGTTAGTCTCCCCTCATATCGCGATTCAGGGACTCCAATCGGTTTAAGGTCATCAATAAAGTCAACACAAAAGTCAATGACCTCCTCAGTTCCGTAGGCACTGGCGATGCTTCCTTCTAGACGAGCTCGATCACGAACACATTTCTTGAGTACCCCCATGAACCTTTCGAATGGGAACATGTTGTGTAGAAATACTGGTCTGAGGATATCAATCTCTTTGACAAGGTGCACTAGAAGATGTGTCATGATGTTGAAGAAAGATGGTGGAAATATCAGCTCAAAGCCAACAAGACATTGCACCACATCATTTTGCAGCTTTATCAAATTCTCTGGGTCAATTATCTTCTGAGAAACTGTGTTGAGGAAGGCACATATCTTCACGATGGTTAACCGGACGTTATCAGGCAGAATCCCCTGCAGCACAACCGGAAAAAGTTCGGTCATAAGCATATGGCAGTCATGGGACTTGAGATTTGTAAATTTCTTCTCTGCCAAATTTAAGATTCCTTTTATATTGGATGAGTATCTAGATGGAACCTTTATACTGCTCAAGCAGTCAAACATGGTTTCTTTCTCTTCCTTGCTAAGAGTATAGCTAGCTGGACTTAAGTATTGTCGTCCATTATCTCGCTGTTGTGGATGTAAGGTATCTCGTTCTTCCATACGTTGCAATTCTTGATGTGCTTCTACTGTATATTTTGTCTTTCCGTACACTCGCAAGAATGATATCAGGTTGACGCAAAAATTATTCGTGAGATGCATCACATCAATTGCATGACGAACATCTAAGACTTCCCAATTTGGTAGCTCCCAAAATATAGATTTCTTCTTCCACATAGGCGCCATTCCGTTTTCGTTCGGAACAGGTTGGCTACCAGATCCCTTTCCAAAAATAACTTCTAGATCTTTTACCATGTTGAAGACGTCTTTACCACTACGGTGCATCGGTTTTGTTTGGTGGTCCGCTTAGCCTTTGAAATGCTTGCCCTTCTTTCGTACCGCATGCCTGATGGGAAGAAACCGACGATGACCCATGTATACAACCTTCTTACAGTGAATCAACCATATATTATCGGTATCATCTAAACAGTGTGTGCATTCTTTGTATCCCTTGTTCGAATGTCCTGACAAGTTACTAAGAGCAGGCCAGTCATTGATCGTTACGAACAGCAATGCTCGTAGGTTGAGGTTTTCCTGTTTGTATTCATCCCACATCCGTACACCTTCATCGCCCCAGAGCAATAAGAGTTCTTCGACCAATGGTCTTAGGTACACATCAATGTCATTTCCGGGCTGCTTTGGACCCGGGATAAGCACTGGCATCATGATGAACTTTTGTTTCATGAAGAGCCATGGTGGAAGATTGTACATACAAAGAGTCACAGGCCAAGTACTATGACCACTGCTCATCTCACCAAAAGGATTCATGTCATCCATACTCAAACTGAACCTTATGTTTCTCGCATCCAAATCAAATTCAGGGTACGTTCTATCTATTTTTCTCCACTGCGACCCATCAGCGGGGTGTCTCAACATCGAGTCTTTCTTGCGTTCCTCTTTGTGCCATCTCATCAACTTAGCATTATCTTTATTTCTAAACAGACGCTTCAAACGTGGTATTATAGGCGAATACCACATGACCTTCGCAGGAACTCTCTTCCGGGGAGGCTCCCTCTCGACATCTCCAGGATCATCTTTTCTAATCTTGTAATGCAATGCACTGCATACGGGACATGCATCCAAATTCTCGTACTCACCTCGGTAGAGGATGCAGTCGTTAGGGCATGCATGTATCTTTTGCACTTCCAATCCTAAAGGACAAACAAGTTGTTTGGCTTCATACGTTGTGGCAGGCAATTTGTTGTCCTTAGGAAGCATTTTTTTTAACAAGTTTGAGGAATTCACCAAATCTCTTGTCGGATACACCATTTGTCGCCTTCCATTGCAGCAACTCCAAGGTGGTGGCAATTTTCTTCAATCCATTTTGACAATCTAGGTACAACAACTTACGGTGGTCCTCTAACAACTTCTGGAACTTCAACCTCTCTGTTTCACTCTCACAGTCTGCCTGCACATTGTGCAATGCCTGCCCCAGATCGTCGCAGGGATCATTTTCTGCTACATCTACTTCGGGCTCTTCCATGGGAATATCGTCATCGAATGCACCGATTCCAGCATTTCCGTGAAAGTGGTCGTCAAAATCTTCTTCTTCATTGTCTTCCATGGTAACCCCCTGTTCTCCGTGCTTCGTCCAACAAACATACTTCTCCATGAAACCATTTGCGAAAATGTGGCTGTGTAGGATTCTTGAAGATGAGTAATTCTTGTTATTGTTGCAATGAACACACGGGTAGCACATAAAACCATTCTGCTTGTTTGCCTCAGCCACAGACAAAAAATAATGCAGGCCATCAATGAATTCTTTCGAACGTCGGTCAGCATTGTAAATCCATTACCGGTCCATCTGCATTTTAAATAAATCGATTTGAATTCTTTACACGTATCGAATAAATAAAATATATCAAACCTAAATTAAACTACATGTAACATAACATGAATAATTAAAAGATATGCAATATCCATCATACATCTTGATTAATTAAAAGGAGTACTTAATCCATTACAGAACTTAACAAAGGAGTACTATACATGAAACTTAAAAATTCGGACAACAACACATAGGTTTTCAACCGTCCTTGCGTTGGAACGCAGAATGCTCTAACGGATTTCTTGCTGGCGCAGAAAAAGATGGCGGAGCTGAAACCTCCGAGTTTGGTGGTGACGAACCACAACGCCGCAATAAATCCTAAAGATCAAACGGAGGTTCCTCGCCCCTTACCATGCATTCTCTATATTCTTTTTCCAAATAACGGAGCGCTGCCCTATGAAAAGCACTAGGTTTTTTGGACCGACGACCTACTCGAGTTGTGCCCTTCTCTCAAGAAGGACAATGATCACGCCCACCGGCGCCACTCCCTCCAGCTGCTGAAGCCATATTTTACTGAAAAATACCTTTATTTTCCACAAAATTATAAATTCTTACCATTACAATGCAAAAATTATTTACTATTACAATTACAATGATCAGATTAATAACTCTTGCATATAATAATGAAATCATATAAAAAGACAAAATGTATCATTAATCCTCAAGAAATCTCTAATTAATTGAAAGAAATCTCTATAACTTCTAATTACTTTGACACCCTTCAGTTCCAGGAGTACACTCTTTTCAATATCCAGAAACCCTCTAGAAGAAAAATAAACCTTTATTTCTGAAAATGTATATGTCAGTAACCTCAATCCTGCGGTGAAGACACTGCCTTTCGGGGGGGCACGGTGCGGTACAAGGATGTCACCAATCGGCCAGTCGTAGCACCAACATTTACGATTAATAGGCACAGCACTTGGCACAGGAAGCGTGCTCGTTGATATGCTCTCAGTACAACAACGGCCATGTTGACTGCGTCAAATGTTGTCTTCTTATCAATCGAAAGTGCTAGTGATGCAACCAACCGATTCGCGACGTCTTTATAGCGCATCGTGTATCCCCGAAAGGTAGTGTCATCACCGTTGGATGGAGATTAACGACGTATACTTGTTTCGAAATAAAGATTTTTTTAGCTTCTAGATGGTTTCAATGTGAGCCTGAATAAATACATCACTAGAGTGTCAAAATAATCCATTCATAATACAAAAAATTCTAATATACTCATTTCATTAATTCATTCACGAATACAAAAATCAACTATCCACAATATGGTCATATATACAAGTACATCACATGAAGTGTCTATACTCATTCTAAAAATTTCTACTATCCACATACTCATCTAAATCTAAAAGAAAATCACACCTACATATGCAATCTAGCTAAATGTCCAAGAAATAAGCTAGCTACACATTTTCTCTATTTCTAAAGCATGAAATGAGCTATACAAGCCAAGGAAGAAGAGAAAAACAAGCCCCAAACCTTTAGCGCCGATGGATGGACGGGGAATCAAAGATCTTCACAAATGTGGTGAAGAAATGAGCAAGAACTCCTCTCTCCGGAGCCAAGAACAGCCAGAAACAAGTGAGCAAGATGGCTCGGGCGGGGGGAGAGGGAAGAGGATAAGGAGGCCAAGGCCTTTTGTCCCGGTTGGAGACACCAACCGGGACAGGGGGACTTTTGTCCCGGTTGGTGCCTCCAACCGGGACAAAAGGCTCCTGTCCCCCCCCCCCCCCCTCTCCCGCTGGCCCGGCTAGCCGCTGGACCCGGGACAAAAGCCACCTATTGTCGCGGGCCCAAAAGTTGCCGGGACAAATGGCCTAGAACAAAAATATATTCTGTAGTAGTGTGCCTAGCAATAGCTTGGGCGACCTGTCAGCCGATCGACGTCAATCCCAGCACGCGTCTTGGCTGGAGCTATTAGTTGGTGGCCTGCTCCCATCGACTGGATCCAGCCAAAAACGACAAGGAAAATGATCGCGTATAGCTAGGTACGACTCGGCCTCGCAGCTGGTGGCCTTGCTTCTTCGTTGCCTTCTAAGTAAATGTTTGTGATAAATAGGCAAAATAATGTTCTTTAGAGAATTTACTATAGGATACATAGTTTTTGCTACAATCTAGGCATAGTGTATATGTAGGTGTATGGAAATGCCGGAAGATTCTATTAAACTTACTCTTTTTAATCGGCTCTTGGAACGTTGCCCTGCCAATTAGCAGGAGACGAGTCCGAGACAGGGAAGAAGAACGGGTGTGAAGTGGAAGGAGCCCTCCTTGAGTGCTTCTTTATATTGTTGGACGTCAAAGAGAAACTAAAGCTAGTGTTGCGTCTCAACGACGTTTGAATCTATGCGTCATTTATAGAAGATTTTTTTATTCATCTGCACGAGGAGAGTAGAAATTAAATAACTAGAAGGGAGGCCCTATTATAAAAGCAAGTATAATTATATGTAGGGGTCTAGATTAAAGAACAGTTACGACTCTAATCTCGTATAGTTTAAGGTAATGGCTTAATCCGGCCGGCCGTGCGTTTATGCTATTGCACGGCAGCCTAAATTTGTCATCCACCTCGCGTGTAGCGTTTACCATAGTGGTGTAATGGATACATGCAAGCAATTTTAAAATTTTAAAATATTGTAGTTCTTAAACCATCTATCAAATTCAAATGCAGATTGCACAATTATATCTCTTTCGAAGAGACCTTCAAAACAAAACCCCACTTGTATATGTTCGACAATATTTTTCAAAGGCACATAAATGCTTTATGTATAATGAAAAAATCAAAATAAATTAGTTAATATTCAACTAATCTGTTAAAATTATCTATTATTGATCATGCAATAAATATTCACCTACCCTACAAAGTTGTTTACCCTCATCCACTAATCACACCCAACAATCTACCTTCACAATATGAAACAGATATCCACTTAACTGAATTCAGACGTGTGAAGCAATATTCTGTAAAGCCATAAGCAATTTTTGCAAACATCGTATGCAAATTAGAATACACTAAAAAGTATTTTCTCTCATAACAAATACATCATTAAAATAGATTAGTGTGAGATCTTGTTTTGAAGCACTATTGAAATAAACACAACTGTGTAATCGGATTTTAATTTCGATACTCGATTTTAAAACTATGATCTTTTTATTTTAAAATTAAGTGCATGCACATGGCTATCCATTCTTTTTTCTCCCCTCACATTTGCATGCATGTCATTCATCCTTTTCCCTTCTCTCCCTTTTGCCCTCTCACATGCATGCAAATACCTACTGGATAACGGAGAGTAAAAATGAGTCTAGCTTCACACGTGTAGTATCCCACTTGCATCAAAAGCAGCTAATCAGGCATTGCGCTATGGTTCACTTATCCTCGAAAAGGAATCGCTTTGCATCTTGCCTTCGTTGTTTCGTTTTCTGGAGGACCTGGTTAGTTCAGGGCGGTGGTGGCAGTGTGTCACCTTTGGCTTATGACTACACAACAATTGAGTGATGACCAATAATATATTGCCACGTGGTTATTGGGCAGTTGCCAAAAATGAGTGAAGAGGAACCAAAAACCACCCGATTTTCACAATCAAACACTGGTGGGAGAATTTCAACTATGAAAAATGTGCCTTTGTCAACCAAAAAATAACAAGATGCTAGCAGGGTAATTGACGTCCGTCAAGCTAAATCAATTGATTCTGCTGCTGGAAAAGAAATCATGGCAGCATAGAATATAATGCGTGAAAAATGCGAAGATAACAAAAAATAAAGATAGCTTGGTCTTACAAAACAATACGAATTCCTTCGTTAATTTAATCAGACAACAATAAATCAGACAATGCAAAGGCAAAATAAAAATAATTTAAAGATACAATAAATGAAGAACGTCTAGGTGTCACACTGGGATCATTGTCTTGGGCAATTGATACATCAGCTTTCCAAAATTTCCATTCCATGGTAATCTATAATGGAAAAAATGAATAACAAAGTGATCAAACCCAGTAATATAAGGATGCTAAAAATTACTTTAAAAAATGGAACCCTTGTGGTCTAAAAAAACACAAAACATGAAAGGAAGCTAGGAATGAACGCAGTTTGTGCAACTGAATGAATATTGCGCATAGTAGATATTCACTTGGTCGCTAGAGTTCGGCGTCATCTGTTCATCATGAAACTGCGAGGAAGAGAGCAGTAGCTGATAGACAAAAAAATGATGTAAAAGCAAAAGATTGTCTGGATAAAAAACAGCAAGTGAAACTAGAAATATTTCTTGTTTTATTGGATCCAAAAATAAAATAAACGTTTTTTTGAGAATTTAATAAAAGAACAGTTACTTGGGATCAACCGGTTGGCCTCATCCTCCAGGGGAAAACTGGCAAACAAAAGCCTGGCTGTAGCACCCATGTGGGATTTGCGCGCGCTCCGTGGGCTGGGTGAAAAAAAGAAGACGTGCAGCAACTAAAATTTGACTGATGACGTAAATCCAGTTTCAAATTAAAAAAATCTATAAATCTGAAGATAAACATCTAAATTAAATTTTGATTGCACCATTATCTTTCTTATGACAAGATCTTCAAAATAAGACCACACTTGCCTATTTTTGCACAATATTTTTTTAGAAGTAATTTTTTTGTACTAAATAATTAATTTAGACTACTGGGAACAAATATTTTAACAACATGAACAAATAATTATTTTCTACGAACAAAATACTAAACATGACGAACAAATAATAATATGTTACGAACAAAATATTAAACATCACAAACATTTAATTATATAGGATAAATAATAAAAATGCATATCACGAAGAAATGTGTCAGTCACACCAAACAATTTAGTTTACAAAACGAACAAATAATTTGTTATTACGAACACATTAGTTACACACAGATAGATAATTTTACATGAAGAATATTGCATCTATAATGTAAATTTATTTTTATGCACGTAGTTCATACATACACATGCTAAACAAGTTAGCATATATAGAAAATAAATCATTTCACACCCTAACTTATGAGTGCACAGTACAAATAAATTAGTATACATTGAGCATGACTCGCTCTTAAATATGAACTAACAATTTATAATATAGTAATTAGTACAGGTAAGTAGAAGTCTCTTAACATATGATTATATAATTAAAAATTAATTAATATATATTATAAAAAAAGTAAATAATAAATATGAATAAATATTACGTACAGAGAATAAATAAATAGATATCAAGGATTGGAAAAAGAAAGGAAAAATAAAAATAGAAGGAAAGAAATATGAAAGAGAAGAAAAGGATAAGAGAAATAAACAAAAGAAGAAAATAAATAAAAAATAAATATATTCATAGATGGTCTCATTTTATTGCATTAATTTGAAGGGAAATAGTAAAAGAATGTTAAAGAATCTATATAAAAAGAGGAAAGGAAAGAAATAGGGGAAAAGTAAGAAACAGGAAGAAAAAAGTCCGAAAGAGAAGAAAGAAAAAAGACACTAGCTTTGCATGCATGCCATCGGAGAGTATATAATCACCCTGTTCACTGTGCTGGTGTTAGAGACTGCTGCTGGAGTGGTGTGAGAGAAAAACACTGTTGGTTGGCTGGTGGCTGGAGGCTGCTGCTGGAGTGGTGTGAGAGGAAAACATTGTTCGCTGGTGCTCGAGCATAACAGCAGAACAGGTGAATGATAGAGGAGTACTCACTTCGTAGTGCGTGCAGCATGATGGGTATAGAAATTTAATTGAGCTTATCTTTTTTTAAAAAAATTAATTGAGCTTATCACACGCTGGCTTGTCAGACATGCTGCATGCAGGCCACGGAGGAGGGTGGTGCGGATATGCATCTAAGGCTTTAATAGGTTGTTGGGCTAATTTAATACAGCGGCCCACTAAATATTCTCTTCAGGTGATGGATGAAGTTGTTGTCACGCGCGATGTAAAGTCCTGGCGGCAACTGTGCTGCTTGTTCCAGAGATTTTCTCCCTGGAGGCTTTGTCGATGTGATAACCTAACTGCGGATCCGTGAATATCGGGTAATATGAGAAACTGTTTGATGATATTTTGTCAGACGTAGCGCTGGGCGTTGGCATTGTTATTTGTCTCTGTTAGTATTGGCTCCATGCTTAGTTAGCTTGTTGATAATTATTACGTGTCGTTACTAATTCCTAGAAATATTTTGCATGTTTATTTGATTTGTGTTGCAGCTTCTCTAAAAGAAGTTGGATAGCTAAAAATGATCAAATAAGAGTAAAAATTGGATCCAACAGCTTCTTTTGCCCATCCTCGTTGTCTGGTTAGTTGTCCCCTGCCACTCATGAGCCATTTTTGCCTCGGCACGCTTCACTATCTGACCACATCCTCTCTCCTTCCTCCTGACCAAGGAGGTTGGTCGCGCCCCGCCATGTCCGTCGTCGATCCCGCCGCGCCCCGCCATGCCCGTCGCCGGCCCGAGCTCGCACCTCAGCCGCGTCCTGCCATGCCCACCGCCCCTGCCATGCATGCCCCCACACTCGACTGCGCCCACTGCCATGCCCGCCGTCGGCCCGAGCTTGCACCTCGGATGCCGCTCCCACCATGCGCACTGCCGACCGGCTTTCTCTCGCCGACCATGGCCACCGCCCCTCCTTCTTGATGCCACCCCATTTCCACTGTGTACCCAGTGCCGCCACTCTGCTCGTTGAGTTTGCGCTGCCTCCCTCTCTGCACTGGTGCCGATCGCGGTCACCGCACCCCCGCCAGCGACGTGCCTTGGCCAAGGCTGGATTGGGTCCACTTGCAGAAGAGATTACTGGAGGGGTAGATCTGGTTGGGTGGAAAAGTATAGCTCAAGGAGGTCAACCCAATTTGACCCACTTTATTTGGCTAGTCTGTTGGAAAGAAGCACAATATAGAGAGGGATCTTAGCTAAATGGCTAGTTAAAATATAATTTGGCCAATGAGATTTGGAGAAGTCGTTGGAGTTGTTGTGGTAATCTTTGCATGCATAATTAAGAGGACTCTTTACAGTGATTATTATAATCTTTTTGGTGAGGTTATTCTTGATTGGTCTTTGGACAAGCTTTGCTTCCGCTTGATTTTGAGATGTTCTAATTATTGTTGATTCCTTACATGCTTAGTGAAGAAAGTTCTTTTGCAAATCTTTTTGGAAAAGTTTTTTAGGCACTTTGGTAAATTGTTGCTTCCACTTTTTCATGTGCCTTGCTTGAGTTCCTAGGTTGAGCTCGTCACGGATTGGCTTGAATCACCTTGGCGGTTAGATGAGAGGTGTGTTGGATTGAAATTGGGACGCAGGTCTTGTTCTCATTGAGGAGATTTTTTAAGGCTCTCATTCACTCTCCCTCTTCGGTCACCTGTATATTTCTAGATACTTAATGGTGAAAGAAATAATAAAACTATTAGATTTGTTGCAGGGATAGATCCCTGCTCCCCCTTGTTATTGTGGCTCACGGGAGGGGGATGGGGAGGGCGACTACGAGCCGAGCTAAGGTTGGGACAGGAGGACTGGAGTTGGGTGGCACTAGCTATTTCCCTCGTATATTATTTTTAAAATTTAGATATGAATTGAAACGGTATTTTATATTATTTTTATAATGGTATAGGTGGTTAATTTAGATGAAGCTAGAGCAATTTAAATAAAGATTGTGGGTTTACTTCATAAAATTCTGGTAACAGTATATACTAAATTCAGACATACGAGATGAGGTACACGTGCAAAAGGGTGCCTAGCCTAATTAGTTAGGTGGCCTCAGTAGCACTCCTCAGGTCCTGTATTCGACTCTCGGTGGGAGCGAATTTCAAACTGAGGTTTAAAAAATTCCCACGCCTGCCTACATGCCAAAGCACATGGAAATAGGTGTCGGCTCACCCTGGCCCGCTCTCACACGGGTTACGGTATGTGTTACAGTGCCCCTGAGTAAGGGTGGGACAAGGATTCGGGGGTTTTCTCGACCTGCGTGAGATGTCTTCTTCTTACATTAATGCGCTCGGGGGCGGCTTGCCCCTCGCATTCCGAATTTTTTTATAGATGAGGTACACATGCATACACCTTGTACATCTTATCAATCGCTTATGTCCTGTTTAATCATCTTAAATTAAGTAAGAACAAATGTGTAAGAGATCTTGTGTACATATGGTTACATGTCCATGAAAACACCATGAAGGCTATACATGTTAATTTCCGTTAGTCCTTTGTTTGGACCAAGCAAGAGCTCGATGTCGTAACAATGAATGAAGCAAGTTATATGCAAACTATGCAATGCCTGCAAGAGGTTTAATTTACATTTCTAAAAGCAATTGTGTTATACTGTTAACACTTATCAGCGCACATCTCCACAACAGCATACACACACAACAGGACGCGTCATGTATAGCACATGTGCATTCCTGTGCCCCAACAAGTTAACAACAACACGTACAGATTCTAATCTATGGCATACACTCAGACGAACCACAGACGCAACAAACACAAACATGGCAAAGCACGAGCATCTGCATCACAAACACTGACACTGATCGACTGGCGAGTGCAGATGTCTGAATTATTGGCAGTAATAAAACCAGAACAGGGGTGCATCCTTGTTCTGAAGGGAAGCTTCCCCCACCCTTTCGTCGTCAACCTCCGGCAGGCTACGAGAGCCACGCGAGGGGCGTTTTAGATTGAGAGAGGGAGACCTGGAAGAAAGGCGTAGCCTTCCCTTTGCCGATAGATAGACTTGCCTTCTTGCTTCTCCTCCTGCGTCACTGCCGCAGGCAGCGCCGCCGGTGCGCCGGCGAGTAGTACTCCTCAGCTCTCTGCCGCCTCATCTCGCGCTTAATTAGTCACACAGGTACTGCTGCTGCAAAGAGCTAAACAAAGAGACGATGCTGCATCCGAGCATTGTGGTTAGCCTATGCTTTTATAGGCATTCGTGGACTGACTGACTGACAGGTCACTCGCTGACATTAAATCTCCATGATAATAATGCAGGTACAATGGTCTCTGTGTATCACATAATTTACTGGAAATGGTGGATTCTCGCGTATCAGCGCCGCCCACTCATCTCTTCTTTGACAAATGGGAAATCTCATGCCTTTATCGAAAGGAGACCGACCACTAAGAAGACTCTGGACTCCATCTCATGCTTGAGCTTTCCCTAAGAGGGATTAACTATTGATTGCCCAATCAGCACTGACTAGTCCCCACTAACAGACTGTTTCATGGACACTGTGTGGTTGCAGTGGACGGGCACCTGTCGACGGGCGACCAAAGGGCCAACAACAATATATAGCATGGATAGGTTCCTTCATGCTTTCAACAGTTGAAGAGAGAATGTCACCATCTCAACGAACCTGAAGTCCTGCACTGTATTCCTGTTCTGGGGCATTGAATCCGTAGGCTTTGGGCAACCTCATTTTGTGGCTGCCCTGCTAGCTTTACCCAAAGAATTGGTTTAGAATTGGGGAACATTGCAAGATAACATTACATTACCCAACAGCACCGTCGTAATTCGTACGCATGTATGGGCAGTGTGCACCCCTTCCACCTTTCAAAGCGCTTTTCATTTTTTTTTTTCTTTTATCCCAAGAGAATGCATGATCTCAACAAGTAGTTGCTGAAGAAGGTGCCGCGAAGTTTGCCAAAGGGTTAAGAGGGATTTTTGTGAAAAGCACAATCTCCGATTGAAAAGGAATGCTAACAATATGGGTGGATTGCTGGTCAGTCCGCAATTGGGTAAAGGAGCTTCTTCATGCAGGTAGCAATCCTGCTCTGATGCGTTGGTGTCGACCAGCAAACCTTCCAACCTTGCCGTCGCCTGCCGTCTGGTCCATTGCCCCGTCACTCGCATTCGAAAAAAGCACCCATGCGTTTGCTGAGAACGCGCCCTACAGGCAGCTGATGATTCGGATTCGCCAATCATCTATAGCTCATGGCTGTAAAAAAGCAAGGGTGATCGACTGCTGGCTCTTTCTATAGGCAGCTGATGATTCGGATTCGGTCTCCCCATCTTTAATTTTAAGAGTGGGGAGGGGTTGTTTATCTACATCTATTTCAATAAACTATCTATCGAATCGTTGCAATTGATGTTCGATCTCGAAGAGAAGAAAGAGATCTTTAAAAAGTGAATTTTTATGATCCAATAAAAAATCAAACTTGTTTAAGTGTCGGATAAGGATCACTCGGCACTATCTAATGGTCGATGCTGCATAGGCTGGTCTCTGCGACGGACGTGCTTTGCGCTTAAAGTCAGCCAGACTGTCCGGTTTAAACTTGTGGCTTCCTTGTGGCTACCGTTCTTTTCTAGAAAAAGGCACGAGTTGAAACTTGAAAGTAGTTCAAGAAATATATGGATAAGGATAATGTAGGCACAAATTTTTGAATAAAGCGGGTGAGTAAATTTCGACTAAAAAATTATAATTTGGAACACAGAGAGCACAATATTATTATGACGGTTTCCATGCCTTAATAGCACTTTAGCAGCAACGGTGCTAGGCTGTGTCAGCGTGTCTTTCGCCTGCGTATTATGTGAGATTATTTCTCCCGAATGAATAATTGGAGAAATGATGCATTCAAATGCATCTATCTAGATGAAAGATGAAAGGGTCTGTAATCTAATGGTTACAAGAGCTTTGATAGCACCTCAGATTATAGATTTGACTCTTTGTGAGAGCGAATATTCTAGGATTTAACAGTATTGTGCTTTCACTGATAAACGATGTTTTCGTCGACAGCAATGTGCATGTGGTGACTTCGTCAATCTTGATGATTTAACAACTAAATCTTCAAACGTTCTCATATAGAGGTAGAAGTTTGCGTATTGTATTCATAGAGGTGACCGGGTGAGTATGCGTGCATTGTGAATAGATCTGAGTAGTAAGGTGTAATCTATAAAAAAAATGCATCTATTGTGTACTAATTGTGTGTTTAACTTATTTCCAAAAGCTTTTTTTGTGATACATTTCCAAAAGCTTTTGTGGTACCTTGTCCCAAATTCGATGAGACGGGAACGGAGGATGCCACTATGGCCCCGCTATGGCCCGAAGCGGCGGTGGCCCCGGTTAGGAACTTAGGATAGAACATGCTTTACCATTGAACGCCTTGAGTGAGATGGCGCCACCCAGCCCGGGCCCATCGCTCAGCCTCCCTCCTCCCTTCCACTCCCTCCCCCGCCTCCTCCACCCGCGCCACCGCCTCCCGCTCCGCCGCCTCCTCGCGGCGCACGCGCTCGCCGCCGTCGCGGGCCACCTCTCGCTCCCGGACCCACGCCCCCACACCCTCATCCTCGCCGCCTACTCCCGCCTCGCGCGCGCCTCGCCCTCCTCCCTCCTCCTCTTCCGCTCCTCCCTCCGCCTCTCCGTCGCCCCCACGCGCCACACCCTCCCGCTCGCCGTCTCCGCGGCCTCCTCCGCGGGCCCCCGCCACCTCCCGCTCGCGCTCTCCCTCCACGCCGTCGCGGTCGCCCGCAACCTCCTCCCGTCCCCGCACGTCGCCAACGCGCTCGTCTCGCTCTACGCCAGGCACGCGCTCCCGGGCGCCGCGCGCAGGGTGTTCGAGGAAATGCCCTCCGCCCCGGACGTCGTCTCGTACAACGCGCTCGTGCACGCGTACGTGAGCGCCGGGCGGGTGCGCGTCGCGCGGGAGCTGTTCGAGGCCATGCCGGCGCGGGACGCCGTGTCCTGGGGCACCGTCGTCGCCGGGTGCGCCAAGGCTGGTTGGCCGGAGGAGGCAGTGGGTCTGTTTGACAGGATGAGGGGAGAGAACGTCAGGCCCGACGATGTCACTCTGGCCGCGGTGCTGTCGTGCTGTGCACAGCTGGGGGCGCTGGACAAGGGGCGGGAGGTGCATGAGTATGTCAGGCAGACCAGGCCCCGCCCCAACGTGTTCTTGTGCACGGGGCTCGTTGATCTCTACGCAAAGTGCGGTTGCGTCGAGGCTGCAATGGAGGTGTTCGAGGCGTGCCCTGAGAGGAATGTGTTCACGTGGAACGCGCTCATTGTTGGACTGGCGATGCATGGCCATGGCGCGGTGGCACTGGAGTACTTCCACCGGATGCTGGCTCATGGAATTCAGCCAGACGGGGTCACATTCTTGGGGGTGCTGATCGCTTGTGGCCATGCTGGCCTGGTGAACATGGCGAGGCGCATATTTTCAGAAATGGAGGACGTGCATGATGTGCCCCGGGAACTGAAACACTATGGGTGCATGGCTGACCTGTTGGGTCGGGCTGGACTCATCGAAGAAGCAATGGACATGGTCAGGAAGATGCCCATGGATGGAGACAGTTATGTGTGGGGAGGTATACTTGCTGGATGTAGAATGCATCGGAACATGGAGGCAGCGGAGGTTGCGGCCCGGCATCTGTTGCAACTGAACCCTGATGATAGTGGGGTGTACTCTGCCATGGCTGGGATCTATGCAGATGGAGGTAGGTGGGAGGATGTAGCGAGGATCAGGAAGTTGATGGACGAAAGGATTGGCAGGAGAAATGCTGGCTGCAGTTCAATTATGGCAGATCTCAAATATGGTGCCCCTATGCAGAGTTGATTGCGGTGGGATATATTTATTTGAATTCACTAATTCAGAAACACTTAAAGTAGAGAGTAGTTTGGAAAGAGCAGCGGCGCGAATTGCAATTAAGACTCATGAAAACTCGAGGTACATATTTTTTAATGTGATAATTCAGATATAATTCAGGATTTGTTATCTATGTAGCTTGAGCTCCTAGTGATACCAAATCTCACTGCTCTGCAGGTGCAGGCGTAACTACTGTATTTCACGAGACCTTTTTGTGCTGCCAAATGTGAATCTAATGGAGTCATCTTGCAGTTTCACGCACAATGTGTAGTTTATCTCCATGTAACTGCACAAATATGAACTTTGTAGCAACTGCATTTTGTCGTCAAATCAAAGCTCATTCTGACGCCAACAAAGGAGGTTCGTGAATGAAGTGAAGAGGGGCACGTGGAAAATTTCCCGGCGCAGTGCAACTAAATCCTAAACCCTATTAGTGACAGTCATGTGCACAGGGCAATATGATTCTCAGGAAGGTGGATCCGACGCAATATGATTCTCAGGAATTGAACCTGAAAGTCGTGCAGCTCAGACTCCACATTTCACATTTTATCTCAGAAAATTATCCGCGGGAGACAACAAACAATCAGGATCACATGTCCTTCCGCTGCTAATGCCAGGTGGTATGTCCTGTCCGTTTGTATGTACCAGGCTGCGACAGTCTATGGTGTATGAGTTCCTACTGAAAAAAAGTGGCTTAACATCCGTCTATGGTGTGTAATTGCAAGCATGATGAGAATATTTGACTGATTTGAACAGGAGTTAAAGTTTGCGTTCCTTCAGGGCACAAAAGGCTGACTTCATATCGTTGCTGGTTTACTGATGTAGTGCTTCTCATGTACAATGTGTGCACTGTTAACCTGATTCAGTATGTGATAACATACATCTTGCTTAATGTCACTCCCCACTCCACTTCTTGCATTCCACGGGAGAGGGAGCTGAACTGCAGGAGGAAAAACATACACCATCTAGCAAAGAAATCTTCTAAGCCATTCAAGCACAGAAACAGACAAAAAGGGAAAATGAGAAACACTATATAACTGGAAGAGGAATTTGTTCAAAAAAACTCAATAAGGTATCAGATAATCCAAAAACTCAATAAGGCCTGATTCCTTTATTGCAAAGGAACACAAAAGAAAACTTATAAGAGCCGGAGAGAAATCTCGCAGCCACTCAAAAGATAACGAAACATTACTAAGTTGCCATGCTGCAAAACAGGAATTATCAGTTGGACGAGGGCAAGGCATTCTCATGAGAAATTGAGAAGTAAACGTAGCGGTAATGGATGTAGTCCCGATCTGAGTCTGTCATACTTCTGAGGCATTTTCTTGATCGGCTGTTCATTCTTTAATCATGATTCAATCATGCAGAGCTCACGGCATCAGAAAGAACCCAAGGGAGACCAAAAGGGAAAACTATCGCATTTCCAACAACCTTTTTTTTATTTTGTCCAAATCAGGTACAAGAAGCTTTCATGTATGGAATGGCTACACAGATGCTATCCAAGAAGAAATGTAAATATGTCTCTCAGTGAGATGATTCCTTCCACAAATCTGGTACTTTGTTCAATAATAACCACCCGCCGCACCCCTGATGACAAGGCATACAGTGCGTCAAATTTAAATCAGCAGGCCCAATTTCTGATGAAGCAGAAGCAATTGATTTCCTGTAATAATGAAAATCCAAACATACTCCTGATGAGATCAGGAACATGAATCATACAAACTAGTACCTGGAATACACAATTTCCCCAAGACTTCAAGCAAGGTACTCGTCTGCAAACAAGTATGACACTGTCTTCGGCCCTGCACCTGGTACTGCACATCCAATGCCTAAAAAAGATTAAAGACAAATATTATCCTCTCATAGAGTACCGACTCTGTCATACGATGCATGATGATCTACAAAAACAATAGCAGCAACCAATATAAAGTGAATGCATAAGTGGAATTATAGCTATGCCTTTCCTCAGACACGCTGGCATCAAGGCCTCTTATAAACTTAAAGAAACTTGAACTCAATTCTGTTTAGATTCAAAGCAGGTTGGACTACCAGAAACTCTACTGCAAGTATCCTGGGGACTCTGCTAACGCCTTCCAGATGACAGCCCCAGGCCCCCAGCAAACAAGGACTCACAATTGCAAAAACGTATAACGTGTTCGGTCCAGCTTGCTTCGGTTACAGCTGCAGCTGCCTTGCTGCTTCAGCTGTTGTGCAGCTATGTTAACCTGCTGCAGCTACGGCAGCAATCTCTTCCGAATGGAGTAGTTCTTGCGACAGGTGATTTATTTTCGACCAAAAATTAACAAGCTATGAAGAAAGGTCTGAGAACATGAAGTCAAGAACCAAGAGGACATCAGCACCAGGAGCACCTGGAGTAGAGTGCAATGCTGGTGTTAAGTCTGATGAGAACTCAATAAAAGGGACTCCTGATTATCTAAGGTCATGGGCCACCTATGACATGTATACACGGATGTAGCAAACAAGCCTAAGGTCAAGTCCACTCCAGTAAAAACAACCAAACCAAATTCAGGTTGTGATTGTAGGAATGGACTTACTCATTAGATGAGCTATTGGACATAACACTGGAAATTTTCTTGTTTTGTATTTCCTTTTCATGTTCTGATGGACAAAACATGATCATGCAAAAGCCTTCTGTTGAGTACTGGCCATTAAATCAAGACCATAGGAATTGCAGATTTCTCTATGGAACTGAGTATATGCATACAATGTGAAAGAAAATGTAATTTGCACAATTAAAAAGCAAGAGGTGATTTTACGTTTTGCACAGTTACTTGTTCAAGTTCAATGCGAGCGTAGACGTCATTCTTCGCCAGAGCCATGATATCGCTGCGGAAACAGGCAAGACTGAAAATTAAGATACTCCAAGAGGATACAAAAAAATGGTAAATGAAGTAATGGGATCAGCTATGTAAGTTTCTCTTAAGTTAGTCTGAAGATCGTGCCAAGACAGGTTTCATTTTGATATGATGTACTCAATTTTGTGGAACATCATATAGAGAGCATTCAACCACGTAACATATATACAAAGAAATCAGTAACAAAGATAGTGTGTCTTTGTTAAGTTTCAGGAAACCAGCAAAGAGCTAATGTTCAGAACATCCAAAGTATATTTTAAAAAAGTAAACAAAGATTATACCAAATGGACAGGATGTTTAAGAGTGCGTTTTTCAACACATAGCAGCCCCTTCTTTTTTAGCTTAATAGAAGGACCTGTGATAGATATTTTTTTGAGCAAAAGATCATTGGAAGGTAAAAGCAGTTAGCTTTTAGGGACTTAGGAGGATGATCATAAAATTGGTAGCAGTGCTGGTAAATTGGAAAACATAGTTCTACCAGCTCCTTAATTTCTAAAAGCCTCGAACAATAGATCCCAAGCACTATCTAGAAACAAGATAAACCTGAAGCTCTCTAGAGTTTAGATCCACAAAAGATTTGTTTTCATTTGAAATACCTTGTTAATATGCATCTTGCTATCCTGGGAATAGATAGATGGTACAGATGTATAAAGGACTGAGTAGAAGAAATGTCAAAGGTTATGGGATGGCTAAGTAATGGTAAAAGATAGCAACTAGGAGGTCAGGACCAAAGTTTTACAAAAAAAACAATTTCATTTTGGCATAATGTCATTACCCCACAAAGGTGAATGGCACAAGACCACAAGTAATAGCTAACCACTTTGACATTATCGAATATCATCACAGAAAGTTCACAGTTCACACCCCCTCCACGAAACACACCATAGCTAGCCAAGTATCCAATGTTGGAGATCACAATAAAAATCAGACAAGGACCAGTTTCTTGACTTATTTTGAGGTGCAGAGGCCCAGTGCAACACTTCATCAGACAGAATTGCAGAAGCCACTTGGTTTCATCAATACAATATAACAGAACAGGATAGCACCACAGCAAAAGCAAACATTACAGTATGCAAACCTGAGTGAGTAGACATCACGGAGGGATCCATTGTCATCAACTATAGGAATTGAGCTTACTCTATCTGGAGAGGAATGAATCGACATAATAGTTCAATTCAGTAACAGTTACTTTATTAAGATTGACAGTTATAAGTTCAGAAGCAGCACATGCAAAAAAAAAGGCTTTGAATATCCGCAAACATGGGGGGGAAAAAACAGTCAAATTTTTTTGGTGTTTCAAATGCACTTGGTAGAGTTCATTGCTCATACACAACTTCATACCATAAATCCATTTGTCTGAATCCCTAGAGTTAACAAACCAGTAAAACATTCCATAAATACTGATACAACATTGCTCGCAAAGTCCTCCAATATAATCTAGTAAAGATGCATTTCCTAATGTGCCACTGCAGCAGAAAACCATTTTGTAAGGGAACACATTATACAGATCAATTGTACATTAATCTAGACATTAAGTGCTTTTGCTGGGTGCAACATTAGTTTTGCAGGAATCCAATAAGTAAAAACTAAGGAACACTCCTTTCTCCTAGTTTAAAAAGTCATTCTGTTTTTTTTTTTTTTTGAAAAGAAAGAAAAAAAAAGTCATTCTGTAACAAGTACACAAATTGTAACAGTTGGAGACTAAGGTGATGTGATGCATGATCCTACCTATCACCTAAGGCGTTACATGTTAGAAAGCTTCATGCACATTCCATTGTACAATTTAGTTCATACCTTCACTGTTGATTTGAAATTGTTATCTGCATTATTCAAGAAGAACTAATCACATGATTAAGTTGATTTCTTAAGTCACTTATTGGCTATTGCCGTTTATGATCTTAACAGTTGGAAACATCAATACGAACACTGCATATGAAATGTCAAGCTACCTTGAAGCAGCAGATCCAGGCAGGAATTTAATGGAGAACTCAATGGCAAAGTTCTGAGCAGTCTGTTACTTGTTCTCCCTGTATGTGGAGACCAAGTACCAATAGGAATATTGAGAAGCTGATTGTGTAGAAGAGAATAACCTTCAGGCTGTTCTTGTAGCTTCGAGCAAAGAACTAAAAACATCAAGATAAAAGTTAGCTTAATTTGACACAGGTGAAATTAATCAAGTAATAGGTCATTAGTCTTATAGAACAATATCATACATGTCAAAATCCCCTGAAGGGTTGCAAGATTAAGCAAAGGCATCCCTGATGAATCTGGCAACGACTTAAAGATAGGAACTGAAGATATTTCATTTCTGATTATAGTCAGTGCCACATCCACTAAATTATCTGAATCCTTAACCTGAAGAAAGACATATAGCGCCATAAGATAGAAAAACAAGTGTTTACTAGAAATGTTTAGCTCCAATAATGCAGAATATTAAAGAAAAACTATTGTGAGATTATTACAAGTCCAGTCCCTCCCAGCCCATGAAAAAAGGCACCATCCTTAGTTCCGGAGAAAGAATCTCATAATGACATGCACATTGCTCAATGAGCAGATCAAATAATCATAAGGAATAATAATCCAAAAAGTGAAAAACAAAATAGTTATATCCATTTTTATCTTCATTCATGGTGTTGAAACAGTTAGATTTTGATGGGGCAAATGATGGTAATATCTATTGTGTCAATTTTATTCCTCTTGCAAGGTAATAAAGAATTTGTAATTTGCCTGACACAGATGGCATTAAGATTAATAGTGTATTAGAGACAACACTAACAATCTCGTACACAATATCTTTTCATGTTTTGAGGTGCTGTTTAACTGTTTATACAGAAAAAAAATTGAATAAAAAAATCTGGCGGATATATGGAGAAGTACATGAATTAATGGCCTTCTCTGCACAGCAGCACCATCAGGCCCACCATAAAACTGCAGTTTTGCTTCTTTCCAAGCAGAAATAGGATGCATTTCAAGCTCTTCATTGCCAAGAGCCCTTATGTTTCTCTGCAACTGCGAAGCAAATAATAATTAATACAAACATAAAATGCTTTCAAGGAGAAACACAGTTTTATTCATCCCCACCTTTCTCAACATTAATACAAAATCGGATGCAGTGAGCATGCCTGTTATGGTTCCCTGATGGTCGTCCCAGAGAGGAACTAAAGCAAGGCCCTGAAAAAAAAAAGGTTAACTGCAAGCTACTCTAAAATGATTTAATCAGCAGAAGGGGACACCAAAGTTGGCTAGAGGTCCAGATGGTATACAGCAACACCGCGCACAAACAATGATTTAACAGACAAATAGGACCCTAAAAGGGCACAATTGCCTATTTGTCAAAGTTATTTCATTCTGAATGGATGTACAGTCATGCCAATTGCAGGTACAGATGAAACAAATGCATGCTTCTATAAGTTTTGTTGTTTGTCCAGTTATAGACCATAATAAAGAAAATAAATTTAACTGTTTCTAAAAATGAGGATGATAGTTTCCAGAACATCTTCTAAAATTCTTCAATAATAAAAATAAAACAGAACAAAGTTCATGTCAGAGCAAACGAGCACCACAAAGGAGAAGTGAATGTTTTGGAGCAATTCTTCCAAGCATGGCAGCACACATACCTCGTCATGCATTATTTTAAATGCTTGCTTAACAGGAAGCTGAGTGTCCAAAATTGCTAACTGAAATGTTTATAGGATAATAGGAACACCAATTATTCACATATAGTCTAAAGCAAAGTGACTTATAAGTTACAAGAAAAGAACCTGACCTTGCTAGAAAGAGGAACAACTTCATATATGGTATTATGTAATAATATTCCAGAGATCCCATGGCGGAAAACTGCTATTTGCATGCCTGGGTTTTGAGATGAAGGCTCTGGAGGCATCTGTTTGGACATTCAAGACCACAGTATATAACAGATCTATAGTTCAGGAATATGCAAACCAGAAAATACAATATCAAACTTCTGAGACATACTGTTGTCAAAATGGTACCCTCATCCATATTAATTCCTCTGATTGGAGAAGGCTCTGGCTGCGCAACTGGTTGTGCATTGTTTTCCACAAGCACCTTGTTGCTGATCAGTCCATATTCATCACGCATAAAAGGTTTCGACTCATCACACCTCCAGACACCATCAACCAAAAATCGGTACTGAATTGCACCAGGAAGAAACATAAATGCATGTAATGGCACCAAAAAGAAAAGTAACAGGAGCAAGAGAATATTTTATGCAAAAGCCGGGCAGTGTGCACTGGTACACTGGAATATCATCTACAAATAGTTTGCTAACTTTTGAATGGAACCATACAATCACATCTGAACATTATAGTTGACAGAATTACAAATAACAAAGGTGTAAGTTTGGTAACAAATGCGCAATGTTACCTTCAAGAATTACATAGAAGTAAAAAAAAAGCCAAACATCTAATATAAAAACCATTGTGAATATGTCAAATATCTAATGTTTCTATCAATTTCTAGGAATTGAAAGAAATATATCTTGAAGAAATGGTTCACAACAGTTGGTTGCTAAATATGTAAGTACTTCAAAGGAGTGAAAGACAGCCGAGAATTAAGGGGCATTCAGTACATATTTAGTGTAACTGCAAGTATTAATTGCCAGCAGGGAAAAGGCGTCACAATAAATAAGCTCCCTATATACATGGAACGAAATGTCAAATGCGGAAACCTGAGAGATAGAGGTATGACTGTATTTAACTGTAACTCACTTTATAATGACACTGAAGGGATGCTTTTGTGATGCAGCAACAAACTGTTGTGGCATTTTCCTTTATGGCAGTCACTACGCAATGGCTAAAGCCTCTTGTCGGAAACGACATTACCCCGACACCTATGCCACGTCTTACTACAGGATATACCAACTTTTTAACACATATGTCCATGGTTTATGCAATGTTAGAACCCCAGACTGGTGAACTACATTTCTGGATAAGGAGTTCCAAATGCCTAATACCGCCCATGAACCATGTATTTGAGAACAGAAGATATTTAACTCGAACATTCATTTCAGCATTCACTAGCTACTAACGGTAAACCATCCACGTGCCCCACAAAAATCCAGCAGGTACGGCAGCTATGCATCGAAACAGAATAGCTCCCTCCAAGACACCGACCACCACACCTCCCCCCTGGATATGCAAGGATCATCAGCGACCGCAAGCATTAAACCCACACGCACCGCCGCCCAGCGCCTCAACGCCCACCCGCTGCAACTACCAACTAACGCAGATGCATTTCTTCCCGCGACAATCTGACAAAACAGCACGCCGCGACATACCAAGCGGAATCAAACCCAGGATTCCTATCTGTCAGACCGTCACCAAGCACAATTCTAAACAATCATGGAAAGTAACAGCCGTGCAAGGTAACGGGCTCAATTCTATCCACAAGGGCGCCAATCCGAGAACCCGCAGACCTACCAGAGCAAACTACCAAGCAGTGTAACAAATCCAAGCGCAGGAACGACGACAAGCAAATCAATCAGGCGCAAGGCGAATCAGAGCAGCACGAAGCAGCGACCCACCTGGTAAACCCCGGGGGGCAGATCGAAGACGACCTGGAACTCGGTCCCGACCAGCGCCATGGGGTACTCCCTCCACCTGCGGCCACAGCAAGCAAAGGCGGGAACCAGGAATCAGCATTACAACATCCCCCTCCGCCACCGCAAAGCCGAACCCAGACGCGGGGGGGGGGGGGGGGGGGGGGGCACACAAAAAATAAAAAACAAAGGGCGCCCACGCCTTCCCCGCGCCCCCGGCCCCGAGCCGGGACCTCCGGTGAGCAGTGCCCGTACTCACCCGGTGAAGCTGCCGCAGAAGGAGGCGTGCCGGCCGCCGTACGGCCACGAGAAGCGCTGCAGCACCATGGGGGAACCCTAGCGGCGCGCGAGAGGAGCGGGCGGGCGAGGGAGGGATGCAGGGGGAGCAGCGCCGGCGCCCCCGACGCCGACCAGCCGACCGACCGACCAAACCCTAGCCCCGCGGGAGCGAGCCCATCCGCGGGGGGACCCAGCCGGCCGGCCCGGATTATATGGGCGCTGGGGGAAGGGGAGGCGCACGCAGGCGCAGGCGGGGAGGGAGGCAGAGGCGGAAGAGGAAATTTGGTGTGAAGGGGGGTGTGGGGAGAGCGGAGCGAGGGAGGAGTGAGGAGGGGAGGGGCGTTGGAGCGCGTGTGCGCCAACGGCGTCCGCGCCCTCGTTTTTTTGTTGGCTTGCGCTTGGGGTTGGCTCGGGTTGTTGGTGGGTACGGCGGCCTCTTCCCCTCTTCGCCTTCGCTGGTCCTCCCTCCAGGTCCTGTTTGGTTGGCAGTAGCACAAAAAATTTTAATTAATAATTAGAAATACTAAATAAAAAAGATAATTTGTAAAATTAACTCTACAACTCTGTAGTACTCCGCGAGACGAACCTAATGAGGTCTTTGACCGTACGATTAGAGCACGGTTACTGTAGCATTACTGTAGCCAATCATCGATTAATTATTTTCATTAGATTCGTCGTGAAAAGATTTTGCAAATAAATTTCGTTTATTACTCCATATATATAATATTTTTTCTCATAAATTGTGCGTGCTACTCGTGCTAAACAAGGCCCCAGTCCAGCCCCCACCGTCGCTTCCGTTTTTTTGCCAACTTTTTTTATTGGGGTTTTGCACTGAAATTTCTGGGGGCGTTTGCGCTGGTGGTGCTCCTCTCTTTGGGCCGGCAGGGAATGATTGGTCGGCGCTTCGCCCGTGGCGGGCGTCTGTGGGTTTTCCTTGTTGCCTGTGCTTGGATGATGTGGTTTTTTTTTTCTCCCCCTCGCCCCTTTGGAGCTCCTTTTTTCCCCACCTTTTCGCTAGGGTCTTTTTGAGGAGCGTGTGTCAATCAAAAAGAGGGGGGAGAAACGTGCTTAGCTGGGGATGTTTTGTCATCTAGTGCAGCCATATGCTCCATTGAGGTGACAATGGACGGATTTAATGCTGGATCAGCGGGTGATAAAATCTTACGGAGCAGAAAAACAGACACCGCTAATGGAGAACACATCGCGCTTTCGTGTCGGGCATGCCAAAAGAACACGTGTCGGTGGAGCTAGCAGGGCGAGCGGCGTCTAGCCAAAAGATAGATGGAGGGTGGCGGTGATGGCGGCATATGCTGCAGGTCGTTGTGGCTTGATTTACGTCAAAGAAACCTGACATATGTACTGGGGAATAGAGATAGAGTATCTTTAAAGTAGTTTTGTAAGCATCTCGGTAGTACATCGTCCGATGTAGTACTCTACTTTCATGGTGAAAAGACTAGTCAAGAAAAAGGAGGAATAAATTCACTCTAACATCAATCTTTATCTGATGTGTTCTTTTACATGTTGGAGAGACTTTTTACCCTTTTAGATTTTAAAAGCTTCCTTAAGTTAACACACAAGAGTTAAGATGTATAAAAAAATTGTTCTAAATTTTGATAGATTCAGTTTCCAAATGGGTGCTCAATTGTAGAGGTCTACATAATAACTGAAATGAAGAGATGAGCTTTCAACCTTTTTGAGGAACTGTTTAAGAGATTTATCAAAGTAATGGAACATGTAACGTAAGATGGTATGGATATTGTTTCTCAGTGTCGTCATTGTTTTCGTCGTTCAGTAGATGGGAGTTGGCGTTACTAATACAAGACACGTAGTTCTTTAGCGGCGACAAACCAAAAGATTACGTGTACGCGAAGTATACCTTATACCTCTAGCTTGTTGATGCCAAAGAAGAAGCTATACACTTGTGCAAGAGCTATATCATCCTTGGAGTGTCTACTGAGAATCCCGATGTTTGGATTTACAATTCGAGATGGCTTCCTTTACAAACATAATATATTATTGAAGCTTTACTTCGATGGCATAGGGTTAATGGAGGACAGGGCCAGAAAATATCTTCAGTTTGCCCAGCAGTTTATTTGGTTTGATTATCTACCTTTTGAGCCTTTTTACATTTCTATAGATCCTCTATACAGTTTTCCAAGATAATAAATTAAAGATGCGCTGCAGGGAAATATTTCATTTCTTAGCTTTTTTTGCTAGGCAGATTTTTTTTTTGCGAGGTTGTTTCATTTTTTAGCTCAGATACATGAAGTTCCAAATGTATATTCGATTCATAAAGTCCACAAAATTAAGGTGTCAACCTTTACTGTCATCGGATTGCACACATATAGCCCTTATTAACTTTCTTTGATAGGCTGATAGCATGCATGCCCTGCCAATGATCACATGTTATTGAAGCATGCATAGGCATGCTAAAAGCTAATCATGGCAACTATTCGACTATCGTAGATAATTTAGGCCGCTTGACATCAAGAACTTAAGCTATTCATAGGCTAATGGTGGACCTGTTCTTGCGCATAGGGGCTCATTAGCTAGGAAACTAAATAAAAAATAATTATATTTGCCAATATTCGACATTTACAACAATATTTTGGTTTTTAAAATGCAACACCATTTCAGTCACAATATAACAAAACTATTAATATATATGTACCAGGTTGAGCATACATTGGAACCAAAAAAAATAATTGGCCAAACCACTGGTTCTCACAAATAAACTTGTTTACCATTATTACACTTGCTTTTTTAGAACATGCAACACTTGTGTATAAGAATTGGGATCATTCATAAAAGCTCTCTAGCACTACTACAAAAATGATTTGTAGCAACGCCTCGAATTTTTTTAGGGGCGGACCAAAAAGTCACTCGTTCCTACAAATATCATTTGTAGGGACGGCTCACCCCCCCCCACCCGCCCTAGAAAAGGTCTATAAAAATCTGGGCTTCTTCCTCCTCCCGACCCCCTATTGTTTGTTCGGGTGAGGAGCTCCCCAAGATCTAAAAAAAAAGAAAAAAAGGGGGGAAGGTTTTCAACTCGATTTCCTTGAAGTTTGGGGCTCTAGGAGGTAAGTTGACAATAATTCCTTATCATTCCTAAGCTCTTTTATTAGATTTGTGGCTCAAATGGAGCTCTCTTTATCTCTAACTAGCTCTAGATCTCCATGGTGTGGATTAGCCATTTGAAACACGATTTGCCTCAAACTTTTGGATGAAGTTGTGCTATTTTAGTAGAAGTACAAGATTATCTAATCATTTGGACTAGATCTATATGTTTTAGCCCCATTCCTAAGTAAATTACTTACTAAATCTATGAAGGAGAGAGAAGAAGATTTGTTTTTTCCTATTTTTACGCACATGCATGATAGATTTTTTTTCAAGATATTGTGGTACAATAATAGTAAATTACTTACTAGATATTTGTGTCGTTTCATTATGCATAAAAGTGACCCACCCCTACAAATGCATCTCTAGAGGCGGGTGAGGGGGTGGCCCACCTCTAGAAATGGGGTTTTTAGGGGTGGTTTCTTTACCCGCCCCTGAAAAAGAGTATTTTTAGCAGCGACAAGTAGCCCGCCCCTAGAAATTCGTTTTTACCCGCCCCTACAAATGCTTTTCGTAGTAGTGTAGAACGATAGTATAAGTAGGTGGTGGCACGTGGTGCAAGACACATGCCGCCCAATTTATTTTAGGATTTTTGTCACTTAAGCTTGTTTCAGAAGAAATGCTTAGGTTTCACCATCGGTATATGAATAGAAGTAGAGAATGTGAAACATATAATTTAGCTTTGATTTATGATAGTATTGGATCACATTTATTTACAATCCCATATTTTCAATTACCTGTCAAAGTGTTGCCTTGCAAACCATATTATCAGTCATATCCTAAACATTATATATTTTGAAACGAATGGAGTATATATCTTTTTAAAAAACAAATATTTGAAAAATGTCAAAGATGGCAGCAGATATTTTGGGTCAGAGAGTAAGTCTCTGTTACTCGACCATTTTTTGTAAGAGAACTAATAACCCGGCCCACGAGTTCACCCAAGGTCAGAAACCAGGCATGCATGATGCATGGCACACCAAAAGCACGACGGACAAATGCCAGTACGGCACGCCGGCACCTCTAGATTAGCCGAAGTGGGGCAGGGTTGTTCTATATATATTGAAAGTGCTGAAACTCTACAAGAAAGGTCGCTTAATTAAAGAAGAATTGCCAAAACTTTCAGATGAGAGCACACTTTTTTCCTGCGGCCCCTAGATTAGTGGATGATTACTTTGGAGGGAATTAAAGTGACAACATGCAGTGCAGGGCATGGACGACTACTCTTTGGCTGCCTGACGACTGACTTTTTCTATCCGGACGTGATGGAATCCAGCGTAACATTTTGGGGGCCGGGCCGGGGCGTGGTGTTGCCGTCAATCTCAGGTGAGCAGCCTCCATCAGATAACAATAATAATGTTTCCGCGACGTGACGGGGATGGAAACTTTGGGTTTTTGTTTGTGATGTAACTAACCGACCGTGCATAGAGAAGCAAGCCAAGCATCCAATTGCCCCCCCCCCCCCCCCCCCCCCCGAACCCACGGCCATGCATGCTAACGTGGCGACGGTGCACGTACTCGGTCCAAAACCCACATGGGTTCATTTGGAGGGGAATATAATTACTATGAAGCTTCGAAATGTGTCTCGATCGTATTGTACTACGGAGAAGTGTAATTTTTATTTGCTGTTGTTTTCCGCCGCTGTAGATGTGTGTCGTCACCGTAAAAAGTTGCAGAGAGACACTCCACCCAAATCATTGAACGATCGATGCGTGCGCATGATGCGCGGCAACAGGGACGACGTTCCCCGGCAGGGGACCGTACCGTACTGCAAGAACATTCTCATCATATCCGCCACGATGTAGTAGGTTAAAGTTAAAATTATCATCACATTATTTATTACCACCGTCCCGTGCCACGGGCACTATTGGGGATGCAAGCAAATATATTTTAGGTTATTGGATCGATCCAAAAATTAATAAAAATGAACTAGAATGACATTCTACGTAAATATTTTGGGAGAAGAGAAATAAACTAGAGTATCATGTTATCATAATTAATTAGCTTACTAAAAAATACCATTCAGTGACCACTTGCATCCTTAGTCACCATACATGAGAGGGTCCACATATGGTGCTTGTAGAGAAGTAGATGGACCTGGTGACCAAGCATGTGATACTTAAAGACGACCGAGCTCGGCGGTGCTTGTGAGGCAACACGCAACTTTTTCTCTCTCCCTAAGATATTAGTGCAAAGACCGAGGCTTATCCACACTTATGTCACACCCGGTTTTAAGAAGAAAACCGAATGCATAGCTATATGTATGCCAGGATCAAGTTTCATACATATAGAGACATCATAAGTGAATAATCAGTAACATTATCACGTAAAAGCAATAATTAAAAGATTATCAGAGTTATATAGCTTATCCTGGAAACGATGGCTTCAACTTCAACGATGGCTTCAACTTCACAGGCAAGCGACTGGGGGTTGCGTACGCCTAGAACTCAGCATCATCTTCAAAATCTTTATACACCTTCTCCTTCTGAGCAGCAGTAAGCAAGGGTGAGTACACTTATGGTTGGTACTCAGCAAGGCCACAAGAAATAACCAGAATGTGATTTATATCCATCTTAAAGTTTATTAATCATGTGAGGGTCCAACCCGCTCTTGACCGTGAGCACGGCTAACCGGTTAGTTTTAACTCTGCAGAGGTTGTACACTCTCACCACAATTCGCGTAAAAGTTCCGAAGAACTTTGAACCCAACCACGCAATGTGCTAGCTAGGCACAATACCACACTTCCGAGGTGTGATTGCATAGGGACGCTACGAGGCCTTTACAAAGAATCACTATATGTACGCACTGGCCCCTTGCTTTCTGCGGTACCTCAGAAGACGAAGCTTCCTTCACCCGCTCCTCAAATCTCGATAACCCAAAAATCCACCAATCAAACGCCCCAAGCACGACATATAGATCATTTAATTACTTAGCCAAGACCAGAGCCATATAGTATTGTGGTTGTACGGTTTTCTTGGGTGGTTCTCCATGTTCCAATTAAATCATAGTACTCTTGTATATAAACATAGATAGAAAGATGGTTAGGGTCACTTGCCTTTCTCCAACGAAAAGCTACTCTTACTGCTCTTCAGCTTTTGCTCACTTGGAACTCTTGATCTTCAATCTTCAAACAGCGATCCTTCTACTCGGAACAATCATCGGGCAAACATACAAAGCAAACAAGAGGATACATCTAAGAACAATACACCAAAACAAAATAAAGTCTTTAAAAGAGCATACCAAAGGATAGGGCTCGCTGCTACGGTGACGAGAGCGCAAGAAACGCGAAAAACGGAACTAGGACGTGGAAACTATGGGATAAACAATGCTTCAGGGATCTAGTCGCGATTAACTATAGAGTTAAGAGCTAGCGGAAAAGATTTGCAAGACACAGAAAACTATGCTCACAGAGGATAAAAAGGTGATAAAGCTATTGCACATGATGCAAGGATCACGTGAGCGCGAGAATCGATGAAAACGGAGCTAAAACGTGAAATATATGGCTAAAACAAGGTTCTAAGAACTTGTTTGCGAGAGTTCTGAACTTCCAGGGGCTAGCTTTAAAGAAACCAGGGACTAAAACAAGATTAAACCTAAACTATAGGGGCTAGAAAGCAAAACTAGAGGTCCTGGGCGGCGGGTTAGATTTTAGGAAAAGGCAGGGGCTAAACTAGAAAATAAAGGGCTACCTTGTAAATACTTTTGAACATGTGTGGATCGCGGGTTGATTTTTAGCAAAACGGAAGGGCTCTTTTGCAAACTGGACTAGGGTTGACCGGTATCAGCTCAGTTGACCCCGGATTGGATCTAATCTGGACCTTCGGATCTTGATTCGACGGCTCAGGACGGTTGGACGGGACAGCGGCGGTGCTGAGTCGGCCGGCGGCAAGGTCTGCGGCGGCGGGCGGCGGCGAGATTGCCGGACTTCATCGAAAACGACCGTCCGGGCACGGTTTCGAGCGTTTGTTGGCCTGGGAGAGGGAGAGTGAGACGGGTAACGCATCTAGGGGTCTGTGCATGGCTTCGACGAGCAAGGCGAGGCACTCCGCGACGGCGCCCGGGTGCCTAGCTCCGGTGAGCTAGTGGGGCGACTAGGAGACACGAGAGAGAGGGAAAGAGGGATGGTGAGAGTCCTCACCACATGGCGGAGCTTCTGCGGCGGTCTAGGTCGACGAGAAGGCGACGGAACAAGAGATCGACGGCGACCCGAGCTTGGCGAGCTCCAATGGCGGGCCGGGCTAGGGTTTGCGAGGCGAGAGGCGGCGGCTTCGGGGTAGGGTTCAAGGGGTGTCTAGGGGCGCTTATATAGGGGCGGACTCGGGCCCTTGGCGTGCGGGCCACGGCAGGGAGCGGCGAGGCGTAGCGCGGCCGGACTCCTTGAGTCCGTGTCGCCCACGGGGAAGGAAGACGACCCCGACAGACGGGGCCTGCCTGTCGGCGGCAGAGAGGAGAGGGAGGAGGGCGCCGAGATGGGCCGGAAGCAGGAGGAGCTGGGCCGGCGGGAGGAAAACTGGGCCGGGCGGAAATGGGCTGAAGGGGAAGAAAAAGAAAAGAGGAAAGGGAGAGGGGATTGGGCTGGGCCAAAACAGAAAAGGAGAAAGAGAGGGAGAGAGAAGGGAAAGGTTTTTCTTTTCTTTTTGAATAAAGAACACACACAATTCATTTGAATTTAAATTTGGAGAAATTAAATTCAACTTAACCCCAACAATAAAATAAATGCAATTTAGCATGAATGCAACACAAACAAAAAGACCCCATTTAATTTGGAAAAACAACCAATATTTATTTTCTTGTACTAAATTCCCTGTAAAGAAAATAAATGTTGGAAAATTTTAAAAAACTATGAGAAAATTATTGTTTTATTTTTAATTTTAATCACATCCTGAAATTCAAAAATTTCAGGGTGTGACAACTTACCACTACGATCACACGCATCTAGTATATATATATATACATATATATATATATACATATATATATATATATATACTTATCTTATATATGGACGTCTATCAAGACTTTTGTAGTTGTAGAATGTCATGTAAAATAAGTTTTTATGTGTAAATGAAACTTCTTATTAGTGGAAGTTGGTAGCTAGGCAGCTAGCAACAAACAGGTGCTCTGGATTCAGAAGGAAAAAAAAAGAGGAGAAATAGAGTATAGTAGTGTAGTACGACAATGATGTCTGTTTCATACTGATAGAACGAGGAATGGACGAGGCGCCAAAGAACAGCTGTTGGGGAGCAGGAAAGGACGACGGCGAAAGCAAAGGAAACGAGAGGGAGGTCGATGGGCAAAAAAGAAAGAAAGTAAGTAATTAAGAAAGCAGGGTAGGAGTAGAAGAAGAAACCAATGGAGACAACCTGGTGGCTCCATTTTTAATCGATGATCGCGATGACCGCGTATCATAGTGCTCCGGAGGATCATCAAGTGACGATCTTTAGAATTGACCGGAAACATGGTGCCCGAGAGAGAAGTCCGGCCGAACGAACAAACCTGCCGGGAGGAAAAGTCCGTCAGTGGTTGTTGCGATGCGTGGAACCTGGTCGTTCCCCGAAACGGAAACTTGTAGTAGGACCGACCCTAGCGATGGACAAAGGCTATGGTTGCAGACTCGAAGAATTATCTTAGATCCCGACCGTCAAATATTATATATCGAGTGGGTTTGGAAACGGGCGAGCTCCGGGAATGGGCCGGATTTCCTTTCGTCTAATCTATAAAATCTATATAGTTGATCCCCACTAAGAGTCATAACTTCTATTTCTTTGCAACCAAATTGACCCACATCACCTCAAATTCTTATCACCGTTAGATCGTTTCCTTCTGTGGACATCCACCTGTCCATTTGTAAGTTACTATTTCCAATCCATTTATTCATGCACCCATTCATCATGTCGCAATGTATTACTCGAACCATGACACAAAACTGCTTCCCACTAATATCACACACCAGTACTCAGCAATCAAAAGTCATCTCCCAGTCACGTTAAGATCCAACAATCAAGAGTCATCTTAATGGCGTCATTATCCTTTCAATTCCTCTCCAGCATAATGTTATGCCACTCGCTCACCCTCCAGAAGCAACGCATTCCTGTTCACTGTCAAAAAAATGAAGCAGCGCATCCAACTCGCCCCCGGCAAGTATGACAAGGTCCTCCAGGCCGGCTATGACTTTGCGAAGCTAATGGCAGCACATGACAGCTCCATTGCAACACCGTCGGGCGACCGTGAGTTGCCCCCTCTTCTGGAAGCCATCCAACAAAACCTTCATTATTATAATCATCCAATCAACTTCATGCACATCTTATATCCATGAAATGCATGTTTTATTCATTTCTTTCTTCTCTAAACAAAGAATAACTCAAAAATCTATTATTTTCCGTCCAAGAGATTTCTCATATGACTTTCAACATAATCTCTACAAATGCAAAATTAATATGAGCTTTTCTTTATTAAAAAAATCTATCATTTTTTTAGCGAACTCAATCTAAGTGCTTATTTGTCTTACTACATGCTCTCTATAGTGTTTTATTTAAATAATTATTATATTTTTATCATATTTTATTGAAAATCTCTTTTAAATCCCCCAACAATGCGTGAAAAATCTCAAAGAAGAAACAACGCGCTACGGCTATACGTCGCTCGTGCTGTAAAATCCAAATCCATCGCGTGAAGCAGTTGACCGTCCGCTAGTGGACTGCCCGTTAGTTCATTTGGTCCAATAGCAACTATAGCCCTCGAGGTTAGGCCAGGGTTAACCATTTCGTTTTCCGATGAAATCCCGGTGTTTAGCGGAAACGAAATTTCGGAACGAAATTTCGGTAAATTTCGGTGGATTTCGGTGAATTTTGGACGAAATTTGTTGAATTTTGAATTTTGAAACGAAATATATCGAAAAATACCGAAATTTCGGATCCCGGTAACTAGCGGAAACGAAAAAAAACCGAAATTTCGGCGAAATTCCACCGAAAAATTAAACCCTGGGTTAGACTCGGTGAGCTGGTGACAGTTCTATACCAGATGTGCATGCAGCAGTTCTGCAGCGGCTTTAACTTTACTTTTTGCCTACATGAAGATACCCCGTGATCTTTGCATTTAAGATAGACTGGTATCAACGTCTTCACCTCAGGTTTTGGTTGGTATGATCCGCCGATGACCAAGGTGGTCAAATAGGTATTTGTTAGGAGATGTTATGAAACAAACAGCATGTCACCATATGGAGCAATAAATGACTAACCCACCTTTTTTCTTGTTTCCCTTTTTTCCTTTCTTTTTTCTTGTCTAGCGTTTCCTATTTTTAATTCTTTTTGTTTTATTTTTTAATTCTACACAATAGAAGAACATATCATTATTTTATTTTATTTTATTATTTTTTATTTCTCTTCTTTCCTGGTTTAATTCATTTTTATTTTTTATTTTCTTTTCCTTATTTTTTATTTTTTAACTACACTTTTTCTTCCAAGTTTTTCCTTTCATAATTTTCCCTTTTCAACTTTAACATGTTTTTGCTTCTATTTCTTTTTCTCTTATATTTTATTTCCATTCCTTGTATTTTACGTGACTCTTTTATTCCCTTTTCTATTTATTTTCTTGGTATGGTAGGTTACTTTGCATCCAAATTTGTTACTTGAGTTCATACGACTGATTTTAAAATTATATTTTTTCTTTTCTATCATTATTTGTTCGTTGCATATTATTATTTGTTCGTTATGTTAACTTTTTGTTTGTAGAAAATAATTATTTATTCGTGCTGCTAAAAATTTATTCCCAGTAGTCAAAATTCATTATTAAGTATTAAAAAATAATTTTTAAAAATATCGTGCAAATATTGGCAATTGTGTTCTTGTTTCAAAGATCTTATGGTGCAAATTAAATTTAATTTAGATACACAGTTGAAGATTTATAGTTTTGTTAAGCTCTAAATTTTCTTGCATGTGGGATGACATCACCAATTTTATCTTTTTTGGGCGGTTGTTTTCTATCTTGAACAAGTGTATCAGACCCAACGTACAATAGATGAATTAAATAAAGGAAAAAGTTCATTTTTGGCCATTGTAGTGAAAATGGCCTCTCATGCCATATTTCAATATAATATTTCGGTGATTGATATAGACAACACAACACTTGGACTAATATGATTGTTAAGATGACCATTCTCAGGCTTTTAGGTTCAAGTGATGACAAAGAGAAGATAGGCGTAGCTAGGCCCGAAGGGCCGCCCCTACGATGGTTCACCAGTTGAACCGATGATAGGGAAATTGTACTCACCGGTGCAACAGACTCAGAGAAGGCCAAATTAGCAGAGTACACCGGTTGAACCGACGTTGGTTTCTGAAGCGTCGGTGCAGTTGTCCAGAGACTCCATTTTTGGGGGTTTCTGAGATTACATGCACCGGTTGAACCGACGTTAGTTTTGAGAGCATCGGTTGATTGAAGATTACATGCACCGGTTGAACCGACATTAGTTTTGAAAGTGTCGGTCGATTGATCAAGTAGCCGTTGGAGCAGTAACGGCTAGTTGCTGGGAAAATACACTCACCGGTTAAACCGGTGATGACAAAAACTGGAGCGTCGGTTTAACCGGCAATAAGGAATTTTGTCAGCCTTTTCCCAACGGCTCTTTTGGGGTGTGTGGGTTATATATACCCCCAAGGCCGGGTCATTTGAGTATGCTGGAGTTGCTAAAGCATACTACACTTGAAGAACACCTCCAACCACCATAGAGCTTCATTGTATATCATATAGCCTTAAGCACACTTGTGAGAGTGCTTAGTGCTTATAATAGGGATTAGTTCTTGCGAGAGCTCCCTTGAGAGAAGTCTTGCTGCGGTAAGCATCTTGTGTACTCGTCGTGTGACCCTCCGACTTGGTGTGGAGCGCCAACGACACTTTGTGCGGGGACTGAGGCCCCTCTTGGTGAGAAGCTCTAATAGTGAAGATGGTGCCATTGGTGACGCTTTGAGAGAGACGGTGGCGGTGGCCTTGTCTTGGTGACTTGGGGTCACTTAGCCTTTGCTTGCCAGGAGCATTGGTGGTGAACGCAAGACGGTGATCAAGCGAAAAGACTTGGCATCACACTTGTTCGTGTTGGACAAGTGGCCGTGGACGTAGGGAGGGACTTGGTGTCCTAACCGAACCACGTTAAATCGTGTGTCTTGGTGTCTTCACGGGAGTTTGCATATTCTCTTCCTTACCTCTTTACTTACCGTATTACTTTTCCGCATTTACTCTTTCTTGTGTGACTTTACTTTCCTAGTTAGTTTGATTAGGATTGGCTATAGGATGCAAGTCTTTTAGGAGTAAGTAGAGAGTAGCATAGATAAACCTTAGTCATAACTAGCATGTGTAGGACGTGTTAGGTTTATCTCATGCAAATAGGTTGAGCCCTAGGATAGAAAGCGATTAGCGACCCTATTCATCCCCTCCCCCTCTAGGGTCGGACACCCCGGTGATCCTTACAGCCATCGAACTATTGCCCGAGTTTGGTTTTGGCCATCGAACTCCAAAACCGGATATCCTTGACCACTCAACTCTGCAAATCGTTTACAAATGGCCATTTACCCCCTCTTAAGTGGTTTTGACCCTAGTTTTCACTGCCACACTGGATCTACTAGCCATGTCAGCATGCTGACTATGATGGGTCCCACACGTCAGGCTCCCTTCCCCTTCTTCCCAATCCGTGTGCCGCGCAGCTCCGGCCACCGCCGCCGCCCTCCCCTGTCTCCGCCATGGGCCCCGCACATCCGCCTCGCTTCGCCTTGTCCCGCTCCTCCGCCGAGCCACTACGCCGCGGGCCGCGTGGCTCCACTCATCCGGCAAGCCGCTACGCTTGCGCCACCCCAACCCCAGCCGCCGCGCTGGCTCTGCGGGGCCCAGCCTCGGTCACCATGCCGGCTTTGTGCGATTCCCGCTGCTCGATTTGCGCGGCCGCTGCTTCTTCGCGGCGCCGCTCGCGCCGGTTGCCCAGTGTCAGGCTACCGCGCAGCACCAAAACGGCCTCGACGCCAGCTCACCAGCCGCCCTCCCGCCGGTCCCTACTCCGGCCGCTGGCCGCTGCGCCTCGGTCAGCCCACCGCCGGTCGTCTGAAGGGGCGGCGCTCGCGTGCAGAGCAGGGGCTGCGCTCAGGTGGCGGGAGCAGGGGAGGGAAGCTGAGATGTCGTGGAGGCGAAGCTCAAGTGTGAGCTTGGCGGCACAGGGCAGAGCTAGGCGGTGTGGGAGAGGGATCCCGGCGGGAGGGAAGAGAAGCCACGGCCGAGGGGAAGGAGATCGGCGGCTGGGGTCGTGGCCGCGGTGCGGGAGGCGGCGACCGCGAGGCTAGGCGCGATCGTGCTGCTGGAGGAGGGGATGGCAGGGCATGGGCGGGAGTGCGCCATCGACATCCGGGCGAGCTCGAGCTCCGCCACGGGCCAGCACCGGCGGGCAAGCGAGCTACTGCTCCGCCATGGGCCAGCGTCGTCGGCGAGGCGAGCTGCAGGTCCACCGAGGACCAGCGCAGCCGGCCGGGCGAGCTCGAGCTTCGCCGCGGGCCCGCACCGCCGGGCCAGCGAGCTGGAATTCCACCGTCGGCCAGCGCGGCTGGCCGGGCGAGCTGGAGAGGTGCGGAGGGAGGGCAGCGGCCGGCGCAGGGTGAGAGGAGAGGAGAGAAGGAAGGGATAGGAGAGAGGAGGGCTGACATGTGGTCTCCACCGCCATGTGTCAACCACGTCAGCGAAACCACCCTTCAAAACAACCGAATGGTCAAATGTAAACGGTTTGCAGAGTTGAGTGATCAAGGATATCCGGTTTTGGAGTTCGATGGCCAAAATCAAACTCGGGTAATAGTTCAATGGTCAAAAATGGACTTTTTTCTTAAATAAATTGTGCATCCAGATTATTGGGATGTCAGCCCATTAACCACGCGCGGCAAATATTTCTTCAGGTGAAGGTTAGTGAAGTGATGCACACCCTCTCCCGAACGAACGGTTGGGTCAATAATAGTCGTGGAAAAAAACTAAAACAGGATAAAGTTGCATAAAAATGTAGGTGCGGCAAGTAAGGCCCAAATGTGGCGTCGGGCGCGCATGGGCATCGGCCCACTGAAACGTCACCGTGGATGAGCCGTGAGCCCATCGTCACTGGCGCAAGTCGCTCCAGTCTGTCCGTCCACACCACCCCGAGAAAGCTTTTGTGCATTTAATTTGTGCTACTTAATCTAAAAAATAATAATTTGTGGTTGAGGTTGGAACAGAGGCACGGACACATCAAAGCTTTGCACATCACTCGAAGGAAAGAAAGAAAGAAAAAATATCAAAGCTTTGCGCAGACTTTCCAAGACGGTTCCAAAACGGGTAGCTTTTGAGCTCGACGGCCGTGGCGCACGTGAGTCATCACCGGGGGGCCCTGGCCGTGATCTGATAACAACCTGCGCACACCAGCTCGGTCGCAAAGCTGAGGCTCGTCCCTGCTCGGCGGACGGCGACGTGCGCGACCAAAAAGCTTGGGGGGGCACCGCGCGTCCGCCGGCCGCGCGGAAAGAGGAGAAAAGGAAGGCGGCAGCGTCGCCGGTCACGGGTGGCTAGCCCCGCCCTGGGTCCTGCTTGTCGACCCTGCACTTGGGCCGCCGACTCGCGTACAGTTACCCCGGCCGGATCGGACACTACTACAAAAACGTTGATTTGTCCCGGTTGGGAAACCGCTGTTGTCCCGGTTTCCCAACCGGGAACGCCTGTCCGGGACAAAAGGGGGTGCCCTTTTGTCCCGGTTGTGGCAACCGGGACAAAAGAGGACCTTTTGTCCCGGTTGGTAACACCAACCGGGACAAAAGGTGCCCCAGCGCCCACGTGGCTGGCGCACCCTTTTGTCCCGGTTGGTGTTACCAACCGGGACAAAAGGTCTCTTTTTTTTTTCATGTTTTTCTTTTCTCAATTCTTTTTCTATTTCAATTATACTTTTGCATTTCAATTAAACTTATGTATTGGAATTCAGTGTGTATGATCTCCACTAATATATACATATATATATAGTTACTTATATAATATTTGTCCTAGATAGTTTTCATATATAAATTAATTCACTTATATATATATGTATACACATATCTATACATGTGAATTCCTTTACATATGAAAATGTCTAGGACCAATATTATATAAATATATATATATATACACATATATATTATTGGAGTGCTTATATATATAATACATACATACTCCATCATATTTGCATAGGTATATTCGTTCTTAATTACATAGTAGAATTTGCCTTTTGGAAATTTAATACATACATGCATACTCATAAATAGAAATTTAATACATAGACACACATATATATTTACATAGTTATATTCGTTCTTAATTACATATATACGCGTATATTGTCATATTTACTGTGATTGTCAATATTAGATATTCCATCATAGTAGAATTCGCCTTTTGGATCGAGGACTTGCTCAACAATAAATCCGGAGAATTGTTCTTGAATCGCCATAACCTTTTCCTCCGGTATGAGTTTATCGCGCATCTCCCCGACCTATGGAAAAAGGGGATAATTAATTTCGACTAATTAAAATACGAGTTCAAATATTAACAAGTTTTTTTACTTACTTCCTCCTCCCAATCTGTCCAGCCCTTTGGAGGACCTACCAGACCATGGATGTTCTCGCATACATAGTATGCGCACAATACAGTACCTGGTTTCTGCCTCATACACTTTAAGAGAGAAGAAATTATCAGGTATTTACATGAATATATAATAAAACTAATGAATCGTGCAACGAATCATCCAAGCGCGTACCGGAAAATCTGTCTTGATCTTCAATTCCTTGTCAAATTTGCCTGGATGATTTTTAGCGAATTCTTTCCAAACCCTGTGCATGATTAGAACAATTATAGTCAAGTAACAAAGTGATTCAAATTATCGGTCATGGACGGAGTAGTGGTAGAATTACTTTTTCATCATGTTAAGAAGATTTTCGTATTGTTCTGGAGGTCTCCTCAATGAGTCCATAACCACGAGTAGGCTCTTCTCGGGAATTATGACAATTAGGACAAAGTGTTCACTGCAAGATTATACGGAGGCAGTTCTTGGTAGTTAAGGTTTAAACAATTCGATTATAGAATAGAAAGAGTTAGACGGAAGGAATCACTCACGCAAAGTTGTAAGGAAACAATATCATTTGCTTGTTGTGATGAACGCTTATGTACTTGAACAAGTTTTGGAATATGTCATCGGGATTGTCCCGTAGAAGCCTCCAATTACAAGTAATTGGGTCGATGAAGCCGAGGTGAGAGTATCCCTTTCTTCTGCAAGTATGTATCTCCATTCTACATGATACCGAATAAATCAAGAGATCAGTATGTTGAGATCATGCAAAACAATACGTAAGGACAGTAAAATACTTACAGAACCCACAAGCCGACCATAGAGATGTCGAGGGCCTCCTGATGGAATAGTTGGTAAATTTCTTCCCAGTTTATCCATATAATGGCCTCCCCCCGTAAGAAATCGTCATCTTTAATCTTTGCGCCCTGCATGAAGATGCAATCGGCCATCGCACGCATGTAGTGCTGGTGCAGCTTATACATTTGCGTTGGAAGCACAGACACTACTTCGGGGGGTACAAGAGTTTTGCCGATCTCAAACGTCCATTTGACGACCACATCGGCCTTTGGAATATCTTCTCCCCCTGCAATCTGAGCGGCCGTCAGGTTTGATTCTTTCAGAAATGTAACAAAGTCTTGTTCTTGCGTCGTCTGTCCCACTACGAGAGGCTCTATTGATTGTTTCTTTTGGGCTCCGAGCTGTGGAACGTCGGACGACGACGACTTTGATTGTCTCTTCTTTTTCTCAGTAGTTTTGATAATTGTGCGTTCGTAGTCTGAAGGGGGGTCTCTCGGAATGAATTTTCTCTTATTTGCTTCGCACATTCCCTTAAAAAATTTCAAATCTATCGGATTTATCACTTTCTCGGGCTCCGGCTTCGGCTTCGGCTTGAAGTGCTCTTTAACTCTTTCTTGAGTTATCCGATCGCATTCTTCAAGGCTCATGTCCCAGGGTTTAATAGGAGCCTCCTTGGTTTTCTTCTTCTTTTCCTTCTTCTTTGGAGGCTCCCTAGCCGGTGCAGCTACCTTCTTTGCCGGCGGCCGTTTCTGCTTCTTTGCCGGCGGCGGAGGGGGTGACCATGGAGGCGACGGTGACGCTTGAGTGTTCATCGGCGCATGAGATGATGGTGATGGAGAATGTGCCGGTGAACCTTGCCGAGACAGTGCTGCCCTTGGGGAGTTTTGCGGAGATGCCGGTCTTGGAGAGGCATGCTGAGATGCCGGTCTTGGTGTTTGATCATCCGACTTTAGGACAATGTAGCGCTTATCCCATAGGATGTAGCCATGAATGGCTTCTGCTAGTGTCCTCTCCCCATCGCCTCCAGGAATATCAAGCTCGAGCGTCTCCCAACCCTGGCACACCTGCTCCACGCCAACTCTTGTGTATCTAGGCGGAATTTGCTGCTCGTGGTACACGTCGCCTGGTTCGGTTGGCATGGCGGTACCGTACGCAACAGTGAACATTAAGTTCTTAACGGCAGTCTGCAGGTCACAAGGTGTCCGGTGGGTGATCTCATCCACTGGAAATCGCTGCGGGGCCGACGCTTCAACTGCGGCCTGGATCCCCGTGGGCTCGGCAGCGGCGACGTCTGTGGAAGCGCAGCTGCTTTTCCGCTGAGACAGGTGATCGGCTGCGACACTAGGCTCTGGAGGCAACGTTTGCGCTTGCTGTTGCTGGCTCATTGCTACGGCCACTTGGCGTTGAACCTCTTCCTCCAGTCTTTGATCGTGTGACATGAGCCGTTCCTCTAGCCTTCGCAGGTGCTCCCGCTCATCATTCTTTCTTCTTTGCCGGCTTCTATATGAATCAATGTATTCCCTGAACCCATACTTCCACGGAACCACGCCTTTGCCTCTTGTGCGGCCCGGATGCTCTGGATTCCCAAGGGCGTAAGTCAGCTCGTCCCTCTCTCTATCCGGCTGGAATGTTCCCTCGGCCGCTGCTTGTATGGCCTCCTGTAGTCTCTGGGCTGCTCGCTGGATGTTTGGCCCATAGATGCAGTCACCAGTCAATGGGTCCAAGCTTCCCCCGTGACCATAAAACCAGGTCCTTGACCTTTCAGGCCAGTTCATGGTCGCAGGTCGGATGCCTCTGTCAAGCAGATCCTGCTCCATCTTCTCCCATTTGGGTACTGCAAGCTTGTAGCCTCCTTGGCCTAGAGTGTGATGGTACACTTTCTTCGAGGCGTTGTCTTTGGCCTTCTGCACCTTCTGAAGCCCAAGCTCTGAAGACTTGTATTCCACAAATGCATCCCAGTGACCCCTGAGCTTTTCGAGCTCGCCGGTAAATACGGGTGTGGTCCCGGTCTTGATATATTTCTTCGTCAAAATTTTCTTGAATGATCGCAGTTGTTCGGCCATCTTACTCAGGGTCCAGCGCTTGCATATCTCTTCGGATTCAGCTGGAACCGTGAAGTTTTTCTTAAGCTCCCGCCAGCACCATTCTTTTTCTCTTTCGGGTACCGCATCCCGTTCCTCGCTTGGATTGGAAGCTTTCCAGAGCCTAAAGCTGATCGGGATGTGGTCCCTGACAATACATCCGGATTGTCTTATGAATTTTTTGGCGGCAGCTTCTGGAGCGATCGGTTCGCCATCTGGACCAACTTCCGTTATAATGAACCGCCCTTCCAGTTTTTTTGTTGGGCCTCGCTTCGTCTTTTTCTGCTGCGACGATGATCCAGACGGCTATAAAAAAACATTCATAGTATTCATATAGATTCAGATGAAAATATGATTGTCACTACAAATAAGTATAGTTTTGATATGTACATTAGCACTTTGTTCAGCAGCAGCGTCATCCTGAATAGATGGTGCCTCAATTCCATCACCGGACATATTCAAATATATGTCGGTATTGCTGCCATCATCAGCTTGTTCAGCGACATCTCCTTGACCTTCGCCAATCATATTCAACAGGAACTGTTCGTCTTCCGCGTCTGTGTGTCGCGGGTCCATCGTAACTAAAATATGAATACAAATAAAACCCTTAAAAATTATCTAAATAATCCACTCCAGAAATTTGCGGCTAGGGATAGGCGGAGGGCCGAGGGCCGAAGGCGAAGGGCTCAAAGCCGAGGGCCGGAGGCGCACTGGGGCGAACGCGGAGCCGGGGGGGACGTGGGCTCAGGGCGAGCTATGAGCAGAGACGGAGAGAATGATTCTTTTGCATTGGGGGCTTCCTTGCTAGGCTTTATTGAATTGGGTCCATATATGATACTCTCTCCATGTCAAAATAAGTATAGTTTTTTGCATCCAAATTTTGTCCCACAAAGAATGTAGTTTTAGCTTGTAATGAGATTCATCTAATTAAAGCAATACTAATTATACTCTCTCCATGTCAAAATAAGTATAGTTTTTTTCCTATATGATTTTTTTGTTTGATTTTCTTTCTGGAAGATCACATCTAGATATAAGTGTCACTATCTAATGACTACTTGGCTGCAGGTAATTGTGATGGATGGGGTGCTTCCATCAAGTTTGGCCCTGTCCACATGATATTTTAGGTGGTCCATTTAGTTTGCCACAAAATTCTAAGATCTTTCAATCTACGTGCAGCGCAAGAGAGTCATCGGGGTCTTATGTTCTTATTGACATGTGGTTTTTTATCACTTTTTTGTTAAGTCCAAGCCAAAAGATTCTCAATTTTAATTTGAATCATTTGTTGAGTAGAAATTATAATATCTGTTGTCAAAAAGGAAATTATCATCAATTAAAGGTTAGGGCTCGGTTGTAAGACGTATTTCGATTACCAAACTTTACCAATTTTTTGACCAATAATTAGTCAAATTATATACATATATATTTAGTGCACAAAAGTTACATCACTATATTCATACTCAAATCAAAGGAATTTAATGATGAAGATTCTGTAACTAGCAACTAAGAATATATAATGATGAATTAAGGGTCAAAATCTACCGAGACTTTCTCCTATAACAAAATACAGCCGACATTGATAGAGCAGGCGAAGTGCTAGAGTAGGTAACACTGTCAAGTGACACCATAAGAGTATGAGACAAATTCTAGATGAGGACATCACAGATCGGCATGTGTAGTAAGACAGAAGTATCCACTAGATGAGGACATCACGAACTCCCGATCTGTAAAAGAACAGATCGAAGAATACCCACACAACAGGGCGGCGGCGCGGCGGCGTGCAGTGGAGGCCGCCGACGAGGGCGTGCGCGCGGAGTGGAGGCCGGGGGCGGCGCTCGCAGGGACGACGGCGCTCGGTGACGTGGGCTCGCGCGGCGGGGCTCTGGGCGGCAACGTCGACGGCGGCGGTGCTCGGGGAGCTCGAGCGGTGGGGGGAGCAGGGGAACGGACGGCGCGGGAGGGAGGAAGGGCGAAGGAGGGAGGAAGCTAGGAAATATATGGGGGGGGGGCCTTTTGTCCCGGGTGAAGCCACCACCCGGGACAAAATGACCTTTTGTCCCGGGTGGTGGCTTCACCCGGGACAAAAGGCCCCCCCTTTTGTCCCGGGTGAAACCACCACCCGGGACAAAAGGACCTTTTGTCCCGGGTGGTGGCTTCACCCGGGACAAAAGGGGTTTTTGGGCGGGCCGGGAAAATTCCCAGCCCGCGGCCCACCTTTAGTCCCGGGTGGATCTACCACCCGGGACAAAAGGGGCCCGTTTTCCCTCGTTCCCGCCTAATGTTATGTTTGTTTTTGTTTCTTTTAACTTCTCTTTTAAAATTGGCTTTCATTTGTTATTTCAGTTAATAAAATTATGATTCCAAAAATTATGGAACAAAATTTCTTATCTCTATATAAACTTGATACACGCAACAAAAATAATTAATTTTCATTCAAGTGATTGGGTCAATGAAATATCTAACTTTTTTGAAATCATATTTGTTATTTTGACCATGCAAAAATATATTAGGTGAATTTTTTTTTTCAAACTGTTGCTTTTCGATAGAAAGTGGATTCTATCACGATATTAACGTTTAAAAAGTGAATTTTAGATAAAATTAAGCAATTTCATGATATTAATGAGTAGTGTGTGAGTTTGAGAGATAGTGTGTGTTAGTGAGATTGTGTGTGTTAGTGAAAGAGTATAGTGTGTTAATGTGAATGTAATTTCATGAAATAAATAAAATTAGTTGAGTAATCCATTATTGAATGAAAATTATAATTGAGTCTAGTAATTAAGTGAAAAATATATAAAATAATATAAATAACACATAAAATATAATTGTATAGTACATATATAATAAAAGTATTCGAATTGCGATTATGTTTTTATACAATAATATAAAATGATTCAAGTACATGAAGGATTAGCGGTAACAGACTTTCTCTTCACAAATGTCCCTTGATTATGATCACGGCGCAAGTATGGAGCATCATCATTGGCTAGCAGGATGCATGGATCAGCATTTACTTCGAAAGGTGGAATGGCAACAAAATTATTATATTCTTCTGAAAAGTCTGTCTTGTCCTCCACTCCAACGATGTTTCTCTTTCCTGATAGAACTATGTGTCGCTTAGGCTCATCCTTTTGCTTGTTGATCCCCTTCTTTGGCTTGCTGGACATGTCCTTAATGTAGAAAACCTGAGCGACATCCTGGGCTAGGACAAATGGCTCGTCTCTATACCCAAGATTGTTGAGATCAACTATTGTCATCCCATACTCATCTTTTGTTACCCCTCCTCCAGATAGCTTAACCCATTGGCAACGAAATAGAGGCACCTTGAAATTGGGACCGTAATCCAGCTCCCATATCTCTTCAATGTAGCCGTAATATGTGTCTTTTTTTCCATTATTGTCCGTGGCATCCATACGAACACCGCTGTTTTGGTTGGTACTCTTTTTATCTTGGGCTATCGTATAAAATGTGTTTCCATTTATCTCGTACCCTTGGTATGTTAAGATATTCCAAGATGGTCCCCTAGCCAATAAGAACAGTTGTTCACTTATATCCATGTTATGCATTAGATGCTTCCGCAACCAGCTACAGAAAGTGTTCATGTGCTCACGTGTAATCCATGCCTCAGACTTTTCCGGGAAATTGGAGAGAAGAATTTTCTTGTGTTCCTCGATATATGGGTCAACCAAGGATGATTGTTGAAGAACCGTATAATGCGCTTTCTTGAATGAGAAATCATCTGTGCAGACATAAGATTTCTTTCCTAATGTACCCTTTCCAGTTAGTCTCCCCTCATATCGCGATTCAGGGACTCCAATCAGTTTAAGGTCATCAATAAAGTCAACACAAAAGTCAATGACCTCCTCAGTTCCGTAGGCACTGGCGATGCTTCCTTCTGGACGAGCTCTATTACGAACACATTTCTTGAGTACCCCCATGAACCTTTCGAATGGGAACATGTTGTGTAGAAATACTGGTCCGAGAATATCAATCTCTTTGACAAGGTGCACTAGAAGATGTGTCATGATGTTGAAGAAAGATGGTGGAAATATCAGCTCAAAGCCAACAAGACATTGCACCACATCGTTTTGCAGCTTTATCAAATTCTCCGGGTCAATTATCTTCTGAGAAACTGCGTTGAGGAAGGCACATATCTTCACGATGGTTAACCGGACGTTATCAGGCAGAATCCCCCGCAGCACAACCGGAAGAAGTTCAGTCATAAGCACATGGCAGTCATGGGACTTGAGATTTGTAAATTTCTTCTCTGCCAAATTTAAGATTCCTTTTATATTGGATGAGTATCCAGATGGAACCTTTATACTGCTCAAGCAGTCAAACATGGTTTCTTTCTCTTCCTTGCTAAGAGTATAGCTGGCAGGACTTAAGTATTGTCGTCCATTATCTCGCTGTTGTGGATGTAAGGCATCTCGTTCTTCCATACGTTGCAATTCTTGACGTGCTTCTACTGTATCTTTTGTCTTTCCGTACACTCCCAAGAATGCTATCAGGTTGACGCAAAAATTCTTCGTGAGGTGCATCACATCAATTGCATGACGAACATCTAAGACTTCCCAATATGGTAGCTCCCAAAATATAGATTTCTTCTTCCACATGGGCGCCATTCCATTTTCGTTCGGAACAGGTTGGCTACCAGATCCCTTTTCAAAAACAACTTCTAGATCTTTTACCATGTTGAAGACGTCTTTACCACTACGGTGCATCGGTTTTGTTCGGTGGTCCGCTTGGCCTTTGAAATGCTTGCCCTTCTTTCGTACCGCATGCCTGATGGGAAGAAACCGACGATGACCCATGTATACAACCTTCTTACAGTGAGTCAACCATATATTATCGGTATCATCTAAACAGTGTGTGCATGCTTTGTATCCCTTGTTCGAATGTCCTGACAAGTTACTAAGAGCAGGCCAGTCATTGATCGTTACGAACAGCAATGCTCGTAGGTTGAAGTTTTCCTGTTTGTATTCATCCCACATCCGTACACCTTCATCGCCCCAGAGCAATAAGAGTTCTTCGACCAATGGTCTTAGGTACACATCAATGTCATTTCCGGGCTGCTTTGGACCCGGGATAAGCACTGGCATCATGATGAACTTTCGTTTCATGCAGAGCCATGGTGGAAGATTGTACAGACAAAGAGTCACAGGCCAAGTGCTATGACCACTGCTCATCTCACCAAAAGGATTCATGCCATCCGTACTCAAACCGAACCTTATGTTTCTCGCATCCAAATCAAATTTAGGGTACGTTCTATCTATTTTTCTCCACTGCGACCCATCAGCGGGGTGTCTCAACATCGAGTCTTTCTTGCGTTCCTCTTTGTGCCATCGCATCAACTTAGCATTATCTTTATTTCTAAACAGACGCTTCAAACGTGGTATTATAGGCAAATACCACATGACCTTCGCAGGAACTCTCTTCCGGGGAGGCTCTCTCTCGACATCTCCAGGATCATCTTTTCTAATCTTGTAACGCAATGCACTGCATACGGGACATGCATCCAAATTCTCGTACTCGCCTCGGTAGAGGATGCAGTCGTTGGGGCATGCATGTATCTTTTGCACTTCCAGTCCCAAAGGGCAAACAAGTTGTTTGGCTTCATACGTTGTGGCAGGCAATTCATTGTCCTTAGGAAGCATTTTTTTAACAAGTTTGAGTAATTCACCAAATCCCTTGTCGGATACACCATTTGTCGCCTTCCATTGCAGCAACTCCAAGGTGGTGCCAAGTTTCTTAAATCCATTTTGACAATCTGGGTACAACAACTTATGGTGGTCCTCTAACAACTTCTGGAACTTCAACCTCTCCGTTTCACTCTCACAGTCTGCCTGCACATTGTGCAATGCTTGCCCCAGATCGTCGCTGGGATCATTTTCTGCTACATCTACTTCGGGCTCTTCCATGGGAATATCGTCATCGAATGCACCGATTCCAGCATTCCCGGGAAAGTGGTCGTCAAAATCTTCTTCTTCATTGTCTTCCATGGTAACCCCCTGTTCTCCGTGCTTCGTCCAACAAACATACTTTTTCATGAAACCATTTGCGAAAATGTGGCTGTGTAGGATTCTTGAAGATGAGTAATCCTTGTTATTGTTGCAATGAACACACGGGCAGCACATAAAACCATTCTGCTTGTTTGCCTCAGCCACAGACAAAAAATAATGCAGGCCATCAATGAATTCTTTCGAACGTCGGTCAGCATTGTACATCCATTGCCGGTCCATCTGCATTTTAAATAAATCGATTTGAATTCTTTACACGTATCGAATAAATAAAATATATCAAACCTAAATTAAACTAAATGTAACATAACATGAATAATTAAAAGATATGCAATATCTATCATACATCTTGATTAATTAAAAGGGGTACTTAATCCATTACAGAACTTAACAAAGGAGTACTATACATGAAATTTAAAAATTCGGTCAACAACACATAGGTTTTCAACCGTCCTTGCGTTGGAACGCAGAATGTTCTAACGGATTTCTTGCTGGCGCAGAATAAGATGGCGGAGCTGAAACCTCCGAGTTTGGTGGTGACGAACCGTAACGCCGCAATAAATCCTCAAGATCAAACGGAGGTTCCTCGCCCCTTGCCATGCATTCTCTATATTCTTTTTCCAAATAACGGAGCGCTGCCCTATGAAAAGCACTAGGTTTTTTGGACCGACGACCTACTCGAGTTGTGCCCTTCTCTCCAGAAGGACAACGATCACCCCCACCGGCGCCACTCCCTCCAGCTGTTGAAGCCATATTTTACTGAAAAATACCTTTATTTTCCACAAAATTATAAATTCTTACCATTACAAAGCAAAAATTATTTACTATTACAATTACAATGATCAGATTAATAACTCTTGCAAATAACAATGAAATAATATAAAAAAAGACGAAATGTATCATTAATCCTCAAGAAATCTCTAATTAATTGAAAGAAATCTCTATAACTTCTAATTACTTTGACACCCTTCAGTTCCAGGAGTACACTCTTTTCAATATCCAGAAACCCTCTAGAAGAAAAATAAACCTTTATTTCTGAAAATGTATATGTCAGTAACCTCAACCCTGCGGTGATGACACTGCCTTTCGGGGGGACACGGTGCGGTACAAGGATGTCACCAATCGGCTAGTCGCAGCACCAACATTTACGATTAATAGGCACAGCACTTGGCACAGGCAGCATGCTCGTTCATATGCTCTCAGTACAACAACGGCATGCTGACTGCGTCAAATGCTGTCTTCTTATCAATCGGAAGTGCTGGTGATGCGACCAACCGATTTGCGACGTCCTTATAGCGCATCGTGTATCCCTGAAAGGTAGTGCCATCACCGTTGGATGGAGATTAACGACGTATACTTGTTTCGAAATAAAGATTTTTTTAGCTTCTAGATGGTTTCAATGTGAGCCTGATTAAATACATCACTAGAGTGTCAAAATAATCCATTCATAATACAAAAAATTCTATAATATACTCATTTCATTAATTCATTCACGAATAAAAAAATCAACTATCCACAATATGGTCATATATACAAGTACATCACATGAAGTATCTACACTCATTCTAAAAATTTCTACTATCCATATACTCATCTAAATCTAAAAGAAAATTACGCCTACATATGCAATCTAGCTAGCAAAATAATGTCCAAGAAATGAGCTAGCTACACATTTTCTCTATTTCTAAAGTATGAAATGAGCTATACAAGCCAAGGAAGAAGAGAAAAACAAGCCCCAAACCTTTAGAGCAGATGGATGGACGGGGAATCAAAGATCTTCACAAATGTGGTGAAGAAATGAGCAAAACTCCTCTATCCCGAGCCAAGAACAGAGAAAACAAGTGAGCTGAATGGCTCGGGCGGGGGGAGAGGGAAGGGGATAAGGGGCGCAAGGCCTTTTGTCCCGGTTGGAGGCACGAACCGGGACAAAAGGGGGGACTTTTGTCCCGGTTGGTGGTTCCAACCGGGACAAAAGGCTACGCGGGCCTTTTGTCCCGGTTGGAACCACCAACCGGGACAAAAGGATCCCATTTTGTCCCGGTTGGTGTCTCCAACCGGGACAAAAGGCCCCCGTCCCCCCCGCTGGCCCGGCTAGCCGTTGGACCCGGGACAAAAGCCACCTATTGTCCCGGGCCCAAAGGCTGCCGGGACAAATGGCCAGGAACAAAGACCTGTTTTGTAGTAGTGGGAGCCTCCGACGGCCATTACGGCGCCGTCGTCCGGCCACAAAAATCACTAGGCCGACGATGGCGTGCTGATCGAGCGGCGTCGCACCTTGCTGCTCCTCGTCGGACGGACGCACGCACATCGATGAGGCACCGACTGATTCGTCGCCTCGCACGCACGCTTCGCTTCGTCAGGACCGCGCCGTGGTCAAAGGCGGCGCACGTGCGGCGCGCAAGCGCGCACTCCAGGCCGAGCCGCGGCAGGATCGTCGGATGATGATGCTGATCCCGTGATCCGATCCGATCCGATCCGCTGGGCCCGAGCGAGCGGCTTCAGTTCGCCGATGGGGATCGGCACCTGCAGATGCAGATTCCACCCCGGCCGGGGGCCCGGCAGGACAGGCCTGCCTGACGTACGTGAGACGGCAGCGACGACGACGACGGGCGCCTCCCGGTCGGTCGGTACCCACCGGCGGGCATCCCGCTCGCTGTCTCCGATGATCCATAGCGGCTGATCTGACTCGTGTCCGTTCGTCCGCGATCCGCTCGGCCCTCCGGCCTCCGCTGGCTTCTTGCTCCGTGCAAGCAGTGGAGGGGTGGGAGTGTGACGTGCACGTGCCGGTGGATATTACTAGGCAGCAAGCAAGAGAAGACACGGCGGGGCCTCCCTAACAATAGCTTCTCCCCGTGCTGCTGGGCCGGGATCGGACTCACTTGAGTCGAGTGGCTGTGCTCGCCGCCGGTGCGGTGCCGGCCGGCGGCCGTCTCCTGCTCGCTCTGGACTCCGTGCATCTATCTGAATCTCATCGAGCGACCTGCCGCCGCCGAGGACCCTCTGTCTCGACGACGGTGGCGCACGCGCGGATGCGCTGGTGTGCGTGCGTGCGTGGGCTCTCGGCCCGCACAAAAGCGCCCGGCCGGCGATCTTGACTAGCGGCGGCGGCGGCGGCTCCCGGGTCCCAAGTGTGCCGGGGACGGGCCGGGGGGAGGGGACGAAGAGCAGCAGCACGTCACGTCCCGGGCACGAACGGAGCCATAACGGTCTACTACGTGCTACAGTGCCCCATCGACTGGTGGCCTGCTTGTCCGATCCGGCTGTCACTACCGACCGACTGCGACGCTGCTTCAATTCGTCGTCGGCATTGTACAATAAAAGTGGAGTCTGCATATACAACAGGTTAAAATAGATCGACGTCGTCTGATCCCCGTGCCAACGTTGTCTCCGTGTAGCGGTGTAGGTCTCTGACTTCGCTACTGCCTCGGTTTCGAATCTTTTGTTTACTGCTGGTCTCTCTGTTAAAAATTATATACTTGTTATTTTGACCTCTTTATATTTATAAATTTTGTTATACACCTAAATATAACATTTATTTAAGTGTATTATGTATCTGGAAAAACTAATAGAACTAATAATTTGCGACGGAGGGAGTAGCTAGCTGCACTCTCTATAGAAATTGCATATAGAGGGTCTGTTTGTTTGAGCTTCATGGTAGCTTCTTAGCGAAAAGACAGAATCAAATAAACAATGAACTTTTCGTGCTTCTCAAAAGTTGGAAGCTTGTAAAAGCTGAGTTTATACAGAAAGCTGGAAAACTCAGTTTTATAAGCTTTTCGTAGCTTTTTAAGCTAAAAATATCTTCTAAAAGTTAGTGTTGAATTTTCAGAACAAAAAAGCCAGCATCAGCTTTTCAGAAAAATTCAAGAGCTACAGCTCAAACAAACAGACTCATAGTACAATGCTCATCGTTGGAGCCCAATTCCCCAAGAACCCTAAAATTAGGTCTGCCGATCTTTCAAGGGGAGGGGGGGGGGGGGGTTGCCGGAGATTGAGAACAAGAGGAACAAGCAAAAGTGGTTCTAGCGGTTTGATCCCCTATATATGTTTTATAAGGAAAACTCCACGTGATTCCTCGACTCTCGAGACCTCACGTGGGTGTGTGCATGTCATGTGGTGCGCTGTGAAGGGAAGGGGTATACACTACATTTTAGCCTCGATCTCTCTAGCTTGCATACAAAAACCAAGACACGACGACGTGGTTAGTTTTGACAGAGCGATCCATCTGCTTGCTAATTCTTATATACATATATGCCTGATTGATGGACAAACACTTGTGTTCGGTCATGTAGCCGAATTAAGTAGCTGGGGCCACATGGATTATCATATTATTATTGAATGCAGCCTATTATAAACGGCATATGCCAAAATAAATAAGCAAGCCTCTATGTTTAGACTTCATTATTTAGAACGTGCGGAGTATTCGCTTTCGATCGATGAGATGTCCTTTTTATGTGCAAGGAGCTGAGTCCTACAAATTAAATCCATTTATATATTATGAACAGGAACATATATATATATATAACCTAGTATTTGTTCTCTTTATTTGAGATGATGAGCGCTCAGCAAGTGTTAAGGAGGATCATATACTAGGCTTCAAATTAATTATGGTTTATCGTTTTGATCAATTCTATTTTTGTGATATGACCTTACATAATCACACATCTCCATGGTTCTCCATGGTTCGGTGAAGAAACTTCAATCAAAATTACCCTGTGAACTGCTTTCTGCCATAGTGAGATAGTGTTACACTCAGCCTCAGTTGGTAACCTTATTTTTTTTTAAAAACTATTGTTGGTATAATATATACTCTTTTTTGCTTTTACACCCCCTGTGCTGCAGTCCAATCAATCAATGCTCATATTTGCCATTCATTTTCCTCAAACAATATATGAAGACCATGCAGGTGTACTACCAGTCACTACTGCAGAATACCTATTTAGTCCTGGTTACAAACTGCATTTTAGTCCCGGTTTTCCAACCAGGACCACTCATCTGAGATAAATGTGTATCTTTTTTTTTTGTTCCGGCCTCTATTCAATCGGGACCAATGCCATTTTTCACGAACAAAAAAAAAATCAGCTCACCAGCTCCCAGAGCCAGCTTCTCCAAATCTTAAAATTTGACCAAAATTGCAATCTCAAAATCAATTACAATCACAAATCAATCATTCACAGAATCAATTACATACAACCACAAGCAGATTATTCACAAATCAATCCCACGCATATACATATTTCAAAAAAAGTCTCAGCTTTGCTCTGCGCCACCGCCCGCTAGAGCCCGGCCGAGCGGGGTCTAGCCGTGGCACTGCCTGCCGGGGCCTTGCCGCACCATCCCCGCGGGTCTCGCCGCGCCACCCATGCCTTGCGCGCCGCGCTGCCCGCGTCGACGCCCGCTGGAGCCAGGTCGAACTGCTGCTTCCATCGGCACCTGGCTGCACCGCGAACCCAAGCCACAGCCGCTCGCCTCGTGCGCCATGAGCCCAAGGCGCCGCCGCTCGCCGATATCCCTGCTTGGGGGCTCGGTCTAGGCCGTTGCTAGGAGAGATCGAGACGAGGGAGAAAGAAAAGAGAAGGAGAAGACCAGGAGAGGGAAGAGGATGAGGAGAGGATAGGACTATGTTCGATGGAGACGAGGGAGAGAGATATAAGTAGACCGACATGCTCCATTAGTCCAAGGTACAACCGGGACTATGCTCTCCTTTTAGTCCCAATTAGATCCATCCACCGGGACAAATGGGTCCGAGCCTTTAATCCCAGTAGGAGATACCGACTTGGACTCTCCTTTTGGTCACAGTTGATGGCTCCAATCGGGACTAAATATCTCTGCACCTAACTAGCCGCTGGACCTAGCTAGCTAGCCACTGGACACACATCTAGTATATATACTTACCTTATGTACAAATGTGCAAGACGAAAGACCATTTTCTGTAGTAGTGATTTTCTCTAAATTGCCTAATGCCCATATTCATCCAAAAAAAATTGAAGATCAAGCCTACGCATAAACATTATTTTCTCTTTGAAAAGTACATGATATGATAAGAACAGCCAATCAATGCACGGAGATGTCAATCGTGCATGTGGCTGTACTTTGGATGTACGATAAAGTACTTCATCTGAATCCAACTTATGTCCATCGTGCCACAAATAATTCAGCCTAAGAAAAAGATCACATACAGGTAGTGCAAAAATCCTCAATAATACTTCTGAGCTCATAATGAACATTATCTCGGTGTATGACATTCCGAACGGAACCATGACGTGTGTGCCATGCTTGCAATAAGGAAAAATTGAGAGAAAAGTAATTAAGCCCATTGTATTTCCTATATATATATATATATATATATATATATATATATATATATATAGTAGATTTAGTATCAAACACCTAAGCAGCATAAGGTCAGTCTCAATGGGAGTGTCATTGGAGTATCATGAGTATTAAATATGCTGACATTGCGGAGTCATCATTACGAAGAGAGAGGATGAGAAGTGTCGTGTAATGTGAGAGAAGTGTCATCACCTTGACATTCCTCTGGCTCGATTACCTAGTTTATGGTCTTGATAAATGTAACGATGACACTCCAACTGAAACTGGCCTAAGCACTTGAAATATCCTTGATAAAGAGAAATGACTAGATATACTTGGACCAAGTGGAAGTCAACATGTGGCCAGTGGCTAGCTGCCAGACTGAAGAAGCCAGCTGCGGTTAGATCCAATTTCATTGCAATTATGACATGCAAATAATGGCACCAAAAAAATACTTCACAACTGGCAACAAAAAAACGAAAAGAAATGTGTTTCCTATCATAATTCATAATTTAACAAACACGATAGGCCAATTTTGGCTAAGTTTGAAATTGCCAAAATGCCAAACAAGCCAGAACATTACGACCTAGCCCTTTCAGCATAGCTGACAAAATAGCATCGGAATATTCATATCTTGAGATGTTGACGCTACCACCCTACTACTTGCCTACCCATACTGTTTACCTAAGCCTACTGCAATTATTGTACTAAAGAACGTGAGAAAAATTTGGGCAAATTATAATAATCAGGATATAGATTTCTCCATCACAGTTTGAACGCCGGAAGACTGGAAGAGTCGTACGTCGTCTAACATAGAAGATAGGATTCACGTGGACATGGCAAAGTGACAGTAGCCGGCGCGGCTTGTTGCGATTGGTCGTTGAATCGAACCATTGGCGGCTCTGGATCGTCGAGCTCAGATTCAGTGGATGCGCGCAGGCGCAGGCTCTGCACGGTTTTGCGGCGCCGAACTGACGAGTTGATCCTTTCGCCGCTGCCAATAAAGCAGCCGCCGGCTCCGTCTGGGAAAGCCGTGTGCACATGGCCGGGCCTGGCCTGCGCCCCCGGCCGTTCCGGTCGCCGGTGCCGCCCTGGCTCGCCGGGCAAGGCAAACACCAGATAAGAGCTGCTGCTCACATGCAGAAAAGACGTCTAGGTGTGGGGATTCCTGCTGCTAGCTAGGTCTCCGATCCATCCCCGTGAATGTTTTCGCAAATGGCAATTCGTTGATTGATCAGTGTTCAGTGAGACAGGCCAGCGATCTCACTCTATCCTCTTCGACAAACAGTGGAATCTCTCTGAATAATACACTAAGGTCCTGTTTAGTTCCCACCTCGTAAACGCAAAAACACAAAAACACAAAATTTTGCAAAGGAATCTTACTAATTTGAAGTACTAAATGAAGTCTATTTAAAAAACTTTTTACATGGATGGGCTGTAAATCACGAGACGAATCTAATGAACCTATTTAATCCATGATTTGCAACAGTGATGCTACAGTAACCATCCGCTAATTATTGATTAATCATGGATTAATTAGCATCATTAGATTCGTCTCGTGGTTTACAACCCATCTGTACAAAAAGTTTTATAAATAGACTTCATTTAGTACTTCAAATTAGTAAGATTCCGTCGAAATTTTTTTTGCGTTTACACGACGACACGGCCTAAGAGAGCTTCGGGAGGTTACGGTGGTTGTGCGTCACGTGGTCGCCGATCAGACCATGGGTCAATCAATCTTTCAATCAGATGGGTGGTACATATTATTCCTCCCCCTGCGTGCCGAGTATCGCAGAATCTTCCCCTCCAACCCTCCTACCAACTCTGCAGATCATGACACCTGTGGGGTGGCACCTAATAACCGCATCGAAGGCCGCACGGAGATCGGCTCACAAGGGGACGATGATGCAGCCTGCAGCTGAAAACAGACAAGACACTTCAACTGTACGCCGGACCTGGCACGGCGGGCTGTGTCTACTTCCGCGAAAAGTTTTCAAAATTTTTCACTTACGTATGTCACATCGAATTTTACGATATATGCATGGAGTATTAAATATAGTTAAAAAATATAACTAATTGCACAGTTTGGTTGTAAATGACGAGACGAATTTTTTGAGACTAATTACTCCATGGTTGGATAATAGTTGCCAAATAAAACCTAAACGTGATACAATAACTTTTTCGCGAATTTTTCACGAACTAAACACACCCCTAGTCTTTACGATACATGCATGGAGTATTAAATATAGTTAAAAAATATAACTAATTGCACAGTTTGGTTGTAAATGACGAGACGAATTTTTTGAGACTAATTACTCCATGGTTGGACAATAGTTGCCAAATAAAGGGTGTGTTTAGTTCCACCCCGTAAACGCAAAAAAGCCGTAAACGCATTAAAGTGAAAAGGAATCTTGCTAATTTGAAGTACTAAATGGAGTCTATTTATAAAACTTTTTGCATAGTGGGCTGTAAATCGCGAAACGAATCTAATGAGCCTACTTAATCCACGATTTGCAACAGTGATGCTACAGTAACCATCCGCTAATTATTGATTAATCATGGATTGATTAGCATCATTAGATTCGTCTCGCGATTTACAACCCATCTGTGCAAAAAGTTTTGTAAATAGACTTCATTTAGTGCTTCAAATTGGGAAGATTCGAAACACAAAATTTTTTTGCGTTTACACCCTACCGAACTAAACACGGCCAAAACCAAAACGTGCCACAGTAACTTTTTCGCAAATTCGCGAACTAAACACACCCCTAGGCTTTCAGTTTCAGGTTTTCAGCAGCTACCAGCTGCTGCCAAAGTGCCATCGTCCTCTGCCAAAGTGCGAGAGGAGCAGTGAGATCGCAGCACTCTTGGTCCTTGGCTGATAGTGAAGGGAGGGCAGAAAGGAACAAAAGGGCATGGGAATCGTTGTGAATTGTGATTGCCATCGTCCTCCGATTGCTTCAGTCCTCCAGCGGTCAGCTTTGGCATGCGGCGTGCCGGGCTGCTTATCATTCAGAGCTCACCTTTCTCAGATTCCTGCGTACAAGATTTGAATTTTGATGTATTGGGCATACAAACGCAGAGACGATGATGTCATATGGCACTGTCGTGGGCTCTAGTTATAGTCAGCTGGCTGACGCTTAATGTAAAAGAAAGTTTGACTCCAACTCAAGCTAGGATTGTAATCTCCTACTTTATGTGATTGCGAATTATGCGGACTTAAATTGCATTAGACTTCTAATAATGCCGTAGAATATAATCTCCTCCCATAGATAATCTGGAGTTTTTTTTACATGTGTTATTAAATGCCGATGCAACAACATTGAAGGCTCAACCAAGATTGATCAATGAAAAGGGCAACTGAAACAGACAGGACACTCTTGGTTGCCACCAACAGATTGGCAGAAACAAACACTGCGCATAGTTGTCGTTAGCCTTGGCTTTAAATTCTCCCGAATTTTTTCATTGGTCAGCTTTGGCATGCTGCTGGCTAGGATCTGCTAGAACTCACCTCTCACAGAGTCGTGTACAACTGTTACGGATATTATACAAAAATCTGCCAACTTGTCCCCTTTACCTGGTATGTCCACAGCAGATGATGATATCATTTGTCAGGCGCGGGTTAATCCTAAATGGAAAGCATGCCAATAACAAGCTCAAACTAAAAATAGATGTATGCTAATCGCAAATTATGCAGCATGAAAAATACATTGTTGACTTGCAAACTTGTTACGTGCTTGACATCACATTCCTTTGAACCACCTCATGAAAGGTTCAAAATAAGTTTTACTTGCCGCCATTACTCGTGCCGCTGAAATTAAAACGACAATATTTTTCGTCATAAATAGAAAAGCCCCAGTTATTTTGTCCGACTCCGAATTTAAAACAATATAAGGGTAGTGATGGATATATATGGTTTCTTTCTCATTACAATCCGATTAAAATAGCACCAATCATTGGTTGTTGTTTACAAAAAAAATGAATTAGTCAGACGTTTCAAGGTTAGAGGCTCAATCTAATGCTTCAAGGTCAACACCAATCATCTCAGCAGATGATGATACATCATTTGGCAGCAGGTGCGGGTTAATTCAACATGGAAAGCATGTTAATTAAGAATAAGATTAAACCAAAAATTAGTACTCCCTCCGTTCCAAAATGTAGGTCGTTTTGACTTTTCTAGATTCATATATTTTGCTATGGATCTAGACATACGTTATATCTAGATGCATAGCAAACACTATGAATCTAAAAAAGCCAAAACGACCTACATTTTGGAACGGAGGGAGTACATGCTAATTGCAAATTATGCAGCATGGAAAAGACATTGACTTGCAAATGTAATGTGCTTGCAGTAATGAAATTACAGTGCTTTGGGCCACCTCATGAAAGGTTCAAATAAGTTTTACTCGGCGCCCTTAGTGGTGCCACTGAAATTAAAACGATAATGATTTTTGTTACAAATAGAAACACCCAGTTATTTAAGACAGTGAGGGTAGTGATGGATATGGTTTCTTTCTCGTGACAATCCGATTAAAATAGTACCAATCATTGGCTGTTGTTTACAAAAAAAATTTGAATTAGTCAGAGGTTTCTAAGGTCAGAGGCTCCAAATAATGCTTCAAGGTCAACTCTCAGCAGCAGCGTTGCTTTACGAAAATAAACTTATTAAAGAGCGTAGCTACTCAGATTCGCATTACATCCGTGCATTGCATCAGTACAATCCGTTCCACGAACTGAATCCGTATTAGTTTATGTTATGTTCTTCTGCAAACTTAACACCTGTAGACACTGATGGAATTACTATAGGGCGACCTTTGAACTGTGATTAGTTGGACCAATCAGGAAACACTTGCATAAAGAATCCTCATCTAGGAAGAGGACAGATTGCATGTATCTAGCTGTTTCCTTTTTTTTCTCTCAAAATGATCTCAACGAGTTACCTACTTGTGTCATTTTTTAAATCAATCGGATGGCTTTCTGTTCTGATAGTTACAAAAAATGTGAAAGGATCAGAATGCGATTCATATTGGTCAACCATTTTCCTCATTATCCACGTAATTAAATATGCAATAACTGAGGTCATCTGCTAAGAAATCATTTGTTTTATCCAAACTGATTCTTCTCCGGGGAAATTAGGAAAATTTATACATGAAGCTACTTAAGAACCCTACAAACTAGGGACGAAGCCAGCGTGGGGGCAGGGGGCTCCAGCCCCCCTACCCCCACAAGCCCCCCCGGCCCCCACTAAGAAATTTTGGCATAGTGCAGAGGAGGAAGAAGGAGAAGAGAGGAAGAAGGGAAAAGGAGAAGAGAGGAGGAAGAAGAAAATGCCCCCCCCCCCCCGCCCCCGGTCCAAGTTCTAGCTCCGCCCGTGCTGCAAACTGTTAACTGACAACCTCAGATGGGCACCGCATCCTGTCGTGAACTCTTCAACAAATATTGCAGTGTGGCTCTTTGCCAAGCCCTCCTCTCTCTTAGTCTCTTTAACACCAATAATGGTACTATGGTAGTTGCTCAAAAGATTGATAAAAGGTTCCTCAATTACTGTATTCAAACACAGATAATGTTGATTGTAAAGATTGAAAATTACACTCCATTGCTATTTCAACTCCTCAAAAACAATTTTGCGATGGCAGGATGATATTGAATTTGCCATAGCACCAAAAAATGAATTATTACACTGACCCAGAAATTGAACTACCAAGGATGAGTGAGAGTATTGCTAGTTAATTACAAGTAATAAGAGAAAAATGCTGAAGGTAGCAAAATGCACAAAAAAAATACTGCGAGAAACGGTCAAATGAATCCACCCTCTTTTAAGTTTAATTCTTATGCTACCATATGACTGTAAGTAAAATTTCCCTTAAGTTTTCTCGAACATGCAGAAGAGCTGCACATCTTTGTATTAAGAGAGGAAAAATTTCCCGTAAGTCGCATTGAAATGACACAGGAGCTAGACTAGCAAGCAGTTGGCAACCAACAGGACTTTCTGAACCACACAAAGCTGTTCTCTCAGAAGAACCCTTCAATCTCCTACTGAATTTTGATTCTCAGCAACTTGAGACAGGTGAAGTGTTTTTCTTGGGGGGACAACGATACATAGAAATGGCAAAGAACGCAACTAGTTGTCTGGTACAGTGCGTAAAGGACCAGGTTGTATCCGTGATCAACCAGCCAGTTGTTAGTTGTTACTCCCCTGAATGATGACCGCCTAGCAAAAATTTCCAAGTTCTACATACCACGCACGCACAAAAAAAAATTCCTGAAACTAAATAAGCCGTAACAACATAGCCCTATGCAAACTCTGATCTCGACCATATATCTAGTCGGCTGCAGAGACGCTGTCTTTCCATTCATCCGTTTGAAATCAGAAAACTGCATGTACTAGTTTGCAGGTGTTGCCCATAACCGTACAGCTCTCCATATAAAACTTGGAAGACATTCTACACACAACGAGAAATTCAGTCATCCTCCCCAATCGAACAATGCAAACTAGTACTATTTTTCTATATTTAAATTCTGATAGGGGAAAAACATTGGAAATTTCTCCGACGGATAGGTTTTTCCACCATAAATATGATAGCAGCAGGACTATAGTAAAATTTCGATTTGCATCAATCATTGCACGGATGAGAAGACTTTGGGCGGCCGAAGACTAGGAAGCCAAGGCAACCCCCCTCTGAAACTCTGCAACTCGCTCTTTCTCCGTGTACAGCCACCGGGCTGCATTATTCACGTTTCTTTATGGGTTTCCACTGAGGTCTGGACAGAGTCTCCTCTCCGCTGCCCAGCCGGGGGCTTCCTGCTCGCTCCGTCAGGTTTGGCTCTTTCCCAAGGCGCCCTCCTCTTCTCTATTTAAAGAAACCTCCGGACTCCAGTGCCAGAGCTCAGAGGCCTCCCGTGTCACAGCTTCCTGCTCCGTCTCCTCCGTCCCCCTCCTCCATCGCCAGCAGCTCGCCGGCCAGGGCCGGCCGCCGGCTGCGTGGTCAACCTCGGCGGCGCCGCCGGGCATCGTCTTCTGCCTCGACGTCCAGGCATTCTCTGGCCAGCCAGGTAACCATTTTTGTTGCCTTGCCGGCACCATCGTTTCGCCCTCCCTCCTCCATCCAAAGATCACAGACGCAACCCTCGCTCTGGTTTCCATCGTTTGTTTTCCTCAGAAATGGCACGGCAACTCGCCTGGATTTGTTTGCATCATTTTATTTTAACTTTTGGAGAAAGATTGTTATGCACAACAGCACAAGTGAGTTATTTCTCTTTTCCCAATCTCTGACGCCCCCATGATCTCACTGAGAAAGAAAACCACTCGGTTTGGAGAGATTGTGTGTGCAGAATGATCTCTCTTTCTTCGCTGCAGAAATCGCTGCCAGTCTCTAGTCTAGTAAAAAAAAGGGGGTTGGTGTTAGTGTTACGACTAGTGAGTTTTCACCCGGAGTGCTCAGGTCCACGTGTCAGCAGACATGGGAGTCTGGGGCTGGGCAGGTCAAGAGCACGCTCAATAATGACGTTAGTTTAAGCCTCTTATTTATTGTGTTTTGCTGATGTGGCAGTATATTTATAGAAGAGAGAGGGAGAGAAATCAAGACTCCAAGTCTTATTTAGACTCTAAGTCTTCACGCAAATCAAGAATGAATGTGTGAGAGACAAGTGAGTTATATAAACTAAAGTAACACACTTTGCATTGAGAAGTATAGTTTCTTGTGATGGAATCTTTAAGATTTAGACTCTATGAGTGGAGTCTGCATTGAGACTGCCCTTAAACTACTGAAAATCTCGCTATCATCTCGGCGTTGGGGATCAGGAAAGGGCGGTGTACGCGACCCAAGGGGATCTGCAGAAAAATTAACAATTAAGAACTAGGATGGCATCATGTGACTCCTAATTAAATTTTTATTTGCATCAGTTGCACTCAGAGGAGTCAGTTTGTCCATGGTTTGGAGGTCAAGTAGTATATGCGATTATACTACTGGAACGAGCGTCTTCTCCATTTTTTTTACTAGTTTCTTTTGTCCATAATGTTTATGGAAGCAAATTAATTTGCTGACTATATTTACGAGAATGAAGTTGTTTTTTCCAACTTGGCCACTCCATCATCAGCCTGGCTTCATTAAGGAGTGATTGTTTGCGTTTATGAAATCATAAAGTCTGTTTGCATGCTAGGCTCCTATTCCTAGCATAGCATTCACATTCTGAGCCTTCTAGCACGGACCCATATGGCAGTTTGCAAAACTCTTGCTAAAAAATGGGACTCATCCAGAAAAAGAATACCTGTGCAATTTGAACTAGTTACATGCTAGCATAACATTCATATTCTGAGCTGGCTGTGCTGCCATTTTTTTGGTATCTCCCTTCTGGATCCAGCCAAAGTGGTAGAATTGATCTCATATCGATTATAGCATTCATTCATCATTTCAGGGCAGATTCACTATGAATATGATGACAAAAGAATTGACTATGATATACGCGTTATACTGTTATAGTAGTGCCAATTCGATTACAACTATGCTACTGATTTACTAGTTTTTACCTGTCGCTGACACTGCAAACCAATGAATCTGGGAGCTCTTTAAATTACTCCATCAATTCATTTCATTAGCAGCAAAGGAGCCTGGCATATTTTTCTTGTTCCTCTTTAAAGCTTCTACCTCGGTTGACCACCCAGCCTCTTCTTGTGAATGTAAAACAAGTGATGCTTCCTTTTCACAACATCACCACCTGAGATAGATCTTGGGAATTGGAGGATGCAGGTACCAACTGGCGCGGCTTAGAGCTTGATATTCCCCAGACTCCAGCATCTTAAAGAAGGCCTCCGAGGTGTTCGGAGATCCGAAATGTCGCTCGAGGTCGAGAACCCTGGGGGCGATGAGTCGGCAAATCGGCTCAGCCTCAAGCGCCATGACTCGCTCTTCGGCGATGCAGAGAAGGTCTCTGGTGGCAAGTACCATGGCTCCGAGGTATGTGCCTCTTGCAACCTGCTGATCATGAAAGAGTGAATTTTATGGGAATGTTCTGCCTGGTGCCACTGAATAGTCAATCTGACTGAATTTTACCTTGTGGGTGACGCAGGGGAGCTGGGCCCGGACGCTGCATCTTGCCTTCCAGAGCGTCGGCATCATCTACGGCGACATCGGGACGTCGCCGCTCTATGTCTACTCCAGCACCTTCCCTGATGGCATCAAGTACAACGATGATCTGCTGGGCGTCTTGTCGCTCATCATCTACACCCTCATCATCATTCCGATGCTCAAGTACGTCTTCATCGTGCTGTATGCAAACGACAATGGAGATGGTAAGCAAATAAGTCTGAAATTTGGACATGATAAGTTGGTAGTACTCGCTGCATGCCTACTGTTTTTCTGCAATTCATTGACCAACAATCCTCTGCTATTCTAGGTGGCACGTTTGCACTTTATTCACTGATATCGCGGTACGCGAAGATCAGGATGATCCCGAATCAGCAAGCAGAGGATGCCATGGTGTCCAACTACAGCATAGATGCACCGAACTCACAGCTGAGGAGGGCACAGTGGTTCAAGCAGAAGCTTGAGTCTAGCAAGGTAGCCAAGATTGTGCTCTTCACCCTCACAATCCTTGGCACATCCATGGTGATGGGCGATGGAACCTTGACACCGGCAATATCTGGTAAGGGAAACATCAAGCACAACTAAGTGATATGATCATATCGTAACCTTTTTGCATAATATATATATATATATATATATATATATATATATATATATATATATATATATATATATATATATATATATATATATATATATATATACTAATGTGTTCTTGTTCATGGATGTTCTGCAGTGCTATCTGCAGTGAGCGGGATACGAGAGAAAGCGCCAAGCTTGACTCAGAGTAAGTGAAAAGGAGAACTGGCATGATCAATCAATTGTTACCTTGTGTAATTCGCATCTTATGCTTCAGTTGTTGTTCTTGGTACAGCGGAAGTTGTCTGGATCTCTGTGGCGATTCTGTTCATGCTCTTCTCGGTCCAACGTTTTGGTACTGACAAGGTCGGCTACACATTTGCTCCGGTCATCTCTGTATGGTTCCTTCTGATTGCTGGTATTGGAATGTACAACCTCGTTGTCCACGATATCGGTGTTTTGCGGGCCTTCAATCCGTGGTACATAGTACAATACTTCAAAAGGAATGGGAAGGATGGATGGGTTTCACTTGGTGGCATTATCTTGTGTGTCACAGGTAACCTCTTTTGGATGAAAAATAAATAAAACCGAAAGTGATTCCCTGTCCTTTAAACCTGTAATCTGAATATACTGTCATTTGCAACAGGCACAGAAGGTATGTTTGCTGACCTCGGACACTTCAACATCAGAGCTGTTCAGGTAATGTCCAAAATGCATATATGTTCCATCACCTCATGGTTTTATGGTCTCACCTCTGCTTATAATTTTCAAAAGTAGGGGTTTGTCCCTGAGGTCTAGAACAGTAACACCTCACAATTTCTGTTTTTACTCTTGCAGATCAGCTTCAATGGTATCTTGTTCCCGTCAGTAACGCTATGTTACATTGGGCAGGCCGCATACCTGAGGAAATTTCCAGAGAACGTTGGGGACACCTTCTACAGATCCATCCCAGGTATTAATAGAATTTAGACTTCAGCTTTGCTTCTTGGGGTGGACTTACTATGAACACACACACACACACACACACACACACACACACACACACACAAACTCACTTCCTTTGCTGGTGCAGGACCTTTGTTCTGGCCAACCTTCGTCGTTGCAATTCTTGCTGCTATTATTGCAAGCCAAGCCATGCTCTCTGGTGCATTTGCCATCCTTTCCAAGGCACTGTCGCTTGGTTGTCTTCCCAGGGTTCAAGTGATCCACACCTCAAAGAAGTATGAGGGGCAGGTTTACATTCCTGAGGTGAACTTCATGATGGGACTGGCGAGCATCATAGTCACAATTGCCTTCAGAACGACCACCAGCATCGGCAATGCTTATGGTAAGCAAGCAACTAGCGAAGGATGAGAGATGTTTTTGTGTAAAAAGTCAATCAAAACTGAAAAGAACATTATCTGATCTGATTTTGGTGATGTGCAGGGATCTGTGTCGTGACCACATTCTCCATCACCACCCATCTGGTGACGGTCGTAATGCTCCTCATATGGAAGAAGAACATCATCTTCGTTCTTCTGTTCTATGTCGTGTTCAGTTGCACAGAACTGATCTACCTCTCTTCCATACTGTCCAAGTTCATCCAGGGCGGGTACCTCCCGTTTTGCTTCGCTCTGGTCCTGATGACCCTGATGGCGTCTTGGCACTATGTCCATGTCAAGAGATACTGGTATGAGCTTGACCACATTGTGCCCACCAACCAAATGACAACTCTGCTCGAGAAGAACGATGTGCGGCGGATCCCAGGGGTGGGGCTCCTGTACACAGAGCTCGTCCAGGGCATCCCACCAGTGTTCCCTCGGCTGATCAAGAAGATACCATCAGTGCACTCCATCTTCCTGTTCATGTCGATCAAGCACCTGCCGATCCCACACGTGGTACCGGCAGAGAGGTTCCTCTTCCGGCAGGTTGGCCCAAGGGAGCACCGGATGTTCCGGTGTGTGGCAAGGTACGGGTACAGTGACTCGCTGGAGGAGCCCAAGGAGTTTGCAGGGTTCCTTGTGGACAGACTGAAGATGTTCATACATGAAGAAATTGCATTCGCTCAAAACGACGCGGAGAATGAAGACGAGACTACCTCCATCACCGATGTCCCAGAAGCACAGGCAAGGCCAAGGCGGTCCACAAACTCTGTCGTGCACAGTGAGGAGGCGATCGAACCACGGGTGAGCAGCAACTCAGGGAGGATCACTGTCCATGCGAATCAGATAGTCGAGGAGGAGAAGCAGCTGATTGACAGAGAGGTGGAGCGAGGGGTAGTGTACCTGATGGGAGAGGCCAATGTGTCAGCAGGGCCCAAGTCATCAATCTTGAAGAAGATAGTTGTCAACTACATCTACACATTCTTGAGGAAGAACTTGACAGAGGGGCACAAGGCCTTGGCCATTCCGAAAGATCAGCTGCTCAAAGTTGGCATCACATATGAAATATAGGGATTTTTTTTGAAACTACTAGGCGTGCCTAACCAATCCTTTCTTGGCATGTGTGATCTCAAAGGGCGAAGTGCTGCGGTTGGTTTAATAAAAGGCATGTGTGAGTTGGGTTTCTTTTTGTTGTCTGTATAGTGTGGTTTTATTATATTCTGTCAAATGCAAGAGTGATATTGGAAGTTAAGCGTAGAATGATGGTGTGTTATGCATGATTTCCATGTATAAAGGGGACCAAATGAGCATGGTTACCCTATTTGACTGCTACAGTACTACCTACTAATGATGTTAACACAGGAGTGAAAGAGCACTGATATATAAAAATAATATGCCTTACCAGTTACCAGTAGCTGATGATTGAATCTTTGGTTTGGTTCTTTCGCGTGTAACAGATTATGGCCATGCAGCAAATAGAGTAGGAGGGTTAATTAACGATGTTAGGCCCTGTAGGGTGTGAAAAAACTTGGCAAGTTGCAGTTCAAAATTTATACAGAAATTGTGAAAGAGCACTACAAGTTTATACCAACAGAAATTGTGTTCTCCTCATCTTCTCATTGACGGCTATTTTAATGGGTCTGAGGTCAGTATACTTGTGTGAATGGGTGTTGAGAGGATCTGATAGAGTGACCTCCAAAAGGGCAGCTGCCTAGTTAACTTCTTTTGTATTGTTCTAGAACCGAAGACAAATGACATGCTACACCGTGTTTGATGTATGACAAGTGGAACAAATCAGTGAAAAAGGCAAATCATGCAGAACTGTAATAACAGCGAAACTTGCTTGGAGCCTGGTCTCAATCAATGAAGTGGTATCAGTGAAGGGTCCAGAGGGGAGCAGATGAAAAGGCATGAAAGCAATCTGAAGTCTTGTCGCTAATGTGGCTGTGTAATCCGTTCCCAGATATTGCCTGCCAAATTGTCTGCTTCGTTGCAGCAAACAAGACACGTGGGTGTGTTTAGTTCCCACAAAATTTTCAAACTTTCCATCACATCCATCACATCTCCTATCACATTGCAACATTAAATATAGCAAATAATTCATGCATGGAGTACTAAATGTAGTTAAATAAAAAAACTAATTGCATAGTTTTGATGTATGTTGCGAGATGAATCTTTTGAGCCTAGTTAGGTCATGGTAGGACAATATTTACCACAAACAAACGAAAAGTACTACAGTGTGCTACAGTGACTGATGTGACTTTTTCTCCCTTTTTTCCCCTCATCTAAACACAGCCACGGAAGTCCAAGAGAAAAGACAAGCAGCGTCAGAGTGAATAACTGTACTAGTGCAGATTGATGATACTCTGGTTCATAATTTTTTCGTGGGCTTAATTTCTAGTTGTTTCAAAAAAACTCATTAAGATATTCTTGAGCATGGGTTTAGACATTTAGTAATTGAAATTAAGAAAAGGTGAATTAGCGAATTTAGTCATCCAACTACACTTAAAGAAATCTGCATGGAAAGGAGGATGACTTACAGCGGGCGCCTGGGCAGCCGCGTGCGTGTTTGATGCGAGGAAAATCACCCCCGACTCGTTCGCTGACCGCATCGTCTCGCTCTCCGCCGGCTGCAACGGCGGCACCGTCGGCTCCTTGCTCCCTGACTGGGTTCTCCGCTCCGGCGGAGTGAGGAGGAAGGGAAAGATGATGTGTGGGCCGAACTGGGCCATTGGTTAAGTTTTTTTTTTGAGAAGAGGTTAAGGGTTTATTTGGTTAAGAGCTAAGGCCCTCCACAGTGTAATCCTAAAGTGATGCTTGAAAGCACTTTTCGGATTCTAGGCATCACTTCTACCGATGCTTGCACAATGCAGCACCCGATGCATGTTAAAAATTTTCTGGCTTCGGTGCAAGAACGTGCACCGATGCCTGCTCATTAAAATATAATGCATGCGTTTGGAGGGAAGGAGAGAAGAGATGAGTTTGGAATTTTTAATTCTATTTTGGGTTCCAAGAATAGAAAGAGAATGATGCTACACACTGCAACGCTACAAGGGAAACAAGCATCACTGGTGACATGATGTTTCAAGCATCACTAGTGAAGCTACACATTGTGGAAGGCCTAAGTTTGCTACGTATTTTTTCGGGTGTTTTTTTTTTAAAGCTAGGTGATTCCCCTCATGTTGCTGCGGGATTTGAGAGAATTTTTTTTGATAAACTATGAGAGGTTGGGCGCTTTCATAGTTGCACGAAGAGAGTAGAGAAGTAAAACGATGAATTGAAAAATTATCAGTAGATAACTGTGTCCATAAAACTCTCAAACCTAACATAGTCGGGTTTTTTATACTAAAAACAGGGAGCATCATCTCTTAAAAACGCTGTCCCCAAAGGCCCAAACCATTTTGACTGGTAAAAAGAATCAGCAATACTGGGCTGCTATGGAGACGGCCCGAACGTGCATGTCGTTGCTGTTGGTGGCCCGATAAAAGAAAAACCCAGCAAACTGGGCTGCCATCGGGACGGCCCGGGCGCCGCGCGTAGCTTGGTCTCTGCGTTCTCTCTTTGTTCAACTCTCTCTCTGTTTGCCCTACCTCCACTTTCCTCAGCCTCCTTTCCTGGCGGCGACGGCGGCGGCGGCGCCCTACGGCACGTCTTCGACTTTCCTCGGCTTCCTTTCCTGGCGGCGACGGCTGGGCGAGCGGCGAAGCCCCTCGGCTCGTCTTCGCCGGCAGCGAGCGCCCACCAGGTATGCGCGCCCCTTCACTTCCCTTCGTGCTGGGCGAAACGGAGCACCCCAAACCCTTCTCTCTCGCGCTCTCGGTCTCTCCCACTCGCACATGCCGCCGCCTCCGGCATCCCTCTCTCCTGCGGGCCGCTGCCACCCCCTTCCAAGGGGTCAGGTGCGGCCGCGCGGGCGGCTGGTGCAGCGCCGCAGCTAGGCCGCAAGGGCCAGCGGGGCAACGCCGCAGCAGGTGAGACGGCTGGACGGCGATGGGGGGAAATTAGCCCCCGCGAGTGTTAACGGGGATGGGGACGGGGAAATTTCCTACCTGCGGGGGCGGGGATGGGGAGGCGTTTCCCCGGCCGGGAATTCCCCGTCGCCGATTCTGACCCAGCAACAGAAGCGAGCGCGAGATGCAGAAGTGCAGCCTTAATTTACTGTTCACATTGTGCCGCAAAGCTTATTTGTTGATTTCTGTTGGTTTCAGGTTCCTGCTGGTTCAAGGAAAGTATCGATGGAGGCAAAGTTGGCGTTCTCCCAGGACAGCCCACCGATTTCTATCATCTGTGCGGCTAAGGTTGCGGGTATACCCCTAACTGTTCAACCTAGTCTTGCTGCTGGCTCGGCGCCCACACTGCAGTTTGGTTCTGGGTAAGTTCTTACTCCTCTTCTTGGGTACATGTTTGTTTTCTCTTAAAAGATATCTATTTAGGTCACTTGCAAATGCTTGCATAATTATCTTTGCTGTTCTGTGTCTATTTTGTGCTAGCATGCTACTATGTATGGCAGTTTTCAGATACTTATGTGTAAATATGTCATTTTGCAAATTATTGAGTTCTATCGGTTTTGCTTAGTTTCATCTATTTACTTTTGGTTTGACTCTCCATTTGTGGGTTGATATAGTTTCTCATGCAACTTTTTGTGGTTGTGTACAGAGAATCGCTCCATGGTGTAAACCCAATCCTCCACTTCATTGCCCGTGGTGCATCATTTTCCAGCTTCTCTGGGAAGAATGCTATTGAGTTTGGGCATGTATGTAAACAAGCCAATGTTTGTTGAAACGTTACTTGTCGTTGTGACTGTTTCTATGTTCTGAATCAATGCTTTTAATAAACTTGCAGGTTGTTGAATGGCTTGAATATGCCCCCATATTCCTTTCCGGCTCTGAATTTGAGAATGCCTGCTCATTTGTTGATGGATACTTGGCCTCCAGGACCTTTCTGGTTGGTCATGGGCTGACAATTGCTGACATTGCAGTGTGGTCGAATCTTGCTGGTAAGCTGCGGGTTTGTTCTTCAATCTTCTTTCAAGTTGGTTCCGGGCATTGTAATGTTTAGCTTATTGTGTTATTTTCCTTCAGGGATTGGTCAACGGTGGGAGAGTCTAAGGAAATCAAAGAAATACCAGAATCTTGTCCGCTGGTTCAATAGCATAGACGCAGAATACAGGGATACACTGAATGAAATTGTAGCAGCATATGTTGGGAAACGAGGAATTGGAAAATCTCCAGCGCCAAGCCTTAAGGAGAAGGTACATGATTCAAAGGACCCATCAGCTCCAGAAGTTGATCTCCCAGGTGCAAAAGTTGGGCAAGTTTGTGTTCGTTTTGCCCCAGAGCCTAGCGGGTACCTCCATATTGGTCATGCAAAGGCTGCATTATTGAACAAATACTTTGCTGAAAGATATCAAGGGCGCCTAATTGTTCGATTTGATGACACAAACCCTTCAAAAGAAAGCAATGAGTTTGTCGAGAACCTTCTGAAAGATATTGAGACGTTGGGGATCAAATATGATGCTGTCACATACACATCTGACTATTTTCCAAAGCTAATGGAAATGGCTGAGAGTTTGATTAAGCAGGGGAAAGCATATGTTGATGATACACCAAAGGAACAAATGAGGAAAGAGAGGATGGATGGTATTGAATCAAGGTGCAGAAATAATACTGTTGAGGAAAATCTGTCATTATGGAAAGAGATGGTTAATGGAACTGAGAGGGGCATGCAGTGCTGTGTGCGGGGCAAACTTGACATGCAGGATCCTAACAAGTCACTCAGAGATCCTGTTTACTACCGCTGTAATACTGATCCTCACCATCGTGTTGGTTCAAAGTACAAGGTCTACCCAACATATGACTTTGCTTGCCCATTTGTTGATGCATTGGAGGGAGTGACACACGCTCTTCGTTCCAGTGAATACCATGACAGGAATGCACAATATTATCGAATTCTACAAGATATGGGGTTGAGGAGAGTAGAAATTTATGAATTCAGCCGATTGAACATGGTTTACACTCTTCTCAGCAAGCGGAAGCTTCTTTGGTTTGTACAAAACAAGAAGGTTGAAGATTGGACCGATCCGCGGTTTCCCACTGTTCAAGGCATAGTCCGTCGTGGCTTGAAGGTTGAGGCGCTGATACAATTTATACTCCAACAGGTACACATGTGCTAAGCTTTATGTTCATATTTCCCATAAGCTTATGCCTGATTTCATATCCTTTTTTATTTGTTGAAGGGCGCTTCAAAAAATCTGAATCTGATGGAATGGGATAAACTATGGACAATCAACAAGAAGATAATTGATCCAGTGTGCGCAAGGCATACTGCTGTGCTAAAAGATCAGAGAGTGATCTTTACTCTTACTAATGGTCCAGAGAAGCCATTTGTTCGAATTTTGCCAAGGCACAAGAAATGTGAAGCTGCTGGAAAGAAGGCTACAACATTTGCAAACAGAATTTGGCTGGATTATGCTGATGCATCAGCCATTAGCAAGGGTGAGGAAGTAACCCTAATGGACTGGGGGAATGCTATCATTAAAGAGATCAAGATGGAGAATGGAGTGATTACTGAACTAGTTGGAGAACTACATCTTGAGGGCTCTGTGAAGACAACAAAATTGAAGATCACATGGCTAGCAGATATAGATGAGCTAGTCCCCCTCTCATTGGTGGAATTCGATTATCTCATTAGCAAGAAAAAAGTAAGTTCCCTATTTTCTTCACCCACTGCTTATGTTTATACTAGTGCTGTGTTGCTTTTACCATTTTGTGAATGATTGTCCCTGTGTCCTGATGATCAATTTGATTTAAAAGGTTGATAAATAGATATAACTGTTATCATGTGATTCATATATTGTCTTATATAAAGAAGAAGACTAAGCTGCATAGAATCAAATTGCATGTTGATTTCATGGCATATAATCTTTTGTAGATTAGCAGCAAAGCTGCTGTTGTGTTGACAAGTTGATTTTTTAATTTGTGCTTAATGTTGGAGTGCTGGTGCAAAAGAATTTATGTTGCATCTTTATAGAATGATAATTTGGACATTGGGTCGAATGTAATGCCTGCCTCCAGATTAAAGGCTTAGGGTACATGTCCGCTTGGATGATATGTTAAGTTTTTAATTAAAGATTCCTGGTTCTTTGACAAATTAATGATGAAAGATGCTGTTGGTGGCATTTAACAGCTGGAGGAGGATGAAGACTTTCTTGACAATCTCAATCCTTGCACTCGACGAGAGACCCCAGCCCTTGGAGACGCAAACATGAGGAACCTCAAGCTCGGGGAGGTCATACAGATCGAGAGGAAAGGCTACTACAGGTGTGATGCCCCATTTATCAGGTCGTCGAAACCTGTGGTCCTATTTGCGATCCCAGATGGTCGGCAGCAGGCCTCGCTGAACTAGGCAGCATGCAACTGATGGGCACATGGAATTCCTGAGATGTCAGGCTTGGCAATCAATATCGTCGTATACACTTAATCTTGTACTATGATTAGGCTTACTCGCCATAGATTTTGTTCACTACTAGCTATTGGCCAGGCCCATCCTGCCAACCAAGCAGCACAGGCATTTTGATTTTGGTTGTTTGAACATGCATGATGATTTTGGTTGATGATACCTCCATCCATAAATTGGCGTTGTTTGAGCAAATTTCAGATTTCCAGAAATCGGAATCGTCTCAAGTGGTCCTCCCGTTTTTCTCTCCGTCCTCCGCACGGACGACGCCTTGTACGTGCTGCGTACCGTGTCAGAAGCTGCTAGCCACCCCGCCGTCGTGCCGCCGTATAACTCCAGTGCCGTCGCTGCGCTGTGCCGATGGATGCCATGACGCTGGTGCTTCTTGGGGTATGGGCGGCGGCAATACAAGGAAGTGATGTACTGGTGCCTACTTTTTGATCTTTGGTGGCTGAATTTTGGCATGGACGGCCAGAAATTGGAAGGTGACCGTGGCGCGAGAATAGCTGGTGCGTGGGCGCGCAATTGCAGCGCTGGCCTGGGCACAGGTCAGGCTAAGAGTGCCTGCTGTTGTTGCAACCAGTACTGATGCCTCATATCAGTGCAACAGCAGCCGTTACTTTTGGTTTGGACCTTTGGCTTTGGCTCGTTTTCTAGTAGCGAGACTCAAGTTTGCACTTGGATTTAGTTCGTCCGCATGCTCAAGTTTGGCACAAACTATCTAGTACGTGAGACTCAAGCCATCCTTTTCGACACGGGAATATAAAGTGCAATCACTAGCTCTGCTCAATGACTCGGAAACCACAGTGCCTTTTGTTTTTGCACTCCCTTTTCCATGGTGCTTGCCTGATGGCCCAGTGGATCTTGTTGTCCCTTGTTCCAGCTGTAGACAGGGAGTACGCTAGCTTAAAGAACCGGAGCAATCAGTCACTCCACTAAGGGATTGTTCCTTTTGCTTTCACTGACGGAGTAGCATATTAGCAGCCCACTAGCACTTGACTGCACATTCAGAAACCATCGAGGCAAAGTGCTCATTATATTAGACAATGGGGCACTGCTCTTCAGCTATATAAACCTGGATATACAACGTTTCGATGCAGTGTTCAAGGAATGGAAAGGCTAGAGATGATCAGGGGAAGAAGCAAGAAGATGACTTCCAAGATAAGAGGCAGGACTTCAGTGCTTGTTCTTCTGCTCATTGTTGTATCAGTGCTTTTGGTATGCGCCGAAGGTTGGCTTCCCTGTCGCACCATGTTTTTTCCCTCTGATTTTCTATGAAATACATCAACTTTCTGTAACTTCCATTTGTAGCACATAGAGAGAAAGAGGTTTTCGCAGGAGGAAAGGAACAAGCGAATGAAAAGGCTCACAAGGTATGAGCTGAATATACCATTGAAGAGTAGAAGACTAGCAAAGTTCTACGGAGAGTTTGTTTAGAGCTAAAAAGATTGTTTTCTAGTTTCTACAAGTACAAATTCATAAAAGTTATTTGGTCTATTAGCGCAAGAGGATGTTTATTTGAAAAAAGACTACCAACATCCATTTTATGTGTGGTTTAATTCAGGTGCATCCCGGTGCTGCATCTGAAAAGCGAGCAATTGGTTCTAGAGACATGGTTAAGACAAACGATTACGGACGCTACGACCCGAGTCCGGCATTTTCCAAGCCTCGCTTCAAGCTTATACCCAACTGAATGACTGACTGCTAGTTTGCTTTGTGTAGTCACGTACTGAGCGACGTGAAACTTATTAACAATAATAATACTACTACATAGATAGATGACATATGTGGAGTGATGTTATGTGCTTGTGAAAAGTATATATATAGAATGTGTACTAGAAATCTAGAATATAGGTAAAATGTGTACTAGAAATCTAGAATATAGGTAACTTGTGTAATATCGATGGCCTCGACGCCTCTACTGAATGTACTCTGCTTGTTCTAGTGTTATACAGTAGTCAGTGCTTCGGTTTGGTGAAACGTTCTGGTGCTGAATGTTTGATGCCAGCTTCCCAAGGCATAAGTATTCCGGTTTTTGTTGATTTAGAACACCAAGTTACTAGACGGACAGACCCTTTATTTAGAACTAGCATAGACAACATGCGCGACACGCACGTACTTTAAAAAACTAATTAGCTTTTAATTTAAAAATACATTAAATTATATTAAATAAATTAATATTCAAATTAAATCAGAAAAATATCACTGCTATCTCGCTCGATACGAATAGGGGTTGATTTAAAATAATAGGGAACTGAGCTAAAATAATTAAGCCGTTGAGATTTAAAGATATCGGAATAGGGGTTTACACCATCAAAGGCCATGTTTGTCATCCTAGCACACATAGCACAAATTTTGACCAATAATTAAGGATATTAAATAATTTAGACTTTTTTCCTTTACAAAACTAACTCCACAGCCTTGCGCTACTTCGCGAGACGAATCTAATGAGGTCTTTGACCGTATGAGTAGAGGTTGATTACTGTAGCATTATTGTAGCCAATCATCGATTAATTACCGTCATTAGATTCGTCACAAAAAGTTACACCCATCCATAAAGAGGTTTTGTAAATAAATTTCGTTTAGTATTTCATGCATGTAAGATTCCCCCGTTGCGCTTGTTGCGCTAGGAGAAACCAAACAAGGACAAAATGGGACTGTCACAGCCCAAAGAAAAAAAAAAGAAAAGAAAAAAAAATCCCACGCCGGGCCCACCCGTCAGTCCCTCCCTCTCCTCCTCTCTCTGTTCTGCGCGGAGCGCGCCGCGCGCACGCGTCCGCCGCCGCCGGCCAACCCCGCCACGTGCCGGCCATCCTCGACAGCCGTGCCGTGCGCGTCCTCCACTCGCCCTTATCCTCCCACGACGACATCGCGGCCTCATCCTTCTCTTCTCCCTGCAAACCGTAACCCCGAATCCCCATTGACGCCGCCCGCCCGAGCTCCGCCGGCCGCCGCGATTCGTCGCCTCCGGTGAGCCGTGGCTCGATTCCTCGCGGGGGAAGCTTCTCCTCCCCCTCCTCCTCCGATTCCGGCGCTAACCTGGCCTCCTCCCTCGCCGCACAGGGCCGCCACCGCTCGCCTCCGTTTGCCGCCGCCTAGCGACGCTGCGCCACCTCCTCGTCACGGCTCCTCGCCTGCGCCGCCGCTGGTGAGCCTCGCCGCCGTCGCCTCCACCCCGTGCGCGTGCCCTTTGCCCCGCTCCGGCTCCGCCTCGCTGCGCCGCCTCGCGCCGCCGCCGTTCGCCGTCGCCGCGCGCGACGCGTGCGCGCGCACTGCGCGATGCGCGCGGCGTCGTGGCCGCGCCCACGCCGCGGTCAAGGCCCGGCCTGCCTTGACCCGGCTTGGGTGGGGCGCCAGAACGTGGGACCCACCTGTCGGCCTCTGGCCTGGCGGGTGTGGCTGCCCTCGGGTGGACCTAGCAATTTTTGTTAGGGTATCTTTAGGTTTATTTGTGCTGCAATGTTGAAAATTGTGTAGAAAATTCTACATACCTCAGAAAAATGCGAAACTTATTTTGTTGGATTCGTATCACTGAGATCTACTTAGGAAAAATGTTGTTTTGTATGTTTCACTACTGCTTGTTAGGGTTTTAGTGTGTTTTCGTTTGCTCTGTCCGAAAATAGTTTATTATAGAACTTTGGGCTGGAGAGGGGTAAAATAGTAAAACTAGTTTTGTTAGCTTTGTTTTCATGCCTAGTATCTAAGATAATTTTCTGGGATTTGTTTAGATAAGTTTGCATGCCTTTCCCGATTTATCTTGCTTAGAGTAGCTGAAAATTGATCTATTTATGATTACTTATAGGAAAATGATTTTACTGCAAAACCAATTTTCTTGAGTTTCTTGTATTGTTCTCTGCATGCTCATTTATTTCCATGATTTATATTTGTTGTTAAGTTCATTTCATAATTCTTGCATCGCATTCATGCATTTTAGTGACCGAACCGTCGGAAAACGAACCCGTGGAGCCCGCCGAGCCCGTTGAGCCTGAGCCTGGAGTCCCGTTCGTGGTCGAGTCCGAATCTAACCAAGGCAAGCAGCTAAACATGAATCCTTGATCCTATTTAACCTCAGTTAATTAGTTATCTCACCGGGTAATGTTGGGTTATGTATTTTAAGTATGTATTGCATTCTTGTACCTATCTGCATGCATTATCCTTCCTTGATTTGTCATCCTTGTTTTTGGCACTAGTTAGTTAGTTAATTACTTAATCTGACTAGATGCTTAGCCCTGCTTAGAGTACTTCTTTCACTCGCTAGATAGGAATGGTTTGGAGGGTCACTTTTACCGGTTACCCTTGATCGTACTGGTTCGGTTGGGTTGTTAAGAGTTTCGTAGTAACAAGATTCGAGCGGTATGGTAGGGCCTAGTGAATGGAGTCACATGGGTATAGTCCGCTTGGATCGATTAAGGACCGTCCGTGGATGACGTCGGCTTTGAGCATCTTTCCATGCTACCACATATCCAATATAATGGTATGGATAAACTAATTATCTTCTTTGACTTGATCATTGATGTACAGTCCTAGATACGTGGCCAAGGGCTATGCAGAGAGGCTTAGAGGTGTCCCCCGGGTGGACCTACGAGTAGGAAAGTTTAGAGATGTCCCCGGTGGAAACTAAGTCTCTACGCGTAAGCTAGGTGTGAAGATTTCAATGATCGAGCCATGTTGGGAACGGTTGACGCAAGTACCCCCCTTATTCAACTTTGGCCGGTTGGGTGAGTCGCATGGTCCTCGCATCGTGTGGGTAAAGTAGTACACCCTTGCAAGGTTATAATCAATTCGAATTGCCGCGCTCTCGGTTATGAGCAAGCTCTTTGTCCGTTGAACTCTTCGTAGAATTTCGGCTTTGTGGAAATGGTTCATGGCACCTCTGTGACTCATTATTTTGTATACTCTTAATGTACTAAAATTGTTGGGGGTTTGGGCAATGTTAATTAATTCTGATAGGTGATAGTGTAGAGAGCTACTGCTTCTGCAATAATTACTTAACCTTAAAGTTTTTACTTGAGCCATTGCATGATCCTTGTATATGTAATCACGTAAGTCTTGCGAGTACCTTTTGTACTCAGGTTGCTTTCTAAACCTAGTTGCAGGTGAGCCGGAAGTGGTGTTCGGCCACTTCTACCCCGCTGATCCAAACACGGGGGAAGAGTAGGTCGTGGTGGCTGTATTGATGTCCTTGAGCAAGACATCATTACTTTAGTAAGTCTTTATCGTAATCGAGCTTCGTGAGAGTATGTAAATACAATAAACTTTACGTTTCTGTTTAATATGACTTTCGTGAGCCCAAGGCTTGTAAGTGGAGTTTGAAACCCACCTATATTGAACTTGTAATATTAAGTGTGTAAAATTGCTCTTTGTGGATTATTTGCGATGTATTCGATTGTAAACGGTATGTGCATATGCTGATTATGGGCGTATGTTGGAGCATATACCGGGACTACCGGATTTGATATTATTTTGGATGAATGACGAGTCGGTTATTCATGTCTCTAGATATGAGATAACACGTGGCACGTTTTCCGGCAAGCATGTGTTAACTCTCATCTGGATGATAATGACCGGCGGTTCGTTTAAAATGGTATCAAATTGGGCGGTTCTCACAGGGACGATCTCTTCATGACGGCTCCTAGAACTTACAATAATTCACATATAACGTTTTGGCAATAATTGGATCACCAAGGAAGATGAAGAAGTGATTAAGAAATTTTTTTTGGAGAGACACGTTTATGCAGCAGCTACCTAGCTTATCCTCTCGTCACTTACCTCCTGGTAGCAGCGACGCCATGGTCTTCAGTAAGGGAGTGGTTCGCGGAGAGGGGGCGCTAGTCGCTAGACAAGAAGATGTTGTCGGGATCTTCGAGAAAAGCGGCGCCACCAGGCTTGCAAAGTGGGGCAGAGGGGTCCAACGGCGGTGAGGGCATAGCCCACTAGGGTTAGGGTTGAAAACAAAAACGAAAATTTTCGATTACCGGAACTGTTTTCGAGGTTTTATCGAGATTCTGGTGTAAATGAAAATGAAAATGGCTACCGAAAATACAGAAACGAAAATGGTATTTTTATTCGAAACTGAAAGTGAAAATGATTTCAGCCTCTATCGACCGTTTTCGAAAATTACCGTATTTATGCGGTAATTTACCGCCAGTATTACCGTATTTTAAGGATTCTACCATATTTAAAGCCCAGCCCAACACATATTTTCTCGGCCCAATAGCTCGCGGGCTTCTCTGCTGACCCAGCCTTTCAGATTAACCCTAGCCTCAAAATCCCCGACTCCCCACTCTCTGACCCAGTGAGACAGTGACCCCGTGAGGTTAGTTCTTCTCATTCTATTATTGGCTATTGGTTTTGTACTTTAGTATGATAATATGAGACTAATATATTTTTATATTTGTAGGATGAATTTTCAGAACTGGTTAATGATGATTATGTGGCAGTGATGATGATGACATGCCTGAGGTTCAGCTGTAGGCATAGGCAGCCTGCGGCCCTGCACTAGTACTATTCTTAATGGCATGCTAGTATATGTTTAAGTCTCTATTTGAATTTGGTTAATGATCATGTATAACTATATCATGTATGTTGTGTGCAACTTTGTGCCATACTATCGTGCATACTACTATGTGTTAGTTATCACGAATTGGTTCGATATTTGGATTAATATCTTAATTGAATCTTCACTACTTGCATATGAGATGTGTCAAGTCATATTGTTAATGTTATGCTCTATTATTTGATATGTTTATCGTTTTTTAAATACTGTTTTGATGGGTTTCGACCGTTATCGATATGTTCTCGACCGTATATTTCTGTTTTTGAAATTACCGGAATACCGGTGCTGTTTTCGTTTTCGAAAATACCATACCGCTTTCGTTTTCGATAAAAAAATGTGAAAGTAAAAGTGGTGGAGTCTTTTGCCGACCGTTTTCATCCCTATAGCCCACCGCGGAGAGGAGGCGCAGGGGATGGGGCTGCGTTGCCTGCTCTGACCAGAGAAATACGAGCTCGTCCCCACAACGTGACATCGCGGTGTGCTAATGTCGGGGTTGGACGGCGAGGCCACCCCAGTAGCCGCCGCAGCTGGAGCGCGTTGTGGTAGGGCCGACGACCTTGATCTCAGTCCAGGGATGGAGGAGATGGGCTGCGAGGGGAGTCAGATGGAGAGCACGAAGGGTTTTTTTTTTTTTGATAAAACGTACCTGTATTACTGGATAAGGAAAACGTACATAAACACATACAAATACAAGTACGTACTACAAGGATACAGGGACAGCTGCACCGACCAAACTGCAAAGGAGCCCCTAAAAGAAAGTAAGATTACACTAAAGTCTCCAACTCCTATGCTTCCCTTCTTCGCCGGAGATCGCCGCTGCCGGTCACTGCCGTCGACGAAGACCCCCGAGCCGCCGTAGATCTGGAGAAGCCCCATCGCACACTGGCTTTGAGAGGAGTCGCAGTAGATGAAGCCTGAGAGCACGAAGGGTTGATGGCCGCGATCTTGATCCTGTGTTCCAACGCTGGGGATTGAGTAGATCATGACAGGCGCCGCGATCCTTGGGTGGTACTGGAACGAGTACGCGAGAGCAGGTCTCGGTGGGTACGGCGGGCCGGGAGAGGGATGATGCGGTGAAAAAAGTAAGGGTTTTTTTTTTCTACATCACACCACCAAAACGTGATTTTGTGCGCAGCCATCCTACTCTTCAATTTAGTCTGGAGCACACCACCAAAACATAAATTTGTATGCAGCACATCCTTTCTATTAAAAAATATATTTTTTAACCGGATAGGAGAGAGGGAACGGTAAAAAGACTAAAGTGCCTTTGCTGCGGGTCCCACATGTCATCTCCCTCTCCATCCTCCCTCCCTCCCCTTCCGCCTCGTCATGGCGCGGTGGCCGCAAGCCGCGAGCTCCTCTGCTCCGGCGAGGCACAGTGCTGGTGGCGCTCGAGGCCCGCGCCCCCTCGCCGCGAGGCGGAGCGGCCGCGGCAGCGCGCACGCAAGGCCGCCGCGCGGCGCGCACGCAAGGCCGCCGCGCGGCGCGCACGCGTGGCCGCCGCGGGACGGCGCGAGGCCAGCCGCGCCGAGACGGAGCGGCAGTGGTGACCTCGAGCTCGGAGTCCTCGGACCCGGAGGTGGTGCCAAGGCGGAGCAACGTGGGGGCGAGGGTGCCGGCGGCGGCGGCGAGTCCTCCTTCCTCCTCCCTCACCAGATCCAGGCGCCGGCGAGCCCTCCTCCCTCTCTCCCTCGCGCCACCAGTCCCCTGCTCCCTCCGCCGCCTCCCCCTCCCGGAGGCTTCTCTGGTGCGGCAAGGGGCCTCCTCCCTCCCCCATTGCCGGCAACCGCGCCACACCGTCGCGCGGAGCCGGCGACCGCACTGCCGTCCGTGCCCACCCAGCTCCATTCGCCTGCACCCACTCGTCGCGCGGAGCCCAGGAAACCCAGCAAGACGGTGGCCTCCATGTGCGCAGCGGTGGCGGTGGTGGTGAGCACGAGCCAGACGACGACGGCGAGCAGCGTGTGGCCATGGCACAGCGCGGGGTAGGGCAGGGTACGGGCTGGCGGCGGCCGCGCGGAAGGGGAGGGAGGGAGGATGGAGAGGGAGATGACACGTGGGACCCGTAGCAAGGGCATTTTAGTCTTTTTACCGTTCCCTCTCACCTATCCAGTTAAAATATATTTTTTAATAGAAAGAATGTGCTGCATACAAATTTGTGTTTTCGTGGTGTGCTCCAGACTAAATTGAAGAGTGGGATGTGCTGCCCACAAAATCACATTTTAGTGGTGCACTGTAGACAAAAACCCAAAAACTAATCCGTATTTGCTAGAAACATCTCCCAATTCATAGTTTTGATGGGTCTACCCCTTCGGCCTAACCCTCGATCGTAACAAGCGGGTCCAGCGTGAGAATATGGTGGGTTCAATTTGGATGAGAAATATTTTTAATTATTTTTTATTTCGATTTTTATAGTATAAGATAATAATAACAGCTAGCGGAGATGCACGTGGGGCACGCATGTGTCTAGCAAGCTAAGCAAGCAAATTAAAGCAATCTCATTTTAGCTAGAATGGCAAAAGTAAAAGCAAAATCCATGCCCTCTTAATTGTGTGATGATGTACAGAGCCTTGCCTGGCCTTGGCGATGTCTGCTAGCATACTTGCCGCGTCCACCTCTTCCACATAGATTCCAACCGTAGATGTGGGATGCTGCCGCCCTGACATGCAGGGATGCGAGCCGCCACAAACGCTACGTGTGCCTCCGCTCGAGGATGAGGCCATCGGGTGGCATGCCCACAGGCAATTGTGGCTGGCCCGGCCTTGCATGGGGAGTACGGGACGCAATGCACACGCGTGGAGGCTATATGTCGCGCGGGCTGCAAACTGCGGAAACATCGCCTGAAGCATTCCACGCGCGCCTTGTTGGGCCATTTTTTCGCTTATTCTGGCCGCGCGCTCTGTTAGGCCCATTTATATTTCTTCGGCCTACGAGTTAAGCTCGCCAATCAGCCCTGTGCAGAGGATGTGGTGGGTTTCGAACCTGCGATCTAATACTTAAAAGTTAAAACCGGAGTTCAATATCACCGCAACACTTACATGTTTTAGGCAATAGATGAGAATTAATTTATTTAATTATGTGGCCTGTTGAACAGGTGTGGTTCACGCGTTCACCGAAATTTATTTTGTCTACTATGCGCTTCATCCACTGTCATTCCAGATGCAATGTGCCAGTTTCTTTATTTCTTTGTTTTTATTCTTCTAAACAGTAAGTCCGTCCGTGTGAAATTGCTGAGGATAGCTTTCCCTTCATTTTCCTTTCCTATTCATTTTCTTCTTCATTTGCTTTTTCTTTCTTTCTTTTCCTTCTATTTCCTGGGACATTCTTTATTCTGCATGCAATTACTTACTTTCACAACTCGTGATATATTTCATCTTCAATCTTTTTTCCTTTTCTTTTCCTATTCCTTTTTGCATTGCTTGCTATTTTCTTCGCTTTTATTTTATATTCATATTTATTTTCTTATTTTCATGTTTATAATTTTGTCTTTCTATATAGTTTTATTTCCCCTTCCTATTTTATATGCTTACACTTTATATTTTCTTTTTTCCCATCTAACTATCGAAATATATAATTTTATCCATACCTTTTGTCCCTTTGTTTATTTTATCTTTCAAATAGTCATGTAAATATTCTTTTCTTTGATAGTTTACTTATAATTCGTATCATTCTTTTTTTTTTTTTTGAATATTCAGATGTTAACAAATCTATATTTGATGGGTCCTGTACGGCAACTATTATTTAAACTTGTTCACTTTTAATGCTGATTTGGTTCGACATGTGGACACATTTGTTCTATACGTAGAAGAATTTGTTTGCGTATAGATCCCTCTTGTTCATTTTGCTGATCGATTTGTTCGTAGAACTCAATTATTTGTTCATTTTATAGATAAAATTGTTCGACATATGGATGTTTTTGTTCTTCATGTAAATCCGCTTGAACTAATTTGTTTGTAATGCTAAATTGTTCGATGACACTAAATCATTTGTTCGCAATATTCATTTTCCATCTCTTTTCCTATACAATCAAATGTTCGTGATGTTCAATATTTTTGTTCGTAGAACATTATTATTTTATTCATCATGTTTAATTTTTTATTCGTAGAAAATAATCATTTATTCGTATTGTTAAAATATTTGTTCCCAGTAGCTGAAAATAATTATTTAGTATTTAAAAAATATGTTTTCAAAATATTATGCAAATATAAGTAAGTGTGGTCTTGTTTTAAAGATCTTACCATTAACGGTGAAATTAGAATTTAATTTAGATATATAGTTTAAGATGTATTAATTTTTTAATCTTCAATACATGTGCATGCAGATGACGTAATAAGATTCGCCTCTTTTTTCATGTGCTCACTGCCCATGCATAGATGCTTGTTGCGTGTTGATTTTTGATTGGGCTAAAATTTGATTGGGCCTAGTATGCTGGTGGGGTTTGACAGTGCAGACCGATCTCGATGCCTTCAGGTGATGGTTCGCACATCATCGCTGAAGCGATAGCTAATCGCGCCCATGCACACGACCACGATCTACTGTCAAGAAAGAAAATCGCATCTAGAATGTGAAGACTATCTCCGGCCGCTTCCTCTCGCTTGGTCCTAGTGCTATGGGCCACCGCCAGCTTGCTGTGGACCAAATTACTTGTGATTCAGGGCACGAGAGAGCGTAGGGAGTGGGGGAATTGAAACAGGACGGCGAGAGGATTTCATTTTACCGGGAGGCACCCATCTGTTCTTGCCGAACAGACCTGGTGGTGGTGCAGGTTGAAGATTCAAGGGCGACAGGGGGTGCATCGCAGTGGGAGGGCACAGGCCATCGACTCTGACTCCGAGACCGCGGCATTTGCCGGCGCACGCATCGACTAAAAGGAGACGCCGGTGGCCCCTGTCTTCACGGCCAACGTGTCGGGGCTGGGATGAGGTCAAGGTGGAGGTTGAGGACGGTAACGTCCTGCAGATCAACGTGCGGCGAACGCAGCGAATACGAAGAGCACTGGTGGCACCGGGTGGAGGGCAGCAGCGGTAGGTTCAAGTGGTGGGTAAGCGACCATCCAGTTAGAAAAAAAATTGCTTTTTGGCACAAACGTTCTGGAAGATGCAATTTCTCCTCGAGTACCTAAAAATTCAGATTATTTAGAAACTAACACAGAGCACTCTGCGCAGAACGAAAACAAGCTCGGTTAGATGGGGAACAGAAGTACCATCTTCTCCTCGGATTGCCTTAAGCTTATACAGCATTGGGCCAAATGCACAACAAAATGGGAGCAACCTTTGGGTTTGGGGAGGTTACTTTTTGCATGCCTTTGCGACAGCTGACACTACAACCCTCTGAACCATGGAAGCAGGCATCAAAATATCAAATGTACTAAATTTTCACTACCAAAGATGTTTTTTTTATATTCTAACCTAGGGTCTGTTTGGTTGCATCTAGCGCAACCAGAAAATCTTGCATGTATGAAATATTAAATGAAGTTTATTTGCAAAAAATTTTCACGGATGTGTGTAACTTTTTGTAACAAATCTAATAACGGTAATTAATAGATGATTGGATACAGTAATGCTACAGTACCAGCCTCTAATCGTGCGGTCAAATGCATCATTAGATTCGTCTCGCGAAGTAGTGCAGGGGTTGTGGAGTTAGTTTTGTAAACTGTCTTTATTTAATATCCCTAATTATTGATCAAAGTTTGTGCTACTTGTGCTACTGCTCAAACCAAACAGGCCCCTGAATACTTGCAGTATAGAAGTCAATGTATGCCAGCACAGCGGTGATATTCATGCCTGGAAGCCCTGGGTAGCCTGCCTCCGTGATATCTTCTCAAATGTTCGCAAGCACTGCATACCAACAAAACCGTCAGATAAAGCACCTCGGTCAAATGTGTTCTGCTAATCAGGTGGTAAGACCTTTTGGGTTACCTGTTCAGCAATATCAAGGTACTTGATGACAAGGATCGATGAGCAGAGCATGGGGATGAGGGACCATGGTGGACAATGGCAGGAGCGGCCAGCCTCATTGGCGTCACAAAGGTACAGGTAGGGTGGTAATAGGCCATGGCCCTAGTGGCTTTTTCATAACATAACAAAGCTCTTAAATTATTTAGTTTAAAATTGTATAAAATTATAGTCCGGTTTTTTTAGGGCCCGGCTTTTAGATTTTTTAGTTCAAAATCTTGTACCCTTTACTACTCCTAGATACAGGTACGTGCGTGTCACGGAGCAGAATCATGTCCAAGGTGCCTCCCGTGCCATCACCGGACCTTTTTTCATTTTTATATTTTTTAAAAATTAAAATTTCAAAAATATATGTCCGTTTTCAAATATTTCAAAAATATACCCCGGTCGCCCCCCATAGGGCGACAGGCCTTAAGTGAATTTTTTTTTTCAAATTTGCAATAAGGTCCCTGGAAATAAAAAAAACCTGTCGCCCGTTGGGGGGCGACAGGGGCCTGTCGCCCAGCCCACGGGCGACCGCCGCTGGGCCCAGCCCACGGGCGCGGCAGGGGGCCTGTCGCCCCCCCCCCCCCCCCCGCGGGCGACCGGGGGTACCCCCTATATAAGCTCAAGCCCTCCCCTTCCCTCCTCATTTGAGCCCGAAAATTCCACCAAAAATCCAGAAAAAAAGAGAGGAGTAAGGAGAAGGAAAGCGGCGAAGCCCTGCCGGATTCAGCACTTGTGATCTGCAGGTTAATACATTTAGTTTAAATATTGTTATATTTAAGTACTACGTATTTTAATATGAGTAATTTGATTTAATTAGTGCTATAGTAGAACCATTTAAGTAGGAGTTCAATGATACTTTAGTTTGTAGTTACGTAGTAGTAAATTAGTTTAGAAAATTAGTAGAACCATTTATGCAGTATAGAATTTGAGTGTCATCACGTAGTTATGAATACTTATACGTTGTAATTGAATTTCATACTTAGTTTTTACGGATTATTGAATAAGGTAGTGAAGTAAAGAGTATAACTCGATAAGTATTATGTGATATACAGATATGTCGAGCAAGATGCAGTTTCAAGTATTTTATGGTGAATACAATGTTATGTATGGGCCAAATGGAGTAGATCTTTCTTCCTTTAAGCGCACATCTAGCGGCATAGATAAACCTCTGGAAAGGAGTTTTGGTTTCATATGTAAGTGGCTGCAGCGTGGGTTCCATGTTGATCCGTTGACACATGTGATCACTGTCCAGTCTCTTGTTAATTGGGAGGTAGAAAGTGAATTATGGGAATTAATGATGATACACAGCACTGATGACTGGCAGAAGTACATGCAAGCAGCTCTAGAGCGTGGGTGGCCTCTGGCCATTCTTGTTCAAATCCGGGAGAAGACACAAAATGAAATCCAACATTGTGCAGATCAAGGAACTCCGAGTATTCGAAGAGAGACCAATTATGTTGAGCAAGATGAGTCAGAAGAGACAGAGAACCAAAACATGGGACCACAGGGTCTTGCTGATGAGGGAGAGAGGATACATAGCATTGTGGACGAGATGGAGGCAGAAGACCAAACCGCAATAGAGATGGAAGAATATGAGGACTCATCTGATGACAAGCAGTACTCATTGCCAAAAGAGTGGAAAGAGCATGGTTTTGGCAGTCATGCCTCATTAGATGTATATGATGTTTATTTGTAATGAGATAGCTGTGGACCGCTTATTTGTATCCGATGTTTATGATTGTGGTAGGTTACTTGTCATTTGTTTCTATAGATATTATTGATGTGAACTTATTATGTTTCTGGGTTCCATAATGCTCGTGAAATAAGGGAAGTTCTTGCGATTTTTTCCCGTGATTTAATGAAGGACAAGTTACGTGCGGTAGGAGTTAGCGGCCGAGATCTTGCCGACGATGATGACGAATACACGCTCGAATAGCTCAAAATAGGTCACTGGAAAAATAAAAGTCCCTGGAAAAAAGGGGCTCTGTCGGAAAAAGGGGGGGGGACATGTCGCCCCCCCAATGGGCGACAGGCCCCTGTCGCCCGAGGGGTGGGCGACAGGCCCCTGTCGCCCGTTGGGGGGGCGACAGGTCCCCCCTTTTTTTTCCTCCAGGGACTTCGTTGCAAATTGGAAGAAAAAAAAATTACACTTTGGGCCTGTCGCCTTATGGGAGGGCGACCGGGGTATATTTTTGAAATATTTGAAAACGGATATATATTTTTGAAATTTTAATTTTTAAAAAATATAAAAATGAAAAAAGTTCCCATCACCGCCGGCGGCCCAGCACCAGAGCCCCGGCTGAATACCCCCTCCCACCCGAGAGGCTATACATCGCTCGGGCTACAAAGTACAAACCATAAAACCATCGCCTGAAGAGTTTTAGCATGGGTTCGTGATATAAATTCGGCCCATTATCGTTTTCCCATCTGTTGCCACGTGTTTTCTCTTTTATTTTTATTTATCACAGTTCAATGCTGCTTCTACTCTCGATGGGCTGCTGCCTGGAGCTGGCCCACCATATGAGAGACAACGTGCATGTTCTAGCTACGCCTAGTCTTAATCTCAAAAAAGAAAAACTGCGCCTAGTCTCATCATTTTCCGGCGTGTCTTCGTGTGCTCGCGTTGCATTGACGTGTCATTTTTTTTTCTACACCTTGCTCTTTCTCTTTTTTCTTTCTACTTTTTTTTCCTTCCGTTACTAGTTTTCTTTTCTCCCATCGTTACTAGTTTTTTCCCTCTTATTTATTTAATTATTTTTCTTCTATTCCTAAGTAGATGGTTCCTTTTATTGTCTAACCTGTATCATTCTTCTTCGTTTTCTATATGAACATAAATTCACAATTAATTCTTTAGCCAAGGAGCGTATCTCACATGTTTGTTTTTTTTTCTTTTTTTCTTTTTCATTCTTTTTCCTTCCACTTTTCCCTTGCATTCTTTCATTTTCTTTCCTTCTGTTATTTGTTTTTTTCTCTCTTTTAATATGTTTTTCTTCTATTTGCTTTTTCCCTTTTTTATTTTCAATTTTGTTCCTTATTTTACATTGAATTGTATATATATTTGGCTGTATTGTAGATGTATTTATCTTTATTTTATCTACATGTAACTAATTGTTCGCAATGCCAAATTATTTGTTCTCTTTGTAGATTAAATTGTTCCATAATGTTGACCCGTTTGTTCGCGACATTCAGTTTTCATTATTTACCCTGTACAATTCAATATCCGCGATGTGTAACATTTTGTTCGTTGTATATTATTATTTGTTCGTTAAATTTGTTCGTGTTCTTAAAATATTTATTCCCAGTTTTAAAAATTAAGTATTTATTATTTTAAAAATATTTTAAAAAATATTATGAAAATATAGGCATGTGTGGTCTTATTTTGAAGATCTTATCATAAGAAAGATAATGGTTATATTTAAATTTAATTTGGATACTCGGTTTAATGGTTATAGTTTTTTTTAGTTTACGATTCCCATGCATGTGAGTGATGTCAGCATTTTTGTTTACTTTTGCATGGATGCACAGATTCCCTCCTATTAGCGCCTATTCCTTTCTATTTAATAGGCCATGATATACACGTAGTCAAATGTAAATGGGCCAGCCTAAAATTACTAAGACTACCGCCCAAATCCATATAGGTCTTGTTTGGGAGAGCTTTTCTGAAACTCGCTTATTAGCTGAGCAAGCTTATCTGATAAGCCACGATATGGAGAATTTGATGTCCAGGTGTTTGGCTGTCCTGATTATTGCTGGTAGATTATCTGAGCAAGTTTTGCGTTTTTTTTTGAAGTAGTGCTCCAAAATACTGAAAATTACAACAATTAATTAACCTTTGAATTTCCACTGCACAAAGTAGTAACAAGATTTCAACTGCACTAATTTCCACAAAGTAGGAAGCGCTGCCTGCTCGTTTGATGGAGGCGTCGGGGCTTCTCGGCGATGCAGGGAGGAAAGAAGGAGAGGGTGGCGCTGGCTGCTCGCTTAAGGGAGGCGCTTGGGCTTCTTCGGGTCCTCGATGCAGGAAGGGCGACGATACTTCCTGGCCAGCGGCGCAGCAGGGAGGAGGGCCGGGCGCAGGCGCGCAGCAGAGTGGGGAGGGCAGGCGGGCGTTGCAGGGAGGAGAGGGCGGCGCAAGCACGAAAACAGGGAGGAGTGGGCGGCCGGCGGCAAGGAGGCATGGCTGGGCCGGTGGCCGGCGCTAGGGAGGAGGGGAGCTTGATGCCCAGATCCGGTCGGGGGTGGGGGAGGGGAGGAATGAGGGGCTAGAAAAGCGAGAGTAAAGCAAGGCTAGACTTGCGTTTCGATAAGCAGTGTTGACGAGGATTATTTCGCGGTGGCGTTCCAAATAAACGACTTGGGAAGCAAGGCGTTTGACGGGATTTTTTTTGCTTATTCTGCTTATAATCTAAACATAAGCGTTCTCAAATAGGGTCATACTTTCGCGCGACGGTTTGCGGATTTATCACTTGAAGTGATGGATAATGGCACCCCCCCTCCCACCCCGCGTCCCCGCGTCCCCCGTCGGTCCACCATGCAGAAGGAGAGCACCTCGAAAAGCATCCAACCTCGTGTCTTCTGCAGCCACCACCTTCACCATTTGATATGACCTCTCGGCCTAGCCGCTGTGAGGCCTCACGCTCCCATCCCCATCCAACTCTCACAACGACCCATCGTCTCATCCGGGTCGCCACCTTGCCCGCACGAAGGGGTGTCCATATATATCCAAGCTGCCTGTCTCTACACGGGGGTGCCGCACATGGCGGAGGAGCTGCCGCGAGGACGACACTTATCGGCAGGGGGCCCGGCCTCCCTGAGCCCCCAGGATTGGATTCGTCCCGCTTGTGGAAGCGATCCATTCATCCACTGTCAGTCTGTCACGGAGGACGTCAGGAATATAGATGGAAAATGCGATGATGATTTAACAACGATGCGATGGGTACGCGGGTGGGTAGCCAGGATATCAGTGAGAAAAAAACTTTTACATATAGGTAGAAACATCCTCTAGCTCTCAATTTCTATGGGGCTACTCTTCGTCCCACCTCCCTCGCCCCCATACTGACGGGTTTAGTGTGAGGAGTACGGTGGGCCTGATATGAGTGAGAAATATTTTCAATTATTTTTTTATTCTTACAGTATAGATCTTTACCTATTTCTAAGAAGTAGAATGATTTTTGCGGTGCTTTGATTTTTAGTCCGTCATCTCTCAATGACAGATGGGCCCATAAAAGACCTCCACCTATTACTGTTCGTCGAACATCAATCCGAGTCTGACGCGACCTCCAATTGGCATTCGCAGGTTCGGCATGCCACTGAGGTCATCGGAGAGAGGTACGCCGGTGGTGGCAAAGGCAGCGGCGTCGGCAGCTCCAATCTAATGCGAGCAGCGAGTCCAGCATCAAGCTCAGCGTGCCTCGTCATCCATGGTACTGGAGGTGGACTGCCTGAAGAAGCTGGAGGAAGACGGCCAAGGGTGAGTTGGTGGAGCTGAGGCAGAGGCAGGCTCAGATGGAGATGGGCAGATGGCCATGTCTAGCCTCAGCGTGCAGTTCAGCAGGGGCCTGGCCATCTTCTCCGGCCTCGGCAAGGGGAAGGAGGTGGCTGTGGTCGGCGCTCCGGCTGCGGCCATTGGAGAAGACGAGTACAGTGGCCATGACCGGGTCCGCAACGACCGGTGGGACAAAAGCCAGTCCGAGAAGTGGATGGCGAGACTGGAGTACCTGCCGAGCTTGTCGGAGGCGCTGGCCATCATGATGATTGAGGATGACCTGGGGGGAGACGGGAAGGGGAGGAAGGCCAAGAACAAGCGCAAGAAGCAGAGGAGTGGGATCTCATTGGTCGGAAAACAGCCGGTTGGAAAAGTAGAACCAAATGGATCCTAAACAAGATTTTTCCCTTCAGCAAAATAATACCCGTTCATGATGACATCACTCTTGCGAATAATTCCTGATTCCATTTACTTTTCCAGAAATACCCCTTTTACCCTGAAATTTATTCTTTTTAATTTTAATTTTTTATGTCATTTCCCCCCTCCCCCAAACTATGTTTTTTTAGCAATTACTGTTTTTATGTGACGGTCTACCTTGTGATTCTGTTTATAAAATGCTTGGTGTAATACTTATAATTTATTATGTTTATTTGCTTGAACATTTGTTATATGGTTGCTTTATTAGTTAGATAAAGAGCGACACATGTAATGTTAATTGGTCTAGGTTGAGCAATATTTTCCATTGCAACGCACCAGCATACTTGCTAGTAAGATATAAATCCTATTGGTCACAACAGACAACATATCATTGGAATGCTTTTATTGCAGCCCGACATACGAACGTTTTCTTGTTGGAACAAGCACTTGCCGAGCTAGCCTCGAAACTGTACTGTTTCTTCTGCTTCGCCATCAGCACCCGCTTCCAGTGTCACGTTCTGCATTGTCTCATTGAAAACGTAAGCGCAAACGATGAAGTAGACCAGGTCCAAGGCGCCAAGAACTGCGAGCAATAGGTAGTAGCAGTCGTAGCGACCCAGGTTCAGGTCGTCGGAGATCCACGGGACCACCCCACCCCTGCCGGTGACCACGTTCACGAACTTGAGGATCACGGTCCCCATGATGCTCGCAACTCCGCCGCCGAAGAAGAGCAGCACCAGCACGAAGCTGCCCATAGACTTGGGGAGCACCGCGTAGTAGAACTCGATCTGCGCAATGCTGCCGAACGCATCCGCGAGCCCCATGAGCACGTACTGGCATGGGGCGCCAGCCACACGCATGACATCCGCAGTGCTCCATGCCTGGCCGTCGCCTCCCTCCTGCGAGCCTCCACTGCCGACGCCACCGCCATGGACACGACGGCCAGAAACAAGCCGATGCCCATGCGCTGTTTCAGCTTGAGCACGCGTTGCCGCCCCGTGAACCCCCTGAGCAGGGGGAGTATGTAGGAGTCGTAGTAGCCTGACCACACCCTGAAGGTCATGATCTCAATGATTAAGATGGAGCCTGCTGGTATCTGGAATCTCGTTGTGCCGATATGACGATCCATGGTGGCTGCTTGCAGAACCCCGAATGAGGAGCTCTGCAGCACGAACGTCATCACCATGGCTGACCACATGGGCATGACGCTCAGAGCTGCCTTGAGGTTCTCTACTTGCTCCACTTTGCAGGTGCACCGTTGTAACACCCAGGTGTTAATCATCTTTACATAAGGCTAATTACAACCGTTAAATTCCAAATGAACATGACAAACCTGTAGGTAAATTCTCTATCAGTTTTGGGCTGGCTCAGATTGGACCAGTTCGACCGGTCGGGGTGACCAGTCAGACCGGTTGAACCCGGCTGGTGTGGGGCAAGTGGCCCCACAGCATTTAAACCACTCGTCTCTTTCTCACCAACTCACTCATCCTCACCACGCCCAGCTCCCTCTCTCCCCGAGCTTCCCTCTCCCAAACCCTCTCTCCCAAAAATCCCTCACCCCAAATCCATTCCAAGGCTTGGGGAAGCTTCAATCAGCGTGATGGATCATCTTCTCCACGATTCCCTCCTTGGGGTGCGGTGGATCCAAGTTCTTAGCAAGGGGAAAAGCTCATCCAAGGTATTCTAGCTTGTGATGGTTTGATCTCTCGTTCTAGATGATTTAAGGTGATTTCCTCCGGTCAAGCAACTCCATTTACGTCCCTGCACTAGATCCTAGGTGGGTTTTGATTTTGGTGGGCGATTTTCGCCGCGGCAAGAGTTCCAGTTTCTGGTCTGGGTAGGACCGGTATGACCAGTCAGGTGGACCGGTCTGACCGGTGCGGCAGGAGCTGAGAGGGTTCAATGAGGGGTTGTTGGTGCAAATAGTTAGAAATTAATTTGGTTATTGGTTATCTGTAAATTTTGTAAATCATGCATGCACTACAAGAATTCTAATTTTTTATGACAAAAGTCCCCATGACGAGGACAAATATCGTCATATATTGTAACATAATATGATGAAAACAACAGTGGCGTCATAAATTCATGAGACCTTGAACTATTTGTGACCACACTCTATATTATGTCACATAAAGATGCCTTGTGTCATCACAAAATATCGGCCGGTAGTAGCCGATCGATGGAATTGTATTTGTGACGACGTGGAGTGGTTTTTTGTGACCTTTTTGTAGCATCATTGTTTTTTAATTTTGACATGACGGTCCCCATCGTCATTATTCAGCCATAGTCCTAAAAAAATAAAAATCGTGAATATACTCCCAGTAGCACTTTGACTATTTCGAATCGTTCCCCAAAATCCCCCACTCCCACACGAGAGGCGACGAGCAGCGTTTGGGCGAGCGGAGAGCGGCTGCCGGCGAGAGGCTGGACCGAGCGTGGCTGCCGGCGGCGGGTGGGCCGGTGTTGCGTGGCGGGCGGCCTGGTGGAGCGCGGCGGCTGGCTGGTGGCGGATCTCGGCGTGAAGCTAGGGTTGACGGAGCGCGGCGGGCGGCAGTGCTTGGCGGGCTGAGCGCAGCTTGCGGGCGGGCGGAGCGTCGGAGGGGCCCGGTTTGGCAGCGAAGCGGAGGTCGGTTGGGCGGCGAGGCGCGCGCGGCTGGCTGGCGGGCTGAGCAAGGTGGGCGGGGTGAGTGCGGCTTGCGGGCGGGCGGGCCGACCGCGGCTCTCAGGCTGAGCGTCGTCTCGGCGGTGGCAGCTCCTCATCGCCCTAGGTGTGCCATTTTGGCAGTGCCCCCTCCCTGTCCCCCCTCTGTTGCCTTTCACTATTGCTCACCTTCCCTCTTTAGTTGTCATGTCGCAGGCGTCCTCCTCAACCGCTCGGACTCGGCGGTCAAGCGCAGATCGGGTTGCCCTGCAACCTGGACCCCTTGCTGTTGTTGCTGCAGTGCCTCTGCCCACTACTGTCGATCTGCAGGCGCCGCTTGATGATATGACCGGGTTACCATTGATCATGTGCCCGACTTGCAAGGATGTGCGGGTGTTTGCTGCCATTACCACGAAGTCTCAGTATAATATTGGAAAGAGGTTTTTCAAGTGCCCCCGGCAAGGCTATGGAAATGTCAGTTCAGTGGTTCCCTGAATGTGCTTCCCTGAGAATGGTAGTGTTTGTAGCATTCAGTGTCTGCACTATTGGTGTTAAATTGTCTGTGGTTGTCATTTGGATGCAGGGGAGATGTTCCAGGTATTGGTTCGAGGAGGAATATATGGTGTACCTTGAGGATCATGGTTATCTACTTCCAGCTTCCTCGACCATTGCAGCTGCTTAGACAACAGAAGTTCCCGAGCTGGTGGGAAAAATTGATAGGTTGGAGCAAAATCTGAATGAGGTGAAGGAAATGGTTGGCAAGAACATGGAAGGCTTGGGAAGTTGCATTTGTCTTGTGTGTGGATGTGTGAATGTAACAATATTCGTGGTGTTGGCCATTGGCTTGGTTGTAGCTGTATTGAAGTAGGCAATTCTGATGATGTATTAACCTGTTGTGGTGGACAGTATTGAGCCCTATGTATGTGCAATGCTGATGTATGTTGGAAATAAAGATCACTTTTGCTTTGATGTGAAAATTGTGTGGGTTGAAACTTTTGCAGCATGTATGTCACTTCCAATTATATTTTGTGACAGATTTTGTACTTTCCATGACATGGCCTTGGGGTCATAAAAACCCAGAAATACATTTTAGGATAGATTCTGGGCATTCCATGACATTTTCATGTGTCATGAAAACACAGAAATCTTGGACTATATAGATATACATCATGTGAATTAAATCTGGACACTGTAACTTGGATCAGACATGAAGTATCCACTAAAAATAGAAACATTGCATATAAGGTCTTACAATCTCACAAATCGGATACAAATGTAGTAGCATAATTCAAATACAACAAAATCAATAACAGAAAAGTTCATGGTTCACAAATCTCTAGAAATGCAAAGGTCAATCAACATCACTGTCTTCTCCTGAAGTGTTGCCTTCTTCTGGACTATGGTACTCAAGGTAGGTTTCATCTTCATTTTCATCTTCATCTTCGTGGTCTGCTTCATCACCTTGAGCAATATGTTTTTGTCGACGGATGCTCTCGACGAGGTCTGTACTAATAGGGCTGCCTGGTTCATTATCCATGTGCAACAAATCCATATTTGGAGGAATGTCTCTCACTGCACCATCTGTAGATGAAATATGCTCCTCTTGGTATGCCTCTTGACATCTCATTTGTACTTGTTCATGGATTGGTTGGTTTGTGTGGGACTCTTCGACATCAAATATATGTCGGTGGCCAAATTTTTGAAGCACTCGCCAACATGGACCTAATTTTGTATCTTCCAAGAAAAATACTTGTGTAGCATCTGTGGACATAATGAAAGGATCATCCTTATACCATCGACCTGTGATGTTTATGCTCTTGAAGTAACCATCATCTTTCATCTGGTATGTCCTTCCACCAAAATGGTACCATTCACATCGTAATAAGATAACAGTTCTACGCCCTTTGCTGTTCCTACTATAACTCAACTCAATAATGTCTGTGATTGTCCCATAGAAGTCAATTGTGTCATCACCGTGAGTACCTGCAGTTTTGATGGTGGAGTTCTGTGTCTTCCTATGTTCGTCACGAGCTATAGTGTGGTACTGTACCCCATTGATTATACAGGCTGTGTACGAACGCATGCGCGGATCCGGCCCACATGCTAGTGAGTACAAGTCTTCATCAACAAGTGTTGAGCCTTCGTATTTCAATTTGGTAATCTGTAGGTAAAAAACATACAGAATTACTGATTTGAAAATGTATTGGATCATAAATTATGAAGTCATGTTGTAGAAGTAGCACACACGTGATTCTCGAACCATGCAGCGAATTGTGTTGACATCATTTTTCCAACATCGTTGACCTCTTCTTGTTCTAATTGTTCCCTATACATGCTGCCAAGGAAGAAGCTAATTAGTTATTTTGTGACACTAGTATTGAATAAAGATGGCTGTAATAACAGGAATTACTCACTCTTTGTATTCATCAACCTCTTCGCAGTTATTTAGAACAAACCAAATCATGGAGTCATAGTCTTTGTCTTGGTAATGAAGTTTTGAAGCACCCAACAGGTTAATACCATGACCAAAAATAGAGTAACTATTGGGTGAGATGTTCTCTTCTCCATCTAAGTTTCTTTCAGGCCTAGTGAACCTACTAATGATGTCACTGAAATATGTTGAGCACTGGGTCATACACTCATAGGCAGTGTATGCCTCCGCAATAGATCCTTCAGGTCTTGCTTGATTGCGGACGAAACACTTAAAGGTGCCCAACCTTCTCTCAATGGGATACATCCATCCATACTACACCGGTCCCCTAAGGAGTGCCTCATTAGGTAAGTGTACTGCTAGGTGAACCATAACATCGAAGAATGCTGGAGGATAAATTTTCTCTAGCTTGCAAAGGATAAGCACAATATCTTCCTTCATCTGGTGTAGTGCATCAACCTTTAGAGTTTTGGAGGAAAGTTGTCTAAAAAAAGTACCCAATTCAGTAATTACTTCGTATACATCTTTGCGCACCAAACCACGAAGGCCAGCTGGTAAAATACGTTGCAGCATTATATGACAGTCATGTGTTTTCAGCCCATGTATTGATCCTCCTCCCTCCATATTGACACATCTTGATATATTGGAGGCATAGCCATCTGGAAACTTAACATTGCTCACAAATTGCAAGAACTTCTTCTTGTCTTCTAGTTTTAGAACATAACAAGCTCTTGGCTTTGATGATGAACTACCACTGTCATCTAGCAAATGAAGCTCTTTTCTTATACCTCTGTCCTCCAAATCTAGTCTAGCAGCGATGGTGTCCTTTGTCTTGTTTGTAATATTAAGTAGAATTGACAAAATGTTTTCACATATATTTTTCTCTATGTGCATAACATCAAGGTTGTATTGTAGCTTCAATTTTGACCAGTATGGTAAATCATACAAGCTAACCTTCAGATGCCATACCGGTTCATCTTCATTACGTCGTCGTTTTCTTGATTTTGGCTTATCTGGATTCTTGCCTGGAACATAGCAAACTTCATCCAACCTTTCCATAACCTCATCTGCACTAAATTTCCTGGGCTTCTCTCTTTTTTCATGCTTGCCATTGAAAGATTTGTTTGTCCTCCAAGCATGGTCGTTAGGGAGGAAACGTCTATGGTCTATGAAACCAATTTTGTTGCTAAGACATTCGGAGCATGGATTCTCATCACAGTGCACACATGCAAAGTAACCCTTAGTGGTTCTGCCTGACATGGTGCCTAATGCAGGGTAGTCATGGATTCCCCACAGAATCGCTGCACGCAGGCTGAAGTCTTTGCCTTCAACTGCATCATAAGTTTTTACACCCTTCCAAAGCTCTATCAAGTCTGCTATCAAAGGCTGCATGAACCATGAAAATCTTTGCCTGCTGATTTTTTGCCTGGAATTAGTAAAGCAAGCATATAATTGGATTGGTCTATGCACATCCATGGTGGAAAATTGTATGGTACAACTATCACTGGCCATATGCTATATGAATTACTCATCTGACCAAATGGGTTAAATCCATCAGTAGCAATGCCTAACCTCAAACTGCGGGGATCAGCTGCAAAAGACTTGAAAGTCTCATCAAAATCTTTCGAAGCTTCCCCATCAGCAGGATGTCTCATTTCATTCTCAATGGGTACCCTCTTTTCCTTGTGCCATCTTGCATATTGTGCCCGCTGCTTTGACATAAAAAACCTTTGAAGGCGTGGAATTATTGGAAAGTAACGGAGGACCTTGTGAGGAACTTTCTTTCTGCCCTCCTTGTTCACTTTCCATCTTGTGAAGCCACAAACTGGGCAATGATCATCGCCTTCATGGTCCTTCCAAAACAAGGCACAATCATACTTGCACACATCAATACAAACATAACCAAAACCAATCTTCCGAAGCAGAGTTTTCATCTCGTTATAGGACTTAGGAAGTCCGGGCACATTCTTCAAATATGAAGAAAGCAACTCAAGGAATGCATCGAACCCAGATGTTGTTATCCGATTGTACACTTTTATATGCAGCAGTTTAATAATGAATGATAGCCTAGTCTCCTCGGTGCAACCTGGATAAAGTTCACGCTTTGCCTCTTCCATGAGTTGTTTATATAAGTTACCACCAAAGCCATGGCTTGTTGCGTCGCGCAAATCTTGAATCAACCCCTGAACTCCCCTTGCACCGTCATCTACGACATCTTCAAGTTGTCCTTCCTCGTCAAGTGCTGCCTGGTCATTTCCGTCCAATGTCATATCTTCAGGTACAATAGCGAGTTCTCCATCTTCATCTTGTCCAACATCATCTTCTTCCTCTCCATGGTGAACCCACCTAGTATAGCACCTAGACATACCATTGAGTTCGATATCCTCGTGTACATCATCTAGGCTTTTCTCTATCTGGTTCAAGCATTTTTGGCATGGGCACTTGATTTTCTCATCTGCACTATACTACCTCTGACATATTCCATGAATTGCAGAACACCAGACAAAAAGGCCGGCGAAAATAGTGCACTGTTATAAATCCAACTTCTATCCATCTCGAACTGGATAAAATTAGGTGCAAAGAGTAACAAATCCATCATAAATCCCTCGAATAAAGTAAAAACACTGGAAGAAAAATCTAAATCGAAAGATGTACACATCGATTTGCTCACCTTTTTTTTGTGAGCCACTGAGCTCACCTTGTGGGGGTGGTTGCCGTGGCTGCTGGTGGGCGGTGGAGCAGCTCGTTTTGCCGGACAAGATCCACCACGGGTTCGATGGGTTCGAGGGGATGGGCGCGAGATGCAGGTGAGGGGAGGGGCGGCAGCTGCAGATGATTTTTGCCGGTGAGGCAGCAGGTTGGGGCGGCGGGATGGCCAGCGGCAGCTGCAGCTGCTGGTCGCCGGCGAGGCAGTAGGTTGGGGCGGCGGGATGGCCAGTGGCAGTGGCCGAGCAGCCAAGCTGAGCTTCGTAGCTAAGTTTTTTTTAAAAAAAAAGATATAGAAACCGGCAGCATAAGTGAAGTACCCCTACTATATGACATGTGGACCCAGATGTTATTTAGGCTTGAGTGCCAAGTGGTCCACTGTATAAATGACATGTGGGCCAAGATCTTCATTAGCCTCTCTTGCTCCCTATGAATTGCTCACACATTTGTGTTTTTAATCCGTGGCAAAATCTTGTAACAAGTTTTTCTCCTACATACTATCTCAAAATCTGATGCTTTTTTTAATAAAAAAAATTCTAAAATCATGATCTGTCAAATTGTTAAGTTGATTTTGGTCATATTTTCATGTTACAAAGTTTGAACGATTAAAAAGTTGAATTTAAAAGAATATACAACATCAATCCATAATTTGAAACTCCAAATGACTTCAAGTACAAAAGTCATGAACACGGAAGTTGTTCGACTCATGAAGACCAACAATTGTTATTTTGGCCATTTGCCCATTTGACAAAGTGAAAGTAAAGTAGTTCATAAAATCTACAATCTCTCTTATAGTTCCATGAACTATAAGTGAGATATGTCATTTTCATGAACAAACTTACAGCCACTTTGTCGAATGAACAAACTACCAAAACAAAAAGTGTGCATTTTCATGAGGTGTGCAATCTTTGTGTTCATCACTTTTTAATTTGAAAGTATTTAGTACACCAATGTTTTATCCAGAGACCTAATAGAACTCAAAGGGTCACTGACAAGTGGACCTGCTGCATCAGAACCAACTTTGCCACAGTCTAGGACCGGCCACCGACAATCCGGCTCCACCCGTCAGGCCAAAATTTTCACTGCCGCACCTAGCTCTCTCCCGTGCTATCCCGCTCGCCGACACATGGGACCCACCCCACCTCCCGCTCAAGCCATCCAAACCCCCTCCCCCCCCTCACCTTATCCTCTTGCCCAGTCAGACAAAGGGGAAAATCCCCGCAGACCCGCACAAACCCTAGCGCCGCCTCGCCGCCGCTCGCGCCCCCTCGCCACCGCTACTCGCGCCCACCACCCCGCTATCCCTGAAGCCCACCACGCCAACTAGCATGGCCTCCTCCTCCCTCCCCGCAACTTAGCGGCGCCAAGCGCGGTTCCACCTCAACGCCGGAGGCCGGCGAGCCCCGTCGACGTCCTGAACGTTGCTTCAACAGCATCGCCCGATGACATCCACGTGCACTCCTCAACGCCGGCTGTACTCTGCTTCCTCCTGCTCCAAAGGTACTCTGTTTCCTCCTTCTCCTCCATTGCTTGTGTGTTCTGCTAATTGTTCGAGACCTTTGGTTCCAGTGCTTGTGTGTTTTGATAATTGTTCTCTGTCTGACTAATGAAACTTGCCCATGGCTGTACGTAACTTGCTATGTTATTCTTGATTGTTATTTTTCCTTCTTTCTAAGATTTCAAAGAATACTGATTTGTTAGTTCTTTTCCATCTCTTTTACAGAAACTGAATCCAGTTTCTGCTTTCTGTGCGTTTGATGAAACTAAGTAAGAAATGACAAAAACCCAGTATGAGCTGGACAGGGATGAAAGGGTAAGGGATATCGAGGAACATTTTAAGTCTCTTGGCATTCCAATATTACCTCAGGAAGTTAGAGATGTTATTTCCAAAAAGGAAAAGTGCAAAAGGAAGACAGTAGTGTCTGACAATAGCGATTCTGACAAAGAATATGACCCATCCTCTGACATTGATAACCAATCTGAGAGTGATGATGACCTAAATAATGAGGATAATACTGAGGTGAGATGCATTACTAGGCCAATTAACAAGTATCTTGTCAGTCTTTTTCAATCATGTACTTCATTATAGTCATTTAATGTACTTCACACTTGTTCCTTAATTGATAAGATGCATGTTTCTCTTGGCAGGTAGGAGCGATGGTTCCAGGAACTCGCCCTCAGCAGAAGAAGCAAAAGATGGCACAAATGGCAGCTGCAAAACAGCTGCCACCGCGCACGTCTACTAGATTGACTAGGCAACATGCAGCCATGCCTTCGCCTGGAGGCCGTCCACCACCTAGGGAAAGACTGCCCTTGCCTCCTAATACCAGTTCGAAAGCCAACCCTAAAACTAATCCCATTTCCAGTGCCAGCAAGCTGCCTAGTCCTTCTAGATTACCCAGCACCAGTCAACCCGTATCTGCGCCTGGTGGAAACACTGAGCATAGTACTCCTACTCCTACAACTAGTGTTAACCAATCAGATCCTATAGAAACCTCGCCAGGTGTACAGAGCTCTAGGCAAAGCAACGACATCAATGACTCAAATGTCCAAGTTGATGCTGATTTAGAGGGTCCTACAAATGAAGGAGAACCAGTTGGTGACTTAGTTCTAGGTAATCAATATGTGTTTCCAACCATTATTATCTACATTCAATATCCACATTTGTGGATGCTATAATAACCCAGTTTGCATGTTGTTTGCCAATGCAGCGCCCCGAAAGGAAGTCTGCAAGAAAACCATTGGGGTTGGCTTAGAGAAGATGATAAAGAGAGGAAACAAGCTGGCTATCCAAGTGGCTGAAGGCAAGAAAAGACCTGATGTCCCACTTCAAGCTGCGAAGCTGGCATCAGAAACTGGTGTAGCTCTTAGAGACAAGCTGCCTATCTACACATCTTGGAAGCTTTATGAAAGAGATGGGGGCCCAGCAGAAGTACAAAAAGTCCTTGACAAAGTGGCGGTGAGACACCTATTTCACTACAACTACTTTCTTTCATTACTAGCTCTACTCCCATGTAAGGAATTTTTTCTAATAAATGATTTGTGTGGCTGCAGAATAGGTTGGATGTCGATGTTAAGAATGAGGGACCAAGCAAATCTGCATGCACTGATATCATTAAGAAGGGAGTAAGGCAGCAGAGGTATCACCTAAAAAGGAAGTACTTCGATGAGTCCCTGATAAAGGAACAGCTGTTGGCCAAAGAACCTCCACGTAAAATGAAGAAAGAGGAGTGGATCAAGCTCGTAGAGTACTGGTGTGACCCAAAGAATCAGGTCCATGGCCTGCATCAATACTTTTGTTAATATGCAATCAAACTGTGCATGTGAATTAAAAGTTTGTATTGCATTTGTGGTGCAGGAGAAATTTGCAAAGAATAAAGTAAATCGAGGCAACGTGCAGCTTCACCAAAAAACGGGTTCTAGGTCCTACATAGCCCATCGATACAGCCTGGTAATACTATTGCTTTCACTTTTGGGGTACTATACTACACACTTTTGGGTTGCTTTTGGGTTGTTGTTCAAATTCTTTATGTGGTTATTTTGTTCTATATGCACACTGATTGCCTGGTGTTGGCCTGGATCCTTTTGTTACTACGCAATGCAAACTGAGATGTGTGCTTCAAAGTAATCCAAGGCTTTTACATGCTGCAGAGGCCTAAGTACAACAACAGTGAGCCAGATGCTGTAGATTTCTTTGGGGAATGTATGAATAGTCAAAAAAAATGGTCGCACTCCTCTTGCCAATGATATATATGTAAGTTCCAAAAGGATTGGATACATCTGTTGTACTAAAATACATGCCTGTTTCAACACTGTTCTGCGGCCTTGTTATGAAGTGCATTCTTTTTATGTAGGAACGAATGGTGGCAGAGAAGAATAGAGAGCCAGAAGAAGGAGAAGCACAAAAGTCCCCCTCCAAGATTGTTGATGAAAGTCTTAGCCAGATCAGCCGCTCATCCACATTTCTTCCTAACATTGGTGCCCCTCGACCGTCAAAGACTGGTCAGTCCTCATCGACAGCAGCACAAGCACGCATGCAAGCTCAGTTTGAGGCAGCCCTCCAAGCTGAAAGAGAGGAATCTGCTAGGAAGCAGGAAGAGTTGAAGGCACAGCTTCAAACTCAGCAGGCTGCACTCGAAGAAAACCAAAGTTTGCTGCGGCAGACCCAAGAGCAAGTGAGGGGGATGACTATCAAGTTTGAGGAGACTAATGAGCTGCTGCGAGCTGTCCTGAAATTTCAGAAAGAATGAGGTATGAATGCAGTTTCTGAGGATGAGGCCTTTGCCTAAGCTTTTGCTACATTGCCTCAACTTAGTCTGTGCTTGGAACTTCGTTAGAACTATGCGCCATCTGGTTGTATGTTATATTCTGCATATATTTTTATGTTTGCTGGAACCTGGAACTATGTGCCGGAACCTAGAACCTGGAACTATGTGGTTGAACAAGTATGCTGCAAGTTTGTTGTTGGAACATGTGTATGCATGATGGCTTCGGTGAATTGTGTTATCACTTGGGATGTCAATCTGTGAATTCTGAATGATTTATGAATTGTGATGTCAATCCTGTGGATGATGGCTTTGATGATATATGTGTATTATACTTTTGTGTGCCGTGATGAAAGATCAGTGGGTTGTCACTGAATATGCATGCCATGCTCGTCATGAATGAAATGACAATTTGTGACGCCACACATCCGTCTTCAAATGTGAATAAATACCATACGAAACAGTACAAAACATGACAAAATATAACTGTCACATAATCTACAAACCCATACATGACGACCCTGTGGCGTCATAAAAAAATCCAAACTGGTTCTTTGGCTGACCATTTGTGACGACTCGTACATAATGTGACGCGTTGACTAAATAATATATGACATAATCAGTTGTCATAAAAGGTAACAATGTGTGACGCTATAAGGATTCCGTCACAAAAGATACAGACATTTTGTGACGACGGACCATAAAACCGTCATGAGGTACATTATGTGACGGTCGTTTTGTGACGACCTCGTGACGTGGGGATTTTCGTCATAATATATTTTTTATGACCAATTTTGTACTTTATATGACAGATTCGGTTTGTCATACAAGCCAAGAATTCTTGTAGTGATGCATTTCTCATGTCATATGCACATGCATACGTGTAGCAGCCGCGGCAGAGGAGGTGGTGTACGAGGTGGTTGCAGAGCCACCTGAGCCGCTAGAGTAGGCCCAACAGGAGGAGAGGCCATTATATATTTATTACCTGTGCATTACATTTCAGGAGTTGGTTGTAACCATAGATGCATAATTCTTAGGTTCCCAGAGTCTTATACTAGTATGTGTAGGTCGTTAGTTTTGCCATGCTAAATAGGACTCGGTAGAAGTCGAGTAATTTCCTTTTACTCGTGAGATATAGGAAGTATTTATGTTCCACTACATGAGTATTAAATTCAAAATGGAAGGTAGGGGATGAGAGACCGGGTGGGGGTATGTGCAGCCCCATCTGTATTGATTAAGGACCGTTCCGTTGTTGGCTGTGCTGATCGGGGATTGAATTGTACTAATCGCATGCTGGGAGTAGGAGATAGTCGAAATCGGTAAGGCTAGTACTGCTTTGCTTCGAAAGTACAGGAACCCGTACCCAACTCCTAGGGTAGTCGAGTGGCCGCGGAGAAATGGGATGTATAGATTTACTTTTGGTGGTCTCACGTAGGGCCCGGCTGACTATATGTCGTTGGACTGGTTCCTGTAGTTTGAGGCGGGGAGGGGAAGGGTTGGTGTGTGTGGTCCGACGGGGCTTACGCGTGCCGTATCGGTTAGGTTCACATTGCAATGTTAAATTGAATCGATTCGCCGTGTCTCGCGGTTATGAGAGCCTTGATCTCTTGGTCACATCGTAGAAAAGAAGTGGAATAAAATGAGATGAGCTGCAATGAGGGGTGATATAATTTAATTAATGTTTTGTTCACCATGATTGCTATAGGGATTTGCAAAGCATAGCTGATTAGTAAATTTATTGATATAAAGTGGAGCTAAAATTTGGAAAATAAGGACTCGCTTTTAGTTGCTTTTTCCGCAAAAATTAACTACCAGCCAGAAAGCCTTGCATGTCTAGATATATGGGCTAAGTATACCCAATAGTCGGGTAAGTCTTGCTGAGTATTAGTTGCTCAGGGCTTTTGTTGAAACAATTATTTCAGGACACCCAAACGTTGACTTCTGCCCCTGTTGTGTCAAGTTCATCCGCCGGGATATAGAGAGGTGGGAGATGGTGGAGCGAGACACTTAGATTAGGGAGTTGGCGGGTTGCACACTTGAAAGCGGAGTGTGCAGCCCCTCAGTTTTGTTTAGACCGGTCAGTAGACCGGTCTGACCGGTGGTTAGGATAGGCCGAGGGGCACCGGTCTGACCGGTTAGGTGAGCCGGTCTGACCGGTTGTGCAGAACCAGAACCAGATGTAGCAGAGTTGTTGTAATTTCTTTTACGTTTTTAACTTTGGTCCCCCTGTTGTAAATTTGTAAATCTTTCAATTTATATAAATTAGGTCTGTATTTGAACTCGGTTTGTAAAACTTAAAGCTCTATCGCGTGTTACTTTAGTATTTTCAAGTAATTGTTGTGCTTGTACCATCTGCGCCCGCCTTCGCATGGGACTACCGGTGTTATTTCGATCGGTCATTGGGTTGAGAAAGGACCGTCAAATTAAATCATTAAGCTAATGCGCCTGATGTGTTCAAATAATGGCCATTACGCTTAATTTAGAGTTTTAATTTGGCGATTCCGTCACAGCTAGTATCAGAGCCGAAATGCATCGGGGGTAGTACGAGCATGACTAATTTTAAGGTTTTGCAAATTAAAAACAAAATTTTAATTTAAGACAAAAGTTGTTCAACGATGTGGGAGGGATTATACGTAGTAAGCCCTATATAGTGAGTGGTCTTGTATAAATAGATGTCCAAAGTCTCGGTTGAAGAGGATAACGTAGGGCGTTCACGCATTATGTGTTTGTGCTTTTCAGTTGCATTTGAAGGTTTGGCATAGAAGTTCATGCATCAAGGCATTCATTAATTTCAATTGTTTTACGAATTTATGTTAAGGGTGGTTACCCAAGCCTTAGCACTGAGAGTTTTGGGATTTCTGGGTGGTGACCGGTCTGACCGGTTGATCCACATCGAGCCACACAGTGCCATGCAGTTGAGTCGCACAGCGCCATGTTGACCGGTCTGACCGGTCGGTTGCACCGGTCTGACCGGTTGGTGCAGACAGAACTCTTTATAATGAGTCCAAATATTTTATTTTCTGCGCTTTCTTCTATGATTCGAGTGTTAGTTGCTGTGACGATTATTTTTGTGTAATCAGGATAATGTAACTAGTTCAATTATGGTTGAATGCAGAATGGCGGACCCACCGGCACCTCCTGATTTGGTCCAGGCCATTGCGGCCATGCTTACCGGGCGCGACGAGCAGACGGCACTCCTCCGCCAGTTTGTGGAGCAGGGGATAGCACCGCAGCCTGGAGCTTACTAACCGCCACCTGTTCCTGGATACTCGGAGTTTCTGGGTACTCAGCCACCGCTTTTTTATAAAGCGGATGAGTCATTGGAGGCAGACAGCTGGCTTCGAACTATCGTGTCCAAGTTCACACTATATCCGTATAACGATGGGGACAAAGCAGGATTGACAGCCCAGTAGCTGAGGGGTTCCGCGCACACATGGTGGGAGAATCATGTGGCTATGTTCCCTGCGGGTACTCAATTTTCGTGGGCACAATTCAAAGAAACTTTCCGGGCACGTCATATCCCGGCAGGGGTGCTCAGAAGGAAGCTCACAGAGTTTCTGGCCCAGAAATAGGGTAACAACAGTGTGCTACAGTATTCTCAGGCCTTCAACACTCTGTCACATTATATTGGGTATTATGTGGACACTGATGAGAAGACGCAAGCTTGTTTCAGGCAGGAGCTTAGCAGCAAGCTCCAGGATCGCCTGGCAATGGTTAAATTTGACACCTTCAGCGAGTTAGTCAATGGGGCTATAATTCAGGAAGACGCTCATCTGGCTCATAAGACAGAGAAGAAGAGAAAGGCGCCGACAGTAGGATCTTCTAGCAGCGCTCCCTAGAGGGTCCGTCTGGTGCAGTCTGGGCCACAACGTGCCCCATATCAGTCACAATGGGGGTACAGGCCTCCGCAGCAGCAGTGGGGATACCGACCACTTCAGCAACCACAGTCGCAGGGGGTAGTTGGACCTCCTGTTCCTCAGCAGAATGAGCAGAAGATTTGGGTGCTGCAGTAGGGGGTGCGCCCAAATTTATTCCCATGCTACAATTGTGGACAACTTGGACACTTTGCACGTAACTAGCCGGTGCCACCAAAGCAAGGTCAGCAATCTAGTCAGCAGAACCAGAAGCAGAAAGTGGCTCATTTCAAATCCATGCATGTGTACTACACCACCCTCAAGGGTATCCCAGAGGGAGCTCCAGTGATGTCGGGTACGTTTTCCATAAACGATCAACCCCTTACGGTATTATTTGATTCTGGTGCGTCTCACACCTTTATTAGCAAGGAATGTGTTATTAGACTGGGGCTGAAGATAGAAAGCATGTCCAAGTCGTACCATATTCACTCACCTAGGGAAAGGTTAATCACTAATCAATTTGTTAAGCAAGTACCCCTACAGTTGCAAGGGAAAACTTTTCTTACGGCCCTTATAATTTTACCAACTCAGAGGGTAGATATTATATTGGGCATGAACTGATTGGATGTTCAGGGAGTTCTTCTGGACACGACCTCACAATCTGTGCACATCAAATCTTTTATTCATGGTTGTATGACTTTGACTTTGAGGGATCATATGTCTTTGACACATACGTTGAATCAGGTTGAGAGCAAAAATTTGGCTGACATACCAGTGGTATGTGAGTATCCGGATGTATTTTCGGAAGATCTGCCAGGCATGCCACCTGACCGTAATGTGGAGTTTGCCATTGAACTGCAACCGGGCACAGCACCAATTTCTAGGAGTCCTTATCGGATGTCACCCAATGAGTTAGCCGAGCTAAAGAAGTAATTGCAGGAACTGCTCGATAAAGGGTATATCCGCCCTAGCACTTCACTATGGGGCTGTCCTGCACTCTTTGTCAAAAAGAAAAATCAGAGCCTCAGAATGTGCGTGGATTATCGGCCCTTAAATGCCGTCACAATCAAGAATAAATATCCTCTGCCCCGAATTGATATTCTGCTTGATCAGTTAGTCGGGGCTAAGGTATTCTCAAAAATTGATCTTCGCTCGGGCTATCACCAAATCAAGATTCGAGCTGAGGATATTCCCAAGATGGCCTTCTCTACTAGATATGGACTCTATGAGTATCTGGTCATGTCATTTGGGTTGACAAACGCCCCAGCACATTTCATGTATCTGATGAACTCGGTGTTTATGCCCGAGTTGGATAAATTTGTCGTGGTTTTCATTGACGACATTCTTATATATTCCAAGAATGAAGAAGAACATGCAAAGCATCTTCACATTGTTCTCTAGTGTCTTAGAGAGCACAAATTATATGCAAAGTTTAGCAAATATGAATTTTGGCTCAAAAAGGTTCAATTCTAGGGGCACGTTATCTCTAAGGATGGTATTTCTGTTGATCCTAGCAAGATTCAGGATGTCCTGAATTGGCAGGCACCTACATCTGTTTCAGAGATTCGCAGTTTCCTTGGTTTAGCAGGTTATTATCGCCGGTTTGTACCGGACTTCTCCAAAATTGCTAAGCCCATGACTGAATTGCTAAAGAAGAGGATATGATTCCACTAGGACGACAAGTGCGAGCAGGCTTTTCAGGCTTTGAAAACGCTCGAATTGCATACGTTAGTTGTTGGTTTTCAGACAGGTCATGTTAAATCACGTTAGAGTAACTGTCATGATACATAATGCTAGGGTAATCAAATCTCTAAAAGGTACAATTTTTTCTTATTTATCCCGCTTTCCAAAATAAAAGTTAGACATAAATATAATAAGTAATTCACGTTAGAGTAACTGTAGCGAGAAGGAGTACTACTCAGTTAAGAAAACTGATGACTTTCAGTTCAGTAAGGACCAAGGGATCGTTCAGTGCTCTTACGATTGTGCAGGAGAAAAGAGTTGGAAGCGGCCCAACAATGCGTCGGACACAATGGATCCGCACTGGCAAGAAATTTGCGGCTGCAATGTACACGAAGATGATGATGGCACTGCTTGCAGTGCTGAGGTGATACTTTGTTGTGAGGTAGATGATAAGATTTGCTCCAACAGATGCGCTGACAATCCGTTCAGATACTTCATTGGCTGAAAACAAAGGGGAAACTCTATTAGCAGTATTGCTAGCTTGCTTTTTCTTTTGTCACTGCAGCATGTGGGAAGAAATTTCTGACACTCATGTGTTTCCTTTCAAACGGGGGTATAGTAGATTAAAACTATTATAAGTTGATTTATTAACTAATCCAGGATATGGATTAAATGTTAAAACATCTGGCCGGATACTTGGTTTCGAAAACATCAGCAGTAAAGGGGAAAACAAAATGTTTGCATGCAGATTTTACTGATGAATGCATGTTTAACTGGAACATCTCTAGCCGTTCCCCATTCCCCAATAAATTCCTACTATTGGAAAAAGGGTGTGCTCTAGCAGTTTCCCAATACATCTCTATTTCCCCATTAATTATTGAGTTGTTACAATATTTTACCCCAACTCCCCTCAAATAAAAGGAGAGTTCATACTCTCCCAATATGTTAGTTGTGTTGGGACAAAATTATTGGAAGACCGTAAAAGTATCCCTCCTTATTATCCATGACAATGGTATTCATACATCCCAATAACATCTTATTAGGGAAGTGTTTATTGGGGAACGGATGTAGATGCTCTAACCACGCAAAAATATTATAGGATAGAATTTGTTAGGGTACTTAACAAGCTGATCATGGACACTATAAGTGTCTCATCAGATTTATTTGTCAAAGGGTACAAATTCTTGGAAAAAAAAATTGCGTGCAGAGGGCTGTAAACCTAGCCCCGTGTAGCCCTCCCTCGATCTGCGCCACGTGGATTAAGAAGCTGCGGATGCGCTGCTCCGCTCGCTCGTGCCCCCGCACACGCGCTCCGCTCGGCTCGTTCGTCTTCTAATCGCAGCTCGGCTTGTACGAGTAGGACTAAAGCGTGGCTACCGATGCTCGGCTCACAGACCCATACTCTCGCAATCTCACGCACGGATCTGTTAGGGCCGGCAGTCGGTGGCGCAACTCCGATCCCATCGCTCTCGACGACGCAGGCACCATGGCTGGAGGATCTCATCAGAAAGATGAGACGGCCATCGGATCATTTATCTTGTTTGACAAATGAATTTATCTACTCTATGTCAACGTGCGTGTGCATCTTGCACCAAACAATATAGTCTAAGATCCTGTTGAATCAGTGATATAGTATTGCAAATGGGACTGTAGCTGGTGACCGCGGCGGCCGGCGGCGGGGGCGGCAACTCGTAGCAGCGGTCTGCGGCGGCAGCGGCAACTCGCAGCGGCAGCCGGCGGCAACTCGCAGGAGCAGGACGACGGTGACCGTACTGCGTCAAGATAGCATCCTCAGCCATGCGTGCATCCTTTTGTGCCGTGCGTTCCTAGCAAGCCGAGCTGCGATTAGAAGACGGACGAGCCGAGCGGAGCGCGGGGCGCGAGCGAGCGAGGAAGCGAGCAGCGCATCCGCAGCTTCTTAATCCACGTGGCACAGATCGGAATAGGGCTGCACGGAGGCAGGTTTACAGCCCTCCCGCACGGAATTTCCCCCCCAAATTCTTAGGCCAAGGACGACATTACCAATGATGACTGGAATCAGTCGCAGGCCTTTCTTCCCGAGGAGGTGTGCTTGCTGTTGTTCCTCATGTGCGCCTCCGTCCATCCTCTCCAAAACTCTGTAGAACCTGAAGCACCACCACGCAGGTTTTTCAGACTATCCTGCCCTGCAGAACGCAGAGTACATGCATATTGTTATTTAGGGGAAGCGAGGACATTTATTAATAGAGGTGCCATTTGTCCTTGCACCTCTTTGGCTGCACGCTGCTTGCCTTTGAAGCTATTAATCTCAGTGATGATAACTGTCCCGGAAAACATGGAATGTAAAGATCTTAAAATTCAAGATAAGCAGAAAGAATATCACTAAGATCTTTGCATTAGTTTCATATGTCTTTGATGATGTTGTTGCTCGTTTTACATGGAAAAAGTATGGCAAAATCCTATCACATCTTAATATTATGGATTGGAGAATCATTTTGAAGCCATAAGATAGATCCTCCAAATTCTCACAAGAAACAGAAACAACTAGTACTCATTTATATTAAACTAGATCTGTGCTCATGCGTTGCTACGGGTAATAAAAATAGTTTTACAATTATAAACAGAGTATAAAAAACACATGATATTTGAAGCTCTATTCATATCCACACACATCTAAATGCTCGTACATGTTATCCTAATAACTTTGACTTTGACAATATAAAACGCACCAAAACTGGACTCTTATTGATCTAAATCCTTTCACAAGCATTATGTCATCTATCCTACACAACAAAGCGGCATGAGCAAACCGTCGTACTTGGTGGGAATGTGTAGATCTGCACACCAAGTTTGAAATATCAGCGCTCCATAAATTGCAAAGTAAATTAGATGAGTGACAAAAAAAAACTATGTTACCTCGTAGTGCATATGACTCAACATCCACAGGAGAGGACACGATTTCACTATAGCTAGTAGTGGTTACTCCATCTATTTTGCACAGAAAAAAGGTGACAATACTCACTACAAAAAATTTGGTGATACATGGCGATTAAATTTCATCACAGATCACTAAAAACCCGTCATAAAGCAGTATCTATGACAATTTCAAATAGCATCATGTATTGAGCGTCAGATCATACCTCGTGACGTTTCTTAAATTTTCGTCATAAATTGCTTGATCTATGACATTTCGAAAACGTCACAGAATGTTCCTAGGCCCCCAAAGCCCAACCCAAGCCCATTTTTTATGACGAAAATAAATGTCATAAATAATATAATTTTTGTCACAAATTCAATTGCCATGTCACACATTGATGACATGGCGGATGACGTGGCTATTGACGTGGCTATTGACATGGCAATTACGTGGAAAATGGTGCTGACTTGGCAGGTGACGTGACATTAGACATGGCAGGTGACGGGACATCAACAGCACAGCCCATGAGTAGATGGGCCCAATTCAGAGTGGACCTTCAGCCCAAGATTAATTATCAGCTAATAAAATTTTAGCCCAAGAACAAGATTTTCAATCCAGAATTCACAATAACATTTCCAGCCTATATTGACATGAAGGTTTGCATCACATACAGTTTTCCCATCACAGTCAAAACTAGTAAATTTCAAGACTTTACACAATCGACTAGAAACAACAAAAGTTCAATTTCATCAAGAATATGAACCAGCAGCAGCAAAGTTTGGTTAAACTTGGACCAAAAGGTAACAATCCAATAAAATATGAAGCTGCAGCAGCAAAGTTTGTTTCCTGCAAAAGATGAAGCTCACCCAAAAGCTACCAGACCACCATATGCTCAGCTTTGTCCATTTTGGCAAAGCAGAAGCTCAACTTTCTTCTCCAACTCAGCTTGCTTCTTCCGATTCTCCTCTTGGTCTTTGATCCATGCTTGTTCTGTTTCCTGGACTTGCTTTGACAGACCATCCATTTCTTCACGCTGGTTGTTGACGGTCGATCGAAGCTCAAAATTTCTTGTAGTGACTGTATTAGATTAGAATGTACACAGATAATGGTCCAACTTGCAGATCCATGCAAGCATTCATCTTCAACAACAAAATAAACTCATCCATTCATCTAGAAATTGGGCACTTGAATATCTAGTTAATTCCCTCCATAATTTAGACACTATTCAGCTGACTACTACGAACGCATTTCTAGGGTCCCTCACAGCTACAAATGGTGTTTGTAGGGGCGGGTGACCCCTCACCCACCCATAAAAATAGGTTTCCAGCCCGCCTAAATATTCACCGCTTTGAATTTTATTTTTTTGATTTTATTTCCCGCTATTTTAAAAAATTTGGATTCCCATCAATTTTGATGTATCAAGCTAGTTTTGTAACACCCCCAGTGTTAATGAGCGTTAATCATGAGCTTAATTCACTAATTAGGGGTTTAACCTTGTCATTAGCGTTAATTAAGCACGCATAGTGTTCTTTGACTTAGCCGTGTTTGAACCCATTTTTCTCCATGATCCAAGCTCCAAATCAACTTTCGCCCAAAACGAAAGTTGTAGATCTTTTCTCCCTCTACAACTTCTATTTTGGCCAAATTTCAAATTGCTATATGAAAATTTGAGTTTTGGGCAGTCAAAATTAGTCAAACGTGGTTACTATTCTTCTTGTGTGCTCTACTGTGCTCGTACGCGACGTCCATACCGCGACCGGCACACCGCCGGCGACCTCCACGCGTCGCGCGCGCCGGCGAACCTCGCCCTCCGTGCGAGCCGTCCTTATCCCATGCGCGAGCCACATCCCTTCCCCTCCCTTTATCCTCTTCCTCGCGCTCACGTCGAGCCCGACGCGAGCAGAGCTTGTCGCCGGCGCCCCTCTGACCAAACCTCGCCGCCCCCGCCCGATTCCTCGCGCCCCAACCCTCCTCACCTCGCCCCTCACCCACGCCGCACCGCCCAGACCTCGATTAGGCCGTTCCCGAGCCGGATCGGCCCCTGCGCCGCCGGCCGCCATTGACGTCCTTGCCGAGCTCCGCCCCCTCCGTCGATCTCCCTTCTCCGGCCATCCTCCGCTCAAATCGACTGCGCGGTGAGCTTCCTCGCGCTCTCCTCTCCCTCCCCGACATCTCCCCCGCCCGAATCCCGCCTCGCTGGCGTGGGAACGTCACCGCGCCGCCGGTGGCCGTGCTGCCTCCGCCGCCGCGCGCCGCGGGGTGCCCCTGCGTGGGCCCGCGGGCCGCCGCCGCGCTCCCCGGGGCCACCGAACTCCCCTGGATGCGGGCCAGCCCCGCCCGCCGCCGGCGGGGGAAGCCGCGCCAGCCATAGCTGGCCGCGCGCGCGTGCGCGAGCAGAGAGCAGTGGAGGGGATGGGAGCTGGGCTCCCACTGTCATGTGGGGCCCGGCTGTCAGCCCCTATTTAGGTTTTGATTTTCAAAATCTTTTATTTCGGCTGAAAACTTTTAAAATTTATAGAAAAATGTAGAAAAATGCAAAAAATGCAAACTAAATTTTGTTGGGTTTCTTAAGTTAAGATCTTCAGGGGAAAAATATTCATGCATGTGAAATGTCACTTTTGCCCCTACTAAAAATTTGGTTTGTGCTTAATCTAGTTTATTTTGTATCGGCTGTTCGGTTTGTCTAAAAATCATGAAATTTATTCAGTAGATTACTCTTTGTGTGTGTAGTTTACTGAAAAATTTCCATGCGTAGAAACTTTGTGTATGTTGCAAATATTTTATTGCTCGATTTATTGTGGCTAGTGGCAAAATAAATGTTTTCTTTTCGCAGTATTTGTTAATAAAATTTTTCTTGCATGTGATATCAATGTATTTTTATGCTGGAAAAATTTTGTTGCTATGTCATGTCTACAAGTTAAGTATTTGCAAGTGTTTAGCTCCTAGCTGCAATTTGTCTATGTTATTGCTAAATAAATTCGTTTCTGCAATAATTGTATCCTTGCAACAATTACTAGAATCCTGGTTACTTCTTTTTGTTCGGGCTTAGGATTAGAATAGGGTGCGCTTGGAAAAATTTTGGTTCTATTTGCTGGCTAGTAAATAAAATCTCTATTGAATCGTTGCCAAGTTGTGTTTTCTTTTAATTCCCGTATTTCTTTCTGAGTGCCTTGCATTGTTCTTTGCACCATTTTTATAATTGCATGGCATCCTTTTTCATACGTGTAGACGCCGCGAACGAAGCCGTTTACGAGCTAGTTGCCGAGCCGATCCAGGAGCAGCAAGCGGGGGAACCGCAAGCCGAAGCAGCCGTCGAGCCAGTTCCAGAGGAAGACGCTAACCCCGTTGACCTGCAAGGCAAGCCCTGGAGCATAACCCCTACTTTCAGTATTCAATGTTATTATTTAAATATTGTGCATTAAGTTTTCTAGGAGTTGAATGAAACCCTAATATGCATGTCTCTCCCTAGGTACCTAAGAGTCTCTACTAGTATACAAGTATCGTTAGAAATGTTGTGCTAAGTAGGAACCCGATAGAAGTCGAGTGATTCTTGTCACTCGCGAGATATAGGTCCTTGTTACTTATGAAAGGGTTACTAGAGAATGAATCATTGGGAAAGAAAGGAAAAATGGAGACCGGGCGGAGATGAATTTGGTTATGGATATGGAAGGTATGGAAAGTGAGTCTCCGCCTGTGTCGATTGAGGACCGTACCGTTGTTGGCACTACTGATCGAGGATTGAACGGTACTAACCACATGCCGGAAGTAGGAGGTAGTCGAAACCGATAAGCTATGTACCGCTTTACAATGATACTTTGAATCCCTACCTGCTACGCTGGGCGTGGGAGTTGGCCGGTGTTCGATGGATGCCACCTTCGAGTTCTCTAGAAGTTCACCGTGAGGGGCCCAACACCTGGGTTTTAGCAGGCGCGATTCAGATGTCGTGGTAACGATGGAAACAGTTGATGCGTGTGGCCCGACGGGGTTTACCTGTGTCGTGTTGGTTAAGTCTACCTTGCAAGGTTAAATCGAATCGATTCGTCGTGACTCGCGGATATGAGAACCTTGATCTCTCTGTCACATCGTAGTAAATGATGGAATTGGAAATGAAAAGTTGAGAATATTAGTTATGGTTGTGGTACTCTGAAAGGATAATGTGCTCAACCATGCGTGCTCTAGATGTTCAGGCAAATCTAGTCGGTATATGTATAATAAACCTGAGCTAAAATACTGAAAGTAAGGATCCACTATTAGTAGCTTTTCAGCAAAATAACTCCAGAGCCAAACAACTTTGCATGTCTAGGAGTCGGCTAAGTATATACCATAGTCGGGTAAGACTTGCTGAGTATTAATATAATCAGGATTGTTGTTGTAACCACTTTGAGCAGGTTGTGTCTCCGCTGACTTCGAGTAGGTCTGTGCGTCCTGGATTGGACAACAACTTTCTCCTGGGTGGACTGTCGAGTGGGTCCCGTCTTCTCTGTGAAGGTCGGGCAGATCGGCATCACATCGGTGGGCAGGATGTGGAGTTCACCTTGTATCATCGTTTGCTTCTATCGTATTGTATTTGAAACCATGTTTTAAACTTCCGCTGTACATTTAAAAACACCATATTTGATATATCGAACTTATCTGTAAAACTCAGTGTTGTAAATTAATTTAGTTTTATTGTATGCTTGTATCACCTGTGCTCGTCTTCGTACGGGTCTACTAGTGCAATTGTGATTCTGGAGTACAGTAGTTTAATCGGGATTTACCTGACAACATGTCAGATTACATCGTTTTAAGTGCACAGTAACTTGATTAAGTATTAAAATAATGGTTAGTGCAATTAAGCCGGTTTAATTTAGACGGTGCTGCTACAAGTTCGCCATTGAAGATAACAACAATCAACACATGGAATATGTTTAATAAATATAAATAGCTACTCATATCAAATTAAATCATATGGAAACAAATCATACACACACGACGAAGCTAAAATGTAGCAAGGCGCATTATATACAATGCACCCATTCTGCAGTTGCAACCGAAAGATTACATCAATTGCAACTGAGAATAGATCAATTGCAAATGGAAGGAAGTGATTCCAACTGGGCGCGAATTAGTTGCAACTCAGACAGACTCGATTGCAACTCAAACTGACCCGATTGCAACTGAGAGTGGGTGTGCGAGCGCGCACGGACACGCGCACGCGCGCGCACACACACACACAATTGCAACTGGTCGCGAACCAGTTGCAACTCAGACCAATCGGTTGCAACTGGACGCCGAACCATTTGCAACTCAGACCGACCAGTTGCAACTGGGCACAAACCGATTACAACTCAGACCGACCCAGTTGCAACTGAAAACAATCCAGTTGCAACTGAAACTGTCACAATTGCAACTGAGAGGGTGGATGCATTCTCTATACCATCCTCTCATAAAACTCAGAATCTACTATACAACAGATGTTCTCTGCAAGAAACCCATCAAGTGATGGTCAAGGGAAATTTTCCCTAAACATCTAATGGTGGCCCAGCTCCAATGCTGCATTCGAATTTTGAACTGCAAAATCGCTGGCGTGAGTAGCATTCGACGGCTCCAGTGTCATGTTCGGTTTGGTGGGGCCTACGCTCAAATAAACAAATGGAAACTGCCGACCCATCTGCTAGTCATCCGGATGCGGCGGCTTCGGATTGTGCGTTGATCCACAAGAAAGGGATGATCGGAGTGCGGGAATTCAATTTTTTATTCATTCATGTCGAACCGTCTTTGGAGGTTGATTTCTGGCTCTGACAACGAGCCTCCCACAGTGTGTAGTATTCAATTTTCACCGTCAATGGAGACCACACAGTGTGTAGTATTCGATTTCAGACCACACTGGAGCTGGCTGATGGGTACTGCCAAAAGATGGCACTGTCAATGGAGATCATGGTGTCCACCTCAAACCTCAAAACAACAACAACAAAAAAACACTTGAATGCAATGGCGTCATTTTTATAGATTGACTTCATAAAGCAATAAAACATTATGGAACATAAGTTGGAATGAGCAAGGAGTAACAAAAATAAAGGAACCATTTTTGTTCCTTCTAGGAAGATCTGAACTCAATCAGGGGTACCTTAATATCCTATAGTAATAACAAAAAAAAACACTTGAACACGATGGCGTCATTTTTATAGATTGACTTCATACAGCTATAAAACATTATGGAAAAGAAGTTGGAATGAGCAAGGAGTAACAAAAATGAAGGAACCATTTTTGTTCTTTATAGGAAGATCTGAACTCAACAGGGGTACCTTAATATCCTATAGTAAACTGTCAACGAAAAATGCTTGTTAAAAAGGAAAAAAAATCAACACGGTATAATCAGTTCAATCTACATGATGATGAGTGCTGAGTGGAGCGTGCAGAAGGCCTTGGTTACCTCAAGCTCACAATCCTATGCTCACAGTAGCCAATGTGTCCAGGAAATGAGATTTGTACAAAACAGAGTACGATGCATTTCAAATACTTTAATTACGGATTGTATGAATAAGGAAGTTAACTATCTCATGTTGGCAAGGCTGTGCACAGAAAGTATATTACATAGGTATTCTATCACTACCTTGAGGCCATGGCATGTTAAATGAAAATTCAGTATAATGGGAGACATACCATACCCGAGTAACAGATGGCCATGCAAGATGGAATCACATACTAAAAAAGAGGATATGCTATCATTTGGAGAAATCCTAACCACTAGCAAACAGCAACACGGTTTGTTTAACAAATCAAAGTCTCTGCAAATAGCAGGGCTAAAGATCCAGCTCAAGCTCCCAACTTTGCCTCAACAAAACAATAGTGTTCACCTCTAATGCCTAGCCAAGCTTGCCGAGGAGCACCATGCCACCTGAACAGAAGGCGGCACAGCACAAGATACTCCTAGCCAATCTTCCCAGATGATAGATATCCACACCATGGTACCAGCACCAGCAGTTAGCTTCATTACTGCACTAACAATGCCCTAGAAGATTAGGCCCAAAACCAACACTCAGATGCAACAGCTCCTGATATTTCAGATAGTGAAGGACCGGACAGGCGACCAGAGGGGAGGTGAATGGGAGCCTTTAAAAATTCTTCAAGAGAATGAGCAAGGCCTATGTCCCGAATTCAATCCCGACACATCTCTCTTCTAACTGCCAAAGTGACACAAGCCAACACGTGACGAGTTCACCCTAGGAACGGTTAGGTAAAGCTCGACGCAAAGCGGAAGCACGTAAAAAGCAATCCGCTCAGACAAACACAGCACAAAGCGGAAGCGCCGAAATACCAAAGCGCCGTAAAAGCTTTTCCAAACAGACTCGCAAAAGAGCTTACTTCATTAAGAATGCAACAGTTCAACAATGATCAGACAAAAAAGAAGTTGCTCACAAAGCACCTGACTAAAACCCTTGCTCTAATCAAACTTGCTCAATTAAACAACTCAAGCAAACTGAGGAAACAAAAGACAGCAGGCGAGCTATCAAGAATACCAGACTAAGTAGATTAAACACATGGCTCAAAGTGATTAATAAACAAGCTAATCAATTACTTAAATGGCCAGCCAAAGAAAGCATTCAGCAACTAAATAACTAAACTAACATTGTATCCTGTAGCGTGAAAGGGACAGAACATGAGAACTAGCTGTAGCAAATTACCTTTGCCTTGCTGCTGTGCGCTGCCTGCTGCGACGCTTGATGCTGCTGCTGTCGGCCTGCACGAGCCTGCTTGGGCTGGAGGAGTGCCCACTCCTGGGCTCCTGCCGTGTGGGCTGCTGGAGCCCTCTGCACTCGGCCTGCTCCGCTATTAGCCTGTGGGCCGTGGCCTGCTCCTGGGCCGAGCCCGCTACCGGCCTGCTGGGCAGGTGCGCGCGCACGTGCACGTGAGCACGGCCGCCCGCCTGGCGAGCAGCGCCGCCGGCTGCTCCCGACGCCGCTCGGCCGCCGCAGCGCTGCACGCTGCCTTGCTGCGTGCCCCGCAGCGCCCGCTCGCAAGCCTCCGCGTGCGCTGCGCCGAGCACCGCTTGGAGTGCTCGAGCTGCGCGTTACGCTCCGCGCTCGGTCGCTTGCTCCTGCAGACTCGAGAACAGAAACGAAAGAGCGAAAAACCAAAACTTCTAACACAAATTACTCTCTCAGCTCATGATGGATTCCAGCAAAATTTGTGCCACAGATGCGCAGCTATTAGGCCTAATAGATCCAAGAGGTAGTTTGGAAAAAGATCAAGTATCCACTGCGAATCGAGCGAAAAATCGGAAGCACCTTGAAGAAAACGTTCTTGACGAAATCCCAAAATCCGGACTGAAATCGTGAGGAATTCAAGAGGGAATTGAACCAAAGTTGCTCCCAACGATTCTAGCAACAAAACCGCTCAAGAAATGCGGTTCCAATCGCGCCAAAAAGTGAGGAATGAAAAATCAACCAAAAATAGCTCCGAAAATCGCAGAAAAAGAAAAACGCCGAGAACAAGAGGATGAATTCAAAAATCACTCAATCTTAAAGCCTAGAGGACATAAGAAGATTTAGACCTCTTTTCCTAACAAAATCTCTAACAAACTCTAATTTGAAAATAACAAAAATTAGAGGAGCTAATAAACTAACGTTCAAGGGCTAACTCCTTTCCTAGTCATGCCTATTTATATATATATAGTCCTACTAAAAGACTAAAATATCTCTACACTATTTATTTAAAAGACCGCCCACGCAAGAGCAAATTTGTCCATTTTTTCACTGGAGCTCCAAACAGACACGCCACCTTCACGACTTCGCTTCGCCTCGACGCAAGCTTCGCGATGACGCCACGTGCCCTCCACCTGGACTTTGACCGCGTCAAGTCCGTACCCGGTTTTGAGGCCCAAACCGGTGAAACTTGTCTCCCCCGGTTTTGAGATCAAACCGGTCAAACCCTATCGCACGCCGCCGCACGACGTGACTGACTCTCTGGTTTTGAGGCCAAACCGGTCAAACCGCCGATGTCGACGTGTGTCCGACCTCCCACCGAGCCTTGACGCCTTCGAGTTGTTCGTGCGCGCCCGCCGCACGGGCCGCCTACTTGACTCGCTATCGTCCTCGCCGACTTGACTGACGCCGTCTTCATCACCATGTACTCTTGCTCTTCCGTGCACCGTGTGAACTGTCGATGGCTCCGCACAGCCTCCTCGGGTCCCTCGGTCCAGGCCTACTCGCATTCACCCTTCACCGTCTTAGTCCCTCGGCATGAACCTTTCGCTTCTCCGAGCCTACTCGCTTTCATCCTTCACCACGGTCCTTCAGCATAAATCTTTTACTTGACATTTACCTCGCGCCGTCGACCGCCATGCCGCATCCTACACCTGCACATCACGAGCCAAGAGATACATCAAATACACACAACATTGTCAATCACTCATCATCCAAGGGTGACCACCATGGGTCCTCAGATCACGCACAAGTGAGATAAACTAAGAGTAGATAAATAAAATAGTTCGGAAGTACCAATGCATCTAAATAGCTGTGCAGAAATAGCAAGCTGCAAGGCCAAATGAGATCTGGGCTCAACGTGCTTTCACATGAAAAGAAATAATCCATCTTTCTATCATATATTACTTATCGATATTGCAGTAAAAAGTCAAATTCATGGTTGTTTGACGGACCTGCATATGTCCTCTATCTCAATTGCAGCAATATACTACATATTACCAAGTGGTTGTATTGTGCACCGTAAAAGAGCCATATGGAAAACAAAAAAGGAAAAAGAGTTTCGAAAATAAAATTAAGCTCCTACACATGCGAGATCAAGAACAGGCAACTGATGGCAGATAAAAAACACATCTCAACCTGGATGAATCAGTCTGGGGACAAAGCTGCGACGTAGGGATGCACGGTATGCACCTTCACATGTAGGGATGCACGGTATGCACCTTCACATGTGCGCCTGTACGGTGTCAGTTCTGTCCATATCTACCTCACATGCAAACTTCATCCTGAGATAACTCAAAAGTAAAATGTTAAGCGGAATTTACTCCGGGTATTGTGTACTCCAAGCTAATGACTGAGTTAAATTAAACTAGCAGCTCCAAGCAGCAAGAACAAAGGAAGCCACAAAGCCATGATGGTGGATGCGCCGCATGTACTGACGCGTTGGAGTATGATGAGGCGTATTCCATACCTGAAGTCTGCACAGGTATACATAAAAATTGCTATCAGTGAAAGGTGCAGAATATAGCCAAAGGCCAAAGGTATCTGCGGGAACCATTGACCTGCAGCAAAAGACAAAAAGAAGTCCCTATCATGAGGTACGGATGCCTTGCACTCCGTACGACCTAGTGCAAATGACATTCACAATTGAAACGGCCAAACATGATAGAGATGCATTCAGAAGTCAGAAATTAGGTGTTGACAGGAAATCTGCAATCTCTTAGCAAGCATATCTGAATGAAAGTCAACAGATATCAAGTTACAATGCTGAAATTGACAGGTAATCAGGTATGCATGCCTTGATACACAGATACTGCTCTCTCTGTTTCAAAATGTAGATCATGAAATATCAAAACAATCTATATTTTAAAACGGTGGGAGTAGCTATCTGTGTGAAATATTACTTGTAAAGTAAACGACTAATAGAAGCGGAACACCCAAGTTCGAAGGCATGTGAATCATTACCTTAGTTTAATGTTGCTTCTTTCGACAACTTTGCTTGCAGGTTGCGCTACGGACAAAAGTGATCTCATCTGTCTATTCTTTACAGACCTGTTCGACTCCTTGTCAGTCATTGGAGCCAGCAGGACATTCTGATGCAAATAAAACACAGAGCCATTTCTTTTTACCGACTTCATAGTTTAACTATCCAGAAGATAGCGAAGCAACAGCTATTTTAGCATTGTGTGTGTATGTAGAATTATGCAGAGTCAACATAGCAACTGCAATAATTGGGGCTAAACAACTGCGTACAACGTCAATTCTTCTCAAAGTAAGAGCCATTCTCATTTGCTGTTGTCACTTCAGAATGATCGTTCACAATTAGGGAGGTTGTTTCCGTGTGGTTGGTTTTCTTTTTCAAGCAGTGAATGCCATGTCTCGCGCAAAATAGAGATATCACCCAGGATTTTATACAAATCAAACTTCAATAATGACTCTGACCATGGCTAGCTACACATCTATTTATTTGATTTGTTAAATGAGAATGATATCGATAGATTTGTCATTGTTAATACACTTAAAAACAAAATAAGGAGAATCGAAAAAAAGAACACACTAGTATATGATAGGGATCAACCCAATACATCTCAGTTTATGGAGTGCCTGCAACTTCAGTGGGTTTATCAATTCCACCGTACCCTCACAGTGTTGACCATCCCACATGGCTCTTAGGCCAGTCTCAGTGGGAGTGTCATCGACACAGTTATCTAGATTGGAATCTTAAGAACTGTGCCAGTGGAGTGTCATGATGATGACACTCCTTTCATATTTCATGATACTCCTCTCTTCTCTCTCCTCATATTATTGGCATATGTTAGCAAATTTAATGTTCATGATACTCTTATAACATTCCCACTTAGATTGGCCTTATCTCGCCCCAGCATGACCCGAAGTAGTGTTTTCACAATGGATAGGGCACCCTTCCATCCAACATAGATCACTATAATTTCAATTCATGAGGAGTAAAATTGCTAAACATGATGCAATGCTAATGCATGCGCAAGTCGGAGAGAAGAGATAATGGTTTGCAACGACACTTGTACGGTGCAGTGCATATAGTTGGGTGGAACACTTGGGTGCAGTAAGGAATGGACAACTTTGGCTGGGGAATATGGAAACTTAGCATGTGTTTGGTTCTGGGACTAAATGGGTTGGGTTGGGTTCATCCCTGTTTTTTGGGTTGGATCCAACCCAGTTTCATGTTTGGATAGCAGGGATGTGTCCGACCCAATTTTCTGTTTGGTTGCAAGGTTGAGGGGTAGAATGGATAGAGATTTAGCTTGCTATTTGTGGGGTCCACCTGTCATCCCGCACCTCCGGCCACTGCAGTCGTGCCTCCTCCTGCACCCACTCCTGGCCGCTGCCACGCCTCCTCCCGCACCCGCTCCAGCGGCCAGCCTCCGCCCGCTACCCGCCGCGACCGCATCTCCTCCCAGACCCGCACCGGCGGCCCGCTCCCGCCACTGCAACAGCTCCTCCGCCCGCTCCCTGCCACGGTCTGCCTCCTTTTGCACCCACGCCGGCGACGGCCCGCCTCCGCCCACTTTCTCGCCCACGACCCCAGCCCGTCTGCATCCTTGCCTCGCTCGAGCTTGCCAGCCATGTTTTGCCCGCACTGCTCCTCCGCCCTCTGCCCACCACGCCTCTGCGAGGTAAGCTCGGCCGGCCGCGCAGCCGCGGCCTGAGGTTGCCACTCGACCATCGAGGACACCTGCGCCAACGCCGTCCAGCTACTCGCCCTGCACCGCTCCTCCGCGAAGCCATGGCCGAGCTCCACTTTTCCCCGCCGGCTGCGCGTGAGCTACCGTGGACTGCCATGCGCCGCTCCTCCGCGGAGCTCGCTGTAAGGATCGATGGACCAAGAGGGGGGGGTGAATTGGGCCTTTTTCAATTTCTAAAACAAAGTACAGCAACCTTAACCTATGCAATGCTAGAAGGGCACCAATTCACCAACCGGATAACTAAGCTACTAACACAAGCTAAGAGAGAGAAAACAAAGTAAAGCCTAGCAAGGTAGAGCTAAGTTATAATCTCTAAGTCAAGCACATGAGTAAATTGCATGAAAGAAAATGCTTGAATAAAGAGAGTGGACAAGAGACGACCGGATTTTTCCCGTGGTATCGATGTGTTGGCACACACCCCTAATCCACGTTGTGACACTCACAAAGAGTATTGTCACCTCCCAAGTCACCGAGACGAGGGCGCTCACTAAGAGTCTCCGTTCACCATCCCGGCGTGGTGGAGATCAAGCCACGTACAATCTTCTTCTCCGGTCTCCCACAATCCTTGGCAAGCTCCGCGAGAAACACCTCGATCACCAAGATCGCCTAGGTGATGCCAATCACCAAGAGTAACAAGCTAAGGCCTTCACTTGAGCAAGAACCGATCACCAAGAACGGATGCACACTAGCTTCTCTCTACTCAAGTTCTTAATCTTGCTTCTTGATTGATTGAATGCACAAGTATGTGAATGATGAAGCTTAAGGTGGCTCTTGACTATGGTATGAGTGTTTGGATGTTGCCTGGTGTCAAGAGTGGGCGAAATGACCCATTTGAGGGGTATATATAGGCAGCTCACACAAATAGAGCCGTTGGAGAAAAGCTGTCAGAAAACTGCGTATCGCCGGTTAATCCGACGTCCCTCCAATTGTCATCGTCGGTTTAACCGGTGAATGTAAACTGCCTCTTCTGAAAACTAGCCGTTACAACTGGGGCAGATTAACCGACGTAGCATCGGTTTAACCGGTGAGTGTAGTTGTCCACTGAACCACTGAAAAACCAAGTCTCTGGACAACTGCACCGACGTTAACTCAAACCTATCGTCGGTTTAACCGGTGAGTACAACTTTTAAATTCCTCTGAAAAACCATCTCACTGGTCAATTGCACCGACGTCTTGATTCAAACAGCGTCGGTTAATCCGGTGAATAGAACTTGAATTTCCCTGGAAAAACCAATTCTGGACTAATGCACCGACGTTAAATTCAAACACGTCGGTTTAACCGGTGTATTGAATTTGTCCAGACTCTGCTGACTTCGTTTAACCGACGTATAGAAAATTGAGAGCGTCGGTTAAACCGGTGTATAGACTTTTTCTGATTTTGTCTTTTCTGATTTGAGTCTTGAATGAAATCCAAATATTCTTGAGATATAGTTTGAGAACCACTTATTTGAACTTCTAGAAACCTGAGTGACCATAGTGTGCATCCATTTTCAAATGACCATGTCCATGCTCAAGTTACTAAGCCTTAACCCCTCTTAATAGTGCGATCACTACAAAACTATAAAACCTATACTAACCTAAGTGTCATTCTCAACCTTGTGACACTTAGGACTAGAAAGATCCTTAGCCTTGACATATATAAGTTGAAAACCGAGATCGCCTTTTAGAATAACCGAAATTGAGGGGCCTCTTTTGACATATGACCAAATGAGCGATAATGATCTATTAAGCTGCACAAACTCATTAGTCACAATAATGGTTGTCATTAATCACCGAAACATACCTTGAGGGCCTAGATGCTTACACTCGCCACTATGTGCCGCCGCATGCCGCTCCGATCCTCTGCCGAGCCACGGTCGTGCTCCACCTGCGTCGTGCCGCTCCCTTGTGCAGAACTCAAGCCTCAAGCAACGGAGCGGAGATGGCGTGCAGGTGGGTTGGGGTGGTCCGCTCGATTTGGGCGGACCATCCCAACACGGATTTGAGGAGAATATACCCGTTTTAGGTTGGACCTAACCCACCTCCTTTTGCTACCAAACGCACCCTTATAGTTTCCCTAAAAAAATATGGAAACTTATAAAGTTGTATGTGTTAAGACTGTAACATGAAAACACATTCATTATTAGTGATGATAGATCATTTGGCAAAATTTTTTTGAAAGAGAATCTTGTTATTTCGGAGTACTAAATAAAATCTATTTGTAACACTTTTTGCACAGATGTGTTGTAAATCGCGAGATGAATCTAATGAGCCTAATTAATCAATGATTAATCCATAATTAACGGATGGCTACTGTAGCATCACTGTTGCAAATAATGTATTAAGTAGGCTCATTAGATTCGTCTCGTGATTTACAACCCTTCCGTGCAAAAGATTTGTAAATAGATTTTATTTAGTACTTCATGCATGTGTCCAAACATTCGATGTGATGCTTTTGGGTGTAAAGTTTTTGGATCTAAACAGGGCTATCTAAGGTGTATATACAAAACTCAATCTTGTGAACGCCCCCCATCCCGGCCCCTTCTTCCTAGGTCTCTCTACCTTCAAGTCTATAAAAGCAGCACAAGGTAACCGTTTATAAGGAACAAGCACTAGTTCGGAGCTCCACAAATGGCTCTTGAAACCGATAAACAGGATCCTACCGGCAAAAAAGGAGTCAGTGAAATTCTGCAGCGTCATGACTCGCTCTATGGAGATGCAGAAAAAGTATCCAGCGCACACCATCATGGATCGCAGGTCTGCTTCTCTCATAAGTCATAATCATATTTTAGTCTCTGTTTATATCTTTAGGAGCAGCAGGATTGAGCTTTCACCAAATATTAAGAGAAGATGATAAGTTTTCATCTATCCATTTTCTTTTAAACAAGAGAAGAATACACAGTATCAAGCATGCAAGTGCATCACCTTTTTATCAAAATAAGTATGCAACAGTAGCAGCTGTACCTAACCCTTCTATAACTGTTTCTTTCCTTCTTAATGAAAAACGTGCTCAGGCACGGTCGCGAAAAAAAACAGTAGCAGCTGTACCAAAAAACTTAACTTCATGCTCAATCCCAATTCTAGTTCAATGGAAGAGTTTGTTGAAACTCTAAAAAAACACTCAAGGGCACCATCTTTTTTTTAGATAAAGGAATATGAATATCCCAGCCTCTATATCGAGACAACATATCTAGCCATTATTACAAGTCACAGTTCACAAGTAAATGGGAAATATATTACAAGCGCAGCCTATTACTAAACTACCACCCATTACTTGCGAAGATTTCCATTTTATGGGGCGGAGCCACGGGGAAGGGGGCAACAAATTAAGTGGCAAATTTTTCTTAACCTAAATAATTTAGCACAATACACAGTTTGCGTTTGGGTAATCAAGATCCACTCACAATGCACTTTCACAAGTATACTGATTTTCTACAGCTATTCTTTATGTAATAATCAGATTATGATTTTCTATGTTACAAATACTACTGCACATAAAAGTACTGAATATGGTGAAATATATATTCAATTTCTAAAACTTGTTGATAACCTAATTATAACTACGTACATGTGATGATGTTTTAACCCCCCCCCCCAACCCCCCAATAAAAAAACAAAATTCTTGGCTCCGCCGCTGACTGAGATAAATCCTTTCATTTTCAAGGAAACACAGTAATTCTATCAAACAAATGAGCAATTATTTGGACTTCACAATTAACTAAATGTTTGCATATACCATGCACAATGCAAAACAGGATAATTGGATTCGAACACTGCGTTTAGCATTCCAGTGCATTGGAGTCATATACGGTGACATCGGGACATCACCACTCTATGTGTATGCAAGCACCTTTTCAAGTGGCATCAGCAATGTTGATGATCTCTACGGAGTCCTGTCACTTATTCTTTACAGCATTATTCTTCTACCAATGATTAAGTACGTGTTCATTGTGCTGTATGCAAATGATAATGGGGACGGTAAGTTTTTATTTCAAAAGTTATCTAGACTCAAGAAACTTCTCTATTACAACCCAACTGAAATGACTTTTCTCATTAAACTTCATTTTCCCTTGATTCATAACATTATGAGATGGAAACCAACTGAATGACAAGAGCACACTTTATCTGCTAGAAGATAGAAGTCTAAAATTGTGCTTTCCTATCAAGACTAATAGTTGTGTAGAAGAAATGATACGAGTCCCATTTTTATGATAGACCAATGAAACATTGCACTACATAACAGCTGGCTTCACTAGGAATTAGGAAACCATTGCATGCATGTCTGGTTAAAAAGATGTCAGTTATAGTCTCTTGGAATAGCTAATATGCAGATTCCTTATCCTCTTACAAGAAAAAAAATACAATTGTAGGTGGCACGTTTGCACTTTATTCATTGATATCGCGCTACGCCAAAGTGAGTTTGATTCCAAATCAGCAAGCTGAAGATGCAATGGTCTCAAGCTATTGTCTGGATACAGTATCAGCCCCTATGAGGAGGGCTCAGTGGATGAAGAGAAGTCTGGAAAATAGTAAGGTGGCTAAAGTTGCAATTTTCCTCCTTACCATACTGGGCACCTCAATGGTTATCAGTGATGGTGTTTTAACCCCAGCAATATCTGGTAACTAACAGGAATTCAAGTATATTACTTCTAGCTGTATGTACTGGTAGTTTTCATTTTTCTGTCCCTTTTATTTATCAGTGCATCCATGTAATAGCAGTAATATACATGCAACTACAAAATTATTGTAGGAAATTATTCATAAAGTTTTAATCATGCACGATAATGAAACAATGGTCAATTTACTATTGTAAACACTTACAAAGCTGTATTATAGTAGCAATAGTGTTTTTTATCAAACAATACTTGAACATTGACATGATACCGTGCCTGTGGTTTGTGTTCATTAGGGAAATATTCCTTATCAAATAGTACTTTTGATAGTGGATTGACAGTTTATGGTTTGTGGATATATTTGTTTCAGTGCTCTCTGCAGTGAGTGGTCTCCAAGAGAAAGCACCGCAACTCAAACAAGGTAAGAACTATTTAACATTATTAGTTATAAATAACAAAAAAGTTACAACACACAGCTTGCAAAAATTTGTAATAATCATAGTGCATCTCAACTTGAAAAGAAACAACCTAAATGCTTAGGGTACATAAATGAGATGCCGTTTTAATGATGTACTTGACGTCAGTAAGTGCATGGTGAACAGATGCATCTGGCACTATGTTGCCATTTGTTTGTGGACCCAACTTGGCAGTCCTTGTCAATTTGTGCGGACTATAATTTCACTTATTCCACATCTCTCCATAGGATCTGAATCATTACTGGCCCATTGCAACAGGAGTTGTTTTATAAGCCCTTTTCCACCCCTTGCTATGCCTCAGTTTCCTTCATAAATAGTATCATACTGATCCCAGATTCAAAAAAAAAATGTTTTTGCTCTGAAGGTTGCCTACTGAAATTGCCCATAACTAATATGCTCATTGAAACAAGCAAGAGGTATTAAAATATTTTGTAAGTCATGTACTCTTTGCATGTCATGCTGGAATATTTATGTCCATCTCACAGGCTGAACAATGTGGTGGAAACATGGTTTACAATTAAAAAAACAGTTCCTAATATATGTTTCTACTCTTGTTGAGCAGGTCAAGTAGTATTGATCTCTGTTTTCATTCTAGTTGTGCTGTTCTCTGTTCAGCGTTTTGGGACAGACAGAGTTGGCTACTCTTTTGCACCCATTATTCTGCTCTGGTTCCTGTGCATCGGTGGTATTGGGTTCTACAATCTAATCAAATATGATGTGGGCGTTCTTAGAGCCTTTTATCCAAAATATATCGTAGACTACTTTAAAAGAAATGGAAAGGATGCTTGGATCTCCCTTGGAGGCATCCTCCTATGCTTTACAGGTGATTTTACAATGCAGAAAAGAATATCTCAATATAATTACTTAGAACACAGATTCTCAATTCAAAATATATTTGGCACAAAACAGGTACTGAAGCCATGTTTGCTGATCTTGGTCATTTCAACGTAAGGGCGGTTCAGGTACATATATCATCCTTTTGAGATATCAGGGATGTATATGCAGAATGTGAGGTTAATGTTTCCTTATATAATTTAAACGGCAACCAATTCATCATATTTTCAGATTAGCTTCAGCTTCGCTCTATTCCCGGCAGTGTCTCTAGCTTATATTGGGCAAGCTGCATTCCTGCGTAAACACCCTGAGCATGTTCTTGATACTTTCTACAGATCTATTCCAGGTAAGCTATTCAGGATGATGGATATGATCATTCTTAATTTTCAAACTTTGTTGAATCAAGCACAATTATCCATTGATTGCAGGACCATTGTTCTGGCCAACCTTCATAATTGCTGTCGCTGCTGCAATCATTGCAAGTCAGGCTATGATATCTGGTGCATTTTCGATAATTCAACAGTCACAAACTTTGGGCTGCTTTCCTAGGGTCAAAGTGCTACACACCTCAAAATTGTATGAGGGGCAGGTGTACATTCCAGAAGTGAACTTTGTTCTTGGGTTGCTTTGTGTGATAATAACGCTTGCATTTCAGACAACTACTGATATTGGCCACGCGTATGGTAAGACGAATCTAACTTAAAGTTTATACTAGTAAAGCTGATATGACTCATAGGTGCTAGCATCACTGATGTATCAAAATTCCAGAAGCTATTTAGACAAAAAAACACAAGTGTTTATTAGCTAGGGATGGAAAAGCCTGGAGGACTGATGCTATTTAGATCAAACAGAAAATGTTTGACCCCTTCCATGATTTCCTAATTTCTATTCCTTTTTTACATTCAAGTAATAACACACCACAATTATATGTTTATGCAAATTATAGATATGGTTTTCCATAAGAACAAGAAATGCATAATTATCACAGAAGTAACACAATAGTCTGTTAACTTCTAATCACCAGACAGCCAGCATAGGGGCCTGTAACGGTTCAGATATTTTCAATATTGGGGGCTGGGGCAGTGGTGTGTGTTTTGGGTGTGTAGTGGCGTGTGTTGTATGGCTATTTTGGCCTTTTCCTCTTCTTACTGCAAAGATATGCAGCTCTCCTGCATATTTGAGAAAAAAATATTTTCACTATATCTTTGTATATCATAATTAACTTTATGAGAAAACCTGACAAGGACTTCGCCCTGTGCAGGAATTTGTGTTACTTCTGTGATGATTATTACAACTATTCTGATGATAATTGTGATGCTTCTCATATGGAGGGTGAGCATTTGGCTGATTATGCCATTCTGCCTGGTATATGGCATCGTAGAGTTTGTCTATCTTTCTTCAGTTCTCTACAAATTTACAGAGGGAGGGTACCTGCCTATTGTGATTGCAACAATTCTGGTGATAATAATGGGCGTGTGGCACTATGTGCATGTAAAGAAATATTGGTACGAGCTCGAGCACATAGTTACAAATGAAGCCATGAGACAATTGATTCAGACACACGATGTGAAAAGAATTTCTGGAGTAGGCTTCCTCTATACAGAACTAGTCCAGGGAATCTCGCCCATATTTCCCCACCTCATTGAGAAAATCCCCTTTGTGCATTCAGTACTAATTTTTGTTTCGATCAAACACCTTCCAATCCCTCATGTGGAGGTCTCGGAGCGCTTCCTCTTCAGAAATGTTGAGTCCAAAACTTCCAAGATGTTCCGGTGTGTGGCACGCTATGGATACAGCGACAAAGTAGAAGGTGCCAAGGAATTCGCTGCTTCACTTATTGAAGGACTGCAGTCATATATTGAAGAGGGTCACTTTATCACAGACATGCAAATTCAAGAAACTGAGTCTCAGACAGCCTCCACTGGAGATGGTAACGCAAGACCTCGTAAAGCAGGTAGCTCCACGGTGTACATTGAAGAGGTATTGACTACAAGTGAAACTACAGGTCTCACCCAACCTCGCATAAGCAGCTACTCAGCACACTCATCTGGAAGGATCAGCGAAGAGCAAACCCGCACAATTGCAGAAGAAAAGGAATTTATTCAGAGGGAGCTGCAGAAAGGAGTTGTCTACATCCTGGGGGAGACAGAAATAAAGGCAGGGCCTAATTCTTCATTTGTCAAGAAGGTCGTTGTCAACTACATGTACTCATTCCTGAGGAAGAACTTCAGGCAAGGGGAGAAGGCCTTCGCGATTCCAAGGCAACAGGTGCTCAAAGTTGGAATGGTATATGAAATCTAAGCAAAACCCCTGGAGTGACTACAGCTATAGCGGTTTCTCCTGATCGATGTTTGTCCTGGACCTTTATAGGTTTGTGTTTGGTTTTGTTTCTCAAGCACGTATTGCACTTCCTTGGAAGGCAGTAGTGTTCTTGACGATTTGATTTCAGTGTGAAAGTTTAAGCTTGTGATGCTGATATATCTATAACGTTGTATCCATATCCTTCTATGCACTGTGAACCGTGTAGTGTATTACCGTACCGACTGTTAAGTAAAAATCACCTTTTATAAATTGGGAGTCAAATAAACTCACATTCGATTGGCGTCCTCTCCTCCCTCTCTGGTATTTCTTTTTTTTTTGGAGGGTATCCCTCTCTGGTATTTCGTCGAACGGTTTCCGGGCACGGCCAACCGCCTTGGGTCGGCCATGGCAGAGAGGTCAGTCCGTCAATGTCTCGCACCCAGTGCTATCAAGAACCGTGATGACCTCCTCGGTGTCCTCTCCCTCATCCTGATACCAATGAGTAAGTACGTCTTCATCGTGCTGTATGCAGATGACAATGGAGAATTGGAGAAGGTAAACTGATACATCTAGCACTACTAATGGTTTGGGTTGAAATGGATTTAATGGATTGTGTTTTGATATGGATTGTGTTTGGGTGAGTTCAAATTGATTATATTATCTAATGGAGTGGGATGGAGCGTGTTCTATGTAAATATGGATTGGAGTGGATTGGGGTGGGTTGAAATGGATTTTTTATGCAAAACAGTATGATTATATATAAGTCAGTCCCGTAAGAGCCGGACCTTAAAAATAAAATCTCGCGTTCACATTATAAAATTTTATCGAAATTGACTGAAATTTATTGGAGATGACTCAGTATGACTAGGAGCTACTATGTGCAAAGCAGCGTTGCCTGAATTACACATGGGTCCCACGTCAAAAGTCGGACCCTAAAAATAGAACTTCGCGTTCACACAATAAAATTTTATCGAAATTGACTGAAATTTGTTGGATATGGCTCGGTATGACTAGCAACTACTCTGGCAAAGCAGTGTGGTTAGAATTACACGTTGGTCCAACGTCAAGAGCCGGACCATAGAAATAAAACCTCGCGTCCACACTATAAAATTTTATCGAAATTGACTGAAATTTATTGGAGATGACTCAGTATGACTAGGAGCTACTCTGTGCAAAACAGTGTGGCCTGAATTACACGTGGGTCCCATATCAAGAGTCGGACCCTAAAAAGAAAACCTCGTGTTCACACTATAAAATTTTATCGAAATTGACTGAAGTTTGTTGGAGATGACTCAGTATGATTAGGAGCTACTCTATGCAAAGCAGCGTGGCATGAATTATACGTGGGTCCCACATCAAGAGCCGGACCCTAAAAGTAAAATCTCGCGTTCACACTATAAAATTTTATCAAAATTGACTGAAATTTATTGGAAATAACTCGGTATAACTAACATCTGCTCTGTGCAAAATGGTGTGGCAAAATCTACACTATAATTTGTTTTTTGGGAAATGAGTTTTTATTGGGTTGTAACCATAGTTTGGCTAATAGTTTATTACATCATGAGCTGAAATGTTTGGGTTGGATTGGTTTATGGTGGTGGTGGTTTGGAGTGGTGTGAATAATATTAATTTTCATAATGAAAATGGATTGGTGTGGGTATAGTTTGGTTTCCAACCCATTTGCAGGGTTAGATACATCATGAATTTCTGTCTGTCAACCTGATGTAATCACCATGTGCCTGCTCGTTGTTGGGTAGTTATAACATTTAACAACAACATACTGGTGTTCTAGGTGGCACATTTGCTCTCTACTCACTTATATCACGGCACGCCAAGGTAAGGCTGATACCAAACCAGCAGGCAGAGGATGCTATGGTGTCAAATTACGGCATAGAAGCGCTGAGCTCACATGAGGAGGGCACAGTGGCTGAAGGAGAAGCTCGAGTCTAGCATGACAGCCAAGATTAGCCTCTTCACCATCACAATCCTTGGCACATCCATGGTGATGGGGGATGGAATCTTGACGCCAGCGATTTCTGGTAATAGAAACAGTAAATAAGGATTGCTTATATTTAGTAAAAGAAACAACTCGTCCTTGATTCGGTGCGAGAACTCTCTCTCCTCGCTCCTCAACTGATGAAACGAACCGGGTTCCTGAAAAGAGAACCCGACTCCCTATATCGTCGTGATAGTCCCTGGATCGGTAGCTATCACTTACAAAACTCATTTCAATTACATATCTCAGTCATACTTCAAGATAAAACACCACAAGGGTTTAATTATTATATAATCCAACAGATTGTTGTACAAATTCTTCTGATATACAAGCCCATTGGGCTAAAAGGAAATAAACAAAAAGCGGAAGCGGTAGCTAGACTCCTAGGCATCCTCCATCTTGATTTCCTTCCTCCACAGGCAAACTTGAGCAAAACATGGACCGTCTGTAGTTCCTCCATCAATGTCGTCATCGATCTTCGAGTTGGATCCTGCCTCTACCAAACTATCCCCAAGGACGAAATATGTTCACGTCACCATCCGCATGCAAGCTTTAAGTGGATGCATTATGGTATAAAGAAAGAGCCAACGGATAGGTTAGGGTTTCCTATGCAAGCAACAAGCGATATATATAAGTCATCCATAGCACCTAATGCGGGCTATTCCGGCATACCGTACTCCCGGTCATAACTATCTTCCACTAAGATAACAACCCATCCCTGATTCGGTGCGAGAACTCCCGCTCCTCACCTCTCAACTGCTATCTGAGTAGGAAAAGTAGACTTGAGGGAGATAGAAATGTCAAATAATACTAACTAATGGAAGTAACATAAAAGTAGGGATGTTCATGACCGAGTACGCGGCTATACGTATAGATTTCACCTTGCAGGGGGTTGTACACCTAGACCCACTCGAATCACTGCCAGCCAGAGGCCAGCCGACTGACAACGAGACACCGGTCTACTGAGAACAAGAACTAGCAGCCATGACACTATCCTGCTTTCCCGGGTCTGGGCGAGTCCTCCTGCAAGAGATCGCCCCAGGACTGTGAAGCCTCCTCCTACTACTCGAGGAACGCCAGGTCAACACCTGCTTCCACTACACTGATACTCCATCCGCCTACAGGCTTGGCACCACACTTACTAGCCTCGAGCCAGATCCACCTGCATAGTGGATAAGTGGTGTGTATGCTTACAAAGTCCCACTAATCATAGTTACCCCAACCGGCACCTCATATGTCGGGGCGAGCATCTCCTCATGCGTATCCGCCACGGCGGTCCGCGAATGGCACCCATAGCAGGTAAAGCCCCACAAAACACCTCAAGATCCCTCCGTGGCAAATGACACAAACATGCACCCGCAACAGGTGCTCGTAGGGTGTGCCCAACAGATACCCCTAGCCAAGTCAACTTGCTCGCCCCCAGCTAAAAGGCCTGATCACCACTCCTCATATGGTGGATCTCCACTCACGCAAAGACTATCCATCACCAAAAATCCCACACAATCACATGCAAGCATATCAACCATTAGGAATTAAGGCCCACAAATAGCTATTCAGGTTCATCTCATAACAGTAATAAAGCAATAGCAGATCTAGCAATCAATGCCTAATAGGTATTCAATTCATAGATGGGCATGAACCTGGCATCTTGTTGTAGTCGTCCTAGGTCTCCGGGGGCTTCTCAGAGTTCAGGACATCCTCCCGAGTATTCTGGACGTCTAGGGCGTCGATCAGCTCCTCCTTGCTAGGGGCCTATTTGCAATTACGTATTACTATAGGGGCAAAAGTACAAGAGTGCACAAAAATATCCAATTAAGATCCAAAACAGAGCAAAACCTACTCTAACGGGTAGATCATGATTTTAGAAAAATTATGAAACTGATTTCATAATTTTTGGAGGTCCGGTTAATTTATTATGAATTTTTGAAGCTGAAATCTATTTTTGAAATTGATAAAGGATTTTCGGAAAAGTAAAACACACAGGCTGAGAGGTGACGGCGCCAGGGGTGCCACGTGTCATGCTGATGCTAGCACGGTGCCAGCTTTTGCTGACATCAGCATGGCTGATGCTGACGTAAGCGTCAACTGGTCAACGTTGAGCAGTCAACGGTCAGCGGGTCAACGGGCCCACATGTTAGTCACTGCGTGTTACTGACGCGCGGGGCGCACTGGTTAGGCCAGATTTAAAAGAAAAAGGGAAAGGGTGACCGGGTTCGTGGGCTCAAAGCTGGATGGGCCGGCTCGACCCAAAAGCCGTCAGCTCAGCTTGAAAAGAGATGGGCCATGGCCCATCGGCTCTCTCACTTCCTCCTCTCTCTTATAGGCATGGCCCACAGGCGGCTTTTCCTTCCCTCACTGTCAAGTGAGGTGTGCCTATCAGTGAGAAGGTGGATCCGGTGTAGCCGTGCCATATCCGGTGCGGCATGCAACTGTTGTTGGTGTGCGTGTGGCCGGTGTGTCTGTGAGCGCGCGCAGGGCATGGCGCTGCTCAGGTGTTTGATGAAATGCCCAAGTGGGTTGGCCGTGTCACGAACACGATGCTGCGGCCGTGGGCGCATCGACCAGGTCTGTGGCGACACAGGACGGTGCGTGGACGAGGTCGTGCACGTGGCAGAGCACAAAAGGCGGGCCTTTGGCCTGTGCAAGCGCGACGGAGCGTGGCCACGGTGAGGCCATGGCACGGCGGAATGGAGGCACCAAGAGCAGAGGATCAGGAGAGGGTGAGGCTGTGCGTGTGTGGGGAACGGGGTACGCATGCATGTGCAGACACCTAGAAATCCAGGGCCGCAGCATGGTCATGGCGATCGCGGAGCACCGGCTCTTCGGACTCGCGCAATGACACGACGGTGAGGGTTGGCGACGGCGTTCTACGATGCCGCGCGTTGCAAATGCCCCTGCACTAAGAAGATAGGACAGGGGGGTCCTAGGGATGGCTTAAGGATGGCTCATCGGTGCACATGGCGGCCAAACAGCAGAAAAGAGGATGGACGGGCAGATACAGCGGCGGGCTCTCCGGCCGGGTCTAGGGATGGGATTGCTTGATGCCGTGGCGAGGTGACGCAGGCGGGGTCGACGCCAAGCCATGCCGTGTCATCCAGCTGCGTGGGTGTAGACGTTCGGGCGCTGGGTCGAGGCGGCTCCCCTAGTGGCGGCGGTGTTGGCTCGCGCGACGCCGGGGTCGGTGTACTCCTCCCCCTCCTTGGACTCCTCTTTCCCCTCCTGGCACGGTGGCGATGGCGACAAGCTGCAGCGGCACTCCTGCCCCCTCCTCTCCTCCTCTTTTCCATTGGCTGTGGCTCTCATGTTTCTCCCCTCTTTCTCTGCATCGCAGGTGAGGTGGCGGCGGCGCTTGATTGGAGAAAAGGGGGGAGGCCTTGGAGGCAGCTAGGGTTTGCGGCGGCCGATTGGGTGTCTTATAGGCGCGCCTAGGGTCCGACTGGGGGCACGGACGTCGAGGATCGATGGTCTGGCCCCAAGGGCGCGCAGGGAAACGCGTGGCGGCCATCGCACGGTGCAGCGCATGTGTGAGCTAGGTTTGAGGGCGCAGGGGCGGTCAAGGGCGCGTAGTCAGGCTGTTTCGCTATCCTGTCGTGAAGCGAGGGTGGCAGGCGCAGGCGGAGCAAGGCAGCACCGGTGGTAAAGGCGAGTGAACGGTGAAAAGTAGAGGGGCGAGTCACAGTAGAGGAGAAAGGCGCATAGTGCGCCTAACAGGTGGGGTAGTGCCGTCGACGATAGCAGGCCGAGGGAAAGGGTGTGGCGGCTGTGTTGGGCTGGTGCGGGCTGGTCCAGCCTGCGCGTGTTGGGTCGTGCAGGCCAAAACGAGCCAATGTGGGCTAGTGTTGGGTTAGGTGGGTCGCGCGTGTTTAGGTTTGGAGGGGCGGTTAGGAGGTTTAAGCCCAGTTAGGGGTTAGCTGTTGGTTTTAATTTGAATGGTTGAATTCAAATTAAAACCCACCCAAAAACATTCAAACAAAATTTAAACAAGGTAGATTCAATTAAACTCCAAAGCTCCAAATATTTCACTCTAACATTATTTTCCTTATTTTAATTTTAATTTACTAGCATTTTGAGACGGAAAAAGAGATCAACCTTATATTATTCTAGCTATTTGCACTTGCACAAATTTTTTTTTTGAAAATTCACATTTTTGACATATAACATTCTGTATAAAAATACGGGATGTTACAACGGCTAACCGAGCAGGAAAAGTAGACTAGAGGGAGGTAGAAATATAGCAAGTGGAACTACTCTAAGAAGTGATGCCAGATTCAGAGTTGTACAAGGTCGAGTACGTTGCTATACGTATAGTTTTCACCATGTATGGGTTGTACACCTATACCCACTCGCCCCGACGCCAGCCGGGAATGACCCGACTGACCCAAGGCACTGGTCTACTGTCACGAAACTAACGGCTACTGCCACCATCCGGCCTTCCCGGTCCGGGGTGCATCCTCCCGCAAGAGGACGCTCGAGACTTTGAAGCTTATCATACCGAATCCTGCTAATTGGAGGAATAGGGTCAAGTCCTCTCCCCCTAACACCCTAACACAAATACCCTATCCGCTTACAGGCATGGGCCACGCATAGCTAGCTCGAACCAGGTCCACCCTCATAATGGATAAGTGGTGAGCACATTTGACATAGTTTCGTTTCCACGTCAGCGATCTCAAATCCTTAATATTGCTGGGGCAAGCATCTTCGTCCAAGTGCGTGTCTGTCCTCGTGGTCTGCGTCCGACACCCATTACAGGTGTTGCTCTCCAACTGCGTCGAAGTTCCCAAAGGAATGGTCTTCCCGAAGGAAACTTGCACCCGCCATAGGTGCTCCGCAGGACTATGCCCAACACACAATCTCCAGTCCCAAATCAAAAGATTGAGTATGGTTCGCTTGCCCCCGCTAAAAGCCCTAATCACTAACTCCTTATATTAGGGAATCTTCACTCACACCAAGACTATCATATCACGAATTCCCCACATAGATACCAAAGCAACCATAGTAGCTAAAGCATTTCATAATAACTCAAGGCAATCATGGGAATTCAAATAATACGGTAAGTAAATAGGCTATGCAGGTTCATCTCATCACAGCTGGAAAGTAAAGCATAGCAGATCCAACATGCGATGCCTAATAGGTATTCAAATCGAGGATGGGCGAGAACCTGATCGTAATCTTTCTAGGTCTTCGAGATCATCTGGTCACATGGTACGTCCTCCTGGATCTTCTGGGTGTCGGGGAAGTCCTCCTGGATCCTCTAAGCATTCGAGACGCCGATCAACTCCTCCTTGTAGGGGCCCGATCATAAATACATATAAATATAGGGGCCAAAAGTGCAAGAATGCACAAAACTACTCAAATAAAATCCAACTGACAACAAAACCTACTCTAATGGGTAGAGCATCATTTTAGAAGAATTATGAAACTAGTTTCATAATTCTCAGTTTCATAATTCTCAGAAGTCCGGTTAGTTTATTATGAATTTTTTAAGATTTAATCATTTTCTGAAATTAATAAATAATTGTCGGAAAAATAAAAACACACAATCAGCCACGTGGCAGCCTCCAGGCGTGCCACGTGTCATGCTGACATCAGCATGACGTCAGCACTGGTCAGCAGATGCTGACATCGACATGTCCTTTGCTGACGTCAGTGTTGACTTGGTCGACATTGACTAAGTCAACGGGTCAACAGGGTCGTCGGCCAGGTTAGTGGGGTCTATATGTCTGTCTCGTTGAGTCGTTGGCATGTGGGGCCCACGTGTCAGGTTAAAAATAGGAAGAGGATAAAGAAAAGGCCAACTAGGTTATTTGGGCTGCAACTCGGGAGTCGGCTCGGGTCGGGCGGCTCGATTCAATGGGCTCGGCTCGTGAACTGGCTCGCAGACCGGCTACTAGCTCGACCCGACTCATGACTCTGGTGGGTTAGCCGGCGGGCATTGGTGTCCCATCTCCCTCTCTTCTCTTCTTCTTTTCTCCTTTGTCTTCTGTCACTGACGATCCGGTCCCGCTTGTTGGTGTTCCTCTCTTCCTCTGGCTTGTGGGTCCTGTTTGTCATACTCAGACTGGATCTGGTGCGGCCAAGGCGATCCGGTGCGGACTTCGCGTGCACGTGCGCGCGTGTGTGTTGCTTGTGTGTTTGGTGCGCCCCACACGCGTTCGACGGAATGCCGTCAGAGCATGCGCGTGGCGCGCGTGACGTTGCGGCGGTGGGCGTGGCCACCAGGCGGCGACACGGGTATGGCAGCGACAGAGCAAAAGCAGAACGGGGTAGAGGTAGAGCAAGGTCGGGCTCGGAACGCGAGTGCGCGGCAAAGGTGAGGCCTTTGCCCGAGGTTCATGTGTGTGCATGCCCGCGGACACCTAGGTGACCAGAGCTGCGGTTCGGTGGCGTCATGCATGCCGCGGCGAGGCAAAGACCGGAACGGGGCAGGGACATCGAGGCGGAGGCGGAACGCGATGTCGAGGTGGGTGTGCGTTCGCGAGCAAAACGCGGGCGATCTCAGTCCGCGGATGCGATAAAGGCAGGACAAGGCGAGGGCAACGATGAGAACGCAACGGCACGAGCAGGGCATGGCGGGTCGACGACAAGGTCGTGAGCGTGGCCGAAGGCATGGCTCGACGGTTGCAGAGTAGAGCGCCGCTACAAAGACAAAACAGGGCGGTGGCCAAAGGGCGCAGCGTGTGGTTAGCAGAGGCAGGGCAAGGACTTGCGCAGTGCAGGGCAAGGTCACGACTTGGTCCAGATGGGGCTTCAGTGCGCGCTGTCATGCGGAACACGAGCATTCCCGGTCCACGACGGCGCGATGGGTGACGGTGGCGGAGCAGAACAGAGATGGCGGCGAGGTGGCTCAGGACCGCGACGGTGGTAGTTGTGCTCAAGATAGGGCCTTTCGTCCTTGATAGGGAAAAGGGCGAGCGTGGGCGGCGGTAGGAACGATGTGTGCGTGCGTGGGAACGGCATTGCCGAGTCTGCGGTGAGACGGAACGCAGGCGAGGCGACAACAAGGTTAGGGCCAGAACAGGACAGAGGCACTGCGTTGGAGATGGAACACGATGTCGGCGGTGCGAGCAAGCCCGAGGCGTCGTGTCAGGTGCGTGCGTGTGGTCCAGCGGCTGCCTGCATGATGTTTGGCAGAATGCTATAGCGGTACTCGCGGGTGCCCGGTCACGTCGACAGCGTCATGTGCGTGTGCAACGGCGCCTAGGCGGCATTCTAGGTGACGGTGCTTAGCAGGGTGAGGTCGTGTGCGTGTGTCGGCCGTGTGGTTGTGTGCTCCGCAAGCGCTCGATCACTACTAAAAACATTGATTTGTCCCGGTTGGAAAACCTCTGTTGTCCCAGTTTCCCAACCGGGAACGCCAGTCCGGGACAAAAGGGGTGCCCTTTTGTCCCGGGTCTGTCAACCGGGACAAAAGGTGCTGCCAGCGCCCACATTGCTGGCGCACCCTTTTGTCCCGGTTGGTTACCAACCGGGAGGTCCCCTTTTTTTTTCATGTTTTCGTTTTCTCAATTCTTTTTCTATTTCAATTATACTTTTGCATTTCAATTAAACTTATGTATTTGAATTCAGTGTGTATGATCTCCACTAATATATACATATATATATAGTTACTTATATAATATTTGTCCTAGATAGTTTTCATATATAAATTAATTCACTTATATATATATATATATATGTATACACATATCAATACATGTGAATTCCTTTACATATGAAAATGTCTAGGACCAATATTATATAAATATATATACACATATATATTATTACAGTGCTTATATATAATACATACATACTCCATCATATTTGCATAGGTATATTCGTTCTTAATTACATAGGTATATTCGTTCATAATTACATAGTAGAATTCGCCTTTTGGAAATTTAATACATACATACTCATAAATAGAAATTTAATACACACACATATATATTTACATAGGTATATTCGTTCTTAATTACATATATACGCGTATATTGTCATATTTGTTGCGATTGTCAATATTAGATATTCCATCATAGAATAATTCGCCTTTTGGATCGAGGACTTGCTCAACAATAAATCCAGAGAATTGTTCTTGAATCCCCATAATCTTTTCCTCCGGCATGAGTTTATCGCGCATCTCCTCGACCTATGGAAAAAGAGGATAATTAATTTCGACTAATTAAAATACGAGTTCAAATATTAACAAGTTTTTTACTTACTTCCTCCTCCCAATCTGTCCAGCCCTTTGGAGGACCTACCAGACCATGGATGTTCTCGCATACATAGTATGCGCACAATACAGTGCCTTGTTTCTGCCTCATACACTTTAAGAGAGAAGAAATTATCAGATATTTACATGAATATATAATAAAACTAATGAATCGTGCAACGAATCATCCAAGTGCGTACCGCAAAATCTGTCTTGATTTTCAATTCCTTGTCAAATTTGTCTGGATGATTTTTAGCGAATTCTTTCCAAATCCTGTGCATGATTAGAACAATTATAGTCAAGTAACAAAGTGATTCAAATTATCGGTCATCGACGGAGTAGTGGTAGAATTACTTTTTCATCATGTTAAGAAGATTTTCGTATTGTTCTGGAGGTCTCCTCAATGAGTCCATAACCACGAGTAGGCTCTTCTCGGGAATTATGACAATTAGGACCCAGTGTTCACTGCAAGATTATACGGAGGCAGTTCTTGGTAGTTAAGGTTTAAACAATTCGATTACAGAATAGAAAGAGTTAGATGGAAGGAATCACTCACGCAAAGTTGTAAGGAAACAATATCATTTGCTTGTTGTGATGAACGCTTATGTACTTGAACAAGTTTTGGAATATCTCATCGGAATTGTCCCGTAGAAGCCTCCAATTACAAGTAATTGGGTCGATGAAGCCGAGGTGAGAGTATCCCTTTCTTCTGCAAGTATGTATCTCCATTCTACATGATACCGAATAAATCAAGAGATCAGTATGTTGAGATCATTCAAAACAATATGTAAGGAGAGTAAAATACTTACAGAACCCACAAGCCGACCATAGAGATGTCGAGGGCCTCCTGATGGAATAGTTGGTAAATTTCTTCCCAGTTTATCCATATAATGGCCTCGCCCCGTAAGAAATCGGCATCTTTAATCTTTGTGCCCTGCATGAAGATGCAATCGGCCATCGCACACATGTAGTGCTGGTGCAGCTTATACATTTGCGTTGGAAGCACAGACACTACTTCGGGGGGTACAAGAGTTTTGCCGATCTCAAACGTCCATTTGACGACCACATCGGCCTTTGGAATATCTTCCCCCTTGCAATCTGAGCCGCCATCAGGTTTGATTCTTTCAAAAATGTAAAAAATTCTTGTTCTTGCATCGTCTGTCCCACTACGAGAGGCTCTATTGATTGTTTCTTTTGGGCTCCGAGCTGTGGAACGTCGGACGACGACGACTTTGATTGTCTCTTCTTTTTCTCAGTAGTTTTGATAATTGTGCGTTCGTAGTCTGAAGGGGGGTCTCTCGGAATGAATTTTCTCTTATTTGCTTCGCACATTCCCTTAAAAAATTTCAAATCTATCGGATTTATCACTTTCTCGGGCTCCGGCTTCGGCTTCGGCTTGCAGTGCTCTTTAACTCTTCCTTGAGTTATCCGATCGCATTCTTCAAGGCTCATGTCCCAGGATTTAATAGTAGCCTCCTTGGTTTTCTTCTCCTTTTCCTTCTTCTTTGGAGGCTCCTTAGCCGGTGCAGCTACTTTCTTTGCCGGCGGCCATTTCTGCTTCTTTGCCGGCGGCGGAGGGGGTGACCATGGAGGCGACGGTGACGCTTGAGTGTTCATCGGCGCATGAGATGATGGTGATGGAGAATGTGCCGGTGAACCTTGCCGAGACAGTGCTGCCCTTGGGGAGTTTTGCGGAGATGCCGGCCTTGGAGAGGCATGCTGAGATGCCGGTCTTGGTGTTTGATCATCCGACTTTAGGACAATGTAGCGCTTATCCCATAGGATGTAGCCATGAATGGCTTCTGCTAGTGTCCTCTCCCCATTGCCTCCAGGAATATCAAGCTCGAGCGTCTCCCAACCCTGGCACACCTGCTCCACGCCAACTTTTGTGTATCCTGGTGGAATTTGCTGCCCGTGGTACACGTCGTCTGGTTGGGTTGGCATGGCGGTACCATACGCAACAGTGAACATTAAGTTCTTAACGGCAGTCTGCAGGTCACAAGGTGTCCGCTGGGTGATCTCATCCACTGGAAATCGTTGCGGGGCCGTCGCTTCAACTGCGTCCTGGATCCCCATTGGCTCGGCGACGGCGACGTCTGTGGAAGCGCAGCTGCTTTTCCGCTGAGACAGATGATCGGCTGCGACATTAGGCTCTGGATGCACCGTTTGCGCTTGCTGTTGCTGGCTCATTGCTATGGCCACTTGGCGTTGAACCTCTTCCTCCAGTCATTGATCGTGTGACATGAGCCGTTCCTCTAGCCTTCGCAAGTGCTCCCGCTCATCATTGTTTCTTCTTTGCTGGCTTCTATATGATTCAATGTAATCCCTGAACCCATACTTCCACGGAACCACGCCTTTGCCTCTTGTGCGGCCCGGATGCTCTGGATTCCCAAGGGCGTAAGTCAGCTCGTCCCTCTCTCTATCCGACTGGAATGTTCCCTCGGCCGCTACTTGTATGGCCTCCTGTAGTCTCTGGGCTGCTCGCTGGATGTTTGGCCCATAGATGCAGTCACCAGTCAATGGGTTCAAGCTTCCCCCGTGACCATAAAACCAGGTCCTTGACCTTTCAGGCCAGTTCATGGTCGCAAGTTGGATGCCTCTGTCAAGCAGATCCTGCTCCATCTTCTCCCATTTGGGTATTGCAAGCTTGTAGCCTCCTTGGCCTAGAGTGTGATGGTACACTTTCTTCGAGGCGTTGTCTTTGGCCTTCTGCACCTTCTGAAGCCCAAGCTCTGAAGACTTGTATTCCACAAATGCATCCTAGTGACCCCTGAGCTTTTCGAGCTCGCCGGTAAATACGGGTGTGGTCCCGGTCTTGATATATTTCTTCATCAAAATTTTCTTAAATGATTGCAGCTATTCGGCCATCTTACTCAGGGTCCAGCGCTTGCATATCTCTTCGGATTCAGCTGGAACCGTGAAGTTTTTCTTAAGCTCCCGCCAGCACCATTCTTTTTCTCTTTCGGTTACCGCATCCCGTTCCTCGCTTGGATTGGAAGCTTTCCAGAGCCTGAAGCTAATTGGGATGTGGTCCCTGACAATACATCTGGATTGTCTTATGAATTTTTTGGTGGCAGCTTCTGGAGCGATCGGTTCGCCATCCGGACCAACTTCCGTTATAATGAAACGTCCTTCCAGTTTTTTTGTCGGGCCTCGCTTCGTCTTTTTCTGCTGCGATGATGATCCAGACGGCTATAAAAAAAATATTCATAGTATTCATATAGATTCAGATGAAAATATGATTTTCACTACAAATAAGTATAGTTGTGATATGTACATTAGCACTTTGTTTACCAGCAGCGTCATCCTGAATAGATGGTGGCTCAATTCCATCACCGGACATATTCAAATATATGTCGGTATTGCTGCCATCATCAGCTTGTTCAGGGACATCTCCTTGACCTTCGCCAATCATATTCAACAGGAACTGTTCGTCTTCCACGTCTGTGTGTCGCGGGTCCATTGTAACTAAAATATGAATACAAATAAAACCCTTAAAAATTCTCTAAATAATTCACATCAATATTGACTAAGTAATTTCAAGTATGTCACTAAGTAATTCAATAAAATATTCACTAAGTAATTCCCATATTATGACTATACTGAATAGATCTAGTCACAAGGATTCCAAAAAGTCCTTATTTGCCCCGAACGAGAAGGAGACTATGTTTGGATCGGACTTCGTTTAGCTGGACGTTTCTTTGGATCGTCGTACATTTAGATAGACGAGTATTGGATGGGACGATAACATTTACATGGACGAGGACTGGATCGGCCTACGTTTAGATGGACGAGGATCAAATCGGCTTACATTTAACTGGACGAGGATTGGATCGGCGTACGTACACACATACACACATATACATACACATATACATACACACATATACATACACATTCATATATTTACAAATTAAATATAATTTCACTATACATTAACTCATTAAACAAATTAACACCTAATTTACATCAAATTAAATACCATAATTTACAATTTAAGAAATTCACATAAAAAAATTAACACATTAAACAAATTAAATTTACTAAAATTCATTATCAACTAATTTCATACTAAATCAAATTAAATACCCTAATTTACCCTTTACAAATTAACACATTAAACAAATTTCATATCCTCAAATTTGTAAATTAACACATTAAACACATTAAACAAATTAACACCTAATTTACATCAAATTATGGTTTTAATTTGCACAAAATTCACTAAAATTTGAGCCTAATTCACAAATAATGTAGGGTTTACGGGCGGGGTGGCGGCGGCCCACAGCCGGCGTGCTCACGTTTAGTCCCGGGTGGATCTACCACTCGGGACAAAAGGGGCCCGCTTTCCCTCGTTCCCGCCTAATCTTATGTTTGTTTTTGTTTCTTTTTACTTCTCTTTTAAATTTGGCTTTCATTTGTTAATTCAGTTAATAAAATTATGATTCCAAAAATTATGGAACAAAATTTCTTATCTCTATATAAACTTGATACACGCAACAAAAATAATTAATTTTCATTCAAGTGATTGGGTCAATGAAATATCTAACTTTTTTGAAATCATATTCGTTATTTTGACCATGCAAAAATATATTAGGTGAACAAATTTTTTCAAACTATTGCTTTTCGACAGAAAGTGGATTCTATCACGATATTAACGTTTAAAAAGTGAATTTTAGATAAAATTAAGCAATTTCATGATATTAATGAGTAGTGTGTGAGTTTGAGAGATAGTTTGTGTTAGTGAGATTGTGTGTGTTAGTGAGAGAGTATAGTGTGTTAATGTGAATGTAATTTCATGAAATAAATAAAATTAGTTGAGTAATCCATTATTGAATGAAAATTATAATTGAGTCTGGTAATTATGTGAAAAATATATAAAATAATATATATAACACATAAAGTATAATTGTACAGTACATATATAATAAAAGTATTCGAATTGCGATTATGTTTTTATACAATAATATAAAATGATTCAAGTACATGAAGGATTAGCGGTAACAGACTTTCTCTTCACAAATGTCCCTTGATTATGATCACGGCGCAAGTATGGAGCATCATCATTGGCTAGCAGGATGCATGGATCAGCATTTACTTCGAAAGGTGGAATGGCAACAAAATTATTATATTCTTCTGACAAGTCTGTCTTGTCCTCCACTCCAACGATGTTTCTTTTTCCTGATAGAACTATGTGTCGCTTAGGCTCATCCTTTTGCTTGTTTATCCCCTTCTTTGGCTTGCTGGACATGTCGTTAATGTAGAAAACCTGAGCGACATCCTGGGCTAGGACAAATGGCTTGTCTCTATACCCAAGATTGTTGAGATCAACTATTGTCATCCCATACTCATCTTTTGTTACCCCTCCTCCAGATAGCTTAACCCATTGGCAACGAAATAGAGGCATCTTAAAATTGGGACCGTAATCCAGCTCCCATATCTCTTCAATGTAGCCGTAATATGTGTCTTTTTTTTCATTATTGTCCGTGGCATCCATACGAACACCGCTATTTTGGTTGGTACTCTTTTTATCTTGGGCTATCGTATAAAATGTGTTTCCATTTATCTCGAACCCTTGGTATGTTAAGATATTCCAAGATGGTCCCCTAACCAATAAGAACAGTTGTTCACTTATATCCATGTTATGCATTAGATGCTTTCGCAACTAGCTGCAGAAAGTGTTCATGTGCTCACGTATAATCCATGCCTCAGACTTTTCCGGGAAATTGGAGAGCAGAATTTTCTTGTGTTCCTCGATATATGGGTCAACCAAGGATGATTGTTGAAGAACCGTACAATGTGCTTTCTTGAATGAGAAATTATCTGTGCAGACATAAGATTTCTTTCCTAATGTACCCTTTCCAGTTAGTCTGCCCTCATATCGTGATTCAGGGACTCCAATCGGTTTAAGGTCATCAATAAAGTCAACACAAAAGTCAATGACCTCCTCAGTTCCGTAGGCACTGGCGATGCTTCCTTCTGGACGAGCTCTATTACGAACACATTTCTTGAGTACCCCCATGAACCTTTCGAATGGGAACATGTTGTGTAGAAATACTGGTCTGAGGATATCAATCTCTTTGACAAGGTGCACTAGAAGATGTGTCATGATATTGAAGAAAGATGGTGGAAATATCAGCTCAAAGCCAACAAGACATTGCACCACATCGTTTTGCAGCTTTATCAAATTCTCCGGGTCAATTATCTTCTGAGAAACTGCGTTGAGGAAGGCACATATCTTCACGATGGTTAACCGGACGTTATCAGGCAGAATCCCCCGCAGCACAACCGGAAGAAGTTCGGTCATAAGCACATGGCAGTCATGGGACTTGAGATTTGTAAATTTCTTCTCTGCCAAATTTAAGATTCCTTTTATATTGGATGAGTATCCATATGGAACCTTTATACTGCTCAAGCAGTCAAACATGGTTTCTTTTTCTTTCTTGCTAAGAGTATAGCTGGCAGGACTTAAGTATTGTCGTCCATTATCTCGCTATTATGGATGTAAGGCATCTCGTTCTTCCATACGTTGCAATTCTTGACGTGCTTCTACTGTATCTTTTGTCTTTCCGTACACTCCCAAGAATGCTATCAGGTTGACGCAAAAATTCTTCGTGAGGTGCATCACATCAATTGCATGACGAACATCTAAGACTTCCCAATATGTAGCTCCCAAAATATAGATTTCTTCTTCCACATGGGCGCCATTCCGTTTTCGTTCGGAACAGGTTGGCTACCAGATCCATTTCCAAAAATAACTTCTACATCTTTTACCATGTTGAAGACGTCTTTACCACTACGGTACATCGGTTTTGTTCGGTGGTCCGCTTGGCCTTTGAAATGCTTGCCCTTCTTTCGTACTGCATGCCTGATGGGAAGAAACCGACGATGACCCATGTATACAACCTTCTTACAGTGAGTCAACCATATATTATCGGTATCATCTAAACAGTGTGTGCATGCTTTGTATCCCTTGTTCGAATGCTCTGACAAGTTACTAAGAGCAGGCCAGTCATTGATCGTTACGAACAGCAATGCTCGTAGGTTGAAGTTTTCCTGTTTGTATTCATCCCACATCCGTACACCTTCATCGCCCCAGAGCAATAAGAGTTCTTCGACCAATGGTCTTAGGTACACATCAATGTCATTTCCGGGCTGCTTTGGACCCGGGATAAGCACTGGCATCATGATGAACTTTCGTTTCATGCAGAGCCATGGTGGAAGATTGTACAGACAAAGAGTCACAGGCCAAGTGCTATGACCACTGCTCATATCACCAAAAGGATTCATGCCATCCGTACTCAAACCGAACCTTATGTTTCTCGCATCCAAATCAAATTCAGGGTACATTCTATCTATTTTTCTCCACTGCGACCCATCAGTGGGGTGTCTCAACATCGAGTCTTTCTTGCGTTCCTCTTTGTGCCATCGCATCAACTTAGAATTATCTTTATTTCTAAACAGACGCTTCAAACGTGGTATTATAGGCGAATGCCACATGACCTTCGCAGGAACTCTCTTCCGGGGAGGCTCCCCCTCGACATCTCCAGGATCATCTTTTCTAATCTTGTAACGCAATGCACTGCATACGGGACATGCATCCAAATTCTCGTACTCGCCTCGGTAGAGGATGCAGTCGTTGGGGCATGCATGTATCTTTTGCACTTCCAGTCCTAAAGGGCAAATAAGTTGTTTGGCTTCATACGTTGTGGCAGGCAATTCATTGTCCTTAGAAAGCATTTTTTAACAAGTATGAGTAATTCACTAAATCCCTTGTCGGATACACCATTTATCGCCTTCCATTGCAGCAACTCCAAGGTGGTGCCAAGTTTCTTCAATCCATTTTGACAATCTGGATACAACAACTTATGGTGGTCCTCTAACACCTAATGGAACTTCAACCTCTCCGTTTCACTCTCACAGTCTGCCAGCACATTGTGCAATGCCTGCCCCAGATCGTCGCTGGGATCATTTTCTGCTACATCTACTTCGGGCTCTTCCATGGGAATATCGTCATCGAATGCACCGATTCCAGCATTCCCGGGAAAGTGGTCATCAAAATCTTCTTCTTCATTGTCTTCCATGGTAACCCCCTATTCTCCGTGCTTCGTCCAATAAACATACTTCTCCATGAAACCATTTGCGAAAATGTGGCTGTGTAGGATTCTTGAAGATGAGTAATCCTTGTTATTGTTGCAATGAACACACGGGCAGCACATAAAACCATTCTGCTTGTTTGCCTCAGCCACAGACAAAAATAATGCAGGCCATCAATGAACTCTTTCGAACGTCGGTCAGCATTGTACATCCATTGCCGGTCCATCTGTATTTTAAATAAATCGATTTGAATTCTTTACACGTATCGAATAAATAAAATATATCAAACCTAAATTAAACTAAATGTAACATAACATGAATAATTAAAAGATATACAATATTCATCATACATCTTGATTAATTAAAAGGAGTACTTAATCCATTACAGAACTTAACAAAGGAGTACTATACATGAAACTTAAAAATTCGGTCAACAACACATATGTTTTCAACCGTCCTTGCGTTGGAACGCAGAATGCTCTAACGGATTTCTTGCTGGCGCAGAAGAAGATGGCGGAGCTGAAACCTCCGAGTTTGGTGGTGACGAACCGTAACGCCGCAATAAATCATCAAGATCAAACGGAGGTTCCTCGCCCCTTGCCATGCATTCTCTATATTTTTTTTCCAAATAACGGAGCGCTGCCCTATGAAAAGCACTAGGTTTTTTGGACCGACGACCTACTCGAGTTGTGCCCTTCTCTCCAGAAGGACAACGATCACCCCCACCGGCGCCACTCTCTCCAGCTGCTGAAGCCATATTTTACTGAAAATACCTTTATTTTCCACAAAATTATAAATTCTTACCATTACAATGCAAAAATTACTTACTATTACAATTACAATGATCAGATTAATAACTCTTGCAAATAACAATGAAATCATATAAAAAAGACGAAATGTATCATTAATCCTCAAGAAATCTCTAATTAATTGAAAAAATTCTCTATAACTTCTAATTACTTTGACACCCTTCAGTTCCAGGAGTACACTCTTTTCAATATCCAGAAACCCTCTAGAAGAAAAATAAACCTTTATTTCTGAAAATGTATATGTCAGTAACCTCAACCCTGCGGTGATGACACTGCCTTTCGGGGGGACACGGTGCGGTACAAGGATGTCACCAATCGGCCAGTCGCAGCACCAACATTTACGATTAATAGTCACAGCACTTGGCACAGGCAGCATGCTCGTTGATATGCTCTCAGTACAACAACGGCCATGCTGACTGCGTCAAATGTTGTCTTCTTATCAATCGGAAGTGCTGGTGATGCGACCAACCGATTCGCGACGTGCTTATAGCGCATCGTGTATTCCCGCAAGGTAGTGCCATCACCGTTGGATGGAGATTAACGACGTATACTTGTTTCGAAATAAAGATTTTTTAGCTTCTAGATGGTTTCAATGTGAGCCTGAATAAATACATCACTAGAGTGTCAAAATAATCCATTCATAATACAAAAAATTCTAATATACTCATTTCATTAATTCATTCATGAATACAAAAATCAACTATCCACAATATAGTCATGTATACAAGTACATCACATGAAGTGTCTACACTCATTCTAAAAATTTCTACTATCCACATACTCATCTAAATCTAAAAGAAAATCACACCTACATATGCAATCTAGCTAAATGTCCAAGAAATGAGCTAGCTACACATTTTCTCTATTTCTAAAGCATGAAATGAGCTATACAAGCCAATGAAGAAGAGAAAAACAAGCCCCAAACCTTTAGCGCCGATGGATGGACGGGGAATCAAAGATCTTCACAAATGTGGTAAAGAAATGAGCAAGAACTCCTCTCTCCCGAGCCGAGAACAGCAAGAAACAAGTGAGCTGAATGGCTCGGGCGGGGGGAGAGGGAAGGGGATAAGGGGGCCAAGGCCTTTTGTCCCGGTTGGAGGCACCAACCGGGACAAAAGGGGGGCCTTTTGTCCCGGTTGGTGGTTCCAACCGGGACAAAAGGGTACGCGGGCCTTTTGTCCCGGTTGGATCCACCAACCGGGACAAAAGGCCCCCCTTTTGTCCCGGTTGGTGTCTACAACCGGGACAAAAGGCCACTATCCCCCCGCTGGCCCGGCTAGCCATTGGACCCGGGACAAAAGCCACCTATTGTCCCGGGCCCAAAGGCTGCCGGGACAAATGGCCTGGAACAAAGGTCTATTCTGTAGTAGTGGATGGATGCCTGAAAGGGCTCACCATGTCGCGAACACGATGCCGTGGCTGGGTTCGTGCCCACGCACGACTGCGGTCAGGTGCTTGTGTGCAATGGGCCAGCTGAAAGTTTCAGTCCGTGGCCGAAGCGCGAGTGTTTGCGATGGGCATGACCATGGCGATGTCGTGAGCGTGTCCACGGTGCGTGCAGGGTGTAATGCGCGTGCCCGTGGCATTCTGGCCATCCAGAACCGCGCGACGGTAATGTCAACATGGAGCGGCGAGGTTTTGGCACATGGAACAGGCTGTGGCACGTAAAGGGGTGCATGGGCGCATGCGCGGGCACTTGGCTCTGGCCGAGGCCGCGCGGCCATGGCGCGCATGGTGCTCCGGCAAACCAGGCCGCAGTGGCGCCAGGCTGCACCGGGGCTTCATGGGCGACGGCAAGGCTCCTGCACAAAAATGGGACATGGAGGCCTACGGGTTCTTCTCGGGAAGGCTCATCGGCGGCGGCGGCGCTCACGCCGGCAGTAGGACTGGAGTATGAGGAGTGGCAGCGACGTGCTCACCGTTCGAGCTCAGAGACGAGGTGCTCGGCGCAGCGGTGAGTCGAGGCCGGTGGGTCGGAGCAGTGCTGTGCAGAGCGGCTTTGTCGATGGAGTCAAACGGGCGCAGGCTCGACGGTGATGTCCCCCGAGTCCCAGGGGCGGAGCTAGGAACAAAGTTGTGGGTGCGGTCGCACCCATAAAATTCCACAACCCTTTATCACTTTTAGATTTTTACCATATTTACTTCACTATCATGTATATATGCCGCACGCCCCTCTACTCCGCCCCTGCCCCTGACGGCAGCTCCTCTTCCCAAGTGCTCGGCGTCGGGCCCGGCGGGAGTCCTCCTCCTCCAATGCAACTATGGTGTCGTGGTCCTGCGGCAGTGACGGACACTGGCGGCCTCTTCTTTTCCTCCGCTTCTTCTACTTCTTCCCCTCTTCCCCTCTCTTCTCGATGTGGAGGCGGCGACGCACAGGGGAAAATAACCCCTAGGGTTCCAAGCGGTGGCCACATCGAGTCTTATAACGAGCGTGGCTAGGGGTGGCAGCCAGGGCGCGGCTTGGATAGCGGGGATACTCGGCGGCCGGGCCGGGACGCGTGGCGCGCATCGCGCGGCTCGGCGCGGGGGTTCTAGGGTTTGGGAGCGCGCGTGCGGCCGGGAAAGGAAGCGCAGAGATCATGGGTGACGTCGGCGGCTCTAGCGCGGCCGTTGCCCGCTCTTTGTCGCGGAGCGGAGGCAAGGGTGGGGTGGCGGCGCGCGGAGTGGGCGAGGCGAGGCGGAGTGGAGGGGAAAGGGGAACAGTGGCGCCGACAGGTGGGGCCATCCTGTCATTGGCTGGACGGAAGAGGTAAGGTTGAGCAGGTTGGGCCGGCGGGATGCTTGCCGGGCCAGCTCGCGCGCTAGCAGGCCGGGGTAGCAGGGCAGGCTGGGTTGGCGTGGGGGTGTATGCGGGCTGAGTTAGGTTAGGCGGGTTGGGCTGATCTGGGTAGAAGTGTGGGCTGGATTAGGGGAGGGTTTAGATTGGTTGATGATATAGGATCGCGGGCGGCGGGCTAGGGTTTCGGGCTTCGGCGGGTCAGCAAAGGGTAGTTAGCTTGTTTAGCATTTGAATATAAATTTGGAGGGCACACTCAAAATTTAAATTCCACACAATTTCAAGCAAAGAAAACAAATCCAAATCGAACTCGAGTAAACATGGTAGATCAATAAAATTCAATGAACTCCTAATATTTTCACACTAGCAAAACAACTTCCTTAATTAAAAACAAAATTTTAATTAGGAATTTTAGAGAGGTAGAAATCCTACTTAAATGAATTTATTACAGTACTATCACAAAAGTTTTTGAAATTCACATTTTTCTACTTATTAACATTCCGAAAAAATTCGGGATGTTACACTCTATTTATGGGAGCAAAAGTTGAGTGCTAAACTTTAGCACATATATTAGCACTCATACATCCTAAAAGTCACTGCTACAAAAATCTTTATCGAGGCGGGCAAAAAGCATTAAACGAGGCAATTTCTGCAACTGCCTCGGAGCCAACGTCACGGTTAATCGTGGCATTAACCGAGACGGCTTTGCTGACCGCTTCAATTAATAAAAAAATAAAAAGAAAAAGAAAAGGCCCGCTCTGCCCATCGCCACCCCGCCGGCCGCCGGATCTGGCCTCGTCGTCCGCCCGCCGCCGCGCCTACCGCTGTTGTGCCCGCCACCCGCCACCGCGGGCCCGCCTCAGCTTCCCGCCTCTGCCACCGATGTCGTGCACCGCCGCGGTCCCACTCCGGGGAGAGGGAGGGGCCAGCGTGCTCGGGGAGAGGGTGGTCGGGCCGGCGTGCTCAGGGAGGGAGGGATGGAGGGGAGGGGAGGGAGGAAGCGGTGCGCTCAGGGAGGGGAGGGAGAGCGGCGCGATGGGCTGAGGGTGAGGGAGAGAAGTGAGAGAGCTGAAACCCTAAGTCACCGTATATATATTCATTGGGGGATATCGGATTGATATGAGCTGTCTAGGCTTTGAGATGGGCCAGTATTTTCCGATGCGGGCTTTATAGTGTGTCCGCCTTGGTTAATGTCTATTAACTGAGGCAGACATTTTAAGTCGCTTGCCTATGTTAATCGATTTTGTGAGGCATTTTTTGTAACCGTTTATGTTAATTGCAGGCATTAACCGAGGCAGTTAAAGATTGTGCCCGCCTCCGAGGCTAATTTTAAATGTCGCAGTTAATGTTTTTTAGTTGTGAGTTTAGCTAAATTTAGCCCATCCCATTAGCATTTGGATCCAAATAGGATCTAACTGTAGATCGAAGCGCACGCGCGATGTCAGCTTGAAACGCTTGCTAGTAATCAAACGTTGTGTCGTTAGCTAGCCAGCATTAGCATAGCCGCCGGTCGTTGTTAGTACAGTTTCTGGATGGATCTATCGATTCACACGCGATCGTTTTCCTTGTCGTTTTTGCCTGGATCCAGTTGCGATGGGAGCAAGCCACCAACTGCTAGCTCCAGGGCTCCAGCCAAGACGCGTGCTCGGATCGACGTCGACCGGCTGACAGGTCGCCCAAGCTATAGGCAGCATGATGCCTGATGCCCCTGGATCAATATCGGCGCGCGCGACGCCAAGTTGATCGATGTCCCCTGCGTGTCTCGTCCCAATTTCTGAACAAGTGAACCAGCAATAATGCAACGTACCTGATGAAGGTGAGCTCGCAGCCGTCCTGCACGATCAACGGAAACTTGTTTATTTCGTCCTTAACTGATCAGTGCACAACTAGCTAGAGATGCGCACATCCGAGTATACTAGGAAAGATGTCTACTACTATTAAATGGACAGTGTCCACATCGCTCCCCCGTGGCTCGCAGTTGTTTGGTTTGAGGGACTAAATTTTAGTTTATGTCACATCAAAGAGAATTTTAATATTTAAAAGTATTAAATAAAGATTAATTATAAAACTAATTGTAGAACCCTGGGGCTAAACTGTGAGACGAATCTAATGAAGTATATTAATCTATAATTAGAGGATGGTTATTGTAGCATCACTGTAGCAAATTATGAATTAATTAGAATCGTTAGATTCATCTCGCGAATTAGCACTCAGCTGTCAAAAAAATTATAAACAGAATTTATTTAATACTTCAAAATAGTAAGATTCTTTTTATATGACAGGGACTAAAGAAAAGTCTTAGGCCGCCTGCCCCCAATCAGCATGCACCGTTCAAAATTCAAAATGCTCCCAAATCCTTTCAACCAGTGCGGAGCCGCAGAACATCTTCCCCTCGGACTTAGATTTTCCTTTAGTTTAATGTTGCTTCTTTCGACAAGTTTGCTTGCAGGTTGCGCTGCGGACAAAAGTGAGCTCATCTGCCTATTCGTTAATGGACAGGTTCGACTCCTTGTCATTCGTTGGAGCCAGCCAGGATATTCGTAATTATTACGGACTTCATATTTAATTATCTAGAAGATATTGAATCCACAGCTATTTTAGCATTGCGTGTGTATGCAGAATTATGCAGAGTCAACAGAGCAACTGCAATAATTGGGGCTAAACAACTGTATGTAGAACGTTAATTCTTCTCAAAGTAAGATAGCTGTTCTGATTTGCTGTTGTCGCTTTATTGAGTACCTGTGTTTTTCTTTTAATTCCCTCTGTTCACGCCATAGATCTCAGTTTATTACAATCGAGTGCCTGCAACTTCAGTAGGTTTCAAATTCCGCCCTCACAAGAGAAATAATTTGTAGCCTAGTGGTTACAAAGAGCTTCGGTAGCACTCTCACTCGGAGCGAATACTCTACGATTTAATGTCGTTATGCTTTCAGTGGTAGGCGATGTTTTTGTTGCAGTGAGGCGCCTATGGTGACTTCGTCAATCATGAAGATATGCCGGCTCAGTCTTCGAAGATACTCGTAGGAGTAAAATTTGCGTACATACGTTCATAGGGGTGAGTATGCGTGCGTTATGAGTGTCTGAGTTGTACTATGAAATCGTAAAAAAAAATCTAGCCTATCATGATCTGACCCATGGATAAGGCACCCTTCCATTCAACATGGATCACTATAATTTCATTTCATGTGGAATAAATTGCTAAACATGATGCAATGTTAATGCGCGCGCAAGACGGAGAGAGAGAGAAAAATGGTTTGCGACACCTTTTATGGTGTGGTGCTTACAGCTACATGGTATCTAAGCAATGTTGGAATGCTTCGGTAACAATAAGGAATGGACAATTTTGGTGAGACCGTAACATGAAAACCGTGATATTACCTAATCCATGGTGTATATACAAAACTCAATCTTGTCAACTCCTGCCCCACACCCACCCACGCGGGCCCCTTGGATCCTAGGTCTCTCCACCTTCAAGTCTATAAAAGCAGCACAAGGTAACCGTTCATGAAACAAGCACAAGTTTGGAGCCCAACAAATGGCTCTTGAAACTGATAAACAGGATCCTAGTGGCAAAAAAGGAGTTGGTGGATTTCTCCAGCGTCATGACTCATTCTATGGAGATGCAGAAAAAGTGTCCAGCGCACAGCATCATGGATCTCAGGTCCGCTTCTCATAAGTCATAATCATATATATATATATATATATATATATATATATATATATATATATATATATATATATATATATATGGCCTTTGTTCATATCTTCAGTGAGTAGCAGGATTGAGCTTTCACCAAATATTTTAAGAAGATAATAAGTTTTCATCCATTTGTTTAAAACAAGAGAGAAGAACAAGTATGCAAGAGCATCACATTTTTCCTCAAAAAAATATATGCAACTGTATCACTTGTACCAAAAAATTTAACTTCATGCTCAGTCCTAATTTCAGTTCAATGAAAGAGTTTGTTGAAACTCTGAAGGAACATCCAAGAGCACCATTATTTGTACTTCCTGTGATAAGAAGATATAAATCCTTTCATTGTCAAGGAAACACAGTAATTCTGTCAAACAAATGAGCAATTATTTGGACTTGACAATAATTAACAATATGTTTACATATACCATGCACCATGCAAAACAGGATATTTGGATTCGAACACTGCGTTTAGCATTCCAGTGCATTGGAGTCATATACGGTGACATCGGGACATCACCGCTCTATGTGTATGCAAGCACCTTTCCAAGTGGCATCAGCAATGTTGATGACCTTTACGGAGTCCTGTCACTTATACTTTACAGCATTATTCTTCTACCTATGATAAAGTACGTGTTCATTGTGCTGTATGCAAATGATAATGGGGATGGTAGGTTTTCATTCCAAAAGTTATCTGGACTCAAGAAACTCCTATATTGCAACACAATTGTAGTCTAAAGTATAAAAAGCTAACAAATGACTTTTCTCATTAAACTTCATTTTCCCTTGATTCATAACATCATGAAATGGACAAATAGTTGTGTAGAAGAAAATGATACGAGCACCATTTTTATGATAGACCAATGAAACATTACACTACATAACAGCTGGCTTCACTAGGAATTAGGAACCCATTGCATGCATGCCTGGTTAAAAAGATGTCAGTTATGGTCTCTTAGAATAGCTAATATGCAGATTCCTTATCCTCTTACAATAAAAATAAATACAATTGTAGGGGGCACGTTTGCACTTTATTCATTGATATCACGCTACGCCAAAGTGAGTTTGATTCCAAATCAGCAAGCTGAAGATGCAATGGTCTCAAGCTATTGTCTGGATACAGTATCAGCCCCTATGAGGAGGGCTCAGTTGATGAAGAAAAGTCTGGAAAATAGTAAGGTGGCTAAAGTTGCAATTTTTCTCCTTACGATACTGGGCACCTCAATGGTTATCAGTGATGGTGCTTTAACCCCAGCAATATCTGGTAACTAACAGAAATCCAAGTATATTACTTCTGGCTGTACTTATAGCTTTCATTTTTATGTCCCTTTTATTTATCAGTGCGTCCACATAATAGCAGTAATATACATGAAATTACATAATTAGTAAATAATAATCAATAAACAATGGTCAATAATAATCTACTATCATAAACATTTACAGAACTGTATTATATATATAGTAGCAATGGTTTTTATCAAACAAGACTTGAACATTGACATTATACCTGTGGTTTGTATTCATTAGTGAAATATTATTTATAGTACTTGTGATAGTGGTATGACAGTTTATGGTTTGAGGATTTGTTTCAGTGCTCTCTGCAGTGAGTGGTCTCCAAGAGAAAGCACCGCAACTCAAACAAGGTAAGAACTATTTGAGTTTAGTTATAAATAACAAAACAAAGTTGCAACACACAGCTTGCAAATGTTTGTAATAATCATAGTGCATCTCAATTTGAAAAGAAACTACCTAAATGTACATGAATGGGATGCCGTTTTAATGAAGCACATCACTCAGTAAGTGTAGGATGAACAAATGCATCTGGCACTATCCTGCCTTTTGTTTGTGCACCCAACTTGGAAGTCTTTCTCAATTTGTGGGAACTACAATTTCACTTATTTTGCATACTCGACATCTTTCCATAGGATCTCAATCACTACCGGCTCATTGCAACTGGAGGTGTTAGTTATAAGCCCTTTTCCACCCTTGCTACACCTCAGTTTCCTTCATAGTATTGAGTTGCTTGCACTAACCAATTCAACCCAAAAGCTTATGCTTGATAGGAAGAGGTGGGCAAATTCACTTATACTTCAACACTCCCCCTCACGTGTAGGCTCCCCCAGGCCTCAAACGTGAAAATTAGAAGTCGGGTGCAATTAATTTATTTAATCGCACTCACCAGGATTAGAACTCGAGACCTCTGGCTTTGATACCATATTGAGTTGCATGGACCAACCAATTCAACCCAAAAGCTGATAGGAGGAGGAGGGCAATTCACTTATTATACTTCAACACATAGGACCACCAAATGCCTTCCACACTCATGCTGCATTGTTTGGTAAATGAAACTAAACACAATACTCATACCTAATCCTCTAAAAGAACTAAACAATTATGGACAACAGAATAACCACAAATAATATCTTACTGATCCCGGATTCAAAAAATATACTTTTGCTCTGAAGGTTGCCTACTGAAATTGCTCATAACTCATATGATTATTGAAACAAGCAAGAGGTACTAAAATATTTTGTAAGTCATGTACTCTTTGCATGTCGTGCTCGAATATTTATGTCCATGTCACAGGCTGAACAATGTGGTGGAAACATGGTTCACAATAAAAAAAACAGTTCCTAATCTATATTTCTACTCTTCTTGAGCAGGTCAAATAGTATTGATCTCTGTGTTCATTCTAGTTGTGCTGTTCTCTGTTCAGCGGTTTGGGACAGACAGAGTTGGCTACTCTTTTGCACCCATTATTCTGCTCTGGTTCCTCTGCATCGGTGGTATTGGGTTCTACAATTTAATCAAATACGATGTGGGCGTTCTGAGAGCCTTTTATCCAAAATATATTGTAGACTACTTTAAAAGAAATGGAAAGGAAGCTTGGATCTCCCTTGGGGGCATCCTCCTATGCTTTACAGGTGCTTTTACAATGTTGAAAATAATATCTCAATACAAGTACTTAGAACGCAGATTCTCAATACAAAATATATTTGGCACAAAACAGGTACTGAAGCCATGTTTGCCGATCTTGGTCATTTCAATGTAAGGGCGGTTCAGGTACATATATCATCTTTTTGAGATATCAGGGATGTATATGAAGGATGTGAGGTTAATGTTTCCTTTACACAATATAAACAGCAACCAATTCATCCTATTTTCAGATTAGCTTTAGCTTCACTCTGTTCCCGGCGGTGTCCCTAGCTTATATTGGGCAAGCTGCATTCCTACGTAAACACCCTGAGCATGTTCTTGATACTTTCTACAGATCTATTCCAGGTAAGCTATTCAGGATGATGAATATGATGCTTCTTAATTTTCGAACTTTGTGGTCCTCCAAAAAAAAGCATTGTTGAATCAAGCACAACTATTCATTGATTGCAGGACCATTGTTTTGGCCAACCTTCATAATTGCTGTTGCTGCTGCAATCATTGCAAGTCAGGCTATGATATCTGGTGCATTTTCGATAATTCAGCAGTCACAAACATTGGGCTGCTTTCCTAGGGTCAAAGTGCTACACACCTCAAAATCGTATGAGGGGCAGGTGTACATTCCAGAAGTGAACTTTGTTCTTGGGTTGCTTTGTGTGATAATAACGCTCGCATTCCGGACAACAACTAATATTGGCAATGCGTATGGTAAGACTAATCTAACTTAATGTATACACTAGTAAAGCTGGTATGGCTCATAGGTTCTACCGTTCTAGAATCAATGATGTATCCAAATTCCAGAAGCTATTTAGACAAAAAGCACAAGTGATTATTAGCTAGGGATGGTAGAGCCTGGAGGACTGATGTTGTTTAGATACAAACAGAAAATGTTTGACCCCTTCCATGATTTCTTAATTTCTATTCCTTTTTTACATTCAAGTAATAACACAACACTAGTATATGTTTATGCAAATTATAGATATGGTTTTCCATAAGAACAAGAAATGCATAATCATCAAAGAAGTAACACGATAGTCTGTTAACTTCTAATAACCAGACAGCCAGCAGGGGCCTGTAACAGTTCACATATTTTCATTATATCTTTGTATCTCATCATTAACTTTTTGAGAAAACCTGACAAGGAGTTTGCCCTGTGCAGGAATTTGTGTTACTTCTGTGATGATTATTACAACTATTCTGTTGGTTATTGTGATGCTTCTCGTATGGAGGGTGAGCATTTGGCTGATTATACCATTCTGCCTGGTATTTGGGATCATAGAGTTTGTCTATCTTTCTTCAGTTCTCTACAAATTTAAAGAGGGAGGGTACCTGCCTATTGTGATTGCAACATTTCTGGTGATAATGATGGGCGTGTGGCACTATGTGCATGTAAAGAAATACTGGTATGAGCTCGAGCACCTAGTTACAAATGAAGCCATGAGACAATTGATTCAGACACACGATGTGAAAAGAATTTCTGGTGTAGGCTTCCTCTATACAGAACTAGTCCAGGGAATCTCGCCCATATTTCCCCACCTCATTGAGAAAATTCCCTTTGTGCATTCAGTACTAATGTTTGTTTCGATCAAACACCTTCCAATCCCTCATGTGGAAGTCTCGGAGCGCTTCCTCTTCAGAAATGTTGAGTCCAAAACTTCCAGAATGTTCCGGTGTGTGGCACGCTATGGATACAGCGACACACTAGAAGATGCCAAGGAATTTGCTGCTTCCCTTATTGAAGGACTGCAGTCATATATTGAAGAGGGGCATTTTATCACAGACATGCAAATTCAAGAAACTGAGTCTCAGACAGCCTCCACTGGAGATGGTAACGCAAGACCTCGTAAAGCAGGTAGCTCCACGGTGTACATTGAAGAGGTATTGACTACAAGTGAAACTACAGGTCTCACCCAACCTCGCATAAGCAGCTACTCAGCACACTCATCTGGAAGGATCAGCGAAGAGCAAACCCGCACAATTGCAGAAGAAAAGGAATTTATTCAGAGGGAGCTGCAGAAAGGAGTTGTCTACATCCTGGGGGAGACAGAAATAAAGGCAGGGCCTAATTCTTCATTTGTCAAGAAGGTCGTTGTCAACTACATGTACTCCTTCCTGAGGAAGAACTTCAGGCAAGGGGAGAAGGCCTTCGCAATCCCAAGGCAGCAGGTGCTCAAAGTTGGAATGGTATATGAAATCTAAGCAAAAACCCTCGAAAGTGACTACAGCTGCAGCGGTTTCTCCTGATCGATGTGTTGGCCTGGACCTTTACAGGTTTGTGTTCGATTTTGTTTCTTAAGCACGTTTTGCACTTCCTTGGAAGGCAGTAGTGTTCTTGACGATTTGATTTCAGTGTGAAAGTTTAAGCTTGTGATGTTGATACGAAACTCTGTATGCATATCTTTCTATGCACTGTAAGCCATGTACCGTACTACTGTACAAACTGTTAAGTAAAAATCACCTTTTGTAAACTGGGAGAGCCAAATAAACTCACATTCCATCGGCGTCCTCTCCTCCTTCTCTGGTATTTCGTCGAACGATTTGCGGGCACGGCCAACCGCCATGGATCGGCCATGGCAGGGAGGTCAGTCCGTCAATGTCTCGCACCCAGTGCAGGCAACGTCGAGTCCTCGTCGAGGCAAGAAGAGCGGAGTCCCATCTGCTCCGTTCGCTCAGCACCGGCGTGCAGGGAGGATTTGATCGCCGCTAACCGGGCCTTAACTGCGTTTCAGAACACTGGCTCGCTGGTTTCAAAACTCACCCTGCGCAGGAGTCGTTTAGGGGTGTAGTAACGGGTTCAGTACAAAATTTTCTCATGCCAACTTCACCTTGGTTTTGGGGAAGAATTAGGCAGAGTTTATACCCTCGACACAGAGCAAATCAATGGTGACAGCATTCGGCATGTGTTAACTGTATACTGTGACCTAACAGACCTTAGAGATCAAAAGCAAGCTAAACTGGAAAACAGGTACATGAATGCAAATCACACAACATGAAAATTAAATACCCTGATGATAAGGTCCAAATAATTTTTCTGTCTGATCTAAATTAAAAGCAATGAGCGTATCAATAATATGTATTGTTAGTATTCGATCGGATATTTATATAATAACAATAATAGCAGATGGAGTATCAAACAATATCTATTGCTAATTAGCTTAAGCTCGCTACCAAGTAACAAAGCAGCACAGGGATTACGCTACACGTGTTGGGCAGGGCGCAGGCTTGAGGCTTCCACCTCCCTCCCGCCGCTGGCTGGCTGCTGGCTCTCCACGGTTCGCGGCGCGACGCGCCAGCTTCCGAACGCACTGCTCCCGCGCGTCGCGGCGCGCGGGCCAAAGCGGCCTCGGCCCCGGCGGCGCGGCCAGCCGCTGGGCCTACAAGTACCGGGCGCCGATGGCCGCATCCGGCTTTCCTCTCCTCCCCGCCGCCCCCCATCGCCCACGGCCGAGGAAGACGAGACGAGCGCGGGACGGCCTCCTTCCCCTGGTCACCCCGCGCGCCGGCCTGCTCGCGCGACCGCGGACGCCGCCGCCGGACCGCTGCTGCTCCCTCGCTCCCGGAGTCTGCCGCTCCAGGTTCGGGTCATGAACCTTTGAGCTCTCTGCGTTTCTGACTGACCAGGGTTTGTGCTCCTAATTCCTATTTGATCTGCGAGTTGTTCGATTGCTGGCCAGTTGACAGCTTGCGATGCTGAAGCTAGTCACCGTGTTACTCCAATTTTGGGTAACACAATGGGAAAACTGGCTGCTTGCTGTGTATTAGTTTTCAGCTTCACAATTGTAAGGACACCGTGAGAAACAACTGTACCTATGCAGTGTTGTAGTATGCACATTGCACAATTGTAATGCTGGTACATTTGCTTCAATAATTTCACTTCATCATGGATAAAAGGTTTCTTTCAATGGGGGCCGAGACTAGAACTAGTTCTTTTTGATAAATAGATAAATAAATCTGGCAACTGGTATTGTTCTCCGGTGTGCATTGAATAGTGACATGTATGAACTCGGGATTCAAGTGATATGCCTGAAGCATCAAGGTTGCTTAATTGTAGAGGCAGAGTCTGTGCTGTTTTGTGAAATTTGTTCTGAAAAATATAGTTTCGCATTGGTTTGAAAAACATGTGTAGCTCTCTGGAATTTGCCAAAAGAAAACAAGGTTGTAGGCTCGTTGCTCTGCTTACATTACCTGATTAATCAAAGCATTGACGTTAGAATCACTTTTGCAGAAATTTATGGCCGCATGGTATAGTGTTGACTGCTGACATATCACAAGGTCATCCTAATTATTCTAAGGTTTCATATGCATCAAGAAAGCACAAATGTCGCTTGAAGTTGAGGACCGACCAAGCGTAGAGCCGACCAAACAGCTCAAGCGACAGGACTCGCTTTATGGCGATGCAGAGAAGGTCTCCAGTGCCAAGTACCATGGCTCTGAGGTCTGCTTCCCAGGCAACTTGATTACCATGTTGCAACAATGCACTGTCACCGACAAAGTTTTGACTGCAATAAACCTTATGGTTACACAGGGAAGCTGGTCACGACTGTTGCAGCTCGCGTTCCAGAGCGTTGGCATCATCTATGGGGATGTTGGAACGTCGCCACTCTATGCGATATCCAGCACCTTCCCTGATGGCATCAAGAACCGTGATGACCTCCTCGGTGTCCTCTCCCTCATCCTCTACACCCTCATCCTGATACCAATGGTTAAGTACGTCTTCATCGTGCTGTATGCAGATGACCATGGAGATGGTAAACTGATACGTCATGAATTTCTGTCTGTCAACCTGATGTAATCACCATGTGCCTGCTCGTTGTTGGGTAGTTATAACATTTACCAACATACTGGTGTTCTAGGTGGCACATTTGCTCTCTACTCACTTATATCACGGCACGCCAAGGTAAGGCTGATACCAAACCAGCAGGCGGAGGATGCTATGGTGTCAAATTACGGCATAGAAACGCCGAGCTCACAGCTGAGGAGGGCACAGTGGCTGAAGGAGAAGCTCGAGTCTAGAATGGCAGCCAAGATTAGCCTCTTCACCATCACAATCCTTGGCACATCCATGGTGATGGGGGATGGAACCTTGACGCCAGCAATTTCTGGTAATAGAAACAGTGAATAAGGATTGCTTATATTCAGTAAAAGAATCCTAATGCTTTCTTGTTCATGATTGTCCTTCTAGTGCTGTCGGCAGTGAGTGGGATCAGAGAGAAGGTGCCAAGCTTAACTGAAAGTATGTGAAAAAGGAGTTTCTATCATCATTGATCAGTTGTTACGCTTTGTTCAACATATAAATTGTCTGATGTCATTTTGGTACAGCACAGGTAGTCTGGATTTCAGTACCTATTTTGTTCGCACTCTTCTCAGTCCAGCGTTATGGTACAGACAAGGTTGGGTATTCCTTTGCTCCAATCATCACTGTGTGGTTTGTTCTGATTGCTGGCATTGGAATGTATAACCTCGTTGTACATGATATCGGTGTTCTCCGCGCCTTTAATCCAATGTACATAGTAGATTACTTCAGAAGGAACGGGAAAGATGGATGGATTTCTCTGGGTGGTGTTATCTTGTGCGTCACAGGTAAACTTTTGGACAAAATCTGCAATTGCAAAGATAATTTATAGCCTGGAATCTCAATGGACTGTCATGTCGTATCTCATATGCAATAGGCACAGAAGGAATGTATGCAGACCTAAGCCATTTCAATATCCAGGCCATTCAGGTAATGGTGACACTCATATCCATGCTACCTGCTTACGATTCTGATACTCCCAACTATACATTGAATTGTAGAGCAGAAAATTTCCCAGTTTCTTACAATGTTAACTGTATGTTTGCCTATAGATCAGCTTCAACACTGTCTTGTTCCCGTCAGTGGCACTATGTTACATGGGGCAGACAGCATATCTTAGGAAATTCCCAGAGGATGTTGCAGACACTTTCTTTAGATCTATCCCAGGTATAAATGAATTTGGCGTACAGTTGTGCTTTTTGAGATAATGAAAGATTGCAAGAGTGAGAGAAGCTGTCTTTTCTTCTACAGCACCGATGTTCTGGCCAACCTTCATTACTGCCATTCTTTCGGCTATCATTGCAAGCCAAGCTATGCTCTCTGGCGCATTCGCCATCCTCTCGAAGGCCCTATCCCTTGGTTGTTTCCCCAGTGTTCAAGTGATTCATACCTCAAAGAGTTACGAGGGACAGGTTTACATTCCTGAAGTGAACTTTTTGATGGGACTAGCAAGCATCTTAGTCACCATCACCTTTAGAACAACCACCGAAATCGGCAATGCTTATGGTAAGCAACTAGAAAAGATGAGAACTTTGATTTCGTCACTCAGGATATCTCTTATTTGCTTTTGGCGATGAACAGGGATCTGTGTCGTGACCGTGTTCTCAATCACCACCCATTTGACGACGATTGTGATGTTACTCATATGGAGGAAAAAGTTTATCTTTGTCTTTCTTTTCTACATCGTGTTTGGTTCCATAGAGCTGATTTACCTCTCTTCGATACTGACAAAGTTCGCCCAAGGTGGGTACCTACCATTCTGCTTCTCGCTTGTCCTGATGGCCCTAATGATGGCATGGCACTATGTCCACGTCAACAAGTACTGGTATGAGCTTGACCACATTGTGCCAGCCGATGAAGTGACAGCACTACTCAAGAAGCATGATGTGCGGCGGATCCCCGGAGTAGGCCTCCTATACTCAGACCTGGTTCAAGGCATTCCCCCTGTATTTCCACGCCTGGTGCAGAAGATACCGTCCGTGCACTCGGTCTTCTTGTTCATGTCAATCAAGCACCTGCCTATCCCACACGTGGTGCCTGTGGAACGGTTCCTCTTCCGGCAGGTTGGCCCGAGGGAGCACCGGATGTTCCGATGTGTGGCAAGGTATGGCTACTGTGACATTCTAGAAGAGTCAGCATTGTTCAAAGGGTTCCTCATGGAAAGGTTAAAGATGTTCATCCAAGATGAGGCTGCATTTGAGACCAATTCGACCACCGAAGATTCCCAGACATGTTCTGAGGGGTCAGCATGCCCTATAGTGCCCAGTGGCCAGTCTGGGAACATCAACTCTGATTTAGTTGAAAAGGAGAAGCAATTGATCGATGCAGAGACTGAGCTAGGGGTGGTCTACCTTATGGGGGAAGCTAATGTCATAGCAGGACCGAATTCATCACTTGTGAAGAAGGTAGTGGTAGACTACATCTACACGTTCTTGAGGAACAACTTGACAGAGGGGGAGAAGGCGCTGTCCATTCCGAAAGATGAGCTGCTCAAAGTAGGGATCACGTATGAGATATAGTGATCTAGTTATTTCTCTGGGATAGAAAATGAACCTAACTGAGACATTCTTGTTCATATTCTGACCTAAACACACATAGTGAAGTTCAATTGTTGGTTAGAGAGCATCCAAGTTATCTAGAGTGTTGACAGGAAGATTTGCTAGTTTTGTAGACAAATCGGTATTGGCAGGATGTAATAATGACTAGAATGGAAGTAGTTCTAGTGGGTTTCTATGTCATTCAATCCAAACCTTGTTCATGAAGGGCCTAGGTTTAATTTATTACTATTTGCAGGAATTATATGATATTTTTATCAATACATAGTTGTATCAATTGTTGCATTTCATGTATTTCAAAGAGTTATGATATTTTTTCCTTTGACTTGCATTGACCCTTATTTGAAGTTCAGTTTTTGAGCAGGAGAAATGTATATTTCATCAAAAGAATGCTTGAATTACTATTGTCTACTTTGCATGTTACCATCGAACATTCTGGGTATGAACAATAATGTTGATGTGAAATAATTGAAAACTTGATCAAACCATTACGGTTGAAGTTCCTTAGTCTCATGTTTTAAGATTAGGCTCTGCTGGATGTGCTTTCATGAGTGGTATTTACATCTTAGCAACCAAGAAAGGAAGCACATGACAGCTCTGATAACAATTAGTTTTCTTCCAGAGGAACCAGGCTTCCAGACGGCTCGCCAGTTAGTTCTTTCACAGACCTATAGTAATTACAAGGAAGTCCCTGATCAGTGCTCGAGTGGCGGCAGTGGCGAATCTAGTCCGAAAATATAGAGGGGGACCATGTCCACACTCTTATTCTGCCTCCTCTTCTTTTCTTCTTCCTCCCATCTTCCTCTTCATTGTTTCATCCCAAAAATCAAGAGGGGTTAGGGGGGTATCCATGGGTATTAGGGAGGTAGGGGGGCTTAATCCCCCCTAGCCCCCCATGTGGATCCGCCCCTAAGTGGCGGTAACCTACAGATAGGAAATGCCAGACTCAAAAACAAGCAAGCACGCTAAATGCTGACATGCCATGCATGCATTGACGCATTATGTATATATAAACTGAACTGATCTGATCCAAACATACAAACCATTATTGGGCACACTCTGAACAACGAAAAAGACTTGGCACAGAATGAGGTACCCGAGACCCACAGGTGCGGACGAATCGCCTGAGACGAGCATATCTAGGAGTGCTTGTAGTAATATGGGGTAATAAAAATAAAAATTTTCTACCGCATAAACTAGGATTACTGTAGTTATATATCACGGAATTACCACTAGACGCGCGGTTGCGGAACTTCCACTACTACAGAATACATCATCGCAAACGCCCCATCACCGCCGGTTTGTTTCGAACCGGCGGTGATAGTCTATCACTGCCGGTTCCAAATGGACCCGGCGGTGATGCTAACATATCACCGCCGGTTCGTAATACGACCCAGCGGTGATGTGTTCTCCACCTATTTTAATTTTTCTCACCCTCTCTTTCACTCATCTCCCTTACATTTTTTTCATCTCTCTCGGACCTTCCCCTCCTGCTCCGCCGCACGGGCCGCTCCCCCCTCCTGCTCCGCCGCACGGGGCGCTCCCCACCCTCCTGCTCCGGCTGCCGCACGGGGCGCGCCCGCTCCACTTTCCTCTGCTCTGCGGGCCTCGCTGTGCCGCCCTCCCGCTCCCGCCCTCCCCCCCCCACCTCCTGCTCCGGCCGCCGCACGGGGCGCGTCCGCTCCAGATCCGGTGCCAGCGCGGCCACTCAAGCTCGGCCGGCGCTCGAGGAGGCCGGATCCTGCCCCGGCATGGGCGGATTCTGCGGTGGAGTGGGGGCGCGGTGGCGGCCCAGAGTGGGACACTGCGGCTGCCCGGAGCGGGAGCAGCGCAGGAAGCGGCGAGCTCGCAGCGAGCGCGGCGGCGACGGCGGCGGCGGAAGCGGCGAGCTCGCAGCGAGGCGGCAGCTCGTGGGCAGCAGCTGTGGCGTGATTTTTTTTTTTGTTTTTTCAAAGAGCAACACTGTTGGGTGGTGAACCGACGGTATTAGCTGTACCCATCACCATCGAGTTAGATCAAACGATGCTCAAACCCGGAGGTGATGTGTTTTTAGAACCGGCGGTGAAAGGGGTGAATGGAGTAGTGTTCTGTAGCGCGTCGGTTTAGTGCAGATGGAAGCCGGCAGTGCAGTTGTGTGAACCACCTCACGAACGACTCGTCCTTGTGCAGCAAGCGCAGCACCTCCACGAAGTCCACACGTACGGGAAGAAGCGCCGCAATCTGGACTGCTAGGTCCGCGAGGGCGACCTAGGGCTTGGCACACAGGAGGGGCGGCCAGAAAAGGGGGCGGCTACTGTTCACGCGCGTTCTAAACAGTAGCTAGGGTTAGGGTTTTTAGGCGCCCCCTCTATTTATATAGCCCCTTAGGTGGGCTGCCTTGGGCGCCCCCTTTTGGGCCTAAAAGGCTCATTAGTGCACTTAAGCCCAGTCTAATTCGGATTTCATCCTTATCAGGTTTTTTTTCCTTAAGTGTGTGACCCTATGGGCTCACATGCGAATAGACATGGCCCGAGTACTCTTACTCGGCCCAATAGTAGACAGTGGCCTCTAGCAAGACATGTCAACTCCTATACGCACACAAAGATCATATCAGACGAGCCGCCACAATATCATATACATGTTGTTCCCTTTGCCTCACGATATTTGGTCTAGCTTAAAGCCGACCACTCTATCTCGATCATGTGATTCGGAATCCTTGGTTAACTCTTAACCCCAGTATGGCCATGCATTTCCTAATCCAAATCACTTGAGGGGCCCAGAGATATCTCTCTCTTGTAGAGAGGGGCAAATCTCATCTTGACCGACTATGTCTCATAGCATGCTTCTTGACAGACCCGAAAGCCACCTTTATTACTACCCTGTTATGATGCAGCGTTTGATGGCTCCTAAGTAAGTCGGTTCACATCTTGAGTACATACGACGATCTCAGGTTTTAGAACACAGCGTACATATTGTGTAATGAGAAGTTATCATCTCGTGTTGGGTCAGTTCAATCTCATGTCTCACATGAGCCCACATTATTAGTTTGACATCACCATGTCCATAACTTGTGAAACGTAGTCAATCAACTAATACATGTGCTAGTCTAATATTCATGTGTGTCCTCACATGAACTCCGACTAGGAACACTTTAGAATATTCATATAAGCATTAATCAATGCAAGTTGTCATCCATGAATATTCAAGGAACACTTTATTAACCATGAATACAAGGAAATATAATTGCCTCTAGGGCATATTTCCAACAGTGCTCTCTCTTGGGCAGCCCGTCGAACAGCGATGTCACACGATCAAACAAATTCCGAACAGAAAATCAAGATCGACCAGCTACCTTATTTTATTTCTTGCCTAGAATCCTCGCGAACAGGTAAATAAAGTAAACGAAAAGCCTAAACTCCGCAGCAGCATAGATGCACAGAGAGCGTGACAGAATGAGAGATGCCCAAGATCCAAGATGGCAAGAACGATGCTCTGGAGCAGTGAGCTGAAGCTGTACAGCCTTGCTGTGGGGGGTTGAAGGACGAGATGGCCATGCGTGTTATGGTGGACGTCCCTTCATCAAAGGTCTTGACCTTCACTACTGCTGCCACCGGCCATGCCGCCCATGCTGCTGGATTCCCTGACCTGCTAATCACCAAACATTATCCAACCATAGAATTCCCATTGTCCTTGATCACAGCAGCAGGATGATATGTCATCAAGCTTAAATATTTGAAAAGTCTAATTTAAATCAATTACAGTATTGTTACAGAAAGGATAGCTTCATCACACATCGAGCATTTTGTTATGCTTTAGCTGAGGACATTGCCAGAGTTAACCAGAGCAAACTATAGCAGTATGCATGGCCAGCAGGCAGCAGCAGGACATCTTTTTACACATAATGCATAGTGCAAACTCTTTTCAGACCGATATAGTTGGAAACTTCTCTGGTAACAACCACAGTCAAGATAACCATCTGAAACCCTTGTCTTATGCTATTAATGCAAGAAATGCTCCATTGCTTTCCAACCAGATGATACCAAATGATTCTGGCATTCTGTTTGATGGGAGCAGATCAAGCTCTCCTTACATGTTTCTGAATTCTCCACACATGTCGGCAACATCGCTGCCCAAAAAGCAGCAGAGCTGGGAGCAACCAGTGAAGATACTATATCACCATTACTGCTAAAAGGTTTCCCAAATTATCTGTCTGCTGCTAGAGATCAAATCGATAAATATTCTGGATGTGAAGGATATACTCAAAAGGACACACCAATTGATAGTACTGCCATTAAGACAGCAGAACACAACCCTTTCATGAATGATCACACTATTTTGCATACAAACCCAGCATGGGCTGTATCCCCATGAAACCTAGTGCATTGCCTTGGATAGGACTCCAGCCATTTCCCATCAGGACAGAAAATGAAATATCTAACATGTTTCCTGAGGATCACATGCAGTAAGGTGCTTTGAAGATGCTCGATTAACTCAAGACTTTCTAGGTTTGGAAGGAAGAGGTATATTGAGTTGAGTGCCAATGAGCAGCAGATCTCACCGAGATATGTACTCTTACCATTAGTCATCATATGACTACCACCTTGGAGACAATCATTTTGGATGCATAAGAAAAATAGTTTATTACAAAATTAGCTCAGATTTCAGAAGGTGTCAGGCTATAAACTATATTGCTTAATTGGAACCTAAAAGTTGAGTTCAGTGTCAATTGCTTTCATGAAATTACGAAGGCACAGCTGACTCTCAGAGGAATCTATGAAAGACCACTGCTGCACCCAGTGAAATCTTATATTTGGATTCAACATGAGAAGTCAATCAATGTTTTGCAAACAATGCATTTCACGGATAGCAGGAGTCAATATTTCTGCAACTTACAATTTCACTGCAAAGAGATGCCAGACTGGGCAAGAAACAACATATTGCTCTCAAATAAGATAAAAAAAGAATGAATCCTAGTCAGCTTCAATAAAAAGTGCACGCCTTGGTATAATGTTGGGAGAGTGTGGCAGTGGCACCTCTTTAAGGATGAAGGATTTAGCACAGAGCAGATCAACATTCCAAAAAATATGTTGACTGCTCTTCATGTACCATGACTGTCACTGGCACATAAGAATAGACATTTATTAAAATAAGAAAAATTTGAAGATACGAAGCATTGAAGTCAACTGTACACATACAAAAGTTATACAACATACCACATTGAATGTCCGAAAGCTGAGGCCAACATACAAAAAATTGATCAGGCCTCATCTATCACGAGCCCTTCAGCCACTCCTGGAAATATGCTTGCATTTTATCTCGACTTGCCGCATTGCCAACATTGACAGTGGGGATTACCTTTAGAGGTCTCACAAACTAGCCATGAAAATATTAACCTATAGTTAGAATCCATCCAAGCCTACAACAATGTAATATCAAAATTGGGGATTTACCATCACAAAATCTCTAAGCTCAGTGAAACTTGAGTGCTCGCTATAAGGCACACCTACAAGCAGAAGAAAACAGTTTGAAAGAGTAACTTAATGAAACCTGTATACGAGTTAGGAATTCAGAATGTTCACATATTGGACAGGTTAAGGCAAGTATAGAATAATTATTTTGCAGTATGACTCTTAATTTGATTCTTCATGTACTACTAAAACAACTTAAGCTTAAAATCTGCAAATAATTGAAGGAACTTCAAGTGTAGGGTGCACTTTTTTAGCTTTGTCTGCAATTGGCAATCTCCAGATGTGGAAAATCAGATATTCATATCATTGGACAACATAATCATTATGTAGTTAGTGAAAGTCAACCTTGCATCTTGTCTAGCAACTTAGCCTTTTTAATTCAGAAGATCAATAAGTTAAGTTTGCGCTAGGCAGAAAGTAAGTTCACACTGAGCATACAAAAAAAAAATCATTTTCTGGAAAATTTTTGGTTCATTCACATCTTCAATAGCAAGCATAAAATGAAAACTATAATCAGCAAAACTAACAAATCCTACCATAGATTGTTACGCTGCCATTAGAGTTTGGTTTTATTAGGTCAAGCTGCTTTCCAGTTGCCTCAGAGAAAGTCCAACCTGATAAAACATTAAAACGAACATTAAGAACCATGTAAATCCATATTGTGGAAGCACAGAATTTATCTCCAAAACTTCATTAACCTGTAGGCCGAAAAGCCAACACAGCTAGAAATTGTTGGTTGAGAGTCCCCAAGTACTTCTTCCAGTTCTAACAAATGCTACCGTCCAGTTAGTGAGGTCACTTGCTAAATTCTTAGAATCAATCTGAAATTCATTTTCAAACCTCATGGTTTACAGATCCAAGGGGCAAAACATGAAGTGCTGAGCTTTGATTGCAAGAACATATCCTTTTGGATAAGTCCTTCCAACCAAATGAGTGAAGAATCCGTCTTCTCGATGCATCGGTGTATATGGGTACCTTCCAGGAATAAATTAAAAAGAAGTTATCTGAGAATTAGAAGGCCTGTATGTTCCAAAATTAATAGTTGTTGTTTAAGTTAGAACTGCATAGTACCTCCAAAGCTTGAGAAATCGCTAGATACACATTTTCTTTCCCAATGCTATATGCCCCAACAACAATGAGGGTTTTTGGTTGCTTCTTTAGATATCTTCGAGCTGTGCTCACAACAAAATCAATAACATCCTCCTGCGGTGGGAACCTACAAATTACCAGGTTCAGCAAAGTAATTATAATAGAGCAAATGCTTAAACTTCAAGATTGCAGACCCACTTGTACTTGGGATTGCAATATGTTGTGTCCAGGTAAAGCAAATTTATGCGTCCTCTCTGGAGGAGTGGATGCAGTTGCATAGATCTCGATGCTCTGAAATCCCCAGTGTGGAGATAAGTCTTTCCATCACTTAGTCGGAAGTGAATGAGAGCTGCACCAGGGCAATGATTGGCCTCCAACAAGGTAACTGTCACTCCCTCGATGACATACTCAGTATCAAGCTCCAAGGGACAAATATAACTGCAGATTTCAATTTGAATACATGATGCTGGTGCTAGGTGCTAAAAGAATATAGTATCACCATGGAATCATTCACAGAGTTATGGAAACAAAGGAGCCTTACTCTGAATTTACTGACAGGCACATCTTTACCAAGCGTGCAGTGAGCGCAGAACAATAGATGGGGCCATGGCACCATTTCTTGGTCAATCCACCATAATGGTCATGATGAAAATGGCTGAGGAAATAGGCCGAGCAGCCCTCAACTTCTCCGTACCGAAATGCGTCCACCGTGAATGGCGTGCCTAGTTTCATTCAATTTATAGGTGCATGAGACAAATTGATTCAGCGAAAATTAAAAATCATTGTGTCAGCTGTTCAGGGCAAGCTATATCCTCATTTGCTCCAGCAAAATATCACATTCTCAATTAGTGCACAACTAGGCATTCGCTACTTCATTAATTTCTCAATCACTACCACGAAGTCACAACTCACAACACACACATCCAACCATGAAACGGTGAGGCCTTTACCGGGAATCTTCTTGTAGAAGGGGCAAGTGCGGGGATTCATGGCCGCCGCCGCCACCTCCTCCTCGGGGCCTCCTCGCCGCCGTTTCCTTCCCGACCAAGAACCGGAACGGGAAGGGGAAGGGGAGGCGTCCCCAGCCCCTCCCCCCTCTCGCTTCGGCCTCTCTATCCCCCACGCCTGGAAGAGGCTCCTCTGCACGAGCGAGGAATCCCCAGCCCCGGCCCCCTCCTCCCGCCGTGGCCTCTCGATCCCCCACGCCTGGAAGAGGCTGCTCTGGACGAGCGAGCCACCCTCCTTACCCTTCTCCTTAACCCCAGCTGCCCCCTCGGGCGGCCGCCGCGGCGGAGGGGCGCGCAGGGAGGACCAGTCGATGCCGCTACGGTAGAAATCCTCGGCGAAGCCGCTGCTGGTGGTGGTGGCGGCGGCGGGGGAGGAGGGTAGATCGGGGAATCCGTTGTCGTCGAGGTCGGCGGGGAAGGGTTGGGGCGGGTCGCCGTCGGCGGTGGCCATCGGAGGTGGGGTTTCAAATGGCAGCGGGAACGGAGGAGTGGAGGACGATGGGAGGGAGGAAAGGAGCAATTGAGATCGGTGAGTCACCGAGTACTCTGTTGCGGTGATTTGCCAGTCCATCGCATCGCAAGATAAGTTTTCAAAAAAAATCGCATCGCAAGATAATGGTCATACTGCATAAACAGTCCCTGTGCAACATAACCAAACAGTACCCGTACAATATATTGTAATATATTTTGTTGTTATTTAATAATTAATATCTAATTATGGACTAATTAGATTTAAAAGATTCATCTCGTATGCAACACTTATACTGTGTAATTAGTTATTTTTTTACTTCATTTAATGCTCGTCCAAAGATTCGATGTGACGAATACTTTAGAAAAAATTTTGAGAACTAAATAAGCCCTAACACCAGTTACATGGTGACACTCAATCCTCGGGGAAGGACGAATGAAAGCCGCAGCCGTGAGAAATTGAAGAGACTCACCAGAGACGGTGGATTTGGTGGTACCTCCACTCGGTCTCCACCCTCGACCCCTCCTCATTTCTCTCTGAGTTCACCATGCTGCCGCCACGCCCTAGCTCCTACATATCGCTCCTAGCCCTTGTGTGCACGCCCTAGCTCGTACAAATCACTCTTACAGATAGTGGCTTCTCGGCTCTATTCTCCTCTGCCACCGCCGGGGGAGGGGGCCATGGGCCTGACGAGCCATTGCACTTCAAATTCGTACCCTCCTCGAAGAAATTAGGGTGTGTTTGGAACAGCTTTAACAAACTTTAGCTTTTGCTTTAAAACTGTAGCCTGATGCCAGTGGAGTCCTAAAAACTGGCTTCACCTATCTTTTACTTCCTCCGTTCCTAAATATCTGTCGTTCTCGCTTCTCGAGAAATGACTTTGATTAATTTATATAAAACAATATTAATATTTAATATTTATAATACATAATTGATATATTAAATAGGGAAACATATCAGGTGCAAAACCAACCTCTCCGTGCAAACTATAAAAACTTCAATTTGGGTCATTGGATCAACATCCAAGTGGAGGGGCACAGAGAGGTGGGACGGGGGATTTGCAAAAGTGTGATTACTCAATCCAAGAGCGGGTCCAGATTGTAAAATTACTCAGTCCCCCCATACCCCTTGGATGTTGATCCAATGACTCAGATTGAAGTTTCCATAGTTTGCACGGAGAGGTTAGTTTGCACCTGATACATTCCCATTAAATGGATCTTTAAATTTAATTTTTTTAATAAATTTATTTAGAGATACAAATGTTGCACGTATTTTTTTATAAATCTAGTTAAATTTGTGGCACAGAAACCAAAATTGACACTTAATAAGGGACAAAAGGAGTAGTTCATTTTGTTTCTCGATTTGCATTCCAACTTCTTGGTACAATCCAAAACAGTATTGCACAGTGTCAATTACGGTAGCGAAGAGCTGAAGCCGCCGAAGCCACCCAAAGCCGGGCCTCAAACACACCATCATTAGCATATATATTTTGGGCCATGCTTTGCTAGCTAGATAGCTCGTTGCCCATGGCCTATATATAGGTAACATATCCACAGAAAAGAGTTGTCCAAGGCTCAAAGCATACCTAGCTACACGGAGCTAGCATCCCTTGGTCCTCTCAGTTCGTGCGATGGCCCGTGCGCACGTGTATGTGATTGTGCGAACTCAGATCCAGCCATGACATCGCATGCATGGACGTTAGCGTAACGCCTGAAACCATGACCTGATGGATGCAAACAAACCTCACAACGTGTGCAACTTCTCTCAAGCGAGAGATGGGGCGGCCCAGAGCAGGCCAGGCTGACCAGTGGCGGAGCCAGCAAAAATTTCAAGGGGGCGAAAGACTAAGGGAAGGCGAGCCATTAGCCATAGCTAGGACGGCGACGGCGCGGGCGCGCGGTGGCGTTCCTGCCTCCGTGCGGCAAGCCTAGAATTGCCCTCCGCGACCCTCCAGCTCTCCATCCCCAGGGCCTTCTTCAATGTGCGGCTCCTATTGAAACAGCTCCGGCTACAGTTTTTTTGATGAAGCTGAAGCCATTTTAAAACATGTTAAAAAATGAAGTTGAAGCTAGCAGTTAGAGAGAGGGAGGGAAAAGGTGGGGTGGGGCCGATGCAGTGGGCTGGGCCGGGACCAGGCCGTGCGGGAGAGAAAGAAGAGAAGGGAGAGGAAAGGGAGGGAAGTTGCGTTGGGCCAGTTAGGCCCCGTTGAGAACGAGCGCTAGCTCGGTTGGTAGCGCTGCTGGCGTGCAGCCTGCCCACCAGCGTTCGAACCCTGGGTTCAACGCTAGTGTTTCTCACCGGGGTTCTTTCCCATTTAAACTCGGCAGCCTCTCACGTGTGGAGCCACAAAGGCAATGCGACGTGCCCTTCGCCTACAGAGTCATCCGGTGATCTCAAGATGGACGCGGTTTGTTGGTCTGAGTGTAGTTGTTGGTTTGTTTGTACATGTAGGGTGTGAGTGAGGTGTGCGTGTGTAGGATGTGCGTGCATGTATAAACAGATACTACAGCTGTACCCAGATGAGAGACTTCAAAAAAAAGTTCCCAAAAATTTTCTACAGTACCCGTCACATCGAATCTTTATACACATGCATGAAGCATTAAATATAGTTGAAAAAATAACTAATTATATAGCCTAACTGATTAGCATGAGACAAATCTTTTAAGCCTAATTAGTCCATAATTGAACATTAATTACTAAATAATAACGAAAGTGCTGCAGTGTCAAACCCAAAAATTTTCGCGAACTAAACGCGGTAGGTAGAAAAGAAAAGGAGGGGGAGGAAAGAGTTGGGCTGGGCCAAGCGAAGGACGAGAAGGAAAAGTAATTTTTTAACAAATCAAAAATATTATTTGAAAACAAAAAATATTTCAAACTCAAATTATTTTGGGTATCACAAGGGCACGCCTTTTTATAATTTCACCTTGTGCTTCTTCATCCTAAACTAATAAGTTGCCGAGTGACAGCCTGAAGTGTCTGCTGAATGAACTGGGACCGTCAATGGGCCATCCTGATTTACAGGCGCCCGTAAATTGCTTTCCGCGCGGTCGATTTCGGACCAGAGTGAATCATGACGTTCCGCCCCACCAGCTGACTTCCGTTGGCCCAAACCATGCCAGCTGATAGACTTCTGATTCCCGCAAGGCCGCAACCCATCAAAATTCTGATGCATTAACTTAAACACAAGAAAAACTATACTAGTGGTGAAGCTTATATATAATAAAAAATAATTTAGAAAAGTTCAGCGATTTCTTTTTTGAACAACAAAATGAAAATATAATTTTAGAAGAAAAGTTGATAAAAAAATGAACATAGCAATAGTTGTACTGAAAAATTTTGGAAACAAAATTTGTGATAAAAGTTTGAATAAAAATTTTGAAAATAAAAAGTTCAGAATTATTTGAAAACAAAAAATTAGAAGTCAACATTATGAACAAAAGATTAAAATTAAAAACATTATTGCAGAAAACATTGGAAACAAAAAAGTTAATATTCGGAAAGGGATAAAATTTGGAAACAAAATTTTGGAAGAGAAAAATATTGGAGAGAAACTTTTTCTTTTGAACAATTTGGAGAGAAGCTTTGGAAGAAAAAAATTGCAAAACAAAATGTTGTTGGAGACCGTGAGTGAGAGAGGAAGAGAGAAGCACACGAAAGATGGAATAGGAGGAGAAATTGAAAAGGTAAATGGAATGCTGGGCCCATCATATGGGGGATTGGGTTATCCGTGCCGTGAGTCAAACCGGGTGGTGGATATGGGTCTGTGCGTAATTAATCGTGAGTTTTAAAACCTGCGGTCGATTGTAGAATTAGGATCTGGACCGTCAATCCGAAACATTTCCCAGTGTCCAAGTGTACACACGTCAAATTAGGAATAAATCCCTACTTATATAAAAACTCGACACGATTTTTCACTATTAACCGAAAAAAAAGAAACTCGGTCCACGGTATCGGCGGTACCTAAAGCATAATTTACTTGATACTGTATAATCAAAACACACGTTGACGCAATCAAGAAACCGAAGCGGCCCAGACGGCGGGCCAGGCCGATGCCATGCAACAAGAAGGGTATAACCATATTGGATTTGGCCTCCATCTAAGTACGAGCCCACATGAGTAATTGATTACCAATGGTGGTCACCCTAAGATGATGAATGATTGACAACATTGTATGGATTTGATATATCTCTTGGCTCGTGATGTGCATGTGTAGGATGCAGCATGGCAGTCGACGGCGCGAGGTGAAGGTCAAGTGAAAGATTTATACTGAAGGACCATGGTGAAGGATGAACGCGAGTAGGCTCGGAGAAGCGAAAGGTTCATGCCGAGAGATCAAGACGGTGAAGAGTGAATGCGAATAGGTCTGGACCGAGAGACCCGAGGAGGCCGTACGGAGTCATGGGCGGTCTACATAGTGCACGGAAGAGCAAGAGTATATGATGATGAAGACGGCGTTGGCCAATTCGGCGAGGACGATGACGAGTCAAGTAGATAGCCCGTGCGGCAGATGCGCGCGAACGACTCGATGGCGTCAAGGCTCGGCTGAAGGTCGGACACACATTGACATCCGCGGTTTGACCACTTTGGCCTAGTGGGTTTGACCGGTTTGTGCCTCAAAATCGGGGGCAGAGTTGGCGCGGTCAAGGTTCCGGCGGAGGGCATGTGGCGTCATCGCGAAGCTTACATCGAGGCGAAGCGAAGTCATGAAAGCAGCATGTCCGTCCGTGGCTCCTACAAAAAAATGGATAAATTTGCTCCTGTGGGGACGGATTTTGTAATAAATGACGTAGAGGTATTTTAATTTTTTGCCAGAACTATATATATAGATAGGCATATCTAGAGGAGGGATTAACTCTTGAACCCCAGTTTATTTGCTGCTCTAATTCTTGTGATTTTCGGATTAGAGTTCGTGTTAGATTTTTTATGGGAAAAGAGACCCTTTTCTGCTTGTGCCCTCCAGACATCAAGATTTGAGTGATTGTTGAGTTCATCCTCCCTCCCTCTTGTTCTTCGCGTTTTTCTTTTTCTGTGATTTTCGAAGGTATTTTCGTGGGATTTTCGATTCGCGAGTTTTACTTCACCGTTTTGCGAAATTTTTCTTAGATCTGTTGGGGTTTGTCAGCGCGCATCTTTGTCTCAGGTTTGGTGTTGAATCGTTGAGATTTGAGGGAGTAATTTGTGTTAGAAGAATCGCTCCTTTTTCTTCGGTTTCCTCCTGTTGTTGTTTCTGCAGGTTCCGGGCGAGCAGCAAGCGAGGCTGACCCGCGAGACGCGGGGCGCGCGGCCCGAGTGAGCAGCCTGCACAGGCGCGGCGAACGGCGGCTCGCGCGGCTTGCCAAGGCGAGCGGCGGCGGACGCCGTCCACGGCGGGCACAGCACCAGCAGCCGGCGGCGCTGCTTCGCTGCCCTTGCGAGGGCTCTAGCGTGGCTGCTAAGCCAAGTGGGCCAGAACCAGGTGCGGCCCAGCGCCAGGCGCGCGCACCAGCAGCCCAGGAAGGGCGTCGCACGGCCCAGGGTGGAGAGCGCCACAGGCAGCCCAGCAGCAAGCTGCGCTTGGACGACCAGAAGGGTGCTCAGCCTGGTCAGGGGCTCTCGAGCTGCTATCCCTGCTCGGAGCAGGCCACGTTGGGCTCAGCAAGCAGGAAGTTGTCAGCAAGAGAGCAGGGTAAAGCTTCGATTCCTTTTCCTTTTATTCCCTGCTTCTATAATTAAATGGTTGATTAGTTTTTGCTCTAACCCTTGCATGCTTAGTTAATTCAATTAATCAAGTATTTTGCATGCTTAATTGAATTGTGTTATTGTGAGAACCGCCCAATTTATTACTATTTTAAACGAACCGTTGGTCATTATCATCCAGATGAGAGTTAATACGTGCTGGCCGGAGAGCGTGCCACGTGTTATCCCACATCTAGAGACACGAATAATCGACCCGTCATTCGTCCAAAATAACATCAAATCTAGTAGTCCCGGTACGTGTTTGCCACATGCCCAGAATTAAGCACACGTACCGTTATACAATCGCATACACAGTGCCGATGAACCACAAGAGCAATTTTACATTACCAGAGTTCATTACGGGTTCGATATAGGAGGGTTCACTAACTTTCATTACAAGCCCTGGGCTCATGAAATTCATATTAAACAGAAACTTGAAGTTTATTGAATTTACATGCTCTCACGGAGCTCGATTATGGTAAAGACATACTACGATAATGATGTCTTACTCAAGGACATCATCACAGCCACATCGACCTACTCCTCCCCCGCATTTGGATCAGCGGGGTAGAAGTGGCCGTACACCACTTCAGGCTCACCTGCAACTAGGTTTAGAAAACAACATGAGTACAAAATGTACTCGCAAGACTTACGCGATTAAATAAGCAATGATTATGCAAAGGCTCAAATGAAAGCTTTAGGGTTAAGTAATTATTGCATAGACATAAACTCTCTACCCTAACCCTAACAGAATTAATTATTCTTGCCCAAACCCCAAAAGTTTTAGTTGATTAAGAGCATAGTATATGAATGATTATAAAGGTGGCAAGAACCACTCCAACATATCCGAAATTCTCTACGAGGAATTATCCGAAATTCTCTACGAGGAATTCGACGAACCAAGAGCTTGCTCATAACCGAGAGCACGGCAATTCGAATTGATTCAAACCTTGCAAGGGTGTACTACTTTACCCACACGACGCGAGGACCATGCGACTCACCCAATCGGCCAGAGTTGGATAAGGGGATACTCGCGTCAACCGTTCCCAACGAGGCTCGATCATTGAAATCTTCACACCTAGCTTACGCGTAGAGACTTAGTTTCCACCGGGGACATCTCTAAACTTTCCTACACGTAGGTTCACCCGGGGACACCTCTAAGCCTCTCTGCATAGCTCTTGGCCACGTATCTAGGACTGTACATCAATGATCAAGTCAAAGAAGGTAATTGGATCATCCGTACCATTATATTGGATATGTGGTAGCACGGAAAGGTTCTCAAAGTCGATGGCATCCACGGACGGTCCTTAAACGATCCAAGCGGACTATGCCCATGTGACAACATTCTCTAGGCCCTACCATTCCGCTCGAATCTCGGTATACCAGACCACAAAACCTCTACTACTCAAGTGCGATCAAGGATAACCAGCAGGTGTGACACTCCAACACATTCCTTCCTAGCAAGCAATATAAGTAATCTAAGCAGGGCTAAGCATCTAGTCAGGTTAAGTAATTAACTGACTAACAAGTGACAAGGACATGGATAACAATTCAAGGAAAGTAATGCCGAAAAATAGGTACAAGAATGCAATACATACATATATATAACCCAACATTACTCGGTGAGATAACTAACTAACTCAGATTAAATAGGAGCAAGGAATCATGCTTAGCTGCTTGCCTTGGTTAACTTCGGGCTCAACCACGAACGGAACTCCGGGTTCAGGCTCGACGGGCTCGGTGGGCTCCACGGGTTCGACCTCCGACGGTTCGGTCACTATAATGCATGAAGCGATGCGTATGCATTAGTATGATGCGGTGATATCAAAACGGCATGCTATGATTGAAATATGAATGCAATGCTATGCACGAGCACATGAACGCTACACATGCGATGATGCACAAACGTAACACACGCGACTACAAACGATCAGTAAACGCGAACGATGAAGCTAGAGCGAGAATCAAGAAATGAACTTACACAACAAGCATAAATCACAAATTAAATAGAGCACGCAGGGGACATTGCAAGGGGCCCAAAAAAATTGGTTTTGTAGCAAAAGCATTTTCCTATAATTAATCATAAATATATTAGTTTTCAGCAATTCAAAAAAAGATAAATCAGAAAAGGCATGCAAACTTAACTAAACAAATCCTAAAAAATTATCATAGATACTAGGCATGGATACGAAGCTGACAAAATTGGTTTTACTATTTTCTCACTTTCGATCAAAAAGTTATATATTAAACTATTTTCAGACAAAGCATAAAAAAACATGCTAAAACTTTAACAAACAGTCGGAAAACATATGAACAAGTTGCACCACTGAAAACTACACCTGACAAGGAGTCTAATAAAATTTAGTTTGAAATTTTTAGAGCAATACTCAATTAACTAAGCATTAAACTCACTTTTGTAAGATAAACCTATGGATAAATTTACAGCAATGTAATATGCAAAACAATATTTTTCTTGAGTAGATCTAAGCTAGAGGAATCCAACAAAACAAGTTTCATATTTTTTGGAGCTATACACGAATTTCTACGCATTTTACAAGATTGCAGGTATAATAAACATCACAAAACCCTAGATAATTGCTAGATCCACCCGGATCCCACACCCGCAGGCGCTGACAGGTGGGGCCCAGGGCCAGCGGCCCACCCCAGGCCGGGTCAAGGCAAGCCGTGGCCTTGACCGCGGCGTGGGCGCGGCCACCACGCGGCCCGCGCGCGCGGCGCGACGCGCGCGACCCGGCGGCGCCGGCGGACGACGGCGCGACGAGGCAAGGCCGGAGGGGCTAGGGGCGCGGGCGCACGGCGATGAGGAGGCGGTGGCAAACCTCACCGGCAATTCGGGCGGCGAGGAAAGGCGACGGACGGCCGGCGCGGCGGTGTTGGGCGGCGGCGGGCTAACGAGCTCGCCGGCGGTCCTGTGCGGTGAGGGAGGAGGTCAGGTGAGGCGGGGAATCGAAGGAGGAGAGGGAGGAGAAGCTCCCCAAGCGAGGAATCGAGAGGGGACTCACTGGAACGGTCGAATCAACGGCGGCGACGGAGCTCCTCGCGGCGGCGTCAATGGCGGATTGGGGAACAATTGGAACTAGGGTTTGAGGGGAAGGAGGCTGGCTTGCTTATATGGGAGGGGAGCGAGCGGGCGGATGCGCACGCTGAACGAGGATGGCCGGTGGTGGTGGTGACGTGCGGCACGCCGCGATTCGTGCAACGCACGCCAAAGCAGAGGAACGCGGACACGGCGCTCGACGGTCGGCACGTGGCGACGACCCGCCGAACACGGTCTCGGTATGGGCGACGGCGTGACGGCGCTCTCCCATTGGCTAGCATGGACAGCGAGGATGGCCGACGCGTGGCCTCGACACCGGCGTCAACGCGCGGCATGCCAAAAACAGAAGGAGCCGAAGGGGAGGCCGTGACAATTCTCCCCCCTTAAGAAAATCTCGTCCCGAGATTTAGGTGGACACGAGGGTAAGGATAAAACTCGGACTAGGTTGAGGCCATATTCACCTAGACAAGATAAGCATTTAAGAGATGATGCACAAAGACAGGGATGATGTAAAGATGAGACAGTCCTAGGGCTTCCTTGATGGTGATTGTGTCCACATATACAATATCTAGAAAGATGAACTTCATTAAGGAAGTGGGGTGTGGTAAAAAGAAAACTTACTCATCGGAAAAGAATTCTGGGTATTCTTGACGTAACCGATCCTTGCGCTCCCAAGTGGCTTCATCTTCTGAGTGATTGCTCCATTGAACCTTGACAAACTTCACCATACTACGCTTCACCTTTCTTTCATCACGATCAAGAATGGCAATGGGATGTTCCTCGTAGGTAAGACCCGGTTGAAGTTTAAGTGATTTAAGGTCGATGGCGTCGGTTGGAACACGAAGACATTTCTTCAACTGAGAAATATGAAAAATATTGTGCACAGAGGAGAGTGATTTAGGAAGTTCCAATTGATAAGCCACGGCTCCAAGTTGCTTGGTAATCCGAAAAGGTCCCACATAGCGTGGCGCTAGCTTTCCTCTTACTTGGAAACGGTGAGTTCCCTTAAATGGAGAAACCTTGAGATAGACATAATCGCCAACTTTGAGGTGGAGTTCTCGGCGACGACGATCGGCATAAGTCTTTTGACGAGATTGAGCAATGCGAAGATTCTCACGAATAATTTTGACTTGATCCTCGGCATCTTTTACCAAATCGGGGCCAAAGAAAGGCCTTTCTCCAGATTCGGACCAATTGATCGGAGTTCTGCTCCGTCTTCCATAGAGGGCTTCAAAGGGAGACATTTTAATACTTGCTTGATAACTATTGTTGTAGGAGAACTCTGCGAACGGCAAGCAAATAACCCAGTTCTTCTCATATATAAGAGCACAAGCTCTTAATATATCTTCTAGGATTTGATTGACCCTCTCGGCTTGACCGTCGGTCTGAGGATGATAAGCAGTACTATAGGTGAGATCAGTTCCCATGGCATCATGAAGACTTCTCCAAAAGTGAGTAACAAATTGAGGACCATGATCAGAGACAATTTTCTTAGGAACACCATGCAGACAGACAATGCGAGTAAGGTACAACTCCGCATATTGCTTAGCATGATAAGTAGTCTTGACTGGAAGAAAATGAGCCGACTTTGTCAAACGATGCACGATTACCCATATAGAATCATATCCTTGAGAAGACCGAGGTAATCCAATGATAAAATCCATTCCAATTTCTTCCCACTTCTATGATGGAATAGGTAAGGGCTGAAGGGTATCAGCTGGTTTGAGATGCTCGGCTTTAACCTTTTGGTAAACATCGCACTCGGCGACATGTCGAGCGATTTTTCGCTTCATGCGAGTCCACCAAAACCTTTGCTTGAGATCTTGATACATTTTGGTACTGCCCGGATGAATAGAGAATTGAGAACTATGGGCTTCATGCATGATAATTCGCCTGAGGTTATGGTCCTTAGGCACCACAATACGCTTCCCAAAGAATAGAACTCCTTCATTATCAGTAGAGAAGCATCGAGCCTTGCCCTCCTTCATTAATTCCCGAATTCGAGCCATACCCTTATTCTTCTTTTGGGCATCCTTAATTTGATCATAAAGGTCAGATTTGACCGTGAGAGTAGCAAGATAGCCTTCTTTGACTATGGAAATTCCAAATTTCCGGAGATCATCACAAAGAGTATGCACAGGAGGAGCTATGGTCAGGCAATTGCATTGAGCCTTCCAGCTTAGTGCATCAGTGACGACATTTACTTTACCGGGATGATAGTGCACTTCAATATCATAGTCCTTAATTAACTCAAGCCACCGACGTTGTCTCATGTTGAGATCAGATTGAGTGAAAATGTACTTGAGGTTCTTGTGATCAGTGTAGATATTTTAATGATTACCAAGCAGATAGTGACACCATATCTTTAGAGCATGGACAACAGCCGCAAGCTCTAAATTATGGGTGGGATAATTTTCTTCATGTCGCTTGAGTTGACGAGAAGCATAGGCCACTACTCGGCCTTCTTGCATAAGAACACAGCCGAGATCGATGCGAGAAGCATCGCAATAAACATCGAAGCTCTTGGAAATATTTGGCTGAGCAAGAACGGGAGCTGTAGTGAGACGATCCTTAAGGGTTTGAAAGGCTTCTTCACAGGCTGGGGACCACTCAAACTTGACCCTATTTTTCAGTAGGTCATAGGCTTCGCAATTTTAGAGAAGTTCTCTATGAACCAGCGGTAATATCCCGCAAGTCCAAAGAAACTCCAGGTCTCATGGACAATCTGAGGTTGCTTCCAATCAAGGACATCTTGCACCTTACTAGGATCTACAACAATACCACCCTTTTAGAGGATATGACCAAGAAAAAATACTTGTTCAAGCCAAAACTCACATTTGCTAAATTTGGCATAAAGACGATGTTCTCTAAGTTTCTGAAGGACAATATGAATGTGACGAGCATGATCTTCTTGGGTCTTGGAATAAATGAGAATATCATCGGTAAAGATGATCACAAAGACACCAAGTTCCTCCATGAAAATGCTATTTATTAGATACATGAAATAAGCCGGTGTATTGGTGAGGCCGAAGGACATGACAGTGAATTCATAGAGACCATATCTAGTAGAGAAAGCTGTTTTTGGAATATATTTTTTCTGAATCTTGATTTGATAATAACCTAACCTTGGATCAATCTTGGAGAAATAACGAGCTCCCGAGAGTTGATCAAATAAGATATCAATCCGAGGTAAAGGATATTTGTTCTTGATGGTAACTTCGTTTAACGGACGGTAATCAACACACATCCGCAAACTATCATCTTTCTTCTTTACAAAGAGAGCCGGGCATCCCCAAGGAGAGGAGCTCGGACGAATGAAACCTTTGTCCAACAAGACCTTGAGTTGTTCTTTCAACTCCCTCAGCTCATTAGGAGTCATTCGATAAGGCCGTTTAGAGATAGGAGCTGTTTCGGGCTTGAGCTCTATGACAAATTCAACCTCACGATTAGGGGGCATACCTAGTAATTCTTCTGGAAAGACATCTAGATACTCACACACCACGGGAATATCTTCCACCGCAATGGCTTTGGTACCCGTCAAAGCATACAGATGAGACTCCATATTGGAAAGAGAGAGGAGAACTCTACTCCCAGAGGGGTGCAAAAGATCGATGGTGCGAGGCCCACATTTGATAACTCCATCATACTTACCCAATCAATTCATCCCAAGAATCACATCTAACTCCATCTTGTCTAGGATAAGAAGATTAGCACGAAAAATAGCTCCCTCAATGAGAATTGGAACCTTATCCTCAAAATTTCTAGCAATGATTTCCCCACCTGGTGATTCTATATGGTATGGCACTTGTAGAGTTTGCATATCAAGTTTACTATGTAGCATAAATTTCTTGTTGATGAATGAAAGAGTTGCCCCAGAATCAAAAAGAACAACTGCAGGGTGGGAATTGATTAGAAGCGTACCCATGAGTACTTCGGCACCCTCCGGAACTTCTTCAGCGGTGGTGTAGTTAAGACGGCCACGCTTAGGAGCTGGTTGTGGCTTGACTTCCTAACGCGGTGCTTGAGGTGGATTGTTGGGATTTGGTGCATTGAAGGCACCGCCACGCCTCGGAGAGGGGCAATTTTTGGAGATATGGCCTATGCCACCACAATTGAAGTATGGACCCTTTGCGGCACCACCTAGGTTGTTCCAATACGCATTGGCTGGCCTAGGAGCTTGTCCTTGAGGAGGTCGAGGGTGACGCACAATCCACATAGGGCGTGGAGGTTGAGCACCCGGCGCACGAGGCGGGAGAGGAGGAGGCCCCAGACGTCGACGTGAGGAGCTACCGCCTGCCGAGGTAGGAGCAGGGCGCTTGTGCTTTGCTTCCAGATTCTTCATCTTGTGCTCGGCTCTGATGGCAATGTTTACCAAGTCATTGAAATCCTCAAACTTGGTGGTGGAGAGCTTGTCTTGCAATTCTTCAGAAAGCCCATCATATAAGCATTCTTTTTTCTTGCCATCGTTGGCCACTTCTTCAGGTGTATATTGGGAGAGAGTATTGAAGGCATTGACTTAGGCCTTTACGTCACGACTTCCTTGAGTGAGATTCAGAAATTCTTTCTTTTTGATGTCCATGATACCCTTGGGAATATGGAAGGAGTGAAAAGCTGTGCGGAACTCCTCCCATGTGAAGTGGTGGTCAGCATGATGAGATGCCTTGAAGTTCCGCCACCAAGCCCCAGGGACGTCATGAAGTTGATGAGTAGCAAAAAGAACCTTCTCATGTGGCTCACACTCAATAAGACCAAGCTTCTCTTCAATCACATTAAGCCAGAAATCCGCATCAAGAGGATCTTTGGAGCCACGAAAAATGGGAGGGTTGGTACAGAAGAATTCCCGATCCTGTTCACTTGAGGCTCAGCTCTTGGACCATGATTGCCAGCATTGCCCATTTGATTGACTAAGTGCTCCATGAGTTTAGTTTGTCGGACCAGGATGTCCACGAGGGTTGGGTGAACGGGAGGATCAGGAAGAGGAACCTCGTTGTTGCGGTTGTTATTGCCACCCGAACCATTAGCACCATCCCTTTCAGTTTTCGAACGCAACACCATTCTGTTAATAAACAAAACGGTTAATGGTCAGGAATGAAAGATAGAGGATACTAGAAGGAAGGGTGGAAAGATAATGTGTAGATAAAAATCTAACACATAACCAACACTAGGATAACATATCTAAGAAAAAGGGTAGATTTGGCCCACTAAGAAATAACAGTAACGAGATCAACGAAATCTAGACCACGGCACACTAGATTGGTTAGGTGCAGATTTGAAAACCAAAAGAAAGAGAGTATGCATGCATGCAAAGTATGAATGCACATGACGTCTCCTCACATCGTGAGCACGCCTTAACGTTCTAGCACTCACTTACGACCCGAAACAACCGCATGGCCCAGCAGCGCTACCACCCTCCTACTAGCACTTAGGACAATGGGTGACTCCCATCTTCTCAACCCCGGCAAAAGGCTCAAAGGTTTCCAGCAGATGGAAGGGTTTTTCTACACTCCCGCTACTCATGAAAATAAGAGGGGTTAAGCATATCTTAATTAAACAAGTGAAGCAATAAGGAAGAAGTAGCTCTATGACCAAGGAAGAAAGATAGCATTTTACTTTAAGTTCAAACTTTTAACAAAAATAAATCTTAGTGCAAGTGATCAAAATTTTATTTTACCTTCACCCTACTAAGCAAATTTTAGGTTCACTTTATGGAATATCGGCTCTGATACCCATTGTGAGAACCGCCCAATTTGATACTATTTTAAACGAACCGTTGGTCATTATCATCCAGATGAGAGTTAACACGTGCTGGCTGGAGAGCGTGCCACGTGTTATCCCACATCTAGAGATACGAATAACCGACACGTCATCCGTCCAAAATAACATCAAATCTAGTAGTCCCGGTACGTGTTTGCCACATGCCCAGAATTAAGCACACGTACCGTTATACAATCGCATACACAGTGCCGATGAACCACAAGAGCAGTTTTACATTACCAGAGTTCATTACTGGTTCGATATAGGAGGGTTCACTAACTTCTATTACAAGCCCTGGGCTCACGAAAGCCATATTAAACAGAAACTTAAAGTTTATTGAATTTACATGCTCTCACGGATCTCGATTACGGTAAAGACATACTACGATAATGATGCCTTGCTCAAGGACATCATCACAGCCACATCGACCTATTCCTCCCCCGCATTTGGATCAGCGGGGTAGAAGTGGCCGTACACCACTTCCGGCTCACCTGCAACTAGATTTAGAAAACAACCTGAGTACAAAAGGTACTCGCAAGACTTACGCGACTAAATAAGCAAGGATTATGCAAAGGCTCAAATGAAAGCTTTAGGGTTAAGTAATTGTTGCATAGACATAAACTCTCTACCCTAACCCTAACAGAATTAATTATTCTTGCCCAAACCCCAAAAGTTTTAGTTGATTAAGAGCATATTATATGAATGATTATAAAGGTGGCAAGAACCACTCCAACATATCCGAAATTCTCTACGAGGAATTCGACGAGCCAAGAGCTTGCTCATAACCGAGAGCACGACAATTCGAATTGATTCAAACCTTGCAAGAGTGTACTACTTTACCCACACGACGCGAGGACCATGCGACTCACCCAACCGGCCAGAGTTGGATAAGGGGATACTCGCGTCAACCGTTCCCAACGAGGCTCGATCATTGAAATCTTCACACCTAGCTTACGCGTAGAGACTTAGTTTCCACCGGGGACATCTCTAAACTTTCCTACACGTAGGTCCACCCGGGGACACCTCTAAGCCTCTCTGCATAGCTCTTGGCCACGTATCTAGGACTGTACATCAATGATCAAGTCAAAGAAGGTAATTGGCTCATCCGTACCATTATATTGGATATGTGGTAGCACGGAAAGGTGCTCAAAGTCGATGGCATCCACGGACGGTCCTTAAACGATCCAAGCAGACTATGCCCATGTGACAACATTCTCTAGGCCCTACCATTCCGCTCGAATCTCGGTATACCAGACCACAAAACCTCAACTACTCAAGTGCGATCAAGGATAACCAGTAGGTGTGACACTCCAACACATTCTTCCTAGCAAGCAATATAAGTAATCTAAGCAGGGCTAAGCATCTAGTCAGGTTAAGTAAGTAACTGACTAACAAGTGACAAGGACATGGATAACAATTCAAGGAAAGTAATGCCGGAAAATAGGTACAAGAATGCAACACACACACACACACATAACCCAACATTACCCGGTGAGATAACTAACTAACTCAGATTAAATAGGAGCAAGGAATCATGCTTAGCTGCTTGCCTTGGTTAACTTTGGGCTCGACCACGAACGGAACTCCGGGTTCAGGCTCGACGGGCTGCACGGGTTCGACCTCCGACGGTTCGGTCACTATAATGCATGAAGCGATGCGTATGCATTAGTATGATGCGGTGATATCAAAATGGCATGCTATGATTGAAATATGAATGCAACGCTATGCACGAGCACATGAATGCTACACATGCGATGATGCACAAACTAACACAAGCGACTACAAACGATCAGTAAACGCGAACGATGAAGCTAGAGCGAGAATCAAGAAATAAACTTACACAACAAGCATAAATCACAAATTAAATAGAGCACGCAGGGGACATTGCAAGGAGCCCAAGAAAATTGGATTTGCAGCAAAAGTACTTTCCTATAATTAATCATAAATATATTAGATTTCAACTATTCAAAACAAGATAAATCAGAAAAGGCATGCAAACTTAACTAAACAAATCCATGAAAATTATCATAGATACTAGGCATGGATTCGAAGCTGATAAAATTGGCATTACTATTTTCTCACTTTCCACCAAAAAGTTCCATATTAAACCATTTTCAGACAAAGCATAAGAAAACATGCTAAAACTTTAACAAACAGCAGGAAAACATATGAACAAGTTGCACCACTAAAAACAACACCTCACAAGGAGTCTAACAAAATTTAGTTTGAAATTTTTAGAGCAATACTCAATTAACTAAGCATTAAACTCACTTTTGTAAGATAAACCTATAGATAAATTTACAGCAAAGTAACGTGCAAAACAATATTTTTGTTGAGTAGATCTAAGCTAGAGGAATCCAACAAAATAAGTCTCATATTTTTCAGAGCTATACATGAATTTCTACGCATTTTGCAAGATGAGGAGGCGGTGGCAAACCTCACCGGCAATTCGGACGGCGGGGAAAGGCGACGGACCGCCGGCGCGGCGGCGTTGGGCGGCGGCGGGCAAATGGCTCGCCGGCGGCCTTGTGCGGTGAGGGAGGAGGTCAGGTGAGGCGGGGAATCGAAGGAGGAGAGGGAGGAGGAGCTCCCCAAGCGAGGAATCGAGAGGGGACTCACCGGGACGGGCGAATCAACGGCGGCGACGGAGCTCCTCGCGGCGGCGTCAATGGCGGATTGGGAACAATTGGAACTAGGGTTTGAGGGGAAGGAGGCGGGCTTGCTTATATGGGAAGGGAGCGAGCGGGCGGATGGGCACGCTGAACAAGGATGGCCGGCGGTGGTGGTGACGTGCGGCGCGCCGCGATTCATGCAACACACACCGAAGCAAAGGAACGCGGACGCGGCGCTCGACGGCCGGCACGTGGCGACGACCCGCCGAACACGGTCTCGGTATGGGCGACGGCGTGACGGCACTCTCCCATTGGCTCGCACGGACAGCGAGGATGGCCGACGCGTGGCCTCGACGCCGGCGTCGACGCGCGGCATGCCAAAAACAGAGGAGCCGAAGAGGAGGCCGTGACAATTATTTACCTCTAATTGCTAGTCCGTGCATGTTTAATTAAGAGAACTCTTTTATAGTGCTTAGTTCTAATCTTTTAGTGAAACTCTTAATTAGCTTTTGGACAAGCTTTGCTTTAGTCTGTTTTGAGCTTTGCTATTTATTGTGGAATCATTGTATGCTCATTGAAGAAAGCTCTTTTGCGAGTCTGGTTTGAAAAGATTTTTCGACGCTTTGATAAATCGTTGCTTCCGCTGTGTTTTGCGCCTTGCTCGAGAAAATTGTTTTTCACTTACTTCCGCTTTGCGTTCAGATTTGCCTAACCGTTCTTAGGGTGAGCACGTCACGAGTTGGCTTGTGTCATTTTGGCAGTTAGAAGGAGAGGCGTGTCGGACTAGTAATTAGGACATAGGCCTTATTCTCTTGGAGAATTTTTTAAAGGGCTCTCATTCACTCCCCCTCTCTCTGGTCGCCCATCCGGTTCTTTAGTAATGAAATCAACCAGGCCTGTGGGCCGTAATGCTCCATAGTTCCTAATAATATAGTGCACTACTACAAAAACATTGATTTGTTCCGGTTGGGAAACCCCTGTTGTCCCGGTTTCCCAACCGGGAACGCCAGTCCGGGACAAAAGGGGGTGCCCTTTTGTCCCGGGTCTGGCATCCGGGACAAAAGAGGACCTTTTGTCTCGGTTGGTGACAAAAGGTGCTGCTAGCGCCCACGTGGCTGGTGCACCCTTTTGTCCCGGTTGGTGTTATCAACCGGGACAAAAGGTTCCTTTTTTTTCTTGTTTTCCTTTTCTCAATTCTTTTTCTATTTCAATTATACTTTTGCATTTCAATTGAACTTATGTATTGGAATTCAGTGTGTATGATCTCCACTAATATTTACATATATATATAGTTACTTATATAATATTTGTCCTAGATAGTTTTCATATATAAATTAATTCACTTATATATATGTATACACATATCTATACATGTGAATTCCTTTACATATGAAAATGTCTAGGACCAATATTATATATATATACATATATATACACACATATATATATAAACATATATATATTATTGGAGTGCTTATATATAATACATACATACTCATAAATAGAAATTTAATACATACACACACATATATATTTACATAGGTATATTCGTTCTTAATTACATATATACACGTATATTATCATATTTGCTGCGATTGTCAATATTAGATAGTACATCATAGTAGAATTCGCCTTTTGGATCGAGGACTTGCTCAACAATAAATCTGGACAATTGTTCTTGAATCGCCATAATCGTTTCCTCCGGTATGAGTTTATTGCGCATCTCCTCGACCTATTGAAAAAGGGGATAATTAATTTCGACTAATTAAAATACGGGTTCAAATATTAACAAGTTTTTTACTTACTTCCTCCTCCCAATCTGTTCAGCCCTTTCGAGGACCTACCAGACCATGGATGTTCTCGCATACATAGTATGCGCATAAATTAGTGCATTGTTTCTGCCTCATACACTTTAAGAGAGAAGAAATGATCAGGTATTTACATGAATATATAATAAAACTAATGAATCGTGCAACGAATCATCCAAGTGCGTACCGCAAAATCTGTATTGATCTTCAATTCTTTGTCAAATTTGCCTGGATGATTTTTAGCGAATTGTTTCCAAATCTTGTGCATATTAGAACAATTATAGTCAAGTAAGAAAGTGATTCAAATTATCGGTTATCGACGGAGTAGTGGTAGAATTACTTTTTCATCTTGTTAAGACGGTTTTCGTATTGTTCTGGAGGTCTCCTCAATGTGTCCATAACCACGAGTAGACTCTTCTCGGGAATTATGACAAGTAGGACCCAGTGTTCACTGCAAGATTATACAGAGGCAGTTCTTGGTAGTTAAGGTTTAAACAATTCGATTACAGAATAGAAAGAGTTAGACGGAAGGAATCACTCACGCAAAGTTGTAAGGAAACAATATCATTTGCTTGTTGTGATGAACGCTTATGTACTTGAACAAGTTTTGGTATAGCTCATCGGCAGTGTCGCGTAGAATCCTCCAATTACAAGTAATTGGGTCGATGAAGCCGAGGTGAGAGTATCCCTTTCTCCTGCAAGTTTGTATCTCCATTCTACATGATACCGAATAAATCAAGAGATCAGTATGTTGAGATCATGCAAAACAATACGTAAGGAGAGTAAAATACTTACAGAACCCACAAGCCGACCATAGAGATGTCGAGGGCCTCCTGATGGAATAGTTGGTAAATTTCTTCCCAGTTTATCCATATAATGTCCTCCCCCTGTAAGAAATCGTCATCTTTAATCTTTGAGCCCTGCATGAAGATGCAATCGGCCATCGCACGCATGTAGTGCTGGTGTAGCTTATACATTTGCGTTGGAAGCACGGACACTACTTCGGGGGGTACAAGAGATTTGCCGATCTCATACGTCCATTTGACGACCACATCGGCCTTTGGAATATCTTCTCCCCCTGCAATCTGAGCCGCCGTCAGGTTTGATTCTTTCAAAAATGTAACAAAGTCTTGTTCTTGCGTCGTCTGTCCCACTACGAGAGGCTCTATTGATTGTTTCTTTTGGGCTCCGAGCTGTGGAACGTCGGACGACGACGACTTTGATTGTCTCTTCTTTTTCTCAGTAGTTTTGATAATTGTGCGTTCGTAGTCTGAAGGGGGACTCTCGGAATGAATTTTCTCTTATTTGCTTCGCACATTCCCTTAAAAAATTTCAAATCTATCGGATTTATCACTTTCTCGGGCTCCGGCTTCGGCTTGAAGTGCTCTTTAACTCTTTCTTGAGTTATCCGATCGCATTCTTCAAGGCTCATGTCCCAGGGTTTAATAGGAGCCTCCTTGGTTTTCTTCTCCTTTTCCTTCTTCTTTGGAGGCTCCTTAGCCGGTGCAGCTACCTTCTTTGCCGGCGGCCGTTTCTGCTTCTTTGCCGGCGGCGGAGGGGGTGACCATGGAGGCGACGGTGACGCTTGAGTGTTCATCGGCGCATGAGATGATGGTGATGGAGAATGTGCCGGTGAACCTTGCCGAGACAGTGCTGCCCTTGGGGAGTTTTGCGGAGATGCCGGCCTTGGAGAGGCAAGCTGAGATGCCGGTCTTGGTGTTTGATCATCCGACTTTAGGACAATGTAGCGCTTATCCCATAGGATGTAGCCATGAATGGCTTCTGCTAGTGTCCTCTCCCCATCGCCTCCAGGAATATCTAGCTCGAGCGTCTCCCAACCCTGGCACACCTGCTCCATGCCAACTCTTGTGTATCCTGGCGGAATTTGCTGCCCGTGGTACACGTCGCCTGGTTGGGTTGGCATGGCGGTACCGTACGCAACAGTGAACATTAAGTTCTTAACGGCAGTCTGCAGGTCACAAGGTGTCCGCTGGGTGATCTCATCCACTGGAAATCGCTGCGGGGCCGTCGCTTCAACTGCGGCCTGGATCCCCGTTGGCTCGGCGACGGTGACGTCTGTGGAAGCGCAGCTGTTTTTCCGCTGAGACAGATGATCGGCTGCGACATTAGGCTTTGGAGGCACCGTTTGCGCTTGCTGTTGCTGGCTCATTGCTATACCCACTTGGCGTTGAACCTCTTCGTCCAGTCTTTGATCGTGTGACATGAGCCGTTCCTCTAGCCTTCGCAAGTGCTCCCGCTCATCATTCTTTCTTCTTTGCTGGCTTCTATATGATTCAATGTAATCCCTGAACCCATACTTCCACGGAACCACGCCTTTGCCTCTTGTGCGGCCCGGATGCTCTGGATTCCCAAGGGCGTAAGTCAGCTCGTCCCTCTCTCTATCCGGCTGGAATGTTCCCTCAGCCGCTGCTTGTATGGCCTCCTGTAGTCTCTGGGCTGCTCGCTGGATGTTTGGCCCATAGATGCAGTCACCAGTCAATGGGTCCAAGCTTCCCCCGTGACCATAAAACCATGTCCTTGACCTTTCAGGCCAGTTCATGGTCGCAGGTTGGATGCCTCTGTCAAGCAGATCCTGCTCCATCTTCACCCATTTGGGTATTGCAAGCTTGTAGCCTCCTTGGCCTAGAGTGTGATGGTACACTTTCTTCGAGGCGTTGTCTTTGGCCTTCTGCACCTTCTGAAGCCCAAGCTCGGAAGACTTGTATTCCACAAATGCATCCCAGTGACCCCTGAGCTTTTCGAGCTCGCCGGTAAATACGGATGTGGTCCCGGTCTTGATATATTTCTTCGTCAAAATTTTCTTGAATGATTGCAGCCGTTCGGCCATCTTACTCAGGGTCCAGCGCTTGCATATCTCTTCGGATTCAGCTGGAACCGTGAAGTTTTTCTTAAGCTCCCGCCAGCACCATTCTTTTTCTCTTTCGGGTACCGCATCCCATTCCTCGCTTGGATTGGAAGCTTTCCAGAGCCTGAAGCTGATCGGGATGTGGTCCCTGACAATACATCTGGATTGTCTTATGAATTTTTTGGCGGCAGCTTCTGGAGCGATCGGTTCGCCATCTGGACCAACTTCCGTTATAATGAACCACCCTTCCAGTTTTTTTGTTGGGCCTCGCTTCGTCTTTTTCTGCTGCGACGATGATCCAGACGGCTATAAAAAAATATTCATAGTATTCATATAGATTCAGATGAAAATATGATTGTCACTACAAATAAGTATAGTTGTGATATGTACATTAGCACTTTGTTCAGCAGCAGCGTCATCCTGAATAGATGGTGGCTCAATTCCATCACCGGACATATTCAAATATCTGTCGGTATTGCTGCCATCATCAGCTTGTTCAGCGATATCTCCTTGACCTTCGCCAATCATATTCAACAGGAACTGTTCGTCTTCCGCGTCTGTGTGTCGCGGGTCCATCGTAACTAAAATATAAATACAAATAAAACCCTTAAACAAATTCTCAAAATAATCCACATATTTAGATCTGTAACGATCGGAAACTATCGGAAATGATTCGATCGGTATCGGTAACGATCGGAAACTATCGGAAATGATTCGGTCGGTATCGGTAACGATAGGAAACTATCGGAAACGATTCGGTCCGGATCGGTAACGATCGGAAACTATCGGAAACGATTCGGTCGGGATCGGTAACGATCGGAAACTATCGGAAACGATTCGGTCGAGAAGTAATATAAATGGCATAATTAAATGATAAATACATGATAAATTAAAGGCTTCGAATGATATAATTAAGTAATAAAAACATGATAAATTAAAGGCTTCGAATGACATAATTAAATAATAAATACAAGATAAATTAAAGTCTTTGAATGACATAATTAAATAATGAATATATGATAATTAAAGTCTTTGAATGACATAATTAAATAATAAATACATCATAAAAGAAATTCTCTCTAATTCTCTATTTCCTTCTCTATTTCTCTACAAATTCTCTCTAATTCTCACTATATCTCTATAAATAAAGAAAACACTATATCCATAATTGCATTCTAATGATGTCTTTATAAATCAATTCTACTTAATATATAATAAATAAAACACTATATCCATAATATAATTCTAAAAATATCTATATGCATAATTGAATTCTAGTTAATATATAAAAAAGAATTACATAAACATAAAATTTGAAAAGAAAAAAGAAAATGCCGGCGGTCACACTACTCACACAGGGCGGGGAAACCTAGGGGCGGCGGCCCTGGACGACGAGGCGGGGAGCTGGCGGCGTGGTGGCGCGCAGCGGAGAGGGTGGCGGCGCGGCGGCATGCAGTGGAGGCCGCCGGGGGCGGCGAAGACGAGGGTGTGCGCGTGGAGTGGAGGCCGGGGCGGCGAAGACGAGGTGGCACGGGGCCGGGGATGGCGGCGCACTGGTGAGCAGCCTGGCGGGGTCGTCGTCCAAGGCGGCCGGGGCGTGGAGGCGGCGGAGTTCGGGGACGGCGGCGGAGCAGGAGGCGCGATGGGCGTGACGACGGCGGCGCGGTGCAGATCAGGAAAATGCCCAAGTGTCGGAGGAAGGCGGAGGTTGAGCGACAAATATAGGGGGCCCCCCTTTTGTCCCGGGTGAAGCCACCACCTGGGACAAAAGTCCCTTTTGTCCCGGGTCGTGGCTCCACCCGGGACAAAAGGTGTTTTTGGGCGGGCCGGGAAAATTCCCAGCCCACGGCCCACCTTTAGTCCCGGGTGGATCTACCACCCGGGACAAAAGGGGCCCGTTTTCCCTCATTCCCGCCAAATCTTATGTTTTTTTGTTTCTTTTTACTTCTCTTTTAAAATTGGCTTTCATTTGTTAATTCAGTTAATAAAATTATGATTCCAAAAATTATGGAACAAAATTTCTTATCTCTATATAAACTTGATACACGCAACAAAAATAATGAATTTTCATTCAAGTGATTGGGTCAATGAAATATCTAACTTTTTTGAAATCATATTTGTTATTTTGACCATGCAAAAATATATTAGGTGAACAAATTTTTTCAAACTGTTGTTTTTCGACAGAAAGTGGATTCTATCACGATATTAACGTTTAAAAAGTGAATTTTAGATAAAATTAAGCAATTTCATGGTATTAATGAGTAGTGTGTGAGTTTGAGAGATAGTGTGTGTGTTATAGTGAGATTGTGTGTGTTAGTGAGAGAGTATAGTGTGTTAATGTGAATGTAATTTCATGAAATAAATAAAATTAGTTGAGTAATCCATTATTGAATGAAAATTATAATTGAGTCTGGTAATTAAGTGAAAAATATAAAAAATAATATATATAACACATAAAGTATAATTGTACAGTACATATATAATAAAAGTATTCGAATTGCGATTACGTTTTTATACAATAATATAAAATGATTCAAGTACATGAAGAATTAGCGGTAACAGACTTTCTCTTCACAAATGTCCCTTGATTATGATCACGGCGCAAGTATGGAGCATCATCATTGGCTAGAAGGATGCATGGATCAGCATTTACTTCAAAAGGTGGAATGACAACAAAATTATTATATTCTTCTGACAAGTCTGTCTTGTCCTCCACTCCAACGATGTTTCTCTTTCCTGATAGAACTATGTGTCGCTTAGGCTCATCCTTTTGCTTGTTTATCCCCTTCTTTGGCTTGCTGGGCATGTCCTTAATGTAGAAAACCTGAGCGACATCCTGGGCTAGGACAAATGGCTCGTCTCTATACCCAAGATTGTTGAGATCAACTATTGTCATCTCATACTCATCTTTTGTTACCCCTCCTCCAGATAGCTTAACCCATTGGCAACGAAATAGAGGCACCTTGAAATTGGGACCGTAATCCAGCTCCCATATCTCTTCAATATAGCCGTAATATGTGTCCTTTTTTCCATTATTGTCCGTGGCATCCATACGAACACCGCTGTTTTGGTTGGTACTCTTTTTATCTTGGGCTATCGTATAAAATGTGTTTCCATTTATCTCGTACCCTTGGTATGTTAAGATATTCCAAGATGGTCCCCTAGCCAATAAGAACAGTTGTTCACTTATATCCATGTTATGCATTAGATGCTTCCGCAACAAGCTGCAGAAAGTGTTCATGTGCTCACATGTAATCCATGCCTCAGACTTTTCCGGGAAATTGGAGAGCAGAATTTTCTTGTGTTCCTCGATATATGGGTCAACCAAGGATGATTGTTGAAGAACCGTATAATGCACTTTCTTGAATGAGAAATCATCTATGCAGACATAAGATTTCTTTCCTAATGTACCCTTTCCAGTTAGTTTCCCCTCATATCGCGATTCAGGGACTCCAATCGGTTTAAGGTCATCAATAAAGTCAACACAAAAGTCAATGACCTCCTCAGTTCCGTAGGCACTGGCGATGCTTCCTTCTGGACGAGCTCGATTCGAACACATTTCATGAGTACCCCCATGAACCTTTCGAATGGGAACATGTTGTGTAGAAATACTGGTCCGAGGATATCAATCTCTTTCACAAGGTGCACTAGAAGATGTGTCATGATGTTGAAGAAAGATGGTGGAAATATCAGCTCAAAGCCAACAAGACATTGCACCACATCGTTTTGCAGCTTTATCAAATTCTCCGGGTCAATTATCTTCTGAGAAACTGCGTTGAGGAAGGCACATATCTTCACGATGGTTAACCGGACGTTATCAGGCAGATTCCCCCGCAGCACAACCGGAAGAAGTTCGGTCATAAGCACATGGCAGTCGTGGGACTTGAGATTTGTAAATGTCTTCTCTGCCAAATTTAAGATTCCTTTTATATTGGATGAGTATCCAGATGGAACCTTTATACTGCTCAAGTAGTCAAACATGGTTTCTTTCTCTTCCTTGCTAAGAGTATAGCTGGCAGTACTTAAGTATTGTCGTCCATTATCTCGCTATTGTAGATGTAAAGCATCTCGTTCTTCCATACGTTGCAATTCTTGACGTGCTTCTACTGTATCTTTTGTCTTTCCGTACACTCCCAAGAATGCTATCAGGTTGACGCAAAAATTCTTCGTGAGGTGTATCACATCAATTGCATGACGAACATCTAAGACTTCCCAATATGGTAGCTCCCAAAATATAGATTTCTTCTTCCACATGGGCGCCATTCCGTTTTCGTTCGGAACAGGTTGGCTACCAGATCCCTTTCCAAAAATAACTTCTAGATCTTTTACCATGTTGAAGACGTCTTTACCACTACGGTGCATCGGTTTTGTTCAGTGGTCCGCTTGGCCTTTGAAATGCTTGCCCTTCTTTCGTACCGCATGCCTAATGGGAAGAAACCGACGATGACCCATGTATACAACCTTCTTACAGTGAGTCAACCATATATTATCGGTATCATCTAAACAGTGTGTGCATGCTTTGTATCCCTTGTTCGAATGTCCTGACAAGTTACTAAGAGCAGGACAGTCATTGATCGTTACGAACAACAATGCTCGTAGGTTGAAGTTTTCCTGTTTGTATTCATCCCACATCCGTACACCTTCATCGCCCCAGAGCAATAAGAGTTCTTCGACCAATGGTCTTAGGTACACATCAATGCCATTTCCGGGCTGCTTTGGACCCGGGATAAGCACTGGCATCATGATGAACTTTCGTTTCATGCAGAGCCATGGTGGAAGATTGTACATACAAAGAGTCACAAACCAAGTGCTATGACCACTGCTCATCTCACCAAAAAGATTCATGCCATCCGTACTCAAACCAAACCTTATGTTTCATGTATCCAAATCAAAATCAGGGTACGTTCTATCTATTTTTCTCCACTGCGACCCATCAGCAGGGTGTCTCAACATCGAGTCTTTCTTGTGTTCCTCTTTGTGCCATCGCATCAACTTTGCATTATCTTTCTTTCTAAACAGACGCTTCAAACATGGTATTATAGGCGAATACCACATGACCTTCGCAGAAACTCTCATCCGGGGAGGCTCCCCCTCGACATCTCCAGGATCATCTTTTCTAATCTTGTAACGCAATGCACTGCATACGGGACATGCATCCAAATTCTCGTACTTTCCTCGGTAGAGGATGCAGTCGTTGGGGCATGCATGTATCTTTTGCACTTCCAATCCTAAAGGGCAAACAAGTTGTTTGGCTTCATATGTTGTGGCAGGCAATTCGTTGTCCTTAGGAAGCATTTTTTTAACAAGTTTGAGTAATTCACCAAATCTCTTGTCGGATACACCATTTGTCGCCTTCCATTGCAGCAACTCCAAGGTGGTGTCAAGTTTCTTCAATCCATTTTGACAATCTGGGTACAACAACTTACGGTGGTCCTCTAACAACTTCTGGAACTTCAACCTCTCCGTTTCACTCTCACAGTCTGCCTGCACATTGTGCAATGCCTGCCCCAGATCGTCGCTGGGATCATTTTCTGCTACATCTACTTCGGGCTCTTCCATGGGAATATCGTCATCGAATGCACCGATTCCAGCATTCCCGGGAAAGTGGTCATCAAAATCTTCTTCTTCATTGTCTTCCATGGTAACCCTCTGTTCTCCGTGCTTCGTCCAACAAACATACTTCTCCATGAAACCATTTGCGAAAATGTGGCTGTGTAGGATTCTTGAAGATGAGTAATCCTTGTTATTGTTGCAATGAACACACGGGCAGCACATAAAACCATTCTGTTTGTTTGCCTCAGCCACAGACAAAGAATAATGCAGGCCATCAATGAATTCTTTCGAATGTCGGTCAGCATTGTACATCCATTGCCGGTCCATCTGCATTTTAAATAAATCGATTTGAATTCTTTACACGTATCGAATAAATAAAATATATCAAACCTAAATTAAACTAAATGCAACATAACATGAATAATTAAAAGATATGCAATATCCATCATACATCTTGATTAATTAAAAGGAGTACTTAATCCATTACATAACTTAACAAAGGAGTACTATACATGAAACTTAAAAATTCGGACAACAACACATAGGTTTTCAACCGTCCTTGCGTTGGAACGCAGAATGCTCTAACGGATTTCTTGCTGGCGCAGAAGAAGATGGCGGAGCTGAAACCTCCGAGTTTGGTGGTGACGAACCGTAACGCCGCAATAAATCCTCAAGATCAAACGGAGGTTCCTCGCCCCTTGCCATTCATTCTCTATATTCTTTTTCCAAATAACGGAGCGCTGCCCTATGAAAAGCACTAGGTTTTTTGGACCGACGACCTACTCGAGTTGTGCCCTTCTCTCCAGAAGGACAACGATCACCCCCACCGGTGCCACTCCCTCCAGCTGCTGAAGCCATATTTTACTGAAAAATACCTTTATTTTCCACAAAATTATAAATTCTTACCATTACAATACAAAAATTATTTACTATTACAATTACAATGATCAGTTTAATAACTCTTGCAAATAACAATGAAATCATATAAAAAAGATGAAATGTATCATTAATCCTCAAGAAATCTCTAATTAATTGAAAGAAATCTCTATAACTTCTAATTACTTTGACACCCTTCAGTTCCAGGAGTACACTCTTTTCAATATCCAGAAACCCTCTAGAAGAAAAATAAACCTTTATTTCTGAAAATGTATATGTCAGTAACCTCAACCCTGCGGTGATGACACTGCCTTTCGGGGGGGACACGGTGCGGTACAAGGATGTCACCAATCGGCCAGTCGCAGCACCAACATTTACGATTAATAGGCACAGCACTTGGCACAGGCAGCGTGCTCGTTGATATGCTCTTAGTACAACAATGCCATGCTGACTGCGTCAAATGCTGTCTTCTTATCAATCGGAAGTGCTGGTGATGCTACCAATCGATTTGCGACGTCTTTATAGCGCATCGTGTATCCCCGAAAGGTAGTGCCATCACCGTTGGATGGAGATTAACGACGTATACTTGTTTCGAAATAAAGATTTTTTTAGCTTCTAGATGGTTTCAATGTGAGCCTGAATAAATACATCATTAGAGTGTCAAAATAATCCATTCATAATACAAAAAATTCTAATATACTCATTTCATTAATTCATTCCTGAATACAAAAATCAACTATCCACAATATGGTCATATATACAAGTACATCACATGAAGTGTCTACACTCATTCTAAAAATTTCTACTATCCACATACTCATCTAAATCTAAAAGAAAATCACACCTACATATGCAATCTAGCTAAATGTCCAAGAAATGAGCTAGCTACACATTTTCTCTATTTCTAAAGCATGAAATGAGCTATACAAGCCAAGGAAGAAGAGAAAAACAAGCCCCAAACCTTTAGCGCCGATGGATGGACGGGGAATCAAAGATCTTCACAAATGTGGTGAAGAAATGAGCAAGAACTCCTCTCTCCCGAGCCAAGAACAGCAAGAAACAAGTGAGCTGAATGGCTCGGGTGGGGGGAGAGGGAAGGGGATAAGGGGGCCAAGGACTTTTGTCCCGGTTGGAGACACCAACCGGGACAAAAGGGTGGCCTTTTATCTCGGTTGGTGGCTCCAACCGGGACAAAAGGCTCGCGGGCCTTTTGTCCCGGTTGGAGCCACCAACCGGGATAAAAGGCCACCCTTTTGTCTCGGTTGGTGCCTCCAACCGGGACAAAAGGCTCCTGTCCCCCCTGGCCTGGCTAGCCGTTGAACCCGGGACAAAAGCCACATATTGTCCCGGGCCCAAAGGCTGCCGGGACAAATGGCCTGGAACAAAGGCCTATTCTGTAGTAGTGGTGATTGTTTTTTAGCATCACAGAATTTCCATTAAGTCGAGACAGAATTACAATAACTAGTCAGGTTGGCGCGCTACGCGCGCCTATACAAATAAAAACATATTGACTTAAAATATTAATAGAAAGATATTATTCGCGACTATGTTTGAAACAATATCGTATCGATGTATTGAGTTAAATCTAAAAAATACAGTAAAACGGCATAGTAGTTTAGAGTCTGAGTGCGCGCCAATCTCAAGCATTTTAGTATAGAGGTACAGACAATTTTTCCTTAGTAATTTGTTTTTTTTGTGTCAGTAGGTATAGTTTGATTACTTTAGTAGGAAAAAAAGAATAGAAATGAATGAACAGTTCAAGTATATTTTGTGAGTTTACGGAGGGAAATCCAAAGCCAAAAGTAGTAGAACTACCACGTGTGAATGTAATATACAAAGTTTAGTTATTATTTTTATATGTATAGTTTGATTACTTTAGTAGGAAAAAATTTAGAAATGAATGAACAGTTCAAGTATATTTTGTGAGTTTACGGAGGGAAACCCAAAGTCAAAAAGTAGTAGAACTACCACGTGTGAATGTAGTATACAAAGTTTAGTTATTATTTTTATATGTAGAAAGTAGTTAAATATATTTTGTATTGTCAAATAATGGAAAGAAAATATTTTTTTAAGATAAAAAGGCTCACTTAATAGAACCGTGGGTCCCGTCTGAATAGCGCGTGGGTCCCACGTGGGTCCCGCCTGAATAGCGCGTGGGTCCCATGTGGGTCCCGCCTGAATAGCGCGTGGGTCCCATGTGGGCCCCACCTAAATAGTATGTGGGACCCGCATAATCAAATAATGGAAACAAAATAATTTTTTAAGATTAAAATGCTCACTTAATAGAACCGTGGGCCCCACGTGGGTCCCGTCTGAATAGCGCGTGGGTCCCACGTGGGTCCCGCCTGAATAGCGCGTGGGTCCCACCTGAATAGCATATGGGTCCCACGTGTGTCCCGCCTGAATAGCGCGTGGGTCCCATGTGGGTCCCACCTGAATAGTATGTGGGGCCCGCATAAACAGTGCGTGGGTCCCACGTGGGGCCACGATTCACGAAAACGCTTCGATTCTTGGAACTTTAGTATAGTATATTAATTAATTAATTAATTAATTAGCGGCTGCTGGTAATCCCACTAGCTATTTTGGGATATCGTTTAGCCAGTACTGGGTACAATCGTGTCTGATCCCACGCAAGCACACTATGGGCAACTGAATTGGCGCCCCTACGCCTTCAAAGCAACTCTAAAAGCACTAAAGAACTTGCCTAACTCTGTAATATAATGATTGTTTATTAGCAGCAGCAACAATACATGCAGGAAGCTAAGCACGCGCTCACTAATATTACAAATTAGGCTCTGCTCGCATGCTCGGTGTTCCATGGAAACCTTGATTATTGTTGGTTTAGGAGCATTACATTACACTAAAAAAAAAGAGGAAGAGTCGGAGTGTTATTATAGCACATCAATGTAAAGAGAAAAGGCATAGTGGTCGATCGTTTGAACATCCGGCAGTGCTCTCTCATTTTCTCTTTATAAAGGAACAAATAAAAGATGTAAAGAGCAAAGCAACAAAGGTTAGTTTCAGGCCAATCTGCAGTCTGCCGGTGCTTTACTTCCACCTTGTGCTTCTTCCTAAACCAATAAGTTACCCAAGTGACGTCTGGAGTATATGCTGATTGAATTGGTTGCGAAGAAGAGCCCAATTGCCTTGAGATATCCAATCCAAATCATTTCCTAGTGTCCAGACGCGAGTCTGAATTAGGAATTCCTACTTACATAGAAACTCCATACACCATTTTCATTTTCAATAAAAACTCGATCCACAGTGTGCCGCCGCTGCTTAAGCATAATTTACTTGATAGCTAGCAAATTAACAGCCGCGCCCTCGAAGCAAACAACCAGTACTAAATGAAGCAACACGCAGCAAATTAAACAAACTTTATTGCTTTCACAAAAAGCAAACACAATAATATATATATTTACACATGCCAATTCAATCCATATATATAATCAAATAATAGCAGCAAACGCACACTATACTAAGATGGCCATGCTGATCATAAGTGGGAACGAGAAAAAACAGACACAAAGTTTCACACTGGCAATGAAGCAAATCAAAGTCACTGCACGAACTGATCGAAGCAATGCAAGCACACAACACTTCAAAGCACACGTTATTGAGGCATCAAACACTGCAATCTGGTTGAGCTGCTGCCACCGCTGGATGCGTCGGCCTGCTGGGTGGGAGTGGCCGAGTGGGAGGCCGGCCGGCGCGGCATACCGGACGAGGACGACGAAGCAGCCAGCAGACAAACCAAATTAACCTCTTATTTAATTTGGAAACTGGAGATGGACGCGGGCGTGCGGGCATGGCGAAACTCTGGACGGCGGCGGCGTGGGTGAGTACGTGGGACCGAGGATGTAGCTGTGATCTGTAGAATCGACAAATCTAATCAGTAACGCTGGAAGCTGATTGGGTGGATAATGCTAGTACATATATATGATAATGATATGGCAATAAGCTAATGCCGACTGAAAATCACATCACGTACCTTGTGTATATAAAACTGGATGAGATTGCGGCTTGGGCATGGCTCATTATTATATTCCTTCACCTGAGGTAGGTCTTGATGACGACGCGCTTGCGGATGGAGGCGGACGCCCGAGGAAGCCTGGGCTCGTAGCTGCCGCGGTGCGAGTCGTCCCGGCCATCCCAGCGGAGCTTGGTCCACCAGGCCCGCTCCCCGCTCACCGCCACGGCCTTCTTGCCTTGTCGTCGGTCGAGGTGCGGGAGGCGGCGCAAGCTCCAGCACCCGCGGACGTGGAGCTCCTCCCATGCGGGCGCGGCCAGGACGGCGTCGTCGTCGTAAAGATGCTTCAGCAGGGGCAGCTCCTGGAGGTGGATCCTCCGAAGACATGGGAGCTCGAAACTAGAAGGACGCTGACGACTGTAGTAGAAAATTACCTTGAGATTGTAGCAGAAGAGGATGTCGAGCGTCACGAGACTTGGCAGCACAGATCCACGTGGCATGACGCCTTCCAACCTCGGGCAATGCTCCAGCCGGAGGTGCTTCAGTGCAAGGAAACCATAAGCATAATCCACGCCTTTGAAATGCGTCAGACTTTTGAGATGAGAGACATGTGCATTCTTCAGACTCCGCCCCAGGTAATACACATTATTAAAGACATGCACCATCCGATGGCACCGCTGGAGCTTGCATTCCTCCAGCACATTCAAATGACTCAGATCATTGAGGCAGGAGACGTGAGTATCGTCTGCCATGCTAATTGATTTAGTGGCTTCCAGAAGATACTTCAGACCATGGGGATACCGCTCCACTTCTGAGATCTCCACATGACGCTCAGTATCCCGAAAGGGAGGCACGTCATCCATTGACACCATCAAGACTCCGTCTGTCAGATAGCGACGGTTTACATCAGCATAGGCTGCCAATGATGCATGAAGCTTGCTGGTTTTCACCATCTCCTCTTCATCCTGTATCTTCCGAGTTGTGGCCTTGCATGATGATGTAACTTGAACATAGAAAGATTTGAAAAGTCCTCCATCCTGTACTAAATCCCTGGTGCTCTTGTTGAAGCTATAAAACAATCTGGAATCACATATGCGCACCTGAGCAACTTGTGGACTGCAATGATGATTAACAGTTCCATCTGGGCATTGATCCAAGCAAAACACATCCGGGAGTCTTTGCAGCTTATGCCAAGGGAATCGTCTCAGGGAAGGAACTCCCCTGAGAAGCAATCGCCTAAGCTGGGGCAGATTAGGGATGTTGTCTGGTAGCTCCTTGATAGCCGTGGCAGACAAATCGAGCTCCTCCAAAGCATCAACCTCCTTAATGTCCACGGATTCTAGCTTACTACATCCGTGCAATGACAATCGCTTTATATGTAGTGTACCAATCAATGAGAATGAATTAAGGGTACCATGCCCATCCAATTTTATCTCTGTTAGCCCTAGCAGGTTATTGTCAATCAGCTTGAGTGATCGGAGCTTCCTCATTTCTTCAACTATCTCTATGCGGAAAGATTTTATTTGAGTACCTATGATTTCAAGTGTTGTTAGACTAGACAACACAGCAATGGAGGGTGGCAACTCCTCAAGGTTCGAGCACCTAACAAGCAGGAGCTCTTTTAGATTGGGCATGCTATGGAAGAAGTCGCACTGGAATGTGTATATATTTGAATAGGAGAGATCGAGGTATAGCAAATTGAACATTCTGTTACTGTTGTTATGACAGAGGATGATTTCAGCAATTGGGAAGCTGAATGGACTTGTGAGGTTATAGCAGCCTCTGAGAGAAAGCAATTGGAGTTTTTGGAGGTAGCAGAATGAAGGAGGTAGTGATTGTAGTGGAGTGTAGGAAAGATCAAGAGCACGGAGACAATGGAGTGTGGCCAAGAAATGATCAGATTCAAGCTTCTTGAAAAACCTTGACTGTTGTGAGCAATACCTCATAATAAGCATGGTTGGGCCACCGGCTTCCTGGCTCAACCATTCTCTGCTTACATGCCATCCCTGCTCACCCACATGCGAGATCCATTGCATGCGCTCCAACCCAGAATAATTGCCCTCACAAAGTTCATCTGCTGCGCAGCACTCTGCAATGAGGCTGTGATATGCTAGGAAGTGAGCAGCAGATTTTGTGGCCTCATCTGCTTTAGTTGCTGGAAAACAGGGAACCTGCAGCAAGGAGTACTCTTGAAAAGCTTCAAGGATAACACTTCCAACTTGGTATATATCACTGTATTTGCCATGGTAGCTGGCTGATGTCACCTCCTCTGTTCTTTCTCGTACAACAGTGATGAGACCTTGTGCGGCCCATTGACGTATCAGCTCATCTGAAGTAATAGCAGCCGGTGCATCAGAACTCTGCTGATCTCCATCTCCATGAGCCGGTGGAATGAGCAGCATGGTGGCGGAGTGAAAGCACTGGATGGCCACATGGTGCCAATATTGCTCGTCTTTGTTGCCAATCACACTCATGATGTACTTGGCCGCTTGATGCAGTGAGTAGAGAGTAAGCATCAATATATCATCCCCAGTGAAGGATTCGATGACACCAGAATAATCTGACTTGCTCCTGTCACAAACATCTTGGGAGGTGGTGGATACGAGCCAAAAAGAGCATTTCCACATAAGGGGAGGAAGGCATAAGCCCTCCGTGAAATCTTCAAACTTGATGGGCTTTATTGGCTCGTCGAGGTTCTCAACCACCAGCAGGTACGTCTTCGTCAATAGCTTTTGGGTTATTTGAGGCTCAATGGATGATTTTAACAGACTCATGGAAAAGTCTGTGGCATCGTTGTAGGCATAGTACCATTGCTCGTCATTCTTTTCCTTGATCCTGTCAAAATCTTGGCCGAGTAGCCCGAGCTGCTCCGCCACTTTGATATGCAGCTTGTCATTGATGCTGAGCCTCGTTCCCGGCACTACTGCTGCCTGCTTCATGTCCACCTCTATTACATGGTCGATGGGACCATGTTTCCTGATGATTACATCCCGAGAAATGCTCGATATAGCTCGAGTGAAACATGCTGCGGGACCGACCCCAACATTCCACTGCACGAAATACTTGACAAGTTTTTCTTCCAAATATGCAGGGCTGTTGATATATCCATTCAGCCTGGCCACACAAATAAAAGGAGTTCGTTAATTGCTTGATCAAACAACTTGCACTCAAGGTTTAGCAGTTAGTTAATCGCCTTCTCTTTTCTGCTCTTTTCTTTTATTTTCACTCTCACGTTGAGTCCTAGAGTTCATTTCTTATCAATTAGAAGGAAGTTTTTCTACTTATGATGTTTGACACACTTTCTGACAACAGTAAACAATAAGGTTAATGCACGCCGATACTATTACAACCTTATTCATGGACATATAAAATCACCTTGTTATGCATTTTTTAATCAACAAATGTATTTGATAATGGTAAAAATAAATAATTTGGGTGTGAAAGTATTTTTGACCGAAGTCAGCGGCGAGGCCCCAACCTATTTTTTATAATTTTTTTATTCAAGACCCGGAGTCGAACCAAGGCCTGCAGGATGCTACTCATCAGGCGCTCTAACTAGACCTGGTCACAGGCTAGGTTGGATCGGGTCAGGTCAAAGAAAACCCGGAATTTTTTTCTTCGGCCCGAACTCGCCGCCCACCGGGCCGGATTTTTTTGGCCCAAGCCTGACTCGACACGTGGGTTGGGTTCGGATCGGATCGGGTTAAATCCAAATTTTTATATATAATTTTTCGGTTAGATCGGGTTTTCTTGAGTTTTGGATAAAAAATAGGCCCATGCCTGGCCCGATTTTTTTGCGAGTCGACACATATTGATTGGGTCGGGTCAGGTTGAGGTTTTTTGGGCCGATCGGGTTGGATTTATCAGGTCACCCGACACGTGATCAGGTATAGGTCTCTAGCCATAGGCTATCCAGAGGCCCTTTCGCTGGGAGTGAAAATGTTATCGTTAACACTAGGCATAGGAAAGAAAAGGATTCTTTAAAAAAATAGATTCCAGGCACATGCTAATCTAAACTAGCTAAGAAAATACGAGTTTCAAACATTTCAAATACTTCGTGTACGCGATGATCTGGTGTCCTCTTTACCACGATGCAACTGAAATTCTTTTTTTCAAGTCGGCTGGGCACACATATCAAATGCAAACCAACACATGTACACAAAAAAAAAAGATCGTATCCACGGGTGCACTCCCAACTACTAAGCATGTTCGCAACTTCAGACTCCTCTCGCTGGTGTGGAGCACTGCCGCTGCTGTACGTAGAGGAAATATATAGACTACTCATGGAGAACTCGATCGTCGTGTTGCCGCTGTCGTCACTGCCACGCTTTGACGACCTCCAGGATGGCGCAGGCTGCAGAGTGCACCAGCTGCTTGCGGTTTGACTGCCTCTCATCTCTCTCCGGTGCATCCCTCTCACTGTCAGTGCTATTGATCTCATCATTGTAGGTCGACTCGATCGAGGATCGATCAGAGGCTGCCACGAAATTAAAGGAGGCTGAGAATGGCAGCGAAGTAGCGGGGAGGAGGATGGCGCTTTGAAACTCACAAGTCGCATTTTCCCTCGCTTAACGAGGGATTGATTTCTCCTCTCACCTCTGTCGATTCATCTAGTTTTATTTTCACCTTTGGTAACAAAGCTAATCGAGAGAATCCCATGCTTCTATTGGAACGCTCCCAGTAGTCTATATAGGTTTGTACTCCACTTCTTTTTCCATGTCTTTGTAAAATCAAACACTTAATTTTACATCCAAAAAAAGATGGTATAGATCTTTCTTCAGTGAAAGTGGAAATTTCTACCACTGAAACTTAACACGGAGGCCTTTGTTTAGCCAACCGAAAAGATAATAGATATATTTCAATTATTATGAACTAAATTTTACACTGCTTCGTTATTTAGTTTTTTTTTGCTTTGTAATACACTTGAAAAGTATTTTTATTATTTTCTTCAAATTTTTCTAGTTAACTAAGTGTATTTTACACTAGCTCTTTATTATTTAGGTATGGGTCAGTCCAAATTAAAATTGAAATAATATGTTTTCATTGCTTTTATTCCATATTTATTTATCTATTAATTGTATTTAACATGAATTGTTTATGCGTTAGGACTAGGGATGCAAGTGGGTATCCATTGATGTTTTTGGGTTTGTCATTCTAATTCATTCTCTCTCAAACTAATTACGTAGCATGCCATTCTAGTTTATTTTGTCAAATTTTGGATTGATCCAATGACCCAAAAATGATAGGGCTTGCATCCTAGTTAGGACACTTTCAAGGTTATGTCCACGCCTTTTTGCGGGACCCACTATCGGGAACGGAGGCCCCGCCGTCGCCCGTGCCGGAGCGCTCGGCGCCTGCGCGTTCTTCGGCACTCGGCGGAGGATTTTACCTCGCCACCGCGCCCCGTCGTCGACCTGTTACCCACGCCGGAGTTCACTGCCGTTGCCGGCTCAACTCAGCTCGCCGGGCGAGGCTACCCGTGCTAGGCCTGCAGCCGTGGCGCACGCTCGCCGTCGCAATCCTGTGCTGGCTCCCCACAGCTGCAGCCCTTCAGCGCGCTCCCCATCTCGCTGCCACGGCCTGCGGTGGCCCAGGCGCTTGCGCGTAACACCGCTGAAGCCTGGGCATGACCACGATGCCTGGCCCACCGGCGAATTAGAATAGAAACTCAATACTGCACCCAAGATCAATCTCCAGTTGGGAGCCACTACCGTTGCCGTGCTGGGCTGGGGGGGGGGGGGGGGGGGGAGCGTGAGAAAGAAAGAAGAGAATGTGAGAATGGAGAGGGCAGAGGAAGACAAGGACAGAATTTACTGTGGACAGCTTTTCGGGAAAAAGAATTAACTATGAAGCCCACTCAAGAAACTATGCATTAAGTGACGTGTTGGAGTGTCTCGCGTTGCAGATCAATTCTCTTGGTTTCATTGCACAGTTATCAAAACTGAAAACTTAATAACTGGGTTAACTGAGTTTAATGAGGATAAAACTCCCGGGGAGGATATATATCGCACGCGTTACACATGAGTGAACCATAGCCTAGAGAAGAAGATTAACTCAATTCAGCATAGTCGGCCTAGTAAATGATTTCAGCCCAAAATCTATCGCTTCCCCCACATAATGTATTTTGCTTCCTACCCTTTCCCACGTATATATGATACTTTTCTCTTTTCTTTTCTTTTATTATTCTTCAGTTTTTATTCATTTTCCTTCATCTTTTTCTTCATTCCTTTATCCTTTACTTCTTTTATTTTTCTCCTTTTCTGTATATATGATACTTTTTATTTCTATCTCCTTTTATATATCTTTCTTTACTTTTTTTCTTCTTCTTTCTACTTCTTTTTTGTATATATTTGATTTATTTTTCTAACCTGATTTCCCCCTTATCTAATGTGTTTCCTTTTATTCTTCAATTTTTATTCCACCTTTTTTAAATGTTCTTTTCATACCTATCCTCTTTTTTTTTACATTTTTTATATTCTACTCTTACTCCTTATTGTTCAATTTGTCCAATTATTTTTTGGTACATAGTAATATCTTGTTCTGTGTCCATAATATAATTGTTTGAGGTGCATAATTTATTTATTTGCTTTATAGATTAAATTGTTCGGCGATGTTGATTCATTTGTTTGTGATATGCATTTTCCGATGTTGATTCATTTGTTCGTGATATGCATTTTCCATTATGTATTCTATGCTGTCAAATGTCCATCCTGTTTAATGTATTTGCTCATCATATATCATTATTTGTTCGTGATCTTTAACTTTTTGTTCGTAAAATAACTATTTATTCGTTATGTTTAATTTTTTATTCTTTGGAATAATTATTTGTTCATATTGTTAAAATATTTATTCCCAGTAGGCAAAACTAATTATTTAGTATTAAAAATATTTTTTTAAAAAATATCATGCAAACATAAGCAAGTGTGATCTTGTTTTAAAGATCTTGTCATAAGCAAGATAATGGTGCAACTGAAATTTAATTTGGATGCACGGTTTAAGATTTATAATTTTTTTTAGTAGAATCTCTCCTTACATGCAGGTGATATCATCAATGTCATCAATTTGCCTTATCTCAATGTATGCTTGTGTTATTCTATTTCCTTCTAGTGAGAGTATCGTTGGTGGCTTAGTTTATTGGGCTAATGTTTGACGGCCTTCCGGTGAGTGTATCGTTTATAGCTTAGTTTACTGGGCTAATGTTTGGCGGCCCATTTAGTATGCTCAGATTATTAAGGTGATGGTTCGCTGAACCATCACCTCAAGCGATAGTTAATCACGCTCTGAAACTTTTCTCTCGTCCCATGAAACTCTTCTTCATTTCTCCTCATAATAATACTGCCAAGTCAGCAATGTGGAATGCTATTTAATGCTTATGAAACTCTCATTAAGACTGGTAACATGAATACTGGCGAACCATCACCTCAAGCGATAGTTAATCGCGCCCTGAAACTTCTCTCTCATCCTATGAAACTCTTCTTCATCTCTCCTCATAATAACACTACCAAGTCAGCAATGTGGAATGCTATTTAATGCTTATGAAACTCCCATTGAGACTGGTAACATGAATACTGTGGGTTGAGACTACCCTAATTAAGGTTGTAATCAATTTCTAGTCAAACTTTTCTATTTCTTCGTCTACATATGTCCAGAAAACCCAAGACCCGATAGCCCGGTACGAGGCACGACTTTTTGGCCCAGTTCAAGCATGGCACGGCCCGACAGCCTGCGTGCTCGTGCCGGCACAGCCCGGTATAGCGTGTCGTGCTTGGGCCGACACCTCAGCCTGTCGGGCGGCACAAGCACAGCCCGGTTAAAAGAGCCGGCCCGGCCACAGCCCGTTAACCTCCCCAACAGCCCAACTACCCACAAAAAACCCCAGCCTGCTAACCCACTAACCCTAGCTGGTACCCCTCCCAGGCGGGTGCTGCTCCAAGTGAACCATCACACCACTCTCACCCCTTCAGGATTCTGTATTTTTGGCTTAGAATCAGCCCAACAAACTGGCCCACTCGTATTTTGTTGCTAGAATATTTTTTTTATTTCGAAACCAATTTTTTTGTTGCTCAAACAATAGCTATTATTTCAGCAACAAAAAAATTTATTCCGAAACAAAAAATAGTTATTGGGCCTTGTGTGATGATTTGACTGTCAGTCACACATGTGACTCATAACATTTGCGTCCCAGGCTCCCATCGTGATGCATGCCACCCCCAGCCCGCCCGCTAGCCTTTCGCCCTCGCCTCTCGACTCTCACCGCCTCCCCCTCGCACGCCGCCTCTCAGCTTTGGCGCCCCGCCGCCCTCGGCCCTCCCCTTCCTGACCCCCAGCCTCAGTCTATGGCGAGGTCGTGACCTTCTCCTTGACCAAGGCATCAACGCCGTGCTCCCCTCTCGGTCATTGGCGACCGTTTCTTTCCTGTTGACGCGTCCTCCGCGTGGGATGCCAGATGCCCAAGACTGCCAGCCGGCACGGCAACAAGAATGAGGATCTGTGAAAACTCAATCACAGATCTGTGCTGCTAGCTCAGTAGTTCTTAGTTTAAATGATAAGTATTGTCATGAACAGTGCATAGTTATGAATTATGATATGTGGGTTTTTTTAGAAAGATGAGGAAGCCCGGTCCTTACAGGTGGGAAGGGGAGAGGGGTATGTGACGGTCCCACTAATTTGAGTTTTCTCTACAAAATAAAACTGAAATAGTAAAACTTGTATAGATCAGATCTTTAAAGTAACGTACCAGAAGTTGATATCTTGCAGATGTTGACGCCACTGATTCAATGGTATTTTAAATGAAAATGATGCCAGCATGACTTGTGTTTAGTAGTGGACTCAAATTCTCAGATTATGGAACCTGCCAGTGGTAGAAGTAATTTGAACTAATTATTACCATAGAATCGCAGAGATGTTTGCACAATACACAAATAAAAAAATAGAAATCACAGCCTCTGATATCTTATCATGGTTTTGGTACTAATTGTGCTAATCACTGGAGTCATTGTTTTATTTATCTACGTATGGACAGGTCAATGTAATTGGTAACTAAGTAGTTCAATTGGGTAAATTTATATGTAGCTAGAACTGCTTTTCGGGAAAAAAAATGTAACTAGAACTGGGAAAATATAAATCAGGACACTGAATTAGAAAATTCATTGAAGGAACTTATTTCAAATTTGAGAATGCAGAAGCTAGCATACGGGGCTAGCCCTACTTCTACATTTCAAACCCACTTATTAAAAAAATAACACAATTACTTGTGGACTTTGCTACGGTACTCCGGAACAATTGTGAACCATCGATCTAGATGTCCTTTATCACATATTACCTCTATAATTATATATCTTTTACTCAATAAAATTAGAAAAATAGGAAAGATATTAGATGTCTTCAAGTGGATACCATGCATAATTAGATCTAACGTGATTTAGCCTTTGCATACGCGAGTGTAACATTTTTTTCTTTTTGGGGGAATGCCATGTATGTGATTGGAGCCTTTGCATACTCGAGTTTGTATCATTTTTTTCTATGACATGTGATGGACATTTCCTAACATGATATAACTTGAGAGGTGTGTGGCGAACTTGAAAAAATGTTCCCAAACAAGAGAGATTGACGTCCAACAGATGTGCCTAGCTACCGGCATGTAACAAACGTGCACACACTTGAATCATAGCGAAATCGGAGAGATCGAGATTATCATGCATGTGTCCCTGCTAGATCCACGGAAGTAGCATGCAGGTCATTAGGATAGCAGGCTGCTTTTTGTTTAATTAATTATTTTGTTTCTCCTATTTTTCCACAGGTAAGATTTATTTGAACTCTTACCTCCTAAGAGGTAATCAGAGTACTGTAGCTTAGCCCCATTTTACTTTTATAAGTCCAAGGTTATGACTACTGATATTATTTTGGGTCTATTATTTTCACATACATGGTTGCCATGCAACAAAACAAGTGTGCTTAGTGTGTTGTGACCACATTTGCAGAAACAAAACATCCCATTATGAGCAGGGTTCTAGAACAATTTCACTGGCGCGCACAAAAGTTATTTCGCAGGACGCTCGAATCCAAGTCACGACCTATAGGAGGAAGATGCTCCTGGTCTCCGAATTAATAGTCCTAAACAAGAACGTTCTGTCCATCTTGAGGCTTGCTTGACGGGGACATACACCTAGGTCGACATAATATGGCAGAGTCCAACCAACTGATCAAATTGACAATGTGCAAGGTATTCATGCTCCTAGATCAAGTGGAATTCATTTAAATATTAAATAAAATTGACCTGAAAAAATGAATAATTTTATACTTGTGTAATCAAGTCAAAATCATTTGAAACTTTACTGTATATATGAGTTAATTGAAGTTAATGTTAATCATTGTTGTAGTTAGTGTTTGTTTACCTCTGGTTTAGCCTTTGGCTGGTTGTTTTTAGTGAAATTTCCAGGGATAACTTTGTGTGATATAGCATCAAACAGTTCCTTAAACAAGAGAACAAACTTTAACCTGAAGGAGGTCGCCAATATATATCTTGTCTCTCCAAGTGATCTGCTCCAGAAGCAAAATTACACTTACTTATATAGTCCTGAGAAAACATGAGCAGCTCGCAGCCATTATATTACTCGAGATATTTACTGCTAGTGCTAGCAAATCATGAAACAAGAATGATGGACATTAGTACCTGGTGCAAAAGTTTGCTGATATTGAATGGATGACAAGATATGACCTATAGTTGACTTGCTGGGTTTCCGTTTGAAGGGGGTTGGACCATATGAATCTTTTTGGTATAGCAATTTGTCGTTAGAAGAAGCACTTAATTGCTAGAATGAAAGTAGAAATCATTTTTTAGTGCAAAGAAGAAATCATTCATATTATGCAAGAACCAATAACTAAAAGAAAAGGTATTACCTGTAGTGTAGAAGAACAATGGAAAGGGAAGTTCTTTTTTTTTTTACTTTTTCCAATTGATTGCTGAGGAAAAGAGGGGCGCAAAACAACAGTAGGTAAAAGGAAAAGGATAAAACAACATAAAAAAATGCAGACTAACAGAATAGGAAGCAGTTCTTCTTTTGTTTTTGCTTTTTCCAACTGATCACTATGGAAAGAAAGGGCGCAAAACAATAGTAGGTAAAAGAAAAAGGATAAAATAACATAACAGTGCAGACTAACAGTATAGGAAGCAGCAAAAAATAAAATTTATGATTTCTTTTACTAGAACTGCTGATTAAAAGGCGTAATTGTAGGTACGAAAGAACAAGACTAATGGGAAAATATGCAACCAGATGGTTTTTTTTTCTGGTGATGAGGTGTTTGTGGAGGATGGATGGAATTTTTTTATATCAGTCACTTCGCTGGGAACCAAAAACAAAGAGATTTAGCATGGAAATGAGAGAACAAGAACGGCCAGGCAACTGCAAATGAGCAAAACGAATAGCTGGGAGAGGGATCGGCAATTGTCCATTGCTGCACTCTCTTATATAGACATGAAGTCAGGAACAGAGGGGCAATATTCTCTGGTTACAACAACACGCAAAGTATGCTTCTTTCGCAAAGCTAAAGGCTAAATTTGAGAATCCAAAGCAATGGATCGTACCAGGTTCAAAGTAACCAGCATGTTTAAAGGACAAAGGGCATATCAGAATGGAGTGACAAGCATGACGAAGCACAATGGCACGTCTTAATAAAGCACAAGAGGCAGAGAAAAAGAAGAGTGGTAGTTAGTAGTATTGCTTTGCTTGGACAATCAACAAATTGCCCCAACAACTAAACAACGGGAACAAGAACACCATTATCAGCAAGACTAGAGTGATGTACTGTTGTTATATTCTTGCACAGAATTGCACCGACTAAGTAAAGCATCAGCAAATCCTTCTGCGACAAAGTTGGCATCCTTCACTCCGTTGGAAAAATTCTCCAATACCTTCTTGCAAAAGATCATCTCCCCAATACCCAAACAGTTATAATTGTTTAGCAGGTATCTTTCCTGTAAGATCTATTTTCAGCGCCAAAGCATGGGATGTCTAAGACTTAACCTGTACTATTTCATTTCCTCAAAGCACTTAAGCAGCTGCCATTTTTGGTCCAGAAAAGGTTGCCTCCAAAAAAAAAATCTCCAACATTACATAAGAGGAGGAAAACTAACGCTCAGGTGACCCTGACAGGGTGCCGCCGCCTTTGCCTCGCCCGTGTGCTTTTTGTTTCACCTGGCCCGAGCACGAGGAGGCTGAAGCCTAGTGAGATAAAAGTTGAGATGGGCCGAGACGCAAACAAGCCCTAAATCTGAACGGAAGCTTTTGCTCTGTTTTTTTTTCTTTCCTTTGGGATTTCACTTCAGATGAATGTCTTTTGTTTTCCTCTCACTTCATGGAACTATGGATTTTGTGTCACAGTTTTTGGGTGCACTAGTACCATTTTAATGCTGAATTGCATTTCATGCGAATATACTTCAAAAATCATATCGTGGGTACCTAAAAATGTATATATTTTGGCAAAAAAAGAAGCTTATATGCATACAGCGACACATACATAGATGCTAATCTCTGAGGATACTGAACGCAATCGTCTCTGTTGAGCCAATTCAGGTTTTGGGCTCAGTCACAGCACCACTGCTTGGCTCTTTGACCCCTTCGCCGAGATTCAGGAAATAATGGATGCCCTAGAACTATTTTAGTTTTTTAGGAAATAATAGACGCCCTAGAACAGTTTTATTTTTTTGAGCAAAATCTATTTCACCCCGCTGAACTTGTCGCTGAATCTGAAAAACCCCCCTGAACTCAAATACCAGAAATTTTGCATACCTAAACTTTCAATATCGGTCAAATTACCCCCTTGACTAGGTCGAAGCTGTTTCGTGGGTGGTTTTGCTGATGTGGCACTGAGCCCACATGTCGGAGCCCACATGTCATAAACTTATCCCTTCCCCTCTCCTCTCCCTCTCTCTCCTCCCTCCGTCGGAGACGCCGCTCCCTCTCGGCGGCGACAACACGTTCACCCCCGCCGACGACGGGCTCCTCGCCCTCCTCCGCCGGAGGCTCGCCGGCGAGCCCCTACCCACCACCACCGGTGCGCATTTCCACGACACGGACATCTACGCCGCCGACCCCACCACGCTCATGGCGGCCACCTCCCTGCCCTGCCAGGGAGGAAGGGGGAGGGGGAGGTCACGATGGCTCGGCACAGCTGGCCGGCGCGGTCCCGACGACGGAGCCTTCCTCTTGCGCGCTGATGCAGACGACGACGGCCCCTACGCGGATCTGCTGGCGATGCGTGATTGGGCGTGCGCCTTGTAGATCTTGCAAAGAACCAGCTGGGGCTCACCGGCGCGGATGCGCTTGTGGTCGGCCCCCTGATCCTCGCTGAACTCCACCATGTACCAGTCGGTCCTCACGCTGTAGCTCTTGCCGGCCCTGCGCTTGTACGACAAGTACTGGCGATCGAGCATGCGCCGGGGTGCGCGCTCGGAGTGCCACGTGACCTCGCTACCGCCGACCTGGCGGGACTTGCAGAGGAGGCCGAGGAGGCGAGGACAGTGCAGCGAGTGCGGCCGCTGGGAACGCGGGCGGTGAGGGGCTTGACAGCCGCCTTGCCGTCGGTGTTTCTCGCCGGTGCCGGCTTGGCGCTGTGGTCGCGGGGCTGTGCCTCGTCGGGGGTGGAGATGCCGCAGCGGAAGACTGGCTCCGCCCCGGCCGCGGGGACTCCGCTACGCTCCGGCCGCATCGGCCCGCGGCGACGGCACGTCCACTCCACCCCGGCTGTGTCGAGCCGACGTGATGGCCCCGCTCCACCCCGGCCGCGTCATCCCGCGGCGGCGGCCTGGCTCCGCCCCGACCATGTCGACCCGCGTGCGGCGGCCCAGCTCCACCCCGGCCGCGTTGACGCCGGTAGGCCCACTCCGCCACGGCCGGCTTCGCCCCGGCGGTGTCCTGTGGCGGCGGCCAAGCTCCTCCTGGGTCTTGCGGTGGTGCTCCTCTCCAGCCTCGCCACTTCTCCATGCGCTATGGGAGGTGCAAGCTCTGGCAGCCAAGCCTCTCCTCCACGCGTTCCGATGGCCTCGAGCTTTGTTAGCCCTGAGCTCCAGCCTCACACATTCCTCCGGGCACACTCGCTTCCGGCGGAGGAGGGCGGGGAGCTCATCATCGGTGGGGGCGAACGCGCCGTCACCGCCGGGAGGGAGCGGCGTCTTCAACGGAGGGAGGAGAGAGGGAGAGAGGAGAGGGGGAGGGGATAAGTTTATGACACGTGGGCTCTGATGTGTGGGCCCTAGTGCCACATCAGCAAAACCACCCGCGAAACAACTTTGATTTGGTCAAGGGGGGTAATTTGACCGGTTTTGAATATTTAGGTATGCAAGATTTCTAGTATTTGAGTTTAGGGGTATTTTTTCAGATTCAGTGACAAGTTCAGGTGGTGAAATAGACTTTTCTCTTTTTTTTTTTAGATGACGATGTCTAGTCTTTCTATTTTGATAGTTTCTCTATATGAAAATATGGTTATTTGCAGATTTATTCTTGTGAGCTGTTTAGGCAGGCCCTGCTTGGAGCTGTTGGATCCATTCAGTTTGTTTCCAACATTGCATTTTTTTCGTACTTTAATTTGTAATTTTTCAGTAAAATAGATGCCATTAGCAGATATGGGTCTAAAATTTAATTTGACTAAAACCCTGCCCGCAGGGGAAGGTACAGTGATGAAATAGACGGTATGAAATCCTTTGCAACTTAAGTAAAAGAAAACAACAAAATGTATACTGGCGCAAGCAAAGGTAACGGCTAATTTCTAGATATCTTGCAGTGTGCCTTGAGGATTCATCGAGTACGGATTTAGCAGGACAACAATTGGCGGGATGACGACGACCTGTAAGGTGCATTTTCAAGCCGATTCACACTGCTAACTGGAAGACGCATTTTCAACCCATTCATTCATTCACAATGCTAAGTGCGAGTAGCATTTGCACACACTGAAGATCACGAGCAAAGACCTTCTGCTGGTTGAACTGATTTTTTGTCATCCATAGTCAAAACGGCGCCAGGGACGCATCACCGTCCTGGTGGCTGGTCCTAAGTTTTTGCCCGTTCCACGTTTAGACGGATTCACCATTGCAACACAACAAAGGTTAATTCAATGGAACACCGAGGCAGCAACCTGCTGTCAAGCATTCAAACCACCAGACCCCCTGCTGAAACTCAAAGAAATATCACCTAACTGAAACATAACCAAGCATATTCACCTTTCTGAACAGTTGCAAAATCTGAAATGTTCCTTCGTTTGATCTACTAGAAAACAATCACCTCTATCTGATTCAACGTGATTATAAAATGTCAGGCATAGCACACAAACGACCGACACCAACTTCTACTGCTCGTGAAGGGTCCTGGTGGTCTAACCATGTAAACAACAAATCATCAGCTGGGAAGCAGCAGAGGTGACAAGACGCTCCTATTATACACTCAAAATATTAAGAGGCGAGTTCTCAAAAAAAAAAAAACAGGTGCCAGAATGGCCAAACACGTCAAAAATAAGACTCGAGTCTATGTCTCCCTTCGGGACCTCTGGCATGGCGCTGCGATCTCCTCCTTCTCGTCCTCCTCTTTCTCCACCTTGTCGCCGCTGCTTCCAGCACCATCAGTCTCGGTGGCCTTGGGCTTCTTCGCCTCAACTGCAGGTTTCACCGTAGACTGCAACAAGCAAATGTTGTGGGCTGAGCTTCTCTTCATATTCAGGATGAAGAGGGCAGTGAAACAATTGGGAAGAACTTACCGCAGGCTTCTTGCCACCAAACAGGATATCCTGAAGAGCACGGTCGCAAAGACGACGACAACCGAAACCAAAATGCCGATAGTGATGTTGGGCTGCTTCTCTCCCTTCTCAATCACATCCTGAGAACATGATAGGATGAACATGTCATTTTCTTGATGACACATTAAGATGTTTGACAAGAGAGGTTAGCAAACGTTTCCAGAACTCACAATGATCTTGGTCTTGTAGGGTGCCAAGAACGGAACATCAGCAATCTTGTATAGGATGTCAAAAACCTTCTTCTGCAATGCGGAGGCAAATCAAGTTAGTGATAAATAAAATGGAAATACAATCCAGTAAAGAAATTAACAGTAATTTATACTATAAAAGATGAAAGAATTGAGAATAATTCCTACCAAGATTAACTTAGCCATATCTCTCAAAAAAAAATGTCTCGAGGGCCACATGTAAGATGATTTGCTTGACAGCGCCAAAGGCGGACCGAGAAAACGCACAAAGGAAAATGTTTCCGCCTAAAACGCAATTATTTTGTCACCACGCCTGGGTTTACCCGCCTGCCTGTGCCCGCCTGCCTCCTATCTCTCCGCTATCTCTCCGCGAAATCAGCCAATCAATCAATCAGCCATCGCCTGCCCCGGCCTCCGCACCCTCCACCGTCGCCTCCTCCACCCCGTCCCCTCGCACGCTGCCGCGCGGCTCGCGCCTCCCACTCCCGCTCCTGTCCCCATCCCCGCCACTCCCCTACCCCTTCCATCCCATTCTTTCCGCATCCGGGAGCCGTCCTCGGGGTCCTCCTCGCCGTCGCTGAAGTAGACGCCCGCCGCTCCGCGCAACGCCTCCTGCTCCGCGTCCTCAAACACGCGGAGGGTCCCCGCTCCGAGAAAGAGCATCGCGGCCTCCCTCCTCTGCTCACGGCTGTGGGAGGCGCGCGCGGCGTGGAGGCCGATGGCGGTGGTGCCGGTGCAGGCGCCGCAGCTATTCCAGGGCCCATCGCCGGAGTCGTGGCCATCGTGGAGGCGGCAAGGGTAGCCGCCCTAGGCCGGCTGGTGGGCTGCGGCTGCGCAACGCCGCCGGAGACCCCCTTCCTCCTCCACACATATCCTCCCCCGCCGTCGCCACTCCCGGTCTCCGAGCGCTCCGACCTTCAAGATCCGCGCGCCTCCGGCCTCCCCCTCGCTCGAGCTCCGCCCGCCTCCATCCTCCCCTACCCGCGCCACCAACGCGGGGCCCTGCCTCCCCGCTCCGGCATCCCCAGCGACGTCCTCGCGGGCCCTCACAGCCGCCGAGCTCCCCGGCTCTCTGCCGCGCTCGCCGACGCCTCCTCCAACTCCAATGGCGTGGCGCCCTCTGGTGTGGTGCCGGATTCACCCTCGCCGTCTCGACCAGATCGGACCCATGGGATGGTAGGAGCTCCCTTGCTTCACGCGCATGAATTTCAAGTCAACACGGCAGGGCACGGGGATCTCCCGCAATGGACATCAAGCAAGCAACGACGGTCAGCGACCACTGTACCCGGCGGCGGACATATGCTGGTAGGTAGGGGCAGGGCCTCACCGCGGGGGATGCGAAGCGGCTGGTGCGCCTTGCCGGAGTGCTTTCAATTTGCCAATACAAATCTAACACTGCAGATTTCAGAAACTGCACACTTTGCTCAAGCTAATTACCTGTTATTGTTCGACTTGGCAGCCTCAACACTGCTGATTGATCATTTTTTTCCTTCCCTGCAGGGCGTTCAGTTCATCTCTGCCAATAGCGTGAGATTCCAATCATCATCACCATCACATGTAAGTGATAGGATTCCTAATTTGTCTAGAACTTCAGCACTTGATTAGTTTAATTATTGAGTCAGTTCTTGTCTTTCGAGAGCCCAATGTGCCAGACATTGTAGTAAATGACTAATGCATGAACAATTAGGTGATGGTGACTGCCAATACGTCAGTACTGACCAGGACATTTGGATGCCTGTTGTTTACATGTTTCCTATCAACCACTGTTCTGCCCCATTTATTAAAATATTCTCAAGGAAAAAAAACAAAGCTGCTTCTGAATTACATGGAGACTTGGCATCAATTGAATAATAAGCATTGAACAATATTCAGAATATATATTGGTCCTAATCATTTAGAAAATGCTACTGTATACACTTCTCTTAAACGAAACTTTCTTATGCTGTATTTCTTTAATATGACTTTATGCATAGGTTGGCATGATAAAATGAGTCCATGTATCTTGAGATACAAAGTCATGGCACAATTTCTTTGAACATATTTACATGTTCGTAAACCCTTGGTAAATACAATTGCTTTTGTCTCAAACTTTCACTTCAAAAATTGCAGAAGTTGGCCTGAGCAAAAATGTGTGTTGAGGATAAAAGTAACAGGTGTCGTTGGTATACCCACCAAGGCCTAAGCCATGGGCAGAAGGACGGCCCACGGCCCAGGTATTCACCCGACCCCCGCGGGATGTCAAGTATAATTTGGTATTTCCCCTGTGTTGAGATATCTGACTTTTAGCATGTGAATGTTAAAATGCTGCTGCTAATCGATCTGGTAGATTATTGCTTCAAGGATACAACTGGAAAAATAACATTTAGTGAATAAACTCAGTATATGGTGTGGATCTGTGGTGATGTTCATGATCTCAGAACCACTGCTATCTTTACCTTGCTTCCATGTAGAACCACTGCTATCTTTACCTTGCTTCCATGTATTTTGTTTCGCCAGCTTCATGCATGTATGAAAATTTGATGTGCTTGTCAAGCCCAAGATTTTGGACTGAAATTTAGATGCCCTTGATGTTAATGTCCTCATCTTGCAACATTTTTATGTTCGGAGACTCACCTTGTAATCACCATTTCTAATTTATCAGACATGTGTTGTTTATTTCATTTACTGCACAAAGTGTGTTCAGAGATTCATCTTATCATAACAGACTCTAATTTGTTAAACTTGTGTTGCTTATTTCAGTTACAGTGCTACTCCAATGTGGCACGGACAGGCCTCGACTCTGATGATCCCCTGCCTAAAGGAACAGTCCTGCTCCCGTTGTTCTTAGGGTTGTATCCAGCTTCGGCGGCAGCGTTGCTCTCGAGGTTAGCGGGTCTTTGCTTTCCTTTTATCCCTTGCCTTGCGTGGTTCCTTCCTGTTTTGACGCCGTCATTTTTGAGGACGTGCGAATCTTTTTGATATCATGATATATCAGACCTGTGTTGCTTTACATGGAATACTAAGTAAAGAAATCTTTTTCCAATAAAACCAATACTGATGTCATGGTATATTAGACCTTGCATTTTCAAATTGAAGATGATGTAAAATTTGACCTGGTTAGGTATATGTAGTTTCAGCTTGCTCTCCCGTTAATCAATTTTCTTTATCTAGAAGTGTTAATCAATTTCTTAGAGCAATGGCATGATGGGTTCTGTTTATTCTGGACAGATGGGTTTTGCCCTCTGATAAGATGAATGACAAGATGTTGGTTCTCAAGCACGTAATTGTCTTTTCCCAATTGGCCTCACATCTGAGAACGTTGCACACCTATTCGGCATAGCACGACTGTAACAAGATCAGGCTGCTGTAAGTTGCCTTATTCTGCTTTCATGGTCACTTGTTCTGCTTTCGTGGTCACTTGTACGTGCAGCACTAACTGTTATCTAATCTAAAGTAGGAGATGGCCTAGAGGTGAGACTGAACAAAGGAAGCACACATGTTTGACTATCCCTTTCCATGTGTTTTTTATGGCACATAAATTAAAACTCACATTATAAAGTTGCAGTAATATGAATGAAAGATGTTTGAGGTGTGAAAAGCAGTCTTTCATAGCGAGAAGCTAATTATCCATGTGATGCCTGGCACTGATGCTTGGCAAGATTTCAAGCACCAATTGTGCTCCCATTGTGTACAAGTATTTTACCCCTCCATATTCACTGATAAAATATCTTTTATGCCATAATAAGTATCGTGCAGCTATAAATATTTATTTTTGATAATATTAATGTCTTATTTGTGAATAGTGATACATGTGCAGGTGGGCTAATGGAGAAGGATCTTACAACATTTTTTCGAGTCTGGCATTCTGGTGTTGCATCAATTAGACCATATTTTAAATTCATGTACCAATCAATAATTAATAATGAATCAAGACAAGATCATACGGTGGATGTGATATAATATTTTTGTTGAACTATTATTATTGTTAATTTATTTTGTTTGATCTGTCCATTAGTTGCTGACCAATATGTGATATATATTCTTGATCTGTCCATTTGGTGGAACTCTTACATCATGGAGTATATTATGGACCTCTGTAGAATTGATGTAGAATTAGTTTTAAACACGTTCCTGGGCACGTGCATAACCACTAGTTGTAAACAACCGGAAGACAGGATTACCTGGAACTCAGAAAGACCATCTGCAGCAGCAGCCGCCGTCTCCTCAGCCTTCTCCTTTTCCTTCTCAACTAAGGGCAAGTACATTGCTACACGTCAGCGGTCTTATGTAAGTCCATGTAGGATTTTTTATTATGTAGCGGAGAGAGAGTGGAGAAAGAGAATAAGGTGGTTGTTTCGTAAGGAAACCATCTCATAGGCTAAAATTTAGGAGTATGAAACCACATTTTCACCATTGTACGAGTTGTTGCCATGCAACTCACAATGTTTTTTTTTCTATGCACAAATTATGGAATTATGTATTTACTATAAGACAAGTTATAAGATACCTCATTGTATGTATTATCTTTTACATCGTCTTAAGATGACGTGGCAATACATGAGACTGCCTATTAGACTAGACCAATGTACTTGTCCTAAGTACTTAGGCTTTCAGGTCTTCTCTAGGATGGAGGTGGCAACCTTCTCATCACCAGCAACCAAAATATTGTCAAACAGGATGGCATCCTGCATCGTCCAGATATCAATTCCCGTAGCAGCAATTGGATCAAAGTCAGGCTTGTCAAGCTCGAAGTACTCAGGGTTGGGGATCTCACGAGGCTTCCAGGTTCCCTCTCTGCCGCCCACTCTCTCCTCCTCTGGACCTCCCGTGCGAGGCACAGCAGCAGGTCCCCAACCGGCTCCTCCTTCATCTCCTCCGGCCCTGCACAGTGGACGAGAGAGGCCGGTGAGGGGTGCAATGGGTGCGGGAGCTCGAGGGGAGGACGAGGGCGAAAGCAATTAGCCAGAGGCCTACCGACGACGGCGAATCGGGGCGACGGGCTCAGGTTGGCAACTGAGGCGGGTGGAGGCGGTCGTCGGGAGCTCAGCACGGCGAGGGAGAGCGGTGGAGCTGCGGGTCGTCGAGGTGAAGCCGTAGATGTGGCGAATCGATCGGAAATGCGCAGTGGGTGATGAATTGCCGGCAATGGCAGCAGGAGGAGGGAGAAGAGTGTAACGACCCGGCCCGGGATAACGGCTCAGATCCACTCTACACGTTGAGTAGACCACACCTGCTAATTAACTCTCTTACGCTTTTGTCCTCGCTTTGCGCAAAAGGATCGATCCGGAATTAATATGCTTCCCGCGACCGACTATTTAAGTTGGTTCACTTCCCCCTCAACTTTCAGTATGGGACTATCCATCCGAAGAGTTGGCATGAGGGTAATGTTGGTAGGAGTACCTTCAGATACAATGATCAAATTCAACTTCTCCATTTCTTGGCACAAAGTTTGATGCAAAGCAGGGGCTGAGATGCAGTCGCAATTGACTTTTCTACTCAATGCATCGGCGACAACATTGGCTTTACCCGGGTGATAATGAATTTTCAAATCATAATCTTTGATTAATTCCAACCATCGTCTCTAACGTAAATTCAACTCATTCTGGGTGAAGATATATTTGAGTGGTCCGAGTATATATGAACAGGATTGCCCAGGAGATAATGATGCCAAATCTTCAAGGCGTGAATCACGAGTTCTAAGTCATGAGTAGCATAATTCTCCTCATGTCGCCTGAGGGCTCTTGAAGCATAAGCGATCACCCGACGGTCTTGCATGAGAACACACCCGAGAACTGTACCAGATGCATCACAATATACATCAAAGGTCGAGTAATATCCGGTTGAGCCAATACCGGAGCCGATGTCAGAAGTTTTCGCAAAGTCTGAAAAGCCTGTTCACATTTGATATCCCAATTAAACCTCACTCCTTTCTTAAGCAATTCGGTCATGGGCTTAGTAATTTTTGAAAAATTCAGGACGAACCGCCGGTAATAACATGCTAGCCCAAGAAAATTCCGAATCTCCGGAACATATGTGGGCGCTTTCCAATTTAAAACATCCTGAATTTTACTAGGGTCAACAGAAATTCCACCCTCTGAAATGATATGGCCCACAAATTGGACCTCCTTGAGCCAAAAGTCACATTTACTGAATTTGGCATATAACTTATGCTCTCTAAGCCGCTGGAGAACAATGCGAAGATGCTCTGCATATTCTTCTTCATTCTTGGAATATATAAGAATGTCGTCAATGAAAACCACGACAAACTTATCCAACTCAGGCATGAATACCGATTTCATAAGATATATGAAATGCGCCGGGGCATTTGTCAACCCAAATGACATAACCAGATATTCATAAAGCTCATATCGGGTAGAGAAGGCTGTCTTGAGAATATCCTCTGCTCGGAGTTTTATCTGATGATAACCCGGGCGGAGATCAATTTTTGAAAATACTTTAGCCCCGACTAGCTGATCAAATAAGATGTCAATTCGGAGAAGTGGATATTTGTTTTTGATTGTGACAGCATTTAAAGGCCTATAGTCCACACACATCCTGAGACTTTGATCTTTCTTTTTAACTAAAAGCGCTGGACAGCCCCAAGGTGAAGTGCTAGGACGGATATATCCCTTATCAAGCAACTCCTGCAATTGCTTCTTTAGCTCTGCTAGTTCATTGGGTGGGATCCGATAAGGTTTTCTAGAGATCAGCGCTGTTTCCGATTGCAGTTCAATGGCAAAGTCAACATTACGATCTGGTGGCATACCGGGTAAATCATCAAAAAAAACATCTGGATATTCACACACCACTGGTATGTCAGCCAGATTTTTGCCCTCAGTGTGAGTCACCATATGGGTCAAGGAGGTATGGTTCTTAAGATGCAAGGTCACAGGACCATGGAGAGAAGAATTGATGTGCACAGTCTATGAAAGAGTGTCTAAAAGAACTCCTTGTTCTTCCATCCAGTTCGTGTCTAGTATAATATCCACTCTTTGGGCCGGCAAAATTATGAAATATGTGGGGGTAGATTTTTCCCTGTAACTGCAGGGGTACTTGTCTGGTCACTTGGTTAGTAATTATTTGACCCCCAGGTGAGTGAATATTGTAAGAACTTTTCATACATTCCATCTCCAACCCAAGTCTGAGGGCACACTCCTTGCTAATAAAGGTGTGAGATGCACCCGAATTAAATAATATGGTAACAGGTTGGTTATTCACTGAAAATGTATCCGCCATCACTGGAGCTCCCTCGGGGATACTCTCAAGGGTAGTGTAGTGCACCTGCCCTGACTTGAAGTGAGCCACTTTCGGCTTTTGATTCTATTTTTTCGAATGCTAGCCTTGCTTAGGTGGCATCTGACAGTCACGTGCAAAGTGACCAATCTGCCCACAGTTGTAGCATGGAAACAAACTCGGGCGCACCCCCGGTTGCGGCACCCAGATCTTCTGCACATTCTGTGGAAGAGTAGAAGGTATGATAGTCCCCTATGGTTGGGTGTACTGAGGTGGCCTATATCCCTACTGCTGCTGTTGTGGTCTATACGCAAAATGGTGCTGAAAAGGGGCTCGCTATGGCCCAGACTGCACGAGGCGGAACCCCTGTTGGGTGCTGCTAGAAGATCCCGCTGCTGGTGCTTTTCTTTTCTTTTCTGCCTTGTGAGCCAAGTGGGCATCCTTCTAAACAATAGCCCCATTGACTAGCTCACTAAAGGTGTTGAATTTAAATATTGCCAGGCGGTCTGGGAGCTTGCTGCTAAGCCCCTGCTAGAAGCAAGCTTGCTTCTTCTCATCATTGTCCACGTGATAGCCAGCGTACTGAGATAAAGTGTTGAAAGCCTGGGCATATTGCATCACAGTGTTATTGCCCTATTTCAGAGCAAGGAACTCTGTAAGCTTTCTTCGAATGACACCTGTAGGGATATGATGTGCCCTAAAAGCTTCTTTGAACTCATTCCAAGAAAACCGAGTGCCAGCAAGGAACATAGCCACGTGGTTATCCCACCACGTATGTGCGGACCTCTAAGTTGCTGAGCTGCAAAAGCTGGCTTGTCATTTTCATTGTATGGGTACAAGGTGAACTTTGACTCTATGGTCCGGAGCCAGCTGTCAGCTTCTAATGGCTCATCCGCCTTATGAAAAAGCGGTGGCTAAGTACCCAAAAACTCCTGGTACCCAGGAAAGGCAGCTGATGGTGATTGTGGTTTCCTGGCCGCGGTGCTGCACCTTGCTGTACAAGCTGACGGAGGAGCTCTGTCTGCTCATTACGCCCGGTCAGCATAGCTGCAATGGCTTGAGCCAAATCGGGCGGCGACGGCGGTGGCAGCGGCCCAGAACCATCTTCTGCCATTCTGCATTCAGCCATGATTGATTTAGTCACATTATCCTGATTACGTGAAAATAATCATGACAGCAACTAATATGTAAATCATGGAAAAATGCAGAAAACAAAGCATTGAATCAAGTTGCAGGAAATTTTCTATATCAAGCCCAGAATATCCGGATTTTCATCCATAATGTCCGAATACAAAGTTCGGAATATTCGGACTTATCTCCGAAATATCTAAGTATCCACACCATGTTCACAATGTCCGGACTATCCAGACATTTATCCGGAATGTCCGGATTCCTATGCCAACACTGCACACTGGTGCCTTTTTATAACCCTAGGACACTCATCGAATAACCCTACTAAGACATACTCTAGAATGCAATTTCAAAATGATGAATGCCATGATGCACGATCGGCTTACGTCCTACGTCCTTTCCAACAAAATTTGCCAATCAATATATAGGGCAATATACGTAGACTTGTGGTGGCATACATACGTACTCTCCCTAATATACATCTAGCCATTTTGTACTCGTCCTACTCACGTCCATCATTTGTTAGTGTACCTGTAGAAACCACAATCTATACCTCTGAGCCTTTCATGCCAGTACTCATGAAAAGATCACGGCAATGAAGTCAGTAATTTGAGCAAGAATGTAATTTGTAATGGAAACTAATGTGCTGGAGGTTAGTGAATATATTAATGTTGCCACCTAGTATAATTTAACCATGTACTATATATGGCCATTTTATCCTTTTTGGGCCATATCATTTCGGAGGGTGGAATTTCTGTTAACCCTAGTAAAATTCAGGATGTTTTAAATTGGAAAGCGCCCACATCTGTTCCGGAGATTTGGAGTTTTCTTGGGCTAGCAGGTTATTACCGGCGGTTCATCCCGGATTTTTCAAAAATTGCTAAGCCCATGACCGAATTGCTTAAGAAAAGAGTGAAGTTTAATTGGGATGTCAAATGTGAACAGGCTTTTCAGACTTTGCGAAAACTTCTGACATCGGCTCTGGTATTGGCTTAATCAGATATTACTCGACCCTTTGATGTATATTGTGATGCATCTGGTACGGGTCTCGGGTGTGTTCTCATGCAATACTGTTGGGTGGTCGCTTATACTTCAAGAGCCCTCAGGCGACATGAGGAGAATTATGCTACTCATGACTTAGAACTCACAGTCGTGGTTCATGCCTTGAAGATTTGGCGTCATTATCTCCTGGGCAATTCTGTTTATATATACTCGGACCACAAAAGTCTCAAGTATATCTTCACCCAGAATGAGTTGAATTTACTTCAGAGATGGTGGTTGGAATTAATCAAGGATTATGATTTGGAGATTCATTATCACTCGGGTAAAGCCAATGTTGTCGCAGATGCATTGAGTAGAAAAGTCAATTGCAACTGCATCTCAGCCACCGCTTTGCATCAAACTTTGTGCCAAGAAATGGAGAAGTTGAATTTGATCGTTGTATCTGAAGGTACTCTTACCAACATTACCCTCATGCCTACTCTTCGGGATCGGATTATTTCTTCTCAAGAACATAACGTTGGGATGCAAAAGATTCGTCAAAGACTTGCTGAAAATGACCCGAAGGTGGAGTGTTTTCGTTTAGATGAGGCTGGTGTTCTATGGTTTAGAAACCGTTAATGGTACCTAAAGATTTGGAGCTATGGAAGCTAATTCTTGATGAAGCTCATCTTTCTAGGTATTCTATCCACCCCGGCAGTAATAAAATGTACCAAGATTTGAAATAGCGATTTTGGTGGACAAGGATGAAGCGAGAAATTGCCAAGTATGTGTCGGAATGTGACACTTGTCGGAGGGTTAAAACGAGCCATTTGAGATCAGCTGGTCCTTTGCAGCCCTTGAGTATTCCATCATGGAAGTGGGAGGACATTAGTATGGATTTCATTGTGGGCCTACCCAAGACTTCAAAAGGTTATGACTCTATCTGGGTTATTGTGGACCGTCTCACGAAGTCAGCCCATTTCCTCCCTGTGAAAACCATCTATAGGGCACAACATTATGCCGAGCTGTATATCAGTCGTATCCTGAGTTTACATGGGGTACCCAGAACTATCATTTCTGACCGTGGTGCCCAATTCGTTTGCACGCTTTTGGGAGCACTTCCACGCAGCCCTTGATACTCAACTTATTTGTAGTTCAGCTTACCATCCCCAGACCGATGGTTAGACAGAGAGGATCAATCAAATTCTGGAAGATATGCTCAGAGCTTGTGCACTCTCCTACAGCAAGAAATGGGATGAGTGTCTACATTTGGCGGAATTCTCTTATAATAACAACTATCAAGAAAGTATAAAAATGGCTCCTTTTGAGGCATTATATGGGCGAGGATGTAGAACTCCATTGAACTGGTAAAAAGCCAGTGAAAGAAATATTTTTGGATCCGATATAGTTGGTGAGGCTGAAAAACAAGTTCGGGTCATACAGGAGAATTTAAAAATTGCACAATGTTGGCAGAAGAGTTATGCGGATAAGAGACGTCGGCCCCTGGTATTCCAAGTTGGTGATCAGGTTTATCTTCGGGTGTCCCTGATGAAAGGTGTTCAAAGGTTTGGAGTAAAGGGAAAATTGGCACCTCGATATATTGGACCTTTTCCTATTATTGAATAATGTGGACCGGTAGTATATCGAGTGGAGCTTCCTTCACAATTGTCAGCAGTTCATAATATATTCCATGTCTCTCAGCTCAAGAAGTGCCTCCGTGTTCCAACTGAGGTTATTGATAGGGAGAATTTACAGTTGGAGCCTGATCTTGTTTGTCCGGAGCATCCAGTAAAAATTGTTGATCACAAGACTCGGGTTACTCGGAATCAAGTTAGTAATTTCTATAAAGTTCAGTGGAGTAATCACTCCGAGCGAGAAACTACTTGGGAAATGGAGGAATTTATTCAGTTCAGATATCCTAAGTTGCTACAAACTCACCAAGGTACATAACCTCCCGTTTTCCATTCAATTTGGCACCTTCACCATAAATCTCGGGATGATATTTCTTTTAGGGAGGAGGATTGTAACACCCTCCCCGGATACTCCGGCCGTAGGCCCGGAAACTCCGGACGAAACGGTTGGGCGTATTTAAACCCAAATCTTAGCCTCTCCACTCTCACTCAGCTCTCTCTTCTTTCTTTCTTCTTCCTCCCCTAGCTGGGGTCGTTTCCCCATCTTCGTCCACCAGATCGTTGATTCCTTCCACGAGCATCCTCCTCTCCTCGTTCTCCACTTTCCCCAAGCCCGTTTGATCCATTCCTCGGCCGAAATCGGCTCCCCACAGCCGTCCACTATTGTTGGCTGCTCGGAGATCCATCCTCAACACCGACGACCTCTTTCGGGACCTCTTCTTCGGCTTTCAACCCTTGAATCAATTTCCAGGTGAGCCCTCAACCTTCCTCGGCCTTTCTCCGCACTTTTTCCTCGCCGGTGCCCTGGGTACGCCGTGCGCGCCGCCGCACCCCATGGCATGCACAGTAGATTACCTTTTATTAGGTTTGCCCAGACACTCTGGGGAAAACTTCGGGAAAAAGCCCAGATACTTCGGATTTGGAAATCCGGATACTCCAGATTTGAGTTTAGATTTCCCTTTTTGTTAGAATTTGCGAGCAGCCCGGATACTCCGGTGTTAGGTCCGAATTCTCCGGACTTGGGGGTCCGGATACTTCGAAAGTACATTCAGATACTCCGGGTTTTGGGGTATTTTTGACAAGCGGGCACATATTTGTGTAGATCATTTGTAGTTATATTCGACCAATGATTATTTTAAGTTGCAAATCATGTCTGCATTTCTCATGTCATGTTCATACATGTAGAAACAGTGACTGAGGAGGTGGTATATGAAGTGGTGGTCGCGGAGCCGCATGACCAAGCGGAGCAAGCCCAGAAGGTGGGTTCCAAGGATTCGGGCCAAGGCCCAGCTAACCTAAGTGCAAAGTAGCAGCCTGAAGGCAAGCACCAGTGCATAACCCCTAATTTAAATTTGTGCAATGTATATAATGAAGTAATTGTGCATTAGGTTTGTCGGAGTTGAATGAAATCTTAGATGCATAATTTCTAGGTTCCATGAGTCCTATACTAGTATGTGTAAGTTGATTGCCTTGCCATGCTAAATAGGACTCAGTAGAAGTCGAGTAATTTTCTGTTACTCGTGAGATATGGGATGTCTCTATAAATTCGCAGCTATGGAGTAATGGAATATGGAGAAAAAAAAAGGATTTGGAGACCGAGCAGGAAAGGAGTAGCCCCGTCTGTGTTGGTAGAGGACCATTCGTTGTCTGGCCCTGCTGATCGAGTTTGAATTGTACTAACCGCATGCCGGGAGTAGGAGGTAGTCAAAACCGGTAAGTCTAGTACTGCCTCACTTCGAAAGTATATGACTCAACTCACTTCCTAGGGTAGTCGAGTGGCCGCGGAGAATTGGGGATGTATGTTTTTACTTTTGGTGGTCCCTCATAGGGCTCGGCTGACTATATGATGGTGGGGTGGTCCTATAGTTCGAGGCGGGGAGGGGAATGGTCGGTGCATGTGGTCCGACGGGGTTTATGTGTGCCGTGTTGGTTAGGTCCACCTTGTAAGGTTAAATCGGATCAATTCGCCGTCAGTCGCTCTCGAATATGAGCACTTTGGTCACAGTACCGCATCGTAGTAATTCTTTATGGAACATGAATGACATATGGTAATGATTATCCTGAACTAATACTCAATGTTTACCATGATTGCTTTAGATATGCAAATATTAGTGGATAATTTATCTATATAAAATATTGAGCTAAAATACTGAAAATAAGGATCTACTTTAGTCGCTTTTCCGCAAAATATACTATCAGCCAGAAAACCTTGCATGTCTAGATAATGGGCTAAGTATACCCATAGTCGGGTAAGTCTTGTTGAGTATTAGTTGCTCAGGGTTTGTTCTTCAAAATTTTATTCTAGGACCTACGGACATTGACTTCTGCTCCTGCTGTGTCATGTTTGTCCGTCGGGATGCAGAGGGGTGGGAGGTGATTGGACCAGACTCCTAGACTAGTAAATTACTAGATTGCACACTGGTGGATAGAATGTGTAATCTCCTCTCAGATTTTGAGCCGACCGGTTTGACCGGTTCGTGGACCGGTCCGACCGGTAGAGCTGGGCAGATCGCGGGTACCGGTTGGACCGGTTGGGTGAACCGGTCGGACCGGTTGTGCAAAGACAAAATAGGAAGTAGTGTAGTTGTAGGTCTTCATCTTGAACTTTGGTTTTGACAGTTGTAAAATTTGCAAATTACATGTATATTTATATTTGTATATGTTTGAACTGAGTTTGTATGCCGGCCGGTCAGACGGTAGCCCAGCCCACCGTGCAGAGCATGGATCACGGCGGCCACGCGTCGAGCATCCTCGCTGGCGAGCGCGCCGTGGCCACGCGCCGGCCATCCTCGGCGTCGACTGTCCTCATCCTTATATCTGAGTTGGCGCCCCGGATATTTTCCTCCTCTCCCTCTCCCTGCTTCCTTCTTCTTCCTCCTCGTGCCTCCATTAACGAGCTCAAGCTCGAGCTCGCCCTCGTCGCCAATACTCCTCACACAAGCCACCGAAGTTTAATTCCTTGCACAGGCTGCAGCCTCACGAGCTCCTCCTTCGATGCCCCCACCCGGCCGGTCGAGTCCCTCACCGGAGTAGCATCCCCAGCGACACAGACCGCCTGTGAACAGTGCATCCGCCCCTCACCGTCGAGTTCCTAGCTCCGGCCACCATTTCGCCTACCCCATGGCTCAAATCGACCGTAAGTTACCTCCTAAAGCTGGTGCTCTCCACGTTCCGCCGCGTTCACTGACTTTTCACATTCGTTCTCACGCCTTGCCGCCGGTCGACACCACCTCCACGCCGCCGGCCATGCTCAGCTCGATTTCTTCGTGTACATCACCCACCAATGGTTGCACCTTGTCTTGTAGGTCATGTAGGGCCTACTCCTCGCCGCCGGCTAGAGCAGCTCGCCGCCCTGTCGGCCATGGCCATAGTCCCAGTTAGCACCGGTCTGACCAGTTGAAACATCCAGTCTGACCGGTAGGGGTGTTTTATTCATTTGACGAAAACTTGTAGATTGATTAACAAATTAAAAAATATCCTAAAAATACAAAATTAGTTTTGTTAGATTGGGTATATCTATATCTACTAGAGAAAAATATTTATTCTTGTGAAATGTCCTTTTTGCTCCTGTTAGAATTTAAATGGTGTTTAGACTTATTTAAATTGTTTATACCGATCTATTAGTCCAAAAATTATGAAATTTTGGCAGTTATTTGATTTAGACATGTGTAATCCACTATAAAAAGTTTCATGTCCAGAAAATGTAGTTTGATGTGTTAGTGGATTCTTCGTGTGTTAGTATATTTAGAAGTTACGGAATAGTTACAATTAAGAAGAATCATGTTAAATTAAATTAGAAAACTATACCAGGATTCTGACTTAGCTGGGGTTTAGTTTTGGCCAGCCGGTCTGACCGATTGGAGGAACCGGTCTCGGTAACGTGGCCAGTATTAGAGTAGGACCGGTCCGACTAGTAGTAGCCAGATTTGTTTTATCGGAACTCCCGACACCCATGTTGGAACTTCCGACGCACTTAAACCCAATTGGCTGAGCACCCCTTGTCGGGAGTAGTCCAAAACTTTCGACGGTCACCGAAACTTCCGACCCATGGTTTGGAACTTCCGATCAACCGTTTCAGTGTCACACGATCACAGCCGGTTTGACCAGTTTGATAGACCGGTCTGACCTGACCAGTGGTGTTAGATTTGCAACTTCAGCTGAAACTTGTAAATTTCATAGAAAATTTTAGAAAAATAGGAAAAATGTAAAACTAAGTTTGTTAGTTTCATGTTTTCATGCTCTGTAGGATAAAACTATAAAATATATTTTTTAACAAGTTTTACTGTGTAGTTTTAATTATGTTAGATAAAATGAGTTTAATTTGACAGTCCTTTCTCAACCCACGGTCCGATCGAAACAACACCGGTAGTCTCACGCGAAGGTGAGCGCAGATGATACAAGCACGACATATAATTTGAAAATACAACAACATGACATACTACGATATAATAATTTTACAAACCCAGTTCAAACATATACAAATATAGATATACATATAATTTGCAAATTTTACAACTGGCAAAACCAAAGTTCAAGATGAAGGCCTACAACTACACTTCTTCCTATTCTGCCTTTGCACATCCGGTCCGACCGGTACCCATGATCTGCCCAGCTCTACCGGTCAGACCAGTCCACAAACCGGTCAGACACAAAATCTGAGAGGAGATTACACACTCTACCCACAAGTGTGCAATCTAGTAATTTCCTAATCTAGGAGTCTGGTCCAATCACTTCCCACCCATCTGCGTCCCGATTGACCAAGTTGACACAAGTGACAGAAGTAAATATACGTAGGTACTAAAATAAAATTTTTAATAATAAACACTGAGTAACTCAGCGAGTTCACGGTTTCGGCCTCCCCTTCCTGTCGGCGGCGGCTTGCAGCGGCGGCGGCAGCAGCAGATGCGGCCCCTGCTCGTCCTCCAGCGCCTTCCTCCATCGCGCAGCACCAACCTAAGTCCGACGCGACCACCTCCAATCGGCGTCCGCCGGCCCCGCCGCCCGCCAGCGCCTCCGCCTGCCCGCGCCTGCCAGCCAGGCCGTCCCGACGCGCCGCATCGTGTCGTCGCGCCGCATCGTGCCGTCACCTCCGGCCTCCGCGCTCCGTGCTCCGCGCCCCCGGCCAGCCTGCACCCTGCAGCCGTGGCCCCCTGTCTCCGACCGTGCCGTGTCGCCTAGCCGGCTGCTGGCAGGCCGCAGACGCGCGCCCCCTGGCCCCGCTGCGCAGCAGCCGCATCAACGGCCAGCGGGCCCGCCGCCTGCTGCGCCGACGCACGGCCACTATACGGGGTGCTGGCGCCTGGCGGTGAGTGATTTGGAGGTGAGGGAGAAGGAACAGAGGAAGGGGATGGCTCGTTCCTGCAGGCTGCAGCTAGCGGGAGAGGATTGGTGAAGACAGGGAGGCGGCGGGCGGTGCTGGTGTCGGCGAGTCTGGGCAGTCGGAGGCTTGGAGCTTTGGATAAGGTGCGCGTCACGTGTAATGAATGATGGTGTGCTGATGTGGCCATTTGGCATAGCTAACAGGTTTCAGATTTGGCTTGGACCAAAAATGTTAATGGCTCAACTTGGGTGTTTTCGGTGATTTCGGTTGACCGAGGCCTGAGATCGAATCACTTATAATAATTGTTAAGATCTTCTGGTTTAGGAAACTGACTTGTTTTAATTCCATGACCAATAGAGCTATTTATAATTTTTCGCATCATGCCTAATCCAGAGTGACCAAGCCTTTCATGCCAGATCCTAAAAGATTCTGGATTTTTAAATATAGTTGACATCGCAACATATTCTAAAGAGGGCTTAATTTTTGTGTAATACAATCCAGAGAAGGCGCCAGTCGTTTTCTCGACCACTTTTATTTGGGTATCTTCAGACTCCGTTATATTGAGGTATTCAGCACCTCTTTGGCATGCAGTGGTAATATGATAGCCACTACGACGGATGTCTTTAAATGTAAGAAGATTACACTCAGCTCCCGGATATAGGAAAGCTTCATCTACAAAAATCCTAGTATCATTTGGGAGGACCACAACAGCTCGACCGGAGCCAACGATGCGCCGGCAATCGTGAGAACATTTTCAGTTCGTTTCTGTAATGTCTGAAAATATTTCGTATCTCTCAATATTGAGTTTGTGGCAGCGCTATCGACTAGGCAATAATCCTCTTCTTCAGCCTCCATAGGACTGTACGATGCACCCTTGTTCCATTAAAATATCATTAATTGAGTTATGTATCCGTAACAAACTATGGGCATGTATAGTATAACTTATATGGAATAAACATAGCATGCATGCATGTACGGAACAAGATAAAGCCACAAATTTAATACTAATCCAGGAAACCATATAAGATCCAAACGCTAATCGACCAGTGCAAGCAAATAATTTAGTTTGCTCAAGGAGAGCATTATTACATCACGACCATAATAATTCTTCTGGAAATAAATCAAACTGAGTAAACTAAACTGAATCCAAGTAATCTAGGCAAATGACTGATGACTCGGAAACTACTCCATGTCCCCATAATCATCGTCGAGGGTGTCCTCTTCATCGAGGTTGCAATCAATGTCGCCATCCTGGTAGCTGGAGCAGAGGCATCAGTTGGATCAACATCCATAGCAGTAGAAGTATCATCTATCTTCTGGACAGATTGGGGTAGCACCGCAACGTGCTCTCCAGTCACGGCATCAACAGGTGCCTGAACAAAATGAGCCTCTGGATTTTGACGCTTCTTCCAATCCTGATACATCTGGATCAGGTGCGGTTCAGTCCTACATTGGCGAGACCAATGGTTCATTGATCCACAACGGAAACAACCCTTGTTTGGGTGCTCACTCGTATTTGCATCACCTTTCTGGCCGTTCTGGGCCTTGCATTTTCCTTGGCCGCGAGGCTTCTGGCCTTTGTTAAATTGCTTCTAGAACTTCCCCTCATTATGTCCTTGCTTCTTACTGTACATGCCTTTCTTGTAAAAGGTCTTATTCTTCTTGTGAAAACTTGCATGTGCTTCAGGCAATGCATTTGAGCCAACAGGGCGCATATTAAAATTTTTCATCAAGAGCTCATTTTGAGTCTCGGCAGCAAGAAGGACATTAATAAGTTCAGAATACTTTCTGTACCTATTATTACGGTACTGCTGCTGGAGCACCATATTTGAAGGGTGGAAGGTCTCGAGAGTCTTCTCAATCATCTCGGCATCTGTGACCCTCTGCCCACCGAAGCGAAGCTGTCCAACAATACGGTGAAGTGCAGAGTCGAGGAAGCGCAATTGTGACCAATCACGCCTGGCCTGAGGGAGGACCACAGTCCTTTGCTTGCCAAAACGCTCCTCGAGCGCTAACCACAGCTTAAGCGAGTCACGCACCTCAAGATACTCCTGCTTGAGATCTTTGCGGATATGGTGCCTCAGAAAAATAGAAGCCTTAGCAATCTCATGTGCTGGGATTGCAGGTGCACCATCCGCACGTGGAGTGATTGTATGAGTCAACTGCATAGCTGCCAAGTGGAACTGACAGTCCACAACCCAGGTCTGGTAGTTCTTGCCATTCAACATGAGGCAATCGAACTGCCTTGCCGCGACTTCACCCATTGCCTATAAGATCACTTCAGGTAAGTACACATGAATATAACTTAGATAAATCAGTTTGATATGGTCAGATGCAATTCCTAGATTTTTCATGCATATTAATGATTTTCTAGTACTGGAAGGAGGCCTAATAGCAGTTAAACATATGTCCAGCAACAGAAAAACAATCACGTAATAAAAGCATGGAAGAGATAGAAATAAAACTTATGAGAAAAAAAAAGAGCATAAGCTGCCGCATATAGATTAACGGTGCTTGCATCAAAACTTTAAATAGCCAAGCTTAAAACCCTTTCAAGATCAGAGAGCTAGTATGCATTGTAAAGTACTTCTGGACTTAATTATGTGCGACAAATACATACATATAACAGGGTAAAAGCAATCATGTGAAAACTGCCATTGGTTAAACACCGTGACATGAGACTATCATGTATACGCTTCAGGGTATGAACCATAGAATATACAGCTACCGAATTACCAACAACATCCGGTGTTAATAATAAACCAGAAAAACGGTGGGAGCGGTTGTACTCGCGCGAGATCCACGGAGTGCTTGTGGTGGACGGCGGCGGCGGCGGCGCATCAGGGCCAACGATAACTATGGCAGTCGGCGCAGCGCGTTGCCGCAGGCAGTAAAGGATACTCGTGAGGCTGACTTCAGGCGGCGCATACGAGATATACATAGAGCTGACTTCAGGCAAGCTCACGTGTTGCACGGATGGAGTCGCCGGCGGACGCGCAGGGGGCCAAAGGCCATGCACGCTGGGGTAGCCGGCGCCGCGCTCAAGTGTCTGATGTACGTACGTAATCAAATCTACAGGATCCAAAAAAAACATGCATATGCATAGATAGATCAATCTGGTACTAGCAGGGTTAGGTAAGCAACCAAAATACGAGATGCTAAACATGCTAGATGTCATAAACATGTAGAATCAGAAAAGATCTACAAGACACTATTGGTACCGCATCTCATCTAGATTAGCATGCACGCTATCCAAACAAAGGCTACGGAATTGACATCTAGCTAATTGCAGATAGATCGCATCTAGTATTAAACAAACAGAGCACATGCAAAAAGTAGCGAATACGGATTTGACCATTGGTTCCGTGCTCTACTCTGCCTTCTACTTTTTTTTTCGGGACAGCGGGTGTGTGGGTGATTGAATGAGCGGGGGGTTTCACATGCATATGAATGTGTAACTAAAAGAAAAAACATTGAGAAAAATAGGAACAAAAAAGTCACAAATATTTAATTAAAATGTGAAACAATTCTCCGGGATCTCATGCTCAGACGTATAGGAGGGTGGATTTTTTGTTTAAAAAAATAAAAAAAACTGATTGGCTATTGTTCTCCAACGTATGCGTCCATAATATACATCGAATAAGGTCATCTTTTTTGTAACCATAAACTGCACACCACCATCTTCACTTATAGAACTCGATGGTCACGCTCTGAAAAATTTTGGAAATGAAAAATGTGACTCTTGTGTTCAACTGTTATATATAATAAGTTTGCAAACTGAACAAAAAAGATATTCACAGATGGACTTACATGCATGCTTAATATGTTTTTTATTTCAACAAGGGTTTCGTACTTTTCTTTGCATGGGTGTATCAGCAAGTAGTAGGATATGCATTCACGCAATGGTTTTGCATCTTCCTGTGCGAGAGAAAAAACACAAAATTCTATTTAAGATATTTTCTACATTAGAAAGAATGAAAATAAAAAAGAGAAAAAGAAAATGCAACCTGGTTTATAGTTCTGAAAAACTTTGAACTCTGAAGCTATAAACTTTATATTACAATAAGGGGAGTTTCATAATAGTTTGAAAAAAACTTTTGAACCTGATGCTATGAAATTTTTACTATCACATTAATAAATTTTATTAGCTTCCTAGAAAACTTTGAAATATGTACCTATGAACTTTTGTAGCTCCAGAAAAAAAACTTTGAAAAACAAAGCCATGAACTTTGTAGTACAACAGTAATAAAGTTTTGCAGCCATAGAAACTTTGAAAATGAAAAAATATGTGAACTTTGTAGTAGCACAATAATAGACTCCCTGGTCCCCCACCCCCACCCCAAAACTTGGAAAACTGAAAACATTAAACTTTGTACTACCACACTAGTAAAACTGCTATAGCCCCCTCCCCCCCCCCCACACACACACACAATCACACACAAACAAAAAAAAAAGAAAACTATGAAATCTAAAACTATGAACTTTGTACTAGCACATAATTACATTTTGGTGATCCGAAAAAACTTTGATATCTGAAACTGTGAACTTTGTACTAGCACACTAATAAACTTTGTAGTCCCAAACTGTAAAATATGAAACTCTGATCTTTGAATAAGTAAGTAAATATATTTTTGAGTACTCATGAACCTTGAAAAAAGTAGAGGTGGGGGTAAGGAAAAGTGTACTCACTGGTTTGAACAGGTGTTGCTTCTCGCCATCATGGCTTTGCATGAGTTTCATGACAAATATACCGCTATCGCAGCTGTGTGCAACAAATAGAGAAAGGCAGAAAAAAAACTGCAGATTACTAACAAATTCTCATTTGTACTACTACCTATAACTTTTGAATAATAATAATCGAAAAGTGTATAATGATTGTGAAAACATTGTTGCTATCATATATTCAAAAAAGCTCTAATATTGTATATCAAAAAACTTTACAAAAAAATGTTATGAATCTAGTTCATAACGGGGTAGACATCTGCCGGGAAGATAGCCGGACGGCGACGACTGATTAGGTTGGGATTGGGTCTAGACTGGGGAGATGAATTGGGGATTGGGACTAGATTGATTTCTCATAATTCTTGCCTGCCTTGAATGTCATATCTCCTCTCTTTATATATAGAGAGGGTTCCTTGACTCCTAAGTAAGACCTAATCTAATCCCTAAACCTAACCCTAATGGGCCTGACCAGCCGGCCCATAAGACCTCCGACTGCCCATGACATTGCTCCCCTCTTTTTGAGCAGCTCGTCCTGAGCTGCAACACACCCTGCTTATAAAGACGACATGACTCTTTCGAAATTAAACACCTAAAAAATAAGCCTTTTACATCTTGGCTTATTTTCTTATTTCCTATTAAGACAAACTAATTTGAAAGACTCAATTTGTGGAGCTCTCCGGAATTTAGGTGGACCCCATCCTGACGCATGCAGAGAGAGAAGGCAGAAGCACCTCCACCCATGCGCCACCAACCCCTCCTAGTAACTCGCATGCAACCCGCAATTAGGTGTGCACGCAGCAACAAATCCCCCCAGGAAGCACTCAAATGGAGCAAACATGACAACTCCTGGCTCCCATGGAAATTGCAGACTTGTGGGCTGCACGTGAACTGCTGTGTCATGAATTATGTGGCGGCCCACTAGCCAAACAGCAGCTTTTTTGGCCCACCACAAGCCTAGCTCCGTGTCTCTCCCCACGGGTAAGGCACGCTCCGTCACCCCGTTCATTGCCGCAATCTGTGGCTGAGGAGATGCAGTGGAAACCTGCAAGGCCGAGCGGAAGGGCGGCGGCACGCGGTGACTCAAAGAAGCCCTCCATGGCTGCCAGCGGAGGCAACCCCGCAGCGGCCATCGGTGGCGGTGGCCTCGCATCGACCTGCATCACGCGCTTGCAGGCAGCGGACCACGGAGGCGACCTTGCTGCGGCCGGCACCATGGGCGCCATGGGCGGCCGGTTTGTGGCAACAGGCGCCTAGCTGACGGTGCTTTCCGCCTGACGAAGCGGAGGTGTAATCGCCCCACGCGGACGCGGAAGGACGGCGGCGTCGGCGGCTGCACGCTGGACCCAGACGAGCTTTCTCCCGCTTCTAGATGCTGAACAGCGACGCCAACAGATTGAAGATGGTTGCCGGCGTCATTCATCATCTTCAGCAGATCTGCGACCTTGCTCGGCAGGGCCGCTAGGTCAGCGGCGCTTGGGGCCAGCGGCGCCAGGGTCTCCAGGGTGGAGTTCATCTTGGTCATCATGGTGTTCATGTCTTCAATCGCCTTTTGCAGGGATTCCATGGTGGCCATGGAAGGGGAACCCGAGCAATCTGATACTAGTTATTATGAATCTTGTTCATAACGGGGTAGACATCCGCCGGGAAGATAGCCGGACGGCGACGGCTGATTAGGTTGGGATTGGATCTAGACTGGGGAGATGAATTGGGGATTGGGACTAGATTGATTTCTCATAATTCTTACCTGCCTTGAATGACATATCTCCTCTCTTTATATATAGAGAGGGTTCCTTGACTCCTAAGTAAGACCTAATCTAATCCCTAAACCTAACCCTAATGGGCCTGACTAGCCGGCCCATAAGACCTCCGACTGCCCATGACAAAGAAATGCATATTGAAAACTTAAAAATACATGTATTTGTAGATATGAAAACATGTTTAAATCAAACTTTAATTCAGAGCATGCGCTGTGTGCAGAAAAAATGAAAAAAAAACTTTGTACTAGCATGTTTTCAAACTTTATACACCAGAGTCTGCGACTTTGTAATGAAGCACTGAATCAAGAACTCTGTATGTAAGTTAAATTTAGAGACCTATGCTAGTAATGGAATTGAGTAATCATACATACATCTCAAACTGGACCATAAGACAAAAAATAGCAAACAAATATATATACATACCTTCTTCTCCATTGGTCCTGTCACTCAAAATCTAGAGGATGTGCCTTAAAAAGAATGTCCTGCAAAGAGAAATAAAAAAATGGTAAGATAATTAGGGCTGTTTTTTGTTGGAAGATAATTAGAACTTCAAAAATATAAAGTTGGAAAAGTTTCCATTGAGCATTTTGAACTACAAAAGTTTGAAAATGTCCTTCTACAAAAGATCCAAAGCCTTTGTAAATCTTAACTTTGAGTCCAAATTTATGAACTTTCCACTAAGACATTGTAAATTTATGCTATCACATTATAAAGTTTGTACACCCTACTTTGCAGTTCTTAAAACTTTACAGTAACGGCTGCAGGATTTTTGTACTAGCGCATTTGAAAATGGTTATTGTAAAAACATATGTTCAGAGCATCTTGACTTTATACACAAGAAAAAAAATATGAGCAGAAAAGGCATTGACAAGACAAACCAGTAAACTTTCAACTAAAATATTTTCAATGACATGCTTTATACAGTAAATTCAAAAACTTTATACTATTGGATTGAAAACTTTATACTAAAATATTTTCAACTTTATACAAGCATATTATAGACTTTGTACACCTGGATTGAAAACTTTGCAAATACAAAAACTTTGAAAGCACATGTTAGGGGCTTTTTAGTAAAAATTTATCTGAGGGCAAATCTGAAACTTCATATATAAATAAATGTGCACAATCCAAAACTTTTAAGTAAATGCCTATAAATCTTTGAGACTGGATATGAAAAACTTTCAAATTATATATTAAAAGTCCAGCTTTCAACATCATTTGAAAAAACTTTGCGATCACAACTGACCAACTTGAATCCAGAACATTGAATCAAAAAATTGTATTATAATCAAAATTTGGATTATCGGAACATTGAATGTAGAAAAATGGTAGAAAGCCATAAATTTGAATCCAGAAAACTTAACAACTTGAAGATGGAAACAAACCTTTTAAATAGACACAGAAAAACTTTCTAAAACAACTTAGCAAAATTTGGGGACGTATCAAAAAACTTTATATAGAGCAACTTTGAAGATATACATTTATAAACTTTGTACACCACTAACTTTAAAACCACAATCAGAAAACTTTGTACATGGTTTAGTAAAACTTTGTAATGGTATACTTAAAACTTTTAAATACATATAATTTTTTACTAGCAAGTTATCTATTGGAGAAATTGATGAGATTATTATGTATATAATTCCTTGGGAGTTTGTTGTGGCATGAAAATAATCTGGGTACTTAATTACATGGCAAAAAATAGCTACCTGACTAATGCTTGCATGAAGTGGCTAGTAGGGCATAAGCTTCCAAAATGAAGTTGTATAAAAACTGATGGCTGAAGTACCGGGAAGAAGGCATTCAAAGAAAAGAAAAAACTAAAAAGACCCCTACATAGCAAAAAGTGGGTGCCTGACCAATGCTTGCAACAAGTGACCAGTAACACATAAGTCGTATAGGCTCACTAGGGGTTACCGGTTTCCTAGAATAGCTCACTAGGGCTTAAATGTTTTTCTGATGAAAGTTAAGCATAAGTGCCTTGCCAAAAAGAACATTCGAAAACAGACAAGATTACAGTCGTGACGCTGAAAAAATCGGTTGTACATGTTGCTTGTGATAGGGAGGGCCCTTGCCTATGCTGTAGAACTTAAACGCCTAACAATTGACTGAACATAACAGATGAGATATCTTTTACTATTTTTGTGCATTCTGAATAAGAAAGATCTCTCATCTATACGACACTAGGAGATAGAGAGCACACACCAGTCTCACACACAACACAGACCAGGCAATGGCCTAATTAATCAGAGTTGGTGGAGAGCAAATAAAATGAAAGGGACAGGAAAACCCTCCCTCTAAGGTAGTTAGAAAACCCCTCTCAGTGTCATGTCCCTCTCCAACAAAACTATTTGCATTTGCATGTCAATCAGTCCTTACATACATGTAGTGCAGGGGAACAAAAAATCCTCTACAGTAAACTGCAGAGGCACTGTGCCACTGCCATGTGGACCAAAAAATTGCAATCAGGGTATTCAATTAATGGCAAATACCCAACTACCAACTGGTGCAGCTAGCAAAAGAATGAATACTTGAAACACCCATAACCATTGGATAGCTCAAACAGCTTATTCAGCAAAGCGTATAGAAAAATGATATGTTTAGATGGCCACATGATATACATCATATATAAATATTGGAATGAATTCCCTTTGTTCTCTATCAACTAGGGATGCATCATTAATATATTGTGTATGTTCCAAGTTCATGATATGGCAGCTAGAAAACAGTAGAACATTTTAACTGCTGATCACACCAGAATCTAAGTTTAGGCGCATCAGTTGGAAACAATTATATTTGAATTGATTCCTTAACTACCTGAACTAGTGTAAGAATGCTATCTGCAAGAATAGGATAGATATGGCATCAGAATCTTTGCAGTAACCATATTGCGTGGAACACAGGTAATAGCAAGTAGGTCCCCCACAGAGAAGTACAGAAACTTGATATGAATAAAAAATGATCCCCAGGGCCTCCTAAAAGAGCATATCCATTGTAGAAAACGCAGAAATCTCAAATGCAGAAAATGATGCTCAGCCTTGTCTCAATCTTTTCTCATTGTCTTGGCCCAAGACTCAGTATCTGATTAATAAAACTTTGTAGTTCCAAAAACTTTCAAACCTGGCACTATAAACTTTGTACTACCACATCAGCAAACTTTTAGTTCCAAAACCTTTTCAGATATAAGACTATGAACTTTCTAACATATTTAACTAGAACATTTGAACGCTTTATCCTCCGTAGGTCCAAAACTTTATAGGCAGTTACTTTTAAGTAAATAAGAACATCAAACCTACCAAGAAAAATAAAACCTTCCATGGAGAAAGCACTATCTGATTGAGCGCTTAGCAATACATTTAATAGCTCAACTTATGAAGAACCGCTCACGAACCTGATAATACCATAATTTAATCGAGCTCATCCCAGTCAGTGAGTTTAGGCTAAATCTTCGGCAGATGCAAAAAAAAAGGGCTCGTAGATAATAAAAAATAGTGGGCTCAGGATCCTTGACTCCTTAACATTCTTGTTAAATTTAAGTTGAGCGATGGTGTTATGTAGGTGCGGGGCAACTGAACCACACAAACACCCTCCTCTATTTTATTTTCTGTTTTTAGTAGATTTATCTTGACACAGATAGCAAGTCATATTACTAGTTTGTATTGCTATTCAAAAAGAGTCAGGAGAAAATAGGCGGTCCCCATTAAACTATTTATGCTAACATGAAATTTCAAAATGTTCTGCTTCCCCTACTGCTCATTCATTGCACATGTGCAGACTATAAGTCTTCTCTGTATTTTTTCCTCTCTCAACCATGTAGTCGAATCAGAATAAAGTAGATGTACAAAAACTGACCAAACATCGAATGGCAAGCTCTGCGTGTAGCATGAAAAATTTCACATCTAAAATCCTTCGAAACTACCTGACATGAATTCCAATAAAAAAAAGTAAGAACCCGCGAGGAAGGGGGACAAACCTGCGAATGGAGTGCAGGTCCCTGCGCACGGAGTCGTCCCTCCCTTCGCAGCGTGCTCCCTCAACGAAAGATGAATCACCCCCAGGCCGCCGGATAAAATCACGCACGGGAGTGCGCCACCCTCGCTCCCGGCGCGCCTCCCCTTGGTGAGGACGAATCGTCGGGCGACGAGATCGACGCGTGAACCCGCCCTCACTCCCGGTGCGTCTCCCCCTTCGGCGAGAACGACCACAAATCGCCGGCGAAGAGAATGACGAGCCCCCCTTGCTCCCGCGCGCCTCCCTCTCGGCAATAACGAATCGCCAGCGCGGTCCCGCTCTCGTCGTGACTCCCGCTCGACGAGGACGAATCAGCGGCCGACGAGGATGACGCTGCATGCGCCGAGATTGAAGCGGTAGTTGGCGCTTGACGAGGGCGAACGCGGCGAGCCGCTCTCCCAGGACGAACGCGCGAGGGTCCCCTCCTCTCTCGGCACGGCTCCCGCACGGCGAGGAAGGAAAATCGCCGGCCGGCGAGAACCTCGACGCGGCAGCGAGATTGAGCGCGGCGCGTCTGATTTTGGGGGGCGGTGAAAAATATCGGGACACTGAAGGGATGGCGGGGGATAGGGGGGATTGGAATCGGAATTGGTAATGGGTGGCAGGCAGGGGGAGTAAAAATGTCACGGAATTCAAAAAATAAAAGTGGGTGCGGACAGCAACGCGACACGGATACCGAAAAGGAAAAGTGGAGTAGAGGGCATGGACTGATATGGGGCGTTCGCTGCGATGGGTGCCGGCGAACGAGCGTCAAATAAGAAATTCGGATTAGGTTCGGTTCGTCGGTTTCCGTTAATTATGCCCGTCCCTCTACGAGGTCTTGCCTGACGACATCGGTGTGATGTCCGTGACAGTCGTCTACGACAACAGCACGAGGAGGCTGGACGTCACCCTGATCATCGGAAGCGACGCTTACACCACCGCAGCAACCGTGGATTTGTCAAGCTTGCTGCCGGAGTATGTTGTTGTTGGCTTCTCGGCGACGACCAAGAACGCGTACGCCAGCAATCACACAGTAGTGCTTGTGAGATTCAAAGTAAAATAATGTAGTAAGTATTTTTTTTCGTAGCAATGCACGGGCACACGTGCTAGTTATACTAAAAAAGAGGAAGAGTCGGAGGGTTATTAGTACTTCAAAGTAATTAAAGAGTAAAGGCATATTGGTCGTTTGAACATCCGGCAGTGCTCTCTTTTTCTATTTATAAAGGAATAAATAAAAGATGTAAAGAGTAAAGAGTAAAGTAACAAAGGTTTCAGACAAATCTGCAGCCTACCGGTGCTTTACTTCTACCTTGTGCTTCTTCCTAAACCAATAAGAGCATCTCCAAGAGTTTCCCATCTCCGGTTGCTATTCTTATTTTTTTGGCAAAAACAGAAAAAACCTTCTCCAACAGTTCCCCATCCCAGGTTGTCATTTATGCCAAGTTCGAAAAAAGAGCATCCGCGCGCGTATATATGTGCGCTCGTATCCGCGGCGCATCCGTCCGTATTAGAAGAGGTGGAAGGGCATAAAAATAATTTTGTTTCTGTCTCAGGGTTCCTGATGTAAGTTTTCATGAGGTGGAAGGGCATAAACATAATTTTGTTTCTCTCTCAGGATCCTGATGTAAGTTATATCTGGGTTTAGCAAGTGAATTATGCCAAACTATTGGAGATGAGCTCTTTTTTTACTTGGCATATCTTTTTAGAAGTTGGCAAAACACAAGATTTGCCAAGTAAAATTTGGTAAACTCTTGGAGATGCTCTAAGTTACCCAGTGACGTCTGGAGTATCTAATGCTGATTGAATCTATTATCTTATTATTTGGCCAACAAACGGAGCTTACACGTTCGCTCTCAAGGCCTAGAAATTTTCACGTTAATCAGAGAAAATAGAAAAATATAAATTACTCACCACTGCCATTACGATAAAAATTAGACTAAAATACCCATGTGCCTAATTAAAAATCACCCAAAAATGCCATTATGAAAAATTAAATATAAAATACCATTTAGCTATGTATCAGTTACAAATATATACTATTAATAAAAACTAAAGCTAACAACAATCAATCAAAATAAAATGAAAATAAGAATAATTATCTGCATAATATTATTAAAGCTCAACTAATCAAATTGTTATTACAGGTAAATTATAGTTGAATTGTTTTAATTAACAATAAGACATAATTTATGATAATGAACAAGATGATGTACGGTAAAAAGTTAGTATAACCTTTAGGTAAGGATACGACGACATGCAAATGTTTAAATTTTTAATACTAGCCACGCAAATGCGCGGGCTATATGCCTAGTTTTGGTTGCTAAGATGAGCCCAATTGTGCCGAGGTATCCAATCCAAGTCATTTCCTAGTGTCCAGACTCGAGTCTACACACCTTGAATTAGGAATTCCTACTTACATAGAAACTCCATACACCATTTTTCAATTTTTTTTTTTAAAAAAAACTCGATCCACAGTGTGCTGCCGCTACTTAAGCATAATTTACTTATACCTAACAGATTAGCAGCCGCGCTGATGAGCCCACAAAGCAAACATCCAGTACTAGCTAGATGAAGCAACACGTACCAAATTAAACAAACTTTATTGATTTCACAAAAAGCAAACACGGTAATATATATGCCAATTCAATCCATATAATCAGACAATAACAGCAAGTTCAACGACAACACGTACGCACGCAGCGAACGCACACTACGACGACGTAGATTACAGTATAGTAATATAATTTAACAAGCCGATCGAGGTGGCCATGCTGATCATGAGTGGGAACGACAAATAAAACAAGACACAAAGTTTCACACCGGCAATCAAACAAATCAAAGTCACTGCACGAACTGATAGAAGCAAGCACACAACACTACAAAACACACGTTATTGAAGCATCAAACACTGCAATCTGGTTGAGCTGCTGCCACCGCTGAATGCGCCGGCCTGCTGTGGGTGGGACGAGGACGACGAAGCAGCCAGCAGACAAACCAAATGAACCTCTTATTCGGAAACTGGAGATCGACGCGAACGGGCGGGCGTGGTGAAACTCTGGACGGGCGCTTGCAATTGGCGGCGGTGGCGTGGGTGAGTGGGACGGAGGATGCTGTGGTCTGTGGAATCGACAAATCTAATCAGTAACGTTGGAAGCTGATTTGGTGGATAATGCTAGTAAGTACATGATATGGCAAGCTAATGCTGACTGAAAATCACATCGCGTACCTTGTGTAACTCGATGAGCTTGCGGCTTGGGCATGGCTCAATTCCTTCACCTGAGATAGGTCTTGATGATGACACGCTCGCGGATGGAGGCGGACGCCGGGGGGAGCCTGGGCTCGTAGCTGCCGCGGTGCGAGCCGTCCTGCTGGTCGTCCCAGCGGAGCTTGGTCAACCAGGCACGCTCCCCGCTCACCGTCACGGCCTTCTTGCCTGGTCGTTGGTCGAGGCGCGGGAGGCGGCGCAAGCTCCAGCACCCACGGACGTGGAGCTCCTCCCATGCAGGTGCGGCCAGGACGGCGTCTTTGTCGCGAAGATGCTCCAGCAGGGGCAGCTCCTGGAGGTGTAGCCTCCGAAGACATGGGAGCTCGAAACTAGAAGAAGGCAGATAATTGCGGTAGAAAATTGCCTTGAGATTGTAGCAGAAGAGGATGTCGAGCGTCACAAGACTTGGCAGCGCAGATCCACGTGGCATGACGCCTTCCAACCTCGGGCAATGCTCCAGCCGGAGGTGCTTCAGTGTATGGAAATTACCATCAAAATTCGGTCGTTTGTAGAAATGCGTCACACTTTTGAGATGAGAGACATGTGCATTCTTCAGAGTCAGCCCCAGGTTATAAAACGAATGATTAAAGACAAGCACCATCCGATGGCACCGCTGGAGCTTGCATTCCTCCAGCACATCCAAATAACTCAGTTAGGCACGAGACGTGAGAATCGTCTGACATGCTAATTGATTTAGTGGCTTCCAGAAGATACTTTAGACCATGGGGATACCGATCCACTGCTGAGATCTCCACATGACGTTCACTCTCCTGAAAGGGAGGTACGTCATCCATTGACACAATCGAGAATCCGTCTGTCAGATAGCCACGGTGTACATCAGCATAGGCTTCCAATGACGCATGAAGCTTGTTGGTTTTCACCATTTCTTCTTCATCATGTATCTTCCGAGTTGTGACCTTGCATGATGCAACTTGAACATAGAAAGATTTCAAAAGTCCAAAAAACTTGACTGAATTCTCGGTGCTCTCATTGAATCTATAAAACAATCTGGAATCACTTATGCACACCTGAGCAACTTGTGGACTGCAATGATGATTAACAGCTCGATCTGAGCATGGATCCAAGCAAAACACATCTGGGAATCTACGCAGCTTATGCCAAGGAAATCTTCTTAGGGAAGGAACGCCGATGAGAAGCAATCACCTAAGCTGGGGCAGATTAGGGATGTTGTCTGGGAGATCCTTGATAGCCGTAGCAGATAGATCAAGCTCCTCCAAAGCATCAACCTCCTTAATGTCCACGGATTCTAGCTTTCTACATCCGAGCAAAGACAATCGTTTTGTAAGAGGTGCACCAATCAATGAGAATGAATTAAGGGTACTATGACCATCCAATTTTATCTCTGTTAGCCCTAGCAGCTTGTTGTCAATCAGCTTGAGTGATTGGAACTTCCCCATTTCTTCAAATATCTCTATAGGGAAAGATTTTATTTGAGTACCTATGATTTCAAGTGTTGTTAGACTAGACAACACAGCAATGGAGGGTGGCAACTCCTCAAGGTTGGAGCACCTAACAAGTAGGAGCTCTTTTAGATAAGGCATGCTATGGAAGAAGTCGCACTGGAATGTGCTTATATTCGAATAGGAGAGATCGAGGTATAGCAAGGTGAGCTTTTTGTTTCTGTTGTTTTCACAGAGAGTAATTTCAGTATCTGGGAAGCTGAATGGACTCCTGAGGTTATAGCAGCCCCTAAGGGAAAGAAATTGGAGTTTTTGGAGGTAGCAGATTGAAGGAGGTAGTGATTCTAGTGGAGTGTAGGAAAGATCAAGAGCACGGAGACAATGGAGCGTGGCCAAGAAATGATGATCAGATTCAAGCTTCATGAACAACCTTGACTGTTGTGAGCAATACCTTATACTAAGCATGGTTGGGCCACCAGCTTCCTGGCTCAACCATTCTCTGCTTACATGCCATAATCCTTGGTCACCCACATACGAGATCCACTGCATGTGCTCCAACAGCTGAGAGTGATTTCCCTCGCAGAGTTCATCGGATGTGAGGGGCTCTACAACAAGGCTATGATATGCTAGGAAGTGTGCAGCAGATATTGTGGCTTCATCACCTTTCGTTGCAGGAGAAAAAGGCAGCTGCAGCAACGAATACTCCCAAAAAGCCTCGAGGATGACATTTCCAAGTTGATATACATCATCACCATAGTACTTACAGTGGTAGCTGTCAGTGTCCTCCCCCATTGTTTCTTGGACACTTGGCTTCATGACAGTAAGGAGGCATTGGGCAGCCCAGTGGCGGATCAACTCATCTGATGAGCTAGCATTGGCCTGGGCATCACACTCTGGCGTGTCAACTACAGTTGAATAGTGGGGAATGTGCAGCATGGCGTAGTGAAAGCACTGGAGGGCCACTTGATGCCAATACTTGTCCTCTCCATGGCCAACCGCAACAGAGATGTACTTGGCCGCTTGTTTCAGGGAATGCAGTGTGAGAATCAATATATCATCCCCAGCAAAGGATTTGATGACACAGTCATATTTTGGCTTGCTCCTGTCATAGACATCTTGGGAGGTGGTGGATATGATCCACGAAGAATTCTTCCACAAAGGGGCAGGAAGCCATATGCCCTCTGTCATATCATAAATCTCGATGGGCTTTATTGGCCTGTCCAGGTTCTGAACCACCAGCAGGTACTTCTTGTTCCATAGATGTTGCGCTATTTGAGGAGCTATGGAATATTTTAGCTCCAGGGGTGAGACTGTGTCATCCTGCTTCTTCTCCATGTCGTAGGTATAGTACCGCAGCTCAGCGTCTACCATGTCGTATTTATGTTCGAGCAGCCCGAGCTGCTCTGCCACCTTGATATGCAGCACATCAAAAATGTCGAACCGACGAACTCCCATAACTGCCGCCTGCTTCATGTCCACCTCTATTACATGGTCGAAGGGACCAAATTTCCTGATGATTATATCCCGAATGATGCTGGATAAAGCTCGAGTGAAGCATGCTGCGGGACGGACCCCAACATTCCACTGCACGCGATACTTGCCATGTCTTTCATCAAAGAAATGATATGCAGGGCAGTTGAGATATCTATTCAGCCTGGCCACACAAATAAGGAGGAGTTCGTTAAGTCCTTGATCAAACAACTTGCACTCGGTTTAGCAGTTAGTTAATCGTCTCCCCTTTTGTGCTCTTTTCTTTTATTTTCATTCTCTCGTTGAGTCCTAGAGTTTATTTCTTAGCAAGAAATCTTATCAATTAGAAGAAACTTCAAACTTATGATATGTTTGACACACTTTCTGATGACAGTAAAGATGCATTAAGTTTAATGCCGAAACTACCATATCCATAGTCATGGACATATAGAATCAATTTGTTATGCTTTTTAAATCATCAAATGTATTTGATAATGGTAACAATGAAGAATTTGGAAATGAAAATGTTAGCGTTTTTTATAAATGAAAATGTTAGCGTTAACACTGGGCCATGGGAAAGAGAAGGATTTTCCACAATAAGGAAAAAGTTCAATTTACTCCCCTCAACTATAGCCAAAGTCTGGATAACCCCTTAAACTATAACTTAATTCAATTTACCCCTAAAGTATGTTATTTAGTTTATTTTACTCCATAATACAATTTATCTTTTTTGTTTCTCCATACACAAGTCATATTTTAATTTAAAATTTTGCAGAGTAGTAGTGGACATCACAATGCATATTTAGAAAAACAAATTATAATTTTCCCATTAGTTTTCATATAACTTTGAACTTCAATGATTAATTTATTATTAAGTATCCTAACCTATCAAAATAATGATAAAAATTATGATGTATTTTTTCTAATATGAGTATGGTGTTTACTATTATCTTATAAAATTTCAACTTAAACCTCCACCTATGCATGGAGAAATAAAAAATAAATTATACTATGGGATAATTTGAACCAAATGGCATAGTTTGGGGATAAAATGAACCAAGCGATAGTTTAGGGAGCTATCCATACTTTGGCTATAGTTGATGGGAGTAATTTAGACTTTTTTCATAATACTATATACTAAAACTAGCACAGCATTCCCTCCAAATTAAAAGGACCGGCCGACAGAGCTACCACATAATGCTGGTACATTTTATCGTAAAACCTTTTGTGTAAGCTCCGGTGATACTTGAGGTTATCACAAATTGTTAAAATTCTATCACAAATGGTTCACAACTGTGGTATTAAGGGTGCAAATGGATGGCCCTTAGGCGCACCTTCAACCCTCTTTATTTCAAAATTTTGTACTACTTCTTCAGAGTGAAATCCCATTTTAGAAAAGTAGTGCAAAATTTTGAAGTAAAAATGATTGGAGGTACACCTAAAGGTCACTCATTTGCACCCCTATATGGTATGGTGCTATCTTAGTATAGTTCTTAATTTATGGCATGACAAGGTATTGTCACAAATAATTCTGACTTATGACTTATGGGTTTTTTAAACAGATGATGTGGTCGGGTTCGTTTCAAGGGTGGGTTGGGGAGAAAGGCGTACGTGACGGTCCAGTTTGTGTTAGGCTCTACAAATGAAACTAAAACCGTAAACTTCTAGGAATCAGATTTTGAAAGTAACATACCAGAAGTTGATATCTTGCAGGTAATGACGCCATCTAGTTGACAGTGTGAGAAATAAAGGATGTCATATTCTAAACGAACTGGGTTCCGGAGATGAGAATCTGGCTCCGTCCTGTATCATCGTGATAGTTCCTGGATCAAGCGTTGCCACAGGATCAAGCGTTGCCACATGAAGAACTCATTTTAGATGAATTATCACAGTCATACAACACATTAAATCATAACATGGAGTTAGATATTACATAATCCAAACAATTGTATTACGAATTTCTAGTATAAGACCCTTGGGATAAAATGAGTCAAATAGAAAATGGAAACGGTAGCTAAGCTTCAGGGCCACCCTTCATCTTAGGGAACGCTCATCCACATGCAAACTTGAGCGAAGCACGGGCCACAATTGATTCATCCACCGTCATCGGGATTGATCTCTGAGTTGGATCCTACAACTACCAAATTATCCCCAAGAAACGGGATAGGTTCATGTCACTACCTGTATGCAAGCTTTAGGTGGAGTGCTAAATATTATAAAGAATAGCCAATAGATAAGGCTGGGGTTTATCCTATCCAAGCAGCAAGCAAGTTATATCGTCAACCAAAACACCTCAATTGGCATCTCAGGTTCCCGGGTTAACACACACCTTTCAAACCATCAAGTCGATGCGAGAACTCCTCTTCTCGCACCTCAGCTGCCCCAGTCAGGAAAATCAGCACTTAAGGGAGGTAGAAGATAAGTAGCACTAATCTATGAAAGTGACGTCAGATCAAAAGATGTCCATGACCGAGGATATACCTATAATTTTCACCTGCAGGGGTTGTACACCTAACCCACTCAAATCGAAGCCAGGCAATTTGTCGGCCACCTAAACGATGAGACACTGGTCTACTATCATGAAACTAGCAGCTACGGCCACCATCCCGCTTTCCCGGGTTTGGGGTGCATCCTCCCGCAAGAGGTCGCCCCGAGGCTGTGAAGCCTCCCTACACCTGGATCCTGCAAAATCCTGCTATTCGGGGAATGTGAGGTTATCACCTCCTTCCCTGCAATGATACCACACCCTCCTATAGGCTTGGTGCTACGCACAGCTAGCTCGGACCGGATCCACCCATATAATGGATAAGTGGTGTGCACGCTTAATATAGTCCTATCACCAGGATCACTAACTCGTCCTTACTTGCTAAGGCGAGCATCTTCATCATAAGGCGTATCCACCGCAATGGTCCGCCGATGGCTATCCACCGCAATGGTCCCGATGGCACCCATTACAGGTATGGTCTCCAAACACCTCAAATATCTCAAGTATACACAAAACAAATATACCCGCAATAGGTACTTCATAGGGTGTGCTCAACTGTAGGGTCGAGATGGCGGACTAGAGGGGGGTGAATAGTCCTTTCTAAAAAATAATCGCGCTAGCTAACCGAAACTTATGAGGAATTGAAACTATTCGCTTAGCCAAGACTTCACCCCAATAACTATGACTCTAAGGCACCTCCAAAAAGATCCTACACAAAGCAAATGGAGTGCCAAGCTAGTAAGAACTCTCCTGACAATTCTAATGCCAAGCCACACAAGCCTAAGCACTAGTACTTCACAAACCGGGGGAGCTCCTACACAATTCTAATGAGCAAAAGCACAAAGCCAAACCTAAGCTCACTAGATGCTCAAGGACAAGGATACACAATCCAAATCTAAGAGCTCAACTTACTTAGCTACACAATCTAAGCAAGAGCAACTAATTAAGCTACACAAGCTAACTAGTTACACTAGGATCTCTACTTCTAGCTACACAAGCAAGAAGATGATTAGCAAGCTACACAAGCTAACTAATCACTAGAGAGCAACTACACAAGCACAAAATATAGATGAATGTAAATACAAGGCTTGTGATTTGGAGAATGCAAACCACCGAGAAGAGTAGACAAAATAGACACGGTGATTTTTATCCCGAGGTTCACTTGGTTGCCACCAAGCTAATCTCCGTTGAGACAAGCTCCAAGGTTGCCGCCGATCCTCTTGGTAGTGGTGACTCTCAAGTCACACTCTCCCACGTGGAGTGCTCACACCGAGCTCTAGCACATGATCCGGCCGAACCACTTGTTGCTCTTCACGTCTCGCTCAACTAGAGTTGCTCTTCGCGGCTCCCGCGGGGTGAGCACAATACCCCTCACAATCTCTTCTCCGGAGCACCGCACAATTTTCTTGCGGGTTTCAACGGAACCTCTTGCCACCAAGCCGTCTAGGAGGTGGCAACCTCCAAGAGTAACAAGCACACCGGCTTGCAACACGATCACCTAGTGCCACTCGATGCAATTTCTCAAAGCAATCGCACTAGAATCGCTCTCTCACTCGATCGGATGATTACTATCAAGTTAGAGCGAGTAGAGGGCTCTCAAGCACTCTCACACATGGACACCAAGTCCCCAAGGTGCTCAGCAACAACAAATGGCCAGCCACACCCTCTATTTATAGAGGGATGCCACAAACTAGCCGTTATACTCGAAACCCGTGAAAATAGAGTTTTCGCGGACTGTCCGTCTCACAAAAACTGGACTGTCCGCCATTCAAACCCAACGGCTAGATCTGCAATGATTATGTGTCAGAGTCGACCGTTAGTGCCCTTCGCGGACTGTCCACGCCCTATTGGCAGACCGTCCGCCGTTCAGACACTCCGAACACTCAAAGAGACAGCGTCTATGGACAAACTTAAAGTTTGAGGGGCGGACCGTCCGCACCCCTTGGGCGGACCGTCCGCCCTTCACATCGTGCAACCCACCAGAAGCAAAATCGTCTCTGGACAATTTCTCAACTTACCTGCGGACCGTCCGCACCCCAGGGGCGGACCGTCCGCCCTTCACTCTTAAATCCCACCAGAGACCCAACACGTCTCTGGTCAATTTGTTAAGTGACCTGTGGACCGTCCACTCCCCTTGGCCGGACAGTCCGCAGTCCAACCTTTCAGCCCAAGCCAGAGAAACAACCTCTCTGGATGATTTCTTTAAAACACCTGCAGACTGTCCGCACCCCAGGGGTGGACCATCCGCAGTACGGCCTTCAAGCCCAAACAGAGCTGCAACCTCTTTGGACAAAAATGAATTATACTTGCGGACTGTCCGCCCGTCACTTCTTTTTCCCACAAGTTGATCAACATCAACTCCAACACCTTCTCCTTTGCAAATGTGCCAACACCACCACGTGAACAACACCATGTGCATGTGTGTTAGCATTTCACAAACATTTTCAAAGGATTTTCACTTGATCTCACCACGCCACTCAATCCTAGCAACATCACAATGTTAGATCGCTCAAGTGGCACTAGATGACCGATATACAAACAAGTTTGCCCCTCTTGATAGTACGGCCATCTATCCTAAATCCGGTCATGCACTTATCTACACAACCTTTGACCGGTGAAATGAAATGCCCTACAAGTCATACCTTTGCCTTGCGCATTCCATTTCATCTTCCCAAATATTGATGCCTCACAAGCACCAAACTTCATCAAGCGTTTTGATCATCATCATGAGTCAACACTTGGCTTGATCTTTCTTGAATGATATGATCCACTCCATATCATCACATGATCTCTTTGGTCCATCGATCTTGACCTTGCTCGCTCTTCACCGTTGCCTCGATCCATCATCGCCAAATCTTGCCCAAGCTTCACCGCCTCGCGGTCCCTCGCTTCAAAGCCTTGACTTGCCCTTCTCCATTGCAACCGGTCCATCAAGCCAAGCCTTGTCTTGATCTTCTCCACTTTGGTCACATAACTCCATGTCATGTCTCATATGCAATGAGCTCCTCCATCACACTATATGAGCATAGCATCAACCCTTAGCCATTTTGTAGCGAAAATGACCTCTCATGCCATATTTCAATATAATATTTTGGTGATTGATATAGACAACACAACACTTGAACTAATATGATTGTTAAGATGATCATTCTCAGGCTTTTAGGTTCAAGTGATGATAAAGAGAAGATAGGCATAGCTAGGCCCGAAGAGCCGTGCCTACGGTGGTTCCGCTGAAGGACAAGAATTGAAGAGACCATGAAGAAATCCAAGTCAAAGAAATCAAGACAGAGATACTTTAGTATCACCGGTTGAACCGACGCTGAGAAAATCACATATGTCGGTACATTGACTTGGAGCACACCAGGAATTATGGTTTCACCGGTTGAACTGACGTTAGGGAAGTTGAATACGTCGGTGCAATGGACCTAGAAGCTGAGGCAAGGTCTATACACCGGATGAACCGACGATTGGGTCTTGGTGAACGTCGGTGCAGTTGCCCAGAGAGTTTATTTTTAGAGTTCACAGGACAACTACACTCACCGGTTAAACCGACGCAGCATCGGTTGATTGCCCGTACACGTAACGGCTAGTTTTTAAGGCGGGCAGTTTAGTATCACCGGTTGAACCGACGATGGCTATTGGAGGTGCGTCGGATTAACCGGCGTTAAGTATTTTTCTGGCAGCTTTTCTCCAACGGCTATATTTGCTTGTGTTGCCTATATATACCCCCAAGGCCGGGTCATTTGAGGTTGTTGGAGACTCTGGAAGTTCTTTTAAAGATCAACATCAACTTCATCCACCATATTGAGCTTAGTGCCACATTCAAGCTTAGAATAGCTTAGTGCAAGTGTGAGCTTGAAAAGCTTAGCGCTTGGGAGGACTTGATCTTGCGAGATCAACCTTGAGCAAAGTCTTGCTGCGGCAAGCAACCGTGTACTCGTCGTGTGACCTTCCGACTTAGTGTGGAGAGGCAACGACACTTTGTGCGGGGAAGGAGACCCCTCTTGGTGAGAAGCTCCGATAGTGAAGACGGTGACGTTGGTGACGCTTTGAGAGAGACGGTGGCGGTGGCTTTGTCTTGGTGACTTGGCGCCACTTAGCCTTTGCTTGCCGGAAGTCTTGGTGACGAACTCAAGACGGTGACCAAGCGAAGAGACTTGGCATCACACTTGTTCTTGTTGGACAAGTGGCCGTGGACGTAGGGAGGGACTTGGTGTCCTAACCGAACCACGTTAAATCGTGTGTCTTGGTGTCTTCACGGGAGTTTGCATATTCTCTCCCTTACCTCTTTACTTACTGTATTACGTTTCCGCATTTACTCTATCTTGCGTACCTTTACTTTCCTAGTTAATTTATTATGATTGGCTATAGGTTGCAAGTCTTTTAGGGGTAAGTAGAGAGTAGCATAGATAAACCTTAGTCATAACTAGCATGTGTAGGACATGTTAGGTTTATCTCATGCAAATGGATTGAGTCCTAGGATAGAAAGCGATTAGCGACCCTATTCACCCCCTCCCCCTCTAGGGTCGGACACCCCGGTGATCCTTACATATATTTTGGCAGAAAAGAAGTTTATGTGCATACAGTGACTCGTATATAGATGCTAATCTCTGAGGATACTGAACGCAATAGTCTCCGTTGAGCCAATTCAGGTTTTGGGCCCAGTCACAGCACTCCTTGGCTCTTTGCCCCTTGGCCGAAATTCAGGGAATAATAGACGCCCTAGAACTGTTTTAGATTTTTTTAGATGATGTCTAGTCGTTCTGTTTTGATACTCGTTTCTCCATATGAAACTAGAAAACGCCGCAGCTTTGCCGCGGTTGGCCAGTGGATGAACCAGTGGTATTCGATAGAAACAAAAGCATAGATAGAAAAAAATGATAGCCTTTGTGGTGATCGGCATGAAGAGAATATGTTGTATAAAATTCAATTTAAAAGGCACATAAACTTGTAGAATACTAACCATACATTGGATTTTTTTTTTGTAGTACTTTGTTTATTCATCATGCGATCATATAAATATTTTTGTAAGCAAATTGTAAAAGCATCTTAATTTGAAATTTTGCGCTTTAAAATTATTTTAGATTTTGAATTATTGAGCAACTTTTCTTTTCAAGTGTATCTTTTGTTAAAATATAAACATTTGTGCAAAGAAATTACAAAAGAGTTTTGAATTTTAAAATTTGATATGCAACAATGTTGTAGGTTTTGAAATGTTGAACTTTTACATTGTACACTTTTTGATTTTCAAGACATTTGTGTGTTTAAGCTACAATCACAAATCGCGCGCGGACCTGTGAGAGGTGCGTCAGTTTGCAAAATGATCTAGGCATCAAGCTGTCTACTACAAGCGCAGTATAGAGTCAAACGATGTAATAATGGCAAAGTAAATTTATTGTCTGTAAATGTAACAGGAAGAGCAGGTCAAATATAAGGCAAAGCATATTTTTTGAAAAGAATCAAACCTCTACATTAGTTTATCTGCGCTGGGCATTCTGAATGTGTGAGGAATAGAAAGAGCATAATAATACAGTCTACTAAATAGATAAGATGGTAGATTACTTCTTCGGTGATAGTAACTTACAAAGGTTATAGCAGCATTTGGGTTCTTGGCAAAACACTGGAGGCAGCTTCAATTCCTGATGGCTAAAGAAGGTGCAAAGGAATATGTATGGCAGAAGTGAGTTCTTATAGTAAGTCTTAGGAGGCTGTAGTTCTTATAATTAAATGACTTTGCCCGTTGAAGCTAATGGGTGAGCTATGTAGTTTGATTTTAATCATAGGCGTCTTGCAACACTTTCAAGTTTAAAAGGTAGCAACAAATAAAAAATGGTAGTTGTAGGATTATTACTTGAGAAAGTATTATTTTTAGGTAATAAGCTGTATGTGTTACATGTATTAGTTTCTAGTTGTTTGAAAAAGCTCTGTAGCTCAACAAGTAGCAAAGTACAAAGCTAGATTTATTAAAAAAATCGATGATTAGTTAAATACAATGCATAGATGGTGAATATTATGCATTCAATTGATCACAACAAAATTTAGGTGACTACAGATCAAATTTAAGGTTTAATTTTTGTTTGGTAAAGGTGGATCAAATACAGACTTATCTACATAAACCTAGATATTCAACCAATATAGTCAGGGAGACACAAGGTTCAATTCAGCTTCAGCATAAGACAAATGGGTGCATAAGCACATTTTATTAGCTACCTTCTGCTGCACCAAAATTACTGACGGTCTTCCCTCCAATCAGGTTCGGTTTTGTACCAAGTGCTATGAAGCAGCAGTTGAGCAAGCGACGAGCACCAGAGGAGAGGACCAGCTACTGTGGCTGGTCAATTGCAAGTGGCACGGTCTTCGCCTGCATGCAAGGAAAGCAGAAGCCAATCAATCAATCTTACAAGGAAGAGATCTTTTAACGATGTATTTCTACTGAATCTAATATAGTGTTTATCTCAAGTACCTATCTGTTCTTGTAAAAGTTAGGCTAACTTATGAAAGTTATTATTGATGTTGATTCATGATCGATAATTATGTATTTTTACAAATAAAAATCTCAAAGTGAGATACTATACATAGGAAGCTCCTAATTAAATATCCTAAGGTTCACTAAATCACTTTTTGAACAAAAATTAAGGAAGCATGGTATTCTAGCTTCATTGAATTAATAGGATGCAATACAGAGTGCACTTGTAAGATCTCCATGCAGCTAAAAGCAGACATCAAAATGCTTGCTGATGATATTTCCATAGGTAGGGGACAACAACTACAATAGCAACTACAAACCAAATGTCATTGAGTGCATTTGTATGTGAATAAAAGGTAAGATGACAAATTGAGCAACATATAACAATGAAAGATAGTTATAATTGGTGACTATTTCCAATTGCACAGTCTGTTCACTAAAGCCAATTCAAATGGCCATATGAGATTGATGCTTCTGAATTTGCATTTAGCTAGAATATCTTTTGGATTAACGATGAAAGTTAATTCCATGTATTTTTTGTTGGAAAATGGTAGCCGGCATATATGCAGTCTCTTGAAAAGGTGAGCCAAACTTTGTTTTCGAACACCAACTTTTCTCAAAAATTGTAGCTTTGGAAATGGTTGTACTGTACTGTGTTTGTGTTGCTGGTTTTGCTAATCAGACCCTATCTACCTGAAGAAGCTTGGTTAGAAAGGCTAAAAAGCTAAGCACTAAAACTTGTTTGCATTTTATAAAAGCATAGCAACAGGGAAAATTACAAGACATGAATGGGCTGATCCTGATGCACTCAAGCTTCAGTTGCTTTTTTTTTAACTCGAAGATACATGCTTCTAACAGAACAGACATTGTCCAGCCTGTGAGGCAACTTAGAACAGACATTGCCCAGCCTGTGAGGCAAGTTGTTCAGTTCAGATCCACTAACACAAGGCTAAATGTGGTTGTTTAGCATCGCAGGTACCTCTTGAAGCTTCTGTCTGCTATTGTATCTGTATCCAGGTGGAAATTCACCCCCATATTGTGCTATCGTAACCTCTGTCAAACCATTTAACAGAACATAATGCAAAGAGAATATTTAATATATACACGCAAAAAAATCGCAACATAAGGCAACTAAAGCATAAAAAATTATAATGCAAAGATGGTTGCGTATATGCATTTCTCCATGTAACGGCACATCACACCAGATCCAATAAAATTGGTGTTGCAATTTGTAGAACCCTAGGAAATTTATTTTGCATTTATCAAATTCTGCACATTATAATAAAATAAAGAAATTTTGGCTAGAGTAAGATATGTAAAACATATTTTCCACGGGTAGAGGATAAAATTATGAATCTAACCAAATTAATTTCACATTATTTGGATCTATAATTATTTTCCTATGATTTTCACAAATCTTTGCATGGATTAGTACGAAAGTGGAGTTCTTATTAGCTTGTACTGTTCACCTTCTAGAGAACTCGCAGGGCCGCGCTGCTAGTCTGCCTCAGGCATCCGGTCGACCCGCCGCTTACGCCTTTGGCAGCCTGTAGCGCCGCCTGGTCACGCCGCGCCGAGGCTGGCTCACCCGAAGCCCCACGCCCACGCAGGGTTGGCTGCGGCTGCCGTGCATGCGCCCCTAGCCCGCTCCAGGGCGGACGGAGCTGCCACGCTCGCACCCTGCTCGCGCCGAGGTCGCCGGGAGCCGGGGGGAAGTGGCCAGCAGTGGCCACCGTCTCCGCCGCTCGCGCCGGCAAAGGAAGGGGGAGGGAGGAGGGCCGCACCGTCTAGGGAGGGGGGAGGGATGAGGGACGCGCCGTCCCGAGCCGGCCATGGCCGCCGTCTCCGCCACGCTGGAGGTCCGCTCCGTGCCATGGCCGCCGCGCTCGAGCGCGCGCCGTCGCCGCCGCCTGTGCTCCTCCGCTCCCGCCGTCCCTTCTCTCTCTCCAGTGAGCTTGGGCCGGGGCGGGTGAGGCCTCGCGGCGCGCGGCCGGCTCATGGGGCGCGCGTCGGTGGCCGGCGGGAGGGTGGTGGACTGCATATTGATTGCATAAAATGTTAGGGGCTTATTCGAAAAATGTTTTGAAAGAGAAGGGTGGACGGCGGGTTGTATTTTAAGAAAGTTCAAAGACTTTTGTGTAAAATGACCGAAAAACATAAGATCTAGGCCGTCCGCGCGCCCGATCGGACGGCCAGGGAATTGGCCAGGGATCGTAAGGTAAGATATGGTTATTTGCTGATTTATTCTTGTGAGCTGTTTAGGCAGGCCCAGCTTGGAGCTGTTGGATCCATTCAATTTGTTTCCAACATTGCATTTTTCGCACTTTGTATTTTTTTCAGTAAAATAGGTGCAATTAGCAGATATGGGTCTAAAATTTAATTTGATTAAAACCCTGCTCGCACGGTAAGGTACAGTGATGAAATAGACTGTATGAAATCCTTTGCAACTTAAGTAAAAGAAAAAACAAAATATATACACTAATTTCTAGATATTAGACAATGATTGGCGCCGGACAGAGTTCATCCTGCCGACTGAGATGACGACGACCTGTAAGGTGCATTTTCAAGCCATTCACTCACACTGCTAACTGGAAGACTCATTTTCAACCCATTCATTCATTCACACTGCTAAGTGTGAGTAGCATTTGCACACACTGAAGATCACGAGGAAAAGACTTTCCGCTGGTTCAGCTAACTTTTTGTCAATTTTCACTTTTAGATGGATTCACCATTGCAGTATAATTGCCTCCGTTCGGCAGGCTGGAGTTGGAGTTGTGTGAGAAAAAAATACTATTGCCTGATTGGTGGCTCCAGACTGGCGCTGGAGCAGTGTGAGAGGAAAATACTATAGGACTGGAGGCTAGTACACCAACAGAACACGGTGATTAATTTAATCTAATGGAACACCCAGGCAGCAACCTGCTGTCAAGCATTCAGTTCAAACCTTGCTGCTGTCAAGCATTCAGTTCAAACCACTTGATCCCCTGCTGAAACTTTTGGTGAATCCAAAACACATCAATCACCCAAACAGTAGCAAAATTTTCGGTGGACCAGAATGAAAAGACAAATATCACCTAACTAAAAATATAACGATGCATTCACCTTTCTGAACAGTTGTAAAATCTGAAATGTTCCTTCATTCGATCTACTAGAAAACAATCACCTGTCTGATTCAAAGCGATTATAAAATGTCAGGCACAGCACACAAACGACAGACACCAACTAACTTCTACTGCTCGTGAAGGGTCCTTCCTGATGGTCTAACCATGTAAACAACAAATCATCAGCTGGGAAGCAGCAGAGGTGACATGACGCTCCTATTATACACTCAAAATATTAAGAGGCAAGTTCTCAAAAAAAGCAGGTGCCAGAGGGGCCAAACACGTCAAAAATAAGGCTCTATGTCTCCCTTCGGGACCTCCGGCGTGGCGCTGCGGTCTCCTCCTTCTCGTCCTCCTCTTTCTCCACCTTGTCGCCGGTCTCCTCCTTCTCGTCGTCCTCTTTCTCCACCTTGTCGCCGCTGCTTCCAGCACCATCAGTCTCGGTGGCCTTGGGCTTCTTCGCCTCAACTACAGGTTTCACTGGAGCCTGCAACAAGCAATTGTGGGTTGAGCTTCTCTTCATATTCAGGATGAAGAGGGCAGTAAAACAATTGGGAAGAACTTACAGCAGGCTTCTTGCCACCAAACAGGATCCTGAAGAGCACGGTCACAAAGACGACAACAACCGAAACCAAGATGCCAATAGTGATGTTGGGCTGCTTCTCTCCCTTCTCAATCACATCCTGAGAACATGATAGGGTGAACATGTCATTTTCTAGACAACACATTAAGATGTTTGACAGGAGAGGTTAGCAAATATTTCCAGAACTCACAATGATCTTGGTCTTGTAGGGTGCCAAGAACCGAACATCAGCAATCTTGTATAGGATGTCAAAAACCTTCTTCTGCAATGCGGTGGCAAATCAAGTTAGTGATAAAATGGAAACACAATCCAGTAAAGAAATTAACAGTAATAATGATTGTAAACAACCAGAAGACAGGATTACCTGGAACTCAGAAAGACCATCTGCAGCAGCAGCAGCCTCCTCAGCCTTCTCCTTTTCCTTCTCAACTTCGTACTTGGGCTTCCAGGTCTTCTCTAGGATGAAGGTGGCAACCTTCTCATCATCAGCAATCAAAATATTGTCAAACAGGATGCCATCCTGCATCGTCCAGATCTCAATTCCAACAGCAGCAATTGGATCAAAGTCAGGCTTGTCAAGTTCAAAGTACTCAGGGTTGGGGATCTCCTGAGGCTTCCAGATTCCCTTGTAGTTGGGGTTGTCAATCAGGGGTGCATGCCACTTGCCCTTGTAAGCTGGGTTCTGCTTCATTGGCCTCTTCCACTCACCACATCCAGGTGCCTCTTCACACTTAGGGTTGTCAATCTTTGGTGCCTCCCATTCACCATCCTCCTCATCATCCCAGTCCTCAGGCTTGCTTGCCTCGGGATCATCAATCTCCTCAGGCTCGTCATCCAGCCATCCCTCAGGCTTGGTGGCTTCCACATCCTCAATTTCCATCGGGGCATCCTCATCCCAGTCATCAGGCTTCACTGCATTCGGATCAGGGATTTTAGCTCTCTCATCCCAATCCTCTGGCTTCTTGTCATCAGGGTCTGGAATGGTCTTGGATGGGATGAGCGCTGGCTCAAAATCATCAGCAGACAGGAAGTTTGCCTTCTTCTTTTCCTCCCCATCGATCAAAATTCTCACCTCATTGTCTGGCTTCATGATAGCCGTGTAGACATGTGACAGCTTGTCATATGGGACAGAAGGCGGAAACTTGAGGTGATGCTCAACATACTTTCCAGTCTTGGGGTTCTTGTGCTTAAGGATGAAATGCACCTTGTTGGTTGACCCACACTTGTCTGGACCAAACATGATAGTGTATGGAGTCTCATTATCAAACTCCTTGGCATCCCATCCAGCCTCCTGAGGGCGGATGTACTTAATATAGGCACCTCCACACTCAAGGCCATTCTGGAGCCTTACTTCAAACTGCAGGACTACTGTCCCATCCTTCAAAGTAACTGGCTCCTCAAGCTCCTTGATTATGGCATATTTCCTGGCCTTCTCACTAACAAGGAGGCCATAGTCCTCATGCCCATCACTCTTGGCACGCTTCCATACACCTGCAAACCAGAGTATGTCAATTCTTAGTCGATGACACTGGTACAATGAAAAAAAATAACGAACAGAAAGATATGACCAGGGAATAACGTTCAACAGACAAATACCAGCAAAATGTCAAAATCTAACAGACATCCAAATATGGATTACAAAGTTAATACATTTGAAGTGTGTTAACATATTATAAGTAAATGTAGGTCAGATGTTGTGATCTCAACTCAGTGCATCATCACATAAAAATACATGGAATTATCTATAATATCTCTCCATGACACAGGCTTATCACACAAATTCCATATTTGAAATCACATGGCCATATCAACACATCCTGAGAGTGTCAGAAAAACAGTTCAATTAAGCACACCACATTATCATCGGAACAATGGGCGCACAAACAGCCGGTCACTATAATGATCCTATAGCTTCCTATCCTACCAGCCAAAACACGCTGTGCTAGGTTATCAGCTCAGTGTATCAAGAAAATAATAAGGTACAAACTCTGCATCTAGGGCGGGTCCTGCCAGCAAGGCACATCTAATGATCTAATCTGACTAGAGCTCATACTTGACTGACACTAGCATTCAAACCAAACCACCGTACACACACCCGTGGATCTCACAAGCAATTGCGCGATTTACTTATCGCTCCTAATTTACGACACCAACAACTAAGATCTCACAAGAAGCCGCCCCAAAACACCTACTAAACCCCCGGATCTGGCACCGATCGAGCCAACCACAACAAGCTCGCACGCGAGGGGAGAGAGGTAGATGCGCGCGCATACCTTGGTACTCGTCCTTCTTGGAGACGACCCACCTCCCCTCGAAGTCCTCGTCGAACGACTCGTACAGCAGCTGCAAGCAACACCATCAGAACCCGCACGAACCATTACAAATCTCGCCCCCATAATTCCAAGGAAAAAAATAAACAGCCTCTATTGGTTCGCTAAGATTACCGGGTCGGAGGCGCGGATCTGAACGAGCAGCGCCGAGACGAGCAGCAGCAGCAGCGCGCGCCCTCCCATCATCCTCTCGCTCCCGATCTCCTCGGGCCGGGGAGTTTCTCGAAACCTTCCAACCAGAGCGAGCGAAGGCGTCCGCGAGGGGGAGAAGGGGCGAGGGGGGTATTTGAAGTGGGCGCCGCGGAGCGGACGGACGGCTGAGATTGGGCGACGGGGAGACGGGACGGTGGGGATCGGCCGATCCGGCTGGCGGGGCCGGCAGTTGCGAGGAAAAGGCCGTCGCGTGACTTGTTCCGGCCAATGGGAGGGTGCGGGACGTGGTGGCAGCCAATGGGAAGCTGCCACGTCCGGCTCGGGACGCCTTGGTGGTGTAGGACGCCACGTCGGCGCGCTGTGTCAGCCGCCCCCACGCACACGCTGAAGTGCCTGGTTTGTTTTCCAAGATTTTTTTTAGTCTTTATCATATAAAAAGAATTTTATTATTTTGAAGTATCAAATAAAATCTGTTTATAAATATTTTATGACAGCTGAGTGCTAATTCGCGAGACGAATCTAATGGGTCAAATTAATTAATGATTGCTACAATGATGCTACAGTAACCATTCGTTACTCATGGACTAGCATACCTCATTAGATTCGTCTCGCAGTTTAGCCCTAGGGTTCTGTAGTTAGTTTTATAATTAATTTTTATTTAATATTTCTAAATATTAAGATTCTCTTTGATGTGACATAGACTAAAGTTTAGCCCCTCGAACTAAACAATCCCAGAGAGATTCCACATAGGCACATAAGTATATCTAGACTTTGTTTAGACCTTGTTTAGTTCCCAAAAAAAATTCGACGGTACCTGTCACATCGAATCTTTTGACATATGCACGGAGCATTAAATAAAATTGAAAAAAAATAACTAACTATGCAGTCTAACTGATTAGCACAAGATAAATCTTTTAAATATAATTAGTCTATGATTGAATATTATTTATCAAGTAACAACAAAATGTGCTACAATACCATAATCCAAACTTTTTCACTAACTAAACACACTCCTACAAATTTACCTTTTTATATAGGTGCAAATTTGATCTTAAAGCTGAGCAAATCAGCTAAAGAGTGGGATGGGGAAGCATATTGGTGGATGTAACAGGAAGGTGCGAAGATAGATCGAATAATACAACGGTGATCTATCACCACACAGTGGAATAGCAATTACATAATGTCCATAAAATTTCTACTAAAATTGTATTGCTAAAATAATATTTTAAAATTTATTTTTGACCATTATCTTTAGAGTCGGTTTGATTTTGATCATTGAACTCCAAAATTAAATATCTTCAATTATGAAAGATGTTTATATTTGGCCATCCGGTGGTTTGTTTCGCTGATGTGGACCGTGAAAGTTGAGCCCACATACTAGCGCCTTTTTATCTCTCCTCTCAACTCGAATCTGTGAATCCTCTCACCTCCTGCGTCGGGCAACTCCTCCACCGTCCCGCGTCGCCGAGCCTGAGCCCGCTGCAGCCGAGCCCTCTGCCGATGCCCAAGCCCGCTGCAGCCGAGCGGTGCGGGTTCAGCCATCAATGGCCTCGCCGGCGAGGGTGGAGAGACTGTTAGGAATAAACTTGTGTTCGTTTTACCCAGTTTCAGTTAGCATTCGGTTTTGCTTTTCTGTTAGCTTGTGGGGCTCTGCGTTCCGGGTCATCTGGATCAGAGCCGCGTCTTGTAACGGCCAGAGACGTGCGAGTTCACGTCGTGGCGTTCGTGTCCGCGTCGCGCGGCATGACCCGGCGTGCGGGATGGCGCACGCATCTTACGGATCATGGCGCGCATGCAGGAGAGCAGATCGTGTCCTGCCTCTCCCTTTCCTTTGTAGCCTTTACTGTTTATAAGAGATAGACAAAAAACGTCGCTAGTTAGCGCGACTCCAAAATATTCTCTCGTGTTCAACTGAGTTCATCGAGTGTTCATCGTGTTCTCTGCGTTCCTCGCCGGAGCGTCCAGAGCAACCTTGCCGGAGAGAGTCCGGCTGACATTTGGCCTCAGAGCTAACCATCCAGGGACCTGATGTCCTCGCAGCCGCACGGCGGGCGGTCGCACACGCCGCCGCGCCGCCGCCGTCCATCGCTCTCGCCTACACCACGCCGTGGCCGCCGTCCGCCGGAAGTGATCATCCGGCGCACTGTCAAGGAGACCGGTGCATCGGTGCAGTACCCCATGCTCACCCGTTCCAATTATCAGGAATGGGTCATGCTCATGCAGGTGGACATGGAAGCTCAAGGCATCTGGTATGCGATCGAGCCCGAGGAGGACGATATCATCGAGTACCGCGACGACCGCCTGGCGATGGCGGCCATCCTGCGCTCCGTCCCGGCGGAGATGCTGCCCGCACTTCGTGGCAAGCGCACTGCGCAAGCTGCGTGGGAGGCGGTGAAGATGATCCGCGTCGGCGTCCAGCGCGTGCGCGAATCGAACGCCCAGCAGCTCTGACGGGAGTTCGCGGCGATGGGATGGAAGGACGGCGAGACGGCAGAGGTCTTCTCCATGCGCCTCACCGGACTCGCCAACAACCTGCGCATCCTCGGCGACAACATCACGGAGGCGGAGGTGGTGCGCAAGATGCTTCAGGTTGTTCCCGAGGACCTCTCCCAGGTGGCGATCTCCATCGAGACTCTCCTCGACCTCAACACCATCTCCGTCGAGGAGGTGACCGGTCGTCTGCGCGCCGTGGAGCAACGCCGCAAGCCGCCGCCCGTCGTCGATAGCCAGGGCCGGCTCCTCCTGACACAGGAGGAGTGGATGGCGAAACTCAAGATCAGCGGAGGCCCCGGAGAGAAGGGGAGCTCCAGCGGCGGCGCGGGGAACAAGCGCGGCGGCGGATCCCGTGGGCGTGGCCGTGCTAACAGCGGCGTGCGCCAAGCTCCAGGGGCCGGAGAAGGTACGAGCCAGCCCAAGAAGTCTGATAAGTGCAAGTATTGTGGAAAGAAGGGCCACTGGGCCAAAGAATGCAGGTCCAGGCTGCGGGATGAGGCCCATCTGGCCCAGGCGGATGAGGAGGATAACGAGCCCGCACTACTGATGGCGTGGGCGACGTTGACCTCCGATCCGCAGGGCTCCGCCTCGCCCCCTCCGCACGCGACCTCCGATCCCCTTCCGCAGGGCTCCGCCTCGCCCCCTCCGCACGCCGCTGGCAAGCGCCGGCCGCTCGAGATTGTCGAGGCGAAGGTCTTCGCCCAGCTCGACGATGGGGATGACGACCGCGACGATTCGGTGTGGCACCTGGACACCGGCGCCACCAACCACATGTCCGGGTGCCGCTCCGCATTCCAGGACCTCGACAACAAGATCTGCGGCGTCGTCAGATTCGGCGATGGCTCCGCGGTGCCGATCGAAGGTGCCGGGACGGTGGTTCTGGAAGGGAAGACCGGCGAACACACTCCCGTCACGGGGGTGTACTTCATCCCGAGGCTCACCACCAACATTATAAGCCTCGGGCAGCTCGACGAGGGCGACTGCGACGTCCACATCAAGCACGGGATCCTGCGCATCCGTGACGAGAACCAGCGCCTCCTCGTCAAGGTGAGGCGCTCCGGGAACCGGCTGTACAAGCTGCGGGTCAAGGTCGCTCGGCCACTCTGACTGGCGGCACGACGCGACGACAGGCCATGGCTCTGGCATGAGCGCTACGGCCACCTGCACTTCGACGCCCTGCGGAAGCTGGGGAAGGACAAGATGGTGGACGGGCTCCCCTACGTGGAGCAGGTTCACCAACTCTGCACCGGGTGCGCCACCACCAAGCTGAAGCGGAAGCCGTTCCCTGCTCAGGCGAAGCGGCGCGCCGACGGGCTCCTCGACTTGGTCCACGGCGACCTCTGCGGGCCCATCTCTCCGGCGACACCAGGAGGGAAGGCGTTCTTCCTACTACTCGTCGATGACCACAGCCGCTACATGTGGCTGTTCCTGCTGACGAACAAGGGAGAAGCACTGGCGGCGGTGCAGCAGTTCCAGGCCCGCGTCGAGGTGGAGACGGGCCGTCGCCTGCGCGTCCTACGCACGGACAACGGGGGTGAGTTCACCTCCGTCACCTTCGTCGAGCACTGCGCCAAGCACGGCATCAAGCGCCAGCACTCCGCCCCCTACACGCCGCAGCAGAACGGTGTCGTCGAGCGAAGGAACCAGTCCGTCGTCACCATGGCGCGCAGTCTCCTGAAGACCAGGGGCCTCCCGGCGGCGTTCTGGGGCGAGGCCGTCACCACCGCCGTGCACCTCCCTAACCGGGCTCCAACCAAGAGTGTGACGGGCAAGACCCCGTTCGAGGCTTGGCACGGACACAAGCCGGATGTCGAGCACCTGCGCACCTTCGGCTGCGTCGCGTACGTCAAGTCGGCGCGTCCTCACCTCAAGAAGCTCGACGACAGGAGTACAGCCATGGTCTTCATCGGCTATGAGCCCGGCGCCAAGGCATGGCGTTTCTACAACCCGGTGGCGCGGCGCGTGCACGTGTCACGAGATGCCGTGTTCCAGGAACACGAGAGTTGGAACTGGAGCGTGGCGTACAGCGACGAGGCCGAGCGCAACCCCGAGTTCGTCATCGACTACGCCGTGGAGGACATCATCAGCAACCAGGGCACGTCGAGCTCGTCACCTGGGCACGGCGCACCCACTCCTCCAACCAGTGGCGGATGCAGGATTGGAGGCAGGGGGGGCTGAAACAATAGAGATGTTGATTTGTGTGAAGATTTAATGGTGATTTGGAGGTCTTGCTACAGTGTTTTACGTGTAATTAGGGGAGCTTAGGGGGGGCTTGAGCCCCCTAGCCCCCCTCCTGTATCCGCCCCTGCCTCCAACGACCTCGAACACGGGCGCAGTGGAAACAACTCCAACACCTGTGTTCGTGTCGCCGCCGCCTGACGCCCACGAGTACCTCGACTCCGACAATGACGACGTCACGCCCCGCTACCGCGCTGTCGACAACGTTCTTGGGCTAGCGACACCGCCCGGCCTCGCTCCCCGCAACCTCGACGCCGAGCTGCACCTGCAGATTGGGGAGGAGCCAGCCTCTTTCGCCGAGGCCGAGCAGCACCAGCCGTGGCGACAGGCCATGCTGGAGGAGATGGAGTCCATCGAGAGTAACAACACCTGGCACCTAGAGACCCTTCCCGCCGGCCACCGGCCAATCGGCCTCAAGTGGGTCTTCAAGGTAAAGAAGAACAGCGCCGGGGAGATCATCAAGCACAAGGCGAGGCTCGTTGCCAAGGGATACGTGCAGCAGCAGGGAGTGGACTTTGAGGAAGTCTTCGCACCAGTGGCGCGTATTGAATCAGTGCGCCTGCTGCTGGCTCTCGCGTCCCAAGAAGGATGGGCAGTTCACCATATGGACGTCAAGTCGGCGTTCCTCAACGGTGAGCTGCAGGAGGAGGTGTACGTTCTACAGCCGCAAGGTTTCGTCGTCGAGGGGCTGGAACACAAGGTGCTGCGACTCACCAAGGCCCTGTACGGGCTGCGGCAAGCCCCTCGCGCCTGGAACGCCAAGCTGGATCAGACTCTGCACGCCCTCGGCTTCACCAACAGCGACTCCGAGCACGCGGTGTACACACGAGGACATGGCTCCTCCCGGCTGCTCGTGGGAGTGTACGTCGACGACCTCGTCATCACCGGCAGCGACGCCACCGAGATCGGCAACTTCAAGCTCGAGATGCAGGCCCAGTTCAAGATGAGTGACCTTGGGTTGCTCAGTTTCTACCTGGGCATCGAGGTGACTCAGAGAGGCGATGGCATCAACCTTTCCCAGGCTGCGTACGCGCGGAAGGTGCTCGACAAGGCGGGCATGGGCGGCTGCAACCCTTGTCACACTCCCATGGAGCCCAGGCTGAAGCTCAGCAAGATCAGCGACGCTCCACCAGTCGACGCCACCGAGTATCGTGGGATAGTTGGCTCCCTTAGGTACCTGGTGCACACGAGGCCGGACATTGCTTTTGCTGTGGGCTACGTGAGCAGGTTCATGGAAGCACCAACCACCGAGCACTTGGCGGCGGTGAAGAGGATCCTCCGGTACATGGCGGGGACGATCGACTACGGCTGCTGCTACAAGAGGGCTGGAGCTGAGGCAAAGCTGCTCGGTTTCAGCGACGCAGACATGGGCGGCGACATCGACACAAGAAAGAGCACCACTGGTGTTCTGTTCTTCTTCGGCCCATGTGCTGCGAGTTGGCAGTCACAGAAGCAAAAGGTGGTGGCGCTGTCTTCCTGTGAAGCAGAGTATATCGCAGGGACGACGGCAGCCTGTCAAGGCACCTGGCTGGCACAGCTTCTTTCAGAGTTGAAGAGAGCAGCTGAAGAAATTCACTCTGAAGATGGACAGTCAATCCGCAATTGCACTCAGTAAGAATCCTGTTTTCCATGAAAGAAGTAAGCACATAGATGTTCGTTATCATTTCATTCGGAATTGCATTGGAGATGGGAAGATGGATGTTGAACATGTCCGGACTGAGGAGCAACTCGCTGACATTCTGACGAAGCCGCTTGGACGCGACAAGTTCTGTGAACTGCGCATTCAGTTGGGGGTCGCCAAGATTGTCAGTGAACATCAAGTTTAGGGGGTGAAATGTTAGGAATAAACTTGTGTTCGTTTTACCCAGTTTCAGTTAGCATTCGGTTTTGCTTTTCTGTTAGCTTGTGGGGCTCTGCGTTCCGGGTCATCTGGATCAGAGCCGCGTCTTGTAACGGCCAGAGACGTGCGAGTTCACGTCGTGGCGTTCGTGTCCGCGTCGCGCGGCATGACCCGGCGTGCGGGATGGCGCACGCATCTTACGGATCATGGCGCGCATGCAGGAGAGCAGATCGTGTCCTGCCTCTCCCTTTCCTTTGTAGGCTTTACTATTTATAAGAGATAGACAGAAAACGTCGCTAGTTAGCGCGACTCCAAAATATTCTCTCGTGTTCAACTGAGTTCATCGAGTGTTCATCGTGTTCTCTGCGTTCCTCGCCGGAGCGTCCAGAGCAACCTTGCCGGAGAGAGTCCGGCTGACAGAGACAAGCGGGCCAACCGGCAACGACTTGCACCACGTTTTCGCGAAGCTCTTGCCGGGGGTGTGGTGCGACGAGGGGGGGGGGGGGGTTCTCCCCCCGCGCCGGCTAATACGGCTTCCCTGCAGCGGCAGCCGCCGCCACCGCAGCCTCTTGTAGCGATGCAAGACTGGCCGGCTGCAGTGACGGGCAGTCGTGGCTAGGGGCGGAGGTGAGGCCATGGAGTAGGCCCAAGGTGAGCTCGAGCCAGGCAACACCATACTTTTCCTTGCCTCCTGTTATCTTCCCGTCCCATGGAAAAGCTCAATCCGTCAGGTGAACAAGCTCGATTTGGATATTGGTTACCTTGAATTGGATGCTTGTTGGCTCGATTTGAATGTTTGTGGGCTCAATTTGGAAGTCAACTAGTTCAATTGGAAGTCAGTGAAGTGGCTCCCCTTCACCCTCCTCCGTCTCGGCGTGCAGCGCGACGCCCCCACCCTCCATCTCCGGCGCGCGATGCACCCGCCAAAGGTGACACGGAAGCCTCCACCGGCCTTGGCCGAGCACAGGGGCCGCTGCCGCCCGCCTCCCGTGCCGACACCCACATCTGCCGCCTGGCCGACCACCGGTCCCTGCTCCGATATCCCGCCCGGCTCCCGCGCCCACCGGCTGCCCGCCTGCTGGTCCCTGCTCAGCCTGCTAGCCGCTACGTCTCTATCAGCCCACCGTCAGCTAGCCGTCTGAAGAGATGACAGAAATGAGATGAGAGAGAGGAGAGATAAAGAAGGAGACGAAAAGAAAAGAGAGGGGGTAATACCGACAAGTGGGCCCATCTCCATGCGGCGTTCACGTCAGCAAAACCGCCGGATGTCCAAACGTAAACGGTTTTGATAGTTGAATGGTGAAAAATATCTGATTTTGGAGGAAGGGCCATAGTGGAGAGAGGACCAGAGAGGTTTCCACATATTAGGTTTTACGTCACTACATGATTATTTTGTCATGTCAGCTTATAAAATGTGGTGTACTGTGGTTTGAACCTAAATTGGGCACTTTGATAGTTTAGAGAATAAAAAATACACTTTCGTACTATATATGTGGGTAGGGATGAAAACCGTACAAACCGATGTCTAAAATTGTATCAAACTTCACTTAAAAAAACTTAGGTTCTATAAGTTTGTGAAAGTTTATACCCAAAGTGAGAGTAACTCGTGTGTAAATATGTAACTTTATTTTAATGTAAACTAAATGTAACAAGGAATAAGAGAAGTTAATTAATGTGTTTCCAAGCTATAAAACACTTCGTTGTTTCTCATCTCGCTCGCACTATGTGAAAACCCGTTAAAGGTAATGCAGGAACGTTAGGGTGGATAATGCAATTTGCTGAGGTGACCAACACTAACTAACCACGTCTGTTACTCGTGACTCCTGAGGCCTCAGGGTGTAATAATCAGGACAGACCAAGTCATGTCGCCTTTATAGTAGTTGCCAGTTGGTATAAAAGGCCATCCAACAATGCGATGGGTTCCCACTTTGGACTCCTTATTAAAAAAGAAAGTAATGACGTGCTTTGGTGTGTTACCGTTAGCTTTACCCTATATTAGAGTGGCACACCTTCAATTGCAAGTCATCCAAGTCCATTTTATAATACTCTCAGAAGTAAATAACGTTTGAGCTTTTACGATTCTGCGTATAGCAAACAAAAAGTAACTATATCTGCTTAAATTCTGATCAAATTTGTCTTCAGGTTTGGAGTTCAGAGAACCTAAAATAACCACCAAAATACGCCATCGATCAATATATAGACAACTAATTGTGGATGCATCCAGATAGATTATCAGAAGGACTAATCATCAACACAAATCCTTGCCGGTGTTTCCCTTCCTCAACTCCGATTACATCGGTGTTGTACTGACTCCGGGCAATGACTGTCCTTCGCAAGTCTGAACTTGTGCCCGCCGGCAGACATGAACAACTTGTGCCCGCGAGCACTGCCAGCCGGGCCCTGGTACTAACCGGCACCAGAGACCTGTCCATGGATTAGATAAATTCTCGAACATCCTATTGTAGTCTTACATTACATGAATGATATTATCGCCCACGACATGATCTATCTCTACTGGGTATTGGAGGTCTTGGTACTGGGAAGCTCATTCGGTGGTTCCTCCTCCTCGGCATCGTCCGGCACGATCTCAATGACCGTCAGCTGTTTGCAGCGGTGCCCGGCGAAGTACTTCTCAGGGCAGTTGAAACACAGCCCCTCTGCACGGCTTTGGGCCATCTCCGTGGCCGTGAGCTGCCGTCTGGGCAGCGGCGTGGTGCGCGTTGCCCCTGTTGGGCGAGTTGCAACAGGCTGAGGCCCTGTGGTTGGCCCTGCGTACACGCCGGCCAGCTGTGCACCCTGTATCGCAGCTGATTGCGTGCCCTGCTGGCCTCCTGGGCGAAACGGCGCACAACCACCTGGCCGCTGCGGTGCCGGTTCGAGAGCCAACCGTTGCTTGTAGGCGCGAGCGTGATGAATGGCATCGTCAAGAGTCGCCGGAGATTGGATAGCCACGTCTGTCCGTAATGGGTTGGTGAGGCCAGCGATGAAAATTTGGACCTGCTGGCGTTCCGAGAGCTCCACCTCGCGACAAGCGAGGGAGACGAACTATTTGGCATATTCCTCCACCGTGCCCATTCTGCGCGGCTGGGTGGGTTCGCCCCCCTGTTTTAAAAAAACATTTTAAAACTATATTTAATCTTGATTAAACTCTAAACTTTGGCCTAGCGTTGTGTTTAATCACAGTGTCGTTTAATCACAAAAGATGTTTAATCTATGTTTAATCACAAAAATTCTAAACTATAGGCTAGCGTTCACCTAGCGTCTAGCGTTTTTTAAAACCTTAGTTCGCCCAGAGGTGACTCCGTGATGGCCGGACCAAAGCGGCGGTTCACCAACTGGCAGAAGCGGCGCCAATCTGGTTCACCTTGAATCGTCTCGAGGCGGTAGTACCAAAGTTGGGCAGCGTCAGTCATGTGTAGCGACGACATCCAAACTTTCTTGTGGGCCGGCGTGTTGTGGCCGCGAAAATACAGGTCACAACGGTTGATCCATGGGAGTGGATCACTGGTGCCATCGAACGATGGAAACACCATCGTGGGTCTGAGGGAACGAGTGATCGTCTTCCTGCTGTTCCGGCCAGTGGTCCGGGTACCGCGGATGCACCGGTGGTTGAGTGACAGGTGGCGGCGGCGGCGGCGGCTTGTCAGGAGGACCCAACAGACCATCATCTTCCTTGTTCTTGCCCTTCTCCGAATTGGCCATGGCCACCAGGGAAGCGACGTTAGGGACCAGCGGCGCAAGGGCAGTCGCCGTGGTGTTCATCTGCTCGATGAGGGTCTTGAGTTCATCCACCGATTGTTGGAGGCCTTCTATGGCGTTGCTAGAACCCGAGCAAGCTGATACCAAGTTGTTATGTGCGTGGATGGAGGGGGCTAGGTTGGAGCTAGGGATGTGGCGCAGGTTGTAACTTGTAATCGTGGCTGGTGCGTTTTGGCGCCGTCGGAGCGTCGCCGATAGCAGATGGGAAACTAGATAATTGTCATTGCTTAATTTCCAAAATACAAAGAGTCCAACTATATATATGAATATCTCTATTAAAGGAAACCGAACTAACAACCCTGAGCAAAACTAAATCAAATCGCCTGCCTATCTTCCTGATCGCCCGCTGCTCCTAGCCACGCCGCGTGACATCCTGCGCCCTCTTCTTCTTGGCGCGACGCTGATAGACCCGCCCGGTCATAACAGGTGGTCTTGGAAGTGAGCTGGTGGTAGCAGGTCGTCGTCGTCATTGGCGTCGCATGCCTCACCTTCTCTTGCAGATTCATCTGGCACATCCGTGCCCCGAACACGCCAAATGCCGCGACGCTCCTTCTTCGCGTGCGCCTGGAACTTTTCCAAATTTTTCACGGAACCCCTCCTGTCCCACGAGTTCGACCTTCTCTCGATCTCAGCCAAGCCATTCTGTAGACAAGCCAACATTAACAATCAGTTTCAGTGAGGAACTGCATCGGCCACTACACCATATTAGTGTTGATGTAAATGCATTATTATACATGGAGAGAACTAATTGAGAGAGGAGAATGTGATACCTCCAGCAATGCAGCATTGACGCTGCTTTCTGCATCCTCATCGAGCAAAGTCACGATAAGCACTTCTCCGGTCCCTTGTCCTTCTTGCCTAGCTCCCACATTGCCGCGCTCTTCAACTGTTGCTTTGAACTCTTTCTCGTTATCAAGCAAGACCATGTGTTGGCGCCAATCTAGGGCCAACACACGAACGCGCTTGATCGCGAAGCGAGCGACGGCACAATTTGCAGCGCCGATGCTCAGACCGGTCGGGGTAACCGGTCAGACCGGTTCGCCGGTGCAGAACGGCGAAATCCGACGAACGCTCGCCCAGGAGGGACCCCGTCAGGACAAACGGGCGTAGGGTTGTTCTAGGATCGGCAGGCCACCTAGAACGCCTTCAGACATCGCGGAGACGAATGAAGAATAGCAGAAAAGGGTTGGAAGGAGCTAGGGTTTAGAGACAAAAGTAAAGGCAATAAACATAAAGAAAAATGATGTATTGATGTATTTTGATCGATTGGATGTCTCACTCGGTCGTGACCCTTTATATTTATAGGGTGGATGGACTTGTCCCGCAAGAAATCCTATTACAAGATCTAAATCTATGAAAAACCCTAGTTGTACTCGGACTCTACCTGGACCGGTCAGACCGGTGGGACCTACCGGTCAGACCGGTCGGTCCCTGCCGGACAGGCCCCAGTGCCTCGACCGGTCAGACCGCTCGGTCAGACCGGTTGGTGCCAATTTTGCCTGTCAACATATGCCCCCCTGTTTTTTGGTAAAGCTTGCTTGCCAAAAAACATTCTTCTGAGCCAAAATTGTCTAAGGGCGATAATTAACACTATATCGGCCATTTTTTGTACTAAAGGCGATAAACAGTTATCGGCCATTTTTTGCTCAAATCGATGATGAAACAGCTTGTTTGGGCTGCCACACCTTCTTTATTATCGCTGACGTCTTCGGCACGGCCTCCACTTGCTGTTCCATCGACTCCTTCTTGCGCATACGTTGCAGCCTTCGCTTCTGAGTATGAGACAAGCCTGAGGGACACCACCTCGGCTGTAAATACTTTGAATCTTGCTCCTTGCTCTTTTCATTTTCTTTGCTGCAATCAACATCTTGTTTGATCGGATTATTGCTAGCAACAATCGGTCTTTGTAATAATGCATGATTTGGATACATAGGAGGATATTGAATATAATATGATTGCATATGCATCCTACTATAATCCATAGGTGTATAAAAGTAAGGATACCAGCAATACCATGGAGCAATCGGTCCACTAGATGAAGTATAATTACCTCGACTCGTTGCTCTTGATGTCTTGACGATGATCCCGTATCCTTAACTTTGCTTGGTCGCCCCTTCTGTCTCTGAGCACTCCCTTTCATCTCATATTTGGCCAAGAGTTCCTTAAAACTCGGCCTTGTCTTGATTTTGGAGGAGTTCCCAGATTTACGGGGCGCACCGGTCAGACCGGTTCTAGAACCGGTCAGACTGGGCGCACCGGTCAGACCGGTTCTAGAACCGGTCAGACTGGTCGGACCGGTCAGACCGCCTTTTGAACCGGTCAGACCGGTGGACTCGCAATCGGCCCCTCTTTCCTTGTCCTGCCCCCCGAGTGTTGAAGCCTCTGTTGCAACTCGAGGAGTCTTGCTCTGCAGCACTTTTTTCTCATGCCTTTCCTCACCAACCACCACATTTTTCCCTTTAGTCGATTCGGTTTGATGCGGCCGAATCAATACTTTTGGATTTGACAACTCAAGTGTATGAACGGGAAAAGGATTTTGATCAATTTGCATCGCAGAAACAACCAATCGTCCTTCATTTATAGCCGATTGTATTTGTCTACGAAGAACATTGCAATCATTAGTGGCATGAGAAAAAGTATTGTGTAACTTACAATATGCACGCCGCTTCAATTCTTCTGCTGATGGAATAGTGTGAGAGAACTTAATCTTCCCAAGCTTTGCCAATTCATCAAAAATTCTATCACACTTTGTCACATCAAAGGTGAATTTAATCTCATCTTGCCGATTTTTAGAAATCGGCTTTAAAGAAGTACAAGTGCTGGGCTTATCACTAGATGACCATACAAATTCAGCAGCATATACTTCATTACCCTCATCGTCTGAAGATTCTCCTTGTAGCATATGCATACTAAGACGATCGGGTTTAAACTTAGACTCTTTGCTTCGGCTTTCTTGAGCCAAAGCCCTCTGCAACACTTGATTAACAGTTAGAAACTCATATCCTTCTAATTTTTCTTTAATATGAGATCTCAAACCATTAAGAGCTAATTCGGCTTCCTTTTCAGAAATAACCAAGCTATAACATCGGTTTTTTGTATCTCTAAATCTTCTAATAAATTCAGCAACAGACTCATCATGCTTTTGCTTAACCGATGTTAAATGACATAGCCTCAACTCATTTTCACCATTATAAAAATAATCATGGAATTTACGCTCTAATTGAGACCAAGTTTGCACAGAATTAGGTGCTAATGCCGAAAACCATGAAAAAACAGTGCCAGATAAAGACAAAGGGAACATTCTAATTTTCAAATGATCAAGACTCCCATAAATTCCTATTTGTGCATTAAACTGACTAATATGCTCCCATGTAGTTCTACTATCCTCCCCAGTGAATTTAATAAATTCAGGCACCTTGAAATTCTGAGGATATGGTATGGAATCAAAACACTCAGGATAAGGCTTTTGACAGACTAGAGTTTTGTCCTTCAATTCTACGCCGAAAGTTTCTTTAAACATAACAGTCAAATCTTTCTTATGCTTCTCAAGTATTTGATTAAAATAAGAATCATTTGGCCTTTGAACATTGGTATTAGGGCTATTCGGCACATGCGGTATATGATTCGGTTGTATATATGGTATTTGCTGCAAATGTCCATTATTTGGCATTGTACCATATGAATAACCTGAACCCTGAGGAGGCATAGTGTACGAATTATTCATTTGGCTAAAGCCAATCGAAACATAAGGTGCACTAGTAATTGGTTCAGGAGACGATGGATATGCAACTAAAGCTCCAGAACCGGTCGGACCGATTGGAACCGGTCCTCCATGACCGGTCTGCGAGACCGGTCCGACTGCTCCATGACCGGTCTGACCGGTCTGAGAGACCGGTCCGACCGCTCCATGCGCGTGATACTGCTCTGGAGTTTTCTGACCATAAAAATTCATCGGCATGCCGTATTGGGGTACATGTGCTGCCGATGATTCAAGATGCATAGTATTATGATAAAAAGTGCCATCAATATTAGGTCTAGGAGTACCACTATCATCAATCAAAGGTTGCTTGCCTAATGATTTATCAATCATATTTTGAACAGTAGCAAGAATCTTTTCTTGACCATTAACCACCAATTGAGTAATTTGCTCTAAAATATGCGGTGTTGTAGCACTTACAGTAGCACTTGACCATTAACCATCTTCATCCGAAAGAATGACCACCTCCTTGTCTTTAGAGATATCACCCTTCCGATTCTTGGAGAAGTGAGACAAGAACCACCAACGCTTTTCTTCAAGTTCTTTTTCCTTGCGCCGCTTGTTCTCCTCTTCACACTCCTTTATGAAGGCTTCATAAGCTTGACGATCCTCGGGCGGCAATTCATCAACAGACGGTCTGCTGATGTTATCGGGATCGATCTCACCAGGATTCGACAGCTTCACCATGGTACTAGATGGAGTAGATTAGATCGGTTTTACAACCAAGATCTTTCTTCCCCAGCGGAGTCGCCAAAATATGTTGGCGCCAATCTAGGGCCAACACACGAACGCGCTTGATCGCGCAGCGAGCGACGGCACAATTTGCAGCGCCGATGCTCAGACAGGTCGGGGTAACCGGTCAGACCGGTTCGCCGGTGCAGAACGGCGAAATCCGACGAACGCTCGCCCGGGAGGGACCCCGTTAGGGCAAACGCGCGTAGGGTTGTTCTAGGATCGGTAGGCCACCTAGAACGCCTTCAGACGCCGCGGAGACGAAGGAAGAACAGCAGAAAAGGGTTGGAAGGAGTTAGGGTTTAGAGACAAAAGTAAAGGCAATAAACATAAAGAAAAATAATATATTGATGTATTTTGATCGATTGGATGTCTCAATCGGCCGTGACCCTTTATATTTATAGGGTGGATGGACTTGTCCCGCAAGAAATCCTATTACAAGATCTAAATCTATGAAAAACCCTAGTTGTACTCGGACTCTATCTGGACCGGTCAAACCGGTCGGTCTCTGCCGGACAGGCCACAGTGCCTCGACCGGTCAGACCGCTCGGTCAGACCGATTGGTGACAATTTTGACTGTCAACACCATGGTTAGATACCTTGCAGCTTGCTCACCAAGGTCATCCGTCAGGTTAGGAACTGTGATGAATGCGAGACGGAATAACTTGGCTAGTGGAGGAATCAAGGAAGTAGATTGATTTGCAGGTGCAGGCCTCAAGCAACTGTAAGCAACTATTTCTTGGTTTCCATAGTCAATGTAAAATACTTCAAACTCCCTCTCCGTGGGTCCTTGATGTTCACTCAAAATCTGCAGAACAAGAAAAGATGAGTTCATATTAGGGGAACAAAAAAAAACAACACAAATTTAGTTTTTTTTGTTGCTATATATATGTAAAACAAAAGGATGCGAACAAGCATACAGAGAACTACTTTTTCTGTATATGTAAAAAGTTGGTTTCACTCATTACCATGGCTCTTTTCCAAGAATTATCAAGAGTGAATTGGGCTAGCACCACATCGCCCTTAGTTGGATTAAATGGAACAACATCAGATGGAACAACTGACAAATCTTCAGCTTCCGAAGTGCCCACTGGAATTTCATCTTTCAAAGTATCTACTTTATCTTTAAACAAACTAGACCACTTAGAAGTAGAACGAAGAGGAACCACATGATTCTTTGGCTCAACTCCAACTTCTGATGTATCCGATGGAGTAAGCTTTGGTTGATCTTGAACTTTCAAGGCATCTGATATGCATTCAAGCGACGGATATATATCAGAAGTGTCTGATACATCATTAAATTTCATAGAAGCCAGCTCTTGTTGAATGATGTCCAAACGACGGTCGCCAACTATCTGGGCGTAGAACTTTCCACCACCCATGACTTCAGTTACAATAACCTTAAAAGTGGAGCAAATTAATTAGAACATGTTGTAGTGCATATGTATCCGAGTTCAACAACAAAATTTTTCTAGAGTAAACAAACCTTGAAAGTTTCTTTTCCATTTTGTCCAGCCAACGATCTTTGGGGAATCACTTCTGCTTCATTGTAATTCTCCCACACCTAGAAAACATAACTATTATAATTTCTTAACATTTTCTAATGTTTTGTACTATAAAAGAAAATAACATCACCTTCAATTTCTTCTGTTGTGCATACTTCTCTGCCCTTATGAGGTTTTGGGCATCTGAGATTCTGTCAAGTCCAAAAGAACTAAGCTTGGCTAGGCCGGCTTCAAGAAGAACATAAGCTATATTGTTCTTGGACTCCCATAAGGAACCTAAGAATGTTCCAGTCCTATCCACAGCTTCAGTCTCAATCTACATAGGCACTTAACATCCTTTAGGAAACTATAAAGAGCTAACAAAATTGAAAAGTGGTAGAAATGCATACCTCGACATCACGTTGGAGTATTGTTCTCCTCATTAGAGCAATGGCATCATTTGAGTAGGGCTCATTTTTACCAGGGCACCGAACACGTGAGAATGAAAAGGCAATGGTGCATGTCTCATTAGGTATTGTTAGTTTGAAGCGATGCCCACTGAAAATGTACTCAACCACAGCAGAGTACCTTCTATTTCTCTGTAACAAGTGGAAAAAATCTCTCGCCTTCTTTGCAGGAATCTAAGAATATGATAGGTTGAAATAAACAACTAGATAGAGGAAAAACAATGATTAAAGCAAATGATTTCTTGAGTGAGAAGAAATTCTAACTATTGTCAAATCATTCATATGAGTCACAGGATAATCCTTTTTGGCATGATATCCTTTCTTCGCTTTTTCAGCACGCGAATAGGCTGCCAAGAGTGAATCATAGTGGTGTCACCTCTCCTTGTAGTCCCGGTGTCTTGTGATATCATTAAATCCTCGTGAAAGCAAGAGCTCAGCGACATTGGCTCCAAGTAGGTTGCCAGAGCTACCAGCCTGGGAGGGTAGAAAAACAGATCCATAATCCAAAATTCTGGCGTCAACTACGTTGGTTTTGTCTGCAGCAACTTGTCCATTTGAAATGTTAATTCTCCTAGAATACTCCATTGAGACATGAACCTGAACATTGTAAAACAATCAAATGCTAAGATCAATTTTAAAGAGAATTTATATGTTTATGAACAATGACTAGTATAATAAATTAATAATCGACTAAAGATACCTCTTTGCCAATTAGCCGTGTGCGCAAAAATTCCTTGGCTGCATGAGCAAAATGTTCAATAGTTTTGCTTTCTCCAAATGAATCAACCAATTTATGGGGTCTGATGCTAGAAAGATTTACACGCCGCTGTGCCAAAGGACTTCCAACTGGTAAAATATCATCAGCAACAATTATACAGTACCCATTCACCACCTCTATGACCTGAAATGATATCAAATGGAACCATGTTAGTATAAATGATATGCACAGTTGTACTGCATGGCCAACTAAACAGATATATATAACAGCTCACATGAGTTTTACCAAAAAAGATTATATAATATGTTAGCTCAATTGTTGATAATATTAACAAATCTTCAATTTATTTGTACAACTGATGGATGGTATTCTTGTTTCTAAGTGCATAAACCTTGTACGGATCCCATGCATGTTTCCACTTCTGATGCAAATATATTAATGCTACCTTTCATTAAAAATTCAAAAAAGAAGTGAATATAATAATACTATTTTTTATTAAAACATGGTGAAAAGAACTAACTTTTCCTGTGAATTTCTGGTTGTGTATCGGTGTTGTATTTGTGACAGGTGGCTGAAATCCCGTCCATATCCTTAGCTGTTCCTTCTTAGCCTGAAGTTCGGCATTCTTAAGCTTTCTTTTGGTCTCAGCTCCAAGCATGTTTGCACTCCATTCCATATACTTTGCAAATCCCTATATGTAAGATGACAAGAAGTGCCCGTGAGTAAAAATTCATAAATGACTGCTATGGATTATTTAATTGATGAAACGATATGTTATCTGTACATTTTCTGCAAGCTCAAGTGCTAAGTCCTTAGTTGTATTTCCATCAGAATAATACACTGAAGCAAACATGTTATCAAAACTGTCTGTTCCCTCCAGTATAATACGCACCTACAAAAATTGCAATAAAATTATAAATATATTACTAAACAATGTAAATCATATCATTTCTAATAATAACTCAATGTAAATATAAGAAACTTACTTCTCTGTTGAGAACTTTTGTCTCGGTGAAGTGCTTTGCCTCCTTACCAAATCTATCTGGTGGAATTTCAGAATAAGTAACTGCAGATGCTACGGGCTTCTGCAATGTCCCCAATATTGGTGGTTCTTGAACTCCTCGAGATGCTTTCCCATTGGCATCAACATTGTTAGTTACTTCTTTTTTAGCAACCACACTTGGAAGTCGTCTTCCCATGGATGGAGCCTATGATTTGAGTCCAATCAATATTTGCCATACAAACAAGGAAAAGGAAAGAGTTAAAAGGACAACAGAGAAGGGGTACATATTATTACCTGAACACCGGCAACGTAAACCTGGACAAAACTAAAGCTAGGGATCAAGTAGACACGAATAGCGCTACCATCACGCACTTGCTCAACAATGGCCTCCAAAGCCTTCCCTTTCATCTCAGCAACAAAACCCTTTGTACCAGAAGAGTTGTCACACCCTGAAATTTTTAAATTTCAGGATGTGATTAAAATTAAAAATAAAACAATAATTTTCTCATAGATTTTAAAATTTTGCCAATATTTATTTTCTTTATAGGGCATTTAGTATAAAAAATAATTGGTTGTCTTCTAAATTAAACAAGGTTGTTTTGTTTGTGTTGCATTCATACCGCAATGCATTGTTTTATTGTTTGTTGTTCAGTTTGAATTTGAATCCTTGTGTTCAAATTTAAATTTGAATGTGTTTGTTTTTCTTTTGGAAAAAAAGGAAAGCTTTTCCCTCTCACTCTCTTGGTTTCCAGCCCATCCCTCCATCTCTCTCTCTTTTCTTTCTTTTTCCTTCCTCCCGCGGCCCATGGGGCCCCGTCGGCCCATTCTCCTCTCCCGGTCCAGTCTGCCTCCCCGCCCTCTCTCCCGCTCTCACTGACAGGTGGGCCCCGCCTGTCAGGGCCGTCCTCCTCCTCGCGCCAGACCGCGTCCCGCCTCGCCGCGGCCTTCGTGGCGCGCACGCCATGGATCTCCCCCTCACCCCTATAAAGGGCAGCGCCCGCGGCCCCAAACCCCACGAACCCGTAGCCGACGCCCTCGCCCCGCTGGAAACCCTAACCACCGCCGCCATTGGGGCTCTGGAGCTCAGAGCCGCCGCCGCTGATCTCCCGCTCCGTCGCCTTCCCATCGACCTAGAGCGCCCCCGGAACTCCGCACCGTGGTGAGGATCACGCCGGCCCCCCTTTTCTCTCTGTTTTCCACTTCGTTCGCGCGCAGAAAGCTCATCGGAGCGAGCTCCGACCACCCGAGCCGCCTCTCGCCGCCGCGCCCCTATGCACGGTCTCCAAACCGCCTCCCAAGATCCGTAGCTGAGTTCCCCGTCGCGCGCTCTCGCTCCCAGGCCAACCCGCGCTCGAATCCGTGCCCTGGAGGCCGTTTTCGGCTGACGCCGGCGACCCCGCCGCCGCTCACCGCCGTGCGCCGCCGCCAGCCATCGCCAGCGCCGCCGCCGAACCGCCCGATCCGCTCAGAGCCGTCGGATCCGAATCCGACGATCCAGATCCGATCTAACCCAAGTCAACCGAGCTGAATACCGGTCAACCCTAGTACACTTTGCAAAAGAGACCATCGGTTTCATGCAAATCAACCCGCGGTCCATGCTAGGTGAAAAGAATTTACAAACCAGTCCTTTCTTTTATGGTTTAACCCCTCTATTTTTCCAAAATAGAACCCGCAGTCCTGCTTAGGTGTTTTTACGTGCTAGCCCTTGAAGTCTATGGTTAATTAGGTTTTAGCCCCTGGTTTCTTCAAATCTAGCCCCTGGAAGCTCTGTTTCTTTGCAAATAAGCCCCTAGGATCTTGTTTTAGCCATAACTTTTTCGTTTTAACTCCGTTTTCATCGATTCTCGCGCTCACGTGATCCTTGTGACGTGTGCAATAGCTTTATAATCATTTTATCCTCTGTGAGCATACTTTGTTGTGTCTTACAAATCTTTTCTGTTAGCTCTTAACTCTATAGTTAATCGCGACTAGATCCTTGAAGCATCGTTTATCTCTTAGAATCGCCGTTTTAGTTCCGTTTTTCGTGTTTCTTGCGCTCTCGTAACCGTAGCAGCGAGCTCTATTCTTTAGTACGCCCTTTAAAAGCCTTTCTTTTGTTCTGGTGTATTGTTCTTAGTTGTACTTGTTGTTTGTTTTGTATGTTTGCCCGATGATTGCTCCGAGTAGAAGATCGTTGTTCGAATATTGAAGATCAAGAATTTCAAGTGAGCAAAAACTAAAGAGCAGTAAGAGTAGCTTTTCGTTGGAGAAAGGCAAGTGACCCTAACCATACTTCTGTCTATGCTTTATTTATAAGATTATATGATTTAATTGGAACATGGAGAACCACCCAAGAAAACAGTACAACCATAATACTATATGGCTCTGGTCTTGGCTAATTAATTAGAGACTCTAACTTGTGACAGTCTTACCGAAAGGGCAAGAAGAGATGCATCGACGGGGTATAGCTCGGTCCTCTTGTGGCAATTGGCATTGTTTAATGGTCCTTTGGCAAGGTACCATCTCATTAGGACAGTATTATGACCGCTTTGCCTTGAAACCTTAGCGGATTGTCATAGGTTAGGGAATCTTTGTAAAGGCCTCGTAGCGTCCCTATGCAATCACACCTCGAAAGTGTGGTATTGTGCCTAGCTAGCACATTGCGTGGTTGGGTTCAAAGTTCTTCGGAACTTTTACGCGAATTGTGGTGAAAGTGTACAACCTCTCCAGAGTTAAAACTAACCGGTTAGCTGTGCTCACGGTCAGGAGCGGCTTGGACCCTCACATGATTAATAAACTTAAAGATGGATATAAATCACATTCTGATTATTTCTTGTGGCCTTGCTGAGTACCAACCATAAGTGTACTCACCCTTGCTTACCGCTGCTTAGAAGGAGAAGGTGTGAGAAGTATTTTGAAGATGATGCTGGGTTCTAGGCATGCGCAACCCCCTAGTCGATTGCCTGTGAAGTTTGGAGCCCTCGTTTCCAGGATAAGCTGTATAACTCTGATAGTCTTTTATTTGTTTTAGTTCTCTTTTCGTGATACTGTTACTGATTATTCACTTATGATGTATCTATATGTATGAAACTTGATCCTGGCATACATATAGTTATGCATTCGGTTTTGTTCTTAAAACCGGATGTGACAGAAGTGGTATCAGAGCAGTATCGACTGTAGGACGTAAGCCTAGATAGCAATGGCCGTGTTCTAAGGTCTCTTTTGATTTCAAATCTATTCCTGCTTGTTCTTTGACCCTCTCCATTGAATATTCTCACTCCTTAACTATTTTTTTTCTCTCATAAGCCTTGATAACTCACTTTATTTTTCACCTGATCTTCTTTTCATTTGCACTTTCTTAATTGCAAATGTAAAATAAAATCCACAATCTTCGTATTTTGACCTACTCTCTCCTTTAAAAATCCTTATTAATGTTTGACCCTTGGTCAATCACCCCTTTTTATGATTCTCGTTACCCTCTCCTTTCTTTCCAAATAAATGTCACTTTGGATCTATCCCTTGACTTTTGATTCCAAAGTATCTCTTCGGATTCAAAAATAATTAGATTATCCGTACCATGTATCCTAATGCCTGTCCAAGTCATCTGAAGAACGGAGCTACTAGTTCATCATGAGAGTCAAGTCGAAGCAATTGGACCACTTGCCAACATTCCTACTCGAGTTAGATGAAGGATTTAGAGCACCACCAAAGAATCAAGCTTGAGCTAGGTTATGACACTCTCACTACCACTACAATCACGAAGGTAGAGTCAACACTAGACAAGCTGAAGGATACACGTGTCGTCAACAACGAGAAGCTGGAAGATAAAACCATGCTTAGGAGAACCCCTTCTAACTCTAACAACGTTTAGCATCGTCTTTGACTATGTTGATTGGTGAAATTCAGTGTTTGCATGATGATGCTTGACTTTATGGCCTTGTCTGATTCGTATCTTTGTAATGATTGTTGGTGTACTGTGGGTCTTCTACCTACAATGACATCAGTTGCCTAGATGGGTTCTTCTTTTATACCTCCCCCTCCTTGTTATCCTCCGTCTTTCTACCTAATCCTTTCGAGGATGTCAAGAAGGAAGTTTATGGCGACGCTAACAGCAATACTAGCAACCTCCAAGCATCTGCAATGGTTGTCAATAAATGAAAGTTGCTGAAGCATGGAATAATGAAAAGCGTAAAAGAAACTATGAAGCACCAAAGCCACTCCAAAAAGAACAACATGAGATTAGTAAGACTCCAGGAACATGTCAATGCTGTGAGCATTATGGTCGTCTATGTCTTCAAGAAGATAGCTTAATGACAGCAGAAGCAAGACAACGTTACCATTCAGAGATCAACAGAAAGTTATCTGCCCAAGATCCAGTCCTAGAAGGAGCCGCCCAAGATGAAGACCGTACTCAGACTATAAACCTCGAGGATTGGAGTATCTCTTTCAAAGAGTTTCAGCCTAAAAGAAGAAAGCAGCCTAAGAAACAAATTAGTAAAGCAAGTCAAGAGAAGGTGGAGTTACCACAACCGTTGGCAGATAGAAGTGTTCAACCCAGTTCCAACCAACTACAGCCTGAAGTGGTTCAACCTCCATATGACAACTCTATCGAGAAGAATCCTGACGCACAAGCCATTCCACCAAGAGTGGAGATGGAGCAGAAAGAAAGTCGGGATGGACGTGTTAAAAGAGTAGTGTGCTTTAAATGTGGTGAAAAGGGCCACTATGCCAACAGATGTTCCACGAAGCGATGAAGCCAGGATGGGTATGCCAAAAGAATGTGTTCTGTATGTAGTAAAGAAGGGCACTATGCCAATGGATGTCCAACAAAGCGTAAGATGACTAGATCCCGTGACCTTGGATTATACTACCTCAAGTGTGGAGAAGATGGACACCTTGCCAGTTGGTGTGAAAAAGAAAATGATAATTAACTCCATGACAGAAGTACATGAAGACTTGAGAGGTGATACAAGACTCCAAACCAGAAAGAAACAATCAAGCTCTATTCAAATCACTTTATCAAGGTACGAAGGATGTTCTTCGAAAGATGTGCTAACGAAGCTGTGGAAAGAATGGAAGTTAAAGGAGGAATTAGACTGAGTACCCGTGAAGCGTTTTGTATGAGTTACCAGGAATTAAGAAGAATACATTGCAAGAAGGAATAACTGAGAAGGAAGTTAATATGTGTCGGATGCTACCCACCTAAACCTTTGTCTCTTGCTAGCCTTGTGAATCTCGGGACGAGATTCCTTTTAAGGGGGGTAGTTTTGTCACACCCTGAAATTTTTAAATTTCAGGATATGATTAAAATTAAAAATAAAACAATAATTTTCCCAAAGATTTTAAAATTTTGCCAACATTTATTTTCTTTACAGGGAATTTAGTATAAAAAATAATTGGTTGTCTTCTAAATTAAACAAGGTTGTTTTGTTTGTGTTGCATTCATGCCGCAATGCATTGTTTTATTGTTTGTTGTTCAGTTTGAATTTGAATCCTTGTGTTCAAATTTAAATTTGAATGTGTTTGTTTTTCTTTTGGAAAAAAAGGAAAGCTTTTCCCTCTCACTCTCTTGGTTTCCAGCCCATCCCTCTATCTCTCTCTCTTTTCTTTCTTTTTCCTTCCTCCCGCGGCCCATGGGACCCCGTCGGCCCATTCTCCTCTCCCGGTCCAGTCCGCCTCCCCGCCCTCTCTCCCGCTCTCACCGACGGGTGGGCCCTGCCTGTCGGGGCCGTCCTCCTCCTTGGCCCCGACCGGGACTCGAGCAGAGCCCGAGTCCGACTGCGTCCCGCCTCGCCGCGGCCTTCGTGGCGCGCACGCCAAGGATCTCCCCCTCACCCCTATAAAGGGCAGCGCCCGCGGCCCCAAACCCCACGAACCCGTAGCCGACACCCTCGCAACGCTGGAAACCCTAATCGCCGCCGCCATTGGGGCTCTGGAGCTCGGAGCCGCCGCCGCTGATCTCCCGCTCCGTCGCCTTCCCATCGACCTAGAGCGCCCCCGGAACTCCGCACCGTGGTGAGGATCACGCCGGCCCCCATTTTCTCTCTGTTTTCCCCTTCGTTCGCACGCAGAAAGCTCATCGGAGGGAGCTCCGACCACCCGAGCCGCCTCTCGCCGCCGCGCCCCTATGCACGGTCTCCAAACCGCCTCCCAAGATCCGTAGCTGAGTTCCCCGTCGCGCGCTCTCGCTCCCAGGCCAACCCGCGCTCGAATCCGTGCCCTGGAGGCCGTTTTCGGCTGACGCCGGTGACCCCGCCGCCGCTCACCGCCGTGCGCCGCCGCCGAACCGCCCGAGACGCTCAGAGCCGTCGGATCCGAATCCGACGATCCAGATCCGATCTAACCCAAGTCAACTGAGCTGAATACCGGTCAACCCTAGTACACTTTGCAAAAGAGACCCTCGGTTTCATGCAAATCAACCCGCGGTCCATGCTAGGTGAAAAGAATTTACAAACCAGTCCTTTCTTTTATGGTTTAACCCCTCTATTTTTCCAAAATAGAACCCGTAGTCCTGCTTAGGTGTTTTTACGTGCTAGCCCTTGAAGTCTATGGTTAATTAGGTTTTAGCCCCTGGTTTCTTCAAATCTAGCCCCTGGAAGCTCTGTTTGTTTGCAAATAAGCCCCTAGGATCTTGTTTTAGCCATAACTTTTTCGTTTTAACTCCGTTTTCATCGATTCTCGCGCTCACGTGATCTTTGTGACGTGTGCAATAGCTTTATAATCTTTTTATCCTCTGTGAGCATACTTTGTTGTGTCTTACAAATCTTTTCTGTTAGCTCTTAACTCTATAGTTAATCGCGACTAGATCCTTGAAGCATCGTTTATCTCATAGAATCGCCGTTTTAGTTCCGTTTTTCGTGTTTCTTGCGCTCTCGTAACCGTAGCAGCGAGCTCTATTCTTTAGTACGCCCTTTAAAAGCCTTTCTTTTGTTCTGGTGTATTGTTCTTAGTTGTACTTGTTGTTTGTTTTGTATGTTTGCCCGATGATTGCTCCGAGTAGAAGATCGTTGTTCGAATATTGAAGATCAAGAATTTCAAGTGAGCAAAAACTAAAGAGCAGTAAGAGTAGCTTTTCGTTGGAGAAAGGCAAGTGACCCTAACCATACTTCTGTCTATGCTTTATTTATAAGATTATATGATTTAATTGGAACATGGAGAACCACCCAAGAAAACAGTACAACCACAATACTATATGGCTCTAGTCTTGGCTAATTAATTAGAGACTCTAACTTGTGACAGTCTTACCGAAAGGGCAAGAGGGGATGCATCGACGGGGTATAGCTCGGTCCTCTTGGGGCAATTGGCATTGTTTAATTGTCCTTTGGCAAGGTACCACCTCATTAGGACAGTGTTATGACCGCTTTGACTTGAAACCTTAGCGGATTATCATAGGTTAGGGAATCTTTGTAAAGGCCTCGTAGCGTCCCTATGCAATCACACCTCGGAAGTGTGGTATTGTGCCTAGCTAGCACATTGCGTGGTTGGGTTCAAAGTTCTTCGGAACTTTTACGCGAATTGTGGTGAAAGTGTACAACCTCTCCAGAGTTAAAACTAACCGGTTAGCCGTGCTCACGGTCAGGAGCGGCTTGGACCCTCACATGATTAATAAACTTAAAGATGGATATAAATCACATTCTGGTTATTTCTTGTGGCCTTGCTGAGTACCAACCATAAGTGTACTCACCCTTGCTTACTGCTGCTTAGAAGGAGAAGGTGTGAGAAGTATTTTGAAGATGATGCTGGGTTCTAGGCATGCGCAACCCCCCAGTCGATTGCCTGTGAAGTTTGGAGCCCTCGTTTCCAGGATAAGCTGTATAACTCTGATAGTCTTTTATTTGTTTTAGTTCTCTTTTCGTGATACTGTTACTGATTATTCACTTATGATGTCTCTACATGTATGAAACTTGATCCTGGCATACATAACATATAGTTATGTATTCGGTTTTGTTCTTAAAACCGGGTGTGACAAGAGTTGGCTTCTCCAATGGTTGATGATGGAAGGATTCTTACTGAAGCCTCCACAGCACCAGGTTCCTAGATAAATAATGAACAAGAGATACATTATAATCACAACCAACAAATTTCTGCTAATAATACACACAGCTTGGAGTTTTGGAAACCTCGGAGATGAATACTAACCTTACTCCAACAACCTAAACCTTGATCTCTAGCAATCTCCTCCAATCTTAGTAACTCTGTAACATATGGACTAGTGTCACCCTTCTGACGTTGCTTTTTTTACCTGGTCAACCAGCCAAATAACATTTAAAATTAATATATACGACACATATAGCAAAACATGGCAAGCTCACCAAAGCAATAGAGTAACCGATCATCTCACCTTGGCGAACCCCTGGGCGACAACGAGGCCCGCAATGTTCTGATCTCCAGCAAGACAAACCCTGCCAAATTCACGGCCAGAAGCAGGAATTATGTAGTCCACTTTGAACTTAACATCCTGCTTCGTCCAATTAGCTCATGTTAGTTGTGAACGATGCTGGATGCTACTCTAAAAAGGGAGAACTACGATATGAGAGTGTGTATTATTATGAGTATACAGAAATCAGATGGAGACCTGTCCAATGCAAAGCTTTCTCGGAAATTCCCTACTATCCCAGGCGAACGGCTCATCTGTTCCATAACGCAATGCCTACGTCAAAGAGGAACTCTCAAATCAATACTAAGGGCAACGAGAACAAGATCTGCAAAGCTGTATATTGGGCAGACGTTGCAGACGTGCACACGAACTTACCAGCCTTGGAGCGATGATAGACGACAAGGTGATCGACTTCTGTGGTGGGAGCATATCCGCTTTTGCCCTCCCCAAGATGACCAGGGTGTCGCCAGAAGGCACGGCCTTGACCTTCCCATTAATCCAGCCCTACGCTGCCATGGCTGAAGAAGCAATAATTCCTGCAACTGGCCGATCGATCAATAAAATATAGATTGCAGACCGAGCTTGCCCTCGGTGTAGGGGCGATCTATTAGTTTATTTTCACAGCAAGAAGGAAAAACATGTGCATGATATCAACATGATTTCACTGGAAACCGATCAGTAATTCAAAGCTCTCGCCGGCAGCGAGTACTTGAAGGGTGCCTACATAGATACAGAAACTAGTTGCTAGCTCGCTCGCCCGCCCGTTTCGCCGCCATGTTTAAGTTTCATGTTCAATCTGATCTAAACAGCAACACCCGGAGATCTCCACGGGATACACGCGGAAGAAACAAAAGCTAACGTACCTTGACACGAGAGGAACGTTGACGGAGGCACGAAGCGAGGGTTTTGGAGGGACGATGGAGGCGGCGAGCGATCGCACAGCGCGAAGCGAGAGACGGGGGGAGGGGGTGTTGTCGTGTTGACGGCGGAACGAGATCCGCTGCAGTTGAGTGCCCTGCAGTGGTGTCCCTGACACGTGGGCCCCACACATGCAGGCCCACCTGTCAGTGGGCCAACTGCAGGCTGCCGAACTACAGCGGATCCCTTTCCGTTGACGGCGCAGTGGTGTCCGCCAATTTGTAGGGTTGGGCTATGGTGCGGGTAACTAACTGCCAACCGGACTTCGGCGCGGCCTATAGAGGGCTGTTTGTTTCCGCTTTTCTGGACCTCGCTTTTCTGAGAATCAGGATTCTGGGATAAGCCAGCTGTCTGGAGAATCGGCTGTCTGGATAAACTGGATGTTTGACAATTCTGATTATTTTGAGTCGATTCTCTGAGCTGAGTGGTAAAATGTCTGAAATACCCTTGAGGCTGATGATATCTCATTTTTTGCTGAATACGAGCAGAATTTAATAATTCTTATATTTTTTGACAACCTTGACTACATAATTATATTACTATTAGATCAAATAGATTAATATCACAATTATAACAAGAGATATACCGGCACTAATTTCTAAACATTGAGTACATAAATAATAGATACAACTAATTTGTAAACTAAATCATGAAATCGTAGCGGTAGCGATTGCATCACGAAATGCATTCATGTCGACATCATCTCCAGTACCACCATCATCTGTGTTATCATAAGTTGGATGAGGACAATCATCTTCAACGTCTTCTTCAAAATGCGGATCTTCTAAGTCACATTCCCTAATGAAATTGTGAAGTGCCATACAAGCAACTATAATTCCTCATGCTCAAATGGTACAAATCTGAAATTAGAAATACATCCTGGCATGGCCAACAAATCTGAAATTAGAAGAATACGCATCAATCCAGCAACAAGAGGCGGCAGCTTACCTTGGGGGCGGCGGGAGCACACGGCACGGGTGGTGGCCGCGCACTGCAGGGGTAGGCGGCGTAGATCCGGCGTCAAGCAGGGGCGGCCCACCTTGGGGGTGGCGGCAGCACACAGCACACTGCAGGGCTGTGGCAGGCGTCAGTTCGGCCGGTGGCGCTACTCCAATCGGCGAAACAAAGGGGCGGCGGCGGCGCACCTTCTTGGGGGCGGCGGCGCACCTGAATGGGGTCAGCGGCGGCGCACAGCACAGATCTGGGCCGAGGAGGGGCGGCCGGTGACGAGGCGCAGGAGGGGCGGCGGGGAACGGGGTGCAGGGGAGGTGGTGGGTCGCAGGAGGAGGGGCGTCGGGGGAGGGGCGCCGGGGAGATGGGTCGGAGGGTACCAGGGAGAGGGGCAGGTGGTGGAAAATCCTTTCGCTTATCCGATACGCGAGTCTGGCGACGCTTACAGGGGAATCGGCCCGCACGTTATTTCGGAGCTTCTGTAGTGAGCGGCGACCGAGACAATCGAAAATTAATCAGACCGTTTGGGTGGGATTATAGATTATTTTCATCCAAAATCGGATTATAAGCGGAAACAAACACCCCCGGAGTCCTTTCAATTCCAGCGAAGCGATGGCCGATGTAGCAGAATTGAAAGTCTTGTTCTACTATGCCTTGTGTTTTGCTTGCTTGCTGATCCACAAAGTTTTCTGGAGTCCGGGCCATGCATCCTCGATCACTACTCCATGTTTACCTATTACTCGCCTCAGATTGTATCTTTGAATTTGTATTGATTGCCCCCCCCCCCAACGCGTCGCTCTCCCAGGCGACACGGGGGGCGACGCTCGTCCGTCCCTCCGTAAGCCGCCTCCCGGTGGCCGCCACTGTCCGGGCGGTGGCGGCGGCCCGCGGCTGAGCCGAAGTCGGCTCTGCTCGTTCCCCCCGCGCCATCTCTCTTCCATCCCGTCTTATTCCTCCTCCCGGCCTTATGACCTCGCCGCTCCTTCACCGCCGCCGGCTGCCGGGACTGGATCCGCGGTCCCCTGCGCCAGATCCGTCGTCGCTCGTCGCTTGTGGCGCTTGCGCCCCTCCGGGCGCTCCTGGCTGCTGGCGACGCCCCTCTCCCGCGGTTCTAGTCCGCCTGCAGCCTGGGGCTACTGTTGCTCCGGCTGCGGCGGCCTCTGCCGTCCGCCGCGCTGCAGCTAGGGTTTTATTTCCCGACCGGTTAGCGGTAACCGCCGGCCTCTGGTTCCGGTTTACCGGACCGGTTTGACCGGTTACCGGTCGGAACCGGTCAAATTCAATTTTGAATTCAAATGGCGTAGTTCAACCAGTTCGTACCGGTATACCGGCCGGTTTGACCGGTTTACCGGTCGGTTTGACTGGTAACCGGTCAAATTCAATTTTTTTTCTTTTTTGGTTTAAATTCAAATGCCCGCAAAGTATACTAAATAAATGTTTGTATAACATATTTTAGTCTAAATGAACCCTCCAACCCTCTTTTGTACTACTTTTACATTATATTTTAATACTTTTGTATGTACGTTTTTTTGTTTAACTTCAAATCCCCGCAAACTATACTAAATGAACGAATTTTTGAGAAAATTTGACACCATTAGATTCGTCGCACCTTGAAGTATTTTTAGAAATTTTTTGGGAATTTTTCATTTTTTTGAATTCAAATTTAAATTTTGAATTTGGACCGGTTTCATACCGGACCAAACCGGAACCGGGCCGGACCGGTTTGACCGGTAACCGGTCAAACCGGACCGGTTACCGACGGTTTGGTGAACCCTGGCTGCAGCTGCGCCGGCGGCTGCATCTGTGCCTGCGGCCCATGCTGGGTGCCTGCTGCTGCGGGGTGGTCCGTGCCTCGGCAGTCTGGCGGCGACGTCGTTGTGCCAGGGCGGCCCTGTGGCTGCGTGCAGCTTGGGGGCTAGGGCGGGGACCGTGACCTCCGCCGCTAGCCTTGGGTCGCGCTCTGGGTTGGGAATGGGGGAGGCAAAAGCCTTGGTCTGACTGCGGACTGATGACGGCGACGCCTTCGGGCGCCGTTTACCTTGTCGAAGGCGTCGTTTTCCCCCTATTCCTTCCTCTCTGGTGAGCTTTTCGAGTGAAAACCTTGACCATGTGGTCAGACAATGACGGCGCCATTAGCGTCGCTACCTTCCTAGAGGCATCGTTTTGGAAACTCTGCTGGTGGTGGCCTCATGCTCTCTTAGGATGCTCTCTTAGGGACGCTTCTGCTTTTGGGCCTGCCTTCGTTATATTTCAGCTGCATCGTCTGGGTTGATTTGGTCGTCGACTGGCGGATGCTTTGCCGCCCCTCTTGTCGCTGGCGGATACTTTGCTGTCGTTCTGTTCTGGCGGATGCTTTGCCGCCATTGTCGTGTTGGTTGAAGATCGTTTCGGACGGATGCTTTGCCGCCGTGGTTGGTCATCTCGGTGGATGCTTTGCCACCTTGCTGTATTGTAGGCCTTTTGCACCCTTGATGTTGTAGTATTTTTTAGCAGGTTCAGTTGTTGGTCGTGGCTCGGTCGGTAGGTTCGGGTGTGTCTCCCCCTCCGTTGTTCTTGCTGTATCTTTTCTGTTGTTTGGGTTGCCTGCCATCTGCTTGGCGGCGCTCTGTTTCTACCTTAATAGCCTCTGTCTATTAAGAGTTGTAATGGTCGTATTGCTTTCCTCTTAATGAAATACGTGCTCAGGCACGTTTGCAGAAAAAAAAAATTTGTATTGATTTGAGTGTTTTCTAGAGTCCCGTGATGTACGTTCACGTTGCTATAAATTATTTTTTTAGTAGTGAATTATATTACATCACGGGAGGCTATATCTTTGAATTCACTCTCCTCGATACATAGATGCTTTCATTGTTAAAAGAACTTATATGGTCCTCATAACAGGATGCAAGCGGATCGGATCCGCATGGAATCAGATTTGGATAGCATCTTTTACCACATTTTAAATCGAAATGGATATAGATTTAGATATTCTCGGATAAGAATGCAAAATGGATACCTCAAATTCTGATTTAGATTTGAATTCGGATATTTACTCAATAATAAGATAATGTTTAGCTATTTTTTATTAGTAGTTTCAGAATACAAAATCGTTATACTTGTAAAAACTAAAGTATAACAATACAATAAAGGTAGCTACTTAAACATAGTTTATTTATCAATAAATATTTAGTAAATAAATACATAAAAATAATATTAAAAATAAAATATATTTAAAAAATATATGAATAATTTTAACTAATATATAAAAGTAATTTTAACATAAAACAAGAATATTTAAAAGTAAAAATTTGATCTTCTTATATATTTATTATAAAAATTAATAATATGGGTTATGGGAAATGAATAGAACTTTTATACAGTTTTCGAATCAAAATGGATACGGATAATGTTGGATATCGTCGAATACGGATGCGGAATCGGATAGAGAAAATCAATCAAAATCGGATTCGGGTGTATGAGTGTATCCACTTTATTATCGCATTAAATTCGAATACAGATACGGATATCCATATTGATATTTAAGCGGATACAGATGTTGGATATTTTGGATATCCACATTCACATTTCATCCCTAATTAATATGTAGATGCTATTATAGGAAGAGTATAAAAGACTAAACTGAGCGTACCGACTTATAAAAAAGTCGAAATGGAGCATATCGTCTTCATGTTTGAATTTGTTTCTCTCTTTGTATAGTTTGCAAAAAGAAGCTGGGTGTACAATATTTCACTTTTGAAAAAAAAATGAAACCACCATGAGGCCAAAAATTAAAAATTAAAAATAGGCTAACTCCTGGAATACCGCTGCGGCGTGCGCCTATTAATTAAATTAAAGCCCTAAACAAGGTTAGTCAGTCGAAGCCACCCGCTGCTCTGGATTTACTTTTGCAACGGCTGCCGTTGATGCGACTCCCGGGGGGTTTATGTCCCACCTGTCAGGCGGTCAAACCAGTTCGGCCCCGGGAGGTTGTTGTTGGGCAGTAGGCCGTACGCGGAAGAAACGGGCAATTCTATTCATCGCATATGCTATCAGGGGCCGAGCTGTCGCACAAGGGGACTGGAGGGAGAGCCACGGATCACGCCCATGTACCTTCAGCTATTTTTTCATTGGCCGATTTCTTTTTTCTTCTTTGGTTTCCTGCGCTAGCAACCAACTTTGTCCAAAGTTGCTGTCAAATTTATTCTGCTATACTTCAATGATATTTTTCTAAAATATGTTTATTCATTCCAGAACAATTTATTTGTCCAAAACATTTTATCTTGTTCTCTGAACATTTTATTTTGTTCTCAGAACAAGTTCTATTGTTGATAGAATACATTCGGATTAATTTTTTATGTGGAACTTTTTTCCATTTGATTCAAAATAATTTATGTTTTTAAGGATAATGAAATTGTTCTAGTTTCATCATCAAATTGTTCCAAATAACTAAAAAATGACTTAAAAATGGGAACATTTGGGAACAATCTTGAAATTTGTCTAGAACAATTTTGAAATGTTCCCAGAACAAATCTGAATGTTTTCGGCATAAACTGAAAGTTTCGGAACATTCTGATAATAGGACAATCTACTAAACTAGTCAGAATGTTTCAGAACACTTTTGAAAATGTTTTAATATTTTAAAACATTTTTTGAAATGTTTTAAAAATAAATCTGAATGTTCCCAGAACCAATCTTAATGTTTCGTAATAAACTGAAAGTTTCGGAACATTATGAAAATAGGACAATCTACTAAGCAAGTCAAAATGTTTCGGAACACTTTTGAAAACGTCTAAATATTTCGAAACACTTTTGAAATGTCCCAGAAACAAATCTGAACATTTTTTGAACAATCTTGAAAATTTTTCAGAACATTTTCTAGTACAATCTTGAATTGTCCCCAGAACAAATTTGAATGTTTCGGAGTAAACTGAAAGTTTCGGAACATTTTAAAAACGTCATAATGTTCCGCAACATTTTTGAAATATTCCCAGAACAAATCTGAATGTTTCGGAATAAACTAAAAGTATCAGAACATTCCAAAAATAGAACAATCTACTAAACAAGTCAGAATGTTTTGGAACACTTTTGAAAATGTCTTAATATTTTGGAACACTTTTGTAACGTCCCGAAAACAAATTTGAACATTTCAGAACAATCTTGAAAATTGCCCAGAACATTTTTGAAATGTTCCCAGAATGCTAAATGTTTCGGAATAAACTGAAAGTTCTAGAACATTCTAAAAACAGGACAATCTACTGAACTAGTTAGAATATTTCAGAACAAAGTGTTTTCTATTTGCTTTTTAGAATATCTTTTGCTGAACATTTTCATTTGTTTCGAAACAATAGCTTGAATTTGTAACATTTGTTCCTCTTAGAGTTATAGTAGTTTCCGCTTCACCAACAAATTATTCCAACTAAAGAAGTATTTAAATATACTGATGTTTATGAATTTTCAAGCATTTTTTTCGACTGAATGTTTCAAACATTTTGAAATGGATTTACAACTTTTTTGAACAGTTTGAAACATTCTAAAATGTTTGAAACATTTATAAATGTTATGAGCCTATTTATATATGTTTAAAACAATCTAGAATGCTAAACAACTCTTTTGAATATTTTGGAACATTTAGAAATATTTTAAACATTTTGAAATAGGTTCAGAACTTTTTTAAGACTACAACATTTTTTGGATAGTGATCGAAACATTCTGAAATTGTTATATATTTTTTTTGAATATTTTGGAACATTTATAAATCTTTCAAATGATTTGAAATGGATCCGGGCTATATTTTATGTAAAATATAATATTAATATTTTTCAAATGAATTTAAATTTCCGTTCGTCCCTATGTTCAGATTGTTGATCATGCCTCATGCGCTCGTTGGCCTATTGAAGATGAATATACGATCAGATCATTTTACTAGTGGGAGACTTGGTGAATCAATAATGGGCCTCGAGTTTCGGCCCGTGAGGTCCGCCTGGGCTGCCCGATGCTTCTGCGATGCATCAGCGCAAATTCGCTCGCGCTACATATAGACGTCCCCGAAGAAACCGCGGCAGCCAGCTGCCCAGCCCCATGCCTAGCGCAAGAAAAAGCCGCAACCCAACCGACCGATCGAAAGGAAGCAATCAAAGCCAGCCGCGGCGCCCGCTTCTTCTCCCCTCAAACCGAGAGGAGGAAGGCGAGCGCGTCGTCGCCTCGTCCCCGTTCCGCCACCGCGCCCCGCCGAGGCCTCCGGCGCCGGGCCCTCCCCTTCCCTCTGCTCCCCCGCCGCGGCCGCGCGCGATTCGGGACCGGACTGCCGCGAGCTCGCCGGCGCTCTCCCCGTACCTGCTGTCCGCCGCCGCCGCCGGTGCTGGTATGGCTCCTCTCTTCTCGATTCGGGGGAACCGTTGTTCGTTTCATTTGCCGGGGAGTATGATTTCTGGCGTTCCTACGTGCGACGGTGGCGTGTGGGGTTCCGGGGTTCTGATCGGCGGGCGCACGCGCACGGGGTCGATTGCTGTTGAACCCAATCTGGGTTGTTGGGGAAATCTTCTCCTGGTGGTGGACCGAGTCGAGCCGATCGAGATTGGCTCACGGAGGGAGTTCCGCGGCACGTGCGAATCCCCTCTGCGGGCTTGGCTTGACACGTACGGTAGTTATCTTTTGCCGTCTCCGTGCCGCTAGGAGGTTGAGATTGATTCAGGAGTGCCCGCCCAGAGTATTCGGATAGCTGGGCTGTTCCGAACTCGTTTGCTATTTTGGTGGGGAGCTACGGTGATGAACGGCGAACTGTAGATGAACTTTTTCGGTGCTTGATTGGAGGGGGGAGATATATGGTTAGTCGATACTGGAAAGCGAAGTCCGTTGGGATCTTGCCCCAGGGTACAGGTAGGCAGGGTTCCGTGAAAAAAGTGGGTACATACTGGATACCATTCAGATTAGGCTCCTGACAACTGTTCGATTTCTAGTAACCTTATCGTGGACAATTGGTGCTTGACTTGTAGCGCAATTCCATTCTTCAGAATGGGTACTAGTCCTCCTGTTATTTTCGGACTGAGATCTAGTCTTTCATAGCCTTGTAAGAAGCTAGCCGAGAAACTTAACACACTTGGACTAGAGGAGAGAGAATCATTTTAAGACAAGTTTTAGTTATTTAGTATCCAACTATACATGAATTCTTCCTGGCTCCTTGTGCTTCAAGTGCAATATTGATGCCTGTAGTACACATACATAGTTATACCTCTCGGAAGTCATTGTCAGCCACACATGCAGAATTAAGTATTACATGGGATGTCACTGTTAGTCCATATGGATAACTAATTACACAATATGTGTTAAATTCATCCTTAAGGACTTAGGGAATGGATGCAGATTGGGTTTTTGGGATTCCATCACAGGCATCTCAAACCTGATAGTTCTGTGGATACATGCACATTTCTGTAAGTTTATATGCAAATCATTGTTCTCTTTCAACAAAAAGAACACAATTTCAGTATGTGCACCTTTACAGTAAACTTTTTTCGGATAAGCCTCTCTCATTTTTTTTTTTTTGCTTTTTTTGTGCGTCTCCATTAAAGATATAAATTTTCTGTTTCCTTGACTTAGTAATTGTACATGTAAATTGGATATCTGATTTTCCCTTCTTATTAGATATTTCAATTTCTTGAGCTCTTCAGGATCTTTTCCAACACATTTAACGCTTCATCATTTTTTTAATATATTTTCTATCCTGACATTCTCTAGGTTGGAGATGACACACATGTTTCCAAGGGATGGTGCCTCATCTAGCTCAACCTCTATGAGCAGCCAGAGGAGTGAGACGGATGATGATCGGATGATTGCAATGGTTCTCTCCGAAGAATATGCCAAGTTAGATGGTGCTATGGCCAAGCGTCTTACAAATTTAACATCGATTCCTGTAAGATGTCTCATGACTTCTATGTCATTTGTGTTCCTTTGCTTCTTTCTTCCCTGGACAGTTCTATCGGTGTTTGTTTCATAGGCATAATCCCTTCCTTTCTGGTAGATCAAGTGATTAAATGAAGCTAAAATCACTGGCTTCTTACCTGATACTCATTTTTATATGTATGCATGTAGCATGTTCCCCGGATTAACACATACTTCCCGACATATAGTGATGCCACTATGGACCACTATCGCCTTCTTGATAGGTAACTTTTTCATGAACTTTGGTTGCATTTAATCTTCCCAAGCATTCACATTTAAGTATGGCATCATTTTTCACAAAGGTGTTTCAACATTTTGCCTTATTTTGCAAGCATTAACTTTCTGCATGGCTGACATTAGTGATTCCATCCTATCAATTTTTTGGTAAACATTTGGAGATCCCTGTCCTTGAGGAGAGTAAGACTTGTCTTTTTCATACAAATGCGTAGCTGTTGAGTTAAAGGCTTATATTGAGTTTTGAAATTTGGGATTGCACCTGGGATTTTTGAAAGGAATTGAAGAAAACTGTGAATCGACATGCAAATTGTGCGAGATTCAACAAAGGATATGTTTCCTGACATGCATCTCCAACTCTTAAAACATAAATTGCATGCTTTTTCTTTCTGAATTGTTTTGTTCACATTTTCTTTCTGAATTGTTTTGTTCAGAGAGTATTCTGCATTTTCATAAAATATTTAGCCATATGTTTGCTTTGTGCACATTATAGATTGGAAATTCTATCTATATACTGTGCCTGTTTCAGTTATACACAGACTATAAAGATGTGTTCACAATGTAAGAGTCTTTTGTAGGCTAAATGCATATGGCTTGTTTGAAGTGCGAGTAGCTGGTGATGGAAATTGTCAGGTATACCAACTTCTTGTGCCCATTCATTTGATGAAAGTAGATAATCCTGTTACAGTCTTATATGTCCATGTCTTTTTTTGTTTATGCAGTTTCGTGCACTCTCAGACCAGCTGTACCGTTCACCTGATTATCACAGGCATGTTCGAAAGGAGATTGTAAAGCAGGTATGACAGTCTCCTGGCCATATTGGAAGTACCACTTTTCAAATCTACGTTAACAAGCTCATATGGCTGAACTTCAAGTTCTTGTATGCTGCAACACATATTTTTCCCCTTTGTTATTTGTTGCTCTTTGCTTAACTGTATTAGTATGTCTATTGTCTTGTGAGTATTAAGAACTTTTTTTTTCTCATTGTTGATCTCTTTTTCTGCGAAACCTGCATGCTTACATTACATGTGCTGTTTTTCTCCTTGTGCAGCTCAAGGAATGTAACTCCTTGTACGAAGGTTATGTTCCAATGAAATATAAACAGTATTGCAAGAAAATGAAGAAGTATGTATTTTCTTACTATTAGGTTTGCTGCTCAAATAGTAAAAGTTTGTGGACTTGTTTTTGTAACTATAGTGTCATTGACTACCATCTTTTCCAGATCTGGTGAATGGGGTGACCATGTCACACTTCAAGCAGCTGCTGACAAGGTTAATATTCTTTTACCCTGCTATAATTCCACCATCATTTGCTTAGCTTCTTCACACAACTTACCGTGGGACTGCAAGATTTCTAACCATCTATATATACTATATAGATGGCACCCACTAGAATCATTAACTCTATTTCTCTCAACATGCAAGCTATCCACGTCATATAGGAACCCACTATATTAGGCGTCACCCATCCACTAGGACCATCTATTTATGTCTTCCACCGATTTTCTGCAAAAGAATGTTGCCATGCAATCACCTTAGTGTAAACTTTCAAATTTCACTTTGAAATTTTGTTTAAGAAATCCCGCAGCAACGCGTGGGGTATCACCTAGTTACACTAGTATGCAAATAACCACTATTATTTTTGTATCTTACTGAAATACAAAACAATAGATAACATATGTTTTCGATGGCATGACTAGGAATAAAAGACTTAACTCTTATAATTCGTACTCCCATCATCCATCAATATAAGGCATATTCTGGTAAAATTAAATCTTCATGCGCCTTACATTGACGCAGGTTTTGTTGTAATGTATTTGGATTCATCATACATCATTTCATATTTTCTTTGTGCTTCACTAAAAGAACCATACTTAGGAGGCAAAAACATGCTCTTGGGTTTATACTCTGTAAGGGAAGGCTTTTGCATATTTACTGTAGTATACAAATGTGTTTCCCTGGGGAGCAAAGAGTCTAATGTTTTCCTTCTTTTTTTTCTTTTTTCTTTTTGCAGTTTGCTGCGAAGATCTGTCTTCTAACATCATTCAGAGATACATGTTTTGTTGAAATTGTTCCACAATATCAAACACCACAGAGGGGTAAGGTTCTTTTCGATTACTACTTATTAGGATTTTCAATTGTCTCTTTGACAATGTGCTGTTTTACCATCATTATTAGTTAATATTTAGATCTGTTGGAAGACCTCACACATGTACCGTTACTGCACTGTTATGCAAAAGATAGGTAGATACGAATCGATTGAAGAAAATTAGCTAGCTATGATTACTCACATCCAAAATCATTATGATTTTTCAGAGATATGGCTAAGTTTCTGGTCAGAAGTTCACTACAACTCACTGTATGATGCTCGAGGTAAAAAGCACAATATACTTATTGTAACTTGCTTGTATCAATTCTAGATATATGTACATTACTGTGGTTGCATCTTGCTATATATGCCCATCTTTTAAGAAAAGCAATTACGTATCACTGTGCAGATATACCTAGCAAGTACAAGCCTAGAAAGAAGCACTGGTTATTGTTTTGATAACGAGGGATTTTGCTCCATACATGTGGGTCCATATACTTCGCTATGACACCATTGTTGGCTGGTGGCATCCTGGGGACAACCCTTATGTGGATTTATCCCCTATAGCTCTGAGTGAACAATCCATGTCGCCTGCTCCTTGGGACAGCATCAAACATGCATACAGCAGCAGATACAGTTACAGTTACAATGCTGACCTGAGCCTTGTGAATATAAATACACGTACTTTTTGAAGGGGAAGATACACCCTGTACCAACAAACAGGTTGATTGTATACTTTTGCGTATTTGTTCGTTGTTTTATTCTTTATACAGCTACACATTGGTGCTATTCATCAGTTCATTATTCACTTCATTTTATAAACATTTGCCTTTTTGGTGATACGTTTTATGGTGCATGGCTGGCTTCTATGCCTGAATATGGTATCAGTTCTGATGTCTTGGATGTAATAGCCTACCAAGCAGTGAACAGCCTACCTGACTGACTGGTTCTAATGCTTATCATGGGTTGAAATGTTGTTGTGACAGTTTTCAAAAAAAAAAAATGTTGTTGTGACAACGGGTGTTCTCATTGAAGCTTTGGCTTTGTGTTTAGACTTTTATGATGTTGGAAATACATGCAAGTTGTTAACTATGAACTATACAACTAAGCTGTTTTGTAAACTTAAATATTACAATATCCCTTTTTTTGTTTTCATGGAAGAGTTTCTTTGTTCGTTTCTCTTACTAGTGCTAAATAATATTCTTGTAAATTGTGGCCAACACCATGTATACAAACAGTGATTTCAAATCTAGAGGCTAATCGTACTCCGGCTAAGGCAGAGTTAGATTTTTTTGGGTTGATAGTGGAAGAGTATACAAAACCACATGAGATTTCGTCCTGTAAGTTCTTTTTTTTATTATTATGAAGTCACTGTTATTTTCTTATGACATCTGCTGAACATTTGTCTTGAAAACGCGCCCTGGACCCTGGCCAATTTCTGGCACATTGCCGTGGTTCGGTGGTTGGGTGAAAAAGTTCACCACTCGCATGTCCTCGTGTAATGCATGGCATAGTAGCTGATAATTACCGCGAGGCGTCTTGTTGAGCTTTTCACTGGACGCGCTCTAGACGAGGTGGGGAGGAGTGCTATGCTATGCGGTGGTCAATCATCACCACGTACGAAAAGGCGCGGCGGCGGCGGCAGCAGCATCGTCTTCAACATCTCCCCTGTTCACTTCCAGCGCCGTCCCCCGCCCCTGCGCCTCTGCACCATGGACAGTAGTTTCATGATGCAGCGCTTCCTTCGAGTGACGCAGTGAGCAGTTACTGTCGATTTCTTAACAGCGAATTACAAGCTGGAGGCAGTCAGCAACTCCGGCCCCGTCCAGGTCCAGTCGCCAACAACTCCCCGCGTCATGTTCAAAACGTAGGAGATGCACACAGTTGGTTCCTGATCTGCAGTCAGAAAATCCCGTTCAAACGGTCCTTCGCCAGCACCGTGCGGCGCCACATTTATCTCTGTCCGATCTCTCAGCTCGATCACGACCAGCTCTGCAGTGATCTCGGTTCCATACAATGCCAACCGATGGACTTGGACGCACAGAGCTCTGCAGAGTCCCGTACATGCAGACATGGAGTCCGCGTCACGGGAGGACGTGGGAAGAGCGGCCTTTTTCGCTCGGATTCCACGGTCAGCCACGCGCTTCTCCGGGCGGACTCTGGTGTCCCGGCGCGGGCGCGCGGTGGGTGGCCGGCGACGGCAGGTGCAGGTCCCGCGCGACTTGACCATAGGTCGTTGAAGCGCGACGGGTCCGTGCGCCCGCGCGTAGGGGTGGCGACCCCGGCGCGGAGCGGGTTCAGCCGGGGCGAGCTGGCGCCTGGCAGCCTGGGCGCCGCGGCCGGCGACCGCGCCTCCGAGGTAGCGCCCCGCCTTGCGTGGGGGCACGCGGAGGATACGCGGCCGTTGTGGAGACCGGGAGAGGAAGCAGGGCTCCCGGCGCGTTGTCCTGGCCGTGCCAGTCAATGGGTGGCATGCATGCAGTCTGTCACTGCGCACTGGCACGGGCTGTTGGCACTGGGGTCATGGCTGTGGGTGGGCACTACTGCCGCGTTCGATGAACGAGGAGATGGATCCAAGAAGCACACACCAACTCGGGTAAGAAACTTCAAGGACGCACACCTCGCTCTTTTACTTATGGATCTTGGTGCACGTGATCGATCCGATCAACCAGCACCTAAAGAAGTCTAGAGCTCATCGCTTATTCGCATCCCAATAAAGCTCAATAATGTAGCCTGGAAGAGAGCTTCTCGAAACTGTGACGGAACCCCTCCGATTCAAAAGAGAGACTTTTTCTTGAAACTCGTATGGAGCACCTCAGAGAGACTTTTTCCGTTTCAGTGAGGTCCGATTCAGATAAACATACCATTTGCTTATAAATCGATATAGGACTGTTTAGACCACACAGATAATCTGTGAGCTAGATTCTGTTAGTGATTTGGTTTGAGCCATCTGTTAGTGATTTGATTTGTGCCATCTAATCCAGTTCAGATAGGCAAATATGCTAGACAGCTTCGCAAAACAAAAAAAATATGCCAGAGACGATAAAGAAGGTTTCAAACAAGACCCTAAGTAATCAACAGAGATAGTCAGTCAATGACAAGCTGTCTCCACAATTTTCACAACTCTCAACTTCATCTACTAAGGTTAAACGAAAAGTACAAAAATAATCTTGCAAATAGTGGACACATTACATATGATGCACCTATTTGGATGGCATGCACACCCAATTTGTTCTGATCAAATCCAGACGATCTTGCATCCATTTAAAATGATGGATGAGCATCATTCATGACCACTACCAGAATGTTCATCCATGTTTCACAAGGGGGGAAAGACGTCGTTGCCGACGAAGGAACACATGATGAGGACGACACATAGGAACATGCATGGAAAGCCTAGATGCGTCACAAATGTCCAACGCTCCGAGTCTTAACCATGAGCAATCGCCATGCTGCCAAAGGCCACATATGGCCAGGAAACAGTTCCGAGACAAAAGCCCCTAATCAAGGCCCCCTTTCTGAATCTGAGATTCTGAGCGCAATGCCAAAGAAATCGGAACGTCTCCAGCAGTGTTTCGTCGCGTGCCGGCTCCGGCCGTGATCACGCTGCCTCATGTGCGCATGCCAGGAACTTGAAGCAGCGGTACACGCTGGATCTTGAGTAGAAATATGCAGTAACAGCGTTGCAGAGCTTTCTGCCTGTATACTCTGTGGCTCTTTGCCGGCCTCAATTTCTGCAGCAGTTTTGGCCCTTATGCCGTTCAGAAATCTGTGCTGCGTTTCGTGTGCAAACGGCTTGATCGCTGCAGTCATCTGAACTCCTCGGAACACTGATGTTCGCTCGCTACACATAGCAACTTTATCAAGCAGAGTTTGGTGCTGCAATTTGGAGGCCAGATCCATCTCGTCAGAACAGTTGATTCCGACGGCTCGGAAATTGCTATCGGACTTCACTGAAACTGAACGAAAGCCTCCAGTCACGATTCCATTTCTCTTGGATGCCAAACTCCATTCGCTCTGTTGCACAGGTTCAGGCATCTTGAAGACGGTGTTGCAAGAACAATTCCAGTCTCTCAGTGTAAGCTGATTCGCTATCGCTCTTACGCCACTCTTTCGCAGTTTCCAGGCTGCAATCCTGATCATTGGCATCCTGTCTGATCAAGCTAGAAAATTGAGCGACGCGTTCGCCATGTGTGCTGGATGCAGCTGCTGCTGCTGGGGGCTTCACGACAGCAGGACATGGAGCGAGGCGTTCTTGGCGGCGGCGCAGACGGGGCACGCGTCCACCCCGGCCTCGCACGCCCGGCACAGGCACAGGTGCCGGCACGGGAGCAGCAGCACGCGCGCCTCGCCGCCGCCGCACGACCTGCACCACGGCGCCGCTTTCTCGCGCCTGGACGCGGCCGGTGGCGGCGCCTCGAAGCAGCACGACCGCGCGTCCTCGGCCTCGCCCACGGACGCGGCCGCGGCCGCGCGGGGGGACTGGAGGAGCTGCTCCAGCGCGCCGCGGAGGCCGGCGGCGACGGCCTCGTGGCTCCGGGCGGCGCCCGCCCACGCCTGGCACTCGGCCCCCGCCTGCCGGGCCTCCTCCTCCAGCTCCGCGTTGCGGAGGAGCGCGCGCGCCAGCTCCGCCTGCGCCGCGCGCAGCCGCCCCGACGCGGCGCGCTCCACGGCCGCCAGCAGCGCCTGGGCGTGCCTGCGCCGGGCCTCCTCCAGCGCCGCGCGCATCCTCTCGCTCTGCGGAACATGAATGCGACCCCGATCAAAACAATCCCCACCAGATCAACAGCTCGACGGTCCCCGATCGATCGCCGGAGTCGAAATTGTCGATACGGAAGTCCCGGCACGCACGTACCTCGAGTGTTACGAGCGCGTCGAGCTCGGCGTCCTGGTGGCGGCGCAGCCTCGGCAGGAGTCCCGGCGACGGCGAGACGCCGGCGCCATTGGCCACGCTCCCGCACGTGGACGCCGCGCCGGAGCCCGCCGCCCTTCCCTGCCCGTTGCCCGCTGCTGTCACCGGCACAAGCTCCTGCGCCCCCGCCGCCGTCGGGGGCAGGAGGACCGCGCTGCGATCCTCCAAGAAACCCGCCGCCGCCTCCACGCGCGGCCGTTTCCTCGGCCCGAAGCCGTAGCCGCACGCCACCTCGCCGCGCGGGAAGTCGCTGGCGGGCACAGTCGCGCTGCCGATCCCTGCCGCCGGCGCGCTCCAGCCGCACTCGTTGAAGAACGCCGTGCCGGCCGCCGGCGCTGCCGCGTCCTCCATAGCCCTGCGGGCGGAGCGTGCACGATCAGAGACTGGTCCCGGGACAACGATCGCGCAGCCGATCGAGGAAGGAAGGCAACCGGGCAAGAGACTAGTGTTACCTGAAGGAGTGGAGGTCGTGGGGGAAGAAGGAGGCGTGGGAGAGGTGGCGCGCCCGCACGGCCATGTATGGCGCCAGCGCGAAGCGAAGGGAAGTGGGCGTCGGGTAGGAGGCGCGAAGTGGATGATGGGTTGGTTGGTTGGTTGGTTTACACGAAGGCAGCAGGCCTTGGAGTGAGGGAGAGAGGTTATATATGGGGCCATGGCTCGATCGGGAAATTAAACCACGACGGCGGCGGCGGCGACCATGACTCGGGCCTGTGGGTGGGGAAGGCGGGCACGGCGCGGGGGCCGCCCGGGGCGTGTGGGGCTGGGGGTGGAAAGGCAACGGGCGTCGGTCCGGACGCACCGGTTGCCGCGGCGAATGGACTTGCCTGCCGTCCGTCCACGATGCAACGACGACCTTTTAATTCGTGTGCCGCCAATGGGTGTGGTTTCGCGGTTTGAACGTGACGCCTGATGGGTGGTGGTGGTCCGGCAGGAGGGACAGGGGTGGGTAGCCGGTAGCCGACGCTTCACACCGTCTAGGTTGTTTAGGTGGTGGGCTAGTGCAGTTGGCGAGTGGTGGCGATGATTAGTGTTTGGATAACTCAGGATTAGCGCTAATTTGTCTCTGGTGGTTTGGTGACTAACATAAGCGAAAAATGTTTCGTGCAATGGAACCATGATTATTTTTGTTCAGGTGATGTTATTATGATTAAAAAGAACCTTGAGAGGCATACCTTTCATGAAACCCGCATTGAGACTGGCTTAAGGATTATGATTGAGGTTTGAGGTCGAGAGAAAAGGTCCCGAAAGCTGGGTAATGTCGTGCATTATTGCTCCAGCGCCCGTGCTAAGAGTCCTGGTTGGGTCCGTGTTCTAACTCTAGTACTCTCATATGGTCAGGCAGCAGAAAAACACGATCCGATGGATCCGGTCGTGGAAACGCCGCCATCGAGAACAAAGAAGGCGATCCGCCGCAACCACGTCAAAGCTCATGACATGTTGGCACCAAACTCGGCGCTAGGGGCTGTGGCGCCGACCCCCTAGGTACAGAAACGGAAAACATTTCGTTAGAGGTCTATTTATGAATTTCTTTCGCACAAAAGACTAAAAAGCAAAAAAAAAAAAGGCGGCTGGATGCTGTGCCAGCAGGGGCAGCGCGATCCGGCCGCTGGCTGAGCAGCGGTGAGCGCCGGCCGGCCTCCGCTGCGCGCTGCAGCGCTAGATCGATCGACCTTCGACGAATGCACTGAACAGCCGCCGACGGCGAACCTAGCTAGCGTGGACAACTAACCTCATCGATCCGCGGTCTGCGCCAGCCGCCACGGCAGGCACAGCATAGACGAGTGCTCGCGCTCTGCGTGCGCCAGAGCATGCCAGATTGATCGATAGATCTATCGGTGTCTCGATCCACTGCGTACTGTGCTGCGACCATCGCACGGTTGCGCTCCATCACGGATCGCCGGATCGGATCGACGCGTCCCCCGAGCGAGCCCATTGCTGAATGCCTGAATCGCGCACAGGATCCTGCCTGCATTCCTTTTTCCTGCGCATGCAAGGCACCGCACCAATAATCTAAGCTCTCCCTTCCCATACCGTGCACAACATGTAGAGTCAATTCCCTGTATGCCATTGAGAAATTGAGGTGATCCCTTATGTGCCATTGGAAATTAATCCATCCCTTGTATGCCATCGTTTATAATTTTTCATACCCTACATGCCATTGCCGTTAAGTTTCCTAACAGAGCCGTCGGATCTCGCGAGACGCTCGCCCCCTGCTCCTGTCCCTGCCCCGGCGGCAGCACCGTGCGCGCGGCCAACCGGCCGTCCATGCCCCGGCGGCCGCGCACGCGCGGGCCAGCGCCTGCCCCTGCCCCTCGGCGGCGGAGCCTCCCTGGTGGAGCTCGCGGCGGAGCTCCGTGCGCAGCCCGTCCCTGCCCCAGCCATGGCGCGGTGGTGGAGGCCCATCCCGTCCCCATCGCCTTCCTCTCTCTCACGAAGGCCATGGCGCGGCGGTGGAGGCCCGCCCGCGCAGCAGAGGCCATGGCGCGGTGGTGGAGGCCCGCCCGCGCAGCAGAGGCCATGGCGCGGCGGTGCCCCGCCAGCTGCTCTGCGCCGCTGGCAGATTCGCGCGCGGCGGCCAAGGCGGAGGAGTCGAGGCTACGGCGGGCCTCCCTCCCCGGCCGGCCACCCTCCGCTCGCACCGGCCGCGGCGAGCAGGGCCGAGCGCGCGTGACGGCCGCGGCCCTTGCTCCCGTCCCTGCCCGGCGGCCGCTTCATGCGCGCGGGCGGCCGGCCGTCCTTGCCCGGCGGCCGCGCACGCGCGGGCCGGCACCTGCCCCTACCCCCCCCCCCGCGGCGGAGCCTCCCTGGTGGAGCTCGCGGCGGAGCTCCGTGTGCCCGTCCTTGCCCCGGCCATGGCGCGGCGGTGGAGGCCCATCCCGTCCCCATCGCCTTCCTCCCTCCTCCTTTCTCTCTCCCTCTCTCACGGAGGCCATGGCGTGGCGGTGGAGGCCCGCCCGCGCGGCGGAGGCCATGGCGCGGCAGTGCCCCGCCGGCAGGATTCGCGTGCGGCGGCCATGGCGGAGGAGTCGAGGCGGCGGCGGGCCTCCCTCCCAGGCCGGCCACTCTCCGCTCGCGCCAGCCGCGGCGAGCAGGGCCGGGCGCGCGTGGCGGCCTCGGCCCTTGCTCCATCCGCTTGCGCCGGCCGCGGCGAGCAGGGCCGGGCGAGCGTAGCTCGGCAACGGCGGGGCGGAGTAGCTCGGCAACAGCGGCGCGGAGCGGCAACGGCAACGGCGGGCCGGAGCGGCTCGGCAGCGGCGCGCGCTCGGTAGGGCTCGAGCGGCTGCGCAGCGCTGCGGTGGTAGAGCGCTGCGCTGCGGCGCGCGGCATCGGTCTGTTAGGAAACTTAACGGCAATGGCATGTCAATGGCATGTAGGGGATGAAAAATTATAAACGATGGCATATAAGGGATGAGTTAATTTCCAATGGCATATAAGGGATCACCTCAATTTTTCAATGGCACAGAGGGAATTGACTCCAACATGTACACTACTCGTCGTCGTCGGCCGGATCACATCACATGCGTGTTCATGCACGGGACGCACCTTGATTAATTTTGCCACCAGCCAACAGCACGAGCACCAGGCCAGGACAGCAGGTAGCAGCAATAGACTGACGAGCCATTGCCATGCATTGGCCGGGTTGACACGCCCCGTATTGAATCTGAATGGCCCCCGGCCTGCTCCGCTCTCCGCGGCGCGGTGCGTGACAGACAGTAGCACTAGTACTGTACTAACCTACACTCCTACAGCTAGCCGATGCGATCAATAAGGATCATCTATCGTGTCTGCCAGGGGCGGATCCACATGGGGGGCTAGGGGGGATTAAGCCCCCTACCTCCCTAATACCCATGGATATCCCCCTAAGCCCCCTTGATTTTTGGACGAAACAATGAAGAGGAAGAGGGGAGGAAGAAGAAAAGAAGTGGAGGAAGAATAAGAGTGTGGACATGATCCCCCTCTATATTTTCGGGCTGGATTTGCCACTGGTGTCCGGCCGGTGGCACTAGCACCAACGCCGCCGCCCATGCGTCCCGGCTGCAACGCAACCGACGGCCATGCGGCAGCGACGGCCGCCGCCGGGGACCATGGGGCTGGCGCAGACGCGCGCACAGGAAATCACGCGACGTGCCAGTCGCCAATTATTATTACTCCCTCCATTCCAAAATATAAACATTTGTTGACTTTTGCTGATCACATTTGACCATTCGTCTTATTTAAAAAATTTATGAAAATATAAAAATAATTATGATATACTTAAAATATAAACGATGATAAAACATGTCACAACAAAATAAATAATATTTTCACAAATTTTTTTAATAAGACGAATGGTCAAATGTGAATCACGGAAGTCGATAAATGCTTATATTTTAGGATGGAGGGAGTACTACTACACAGCTCTCTGCACGGCTAAAGCCTGAAGGCACAGGCGCACAGCGACGGGGCCTGCCCGTCCGTTCCAATCCTGGCCTGGCTAGGGCAGTAGTGTAGTGTTGCATGGCCAGGACACGCTGCGGTGCTCGTCCCGGGCTCCCGCTTGCCGGCCGGTGCTTCGTCCACTCGGGCGATGGTCAGTCAGGCCTAATGTAAGATTGACAGCCACGCTGCCTACGCAGGTGATGGCCACCGATGGAAACGGATCGAACACGTGTATGGAAACGGATTCGTATATCTCAAATATCTATCTTATCATCTCCTTCCGGTTTTCCATTCTTTAGAGTGTAAACGGATATGGAAACGAATTCAGATATCTCGGATATCTGTTTCCATGTTTGCCTCCCTAATGATGCCAAGTGTCAGACTGTCAGTCTCACAGATCTACTAACAATCTATTATCCTAACCTCTCTCTTTTTTTTTAACGAACATCCTAACCTCTCTCTCGCTCTCTCTGCCCGGCCTTTTCGGTAGCATCCGTACCTCCCCCAGCGTCCACAGGCTGCAGCACCACACAGTAAACTGCAAGCTGCATGCCGTCCGCTCCGCTGCAGATCCCTGCTACAGCTTTTCCACGAGTCCGGTGCCATCCATTCATCGACCTTTGCCAGCTCCACCCGATCCACGCAGCAGTGGTGAACCATCCTTGTTGGCTTGTTGGCTTCTGAGTCGGCACTCGGCGGACCCATCGTCGTATTGTGTCATCATTTCCACGCGCACGGTTGCATGCGCGCCTCTGCCTGCCGCACCTGTCGTTTGGTGGACGCAGTAACGCTACGTGCAGTGCAGGAGTGGGTAGTGCTGGGTGCTGGCTGGCTGCTCGTGGATCGGCGGATGCCTTTCACTTTTCTGTTCAAGCGCCGGCCGGGCAGCAGAGCCAGAGGACCAGGATCGTGGGAGCGGTCAGATCGACCAGGCCGCGCCACAGATAAAACAGTCGCTGCAGCTTCGTGTTGTGCTGTGCTCACTATGGATGTTGTCTGCAGATGACACACTAGAGGAGTCGTCTCGTACTAGTATCAACGGCAGCAGTGGGAAGCAGGAGCCTGCCTGTGCATACAGCAGGTGACACAGAGTGGTGCATGCATGGAGAGACAAGGTGCTTCAAACAAAATACAGCGTACAGTTCCCTATGAGATCAAATCAGGGTGCGTTTAGTTGGCAAAAAAAGTTTGGATTTTTGTACCATAGCATATTTCGTTGTTACTTGATAAATAATATTCAATTATAGACTAATTAGACTTAAAAAATTTATCTCGTACTAATCAGTTAGACTATATAATTAGTTATTTTTTAATTATATTTAATGCTCCATACATACGTCCGAATATTCGATTTGACAGGTACTGTAGAAATTTTTTTGAGAACTAAACAGGGTTAGCTTATGTTAGCTTATGTTGTTTCAGATTTCACCAAGTACTTCCTGCTATGAGCCCGACAGAAGTGCCTTTTTTTTGCAGCGTGAAATTCATAATAATTATTATATACCTATCTATTCTTGATTGTACATAGATACATAACTTTTGCTATGTTGTACCTACATATACTACGCTATAATACCTAAATAGAAAAAAATTCAATTTACTCCTCTCAACTATAGCTAAAGTCTGGATAACCTTCTAAACTATAACTTGGTTCAATTTACCCCTAAACTATATATGCCATTTAGTTTATTTTACCCCATAATACAATTTGTCTTTTTGTTTTTTCATACATAAGTTGAATTTTAATTTCAAATTTTGCAGGGTATTAGTGAACATCACAATGCATATTTAGAAAAAAAAATTATAAGTTTTCTCATTAGTTTTCATATAATTTTGAACACCAATGATTAATTTATTATTAAATATTCTAACCTATCAAAATAATGATAAAAAAATATGATTTATTTTTCTACTACAGAATAGGCCTTTGTTCCAGGCCATTTGTCCCGACAGTCTTTGGGTCCGGGACAATATGTGGCTTTTGTCCCGGGTCCAACGGCTAGCCGGGCTAGCGGGGGACAGGGGCATTTTGTCCCGGTTGGAGGCACCAACCGGGACAAAAGGCCCCTGTCCCCCCCCCCCCCACTGGCCCGGCACCAACCGGGACAAAAGGGTGGCCTTTTGTCCGGTTTGAGACACGAACCGGGACAAATTCCGGGACAACAAGCCTTGGCCCCTCTTATCCCCTTCCCTCTCCCCCCGCCCGAGCCATTCAGCTCACTTGTTTCTTGCTGTTCTTGGCTCGGGAGAGAGGAGTTCTTGCTCATTTCTTCACCACATTTGTGAAGATCTTTGATTCCCCGTCCATCCATCGGCGCTAAAGGTTTGGGGCTTATTTTTCTCTTCTTCCTTGGCTTGTATAGCTCATTTCATGCTTTAGAAATAGAGAAAATGTGTAGCTAGCTTATTTCTTGGACATTTAGCTAGATTGCATATGTAGGTGTGATTTTCTTTTAGATTTAGATGAGTATGTGGATAGTAGAAATTTTTAGAATGAGTGTAGACACTTCATGTGATGTACTTGTATATATGACCATATTGTGGATAGTTGATTTTTGTATTCATGAATGAATTAATGAAATGAGTATATTAGAATTTTTTGTATTATGAATGGATTATTTTGACACTCAAGTAATGTATTTATTCAGGCTCACATTGAAACCATCTAGAAGTTAAAAAAATCTTTATTTCGAAACAGGTACACGTCGTTAGTCTCCATCCAACGGTGATGGCACTACCTTTCGGGGATACACGATGCGCTATAAAGACGTCGCGAATCGGTTGGTCGCATCACCAGCACTTCCGACTGATAAGAAGACAACATTTGACGCAGTCAGCATGGCCGTTGTTGTACTGAGAGCATATCAACGAGCACGCTACCTGTGCCAAGTGCTGTGCCTATTAATCGTAAATGTTGGTGCTGCGACTGGCCGATTGGTGACATCCTTGTACTGCACCGTGTCCCCCGAAAGACAGTGTCATCACCGCAGGGTTGAGGTTACTGACATATACATTTTCAGAAATAAAGGTTTATTTTTCTTCTAGAGGGTTTCTGGATATTGAAAAGAGTGTACTCCTGGAACTGAAGGGTGTCAAAGTAATTAGAAGTTATAGAGATTTCTTTCAATTAATTAGAGATTTCTTGAGGATTAATGATACATTTCGTCTTTTTTATATGATTTCATTTTTATTTGCAAGAGTTATTAATCTGATCATTGTAATTGTAATAGTAAATAATATTTGCATTGTAATGGTAAGAATTTATAATTTTGTGGAAAATAAAGGTATTTTTCAATAAAATATGGCTTCAGCAGCTGGAGGGAGTGGCGCCGGTGGGGGTGATCGTTGTCCTTCTGGAGAGAAGGGCACAACTCAAGTAGGTCGTCGGTCCAAAAAACCTAGTGCTTTTCATAGGGCAGCGCTCCGTTATTTGGAAAAAGAATATAGAGAATGCATGGCAAGGGGCGAGGAACCTCCGTTTGATCTTGAGGATTTATTGCGACGTTACGGTTCGTCACCACCAAACTCGGAGGTTTCAGCTCTGCCATCTTCTTTTGCGCCAGCAAGAAATCCGTTAGAGTATTCTGCGTTCCAATGCAAGGACGGTTGAAAACCAATGTGTTGTTGTCCGAGTTTTTAAGTTTCATGTATAGTACTCCTTTATTAAGTTCTGTAATGGATTAAGTACTCCTTTTAATTAATCAAGATGTATGATGGATATTACATATCTTTTAATTATTCATGTTATGTTACATTTAGTTTAATTTAGATTTGATATATTTTATTTATTCGATACGTGTAAAGAATTCAAATCAATTTATTTAAAATGCAGATGGACCGGCAATGGATTCACAATGCTGACCGATGTTCGAAAGAATTCATTGATGGCCTGCATTATTTTTTTTCTGTGGCTGAGGCAAACAAGCAGAATGGTTTTATGTGCTGCCCGTGTGTTCATTGCAACAATAACAAGGATTACTCATCTTCAAGAGTCCTACACAGCCACATTTTCGCAAATGGTTTCATGGAGAAGTATGTTTGTTGGACGAAGCACGGAGAATAGTGGGTTACCATGGAAGACAATGAAGAAGAAGATTTTGACGACCACTTTCCCGGGAATGCTGGAATCGGTGCATTCGATGACGATATTCCCATGGAAGAGCCCGAAGTAGATGTAGCAGAAAATGATCCCAGCGACGATCTGGGGCAGGCATTGCACAATGTGTAGGCAGACTGTGAGAGTGAAACGGAGAGGTTGAAGTTCCATAAGTTGTTAGAGGACCACCGTAAATTGTTGTACCCAGATTGTCAAAATGGATTGAAGAAACTTGGCACCACCTTGGAGTTCCTGCAATGGAAGGCGACAAATGGTGTATCCGACAAGAGATTTGGTGAATTACTCAAACTTGTTAAAAAAATGCTTCCTAAGGACAACGAATTGCCTGCCACAACATATGAAGCCAAACAACTTGTTTGCCCTTTAGGATTGGAAGTGCAAAAGATACATGCATGCCCCAATGACTGCATCCTCTACCGAGGCGAGTACGAGAATTTGGATGCATGTCCCGTATGCAATGCATTGCGTTACAAGATTAGAAAAGATGATCTTGTAGATGTCGAGGGAGAGCCTACCCGGAAGAGAGTTCCTGCGAAGGTCATGTGGTATTCGCTTATAATACCATGTTTGAAGCGTCTGTTTAGAAATAAAGATAATGCTAAGTTGATGCGATGGCACAAAGAGGAACGCAAGAAAGACTCGATGTTGAGACACCACGCTGATGGGTCGCAGTGGAGAAAAATAGATAAAACGTACCCTGAATTTGATTTGGATGCGAGAAACATAAGGTTCGGTTTGAGTACGGATGGCATGAATCCTTTTGGTGAGATGAATAGTGGTCATAGCACTTGGCCTGTGACTCTTTGTATGTACAATCTTCCACCATGGCTCTGCATGAAACGAAAGTTCATCATGATGCCAGTGCTTATCCCGGGTCCAAAGCAGCCCGGAAATGACATTGATGTGTACCTAAGACCATTGGTCGAAGAACTCTTATTGCTCTTGGGCGATGAAGGTGTACGGATGTGGGTTGAATACAAACAGGAAAACTTCAACCTACGAGCATTGCTGTTCGTAATGATCAATGACTGGCCTGCTCTTAGTAACTTGTCAGGACATTCGAACAAGGGATACAAAGCATGCACACACTGTTTAGATGATACCGATAATATATGGTTGACTCACTGTAAGAAGGTTGTATACATGGGTCATCGTCGGTTTCTTCCCATCAGGCATGTGGTACGAAAGAAGGGCAAGCATTTCAAAGGCCAAGTGGACCACCGAACAAAACCGATGCACCGTAGTGGTAAAGACGTCTTCAACATGGTAAAAGATCTAGAAGTTATTTTTGGAAAGGGATCTGGTAGCCAACATGTTCCAAATGAAAACGGAATGGCACCCATGTGGAAGAAGAATCTATATTTTGGGAGCTACCATATTGGGAAGTCTTAGATGTTCGTCATACAATTGATGTGATGCACCTCACGAAGAATTTTTGTGTCAACCTGATAGCATTCTTGGGAGTGTACGGAAAGACAAAAGATACAGTAGAATCACGTCAAGAATTGCAATGTATGGGAGAACGAGATGCCTTACATCCAAAACAGCGAGATAATGGACGACAATACTTAAGTTCTGCCAGCTATACTCTTAGCAAGGAAGAGAAAGAAACCATATTTGACTGCTTGAGCACTATAAAGGTTCCATCTGGATACTCATCCAATATAAAAGGAATCTTAAATTTGGCAGAGAAGAAATTTACAAATCTCAAGTCCCATGACTGCCATGTGCATATGACCGAACTTCTTCCGATTGTGCTGCGGGGATTCTGCCTGATAACGTCCGGTTAACCATCGTGAAGATATGTGCCTTCCTCAACGTAGTTTCTCAGAAGATAATTGACCTGGAGAATTTGATAAAGCTGCAAAACGATGTGGTGCAATGTCTTGTTGGCTTTGAGCTGATATTTCCACCATCTTTCTTCAACATCATGACAGATCTTCTAGTGCACCTTGTGAAAGAGATTGATATCCTCGGACTAGTATTTATACACAACATGTTCCCATTCGAAAGGTTCATGGGGGTACTCAAGAAATGTGTTCGTAATCGAGCTCGTCCAGAAGGAAGCATCGTCAGTGCCTACGGAACTGAGGAGGTCATTGACTTTTGTGTTGACTTTATTGATGACCTTAAACCGATTGGAGTCCTTGAATCGCGATATGAGGGGAGACTAACTGGAAAGGGTACATTAGGAAAGAAATCTTATGTCTGCACAGATGATTTCTCATTCAAGAAAGCGCATTATACGGTTCTTCAACAATCATCCTTGGTTGACCCATATATCGATGAACACAAGAAAATTATGTTCTCCAATTTCCCGAAAAAGTCTGAGGCATGGATTACACGTGAGCACATGAACACTTTCTGCAGCTGGTTGCGGAAGCATCTATTGCATAACATGGATATAAGTGAACAACTGTTCTTATTGGCTAGGGGATCATCTTGGAATATCTTAACATACCAAGGGTACGAGATAAATGGAAACACATTTTATACGATAGCCCAAGATAAAAAGAGTACCAACCAAAACAACGGTGTTCGTATGGATGCCACGGACAATAATGAAAAAAAGGACACATATTACAGCTACATTGAAGAGATATGGGAGCTGGATTACGGTCCCAATTTCAATGTGCCTCTATTTCGTTGCCAATGGGTTAAGCTATCTGGAGGAGGGGTAACAAAAGATGAGTATGGGATGAAAATAGTTGATCTCAACAATCTTGGGTACAGAGACGAGCCATTTGTCCTAGCCCAGGATGTCGCTCAGGTTTTCTACATTAAGGACATGTCCAGCAAGCCAAAGAAGGGGATAAACAAGCAAAATGATGAGCCTAAGCGACACATAGTTCTATCAGGAAAGAGAAACATCGTTGGAGTGGAGGACAAGACAGACTTGTCAGAAGAATATAATAAGTTTGTTGCCTTTCCACCTTTCGAAGTAAATGCTGATCCATGCATCCTGCTAGCCAATGATGATGCTCTATACTTGCGCCGTGATCATAAACAAGGGACATTTGTGAAGAGAAAGTCTGTTACCGCTAGGGATGAAAACGGTCGGGAACGGTCGGGAAAACCCCTCAACCGTTCCCGCAACTGTATTTTTTGGTCGGGAACGGAAACGGGAACGGAAAATCGGACGGGAAAACGAAATCGGTATTACGGGATATCGGGAACGGAATCAATCGGTCTGGAGCATGCCGATTACGATCGGGAATCGATAACTTAAAACGGGAAAATACATATAACCACTTCAAACATTTAACTCGATAAAATAATTACAACTATGCATAAATAACATGGAAACAAGACTCGTATAACTAAGAAACACAGGTACAGTGAATCACGAATTCACAATTCACGTTGGAACACATGCAAACAACAATTCACGTTTCCAACACAGGTAACACAGCCGACTACGACAAATACGGGAATTCCCGCGGGAATTTTCCCGGCTGAAAATGGGAACCGTGAAAACGGTCGGGAAAACACCCCAACCGTTCCCGTTCCCGCCCGTTTTCCCGTTTTGTTTTCCTATATTCCATTTTTTTCGCGGAAACGGTTTACGGTCGGTTTAAACGGTAAACGGAGCCGATCGGGACGGGATTTTCCCGTCCCATTTTCAACCCTAGTTACCGCTAATCCTTCATGTACTTGAATCATTTTATATTATTGTATAAAAACGTAATCGCAATTCGAATACTTTTATTATATATGTACTGTACAATTATACTTTATGTGTTATATATATATTATTTTTTATATTTTTCACTTAATTACCAGACTCAATTATAATTTTCATTTAATAATGGATTACTCAACTAATTTTATTTATTTCATGAAATTACATTCACATTAACACACTATACTCTCTCACTAACACACACAATCTCACTAACACACACACTATCTCTCAAACTCACACACTACTCATTAATATCATGAAATTGCTTAATTTTATCTAAAATTCACTTTTTAAATGTTAATATCGTGATAGAATCCACTTTCTATCAAAAAGCAACAGTTTGAAAAAATTTGTTCACCTAATATTTTTTTTGCATGGTCAAAATAACAAATATGATTTCAAAAAAGTTAGATATTTCGTTGACCCAATCACTTGAATGAAAATTAATTATTTTTGTTGCGTGTATCAAGTTTATATAGAGATAAGAAATTTTGTTCCATAATTTTTGGAATCATAATTTTATTAACTGAATTAACAAATGAAAGCCAATTTTAAAAGAGAAGAAAAAAAATAAAAACAAACATAAGATTTGGCGGGAACGAGGGAAAACGGGCCCCTTTTGTTCCGGGTGGTAGATCCACCCGGGAGTAAAGGTGGGCCGCGGGCTGGGAATTTTCCCGGCCCGCCCAAAAACACCTTTTGTCCCGGGTGGAGCCACGACCCGGGACAAAAGGCCCTTTTGTCCCGGGTCGTGGATTCACTCGGGACAAAAGGCCCCCCCTTTTGTACCGGGTGAAGCCACGACCCGGGACAAAAGAGATTTTTGTCCCGGGTGGTGGCTTCACCCTGGACAAAAGGGGGGCCCCTGTATATGTCGCTCAACCTCCGCCTTTCTCCAACACTTGGGCATTTTCCTGATCTGCGCCGTGCCGCCGTCGTCTCGCCCATCGCGCCTTCTGCTCCGCCGCCTCCACGCCCCGGCTGCCTTGGACGACGACCCCGCCAGGCCGCTCACCAGTGCGCCGCCGTCCCCGGCCCCGTGCCACCTCGTCTTCGCCGCCCCGGCCTCCACTCCGCGCGCACGCCCTCGTCTTCGCCGCCCCCGGCGGCCTCCACTGCACGCCGCCGCGCCGCCACCCTCTCCGCTGCGCGCCATCGCGCTTCCAGCTGCCCGCCTCGTCGTCCAGGGCCGCCGCCCCTAGGTTTCCCCGCCCTGTGTGAGTAGTGTGGCCGCCGACATTTTCTTTTTTCTTTTCAAATTTTATGTTTATGTAATTCTGTTTTATATTAACTAGAATTCAATTATGCATATAGATATTTTTAGAATTATATTATGGATATAGTGTTTTATTTATTATATATTAAGTAGAATTGATTTATAAAGACATTATTAGAATGCAATTATGGATATAGTGTTTTCTTTATTTATAGAGATATAGTGAGAATTAGAGAGAATTTATAGAGAAATAGAGAAGGAAATAGAGAATTAGAGAGAATTTCTTTTATGATGTATTTATTATTTAATTATGTCATTCAAAGACTTTAATTATCATATATTCATTATTTAATTATGTCATTCAAAGACTTTAATTTATCTTGTATTTATTATTTAATTATGTCATTCGAAGCCTTTAATTTATCATGTTTTTATTATTTAATTATATCATTCGAAGCCTTTAATTTATCATGTTTTTATTATTTAATTATATCATTCGAAGCCTTTAATTTATCATGTATTTATTATTTAATTATGTCATTTATATTACTTCTCGACCGAATCGTTTCCGATCGTTACCGATCCCGACCGAATCGTTTCCGATAGTTTCCGATCGTTACCGATACCGACCGAATCGTTTCCGATAGTTTCTGATCGTTACTGATCTAAATATGTGGATTATTTAGAGATTTTTTTAAGGGTTTTATTTGTATTCATATTTTAGTTACAATGGACCCGTGACACACAGACGCGGAAGACGAACAATTCCTGTTGAATATGATTGGCGAAGGTCAAGGAGATATCCCTGAACAAGCTGATGATGGCAGCAATACCGACATATATTTGAATATGTCCGGTGATGGAATTGAGCCACCATCTATTCAGGATGACGCTGCTGCTGAACAAAGTGCTTATGTACATATCACAACTATACTTATTTGTAGTGACAATCATATTTTCATCCGAATCTATATGAATACTATGAATGTTTTTTCATAGCCGTCTGGACCATTGTCGCAGCAGAAAAAGACGAACCGAGGCCCAACACAAAAACTGGAAGGGCGGTTCATTATAACGGAAGTTGGTCCAGATGGAGAACCGATCGCTCCAGAAGCTGCCGCCAAAAAATTCATAAGACAATCCAGATGTATTGTCAGGGACCACATCCCGATCAGCTTCAGGCTCTGGAAAGCTTCCAATCCAAGCGAGGAACGGGATGCGGTACCCGAAAGAGAAAAAGAATGGTGCTGGCGGGAGCTTAAGAAAAACTTCACAGTTCCAGCTGAATCCGAAGAGATATGCAGGCGCTGGACCCTGAGTAAGATGGCCGAACAGCTGCAATCATTCAAGAAAATTTTGACGAAGAAATATATCAAGACCGGGACCACACCCATATTTACTGGCGAGCTCGAAAAGCTCAGGGGTCACTGGGATGCATTTGTGGAATACAAGTCTTCAGAGCTTGGGCTTCAGAAGGTGCAGAAGGCCAAAGACAACGCCTCGAAGAAAGTGTACCATCACACTCTAGGCCAAGGAGGCTACAAGCTTGCAATACCCAAATGGGAGAAGATGGAGCAGGATCTGCTTGACAGAGACATCCAACCTGCGACCATAAATTGGCCTGAAAGGTCAAGGACCTGGTTTTATGGTCACGGGGGAAGCTTGGACCCATTGACTGGTGACTGCATCTATGGGCCAAACATCTAGCGAGCAGCCCAGAGACTACAGGAGGCCATACAAGCAGCGGCCGAGGGAACATTCCAGCCGGATAGAGAGAGGGACGAGCTGACTTACACCCTTGGGAATCCAGAGCATCCGGGCCGCCAAGAGGCAAAGGCGTGGTTCCGTCGAAGTATGGGTTCAGGGATTACATTGAATCATATAGAAGCCAGCAACGAAGAAAGAATGATGAGCGGGACCACTTGCGAAGGCTAGAGGAACGGCTCATGTCACACGATCAAAGACTGGAGGAAGAGGTTCAACGCCAAGTGGCCATAGCAATGAGCCAGCAACAGCAAGCGCAAACGGTGCCTCTAGAGCCTAATGTCGCAGCCGATCATCTGTCTCAGCGGAAAAGCAGCTGCGCTTCTACAGACGTCGCTGTCGCAGAGCCAACGGGGATCCAGGCCGCAGTTGAAGCGACGGCCCCGCAACGATTTCCAGTGGATGAGATCACCCAGCGAACACCTTGTGACCTGCAGACTGCCGTTAAGAACTTAATGTTCACTGTTGCGTACGGTACCGCCATGCCAACCCAACCAGGCGACGTGTACCATGGGCAGCAAATTCCACCAGGATACACAAGAGTTGGCGTGGAGCAGGTGTGCCAGGGTTGGGAGACGCTCGAGCTTGATATTCCTGGAGGCGATGGGGAGAGGACACTAGCAGAAGCCATTCATGTCTATATCCTATGGGATAAGCGCTACATTGTCCTAAAGTCGGATGATCAAACACCAAGACCGGCATCTCAGCATGCCCCTCCAAGGCCGGCATCTCCGCAAAACTCCCGAAGGGCAGCACTGTGTCGGCAAGGTTCACCGGCACATTCTCCATCACCATAATCTCATGTGCCGATGAACACTCAAGCGTCACCGTCGCCTCCATGGTCACCCCCTCCGCCGCCAGCAAAGAAGCAAAAACGGCCGCCGGCAAAGAAGGTAGCTGCACCGGCTAAGGAGCCTCCAAAGAAGAAGGAAAAGGAGAAGAAAACCAAGGAGGCTCCTATTAAACCCTGGGACATGAGCCTTGAAGAATACGATCGGATAACTTAAGGAAGAGTTAAAGAGCACTTCAAGCCGAAGTCGGAGCCGGAGCCCGAGAAAGTGATAAATCCGATAGATTTGAAATTTTTTAAGGGAATGTGCGAAGCAAATAAGAGAAAATTCATTCCGAGAGACCCCCCTTCAGACTATGAACGCACAATTATCAAAACTACTGAGAAAAAGAAGAGACAATCAAAGTCGTCGTCGTCCGACGTTCCACAGCTCGGAGCCCAAAAGAAACAATCAATAGAGCCTCTCGTAGTGGGACAGACGACGCAAGAACAAGACTTTGTTACATTTTTTAAAGAATCAAACCTGACGGCGGCTCAGATTGCAGGGGGAGAAGATATTCCAAAGGCCGATGTGGTCGTCAAATGGACGTATGAGATCGGCAAATCTCTTGTACCCCCCGAAGTAGTGTCCGTGCTTCCAACGCAAATGTATAAGCTGCACCTGCACTACATGCGTGCGATGGCTGATTGCATCTTCATGCAGGGCACAAAGATTAAAGATGACGATTTCTTAGGGGGGAGGCCATTATATGGATAAACTGGGAAGAAATTTACCAACTATTCCATCAGGAGGCCCTCGACATCTCTATGGTCGGCTTGTGGGTTCTGTAAGTATTTTACTCTCTTTACGTATTGTTTTGCATGATCTCAACATACTGATCTCTTGATTTATTCGGTATCATGTAGAATGGAGATACAAACTTGCAGGAGAAAGGGATCCTCTCACCTCGGCTTCATCGACCCAATTACTTGTAATTGGAGAATTCTACGCGACACTGCCGATGAGCTATACCAAAACTTGTTCAAGTACATAAGCGTTCATCACAACAAGCAAATGATATTGTTTCCTTACAACTTTGTGTGAGTGATTCCTTCCGTCTAACTCTTTCTATTCTGTAATCGGATTGTTTAAACCTTAACTACAAAGAACTACCTCCGTATAATCTTGCAGTGAATACTGGGTCCTAATTGTCATAATTCCCGAGAAGAGCCTACTCGTGGCTATGGACTCATTGAGGAGACCTCCAGAACAATACGAAAATCTTCTTAACATGATGAAAAAGTAATTCTACCACTACTCCGTTTGTGACCGATAATTTGAATCACTTTGTTACTTGATTATAATTGTTCTAATCATGCACAGGATTTGGAAACAATTCGCTAAAAATCATCCAGACAAATTTGACAAGGAATTGAAGATCAAGACAGATTTTGCGGTACGCACTTGGATGATTCGTTGCACGATTCATTAGTTTTATTATATATTCATGTAAATACCTGATAATTTCTTCTCTCTTAAAGTGTATGAGGCAGAAACAAGGCACTAATTTATGCGCATACTATGTATGCGAGAACATCCATGGTCTGGTAGGTCCTCCAAAGGGCTGGACAGATTGGGAGGAGGAAGTAAGTAAAAAACTTGTAAATATTTGAACTCGTATTTTAATTAGTCGAAATTAATTATCCCCTTTTTCCATAGGTCGAGGAGATGCGCGATAAACTCATACCGGAGGAAAAGATTATGGCGATTTAAGAACAATTATCCGGATTTATTGTTGAGCAAGTCATCGATCCAAAAGGCGAATTCTACTATGATGGACTATCTAATATTGACAATCGCAGCACATATGATAATATACGCGTATATATGAAATTAAGAACGAATATACCTATGTAAATATATATGTGTATGCATGTATTAAATTTCTATTTATGAGTATGTATGTATTATATATATAAGCACTCCAATAATATATATGTGCATATATATATATTTATATAATATTGGTCCTAGACATTTTCATATGTAAAGGAATTCACATGTATAGATATGTGTATACATATATATATATATATATATATATAAGTGAATTAATTTATATATGAAAACTATCTAGGACAAATATTATATAAGTAACTATACATATATATATATATATATATATATATATATATATATATATATATTAGTGGAGATCATACACACTGAATTCCAATACATAAGTTTAATTGAAATGCAAAAGTATAATTAGAATAGATAAAAATTGAGAAAAGGAAAATAGGAAAAAAAGGGACCACCAACCGGGACAAAAGGGTGCGCCAGCCACGTGAGCGCGGGCAGCACCTTTTGTCCCGGCTGGTGTTACCAACAGGGACAAAAGATCCTCTTTTGTCCCGGTTGCCAGACACGGGACAAAAGGGCACCTCTTTTGTCCCGGACTGGCGTTCCCGGTTGAGAAACCGGGACAAATCAACATTTTTGTAGTAGTACTGTCAGTCTCACAGATCTACTAACAATCTATTATCCTAACCTCTCTCTCTTTTTTTGAACGAATATCCTAACCTCTCTCTCGCTCTCTCTGCCCGGCCTTTTTGGTAGCATCCGTACCTCCCCCAGCGTCCACAGGATGCAGCACCACACAGTAAACTGCAAGCTGCATGCCGTCCGCTCCGCTGCAGATCCCTGCTACAGCTTTTCCACAAGTCCGGTGCCATCCATTCATCGACCTTTGCCAGCTCCATCCGATCCACGCAGCAGTGGTGAACCATCCTTGTTGGCTTGTTGGCTTCTGAGTCGGCAGTCGGCGGACCCATCGTCGTATTGTGTCATCATTTCCACGCGCACGGTTGCATGCGCGCCTCTGCCTGCCGCACCTGTCGTTTGGTGGACGCAGTAACGCTACGTGCAGTGCAGGAGTGGGTAGTGCTGGGTGCTGGCTGGCTGCTCGTGGATCGGCGGATGCCTTTCACTTTTCTGTGCAAGCGCCGGCCGGGCAGCAGAGGCAGAGCAGGACCAGGATCGTGGGAGCGGTCAGATCGACCAGGCCGCGCCACAGATAAAACAGTCGCTGCAGCTTCGTGTTGTGCTGTGCTCACTATGGATGTTGTCTGCAGATGACACACTAGAGGAGTCGTCACCAGTACTAGTATCAACGGCAGCAGTGGGAAGCAGGAGCCTGCCTGTGCATACAGCAGGTGACACAGAGTGGTGCATGCATGGAGAGACAAGGTGCTCCAAACAAAATACAGCGTACAGTTCCCTATGAGATCAAATAGGGTGCGTTTAGTTGGCAAAAAAGTTTGGATTTTTGTACCATAGCATATTTCATTGTTACTTGATAAATAATATTCAATTATAGACTAATTAGGCTTAAAAAATTTATTTCGTACTAATCAGTTAGACTATATAATTAGTTATTTTTTAACTATATTTAATGCTCCATGCATACGTCCGAATATTCGATTTGACAAGTACTGTAGAAAATTTTTTGGGAACTAAACAGGGTTAGCTTATGTTGTTTCAGATTTCACCAAGTACTTCCTGCTATGAGCCCGACAGAAGTGCCTTTTGTTTGCAGCGTGAAATTCATAATAATTATTATATACCTATCTATTATTGATTGTACATAGATACATAACTTTTGCTATGTTGTACCTACATATACTACGCTATAATACCTAAATAGAAAAAAAATTCAATTTACTCCTCTCAACTATAGCTAAAGTCTGGATAACCTTCTAAACTATAACTTGGTTCAATTTACCCCTAAACTATATATGCCATTTAGTTTATTTTACCCCATACTACAATTTATCTTTTTGTTTTTTCATACATAAGTTGAATTTTAATTTCAATTTTTGCAAGGTATTAGTGAACATCACAATGCATATTTAGAAAAAAAATTATAAGTTTTCTCATTAGTTTTCATATAATTTTGAACACCAATGATTAATTTATTATTAAATATTCTAACCTATCAAAATAATGATAAAAATTATGATTTATTTTTCTAACATGCGTTATGGTGTGCACTATTATGTTGTAAAATTTCAAATTAAAACTCCACCTATGCATGGAGAAATGAAAAAAATGAATTATGTTAGAGCCTTAGAGGTAATCTAAACCAAATGGTATAGTTTGAGGGAGGGGGGTAAAATGAATCAAACGATAGTTTAGAGGTTATCTAGACTTCGGTTATAGTTGAGGGGAGTAATTTAGACTTTTTTCTATCTAAATATATAACAAAACTTATATATATCTAAATTTATCAAGACCACCACCTACAATTTGAATTTGGAATGGAGGGAGTACACGCAGATCCGGTTGATACCTAAGCGTCACGTCCTAGTATTATTGATCTGTTTTTGTTTTTCCAGCAATGGAATATGATCTGCTGTCGACATCCGAGCTGTAGTCCGCCACTGTTCGCAGCCCGTACACGTCTCCTTGGGCTGGGCCGCACGCCGTCCGTATCCGTCGGTAGCCACAAGGCGAGCCGGCGGCCACACTTCTACACCCGGTCATGCCAAGCTAGTCAGGATGGGTCATGCATGCTTGCTATTATTCGCTTGACGCATGTGTACCTTTTTTTTTTTTGTAATGCTTGGTCCCGGCCGTCCGGACGCTCGGACGCTCCACCAGGTCCACCCCTCCGATCGTTTCACTCCCACTGACCGTGTATCGTACTGCCCGGCCCCACTTATTCCATCCACATCTCTTCCCCTCCGCCAAGGAGAAATTTAGAAATCTTGCAATATTTCAAAAAAACGAAATTTAGAAATCTCTATTTATTATTACCGTAGGTGTTTGTTTTTCTTTCGATTTATTGAGATTCAATGCTAACGAGTTGTTATTTTTGCAGCTGTGCGTGCGGCTGCCTCTCTGGTCTCCATCCCGCAGTAGTGCTGCAGTGCCTGATACATGGGCAGCAGCTAGTGGGTGTCAAACGATGACGACGACTCCATAAAACCCCGTGGTCCGCTCCGCCCCGCACGCACAGCTGCTGTTTGTTGCGTATCGATCGTGGGGTGGGGGTGGGGGGGGGGGGGGGGGTGGACGACGGGCGGAGCGTGACCACTCGCAAGTTGCACAGCAACAGCCAACAGTGGTAGCTGTTGCAGCCCACGACGACCGGGACGTGCAGAAAACGCCACTGCCGGGTGGTGCCGCGCGCGCGCGCGCCTTGATGGCCGTTGCCGTGCGTGGTGGGGCGCCGAGGCACGCGGCACCACCGCCGCACGTACGGCGACCGTAGCTTCGTCGGCGCTTGCTGCGTGCGGTAGCTTTAGCTAGGCCGGCCGGCCGGCCGTCAGGTCAATGCTGCAACCCCCGGCGGCTTCGAACGGCCGCCGGCCAGCTGCCCCCGGCAGCAAAGGTCACTTCCACGGCGAGCAGCAGGTAAAATCAAGGTGCCGTGGCAGAATTTCTTCCACGATGGATCGAGTTGGACTTTGGAGGAATCGTCGCCATCGCGCGCCGGTCTCTCGATCGGTCTGTTCTTCGATTCTCTTTCGCTGTTGTCAGCTGCTGATGTTTGATGCTACGGAAAACCGTAGAATTATTGACGACGACGGTGACTCTGACCCAACTGTGAATCAAGTCCAAGTACTAGTACGTAGTAGTATAATAGTAGCAGTTAGTTGGGCAGCTTGGCTAAGACACAGTCATCAGGATCGATGGTGATACAGTTTGCATTAAGTCTTTGTAGATGATGATAAGAGTTTTCTGTAACTAAGGATGCTGCTGCAAGTGTCATGTCTGTAATCGTATTTACACACTGAAAACAACTTAACGGCTACCGTAGTATACTAGAAACTGGGGTGCACCGTTGGTGCGCCAGTTTGAGTTGGTCTAGTGGATGCCGTGTGATAGTATTAGTGCAAGCTATGTTTTGTAAATTTAAAAGGCTATGTAACTATTGGGAACTATCTGAGAACGACATGATTTTTAACTTTTTTTGTATTGTATGAAACTTTGAATATTATTTTGGGTATCGAAATGCTTTTTTTTGTGGTGAAAGAAGGGATAAGATAGTTTATTAGGGAGGGCGGAGCACAATTAGTCCGATACTTAATGTATTTGCGAAAACATATTGCGATTAGTAGAGGTGTCATTTTTTAGGAAGTAGTGGTTACATTTAAAAATGATGCGTTATTGTGGAGGTAGCATGAGAAGCCATAGAAGAATGGTGATAGAATTGTACGTATAGTGTTGCTATTGTAGTAGTAATGACGCGGCCTTGCCGCGTGGACCTGTATCCTGCGTTGTAGTATGGTAGTTTGATGTGGATTTTAGTTCATGCATGTAGTTGTTGTGTACAGGCAAATATATAATTTTTTAAAGCAATGTAGTTAAGTTGAATCCACTGTTCCATTATTTTTGCATAGATGTCATGGTCTGCAGCCCCCTGTTGCAATTGGTATGATTTGAGCATTCAATTGTCGCGATGTTAATATTTAAGTACTATAATATTTTGGGTATCGAAATGGAGATATGACATTTGTTACTGTATTTATTATGGTGAAAGAAATGGTAAAATAATTTATTACGGAGGGTGGTGACGCGGAGCATAATTAGTCAGATACTTAATATAGTTTGTGAAATCATGTGATAATTAATAGATGTGATGTTTTTAAGAAAGTTGTAGATATATTAAAATATATCACGTTATTGTGGAGATCGCATGAGGAACCGTAAAAAACGGTAGTACAATATTTTTTTTAACAAAATAATATGCTATCTTGAATGGATTATGGAAATAATTGTGGTGAAAGAAGGGTTAGATAATTTATTAAGGAGGTTGGAGCACAATTAGTTGTGTACTTAATGTATTTGCGAAATTATATTACAATTAGTAGTGCATTTTTTTATAAGGGAGGGGTGGTTGTACTAAATATGACATGCTATTATGGAGGTAGCATGAGAAGCTATTGAAGAATGGTGATACAATATTATATTTGCAGTAAATTAAAATGCTATGTTAAATGAATTATGAGAATGCTTTGAATTTAAAAAACTTTGCTATACAATGAAGTTGTAGATTTTGAATTTTTAGACAACTTTTGTATTGATCACTTTTTATTTAAAGATATTTTGGTGTCAAAATTATAGGTGCAACGGGTCGCATGTAAATGTTTGTTTAAATGAATTACGAAAGCATTTTGAATTTTAAAATTTGCTCTATAATGAAGTTGTAGTTTTTGAATTCTTGATTAAATTTTATGTTGAGTAACTTTTGATTCCAACACATTTTGGTGTTTAAATTGTACGTATAATGTTGTTCGTGTGGAAGTAATGGATGAAACGGGTTGTGGTTTGACTCAATTAAAATCTTAGGGTTTTTTTGGAAAAAAACCTGAGATAGGATAAGGACGGCGGGTTGATTTTATGAAAACTTAAGATTTTATTTGCAAATTTCCTTCAACCAGCACGGTTGGACTGCGGGTTGATTTCGAGAAAAGTTGAGGGCTTTTTTACAAAATTTTCTGAGAGAGGAATTTGAACCGCAGGCTCATTTCTCTTAAGTTCGAAGGTTTTTTTTTTTGTAAATTGATCGGGAAAAGCACAATATGGGCCGTCCACCTGGCCGATCCGACGGCCTGGAATAGCCGGCGACGTGACCTGCTTTCCTGGCCTCAAAATTAGTCAGGATTCGTAGGGAGAGATTCTCATGTTTTCCGTCCGCACCCCACATATTTTCCATGCGGATGCGGTGAGGAGTCCTCATCCAAGTCGATATCTGGCGTAAAAGACCGAAGAGGACGGGCGCGTTTCCGTCCAGACCAACTCCGTGTGGTATATATCCTGTACCCACTTGCACAACTTCTTTGTTCATCTTTGGATCCATCGTCCTACATGACAAGTGTGACTTGGCTCGCCCTGTCTGTTACAAAGCTTTAAGTCAAGCAGAAGCGAGAAAACCAACCAAAAAGTTAATTGACGTTTCATTTAATAGGAACATATCTTCTTGTGGAAACTAAATCTTCGTAAAAACTCGTGCAAATTACAACAAAAAAATCATCTAAATTTACAAAAAAATCACACATGTAGATAATATAATGATACATAATCTTATAAAATATTTTGTCCAAACTCGACTTCGTTAGTGAGATATAAAAATAACCAATTTCTAACAAATCATCTGGACAGCTTGTTAGTTTGAAATTTGTTATTTTTATATCTCACAAACGAAGTCGAGTTTGGACATGATATTTTACAAAATTATGTATCATCATATCATCTACATGTATGATTTTTTTCCGTATATTTAGATGACATTTTTGTCATAGTTTGTATGAATTTTTACGAAGACTGTGGGTAGCACCAGATATGTTCCCTTGATTTAAATGGTGAACGAGAAAACACAACCGAAGGTATATATCCTGTACCCACTTGCAGAACTTCTTTGTCGATCTTTGCATCCATCGTCCTGACATGACAAGTGTGACGTGGCTCTCCCTGTCTGTTACAAAGTTTTATGGTTGAGTCAAGCAGAACCGAGAAACACGACCAAAAGTTAAATTGACCTTTCATTTAAAGTGGTGAACGAGAAAACACAACCGAAGGTAATTAGATTGACATTTCTGTCTTATCGTCTACGGTTAAGTCTCCACCTCTATTAATTACTATTCAAATTACACAGGCCGTCCTTTGTTACAGCTACTTTAAGACAAAAAGAAACTGAGCATCTTTATTCAACTTTAATATTATACAATACTGGCATGGTGCCCCGCGCAAATAGCGCGGCAGCTAGTTTTATTATTTATATTTTTTAAAATATTATTATTATTATTATATAGTTTGATTTTGTTGATTTATTGCTGTTGTTTTGTCTAAATTGCCTAGATTGAGGTGTGGTCTTTTTTTTCTTATCAACACATCATATGTTGTGCAATATGAATTTACGCTAAAAGAGAATACAAAAAAACATCTTGTAATTTTAGTTTTAGTTAAAGAGTCTTAATCTTAAGAAGAAGATATGACTGAGTTAACAGTTTTTATATTACATGTTTTATTGCTGAGAGGGTTGGCATATCAAAGTATTTAGTGAAAATAATTAAATTATTTATAAATAGAAGATACAATAGTTGCAATTTGAATTACTAACTGAAATTTTACAGTCTTATTGAGGAAAGATGAACCTGGCCAACGAAATTCCAAGTCCATAAGCCGTTGGCTTCCATTGTAATGACCACCCCATGTCTAAAGTCTTGCTTCTTTCGAATCCTATACTTATGACCTCTTTAATTTACCCTATGGCCGAACTACATCCAATCTCCATATATAATGATCAGCAAAGTGTTCTCTCTCCTCCAATGCGCCGTTTCTTTTTGAAGCGTGAAGGACAGCAATTGTGTCCCTGTTGCCACTCCTTCATGCATATCTTTGCACCATATATTCTCCTAGGTGGCTGGTGGTATGAATTGATATGGCGTCTGAGTCTACATAAACTCCGTTTCCATGGTAACTACCCCGGTTGTCCAACTACACTATTTTTTTTGTTGTTACTGGTCGGCTGATGTTCCAATAGGCGTGTAGGCAGCATGTATGTGAGCCTTGTCACTTCGTATGAACCCACCAAGCCACCTGCCAGGGTCTGCTGTGAGATCTTCATAAAGGGGAGATGAAAATAAATCAAAGTTACAAAGAAGCCTTTTTTCTTCTTCTTGTCCTTACTCCTTTGACCAAAAGTTTGTCACGCCAACAACGCTGATTCATCTATCTGCTCTTGACCTTTTAAAGTCTGCTTTGATCTACTCGGAATGCCAAATGAATCGTTCGTGTTGCTTGCTCTCGCTCTGGCCCCAAAACAGATCCTTGAACTACTTGTGGACATTCCTATGTCTAGGATGCCGAATTTCATGTCCTAACTTCCCAAAGCACCGAGCAAGTAACCATCTGAGTTTGCGGTTGCAAGCTTGACGATGATCAAGTATGTCACTAATATCTGAGTGTGAGTGCTATCACCATCAATCAGGCACCATACATGCTGCAGCAGTCATGTGCATCTCTTGTTCTAGCATGTCAGTTTGTATTGGCATAGTACATTTATCACAGAACATCGACCGGCACATATGACCAGCTTGAATGCGTTGAACTCCACCAACTCAATCTCGCTCCCTCTCCTCGCATCTTATCCCGTATCTTTCCCCTACATATCTTGTCTCGGTTGCTAGCAAAGGATGTCTTGACCTCATGCAGCGCAAGATACCATGCAAGGTTGACCACCGCTTAATATTTTATCACCTCCTCGTATGGTCACCAAACCATGGGTGGTGGTGATTGGTTTTGGCTCGATTTTGCATCTGAAGTACCACGGCCAATGTCTTCACTGACTCTTGTATGCTTGCATGGAGCTCAATTTTAATTCAAAATTTAGCTTTTTATTTCGTTAGATTTTTTTCTATTTTTAAAATTTTAAACTTATATATGTATTTTATTCGTAATTTAAATGATTATTTGGACAAAGTTTTTTATATATATTTTTTGTCGTGCTTGATTTGGATTCTTTGAATAAGTCTAGACCGTTAGATCTTCATAAAATCCAATGGTATAATTTTTTTTATATTAACGTGAGAATATCTAGACCTACTCAACAAATGTGGTGGCTTCTTTTAACAACCACTTACTAATATAACACATAGAATATAGTATTTTTAGCTATTTTTCTTTCTAATTTGCTTCTTTGCTATACAAATTTACTATTTTTTTATTTTTTCTATTTAGTTAGTTGTATTTGATATAGACTTTTGTCAACTATTAATTTTCTTATTTTTATAATTCTAAATTGAACTATTTAGTAATCATATTTAGCATGAACTCTTTGATCATATTCTAATTTCTTTATTTTTAAAATTTGAAATAAGCTATTTATTAATTATATTTGATATGGACTCTTGAGTTTTTTAAACCGTTATTTGTTTAGTTGTATTTGATATGGACATACTGGTCAACTATTAATTTACTTATTTTTTTATTTCCAAATTTAACTATTTAGTAATTGTATTGAGCATGGACTCTTCAGTCATGTTATAATTTTGTTATCTTTAAATTCAGAAATTAACTATTTATTACTTATAATTGATGTGGACTCGTTGGCCAACTATTAATTACCTTATTTTTTAAATTCCAAATTTAACTAATTAGTAATTGTATTTGTTAAGAGTAAAAGTGAATGGAATGATTGGATTCTCATTGATATGATTGATTACATATTTATACAAGTCCAAAGTGCATGGTGTCCCTTGGGATTGGCCCTTTCGTGAGTTGGTCCTTTCGAGATGGCCCTTTCCAGAAAGGTAACCCCTAATTAATCTAATAAACTATTACAGAAATTGATCACTAATCTATTTCTTCATAACACTCCCCCTTGATCAATTTTCTTCTTCTTGTGGTCTTGTAATCAATTTGATCTTCTTGTGGTCTTGTAATCAATCGAATAACTCCTTGAAAACCCTTTGGGAAAAATCAAGAGATGCGATATAATATACAGCTCCCCCAAAAATCTTTATGAAAAAATGTGAGGAGAATCTTTGGAAAATCCTGTGGGAAAATCCAAAGTAATTCCGGTATACTAGGCTAAACTCCTTAAAATCCAGTCGGAAAAATAAGGAGAAACACCATAATATACAATTATCAAATGTTAGTAGACCCTTGAGATAAACCCAAAGTCTTAGTCTAATAACACCTTGACCTTATGGTCAATATGCTTCAAATATCATCTTCCAAAAACCCCTACGAGGAAAATAGATGATGTAGCATATACCTTTGTGCTGGCATTGCCTCATCAAAAATTTTATATGAGAAACCTCAAACGGAAAACTCACATAAAGAAAAGAGTGCAATGCATGTCCGAGTATCATCCACCAAAAATCCCATGGGGAAAAATAGATGATATGACATGACCTTGTGTTGATATTGCCTCATTAAAAACTTTATATGAGAAATCCCAAGGATAAAACTCATAGAAAGAAAAGAGTGCAATATGATGATGTTTGCAACAAGTTAGTATTTAGAGTGACTCTCCCCCTAATACTTGCAAATCTTAATTTCATACCAATGCACTCAACACATAAGAAATGTGGAGTATGGTAGACTCTGTGAATATCTCAGCGAGATTATCACATTACTTAGTTTGCAAGTGTTCGTATGTCCATATTACTTATGGAGCAGAACCATCTTAGTGCAAAAATATTACACTAAGTGTTACTTGTCTTCATCTACACAACACAAGTTGCATTACCTTTTATAGATAATGACTATTGATTTAATAGAATCAACAACACATAACCTCAGTATGTGATATATCATTCTATCAATCTATACACATTCATGTGAAGCCTTGTGTAATACAATATCAAAATGATTAGTGGAATAGACCATTAAATGTCTAATTATAGACTATAACAAAATGGTCTTTCTATATATACATTAAGCCTTCCAATGTCTGGATTTTGGGATCTTAGAGATAACCAGAATCATTATATCCATATAATGGGATCATGGATTATACCAAGATCACATGTGCTATTTGAGATATCAAAAGATACTCTTAATTCCAATCTACCAATATTTGGTTGGACTCACCACTACAAAAGCACTTAATCGAGGCGGGCAAAACATATTATCCGAGGCGGTTTTCGAAAACGCATCGGATTAGATGTCACGGTTAATGTGGCATTAACCGAGGCAGTTTCGTGCCCGCCTCGGTTAAAAAAATAAAAAAATAAAAAAAGAGGATCCAGGGCCCAGATCCAGCCCAGTAGCCAGATCTGGGCCCTGCGCCGCTGCCGCCGCCGCCACCGCCATCACCAGGCCCCGCCCAGATCCGGCCTCTCTGCCGCCGGATGTCGCCTGGATCCGCTGCACCGGAGGGGACGAGCGCCGTCGCCGCAGGGAGGAGTGGCCCGGGCCCTGCGCCGTCGCCGCCGAGAGGAGGAGCCCGGGCCCCACGCCGCCGGATCCGCCGTTGGGAGGGGGTCTCGGACCCTGCGCGCCGCCGCCGCCGGGAGGGGGGCTTGGACCCCGCGCCGCCACTGGGAGGAGGGGCCTGGGCCCCGCGCACCTCCGCCACCGGAAGGGGGGCTTGGACCCCGCGCGCCAGGCCGCCGCCGGGAGGGAGGCCCCGCGCACCACCGCCGGGATGAAGAGGTCCAGCCCTGTGCGCCGCCACCGGGAGAGAAGGGGGCGCGCCGCCGCCACTGCCGGGAGGGGGCCTGAGGGAGAAGGAGGAGGAGGGCGCCGGCGGCGGGCATCGGGGCTCTAGGCGTCGTATTTGTGTGTGTGTGTGTGTGTGTGTGTGTGTGAGAGAGAGAGAGAGAGAGGTGAGAGAGAGGGAGGGTTGAGTACGGCGGAAGGGAGGGGTTGAATGAGTGGAGAGCTAGGGTTTGTTTTTTATATACTCATTTTCAGTAACTGGGCTCATATGGGCCTCGTTTGGACTTTGTCTATTAACCGAGGCGGACATCTAAAAAAAGTCCGCCTCCGAAAATGGAACTATTAACCTACGCGGTTTTTCTAATGGTGACCGCCTCAGTTAATCTATTTTGTGAGGCGGTTTTCTTGACCGCCTCGGTTAATAAAATATGACCACCTCGGTTAATCGCAAGCATTAACCGAGGCGGTTTTTTAATGTGCCCGCCTCGGAGGCCTATTTTAAGTGCCTCGCAAAATAGAATTCTGTAGTAGTGACTAGCGCTGCTACTAGATAGCAAATCTTTGCAAAATAATATCCGGCCGGGAACTTTTGCAAGATATATTAGCGCATTAATAGCACAGAGATAATGAACCATATGTCCTATTATCTCATCTCAATCACTATGGCATACAATAACCTTTCTCTCTTCTAGAGATAGAACAACCATAGGATACATTCATATTGAATCGCTCAATATGATCTGGATATAGAAGCTTTATACAAAACCTTGAGAGAAGATGATTAGATCATAAACACAAAATAAAATATTGGTTTAGTCTGTATCTTCCATTTTAAACTCCGTCTTTGATTATCACGCACTATCAATTTGTGTTCATTACTAATGGTGTCAAATTTATTGACCACCATATAAGACTATGAAGTCCAATCAAGAACATAAAAAATGAACACCCACGTGTAATCAACCTTGTATCCCTTAAGTTTAAGGAATACACACAAAGTCGATTGTACCAAATTCGACTTAACAGCTTTAAACCATATATCGACTTAAGCAATACACAATATATGTTGCGTTTTATGTATGAGTGTGGTGGGGGTTCTAGGGGTACCCACAGCCGGGTGGCGGAACGCACCCGACTATTCCCAGTGAGGGAGTACTCGGGGAAGTACTAGGCGATGGGGCTGGATCTACGCTGAGACAAGGACTCAAGAACACACGATTTAGAGTGGTTCCGGCCGCCGGAGCGTAATACCCTACGTCCACTGGGAGATGTATTGTTCTTGGTGGTGTGTATGAACCTATCCTCTGCTGGCCTTGGCTCTTGCCCAGCCTGAGGTTTTCTAGCGGCGCCCCCTCCTTTTATAGATCAAGGGGGAGCGGATACATAGAACGTTGATGCCCCGACAGGTGGGCCCAACGTGACTGTAGCTACAGTGGTAGCGAATCTTTCCTCCGATATGCGTACTGCTGCTCCTCTGACTCAGGGGGGTCTTCTCTTGTCCCATCAGCGAGGTGCCCGTTGGAGTAGCGTAGCTTGCGGCGTGGCCTGCTGAGGCTATTATGTAGCGTCATAATGGGCGGAGCCGAGCCGTCGTATCCATCTGTTGCGGCAGGCTGGCAGACGCGGTATGAGCGGCGCCAGTGGCTCCACTGCCTTGGTAATACGCGATCAATAGTGTCCCCTGGTCAATGAAACGCCTCAGCTTCTGCCATATCAATGCAGACGTCCACCTACCGCAATGAATGCAATGGTGGGTGAACGTTAGTATGGAAACCCAAACGGCCATATCTTGCAGACACGTGGCGTCTCCAGACCACCCCGACGCGGGGTGCCGATTTCTTCCCTTAGTGAGGGGTCTGGTTACTATACAGGGGGTCCGGAACCCCATGAGGGGTCCGGGACCCTGCGGGGGTCCGGTCTCCTTCGGAGGTCCGGAGCCCCGGCTGCTCGCGCACGAGTTCCTGCCTCTTCCGGGACACGTGGTGTCTCCGGACCCTTCCCAACTGTGGAACGGTCCGGGCCGTTGCTGGGAGAACAGGACTCCGGACCGCAGGGGTCCGGCTGTTTGGATGTAGTTAAGGATAACTACAAGATCCTTGCCTAGACACAGCAAGAGGGGGGTACCCCAGTCCTGGGGTACCGACAATGAGAGTTGGGTATGTGAATTCCTTCCCGGAAGCTTCACAAATATACCAAACCAAGTGATCATATAAATATATGCAATCACTATATCTATCAACTATCAACTGCAAAGATAGATGCTTTTATACTGCTAATCAAAAGATAGTATCGGAAATTTTTAACAATTATTTAGGAGAATAATTTGCACTAAAACTAAGTGCCTGGGCTCTGTGTAAACCTCTTATGCTACTAGTCTTGCTTTGTATCTCACCACCATATTGTTCTCAATCCATTCTAGGATGAAAACACTTATGTATCCCACAGAAAAGATACCTTGAGATGTTAGCTCCATAGGTTAAACCATCTCTTTCTTGGGGAGCAAGACTATCTCTGTATGTACTACTTCATTCAACAAGTTCCAATAAGAGTGTTCAAAACACTCTGACATGGTCTTATCAATTGGATGACTTGGAATGTTGTATACAATTTATTCAGAGAAATATGTGTCGACACGTGTAGCCTTTGTTTCATAAAATTCTCCAGTCTATCAAGATTCAAAAATACCATTAACGACTCATCGTGACTTCCTAAAATGAGAGTCATGGCTTTCAGATATCCTAGCATCAGTATTTAGGTACACCTCTGAGCTAGGTTTGTGGATGACATTCTTCCACCGGGTAATAACCAATATTTACCCACAATGTGTTGTCAACCATAGGTTGACCTGCATTTACTATCTTAGAAGGAAAGCCTTCTATTGCTAGCAATGAATAATTCTGCTTTATGGGCATACTTCTCCCCCTCTTATTTATAATTGGGAGTTGAGTGAATTTATTTGGTACATCCACTCTTTCTGGCACATACTCGCAAAGGATTAACAAGTTTAAAAGATATTTTAGTAATCTGTAAATGCATTTGGCAGTTTATTTGCAATATTTTGCAAATCAACAGTTCTTTGAAATCAAACTCAGTTCATTTAGTACGTGATCCTAAGCTTGAAATGCCTTAAGCATTCCAAATATTTTCCTGGCATTATATATGGTATGTCAAATCTCCCCGTAATGTCTGGAGATGCTCGTTATTAAAATAAATCCAGCGTACGGGCCGTAAATAGATCCTCCTTGAGAGGTTCTAGATACTTAATGGTTGACGGAGATTGAAATCTTATGTTGATCCCAAATTTTATGTGTATACCCATCAATGTACACTGTGGTGGTGAGACTGGTACGTATACAACGTAATCCAATCTTACGCAAATAGGAAATCTTCATGGATTCCCATGTACTAAATGCATATAGGGGATATGCAGTTAATCATAAGTCAGGAGTGTATAAATCTACCTGACCCCAACACGAAGTTGGCAAATAGCAATTCTCTAACACTGGTTCTCTATTATTTTGATGTCCTTCGTATAGATTCCATTTATCCCTTTGGATATCTAACTGAATTCTAAAGCCAAAACAATTGTTTTAAGGTATATAAATTCAGTAGTGTTCAGGATAATGAGCTCACAACTTGAGCCATTATTTACCAAATGCATGGTTGAGTGTGGATACTTCACACACTCTAGATTATCTTATAGATGAATCTTTACAACCATGAAATGCCTGATCTGTCCATACAATGTTTGTATCGGACCCAAAACATATTCTCTTGAATATGATCAAGGAATCTAAGACATTGAAATATAATTTTAAGATAAGAGGGTCTTAAAATCTGTTTCACTGTGGCACTTATCGTAACCACACTTTTGGAAAAATATGACCAATAGAATTGCTAATAATTTTTCAACTAATCCCATAGAATGGGCAAGTTGATCATTCCAAATTTGGAATGCATCAATAGTGTGAAAAATTATCTTATACGCAACATTTTGTACTGGAATGATTGTATGCATAATACAATCAAAATGAGACTTATCTCATTACTTATATGCCATATCCAATATTGTCTTTTTGTGTTTGCAAACGAAAACACATTTGGATATCTCTATAATTTGGTAAGATATGAGTGAAATTAGAACATAATTAAATATCCGCAATTGTTAACTCATATCCATAGGAAGAATGATAGTGGTAGAATAAACTAAACTATCATTGCATCGCATCAGCGATGGCCAAAAATATTTTGTCTTCTTGTCATAAGAACCAGAAACATTTTGCTTCCCCAATTATAGAGTTTGTGGTAAAAAGAATGTCCACGAGGCACATACCATTCCCACATTGGAATGATTCCCGGACTATCTATATTTATATATAACAAGAATTCAATGAAATTCTCATCTAATATATAGAAATACATAAATATTATCAGGTATCGAATTCATAATATGATACCTACAATACTTATGCGTTGACAATGAGTATTACAATATCTTTGATGTATAACGAACAACCCCTAATTGAGGTTCATGAAATTCTTCCCTTAGTCAATGGGATAAAATCAATGCTATTTTCCACTATCCATGTAGTGCGGACCCCGCGCCCCGCGTCTGAAGCGTCGCCTCATCAGAAAAGACTTAAAAGTGATATAATATCAGTTCCAGGAGGCTGATAACACTTTTATTACATCAGATGGTACATCACCGTACAACTCTACGCGAAAGTGGGCAGTGAAGTGCCACTATCGCGAGGATAACAACTAACACCCACACAACGATATTAACTACGAAGAGGGGGTCATCAGAGTCTTGCGCCATACGGAACTTCCTGCGGGTGACCCTATCCACATGCAAGGCTGGGTGCAGGACGGTACCCTACTCGACATCTTCGGGAACGTAGTCTGGATCTTCCTCTGTAAAAATTAAGAATGGGGTGAGTACAAACGTACTCAGCAAGTCCAACCACACCCACGGAGGGGGGTATAAACAAAATATAATGCACAGGGTAAATAAACGATGAGGCTAGGGTTTTATTTGCGATGCAGGGGTTCATTTAAAAGAAAGGATATTCAAAGCAAGTTTTCTTGTACCAAGTAACACGTAGTGTTGATTCACACAGGATCCAAGTTTTAAGTTGCTACCGGACTCCTCATCCGCCGTAGCACACGGCACAACTGCCGGACACTTTTCCAAAACAACTCACGCCAACCCATCCCTTCCTAGAATAAACACTAGTTGCGTGACCACACCGTAACTCGCCCAGTACCGTGGGCATGACTATTCGAATAGATTTTAACTCGCCCAGTACCGCAACTCGATCACCTTAGTGTCGGTGCAGATCCCAACAAAGCCATTACCCACCTTAGCTAGACCTGACTAGCCATCATGGGATCCACCAAGGGGTCATTGACCTATCACAGAGGTTTTAACCATGGCTTAAGTCACACCGAGCTGATCCCTTCTCCTTGATCACCCGTTGCTCTCAGCTCTCCTGATGGCTATCAGACTAACTAGTGGGGCTTATGCTAAGCCGTTTCCCATTCAACGGTCGAGTGGTTTGCACGACAGTGAGTTAGGTGAGACGACACACCAACTTGGTCCTTAGTGGTGACAAGATGAATATCTCCCTTCCCTGCTCTGCCACACAGGCACGAGCACACCAATCGGCAAATCACACAGAAATGCCATCCATCCCGTCTAAACTCATATTTCGAAATTTCACAATTTTCCCTTCCCACACACTCACACATTTGCCTTTTATAAAACAAATTGTATTGAGTTTAAGGTCCTAAGCGTTCTAGTAGCGATTAACGTCCAAACGCATTCAGACATTAACCTAGGTGGTCAAGGATTGGTTATAAAAAAACAAGGGGAGGCTATCCAACCGTGTTTTCAGTAGGCAAAACATATGTAATTTTATAAAACAGTCCAATAGGTTGTGTTTATAAAAACTAGGACAAAACATGCATCTAAGGGCGGGGTTGAACTTGTCATCTTCAAAGCCTTCCGGGAGGTCCTGGTCGAAGTACTGTCCTTCGGGCTTGGGGTCGCGGAACTGGTCCTCGTTCGCTTGCTCGCAGTACTGCTCGTCGACGGATTCTCCCTCGTTCACAATGTGATCTACAACGCATACAAACAAGCCCACACTCAAGAAAAAGAAATAGAAGTTTTATTGTTGAGATCGAATCGGAAACAATTAATATATGTAGATAGATGTAATATTTTTGAGCGGTTTTCTAATGGCATGGCCAGAGTTATGTTATGAAAGGCGTGGTAAAGTTTCGGGTCGATCAGAGATTGTTTGGCGCATGAAATGATAGGTTGAGTAAAGGTCTAGTGGTTAAATATGGAGTCAGGGACCTGTTTACAAATATTTTTGGGAAGGCAGGGCTTGGTTGGTATTTTAGAAATTACCCGGGTTATTTTGAAAGAGGTCAGGGGTTTGTTTAGAAGTATACTTACATGAGGGAAGGAATTATTTTGAAATATAATAAAGGAAAGGTTTATTTTGCAATAAGCCATAGAGTGGAAGGGTTCTTATTTGAATGGGAACAAAGGCAGGGGGTATGGGCATATTTGTCCTGTCTTCTTCCTTCCCCCCGCTGAGAAATAGGGGAGGGGGTGGCGCATGCCGGCGGCGGCCTGGGCCGGCGGCTCGGGGCGCGAGGGCGGCTCCGGAGTGAGGGAAAAGAGAGAGGGAGGAGAGAGGACCCGATCCCCGGCCGTGGCTTGGGCCGGGGTGGTCCGAGGCGGCCCGGCCACGAGAGCGGACGGCGGTGAGCGGCGGCAGCCGTGGTGGCGCCGCTGCGGAGCTTGATGGCAGCCAAGGAAAAGGGGGAAATATGGAGGAGAGCGAGGGGAATCTATTGCGCCCCTCACCTTGGGCGGAGGTGGAGCGGAAGGCGGCTCCGCGGTGGCTGGCGGCGGCGGCTCTGGAGCTCGGCGTGGCGGCGCTGCGGAGTTAGAGAGGAGGGGGCGTGCGGAGGCTGGGGTGGCCGTGGTGGTGGAGAGGCGGCGCGGGGGCCCTTTTATAGGATGAGCAAGGCGGCGGGGCGGAGGAACACGGCGGTGGCGGCCGGCGAGCGGCGCAGGGTGCCTTTAATGGCGCTCCGGCTGCTTGCGGCCGTCGTGGAGTGGCGCACGGGTGGCAAGGCGGCGCAGAGGTGACGGGACGCTTCGGGCAGTTGTGAGCGGCAGCAGGTGGCGCTGTGCAAGCACAGGGGCGGGCGGCGGCGAAGGCGGGGCGCCGCACGTGGGAGCAGTGGCCTGGCGCATGTGGGCAGGGCAGGGCGCCAGCGGCGGGCAGCGCGGCGTGCAGCGTGGGCACGCGGTTCGCGTGCGCGCGTTCCTAGGCGGGGGAGTGGCGGCAGGCGACGCGGCGGGCGGCGCGGCCCCGTGGAGAACGCGCGTGCGCGTGCGCGCGCTGCAGCGCTCGCGCAGCGGCGGTGCTTGGCGCGGCGGGTGCGCGGGCCAGAGGGGAGGCCGGGAGCGGGGGGGCGCGCATGCGCGGGCGGCGCCGAGGCAGGTGTTGTGCGGGCGTGGCGAGCTCGGGCGTGCGCGCGGGGAGCAGGGCGTGGCGGCGAGCTGAGCAGCGCGCGGGGGAGAGCGGCAGAGGGGAGGGAGGAAGGAGAGGGATAGGAAAAAGAAAATAGAAAAAGAAAAGGGAAAATGAAAAATGAAAAGAAAAAGGGGAAGAGAGAGAGAAGAGAGAGAGGGAGAGATTCGCGTCGGCAAGAGAGAGAGGGAGAGATTCGCATCGGCGCTGATCGCGGCGACGACCGCGGGGCCGGTCGGCCACGCTCAGCGGACGTGTGCGCGCGCGGACGAGGCCACAGGGAAAGGGGTCGGGGGGGTTGGAAATCAGACGTTTGGAATAGAGAAAGATTCCGGGAATTAGGGTTCAGGGTTTTAGGAGGATTTTGAGCTCAACGATGAAAAGTTTTTTTTAAATATTTTAGCGCGCGATTTAATTTTGATAGATTTTCGGGATGTCACAGCCTCCCGCCGGTCCGCTGCGTCCCCCGCGTCCCGCGTCCCGCCGGCCTGCTGCGGCGGCACCGGCTCACGCCGTTGCAGCTCCGCGCGGCCCTTCGCAGCGCGCGCGCCCCGCTGCGGTTCCGCGCGGCGAGCGCGTGGCCTTGCTTCGCCGCTGAGGGCCCTAGCGTGAGCAACTCCTGGGAGCAGAGCCTGGTTCAGGGCGGCGGCGGGCTCGCCATGCTCTTCTCCAAGCCCGCAGCGGCGGCGGCATCAAAGCTGGCCTGCCCGCTGCCGCTAGACTCCTGTCCGTCGCGCATCTACCCATGTTCACCGTGAGGACCGACGCCCGAACATCCTCAACAGCATATCCATGGCGGCCTGGGAGGAGCGAGGGCCGCGGTAGCCGACGAGGACCGAGGGCGACGAGGTCCGCGGCAACCGGCGGGGAGCGAGGGCCGCAGCAGCACGCGCTCGCCGTGCGGAGCAGGAGCGCGGGGCGACTGGGCCCTCAGCGCCCGAGCTCGACGCGCTGCGGCGCTGCTGCACGCGGCCGCTGCTAGGCTCGGGCATGCGACGCCCGCGGCGTGACGACACCAGCCAGCCATCGTCGGCGCCCAGCCTCTTCACGCGGTGGATGTGGCCGGCGCCCATCTACCATCGCCTCTCGCCCCTGCGCCCCGCTCCGCTTGGCGAGAGCGCCCCGCGCTCCTGCTCCGTGAGGCAAGCGCGTGCCGCAGCACCGCCGCGCGTCGAGCTCAGGCACTGAGGGCCCTGTCGCTCCGCGCGGCGAGCACGTGCCGTTGCGCCGCCGAGCTCCAAGCTCAGGCTTCATTCTAGCCAAGGGTAGAATTGATAGTGAAATCTGACGGTAATGGCACATAGGGGATGCGATATTATAAAGAATGGCATAGAAGGGATGTGCTAATTTTCAATGGCACATATAGGATGAACTATATTTCTCAGTGGCATGGAGGGAATTGACTCAATCAAATGTCCTGTCGTCACCTCATCGCCGGTTGGAGGAGGGCCAGATGGGAGTGCACCGTCGACCCCCCACACTGCTGGCGATCCAATGGTGAGTCTGGAGAGCCCCTCCTACCACAGAAAATTCTATAAAGTTTTCCTTAAACTTGTCCTAGTACAAATTTGAGAAAGAAAAATGAGAAAAAAGAAGTTGGAGAAGGAAGAAGAGAAGACGGGCTGCCTCCGCCGCGACTAACCCGCCGCCCACACCGATGCTGCTCTCTAGTAGAAGTACGATGCATGCATGCCAAGGCCCAAGGGTGGTGTGTGTCCTGTACCTAGCTAGTGTTCCCGGCTGTAGGTAGGGCTCTCTACGCACTGGCATGGATGCAAATGCATATATGCCGGTCCGGCCGGCTTTAGGATCGATCGCTGCTCTGCTCCAAGCACGGATCGATGTGTGCTGTGACAAAAAAAAAAGGGGGCTCCATAGCCGCTTTACCTCTACCATCGATGCCAACCACGCCTCTGTGTCGTCTCTGTAGGCCTCTGTGCTAGGCTGCTGCCTGCTGGTTTAACCAGCCTTTTGGTGCCATCATCGTGTTCGTGTAGGAGTATACAGATACAGTAGCTGACCATCGGCCGCAGCTGCGACTAGGCGTGCACAGGACTCTCGCTTTTCTGTGCAAGCAGTGAAGCACCGTGCAGGGCTGCAGCAGCTGCTGCAGCTGGACCAGGGTCGTAGGGACTGGGGAGCAGTGGTCAGAGAACGAGAGGGTCCCAGCCCGATCGGATCGGATCGTCGACCGTATACCGCCACGCACGTACAGTTGCTGCGACCTGCGAGCTGCTGCTAGCTGCGACTGTTTCCAACTTAGGCTGTGTTTAATTCCAAAATTTCTCTATCCAAACTTTACTATTTACTTATTACATCAAATTTTTTACCTCATGTATGGAGTATTAGATGTAGGTAAATAAAAAAACTAATTGCATATTTTTGATGTATACGACGAGACGAATCTTTTGAGCCTATTTAGTTCATAGTAGGACAATAAATATCATAAACAAACGAAAAGTGCTACAGTGTGCTATAGTGTCCGATGTGGCCCTTTTTATCACTAGTTTAAGGATCTAAACACAGGCTTAATGACGCGCGTGAATGGAATGGCTCGGCTCGTGTCGTGCCTGCAGCGGGTACAAAGGCGGAAACAAAAGGAGTACGGGCCTTGTTTGGATCGCTGTGGTGTCTAGCACGCACGTTTTTCGAAAAAAATATCGACTTTATGAAGTACTAAATAAAATTTATTTATAAATTTTTTTAGAGATAGATGTAATTTTTCACGACGAATTTAATGATATTAATTAATTAATAATTAGCTACAGTAACCCCTTCTGGAATCACGTAATCAAAGAACTAGTTAGATTCTTCAAATTCCTAACGCAGAAATTGTGAAATTAGTTTTGTAAATTAGCTTCATTTAATACTAGTAATTAAGGGTCAAAATTCTCTAGCACAACTTGTGCTAGGGAATAAAATAGGGCCACGGTTTTTGCTGGAGGCTAGAGCAGTTGCAATAGAGACAACAGTGGCAGTTTGTCAAGACAGGAAAGATGCATGCATGGAGCATGGTAGAACAAAAGCACGCATGGCTGTGTTTAGTTTCAAAATTTCTCTCTTCAAATTTCACTATTTACCTATCACATCAAATCTTTTGCCTCATGCATGGAGTATTAAATGTAGGTAAATAAAAAAACTAATTGCATAGTTTTGATGTACACGACGAAACGAATCTTTTGAGCCTAGTTAGGTCATGGTAGGACAACAATTACCACAAACAAACGAAAAGTGCTATAGTATGCTACAGTATCCGATGTGACCCTTTTAACCACCATTTTACGGATCTAAACAGAGCTTATATGTGCTGGTACAGGTAGCAACATTATTCTAGCTTTCCTTCCGATCCGCGAGTCATCTTGTCGTAGCTTTTAAGTACTCTTTCTTTTTTTCTATACAACCGATTTTTTTAATTATACAGTATAACTTAGACACTCACAACACACACTCACGTCTCTATATACACACACGTACGCACTCTACCCCTATGAGTATCTTCGAACACTGAGCCAGCAAATTCTCGAGATTGACGAAGTCACCACATGCGCCTCGTTGTCGACAGGAACGTCGCCTACCACTAAATGCACAACGTCATTAAATCCCAGAATATTCGCTCCCATGGGGAGTCGAATCCAGGACCTCAGATGCTACCGAGGCTCTTTTAACCACTAGTCTAAAGTCCCTTTCACCTTCTATACAAGCGATTTAGAGATTCCATGAATACGCAAAAGACATCACGACAGCTAGCACAGCTCGGACATCAACAAGCTAAGACCGGTCTCAGTGGGGATTTCATAGCATTAATTAGGTGGATCTGACATAGCAAGCAAATTAATAAGAGAGAGAGAGAGGAGGAAAGCGCTTCTTCCCCACGAAACGACTCTGGCGCCGTTTCCAAGTCAAAGAAACTCCCACGAAACGCGCACTGAGAGCAGGTGGCGTTTCATGGCGGATCCAGTGCGCAAGGGTGGCCGCGCTCTCTCTTCCCGCGCTCCTGCTCCCAGCTCGCGCACCAAATCGGACCCATCTCGCGCCAAATCTGCCACCGCCCCTGCCCGTCTTCTCCTCCCAGAGCTACCGCGCCGCTGCCCTTCCTCTCCACCCAAAATCGCCGCGGCTCCTGCCTTTGTATCCTCCCAGATCCGGCGCGGCCCTTGCGCTTCCTATCTGGGCGGGCGAGATGTCACGCTAGGAGGACCAGGCCGGCGGTGCCCCGGCAGCATGCAACAGTATTTTCCTCCAGCCAGTTTCGGCTCCAGCCCAACAGTATTTTCTTCTCACACCACTCTAGCCACCAGCTCCAGCCAGCCCAATAGTATTTTTCTCTCACACCATTCCAGCTCCAGCCTGCCGAACGCAGTGCGGCGGCGGCCCCGCAACACACGGCGGCGGCGGCAACATCGTGATAGGCCGTGGCGGCGGCATCGAGAAGGGCCACAGTGGTGGCTTGGTGAAGGCCTGCGGCGCCGGCACAACGACAGGCGGCGGCGGCGACGACAGCGACACTTGTCCTCCGGCGGCCTCAGGTACTCCGCCGGCTGCAGCTTCTCAGGCGGCACCTCCTCCACGTTGGCCCGGATTTGCAGCTTCACCGACGCCGCCCCCAAATTGACCTAGGTATGCAGCTTCTCCGGCGCCGCCCCCAAATTCTTCCCCACATGGAAACCAGTGCAGAAATCCATGGTAAATACGCTCTTTGTTTCTTGTGAGATGTAGTTTTGCTTCAATTCTCTGAGACTGTGACCATGTAGTTTTAAGAAACAAAGACTGAATATTGTGTGCCTCCTTTATACTGATGGCTATACCCGAATTGAGATGTGTGCTTCTAATCGATGCATATTGTGCTTTGCAAATACCTATGTAGTTACTGAATGCTTTCGCATATATGAGACTGCCTTTAATCACACACCTGCATATGCAGATCAGCAAATGAAGTTTGATTTAAATTCAGTTGGCATTTCATATTTCTTAGTTTGAATTGCTTCAGAGTGTGCAGTGTCCTAGCCGCTAGCATTTTTTTTGCCCCCTTGCTTGATGCAAATGGCCGCTGCTCCCAAGTTGCCTATTCTTGGCGGGACAGATCGAAGGTTGTCGTCCTCCTTCCATTTGGTTGAAAAACATGCATATTATGTTGCAAAACATGCACCTATGATGTATATATTCTATCATCCAGGACATACCTGCTATCGATTAAACTCAATCCTTTTTCTATCTGGAATATGTTATGTTCAGTTTTAGTTGTGCTTTCCTGTTATTTCTATCTAAGCAGTCCTAGCACCACTGATTTGGATTGCAAAGTACACTATGATGGTAGATAACAAACTAGTGAGTGTATTCTTTTTTTTCTTGCTTGATCTGAAGGGGTGGAAGTATTAATTTTCTCATTGCCATTGTAGGGGTGGTTATTTGAATATGTTACAGCAACCATATTTTCCACCTTTGCAACCGTTTGGTGAAAATTCCCATTATGTTGGAGCTACACACAACTAGCAGCCACCATCGCCTGCACCTGAACCATATCCCAAAGAAAGGGCCAGCATTGACCTTGATGAAGAAGATGGTGTTGAGGCAAGTAGGTCAGTAAAGAAAAGATATTGGTCACATGAAGAGGAAGTGAGACTGGTAATCACTCTACATAAATCATATTAATATGATGACCTATCTTAAGTACTGATGATCTTTTCAATCATAAAATTCAATGTGAAGGCAAGTGCTTGGTTGAATACTTCTAAAGACCCTATTCATGGAAATGAAAAGAAAAGTGATTCATTTTGGCGTCAAATCACTAAGGAGTTTAACCAGAATAGCCAACGAGAACATCATAGGGATAGCAACAGCCACTCTGTTCGGCAGCTCCAGCAGCCTCCAGCCCAACAATGTTTTCCTCCCACACCACTCCAGCACCAGCTTCCAGTTACCAGCCAGACAACAGTATTTTTCTCTCACACCACTCCAGCCTCCAGCTCCAGCCCAGCGAACAGAGTGAGCCTAAAGATCCATTGGACACGCCTAAGCAAAATGATAGATGAATTCAATGGTTATTGGACTTCAGTTTGTAAAATGAATAAGAGTGGATACTCCGACGACCAACTGATGGACGAAGCACAAAAGAAGTATGAGAAAACGTATGAAAAACCTTTCACATTGATCCACTGGTGGAAGACTCTAAAAGATGAACAGAAATGGTGCACATTTGTTGCTCAATCAGAGAAGGATAAAAGCGATTGAATCAGATGACCGGCATGAATTCGCGGAAAGAGTCATACTGTGGCTGTGGCAGCAGCCCTAGCCATAGGATGCACATCACTTTCTCCCCTCCCAAGGAGAAAGTAAACAGAGATTGCTGCATCATTGTGAATTCGTGATTGATTGGAGATCTTTGGTGTAATCATCATCCACGACACATGTCCATCACGTTGACGTGGACGGTGCACCGCTCCCAGCGATAGACCGAGGAGGACATGGCACTAGCTAGCTGCCGACACGGACCACCGTGGTACCGGTCGTCTGTACGTCTTAGCCCGTAGCGATTCGCCGTCCCGTTTCTCTGCGCCACGCACCGGCCCACCGGCGTGAATTCCGAGAGTGTCACAGACCTAACACCTACTTCTCCGCCGCCCCCTTGCTGTCCTCGCCTTGTTGCCGTCGACTTTTGCCTTTGGTGCGGTTATTAATATTGGAAATGTTTAGCACGCGTCGACCGGGAGAAGAACTAGCTAACAGCAAGTATTGTGGGCCGGCGGAGAGCCGGCTGGATCCTCCGTAACAGTGGAGAGAGAGGCGAGCGGGCATCTCGCTATCCGCCCGCTCAGAGCCGGCTGAGAGGCACGCCATTCTCACTGCCGTGCATTAAATGCACGCGGAGCTCACCACCGAGCCAGCGTCTCTCAGCCGGTAGTCGGCGAGAACTATAATTCTTGCTCTAATGGCACGAGCTTAGCTAAGCTGATGGCCCACCACCCGGGCGCAGGCACCTGCGCGCATCAGCATCGTCGTCACGACAGGGTGCGGACTGGGAGATCTATTTGCTCTGTGCTGTTGTAGGTGGTTGATGCTGATTTATTGTGAAAGAAAAATATTATTGATTGGCTGGTGGCTGTTGCTAATTTAGGATGAGAGAAAAATAATATTAACTAGTTGCAGCGAATAGAGTGGATGATCCGAACGAACGATCAGGTCCCATCTAGAAAGGCAAGATGAAAAGCCGAAAGCTACGCGAGATTCGCCCGTCCGGCCGGGCCGTGCAGACGTGCGTTCCCTCCCGTCAATGGCGCTCGCCCAGCGAATCTGGTGAGACAGAGGCAGGCGGATGGTGAGAGAAACTGGTCCTGCGCGCTCTCTGCGTCCTCGTGATGCCTGGTGCGAATCACTGCGTCTCTCTCTGGGCTTGATGCCTGAACGGGGATTGGAACTGGACCCCCACGGGCCACGGCCGCGGCCACCGTGCTCCTGGCCGGACGTCGGCGTATATGTACCGGCCTCGAGCGAGAGGGACGGATCGGATACGGGCACTAGCGTACAGCTAGTAGCCTTGCGCGTGTATACATCCTAAAATTTATTCACTAACAGAAATATTTTATTTTGATCATCGAAATTCTTTTTTCTATGTCAGTTTTTCTGCACACATCCATCATATATATGTCTCCTCTATATCAACAACCAGCCGCGGGACTCACCATCAGATTTTTTTTAATTTTTTTTACCACCGCCCCGTCCCCTCCCTTCCATTCTCTCTCCCCACCTCGAGCTTGTCGGTCACCGCCGTGACTGGCGCCGCACCTCCCTCCTCCCCACCGCCCTTTGCTCCTATTCCCCTCTCCGCTCGCGCCGGCCACGACGGCGGAGCTCATGTCTTCCTTGTTTGCCCGCACGCGGGCCACGGCGGCGGAGCTCCAGCTCGCGCATGTGTGAGTGGATCTTGGCGAGTGTCGGCGGATCTCTCTCTCTACTCTCTCTCCTCGCGCGAGTGCGGGTGGAACTCCTTTCCTCCTTGCTCGCTGGCACATTTGCGACGACTCTCCTCTCCTCGCGGCTCGCAGGGGAGGCGACAGTTGCGGCGCACAGGGAGGTGACGGCTCGCACGGGCCTCCTCCGCCGAAGGAGAGCGGCGTGCTACGCGGAAGAGGCCGCTTCGTGGACGCAGGGGGGAGAAGGGTGGAGCACGACGCTAGTTGCTCTGCCTCCTCCGACGACTCTCCCTCCTCGACGACGAGTCTCGCGGCAGCTACGGTCGAGCTCCCACTAAGGGAATCGGCAGCGGTAGGAGCAGGGAGGGGCACGTGCGGCGAAGGTGCCCGCGGTGGAGGGGGATGGCACGCCGCGGAGACGAGGTGGGACGACCGCTACCTCCCCTCTGAATAGCAGAACCGGAAGGGTCCGCTTCTTTAGCGGAGCTCTCCCAATACGCTGCTGCAGACTTTTTTCCGCAACCCGCGTCCTATAGGATGGGGTAACGGACGCCGGTGCGGATAGCCTAAAGCAAAGTTCGCGCGGCAAGACATATCATGCATGTCATCATGAGCAGCACGGCGGCGTCATTGCTGGTTCTCGAAGGCAACCTCACAGCATGATCTTTTATAACTTGAAAGGGAATTTTTTGCGTCCTAGCTCACTCTGAATATATTGATGAATAGTGTTGAAAGAAAGCGCGGTCAAATCACCATCACACGTGAAGATATCATGGATTATATTGTGCCGAGCTGGAGCTGCCGAGTTGGAGTGTAACACCCCGGGTGTTAATCACCTATAATTAAATATTAATCACGGCTATTAGTTTCAAACCCACGCGACAAAATCACTAAACCAAAATTTGTTCTTGTCAGCTTGGGCTGGACCGGTCTGACCGGTCGGAACAACCGGTCTGACCGGTCGAACCTGTATGACATGTGTGACCCACAAACATTATAACCACTCTATTTCTCTCTCCCTCACCAGCTCACCCTCACTCTCACGTCACTCTCTCCCTCCCTCACGTCCACTACCTCCCTCACCCTCTCCCTCAAATGCTCTTCCTCTCCCTAGAGCCCTAAACCCCAAATCCTCCACCCCAACTTGAGCTCAAGGCCAAGAAGGCTTCAAGATGATGAGGAGCACCTTCTTCTCCACATGTTCCTCCCCGAGAAGCTTTGGGTTTGAAGTTCGTCACGCGGGAAAAAGCTCGTTTAAGGTATATACACTTGTGTTGGCCGATCTCTTTTCCTAGGGGGTTCTAGGTGTTTTCCTCTGGTCAAAAGCATTCCCATGTGCCCCTGAACTAGTTCCTAGAAAGTGTTTGGAGTTGGTGGGCGATTTTCGCCGCGCCAAGAAATTCTAAGTTTTGGTCTGGGTGGGACCGGTCTGACCTGTCGGAGTGACCGGTCTGACCTGTGGCGTGGTTGAGTATCTAGGACCGGTCTGACCGGTATGGGGCACCGGTCTGACCGGTAGGGGTCCGGACAGTACGACCATTTGTCCGGATACTCCGGGTTTGCAGTGGTTTAGACACTCTGGGTTTAAGTTCGGATTCTCCGGGCTTGAGGGTCCGGATACTCCAAGAATACGTCCGGATAATCCGGATTTAGGGTTTAGAGTCTCATCCAGTCACGACCGGTCTGACCGGTTTTGTAGACTGATCTGACCGGTATTAGCAGAACAGAGTAGTGATCGGTAGGAGTAAGTTAGTGTAAATCCTTAGCGTTTGTTTCCCATTTGTTGGTTACTTGTAATTGTAAAATCATATTTGCATTCCCTTATATTATGTGCATACATGTAGAACTTGTAGCGAGAACATTGTCTGCGAATGGATCGTGAAGCCCAGGATCGGAGCAGAAAGATCGAGAAGGAATTCATGAAGACCCGGCCCAATGATCGGAAGGGCCCAAGGCCTTGTTAATATTAACACTAACTTAGTGTTACCCTCAGGCAAGCCCCGGTGCATGTCCTATTATTTTAAATTATGACATATATATACGTTTCTATTACTTGTGCATTATGTTTCAGGAGTTGATTGGAACCCTAGTTGCATGATCCCTAGGATTCCTTGAGTTATACTAGTATGTATAGGGCGATAGAAGTGATATGCTTAATGATTTTCCGGTAGAAGACGAGTGATCTTTTGCACTCGCGAGAAATAGGATGATTAGAAGTCGAGTAATTTCCGGTTACTCGCGAGATACAAGATATATTAATATTTCAGGGTATGAGTTGTTGAATTGGATATGTAAGGAATGGAGAATTGAGACCGGACGGGAATGATGAGGATATGTAGGTATGGCAGCAGGACAGGGTTCTTGGGTGTCTTAGTCCCGTCTGAGTCGGTAAAGGACCGTACCGTTGTTGGCCCAGCTGATCATATTTGAATTTGTACTAACCGCATACCGGGAGTAGGAGGTAGTCAAAACCGGTAAGCCGAGTACTGCTTTGCTTCGAAAGTACAAGAACCCGCACCCAACTCCTGGGGCGAGTTGAGTAGTCGCGGAGAATTGGGATGCATATGTTTACTTTTGGTGGTCTCACGTTGAGCTCGGCTGACCATATGTCGTTGGGCTGGTTCCTGTAGTTCGAGGCGGGGAGGGGAAAGGTTGGTGCGTGGGGTCCGACGGGGCTTTTGCGTGCCGTGTTGGTTAGGTGCACCTTGCAAGGTTAAATTGGATCGATTCGCCGTCAGTCGCTCTCGGATATGAGCACCTTGATCACTGCGTCGCATCGTAGTGTTGTGACGAGAGGATGAGTATATTTATATACATATGATGATGACACCTTGAATTATTGTTGATTGCACCACCATGTTTGCTATAGTTGATTCATGCAAATATTAGAATAGAGTTAATTTGTATAGAATCTGGGGCTAAAATACTGAAAGTAAGAAATTACTTTAGTCGCTTTTCTGCAAAATAACCACTAGTCAAAAGCCTTGTATGTCTAGATATGTGGGCTAAGTTATACCCACTGGTCTGGTAAGTCTTGCTGAGTATTAGTTGCTCAGGGTTTGTTGTTTACCCTATTTCAGGTATAGGAGCTAACTAGGTTTCACATCGGTGGACTCGATATGGCGCATTGTCTTCACGTCTCGGTAGTTCTCGACTTATTTAGTTTGTTTTATTTATTCTCTAGTAAAAATGCTCTGTAAGTTAGATTTTCTCCCGTTGCTATCATTTCTTTTGTAAATTTTTAAAATTTAAAGCTTTGTTGTAAAGTCTTAATATTTTTGTTTACTAATTTTATAATATTTTATCATACTGGTACCTTCTGTGCTCACCTTCGCGTGAGACTTTTGGTGTGTTTCTATCGGCCTGTGGGTTGGAAACAGCATGTCAAGTTATACTTAATTAAACTAATACGCCTGATGTTTTCAAATGATGACGGTTATATTTAATTAAGTGTTTTAACTCGGCGGGTCTCTTCCAAAAAAACTCGGCGGGTCTGTCTCATGGAGCCAAGAAAATTAGAGAAGCTGGCAGTTACAAGTCATACCCAGAGCCTGGTCCAGCGGCCTGCTCTCCAACGACGGCGGTGTGATGCGCGCCGACGAACGTTACGGGGCCAGCCCGGCCCGGCCGGTCGCTGGATCGGCGCTGGCGCAATAACAAGCTTGCGCGGCGACGCAACTGTGGCTGTGTGGCCGCGAGCTGTCTGCCATGCGCGCATGGCGTGGACCAGCACAAACCAAGGGGCCGGGGGGAATCAACGCCCAAATCAACTCGCCTCTGGAAAGCTCTCGCGTCTGCTACTGTTTGAGAGGGGCGAAAAAAGGGGTCGCGGTCGCCGCCGGCGGAGTCGCCGGTCTCCTCCGCCTCCGATGGCCTCAGGGCTGTCGGGAGGGGGCGGAGACCGCCGGGCTCCGGCCGTGCGGCACAGGTAGGTTAGGTCCTAATAGATCTAGGGGTCGGTGTCCAGGCGTCGACGGCGAGGCGGAGGCGGCGGCGACGCGTCGGAATAAGTCCTCTCGGACTCGTCCCCGTCCTTATGCTGCTTCTCTCTGGCGGCTCGGGTGGGTCCGTGGAGGTTGTGCTCCCGTGGTGGAGCCGTCGTATAGGAGATGTTCTCTGCCGGCGACTCATCATCCTTCCATGGAGGTGAGTTCATCGGCCTTTTGCTTAGTGGATACAAAGCATACTTCGGGATTAGTGGAAAGCAGGAGAGTGGAGCAGATCCATGCTTCTCGCGGCGGTTCCGGTTGTCGCCGGCAGATCTGGCTCCAAGGCCACCGGGGCTCGGGGTGCGTCCTCGGCCGATGGACTTCCCGCGGTAGCTTCATCTCGCCGTTCGCGGCGAGTGTTTCTTGCGGCTCTCTTCAAAGCTTTGCAGCGACGGGGTTCCGGCGGGCCATGGATTCGCGGAGATCGATTCCGGCGGTGGCTGGCGATGCTCGGCGACGGCGGAGTCGGATTCACAGAGGTTCTTGGGGTTTGGTTGTAATTTTCATGTTTTCTAGGGGCCTTTGTGTAAAACATATGGTGGAGCAGGTGTACTCTGTATCCTGCCTTTGTGTACCTGTACGCGTATGCGTTTGGGTCTTTGTACCGTACATCTCAGTTTAATAAAGGTACATTCGCATGCTGTGTCAAAAAAAAAGGGGGGGGGGGCGGGGGGATCTCCCTGACCATCATCGCAGCGGCGACCTCGCGTGGCACGGAGCCGCTGTAGGTACGTACGCTACGCTCCTTCGTACAAACAGGCGCGGGACAGCGCCACGCAGCGTCAGTTTGCTGCTGTCCGCTCTCGAGGCCCATCTCCGTGGGGCGTGGACGGAGCGGATCGCTGGGGTGGGCTTCTTGGTGGCGCATCGCCGTTCCCGGGGGACCATTCCCACCGGCGTTCCCCCAGCCTTCCCTAGCTGCCACGCCATTGCAGCCCACCATCCTTGCCAACCGCCAGCAAGCTAGTAGTACGCAGTGGCCATCTGGTCTCGAATCTGAACTTTCGGTGCACTATATTTACTCGTATATATACTCCTACTTTGCCATGCACCACTACAAACATGTAAAAAGTAAATTAAAGCTTCTTTGAAAAATGAGTACCATGGAAACGCAATCAGACGGTCCAACTATCGAGCCCTACAATTCCCCGGATCTCGGTGCTCTGGCCTGTCCTCTCCCTACACATCAGTAGTGGCCGAAAGAGAAAGCAGGTCACCTTAATTATCATGTGCTACGTGGGTGCCCCAGATGTCCCCGGCGCGGGCGCTCTCGTTGTCCCTCCCAATTCATCACTACCCCATGTGTGTGTGCCGCAGATTGATCAAGTCCCATGCTATGATATGATTGTACTATAAATAGTGTTGTTGCCTTTGCAATTATTTACACGTACGGATTGATGCAAGATTGAAAGTTTTTTTTCGGAAGGGCCCGTACCCTAGTGGTTACCGGAGCCTCAGTAGCACTTAACGTCCTGGATTTAACTTCCTGTGGGAGCAAATATCTTGGGATTTAACAGCATTGTCCTTTTAGTGGTAGGTGATGTTCCTGTCGATAGCAAGGCGCATGTGTTGACTTCATCAATCTCGAAGATTTATCGGCTCAGTCTTCAAAGTAGGGATATGGTTTGTGTATGTGTGTTCATAGGGGTGAGTGTATGTGCGTTGTGAGTATCTGAGTTGTACTATATAATCTCAAGAAAAAGAGAAATATTCTTTTTTTTTTGCAATTTGCAGTGACATATATTTTGGTCGACCTGGCTACACCTACATACCATGATTGCTTGCCTTCTTGGTGCCATGAAGTTTTCTCAATTTGCCTCGCTGACGAAGTGCACCTGTGTACTTGCTATTCGGGCAGACCGCAGACCATGAAAGCAGTATGCCATGTACGTGCAAGGCATTTCTTTCCATGAGCAGCCAAACATAAACAAACTACCCTCTACCAGTTGTACTAGTTATGCTCTGCTCCTTGTTAAAACCTAGCCGTCCGCACATTGCATTTGATGAGTTGGCAAGTAGCACGAAGAATCACGTCTGCACAAGACACGCATCCAATCAGTTGGTTCTCGATCGGTCATTTGTTCTTGCTGGAAAAATAGGGCCATGAAGGGGCCCATTTCAGATGGCAACCTTTAGTTTCATATTGTTAATTTAAGTTGGTGTAAGCCAACTTAAATAGAAGAACTCTCTCTTGTGTCTGAACATACAACAAAAGGGAAGAGTGGGGTTAATTTACACAACGTGCGCGCACGCATATCTGTGTATGTTTTCGCTTGATGGACCGCGTAACTTGCGACACAGCAAGCAGCCAAGTTAGTCATAATCTCGAGTTAAATGGGCAGTTGCTAATCCAAATTATATATTTTGGGGATTACTACTGCTATTTAATGATATGTTTTATAGCGCAATTGATCAGTGAGCAGCTCTCTCTTGCCTATAAGAAGACCAGGAGACGTCCAGAAAACACACAAGAAAAACCATCCACATTCTTTTCTTTCTTTTCCTGCTGGTGAACTGTGCTGTGGTGCTGAGCTGCTAGTTCTCGCCGTCTCTTCTCCTTGGCGGGCACTGAGGAGAAGAGTGAGCGGTATCTCCGAGCCGTTGCCGTCGTGAAGCCTGCATGAGGGACGGCAATAAGGTTTCTGGGCAGCGCAACTGCGCGACCGCTCGAAGCTGATCGACTACGTTCTGCGCTGCTACAATCTGCACTGCATCGTCTCTTCACGAGGAAGGAGCGCAGATCTGTAAGTATAATGATTTGCTACATGAGTTTGTGTCAACTTCTTTTGCTTTGTAAATTAACTATTCTTTCTGAGATAGCAGTAGCATTGTTGTTTATATTTTGCCTTAAAATGAAATCTGGTCCTTTTAAGTGCATATTTTTAACAGCTCTCACGGAGAAAGCCAAACTGCTTGGCTGGCTGATCAGAGATTACCTGTAACCTGCATCGATTAAGTGTGAAGGCTGATGAAGAGTGAAGACCTAATGATTCGTCAGCTAGCGTTCATTACAAACAAGAGAAAACACGCAACCTATATTCACATGGTCACCCTGATGGTTGGTTTCGGTGTTTTCCTCATCACGCCATGACGGCATCATGCAGATGGAGATCGATCTGAAAGCATCACGTTTACCTAGCAGCAGGTAGCTGTTGCCCGTTGCCACCTGCTGCTTAATTCTCGCTACTTGCACGCGCCGGCGGCCCATGTTCCCATCGTGCGCCGTGTTTGGATGGCTCCCGAAAAAATTTTCATGAAATTTTTTCGACCTTTGACCACTAATTAGAGGTATTAAATAAAGTTTAATTACGAAATCACCTCCACAACTATGGTATTGTAGCAGTTGCTGTAGTTAATGAGACCTTTGACCGCACAATCTGAGAATGATTAGGTGTGGTTACTGTAGCATCACTATAGTCAATTATGATGGAACTTGGCTCATTAGATTCGTCTCGAAAAGTTACACCCATCTATAAAAAGTTTCGTAAATAAACTTCGTTTAGTACTCCATAAATCTATTCGTCTTTTTTGAAGAAAAAAAATTCGGAGTATGAATCAAACACGGCCGTGTTATCCTTCCGTTTAACAGGAAGCGATGGCAGCAAGTGGAATTCATGGTTTAGGAGGGAGTCCAATCAGGTACACGAGCGTCGCCGTGTAGTTTAAGATGAGACACGAGACGTTAGGGCGCGGATTGATCTCGATAGCAGCGCTAGCTCTGGAGTACCTAGCATTTTGACCTCTAGCAAGGTGTAATGAAAGAAAAATTAGGTTTCGGCGACATCAGCAACAGTGATACGATGACATCTAGCGGTGGCGGCGTGAACGTACAGTGCCGCCAGCTACCACCGATTTGCACGGCATGTTTCACAGCGGACGAACTGTAAAGGCACGCCACTAAACACACATGTCATGGCAACAAGCAAGCTTGGGCAACCTCTGATGGCGATGATGATGATCAGGACATGAGTGCTGGGACGGATTACAATATGCCATCAAGTTGTTTGTCGACTTGCCGTACTAGCAAGTAGCAGCCCCACGTACGGCTTTTCATTACTAAAATCTGTCCTTGTAGCAAACACTGTTCGAGACGTTGTCTTCTAATCCTAATTAAACACTTCCAAACCCGATCCAACCTCTCCCTCTCTCGAAGTCTCTCCGCTGCTACAGCGGCGAAAAGGAGTCCTCGCGTCCCCGCCGGTGGTCTCCTCCGCCTCCGATGGCCCGACGGGCATCCTGAGGTGGCGGAGACCGCTGGATTCTCGCCGGCTGGTAGGTTAGGTCCTAGTAGGTCTAGAGTTTGGTTTCCCGGCGCGGTGTCGTTGAGGCGGAGACAACGGCGGCGTCATGGAATAAGTCCTCTCGGACTCTCCCTCGTCTCGTCGACGTTTCACTCCGACGTCGACGACGAGCCCGTGGAGGTGGAGTCCGGCTTTGCCGGCTCCTGTCTAGGAGTCTGCGGCGGCGGCTGCTTCGTCGATGTGGTGGAGCGGCAGTGCTCGTGCCGCGTTTTTGCTTGGCTGCGGGGGAAGCTGTGGGTGATGTGGACTGGGGGAGAGCGGATCGACCTCGACTTCTCCTCGGCGACGGTCGACGACGAGCGTCGATTCGAGATCTGCGAAGCTTGGGGCGCGTCCCCGGCCGATGCTCCTTCAACGGCGGAATCGGCCAGGCCTTCGTGTCGGGCAGTTATTGCGGCTCGCTGAAGCCTGCGTGCGATGGAGCTTCGTCAGATCGTGGTGGTGGTGACGGCGGTTGCGGCGGCGGATTTGTCCGTTACCGTTGTTGCAAGGGGAAAGGGTCCAGGGACCTGTCTGTAATTTTTTTTTGTTGAGGCCCTTTCTGCAAAGTTTGGAGGGACAGCTCTCCTCTATATCCTTGATGTATCTGTATTCGTACGGTCTGTGTACGTTTGCCTTACCTCTTAAAACAGGTATGTTTGATAAAAAAAAACACTTCCAACGGCACCAGAGAACTGGTGATCTACAGTCAGATGACATGTGCAGGCACCGTGTCCGATCCGTTTTCCGCCGTAGTACTATTGGTGCTAGCAATACTACATCACAGCATGCACGGTCGACGGTCCCATAAATAAACCATCGATCACCAGGTCACCACCTCTTTCACTCTTTAAACTACAGCAGCTAGTGCTAGGCTTGTAGTGTGTGGCCTATGCTCATCGACACGCATAAGTGCGTTGCCTGACAACAGTCCTTGCCCTGCAAATCAAATTACAGTTGGTGCACGAGAAGTAACGGTGCACCAAACTTGGTGTGCGCAGAGTTCTTGTTTTTTTATATCTCGAAGTCAGGGGAATACGGAGTATAATGTAAACTTCAGAAATCAGAAGCAATACGCTTATTAAGATGTAATCCATCATCATCTATACCAAAGTGGTCCAACCTTGGCTTTTTGTCAACCAACCCCAGTGCCACATTCAACAATAATATATGTGATATGGACGTAGCATAATTTCGTATATATAACTATATAAGGTATAGATGGTGAATCCGAGCTGGTAGAAGAATTGAGCCATAGGGATCGATACTAGCATTTCCTATATAAGGATGCAAATTGGATACCCAATAGTGTTGTTTTGGTAAGCTAATTAATTATGATGACATATGTTACTCTAGTTCATTTCTCCTTCCAAATTATTTACGCGGAATGACATGTTAATAGCAGATTATGTAATAAAAATGCTTATGTAATACATTGTTCCGTTGTTAGCATATTTCCTTTTCAATCTTCTACGAAAATACAAAGATGCTCATATACATACACTTTCACTCGCCATATCTTATATAAGGCTCACGAAGTCATACGGGCACCACGCCGATGATAGGAACATCATCTATCATTGAAAAAAACGTGAGCACCATTCTAACTGGGAGATCCCAATCTGGATAGTAAGGTTCCAACCCACGAACCTGTCTACTACATCAATTATAAAGAAATCTTATGTGACAAACTAGTTGATCCCATGTGTCGTATTTTGAAAAAAAAAAGGAAAAAAAACAAAGAAAGTCGATCCCCTACAACATGACCGAAGACCAAGGCACTGAATATAGAAAAAAAAAGTACAGATAGGCGTAGATATATATTTTCCATCAATCAGGCAAATTTGGTAGTGCCAGTGCCGTGAAAGCACAGCCGCACAGGAACCTCGCGCCGTGCTATGTCCAGGTCCCGTGAATACTTTTACCGTGTGTTTGGATGAATGGTAGGGTCCAACCCGGATGGGTTGAACCCTTTTTTCTGATGTTTGGATGGAGGTTGGAGGGGGTTGGGTCCGACCCAGAGGGGAATATTCGGCTTAGATCCGGGTCGGACTCGTCCGCCAAAATCGAGCGGACGAGTCCCACCCCGTTTCCTCCGTCTGGGTTCCGTGACGGGCGGACGACTGGGCGACGGGCGGGGCGACGGCCACGGCGACGGGCGGAGGAGGCCGGGGCGACGTCGACGGGCGGAGGAGGCCGGGGCCACGTCGACGGGCGGAGGAGGCCGGGGCCACGGCGCGCGGGGCGGGCCGCGGCGGCAAGCAGAGGAGGCGGGCCGGCCGCGGCGGAGGGCGAAGGAGGCGGGGCCGGCCGCGGCGGGCGGGCGGAGGAGGCTGGGCCGGCCACCTGGCGCCCTCCCGGAGCGAGCCAAGGCCAAGGCCAGGCCGGCAACGGCGGCGGCCGCAGGGCAAGGCGGAGGAGGCGGGCCGGCCGCGGCGGAGGGTGAAGGAGGCGGGGCCGGGCGCGGCGGCGGGGGGCCGGGCGCAAGCCGTCGGGGGCCGCGCAGCGTGGCCGGTGGCGGAAGGCCGGCGGCGGGGGGCCGGGCGCAGCAGGCGGGGGGGGGGGCGACGAGCTGCGCGGCAGGCGCCCCCCCTCCCGTCGGGTTGAGGAAGAAGATAGGGGAGAGAGAAAAAATAAAAAGAAAAAGAAAAAAGTGAGAGATTGACAGGTGGGTCCATTGGTGGCAAGTGGGATCCTCATTAACGGTGTTATCATGCCATCCAACCCGTATTCCCAATTCCTTCAACCAAACATGAAATGGGTTCACTCCGTCCCCAAAATCAGAAGTACAACCAAACAATAAATGGGTCGGCTCCGTCCCCAAAATCCGGGTTGGATCCAACCCAACTCATTCATCCCGCAACCAAACACACGGTTAAATAGATCATGGCGCCGTGAGGGAGCAACGTCCACAAACCGTCACTTGTAACCAAGCATTCAAGAACTTAAGGTGCATTTACATCATTTGTTTCTAGCTAGGGAACCTTTTGAAATGCCTGATTTGAACTGTCTATTTATAGCTACAGACAACAGTACAGATAGCATGATTAAGCTTGTGGCTATAACTGTCTTTGTTTTTTTTCTACTATATTAATAAAAATGCACTTGTGGAGTGTTGTTTTTTTAAAAAAAGCTTTGTGGCTAGAACTAACAGTGAAAGAAAACCATTTCTACCATGATTATAGTCATGAACAATCTATAAATGTAGCTATAGAACTCGGACAAGAAAAGAATTCCAACCATGTAAATAAATAGATGGCCAACTAGGAGTGCGACCTCGCCGGAGCCGCCGCACGTCGTCACCCAGAAGGCACCAGCACCACACTTGACCGGTGGGCTTTCTTTCTCTGTGCCATGGCTTCGAGGTTGCACTAGGCTCTCGCTGCAAAAACAATTTCTGGTCGTATTTTGCTACTTCAAAAACCTAAGCAAGACAACAAAACAAATGTTTCAGTAAAAAAATAGAATGTTAAGCACTTGACCGTTTTAATAAAAACATATATATGACAAATAGTAAAAACACCAGAGACTAGATTATGAAAAATATTTCTGAATCTGAGCTGCTGTTAAATAAAGGGAAATTCTTGAGTTTCCCATTTGCATGACCGCCGGATCCGGCATGCTGCTGCCACATACTCGCAGCCGAGCGATGCACGTCCCCGATGGACACGCCATGATGCAGGCGCAGCCTCGCGGGCGAACGCCACGCAAGCTGGTGCAGCGGCACGACCAGGCGGAAGCAGGCACGTGGCCGGAGGACCCATGCCCTGCGTTCTGAGGTGGCGACTGACGCGTATCAGCACGAGCGGGTGGCAGAAGGGCCCCAGCGCGCCGCCGGCAGGAGGGCTACGACCGAAGCCTCATTGCACTAGAAACCGAAGCGCGCGCCCGTCGCGGTGGGCCGAGCAGGCGGCCGGCGGCGGCAGGACCCAGCGCGTCGCCGGTAGGAGGGCCGCAGCCGAACCTCCGCGCTATATGGACCAAAGCAGAGGCTGATGCAGCAGAACAGGTGGGCATCACGAGGGCCACCGCGATGCTAGAAGTATGAGCAGGGAAGTTGGAGAGGAAAGAGAGTCCCACGATTCCTATTTATAGCCGCATCGGGCGCCAAGCTTTAAGCCGGTCGCAAGGGGAAGGCTTGGACCGCCAGTGACGGTGCGACACCCCGCGAGCAAAAGATGCCCTCGGTTACTGTGCCGAGATGTGACCAAACAACACAAAGCCGAGCCCCTGGGCGCTGAGCAGCCCAGCATCGGCGCTGGCCGACTGCCCTCGAACGACGTGTCGTAAGGCGACCAGGGAAAGCAGGGCTGAGACCTTGAGCGCGGGACAGCGCGGTAATAGCACCAGCTGCAGAGCAGCAGGCGCCATCATGGCCCTGGCCCGCTCAGCGCGCTGACGCGTCTCTTCACCGAAACAAGACAAGAAGGCGTGCACGCGCATCGGAGTACTCTTTCCGCAGGCGCACTACCCCGACCGGCGAGTTGTCACGTCCGCCAGACCAGTACCCAGATGCACCTGGCGGGAACGCAACACCGATCGATCACATCATGGGGTAAAATCGCCGAAGTACCCTTTGGCCGAATCCCCTGACTCGACCAAAGGCTCGGGGGCTACTTTTGGGTACCATGATTAGGGGCACCCTAATCAGGGGACTAAAATCGCCCTAAAAACGAACACATGCTGGGCAACCGGGCCCACGAAGGCCTGCAGCCCCCTTCTAATCTGGAAGAAAGGAAAGGACTCAAAGAAGCCCAGCACACGGCCCACGTACGCAGTGCGGCCCGTCCGCCCCCCCTCGGACCCGCGGGGTGATCTCCGCCTCGCTCGAGGGCTCCCCGCCGAAGCCATCGACCGCGCCCCGCGCCTCCGCCTCGCTCGAGGGTAGCGAGCCTGCCCTTGAGAAAGCGGATCGTCTACGCCCTAAGCAGCTGAGCAGACGCACCCCTAGGGTCCGACTCCATCTCATCGGACCAACGGTCCCGGTCCCGGACCCGCTTCCCGCTCGGGGACGGGTCTGGTGTCGCCACGTGTCCCAGAGATGGAAATACTCAGCACCTGTGGCCGAGGACCCCGGACCCCCGCAGATGGGTCCGGGACCTCCACGTACCTATCCGGACCCCCGTGAGCTCTCAGCTCAGCTAGCTGCTCAGGAGGGGTCTGGAGCCACCACGTGTCATGTGGACGCGGGCGCAGGCACAAGCCTTCCGCTGGAAGCTCCCTCACCCACCCGTATTAAGTGCGAGTGGTTGAGGCATGCTCTTCTGACGCCGGGCAAAGCCACCCCTCGACAGAAAGGTCAAACGGTCCTTCCACTCACCTGCCCGCCGTGGGGAGGCATTAATGCCAACCACTTCTCCACAGCGCCTAGGTCTGACGGTGCCAGGCCGCCATCCCCCACAGTGGCTGTGACTGGAGTCTTGTCCGCCAACTCCGGTCACTGCTCTACCATTCTGGATACTGTGACGACACTGTGGGAACCTGCGACGCCGTGCAAGACATGCTCGCCACTGCTCCAGCTACTATGCTGCCAACTCATCATGCCTCTTTCGTACTTTCCCTTCCGCGGAACCCCCGAACGGCATGGGCACGACTCTCGGAAGCAACTCCGGCCTTGACCCGGACAAGACCCTGGCCTGCAGGACCTTCGGAACGCCACCACGCTGCCCGCTGGAGCCGCCAGGACGCCGGCGCGATCCTCGCAAGACCAAGGACGAAGCCCAGGACGACTGCCACGCCCGGCGCCATAACCCACAGTGTACTTCCCACAGTGCTCGACCACTGCACCCCCGTGATTCGGGGAAAAGACGACGACTTTCACGACCCCCTGTGCATGTACACCGTCCCTCCTTGTGTCTATAAAAGGAGGCGGGCGTTCCCTTAGGGGGGGTCGGCCCATTCGGTAGGACACAACGCTTCGCACTACTAGTAGAGCACACACGCTCCTCTGAACCCCGATATTGGCACTCGCTTCAATCAACTCCTCTAGCGGAGACTTGGGAGCTTCCCTCTCTCTCTCGCCTCGCTTGTACCCCCTACTACAAGCACCCCCGGTGCAGGATAGTACAGTGCTCTCGCACACCCCTTTGCTGGACGTACGGCCCCACGGCTGGAACCAGGATAAACCCGTGTGTTACTGTATTGCCTCCTGCATCAATATCTGGGACGAGGAACACGCAGCATCATCACTGGTTGGGACCGGACCGCCGGGTCTGGGCACCGACAAACAATAACTGGTATTATCTTTAAAAAACAGTAACTGGTATTATTAAGATTTGTGGCTAGAACTGACGGTGAAAGAAAGCCATTTCTACAATGGTTCAAGCCATGAAAAATAATTGGTAGTGGATTAGGTCATGTTCGAACATTGGTGTCTCTTTTCACATGAACTTGGTTGGTATCTTTTTTCACATGAACATGGTAGTGGATTAGGTAGTAAATAGGATCGTTAACATTTCCAAACAATCTGTGGAGTTCCTGTTGCTACATACAAACCTATCAGAATTGGTCGAAAATTGACATGGTATCATAATTGTGGTCGTGGCCGAGCAGATCCCGGGCAAGGTCCGACCTATAGCTTCAGAGTGTCTCCGATCGGCACATGCATATAACTAGAGTACGGTGGTAGGCACCTACAACTGTTGCGGTGGTTCTAGCCATGAACTATGGAGTAGAAAATTTTGGTTGGCGTGATGGATTAGCTCTAGGTACAGACCCAGTTGGAACGTGTGCTAAATCATTTAAGACATTGCTCATCAGCTACCATTTTTGAACAGCGTGCAGATTATGCTCGAGTTGACCCTCTTCGAATTGAAAACCGAACATTGGCGCTGCACTGCTAGAAACTAGAGTGAACCACCACGGTGCATGAGATACTAGTACTATTGACTCGAAACAGTGAACCGTACACACCTCATGCTCAAGAGATCACGTACATGTTTGACAAACGAATTAACTAAAGCTAGCAGATCTCCACACCTCACTTCTCAGCCGCCGATTCCTCTGTAGCCAAGCCTGAAGGAGTGGGTGCCGACATGGCGACACGGTGCATGAGCTCGACTGGAAAGGAACTGGTGGGAACTGCAGCTGACGAGACGGCCAGGAACCAGAAGTAGAAAAGGAAAAGAAATGAGGGGGGGAAAAAAGAGAGGACGTGTCCGTCGATCGTGGTACGGTGCTGGATCAAGACGACGACCAATAATAGGAGTACGTGGCAGGCACACGCATGTGCAGTCTCGCATTGTGAGCTCTGAATCGTGATGGGTGCCTGACGCCGGTGGCGCTGCACAGGCTGCAAACTTGCAGTTAAACAGCGCAATACTGTGACAGAGCCGCCAAGTTAAACGGCTTAATTAAGCGTAATGGCTATCATCTGAACGCATCAGGCGCATTAGCTTAATTAAGTGTAACCTGACAGCCTGTTTCCAACCCACAAGCCGATCGAAACACACCAGAAGTCTCGCACGACGGTGAGCACAGACGGTACCAGCATAATATAATTTCACAAAAATAGATAATAACATAAATATTTACAAAACAACTTTAAATTTAGATTTTACATAAAATAAATGACAGCAGCGGAAGAGAATATGACCTGAGAGAAGGAAATTTAATTGAGAACCAATAAAACAAAACGATAACTATGAACACGTGAGGACGTCACATCGAGCCCACTGATGCGAATTCTGGTTAGCTTCTATACCTGAAATAGGGTAAACAACAAACCCTGAGTATACTAATACTCAGCAAGACTTACCCGACTTTTGGGTATACTTAGCCCACATATCTAGACATGCAAAACTTTCTGGCTGGTGGATTTATTTGCAGAAAAGCATCTAAGGGTAGATCCTTAATTTCAAGATTTTAGCTCTAAATTATAGTTATAAAGTTGCTACACATCTATGATTTGCAGATCTATAACAATCAATGTGAAAACATAATTGATTAAATAACATCAACATGTATCATATCATTTCATTTCATTTCCTTACTACGATGTGACTCGGAGATCAAGGTGCTCATGTCCGAGAGCGACTGACGGCGAATCGATTCGATTTAACCTTGCAAGGTGGACCTAACCAACACGGCACGTATTTGCCCCGTCGGACAATACAAACCAACCATTCCCCTCCCCGCCTCGAACTACAGGAACCAGCCCAACGACATATGGTCAGCCGAGCTCAACGTGAGACCACCAAAAGTAAACATATGCATCCCACTTCTCCGCGACTACTCGACTCGCCCCAGGAGTTGGGTGCGGGTTCCTGTACTTTCGAAGCAAGGCAGTACTCGGCTTACCGGTTTCGACTACCTCCTACTTCCGGCATGCGGTTAGTACAATTCAAACATGATCAGCAGGGCCGACAACGGTACGGTCCTTAACCGACACAGACGGGGCTAGACAATTTCCGCCGGTCTCCAGTTTCTTTCTTTTCCTCCATATTCCGATACTCCATAATCAAATTATAAAGACATCCTATATCTCGCGACTAACAGGAAATTACTCGACTTCTACTGAATCCTATTTTTAGCATGACAAGGATAACGACAACACGTACTAGTATTTCGACCAATGGAACCTAGGAATCATGCAACTAGGGTTTCATCCAACGCCTAGAAACTTAATGCATAATCAAGTAAATATATATATATAACATTTCATAAGTTAAAATAATAGGTTATGCTCCGGGGCTTGCCTGGGAATAACACTAGGTTAGTGTTAGTTAGAGATCAACTGCTCGACGAGCATCTTCCTTCGGTCATGCACATCGGGATCCATCCATCCATCTTCAAGATGTGTCCACCATTCACCGTCTTCTGGCTCGGCTTCAATGTCACATCCCTCACATGGTTCATCTATCGTACCTAAATGAAATGCAGCAATGCATATGTATGAATGCACAGTTCTGAGTTGCTCAACAATATAGATGCTATTATTTTTCCTTTACGATAAAGTTGTAGTCTAACAAGTAGCAAACAATCATATCACATGGGCAATTGTTTATAGAGTAGTTAACTACATTTCTAACTACCCATGGCATCATGATCAATCAGCACAAAAGAAGTTCACTAACTGCACCAACAAGCAGTAGTTGATTCCTATAACATGCAGGTCATGGCTTGCTAATAATTAAATAACTCAGTACATAACAACAACAATTTCAGAAAAAATTATTCTAAACAGAAGGTACAAAGAGCATTCTACTCTGTAAAAATCATGTCATTTCATGCATCCATTTAATCCAAACAATTCATTCATTCAGACAACTCCTAGAACAAGATTGAATTATACAGGTCAGAACAGAGCAAAACAGAAGCTGAAAATTTAACAGGAGGTCGACACAGTAATGAATTAGCGACTGTGAATTTTTCACGATTTTATCTATACTTAATTAATTATGAGAAAATAAACAAAACAGATAGTAGATTAGCAAGATTCATTTTTAGCTCCTGTTCTTTTCATGAACTGAGGCTCAAACTTCCTGGACAAGCTAAGATACTCAAAAAGAACATGCAGAAATATTTTCATGATTTATTACGAACAGAAACTATTTACCATAATTAAAGTATACTAAACAAGGATTAAATCAAATAAATAGGTACACCAAAGAACTAATCATGAAATTTTTATAGCAATACTAATGTTATAAGAACAAACTACCATAAAAGTTTCACTGCAATACCTAGCTTCAAACAGTAGTTAAGAAAAAGATAAAATCAACCAATATTTATGCACTAGTAACACAAATCCAATTCTACAGCAAAAACTTGCAACTAACACCTACCTTATTATGGTTCTACTGCATAGATCTCTTCGAGAGGATTCCAAAACAACAAGATTTTCTATTTTATGAATTTTCTACGAATTGATATTGAATTTCAAAGTTTACAGCTAGAAATTACAAAGAAGTCCTTAAAGCACTATTCATCTGAGTCATGGACTTCGCAGAAAACACCCTGGGATTCTTTCTATTGCTGTCTGGAGTCCCTGGTCGCGAAAAACAGGGGAGGGGTGAAAGGGAAACGGTGATTCCGGCCATGGGAGGGCTGGCCGGCGGCGAGGGAGGGGTGGAGGAGCGAGAGGAGATCGGCGCGGACCTGTAGGTGGCCTCGGAGCGCGAGGAGGTGGTCCGTGGTGGCGGTTCCACGGCGGGCGGCGGGCGGCAGTGGTACTGTGCCGCTGCGGCGGCGTTCCGGCGTGGCTGGGCAAGCGGGGTTGGGCCGTGGAGAATCAGTGGGAGGTGGAGAAGCTATTTCGGTGGCCGGCTTGGGTGGAGGAAGGCCGGAGGTGGGAGCGCGGCGTGCAAGGCCGGTGGCAGCCATGGCGGGCGACGAGGCGCGCTCTGGGCAGCAGGGGAAAAGGGCTGGGGCTCGGCTCTCGCGTGAGCAGGGGAGAAGCTTCGTGCGATGCGTCGTTGTGGCGTGCGCGAGCGGCGCCGTGGCCAAATTGGCCACGGTGACCACGCACGGGAGAGAGGGAGCAAGCTACACCAGGGAGGGTACTAGCATGATTATTTTTAGTGTTTTAAAAATTTAAAAATGAGTTTTAGAAAGATACGTTTCTTTGCGCTTAAGGAATTAGAGAAGATTAGTACGTAAGCCCTATATAGTGTAAGTTGTATCAGGTGGCTCTATATAATATCAACTAACTTTCAGCACATTACATTTATGGCAAAACTTACTTTCTTGCATAACCTTTATTTAATATTGTATCGACGCACCTACGCTAAGAGAAGGAGCAAGCTACACGTGGGCTTGATATTTTTGACTCCATTTGAATTTTCAAATTGTGTTTAGCACTCCTAATTGATTGCTAATTGAGGGGCGTTACAAATACTCGCGTAGTCACATGTGATCGCGGGATCGGCAGCTACAGCGGCAACAGCCCGCAACAGGCCGCACGCATGATGGCTAGGGTCGGTGGCACGGTGCCGATCTACTGGTCATCTACACCACTGGCCTGGTGGCATCATCGTCAGCGACAGGAGCCCATCGATGCCGCCGGCGTGGCTAGCCCGCTACAGAGCCCACGAAGAACGCAGTAGGTAGCATGCCATGCCAGTGCGGTCAGCCGATGTGCATGCTCCCGACCGGAAGCCGGTGGCTTCGGACTCATCACGCGAGACGTTGTTAATCTTGGACGCCGGATTCCGATAGATCCCCGCACGGCAATGACGACCAATCTAACCAGCCTGCAGTCTGTTGGTGAGTAGATTAGTGCACTACTACATAACAGGCTTTTGTTTTAGGCCATTTGTCCCGATTGTCTTTGGGCCCGGAGCAATAAGTGACTTTTGTCCCGGGTCCAACGGCTAGCCGGACCAGCGGGGGACAGGGGCCTTTTGTCCCCGGAGGGACCAACCCAGACAAAAGGTGTCCTTTTTGTCCCGGTTGGTGGCTCCACCTGGGACAAAAGGCCCAACCCTTTTATCCCGGTTGCTAACACCAACCCGAACAAAAGAGTGACCATTTTATCCCGGTTGGTGGCACTAACCCGGACAAAAAGATTCTTTTGTCCTGGTTGGTGTTACCAATCCGGATAAAAGGCCCCTCTAAGTGACAGTTCAAAAGAAAGTTATTCTATACTGAATTACATGTACTATTTAGGTGAGTTGGCAAGAAAACCATGCACTAGACAAGAGGTCTTGGGATTGAATCCCGCGGGATGCAAAAAAAATTTTAGTGTGTGGGATATTTTGTCCCGGTTCTGCCACCCGGGACAAAAGCCTTCAGCCTTTTGTCCCGGAAGACGAATTCTGGTTCCAAAACCGGGACAAATGGCCCTGTGGAACAGGGACGAAAGGCTGTTTTTGTAGTAGTGGTGCTTACCATTTACCAATGCTTACTTTTTTTAATCTTTCGAGTTCCAGGCACGTGCAGAGCGGTTGCACAGGGTTGAGCTTCGCCGGTCGCATCCAGCCAAAGTGCCAAAACAAATTAAACCAGCTTTGTCATACCCGGCTGCGTACGGTGGATACCTAGACATGTCTTGCACGAGCACGACTCAGTCACGGTCCTGCGCCGGCTTCGTCACTGATCTGATCACCAACTCGTCTCTCCCGCTGCAGAAAGCACAGCAACACACACGTCACAAGAATACGATACGCTGGTCAGAAGAGATTCGTGAGGGAGTATATGATGCATTTGGGCGGACGATGACGATCACTGCCTCCATGGAGACGCGCGGTTTATTGGATCCCTTAGAGGTTAGAGCTAATCATAAGCTGATAAAAAAATACAAAAAATACTTTACTGCAATCCCAGCTAATCATCAACTACAAAAAATACGTTTTTTTTGTTGGTTTTCCATGTTTATCAATGTTTATCAAACCGCTGTTTTAATCCAGGCATGAGCATTTCGGGACCAAGGAAAGCACTAAGGTATAGACTAAAGTGAGCCCAATTGATCAATGGATGCACCATGTTTATTAATTATTACCCCGGCCGGTTTCCCTTTCAGTAACTGTACACACACATTTCTCTGCCCCAGTTGTGACACCGGAAGGTTCCAGCTACTAGATGATAGAAACTACAAAAGGAAGGACTCTTGACGGGTGATAAACATTGATCCACGTACGCATGTCACGCTGAGGGGGACCTCCTCCTCCTGCTATCTGCAGCTTAAACAAGCAGCCCCGTGCGCCCCGGACGATACGACCGACGTGCAGGACACGGACAAGGAGAAATGGAAAATACAACGACCGGCGGCGGCAGCAGCCAGCAGCAGGTGGCGACCGACCTGTAACACCCGGGTGTTAATCACCTTGCATTAAGGCTGAGCACACGATTAACCTCATCATTAGCATTGAGTTTGCATACATAAAAATGTTGGATAAATTTATACCAAAAGTTTTCACATGAGATCTTTTAACAAGTTTTCAAAATGAAATCAAATCGAATTCTAGTTTAAGCATCTAAACACATGAAATTACGAGTTCGAGTTTGGTTAGAAATTATGTTTCAATTTTGAAATGATAAGAAGTCGAATTCGCAAAAACTGAAACCAACATTACCAAAAATTTAGTTTGGCTCGGTCAGGACCGGTCTGACCGGTGTGACTGACCGGTTGCTCCGGATGTTCTATATTACAGGGATCCCACAAGCCTATAAACTAAAATCTCTATCTCCCTCATAGCTTACTCCCTCTTCCTCACGTCACCCCCTCTCTCCCTCTCTCACTCACGAGCTCCTCCTCTCCCTCATGAACTCCCTCTCTCTCTAGTGCCCTAGGGTGCAAATCCCCCATCCCAAATCCATCTCAAGGCCAAGGAGACTTCAAGATGGCGTGGAGCACCTTCTCCTCCACATGCTCCTCCCCAGGGAGCCTTGGATTTCAAGTTCTTCGCGAGGAGGAAAAGCTCGTTCAAGGAACTCCAACTTGTGCCGGCCCGATCTATCTTTCTAGGAGGTTCTAAGTGATTTCCTTTGGTCAATCATCTCCTTATGCGTCCTTGAACTAGGATTCAAGAGGGTTTCAATTTTGGTGGGCTAGTTTTTCCACCATGAGAATTTCTGTTCTTAGTAGAAAAAAAATGCTGTCGGGCCCGGAGACTCCGGGTATAAGCCCGGATACTCCGGACTTAGAACACTCCGGGGGAAACTCCGGGTATAGGCCCGGAAACTCCGGATTTGGGAGTCCGGATACTCCGAGAAGGTGCCCGGATACTCCGGAAATATTGTCCCTGATACTCCAGGTATATGCCCGGATACTCCTGATTTTTTGTCTCGAATCTGAACAGTGGTGAATGTAAAACTAGGTTTATTAGCTTTATATTTCCATGCTCGGTAGGATAGAACTATAAAGTGTGTTGTTTGACAAATTTTACATGTAATTTTTAATGGTGCTAGATAAAATGCTTTTCTAGTTTATAAATGCATAGTTGGAGTTAGGAGAATTCTAAAAATACAAAACCAGTTGGGTTAATTTTTGTGTAGACTCATGTAAGGTTTAATTAACCTCCGCCGGTGTAGTTGTTTATAGTTAGGCAATATCGACCTTGTGCTTGTATTGCTCCACTTTTTATTGCATTATCCATGCATTCATACATATGCATCGTTACACCTCATTTAGGTACGCTAGATGTATGACGTGTGGACGTGAAGCACGCGGTATGGAGTCGAATCACAAGACGGTGTTTGGTGGACATCTCCAAAAGAACCACAAGACGGTGTTTGGTGGACATCTCCAAAAGATGGAAGGACTACTGAAACAACCGAAGACCCGGCCCAAGGTCGGAAGGGCCCAAGGCCGAAAATAATATTAACACTAACTCAGTGTTACCCGAAGGCAAGCCCTGGTGCACATCCTACTATTTTAAATTATGTCACCTATATATGTCTCTATAATTGTGCATTAGGTTTAGGAATTATTTGAAACTTTAGCTGCATGATCCCTAGGTTTTCCTAGGCCTTATACTAGTATGAATATGTCGTTAGCACTGCTATGCTTAATAGGGATCGATAGAAGTCGAGTGATAATTCTATCACTCGCGAGATATAGGATGTTTTTATATTTCAGTATATGAATTATTATATTCAAGATGGAAGGTATAGGATGGGAGACCGGATGGGGGAAGGTGTAGCCCCATCTGTGTCCATTAAGGACCGTTCCGTTGTCGGCTGTGCTAATCGGGGATTGAATTGTACTAGCCACATGCCGGGAGTAGGAGGTAGTCGAAACCGGTAAGCCGAGTATTGCTTTGCTTCGAAAGTACAGGAACCCGCACCCAACTCCTGGGGCGAGTCGAGTAGTCGCGGAGAATTGGGATGCATATGTTTACTTTTTGTGGTCTCACGTTGAGCTCGGCTGACCATATATCGTTGGGCTGGTTCCTGTAGTTCGAGGCGGGGAGGGGAAATGTTGGTGCGTGGGGTCCGACGGGGCTTTTGCGTGCCGTGTTGGTTAGGTCCACCTTGCAAGGTTAAATCGGATCGATTCGCCGTGTCTCGCGGTCATGAGAGTCTTGATCTCTTGGTCACATCGTAGTAAAGAAATGAGTTAAAAGAGATGAGATGCGGGATGATATTATATAATTATTGATTTGTTCACCATGATTGCTGTAGATTTGCAAATCATAGAGGTTTAGTAAATTGATTACTTTATATTGAAGCTAAAACATAGAAAAATAAGGACTCACCTGTAATTGCTTCTTTTCCGCAAAACCAACCACTAGCCAAAAAACTTGCATGTCTAGAATATGTGGGCTAAGTATACCCAATAGACGGGTAAGTCTTGCTGAGTATTAGTTGCTCAGTGTTTGTTGTTTACCCTATTTCAGGTTTAGGAGCTAACTAGGTGTCATATCAGTGGGCTCGATGTGGTGCCTTGTCTTCACGTCTCGGTAGTTCTCTATTTATTTAGTTTGTTTTATTTATTCTCTAGGAAAAATGCTCTGTAAGTTAGATTCTTTTCCGCTGCTATCTTTTCATTTGTAATTTTATATTTAAAGCTGTTTTGTAAAAGTCTTAATATAATTTGCTATTTTTGTAAAATTGTATCGTGCTAGTACCTTCTGCGCTCGCCTTCGTGCGACACTTCTGGTGTGTTTCGGTCGGCCTGTGGGTTGAAAACAGCCTGTCAAGTTGCACTTAATTAAGCTAATGTGTCAGACGATGGCGGTTACGCTTAATTAAGTGTTTTAGCTCGGCGGGTTTGTCATAACTAGTATCAGAGCTGAAATGCATCAGGGGGCATACCAGCAATATTGTTTTGGTATTTTCAAAACTAAAAATGAGTTTTGGCAAAATACGTCTCTTTGCGCTTAAGGGATTATGAGAAATTAGTTCATAAGCCCTATATAGTGTAGGTTATATCAGGTGGCTAGATATATATAATAGCAACTAACTTTTAGGCAATTATCATTCTTGAACATAAATATATATAATGTCATTCTTCTGCAGGTACACTAACCCCACTTGCGTAGGGAAAAATTAGTAGTACACGGTTAGTTTATAGGGAGAGTACGTATTGTGCCACCGAATAATCTCCGTATATTGCCATGGTTTGATTGGCAAACTTTAGTTTGGTGAGAACGTACAGGTCATGCATGTGTAATATCATACATATTGTTTTGCTTTACGTGTCATGTCCATATAAATTTCCTAACGTATTAGTGCATCGCTTTTCGTCAAATTCTCAATACTAGGAAAAGCCGGTTATCCTAGCCCATGCTAGTCAAGTTTAGAAATAAAATTAGTTTATGGTTAATATTGTTGGACTCTATTTTCTAAAAACCCAGTTGGTACGACTATTAAGAAAACTTAAAGTTTTTTCCATGTCAGCTTGGAATCATAGTTTAGGAAAATTGACTAAAATTTGGTGTTACTTATGGTGTTCTATCTTATGCGAATTCTTGTCTTGAGGGTAGTCATCAATGGAAAAGTGAGTCTAATTCTTGCAAATATATATATATACACATATATATATATATATATATATATATATATATATATATATATATATATATATATGTATGTGTGTGTAGAACCAAGCGATATTTTAAATTGTTAATAGTGTATGACTTAACCTATGTCTCCTATAAGCACATCGAGTAATTTGGAAATTGAACATAGACATCACCTAAGTAAAGCAAAGTTAGACAAAATAAACCGTTGAGTTTGACGGAATTTCGAATACCGAAGTTTGAGGTCGTTCAGCTATACACCCTAAAGATGAAAGAGTTTGTGTTCACAGTTTAGTACGTATGAATTATTAAATCTTATTGTCTTGGGAATCAAGATCAGGATATTAGTCTTAAATGAAACTATTGGTCGTTTTTCCTGATATGCCTTTTCCCACCATAATCGGCTAACCGTGTCCTATCTGTTGTTCTATGACCATTCATTTTTATCCAAATATTGATGTTTTCCAGATTGGTCAAGGTTAATCTGAAATCGTATGTCTGCATCTCTAGTTTATTCCTTTAAATGCCCGATACTAATTCAGTCCAGCCATTTTTGATAACCAAAACCACCCTGTTGTTCTTCTAGTATGAGTAGTCGTTTATTTCTAATCGTCTTGATTCCTATACCTAAAGTGGATCCGCTTGCATTCTTGCTCAAATAAACATAAATAAGTTAGGAACTTGATCACATTTAGTATAGTTATCCTGCATTAATAGAATCCCATGTTTATTGCATGGCAACCACACTATTGCATCACATCATATTGTATTGTTGGGTCATGCAAGGTTAGGGAAAATTTTGGTGGTAGTTTGGCTGACCATGTGGATTATATGCATTTGAACATATTTTCTGGCTGCTCTCTAATCTCTTTGTATCCAATCGTGTTATTCGGATTTTTATTATTGGTTCTTATATGGTGGAGATTTGTTCCACGCCCTATAGTACCGCGACGGGATCTAGGGCCTCGCGTGTGCAGCCGCCACGCGATTGTGCCACTGGGTGCACACTGGTGCTTAAGTGCGTGTGGATGAAACTACATCGACACTTCTTTGTGCAATGTTGGAATCGGTTTTCCTCTACCTTTGTTCTTTAAGGGGGTAGGCCCTTGGGGGAGTAAAAATGCGAATTGGGGTGTTTTACATGGGATTTTATAAAGTCCACTAACTTGCATAGCGTCTTGCATCATGCAACTTAAAAATAATAAACAACTTGAGCGAGAATGGACTTGAGCAAAACCTTTCCTTGACACTAATGATTCCTGTTCCCAACTCAAGAGAATTCGATCCTTTCAAAACATCCTTGATTTAATCCGTTCTAATCAATTTCCATTGAGAGTCTCTTCGTGTATTCTACTTGCACTGACCTGTTATGTTTTCTTGGTGCCGCTTAACCGATGTTTGATTCCTTGTTTGACCTGGTACAAGTGCCTTTGAGCATTTTTTTCCAAGTATTTCCTTGGTTTCTTTTAAAATGTCCAACTCTCATGAATCTTACACAGTTTCTAGAGGTCAATCCTCAACCTTTGCTTTCCCTTTAAATCTCGGGACGAGATTTCTTTAAGGGGGTAGGATTGTAACACCCCGGGTGTTAATCACCTTGCATTAAGGCTGAGTACACAATTAACCTCATCATTAGCACTGAGTTTGCATACATAAAAATGTTGGATAAATTTATACCAAAAGTTTTCACATGAGATCCTTTAACAAGTTTTCAAAATGAAATCAAATCGAATTCTAGTTTAAGCATCTAAACACATGAAATGACGAGTTCGAGTTTGGTTAGAAATTATGTTTCAATTTTGAAATGATAAGAAGTTGAATTCGCAAAAACTGAAACCAACATTACCAAAAATTTAGTTTGGCTCGGTCAGGACCAGTCTGACCGGTGTGACTGACCGGTCTGACCGGTGTGACTGACCGGTCTGACCGGTTGCTCCGGATGTTCTATATTACAGGGACCCCACAAGCCTATAAACTAAAATCTCTCTCTTCCTCACAGCTCACTCCCTCTTCCTCACGTCACCCCCTCTCTCCCTCTCTCACTCACGAGCTCCCCCTCTCCCTCATGAACTCCCTCTCTCTAGTGCCCTAGGGTGCAAATCCCCCATCCCAAATCCATCTCAAGGCCAAGGAGACTTCAAGATGGCGTGGAGCACCTTCTCCTCCACATGCTCCTCCCCGGGGAGCCTTGGATTTCAAGTTCTTCGCGCGGAGGAAAAGCTCGTTCAAGGTACTCCAACTTGTGCCGGCCCGATCTATCTTTCTAGGAGGTTCTAAGTGATTTCCTTTGGACAATCATCTCCTTATGCATCCTTGAACTAGGATTCAAGAGGGTTTCAATTTTGGTGGGCTAGTTTTTGTAGGTAAACGGGTAGGCTACTCTAGCATCACTACCGCATATACCCAAGATGCTTGCGAGTAGAAGATCATAGATCGTTACCACTAGACGCGCAGCGCAGCGGAAGAAGTCGCGCGTCGATGTAGAGGAAGTAGTCGATCACGTCCCACGAACCGAGCTCCTCGTACTTGATCCCAACAGCCGATCAGCGCAACAGTCGCAGCAGCGCCTCCACGGAGTCCACATGTACGGGGATGAAACGCCGGGCGTCGGTGTGCTAGCACCGCACGCACGGCAAGGGCGGCGGTCGAGAGAGGGGGGCGGCTAGGGAGGTGGTGCGGCTCACAGGGTTGTGTCGCCCCCTAGCCCCTCCCTCATATATATAGGGCGTACTAATGGGCTTCTATCTCATAGGGCAATTAGTAACCCTAATCCCTCTTGGATCAATATCCTCTTGGGCCTTTAAACCGTATTGTGATGATGGGCTCTTGGGCATATCACCAACAATTTTTCCATCATGAGAATTTCTGTTCTTGGTAGAAAAAAATGTTGTCGGGCCCGGAGACTCCGGGTATAAGCCCGGAGACTCCGGGTATAAGCCCGGATACTCCGGACTTGGAACACTCCAGGGGAAACTCCGGGTATAGGCCCGGAAACTCTGGTTTTGGGAGTCCGGATACTCCGAGAAGGTGCCCAGATACTCCGGAAATGTTGTCCCTGATACTCCGGGTATATGCCCGGATACTCCGGATTTTTTGTCTCGAATCTGAACGGTGGTGAATGTAAAACTAGGTTTATTAGCCTTATATTTCCATGCTCGGTAGGATAGAACTATAAAGTGTGTTGTTTGACAATTTTTACATGTAATTTTTAATGGTGCTAGATAAAATGCTTTTGTAGTTTATAAATGCATAGTTGGAGTTAGGAGAATTCTAAAATACAAAACCAGTTGGGTAAACTTTGTGTAGACTCATGTAAGGTTTAATTAACCTCCGCCGGTGTAGTTGTTTATAGTTAGGCAATATCGACCTTGTGCTTGTATTGCTCCACTTTTTATTGCATTATCCATGCATTCATACATATGCATCGTTACACCTCATTTAGGTACGCTAAATGTATGACGTGTGGACGTGAAGCACGCGGTATGGAGTCGAACCACAAGACGGTGTTTGGTGGACATCTCCAAAAGAACCACAAGACGGTGTTTGGTGGACATCTCCAAAAGATGGAAGGACTACTGAAACAACCGAAGACCCGGCCCAAGGTCGGAAGGGCCCAAGACCGAAAATAATATTAACACTAACTCAGTGTTACCCGAAGGCAAGCCCTGGTGCACATCCTACTATTTTAAATTATGTCACCTATATATGTCTCTATAATTGTGCATTAGGTTTAGGAATTATTTGAAACTTTAGCTGCATGATCCCTAGGTTTTCCTAGGCCTTATACTAGTATGAATAGGTCGTTAGCACTGCTATGCTTAATAGGGATCGATAGAAGTCGAGTGATAATTCTATCACTCGCGAGATATAGAATGTTTTTATATTTCAGTATATGAATTATTATATTCAAGATGGAAGGTATGGGATGGGAGACCGGATGGGAGAAGGTGTAGCCCCATCTGTGTCGATTAAGGACCGTTCCGTTGTCGGCTGTGCTAATCGGGGATTGAATTGTACTAGCCGCATGCCGGGAGTAGGAGGTAGTCGAAACCGGTAAGCCGAGTATTGCTTTGCTTCGAAAGTACAGGAACCCGCACCCAACTCCTGGGGCGAGTCGAGTAGTCGCGCAGAATTGGGATGCATATGTTTACTTTTTGTGGTCTCATGTTGAGCTCGGCTGACCATATATCGTTGGGCTGGTTCCTGTAGTTCGAGGCGGGGAGGGGAAATGTTGGTGCGTGGGGTCCGACGGGGCCTTTGCGTGCCGTGTTGGTTAGGTCCACCTTGCAAGATTAAATCGGATCGATTCGCCGTGTCTCGCGGTCATGAGAGTCTTGATCTCTTGGTCACATCGTAGTAAAGAAATGAGTTAAAAGAGATGAGATGCGGGATGATATTATATAATTATTGATTTGTTCACCATGATTGCTGTAGATTTGCAAATCATAGAGGTTTAGTAAATTGATTACTTTATATTGAAGCTAAAACATAGAAAAATAAGGACTCACCTGTAATTGCTTCTTTTCCGCAAAACCAACCACTAGCCAAAAAGCTTGCATGTCTAGAATATGTGGGCTAAGTATACCCAATAGACGGGTAAGTCTTGCTGAGTATTAGTTGCTCAGTGTTTGTTGTTTACCCTATTTCAGGTTTAGGAGCTAACTAGGTGTCATATCGGTGGGCTCGACGTGGCGCCTTGTCTTCACGTCTCGGTAGTTCTCGATTTATTTAGTTTGTTTTATTTATTCTCTAGTAAAAATGCTCTATAAGTTAGATTCTTTTCCGCTGCTATCTTTTCATTTGTAAATTTTAAATTTAAAGCTGTTTTGTAAAAGTCTTAATATAATTTGCTATTTTTGTAAGATTGTATCGTGCTGGTACCTTCTGCGCTCGCCTTCGTGCGAGACTTCTGGTATGTTTCGGTTGGCCTATGGGTTGGAAACAGCCTGTCAAGTTACACTTAATTAAGCTAATGCGCCAAATGATGGCGGTTACGCTTAATTAAGTGTTTTAACGCGGCGGGTCTGTCACAAAACCGTCGGCGACACGATGCGTTTTCCCGGTCGTGCCCATCACCTTCGCTCGCCGATCCCTTTCTGAGCAGAAGCCGGCGGCCTGCGTCACTAATCATCGCCTCCATCCAGAGAGACTCGCTGCCCGGCGCTGGCCAACGGGAGGAGACACGGCGGACGTGCCGGATCTGCCGCCGCACATGGAGTCACTACCGGAAACCCGACGTATGCCATGCCAGAGATTTTGCCGAGTGCAAAATATTGAGCACTTGGCAACATTACTATTTGCCGAGTGCCTACTAAAAACCACTCGGCAAACAGATGACACTCCGCGTAATAAGTCTTTGCCGAGTGCTGGACATTTGGCACTCGGCAAAGCCAAACTTTACCGAGTGTCTAAAGTTGGGCACTCAGCAAAACCAACTTTGCCGAGTGCCACGCGGCTGGCTCTCGGCAAACAGAACTTTGCCGAGTGCCTTAGAGCGGACACTCGGCAAAGTTTGTCACGTGCGCTGCACCCGACCGTTACCCCGTTGCCAAGACCGTTGCCGTTATATTTTGCCGAGTGTCAGGTTGGGGACACTCGGCAAACCACTCTTTGCCGAGTGCAAAGTTTTGTGAATGCCAAGTGCATTATCCTGGCACTCGGCATTCATGTATTTTTGCCGAGTGTCCTCATTAGCACTAAGCAAAATAACAATAAAAATTTCTCCAATACAATCCAAATTTTTTTCTCAGCTACTATACTATACAAAACACTGCATATTAGAAGTTGATACATTTTTCGTTATGTTTACTATATTTATTTAATGTAATAATTCATTAAAAGGATATTTTGGGGATAATACAATTTTGAACAACGAAATATAGTATAAATGAAGTATAATGAATGGAAAAATGATATTTATGTTGTTTAGTCCAATTTGATACATTGTCAAACAATTGAAAGGAAAATTTGAACATTTTGCTCATGAAACGGGACAAAGTGTGCTGTGGACAGATTGGTTTTTAATTTATAAAATTCAAAAGTAATAAAAAAATTCTTGAAATTTTTCATGACATCATGATTTCATACAGGGAGTCTATGGTAAAAAATTGAAACGATTTTGCAAAAGTTGTCATGTATGTCGCTTACAAAACGAGGCATCTCCGAAGAAGTTTCAGAGAACTTAGAAGGATTCTTTGAGATTTTGAGTCAGAGTGATGTTCGAATTGGAGTTTTACTTCCTATTTTTTTAAGAGCCATAAGACATTAAGAATTGTGTAATGTTAAATTTTGGTGATTTTTTGAGCCCATTTGTGATATTCGTGCTATGTACCGTGAGATATTTGTGCTATTATGCGATATTTGTGATGGATGTGCCGTATATATGCTATATTAAATGTCTGAAATGTATATATGCGTTATTTCTAATGGATGTGGTTATTACATAATAAACAGAAAAATAAAAAAACAGCAAGTTTTGTCGAGTGTTATTACCCTAGCTCTCAGCAAAGCAACAATTTTTCTATTTTCTGAAAAAAAGCTTTGTCGAGTGCAATTACCTTGACACTCGGCGAAGTCTTAAACTTTGTCGAGTGCCGACGCGTGTCACTCAGCGAAGTTTGAATCTTTGCCGAGTGCCACGCGTCTAGCACTCGGCAAAGTCGCCGTCCACCGTCCCGTTCGTCCCGTCCGCCCGTCTCGTTCATGCCATTCGCCCGTTTCCCGTTCCGTTTCCACTTTTTTTGCCGAGTGCGGCTTGGCTCTTAACAAAGCCGGCTTCGCCGGGAGATAAAACGCCGTGTGCTACACTCGACAAAGAAAATACCAAGTATTTTCGGGCGTTTACCAAGTGCCACAGACACTCGGCAAAATAGCCGAGTCCGGTAGCGAGTGCAAGGCACCGGGAGAGACGGGGGTAGGAAGAGGGTATCCGATTCCCATCAGACGTCGAACCGACCTGATGGTGGGCAGCGGGGGCGTGCGGCGAGCTGCTAGCTGCTGCTCCCGGTGTCGGTTGCGCTCGTCGCATCCAATGTAATCTCGCTTGATCTAGCTCATCCGGCACGCTACTGTGTGGCAGCTCGATTAACAGCGACCTGCTGGTGCCGCTCCAACAGACAGAGATCTTTGAAAGGTTTGTTTAGTTGTCTTCAAAATTTCAAAATTTTACAAGATTTTGTCACATTGAATCTTTCTACATGCATGAAATATTAAATATAGATAAATAAAATAACTAATTACTCAGTTTAACTATAATTTGCAAGACAAATCTTTTAAGCCTAATTAATTCATGACGGGACAATAATTACCAAATACAAATGAAAATGCTACAGACCCTAAACTTTATGCATCTAAACAAAGCCTTAGCTTAACAGTGATCCTTTCCAGCACGACCATTGCAGCCTCGCCGAGTCATGCAAAGCAGACGATTGTGGCTTGGCCGCTCAACTCAAGCGGCGCATGTATAGGATTGGATGTACCAGCACCTATACGGCAGTACCATGCTCTTGTACACTGTACACAAATAATCCCCCTTGCCTCTTGGGTCTTGGCAGGCGCACGGACGGGCGAACGGACGCCGTAGGCTTCAGGAGACCAGGACAAGGAGCGAGGCGTTCTTGGCCGCCGCGCAGACGGGGCACGCGTCCGCGCCGGCCTCGCACGTGCGGCACAGGCACAGGTGCCGGCACGGGAGCAGCAGCACGCGCGCCTCGCCGCCGCCGCAGGACCTGCACGACGGTGGCGAAGAAGCGCCGTCGCCCGCGGCCGGCGCCGGCGGCCCCTCGAAGCAGCACGACCGCGCGTCCTCGGCCCCGCCACCGTCGCCCGCGGCGCCGCTGGTGGGCGGCCGCAGGAGGACCTGGTCGAGCGTGGCGCGGAGGCCCGCGGCGACGGCCTCGTGGCTCCTGGCGACGCCCATCCACGCCTGGCACTCGGCGCCCATCTGCCGGGCCTTCTCCTCCAGCTCCGCGTTGCGCCGGAGCGCGCGCTCCAGCTCGGCCTCCGCCGCGCGCGCGCGCCCCACCGCCGCCCGCCCCGCGGCGGCCAGCAGCGCCCGGGCATGCCTCCGCCGCGCCTCTTCCAGCGCCACCCGCATCCGCTCGCTCTGCGCCACACCGATCCCAACCATACCAAATCAGACGCTGTTCCACAAACCCACACATCGAATCCACAAGCCGGTTCGTCCCGATCGATCACGGGCACGTACCTCGAGCCGTATGAGCGCGTCGATCTCCCCGCCCTGGTGGCAGAGCGAGAGGGTTGCGCCACCGCCATGGGCCACCGCACTGCAGCTGGTGGACGCCGCGCCGGAGCCCGCCGCCCTGCTCCGAGTGTCGTCTCCGGTCGCCCCTGGCACCGGCAGCGGCGCCAGCCCCTGCATCCCCGCCGGGGGCAGAACCACGCGCCGATCCTCCAAGTCCAAGAAACCCCCCGCGTCAGCCACGCGCGCCCGCTTCCTCGGCGCGAAGCCGTGGTTGCTGGTGAGCACGCTGCCGGAGAAGCCGCTGAGCACCATCGTGTCCGCGATCCCCGCCGGCGCCGTTGGTGGCACGCACCCGGCGGCGTACTCGTCCAGGAACAGGGAGCCACCCACCGGCGGGAAGTCGTGGGAGAGGTGTCGCGCCTGCACGGCCATGGCAAACGCGACGGGGAAGGCGAGGAAGGGATTGAAGTGGAGGGAGGGAGAGGCAGAGCCTGAGTGGAAGTGTGGGCGTGGCGGTTATATATACATCCACGGTTTGGAAAGGCCATGACCATGACTTGGGCGTGGGTGGGAGGTTCGGGAAGGCACGGCGGCGGGGGGCGTTGGGAGCGCAGCAAAAGCGGGACTGGAGGTGTGGAACGAAAGGTAACGGACGTTGCATGACGGCGCTTTGATATATTCATGTTGGTTCCTTTCCTAGGTTTGGTGTCGTATTGGGTTTTCGCTCGGTTTTTCATAATTAACTGAGCATTGTATGGTTTGGTCTCGTTTCTCTTAATATGAGGCACATTCTTCTTATATGATATGACAGTGCTTCTACTTTTAATTTAAAAAAACACCGTTCTATTCTGTCCGCACCGGTTCCATCGAAAATTTACCAACCCAAAACTTGCTAGAAAACAACAACAAAAATATCGTAAGAAACAAATTTAAGCAAAACTATCCACCAAAAAGGTAAATTGTATGGTTGATCCTCAAATTTGTTCAGACCCCCTATTCTGAAATTACAGATTTAGCTCCATAAACGTAGCCTCGGGGGGTCATTGAAATCCTTCTACTCTCAAAATACAAATATACATCTCTAAACATAGCTTTGGTGTCACCTAGATCCTTGTTCCATCAAAATACGGTGACATCCCAATTAAATTGATATAACTAATTTTTTATCAATATAATTTAGTTATACTCCAATAGAGCAAATTTAATTTAATGTGAAAAGAGAATATTGGTGAGTATGAATCCAAGAAGCTCCATGATGTTTTACTTTGAAAGCAATATCTTAGCTTGTTCGCCTGTTAGGTCTATATGACAACCGTGTTTTATTCTTATATAAGATTGTTCAGGCTTAAAATAACTTGTGCTTCCTCCGTTCTAAATTATAAGACATCCCAAGAATCTTGGAGAGTCAAAGCAATCTCAAGTTTGACCAAGATTATAAAGAGAAATATAAAGATTTATGATACCAAATTGATGTACTATGAAAATATAACTAATAAAAAATCTAATAGCACTTAGTTTATATAATAAATGTCATTATTCTATTATATAAATTTGGTCAAACATAAAAAATTTGACTCTCCAAGATTATTGGAATGTCTTATAATTTGGAACGGAGGGAGTAGTTGTATTTGCCAAACTAGAAAGTAAAATCGGGCTTATGAACACCATGAATGACCAAATGAAGGGGGCAACAAAATCAGTCAGAATATAAGGCAATGAAAGTAGTAGCATGCTTGAAAGCATAATATTTGATCCAATTGTATTCTATTAATGGGATGTAAGTTGTAACTGCAATTTAAAAGTATAGGGACTTAGATGACGCCCGTAACTAAGTTTAAGGGCTTAGATTCGTATTTTGAGAGTATATGAACCTAAATGACACCTGAGGCTATGTCTAGGGAGCAAGATCTGCAATTTAAAAGTAGAGGAATATAAGTGACATAGCTAAACAAGTTTAAGGATTGACAATGCAATTTACTCACCAAAAATAATAAATAAAGGTTTGTGTCCAAGAAATTTCTAGCTAGCACGACCCGAATCTTTCTTGTACACATTTTGTAATTGTGAACAAATCTTAAAAGTATATTTATGCTAAAAGACGGTGCGGCATTTTCGTCTCACCTTGCTAGTTGATGTTGCGTCTCTAGAAAAAGTATCAGTTCAGCACCTTAGAGCTAGTATTAAAAATATTACAAGGTGAGATAGGCATGCTGCAAGAGTTGCTACATCAGATTCGTGATGAAGTTGGAGGAAAGAGAAGAGAAGAGAGAAAAGATTGGCTGATGAACAGGTTTTTAGAATGTTTGTGAGAGAACAAGGTAGCTAGGCCAAGCACAAATGATTTGTACAGTCCGTTGGTTGTTGTGTCACTCGTCGTACTCTTAGAACTCCAAAAGAACATGTATCTCACTCTTAAAATCATTTTTGGGAACAAAAGTGAAAAAAACGGAGTCCAATAGACGGCGCAAACCTTCCCCAATATTTTGGGGATGCGAATTCCTGATGCCTCGCCGCGCATATTTTCGCAGATTCTGCTGCCCCCAATCGCCCCTAGATCCTCCGTTCCCGCGCTCTAGCCTCTAGGCATCCATTCTCGCGCTTTATCTGTGCCGCCCGCGCCAGTTCTGGGAGCCAAAAAGTTTTTGGCGGCGTCGGCGTTGGAGGTTGCAGCGGTGGCGGGAGGCGGCGTTTTGGAGACGGCAGCGGCGGCGGTGAGAAGCCTTTAGATGCAGGCGATGCGGTCCACTGTTCCCAGTCGGCGAGGAAGCTTGGCTCGACGGCCAGAGGATGCGCCAGATCCTATCCTCCGGGCTCCGGCAGCCACATCCCCCAATGGCCTGGCGGCAATGGAATTTTCCAGAGGTTCCGAGGTCAAGACATGGCCTGGCCAGCGGTGACATGCAAGGTCAACAGCAAGGTGGAGGATAACGTGGACTGTTTTGAGATATTGGGGACTGATTATTAGTGATCTGTTGTGGGTTCATATATTTTTGGAGAAATTTTATCTTGGAAGAGCCCCCAATATATAGTTTTGGGGAAGATTTTTTTAGAAAACTCTTGGAGATGCTCTTAGTATCGCAAATATAGGGTGTCCTTGCTACTTTTTTTGGTAAAAAGGGTTTTGTACAGTATCACTTTCTTTGTTACATGTTTATTCCTGACGGTGCAAAATCTAGCAGGCCGGTTCTGATCACAGAAATTATACCTGTTACGTACCAGGAGCAGTAAGTAGTAGATCCACATTTCTTTTTTTTTCTATATCCACTTAACCAACAGTTTCCATCAGTAGCATCGTAGCTGCGGCCGCCGGCCGGTCAGCACGTCAAGCTCTTCGCCGTAGCGCGAGGGCTGGCCAGCTGAAGCACTCGATCGAGATGCCCCGCGGAACCGGATCGTGTGCGCGCGACGCGAGCTCAACGCCCTCCCTGCGGCTCGACGTACGGATCAGGCTGGTTTGATTCGGCACGGTTGCCGGCCACCTTGTCTCCCGCACGCAGCACCGTGAAAATTCTGAATCCGATGACGGGTCAGATCAGAAGTACTACGCACTAGTGGAGGGGCATCTTTTTCTGGGTCGCCGTCGTCGTGATCAAGCTCAGCGCGCCGAGATTATCGCACGGGGCCAGAGCCCCCGGCCGTACGTACGCACGCTGATCGGCGCAGCCGCGCAGCGCGCGCGTGGTCCGTGCTTGCTGTGGAGTAGCAACGACCGGCTCAGCCCGCGCACCCGCCTGCGCGAGCACGTCCACGGAGAAAACACCAACCGGACATCCCGCCGTGCTTGTCCTCGGCACAGCGCGGCACCACCGCGCCTGAGCCTGCGCACGCGCAGCTTGTCCTCGCCAACTTGAAGGCGCGCACTGGCCTGGCCTGTGCCCGCCCGGCCGTACTCGTTCAGCGCTGCGCGAGCCCCTCGATCGGTGCGTGGCGCGCGCCGGTCGCTGGCCTCCGCGCGTGGCGCGCCAGTGCCCTGCCCTGCCTCCGCTCGCTGCGCGCTTCTGCCGGCGACGGACGGAACGCGTTTGCAGGCAGCCGCGTCAGGGGCGGACGTACGCGTGCCTGCGCGCGGCGTGACGGCCAGTGGCCTCTCGCTTGCCGCGCGCCGGTGTGATGCGAGCACACACGGTTGATGAGCCGCCCACAACGTGCATCGCATGGCCGCGAATCGAATTGGCTGGGAGGACAGGACTCCGTCCGGTCCGTGCGTGACCCCGCCACTGCCGGACCAATTGACAGGTGCGTGGTACGGTAGCTGCATGCTCTACGCACGATCCTTACAGCGGCCGTAGTCCGCACAGTTTTTGCACGCTGGTCCGCCCGGACGGCCTAGGGAAACATAGTGTGCCCCGGCCGTCGTAGGCACCAGTCCGTCCGTCCGTGATCCGTCCTTGTACATCGACGAGCAGAGCTGTACGTACGTAGTACCCCTACGACAGCGAGAACATACAGTCACAGTCGTCGACTGTTCGTCTGCGCTGAATTCTCGGTTGAATCGCACCCAACGCCCCGCGTCGTTGGCCACGCGTGGAGAGCCCCCGGCCGGTTCCGCGGCTCGCTGTCGCTGCGCCGGACCGAACCACAAGCGCGCGCGCACGCACGTCGAGGTCGCTAAATAAGTGCACTGTGCCCGCCGGCGGTACGGCGGCGCTGGCGAGACGCGATTCGCGGTACGGCCGGCGTTGTGTACAGCGCCAGCGGGCGATGCCTGCCTGCTGCTCGGTGATGGGCGGGGACCGGGCCGGCAGGACGCGCGCGCGCGCAGGCAGGAGTGGCGCGGCGTGCGTGCCTGCTGACCGCGGGATACATGGGGGCTCCTGCCTGCGCGCCGTGCCACCACCATGTATAGGCCCGGAGCTCACACCGGGCTCCACATACGAGAGCCACGCTCGCTTCGTATTTACCGGCTGCGGCTTCCCTATCTCCTTCCCCGTGTGCCCGTCCATGTCTCCGAGTCTCAATTGACGGTATCTTGCTGCTCGCCGCAAAACTAGGCCCATCATGAACTCTCATCACTAAATCGAAATCGAGTCTGCCAAAATCGCCAAACTCTAGATTAATTGCTACACCCAAAACCAGTTGATCACCACCAAAATTGGCCTTCCGGCAAGATGCAGGCCCAATCGATCTGTTCAAATTATTCACGCTAAAGTGCTTGATTGATTGATTTGCTACCTCTATTTTTTTATTACTACTAGTATTGTTTCTGGTATTAGATGGAAAGCAGAAAAGATTAAAGGGATCCAGATTTTGGAGCGAGTAAGCCGTCGTTTGGGGGAGTCGGAGATACGGATGGACACACGGCATGGGAGACAGGGAAGCCGTAGCCGTATTTACCACCATCGCACGGCCATACGGGATACGATCGACGAGCTCGTACGTAGCAGCACCTGCCAACCCTGCGAGATAGCTTTACACTGCTGCAATCGATGAGCGAGCGAGGCCCCATCCGCGGCCATGGATCGATGCATCTGAATATCTGACCGGTGGTCAGCCAAGACATCCTTGGCCCTGTTTGGTTTTCTACGCTTCTGATGAATCGGCAGCAGATCGATGGATCGATGCATGCATGCGCTCGTGCTGCATCTGTCGTTTAGTGGCGGCAGTAACGCCACTGCTGCAGAGCAAGCTACTACCACTATAGGGCGTGGGCGCCTTTCACTTTTCTGTGCAAGCGTCGTGCAGCAAGGACCTGCACTGGAGCTGCAGCCAGGGACCAGACCACGATTGCGTGGAGGGGAGGGGGCAGGGAGGGAGGGAGGACCAGGCACCACCGCAGGGCGCATGCACAGTATAGCTATAGGTCGCTGCGTGACGGCTGCTGGCTGCAGCATCTCAGGGTTAATGACGCATGAATGGATCGTGCTGTAGTATCCGAGCGAGCGGTAACGACGACAATAGTGGCAGGGTGCGGTGGCCAAGATAGAGCAGGAGGGGGGAAAAGCCTGTGCTGGTGGTGCCCTAAAAAAAAACAAGCCCGTGCTGGTGGTACAGGTTGCTACATGCCCTGTTTGGTTTTCATAGATAGATATAACTTTGCGCGACGAATCTAATGATGATAATTAATCCGTGATTGTCTACAGTAATATTACAGTAATCATCCTCTAATCGTGCGGTCAAAAGTCTCATTAGATTCTCTCGAGTAGTAGCGTAGGGCTGTGGCATTAGTTTTACAAACTGCCTTTATTTAATACTAGTAATTAATGATCGAAGTTTTCTAATACTAGTACTGGAGAACCAAACAGGGCCACACATCTTGTGCAGGATTGGTGCAGTACTGTACTGCACTAGAGGCGCGGGGATGGCCGTTGAGTTCGCGAAAAGTTACTGTAGCACATTTCGTTGTTACTTGACAAATAATGTCCAATTATAAACTAATTAGGCTTAAAAGATTCATCTCATGCTAATCAGTTATACTGTGTAATTAGTTATTTTTTTCATATACATTTAATACTTCATGCATGTGTCCAAAAATTCGATATGACGGTTACTGTAACAAGCTTTTTGGGAACTGAACGGGCAGCCTGCAACTGCACACAAGATGTGGCAGCTGTTTATTTCTTGTAAGAATATCTTCAAAATTTCAAAACTTTACAAGATTCCCTATCACATTAAATTTTTTAACGCACGCATAAAGTATTAAATATAGATAAATAAAATAACTAATTATACAGTTTGTCTATAATTTGCGAGATGAATTTTTTAGCCTAGTTAACCCATGGCGAGACAATAATGAGGGACCGAAAAGACGACCAGAGGGGGGAATGGGAGCCGATTAAAACTTTCGTCGAAACAAAAGTACGGCCTATATCCCAATTGCGCACCCAACCCCTAGAGTTCTAGGTGAAGTGTGGAATAGCTATGGAAGAGCTAAACCAACAAAATAGACCCTAGAAACGAGCGAGAGAAAACACGGAAGCGAACGAGAAAATCTGCAAACCTCATAGGCAGGGACTGGTCAGACCGGTGTAGCACCCCGGTCAGACCGGTGGTCGACACCGGTAGGACCGGTTGCTCCCAGAGAGCCCGTGAACAAGGCTTCAAATGTTAAATCTTGAGCAAACGAAGTCCAAATCCAACGAAACTTGGAGGATATCTTCACAACTGTCCCGTGAACATATCCCCAAGAGATCTCTCCCAAAAGATTAAAGAAACTTGAGAATTCGTGGGAAGATCAAAGTGGATTGGGGTTTACTCAAGAACATGAAAAACTCCAATTCGTGAGAACTCGCGATTCCAGGGGGTTTGGCACTAGGCTAGATGGATTAGAATCATCACAACGAGTTCAGCAAAACAGGAATCCAAGGGCTTGTCTCCTTCAAACACAAAATACACCAAAAGAGGAGAATTCGAGCCCAAAAACGCAAGGGAGGAAGGGGAGGACGAAAACTCAGCACACAAGGATGAATCTTAAACCGATTTCATTCATGAATCTCAGTGGAATTTACCTATACAAGGCTAGAGCCTAGCACCCTATCATCCACACTCTTCATTAGAGAGATTAGCTATAACTTAATCCTCCTTTGCGTTGGAGACCTTGGCCCTAACCTGGAGCAGGAGGAAGGGGAAGGAGAAAACAGAAAAGGACTCAAGAGACTCGACTCCCACGGGCATGTGAGAGGGGACCTAAATACCCCAGCCGCCCCCAGACCTGTCAGACCGGTCGGAGCTGCAGAACCCTGTACACGATCTCATCTGACGGCTGAGGTTCTTTCTTTGAAACAAAGTCTTCCCAGGTGCAGCTGGTGAAGGCTGAGTCACCTAGCATCTGTTGAGGTGGATGACGATGCTGAATGTGTCGCGGTGCTTCCCTTGTCGAAGTCGCCTCCTCTTCAACCAAAACTGGTGTCTCCTCAGGTGCAGCTGGTGAAGGCTGAGTCACCTGCTCGATCGGCCCCCGGGAAGTAGATGTAGTCGATTCGGGGCCATCATCATCGTCCGAGCTCATGGCGGAGGCGGCAGGGTCCACAGCACGTGTGGTAGCCTCAGCATCACCCTCCGCAGCTTCTTCCTCCTCATCTTCAAAGATGGGGGTGCCGAGCTCATCATCTCCAGCAACCTCAAAGACAGAAGAATTGCACGGTGCAGTCTCGTCGAAAGTGACTTCACAAGTCTCTCTGACGATATTAGTATCAATAATCAGCACACGGTAAGCTCTAGAGTGAGAAGCATAACCGATAAAAATGCCGTCAGACGATCGAGACTCAAACTTATCAAGATTTCCTTCCTTTAGCACAAATACCGGCAACCGAAAACTCTGAGATGGTCGACACGGGGCTGACGTCCAAATTGCAACTCATAAGAAGTCTTGTGCATGAAAGCACGCAAGAAAATACGATTGGACACATAACAAGCGGTGTTAACTACCTCAGCCCAGTACTTTCTAGGAGTCCTATGCTCATCGAGCATCGTCCTAGCCATCTCAACCAACATCTGATTCTTCCGTTCTACAACTCCATTCTGATGTGGAGTGTAGGGGGAAGAGTACTGGTGTTCAAGACCTTGATCACTGCAAAAGGTGTCAAAACGAGCGTTTTTGAATTCTGTGCCATTGTCACTGCGAATCGCTCTCATGACCTGGGGTAGCTCATTTTTCAACCTCAAGATCAAGTCTCGAACAAACTCGAAAGCCTCATCCCTGGTTATCATGAAAAAGACCCAAGAATAGCAAGAAAAGTCATCCACGATCACAAGAACGTACCACTTCCCACCAACAAACATCTCCCGAGAAGGCACAACAGTGTCCATATATAGCAACTCTCCAGGGTGAGTGGTCATCACTTGATTAACAGGCGGATGGGAGGTGGCAAACATCTTCCCGTGGCGACACGGATGGCAAACAAGATCCTTCTCAAACTTCAATTTGGGCAATCCTCGGATTAAGCCAAGTGAGCTAAATCTCGACAACAAGTCAAAGCTCAAATGTCCAAGTCTCCTATGCCACTTCCACATGTCAGAAGAAGGACCAGCCACCAAGCAACAAGGAGGACCAAGAGAAGTTCCAGAGAAGTCAACCAAGAAAATCTGATCGTGAGGTAAAATCCGGCAAACCAAATCTCCCCTGGAATCTAAAACACGAGAACAACCCTCCTTGAAGCGAACTTCAAACCCCTCATCAAGAAGTTGCAAAACAGAGAGCAAATTGAACCCAAGGTTTGAAACCAAAGCAACTTCTCTCAGGATAAAGCGATCAGAAACACGAACAGTACCAATTCCACGTACCCTTCCTTTTCCATTGTCCCCGAACACAATGTACTCTTTTGAGCGCATCGGGGTGAGGCTGGAGAACCATTTGTCATTCCCGGTCATATGGCGCGAACAACCGGAGTCCATGATCCACCTGTTCTCCAAGTCTCCAACCTGCACATCAGTAGTGAGACAACGGGTGAGCAAATGTCTCAACACTGGGGTTAGCAAAGTGCGAAGCAAACCAGTGTCGAGCCATTTGCTCTACAGAAGGGTTAGCAAAATCAGGCAAAATGTATCCCCCGTCCCGTCTACCGCGAGGCTGACGACCACCACCGCGAGGAAAACGTTGTGCATCGTAACCTCCTCCAAAGCCTCGGTCCCGTGGTCCATAGCCGTACTGAGGACGACCAGGAGCACGACCGACAAAGCGACCACTCGCTGGAGCACGGTAAGCACCACCGTCTCCCTGTCCTCCACCTACACGGCGCGCCCTAGCATCTTGCCTATCACCACGCCAAGAAGGACCATGCACCCGAGCATAGTACATGTCCGAGTTACGTCTCTCCTGCTCACGCATCACAGCCCACTTCCTCCCGAAGCAAAACTCCTCCATGTGACCGTCTTTGTCACAGCACTCGCAGTGGTACCTCACCTCTCTCTTGGGAGGTGGAGGCCTTGCCTTTGGATGGGGAGGAGCAGCCCCCTTCTTCTGGGCAACCTGGGCTGCGGCAGCAGTGAGCGTATCGAGGGGATTCCTCGGCTCATTGGGCTTTGGAACCCAAACATGCTTCTGTGGAGGTGCTTTTGATGGTTCTTTAAGCACACTATCCACGGGGTCAACAAGCGAAGGCTGCGTGCTCGTACTAGCAGTATTTAGAGCACTCGGAACTCCAGCAGCCTTGCCGATCTTTCCATACAACATGTCAAAATCTGACTTCGTGTAGGTGTAACCGACCCCAAACCCGTCACCACGCTTAAACTGCTTGATCATCATGCCCAACTGCGGCTCACTAGCAGAAACCCAACTAAGAATCGCCCTAAGATATGTGTTCTCATTCTTCAAGTTGGCTTTCTCTACCGCAAGATCATCCAAATCAGAAATCAGACCAGGGCAAACAAGACAATCTTTAGGCGGGCTAGACTCCTTGACCTTAGTCTTCCCCAAAGACTTAATCAAAGCGTTCTTCTCATCTAGCTCCGACCTAAGTGTGGGACAAAACTTACAAGCACCAAGCTAAACAGGCCTAGACCTAAGCTCCTCTAGCTCACACACAACAGCAGCTAACTTAGACTGCAAAGAAGCTAGATCAGACTTAAAGATGGAGCACTCATCACATTCAAGTACATCACTAACAATAGGAGCGTCCTTGGCCAATTCAAGCTTATGCTTGGCCTTGGCTAGCTCGTGAGACACATCAGCAAGCGAAGTCTTGGCAACATCCAAGTTCGCAACGTTCTCATCATGCGGAGAGCAACAAGATCATTCATGTGAGATATGCAGCCAGCGCACTCATCCTCACCAGATTTCTCTCTAGCACAAGCCAGCTCAGCCCTAAGCTTCTTACGCTCTCTAACTGCTTCCTTAAGCAGCCTTTTCTAATTGTCGAGAGCAGCGTACAACTCCCTAACCTCAGTATCAAGCAGGTCGATAGTGGAGTTTACCTCTGAATCACTCTCGGATCCAGGAGAAGAGTCATCGTGCGTCGGTATAGCATGTCCACCTAGAGACGCACGAGCACCATTGGCCTTGCCCGCCATAGTGCAGAAACTCTTGCGCCGACCTGCCGCCAAGCAAAGACCGATGAAGCCGGTGGCTTCCTTATCCCGCTTGTTCTTCTTCTTGTCATCATCGTCGGAGGTAGGTGAAGAAGGGCAGTCAGTGTCAGAGCTCTTGTCGAGGTCGCTGAGCTGCGCCAAGAAAGTCTTCTACCGCTTCTTGGCCTTGTACTGGAAGCGCTTCTTGAGCGACTCCTTGTCGAAGCACTCTCCCTTGTCCCGGTCACGACTGCAGTGATTGTGGTGCCGACGCTCCTTGTTGGAGCCTCCCTCGTCGCGATCGCGGTGGCGGTAGTAGTCGAAGTTGTTGTTCGGGCCACCGCCGGACTTCTTGGGGCAGTCGGCGATGAAGTGGTTCGGATCTCCGCAGTGGTAGCACCCGGGGTTCTTCCTCCTCTGCCTGTCGTGGTAGACACGTTGGAACTTGTTGATGAGGAGGTACAAGTCGTCGTCGCCCAGCATCTCTAACTGCTCATCTGTAACAGAAGGTAAAGAGGCAAGAGAAAAGCCAAGAGCAGAGTTAGCGTTAGAGCTCGATCCACCTGAGCCAGTCACAAGAGCGATGCTCGTGGAAGGAGGGGCACCATTGAGCTTGGCTCGTGTCTGGTTATCCACCTCAGCGGCCTTGAGCTTGCTAAAGAGCTCGTTCACGGTCAGAGTCTCATAGCCTGCAGACTCGATGATCGTGTTCACCTTGAGATCCAACACAGAGCGGTCAAGTGCGTAGAGCAACTTGAGAGACTTTTCATGCTCTGTGTAGTCAAGGGCATCAGCAGATCTGTTCGCACTGACTTTGTTCACAATCGATTGAAACCGACTGAACATGTCGTCAATGCTCTCACCCGGCCCCTGTGTGAAGTTCTCATATTCACGCCGGTGAGTCTCGAAAAGCCTAGCCTTAACCTGAGGTGTGCCCTCGTGGTAGTTCTCAAGGCACGTCCAAATCTTGTGGGCTTCCTGAAAACCCTGGACGCGTGAGAACTCCGCACGAGAAACGCCAGCGAACAAGGCATTGACAGCCTTGGCGTTAGCCTCGTGCACGGTCACTTGCAGGGGAGTGGTCCGAACGGCAAGCACCTCGTAAGCCTGATTCTTGGTTATATCCCAAACCTCGGCTCCTAAGCTCTGCAAGAAAGCCCGCATGCGAACCTTCTAGTAGGCATAGTCCTCGCCGGTAAACACAGGGATCTTACCAAGACTCGCCATGGTCACCAAATAGTTTTCGAAACGGTTAGGGTAATCAAAACCTTAACCAAACTCTGATACCAATTGAGGGACCGAAAAGGCGACCAGAAGGGGGGGTGAATGGGAGCCGATTAAAACTTTCGCCGAAACAAAATTACGGCCTATCTCCCAATTGCGCACCCAACCCCTAGAGTTCTAGGTGAAGTGTGGAACAGCTATGGAAGAGCTAAACCAACACAAATAGACCCTAGGAACGAGCGAGAGAAAACACGGAAGCGAACGAGAAAATCTGCAAACCTCACAGCCAGGGACCGATCACACCGGTGCAGCACCCCGGTCAGACCGGTCGGACCGGTCAGACCGGCTGCTCCCAGAGAGCCCGTGAACAAGGCTTCAAATGTTGAATCTTGAGCAAACGAAGTCCAAATCTAACAAAACTTGGATGATATCTTCACAATTGTCCCGTGAACATATCTCCAAGAGATCTCTCCCAAAAGATTAAAGGAACTTGAGAATTTGTGGGAAGATCAAAGTGGATTGGGGTTTACTCAAGAACGTGAAAAACTCCAATTCGTGAGAACTCGCGATTCCAGGGGGTTTGGCACTAGGCTAGATGGATTAGAATCGTCACAACGAGTTCAGCAAAACAGGAATCCAAGGGCTTGTCTCCTTCAAACACAAAACACACCAAAAGAGGAGAATTCGAGCCCAAAAACGCAAGGGAGGAAGGGGAGGACGAAAACTCAGCACACAAGGATGAATCTTAAACCGATTTCATTCATGAATCTCAGTGGAATTTACCTATACAAGGCTAGAGCCTACCACCCTATCATCCACACTCTTCATTAGAGAGATTAGCTATAACTTAATCCTCCTTTGCGTTGGAGACCTTGGCCCTAACCTGGAGCAGGAGGAAGGGGAAGGAGAAAACAGAAAAGGACTCAAGATACTCAACTCCCACGGGCAGGTGAGAGGGGACTTAAATACCCCAGCTGCGCCCAGACCGGTCCTAGGGACCGGTCGGAGCTGCAGAACCCTGTACACGATCTCATCTGACGGCTGAGGTTCTTTCTTCGAAACAAAGTCTTCTCCGCGATGCCGCCACGTCGATGAAGATCCGATCCGCGGTTTTGGAGGGTCCGCGAAACCCGGGTAGGTGGCCGGTTTTGAGAAAACCGCCAAAACTACACCCGCGGGAAGATTCCCGCCTCCACGCCGTAGCCCTAGACGCCGTTCCCGCCTCGGCCTTCTGACGGCCCTAGACGCCGCCCGACGCCCGTCGCCTCCTCACCCACAGCGAGGCCCTAGACGCCGTCGACGCCCGTTCCTCCGCCAGTCCCGAGACCGACGCCCGTGCCTCCACGACTTGGCGTCTTCAACCGCCGTCCGCCAGCTTGGTTTTGTGGCGCAAACCAAGAAACCCGCCATCCATCGCTGTTTGCGCCCTCGATCCAGGAGTGGACGCCACAGCTGCCGCCCGGCCTAAGCTCCTCCACGGCAACTCTCCGTCGACACTCGACACTCGTGTACCTGCAACCAAAGACCAAGCACACGATCACACCGCACGGTTGACAACACTCATCACGGCCAGGAGTGAGTACTGCCCATTCCTCAAATAATTACCAAATACAAATGAAAGTGCTACAGTATTTTACACTCAAAACTTTATGCATCTAAACAAGGCCCTATTTTTTTACATAATCTCATGCTAGAAAAAGAAACATAAATAATAAAAATTCACGTAATGTATAATTGTCTCATATTACAAAAACAAATTGAGAGTAACTTCATAATCTATACCCAAATTACCTAGCTCTATCATTATGAAAAATAATTTAAAGTGACCCTCTAATCTTCATTTAAATCACACACTAGGGGTATCATGAATGAAAATAATATAATGTAACCTCTAAATTCGCATCTAAATTACTCAACTCAGCAGTTGTGTCAAAATAATATCAAAATATGCATCTAAGCCACTTACGTCTATCACTATTTAAATTACGCACAAGTGTTATTATGAAAATAATCTAATGTAACCCCTAAATTCGCATCTAAATTACTCAACTCAGTCATTGTGTTGAAATAACATCAAAATGTCCATCTAAGTCACTTACATCTATCATCATAAAAAAAAGCATCTTGAAGTACGCCTATATGCTTCTAATGTGCTCACTTTTGTGTCTTTAGAAAAACCAACTCATGGTATAGTGACGAGCACATATCAATTTTCATAACAAACACACATAACCCGAGCTAAGTTTCAACTGAACAAAATGTCAAATGCATGTGGAGGAAAAAAACTATGAACGAGGAAGAAATGTATATTACGAAATTGGTAATTGTGGAGTCTATCTATAAAACTGGATAAAGACAAAAATAATAAATGTATTAGCATATTGTTAAGTTATGAACAAATCAGAGAGAGCTAAGATAAATAATTTGGATTATTGGATGTGAGTTGCAAATTTATCCAAAAGTTTTCTAACACTCTGCCTTATTGGCCCGTCGAGGAGCGCGCCTTCTCACTAACAAAATACTAGCAATTGGTAATGAAATGTTAGTTCCTCTTGAGCTACAAAAAAAAAACAGCACGTTCTTAAGTAAATTGGAGGAAAAAAGCAAAGTTAATACTTTACCGAGACTTTCATCAAAATTTCGTTTGCTAGCTTTTCAATGTCAGCTTTAGGTAAAGCCGTAAGCCGTGCGTGGCCGCCTGGCCGGTCCTCCATTGTTTGTGAGTACCGTATAGCTGTACGTGTATATGGCGCTGTATCCTCTGTAGACCCTACACGTTTCATTGGGCGCACCACTGGTCGTTGATCGACACATGTCAGGATGTATCGTTACCTTCTGTGATGCGTGAGTCGACACCACACCGGTCCTAGTAGGAATGATTTCGGAAATTTGCGCATCTTTCAGACAACCGACGACTAAGCAGAGAGATCGACAGCTAGCAGCAATGGCAGAAACGCATGAAAGCAGCCACAAGGGCAATGGAATCTGAGGACCGCCATGTGTGTGTGGGAGAGATCTAGAGATGGTCGTTGCACTGGATAAACCTACTAGCTGATGCGCGGTCCGCACGCGCAGGAGCAGCAGCTGCTGTTTGTTGCGTACTGGGACTAGGCGTTAGACCACTCGCGACGCAAGCTGCGCACCCTCGCCATCGAACTACCACGCGACGTGAGGGGGGAAAAAAAGGCACCGCCGATTGGTGCGGTGCGTGCCCCCTGATGGCCGCAAGATCCGAGCCCTGTGCCGTGCCGTGCGTGGTGGGGCGCCGAGCGCGCACGACGCCGCTTGGCGCTTGCTGCGTGTGGTGTGGCAGTGGCAGTGGCAGTGGCAGCAGGCAGGCAGCCCGTAGCCGGGGCCGGCAGGCAAAATCTGCAGGCAAAATCAGCCGCTGCCCCCAATAAGGCAGTATAACTTATCTGATGTTGAAGACAGATAAATAGAGCGACAGTAATTCTCTACCGGCGACATCTCAATCTACCTAGAGCAAGTATAATAGGTAACGGAGGGCTGCCTGAAAATCTATGTGGAGCGAGAGAAAAGGCAACGGCCGACTCAGATCACCATGCGCCCGATCAAGCCGGCAAAGGAGACATGTCTCTGCTGCTATTGGCTGGGCTAGTAGGGTCCACCACCATGATGGCATGCCTCCCAGCCGACTGCCGGCGGAGCTATTAGAGCAAGGGCAATGATTCCCGGCGAAATAAAACTCCACCGTGGCAGGTAGCAGCATCCGGAGCTGCGCTCCAGCACATGCAGCCGCATGCGGGCCAATGAAAGGAGCTCTGCAGCGCATGCAGCCAATGGCATCACAGTTCGCCCGCTTCCGCCCGGCGTTTTGCAAGACGCCCGTTCAACATTCTCTCTCCTTTTCTCTCTCTGCCACCGGTGATTCAGCCCGTTGTTCGCCCGCCACAATACTTGCTCTTAGCCATGCTCTTATCTGAAGTTGCGTCAAGCCACATCAGATGTATGACCCAGAAGTGAACCAGGTCCAAGTGAATAGTAGAGGTAGAGCAGCAATCCAGCAGGGCGGCTTGCTTTTGCTTGGCTGCTCACGCGTCAGGACAGTCGATCTCTACTACCTCAAGACAACTTGCCACAGATAATGACGACCATAAATTAAGCTCCTAGCTAGCTATTAGCATGTTGCTAGTAGCATACTCCTAGCATGGACTTCTGCTAATCGATCAGGCTGCTGGCAAATATAATGCCAGTGTAACGTCCTTGTCGCAGAGAAAACAACACAACGGCTCTCTCTTTTATTCACTTCTCGCGTGAGGGTGACGCTTGTGGAAGATAGGACGAACCCAATTTGATTGCGCTGCCCCCCGTCCCCCCACGCTCGCGTCGCCCCCAGGGAGACCCGGGCGGACCGCCGCGCCACCGCCCTTCGGGCCTTCCTCCCTTCCTCCCTCCCTCCACCTCGCCGCCACCGGAGAGCGCCCGCGCGGAAGTCCACCGCGCTCAAGGATGGCGGCGGCGGGGACTCCTCCCGCGGGACCCCCCTCCTAGCCTGCAACCTCGATGTCCTGCGCCGCCATCGGCAACCGGGGCCGGATCCGGCCTTCTCCTCGACGGATCCGCTTCTCGCGAGGCCGGATCTGCCACCGGGATCGGGTGGTGGTGCGCCACCGCCGCCGTCGCCTGCCCGGGGGCGTTGCGCCCCTGGTGGCTCTAGTGGGGGTGCGGCACCGCCGCCACCGCCGCCCTTGGGTGCTCCGCCGCCGGCCGCCGGGGCCGGATCCGGTCACCCCCTCACCGGATCCGGGGTCTGCGGGCCGGTTCCGGCCGGGTCGCCGCCCCTGTCCCCTCTCCGGCCGGCTCTCTTCCGGTGGCTCGGCGGCCGTGGTTGCCGCTTGCCGCCGCGGGGGGCTGCGGGGGTCACGGTCGTGTGCGCTCGTCGCTGCGTGAGGCCGCGGAGGCGCGGCTATGCCGGCGTTTGGCGCCGTGGGTGGCCGTGTGACCGCGCCGTTTGGTCGCTCGCCGCCGCGGGTGTGCCCCCGCTGGACCTGGCATGGAGGGTTTTTGTGCTCCCGGTGAAAACCATGTCCGTCCTGCATACCGACGATGATGGCGCCTGAGGCGTCATGTCCCTGTTGGGGGCGTCGTCATGGGACACATCCATGCCTCCTCTGCTGGTCTTGGCCACCACGTCTCCGCCGCCGCCTTCGGGTCTGCCTTGGGCTATCTGCACCAATGCGCCGTCCGCTGTTGCGACGATTCGTGCTTTCGACTCTCGATGGTCCATGGCATGGAGGTTGATTCCCTGGTGAAAACCATGTCCGGTGCTCGGACTGGCGACGTTGGCGCTTGGCGCGTCATGGTCCCTCTTGAGGGCGTCGTCTTGGGACTTCTCTACGCCTATGGTGGTCGGCCTCTTGGGTGTTACCTACCTGTGCTCCATTGACGCATCATCACCTTGGTCTGCTAGTGCTGTGACTACCTTGACGGATGCTTTGCCGTCGTCGTGATGGCGGATGCTTTGCCGCGGCGCTGCTTATTGGTCGGCACCGGCGGATGCTTCGCTGCCGTGGGACTGCTTTTTCTGGTGGATACTTAGCCACCCTCTGGTTGTTACTGTGGTCTCAGTCGGCAGCCTCGGTGATGTTGTTCTTTTTGTAGGTTCATCTATGTTAGGTCGCTTGGTTGGTCTCGGCGGGTTGGTGTGCTTTTCTCTTCCGTTCTGTGGTCGTCGTTCCGCTAGTTCTGTGGCCATATGTTTTGGTTGGCCTTTTTTCAGTTTTTCTCTGTTGTTAGTCCTTTGTGTGTTTGTGTAGGTCAATTTCTATTTGGCCAGCATTAAGTTATGTCTGTAATCTGCTTCTTTTTTAATAAAATACGTGCTAAGGCACGTTCACGAAAAAAAATGACGCTTGTGCGCCCCCCACATTTTTCAGGCTGGCCGTGTACGTAGCGCAGGAAAAGTCGGCGTCGCGTACAGGCCGATGGGGACGGGTGCCTTCGCAGGCCATCGCCGCCGACCGCCGTGCCTCCACTTGCAGAGCAGAGCCAGCTTCTTTGGCATCCTCTGGATCCATCCATCGTCTTGACTTGGGGATTGCGATGTGGCTCCATCTCCCTATCGGTCACGTACGCTTCATCCGCCGTGCCTTGTTTTGTTCGCGAAATTTTTTTGTTTGGTACTGTAACACTTTTGTTATTATTTGTTTAATTATAGACTAATTAGACTTAAAAAATTCGTCTCGTCATTCACAATTAACTATGTAATGAGTTATTTTTTCAACTACATTTAAAAATTGTTTGGTTGCCCTCCACAGTTCGCCGCAGCCACACTCGCCACGCCATGCTCCAGTACTGCCACGCTACAGTCAACGTGCGGAGCGGTAGCTGGCTGTGGCGGTTATTTCGTCCGCCACACCTTGTGGCGCAGACGAGTGTGGCGTGGCCAGCTGTGAATGGCCACCAAATACGTCATTAATACTTCATGTATATGTCCGAAGATTCGATGTGATTGGTAGTAAACGTGGCGGCATGGAGGGCCTTCAGGGCAGAAAATATATTGTGTCATATCGGCATATCCAACTCATGATTCTATTCAAGCTACTCCGTACTAGTGGAGTTTTTTTTATTCTTTTGTCCCTTAGATTGTTACATACAAAGTTTATTTGAAAATTCTAACTATTTTCCCTATACAGCTCTAAGCCGGCAGCAATGATACAAATGTACCCATTGTGTAGGCCACATGTTCTTGTGCCACAATTTTTTTCCTTGGGATAATCTGGCTAGTCCATGGCAACGTGGATTGCCCTCGAGCCGTATAACGACGTGGGTTCCGTAATTTACAGCTGTATAGTACTCCAAGGCAAAAGGTTATGTCATCGACATGCTGGGAGTAAATCTGTATAGATAATTACAATTATTGACTATACATTTTATTTTGATATTAATTGTAATGAGCTCCTTTGCAAGTTAGTGACTTTTTCAGATAAAGAATAGAATGTCTATCTGGCTTCATTCATCTCAAGAGACAAAATTAGTCAACATTATTACAAGGCTCAAGTTTTCGACATGGCACATGCGCCATAGACCACACAAACACAAGTCGTAGCGCAAAACAAACTAACAAGCATATTAAAGTTCACCACTTTGAGAAAGCAAATCAAGCCGACAAAAATCTAAGAGAGGAAGACCATCCAGACGACGCGAAGAACTGAAGACTCAAAATCTCGAGGAGATGACGAGCGTTTTCTAACTCTTGTCTTCGCCCTTCAAGCCGCTGTAGTTGCGCCCACTGGCGGAGCCAGTAGGTTCCCCGGAATAGTACCTAAAAAAATATTTAGGCTTATATTTGTAAAAAAAATATTTCAAACCAACATAATGACGATGCCACAATCAATAAACATTAATTGTATTTGGTACTCCCACGTTTAGACCAACGATTAAATAGATCGTTGATATATGTCGGCCTAGGGATTCCAAATAGCATATGTATAGCGGTCCACAAAAATCTAGAATAGATGCACTTTAAAAATAAATGATGGATTGTTTCTCGTAAACTACAGAAAGAGCAATTTTTACAACCTCACCAATTTCGTTTGGCTAGATTGTCTTTCGTCTTAATGACAACCCCCCCTCCTCTTCAAATACCACATAAATACCTTTATTTTCATTGGAAGTTTCGCCCGCCAAATATCTTGTGTCGGGTGCCACAATTAGGGACACCCTAATTGGGGTACTAAGACCGCTTTTAAAAACACAAACACCTGTTAAGTCAACTAGGCCCACGGCCTCCTTCCAATCCGGAAGAAAGGAAAAGACTCAATAAAGCCCAGCACGCGGCCCATTTACGTCCCCCTCGAACCCGCGGCACGATCTCCGCCTCGCTCGAGGGTCCCTCCCGGGCCCGCCGGACAATCTCCGCCTCGTTCGAGGGTAGCGAATCTGCCCTCGAGCGGGTGATTCATTCTCCGCCTCGGTCGAGGACCCCCCCCCCCCCCCCCCCCGGGACCCTCGACCGTGCAACACACTTCTGCCTCGCTCAAGGGTAGCGGATCTACCCTCGAGTGGGTAACCAATCTCCGCCTCGCTCGAGGCCGTCTCTCGGCACAAGGGACAAACGGCCCCGCCGCCCAACCGACCGCCGTACAAAGGCATTGAAGGCCAGCCGCTCCACCACGGCTCAAAGGACGGGCGGCGTCAGGCCGCCACTCCCACAGTAGATATGACCGGGGTCCCATCCGCTGACTCTGGTCATCACTCCGCCGTCCCGGACACTGTAGCAGCGCCTTGGGACCTGCGACACGGGATAGGACAGGCTCGGCACTGCTCCCGTTACTGTTCCGCCGACGCCGACCTTCCGGACCCGCCCCACACTGTGGAGGGGGTCCGGCGACGTCACGTGTCCCCTGGACCTTCTAGAGCGCACACCCGCACTCCGACAGGGGGTCCGGGGCCGACTCGCGCCATTACTACCGCCGGGGCACTGCAGAACGACTGGCGCCATCCTCGCAGAACCAAGGACGAAGTCTAGGACGACAGCGACGCGCGCCGCCTTCCCACAGTGTACTTCCTACAGTGTTCGACCACTGTACCCGCAATTCGGGGGGAAACGACGACTTCCGCGCCCTACACTGTACGCCGCTCCCACTTTGTGACTATAAAAGAAGGAGACAGACCCCCTTTAAGGGAGGCTGGGCTCTAACTGGACTCTAGTCTGCTGGTCTCTCTGTTTTCCATCTCCCGAGAGAACTCTCAGTACGACTGAGCACTCCTCTCAACCGACTCCACTCCTAGCAGAGACTTGGGAGCTCCCCTCCCTCTCTCGCCTTGCTTGTATCCCCTACAACAAGCACCCCGGGTGCAAGATAATACAGTGCCCTCGCACACCCCCTTTGCTGGACGTACGGCCCCGCGGCCGGAACCAGGATCAAACCGTGCGTTAATGTGATTGCCTCTTGCATCATCATCTGGGACGAGGAAACACACAGCATTTACTAGTTGGGATCCAGGCCCCCGGGTCGGGACACCGACAGTTGGCGCGCCAGGTAGGGGTGGCTGCGTGACATTTCTCTCTTTTTCCCATTTGACCTCCAGGAATGGCGAGCGGATCCAACCCATACCCTATGGGTATTTCGGATCCGTTCCCAGCGGGACGCGTGATCTCGTTCGGGAGTCTCGAGTTCAGGGCAACCGGCAACGGTTACCTTATGCAGCTCCTCTCTCCCGGACGCAACTCCGTCGCGCCGACTTCACCAGCCCGGCGCAACAGGCGCTCGGGTCAGCGTTCGCGACAAGCACGCGCGGAGCGGCGTCGTGCGGCATGCCACAGCTCCCCCACGTGGGTTGAGGCTGGCATGTCGCAACTTAGCATCACGGCCAACGGGGCCACCGTTTCGTCATCACGTACCTCGGCGTCATCTGCTCCGACATCGTCACCTGCTGCGGCACTCATGCCTCCCAGGGGGGACTTGACTTCGGCGTCGCCCTTCCCCTTCGGGATGCGCAACGCTGCTGCCCACGCCTCGTCAACCAGCGCTAGCTTCATCGAGCGTGAGGATCTGCCGGGTCATCATCTTCGGTCGATTCGCAGCCCCATCGCGTCATCTCCTGACGAATCCTACCCCGAGACGGCGAGCTCGATCGCCGACGACATCGACTTCTTCATGAACAACTTCGTAGCCGAGGAGGCCGAGGACTACTCCGGGGTCCGCGACCCCGACGCTCTCCGCGCGTTCCAGCTGGCGACGGCCTACTGCCTCACCTGCTCCGAAGACTCCAGCGAGGGGGATTTCGATCCTTCCAGGGAATGCTTCATGGCGGACCTCGCGGACGAGCAAGACGACAATGCTCCAGCCAACGACGAGGACGGCGGGGCGGACGTACGGGCAAAACAACCGGTGGTCCCGCCTGCAGCCCCTTCCCCGTCAAGTTCAGCGGCGCGACAAGCTCAACTGGCGCAGCTCAACGAGCTTCAAGCCAAGCTCAACGAGCAGCGTCAACAAACCCAGGAGCTACGCGCCGCACTCGAGCAGCAGCGTACCGCGCCTGGTGCACATGCCCAGGCGGCGGGACGTGTTGCCCGGGAGCGCATCCTGGTCGACGACAACGTCGACAAATCTCCGGAACTGAAGACGGCGGGCGAGAAGCTCGTCGCTGCGGCTTACCTACTCCAAGCTATGCCCGAGCCATCGACACCTTCGGGCCGTAACCTGCGCCGCGAGGCACAGGAGCTCATCGAGCAAGCTGCCGTGCAGCAGGCCGAGAGTTCTGCGTCTCGTATGCGCTCGAAGGCCCCGGAGCAGCGTGATGGGACTGCGCATCAGGACCGTGAGGTTTCTGTGCACACACCCCCAGCGGGAAAGGGCAAGGCAGCCGTAGCTCCAGGCGTGAGGGCACCCTCGGTGCATGAGCGCATCAGAAGAGTTCCCGTAAGGGAGCGAATCCGTGATACTCGCGGGCACGCTGGCGACGGCGACGCCCGCAACGTCATCAACGGCAGGAGATACACCCCTCGACGGGGTGGACGCTTCGACCCCGAGCAAGACAGGGGTGAGTCACCAGAGCCTCCGGGCACCCGGGTGTTCAGCCGGGATATTCGAACAGCATCTTTTCCCCGCGCTTTCGACAACCCAACACCCTCGTCAAATACTCGGGCGAGACTGATCCTGCAGTCTGGCTCAACGACTACCGCCTAGCGTGTCAAGGAGGCAGCGCGACGGAGGACGCGGTCATCATCCACAACCTTCCTCTTCATCTTGCGGACGCCACACGAACGTGGCTCGAGCACCTGCCTGCAGATCAGATCCATAACTGGGCCGACTTGGTCCACATCTTCGTGGGCAATTTCCAGGGCACGTACGTGCGCCCTGGGAATTCCTGGGACCTCAAGGGGTGTCGTCAAAAGCCCCGCGAGTCCCTGCGTGACTACGTGCGACGCTTCTCCAAGCAGTGCACCGAGCTCCCTAGTGTCACCCACGTCGAGGTCATCAACGCCTTCCTCGAGGGTACGACGTGCCGGAACCTGGTGCATGAGCTTGCGAGAAGCCGACCCGTTAACACCAACGAGTTGTTCGACGCTGCCACCAATTTCGCCGCCGGCGAAGAAGCGGTTGGTGCCATCTTCGACGATAAATCAAGCAAGCGCAAGGACGATGCGCCCGCGGAGGGCAGCAACGCCAGGCGCAACGCCCCCGCCAAGAAACAGAAGCGGGGGAGGAACGGAAAGAAGCCGGTCCCACCGAACCAGCGTGGGTCGGGGCAGGCAGAGGACTCCGAGGAGGCCTTCGCAGCCGCCCCAGACCGCAAGGGACCTCGAGGCCCCCCTCGAGGCGGTGGTGGCCAGTTCGACGACATGCTCAAGAAGCCGTGTCCTTACCACAAGGGCCCGGTCAATCATACCCTCGAGCAGTGCGGGATGCTCAAGAAGTACTACAATCGCGTCGCGCATCGCGACGAAGACAAGAAGAAGGATGCGGGCGACAAAGGTGGGGATGACGAGTTCCCCCCAGTGGAGAACGACTTCTTCATCTTTGGAGGAGCAACGACGAATATGACTCCTCGGCAGCGCAAGCGTGAGCGCCGCGAAGTCTTTTCCGTCACCAAAGCCACGCCATCCTACCTCGACTGGTCGAAGGATACCATCGCCTTCGGCCGCGAGGACCACCCCGACTACGTCCCGCATCCGGGACGGTATCCGCTCATTGTCGACCCCATCATCGGCAACACCCGCTTCTCCAAGGTGCTCATGGACGGAGGCAGCAGCCTCCACATCATGTACGCCCCCACCTTGGAGCTCATGGGAATCGGACTGGACAAGCTTCGCCCCAGCAAGTCGCCATTCCATGGCGTTGCGCCGGGGAAGCGAGTCCAACCCCTCGGCCAGATCGATCTGCCTGTGTGCTTCGGCACAGCAGCCAACTTCCGCAAGGAGGTACTCACTTTCGAGGTGGTGAGATTTCGAGGGTCCTATCATGCCATCCTTGGTCGTCCTTGCTACGCCAAGTTTATGGCCGTCCCCAACTACACCTACCTCAAGCTCAAAATGCCGGGTCCGAAAGGCGTCATCACCATCGGCTCTTCGTTCGAGCACGCCTACGAGTGCGACGTCGAGTGCGTTGAGCGCGCGGAAGCTCAAGCGGAGGACAAGGCCCTCGTAGCCACCCTCGACAAAATGGCGAGCGAGGCCTTGGACTCCACGCACCGACACGCCGGGAGTTTCAAACCCGCCGAGGGTATCAAGAAGGTGCCCCTCGACCCGAGCCACTCCGACGACAAGGCGTTGCAGATCAGCGCCACCCTCGACGACAAATAGGAAGTGGTGCTCGTCGATTTCCTCCGCGCCAACGCAGATATCTTTGTGTGGAGCCCCTCGGACATGCCTGGCATACCGAGGGAGGTCGCTGAGCACGCTCTTGATGTCCGACCCAACTCCAAGCCGGTGAAGCAACGCCTGCGATGCTTCGACGAGCTCAAACGCCGGGCGATCGGCGAGGAGTTGCAGAAACTTCTGGCGGCCGGATTCATCAAAGAGGTATTCCATCCCGAGTGGCTAGCTAATCCAGTATTAGTAAAGAAAAAGAGCGGAAACTGGAGGATGTGTGTGGACTACACTAGTCTAAATAAGACATGTCCGAAGGTTTCCTTTCCTTTGCCACGAATTGATCAGATTGTAGATACTACTGCGGGATGTGAGCTCTTATCCTTTCTTGATGCTTACTCCGGTTACCACCAAATCAAGATGAAAGAGTCTGACCAGCTCGCGACCTCTTTTATCACACCTTTCGGCATGTACTGCTACGTTACGATGCCCTTTGGCCTCAGAAACGCCGGAGCTACCTATCAACGGTGTATGCTCCACGTTTTCGAAGACCATCTCAGGCGGAGCGTAGAGGCGTATGTCGATGATATCGTTGTCAAATCCAGGAAGGCGGACGACCTGGTTGCCGATCTCAGGATCGCATTCGATTGCCTACGGGCCAAAGGGGTAAAACTTAACCCCGAGAAGTGCGTATTCGGGGTGCCTCGAGGCATGCTCTTGGGTTTCATTGTCTCCCAGCGGGGCATCGAACCCAACCCTGACAAAGTCTCGGCCATCACTCGGATGGGACCGATCCGAGACTTAAAGGGGGTACAGAGGGTCATGGGATGCCTAGCGTCCCTTAGCCGTTTTATCTCGCGTCTCAGCGAGAAAGGCTTGCCCCTGTATCGACTCTTGAGGAAAACCGAGCGCTTCACATGGACCCCCGAAGCTCAAGAAGCCCTCGAAAGGCTGAAGGCATCGCTCACCCATGCTCCCATTCTCACACCACCTACGGACGGCGAGCCCCTCTATCTATACGTAGCTGCGACGACCCAAGTGGTCAGCGCGGTGATCGTGGTCGAAAGACAAGAGGAGGGCCAGGCTCTGCCCGTCCAGCGGCCGGTGTACTATATCAGCGAGGTGTTATCTGAAACCAAGACACGCTATCCGCAGATTCAGAAGCTGCTCTACGCAGTAGTGTTGGCTCGACGCAAGCTGCGCCACTACTTCGAGGCCCACCCCGTCACCGTAGTCTCGTCTTTCCCTTTGGGAGAGATAGCCCGCAACCGGGAAGCCGTGGGTAGAATTACCAAATGGTCCGTGGAGCTGATGGGAGAGACACTCACCTACGCACCCCGCAGAGCGATGAAGTCCCAAATCTTGGCTGACTTCGTGGCCGAGTGGACGGACACTCAGCTACCCCCATCACAAATCCAGGGCGAATGCTGGACTATGTACTTCGACGGATCGGTGATGAAAACTGGTGCCGGTGCCGGCCTCCTCTTCATCTCACCCCTCGGAGAACACATGCGGTACGTGATCCGCTTGCATTTCCCTGCTTCGAACAATATGGCGGAGTATGAGGCCCTCCTCGGTGGCCTTCGCATCGCCATCGAGCTCGGCGTCAAACGCCTCGACGTACGCGGTGACTCTCAGCTTGTCATCGACCAAGTAATGAAGGAGTCTAGCTGTCGCGACCCGAAGATGGAGGCGTACTGCAATGCAGTGCGCCGCCTCGAAGACAAATTCGACGGCCTAGAGCTCAATCATGTCCCACGTAAGTACAACGAGGACGCCGACGAACTAGCAAAGATCGCGTCGGGGCGGACTACCGTCCCCCCGAACATCTTCGCTCGAGACGTCATCAAGCCCTCCGTCGAGTTCAAGGACCCGATGGAGTCAGGCCCCTCGTCCGCTGGGCCCTCCGGTGGGAACTCCCCGGCGGACGAGGTCGAGCCCATGGACATTGACTCCGAGACCACCTCCGTGGACGAGGCCGAAGCAATGGAAGTCGACGAGGCCCCCGCTACATGAGACTGGCGCGTCCAGTATCTAGACTGGATGATTCGAGGGGACCTACCCTCGAACCGTGCTCAGGCGCGGCGCCTCGCCAGGAGGGCCAAGTCCTTCATTCTAATCGACAATGAGCTACACAAGCGTGGCCCCTCGGGTGTCCTGCAACGATGCATCCCCATCCCCGAGGGCAAGGAGCTGATCCGCGACATCCATGCTGGCATCTGCGGCCACCACGCCGCGCCACGCACCCTCGTGGGTAACGCGTTTCGGCAAGGTTTTTACTGGCCCACCGCGGTCGCCGACGCCACTGACGTCGTGCGGACTTGCGAGGGTTGCCAGTTCTACGCTCGAAAAACACACCTCCCGGCCCATGCCCTGCAGACGATCCCCATCACATGGCCGTTTGCCATGTGGGGACTGGACCTCGTCGGTCCGCTGAAGAAGGCGCCCGGGGGCTTCACCCACTTGCTGGTGGCGGTCGACAAGTTCTCCAAATGGATCGAGGCTCGACCCATCGGCAAGATCAAATCCGAGCAAGCAGCTCTATTCTTCAACGACATCGTCTTCAGATTCGGGGTCCCGAACTCGATCATCACCGACAACGGCACCCAGTTCATGGGAAAGAAGTTCTTGGCGTTCTGCGACAGCTTCCACATACGTGTGGACTGGTCGGCTGTGGCACACCCACAGACGAACGGGCAAGTGGAGCGTGCCAATGGCATGATTCTCCAAGAACTAAAGCCAAGAATCTTCAACAAGCTGAACAAGTTCGGCCGGAGGTGGCTCACGGAGCTACCCTCGGTCATCTGGAGCCTGAGGACGACCCCAAGCAGAGCTACGGGTTTCTCTCCGTTCTTCCTCATTTATGGTGCCGAGGCCATCCTTCACACTGACTTGGAGTACGGATCGCCGAGGCTTAAGGCGTATCAAGAACAACGAAACCAGCGAGCTCGCGAAGACTCGCTGGACCAAGTGGACGAGGCTCGAGACATGGCGCTCCTCCACTCTGCGTGCTACCAGCAGTCCTTGCGAAGGTATCAAGCGCAGAGGGTCCGGCGCCGAGACCTCAACGAAGGGGACTTGGTGCTAAGGCTTCGACAAGACAACAGGGGCCGCCACAAGCTCTCACCTCCATGGGAAGGACCGTACATAATCGCCAAGGTGCTCAAGCCCGGCACGTACAAGCTGGCCAACGAAAAAGGCGAAGTCCTCACCAATGCTTGGAATATACAACAGCTACGTCGTTTCTATCCTTAGCATTTCAAGCTATTTCTATATTGTCTGTACTCGCATTTTAAATTTCCCGAAATAATAAGGAAGTACGCTTTACTTATTGCTTTTTGGGAACCTTCCGGACCCTCGAGGGCTCGAATGCGCACGAACAATGAGGTACGCTCGGCTTTACCCTCGGCAAAGCCGAGCCTCCCTCGGGGGCTACTACGGGGGGAACCCCCGAATGTCCCCAAAAAGTCGCCAATGTTTTTCCGAAATATTTCCGTCTCGACCCTAAGCTTCTCGTATCCTTGGAAAAAACGGACGTGAGGCGTAAGCAACTACGGTACGGGGCTGGCCGAGTCGTGGGGCCGCCTACGCCTCCGGGATATGGCACCCCCTCACCACCCTACGCCTACGTTGCTTATGAACGCTAACTTCCTCGCAGATGTTTATCTAAGTCGCATACGAAGAACACGGAAATAAAGTAAAGAAACACAGGCTTGAACACACAAGGCCTCGACAGGCCACACATTCAAATTATGAAATAAAATCTTTTATATTCATAGGATGCGATTACAAAGCGTGACTACGATATAAACACTAATCTATTTACAACGGGCTTCGAGGCCCAGCTTTCCTACAGGCTACCATCCCCCCCTTGCGGGCCCTCAGGGGCGTCGAACTCGGCGATGGGAGGGATGTCCGCTTCGAGCTTTTCGGCGAGGACGGCGGCGAACTCCTCCGCGGCTGCGTCAGCTTCATCCATGATGGCCGATGCGGCGTCCGCGTCAGCATCATCGGGAACGACGTACCCCGACGACACCCTCTGGAGATCCATGAGGTAATGCGTCGAGGCCACGGCGAGAGCCCGCAGGACACCGAGGCGGAAGGTGCTCTGGGCGTGTTCGGCAATCCGGCCGCCTAGCGCGCGCAGGCGGCTGATCACCGAACTGCCCGAGACGGCACCCTCCCCCTCGAGCTCTTGACACACGCTCACGGCGGTCTGCTCCAGCTCAGCAAACTCCATCTGTGCCGCCGTGAGCGCGTTATGGACCGCTTCCTTCGCCGCGGTCTCGTCCGCCGCCTTCTGCCTCAGCTCTGAGCAAAGGAAACCGACGTCAGTTACAAAAAGTAACAAATCAACGAAAAATCGAAGGTACTCACCCGTGATATTCTTCTGCGCCTCCCTCTGGGTCCGGGCGGCCTCTTCGAGCGAGGACAGCGAGGCTTCCTTTTCTCTAAAGGCGGCCCCTATGTTCTGGAGGGCCACCTCCTTCCCCTCGAGGGCCTCGCCCTTTTCCCGGAGGGTCCCGGCGAGCGCAACCACGGCCACCTCTTTATGGAGGAGCTCGGCCTTCTGCTGCTCGAGCGTCGCGCTGAGGCGCTGCAGCTCAGCGCTCTGCACCTCCGCCTCGCGAGCCCTCTTCTCGAGCGCCGTCCGAAGGCGCTGCAGCTCGACAGCTTGTGCCTCGGCCTCGCGGGCCTTCTCCTCCGCTACCGCCCTCTGGACGTCCCGCTCACCAGTAACCCGCGCCAGCTCCTCCTCCAACGCCTGCTGGCGCGCTCCCAGATCCGCCATCTTCGCGTTGGTGTCAATATTCTTGAGTACTAGCTCGGCGTTGTGCTGCCCGAGCTGGCTCAGCTGGGAGTACAGCCGGTTCATCTCAACGCTCTTTTCGCGTGAGATTTCCCTCAGCTGCTGCAAAAGGGGAAGACGTGGGTGAAGATGCGTAAAAACTAAAACCAAATCTGAGCAATTTTCGGGAGGGAAATACTTACTTGGCTGACCTGGTAATCCGCATTCTGATGGAGCTGATAGGCGCGATCGAGGGCTTGCAAAATCTCCCGACCCACGCCCATCTGTTTATTCCAGGCCTCCTCTTCCTCTCGCTCCTTGCGGAGGAACTCCGAGGGGACCTCGGACGGAACGATCGCCCCGAGATGGCCCCCCTCGGACGTCCCCGCCTCGAGCGTGCCCGCGCCGGCCGATGCAAACTCGGCGATGTGCGCGGCGGCACTTGCCGCAGCAGCGGGGTCGATGTCCATCGAGTCCCCGTACTCCTCGCTGCTGTCTGACAGCTCCAGCACCGCCGTCGCGCCCTCATGCGCCGTTGGCACGGGTACTACCGCAACGATACCCGAGGCCACGCCGCCACCCACGCCGCTTCGCTTGCCCGAGGCGGACGCCTGAAAAGGCGCGCCCACGCCGTGCCGCCCAAATCGGGCCACGTCGCCCGCTACCGGCGGAGGACCCGCGCGCGCATGGCTCGCGGCTCTGCGACGTTTTCAGACCACGACGGAATATTCCTTCATAGAGGTCTCTCTACCCTCGAAGGAATCGCATTTCGAGGCCTTACTGATCAGGGGGTCGAAGCCTGGCCCTTCAGGGGGTTCGACAGGCGCCCCAGATCACCAGAGTCAGGGACTGCAGGGATGTGCCGTACAAGCTACCCTCGAGCGCGGAGTTCGAGATATCCTACGCAGTGTTCAAGGCCAGTCGAGGGTGCCTAGAAGGGGGATCCCATCGAGGGAGAGCATCGAGCCCTCGGACCCTATCGAATGGGTTCGAGCCCCGCCTAGCGAACCCCCGCGAGTGCTTTATGAGACGTGTCTATGGACCACAAGCCGACCCCTATCGAACGGGGCACGGACGTCCGCTTGAACAACCCACTAATAGCTCACTGAAGCAGCCATAGCTCGCGGCCCGGGCATGGGTAGCATGGTGCGCTTCACCCCTCCTCCCTGCGGAAGGGCGACGAGGGTCGTAGTCGAAGTCGAGGGTTTCCCCTAAACGCCTTCACACGGGCCTAGGCTCGGGGGCTCCTCGCACACTATGATTCAAAACCACACCCTCGAATAAATCGACAACCGTCCCTTATGAAGCTCCACACGTAAACCGAACCCGCCGCTATTAGCGTACGTTCCCCTAACGGCTAGGGCTGAACGCCGGATCGCTGTACCAGCACCGAGAGTGCCGATGCCGGCTGAAAAAGTGCTGATGCCGGCTGAAAAAGACGCTGGACGGCCATCCCAGTAAAGCTACCCAGCGGGACAACATTTATAGCCCTTGGACGAGCACAAACTCTCCTCCAAGGCCTCGGGGGCTACACCCGCGGGTGCGCTGACGCGCCCCCGCGAAGGTAACTTCACACATATTCGAGGGTCGTAACTCTATGTACACCCCTATACCCTCGGTAATCCTCCCTGCAGAGGAGAAAGGGGACTTTATTGCTCAAATGCAAACAAAGATTACAAAAGGGTCACCGGCGCGAAGCCATCGAAAGATACAAACACGTTGCCACCTACGTGGCAATTTTCCCTGTCTTGGGGAGGAGCGAGCGACGAAGAAAGGCACCAAGCCCCTAGCTGACGCAGCAGCGAGGCTGCTAGGGATGCGAGAAGCGGCCCCCAGACCTCACGGGCCCAGCGGGACGCTCTCCTCGCAAGCCTTCTTCTAGCGTCTCCTCCACCGAAGACCACGCGGGGGGTCGAGCTGGCGAACAGCGCCCTCCGCACCGTCTCCCCGAGAGCAACCTTGTCGCCGGGGGGGGACGATGCGAAAAACAACCGCCGGACCTGGCGCCAGCGCCCCGGTCAGGCGTCTCCATCCCCCTTCAGGCTAGGGGACATCGCGGAAGCATGACCCCACGGGCCCAATGCTCTTCTGCTGATCCCACTGAACCTGAGGGATGGAGCGCACGCCCACTCCGGTCTTCCCCTACAGCTCGCAAGCATTCTTCTAGCGCCAAAAGCCTAAAAAAACCAGGCCACCCCATCTGGGGGCCGGTCACAAAAAGGCAAAGGAAACATTACAAGATTTAGGCAATGCTAGAAGAAAGAGTCAGGAGGCTGGAGAAGGAGGGAAACCCCACGACCTCTATTTATAGCTGCGCCGGGCACAAAGCTTCAAGCTTATCAAAGAGCGGAGGCTTGTATCGCCCGTGATGAAGCGGCGCTCCACGAGCAAAGGGTGTCCTCGGTCCCCGCACCGAGACACGACCAAACGAAATAAAGCGGAGCTGAGCCCCTGGACACTAAGCGGCGCAGCATCGGCTCTGGCCAGATGCCCTCGAACGGCGCGCCGTAAAGCAACCAGGAACACCGGGGCCATGGCCCTACGTACGGGACAGCGCGGTGGGAGCACTAGCTGCCAAGCAGCGGGCGCTACCATCGCCCTGGCCCCCCTCAGCGCGCGGACACATCTTGTCCTTCAAACAAACAAACAAAGAGGCGCGCGCCTCGAAGTATTCCCCCCACGGGCGTACTACCCTGACCGGCGTGTTGTCACATCCACTAGGCTGACGCCCAGGCGCATCTGGCGGGTGCGCGGCATTGACTGATCACGACAAAAGGGGAAATCGCGGAAACACCCTTTGGCCGAATCCATCGACTCGACCAAAGCCTCGGGGGCTACTGTCGGGTGCCACAATTAGGGACACCCTAATTGGGGTACTAAGACCGCTTTTAAAAACACAAACACCTATTAAGTCAACTAGGCCCACGGCCTCCTTCCAATCCGGAAGATATGACCGGGGTCCCATCCGCTGACTCTGGTCATCACTCCGCCGTCCCGGACACTGTAGCAGCGCCTTGGGACCTGCGACACGGGATAGGACAGGCTCGGCACTACTCCCGTTACTGTTCCGCCGACGCCGACCTTCCGGACCCGCCCCCCACTAAGGAGGGGGTCCGGCGACGTCACGTGTCCCCCGGACCTTCTAGAGCGCACACCCGCACTCCGACAGGGGGTCCGGGGCCGACTCGCGCCATTACTACCGCCGAGGCACTGCAGAACGACCGGCGCAATCCTCGCAGAACCAAGGACGAAGTCTAGGACGACAGCGACGCGCGCCGCCTTCCCACAGTGTACTTCCTACAGTGTTCGACCACTGTACCCGCAATTCGGGGGGAAAAGACGACTTCCGCGCCCTACACTATACGCCGCTCCCTCCTTGTGACTATAAAAGGAGGAGACGGACCCCCTTTAAGGGAGGCTGGGCTCTAACTGGACTCTAGTCTGCTGGTCTCTCTGTTTTCTATCTCCCGAGAGAACTCTCAGTACGACTGAGCACTCCTCTCAACCGTCTCCACTCCTAGCAGAGACTTGGGAGCTCCCCTCCCTCTCTCGCCTTGCTTGTATCCCCTACAACAAGCACCCCGGGTGCAAGATAATACAGTGCCCTCGCACACCCCCTTTGCTGGACGTACGGCCCCGCGGCCGGAACCAGGATAAAACCGTGCGTTACTGTGATTGCCTCTTGCATCATCATCTGGGACGAGGAAACACGCAGCATTTACTAGTTGGGATCCAGGCCCCCGGGTCGGGACACCGACATCTTGTGAAACTCGGATACTATTATTCATTAAAAATGCATATATTGATCTAATTGTGAACACTCCTTTTTCCGGATAGGTAGTGATAGTAAGATGGTCCCTCCGCCATCCGCCATGTGGACCTGCCATTTTTCCGGAGAACCAACTGGTCTGCCCCGCCCGCGCCGGACAAAGCCACCGGTCCACACGACCACACCCCCCAGCACACGCATCAGCATCGCCATCACGTCAGGGTCACCGCCTCATGGGACTGACATGACGGGAGAGCAGGGGACCCGAGTGATTGACGATCCGCGGGGCCCGCCCGGAAACGGCCAGACGAGGAGACGAAAGGTACCCGAGATTCGTCTGCCCGTGCGGTGCGGACGCTAGCTTTCAAGCTGGTTCACGCGAATCCGGTGAGAGCCTAGGCCTAGGCCTAGGCCGGCGGCTGCGCGTCCACGGCCGCTGCGAACGCGATCGGAGAAGCACACGGGCCCAGCAACTACATACAGCCACCGGCCGGCGGCGCTCGGCTGGTGGAGAGTAGAGACGCGCGCGCACTGCTGGAACACGACGACGGCGCGCATCCGGCGCGCGGCCGGTCGTCAGATCCACACGCCTGCACACGGCGACGGAACCGGCGCTGCGGCAGCTAGCGTTGGCGGCGAGCTGCCTCCGCCACGCCACGCGCCCGCATCGGGCCAGCGACAGACAGAGGGGCCGGGCCGACGACGCCGCGACAGACAGACAGGCGCCTCGCGTGCCACGGAACGGTACGCTCGCTCGTACAGACAGCGCCGTGAATGGATGCAGTCGACCTGGCGCCGCTGGCCGGACAGACGACGGATCGTCGCTAGCTGGGGCTGGGTTTCTTGGTGGCGCATCGCCGTTACCGGCACGGCCGGCGGGGACCATTTGAAAAGACTCGCTCCAGAGAGCACCTCGAAGCACGGCGATCTCGATCGATCGAACCCTTCATCAATTCCCACAGGCTCTAGATGTTGAGGCGCTCATTTATCAGCAACACTACTAGCTGACACTAATACAGAAATGATTTTTGGTCCAACACATTAGTCCCGGTGACTATGGATCCCGGGACCAATAAAGGTTGTAGTCCCGGCTCCAATGGCTAGGAGGCAACTGGGAGCTTTAGTCCCGATTGGAACAATCAATTTGGATTAAAAATCACCTTTCAGTCCTGATTGGTGGCTCCAACTCGGACCAAAGGTCCTGAACATTACCACCTGACACTAAAGTATGACCCTTTAGTCCCGGTTGGTAGTTCCAACCAGATCAAAAGGGCCTTTAGTCCCAGTTGGTGGCTTCAACCGGGGCTAAATGGTACTTCACGGGTTAGTTTAAAAGGACGGCATCTCATTCAAAATCACATGTGTTGTGTAAGTGATGAGGTGAGACATTTTGAGTTCGAATCCTGGCTCACACAGAATATCTTTTGCTTTGTACATACTCTTTGGTCCCAGTTATTGGACCCGGGACTAAAGGCTGGGACCTTTTGTCCCGAACTGCCGATCCCGGTTCGAAAACAGGGACTAAAGTCAGTTGAGAACACTACTAAAAAAAATATTTACCGAGACGGGCAAAAAGTATTAACCGATGCGGTTTTTGCAAACGCCTCGGATTTATCTTCACGATTAATCCAGCATTGACCGTGCGGCTTGATGATGATGGGATCTTCAACAGGACACTATGGTGCGCCTAGCTAGCTAGCCATTTGATTGCTTTGCTTGGTACATGTCATCAAAGCTTTAAATCGGGCCATCTCCAACTGCAATTATTCCTAACTTTATTTGCCCTCTGCTGAGACACATTTGTTCTATCTCTTTCATCTTTATTTGCACCGTGTTGCCCGCTACTTTGACCGAGTCACTCAACACACGATTTTTATTGTCCATCACCTCTTTGCCAGTGAAGTAGTGGCAAAACTCCGGTGTGGAGCTTCAGCTCCGGTGTAGAGCTGGGACTTTGGCCGTGTCATTTTTTGGCAGACTACGGCACGATCTACCCGAAACACAGCACAAAATATTTTCAGCTGTCTCGGTACAACACGAACGCGAAAACTATGTCATGCCTACAATTTCAGTGCGATGGGCCGTATGGCACGGCCTAAAATGCGAGCCGTGCCTAGATTTTATATGGGGAGGGGCAACGGTCCAAGTTTTGGAGAAGCTGAAGCCGTGGCTTCTCCAAATTTAGCTTCGGCTCCTTTATTTTTTCCACTAAAAACGGCTTCTCATATAAAACATTTGGCAGTGTTCTTGCAAGAATCAGGGGTGGAGCCATTGCAAATGGATCGGAAAATCCTCGCCAAACAGGACCGAAGTTTACCATGTGTATCCATTTCCCTCGGGGAACGGTCAATTACACTATTGCTCCCTAGCTAAACTGATCGCTGAGTAACAAGAATCACAGATGGTGTTAATGACTAGTTTTTTTTTTGAAAGTCTACACCAGTGACTAATGACATGGCCGGAAATTAGGAAATGGGCCAATGATGGTGTTAATGACTGGTGACAGATCCATCAGCAATGCAAGGGTGGTGCGCATTGGACATGCAAACACATGCCTGGCTGTGTCTGCATTTGTACGGGGTCGGCACTAGTACTAAATTAGCAGCGCCTTATTTAGTTGCAAAATTTAAAATTCCAAATCTATCACATCGAACGAGAATTTTACATGCATGAAGTATTAAATCTAGACGAAATAAATAACTAATTGCATAGTTTACTTATGAATTATGAGACGAATCTAATGAGTCTAATTAGTCCATGATTAGACACTAAATTGGTACATTAATTGCTACAGTGCCCATACGCTAATGACGGCTCGTAGTTTACAGACGAGTTCTGTAATTAATTTTGTAATTAGTATATATTTAATATTTCAAATACAAAAAGATTCTATTTCAAATTTTTTACACCCGTAACTAAACGAGGCCGGAGTCAGATGCAGTTTTGTACAATACCCATTTGTATTCAATCAGTCGGTGACCCAGCTGGCGTCGATCACAAACATATCCAAAGGGCAGCCGCTCACATGCTCGTCAGTTTGTTGGTTTCCGGGTCTTTCTCACGGGCCGTTTAGTTCCCAAAAATTTTCACCTTCCCTTTGAACACATGTATGAAGCACTAAATGTAATTAAATAATAAAACTAATTACACAGTTAGGATGTACACGACGAGATGAATCTTTCGAGCATAACTAGTGCATGATTAGCCATAAGTGCTACAGTAACTCACATGTGCTAATGATGCGGTTAAAGGCCTCAAAAGATTCGTCTTGCGGTTTCCAAGTGAGTTCTGAAATTAGTTTTTTAATTAGTGTCCGAAAAACCCTCCCGACATCTGTCAAAGTGTCGATTTGACATCTAAATTATTTTTGTTTTTGGAACTAAACGGGCTGCACAAATAGTAGCAAAGCCATCTGCTCCCGCAGAGATGCTGCTGGCAACTGTTTTTCTCTAGCTAGCTGCAAGGCACAGGCACGCACGACATGGCCCATGCTGCGTCGTGCATGCATCGGGGTCTGGTGACCAGTATCATTCAATCGCCAGGCTTAGCCTTGCACACTGATCTGATCGATGATGGCGCGCGTTAGCTATGCTGAAAGCTTTTCGATCTTCCTAGCTATAGATCCACAGTGAGCAACTTCTAACAGAAGAGGGAGAGAGAGAGAGGAGAAGAAATAAATTATAAAGTACTCCAAAGCTGTAGAGACTAGACTGGGCTTCCGTTCCGAGATACTATCGCCAACAGGGCAAAAAAAAAAAAAGATACTATCGCCAACAGTGATCTGTCCCGGCCTGTATACCAGGACACTGTGTGGACGATGTTGTCTTTAGCTCATCACTGCTAAAGTACAGGATGATGATATAGGTCTTGTGTTTCCTTGGAAATTCCAAAACTTTATAAGATTTTCTATCACATTAAATCTTTTAACACATACATGAAGTATTAAATATAGCTAAACAAAATAACTAATTACACAGTTTGTCTATAATTTGCGATACGAATCTTTTGAACCTAGTTAACCCATAGCGGGACAATAATTATCAAATACAAACGAAAGTGCTATACTGATTTACACCCAAAATTTTATGCATCTAAACAAGGCTATATTATATGTAAGCAACTGTATCCAATCCAACCCGGTATTGGGGTGCACGATACACTCTATCTTCTTTTTTTCTTCCTTCCATAGAATCCAAGGAGGAAAAAAAAAGTTGATGCGCCCGAGATGCAATCCAAGCCCGGTGTGACGCCCAATACTTGAGCTATAAGTGAATTGTCAACCTCTTCCTATAATTCTAAGCTTTTAGGTTAAAAAAATTGGTTGTTACATGCAACTTGATAAAAAGTTAGCGCGGCATATAAACTGTGAGGGACAGAAGGTGCCATTTCCAAGTCTAATGATGAGCAACATAGTTTGAATATAAAAACTGTAACTTTTTATATTTTCGCCCTACCCACGTTGATCCTCAATCCTTAGCTGGTCACTTGACTTGTTAGTTGAGTCCTATGTCTTGATGATTATTCTGCTGTTAGCATGCATGCATGCATGCATGTGGCGTGCACCTGAATCAGGGACAATCAGTTTCGTCCGATCCTTTGCATGCCTAGCTAGCCATTATTCTATCACAGCAACCCCGTGAGCTGCCGGTCTCCAATCTGCTCCTACAGCGTGCGAGTCCGCTAGCTGCTATACCCGCTTTAAGAAAACACGGCCATGTGGATCCGGCCTTGGTTGGTGTTGTCTTTTCTGCTTCTGTTTACGAATGATCTGCATGCATTTCTATCCGCGTCGGTGACGACGCGAATTTAATGGTGCCGGTCCCGTAAAGGTACGGGGCAACTAGCTAGGCAAGGAAGGGGAACCGAACCTTAACTTGGGCCGTGCAAATTAAGGATGGTAAACGGATACCAGATATCCAAATTATCTGATATCCGTATCCGTATTCGAATTTAATGTGGTAGTAAAGTGGATACATCCGAATCCGATTTTCATTGATTTTCTCTATCCGATTCCATATTCGTATTCGACAATATCCGACACTATCCGTATCCGTTTTCATTCTAAAACTATTTAAGAAATTATTTTTATTTCTTACCACTCATATTATTAATTTTATAATAAAAAGATAACAAAAAAGATTAAATTTACTTTTAAATATTCTTATTTTATCTCAAAATTACTTCTATATTTTTGTATTTATATATAATAAAACTATTTATATGTTTATTGCAATATATTTTAGTTCTAATTTTATTTTTATGTATTTATTTATTAACAATAAATAAATTTTTTTAACTAGATATCTTTATTATATTATTATACTTTATTTTGTACCTGTATAACAATTTTATAATCTAAAACTACTAATAAAGAAATTAACTAAACGTTAGCTCATATATCAAGTCAATATCCGAATTCGAATCCGAATCCGAGGTATCCGTTTTGTATTCGTATCCGAGAATATCCGAATCCGTATCCATATTCGATTTAAAATGTGGTAAATAGTACTATTCGAATCCGATTTCATGCGAATCCGATCCGTTTCCATCCTTAGTGCAAATGCAGTTGTGCTAGCTTGCATGCATGCAGGCAGGCACGGCGCACCCTGACACCACCGAGCCCTTTCGTCGTCGAGTACTAGATGCCGGCACCAGGCCAGGCCACCGCATGATTCATGGAGCTGTGGAGTGGTCGCCTTTCTCCAGGAGGAGTTGAGGACAGTGACCTGACACCCAGTGGCAGGAATAGTTTAGGAGGCAGCTCATAAGTTTAGCCTACAGTTAGCGTCAGCTAGTGCATTTGGGGATGCCAAGCAATGAAGCAATCAAAAATTCAAGCCAGCAAGGTAGCAGGCACATGTGTGCGACAAATAATTTGCTCGCTGTGGCTTCACATCTCGCCGTACGGATCGCGATCTCGCAACAGGGTGGCTCTGGCTGGGGTTGTCTGGATAGATCATGCATGCACCGTGGGGTAATTAGCTAGCAGCCTCCTAGTAGAGTGACTTGGCATCAGGGTTAACCATTTCGTTTTCCGGTCAAATCCCGGTGTTTAGCGGAAACGGAATTCCGTTTCGAAATTTCGGTAAATTTCGGCGAATTTCGTTGAATTTCGGTCGAAATTTGTTGAATTTTGAATTTGAAAACGAAATATACCGAAAAATACCGAAATTTCGAATCCCGGTAACTAGCGAAAACGAAAAATTTTCCGAAATTTCGGCGAAATTTCGCCGAAATTGTTAACCCTGCTTGGCATCGGGTGCATGCATGCAAGTTGATGCGGCACTGACACTGACAGGGGACATGGGGCACCTAATAAGGTAGTACTACTAGTAATCACTAACTAGCAGGAACCGAGAGCCGAGAGAAGGGCTGCCCTTTTGGCGCCGAGCGAACACGCATGGGGCCAAGAATATTACAATGATTTTGGACGTCTGGATTCGATGGCAGAAAAGATTGGCCGGATCCTCGCAGCGCGCGTGTTTGTTGATCGAGTGGCTCGTTGATTGCTTTGGCTAACGGCTCCTTTCGCTGCGGATGCTCTTTTGGCGAGCAGTGGACGCCGTGCCGAGTGCCCACAGCCCACCTACTGCCTTCACTGTACACTTTAACTCTAACCAGTAATCCTCTAAAATCAACAAAACCCCAAAATGACAATCTCGATAGAGGTTTTTGCGAGGGAGACTTCGTTAGAGTTGAATCTTACTATTACTAATTAGAGGCTTCTTTTGAAACCTTAGGTGAAACCACCTAAGATCATAAATAGATACTCTAAAAAATAGAAAATTTTAAAAATTCTCAAAAGAAAATAGAAACATCCGGCTATCAATCCGACAACTCTAATCATGATTGTTATTGGATTTGTTATCTTTCCTAATAAATTACCCCCTCTGTCTTTATGAAAATAAACTAAAGTGACCCCCTCCCTAAATATGTATCTAAATTACCCACCTCCGCCACTATAAAAAAATCTACAGTAACCTCCTAAACTTTGTGTAAATTACTCACCTGTAGCATTAGAAAAAATAATACAATTAACCTCCAAATTTGCATATAAATTATTCAACTATATCATTACTAGGCAAATATGCCAGTGTGTTGCTATGAAAAAATGTTGGTACAATATCAGGTACGTATAGTTACCTTGAGATAATTTAATTTATAGAGATCCAAGTGATGGAGTCATGGATGAAGGGGTGGTCCAACTCGCATACAAAATGGATTAAGGACCACCTGAAACGTGATGTGCTTTAGAAACAGATATAGATTAAAAATTAAAATAAGCCCTAAATCTGAATTTAAATTATATAATCATAAAAAAATATTAAAGTGCACCCATATTAAATTCTAGATTACTATATCTATTATTGTTTTTATATTATTTATGTTATTGTTTACATAAAAGTGCTACCCACGATATATGTCCCCGCATATTCATGAATGATGGAAGAGATAAGAATACAGATTTATAAACAAATGGTTCAATTAAATATATATCGATCACACATGTGTGATGCAAAATAAAATTTATTGCAACTAGATAATGATAATTATATATTTCAAAGCATGCGTCAGAAAATTTAATAGATGAAAGAGGACGTGAGATAGATAATTGTAATTAGACTAGTAATAAATAATACCGCCAAGCCTGAATTACAACTTTTACTGGCACCAAGAAGGAAAGCGAAATAAGTGGGAGGAAGGGGAAGTAACCGTGCAAGCTTAATCTAGGCTTCCATGGAAATAATTACCTAGAAATGCTGCCCATCCAGCCATCCCAGCACAAAAGGACTCAAACTGCATTAGGTCTGTCTCAGACGGTGTTTCTTGGACACAGTTTCTAGACTGAAAACTAGGTAACTGTGCCAGATGAGTTTTATGGTGATGAAACTCCCATGAAACTCTATCATTCTCTTTTCTTGCCATGTCAGCAAAATTGATGATATTTAATATCATGAAATTCTTCATGAAACCCCATTGAGACTGGTCTTAGCCTGTAAAGTCAATTTGAGCTTCGCCCAGACAGATGAGTCAAAACCTGTTCAGATGTTCTCCTTAGCTGTGCAGACTGAGAGCGCAGTGCTTTCGCTTCATTGAGAGGAAGTCCGTTCTTGGGTTGATTTAAAGACTCATTTCAAATGGCTTTACAAATTCATATATATGGGGCATTGTGAGAGTGCTGAATTTGAAACAAAGCCTGCAAAATCGATGGTTCTTCTAGAACATGTGCATGCATTATTTAATACTTCGTCCAAGATCTTGCAGCATGGTCCACGCAAGGCAAGCTGTGAACTTTGCTGTCGCTAGAAAAACCTGTCTGAACCGGTTGAGCATTGTATGGGTGCAACCATAATTGTTGCTTTATTAAAAAGTCATAAACTGTTGTCATGGAGTAGATCCACAGGCAATCTACGCCCCACCTACAGCTTGGTCAGTGTGTCTCGGCAGCTGGCACCTATGGTCACAGACAGTTGAATGCCTAGTGCCACTACGCATGGCACCATACGCTCGGCGCGCACATCTCCAGGACAGAAAAATTGATTGGCACAGTGGATTAGCTATTGATGATGGCATGGATCATCCACCATCATTGAACAAGTAGTGTAGATCGTGTGTGACTGGACTTTTCCTGATCCAGAAACTGCACATTGACCGTACTATAGAAAATCACTAGTACTAGATCGTTGAGCACGTAGCAGTAGTATAATAATATCAATTCAAAGGCGTACGCCGTCTCCTCGTGATCATGAGATCCGGAACATGTATGACGAACAATTTAATTGGAGCAGATCTCATCCGATCGCTGTAGACAAGTCAGAAAGAAGAAGTGTGCGCCGACATGTGCATGAACTCGGCAGGAAGAAAGAAAGGGAAAACGAAAGTGGTAACTGCTGCCGATGAGACCATACCAGGAGACCAGACCTTTGCAAAAGAAAAGGGAAGAGAGCAGAGGGCACGTTGAGCGATCCCCCCCCCCCCCCCCCCCCCCCCCAAGGCTCGATCGAGGCGACGACCATCCCGATCCCGGACTGTGGCACGCATGTGCCGTCCTTCTCGTGAGCTTTGAATTGCGATGAGGACCTGACGGCTGTGGCATGAAAACACGATGCGCGCTGCAAATAGCAGTGAGGTTGAGGACATAGCTGTTGACCTGTTGCGGGGTGTCCTGGCGGCAATGCAGAGACAACCGAGGGAACCGTTCCACGGTGAGCTTCCAGGCACCTTCCCCTTCCACCACAGCGCACCGTTTGGGATTTGGTAAAAACAATGCTGCTGTTCGATCCCGAGTGGACAACGATTGAGGCACGCATCTTTCGGCGGCAATGGTGGGATGTACTGTACATGTACTGCCCGTTCCGTTCAGTTCAGTTCAGTTCAGTTCATCTCACCTGCCCCTAATCACCGCCTCACATCTGAACGGTGACAGAGCGGAACACACTCAGGTGCCCTGGTCACCACCGCGATTCGCTCGCGCACGCGACCCGCAGCGCGCCGCGCCCGCACGGCGCGGTGGATCGGCAGCCCAGTCGCCGTCTGCCCCGTGCGGCCGGCCCGGGCGAGCACATGCGACCGTGGGGCTCCGCGTCCATCCAGTGGATGCGTGGATCTGTCTCCTGTTCCTGCACTCGTCTCACCTTAAACCTTTGGGGCTAGATTCTGATCGCGCCCACAACCCGATGAGCAAATCTTCCTGCAGCTAAATTACGCTGCAGGGCCGCTGAAGGCAGGCGGGTGCCGATCCGCCAACGCATTGCTTGATCCGAGGACCAGCCACATGCGGATCGGCGGCCCTACGACCGACGCCGCACGCTGTGCCGGCCGCGCGTCGCGCCAGGCAAACCCCGCCGCATCACCATCTAAATCTGAGTCAGCGGCCAGCGGCACCGGGGCCGGGGCGCACCGCCCCGCAGCACGGGCAGCTCAACTCCACGACTCCTCACGGTGCTGCCCTGCCCATGCATTCTATCATCACGAACGAGCGTGGCACGGCGACCCGGCGGCCAGGCGAGAACGAATTCGGGCCGGCGGTCGATGCCGATGCGTGCGCGTGGGGTCCCGTCTCGCCGGATATCCTCGGCGTCTTCTTCCCGCTGGTTCCGCGTCGGCCCCCACCGCCCGGCCGTTCTCCCTTCTTCTTCCTTTGGTTCTTTCTTCCCGTGAGAGCGAGTAAAAGAGACGCAAAGAGGAAAAGACGGCCGATGCGTACGCGCGCGTGTGCGCGGTGGCTTTCGGGAAATTGCCGCTCGCTTGAGGACGACCGTTGTACATGTCCTAAAAACAGATTGTTTAGTTAGGCTTAAACATTGGTTTTGCCTCTCTAGGTTTATTTTGTACGGCTGGCCCTTTCCTGGAGTTTGCTCCAAGCACTGCCACTGTCATCGTTACTTTTGTAAATACATAAAAACACATCGACGTCGGCACACATTTCGCTTTCCCAGTTGTAAACTAGTAATGCCGGGGGGAAACTCAGCAATCTAGAAAGTGACAAAAGGGCTCTGGAAAGGAAAAAAAACATCAATCCACGCAGGGCACGTTTGAGGTAGACCTCCAGTTGCTCTCTTCGACTTCAACTTGAGCAACCCCGCGCGCGGCACACGGCCGACACGGACGTGCAGGGCACGGACAGGGAGACCACAGCGACCGGCCGCGCGGCAGCAGGTATATATATCCATCGACGGCGACACGACGCGCCCTCCCGGCCGCGTGCCCATCACCCTCTGCTCGCCGGCCGATCGATCCCTCTCGTCGCATCACCCAGCAAGCAATTATCGTGGCATCGTATCCGCCCAGGCAGGCAGGCAGGCAGATGCTCCCGCCCAAGCGTCCTGCTCATCTATCCCGCTCGGATTCGCCGCGACGCCGACTACACGACCGAGCATCGAGTTCGGCACTGACGGGTCACGGCCCCGCCCTCGCCCCCGTGCCTTTCGGCGTAACTGCTAACAGGAACGCGTGTGACCCCGGCATGTGCCCTGCTTCTTCCTTTGCTTGCTTGCCGGGGCACGGGAAGGAACAGTTAGTTCCATGCCTCTCCGTACCGCGGCGCGGCTGTTCATAGGAGGTCGCTGCGCGTACATGGCCAGCACGTACGGGGGCTGCCCACACGTACGGACGGCGTGTCGGAGGCGGCCGGGTCCCGGCGTCGTCGCCCGCACATGGCCGCTGGAAAAGGCTCGAGGAAGATGGAAGAGGTCGATAGCAAGCATGTATCCGATCCCATCCCATGCACCCCCCGTGTCGGTTGCGTCGTCCATTGCATCTTGCGCCGTCACAACCGTGGGGGCAGCTAGCAGAGCAGGTGCAAGCGCACGTCGGACCGTGACGACTGACGAGTCAATGTAACACCAGTACAGCTGTGAGCTAGCGCGGCGAGCGTGACGCGGCAGCGCTGGAGGCCGGGGCACGCCACCGGGCCGGCGGGGCAACTCGGCCTGGATCCTCCCCGCGCGCGCGCCCTCGTCGGCGGCCGGTAGACGACGCCGACGGGATGACCCGGATAGGATGAGCATTCTCGCTTTTTGCGCTGGCTGAGAAGGAGAAGGAGCAAAGCCGAAGAGCGCCACGAGACGGGCTGTGAAAGGGAGCTTATTATTACCTGCCCTGGCCAATGCGCCACGACTTTCGCTGCTGCCACCACCACACCAGGTGCCCACGCTGCCGCTGGGCGGCGCAGTGCGGCAGGTTGATGCCCATGTTTCTCCAGCGTTTTTCCCATGCCTGTCACCCCCTGAACCTCTCCTCTCCATTTCGGTGAATCCGCGGCCGGCGACCACTGTGCGGCCCGGCGGGCCAGCCGGGGACCTGCGGCGGCACAGTGCAAGCGCATCCTACTGTAGCTAGGTGCGGACCTGCGGAGACACCGATCCGATCGATCGAGCACCCATGCTTGCCTTGCCTGCATGCGGCGCGCCAACTGTAGCAGGGTGCGTCTCCTTCCCTCCGCTGGCCCCGCTGCACACTACTCGTACTGCCGTGTGCCGTGGTCCGTGGAGCCGGGCCGGTAGGGCCAGTCCGTGCGGCCATCAATCCCAGCTGCAGGAGCCGGCCGCATGATGATGGCGCACAGTGGCAGGGAGCATCGCCAGGCTAGCCCGCAGCAGGGGCGATAGGGCGGGGAGCCAGAGGGCAGACCTGACTGCTCCCCACAATCCTGGGGCCTGCTGCCTGCGCGCACCTGCAGTGCGGGGACGCAGAAAAAAGTGAAAAGAAGAGTACAACGAGCGGCAGGCAGCCGCAGCGACGGACCAGGGCTGACCGGGCAAGTGGGGTGGCGGTAGTGGGTGGATCGATGGATGGGGCAGGGGCGCGGCATCGATGCATGGCGGTTGGCAGCGGCGACGCGATCCGTGGGACTGGGACGGGACTGTGCGCGCCTGGCCTGCGCGGGGGGCGGCAGGGATCTGCAGTGGCTGGCTGGCTTGCCCAGTTGCCTGCTGTGCCACTGCCATATGCGTGGTCGCTCTCCGACTACGCGCGCGCGCGAGAGAGAGGTGAGCAGCTGCCGGGTGGCCCCACCGTCTGTGGGCTTTCCTGGTTGCCGTTTGGCGATCGTGGGCCCAGCTGCATCGCTGGACGCCACGTCAAGTCGGTCACGTAATTCCACTATTCCCCCGCGGAAAACCGATGTCACGTCATCTATGGTCGGCCTCGCTCATACTGTACATGCTCACCAGTAGCAAGATGACTGCTGACATGGCCACGCCAAAACGCCATGCAAGCTTGTGTCACGGGCGGACGCGAGGGGGGGATACAGAAAATGAATAGGAGTACTAGCATGTAGTACTCGTAGTAATGAATTGATAATCTTTAATGCGGTATTTTTTTGAGAAATCTTTAATGCGGGAGGAGAGTTTCACGAGTTTATGAATTATGTTAGCTAAATTTAGAGATTATACCTCTTTGCAAAAATAGAAAGCTATCTAATTCTATGAGATAATCCAAGAGATTAGGTAAATACAATTGTTATATTCAAAATTAGTTCCACGTCATCCGATGAGATAATCCAAGAGATTAGGTAAATACAATTGTTATATTCAAAATTAGTTCCACGTCATCCGCTCTCCTAGCCTCTCGTCTCTTATCCTCCCATCCTCTCTCTCCTCCCATTCACGGCATGCAACGCCGGCGAGCCCGAGCTCCAACGAGCTCATGAAGGGCGGCTCGCGGCCGGCACGCACAAGCTGTACACAGGCGAGCAAAGGAGGTCGCTCGCGGCCAGCGAGCACGAGGCGCTTGCGGCCGTCGAGCAGGGAGGCGCAGCGACTAGGGAAGCTTGCGGCCAGCGAAGCTCGCAGCCGGCTAGCAGGCAGGCGCGGCAGCCGACTTGTCGGCGAACCTCAGAACCGGCGAGCAGGGAGAGGCGCGGCGGCCGACTTGTCGGCGTAGCTCGGAACCGGCGAGCAGGGAGAGGTGCGGCGACCGCCGGAGCACGCGGCCAGCGAAGCTCGCAGTCGGCGGAGCTCATGGCCGGGAGCAGGGAGGCGCGGCGGCCGCTGGAGCACGCGGCCATCGAAGCTCGCAGTTCGACCAAGCTCGTGGCCGGGGAGCAGAGACGCGCGGCGGCCGGTGAAGCTCAGAACCGGCGAGCAGGAGGCGCGGCGGCCGCCGGAGCTCGCGGACCACGAGCAGGGGAGCGCGGCGGCCGAGCGCGCGGTCTACAAGCAGGGGGAGCGTGACGGTCGGCGTTCTGGGAGCGCGGCGGCGGCCGCGCGGTCACCTGCAGGCTGGCGGCGCGGGAAAGGGCACGGTAGAGAGGATGGGACCACACGGGAGGGAGGATGGCGAGTGGCAGGGCATAGGCAAAGAATTTTAGCACTTTAGCTGCTCTGTTGGAACAGAATTTTAGCATCCTTTATCTTTTTTTACTTTTTTATGGTGATTTACATAAACGGTTGGAAATGCTCTAAGGCCTTGTTTAGTTTTTTTTTTAAATTTCAAAATTTTACAAGATTCTCTATCATATCGAATTTTTTAACGCATACATTAAGTATTAAATATAGCTAAATAAAATAACTATAGTCTAGACTTATCATATTTCGTGTTACGACTACATGTGGGCAAAAGCCTTGTTTAGCTGGTGAAAAGTTGTTGGTTTTGGTACTGTAGCACATTTCGTGTTATTTGACAAATAATGTCTAATTATAGACTAATTAGGCTTAAAAGATTCATCTCATGCTAATCAGTTAAATTGTGTAAATAATTATTTTTTCAACTGCATTTAATGTTTCATGCATGTGTCCGAACATTTGATGTGACGGGTAATGTAGAAATTTTTTTAGAAACTAAACAGGGTGTTGCATTCACAAATTAAGTTTCCCTCTTCAAAAAAAACACAAGTACATCTGGACTACTTACGTCTAGGGTGCCAAGAAGAAGAACTAGGGTCGCAAGTCACAAGAGGTTTAGGGTTTGAGATTTTCCTGTAACATTCACGAGTTAAAAAAAAGTGATACGCTTTGTCGGCATAAAATAAACGTCCACAGGTATGACATTTGCAACAGGCTAATTAGTTTCAAAATAAATAAATTAATTAGTCGCAAAATGTCATATTTTTGCAGGCAACGCAGTGCCTAACAAACGCAGCATTGTCGTACAAAATCAGGCCCTTGAAGCACAACAGCCCTGATTAGTTCTAAAAAAATTTCTATAGTACCCGTCACATCAAAATTTTTGACACATGTATGGAGCACTAAATGTAGTTGAAAAAAATAACTAATGACAAAGTTTAACAGATTAGCACGAGATGAATCTTTTAAGCCTAATTAGTCCATAATTGAATATTAATTGTCAAATAATAATGAACATGCTACAGTATCAAAATCCAAATATTTTCTCAACTGTTGACTGAAAAGCTTACTCGGGGTAAGGATGCTCGGCAAGAGCAGCTTTCACGTGCTCGTGTAGAAATCAGCCCACTGTGCATTAGTAATTTGGTACCATGTGTCCATGTCGGCACGGAGCCAAAGCCCTTTCAATGGCCCTGGACCACCGCTGTCCGTGCTCGACGTCGAGACGCGCCGCCTGCTCGATGCCATTGCCAGCAGCAGTCGCAACTGCCTCGCCATCGACCTCGCAGCAGCTAGCACCGCGGCACGGCATGGTATTCCGTGGACTGCCCGCGCCTTTACTCCGGCAGGCGCGGTGCCGTCCGATTGGAGAGGGGCGAGTGGGCGACGGAGACTTGAGACGGAGACGGAGAGGGGACCGCGACGCCGCCGCGCGCAGGCGGGCAGGAAAAGGCGACGGCGCGCAGCCCGCCGGGCCACCGGCCGGGCGTCGAGCGATGCGCGCCCGTGCGCCGCCGCGTGGTCCTACTCCTACCACGGGGCCGCCGGTACGGGGGGAACTGCTGCCGGGACGCCGGGGGCCCCCTGGCCGGCGTCGTGCATCGGTGCATGCCTCTGCGCGCGCGCTGCCGAGACCGAGAGCCCTTCTAATGCCGCTGTTCCGTAGCGTGGCCGTCGAGTCCGCAGAGCGGAGCTAGCTAGCTGGTCCTGCTCTGATCCCCATCCCAGAGCGCGTTCCGTGTCACGGCCGCTGCCGCGCGCCACAGCCCACAAGGCCAGCTCGTACGTGCTGGCACTGTGCGCGCACCGGGTCGGACGGAGCAGGGGGGCCATCAATGGGCCCGTGTCAAGGCACTGTGCCCGAACACCTAATCTAGCTTGCACCTTTCCTGTAGCTGAGTCTAGGCGCTCGTACGCGTACGTCCGATCGGCGCCATCGAGCATCGCGGCCCGCCCATGCATGGACGCATGTACGCAACGCACCCATGTGACACCCGCGCCAGCGGACTGTGCACGGGATGGGAGGTCAGCCAGGTCAGGCCGTAGCCTACAGCATGTCAGAATCCGATGGTCGATGGATGCGGCCACGCCCGGCCCGTGCCGCACACAGCGAAGCCGTACGCGCGCCAGTGGCGCGTGTCCCGCGGCGCGCGCATGCACGGCGACGGCATGGGCGCGCGCGCGGCCGGCCCGTCCGTCGACGACGATCGGCCGCCCCGGCTCGGGCTCCATGATGGCGCCCGGCGTCTGATTCGTGCGGGACGGCACTGTTGTCGGGGGCACCGCACTGGCGCCGTGCGCGCATGCATGATCGATCGGTGGGCCGGTGGCGATGGGAGTAAGTACCCGTACGGCCGTACCACGCCTGTCTGCGACCTCGCGCGCACTGTGCCACGGATCCGTGGTCGGGGATTTTACATGTATACAATCATAAATAAAAATGGTCCCGACTTCTATGCCATTAAAAAAGTTTGGTTACACTTTTGTATCATCGTGTTTTTTTTTGACGTCTGTACCATTCCATCAACCATCTGTTAGGAATTAACAGATTTAGAGCTCTGACATATGGGCCTAATCTAGTAAATTCGCCATTTTACCCTCGTGTTAGTACTCCTTCCATCTAAAATAGTACAGACGTTAAAACGAAAAAACACGATGATATTAAGTGTCACCAAACTTCTTAGTAGTATAGACGTCGGGACTATAGTTTATAATGGTATACATGTGAAACCCTCGTCGTCGTGCGCGCTACTGTCCCGATCGGCGGGGCACGCTGTGGCCGGCGGGTGACGACGACGGCGGCACTGTAGCTGCTGGACCCGGCGTCCCACCGGCGCCGCGCCCTTATTAGGGTCGCGATCGCGCTCCGCGTTATGAGCGGGATCGCGACCGGCCCGGCCGGGGACCCCCCCCCCTTGACAGTGTACGAGCACATGGCCGTGGCGGCCGTCGTGCGCGGCGGTAATGGAGATGCCGAGCCGGACAGGGGCCGACGCGGGGCAGGGAGCCAGGGAGGGGTTGGCCGTATATGCGCGTACGCGCCTTTTAGGCGACGCGATGGGGTGCCTGTTGGTTGGGAGCAGTTTTACTTCCCATGTTTGTCCGTGGACCGTGGTCCTGACCCCCCTGATGGGCCGGGAGCGCGCCGAGCGCGCGTGGCGGGGCACGGCCGCCCGGCGGTGGCGGTGGCGCCGCGCGAGCGCAGTAGGCCGGCCATTACTGCCGGTTAGTCAGGGTTGTCACGCGCTTCCCATTTGCGAGGTGTTAATGCGCGCGTGACGACGCTCCCGGGTGCACGGCTCCACCGCCACCCCTCCCCCGATCGTGGCAGGTGGGCGGGTCCGCGGGGACGGTATACGGACGCGTACGTACGCAGGCCCGCGCGCGCGGTTGCCGAGCGCGCAGGAGCAGCGGCATTACCTGCGTGGCCCGTGGTGGTGCGGCTGCCTCCGACCCGTGCGTGTCGCGCCGCGGCGGGTGGTCCAGACGGACCTAGGAGCCCTCGATCCACCCGTGCCGTGCCAAGGCGGACGGACCGGACGGTACGCGCCTTCAAGGGCGCGAGGACAAGCGCGGCGGCGTCCGCACGCGCGCGCGGCGGGGGACGCCGACGGGGTACGGCCACGCCGCTCGTGGTCTTGGGGGTTAAAGAAAAAAATAAATAAACCGTGGTGGTCGCCGCCTTGATAGCCTGGTGGGAGGAGTAGTAAATGGAGGGACAGTGGCCGTAAAAAGGAGGTGGCTACCCGATCCACGCATCCAACTGGGGTCTGTCTCCGTACCACCACGAGCTTTAGGTTAATTACTACTCTTTCCGACTAGGCGTGCCCAGGTGGTGCGGTACCAGCAGCATGCCGAGGGCAGGGAAAGCAAAGCAGATCCGGCCGGGTCTGCAGGGCATCGTGGTCACGCACTTGGCGTTTCGGGAGGCGTATTCAAAACCGACCCGCCCCCGCCAGCCGAGCACCGCGGGTGGTTGCGAGGGGTGCAGGGGCGCCTGCGCCGGCTATCCAGGCACCCTTAATTTGCACACCTCCCCTCCCCTCGTCCGTGCATTCTGGCGTTGAACAGGCACGGCGCCAAGAAAAACGCTCGCATGCTGCCAATGCCCATGTTGGCGTGGACCGTGGATCCGGTACCCTATTAAAAGAGGCTATCCAATAATTTATTAGGTGGACAACAAAGAAGATGAATGTGAGGAGCAAAAATTGAGAGCAGAAAATAGAGTACTGGAACGTTGCCGGGCTCGCTTGTTAAAAAAAATCCGACAGAACTTTAACGGAAAAAACAAATCAAAATCAGGTAATGTATTTCTATACGACCCTTTCATTTAGATATCCTGCTCTATACCAAATCCTCTGGGCGATTTGCGCCGTATAGTTACTGCACGGAAATGACAGAACCGTAGTCGAGGACAAGCAGATACAGGCCTCGTTTGGTTCTTACTGCAAACCTAGCACGCATATTTTTCGAGAATAGAATCTCATGCATAGAGTACTAAATAAAATCTATTAGCGAAATTTTTTTAAGGATGGATATAATTTTTCGCGATGAATCTAATAACGATAATTAATTAATAATTGGCTATAGTGATTTTAATCATACGGTCAAAGGTCTCATTAAATTTTTCGGGTTTTTGGCGGCACAGATATTCTAAAATTAGTTTTGTAAATTGATTTTATTTGAGACCGTATTTAGCGATAAAAATATTCCTATTCATATTAAAAAACAAACCAAATAGGGCGGTGGTGTGTGTTGGGACAGTTGTCAGAGGCAGGTAGGGCACCCTTTGCATGCTGGCCCACGCGAGGCAAAACCACCCACCACCACCAGGCCCCGCACTCTACTCCACGCCTCCCATCACCGTCACGCCACCCCCAGCGAATCCACGCTCGATATCAAAGAGAGAGCGCGAGAGCGAGGGAAAAAAAAAAACACCCGGGGCTGAAGAAAAGGATGCGTAGCGACCGCGGGGATAAATGAAAGTATCGGTTCCAGCGTAAGCGATCGTCATTATTAAAGGCGGGGAAAAAGAGAGGTCGCAGCGGCATCCAATCCGTTCTCCTGCCCTGCCCGCTCGCCTGTGCCCGCCTGGCTCGGCGCTGCCCCCCTCCTCCTCGTCCAGATAACAAAAAACCGGCAGCTTTTGGCCCCTTGCAGGCAGGCGAACCCGCACCGCCCCCCCCCCCCCCCCCCCCCCACAGACCTCGCCGACGCCGTATATATAACGCCTCCCTCCCCGCCCGTTCCCTTTCCACTTCCCACTCCCCTCCCTCCCCACGCCAGTCTCCCTCCTGTGGGTGACCCTGCATCTCTCTCTTCCCGGCCTCGGCTCGCCACCGAGAGGGCGGCGGCGATGGCCGTCCAGGCGCAGCAGCACCTCCTCCTCTCCCACGACGCCTTCGGCCACGCCTTCCGGGCGCTCGACGGCGCCGGCGGCGTGTTCCTGGACGAGCTCGGCATCGCCGGCTGCGCTCCGGCAGCTGCGGCGCCGGGGCCCGCCGGCGACGCCGTGTTCGGCGGTGCGGCCCGCAGCGAGCTCACCTGCAACGGCGGCGGCGAGCACGACGCCGGGCTCCTCCTCCCGAGGAAGCGGGCGCGCGTGGCGGCGGGGCTCGTGGAGTGCGGCGGCCAGCAGGGCGGTCTGGTGCTGCCCCTCGCGCCGCCGCCGCCGCCGCATGTCCAGGCGTTCGCTGGCGACGTGCGGGCCCGGGCCGTCGGGTGCGGCGCGGCGTCCACCAGCGGGAGGGCGGCGGCGTCCAATGGCGTCCTCTCGCATCTCTACCACCAGGGCGTGGAGATCGACACGCTCGTGAGACTCGAGGTACGAACCCCGTTCCTGATCGTCCCATCCCCTCCACGCGATCGATCCGGATTCCGGAGTCGACCTTCGTAGTGGATATGGCGTCTGACTGTCGCTCCCGTGGTTTGCGCTGCAGACTGAGAGGATGCGGGTGGGGCTCCAGGAGAAGCGGCGCCGGCACGCGCGCGCGGTGGTCGCCGCCGTTGGGCGCGCCGCGGCGGGGCGCCTCCGCGCGGCGGAGGCCGAGCTGGACCGCGCCCGCTGCCGCAACGCGGAGCTGGAGGAGCGGGTGCGGCAGCTAGCCGCCGAGGGCCAGGCGTGGCTGGGCGTCGCCCGGAGCCACGAGGCCGTCGCCGCGGGGCTCCGCGCCACGCTGGACCAGCTCCTCCAGCCGCCCGCCTGCGCAGCCGCCCTCGCCGGATCCGGCGCCGCCGACGGCGACGCGGAGGACGCGCAGTCCTGCTGCTTCGAGACCTCCCTGCCCGCCGACGGCACGGCGTCCCGGGGCCCAGCGCCGCCCTGCAGGTCCTGCGGCGGCGGCGACGCGTGCGTGCTGCTGCTCCCGTGCCGGCACCTTTGCCTCTGCCGCGCGTGCGAGCCCGCCGCCGAGGCGTGCCCCGTCTGCGCCGCCACCAAGAACGCCTCCCTCCACGTCTTGCTCTCCTGAGGAGGCCCCCCGCCGGCTTCCACGTTCCCGCGCGGCGCCGTAACGAGCCACGGTGTCGCCAGCACTTCCCGGCACGCGAGTCGCGGGACCCTTGGATGCGGGAAGCTTTTGTTGGAGGATGCGTCATGTGGAAATGCTCCGAGCTGCAGATTAGGCTGTTCTGACCTTGTGTCTGCTAACTTTTGTTTACTGTTGATATGGCCTCTCGCGTTCCTTCTTTTTTAGGTAGGATTGGGTTGTGTTAATGAGGAAATAGACCAAAGTTTCGCTAGACATTGACAGTATTCTCCCTTCTGTGCATGCCTGATCTGGTTTAATGCCTTTCGGAGAATATACTGCGACGCCAAGTTCCTTTACCACTGTGGCCCAAATGACCCTTAACTTTCTTTGTAAACAAAAAAAGATTCTACATCTACTGGTGTCTGGTGGGTGGAAAACGGGAGTGTGGTGTGGTGGGGGTAGAGCCAGGCAGCCCGCGGCCGCGGCGGCGTGATCTGCCGAGCGGCGATCTTGACGAGTCGCGCCGCGCCGCGCGGGCGTGGGCGTGGGCGCATGGCATCGGCCGTACTCACGCCCCGCGTGGGCCGGCACCTCGGTGCGGCCCTCGGGCCACCTGTGTCGCCCACACCGCATAAATGGCGTGCGGGTACGGTGCCGGACAGATCGCTGTCCGTACAAATTTTGACACGCCCGGTGCGTCACGGCAACGCCATCAGCTCCCCCCTTGCCCTTCCCACACGTTGCGCCGCCGCTCACCAGGCACCGCGCCATAAATGGGGCCGTCGGTTTTCACCGCGCCGCCGCAGTGAAATCCTCTATTACAAGTCCATTGGTTGCGGCGTCAAGTATATGCCACCCGGAAACAGTAGCCCGCGGCAGGCTGGAAAAGTAGAGGCCCGCGATCACGTGAGCGCACGTCCGGTCAAAGTCGAACCCCCTCCTCCGTTTACGTCGCGGGAACCCGATGCGGAGAGAGGAGATGGGAGGAAGCTAGCTATGGGGAAGGAACAAGCGCACGGCGGAGGCCAACTGCCAAGGGCCAAGGATGGCGGAGAGAGATGGGAGGAAGCTAGCTATGAGGAGATGGCGAATGCACGCGTCTCCTCATGCCAGGCGGCGCTGGCAGTGGCACGCACCGTCGCGCGGGCCGGCCAGTGGCGATTCCTTTCGTGCGTGCTGCGTGCGCAACTGGCAGGTGCAGCGAGGTGCCGCACGCTATCCCACCGTGGGATAACGTGCGGTGGCAGGCAGGCAGGCAGAAGCAGAACCGGACTTGGTTTGGTTTATAAGGTGAAAAAAAATTCATAAAAAGCCAAATGCATGCATGGAGTACTTCGTTTATTTCCGAAATTTTTTCATAGATAGGTGTAACTTAGACGAATCTAGGGAGTAAGTTCTACTATGATTAGTTACAGTGATGCTATAGTGACCACACCTAATCATCCTCTAATCATGCGGTCAAATGCCTTATCAGCTACAACGCATGCTACAGTACCATACTTGTGGAAATTGTTTTGTAATTAGACTTCATTTAATACCTCTAATTAATAGTCAAATGAGCGAAAAATTTTCATCAAAACTTTTTCACTCCTAACCAAAACACGGTCTTGTTTCGTGTACTTTTACGCAGCGATTACCTCCCGCCTTTGGTCAGTCGATGACGACTCGGCCTCGCGCCTTTTTTCTTTTTTGTCCTGGCAGCATTGGTCTTTTCGGAGGAGACTCACGCTCCACTGGCCGCTGACAGGAGGCGGGGCACTAGGCGTACAATTACAGATAAAAAGCGGTGGAAATTGAGGGCAAAGGGAAAGCCTGAAAAGGGCAAAGCGAGCCGAGCACCTCGAGGACGCGGATCTCCATCCCCCGGGACTCTCCTTCGGCCACCGGGCTCGCTCTGCCTTTGCCCTTTGCTTGCTTCTTTCCCGCCTGCGTCCCTCGCCGGCTCTTCCCCCGTCTCGACGCGCCTCGTGGAGCGTGACATGTCCAAGGCAGCGGGCGCACGACACGACGGGCGGCACGACGGGCGGACCGGTCCGCCTGCCAACCCAGCAGGCCTAGCGCGCCTTTCCTTCCCTTGCGTCTACGGGTGTGCTAGTGCTAGCTCCTGTGCTACCTGCCTCTGGACGACGACACCTCGGTTCTCGCCGTCGCCGGAGACCTTTTCCTCCCTTTTTTTCCCTCTCTATCCATCCACACGTCATTCCTCGTGCACGGCGACGGCCACCGTGTTTGGATGGCTGCTGAAAAAAATTTATAAAACTTTTCGATGTTTTGACCACTAATTAAAAATATTATAGTCTAATTACGAAACTAACTCCACAACTATGGCACGGTAGCAGTACTGTACCTAATAAGACCTCTAACTGTACAGCTGATGGATAATTAGGCTCTGTTACTGTAGCATTACTGTAGACAATTATATTGAAACTTGAAAACGTTTCGCAAATAAATTTTATTTAGTACTCCATACATGCATTGCATTCGTTATTTTGTGAAAAAAAATTCACCATGTCATCCAAACACGGATGAGATGAGATCTCGCGGCAGCGCAGCGGCGTTGCTTTTGTACGCTTCTGCTGATGGCGCCACTGCACTGCCGCCCGAGTACTTTTACGCAGTGCGCGTGTACGTTACTGTCGCCTGTCCTCTCCGTGCAGCCGTGCTTTCGGAGCGCCTTTTGGCCTCGGCTCAGCTTTACCCGGAGGATTCGATAAGATAGACTACTAATGGAGTATACTCTACTCAATTAGTGGTCCCATTAATCTTCTTCTTCGTGCCAAAAGCGTCAGGCTAATGGGATCTCTACGTTCGTGCATTAGCATCGGTACTTTGCCCTGCGAGTGTGAGCCAACAACACTTCGTACGGTCGATTTTTTTTTTAAAGACATGTCGAGTAGTTTTGTATATGCGCGCTTTCGCCGCTTTCTATACGGCCACTTTTCTTGGCTGCACGGGAATGGCACGTGACCGTCGATTCCTCCCGTCTATCTCGAGATGAGATTCCGCTAGCGGAGCTTTGTTTTGTGCAGGATCGGAGCAAATCTGCAGCAGATTTGCTCAGAGGCAACCAGCCTTGCAACGTGATACAGGATACTGTACTGCCTGCCGACCTGCTGAGGTTAACAATCTTTTATGTAGAAAAACTGCAAGTAAAATAATGTTGATTTTTTTCTTCGACAAATAAAATAATGTTGATTTGACAAAAGAAAGTGTGTACTAGTGTTAGTACTTCACAGGAAGGAGAAACTACTTAAGAGTGAAATGGAAACTTGATACTACTATATTTTAGGGGTAATGAAAATTATCTAGTGGACTCTAAAGGGTTGCTCTCTGGAAGTCGGACATTGTTGTACACCGAGACTAAATAAAAGCATACTAGCAGAACCAACTAGGTAAGTTTAGAATAAAGATCAGGGGCTGCTGGTGCTTTCTTAGATCGGAGGCTTAGATTAGGGTCCGAGGACCTAAAAAATGAATGGAGTAGCGTAGTGTTAGGAACGGCCGTGGATGTTGCGCAATTATACGCCACCTTTTGCTTTCACATTTGGCTTCCCTGGTCCCCCCTCGCCGATGGCAACGCCGCTAGCTAGTGGCCAGCGGTCTTTTGAAAACATGAACAATCTTCGTAGAATAATGCAATCAAATACTATGTTGATTTGACAAAAGATGGGTGGTACTAGCACTTGGCTAGCAAGGAGAAACAATTCAGAATTGAGAAAGGGATACTATCAGGAGTAGATAAAGGAATCCGAAGCGTGCTTTAAAGGGCCGCAGCTGGGAAGTTAAGAACAAGATCACAGAGGCTTTTGTTAGGGTTTGAGAACCTAGAGAGATGGCCGCCGATGGAGTGTTGAAGAATGGATGTGCGTGTTGCGCAATTATACGTGGTGGACTACGCTTTTATCGTTTTGGCATTTGGCCTAGGTGGTGTGGTGCCCCCCCAGCACAGCAGCCACCGGCGGCAACGCGCCATCGCCGGGCTAGTGGCCAGCACCTGCTATCTCTATCTGGCCCGGACCGGATCCCCGCAATGCAGTGTGCAGCGCCTGGGCAAAGGAGAAAAAGGCCGACTAGTATTCGAGTGCCCCGAGCGTGGGCCTCACGCCGGGACTGGATTCTTAAATGGGCCGTTGATGAGTACTAGTACTGGGTGGCGTCGTGGGCCCCCCACGTAAAGACAGAGAGAGGAGCGCGGTCCGAATCAGCGTCCACACTCGTCAACGGTCGGTGCGCAGGCATATCCGTGACTGCTCCTCTTCCTCAGTTCTTCTCGCTGAAAAAGAGAGAGAAAGAAAGAAGAGAAGAAAAAAGGAATAAGAATCCGTGGCTAGCTGCTCGCTCTGGTGCTTTGCTTTCGCCGCTCTGGTGCTTTGCTTTCGCGGCTCTCCTGCCTCTCTGGTCCCTCTCTCGCTCCCATGACAAAGGCCGTTGCTCCATGGTCATTGTCTCGCGACCTTTTTCGCGCAGGCCAGAAGCAAAGCTATGCTATGTTCCTTCCGATCCTGCACTGCACCTGCACGTATCGATCTTTCCACAAAAGAGGGTCAGCTCTCGGTGTGTCGACCGATGCGTGCTCGTTCCTATGCAAGCTCGATGCGAAATTTTTTTGTCGAGATGATGTATATAGATGATGTATATATCTCGGCCTGCCCCTTTTTCCACGATATGCTGCTGCTTCCTTGCAAACTGGATGCTTGGCTTGGGGCGCCATGCGTTACAAGTTACATCGATATGGATGAACCTTGCATTGGGATGCCCGGCAGCGATCCGATCTGATCCGATCCTCGGCGAACGGAATCGGCCGTAGCCACCGAGCATCACTTTGCGTTGTGCTTTACCTCCTGTTTAGGCATATAGTTAGTATATAAAACATGATCGAGCGAGATGATTATTATTCTAGTACGATCTAAGGGTAGTGTAACGTCCCTAAACTAATTAAAGATTAAACATGTCATCATAAGCATCTTCAAACATTAACCATGATTAGATTGTACTTAGGAGTGATAAAACTTTGGGGCTAAGCTCTTTAAAATTTATAAGGGTAGACGGTCTCTCCCAATAGGGCGGACCGTTCTTAGTTCAACAACACAGCCCACTCTAGTCAACGACGACCAAGTCAAGCCTTGCCACGTTAACACCTTGGACAGTCCGCGCCCCACCCGCAGACGGTCCGCCAGTGCACCTCCATGCGTGTCCAACGCGCAGAAACATAGCGCCACGTACCCCCTCGCGGCCCCACGCGTCAGCCCGAGCATCTCTTCCACCAGAGCACCCTCCTGCTCTCTATCACTCTCTCTCCCTCCCTCCCTCCTCAATCACTCAAACTCCACTCTCTCTCTACCAAAGCCATGGAGGAGCTCCACCATCCTCTCCTCCACCATTGAAGCCCTCACCTCGCCAGAGCATCGCCGGAGGACGCCAGAGATCGACGCCGACGAGCTTCACCACCTCTACTTCTTTTCTTCCTTGGAGCTAGGAGCTTCTCCAAGCTTCTCCCTCCATCTCCTTTCTCTTCCTCAAGCTTCAAGCAAGGAGGACGAGCTCGAGCTTCATCAAGCTCTCTACCCCATCTTGAAGTCCTTACCGGTGTTCCACTCATCGCCGGTAAGCTCATCCCCTCCCCGATCTATCCTCGTTGCCCTAGGTTTGAAAGCCATGAAGCCTTTCTAGAGCACTTTCACCATTGTTGATCTAGAGCTTTGAGACCTTAATGCATGTGTGTTTTACCTACCAAAATAGACTTCCTACACTCCTAGGAACTTTTAGAAACAAACCACATCCCAAACCGTGGCCGGAATCGCCGGTGGCGAACTCGCCGGTGAGCCTCGGCCGGGGTGCGGACGGTCTCCCCATCATGGGCGGACAGTCCGCTAGTCACCCGACCCGACCCATAGTGTCTCTGGACACTTTTTGGCCTTCCAAAATTTTGTGAGGCGGACGGTCTCCCCCCTTGGGGCGGACGGTATGCTGGTCATTTTTCAGCACTACTCAGAAACACACAGAAAACCATATTTTTGGCCCAAAAATGGTCTGCGGTTGGTTGGCGGACGGTCCACCAAATGGTCCGTCGTTTAGAGCCGGACAGTCCGCTTCTTCCAAGATGGACGGTCCACATTTAGTTGTTCTTTACCCTTACACTTAGCTATGATTAATCCACATATGTACTACATGTCTAGCCTCTTTTACCATAGTTTTGCAATGTTAGATCATACCTCCTCATATCATTTGCATATCATAACCATTATTCATGGCATGTTTATTTATCAACCATCATTGCACTCGTGTAGAGACAGTGACACCGGAGCAAGTGGAGGGTGAGCCGGAGATCGTTGGAGATGACACTCCTGTTGAGACTCAAGGCAGGCACCTATGCATCTTTTACCCACTATATGTATTCTTGTTTGAATTAGAACATAATTGATGCATTACCAACCTTACTTAGGACATTACCTTATAGATGAGTATGCTTGTTAGGTGTCACGAATTACATGTTTAGCTATGCTTAGCTTCGATAGAAGACGAGAGGTGGCAAGAGTACCACCACTCACGAGCTATAGGATGTTTGATTAATTTTACATGATTAGACAAGAATGGATAAAAGTTGAGCAAACATGAAAGATGATTCGGACTTGGGCAAGTATGGTAGGGCCATGTTGGGATGGAGCTCACATGGTTAGAGTTGTTTGAGTTGATTAAGAACCGGTCGTTATCGCCGTGATACTTGAGCACTTTTCCGTACAAACCACATACTTTATAATGTGACGGTAAACCAACTAGCATGAGTCACACCTTGCCTTGATCGGATTCGGTGCGAGTCGTGATAGAGTGTGACCAGCGGTTCTTGTGCATTTGTCCTTCCTGACCGTTCGCTCATAGCCGGTTGTGTTTGTGTGAAAGGTTGAGGCTTGAATCAACACTTATTCTTCGCCGTGGGTATGGTCGTCGTTGGTCTTGTTCTCGTGTGGAAAAAGTTGTACACTCCTGCAGGGTATTTAATCTATTGCAATAGCCGCGCTCTCGGTCATTGAGCACGTTCTTGTACTTGGACTTTAACATAGTGTTACCGAGAAAGTTCATGGAAGATTGAGATTATGATTCATGATCACTTTACTTATGCAATTGTATTGATGTATGTTGTAGAGATCATAGATGCTATGTCTTTTGCTTATTATAACTTGATCAAAATAGATGCTTTTATGCAAAATTAATTACCATGACCTATCCTTGCTACTAATCAAATGCATTTTCTTTGAGGTCGGGCTAGTATATACGCATATTGAATAAGCTCTGTGAGTACCCTTTGTACTCATGGTGTTATCGTTAAAGTTGTTGTAGGTGAGGTACAGTCGGAGGTCGTTTTTGGATACTTCTACCCCGCGGACGGAGGTGCGGGTGAGGAGTAGATAGCCGGTGGCTATTGAAAGGGCACTATCGGCATATAGTGTTAACTTTCTTATTTTATACTATGTATGAAGTGATGCGACGGAGAACTTTCCGCTGGAAAACTCTGAAACTTGATGTCCTTGTATTTAAACCTCTTTTATGTAATCTAAACTCTATGTACGGTTGTATTTGCGTGATGATCACATGTTGTGCGAATGAAGTGTGTTTAAATCCTGGGCGGTGCTCATGATACATTCTAAGGACTATTGGGGTTGGCCCTTTTTAATCTAGTTGATCAATAGACAACAACTTAATTAAATGGGATCAATTTGGACTGGTTCCTCTAGCACCGGCCGCTGTAATGACCCGGCTCGGGATAACAGCTAAGATCTACTCTACACGTTGAGTAGAACACACCTACTAATTAATTCTCTTGCGCTTTCGTCTTTACTTCGCGCAAAAAGATTGATCTAGAATTAATACGCTTCCCGGGACCGGCTATTTAAGCTGGTCTATCTCTCCATCGGATACCAGTATGGGACTAAACTAGAAATATTGTGCCGAGCTACAGTACTCCCGCGGTGTTACAGTAGCACACTGCTGCAGTACCGCGAATTCCGTCCGGCCCAACCCAATATGGCCTGTGGGCTGATCTATTACACTATCTGACCGTGCACGATTATTCGTCTAGTCTCTTCAATTAATTATTGCTTGGATTTGGATGTGTAGATGCTGTCGGGAAACGGATCGCGTGTGTTGTGGTGATGAGGACTCGAGAGGCCAGAATGAAAAGATGGAAACGCGCGCGAGAGAAGTCCAGGTTCGGTGCCATAACAAGAATAATCCATGGCCGAATTCGATCTGTCGACGGGACTGGATGGGACCGAATAGTTATCCGGACGGAATAACCTTGTCGTCGCGCGCGGCCGGGATGACGGCGACGGCCGGCCGGCCAGCCGGCGGCATTCTGCTTGCCGCGTTTCGACATGTTCGCATAACTTGCCAAACTTGGAAGTTAGTTGTACGCGTACAATCAGTCGGAATCGTCTGTGTGCATCGTCTTGGATTCCCATGGAAATTTCCAAGCAACTTAATTTCATGTGATGAGCCCAGTTACCGCATGCCTCAGCTAGCCTGGCCTTGTTTAGTTCCCAAGATATTTCCAGTAAATTCGAACGTTTGACCACTAATTAGAAATATTAAATGTGGATAACTGACAAAATCCATTCCACAATCTCCGGATAAAATTGAGAGACCAATCTTTTAAACTTAATTAGACTATAATTAGACAATGTTGTGCTACAGAAAATAACATCTAATGACGGATTAATTAGGTTTAATAGATTCGTCTCGTGATTTTATGTCCATCCATATAATTAGTTTTATAATTAGATTATGTTTAGTCCTTCTAATGTTTAGTTGAAAATTGCTACAGTAAATTTGGTCTAAAATTTTTTATGATCGGGCGCTTGACACGCGTCGCGTACGAACGAAAAGCAACGACGCCGCCGTCGCCATCTATCATCCGTCCTAAGCGCCCACTTTAGACCGGTAGCTAGCTAGCTAGCTAGCTGCCTAGCTAGCATTATCTTATATATCGTCCGTGGAAGAACTCATGAAGCATTATCTTATATATCGTCCGCTAGGATCGACGGATGGATATGCATGCATGCATGGTGATATGATGCCCCTGGTCCAAACCTGACGAGTGACGACACTAGTGGTGGCGATCGAGCACGATCGAATCAGCCTAGCGGCAGCTAGCTGCAGCCCGGCCGGGGCGGCCCGGCGATAGTGGAGGCCCTGATTATGTGCCCGCGCGCGTAGATAGGTGGCCTGTTATTCCACCAGATCCATCGATCGATCGATCCATCCATCCATCTCTCGGAAAAGATAAATAAAGCTAAGGAGGGGGGCAGATAATAAAGCTAGCTAGGGCGTCTCCAACCGGTGATGTGATCGTTATTTAGGTCTAGGAGGCGGGCGATGACCGAAGAGAACACGGGCTGCTAGCCAAAGTGGAAAAAGAGCAAGCACTCACTCATACACCAGCTGGTGGAGGTGGAGCACCACATGCTCTCCGAGCTCTCACTGGAACGAACAAACAAATCTTGTTCGGGCCAAAAGCTGCTGCTAAAAGTGCCATGTGAATATGTAAGGGGTGTGTGTGTGTGTTGTGTGAGAGAGACGTTGTGGCGATCGATGATGGAGTGAGAGTGTGAGACCCACTTACATAGTTGCATCGCTTCTTTTTTTCTGAGCTTGTGCGAGCATGACCCACACTCAATGCTAGAAAGGATGGCATGCACTGTGTGTCTATAGCATCCTTTTTTTTTAAAAAAAAAGAAGCCATGTGTACAGCATGCGTGGCTCCGGCCCCTAGCTTAGCTAGCACACGTACTGCTTGATGCTGGCCTGGCCGGCGAAAGATGATGATCGATCGAGAGACGCACCCATCGCTCGATCGACGATCGTGCGTGACCAGTCACCACCGCACCCACCCAACGCACACCTCCCCTCTCTGCTCATCCATGATCTATCTCTCGCTCGATCGCTTCAGATCGATCGATACCGGTGGCGGTGGTTACATTTCTCGGAATCTTTTTATCCAATCTGCTGCTGTACTGTCTCAATCTAGATACGGGGCCGGTGCTAGAGCGAGGTAAAGATAGCCAATGATGTCTGGCGGACCGACTGGTCGGGTCGCCCTTGGGTTGGCCGGCTTTTGCCACAACGACATTGGTGGTGCTGGAGCTCATGCGACATGCGTGGATGCCCAGCCCGGCCCCTTTCTTTGTTTGGAGATCGATCGCAGCACAGGGAAGGGACTCGATTCCTTTTGCTCCTTTTATCTCTTTGCTGTGCGTGATGGAGTCTCGCGTGGAGCCTGGCCGCGTGCTGGTGAAGCTAGGCTCTGCTGACTGCTGAGTGCTGCCCACAAGTGGCGCAGCAGCATGCAGGGTCCCAAATTCCAAAAGCGTTTGCTGCAGGTGCGTGCACCTCATCACCCGGCCGGGCCCGTGGATGGATGGCGTTGCTGCTGGAGTCTGGAGACCACTCGAGCGGCCCATGACAAGGCGCCATCCATCGATCGGTGTGGGTGGGTAAGTGCTGGTGATGATCCATCCATCCATCATGACAGCGTGATCGAGCCAGCTCCCGGGCGGGGACAGATGCGAAGGGGAGTGAAGTGTGCGTGCACGCGTGCCGCCATGGTTGGTCTGGATCGCCATCACCCTTCTGCCTGACGCACTGTCGCTGACTTGCTGGATTGCCCCCACTGCTATCATTTATCTGTTTTGTTCCTAGTTGCACGATCATAAAGTTACGAAGCTGTGCCCATCCGATCCATGCAATCCAGTGCATGCATTTGTTTTTTTTTTCAGAAAAAGCACCAAACTTTCTTCTGGAAATGCAAAATCAGTGGCGTGTCACTTTTCCTAGGAGTATTTTTTATTTCTTTTGTTTCTGACAAAAAGACTCCACTGGGCGTCTTATACCTGATTTGCATTAAACAAACCGAAATGACCCTGTCGGAAAAAGTTTTGCAATAAAATGTACTCCAATTTCTTCTTCGCTGAAACCATAGCTACTCGGTTGTTCCCTCTGCTAGTGGAAGAGAGGAGTGTTTTCAGATTGCGACACACAACTGGCGTGCCCGTTCACTGACTCCACACGCTTTCTTCGCTGACCGATCCGTCACGTGCAGTATGGGCTAAATTAGGCCCGACCGGCGCTTTACATTTTACATTGGGGGCCTTGCACGTGCAGCCGGGTTTGAACTTTGACGAGACGCGCTTGGTTTGGCCCATCCACGAATCTAAACTATGGGCCAGATGATGGGCACCATCTTCCAACCCATCTTCCCCAATCCTTTTGACCTTTTCCTTTGCCCTTTTTGACTAATCGTTCGTCCCCAAATTCCCATCCGCCGGCCATCCGCACCCGCAATCGCAGATTCTGCCACACTCGTTCGTCAATCAGGAGTGCAGAACCAGATTGAAGCCGAGTGGGGCAAGCAAAGCTGACTGATTCTTTCCCCACCAGATCAGCAACGGCGCGAACAAATTTGGAGCTCGCAGCCCGCGAATCGTCAGTAGTTCTCGGATTCTCGCCGGCCTCCGGACCCAGCCAGCCGCTCGCCGCCCGCCGCCCGCCGCCCGCCGCCGAGCCTATCCGATCGGCGCGGGCGGTCCCCCGCCACCACTTGGGCGGGCGCGGCCGCCGCCGGGTTTGGGTGCGGCGGATTCCGGGGGGCACCGCCTCGGGCAAGTGGCAGCGCGGCGCCTCGTCGCGCGTGCCCACCCGCGCGGCTACATATCTAGCGGCTTGGTGAAGGGGGTCCGTCGTCGGTTGCGGTGCGCGTTGGGAGTCTCTCGCTGAGTGCGCCGGCTGCTGGAGTTCAGTCTGAGTTTGGATGGGCCAAATGGTGAGTCCACGGCCACCTGCCGTCCCGTCCCGTACTGTAATGCTGTTCTTGACGGCTCGATGCACCGATCGGTGTGCTGGTTCTGACGATGTGCTGAAATGGTGGAGCTGTGCAGGTTTCGGATGATAAATTCGAAGAACAGGCAGCTCGCGATGGTACATTCCCGAACCTTGCACCTTTCCTTATCTGTGTTCATGTCCACGTGGTTAAGTTTGCGGTGTTCAGCGTATTTGCTTCCTACATTCTGTTTGGTTTCTCGGCAGTTTGATCGAGCTTTTTTTCACAAAATTTCGTTGCTGTCTTGTGGATTCTGTTGGCAGGTGGGATCATCAAGAATGGAAGGGAAATCTTGTTCCAGGTGAGAATATGTCTCAAGCATGTCTCTTGCTACCATGCTAAGGATCAAAAGTTCCATGCCTAGAAATGCTACTGGATCGCTCTTCATGTGAAGTAATTATGTATTCAGTTGCGCAAGCACATAAAGAAGCCACTCCAATACAGTTAGATACTAATTGGCCATGGAATGAAGGATGATTCTACTATTTGTTACTTCTCAGTTATACTTTGTCATAAGGAATTTCTATCTTTGGTCACCTACTGGGATAATAGTTGAATGTTTTTTTTTCCTCAATCATCGATTGTGGTTGAATGTCAGCATTTCCTGCATGACTCCAGCAAGCAACATGACTATGCCCTTTGTAACAGCTAAAATGCAAATTGAACAAACAAACTATGTTTTCTTACATAATTCCCTTCGGCTATGTTTTAGGCTTTTAACTGGGAATCCAATAAACATAACTGGTGGAATAAGTTAGAGGAAAAAGTAGCTGATCTGGCAGAATCTGGGTTTACGTCAGCATGGCTTCCTCCACCAACTCAGTCATTATCTCGAGAAGGTAAGCTAGGCTGTGTTTAGATGCGAAAAGTTTGCGAAAAGTGAAGCTGAAAAGCACTGTAGCACTTTTCGTTTGTATGTGGTAAATATTGTCCTACCATGGGCTAACTAGGCTCAAAAGATTCATCTCGCAACGTACATCCAAACTGTGCAATAAGTTGTTTTGTTTACCCACATTTAGTGTTCCATGCATGCGTCATTTGCTATATTTAATGTTTCGATGTGATTTCGATGTGACGGAAAGTTTGGAAACTTTGGAGGAACTAAACACTGCCCTAGTCAACATCTTCTCTTACATGAAGCATAGTTCAGAGATATGAGGCCTGACATGTTCTTTCGCAGGCTATCTACCACAGAACCTGTACTGCCTTGACTCTTGTTATGGTTCCCTGTCAGAGCTGAAATCATTGCTTCATAAAATGAATGAGCATAATCTAAGGGCTATGGCTGATGTTGTTATCAACCACCGAATTGGGACTACTCAAGGATCCAATGGCATGTATAATCGATATGATGGCATCCCAATATCATGGGATGAACATGCTGTTACATCTTGTTCTGGTGGGAAGGTAATTTAATTGAGTTGTTCTTGTTTTGACCTTTTACTTAGCCAGTATCTTGATGCATATTTTCTACTCTTAAGCTGTACATAACTCTGATGCATCTTCGCTATCAGGGGAACAAGAGCACTGGGGATAACTTTGATGGGGTTCCCAACATAGATCATACACAGACATTTGTACGGAAAGATATTATTGAATGGCTGATCTGGCTCAGGAGATCTGTTGGTTTTCAAGATTTCCGCTTTGATTTCACGAAAGGGTAAATAGTCTACTGGCTAGAGTAGTATCCACTGTGAAAGAAATAAACTATCTGCCAACCTAATACTTGGCATTGCTAACATGCTGATTCGTCAACCTCTTTTGCTTAGTGCAGTTATGCAGCAAAGTTTGTGAAAGAATACATTGAGGAATCAAAACCTCTTTTTGCAGTTGGAGAATACTGGGATAGCTGTGAATATAGCCCCCCTGATTACCGATTGAACTACAATCAGGGTAATAGATTTATAATAACATTCTTACTGATTACTTTAGTTAGTGATGCTCTGGCCTAAGCATGCAGGCGTGAGTAGTGACTGCATTGAATTATGACTATTGCTGCAATCTAAAACATTTTCTTCAAAAGATTTCCCCTTTACTCCTGGTCGCCGACTCTAGAAGCTATGCCTGACATGTTGTGGCTAATTTACAATTGCAAATTCAGGGAAGTAATATGATCGTGTTTCTGAATATGAACCAAACGAAGTGTCAAAACTGCTTCCTCAAATTTGAAGCTTGTTTCCTAGCACTGTTTTGATAGTGAATGCTTGCTTGTTTAGTATAGTATACTCAAGTTTCTTTTGCCTGGCAGATAACCACAGGCAGAGGATCATTAATTGGATAGATAGCACTGGAGGACTTTGTGCTGCATTTGATTTCACAACAAAGGGTATTCTTCAGGTCAGGAATGAAATTCCCCTGCAGGAGCAAACATTTGTCTTTAGCGATTCATCTGAGTATTAATGCTGTTTCTATCAGGAAGCTGTCAAAGGAGAGTTGTGGCGGTTGCGAGATCCAGGGGGAAAGCCACCTGGTGTGATGGGATGGTGGCCTTCAAGATCAGTTACATTTATTGAAAATCACGACACGGGGTCAACTCAGGTATAATAGTCCTGTCATCCTTCTTTGGTCTGCACCAGCTTAGCTGTGTTAACATGTGCCAAGTATTCATGTGCTAATAGAAATGCTCACTATTTCAGGGTCATTGGCCTTTTCCATCTGATCATATTATGGAGGTATAGTGAGTGACTCTTTTAATTCTTCGTTTTGACTACTGGGCCCCTAACAAAGAAAAAAGAGAGTTTCTGGCTCCGCCCCTGACTATTATAATCTCATAAAGTTTAATTTCATATGTAACAACTTTAACAGATTATGAATGACACTTCTAAAATTTGATTTTTTTTCATCAACATAGTCACTCACCGAGTCATTTGTTTTATATCAGCTTTCTGTTATTTTTTTAGTACTCCACTGTCTGATTGACACATGTATAATCTGATGGTCTTTTAGGGATATGCATATATACTCACCCACCCTGGCATCCCTGCGGTGTTCTATGATCACTTCTATGACCAGGGATCATCACTTCATGATGAAATTGCCAAACTGGTATGCTGCTTGTACCTTTGTATCAGACCCTTCCATTCCCTAGATGCCTTTTCATTAAAGAAAACCAGCATGTAGGAGAAGGGTCACCACACAACAAATGACGAATCCCAAATATGGTGCATGTACTCAGTTTGAAATGCTTTTTATCCAGATGCAAATCAGAAAATGCCAAGACATACATAGCCGTTCGTCAGTCAAAATATTGGAGGCGAAGTCAGACCTGTACTCTGCAATCATTGATGAGAAGTTGTGCATGAAGATCGGAGATGGGTCATGGTGCCCAAGCGAGCCGGAGTGGAGGCTGGCGGCCTCTGGAGACAGATATGCTGTGTGGCACAAGTAAAGCATTCCTCTCCTAAACAGGAGTAATCACCCTGTTAACTGAAGAACACCACGGGAAACATGTCTTAAATGAAGGCTTGTAGATTAACCTGCTTAGAAATACAGTGGCTCATGTGTACGGTAGAGGGCAAACGTGTAATGTAAATTAGAAATAATTGAGATGATGGGGCTATCATAAGTGAATTGCTGCTAGTGGGATTACCTGTATAATAAGAATATATATGTAGGGTGCATATTGTCTGTGGATTATTTGATTCTGGACCTAGAAATTTGAATTATAATCAGAGAATAAAGGCCTTGAGATTTAATTGAATTATTATCAGAGAATCGATGTCTTGAGATTTATTTGAATTGTTATTATAGAATAGAGGCCTTGAGATTTAAATTTGTTTACACAGAGTGCTTAATTCTGACGAGCTTTTACAGTAGTCAAACATCATCTCTGTAGTCTTTTTTTAGGGTTCATCTCTGTAATATTTTTTTAGGGTTCATCTCTGTAATCTTCTTGTGCAACTTGAAGAAATGTTCCCACTTCACAGAGCCTGACAAATCTTGCAAGGGAAGGAAGAACATATCAACACTCTGTTCGCTTCATCTTCACTGTATCCAGTCAACAGTATTTCTCTCTCACACAAAACCAGCACCAGTCAGCCATAGAGATGGCAGCGGATCGGGTTCGGTGCGGGTATCCGCGGGTTTCGGGTTTGGTGTTGGTTTTTCGCCCACGGTTTTCAGGTTCGGGTTTGGGTTTGGTTTCGGGTTCGGTTTCGGGTTTTGGTTTCCACCCGTGGATATCCAATGGATATCCGAAATAAATCATTTGGAATTAAAACTCATGTTTATAATATATTAATGATAACTTGTTTACTTAGACTATTAAATTTATTGAAAGTTGACTCACGAAAATATTTATTATTTGTTGCCTCTTGTTCATACATGTGAATATGTGTATATTTGTCCGCGGGTTTCGGGTATCCATTCGGGTTTCGGGTATCCACGGGTTTGGTTTTGGTGATGGATTTCCACCCGAATCGGTTTCGGGTTCGGGTTCGGGTTTTGATTTCGGGTTTCGGTTTTGGGTGCACGGAGACTCCACCCGATCCGAACCCGGCCCGTTACCATCTTTAGTCAGTCAGCAGTACTTTTCTCTCACAAAAAATCAGCACCAGCCAGCAACAGCAGCCAGCCGAACACAGTGCAAGTCGGCGCCTCCTTCCCTCGCAAGGAGGAGGATATTATTGCAATCCAGTACTCTCCCTTATTAGTTATTCCTCTCCATTCTATTTTTCTTTACGATCAAATCCCCTCCGCTTCTCAAGCTCGCCTTGCTCCAGAATTCGTTATTCTGCCAGCCGAACACAGTGCAAGTCGGCGCCTCCTTCCCTCGCAAGGAGGAGGATATTATTGCAATCCAGTACTCTCCCTTATCAGTTATTCCTCTCCATTCTATTTTTCTTTACGATCAAATCCCCTCCGCTTCTCAAGCTCGCCTTGCTCCAGAATTCGTTATTCTTTCTGGGGGAGAAAGTAAATATCACCCATTCCTTCAAAATAAATGGCGGGATCGGATACAATCCACTCCGGCAGTCCCGGTCTGGCGGGCCCCTCCTTCCCGCCCCCTGACGCCTCACCCCCGATAGCGGCGGCGCCACCGCCGCAGCACGACCACCCCTACACCTCCGGCAGCCTGAGCTACTTCCACATCCGCCTCGTGGGGCCCGCCTCCGCCCTGCTCCTCCTGCGCTCTGACCGCCTCTGCTCCCTCTCCCCCTCCCGCCGCCGGGGCCACCGCCTTCGCCTCCTCCTCGCCCGCCCCCGTCGTCCGCGCGCCCGCGACCTCCTGCTCAGCACATCCGGCTGCACCCTTCGCCTCACGCACCGCTTCTCTGGCGCCGGAGCTCCGAGCGTCAACGGCCGGCCCATCCGCGCGAGGACCCCCGCCGAGCTGGCCGTCGGCGACGAGGTCTCGGTGCTATGGCGCGGCGCCAGATACGGGCTCGTTGTGGAGAGGTTCGTTTCATGCGGAGGGGGTGAGGGTGGTGCGGCTGAGGCGCCAGGGTCTTGCCAGGAGGGGCCTGTGTTTAGTGCCGAGTCGCTGCGGAAGCGGTTCAGGGCGATCTCCGAGAGCGAAGATCCCCTTTCTTTCTTGAGGGATTCGAGTTGTCCAGGAAATGTCAGCGCAGATGCTGGAGTGGAAGAATGGAGGCAGGATGGCGCTGGTGAATTGTGCCTGGAGAACCCAACCAATCCCGTTTCTGAGGAGAATTTGCCGCAAGATGATTGCAATCTTGACCAGGAGAAGTGGGAATACCACCCTGCTGTTGCAAAAGGCGGTGATACTGATGCTAAGTTGTGTCAAGGGAATAAGGGATGCGATGCGATGATGACAATGAAGAGCGAACAGGATGCAGCAATGGCAATGAAGAGCAGCATCATAGTGAGGGCTGCTATTCAGATGGGAGCACATTCTTCTTGAATCGCCTTGCGCGTATTGGATCTCTGTCTGACAGGCGAGCTGAACCACACAGTGGAGTTACACTGCCGCAACTTCTTCATCCCGTGGAGAGTTTGGTGCGAGTATTTATTGCAACATTCACCTCAGATATTTCCTGGTGTGCCTTCCCTCTGCTGTCCGTTTACCCTTTACTTCTAGCATTTGGACATGTGATCGAATTCTTCATTGGAATGCTAATGTTCGTATGGTTCCCAGATTTCTTGACTATTGCAAGATTCCCCAGCATCTGCCTGTGACAATAGCATGCCACAACAAGGAACGATGCTGGAGTGCAAGCAGTGAAAATAGAATGGCAGCCCCTTTTGAAAGCCACCCTAACCTGCTACTAGTGTAAGTAGCGATCTTGGGTACTGTTTAGTTACTGTTTTAGCAGATGACTTGTGCTTCCAATTTGCGAACCTATGTAAGTCACTTAGGCGCAGGCCATTCAGCTAGTCTCATAGTTTTGCATTTGCTGAGCTCTATGGTAGGCCCAAATGGGTGTTTTAATTTTCTTGAGGAGGAACAGTGAATAGTAATGTTGTCATTATTTTTTTTTTCAAGTTACCCCCGGTTCCCTGAAGAGATAGCATTTGGAAAGGATAGAAAGAAGCAAGGTGTTGCATGCCACCATCCAAAGCTCATAGTGTTACAAAGGGAAGACAATATGCGTGTTGTTGTTACTTCAGCTAACTTAGTTCCAAAGCAGGTCAGTTTTTTGCTTCTTTCAAATGCTTAGCTTGGCCTCTATGCATCCTTGCCCAAAAACATGTTTTCTCTTGTTAGTTTGTGTTGCCATGAACCCACGGTATTTGCTAAAGGTTAATTTATGCAGTGGCATCTCATTACAAATACAGTGTGGTGGCAAGACTTTCCTCGTGGGACATCCCTGGACTATGCTGCACTTTTTGGTACAGCTGAGGACCAAAATTCTGATTTTGCTGCTCAATTAGTGTCATTCATAGCGTCCATGGTCAATGAAGTCCCTAGTCAGGCATATTGGATAAATGAGATTGCTAAGTACGATTTTGAGGGAGCTGGTGGCTACCTCATCGCTTCAGTACCAGGCATACACACACGAAGTCCTCCTTATTTGGAGTCTAATTATTTCCTTTCAGTAAGTTTAATCTTACTAATATACTACAACATTTTTTTTTGTAGTTTAGCCCTTTCAGCAAGAATATTAAACATGTGAATGCTTTGTACTAAACAATATACTGTTTACAAGTTCTGTACTTCCTAAGGAAGATACACTTTGGCCTAAGTGAACTTAACCTAAACTCAAAACTAGCCACTGCTTCAGTTAGAATAGAATTATCCTATCTGTGATGTCCTATTTTGTAACTAACCACTATCCATTGTTTTTTGTTGCAGGAGAAACATATTTTACACAGAAAACCTGCACATCAGTGTTTTAAAGGCGGTAAGGCGAGGCGAGGCGAGGCGAGCTGGGTACGCCTGGACGCCTAGGCGACAAGGCGCCACTGTAACCCAAGGCGAGCTGGGTGCGCCTGGACGCCTAGGCGTCGCCTAGGCGACACCTTTAAAACACTGCTGCACATAGAGCGTTTGTTGGTTGTGTTCAAACATCTGTAGTTGGCCTATCCCATCGGTTTCACATGCCATCAGATGCTGGGTCTCAACTGAGAGAATATGCATGGAACTACTGAAGTGATCTTGAGGAACACAAATATACCTGCAGATGCAAATGCTGTAAGTGTCCTTGTTGGTGATCTGGATAAATTTTCTGAGGAAGGTATGTATAGCTCAAAATATGTATTTTGCTGAATGTGGATCCACTTCCAAAAGCTTGTTATGTTTCATTTCTCAGTGCAACAACAACAACAACAACAACAAGCCTTTTTTCCCAAGCAAGTTGGGGTAGGCTAGAGATGAAACCCGAAAGAAATAAGTTCAAGGTTCAGGCACATTGATAGCTAGTCTCCAAGCGCTCCTATCCAAAGCTATCTCTTTAGAAATATTCCAATCCTTAAGATCTCTCTTAACTGACTCATCCCACGTCAGTTTAGGTCTACCTCTACCCCTCTTTACATTATCGACCCGCTCAAGAACCCCATTACGCACCGGCGCCTCATGAGGCCTTCGTTGGACATGTCCAAACCATCTCAGCCGATGCTGGGTAAGTTTCTCCAAAATTGGTGCCACCCCGACCCTATCCCGAATAACTTCATTCCGGACTCTATCCCTCCTTGTGTGCCCGCAAAACCACCGCAACATCCGCATCTCTGCTACACTCAGTTGCTGGACATGTCGCCTTTTTGTAGGCCAACATTCAGCACCGTATAACATCGCCGGACAAATTGCTGTCCTATAGAATTTGCTTTTTAGCTTTTGTGGCACCCTCTTGTCACAAAGGATGCCAGAAGCTTGCCGCCATTTCAACCAGCCAGCTGAAATTCTATGCCTAACATCTTCATCAATGTCGCCATCCTTTTGTAGCACCGATCCTAAATACCGAAAAATATCCTTCTGGACCACCACTTGCCCATCTATACTAACGTCTCCCCCCTCATGTCTAGTCGCGCTGAAATCGCACATCATGTACTCGGTCTTGGTCCTACTAAGTTTGAACCCTTTCGACTCTAACGTGCGTATCCACAGCTCTAACTTCCTATTAACCCCTGCCCTACTCTCGTCAACTGGCACCACATCATCAGCAAAGAGCATACATCAAGGGATCTCACCTTGTATATCCCTTGTGACCTCATCCATCACTAAAGCAAATAATTAAGGGCTCAATGCTGACCCCTGGTGTAGGCCTATGTTAATAGAAAAGTCAGTGGTGTTGCCATCACATGTCCGGACAAACGTCGTCGCATCCTTGTACATATTCTTAATGAGGGTAATGTATTTAGTTGGGACTTTGTGCTTCTTCAAGGCCCACCACATGATATTTCTCGGTACTTTGTCATATGCCTTCTCAAGGTCAATGAAGACCATGTGCAAGTCCTTCTTCTGCTCCCTATATCTCTCCATCAATTGTCGTATTAAGAAAATCGCCTCCATGGTTGACCTTCCAGGCATGAACCCAAATTGGTTTTGGGTCAGTGCAAAATAACAAATTGCTACCTTTATATCTTGTAATTAACAATGACCAATGTCCTCAAGCAGGTTCTGTCCAACTTGGTTTCTTGCCTAGAGAGGTTGCTAAGTGGGTAGCTCCCCTCAGTGACTCAGGATTATTCAATTTCTCTGGATTTATCTACCCTAGAGAAGCCTTGGAGGCTGCATTCGGAGTAACTAATACAAAAGTGCACTTGCTTCTGTCTGTATCGAAGATACATCAGAAAGTTTCTAAGAGACCTTTTTTCTTAAGTTTGCGGTACTATTGTGAAACTTCTCCATGTGTATCCTAAACGCTTTCAATGAAATCCAGGGTCCAGAGTTTTCTCGAATTTCAGGGCTAATGTGCGGCGAGCTTATCCCACCACTGTGCTCACTTATAGCATCCGTGAAGCGGTGCCTTGGACTTTGGCGGCTAGAAGAGGTTTGCAATTTTATATGATTAAATTATGTTGACGAAAGCATATAATTTATAAACTGAACTAAGGTTTGTTAAGCTGATTTAATATTTTTGTTGAAATCAGTGGGTATACTTACTGAAAGACTAAATGACTAATAGTGGTATGAAGCTGATTGATAACTCAAAACCTTTTTTTGGTCACCATCTGTGAGCAAGTTTTCCAATTCTCGATTTCGAAGGCCTTTGCACTAAGCGTTTAACTTTTCTGCACGGAGTCAAGCAACCAATATTACATTTCAGTTTTTTTTTCTCACTGTCACTGCTTGATGCAATTTGGTGCCAGTAGTATGGAGTGAAAGAATTTCACAGGAAACACTTCAATTTCCAAAGGTGCCTTCAATGAGAGCCTAAAACAGAAAAATAAATGTAAATTATAGGAATCAGATCGGCTTTACGCTTATTTCCTCTCGTTTGATCAGTTTGGTTTCTTGGTTTACACTTCATGACCCTTTAGATGCTTGTGTTACTTGTTCATACTACCTGTCCTGTTTACTGATATTAACCAACGTTTTCTAATTCTACTTACACTGATTTCAAGCAGGTATTGTCAAACATCAAGTGGCCTGAAACACTCGAGACTGATTTTATCTACAGTGAGAAAACAATCGATGTTCTATTACTGTAATTTGTTATCGTATTAAGGTTTCTTACTCAAATAAATTATATAATAGGTGCTTCATCCATTGGGACTTCAATTAATCCACAGTTCATTGCAAGCTTTGCTTCTGCCACTAGTAAACGACTCCATCAGGATTTTGACTCTCAAGAGTCTGATCCAGAGGTAATTCTTAACTGTTTCCTGAAGCTTACTGTATACTGCGATATTTTATCTTGATGGACATGATCACTTAAGGGTTCCTTAATTTATCTAGTGGGATTGCTGGACAGCAAAGCATGAGCTGAAGAAGCCATCAATCAGTCTGTTGTTTCCAACAATTGACAGGGTGAAAAAAGGGGCTTGTGGAATTCAATTGTGCCAGAGTTTGCTTTCTCTACCTGAGGTGGATTCTCTTTTGACATTGAAATATTCATCTATAAGAACTCATGACATATGTTCACTACATTCAATCTGGAAAGTCTGCACATTGAAATGGAAGTCATATATTTCTAGTTAGAGAAGCAAGTGCTAAAATACTTTAAAATTTGAGATTGCCCCCTGCGTAGGAGCTCTATGGCATATGACTTTATTTCTCATACCAATCTCACATGATTCCTTTTTGCAGAAAACATGGCAAAGATTGAGATCAACCGGCTTATTCCATGATGCAATCCCTCAATAGTATGCCAGGATAGGGCATCCTATGCATGTTAAGGTATGTTTTGTTTGGGGAATGACCAAGGTTCAAGAAATCGCATTAATCGCAAGATTAATCGCGATTATGCGTTGTGCACCGGGTAAACGCATCGATTACAACTTAATCGAGCATTTAATCGCTGGACGTGTTTAATCGAGTGTGTAATCGCGCGGCCTCGTGTAATCGCTAGAAACGCGCGCGTAACCTGTCGAAAATCGTTGGCGCAGTTCCCACGGGCGCGAAAGCGGGAAGCGGGCGCAAGATTGGCGCGCGGCGCGGCGCGAAAGCGGGCGGGAAAGAATCACGCGCGGCGGGAAAGATTGGCGCGGGTCCGTCGGGTTACCTCTCTGTCGCGCCCTTCCCAATCCATAGCCGCCGCATTTGCTCGTCCACCGCGCCTCCCTGCTCATCCGGACGTCCGCCGTGCCTCCCTGCGCCGCATTTGCAAAGTTTGATGGAAAAAAGAGATGCACTAAGGAAGATGGTGGTTGATCCAAAATGGGATGAAATACCAGATGTGAAGACAAGAAAGGGAAAAGATGCAACAGCCACTATGCTGAGTGTTCCCTTCTGGAAAAGTGTAGCACTTTTCCAGAAGGTTTTTGAACCTTTGGTGAGGCTACTTCGTTTGGTTGATGGGGATGTGAGGCTAGCCATGGCTTTTCTTTATGGTGAGCTAATTAAGGCAAAGAAGGAGATCAAGGAAGCCTTTGGCAATGTGGAGAATAACTACAAAGATGTCATGGCTATTGTTGACAAGAAGATGAAGGACAGATTTGATTCCAGCTTGCATGTTGCTGCATACTTGCTGAATCCATACTACTCCTATAGAGATGCTGCCATCTTTGATGATTCAAGTGCTGTGGAAAAGTTCATGCTTTGTTGTGAGACATTTTTCGAAGGTGATGAAGAAAAAGAGTACTTGGCTGTTAATGAAGATTTTGACAAGTTTCGGACGAAGCAAGGTTCCTTTGGAAAGAAGATGGCAAGAAGTTGTGAACGATTTGAGTTCAACCCTGGTATTATTCTCTTCATTTCAGTAGCCATTTTGCTTCTTCACTCCACCTTAACTAATCTTATTCGCTTCATTTTGACTGTTAGCATCTTGGTGGAGGATCTATGGAGGTGGAGCACCAAATTTGCAACGCATGGCTTCTCGAATCCTCTCATTGACAGCAAGCTCCTCCGGATGTGAAAGGAATTGGAGCACTTTTGAGTTTGTTAGTTACTAAAACTCTGCCTATAAAAATATTGCCATGACTTGTCTCATTTACTAATGTTTATTTCTTCCATTTGTATTCTGTAGATACATACCAAGAGAAGAAATAGACTAAAAATAGAGCGCCTCAACATGTTAGTCTACGTGCAATTTAATACAAGGCTGCTGTCCAAGAAGGAGAAAATCAGCAACAAGAAATCTTATGAAGTCCTCCTAAGCAATGATGCTGCTGAAGCACAAGGTTTTTTTATGAGGGAGGGGATGAACAAGTTTTGGTGGTGTTTAGGGACCCGGATGAGGCTGAGGCTGAAGTTCCTGGAATTGGGATGACATGGCGTATCCTTGGAGATGCAGTGGGAGCAGATGAGCAGCTTCAACCTCGTAGGAGTGGAAGGAATCAGCCTAGAGATTTACATGAAGAAGAAGAGTTCGAATCTGAAGCCGACAGTGACTATGAGGAAGAGCAAATTCCTTTTGAGGATGATGAAGATGAAATACTAGGAGCAAATTCCTTTGAGGATTGAAGCTGCCTGGACTGTGGGCTGCTGCATGTTGTGTTTGCCTATCATATTTTGCTTGATGGTGCATTTGTGCTATGTACTATTAGCTGCTAGCTGCTAGCTGCTGCTATGACTTTTAAGTTCTTATTTTCTTCGTGTTAGAAATTTGAACTATGAACTATGCTATGTCATCATGTGGCTATCTGCTACTTCATGTGGACTGGTGTGCTGCAGGCTGCAGCTGTTAATTTCATGTTCATTGTCATTCTTTCTTTCTTTTCTTGGTCATATTCTATTGTTAATGTCCATCTGTCATCTTTTTGTTTTTTTCATGAACTTAAACAGTTAAACTAATTAGGTTGTTGTCATTTGTGTAGGTACAGTTGCTGTCCAGCAAAGAAGATGGCCAGAGGAAAGAAATTACTGGTGTAAGACCTCTTGAAAACCTCCTTTTTTATTTTTTTGGCAATATTAGTACAAATGATTAATCACGTTTAATCACGATTATTCACGATTACTCTTTTACTGTGCTCGAGCGCGCGCACAGCGCGTAGCGATTTTTTGAACCTTGGGAATGACATAGAATTAAATATTCTTGGCCTTTCTTTAGTTATTGGGAAATTATTGGAAAATAGTCCAAGGTAAATAATGGCAAAGAAATGACACCCAACAACAGTTCTTTCAGACTATTATATGGTTGAAGGCATTGACAGTCTGTTAGAGAAATGGTCCAGTTATGGCTTCAACGGTTCAACCAATGGCTAATGCTCTTGATTTCATCCTTTCTGGATAAGCTGTCTACCATCATCTTGGATAGAAAAAAAAACTTGACCTGCGGGGGGAAGACCGCCCCCCACAGCATTATATTAAAAAGACATTCTCACACAGTTCAAGAAACCTCCGAACCTCTGGCTCCACTCATACATAGCGGCCTGTCGTCTTGTGAGTTCGGCCGGACCCCAGACTATGCTTTGGATATAGGAACAGGCGAGGGGATTTTTTTGTGCAAATCACAGGAGTCTAGCTAACTCCCGACCTGGAGGTTCGCAACTGGATGTCCTACCAACCGGGCTAAAGTCCCCTTTGGATAGAAGCATCCTATGTAACTTCCTTTCTGCTGTTTACCTTGAGTTATTGTTGCATAATAATGATGCTGCCTGAAAAAGTGAAAAGTTCAATTTCTTACATAAACTCCAGCTATGATTGTGACACTATTCTCTATGACAGGTTGCTCAAAGACGCTTTAAGTCGCAATTTGGTGGACACTTGTTCGGCTGGACTTACTGTGGATCTCACAATTTCAGTCCGGCAGCATGGGGACAACTCCTTTCTCCTCCCTCCAAAGCAAATCCTACCGAAGCCAGATCAGCACCTTCTGGCCCAAGGCTGTACATTTGCAACTATGAGCTCGGCATCATACTCATTTCTCCATCACCAGGCAAGTCAAAGCATGGAAGTGAAAGTAGGCACAGTATGGAGGCCATTGACCTACCATTTGCGTGCCTCCACCGCGATACGAGGGGAGCGATAGGCCAGCGACTCGGTTGGCCATGCGAGAGGCTGCGGCTGAAGCTTGTGTTCTGCAGAGTAACGATGTTGTAGACTTGTCAGACGACACTGATGAAGGTGTGCCAGATGAAGATGATGAGCAGGAAGCTGAGCTATCTGATTGTTCTCAACAAGAGAAGGAAGATGAGAAGATTTATGCAGAGACCCTATGGGGGCAGGTCGATTCTTCTCAGATCCAGGAAAAGGATTAGTGAAGTTGGAGTTCGGTTCTTTGTGCAGTCTTACAGATTCAGTTCGTTGAACTAAGTTCAATGGAGATGTGTCATAAATAGAGTACAGTACAGAATGTTGATATGACAGACTGTTTAAAAAGCTGTTCTTGGAACTTCCTGAAGGAGAACAAGTTGTTGTATTCACTCCGTTCGGCTGAAGCAGCAGGCTGCTTCCGGCTGCAGCTAGCTGCCTGCTGGTTGCGGCTAGCTGCTTTCGGCTGCTGCAGCGCAGCCAGCAATTGAGCAGCCGAGGACTCCTGAAGATTTAAAGTCTGATTTCAAGGGCAGGCAAGCACAATCTGAGGACTAAAAAGGCTGCCCGAGCTAGGATTCTACCTTATTACTGAAGCAGATAATGCTGATTCCATTTTTTATTGATTTGTCTGATTAGATTTATGTTGTGCAGATATCATGTAAGTCATTCTTTCGTGTATTGAAAAATTTTGGTTGTTTATGCACAATCATCATTATTCATTAGACGATTGTGCAGCGCTGTACATAGTTTGTTGAATACTCTCTCCGTTCTAAAAAAACAAGTCATCTTAAAATTTTTAAAACAAAATAACAAGACAACAATGACCATGTTTGCCTTTTGAAATAGTGTAAGATGACTTGTTATTTAAAACAAAATTTGAATTCTAGAATAACTTTACAATAATATACCGAAGATTCACGCTTCAGACATGAGTGGTCTCCATTTCCCGGCCTGGCAATCTCCTGTCGGCATGCCCGGACGCCGAGTTCGTTGCAAATACGTAAACAGCATCGCAACATCCGAGCCGTCCAATCGGGATCTGGACAGTACGTCACGCTTTTCCCGTTTCGTTTCGCCGTTTGCTGAGCACAAAAAGATCCACAGGAAAAACAAGCGGGCGACGTGGCAGCGTGACGCCTCACTCCAGCTCCAGCAGGCAGCAGCCCCACAGCCACCGGGGACGACGAGGCAGCCCCACCGCCCCCCACGCGGGCGTGCCCTGCGCCACCACCACCTTCCGGCCGCTCCCGACGTCGCGCACTCGCCTTCTCACACCTCCGCAAGCTCAGCCCCAGGCCCATCGAGCGGCGGAGCCCATGGCCCCCTCGCCGCTGCTCGTCCGGCCGCCGGGCGCCGGCGCCGGCCAGCTCGCCCCTTTCCCCTCGCCGGTGCCCGCCCGCGGTAGCCGCGGCGGCGTCGGTCCGCGCGGCTCCCGCCCCCACCGCCGCGTTCCCATACTCTAGGTTATCTTTTCCTCCCTCCCCTCCCCCTCCTCTCCCCCTCAAAGTTTTCGTGGGGACATGGTTTCTCTTGGTCGCGCAGGCTCCGTACCAAGTGCAGGTTCGCCGCGTCGGATGTCAGGGAGGACTACTCCTCCACCCCGATCGATATTGTCGCTGATGTGAAGACCGAGAAGGCATGTACTACGTATTTGAGCAGCTGAAGTCTCTACCATTTCAGCATTTGTCAGGTTAAGCCGGTTTTTCCTCACCGTTCTGAAGTGTTTCTCTATGGTTGCAGATTGTGGTGTTGGGCGGAAGTGGATTCGTTGGCTCTGCGATTTGCAAAGCTGCTGTTTCTGAAGGCATTGAGATTGTGAGCTTGAGCAGGTACCTCTTTTCCTCTTGTATGAGAAGCGATTAAACTGATATGGAAATCAATTCACTATGAAGCAGTTGCAGTTTCCACATTCCAGAATATATTCAATAATTTTAAGTTTTGACTCCCATCTATTGATTTCTTCAGTGGCCCCTTTATTTTACCAAATTTAACGACCCGAGTTCATGGTCATTAATCTGTATGCCAATGAAACATGAAAGGTTACCCTTGTAGTGTTTCTGGGTACCAAACCTGCATTGTGGTGACATTTACACATTCTGCTTCATTTTGTGTTGATGGGCAGGTCAGGAAGACCATCTTACTCTGATTCCTGGGTTGATCAAGTAAATTGGCAAGCAGGTACGCTTATGATATTATATGTTGTGGCAAGTTTGGTGATTAGCTTTAGCTCCCTCAGGTTAGTTAACTTAATTCCCTTACTTGTTAGGTCTCCCAAATTATATCTTTATCAAGTGATTGGGCATACAATTGAATGGAGAATGGAAATAATTAAATAATAAAATTCCTCATCTAGAGCAATAGCTGTTCTGTAAGAAATACAATATGTATTGATGTCACTGTCATGCTTGTTTTTTACATATATTGGCTATTGCAAAATAATGTAAACATAAATATATTGTGTCTTTATTTTGGCCTTGCTCACTGGCTTATTACAATTCTCTTTATTTGTGAAAAAAATGGTTTAACAAAGTGCAACTGAGACTGAATTTCCTGTTACAAACTTGTCCTTCAAATATGTGGCAGACCCACATGGTCTGATAATCGATTTTCAAGAGATTGTGATTTAAATGTTGTGTGGCACTCTAGTATTTAGTTTAAGCATCTTAATGTGATGTAGGAGATGTTTTCTACGCAAGATGGGATGAAGTATTGGTTGGAGCTACTGCTGTTGTGTCCACCCTTGGAGGATTTGGCAATGAAGAACAAATGAAAAGGATAAATGGTGAGGCAAATATCATAGCAGTAAATGCTGCAAAAGAATATGGTAAGTGTGATGGATGTGATGGTACAGATAGGACACGCGAGAAGGAAGGATTGAACCCTACTGTTCTTGCGGCTTGGAGACTCGTAGGAGGGCAGGGTCTAGCCCTACTGCTCTCACGGCTTAAGATAAACACCACCGGGAAGCTAGCCGGGTGGAGTCGGCTTGGGGGGAGACTAGACTTTTGGGGGACTTGGGAATTGATTCTTGTTCATTGTTTCATTGCTTAATTAAAAGAGATACAATCCCATCCTTATATAGATGGGCTGACTTGACTCTTAAGAAACCCTAACTTAACCCTTAAGAAACCAATCTCTAAATTTAAGGAAATAACAAACTAATCTAATCTTTCCTAATACCCTAGATTCATTACTGTTCACAGCGTGAACAGTACTTTCTACCCATAACATCTCCTCCCTCCTTCGAAGACAGCTCGGCCTCGAGCTGTGGTGGTCTGGTGGAGGCCATGGCTCCAGCCCTTCATAACCCCATGGCAGAACCAGATGGCAACGATGATGGCGACAAAGTGGCGGCGGCGGGCGACGGCGATGGAGCGGTGGGGTTTTGGAGGAACGCCTGGATGCTGATACCAGATGTGATGGTACAGATAGGACACGCGAGAAGGAAGGATTGAACCCTACTGTTCTTGCGGCTTGGAGACTCGTAGGAGGGCTGGGTCTAGCCCTACTTCTCTCACGGCTTAAGATAAACACCACCGGGAAGATAGCCGGGTGGAGTCGGCTTGGGGGGGAGACTAGACTTTTGGGGGACTTGGGAATTGATTCTTGTTCATTGTTTCATTGCTTAATTAAAAGAGATACAATCCCATCCTTATATAGATGGGCTGACTTGACTCTTAAGAAACCCTAACTTAACCCTTAAGAAATCAATCTCTAAATTTAAGGAAATAACAAACTAATCTAATCTTTCATAATATCCTAGATTCATTACTGTTCACGACGTGAACAGTACTTTCTGCCCATAACAGTAAGTATTATGTAATGCCCTATGACAATGATATGCCAATTTGTATGCACCTACGTTCTATATTGGCAATTTAGGAGATTGATGTGAGTTGACTAAGATTGTTCAAACAGCTACATAGAAAGACACTTTATTTTTCTTTTATGGGGCTATGCATTTGGCACCAATGTGATTTGGCTCATGTCACCGGCCAACGCCCCCCCCCCCAGGTAGGGCTATAAAAATCCTGCTTTGACAACTATTTGTAATAGTTTGGTGGTAATGTAAATTACTATATGTTGGCACTGAAATGTTGGAACCTGAATGTCATAAAACAATTATATGAACCTAAAGAAAGATGGTAAGAAACCTAGTTGCTTTTTTTTCTAAAGTCATGTCTACTTAGTGCGACCAACATATTGACCTTTAGTTTCATCAGAATTTGAGCTACGGGGATCTGGTTATCTACAACTTTTAATTATCAAAGTTTAAGTTACTGTATTTGGTTAGAGCTTGCTTTCTTAGTTTAATCTTCTCAAGGAATGACATGAGGTGGATTATTGTGTTACCTTATCCTTTCCTTTGGGGTTGTTTATAAATAAAAGAGCATATAATAAGCAATTAAGCATATTCATGTGTTATTCCACAGGAGTCCCAAAGTTCAATTTAATCTCTGTTCATGACTACAATCTTCCATCCTTTCTTCTTACCTCGGGATACTTCACGGGTAAGAGAAAGGCTGAGTCTGAAGTCCTCGCAAAATACCCAGGCTCAGGTTAGAAACACTTCACAACATTATCCTCAGATTTTCTCTCTAAATTTATACATCTTGTCATCTTTTGAACCTACTTTTCTTTATCTTCTACAGGTGTTGTGTTGAGGCCAGGCTTCATTTACGGTAAAAGGAAAGTAAATGGCTTTGAGATACCGCTCGACACTGTCGGAGAACCATTAGAGAAGCTGCTTTCCTCGGTTGAAAACTTCACCAAACCGTTGAGTTCACTGCCTGCTTCTGACCTAGTCCTTGCACCCCCTGTGAGCGTGGATGATGTCGCATACGCTGCAATAAATGCAGTCGTAGATGACAGCTTCTTCGGGGTGTTCACGATCGAGCAAATCAAGGAAGCCGCTGCCAAAGTAAGATTGTGAACCTGGAGCCTTGTTTCGCTGTCTCTGAAGGTGTCATAGATGGAAAGTTTCTAAATTCAGCAGTAACTCGAATGATCCCTGTGGATCTTTACCCACTGAATCTTTGACCATAGTCGATAGTTCAGAAATTAGTGCAACTTAGTTCTTTTGTTTATGCTGTAATTTTGCACCCCTCAGGAGCCAACTGAATGAATTGTACCGTGGGTCGCAGAATTTGTCATGTCGGTTGAATAGGGTTTATTATGATGGGTTCTTGCGTTCACTGTTCTCATCGACGAGGTTGAATTTGACGGTGATGCCGCCCAGGAGGCGCCTGCCGTTGGCGGCCTCGACGGCGCGCAACACACGCATGGCGTCGTCTAGATGTAAACCCGGCCACGAGCGAGTACCACCGCAGCGACGAATAGGAGACGAACTGTGTGAGGCGACGGACAGAGGAGGGAGGGGTCAGGGGAGTGACGATGTGAGAAGGTTGAGCTTCTTCTTCAAAACAAAAAGCCCTAGGAGATCGAGGGTAAGGAGCAACTATCTAGTTATAATGCTATATAGTACAACCTTTCAATCTGTGCCCGAAAAGCCTGGTGCAGGCAGGAATTTGGACATAGGCACTGTTTGTTTCCTTACAGTTTTCATGGACTAAACGCTATGCATAACTTGGAACACATTAGACATCTTATCACGCAACATGGGCCAAGTGAACGTGAACAACAGAGATTGCTCAGCTCAGTCACTGAATTCAAGCATCGCCAGACCCAGACCCTGGAACAGACCAGAACGGCCTCACGCTGTTTTAGTGTCAGAAATGGTGTTACAATAGTCAAACTTATGACCAATTTTATTTCGTCATTGATGCTGAATGGTTATATGATGATCCAGCCTTGTCACAATTCAATATTGGAACGTCACAAGTGGGTAATATGGATGACGCAAATGACCCGTGACAAAAATATTTGTTTTTCTGTGATTTTTTTATGTTTGTCGTAAATTTGAAGTGCAAGTGCTTCGTCACCAATAATTAACGACGAACCATAAAATTTCATTATTCAATGATGAAATTTAGAACATCACAAGGAAAATGTCGTGGATGGGCACATTTTTACTAGTGAAGGTTGTGGTAACTAATAAATCTGACATTTCTTATTACGCCAACATTTTTCTAAAGAGAGTCTATAAGTGGGGATTCAGAAACATGACACTCTGTACTCAGTTAAGCATCTCCACAGAAGATGAATTTGCAATAAATAATTTCCCCTACGTGGTTTATGCAATTATGTTTTATGCAAGAATTGATCTGTTAGATTAGATAGAAAACCATTATTTCCCCTAGGTGAACCATAAAAACCTCTAATTTTTTTAATATTCCGAAGATCTCATTTCAACCGTGCAACCACATCTACTGATATGCACTTTGAGGCAAACTATCAAGGTTAATTGGGTGGCTAGGTGTCCAATACCAATCAAATGCCTATTTGAAATTGTACATAAAAAATTTAATCTAGTGTTTGAAGATTATAAATGACATTATTGTACCACCCCAAATATTAAGTGGTAAACGAAGTATGAAATGCCTCGACATGACAGGAAGCAAAGGGGCCTGCAACTTCTTACAGTTCCAGAATTATGCTTCTGGAATTTAAATACGCATTATATTCCGCTATCACAGTGGTGACCTGAAAAGGATGTGGTGTAACTAGAATCTCAACGGATGTGAACTATAAGGTATGGATATATACCGGACATTTTGCAGAATTCCATCAGTTGATGCACTTCTTTCAAATCATCTAAGATCATGTCAGCTAGTAGTATTCACTGTAGGCATGGAACAAGATGGATGACTGAACTAAATCATTGATATACACATGTCCAATTTTATTCTCTATCACATTGCACAAAGCGAAATCCTTTTGATAACACCATCAACTTAGGAAGTGAACCTACATTTTGGAAACAGTAGTTAGAAAAGAAAATGATGCAGCACCTTAGTATATGTAATATGGTCTTGTGCTTGTAAGTCAACTCTAATGATGGTAAACTTCGTAATGTGATTTTTCCAAGTGCGACAGCTCATTTTCCAAGACATCTACCCATTTATCTTCATCTGTTTCATGGCGTAACATGCTTCCTAGTGTCTTAATTACTAACGGCAATCCCTGACATCTTTTAACAATGTTCTTCCCAATCTCAATCAGATTTGCTGGAGCGTCAAACGCTTGATCAGGAAATACTACTTGGTTGAACAAGGACCAGCTCTCATCAATACTTAAGCAGCTTGGGCGATGGGAAGGCATTGTCTGCACTAGTCTGGCAACTTCCTCGCTCCGAGAGGTTAATATGATTTTACAAATCCTTGCAAAACACATAGGCAGACACAATGATTCCCAGCAGTCTCCCCGCTCATTCTGTACATCATCCAACACAAGTAGAATTCTCTTATCCTTCATCTCATCGGCCAGTTTCTCCTGGAGGTCAGAAAGTTCTGTAAAATCGCATGCCCCTTGCGTTAATGAATTGATGATGTCCCTTGTTATTGTACTGACATCGAAATTCTCAGACACATAAACCCAAGCATGGTTGTCAAATGACTGGCGCACTCTCGGGTCGTTGTACACAAGTTGTGCTAGCGTTGTCTTGCCTAATCCTCCGGTACCAACAATTGCCATGACGGATACATGCCTTCCTCCATTATTTTCCCCTTCCCCAGACAGTATTTTCTCCACAATTATATCTATATCTTTGTTTCGCCCCAGAATCCCCTTCTCAAGTACACAAGAGGTGGTATGCCTCAGACTACTGACATCAGGAGTGAGCAGTCTCTCTCCATCATCCTCTGATAAACTGAAATGGGTTGAGAAATGCTTGATTTCGTCAAATCTCTCTGTTATTTTGGTTACTCGAGAAAGGAACTCATATGGAACCTGTACGACACCAGTGTCGCCGGAGTCTGTCTCATTTTCCTGTTTTGATCAAGAAAGAAGAAAAGCTTAACCAGCATTAATGTACTCTTCCATTTTATAGTTATTAATGCAACAATAAGAAGCCAAATATGATTTTGTGATGAAAAAATCAAGCAGAACAGAAACCTTTTGTGCAAATTAACTAGATTAGAATGAGTTCAAAGACACAAGAATGAACAAAACTTCCAATAAATAAATTTCTGTGAGGTGGTATATAAAGTAACCTCGTGGCGCTTGCGCTTGCCGGTGAAGTGATATCTGGTTGATTGTTTGAGGGCCTCCATCTTACAGCGGCCGGCTTGATACTCATACTCCTTAACAACGCCCTCGATGTCTTCCGCCAGCTCCTTGAGCTCCCTGAGCCGCAAACTGGTGGATTCCTCCCGGATGTTCCAGTGCTCCTCAGCGTCGTGCAGGGTTGCCAGGATCCGTCGTGTGGTTCTCTCCAGCTTCCTTAGGTCCTCCAGATCCATGGCCACCCATGACGACGATGAGGGTACCAAGGTGAATGCCCGTAGGAAGGAGAAGAGCTTCTCCCATGCCGTCCCGGCGGAGAGAGCTGATGCCAGCACCGCTACTCCGGACATCCTGATCCACCTTTGGGCTTTGGCTGGGCTGGTTGACCAGGATGAACACGGGGATGTAGGGAAAGAGTAGGAGCCTTCCCGACAAGGGCAGTGATCAACGGGACAGATTCATCACATGGTAGGCCCAAGCAATTATATACACCACCAGAATCCACGGGTTTGCCGTGTGCCAGGAACACACGGCAAAGCCCCAAATACACACGGCAAGAAGTTTGCCGTGTGTAACATACGGCAAACGTAGCACGGCAACTAGTGTCTTTTGTCGCGCGCACGGCAAAGACATGTGCCGTGTGTATTTTTGACACTCGGCAAAAATTTTATGAAAAATTAAAAAAAAACAAAAAATCCGTCAGCCACAGCTACCCCCACCGGCGGCCGCCATGGCCCCCGCCTCCAGCCCGCCGCCCATGCTGCCGCTGCTGCCCTGGCGGCCGCTGGCACGTCACCACCAGCACCCCGCCGGGCCTCGGCCGCCTTCCCCACGCCGCCGCACCACCGGCCGCACCCCCGCCACCGCCGCACCTTTGGCCGCCGCCACCACCACGTCGCCACCCCACCCGTGGAAAAAAAAAGGAGATGCCAGAGAGAGAACATAGGTCGGAGGTGAGGGGGAAGGAGAGGAGGCACACCGCCGGATCCGGATCTGGCGCCTCCACCGCCGCCGTTGGGAGCTCGGGCCGCCACCGCCGCCGATAGGAAGACGAGGCCGTGCGCGGCCCCCTCCCCTACTCCTCCCCCGAGCTCGAGGCCAGCGAGATCCGGCGTGCCGGGAGTCGTCCCGAGCCAGAGGAGGGAGGGGGCGTGGATCCGACGGAGGAGCCCTCGCCGCCGCCGAGGAAGACGAGGTCGCGCGCGGATCCGGCGGAGGGAGGCCGGGAGTCGTCCCGCCGTGGAGTCAGAGGAGGGAGGGGGCAGGGGCAGGGGCGGCAGCGGCATGAGAGGGAGGGGGCGGCGGTGGGAGTCGATTGAGAGAGAGAGGGGCCGGAGGAGAGGAAGAGATTGAGTGAGAAAGAGAGGGGGGGTTGGGGATAAGAGATTGGGTGGCCACGGGTGGAGTATGTAACACTCTTGGTGTCTGCACAGTAATTAAAAAGGTGTCTGCACAGTAATTGGGTATATTTTATATGCATCATGTGTGTGAATTGCTTGAAAAGGATCTTTTAGTAAATATAAAGGTTATATGTGTAATTATAATTTTATGCAAGGTCCTTTCTGTAGTTATGTTGATTAGGTTGTGTAATTATAGCTTTGGCGGAGGGTTTTTTTGCAAAATTCAGTGCATTTAATGCATGGCGGCAAAATTTGCTTTTAAGTGTAAGTTTAAAGTGTTTTTGTATTGAAAAAGACAAAATTCCTTGGAATTCAAAATCCCTTCAATGTTTTTAAATTTAGCTCTTGAATCTTTGGTCAAATAAATTTTTGCACAACATCAAAGTTGTAGATTTTGAAAAGTTGAACAACTTTCATGTTGGGCACTTTTCCATTTGAGCTTTAGTTCAAAAGTTATTGCTTGTTTACAGAGTGGTCCCTGGAATTTTCTGAAATTGCAAAATGACCCTTATCCCCTTCCCCCACCTCCCTGCTCTGTTTCTCGCTGTCGCCCACCGACAGCGCCGCCCGCCGGCGCCGTGGAGAGCCTTCCCGGCCACCTTTTCCGTCGCGCTGGCGCCCACGCGTCGCTCTGCTCCTCCTCCCCCTCCTGTTGCCTCGCGCTGGAGCCCCCCGGCCGTGCCACGCGCGCCGCCGAGCCCAGAAGCGTCCGCGCCGCCGCCACCTCGCCGTCACGGTGGAGCGCCCGCTGCAGAAGCCGCCGCCCTCTTCTAGCGCGCGCCTGAGCCCTACAAATACCCCAGAAACCGATTCCTATCGCCCTTTTGCTCTCTCCTCGCCCCCACGCCACAGAACGCCGCCGCCGCCCCGCTTGAACACCGGCGAGCTCACCCCGCCGCGGAGCCGCCACCACAGACCCGCTCCACCCCAATAGCCCCCACCATTAGCCGCGCCTCGTCCTAGCGCAGCTTCCTAGCCGCTTCTCGTCGCCCAAAACCCACCGGAGCTACCCCGCCGCCGTGCTCCGAGCCCCGCAAGCCGCCGCTCGCCGTGGACCGACCCCTCCCTCCCTCATTTCGCGCCTCAAGAGCCTCCAGAGAACCGCATCGACCTCTACTCCTTTTCCCCCAACCCATACCTCGCCGCCGGTGAGCCCGTCGCCGGGAAATGGCCGGTCAAACCCCGCCTCCCCTCTCTGACCCAGCCAAGGACCCTCGGGTTTGAATTCGAGAAAGCCCAGGGGGTTATTTGAATAGCTCAAGACACATATGAATAGTGCTCTAGGGACTTCCTTGTGATGTTTTTCAGTGATTTTTGAAATTCAATATCAATTCGTGGAAAATTTGGAAAATAGCAAATCTAGATGTTTTGGAATCCTCTTGAAGAGCTCTATGCAGTAGAACCATAATATGTTAGGCTTTAGTTGAAAGTTTTTGCTGTAGAATTTGATTTGTGTTACTAGTGCATAAATATTGATTGATTTTATCTTTTTCTTATCTACTGTTTGAAGCCATGTATTGCAGTGAAACTTTTATGGTTGTTTGTTCTTGTAACACTAGTTTTGCTATAAAAATTTCATGATCAGTTCTCTTGTGTAGCTTTTTATTTGATTTAATGTTTGTTTAGTAGACTTTAATTATGGTAAATAGTTTATTTTCATAATAAATCATGATAATATTTCTACATGTTCTTCTGGAGTAGTTTAGCTTGTACAGAAAGTTTGAGCCTCAGTTCATGGATAGAACATGAGCTAAAAATGAATCTTGCTAATCTTATTTCTGTTTTGTTTATTTTCTCAGAATTAATTCGGTGTACATAAAATCATGAAAAATTCACAGTTGCTAGTTCATTTCTGTGTAGATCTCCTGTTAAATTTTGAGATTCTGCTTTGCTATATTTTGACCTGTATAATTCAAGCTTGCTCTAGGTGTTGTCTGAATGAATGAATTGTTGTGATTAAATGGCTACATTTCTTGGGATGATTTTTACAGGGTAGCTTAATCTGTTCATTTTCTGTTTAGGGTAATTTTTGCTAAATTTATTTCTGTTTATACTCTGAGTTGTTAATTTATTAGCAACCCTTGATTTATTTGTTATAGGAAATCACGCCCACTTGTTTGTGAAGTTAGTAGACTTCATTTGTGCTGTTGATCATGATGCCTTGTGTAGATAGATTTGTTATTTAACTACTCTATAAACGATTGCTCATATGTGTTTATAATGTTGTTCTTGCATTACATATAGATACGACTACTTTGTCGGACGGGACGTACGAGCTGATCCCGGAATCTGACGGAGGTGATCTCGAAGCTCAAGTAAACACTGCTGAACTAACTGAAGCCCCGGACCAAAGTTCGAAAGAGCCTAGGGCTGAAATAGTTAGCAACTACCGAGAAGGCAAGCCCCGGACATAACCTATATTTCAAATTATTATCATTTACTGTTGTTACTTGCTTATGCATTTACAGTTCTTAGTAGTTGAATTGAAACCCTAGATGCATGAGCCTAGGAACCTATGTACTGAATACTAGACTTGAGTTCGACTACTTGCTAAGCTTATAGGACCGGTAAAAATCGAGTGATTGCCTGTCACTCGCGAGCTTTATAGGAATTGTTTGTTTACTTTATGTTATCAATATAAGGACGACGGACGGGGTTGTGATCGATATCATGACTTTATGTGAGACCCCGTCTGTGTTGATGAACTTGTTAAGATCGCGGTGTGTGGTAGTGCTGGTTAAGTTTTTGAAAGTACTAGCCACATGCCGTAAATATGGTACGCGGCAAGCCTAGTAGCCGATTGGACCGGGGAGTGGATATACCTTTCACTCTCTCTCTTAGGGATAGGTTTTTTTATGTTGCGCAACACTACGACTTCAAGGGACAAGGTTCGGCCTTGGAGCCCTGTAGTCGGGGAGAGTGACCCTATCCACAAGCCGGAAAGAAAGGTCAACGGTTGTTTGGGAATGACCCGACGGTGTTCCAGACGTGTGTGCTAGGTTTATCCTTGCAAGGTTGAATTTCGATTCAGAATCGTCCGCCTCTCACGATGAAATGAGACTGCTTGATCTCTTTGCCACACAGAGTAAGAAGAGCAACAATATTATGATCAATCTTGATGTTTGCTTAAAGTTCTACCATGATTGAATAATAGTTGCTTACATAGAATGGTTAATCAACTAGAATCTTGAAAGTTAAAACTTGAAAGTAAGGACATACTCTTTATTGCTTTTCAGCAAAAGGAAAACCAGAGCCTCACAAAACCTTGCATAGTCTAGCTAAAGTGGGCTACTTATACCCGTTGACGGTTAAGTCTTGCTGAGTATTAGAATACTCAGTCTTGCTGTTGAAACTCTTTTTCAGGTATGAGTTTTGAGGATCAGATCGCTAGCTTGACCTATCCTTGCTCGTTGCCTCCTGGCTGGTCCGTAGAGTGGGACACGTCTTCGACCGGCAATGACTATGACGAGTGATACCATGCTTGGGCTAGCTTGGTATCCTTTTTGCGACGTGTTGTAGCCGTCGTGTTTTATCTTCCGCTGTTTAAACCCTGAAGCTTTACACTTATGGCTTGTATAACTGTTTTACTTAATTTTGGTTTGTAAGAATGATTTGAACTGGTTTGTAATCTTTACTATGCGTATGTTGTAAAATTGGGGTTGTAATATCTCTGGACTCGCCTTCGTGCGGGGTATGCTTGTTCGATCCGAGAACCGGTGGTTGTATCGGGACGTTACCCGACATACCAAGAATTGTTCCGTTTGAAGTGCGTTTGAGCTGGTGTTGCCTTTAATGGTGATGGCCTGCGCACTTGAGCCGGGATAATTTAGACGGTTCTGCCACAAGGTAGGCCCCTGGTGGTGAATTTGCCGTGTGTAGTCAGGATTACACACGGCAAAGTATTTTTTTGTCATGTGTTCCAGCTTAACACACAACAAACTAAATGTATTTATAATTATACTTAATGCATAAAATTTATCAAATTGATCCAAAAAATTACCAAAAATTAACAAGAAACAATATATATTGTCTATTGGCCATCGAAAAATTTTTGAAGCCGAAATCCAATTCGAACGTCACTTCCCTTCCAAACCTAACCACATATTTCTCAACTCTATGAAACTTCTTCGGAGATGTCTTCATTTGTAAGCATTGTGCATAAAAAAATTGCGAAAGCTACTCAAATTTTTACTACAGCTTCCACGTGTGATATCATGAGACATTGAGAAATATCATGATTTCCAGACTTCATTTTTTTAGAATTTTAAATTCATCCGGACACACTTTTGTGATCATGTTTCCTAAATAAGATGTTGGAAATTTCTTTTCATTTCATGAGTAAGGTCTCAAACTAGGCTAAATAACATGAATATTATTTTTCACTCATTTTGTTCTATTATTTGAATTACCTCCCGTTCAAATTTGACTTGATTCAAAAAATTACTTGAAATATAATTAATTAGTTAAATATAAAAAAATACAAGAATGTACCAAATTTTAATATGAAGTACCACATGTTGTATGTAGGGAGTAGAAAAAAATTTCAAAGTGCGAAGAGAAATTTTTTGTTTGGGGCAACTGGATTTGGGACGTAGGAGGGTTCCATGAAAAAGTTACTTTGCTGTGTGCCAAGAAAAAGCACACGGCAAAGTCATGCCATGTGCCAAAGGAAAGCACACGGCAAAGAATGTCTTTGCCGTGTGCCAAAAAAAGACACACGGCAAAGCATAAATTTGTCTTGTCCTTTTTTTACTGTGTGCTTTCTTTGCGACACAAGGCAAAACACCCCTTTGCCGTGTGCCCAATAAAATGCACACGGTGGACTATCGGACACACGGCAAACTACGGTTTTCCGGTAGTGAAGGAAGCAAATATCTTTCTTTATAAAGAGCTACGGCAGCTAGCTACTCCCTCCGTCCCAAAGTCATTGCAGAGATTTCAGAACATATTAACAAGAAGGTAAAATGATCATGTTTGCTCATATTTATTATCTATATTTAATAATAGTTTATTCTTACATGCACATTCATTTTCTAAATAGCATAAAGTGACTTGTTTTCTAGGATAAATTTTGAATCTTAAAATCTCTTGTTTTTTTAGACGGAGGCGTAGATTTGTTAGATTGGGAGTTAGTAAGGGCCTGATTGTTTCCCGGTGAGCCTAGCTCCGTAAGGTTCAGTGGATGCAATACCCCTCTAATTGATTGGTTGTCTGTATTCCTCTAGCCAGACTATGGATAGAAGTTGTTTAGTTGCCCGCACGAGGAAGTGTCATATAAGATAAAATATTATCTACAACTATCGTTATGATGTTTATTTTATATGAATATATTTAATAGTTCTTAGTTTATCTTATGAAACCTTAATCACCTTAGAAAAAACTAATATCACTTAATATATGCTAATTACCTACTTAATACCATCATTAACTGGTCCTCCGCCGCATACAGTGAGCCAAAGCTCGCGGGAAACGAACTTAAGCCCTGTTTAGTATCCAAAAATTTTTCTACAGTACCCATCACATCGAATATTCGGACATATGCATGAAGCATTAAATGCAGTTAAAAAAATAACTTATTACATAGTTTAACAGTAAATGACGAGACGGATCTTTTAAACTTAATTAGTCTATAATTAGATATTAATTATTAAATAACAACAAAAGTGCTACAGTATCAAAATTCAAAAAATTTCGAACCGAGACCTTCATTTGCGTCTCCCGGACCCAGGCTCGCGGCCTCCTTTTGCATGCCGTCCCTGCAACCAATCAAATTGTGATTGCATCTAGCGGACATGGGTGTAAATGGTACGGAAATTTCCCGACCGATCGAGAGGGGTCGGATAGTGATTCGGATATTATTTTTCGGATATCTGGACATTTTTCGAATATTCGGATATGAATTCGGATAATTTATTCGGATATCGGATACGGATACAATATGGATAATATCCGTATGATATCGGATATCCTGTCGGATAATCCGGATAGGTGATTCAGATATTAAATTCGGATAGTTTTATAATAGATATATATATTAACAAAAATTTAATTTAAAGTCTGAAAAATTATAACTAATTCATTTGAAATCAGAAAAATACAAAATTAGTACCAAAGTTTTTATAAAAATATAATCTACCTACTGCCACTATTTTAGTTTTACAATACAAAATATATACATTAATAAAAAATGAATTTGTTTATAAAAAAATTAGAACTAATTCATTTCAAATCAGAAAAATATAAAATTGGCACTAAAATTTTACTAAAAATATAATGTACCTATTACCTCTCTATAGAAATTGAATCTTATTTATTATTAGTGTAGTTTAAGAACTAAAGTCATACTTTAGCAATAATTCGACATTCTATTTTGAATAAATATTGCCTTTACTCGTTATCCGAATAAACATCCATGCCCGACATGATCCGCATCCGGTTCACTCCGTATTCGATACATATCTATTCGTATTCATAACCGAAGCAATCCGAATCCGTATTTGTATCCGAGACTATCCGTGTTTGAATTCGAATCCGATAAAAAATGTGAAAGCAGATACAATTTCGATAATATCCGTCCGTATCCGATCCGTTTACATCCCTAGCCAGGCCGCATGGGGCCAACCAATCAGACCCTAATAGAAAGCACTGCACTTCACATGCACAGCCAGAAGATAATCATCAAGGACCTCAACTATTTAATGTTCTGCTGAGAATATTAATTAGTTATACAATAAAAAATGAAAAAAATAATTTTATTGTGAAAGAACATTAGAAAAATAAAGTTACATCTCGCAAAGAGATTGGAATGTCTCTTTTTTTACAGATACGTCCAAGTGAGGGAGATATATCGTACACGCATTTTATTCCAGCCCGTCTCGAATTGCACATGACATAAGCATTTTTTCCGCATTCGTACCTATTGAGTACTATACTAACGCGCCAGGAATTGGCGCGCGCTCATGCGTCGCGGCCCCACGTGGGCCCGGGGTACCGTTCATCATTTTAAAAATAATAAAATGTACTGTTCATGTGGGCCGGGGGTACTGTTCATAATAAAAAATAGTAAAAAAGGTACTATTCATGTGGGCCCCACCGGGTACTGTTCATAATAAAAAAATATAATTCGAAATTAAAAATTAAAAAATTAAAAAGTGGCCCCATGTGTTTAAATGTTTAGTTTTTTATGAAAAAAATTATATACTACATTTACCTCTATTATATATTGGATTTTATTTTCACTTTGTGAACTCGCAAAATATAATTGAATCATACATTCATTTCTAACCCTATCATTTTTTTTACCAAAATTAATAATTAGTGTAAGCTAATCCATCAATTATATCTACTAACATACACAAAATAAATTCTTCTATGTACTATTTATACAGGGATGGGCCCTGTGTGTTATTTAGGTGTTACCCACATAATATTCAATTGAAATCCACCCACAAAATATATTTAATTATTTATTTACATGAAAACAATAACCATATTTCATACACTACGTCTACACGTGCTAGCCCCTACTACTTATTGGATTTTAATTCCACTTCATAAACTCGCAAAATATAATTATATGACAATCTATCAACTATACCTATCACACTTCATTCAATACATCAGCACGTTGCCAAAATATATCAGCACGATATTACTTTAACTGTAATATACGATAATATATTTTTATTATTATTTTACATCAAATCTTTTGCTACAGGCGCGCAAAGCGCGCCAACCTGCCTAGTTTGGATAAAGGGACTAATTTTTAGTCCCGTCACATTGAATGCTTGGACACCGATTAGAAATATTAAATATAGGCCAATTACAAAACCAATTGCATGAATGGAGGCTAATTCGCGAGACCAATCCATTAACCCTAATTAGTCTATGATTTACCTATGTGGTGCTACAGTAACATGTGTCAATGATGAATTAATTAGGTTTAATAGATTCGTCTCGCGAATTAGCCACAACTTATGCAATTAGTTTTATAATTAGCCCATATTTAGTTCCCCTAATTGGCATCTAAACATCCGATGTGACCCTGACTAAAAATTAGTCCATGGATCAAAACATCTTATTTCTTCTATTTTGATGTAGTGCCTCACCTTGACCCTAAGGAACTCCCACACGTTAATATACATACTCCCTCCACGTTTTGAGGTTGTCCTAAGTCAACTATTTTAAACTTTGACTACAAATATATGTGTTGAGTTTGGATATGTAAAAATTGTATCAATAGATTCCCCTTAGATTGTAGTTTTATAAAAGTATACTTTGAATGTATATTATAAATATTTTATAGCAAAAAGTAGTAGTGAAAGTTGAATTTTGAAGACCGTGTCAATGTCCAAAACGTCAGTTATTTGAAGACCGGAGAGAATAGAGCACGTTGTCGAAAGGTTTCTTGTGGCGCTATATAAAAAACATCATCTCACATAACAAGGAGAATTTAAATGCACTTGGAAGGCAATTCCTAATGCTGCGGGTTGCTGGTTCGATTCCTGATGTCCCCTCTTTTTGCCTCGTAGAGTGTCATGCTGCATTAGGCCAATTCCAACGGGGTGTTTTATTTTGATGTTATCTAGGCTGCCATGTCATCTATAGTGCTTTGAAATGATGAATGAAACCCTCACCCAATGGTGTTGTTTCATCTTATTGTTTCGGCTAATCATAACAGTTAATACTCGACGCTCATGATTGGTTGATTAATGGATGAAATGAAACTTCATGCCCCCAATGGTAGTTTCGCACGGTTTCCAATTCATGGAAACGGTGTGCTCCTGGTTTCCTAGGATGAAACCATTTCGCCCTATTTTATCATTAATATGGTGTCACATCATAAAAAAATAATGGTGATACGACACGCAACTAATTAATGAGAATGAAACCTCCATCCAGAGTGGCCTTAGGAATATGCATGGTATCACAGGAAATGAAGCAAAGCATACAGTAATTGCATGGGAGCAAAGAGATATGGAAGCTTGTTTATGACCTAGAGGGAGCAAAGAGATATGGAAGCTTGTTTATGACCCTATTTTATCTCTCTTTCCTCCCTCAAATGACTCCTAGGAAACATCTTCTTTTTTATCTCTCTTTCCTCCCTCAAATGACTTCTTTTTTGACCTAGAGGGAGCAAAGAGATATGGAAGCTTGTTTATGACCCTATTTGTTTAGAGAGACTTATTCAAAAGTCCTAGGAATTTATGGGACTTAAAAAACAAACACGTGGGACTTTTTAGGGACTAAAAGTCCCTTAGAGTCTAAAATAAAAAAGACTCTCAAGAGGAGCTTTTTGGGACTTTTTGTTTGGATTTCTGCCTACCCCTCTGCGTGGGCCCACCTATCCCGTGACCCGCGCCCACTCCCACGCCCACCCGTGACCTGCGCCCACTCCCCTATCTCCTCTCATGAACCACTCGTCCTCCCTCCCCACCCAAACCTAGATCGCCGCCGCTGCCGCCGCCCCCGGCCGCGCAAGGCCCCGCCGCCGGCGCCACGATCTGCTCCACCCGCTGCTGCCACTCGCGCTCCCGTGCCTGCGTCCCGTGCCAGCGCCGCTCCCATGCCAGCGTTCCCGTCCCGGCGCCGCCACCCGGTCGTCCCGGCGCCGCACTCCGTCCCGGCGCCTCCACCCGTTTGTCCACCATGGCCGGCGAAGAAGACCTTTTCTCCCAGGCGCCCAGCGACCACCGCGCGTCCGCCCTGGCCGGCGTCGACAAGGATCTTTTCTCCCAGGCGCACAACGACCACCACGCGCCCGCCCAAGCTTCGTCAGGATTCCCCGGTGGCTTCGATCTGAACTAGCAAGCCCAGGGCTACCCCGATCTCGAAAGGTACGAACAGATACTCCGACCTGAAGAAGGATTCGGCCATGGGCTCCCACCTATCTGCCCAGGAGGCAGTTCCGTTGGTCTGCGCGGTAGACCTCCACGAGGAAGAAGCTGAGGACCGGGCCGCAGCAAAAGTTTGAGCGCTGGCGCGGGATCCAACCGGCCGATGCGGGCTTTTGTCCCCCTGGCTCTACTCTTGGTGGGGCAGGCCGTGGGCGCTTCGGAGGAGGTGGCCTTGATCCTTCCATGGCCTACGCTGGTCACGTCTCCAGTGGTGGCGGCCGCGGGCGCTTCGGAGGAGCTGGCCGTGGGGAGTTCATGGGCTACAGCGCTCATGTCCCAGGCGGTGGCGGTCGTGGCTTCTCCATGCCACCCGGCGGTCTAAACTTCCTCGGTGCTGGACGCGGCTAGCCGTCGTCCTCTGCTGCCCCTGCAGTGGACATCGAGGATGAAGACGACGAAGATGAAGAAGAGATTGCGCCTGGTGGAAAGGTATGTGTTTTTTCTATTTGATACAAGTGCAAAACTGGTATATGCTTGGATTTGTGTGCAACATTTTTCTAGTTCATACAAGTATGCTTCCATTAAAGTTTTGTTGATGATATGTTAATTAGGATACACATTAATTCACATTTTCTTTAATAGAAAACCTTTGACAAGGCTAATTGGATAGAAGAAAATACTTTAACATTATGTGAAATAGCTGTTGAAGAAATGAGAGATGGAAATTGTCCCAATGGTGTTTGGACAACTAGAGGGTACCAGAATATCAAGGACAAATACTTTGAGAGGGCATTCAAGAGACATTCAACCAAACAAATTAAAAACAGATTTGATACATTGAAGAAGTGGTATTGTGCTTGGGTGTGGCTTGGCTTTCAAACTGGATATGGTAGAGAACCTAACGACGAAATTGTTGCATCAGCTGGTTGGTGGGCCAAAAGAATCAAGGTATGCAGCCATGATGTGTCAATGAGCATTTTCAATTGTGTTATGAGAGTACTTGTGTTCACTTGTCCATTTACTATGCAGGATAACAAGCACGCCAAGAAATTTCAATTTGGCAACCCTGAGTACTTAGATCTGCTTATAGAGATGTACCAAGGTGTGGCAATTGATGGATCCACTGCATACTTCCCTGATGATGAAGGAGAGGAGGGTATTCAGCAGGCAGCTGGTGATGAGGATGCAGCCCCTGAGGGTTTTGTGCAGGCAGTTGGTGATGATGGTTTTGATAACAGCCCCATGAGCACCAGCAGCCGCAAGAGAGGGAGTAGTTCTTGTGACAATTCAACTGCCAGTAGTCCTGGGAAGAAAAGCAAGAGCCCAGTGGTCAAGCTCATGAGGGGGCTGCTGACTTCTTTCTCCATTGATAGTGAAAAGTCCTCCCAGCTCATGACTGCATTAGTAAACAAGAGAGGGAAGTCAAGAGAGAAGAGTCAAAACATCTTTGTTGAGGAGTTGACTCAGTGCCAACAGTTGGCAATAGAGTGTGGGGCCCCAGAAGAGTCTGTGCAGTACTTCTGTGCAACACAACTATTTGCTAAGGCACACAACAGAGTCATGAGGCCAGGCTTATGTGGTTGAAGAGTTGGTGCCAGCTAAAGGGCCTGATGTAGCTTAGGTCCCAATGATGTTTGCCTTATTTATGTATTTGGACTTGCTTTGATGTGTCATGTAATGAACCTTTGCATGATTATGGTGTTTTGTGTGTCATGTAATGAACCTTTGCATGATTATGTGTTGAACCTAAAGTTGTGTGCTGCTACAAATTTGTTCTGAACCTTTGCATGATTATGTGTTGAACCTAAATTTGATGATTTATTTTGGGTGTAGGATGATAGTGATAAGACCAGCTCTGAGGATGACAGTGATGATGATGACCTTGTTGCACTGATGATGCTCCAACAACAGAAGAAGCGAAGAGCTGTTTTGCTGGCCAGCATGATTGGTACGTGTTACTTGGACTCTTACTCCAATAAAGGGCCTAGAAGGGTGCCAAAAGAAACTGGAATTGAGTGGGTTATGAGGACACTAGGGAACCCAACTGATTGCTATGATATGTTTAGAATGAGTAGGCCAATGTTTGAGAAATTACATAATGTGCTAGTTGAGTCTTATGGTTTGCATTCCACTAGAACAATGTCTTCAACAGAGTCTCTGGCACTATTTTTGTGGACAGTTGGTGCCCTCAATCAGTTAGGCAGCAAAGAAATAGATTTGTCAGATCTCTGGTGACATGTAATAGAAAGTTTGAGAAAGTGTTGGCATGTTTAATCAATCTAGCAAAAGATATTATTAGGCCAAAAGATCCTCAGTTCACAAATGTGCACCCAAGATTGAAAAATAGCAAGTTTACGCCATTCATGGATAATTGCATAGGAGCAATAGATGGCACACATATTGAAGTTGTGGTGCCAAATGCCACTGCTGTGCAACATAGAAATAGACACAAGGAGAAGAGTCAGAATGTGATGTGCATATGTGACTTTGATATGAGGTTCACTTTCGTCCTTGCCGGTTGGCCAGGATCGGTTCATGATATGAGGGTGTTCAATGATGCTCAGAGTAGACTTGGTCACAAGTTTCCACATCCACCACCAGAAAAGTTTTATCTTGTGGACTCGGGATACCCAAACAGACTGGGTTATCTTGCACCATACAAGGGTATAACATATCATTTCCAAGAATACTGTGACGGCACAATGCCTAGAGGAAAAAGAGAGCACTTCAATTACTGTCATTCTTCACTTAGAAATGTAATAGAGAGGTCATTTGGAGTCTTGAAAAAAAGTGGAGGATTTTGATGCACCTACCAAGTTATCCGCAGCGCAAGCAAAGCAAGATTATTGTGGCGTGCATGGCAGTGCATAATTTCATTAGAGAAAGCAAGATATCAGATACAAATTTTGACTTGTGCGACCGGGATGAAAATTATGTTCCATTACATGCACAAAGTTCTAATGCCAACGCTACAGATGAAAGAGATAGCACCGTGATGAATCAATTTCGGGATTGGGTCGCCGATGGGTTATGGAGTTTGAAATAAATGTAATTTCCATTGTATTTTTATCTTGTGCAAGACATGATTTGTATTAATAATTTGTACTAATATCATTTGTAATAATCTGCAAGACATGATTTCAATAAAATGTGCAAGACATGCATGCAGAGCAGCCAGCGCGCAGCGCATGCATGCCAGCCAGCATGCAGCCCGGCATGGAGGGTAGTGGTTGCATGGCAGTTAGGGGGTACTATGGCATTTTTAGAGCTTCATTTAATGACAAAAAGTCCCTCTAAGTCCCTTAACCAAATAGGGTGGGGCTAAAAGTTTAAGACCATGGACTTTTTTCAGCTCTAGGACTTTTCCTGACCAAACAGTCTCTATATAAGCCTGCAATTTCAAAGGTAGCCTATGATTGTGATTGAAATCTGTGTCCATGTTACGTTGTAGACAAAAGTGGCACGCCTTTGATTTTATTGCCATTGGGAGCTACGTCGGCGGTACGTGCTATCCACAGAGCACAATTCCATTCCCACAATCAGACAGGGCGACCCCATATCGCCCTACCTATTCCTGCTTTGCTCGGAGGGCCTGTCATGCATGTTGAAGGGTATTGGTCCTCTCTATGTCTCAAGAGGAGTTCGTGAGAGCAGAAATGCTCCTTGGATTTCCCACCTTTTGTTTGCAGATGATTGTCTCATTTTCACACAGGCGTCGAGGAGAGGTGCGGACAGGGTTGCTAGAATTCTTGATGATTACAACAGGGGCTCTAGACAATTGGTAAATAAACATAAGTCGGCAATTTTCTTTAGCCCAAATTGTGAAGAAGAAAGTCTTTTCGTTAAAAAAGTGGATTGACTCTCTCTCTAGCTTCTCTCTCTAGGCGAGCGCGCTCCCCTGCCGGTGACCACTCCGGTCCTGGCGGCCACCATCCTTTACTGCCGGTGGCCACATCGGCCCCGGCGGTCCCCAGCCCCTCTCGCTGGCAGTCCCCCCGACCCCGGCATCCCCAGATCTCACCTTGCCCCACTCTCCTTGGATATGAGCGACCCGCCAGCTCTGCCCTCGCCCCCGCAACCCCCGCCCCCGCCTCCTCCCTGTGGCGCTGGATCCACACCGGATCTGCGCCGCCGGCGCCTCAATCCTGAGGCTGCCCCTTTCTCTCCTTCTCCTGGCGCGGGTCCGTCGCATCCCGTGGAGGACGGATCGCGAGAGGGTATCTGTTTTAGCCTCCCTTCCGATTTCGAGGATGAGGACGAGGAGGAGCTCCATTGGCTCCTGCCCTGCTCCTCTCCCAAGGGGAAAGGCCTGGCGGTCGAGGGTCGTCGTAGATCCGCTTCTCCTGTGCGCGGATCTGGTGGTTTCATGGCCGATGCGCGGCGGTCACTCCATGGGGGTGGTTCCATCACCCGGTCGCGCTCCTCCCCCATGGTGGATGAAGAAGGCTTCTGCGTCGTCGTCAACAAGAAGCGCGCCAGGAGGGCTGTATGCCTGCCCCGGCATCCCAGCAATTGTCGGCCAGTCCCTGCGGATCTAGTAGGAAGATGCTTCAACTGCCTAGCATATGACCATGTCGCCGCCTGCTGCACTCGCCCTTCTCGCTGTCTCCGCTGTGAGGAGGTGGGTCATGTTGCCAAGAACTGCAAGCGCCCGCACTTCTCGGGGCCCCCCTTGCGGGGTCGTGGCCGTCCGGTCCGCTGTGCTGGCCCTGCCGCGGACGCGACGGCTGCAGCTAACTCCCGAGGGTTGGGTCGCTCCGCTGCATCAGCGTCAACAGCTTCTGAAGATTCGGCATCCACAGGTCGTGCCTATTCCGGCCACCTTCTATCTGCGCGGCTTCGCCGGAGGGTCGTGATGCATCGCCGATGGGGCGTGGAAGCTTGTCGGTGCTCGCCCCGAAATTTCCGTGGTGCACCCCTCTCGTCGCCCACCAGTCGCGGTCTGCACCACCCCTCGCTTGGCGGAATTGCAGCTGGAGGAAGATAGATTGGTCGCCAATGCCTTGACGGTTCTGGTGCTGCGTACACGTCCCTCTTTCGCACCGTACCAGGTTTGGTGCTTCATTCAAGACAACTACGCCATACTGCGAAAGATTTCACTCTACATCGACACTGGCCTGAAGATTTCTTGGTCATTTTCCGATGTTCGGCGAATCTACAGCGTGTGCTGGATGCACCTCCCCTCTCTTGCGTTGACATGGTGCTGCACTTTCGTTGTTGGAGCAGACTATCCATGGCGGAGGGGGAGACAATGAGATATCGGGTGCTGCTTGAAATTCGTGGCATCCCGGCGCACGCGTGGTCGGTGGCCACTGCGCAGGTCGTTTTGGGTGATGCTTGTGCGGAACCTGAACTTACTCCTACTACGGTGGCGCATGCTGATTCATGTCATTTTCAGACAGCCGTACGTTTGGTGCTGTGATCCTGATCGGATCCCTAATGAGGCAATTATACGCATTCCTGAACGTGTTCCAAACCTGGGCAATAATGTGATTTTCCTTAGACCCGAGCAAGTCATCCATCACGACTTGCCCCTGCTGCGCTACAAGGTGGAAATTGAAATTCTCGAGATTCATGATTGGAATGATTCCGGCTCGTCGGATGATTCTGGCACGCTGCTGGACTGCACCTTAAGCGACTCAGACGATGAAGATGACTATCCGGGTTTCCATCAGTGATCCCGGTCTGGTCCGTGGCCGCGGCGAACGGTGTTCCTCTGGAACGGCTGGGGGTCGCAATGCGGATGCTCCGGTGGATTCAATGTTCGGCGGGCTGCTTCAGTGCCCGATTCTTTTGGTTCCTTCTCGGTGCCTTCCCCGCAGCTGGCTCGCGGAAGGGCGTCTTCTTGTGTGCCCCGAGATGAAACAGCTTTCCTTGGTGACGATAGTCGTTCTGTCACTATGGCTGCCAGGGATTTTGATCCCATGCTGCTTGAAGCGGAGGTAAACGGGTCGCTTACGAGGGCCTGTAATCTGGACGCAGCAACCACGCTGGTTTCCTTGCAGTGCCTTGCAGGGATTCTACTGCGTGAGGACCCCATGCTGATGGAACTGGATTTGCATTCTGCCCCAACAACTCCAACAACGTGTGATGAGGATTTTTGGTCCTCACCGGTAGACTTGCAGCCTGATGCTGCACCTTCTTCGCCAGATGGTTGCTTCGCACCGGACAGGGTTGCCTTGGAGACGGTATGTTTTGATGATCCGGCTGCGGAGCCTGTGTGTTGCGACTCTTCTTTGCGCAACATCACGGTCGCTAGGGGAATTAGGGAGACCCTCCCTCTACATTTGTTCTCTGACGTAGGTTCGCCAGCAATGGAGGCGGTCGTTAATTTCGCAATTGCTATTTGCAGGGAAGCCCCTGCACCGGTCTTACAAACTTCACCAAAACGACTTTCCCAGCAGCCTCTGCAAGCCTTCTCTATTAGGCGCAGCGAGAGACTTGCAAAGAAATCTCATCACCGTGCCACGAAGCCGCGATACAGGCGCAAAATGTGATGATGAAGAAGCTCAGGGTGACTTCGGACACCCGGCCGCCGGATGCTACTTCATACCAGCAGTTTACAGATACATTCTCCTCCACCCTCACCGTCTCCCACTGTGAAGCCCTAGATGCTCTACTACCTAAGGGGATGGGCTCCGTGATAGCGGAGGTGGTTGCACCTGTGATGGCGTCTTGAGTCCCTGGTTGGTTTGGTCGCAAAACTACTGCCTATGTTAAACGAAAACTGTCTTGTATGGAATGTGTGGGGTCTGAACTCTCAATCTCGTCGCAATGTGGTGCGTGAATTGGTCAGGCAGGAGAACATCTCTTTATTGCAAGCGCTTCTGCTTTGAAAATTTCTGGCCAAGATGTGATGGTTATCTCTAGGTGATTGAGGAGGCTAGGAATGCCCCACTACCTTGGTCGCACAGGGAGGCTCCAGAACACGGCAAAAGCTGGAGTGCTAAACATGTTGGGTCCGTGCACCTGCAGTTAGCGATCGCAAAAGAAATTGTGTTCAGGTTGGATTTGGCTAAGGACTTTAGAACCCTTGCGCCACATGAGCTGGCACTTAGAAGAAAGGCAAAACTTTGTTCTTTGGGCCTTGCTTCGCTGCAAAGAACTTTGGTGCGCCAGGGATCCCGTATCACATACCTTGCAGAAGGGGACACCAACACGAAATTCTTCCACCTGCAGGCCTGTCATTGAAACCGAAAAAAACTTTATCACCAAGCTGCGATCTAGTGATGCTGTCTTGTTCAAGGATGAGGAGATGGCTCAAGCGGTTTTTGATCACTTTGACTCCATCATGGGTACACAGGGATGCCAGCAAGTCCAATTACAATTGAACAAACTGCACCTACCGGTTCTCAATGATGTCCCTCTTGATCAGTGCTTCACGGAAGAAGAAATCTGGCAGGCGATTCTTGATATGCCCACAGATAAGGCGTCGGGTCTTGATGGATTCACGGTTTTTTTACAGGACAGCTTGGCCTATTATGAAAGCTCACATTTTAAGGGCTTTCCATGCTTGATGATCGGAGTTTTTACTTGGTAAATCAGGCTTACATGGTAATGCTCCGCAAGAAACAAGAAGCTACAACCATCAATGACTACAGACCAATTAGTTTGATTCACAACTTTGCTAAGCATTTCACCAAGGTGCTGGCCCGACGCTTGGCTCCACATATGGGCAGCCTTGTCAAACCTAACCAGAGTGCCTTCATACGAGCTTGTCTCATCCATGAAAACTACAAGACAGTTCAATTAACAGCTAAGCTTCTGAACCGAAGCAAAGTGTCATGTTCACTGCTAAAGATCGACAGTGCTAAGGCATTTGACACAGTTAACTGGCGTTTCTTGTTGGGATTACTACATCACCTCGGCTTCTCTAGACAATGGGTAAATTGGATTTCCATTATACTCTCTTCGGCAAGGACAGAAGTTATTTTGAATGGATCCCCGGGAAGACGGATCTGTCATGCGAGGGGACTCCGGCAGGGCGACCCACTTTTGCCACTTTTGTTTGTGCTTGTAATGGAGGTGTTGAATGCCCTATTATGGCTGGCTGATGATCAGGGGCTGCTGTGCGCATTGCACTCGAGGATTACAGAGAGGGCTTTCCTGTATGCCGATGATGTTGTGATTTTTACCTCTTCGGATCAGCAGGACTTGGCGTTAATTAGGGCCATACTTGAGATCTTTGCGGGGTCATCGGGTCTTAGAACAAATCCGGCCAAGTGCCTTATATCTCCAATACAGTGTGATCTGGAGGCCACAGTGCAATTGCTTGCGCATTTTCCTGGAAGGATTGACCCCTTTCCCATCAAATATTTGGGCATCCCGCTTGGGCTACGGAAGCTGAGCAAGTCTGATCTCCAGCCTTTGGGGGACAAAGTCGCCAACTGCTTGCCCACTTGAAAGGCGGGACTTATGAATAGGGCTGGCCGAATAGTGTTGATTAAGAGTACCCTCTCTGCAATCTCCACCCACACGGCTTTCGTGCTTAATCTTTCCCCATGGGTGATCAGCTGCATTGACAGTTTTAGATGGGGTTTCCTTTGGAGAGGAGCAAATTTAGCAAAGGGGGGACATTGCCTTGTGGCCTGGCCGAGAGTATGTCGCCCGCACGATTTGGGAGGGTCAGGAATCATTGACTTGCAGCGATTTGGGTATGCCTTGCGTATGAGATGGCTATGGCAAAGAAGATCCGAGGATCCACATCCTTGGCATGAGCTTCCGGATGAGACAGATAAGGTCGTGGAGGCAATGTTTGCGGCTTCAATTTACGTTGCGCTTGGTGATGGCCGTAAGGCGCTCTTCTGGATCGATCGTTAGCTGCAGGGTCGGTCCATTTCTGACCTCGCGCCATGCCTCTCAAATGTTGTTGGCCCTCGAGCAAAGAAGTGGAGAACGATCGCAGAAGCTTTGCAGGACAATCAGTGGATCCGTGACATTTCTGGTGCGCTTATGGTGCAAGTTCTCCTAGAATACTTGCACGTTTGGGACCTTATAAGGGAGGTTCAGCTTGACGACAGTCATGACGACCGAATTTGCTGGATGTGGACCCCGGATAAAATTTTCTCCACTTCTTCCGCCTATAGATCCTTCTTCATTGGTCAGCATCCAATCAAAGGAGCTAAGATCCTCCACAAAACACGGGCATCGGCGAAATGCAAGTTCTTTGTCTGGTTGGTACTCCATGATCGATGTTGGACGACGGATCGGCGTAAGCGCCATGGCCTGCAAGATGATGACACTTGTGTCTTATGCAATCAGTTGTCAGAAACTATAGATCACTTGTTGCTGGGTTGTCCTTTCTCAAGAGAAATTTGGTTCAAAGCACTTTGCTGGCTTAGCTTGGAACACTACTAGAAAACGGGTCATCGGTCCTGGCCAAAGGTACCAGCTGCTGTTGTAGCCGGTACCGATGGTACCCATCGGTACCGGTTGCAACAGCAGCTGGTACCTTTGGCCATCGACGATCTAGTGGAGGGAAATTGGCACCGGGTGGTGGTACCAACCGGTTCCAATGCTTCACCATCGGAACCGGTCTGAACCACCACCCGGTACCAAATGATGGCGGCGCTAAAGGAACCGGTTTATAGGAATAACCGGTTCCTATGGAAATGAAACGTGACAGCTGCCAGGAGCTCGGGCCTAAGGCACCGGTTGGTGCCTTGACCCGGTTCTATTGAATTAATTTTAGCACCGGGTCATTGAAATCAACCGGTGCCTTTGGCCCGAACCTATAAATACCCCAGCTCCTCCCCCTCTCAAGCTGCTGTGAACTCACTGTTCATGACAGCTGAGTGGGGTGAGGGGAGGCGAATTTTTACTTTTTTTTTAAAAAAAAAGGTTAGTTATTTTTCTTTATAACTTAGCAATTAATTTTTAGAAATAGTTATTACTTGATTTAGTTTATATATGTGATAATTATTTTTATTGGTAGCATATTATTGTAGTTATATACGTTATCAATTTATTTGATATTTGAATACTATCAAATTATTGTATTTATATGTTTTTTCAATTTATTTGATAAGTGAATAGCATCTATTTATTATAGTTATATGCATTATCAATTATATAAATATATTGTTATAAATTGGTAGAATGAATGAACTATTTGTACAGTACAATGATGTATATAAATGTATTGTGGACCCAGATGAGTCGGCAATGGATGTACATGGCCGACCGGCGTTCAAAGGAGTTCATGGATGGCGTGCATGAATTCATAGAAGCGGCCGAGAAACACAAGTATGGCGGTTTCGTTCGTTGTCCATGCAAATTCTGTAAGAATGAGAAGGATTACTCATCATCAAGAACCATCCATAGTCACTTGTTCAATAGTGATTTCATGCCGAACTACTATGTTTGGACCAAGCATGGCGAAAGAGGAATTGTGCTGGATAATAATGTAGAAGAAGAGGACAGGATTCCTGACTTTGCAGCCAATTATAATTCCTTTTTCAACGACACTGCAATGGGTGAGCCTGAAGAAGTTACTGAAGGATACGTTGTAGAAGATGATCTTGGTCAGATGCTGTGCGAAGCTGAGGAAGATTGTGAAACAGAAAAGGAATCGAGAGATCTGAAACGTATGTTGGAGGACTACAGAACATTGTTGTACCCTGATTGCAAACAAGACCAAATGAAGTTGGGTACCACATTGGAATTATTGCAATGGAAGGCATCAAATGGTTTGTCTGACAAGGGATTCGAGGAGTTGCTGAAACTTATAAAAAACTTACTCCCTGAGGGTAACACCTTGCCGGAGACAACATACGAGGCAAAAAAAGTTGTTTGTCCTTTAGGATTAGAGGCACAGAAGATACATACTTGTCCTAATGACTGCATCCTATATCGAGGTGAGTATGAAAATTTGGATTCATGCCCTGTATGCAACGCATGCCGGCCGGTATAAGATCCCTCGAGATGATCCAGGCGACGTTGAGGGGATGCGTGTCAAGAAGAGGGTGCCTGCCAAGGTGATGTGGTATTTTCCTCTAATTCCACGTCTAAAACGTTTGTTCATGAACAAAACGAATGCTAAATTGATGCGATGGCACAAAGAAGAACGTAAGCAAGACAATATGTTGAGACACCCCCCTGATGGGTCGCAGTGGAGAAAAGTGGACAGAACACTCCCAACATTTGCAAATGAAGCGAGGAATATAAGGTTCGGCTTAAGTACGGATGGCATGAATCCTTTCGGTGAGCAGAGCAGTGGCCATAGTACCTGGCCTGTGACACTTTGTATATACAACCTTCCTCACTGGTTGTGTATGAAGCGGAAATTCATTATGATGCCGGTGCTTATCCCCGGCCCGAAGCAACCCGGTAACGATATAGATGTGTATCTGAAACCACTGATTGATGATCTTCTATTGTTGTGGAAAGATGAGGATGTTCGTATGTGGGATGCACACGCAGAGGATCATTTTAACCTGCGTGCATTGCTTTTTGTAACCACCAACGATTGGCCAGCACTAAGTAACCTCTCCGGACAATCCAATAAAGGTTATAGGGCATGCACCCATTGTTTAGAAGAAACCGACAGCATGTACCTCAAGCACTGTAGGAAGATCATGTATATGGGTCATCGTCGATTTCTTCCGATCAAGCACCCATTAAGGAGGAGGCATGCTCACTACGATGGAAAGGCAGATCATCGTACCAAGCCTAGGCACCGTTGTGGGAAAATGGTGTTTGAAATGGTTAAAGATATAAAAGTAGTATTCGGAAAAGGACCCAACAGCAGATCAGTGCAGAGTGATGACGGACGTGCACCTATGTGGAAGAAGAAGAGTATTTTTTGGGAGTTACCTTATTGGGAAGTCTTAGACGTCCGCCACGCATGTGATGCACCTAACAAAAAATCTTTGTGTGAACCTTCTAGGCTTCCTTGGTATCTACGGTAAGCCAAAGGATACATTGGAAGCGCGGCAAGATCTTCAACGTATGAAACAACGGGCCGCCCTACATCCAGAAAAAAGGGATAAAGGACGTCATTATCTAGGTCCTGCGTGCTACACTCTTAGTAAGGAAGAGAAACAAAGTATGTTCGACTGTTTGAACAGTATCAAGGTCCCATCATGCTACTCTTCGAATATAAAGAGGCAACTGAACTTGAAAGAGAAGAAATTCGCACACGTAAAGTCTCATGACTGTCACGTGTTGATGACGCAATTGATTCCAGTTGCACTTAGAGGTATTCTACCAGCTAATGTTCGAGCAACAATCATAAAGCTATGCGCATTTCTCAACACAATTTCTCAGAAGGCAATCGATCTATCGAGTTTAAGCAGGCTACAAGAGGATGTTGTCCAAAGTTTAGTCAGTCTTGAAATGATATTTCCTCCATCATTCTTCAATATTATGACGCATCTTCTAGTTCACCTGGTAAAATAGATTGGTATTCTCGGTCCTGTTTTCCTTCATAATATGTTCCCTTTTGAATGATACTTTGCAGTACTAAAGAAATAAGTTCGTAATCGGGCTCATCCAGAAGGAAGCATTGCGAAGGGTTACGTCACGGAGGAGGTCATTGAATTTTGTGTTGACTATGTGGAAGAACTCTGCCCAATTGGGATTCCAGTATCACGTCATGAGGGGCGGCTGATTGGAAAGGGCACACTTGGAAGAAAATCAGTAAATGCCCCAGATCATGCCACGTTGAGAAAAGCGCATCTCACAGTTCTGCAACAATCAGCCTTGGTGGCTCCATACATGGAGGAGCACATGCAAATTGTGCGAAGTATATACCCTTTGAAGTCTGAGACATGGATTACAAAACATCATAACGATACATTCGCCACCTGGTTGCAGAAGGAAGTCATGGCCAACGATCAAATTCATGAGCAGCTAGCTTGGCTGGCCAGGGGTCCGGCAAATTCAATCCTGATGTACCAAGGATATGAAATTAATGGTTACACAGTTTATACAAGAGCCCAAGATAACAAGAGCACCAATCAAATAGTGGTGTCCGTATAGATGCCACCGACTCTAGTGGCCAAACGAACTCATATTTTGGTTACATTGAAGAGATCTGGGAACTCGACTATGGGCCGTTGAAGATACCTCTATTTCGTTGTCAATGGGTTAAACTCACAGGAAAATGTGTCGATATCAACGAGTACGGAATGACAACGGTAGACCTCAAAGAGCTTGGATATCGAGACGAACCATTCGTCCTAGCTAAAGATGTCACTCAAGTTTTCTATGTGCAGGACATGTCTAGCAAAACGAGAAAGGACAAGTCCAGGAATAAATCGAGTTTTGTAGGTGCCAGAGATGAGGCAAAGCGCCATATTGTTCTGGTAGGAAAAAGAAAAATTGTGGGAGTCGACGATGTCACAGATGAAGAAGAATACAATAAGGTTGAAGATATGACTCCGTTCGCAGTGGAGGTTGACACAAGTATTCTTTTAGCCGAAGAGGAGGCTCCGTACGCACGTCATGATCATAATGAAGGGACGATTGTAAAGCGAACCATCGTTAATATTCCCTTAGTTGAATGATTATATCTTGTAATATTTTCTGTGAACATTATTAGATTTCTTATGCAATGAATTGATTTATTGGACAATTAAATGATTTATTATGCAATTATTTGATTTATTATGCAATTAAAATGATTAGTTATGCACCTAAATGATTTATCATGTAGTATTTAGAATTATTTTGCATTTAAATAATTTATTATGCAATTATTTCATTTATTATGTAATTAAAATAATTAGTTATGCAGTTATAAATTTATTGAGCAAATAACAAATTTATTAGACAATTATTTTAACTATTAGATAATTATCAAATTTTCTAGGCAATTATCAGATTTATTATGCAAATATCAGATTTATTATGAATTACGAGGCAATTAATAGATTTACAAGAGAAAAAGAAAAGGAAAAAAAAAGAGAACCTTTGGTACCGGTTGGGAAATCCAACCGGTATCTTAGGGTCATATTTGGGTAAAAAAAAAGTGGGGCGTCGCGCGGGAGTCGAACCGTGGCCGCGGAGCCCAAATTACCGAGCGTTACCATTGAGATACTGAAGAATTCCAGTCAAAGATTTGTGAAAAGTGAACTTTAAATGGCCTAAGGTAAAGGTTTTGGATATCCATCCGGTACCATATGGTCTTTTCATTTCCCGCCCGTTGACCCTTAGGCACCGGTTGTGCGGAGACTCGGTACCTAAGGCCTCGTCTTAGGCACTAGTTGTAGATGCAACTGGTACCTAAGGCCTGCCTAAGGCACCGGTTGGATTTTTTACCCGGTACCCTTGGCCTCGAGTATAAAGCTGTTGCCTTCTTCCTCCCAAATCTCTACTGCTCATCACCTTCCTCCGGTCGACCGCCGCCGCCCTCCATCTCCGCGCGCGCACCGTCGCATAGTCGTGTCGCCGCTGCCACATCGTCACGCCGCCGCCTCTTCGTCTCTGCGCTCGGTCCGACGTCGTCCGCCCGCGGCACATCGTCACGCCGCCGCCTCTTCATCTCAGGTGAGATCGGTCTGCTACCGCAATCCCTCGCCGTCGGCCATCTCTGAGCCTCTCTGACCCCCGTGGCACCATCACATGACCTCCTTGAGCCGGTCCGCGGAGTCCAGAAGCCGTGAGGAGTGCAGCATCGACTTCGCCCCGAGCTTCGTCGTGCCCCGCCGCCGCCATCAACGCCGGCGTCTCTGCATGACTACACCGCTCTCACCCGAGCCTCGGTAAGCACCCCCAGGCCTCCCCGTCATTTTTGCGCTAGTTAAATTGGCCCTTGACGCACACTAGGTACCCGGGCATCGCACGTCGGCGTTTTCGCCGCCGCGCACGCCTCTGCCCCGCCATGGCGGATGCCCCACAGCGCCGCGCTGCCCAGCACGACCCCTGCGCAGCCTTTCCCGTGTCTTGTGCAAGCCCCACACCCCTTTTGCACACGCGCCCGAGCCACAGAACGGCTTGCACGCCGCACTCCGGCGAGCGTCACCACCCAGTGCTGCCCCTCGCCGTGGTGAGCTCCGACCAGGCCCTAATCCACCGCCATGAGTGCCCAGTTGGGTTACGCGCGTCGCGTACTCCACCCACGGCCAAACAGCACCCTGAACCAAGCCCTAGAACGCCAGATTGGCAAACTCCGGCGACCCCGCTGTCGTGTGCCGCCGCGCGCCAGCGCTTCTGCCGTCGCTCCCCCGCCCAACCTTCCCTGGCCCACCCGATCGAGATCCTACGGCCGCAATTAACCCGAGCCGAGTCAAACGGACAGCGTACCGGTCAGTGCCTGGATTCTTGCTAAAGAGTCCCTGTCCTTTTAGGTTTTTAACCCGCGGTCCTAACCAGTGTAAAGGTAATTACATCCCGGCCCTGTTTTATTCACTTAGACCCATGAACTTTCCCAGTTTTGAACCCGCAGTCCGGCCAGCGTAGTTTTGCGCGTTAGCCCCTGGATCTACCCGTTAATTATGTATAGGTCCCTGGTTTTTGTAGAAAACCCCTGGAAACTCTATTTTTCTAACAGTTTAGCCCCTAGATCTTGTTTTAAGCCTAGTTTTCGCATTCTAGCTCCGTTTTAGGTGTTCTTTATGTCCACGCGATCGTTGTAACGCGTAGAATAGCTTTAGCTCTGTTTTATACACTGTTTTGATGTATTGGTGTACTGTTTCTTAGTGTTTGTTTTTGTTTGCATATATGTGTATGTTTTCGATGATTGTTCGGCGTTGCGATCGCGAGTAGACTTCGAGCTACCAGAGGAGTACCCGGAGCAGCCACCGTCTTCACAGCAGTTTGAGCAGCAGCAGGAGCAGTTTGACTCATGTATTTCTGTAACTCATGTATTTATCATGTAACTCGTGTAACGACGACGAGTAACGACGACGAGTAATTTCGTATTCGCTCTCTAACTCACGCATTCGCCATCCCTCGACCCTCAACTCTAGACCTCGACCCTCAACCCCGTTCCTCGACTCGGTTCCTCGACCCTCAACTCTCAACCCCGTTCCTCGACCCGAGTCCTCGCGCACACACACACACACATAGTCTAATACACTCTAACACACACACTCACACTAACACACACAGACACACACACACACACTCACTAACTCTCTCTCTCTCTTTCTCTGTCCCTCTAACATACACACACACTCTCTCTCTCAAACACGCATATTCGTTCAAAGAATTGAATTCTCTTGCTTCATTTAAGGATGGACACATACTCTAACACATTTTTACGATTTCAGTTAAGGATGGACCCCTTCGGTGATGAGCAGGCCGCCGGACAATACATGTTGGACGCAATAAACGAAGATACGAGGGCCAACACCACCCAGCCAATCGCTGAAGAAGATGCTCGGACAGCTGATTCGTTCCTGAATATGTCTGGAGATGCCGATGAAGAAGATGATGACTTTGCGCTGCCGCCCAATCAACAGCAGCATGTTCCAGTACGAATCTTAAAACTATATGCATGGTGACTTCGGTAGATTAGTTTTGCGATTAACATATCTTTTCTGTAATTTAGTCGACCTCCGCATCGACTTCGTTGAGCCAGTCAAAAGGGAGACGCCGGCCAACCAAGAAAATGGAGGGAAGACAGGTCATCACAGAAGTGGACGCAGAGGGTTATCCAAGTGCTCCAGAGGATGCTAGCACAAAATTTGTCAACCAATGTGGGGTTATTGTTCGGGCAAAAATTCCGATCACCACATGACTATGGAAAACGACCAAACCCGAAGAACAGCAACACGCCGTGCCTGCACATCAGAAGGAAATGCTATGGGCATAACTCAAGAATATGTTCACTCTTTCTGAAGGAGTTGACCAAGAACTTGTGAAGAAATGTGCCTTGAGAAAGATGGCCCTTGCCTTTGCAACTTTCAAGAAGAAGTTGTACACCAATTACATCAAGAAGGATAAGGAGCCGAACTGGGACGATCTTCCTCAGGTTAAACCATACTGGGAGGAGTTCAAACAATACAAACTATCAAAGGAAGCCCAAAAAAAATCTGAACAAGCCAAGGTGAATGCAGCAAATAAGAAGTACAGCCACCACCTTGGGGCTGCCGGGTACAAGAAGTCAGTTAAAAAATGGCAGAAGATGGAGCAGGACCTTATGGATAGAGGCATCAGGCCGACAACTTGGGATTGGCCGGATAAATCCAAGTGGTGGTTATTTGCTAATGGCGTGACACTAAACAGTTGGATGGAAGTTTGGTCGTGCCCGAGCATATGCAAGAAGTGTCCCGCGATCTAGTCGCTGCAATAGATGAGACTCAACAAGGAACATTCCATCCTCAAAGGGAGAATGATGAGCTGACAAGGGCATTAAAGAATCCGGAACACCCTGGACGAGCCCACGTCATCGGCGTGGTCCCATGGAAAGTTGCTTGGGCCGGAGATCCCTCTTACAAGACTCATCGAAAAAGCAGAGCCGAACAGGAAGAGAAACTTCGTGCCATAGAAGAAAAGATGAACAAGAAGGTTGCGTCCTTGGAATCTCAGATGGACGCCAGGGTCAATGAGGCGGTGCAGCTAACTCTGAGCCAAAGGGGCACTACTGGGTCGCATCCGGATGTTGTGATAAGCCCGGCCTCTGAAGCGTCCCCTCATAAGAGAAGACTTAAATGTGATACAAAACACCAGTCTCAGGAGGCTGATGCCACATTTATTACATCAGATGGTTCAAAACCGTACAAACCTTGGAGAACACTCGATACAGATGATAATAATAATTAACCAGGCTACGACATAACACCAGACCGCGAACCACATAGGGTCTACTACGGGCTCAGAGTACTGCGACAGCGGAGGCATCTCAATAGGGCCGGTTCCACAGGCAAGGTTGGGTGTAGAACGATAACCCTACTCGGCGTCGCCTGGTACGAAGTCCGGGTCTTCTTCTGTAAAAGTAAGAGTGGGGTGAGTACAAACGTACTCAGCAAGTCCAACCACACCCACGGAGGGGGTTATAACAGAATAATATGCATAGGTAAATCAAGGATAAGGTTACGATTTAATTTGCAGAAAAACGACATTTTATGCAGGGGTTTATTTTACGAAAAACCTTTTAGAAATCAGTTTTTGCAGTAACACAGAGTTCAAGTTTTAAAACTGCTACCGGACTCCCCGTCCGTCGTAGCACACGGCACAACTGCCGGAACCAATTCCAAAACAACTCACACCAGCCCATCCCAAAGAAACACTAGTTATGTGACCACACCATAACTCGCCCAATACCGTGGGCACGGACTATTCGAATAGATTCTTAACTCTGCAGAGGTGTGCAACTTTACCCACAAGTAGGATACCACAACTCGAACACCGTCGTGTCGGTGTAGATCCCAACATAGCCATTACCCACCATAGCTAAGCCTGACTAGCCATCACGGGATGCACCAAGGGGTCATTGACCATTCACTTAGGTATAACCGGGCATAAGCCACTCGGGGCTTATCCCTTTTCCTTAGTTACCCGTTGCTCTCAGCTCTCCTGATGGCTACCACACCAACTAGTGGGATTTATGCTACGCCGTTGCCCATTCAACGGTCGAGTGGTTTGCACGATAGTGGAGTTAGGTGAGATGACACACCAACTCGGTCCTTAGACACGACAAGATGGATATCTCCCTTCTTTGCCCTGCCACACAGGCATAGGCACACCAGTCGGCAATTCACACAGAAATGCCGTCCATCCCGTCCATACTCATCTTTCGAAAATCCACGTTTTATCCCTTCCCACACGCACACATTTTCTTTATCAAATAAATTATGTTATGAGTAAAGTCCTAAGCGTTCTAATATCGATTAACGTCCAAGCAAAATCAGACATTAATCTAGGTGGTCAAGGAATGGTCATCACAAATCAAGGGGTGGCTATCCAACCGTGTTTTCATGCAAGTAAAACATATGCAACTTTTTAAAACAGGCCATTGGGTTGTGTTTATAAAAACTAGGACAGAAACATGCATCAAAGGATGGGATTGAACTTGCCGTCTTCGTAGCCTTCGGGGAGGTCCTGTCCTTCGGGCTCGGGGTCGCGGAACGGGTCCTCGTTCACCTGCTCACAGCACTGCTCGTCAACGGGCTCTCCTTCGTACACTCCGTGGTCTACAGCGTACACAAGCAAGCACACAATCAATACACAGAAAATAAGAACCTATCATTGAGCTCGAATCGGGAACACATGAAATATAGAGCATAGAGTATTATTTTTGAATGGTTTCTGAATGGTATGGCCAAAACTGAGTAAAGAGGGGCGTGGTAAAATTTTGGGTAGATCCGAGGTCGTTAGGCGCATAAAATGATAGGTCAAAGGAGTGTTTAGGGCCTAAACAGGGGTCCAGGGACCTAATTGTAATTAAGTTTAAGTAGGCAGGGGCTTGGTTTATATTTTAGAAATTTCTTGGGTTAATCTAAAAGGGTCAGGGGCTTATTTATAACTAAGTTTATATGGTGAGGGTTTGTTTTGAGAAAATAACAGAAAGGGGGTTCTAATTGCAAAAATAACAAGAGGTGGAAGGGTTCTTAAGGAAATAGGAGAAAGGGAGGGGGTTCTGGGCGAAATCGCCCTTCTCCTTCCCCCCTTCTCGCGTCCAGAACAGGGGAGGGTGGAGGCGGCGCTTGGCGCCGGCGATTCGGCGGCTCTGAGCCTCGACGGCGGCCCGGGGTAGAGGGGAAAGGAGAGGGGTGAGACGGCGGTTCGATTCCCCCACCTTTCTTGGCTCGAGATGGAGCGAGGCGGCGGGTCGTCAAGACCAGGCGGCGGCGGCGCTAAGCTACTCTGGTGGCGAGGTCAGGGGCTCGGGGAGAGGCGGCTCGGGGTTGCGAAGCTTGCGGAGGAGCTCGGGGGTGGGTGTGGGGTGCGGAGGAGCGGCGCCGGGGCCCTTTATAAGCGCGGGAGGCGGTTGGGGGTTCGGCGGGATGCGGCGGAGACCGGCGACTGAGTTAAAGGCGGTGGGGCTGGCTTGGCACTGTGCGGCCGTCAACGGGGGGAGGGCGGGCGCGCACGGCGAGGTGACGCGACACTGCGCTGCAGGCGGCGCTGTGCCGGAGTCGCCGCCGCTGTGCAGCGTCAATGGCGGCGGTGTGCGCGCGGCAGGCGGGCCGGTGCCGTGGCTCGATGCGTCGCGACTCGGCGAGAGCGTGCACGCGCGCGCGGGCACACGTCCGGCCCGGGGCGCGGGCACGCGGCCGGGGAGCGGCTCGGGTGCAGCAGGGCGCAGGCGAGCGGGTCCGGGCGGCGCTGTGCGCGTCGCGGCGGGCGCGGGCTAGGCACGGCCGGGGCGCGCGCGGCCGTGGGGCTGCCCTGCAGCGTGGGTGCGTGCGGCAGGGGTGGCGCCGAGCTGTTGCGGCCGTGGCGCAGACCGGGGGGGGCGTGCTCGGTGGGGAGGAAGGGAGGGCCGAGCGGGCGGCGCTCGGGAGCGGTAGAGCAGAGGGAGGGGGCCGAGCGCGCGGGGCAGGAGAAGAGAGAGAGAGGGAAGGAGAGAAAAAGAAAAAGAAAAAGAAAATGGGAAAAAGAAAAAGGAAAAAGGAGGGGAGAGAAATAAAGAGAGAAAGAGGGAGAGAGGGGCGGGCGCGTCGGCGCCGATCGCGGCCGCGGTCGGCCACGCGTGGCGTCCGGGCGCGCGCGAGCGCAATGCGCGGGTCGGGGGGAAAAACAGGGATGGGACAGCGAGAGATTTGGATGTCGGCTCGATTCCTCGGGGGTATCAGGAAATCAGGCGGGAGATGATTCAAGAAGGGGATTGAGCTCAACGACGAAACAAAATTTTTAGCGCATGATTTATTTTAGTAAATTTTCGGGATGTTACAAACCTACCCCACTTAAAATGAATCTCGTCCTCGAGATTCGACTGGTTCCTAAATAGGTGGGGAAATTCCTTCTTCAGAGCATCTTCGCGTTCCCACGTAGCTTCTTTTACTCCGTGTCTGCTCCACTGGACTCTGCAAATTCGTACCTCAGAGTTTCTGGTCCTCCTAGTGACGTTTTCAAGAATCTTGACCGGTATTTCCTGATATCGCAGGTCTGGCTGCAAATCTATTGTTTCAACCGGCACATGCTCCACTTCGGGCATCCTCAAACACCTTCTCAACTGCGAGACGTGGAATACTGGGTGTATATCCGACAATTCTTCAGGTAGCTCTAGACGGTATGCTACTGCTCCAACTTTCTTCAGAACTCGGTATGGTCCAATATACCGAGGGGCCAATTTTCCTTGTACCTGAAATCTTCGGGTTCCTCGAATGGGTGATACCTTGAGATACGCGAAATCTCCTGGGTTGAAACTTATTTCCCGTCTTTTCTTGTCCGCATAGCTCTTCTGTCGGGACTGGGCTGCTTTTAGCTTTTCTCGAATCTCGGCGACTCTTTCCTCTGCTTCCTTTATGAGTGCGGGGCCGACTAAGGCACGTTCTCCAACTTCTGACCACATCAGAGGGGTTCTGCATTTCCTTCCGTAGAGAGCTTCGAACGGCGACATGCCCAAGCTTGCTTGATACCCGTTGTTGTATGAGAACTCGGCGTAGGGTAAACTCTGTTCCCAATCCTTGCCATAAGTGAGGACACACGCTCTCAACATATCTTCCATAATCTGATTTACCCTTTCTGTCTGGCCATCTGTCTGTGGGTGATAAGCGGAGCTAAAGTCCAGCTTGGTGCCCATGGCTTTATGCAAACTCTTCCAAAATCTTGAGGTGAACTGGGCACACCGTGCAATTTCACTATATTCTCTATATAGAGTTTAGCTAACTTCTCCCCGCCATAGTTGGTCCGTACGGGTATGAAGTGAGCTGATTTAGTAAGGCGATCCACTATTACCCATATGGAGTCATGTCCTTTCTGAGTTCTGGGCAAACCCACTACAAAATCCATTCCTACTTCATCCCATTTCCAAACTGGAATGGGTAGGGGTTGTAACAATCCTGCCGGTTTTTGGTGTTCAGCTTTGATTCTCTGGCAAGTATCGCAATGGGCGATGAATCGTGCAATATCTGCCTTCATCCCATTCCACCAATATTTCTGTTTTAAGTCCACACACATTTTGGTGGATCCTGGGTGGATGGAGTATGCCGAGTTATGGGCTTCATCCATGATTATTTGCCTGAAATCTCCTTTCTGGGGTACACAAATTCTATCTTTATACCACAGCGTTCCCTTATTATCCACCCTGAAGTCTGGTGCCTTATTTTCTCCGGTCTGCCTCCGAATTTCCATCAGTCCCTTGTCCGATCTTTGGGCTTTCCTGATTCTTTCTTCTAGAGTGGATTGAACATTCAGCACTTGGCTGGAACCTCGAGGGACAATGTGCACATTTAGTCGTGCCATTTCCTCTCGTAAATGGTCATTCTTGGGCCCATAGGACTTCCGACTCAGGGCATCAGCTACTACATTTGCTTTGCCTGGGTGATAATGAATTTCTAAATTATAATCCTTGACTAATTCCAGCCATCTTCTTTGTCTCAAGTTTAAGTCTGGCTGGGTGAAGATATACTTCAGACTTTTATGATCGGTAAAGATTTCGCACTTATTTCCAATCAAATAATGCCTCCAGATCTTAAGTGCGTGCACTACGGCTGCAAGCTCCAAATCGTGAGTTGGGTAGTTTTGCTCATGGGTCCTGAGCTGACGGGAAGCATATGCAACGACTTTCCCATCTTGCATCAGCACACAACCCAATCCTTGTCGGGACGCATCACAATAGATGACAAAATCCCGATGAATATCCGGCAGGGTTAGCACTGGGGCTGTCGTCAATCTTCGCTTCAACTCCTGGAAGCTTCTTTCACACGACTCCGTCCAGGTGAACTTCTTCTCTTTTTTGAGCAGCTCTGTCATGGGCCGGGCTATCTTAGAAAATCCCTCAATGAATCTCCGATAATACCCAGCTAATCCAAGAAAACTTCTGATTTCACTCACGTTGGTCGGTGGTTGCCAGTTGGAGACTGCTTCGACCTTCTCGGGATCCACTGCTACTCCTTCCGCGGTCAGAATATGACCAAGGAAAGCTACTTTCTCCAGCCAGAACTCACACTTGCTGAATTTGGCGTATAGCCTATGCACCCTCAGTTTCTCCAAAACTACCCTCAGGTGTTGTTCATGCTCCTGAATACTTTTCGAGTAAATAAGTATGTCGTCAATGAAGACTACGACAAACTTATCTAACTCGTCCATAAACACTTTGTTCATAAGGTTCATGAAATAGGCAGGTGCATTTGTCAGTCCAAAAGACATCACTGTGAACTCAAACTGTCCGTATCGGGTGACAAAGGCTGTCTTCGGGATGTCGCTCTCCCTGATTTTGAGCTGAAAATAGCCGGACCTCAAGTCAATCTTGGAAAAGTACCTGGCTCCTTTTAACTGGTCGAAAAGATCATCGATCCGGGGAAGGGGGTACTTATTTTTGATAGTGACTTCGTTTAGTGCCCGGTAGTCTACACACAACCTCATACTTCCGTCCTTCTTCTTGACGAATAGAACCGGGGCTCCCCAAGGAGACGAACTTGGCCTGATGAAGCCAATCCGTTGTAACTCCTCTAGTTGTTTCTTTAACTCTGCCAACTCAGAGGCTGCCATCCTATAGGGTCTTTTGGCTATGGGGGCGGTTCCAGGAACAAGATCAATGACAAATTCTATGTCCCTATCTGGTGGCATACCAGGAAGTTCTTCGGGAAAGACATCGGGGTACTCATTCACTACTGGGACTTCTTCCAAGGACTTGGCTTCCATGCTAAACACCATCGGGTTTGCTCCACTTTCCCGGGTATGACAGGTCACTCGGACTCCCTCTGGGTTTGTCAGATGTACTACCTTGTCCGTACAACCTATGAGGCCATTATGTTTGCTTAGCCAGTCCATTCCAAGGATTACATCTATCCCTTCTGACTTAAGTACTACTAGGTCTGCTAAAAACTCTACCCCACTTAAATTGATCCTTACCCGTAGACAACCCAGTTGACACCTGATGTCTCCTCCGGGCGTCCGGGTTAATAGGGGTGTTTTTAGTAGTACTGTAGGTATTTTATGTTTCTCCACAAAACTTGAGGATATGAATGGGTGTGATGCTCCAGAATCGAACAGTACTGTTGCAAGAGTTGAGCTAACTAGGTACTCACCGAGTACAACGCCCTGGGCTCCTTGAGCTTCCTGTGCGTCGATGTGGTTGACGCGGGCTCGTCCAAAAGACTGCTGGGGTTGCCTCTGCTGGTTGTTGTTGTTGTTGCTGTTGCCGCGGAGGGGCACTCGGTTGGCACCGGTCAGAACTGGTTTGGGTCCGTTCACAGTGTTGGAGAAAGCTGAAGTAGCTGGCTTGTTCTTGGCATAAGGGCAGTCGGCGATGAAATGCCCTGTCTCTCGGCAGTTGAAACAGGCCCTCACATTGCTGTTGTTATTGGTGACCTGGCTCGCATTATTCTGTGAGGCCCTCATGGTGTTCTGGCTTCTGGGCTGTGTGTTAGGGGCCCGTGGTCCTGTCACTTGAGACTGAGTTTTGTACTGCATTGGGGCTTGGGACCTTGGTGCGTTGTAGCTGAGACTTCTGGTCTTCTGAAAACGATCCTGCTGGCGAGACTTACTCTCCAGAAACTTGCGCTTGTTCTCTTTCCTTTCATCAATCTTAGCCTTCTCGGTGAGGATTGCCTTGTTCATCAAGGTGTTGAAATCAGGATAGATCTGAGGAGTGAGCAGGGTCCTGAGTTCTGGGTTTAGTCCCTTCTTGAACATGTCCTGCTTCTTCTCGTCGTCGTTCACTTCATCTGGTGCATATCGAGACAGCTCCATAAACTGGTGAGTATATTCTTCCACCGACATACTCCCCTGCTGAAGTGCGCGGAACTCATCTGCCTTGCGCTTCATGGTGGCCGAGGGGATGTGATAACGGCGGAACTCCCTCATGAATTCATTCCAGGTGATGGTGGAGGCATCTCTGGCAGCAGCGCAGTAATTCTCCCACCAGGCTAAGGTAGTCCCGGTGAGTTGATGTGCAGCCAGAAGAACTTTATCTCGATCCTGGCACCCAAATGGCTCGAGCTTCCTCTGGATCACGCGGAGCCAGTCATCTGCATCCAAGGGGTTGCTGGATCCGGCAAAAGTGGGTGGCTTGGCCCTCAGAAAAGTTGTCAGCTTGTCATTAAAGGTCTGCTCTCGTGGCTGCCTGTTCACTAGAGCATTGGCCAGTGTCTCCAGTATGAGAGTCTGGTTATGGATTACTTGTGCCAGGTCCACGAAGGGGGTGGTGGTGGTGGCAGCTGTGCACCAAGATTTTCTCCTCTGCCCTGACTCACTTCTTGTTCTTCCTGAGGATGGTTTTGCCCGTCAGGGTGTACTCCTGCATCAGCGGCTGCAGGGTCCCTGACGCGGGAGGCCCTGGTGATGCTCCGGGAAACCATCTGCAAACGAGTGGATTGGGACTAAGATTAGGTGATGTTTAAGTTGTTTAAGTCGTATTTTTGAAAAGGCAGTATCTATTTACTGCCGGCAAGCACACAATCAACAAGCAATCATCACAAACAACAAGCACAAGCAACTTTATTACAGCAAGGGTGGTACAACAAGGGGCAAGGCCAAACGCGTACTACACAACCGGGTACACAACTACAAAAGAAAAGGGGCACAGAACTTCTTCGGACCACACGGCTTCATCCCTTGACGGTTGCTCGCGCTTTAGGCAGACTCATTGGCTTGTGTGGGTTCCTCCCTCGGAAAGGAACTCGCGTTCTCCGGGGAAATGAGTGGTCCTGGCTCGCCATTCTCTAGATCTCCGTTTTCCCGGGGTTGCGTTGTGGCTTCTCTGGCAGCGGCGGCCGTAGACCTTCCAGGGTTCTCGGGTGGGGCTAGTGGGTTTCCAACGAGTGGTCCCCATCCTATGACGGGCGTTCCGAGCAGAACATGGTCTTCTCCTATTGCCGGGACTGGGGTTCCACTACTAGTCCATTCTTGCATACGCCGGTCTCGGGCTTGCCTGAGGCTCTCCTGAGCAACTGCTTCACTGCTGACCGCTGCTGCGGCTCTTGCCTCGGCTTGGACTGCTCGGATCTGCTGCAATCTTAGCGCGAGCTCTGCTTGCTCGGCTCGATGGGTCTGTTCCCTCAGCAAGTTGGCTTGCTCGTCAAAGAGCTGATCCAAGGAGGCTAGGTAGGTAGCTACTTGGTACAGGAGGACTTCTTCATGGCGGCGCCGTTCCAGGCTTCTCATTCGAGCCTCCCAAACTGGTGTCCTGATGGCTGGTGGAAAGAATCTCATTGGTGTGGGGGTGAGGTGTCCTTCGAAAATCCGGCACAGATAATGAAGTGCTTTCCTGATGGCTAGGGGATAGGTGTCCTGGTGCCTAAACCCTGTAGCAGTCACTCGCCATGACAGGATGCCGGGGTAACGGTCACTTCTGGCGACGACTAGGATCACCCTGCAGCGGAGAGTGCCATGATGCTCGTACTCTCTGCTGTAGTACCTAGGGCGTTCCGTGACGCCAAGGCTCTCCAGGGCGTTGATCAAGAGACTAGGGAAACCAGGTGCAGCTTGGCAATCGCCCTGGGTCCATCCTTCCGCAGCCATCTGAAAACAAAGATAGGGTGAAAAACTTGCACGATTATTTGAGGTACACAATAGGGGAGATTATTTTTATTTATGGCATCACGGTGGGGGTACAACTTCATGGGTACATGATTATTAGAGCAAAGGTTCTAGCTTAGAGACTACTCCTATCATGGGGACTCTTCCTCGATCCTAAGAGAGCGCTTCTTCAGTGGGAGATACTGATCCGTGGTGTCATCGGTCTGAGTACCCTTATCCCAATGGGTTTCCTCGGGCTCTTCTTCCTCTGTCTGAGTACCTACATCCCAATGGGTTTCCATGGGTTCTTCTTCTTCATCTTCCTCTATCCATCCGCCTATTCCCCAGCGAGCCTCGTACCTCCGCATACGAGCTTGGAGAGCGGCTAGCGAGTCCTCGGCGCGTGTGGCTCTTGCCCGCTGTTCTTCCAGTTCTTCCTCTTTTTCATCCATTTGGACTTGGAGGGCGGCTAGGGAATACTCGGCATGTACGGTCCTTGACCGTTGTTCATCCAGCTCCTGGGTTGCCTTTTCTGCTCTGTGGACTTGCTGCTTCAGTTGTGCTGCTTGCTCGCGATAGAGCTCATCCAGGCCGGTGAGATAGATGGATAGGTGAGAGACCGTGTCTTCTAGGTCTTCTTCTTCTCTTCCGAGTCCTCTCATCCTGGCAATCCATGTGCGTCCTCTTCCTTCAGTCGGCGGGAAAAATCCCATAGGAGTCCGCTGGAGGTGATGTCTGTAGATCATTCGGAGCCGTCGCAGGGCCTTACGGGCGGCTTTCCGATAGGTATCCGGGAAACGGTATCCGGGAAACGGAATCCAGTGGTGGAGATGAACCAAGGGTCCACATCAGGATAGCGGGTGCTCCTTGCTATGAAGATCATCAGGTCACACCGAAGAGTGCCCTTGGAGTCATACTCCCGGTAAAGAAACTCTGGCGGATCCACAACTCCAATGCGTTCCATGCTGAGTATCAACAACTTTGGAAGGCCGGGCTCTGCGAAACAGATTCCGCCGATCCATCCATTGTCAGCCATCTGGAACAGGGCAAGAACCAAGGGTAAGTGTTTGTGTGAGGAAAGGATTAAGGATAGAAAAGTCCTAAGGTGATTGGTCCTATAAACGGGTTTCGCTCCTAGGGTCACGTCCTACGGCCAACCTACGGCTCTGATACCACCTGAAGCGTCCCATCATAAGAGAAGACTTAAATGTGATACAAAACACCAGTCCCAGGAGGCTGATGCCACATTTATTACATCAGATGGTTCAAAACCGTACAAACCTTGGAGGACACTCGATACAGATGATAATAAAAATTAACCAGGCTACGACATAACACCAGACCGCGAACCACATAGGGTCTACTACGGGCTCAGAGTACTGCGACAGCGGAGGCATCTCAACAGGGCCGGTTCCACAGGCAAGGTTGGGTGTAGAACGATAACCCTACTCGGCGTCGCCTGGTACGAAGTCTGGGTCTTCTTCTGTAAAAGTAAGAGTGGGGTGAGTACAAACGTACTCAGCAAGTCCAACCACACCCACGGAGGGGGTTATAACAGAATAATATGCATAGGTAAATCAAGGATAAGGTTACAGTTTAATTTGCAGAAAAACGACATTTTATGCAGGGGTTTATTTTACGAAAAACCTTTTAGAAATCAGTTTTTGCAGTAACACAGAGTTCAGGTTTTAAAACTGCTACCGGACTCCCCGTCTGTCGTAGCACACGGCACAACTGCCGGAACCAATTCCAAAACAACTCACACCAGCCCATCCCAAAGAAACACTAGTTATGTGACCACACCATAACTCGCCCAATACCGTGGGCACGGACTATTCGAATAGATTCTTAACTCTGCAGAGGTGTGCAACTTTACCCACAAGTAGGATACCACAACTCGAACACCGTCGTGTCGGTATAGATCCCAACATAGCCATTACCCACCATAGCTAAGCCTGACTAGCCATCACGGGATGCACCAAGGGGTCATTGACCATTCACTTAGGTTTAACCGGGCATAAGCCACTCGGGGCTTATCCCTTTTCCTTAGTTACCCGTTGCTCTCAGCTCTCCTGATGGCTACCACACCAACTAGTGGGATTTATGCTACGCCGTTGCCCATTCAACGGTCGAGTGGTTTGCACGATAGTGGAGTTAGGTGAGATGACACACCAACTCGGTCCTTAGACACGACAAGATGGATATCTCCCTTCTTTGCCCTGCCACACAGGCATAAGCACACCAGTCGGCAATTCACACAGAAATGCCGTCCATCCCGTCCATACTCATCTTTCGAAAATCCACGTTTTATCCCTTCCCACACGCACACATTTTCTTTATCAAATAAATTATGTTATGAGTAAAGTCCTAAGCGTTCTAATATCGATTAACGTCCAAGCAAAATCAGACATTAATCTAGGTGGTCAAGGAATGGTCATCACAAATCAAGGGGTGGCTATCCAACCGTGTTTTCATGCAAGTAAAACATATGCAACTTTTTAAAACAGGCCATTGGGTTGTGTTTATAAAAACTAGGACAGAAACATGCATCAAAGGATGGGATTGAACTTGCCGTCTTCGTAGCCTTCGGGGAGGTCCTGTCCTTCGGGCTCGGGGTCGCGGAACGGGTCCTCGTTCACCTGCTCACAGCACTGCTCGTCAATGGGCTCTCCTTCGTACACTCCGTGGTCTACAGCGTACACAAGCAAGCACACAATCAATACACAGAAAATAAGAACCTATCGTTGAGCTCGAATCGGGAACACATGAAATATAGAGCATAGAGTATTATTTTTGAATGGTTTCTGAATGGTATGGCCAAAACTGAGTTAAGAGGGGTGTGGTAAAATTTTGGGTAGATCCGAGGTCGTTAGGCGCATAAAATGATAGGTCAAAGAAGTGTTTAGGGCCTAAACAGGGGTCCAGGGACCTAATTGTAATTAAGTTTAAGTAGGCAGGGGCTTGGTTTATATTTTAGAAATTTCTTGGGTTAATCTAAAAGGGTCAGGGGCTTATTTATAACTAAGTTTATATGGTGAGGGTTTGTTTTGAGAAAATAACAGAAAGGGGGTTCTAATTGCAAAAATAACAAGAGGTGGAAGGGTTCTTAAGGAAATAGGAGAAAGGGAGGGGGTCTGGGCGAAATCGCCCTTCTTCTTCCCCCCTTCTCGCGTCCAGAACAGGGGAGGGTGGAGGCGGCGCTTGGCGCCGGCGATTCGGTGGCTCTGAGCCTCGACGGCGGCCCGGGGTAGAGGGGAAAGGAGAGGGGTGAGACGGCGGTTCGATTCCCCCACCTTTCTTGGCTCGAGATGGAGCGAGGCGGCGGGTCGTCGAGACCAGGCGGCGGCGGCGCTAAGCTACTCCGGTGGCGAGGTCAGGGGCTCGGGGAGAGGCGGCTCGGGGTTGCGAAGCTTGCGGAGGAGCTCGGGGGTGGGTGTGGGGTGCGGAGGAGCGGCGCCGGGGCCCTTTATAAGCGCGGGAGGCGGTTGGGGGTTCGGTGGGATGCGGCGGAGGCCGGCGACCGAGTTAAAGGCGGTGGGGCTGGCTTGGCACTGTGCGGCCGTCAATGGGGGGAGGGCGGGCGCGCACGGCGAGGTGACGCGACGCTGCGGCCAGGCGGCGACCGCTGCAGGCGGCGCTGTGCCGGAGTCGCCGCCGCTGTGCAGCGTCAATGGCGGCGGTGTGCGCGCGGCAGGCGGGCCGGTGCCGTGGCTCGACGCGTCGCGACTCGGCGAGCGCGTGCACGCGCGCGCGTGCACACATCCGGCCCGGGGCGCGGGCACGCGGCCGGGGAGCGGCTCGGGTGCAGCAGGGCGCAGGCGAGCGGGTCCGGGCGGCGCTGTGCGCGTCGCGGCGGGCGCGGGCTAGGCATGGCCGGGGCGCGCGCGGCCGTGGGGCTGCCCTGCAGCGTGGGTGCGTGCGGCAGGGGTGGCGCCGAGCTGGTGCGGCCGTGGCGCAGACCGGGGGGGGCGTGCTCGGTGGGGAGGAAGGGAGGGCCGAGCGGGCGGCGCTCGGGAGCGGTAGAGCAGAGGGAGGGGGCCGAGCGCGCGGGGCAGGAGAAGAGAGAGAGGGAAGGAGAGAAAAAGAAAAAGAAAAAGAAAATGGGAAAAAGAAAAAGGAGGGGAGAGAAATAAAGAGAGAAAGAGGGAGAGAGGGGCGGGCGCGTCGGCGCCGATCGCGGCCGCGGTCGGCCACGCGTGGCGTCCGGGCGCGCGCGAGCGCGATGCGCGGGTCGGGGGGAAAAACAGGGATGGGACAGCGAGAGATTTGGATGTCGGCTCGATTCCTCGGGGGTATCAGGAAATCAGGCGGGAGATGATTCAAGAAGGGGATTGAGCTCAACGACGAAACAAAATTTTTAGCGCATGATTTATTTTAGTAAATTTTCGGGATAGTACAACCTCTCAGCGACGCAGCAGCTGTGCATCCACAGCGGCGCCCAACATACAAGCGGAAAAGCAATCCCAGATTGAGCCAATAGCGGTAGATGACCAGAGGTATCCAGTGGATGATGTCACCATGCCGACACCGTGCGAGCTTCATGTGCGAGCAAGAAATATAACTATTCATGTCGCATACAGGTCAGCATTGCCCCTAAATCCTTCTACTACAATTCATGGAAGGCCGATACCCCCTGGCTACACCTCCGTCACAGCCGAGCAGATAGTTGGAAACAATGAGGATCTTGAGCTCGACTTCGTTGGAGGGGATGGAGAGAAGACATTGGGAGACGCACTGCACGGGGTCGTTCTATGGCGCAAGGCGGACATCAAACTTACTGCAAGCACAACGGCTCCCGTGCAAACTGATCGCCCATCTCCGCGGCCTACCTCACCGCCGTCCCCACTGCCACCTCCTTCACCACCATCTCCGCCGGCGCAAAGGTCCACGAGTACTCCAACTCCTCCTGCACCAGAAAAGGGAAAGAAAAAGACAGCATCCCTCCCAGCGGCTGGACCCTCAAAGAAGAAGCAGAAAACGGTCGAAAGACAATTAACCTACGAGAAAACCGCTGAGGAGTTGGAAGAGGAGACTGCTCGATATATAAAAGTACAATTGAAGCCTAAAGTCCCCCCGCCGAGGGAAAATGTACCTCTAGAACTAGGGAAAAAGCTTCTCGCAAACCTAGACAACCCACCAAAACCGAAAAGCTTACCATCGGACTATGATCGTACTCTGACAAAGGCACACAAGGTGAGAAATCTGAAGAAAAAATGTGGCAAGACCATTCCTCAGCTTGGCACACAACAAAAATAACTCGAGCCCCTCCGGGTGCCAGGGTTGCCACTCCTACACCCGACGGACGTACAGCTCCAGGCGGACCTACAGGCCGCAATATTTCTTTCTGAAACTAGATTAATGCTAGAGGAGGCAACGGGGTATGTGGAGGCAAAAATCCCGATCGCTCGCACTATTACTCCATTCCAATATGGAAAACCGTTTGTCACTGAGGAAGAGGAGAAAAGTCTAGGCACGCAGATTTTCAATTTGCATAGATGGTACCTGCGAATGGCGAAAGACGAAGGGAAAATGTTTGGAGTCAAGTATCGTGACCATGATTTCTTCCGCGGGGAGGACGACTTCTGGGTGTACTTCCAAAATTTATATCACATTTACCATCGACAAGCCCTCGATTCCTCTATCATCACCATTTGGGCTTTGTAAGTATCACTTACCTCTACATTAATACTTTTTGTTAACAAGAACATAATTATATGTGTGCATTATAAAATTTCTATTGCATCGTTTAGACAGGAGACCCAAAGAAGCCGAAAACATGGATGGCACCATCAGATCGGCTTCATGTCTCCTTTGCTACTCAACCAGAAATTGATCAACGAAAGTTACAAGAAAACGTGCCAAAACATGTACGATTCGTTGACTAGGCAAAGTTACAAATCCTATATATTCATACCATACAACTTTGGGTAAGCCTTGATCGACTCAAACCTCTGTTATATTACTAAATAAATACTAAGTTGTCTAATACATTTATGTATATATCATATCTATATCTGCAGTTATCATTGGATTTTACTCATACTTTCCGTAGAGACCGACAATCTTATAGTCTTTGACTCAATGAGAAATCCAAAGTCCGCAATCCAACATATCATAGACCCCTTGAATAGGTAAGTTCAATTTGCACAATCAAATTCTTTTTCTGTTAATAACAATTCCTGAATATCAAACTTAACTTTGAGCGTAGGGTTTGAAAAAAATTTGTGAAAAATAACAAATGACGTGGTCAATGGAGGCCCGAACTGAACGTTAACATGGATTATCCGGTATGTTCATTCATAAAGATTTGTCTAGTTAAGTATATAATCCCAAATTGTTCTAAATTGAGTAATTTATTTGTTTCTCCTTAAGTGTGCGAAACAACAATAAGGAACTGATTGGTGCGGGTACTACGTATGCGACTATTTGCACATCATGACTCCATGCGGGAAGACTACTGATGAAGAAACGAGAGTACGTCCAAACTGTTCACTAGTATATTTTCATAATTGTACTAACGCACATAATATTAATGCTTTTTTCCTAAATGATAGATGTCTCAAATGGGGGATGAATGTTACTCTACTGATCGGATCAACGCCGTGTGCGAGCAGCTCGCCGGATTCATTTTAAACGAGATCTTGGATCCTAGAGGCGAGTTCTACCACTACGGTCACATCTATAGAGGACTTCCATCGACATCCTGAGGGGACTAGTAGTTGGACGGCTAACATGACTTGTACATTTGTAAATATTTTTAAACATTATGTCTTGATGTTTGTAAATTTGTAAATATATTAGTTCATCTAATTAGCTTAATTATATGCTCGCATTTCACTTTTAGTTAGTTTCAAATATTCTCTGAAAATGAACACGAACAACCATGAACGTAGAGTACTGTAGAGCTTGAGTGCGTTTAGCAATTATAAAAGAATAAACAGTAATAAATATAACAAACAAAACTGGATTTGGGGAAAAAAAAAGGGAAAATGTCATTGGTACCGGTTGGAAATACCAACCGGTACCAAATGGGCTGCCACCTTACGTCAGCGTGCAGCCTCTTTGGTACCGGCTGATATTTCCAACCGGTACCAATGGAAGCCTAAGGCACCGGTTGAAAAATCCGGTGTCTTAAGTCGAGGCCAATGGTCACGGTTGCGGGGCACCGGTTGGGAAACCGGTGCCTTTGGCCTTTCTCAGCCGGTGCCCAAGGCCCGTTTTCTAGTAGTGGAAGTTGTCGCCCCCAACATCCAAACATGCAACCTTGCAGATTGGTGGACTGCTGCTAGGAAGAACATACCCAAGGATGCTCGCATGTGTTTTGATTCATTGGTGGTTCTGGTCTGTTGGCTTTTTTGAAAAGAAAGGATTAATAGGACATTTGATCGTCGAGGGCAAACAATTCAAGATGTTTTAGCTAGGGTGGCCGACGAGATTGTTGATTGGTACCAGGCGGGATTTAGATGCCTAGAAGTAGATGCGCGTGCTTTAGGTCGTCTTTCAAGTCGCACAGATGTCATCTTGTAAACATCTAGCGTGTTGTGTTTCAGGGGTTGGTTCCACTTCTCTGTAACTAACTCTTCTGTAACTGTAACTGTTTCTTTTCCTCTTAATGAAAAATGTGTTCAGGCACGGGCGCGAAAAAAAGAAGAAAAAAGTAAGGAGGCTGTAAAGGAAAGTTTGCAGATCACTACTGAAGCATTTGGGGAGAGATACCTTGGACTTCCTACTGTGGCTGGAAGGGGCTTTTCTGATGTTTTCAGCTATGTTCCAGCTCGAGTGCGCGGCTTTGTGGGAGGATGGGCAGAGAAGAGTTTGAGTTGCGCTGCGAGGGAAGTCCTTCTCAAAGCCATTGCTCAAGCTGTCCCGACATACCCGATGTCATGTTTCTTGATGACACCGACAATCTGTAAAAAGCTCACATCGGCCGTGTCTAATTATTGGTGGGGCAGTGCCTTGGATACTCATAAAATCCACTGGGAAAGCTGGGAAAAACTGACAAGACCAAAGCACCAAGGTGGAATGGGTTTCAGGGATTTCAAGCTGTTTAACAGGGCGTTGCTTGGTAAGCAGGCCTGGAGGTTGACTACGAGACCGGAGTCGCTGTGCGCAAGGGTCCTAAAGGGGAAGTATTTCCCTGATCGCGACCTAATGTCGGCGACGAGGAAAAGAAGATGCTCAGAAATGTGGCGGTCCATTCTTGCTGGGAGAGATGTGCTCAAGAAAGGTTTGATCAAGAGAACTGACCCGGGCGAGGCCGATGTTTGGCATGACAACTGGATTACAGGGTCAAACTCCTTTCGGCCTCTGATTCAGCTGCCGGCCGTGGGTGTGGAGAAGGTGAAGGATCTGTTTGTTCCGGGAACTAGAGTGTGGGATGAGGCGTTGGTGCGACAGTCCTTTGTACCGCTGGATGCTGAGGAAATCCTAAAGATCAAGCCGGGGATGAACATGGAGTCCGATATTGAAGCCTGGGCTTTTGAAAGAAGTGGCTTGTACACGGTAAAGTCAGCTTACAGATTGCTAAAGGAGGAGCAGGCGGCGGGAGCCATGGCAAAAACGAGTGAAGCTCGAGCGTCAGGCGATAAGTGCTCTTGGAAGCTGGTTTGGAGTCTAAAAGTCCACCGAAAGTCCGTGTTTTCTGGTGGAGAGTGATGCACAATTTCCTTCCGTCGAAACAAGAGCTAAAAAGAAGGCATGTTATCCTAGAGAGTCACTGTGAGCTGTGCGGTGATCCTGATGAATCCTTATGTCATATTGTTTTCCTTTGCCTGGCGGCTAAACGGTTCTGGGCTGAGGTCAAGAATTTCTCAGGGTTCTCAGTGCCGCTTCTTCACCCGACCACGTGGGCGATAGATGTATTGCAGCCGGGTATTTGCTCGCAGGAATTCGCTGTTCTACTTGTATGTGGTGCGTGGAGCCTATGGTCGGGTCGAAATGCACGGCGCCATGGTCGGAAGGCATGGGAACCGGGTGCGGCTGTCCATCATATTTCCAACATGCTGGAAGATTTGGCCGGTATGCAACTTCCGATTGAGAAGAAACTACAGAAGAAGGTGGAACGGTGGCAGGGACCTGAGCAGGGCTGGGTCAAGTGAATACTGATGCTGCCTCCACAGTTGATGTGGGTTCAGGAAGTAGTGGTGCTGTCATCCGCAACCACGGCCCTATTTGGTAGCATCTAGCACAACTAGTACAATGAGAGAATCTTATATGTATGGAGTACTAAACGAAATTTATTTACAAAATTTTTTCACGGATGGGTGTAACTTTTCTCGATGAATCTAACGACGGACATTAATCGACGATTAGCTACAGTAATGCTACAGTAACCAACCTCTAATCGTGCGGCTATAGGTCTAATTAGATTCGTCTCGCAAAGTAGCGTAGGGACTGAAGAGTTAATTTTGTGCCTTCATTTAATACTTATAATTAATGATCAAAGTAGCACTATTTATTAACACAAATCAAATCAACACAGGGCCCACTATGGACAGGTTATTGCAGGGGCTGCTACAAGCAACGCGTGCGGCTGGTGTGCGGCTGGTGTTGCTTGGTTCACGCTAGTGTCTAACCCGCGCATTTTTCGAAAAAAAAAATCTCGTATGTATGTATGGAGTACTAATTGAAGTTTATTTGTAAAATTTTTTTAAGGATGGGTGTAACTTTTCGCCACGAATTTAATGACGGTAATTAATTCATGATTGACTACAGTGATACTACAGTACCATCATCTAATCATAGATTAATTACCGTCATTAGATTCGTCGCGAAAAATTACATCTATTTTTAAAGAAATTTTGCAAATAGACTCTTATTTAGTCCGCCATGCATGCAATTTTTTTAAATAGTCTAAAATAGCAAACAAAACACCGCCCGCAAGCGCTGCACCTGACGCGCGTCCCTGCCAAGACATGCTGCCCCTTTTTTTCCGAGAAATTTCAGAATTTGATACTCAATTCGCACTGAATTTAACACTCAATTCGCAAGACTTTCAGAATTTAACACCATGACTACAAATTCTTTCAGTTTAGGTTTCTCACCCAATTTCTCCAATTTCTCTCTTTTCCATTTTCTTTTTAATCTCCGGGCTATGGGAAAAGACGAGATTGCCCCTGCCTTATCCTTGAGGGAACGGATCCATCCCAAGAAACGGATCCATAGCAAGCGCACCGTTCTCTCTCCTCCCCCGTTTCTCTCGGCTCTCAGCTCCCTCGCGAACAGGCTGCTCTGTCCCGTTCTTCCAAGCCGGCTGCCGGCGAGCCCGACCTCCGGCGCGCCGCCCGCCCAGCCGCCAGCGCGGCCGCACGCCGCCCGGCCGACCTCCGGCACGCCGCACACTCGGCCGGCGACGCGGCCTCCCGCCGCATGCCTGATCTCCGGCGCGCTGCCCGGCCGGCCGGCGCCGCGGGCCTCCGCCTGGCCCCGCACGTGGTCGACGCGCTCTGCGCCCAGCACCGCCGCCGGAGCCAACTGGTGGAAGCTGCGCCGCCGCCCGGCCGCCACCCGGCCCTGCACGGCTGCGGACAGGGAGCTTCCACTGCATTGATTGGACATTCCAATGTAGTGTACTTGTACGAAACATCTAGCTTAATGTATGTATGAAACATCTAGCTTGATGTATGAAATGTAACTGAAACCTCTTGCTCGTTGTATGAAACATCTAGCATGAAGCAGCTTGAAAAATGTTTGTCACATGGATTGATATTGTGTGATAATTCTGCCAAATTATAGAAGCCACCATATAAACATGGGTACCCTATAAACATCAAGCCACCATATAAACATCTCAAATTGACACAACATTCTGAAATTTAAGCATACAGGTTTCAGTTTCCTGCCATCATAGAAGCTCCCTGTCCGCAGCCGTGCAAGGCCGGGTGGCGGCGCAGCTTCCACCAGTTGGCTCCGGCGGCGGTGCTGGGCGCAGAGCGCGTCGACCACATGCGGGGCCAGGCGGAGGCCCGCGTCGCCGGCCGGTCGGGCAACGCGCCGGAGGTCAGGCGTGCGGCGGGAGGCCGCGTCGCCGGCCACCGGCCGAATGTGCGGCGCGCCGGAGGTCGGGCGGGCGGCTTGCGGCCGCGCTGGCGGCTGGGCGAGCGGCGCGCCGGAGGTCGGGCTCGACGGCAGCCGGCTTGGAAGAACGGGACGGCGCAGCCTGTTCTTCGCGAGGGAGCCGAGAGCAGAGAGAAACGGGGGAGACGAGAACGGTGCGCTTGCGATGGATCCGTTTCCTGGGATGGATCCGTTCCCTCAAGGATAAAGCAGGGGCAATCTCGTCTTTTCCCATAGCCTGGAGATTAAAAAGAAAATAAAAAAGAGAGAAATAGGAGAAATTGGGTGAGAAACACCCAAACTGAAAAAATTCTCAAATTCTGAAAGGCTTGCAAATTGAGTGTCAAATTCAGTGAGGTGTGTGAATTGAGTGTCAAATACTGAAATTTCTCCTTTTTTTCCACGTGCCGCCGCCTCCTTCTTTTCCTACCTCGCCTTTCTCTCGCGCGCGTGCGCCGCCATGGTCGCGCCGGCCGGGCTTGCACTCGCCGCCGCACGCCGCCCGCGCCAGCTCCGCCGCGCGTTGCCCGCGCCTGTGCACCGCACGCCACCTTGCGCGCCGCGCGCCCTGCGCCGTCGCCCGCCATGGCCGCCGCACCAGCTTGCCGCGCCGCCTGTGCCGCGCCGGCCCTGCCGGCCGCGCGGGTCACGAGCCCCAGCTCGCCCGGCCTTGTTGGCCGTGATGCCGCCCAGCCCCGCCGCTTCTCCCTCGCAGGAGCACCGCCACCGCCACCACCAACTGCCGGCGAGCTTGCCCATCGCGGGTAGCTCATCTTCGGCCGCCTCCCGCCGCGCCGAGCACCTCCCAAGGTAGCCCGTGTCTTCCTCTTGCTCCTCCCCCACCTAGCCCTCGCTCGCTCGCCGGATTTCAGCCTAGAACCGCCGCCGGCCATGCTAGGGACCCTGCGCAAGAATAGAAACAATTCTGGGGTCTTTTTGCAAAGTCTGTGACTCATATGAAAAGTCTAAATAGTGCTTTGCAATTCTAGAAAATTCAGGGGCCTTGGTGTAAAGTGTCTGTTTTATATGGTTTAATCTTTTCTTTTATGCATAAATTAGCTGTTAGCTTCTAAAATTCGTATAAAATCATAGAAAAATTGTAAAATAGAAAATAAAGATGTTTTAGAATCCTTGTGATTAGATTTATGCAGTGAACCTATAATATGATATGTGTTGGTAGAAAAATATTGTTCTAGAATTTTATCTATACTTGTTAGGGATAAATTCATAATTGTAGTTATATTGCTCTGTTTGCTGTGAAATTTTTATGGTAGGCTATTCATGTGAAACATGTGCTGTGGCAAAAGTGTTAGATTTATTGGTGCATGTATGTATGAGTTAACAATTTAATTTGTTTAGTGCTTAATAGATAATTTCTTTATATACATATAATCCTATAAAAATTATGTAAATTATGATGATTCTAGTACTTAGGGTTTAAATTTGTTGTTTCTTTATAGGTGTAATCTTATGTATTTATTTTTGAGTTTTTATTGCCCTAAGATGCTAGTCATGGTAGATTATATTAGGATAAGAAAGGAGACTAATCAAATCTTGATTTAGATATGTCAAAAATGTTAGCTAATAACTCTCTTTTCATACTTAATTAAGTTAATTGTTAGTCCAAAGTTGACCTAACGTTATTTAAATTAGGAAAACCCTTTAAACCCAATATATAGAAATGTTTGTTTCATTCTTTTGTAAGGTTATGTGAGAGTATGAAGTTTGTTAGCTAATTTATTCTCGGTTGATATTCGCTTTATGAATTGAAATTCATGCCTGCATATGCATTGACTCGCATTTTATGTGCATGCATGTAGAGCTAGGAGCGAGAACGTCGTCTAGGAATGGATCCTGAAGCCCAGGATCGAAGAGGCTTAGGAAGGAACTCGTGAAGATCTGGCCCAAGGTCGGAAGGGCCCAAGGCCTTGATAGTAATAACACTAACTTAGTGTTACCCCCAGACAAGTCTAGGTGCATAATCCACTAATTTAAATTATGAAACATTATATGTCTATTACTTGTGCATTACGTTTTCAAAAATTATTTGGAACCTTAGTTGCATGATCTCTAGGTTCTCTTGGGTCTTACACTAGTATGTATAGGTCGATAGCCTTGCTATGTTAAATAGGACTCGGTAGAAGTCGAGTAATTTCCTATTACTCGCGAGTTATAGGATGTCTTTATATTTCAGTATGTGGTTTATTGAATTCAAGATGGAAGGGATGGAATTGGAGACAGGACGGGGGATAATGCTGCCTCGTCTGTGTCGATTGAGGACCGTACCGTTGTCTAGCCCTGCTGATCGAGTTTGAATTGTACTAACCGTATGTCGGGAGTAGGAGGTAGTCGAAACCGGTAAGCCTAATACTGCCTCGCTTTGAAAGTACAGAACTTCATCACCACCCCATAGGGCGAGTTGAGTGACCGCGGAGAATCGGAGATGCATGTATTTACTTTTGGTGGTCTCTCGTAGGGCTAGGCTGACTATATATAGGTGGGGTGGTTCTGTAGTTTGAGGCGGGGAGGGGAGTGGTTGGTTTCGTATAGTCCAACGGGGCAAATACATACCGTGTTGGTTAGGTCCATCTTGCAAGGTTAAACTGGATCGATTCGCCGCACGTCGCTCTCGGTTATGAGCACCTTGATCGCAGCACCGCATCGTAGTAACATTATAGGGAACATGAAGGATACATGATGGTTGATACTCTGAATTATTATTTAATGTTCTACCATGGTTGCTCTAGTTATGCAAATGTTAGTTGATAGTTACTCTATATAGAATCTTGAGCTAAAATATTGATAATATGGATCTATTTTTAGTCTTTTTTTGGCAAAACAAACCCATCAGCCAAAAGTCTTGCATATTAGGAGTCGGCTAAGTATATACCACTAGTCGGGTAAGTTTTGCTGAGTATTAGTTGCTCAGGATTTGTTGTTTACCCTGTTTTAGGTGTAGGAGCTAACCAGGATTAACATCAATGGGCTTGATGTGACATTATAGTTGGCCAAACGGGCCAGCTCGGCACTACACGCCACGGGCACGACCTGGCACGGCACTAAGTGGCACGGTTGATTAACCATGCCGTGCCTATTAGTGCCTCCGTGCCGGACGCCAGGCACTAGCACGACACGGCTATCAGTTAGCCGAGTCGTGCCGTGCCAAGGGGCACGGTGGTGCTGGGGCCGGCACTAGCACAATATGACCAAAAACCCTCATTCAAATCAGAATTTATAGCAGTTTAACTCAGAAAACTCAGAAATTGAATTCACACAAGATCTAACAAAAGATAAATTTTATTAGGAGCTTGTGCAATGGCTGCCTCATTAAAAATCTCTCTAGGTAAAACTCACTCTTGTGAGAAACCCTAGAGAGGGAAAAAGAGTACAGCCAAGCTCCAATTAAGTTCATTACATCACAGTTCAATACTTAAAGTTCTAGAGTGTCCATAAGTCCTAAATATTACAACCCATTACATGAATGATCATTAATCAAGATAAAATTCTTCAAAAGCTTGTTCAAGCTCCTTGTCCTCCACATTCTATTGCAGCCTTGCTTTTGCTGCCTCCCAGTCCTTGATGCAGGTCAGCATCTCCACCATTTCAGGCTTCAGATTCCTTCTTCGCTCCTCGATGATCCTGCCAGTCATACTAGAAGTGGATTATGAAGATATGGTAGAAACAGGAACAGTTAAGATATCTTTAGCCATAATTGAGAGTACTGGGTATGTAAGTTTGTGAAGATGCCCCCAGTTCAAGATGTTGAAGTCATCAGTTAGGTGGTTGACAGTGTCACAGTCTAAGTAGGACACAAGTTCAGAAACATTGAAAGCTGAAGCTGATGACCTTACCGCATGCAGCAGAGATGTAGCAGATGTATCTCTAAACATGTTAAGAGTACCAGGCAAGCAACCAGAAACCAAACCAGCAGCACCATCATCCCAAGCAGATCTTGACCTACCGGACAGGACAAGAGGGTCAGTCCTCCTCAACCTAATAGCACCATATTTCTCTTCATATTTATTGTACACATCAGTAAGTCTAGCTCTAGTGCCAACCAAATAAGTAGAATAATCAGTATTGGTGAGACCACCTAACCTTCTAAGCACCCTAGTAAAACCTTTCATTGTAGCTCTGGGGTCCAAGATGAATGCAAAAGAGTACAGCAAAGATATGTCCCTCCAGTACTTATTATATTTGTCTATCATAGGTTGCACCACAGATCTGATGTGTATATCATTAGCATAATTTTTTAGGTGCAGAGCAATCTTAACAAGATAATGAATCATAAGTGGATATGTAGGATAGTACACACCAGACAATGTAACTGTTGAATCATAAAACAGCTCAAGAAATGATAAAACTTTTTGTGCAATCATCCAATGCTCATAAATGGCTCACCTTCAGATTAGGATACTGAGTTTGGATGAAAGTAGTGAAAGGGGACTTATGAGGAAACAAATGTTTAAGCATTAGGTAGGTAGAATTCCACCTAACCTCCATGTCCAGCTGAAACTTTCTAGGCCTAACACCAGTTGTAATGCAGTAACTTTTATATGCAGCAATTCTCTGATTAGATGAATTTAAGAATGATATTGCAGTTCTAAATGTTTCTACCAAAGGCTTGAGAGTAGTTAAGGCCTCCTTGACAATCAGATTGAGAATATGACATGCACAACGCTGATACAAGAACATAGAATTAACAGAAGTAGATGATGCAATGTCATTACATGATGCGTACTCTGGTTCATCAGTAACATCAAAACCAAGGTAGTTAGACAAGATAGGTTTTAGTTTTAGCATGGCTGAAGCATTAGATGATGCATTGTTTAAAGTAACAGCAAACACCTTATTAGTCAAACCATAATCAGCAAGAACAGATGCTACACGGTCAGCAATATTTTGTCCATTGTGGGACACATCAATAAAAACTAGACCAAGAACCCTCTTCTCTAATTGCCAGTCAGAGTTTATGTAGTGAGCAACAACACTTAGGTAGTCCTCTTTGGCATTACCAGACCAAATGTCAGAGGTTAGACACACATAATTAACAGAAGTACCAAAAGTCTCAACAAGTTTAGCCTTGCAATCAGTGAAGTACTTATGTATGTCTCTAGTGGTGGTTTGCCTAGACACTCTAGTATATTTAGGATTGTGAGCAGTTTTAATAAACTCTTCAAAAGCCTCATATTCACCCATAGAGATAGGAACATCAAGTCTAGCAATCAATCTAACCAATTGAGTATGAGCAACCAGAGGACAGTAGTCCCAAGTACCCATACTACCATTAGGATTAAAATAAATTTGAGATTGAGACATGCGAGTTTTTTCACGCCTCTTAACACAAGAGGCAATGTGGCGTGAAAGATGACCAGTGCCACCACTTGACAAAGCAGAGTACAGCTTAGAGCAATGTTGGCACCTAGCTCCATACCTGACGGTCTTACCATCTATTGTGGTTTTGAACAGCTTCTCGAAATCATCCCAAACAGGAGAGGTAGAGGGACGTGAGCGCTTGGCGCTGTTACCATCTGGGGGAGGTGCAGCGCCGCAGGGAGGTACAACAAGGCCATCATTGTCAACGTTGATGGGATCATCGGCACCAGGGCCAAACACGGCCTCACGGTCCTCACGCAAGTCATCCTCGTCATCATCTCCGGCCAACCCGCACAGCCGCCTCTCCTCGTTCTCGGTCACACCGAGCTCCACCGTCTCGTCGTCTGATCCGGCCATCGTCACTCGCCAGTGACCTGGTTCCTCAACAGCTGCACAGATCAAGACCTGGGTTAGGGAAAGAACAAAGATCTAGTCATCTAGGGTTAGGGTAAGGGTCTTACCTTTGTAGCCGGAGCACCAGGTACACCGCGCGAGGTCAACGAAGCATGGATCCAGCCCTCCGGCCCAGGTTCCTCGACGGATCTCGTCTACATCTACAGAAAAAGGTGAGGAGAGTGAGAGATCGAGAGGCCGAGAGCGTCTGTGCGAGAGCGAGATGAAGGGTTTAGAGTACTTACGCGAGATCCAAAGCACCAGAGTCCGGCGGCGGCGGCGGAGATGGCGAGGAGGACGACAACGAGAAGAGGATGCTACATCGTCTGTGCGAGAGAGAGATGAAGGGTCTAGATGGCCGTGCCATCGGCGAGTGCCATGCTTAGGTCAGGGCCAGGGACCGGCGCCCACCGGAGCTCGAGAAGACGAGACGGGAGAGGAGAGGGAGACACCGGCGAGAGGCGAGAGCGAGAGACGAGAGGGTGAGCGGCGTCGGGAGGGAAAAATAAACTAGTGTTAGGGTTGGGGGAGTGGCAGCCGGCCGGGCAGCGTTATATACACCCCCCCCCCCGCCCCCAACGGTCGAAATGTGCTGGGGGGTCAACGGCTACCGTGCCACCCCCGGGCCGCTGCTGGGCCGCCCCGTGCCGGAGGCTTAAACGGGTCATGCCCGTGCTCGGGCCATGGGCCGGAATCACGGCCCAGGCATGGCATTGCGCCTGGCACGGGCACGGTTTGGGCCGGGCCGGGCCGTGCTTTTTTGGTTCGGGCCCGTGCCGGCCCGTTTGGCCAACTATATGTGACATCCTCACGTTTCGTCATTATCTCTTTATTTCATTGGTTGTCTAATGAAAAATTTCTTCAGGTTAGATTCTCTTCCGATGCTATTATTTCTTATGTAAATTCTAATTTTGAAGGATATTTTGGAATTATTTTATAGTGTACTCTATTTTTGTAAAAGTGTATCATACTAGTACTGTCTGCGCTCGCCGTTACGCGAGACTACTGGTGTCATTTTGATCAGCCGTGGGTTGAGAAAGAACTATCAAATTAAACCATTAAGCTAATGTGCCTGATGTATTCAAATGATGGCCATTACGCTTAATTTAGAGTTTTAATTTGGCAATTCTGTCACAATAACCTTGCGGATGCGCTAATGGCTAAAGCTGTGGCGGCAAAAGAAGGCCTGGAGCTGGCAGTGGAGATCGCCTGTGATCGGGTGGTGCTGGAAGTAGATAATAGTGCTCTTAAAAATCTGCTTCATGACCGGGATGCTGGAAGATCATCGATTGGGAGCTTGTGTCTTGATATCATAGAGCTTAGCAAGAGCTTTGTAGATTTCAGGGTTGCGTGGGTTAGTAGGAGTGCAAATTCTGTAGCCCATTGTTGTGCTCACAAGGTCTCATCATCCGCACGATCTTTGTTTTGGGTTGATGAGATCCCTGATTGGCTTGCGCTGTTGGCAGCCAAAAATTGTAACCCTGTTCTGTTATAGTGAAAAGCTCTATGAGTTTGCTAAAAAAAATCCATTCCCACAATCGTGCGCTACTTATCTTCCTAGCAATCGATCAGACCGGCACGGAGCGCTCCTTCCCTTTGCTTTTTTATCCAGCGCGGAGCGCTCCTCCCCTTTCCTGGGACGCGATGCGCTCTGTTAAAACAGAGGCTAGCTCGAGTAAATACGTGATGCGGTGATAGGCACATGTATTAGTTAATATTTTTTTTCTTTTCCTTTCTAAGTTTGAGTTCTGTTAAATCAAGTGTTATGTTTTTTCCCTTTGACTATTTTTTCCTTTTATTATGTTGTCTCCTAGGAAGTTTTTGTTTGATAATTGTTTCATTGAAATTATGCTAAAGAATATTTCTCGGGAAGTTGGATAATGAACTTATGTGTAGAAGTGCGCAAGAAGTTTTTCAGATAATATTTCTCGGGAAGTTGATGTGAACTTATGCGTAAAAGTTGCGCGAGAACTTATCGTGGGAGTTACGCTAAAAAAAATCACTGTTCATACTAGAAAATATCTTGTATTTCTAGATTAAAATATGTCTGAATTTGCCTAAATATGTAACACAAACTGCACGTTTTCGTAATAAAAGTACGGTGGACTAATGGATCGATTATCCTGTCACCCTTTTATTACGAGAAGGTATCACTTTGCTCCAAATGGTCGATGATGAGATGGCTCAATGATGCCTTGTGACTTAAGGAGCTAGAGCCGTTCGCACTGAGGTCTTTTTTGATGTTATAAGCTTATTGTTCGCGAGCCGTTTTTCATTATAGCAGCCTTTTTTTTGTGATTTACTTTGTGGTTTATATAGAACTTATTCGGAAAATGATGAACTGCGAGATCCATGGTATAAGCTTAATGCATTGAGTTAGTTAATTGTTGTGTGGTGTATGTAAGATTGTAAGATGAGGTGTATTTGTTATGTGTGCTTGCTGCCAAATCCTAGCTTGAGTCCAGGATGCAGCCCAAAGAAAATGATGTGGTGTACATATGTAGCCGTTCACCTATTTCAGATAATAAGTGACGATCCCTGGACTTACAGCGTCACCTCTCTCTTTTAAAGGTGACGGGTAAAGAGTGTCGCCGTCACCTTTGGCTCGTCCACAGTCTTTGGGTGATAATGCCCGTCACCAAAGACCATATCCTACACCGTGAAATGCACCGAAATCTTGAGAACTTGACTTATCTCCAAACGACCGCAAAATCACCACACAAATATGATTAAAGTATGAACTGAAAATATTTGTACATGTGGTTCAATTAGTATCTCAACAAGACAAAAGCAAAAAGAAAAAAAAAGAAAAAAAACCTGCCTCGCTACTTGTAGAAATGTGTCAAATAGTGAAGCAAGTTAAACTCAAATTAGACAGTTTTCCTCGATAAGGCCTCAAAAAATAAAATTTGCCTCGACAAGAACTAGGTCTGCTGCAAGCCTGCAAACACTAATAAAGAATATAACTAACAAGACAAACCAAATTAATATATTAGGATTTTTTGGATGAAGGTTTAACAAATTAGATAAAAAGTGGAAATTGTAGATTACATACATACCTATTTATCCATCCTCATCGTCACTGCAATCTTAAATTTCATATTCAGATCAATTTTCGTTATTTTCATATTCATCCTCAAACATATTTGTAATGATGAGAGTTTTCAGCTCCAGTGAATGCACATCATGTATGGTGAGCTTTGGACAGTCCATAACCTCCAAATGCTGCAGGGAAGTGAGGCCAGTAAGACCATCACAGTACTGGAGATGATCGCACCAGTCTATGCGAAGCCTTCTAAGTGAAGGCAGACTTTGCTGTTCAAGAGAGATGCTTGCAACTTCGAGTTCTGAAATAGATAAGCTCTCCAGTGACGGCTGATCATTCAGCATCCTGTGGAGTATCTCATCTCTCAGATCATTGCTCAGAGACAGAGTGGTAAGTGACGGGAGAGGAACAACCGCAGTCAGATTCGGACATTGATTTAGAGCCAAGGTGGTGAGTTTGGGGAGGGTACTAACTTCTTCACAGGTTGAACTCGAAGAGTGGTGCAGCTGCACGGTGTTGAGTGAGTGCTCGAAACCAATGGACCTCAGGTTAGAACATCGACGAAATTGTAAGGTACGGAGATTAGGTGACGCCGGAAATACAGAAATATTGTCGTTGCAAATAAGATAGAATTCTGATAGAGACAGAAACGGCACAAATTGAAGAGATCTTAGTTTCGGGCAAACCACTAACCAAAGAGTACGTAGGCATGGGAATTCACCATCATGAACATACCATTCTGACCACACCGACATTTTCCGAAATGACAGTTCTGTTAATGATTGGAAGCCATTATACCCCGCAGACCGTCTGAAAATGTCCGAGCCAATACGTTCCATATATAGAATTCATGCTGTCGAGCACGAGGTACTTTAGGGAAGGTAATCCACCAAGTACCCCAATGTGTTGAAATTCACAATCCACTAGCTCTACTCTGAACAACTTGGAGTAGGAATCACAACCTAGCCAGTAGGGGTATACATGAGACTTGTAATGCCGTATCTTGAGCTCACTCAGGTTGTGATTTGGTCGCAATCTCTCAAGTACTTGGTCCTGTGGTATTGAACCGGGTGTAGGTAACAGTGTACATCTGCATATCTTCCGTGCACTTGAAAAATCCAATTCTAGGGATCGGAGGTGCTTTTTATTCTGCAGTCTGGCTTCATTTGCATCCTCGACACTAGACACGCTATCCAATCCACATATATCCAGATCTCTAATGTTGTTGATGTTCCTCAGCTCTCTTATGTTATAACCGCAACCACATCTTCTAATATGAAATACAGGCAGAGTATGCAAGTTAATTAGGCTACCAATCCCACTCAGTGACACCTTGTTATAATTGCACCTCAAGTCAACTGTCCGCAGATTATATAAATTGAATAGAGAGCTAGGAAGTGTAAATTGCTTATCCAGCCAAGTATTAAGTGATAAATGGCGTAATTGTTTTAGGCTACCCAATAAGGAGTCTGGAAATTCCTCAACAAAAATATGAGTCAAGTCAAGGGCCCGCAACTTCTTAGATTTCAGAAATAGTGGTTCTGCATTTCTAAGATTTCCACCCCCCTCAGCAAAGATGGCTCTCAGAGAACATGGTGTAATTGGAAACTCCCCATCATTGACATAATCTGGTACCGACAATATGGACATATACTGAACATTTTCTGGAATTTCAGTTGATGTACTTGCCTCAAATCGATAGAACGTTTCACCAGCAAGGAAACATGCAAGATCATGGATAAGATCGTGCAGGCAATAACTTTCATCGTGATCATGAACCAGGATAGATCGCTCAACTAACTCTGTAAAACACAGTCGTTCAGCTTTGTAGTCATCAGCATCACTCCCATCACAATCAAGTAGGTCAAGTACTTTCCACAATTTCATCACCTCATTCTTTAAAATTGAATTAACTTTGGGAAATAGAGACAAGGCATGAAAACATCGTCTTAAGTATATAGGCATATGCTTGTAGCTCAACTCTAACGCGGGCAAAATCTCATGCTGGGGTTGTTTCAAGTCCCACAATTCACTTTTCAAAACATTCACCCATCTCTCTTCATCCATTTCATAGCGTAACATGCTTCCCAGTGTCTTGATTGCTAGTGGCAAACCCTTGCACTTGCTAACAATACTCTTGCCTATTCGGATCAGTTCTGTTGAAGCATTTTGCTCTTGGTCACCAGGAAACGCAACTTGCATGAACAATGACCAGCTGTCATCAAAACTTAGGCAACTTGGGCGATAAAAGGGCATAGTCTGTACAAGCATTGCCACTGCCTCGCTCCGCGTAGTTACTATGATCTGGCATTTCCTTGTGACTGACAGTGGCGCACAAAGCAGCTCCCAGCGCTCTCTTAGGCGATCATCATGCCACACATCATCCAATACAATTAAAACCCTCTTATCCTTTATTTCTTGTGTTAATTTCCTGCGAAGATATCCAAGTTCTGTATACTCACAACTGTTCTTAGTTAGTGAAGTTATGATGTCCCTTGTTATCTTAGTGATGTCAAAATTCTCTGACACATAAACCCAAGCAAACCTGTCAAATGACTTGCGCACCCTCATGTCGTTATACAAAAGTTTCGCTAGTGTTGTCTTGCCTAATCCTCCCATGCCAACAATGGCGGCGACAGTAAGAGGACTTGTGCAATTTTCCTCTTCATTGGACAACAATTTCTCAACAATTATGTCTCTGTCCTTGTCTCGTCCAAGAATGCTCTTCTCATAGACGAGAGGGGTAGTACGCCGTGAACTACTAAATTCAGGAGTGGACCGCCTCTCTCCGTCATTCACCGATAAAGTGAAATGAGTGGAGTAATCAATGATCTCATCCAGTCTCATGTTAACTTTTCTTGCGCGATGAACCAACCCCTCTGGGACTGGTACTAAACCAGCATCCATCAAGAAGTCCTGGTTTTCCTTTTGACAAAAATAAGAGAAAGACGAATCATTGTCCTCCTCTTAATTTGAAGATATTATGAATGAGGATAAATTTATATAAACTAATTCAGGAAAACTTATAACTATGTCAGCCCAAGCTTGAAGTAATTGATATAGACTTATAACTATGTCAGCCCAAGCATGAAGTAAATTATTGATATAGAGACCAAGAAATTGCAGGGTCAAATCGTAGGGTTGCGTTACCTGCAGCAGTCGCCTGCGCTTCCCCAGGTCCACCTTGCGCTCATCCTGCTCCATGTGGTGAACACCGCCAGATCGCTGGAAAGCCTCCACCTTGCGCCGGTTCACCTCGTACTCGTACTCGCCGACCACGTCCTCCATGTCGTACGCCACCTCCTTGAGCTCGTTGAGCCGCAGCTTGGAGGACTCCTCACGGATGTTCCACTTCTCCTCGGCATCGTGCAGATGGGCCCGGATCTGGAGCATGGTTCTCTCCAGTTGCTTCAGCTCCTCCATGTCGTCCTGACTCCTCGAGCATGACGGGGAGGAGAGCGACAAGGAGATCTTCACCAAGGACTTCAACAGGTCCAGCGCCCTCTCAACGGATCGAAGCGCAAACAGTCCCGACATCTTCACCTCCTGCGTGTGGCTGCGTGCTCCGGCCAGAGCTGCTTACAGTAGGTGGGGGAAGGAAGACGAAGGAAACGACGTGGAAAAAAATCCTACGGGCCGGACCAGGTCTGTAGCCTCATCAGTGCAAGCTGGACATGTGGCAGCACTAATCTCCCCACTATTTTAGGGATTCTAACTAATCATTGTTTTTCCTTGATTCCTGTACGCGATCAACAACTACTAGTATACAATAGAAATCAGCAATGACTAGTTAAATGCACCTGCGTTGTTACGGGTGACAAAAGTTTTTTATAGGAACTAGGATTGTACCCGTGCATTGCTACGGGTGATAAAAATTAGTTTTATAAATATAGTATCAGAAACATATATTTTAATCTTTATTAATATCCCTGCAATCATATAAATAATAGTTTTTAAATTTGATAAATTCAACTATATCAGGATATCCAATGCCACATCACCCACTTTCAAATATTTTTCCATATGATAGGGCTAAGATATTTCTAAACACATTGACGAAAGTATTTTCCAATATGCATTTCCAGCAAATGTCAAAATGTCAATCACGAAATTCTGGTTTAGTGCCTACCCGTGCGTTGCTAAGGGAGAAACAAATTCCCTCCATAAGCATCAATCTTCATTGTATGAAATATAGCAACTGAGGCATACAAATTACCTCCATAAGAATCAATCTTCACGTACATATGTTCTCCCGCCAGTGCTAGCATCAGAAAAGTATAAATCAATAGGGGTGCAAATGGATAATCCTTAGGTGCATCTCCAATCATCTTTAGTTCAAAATAATGTACTAGTTTTCTAAAATAAAATTCTATTTTGGAGAAGTAGTACAAAATTTTAAACTAAAGAGGGTTGGATATGCCCCTAAAGGTCACCCATTAGCACCCCTATAAATCAAAACTGGCATATTGTGTAACCCTTGTTCACTACAATAAGGTAAATTAAGACTTCATTGCCAAATAGAGTATCAGATAACCTAGTCTAATATATATAGAATAAATTTACTTTTGAAGCTATAGTAATTAAACTATGAAAGCTGAGCTCACATTTATCATCTCTTCCATAATGACCGTGGCACCATTTTTCAGATTTTCATAGAACTCTACATCCACACAAGAAATTGTTAAGCTTGATTAATTAATAGAAACTTCTGATAACAAATTGACCTAACAGCAACATGAACCTACAAATATTTGATTAACTGCATTAAACCCATATATTTCGACAAGGCTACGAGTATTAGTTTGAAATAAGAGAAATATTTAAGCCTTTTAGGAGCTGAATGAAATCTGTGCACCAGCCTACCAAATGATTAGGGTGTAGAAGTCTTGCTTACATTGACATATTGTTGCTGCTAGCCTGCATAGAACTGCAAAACAGTGAGTAGCGAGCCTATCTACAGGAAGATTTGCTCGTACAATATTCTTCCTAATCTATAAAAATAATGATACATGTCTAGTAGATTAATTGAAAGAAAACAATAGCACCTTACTGAATGGATCAGAAAGACAATCAGAAATCACTTTCATGGTGCAGAACAAGCAAGAGAGGCGGAAACAATGACTGTAGTACTCTGACATGGAGTTTTCAAGCAGGAGAGATGCAGAAAACTAAAATCGATTTAGGTATTGAGTTCACATGCTAGGATGCGCTTTCACAGAGCTCACACAATGAAGCCTCTCCTGATCTCCTCCTCGTCCAGCTGAACCATGAATTGTGAAGAACACAACACACTTAGCATACCAGCATGGTTCTCCCACGAGATGGGTGACCGATCGGGAAATACTTTCCGGGTGCGCATGAGTAAGGACAAAGTGTGCAGAAAATACATATGTTGGTCTGTGAGGATAGTCTGTGTCCTAATTAAGCTGCCAGATGTAAGCGGGCCTAACCTCGGGGAGGTGGGACGTTACAGAATAAGGTGGGCCGCCGTCGCCCCTACCGGCCCAGCCCGTCGAGTCGACGCCGAGCCGGCCTACCAGGCCACGCGAGTCGTCCTGCCGAGCCCCGCGAGCCGACCTGCAGAGCCGTAGCCCAAGCCACTCCACGGACTGAGCCGAGCCAAAGTTGGGCCCTTAAAGCCGGCCTGTTTCTCTTTGAGCCCGCTAACCTTTAGAGTCTTTCTCTTTTTCTTTTAACCCAGCCTGACACTTGGGTCCCGCCAGTATGTGACACCCTGGCCCTAGGCTTAATAAGATTTATAGAATACTCATACCGACAAGTTGCAACTTCTTTTCCGGGAGCCCGGAGCAATTTCGGGATGGGTGACCGACCGGGAAATACTTTCCGGGTGCGCACGAGTGAGGACAAAGTGTGCAGAAAAGATATGTGTTGGTCTGTGAGGATAGTCTGTGTCCTAATTAAGCTGCCAGATGTAAGCGGCCCCGGCCTCGGGGAGGCGGGACGTTACAGAATGGTATCAGAGCCGACTCTCGCGGTTTCACGGGCACGTGCGGGCGTAAGTGCGCGGGCATGAGCACGGGCGCGTGGGGGCGCAGATGCCACTGGTATGTGGACGGGCGTGTGGCTGGTCAGTGCGCGGGCATCTGGGATGCGCTGTTGGCACTGGACGCACGGACGTGGCACAGGAACCGTTGTCACTGGACCCACGAACGTGGGACGTGGCCAAGAGAGGATGTTCTTGGCATGGGATTGATCGACAAGGACGTCGGTCTCTTAAGGGGGTGAGTATGTGACACACCGGCCCTAGGATTAATAGGATTCTCATACCAATAAGTTGCAACTTCTTTTTTGAGAGCCGGTCTCGAAAGAACTCCGAAGTTAAGCGTGCTTGGCCCGGAGCAATTTCGGGATGGGTGACCAACCGGGAAATACTTTCTGGGTGCGCATGAGTGAGGACAAAGTATGCAGAAAAGACATGTGTTGGTCTGTGAGGATAGTCTATGTCCTAATTAAGCTGCTAGATGTAAGCGGGCCCGGCCTCGGGGAGGCGGGACGTTATAGAATAAGGTGGGCCACCGTCGCCCCTACCGGCCCAGCCCGTCGAGTCGACGTCGAGCCGGCCTGCCGGGCCACGCGAGCCGGCCTGCTGAGCCGTAGCCCAAGCCACTCCACGGACCGAGCCGAGCCAAAGTTGGGCCCTTAAAGCCAGCCTGTTTCTCTTTGAGCCCGCTAACCTTTAGAGTCTTTCTCTTTTCCTTTTAACCCAGCCTGACACGTGGGTCCCGCCCATCGGTGACCCAGTGCCACTAACATGTGGACCCCACATGGTCGTGGACCTAGTTGACCGTTGACCAAACTTGGTCAACATAGACCAGGTCAACGCTGATGTCATCAAAGGCCATGATGACGTCAGCATTTTGGCGGACCCGTGCTGACGTCAGCAGGACACGTGGCACTCCCTGTTGCTACCACATGTCGGCCTGGGTGTTTTTCTTTTTCTGAAATTTTTTATTAATTCCAGAAATTATTTTAAGCTTTAGAAATTCATAGTAAATCAACCGGAGCTCCGAAAATTATGAAACCAGTTTCATAATTCTTCCAAAATCATGATCTACACGTTAGAGTAGGTTTTGTTGTGAGTTGAATCTTATTTGGGTAATTTTGTGTATTCTTGCACTTTGGCCCCTATAGTAATTCATAATTACGAATAGGTCCTGCTGCTGAAGAGAAGATCGACACCCCGGACGCCCAGAAGACCCAGGAGGATGTCTCGGATTATGAGAAGACCCCAAGGACCCCGGAAGACTACGAAGAGCTGCCAAGTTCACGCCCATCTACGACTTGAATTTCTATTAGGCATTGCTCGCTAGAATTGCTATTGCTCTACTTGTGTGTGAGAGAGAGAAGCCTGCATGGCCTACTTGTTTACCGTATTCCTTGCATCCCTACTATACCTTGATTGATTATTGGATGCTTTTGGCTACCATGAGAGTGAATGGGTATGGGATTCCATGATATGATAGTCTTGGCATGCATGAGATCCACCATGTGAGGAGCCAGTGATAGGGCTTTTAGCGGGGGCAAGCGACTGGCCGGGGATGTGTGGTGGGCACATCCTAAGGAGCACCTGTGGCGGGTGCGGGATGAGGAGGGGTGTACCTGTGTGGTTGTCCAAGGAGAGGCGATACCTATTATGGGTGCCTTTGGTGGACCACTGCGGAGGACTGCGTGAGAAGATGCTTGCCCCGGCAATATAGTTCGAGATAGTGCCTCTGGTGATGGAACTATATCAAACGTGCACACCACTTACCCCCTTATGGGCAGGGGTTCCAGCCATTCCTAGCTGTGCGGTACCAGGACTGTGGTTGGGTTTAAGGAGAGGGTAGGCCGCGCACGCACATGGGAATTCGAGGTGCGTCGGGCCCGGTCGGGTTTTCCGACCATAGTCTCTAGGAAAGGGTAGACCGCGCACTCCCAATTCGGGGTGCATGGGCTCGGTCGGGTTCTCCGACCCCAGTCTCCGAGATTCTCGAAACCAATGGCCAGGCTAGAGATCCACAGCCCCGGAACATTCGTTGCGGCGAATGTATCCCACCCCAGGAATGGAATGCAGGATAGTACCGTCATGGTTAGGGAGTCACGGTTGTGGGTTGTGTCTCAATCGGTTGATCCCCAGCTTGCAGTCCGAGTGAGTACAAGTGTACAACCCCTGCAGGGTGAAAACTATATGTATAGCCGCGTACTCGGTCATGTACAACTCTTGATCCGGCTGCACTTTCATAGAGTAGTGAACCTCAGTATTTCTACCTTCCTCTAGTCCACTTTCCCCTGTGGAGTCAGGTAAGGTGCAGGGAGAGGGAGTTTCCTGCACCGACCTGGAATGGGTGAGAGACATGAATATGTATTTATATGTATATGGTTGCATAGGAAACCTCAGTCTATCCTTTGGCTATTTTTATACCTTTGCATCAACTTAAAGCTTGCATATGAATGGTAACGTGAACATATCCCGTCCTTGGGGATAGTTTGGCAAGATGCAGGATCCGATCAGGAGTTTGACGCCAACGAAGACGGATGGTACGATTGAAGCTTAGAAGCCCGTGCTACGCTCAAGTGCTGCCTGTGGAGATAAAATTCGTGATGAAGGAAGGCCTGAAGACCAGCTACCGCTGCCATTTTTCTGTTTGTTCCCTTTAGCCCAATGGGCTTGTAATAAAATATTCGTACTACAAATCCTTTGGATATTGTAATAATTAAACCCATATTTGAATCTTTTAAGTGAGTATGAACTGATCTACTGCCTAAAATAGTTATGTATGTGATAACTACTGATTCAGAGACTATCACGACGATACAGGGATTCGGGTTCTCCCTTCGGAAACCCGAGTCGTTTCACCCCCCTCGGCGAACGCCACCACGGCGCCGCCGCCCACCTGCACGCCGCCCGCCACCCCGGCACCGGTGTCCACCAGCCCACCGCCCGCCACCCCAGCACTGGCGTCCACTACCCCTTTCTACCCTGGCGGCTCCACCGGCCGTCCTAAGGAGTTGAGGTGGAAGGACGTCTCCCTCTCCCCCACCTCCTGCTTCCTGGCTGCGTCAGTGGACGGCTCCCCTACCCCGTTCCTGGACGCTCTGCTCCGCCAGCCCTCACCCTCGCCGGTGGGGCCATCTCCGGCCAGGTCGCAGCAGGCGGCTGGGCTTCCTACCCAGGTTTGTCCATCTGCTGCTCCCACCAGGGTGAACTCCAGCAGGGCGGTCGGCCATGCACCGGTGCCGCGGCTAGCCAGCCGCCGTGACGCCCCCTGCACCGCCCGCGTCCTGCTCGTCCTCGGCTTCACCTCGTCCACGGCCTTCCGCTGCGCGGTCGCGTTGTCTACAACGATCACCATGCCCGTCGGGAGGAGCTGCGCCGGCCGGTCCACCAGCGTCTCGGCCCCCGCTCCCACAGGCGCTCCTCCCCTCCGGATGCGAAGGGATGGCAGGCAGGGTTAAAATATCTGACCGGTTAGCGGTAACCGCCGGCCTCCGGTTCCGGTTTACCGGACCGGTTTGACCGGTTACCGGTAGAAACCGGTCATATTCAAATTTGAATTCAAATGGCGCAGTTCAACCGGTTCGTACCGGTATACCGGCCGGTTTTGACCGGTTTACCGGTCGGTTTGACCGGTTTACCGGTCGGTTTGACTGGTAACCGGTCAAATTCAAATTTTTTTCTTTTTTGGTTTAAATTCAAATGCCCGCAAAGTATATTAAATAAATATTTGTATAACATATTTTAGTCTAAATGAACCCTCCAACCCTATTTTGTACTATTTTTACATTGTATCTGTATACTTTTGTATGCACATTTTTTTATTTAACTTCAAATCCCCACAAACTATAATAAATTAACGAATTTTTGAAAAAATTTGACACCATTAGATTCGTCGCACCTTGAAGTATTTTTAGGAATTTTTTGAGAATTTTTCATTTTTTTGAATTTAAATTTAAATTTTGAATTTGAGCCGGTTTGGTACCGGCCCAAACCAGAACCGGACCGGACCGACCAGTCAAACCGGATCCCACCGGTTAGGTGAACCCTGATGGCAGGAGGTCCTCCCGCGGCCGGGCCAGGGAGGGGGTCACGGGGAGAGTGCTTCTCCGAGGGATCTCCCTGATCCGTCGCGCATCCCGGCGGAGCTTGTTGGACGCTGCCTCAACTGCCTCTCCTTCGGCCACAAGGTTGCAACCTGTCGCTTGCCGACTCGCTGCCTGCGTTGCCACCGCTTCCGCCACGTTGCGAAGCAATGCACGCGGCCGCGCACTTCGCCGGAGGCGCATCGACCGCCGGTGCGTGCCGAGTCGGGCTCACGCCGCTTTGTCCGTGCCCGCCGTGACAGCCCCCCGACCCCTCGTGGGTCATTGGCGGTGGGCTCGACACCCTCGCCACCGCCGACTGGTCGAGTCCCCCTCAAGGATGGCCACTCCCGAGGCCGTCAGTCACCGCCGCGCGACGCCGCCACGGCCCATCGACACGCAGCAGCGGAGGTGAGGGGCCACGCTCCGAGGAGCTTCGCCAGTAGGGGCCGGCGTGGCCCCGACGGATACGGCTCCACCCCTTCGCCGCCGACGCCAGTCCGTATTGTTGCCCGTGATGAGGCTGCTCGGCAGGTGGCATGCTCTTTCGGCTGGTCACTTCAATTGCCGATCCGTTTTGGTCGCCTTTCGCCAAAGAACCACCGGTGCTCCATGGTGCACGCCACCCGAGGTCGCCTGACGTCAGCACGGAGGGGTCTGTGCTTTCGGCGCATACACGACCCGTGCCGTTGCCTGACAGGGCTGCAGATCACGTTCTCGCCTGTCCCTCGAGCCCCATGCTGAAGACTTTTGAGCCCATGATGTTTGAACTTGCTGGGCAACGGCCAACGGGTAGCTTCAGTCAGCAGCTCAGGACAAGAGAATGAAGACAAAATGTTGCATCAGTTCTCCTCCGTCGAAAAAGGGAGAGACTGGGGTCGTGTTTGGTTGGGCTCCCTAAAATTTTTGAAAAAATATTTTTCTACATTTAAAGTACTAAATATAGACTAATCATAAAAATAATTACAGAACTCGTCTGTAAATCGCGAGACGAATTTAATGAGCCTAATTAATCCATCATTAGAGGTTATTTACTGTAGCAATTTAACATTTAATTACAGCCTAATTAGGTTAATTAGATTCGTCTCACCATTTACATACAGCAGTCGCAATGTGTTTTTTATTTCGTCTAGATTTAAGTCTCTATGTAGGTGTCGGAAATTTTTTTTGGAAGTTTGGTTTATGCAACCAAACACAGCCTGGGATAGGCGTGGGAGGCTGCTCTATCTGGACTTGGAGCTCCTTTGGGACGATCGGTGTGCAATCCGGATCGGGTCGAAGATGTTGGGTCTACTCTCCCATCAACACCTGTCGTGGGGCGCTTTTCCGGCCCAGCTATGTCTGGTTCATGGCGGTTTTTTTTTTATATTTAAAAAAAAATTAAAATTTCAAAAATATATGTCGGTTTTGGAAAATTTCAAAAATATACTCCGGTCGCCCTATGGGGGCGACAGGGCTCAAATGTAATTTTTTTTCTTTAAATTTGCAACGAAGTCCCTGGAGAAAAAAGAAGAGGGGGGCCTGTCACCCCCCCAACGGGCGACAGGCCCCTGTTGCCCACCCCAGGGGCGACAGGCCAGTGGGCCCGCCAGGGGGGCCGGTCGCCCCTCCTGCGGGCGACAGGGGGCCTGTCGCCCCCCCCCCCGGGCGACCGGGTCAGGCCGCCTATATAAGGCCTCCCCCTCATTCCCTCCTCTCATTTGACCTCAAAAAATCCAGAAAAAAGAGAGGGGTAAGAAGAAGGGAAGCGGCGAAGCTCTGCCGAATTCCGCACTTGTGATCTACCGGTAACTTTCGTATAAATTCGTTGATATTGTATAACAATTTAATTTAATTAGCAGATTAGCTGAATTAGATTTGGTGCTTTAGAACACTGGTTTAGTATTACAATTTGAGTACTATTACATACTTTTTCAAATAAAATAATTATACATTAGAATAGAATTATGATAGTACCTTATAGATATTGCAGTATAAGACAATAGAATTATAACAGTACCTATATTTTCACGCATCGATTTGGTATACGATATGTGCATTGCTTAAATTATGGTTTGTTATTTGGCGCACCACACTATAGCGCCAATGTCTTCGTCAGGATCAACCTACATTCCGTGGAGCAAGTGTAAAGCCACCGTACCCAAAGGAATTGATGTGCCAATGTGCTTCTGCGGTTCGTTATGCAAGTTCATGCAATCTGAGGTTTTAGGAGATGACTACGGCATGAGGTTCTTTATGTGTGAGAACTACGAATATGATCCACCTAAGCGATATGGCAAAGACCGGGCCAAGGTAGCAGGACAACATACGCTATTTTTCTATATGACCTAACATTGAGTTATGATTCTAACTTGTGTTGGACAAAGTCTCCTCCGCCTCTTTGTGATTTTATGCAGTGGTTCGGCACCGTGCAGTCGCAGCAGGCAAAGGACATTGTGGAACAAAAAGCAAGATGGGCTGCAGAACGTTGGCGCCGAATGAAGCACGAGGAGCAGCAAGAGGAGAAGCGCAACAAAGAGCAAGAAGAGATCCGCAAGAGGATGGAGGAGGTGGATCGTAAGGCGGCGGCCGAACGTGAAGCTGACAGGGAGAGAAAGCGAGAGAGGGCACGCCGTGTGAAGGAAGCCGGGCCCGAAGCAATTAGAAAGGGCAAATATCCTAGGTGCACTCAGTAGAGTAGTACCATGTAATCCCGGCATTTTACATTCCATAAGGCATGGTAGGTTTAGATGCAACAAGAAATTATCTTGTCGCGTGCACATGCCACTGCAATTAGTTGTTTATGTTTTAAGTTGAGAGCTTAACTCTGTGTGTTGTAGTCTTTACCATTAATTTGCAGTTGTAGCCGGGAGTCTATGAAATCTTTTAACTTTTCCTTAATATTTTTGGAGCTTTTCATGTCACAAGAATACTAAAAAACACACATTAATATAACGATAAGAATTAAGAACTAAGAAATACATCAGGGTCTGCTGCTAAAAAGCTCGAATAGCTAAAAATAGGAACCATAGTGTATCTATCTGCGAGTACGAGATCACAGGTTGCCACTGCTCAGCACGGCGATCACGGGTTTCCCAAATGTCGCATTCTTTGCCCAGACATACGTGACAAAAGACGACAACCCAATAGCAGTGCTCTTCCAACATTTCAAAAAGATGTGACAACACGGCAACCACACCAGCTCACCTTCAAAGCAGTCTCTCTGGCGAGGACGACGGACCTGTCATTGTACAGCGAAGGTCTGTGGCGTGTAGTGGGGAAGGCGGCATCTAGGCGCGATTGACCGAGCGGCAGTAATGCAGTGCTGTGAGTCTGCATGCACAGAGATGCATCGAGTAGTCATTTCGAGAATCGAATCTAGCCTTTTCAGTGTTAGGTCAGCTAGCCTCTTCACTGTGTTGTCATGTAGGTTTTTTAGGTGCATTTACACTCCACACTCCGGGTATCAGACCTTTGTGCGCCTATAAATACTCCCAAGTTTGTGAACACCCAGCACAACTCAAACATCAAACCTCATTGTATACCCAATGTCTGGAGGTGGGTTTAGCGGGAAGAATTACTATGGTTTTGGGAAAGGAAAAAGGGGGAGAAAGGGAGACCCCATAATATGGGAGGGGCTCTTGGACCTGATTCCTTTCCGGAACCAGTGTTTGAGTTTCCGCCACAGCACAAGAGTGAATTTACCAATGAAACTCCTCTTCGACACTACGATAACCGTAGAGAACCGTGGCCAAAATGCAGACATGGTGAGGACTGCTTAGTGCAGATGTGCACCGACGGGATGGATGGCGGTCGACGTTTCTTTAAATGTCCACACGCATGGGTAATACTTGGTTGTTTCATTTCTTTATCTTCAATGAGACACCTTACATGGAATTTGTTTTGCAGTCTTCCGATGCTCCAGAAAACTGTGGTTTTACTAGGTGGGTAGATCCTGCACCAATTGATTCTGTTCAGGAGTTCATCGAGTACCTCCAGATAAAGATCTTTGATCTGTAATGTAAGGTGAACCATTATGAGGAAGTGAGCGAGGGTAACAAAGACGACGAAGTTGATGATACTAGCAATGCAGCTGGTTCACAGGATGAACCATGCACTATTCCTTACTGCAACTGCCCTTGTCACAAGAAGAAGGGCCATGCGCCTCCGGCACCACCGCCTGCACCACCTGCAATGGGTGGATACTGCGGAGAAGGCTCAACGCAGTTTGCTACGTGGGGGTACGGCTACTAGGACTACCCTAGTGCTAGTGACATGCTGCATCATTGTGTTTATTCTGTTTTTTTAAATTACCTAAGGCATGTTAGGTTAGTCCGGAATCTGTTTACCGTAGTTTGCAACGGGTTCTGACATGCCACTGCATGTGTGATGTGTGTTTCATTATCGTTGTATTATGATGTAAAATTTGGTGGTTCACATTATGTAATGCATTTCTTAGTTCTTATTTCTTATCGTTATATTAATTACATGTGTGCTTTTAAGTTACCTGCAGATCAGGAGTACGCAATTCGGCAGAGCTTCGCCGCTTTTCTTCTCCTCACCCCTCTCTTTTTTTCTGAATTTTTAGGCTCAAATGACAAAGGGAATGGCGGCGAATGGTGGCCAGGGTTTAAGTGGGTTTGCTTGGACTATGTTATTTCTGAATAATATTTTCTATTTCATAGGAGATCTTGGTCCCTTATTTATAGTTCTAGCATTAACAGGTCTGGAATTAGGTGTAGCTATATCACAAGCTCATGTTTCTACGATCTCAATTTGTATTTACTTGAATGATGCTACAAATCTCCATCAAAATGAGTAATTTCATAATTGCACCTTTCGAACATTGATATTGTAAAAATTCTGTGTAAAGCCATCATTGTCAGAAGAGAGCAAGAGATACACAACTCCTTTAGATATCAAAAGTTGCATAATAATCTGACAAGTAAAGAACTACATATGAAAAAAAAGGCATCACTGTAGTGAATTTTCGAAAAAAGAAAAGAACGGAAGCAATTGTTCCAATTTGCATCAGTGACACAGGGGACCCTGTCGCCCCCCCAACGGGCGACAGGGGCCTGGCGCCCGTTGGGGGGGCGACAGGCCCCCCACTTTTTTTTTCTCCAGTGACTTCGTTGCAAATTTGAAGAAAAAAAATACATTTGAGCCCTGTCGCCCCCCCATAGGGCGACCGGGGTATATTTTTGAAATTTTCCAAAACCGACATATATTTTTGAAATTTTAATTTTTTTAAATATAAAAAAGAAAAAACCGCTGGTTCATGCCCGGTCGCTGGGTCACCTGGGCTTGTTGGCCTCGTTGAAGGCGGCTTTTTTATTTTTATATTTTTTAAAAATGTTTTTTTATAAAAATATATTTTCGGTTTCACATTTTACAGTTTTATACCCCTACCGTCCGGCAGGGGGGCGGCAGAGACCTACATGTAAATAAATATAATTTCTTTTCGCGGAGGCCCCTGGCGGGAGCCTGCCACCCCCCTGCCGGGCGGCAGCCACCTGCCGCCCGGTGGAGGGGCGGCAGGCAGCCCGCCCGCCCCGCAGGGGGGCGGCAGGCTCCCCCCCAAATTTAAAAGCTGAGCCCCTTCCCTCATTTCCTGCCCACGAGATCCAGATAGGGGAGAAGGAGAGAGGAGGGGTGAGGGATGTAATTCTACCGGCGAAGCCCTGCCAAATTTTGGATCCGAACCGTAGGTAACCAATATTTCTCAACTTTCTCATTGAAAATTTTTTGTATGTTTAATTCTATGATTAGTATTTTTTATTGTTGCAAGCACTTAGAGTTCGGATTAGTGGTTATAATTGAAGTCATACTATGTTTCTAGATATTGGATTAATTAAAATAAAGTCTTTGGATGGCCAGATATATCGAGCAAGGTGGCGTTTCAAGTTCATTACGGTGACTTCGATATAATTACTCATGATTCCTATGGAGTAAATCTATCAGCATTGCAAAGGAGACAGTTGAGTCTAGATAAACCCCTAGAGAGGAGTTTTGAGTCCATACGAAAATGTCTTCACAGGAAGTTCAATGTGAATCCAAAAACCCATTTGCTTACGGTTCATACCTTGACTTCCTGGGAAACTAATGGGGATTTCTAGGAGTTGACGCCTATAAGTAGTACGGAAGAATGGCAACATTACATGAACGCAGCTCTTGAAAGTGGGTGGCTTCTCGCAATGATAATTCAGATTCACCAGAAGGCCGGTGATTTAGGTGAATGGTCAACACACACATCTGGCTGGAATGAAGAGATGGAAGAGGATAAAGAAAAAGATAACGTGCAAGCTCCAGAACCAGAACCATAAGGTTTAGCAGATGAAGGCGAGCGGATACCTGGAATTGTGGAGGACATGGAGAAAGAAGACCAGAATGCGCGAATAATGGAGCAATGTGGGGACTCATCGGACGATTTAGTTGGCAGTGCGTATTTCTATAGAATTTGGTTGTAATGAATGAAACCTTCGATATAATATCTTATGTGGTATCTTGTTTAACGTTCAATTTAAATTTCGTTCATTGTATCAAATTGGTCAGCCCCAAATGTTTGGACACATGGTTTGTGGCCGCCTTTAACACAAGCAACAATTTAACAAATCAAACAATTCTGAACGCTAGCTCTACTTGACCGAGTCATGGAGCCACACGAGGTTCAAGGTTCACAAAAAAATATAATCATTGGAATTACCTCCCTCAACCCTCCTCTCTCTCCCTCTCCCCTCTCTGGATCTCGTGGACAGGAAATGAGGGTGCGAGGGAAGGGACTCAGCTTTTATATTTGGGGGGGAGTCTGCCGCCCTCTTGCCGGACGGGCGGGCTGCCTGCCGCCCCTCCACCGGGCGGCAGTGCCTTCGCGCAAAAAAAAATTATATTTATTTACATGTAGGTCCCTGCCGCCTCCCTGCCGGGCGGTAGGGGTATAAAATTATAAAATGTGAAACCGAAAATATATTTCCGTAAAAAACGTTTTTAAAAAATATAAAAATAAAAAAGCCGCTCGTTGAAAAGGCTGGCGTCCCCGAAACGTTATGTGGGCCTACTGGCTTTTCGGATGACGCTGTCGCACTCGAAACGGTACGTTTCGATTTTTCGTCCGGGCACTCCACATCACGCGATGAGCGCAGAAATGTGACAGTCTTGCGAGGTTCACGGGATCCTTTTCCGCTTCATATTTTTGATGGTGTTAGTTCCCCGGTCAAGGAGGTGGTCGCTGACTTTGCGAAATCCGTGTAAGGACCCGTCTCCCTCGATCCTGGTTTCCACGCCGCCGCGAAGGAGGGCGCGCGTGCCGCCGGAAATGCCCTTCTCCATCCGACGCAGTGAGCGACTGGCAAGAAAATCACGCCACAGGGCGACCAAACCTGCATTGCAAGCCCAAAATATGTTGATGAAGCGCCTTAGGGTTACTTCTATGGAGCGGCCGCCGGATGCTACCTCGTACCAACAGTTCGTGGATACGTTCTCCTCTACCCTCACCACATCACAGTGTGAAGCCATGGATGTGCTCCTACCGACTGGTCTTGGCCTAGCCTCTGTCGCTGCGACCCCTGTGTCGCCTTGAGCTTCATTGCTGGTTGCTTCTGAAGGTCGCGAATGTGTTTTCCGATGATAGCAGAAAACTTGTTGGTTTGGAACGTGCGCGGCTTAAATTCTAGAGCCCGCCGTAACTTGGTCAAGGAGCGTGTTTCTTTAATATCATTGCAAGAAACTAAACTGGATTAGGGACATTCTAGGTCCCATGTTTGATTTCTTCTACTTGCCAGCATGTCATACGTGTGGGGGAATTCTGCTGGCCTGGAGAAGGGATACATGGTCGGCCTCCAGCCCAAACTGTCGTGACTATTCGTTAACTGCTAAGGTAACTCACGTTGCATCGGGAGAGGATTGGTGGATCACAAGCGTCTATGGGCCACAAGCTGATCAAGAGAAGATACTCTTCCTGGATGAAATCAGGGCGATTACGAGAATAATGGGGTGTTTTCGTCGGTGCATCGATGACTCAGAACTGATCGAATTACATTTGCATGGTTGTTTGTTCACTTGGTCTAGTGAAAGGGACTCCCCTACTCTTGAGCGGCTTGACAGAGTCTTTGTTTCAGAAGATTGGTCAATGGCCTTCCCGGATCATGGCCTATCGGCACTGGCAATTGAATGCTCGGATCATGCGCCTTTGCTTCTGCAAACGGACTGTGCGCTGCCTCACTTCAAACGTTTTCGGTTTGAAAATTTCTGGACACGCTGTGATGGCTATCTTGAGACAGTCGAGGCGGCATGGAACGCTCCTCTTCCTTGGTCACATGTTGATGCATTCCGTGTGTTGGATTACAAGCTTAGGGCAACTGCACGTGCCTTGTCAAGTTGAAGTGCTTAGCAGGTTGGTTCGGTTCGCCTTCAGCTTGCTATTGCCAAAGAGATTACCCTCTGCTTCGATTGTGCACAAGAGAGGCGTACCTTGGCTCCTCATGAACTGGCTCTTCGTCGCAAGGCTAAGCTATGTTCCCTCGGTTTGGCCTCTTTGCAAAGAACTATCGTGAGACAGCGGTCTCGCATCACATACCTTGCTACCTTGCGGAAGGCGAAGCCAACACAAAATTCTTCCACTTGCAAGCATGTCATAGAAGCAGAAAAAGCCACATTGAGAGAATTCGTGTGCATGACGTTGAGCTGTCCCAAGATGAAGACAAGTCAGAGGCCTTTTTCCAACATTTTGATGCTATCCTGGGTACGCCTCGTGAGAGGAGCTGTTGGCTAGATTTTTCTGCACTAAACCTGCCGAGTTTTGGAAATTCTCAGCTAGACCATTGTTTCAGTGAAGAGGAGGTTTGGCAAACCGTTTTATCCATTCCAACTGACAAAGCCCCCGGCTCTGACGGTTTTACTGGAGTTTTCTATCGCTCAGCGTGGTCGATCATCAAGCAAGACATCATGCGTGCCTTTCAGGCCCTTTGGTCTCTGGATGGTCGACGCCTCTACTTGGTTAATCAAGCTTACATTTTCCTATTGCGAAAGAAACCAGATGCTCATCAGCTGGGAGATTTTCGGCCAATTAGCCTTATCCATAGCTTCATGAAGTTGTTCACTAAAGTGCTGGCTAACAGATTAGCACCGTATATGAACGAATTGGTTTGCACTAACTAGAGTGCATTCATTCATGGTCGGGTTCTGCATGACAATTTCAAGGCCGCACAGTTAACAGCCAAGCTGCTCCACAGAAAAAAGAAAGCTTGTGCCTTGTTGAAGATTGATATTTCAAAAGCATTTGACTCAGTCAACTGGCACTTTCTGCTGGGGTTGCTTGAACATATGGGCTTCTCGCAGAGATGGATTAATTGGATCTCCATGATGCTGTCGTCGGCTAGTTCCAAAATAATTTGTAATGGCTCCCCTGGTCGGCGCATCTGCCATGCTAGAGGGCTTCGCCAAGGAGATCCGTTGTCGCCCTTGCTCTTTGTTCTAGCCATGGAAGCTTTGAATGCTCTCTTTAAGGTCGCTGATGCTCGTGATCTGTTGCAAAAGCTCGACCCCTTGGTCAAGGACAGGCTATTCCTTTATGCTGATGATGTCATTTTATTCAGTATGGCTGAACAACAAGACCTGGTGCTCACTAGAGGAATTTTGAAGCTATTTGCTGCTGATGCGGGTCTGCATACTAACATTGACAAGTGTTTAATTGCTCCAATCCAATGCAACCTGGACGCTACTGTCACCCTTTTGAACTACTTCCCGGCCAAGCTAAGCCATTTCCCAATTAAATATCTGGGCATTCCACTGTCAGTTGGCAAGCTCAGAAAATGTGACTTACAGCCTCTGGTGGATAGGGTGGCCGATGCATTGCCCATCTGGCAGGCAAAAATGCTAAACAAAGCCAGCAGGGCTGTGCTCGTGAAGACCAAGCTATCTGCAATCCCGATTCACACGGCAATGGCCATTACACTCTCGCCATGGGTGATCACTTGCATCGACAAACGCCGTAGGGCTTTTCTGTGGTCGGGCAGTGAGACAGTCGAGGGGGGTAAATGCTCATTGGCTTGGCCTAAAGTCTGCAGACCACCCGAGCTGGGCGGGCTTGGTATTTTGGACTTGCGGCTTTTTGGTTTCGCCTTGAGAATGCGATGGCTTTGGTTCAAAAAAACCGACCCCAACAGTCCTCCATGTTTCAGTTTCAGTGGAAATTAGCAATGGCCAGCGTGCTCTTTTTTGGTCTGATCGGTGGATACAAGGTAGGTGCATTCAGGAACTAGCTCCCTGCCTGTTCAATGCGGTCGGGCCCAGAATTGTAAAATGTAGGACGGTTGCGCAAGGGCTAGAAAACAATAAATGGGTGCTTGATATTTCGGGAGCTCTCACAGTGCAGGTCATTCTGAATTTTTTGCTTGTTTGGGATGCAACAAGAGCAGTCCAGTTGAGACCGGACTCGCTTGACAGGTTCTTGTGGAAATGGACAAGTGATCAGTGCTTCTCCACAGCTTCAGCATATCGAGCTTTTTTCATTGGACAATACAAAGTCCCTGGTGCCAAATGTTTGAAGAAAACACACTCCCCGGGAAAATGCAAATTCTTTGTTTGGCTGGTCCTCCATGATCGCTGTTGGACGGCTGAGAGAAGGAAACGACACAATTTACAAGATGATGATCTCTGTGCTCTTTGCGCCTAAGAATCTGAGTCAACTCACACTTGTTGCTCAATTGTTCATTTGCAAGACAGATCTGGTACCTTGTCTTGCAGAGGCTTCGGTGGCATTCGCTTACCCCAGATGGTCGGTGATTTGACCTTGCTACTTGGTCGACTTCCTCTCGCAAGAAATTAACCAAAGTCGATCGCAAGGCTTTTGATACCTTGGTCATTCTCACCTCGTGGATGATTTGGAATGAGCGCAACAGGAGGACGTTTGATTCCCGAGTCAAAACTGTCCACGAGCTCTGGGCCTGCATCCTGGATGAAGCTGTTGCTTGGGACATTGCAGGGTTTAAGCTGATTAGCACATTTGTTGTAGCTTCTGGTCGCCAGTCATTGGCTTTGTAAAATTAATCTTAAGTGTTCTAGTGAGTCTAGGTTTCTTGGCCTAAACTCACTCTTGTATTGGTGATCTTTTCATCCTCCTCTTAATGAAATACGTGCCCAGGCACGTACAGTCACGAAAAAAAGAGTTCACATGCTAGACTGATGTCCAACAGAACAGACTTGGGAGGAACAAGAGAGGTCATATACAGTGCCTGCTCAATCTCTGAAGCACTCTTCCCCTTGACCATAAGACGATTCGCAACCTCCATTAGTAAGGCATACCCAATCATATTGACCTAGAATTTAATAGATACACGTGAATAGGGGATTGGTGTTATAACTACTTGTACCCTATGTCCCTATCTGAATTCATATGAATTTTTCTTTTACCACTTCCAGGGAATTGTCAGATTAGATGCAAGTGTAATTTTCCATCGATACAACATTGAGTATTTTATATTTCTGGAGTGGCAGCCTGTCTGAAAACTATGGTAACATATGAAATCTGCAATTGAACTGGTTGTATGGTTGAAATCTGAAAGGAAGATAGGTTTCCATCCCCCACATCATCTGAAACAAATTAATGTTAACATACTGGGCTTTTTTCCCTTGAATTCAACAAATTGAGCATCGAGTTTAGATTACAATGAAATTAAAAAAAAATCCCCATTGTCGACAATGTTTCGAGCTGGTTCCTTGCTATTACAAAAGTACGTACTTCTATAAACTAAAAGCTGCCGATTCAAGTTTATCCACGTACGTGGCGTCAATTCTCAGGAATTAGTCAAGCTATTTCAAAGCAGAGCAGAGCTCTAGTTGAGAAATGTTCAGAAGATTCCTCTATCTATCCTGGTAGAACTAACCAACGAAGTCAATAATGTCAATTCATTCACTCTTTTATTGAGCGAAAAGAAGTTAATACATCAAAACAAAGCATCGTGTAAGGTTTTACTGAAGGAAGGAAGGAAATGGAGCTCACCTCCACCATCTTGCTCCAGAAGGTGAGGAGGAGGTCGTCCGCGAAGGTGGGCTGGTACTCGCCGCCCTTCCCCGGTGCGGCCGCAGCATTGACCTGCATCGAAATCAAGTAGCACCACACCATCATCATCTCCGGCCATTGCTGCAGATGGACAGACAGATAAAGGTGTGTGACTTGGTACCGAATGAATCACCTGCGGCGAGGAGGAGCGGAGGGGGTGCGTGGCTTGGTACCGAATGAATCACCTGTGGCTGCGGGACCCGGCTGTCAGAGAGGAAGAAGAGAGGAACAAGTCAGAGGTAGAAAGGACATTTCGCGTGCCTCTGATGACTGTGCACCAGCGTGTCAGGCAGCGTGGCAAACAAATGAGGTAAAAATGTAAGAGCTCCGAAACAAGAGTGCTAAAATTGTAGGCGTCATTTTAAGAGTGATAATTGGATGAGTGTCATCCGGTATGATGGTAAATATGTAAAAAAAACCCAATGAATCCCCTTGGAACTTGGAAGACTCTGAACTCGGGCGTGGGCGACTGTCGATGTTAACCTCCGGCGAGCTGGCCTCCGGGCGGGGACTGGCGGGGAGCTCGCGGCGGCGGCCTTCGGATATGGAGACTCCGGGCGGGGGCGGCAGCCTTGGGAGTAGGAGCTGGGCCCACATCGATGCGCCCGCGAAGCTCATCGATGTCGTCATCTCCGTAGAAGAAGGGATCGGAGAGGACGATACACCGGGCACGATGGCTTCTCTTCCTCCTCGATGGCTGATCTCGCGAGGGCAGTCGTGGATCTGGGGCGCGTGCGTGGGGGGGAGGGGGGACGGCGGCGGCATCACCGCGGCAGGGTGGCGTAGATCTGCGGCGCTGGGCACGGAGTAGGGCGTGGAGAGGGGGGATGGCGCGGCGGATGGGGACGACGAAGAGCGACGCGGTGGAGCGGTGTGGGAGAGGCGCCCTGCGGGAGCAAGCCCACGGTTGCAGGCAGAGGAGGAGGTCGCGAGGTAGGGGGCGGGCGGGAGGGGCGCACCGCGGAGCAAGGCCACGGGCTCGCCTGTGGACGATGAGTTACGGTTTTTTTAGTAGTAGAGATTAGTTGATATAGTTAGTTGCCCTAACGCTGCTAAGGATGGTAAAAATATTTCATAAGACCTACTGCAATAACCTACTTATAAACGCACTAATTATTAGTTCGTGCCCATGCGTTGCTACAGGTGGCAAAAGAATTTCAGCGCAATACACAACATAGGTAAAATGATGTTGATCTTACCAAAAATATTTTTTCAGGTTAATTTATTTACATAATAGTGTCAAAGCACAAATAAATCATGTGAAAATATGGATAATCAAGTATGTAGTGAAAGCACAAACAAAAGCTCCAGCTAAAAAGCACCCCCATAAATACCCATAGAAACGACGACACTCGATGTCTTTAATCAAAATCCCCCCATCATCTTGTCAGCAAAGATACTTCCCTATGCAGCTTCCATCCCTGTAGACTCTCCATCTCTATTTCAGTGACAACACACATGCCCAAGTAAACTACATATCTGTTGGCTGTTTCACAAACACATGATAAATAAGTTAGCGAGCTAGAATACCTGAACAAACACTTGACGATTAAGATCAGATATCACTGAATTAGTGCCTCTTTTTCATACTGTACCAACAGTCCGCGTCATCACTAAATGACTGCATAATAAGCCCCTGAATCAAATCTCTATCCTTAATGGTGATGATGTACTTGCATATCACTGATGGTGTGTTGAGGTACAGACCAGCTGCTGCAAGTTAAATTTCCACCTCACATACCATCCCAAAACAAAAAGGATTGATCAGTCTCGGAACCTGTTTGATTAATTGCACATGAGAGTCTCTTTTAGATTTCAAAACCAAACAATGGGACCGTCCCTACAGTCAGTGGCGAAACCAGCCCAAAAAATGACCTAGGGCGGAGTTCTACAATAAAAGTTTTGCACGGCCAAAGCAAAGCGCCGAGGCTTGCTGCTCGGCTACAGGTGCCCGTGCTGGCGGCGCACAGAATCCGCTAGCACGTCCGGCAGGTGCTGAGGTGGGGCTGCAGGATGGACGGGCACGGAGCTCCGTCGCGCAATGGCAGCGACGCGCCGGCGTGTGCGCCTGAGCGGGACTGTAGAAGGAGGGTGGATGGTGAACTGCCGAAGTCGGCAACGACTCTGGCAGTAAGAAAACGTAGCACTAGGCTTGGGCGCTGGTTGAATCGCTTAAGAGGTCACAACCTACTTGATCGGACGGCCCACGAGGCCACAAAGTCCTCTCGCCCAATGCCCCAATGGCCCAATCTGAGTCTCGTGACTCTCGGCGGTAGAGAACTGTCATCCTCGCATTCAGAGGGACGCTGCCGCACCGTCATGAGCTCCTACTAGAGTTGAGAACAAAGAATATTGTCAGCACCCCCGAACCGGAGGAATCATCTACTATTATTGGCCACCGCACCAGGAAATCTAGTGTCCATTTTGGCTGCAGCGAATGAGTTCACTAGATGTGCCTGCGTGCACGTATCTGACCCAGGCATGTAAATGCAAGAGAGTCACTAGTTAAATGCTGAGTGCGTGGGAGAAGGAAGAGTATCGAACAACTTGAATGAACTCTTACTCCTTTCTCAAGTAACCTATCCTCCGAAAGCTAATTTCCCATTCTCCCGTAAGCTAATTTCCCATTCTCCCGTGTTCTTCCTATGTTCCTCAGATCCATTCTTCTTCTTCTTCCCCGCTACCGCTGCTATTAATAGATATGCTATGGACCTCGCCTAGAGGGACCTAGGGCGGCTGCCCTAGCTCGCCCTAGTGGCGGCTCCGCCCCTGCTTACAGTATGTTGCTTATGTTCCATAACTGAAGTATTCATTCTATTATTTTAATTTTTAAAGTAGTAAAAGGTAGCCCAGTTTAATTAATGTACAGGAAACAAGTCCAATTACCAATTGCAAAATGTTTATATTTATACTTCAAACTAAGGATCTCTGAGTATGATGGTAGAGATTTGGTTCTTCCTTTACAGTAGAAAATTGGTTGAACAACATCATAACCACCGAAAACTAAACATATAATAGCTACGTGAAATATAAATTTTCCAGTGGCATACAATTCACAAAAGAATATAATGGTCAATAGTATAGGTGAACTTTTATTCAGCACCTGAATTTGGCCATTGCCGGGCCTACCACCTCGACGACCAGTTTTTCGGCTTGGTGGAGCATAACTATAAAACGTGTGCCTAAAGATCATCGCAAGGGTCTGAACTCCCTCATCATCCTGGTCACGTGGGAGATCTGGAAGCACCGCAACGCTTGTGTGTTCGAGGGTTCTCGACCAAGTGTTCAATTGCTCCTCCAGACTGTGTCTAGTGAGTGTGTTCTTTGGTGCATGGCAGGAGCTTCCAAGCTCAAGGAGCTCCTCGATAGGTCGATGCCCCCGGTACCTTAGGTCCTAGGGGCGTGGTCATGGGTTGCTTCTTTTGTAAGAGTTGACCTTATGGTGTGAGTTGTATAGGGGTTGTCTAAACTCTGGGATCCCCCTTTTTCCTTCTTAAATGAAATGACGCGCAGTCCTCCTGCGCCGTTCGAGAAAAAAAAAGTATAGGTGAACTTTTAGGGGATAGGTTTCAGAAGACAATTGTTATCTACCATGCAAATCTGAATTTTTCTGAATGGCATGAATTCAAAGACTGTTTTTTTTAACAAGTAAATGCTGCTGATGAATGTGGAATAGGCAAAGCACGCTTACTTGTTATCCCTTATGTGCTAACATGCATTGAAGATGAGAGGCCATTTGTGCTGACTACAGCAGCCTTTGCCTTTCTCATCTACAACTTCAGTTCTCTTAATTCAAGGATCTCCTGTCTCCTTTAGTGGTTATTATGGCACCCTCTTTGTTTTGTTATCATTACTTTGTACCTCTGATCAAACCACGTATGAGACTGTAGTCCCCTGTCTACCCCACTTTTCCCCCATCCAGTTAACGAACCCTACATTCCCATGGTACACAACTTGACCTGTGATTGATAGTGCTTTTATAAGGATCATAAATGGACAGAACTAAACAGAATGAATTGTAAAAACTGGTGCTTACATTACATTGGTCACGTATACATAGCCCTTCATTATCACCAGGATCTTGTAGTATCAGTGTCAAAGTCCCCGAGAATCCCCATAATCAGATCATTATAACTTCCATAAGTTTGAAGAGTAGCGATTATTTTTTCTGACAATGTCCATGCTGAACCAGCCAAGCCTCCAATTCGGACCAAATATACATGAAACCCTCATGGATTGACTCTAGAATAAATTTGCAGATTGGGGATCAAACCACAGAAGACCAAGGTAGCAGCAGGGAACAACAATGATGACTTAACTGAAACCATTCAAATATATTCAGTTAACTTATAATGCCAACATTTGACAGAAGTTCAACACAAATTGACAGAAGAGTGATGGCAGTATACAATAAAAATAATTTTTCACATTAGATGACAGCGCGCAATCAAAATAAATTTTCAAGTTAACTGCAACAAACCAACTTTACATGCAGACCCCAGATGCTGAATACGAATTAAAAAATAAGCACTTCAAGTCAGAGCCCTTTTTTTTTGCAATAGAACTATAGAAGGGATTAGGATTAGAGCACCATGGAAGGACCATTGCAGGCTGCAGTATTGCCAAATAGGCAAAGAGGGCCACAGATTAGTGAAAAAACAAGATATCATCGAGCGGCAAGGAGGCACAACACAAGCGAAGGGCACCCATGATTGTTGACTACACTACATGTCTATAGGTGATCATAGTAGACTACACTATATGTCTATATATGCAAGTAAATGATGTGACAAATATGTGAAGCAAGTAAATCGGTGATCATAGTAGAGATGGATCAACAATCAATATTCTTTACTGCTAGAAAAATTCACATGACAAGGCAAAATTAAAATTTCCTACCTCCGGTTGTTGTAGTCGTCCTTGCTGCCTTGCCGATTGCTTTTAAGCAGCCCTGCACTGGTGCCTTGTGTGTCACTGCACCTGAGAGGATCAGAGAGCGGACGTCGGGACGGGCAATGCTGTAAATGATCAACAGCAGTTGCGAAAAGCTTTAGCTGGAAAATCAATATCATTATCATGGTGATAGAGTATGCAAATAAGATGGATCAACAATCAATATCACGCTAGATATTCTAGATCATGGAGATTAGACCATAAATGCCACTTCCCTGGTACAAAAGCCGATCTTATTTATCAAGAAATTCTAAGGAAGTGTACGAGTACAGGATAAGCTCTCTATTAACCATTCTAACGAACACATGTGGAGCAGACAGCAGTCTGGCTTTTGAGATCACAAATCACCCACAACTAATAACCATTGACTACGACTCAAATAAAGAAGATAGTATTATTAGAGAACAAAAGCAAGCAGTAAACTAAAATTTCCCAATCATTTTGCCATTGTGCGTTAACAATGAAAAGAGAAGGCGATATTAGCTGCAGTGTCCTAGCTTTACTACATCCCGACCCAATATGTATTTTCCTAATCATGTTCTCTAGTACTTGCCCATTGCTCTATAGCTTGGGTTTGGAGGAAGAAACAGAGGAGGTCGGGATGCAACGCCAGGTTCTGTTCTGACGCTGTTCTGACGCGGAGGAAGTCATGTACGAGGTGGTTGCGGAGCCACTGGAGCCACTAGAACAAGCCCAACAGGAGAAGAGGTGTGAGAACCCGGCCCAAGGCCCAGTTCACCCCAGTACTGAGCAGCAGGCAGAAGGCAAGCCCCGGTGCATAACCTCTAATTTAAATTTATGCAATGTGAGGCGCCCCGACCCCAAAGATTGAGGCTAAACCATGTATTAATAACCGAAGCAAGTCTCCGGTACAATACATGTTACATCAAGTGGAGTCCAAAGTCATACAGAGATTTATTCAACCCGTACACAAGGAGTAAAGTGACAACACAAAGCTACCGCAGATAATCACAGGATAACGAGTTGCATAACGACATGCAAGACTAGCTCTTCGTCCATCACGGCTCCACTCGATCAGCTTAGGTGCGGACATGATCTACTCGTAATCTTCAGGCTTAAAATCAGGATCCTCTGAAAAAAATAATCAACAACGGTTGAGTATGAAAGTACTCAGCAAGTCCCACCTCACTCTTACGGGGAGGGAGTTACAGATTAATACGCAAAGGTCCATTAATTAACCAGAATAAATTACAAATGTAGTATTAAAGGTAACCCAAACAGTCATCCATCTCAGGGGCTAGGTGGCTCAACTAGTTGAGATGTCCACACTGTAACCTGTCCAAACCGAGGACACAGACCATTCGAATGGATTGTATACTCTGCAGAGGTTGTACGCTTTACCCACATGCACTTCACCGTCCAGAGACGGCTCCGTCATAGCCGACACCCATCCGTGGCTCAAACCCCGACTAGTCGCCCACAAACCCCCGGGGTCTTGACCAATCCAGGTATCACCCCAAAATATATCCACCCCGGACGACTACCAGGTTAGCCAGTGGGATTAGACTAAGGTTTGCCCATACAAACTCATGTGGTCGTACTGAAAGTAGATTAGGTGATATGGCACCACAACACACGGTCCTTAAGGTTCATCAGGGCAGTCAACAACCATAACCAACCAAACCCATGGTGTCATCACGACAACGCTCGGTCGCAAGTCTACCACCACGGTAGCGCATGCTCCAACACATTCCACACTGCCCTGGTCTCATTCCCATTCCAGTTTCATCAATTAACAAGGTCTGATAATATGCCAGTCTGACAGTAAATCGATATGCAACATGGCTTCAATCAATGATTTCTCTCAATCCCTCAGTGTATCGTCTCATGCAATCCCTAAGTCTAGCAAATTTTATATTTAACCTTACTTGGGATCAATCATAGTCAACGTAAGGGATCGATGAGACTTACCTTCGCTTTCGTACGCGTCGGTGGCAGCGGTTTCCTGATCTCCCGGCTCCTTTGGTTTCTCCTCTGGAATCGGTTCTACTTTTTCATACACGGCGGAAACAGCACAACCGACGAACAACATAAGCAAGCATAAACATAAAATAAAATGAGCTCGAATCAGAAACAATTTAAGATATGGGGATAGGAATCATATTTTTGGGAGATTTTCTAATGGCATGGCCGAAACTATGTTAGGAATGGCGTGGTAAAGTTTGGGGTCGATCGGAGATTGTTTGGCGCATGAAATGATAGATCAGAAAGGGGTTTAGGGTTAAACCGGGGTTTAGGGGCCTCTTTGTATTTATTTTTGAGATGGCAAGGGCTTGGTTATAATTTTAGAAAATATTTGGGGCATACTAGAAAGGTGTAGGGGTCTGTTTACTATTAAGTTTATATGGTGGAGGGTCAGTTCCCTAAATAGCTAAAAGTAGAAGGGCCTTTATTCAAAAGTACACAAAGGGGAGGGTTCTTTAGGAAATAGAGGCAAGGCTAGGGTGTTTTGTGGCAAAAAGCCACCTTCTTCCTCCTCCCTCCACGGGAAAACAGAGGAGGGGAGGGGAAGCTCCTGCGCCGGCCGATTCCGGTGGCCCGGGGCTCGGCGGCGGCCGGGAATGGGGGAAAAGGGAGGGGAGGAGGAGGAGGTTCGATTCCCCTACCTAGCTCGAGCTGGGGTGGAGCGAGGCGGCGGGGCCATGAGGGCCGGCGGCGGCGGGCGGAGGTGACTGTGGCGGTGGCGCTATGGGCTAGGGAGGAGAGCTAGGGGCGGCGGGTGAGGTCGTGGGGAGGGTGAGCTGCGCGGGGAGCCTTTTTATAGGCGGAGTAGGTCGGTGGAGGAGGGCGCGGTGGTGGTGGTAGCCGGAGGGCGGTGCGGGGTGCCTTTACTGGCGTTCGCCGTCGCGGAGCGGCGGCGCGAGCGGCGACGCGGTGCAGCGCGATGGGACAGCTCGGGCAGAGGCCGAGCGGCGCGCCGAGAACTGTAGACACGTGGGGCGTGTGGGTGCTGTGCGAGCACAGGAGCGGCCGGCGGAGAAGGCGAGGCGCTGCACGTGGCTCGGCTCGCTGGCGGACGCGGAGCTCGGGTGTCGATATCGGGGTCGCGCAGAACGCCAGTTGCGCGCGTGCGGCGCGTGGGCAGGCGGCGAGGGGGCTCGGCGTCGAGCTAGGAGAGGCGAGCGGTGCGGCAGGTGGCCCAGCCACATGGTGCACGCGCGAGCGGGGGGGGGAGGCGCGCGTGTGCGTGTCGCACGTGGGGTCGGCCGGGAGCAGGTGCGCGCGCGTGTGCAGGCGGCGCCGAGCTGGGCGGGCGTACGCGCGTGCGTGGCCGGGGCGGCGTGGCGAACGGCTACTCTGCAGCGCACGGGAGAGGAGAAGGAAGGAAGGAGAGAGAGAGAAGGAGGAAAAAGAAAAGGGAAAAGGAAAAAAGGAAATGGAAAAAGAGAAAGAGAAAGAAAGGAAGAGAGAGAAAGAGAGAGAGAGAGAGAGAGAGATGGCGTAGATTTCGGCGACGACTGCGGCGGTGTCGGGCATGCGTGCTGCGACATCTAGTCGGACGACGCACGCGGAGCGAGGAGAAAAAGGAAGACGGGACAGCGGTTGGATTCGGATGTCGGGACCGGTTTTTTGGGAGATCGGGAGATCGGGCAGGGAACGATTTTGAGTGGATTGAGCTCAATGATTGAAAAGAGATTTTGAAATTATTTGGCGTGTGATTTGATTTGGTAAATTTTCAGGATGTTACAAACCTACCCCACTTAGGTTGAATCTCGTCCCCGAGATTCAACTAAAGAGACTAGGAAATTCGGCTCGGAGTGCGTCTTCTCTTTCCCAAGTTGCTTCTGCTTCCGAATGTCTGCTCCACTGAACTCGACAAATTCTAACTGTTGAGTTGTGGGTTTTTCTCATCACAGTGTCCAAAATTTTCACTGGCACCTCTTGATATCTGAGATCATCTTGCAGGTCGATTGTCTCTGGGGTCACTTGTTCTTCCGATACTCGCAGACACTTCCTGAGCTGGGACACATGGAACACATCGTGCACATCTGACATCTCTGCTAGCAACTGAAGCTTGTAGGCTACTGCTCCCACTTTTTTGATAACTGAAAAAGGTCCAATGTAACGTGAGGCCAACTTCCCGCGCACCTGGAATCTGCGCGTGCCGCGAATTGGGGAAACTTTAAGGTACACATAATCTCCAACTTCAAAGCTGAGAGTACGTCGTCTTTTATCGGCATAACTTTTCTGGCGGGATTGAGCTGCCTTTAGATTCTCTCTAATTTCTGCTATCTTGTCTTCTGCTTCTTTAATAAAATCTGGGCCCTCAATGATGTGGTCGCCAACTTCGGTCCACATGAGAGGTGTGCGACACTTCCTCCCATATAGGGCTTCGAACGGTGACATCTTCAAACTTGACTGGTAGCTGTTGTTGTAAGAGAACTCCGCATATGGCAAACTGTTTTCCCAATCTTTGCAATACGTAAGAACACAGGTTCTTAGCATGTCTTCAAGGATCTGATTAACTCTTTCTATCTGGCCATCAGTCTGAGGATGATAGGCTGAACTGAAGTCCAACTTTGTACCAAGTGCTTCATGTAACCTACTCCAGAATCTCGAAGTGAACTGGGTGCCTCTATCTGACACAATCCTCTTAGGTACTCCATGCAACTTCACAATACGCTCAATATATAACTTGGCTAATTTATCACTTCCATAAGTGGTACGCACTGGGATGAAGTGTGCCACTTTAGTGAGTCGATCAATAATCACCCAAACTGAGTCATGACCGCTCTGGGTTCTTGGTAGACCAGTGATAAAATCCATACTAACTTCATCCCACTTCCATACTGGGATCGGCAACGGCTGAAGTAATCCACTGGGCTTCTGGTGCTTTGCCTTGACCCTTTTGCACACATCACAATGAGCGACGAATTGAGCGATATCTCCCTTCATACCATTCCACCAATACTTCTCCTTAAGGTCCAGGTACATTTTCGTAGTGCCGGGGTGAATGGAATAAGCTGAGTTGTGGGCTTCATCCAAAATGGTCCAGCAGAAATGACCTTGCTTAGGCACACATAATCTCTTTTTGAACCACAAGACTCCATCTTTATCTACTCTAAAATCTGGGGCTTTGCCTTCACTGTTGCGACCTTTAATCCATACCAATCTTCTATCCTCCATCTGAGCTTCCTTGATCTAGTTGTCCAGGACGGGATGAACACTAAGGTTGTAGTTGCAAGAGCGGCGTACAACCCTTAGGTTCAACCTTCTCATTTCTTCACTCAGCTCTGGGGCTTGTGTAACTAAGTGATGGCAATACGCTTTACGACTGAGCGCATCAGCCACCACATTAGCCTTTCTAGGGTGGTACTGCATTTCCAAATCATAGTATTTGATCAATTCCAACCATCTTCTCTGTCTAAGGTTGAGATCTGACTGGGTGAAAATGTACTTCAGGCTCTTGTGATCCGTGTAGATTTCACACTTGTTTCCGATCAGATAATGTCTCCAAATCTTGAGGGCAAGCACAACTGCCGCTAACTCCAAGTCATGGGTGGGGTAGTTCTGCTCATGTATTCTCAACTGTCTTGAGGCATAAGCTACAACTCTTCCTTCTTGCATAAGCACACAACCCAATCCTTGTCGGGAAGCGTCGCAATAAACGACAAAGCTCTTCTGATTATCTAGCAAGACTAGCACTGGGGCAGAAGTTAGTCTCCTCTTCAACTCTTGAAAACTTCTCTCGCAAGCTTCAGACTAGACAAACTTCGTGTCCTTCCGGAGCAACTCGGTCATAGGCCGGGATATCTTAGAGAAACCTTCGATGAATCTCCGGTAATAGCCGGCTAATCCCAAGAAACTCCTGATCTCCGAGGCTGAGGTTGGTTGCTTCCATTCTGATACTGCCTTGACCTTTTCTGGGTCCACTTCAACACCTTCAGCTGTTAAGACATGGCCCAGAAAACTGACTCTCTGCAACCAAAATTCACACTTACTAAACTTTGGCATACAACTGGTGTTTTCTGAGCTTTCCCAGCACAACTCTGAGATGTTGTCCATGCTCCTCAGCACTCTTAGAGTAGACCAGTATGTCATCTATGAAGACCAAAACAAACCGATCTAACTCCTCCATAAACACATTATTCATGAGGGTCATGAAAAAGGCAGGGGCATTTGTCAGACCAAAAGGCATCACTGTGCACTCATACTGGCCATAACGGGTCCTGAAGGCTGTCTTAAAGATGTCCTCTTGTCGCACTCTGAGCTGATGATAACCTGACCTCAGATCTATCTTGGAGAAGAACTTAGCTCCCTTCAGTTGATCAAACAGGTCATCAATCCGAGGCAGAGTGTACTTGTTCTTGATGGTGACTGCATTCAGATCACGGTAGTCCACACAAAGTCTCATGCTTCCATCTTTCTTCTTCACAAAGAGCACTGGGGCTCCCCATGGAGAAGCAACAGGTCTAATAAATCCCTTTTGTTGAAGCTCTTCAAGCTGCTTCTTCAACTCGGCAAGCTCTGGAGCTGCTAACCGATAGGTATTCTTTGCTATAGGCTTGGTTCCAGGGACTAAATCAATAGTGAACCCTACATCTATCCCTTTGGAAGCAAGGACTACTAGGTTGGCAAGGAATACTACCCCACTTAGGTTTATAGGGATATCTATGACACCTAAGTGGCAAGGTATATGACCTCCAGGCGAACGGGTCATTAGCGGCCTCTTAAGGGCTATAGTAGGTATATCATGCTTTTCCACAAAGTGGGAGGATATAAAGGACTGCGATGCTCCAGAATCAAAAAGCACTGTGGCTAGAGCTGATTGGACAAGAAACTCACCGAAAATCACTCCTAGTGCATCCTCTGCTTCTTTAGCGTACACATGATTCAGCTTTGCCTTGCCGAAGGACTGCTGTTGGCTCCTAGCGGGTGCTGCACGGTTGGCTTCAGTCGGCTTCTTTGCTCCTTGAACAGAGTTGGTGAAAACAGAAGGGGCGAGCTGGCTGAGATACGGGCAGTTGGCCTTGAAGTGTCCGGCTTCACGGCAGTGGAAACAGGTCCTCGCATTGGTCACTTGACTTCCACCAGACTGCTGGGTGCGGAAGGTACTTTGGGTCTTCACAACTGGAGCTGACTGAGCTGGCTTCTAGAGAGAACCGGGGTGCACCTTGAATGAGAAGGCACCCTGGCTCCTCTGACCTGAGTGAGCCGGATACTGAGTCCTCTGGAACTTCTCCAACTGCTGGGGCTTTTTGCTTTCAAACCGACATTTGTGCTCACTGAGTTCTACCTTCCTGTTTCTCTCGGTGGTGATAGCCCTGTTGACCATGGCATTGAAGTCACTGTGGGTGGTGACTTCAACCAAGGTCCTGATTTTAGGGTTAAGCCCACCAAGAAAAGCTTCTTGCTTCTTCTCGTCATCATTAATATCCTCTGGTGCATAACGAGACAACTCTGAGAACTTATGAAGGTACTCTGTCACAGTCATCCCACCTTGACGAAGCTTGCTGAACTCATCCTTCTTGAGCTTAATAACATTGTTGGGAATGTGGTGTTCTCTGAAGATCTTGACAAAGTCAGGCCATACCATCTCGTTAGCATTTTTGTTTACTTCCCGATAACTTTGCCACCAAGCAAGGGCTGGTCCCTTTAACTGTTGTACTGCGAGCAAAACCTTGTCTCTATCATCTGCATGGACTACTTCAAGCTTCATTTCAATCTCTCGCAGCCAATCATCTGCCTCAATTGTGTTGTCAGACCCTCCAAACTTGGGTGGCTGCAGGCGGTTGAAATCTGCAATTCTACTGCCATTGCCATTATGATGCATCACAGGTCTATTGTTGCCAAGATTGCCTTGAGCTTGAGCAGTGAGAGTGGTCACAATAACTTGAAGGAGTTGGTTCTGCTGCTGCAATATGGTTGCCAGATCAATGGGTGCTGGGGCACGGGGAGGAGGCGGCGGTAGGTGTCCATTTTCTGGTGCTTCTGGGGCTACATTCAGAGGGGCTTGGTTTCTCGAGTTGATCTCGTCACCGTCTTCCTGAGCATGGAGTCCCTGGACTCGCCTCGAACGACGGGACATCTACGGTCAAGGAGGGCAAGATTAGGTGACTCCCCTAGTATATTCCTGGGGTAGATTTGTATATATATAAAATATTTTGTACTGCACAATGCACACAAGCAAATCATTCAAGCCTCACACAAGCATTCATTCAAACAAGCAGGGATACATGACACGACGGATTACAATAACGCGGCTCGACTTTTAAGGGTCGGCCGGAACAACTTGACTTCTGAACCCTACAACACGGTCTTCGGGGTCACTATTTCCGAGATCTCAGGGAGACGCGGGAGGTGTGGGTGGCACTGATTCACCAATCCTCCTGCGTGGTTGGGACAAGGGATACAGCGGAATTCCCTCTAGGATTGGCGGCTCCGCGGTAGTCCTGGGATGGCGTTCCTTGCGCTTGGCACGGTCCACTAGGTAGACACCCCTAAGGAGCTGACTGTGGCGGTCTGCTTGCTCACTAAGGTTCTCTTCGGTTGCAGCAAGGCGGCTTTTAGCTTCAGCTGCTCGGGCTTCTGCCTGAGCTAAGGCCAGCTTAGTCTTATGCCGACGGGACTCCGCTCTCTCAGCACGTTGGATGAGGTCTTTCACATGCTGGTGCAGTTGGTCGCACAAATCGTCAAGGCTAAGCAAATAGGCAGACATAGCGACAACTGTGGGGTCCTTCTCGGTTCCTGTGGTGCTCTCCAAGTTGCGGATCCTCGCCGCCCAAGCAGGACGGTTACGATCTAGCGGGGGAAAGTACTTCATGGGGGTGGAACCCAAGTGCCATTCAAACATCTGGCACAGGTACCGCAGTGCCTTGCGAGCTGCAAGTTGAATGGTGTCAGGCATACGAGCTCCAGTGGTGGTGACGCTCCAGGGTTGCATCTCTAAGTACTTATCACTGGCGCCAACATGGATGGTGACCTCACAGCTTTCGGTGCCATGCTCCATGAACTCGCGACCCACGTACTCCGGACGTTCCAGAATACCAAGTCACACAGTGGCAGCATAAAGCACCTTGAGGAATCCGTCTTCGTTGATGTAGTAGGTGGTGGTCCAGTCATCAGCTATCTGATTTACAAGGGTAGGGTTAGCATAACAATGATAAAGTTTAAGGAGTAATAGGGTTTCAAGGATTGACCATCCTAGGGCTCCTATGATCATTGTTCACTACCGGTTCGCGTCCTACAGCCAAGCATGGCTCTGATACCACCTGAAGCGCCCCGACCCCAAAGATCGAGGCTAAACCATGTATTAATAACTGAAGCAAGTCTCCGATACAATATATGTTACATCAAGTGGAGTCCAAAGTCATAAAGAGCTTTATTTAACCCGTACACGAGGAGTAAAGTGACAACACAAAGGTACCGCAAATAACCACAGGATAATGAGTAGCATAACGACATGCAAGACTAGCTCCTCGTCCATCACGGCTCCACTCGATCAGCTTGGGTGTGGACACGATCTACTCGTAATCTTCAGGCACAAAATCAGGATCCTCTGAAAAAAAATAATCAACAAGGGTTGAGTACGAAAGTACTCAGCAAGTCCCACCTCACCCTTGCGGGGAGGGAGTTACAAATTAATACGCAAAGGTCCATTAATTAACCAGAATAAATTACAAATGTAGTATTAAAGGTAACCCAAACAATCATCCATCTCAGGGGCTAGGTGGCTCAACTAGTTGAGATGTCCACACCGTAACCTATCCAAACCGAGGACACGGACCATTCGAATGGATTGTACACTCTGCAGAGGTTGTACGCTTTACCCACACGCACTTCACCATCCAGAGACGGCTCCGTCATAGCCGACACCCAGCCGCGGCTCAAACCCCGACTAGTCGCCCACAAACCCCCGGGGTCTTGACCAATCCAGGTATCACCCCAAAATATATCCACCCCGGACGACTACAAGGTTAGCCAGTAGGATTAGACTAAGGTTTTTCCATACAAACTCATGTGGTTGTACTGAAAGTAGGTTAGGTGAGATGGCACCACAACACACGGTCCTTAAGGTTCATCAGGGCAGTCAACAACCATAACCAACCAAACCCAAGGTGTCATCACAACAACGCTCGGTCGCAAGTCTACCACCACAGTAGCACATGCTCCAAAACATTCCACACCGCCCTGGTCTCATTCCCATTCCAGTTTCATCAATTAACAAGGTCTGATAATATGCCAGTATGACAGTAAATCGATATGCAACTTGGCTTCAGTCAATGGTTTCTCTCAATCCCTCAGTGTATCGTCTCATGCAATCCCTAAGTCTAGCAAATTTTATATTTAACCTTACTTGGGATCAATCATAGTCAACGTAAGGGATCGATGAGACTTGCCTTCGCTTTCGTACACCACGGCGGCGGCGGTTTCCTGATCTCTCGGCTCCTCTGGTTTCTCCTAAATAGCTAAAAGTAGAAGGGCCTTTATTCAAAAGTACACAAAGGTGAGGGTTCTTTAGGAAATAGAGGGAAGGCCAGGGGATTTTATGGCAAAAAGCCACCTTTTTCCTCCTCCCTCCACGGGAAAACAGAGGAGGGGAGGGGAAGCTCCTGCGCCGGCCGATTCCGGCGGCCCAGGACTCGGCGGCTGCCGGGAATGGGGGAAAAGGGAGGGGAGGAGGAGGAGGTTCAATTCCCCTACCTAGCTCGAGCTAGGGTGGAGCGAGGCGGCGGGGCTACGAGGGCCGGCGGTGGCGGGCGGAGGTGACTGTGGCGGCGGCGCTATGGGCTAGGGAGGAGAGCTAGGGGCGGCGGGTGAGGTCATGGGGAGGGTGAGCTGCGCGGGGAGCCTTTTTATAGGCGGAGTAGGCTGGTGGAGGAGGGGCGCGGCGGTGGTGGTGGCCGGCGGGCGGTGCGGGGTGCCTTTAATGGCATTCGCCCTCGCGGAGTGGCGGCGCGAGCGGCGAGGCAGTGCAGCGCGATGGGACAGCTCGGGCAGAGGCCGAGCAGCGCGCCGAGCACTGCAGACACGTGGGGCGCGTGGGTGCTGTGCGAGCATAGGAGCAGCCGGCGGCGAAGGCGGGGCGCCGCACGTGGCTCAACTCGCTGGCGGACGCGGAGCTCGGTCGTCGAGGCAGGCGAGCGGCACGGCGATGTCGGGGTCGCGAAGAACATGCGTTGCGCCCACGCGCGGCACATGGGCAGGCAGCGAGGGGGCTCAGCGTCGAGCTGGGAGCGGCGAGCGGCGCGGCGGGTGGCCCAGCCGCGTGGTGCACGCACGAGCGGGGGGGAGGCGCGCGTGTGAGTGTCGCGCGTGGGGTCGGCCGGGCGCAGGGGCGCGCGCGTGCGCGAGCGGCGCTGAGCTGGGCGGGCCTGCGCGTGTGCGTGGCCGGGTCAGCGCGGCGAGCGGCTGCTCTGCAGCGCGCGGGAGAGGAGAGGGAAGGAAGGAGAGAGAGAGAGAGAGAAGGAGGGAAAAGAAAAGGGAAAAGGAAAAAAGGAAATGGTAAAAGAAAAAGAGAAAGAAAAGGAGAGAGAGAAAGAGAGAGAGAGATGGCGGAGATTTCGGCGACTACTGCGGCGGTTTCGGGCCCACGTGCTGTGACGTCCGGTCGGACGACACACGCAGAGCGAGGAGAAAAAGGAAGACGGGACAGCGGTCGGATTCGGATGTTGGGACCGATTTTTCGGGAGATCGGGCAGGGAACAATTTTGAGTGGACTGAGCTCAACGATTGAAAAGAGATTTTGAAATTATTTGGCGCGTGATGTGATTTGGTAAATTTTCAGGATGTTACACAATGTATCTACTTAAGTATTTGTGCATTACGTTTATAGGAGTTGAATGAAACCATAGATGCATAATCCCTAGGTACCATGAGTCCTATACTAGTAGATGTAGAACGATAGTCATGCCATTCTAAATAAGACCTGGTAGAAGTCGAGTAATTTCCAGTTACTTGTGAGATATAGGATGTTTTTATATTTCCATATATGAGGTACTGAACTTAGAATGAAAGGAAATGGAATTTGAGATCGGACGGGGAAGGTGTAGCTCCATTTGTGTTGGTTAGGGACCATTCGTTGTCTGGCCCTGTTGATTGAGTTTGAACAGTACTAACCACATTCCGGGAGTAGGAGGTAGTCGAAATCGGTAAGCCTAGTACTTCTTTGTCTCGAAAGTATAGAACTTCTACCCACCCCTTAGGGCAGTCGAGTGGCCGCGGAGAAAGGGGATGCATATGTTTACTTTTGGTGGTCTATCGTAGGGATCGGCTGACTATATGCAGGTGGGGTGGTTCTATAGTTTGAGGCGGGGAGGGGAATGGTTGGCTCGTATAGTCCGATGGGGCAAATGCGGGCCATGTTGGTTAGATCCACCTTGCAAGGTTGAATCGAATCGATTCGCCATCAGTCACTCTCGGATATGAGCACCTTGATCGCAGCACTGCATCGTAGTAATGAGAAGAAACATGAAAATTATATGATGAATACTCTGAATTGTTGTTTAATACTCTACCATGTTTGCTCTAGATAGGCAAATACTAGTTGATAGTTAAGATATAATGAAAGCTGAGCTAAAATATTGAAAATAAGGATCCACTTTTAGTTGCTTTTCCGCAAAACAAACTACCAGCCAGAAAGTTTTGCATGTCTAGATATGTGGGCTAAGTATACCCAATGGTCGGGTAAGTCTTGCTGAGTATTAGTTGCTCAAGGCTTTTGTTGAAAATTTATTTCAGGCCATACAGACATAGACTTCTGCCCCTGCTGTGTCAAGTTCATCCGCCGGGATGTAGATGGGTGGAATGTGGTGGAGCGAGACCCTTAGATTAGGGAGTTAGTGGATTGCACACTTGGGGGTAGAGTGTGCAACCCCTTAGTTTGGTGTAGACCGGTCTGACCGATCAGTGGACCGGTCTGACTAGTAGTTGTGGGGGTCAGTGCAGACCGGTCTGACTGGTTGTGTAAAATCTGAACCAGCAGAACTAGTGTAGTTGTAGGTTCTTTTCCCTTTAGAACTTTGGTTACTTCTATTGTAAAGTTTGTGAATTATGTAAGTTATATATACATTTGAACTCGGTTTGTAAAACTTAATGTTTTCTTTTGCATATTGTATTTGTATTTTCAAGTATTTATCATGCTTGTACCATCTGCGCTCACCATCGAGTGAGACAACCGGTGTTGTTTCGATCGGGCCGTGGGTTGAGAAAGGACCGTCAAATTAAACCATTAAGCTAATGCGCCCGATGTGTTCAAATGACGACCATTACTTTTAATTTAGATTTATAAATTGGCGGTTCCGTCACAAGCATAGGAAGCGAACATGATTAGATTTGGAGCCGTGCCTTGGAGTAGAAGCAGAGGAATGAAACGTGTTGCTGCTGGCTACTGCTTCGATTTGCATCTGAAGCAGGAAAGGGTGCCTGCAATAATCAATTTGCATCTGAGAGAGAAAGGGTGCTTGCAATAATTGTATGACCTTTCGGGAAAAGAATGGAACTGGTCGCCGAGAAGCCACCGGCCCCGAGCCTGAGCATGAGCCCTACACCTCCAGTGTTTGCCGGCCGTCTCTATCGTCAGTGCCGTCTCGGTCGTGGATCCGGATTCCGGCCTGCTCCGGTGAGTGAGGTGCCTATGAACCCAGAGGGAATAGGCCGTGCTGGGGTTTCCTCCTAGACAATGATGGACGCCGGTAGGATGGGCGTGGTTGGTGGCGGCTGGCGTTGCGGATGGGGGTGCCGAACTCGCGCAGCGCCCCGGCAACGCGGGCGGAGGAGTTGGAGAGGAGGGGGCTGCAGCCCATTGGCGCGGTAGAGGAGTCAGAGAGGAGGGTGTGCACCCTGGCGGCGCGGCAGAGGAGTCAGATAGTAGGGTCTGCGGCCCAGCGACGCGGTGGAGGAGGAGTTAGAGAGGAGGGTGAGAGCGCCAAGCATCGGTTATGGAAACGTTGACAGCCAAATTTGGCACCTGCAGAGGCTGACAGCGTCTGACCGATTGGGCCGACCGGTCAAACTGGTCTGGTCTGTATAGTCCGAGTAGAATTAGAGTTTTTGTAAAGAGTCCTCTTGTAATCCTACTCGTGAAGAGGTACGTCTTCCCCGGCCTATAAATATAAAGGCTGAGGCCGATTGAGGCTATTCCCAATCGAATCAGTACAAAAAATCGCATTACTTTTGTCTCTCGAACCCTAGCCTTTTCCAAACACTAATTGATTTCTTCTCTCGTCTCGACGGTGTTTGAAGACGTTCTGAGTGGCATGCCGACCTCAGGACAACCCTATGTTCACAAGCTCCGACGGGGTCCCTCCCGAGCTCGCCGATCTAGGTCTTCAGTGAAGCTCTACCTGCACCGGTCAGACCGGTCGGCGGCACTGGTCAGACCGGTCTGCCTAGAGTTTCGTGGGTGTTGATCGTATTTATGATTGTTCGCGCGTACTAGCGCAATCGAATGTGTTTGGCGCGATTCTGTGTCAACACACTTTTTGGCGACTCCGCTGGGGACGAGATTAATCTGGTTGCCAAAACCGATCTAATCTAATTTTTCGAGAAGATGGGTTCTCATGGTGAAGTTCACAATGACAACATCATCAAGGCAACCATGGAGGATTTCACCGATGACGAGCGCCAGGCCTACCTCATCGCCGAAGAACACTTGAAGGAGCACTTCCTTCAAGGCTTCAAGAAGGAGCATGGAGGCCTTTTCAAGAGGGTCGGGGAGTTCGTGATGCCATCCTCCAAGCTGAACAACGACAAGGTTGAGGTACTCCCTAATGATCCCTCTGAGTTAGTCAAGCAATTCTCTTTCATGGTAGATCCAAAGATATCTAATGCGCAAGTAGCTGCCGGGGAGTTCGTGATGCCATCCTTCAAGCTGAATAACGACAAGGTTGAGGTACTCCCTAATGATCCCTCTGAGTTAGTCAAGTAATTCTCTCTCATGGTAGATCCAAAGATATCTAATGCACAAGTAGCTGCGGGTGAGACTTTTGCGGGCATTAATGATGAGATTACGGCCTTAAAAAAGGGGAAAAGTGTCGATGGCACTTATTTTTCAGATCCAAATTCGGCTAGTGCATCTACTGATCCAAATCCATTCTATGGCATGCCGCCGAATTCGTTTCCATGGCAAACGCTGCCGCCATCATCAGTTCACGCGCCATCGGTCAGACCGGTCTAGGCGACCGGTCCGACCAGTCCGAGCAGTCAGACCGGTCATATGACCGATCAGATCGATGCAATGGTGCAGAGTCCACCATCTCCTACACCACTTGCTACTATTCCTAGTTCGGCCGCCCCTAGCCGAACTGGTGAGATGGTGTCATACACAGGGCCCAATGCTGCAGTACAACAGGGATCTGGAACTCAACGAGGATCGATTCCTAATTCTACCATGGCTTATACTGGTCCTAGCACACAACGTGTCGCGTCCACTTCATACGCTTCGACCAGTAGTAATTACCAGGCTGATTTTACTAGATTTAAAGAAGATTTGGCCGGGGTTCTTAAAACTAAACTTGCAATTGATATGGGTAGTTCACGTCTTCATCAAAAGCTGTATCCTCCTGAGTTTGATTTTGTTTCATATCCTGCTAGTTGGCGTATTCCCCAGTTCATTAAATTTAATGGTGATGATTCTTGCACGACTTGGGAGCATGTTAGCCAATATGTTTTACAGTTGGGAGAAGCGGGTCTTAATGATGCTTTGCGTGTTCGTTTATTTTCTTTATCATTAACGGGGACCGCTTTCTCTTTGTTTTCTTCATTTGCTCTAGGTTCGATTTTAAATTGGAATCAATTAGTGCGCAAATTTCATGATCACTTCTTTAGTGGAGAAACCAAAGTTAGATTGTTGGACTTGACATCGGTTAAGCAAAACCGAGATGAATCAGTTTTAGATTACTTGCAAAGATTTAAAGCTTTGAAAAACCAATGCTTTAATTTATCACTTTCTGAAAAGGACTTGGCGGATTTGGCATACAATAGTTTGCGTCCTTATTTGAAGAGAAACTTGAGGGTTTTGATTTCATTACGGTAAATCATTTGCAAATGCGAGCAATTGGTGTAGTATTTAAGTATAAGAATTCAAAAGATCCTTTTAAACCTCATCGGTCCAATACACATGTTGTTGAAAATGATTCCGATTGTTCGGACGATGAGGAAAAAGGAGTATATGCCGCTAAGTTTGTTTGGCCATCAAAGAACAAACCTTCTACATGTCCTTCGCTTAAGCTAATTCAAAAGAATCGGCAAAATGAGGTAAAACTTACTTTCGATGTTTCTAAATAAGCTAGAATTTTTGATGAATTACTTAAGCATGGAAGCATTCATTTATCTCATGGTATACCTTCGTTGGAAGATTTAAAAAGGCATGCATATTGTAAATGGCATAATTTTTTCTCGCATGCAACTAATGATTGTAATGTTTTCCGTCGACAGATCCAATCCGCTATAGAAGAAAGACAATTGGTACTTTCTGAGATGCAAGTTGACAAGACTCCCTTCCCTGTCCACATGTTGGAACTGAGCAATCAAAAAGTTCTCCTTCGGCCAGAACAAGCAGAAGGGGCTCAAGGGAAGAATGTTGTGATTGGTGATCCAAGGCCGATGAATGCAAATGACAAGATTCTGGCTATGGAGGTTGTTTCACAGAAGACCCCTGATGGAAAAACAACTCTGAAAATCATCCTCAATGCTCCCAAGCCCAGGGGGCAAGGAGATTCTACCAGTCAGCCTGTTGTCCAGGCGCGACCGGTCAGACCGGTGTCACCGACCAGTCCGACCGGTCCAGCCGGTCAGACCGGACCCAGCAACCGATCAGACCGGTCCATAGTACAGCCTCAGACTTTCAAGCTAAAGGGTTCGGAAGTGGGTACTTGGAAAATGAACAAGCCAAAGGTGCAGGGACGATCTGCAAATTAGGGACCTACCTTTGGACAGCTGTTAAACAAGTACACAATGGCTGTTCAACAAGATCGGCTGTTAAAAAAAAAGACCACATTCACCACCGCGTCGAGGCAATGTTTCACCTCCAAGGAGGGAATTCATAAGACGCAGAGGTGATTATACATAGTTCCCTCTGCAACAAGTGTATGCCATGCCATGGGCTCCATCGGCATCAAATGCAACAAATACAGTGTGGGAGCATGAAGGAATTTGGCTTCAGTGTTTTCCAATGCCATATCCACCGCCATATCAGGGGCAGGAAGGGTCCAGGATGCCAGTACATGACCGGTTGGGGCCACACCAATCCGGTTAGGTGCACCAGCCACAACCGGTCAGACCGGTCCCCCATGACCGGCCAGACCGGTCTCAGCAGAGGCCGGCGCAGTTTGCTCCTCCGCAGATGGAATATCATGTGAAGGCGAAGAAGTTAGAAGTACAACCAAATGTTTATTCAAAGAAGCCCAAAGCCGATGCTGTAGTTCAGATTGGCGAAATCAAGGTGGTTGTACATGACAAGGGTAAAGAGCCGATGGTGATTGACAAATCGGCTACTTCTTCTGCTCCAAAACCTTTCACAGCCAACAATCATGAGGGTGGCAGTAGCAAGGTACTAGACAAGTACCATCAGCCCCGTTGGTGTCCAGAGGGGTTGACACATACTCAGAAGAGGAAGCTGCAATGCCTTTCAATAAAGAGAAGAGGGAGCAGGAGGCAGAGAAGACGAGGGATGACCACTTCAACAAGTACAGACCCATGATCCCTCAGGGCAAAGTGTGGCAGGCTAAGGTGGTCGTCCAACTAGCAGTAGGACCGGTCGGACCGACCCCGACGTCTGGTCAGCCCGGTATACCCGACCGGTCAGACCGCTCTGAGCAACCGGTCAGACCGGTCGAGCCCAGTGCAGAGAGCACAGCCGAAGCAGCATCGCCCGTTTCGGCTTCTCGTGTTGATGAAGTACAGCCAGCTCCTCCAGCAAAGGAGGACGAAGAATTGGTGGATTATGAAGCATCTCCGGAGAACAATAATTTGGAAATGAATGTTGTGCATATGTCTTCGGATTACCTCATAATTCCCGAAGAGGAGGTGGCTCATCTTCAGTTTGGGCCTCGCGATGCTGTATTTCAGAAGCCCAAAGAATCAGATTACCATTTGAAGGCTCTCTACATGAGGGGGCATGTTAATGGAAAACTGATTTCTCGCATGCTCGTGGATGGTGGGGCCATTGCAAATCTTATGCCCTACTCATTATACAAGAAGTTTGGTGGGAAGGACGAAGAGCTGATCAAGACCAACATGACGGTCAGTGGCGTGGGTGGAGGGGATCCCATTGGTGCCAAATGGGTTGCTTCTATGGAGTTGACCATTGGGAGCAAGACGCTCGCCACAGCCTTCTTCGTCTCGGAGGTGCAAGGTAATGTCAGTTTAATACTTGGGCGTGATTGGATTCATGCCAATCAATGTGTTCCATCTACCTTGCATCAATTTCTTATTCAGTGGATCGGTGATGAGATTGAAGTGGTGTATGGCGATACTTCATCTTTCATTGCTACCGCCGATTCCAACTCCGTTGGTGCTAATGACAACATCAAGTGTTTATCGGGTTTGGATTTGTCCGATTATGAGCTTATTAGTTGCACCAAGGAAGGTTTCATTAATGCTATTCTAAAGCCGGTGGAAAATCGGCTAAATCATTTAATGTAATCAAAATGAGTCAAGCAGGCGACTCAGACAGCACCGGTCAGATCGGGTCCCATGACCGGTCCTCTTCGGATCGGCCACTAGAGCCGACCGGTCAGATCGGTGGGTCAGACCGGCCAGACCGGTCCCATGCAGAGTGGCTCCAGCAGCGTATCGAACACTATCGGGCGCGTACGAACGATATGTGTGAGACTATTGAAGAGTCAGAGGACATGGACAAGCTGGGCCAAGATTTTATGTCGGCTGATCCTTTAGAAAAGGTAGATCTAGGTGATGGTGCTATTTCTAGGCCGACTTTTGTAAACAAAAATTTATCGGCTAAATATAAAGCCGATTTAGATAAGTTATTAAAAGAAATACATCGATTGTTTTGCTTGGGATTATTCTGAAATGCCTGGTTTAAGTCGTAACCTTGTTGAACATCGTTTACCAATCAAAGCCGGTTTTAGACCTTATAAGCAACCGGCTAGGCGTTTCAATCCTAGTATTTATGACCGAATTAAAGAAGAGATTAATCGATTACTAGATGCTGGTTTTATTCGGTCTTGTCGTTATGCAGATTGGATCTCTAATATTATGCCCGTAGAAAAAGAAAGATTCGGGCAAGATTCGAGTTTGCATTGATTTTAGAGATCTCAATAAAGCTACTCCTAAAGATGAGTATCCTATGCCTATAGCCGATATGTTAATTAATGAAGCTTTCGGACATCATGTCATTAGTTTTCTTGATGGTAACGCGGGTTACAATCAAATTTTTCTGGCCGAAGAGGATACATCTAAAACGACTTTTGTATGTCCCGAATTTGTTGGGTTATTTGAGTGGGTTGTTATGACTTTTTGTTTGAAGAATGCCGATGCAACGTATCAAAGAGCTATGAATTTGATCTTTCATGATTTGCTTGGTGTTATCTTGGAAGTGTATATTGATGATATTGTTATTAAATCAGCCGGGTTAGATCATCATTTAGCTGATTTAAAACTTGCTCTTGAAAGGATGCGTCAGTATGGTTTAAAGATGAATCCACTCAAATGTGCTGCTGGAGTATCGGCTGGAAAGTTTCTTGGTTTCATTATTCATGAGAAGGGCATAGAGATTGATCCTAAAAGAATTGAAGCCATGAAGAAGGTTGAGGCTCCTACTTGCAAGAAGGACATGCAAAAGTTTCTAGGCAAGGTAAATTATTTGAGAAGTTTCTGGAAAGATCGATGCTTTTACTCCTATTCTTCAGTTAAAGAAAGAGGCTGAATTTACTTGGGGGGGGGGGCAAAACAGCAAGAGGCATTTGAAAAAATTAAATATTACTTGTCTTCGCCGCCGGTTCTTAAAGCACCTAGGAGAGGTCTGTGACACCCTAGGTGTCTGCACAGTAGTTGTGTATCTATTGTATGCATCAAGTGCTTGAATTGCTTGAAAAATGATCTTTTTGTAAATATAAAGGTTATATGTGTAATTATGATTTTATGCAAGGTCCTTTTTATAGTTATGTTTGAATAGGTTGTGAAATTATAGCTTTTGTGGAGGGTATTTTTGCAAAATGTAGTGTCATCATTACATGACAGGAAACTTTTCAATTCAGCCTAAGTTTAAAGTGAAATTGCATTGAAAAAGACAAAATTCCTGGAATTCAAAATCCCTCTTATGTTTTCAAAATTATCTCTTGAATCTTTGATCAAATAATTTTTTTCACAACATCAAAGTTGTAGATCTTGAAAAGTTGAACAACTTTCATGTTGGGTACTTTTTCATTTGAGCCCTATTTTAAAAGTTATATCTGTTTTACAGTTGGGTCCCAGGAAATTTCAGAAATTGCAAAGCAGTCCATTTTCTTCCACCTCAGGCCTACTCCTCTGCTTGCTCTGCTGCCGGCGCACTGCCGCGCCGCCCGCCGCTCTGGGCCGCCCCAGAGCCACCACCTGCTTCGCGCTGGCTTCCACGCGTCGTGTCGAAGCTCCCCACCGCTCTACCCCTCGCGCTGGAGCCCTTAACCCCTCGCCACGCCACCCCGATATCGTGAAGAAACTGTGTGATTAGAATATAGGGGGAGTTCAAACCCACCCTAAATATGGGGGGAGTTTCAACTCTCCCCATATATAAGGGGAGCTTTGGGGGGAACCGATGGAGGGAAATTCCCCCCAAAGCTCCCCCTACGTAGGGTGGGGGCGGTTCCCAGGGAACCGTTGGAGATCGCCTTATCCTCCCTCATCTCACACTTCTCTCTCTCTCTCTCTCTCTCTCTCTCTCTCTCTCTCTCTCTCTCTCTCTCTCTCTCTCTCTCTCTCTCTCTCTCTCTCTCTCGCCTGGCCTCCTGCGGCGCCGGTGACTTGGGCGCGACGGCCTCCCGCGGTACCGACGGGGCGAGGCGGCCTCCCGCGCCGCCGGCGGAGCGGGGCAGGGACGCGGGTGCGGCATCCTCCCGCGGCATCGGCAGGGCGAGGCAGCCTCCGGGGCGGGGACGTGGGTGCGGCGGGGCGCGGACGCCGGGCGCGCCGGCCGTACTCTCTCTCACCTTCTCCCTCTCGTCTTATCCTCTCTCTCTCACCTTCTCCCTCATCTCTCTTCAGATCCGGCGAGCATAGGGCGGGCATGCCGCGGAGGCTGTGGTGGCGAGCATAGGGCAAGGGCGCGCGGACGCGCGCGCGGCGGCCAGTGGTGTGCGGACGCGCGCGCGGCGGCCAGCGACGCACGGACGCAAGCGGGGGGCGTGGCGGCCTGCAGCGCGCGAGGTCGTGGGCGGCCACGGCGGGGGTGCAGCGGCGGGCACGACCTCGGCCGGCGTGGCGCGGGCCTCCTCGACCTTGTCCTCCCGCGGGCGCATGGCGGCAAGCACGACCCCCGCTGGGGTGGTGCGGTGGCCGTGGCGAGGGCGCAGCGGTGGCCGCGAGGCCGGCGGATTTTTTTTGTTTTCTTTCCTATTTGTAGTGGCGTGTCGTGCTGTCGTCGCCCCTGCAAATCAATTTTTAGGGGTAGGTAACCGCGTCATCCGCCCCTGAAAATGGATCTTTAAGAGCAGATAAGGGCGTGATCCCTCCTAGAAATAGATTTTCAGAGGTGGGTATGTTACCCGTCGCTGCAAATGTCATTTTTAGCTACAAAAAGCAGCAACGGGCCTGGCGTCCGTTCCTAAAAATCCTATTTTGACCGCTCCTACAAATGTTTTGTGTTGTAGTGCGAGTTCCGATTGGGATTTCGGTTGATTTGTTCGGTTTCGATTAGAATTTTGATTGGAATCATTACTTGCTTTAGAAAAAGTAGAGATAGAGATTGAGATATATAAAAATAGACTCTATAAATTCAAGGAGCAAAAGTCAGTATATCTAGAATAAACTATACAAAATTATGGGACAGAGAATTGTACACAAAAGCCTAGTTGTATGAATGTATAGAACAAAGAGTTTGGCAGAGAGCTCTTCTTCTTTCCAGACTCTTCCCAACAATAGCGACTGGGCGATTTCTAGGCGACTTTACGTTCCCCTGCTAGATCCACCTTCTTCCCTTGTCCTCCGGCGGCCTTTGTGTCGCTGGAGAGCTGGGGGAAGCGTGGATCCAGTGGAGGATGTCTATATCCCCTACTAATAGGTTAGGTTTAGGGTTGGATTTCCTTCCTGTGAGTGTTTTGCTGGGAGTTTTTTGTTTCCTCCATGGCTCTTTGGATGGCGGTGATGTCGGCGGTGAATGGAGTCTGGTGGTGCTCGAGTGGTGTCCGGTGCGTGAGTCCGGCGTTTTATGCGGAGGTTTCGGCATCGACGAGGTTTTTTTGTTGCTTTCTTTTGCGTTAGTACTCGATTCCTCTGTGCATATGGGTGTGTTTAGTTCCCTCCCTAAAAATTTTACGGATCGTCACATCAAAGAGAATCTTGCTATTTAGAAGTATTAAATAAAATCTGTTTATAAATTTTTTTACACAAATAAGTTGTAAATCGCGAGACGAATCTAATGAGCCTACTTAATTTATAATTTGCAATAGTGATACTACAGTAACCATCTATTAATTATGAATTAATTATGCTCATTACATTCATCTCGCGATTTACAACACATCCGTACAAAGAGTTTTGTAAATATATTTTATTTAATACTTCTAGAAAGCAAGATTCTCTTTCAAAAAAAAATTGGAGAGGAAACTAAACACACCCATCTTTGCTGGCTGTGCCCGTGACATCAGTAGAGATGCCAGCTTCATTACCAAAAACATGGTCGCTGAAGGCTGGACGATTGTTAGGTCCCTCCAAGGTGGATCCGTAGTCTGCGGCTACCTTGTGAGGTTAGTTTACCATCTGCTCGTGTGTATGGGCTGGTGGCCTTTTGTTGCTCTCACGGGTTCGCTGCTTGTTGGCTGGAGTTGGCCGGTGAAGCGACCGGTGTTACTGTGTCAGATTCAGGTGTACACAGTGATTGCCCGGGACGTTCAACGGACAAGAAGCACACTTTCCGCGTGTTACTCATGGGCTTGAAATTTGAAGTTGCCCGGGATTCTGGTTTTCCTTCTTCACTGCGGGAGGTGGAGTAGGACCGGACTGCGGCAACGACGCTCGGCAGCGGCGACACGTAGTGGGTGCTCCGATGAAGGACTTATTTTCCCTTTTACTCAGGGGTGTAATAGCCTTGTAATCAATGAAATCGAACCCTTTCTATAAAAAAAATCTCTCTCTGCCCTTCTTGCTACTCACTAGTCCGCTAGCAGAAATATTAGGAAGCAACCCTGCAGTAACCGAGCAGGTTGTGTTGGGTCCACAAAGTTAGTAACGAAAATCCCATTATCGGCCACCACATGAGCTGCTGTGTTCAACTAAAAGAAGATAAAATGACATGGCTAACAAGTTAGTATATACAAAGGAAAAAAATAAAAAAATAAAATGGAAAGAAAAAAGAAAAATGGAAAAATTAGAACCTAGAAAAAAATAGAAGAAAGAAAAGAAAAAACAATAATAAAAAGATGCGTGTCAGCTTCGGGATGGCAAACAAATTAACCATGCATGTTAATCCCACGGCCATCTGCCTGCTGGATGATAGGTCGCTAGCGGCGCATTTCCGTAAGGAAAAAGTCCTATTTACCTCCCTGAACTATAGACCGAGTTTACATTTCCACCTTAAACTTGAAAACCGGATATTTTGCCTCCTCGAACTTGCAAAACCGGAAATAAGACCTTTCTGAGTGGTTTTCTTAGTGGTTTTCCTCTTTTTCTTTTATATTTATTTTGGATTAATCTTTGAAAAATCATAATAAATCACAAGAAAATCATAAAATGGAAAACTAAATTTTTTTGGACTCCACAAGATTAGATCTATGCATTTAACATATTATAAGATATAACTTAGTAAAAAATGTATTTTTAATTTTAAATATATAATTTCCTATAATTAATTCATATAAACATCTTCCTTTGTCAAATTATGGTGAATTTTTTATGTTGAGCTAATAATTATATTATTAAGCTTCAGTAAAAAAATCATGGTCATTGGATCATTTATTCTTAACAATCTGAAGAGTCTGGTATAGTTTGGAATTAAACTCCTGAATTTATAACTCAGACATAGATGATCCAATGAGTATAAATTTTTACTATAGTTCAATAATTTAGTTATTATAGCACCATAAAAATTTCACCATAATTGGACCACACAAAATGTAGATATGAATCAATAGTAAATATATATATATATCTAAAATTAAAAATAATTTTTTTATTAAATTTTATCATATCATATTTTTAATGCATAGACCTACTCATGTGGAGTCCAATAAAATTTGATTTTCTATTTTATGATTTTTTTGCTATTTACTATGATTTTTCAAAGATTTATTCAAAATAAACATAAAACAAAATTAGGAAAACCACTAGGAAACAACACCCAGGGAGGTCATATGTCCGGTTTCACGAGTTCGAGGAGGCAAAATATCCGGTTTTCGAGTTTAAGGTGAAAAAGTAAACTCGACCTATAATTTAGGAAGATAAATAGGACTTTTTCCTTTCTGTAATCAGGATAGGCGGCCCAGCTAGTGTGTCAGAACCATGATTTCTGTACTGGGCCGATTCACCCCCATCGGAGCCTATACTTTTTTAGACGATGGATTTATGATTTGCAGCATAGATGATGGGGACTGACTACATAACAATCGAGTAAAAATCAACATGCTATCAGCCAATTTTTTAAACTAATAGGACTGGACAGCATTGGCAGTTTATCCAAATTTGAGTGACAGGGAAACAAAAATCAATCGAATTTCCCATCTGACCCGCAAAGGGGGAATCGGCTGAAAAACGTGGGCCGAAAACAGTTGAGTAAAAAGGGTCCACCCATAAATAAACGAGATTGCCGGTGCGTAGATCTCTCGAGTCTTCTTTCCTTGCTACAGTTCCCAGCGGCGACTCCAGGGCGATTTCTCATCTCCGCCGCCGATTCGATCGCTCCTCACCTCTGGCACCCTCGCCGGCGTCGGAGGTGGAGGGGATTCTGACGAATCGGCGGCGGATCGGTCTTTCCGGTGGCGGCGATGAGTTGCGCACTAGTTCTTTTCCTTCCCCGTGATGGCGTCGGCGTTGCCACTGGTGGGGGTGCTAGCAACGGGCGTTGGCATCCTTGACGGTGACATTGGCGACGAATCATGGAGGTTAGTGTTAATAATTGCTTCCAGGGTGGTTGTGCTCCATGGGAAGCTCAGTAGGTCCCGCCGGCGACTTTTATATCACCGGTTAGGGTTAGCTGTTCCTCTTCGCTTCTCCGGCGATGGTGGCAGCGACGGCGTCGTCTCTGGAGAGGATTGAAGGAGGTTAGGTCTCCTCCAGACGGATTTCGGCATTGGTGTCTTTGGAGGCGCGAGCTTCGGTCCTTCTGCGAGGTCTGCTCCTCCCGGTGGTGTAGGGTTACCGGTGCCGGTGGGGAGACTTGCCTACCAACTTGCTGAGAAGCCGGGTTGGGATCTCAGTCCCACCTTCCATGGTGGTTTTGTTCCCCCTCTGGGTTCGTCGTCGTCCGGTGGTCTGGAGGTTCTGATTCATGTGGTGTCAGATCCCTCAGTATCCGACGATGCTTTCTTGCCGGGTCGTTCATCGTTTACAAAGCAAGTCGGGTTCGACATGCTGCACAAGACGGCGACAAAAATCTGTGTTGCTTCGCCGAAGAGGAGGTCGGCTTCAGGTAGGGTGCTCCAGCCGCTGATGGCGAGGAAGACCGAGAGTTTACAAGGACCATGATGTAATTGTATTTCTGTTCAAGGGTGTTCTTGTATCTTTTGGGTTGTAACCACCAAAATCTTTATATGAAATACAAGCCCAGTTTCTCAAAAAAAAACCATAAATAAACAACAAATCTGTCACCTACAAATTAGAAGGTTTATTTTTCCTAGAAGATTGCAAACAGACATGACACGGACAGAACATGAGTTTAAAAACATACAAAATTAAAATTGACAATACTAAACATAACTTGGACATACTCAACATTATAAATTACACTAATTTGATGTGGCAAAAAAATAACACACTGCAAAATGCGAACAACTAGAATATTAAAATCAACAAAACTACCAAATAAAAAGTAGACGCCCATGTTAACCATTAAAAGGAAATAGACCCGTTAACAAAAAAAGATTAAAATTATTTGTACGAACACGAATGGTCACATATGCGCATGCACACTCACCACAGGAGTCTCGTTGTTGACGGATACGTTGTCTACTAATAAAATAATAACGCCATTATGTCCATAATATTTTCAAAAAATATGAATATTTAGGTTGGTAGGTTCTACCACAAGAAACTCTGGTAGGTTGCTACGCTCGGTTCGTAAGAATAGATTAATATTACAAGAACATAAAATTATTTTTATAGTTTTATATCAGACAAAGGGATTGCAGCCTTTTAATTTGATCTTAACAAGACAAGAAATTCATGCATTTCACCTCGCACAACAGTAAAACCAAAATGATTTTGATCTAGAGAAATTACGTCATACGTAAAAAGTAAAACAAAGAAAACAATATATTACATTGCACCAAAGACAAGTACTTAACGATAAATCAAATCAAAAAGTAAAATATACAAAATTCCACACTATCACCTGGAATAGGTTACAAGAAACATGCTTGTTGAAAACATTTTTTTAGATCTAATAAATCTAAAGTGCATATTTTTGTGTGTCTGTATCTTTCTTGAAATGACTCGATTGTTATGTTCTTACGGAGTCCATGGAGAAAAGACCGAGTGGTGTGTCGTAAACAACTGTGCGGGCCTCTCCGCGCACCGCCATTAGTGCACTTAGTGTAGTGACAAAAGCTGGGATGCGGAAATCGATAGAACGGCCGCAAAAGGGATAAAAAAAAATCAACTGATGCAGCACATAGCATACTTTTACTCGGGGTGATAGGTAGCCAGTTAGGAATTATGAAAATCAAACAACTGATCTGGATAAGACAGTGTGGTAACAAGTAAAGACGAAGCAATTTGAAACTGTAACTTTAATAGATAAAAAACAAGAGGACCCGTTTAAACCCGTTTAATTGGAAATCGTCGAGCCCTGACCCCCACGTCGCCCTCCCTGGCGGCTCGGGGGGCGACACCACGCACCACCCCGACCCCCCGCCTCCCCAGCTTCGGCAGCCGCTGTCGCTGGCGGCCGGCGGCGGCGGTGCTGAAGCCAGCCCCCGCATCGCGCTCCCCCTCTCTCTCTCCCTCCCGCTCACTCCCACGCCACTCGCCCCCTCCCAACCCTAGGTCGCCGGCTCATCGTGATCCGCTGGATTCCAGCCCCGGATATGCGTTCCCCTTGCCGGGGGAGCCCTCTGGTCGATGGTAGGGGCGCCACCGCACCTGGAAGTTCCCGGGGGCGCACCGGTTGCGCCGGCGCCGTGCCGGCTCGGTAGCTCGCCCGGCCGGCGGCGGTGCTGCGACGTCGGCGGGGACCACGGGCTCGGGCTCACGCGGCTAGTGCGGCGCCTGCGGTGGCGGGGCAAGCGGGCGCTGCGCGCCAGCGCGCGTGCCAATTCGGCCCGCTCTGCTTCGCGCGCAACTTCAACATCGGCGGCTGCGTCGGCGACGTCGACGGCTCAGCTACGAATCTGGTCGTCTCTGGCCCGGATCTGCGTTCCCCTGGCCTGGTGGTCTCTGGGGGTGGTGGCCGCCGACAGGTCCTGGTGGCGTCCGCCACGCTGGGTCGACCTGGCCTCTGTGGTCCCGGGCAGGAAGGTTGTTCCACAGTGAAAACCATGTTCGGTATTCCAGACCGGCGACAATGGCGCCCAATGCGTCATGTCCCTGCTGGGGGCGTCGTCACGGGACACCTTCATGCCTCCTTGGCCGGCCCAGCTCGGTGCCCCCCTCCTCCCGGATTGGCGTGTTCCCAGGCACGGCTGCGGTGCTTCATGTTCAGCTCTTGACGGCCCTTGGCTTCGGGATGAATCCCTGGTGAAAACCATGTCCGATGCATCGGATTGGCGATGATGGCGCCTGGTACATCATATCCCTGTTGGGGGCATCATCTTGGGATTCCTTCATACTCATACGGCTGGCAGTCTGATTTCTTTACGGCTTGCCGTGGGTGGTCGTCTTCATCTGTATCGCCTACCTGTGCTCTATTGACACATCATCACCATATTCGTTGGAGCTGCGACTACTACGACGGATGCTTTGCCGTCGTTGTGCTGGCGGATGCTTTGCCTCCCGTATGTGGTCTTTGTTTAGCTAGTTTGCCGGCCGTTTGTTTTTCTGGCCTTTTTTCTGTTTAGCCTACTGTAAGAAATATTTGTAAATTATTTTTTTTCTTAATAAAATATATGCTCCGGCACGGTCGCGAAAAAAAAACCTGTTTAATTGGGATGAGCTGGCCAGTGGTCTCGATCTCCTGGTAGGAAAAATCCAGACACGGAGCTTGGGCTGTGTCTACGCATACAGCTGGCCATGAGTGCGCGCTTCGTGGGCTGGAAAAAAGAACACTCAACACACAAAAAATCGACTGATGACAAAAATGAGTTTTTACTCGAGTAACGTTTAGAAATTCTGTATAGGTCCCCAGCATGCGACGGCCTCCATCACGACCCTTGGCCGACCTCGGCTTCCACCACACGATGGTGCTCGGAATGGAAGCAATCGACGTCGCGTCACCTCGTTGACCACGACGACGTGTTGTGAAAGCCACGGACGCGATTAGCTCCGAACCTCCGGCCACCGCGTGCGCGGCATGCACTCTGGCTCCGGCGCGGCCTGGAGGGACTAATAAATTCATGAACATGCATGGCCAATTGCTGAGCACGGAGCACCGCACGCAAACGTGATCAAGGTCTACTGACTACTGCATATGCCATTGTGTCAGGGCGTCCGCAACGGCAGGCGACGTCGCCGGCTCAGGTCCACGTGGAAGACGGAGAGAGGAGGGAGCCAAGCAGCCAGCGACGAGCAAATCGAGAGAGAGGAGGGAGCCAAGCAGCCAGCGACGAGCAAATCAGTCCTGAGCCGGCGACGTCGCCTGACACAATGGCACGCCATTTCACGCGTACCCGTGAGAACAGGGGGCCAGAAGGTAAAAAAAGAATAAACTATTTTGCTTCTCTCTCCGTCCAACTCGCTAGCTATTTCCTTTGCCTCACTGCGGATGGGCGGTTTTTTTATTTTTTTATTTTTTATTTCCGTTTTTTACAAAAATATATTTTCGATTTGGAAATTTACAGAAATATACCCGGCCGCCCCGCTGCCGGACGGCCGAGACCTGGCCGCCCGGCTGCCGGGCGGCAGGGGTTTACCTGAAAAAAAAAGACGAAAACAAATTGCAGACAAATCCCTGGGAACCGGCCGCCCGGCAGCTGGGCGGCCGGCCTCCCAGGCCGCCCGGCTGCGGGGCGGCCTGTATTTTTTTTTGCAATTTAGCCCTTTTCGCGAAATAATTTCACATATGTACCCTTTTTGTAATTTTTTGTAGAAATAGACCCTGGGGTGGGCGCTGTAATATGTGGCGCCGAGATAACATGTCTTGGCGCCACAGATCACGGCGCCGAGGTGCCACGCACGCACAAGCAATCTAGTGAATCTTCGAACTTGCCTTTAATATTTTCGGATATTTTCAGGAGACTAGAATACTGTGAACCACATATCAAATATAACGATAAGAATTAAGAACTAAAAACTGCATTATACAATATAAACCATAGTAATTACATCATAATACAACGTTAATGAAACACACATCAGACATGCAGTGGCATGGCAGAACCCGTTGCAACTACGGTAAATAGATTCTGAACTAAGCTAACATGTCTTAGGTAATTTAGAAAAACACAACAAACACAACGATGCAGCATGTGACTAGCAATAGGTAGTCCTAGTAGCCGTACCCCCACGTAGCAAACTGCGTTTAGCCTTCTCCGCAGTATCCACCCATTGCAGGTGGTGCAGGCGGTGGTGCCAGAGGGGCGGGGCCCTTCTTCTTGTGACAAGGGCAGTTGCAGTAATGAATAGTGCATGGTTCATCCTGTGAAGCGGCAGCATTGCTAGTATCATCATCTTTGTCGTCTTTGTTACCCTCGCTCAATTCCTCGTAATGGTTTACCTTGCATTCCAGATCAAAGATCTTTATCTGGAGGTACTAGATGAATTCCTAAAATAAATCAATTGGTGCAGGATCGACCCATCTGGTAAAACCACAGTTTTCTGGACCATCTGAAGACTGCAAAATAAATTTCATGTAAGGTATCTCAACGAAGATAAAGAAATAAAACAACCGAGTATTACCCATGCGTGTGGGTAAGCAGTCCTCACCATGTCTGCATTTTTGCCACGATTCTCTACGGTTATCGTATTGTCGTAGAGGAGTTTCATTGGTAAATTCATTCTTGTGCTGTGGCGGAAACTCAAACACTGGTTCCGGAAAGGAATCAGTTCCAAGAGTCCCCTCCCATATTATGGGGTCTCCCTTTCTTCCCCCTTTTCCTTTCCCAAAACCGTAGTAATTCTTCCCGCTAGACCCACCTCCAGACATTGGGTATACAATGAGCTTTGTTGTTTGAGTGCTGCTGGGAGTTCACAAACTTCGGAGTATTTATAGGCGCACAAAGGTCTGATACCCGGAGTGTGGAGTGTAAATAGACCTGAAAAGCCTACATGACAACACAGTGAAGGCTAGCTGACCGAACACTGAAAAGGCTAGATTCAATTATCGAACTGACTACTCGATGCATCTCTGTGCATGCAGAGCATCTAAGTGCATGCAGACTCACAGCACTGCATCGCTACCGCTCGGTCGATCGTGGCTAGATGCCGCCTTCCCCACTACACGCCACAGACCTTCGCTGTAGAATGACAGTTCCACCGTCCTCGCCCGAGAGACTGCTTTGAATGTGAGCTGGTGTGGTTGCCGTGTTGTCACATCTTTTTGAAATTGTGAAAGGGCACTACTATTGGGCTGTCGTCTTTTGTCACGTTTTTCTGGGCAAACAATGTGACATATGCGAAACCCGTGATCGCCATGCTGAGCAGTGGCAACCTGTGATCTCGTACTCGCAGATAGATACACTATGGTCCCTATTTTGAGTTATACGAGCGTGTCACGAAGTTTACTCTGTATGCGGTAGTCGTCATCATCGTCGGCGGGATCTCGGCCGCTAACTCCTCCCGCAACTAACTTGTCCTTCATTAAATCACGGAAAAAATTCGCAAGAGATTCCCTTATTTCACGAGCATTATGGAACCCACAAACATAACAAGTTCACATCAATAATATCTATAGAAACAAATGACAAGTAAACTACCACAATCATAAACAATCATAATCCGAACAGTCGAAACAGTCCATAATGCCGCCGGAGAAACAAGTGCAAACAACTAACGACCCCTACCATTCTGACCTCTCTTACGTTGTGTGTGTACGTGATCTGTAGGGTAGCTATGACGTTTCGGTGGCCCCATGTTTCTGGCAGGACGGCGTAACTGAGCCAGAGATGTATGCAAGCTGGAATCATCGTCCTGGGCAGGATTAGCAAACAACCGTGTAAACTCGTCCAAGGAGGCCGCGGCGTTGTCTTCAGACCACCCTACAGATCACAAAAAAAATTAAGTAACATTCAAAAGGTGAATGCAATTCCGTATAAATTATTGTATGTACCCTGTGTTGGAGGAGGTGGTGGTGGTGGATAGGAAGAAACTCCTTCATATCCTCCTGGTGACGGCATAGGGTGATACGAAGACGGCCCCGCTCTGGTGAACTATTGTGATCCTGAGTATAAATAATAACGTATGAGCCTTCGACCATAAAACATAAGCAAATAAAATTATGCACCACATATTTACCTAAAGTCCCTCCAGCATGTGGCATAGAGGTAATCTGGGTTCCATGAAATGGAGCCCCTTGCGAGGCACCTGGCCCTCCATAGGGCTGAGAACCGGGGTACCCGTACCCTGTGTGGAGTCGTATTTAAATAATGCATATAAACATACTGATCGGTAAATATCACACCATACCTTCTGCCTGTCGATGGTATTAGGGAGGCTGCTGACATGCGGGACCACAAGGAACCGATGTCGACGCTTGCGACAATCCGTAGAAATCCTCGTACTCCATCCGCGTACCAAAGGCCTAAAGCATACCTCGGGCTCTATCACGTTGAGTGGTCCAGGCCTCGAGTTGTGCCGGCACGCTCATCGTAGACCCGCCATGAATCCTCATTACATTCAGTGAGCAATCTAATTCAAGCAGCCTGCATGCCTCGAACTGTAACCAAAAAAACTTAGTATACAAATATTAAAAGATCGAAAATGCCGTCAACATTTACTCACCGCCCCAGCTAATGCCTCATCCCTGTGTCGTGCATAGCGATCCTGTGAAGTCGCAACATGCGGCTGTGGATACATGTCAACATACGTCAAACGGCAACGAGTCATCGGTTCGTACCAGGTCAGGTACGCCCGAAACGAAGGCTCAGTGTGTGGACCGGTATCCTCAGCCAACTGCTCGTCTGCATCATCCCACGCAGCCACCCATGGTTGTAATCTAGTGACCCACATTGTCGAGAAAGGATGCCCCTCCCTTGATAAACTGCACATTAAATAGAAATTAGTTTCACGTTATTAGTGCATGGGTGCTCATACATTTTTGTTACCTATGATCGTGGCGCTGAACACGATCCAACGCTGAAGACACAGGGAAAGACTGGCGTCGACCGAACTGCCTCATGACTCTATCCGGGCAGTGGGCCTCAACTGCAACGTCATACACCAAAGCTGCAGTAGTCATCCATAGGACCTGGTCTTGTGTGCACACTGAAGATATCCCAAGCGGTGCACGTGCGGCTATAGCCGAAGGACTGTATGGCTCCCACACAATGTCTTCTGGGGTCAATCGATCAAATTCGGCAACAAACCCAGGATAAGACCGCCGGGTCTGTACATGTGCCCATGTTTTCTGCAAAAATAAAAATTATGTGTCCATAAGAAAGGTATTGAGGGAACAATGTATGACCATAGCACGCAAAGAATATAAATTTTTATGGGGTCCACACCTATCGAGAGTATCAGAGAGTCCCCATGGTGGGTCTGTCGTTCTCCATGTCACCGTACATATCCGGCGTGTACGGTGACTAGTCAATCATGGGACGACCGATAGCAATCCTCTCGTAAGACCAAAACTGTAGCAGAAATGGGCACCCCGTTAGAACAGCATTCCTATCATTCTGTCGTGATGCCTTGCAGAGTCCACGATATGTGCATGCAAGAGCCGCTGAACCCCAACTATATAAGGGTATGGCATCCTCATCTGCATCGGTGATCTCCTGTGCGTATAGCAGAAGCACCCTATCCACACAGTGCCCGTGTGAGTTGTTGAACAGGATGTACCCAAATAACCACAGCAGGTATGCCTCGAGTGATCTAGTCACGCTTTAGTCATCAGCATGGGCTGCCAACAGATCCGGCTGCAATGAAGTACGAACATTGAGAATAAGAAACACATGAGTTATTTCAAAGCCATAAAATACATCAACACATTGTTTTGTACGAAATTGTACCTGAAACTGTAGGAGCCATGACTTGGAAGGGCCTTTCGACTGTGGGTGCTCATTGAAATCTTCAGGATCAATCGTGGTGGCAACACCTGCAAAACGTTCCTCAAGATCCTCCAGCCACGTAGAAGGTACCACGCGGGGCCCGACAGCGTCTCCGGTGATAGGAAGACCAAGCAGCATCGCAACGTCCTGCAAGGTCGGTGCCATCTCCCCACAAGGGAGGTGGAACGTGTGTGTCTCAGGTCTCCATCTGTCAACGCGAGCTGAAAGTAGAGACCTGTCTAGCTTCACCAAAGCACTCTCAGCAAGACGAGCCACTGTGAGAAGACCTGCCTCGCTCAGCCTGCATCATACAGTGCTCAAATGTTAATACATTATATAACGAAATGTATAACGGATAAAAACAGAAAATATACGACATATCACCTGGGCACCCATCGTGGGTCTACAGCAACCAACTCTGCAGGTGGACGTGGACGCAGCACGTTTAGTTCTTGGTGCTGAACCTTCATAAGGAAGGACCGGTGACCCAAGTCTATTGTTGGGTCCAGCAACGCAGGAGTAACCCCGGCCATACCTACCACGAAAGATCAAAACAATACAATACAATCACACACATCTAAATATTTGTAATATTTCCTTATATTTCCTAAATAATTTATAAGATTTTCTAACCATTAATAATAATTTCTAATATTTTGTAACATTTTAGAAATTTTCTTATATTATCTTGCAATTTTTAAGATTAATTAATTAGCTTGCTAATATACTATATCAACGCTAATCACTACAATTAACTACACCTAAATGTACCACTAATCAGTCCTAATAATAATTAAAATGATTACTAATCTACTGTTTCAACAAAATAGTTTCTATAATTTTTTATAATTTTCTAACATTCTCTACAATTTTCTAACCTTCTCTACAATTTTCTATAATTTTCTACAGTTTTCTAACATTTTCTATAATTTTCTAACATTTTCTACAATTTTCTAATATTATCTTGTATTTTTTATTTTCTAATACTTCTCTAACAATTTTCTAGTATTTTCTAATACTAAATCTAACACTTAATGTACTATATCAACGCTAATCACTATAAGTAAATGCACCTAAATGTATCACTAATCACTCCTAACAATAATTGAACTGATTGGTAATCTACTGTTTCAAAAAAATAATTACAACATAATCTATTTATAAAATGTGGAAAATTTTAGTTACCTAAAGTCGCCGGTTTGAAAATCCGACAGGGCTTCGCCGCTTTGCCTCTCCCTCACCCCTCCTCTCCCTCCCTCCCTCTCTTTTCTTTTTTCTGGATTTTTAGCAAGACAAATGAGGGGGGAGGGGCAGCCAACACCCATATATAGGGATGGGGGGCTGCCGGGCGGCCGGTTCCCAGGGACCTGTCCGTAATTTTTTTTTTCCTCTTTTTTTGCAGATAAGCTCTTGCCGCCCGACAGCCGGGCAGCCAGGTCCCGGCCGCCCGGCAGCGGGGCGCCCGGGGTATATTTCTATAAATTTTCAAATCGAAAATATATTTTTTAAAAAACGGAAATAAAAAATAAAAAAATAAAAAAAACCGCCTGCGGATGGCCTCAGAAGCCGTCAACAACCTGGGCCGTCTCTTGCATGGGCTATGGACCACTGAGCCTTCGAGACAAGCTATTGACTGGCAACTATACAAAAAGGAACGGCAGAAGCATTTGAGGGCATCGATGAATTGATTCAGAATCACAACCCATCCTTTTCTATTGTTCATCTTCCTCCTCTGGGCCTCCTCTCTTGGTCTAGAATCTCTCCCCCTTCCCAAGCTCTGTTCTCTAATCCTCTGCCCAAATTGCTTGCTAAGTCGAGACCTTCCTCTTACTCGAGGTCGTTGTACTCCAATTGTACTCAAATCAGCAGCTTCTATGCCATTAATGGAGGAGGTTGCTAACACATTGGTTCTTCCTGACGTTCCAGTTCATGGAAGACCTCACCCATGATGCAATCTATATTCCTTGGCGCCGGGGCTCTTGAATCTTGATCTTTGTCAAGAGAGCTATCATGGTGAGCGCCATTGTTATCCAACTCCATGGTCCTCACTCGCCAAACATGGAGCCATGGTGCTCGTCATTCGCAACCAGAGTGCCGTCAGGCGTCAGCAGTCGCGTCTAGCGCCACCAGCCCTTGTGTTCTTTAATTTCTTCTTTCCGATAGAAATCGAAGAGCTAATATCGATGTGGTAGAACCGTCCAAATTAAACCAGCTTAAATATACTAATTATAATTTTAATAATTAATTAAGTTACCACGCACTTAAAACGGTGTAATATGACAATCTGTCGGGTAAATTCTGATAAACCACGAATAATCTCTGATCGAAATGAACATCAGATGTCTCGCATGGCGATGAGTGTAGATAGTACCAGCATGACACAATTTTGCAAAAATAGAGAACAATATTAGTATATATTTACAAAATAGCTTTTGAATTACAATTCAGTGTAATAAGCAATAGCAGTGGAAAAGAATCTAATCTAAGAACATTTTTTATAGAGAACAAATAAAATGGTTCCGTAACTACGACGACGTGAGGACGTCACATCGAGCCCACCGGTGTGAATCATGTTTAACTTCAACCAGTAATAGCTATACCTAAAATAGAGTCAACAACAAACTCTAAGTATACTAATACTCAACAAGACTTTAATCATGTATATACTTAACCGACTCCTAATATGCAAGACTTTTGGCTGGTGGGTTTGTTTTGCCCGAAAGCTCATAACAAGGAATCCTTACTTTCAATATTTTAGCTCAAAGTTCTATATAGATTAATAATCAACTACATTTGCAGAACTACTAGAGCAAATATGATAGAGCATTAAATCACAATTCAAGATAACCATCATCATGTATAATCCATGTTCCATACCATTATACTATGATGTGACTCGGTGATCAAGGTGCTCTTATCCAAGAGCGACGGCGAATTGATCTGATTTAATCCTTGCAAGGAAAACCTAACCACACGACGAATGCAACCCCGTCGAGTCACACACATCAACAATTCCCGTCGGCCACTACAGAATGTATGAACCGCCCCTCGACCCAAAACCACTAACCCCACCGATACCTACGAACGGTCAGCCATGAGTTTTCCAACTAGCACCATTGGAGAAGCAGGTATCAACTCAAACACCAAAGTGACCGAGGTACTCAGCTTATCAGGTTCGACTAACTCCTACTGTCGGTACGTGGTTAGTACTGTTCAAACTCGATCAGCAGGGCCAATAACAAATGGGCCTTACTCGACGCGGACAGGGCTAAGACACCCAGGAACCCTGTCATGTTGTCATAACCTATGCATCAATATCATTCCCCATCGGTCTCCATTTTCATACATCTCATCATTATTTCTAACTTTCTTACCCCAAGTATGCATAGGTCCTACATCTCGCGAGTGATAGAAAATCACTCGACTTCTACAAAGTCCTATTAAGCATGGCAGTGCTATCGACCTACGCATACTAATATAAGACCAAGGGAACTTAAGGATTATGCATCTATATATGGTTTCATTCAACTCCTAGAAATTTAATGCATAAATATCATGCTAATGATGACAGGACTATATTACAGAAGGCTATGGATCTAAGGACTACTCAGAATTTGGAAACTGCCCACAAAGGAAAACCAGGTACATCCTTTAATGTGCTGGAAAATTCCTACTTAAATGATATTTCTAGTAAAGTCAAGATTACTTTGGGCACTAATGACCATGATGCTTTTCAAAACATTGATGCCCTGAAAAATGCTGAAAAAGATAAATGTGACACTTTCATAGATGCTAACTCTGAAACTGTCTTACCTAGAAACCTTGATTTGAATCATGGAGAAACTCAATTAAAGGGGAATGCTATGCCTTCAGAGCATAATGATAACCAAAGTTACCCTAAGGAAACTTGGTCCCTGGTAGTCCAGAGGGGCCTTAAGCCCCCTTCACATACAAATATTCCTCAAGAAAGGTGCCTTTTGGAACATTAGGAGCCTGAATAAAGCAGGCAGCCATGAATGTTTTAAAGATTTCATTGCTAACAATGAGTTAGATTTTGTGGGAATTTTGGAAACAAAGAAAGAAGCTTTTCATGATTCTTTCCTCAACAATATTTGTAGGAACTTCTCTTGGAATTTCCTCCCTGCTACTGGTACTGCAGGAGGAATCCTGGTTGGCCTTAAAGCCTCCAAATTCCATGTCATTAACTGGGACTTTTACTCCTGTGTGTCTGTTAAAATCAAGAACATTTGTGATAGCTTTGTTTGGAGATTAGTAGTAGTCTATGGCTCTCCTTATGAGCAGGGTAAACAAGAGTTCATTGATGAACTACATGTCATCCTGGACTCCTGGGATGGCCCTATGGTGTTTGGTGGTGATTTTAACTTGATTAGAGAAAGCTCTAATAAGAATAATGGTAACATTAATTACCATTGGGCTCATGCCTTCAACAACTGGATAAATGCTGGTGGGCTGATCGAGATTAAAAATCCTACTAGGTCCTATACATGGACAAACAATCAGGAGGAGCCAATAATGGCAGTTCTAGATAGAGTTTTTGTTACAACCAACTTCGAGAATCAGTACCCTGGTGTTAACATCAGAGGTACCCCTAGAGTTGGAAGTTACCATGTTCCAATCATAGTAGAACTAGGCATCAACCCCAGTCAAAAACCATATATTTTTCGCTTTGAAAAATGGTGGCTGGAAAGAGAAGAATTTCAAAATCTGGTGGCTGAAGTCTGGAATACTCAGTTCCATTGTGCAAATCTCCTAGATATGTGGCAAACCAAATTAAAGCTGTTAAGAAGAAAAATCAAAGGCTGGTCCAAGAATGTGAATGGAGAGATTACGAAACACAAAAGAGAGCTCCTTGAGGAGTTTGATATTCTAGATATCTTCTCCGAGGAAAACCTGCTTAGCCCAGCTGAAAAAGATAGAATGGATGAAATCCAGAGATAGAATGGATGAAATCCAGAATGATCTGGAAAATATTTGGCGACTCGAGGAAATTAAAGCTAGACAACGTTCTCGAGAGAGAGAGAGATATTACAGAGGGAGACAGAAACACTGCCTACTTTTAGGCAATGGCTAACCAAAGCAGAAAGAAAGCCATTCTGGGCATTGAAGGTCCTGATGGGATGATTACTGAAACCATTGAGATGCTGAAAGTAGCTGCCAACTTTTACAAAAATCTTTTTGGTGCCAAGGAAAAATTAGATGTCCACTTAGATAATAACTTCTGGGATAACTGTGATAAAGTTTCTGCCACTGAAAATGAGATTTTAGATGCTCCTTTTACTTAAGAAGAAATTAAAGAAGCTATCTTCAGGTCATATGCAGATGGTGCACCTGGCCCTGATGGCTTCCCTTTGCTATTTTATCAGAGATTTTGGGATCTCATCAAATCAGACTTCATGGATCTGGTGAGAGCTTTTGAGAAGAATGAGTTGGACATAAATAGGCTTAACTATGTTATGCTCACCCTCATCCCAAAAGAACCTGATGCCACAGACTTAAAGAAATTTAGACCCATAGCCCTTATTAATTGCAGCTTTAAGATCTTTAGCAAAGCTCTGAACAATAGACTAGTAAAAATTTGTGACAGACTGATTACCTACAATCAATCTGCTTTCATTAAAGGCAGATACATCTTGGAAAGTGTTGTGGCTGCACATGAAATTATTCATGAGATTGCCAAAAAGAAAAAAAAACAGGTATTATCTTAAAAATTGACTATGAAAAAGCTTATGATATAGTGAATTGGAACTTCCTTGAGGAAGTACTAAGATCTAGAAATTTCTCAAATAAGTGGGTGACTTGGATTAACCTCTTAACCAGGAGAGGTTCTGTGTGTGTCAGGATGAATGACACCAACAGTAGCTATTTTGGAGTGGGTAAAGTTCTCAAACAAGGAAACCCTTTGTCTCCTCTCCTTTTTAATTTAGTGGTAGATGCGTTCACAAGAATGCTTATGAAAGCAGCTGGGCACAATCTGATTGAAGGTCTCCACCCTGAGGTTTTGGAAGGGGGAATCATCAGTCTACAATATGCTGATGATACCCTCCTATTCCTCAAAAATGATATTCAGCAAGCTAGACATTTTAAATTCTTGCTTGTTTGTTTTGAACAGCTTTCAGGAATGAAAATCAACTATCACAAAAGTGACCTCATGACTTTTAATCTGAATGAAGATGAACAGAATGCCTTGGCTAGACTCTTTTGCTGTAACATTGGTACTTTCCCTATCAAGTATCTAGGTGTCCCTCTACACCACAGTAAACTCAAAAGGGAACACATACAACCTGTGGTAGATAAGTTGATAAAAAGAATTACAGGCTGGAAAGGGAGACTACTCTCTAGTGCAGGAAAGCTTACCCTGCTCAAGACATGTTTAGCTAGTATACCTATATACCTGCTCTCTGTGATTAAGTTCCCAAGATGGGCTATTGACTGTATCAATTCACAAATGGCCAACTTCCTCTGGCATGATTATGAAGGCAAACATAAGTACCACCTGTCAAATTGGCATAGTCTGACCCAGAAAACAGATTATGGAGGTTGGGGCATTCCTGATATGAGCAATATGAACTTGTGTCTTCTAGCATCTTGGATTAATAGATATCACTTGAGTGATAATATGATCTGGAAAAAAATTGTTGATTATAAATACAATAATAACCCAAATATCTTCTGCTGCCCTGAGATTGGGGCCTCCCCTTTTTGGAAAGGGGTGTTGTGGACATGCAAAGCTGCTAAGATGGGGGTGAGATGGAAAATAGGAGATGGAAAATCAGTGAGATTTTGGGAAGATTGGTGGTTTGGTAACTGTAGTTTAGCTACCCAATTCTGGGATCTCTATGTCATCAATAATCAAAAAAACTTATGTGTGGATGATGTCTGGGATGGTACAGAACTGAAAATCTCTTTTAGAAGAGGAGTTAATGAAACCCTCATGCAAGATTGGTTAGCCTTGATTACAATTGCTGAATCCATTACCTTTTCAGAGGATTGCGATGCTATTATTTGGTCATTTGATAATAGTAGTAAGTTTTCGGTTCAGGCTATGTATAAGACAGTAAGCTTTAGAGGAATACAACCGGTTTATACACCTGTGGTCTGGAGTCTGTATGTGCCTCTAGGGTTCATATTTTCCTTTGGCTGCTCTCAAATAATAAAACTCTAACGAGAGATAACCTAGCCAAAAGAAGATCACTTGAGGATCTCTCCTGTCTATTTTGCTCTGACACTGAAACGATCACACACCTGTTCTTTGACTGTTGTGTCGCTAGTGTCCTTTGGAAACATATGTCAAGCATCTTTGACATACAAATCGGATCTAATTTTGAGTCTGTAGCCCGTTGGTGGGTGAGCAATAACAAGAATAGTGTCCTAAACACTGTTTGTGCTGCTTTGATGTGGAGCATATGGAAACTAAGAAATGAGATGTGTTTTCAGGGGAAGACTTGGAAGGACGAACGAGTGGCTTTAAATAGGACAGCACAAGCACTGAAGAACTAGAGACCTCTATGCAAAGCGGGGAGCGAGGAGAAATATGACTGGGCGATCAACAAGATAACAGAGAAAAGCGTGAAGCCTTTGATGCTGACAGCAGGAAACTGGGAGAACGAAGCGACTACTTCATCAACATCGGCTCCACCATTATCAGAGTTGGGAGTGTCAAGAGCAACCTCCAGCGCCATGGCTGAGTCCCTCTCTGTGTTCTAGATATGCTTGTTTCAGCTTCCTTTTGAATTTGTAGCGGGCGCGCCTATAATACGCAAATTTGAACCTTAAACTGTACAAGGCTGAACTCCTTGGATGCTTTGTTCCCTGGGAATAAAGTGGAAAAACCTTCTCTCTTAAAAAATACTTAATTAAAAATATTACATAATTTTAAATTAAGGGTTATGCTCTGGGACTTGCCTTCAACTGAGCGGAGTTAGTATTTATCTCGGCCTTGGGCCGGATCTTCACAAGTTCCTTCCTTGGCTTGTTCGCTTGCTCTTGGCTTCACGACCAATTCATAGCCGACGTCTTCGGTTATGGATTCTACATGTATGCACATGAAATACCAGTTAATGCATGTGCATAAATATATAACAACAGATGCTACTGTTCTTAAAACGTTATTTATGTCGTACTCACGGAGCCTAAAACTTTGGATGATTTTTTAGTAGCTTTTATAAAGCACTTTTGTTAAATGCACATTGATGCAAAAAGGAATACATTGCACAGAATAACAGTTATAGATCCTATGATCATGAAAAGATACAAACGTGATGTATATATAATTAAAATTTTCAACTAAGTCTCATGATTTTTATCTACATGAATTATTTATCTTAGCAACACATGTTAGATTAGGAATTGAATGCATTCAAATATTAAACTATGTGTTCTGCACATGACAAATTAACCGTGGATAACTCAATACCAGGGAACTCTATTATGAAACTTCCATGAATTTACCAACAATAATCAACAACAGGAACTATAGAAATTAATGCAACCACACTGTTAGAACCTAGATTAATTTATAACGAGAAAACCATTCAAGTTATGCAACTCAAAATTTTACAAAACACTTAGAACCATGTAAAGAGACTACTGTGAATTGTTCGGATTTTTCCAAGCACCAGAACTATTTAAACTTATTTAGTGCATTTAAAAATAGATAAAATATTTGTGCATGTTAAACAGGAGAAAAAAGTCTCGAACTTTTATCATAGCAATTACACTTCAACAAGACCCTACTGTATAAGTTTCAAGCTTAACCTAATAGTATAACACCTTAAACAAATATATCTATTTAACAAAGGCATAAAAAAGATTTAATAAAATATAGAACTAGAGACCATAAGTAAGGATGATTTTCTCGCACAAGACTAATCATGAAGATAATAACCAACTGTAAAAAGCTCAACTCTAACACTAGTCTAGAACAAAAGATACAAAAAGAAGCTATTTAAAATAACATTTAATCTAGAGCTAAAAATATTTAGAAACTCAAGATGTGCCTGTAAGAAAAGTTGTAGATCTCAGAATATAGAACATAATAAATTTTAGTTTGCATTTTTATAATTTTTCTACGATTTTACATTGATTTTACAAGTTGCAGATCTACACAACATTTACACAGACTAAAGCCTTACAAACAAGTCCCTGTTTTATGCACTAAGAACCCTAGAAAAAGGTCGATCCTTACAATGTAGTCCCTGGGCGTGGCTGCGGCGTTGGAGGCTGAAATCCGGCGAGGGGAGGGCTCGCCGGCGGTGGGGAAGTGGTGGGGAAGCATGAGGGGCTCACCAGGGAACGATTTGGTGCGAGAGTTTGGGCCGAGGGTGGTCGGGAGGGGGCCGGCGGCGGAGCAGTGGAGGAGACGGAGGTGGAGGTCGATCTCCGGCGAGGGGGGTGGCCGCTGGAGGTCGGGGAAGGGCCAGAGAGCTACCCTGGGCCTAGAGGGATGCAGTGCAGCCATGCAGGGGAGGGTTTTGCTAGTGGTGGCGCGGAGGAGGGGGCTCGACATCGAGGTGGTGTCGCGGCAATGGAAACTGCTCGGCTCGGCGTGACGAGGAAAAAGACAAAGCGAGGGAGTCGGAAGGTAGGCATGGGGCTTCAGGGAAGGGATAAGGGCCTGGGCGCCTGGCGGGGGTGGGGCACGGCGTGGGCAGCATGGGCGGCACAGCACGCCAGCGAGCAAGCGCTCGCCGCGCGTCGAGTGGGGATGGGTGCCGGAGGGGGAGCAGTTGAGGTTTCTTCACTCATTTTGATCCAAATTTTAAGGTTTAAACTCAATATAAATATGTGATGAAGCTACAAATCAACACTTGGGATGTTACATCGGATTAGAATTAGAGCGAGGAATGAGGAATAGCGGATTACGAATTAATGGAGTAGTGCTGACCAATAAAGTTGTCGTTTTACTACCAGCCAGGTTGATTCTTATCGTGCTGCTGGTGGCTGACGCCATCGAGTCGGTCGCATGTCTCGGTCGGATGTATGACATGTATAGCAGCGTTGAGTGCTCATACATGTTATTTTTAGAGAAGGTCCACCTTGCTAAGTCTAGAGTCTCATAGGATTTTCCTCCAGATGCTCGGCCCCTTCCCTATCAGGTGTTGTGGTTCGCCCCCTTCGGATACCGGCCGAAGGCACACCCAAGACACGGTCCTGCCCTGGAGCCGACAAAGAGAGGGATTTGGCATACTCGGCGAAGGTCACCTCCGAAGAGTTGCCGGAGGGACACGATGGCGAAGCACGAGGACGGCGGTTTCCCTGAAGGTTCCCGGTGAGAGATCACTGGGGAAGTGGCGCCGAAGGTGAGCTGAAGGATCGTGTGCAGATCGCGTCCGAAGGAACGGAGAGGCTAGAGAGGATAGCTATAAAGAGGATTTAGATAGAAAATTACCTAGTACCTCTGGAATATTCCTAGAATATAGTCGTTGAGAGGGTAACTGGATGTAATTTCCGAAGGATAGGAGAACCACCTCCTATAAATACCCCTGTAGGTTGTAGCTACTACTGGAAGGGGGGTTTTGATTGGAAGGGGAACAATGCTAGAAGAATCTGTTCTGAAGATCTTTGAGTGTTTCTCATGTCTCGTGGGTTCTCGTGGGACTGTTGTGGTACGCTTCGCCCCAAAGAGTACTTTCCACCAACAGTTTTTGGCGCCACCTGCAGTTTGTTCCAACATACCACATGGCACCGAAGAGAAAGGGAAACGACACCTCTTCGGCCGTTCGGCGGACGTCCCGATGTCTTCGGGTCCCGCTATTGTGCCACAGGGAAATGACAACTCCAATAGCGAAGAGACTTCAGTCGAGCGCATCGCAAATGGCGAGCTCGAAGTCAACCTCGAGAACTTGGGAGTCACAGCAGAGGACCTGCAGGCCTTGCGAAGGATCGAACCACATGTGGCTGAAGCTAGCCAGAGAGCATGTCAGGCAGCGGAGGAGGCAGGGCCTTCGGCCCCTCAAATGGAAACAAGGGCAAAGGGCAAGGAAAGGCAGCTAACAGAATCCAAAGCCCTAGAACAATACAGGCAGCTGAAAGAGGAAGAGCTTTGTTGTTAGCTGCTTCAGCAGAAGATCCAAGAAAAGAGGAGAATGCTGGAACAAATATAGGGAGCGTTTGCAGAGGAGCCTGAGGAGCCAGCCTAGCGAGGGCATGAAGCTCCGAGGGCGCCCGAGGAGCCAGTCCCGTGAAGACATGAAGCTCCAAGGGCACGGCCACAAGTGATAGCAGTCGAAGACCCCCAACACGAGGAGTTTGAAGAGGAAGACGGCGAGTACCGCCGAAGGCACCACCAGAGGGGGCTGTGTTACGATGGCCCAATGTCTCCACTGTCCGCCGAGTTGGATGAAGTCCCATGGCCTCATCGGTTTAATGCAACAATCCTACCACAATTCGATGGGGAGTCCGACCCAGAGGAGTTCTTGTTAAAGTACGAAGCAACAATTGAATCGACCGGAGGGGGCCGTGCTGTGAAAGCAAAGGCATTGGTCTTGGCTTTGAAAGGCCCGGTGCAGCGATGGTACACCGACCTCCCCAACGGCCACAGACATTCTTGGAGTCAGCTAAGGACTGAGTTAACAACCAGCTTCTGAGCCATAAAGCCAGACAAATTGAGTTTGTGTGATTTCCTTGACATCAAGCAAAGGGACAAGGAGACCCTGCAAGAATACCTCCAACGCTTCGTCAGGCTCTGGACGAAGGCACCGGAGGTACCGACACAAAGCATTATCGACACAGCCATAAGAGGTGGAGATGGTGGCGGCGTTCATGGGCACATCCCTGTTCATCCTTTTCCTGTGCGTGACCGCCCTGCACGCCCTTCCCGTGCGCATGTATTCGGTGAACTACCAATCCCACTCAAAAATGGTCTCTGATTGTATTCGGTGATGGTTTTGCTAACATAGAGTGCCACGTCATATCCTACGTCGCTGGGTGCCATGGTTGTCGTGCTGCCGCTGCTCTGTCGGCGCGCCGCAAGCTGCTGGGCTACTGCTGCTTCGCCACCTCATCACTCGCTGCAACTGCGCTGCCTGTCGTGGACCTCCGCCTCTGCCCGCCCGTCCAGATCTGCCGACTGCGCCGCTCATCGTTAACCTTTTCCTCCACCCGTCGTCAGCCTCGGCCTCTACCCGCACCAGCCACCCCCACCCTCCATCCGAGCCGACCGGGAGCTGACTCAGCCAGTCACCGTGGCATCCGGCCACGTGGGACATGATGTGGCAAAACCGCCACCAAATACAATTGAGGACCATTTTTAAAAGCTATTGGTAGTTCGAGGACTAAAGATTCCTGATTTTGTAGTCGAGGAAACAACATTAAACCAAAGTCAAGATGCCAGTATCTCACTACGGGCAAAACAATTTCTGTCGAATAACTAAGTGCTTATTTGGCATAGCTGTAGATCTGAAATTCATGCTGGAGCAGAAGCTTATAGGATAAAATAAAGTGCTTTAAATACTTGTATTTCCTCTAAAATAGGACTGAAACTACTCAACCATACACTCGTATGTGTCCAGAATTTCAACTTCACAGATTTTTAGAGCTATAAATATCCAACTTCACTAAAAAAATTCATGAATTTTTCTGGACCTAGACCTTTTCCAAACGAGACCTAAATATTGTACATAGTATAACTAAATCAAATGAGAGTGTGTTTGTCTACAAGCACATGCAACAATTTGGACTTTTATATTTGTGAGACTAACATAGCGCTACGGGAAAACAGATCATTTCCTGTCAACACAATTCATTATTTTATTTTTACGAGACTTAGCACCATGGAAAATCAAATCAATTTGTACCAATTGATGCTGTCAGGACGCGTCAAAGCCGGATGCAGATAATATCGGTCACAGATATTTCTTCGAATGTTGAGTAAAAGAATACATCCATGCATATCACATATGTTCTAATCATCCAACCACTCTAGGAGTCCAAATTCCAATTAAATTATGCTTAACAAGGAAAATTAACAATACATGACAATACTTTTATATAAAAAAAGTTTACATTAATGGAACATTTGCACTTTAAATTTCAAATATTTATTTAAATATTTTAATAAGATTATAATTTAAACTTAGGTCACGAATCTAGACATATAAACACGATCATAATTTAGAAAACAGATAGAAAACTCTCCTTTATAATAGTGGGCTGAAACTTATCTTGGTTTTAAATCAAATTGGACTTATCGGATATAACTATACGTATCCAAATTCACTATCCGGATTATCCTATCGGATATCCGATATTCGACAGATACTGCCATTCTTATATTCGTATCCAATATCTAGAAGTATTCGAATTCAATATTCAATTCGCCAAAAAATCAAATTTGATATAAAAACATATGATATCCGAATTTCCTACCAAAAATTATCTAAACCTTCTTGATCGATCAGTTGGTCCAAAAATATTTATCACTTACACCCCTATAGGCACGGGTGGGACGGTCGGCATAGAGGAGTCTGCAAGATGGACCCAAGGAGTCAGTGGGAGTGGAACCCATGTCTGGAGGGTTCCGTTTCTCTTCTCTAGCTAATTACTGCAATATTTTATCTTGATGGACATGATCACTTAAGGGTTCCTTAGTTTTCTAGTGGGGTTGCCGGACAGCAAAGCATGAGCCAAAGAAGCCATCAATCAGTCTGTTGTTTCCAACAATTGGCAGGGTGAAAAAAAGAGCATGTGGAATCCACTTGTGCCGGAATTTGGTTTCTCTACCTGAGGTGGATTCTCTTTTGACAACTCTGAGCATTTTGATCAATTTACCAATAAGAACTCATGATATATTTGCACCACATTCAATCTGGAAAGTCTGCACATTGAAATGGAAGTCATATATTTCTAGTTAGAGAAGCACGTGCTAAATACTGTAAAATTAGAGGCTGCCCCCTGCATAAAAACTCTAAGGTACCGTTTGGATGTAGATATTGAAGGCTAGATATTGGAATTGGTATTGAATACACTCAATGTCAGCTGTTTGGATGTGCTGAGAATTGGTACTGGAAACTCCCACCAATACCAAGCGGATATTCAACATACTGCTAGAACTTCTCTCACGATTCCGACCCCTAGAGCTCTATATTGGGTTGCATTCACCAGCGTCTGCGTCTCTCCGCCTCCGCGTCGCTCCCCGAGTTCCCGTCATCCCCTGCCGCGCCCCTCGCGACCGACGGCCAAAGCCACGCGTCACTCTGCTCCCACACGCCCCTCCGCCTCCTCGGCGCCCCTCCACCGCTGCTCCCCGCGCCCCTCGCGACCTGCAGCCCGGCGGCCGAAGCAGCACGTCGCGGCGTCGCGGAGATCCTCGGCGGCGTCGAGCCGGCCCCCGCCTCCTCCGCTCCTTCCCCCTGCATCCCTCCGCCGCCCCGAGGTCCGCCCCTCCACCGCACCACCGCTCCTCCCCTGCGCCCCTCCGCCGCCCCGAGCTCCGGTGCCGTGAGGCCCATCTGCTTGTGGGCTCGACCTCCACGTGAGGAGGGAATCTTACGGCGGCGGCGGCAACCTGGAGCCCAGACCAGTGCGGCGACTGTGGCAGCCTGGAGGCCCGAACCAGCAGGGCATTATCCGGCGAGGCGAGGGCAGCGGTGGTGAGCTCCTCCCCGGGTCAGCGCAGCGGGGCTTTCTCTGGCGAGATGACGACGCGACCTTCTCTGACATGGCTAGGGTGGAGAGGATGAGAAGGTCAATTCCCAATTTCTTGACATGCGCATCCAAACATGAATTGGCATTTGCTACTTCATTGGATTCCAACCACCAATTCCATCTACACCCAAACTGCAGATTTGATATTATAACTCATTTCCAATACTAGTCTGCTTTGGTATTGGTAGATAATTCAATTCCAGCTGCTCAATATCTACATCCAAACAGAGCCTAAGGCATATGATTTTATTTCTCGTGCCAATCTCACATGCTTCCTTTTTGCAGAAAACATGGCAAAGATTGAGATCTACTGGCATATTTCATGATGCAATCCCTCAACCATATGCCAGGATAGGGCATCTATGCATGTTAAGGTATGATGTATTTGGGGAATGACATAGAATTAAATATTCTTGGGCTTCTTTAGTTATTGGGAAAATATCGGAAAGGTAGTTCAAGGTAAACAATGGCAAAGAAATGACAAACCCAACAACTGTTCTTGCAGACTATTATGGTTGAAGGCATTGACAGTATGTTAGAGAAATGGTCCAGTTATGGCTTTCCTACTAGGTCTTCAACCGATGGCTAATGCTCTTGATTTTCATCCTTTCTTGATAAGCTGCCTACCATCAACTTGGATAGAAGCATCCTATGTAACTTCCTTGCTGCTGTTTACCATGAGTCATTGTTGCATAATAATGATACTGCCCGAAAAAGTGAAAAATTCAATTTTCTTACATAAACTTCAGCTATGATTGTGACGCTACTCTCTATGTCAGATTGTCAGGTTGCTCAAAGACGCTTTGAGTCGCATTCTGGGGGACACTCATTGGGCTGGACTTATTGTGGGTCTCACAATTTCAGTCCGGCAGCATGGGGGCAACTCCTTTCTCCTCCCTCCAAAGCAAATCCTACTGTAACTAGATCAGCACCTTCTGGTCCAAGACTGCACATTTGCAACTATGAGCTCGGCATCATACTCATTTCTCCACCACCAGGAAGGTCAAAGCATGCAAGTGAAAGTAGACACAGTATGGAGGCCATCGCCCTACCGTTTGTCGCGCCTCCGCCGCAATATAAGGGGAGTGATAGGCCAGCGACTCGGTTGGCCATGCGAGAGGCTGCGTCTGAAGCTTGTGTTCTGCAGAGTAACGATGTTGTAGACTTGTCAGACGACACTGACGAAGGTGTGCCAGATGAAGATGATGAGTGGGAAGCTGAGCTATCTGATTGTTCTCAACAAGAGAAGGAAGAGGAGAAGATGTGTGCAGAGACCCTATGGGGGCAGGTCGATTCTTCTCAGATCCAGGAAAAGGATTAGTGAAGTTGGAGTTCGGTTCTTTGTGCAGTCGTACAGATTCAGTTCGTTATCGTAGTTCAATGGAGAGGTGTCGTAAAGAGAGACTGTTGAAAAAGCTGTTCTTGGAAGCTTCGGGTTCGCATATATTTCAAGCGAATTGAACTTCCTGAAGCCTTCATCCGTGTTTCTGCCCGCTCGCGGGTCCGCCCTCCGCGCCCGCGCAGTCGCTCTCGCCCTCCCTCGACCACCCAGCCCCGCCCCACTCCTCCCCGACGGTTTTGCCCACCGCTCCAAACCGTCCGCCCCAGATTCCACGCCTCTCGACGGTTCCTGCCCGCGCGCCCCTCCTGCTCGACGCCGTCACGGGGGCCCACGCACCTTTCCTGCGCCTCCCCGCGCGAGTAGCTGTTCCGCGCCGCCGCCGTCACGCCGCCTCGATCGCAATCCCATCCCGCCCCTCGCGACGCCCTACCCCTCGCGCCGAGCTGGTCCGCGCCACCGCCACCGCCATCGCGTCATCCAGCCATCCCGCCCCACCCCGCCAAATCGAGGTGCCCCTGGTTGCCGCCGCGAGGGGTCCCCGTCCGCTTGCGCAAAAAGGAGGCGGTCCCCGTCAGCTCGTCGCCTCCTCGCGCGCTAGCTCGTCGGCTCCCCGACGATCTGCTCCGGACCGAGGCCCTCGCCGTGGACCCGCGCGCCCCTGCTGCGCTTTCCCGCGCGTCAGCTCGTCGCCTCCCCGACGATCTGCTCCGGCCCGAGTCCCTTGCCATCGGCGCCACGTTCGCCGGCCTAACGCTGCCATGCCGAATCCCCGACTCGATCGTCAGGTGAGTCCCTCTTGCAGTCGCTCCCTAATCCTGCTCGCCATGTGCATGATGAATTTGCTGTGTGGCGGGATACTTCCGTTGGGGCTTGTGCAGTCTGAAATCCTTGTTCCTTACAGAAGTCCAGATAACCAATCTACTATCAACAGTAGAATGATCATCAGACTATAGAAACATAATATAATTGCAATAACAAAATTTCATGATACACAAGGGTGCGGAGAGCCTCCCCACTTGCAGATTTGATTTCAAGCCTCAAGTACTTGACATAATCGATATATGCAAGATAAACATGCCTTTGATTTGTTGATGGGCAATCTGAACCGTACTCTCCTGCTCGGTCCTCCTCAATGACGTTCAGCTTGGCCCGCACTTCGACGTTGATGCGCCACGCCGCAGCCGGATCTCCGTGCGCGCGGGCGGCAGCTTGGTGCTTCCGGCCTCCCCCGAGACTATGGCGTGGAGGCGAACAAAACGAGCGGACCTGATCCCTCGATGCCACCAACGCCGAGTCGCTGATGACATCAGGATGTAGGCGGCGCCGGCCTCTTGGTCTCATAGCAAGTAGCAGCTGGGCAGTAGGGTTTTGTTGATGCCCATCTCACGCTGGGGAAATTGTTTGTTACGTGAGGACGCGGCGGCGAGCGGCGAGGTGGACAGAGGAGGCGGGTCCCAGGAGCAGGGGAGGCCCTCCGCAGCTTCATAGAGGTGAGGATCTTTGGAGATCAATCCGTGGTGACTGAGAATTCTCTAGATTTCTGCTAATGCCTAACCTTGATGGTAAAATTTGGCAACTTGGTAAATCGAATTACAAAACTGGCACATGGAACTGAGCAGCAACTTGGTATAGTTAGATTATGCCATTTGGTCAAATTCCCAACATGGTTTTGGAAACAAAATAAGTGGAACTTGGCAACTACTCATCACATTTCTATTTTTCTAATGACTTGCCGTTTTCCAGCTTCTTAGTTCTTGTATACTCCTAATGCAATTTAAGAACAAGACCAATACCTTTGCTGATTCATCATTTGGTACGGATAATCTAACTATACCTTTTTCCTTAATTGTAGTATCATTTGAATCCAGTTGTTCCTTGTGACTTTGATCCATTTCTTATCCAAGGTATAAATGAGGGATCTTTTTTGTCCATTTCTTCCATGCTTTTGATCCTTTAGGTGCATTCATTCATTGATTCATGGACCTGGCTAGATGAATGGGGCCTTGGAGTATTGTCTGTTACGAAGTGTTATGGATGAAAAATGCTGCAGCATTTGTTAGAAAGTTTATTATAAGTTTGGAGGATTGTCTGTTACAAAGTGTTGGATGAAAAATGTTGCAGCATTTGTTAGAAAGTTTTTTATTTATTTCAAATAACAGGATCAAAGTAACTATGAACAAATAGCTATCCGATTCCATCCCCTCAATTCTCTGAGGTTTTTGGCCAAGTTTTGTTTTAGTTTTTGATCCTGCCCTTTCGAAATCTTTCCGAGGAGCACAATATTTGATGTTGCTGGTGGAGATTTCCTCTTAATTCTAAACTTCCGGATGTGATGTTTGGCCTTGACCAATGCTGCCGTTTGTGTGATGGAATGATCTGTAAAATAGGGATCTGTTTTTTAATATATCAGGCGATAATAAACTCAGCAGTGGCTACTGTGATACTAACAACATGCTTGTTTAGCAGATACTAAACAACAAGTTGCTTGCAGAGGCAAAAATTGGCCCATTGTCACAGGTTCTTCCTTTATGTACCAGGCTCGTAAACCAAGGTTTGTTTCCTTTGCCTCCAGGGCATTACTATTTTGTTTGTTACTGACGTGAGACATTCACTATCACTTGTTCATATGTTTAGTACTCTTGAAGTCTTTTATGTTAGGGCTGTTCATCATGTAATCTTGTGAAGTTTTGATTATTGTCTCTGCATGCTTTCTTCTTCTTGGGTATAGAATTCTTCTTCACAGTTTGATTTTGACTAAATAAGTTGTATATATCAGACCATAATAATACAGGCAGGGGTGTTCAACTGGTTTCTTCCAATTGAACTAATTTTGGGCGTCCAGCAGTGTTGCCCAAACTGGTCAACCCGGCGCCATTAAACACCGCTACATACAGTGGATATTACTTTTGGAAATCTCTTGATCATTTCAACGAAGGGTGGGGAAAAAACAGTAATCACATCAACTAATACTGCATCGATAATGTCATGTTCTGATCGTTCGGGTTCATGTACTTACTGAATAGGGCAGGTGAGGGGTTTCTTTGTTGTGATAAAGTTTACTTGTTCCAGAGGCTAACATTGAACTTATTTGTTAAGGTTGTTTTCCAAATGTCTCTTGGGATGATATTGGTGGCCTGGAGAACGTCAAGAGGGAGCTCCAGGAGGTATTTTTGTCCCATACATTGGTTTGGCTATTAAATTGCTAAATCTTAGTTATCATTTTTTTCGACAAGTTCAAATTCTTGCAGACTGTTCAATATCCAGTGGAGCATCCAGATAAATTCGAGAAGTTTGGAATGTATCCTTCAAAGGGTGTTCTGTTTTACGGCCCTCCTGGCTGTGGAAAGACTTTGTTGGCCAAGGCAATTGCTAATTAATGCCAGGCTAACTTCATCAGTGTGAAGGAACCTGAGCTGCTTACCATGTGGTTTGGTGAGTGAGGCCAATATCTGTGAGATTTTGACAAGGCCAGGCAGTCTGCTCCATGTGTTCTCTTCTTCGATGAGCTTGACTCCATTGCTACTCAGGTATTGTCTCTTGCTTATGCTCTTGTTATGATGCTCTTGTGCATACATGGTCGCTCCCTGCAACTTAGTTATGATTGATATTTTATGTGTGTATTTCAGAGGGGAAGCAGCGTTGGTGATGCTGGAGGTGCTGCTGACAAAGTGTTGAACCAGCTGATGACTGAGATGGATGGCATGAACGCCAAGAAGACTGTTTTCATCATTGGTGCCACCAACAGGCAAGACATCATTTATTTAGATCTTGAATGCCTAGCTTCTTTTCCAGCTTTTGATCGGAATAGCAATACTAGGTACTGGTATTGAATTATGTAGATCTTGAATGTGGCTACATTGACATTTATATCTGTTTCAGAAAAGAAAAACATTGACATTTATATCTTCACAGTGCTGATATGATGTACACTGTAGCCTTCCAAGATTTTGATTTTGATCATAAATATTTTTGTATCTTCTTTGTAATTTTTGCATAGAGATAAGATATTTTATTTAGGGGAATCACCAGATGCTTGCACGGTTGCACCTCAAATCATTTGACGTTTCCGTTCCTGAACTGACTAAGATTTAATTTGTCTAAGCCTTGATGAGAATAATTAAGGGCACTGCCTTTGTGACTTGTGAGCCATGGTAAACATACAGATGGATGAAAGCAAAGGTGATGGATCATACTCGATTAAATGATCGATATGTTGTTGTCTACTGAGTGGTGAGTGTCCTTGCCTGTCGGTACCTCAGGACTAGGGTACTCCCTCTTGCTATGGCAAGACTCGTGTAGTTCTCCGTAACTGCGCCCTAAGGAGCTGACGGACCCCTGGGTCCGGCCCCATCTCACTGGACCAACCGCCCCGGACCCGCCTCCCGGTTGGGACAGGTCCGGTGTCACCACGTGTCCTGGAGAAGAAAGCGCTCAGGACCAAAACGGCCGGGGGCCCCGGACCCCCCGTGGGGTATAGGATCCCCATAGTAATCCGGACCCCTCACCGGGAGGGAACAGACACCCCGCCTGGGGGTCCGGAGCCGCCACGTGTCCGCAAGCATGCGCGCAGCTGCCAAGCTTCCTCTGGAGGACTTGCCCACCTACCACATTTCATGCAGGTGGTTCAGAAGTGCTCTGCCATAGCAGAGCCCAAGGAGACTTTTGACAAGCTGTACTGTTGGTCGCGCGTTACCAAAGTGCACAGTACAGCTGCTGGCGCCACTTATGCCACGCGCATCAGTCTGCTACGCCAGTTAGACATGACAACTCGGTGACAGAGTATCATAACGGTTACGCGGTAGACCCAACAGTCTACGCCGCAACCTACACTGTCTCAACGGGCGTCTCACCGATGGGAAAGGAGAAGACCCCCTCGGTCAGGAAGTCTACAAGACAGCGAAGCGTACCCGGCAAGAGATTCTCCATCACTGTAGCACTATTAGTGCCTATTTAGTATAGAATACCTCCTTGTTGGGCCCATCTGTCGGGGTCCAACACCCGTGTACGTGCCCTCCTTGCACTATAAAAGTGGGACGCCCGCTAAAGAATAACCAAGGCCCGGCGGGACAGAGGATAGACTCATTCATACAAGTGCAATGCACCACTCAGTGGATGTAGGGTATTACGCTCCGGCGGCCCGAACCACTCAAAACTCGTTTGTTCTTGCGTTCTTGCCCCCGAGCTAGATCAGCCTAATAGCTTGGCACTTCCCCGAGTACTCCCCCTCAGGGAATAGGCGGGTGCGCTCCGCCACCCGGCTGTGGGTACCCTCAAAAGCCCACGACATTTGGCGCCGTCCGTGGGGACGTGCAAGCGTTGGCTAGATCTCCAGGCTTTTGAAGCTGAGCTCATCCTCTGCAACGGCGACGAGAAGATGAAGAGAAGCGTGGCGACACCTACGCCGCACGCTGCAGCGCCGAGGCAGCGGTGCCCTTGGTGCGGCAGCGCACGGCAGCGGCGCCTGTTGTGCGTCGCCACTACGTCACCTTAGAGCCGGTGCAGCGGCGCGCAGCGGAGACGCAAGCTGTGCGTCACCCTACAAACATTTCCGCATCGGCTCAAGGTTTTCTCTCAAGCAACCACCAGGACTCTCCTGTTGCGGCATGGCGTCGGCTCAAGGCTTTCTCTCAATATGAAGCCTGGAGCCGACCGCTGTGGCCCGGGGGAAGTCTACCGTCGTCTCCTCCCTCGCCAGGACCAAGACTCTCTTGGTGCTGCTGCAGACAGGATTCCGCCACCAGGCGCGGGGGCCTGACGCCAGCACCAAGGTCGAGCCGGCGAACGACCGCCCTTCTCCGCGCTCCGTGCTCATCCAAATGAGCACCCAGCTCGTGACAAGCAATCATCGGGCTGGACTTCCGGCGGCAGACGGCGGCGGCTGGGCCGCTCCCATTCAAAGCCAAAGAATTTGTTCTCATGCGAACTAAGCATGAAACCGTTCTTGTACAAAGGAGGGCCCGGCAAGCTTCCGAGGTGATGCTGGATGATGCTGTGTTAGCATGTCCAGGGCACTTTCGCCTCCAACGACTGAGAAGAACCTCCAAGATGGCGGTTCCACTCCAGCCGGAAACGTGCCTACCTTACGAAGCGGCAGCTGTAGGTTACCACTAGATAGGTTTGAGTTAGTTTCTCCTTTGTAATGATTTGGTGCCTACGTGTGGTCCAGAGCGGTAAAGGTCCGCCCTTGTAAACCCGGCCTCTGGCTTCATCAGGCAACACCAAGTGGTCCAGAGCGGTAGAGGTCCGCCCTCGTAATCCCGACCTCTGATGTACACCACAAATCAAGTAATGAAGGAGATTTGCTTCCTCCGTCCTATCTTTACTTTAACCTAATAGCACTTGTTCGTTCAACCTGCATGTTTTCTTTCTCCAGCATGGAATTTTTTCTTTTGTTACTAACAATCCAAATTGAGTTGCTGGCTTATAGTCAGGTTGGAACACCCCTTTTAGCTGGAAGACAGTTCGGACCCCTAGGGACCTGCTCAGGAGAAGTGGTGCCCGTTTCCTGGGGTAGAGAAGTTCTGCGTAGCTTAGCCTGGTAATGTACTCTAAGCCTACGTACTTCACCGCCCTGTTACGAATCCCCTAGTATCCGAGTCTTCTGTCCCTAGAGGTCCCGGGCTCCTTTCTAGTATAAGGCCTGGTTTCCTACACCTTGCTGCAAGGCCCGGTGACGTAATTCATGGGATCGTCAGCAACGCTTCAAGTCCACTCCGGTGGCCCGCTCCGGCGGAGACCGCTCGCCACGGTCGCACCAAGTCCACTCCGGTGGCCCGCTCCGGCGGAGACCGCTCGCCACGGTCGCTTCAAGTCCACTCCGGTGGCCCGCTCCGGCGGAGACCGCTCGCCACGGTCGCACCAAGTCCACTCCGGTGGCCCGCTCCGGCGGAGACCGCTCGCCACGGTCGCACCAAGTCCACTCCGGTGGCCCGCTCCGGCGGAGACCGCTCGCCACGGTCGCTTCAAGTCCACTCCGGTGGCCCGCTCCGGCGGAGACCGCTCGCCACGGTCGCCTGAAGCCGGGTCCAGGGAAGTAGTGCTTGCTCCTTGGGCAGTTCGAGGTCCGCTTAGCTCGGTTCCGTACAACTAAGCCTGCACCTTCGCCGCCCTATGGAGAGCACTCTAGTACCCGAACCTGACGACAAGTGCTACGGCCTTGAAGGGGTCCGGAGCACCCGCTCTCAACATGGGCACGGCAACACAATCAGCATTGCGTCATGATAATGGCCCCACCTGCGAGTTCGTACCTCTCCCAAGGTGGGCCCGGGGGCCACTGTCGGTACCTCAGGACTAGGGTACCCCCTCTTGCTATGGAAAGACTCGTGTAGTTCTCCGTAACAGCGCCCTAAGGAGCTGACGGACCCCTGGGTCCGGTCCCATCTCAATGGACCAACAGCCCCGGACCCACCTCCCGGTCGGGACAAGTCCGGTGTCACCACGTGTCCTAGAGAAAAAAGCGCTCTGGACCAAAACGGCCGGGGGCCCCGGACCCCCGTGGGGCCCGGGATCCCCATAGTAATCCGGACCCCTCACCGGGAGGGAACAGACACCCCGCCTGGGGGGTCCGGAGCCGCCACGTGTCCGCAAGCATGCGCGCGGCTGCCAAGCTTCCTCTGGAGGACTTGCCCACCTACCGCATTTCATGCAGGTGGTTCAGAAGTGCTCTGCCATAGCAGAGCCCAAGGAGACTTTTGACAAGCTGTACTGTTGGTCGCGCGTTACCAAGGTGCACAGTACAGCTGCTGGCGCCACTTATGCCACGCGCATCAGTCTACTACGCCAGTTAGACATGACAACTCGGTGACAGAGTATCATAACGGCTACGCGGTAGACCCAACAGTCTACGCCGCAACCTACACTGTCTCAACGGGCGTCTCACCGATGGCAAAGGAGAAGACCCCCTCGGTCAGGAAGTCTACAAGACGGCGAAGCGTACCCGGCAAGAGATTCTCCATCACTGTAGCACTATTAGTGCCTATTTAGTATAGAATACCTCCTTGTTGGGCCCATCTGTCGGGGTCCAACACCCGTGTACGCGCCCTCCTTGCTCTATAAAAGGGGACGCCCGCTAGAGAACAACCAAGGCCCGGCAGGACAGAGGATAGACTCATTCATACAAGTGCAATGCACCACTCAGTGGATGTAGGGTATTACGCTCCGGCGGCCCGAAACTCTCAAAACTCGTTTGTTCTTGCGTTCTTGCCCCCGAGCTAGATCAGCCTAATAGCTTGGCACTTCTCCGAGTACTCCCCCTCAGGGAATAGGCGGGTGCGCTCCGCCACCCGGCTGTGGGTACAACCAAATGCCCACGACATTTGGCGCCGTCCGTGGGGAGGTGCAAGCGTTGGCTAGATCACCAGGCTTTTGAGGCTGAGCTCATCCTCTGCAACGGCAACGAGAAGATGAATAGAGGCGTGGCGGCACCTACGCCGCACGCCGCAGCATCGAGGCAGCGTTGCCCTTGGTGCGGCGGCGCACGGCAGCGGCTCCTGCTGTGCGTCGCCACTACGACACCTCAGAGCCTCAGAGCCGGTGCAGCGGCGCGCAGCGGAGACGCCCGCTGTGCGTCACCCTACAAACATTTCCGTGTCGGCTCAAGGTTTTCTCTCAAGCAACCACCAGGACTCCCCTGTGGCGGCATGGCGTCGGCTCAAGGCTTTCTCTCAATATGAAGCCTGGAGCCAACCGCTATGGCCCGGGGGAAGTCTACCGTCGTCTCCTCCCTCGCCAGGACCAAGACTCTCTTGGTGCTGCTGCAGACAGGATTCCGCCACCAAGCGCGGGGCCTGATGCCAGCACCAAGGTCGAGCCGGCGAACGACCGCCCTTCTCCGCGCTCCGTGCTCATCCAAATGAGCACCCAGCTCGTGACAAGCAATCATCGGGCTGGACTTCCGGCGGCAGACGGCGGCGGCTGGGCCCCTCCCATTCAAAGCCAAAGAATTTGTTCTCATGCAAACTAAGCATGAAACAGTTCTTGTGCAAAGGAGGGCCCGGCAAGCTCCCGAGGTGATGCTGGATGATGCTGTGTTAGCATGTCCAGGGCACTTTCGCCTCCAACGACTGAGAAGAACCTCCAAGATGGCGGTTCCACTCCAGCCAGGAACGTGCCTACCTTACTAAGCGGCAGCTGTAGGTTACCACTAGATAGGTTTGAGTTGGTTTCTCCTTTGTAATGATTTGGTGCCTACGTGTGGTCCAGAGCGGTAAAGGTCCGCCCTTGTAAACCCAGCCTCTGGCTTCATCAGGCAACACCAAGTGGTCCAGAGCGGTAGAGGTCCGCCCTCGTAATCCCGACCTCTGATGTACACCACAAATCAAGTAATGAATGAGATTTGCTTCCTCCGTCCTATCTTTACTTTAACCTAATAGCACTTGTTCGTTCAACCTGCATGTTTTCTTTCTCCAGCATGGAATTTTTTCTTTTGTTACTAACAATCCAAATTGAGTTGCTAGCTTATGGTCAGGTTGGAACACCCCTTCTAGCTGTAAGGCAGTTCGGACCCCTAGGGACCTGCTCAGGAGAAGTGGTGCCCGTATCCTGGGGTAGAGAAGTTCTGCGTAGCTTAGCCTGGTAATGTACCCTAAGCCTACGTACTTCACCGCCCTGTTACGAGTCCCCTAGTATCCGAGTCTGCTGTCCCTAGAGGTCTCGGGCTCCTTTCTAGTATAAGGCCTGGTTTCCTACACCTTGCTGCAAGGCCCAGAGACGTAATTCATGGGATCGTCAGCAACGCTTCAAGTCCACTCCGGTGGCCCGCTCCGGTGGAGACCGCTCGCCACGGTCGCTTCAAGTCCACTCCGGTGACCCGCTCCGGCGGAGACCGCTCGCCACGGTCGCACCAAGTCCACTCCGGTGGCCCGCTCCGGCGGAGACCGCTCGCCACGGTCGCTTCAAGTCCACTCCGGTGGCCCGCTCCGGCGGAGACCGCTCGCCACGGTCGCACCAAGTCCACTCCAGTGGCCCGCTCCGGCGGAGACCGCTCGCCACGGTCGCTTCAAGTCCACTCCGGTGGCCCGCTCCGGCGGAGACCGCTCGCCACGGTTGCACCAAGTCCACTCCGGTGGCCCGCTCCGGCGGAGACCGCTCGCCACGGTCGCTTCAAGTCCACTCCGGTGGACCGCTCCAGCGGAGACCGCTCGCCACGGTCGCACCAAGGCCACTCCGGTGGCCCGCTCCGGCGGAGACCGCTCGCCACGGTCGCTTCAAGTCCACTCCGGTGGCCCGCTCCGGCGGAGACCGCTTGCCATGGTCTCCTGAAGCCGGGTCCAGGGAAGTAGTGCTTGCTCCTTGGGCAGTTCGAGGTCCGCTTAGCTCGGTTTCGTACAACTAAGCCTGCACCTTCGCCGCCCAATGGAGAGCACTCTAGTACCCGAACCTGACGACAAGTGCTACGGCCTTGAAGGGGTCCGGAGCACCCGCTCTCAACATGGGCACGCCAACGCAATCAGCATTGCGTCATGATAATGGCCCCACCTGCGGGTTCGTACCTCTCCTAAGGTGGGCCCGGGGGCCACTGTCGGTACCTCAGGACTAGGGTACCCCCTCTTGCTATGGCAAGACTCGTGTAGTTGTCCGTAACTGCGCCCTAAGGAGCTGACGGACCCCTGGGTCCGGCCCCATCTCACTGGACCAACAGCCCCGGACCCGCCTCCCGGTCGGGACAGGTCCGGTGTCACCACATGTCCTGGAGAAGAAAGCGCTCAGGACCAAAACGGCCGGGGGCCCTGGACCCCCTGTGGGGTCTGGGATCCCCATAGTAATCCGGACCCCTCACCGGGAGGGAACAGACACCCCGCCTGGGGGGTCCGGAGCCGCCACGTGTCTGCAAGCATGCGCGCGGCTGCCAAGCTTCCTCTGGAGGACTTGCCCACCTACCGCATTTCATGCAGGTGGTTCAGAAGTGCTCTGCCATAGCAGAACCCAAGGAGACTTTTGACAAGCTGTACTGTTGGTCGCGCGTTACCAAGGTGCACAGTACAGCCGCTGGCGCCACTTATGCCACGCGCATCAGTCTGCTACGCCAGTTAGACATGACAACTCGGTGACAGAGTATCATAACGGCTATACGGTAGACCCAACAGTCTACGCCGCAACCTACACTGTCTCAACGGGCGTCTCACCGATGGGAAAGGAGAAGACCCCCTCGGTCAGGAAGTCTACAAGACGGCGAAGTGTACCCGGCAAGAGATTCTCCATCACTGTAGCACTATTAGTGCCTATTTAGTATAGAATATCTCCTTGTTGGGCCCATCTGTCGGGGCCCATCTTTGCACTATAAAAGGGGGACACCCGCTAGAGAATAACCAAGGCGCGGCGGGACAGAGGATAGACTCATTCATACAAGTGCAATGCACCACTCTGTGGATTTAGGGTATTACGCTATGGCGGCCCGAACCACTCAAAACTCGTTTGTTCTTGCGTTCTTGCCCCCGAACTAGATCAGCCTAATAGCTTGACACTTCCTCGAGTACTCCCCCTCGGGGAATAGGCGGGTGCGCTCCGCCACCTGGCTGTGGGTACCCCAAAAGCCCACGACATTGCCCAACTGAGAAGTTAAGCCAAAATCAAGCGGATGCGCGATGTACTTCATCAATAGCATATGTACCTTATTATATAATTTCAAACTACGAGCTTGAATAAGAAACTTCCGTGTGCTATGCTTGTACTTGATATATGTTTATGTTTGTTTTTTTGAATGAGCATCAAGCGACATGTTGCTAAGATCAAACCATATTGCTTGCGCTCCTTGTATTGCACCCGTAGCAACCCACGGGCATTCAACTAGTTGAAGATTTGAAGTCTGATTTCAGGGGCAGGCAGGCTGGCACAATCTGAGGACTAGAAAGGCTGCCTCTGACGGCCTGAGCCAGGGCTTCTACCTTATTGCTGAAGCATATAAAGCAGATTCTATTTTTTATTGATTTGTCTGATTAGATTTAGGCTGTGCACATATCCTGTCTGTCATTCTTTCCTGTATTGAAAAACATTGGTTGTCTATGCACATCATCATCATTAGAGACGATTGTGCTGTGCTGTACATGGTTTGCTGAATAGTTACAATACTGATACTGAAAATTCACGCTTCAGACACGAAAGTTCTACATTTCCCGGCTTGTCAATCTCCTGTCGGCATGCCCGGACGCCGAGTTCGTTGCAAATACGAGCAACGAAACATCCGAGCCGTCCAATCGGATCTGGACAGTACGTCACGCTTTTCCCGTTTCGTTTCGTCGTTTGCAGAGCACAAAAAAAATCCACAGGAAAAACAAGCAAGCGACGTGGCAGCGGGACGCCTCACTCCAGCTCCAGCAGGCAGCGCCCCACAGCCACCGGTGACGTCGAGGCAGCCCACCGCCCCCACGCGGCCGCGCCCAGCGCCACCACCTTCCCGGCGTCGCGTGCTCGCGCCTCCGCAAGACCAGCCCCAGGTCCATCGAGCGGCGGAGCCCATGGCGCCCTCGCCGCTGCTCGTCCGGCCGCCGGCGCCGGTCAGCTCGCCTCTTTCCCCTCGCCGGTGCCCGCCCGCGGTGACCGCGGCGGCGTCGGTCCGCGCGGCTCCCGCCCCCACCGCCGCGTCCCCATTCTCTAGGTTCCCTCCCTCTCTCCCTCTCACCCGGCGGATACTCTCCTCGGTTACTGCAATTTTTTCGTGGTGACATGGTTTCTCTTGGTCGCGCAGGCTCCGTACCAAGTGCAGGGCCGCGTCGGATGTCAGAGAGGACTACTCCTCCACCCCGATCGATATTGTCGCTGATGTGAAGACCGAGAAGGCATGTACTCCGTATTTGAGTACAGCTGAAGTCTCTACCATTTCAGTATTTGTCAGGTTAAGCTGGTTTTTCCTCACCGTTCTGAACTGTTTCTCTATGGTTGCAGATTGTGGTGTTGGGCGGAAGTGGATTCGTTGGCTCTGCGATTTGCAAAGCTGCTGTCTCTAAAGGCATTGAGGTTGTGAGCTTGAGCAGGTACCCTCTTTTCCCCTTGTATGATGGGCATTAACTGATATGGAAATCAAGTCACTAGGCAAGTTGCAATCTTCACATTCCTGAATATATTTGACAATTTTAAGTTTAGGCTCCACATCTATTGATTTCTTCAGCGTCTCCTTTGTTTCACCAAATTTAACGACTCGATTTCATGGTCATTAATCTGTCTGGCAATGAAACATGAAAGGTTACCTTTATAGTGTTTCTGGGTACTGACCTGCATTGTGGTGACATTTACACTTTCTGCTTCATTCTGTGTTGACGGGCAGGTCAGGAAGACCATCTTACACTGATCCCTGGGTTGATCAAGTAAATTGGCAAGCAGGTACGCTTATGATATTATATGTTGTGACAAGTTTGGCGATTAGCTTTAGCTCCCTCATGTTAGTTAACTTAATTCCCTTGTTATGTCTTCCAAATTATACCTTTATCAAGTGATTGGGCATGCAATTGAATGGAGAATGGAAATAATAAAATTCCTCATCTAGAGCAATAGTTGTTCTGTAAGAAATACATTATGCATTGATGTCACTCTGTCATGCTTGTTTTGGACATTGGCTATTGCAAAATAATGTAAACATAATTATACAAGACTGTGTCTTTATTTTGGCCTTGCTCACTGGCTTATTACAATTCTCTTTATTTGTGAAAAAAATGATTTAACAAAGTGCAACTGAGACGGAATTTCCTGTTACAACCTTGTTCCTGCAAATATGTGGCAGACCCACAGGGTCCGATATTCGATTTTCAAGAGATTGTTGTTTAAATGTTGTGTGGCACTCTAGTATTCAGTTTAAGCATCTTAATGTGATGTAGGAGATGTTTTCTACGCAAGATGGGATGAAGTATTGGTTGGAGCTACTGCTGTTGTGTCCACCCTTGGAGGATTTGGCAATGAAGAACAAATGAAAAGGATAAATGGTGAGGCAAATATCATAGCAGTAAATGCTGCAAAAGAATATGGTAAGTATTATGTAATGCCCTATGACAACGATATGCCAATTTGTATGCAACTACGTTCTATATTGGCAATTTAGGAGATTGATGTGAGTTAACTAAGATTGTTCAAACAGGTACTTAGAAAGACACTTTATTTTTCTTTTATGGGGCTATGCATTTGGCACCAATGTGATTTTGGCTCATGTTTTCCCCCCAAGGTAGCCCTATAGAAATCCTGCTTTGACAATTATTTGTAATAGTTTGGTGGTAATGAAATTACTATATGTTGGCTCTTAAATGTTGGAACCTGACTGTCATAAAACAATTATATGAACCTAAAGGGAGATGTTAAGAAACCTACTTGCTTTTTTTTCTGAAGTTATGTCTACTTAGCGCGACCAACACATCGACCTTTAGTTTCATCAGAATTTGAACTATGGGGATCTGGTAATCTACAGCTTTTAACTATCAAAGTTTAAGTTACAGTATTTGGTTAGAGATTGCTTTCTTGGTTTAATCTTCTCAAGGAATGACATGAGGTTACCTTATCCTTTCCTTTGGGGTTGTTTATAAATAAAAGAGCATAACAATTAAGCATGTGTTATTCTACAGGAGTCCCAAAGTTCATTTTAATCTCTGTTCATGACTACAATCTTCCATCCTTTCTTCTTACCTCGGGCTACTTCACGGGTAAGAGAAAGGCCGAGTCTGAAGTCCTCGCAAAATACCCAGGCTCAGGTTAGAAGCATTTCACACCATTATCCTTTGTCTCAAAATTTATACATCCTGTCATCTTTGGAACCTACTCTTTATCTTTTACAGGTGTTGTGTTGAGGCCAGGCTTCATTTACGGTAAAAGGAAAGTAAATGGCTTTGAGATACCACTCGACGCTGTCGGACAACCATTAGAGAAGCTGCTTTCCTCGGTTGAAAACTTCACCAAACCGTTGAGCTCGTTGCCTGCTTCTGACCTAGTCCTCGCACCCCCAGTGAGCGTGGATGATGTCGCCTACGCTGCAATCAACGCAGTCGTAGATGACAGCTTCTTTGGGGTGTTCACGATCGAGCAAATCAAGGAAGCCGCTGCCAAAGTAAGAGCGTGAACCGGAAGCCTGGTTTCGCTGTCTCTGAAGGTGTCATAGATGGAAAGTTTCTAAATTCAGCAGTAACTCATATTATCCCTGTGGATTGTCTTCCCCCTGAATCTTTGACCTTAGTGGATAGTTCAAAAATCAGTGCAACGTAGTTCTTTTTTTTTTATATGCTGAATTTTGCACCCCCTCGGGAGCTAACAGAACGAATTGTACCGTGGGTCGCAGAATTTGTCATGTCGGTCCAATATGTTACTGAAGTTTCAAACTGGTGGTCACGTAGGTGAGAAATTCCGGAACAGGTTTATTATGATGGAGGCCTGCTGCCGCCGACTCCTCGGCGTCCTTGCGTTCCCTGTTCTCGTCGTCGAGGTTGAGTCCGACGGTGACGCCGCCCGGGAGGCGCCTGCCGTTGTGGCCGCGGCCGCGACGGCGCGCAACACACTCATGGCGTCGTCTAGACTCTAGACGTTAACCCGCCCACGAGCGAGTACCACCGCGGCAACGACTAGGAGACGAACGGCGTGAGAGGAGGGAGGGGCGAAGTGAGGGATGTTGTGGGAAAATTGAGCTTCTTCTGAAAGACAAAAGGCCCTAGGAGATAGAGGGCAAGGAGCAACTATCTAGTCATAGTGCCATATAGCACAACCTTTCAATCTGTGCCCGAAAAGCCTGGTGCAGGCAGGAATTTTGACATTTTTTAGATATGGAATTAAACCGATCGAAATATCCATCTTGTAGATATATACACGGTTAAATGTTACAATAGTTCTTAGACTCTAAACCCGAGGGAGAAATTTTGAGATAGGAGTAGGCACTGTTTGTTTTCCTTCCATTCTTCGTAGGCTAACCGCTGATCCATAAGTTGGAACACATTACACATCTTATCACGCGACATGGGCCAAGTGACACATGAACAGCAGAGATTGCTCAGCTCAGTTGCTGAATTCAAGCATCGCCAGACCCTGGAACAGACCAGAACGGCCTCACGCTAGTACATGCTCATGCCAACATCATCTTAATTCGACCTGGTGCTCATACACGGCCGATCACGGCCCGAAACGAACACCAAAAACAAGCTGAAATTTACATGAGCAGAGGTAACTCCAGCACCAAGAACTCCACGCTTATTCGGTTGGACACCGGACGACAAGCCAGCATCTGGCCGCTCTCGCGCTCTAGTACGGCTTGAGGCAGTCGAATAGCCGGCGGTGCTCCGACGGCCAACCCGCGGCCTCCCCGGCCAGCGACATCGCGCTCGCCGCCGGGGACCTGACGCCGGACGGCGACGCGCCGGTCGGCGTCAGGCACTGGTCCGGCACCCTCGGGCTCTCCCGGGACGCGCCGGGGTTGCCCCCCACCTGCAGCATCTGCAGCTGCCGCCGCCTCTGCTCCCTCCTCACCTCGTTGCGCTTGTTCACGTAGTCCTCGTGGATGAACGCCTCCATCCTCTTCCCCAATCTCACCACTACACTATCTGTATGAACTGCTATACTACTCCTAAACACTCATCAGAGTTCCTAAGATCCTAGTGAAAAAAAAGGACACTTCTTGGAGCTGGACTGCTGGAGAGGGAGTGTTGGAGTGGAGAAATGCACTGGTATATAGACTACGGAGCGGTTCATCCAGGTATTGTTGGGCGTGGAGGTCACTGTCAGTCGCTGTTACCTTTAACCAATTCCACAAGGCAGCTGCCATTAGTCCAGGCCAAGTGTGCAGTCCACAACAGCACAAAAAGAAACGCCCCGGTTTAACGCAATTACCGAAAGGCACAGTGCCACCTCGCTACGACCACGAATGCGAGCCTGGCTGCTTCTGGAGAGGGGGAAAAAAAGAGGTCTTTCTAGTTTCTAGTGTCATTTTCCCATGGCTGCTCTTGGTCACATCTACTAGGAGCCTGGCTTTTTTCTCTCTCTCTCTCTCTCTTTTCTTCTTCTTCTTTTTTTGCCTGGTCCTGTGATGGGATGGTAATTTCATGCTTGACGTGCCACGAACACAGGAACTCGTGGTGTGCGTTGGCGCGCGAGCTGGACAAAACAACGGTGTGCTCCAGGTTAGACCCGGAGCCGGCCGTTTGCTGTCCATGTCCATGGCCAGCAATTTTCAATGCAGAGAATGGGGAGGTGGTTGCCTGCTTGCCGCGGCATGGAATTGTGGATCAGAAAGCACAAAGAGCTAGAGTCAAGTGATGTGGGTGTGTGGTATGTGTGCCAAGATTCATCACCCACCTCATAATATCTTCTTAGGATTAGTGGCCAGTAAGTGATATCAGCAAACCCTCCATATTGGACTGGTTTTGCATGGATCCAGATTCCAGTCCACGTTTCATATGTTTTCCCTTTTTATTTTTGGAGACAACTGCAATTTGATGATATCTTCGGATTAGAAAATCCAGAGACTTTCAAATCAAGCAAGTTTGCACCATTGATCATATTTTAGGATTGACAAGCAACAATGCTTAGCAGAGAAAGATTAGCAAATGAAAACTGAAATGGTTTGCCGTTTCTTTCATGGATTCAGTCGCAAAGAAGAGCATCCATGTTTCAGTCATGTACAAAATAAGTGAAACAAATCCATGTGACCTTTTGATTGAACAAAAGGTTTTGTTCACAACCAAAATTCCAAAAGGATATATACAGTTTTTTGGTTTATTGACTGCCACTCCAGACTAATAAAAAACATATTATTTGAAATAGTTGTATGCGAACACCCACAAAATTTTACCAGCTGATAGCTTCTCTGTTTAGTTCTTTGTTATCTCACAAGGAAGTTGATGCAGTCATTGTCCTCTGTGCATTTCCAAGGATGATAACAATGATGGTCACATCATCGTGGTATTTCCTCCTACTCCCAACAGGTATCCTCATCAATTCTTCAGCTGTTAAAGCTGGAGAAAAAAAGGGAAAGAAGGATTATTAGGAGTTAGCCTTGATGCATGTCCACTGTATGATTCTAGAATGGTTAGAGGATACAGAATACTATGAAGTAAACACCAACGTTTTTAACACAATATGGTTAACACATGCACATCAGGCTATATGATTATTGATCTGCACAGCAAACACTCACTATTGATATTTTAATCATAAAATTCATAACGTATTTTGAAGCATACCTGCTTCCCTGGCTGCTTTGAGTATAAGTTGCTCGATGAGATATTTTGCAGGATCTCCCATTGGATTATCATGCATGAACTGATAAACCAACTGAACAACTTCATTGTTACTGAAGAAATCAAATAAGCCATCACTACCAAGCACGACAAACAAATCATCATCTGTAACTTTGTGACTCAATGTGTGTGGATTTGTATAAACATAAGGTGGGCTACTCAAATCACGAACACGGAGAATGCCCATGAGTGCATCATTGAACTTTTTCTGCAAATTGACAAAAAAGGAGGTATTACTTACAATTGTAAGGATGATACGGGTTTTGTTCACCTATATAAGGATCAAATGTTACCTGCTTTAGATAGCCAACTCCAAAAGCACGAGTAACCTTCAGCTTTCCTTTTATTTTGTTACCCCTTACAACTGAAGAATCATTGGGATGATCAGCTATAAGTTTTTGGTACTCCAATGGATTTTCAAGTGAGTGGGTCTCCGTTAATTGAATAGCCTTTAAGGTGCCCTTTTCTGCATATGGCATGGAAGCAAGCACAGCTCTACTATCACCCAGATTCAAGATGCACAAATCTTTTCCATGAAGAAGCACAACCAGAACACAAGATCCTACTGAAACTAAGTCTGGTCTATCATCCATCTCTTGTTCAACCATGCATAGAAAATCATTCTCAGCTTGCTCAACAGCAGTGGAAAGGCAGTTCAGCACACCAGCTCGAAATGTTTCAGAAAACTTTATATCTTCATTTTCTGCCATTCTCATGGCTAGTGTTAGCTCACTTTTAACACCACTAAGAGAGCTTTCTGACGAATTATACAGACCATTTTGCTGCTTGATCCGATTCTCCAACAAGTATAAGTAGTATACTATGTTGTCATATAGAGTTACTGCTAGAAAATCAGCAGCATCTCTCCCGTTAAATCCATCATATATTCCACAAATCAGCCATCCATTTTTCTCCGAGCACACAGCTTGGACTCTATCCTCCCCAGCAGCTCCGCCAGCCATTTTCACCTCGGTATTAGTCAGAAAATTGGATGATACAGCTGTTGGAGCGCTTGACCTCCAAGTATTTTTACTGATTTCAAAAATAGAGCTATCAGGGCTGCCTTGTGAGTTGGAGAACGAGTCCAATCTTGACATTGATGGAGAAGAAACAATTTTTCTAAAGGAATTTGGAGAATCTAGTCCTGGTAAAATTTCTTCACCAATAAGACCCTTGCAGATATTTGTATTTGCCAGTGTGAAATTTGCACTTATTGCAGCACCAGATAAACAAGTAAATGAGCCATTTCGTGAGCCCATCATGGTATCAGTCCCAAATATGTTCCTCGGGGAGATACCATTCTCATGAGAATTTTCAGAAGGAAAGCTTGTATAAGAATCACAATGGTATCCAAAGCTGACATTGAGATTGCTACAACTCCTCACAAGCATGTCTTCTTCCTCAGAGCTGATGCTGTGATCACTAGTGTCCTTATAAAACAGTTCTTCGTCCACCATGTTTTCGTAAAGTATAACACCAATACACAAAACTTTGTTTTAAAGGTTCTGATGCTATTCAAATGCCATGCCAAATCCTACTTCCTTTATACTTGAATGGAAAAGCGAACCAAACCTGCAATAGTAGTAAGATCGTTACGGGTGGCATGTGAACAAATGCACATAGGATTGTGTATTGAAAACGTTCGAGTAAAGTGCACAGTGTTCTAAAAAACGTTTTTAAACACCGTTTAATCTTGATTAAACGCTGAACGGTGGCCAAGCGTTGTGTTTAATCACAGTGTCGTTTAATCACAACACACGTTTAATCATGTTCAATCTACGTTTAATCACAAAAAACTCTAAACCATAGGCAAGCGTTCGCCTAGCGTCTAGCGTTTTTTAGAACCTTGAAAGTGCATAGCCGGTCCTTAACTTGTTCGGTTCTAATTCATGGTGTTCATAAGTTCATGATTCTACTTTCTAGTTTGGCATGTGCAGCTACAAGTTATTTAAGTTTGAACAATCTTCCAAGAATAAAGTACGGCTGTCATGCACACCTAACAAGCTAAGATATTGCCTCCAAAGTGAAACAACATCAACAACCTTCTGGATTCATACTCATCAATATTGTTTTATACACTTTGAGATAAAATTTTTGTTATTTGACTATAATTAAATTATATCTATAAAATAAGTTTTATCAATATAATTAGAATGTCCACTGCATTTTGATAGTACAAGGATCTAGGTGACACCTAAAGCTAAGTTTAGAGAGCTAAGATTTGTATTTTGAGTACCAGGACCTAAATGACACCCATGGCGTTTATGGAGCCAAATCTGTAATTTCAGAGTATATGGACCTAAATGATACAGCCAAACAAGTTTAAGGACCGGCCACGCACTTTAAAACTTCCTCTTGACATCTTTCAAACAATGACACATATAGTTGATAGTTCTCATTCATGCTCGAGGGGATAGTTCAAATAGTTGTGGATTAGTCCTAAATGCTTGAGCCATTTAACTGGCCCATACTTGTGTCCCTGTGCGGATTAGTCCTTCCTACTATTTTGGTCAATTGTTTGACTAGACGCCCTTTTTTTTTGGGGGGGGGGGGGGGGGGGGTACTCGCGCAACCTGCTACAATAAAAAATCATCATTATGACTGCAGCCTCCTCAATCTCGAATTGTACAACTGTTCTTATGAAAAAGAATGCGCTAATGATACTGGCAAGCCCTTGCTGTTAGGCTACCAGACATATATTGGACATTTTGTGAAGTAAAACGACGGATTCCGCAAGATCTATTTTTACAGGAAATAAAAAAATGGAAAAAATCCAACAAGGCAATCAAGAACACCCTCAGGAGCCGGGACTCAAGCGAGGTGATCATGACTGTAAGAGGAGGGCTGGCGAGCATCGAACACTGCGTACGAGGAGGAAAGGCAGCAGCACGGAACAAGAACCTGAAGGGAGAAGGGGTTGCTTCGCATACGACCGGAGCGCACGGTGGCTCGATGCACCTCACCACAGCGGCTGTGACCGGTACCCCCGCAGGAACTAACCTTCTTCTTGGCGTTCACCTGCGCACCACGACACGGGAAGAAGGATGAAATTAACTACGAGCAGGAGCAGCCTGGAAGGAATTGACGCGTATTGAAAGAGCATGACTGATACTAGTACTTACAGATGCATCCATCTAAGTTCAGAGAGATGGGAACCGGGGCAGGCGACGCAGCCGCTGCTCTCCGCCCATTCCCGAGCCCCCCCGCCCCCTCCCACGCGCGGCGGGGCAAGAGGGACCAGGCCGAATTCGCCTCAGGAAAAGCGCCGCCGCCCGTTCTTGAAGACCCGGCCGGGCCCTATCGCGGCAGAGCAGCAGAACAGGACACGAATCGAGAATCAGCACGCCGGAGAGAGAGAGAGAGAGAGAGAGAGAGAGAGAGAGAGAGAGAGAGAGAGAGAGAGAGAGAGAGAGAGAGAGAGAGAGAGAAAAGGAGCGCGAGCGAGAGATTGCAGCTGCGTGCGCGACCGAGGGAGGAGGAGGGGACGGACGATCCGCCGGCTCACCTCTCCGCCAATGACCCGGCCCCGGCGCCCGCGCCGCCAATCCAAGAAGAGGCGGGCCGAGCAAGGTTCGGGCGGAGCGGAAGGAGTGGCAGGCAGGAGGACGACGACGACTGGGAGAGGTAGGAGGGAGACGGCTGCGGCGCGGCGCGGAGGAGATGCGGGGACGGGAAATTTGGTGGCAGGTGTGGGCTGCGGCGAATATATCGGGGCGGGGGCTGGTGGGGGACGGAGAGGAGGGAAAGTGGTTATAGAGGGAGGAGGGGGGAAGCAACGGGTTCGCCTGGTTTTTCTTTGTTCCTGTTTGTTTTTTTTTTTTTGGTTTAGCTGATGATGAGATCTGACGACTGCTTCCCGCGATCTGATTGGATACGCCAAATCCAACCAGGAAGATGCTGCTGTGCTTTACCGGTTTACCCTTTTTCTGCGGCCGCCGGGCGTTCTAATTAGAAAAAAAAAAAGCGTGCTGATTGGCACGGTGTTGGGCCCTTGGGGATCGGACGGCCTGGGATAAACCACGTACGTTAAATTCTACTACTATGGTGCTGGATCTTACGCAGGCCAGCTGCTTCTGTTTAACAGACCCTGCTAATGGTTTGGAACCCAAACCAAAATCACACCAAATTATTTCATTATTAATATATTTTAGAAACCAAACCAACTCCGTCCACTTGCTATTCCACCCAAACCAATCCAAACTACTTGCTCTCTTCTTTCAAAGAAAACTAAACTAATAGTTTCAATCCGAACAAATCGGTTTCAAACTACCACGTCAAATTCTCATCAACTAGTTTAGTGGCTCCGCTCTTGACATGGGAGTCCTCATATAGTTCAAGCTATACTGCTTTGCACAGAATAGTTGTCAGTCATATTGAATCATCTCCAGAAAATTTCAGTCAATTCCGATAAAATTTTATAGTGTGAACACGAGGTTTTATTTCTAGGGTCCGACTCTTGACGTGGGGCTCATATGTAGTTCTAGTCACACTGCTTTGCACAGAGTACCTGCCAGTCATACTGAATCATCTCCAACAAGTTTCGGTCAAATTCGATAAAATTTTATAGTGTGAACACGAGATTTTATTTCTAGAGTCCGGCTCTTGATGTTGTGCCCACGTGTAGTTCTAGCAACACTGTTTTACACAGAGTAGCTGACAGTTATACTGAGTCATCTTCAACAAGTTTCAGTCAATTTCGATAAAATTTTATTGTGTGAACGCGAGGTTTCATTTTTAGGATCCGAATCTTTTATGTGAAGACTGTGTAAGGGAGCGAGCCACACTGATCCAAACTAATTCAAACCGTTTACACCCTAAAACAATCCAATTCAGATCAAACCATACGTGCGTAGACACCCCCCCCCCCCCCCCCCCCCCCAATTAGAACCCAGAGGCAAAACCAAACCACTCAATCCGGTTTAGACCCAAACCGTTAGCAGCTAGCAGGTCGTTTTGCCTTTTTCAGTGAACACTACGCGCAGTCTTCCGCCCTGATATTCAAGGTGGATCTAGGTCCCGGACTGGGAGGACTGCAGTGTGCATCGGAACATCCACTGATACGTACTCTTTCCATTTTTATCATTTTTATTTATATAAGTTTGCCAAATTTGAGTTAGGATAAATCCAATATGACATGTAAATAAAATAGAGGGAGTTTTATGTGTGGTTGTTTGCAGTCGCAAAAGACCAGAGACAATTTTATTTTCTAAACAACACACTCTTATACTAAGCCATCTAGTGCGACAAGACGCCAAAAGCATCAGCTAGCACTTGGCCAGGAGCCAGGTTCTACTGTTGCGCGACCGGACCTTCCAAGGTTTTACCGAATCAGAGCGGTACTAATCTCAACGTTTCCTCTGCAACTTCATCATTTAGCGGTGCAAGCTTTGGCCGACCTCTGATGGAAGAATCTAGTCTAGCAGTTACGAACTCAATTATCACACAATAACACGCCCGAAAACTCTCAACCACATCGCACGCATGCACTAAAAAAAAAATTTGCTCCGCAGTTGACCTCTAATTAAGGCGATCATAAACCACCATAACGTGCTTGCAAGTTGCAAGCGCCACAAATTATTGATGAACCTAGTGATCGGCGTGAAAGTGACAAAATTATTGGTCTAATCATTCTCGGCGTTGTTCAAACAATTACGTACGCTTTTGAACTGTTCGTGACATAGCTTATTAAGCGGCTAATAACGTTCCTGCATACCGCAAACATGCCTGCACCTGCTGCAGCATTTTCGTCCCCCTGCCTACGCCATCGTACAGAGGAGTCAAGGACAGCAACACTCTCTATCTCTGTACTTGCACTAATCATACTGGTTTTCCTTGGTGCTGTCGGTCTCAGCACAGCGCATGCTCGATCTTGACCATTTCTTAAGGAAAAAAGAAAAATAAAACACTGCTGGAATCGATGGCATGAATGACTAATTAAGTGCTCTAAACAAACAGAGAGAGAATTCAGATACGCAAGTTTGCAGCAAATTCTGGGATACTCTAATGGTCTGAAGATGAAACGTAAGTTGTGCCGTTGCCCACTGGGTTATGACTTGATCAGCCCACAATAATTGGACTCCAAAGTCCCATAAGCCCATACATGCACAGCACGGCGGCTCCATGGCGTGAGGCACGGGTAGTCCGTACCACCTGACTGCTTGTTGTCAGTGGGAGATAACGCTGCCGGGATAAGCCAGCCAGCAAGAGAGTCGCCGTGCTGAGCACACGCCGGCCGGCCGGTTGGTGGCACTGATGCATCAGCATGTGATGTGATCTCTCCCGATGATAAATCCCAATCCAGACGCCGATGCGGCACGAAATTCCCAACGGCACAGGTTCAGTGCACCCCCTCGGCCGGCGCGCCCGGCTCGATCGCTGCAGCCACGTGTGCGCTCGTCTCAGTCCGGACGCCGTGCCCGCGAACGCTGCAAACCGTTTGGCCTTTTGATCGATCGATCCTGCGTCGCCTTCGTCTCCCCGCGCGCACCTTTTCAGCGACCCGGACTAGCTCCTGCTCCTCCTCGGCGCTGGCTAGATTTTCTCAAGAGGAATTGTGGGCGGCCATTGGCCATCAGCAGGGGCGGAGCACCGGCCCGGCCGCGAGCACGCACGAGACAGGGACGCCGCGTTTCCGAGCCGCGGCGCGCCACAGCGAGGGCGACCCGGCCGCCGTCCTCAAGTTGCCGCGTCGCTTTCGGCTCCGGGGGCCCCCGCACGCCCGCATCGGATCGCGCGCCGTGGGGGCGGTGGTGATGCCAGCCGCGCGCGACAGGGACCGCGGGTCACTCGGATAAACAGATTACCTGCGCCTGCGCGCGGCTAGGCTACCCGTTCCGCCAAAGGTCAACAGGGCGGTCGATGGAGCCGCCGCGCCGCGGGCAGGCGGGGGCCCGGAGCGAGGAAGACGACGACGCAGCGGCGGCGACCGGAGCGGCGAATCGAGGTGAAAGAAAGAAAAAAGAACGGACGGAGCGACGCAAAAAGATATGGGCTTTCAGCCTGTGGTTGTGCTGTCCGGGCGAGCAGCTAGCAATGTTCGTTCGTTCCTGTCCGCCGCCTGTCTCTTTGTTCGCTGCTCTCTCCGACGCATGGAGGGAGTTGCTCTCGCCGGAGATCTCGTGGATCGCCGCGGGGACGTGTGCTGGGCATCGGCATGAATGCTTTTTTGGAGTTTTCGGAAGCTGCTGAGCACGATGGCCGTTTCCTCGAGGCTACTGCGTGCTACGACTACCTAGTACTGTATGCGGGCTGCAGCTCAAACTTGAATAATGTTCAGTTGGGTGGGTGGGGGTGGATCTTGAGATTCTGAAACCCGAGATCTCTGATCCATAAAGGTAGGCAAAGTTGCACGAGACATGTCGCATATTTGTGACCGTCTGCGTCTGCATTGTGTCTTGTATAAAAATATAGTTTTTAAAGTTGCGAGCGTTATATGGATCTGTTTGTTACCTGAAGCTTTTTCTGAACATGGTGAAACAAACATGAGAAACGGTTGCAGCAAAGTAAACGCATATAAGTCATGCGACATCACCCGCCAGGCCCCACTTCTTTTTCAACTTGCTGTGGGTTAAAGATTCATACAACAAGCAATGTCACGATGGGCTACTATTGGTAATGAAATGATGATAACAAGAGGAATCCATCCAGACATTTACCTGCCTGCAGGTAGTGTTTTTCAAATGATCAATAATGCAGCAGCTGCTGACGCCATGCGTGCTGCTACTACTGCAGCAAAATAGTGTCAAGTGGGGCGAGTGGGGGTTTACGATAATCTTGTTTTGTTTCACCGGCTCGCCCATGCCGCCTCGACACTTGTCCATTGGGGGCGTCCAAGGGGCATGCAGCTCTCACTTCCAGATTCTGGTTCTAGCTAGGGGCCGTTAAATCTTCGCTGCATGTATGGTGATGCTTCTGGAGTTGTAGTGACTCAGGGAGCAAGGCCACTAAGGCCATCAAAAGGCCAGGACCAGGAGTTTCTAATTCTGCATCACTGCATTGCCACATTGTTTGAGACTAGTCTGGCCGGGAGGAATGAAGTAGAGAACATATTCGAGTTAGTACGGGCATGAATCGTGTGAGGGCGAGAACAAAAGAATCTTATCCCTGCCGCCTGTGAAATCGCCTGCATCTGTACCTTTGTCATGTTTGTTTGAAGTGTTTAAACACGTATAATCTGGGCATCTTTTTCGTTCTGGTCATCTTGCAAGCAGCCTCGCCAATGATGAGATCCACAGCCATGGCCAACTTTGCCTAGCTGCTTGTGGGTGCGTTTGTCTGTCCAGGCATGTGGCCGCGCACCATCCGCCATGGCAGCCCTCATGGGGGTTGTTTCAGAACTGTAATCTCCCCCAATGAGTGCATGTTGTCGGAGTAGACGGATCTGTTGGTTGACACTGCCATTGTGATCGGACAAAAAAGGATCTGCTATCTGCATGTGAACTGATACACTGCTGAGGAAGTCCAAGGCCCAACTCCGGGACCTGCATGATCTCTGAAGTCTGAATTAGCAGACCGCGCGCATTTCTTTCAGCAGTGGTCAGGCTAACTCCAGAACAGCGCGCGTCTGCAGGCTGAGAAGTCTGAATGTTTTGGAACCGCACAAGAAGAACCTGAATTCCCAGGGTACGTGTTTTGTTTAAGAGAAAAGAGACGATCATTGTCTCCCACGTTTTGGTTACAGGAGGCCTGATTCGCCTGGCTGTCACCAACAACAAAAAACAGAACCGGTGCAGTGATACGATCCGGCTACACGAGATCACACGTTTCAATCCCTCCAAAAAAAAAATAAAAAGATCACACGTTTCGTGGCCGGAAAAAAGATAGGAGCAGGCACAAGCTCATCTTCAGTCCTACCCACCCCACCTGATGCCCATACAGGACCTGAACAAGACGCCGGCACAGAATCAAATCTCCAAGGCGCTGCAGCGCACCCCCCCCCCCCCCCCCCTCCATGGCTCCATCTCCTTTCATTTCGCCTTTTTGGTCGGGAGGTGGGGAAAAGTATGATCGGCACGAGGGCACCGGATTTGGTTCCAGCGGAGACGCTGGGTCGTCCCTGTGTGTGTCGGCGGCGCCCGTATCGTTTCTGAAACGCAACACACGGATCAGCAGATCACCGCTAGATGCTCCGGCATCAGCTGCCATCGTTGTTCCTTCAGGCAAGAAAGAGACGCTTCGTTCTGGAGCCAACTCAAAACGAAGTGCGTCTGAGCCTGCATCGATCGTCGACCTGCAACGCGTGTTCTGAATTCTGAACCGAGCATGCGATGTACCTTGCTGCCGCAGAGTGATGCAGATGGCGGCGAGGTGCTCGAAACGGCAGAGGTCTCGTTTGGTTTTTCCGGTTTAAATCATAAATCTTGTCAGATCACATGTTTAAACATCAATTACGAATACTAAATATAGATTTATTATAAAACTAACTTCATGAGCTGTGTTAGTCTATGATTTGACCACTAATTGCTACAATAACCATCCGTTAAATATGCATTAATTATACTTAATAGATTTGTCTAAAGCTCTATTACAACTTATGTAATTAATTTTATATTAAATTGGCACCCGAACATTCGAATTGACATCTAAACATGGGATGTGATAACTATGTAAAAACCAAACGATATCTCAATCATACCAGCCTGGACACGCTGGTTTGTTAGCCTGTGCCCCTGCTGATACGAGAGATTCGTCCTGCTGTGTCGCAACACATGGTTATTAGCAGCGGAGTAATAGGGCTGGATTTGGAAGAGAGTTGGGGTTGGGGAAAAGTTTAATTTACTCTCCTCAACTATAGTCAAAGTCTGAATAACTCTCTAAACTATAACTTAGTTCAATTTACCTCCTAAACTATGCTATTTAGTTTATTTTACCCTGTAATACAATTTATCTTTTTTGTTTCTCCATGCACAAGTTGATTTTTAATTTCAAATTTTGCAAGGTGGTAGTGGACATCACAATGCATATTTAGAAAAGATTTTAAAATTTTCCCATTAGATTTCATATAATTTTGAACTCCAATAATTAATTTATTATTAAATATCCTAACCTATCAAATAATGATAAAAATTATAATGTATTTTTTCTAAATGCATTATGGTGTATACTATTATTTTGTAAAATTTCAACTTAAAACTCCATCTATGCATAGAGAAATAAAAGAGACAAATTATATGAGGGGGTAATTTGAATTAAATGGCATAGTTTGGGGGTAAAAGGAACCAGACGATAGTTTAGGAGGTTATTTAGACTTTGGATATAATTGAGGTGAGCAATTTAGACTTTTTTTTCTTTTTTTTTCTTATTATTGCCTCTTGTCATCTCATTTCTCTCTAGCGCATGACACACATCAGACACGCAACGCACGCCTGCGTTCGGGCTAAGCCCGCTCCGAGCCCGAATATAACCTGTTGCGCAGCTCGGCCCACGTACTCTCTCGCTGCTCTGGTTTGCTCTGCTTCATGTGGCTCACTCCTGCTGATCAGGAACACTGGAGATAACAACGTTTTCTGCATCCTGCAACTCCCGATCCTCGCGACTCCGGATCAGTGCCTAGGACAAATCATCTGTCCTGTGCTCTGTGGGGGCAGATGCAAACCTGAACACGCGAGAAAGAAGCTGCCAGAGTAACCGTTTTAGCCTAACTGCAGACTGCAGTCAGCAGTCAGCACAGTTGGCAACGTCTACACCAAGAGGGCATTTACATTCAGGAGACGCATGATAGCAACCATTATTCATTTTTTTAGACTAGATCGTGCAAAATAAGATATTGCTTCAGTGGATTCCATCACCGGTTAGACCAAGAGCAGCTTGAAGTGCCACATTACTGCCAATTTCAGAACGGATATCTGATTCACTGATTGCATCTCTTCTCACCACTCCAGTCCCCAGGGAAACTACCCTGTGGATTCCCTAGCAGCTCGTCTGATCTTGGGCCTTGGTTAGGACAAACACCCTAACTAGGCTAACAAAAAGAAACACATGCTGCTGTTTTCAGTCCGGGCCACGAGCCGCTCAACCAAAAACTGATTGATTTCATGTGGAAGATAACGAGATGCGCCAACCGGGCAATCACCAAACTTTGTGTTGTAATTGATATACTTGCTACTTTTGCTAAAGCATCAACATGCCGCTATCGACCTGAACACACTGTATCAGGTGGGTATGTCCTTTCTATAGCGAATGCTGCAATCCTGCTCCAAGCAGAAAGATTTGCCACAAATTTGCTGGTTGGGTTGGCCCGACTAAAAGAAGGCATGTAGTGTAACAATGATTTGTTCACATGTTCAAAACCACAAACCAGTAGTGTAACAATGATTTGTTCCCATGTTCAAAACCAGTCTGGCCTAGCAGAAGAAACTGAAGAACATCGCTGATCCTCCTGTATGTTGTATCCCTCAGTTCGGGAGGCCAAGGAGTGCCTACCTTCCCTCAAGTGTTCTGTGTTGTACCACGTACAAGATGAATATATGATCATTCTCTATCGTGCTTTTGCAATGGAACTTTGGCTTCACATGCCTTTGGACAGTCACAATCTCTGAAACCTGAACACAGGAAGAACGTAGAAAAGTGTCGCGACCAAGGGTCACGTGGACGGCTGAAAGGCGCCTTCAAGGAAGCGTAATAGGGTATAGAGAGTTGTGTGTGGGGCCATGTGGCCAGTGAGTGAGTCATGGGGGGATTAAACCCCGGTGGGAGAAAACTGTAAGGACATGAATGATTTTATCACTGAGAAATAGAGACTCGAGGTCAGGTCCGCCGCCTGGTCCTCCTACCCAAGTTCGCTTGTGCTGTTACTCACGTCGACGGCGATCGCCGGCGGCCACGGGGACGTTACAAGTGGTATCAGATTCAAGCTCCTCGGCGCGCTCCGTTCCTCCCCGGTTCGATCCCGATTTGGTCAGTACCGTCACACCGACGTCGTCGACCAGCTCCGCCGCGAATCGCTCCGATTCCGGCGTCCTTGCCCCGCCTACCGACTCCCAGTCGGCGGCGGCCACCGCAAATCGACGGTTAGCTGTCCAGCGCCGCCGACCACTCCTCTCTCGCGCCGCTTAGGATTAGATCGGGATCGGTGTTCTGTGTCTGCAGTTCGGCGCGGCGGCGAACATTTCGTCGCTGTTCGTGGGTTTCGTGTGCGGTTGCGGTACTCCTTCGGCTTGGATCGACGCTGCTCGAGCCCCGGAGGGTGGGGTTGCATCGAATCGAGCAGTATCTCCGGGTTTGAGGTGCAGTCGCCACGGCGCCCCCCAAGCCTTCCGTGCAGACTCAGTTCGTCCTCTCCAAGATGGACGACCGCTTTCAGCAGGAGGATGAGCGTTGGACCCAAGTGAATGAGAATTTCGACTTGCTCTTTGCTAGAGTGGCGTCAATTGGGATCAATCAAGAGCGGCTGGAGTCGCAGATGAATTTGGGCAACCAAGTGATGGAGCAGATGTTGAAGGACCAGCAGATCCTCGCCAAGCAGATCGAGCTGACCGGTGAAGCTGTCGCACGGATCACCCTGAATCGGCCACAACCTCAAGAGCCCGCAGATCCTCCACCAAGCCCTACACGTTCCCACAGTTCTCTGGATCGAGGACCCCATCCGTTTCGCGCTGCTGCTTCTGGTATTCCGGTTCGTCCTCTCCCTCAGGGCCATCGAGTTAGGCGTGAGCCTTTTGATTTTTCTGGTCATCGACATGTTATCCCTAAGTTGTCTTGTCCTACTTTTGATGGTTCTAATCCCCGCATTTGGAAGTCAAAGTGTTTAGACTACTTTGAGCTCTGTAACATCGATGAGGCATTTTGGCCAATGGCAGCGTCTCTGAATATGGATGGCAAGGCAGCTAAGTGGTTGCAGGTATACAAAAGGCAACATAGGTTAGGTGATTGGAACAGTTTCATTGCTGCAGTGGAACAGAAGTTTGGCGCCAATGATTACAGGGATGCCATGAGTGAGCTTTTGGAACTCAAACAGACAGATACTGTGGCCGAATATGCAGCAGCATTTGAGAATCTTCAGTTTGAGATATGTATGCATCATGATGGTTATGATGACACCTTCTTTGTGTCTCAGTTCGTCAAGGGACTGAAGCTGGATATTAGTGCCGGAGTACGAACTCAAGTGCCCAGAGATGTTGACCAGGCTATTCTCTTGGCTAAGATTCAGGAACAGGTGCAGGAAAGAGGAAAGAACAAATGGAACAAGAATGCTAGTCCACAGAAATTTCAGTCCAGTGGGTTCAAGGGAGATGGTAAATCTGTTACTCCTCAGAATTCTATGTGGAAAGAACGGCAAACATTGAACTACCGCAAGGCCAACAACCTATGTTATTATTGTGGTGAGAAGTATGATCCTAATCATGCAGCCATCTGTGCTCAGCGTCCCAAGGCTCAGGTAAATGCACTAGTTGCTAATTCATTGGATATGCCACTGTCTGAAGAAGTAGTAGCCCAGATAGAGCTAGAAGATTCTTTAACCTCAGAATTTTGTCAACTCTCCCTCAATGCCTTAGCTGGTACTTCCCATGGTGATGCCATGCACATCAGAGCTCTAGTGCAGAACAAGGTCATGCTCACTTTGATTGATACAGGCAGTTCTCACAGCTTTGTTAGTGCTGCATTTTTGGAAAAAGTGGGCATTCAACCCATTTCTACTACTCCTAAACAAGTTAAACTAGCCAATGGCCAGATTCTAATGTCTGATAAATGGGTTCCCAAGCTGTCTTGGTGGTGCAATGGTCATACATTGCAGGCTGATATGAGAGTGTTAGATATTACTGCTTTTGACGCCATATTGGGTTATGACTGGTTGAAACCTCTGAGCCCCATGACATGTCACTAGACAGACAAGACCATGGAATTCATATATCAGGGTAGGACTGTGTGTCTGAAGGGCATCACTCACAAGGCCACTTCAATTCAAGAGTTGTCAGCAGATCAGTTGGTGAAATGGTGGAAGGGTAATGATATTTGGGCCCTAGCAGTCTTGCAGCAGCAGCAAGACACTACAGCACTAGATAGACCCCAGGAAATTGAGGAGTTGCTTAGCCAATATGCTGAGGTGTTTCAGCCACCAACTCATCTCCCTCCCAGTAGGATTTATGACCATACTATTCCACTCTTGCCAAATTCAGTTCCTGTCAATTCTAAACCATATAGGTATTCTCCTCATCACAAGGATGAAATAGAAAGGCAGGTCAGGGACACGATTCAGGCTGGCTTAGTGGTCCCTAGTTCCAGTCCTTTTGCTTCTCCAGTGCTCCTCATTCAGAAAAAGGATGGCAGCTGGCGTTTTTGTGTAGATTACAGGTGCCTAAATGAGTTAACAATTAAGAATAGGTTTCCCATGCCTCTCATGGAAGAAATTCTGGAAGAATTAGCTGGCAGCAAGTACTTTACAAAGCTTGACATGTGCTCTGGGTACCATCAGGTCAGGATGAAGCCAGAGGATGAGCACAAGACAGCATTTAAAACACATCAAGGTCATTACAAGTTTAGAGTCATGCCATTTGGTTTAACCAATGCTCCTGCTACTTTTCAGTGTCTGATGAATGAAGTCTTAGCACCTTTTCTCAGAAAATCAGTCATGGTATTTTTGGATGATATTCTGATCTATAGCCCTTCCTTGGACACCCATATCACACATATCAGACAAGTGTTGGATAAACTCAGGGAACATCAGTTGTACTTGAAAGTTAGTAAATGTTCTTTTGCTCAGTTACAATTGGATTATTTGGGCCACATTATTTCAGGAGAAGGGGTCACCACTGATCCAGCTAAGACAGCTGCCATGGTCAACTGGCCTGTTCCCCAATCAGTCACAGAGTTGAGGGGGTTTTTGGGGCTCACTGGATACTACAGACGTTTTGTCAAGCATTATGGTTTGATTGCTAAACCATTAACACAATTGCTAAGGCATAAGAATTTCTATTGGTCTGAGGAAGCTCAGCAATCCTTTGACAGATTAAAGGAGGCTATGGTCACTACACCAGTCCTAGCTCTTCCTAATTTCCAGGAACCATTTGAGGTGGAGATTGATGCTTCTAACATTGGCATTGGAGCTGTGCTCATGCAACATGGGCAACCAGTGGCATATTTGAGTAAAGCTTTGGGAGAATCACACAAGCACATGTCAATTTATGAAAAGGAATTCTTAGCCCTCATTATGGCTGTGGAAAGGTGGAGGCAATATTTGCAACGAGGAGAGTTTGTGATTAAGACTGACCACAAGAGTCTTGCTTTCCTCACAGAGCAAAATCTTCATTCAGATATGCAGCGAAAGGCTATGACTAGGCTTATGGGCCTTCAGTTTAAGGTGGTCTACAAGAAAGGCAAAGACAATCAAGCTGCTGATGCTCTATCTAGAGTGGGACACCTTCTGGCACTCCAGGCAATATCTCAAGTACAACCACAATGGGTGCAAGAGGTTATCAACTCTTATGTTACTGATTCTAGGGCTCAGGAATTGTTAAGCCAACTAGCAGTGCACACTCCCAATGACCAAGGCTACAGTTTACATCAAGGTCTGATCAGATATCAAGGCAGGTTGTGGGTGGGTGCCAATTCGGCTATTCAGACCAAGATCATTGCTGCTTTCCACTCAAGTGCAGTAGGGGGACATTCTGGGCAGCATGCAACTTATCACAGAATTAAGAGACTCTTTTGTTGGAAAGGCCTCAAACAAGATGTGGCAGCGTTTATTTCTCAGTGCCACATCTGCCAACAAGCAAAGCATTTGCATACTCATCCCCAGGGGCTTCTCCAACCATTACCCATTCCAGCAGGTGCATGGCAGGATATCTCACTAGACTTCATAGAAGGCCTGCCCAAGTCCAATGGTTATGATGTCATTCTGGTGGTTGTCGACCGTTTCACTAAGTACTCACATTTTGTTCCACTGAAACATCCCTACTCGGCAATCTCAGTAGCCCGGTTACTCTTTGACACTGTGGTTAAACTTCATGGTCTTCCTCACTCCATGGTTTCGGATCGTGACAAAGTGTTCACCAGTCATGTATGGAAGGAATTGTTCAAGCTGTTGGGGGTCCAGTTACAACTCAGTACGGCCTATCATCCTCAAACGGATGGCCAAACCGAGCGGGTTAATCAGTGTCTTGAGATGTATTTGCGCTGTGCAGTTGGTGACTCTCCAAGCAAATGGCACTCCTGGCTACCGCAAGCTGAGTTTTGGTATAACTCCTCACACCATTCTTCTCTTGGTTGTTCTCCATTCAAGGCACTCTATGGTCATGACCCATTCGTGGGTGTTCCAGTGGATACCCCATCTGATGCTCCTCCGTTGGTTGCGGATTTTCTTGCTGATCATAAATTACATTCGGTCCTCCTTAAAGAGCATCTGGAGAAAGCACAGAAGCGCATGAAGCTCATGGCTGATCGCTTGCGCACTGATGTTTCCTTTCAAGTAGGTGACAAGGTTCTTCTCAAGTTACAACCATATGCTCAATCATCCGTGGTGAATCGTCCATTTCCTAAGCTGGCCATGAAGTACTACGGCCCGTTCACGGTTCTGCAGAAGATCGGTCAGGCAGCTTACACCCTTGATCTACCTCCTACTAGCTTAATTCATCCTACTTTTCATGTTTCACAGCTGAAGGCCTATACTCCTGACCATACTCCGGTGTTCTCCGATCTTCCACCGTTGGTCAGTCTCGACGGCTCGGACGTCCTGCCGGAAACCGTCCTCGATCATCGCCTGGTCAAGAAAGGAGGTCGCGCGGTACCTCAAGTGCTCATCAAGTGGACGAAACTTCCAGCTACGTCAGCTACCTGGGAAGACTACTATGTGCTGCGCCAACGTTTTTCAGAAGCACTCGCTTGGGGACACGCTCGCTCTCCAGGGGGGGCAGATGTCGCGACCAAGGGTCACGTGGACGGCTGAAAGGCGCCTTCAAGGAAGCGTAATAGGGTATAGAGAGTTGTGTGTGGGGCCATGTGGCCAGTGAGTGAGTCATGGGGGGATTAAACCCCGGTGGGAGAAAACTGTAAGGACATGAATGATTTTATCACTGAGAAATAGAGACTCGAGGTCAGGTCCGCCGCCTGGTCCTCCTACCCAAGTTCGCTTGTGCTGTTACTCACGTCGACGGCGATCGCCGGCGGCCACGGGGACGTTACAAAAAGTTGCAAAACACGGGTATAAACTGGTCTGTTCTGACAGCCTGAAGCCCTCGTACGAAGTGGTGCTACTGAAACTATCTGTACCCATTGTTAAGGCAGCTGAACACGAACTTTCTTCAGCCCTACCTTTGCTAAATCTGAACCCAAATCAGTCCGAAGTTGAAGCATCACTGACACTAAGCTAATGCCTAATTGCATCGGCACATGCTTCTGTTAGCAGCCACCGAGACGGAGGGTCGCAAAGGACCAGCACCCAACCAACAACATATCATCCAGCTGACACAAACAAATGAACAGTGCATACCATGACGGCACGGTAGGGACCTGTATGCTGCTTAAAGCAAGAACAGGGCTAATAACAATGCCTTGATTAGCTACGGGTCTTTTTTTTGAAATAAAAGACAACAGCACTGCCGCATCATATAAGAAGTATTGTACATAATGCATCGAAGCGAACATCACCACCACACAAACAACGCACACAACAGAACACTTCACCACTACAAACTGGAAGAGGAGCCAAAAGAAGTCACCTGCGAACTGCGCCGTCGTCACCAACGCTGTGCCACGCCAAATGTCGCGGCCCGCGGCAAGCCAAAGCGACATCTCGAACTCCTCCACCATGGGACCATCCCCCTCAAGCCGCACACACACGATTGTCGATCCCCCTGTCCCAGTGGAGCATCAGAAGAACACTCTCATCGCAGCGCCGATGAAAACCACTGATCCTAGCCACTCTGCGTGGGACCTCGCCTCTCCCACCGCCTCGCACTTCTCTGCCAAAGACTTAGATATCTGAAACCGCTATGAGAGCGACACCTCTGTCCAGCCACCGAAGTCACCACCACACCATGCGCGCCAACTCAATCCTCCAGCACCCATGGGCCCTCTGCACCTCCCTGCCAGCACGGACCAGGCGCGCCTCCTCTGCCGTTGCGCACAAGCAACACCTCCAGCCAACCACCACCACTGCCTAGCCAAGACGGGTCCCCAGATGCGTCGCCTCCAATGTTGGTACGACGCCAAAGGCGTCGCCGTCGCACGTCCAAAAATGCACAGGGTTTTCACCCTAAAGAGTCCCGTGCAGTAGGAACATGGTGCCTCACAATGGTGCCCCCAACACGGAGAACGATGCCACAAGGATGCCGCCACCATCGCCACCAACAGAGCGTCAGTGAAGGCTTTCGCCCGACTCCGCACCATGTCCGCCGCATATTCTTTGTCAAACCTGTAGTCTGCTCCTTCTCGCCACCGCAACGCCTCCACCGAAAGGAGCCCGGCACATCCCAAAACACCACCTCGGCGCCACAGTAAGCACCAGCCAGCCCCCCAGCCCCACCACCAAGGTGGCGCCGGACCAGCATCACCGTCGAGGAGGAGAAAGGGAGCACCAGCCACCCGTCGCCCGCGCGCAGAAAATGCCTCTGGCCCCGCCCGCTGGCAGAGCCAGCGACACCCGGCCGCAGTCACCGACGACGCCTCCATGGCAGCCGCAGTCACCCCCCGCGCCATCACCCACCGGCCGCCGCCGCCCAGTGCCACCCCCACCCACACACACAACTGCGCGCCCCTGTCGCGCAGCCACCAGACCCGGCCGGGGCAACACCGGATTTGGAAACCCCAACCGCCGCCGCGGTGAAGACGGCCGCCACCGCCGCCGCGAGCAGGTCGTGGGAGACGCCGCCGCCGCGACGACCGGCCCCGCCCAGGCCGCGGCCGGAGCCGGAGCCTCTTGACATGCCAACCGCCGCCTCTCTCCTGCCAACTAACTTCTGTAGAGCTGGTGCAGATCAACATGATCGTACAAATCTACAGCGATCGGCGCCACATCGCTATTGGCACATGCTTGTTACCATCAGAGTGATGCAGTGCAACGTGCAGGTTCAACCATGCAAGTGTAACATTTATTTATTTTTTTAAAAAAAAAACTAGACAAAGGCACTGCGGTCGGGAAGGTGTCAAACCGCTACACATGGGGCGCGGGATGGATCCGTGCAGGCTTCGTCAGAGTGGTGGGCAGAAGTATCACATGAGCACTAAAGAATCACGGGATAGCCAATCCAATCCATGCTCAAACAGAGATTGACTAACATAGCAGAATTTTAGGTGAAATGAACTGAACCAGCGCAGAATCCTTATGCCATTTGGGCGCTAAACTAATGTGATTGATACCTTCCACCATCCAAAAAAAAATCAAGGGTATCAGTTCACTAATTCTGTTTCCTAATCATACTTGTCCTTGATAGGCCCATTTGTCGCAACAGTAGTCATCGATGTGCGCTTCCAAGATCTCCCAGACTGACTGTTAAAAGAATAACCAGCAGACCCACCAAGATCACACAGTTGTTGCAAGCAGCATGGATGTTACTGAAATCGTAATTACACACGAGAACGCCATCACACATACGAGCGGGGGGGGGGGGGGGGGGGGGGGATGCCAGTCGAGGGAGATGGAATCCATCCCGGCAAGAAGACGAGGCGAAAATCAGAAAAGGAAATGGGAACCTTTGCCAATGGCATCAAGACGAAGGGAGGAACAAATAAAGCTCCCTTTCATGCGTCACAGAACAGAGAGGCAACGTTCTTTCCCCTTTGTTCTCTTCCCTCTTCTTGCTGCCGGGCGGGCGGTTCTTGGTGCCGGACTCCAGGGAGACGGGTGGGCGCCGTCACTGCGCCGCGACGGTGCGGGAGGACGACGGCGGCGCGGCGGAGGTGGTAGCGGCGGCGGCCGGGGAGGGAGGGGACGCCGGGTGGCCATGGGAGCTGGCGCGGTGGAGGCGGCACTTGAACGACCCCGCGTGCGTGGCCGGCGCGCAGACGCACTTGGGCGCGGCGCCGTGGCCGTGGGTGTGGCCGTGGGCGGAGGACGCGGACGACCAGCTCCTCCGCATGTGCTTCGGCGACGCCGCGGCCGCGCCGGTGGGCGTGGTGCTGTGGTGGTGGCCGTGGAACCTGCCCTCCTCCGCCGCCGTGTCCACGTAGTTGGACGCCATGAGCCCCGCCCGCCTCGCTTTCCTGCCCCTGCATCGCCGGCAATCATTAGGACGGACGGCGGATCAAATCAAACGCAAGGGCTCTCTTCAAAATCAACTGAATTTCTTTAAAAAAAATCGACTGCACGCAAGATTTTTCATGGATGGGTAAATAAAACTCGTTTAAGCGGTTAAAAGCCACACAATTCATCTTATCAAAGATCAACCTTTGATCTGATCTGATCTGCCTACACCAAATTACTACCAAGAACCCAACGAGCCCGGCTGGTGGTGATCCGTTCCAGGTTCGCTCAGCACCAAACGAACTTCTTTTCATCGAACTCCACAAGTAGCGTGTGCTTAAATTTAAAAAAATCATAAAAAAGCATGGGATCCTCAGGATCCAGAACAGGTTTGCGCTTCTCCTCTTTTTTTTTTGAGGGGTTTGTGCTTCTCCTAGTTGGGAGTAGAAGAATCGGAGGAGGAAGGCTTCCTAGGAGCTTACCGGAGCAGAGAAACCGGACGCCGATAGGCAGGAACTGAAGCGGGAGGGAGTCGGCGAGGTGCCGAGAGCGGCAATCTGCAGCGGCCCAGCGGGCACCCCTCGATTTTATACAGGCTGTGTTTAGTTCTCTCTAGTCTCTAGCTTCTCCAAATTTTCCAAACTTTCCATCACATCGAAACATTAAATATAGCAAATAACTCATATATATAGTATTAAATATAAGTAAATAAAAAAACTAATTGCATACTCCCTCCTTCCCCGTTTATAAGGCATGGTGGAACATGACACGGTCTTCTAAACAACACTTTGACCATTTATTTATCATATATTATATCACTTTTGATTATAAACTTATAATCATTGTAAAATATATTTGATTATGAATCCAATCATATGAAATTTGCATTATAAAAATAAAAATTTAATAGTCAAATTATTGGTCAAAGATGACAAGGTTTGAATCTTGATATACGTGTATGCCTTATAAACAGGGAAGGAGGGAGTAGTTTTGATGTATATTGCGAGACGAATTTTTTAAACCTAGTTAGTTCATAATAAGACAATATTTACCACATACAAACAAAAAATATTATAATACTTTTCACACACTTTTCGCATACTTTTTGCAACTAATAACAGCCACTAAGGCCTCGCCTGCCCGCGGCCAGGAATGGCACGCTGCCCCGCACCGCAGCCCCACCCATCCATACCAGGGGCCCCACCCACCATCTCGGCAGGTTGGTACCGCTGGTTTTGAAACTAATCCCGCAAGCAAAGTTAAGGCGCCAACGGATTAGCTAGCCCTGTGTCACTCACTGTGTGCCGTGGGACGTGACGCCCGTGCCCTCGTCCTGGCACGGCACGGCCCCGGCGGGCCACGGCGAAGCGGTCAATCCGGTGGGTGTTTTCTTTGGTGTGGCAGCGGGTTCTTTGAGGTGGCGGACTGGCGGGAAACGATGGGCTGGCTGGCTCTGGCTGGCTGGCAGGGAAGGCTTTGGCTTGGCGGATTGCGCAGCTGGCTCGCCGCCTGGCCCGGCGGCGGCGGCCGATCGCGTCGGTTGCGAGCGGACGCGTCGCGCCGGCCTCGGGGCTGGAGGAGGCGGCGGGAACGGGACAAGATCCTCACGCGATCGCGTTCTAGAACGAGTGGATCTGCCTCTATCCTGATCGATTTTTCTTTTTGAAAAAAATGGATCTGCCTTGTTTCCCGACGCGTGGGCAGCGGAGGCGGAGAGCGCCCACGGTTGCGGCGTGGCGCCGGGGCCGCGGGTCCAGCCCAGCATGCAGGCTCGAGGACGCCCGCGGACTCCTCGCCTCGGCAGCCGCACGGCGCGCGCACCGCGGCACCGGAACGTGGCGCGCGGCGGAACGCGATGGATCCCGAAGACCGCGAGGCGATCCGCGCGGGAGCGGGACAGCGAAGCCTGTGGACGCGCGCGCGCCGCGGAAGGAATTCTTCCTTCTCCTCTCTACCCTCCGGCGGCACGGCACGGCGCGGTGCGGCGTCTGGCCCTGGCAAGTTTCAGAGATCGCGCGGCGTGGAGGTGTCGCGGTGCCGTGGAGGCTTTCGGTTCGGCTCGTCGTCGTCTCCCTCCGCGCCGCGCCGCGCCAACGTAGATGAGTGTGGAGGATCAAACAGACGGACAAGGCACGGGCTGACGGGCAAGAACAGTGGTCGCACCTCATCAAAGCACCAGCACCCCTCCACCACACACACACACACACGCAAACAACTGTCAGGTCCGTCGACGTGTCCCGGTACTGGTACATTAAATTTTTGTGCACCGGGCTTTTTCTGAAAAAGGAAAGGGGCAGACCATTCGACCACAGAGACCAGCAGGGCGACAGCAGGGGTCAGGAAATGGCCGGCTTTCCGACCACTGAGAGCAGCATCGTCCATTATTCCTTTTAGGCAACGCTCCCTTTTCGTCCAAACTCCAATTCTCCAAAGGCAAAGGTGGTATCCACACCACGACCGAACTCTATCTCCCCCGCACCGGCCGGCCTGCATTATTGGCCCCGGTCTCATCGTCGTCCTCTCGCCCTCACCCAATTCATGTCGACATGCCGCACCGCAACGACCGGTTTGCCCACTTGCTTGCGAGAGCAGACTCCATGCGCATCCCTGTCGCCATTTCGTTCGTCTTCTCGACAGCCGATCAGGTTACACAGGAAAACCGATCCTCTTTTCAATAATAAGAAATCAGGAGGCTAGCGGCATCGTTCGTCAGCTTCGCAAAAGTCTCGGGGGCAGGCACTAGAGTAGTGCGCCGGTGGAACCGTGGAAGGAATTTGGAGGGCGATGGAGATCGATGTGAACATCTGAGGGAATAATCTGACCACCACCACGTTATCATGATCAGGACTTTTTCCTTGGGAAAGGCGTCGATCTTGGCTTGGCAGGGGACGAACGAAAGCAACGGGCCGCGACCATGGATCCGATCGACCAAAGCATCTTGGCAGGGAACATCTTGCGCGTGTAATTTTTTTGAAATAAAATCTTTTCATATTTGAAGTATTAAATATATACTAATTATAAAATTAATTACAGAACTCGTCTGTGCACTACGAGACAGATCTAATGAGACTAGTTAATCCATCATTAGCATATAGTTACTGTAGCAATTTAGTATCTAATCATGGTCTAATTAGGCTCACTAGATTCGCCTCGTAATTTACAAGCAAACTATGCGATTAGTTTTTATTTCATCTAATTTTAATACTCCATGCATATAAAATTCTTATTTGATAGAATAATTTTGAAATTTAGAATTTTGCAACTAAACAAGGCCTCCAGTGCTGTCATGCGCAAGGCATCAGCATGCAATTCAAGTACAAGTACTAGTAGCAAGAGCTTTGGAGTATGTCTACGTGGGGACACTAGAGCAGAGCTAGCGCAGTGTATCGGCAACAACATCGTGAAAGTTGAAAATGAAAGGGAACACTGGCAATTATTCAATTTTTTTTCGTAGGAGTGAAGTCTTTGCATTGGTTATCGAAGCTGCCGTGGGGTTTGGGACTTTGGGTTATTGGTGAGCCTTGTCTCCCTTGGAGCCTGCAGCAGGTGCACGCATCTGCATAAGAAAGCCCTAAAATAAACGAAGTCAACCAGAACTGGATGATACTTCACGAAGTTGCTCACATAATCCAATTATCCAAGCCGGAGATTTTCAAGGGTAGGGTTGGTGTTAGATATGTAGGCAATTTTCGGTATATTTTAATTCTAAATATTAATATCAATTTCATAATATAGATGAGTGATAATGTGTGTACAAAATATGTGCATGTGTTCATATTATTCTCACTAATAACCATGAACAAAGAATTAAACCAGAGTAGGTTTAGTAAGTACCCCAAGGCGGGACCAGTGCCGGAGGCACCGGTTGCGCCGTTACCAGCTGGAATAGACATGTTATTCGACTGGTCTTGCTCGAAGTAGCCGAACTATGTCGATGCAGGAAGATGTTCGCAGTGCAGTCCCACGAACGGTTATGCCGGGAAGCAGACGAAGTAGTCGTTCGCACGAGCGGTTACGCCGGGAAGTAGACGAAGGAGTCGTTCAGGGAGCGAGCAGTCGCGTCAAGACGCTTCCCAAAAACCTAATTGCCCGCGTCCCGTGCAGGACCTTCAGCGAGCAGAGGTTCCGGAGGCCCTGCTCTCGCTAGACCTGTGCGCGCAGTGCTAGCGGTGGGGAAGGCAGAAAGCAGCTGAGGGAGAAGGGAGAGGTCTCCTGAAGAGGAGTACCTGGATGAGTGACGATGAGAGGAGAGGGTGCTGGTTTATATAGGCACGATATGCCTCAGGTTCAACGAATCTGGACATCATGAATGGCTTTAATGAGCGGCAGTTAATGTGCCTCAAGTTCAACGAACCTGGACGTCGTAAAGAGCCTTCAATGTCCGGTCATTAGTGACGACATTAACCCTCTGTTTTAATACTCTTTACTGCAAAACATCCTTCTCATCTCAGCACATCACGTCGCACCGCACCGCACCGGCACCTGCACGTCACGTCCGGCCGCGCACGCGCACCGCCCGTCCGGCCGGCCGCGCCTCGCCTCGCCTCGCCTCGCCTCGGCCACGGCGCGGCGCGGCGAGCGAGCGCACGCGCGTGTGGTTCACCGTCCTCCTCGTACCGGCTTCACAAGTGGTGTACACGAAGTCCACCTTTTAAGTCGGTTGAGATCCTCCTCAATTCCCGGTACGGAATTAAGTATTGATTCCCTAGCATTAATAGTGGGCTTTAAATTCTTTTAATGCTTTAGAAGTAATGGGCCAAGCCCATTACTCCAACAATCCCCACCAAAAAATTCAAGCCACACTAGAAATACCCTCATTCCCTCATTGATATACCAGTATTCGACAGAGACTGTTAAGTTGAACTTCCATCTAGGACAAAGGCTACACTTATTCACAACTGTGCAATGGACTATGCCTTGAATTGCCAGTTTTGTGCAAACAAGTTTGACCAGAGCCCTACACTGGTACTAGGCTGCAAAAGCATCCCCGCGGTTTGGAGCTTATAAGTCATACTCCAGGCCCTTCATGAGTTTCTAGAGAATACCCAATTCTCATAGACCATGACCAGTGGTCAAACTCATATAGGTGTGTTCCTTTCAGATGTTCTGTAGGACAACATCTTTGTTTCAAGAAAACAACTCATTTGTTTAAAAGAAACCACCTGGCACACATTAAGATATAGACCAACCTGCCATACAGATTAGAAGAGAAATGCACCTTATACACGGAATGAGCTCTTTTCACAAAGGTTCTCTTCTCACAGTCAGACTTTAGTTTGTTTCACCATCCTAATTCACGGGATCTCCGATCACATAGGACAGGTTTCCACTATAGAATGACTCACGTGGGTCTCAAGCCCAATTCCATAGATGTATTGTCTATCACATTTCGTGAAAAACCCTTTGTAAACTGATCTGCCAGATTTTTAGCCGTCTGAACATAGTCCAGGGCTATAACTCCGGAGTTTCTCAATTTTCTGACAGATTTCAACCGCCTTTTCACATATCTAGATGACTTCATGTTATCCTTTGAACTATTCACCTTGGCAATTACCGTTTGATTGTCACAGTTCATTAGGATTGCCGGTAACGGTTTTTCAACTATCGGCAAGTCCATAAGGAGCTCACGAAGCCACTCAGCCTCAACAGTGGCGGTATCTAATGCTGTGAGTTCTGCTTCCATAGTTGACCTCGTTAAGATGGTCTGCTTGCAAGACTTTCAGGAAATAACTCCACCACCAAGTGTAAACACATATCCACTTGTGGCCTTTATCTCATCAGCATCAGAAATCCAATTTGAATCACTATACCCTTCTAGTACCCTTGGGTATCCGGTGTAGTGAATTCCGTAGTTCATTGTCCCCTTCAGATAGCGCATTACTCTTTCAAGAGCCTTCCAATGATCATCTCCCGGGTTTGAAACAAACCGGCTCAGTTTGCTTACAGCAAACGAGATGTCAGGTCTTGTAGTGCTCGCTAAATACATTAATGAACCAATGATCTGAGAATATCTCAGCTGATCTCGCATTATCCTTTTGTTCTTTCTAAGAATTAAACTGGCATCATATGGTGTTGAGACAGGTTTATAGTCGCTATAACCAAAGCGACTTAACACCTTCTCCACATAGTGAGACTGTGTAAGAATCACCCCACCATTGATCTCTTTTACCAGTTTTATATTAAGGATAACATCAGCTTCTCCCAGATCCTTCATCTCAAAATTTTGAGATAAAAACTCTTTGACTTCCTTAATCACATTAAGGCTAGTGCCAAAGATCAGTATGTCATCCACATACAAGCACAAAATCACTCCTTCAGCCCCACCATAGCGATAGTACACACATCTGTCAGCTTCGTTCACAACAAAGCCGGCAGAGGTCAAAGTTCTATCAAATTTTTCATGCCACTGCTTAGGCGCTTGCTTGAGACCATATAAAGATTTTAACAACTTACAAACCATTCCTTCTTGACCCTTTGATACAAACCCATCCGGCTGATCTATATAGATCTCCTCTTCTAACTCTCCATTGAGGAAAGCCGTCTTAACGTCCATCTGATGAACGAGAAGACCATAAGAAGCTGCTAAGGAAAGTAACACTCGAATTGTGGTCAATCGGGCAACTGGTGAATAAGTGTCAAAGAAATCTTCTCTTTCTTTTTGGGTATAACCCTTGGCCACAAGCCTAGCCTTGTACTTTTCAATAGTACCATCTGGCCTAAGCTTTTTCTTGAACACCCACTTGCATCCAACCGGTTTACATCCATAAGGACGTTCAACGACCTCCCAGGTTCCATTAGACATAATAGAATCCATCTCACTCCTTACTGCTTCCTTCCAATAGTCAGCATCAGGAGATGAATATGCCTCTTCAATAGTTCTGGGTGTATCATCTATGAGGTATACAATGAAATCATCACCAAAAGACTTTACAGTCCTTTGTCTCTTGCTCTTTCTCGGAGCATCATTGTTATCCTCCTCAGGATTTTCTACAAGTATATGTTCATTGTGTTCTATCGGCTCAGCAGAGCCATCATCCTCGATGAACTCTTACCTAGATGAACTTGTTTCATCTCTCATGGGAAAAATGTTTTCAAAAAATGTAGCATCTCTGGACTCCATTATAGTACCAACATGCATGTCAGGTACTCCAGATTTCACTATTAAAAATCTATATCCAACGCTGTGAATAGCATAACCTAGAAAGATACAATCCACAGTTTTAGATCCAATCTTACGTTTCTTGGTTATTGGCACACTCACTTTTGCCAAACAACCCCATGTACGTAAGTATGACAATGTTGGCCTTTTCTCCCATTCCTCGAATGGAGTTATCTCTTTATTCTTTGTAGGAACACGGTTTAGGACATGACATGCAGTCAATATAGCCTCACCCCACCATTCCTTGGAAAGTCCCGTTGTATCTAACATGGCGTTAACCAAATCCGTTAGAGTGCGGTTCTTTCTTTCAGCAACCCCATTTGACTGAGGTGAATAGGGAGGCGTCCTTTCATGAATAATACCATGTTCCTCGCAGAATAAAGTAAATAAATTTGAGAAATACTCGCCACCACGATCTGACCTAACTCTTTTGATCTTTCTCTCAAGTTGGTTTTCTACTTCAGCTTTATAGATTTTAAAGTAGTGTAAAGCTTCATCTTTTGACTTCAACAAATAGATGTAACAAAATCTAGTACTATCATCAATCAAAGTCATGAAATATTTTTTACCATCTTTTGTCAACACTCCATTCATTTCGCACAAATCGGAATGAATTAATTCTAAGGGTGTCAAGCTCTTTGCCTCCGCGGTCTTATGAGGCTTACGAGTTTGTTTTGATTCAACACATACATGACACTTAGAATTTTTGACAAAAGTGAACTTTGGAATTAAGCTCAAATTAGCTAAGAGCATCATACAACCAAAATTAACGTGACAAAGCCTCGAATGCCAAACATTTGTTTCATCAACGTTAATAACATTGTATGCAATTTTATTACAAACATCTGACAAAGAAAGACGGAACAAGCCTCCGCTTTCATAACCTTTTCCAACAAGGGAAAATTCGATTCATGCCACCACAACTCCGTGAAATTAGATTTTCAACATGAGATCCAATTTCACGGAGTTGTGGTGGCATGAATCCAACTGACCCCAACAACAAAAGTACCAAACTTAGACAAGATACATTTATTGGACTCAAAGACTAATTTGAAACCATCTCTACACAGTAGAGAGCCGCTGACTAAATTCTTCTTGATGGTGGGGACATGCTGCACGTTCTTCAGCTGCACAGTCTTCCCCGAAGTAAACTTCAGATTTACCGTACCAACACCAAGAACACGCGCATGTGATCCGTTCCCCATCAGCAAGGAGGAAGTCCCGCCGGTCTGGTAAGAAGAGAACAAAGAAGCATCAGCACAAACATGAATATTAGCACCAGTGTCAACCCACCACTCGGGTGAACCAAAGACTGAAAGAACAGTAGGTAATAAATTATCGTACCCCGAAGTTCCTCCAGGCTCGCTAATAACCATGTTGGCGGAGTCGTTGCCTTTGCGGTTCGGACACTTTGCAGCAAAGTGATCCGTACTAGCGCACACATAGCAAGCTCCCGTCTTCTTCTTCTTCTTAAAAGTGGTTGTCTTCTTAGTCTTTGGTTGGTTCTGCGGTGGCTTTTTCTTGTTCTTGTGGGAGTTGTTCTTCTGAACAATATTGATACTTGAAGCACCAATAACTCCTTTCCCACGTATGTCCTTTGCTCTTGCCTTCTCCTCAACATCAAGAGTCCCTATGAGTCCATCTATTGTGAACTCATGTCTCTTGTGTTTTAGAGAAGTAGCAAAGTCCCTCCAAGAAGGTGGCAGCTTAGAGATTATACCTCCGGCCACAAACTTATTGGGTAACACACATGGGGACTCTTTGCTGCAATTTTTGAGATCTTTTGCCAGAGTATGTATTTCATGAGCCTGTTCCAATACAGAACGGTCTTCGACCATCCTGTACTCAAGGAACTGCTCCATGATATACAACTCACTCCCGGCGTCAGATACTCCATATTGAGCCTCAAGAGCATCCCACAATGCTTTGCCAATTGGCAGCCGGATATAAGAATCCACCAGGTTATCACCGAGAACACTAATGATCAAGCCTCGAAAGAGAATATCAGCCTCATCGAACGCACTCCCTTCCTCTGGAGAGAATTGTTCAGGCTTATCCTCTTTCACATGGATCACTCTCGATAGTGTTAACCACAGTATAAGCCGCTCTTGCCAACATTTGTAATTTGAACCATCAAAAGGTGGTGGTTTGATTGATGCAGCAAAGCTAGATACCGAAAGCCTATTAACACATTTAGGTTTTTGGAATGTTAGATATCTAGGCAATTTTTGGTATATTTTAATTCCAAATATTAATATCAATTTCATGATATAGATGAGTGATAATGTGTGTACAAAATATGTGCATGTGTTCATGTTATTCTCACTAATAAGCATGAACAAAGAATTAAACCAGAATAGGTTTAGTAAGTACCCCAAGGCGGGACCAGTGCCGGAGGCACCGGTTGCGCCGTTACCAGCTGGAATAGACATGCTATTCGACTGGTCTTGCTCGAAGTAGTCGAACTATGTCGATGCAGGAAGATGTTCGCAGTGCAGTCCCACGAACGGTTACGCCGGGAAGTAGACGAAGTAGTCATTCGCACGAGCGGTTACGCCGGGAAGTAGACGAAGGAGTCGTTCAGGGAGCGAGCAGTCGCGTCAAGACGCTTCCCAAAAACCTAATTGCCCGCGTCCCGTGCAGGACCTTCAGCGAGCAGAGGTTCCGGAGGCCCTGCTCTCGCTAGACCTGTGCGCGCAGTGCTAGCGGTGGGGAAGACAGAAAGCAGCTGAGGGAGAAGGGAGAGGTCTCCTGAAGAGGAGTACCTGGATGAGTGAGGATGAGAGGAGAGGGTGCTGGTTTATATAGGCACGATATGCCTCAGGTTCAACGAACCTGGACATCATGAATGGCTTTAATGAGCGGCAGTTAATGTGCCTCATGTTCAACGAACCTGGACGTCGTAAAGAGCCTTCAATGTCCGGTCATTAGTGACGACATTAACCCTCTGTTTTAATACTCTTTACTGCAAAACATCCTTCTCATCTCAGCACATCACGTCGCACCGCACCGCACCGGCACCTGCACGTCACGTCCGGCCGCGCACGCGCACCGCCCGTCCGGCCGGCCGCGCCGCGCCTCGCCTCGCCTCGGCCACGGCGCGGCGCGGCGAGCGAGCGCGCGCGCGTGTGGTTCACCGTCCTCCTCGTACCGGCTTCACAAGTGGTGTACACGAAGTCCACCTTTTAAGTCGGTTGAGATTCTCCTCAATTCCCGGTACAGAATTAAGCATTGATTCCCTAGCATTAATAGTGGGCTTTAAATTCTTTTAATGCTTTAGAAGTAATGGGTCAAGCCCATTACTCCAACAGTTGGTTCATCGATATTTTTGCAAATATATAACTCATTCCTAGGCTGATCAGGTCAGAGATGGGCTGCGCTTCCAAACTTTAGATTAGCTGAGGATGTTTACTGATTTGAGCTTGTTTGGATTATCGCGTATCGTTGCTAAGGTTAGTCCCAATGGATAGTTTCATTTTGTTGTTTCCAAAAGTGCCACGTCACCAAAACACAAATAAAATCATGGATGAAACTCACTCCACAATATATTGTTTCATACTATTTGCTATTTCATAGGCTCTCATCACATTTAATTTTAAGACTCATCAAGAATTGGTAACTGTGCATGTATAATTTTATCTAGATGGAACTCGTTTCATCTTTTTTTTCTATTAATCTAGTGTCACATCATCTAAAATGGTAATATGAGACCCTATTCAATGTGCATGAAACTCTTATAAAATCTCTACTGCGAGCTAGTGACCTAAGAATCAGCAGAAGGAAAAAAAAAAGAGAACTGTGGTTTGTGGGATGAAAATTCTCTGCGGCGGTGCCGCACCGCGCCTGCTGTGCGACACCGCCTAAATTCCTGCCGCGTGGCACTACGATCTCATCTCTTTGCTGCAGCTCAGGGAGCCCAGCCACCGCAGGCTGTTTCCCCGATCGATCGCCCGAGCCGAGCCCGGCGATTAAGCCGGCCAATTCTTTGGACTTTCCGTTGATTGGAGGCTCGCTCTGATCCGTAAAATCGAGCCGCCTTAATCTCCATCGCACAAAATCATATTGCTCTAGTTTTCTATATATATTATGTCCGCAGCTTTCATCAATGGAGGATTTTATCGCCGAGCAAATGCAGATAATAGGATCAGAGGGGAGCATGATCCGTATCCTTCTGCCATCTCAACTCCCACGGCCGACCAGGCTGACACCATCGCTGTGGTTGCATCCATCATTACTGCTGCTATTTCATTTTATTGCGTTTCTTCGCCAGGATCATTTCGGACCCCACCATTAGCCAGTCGCTGGTACCTTCAGAGATGATGACCAAGCCATCGTACCTCAGGATCCTCCAACTGATGATGTACGTAGTTGTTCAAAGCTAACTAGTATGCATGTTCGCCCAAAAAGATTGCTGGTTTGTTACAGCTTGTCTTTCACACACGTCAGTCTGCTACCTGATGAGATGAGGACGTGAGGTCCCTGATGATGTTGTGGCTCGATCTAATTTTGGAGCCGGCTTCGATAGACGCCGTGAAATTGGCTCGATGTTTGTTTGGCATATGGCTCGAGCGGACGGGACGGGGCTGCGCCTGGTGGGACCAGTATACCACGCGGCAGGAATCTGAGCGGTGTCGCACGGTAGGCGCGGTGCGGCACCGCCGCAGAGAATTTTCTTCCTGGTTTGGGACTCGGTGGGGGCCGAATTCGCCGTTCTCCAATCAAACTAGTATGGTGCCTGGTTTGGAGCAACCTAACACCGCGGCGCCTTGAGCTGGTTAACATCGCCGTTCTCAGCTGCATCAACTCGGTCGTGTATTAAACAGAAAAGAACATAGGAAGAAAATGAAAAACATGAACAAGAGCTTTGTTAAAAAAAGATGAGCATAATATAACGTTATCTAGGGAAATGATGCGCAGCTGTTAATAAAGAAAAACAAAGAATTGGAAATGTTCGCTGCATCCAGCCAACAGTATTTTTCTCTCACACTAAACCAGCACCATCTAGCAGCCACCAGCCAACCAGTAGTATTTTGCTCTCATAATAAATCAACACCAGCCACCAGCCACAGCAAACAGAGTGAGAAGCGCGCACTGGTACAGGTACCAACGGGGCCTCAAAGAAAACCACATAAACAAACGATTGACACTGCTGAGATACAGTTCTGCATCTACCCTGTTACTAAAGCAGGAGAAAAATAAAAACTTGGCTGAAAATTCACAACTTGGGGCCAAAGCAGTGTTGCCATTTCTGTAGCATATCCCACATGAAAAATAGCAGAACACAACAGGAACAAACAGGGAGCCTACTGACTAAAAGATCCAGCATACTTGCTTTTCTTTGAAACACAGCAGCCCAGGAGTCATAATTTGGAAAACTACACCCATCCAGGCAATGTAGAAATCTGTGTGTAATGCCACCTTGGGCACGAGAAGATGGTTTCATCATATATTCAGTTCAAATCACCTTGGAAACAAATTATATATCAAATCATATAAGCAACCAGATCTCTCACTTAGTCACTTTGCGTTGCAACAGGCTGGCAACAGACAACCACAGGCATGAGGGGGAAATCCGAAAATATACTGCACACGCATGACTTAGATATTCAAATTGAAACAAGGTGCCAGGAGTATCTTGGCACTGTAACAAACATATTGTGCTCCTTTGAAGTATCATATAACTCACTACAGTAACATTAAAATTTGATGGCGTGTACTTGCTGCTGTCTGCTAACGTTTATCACATTTCACAATGGATGTAACTTATTTTCCTTTATGTCGGGCCGGCTGAAGACTCACTGGATTGAAGAATGACACGACCGGTAAAACAAAAATTATAACAGTGATACCTTTTTCTCAGCACATTAACAATCTCTGAGAATACAACTGAGATAGCATATGTTTATATTATTCTAGGTGAGCAATCTTTGCATAAGACATACATCTCAGATGACTTACTAGTCTTCTAAGATCTTCAGCAAACTATTTCAAGGTTAACCAATGATGGGGAGTCTAGACGTGCAGAATTGCAAAGGGCCCTGTGTGAATACAAAACCTGGACCAAAAGAAATAGCATACTGGAAAGAGTCTTCATAGTATACTATTATATAAAGAAGCAGCAAACAAAGGCCAAGTATATATTTCTATAAAATGAAGAACCCCAAGCATCTGAACAACATGTGGGTTTAAGGTCCACTCAAGCTTGAATGTAGGATGATGTAGGAAAGAGATCAAGAACTGAAGTTCTGACATGCCGGCAAGCGCACATCAGTCAAAGGAACCATGTGGAACACGGTACAAAATGGTTGTCGAACTGCATTGTTCTGACTCCGGAAAGGTGAATACTAGGTTCAAGCATAGATGCGCACAAGTAAAAGAAGAAACATCAGGTATAGGTATTCCTATGCAAACAAAAGAGCATACTGCTAGAACTATGACAAATTTGGCATGCATTGATTATGCAGATCTGACACTGATTGGAAATGGCAGAACGCAACTCGGAGCATGCTAACTGAAGGCCAGTTTTTTTGCTCCATTTCTTCATTGATTGTACAGATTCAGGAACTGACAATGCTGGAGGGCAGTCTCAAGGCCCGGGAGAATACAATGGATGTCTGGTGCTTGGTGATGCAGGATCTGTTGCTGTGTCTCCTACCCAGTGAGCTCGGAAGGCTTAGGGAGCAATGGCTCAACGAAAAGAGGTACCTGCTGTCAAGAGGCTCGGTTGAGGAATGGCTCAATGTCAAGAGGCACCTGTTCTGAAGAAGCTCGGTGGCAAGGCAGAGTCGCAGGCAATGGACACCAAGCTAAGCGTTGGCTCAACTGAAAAGTGTGTGTTTTTTTGTGTGTCCCTGATGTTGCTTTGTTGCATTCAGGCTTCTGTTTGGTAATCGTCTGTTGTCAGGTCTGAAGTGTGAGTTTTGGAGACTTAGCTCTGTATTTCTAACGATGGGTGTTGTGAAACTTGGAACTGCAAACGCTTTAACCTTGTCTTGTTGCAATGCATATGGACAGGGGCTTTGTCCATTTAACTCTAAAGATAGAGGCCTTTGTAGTGTAGTTCATGTGAGGCATCAGACTCTCCTCTATTATACAAAAATCATAATCTGTCCAACATTATCTGGAAACTACAGTATCGATTGATATCTTGAAACTACTTCAGTCAAGGCATTATTGAAATATGTGAGCTGAACAGATGATGAGGTGATACAGCCAGATTTAATAATTTTATCAACATTACTTGAAATCATATAAATACCTAGACCTCATCTTCTTCCCTTAATAACTTCTATGACAGTGGGAAAGAAAACTTACAGCATATTAAGTTCTAAGCATATATCTCCACACTTGTGACCTTCAAGTGGTAAAATAACTTGAATGGTTGCTGATTCGACATCCTGGACGCTCTGCAATTGAAATGCAGGGCCTTGCCAGCCATCCAAAGGGTCCTGTGTAAAACAAAACATGAACCAGGAAAAATAGATAAAAAAAAAGAGTTGCCTCCACAGCATTATGTAATAAGTAGTAAAGTCTGTATCATGTATATCCTTTTCATAATGAAGAACTAAGCATAAATGTGGGCTCAAGGTCCATGTACCAATTATATACAATAAAATATTTCTTTTGTAAACAGCAGAATTAGTTCAGCTCTCTTGGTCACTGAAGCTTGCAGGTAATGTGTGGACAAGAGGAGGCAAGAGGGCAAGAACTGAAGCACTTATCTTAGCAAACTGGACAAAATGGTTGCAGAAACTACATATTTCAACAAAGATACTAGGAAGATTATGATACTGAATAAAAAAGTACCATACAAGTAGCAGTATGAAAACATAGCAGTTTTACTGAATGGTTATGCTACCCAACAATTTGCACTATTGGCCAATCATTCATCACAATTTCACATGCTAGTATTGTTCGGCTAACTGACGACTCGGCGGTTTGAACACACAAAACGAAAGTTATAAAAGTAATACATTGATGACGTAGTACATAAAAAGGTCTTAGGATAATACAATTGAGCTAGAAGCCTAGCACAGAGGTACATTTCATATAACCTACTCATTGCCAGAATATCTTCTGCAAACTAAAGGATAAGGCATCTCATCTCTAGTCGCATGCACAAACTAATCTAACTGCTTAAAAGTTAAATCGATGACGCGGATACTAAATTTTTTGAGATTTGGCTGCTTTCTCTTTCTCCCACATATTAACGAAGACAGAAGGACAAGCCCTTTTAAGGTGCAGATATCCTTGGCTTGCCACCACCTCATTTATTGTATCAGAAGAGTTGATATAGTCAATACAAGCATCTTTGAGCCTTCTGCAGTTATGCTGGTCTGCTAGACATAGAGTGGTCGCAACAGTTTCAACATCAAGACTTCCACAAAGGATTCCCCCACAAATCAGCTTGAGCCTCTCCATGGCATATCTATCTGCGGCCACAAGCAGGTGCTTCATCATTTCCTTTTCATCGCTGTCAATATCCTCCATTGCGGGCAATGAGTCTGTGTAGATGAAGTGAAGCAATGCCTTGAAAACAGGAGCCTGCATGTCTTCAATTGTTATGCACTCTCTGTTTCCCTCCCCTACAGGCCCGTAGAGCTGCGCCTTGAAGACCGGTGATCGTGTCGCGACAATAATCTTGTGCACAGGGAAAATCTCCCCTTGAACAACGAATTTCACATCTGCTCCTTCCTCTGACTCCAACAATTTTCCAAAGTTAACCGACAAGTCTGAAGGAGGCACCACCAGATCCTCAGAGATCACGGCCATCTCGGCTACCTGTGGTTCCTTGATAACAGTAACGTCGCACTCGATCACGACGCGGTCATCGTGTATGTGCCCAGAGGCTTCCATATCGCTCGTGCTAATGAACTTGTACAAGTGCAAGCCACGGTTCTTACCCACGTCCATGGTGGTAAACAGGGTCGGTGCGTTCCTCCAGCTGGCCGGCCACGGTGCTCCGGCATGGTGCATCAATCTGAGGCAATAGAGCGCTCTCACCTCGGCTTCCTCGCTCAGAAGCTCCAGACAGATACAGAAGGAGTCTCTGCCATCCCCTCTGTGGAGTCCATCGGGGTAGAAGCGGACGCACCAGTCGAAGCCGCCGACGGTGAAGGCGGCGGACCGGATGAAGCGGCCCGCGCCGAGACCCTTGTGCAGGCTGAACCCGTCGACCTCGAACGTGTGCGTGGCGTGCGCCGTCTCCGCCGTGCACCGCGACGCCGTCCTCATCCTCGGACGCTGAGGTGCCGCCGCCGCCGCCATTTTTGTTGTTTGCTCGCGGAGGAACCGAGGGCGGTCGAGGAGGTGGTGAGAGGACGGCGGCGCGGCGCGGCGTGGAGAGTAGATCTGGTTGCGGTTGCGGGGGACGGGGGCGTGGCGCCTCGAAGGGAACGGCGGCGTGGTGGGGGAGCCGTGGAACGGGGGAAGGTTAGGGGAGCGAGAAATTTGTTTTTCTTCGAAAAGAGACGCTCATCTACGCATTTTGGCCCTTTTGGTAACGATTTTGAGCTGGTTCCGGCAAAAAAAAACCTGTAATTGGTGTTTAACTTGCAATTACAGGCAAAAAAACCTGTAAAACCTGTCGTATAATAGCAATACAGCAAAAACATTATCTTGCCGCGTTCATTTGCAGTGAATATTGAAAATAGGTAATAAATACTCTTTTCTTCCACGAACTATAGAATTTTGGCACAATTTGGAGAAGCACCTTGTCCCCCGTTTTATCAACAATCGGTTTCCTCTAGAACGATTCCCACACTCCATTAGGAGGACAGGATATATGAATAGTAAAACATAAGAAAGTTTCCCAAGTCAGCAACTAAGACCACACTCCGATTTTTATTTAAAGGAATAGAAACATTAACTAAAATACAGAAGATAAATGTCCCACAACTAATAACAACAGGGCTAACAGATCAAACCCTAAATTTGAACTGAATGCTGGTAAAGCCAGCAACAATCCTACAGTCCTAGACTTATGCAAGTGAGCAGAAACTAAGACCATTACAGTTTGTTCATCACGGTCTTTATTTATTCAATACAATACAAACGCACCCAATTCCTATCTGAAAACACATAGAATTCGACTTCAATACTTGGCTGCCACATGCCGCGGATCTTCTCACATACCTCCTTTGCTGGTGGAGGAGCAGAGTCCGTCATATATTTCAGGACAACCTTTTTCAGGACTGCTGCATTGCATCTGGACAGTTGCTCCACAAATTCCAGTGCCCCATGATAACTTGTATCGGAAGTGATTTCTACTTCTTCAAGTGAATTGAGAGATATATCATCAATCCTGTGACTCTCTTCCAAGAGACAAGGGCAAGGTGGCAGGCAAGGTTGCCTCTGGAAATAAGAAAAGCCAGTATTAGTGTACCAGTGTAGAGTATATGTCGTAAAAAGAAAAACTAAGTCTGCCTTTTTTTTCTACTGTGATATTCGCTAGGCTCTAAATCAAGCATACATCCATGCAAGGATTGCATACCCACCTCCCTTTTTTTATAGTGAATCCAAACCAATAGCCAAAGAAGAAGAAAAAAAAAGGCACTAGTTAGAGACAGAACCATCACACTGGTCGAATGGTTCATATAGCCTACAAACATTTTGAATACACCATACTCATAACCTCAGTCACGCCTCAAGGAAAAGCAGATAAGGAAACTCTCCATTTTCAAACAACAATTAAAAGGTTAAATGATCCATGGCGCAAATAAATTAAGAAGATTCCTAGTAGAGGTAAAAAGATTTAGAAATCACCATTTCGTAGTCGCTGGTATCAAGTAAGAAAAGCTTCCTAGTACTACTGCAACTCCTCAAGAGATGCAACATGCCTGGCACCAGGCCATGGTAATCCCACCCTGAGGATATTCTCAAGATCTCACACTTGGGCAGATTGCTAGTTTCATTCAAGAAACTTTGGTAGGCAGCTACTCCCTGTCACGAGTAGAAATAAAGTAATCACTCGATTGTCAGATAAACAAAAACAATTCCTTTTGACGAGACCAAACACTGAACACACACCTCTGGAATGAACATGCCCAGTTTCAATTCATCAACTTGGTCGAATTGTTGCATAAGGGATGCATTTAAACCAAGTTCTAGCAGCCGGAGGCGACAGCCAACATCATCAAACCGGTGGCGGTGACGATTGTAGACAGTGAGAGACCAGTCTACCTCTGCAAGCTTCGGGGCAGAGATTCGTGCCTCATGGACAGGGGCAGACACAGACAGCTTTTCCAGTCTTGGCGCCGCGATCTCCAGCCGCAGTGTTGTCCTGACGGAGAACCACAGCGATCGCAGCGAATCAGAGCGTATCGAAACGTCCGAAGCAGTGACCAGCACGACGGCGAGCGTCAGGTCCATCAGGCACGGGCACTGCGTGCAGACAAGGGCGATGAGCTCGCCGGCTTCCATCCGGCAAGATTGTATCCTCAGGTTGGTGAGCGCCCGGAACAAGCCGGCCGACGGGGGCCGGACCCGCCAATCCCCATCGAGGCTGAGGTCGAACGTTGCCACGCCTTCGCACGCCGGAAGGTGGAGCACCGCCTCTTCCCCGGGGGCCTCCGGCGGCGGCTCGGGCACGAAGAGCAAGACCGTGCCCACCACGCGCTCAGAGGCGAAGCGCAGCCACGGCTCGACGCGCCCGGCCGGGACGCCGCCGCGGCCATGGTCGCCCGGCGGCAAGACACAGAGTCTCTCCAGGGTCGGGGCGGCGCAGGCGGCGAGGGCAGCGTCGACGGCGTCCAGGAACGCGGGCAGCGGCAGCCGCCGCGGCGCGTCGAGGCGGTACCCGAGGACGAGCTCCGGCAGCGGCGCCCAGACGTGGCACCAGCGGCGGGAGAGCGCGCCGGTGCGCACGGCGCTGCGGGCGGAGCCGAGGCGGGCGAGGATGGCGTGCAGCAGCTCGTCGGGGAGGCCGCTGATGCGGTCCTCGCCGTCGCCCATGAGGGGCGGAGGTGGGCGGCGGGCGGCGGCGGCGCGATTCGATCCGTTGCGATCCGTTCCTATGAGATCCTACTATCTATCTATAGGCCGGTTGACCGGGTCCAAACCGTTTCAGGTTCCTCTGGATGCGTTTGGGCTTTGGCAGATGGGCGTTCGGCCCGACGGCATCGATTTTGGCCCTGTTGTCTTCGGTGGGCCTTCACGTTTGGGAAAAAGTTCGTTCACGGCCCCTCAACTTTCTGCAACATTTTTTTGGAACAAAATTTAAAATTTCAAGAACATAAAATGTTCCGCAACACTTTTCTAGATTATATTTCGTAACGAATCAAATGTTTCATAATATTTTTCTGAAATATTTTTCTATAAAATACTAGAAACAACACTGGCGCGGCTTTTTGTCCCGCCTTGGAGCAGACCAGCTTGGATTTCTATGTCACAATCAAATTGAGGCATTGATAAGTTAGAGCGGTTTATGTTGTTATAGCTCGTCTTTTGGGAGCAAATAGCGTGCCATCATTGATTTATCCTTTTAGCTATATTTATATCGGACATACATACTTAGAGTAAATGATGTTGCTGAGTTTCTATCTTATCGAATCACATTCTGTTCTAGGATCCCACCTCAACAAAAGGAAAGAGCGTACCCAAAGTTCAATAGCTTTACATCCGCTATTGTGATCATGATTTTTCTACCCTCAGGAAGATCATTGTTCAAATTGTTCGAAAGAGGTACTTAGGGCATGTATAACGCCCATTAAAACATCGTCTTTATCTAGTTAATTGTGATTAACGAGGTGATTTGGGATCGAACCGCAAGGTGCCGTCGTCTCGGAAAATGACGACACCAGCTCGTGCTCCAACGCAATGCAGACAGCTCGTCATGCGTTGTATGGAATGGCTTCAAGTCACCGACGGAGTCGACGGATGCAGTGCGCCCACTAAGCTTTGGCGCCAAATCCTCCCTTCTGCGCCACACTCACCTCAGGGGCGTCCTTTGACATGTGCGGGCTGCGCGACCGCACAGGGCCTTAAATTTGAAGAGCACCTAAAATATGAAGTGTATCTTATGTATAGTAATATAGGAGATTTCATTTTTGTTAATTTGCAGCTAATCCATAGCAAAATGAGCCTCAAATTGCACTCATAAGTCGATCGATCGTCGAATCCCAGCCTTCCGCTCGGCGGCCGCGGAGGCGCTCGACTCGATCCCCGATACCTAGGACAAGACCGATGCCACTTCCTCTTCAATAGCTATCACGCACTGACACTCGTAGCTCAGCCTTGCGGAGGCGGAGAGGACTCGTAGCTCAGCCTTGCGGAGGCGGAGAGGACTCGCGCTTGGTGATCGCATGTTTCGCGAGGCAACAAATACATATGTCGCTTCTTGAAATAAAAATTCATATGTCGTCTTTGCGCATAATAATAATGTACTGCTGCATTCCTTTATTCAGTTTATTTTCCATCCAGATGTATATATCCAGTTTGCCCACGCACCACAAGATCACACAACAACTACATTGAGATGCCAACACACAAACATGTGTAGTCTTCTAGTCTACAGCTTGCTGCGGCAGGCTCATCTTTGAACTTCTTCACACGCAGATACACGCACGCACCACCCTTGTGCTCCCGGCCACCGAACTTGCCCCCCGTGCGGCGCTACACGGCGAGGAACCCCCTGGCGATGCGGCCGTCGGCGCCCTGGGGGAAGAAGCCGCCGTGCTGGGCGGGGTTGCCGGTGCCGTAGACGATGCCGAGGATCTCCTCGGGCGTGCGGTCGAAGGCGAGCGAGAGGTGGTCGCCGGCGATGACGTTCCCCACGGTGAACCCCTCGGGACCCTGCCCCGGCGCCACCACCAGGCCCTCGTCCTTGACGCCCCTCCGCCCCAGCGCGTTCCGCAGGTCGGAGATGTGCGCCGTGACCTCCGCCACCCCGACGCCGTAGCTCGCCACGCGCGTCATCCCGCGCTCGTACAGCAGCGTCCGGATCACCGCGTCCTGCGCCGACTCCACTCCCAGCAGCCCCGCCAGCAGCTGCACAATCCATTTAGATCAATCGACACGTCATCAGGCGCCGGCGGCACACCCGGAATTGAACACGGTGGCATAAGCACAATGCAAGCAGCATGGCGCACGCGTGCCGTGCCGTGCCGTGCCATCGATGGATATCCATGGCGAGCAAAGCAAGGTGATGACGAGACGAGTAGTAGAGTGGTCACGCGAGCGATGCGCACGCACCTTCCTGGCCTGGGGCGTGAGGAGCTTGGGGTTGGCGCCGACGTAGCCGGTGAGGCCGACGTAGGGGACGATGTAGGAGGCGATGAGGAAGTTGACGCTGTTCTCGTAGGGGTTGAAGGGCGGGTCCAGCGTCGCGTTCAGCGCTTGCTCGATCATCTTGCCGAAGTTGGCCGCGCTGATGTCCAGCAGCGGCCGCGGGAAGCCCCGCACCGTCTGCTTGATCGCCCTTCAGTTCAATTCAGTTCACACACGCGCCGGGTTAATTAGTTGATGGATTATTGCAACTCAATCAATGCAATTCTCTGCTGACTGTTACTATCGCACGATGAGAAAGAATTAATATTCAGGAGCTCATCATCAATCAATAATAATAGATTACCTGAGGTGCCCGACTTCCTGGTAGCAGAACTGGGTGGCGACGTCGCGGACGAAGGGGGTGAGGGAGGCGGACTGGCCGCCGATGGAGGGCGGCCCGCCGCCGGTGAGGTTGGCGTCGATGGCGTCGAGGCCGTACCCCAGCGCGGACCAGCAGAAGAACTCCGTCTCCAGGTACTCGAGGTTCAGCGGGAACTCCAGCAGGTCCACGTCCGACTGCGGCAGCATCGACCCGGGCCCGCCGAAGAACCCGCGGTACGGCGGCCGCGCCCACTCCTTGTCCATGTCCTGCGCGCGCGCCGACGACGCGCAGCACAGCACCACCACCACCACCACCACCGCGGCGACCGCCGTCGATGCCGCCGGTGAACCCATCGTCGTCGTCGCCGTCGCCGGCCGGCGAGCTCGCGTCTGCTGCTAGCTTAATTAGCTTTGTTCACGCACGCACACGTCACGCGGTACCAACACGATCGCTCTGCACGTTTGACTTGTGCGTGTGGTGTGCAATCAATGCAATTGCTTCCGGAGACGGGGGTGCGATCGGTGCAGGTATATATAGGCGGCACCGGGCGAGCTGGGCACGGCGGCGACGGGTGGCCGATGACGCGGACGGGTAGGGGCGGCGCGCCAAGGGCGTGGCGCGCGGGGGGGAGTGCGTGCAGTGTTTGTTTAAAGGAACGCGCCGGTCGGCGGTCTGGGTTTCTTGCACTGAAACCAATTCAGGCTAGCTAGCTAGCTGGCCAACGACGCTCCTCGTGCACACGAGTTGGGGGAAGATCTTGTAACACCCCTCAATTAGGAGTGCTAAACACGATTTGAAGATTCAAATTTGGTCAAAAATATCAAGCCCACGTGTAGCTCTCTCTGCGCTCTCATCCTTGTGCGTGGTCACCGTGGCCAAGTTGGCCACGGCGCCGTCCGTGCACACGCCGAGCGCCGCGTCGTCCGCTCCTGAACTCTCTCGAGCTCGCCTTCTCGTTCGCCACGCGCACGCCTTCGCCCTCCGCTCGCTGTTGCCGCGCGCGTCGCGCCATCTCGCCACGAGCAGAGCTCGCCATGGCCACCAGTCGCCCCTCCACGCCGAGCCGTCGACCGAGCTCGTCCCGCCCTCCACCAACCCCTAAATCCGCTTGCTCTCGTCCCAATGAAGCTCCCGGGCCCGGCCATCACCTCCATGCCTCGCCGAAACGTCGCCGGAGCGGCACAGCACCGCCGCCGCCCGCCGCCCGCCGTGGAGCCGCCGCCATAGACCACCTCCTCGCGCTCCAAGGCCACCTACAGGTACGATAGATGAACCTCGTGAGGGATGTGACATTGAAGCCGAGCCAGAAGACGGTGAATGGTGGACCCATCTAGAAGATGGATGGATGGATCCCGATGTGCATGACCGAAGGCAGGTGCTCGCCAAGCGAGTATCATCTAACTAACACTGACTCAGTGTTCATCCCAGGCAAGCCCCGGTGCACATCCGTTTATTTCAAACTATGACACCTATATTATGTTTCTATTACTTGTGCATTAGGTTCAGGAATTATTTGAAACCCTAGTTGCATGATCCCTAGGTCTCCTCGAGTTATACTAGTATGTAGAGGACGATAGAAATGCTATGCTTAATAGAACTCGGTAGAAGACGAGTGATTTCGGGTCACTCGCGAGATATAGGATATCTCGTTATTTTGAGTATATGGAATATTGGAATAGGTTGGATAAGGAAAAGAAAATGGAGACCGGGCGGGGAAAGGTTAGTCCCGCATGTGTCGGTTAAGGACCGTTCGTTGCCTGGCCCTGTGATCGAGTTTGAATTGTACTAACCGCATGCCGGGAGTAGGAGGTAGTCGAAACCGGTAAGCCGAGTACTGCCTTGTTTCGAAAGTACAGGACTCCAACTCACCTCCTGGGGTAGTCGAGTAGTCGCGGAGAAATGTGGTTGCATATGTTTATTTTTGGTGGTCTCACGTTGAGCTCGGCTGACCATATGATGGTGGGGCGGTCCTGTAGTTCGAGACGGGGAGGGGAATGGTTGGTTTGTATGGTCCGACGGGGCCAATACGTGCCGTGTTGGTTAGGTTCACCTTGCAAGGTTAAATCGGATCGATCCGCCGTACGTCGCATCTCGGATATGAGCACCTTGATCACAGCACCACATCGTAGTGATGCTATATGGAATTTAAATGATGGTTAGGAATTAATTATCTTGTTTTAATATTTCAATGTTTGCTATGGTTGCTTAGAAGGTGCAAATGCTAGTGGATGGTTTAAGCATATGGAAACTTGGAGCTAAAATATTGAAATTAAGGATCCACTTTTAGAAGCTTTTTCTGCAAAATAACCACCAGCCAAATGCCTTGCATGTCTAGATATGTGGGCTAAGTTATACCCACTGGTCGGGTAAGTCTTGCTGAGTATTAGTATACTCAGGGTTTGTTGTTTACCCTGTTTCAGGTATGAAAACTAACCAGGATTAACATCGGTGGGCTCGATGTGACGTCCTCACGTGTTCATAGTTATCATTTCGTTTTATGGGTTCTCAATCAAATTTCTTCCTCTCAGGTCATATTCTCATCCGCTGCTGTCATTTAATTTATGTAAATTCTAAATTTAAAGTGATTGTGTAAATATATATGTTATTATCTATTTTTGTGAAATTATATTATGCTGGTACCGTCTGTGCTCGCCGTCGCGCGAGACTTCTGGTGTGTTTCGATCGGCCTATGGGTTGGAAACAGGCTGCCAGGTTACACTTAATTAAGCTAATGCGCCTGATGCGTTCAAATGATGGCCATTACGCTTAATTAAGCCGTTTAACTTGGCGGTTCTGTCACAGATCTGTTGACGTTTTCTTGCGGTCGAGTTCACAGTTGGACGTGGCACACGCAAAGATGGAAGAGAACAAGATTATCATTGTTCGTTGCGTACTTGCGTTGGTGGCATGTGTGGATAGATAGATGTATGTGCGAGTGGTGAAAACGGAGCAAGTGAAGCATGCGACTTGCGTTCTGAAAGAAGGGTAGGAAGAGCGTAGAGAAACAAATTATATAAGATAATGCATATAGTTTTTTTAGATAATGCAAATAGTATCTAGCTTCACCTCCCTCGTCAAGGGAGAATTAGTCCATACAACAATTACACATAGTAATACCAAAAACCAAATGCTATACAGTCGCAAAAAAATGAATTTTAAGGAAACGACATAGTTTTTTAAACCAATCGTCATGAACTAAAAGGCACCCATAGGAGGCGAGCAAGTGAGAAGAGCCGGTATTTCCGGTGATCGCCATACTTGTATCACCATCTCCTTTTGATCCTCACTATGCTGCAACGTAACCCTGCCCAATGCCAGAGCAAATATATACATCCCCCTAATTGAACTTCCGTAAAAGTTTTTGTCCTCTCTCATGTATGAACTTACGGAGTTAGGGAGGATGAAAGAGGACGGTCAAAGAAGATTGGGTCTTGTGGGGGCCTGATCCAACCCAAGCCGATCAAATAGTCCAAACCAAGTGGGTCAGCTAGGGGTGTGTTGGCAACGGGCGTAGTTCAATGCGTGTTACAAATATGTGTAATGAGTCACGGGGTTGTGCACGTTACCTTTGACTTGTCAATAGTAACGCGTTAAGGGTAATAGTGTGTTGCCCGTTACCAAAAGGTCATCCGCGCCAATTACAAATCTCTGGTTCTCATGTAGTGGAAGCTCAATGTCTACACTACATCGACTCCAGAGGGATATGCCTGTGAGGAGAAGATACATGTAGGGCTTCAATGATGTCCGCCTCGTCAGAATACGCCTTATCAAATCTTCTCCTATCATGCCTATACTCCATCTATTTTTATTTACATATCGTATTAGGTTTGTGCTATGTCAAATGTATTTTATTATTGAATATAATCCACTAAATATATATTAATTATGCTGCTATATTTTTTCTATAGATTTGATCAAAGTTGGTTAATTTTGACTTAGAATAAACTTAATACGATATGTAAATAAAAACTGAGGGAATATTTACATTGGGTATTCTAATTGACAACTGGTACGGAATTATTCTGCGCTACTTCTAAGCCACCATTAGATTTAGATAATTTATTGTGAAGCGGTGAATGGACTTCCACAGCACCGGTAGGAGGGGCTTTTGGAGGGAAAACCTATAACTTACTTATAATCTGCCTGCTCTTGTGTTTAAAGTCACTTGCCACGATGCGTGGATTCTCTCTGACTCTTGTAACTTTGCGTTTTGAGGGCTCTTTTGAATTGTGTCGTTGTAATTCTCTTTTTCTTAATGATGAAATATGTGCTGAGTCCCGTTCTCAAAAAAAAAATTGCCAAGACAACAACAGGTAACAAGCGCTCTAGCTAGTCTCTAGCTTATTTCAGAGAGGTGAAAGCAAGAGTGTGTGCTTACATTCATAAGAACAAGCGCCGGCGCCTCATGTTTTGAAAAAAAAAGCAATGGTTTCAACGAAGTACACCATCCTCTCTCGAGCAAGTAACAAGCACTATAGTCTCTAGCTGAGATTTTGCAGCTCGAATCGGGATGGTGTAGCAAGATTTTAATTAAACAACACATATTTTCTGCCACCAAGCTACACTAGCTATTATCCTACTATTTGGGGCGACCTTATATGCAAACATGGGTTAACGTGGATAAGACCACTTATGAGGTGGGCTTGTATATCTATATCCACACACCATGACACGGCAATTTTTTTCAGACCACCATGACAAGTCAATTAAACTACTGTATAATGTGATTACAAGAGCCTAGATGCTGTCTCGGTAGCATCTGAGGTCCTGAGTTTGACTTTCTATGGAAGCGAATATTCTGAAATTTAACGATATTGTGTATTCAGTGGTAGGCGACGTTCCCGTCGACAGCGATGCGCCTATGGTGACTTCGTCAATCTCAACGATTTGCCGATTCAGTCTTCAAAGATGCTCATAGGGGTTGCGTACGTGTGTTCATAAGAGTGTGGAAAAAAAACTACTGTATAATGTGGAAAATTTATGCGTCCGAGATTATTCGTGAACATCGTTTCACTTGACGGCACTGTAGTGGCTTGGCCACTGTAATCGAGATCTGAGTGTGCGTAGATCCGCACACATTTGCAGCTTAATCGCAGGTGGGCGGCCAAGGTCGTGGGTTGGTGTGACCTCGCCAGTTATTTTGTTCGCAAATATACGGCGCGTCCCACGAAAAGGGAGCCCGATTCGACAGTGCCAAATTAAAGCGCGCGAGATAACGAAGACTGCCATGCGCGCCTACTCGAGACATGTTGTGCTGCCTGACGACGATGCGGGTGCGCTTCCTCCTTTTGGTCTGCGTGGTGCACGGCTAGCTAGCTGGTGGATGCGCATGCATCGCATTGGTGGCGTCCGGATTGTAGTGTGCTTTGATATTTATCCATCGAGATCGAAGAGGGAGAGCATGGTAAGTATCTTGCAAGTGAAAAAGATACTGTCACGTCATGTCACACCATCTTGGAATACAGCACGTGATGGAAAAAGGTCTGATGCCACACCACTTGGGCGTAAGATTTTGAACTCAAAAATCTAATTGCCGCAATTTCAAATGGTCGAGCTCTAATTTTATATAATTTTAAATTAAAAAAATTTAAATTTTTTTTGGACTGTGAAGAAACCATTAAAATCATGATCCATTACCACCTCTACGCCCGTCTTTACCACCTCTACGCCGGTCTTGCTTAGCAAAGAGAGATTGGAGAGCAAGGACTCTTAGCCGGGCCGTCACCCACAGCCATTTTCCCTTTGCGAAGGCGTTCCCTAGTCCAAGCAGAAAGGTCACCAGTGAGGTAATGAGGAGGTAGAGAAGTAGCTGGCCCAGTTACCATCATCGGAGGTGGAGTTGCGGCCCAAATTCTATTTGGGTCATAGAAGGGGGAGCTAGTGGCCAGCATTTTTTTCCTTTTTTATATTAAAAAAAATCAAAATTTCAAAAATATATGTCTATTTTGAAAAATTTCAAAAATACCCCCGGTCGTCCCCATAGGGCGACAGGCCCTAAGTGTAATTTTTTTCTTCAAATTTGTAACAAGGTCCCTGGCAAAAAAAAGGGTCTGTCGGCCCCCCCAACGGGCGACAGGGGGCCTGTCGCCCCCCCTCGGGCGACCACTGGGCTCCGCCCACAGGCGCGGCAGGGGGCCTGTCGCACCCCACGGGCGACAGGGGAGGCCTGTCGCCCCCCCCTCGGGCGACCGGGGTACCTCCCCTATATAAGCATCCGACCCCATTCCCTCTCATTTGAGCCCGAAAATTCCACCAAAAATCTAGAAAAAAAGAGAGGGGTGAGGAGAAGGGAAGCGGCGAAGCCCTGCCGGATTTGGCACTTGTGATCTGCAGGTTAGTGCATTTAGTTTATGTATTTTTCCATTGGTATTGTAGAGTAATTTAATTTAATTAGTGCTATAGTAGAACCATTTAGGTAGGAGTTTAATGATACTTTAGTTTGTAGTTATGTAGTAGTAAATTAGTTTAGAAAATTAGTACTACGTATTTATTATTACAATTGCAGTACTATTAGAGACATGTTTATAAATTAATTATGATTTAGAATAGAATTTGGCATATGCAGTATAAAATTTGAGTGTCATCACATAGTTATGAATACTTATACATTGTAGTTGAATTCCATACTTAGTTTTTACGGATAATTGAATAAGGTAGTGAAGTAAAGAGTATAACTCGATAAGTATTATGTGATATATAGATATGTCGAGTAAGATGCAGTTTCAAGTATTTTATGGTGACTACAATATTTTGTATGGGCCAAATGGAGTAGATCTTTCTGCCTTTAACTGCACATCTAGCGCTATAGATAAACCTCTGGAAAGGAATTTTGGTATCCGTAGAGATAGGGTGGTACAGGAGAGTTTGATTGCAGTAGATGGCAAAGCCTTCTGCACTTGCATGAAGCCTAAGTTATTGCATTTGCCATGCTCGCATCTCATTGCGGCATGTGCAGAGTCTGGGTTGCAGCCAGGAGTATTTGTTTCACCTTACTTCAGCAAGGAAGTAGCTGTATCCACCTGGGGACATGAGGTATACGGGATTGGAATAGTGGGGCCTTTCATTCAGGATAATGAGAATAAGATGTTTATTCCTGATCCAGCCACTAAGAAAGGCAAAGGCCGCCGTCAGACACGTCGTATTCGGAATGGTATGGACGAGTCCGAAGCAAGCAAGGCACAAAAGCGTTGCAGCCAATGTGGAGCATTGGGTCACAACTACAAGAAGTGTCCTCAGAATGCACTTCACGATGCTGCTGACGTCGGTCCTTCCGGAAATCCCAGAGATGGAGCACCTCCTACGTTCAGACGACCATCGGCGAGAATTGCTCGTGGAAGGCATTCGGTGTCATGATCCACAATTGTATCGAACATATTTGTAATATGTAATAATCGTGCATCCAGTTTGTATGGAACATATCTGTAATGTATAAATATCATGCGTGGAGTTTGTATCGAACCTATCTGTAATATATAGTAATCGTGCGTGGAGTTTGTATCGAACCTATCCGTAGAGATAGCTGTGGACCGCTTATTTGTATCCGATGTTTATGATTGTGCTAGTTTACTTGTCATTTGTTTCTATAGATACTATTGATGTGAACTTGTTATGTTTGTGGGTTCCATAATGCTCGTGAAATAAGGGAAGTTCTTGCGAATTTTTTTCGTGATTTAATAAAGGTCAAGTTAGGTGCGGTACGAGTTAGCGGCCGAGATCCTGCCGACGATGATGACGACTACACGCTCGAATAGCTCAAAATAGGAACTATAGTGTATCTAGCTGCGAGTACGAGATCACAGGTTGCCACTACTCAGCACGGCGATCACGGGTTTCCCAAATGTCGCATTCTTTGCCCAGACATACGTGACAAAAGACGACAACCCAATAGCAGTACCCTTCCACCATTTCAAAAAGATGTGACAACATGGCAACCACACCAGCTCACCTTCAAAGCAGTCTCTCTGGCGAGGACGACGGACCTGTCATTCTACAGCGAAGGTCTGTGGCGTGTAGTGGGGAAGTCGGCATCTAGGCGCGATCGACCGAGCGGCAGCAATGCAGTGCTGTGAGTCTGCATGCACAGAGATGCATCTAGTAGTCATTTCGAGAATCGAATCTAGCCTTTTCAGTGTTAGGTCAGCTAGCCTCTTTACTGTGTTGTCATGTAGGCTTTTTAGGTGCATTTACACTCCACACTCCGGGTATCAGACCTTTGTGCGCCTATAAATACTCCGAAGTTTGTGAACTCTCAGCAGCACTCAAACACCAAAGCTCATTGTATACCCAATGTCTGGAGGTGGGTCTAGCGGGAAGAATTACTACGATTTTGGGAAAGGAAAAGGGGGAAGAAAGGGAGACCCCACAATATGGGAGGGGCCTCTTGGACCTGATTCCTTTCCGGAACCAGTGTTTGAGTTTCCGCCACAGCACAAGAGTGAATTTACCAATGAAACTCCTCTTCGATAATACAATAATCGCAGAGAACCGTGGCCAAAATGCAGACATGGTGAGGTCTGCTTAGTGCAGATGTGCACCGACGGGATGGATGACGGTCGGCGTTTCTTTAAATGTCTACACGCATGGGTAATACTCAGTTGTTTCATTTCTTTATCTTCAATGAGACACCTTACATGAAATTTGTTTTGTAGTCTTCCGATACTCCAAAAAACTGTGGTTTTACTAGGTGGGTCGATTCTGCACCAATTGATTCTGTTCAGAAGTTCATCGAGTACCTCTAGATAAAGATCTTTGATCTGGAATGCAAGGTGAACCATTATGAGGAAGTGAGCGAGGGTAACAAAGACGACGAAGATGATGATACCAGTAATGCTGCCGGTTCACAGGATGAACCATGCACTATTTCTTACTGCAACTGCCCTTGTCACAAGAAGAAGGGTCCTGCGCCTTCGGCACCACCGCCTGCACCACCTGCAATGGGTGGATACTGCGGAGAAGGCTCAACGCAGTTTGCTACGTGGGGGTACGGCTACTAGGACTACCCTAGTGCTAGTGACATGCTGCATCGTTGTGTTTGTTGTGTTTATTTTAAAATTACCTAAGGCATGTTAGGTTAGTCCGGAATCTGTTTACCGTAGTTTGCAACGGGTTCTGCCATACCACTGCATGTGTGTTGTGTGTTTTATTATCATTGTATTATGATGTAAAATTTGATGGTTCACATTATATAATGCATTTCTTAGTTCTTATTTCTTATCGTTATATAAATTAAATGTGTGCTTTTTAGTATTTTAGTGACATGAAAAGCTCCGAAAATATTAAGGACAAATTCAAACATTTCATAGATTCCCGGCTACAATTGCAAATTAATGGTAAAAGTTACAACACACAGAGTCAAGTTCTCAACTGAAAACATAAACAACTAATTGCAGTGGCATGTGCACGCGACAAGGTAATTTCTTGTTGCATCTAAACCTACCATGCCTTATGGAATGTAAAATGTCGGGATTACATGGTACTACTCTACTGAGTGCACCGAGGATATTTGCCCTTCCTAATTGCTACGGGGCCGTCTTCCTTCGCACGGCGTGCCCTCTCTCGCTTTCTCTCCCTGTCAGCTTCACGTTCGGCCGCCGCCTTACGATCCACCTCCTCCATCCTCTTGCGTATCTCTTCTTGCTCTTTCTTGCGCTTCTCCTCTTGCTATTCCTCGTGCTTCATTCGGCGCCAACGTTCTGCAGCCCACCTTGCTTGTTGTTCCACAAAGTCCTTTGCCTGCTGCGACTGCACGGTGTCGAACCACTGCATAAAATCACAAAGAGGCGGAGGAGACTTTGTCCAACAAAAGTTAGAATCATAACTCAATGTTTGGTCACAAAGAAAAATAATGTATGTTGTCCTGCTACCTTGGCCCGGTCTTTGCCGTATCGCTTAGGTGGATCATATTCGTAGTTCTCACACATAAAGAACCTCATGCCGTAGTCATCTCCTAAAACCTCAGATTGCATGAACTTGCATAACGAACCGCAGAAGCACATTGTCACATCAATTCCTTCAGGTACGGTGGCTACACACTTGCTCCACGGAATGTAGGTTGATCCTGACGAAGACATTGGCGCTATAGTGTGGTGCGCCAAATGACAAACAATGATTTAAATAATGCACATATCGTATACCAAATCGATGCGTGAAAATATAGGTACTGTCATAATTCTATTGTTTTATGCTGCAATATCAATAAGGTACTGTCATAATTCTATTCTAATGCATAAATAATTTAAAAACAAGTCTGTAATAGTACTTAAATTGTAATACTAAACGAGTGTTTTAAAGCACAAAATCTAATTCAGCTAATCCGCTAATTAAATAAAATTGTTATACAATATGAACGGATTCATACGGAAGTTATCGGTACATCACAAGTGCGGAATTCGGCAGAGCTTCGCCACTTTTCTTCTCCTCACCCCTCTCTTTTTTCCTGAATTTTTAGGCTCAAATGGTAAGGGAATGGCGGCAAGGGTTTATATATAGGGGGAGGGACCCTGTCGCCCCAGGGGTGGGCGACAGGCCCCTGTTGCCCGTTGCGACAGGCCCCTTTTTTGGCCAGGGACCTCGTTGCAAATTTGAAGAAAAAATTTACACTTAGGGCCTGTCGCCCTATTGGAGGGCGACCGGGGGTTATTTTTGAAATTTTTCAAAATGGACATATATTTTTGAAATTTTGATTTTTTTTTTAAATATAAAAAAGAAAAAAGCTCTAGTGGCCAGGGTCAGACGGCCCAGCCCAGATGTGGAGGAGCTCCCAACGGCCGCGCCGCTGAGGTTCAAACCCAACAGTTTGTCCGTCAACGACTCGGGGCCGACAGGAGCAGGGCTGACCACTGTTGCCTCAGCAGCAGCCGTTGGGTGCAGAGCAGCAGAGTACGCTTGGCGCGGAGCGTAGCTTGTCGGCTGCTGCAGGGGGGTGTCCCTGTCCCACCGGATGGACCCACGTTGGCGGAGAGGCCTCCCCCATTCTGGGGGAACCGGATATTTTTGGGTGTCCCATTTTGGGGGACCGGAGATGCCCCTTTTTCGAATACTAATTAAAAAACTAATTTCAGAACTCACTTGAAAACCGCAAGACGAATCTTTTGAGGCCTTTGACCGCATCATTAGCACATATGGGTTACTGTAGCACTTATGGCTAATCATGCCCTAATTAGGCTCAAAAGATTCGTCTCGTCGTGTACATCCAAACTGTGTAATTAGTTTTATTATTTAATTACATTTAGTGCTTCATACATATGTTTCAAAGGGGAGGTGAAAATTTTTGAGTGAAAATTTTTGGGAACTAAACGGCCCCTTACAACTCTGCTCGCAGCAAACTTGTTTGACTCCCCTCCACTCTCCCCCAGCCTAATGAACGCCCTATCGCACCATTTGAGCCCCACGCTGTGCCAGTCGCTCCTGCACCTGAGCCCCAGGTTCTATTTGATTTGTGCTACGTTAGGAACTGTAGTAATTTTGACTAATAATTAGGGGTACTAAATAGTGACAGTTTAAAAAATAACTTCAAAATCTCTGCGCTAGGAACCCTGAAGAATCTAATGAGATTTTGACCGCGTTATTTGAGGATGGTTATTGTAGCATCACTATAGCCAATCATCGATTAATTACCATCATTAGATTCGTCGCGAAAAGTTATACCTATATTTAAAAAAAATTTGCAAATAAACTCCGTTTAGTACTTTACGCATAAAAGATTCTTTCGTTGCGCTAGTTGTGCTAGATGCAACCAAACAAGCCCCAGCTCGCCCCTATGCTTCGGCTACACCAAATCCACCTCCTGCAGCTCCCCTTGGCGCACTTGCTGCCTTCCTGGATGATGTCCTGATTCCCCCAGAACCGCCTCTCTTGAACCAGCCTCCTGTGCTTGCCGCTCTGCCTGCGCATGAGCCTGTTGTGGAACACTTGCTGGTCAATGAGCAGGGCCAGCTGCCTGATAATGAGCCCGTCCAGGATCTCCTTCCTGCGCCAGAACCAAACAAACCCCGAAGCAGCGCACGCCTCTCCAACAAGTCCACTTCCAAACTGGATTCCCTGACCTGTGCGCAGACCGCTCTCTTAAAGAAGCTTGACATCGTTGACCCGGAGCAGTCTCCTAAGGTGGAACACAAGAAGCGCCTCGTTGGGCTGTTCAGCGGGCCTCTGACTGACACTGCTATACTAGCTGCGATGGATGATCTGCTGGACATGGGCGCTGCTATGCCTGCTGCTACGTCGGACTAGACATGTACTACTGTTCTAGTCGCTTTCTGGTTATCTTGCTAATTCGAAGTGAAACGATATCTTGCTAATTTGAAGTACTAAATGAAGTTTATTTATAAAACTTTTTACATGAATGGGCTGTAAATCGCGAGACGATTCTAATGAGCCTACTTAATCCATGATTTGCAACAGCTATGCTACAGTAACCATCTGCTAATTATTGATTAAATATGAATTAATTAGCATCATTAGATTCGTCTCGCGATTTACAACCCATCTATGCAAAAAGTTTTGCAAATAGACTTCATTTAATACTTCAAATGCCCTGTTTACATTTTTACACATTTTTGCAAAATGAACTAAACACACCCTATGTATTTTCGTCTTTCAAGTAGTTGTGACTCTGGCCTGGCATTGATTCAGCAAGAAATCTAGCACGCACGCTTCCCGTCAAAAAAATCTCGCATGCATGAAGTACTAAATGAAGTCTATTTGCAAAATCTTTTTAGGGATGGGTGTAACTTTTCGCGACGAATCTAATATTGGCAATTAATCGATGATTTGCTACAGTGATGCTACAGTAACCATCCTCTAATCGCACGGTCAAAGTCCTCGTTAGATTCTTTATGGTCACTAGCGCAAAGATTCTGAAGTTGGTTTTGTAAACTGACTTTAGTTGACACCGTAATTAGCGGTCAAAGTTGTTACTATTTATAGCGCGCTAAGATTCTAGCACGAACCAAACAAGACCTCTATTGGGTGGTTGGCTGGTAGGAGACAATGGAACAATTGTAAGCTTAGTCAGAGCCAACAAGACTGCAATCAGCAGCATTCCGTTGTACTGCTTTTGGCCAATGACTGTGTTCAGTTCCCACAAAATTTCCAAAATTTCCAAACTTTCTATCACATCGAAACATTAAATATAGCAAATAACCCATGCATGAATTACTAAATGTAGGTAAATCAAAAAACTAATTGCATAGTTTTGATGTACGTTGCGAGACGAATCTTTTGAGACTAGTTAGGTCATAGTAGGATAATATTTACCACAAACAAACGAAAAGTGCCACAGTGGATTTTTCAGCGCTACAGTGTTTTTTAGGGAACTAACACAGCCAATGAATGAAAACAACTGTGTTATCCTCAACTGGGGTTGTGTTTAGGGGGTGTTTAGTTGCACTCCGTAAAATTTTTGAAAAGTCATCTTTCTACATTTGAAGTACTAAACGTAGACTAATCACAAAAATAATTACAGAACTCGTCTGTAAATCGCGAGACGAATCTAATGAGTATAATTAATCCGTCATTAGAGGTTGTTTACTGTAGGTAAATAAAAAAAATAAGTCACGAACAAAAATAAGGTAAAAAATAAACTATTTGCATAATTTTGATGTACGTTGCGAGACGAATCTTTTGAGCCTAATTAGCCTATGATAGGACAATATTTACCACAAATAAACGAAAAGTGTTACAGTGTGCTATAGAATCCGATGTGACCCTTTTTACCACTTTTTGCGGATCTAAACACAGCCTGGAATGTCCGGGGTTTGAATGGGGCTGGTCGACGGCGGGTTGTTCGTGATCTTATATCCGATCACCATGCCAATGTGGTGTGCTTGCAAGAAACAAAGCTACAGGAAGTGAATGATCGCATTATTGCTGAAACTCTAGGCCCCCAATTCATCGGGGCTTATGCTTTCCTCCCGGCAGCGGGCACCTGCGGGGGTGTTATCATTGCCTGCTCAGTTGATGCTTTCCTCCTACAAGATGTTACAGTGGACCAGTTTACAGTTTCAGCAAACATCACATGTAGAGCTGATGGTAGAATGTGGAGCTTAACAGGTGTATACGGGCCGCAGGATGATTTGGGAAAGCGACAGTTCATGGATGCACTGGTCGCAATGAAACAACATATGCTGCCAGCTTGGACAATCATGGGAGATTTCAACCTCATTTACAGGGCTTGCGATAAGAGCAACAACAGAATTAAGATCAGACTAATCAATGGGTTCAAGGCTGTCCTCGATCAACTGGATCTGAAGGAATTACATCTCAACGGCAGGCGTTTTACTTGGTCCAGTGAAACAGATTCACCGACCTTAACCAAGATTGATCACATTTTCTTCAACAAAGAATGGGAATTCCTCTACCCAACCTGCTCCCTACAGGCGCTAGCTTCTTCTATGTCAGACCATTGTCCCCTGCTAGTTACTAAGCTACCTTCGGGGCTGTCGGTAACCGTTAGCAGGGATACCCACTCCTACTGCAGCAAGGCAGGACTCGCGTGGTCATCCATAACTACGCGCTAAGAAGCGGAGCAGCCGGGCCCCAGGGGTTAGGCTCTTACCTCACCGGGCCAACGGCCCTAGACCCGCTCCCCGCTCCGGGTCGGGTCCGGTGACGCCACGTATCCTGGAGGAGGGGAAGCTTCGCGCCAACAGCCAAGGGCTTGGACCCCCCATAGGGGTCCGGGACCTCCCCGCGTCCGTCCGGACCTCCCGCGCGCGTAGAACCGATATACCGCCTAGACGGGGTCCGGGGGCGCCACGTGTCCCGCAGGCGCAGGCGTGGGCGCGAGCCTTCCGCTGGAAGACTCACCCACCCACCGCATTCAATGCGGGTGGTTGAGGCGTGCTCTGCCACCGCAGCACGCGGGGCAGCTTTTATCAGGCCTCACTGTAGACCGCATATTACCGAGGTACACAGTGCAGCCGCATGTGCCGCATCCGCGCAGAGGCCGTCTGCCGCATTAAATGGATATGACGGCACGACACCTTTTCATCATACCGCCTACGCTGCAAGCTACACGGCCCGTTCAGCTACGTGGCAGGCTACGCCGCAAGTTACGCCCTGGCGCCGTTTCGACAAGACAGGGCCTGGCTATGCCAGACGGAAGATTCCCACGGGCAAATAAAGGAAATCCAGGAATAAGATCTCCGTAGTCTGCAACGCCATAATGTCTGTACAGTATGTTATTTTATACTACATCGTTGGGCCCACCTGTCGGGGACTCAACGACCATGTACGCGCCTCCTTTGAGATATAAAAGGGAGGCGCTCGCTGCACACTCTAGACTTTCGAAGGCCAGGCAAAAGGCAGACACAACACAAGCTCGGATTCACTCCGAATAATCCCGTTCTCAACCTCTTGAGAGCGCAAGCAATACAACACACAGTGGACGTAGGGTATTACGCTCCGGCGGCCCGAACCACTCTAAACCTGTTGTGTTCATCGTGTTCTTGCGTCTGGATTAGGCTAATCCTAGCTAACCCCTGAGTACTCACCCTCTGGGTTTAGGCGGGTGCACTATGCCACCCGGCTGTGGGTTTGCACACCACGACATTTGGCGCGCCAGGTAGGGGCCTGCTTGGCTTTCGCGTGATCATCGGCTCGGCATCACCATGTTTCAGGTGGCGAGCGCCCGGGGCCAGTACTCGCGCGGCAAGCGCCCGCGTCAGCAGGATGGCGACAGCGGGTCATGCTCTCCCAGCTCGTCATCAAGCAGGTCTGGGGGAGCATAGCTTCAACAAATCCCAGCTCGCAGCATACCTCACTCATATGAGGAAGCCCGCTCCGGCGGAAAGCCGACTCCGGTCGCACCAAGCCCGCTCCGGCGGAAAGCCCACTCCGGTCGCACTAAGCCGACTCTGGTGGCTCTCTCCGATGATAAGCCGACTTCGGTCGCACCGTCAACTCTACATCTCTGTAAGTCTTACCCTTAGAGGCCCAGCAGGGAATAAAACATTTTCCTTTGTAACTAGGTAGTACTTCCGTGTGGTCTAGTCCGGTGAGCCTCCCCCGTGGAGGGGTCCGGATCTCTGCAAACCAGGTTCAGGGAAGCGTACTCACCCTCCGAAGAGGTCCAGAGCCGTGTAGCCGTTTAGCCTGGTTCCGTACCCTAAGCCTGCATGCTCTACCTCCCTAGGGCGAGTACCGTAGTACCTAAGACTGGGGGCCCGGAGGTCCCGACAGTTCTGGCCTCATAAACCCGTGTTCTGGCTTACATCGCACATCTCATGTACATCTAGTTATAAAGGAAAAGTTTATTCTCAGTTCGCCTCTAAGGATGTTACATTCCAATTTCAATCTACGCATTCTGTTTGCGCTAACCCCCACGTGGCTTCTTACTCTTGTGGGGTGATTGTGGTCCGAATTGAGTTGGCTAGCTAGTGACTTAGCTCGAGACCCCTCATGGAAGAGAGGGGTTCGGACCCCTAGGAACCTGCAGGTTCAAAGAAGCGCACTCATTCTCCGGGGAGGTCCGGAGCCGTGTAGCCGCTTAGCCTGGTTCCGTACCCTAAGCCTGCACGCTCCACCTCCTGTGAATGAGTGCCGTAGTACCTAGGACTAGGAACCTGGAGGTCCGGACTTTCTCTTAACCTAAAGGCCGGCCCCTTGAGCTCTGTTCACTGAGTCTAGTTGTCTATCTCAAATGTGATGATGCAGTAGGTGACCCGATGGATGGTCAAAGCCGGTCAAGACTCCTGCAGCATGCACAGTCTAACGCTAGAGGCTTTAAGTTATGCAGAGAGCTAGATCTCAGTAGTGGCCCCACCTGCGGGTTCGTCGCCTTTCCCGAGGTGGGCCCGGGGGCCACTGTCGGTACCCTGGCGATGTTTCGACAAGATAGGGCATGGCTATGCCATACGGAAGATTCCCACGGGCAAAGCAAGGAAATCCAAGAATGAGATCTCCGTCGCCTGCAACGACATAATGTCTGTACAGTATGTTATTTTATTATACATCGTTGGGCCCACCTGTCGGCTTCTTTGCAGTCTAAGTTTGTTACTGTTGTGTGTGAGCTAGAGGGGCTTAGGTCTAGGCCTGTTCTGCTTGGTGCTTGTAAGCTTTGTCCCACGCTTAGGTCAGATCTAGATGAGAAGAATGCCTTGATTAAGTCTTTGGGGGAAGACTAAGGTCGGGGAGTCTAGCCCACCTATTGATTGTCATGTTTGCCCTGGTCTGATTTCTGATTTGGATAATCTTGCGGTAGAGAAAGCCAACTTGGAGAATGAGAACACATATCTTAGGACGATTCTTAGTTGGGTTTCTAGTAGTGAGCCGCAGTTGGGCATAATAATCAAGCAGTTTAAGTGTGGTGATGGGTTTGAGGTCGGTTACACCTACACGAAGTCAGACTTTGACATGCTGTATGGTAAGATCGGCAAGGCTGCTGGGGTTCCAAGTGCTTTAAACACTGCTAATACGAGCACGCAGGCTTCGCTTGTTGACCTCGTGGATGGTGTGCTGAAAGAACCACAAAAAGCACCTCCACAGAAGCAGGTTTGGGTTCCAAAGCCCAATGAGCTGAGGAATCCCCTCGATACGCTCACTGCTGCCACAGCCCAGGTTGCCCAGAAGAAGGGGGCTGCTCCTTTTCGTCCAAAGGCGGGGCCTCCACCTCCCAAGATAGAGGTGAGGTACCACTACGAGTACTGTCATAGAGACGGTCACCTGGAGGAGTTTTGCTTCAGGAGGAAGCGTGCTGTGAGGCATGAGCAGGAGAGACGTAACTCGGACATGTACTCTGCTCGAGTGCATGGTCCTCCTCGGCGTGGTGATAGGCAAGATGCTAGGGCGCGCCGTGTAGGTGTAGGACAGGGAGACGGTGGTGATTAGCGTGCTCCAGTCGGTGGTCGCTTTGCCGGTCGTGCTCCTGGTCGTCCTCAGTACGGCTATGGACCACGGGACCGAGGTTTTGGAGGAGGTTACGAGACACCACGTTTTCCTCGCGGTGGTGGTCGTCAGCCTCATGGTAGACGGGACGGGGGATACGCTTTGCCTGATTTTGCTAACCCTTCTGTAGAGGAAATGGCTCGATATTGTTTTGCTTCACACTTTGCTAACCCCAGTGTTGAGACATTTGTTCACCCTTTGTCTCGCTACTGATGTGCAGGCTGGAGGCTTGGAGAACAGGTGGATCATGAAATCCGGTTGTTCGCGCCATATAACCGGGAATGACAAATGGTTCTCCAACCTCACCCCGATGCGCTCAAAGGAGTACATTGTGTTCGGGGACAATGGAAGAGGAAAGGTACGTGGAATTGGCGTTGTTCGTGTTTCCGATCGCTTTACCCTGAGAGAAGTTGCTCTCTGTTTCGCAACTTCTTGATGAGGGGTTTGAAGTTCGCTTCAAGGAGGGTTGTTCTCGTGTTTTAGATTCCAGAGGAGATTTGGTTTGCCGGATTTTACCTCGCGATCGGGTTTTCTTGGATGATTTCTCTGGAACTTCTCTTGGTCCTCCTTGTTGCTTGTTGGCTGGTCCTTCTTCTGATTTGTGGAAGTGGCATAGGAGACTTGGACATTTGAGCTTTGACATTTGAGCTTTGACTTGTTATCGAGACTTAGCTCACTTGGCCTGATCCGATGATTGCCCAAATTGAAGTTTGAGATGGATCTTGTTTGCCACCCGTGTCGCCACAGGAAGATGGTTGCCACCTCTCATCCACCGATTAATCAAGTGATGACCACCCACCCTGGAGAGTTGCTACATATGGACACAGTTAGTCCTTCTCGGGTGATGTCGGTTGGTGGGAAGTGCTACGTTCTTGTGATCATGGATGACTTTTCTCGCTATTCTTGGGTCTTTTTCATGAGAACCAAGGATGAGGCTTTCGAGTTTATTCGAGACTTGATCTTGAGGTTGAAGAACGAGCTACCCCATGCCATGAGAGCGATTCGCAGTGATAATGGCACAGAATTCAAAACGCTCGTTTTGACACCTTTTGCAGTGATCAAGGTCTTGAACACCAATATTCTTCTCCCTACACTCCACAGCAGAATGGAGTTGAAGAGCGGAAGAATCGGATGCTGGTTGAGATGGCTAGGACGATACTCGATGAGCAGAGCCGTACCGGCAAATCTGGAGGCCCTGTGCGAAACTATGAACTGGGCTCTAGTGGCCTAGTAATAACCACTATAAAAATAACATATATGTTATAATATAGTGCATGTAAACAAGATATTTCAAGAATTATCATACATATTCACTAGTATTTGGTGCAATGCCCTGATCAAGTGACTGATTAAGAGGAGAAGAAACTTGTGGTTCCTTTCTAATAAATCTTTCCATTGCCCCTTTCTGAGATTGAATTAGTTCATCTACCCTTTGTTTCTTTTGAAGCTTTTGATAACCAGATGGATATTTCTAGAAGACATGGCTAACAATAGAAACAACAAAATTAATAGATGCATTTGGAACTAGTAATTAAAAAGCAACATTGTGTCATAGATGTTGGGCAGAACCTAGTGCAGGCCTGCAGACGAGAGATGTCTGGGCGCAGGGCGCAGGGCGCCAGGCCACGCGATCGCAGAGCGCCGAGTGGGACGCCTAGGCGCAAGGCGCTACGTCGTTCAATGCCTGCGACGTCGCCTGGGCGGAACCTGGTGGCTGGTGCAGACGTCGCGACAGGCCTGTGTCGCCACTCGCGTCGGTCCCCGGCGAGCGGTGACGGCGGGGAAGCGGAAAGGACCGAGCGGCGTGCGGATGGGATCGACGTTTTCTCTTCTGTGATATATTTGGGGCACAGTTTGTTTTCTATTGGGCCAATTTACAACTAAAATAAAGCCTACTATATAACTATACTTGGTATACACATTATATTTTGGGGGCCCTTTAAATTTGGGGGCCCTGTGCGGTCGCACGGGCCGCACGGGCCAAAAAACGGGACTGTCGATGAGCATAGGACTCCTAGAAAGTACTGGGCTGAGGCGTTTAACACCACTTGTTATGTGTCCAATCGTATTTTCTTGCGTGCTTTCATGCACAAGACTTCTTATGAGTTGCGATTTGGACGCCAGCCCCGTGTTGACCATCTCAGAGTTTTCGGTTGCCGGTGTTTTGTGCTGAAGGAAGGAAACCTTGATAAGTTTGAGTCTTGATCGTCTGACGATATTTTTATCGGTTATGCTTCTCACTCTAGAGCTTACCGTGTGCTGATTATTGATGTTAACATCGTCAGAGAGACTTCTGAAGTCACTTTCGACGAGACTGCACCTTGCAATTCTTCTGTCTTTGAGGTTGCAGGACATGACGAGCTCGGCACCTCCATCTTTGAAGATGAGGATGAAGAAGCTGCGGAGGGTGATGCTGAGCCTACCACGCGTGCTGTGGACCCAGCCGCCTCCGCCACGAGCTCGGACGATGATGATGGCCCCGACCCGACTACATCTACCTCCCGGGGGCCGATCGAGCAGGTGACTCAGCCTTCACCAGCTGCACCTGAGGAGACACCAGTTTTGATTGAGGAGGATGCGACTTCGACAAGGGAAGCACCGCGACACATTCAGCGTCGTCATCCACCTCAACAAATGCTAGGTGACCTCAACGAGCGAGTCACACGGTCCAAGGTAACAAGTATCGCTAGCTTTGCTCATTCAGCATTTGTTGCCTCTTTCGAGCCCAAAGATGTTGGACACACACTTTCTGACTCCAATTGGGTCAATGCCATGCATGAGGAACTCGAAAATTTTGAAAGGAATCAAGTTTGGGTTTTGGTTGATCCTCCGCCTGCTTGTAACCCCATTGGAACCAAATGGGTTTTCAAGAACAAGCAAGGTGAAGATGGGTTGGTAGTGCGGAACAAGACTCGTCTTGTTGCCCAGGGGTTTTGCCAAAAAAAGGGTATTGATTATGAGGAAACTTTTGCCCCGGTAACACGCTTAGAGGCGATTTGAATTTTTCTTACATTTGCTGCTTCCAAGGGTTTTAAAGTTTTCCAAATGGATGTGAAATCTGCCTTCTTAAATGGTTTTATTGAAGAGGAAGTTTATGTGAAACAACCCCCTGGTTTTGAAAATCCCAAGTTTTCAAACCGAGTTTACAAACTTCAGAAAACTCTTTACGGTTTGAAACAGGCACCTAGAGCTTGGTACGATAGGCTTAAAAACTTCTTGCTTGCTCAAGGTTGTAAAATGGGATGTGTTGATAAAACCATGTTCCTCAAGCGCTCTGGCTCTGACTTTTTGTTGGTTCAGATTTACGTGGATGATATCATCTTTGGTGGCTCTTCTCACGCTCTTGTTTCCAAGTTTTCTGAGAAGATGTCCAGGGAGTTCGAGATGAGCATGATGGGTGAGCTGCAGTTCTTCCTCGGGCTACAGATCAAGCAAACTTCTTATGGCACGTTCGTCCATCAAGCCAAGTACACCAATGACTTGCTGCAGAAGTTCGACATGAGTGACTTGTCTCCTCAGCCGACTCCGATCAGCACATCGACGGAGCTTGATGCGGACTTGGACGGCGAGGCGGTGGACCAGAAGGAGTACATGAGCATGATCGGCTCCCTCTTGTACCTGACGGCGACGCGGCCGGACATTCAGTTTGGTGTCGGCCTCCGTGCGCGGTATCAGGCTTCGCCGCGCACCTCCCACAAGCAAGTGGTGAAACGCATCTTCAGGTACCTCAAGTTTACTCCTGAGTTCGGTCTTTGGTATTCTGCGGATTCATCTCTTGTCTTGGTTGGCTTTTCGGATGTCGATTTTGGCGGGTGTTGGCTGGGTCGCAAGTCGACTTCCGGCACTTGTCACTTTCTCGGTACATCGCTGGTTTCGTGGTCCTCTCACAAGCAAGCTAGTGTAGCACTCTCTTCCACAGAAGCCGAATACGTTGCCGCTGCTAACTGCTGCTCTCAGATTCTTTGGATGAAACAAACCTTGCAGGATTATAGGTTGAGTTTAGGTAGGGTTACCATCTTTGTAGACAATATGTCTTCCATTTGCATTGCAAAGAACCCAGTGCTCCACTCCAGAACCAAACACATAAACATCAAGTTCCATTTCCTGCGAGATAACCATGAGACAGGCCACATAGACATGATCCATGTACCATCCGAGAGGCAAACAGCAGATATCTTTACCAAACCACTTGAGTTTGAGACTTTTGCTCGCTTGCGAGGGGAGCTTGGAGTTTTTTACCCCTTTTAGTTGCTAGTTTTTCTTTGGTTCGCTTTGTAGGGTTTGATTCTTTTTCTCTTTGTTTTTCTAGGTTTGGTAGCTGCATTTTGCACTTGCATTGTACATTTCAGCATTTTAGCATTGCCTCACTTGCACTAGCATTCTTGTATACATTGCTATGACCTCCTAGTGCTTGCTAGTGTGACTTTATAAACGTGATCATGAATAGCTTGCTCCACTATGTATATGATATCCTCTGAGTTAAGCTATTTTGATTTGAAAATTCGAAAACATGGTCACCCTGTATTGGCTACTAGCATGTTAGGGCGTGTTGATATGCTTTGATATCTTATTCATGCTAGTGTAGCTTCTTGATACTTAACTTGTTGCAATTCATCCTGGTTCAGCAATTCATTTTTGACATGATCTAAAAATTGATAAAATTGCTTGAATTGTGCTAAATGGAATGGGAAGATCTAGGTGGGATTGCTTGTCGCACTGATCGAGCTTTTGGGACGGCTCCCTTTGCACTTGTGAGAACCCGGGCAAGGCTGTGCATGACTGAAACGAGTGTCTTAAGCTTCTGATTGTCTTGGGCATAGGCTTGGCCTCGTTGCTAAGTAAAGCATGACGAGCTTTCAACCCCTGGCATTAACATTTGCTTGATGTAATTTGATTGCATAATGGTTGTTCGCAACATGCCTTGGCTGTTTTTGGCTCACCTGTATGAGTTTGATTAGCACTGGTTTCCATTCCCTACTTTGTTAGTGCTAGATCATGGGTGATGCTTTTATTTCTGCTAAACTGAACTTGCTTAGCTCTAGACTGATTTGATATACCCTATTGAGCTAGATGCAGGTCTTGTTTATGGATGCACACATGCTTGTGACTAGATATTGCTCATATCCTTGTATCCCTGAATGCTTTCCCTTACACCTCCTGCATTGCATTCATTGCATAGCATATTTTTAGGGGGGAGTCTCAGTTTCAGGGGGAGCTTTAGGTCTGTTTAGCCTTGATGTGTGCATGTGCCAACAAGGGGAAGAAGTTTAGTGATCGAACAAGGGGAGAATTGTTTGATTTTTGAGAGAACCAAAAACTTGTTGTGCACAGGGCTTTGAGAGTGCATACATGTGGTGAGAGTTGCACTGGTAAGGGGGAAATGCATTTCAGTGGTAGTTTCTGCTTTGTTTAGCTCCTAGTTTTCTCTTTGCTTCTGGCATGACTATGTCGAGCCCTGCCTCTGTCTTTGAGGAGTCATGCTTGTGTTTGATCGATTGCATCGAGCTGTTGCCATTGTCTTAGGGAATCGATCTTTGCTTGGTCAAATCTTCTTTGTTCTTCTCGGTTTTTGCTTCTCTCTTAGTTTTTTTTGTTTCGTTTGTGGTGTGTTGACAATGCACTCATCAAGGGGGAGATTGAGAAATGTTGAGTACCTTCTCCTGGTTGTGATGAGTGAATTATCAACCATGCGGTGTGATCGTGTGCCTGGTCTTTGGTTGCAGATACACGGGCGTCGAGTGTCGACGGAGAGCTGCCGTGGAGGTGCTGTGGCCGATGGACCGTGCGGTGGACGACAGTGAAGGGCAGCCGGGACCGGAGCTCGGGCCGGGCGGTAGCTGTGGCGTCCACTCCTGGATCGAGGGCGCAAGCGCTGACGGAAGGCGGGTTTTTTGGTTTGCGCCACAAAACCAAGTTGGCGGACGGCAGTTAAAGACGCCAAGTCGTGGAGGCACGGGCGTCGGTCTCGGGACTGGCGGAGGAACGGGCGTCGATGGCATCTAGGGCCTCGCTGCAGGCGAAGAGGTGACGGACGTCGGGCGGCGTCTAGGGCCGTTGTAAGGCTCACCGGGGTGTCCGACCCTAGAGGGGGAGGGGGTGAATAGGTTCGCTAATCGCTTTTTGTCCTAGGGCTCAAACTACTTGCATAAGATAAACCTAACACGTCCTACACATGCTAGTAATGACTAAGGTTTATCTATGTTACTCTCTACTTACCCCTAAAAACTTGCAACCTAAAGCCAATCCTAATCAAACTAACTAGGAAAGTAAAAGCATGCAAGATAGAGTAAATGCGGAAGCATAATACGATAAGTAAAGAGGTAAGTGCAAGAGGGGTGCAAACTCCCGAGTAGACACGGTCATGTAACGTGGTTCGGCACAAACGCCTACGTCCACGGGACACCGAGGCTCTTCCGATCACGTCTTGCACTACGCCACCAAGGCGATGCCGACAAGCAAAGGCAAGTGCCCACAAGACACTAAGTCTCGTGCACCGCCACCGTCTCTCTCGGTCACCCGGCCGAAATCCACTACGGAGCTTCTCCACCAAGGAGGGGGGCCTCCTCTTCCCCCGCACAAAGTGTCATTGCCACTCCACACCAAGACGGAGGGTCACACGACGGATCACAAGTTGCTTGCCGCAGCAAGGCTTCTCTCAAGGGAGCTCTCGCAAGAACTAATCCCTATTACAAGCACTAAGCACTCTCACAAGTGTGCTTAAGCCTATATGATGTACAATGAAGTTCTAGGATGGTTGGAGATGATCTTTTACTCTCGTATGCTTGTAAGGTCTCCAGCACTCTCAAATGAGCCGTGGGGTGGCATATATATAGCCCACACACCCCAAACTAGTCGTTGGAAAAAGGCTGACAAAAAGTGCTATCACCGGTTAAACCGATGCTCCCATTTTTGTCATCACCGGTTTAACCGGTGAGTGCATTTTCCAACTAGCCGTTATACTTCAATGGCTACCTCAATCGACCGACATAATCAACCGGTGAATGTAATATAAACGTCGGTTTAACCGGTGAGTGTAGTTGCTGAAAAACTAACTCTCTGGACAACTGCACCGACGTTCACCAATATCTAATCGTCGGTTTAACCGGTGTATAGAATTTCCTCTGTCTTCATCTGTCAATGCACCGACGTATGCAATTTCTTTAGCGTCGGTTAATCCGGTGTAAAACCCTAGCCCGCAGACCTTCTCTGTGATTGCACCGGTGAGTTCATTTTGCCCTACGTCGGAACCCCCGTAGGGGCGGCCCTTCGGGCCTTGCTACGCCTCTCTTCTCTTTGTCATCACTTGAACCTAAAAGTCTGAGAATAGTCATCTTAACAATAACATTAGTCCAAGTGTTGTGTGTGTCATCAATCGCCAAAACATTATATTGAAATATGGCATGAGAGGCCATTTGCCATCAGAAGGCCGAGGCGGGAACGGCGTCCAGGGCCACGGCGTGGAGGCGGGAATCTTCCCGCGCGTGGAGTTTTGGTGGTTTTCTCAAAACCGGCCACCTACCCGGGTTTCGCGGACCCTCCAAAACCGCGGACCGGATCTTCATCCCCACGGTGGCATCGCAGAGAAGACTTCGACTCGAAGAAAGAACCTTGGCCGTCGGATGAGTCCTTGTATCTTTTTCCGGTTTTGCCCCTACGGGCTTTCTAGTGTCTAGTTAAGTTTAGGGGTATTTTAGTCTTTTAGTTCTAGAGTTAGTAGGCTTAAATACCCCCTCACACCTCTCCTCTCTCTCGCCTCTCTGACTCTGCCTAGCGCCCAGACGAGCTGCCCCTTCCCAGGCGTCTCTTCCACTTCCTCACTCTTCCTTCCTTCTTCTCTAGGATTAGCATTTTAGGGCTATGGATTTTTGAGATTCTTGTATGAAATTGATCGGGAAAGGAGGCCCTCTCCTCCTTGTGCCCTCGGGGTTTTTCAATTCGTGTCAATTTCATACATCTTGTGCCATGTTTGGTTGAAATTTTATTTTCCTTTGTCGATTCTTGTGCACGAGATGAGGGGTTGTTTCTTGATGATCATGTGACTCTTTGAGGTGATTCTAATCTATCTAGCCTAGTGCTAAAACCCGCGGAATCACGGGTCTCTTCAATTCAAAGTTTTTGAGTTCTAGAGAAAACCTCGTTCTTGCTCGGGAATTCCTTGATTCCTCCCAAACCATGGAGTAATTCGTCGATTCCTTCCATGGACATGTTCGCTAGGTCTTAGTGATAGTGCCTGCGAATTTTGGTAGACTTTGGACCTTGTTTGATCATCCAATCGACGAGTTCCCGAATCTATCTGTGAGCAGTTTTTCTCGGGCAGAGTTTTTCCTATCACCGGATGAACCGATGTTTTCGAAATTATCCACGTCGGATCAACCGGTGAGTAGGCTGCTCATGAGTTAGGTTTGTTTTGGTCTTTTTGCTTGATTGCACCGGTGCATTAGTTCCACGTGCATCGGATTAACCGGTGAATCTTCACCAGCATCTCTTTGCTTGCTATTCAGCCCGTTGCAATGGCGTATAGTCTTTTCTAAACGTCGGTTCAATCGGTGTTTGTTAGGGGTGTTTTGTAGTCCCTCTGGACAACTGCACCGGCGCTGCAAATTGATTTCATCGGATCATCCGGTGCAGCATCCCCGGTTGAACCGACACTGCTTAAATCACTGCGTCGGATCAACCGGTGATAGCTTTTCTTAACTGCCGGCTCTGTGACATCGGTTAAACTGGGGAAGGTCGGATCAACCGGTGATAGCTTTTCTTAGCTGCCGGCTCCGTGACATCGGTTAAACCGGTGAAGGTCTTCTTCACATGTCGGTTTAACCGGTGATCATATACCGTGCCGTCTCTGCTGCTTGCTCGCCGCTCTTGATCCGATCTCTTTGCGGCTTGTTCCTAGAGTTTTTGTTTGGTATCTAGCTCAGCTATAACTATACTTTGCACACTCTAGAAGAGATGACTTGTGTGGTGCTTATGGGATCATAGGCCAAACTTTTCAAGTAGAAAGTTTTAATTGGCTCCCATTCACCCCCCTCTGGTCGTCTTTTCGGTCCCTCACTTTTCATCCTACCTATGGACCCCTACAGAGATTGTTTGACAAGGCAACACAGCAAGGACTACTGAGCCCGATTGGTGCTGATCCAATTCGGTTACGAACTAGCCTTTATGCAGATGATGCTGCTCTCTTCGTGAGGCCAACATTGGAGGACATCACTACAGTCCGCCACCTCTTGCAGATCTTTGGTGACGCAACAGGGCTGCATACCAACCTTCACAAATTAGAATTTTATCGTATATCCTGCGACACACTGGATTTGGAGGCCATCACAGCAGCTTTTTCAGCTCGGAGTGCCATTTTCCCCTGCAAATATCTTGGTCTACCGCTGCATGTTGGCAGGACTAAACGGGCAGATGAACAGATTTTGATTGACAAGATTGGCGCCCGTTTACCAGGTTGGAAAGGAAGAGTGCTCACACGCGCCGGAAGACTGACGTTGATCAACTCTGTGCTAACCTCCATCCCGGTATACCATATGACTGTCTTCCCCTTATCCAAATGGGCTATCAAACGCATTGATCGTCTACGGAGGAATCTTACACTACGATTCATGCACCAAACCAGAGCTTTTCGTTGGGCCACGTCGCTTCCTTGTTCCTCAAGCATTGGATGAAAAAGCAACGGCATCAAGCCCTGCAACGTGGCTCAAGTTTCTCAGTCAATTCCCGGTCTGAACTCGAGGAGAAAGTGGTGCACTCCACTCGCAACGGTGCGCGAGCTGAGGCATGCCACGACGTGCGGCAAGCAGAGCCCCTCCAGCACCTGCTCCTCGTGGCACAGCTGCGCTGCCGCCCCACCAGCGGCCGCCGCCGAATTGATGGCCAAGAGCTTCCCCGGCATCGTCGGAGGCCAGCCACACGACGCCCCCCGACTCGCAGCGGCCCAACATGCGGACACGCCCGAGTTACCTCACCCTCGAGGGATCCACGCCTCTCCTTTTCTGTCCTCGCCACCATGGCACCATGTACTAAGCTCGAGATGGACGCCACATCGACGCCCACCATGTGTTCGATGCAATGCTAATAAGAACAGAGATAGTCATGCAGTGGGCACAGTGAAGCAGCATGCCACAGGTCCAATATACCGGCGATGTAACAACACAAAACCTCTCACTTGCTGTCGCTGCTCGTTACCACCACCTCCTTCGTCTTGCTTCCTGCCCCACAATGTCATGAAACATCAATGACTGACTACATCCTCAATATTTTTAAATGTCCAGAATATTAAGATAATTCGAGGCACCTACATATATACAATTAGTATGTTTTAATTTCATAGCTATGGTTATTCATGAGTGCCCCAGTCAAATTTGTATACGTGGTCCTATGTTGATTTGCATTGCTTCAATTTCAGCACTACTTATTCTAACAGAAAATTATAATGTATTTTCAGGAACCACCACCAAGAAAGTAAAGAGCAGGAGTTAAAAAAAGGTAAACATTCATATTGCAGTAGCTGATATTAATATTTATACAAATGTTACATCATCATTTTATTTCCATGGTACATTCGAGATTATATTGATATTACAAATGTTAAAAATATTGATAGAAAATGAAGATGGAACAAGTGGAAACAAATCTACAAATATAGTATATAAAGAAATACTGAACATGAACTAAAACATAGAAATATATGGTTCTACCTTTTTGTTTTATAATAGTTCTTTACATTAACTATTATTGTTATGCTTTGATTTAACATATTTCTTTTTTTACTCCTTACAGCTTCCCTTGCATTGTTGAAGTAGCAATGCAGGTAATGTATCCAGCTACATTATTGTTTACACTACTCTCCAAATTTAACAAACAATAACAATTTCCAGTAAACAATTTGCAGGGCAAAATTATCAACATATTATAATGTAATATAATATGTTAATAATTTCTCACTGCCCACAATGTTCCACATGCTCCCAGTTCAAAACTAAGAATATGAACAGCAGACAGCAGCAGAAGCTTCCAATGTATCCACATGCTCGCAAGTTTTACCTTCTGGGAACTCATATCTTTCAAAGGGCTCATTGTTCTGGAGTTTTTTTTTCTTTCTCTATCAAAACCCTTACAACCTGCTAAATTATAATGGTAGATCTTCTCATCTGCACAAATCTATTCCTCTCAATTATGTAAATGAAGCAGACCACACAATGGCCATTCGCGGCAACGCCGCGGACATTTCTAGTTTTCTATGGAAAGGTGCTACCGATGCTCGTCATGGCAGCTGCTTGGTTAATTGGCGCACGGTGAACCGCGCTAAGAAATTGGGCGGTCTGGGAATCAAGGATCTAGCTTGCTTCAATCGGGCACTGCGATTACGGTGGCCATGGTTCAAATGGACTGAACCTGCTAAACCTTGGACAAGTTTGCAGCTGAAACTAACCGTGGAGGAGCAGGAGCTTTTCAGATTATGCACAGAAATTAAAGTAGGCAACGGTGCCAAAACCCAGTTCTGGAAAGACCGCTGGTTACATGGACGCGCACCAATGGACGTTGCCCCTGATTGCTTTCGTTTGGCTTGGCGCAAAAACATCACAGTTCAACAGGCTCTGACTCACTGGAGATGGATGCGCGGCCTCCGCCGCATCTCAACAACTGAAGCTCTTCATCAATTTGTAGCATTATGGGACTCTTTGCAGCATCTTCAGCTCACTGATTCGGAAGATACTATCACTTGGCGCCCAACTGCTAATGGTATTTACTCGGCTGCGTCTGCTTATGATGTCCAGTTTATTGGGTCCCTTGCCGATGAACGCTGGAACAAGGTGTGGCACATGAAGGTGGAAAACAAATGTCGTTTCTTCATGTGGTTGCTCCTTCAGTGCAAGCTACCCACAGCAGACCGGATCATTCGTCGTGGGGGCACAGCTGATGCAATATGCAAATTGTGTCATTGTACACAGGAGACCACCTTACACATGGTTGGAAACTGTTCTTATGCCCAGGAAGTATGGCGACTGCTGGCACAACGGGCATCCTTCACTTTCTTGCCACGCTATTTGCCCCTGTCCACGGTCCAAGATTGGTGGGAGCAGCTCACGACGGCCGCTGGTCTTGATCCTGTCCACCTCTTACAAGTCCTCACTTATGCTACTTGGAATATCTGGAAGGAACGGTGCCGGCGGGTATTCGACAACAAAGCTTTGCCTGTTGATCAGCTGGTCCTGCTAATTCTACAAGATGTGGCGGCCTACCGCCAAGCCCATGCCGTTGCACTTCCAGTTCCAGCTGCTTAGTACTAATACTCTACTTGTTGTACTCTTGGCTGTTGTTGCATAGTTGACTAGTTTGATCGTTTCCTTTTCGGTATTCTTTGTTTGTAATTATTTGAACTCTCTTTTCCACTATTAATGCAAGAGCAGAGCACCTGCTTTTTTCCCTCAAAAAAGAGAGATTGGTCCAGGAACCAAGATATTAATAATTAATTTCAACTCGAATACTAAAAACTTGCTTGGTTGGTTGGGTATCAATTTTTACCGAGCCAAACTCATGGGCAAGCTGAGACATTGGCTTGGCAGAATTAGAGCATGGCAAAATGTGGGGAAAAAAGTTTCAGTATCCATTTGGTATAGTGCTAAAAATGGCAACCATTGCTTTTCTTTTCTTGTAAGATTTAAGAAGTTTGTAATAGTTTGCAATAAAACTTCTAGGTATGCTTTAATTTTGGCTGGGGCAAATTTGAAGCCAACCAATTAGGCTCTAAATCCTTATTGGGCTTAGGACTTTATTTGCAGAGGGCCGAGAAAATCGGTCCTGCATTAGGGCCGAGTTAGGCTGGGCCGAATAGTGAAATATTATGGACCTATGGTGAATTTGAAGTAGCAATACAAAAGGCCAAAGAAGTTTTTCTAAGGCCAGGTGGGTGTAGTTTGTTGGGTGAAGATCCTGCTGGCCCGTGGCCGGCCCGGGCCTAAATGTGGGCAAAGACAGGTGGTCTGAGTGTTTTTTTCTATTTTTATATTTTTTTAAAAAAATGTTTTTTACAGAAATATATATTTGGTTTCACAATTTACAGTTTTATACCCTGCCGCCCCCTGCCGGGCGGTAGGGACCTATATGTAATTAAAATTTAAGTTTTATCGCATGGAGGCCCCTACCGCCCGGTGGAGAGGCGGCAGGGAGGCCGACCGCCCGACAGGGGATGGCAGGCTCCCCCCCAATATAAAAGCTGAGTCCCCCCACACCCGCATTTGCAGCAAACAACATCCATAGAAGGAAAAAAAAGAGACGTGGGGTGAGGGAGGGAGTTGCAACAGCGAAGTCCTGCCGGATTTTAGATCTGAACCGCAGGTAACCAATATTTCTCAACTTTGTCATTCTAAATTTTTTGTATTTTTAATGTGATTAGTATTTTTTATAATTGTAACCGCTTAGGGTTCGGATTAGTGGTTATAATTGAAGCCATACCATGGTTTTAGAAACTGGTTTAATTAAAATTAAGTCTTTGAATGGCCAGATATGTCGAGCAAGGTGGCGTTTCAAGTTCATTACGGTGATTTCTATAGAATTACTCGTGATTCCTATGGAGTAAATCTATCAGCATTGGAACGAAGACAGTGCAGTCTAGATAAACCCCTAGATAGGAGTTTTGGTTCCATACGCAAATGGCTTCACGGGAAGTTCAATGTGAATCCAAAGACCCATTTGCTTACGGTTCATACCGTGACTTCCTAGAAAACATGGGTTCACGTGTAATTCTAGCCATACTACTTTACACATAGTAGTTGCCGGTCATATTGAGTCATCTCCAACAAATTTTAGTTAATTTCATTTAAATTTAATGGTGTGAATGCGTGATTTTTAATCTCAGGGTCTGGCTGTCAAGGCAGGACCAATATTTATATATAGTCATACTATTTTGCACAAATCCATTTAAACCCATTCCAACACACATTTATATAGAATCCAACACACATTTACATAGAATCTGCTCTGCCCTACCCTATTATCTAATACAACCAATGTAAGAAATAGCGGGTTATGATATTTAGCGGAAGCCCTTCCAAAAAGGTAAAAGAGCTCTACCGAAAACTATAGCGGAAGCTAAATTATTTAGTGGAATGATAAAATAATAAATAATTATATACAAAATTAGAAGCATCATTGATCTGACACTCTAAAATAGACTCAACACGTCTCTTGACTGCTCAACTGTGCCCATACTGCTTAATCTATAGTTCACCCTAGTTATATTGATTTTTTATTTCTTTTGACTACATCTTTAGCGGACATTTATTACCACTATAAATCCTATAAAACCCCCTTTAATGGATATAGCGGATAAATATTATATAGCGTAGCGGTAGATCTCCTAAAAAACTAATAGCGGTCTATAGAGGACTATTAGCGGGCTATTTTGTACATTGAATACAATTTATTTTAATCCACCTAAATATACTTCGCAACGAAATTCAACCCATAAAACTCATTCCAACCCTCATCATTTGCAGGATGAGCTACACCTGCAGAGCATAATATGTGCATTTTGAAGATACAGCTCTGTTACCTCCACTCTCGGAATTGGTGAATTGTAGTACTCCGTATTCCTCCGTCTCAAAAAGAATGTAAATTTCATTTCCCGAGGAGTCAAACAACTCCAATTTTGACTAAATTTATAAAAAAACTACTAGCATTTGTATTTCCGAATAGATGTAGTATAGAAATATATTACACGATTAATCTAAAGATACTTATATGGTAACATAAATATTAATATTATTTTATATAAATTTGGTCAAATTTTAAATATTAATAATAATTCAGCCCAACTAACAAAACCTTTGGTTTTTGGATACCTTGCGTTGCGTGCCCGTTACGTGAAGTCCGCCGCACCGGTGACCGGTCACATTTCCTGCGCCCTGTCGAGAAATGGACCCTCGTACATTTCCTGCGCCTTTCCGTTCCGCGGCTTGGAGCTCGGGAGCTGGGGCCCATCGTCGGAACTAACGCGCGCGCAGTGTGGCGCTGTGTGCTCATCAAAAGTTCGCGTCGAAATTGCCTTCCGCGTCCGACCACTGTCACAGACCGCGAACGGGCCGATGATGTGGCCGCGGGTTTCCGCGGCAGGGGACCGGGAGGAGATGCCAACTGCGACCACTGACCAACAGGAAGTGAAGGGCACACGAGATGGGGTGGGCAGAACCAGCGGCCGGCGGGCGGGGGCGAGGCATCGAGCGTCTGTCGCCGGCCGCCCTCGATCAGATCCGGCGTCGCCATCGGCCGCGGTGTCGTCGCTCGCTCGTGCGATCATCTCGTCGGAGTCAGTCGAGATGGGGACGGCGGAGGAGGTGCGTCGTCCGTTTCGCACGAGCTGTGAGCCTGTGATGCCCCTTGGGACACCCAACGGTGAGCTTCATGCAGTAGGGATGAGAAGGGACGGAAAAAAATTTCAACCATTTCTATTTTCATATTTTATTATGGGAAACGGGAGCGGATGCGGAATAATCCGGAATATGAGCGGAAAACGGAATATATGAATTATGAAAACAGATGGGAACCGAAAAGTTACCGAAATATATTATTATTTAATCACCATTCACCTCGTATGAATAAGTTATAACTTAATGTCTTTGATTGGACTTTTGGAGTTTCTTTCTATAAATATGGTTGAGTTAAATCTATATCTATACCTATTACTAAAGCGAGTAAGATTTCCACCCAATTTTTTAATTTGGTACGTTGGTTTGGTCCGCTTGTGTTATTGACAGGTGTGCCTTAATCCATCCCATATGTGAGTAGGACCAACTCTCTCCATCCACGACTCGATCACATAGATCCCTACAAATTAACACACGGGCACCAATACGTATCCGATACTTATACCAATTTTATCTGTAGCAACACATGGGCATAATTGTCTAGTAAGTTATAACTAGGACAAAATTGAAAATCTATATTTCGAAACAAATGGAGTATAATGCATTGTATAACTTAATGTCTTTGCAATAATAGCGTTGTAATTTGGATATAACGATATGATACAAAGCATTGGTATTAACGTAACCTCAACCTTACCGAGCAAAGGTAAAGCACTAAAGTACGCATGACGATAACAATCTCATAGAGATTACAGCCAGCTTACCTGATAAAACACAGACAGATGGAATCACATTGATACAAAGGAGCAGCCCCACGAGCACCACGTAAATCCACGACATCCCAGCTGTAGGAATGGAATGAATTTCTTGTAGCTCATCTCCAGTTACTCCACGAGGTGTGAAATATTGGTAGCTCAGCAGTTCCATCGACCCAGATCATGATCACGTCCCCAATACTGATAATCATAGTCATCCCATCTGATGTGAACGTCGGGACTGGTGGGAAACAAGCTGACAGCGCTCCTGAAAGCGGACTCAGCTTCTTCCCTCTCTGACTGTGGAACATCGATGCATTCAACCTCCGCCATGATCTCTTTGAGCAATGTCAAGTGCTCGATCCCTGCAGGCAATAAGATCCGGTCTTCCTTCCATCCACCTATCCCAAACTCGCAGATAGAGCCTCTCTAGCCTGGGCATTGCCCCGTCCAGGAAGGTCAGGTATGCGTATGAGCTCCTGCTGCACACTAGTGTCAAGGACATGAGAACTGGGAATGCTGCCGGGTGGATCAAAACCATTTCTTCTGGGTGACGGAAACAAAGGCATAGATCAGACAGCGCTGGCAGCTCTCCGAGAATAGCAAAATCATCCATGAACAGGTTCTGCACGCCTAGTGACAGCTTGCAGAGATTGTGGAGTCCCTGCATCCAGTTAGGGACCCTGGAGAACCACCAAGATGTTAAATGGAGCGTCTCAAGGAAGGGCGACAAGGTGATCAAGCCACTGAAGCTGTGGAAACCATAGTCATAACCCACGTGCAGGTGTTTGAGGTGGCAAAGTTTCCCAAGGGAGGAAAAGAGAACACTCTCACAGGTCGAAGAAAGTCCATTCGTCGTTTTTAGGTACCTCAGATTGGTCATCTCTCCAAGGCCTTTGATATTGCCTGTTGAATTGTTGGCCAGATCAAATTCCCAAAGGTATCGCAAGGATTTCATGTTGCTGATTCCATCAGGCAGTCCTCCTACCCGCCGTCCAGCTCTCAGGTACGACAGGCAAGGCAGATGAACAATGTCTGATGGGATACTGTCCCCGTCTATGTCAAATGTTTCGAGATGCTGCAGCCCTCGGATTTGTGTAGGTAGCTCACACCAACTGCAGCCTCTGATCTTCAAATATCTTAGAAGATGCAGTTTACACAACCCAGTGAGGTCGACCTTTCTATCTTTGAGGGCACCACTAGGATAAATAGAAGCTTCTAGAACCCGGAGAAACTTGAACTCTGACAAAAGAGGCATATACTTCACTTCTTGACGAATTGCTAGTGATCGAAGTTGTGACAGACTGATGTTTGTTGGCGACAAACTGATGTCTCCTGGCAATATTATGTCATAATCTGGACCAAATGAGCAGAGGGACAGTCGACGTGCCTTCTCACACAGTCCTGCAATACCTGCTTGGTTGTTTACTGCAGTGACAAAATTCTCTTCTGCAGACTTGCACAAGATAAGATCAAGCATCATATCATGTACTTTGCAGCTCCTCACTGATCCATCATTGTGGATATAGAAGGGTTCAACTAGGCTCCTGTTGACAAGGTCATTGAAATAACTGCTTGCAACCTCCCACACATCTTGCCCATTTGTTTCGCCTATAAAACCTTCAGCTATCCATCGCCGTATTAACTTAGATTTCCTTATAGTATAGTCCTCTGGATACATACAAAGATATAACAAGCATGTTTTGAGATGACGAGGGAGATTACTGTAACTCAGATTTAAGATTTGTCTCATTCCTTCTAAGTTGAGACCCGCTCCAGACATGGAGCATAGAGATTTATGTATATGCTCCCAGCTTTTCATCTTGTTACCTTCACTGGCTAAAAGGCTAGCTATACTGATAATTGCTAATGGCAGACCACTGCACTTTTTTAGAATATCAACAGAAAGTTCTTTATGTCGCTGGTGTGATGCTTCTTCAGAGCCAAATGTCCTACTAAAGAAGAGTCTTCTTGAGTCATTGTCACCAAGAGGTTCCATGTTGAAAACATACTGACGGCAATTGGAGCAACATTCATTAGCCACCTTATGGATTCTTGTAGTTGCTATTACTCTACTGCCATTATTATTTTCTGGCAAAGCACATTTAATAACATCCCATGCCGATACATCCCATATGTCATCGATTATGATAAAATACCTGCCAAATAATTCAATAAGGAGCCAAGTTGAATAGTGAACATTTATTGAACGGTTTCCAGAATTAGTAATAAAAGAGATTTAATTCATTGGTAGACACTGGTAAAGTTCAAGAAAAATTATATGTCAGACATATCTAACTAATTAAACAAAATACTAGCAGTAGTACACAAAGCAAGAGTATATACCGCTTATGTTCTAAGCGTCCTCTGATGATGTTAATAAGATCATGCAACTCATATTTGTGAGAAGGTTGTTGTCCCCCAAGTTGTGAAAGTAAACTGCAGAGAAGCTTTGTGATGTCTGGTTTTTGGGATACTGACACAAAGGCCTGCGACTGAAACTTCCACGAAAGCTTGGTGTACAACTCCTTGGCGAGTGTTGTCTTTCCCAAACCTCCAAATCCCACAATCGACACTACCTTCAATAGCTGCTCCTCATCTGCTACCAAGTTGACAAGCGCGTTCATAGGCCCCTCCAGACCCACAAGGCCAGCTGAATTTGCATAGAGTGCAACAACTCGCTGATCAATTGCCACATGGCTTGATGCAAGGATGCATTCATCAAGCCGATACCTTGTGCGCCTTTCACTTGTCTCATGCACAAGATTCTTGATCTCCTGGATCTGGCCAGCAATATGATGTTTGGCTCTCAATGTTTTAAGACGTCGAATAGTCTTCCTAATAAACCCATCATTGTTGGCACTCTGATTCCTAGTGTCATGGTGCATGAAGTCATCAATGATGTCCTCGATGTCATAGGCCATATCCCTCACTTGGTTTCTCCAACCCCTTGTCTGCGGATCTAGCTGCTCCACATCTGCAAGCCTCTCAAGGAGATCGTTCATGCAGCTAAGCTCATCGGTTATGAATTTCACCTCCTTCCGTAGGCCTTTTAGCTTGGTGTACTCCTGACCCATTAGGGTGGTTAGCTTACCTAAGAGGGAGTTCATCACACCTGTCGAAGCACTCACCAATATTTTCTCCATTCTCTTTAATTTGCGACGGACACTTTAGGTTGGCTCCCCAAGTCCCTAATTAAGTAATCCCCTGTCAATTCGTCATAATATGCAGCTAATTATGCTAATTTCATATGAAATAAAACATTAAAGCTTAAACCAACTCTGATGGGAGCAACACAGATACTATATACTCCATCCGTCTCGAATTACAATTCGTTTTGGCCTTTCTAAGTAGATAGATCTTTTTTATACACCTAGATATATACCCTATGTCTAGATATATAGCAAAATATATGTACCTAGAAAAGCCAAAACAAATTGTAATTCAGGACAGAGGGAGTATGTTCTTAATTTCTTGACTGCAATCAGTCACCTTTAAAATTTCTAGGATATAAGCTACAAATTATCTGGCACAGCCGGCTCTCTAAGACTTAGTGAAGGATAAGCAGCCAAGTTCATAAAATTAGCACCATGTAAGATAGGCCAATAATGCTGCTGTAGTACTTGGGCATAATAATCTCTCGAATAGAGTGGGGAGTCTCAGTTACAGTAACCACCGAACTGCACCTAGATCTAGATAGATGAATGCAGTTCCAAGGGATCTGATGGCCATCCGGCTGCGAAAAATCTCGAGAGGGATAAGATAGAGATAGGTGTACCTTCATCTTCATGCGTGGCTGTCGAGCGCTAGCTAGAGAAGAAGGCTCGTTGTTGGCCTGTTGATGCGGCCGGCGGCCGGCGGCCGCGCAGCGGCGGGGACCGGGATATGAGAGAAACACACAAATCGAGAGGCCTGCAGGAGAAGCAAAATGCTCAACTTTTCAGCGAAAGGAGAAGCCTGCGGGAGGAAACAGGAGAAACGAGAAGACCTCGGGGTGCAGTCAAGCTCAACCCAATCAATTAGCCAGCCAGACCTTGGGGCCCACCCCTGCCAGTTTCTTCTCCTCTCCTCGGCCTACTTAACATCAACAAAAGATCAAGACCTTGTTGGGATAAAGAGGCTTAGGGACTGCTCCCACCCCGTAAACCCGTAAACATAAAAAAAAATATCACATCGAATATTTCGACACATACATAGAGTATTAAATGAAGTCTATTTATAAAATTTTTGCATAGATGGGTTGTAAATCGTGAGACGAATCTAATGAGACTATTTAATCCATGATTTGCAACAGTGATGCTACAGTAATTATCCGTTAATTATTAATGAATCATGAATTAATTAGCATCATTAGATTCGTCTCGCGATTTACAACTCATCTGTGCAAAAAGTTTTGTAAATAGACTTTATTTAATACTTCAAATTAGTAAGATTTCATCGCAAATTTTTTTTACAAAACATCTAAACACGATCTTATTATAACTTTATAATCACACCCAAATAAGTCTTTTGGCCTCAAGGGCTTATTGTATGGGCTTATTTTAAACACACTATAAGTCCATAAGCACCACCAAAGTATGCTTAGGCCACCTCCAGCGGCAAGAGACAGCAGCCAGCTCATGCGAGCTCGGCACAGTGCCCACGTCTGCCTGGGCGAGCGTGCCTATGAGAGGGCATCTCCTTGGCAAACGTGCGAGCTAGCGTGTGAAGAAGAGCTAGTGTGTCCTGTTCACCAATTAAAATATGCGAGGCAGCCGTTGGAGGCGGCCTTATTGTGCTTATTTGGTGCCTACGAGTACATTGCGCGGGCCTTGGCGCGCCTAGCTATTATTAAATTAAGGTAGGACGGCATTAATATATATAAATATAGTATTAGTATGGCATGTCTATATATTAGTAGACATATATAATAGTACAATTATTTCTCATGTGCAATGTACAACTATATCTTAGTACTGACTATTATATCTTCCGGCACAGGCAGTGCTGAATGTAAAGTCTTTGAAATGGTTGTCCTCCTGATCTGCATTCATTGCAATTTAACTTGAATTAGTGATAACTTGATGTCAATTTAGCTTAGTGCTCTAAGCATTGGCATGGTTTTGCTTTGGTCTTGTTTTTCTATACAAAACCAGGCATTGTATATTCAGATTAGATGGTATACTAAACTGAACTTATACACAATAGCACATACTAATATGAAAATTTCTCAGAACAGAATAGTAATCAAGAGCAGCTAACATTGTTAGCAGATATCATGGATAAATAAAAGCAAGAAGAGAAGCTTACCAAAATGCAGAGCTTTTAGCTGGAACCATTTTTTCCCTTGCGCGCGCCTCAAACATAGAATGCACATTTATAATGGAATATGTAATCTGCAGATATTATTTAGTCTTCTAATAGGAATGTAAATACACAAGACTTTCATGTCGTTAGGAAGTTATAATCCTGATCAAAAGATATAATAATAGAAAACATATGGCTTCCTGCTATTGCCCATGAGCTCTATATTGCTGCCTGCTTCAGCACTGCAACCAATGAGCACCAATGGCACCCTTGCTGCAAAGTCTGGTCATGTGGCATGTAAGAAGGATATCCCTCTGAAAAGAAGAGGACAACAGAGAAGAAAATTTTGTTACTCGCAAGCATGGGAAGCCATATATGATTATAAGAGAAGCTGAAGCAAGAGTTTGAAGCACCCATGTATTCGGAGTCTGGATTTGGAGCAAGCAGATGTTTGTCACGGTTTCAAGCATACTGTTGTAGCCATATTAAAAGAAATTGTGATCCGATTATAGCATGAAAAGAAGAAAGTCATGGGTTGGAGCTGAACAAAAGTAATTTAGGGAAGAACAGAGTTGGGAAGAACAAACCTCGATGCGCATGATCTTCTCAATTTACTGTGCAAGCTCATGGGTTAGAGCAAGGACCAATACCGGGAACACAACCAATCCATAATCAAGCTTCTACAAAATTTGAGAACAGAACCTTTAGTTTATAATTCCTGTGTGCTTCATGTGAGTATACAGATATACTGCCCCCGAACAATTATATTAACAGAAATTGCACACTATGCATATACATGTATATATATTTTTAAGAAAGGACACATTGTACAGGGAGAAAACACAAAAGTTGAATTACCTTTTGGTAAAGTTATAGTGCCCGGCAATGACAGATTATGGGTGTTGCTAAAATAACTCAAGAGAGAAGCCTATCTGCTATTTGTGAAAAAGTACTCGATACATGTCTGGCTCCATGAACAATCAGCGGAGTCCAGTTCCGCCGTCCATCTGGAAATATAATGTGGCATTCACCTTGTTTATATGCTCGTGGATGAAATTTACCAGCTGTTGGCCTGGCACGCAATCCCTATTCATCAAATAAATACGTGGAATTTAATAGATATTTTGTTTCTTTTTCCCCTTTGTCTTACCTGTTGCTGCATTGGTTGTGTGTTCCCATCCGTTGTTAGGGTGTACTTATTTGGAGGTACAGGTCATTAGAATGGTAGTAAACAATAGAGTTCAAATGTATGTCTTGACTGAATTTATGTGTAATACCATATGAGAGTGTGAGAGAGATAGAGAGAGAAATGCCAGTCGAAATATTTCTGCAGCATGCTCAAATTCCCAAGTTAATGCAAATTATTGTGGTGACCAGAATTATTCATATTTGTAATTGCTCATTTGATGGCCTACTATTCTTTCAAATCTCAGGAATGGATATTAACTTAGTTTGTGAATATAATAAAGGCACCGTTGAATCAACAATAGGACTAAACAATGCACATTGTAGTTGCTCTTGCATGATTCAAAAATGAAGAAGCATCTCTAAGCTAAGTTCTTTACCTGTCCATTAATAGGTTACTCTTCTTTCCAGCCTTGTTTGTTACCTGATTGAATGTACCTGAATACAAACAAGGGATGTTAGTACAGTGTAGGATACTGGCAGCAGTAGTATTAAAAGAGAAAATGAAAATAGAAAGAGATATAGCTTAGAAAAGAAAGGGACAAACGCAAAATAGATTTGGGAATTTCCCACGGTGAAGAATAGTTCCTTCTAAAATGAATCTTCCCAGACCAAATCAAAGTAAACAGATAAACCAAATCAAAATGGAGGAGGCCAAATTTAAATGCAGAACCTGTAAAAGGAAAAGGGAATTGCGAATCAGAGTTGGAGAATCTTCATGAATCAGGATCTTGTGTAGTGTTTTAACTCAAAGAGCCTTGTAATCAATTGGAAAGTAAATTGGTGATATCTATCTTAAAACCAAAAGATCAAATTAAAATAGAGAAGTAGTCAGCAAAACTAACCGTAAGATATAATTTTGATTGCACAAAATGTTCCTGATCCAGGCTGTTATACACTTTATGTTTCTATAAGGTACTGAGAATTCTGGTGGATCATGCATCAACAATTTTTGAATGACAAGGTCACAAAGGCAGTGATCACAAAACCTGCTTAGTTCAATGGATCGCAAAGAATAGATGAAATCATGAAACTTTATAGCATAGGAGCCAGGACCGGTGAATGTACTCATATAGATAAACTACCATTCTATTGTTGAGTATCGAATGCAGTTAGCATACCTACAGAGCGGCTTCCAAATTGACATTGATGTCTAACCTGGACTCGCAACGTTTGTTACTCCACAATACATGGTTCCTTGTGAACTATATTAGAATTTGGCAGCAAATCTAGGGACTAAGTAACACTAAAAAAGAGTCCATTCTCAGAACATTTGATGGCACTGCTATAGAGGTTCATGGGATATGTAAGAGCTGCAGCAGATCTTTATCGAATTAGTAGAGCCTAAAGTTACCTCCCATTGGCTCTGAAACACTGGTCTATAATGAACGAAAGAATAGCAGAGTCATGCTCGATTTAAAAAAGAAAGAAGCAGAGTAGTTTGTCGGTTCCAGAAAGCTATATTTTCATGTTCAAACTGACTAAGGAGAGCAATTTCCTGAAAACCACAAAATTTAAAATAACAGATGGACACAAATAATGACAAATGTGGTGTAACAGACAACAGATAATATTATAAGATTAATTAGCAGATATAACCTGCTCAAGTGCAAGAGTAGACTGTTGTGCGCCTTCCTGAGTTGAAACAACACTTCATGCCCTGAACCCCTCACTGAAGTGAACATGGGCCCTTCATACACCTCGGACCATCCTCCAACCTGCAGACACAGAATGCACCTCAAAGATGTTACAGTACCAGCAAGATGCTTGCTTAAGCTGCAAGTGCCTAACTTTGCGCTTCCTTGCCTTAATTTATTTGATATAAGTAAATTAAAATTTATATGTTGTAGTAGAACATTTAATCACGGAAGATATTTGTATAATAGAAATTTAAACAAAGTAGTGCATTAACTGAAACCATCCTAATGCTTAGGAAACCATACTAATGCTGCTATGCAGCTTTATATTTTCTGTTTCTGCTGACCCTTTTTTCTGAGAAAGTAAAGTGTTGTACCAGCAATTTACTCAATCACGGTCTTTGTAATTCAGAGTTGCTTCTTGTTTCCCTAAGCATTAGTATAAAATAAAGTTGATGAGATCATACATAGCTTTCTTGCCAGTTTAATTTCTGACTGCACATCCAGCGAAGTTGAAACAAACTATACATCTGAATTTGAATGACAAAATCAAGCACTTGCAATGACGAAATCGAACTGCAGTTTATGAAAACAAAATACAACTCACAAAATCGAACAGTAGATTCAATTTATGAATGCATCAAATAGAGCAAGTCTGAATTTCGATGACAAAATCGAGCACGTACAATGACAAAATCGAACTGCAGTTCATGAAAGCAAGATACAACTCACAAAATCGAACAATAGATTCAATCTATGAATGCATCAAATAGAGCAAGGAAGAATCAGTAAAGAAGTTCGATGCAGGAAAGTTATTGGTGCTAGGAAATCTATTGGTGCTCACGAGAGGTTTTGGAGGATAATCAGGTATTTCCCTTGCATCTTGCTTGACAGAGCACGAGAGTCAACAGAGGACTCCGAACACAGGCATCATCATAGCTTGGCATCCTGCAGCGACACGACCTTGGTGCTGTCAGCGGCAGCGGGCCGCCCTTGTTGTTGGCGTAGGAGGGCGTCGTACCAACCAGACGCTGCCGCAATCGAAGAAAGAGGCAGTGATGGGGGGGCGGGGCGGCGGTTGCCGGTAGCACAAGGAGAGAGCACGCCTCTAGCAATCGCAGATTGAAAGGATGGTTTGATCTCCTTCCATACCTGGCCCTGCCTGGTGCCGTGGTGCGGCTCACGTTCAACCAGCTCTCCGTGATGCACTGTTGCCCGTGCGGGTGGAAGGGGGAGGTCCAATCTCCCTTCCACCACCGCCTCTGCCGGCCGCGACTGTTCCTGGCGCTCGCGCAGCACGCAAGCATGGCGGCGACGGCCCACAGGTGGAGGTGGTGCTGTGGCGCCCAGCAGACCGTGAGACAGCCACGGTGCCGTCGTCGGCTCCGCGTGCTACGACGGCGGCGGCGGAGGTCAGAAGCCCTCGGCCCTCGGTGACGGCCGGGTGGAGCTGGACAGCGAGAGCGGAGCAATGGCTGGAGCAGGCACGGGAGGCTGGATCTAGAAGAAATCCAGAGACCGGAAAAGCGTCGGGGCGGAAGAAGAAAGCTCTCGATGCAGAGATATTTACCGGAACAGTGATTCGCGGTGGAGTGAAGGTGAGCCGTAGATTCATGATCGGATGGTGTAAATCGTTTTTGCTGTCGTGGCTATCCTGAGAGCGCACGGAGCGGTGCGCAAATGACATATAGCACCCCCTCCCGCACGAGGCACTCGTTCTCGCCCTCCTCTTCGACTCTCCCCTGCGCCGTGACATCCCCGGCTGCTGCCCCTGCACCACACATGCCGCCCGTGCACTCGCTCCCCTCCCGTCGCCGCGGCATGGATGGCGATGGCGTCGGCGGGTACCCGTGGTTCAACTCCCATATGGATCCCAACTCCTCTGCCACCGATTTTGATTTGTTCTCACACGTCCTCATCTCATCCGCCGGCGCCGTCCTCTTCAAAGCTTCGAATGGGCATTGCATCGCTCGATCTGAACTCTTTGGCGGATGAGTTCCCTCACCTGAGGTAGTACCAAGCAGCTCAACTCGGCGCCGCCGGGAACTGGTTATCCTAACACACCTAGTTATCTAGCACCATACAACATCTACCCGAGTTTAGAAATGGACCACAGCCAAGAGGTAAGAGAGATCTGCAATCACGCTCATTGTTCCCTTAGAAATGTCATCGAGTGGTCCTTTGAGGTTCTAAAGATGAAGTGGAGAATTTTGTTGGATGTTCCAAGTTACCCAGAGCCAAAATAAAGCCAAATTATTGTAGCTTGCGTGGCTCTTCATAATTTTATTAGGGAAAGTATATTAGGGATGTGGACTTCGGTATGTGTGATGATGATGAGAATTATATTCCAATGGCGGAGGAACAATGGTTCGACTCTGATGAAGAATGGGATGATGGAGAAGTGGACAATCTTGATATGAATAATGTCGGCGATGAAATAGCTACTGGATTGTTTGAATGATATTCAAGTTGTTTTCCTTGTTTGTGTGAGACTTAAATATTTCTGTACAAGTTGAATACTATATTGTTTGTGTGAGACAAGTATTTGTGTAAGTGTGGGATACTATTTTATTAGTGTTAATCTTGAATATTTGTTTGCTAATGTTAAATGTTAGATACAAAGTATTTGCCTTGTACAAATTGGAGTCCACAGAACACAGGGGCGCCCAGGGTGCCCAGCACGGGTGGGCGGGAACGGCCATGGCGGGAAACATTGGTTTAAAGGTTATTTGCTACATTGATTAGAGGTAAAATTGGTAGAAAAAATATGGGTGCTTATTTTAAGCATACAGCTCCAAACAAGTCCAAGGGTTTATTTTAAGCCTCTTGTGGCAGGGTGTTTATTCGCTTAAAATAAGCTCCTTGATCCAATCCGGGTCCAATTACCAACCACATTTCAAGCGTTCCTATCCTATATCTTTTAAAACTAAAATCTGGTCGCACTCGTGGACAGGGAAGACGTTCACGTCAGCCAAAAGAACCAGCCATCAGACCAGGCTCAGACGACACAGAATGTTCATTGGAGGCCTGACTATTTTGCAAAAAAACCTCTTCGGGACTATGAAAATCACACCTGCCATCCAAAGAACTCTCTTAGGAAATTTTTTTTTATAAAACCTCCCGAATTTCTTCGAAATACGACCCGCCATCCACCGGTCTCTCTCACAGGAAAGTTTTCATAAAAAAACCCCCAAACTTTGTTGAAATACGACCCACCATCCAATAGCCTTTCTCACGCAACTTTTCAGAAAACCCATCTACCATCCACCCTTCATGAAATTAAAAAATGCATTATGCTAGTTTGTAGAATACAAAAAAATGTAGAAAATATGAATTAGCTTTTGTTTGCTTCGTAAGGATGAGAGGTACCTGATTAGCCCATGCAGGAGCAAGAGTTAATAGGCTAGTCGTACAAAAAATTTAAAGAAAAGAAAAGAGGAACAATAAACCACGAAGGCATCCCCTCATGAATAAAATGTCTAAACTAGCTTATTTTCAGTAGCATTGCCACCAGACTTTTTTTCCGACGAACCAATAGGGGGAAGATGCCCACCTAAAATTGTATTCAAATTATAGCTGTCAATACAGCTATGTGTTACAAGAGGTCACCTGTTTGTTCAGGGCAGGCACCGAGCCCTGTGATAAAGAAACCATGTGGGAGGAAGAGAACGCGGGGGGGGGGGGGGGGGGGGGGGGATTACTCGCTAAGTGGGCTCCACCAAAGCGCAGTGGTGTCGATTTGCAAGGGGGTACAGTGAACCCAAAGCTGGAGGTGTGAGTTTATGGTCGCGACGATGTCATCTGTGCTGAGGGTGGGTCTAGTTTATACCTTTAAACTATCACAAAAATATGGTTTTCAACCTTTACCCACAAAACTGGATAACAAGAGCCATCTAACTATATATCGAAAATGGATAACTTTAGCCCTTCGAGTGGTTCAAAGTTGGGTTTATATTTTTTTTAAAAAATCAAAACTAATTGATTAATTAGAAATGTATAAAATAGGTACCAAAATTTTAAATCATAAATGTATGAATTAGGTACCAAAAGTTTTTCTAAAAATGTAATCTATCTTTTATTCAAAAATAACAGGAATAACTACAAAAATAAATACTTGGAATATGAAAAAATAGGTTCAAATAACGGGGAAATAAGTGTCAATAGATAGGTTACATATTTTTTTAAAAAAAACATTGATACTAGTTTCATATTTTTCAGATTTAAAATGAATTACATATAATTTTTTAGTTTAAATCTAATATTTTTAGTTTTACAAAATAAAAAATCATCTTTGAAACCAGCCGAAGGGTCAAACTGGTTTCGACAGTTGGATGGCCTCCGTTATTCGGTTATATAGTTGAAGGTTAAAAATCAGATTTTTATGATAGAGGGTGTAAATGAGATTTTTTTCCCAAAACTATTAAAGCGTCCACAAATTTGTTTTCTTGAATACACCATGGAATGTATAGATTTTGATAGTGTATAGTGTAGATGTTGTTTTATTTGTCTATAAACTTGATTAAAATCGGATAAGTTTAACTGAAGACAAAACAAATGTGACATGTAAAAAACAAATATGTACTAAAGTTTGCATATTATTAAACTACCGAAAATACACCATAAAATAGACTCCTCTTGAAACGGTACTCTCTCAGTTTTTTAGATAATGGTAATAGTATAATGCTTGGACACCCTAAACAAGGGAGAATCACTCAATACAATAATTACACATAATAACAAAATATTACGCAGTCACAAAAATAATTTTAAGGAAGAAATAAAATTATTTAAACTAATGCGTGAACTAAAAGGTACCCATGGGAGGTTAGAAAGTGAAGAGCCAACGTTTCCAGTGATAGGCATATTTATATCATCATCTCCTTTTGGTCCTCGCTACGCTGCTACGTAACCCTACCTAATGCCGGAGCAAATACATTCCCTTTGGATAGAACCTGTATAAAAGCTTTTGATCCTCTCTCAGGTATGAACTTGTGAAGCTACAGAGGATGAAAGAATACGGTCAAAGAAGATTGGGTCTTGCGGGGCCCTGATCCAACCCAAGCCGATCGGATGGTCCAAACTAAGGCCCTTCCCTGCACTAGAGAGTACTAGAAAACTTTGACCTCTAATTATGGTGTTAAACAAAATCAGTTTACAAAACCAACTCTAGAATCTCTGCACTAGGAACCCTGAAGAATCTAATAAGGCCTTTAACCACGTGATTAGAGGATGGTTACTGTAGCATCACTGTAGCCAATCATCGATTAATTACCGTCATTAGATTCGTCACGAAAAGTTATACCCATCCTTGGAAATATTTTGCAAATAGACTTCATTTAGCACTCCATGCATACAAAAAAAATTTCTCGGCTTGTGTGCACTAGGAACCCCTAGTGCGAACCAAACAAGGCCTAAGTGGGTTGGCATAATCAGTGTGTTTTGAAGCACAATGTCTACACTATGTCAACTGTAGAAGGATATGCTTGCGAAGGGAAGATCTCTGTTGGGCTTCCATGACGCCCGCTTCGTCAGAATTGTCTTTTTTTAATTACACAGTACAACTCAAACACTAACAATGCACGCACACTCATTTTTATAAAAGCACATAAGTAAAAACCCTACCTCTATTAGCAGTTTCGAAGACTGAGCAGACAAATTCTCAAAATTGACGAATTCACCATAGACGTCTCGTTATCAATGGAAATGTCGCCTACCATTGAAAGCAAAACATCGTCAGAATACATCTTCAATATAGCAGGTACAACAATTATCTTATAGCCAAACTAATTAATATTTTTGCCAATGTGGAGAGAAGGAAGAAGAGAGAAGAGAGTTCATGCAAGCAACAAGCTAGGCCCGAAAACATAGACAGCAATAAGTCTCAATAAAGATGTATGTGAGGAAGAATAGAAAATATAATAGAAACATATAATAGTAAAGAAAATTATTTAGATAAATAGAAGACTAAGTATTATATAGCTTAGCTCTTATATTGTCGACACGAATCCTGTCGGATGGACCTTCACGCTTCACGTACATTAGAGCTGGGGAGATCTCTTCGCTCCGTCGTACCGAATCCAACCAGCGCGCGTGTGGTGCGCTCGGCGTGCCAATCAATTTGACCTGCAATTGACAAGAAAGATAAATATAAAATTTCGGGGCTATCAGCTAGCCAGCCGATATCGATGACGTGAACAAATTGGCTATCGCTCAGCCGATTCAGGAGGAGGCAAGCCGTGCCTAGGACAACGTGACCTACAGACAACACCTAGATCCGGATCCGATCGGCCATAGTCGAAACGACATGAAAGAAGCCGATAGAGAGCAAATCTAGGCTGGATAAATTGTGATAAAAGCTTAAAACAATAAACATATTAAACTAGCAAGATCTAAGCAGATATCGATAGCTTGTGGTAAAAACAAAAATAAGCTAGATTAACGGATCAATTAACCTAACAGATTAATAACTTCTACGTTCCCAAAAAAAGATTAATAACTTCTATAGGTGGTGAACAAACTAGACCCCACCGGACGGATCTAACAAGCTCGATAAATTGGTGACAACTAGACCCCGCTAGATGGATCTAACGTGCTCGATAACTTTGAGCGCTATAGACAGAGGAAGAAATAAATATGCCGTCAACCTGAGCCTATCTACGCAACTCGACTCGATACTGACCAGCAAACGATGAACGTGTCTACTGAGAAGAACCCGTAAAGAGAAAATCTATCGCATTAAGAGTTTGGCGAAGTCACCGACATGAAAAATAGATGTGCTCAATGTAAAGGTTTTTGGTTGGATGTGGTTGGTGAACGTTTACGAATGACGGAGGTCTGCTATTTATAGCCTAAATCTAGACCCCATTGCCAATACGGCGAGATTACAACCTGCAAACCACGAAACAAATCTTCCTAACGCAAGCTATAACAAATCCTAAGATATAACTTGCTAACGCGATCTTGCTGGCTCCTTCTATGGCTTCATCGGCTGCGACGCCCATCCTGATCCAGAGGCTCAATATGCTCTCTTTTTTTCTCTCAGTCCAGCGTCGGTGTATTCTTCATCGACTGCCTGCCCATGAGATTGACATGTGTGGAAAAAACGTTGTCAATATATATAACTTAACTTATAGCTATAGCTAAACAGTTAGCTCTGTTATTGACATTGCTCTTATCAAATCTCCTATCATGCCTATATTTACATTGGGTATTCTAATTGGGAACTTGGTAAGGAATTCCGCGACTTCAAAGCCATCATTAGGTTTAGATCATTTGTTGTGAAGCGGTGAATAAAGATTGACTTCCACGGCAGGGGGGCTTTTGGAGAGAAAACCTATCGCTATGTTTTAATTTGCCTGCATAAAGGACATTAACAGCAGGTGCGGTAACAAGCGCTCTAGCTAGTCCCTTGATCTCAGAGAGGCGAAAGAGTGTGTGCGCGCTTACATTCATATAAGAGTAAGTGCCCCATGTTTTCAAAAAAACAAAGCAATGGTTCAACGAAACATACTATCCTCTCGAGCAAGTAACAAGCAAGATTTTGCAGCTCGAATCGGCAATGCAATGGGCCCCATGTCTTCAGGAATTCGGGGGGCCAGTGCGAAATGCAATGGGGCCCTAAAAATCCTCCAATGAACGTCTGTTTCAGAAATAAAAGAAAAAATAGTTGAATTCATCGATTTAATTCGGCCGGCGGTGGTAGGCAATGCTGCTCACCTCATGTTCACCTAAAGTCTTGTTGAGTCTCATCGCCGCAGTGTGCGGATAGGAGTCCTGATGAGCCTGATTGCTGGAGTATTGGTGGTTGGCCACGCGGGGATGGTCCTAATGATTGGCTAACGGCGATTTGCAGACTGCTATTGACGGTGGGTGAATACCGCTAGCAAAAATTTAAATCTTGTTTAGAGACTCGTTTAGATATTTGGCCAAGGGATGAATTGTGAAAAATAAAGAACACACATAGAATTTTACCCAAGTTCAGACCTCCCGGAGGATAATAGCTCCATGTCCTGTCTTTCTGTATATCTTGTGGTTGTGCATAAATCAAAAAATACATGAGCAGAGCTCGAGCACAAGCTCTGCAGTCTACTTCAGGGAGGAGAAGCTGTCTTTCCCCTATCCTGGATCTATCTTTTTATAATACACTCTATGTGCGTGAGAGCAAGACTTGTAACGCTGCCCGCTTGTCGGCGGAAGCGAGCTCCAGCTGAGCTGGAGGTTGCCTTTTTTTTATTCAGCAGCTGTAGCACGAAAGCGACGGCAGCCAATGGAAAGCGGACGTAGCGGCGCTGACAGTGCTTCCGCCGGCTGAATGTCGCCGTCTCGCCGAACGCCCGCTGCCTTCTCTCTCATGCCTTCTCTTTCATCCACGTCGCCATTTCGTCTGCTCGGCGCTCACCATAATACCTGCTCTGAGGGCGTCCGCAACGGCGGGTGATTTGGCCAGCGATTTGGTTTGTTTAATGGATGAACAGTTGATGCACAGTCAGGACCGGCCCTCAGGGAGTGCGGATGGTGCGACCGCACCGGATCTCCAAAATTTAAAGGCCTCCAAAAATACTATGCTAAGAGACTTGTCAAATCACAAGTAATATTTATACTTATATGTTAGCTTGTTTAGATGTTGAAAAAGACTGAATCATCCAATTTGGCATGATCCCCTCCCAAAATTTGTAAGCCGCATTGTTGGGGTATTATTGGGCGTGACATCTCTACCTAGTTGGATGAATAAAACAAGCTGTGTTGGGACAAAAAAGAAGTCGCAAGTGCCAACAAAACCTACTTGCAGGTTTACATAGAGAGTAGCTTTTTTTACTCAACATAGAGGGTATATCTAATAAAGAAGAAGACCAATCGATAACTCCTGCACCGTCTGCACAGGTGCACACCTTAATGCCTATTTGACTTCCTCGCCAGTGCACACCTCAATGTCTATTTGACTTCCTCGCCAGACCCCGCCTTAGTCTGCAGATAACCGATTCGCCGCATACTTATCATGCCCAATTGCTAATTTAACTTTTTGTATATTTTATGATGAATTGGGGGCTCTATTTTATTTTCGCATTGGACCACCAAAAAGTCAGGACCGATCCTGCGCACAGTGCCAACTAGCGATTCCTTGGTCGCTAGCTTGCACGCTCGCCGATGCTGCTCGCTCTCACACGCGCACGTCCCAAGCGCCTGCTGCTCTCCTCTCTCTCCTCCACATCGCTCGCTCAAATCGGCATGCTGCTGCGGACGTCCTGAGAGCAAGGATAAAGGATAATGGAGTCGCTGGTCTAGCGAGCGACTCGCGTTCCAGCTCACCACAGCTAACGAGATGTTGTAGTGGTGGGCTCCAACATCTTGAATGCTTTTTGTGTTGCATGGCCGCGTGAACCAGTAAGATTCGTGGGAGAGCACATACGCCTGCTTGCGCCGGCGACTCACAAGTCGCTCACCTCCTTCTTTCTTCTCTATTCTCTCTCCACCAGCTGTATTTTTTTTTCTGACGTGGAACCTGAGTCGCCCGCTCACTCAGCATCAGCTCTGAGGCGGTATCCGAAAATCAGGTGACGCGTCCCAGCCGAGGACACGCGGCCTCAAGCATGCCTGTGGTTGGCGCCGCCCTCTCTCCTTTCTTGGGGCCTCCCAGCACTAGCATGTCGGCAGGACTTCTTAAGGGTCCGATTGGTTCACTTCTCGAGTGAACCTGGCTCGCATGAGGGAGCCAGGCCACGGTTGGCCAGGCCCGATGCATGCGAGATAAGTAGTTTGGTTGGCTGGTTCTTTGTAGCCAGGCTGAGAGGAGAAAGTGATTGGATGGGTGGATGCACGTGTGTCGGACAGATTTTTCTACGTGCCTGAGCTCTTGTTGCGCCCGCGCGAGCCAGGCTGCGGGGAAACGCTCGTTTCCCTCGTATCTGCTGAGCCAGGCTGCCACAGGTTTTTGCATCGCGAGAGCCAGGTCCAAGCATCGGTCCGGGCAACCAATCACGAGCAAGTCGCATGAAGGGGGCCTGGTTGCGCTGCATCCGGGCAACCAATCACGCCCTAAATGCTTGCTGGGTTCATGCACCATGCATAGCCTCTTCTCTTGCCTTGCAACTTGCTGCATGCGTGTGGCAGAGGTCCACCTGGGGCTGGAACCCGTGACCGAGTAAACCAGACAGAAGCTGTGTTTAATTGCAAAATCTTTCTTTTCAAATTTCACTATTTATCTATCACATTAAGTTTTTTATCTCATGCATAAGTACTAAATATAGATAAATAAGAAAACTAATTGCATAGTTTTGATATATGTTGCGAGACGAATTTTTTGAGCCTAGTTACTTTATGATAGGACAATATTTACTACAAATAAACAAAAAATACTACAGTATGTTACAGTATCCGATATAAATTTTTTTAATACTTTTTGCAGATCTAAATACAGTCAAAATAATTTTATTGCCTCATTCTTGAGACTGCCACAACTAGAGGCCATTTAATGCTCTTTATGTCATCAACTGATAGAATCCAGCCACAGCTAGGGGCCATTTAATGCTCTTTGTATCATCAACTGCTGGAACCCTACCTTCCTAGCGAAGGCATCTGCCGCCTCGGGGTCCTGCCCCGGTGTCATACTGGCGCTCTGTTTGTGCGTTGTAAAATTTTTGAAAAGTCATCTTTTTATATTTGAAGTATTAAACATAGACTAATCATAAAAATAATTACAGAATTCATCTGTAAATCGCGAGACGAATCTAATGAGCCTAATTAATCCGTCATTAGAGATTGTTTTCTGTAGCATTATTGTAGCAATTTAGCATCTGATTACAGCATAATTAGGTTCATTAGATTCGTCTCGCCATTTAAAAACAGCAGTCGGAATGCGTTTTTTATTTCGTCTAGATTTAAGTCTCCATGCAAGCGCCGAAATTTTTTTTGGAATTTTGAATTTTGGAACTGAACACGGGCTGGGGTGTTAAACTGCTCCCCGAGGTCTTCCAACAGGGGCAGTCCGGGGTGCCCCGGGCTCCCGGATCCTTTGAGTTTGGTGGCTAAAGAGCCATCCTCTTTAGGTGTGGTGGCAGTCGATCGTCTCCATAAATCGTTTGCTAAGGGGACCCAGTTCTCTATAAGCCGACAGCTATGGTCCATCAGAAAGGATGGAGATGGAAGAGACGCAGATGCTATAGCAACGACAATATTTCATTAACTAGAAATGTTACAAGCCTTCGAAATGTAGGGTCATATAAATTGTCACAAGCCATACAAAATCCTAGCCCGCTCGTGCTGTCTGCTCTCCTGTTGCCGCCGCTACCTCCTCCTCCGCCCTCGACTCCTCCGCCCCGGCGCCACCCGAATAACCGTCTCCTGCCGGCCTCACCACCCCGCATCCGCCTCCTCCACCAGGCTGGCCTACCGCTGCCGACCCTCCCTCTATGGTCGGTGGTGAGCCGCCACCCCAGGCAACCCTGAAACCCGAACACCAAACTCTCAAACCCTAGCTATGGTGGAGCTGCTAGAGGCGACAACGCTTGGGCCGCCGTGGGCTGTGATGGGCCGAATTGAGGTAGTGGATCTCGTTCAGAACGATGGATTGAAGTTTTGTAGCCCATAGCCGCTGCGGCACCCAACAGCCCAGTAGCCCACCATCATGCGACTATTTTTACAACCGTGCGCAAGCATAGCTGCTGCATAGTAGGTGAAACGGCAATGGAAATGAGACACGTGGAAAATATGAGCTACACCTGTAGAGCATGATAAGTGCATTTTGAAGATAGAACTGCGTTAACTCAACTCTGCAAATTGCTGAATTTTTGTAGTACTCCGTAGGTAATTCAGCCCAACTAACAAAACTTTTTCTTTTTGGATAATACTATAACTTGCGTTGCGTGCCCGTTACGTGACAAGTCCGCCGCACTGGCGACCGGTCACATTTCCGGCGCCCTGTCGAGAAATGGACGGGACCCCGTTCCAGCGTCGCGGTTAGCTTGTTTCGGTTCCACGGCCGCTTGGAGTTCGGGAGCAGCTTTGGTCGTGTTTGGTTCGTAGTCTAATTTTTTTTTTTACAAAAAGATGAATGTATATATGGAGTATTAAACGAAATTTATTTGCGAAACTTTTTTACGAATATGTGTAATTTTTTGAGACAAATCTAACGAGCCAAGTTTTGCCATGATTGACAACAGTAATGCTACAGTAACCACGCTTAATCATTCTCAGACCGTACGGTCAAAAACCTCATTAGTTACAACAACTGCTACAGTACCATATTTGTGAAGTTAGTTTCGTAATTAAACTTTATTTAACACCCCTAATTAATAGTTGAAAAGTTTTCATAGGGGCCATCCGAACACGGCCAAAAGTTCGCGTCGAAATTTCCTTCCGCGTCCGACCGTCGCAGACCGCGAGCGGGCAGGTGACTTGGCCGCCGCGGGTTTCCGCGGCAGGGGACGCCGGGAGGAGATGCCAACTGCGACCACTGACCAACACCGCCGATCAGATCGCGCGATGCGACCGTCTCGTCGGAGTCGTCGAGACGGGGACGCCCGAGGAGGTGCGCCGTCCGTTTCCACGAGCCGCGCGGAGCCACGCGCAGGTGGACTGGCCGCAGCCCGCAGGTGCAAGCCTTCCGATCTAAGCAAGGTAACGCCGTCGGATGCCACCGCTGTTCCAGTTCTGCTGCCCTCTCGCGTCAAATTTGCTCGCTGTCTAGGTGACACCAGGGTTCACCAAACCGGGGGAACCGGTCTGGTTTAACCGGTTACGGGTGAAACCATTTCGGACCGGTTCCGGTTTCGGCTGGTGCCCAATCGGCCAAAATCCAAAATTTAAATTTAAATTCAAAAAATGAAAAATTCTCAAAAAATTCCTAAAAATACTTCAAGTTGCGATGAATCTAATGGTATCAAATTTTCTCAAAAATTCGTTCATTTAGTATAGTTTGCGGGGATTTAAAATTAAATCAAAAAAGAAAAAGAAAAAAAATGGGCCGGCCCAATAAGGCCCACCAGTCAAACCGGTCAAACCGACCGGTAAACCGGTTGCATGGGAGCTTTTGAATTTGAATTTGAATTCAAACCGGTCAAACTGACCGGTAAACCGGTAAAACCGGCCGGTAAACCATTCAAAACCGGCCGGTAAACCGGTCGGAACCGGTTGCACAGGAGCTTTTGAATTTATTTGAATTTGGATTTGAATTCAACCGGTTTCCACCGGTTACCGATCCAACCGGTCCGGTAAACCGGAACTGGTGGCCGGCAGTTTGGGTTAACCGGTCGGAAAAAAAACCCTGGGTGACACACCGTGTTGTTCGGTAGCAGGAGCGCCCACCACCAGCAGCAGGAAATTAAAAACTGCAGAGATCAGAGAGCATCGTGCCCCCGTTTGGAACGGAGCAGCGCGTAGCAATACTTCACCATTTCTTTGATTCAGTAAGGCCGTGTTTAGTGTAAACGCAAAAAAAATTTGCGACGGAATTTTGCTAATTTGAAGTAGGCTCATTAGATTCGTCTCGCGATTTACAGTCCATCTATGCAATTTTTTTTGTAAATAGACTTCATTTAGTACTTCAAATTAGTAAGATTCCTTCGCAAAATTTTGTGTTTATGGGGGTAGGAACTAAACAGGGCCTTAGTACTTCAAATTAGGGGCCGTTTAGTTCCCAAAAATTTTCACCTCCCCTTTGAAACACATGTATGAAGCACTAAATGTAATTAAATAATAAAACTAATTACACAGTTTGGATGTACACGATGAGACGAATCTTTTGAGCCTAATTAGGGCATGATTAGCCATAAGTGCTACAGTAACCCACATGTGCTAATGATGCGTCAAAGGCATCAAAAAATTCGTCTTGCGGTTTCCAAGTGAGTTCTGAAATTAGTTTTTTAATTAGTGTTTGAAAAGCCCTCCCGACATCTGGTCAAACATTAATGGAACACCCAAAAATTTTCGTTTTTGGGAACTAATCGCACCCTTAGCAAAAAAATTTCGTAAAATTTTACATTTTTGTGTTTTTATGTTTACGAGGTGGCAACAGACGGGGGAGGAGAAGCTGCCAAGTTCGGTGACGACGGGGGCGACGACGGCCACGAGCCGATCCCCTGGCGCATCGCGAAAAACGACCGGACCGGCCGCTCGCCGCTCGCGACGGAAGAAACAAACAAAACCCAGGCAGGCGAGTCAAAGACCGTCCAAATCCCAGCCACACAGCCCGGCCCGCCCGCCGATGGGCTCGCTCATCGAAGCCCCCCCCCCCCCCCACCCCAGCGCGCACGTATAATAGGCTGCCTTCCGCTCCCGTCACCGGCGACGCGCGCGCAGGGCTACCCGCAGCAGCAGTCGTAGTAGAGTAGGCAACCAGCAGCAGCAGCAGCAGCAGGAAGAGCACGCTAGAGCCGCCGCCTACCGCTTTCCCGCCCGCTTGATTCCCGCTTGATTTGCCTCCTCCACCAGCCGGCGGCCGACGGCCGGGAGCAACCCAAAAAGTCAGAGGGGAATTGGCCCACGGCCGGGCCGCCCGCAGCGGAGCCGGGACGAGGCGAGGTGAGGTGAGCGGAGGCCATCAGGGGGGGGCCACGCGGCGTCATGGCCCAGCATATATACGCCACCACCAGCAGCAGCGGGTGCGCGACCCCGCTGCTCTCCCCCGCGCCGGCCCTCCTCCACCTCCACCCCCTCCTCCCCTCGCGGTTGCCGCGGCGCCGGACCAGCCCCATGGGCGCGACCGGCCACCTCGCGCTGTCCGCCGCCGCCGCCAAGCCGCGGAGCGGCCGCGGGCCGTGCGCGGCCGTGCTGGGCGAGCCGCTGCCGGCGCTCGACGACGCCGGCCTCCTCGTCCACCCCAGCGCCGACTTCGCCGCCCGCGCCCTCGTCTCCTCCGAGCAGCAGGTGATCATTCCACCGCGTTCTCTTTGTCCCGATCCGCGTGTACGGAACGGGTGGCGCGCGTTCGCGCCGCGGGGGTCTGTGTGTGCGGCTGGTCGTGATCCGAGCCCCGCCGCGCCTGCGTTGCGTGGTCAGATAACGCGGACAGGGACTACTAGAAAACAAGCTGCTGCATATGGCTGGGCTCTGGACTGGGACCTTGCTGACCTGTGCGCGCGTGTTGTTTTCCGTTCTTATTTGTGGCCTCTCGCAGTTCTCGTAGGGTCCATGTACTGGATCCGAGAACTTTCGGTGTCTGCGAGTTGCTGAATTGCTTTAGGTGGTGAATGTGGGGAGTAACTTTGATACTTTTTACCGTGAATGAACTGTGATTCAGTACCGGGAGATGTACCAGAGGTCGATCGACGACCCTGCCGGATTCTGGTCGGAGATCGCGGAGGAGTTCTACTGGGAGCAGCGGTGGAACCCTGACGAAGTTTGCTCCGAGAACCTCGACGTGACCAAGGGACCAATCAAGATCGAAGTAAGCGGTTGATTGGTTTCAATGATTGTCTCTTGCTGGTGGGGGGAGGGTAAGTGGATCTTGATGGCTGTTTGTTGCTTGGAACTGGCAGTGGTTCAAAGGTGGGAGGACCAACATATGCTACAATGCGGTGGACCGCAATGTGGAGTCAGGGAACGGGGACAAGATTGCCATGTACTGGGAGGGGAACGAGCCCAGTCAGGACGGGAAGCTCACATACTCTGAGCTCTTGGACAAGGTTTGCCAGGTAAACCTCCGTTCTCTTCTCTACCAACACAAATGCATGCGGTGTGACAGGGATGTTTACAGAGGCCAGAGGAGCCTAATATATTTTGTTGTGCTTTGTGGTAGCTGGCGAATTACCTGAAAAGCGTTGGCGTTGGAAAGGGTGACGCTGTGGTGATCTACCTGCCGATGTTGATGGAGCTGCCCATTGCAATGCTTGCATGTGCTCGGATTGGTGCTGTTCACTCGGTAACTGTTATACCATTTTGCTCTGCTAATTGTTCTGAATGATCCTGTGTATGTTTGCCTGTTATGATGCTGGATTATGTTCAGGTTGTGTTTGCTGGCTTCTCTGCTGATGCACTAGCACAGAGAATTGTTGACTGCAAGCCTAAGGCTGTGATTACCTGCAACGCTGTGAAAAGGGGGCTGAAACTCATCCCTCTGAAAGATATAGTTGACACTTCTCTGGTTGAAAGTGCAAAGAATGGAGTTAATGTAGGTATGCACTAAAATCTGCCTTTTCTGCGAATGGCTGTCAGACCTGTTTGCAAAACTTGGCTTCAATAAAATTGCATCTAGTCTACTTTGCTCTTGTTCTACATCTTAGGCTCTTAGATTCTAGGGAATTTTACTAATGAAATATCTCATGAAGTTCAAAGCACCAGTATACTCTTGATCAACTCACAGCATGAAGTTTGTTCAGTGTGTATGTACTGATATTGTTTGAACAAATCTAATATGAAATTTTCTGGTGCCGAGAAGGTATTTGCTTGACATATGAAAATCAGTCAGCGCTGAATAAAGTAGACACACAATGGAAACCAGGAAGAGATGTTTGGTGGCAGGTATGTCCAAGACAAACAAGTTCAATTATATTTGATGTTACATCATATTTGCTAGGCGCAGAACATCTGTGTAATTGCAATATCATCTTGAAATTCTCTTGCCGAACACTTCTATTTCATGTTGTATCAATAGATCATTTTTTCCCTGAACAGTGAACGCTTATACCACTGAATATGTGTTATTTGTTACTGAATACATGATTATGTCCCACAGGATGTTGTACCCAATTTCCCAACTAAATGTGATGTGGAATGGGTTGATGCAGAGGATCCATTGTTTCTTCTGTACACAAGTGGCAGCACAGGGAAGCCGAAGGTAGTCTTAACTCTTAACCTCGTAGATTGTTCCTCTACCCCTTTAACCAAACTATCAACATACTATGAACCATACAGGGTGTGTTGCATACAACTGGGGGCTATATGGTCTACTCTGCTACAACGTTTAAGCATGCATTTGACTACAAGCCCGGAGATGTATACTGGTAATATATCTTTGTTGGGCCTTTGGGCAGAGCAAACATTTCTCTAAAGTCATCGGGTCTCTAGCAGCTGCCATTTTCTTACTATTGTTCCTCTGTTTCACTTAAATAAGGTGCACTGCAGACTGTGGTTGGATTACTGGACATAGTTATGTGACATATGGTCCTCTATTGAATGGGGCCTCAGTTCTCATTTTCGAAGGGGTAAGTGCAGAACTTCATTTAGATGATTTGTTATTAACTGTGACTTGTGATTTCTGCTTCTTTTGAATTGTTCTATCTCTAATTTGTCTTCCTGAACGCAACTTCTAGGCTCCAAATTACCCTGATCCCGGTCGGAGTTGGGACATCGTTGACAAATATGGAGTGACAATATTTTATACTGCACCAACACTTATACGCTCACTCATGCGTGATGGTACTGAGGTAACATAGCTTGCTGCTTGATTGATACTATCTGTATTCTCAGTTAAATATGGTAGATCTTTGTAATCATCCTAGAAATGCCTAGTGTTTTATTCAACCCTACTCTTTGTGGTCCAGTTCCTAGATATGAGATAAAAAAAATTCTTAATTTGTTCTACTTTTAAATTATCAACTTGATCGCTAATGTCCATTGACTATTAGCAGTTTTCTATGGAGCTTGCATGCACTATCCACTATTAATAGTAGAAAATATATCTTCAGAGTGATATGGTTCAAATAATTTAAATTTTGATTGTCAATGTTTCCATCCTGTTTAACCTTCTGAGTTTCCCTTCTCTCTATAGTATGTTGATCGGTACTCTCGCAAGTCCCTCCGAGTGCTTGGAAGTGTGGGTGAGCCAATCAACCCAACCGCATGGAGGTTTGTAATCACAGCGAACTCTTAAAATTCCTATGTGCTGAAAAGGTCTTACATGCTCTGTTCTTTATTTCAGATGGTTCTATGATGTAGTTGGTGACTCACGATGCCCCATATCAGATACTTGGTGGCAGACTGAAACTGGTGGATTCATGGTAAGTGTGTCTTCATAATTTTCAAGGGAGTTTAATAAAGGGACTGCCATCCATCTTACATATCAGATTGATGTGCAATTCTTCTGCTTTAGATCACTCCTTTACCTGGTGCTTGGCCTCAAAAACCAGGATCAGCAACATTTCCTTTCTTCGGTGTGCAGGTAGACATCATAAACACGACTTTTATGAAAAAAGAAGTTCATGATCCCTTTATTTTCTAATAATTTTACCTGATTCACAGCCAGCCATTGTTGATGAGAAAGGGCGGGAACTGGAAGGAGAATGCAGTGGATATCTTTGCATAAAGAAGTCATGGCCTGGGGCTTTCCGAACTCTCTATGGAGATAAAGACAGATATGAGACAACATACTTTAAACCATTCGCTGGGTATTATTTCTCGGGTGATGGTTGCAGCAGGTAACGCATCATATGTTTGCTGACACAGTAAATGTGCATGTTTACACCCAAGGATATGTTTACATCTTAACAAACTGAATATGCATGTCAGGGATAAAGATGGCTACCACTGGCTGACCGGAAGAGTTGATGATGTTATCAATGTGAGGTAAACCAAGCTACTTATTTGATTAATTCTTTTGCTTGATTTTGATTCATTTTATGGTTTAAAGAAGTTGCCCAGATTTGAATATTTTATTAACTTCCTTTGTATATTCTAGTGGACACCGGATTGGGACTGCTGAAGTTGAGTCTGCTCTGGTTTCACATCCAAAATGCGCCGAGGCCGCTGTTGTTGCCATTGACCATGAGGTGAAGTCCTGAACTTAACCTTTTTTTCTCTTTAGTGCTCCATGTTTTTTACTCCCCCTCTTTAATCAAATCTGGTCTTAAAATAACTATATTTTGTAGGTTAAAGGCCAGGGAATATATGCTTTCGTGACTTTGGTGGATGGCGTTTCCTACAGTGATGATCTAAGAAAAAGCCTCATTATGACAGTCCGCAGCCAGGTACATTTACTGGACGATGTCTGGTCAAATAATCTGATTACTAATTGCCATTTTCTTTTCTTGACAACCTACAATTTTCCATGACTATGTTTTTCACCTCCTTTTTGCGAGTGCATAGGCCATTATCAATTGGAAATTTTCTCCGCTGCATAATCTTTGTACCTTTTCTTGTGCAGATTGGCGCATTCGCTGCTCCTGACAAGATACACTGGGCACCGGGGCTCCCTAAGACACGAAGCGGGAAGATCATGCGAAGGATTCTGCGGAAAATCGCATCCAGGCAGCTTGACGAGCTCGGCGACACGAGCACGCTTGCTGACCCTGGTGTTGTCGACCAGCTGATTGCGCTCAGCGACAGCTGATCTATGGGCTATGGAGTCTGAAATGGTCACTGCATGCGCTACACGTTGTGTAGAACTCAACTTGTGTGCGGTCAGGTCAGCGCTCGACCCACGATTCTCTGGTTTCTTTGGTGTTTGGGGGAATGGCAACCAAAGAGAGATGATGCGGTGCGTCTGTAAATTGTTGGATCAAGTCACAGATAGTAGTAGATTGGTAAATAAGGAAATTAATGTAAGTGCAAGTTTTGGGTACATCGAAAGTTATATAATGGTACAGGTTGGAACTTTACAGATCCCTCGGAGAATTGAACTGTTTGAATTGAATTTCTGTGAATTTCACTAATCAACCTACAAAAGTTTAGCAGTAACAGAACCGGCCCATTTTACATTCCGTCCAGGAGGATAATTGATCCAAATGGGCTAACCAATTCAACTGGGCTTATCTACCATCGCTGCAGTGATTCTGTGCTTTTGGTCATGGGCTCGTCCGCTCGTACGAACAAGATATTATCAGAGCAGGCCAGTAGAGTCAGCCCATTGTATGATTTTGCATCCAGAATTATTATTATCACACACTGACAATCTCCACTCTGTTTAGTCGGTGAAAAGTTGTTGGTTTTGGTGCTGTAGCACATTTTATTATTACTTGACAAATAATGTCCAATCATGAACTAATTAGGCTTAAAAGATTCATTTCGTGCTAATCAGTTATGTCAGTACCTCTAGACTAGGGTACCCCCTCTTGCTATGTCAAGAACTCGCGTAGTTATCTGTAACTACGCCCTAAGGAGCTGAGCAACCGGACCCCTAGGGTCCGCCTCCACCACACCGGACCAACAGACCCGGACCCGCTTCCCGTTCAGGGACGAGTCCGGTGTCACCACGTGTCTTGGAGAGGGGAGCACTGAGCCAAAACAGCCGGGGGGCCCGGACCTCCCACGGGGTCCCGGACCCCCATATACTATCCGGACCCCTCAGCAGGGAGGGAACAGATACCCCGCCTAAGGGGGTCCGAAGCCGCCATGTGTCCGCAGGCGCAGGCACGCGCGCGGCCACCTAGCTTCCTCGGGAAGACTCGCCCACCTACCGTATTCAGTGCGGGAGATGTTAAGTGCGCTCTGCCACAGCAGAGCCCGAGGAGACTTTTGCCAGGCTGTACTGCTGATCGCGCGTTACCAAGGCGCACAGTACAACCGCTGGCACCACCCACACCACGCGCGTCAGTCTGCTACGCCAGTTAGACACGACAGCTCGGCAACGGAGTATCATAACGCCTACGCGGTAGACCAAACAGTCTACGCCGCAACCTACACTGCCTCAACGGACGCCTCGTCGATGGGATAAGTGAAGACTCCCTTCGGTCAGAGAGTCTACAGAGCAATGAAGCGTATCCGGGAAGAGATTCTCAACCACTGTAGCACCATTAGTGTCTTTTTGATAGTAAAATATAAATCCTTGTTGGGCCCACCTGTCGGGGTCCAACGCCTGTATACGCGTCCTCCTTGCGCTATAAAAGGGGGGGCGCCCGCTAGAGAATGACTCAAGTCTCAAAAGGGGCTTAGAGGCAGAGGATAGACTCATCCACGAACTCTAGAGCAATAGAACTCTCAGTGGACGTAGGGTATTACGCTCCGGCGGCTCGAACCACTCTAAATCCTCGTATGATCTTGTGTTCGTGCTTCGAGAGTTGATCTGAGGAATAGCTTGCACTTTCCCAAGTAACCACCTTCTGGGATTAGGCGGGTGCACTACGCCACCCGACTGTGGCTCCCTTCTCTCAGAGCCACGACAAGTTAGACTGTGTAATTAGTTATTCTTTTTAACTACATTTAATGCTCCATGCATGTGTCCGAACATTCGATGTGACGTGTATTGTAGATTTTTTTTTAGAACTAAACAGGGCGAATCTCTGTACTATTCTATTTTTCTTTATATAAAAATCGTACTGTCATATACACAAGGCTTCTTTATCATATACAAGAGCTCACAGAGAGAGGCACTCTGTGCAGCAACAATGATGCACTGGCCGTGTAGCAAAACTAGGCCTGAATGCACGTGCTTCTCTATCTCTGTCTGTCCCAATAGATTCCTAAACAATACTGTATATGTATCCGTGTATGGTCACCACCACCTCATCATGCCCCAATTCCGATGAACTTCAGCTGCAGCACAGGACCATCAAAGCCAAGCTCGTTAGATAGATGCCGACGGAATCAGGTTCGAAGTTCAGGGTTTCAGTTACGTTTACTGAAACGCGGTCGAAACGAAGGTACAGCAAACGGTCATAACTTACAAGGTTGTTCTTGGGCTCTTTCCAGTAGAAGCCATGGATGAAGATGGGCAGGATGTTGCACGCGATGAGGACGTAGATCATCAGGGCGTGCATCCCCATCCACTCCATGGCGACGGTCGGCCGCCGGTAGCCGTACAGGTCGACCAGTGCGTAGATTCCAGCGAAGAGGAGGCCCGCCGCGCCGGCGGTGGCCAAGGTGTAGCTCAGGGTGTACAGTGGCTTGTTCATGTGCATTCCTGGGGAAGATCACGAGGCGGTCAATGCCGATGTTCAGGAACGGATGGCAGAGAGGTTAGTTGTCTCATGCGCATGGAGAGTGCTTACCAAAGAAGTCCATGGAGAAGGCTAGGACTAGCATGCTGAAGGAAGGGATTAACCAGTTCATGATCCTATCCTTGTGTTTCTGCAAAGACGATTAAGGAGAGAACAAATTTCAGACTTTTTTTTTGTACAAAGCCGGTAGTCAACTGGATGATATGCTGATCAAAATGATATCGCGAGTACCTGGAAATGTACAATGACGTGTCCGTACTGGAGCCCAATCAAGCATGTAACAATGGCCGTCACGGAACTGGTGAGAGAAGAGAGAAAGGACGTTCAGCTGCAGAACTTGAACTGCATTTTCCAATACCAAGATTTCAAGCAATGACGTTCACTGACCTGAGAAGGCCTTCAGGGTCAAAAGGAGCCTGGCACCAAGAGGGGGCGTCAGGAGGAAGGGGCCCATTTTCCGGTGAATTGATGCTGCATTGCTGCCACAAGACAAAAGGAATAATCAGAAGACCGAATAAACAGGAGACAGAAATCTCCAGACGAAATGAGACAACAAAATGCTATAAAACCTTTGATCGCGCGTAGACCGGTCGACCATAGAGATGTTGGATGCCTAAGATTTTCCGGTCGATCATGCCAACCGCATTACAAGCTGGGCTGGTGTCACCTCTTACTCCGCATTTCACCTGATAAAGATTTTGGAATTAGAAGGCCATCAGTTCCCACTCTCAGTAATAATAATACTGAACAACTTTCATTGAACACCTCTTAGCACAAGGATATGTTGAAGTAGCACTTACCAAGAAAGACTTCTCTGCAGATCCAGGACCTGATGTCTGATACTCCCAATCAGCAACATAGGTACCATACAACAGGGCCATGTATGTGATCGCCACAATTGCGCCTACGAACCTGAACGAACAGAACCATATTACAGTGTTAGAAACATTAGAGTTCTTTTTTTATAGTCCAAAATGGGAGTACTATTGGTGAAAACTCACAGTTGGTAGCGGTATCTCTTGAGCAAATCGAATCCATAATCTACATCTTCATCTCCTTTGAGCCAAATTTCACATAGGGCAGTCAATAGATAAGCTATTGCAATTCTCTGAAACCAAGAATATATGACATCAGCTGCGAACTTACCAAACACCAGTTAGGTTGTTAATAGACAAAACATATAGCATATATAACAAAACGAAGCATTTCATATACCTGCAGAATACCCATGAGCCGTATTTCTTGAAGGTCAATCCCAAAAGTTAGACTACGAACACCATGGAAGAATCCACCTGCATAGTGTGGCAGCAAAAAAAATCCAAACAGTAAGCATTTCATCACGAGTGTACCATAGTTGAGTTACATTGAACAAACAAAAAAAGTAGCAGCAGCCCTAGTACCTTGTAAAACAAGCCCAAGACAAAACAGCTTCAGCGCACGGAGCACCGCCTTTTTCGTGGCGTCCAACTTGTCCGGCACTCTCTGTAAAAACAAATTAATAAGGTGACGAGACCATTAGCTTTCAGCGAGTTGTAGAGGTCACCGATGGCAGTTTCAGAAACAAAAAGAGAAACGGGCTATTGCCATCTCGCTTTCTTGCCGGCGTGCGCTACCTTGTACGCAAGCGCCAGGGCGACTCCGACGATGAAGAGGAAGAAAGGCATGACGAAGTCGGCCACTGTTACGCCGTCCCACGGCGAGTGGTTCAGCGCCGGGATGAATGCCCCGGCGTCATCCACGATGATCATCAGCTGCAACAGGGAAAAGAAACGTTTGGTTTACTTATGTTTGAATTTGTTTAAATCGAGCGCTCTGTTTTTCAATGAAAATGACAGAGAACCAGTACAACATCAGTCATCAGTCATTACTGACAAGTACCGGTGGCTAAAGCCTAAAGCAAGCACCAGCAAAATCTAATGTAGAGGTTAAAATACAATAAATCACTTGGTGAAGCTCTAGGGCACATATTGTCACGGGGAAAAAAGATCAAAGAAGAATACGATTCGACTGCCAATGATTATTTTCTACTTTCGTGGCTCTTGAATTTTCACCATTTTTTTCTAAAAAAATGTCTTGGGAAACAAATAAAGTAAGGATTCATTATTCGACGGAAAGTGATAGCAACTTCACATTGCATATTCGATTGATGAAAAGGAAAAAGGAAAACGAAAAGCAAAGCTTCACGTTGCATTTGGGGGCCGTGGCATCAGATTCCGGCCTCCAAATGCATTTCACCCTCGAAAGGCAAAAATATTCTAAACGGGTAAGAAAGAAAGAAAGCGCGCACGCTAGCCTAGCCATTACCGTCGGCAACACCATCAAACGCAGGTGCAGCAAGTCGACAGCAGCATTGCGTGCGGTGCCAGTAGCTTGGCACTATCCGCCGCATGCTTGTGTCGTGGCAAGCACGCACTAGCAGCCATGGAGCCAAACAAGAGGCGCCGAGCCTGTTCGTGACGCAGATGCCTGATCCTACGAGTATTTTTTTTCTTTTTCAGCTGGTGACCTCATCTGTGCCGTCCACGCAACTCCACGGCCATCGCCAATTCTGTCGCGGTCGAATAGAAGAAGAAGAAAAAAACACCTCCCTTCTCCGCTCTGCTGTCCACTGTCCGAGCATGGCGAGCAACTTAGCCGCAGCAGGTGGAGCGGTGAATCACCAAAGCTTCACAGCGACGGGGACCTAACCTACCGCTCGCTCGCTCCCCGTGGCCGCGGGCAATCTTGGCCCATAGCTTCCTGCTGCTGCTAGTACCCTGTCACCTTTCGCGTGGTGGCCAAGGAGCAATCAGCCTCGCCTCATTGGCCGTGCCGTGCCGTGCTCCGCGCCATGAACTAACTAATGGTGTTTCCCTTTTTCCTCCCACCCCCCTAAAGAAAATTCCATCAAAGGTGAGGTGATGCTCGATATTTTGGGAGAGGAGAACGCGTACGGCCGTTGCCTCGTTGGAGCCGAGCTAGGCTACGGCAGCTAGCAGAGCTACGGCGATCACTGTCAGCAAGAGGTGTGATACGAGCACAGGTACGCGTCAGGTGCTGTGTGCAATGCGGATACCAACATGGCTGTCGCTTTCGGTCCACTGGGCGCGCAGACACACACGCAGCCATGCCCCGGATTGAAGCCGGCCCGGCCATGGACGTCGTCGTTGGGGCATTGGCAGCTGCCGAACCGGGACCAGCTAGCTACTGCTCAAGAGGCGCCCCCGCCCAAGGGGATCCGATCCCCCTCCTGATTTGCTCCGTCCGTGCCCGTCGCGCTGTTATCTCTGCTGCTCACAGCTCACCGTAGCATGGACTGGGGCAGAGTGGTGGCGACCACACCTGGACCTAGAGCCCTGACGCGTTCAAGATCGCGTCGTGGAAAAGGAAAAGTTCTTCCATCTCCCTGACCGGATCGACGATCGTCGTCCGTCCTTGACGCGACACCGGCCGAAAAGGTTGCTCGACCGCCTTAATCTGCATCCGTGTGGAAGGCTTCAGTGCAGGCCTATCTATCATCAGTGGATCTTGACTCGATCCGCGTTCTTCGCGCAGGGTCCTATTGCTTTCAGGGTGTCGGAGACCACGAGCCTGGAGGACCTTTTCCCGTGGCGGTAGGAGGAGTCGCCGTCGTCGTCGTCGCTCGTAGAGTCGTAGAGCTAGAGTCGTGTGCTGCGCTGGCCTGACACCGACATTGCTCCCTTCGCCTAGCTGCTGCTACTACCCTACAGCCTTTCCTTCGTTCCTCTCGGGGGTCACGCGTGAATTGTGCGTGTGCTGAAGAAGATAGGCGAGGCAACGCTACAGCCGCCGCGGCGGGCAGAGATGGTCACGGGCGCGACGCGACCACCGGGATCGGAGACGAGGGAGGAGGGGAGAGAGCTCCGAGCTGGTGCGGGTGGCAGGGCAGGGCGAACCGTATCGGGCCGCACGACCTACGCCGCTACGCGGCGGCAGGGACAGGAGATCGAGCTCCGTCTGGTGCCGGTGGGTGGGCCGTGCCGACGCCCCGCGCCACACACCTGGCTGCCGCCGAGACCGGCCATGGAGCGGCAAGATCCCATCTTTTCTGATCGTGTCATGTGTCGCACACATGGACGATCGAGCAAGGGAAGGCGATTCTGAAAGCCTGAATTTTTTGGTTCGTGGCGAGATGGAGAACAAGAGGGGGGGTCCCCTTCACGCGTCCCCCTGATTCCCGCGCCTTGTGTCGGCCCCCGTCGCGGGCCGAGCAAGCAAGCAACGCCGCGGCTCGCTCTGCCCCGGAACGGAACATGTGGAGCAGGCGCGCCCGCCGGTGGTGCGACAGGTGGAACCGATCCCCCCACCCCCGCCGCCCACTCCCGCCGCGCGAACCCACGCCGGGAGTGGGCGGCGTTCCCACCCCCCCTCCCCGCTCGTCCCTCCCGGTGACGCGGTGCGCCGACCCGCCCTCGATCGCAGCACGGAGCCTGCTGCCCCTCCCCCTCCTCCTCCCCAACAGCAACACCCCAACCACTACGACAAGTTTGGCCAAAAGCTAACGCGGCCCGCCGCCCCGCGCTGGCTTGCTACAGGCTCCTCCTCTTGCGTTTGCGCCGCGCCGCGCGGCCGTGCCGGCGCCGCCGGGAGAGGGGCACCGGCAGCGCGCCGTCCCGCCACATGCGACGAAAAGAAAAGGGCACGGCGCGTCCCATGGGGGCTTTGTCCGGACGTGGAGAGGCCACCCGCCGCTCGCCGCGCGCCGACGCGACGCGCGCATATGCTTTTCGGCGTTCCCGCCGGGCCTGGGAATATTTGGCCCGGCGCCGCCGCACGCGGCCGCCGCCGCCGCTACCTCCAGCTGTTCTCCGAGCGCCGCGCCGGCAGAGGCCGGCCGGCGGATCTCGGGCAACGACCGGAGACTGTCTGTTCCTTCCCGACTGGTGAGGCAACAGGGCGGAGCTCCCATACCAGGAGGCAATCATAGGACGCGCTACATGCAGCCCGCCCGGTGCTCCTGGTTACTGTAATTGGGGTGCCTCCCGAGTCCCGACTCCCGAGCCCTCGCTGTCCTTTTCCGAGGTGGTTCGGTTGCTACTTTTGTAAAAGGACATCATGCAGGATATTACTCTATGTTGCTAAACTAATTGCAAATCTAGCGACACCGTTTTCGTATCTCGGGCATCCTGCGTGGCTTCAAGCATATCGGAAAGGTCAAAAAATCCTAGAAAGCCTGGGGCATCAAGTAACCAGAGCACTCGTCTCTGCTCTCCGCTCCCCTGCTCCTAATTCTACACTCTAAATTCAGTACGCGCCATGTCGCTCACTGTGCAAGGATATTTCTGCCATTACAGGCTGCATCATGTAATTAATCTGCATCTGAAGTGTACCACTACTACTACGTGATTCTCCCATTATTCTAGGTGGCAATTATAAGCGGTGCATGCGCTCATCTACTTATCTCGAGACCGCAGCATGGACAGGTGAGCGAGAGTTGACAATTTCACCATTTTTTTTTTGTCCGGCTAGGCAGCAAGCAACAGAGACGTAAGCCACTTGTTAAAAAAGAGGGTCGGGTCCAGCACTCTGACGCAAGAACTCTCGCAGTCTCGTCTCGTCCCGTCCGTGCAGCTCGGCGGCCCGAGTTCAACGTCTGCAGGAAGTTCCGTACGCTAAGCAGGGGCCTTTCCTGCTGCGAAAAATGCGTGGGCCACGCAACACAACCAAGGCACCGACGGTTGTAACCCCGTTGGGGTCTTCGGGCTGGACGGGGTGATGCGACGGGAGCAAGGCTAGGGGCACCCCTTGCGAGCCCGGCAAGCCGTGCCGGTGATTGTTAATCCTCGTCGGGCCTAAACAACCATATCCCCACTGGCATCAGGATGGCGATCTAATCTTAAGCTTCTAGTGTCTGCTGGCAATGGCTGCGGTGGCGGGCTATCATCAACGAAAGAGAAGTGGGTGGTGGACTGCCAGAGCACCGAACGAGAAGTCGGTGTGGGTCTGAGGAAGAGGAGAGCAGAGCCGAGGTGGAGGAGCAGGGGCTACAGGGTCATGGCGGCACGAGCGGAAAGCGGAAGCCGCCGTATCCATCGGAGCAGGCCTCGCTGGCCGGTGATGTTCCGGTGACGGTGAGGCGCTGAAGCAAAAGCTTCCACGGATGGGTTGGTTTGAGCAGCCCTGGTTTGTTTTGATTATGCTCCCGTAATCCCGTTTTAAGTTGGAGCGAACAAAAAGGGCAAAAAGAAAAAAAGGAAACAGAACTGCTACCGCGCGGTGCCGGCACCGCCACGCATCATGATTGCTCATGAACATGCGCGGTCGGCGCCAAGAACTAGCGCATCGGAGGATCGATTAAACGGCGAGAATTAAAACGAGAGGTTCGGCAATCAGTAGCATATAGTATCAGGAAAAGAATTAAGGAGCGTTTTGTTGTGGACGTACCAGCACGGTGATCCCTCGGAAGACGTCGAGCGAGACGAGCCGCTGCCGCGCCGGCGACGGCGACGCCGGAGCCGGGGACGTCCCCGCGCCGCGCTTGGCGCAGCCGCCGCCGCCGCCGGCCTCCAGATCCACCGCGAGGGCGGGCGCGTCGTCGCTGCGGACGAGCTCGTAGCCCCCCATGGCGCCCGGCCGCGGCGCCGCTCCCCCTGCATTGCCCACGGCGGCGCCCATCAGCGCGGAGGAGGAGGGACAAGAAGCAACCGCCGCCGCGGCGGCAACAAGCGCGTGACCCGCCGCGACGCGGCGCGGAGGGCGCCCGCTCACCTGACAGCGCGCGCCTCGCCAACCACTTGCCCCGCCCCCGATCCTCCTCCTCCTGTCCGCTCGGGCGGCGCCTGGCTAGCTAGCTTGCCGCGCCCCCGCAACGATCCCCCCTGCCCTTGCGCTGCCGCTCGTCGGCGCCTCTCTGCACCCGCGACGGCAAAGCCTGCTGCAGTCTCGGTGGTCGGCGCGAGAGTTTGCCGAGCGCGATGCTGTATATTTATAAGTATATATGGCAAGGCGTCCTCCTCCTCGGGGGCTCGGGTTGGGTCCCTCCTCCTGCTCCGTCTCGGCGTCCTCCTGACGGCGCTCCTCCTCTATCCGCCGTGGCGCGCGGTGGCTCTGCACTGCAATCGCGCGCACGGCACAAACACCCCCCCGTCCCGGCGCTCCGATCACGGGCCGACCTCCGATCGATCTCGCCCCGGCCGTCGGATTTGATGGCTTTCTTTTTGTGGTGGATGCGGTTACGGTGGCGGTGGTTTGGTTAAAGGACAGGGACTCTTCAAGCTCAAGATGGGAGGGACCGGATCGGAAACGGATAGAAAAGACACGCCCTTTTTTCCCCCGTACAGCAGAAAAGAGGGAAGAGATGGCTCGGTGCTGTGCCGCGCCCGGAGTCTCCTGCCGTGCACCGACGCCGTGCCAGTGTTGGGTACCAAGCGGTGGCAGCAGTTTTTTGTTTTTTTTTGACACGGTGGCAGCAGTTTTGATAGCCTGCGAGTGCTTGCTTTGGAACGAGAAGTTTTTGCTGCAAATTGCGGTTCGGTTGATGATGCGCTGTGATGGTGGGGCGACAACGGCGCGGGTCGCGAGAGGCGATATGATGTGGAGACGAAATGCCCGGTTCGGGATCCAATGTTCGTTCAGTCCATCATCACACGCATACATGCCCCCAGTAGTACCCAGCAGAAGAAGTCCCACGGCACGTTCTCGGTTCATGTCCCTTAGCCCTAAGCGCCCTGCACGGCCGTGACCGGCGGTTAAGGTGTCACGCAGCTATATTTTCTAAAATCGTATATTTAAATTAAAATTCGACTGCACCACCGTATTTCTTCCAATAAAATCTTAACAACCACACACATGAATGAGTAATGAGGAACATTTATTTAAGGTGAAATAATTGTTATAGTAATATAACAAAAATGTTCTGCCTTATATAATGACTTGATTGTCAATTAGCGCAACTCCTAATATTTACTACAGGTCAATCATATAATGATCATGCTACCATAAAAATGTCACCATAATTGCACAAATGTAGATATGGATTAATTACATAAAAGTATGTACCCAAAAGTACGACAAAAGTTTCTTTACTTAATTATATCGTATCATATGTTTAACACATAGATCTACTCATGCGGAGTCCAACAAAATTAGATTTTCCACTCAAAAATATATATAAAAGAGAAAGAGAAAAACCACTAAGAAAACCAGCTAAAAGGTTCATTTGTTCGTTATCGCGAGTCCGAGAAGCCAAAATACCCGATTTTTGAGTCCAGATAGAAACTTAAACTCGGCGTATAGCAAGGGAGGTAAATAGAACTTTTTTTCTGTTAAAAAAAACTAAAAAAAAGGCGTATGAGTTACATGGGCCACGTAAAAAAGCCTTTTATATGGCCCATGTAGCTCGTTGGGCTAACAGCCGAGCTTCATTGACGAAGCGCTCGTTGTTGTGGTGGGCCTTTGGGCTTCCAGCCTCAATTCATAGTCCATGGCTTTCAACGTAATCCATATCGTACGGCCCGTCCCGCCGGGTGTCGTTACCTGTCACTTGAGGTGACGTCTGACGAAGCCATCGCCTGAAGCCAGAGCGGCTGCACGCAGTTCGTCTGTTTGGGCTGTTTCTCAGCCGGCCCATTCCAGAGGTGCATTCGTGTTCGTGTTACGCGCGTATGTTGTTGTTCGTTGTTCCGCGTTTGTCCCGCTGTTTCCACTTTTGTTCCGTGTTTGTCCTGATTCGAATTTTTTGGATTCAAAATTTAATACTAGTTACCAAATTAATAAACACTATCAGGAATTTAATACTGGTTGCCAAATCAATAAACAGTATAACAAGATAAAATAGAAAAGAGAATCTGACATGCATGCAGATATAGACAAAAATGCTGACATCATCCATGTGCATGCATAATCTAAAAACTAAAAAAAGTTATAACTGTAAAATCGAACATCCAAATTAAATTTAGATTACGCCATTATTTTTTTATGATAAGATCTTCAAAATAAGACCACATTTGCCTATATTTCCTCGATATTTTTAAAACATTTTATTAACACTAAATAATTAATTTTAAAATAGGGAACAAATATTTTGACACCACGAATAAATAATTATTCATACGAACAACAAAGTTACACGTCACGAACAAATAATGATGTACAATGAACAAAAACAGTAAACGGTGCGAACATTTGATTATATAGGATAACTACTGGAAAATGAATATCGCGAACAAATGAATCAACATTGTCGAACAATTTAATCTACAAAGAGAACAAATAAATAAGCGTCACGAACAAATTAGTTATACATAGACACAAATAATAATGTATCCACATTTTGAAAATATCCTTATAAGCATATATATACATATTAAACAAGTTAATATATAAAAATTAAATTATAAAAAAACTCTACAGGACAACACGTTCACATTCTACAACTTACATAGATTCATAGTTAATAAGTTAGTTAAATAAAAATATGAGAAAAAATAATAAAGAATAAAAAACTAGCTTACGGGAATTGTTGGGCGTGCTGCGCTGCACCTCCTGTGGGCTTGCTGTGACGCACACGTCCACGTGGGCTGCCTGGCCCAGCTGTGCTGCTGTTGCGCGCCACCGCGTGGGCTGCTGCTGCACGCCGGCCCACCTGACTGCACCTCCTGTGGGCTTGCTGTGACGCACAAGTCCACGTGGGCTGCCTGGCCCAGCTGTGCTGCTGTTGCGCGCCACCGCGTGGGCTGCTGCTGCACGCCGGCCCACCTGACTGCTGGCGCGCCTGAATTTTTCAGGCGATGATTGATTAATTTGTAGCCCGCGCGATACATAGCTGTAGCGCGCCCCGCCCCCGCACGGCTCAGCCGCGGAACGCGCGCCTCAGTCCACACACTGACACACACCCCGCTCGCCTTCGGATAGCGCCCGCGAGCGCGACCGGCACGGTGGTGGCGTGCGGTCGGCGCGGTGGAACCGAAGGTCGAAAGCCGAAACGAGGGAGCAAAAGGAGAAAAACAATCCCTTTCTTCTCCTCCCTCGCGCCCACCGCATCGCTTCTCCGATCACCCGCCCTCCCCTCCTTCCTTGCGTGCCGCCGCCTCACTTCCCCTCCCACTCACTCGATTCCCCGATCGCTCCCGGGCAGCGGCAAACGAACCGCCGCCATTTTTCTATTCGATTCGACCTCGTGCCCCGCCAGCTTCACAGCCACGCCACGCGGGTGGCAGGTTTGAGGAGCCTATAATTCGATCTCGTCCACCGGCCGGACCGATCGAAGAAGAAGCGGGAGAAAGAAACGAGAACAGTGGGCGGATTTGGCGATGGAGGCGTGCTGCTGCTCGTCCTCGTCGGCGCCCATCCTCGCCGCCGCGCCGGACGCGGCCCTGCGCCGCCGCTTCTCCGCGCCGGCGTGGGTGGCGGGCGGGAGGGCGCCGTCCCTGGCGCCGGCGCGCCCGCTGCGCGCGTCCGCGGCGACGCTGGCCGCGCCCGCGGCGCCGCGGCGGGGGCAGCAGCGGCGGCGCCGCGGCGCGGGCGTCGTCAGAGCGGTGTTCGAGCGGTTCACGGAGCGGGCGGTCAAGGCGGTGGTCCTCTCGCAGCGGGAGGCGCGTGGGATGGGGGACGAGGCCGTCGCGCCGCACCACCTCCTGCTGGGCCTCGTCGCCGAGGACCGCTCCCCCGCGGGGTTCCTCGGGTCGGGGCTCCGCGCCGACCGCGCGCGCGAGGCGTGCCGCGGCGCACTGGGCAAGCCCGGGCCCGCGCAGCCGGCCGCGGGGCTGGCCACGGACGTGCCCTTCTCGGGCCCCAGCAAGCGCGTCTTCGAGGCCGCGGTCGACTTCTCCAGGAACATGGGCTGCAACTTCATCTCGCCGGAGCACATCGCGCTCGGGCTCTTCAACCTCGACGATCCCACCACCAACAGCGTCCTCAAGAGGTTGGTGCTGGTCTTCTGTTCCATATCTGCTCCGGGGAAAGGAAACCCTGCTATTTTTTTATCCCTGTTGGCCAATGATCCACATTAATGTGATCAACTATCTACAACACGACAACCTCTTCATCGTGTACTAAGTAAGCCATACTCCTCTTTGGACCGTTATGGATGCACATTGTCTGTTAGTCACAATGGAGCGAAATCAGCTGATAAGCTTCGTTGATAAGGAGCAATATTTGTGTCTAAAATGCACCATGAAAATATATTATTCGAAAGTTCAGCAGGCTATATTTTTGTCTAAAATGCACCATGAAAATATATCATTCGAAGGTTCAGCAGGCTACCATCTGGAAATGCAACTAAGTTTACCACTAGCTCAACTGACCAATGCATTCGATGATCAGACAATGCAGACTTTGGAAAGAAATGTGCATTCATTGTAGCGAGAAATAGATGAAATTTCCAAATTTTGTTTTTTTACTGAATTACTGATGCATCGCATTCGTTGCAGCTTAGGAGCAGATCCAAGTCAGCTAACCAAGCAGGCACTTTCCCGGGTCCAAGGGGAGCTTGTCAAAGATGGCAGGGAGCCTGTCAGGCTATCTTCTTTCAAGTTACGTGATAAATCTGCTGCCGGAGCTGGCAAGTCTGCAATTGTCAAATATTCGAATAAAAAGAAAGGTCAGAGGTTGAGCTACTTTATTGGAGTTTACGCCAATATTCTTGATAATAGAGCTCATTGAAGAAATGAACTTTTTTTTATATGTCATTTCAGAGAAGAGTGCACTAGCTCAATTTTGTGTGGATTTAACCATGCGGGCAAGTGGAGGATTAATTGATCCTGTTATTGGTCGCAAGGAGGAGATCGAAAGAGTAGTTCAGATTATATGCCGGCGAACAAAGAACAATCCAATTCTTCTAGGTGAAGCAGGTGTTGGTAAAACCGCAATTGCTGAAGGTTTGGCTCTTAAAATTGCTAATGGAGATATTCCAATTTTCCTCGTGGTAAGATCCAGCGGCCAGTGATGGACTACCCTTCATATTGTAACATATTGATTAACAGCTGCAGTTAATAGTTACCACTCATTTACATTGTTTTGTAGGGGAAGCGTATATTATCACTGGATGTTGCTCTACTTATGGCTGGGGCAAAAGAGAGGGGTGAACTGGAAGCCAGGATTACTAGTTTACTACGTGAAGTGCGCAAAGCAGGTCGTCTGACTCATCCATTATAAATCACCAGATAGTGATTTTTTTCCCTTGGTATACAATCTTAAATAGCTCCCAAATTTCATGCAGGTGATGTTATTCTCTTCATCGATGAGGTCCATACTCTTATTGGATCTGGCATTGCTGGAAGAGGAAGTAAGGGAGCTGGCCTTGATATTGCCAATTTGCTGAAGCCTGCACTCGCTAGAGGTGAATTGCAGGTTCGAATTACACAAACCTAGCTTAGTCTACATTGACCTTCCTTCTTTGCACTTATTAATGTGTGACGGTTCCTGAATAGATAGCATTGATGCACTATGTGTGCATTACACCATTTCACATACTGTCTAGGCATATAATTTGTCATATTGCCCTAAGTTTTATCTGAACATTTGGTTACATCATATGATTTAGTTACCTGTGACTTCTAAACAGATGGTAGTCTACCACTCATGCACTATTTGTCCATTAGAGAACCATACATTCTCTATTCCTGTGAGGCTGTGACACCTGTTCACTGCATATCTTATTGGCAATGAAGGTTTCTATTTTTTTAATAGAATGTCAATGAAGAATTGTGAATGATAGTTAGTGATTAGACTGATGGTTCCTGTATTCATCTTGTTATACTGTTTACTATACACTTTGTTTGTTGAGTGAGATTTAATCTATATGAAGACGTCTAAAATGTTTATGAATATCATAGTCATGATCCACATCCATGCTTGGGATAAAACAGGTTGTTTTGTCAATCTGTGACAGACTATTAAGCATTCCATATGCCATTCAGCCGTGAGTTTATTTTTCTTTCACCGTGGTTATTCTTATTTGCTCACAGTGCATTGCATCTACAACTCTTGATGAACACCGGTTGCATTTTGAGAAAGATAAGGCGTTGGCCCGCAGATTCCAGCCAGTATTTGTGAATGAACCTAGTCAGGTAGCTCGGATTTCTCTTTCAGAAGTCACATGGTAGGGTGTGCATCAGTTTTCTCTTATTAATCCTTTGTGACACCCCACCTACAGGAGGAAGCTGTGAAGATATTACTTGGTCTGCGTGAGAAATATGAAACTTACCACAAATGCAAATACACTTTAGAAGGAATCAATGCAGCAGTTTACTTGTCAGCAAGATACATCCCTGACAGACATCTTCCTGATAAAGCTATTGATCTGATCGATGAAGCTGGTAGTAGAGCCCGAATGGAGTCATTTAAAAAGAAGAAGGAAGAACAATGCTCTGTTCTCTCCAAGTCACCAGATGAATATTGGCAGGAGATTAGAGCTGTCCAGAACATGCATGAAGTGGTAATACAGTGTTCACAATAGAACAGTTGCAACTTGCAATATTCCATATACTCGTGGATGTTTATATTTCATTGCACACCACAATTTCAGGCACTGACTAACAGGTTGAAGTATTCTCTAGATGAGAATGACAAAGAGGACATTGTTAATACGAACGTAATAGCTGAGGACAAGATTGCTTCGCCATTGACGCCTCCGACTTCAATTGATGAGTAGGTTCTGTCATGTAGTCATTTCACATAGATGAGGCTTCGCATCCTGCAACTTAGAACCACAAAACTTACAGTCACTCTTAATATGCAGACCAATTCTGGTTGATTCGGAGGAAATTGCAAGAGTCACATCATTGTGGTCAGGGATACCAATCCAGAAGTTGACTGCAGATGACATGAAGCTTCTAGTGGGACTAGATGATGAGCTTAGAAAGCGTGTCATAGGTCAAGATGATGCTGTTGTTGCGATATCTAAAGCTGTGAAGAGATCACGTGTTGGCCTGAATGATCCTGACAGGCCTATTGCTACGCTTCTATTCTGTGGCCCAACCGGAGTTGGAAAAACTGAACTCACCAAAGCACTAGCAGCAAGTTATTTTGGATCTGTTGGTTACACTTTCCGTCTCTTATATTCTATTGTTATTTATAGAGTTTGTGACATGTTTCATGGAATTATGTCTTGAGAAAGTTATTTCTTTCATTTAACAGGAGTCAGCTATGGTTAGGTTGGATATGAGCGAGTATATGGAGAGGCATACTGTGAGCAAGCTGATAGGTTCTCCTCCAGGGTACATGGGATTCGGTGAAGGTGGTACTTTGACTGAAGCAGTTCGAAGAAAACCATTCACCGTGGTTTTGCTTGATGAAATAGAGAAAGCTCATCCAGATATTTTCAACATTCTTCTCCAAGTATTTGAGGACGGACACCTGACCGATTCACAAGTACTAGCTCCTAACATTTACATTATCTTTTTGGTGCAAGTTTTTTGTGAACTTGTTTACAAATCATGCAGCTGTAGAGTTATGCTATAATTCAATTAGATTGCTATAGTTCTACCCTTGCTAATTTCTTTAGTGAAACAAATTACTGGTCCAACTCTATGAACATAAATCTATTTATTTAAGTCGTTTTATAACTTCTTTCACTTAAGCTTATCCTCTCTTTGGTCATTTGCAATGTGCATGCATTATTGAATGTTTGTGTTGATTATAGGGGCGTAGAGTTTCCTTCAAGAACACATTGGTTGTCATGACGTCAAATGTTGGTTCTGCATCAATCTCGAGTGGGAGGAGTATAGGTTTCTCAACACAAAAGGATACAGAGGATACCACATATGCTGCAATGAAATCCCTTGTAATGGAAGAGTTGAAGGCATTTTTCCGGCCTGAATTGCTCAATAGAATGGATGAAGTGGTTGTGTTCCGTCCTCTTGAGAAAACTCAGGTCTGTTGTTTCTATACATGTTATAGTCTTCTTTTAGTTTGTGGTTTTAAATATCGTATCATTTAGTTATGGAAAGAAAGAAGTAGAGTTGTACGTGATGCAACGAGTTTGATAATAGTATAATGTGCATAAATTTTCCCTATCGCATGTGATTCAGCCATGTGGCAGATTGCAAATGAGACCCTTCACACTCCTGACCATTCTGCAGATGGTGGCTATTCTTAATATAATTCTGCAAGAAGTCAGGAGTCGGCTTCTAGCCCTTGGGATTGGCCTAGAGATATCAGATTCAATGAAAAATCTGATTTCTCAGCAAGGATATGACAGAAGCTATGGTGCACGACCGCTGAGGAGGGCCGTCACCCAGCTGGTTGAGGATGTGATCAGTGAAGCAATCCTCTCTGGACAGTTCAAGCCTGGTGACACGATACTGATGGACACAGATGCCACAGGAAAACCTTGCTTGAGCCGTCTGAATGATCAGACCGTCCAATTGTCTGACCCCGCACCAACGCTGTGAAGTTCACCATTGTTTGTATAGTAGTGGCTTACCCATTTACTCTTTCACAAAGTGGTATGCCTCTTGATTCCTCCGTACATAGGATCGACAGCACTCTGTACATAATCTAGAATTGCTGGAACCTCTCCTGCGTATAATGTAAATCTTTAACCAATTGTACATAATTTCACCATAGAAGCCAAACATTATTTATGTTGATCAGCAGGCAGGCCGCCGGGAGTCATTGATCTCCCCAGTGCCGCGGGCCATCCATGTCCGCACATTGATTGGAGCAATGTGTAAATTATGCTAGCGTGCGATACAGAACAACTCACATCCAGAAGTCAGAACAAATGTCTGAACTGATGTTCGTCTTTCAACTTGACATGCCGGAAATTAATTGTACCTTCATGGCTCAGCATAACATTGAGAACATCAAATTCTGCCATTACAAGAGGACCAGATTGATTCATATAAACTTTGCTTTAATACACATCGACACATTCAAATTGATAATTGTCTGATGACTACAAAACATATACTAGAAGCACAAGCAAACTGAAATACTGCTGCCTAAAGCTCATCCCTGAATAGTTAGGTTTCCCACAAAAACTTAATCTCTGCAACTTGAAGAAAAAAAAGTGGCTCCGACAGAAAGTGCCAATCATTTTAGTTCACTCTTGTCAATTCAGGATCTCTGCAAAGTATACAAGAAGTAGATTAGATATAAGAAAAAATAAAGGATGTAAACCAGAATGACTTTAGCTGCAATTCTGACCTTTTAATGTGATCGAGTATGAGTAGTCTGGGACCAGGAGGGATCTTCACATCTCTGAGGGCACTGGCATGAAAAACGTGTAATTCAATAAGCACATCACCAACTCTGCCCCTAAGATTGACTTTTCTTTGTTGCCATGGGAGAGGTTAAATGAGCCAAATAAGAACAAATTGCATAAACCCCATGTGTTATGGCACAGGTTGCAAAAGAACCCATGTGATAATCAGAACCATTCAGTGATCATCAGGAGCAGAACCATGCCAATGGGAACTTGGCTTCGATTTGAATTACTTGTGGTTTGTGCAACATTGAGGCAAGACACATAATTTCTTTTCTGCTTACCAAGATACACCTAGGGTTTTCTGTGCCATAATATACCACGTGGCTTGTGACTCTGTAATTTATTTTTTTTAAGAAAAAAGGAAAAACATTTTATACCTGTCAGTAAGGAGGGGCAAAGTTTGATCAGTCAGGAGACCCTTCTTGAAATTCTTCTCATAGTTCTGAAGGCCTAAACTTTGCAACATGCTTCTTCCACGAGAATAGTATGTATCTTCACTTTGTGGCTGTGAAAACTTTTGACCGATCTAAAACATCGATAGATTGACAATGGTCAGAACATCTAATAATAGTAGATCAAAGTCACATCAATTGGCTTGGCTTGGGTGATAGTTTATCAAGCAGAATTTTTTTTTGGCTAAAGTACAAAAATACAAAGGCAATACAGCTAGAGTAATGGTAACTTGGCAACATATAGGAAACAACATCAACATGATACCAAATCCAGTGCCAAACTCAATGAACAACGAGGTAACTTCCATCAGTAATAGACATTTCCAGGTTCTTACCATGAAAAAACCACCTTGAAATACAGCAAATGCAACACCAGTTGTAATTGCATTAGCTACTGGATTTGGTGTTCCCATTCCACTCACGATGGAGAACAGAGCCCCAGAACCAAAAGCTGCTGCCATGCTATATACAAAAGAGAAATCATCAATCATATAAAGTGAAAAAATGATCAAACTCAACTAGACATATAAACAAACCTATCCAACATAACTGCAAGTGGATATAATACTGCAAATAAGCATGACTGATTACATATGGAATTGAATATGCATTCCAGTGTCCTTTTCTTGGAATTTTACTGCACTCCTTACAGCTATTGTAAGTTTAATGGTTTGCCGCAACATCACTCAGAATAAAAGAATTTGTAAAATCAATAAGTTGACAACACATGTTGGCAAAAATACGAAACACCTGCAGTAGTAAGGTGACTTGTGCAACAACACAAGAAGGCTATTATTGTACGTGCTGAAATTTACAGAACAGTTGACAAGAGCTAGGAGACCCTTACCTGCCCTGGACATCCTCCACTCCTCTTATCCTTCTCATAACACAGGATATACCTGCATTCGCGCCAGTCATGACTGCAAAGTTTCGTGCTTGCACCAGGGGTCCACCAGCTAGAGCCTATAATTCAAATCTATGTCTTAAACTCAATGCTTGGAAAGGGTGAACATTTTCCTTCTCCCAGACTTAGGTGTATAAAAATTGTATTTTTTTTGAAACGAAATATGAAAGTTGTATTTAGAAGCACTCATTCGTTGATTTGTGCAAAGTAACTGCTGCGTCACTTTGAATAAAATCAAAAGAAGAGCATCCATCTTTTGTCCTTAAGAAAAATGCACACAAAAAGAAGCTAGTATCTTGCTTTTGTTTTTCGAAAAGGAGTTAAAGAGAGAGAGTTTGCTTGCTTGCTGGGCAAACTAAAAAAATCCATCATCTCAACATAGGGATGGCACACACGCGGTTCATATTTCACTAGAACATTGCGCGGCGTTGCCGCGCAGAAATATGCCCTTCAGTTCAAGTTTATTTTAAAAAATTGAACTGCAAAAAGTCCGGGGGGATTTTCGTAAAATTGGTAGACTGCGGGGGTTATTTGGTATATTTGGTGTCGACGGAGTACCGGTCGATTACTGAAAAGTTCAAGGGGGTTTTCATAAAATTGATGGACTTCAGAATCATTTTAACAAAGTCTAGGGTTTTTTTTTACAAAATTCACGGAGTATGGCACGATTACTAAAAGTTCAGGGTTTTTTTTGTAAAGTAAGGCTCCACGAAGTCCGAGGGGTTTTCCGTTAAATTGATGGACTCCATGTTCATTTTAACAAAGATCGGGGTTTTTTTTTGCAAAATTTACATCCCTATCTATTTCTGACCATCGGATCGCGATCCGACGGCCGATGTTTTCGGAGCCCACGTGGCCCCTTTCCCTGGCCGCGAGCGCGACCAAGTTTCAGTAAAGAAAGATAACATTACCGGTGCCCTACTGCATATAAACAAGAAAAGAATTACCAACTGCTTCAGAAGTTAAACAGATTCGCACGAACATTAGCTAAACGATGCCTTGCGGCATAGCATTTCAGGTCTGCATTCCCCACAATCAGTCAATCACACTTGAGAGCAGCAAGAATTTCGCGGAAGTAAATATTCACCGCGGAAACGGCCGAGTATAGGGACAACAGGACAGTACCTGCGCCTGCCTGAGGGAGGCCAGGGCCTTGGGGTCGGCCCCTGGCGGCGGCGGCGGCACGGGGAGCGCGGCGCCGCCGTCGGGCGCGAGCGTGCCCATGAGCCCGCCGAGCGCGGCGCCCTGCACGGCCCCGAGCGCCGTGGACACGGCGGCCTCCACGTGGGTGGGCTGCTTCGCGAGCCACGCCCGCAGGCCGGCCTCCAGGGACCTGACGCGGCCGCTCCACTCCGCCAGCGGGTTGGCCATGCCCATGCCCATGCCCCGCGCCGCCGCCACCTGCGACGAGGAGGAGGCCATCACCGTTAGCGGCCGCCGCTTCTGCGTCGCCCCTTCCATCTCCCCGGTTCGTCGAAAGGGGTGAGGAAGAGCAGGTCAGGGGAGGATAGCTGCTGGTCTGCTGGTGGTGTATGCCGTGCTCTCCCCTTGGATGGATGCTCCGGCGCTGGGAGCCTGGCTGGGAAGGAATCTTGGGGAGTGAGGGAGTTGCGAGCCCGTCGGCCTCGCCTTAAAATTCGCTCGGGCTCGAGCATTTTTTTATTTTTATATTTTTCAAAATCGTTTTTACATAAATATATTTTCGGTTTTATAATTTACAAGTGGCCTACCGCCCGTTTGCGGGGCGGGCGGCCGGACGGTAGGGGCTTATATGTAATTAAAATTTGTGTTTTATCGTATGGAGGCTCCTACCGCCCGGCAAGGGGGCGGCAGGGGGCCTACCGTCCGGCAGGGGGGCGGCAGTCTCTCCCCCCAATATAAAAGCCGAGGTCCCACCACCTACATTTGCAGCAAACAACATCTATAGAGGGAAAAAGAAGAGACGTGGGGTGAGGGGAGGAGTTGCAACAGCGAAGCCCTGCCGGATTTTGGATCCGAACCGCATGTAACCAATATTTCTCAACTTTATCATTCTAAATTTTTTATATTTTTAATTCTACAATTAGTGTTTTTTATAATTGTAACCGCTTAGTGTTCGGATTAGTAGTTATAATTGAAGCCGTACCATGGTTTTAGAAACTGGTTTAATTAAAATTAAGTCTTTGGATGGCCAGATATGTCGAGCAAGGTGGCGTTTCAAGTTCATTACGGTGATTTCTATAGAATTACTCGTGATTTCTATGGAGTAAATCTATTAGCATTGGAACAAAAACAGTGCAGTCTAGATAAACCCTTAGAGAGGAGTTTTGGTTCCATACGCAAATAGCTTCACGGGAAGTTCAATGTAAATCCAAAGACTTATTTGCTTACGGTTCATACCGTGACTTCCTGGGAAACAAATGGTGACTTCGCTGTTGCAACTCCCTCCCTCACCCCACGTCTCTCTTTTTTCCCTCTATGGATGTTGTTTGCTGCAAATGCAGGTGTGGTGTGGGGACCTCGGCTTTTATATTGGGGGGAGCATGCCGCCCCCTGCCGGGCGGTAGGGGTCTCCATGCGATAAAACATAAATTTTAATTACATATAAGCCTCGGCAGGGGGTCTACCGCCTGGCAGGGGGCCGGCCGCCCCGCAGACGGGCGGTAGGCCCCGGGGGCGGGTATAAACCTGTAAATTGTGAAACTGAAAATATATTTTTATAAAAAAACAATTTTGAAAAATAAAAAAATAAAAAAAAACTCCGGGCTCGAGCTGAACGTTCCCACTTCCCACCAAACCCCCCGGCCCTCCCGTGGATCACGTGGGCCGGTTTCTCTGGGCCGGTGAGTCATCGGGCCGCGTGTTCAGACGGGGACGGAGAAGCTTTCCATGGAGGCTTGATGTGTTCCAACCCTTTCCCGCGACGGTTGAAGCTGCCTGTTAGAGGTTTTAGGCCTCCTTTGGATTATAGGATTTTTGTAGGATTTTTGGAGGAATGCTGTTCACATAGGATTTTTTTCCTTTCCTATCCTTTGGATTGCAGGAACGATGCTTAGCATTCCATAGGAATCTTTCCCTTTGCACACCAATTCCATAGGAATTTTAGCATCCAGTCGAACCTCTTTGTAAAATTCCTGTGCACAAGGAACGAGAAACTTACTTGCTACTGCTGCGGTTAATCATGCCTCTTGCTCATGGGCCCATTTTCCAGTGAGCATCAAATGAAATAGTTACTACTGATTAGATAAACTAATAAAGTAACACAAGGCATTATGGCTAACACTCAACTAAGATTCCTGTGTTTTTCCTATAGCCCATCCAAACAATCATTCCTACAAAATTTCTATGTTTCTAAATCCTCTGTTTTGCACCTGTATTCCTATGGCATTCCTATGTTTTTCCTATTCCTGTGTTTTTTCTTTCCTGTGTTCCAAAGGAGGCCTTAATGTTTCAAGAGTGTATACCACCCACTGACCGACGTGCTCGGTGAACCATTCGTGCCTATTACAAAGTTTGATGCTTCTTCATCACTATGGGAATCAGCTTTATGCCTTTACCTCGACGTTCTTCTCTATCGAGCAGTGGGGGTGCAAAGTGTTACAGGTGTAAATTGGTGACCCTTAGATACACCTTCTATAAAGCATTGAGTGAGTAACAATTACAATCGCAGAAGACGACGGCGATTAGGAGGTGCTCACAAGGATTTTAATATAATATTTCTTTATTTCAAGGACTACCTTGGATGGACCAAGATGTAATACCGTATTTATATATAAAGTCCAGCCAAGTTTATTTTTTTTGGACGACCTTCTCTACGTATACGACATTTCACATGATGAATGGATGGTTGGTAGAGAGCCTTAAGGTTTGGCGTCCTTTGTTTAGGTTATATGTTTGATACTAGACCAAATTTTGTCTTAAATTTCATCTAATTGGTGATAATAAAAATGAAAAGGTAGGCTAAACTTTAATCATATCCCAACTAACCATTAGTCCACTAGCTTTCCAAATCCACCTAATTCGGACTAAAAACAGCTAAAAAGAACCAACCATTTTGAAAAATGACAAGATTACTCTTCCACCTTATTCCTTCACAAATATGCAAAAGAAAAGGGTCAGATGAACTTTCTGTATCTTCGAGCTATCTTTTAGTCTTGAGATTCAAACAGGTATGGATTAATTTTAATCACCTCATAACTTTTAGGCACCTTAATTCGATCTTAAGTGATCCAAACATGACCTAAGTTTAGAGTTTATTAGGCGCTACACAAAGCAGCACCGCATTGTTTGCCTTGTCTCCTTAGATATTTGGGAAAATTCGATTCATGCCACCACAACTCCGTGAAATTGGGTGTCATGTTGAAAATCATGCCACTCAATGGCATGATTTTCAACATGAGATCCAATTTCAAGAAATTGGAGTGGCATGGATCCAACTGACCCTAGATATTTTGTGTAACTAAAGTGACCAAGTGTCTTATCTATGAAGGACAATGAGTGAGGAAATGATGAACTATCTCTACGAACGATTCGTGGCTAATAAAACGGGCTGCAGTTGTGCCACGTCATAGAGCTTTTAAAAATCGTCAGATCAGAATCGGGCGTCCCATGATTCATCTGTACAAACGGGGTCTCCAAAATAGTCCAAAGAATTCTACGGTTTACCGTGCCAAGTAACGGGCCGCTACATCTCTTCACCTTCCCTCTGCTTTTTATCTCCACTGGGGCCCTTTGCCTTCCCTGTACCTTTTCGTCTCCCGGTGTCGACGTCCAGGTAACTTCATCTCGCTGGTCTTCTTTTCCTTGCTGTAATGTTGTTCTTCTTTTGCTACAATGGTGTTCTTTGCTCCTGGATCCGATTACTCTATTACTGCACTAAAACTCTGAAGTTCGAATAAGATCCATCTAAGTTTTCCCACACGACATAGTGCTCGCCACCGCTGACAGGGGACATTTTCCCTAAATCCTAGAGTCCTTACCACTGCCGCCAGGGAACAGAACCTGCGGCGCCCCTGCTCCTCCGCCGTACCACCGCGCACTGAGCCGGCCGCTCCGCCCCTTCCCTCACGCTCCTCTACCGCCCAGGTGTCCATGCCTCGGCCCTGTGCTCCGAGCCGGACGCTCAGCCCCTTCCCTCCACACTCCTCTGCTACCCGGTGTCCACGCCGCGACTCTGCCAGGCCGCGCGGCCGGCCTCACGCCCGCCTACTCGGCTCCTCCGCGCCGGCGGTCCCGTATCCCTGCCTGGATCTCCATGTGCACAGCCGGATGATGGACTCCCCTATAGAGCAGAGCCGCGGCGCGACATCGAACTACCCCACCGCCTGGTCAAGAGCCACGGCGCCGCCAGATCACCGTCGGACACGGAGCCACCGGCTCCCGAGTTTCAGGCCGGCCCATGCGCCTAAAATTACCGGTCAATGCTCCCCTCCACTCCACCTCAGACCTCCATCCTCCTCCCATGTCGAGCCCGAACACCCCGACCCCTCTAGCTGTCCACCCGGCCGCACTCAACCTTGTTGCCTCTCTTGCTCGCCTCCAGTACTCCTCCCGACACCCTAAAGCCCCTTCCATGCACCATCTACTGGTGGGAAAAAAAATGTGACACCCAGCCGCCCACCAACCACTCGATGAAATGCCTTCTGAAGTAACAAAACTGCTCACTTCAGCTTCCTGTGAAATATACATCCCTCATCCCATGCAGCATGGTAACCACCTCCATTAGCACAGACTGAAAAAACATTAGTGCACTATCTTTGATGAACATTAGAGTCACCCTGCTGATATTAAGTTCTTGCAGCAGCTATAGGAACATTAGTGCACTATCTTTGCAACGCTCATCCCATCTCCGATAGTTCCTCCATCAACAGATTTAGGATTTTTTTCAGCCTACAAAAATTAACCACAAATACCATGATTCCTAGCACAATTCACTTATACCACTCCATCGTCAGTTCCATTGCAGTGATTGGTTAACTGATATACGTGCTCATTTTGATTCTCTAGATTTTTGGCTGTAACTACCATATCTCTCTGTGGTTGGGTGTGGAGGAGCGTTCGGTCCGACCCTCGCGTTGCGCGATTAATTAGCTGGAGTAGCTTCCATGTCTCGCTTCGCTTACAACCTAATAACTCCCATAGCCTGGAATTGGTCCTATTTAACAAAAATCAAACTGATGTATGTGCATGCTATGTGTTTCACAATTTGTCCATATCATCAACACTCAGTTTACTATTCAGTGGATGTGCAACCTTCGCCCACGATTAAATCTTGCTGCCCCTGACAATCACTTAGGATCAATTTAATGGCATTGGCATTGGTTAAAACTTAGGTAGGACAAAGCCAAATAAAGATAAAATTGGTATGTTTTGGCGGATATAGAAATAACTTACCTCTGTGTATGCAACATGGTTCAGCTTTAGCCGCTAGCTCCTACATAGGAATACAATCAGTGATAGATCAGCTCCTTTCAATTTATGCACCGGAAACCCAAAAGCAAAATTTTTCTTATATAATTCTTTTGTTAACTGTAAAAGATATACTGATTCACATTTGCCTTGTACTTTCAGGAAACCAGGACAGTAACCGAACGAAGTTGAAAAGAAATAATAGTGAAGAACAGGTATGTATCCAAAAAGCTATGAAGTAGTACCAGATGTTTTCATAAAGTTATGTTTGGTTATACCTACCTCTTTTAGCTTTACCTATTTAAATATGATTCTCCAATTCTATTGGCAGCTACTAACTTTTATGTTCCAAACATTTTCGTTCAATTTAAAAGGCTATTGATATTTGCAGAAAAATACATACATACTATATATACTAATAAGCTCCCCTTTTGTAAGATAAAATAGGGGGGCGTCTCTCCCCCTGGTTGAGTCTTTATATATATTCACACACACAAATATATATACATATATATACCTAAATAATATATATATATATATATATTAATACAAAAATATAACTACTAATATATAGTGGACAAATATGGCCCCTACAAAACAAAAATATCAGCCTATAGCTACTATCGATGTGCACCCATACTGTAAAAAGATTAGGCAAGAAAAAATATCATTGCTTGGAAAAAGAAGAATGTCAGAAAATAAAGAACATTCAGACGAAGAAAGAGACTCAAAACAAAGATGCCTATCACAAATGTATAACAGTGATACATATATCAATTCAAATTATGGTATGGTATCATTTACACCACAATATATTCAACAACTGAAAGAATCATATAGTGAACGATGTATCTAGGCCTACCAACTTATCAATGCAAGCATTGTGAAGCTGTGTTTTGGTACAATGAATGTAACAAAAAAGAAACCTATCGAAACAAACATCCTACATATACAAATTGCTGTAAAAATGGCAAGATTAAAATACCACCATATAAAGAACCTCCCGCATTTCTGTGGCACTTAGTTAACGACAAGGAAGATGAAATGTCAAAGCATTTCTTGCAAAAAATAAGGCAATATAATAGCCTTTTTGCATTCACGTTAATGGGTGCAAATATAATCAAAGATATCAACAAAGGTGAAGGACCATATTTATTTCGTATCAACGGACAAATACATCATCGGATAGAATCATTGCTTCCTGAAAATGGTCAACCACTCCAATATGCTGTGCTATATATTTTTAACACAAAAAATGAAATCGAAAATAGAATAAAGGCGCTACACAGAGAGGACCCTCAAGAAATAGATATAGATCCAAGGATAGTAGAAGAACTTAAAAATATGCTAGATAAATGTAACCCATTAGTAAAAATATTTCGGCATGCCCGTGACTTGCTAGACCAACACAAAGGCATAGATATAAGCATACGTATTTTAGGTGCTGACAAAGGTGATGCAGTACAATATGAAATGCCACACCCCGAGGATTTAGCAATGTTAATAGTTGGTGACCTCACTTTAGAACGACACAAGAGAGATATTATCATCAGCAGTAGAAGCAAAGGTCTTCAACATATAACTATTTTCCATCCTGCGTACATGGCTTTGCAATATCCATTGCTGTTCCCCTATGGAGAAAGAGGTTTCCAACTTGGCATTCCATATCATGAAAACAAAGCCTCTTGTAATAAGCCTACAAAAAGAAATATGATGACAATGCATGAATATTACAAATACCAAGTACACTATAGACCAAATCAACCTAATCCATTTTTGTGCTATGGCAGACTCTCAAAACAAGCTATAGTAGACGCTAGGGCAATGGAGGATGAAGATAGGTTGGCATATATTGCAAGAAACCAGGACAAATTAAGGTGTGAATATTTGCAAGGAGTTTTTGACGCCATCGAAAAAGGACTTACTGAGAGCGATCAAATAGGTAAAAAAAACTTTGCTCCCTTCGAGCCACATAGGTTGCAAACGATATGTCATACAAAATTACCATGATGGCATCGCAATTTGCCGTGTATATGGACCTCCTGACCTCTTTGTAACATTCACATGCAATCCAAAATGGCAGGAAATAGTTGATACTATAAAACAAGGTGAACAACCCAGTGATAGACCAGATATCATAGTAGGAGTGTTCCATATGAAACTACAAGAACTAATAGAAGATATCTAGTCAGGCCAATTATTTGGACCAATTTTGGCCATATTATACTCAATAGAATTCCAAAAAAGAGGCATGCCCCATGTTCACATCATAATATGGATAGATAAAAAAATATCATAATTAACGCAGAAGTAATTAACTCATGGATATCGGCTGAAATTCCTGATCCAAAAGATGATCCTCTTGGATATGTGCTCGTATCTGAACATATGCTACATGGACCATGTGGTCATAAAAATGAAAAATGCCCCTGTATGAAAAAGGGAAAGTGCTCAAAATTTTATCCAAAAGACTTTATCGAAGAGACAACTTTTACTGACAATGGATTCACTCTATATCCTAGAAGACAAAATAACATCTACATACAAAAAGGAAATCATAACTTAGATAACAGATGGGTTGTCCCACACAATATGAAGCTACTTAAAAAAATACCAAGCACATATAAATGTAGAATATGTCAACAAAAGCAAACTACTTAAATATCTATGCAAATATGTAAACAAAGGACCAGACCAAGCATCAATCATGTTTGAACGCATACGAAAAGGACAACATGCAGACCCAATGGATCAAACTAACGATAGAGATGAAATTAAAGAATACCTAGATTGTCGATACATATGTGAACAAGATGCACTTTGGAGATTATTAGAATATGACATACATTATCATTGGCCACCAGTTGAAAGACTACCGGTACATCTTCTGCTACAAAACACCATATGTTTACGTGAGGGCACAAAATTAAAATCAATTGCTAAAGATCAAAAATTTCAAAAAAACAAAATTAACAGAATGGTTTAAAGCAAATAAGTTGCATGAAGATGCAAGGAAACTTACATATTGCGAATTTCCACAAGAGTGGACATGGGATGACAAAAATAGAAAATGGACAAAGAGACAACACAATTTTAAGATGGGTAGATTATACTATGTGAACCCTATAGAGGGAGAACATTTTTACCTATGAATGCTACTGATGATAGTTAGAGGAGCTAAGGACTACAAAGATATAAGAACATATAACGGAATAGTATATTCGACATTCAAAGAAGCCTGTGCTGCGCGCAGACTACTAAAGGATGATAAAGAATGGTATGATACCTTTAATGAAGCCGCTAATTGGGCAACTGCTGGACAACTGAGATACCTATTTTTCACCATGGTGCTATATTGTAACTTACAAGATGAACGGAAATTTTATGAGCATATCTGGAGAAAAATGACGGATGATATTGAACAACAACTAATAAAAAAATATCATCCAGTTATGTATAACCCAACAGATACCGAGTTACAAGATTTGCTATTAGAAGAGCTTGAAGACATCTTTTCCAAAAACGAAACTTACATGTACAATTATAACCTCCCACACAAATCAGCACAATACATTACAGATACAAACAACAAGCTGATCGAAGAAGAACTTAGTTACAACTGTGAAATGCTAGAGAAGGAATCAAACCAATTATACCAACAGTTAAATAATGAGCAAAAAATGCATTTCATGCTATAATAAAAGCTATCCTTGCTAAAGAACCCAATATCTTCTTCGTCATAGGACATGGCGGTACTGGAAAAACATTTCTATGGAACACTATAATTGCGTATCTAAGAGCCCAAAGAAAAATTGTACTCACCATAGCTTCATCAGGAGTTGCATCATTACTACTTCCCAATGGACGAACCGCACATTCAAGATTTCGGATTCCTATCGATTTGGATGACCTCTCAATTTGCGACATCAAAAGAGGAACAAAGCTTGCCGATCTCATACTTACCACAGACCTTATCATTTGGGATGAAGCTCTGATGACAAATAGACAATGTTTTGAAGCTCTTGATAGATCACTTAGAGATATAGTTTCTGAAAAACAACCAAGATTTCAAGAGATACCATTCGGAGGAAAAGTTCTTGTACTAGGAGGGGACCCGAAACAAATCTTGCCGGTAATCGAAAACACTACGAGAGCACAAATAATTAATGCATCAATATTTCGCTCGTACCTATGGAAAGATATAAAGAGGCTTTACTTAAATGAAAATATACAATTAAAAAAATTAGATGCAACGACATCGGAATACAATGAATTAAACGAATTTAGTGAATGGATTCTAAAAATAGGAAATGGAACTATACAAAATAAATCTTCATGCACTGTGGATGATAATCCAGATTATGACATAGTTGAAATCCCAGATGATCTATTGATAAAGCAAGCTGACAATAAAATCAAAGCTCTTGTAGATTCGACGTTCCCCAATTTCACCTTAAACTACAACAATGCTGAATACCTAAGAGACCGAGCTATCTTATCAACAACCGATGAAATAGTCGATGAAATAAATGACTACATGCTTAGTTTGCTACCTGGGAATGAGATAGAGTATTACAGTGCAGATTCCATATCTAAATGTATAGATACTTGCAATGATGCCAACATATTATATCCTATTGAATATTTAAATAGTCTCAGCGCAAACAATTTTCCCGCACATATACTTAAATTGAAAATAGGGGTGCCGGTTATGCTACCACAAAATCTTAACCAAAGTGTGGGACTATGCAATGGAACACGATTAATAGTAACAAATCTTGGACACAATGTGATCGAAGCCGTTGTTATAACAGGAACACATATCGGAGAAAAGGTATACATACCTAGAATAAACCTAACTACACAAGGCTGTCGTTGGCCATTCGTTTTAAGCCGTCGACAATTTCCAATAAAAGTATGCTACTCTATGACAATAAATAAAAGCCAAGGACAAACATTATCAAATGCAGGAGTGTATTTAAGGAAACCAGTATTCACGCATGGCCAACTATATGTAGCAGTTTCTCAAGTAAAAGAGAGAAAAGGCCTTAAAATATTAATTGAAAATGAAGATGGAACATGTGGAAACAAAACAACAAATATTGTATATAAAGAAATATTCGATGTGCGTTAAACAGATTGCAAAAATGTCTGATTAAAACATTTGATTCCTCTATTATAATCTATATCATTTACATTATTCTATTCTTTGCTTGTATTTAACTTTCGGTTATTTACTTGTAGGTTCCATTGCATTGGTACAGTAACAATGCAGGTACAGGGACATATCACTCCACTCTCAGAGCTGCGTCCAATAAATGCTCTGTATAATATTCATGTCAGAGTATCAAGAACCTGGGAATACAGAGGCAAGAGTGAACAAAATGATCTGATCCATTTTGACGTGGTGCTCATCGACCAAAAGGTATAAGAGCTTATTCCTTCATCAAATATGCCAACAATAATATACTGACACAAAATGATGAAGATGGACTATTTTTTGTGAACCTTAGATTAGTTCTTTCACTGTCTTTTTACATGACAGAAATAAGATTAATATATTTTCGTTTTTATTGGGTTACAAATAGATGGCAGCATATCTACTCATTCTATGCTTGCATAGTCCTATGAGACAGCCAATTCACTACTTCTACGAGCATATGCATTGGGTCACAGTTTTAGATAACTATAAAATTATTTGTTACGCAACCAGTTCAGTACTTGTAGTAGCATTTGCTGCAGTATAGCAGGATAACCACCCATTATCCATGGTCTTCAGTTAGTGTACAACCTCAGCAGCTTGTTGACATAGCCATTTTCCAAACAGGTCTGCTACTACTTTCATATTTATGCATATTCTAAGTAGTCATTCAGCTTTACTATCTCTATTGTTTTAAATTATATTTTCAATTAAGTATATATTGTGCTTAATGATAGGGCCCCTATTGGTTGCTGCGCTCCAACAAAGGCACAGCATAGCCACTCCAAGTACCATGATGACAGCTGCAGTTTTAATTTAATGTTGACAATTTTCTTCCAATGTTTAAAACTGTAGGGTTATGCAATGTACTGTGAGGTGCCAAAAGACATACTCGCCCAATTCAAGGAGCACCTACAGGAAGGAAAAATTCTTTATATCTCCAAGCCAATTGTTGAAAAAGCTAAGCCTCGCTACAGAGTGGTAGATGCCCCTTACATGCTAAAGTTCAACAAGCGAACACAAATCTTGGAAGCCAATGATGACCCAGCTTTTCTCAAGTATGTGTTTTCATTAACTCCAATTGAACAGCTACCACAATATGCCAGAAGGACAGATCGTTTCCTAGGTAATAATACTTATTCTGAAAATTCATACCAAATATTTGAATATCCTAATATAGATTGTGTCTAATTCCCTAAATTGTCCATACATATGTGCTTGGGAAAATTACAGCCGTCTCAAACGCAGCCATTGTGCGCAACACATCTGGTGATCTCATGATGCGTAGAATCATAAAACTCCAAGATCATAAGTATGATTTCAAACTACTACGTTTACTCATTTTTCAGATGCTGGTTTTATTCTTAACTGTTACATTAATACTCAGATTATCTAATCAATATGCAGGGGGATCACAATTGACTTATCATTATCAGGACAAAGGGCTCTCGAATTCAATGCAGAGGTTGTATTTGATGTTGGTCAGAACCATCACGTAATTGCAATCTTTGTGGGCACTTTAATGAAGGTGTATAAAGAAAACTACAAATTTCTCAGTGGAACATCAGCTTGTCGTTGGTACATAAATGAAAATGAAATACCAGCAATAAGGACATTTCAGAGAGGGTATAATTTCAATCTTCTTTCTTTGATACAGCCGACAATTCTTAAACTATATGCTTATGGTAAATATATTATATTATGCTAACAGCTTGCCCTACAGAGTGACGCCAATTCAAAAGCTAGAACTCCAGAGCGAAGACTACATGGAACAAGGTGTCGAAGAAAAAACTTTGTTCGATCTCAAAGAAGTTGATCCTTATACAGAAAAGGTGCAAACCACATCCTTACATTATTAACAGTTACCCATATGTGTAGTACATGCTGCTTAGCTCACTACTTCACTACTGTCCTAATTATGCAAAACCAGGACAAGAGATTCCAGTGCACAGTTACACTGCTTTCTCTAGCAGACAAGCAACAGTGGTGCTACAGAGCTTGTAAAGTTTGCAACTAAAAAATGGTAGCAGGTCATGATGGGTATGAATGTACAAAGGCAACTGGTTGCTCCTGCAAACAATTTGACTGGAAGTAAGAAAAGCTCATGAAACATTTTTTTTTGTTATGTGCCCTGTTGCAATTATGGTGCTAATTTATCTCGTATTTAATCAACTTTAATACTAAGTATGAGTTTGATTAGACAAGCCAATGGCAGGCAATTATTACACATTCCATTGTTTAAATATATACTATTAATGATACAATGAAAAAATTGCTTCTCTAATTTACATAATTTTCCTGATTACCACCATCTATTTAAAGCATTGTGGCAGCCTACCTCCTGTCAGCAGTGGCTCCAAGCTCATTAAAATGTACTCTAAACATTGGTACAACAATTATGGTAATCTGACACATACCTGCCTACCAACAGTTTCAAATAAATAGAGCAATTTTCAATCTGTAACCTCAATGCCACCATGTCTGGGTCTACTTTTTGCTGCCTATACCCATGATCCTTTAGCAAATTTCCAACCGTTTTATTGTTTCTGTTGGTAGCACGCTGAATCTGAATTTTAGGTTCTATACTATGCAATTTTTTTTAGCTCATGTAATATTATGCAAATCATATTTTCACTATATTTTCTACATGTCTCAGGTACAAGATCTGTTTCATAGGAGCAGACGACACATATAGCCTTGAGTTTATGTTCTTTGAGAAAAAAGGCATAGAACTCATTGGGAAAAGTGCAGAAACTCTAAGGAAACAGTATGAACCAACTTCCACCCCACCTGACATAGCGCAATGGATAAATCATAAATTCACCTTCATAGTAAAAGTTCTATAAAAAAAAGCGCCAGAAGTTTGGATCCTTCTTTTGAGGTTGTTATGATCAAAGAAAGACATGGAAAGCAAGCAACACTACCAACCATTGCGAACATTGAATCTGTGTCATCAAACATGGACACATCAGATCTACCACCACTGGTAACAATAACATCATCCAAAAAGATAGATCAGGTAAATTTAAATAATTATATTCCTTAAGCTAAAATTTGTTGCTTGAAGTTATAATCACTTACAAAAAATTTCAGGCTTCATCTTCAGCAACTCCTCACTTCATAGATGTCAAGGCTATGGTGTAAGGATCGATGGACCAAGAGGGGGGGGGTGAATTGGGTCTTTTTCAAATTTCTAAGATAGATAAAACAACCTTAACCTATGCAAAGCTAGTAAGGCTCAATTCACCAACCGGCTAAACAAAGCAAACTACACAAGCTAACAAAGATATGAAACTAAGCAAGGTAGAGCTAAGCTATGATCTCTAAGGTCAAGCACATAAAAGAATGCATGAAAGTAAGTGCTTGAAATGAAAGAGAGTGCAAGAGACAACCGGATTTTTTCCCGTGGTATCGATGTGTTGGCACACACCCCTAATCCACGTTGTGACACTCACTAAGAGTCTTGTCACCTCCCATGTCACCGAGACTTGGGCGCTCACTAAGAGTCTCCGTTCACCATCCCGGCGTGGTGGAGCTCAAGTCACGTACAATCTTCTTCTCCGGGCTCCCACAATCCTTGGCAAGCTCCGCGAGAAACACTTCGATCACCAAGATCGTCTAGGTGCTGCCAAACACCAAGAGTAACAAGCTCCTAAGCCTTCACTTGACCTACACTCAGTTGGCCCTAGCTCAAGCACACTTGCTACACTTGCAAAGGATGAAATCTTCAAGGTTGAAGCACAAACAAAGCACTAGATCTTCTCTCTTTTGCTCAAAGCTCTTTCTCTTCTTCTCAAGGGTGGCCTCAGGTTTTCAAGGTGTCAAAGGCAACTGAAATGAGCCAGGGGGTACCCTTATATAGAGTGGAGGAGGTCACATAGCCGTTGGAAGTTTTCTGCAGAAAAACCGTGACCACCGGAAGAACCGACGGTATAGAAAGTATAGGCATCGGTTCAACCGGTCTCTCTGTGTCAAAGAAGTAGCCGTTGGAGTTCTGACACAGTATCCACGCTTGCGTCATTTGCACCGGTGCATGCTCTGTAGGGGCATCGGTTCAACCGGTGCTGAAGAGGTTCACTGATCAACTCAAACAAGCGTTCTGGAATAAAGTACATCCAATGCACCGGTGCTTTGATTCTGAAGCGTCGGTTCAACCGATGCTGAAGAGAAGTTGAAGTCCACCAAAACATGCTTTCTGGAACAAAGAACTTCCATTGCACCGGTGCTTATCTTTTGACCATCGGTTCAACCGGTGCTATACTTGATTTCTGCCTTCATCCAGAGAAGATAGACCGACAGGGCATCGGTCCTTCCGCCATGCATCGGATGCTCCGATGCTAGAGCACCGGTTCAACCGGTGCTGCCGATTTTCTTTGTTTTCAGCTATTTTGACTTGGATTTGAATGTGACTTTGATTGTTTCTTCTTCCAAGAGTTGTGTTGACTTCTATTGACCATATTTTGCTGTTTTTGAGTGACTGTGCAAGATTTCTAAGGCCAACTCAAGTTTTGATCAAGCTACTAACTCATGAACCCCTCTTAATAGTACGATCAAGAACTAGAAACTATAAAACCTAACTAAATCAAGTGTCCTTCAACTCCTTGTGACACTTGAGACTAGAAAGGCCCTTAATCTTTCATATCGAGTCCTTGGTACGCATGATTGTTTCGAATTGAGGGGTCTCCTTTCATATTTCATATGAGACTAATCCAGTTATTTAGCTTTCCTTTAAAACACACGTTAGTCACATACGGTTGTCATAAATCACCGAAACTTACCATTAGCATCTATCGGCCTAGATGCGCTACAATCTCCCCCTTTTTGGTGATTGATGACAACACAAAGTAGAGATACATACTATAAGAAAATGAAAGCGATAAACAAGCATGCAATACTTGAAATAAAGCACATGTAGGGACAAGTCAACACAGAGCATACACAAAATCCAACTAACATGTCCATACACAAAATCCATGAAGATCCAATCACGCCACAAACCACCAAGCTCCCCCTATCTCTACTCCCCCTATCTATCTCCCCCTTTGGCAACAAAGCACCAAAAAGGAAGGCAAACTAATCCTGAGCTGGAGAAGGCGGAGTCTTCCGGCTGGGTCCGGTGGAGAACTGAGCGGCAGAGTCGTCGGCGTCGTCGGCGTCGTCGTCCGTCCAGTCGTCGTCGACCGAAGAGGACTTCTGCTCGACCGGAGTCATCGGAGCAGCAGAAGTAGCTGGTGTAGCGGTAGAAGCTGGCGCGGCGACGACCGTGGAGTCCGTCGGAGGAGCAGACGTGACGGGAGTCAGGTCTGGCTGAGTGGAGCGTACGACGGACGGACGGAGCACCTCAGGCTGTGAAGGTGACTCGAATGTGAGTGACTGAGCCGAGGGGTGCTGGAGCTGGTGTAGGATCTGCTGCTGTCTGTGAAACTCTGCACGCTGCTCGGCAGTCCAAACACTAGGCTGAGGAGCAGGAGCCGGAGCAGCAGTAGGAACAGGACTGGCAAACAACCCGGTCTGAAGAAGTGGTGACATCGGGAAAGATGACAAGGGTGTCTGCACAAATCCGCCAACAGGTGGAGGGGGAGCAGTGGGGTCGAATTGGAGCTGCTGGGGTGTAGGAAGCTGAGGCTCAGGCAGTCCAGTGTGACGATACAGCTGACCGAAGCATCCCGAGAAGAATGTGAACATCTGCTGCTGTAGCTGTAGTCTCATGGCCTCCTGCTGCTGCCGAATGCCCTCAAGAACAAGTGTCTGGGCCTCCTGCTGGCGAGCCTGCTCGGCTTGCATGCTCAGCTGAGCTGCAGCAAACCGGTCCTGCTGATCTGATAGCCGAGTAAGAATGACAGCAAGTGCATCGGGCTGAGTGACCTGAGCAGTGGTGACTGGAGGAGCAGGGGCTCGTGCTGCACCAGAAGATCTTGCCTCATCATCATGAGCTCCTCGAGGGAGGGTAACAGTGGGAATGAAGTCCTCGTCATCCTCCGAGTCCTCTGAGTCAGTGATCAGGTAGTGTGGGAGCTGGGCCTCTGCTGCTGCTAGTGAAGCGTCCTCGGCTGCTGTCGGATCATCTGCAACTCTGCCCTCAGCCAAGACACGCTCATCAAGTATCTGCTGTGCCCTGCGCTGGCCTCTCGAGCCACGACGACCGTCTCGAGGAGTAGCAGGTGAGTAAAAACTGAAGTGTGTCCTCGAGTGCTCCAGCTCATCCATATGCTCATTCTGACTGAGCTGAGCCAGAATCCAGCAGATCCAATGAGCAAACGGATGGCGACGGTGAACTGTCATCCCATCCAGAATCACATCCTCTAGCTCGCAGATAAAGAAGTCGACTAGGTCAAAGTCACGACCTGTCATGATATAAAGTAGAAGCCACTGCTGCAGAGCTGTGATCCCCTCATTATATCCAATCCGAAACAACAGACTCTTCCTCAAAGCTAGATGTACTGAGTGAGCTACGTGAGTAAGTCTGTCCGGGGTCCTCGGTGTGCCAGGCAGGAAAGGCTGCTCAAAGAGAACGCTGATCTCCTCGTCAGATGGGACGTGAGACTCATGAGGACGACGAGGAGGCACTGTGCTGCCATAAGCCTGATAGTGCACGAAGTGTGGCTCCTCGGCAATCTGAACTCCAAGCAGTGTAGCTAGACGTGCTCGAGTCAATCTGTAATGCCTCTGCTGGAACATAAAATCTATGAACTGTCGGTCCTCCTCAACAAATAGGGTGGCGTAGAAAACGTGAACCCACTCTCTGATGTACCGAGACCTCTCATTCAGTAGAGCTGGCAAACCCTCATATCTCTCAAACAAGGGGAGGATAGGAGTGCCTCCTGCTGCCACGCGCATAGCCACCCAGTGGAGCATTTTGTGCTCACTGATCTTGATATCCATCTGGGTATAAGCGTGGTAGAAAGACTCCTGGAGCAGAGTGTGAAAGCGACGGTCAACTCCAATATCCCTCTGCTCGGGAAACCACTGCTCCGGGGTCACGTATCTCAGTCTTTTGACCCTAGGTCCTGGAATACCCCTGAGATCAAATAGCTCAACCTCGGGCAGCTCCTCACCACTGTCCTGACCTCCTACCTGAGTGTCACTGCCGGTGTGCTGCTGCTGTGCATGGCCTGCTCCCCTCTGAGTACCACCACCTCGAGTCCGTGGACGAGAGCGGGACTCAGGTGTGGTCTGTGCCATCTCTGGCTGACGAGTACGTCCTGAACGACGTAACTGCTGCTGTGGCTCCCCCTGAGTCTGAGGATCCCTGATCCGAAGTGATCCCTGCCTGTCTGCAGCATCAGCAACTGCCTCAGCCTGCTCTCTCTCGCGGTCCTCACGGGTGCGTTTCTTCTTCTTTTGCACAACCATCTTGCCCTTGCCCTTCTTGTCACCAGCCATCTATCAAAGAGGCATAAAACGGAATGATATGAGCCTAACAAGGTAAGATCTAGTGGATAACGACTTCACTAATACTCTAAAAGGACTACTGAAGTGACGAGATTAGATGTGAGTGATCCTTAGGGTTTAGGGTGATATGTGCATGTGTGCAAAAGATGATGAACCAAAAGAACTTCACATGCTAATGAGTGTGTAGGTCATACCCTTGCAAAACAGGGAAGAAATTGAAGAAACAGCCTTAGAGGCAATTCCTCGAACACCTTGAGTGCACCCAAAACAAGGGTGGAGAGAGCTCAGAACAGGGCTCTAAACCTCGCGCGTGGAGTGGAGCAAGAGGGGCTACTCGTGTGAGATCCAAGAGGACACGTCGGCGGCAGTGCAGGCAAGCGGCGGCGCGGGCTTGCAGGCGGCGCAGGCACGGGGCGGCGCAGGCGCTGGCCTGGCGCGGGCGAGGCGCGGCAGCGGCGCACGTGAGGTGGTGGAGCGGTGCACAGGCGGCGGCGCAGGGGACTAGCGGCGGCGGCGGTTAGGAGAGGCGAGCACTGGCGCGGCGGCGGCGGCGAACGGGTGGTGGAGAGAGAGACCGGGCGCGGCGGTTCGCGTGGAGAAGAGGAGGAAAAGAGGCTGACACGCGGGGCCCGCGGGCGGGATAAGTGAAACAGAACACGCGGGCCCGCCAACCCTAAAGCACTGGAAGTTCCGATGGTTCAGAGAAAAGAGCATCGGTGTAATTACCGGTGTAACTTTGACCAGATCTGATTGAGAAGAAAACATGGTCAACAGGGGCACCGGAAGAACCGTTACTTAGGCATCGGAACATCCGATGGGCGTCGGTGCAACGGCAGGAGTAAGGTCCAGAGACACTGCAAGGGCCATTTCTCCACGCAGTAGCACCGGTTGAACCGATGCTTAGGTGTCGGTTCATCCGCAAACCATCGGAAGCACCGGTGGCCGTCGGTGTAATGGTCGGAGGTTGTTCCAGAGACGATGCAGAAACTGAACCACTAGGACTTAAGCACCGGTTGAACCGATGAAGAATAAACACAGGGCGTCGGTTTAACCGGTGGTTAAGGAAAATTTCTGCTGAACTACAAACTCTACTTCTGAACCAAAATTTCAACACCAAAGCCATAAACACTCAATTTTGGACCATTTTCGAGAGACAACCTCACCCCTCAAACACTCATACTAAGTGCTCGCAAGCTTTTATATTAACTTAGGCAAATTAAGATCCAAGCGAGGTTTAAACACAAAAACTAAATGTATGAGCCACTTTGCCTATGAACTTAGAGATTAAACCTTTAAGTTCGATAGGACGTGACTCAATAGGCATGAAAGCGCAACATTGATCTTATCACCCTTGTAGAGATGATATTTCATATTTAGCATGAATATCTTTCTCGAAGTGTGATTTGCTCCCTTGTGATACTACTAACGTGATGCAATGCCAATGCAAAGCAAGAAATAGACATGGATGCATTCTATATGACAAGCACATGCATTGCACAAATTTAAATCTATCTTGTTAAGTTTGAACCCTTGGCAAGCTTCTTCATGATGAACCATTCTTCATGCCATGAGCGAAACGAAGACCACCGGCTCATGCAAGACCCACGTTCATCACTATCTTGACAAGGTTAGACAAGTGTCCTATATGTATGCATCTTTCTATATGACAAGGCAACTTACATGACGTTTGCCGCATCTAATACATTAAGCTCATTCCTTAGCCTAACAAAAGTACTCTCGTCTAAAGGTTTTGTGAAAATATCCGCAAATTGCTCCTCGGATCTCACACCTTGAAGAGATATGTCTCCTTTAGCTTCGTGATCACGCAAGAAGTGATGGCGAATATCAATGTGCTTTGTGCGAGAGTGTTGAACAGGATTTTTGGCAATTTTTACGGCACTTTCATTGTCACAAAGGAGTGGGATCCTATCTAGTTTCACACCAAAGTCCAAAAGGGTTTGCTTCATATATAGGATTTGGGCACAACATGCACCGGCCGCTATATATTCCGCTTCCGCGGTGGACAAAGCCACAGAATTTTGCTTCTTACTTGACCAAGAAACTAGAGAACGCCCAAGCAAGTGGCAACCCCCGGAGGTACTCTTGCGATCCACACGGCTTCCGGCAAAATCCGAATCCGAGTATCCCAAGAGATCTAAGCTTGCGCCTTTGGGGTACCACAAGCCTATGCTTGGGGTGTCCTTGAGATACCGAAGGATCCTATTCACAGCCGAGAGGTGTGATTCCTTTGGGTTTGCTTGAAAGCGGGCACACAAGCACACACTAAACTTTATATCGGGCCTAGATGCGGTAAGGTAAAGCAAAGACCCTATCATAGAACGATAGAGGGATTGATCAATCGGTTTACCGTCCACATCCAAGTCGAGATGCCCATTAGTTGCCATGGGTGTCTTGATTGGTTTGCACTCATCCATCTTGAACTTCTTCAAGATATTTTTAGTATACTTTTCTTGATGGATGAATGTCCCTTCCTTCATTTGTTCGACTTGAAAACCAAGGAAGAAGGTCAATTCGCCAATCATGGACATCTCGAATTCCCTAGACATCATGGTAGCAAACTCATGGCTTAGTAAATCATTAGTTGAGCCAAAGATAATATCGTCAACATAAATTTGACAAATGAAAAGATCCCCGTTGACGTCTTTTGTGAACAACGTGGTGTCCACCCTCCCAATCTTGAAGCCTTGCATGATTAGGAAGTCACGAAGCCTCTCATACCAAGCCCTTGGAGCTTGTTTGAGCCCATAGAGTGCCTTGTGCAACCTGTAAACATGATTAGGATTCCTCGGATCTTCAAACCCGGGAGGTTGCTCAACATAAACAAGTTCGTTAATAACGCCATTTAAGAATGCACTTTTCACATCCATTTGATATAACTTAATGTTATGATGTGAAGAGTAAGCAAGAAGGATGCGGATAGCTTCAAGTCTTGCGACCGGAGCAAAGGTTTCACCAAAATCCAAACCTTCGACTTGAGAAAACCCTTTTGCCACAAGTCTTGCTTTGTTGCGTATCACCACCCCATGTTCATCTTGCTTGTTTCGAAAGACCCACTTTGTGCCAATGATGTTCTTGTCTTTCGGAGGAGCTTCGAGGACCCAAACTTCATTGCGGGTGAAGTTGTTCAATTCTTCTTGCATGGCCATCACCCAATCCGAGTCCTCAAGCGCTTCCTCTATGCTTGTGGGTTCAATACAAGAAACAAACGAGTAATATTCGCAAAATGAAGCATGCTTGGAGCGAGTTCTTACTCCCTTGGAAGGACTACCAATGATTTAACCAATTGGATGATCCTTGGAGATGCGACCATGCTTCACTAGCGGTGCTTGAGTGGATGCTTGTTGGGGTGGATCATGGGTGACTTGTGCTTGTGGTGGAACACTTTGCTCTTCTTGTTCTTGGACTTGGGGTGTTGGTGTTGGCACATCTTCTTGAGGTTGTGTATCATCTTTGTCTTGATCTTCATCCACTTGGGGTGCCATGGAGGTGCTTGGTGTAGATGAGGAAGGTCCTCCCCCTTGATCATTGCCTTCATGCACCTCTTCCGGCTTGATATCCCCAGTTGACATATTCTTCAAAGCTTCATCAATCTCGTCATCACCTACAATGTCATAGCCAACAACCTCCTCTTGGGAGCCATTAGATTCATCAAACTCCACATCACATGTTTCTTCAACTAACCCGGAGGTTTGATTGAATACTCTATATGCTTTGGAGTTTGATGCATAACCAAGAAAGAATCCTTCATCACATCTACTTTCAAACTTACCGAGCCTTTTTTTCTTATAAATGAAGCATTTGCAACCAAAGACTCGAAAGTAGGAGATGTTTGGCTTCTTCCCGGTGAGGAGTTCATATGGCGTCTTCTTGAGGAGTCGGTGGAGATACACCCGGTTGGACGCATGGCACGCCGTGTTGATTGCTTCCGCCCAAAATTTCTCGGACGTGCCATAGTCATCCAACATTGCTCTTGCTAGAGTGATCAATGTCTTGTTCTTTCTCTCCACCACTCCATTTTGTTGAGGCGTGTAGGTGGCGGAGAACTCATGCTTGACACCCTCTTCATCGCACCATTCTTCAATTCTCATATTCCTAAACTCGGTGCCGTTGTCACTCCGGATCTTCACAATTGGGGAGTTGTACTCCCTTTGAGCCCTTCTTGCAAATGTCTTGAAGAGTTCCGGAGTTTCACCCTTATCGCCTAGAAACATAACCCAAGTGTAACGTGAAAAATCATCAACAATTACTAGGCAATAGAGGTTACCACCAATGCTCTTGTATGTAGTTAGTCCAAAGAGATCCATGTGAAGTAGCTCGAGCGGCTTGGAGGTAGACAACATCGTCTTGATGGGATGATGTGTTGCAACTTGCTTTCCGGCTTGACATGCACTACATAGCTTGTTCTTGTCAAATGTGACATCCTTCAAGCCGGTGATCATCCCTTTCTTGTGGGCTTTCTTGAGGTTGCTCATGCTGATATGAGCAATTCTTCTATGCCAAAGCCACCCAAGAGACGACTTGGTGAAGAGGCATGTCATGGTGCTTGTTTGCTTTGAAGAGAAATCCACCAAATAGATGTTGCCATGCCTAAACCCCGTGAATACCATTGACTTGTCTTCTTCAAGAGTTACTACAACACCATTCTTGTCAAAGGTACATGTTAGTCCAAGATCACACAATTGAATAATTGAAATAAGATTAAAACTTAGTGCTTCTACAAACAAGACATTAGAAATAGATAAATCTTTAGAGATTGCTATTCTACCCAAACCTAAGACTTTCCCCCTTGAGTTATCACCATAGGTGACATGTTCATGATCGCCGGGGTCTTCAAGAGAGGTGAACATGCTATCATTGCCGGTCATGTGTTGAGAGCAACCGCTATCAAGTACCCAATATTTTCCACCGGCTTTGTAGTTCACCTACACACATGAGAATTCACTTTTGAGTTTTAGGAACCCAAACAAGCTTTGGGCCTTGCACATGTGTGACAAGAGCTTTTGGGACCCAAAGTTGCTTGGGGAGCTTCTTCTTTGACTCCTTAGCAATTTTGCCAATGAATTTGGCCTTCACCTTGCCCTTCACTTTACTCAAGAGAAAATGGTTATTTTGAAACATTAATGAGTAATTCTTAGGTAAAGTGGGAAGAGGACGTGATGGTAAGGTGCACTCCCTAGTGTGGTGCCCGGTGACTTGGCAATGTTGGCAATATAAACCAACTTCCTTGATGAAGCTAATCTTGATCTCCGGAGAAGGAGTAGTGCCTTGATTTGGCTCCGGAAATGAACCAAGACCTCTCTTGCCATAGTCACGGGCATTGTTGAAGAGAATCTCCTTGTGGATGTATTCTCCTCTTGAGAGCTTCTCCACACTACTCTTGAGGCTTGCCACTTGATCCATCAATTCCTTTTCCCTAGAAGGTACAAGCTTGGGCAAAGCATTAGTAGCATTTGCATTAATGAGTAGGTCATCACATGAAGTAGAAGCATTGACCTTCTCAATAGTTTCATGAGCAAAGTTCTCAAGACTTGGGTCAATTGCTTCATAGGCAAATTCAAGTTCTTGTTATTTGTGAGCCAACTCCCTATGCTCTTGTTTAAGCTTTTTGTGGCTCTCTTCAACATGCTTAGCAAGTACAAGTGACTCATTGTGCTCTTTGAGCAAGTCATTGTACTTGCCAAGCAAGTCGGAGTGGGCAAGCTCTAACTTGGCATGAGTGCTCTCAAGAATCTTGACTTTGCCCTTTTCCCTCTTGATGACGGATGTATACTCATTAATGAGGTTAGTGAATTCATAAGGGTCAAGCTCTTCATCACTATCATCTTCACTATCCACCTCACATACCTTGGTGTTACCTTTTGCCATGAGGCACATAGGAGGCGGAGGTAGTGGTGGTTCTTCATTTGTGAGGGCGATGGTGACGATGTCTTCTTCATCACTTGAATCTTCGCTTGATGAGACATCGGTCACCCACTCTTGTTTTTCCACCAAGAAGCTTCTCTTGGTGTGCCCTTTCTTCTTTGGGAAGAGCTTGGTCTTCTTGTTATGGCTCTTCTTCTTCCCAACCTTCTTGTTCTTGTTCCTTTTTTCATCCTCTTCATCATCGCTTGAATCATGGCGATGTTTGCCTTTGTTGTCCTTCTTTCTCTTGTCCGGCTTGGGGCAATCGGGAGAGATGTGGCTTTTTTCTCCACAATTATAGCAAGTTTTGTTCTTGACATCTCCCCATGGCCGAAACATTCTTCTTTTGGGGTCAAAGTTGAAACCCTTCTTATTGATCTTGTCATTCAAGCGTGTGAACTTTCTCATCATGAGAGCAAGTTCTCCATCATCTTCTTCATCGGATGAGCTCTCATGATGATCCTCTTCTTCATTGCTTGAGCTTGATTCTTGCTTGACCATCTTGAGCTTGCGGGATTTGTTGGCCTTGGTTTTGAGAGCAATTGACTTGCTTGTTGTTGGCTCTTCGGACATACCAAGGATACCCATTTCATGAACGCGAATTTCGCCCACAAGCTCTCCCACTTCCATTGCATCAAGATTCTCTTTTTGAAGCATAGCATTGATAATGTTGTACTTGGGCTTCGGAAGGAGCATGAGAATCTTGCGGTTGATGGAGCCACTGTCAATTTTAGAAACTTCAAGAGCGTTAATGTCCTTGACAATGACATTCAAGCGAGAATACATATCATTGCAATTTTCATGAGCAAGCATCTTAAAGGAATCATATTTTGCTCTAAACAAGTGATATTTTTATTCACGGACTTTTGTGGAGCCTTCATGAATTTCAATTAGCTCTTTCCATATCTCACTTGCTAAGTCCATGACATTTACTCTAGCAAAGACTTCCTCACTAATGGCTTCGAAAATTGCATTTCTAGCCTTAGCGTTCCATTTTAATTGCTCCGGGGTGGGAGTTCCGGTGAATCCGGTCTTTGTTGCCATCCACACTTCGGGGGCAATCGCATCAAGGTATGCGGCTATAAGAACTTTCCAATAGGCAAAGTTCTTGCCCTCGAAGTGAGGCGGCGAACCTCCCATCTTGGCCATAGCTCTAGGCGGTGAAGCCTAATGATCCAAATGAGCAACGAGGCTCTGATACCAATTGTAAAGATCGATGGACCAAGAGGGGGGGTGAATTGGGCCTTTTTCAAATTTCTAAGATAGATAAAACAACCTTAACCTATGCAAAGCTAGTAAGGCTCAATTCAGCAACCGGCTAAACAAAGCAAACTACACAAGCTAACAAAGATATGAAACTAAGCAAGGTAGAGCTAAGCTATGATCTCTAAGGTCAAGCACATGAAAGAATGCATGAAAGTAAGTGCTTGAAATGAAAGAGAGTGCAAGAGACAACCGGATTTTTTCCCGTGGTATCGATGTGTTGGCACACACCCCTAATCCACGTTGTGACACTCACTAAGAGTCTTGTCACCTCCCATGTCACCGAGACTTGGGCGCTCACTAAGAGTCTCCGTTCACCATCCCGGCGTGGTGGAGCTCAAGTCACGTACAATCTTCTTCTCCGGGCTCCCACAATCCTTGGCAAGCTCCGCGAGAAACACTTCGATCACCAAGATCGTCTAGGTGCTGCCAAACACCAAGAGTAACAAGCTCCTAAGCCTTCACTTGACCTACACTCAGTTGGCCCTAGCTCAAGCACACTTGCTACACTTGCAAAGGATGAAATCTTCAAGGTTGAAGCACAAACAAAGCACTAGATCTTCTCTCTTTTGCTCAAAGCTCTTTCTCTTCTTCTCAAGGGTGGCCTCAAGTTTTCAAGGTGTCAAAGGCAACTGAAATGAGCCAGGGGGTACCCTTATATAGAGTGGAGGAGGTCACATAGCCGTTGGAAGTTTTCTGCAGAAAAACCGTGACCACCGGAAGAACCGACGGTATAGAAAGTATAGGCATTGGTTCAACCGGTCTCTCTGTGTCAAAGAAGTAGCCGTTGGAGTTCTGACACAGTATCCACGCTTGCGTCATTTGCACCGGTGCATGCTCCGTAGGGGCATCGGTTCAACCGGTGCTGAAGAGGTTCACTGATCAACTCAAACAAGCGTTCTGGAATGAAGTACATCCAATGCACCGGTGCTTTGATTCTGAAGCGTCGGTTCAACCGGTGCTGAAGAGAAGTTGAAGTCCACCAAAACATGCTTTCTGGAACAAAGAACTTCCATTGCACCGGTGCTTATCTTTTGACCATCGGTTCAACCGGTGCTATACTTGATTTCTGCCTTCATCCAGAGAAGATAGACCGACAGGGCATCGGTCCTTCCGCCATGCATCGGATGCTCCGATGCTAGAGCACCGGTTCAACCGGTGCTGCTGATTTTCTTTGTTTTCAACTGTTTTGACTTGGATTTGAATGTGACTTTGATTGTTTCTTCTTCCAAGAGTTGTGTTGACTTCTATTGACCATATTTTGCTGTTTTTGAGTGAGTGTGCAAGATTTCTAAGGCCAACTCAAGTTTTGATCAAGCTACTAACTCATGAACCCCTCTTAATAGTACGATCAAGAACTAGAAACTATAAAACCTAACTAAATCAAGTGTCCTTCAACTCCTTGTGACACTTGAGACTAGAAAGGCCCTTAATCTTTCATATCGAGTCCTTGGTACGCATGATTGTTTCGAATTGAGGGGTCTCCTTTCATATTTCGTATGAGACTAATCCAGTTATTTAGCTTTCCTTTAAAACACACGTTAGTCACATACGGTTGTCATAAATCACCGAAACTTACCATTAGCATCTATCGGCCTAGATGCGCTACATATGGACATAGACGATCAATCTGAGTAAGTAAATGCACACTCTTCCATATCCACATATTCTATTTACATGATTTTAGCTTTTACCTTTTAACTACAGCGCTTGGGACAAAAGCCATTATTACCAACAGGTAACTATTTATTATTCCATGGGTTACTATGCTATGTTATTACACCTTTGAGAATTTTTATAAAATCAAAATGGTTCCATCAATGTCATCATACTATGTTGCTAGGGCAATCGAGATGATGAACACGATGAAAAACAGGCCGCCAAAAGGCAAAAAATTACCTAACCGTTAATGGTAAATTGCTGTAATAATAATCTACTATTTCCCTTCAACTGTATGTGTACTAATTACTTTTTTCCATATTAATCAGATATCAAGCAACGAAGAAGTGAAGGGGATGGAAACACATTTTGATGTATAGGAAGCAAAACAATCAGCATCAGAAGATTTGGTTTACTCCTATCCAGTTAGCTTTCGTGATCTACAAATGCAAACAACACTGGAGAATGATATTTTGCTCTTCACAAGCTGATAATATGACCCTTGTATTTTGCTACTGTGGTACGCAAATCTTTGGTAACACCATGCTGTTCGTGCAACGGCAAACACCAATCGTTTGGCCCCTATGTGTTGTCAGGATCTTTATAAAACCATGTAACATCTACAATTCTGGTAGTTCAATACAAGTATAGTGCTCGCTCATCGGTACATTTGTTTTTTACAAATTTAAAATCACAGGAACACAGTCCGGTCACCAGATTGAAATTTTGCATACATTTTCATCTATCCAGCTACCACAGCTACATATTACATATTCAGTGTATGCATTCGCTATTCTGAGTATCTAAAATATATACAAATATGTGGCAAAACAAAAGGTAGACAATGGCTTCAGCGCGGCAATGCCGCGTGTTGTTTCTAGTGGTCACGAAACTCGTGCATACCTAATAGTGCTTAGTACTTTTGAAATTTAGAATTCATAAAATGTGACTGCCGGATCACACACAGATGGAAAGCGCACATTTCCACAGTTTCGCTCTGTAAGCTAAGACGTATGAAGATAGAATATTTTTCATGGGAGCGTGGGCAAGGGAAAAAATCGCAACCACAAATGTTTTATCTTCTTTACCTATAAATTTAGAATTTCTATAATAAGTAGATGTACTCAAGCATTATTAGAGCAATGGTTCCTTGGTCCCCTATTACTTTCATCCTCATTTTAACACACAAAGCTCTAGTGCTTGGATGGTGATGTAACTTTTTAGGATGTGTGGTTTGTTTAAGACTGTTTCACTTGGTCGCATATAAATATTTTTATTCTGAAGTAAATTGTACCTTTCGAGTTTCGACTGATGAGTTGTGTTTGATCATAAATGTAGGGCATATGATAGTTATTTGAATATTAGTATTTTTATGTTTAGTTTAACATATATGATAAGTTACAAGTTAAGGATGTAATATACATTGATTTGTTAGAGTTAATATTGTTGTTTATTTTGTTTCATTGAGTTGTGTAGTGTCTAGAGTCAAGTTTGTATACATGTTCTTTATATCGCGTGGCTTAGTGGCCAGGAGGGGCAACCATGCTATGTGTGCGGCAGCTAGGTGCTATGCACACGCACGTGGGATTGGATTTGCGGCCAGCAAATTCATGTGTCACCCTCTGAGCTTTATGTCCCACCATGGTGACCTTAGACTGGATGCAGTGATGAGAAAACAGAAAAATAGAAATCATCACTGTCGTAATCATAATCAATTGAGATTGTGATCACCCAAATCGAAATCCTGCAGCTTGAATCAAGGTCCTGCCCACCCAAATCAAAATCCCGTGGCCAGAATCGAGGTCCCGGAGGGGAAGCCAATGGCTGGTCTTTATGTGTAGAGGGACACAGATGGAGACATATAGAGGAGACACCAAAGCCGCAGGATCAGATAGCTCATGCTTGTAGTTGTTGGTTGTGATCCGCATGTAGGGAGATGTGCCTTACATGTAGGAGGTGTTTAGTGACCACGAAAGAGTTTCGCCGAGCTGTGTGGCCAAACGTGACTAAATCTGTGCCTATGCGTGTGCATATGTTTATTTAAGCCTTCTGTGCGGTGATGAAGTAAACAAAAAGAAATAAGTCGCTGGTGTGCAGTGCCACAAAACTACTTATGTGTTCCTATGTTCCTACGTGAGCATCTTCTCGAAAGAGCCGAGTGCCATGAGCTATGACAGTGAGTGATTCCATCATAATTAACATATCACTATATGTTATATGATAAATCATAAGTTAAAAGATAAGCTAGGTGGACCCATTCTTTAACACTTAGCCATCCAAATGATAAACTCCAAATTAGGAAAATATATTGTTGCATATAAAAAATCTAATTCCTCACTAATTTCTAAACAAACACACCAAACCTCAACATCAATATCAACTCCTAAAGTTTGTGGTAGACTTTTTCCAATCGATTTATACAAATGTTATTTCACCAAGGATATCCTAACAGGATCCCCGTTTTCCAAGGAACCGAGACGCTTGGAAAAAGAATTGTTGCATTCTTCAACCAATCTTTGTTGTGTTCTTTAGTCATTCCTTACATCAAATTAGTCTCTTCGTTCTCTAAACCCCATGTATCTTCAATTCCTTTCCATCACTTTAATTCCTTTGCATCACTATGACTTGTTGATCTTATATGCTCAATTCTCTTGCTGTTGTTTTTTCATTGTGGGTCATGCTCTAATTTTATTACTAATAAGTAATGAAATTTTAAGTTTGAGGTCTTTTTAGTATTTCTCATAAAACCAATCACGCCTCTATTTTTGCGCTTTTTGCATGACAGCACCCAAGACCGAACATCATAGAATGCCTAACCACATAACTAAAGCTAACTACAAAGTCTAGTAGCAAAACTTATTCTGGACAATCAAAAGATACTTCATGAGAAGAAATTGTAAACGTTTGGATCTCCAGTATAGCCAAATGAGTTTGCAAATCTTTCTCTCTGTCAAGTCTGTCACCCCACCCCAGCACCGTCCCTGTGTCGTGGTCGTGCCCTTCTTGAAGGTGGACTGCAGCACTGCTGCCTTCAGGGCTTCCCTTAGTAGGAGATCTATCGTTTTTCTTCTGAAAACAATCATCATTCCTAGTTCCCTACATAGCCTAGTTATCACCAACAACCCCACCATGTGGAATTTCGGTTCTTTGGCTTAGACATATATTGACCTAGAACTAGAATCAATCAGAGAAGCAATGTCTGCATTTATTTTTCCCAAATCCATTTGGGATAGCCTTTGTTTCGCAAAAGCGGTAGCAATACCATGTAATCACCTCAATTGAGACTGATTTGTCTCATCCAGTCACCTTCTGAAAGTTAACCTCCACCCCCATCAATGGCGGACCCAGGAATCAAGCGGAGCCTGGGCCAAGTCTACACCCACGCACAAGCTAATTTGCCTTGCCTCTCTCGCAGTGGTCAACACACAGCAATTCTCTTCCAACCCACACACTGACTCTCTGGTGGTATGGCGAGTTGGCGACAGGAGCCCGGGCACGTGCCCAGGGTCGCCGGGCCCTGGGTCCGCCCCTGACCCCCATCGCGGTAAGTGATTGCTCATTTCATATTTCAAACAACCTTGGAAATATCCCGCGAAGGAAACAATACCACACCAAGGGAAATATTTCGAAAATCTGTCTTTTGCCCATCTCCCACCACCATGGTCCTCCCTTTACTTAGTTGTATCAGATTGATTGATTTTGGACTTGGTGCTTGTTTCGCTGGTTGATGGAACCTAGCTGTGTGATAAATTGGTAACAATTTCTCCCAGATTTATTCTTTAAGAAGCACGCAGCAACACAGAACGGACTCTAGCGATCTCACTTCTCTGTCAAGCAATCACAGAGCAAAAACAAACAGTGCTACCACAGCGACTAGCAACACGCACTGATCGGTCAAGCTCAGTCTTTGAAGATCCCGAAGGACGGGTTGACGATGGAGTAGCCGCCGTCGAGGAGCAGGTTGTGCCCACTGATGTACCGCGCGTCGTCGCTGGCGAGGTAGAGCACGGCGGCGGCGATGTCCGCCACGCGCAGGCGCACGCCCTTGAGGTTCGCCACGGCCTCCATGGCCTGCTCGAACGCCTCCCCCTCCAGGCCCACGTACCCCGTGGCCAGCGGCGTGGCGGCCGCGGCGGGCGAGACGCAGTTGACCCGGATGCCGTGCCTGCCCAGCTCCGCCGCCGCGTTCTCCGTCAGCGCCACCAGCCCGCGCTTGGCGCACGTGTACGCGTGCGACGCGGCGCCGGCGACCGCCGAGGCCAGGCTCGACGTCCCGATGATGCAGCCGCCGCGCCCCGCGGGGACCATGACCCGCGCGGCGTGCTTGGTGCCGAGGAAGGGGCCCACGAGGTTGACGGCCAGCACGCGCTCGAAGTCCTCCTTGGTGCTCTCCCGGATGCTGTGGCACGCCGCGCCGCCGATGCCGGCGTTGTTGAACATGACGTCCAGCCCGCCGAAGCGCGCCACGGCGTGGTCCACGGCCGCCGCGACGTCGCCCTCGACGGTGACGTCGCAGTGCACGTAGCTGGCGGCGCCGGCGCCCAGCTCCGCGCAGAGGCGGCCGCCGAGCTCGTCCTGGATGTCGGCCACCACGACGCGCGCGCCGTGCTTCACGAAGAGCCGCGCCGTGCACTCCCCGATGCCGCTCGCGCCGCCGGTGATCAGCGCCACCTTCCCCTCCAGCCTGCGCGCGCGTAACAAGTTAGGCCAACCCGTCAGCACGCAAAACAAAGTAAAATCTTGCAGATTGGCAACCGAAGAAACAACAACTCGATGATCGAATCGACATGGCAGGAAACGGAAGGCAGCAGCAACTAGTAGTGTTCTTACTTCCTTTCAAGGGCAGGAATAACTTGATCGGAGCTGGTTGCCATGGCAGCAGCCTCTGCAGCCCTTCTCTATATGGCGAGAGTGTGATGTCAGCGTTCTCACTTCCCCTCACCTGCTGCGGCTGGAACTTGGAGCGACTTCGACTTTCTTATACTGCTGCTGCTCCAGTGCAGATGACAAACAGCGCCGGCATTTACAAAAACAAGTTCGGCGGGCATCTCTAGTGTTTAGATGCGCCCCACCCCCCCCCCCCCCCCCGGGTCGCAGATGGCAAGGGCGACGTCGCGAGGTCGCCGTCGCATTAGGTCTCAGCGCGTCGCCCTGATGAATTTGATGCCCCCCGGTCGCAGATGACAAACTTGCTCGTCGTTTCCTTCGCAGCCGGCCGCCGCCATCGTGTTTTAAAAGGCAGTGGAAAGGCCGGCAATGTTTTTGTTATTCGTTGGTCGTCGTCGATCCGTGCTCGATGCACGTATGTGTCGAGCTACATACAGTAAGGTGGCTCCATTTTCCGTTAATTTCCTTCCTTGCTGCTATAGGATTGCTCATCTTGACTGGAGTGGCCGGATGCCCGGATTCACCTCTCGATTTATGGCAGGTGCAGTGTATTTTCGCCGCTCCCTAGTCTCTTCCACCTAAGTTTCGCGTAAAGGTGGCTAAGAGCAGTCCCAACTCGTAATAATACACCTATATATAGACGGTGTCAAGGCTTACTTTGATAACGAGCCAATCCTATTGACTTGTTGATGTTAAAAGTGAGATTTGGTTCGGTTCGTTTCTTTTTTTATTAATCATAAAAAAGGCTACACATTATTCCGATGCATATGAATGTTTGCTCATTGGTTATCCGAAAACTGTGAACGAAAAGGCATTACTGGATGTGAGAATCCTGCCTTCCTGGTATTATTATTTTTTCTTTTATGGGTTTATTATGTTTCTGCCCCTACTTCGAACCCCAATTGTGATATTACATTTGTTTTTGCTCTGTTTGCGATTTTATCTTTACTATTTCAATTTGAAGCCTCCGTTTGCTCCTAGTTTTGACACAAGCTGACCAAAGATTTATCAAATTTAACAAAACGAGAAAATGCTTTGTACTGTAGCGAAAAGTAAAAAATGCTCCTTATCCCTTCGATATCTCCCCTCACTCTACACCCCACCGTGCAGTTCCATTCACAAACCACAAAGCCTAGCGAGTCCGTGGTGATTCCGGCTAGCGGCGAGCGGGGGGGCGTGGTCGGTGGCGCGGGGGCGCGTGCTGGCAAGGCATGGCTGGGGCGGGGTGGAGTGAGGCTGCGAGGCCTGCAGCGGCGCGACAGGATGCGAGGCCGGAGTAGGGCCAGGGGTGGAGCTACGTAGTGGGGTGTGGGTGTAGCCGCACCCAGAAAAAAATTACAATTCCTTATCATTTTCAAATTTTTATCCTATTTGCTTGAATACTATATATATATGCTATGAAGTGCCGCACCTCCCTCTGCTGCTCTCTAGCTCCGCCCCTGAGTAGGGCCGCGCAGCGGCGAGCTCAAGCCGCGGCGGCTTGCATGGGCGAAGGAGCGAACAGTGGCGGGGCCAACAAGAGCTCGCGTGTGGGCGCTTGGACCCATCATTGCTTGCTTACTTGCTTGATTCCTTCAATTAGCCGGCCTACTTAGTATGCAAGGGTATTTATTGAATACCAAATTTTTTTGCTAATCTATAGTATCTAAAGGTATAAGCCAATGTATGTATGTTAATAATAGGTATAAAATAGTCATTTTATTTTGCGTTTTGAATTTTTGAATACACAACCTTCAAACCCTGGGCCCGCCACTGCTACTAGCTATGCCGTGTAAGATCATAACAAGGTGCCAATCTAAGCAAGAGCTAAGCTGCAAAAATCATGTCAAAGCGAGGAAGGCTCTGCCGCAATGCAATAACCGGAGAATGAGGACCCCACGCTCCCTCAGATTGTACCAGCAAATGATTATAGAAGTTCTATCGGTGGTTCATCTAAATTTTTTTGTTCAATTGGTTGTCCGTCTCATCAAGGATGCAATGCAAACCGAGCTTGTTTCATCAAAAAAAAAGCAAACCGATTGCTGTGTTAGAGAATGGTAGGAGGATAAACATTTGCGCCGGTCACACAACGGGGGATCCCCATTTGTCTTCCCGAAGGTGGTAAACTCATGTATCTTTAATCCACTAGCGGCCCATAACAGGTCCAAAACGACCCACGAACCATAAACTGCTCAGAGTTATACCGTTTGCATATCATCAACTCATAAATAGGCAGCATGCAGGAACTAATTATGAACGGATCAACATGCAGAGCTGCGTGATGTAGTGTATGATAAAAAAACAAATTATGATCCTATCATCAAGTAGGTATGGTACCAATTTTTTATTATCCTTTTATCTCGTTGCATCTAAAAGTGTTGATTTATCCTAGCAGTAGTGATATTCACTATTATTTTAAAAAATGATTTTCAACATTTTCAAAGAGCCTGTTCAACATCTCTTAACAGTAAATTCAACATTTTTAATAAACTAGTTCAATATCTTAAATATCAATGTTGAAATTGTATATCTACAATGTTGAAATAGTATACCTAAATTGTTGGGATAGAATAATTAAAATGTTGGATTTATAAGAAAAATAAAAATATAGCATATCAGATCTCATTTTGCTAAGAAAATTCAAAGAAGTATTATAGTTTAAACGGAATTGAAATTGGATGAAACGATAGAGAAAAACGAGTTTGAAGTTTGAAACCTTCAGTCGCCAAGCAACCTGTGCATATGAATCTGTCCAATTATGTTGTTCTTCCAATCTCTTCCAGACTTCCATGGTTGCACGTGCTCCATGCCTGAAATACATGTGGAAGAGAAGGATAAAAGAAAAATCATAACCGTTCATCTCTAAAGTGGAAGGTAGATAGAGTTGCCACCTTCCGGAAGACAGATAGGTTTTCCGCACACAACGAGTCAATCAGCAGCCCAGCTCATGGAACCAACAAGGCGGGCCGGGCCGTGAGGACCGAGAGTGGGCCTACGCTAACTACTGCAAACACCCACGCGACCGAGGGCGTTGAGTACGGCTCCCGCGGCGGCTCCGCTGGCAGCTTCTGCGCCGGAGCTGAGGATGCAAATACGAGTCACAACTAACAGTCAAATATAATAATCACATAAGGTCTAATAACTATCTTTTATTTCAGATCAAAATTTTTGTTCCCGAGCAAAACCTCTCGAATCATGAAGTTGGACGACCACTAATTTGAACATGATCGTAAGGATGCAAAGAGGTGATCCTTAGATGTATTTCCAACTCTTTTTAATTTAAAATTTTATATAATTTTTTAAAATAAAATTTTATTTTAAAGAAATAGTATAAAATTTTAAATTAAATAGAATTGAAGGTCACCAAATTGCACCCTACAGGATCGGATGCACGCATGCATGCATGATCGTCGCTCCGTACGTGACAGCGCTACGCTCGAGCAAACCGCCACCCAGCCTGAGATGAACGGAGCAAACCCCAACTCCATTCCAAATCTAATGCCTAGATCAACCTCGGCTCCGGATCCTCCGGCTTCAGTGGCAGGCTCGCTCGAGCTCGGCTCATTGACCGCCCTCCCGGCTCCCGCTCAGGTTCCCTTCTCACTCTGTTTCTTAAAGCTTTTCCTTCTCTCTCGGACTCTCTCCTCGCTTGCTCTTCCTTCCGGCGACGACTGGGCGAGCGGCGGCGCCTTTTGTCCTGTATTCGCCCAGCCCTTTGCCGGCAATGAGCGAAGAATCGTCCAGGTGTGCCCGCCCCTTCTCTTCCTTCTGCTGCGCGAGACGGAGCACCCCAAACCCTAACAAAATTACTTGTATTCGGATCTGAATCCAGTTAAAATTATTTCGCTTTCAAGAGTTATCGTTCTATGCTGGGTCCGCCCCTCAGTATGTAGCTTATCTTGTCTATACAAGCAGTATCTACAGTAGCGCATTCCAGTGCCTACTCCGTGCCCTCATGCAGGATCATGTAAGAAGACGGTCCTGTTTGATCATAGTTGGAGGATTGTGGCAGACGAGATTGATTGCCACCTTATGCTTAGGTGTTCTTGGCTCCTTTTTCTTCTAATCAACAGTTCAATGCCACACTAAAATTCCTGCTGGCTGTTTTCTTCTTGGGTAAAATAGTAATCTGTATAGTGTTTTCCTGGCCCTGGCTCTAAAATGTTACCATAAACCATATTCCCATGCATTGCCCTTTATGAGAATTATATCGCTATTAAGTTGAGAATTAAGATTTGTTTGCCTTATAGCTTCATTTTAAGCTATATAGGGTTGCAGTAGGCAACCTGTTTGCTGACAGTCTTACTCTGCAGATATTTCGGGTTTCCAGATCACAATGTTAATATGTGCCCACATTGCACAGGCTGAATTGCTAATGTGCTATTCGCATCACAAGGGCCCTGGCTGTTACTAGAATGTTGTGAATCACTCCTTTTTTTTCTGCCCAAGTTCTATGGTTTTCTAATGTTATTCTATCCCAGAGACGATGATGAACTTGTTGATCAAAAGAAGTATCTTGAGGAACGGTGCAAGCCACAGTGTGTAAAATCACTTTACGAGTATGATGTATGCTCTCTCTTTCTTTTATGGGAGCTCAAAACTCCAGTTTCTTTACTGTTTAACATATCCTTTAGTTGGTAAAAGGGTTCTGGAACCATATTATTTCTATTCCTTCATGAAATTTCAAAATTTAGCTCATTGAGGTTGGCAGAACAGTGGAATACATTCAAATGAAGCTTTTCTCAACAATCAACACACTTTGAATACCTGACCAGATTAGCCAGGGCCTGCTGATGGTAGTAGCCATGGTCTTTTTCTTGTGCAATCGTGGGCCAATCTATTTTGAATTATTCACCTGTGTGAAGTGTGAACATACGATTATTAGCCAATCTGAAGATTCTTCTTCCAGAATATTTTGAAGTTGCACATTGGCTTGGCTTATATTAGACTTTTCTTGGCAGCCAGTGTTAGGAGCTAATTACTGTTGGTCAAGTGGTGTTGGGTCTAAAATTATGTATATTCTACTATTCTTGAATTCACATTTCCCATTGTCCTGATCGGACAGGACAATCATGGCATTCTGAGAGTTATGCTCCCAATCTATTAACAGGCATGCCAACTAGTTATTTTCAGCTTCTGATTAGCTATTCAACCATTGCTTTGTTAAGGATGTATACTGATTGAACCGTAATAAAATTTGTATGTGGTCCTGTTTTTTTTTAATCCTATAACTTCGCGAATGCAGAACTTGAGCTGTAAGGTTGTCAGGTTGAGAATCATATAAATCTTCATTGCAGTTCCTTGGATATGGTGCTGTAGACCTGTACATACCTATTTAAAAACTGAATTTGAATATTAGACTTCAGCCCTTCATGTTGTTTCATTTTACCCTAGGATGGGTCATAATATTTCAACTGTTTACTATTCATACATGGTGCGTAAGTTCTTGTTCATCCATTAAAAGGGTGGCTGTCTGTTTTCAGAAATGTGTCAAGAGAGTGGAGAATGATGATACTGGGCACAAACACTGCACCGGGCAATATTTTGATTACTGGTCATGCATCGACAAATGTGTAAGTACTACTTCCAGATTACATTGATATTTGTTACAATCAGCTGAAGAAAAGCACCGTTGAGCTAGATAATAACCAATTTTCTATGAAACATGCATCTGCAGGTAGCCCCAAAGCTGTTTAAGAAGCTAAAATGATGTCTGGGATGGAGCTTTTGGCAAGTGATTCTGATGATAACATGATGCTACTTTCTGCGAGCGACTTATCCATTTGTGTTAACCTTGGCGCCTTTGGAACCTGGCTGAGCTCACGAACTATTATGCCTGTGCCTTGATTCTGTGAACTTGTAATAAATCAACAATTTTCCTTCGCAAGCATGTGTGTTCCTCTGGACTTGACATGGATAAGTTGATGTTTGGTGAATCTAATGTCATTTGCCCCAGTGCCATTCCTTTGAACTGAGCATGGATAAGTTAATGTTCGGTGAGATTCTTGCTCTTTCCCCGTTTCTGCGAGGAAAAAGGATATTGTGAGTGAGCTGTGAAGAGAATCAAATGTGGTCCTATTCACACCGTTTTGTGAATTGTGATAGCAGTCGATTGAGCTGGCTGTGTTTCTTTGCCCTTGCACTAGCGAATTGAAAAGGAAATCACGATGACCAAGTCTTAGTTACAATAGAACTACTGATCTAAATTTTCTATCCAACAATGGATGAATTTATAGTCATATCACAAGTTTTTTTTGTATGTGTTGGGGTTGATGGGGTTTAGAAATGTGGTTCTAAAATACGCTATATCGGAGTATTTGTATATTGGGATTGGCTCTGGAAGTTATTTACTTTGTTTCACAATTTCCCCTTTAAACAATACTGGCAATTAATTAATTGAAAATGGTGATGAAATGAAGCATGTGAGCTACTCGAGTGGGTGATAGGGAGAAAGTTATGAGGTTTTGAAGGAAGATTGAGGAATGAGTACTTAGATGACTATATGCTACAAAGACAGCCCATCCACTGGGATAAATAAAAATCATTGGTAGGTCGTGTTTACCATACTGAAGTCACTACTATATATCTAGATGACTACAATGTTATTCTATCATGAATCTAGTGACAAAGATGCAGATTATTGAGGAGAGCCCAGAGTTTCCATCTTGCTCTCTCTGCCCATCCTTGCTCTGCCACTATGTGGAGTAGTGTTTCTCACCACTGGTCCCTCCCTCCTCCCTGTCCTGATTCTGAACTGTCCGTGCTCATCCACTCCTGCAAGCTCAAGGTTGATCGATAAGCAACCTCTGGCACATCAGGCCCATCCTCTGACAAGCTGTCGATGCCGATCCCTAAAGGCCTTTGCCTGCTGGCTCTGATTTCACCATGAAAACACTGTGAGGATGTACCCCAGGAAGCTGCTGCTGCTGCTCCATGGCCAGGCGAGGAAGAAGAGCGTCTCGAGCGGGAGCTCCTCCACCACCAACAGAGGCTCGGCGGCCGGGCGGCGGCGGCGCGGCGTGGCAGCAGCCGCGGCGTGAGCAGAGCGTGGAGCAGCACGGCGCCGCTGTCTACGGGTCCGGCACGCCGCCGGGCACGTGGCGGCGGCAGGAGAGAGAGGGACTCCCGGTCGGAGCAGGCGGCGGATCGGAGATAGGGAGATTCTCGGGGAGCGCCTTTGCTCCATGAAAATCTCCCGCTGACACCATCGCCTTCCCGGCGATCAGAGAAGAGGATGCCGCCGCGGGAACCCTGTTCGCGAAAGGAAGAGAGTGCCGTGGAGAAACGGAGGATGCGGTTGGGGGTTTAGGATCGCAACGAACTTGCAAAGGTCCGGTCTCCGGTGTGTATACACGTATTAGAATATCTTTTTGAAGTAAACCGTATTAGAATATCTGGGAGTTTGTTATTCATTCATGTGTCACGAGTCACGACGGATTTTTATTCTCCGCGCACCTACACCCTGTGCCGGTGCACACGCACGTTGACGTTGCTCCCTAAGAGACTCCTCAAATTATTTTACTATTACTAGTAAAGTGTACGTGCTGCACGTATTTTAAAATCTAGTCAGACATCGAATATCATCTATACAATAATGTATTTTTAAAATCTAATAAACAATAGCTTTTTATTTAGTAAATAATAATTTATCATCACACACAGTAATATTGTTCAATAACAAAAACATAGCACATGATATAATTATGTCTGCACTGAAATATTACTGTGGAAAGAAAACTGCCTTATAAGTCTTATAACTCTCGTAACACAGGAAAACGTGCCTTGTAACTCTTATATGACCACGTTATCTAGGACTGGTGAAAGAAACTCTAGGCATTTCTTCAAAAAAAAATCTAGGCAGTACCAATTACTCTTTTGACAAACTAATTGCCTCAAGTGCCAATAAGAACACCAGTGAGAAGGGGACGCCGGCATCAAGATTGCAACTGCCGGCATAACAGGTTCAGCAATGTACTTCCATTCACGTTGTGGACTTGGATAGCTTGATTCCCATACAGCTTCTTTGCTCCACCTGAAAACACATAAATTTTGTCATATATCCTGAGGAGTGAGAAGTATAGGGGGTATAGAATCCACTCATCCAGCATGAAGCAACGATGATAACTTTCACTGGCATACCTGACAAAATAGTAATGTTCTGCAGCTATACCAATAGGCCCTATATACCAAGTTTCTCACATGCAGAAAACCACTCATCAAGAGAATCTTGTCCCCGTCCGCTGACTATAAATACATTGTTCTTTGGATGATTGCATAAGGTTTTGAGAATTGAAACGACTTCAGCATTGGGAGCTTTGTTGATTGATGACTGGGGCACAAGTGTATCATCGTAGTCAAGAAATATCGCTCTTCTGGAAGCCTTGTTATAACAAGAAACAAAGTGCTCCGAAGACAGCTTCCTGAAACCAGGAGAGAGCCAGACCAAACCCGATAGCCCAGCACCTTCAGCTGTAATGATCTTTGCATGCTCTTTCCAGATCTTGAGCAAAGCTGTGTGCCCAGTAATAGCAACATCATGAGTGCTGACATAGCGATAATGCTTTTCATGCCGTAGCTGTTTCTCATACTCTGTCAAGTAAGTTGCTTGGCACAAGGCGTCGGCCACATCATCGACACTCCATGGATTTACCCCTAAGAGGATGGATACCTCGAGGATTTCTTGTTGAAGCAATTGTAGCAGACTCTGACGTCGGTATATGTATCCCATACTGCGGTAGAGCCGGGAACAAGTTGAAGCTCAGGGTCAAACAGACACTGCCAGTCTTGCCAGAGCTAGACTAGGCGTAGTTTGGATATGAAGAACATGTGATCCTCGGTTCCTTACCATGTGGTACGAAGAGTGCTCGTGACAGAGCGTCCTTCCGCAGCTGGGGCAATGGTGCTGTTAGGGAAAAAAAAGTGAGTCAGTCATGGTGTCTTAAGTCCACTGCTACAATTAGCTAGCTGCGGCCGATACATGATCCGATTCGTAGCAACAGACAGAGAAATTTACAGTAGAGCGAGATATATTCAGGGGTTAGAGACAGATGTAGAGCTATGTATCACCGATACGCGATACGGGTACGGCGATACGGTGATATGTGAGTTTAAAAAACGACATAGTGGTAGTACAGAGAGAGTATCGGAGTATCGAAGTATCGAAGTATCGGATACGCAAGTATCGGATACGGGTACGGCTGGGTTAGTGAAGTATCGGTGATTCCCAAAAATTTTCACCTCGAAATTTGTGCCTCCTCCTTTGGATACATGCATGGAGCATTAAATGTAATTAAATAATAAAACTAATTGCACAGTTTGGATGTACACGACGAGACGAATCTTTTGAGCCTAATTAGTGTATAATTAGCCATAAGTGCTACAGTAACCCACATGTGCTAATGTCGTGGTTAAAGGCCTCAAAAGATTCATCTCGCGGTTTCTAGGTGAGTTCTGAAATTAGTTTTTTAATTAGTGTCCGAAAAATCCTCCCGACATCTGGTCAAACTGTTGATGTGACATAAAAAAAATTTGATTTGGGAACTAAACGGCCCCTCGTAGATGTAGAGGATGGGATTCGTACACGGCGGCGGAAGGTGCCGAAGGTGCAGCGGCAGACATCGCAGTGGGCGGACTCCTAGAAAGGCGGAGGCGTCTCCATGGCCTTCCGCTTATGCAGCGGCGGATCTGGTCCCAAGCTGCTCCTGCTTACCTCGCTTCGCCGATCTGACGCGCAGGTGACACGGGAACCGATTGATTGAGGAACTTGCAAGACCGGGAGGGAGTGGGGCACAAGGGGGAACCGGTGAGGAACGGGGGATCCTGTCAGGCATCGACGTCAGGGTTGCAGGCCATCACGCCTCGGCCATCCAAGCGAGATCAGCGGGAGGAGGCCGGACAAGACGGGAGGAGGAGGAGGCCGTGGCGGCAGCAGAAGTGGCAGAGGCGGGCGCCATCGGGGCGGAGCCTGGCCTTAGCGCCGCAGAGAAGCGCGAGTGGCTGCGACCGCAGAGCCACGCTGCCAGGCCGGCGGCGGCGAGGGTGGGCCAGCGCGAGAGGCGAGGGCCACCATGCCGGGCGACGACGATGCTGGGGAAGCGCGGTGGAGCGTTCTTGCGTGGGAGGCTGGGAGCCAGTTTGGTCAACGTGGTGAAGTACCGGTCAATGTGTAGAAGTGGGTAGGCGGGCGAGTAAAGAACAATTCGGTGATAAAAATAAGTGAAAATGGGTTCTATAGCACTGAAAGATCTCGAGATCCGGAAAATACCACCGAAAGATCGCGGACACGTAAAATATCATCGAAAGATCGGAATTTGGACTGAAAATAGCACTCCGTTAAAATGACTAATGGAGCAGTTAGTTTATCACACAAAACGAACCGGTACATGCATTCCAGTGGGCAAATGAAGCCATTCCAACAGCTATAGTGGTCAAAAACACATTCCAGCAGCTACAGTGGGCAAATAAACACATTTCAGCAGCCATACTAGACATATAAGCACATTCAAGCAGCCACATAGACACATTCCAGCACATATAAAGCACCCAACACTTAAAGTAGAGAATAGGGAGAATAAGTGTGAATAGAGTAACAGTTTGGGATCCAGCACATACATAGCAAAGGGGGCATGTCTGCTAACACACACAACAGTTCAATAGATACATCCATAGTCTAACTAAATATTACAGTAGCAAAGCCATTTCTTAGCCTATGATAAGCCTTTTTGCAATTCCTCCTGGGGATATGTCTGCGGCTGCCCTGCTCCTTGTTGTAGGTCCTGGACTGATAGGACTACAAGTAGAAGCTGCCATCCTTCTTGTTGTTGGCCCTGGACTAACAGGTGGTTCTGCAACTAAGGAAGTAGAAGGTGCAGATTCTTTTTTGGATTTTTTTGGAGCTTTTTTGGAGGTAGATGTACTGCCCTTTTCTTTCCTTTTGCTGTACAAGAGGAACGTATCAGCCATACGTAAGAAAAAATGAAATTACAGAAAAAGTGAGTTGGTCAATTTACCTTGAATTTTTTGGGGCTGCTGGTGGCATTTCAACACTGAGATCAGTAGGTGGCTCAGTACAACCCTTCTCAATATGCCCAAACTAGAAGCATCTTTTGCATTGGTAAGGACCCCTTTTTCCTGGCTCACCCTTACTTTTGATCCTCTTCACTCTTGGCCTACCTGCAGACCTTTCAAGCTTTGGAGGCAACATTACAAACCCGGGATCAACAATAGGCCACTGTGACTTGTCAACCATTGGGTTGACCCCAAAGTGATATGTAGCCTTGAACCGTTGAACTGAGTAATATTCATGAACAAAGTGTTCAAGTTTAATTCCTCTAAGGGAACCTATAAAGGCTATTGCATGGGTGCAAGGTTTCCCAGAAATATGCCACTGACCACATGAACATGTCCTGCTGTCAAGGTCCACAGCATGCCTCCAAGGATAGTTGTCCTTAGTCAATCCAGAGACCTCAGCCTTCAGACCACCACTCCCCTTAATTGTGTACTTCAAGTTTCTACTCTTCATGTTCAGCTCATTTTTAACACTAGGGAGAATGGAACCTTCAAGTTTGTTAGCTATACGCTGCCTCATATCTATCTTTTCCATGATCATACCCCTAATTGTGTCCACGAGGACATCCACAAGTAACCCTTTCGTCTCTTTAATCCAGTTGTTAAAGCACTCCGATATGTTGTTGTTCACATAGTCAACCTTGCACTCCCCTGAGAACTTTGCTCGAGACCAAACTTGCTTGTGCTCTGCTTCCAAGTAAGGAATTGCTTCTGGACAGTTCTCTGCAATTTTATCCCAAAGCCACCTATGCCTCCTAGGAGTACATGCCCAAGCACAAGGCCACATGTACTTTAGCACATCTCCGTCGAAGTGCTTTCTAAAATTGTGCATCAGGTGCCTAAAACACTCTCTATGCTCAACATCACCTTGGAAGACATTGTGGACTGCTGTCTCTAAGCCTTTGCAAGCATCTGTGTGTATTGTGAGTCCATGTGGAGTTCCAATTGCTCTCTTCAATTGCTTCAAAAACCATGTCTAATCAGCTTTTGTCTCCTTGTAAAAAAATCCATATGCCACCGGGTACATCCAATTATGTCCATCAATAGATGTTGATGCAGCTAGCTGTCCATTATATTTACCTGTGAGGTGAGTGGAATCAACCCCAAGGTATGGCCTGCAACCAGCAAGAAATCCATCCACACATGCTTTGATGGCCACAAACATCCTACGGAAATAGACCTGACCATTTTTGAGCTTCTTGCAATCAATCTCTACTATGCTTCCAGGACATGTAGCTTCTAACTCGGCTTTGAAACTCCACAAACTTCTAAAACTTTCCTCCCAACTGTCATGTAGGCCTTCTAGTGCAAGTTTACTTCCTTCCCACACCTTAGTATATGACATTTTGATCGGGAATTGTCTTTCAAGGTCAAGTTGCAATTTCTTTGCTCCCAAGGCTGGAGTGGACTTGAGTAACTCCGTTGCTCTGTCAGCAATCCAGGCTTTGCTAGCCTCCTTACCCCTCACTTGGCTGGTGCTAGCATAGGTATGGCTAGAACCTATTGACACAACCTGAAAATAATTGACATAACATGAATCGGGCAATTGCATAGACTGAAATTAATTAACAAAACATGAATAAAACAACTGCATAGGCAGGAACTAATTATGAAACAAAAACCTTGCATAGTAGTATACCATGAAAGTGGGGCAACCACGAAGTTTCTTTGCATGAACTTTCCATCCACACTCTGAATCTGCACATCGTGCCCTATATCTTGTTTTATCACTATGCTCCACAAATGTTTGAAACTCCCTTTTTATGGCATATTGCTGAATCATTAGCTTGAAGGTCTTTTTATCAGGAAATGTTGAACCTTCCTTTATATCAGGGTTGTCTCTGTCATATGTAGTGTGTGGAACATATGGAGCATCCCGCAACATGGTGGCCTCATCACTTGGCACAGCCTCAGGATCAATGTCTTCAGTTACAGATTTTTTGCTGTCCACTTTCTTCTTTTCTTGCTGCACTTTCTCATTACTTCCTTCTCCCTGTACATGCATTTTCTTCTTGAAATACCTCCACTCTTCATCAGCTCCAACTGGATCATCTCCCTCATGGTCAACATCGGGGTCCAAATCATGGTTACCCTCCTCTACTACTCTGGAAGGACCAGCAGCTGTAACACCCAGTTGAGGTTCCAAGGCCCATTCTAGACCATCCAAATCTGCCACTTGATTTTCTTCAACTGACACTTGACTTTCATCCTCCATTGCAGTCACAGTCAAAGCCATATCAGCATGCACACATCTATCTGGCACATGATTTTCTTGAACTGACACTTGTCTTTCATTCTCCATTTCAGTCACAGTCAAAGCCATGTCAACATGCACACATCTATCTACAGTCATGATAAACTCCACCTTTTTTGTACCTCGCAGCAAAGTTAGAAGCTCTTGGTCAGAACCAAGGCGAAATGTTTCTTTGTTCTGACCCACATACCAAAAGTTTGCTTCCTGATAGCTACCCCAACTGAAGTGCTCCAAAACATCTTTCTCCATGTCAATGATGGAGTACTCATCAGCATCCACCCACCAATCCAAGCGTCTGCCCTTTTTGTACATGGATCGATCCTCCTCAACAGTTGAGTAGGAAGATACATCAATCACTACTCTACAAGCATTGGTTGGATCGATCCTGAAATTGTAGCAGTGCAAACAAATTAGCACTGCTTCCAAAAGTTGGGTCTTTCTCATCACTGACCATCCTCATTCCAAATGCAACCATGTACACTAACGAATCGGATTTTGCAACTAATTTCAGTTCTACTATACTAACCTAGTAGCAGTATATAGCTAGGGTTTAGTCTTACCAATCAGGGACCTCTGTTTCATGCATTCCTCCACCGGTGGGGCACAGAGGGGAGTGGGCGCGGCTGGCGGAGCAGTGGAGTCGTCCTCGCAGTCCCTAAATCTAGCAAACACAGAAATAAATCACTTACTGTAGGGGCTTCCTTGACTGTAGAGATAACAGTAACGAACAGAGGGAGGAAAGAATTAGATCTAAACAACAGAGGGAGGGAAAGCTACATATCCGCAGAGGTGTTGGGGAATTAATTACCAGAGATGGTGAAACCAAAGAAGCATCACAGAGCGCACAAGAGGAGGAAGAGCGTAGATTGAACACCTTGCCGGTGGAAGGGGTGTTGAAAGCTCACATATCCGCAGTGAGGGCGTAGAAGATGGAGCTGGGAAAGGTAGCAGCACACAAGGGAGCTAGCAGCACGCAGCACGCAGGAGACAAGGGAGCTAGCAGCACGCAGGAGACTAGGAGAGCAGCAGCAGGACGGCAACAGCGACGGTGGCCACGACGGCTTGGAGGAGGCGGGCCGGGATCGACAGGCTGATGTGCAGTAGACGGCGACACAGCTATGGATGTAGGCAATCGGAGGGGGATGACCGGTAGGCACCGAATTTGGGGGTGGCGACGGCAACGGCTGTGCTTGACTTCCCGTGTGGAGAGAGGGGAGGATAAAAGGAGGAAGTGGCGCGGAGGAGGCGGCCCGTCGCCGGCGCAGCGGAGGGGGCCCGTCACCGGCGGAGGCGGGGCGCGGCGCTCGCCCGGATGCTCGCCCGAAGTCGCCCGGCGCGACTGGCTCTGAGCTGCAACGACTCAATCGATGGGGATAAGATAAGGACAGGGGCAAATATGTCTTTTCACGTTAGAAATGTGTGGCAGACTAACAGCTCCGTTAACAGAGTGCTATTTTCAGTTCAAATTCCGACCTTTCGGTGGTATTTTACGTGTCCGCGATTTTTCGGTGGTATGCATGGAGCCCGTCAGCCCGGGCCTGGGCGCCCCCCCCGGATCGGGTGCGGCGAGGAACCCGGCGCGGCCAGTCACAGGCGGACCGAGTGATCGACCGACGCGACGAGGTGCGCCCCGGCCAGGCTTTGGTGACCGGCGGTGGCGGTAGGCCTGCGGCCTGCCACGATCGCGCGCCGACGCGCATGTCCGGAAGCGGAGGCGGAGGCGGAGGCGGAGGCCGAGACCCCCCGCGCATCTGGGAGTGGAGACCCACGCCGGAAGCACCCGACCACCCACCGACCCACGCCTCCGGGATGGCGGCGCGCGCACGTACCGGCGCCATACCGATACCGCGCGGCGCGGGGCACCACCAATCATAAGGCTCGAGGAGAACGGAGGCGCAGATACAGAGAGAGAGAGAGAGAGCAGAGCGCCCTGGGAATGGAAGCCAATCTCGGCCAGCAGCCCAGGCGCAGCGGGCTCGGGCCGTGCCGAGGCGGCGAGGCCCGTGATCGCGCAGTGGCAGCGCAGCGCAGCGCAGGCGCGTCGGCACGGCCGGGCTGCTGCGCCGCTACGGGACCGTGCCGGACGAGGGCGTGCGTGGGCGGGCAGCAGTGACGCAGGGCACGGCAGAGGAAAAGACGGGTGGTCTGGTCACCCTCTCCATCTCCGTGCCATGCGTACGCAGCCTGCCCCAGCAGCCATGCAGAGCGCCCAGAGCCACATCAGGGCGTGTTTAGTTAGAGGTCGCAAAAACACAAATATCTGCCTAAAGTACTAAATAAAATTTATTTGTAAAACTTTTTTATAAATGGGTGTAATTTTTCGAGATGAATTTAATGAGCCAAGTTCCACCATAATTAGCGACAATGATGCTACAATAACCGCCCTAATCATTCTCTAATCATGCGATCAAATGCCTTATTAACTATAACATATGCTACAGTACCATAATTATGAAAATTATTTTATAATTAGACTTCATTTAATACCTCTAATTAGTACTTCAAGAGACTTTTATGAAAAAATGTTCACCCCTAACCAAACACGGCCCCACATGGCCGCCGTACCGCACGTTGCCGGAGTACAGCGGCAGCTGCTCTGCTCTGCTCGTGTGAGGGCCTGACAGGATGCTCAGCCTCCCTCTCTCCTTTTTAGTGCCGCCCCGCCACAAGTAAATTCCGAGTAAATTTCCTGTATGCCATTGAAAAATTGAAGTGATTCCTTAAGTGCTATTGGAAATTATTTCATCCTTTCTATGCCATCGTTTATAAATTTTTATCCCATCCATGCCATTGCTGTTAAGTCTCCCTAACAGATCCGCTAAAGGGTATGGCGAAAAGACCAGAATACCCCTCCGTTCCCTCTCCGGTTACTTCTTTTTTCTCGAGCGGCCCACCCTCCCTCGCGCGGGAGGTCACCGTGCTCCCCTGCTCCCTCCACCGCCTCCTCGTGGCCTCCTCTCGAGCGGATCCGAGCGACGGGGAGGACCGGCGGCGAGCAAGGCCGGCGCATCCTCCCGCCGCGGCGCCTGCTCCCTCCTCCCTCCTCCGCGAGCGCCGCTGGATCTGGGCTCGGCGGCGTCGAGCTCGGGACGGCGAGCGGTGGCCGGCGCGCTTGTCGGGCGGCGGCAGCGGTGAGCAGGCGGCCCCTGCTTCGGTGAGGTGCGTGGCCGGCCATGGAGCGCGGCCCCTCCCCTGTTCCCTACTCCGGCGACCCGAGGAGCCACACCGTCCTTTTCCCTCCCCTGCCCCCTCGCGCACGGCCCCCTTGCCGCGCCCCTCGCCGCTCCGTGGCGAGGCGGAGCGGCCGCGGCGACGTGCACGCGAGGCCGCCGCGCGGCACGACGTCGCGTGGCGGGGAACACTCGAGGCCGGCCGTGGCGAGGCGGAGAGGCAGCGGCGACCTCGAGCTCGGACCCGGAGGTGGCGCCAAGGCGGATCAGCGCGTGGACGAAGGTTCCGGCGGCGCCATGGGCGGAGGAGACGGAGAGGAGCTGCCCCCAACACTGGCTCCGTCCCACCGGGCTGGGGCACGCGGGCCCGCGCGGGGGAGGGAGGCCCGCGGGTGCCCGCGCGAGGGAGGAAGGGAGGCGCGCCGCTCGTTCAGATCGGCGGCAGAGCCTAGGGTTCGGCGGCAGGGGGCTCTGGCGGCGTCGGGATGGAGGGGGTGGGCCGCTCGGGGAAAAAAGAAGCACCTGGAGACGGAACGGAGGGGTATTCTGGTCTTTTCGCCATACCCTTTAACGGATCTGTTAGGAAGACTTAACAGCAATGATATGGAGGGGATGGAAAATTATAAACGATAGAAGAGATAAACTAATTTCTAATGGCACATAAGGGATCATCTCAATTTTCCAATGACATACAGGAATTTACTCTAAAATTCTTGGGATGCCGGCTACAGTTACCCGCCCTGTTGCGATTACTGCGCCTAATGCGACACCGGGATCGGATGGAGCACGCCAAATCTCTCGCATGAGAGCTACGCGATCGCGATCGCGATCGCCACATGCCCCGTCCAATCCACCAGATCGGAAATGACGTCCCCTAACAGTGTCAAGAAGTGAGTGTGAATGTTCAGAGGATGGGTTTTCAGAGAGGATTCAGATCAGACCAGATCAACCGATTGATAAGAGCAAGAAACGGTATGGGAGTATAGAACAGATGATGAATCGCCAACACAAATAGGGATTAAAACAGATGACAAATTCCACAGTTTTCTTGGCCGACTGACGGCAGTCCCAAATGTAAAGGCAGCTAGATCCACAGTAGCATACTAACATCTCGACCTAGGACCAGGTTCTTCTTAAAATCTCAAGACACCGAGGAAGGTGGAGAAACTTATGTAGTAGTAGTATGGTTCACCGGCCGTCGACCGGTCGATGAATGGAGCTCCGGCTCGGCGTGCGTCGTCGTCTACGCGGCTGTCGGGGCGGCCATGATGCTCTTGCTGGACGAGGAGCTGGTCGGCCTCAGCGCCCTCATGGGGCTCGCCAGCGCCCACGCCCAGCTCCGGTGGCTCCGCGTTCCGTTGCCCCTCGTGCTGCCGCCGCCGCCGCCGCCGGTGCCGCCGGCCCCACCGTCGGGCGCGGAGAGCCAGTAGGAGGAGGACGAAGGAGGGGGCGCGGCGCCCAGGCCGCCGCCGAAGAAGCCCGCGCACTTGATGCGGTGGTGCTGGTCGGCGCGTTCGTCGTCGCCGTGCGCGCCGCCGCCCAGGTGGCCCAGCGCGCCCGCGGCCTTGGGCTTGGGCTCGCGGTGGGACTCCACGCGCCGGAGCGCGCAGTCGCCGAAGCCGGTGGAGAGGCGCTCCAGGAAGTCCCCCGAGAAGCTGCGGCTGCCGCACCCCACGGAGCGCGACCGCGCCACCTTCCTCCCGAAGGACGACGACGAGGAACCCTCGCTCCGGCGGCCCGGGCTCTCGGGCTCCACGATCGCCTCCAGCCGGCCCCCGAGCGCCGCCGCCGACGCAGACGCCACGGACACGGAGTTCCTCCTCGCCACCGCGGCGCCGCCGCTGTTGCCCGGGGCCGCGACCGAGGACGCGCTCTTGTGGCTCCCGGACGACGACGAGGACGACAGGTGGAGGAAGGACCAGAAGCTCTTCTTGCGCGGGCTGTCCGCGGTGACCGCGGGCGCCGGCGGCGGCAGCGGCTCCTCCGGGCGCGGCGCGACGGACTTGCTCCGCTTGAGCCCGGCGCCCTGCGCGGGCATCACCTTGCGCGAGGCCGCCGCCGGAGGGTAGAGCGGCAGCGGCGCCTCCGAGGAGGCGCGGTTGGACGGCGGCGGGGTGGAGGACGCCGACGCGGAGGCCGCCGCCGGCGGCGGGTGGAAAGGGCTGGACTTGGACGAGGACACCAGCATGCCGAGCTTCTCCTGCAGGCAGAAGGCGCAGATGCCGCCGGCGCCCGCCCCGGCGGCCGCCGTCGCGCCGGGAGGGTAGGGGTGCTCGCTGCAGTACACCGCGGCGTCCTGGTCCGCCGCAGCCGCCACTACCGCCGCCGTCGCGTCAGCCGCTTTCTCCTCCATTCTCGAACCCGCTCGCCCTCCTCAACCGTCCTCGCCAAGGTCCCGCGCTGCCGGGACGGATCTTGGCTACGCGGCGAGGACACTCCACATCACCGCCGCCGCTAGCTCTTCCTGAGCAGCAGGCGGAACGAACGATCCTTTGCCGGAAGCTCAGGCGCTCAGCTCCTCCTCCTCAACCCGATCTGGCTGCTTTCCGCGAGCGTGGAGACGACGAGCAGGAGGACGGAGGGGGAGCAGGGAGATCGGGAATGGAGCCGGTCCGCGGCAGCGGCACGGGCGCACAAGCGGATGCGGAGGGCAGCGGCAGGCAAGGCGGGCAGAGGGGTGGGTGGGGTGGTGCGCTCTTGTGCTCGCTCCGCTCGCGCGCCTGCGCCTGCGCCTTATTTTAGGCGGCACATGCGCCTGTTTCTTTTTGTCCCGGCTCGTGGCGGACAGTCTGGGGGCCGTGAAGAGGCTGGGGGCACGTGGGGGGTGGGGGCGCTTCTCCCTGCGCGGCCCCCGGCAGCAGCAGGCGTTGATGGCAACGGATCCCCTGCACAAGCACCACGTTCGGAGATCGGAAATTCGCCTTGTTTGGTTTCGCATGGTTCTAGCGCGTATGCTTCTCGAACAAAGAATCTCACATGCATGATATACAAAATGAAGTCTATTTGTAAAAACAATTTAGAGATGGGTGTAACTTTTTGCGACGAATCTAATGACGGTAATTAATCGATGATTTGCTACAGTGATGCTACAGTACCATCCTCTAATCGCGCGGTCAACGGCCTCGTTAGATTCTTTATGGTCACTAGCACAGGGATTCTGAAGTTGGTTTTCTAAACTGATTTTGTTTGATACTGTAATTAGCGATCAAATTGTTACTATTCCTAACGCACTACAATTCAAGCACCAACCAAACGAGGCCAATTACCGTTGCCGATCGCACGCTTGGGCCGTAACCATTGGGTGGGATTCTAGGGTTTGAGATGGATGACGGCCAAATGGATGAAATGCTTTCGTTCATATGCCTAGAGAGAGAGAGCATAACAAAATCGCTGAAATCTTTTCGGTTTGTCTGTAATAAAAATTCCGTTCGGGGGGTACAGCAATCTCTGGACGGGATGCGATTTGACTTTTAGAGGAGCTTCTTGTAGGGATGCGCACATGCCGCCGTGCCGCTAGCATTGTCATGCAGGGGGTGCAAACCGGGTCACCAATTTGCACATCTAATCTCTCGTGTGGTGTAGGTTTAGGACTCGTCAATCCGGACTCTATGTCTAGTGTACTGTTTGGATCATCTAGAATAAAGTATACAATTGTATAAAATTAACTAGCAACATTAATATGAATATGATACTAATTAAAGCTCTAAATAATGAGCCTTGGTGACCTAATTAAGCGAATCAGTCAAAAAAATCTTTCATAGCATAATGTGAAGCTAAATGATTATTTTAAAATTCTCTAGGTAAAATCTAAATAGTTTCTATTTTGATGGTTTCACGTTGAAGGAAAATAGACCTAATTATCCTCTCACAAACAATGTGTCAAAGCAAAGCACAAGAGCATAATGCCTTTTTGATATGGTATGGGCTTATAAAAAAAATGAAGGTATTTAGAAAGATTATTATTGTAAAGACTATGTGGGGCAAGAGGTTAAGCAAAGCGTTAATAAGACCAAACCTTAGTAGTGGCGCCGCCGGAGCCGTGCCAAAGCTGGAGCATCCGCCGGCAAGGGAGGCGAGGCGCTGCTGGGTGCTGCTCGTCGTTGGCCTGGTGGCGCTGCCGCTCCTCGCGATCTTCGTCCTCGGCCAGGTGAGCGCGTCGACGATCTGGGAGATGGCGAGTGCCACGTTCACAGTCGTGCTGGAGCCGGTACGAGACGTGGCATGGCGGTACTACAAGCACTTCCCCTACGCGCCGTCGCCGGCGGGCTTGGGGATGGCGGTAATAATTTGGATATGTACTGCCCCCGAGCCAATTCATCTGCTATATATCCCGTCAGTTCTTCCCCTTTGCTCGAGCTCCCTTCCACGCCAAATTCACCACCCTTGCTCAACGAGCGCAAAATTCATCTTGCACACGACCTCCTCGGCGCCCCAGAGACCCATTTGATCCGTTCCCGAGTTGAATCCATCGCCGGAGCACCGAGTTCGCAGTCCTCTTCTTCCTCAGCCCGCCTCTGCACAGAAACAGGCACGCTGCCGTTGAGCCAGGTCTTTTGGGCGTTTATGGCTTGAGTCAGTTGGTCGTGGAGGGTCGCATCGGGTGATGTATGGTGTAGCTACTGTTGTTCATGTGGATCCAGGCCTAGTTTGGCTAGAACGCGAGCTCACCACCATGGCTAGTCAAACTGATCTCCGGTGACGCGCACTGCCCGAGCGCGCGGGGTCATGGTGCAGAGAAACGGGTAAGTTACGCTAGCATCACTACCACATATATCTAAGATATTTGCGAGTAGAAGATCATAGATCGTTACCACTAGACGCGCAGCGCAGCGGAAGAAGTCGCGCGTAGATATAGATGAAGTAGTCGATCACGTCCCACGAACCGAGCTCCTCGTACTTGATCCCAGCAGCCGATCAGCGCAGCAGTCGCAGTAGCGCCTCCACGGAGTCCACACGTACGGGAATGAAACGCCGGGCGTCGGTGTGCTAGCACCGCACGCATTACTTGATCCCAGCAGCCGATCAGCGCAGCAGTCGCAGTAGCGCCTCCACGGAGTCCACACGTACGGGAATGAAACGCCGGGCGTCGGTGTGCTAGCACCGCACGCATGGCAAGGGCGGCGGCCGAGAGAGAGAGGGAGGGGCGGCGGCTAGGAGGTGGCGCGGCTCACAGGGGATCGCCCCCCTAGCCCCTCCCTCGTATATATAGGGCGTACTAATGGGCTTCTATCTCATAGGACCATTAGTAACCCTAATCCCTATTGGATAATATTCTTTTGGGCCTTTAAACCGTATTGTGATGATGGGCTCTTGGGCATATCACCAACAATCTCCCACTTGCACTAGAGACAATCATACATGCAAGCTTTCCAACATTCCAAACCCCTTAAGCGTGTGACCCGTTAGGTTCATGTGTAGGTGGAGGTGGTCGTGATCGAAAATCATTTCCGAATCACAAGTCAATAGCGGCACCTAGCAAGGCATAGTGACTCACAAATACACATAAAGATCATATCGGCAGAACCTTAGATATACTCATACACCGATCCCTTTGCCACACGATACCAGTCAAGCTCAAAGCGAGATGCGTGCCACCTTTGTGATAGCTCGACCATTCTCTCGATCTAATAGTGGATTCTATTCATAACTAACCTTTAGTCATCATGATTAACTCTTTAATCACTTTGGCATGGCCATGCACTTTCAAATCCAACTATCTCGAGGGGCCCAGAGATATCTCTCCCGTTATCTAGGAGGGGCAAATTCCATCTTGATCCGCTCACATCCCATTCTATATTTCATGACACACCTGTAAGTTACTTTTGTAACTACCCAGTCACGTAGTAGCGTTTCGTAGCCCCAAGATGCACCACTACACACAGTGAGAAACAATGGCGATCTCAGGTCTAAGGATCCAGTAGGTATAACACTCAAGAACAACTGATGGCACATACAAAATAACAATCCCAACATTGTTTTGGAGTGGGTCAATCCAACAACATGTTCACCAACATGTGTCCACATCATTAATCCGATATCTCCATATCCATGATCCGTGAAACATGATCATCAATTAATGCATGTGCTAGTCTTAATGCATGTGCTAGTCTCAATGTCGTTGTTGTCCCACACAACGACATAAACTAGGGATAATTTAGAATCATATCATTGTCAACAAAGAGTTTCACGAACAAGTCACATACTTGATAATCAATGTAAAAATAATCATCCATGGAACAAATAACAATTATTTATCATTACATAAACATACTCATGACACAAAAATCTCCCACGCACACTAGAATCACTGATGTAAGTATCTAATACCCATAGATCTCATGTGCGCCTCATGCTTTGGTTGTGGGAGAGGCTTCGTCAACGGATCAGCAACGTTTGAATCCGTGTGCACCTTGCAAACCTTCACATCACCGCTCTCAACAAAGTTACGGATGAGGTGATACTTCCGCAGTATATGTCTGGACTTATTAGTTGTTCTAGGCTCCTTTGCTAGTGCAACGGCACCACTATTATCACAATAGAGGTCCACTAGACTGGACGCACTAGGAACAACACCCAAGTCAGAAACAAACTTTCTGATCCAAACAGCTTCTTTTGCAGCTTCGGAAGCTGCAATATACTCGGCCTCTGTCGTCGAATCAGCCACCGTATCTTGCTTAGAACTCTTCCAGCTCACTGCCCCACCATTGAGGCAGAAAACAAAACCGGATTGCGATTTGGAGTCATCTTTGTCTGTTTGAAAACTAGCATCGGTGTAACCCTTTACAAGGAGCTCATCTTCGCCTCCAAATATTAGGAACATATCCTTAGTTCTTCTCAAGTACTTAAGGATACTCTTTACAATTGTCCAGTGAGCTTCACCGAAATCTGACTGATACCTGCTCGTAACACTTAGAGCAAAAGAAACATCTGGGCGCGTGCAAAGCATAGCATACATGATCGACCCTATGGCTGAAGCATAAGCAATCGTACTCATCCTCTTTTGCTCATCAGGTGTCGTAGCACACTGACTCTTGCTTAGAGTAATGCCATGTGACATTGGCAAGAAACCTTTCTTGTAATCTTGCATATTGAACCGATTCAATATCTTGTCAATGTACATGTCTTGGCTTAATCCAATTAGCCTTTTTGATCTATCTCTATAGATCCTAATACCCAGAATATAAGCCGCCTCTCCTAAATCCTTCATCGAAAAACTCTTTTTCAATGAGGTTTTAACGGCTTCAAGCATTGGAATATCATTTCCGATCAGTAATATATCATCCACATATAGGACCAGAAACATAAGTGCGCTCCCACTAGCCTTTTTTAAACACAAGGCTCATCTTCATTCTTGATGAAGCCAAACCCTTTAACTACTTCATCAAAACGAATATTCCAACTCCGAGATGCTTGCTTCAATCCATAGATGGACCTCTGAAGCTTACATATTTTCCCAGCATTTTTAGGATCAACAAAACCTTCAGGCTGTGTCATATACACGTCCTCACTTAGATGTCCATTAAGGAAAGCGGTTTTGACATCCATTTGCCATATCTCATAGTCATAATATGCGGCAATTGCTAGAAGAATCCGAACAGACTTTAGCATTGCGACGGGCGAAAAGGTTTCCTCATAGTCAACACCTTAAATTTGTCGGAAATCTTTCGCCACCAATCGTGCCTTATAGATGTGAACATTTCCATCCATGTCTAATTTTTTCTTAAAAATCCACTTACAGTCGACAGGTCTCACACTGTCAATTTGATCGACCAAGTTCCAAACTTGATTATCATGCATGGATTTTAACTCGGATTCCATGGCTTCAAGCCATTTGTCGGAGTCGGGTCCCATCATTGCTTCTTTATAGGTCAAGGGCTCATCATTTTCCATCAATAATACGTGGCGCTCCTCCGTAATCAGGAGGTTGAGCTTGTTAGTAGCGCGGCGTGCGCTTATAGACCTTCGTGGGGCTGGTGCCTCAACTACGGGTTGTGCAACATCTTGCACATCCCATGGATCTTCAGTGGGTGCTGAAACAGTTTCGGGTGTTTCCTGAATTTCTTCAAGTTGCACCTTGCTCCCACTAAATTCTTTTGAGAGAAACTCCTTTTCTAAGAAAACACCATTGCGAGCGACAAACACTTTGTCTTCCGCCTTATTGTAAAAATAATATCCTTTGGTTTCCCTAGGATACCCCACAAAGAAGCATTTGTCTGACTTTGGAGTGAGCTTATCTGACATCAAACGTTTGACATAAGCCTCACACCCCCAAACTTTGAGAAAAGATAATCCGGGACGCTTCCCAGTCCATATCTCATATGGTGTTTTCTCAACAGACCTAGTTGGAACCCTAGTCAATGTGAACGCAGCAGTTTCAAGAGCATAACCCCAAAATGACAATGGAAGATCAGCTTAGCTCATCATGGACCTAACCATGTCCAACAAGGTTCGGTTCCTCCGTTCGGATACCCCATTCCATTGAGGCGTTCCGGGCGGAGTTAGCTGCGGAATAATTCCACATTGCTTCAAATGATCACCAAATTCAAGGCTCAAATATTCTCCTCCACGATCAGATCGCAGAAATTTAATTGTCTTACCTAATTGATTTTGTACTTCATTCTGAAATTCTTTGAACTTTTCAAACGATTCAGACTTGTGCCTCATTAAGTAGATATAGCTATATCTACTAAAGTCATCAGTGAAAGTAATAAAGTACTGAAAACCACCTCTGGCTATAGAGCTCATTGGTCCACATACATCGGTATGTACAAGTCCCAACAAGTCACTCGCCCTCTCACTCTGACCAGTGAAAGGCGCTTTGGTCATCTTTCCAAGCAAACAAGACTCACATGTGTCAAATGATTCAAAATTAAATGAGCTTAACAATCCATCTTTATTGTGTTGTTCAATGCGCTTCTCATTTATATGACCTAAGCGACAATGCCAAATAAAAGTGGGATTCAAATCATTTGGTCTAAGCCTCTTAGTATTAATGTTACAGACAGATTTATCCTCAAGATCAAGAACATATAATCCATTCACCAATGGACAATGAGCATAAAAAATACCATTGCAAAAAATAGAACAACGTTTGTTCTCTATTACAATCTTAAAATCACCAACTTCTTCCAAACATGAAGAAGAAATAATGTTCTTGCTCAAAGCAAGAATGCAATAACAATTATTTAATTCCAAAACTAATCCGGAGGGTAGAGACAAGTGGTAGGTGCCGACCGCCAACACCGCAACCTTTGCGCCATTGCCGACACGAACGTCCAACTCGCCTCTTGCAAATCTTCTAGTCTCACTTAGACACTGCAACGATTTGCAAGTGTGAATCATCGATCCAGTATCAAAAACCCATGATTCACTAGAAGATAATGCAATATTTATTTCTATAACATTTATACCTGAAGTGGAAGTCTCACTTCCCTTCTTCTTCTTCTTTTCTTCCAAGTATTTCTTGCAGTTCCTAGACCAATGTCCCTTTTCATGACAGTGGAAGCATTCATCCTCAGAAGTAGGGCCAGATTTGGCCTTGGGTGCTCACTTTAGCTTAGAGCCCGAGGACTCACCACTGGAACTCTTTTCCTTGCCTTTACCTTTGGGATTAGGAGGCGTCCAACGCTTCCTCTTTTTGTTCCCCTTCTGAATCATCATCACATGATTGGGATTCTTCTTAATGCTCTCCTCTGCTATCTTTAGCATCCCATGCAACTCACTCAATGTTTTATCCAAGCTATTCATCTGAAAGTTCATGATAAAAGGCTCATAGCTCGCCGGGAGCAACTGGAGAATAACATCAGTAGCCAAGTCTTGGTGAAGTTCAGAACCAAGTCTGTCCAAAGTCTCAATGTAACCAATCATTTTGATCACATGAGGACTGACCGGGCTACCTTCTGCCAGTTTGCACGCAAACAAGGACTTTGAGATATTGAACCTCTCAGTCCTGGCTTGGTTCTGAAACATCCCACGCAGCCCCTCGATCATGGTATGAGCATCCGCATGCTCATACTGCTTCTGCAGATCATGGGACATGGTGGCGAGCATCAGACAGCTGACATCAAGTGAGTCATTGTAGTGCTTCTCATAAGCTCTACGATCAGCAGCAGTTGCATTGTCAGGGAGATCATCAGGATATTGCTGCTCAAGAACATACTCCTTTTTCTCTTGCCTGAGAACAATTCTCAGGTTGCGGTACCAATCAATAAAGTTTGTTCCATTCAACTTTTCTTTCTCAAGAACAGAACGCAAATTGAAAGCGGAATTGTTACTGGCAGACATGATCTACAACATGAAAGTAAAGCAAGATTTCAGCACTAAGTTTATGTAAAAGACTTTCATTAACTGATTTAACAAAAGACAACCTACTATATCAAAGTCATCTTCTCTCTAATGACATATAGTGGTTCAAGATCCATAATCACTAAAATCTTAGTGAGCTTTAGCATCACGGCTAGAAAAGTAGTGATACAGGTAAGCAACAAATTACTAATCACATCTAATGCCCCGGCCCCAACCCTATGCCTTAAAGCCCAAAACTGTTTTGATAGCTTTGTTGAGTAAACCAATACTATGCTTGTGAATGTCCGACATCCACCCTATACAAAAGTGATAGCTGAGGGTACTCTACTTTGGTAAACCTACCACACAACGATCAAAATTTATAGGTGCAGCTATTGGTAAAAGGCATAAAAAACTCAACCTTTTTCGAGGAAGCTATTCTATCATGATTAAAGCATCCACCATATGTAAAAGCATGAAAAAATAGTATGACAGGAAAATAAACATCACAGGCATATAATCATATTATATTGCGAATAGTATGGCCTCTTGCATCACAATGGGCTCCATCGCCATGGCTACAAGGTGACCTCCATTGCCATCCGTCCTGTCTTGTGGTGATCATCATCGCCATCGTGATTGAAGCTTCTATGAAAAGATACTAAGCTACTACATCTAATAGCTAGTGAAATAATTACATGAGGATTCAAATATCACAAGTCGACACGCAGATCGTTATACAATAATGGTGCAACCTCAACCCGGTTGTGTTAACTTGCGACACGCAGGCCGCACAAATCATCACATACATCATCACATGATATTGAGGCCATACCATTCACATCACACCCTGCAAAAACAAGTTAGGCGTACAACGTGTTCTACCAAAGTAGCGCTTGGGAAGCCGCTACAGCGAGAAAGCAACGGCGGGCCGGTCAGCGGGCGGGGGGTCGAGGGGGGAGCCGCCCCCCGCGGGTCTCAGGGCAGCGCCCTGAAAACCTCACGGAATTACACAGATCGCATCTAAGGAATCCCTATGAAAATCTCATCAGAGTGATCGCATCACCTCAAATCCGAGCCATTCATAATGCCTCAATTTTCACTAGGTCAATCACATTGACCGTGCAAACTTTGCACTTGAGAAGACTGCATCTACACATGACCTCGATCTGTTGGTTCAATCTGCTGACTATGCACACAGTTAGTCCCGATGGTGATTCCAGCCGGTAGGGATATGTCGTATGCATAACAGAGAAAGAACACAAACTAATCTTTTGTCACATGCCGCGCAATCAACTCGCTCCAGTTTTAACCCCTTATGACCAATTGATCTAATCAAACCGTGCAAAAGTAATAGATCCAATCTACTACAACAACATATCACCTATATGCAAAAGATCCAGACCAAAAACTACGCAAGATGGCTCTGGTACCACTGTAGGGAAACGGGTAGGCTACGCTAGCATCACTACCGCATATACCCAAGATACTTGCGAGTAGAAGATCATAGATCGTTACCACTAGACGCGCAGCGCAGCGGAAGAAGTCGCGCGTCGATGTAGAGGAAGTAGTCGATCACGTCCCACGAACCGAGCTCCTCGTACTTGATCCCAGCAGCCGATCAGCGCAGCAGTCGCAGCAGCGCCTCCACGGAGTCCACACGTACGGGGATGAAACACCGGGCGTCAGTGTGCTAGCACCGCACGCACGGCAAGGGCGGCGGCCGAGAGAGAGAGGGAGGGGCGGCGGCTAGGAGGTGGCGCGGCTCACAGGGGATCGCCCCCCTAGCCCCTCCCTCGTATATATAGGGCGTACTAATGGGCTTCTATCTCATAGGCCCATTAGTGATCCTAATTTTTCTTGGATTAATATTTTTTTGGGCCTTTAAATCGTATTGTGATGATGGATTCTTGGGCATATCACCAACACATGGACATGGAGGAGCGGATGATCCAAAACGGCGGCTGTTGTGTTCCATCACCGTTGGCGACTCCAGCGGCCGGACATGTCATGTCCCCGACGCCCCCCTGATCGGCCCCACAGTCTGGTACTGGTGCGACTCCAGCGGCCACATGCGTGGCGGTCGGAGCCGACGCCGATCCGCGGCCGGCCTCCTCCGCTCCTCCCCCTGCCGCATGTGCCGCCACGAGCCTGCTAGCGCGGCAGTTTTCACTGGCCTCGCTCGCCATTATCATAGACCATACACTACTACTCGTACTTGTACTGGTCTAGTCTACTAGTAGCCAACGCCGCCGATGTGCGTTGCGCGAGTGAGTAAAATAAACACAGTGGTTGATCTCGCAAACCCGCGCCGTGACAGCGGCGAGCGGCGCTGGCCTGTCCGCGCCGGCGCCGGCGCCGGGCCAGGGGGGACGCGATCATGCTCGTCGTCCTAATCTGCAAGCCCCCCTCCCTGCATGGTCAAACATGCAACAGCTAGGAGCACAGGCGAATCTGCGGCCAGTAGCGCGATCCAGGGTGGCGCATCGACCAACCGGGGCAACCAGCCGATGTGAAGTGGCAACGCCCGCCGCCCAGCAGCCCCAGCGTGCCCCAGCCTTTGGACGGATGTGATCCCGGACGCGACTCGCCGGTGACACTGGCATTTTCATGCCGTTTCTTTTTTTTTAAGTAAAATTTTCATGCCGTTTCGATTTGATCTGCAGGGAGAGAATGGATGTAAGGTAGGTAGGTAGCATATGTACACTCACATGGGTCCGGCTCGGGCGGCCCAACCTTAATTATAGGGGCCAAACTTTTAATCATGTCACATTAAAAAAAATAGTATTTAGAAGTATTAAATAAAAATTAATTACAGGACTAATTGCAGAATCTGGAGCTAAATTGCGAGACAAATCTAATGAGATATATTAATTCATAATTAGCGAATTATTACTGTATTAAATTATGAATTAATTACGTTTATTAGATCCGTCTCGCGAATTTGCACTGTTAAAAAAAATTATAAATAAAATTTATTTGATACTTTTAAATGATAAAATTTCTTTTAATGTAATAAGAGTTAAAAAAAGTTGCTAGAAACAAACAGCTCTGCTTCTCCCAGAGACCCTAACATATAATGGAAAGCGTCAGTTCGACAGTCCGTTGCCAATGCTACACCTACACAAAGAAAATCAGTGTTCTTCATCGGTATCGGCTCCAGTGTCCAGTGGCGGTCAGTCCTTCGCTTTCCTGCGTTTTGGGGCTGATGGCTGCTGCTGCGAAACTGCGTACTACGTGCGGCAGCCATTATACTCCCCACCCACACCCAGACATCGGGCTTGCCGCATGCTTGTGCTGCCTGTGCGTGGGCTTTCGATACTTGGCACTCGAGGAGTTGTTTGATTTGAGGGGCTAAATTTTAATCTATATCATATAAAAAAGAATTTTAATATTTAGAAATATTAAATAAAATTTAATTATAAAACTAACTACAAAATACTAGGGCTAAACTGCGAGACGAATCTAATAAGATATATTAATCTATAATTAGAGAATGGTTACTGTAGCAAATTATGAATTAATTAGGTTTATTAGATTCGTCTCGCGAATTAGCACTCAGCTGCTAAAAAAATTTATAAACAGATTTTATTTGATACTCTAAAATATTAAGATTTCTTTTGATGCGACGGGGACTTGAAAAAAAGTCCCAGCAATCAAACAGTTGCATCGCGTGCACGGCCTCCGTTCCAGGTGACACTTGCATAAAAGTAAGCAGCAGGTCCCCCAGTCCAGTCATCAGCGATTCTCAGGATCGCCGCCATTCGCTCTCAACACGCTAAAAACATTCGATGTGGTTGGATGGTTTTAACCGGACCGATCACACTGCAGGAGAGCGAGGTGGAGTTGAATGTTGCGGCGGCCAGTGCTCTTCTGGCACCAGGTACTGGAGAGAGCACCCTCATTTCTCAAGCCTCGTGTTGGATTTTGTCTGCTTCACAAGTAAAATTCGTAAAGCAATGCTATCAACTCCCAACGAAAATTCTAACTGAGAACGTAGCTGCCTATACGTCCCGGTCAGCTTCAGTTTCAAATTTCAATGATGATTTTTAACTACTCCAAACATAAGGAATCTCGTAGTATGTAAACCACCTGGTGAAGAGAGTGGACTTCTAAAATCGCAAGAGAATCCAAACATTGAAATATTCTAACTTTACATAAGCACCTTATAAGTATTTTTAACCGTAATCAATATAAGTAATTAACAATAATCCATTATTGATTACAGAAAAAATAATCTGAGGAAAGAAATCTTGCCTTTGCCAATGGGTTTCACCAAAGCTCCTATTGCCAGAGCCATGCATCCTTCCTTTCCCCATTGCTCTGTTCGATGTGTCGTGGCTGATGCTGATTTGTTATGAGAGGAAAGTACTGCTGACTGGCTGGTGACTAGTGGTTGATGCTGATTTGGTGTGAGAGAAAAACACTGTTGACTGATTGTAGCGAACAGAGTGTCAAATCAGTCGCCACAATAGAACTCAATGCGCTCAACAGAATATAGATCACACAAGCTAAAAAAATAATAAGACGGACAACAGTATATCCAACTCAACCAGTGTACCTTCAGTACAGAAGCATACACTTCCCGTTGCTACAAAAGGATCACTTGAATAAAAAAAACATGATAGAAGCAAACATTTGTGTTTCAAAGATCAGCCTAACTCCTAAGGCACCCGTAGCCAATCACTGTGATTAGGTCACATGCTGTGAGGCTAGGCGTTCAGACACCAAGGCCTCGTCAGGTCAAGTTGGCTTCAGCAGTTGCTGAATCTTGCCCATACCATCGACCGACCTTCTACCCGTGTCATCCGGCTGTTGAAGGACTGTTCCTAGTTCCAATCAGATCCTTGTTGAATTGCAGTACCCCTTTGTGTACAAGTGAGCAGTTTTACCATAGCAAGAAGCTATCACCTTATTCTATTTCTTATAAAGTTTCATTCTACAAAAATAACTAAGTTAAAAAAAATACTCCATCTAAATACACAACATCTTCATTTTTTTTGAACCACAACATGGATCTAAAGTACTACTAACATATCGCACTGAAGTCCAATCTAATTTTTATTACTCACCCCACTGAGCCAAAAGGTCTTGGGTTCGAGTCAGCCTCTCTGCATGCAGGGGAAAGACTTGCCTCGGTTATTCCTTCCCCAGACCCCACTCACGTGGGAGCTACCAGCACTGGGTCTGTCCTTTTACAGTTTATCAATAAAAACTTGATGCTCTTCCGTGCTATTGACATTTCTGTACGCAAAATAAGTGATCATGGACGAAGTAGTCTAGGACCAGAATTTGAAGATATCCATGAAGCAATTACATCAGCAAGTGTCTCAACATCCTTTGAGATCTGTGCCCGTAGAATGCCCGAGTCAGTACCCAAAGTGGTACCAACCTCCTTAGCAACAGCCTCCCACGGTGTGCCTGCAGTCAGATTTGCCAGAAGTTCACCTCCGCGGTTCACTGCATCAGCCATTGCTGGTGGAACATCAGGAAGCACCTGAAGAAACAAAACATAATTACTCTGCCAGAATTATAAAATCTCTGTTCTAACAATGGCTTTTCAGTAACTCCAAAACAAGGAAAGATGAAAAGGAAAACAGTACCTGCTGTAATGGCAGACCATGATCCCCAGGAAGTGATCGAATCGACATATCAAGCAATGAACTAATGGCTGCTTCAGAGCTTAGTACTTGTGCAAGGATAGAGGTTTCATCAATTTGATCATCTTTGAACTTTATTAAGAGGTTCCGAGAAACTCCATAGTAGGACTTTATCTGCAGAAAATTGTGATGTGCCAGTAAGTCAGCATGCATAGAAATAAAATGGCCCAGACAAAAATCTTGGTAATTCAGCATAAACAGATTGAAATATAAATTGACGACAATCCTAAGATTGGTTATAAACTTAAGTTTTGAACTGAAAATTCTGACAATCTCAAATAAATAGGTATTGACAGAATTCTGTACAACACCAGAGACAATTTAAAAATACGTTCATAGATTTTATCTCTGTGAATTAATTGACTTAAGGTAAGTTTAGAGAACACAAAACTACAATAATTGTTACCAATTCTCACATGGGAGGTAACATATATATTAATATTAAAAGAATAGCACTAAACATACCAGGCGTCGTGTCTCTTCTGGTTTTGGAATGAAGTCCTCCCGCCCTTTTACTAAGTTCATATACAACGGAGGAAGTTGTTGAAGTAAAGGTAGAAGTTGCTTAACAACAGGAGGGCTTAGATTCTCAATCTGCTTAATGGCTGCTTCTGCCTGTTATGCAGAATATAAGCTACTAAGCTATGTGGATGGATGGATTCAAGTAGGAAATATACATGCACCCAGCTACTTTTCACCGGACAGCAATAAATTTATTGTGTTTGAAATATTCAAGCAAAATAAATAGAACAATCTATGGTCATTCTTAATTTCACATCCTTCAGTCATTGTTAACTGATCAAACCCAGGTATTTTCTTCCATATTGAGTTTGGTACTTAGTAATGTAACTAAATGGAAAACATCAAAGCAGGAAATGGAATAAAAGGGCCAAAATGGCAAATCATAAAGTGTGCTATAGGAAGAGTGAAAAATTCTCAATTTCAATGGAACATGTGGCACCTCAATTAACATTCTTATGATTAGCAAATCCTCAACTTTCCCTGTAAGAAAAGTAAATGAAATGGATTTTCCCAACAACAAAAGTAAAAAAGATAAGTTGGCCCTAAAGAAAATGTATATCAAGTCATCATACCATGGAGTGTAACAACAGAAAAAACATCCGAATGCAATCTTCCAATTATTTCTAAAAAAAGGCCATGCAATTCTGATATTTAAAAGTTACAATTATGATATAGAGAGGCCTACGGAACTAAAATTGAATATTCTGGTAGTTTTGTGGCAGTAAGTAAAGGTGTAAAGCTACACAAATAGGATATTATAGTTAATATAAAAAATGGTTCAAGCTACATTTCTGTTATTCGGGACAACCCCTGAAACTTCTGCATGAGACATCTATAGTCTTCAGAACAAGGAAGGAAATACCAAGGTGAACACTGACGGCGTAAGCATAAAAAATTAACCTGTGTGTAAGATGTTAGTCATTTCAAGCAACAGTTTTGACACCAAAGTAACAGAAACAGATCGTACCCCAAAACGGACTGTTGGATATGATGTCAGCTGGGACAATATTGGACCAAAACTCTGTGCCATGGGAACAATTACTGGTGAAAATAGTGGGATGGCAGAGCTTGCCTCCTGCAAGAAGAGAAATATCAGAACTACTCGTAGTTGTCCAGAGGCAGATTTTTCTGGAACAGGCAACTTGAAAAGAAGAAGAAAAAACTTGAACAAAACCTTCTCTGAGTAGAAAAAATGAGAGGGTGCTAATGCCATCTTATAAAGGCATACATGGTTCATAAAAGTATATTGGCAAAGTCGCATTCAAACAGCTTTATCACGTGTTAAAACTGATGGATCTGTTTTATGAAGGAAGGAATCATACAAAACTTCTCACCTGGCTTTAGCATTTGCATCCCATGGTGTATGAAACCGAATTTGAGATAGGAAGAAATTTATCAGCTTGTGAAGCGAAAACATCTGGAATATGTGGTCCTCTCTCATCCACACATCTGAAGTACCGCAGGAAACAAATAACTCTAGACTCTACAGTCTACACTCCAATCCTTATTTCAAGGACCAATTCTGAGCATTGGGATGTAGGACTAGAACAAAAGAGTCACATTTGCAACAATACAAGCAGATCAAAAGAAGCAATAACCTGACCCACACGTGAATGATCGCATCAGGTCTTTGAGTCTTGTGGTGTCTTTCGGGGTATGCTTTGACTTCAAACCATTTTTGTGTTTGTGGTGATGAACATGGCTTTTGTGGACTAGTCGAAATAAAATAATGATAGAGAAACTGTTCTTTCATTCATACTCTACAAAATTCTTTCATGACTGCAGAAATGGCACATGCTTCTCAAAGCGATCAAGGGTGGCCTGACAAGCAGATGCTGAAGGTGAAATTTTGGACGGATGTGTTTGTGAAGTTACCAAGAGAGCAATTGCAAGAAGATCTGGTGTGATCATCTTTGGAGCTCGGGAGAATTAGATCCTTCTAATAGTAGAGAAAACTTGGTTCTGGTTGTTAAACTACTTTCAATTTCTTTTGTTTTATTTTGCAAGTGGAGTCCTCAGCAAAAAAGCAGGATAACCTTTCTCTAAAAAGGAGATAGGAGGGGAGAGACGCAAGACATACCTTGTTGTTAAATGACATCAATACATTTCCACTTCGCTGCACAGCATATCTTGATCCTGGAATATGTCATGAAATATATTATATAATTGATTGAACAATAGCAAGAAAAAAAATAATTTCAAAGGACAAAAAAGTTACTTCATAAACATAACTGAAATTCAATCCATGGTAAACTCTTACCAATCAGCATGTGGATAACAGATCCCAAGGAATGTCCAACACCAAAAGTTGGGAGATCATTTACCTGAGTTAAATTTCATATAATTATTAGTAAAATGGACCAGAATCCAAGTTACTAGTCAAATAGTTCTACTTACAGGCTCATTCAAGTTTCTCAAGCACCTGTCAAACTTAAACTGAACTTCATCAGCAATGAAGAAATGATCGAAGCCACTCGCATATGGCGTAGCAATCACCAAAGCTCCCCTAGATTCCAAAATATACAGGTCAGCATTTGTGCACTGGAAGTAGGAATCCTAGCAAAAGTTTAGCAATTCCGGAAAACTTATAATGACAGAGTTAATTAGTCAGAAAATAGTTACGTACATGGTCCATAGGAAAGGTTAGACACTTTTTGAACATACCTGTCCGCGAGCCGCTCGAGGAAAAAAGCGGTACGTGATCTGAGGCGCGGCTCCGACAAAAATCCCTCCGACGAAGTGGACAGCGAACGAGGGCGCCGAGGACTTGGGTCTCAGCACCCATGCTCCCTAGCGTAAAAATGAGTCACCGCTAAGGGTAATATAATTTCTTCTGCCATTTCCGCATCTGAGCAACATCTACTTTAATGTAGTCCCATCTGAGCAGCATTGATTAGTACGAGCATGGCACCCATCAATCTACAAAACCCATCCTCTGGTCTTGTTCCTGCCTGTTGATTCCAGAACTAGGACCAGACACCTCATGTGCAGCAGCAGCGGCCCTTGTTGACGTACATGTTTTCTTTAGCCTCGACTCACGATCGCCAGGCAGGCTCCTCTCCCTGCCAACATTCTGACCAGACGCAGGGCCATTGTTCTCTTGTTTACCACAGATGGATGCGTTCCTTGCATCACCTTTTCTCTTCCTCTCGTTCACCACTGCTTCAGGAGCCACAGGAAGAGAGGAGTTCTCTCTGAGCTGACTTTCATGATCTCTTAGCTGAAGCATGCTCAAATGCTCAAATAAAAGAATCATATAGTAGAATCAAAGATAAATAGCACAACATCTTTAAAAGAGACACCTTTTGTTCAGCAACTAATCGTTGATGTTTTTGTTCCTTCAACTTGAGCTCCAACAATTTATTCTAAGAAAGGAAAAGGTAAATCAATAAAACAAATCCAAACATGTTGCAAAATCTAATGATGGTTATTGCTAGATTGGTAATAATATTTTTGATTTTTGCGCCTGTCTAAGTTTGCAGTCTAACTCCACGATCCGAAAAACAGATAAGAATTGGTACACAGAAATTCCAAGTTTCCTAACTAAATAAAACTGTCATTTGAGAATGTGCCTTGGAATCTAACAGACCTTCAAAATCTTTTACCTAATAAATATTTCAACAGGCTGTCAGATACAAGTCAAAAGCAATAACCAAGAAACACCAGAAGAACCAACTCTTCAAATAATTATATACCTTTTCTTGCAAGTTCGTGCAAAGTTGCTCTTTCTCTTTGGCTTTGGTCTCTGCTTCTTCAAGCTAACATCATTCAGCAGGAAAAATACAAATTACATATCATTAAGCTAGACTTAAGCAGGTTGCTAGCACAGTGTGCAAGTTATCATGAAAATTAACTTATGAAAATGCACAACTAAAACTCACCATATGTTTGGTCCTACGAAGTTCAACAGTATCAACTTGCTTCTTTGCTGGTCCCAATTCAATACACCGAGCACGGCTAGCAAATTTTAAAGAACTCAAGGTTTTCAATATATCACTATCAGCTGGGCTAATTTGCACAAACATTAACACTTTCGAGCCGCCTCCTATTATCAATGTTGAAAGGAACAGAAAGCAAATTAATCATATGGCTGTTAGCCTCACCTCCTTACCTGATCCTTGATCGGACCCTCACACTCCACTCAAATAGGAGGCGGCTCACCTTGTACTTAGCTCACCTTGTCTATAAATTGAAGAGCAGCTGCAGCTCCAAAGATTAAGCAGCACCATTCCTCTCGTGTGCTCTTCCTGCTCTTCTTCCTCTCCTGTTCTTCTTCAACCTGTGTGTGTGTGAGTGGAGTGTGAGGGTCTGATCAAGGATCAGGCAAGGAGGTGAGGCTAACAGCCATATGATTAATTTGCTTTATGTTCCCTTCAACATTGATAATAGGAGGCGGCTCGAAAGTGTTAATGTTTGTGCAAATTAGCCCAGCTGATAGTGATATATTGGAAACTATGAGTTCTTTAAAATTTGCTAGCCGTGCTCGGTGTATTGAATTGAGACCAGCAAAGAAGCAAGTTGATACTGTTGAACTTCGTAGGACCAAACATATGGTGAGTTTTAGTTGTGCATTTTCATAAGTTAACTTTTATGATAACTTGCACACTGTGCTAGCATCCTGCTTGAGTCTAACTTAATGATATGTAATTTGCATTTTTCCTGCTGAATGATGTTAGTTTGAAGAAGCAGAGACCAAAGCCAAAGAGAAAGAACAATTTTGCACGAACTTGCAAGAAAAGGTATATAATTATTTGAAGAGTTGGTTCTTCTGGTGTTTCTTGGTTATTGCTTTTGACTTGTATCTGACAGCCTGTTGAAACATTTATTAGGTAAAAGATCTTGAAGGTCTGTTAGATTCCAAGGCACATTCTCAAATGACAGTTTTACTTAGTTAGAAACTTGGAATTTCTGTGTACCCATTCTTATCTGCTTTTCGGATCGTGGAGTTAGACTGCAAACTTAGACAGGCGCACAAATCAAAAATATTATTACCAATCTAGCAATAACCATCATTAGATTTTGCAACATGTTTGGATTTGTTTTATTGATTTACCTTTTCCTTTCTTATAATAAATTGTTGGAGCTCAAGTTGAAGGAACAAGAACACCAACGATTAGTTGCTGAAGAAAAAGTCTCTTCTAAAGATGCTGTGCTATTTATCTTTGATTCTACTACATGATTCTTTTATTTGAGCATGCTTAAAGTAATGCCGACCTTGGTACCTCCATATTTCAGCTAAGAGATCGTCAAAGCTAGCTCAGAGAGAACTCCTCTCTTCCTGTGGCTCCTGAAGCAGTGGTGAACGAGAGGAAGAGAAAAGGTGATGCAAGGAACGCATCCATCTGTGGTAAACAAGAGAACAATGGCCCTGCGTCTGGTCAGAATGTTGGCAGGGAGAGGAGCCTGCTTGACGATCATGAGTCAAGGCTAAAGAAAACATGTACGTCAACAAGGGCCGCTGCTGCTGCACATGAGGTGTCTGATCCTAGTTATGGAATCAACAGGCAGGAACAAGACCAGAGGATGGGTTTTGTAGATTGATGGGTGCCATGCTCGTACTAATCAATGCTGCTCAGATGGGACTACATTAAAGTAGATGTTGCTCAGATGCGGAAATGGCAGAAGAAATTATATTACACTATATGCTCCCTAGCGTAAAAACAGGGCCTTAACCAACACAATCGGGACAGCCGCAGACTGGAATCACAGTACAGGAGACAGCAGCAGCCACCGAGACGCACACGCACCTCGACTTCGGTCCAATCTCCGGTCGAACCCCAGCCCTCCCGGGACTGCCTCGCCGCCTCCGTGATCACCCTGCGCTCCGGCCCCCAACAGCGAGAGGTTAAGCTGAGAGCGGGCGCGAGGTTGCCCCAGATGAACAGAAGAAGGGAACCACGGGACCGTCCTCCCCCCGCCTACCTCTCGATCTGGGAGTAGAGCTGAATCGACCCGTCGGAAGGCGCCGCGGCGGGGCGCGGCCCATCTCCGTCCTGCGACGAGCAGCACGAGATGGCGCGCCTCCTCCTCCTCCTCCTCCCAATCGACGCCGCGACGCTGCTCCGGGACCCCGCGAAGAGGCGTGCGGGCGAAGAGCCCGCCGCGCCGCCGCCCCCCGCGCGCCCGCACGGCGGACGCCGGCGGCGGAGACGCCGCCGCCGTCCTTATCATCTCCCCCACTCCCGCCGCTGCTCTGCAAGCCGTACGGGTTTTCCTCGTTGCGTCTCCGCTTCAACTACCACTCTACCAGTGCCAGAGTGCCCGAGTGCGGCTGTCACGCCACGCGGCACGCGCGCGCCCGCCCGCCCGCCCGCCACACTCGGCGCGGGCGAGCCCGCCGACGCGGCCCGAGAGCCAGCCGCACGATGCTGCCCCGGAGCGGCCCGCCCGACGCGTTGTCGGACGGGTCAAAGGTCGCACGAGGCCAGAACCAGAAGTGCCGCGCCGGGCCCGTTGGGGTGCGGGGGCGGGCCGGCCTTCGGCTTACGCCGCACACCACACCCCGACCCGCTGGGCTCGTATAACTTTGGGAAAAAGTTTAAATAACCCCCCCCAGACTATGATACGTTGGATACATAGGACTCTGAGGTATGAAACCATATACCAGACACATTAAACTTTTGCAAATGGTACAAAAAACCCCCCAAGACGGTATTGGAGCCCGGTTTTGCCCGCGTGGCTGTCCACCCTGGCTTCCCCCGCCACCGTGTCTCTTGTCCCCGCCTGTCAGACCACCATGGACAAAAGGGGAAGCCCAGCGCGGACCAAAGGGGCGGACCAGTCCCGGACGACTCTGCCTCCTCTGTCTGTTTCTCGGTCTCCTCGTCTTCTCCGAGGCGTCTCCGTCGTCTCCGGCAAGGCGCACGGCGGGTTCATGATCAGGAGGTCCGTTCGCTAAGCGGTCTGGCGCAGGAGCAAGAGGTTAGTCCCCGCTTTGCCGTTCACCCATTTTTGCCCCAAGGTTTGGTCGTGATTGGACTAGGTATGGGAATGAGGGTTTCTATGGGAGGGGAAATTTGGAAGTAAATGGCGATGAAGTAGTGTAGTTTTATGTATTCGGCTTGTTTGTAGTAGACATAGTTTGGATTTTAGGCGTTAGGGTTGTGGGTTTAGGTTATTTTGGTGGAAAGTTGGGGTTTTTTTGGGGGGTATTAGGTTCCTGCAGGTTGGGGTAAAAGTATACAAATGCGTAAGATTTTGATGTATGATTGCTGCACATGTTTTGATATTGCAGGATGGATAATCTTGCTGTTCGGTTTCACTTTGGTGGGTCATTTCTCAATACCGGTGGGCAGTTGCAATATGTTGGAGGGAGAACAGGGATGTCCGAAGTTGAGTTGGACAAGATATCTTATCCAGAGATCAAGGGTCATCTTGCTGATCATGTGACCCACTCGAGCTGCTACAGGTTGCATTGGTTGAAGCCTGGTTGCCAATTGTCAGATGGCCTTTTGTTACTTACTGATGATGCATCATGCCAATGGATGGCTGATAACATGACTGATGGAGGTGCTGCAGACATATATGTCGAGGAAGTCTATGGTATGCAGTGTGTTGAGCAGAGTCCTGAGAAAAAGGATAAGGATTGGAGGAGTTTTATGCAGTTCTATAGATCCCCACCTAAGATTTCACAAGACTACAATGAGGCTGAATGCTATATGAGTGGTAGAAGCGAATATGAGCAGAGCTATGTTGATGGTTCTGCTGATGACGAGGTAGATGATGCTGATGGCAATGCTCATGAAGACAGCAGTGACAATGACACATCAGATGAAGAGTACAAGCAGCCACCAGAAGATGACAGTTCTGCTGATGATGAAGAAGGCCAACAGTTCAAGAAATTTGCAAAAGAGATTAAGCGCAATATAAAGGCTAAGAAGCTTGGAGTCCATGGGAGCCAGCTTGGAGAAATCAGGCTTGAAGATGTTGTGGCCGAAGTGCCAAACTTAGATGATCCTGGTAGCCCATGCTACGACTCTAGTGATGCCTATTCCTATGAAGAAGACAGTGATGGAGAGACACAAAGGTGGAAGAGCATAGAGAACCGATATGACAGCAAGGCTGCAGTTCCTATCTTCACACTTGGAATGGCCTTTAGGAGCAGTAGGCAATTCAAGAAGGCAGTGGTGAAATATGGCATAGCAACTCACAAGCACATCAAGTTTGTAAAGGATGAGAAGAAAAAGGTGAGGGCTATGTGTACTTGGAAAGGTTGCAAGTGGCTGATATATGGTTCCATCACCAGCAGGTCTGAGTGGTTCAAAGTTGTTACCTTTGTTGATGAACATACTTGCCCACCAAGGAGAGACAACAAGTTGGTCACATCAAACGTGATTGCAAAACATTATTACAGTGAAATCAAAGATAATCCCACCTGGAAGGTTGGCCTTATCAAGAAAGCAGTGCTTAAAGACCTGCTTGCAGATGTGTCCATTGCCAAGTGCAAGAGAGCAAAATCATTAGTTCTAAAGGCTGCTCTAGATTCCATGAAGGGTGAGTACACTAGGGTTTATGACTATCAGGCCGAGCTTCTTAGGAGCAATCCTGGCTCAACAGTTGTGGTCTGTTTAGACCCTGAAATTGAGGACAGGCATGTCTTTGAAAGGTTCTATATTTGCTTTGATGCTCTGAAAAAAGGATTCAAAGCTGGATGTAGAAGGGTAATAGGATTGGATGGGTGTTGGTTCAAAGGTGCCAACAATGGGTAGTTGCTCTATGCAATAGGTAGAGATGGTAATAATCAAATGTACCCTGTTGCTTGGGCTGCTGTGGCAACTGAAACATATGAATCCTGGTACTGGTTTCTAGGGCTGCTACAGAAAGATCTCGACATCTGCAATGGAGGGGAAGATTGGGTGGTAATATCTGACCAACAAAAGGTAAGGAGTACCCTCTCTATGAATGGTTTCTGTCCTCAATTGTAGCAATTCCTTAATTGTATACATCTGATAATTGTGATGCTTCATATACAGGGCTTGCTAAAGGCAGTGAGTGAACTGGTTCCTAATGCTGAACACAGGATGTGTGCAAGGCATATATATGCAAATTGGAGGAAGATACATACAGATAAGGAGTTGCAAAAGAAATGGTGGGGTTGTGCTAAGGCACCTAATAGAATACTTTTCAATTACAATAGGGCCCGCCTAGCTCAAGATACACCACAAGGAGCTCAGGATATGATGAAGACTAGCCCTGAGCACTGGAGCAGAGCATTCTTCAGGTTGGGATCCAATTGTGACTCCGTGGACAATAATCTGTGTGAGAGCTTCAACAACTGCATCATGGATGCAAGATTCTTTCCTGTTATTTCCATGAATGAAGCAATTAGGAAGAAGTTAATGGTGAGGATTCAAGAGAACAGAGCAAGGGCAGAGAAGTGGACAGGGACAATTTGCCCTAACATTTTCAAGAAGCTGAAGGTCAACATCATAAGGTCAGGCAAATGTGATGTGCTGTGGAATGGAGATGATGGCTTTGAGGTGCAGATGAAAGAGAGTCACAGGTTCATTGTCAGCTTGGAGCAAAGGACTTGCTCATGTAGGTACTGGCAGCTTTCAGGACTGCCCTGCTGCCATGCCATCAGCTGCATCTACAAAGCTTCCAAAGTGCTGGATGAATTTATAGCTCCATGTTTCTCTGTGTCAGAGTACAATAAAACCTATGCTCATGTCCTCCAGCCAGTTGAGGGCCCAGCCAATTGGCCAATTTCTGATATGCCAAGGCCAGAACCTCCAGGTTTTGTCAAGATGCCAGGTAGGCCCAAAACTGAGAGAAGGAGGGAGCCTGGTGAGGCACCAAAGGGGACAAAGCTTAGCAGGGTTGGCACAAAGATGACTTGCAGGCTGTGTGGAAAATCAACTCACAATGCAAGAAGGTGTCCAAAGAACCCAGAAGCAGGCAAAAAAAAGAATGCACATATAAAGAGGGATGCAAAGAAGACGAAGAAAGATGGGCAGCCATCAACTTCGGCAAATCGACAATCTACATCCAGGGGTAAAAAGAGGAAACTTAGTGAGGTATGTGAGGCCCTCAGTGTCCTATGGCATTTTTGTTTCTATAAAAATTTACACCTCTCCATTTGTAGGACCTGGCTCAAGGCCCTGCTCAAGTTCCTGTCCATGCTCCCGCACAAGGTACCTGGGGCAGCCAGACAAGTTCCATTACCCAGCCAGCAAACCAAGGAGGGACATCTCTAAGGCGTTCAAGAATTGCCCATCTGTTGTTTGGGGACAACATCTAGTAATAGGCAGTAGGGAAGACAATAGTAATAGATCAGCTAGTTCAGTTAGTCTTTTGGATGAACAATGTATTATATTCAGTGTCCATGTAGGACCTGGCACTAGAAGTGCATGATGCACTTGTGCAGCCTTTTGGATGAACATGTCTTTTGCTTGGTCTTTTGTGAAAACTTCATGTAACACCTGACTTCACCAGTCCTTGAAGGGTAGCACAAACATAGATATGGATATAAGTGCAACTAACTGCACTTTAATTTGCACAAATTCATATGCTCTTGTTCCAGTTGTTCAATTATGCATTCCTATTGTGAACTGGTTTGAGATGCACAAAATGCACATTTTTATTGTGAACTGCTCTGAGATTCATTGAGGTCAACACAAAATAGCTCATTCATTCATTCATGCCTTACACACAAAATGCATCAATCCTGGACAGCACCTGACATCAAGCCATCACAACACCTAACATCACACCTAGCATCACACCAACCACAAATACACACACAAAGGGACAGACTGATCTGGACCTATCCCCTGCACACATCTTCATAGCCATTGCTTGTAGCAATTCATCCTTCTCTGCCAACTTCTTTTTCATTCCTTCTCGTTCTTCCTGCAGACTTTGGTTCATCTTCTTTTGATCTTCAAGCTCCCTGCTTACAGTCACATCAACACTCTGAAGCTCATCAACCTCATCTCTCTCTGCCTTCATCCTCCACACAGCATTCCGAAGATCTATCAACAAGGTCTTCATGAATTCAGAATGCTCACCATCAAACCACGAGAAGAACTTGCAGTCCATAGCTGACTGTAAAGGAACAAAGCACATCAAGAAGGAATTGTTCCTGAACCATTCCAAACAAAATCAACAACAAAGAGAGTCATCCTTACCCGTGCCCTGCTGCATCGGTAGTACCTGCGCCCCGGGTTGTCGTCGCTCCACGAAACCCTCCTCGGTGCCTTCAGCCCGCACCGGCAAATCACCGCAGGCGCATAGTCCAGAGGACCTTCGCGGGCAGGCACCGGCGGCCCCTTCGATGATGGTCGCGCCCCTGTAGAAGAGACCCAGGAGGAGGTCGATTCGGCCATCAGGTCGCCTCGCCGGCCCTAGGAGCCTTCCTCCCTCACCGGACCGCAACCTGCTCGCCTCCTTTTTCCCCGCCGCCGCACTTCTCTTCGCGCCAAAATAAGCCGGCTGCCCGCCTCCTCTTCCGCCCTATTTCAGCAGCGAGAGCACCTTGGTGGTCTGACAGGCGGGGACAAGAGACACGGTGGCGGGGGAAGCCAGGGTGGACAGCCACGCGGGCAAAACCGGGCTCCAATACCGCCTTGGGGGGTTGTTTGTACCATTTGCAAAAGTTTAATGTGTCTGGTATATGGTTTCATACCTCAGAGTCCTATGTATCCAACGTATCATAGTCTGGGGGGTTATTTAAACTTTTTCCTATAACTTTGCGTCCACGCCTGCCGCTTGGCTTGAGGTCGCTGCTCCTGCTCACCGGCCGCGACGACTGGACGGGCGATGCGACCGTGGGCGCGGCGCGGCGCCGGCGCCGGCGCGGAGGGAGGCGAGGAGGCGGGCTCCTCGAGCTCTGACGGGAACACCAGGAGCGCGAATGCGAGCACGAGCTCGAGCACCGCTGCTAGCAGCGGCGCGGCAGCGGCGGAGGGGCGGGGGATCACCCCAAGGTCGGCGGCCACCATCAACCTCAGCCAGGAGTACAGGCTCGCCATCCACACCGAGTCCTACCAGGAGATCTGGGATAAGATCCATGTAGACGGGGGCTGGCGACGGGGGGTGCGAGGCGGCGGCGGCAGCGACGAGGAGGAGGAGGAGGAGGAGGTGCTGGACAGGATCACCCTCGCCGGCGTGCTCCGCCCGGAGGAGGCGGTGGTGGAGCGCGCACTGTGGGACGCGCCCGACACGGAGCTCACCCGCCTCGCGGCGGACTACCTCCGCAGCACGCACAACGCGTCGCTGCTCTGCCTCTCGCTCCGCCGGGCGCTCCGCCGCGCGCGGGCGCTGTACGGGCCCATCACCGACCTCCTCGCCCTCATCCCGCTCTCGCCGCGCCTCGCCGCGCCGCACTGCGACTGCGCCTTCGACGCCTTCCTCCTGTTCGACCAAATGCCCAACCCGTTCCCGGCGCCCGGGGCCGGGTTCCAGGGCGTTCACCGGAGCTTCGCCGGCCTCAGGAACCACCTCGACCTTCGCCTCCTCAGTGTCCGGCGCAGGCGCCGTTGGCTCCGCTGCGCCAGGCGCGGGTCGGGCATCTGCCTCATCGCCTGCGCCACCGGCGCCGCCGTCGCGGGCCTCGTGCTTGCGACGCACGCCCTTACGGCGCTGCTGGCGGCGGCCCCTGCTTGTGCTGCATCCAGCTCCTGCTGTCCATTGGCAGCTTCGATGAAACGCCTGCAGAAGCACATGGACCGGCTGGACGCCACGGCCAGGGGCACCTACGTCTTGAACAATGACGTCGACACGATCGAGCGGCTGGTGGGCAGGCTCCATGCCACTGTGGAGAGCGACAAGATGCTTGTCCGCCTTGGGCTGGACTGTGGGCGAGGGCAGCATCACACCATAGAGGAGGTGGTGCGGCAGCTCAGGAAGAATCACCCCAGCCTGCTACGGCAGCTTGCTGACCTTGAGGAGCACATCTGCGTCTACTTTGCAGCTGTCAACCGTGCCAGATTACTCCTTGTGCACCACCTGAATGCCCAGTCTGATCCTGAGTCTCCATTGTCATGACTCTTGAGTTTATGAGTCTAACACAATACCTTCAAGAATAACTCGATGTCTCAAGACCTCATCTAACTCCAAGTGATCTGACACTGAGTCACCATTATTATGAGACCATGAGTCTCCAATGGTACCTGCCGTCAAGAATTAGTTGATGTCTCAGAGACCTCATCTATCACACTAGGTGATGCACAAATTTCTTATTTTAGAAAGGTATGGTGCATTATTATTATTAGCCGCGTGACATATTTTTTAAATTGTTTAGACCTTTTTGTAGTTCTATACATTTCATCTTCTCTACTTTCAGAAGTTATTGTGGGATTGTAATGGCACAATGTTTCTGATAGGCTCAAAGTGTTCACCAATTCCTTAGAACCGAATATTTGGACAATTGCTTGCAAGTATCATCATGACAGTTTTGTTGCAAGCAATGTGTTGCTTGTGCTATTCAGAGGTTCCTTCAGATACTTAACTTTGCATGCTGTTATATCTGTATTGATGTTTTGAAACTTGAAAGCGTCATCAAATCATCATGGTTGCTGTACTTCTTTATTCCCTTTTATAAGATTATCTTGCTTGCAGTATTGATATGGGATGCCAAGTTTCGTATGGAAATCCCATGTTGCTTAGTTGATTAAGGAATTTTGCAAGGATAATGCTTGCAAAATCGTTTCAATTTTTCAACTATTAAGGTTCATCAAATGGTTCGTGAACAATTTGCTTGACTTGATAGTATCTTCTTGCTTGCAGGGAAAACCAACTTATGATTTGTCAATCTTCAGTGATAGATTTTCCTTTTGCAACTTTATTTGTCTTATTGTGTTTTTCTGTTTTTTCTTTTCTACCAGGCACTTGTTTCTACGCTTTGCAAGTTGATAGAGTTTATACAGATAATTTTCTTTGCAATCTCATGTATTTTATTTTTACCTATATGGAATGGTTACTGAAATACTACTATACAGTCTGTATTAAATATATGACCCTTCGTGGAAATATTTGGTTAGATGCAGATATTTGTTATACGATTATAGTAGCTGGCATTCTAAGTAAATCATTGTATTTGCTTTGCTTCTACATTCTAAATGATGCTTACAACTTGCTACTTTTTGGAACTTGAGTTGTCAAATCCTATTGGCTATTGCTAAGGTGCTTCTGCAATTATCTCCACATTGCGTGGAAAAGCATGAATTCTTGTGTTTCAAACATTGCTTCTGTTGTGATTCTTTCTGAGGACAAGGGGAAAACCTTGCAATTGCAACTCAGGATCTGATGTTGTGGTTTTTTGTGAACTCTACATGTTTTATGTGAACTGACAGTTCAGTTTGGACTCGACTAGCATACAACACTACATTTACAGAGTCAAATCATATGTGTTTCCATCTCCAAGGGTACCCTTGATCGTATCTATCTTTCAACAACCAAATATGGATTTTGATCTACACCTCAACACTTTCACCTGAATTTGATTTTTCAGTTGTAAGTAGGTGCTTCAAATATTACAGGCTGTTTGCTACTCCCTCCATTTCAAAATGTAATTTGTTTTAGTTTGTCAAGTTCGTAGAAAAATTAGCTTTTCAAAAAAAGTTTGTAGAAAAATAGTGTAGCAACTTCCATAAATGCACTGTTTAAGATGTATGTAATTGCGGTTTTAATAAAACTAATTTGATGTTGATACATCTTTCTACAGACTTGCTCAAAATTAGGAAAGTTTCTTAGGACAAAACTAAATACCTTATTTTTGGGACAAGGGGTATTGTCATCCTTCCCCTGCGCTGCAACCTAGCTACATTGAACATTATATGATATTTATATGCCTATCTGGGAATTCTCTAGCCTTCACCGTTAATGCATTAACACAATTCAGCAAATCTTTACATTTTGGACATTACCCCTTGGTGTCATAATATTATGCTGCTATATAGTGCATTGTCAAGATTCCAGTGGTGAGAATCTTAACTGGAAATTCGTAATTGGTTTCAGCCATTGCTATGTATAGTTGAGGTTCATCTGGATGCATACATGCAATTATGTATTTCAATCTTGTAGCACCGAGGATTTGACATATCCATCTTCAGGATGGAAATAAAATGTAGTTTTCTGTTCGATTCCTCTGTTCTCCTTCGGGCAGCATCCATCTCTGGTGTTGACTGTTGAGTGTAGTGTGTTTACCATGACCAGTACTTAGGCTACACAATACCATGGTCCATGGTTGCTACATAGAGAAAATTAGCTCCATATTTTTTTTGTTTACAACATATTTGGCGAATTGGTGTTTTTATTTAGCAACTACAGTTATTTGTTGATTATTAAAGTACATGGAGAGAGGTTATGATGGAGCCCAAACTATCAATAAGACAATTTTAGGAGGCTATTGGTTTATGGAGAGTTTACTCCTAAATTTACACGTTGCGGATTTAGGGTCATTCTTTGTAAGTTACCCTGCTATGCAAGTTGTATCAGGCAAGCGGATCACAGATGAATCAAATAGCCTACTTCCATGCCAATATCCACATTTTATGCGTGAAGATGAATCCAAATGTTTTGGAATGTGAAAATGAATTGGATAGCTCAAATTTGAACGCTCATTGGGGATCAGTTGTCTGCAAGTATCCATATGTGTCAATAATGATTTTGATAAATGAAATCTTATGAGTAAAAATCTAAATCAATACAAAAAAAATAGATTTGTCTCGCTGTGCCCACTATGATTTTGATGTTTGGGATTGTATTAGTAACATTTACACTCTCGTCGTCACTGTGTAAAACTTGTTCCATTTTATGTCATTGTTGCACCAATTTTAGTGTCAAAACTTATTTGATCCATACCACTTGGAAGTGGTACGGGCAGCGGAACATAATGCTTATGAGTTATATGTACTGTGTCTTAACTCTGCAAGAAACACTTTTCAAAAAAAAAAACTCTGCAAGAAACCAAATAGCTAAAATAAAAGGCAAACAATTCCATATTCTTAGATGGTACGTAGAATGTTCTAATCATACCAGTGCTTACTGAATCCTTATCCTTTCACTTTTACGTAGCCCAGGGGCCAATTTTTGAGGTATTTTGTTTCAAGATTCTATGAAGTGTGTGTGTGGGGGGTGGGGGGGTGCTATATTTTCTGCTGCAAGTGTCATCAAAGTTTCCTCCAAAATTTGCTTGTACGCAAGCCAGTGCTAGTACTCCCTCCATTCACTTTTGATAGATATATTTTAAAAACTCAAATGTTCACAAATGATAGCTATATTTGCTAATGGCATGGGCTGTGGCAATAAATAGCACTGGTAACGAGGAGTTTCCAGTTAAAGCATTGGAGGACCAACAAAAAAGTCCGTGTTGTATTTATTATATGATAAGTAAAGTTGTTTTCCTTGGTCATTGTGTCAAGATGAAATATAGCTATCAAAAGTGAACGGAGGGAGTATTTTGGACCAGCTCAAAATGGCCTGTCGGTGGCCTATTGGTTCTGCCCTGCCTGCTGCCGGCCGATCCATTTTGTTCCCGTTTGACCAGCCGGCTTATGGGACCCATCTCATTTCGTGTAACGCGCCCGCGGTGACGGAGCCGTGAGCCAGCCGTAACGGCTCCGTGCGACGCGCCCGCCCGCCCCCATTAGGCGTTTTCCAACGGCACCCCGTATCCCTCCCCCCACCCTACGTAGGGGGGCTTTGGGGAGCGAGCCCTCCAATGGCTCCCTCCACAGCTCTCTCTATATACAGGGGGAGTTGAAATTTCCCTCATATATAGGGTGAGTTTCAACTCCCCCTATATCTCTAATCACACCGTTTCTTCGCGATATTAATCTCGTTTGAGCCCCGTAACACGATGATAATGCGTATTATGACAGTACAAATATTGTATGATTTTTTTAAAATTCAAAAACGTTAAATAAATAGTTAGTTAATGAGTGATAGTATATAGGGGGAATAGATATGAGGGGAATGGTTGGAGAGAAGGAGTTATAGGGGGAGGAATTTTTTGGAAGGAGATAGTAAAATATAGTAAATAGTACGTTGGGGGGAGTTGGATGGGGGAATAGTTGGAGAAAGCCTTAACCCGCGCGACCACCGGTGGGTAACGTCGTCACCCTAACGCCGCCGCCGTGCCCGGAAGCGGAGCCCGCCGCGCGTAACCCTAACGCCGCCACGCGCGGCCATCCATGGCCTCCTGCGACGACGACTTCGGCCTCCTCGGTGACGACACCCACCAGCCGGCAGCTCCCCCGCCCCAGCCCGCCACCGCCGCGCTGCAGCCCGCGGCGGCGGCGGCGGCGGCGCCGCCCGCCCAGGCCTTCTGCTTCGCCGGCGCGACCGTGGCCGCGGGCGCCGGCTCCTTCGCGCAGGCCCAGGAGGAGAGCAACCACCACGCCGAGCGCGGCAAGGCGGCGCACCACGCCAAGCGGGCCAGGGAGCGCCCCGACGAATTCAGCAGCGATGGGGGCGAGTACTGCTCCTACATCAACAGCGGCGGCAGCGGCGGCGGGGGCGGGGGGAAGAAGGGCCGCGGTGGCGGGGGGAGCTCGGGCGCGTCGGACTACCGCAAGGATCGGGAGGAGTGGACGGACGGCGCCATCAGCAGCCTCCTCGACGCGTACACGGACCGATTCGAGCAGCTCAACCGGGGGAACCTGCGAGGTCGGGACTGGGAGGACGTGGCCGCCGCCGTGACCGACGGGCAGGGCAAGACTACCGGGGGCAAGAGCATCGAGCAATGTAAGAACAAGATCGATAACCTTAAGAAGCGCTACAAGGTGGAGTGCCAGCGGCTCGCCAGCTCCGGCACCGGCGCCGTCAGCCACTGGGCCTGGTTCAAGAAGATGGAGCAGATCGTCGGGACCTCTGCGTCTCCTGCCTCCTCCAAGGCGCCTGTCGTAGTAGAGGATGAAAAACCGAGGCAGCAGCAGCAGCACGCCAGCAAAAGGTGGCCCATTTTGACATTTTTGCTTGATTAATTTGGGGATCTACTAGTCTCAGCTAATTTTTATCACTGTAGGTGTCCTCTTTCCAGCGCTGGCCCTCTTACTGTGGTTGGCAGCTCCAGAGCAAATTCTCTTTCAAATCCAAGATGGAAGAGGGTGCTTCTGAAGATTGGGGGCACTGCGTTGGCAGGAGCAGCTCCTCAAAATGTTGACCCCAAGGTAGTATAAATTAACTGCTGGTGCTAAATCTGGTTTTCATGCTGTCCTGAACTCCTGATCGTTTCACACTAAACTTGTCATCTTGTCAGATTATAATGCTGATTGCTAGAGAAGTTCAAGTGGCGTGCCATCATGGTGTGGAGGTAAAAAGAGCACATACATTTGATCTGAGTGGTGCATTTTTCCTATATGAAGAAACACTTGTCAAATTATATTGCATTCACTCCTATTAGGTGGCAATTGTGGTAGGAGGGCGGAATATATTCTGTGGTGACAATTGGGTAGCTGCAACTGGTACTGATCGAGCCTCAACGTACCCAATCGGGTAATTTTCTGACATTGCTTTCTCCTTTTTATTTCCTTTTGATATTTGTCCTGTCTGCTGCACCTACATTTTTAGCCTGACAGAATAATGATAGCATGCAACAAAAAATATTTGGATGGGTCCTACAGAATGAGACAAACGTTTTGTCGTTTTACTTCGTAATGTAGACAAACGCTTGGCCTTGGTTGGTTGTATTCCAGTGGACAGATTGATCGAGCAATTGGTTGGATCTGCTTATTGATTAGAATCCATTAGATGTTTCCTTAAGCAGATCTTTATGTATCGTACTAAACCGGCATTATATTGGCAAGTGCCAGTTCAAGTTCATAGTCTCGCTGGAGCCATATGCATCAGTGTAGAGTCTAATTTAATACTTGTGTAGTGAGTCACTGAGTTTAAGCTCTGTTACACGGACACGGCCAAAAGGCCACGTATCACGTGTCCGAGACGTCTCGGACATGGATACGGCGCGGACACGGCGTCGAGACGTGTCTATGGAGTATCGGAAAAAAATGGTAAATACATTGATACGTCGGCTGGACACGTCTCGGCCTGTTTTGGGGATACGGCCCAGCCCACGAAGCACCTGAGCCCCATATCCCACCTCGTGTGACCTAGCACTCTCTGCCCCCCACGCTCCCTCGCGCAGCGGCACGCACGTCCGCTCCCCCGACCAGGCGGCCAGACGTCCCTCCCGCACGAGCGCCGTTGCCGGCGACGAGCCGCCGCCCGCCGGCGACCGGAAAGGAGGACTGCTGGCTGCAATCTCCCATTCGCCGGTGAGTTTCCTCTGCTCCTCTGTTTCCCTCTCTGATTCCTCCCCCGATCTAGAGACCTCAATCTGTTCTTGCCTTCTTCTGTAGATGGCTACATTGAGCCATGCTAGTGCTAGTGCTGCTGCTGGAGGTTCTAATGCTAGCGCAAGTGCCAGTGGTAGTGTAGGATCTGCATCCACGATTGACATAAAGGCTCCATCGTGGGCTTATGTTACCATTCATGAGAATGAAGCACCTTGTGGAGGATGTAGAAGCATAAGCCATGAAGCATCGAACTGCAAGCCTGCAAGCTGTCCTTAATAAATTATATTAGTTTCCTAGATTTGTCTATGTTTGTTATGTATTGACTACTATTTGGTATTTGCCTATGTATGACTGGTATTGAACTTTAATTTATTATTATTGTGAACTTTGATATGCATTGTTCTTTATTTATTTATTAAAAAAAATTCTGAAACGTATCCACGTATCGGGGTTTTTTGGGGAAGTACCGTATCGCCGTATCCGTATCGGCCTCGATACTGATACACGTATCAGTGTCCGTATAACATAGAGTTTAAGAACCACAAGAGCTTTTTAACAAGATCATACTGTCACTGGTGCTTTCTTGACAACATTGTCCTCTTGAATTTCGTAAGAAATTGTTGACAAGTTGCAACAACAAAGACATTTTTTTTAAAGAACAGACATTTTTTTCTTTCTACTTTTAGGGTCATCTGCGTTGTTGGTCTGTGATGGAGGCCTGAATGGGAACAAGAATGCTATATAGTATTCAAGATTTTTCTAAGTTGTAAAGTCAAGTTGAGTAAGTAGCATGTGGACCGAGTTGAATGACTAGTCGCGACTAGCCCAGTCCATTAAGCCAGGAGAGCAGGCCAGCAAGTGTACCAATACTCACTAGTGCTGGTACTGCAGAGAAACTGAGCATGAGCATTTGAACTTGTAAATTGGTAACTTGTCTTCTTCCATAGGCAGACACACCTTTCAGTCTTAACTGAATAATGATAAATGGAGTTCAGTGTCCGTGGTTTTCTTTCGTATACATCTTTTAGCTACAAAATTCCACATCTATTCATCTTACATTACGCACGCTTGGATTCTAGCTTTCTTTCTATATTAGTCAAGGGCTTTTGGTGAACTGCTATTTCAGTGACATGGGTATATGCTTACACCTGCCTGTTTTAATTGTCAGAATGATGGCATCAGTAATGAATTCGGTACTTCTTCAAGCATCACTAGAAAAAATAGGTGTGGAGACACGAGTCCAGACCGCATTGATGATTCAAGAAGTTGCAGAACCATACGTTAGGCGGCGAGCAATACGTCACCTTGAAAAAGGGAGGGTTGTTATCTTTGGTGGGATTGGTGCTGGCATAGGGAATCCACTTTTCACAACAGATACAGCTGCTGCCTTAAGAGCTTCTGAAAGTATGCTTCTATTCATTATTCTGACTTGTCCAGTGGTCTTGCGCGTACAAATTCCTGTTCTTCACAGCTTTAATTTTGTTTCTATTAAAGCGGCAGCTGATATGAAGAGGAAATCTGACTAGATGCACTTTCAATCAGTCAATGCAGATGTTGTCCTTAAAGGTATTGTTGGTGATGATGAATATGGTTGCCCCCCTAGAGGCAATAGTAACACACCATTTGAGCACATTTCCTTCAGGGAGTTAGCAGCAAGAGGATTCAGCAGAATGGACATGACAGCAGTAACGTGTTGTGAGGAGAACAACATTCCTGGTTAGTACCCCTTATCAACTAATTATCAACAGAGTTGCTTTGCTGATGTATTAGCAGTTTAGATAAGATGACACTTGTGTCCGTATGTTTCTTGCAGTCGTCATCTTTAATATGTTAGAGCCTGGTAACATATCCAGAGCGATTTGTGGAGATCAAATAGGCACCTTAGTTGACCAGTCTGGAAGGATCACTTAATATTATGAGGATTTACTCTAGCACAGCTTGAGGACATGCCAATACTCTGGGGACCATCATGCATTTATTGCTTGCATGGATTTATCAAGTGGTGCAACGTGTTCATCAGACGGAAGCCTGCACCTTGATTTCTCTCAGATGCATGTTGTGTATTATGTGTTGTGTTAGCAACTTCCACATTTAAAAAAGTATTTATCTTGTAATACCTGTTCGTAATGTGGTCTGTAGATTAGTGGGAGGGCTTATGTAAAATAGTTCACGGGTACGCAAATCAGAATGTAGTGCTGTAAGCTGTAACGCTATTGTTCAATTTGTAGTGTTTGAGAGATCCTCTCGCACGATTATTTATTTTTCAATGATAAGATATTATATGCTATTGTCGTCTATATAGTGTCGATGCTTGTTTCACTTCTTTGTACCTGGTGCTATTTAATGCTGAGAGCTCGGTTTCAATGAAGAATTTATAGATACCAGTGTTTAAGTGCCACCCTGGTCTTGTTACCTTCAGACGCCATCACTCACCCGCTTTAGTCCTGGTTCCTGGAGGTGGTGGCTTCACTGAACAGCTATCCTTTGTCCTTTGCCTCCGGTAATCTCCGAGCATGTTATCTCCGGACCTGCTCACTTTTCGGTACAACATGTGGACTAGAGTAGCCGACGGGCGATGGGACTTAACAGCCTCCCCTCCTCATCAGCTTGTAAGTTGTCCGAGCATGTATCAAATTATTCTCCAGATGGAAAACAAAACCTTACATCAATGTTCTTTTCTGCAGATAAACATCTGGTGCATCCAAAGACAGGTCGATTGTACCTAGCAGCTGACTGTCCCCTCTATCTCCATCAAAGAGCCAGACAAAACAAGGACAGAAGAAATTAAGGCGCTGGAACTGTGGATATTTTAGATATTTCCTTGCCGCTTTCTAGTTTCAAGACCCATACAGAGGTTAGTCAATCATTTTCCTTATCTGGAAACCATTGCTATCTTGACCCAGGTACAGTAGTTAATTAGCACAAGATTATCGCACCAACTTTTTCCCACGGGAATTTTCAAACTTCATAAATGTTAGATATTTTAGAATCTGGCATGACACAGTTTGCACTTGCCCCTAACAAGATGTCAACACACTACTGTGTACAGGTAAAGCATTGGGTGCGTCCAGTACAAAGAGGCTGATGGCATCTAGCAACTGATGATTATGGCATCTATCGTCTATTCCTAGCGCAGGACAAAAGCAAAAGTAGAAAAAAAAAGGGCAGTGGTGGCATGGATATTTAAGATATTGGGTTTTTTTGGATTGACACCATTGCAATTTTGGAACTTTGGAAGAATATCGTTACTATTCGCCTAATTGGAAGCAACTTGAAATTTGTCACTGGAACACCATGGAGTACGTATCCGATGGACTCGGGCCCAGCCGCAGGCGTATACCCCCTGTCCGTTTTTCCGTATGGCCCATTTTGCCCCCGGGTCAAGAGGAAAAGGGCGTCGGCCTCCTCTGTCTTCCGCGCCCGACCACTATTGTATTCCTCCTCGCCTCACTCTAGGGTTAGGTGCCTCCTCCGCCGTCCATGCAGACTCCTCCGGCCGCCGTCGACGCCGCATCCGCCCGCCGTGGATGCTGGTTCCAGCTCCGCCTCGGCCGTGGACGCCAACTCCTGCTGCAACGTGGACGCCGCATCTAGGTCCGCCTCCGCCGTCAACGCTGCCTCCAGGTCCGCCTCCACCGTCGACACCGCCTTCTCCTCGGTCATGGCAGGCACGGGTTCAAGCTGTTCGCATCAGAGGAAGGCTCTCCCTCTCATCCAATGCCCCAAGTGCCACGCGCCGGTTGCTAAGTACAGGAGCAAGAATGACAACATCTACTACAGGTGCTCCAACAAGTGCGGTGAGTTCTGGTTCGAGGCTGCATATGAGCTGTATTTGCGCGATAATCATCGACATCTATTAGAGAGCTCTGTCGGTTCTGGGCACATTCAAGAGGTCGAGCAGTCTCCTACGCCTGGTATTCAAGGACAACAGCAGGTGGTTAGTGGGGAGTTGAGGATTGTAGCACTTGACTTGAAGATGCAACTTGGTGACATCAAATTGGAGATTTCCAACCTGAGGAACGAAATGAAAGAACTAGCAGATGAGGTCAGGAAGGGTAATAGTCCAATTGTGGTGGGCAATGCAGCTGTTTTTGTTGTGTTTTTGGCAATGTTAGGTGCTCTCCTAGTGGCAATGTTTCGAAAGTAATGAGGAATGGTCATGTAATGTAGCTGTTTTAGCTTAGAGTTTGAACTTCATGTCATTTGGTTGTAATTGGAGCTTGATTTATGTGCAATATATGACCAAGTTTCAGCATCTTGTTTGGAAATAATCTGAGATGTGTCAATTGTGACAGCATGTAACTGATGAGCAATAACATGAGCAGTAATATGAGCATGTAACAGATTGCACCGAAATTGCACAGATTGTAATATTTGACAGCAATACATGAGCATTTCTGACATTACAAGTTCACCGAAATTGGACTGAAGTTCAGGTTGCACATAGTTCACCGAAATTGGTAACTAGAAGCAGTACATGAGCATTTCTGACATTACAAGATCATAATTAACTAAGGGTAACTAGTACCCAGATTACATTACAGCAATGAACATAGTTCGCATTTCAAGTCTCTTCCCAAAAGCACCAAGACAACATTGAACATCACACTGTCAAGCAGTCTGTCAAGCGGACTCTCCTTGGAATAAAAGTTTCCTGATGCTGGACACAGCCGTGGGAGCTGGGTTTGCCTCTGCCCTCTTCTGTTTCCTCTTCACAGAGGTCTTCTTCTTTTTGGGGGTGGCCTTCTTTTTCTTCTGTTTTTTTTCTGTTTCTTCACTTCTGAGGGGCCAACATCATCATCTGTGGCCTTCTTTCTACAAGTATGGTTGCAACAATTACAGTTAGTGCACATGAAAGGTTCTTATGCTTCAATGAAATGCATTAGTTTCCAAAAAAATCTTACCTTTTGTTCCTGTTTAACCCTTTTTCACCATCTTCACCAACCTCTGCATCTTTGAAAGTTTTGGCAAAATGGCCTAGTGCACCACATCTCTTGCATTTAACCTTTTTCTTGGTGGCCCTTTTTTCTAGGCACCCTCTAATCCTTTGCACATTTGGCCTGCCTGGTCCTCTACCCAATAATGGTGGATACACTTTGTAACCCAGATTCACTTCAGGCCACCGGGACCTATCTGGTATTCCTTCAACTCTGGCTTCATAAGCTTTTTTGAATCTAGCCACTGAGTAGTACTCATGAACATAATCTTCAATTTTTATCCCCCTATTGGACAGTATCCATGCCAAGGCATGTCTACATGGCTTCCCAGTAACTTGCCACTCCCTGCAAAAATAATTGTGATTCTGCAGATCTACTGTTTGCCTTTTCTGGTTGTTCCATTGGTCCAAAAGTGTGACCTCAGCTATGTAATTATCACTCATTGACACTTTTATGACCTTGAGTTGGTTGCTAATTAGATTCAACTCTTTCATGATATTAGGTAAAATTCCTTCGGGCCACTGCCTAGCCAATTTCTTTCTCAAGTACCTCTTCTCCATTATGAGCTCCCTCAGCTTGTCCACTAGTTCATGCAGCAGCAAACCCTTGAACTTCTTTATTTGAGCATTGAAACTCTCTGACACATTATTAGTCAAGTAATCACACTTGCTGTTTTCAGAGAACCCACATCTGTACCATATCCTATTGTGGTGTGTCTCAAGATACTCAACTATGTCAGTTGCAAACTCATATATTTTCCTCATGTGCCACTGGAACATGCCATTTGTGTAGCTTCTAGCAGCTGGATACAGGTGATCACTGAAGACATCACCTGAAAAGTGCTTCATAAAGTTTTGGTGCAGGTGTCTCATGCACTCCCTATTTTCAGCATGTGGGAATGCTGCACCTACTGCCGCCTCTAAACCTTTACAAGCATCTGTACAAATAACCAGGTTTGGAACATCTCCAATGGCTCTGTGCAGCTGTTCTATGAACCAAACCTAGTTGTTCTCATTCTCTTTATCAAAAATTGCATATGCAATGTGATACAGCCAATTGTGCCCATCTACACCAGTTGCGGATGCCAACTGTCCTCTGTACTTGCCATACAAATTGGATGCATTAACACCTATAAATGGTCTGCACCCCTCTAGGAATCCATCAATACAAGGTCTAAGAGCTACAAAAATTCTGAACCCTCTCACACTCTATCTGCACTATGCTGCCAGGTGATGACTGATCAATCTGAGCTTTCCAGATGAAAAGAAGTTGAAAACTCTCATCATACTTTCCATGGATCTGCTCTAGTGCTACCTTCATGCCTGACCATGGTTTGGAGTACTTGAGTTTGATACCATAATCCTCCTCTAATTTTTCCTTACAATCCTTTGGACCTTTAGTTGGATTTCTCTTCAGCCAATCCCCCAACCTATCAGTTTAGTAGTAGGACAATTGTGCTTTGCAGGCAATACTTTGATCTGCAAATAAGAAAAAAACATTATTAGTAATTTATGGTAGGATAGTGCAAAACAGGAATACAAAATACAAGGACAATTCACCTCTATTGCCTTGCCATGAGAGATTCTTGAAGCATGTATGCGCCAAGGACATCCTTCAGCTTTACACTTGGCAATGAACCTAGTCTGGTCTGTGATGACTTTGGCAAACTCAAACCCTGTCAGAACTGCATAATGCCTAACTGCCTTCCTAAATGCAACAATATCAGGAAACCTTTCTCCCACTTCTATCTTGGGATTTTCTGGATCATGGATAACCTGAACCTCCTCTGGATCTGCATCATTTACCTCTGCCTCAGGAGAAATTCCTCCTTCAGCATTGGGAACCCCATCAAATTCATCAGCATCATGAAAAGAAGGATATTCAGCATTGTTAGATGGTTCTGGGGCTGGATTGTTAGCTGCCTGAGGAGATGGTACAGGCATGAACTGAACCTCATCATCAATTCCAACATACTCCTCAGCATTATCAAAGATATCAGGCTCCATGTCAGCCTCAAGCTCAGGCTCTGGATCTATTGGTAAAAATTTTGCCTCCCCAGAATTATGGTCAATAGGATCAGCAGCATCATTACCAAGTCCAGCTGGCATGTCTTTGCTATTGGGTGGGATCTGATCAGGGTTATCATCACCAAAAGAAACAGGTGGGATCACACAAAGTGGCTCTAAAGCATCAAACTCATCAGCCTGTCTATGAAAACTATCAAAAACCCCAACAATAAAGTCGCATTGCATCTGGTCCTTATACATTTCGAAAATGTCATGCATATGCAAATCATTCTCTAGCTTGACATCTTCCCCCAGCCTTTTGTCATAGAACCATACACTATCAGACTGACTACTAGACCACTGGAACTCATTGCGCAGGTTATTCATTAGCAAGTCGAAAGAAAAAAGAACCTACTTCAACATCCCACTTAATCACGCGTCTCTTTGTGTATGCTTTTCTACCACTACTGTCTGTGGAACTGAATCCTTCAACTTTAAGAGCTAGTGAGAACAATGAAACCCTAGCAACAAGAGAAAAATCCCAAAATCGAATCAATCACTATCGATAGACTAAATCCAAAGCAAATCTACTGATACCGTTCTCACAATCATTCACTAAGCAACTAAAGGAGGAGGAAGATCCATACCCACCGTCGTTGTCCGCCATCTCCACCGGACAGCGCAACGGAAGGCGTGGCTGCGGATCACCCATTGCGGTCTACAGGGTCCATCGCAACGGGCTTCGGATTGGTTCTTCTCGCCGCCGGCCCCGGAGTTGGAATCGCCGCCGTCAGCTAGGGTTTGGGGAGCACAGCGGCGAGGGAAAGGGGAAGGACGGAGGAGGAAGACGATAGCGGTCGGGCGCGGAAGATAGAGGAGGCCGACGCCCTTTTCCTCTTGAGACGGGGGCAAAATGGGCCATACGGAAAAACAGATGGGGGTATACGCCTACGGCTGGGCCTGAGTCCATCGGATACGTACTCCATGGTGTTCTAGTGACAAATTTCAAGTTTTAATGGTACGCTTCAAATTAGGCGAATAGTAATGGTATTCTTCCAAAGTTCCAAAATTGTAATGGTGTCAATCCAAAAAACCCTAAGATATTTCCCTGTCACTTGCAAGGCCCATATAAGGTCAGTCAGTCATTTTCCTCGGCTGTGCCATGGCTTTTTTTCTTTGCTGTATGCAGATGTACAAACAATAGTTAATTTACATAAGATAACAACAGCATTTTTTTCCACTAAAACTGTTCTAATTACACAAAAATTGATATGTTTCTGAATGTGGGATGTAACATGAGGCACAGGCTTTTGGCACAATCGCACATGCACCTTAGATAGCTACACACTCACTGTAGTCTCATCCTTTGAACCTTATACGTTACACATTTACAATGTTCTTGTAGCCACCTGTCTCACGAATGCAAACTAGGAGATTCTTTTGGACCTAGTTCCTAAAAATACAGGACATCAGACGCTTTCTCACTATGGATGGAAGGTGGTGCTGGGGGTGCTAGCTGATTACATCATCGGCCAGAATTGCATATAGTTCAGCCAAGCCGGTGCGTTCCCTGACACCACTGTGCTGGCCTCGCTTGCTCCATTAGAGGACGACGATGGAGCAGCCTGACCGGCAGCTGAAGATTTGGGGCACAGGAAGAAACTCCTGGAGCCCAGTTCCATAACCTTCGCCTTTGGGTCCAGACCTAAGCATTATTTAAAAAAAAAGATAAAATTTTCAGTGGATGACTAAAATTATGGAAATAACAACAAAAGAATCCAAATATCTACTCCCTCCGATTAAAATACTGCTTGTCTTAGCCTCTTTTAACACTTGTTCTACACTTTTAATCAGGAAACTTATGTCATATTTAGTCTAGGCTTACTCTTCCTTTGCATGAGGCCCTGTTTAGTTTTCAAAAAAATTCCTACAGTACCTGTCACATCGAATCTTCGGACACATGAATGAAGCATTAAATGCAGTTGGAAAAATAACTAATTATACAGTCTAACTGATTAGCACGAGATGAATCTTTTAAGCCTAATTAGTCCATGATTGGACAATATTTGTCAAGTACCTTGTCAAGTTATCATTTCACCTACTTAATTCTATGGTCAACTCTAGAACAAGTGTTATGAATGGTACAAGTTTATCTTAAAGCAGAGGTTCAGCAAATCGAGCTTGTACTAGGCAACCGTGCTTCTACGCTGTCTGCACTCTTTTGTGGCTCTGAGCTGACAGATCATCAAAACTAGCAGGAAAGGCCCATGGGCTCAGTTGTCACTGATCTGTGGGGACCACAAGTCAACAAAATGAGGATAAGCTGTTGACAACTCAATGCATCGAGTGAACTTTGGATGAAACGATCTTTTCTGTCTGCAGTAGCTTGGGGATAAGTTGTGTTGATCTGGTAGCTCCGTTTTGATGTTTATTAGAGACTATGATGTGATGAAAGCAGAGACGGAGGGTGCGCTAAAGAGGATCAAAGCGACAAATTAAAGCGTAGCGTGGCGCAGAGGAGAATTGAAGATGCAAGGAACGTACTCTCCAAGCTGAACTGGGAGTAGTGGAGTCCGAAGGCGGCCGGGTCGGCGGACGGCAGCAGCAGCCGGCGGCCTTCCTTGACGTAGAGCGCCACGGCGGCCGCCACCAGGTCGGCGACGGTCCACTCGGCGGACGCCATGACGTGCAGCGGCCACAGGCTGCGCTGCACGGCCACGCTCACCAGCACCTTGCTCGGCGTCCTCACCAGCCCGGCCTCGCCGCCGGCGCGCGGGGGCGGGGACCCGGAGCGGAAGCTCGCCCCCCTCACGCCGGCGAGCAGGTCCGGCATCGTCTTGGGCCTCTGCTTCTGCAGCTGGTGCCGCTGGTCCACGCCGCGGCCGTGGAACGACGCCGACCGCTGCCGATCCGCCCCCGCCCCCGCCGCCGCCGCCTCCTGCCGCTGCCTGCCGCGCGAGCCGCCGCCCTTGTCGCCTAGCGCCGGCGGCGCTAGAGGAGGCATCGTTCGTTCGTCGCGCGCGGCGCGAGAGCACCGGTCGCCGGAACAGCTCGGCTCCGAGCGGTCGAGGCGACGAGACCAGCTGGTGACGCGCGGGCGCGGGCGGGTCACGGCCGGCGGCGGCAGGAGCAGGACGCGCGGTGGCCGGACGACGAGGGGGCCAATGCGAAGCTGAGCATGCTGCAGTCGGAGGCGGCCGCGGTCACCATGCGGGAAGGTTCCGAGAGACCAGGATCAGAGAGGGCTGCGAGAGCAACAACCAGCCAGCAGGCAGCAGCGGGCGACTTGTCCTGGGCGAAAGCTGGGAAAGGCAGGCGCGGCGCGGGGTATATAGAGACGGGACTCCACCACCCATCAATAATTGGATTTGGATTAGCGCGCTGTGCCGGGTAATCACCCAGGAATCTCTGACTCCGATCCGGGACAAGGCGTCGAATTAGCCCATGTCCTGGGAGCCACCGGTCGAGCTGAGCAAGGACAGTGATGGTGGTTGCCGTCGCGTTGAACACGCCCGGGCGGCGACGGCTGGACGGACGGCGACCAGCGAGCCCGCGACGCCGCGCGGCGCGGCAGCCCGGTGGCGCGTCCCGATCGGGCAGCCGCCCAAGATTCCTCCCCTCCCGGGGTGGTGATCCTCCCTATAGTTTTTAGAGCAAATGATATCCGCTTATACAGTTATACTCTATACTAGTCGTGATCTGTCGTGCGCAGAGCTCGATCGCTCGGCGTCATGTGTGTTCCAGTACAGCGTGATTGGCGGCGTGGCTACGGGGGATTCTCGGGATCGCGGCGGGAAAGGAACGGGTCGGGGGGGAGATGCCCGGCCCGGGACATGGACGGGGACGGGCGCGGTGGAGCTCGCGACTGGGGGAGGCCGGGGCGGCCTTGCCTGGCTGATTGCGCTGCGCCGATGACGACGAGACGACGACACCGCGCGCGCGCCCAGATAATGCCCGCCCCGGTCTCGGCCGCCCGCATCTACCACTCGCTCCCGGCGGCTCGTGCTGCCGCCCCGCGCGCCCGTGCGGGGCCGCTGCCCGCAGCTTCGGATCGGTTTCCACTGGCCAGAAAATGAAGCTGCTGCTGCTGCTGCTGCGCCATCGGACGGGACGATCCAGAACGCGCGCACGCTCTCGACGCTCGTGGAACACGCCAGCTGCACGCATGGATTGGCGAGCCCTCGCTCTCCGGCTGCAGCGGCGGTCATCCCGCGCCCTCACCGGCCACGGTGGCCGCCGGCTAGCTGCAGCTGCTCGACCGGTGCGTAGCTAGGTAGGCGGGCGGCTAGACTAGGCAAGGTGATCGAGGCGTCTCGTCCTCAACCTCCCGCGCTCTCCCGTCGCCCTCGATGTCATGTCACCCCTTCCTCGCCTCTTGGTGTCATCTAATTTTGTCAAGAACCTAGGCATAGCCGCGTAGGCGCAGCAAGCTGCAGTCCGGTTCAAGCGCGCAACGTGACGGCTCTCTCTCTCTCTCTCCTCCGATGCTTACCGCAAATCGCAGCTGCAACTGCAAGCAACGACTTTGTAGGCGATCTGTGGAAACTGGGAGTGGCGTGGTTGGAGAGTTCGTAGGCGGACTTCAATGCTCTGACGTTTGCTTGGTCCGTTTTTGAGGACTACACGATGCTGGGGAAGTGGGCCAATTGCGTTCTTTTACCCCTGCACGTCAACATCACTTGTTTCACCCTCGGTTTAGCCATGATTTTGCCTCTGTTTTTTATAAATGATGAAGGTATCTTTTTGATTCGGTGGGATTAAATAATATTTTTTTTGAAAAGAAAAGAAGTTTGGGAAATTGGAAAAGATGAAACTACCCCTGCGGGCTGCACAATGGAAGCTCCAAAGATTATGTCGTGCTGCGAGGAAAGAACAAATTACTTACTCCCTCCATTCCAAATTATAGGTCGTTTGATTTTTTAACACCAAATTTAAACACTCATCTTATTCAAGAAAATTTGTACATGCTAAGACATTATAAGGATCCAAGATAGCCTGAGACATCGGAAGAAATGAAGCCATCAAACCACAGAATATAAAGATGATCCAATTAGAATCATTTCATGAATTTGAAATTGGCTCAATTTATATGACACTAAAATTTAGTTCTCAAGCTATAAGATTTCTAACGCATCCAAAATTATTAGAATCCAGTTTGCAACAAAAAGTTACCCCAACATGTCTGAAAATTGCCCTAATTGAACTTCTATAGAAACAACTCGAGAACTGGTGGTTAAAGTACGAGGTTCTTCCACGTTATGGCTTCTCAGCGCCTTGCGAGAAACAAAGACAAATGATACGTCCAGCTTTGAACATCCGTTACTTCCTAGAAAAAGAAAAAGAAAAAAAAGGGTGAGTTTCTCACACTGTCAAATCAGGGCTCTTATCATACAACAGTCCAGATTTCTGGTATGTACCAGCATTTCACCCATTAAAAAAAATTGTCATAACTCACTGAATAGCATAAGTCGGACAGAAACCAGGCTGTATAGCCCAACAAGTTGCAGAGAGCCATGAGACAGAACACCTGCCAGCTTACAAAAGCCTTCCAGATCACCTTCAAAAATTCGATTTATTCCTACTCAAATTTAATTTCAGCTCACAGAGAACTAAACCCTGCGTTGTTTTGGGAGTCTGCATCCATTATGCGGAAGTTGGGTGACATCGTGGATGTACATGATAGGAGATTGATCTCTAACTCTTTCCCCTCGAAAACCTTCCCTAAAGCCCAGGATCACTTTCTTCTTCTTCTTGAAAAAAGAAACCCCTTTCACTTTCATGACAACAGACCTTAAACCCATCTTCCTGGCAGACCGCCCAACATGTTCGGCAGTTGCTTCAGCAGCATATCGAGAGAGACGAGATCGACCTTTTCTGTCTTCCAAACAACCAGCAGAAGCTCCAGTCTTTTTATTACCACTAGCATCTGTCACCGTCACAAAGGTCTTATTTTTCTTCAATAAGACATGGATAAAATCTCTCTTCTTCTGTGAATATTGTTCACGTTCATTAAACATTCGCGAAGTAGGAAATGGAAAGCGCCCCCCAAGGTTGAAAGGCCTCTCTCCAGCAGCTGTCTTTAACCTTTATGTCAAGTCAGAATTACAGACAATGATCAGTCATTGAACAAATATACATGTGTACATGGAAATATCAGCTGCCTACTTACGTTGTCCCACCATTATCTGCATTATTGAAGTTGGCCTGTGTCTTAGTAGAATGTAAATCTTGACGCATAAAATTGAATCTGTTGAAATTCTGATGTGGCTTCAATTCTGCAGCAATTTCAGGCCCAGAAGGCGGGGAACTCTGGACAGACAAAATTTATTGTCATAATTCTGGTCAGTAGTGATTGATGCAATGCAATTTCGGTATTCTAAGATAAATGAGGCATAATTCGAATAATTCATGAGAACGGAAAATGAGATAGAGCATTAAAGTTCAGCAAAGTCTCGGACAGCATTTCATGTATGGTCAAGGTCAACACTAGTACCACAGACGTGTTTAGAAAGAAATATACGTATTTATTCCTTACAGAAAATAAGAAAATGATAGCTATATAATTTTACTTATAGGAACTCATGTGAAAATGTAGCTGACTTGTGCACATTGTCATCTAAATTTCAAGCTCCATTGCCAAGTTCATAGTTACTTTATCAGCACTTGCGTAGGCTTGAAGATGAGAAACCTACACCTATATGTGATAGTGACATTACATGAGGGACTGAACATTGATCAATGCCACCACCAAAGCTGTAGCATGATGCGATGGAACATGGCCACATTGGCAGCAAATTTACATCTTCTAGTCAGCAGATTGGGATCAAATTGTTAAACATATTTTTTATCAAAATGCTAAAGAATAAATCCCAACCCATAAAAAATTCTAAGATTGACAAACTTTACTTTGAAAATAAGAAATTACAAGAGTGAAGTTGTGTACTCCCTCTAGTAGGATTTTTTTTCTCAAACATGCAGGATTGCTGTGTATCATTGCATTAACAGAAGAAAAGGAGTCATGCAAACATACACATCCCCTGCATATAAATCACATTTGCGCCTGTTTTGCACAGGACAAACACAACTGGACCTGCAGTAGGATATTTTTAACACTTTGGACCTACTCCTAAGGCCAAATTGCTTTTATAGTACTCTTCACAAACCGTTTCACAAACATACGATTGCTTAGCTCCAGATTACTATTTTACCACTGATCCATTCACCATCTTGGCTACATCATTGCACTATGCCATACGATTCAAAACTCACGGCTCACAAACAGCAGCGAAGCTAAGATAAAATTGGCCCTTATGCACCTTCCATTGCATTTAATGGAACAGATATAATTTATATGGTAAAATTCAGTCAGCTAGTAGAAAAAAAAATCACCATTGTGCAAGTGCACCAGGGAGAATAAACGTAGCTTCGCCCCTGCTCACAACAGACCTGGTCCTCCCTAACATTATCTTCTCTCTTTCTCCATTGTTCTCCAGCACCACCGCAGCACTGTAACCGCCACCCTCACATCCTGCCTGTGGCAGCTCTTCCAGCCTTGGCACCCCCAGCTGTGGCTCCAGCACAGCCAGCCTTCATGTTCCTGACAGCCGTGGTGCTGCGGTTGTGGTGCCTCCTCCTTCCTCACTCCAAGCCCAATGCCTCCCTTCCCTTCCTTGCTGGCTGCTCCCAGTTGTGGTGCGAGATTGAGCTGAGCTCCCATGTCGGGTGAAGGAACAACATCAAATTCGGGCCAAGCTGCAAGATCCCGGCAGCATGGATGAGGTGCCATCTGTAGCCACACAAAACTCTAGCACCTCCGGCGTCACGAACAGCTGTGGTGTAGAGCAGAAGGGAGAGCAAGCAGAAGGGAGAGGAGTTACAGACAGGAATTCTTGCCGACTGCCAGATGGGAGGAGGACCGCAGGAGAAGAACCAATAACAGAGCAAAACGGTGAAGAGGATCTATGTGCGATCTGAACCATTCATTGCCAGTCATGTGGGTCAGTGCTAGATGGAGCAAAAACTGGGAACTTAGGTAAACCAGTTCCAGGTGGAATTGATGGTACATTTGCAAACAGAGTTCATGATAGTGGTACTGAGGCAATTTGGCCTATTCTGAACTGCACCTACTATTCCAGCCTATCTTCGCAAAAAACTGATGTGAGACATCAAACATAGCAGCATTCATTTTAATTTAGCTCTACCAATTTCATGAGATCATTCATACAAAGAAAAGTGTTGCTTGGGAATAATGTGTAGCAGAACAAGGTGAATTCCCCCAGCGAATATTGGCACTACAGGAAAGAGGTGATTCAAGGGGGGTTTTCTGATAAAATGATTTTCTGCACGCATGACAGTTGACCCATAAGCTGAATTCAGAAGATGACAGCACTACTGCACCTCATTCAAAAAAGGACCACCTGAAGGAACCTCTATTTTACCAGGAAAACAGAAAAGGGCATGATGCGTGGAGCATTTCTTCTACCGCAAAACCAGATATTTCAACCATGCCCTTGATTAACCTAACACATCGAGGATGAAATTGATGAAGTGAATTGGGATGAGGTAGAAATACCTTGTTGGGTCCAAATGCATCCGAGGTGAAGCAGCGCGGGAGGAGTTGGCTATGGAGCAGCCTTCCTGTGAAATGTCCATCTGAGGCTTGCCGAAGACTCTCCCCAAGAGATGCAGCTCGTGGTGCCACCGCTAGCGACCGGCGGAGGGCGAGGTGGGCGGATGAGAAGATGGCCATTGTCCTCGATCTCCTACTTAAGATGCAAGAAGAGTAGAAGTCAACAAAATATTTCAGATCTGAGAAGAATAAGAGAGACCAACAGAAAGAACAAATAACAGCGTGGAGCTGCTTTGGTTCTGTTTTTTCTGTGCAGTTATTTCTGAGAAGCTGAGAGTTTGGCAATCTGATTTTGTGTTGAGAGGTTGTCTGTGCTGATTGTATAATGACATGTTCCCAATTTTACAAAGGCAACTACACCATTAGTCATGCGCTACCAAAGCCGCGACAACAGAATCAAGAACAGCACACACACCACTATTACAGTTGAAGCACTTCCATCGTACGTAATACACTAAGCGGCACGGATACGGATACGTGTATCGGTATCGGAAGGATACAGATACGCGGATACGGCAATTTCCCAAACAACCCGATACACGGATACGTTTTAACTTTTTTTTAATAAATAATAATAGTGCATTATAAATTACAAAATAGATATTCTACTATTCTAGTTCAACATTAAAGGTCTATTACAGTCAATATTCTTGTGTAGCTAGTGCTTTTTGAAAATGGATAATAGTTGCATCTCCATAATATATTTCTTCCACCAGGTTTAGGCTTCTCTAGAATGGCGACATGATCCCACAATGGAGCCCTGATATCAGTTATTTGTCTGGCCCCAGATCCAACACTAGAACTAGCAGCAGCACTAGCACTAGCACTAGCACTAGTAGCACTCAGATTTGGAGATGCCATACTGCTGAAATTGAAAGCTCTAATCAGGAAAATTTGTAAGGAACAAGAACAGGGGAAGGGAGAGAACAAGAACAGGGGACGAGCTCCTTTGCACCTTGAGCCGGGCGGAGGTCCTTTGCAGCAGCCAGGCGGGCGGAGGTTCTCTGGTCCCTGCAACGGTGCAGCCGCGGCTCCGGCTCGTCGTCGCCGCACGGGGAGCTCCTGGTCCTGGGGTCCTTGCGGCCGTGGCTCGTCGTCGCCGGCGAGGGCGGAGGCTTCTCCGACGGGCGGCGGCCACGAGTGGCGGCGCGAGTCACGCGTGGGGGAGCGGGACGAGCGGCTGCACGTGGGGGAGTTGGGGTAGGGCAACAGGGGCTCGTGGCTGTGCGTGGGGGTATGCTCGTGGGCTGTAAGCTGAGCCGTATCCTACCAAATACGTATCGAATCTGAGGTTTCCCGGCCCAATACGGCCCAGCTCGCGGACACGCCCAGGATACATATCCTTGGCGTATCCGCGGCGTATCCGTGTCGGATACGTATTGGATACGCGATATGGCAGCAGGGTCGCGTATCCATGTTTCTGAGGTAATACATGTGTGACCATGACCACTATTATCAACATAGTTTTCAAAATCTGCATCACGTATGGCAGTCTCTTTTGAAATTATGAAGTATCAATACTGCATTTATGTTTTTGAATTGCTTCTTCATTGGATAGGTAGGAAAGTTCAAGGACATACACCACCTTATCTTTAATTAAAAAAATAGACCACTTCATCGTTAGAACTCTGAACCATCACTTGACCACGTTCTGGAGGGATGAACGTGCACGGTTGAACACCTTGGATCCCACTAGGTGATGACCATGTCGCTATTCAGGCACATGGTACCTTTGACCCTTCTAGTAGGGTGGCTAAAAGTCCCTTTCTGAAGAGTGCACGAAATGATGATCACCATTGCTAAAATTGCTAGATGCTAAAACGATACACTCTGGATACGCTATACACTAGTCAAAACCACTGAAGAAACCACAAACATCTCTCTCGCATATGGGATCATCGAGTGCTTAAACCTAGGGAATGGGCTAGAGGCGGATGGGAGGAGAGCAAACCGATTTACCCTAGATCGTGGAGCAGCTCGATGGGGCCGTAGGGTAAGGGCTGGAGGCGGATCCGCGGCTCGCCGTCGCCGCCGTCCTCGGGGCACCAACCACGCCGGCCTCTCTGTCCTCGGCCGGACGGGGGGACCCGCACGCGCCGGGCGGAGCGGGGCGGGCGCACGGAGCGGCGGCCGGAGGGGAGCCACCGGCGAGCGCGGACGGAAGTAGGCAGCAGGCTCGCGGGGAGCGGGGCAGCGCAGCGGCGCGAGGGAGGGAGATGCTGGCCAGTGCCGGTGAGGTGTGTTAAGGTTACGCACAGAGTACGGATGATGGGCTGTAGCTGTGGGCTGGGCTGAAAGTCTTTGCTGGATAAAAGTTCGGGCTTTTTACGCTACTACCATAGTGCTTGTACGTAGGATAATATAAATTTTACTTATACATATATGAGATCAGCAATTCTGTGCTCTTTTATGATTTGGATTGATTTTTTTGAGTTTCAATGAAGATTCTGCTTGATTTAACGGGGTTCCGATTAGAATTCTGATTGACGGACCGTGGAATCATTACTTGCTCTTAGAAATAGTAGAGACTAGTATAGTGCCCGTGTGTTACTATGGGTAATAAAATAGATCTACGTAATACTATCAATTTTTTTTTCATTCACGAGACATTGACTATTCATGTTCCGATTGGGATTCCATTTGATTTGTCCGGTTCCGATTAGAATTCGGATTGATTTGTCCGGACTTCGATTTAGATTTCAATTGGCGGACCAAGGAAACATCATTTGCTTTAGAAATAGTGGAGATAGAGATTTGGGTACCAGGATATTAAACTGGAATTATCTGAAATAATTTTAGATTTCCAAATTTGCTACCGGGCTTTTCGGGTTTGAACTTTGGATATCAGGTTTTGTGGCACCTCTAGTCGTGTGTTTCAACCAACCGGCAACGCAGCACGGGAGGGGTGCTACGACTGAGGGGACTACACTATGGGTGCGATGGCTCGTGGAATGCAAAATTTGGCCCTCGAGATGCAAATGGCGCCCATCCCCGCCGGGGAACGCCTCCCCATCCCCGTCCCTATCCCCGTTAACACTCGCGGGGGCTAATTCCTCCCCATCGCCGTCCAGCCGTCTCACCTGCTGCGGCGTTGCCCCGCTGGCCCTTGCCGCCTAGCTGCGGCGCTGCACCAGCCGCCCGCGCGGCCGCACCTGACCCCTTGGAAGGGGGTGGCAGCGGCCCGCGGGAGAGAGGGATACCGGAGGCGGCGGCGGCATGTGCGAGTGGGAGAGACCGAGAGCGCGAGAGAGAAGGGTTCGGGGTGCTCCGTTTCGGCCAGCACGAAGGGAAGTGAAGGGGCGCGCATACCTGGTGGGCGCTCGCTGCCGGCGAAGACGAGCCGAGGGGCTTCGCCGCTCGCCCAGCCGTCGCCGCCAGGAAAGGAAGCCGAGGAAAGTCGAAGACGTGCCGTAGGGCGCCGCCGCCGTCGCCGCCAGGAAAGGAGGCTGAGGAAAGTGGAAGTAGGGCAAACAGAGAGAGAGAGAGAGTTGAACAAAGAGAGAGAACGCAGAGACCAAGCTACGCGCGGCGCCCGGGCCGTCCCGATGGCAGCCCAGTTTGCTGGGTTTTTCTTTTATCGGGCCACCAACAGCAACGACATGCACGTTCGGGCCGTCTCCATAGCAGACCTGTATTGCTGACTTCCTTCTTTTTACCAGTCAAATGGCGCCCATCAGCTTGGTTCACGGGACGCGGGGATTTTCGACGGTTCCACGGAACCAGCTGTCGTGGTGCGTGATGAGTATGCAAGCTGGGCTACTAATCGTGCTGCCATCCATGTAACCAATCAGATGCTCCGCGGAGCCATACTACATACGTGCGGGCACCCAATCAATCACAGGACCCTGCATGCTCGCAGCCTCGCCGGGTAGGTTCCTCCGAGCAAGGAATCAGGTCCTTGAACAGGAGAAAATTGTCTATTTGATACTAAAAAATATGAGGTTTATTTATTTGACATTGAAAGTTCAGAACTTGTCTATATGTCCCCAACTAAAAATTTTATTGACTATTTGACACCCCGCTTGCTTCCGTTAGATTCCACCATTAGACACGTGGACCGCATCGCGAAATGAGCAATATGCTCTTCTGCCCACGCGTGAAGACAGAGGAGGCCAGGCAGGGAAAGAAGTCACGGGAGGGGACGGCCTGCGCGGCCGCTGCTCGCCCGTCCGCGCGGCCGATGCTCGGTCGCCAGCGCCGCCGTCCGCGCGGCCGCGCCTCGCCGCTGCTCGCGTCGCCTGTGCCGCCACGGCTCGCCACCGTCTGCCCGCCCGCCCGCTCACGGCGGCCCAGGCATGGCGGCCGGAGGCCAGCGTGTGCTCCCGCCCGTCCGCGCGGCCCCATCTCGCCGCTGTTCGCCCACCCGTGCCGCCGCGGCTCGCTGTCGTCTACCCGCCCGCCCAGCCGCTGCTCGCCCGTCCGCGCGGCCACTGCTCGCGCCGCCGGTGCCGCCGCGGCTCGCCGCCGTCTGCCCCGCCCGTCCGCCCACGGCGGCCCAGGCGTGGAGGCCGGAGGCCAGCGCGTGCTCCCGCCCGCCCGCGCGGCCCCGCCTCGCCACCAGCAGGTTCGCTGCGAGCGACGCCAGCGCGCGGAGCCGCGGCGCGCCGGACATGCCCATGGGCGAACGCGGCGGTGGCCTTCGCCGGGGATGGGGATCGCCTCTACGGCATCAGCGAGCGAGCGCGCACCTCGTGCTTGCGACGGCTAGCGGCGAACGCGGCGACGTGCGGGCGGCGGCCATGGCAGGCGGCGGCGCGGCCGGCGAACAGGCGGCGAACATGCTGCGGCGTAGCGAGCACGAGCTCTACGGCGATCGGGCAAAGCCATTGGTGCAGTAAAAAGGGCGAAAGAGAGGGCCGAAAGGGGTTTCACCGGCGGCGGCTCGGCACATAAACAGGGGCGGCTCCCATGGCGGCGTGGCGATCGGCGGAGAGGTGGCTCCGGCCGACGACGGCCGGGGCGAGGTGCAGGGGAGGTCGGTGAGGTCGTGAGGGAGCTCCTCGCGCGAGGAATCGAGACGAGCCGCTGCGGTTGAGGCGAATCGGGACCCGCGGTGGAGCGGCCCCAATGGCGGGCGGCTTGGTTCGGCGGCGGACTTGGGCAGGGGAGAGCGGAGCGGTAGCGCGAAGCGAGGGCGTCGGTGCAGTGGCGGCCAGGGTGGAGCTCTGCCTTCTTGGCAATGGCGGCCGCGGCCTATGTTGTCCGGATACGCGGGTAGGAATACCGGTACGCGATACGGGATACTCCGATACGCTATTTTTCTAAAAACAAAGATACGGGGATACGCCAATATATATAAAAAATAAAAATAAATAAAAGTTTCAGGAACTAGAATGTGAGAAAATAGAAGTTCTAGGGACTATAATGCATCATAAACTCATATATTCATATGTTCTATAATTATTAGAAAAAGGAAGGGGCAAAGGAAAAAAGAACCAATCTTCTCTTACCTGTTCGTCTGTTCCACGAATGGATGTCGGTCGTCTTCTTCCCCCAACCTCCGGCTTTATCTCTCTCTTTCTCTGTGTAGCGGCTAACTCTAGCGGCCGCGGCTCCTCCTCTCTCTCCGGAGGCTGCGGTTCATCCTCTCCCTCTCTAGCGGCCGCGCGAGCCGTGCGAGGCTGCTACGGGCCTGCGGCTGCGCGAGTGGGGATGAGAGGGTGGCACAGCTGAACGGAGGACCTTTATACGAAGCGACGATTGAGTGGTGTTGTTAGGGTTTGAAGGTATCGGACAGGTATCCACGGGAATTCCATGAGTATCCGATTTATTTTTATTATTTAAAAATACCTAAATAGTCTGATACTTACGGGATATGTATTCGGGAGTATCCGATTTATTTTTATTATTTGAAAATATAAATAGGCCGCGGCTCTGGCTCAGGCGCGGTGCGCGCTTAGCCAGCGCGAAGGGTACACGACGGTGGGTGAGTGCGGCGAGGTGAGGCGAAAGGGAATGGCGAGAGGCGCCCGGGACACTCAGCGCGCGCATAGCGTACGCGGCGTCGGCCTTGGCGTCGCTGGCCTCCGACGAGCGGGACTTGACGAACAGCGGCGAGCCGGCCGAGTCCAGGAACTGCAGGACGTGGCCCGCGGCGCCTGACCACGCCGGGGCGGCTAGCGCCTGTGCAGACACCGCCCTCGACACCTTGACCCGGCCGTCGATCCCCGCGGCGGCGAGGGCCGAGCGGAGGTTGAGCATCGCCGGGACCAGGAAGTAGGCTTTCCTGGGGCAGTTCGTCAGCACGTCGTCGCCCACCAGGACGTGGTGATCCTGGCCGCTGGGAGGAAGCGCGCGAGGTGGGTGATGAACCAGAGGTCGGTTTCCTCGTGGAACTTGGCGATGTGCTCCGGCTGCACATTGGGGATGGTGAGCATGAGCTCTGCATCGCTGCCTGCTTGGCATCGCAGCAGCTCAGGGTCCGCTCTGCACATGCAAGCATGCCTCTGCTTAGACTCAAGGGCTGTGTTTAGTTCCTTTGGAAAAACACTGTAGCACTGGAAAACACTGTAGCACGATGTATCGCTTTTCGCTTGTTTGTGGTAAATATTGTCATATCATGATCTAACTAGGCTCAAAAGATTCGTCTCGCAACGTACATCAAAACTATGCAATTATTTTTTTTATTTACCTACATTTAGTACTTCATGCATGTGTCATTTGCTATATTTAATGTTTCGATGTGATGGAAAGTTTGGAAAATTAGGAGTTTGGGGTATCTAAACACACCCAAAGGCATTTTGGTCTTTTCATGTTGCCTAGCCCCACACATCTCACGGTGGAAGCTAACAGAAGTCACTAGAGTGTTAAATAGGCAACAAAATTTTGACTTAGAGACATATAGATAAGATGTGAAGTTTGGATGTCAAATATGCAAATCTCATTTTTTCTAGTGTCAAATAGGCAAATTCCCCCTTGAACAGAGATAGACGCCTGTTATGCGTTGAGCTTATCAGCACTAGTTTGTTCAATCGGCCTAACAATTTTTTTTAATTTTATGGTTTTGAAACCTGTACGACAGCGTTATAATCATGGTAACTCTTATGTTTGTCGGTTAGCAGAATAAAGAAGGTAACTGCAAAACTTATCCTACTTTGATCTCTAGCAGCATTACTACTTTTTCAAGTTCACATGTTTGTCCTTTTGACGTGCAGGATGTTTATCCTGGAGATAAAGAAAATCTCTAGGATCAGCCGCTCAAGCGACGCAAGTGATCCCGAGTCGTCGGCCGATAAAGCAACCCAAAGGAAAAAGGCCATTGTAGTGGGGAACCAAACACCAATCAAATTTCTCGAATATGGACAGCATACCTCCAACTTGTGATGGAGAAAAAGCTGCCGCTATCATCGCCGCAGCCTTCATCGACATCACCATTGAGGAAATTGGACTTCGCATTTGCAACACCAAAACGAAGGACACTAACCCTAACCTAGCAAGCCCTAAGGTAATAGAATAGGTAACATACATCAGCAGCCAACTCCGTGGCCCCTCTCTATCTCCGGCGCTAGAACAGCTGCCGGAGGCGAGGCGGTGCCAGCGGGATCGATGCTAAGAAGCAAATCGCCTCCTCTTCGTCCCAATGTACTGTTGCTAGAGGATAAGGACGAGAGGAATGAGAGGACCCGTCAGTTATATTTTTTTAGATTACACAATACAACTCATACACTTAGACGCATACTCACCCCAATAACACAGCGTGCGCAAATCTCTTAGATTGAGACGATAAATTTTTGAGATTGACGAAACCACCACAGGCGCGACAGCTCGCTGTCAACAAAAAAAAATCGTCTATTACTGAAAGTAAACGCTGTTAAAATCCTAAAATATTGATGGCGCTCCATCGAACTAAGACCAAGGACGTGGGATGAAAATCGTAAAGCTAGACATCCTAGCCCACCACAGAATGGGCCAAGAGCAACAATCCAGAACAAGTATCGGCCCACAAGATAACACGGTGGATTGCTCTAAAAAAAGATAGGAAAAAATTTAAATTACTCCCCTAAACTATAGTCAAAGTCTGAATAACCCCTAAACTATTATTTAATTCATTTTAGTAATATAAACTATTAATTTATCATTAAATATTCTAACATATCAAAATAATATTTAAAAAAATAGGAGTTTTGAGTTTAAATTTTACAGCATAATAGTACGCACCATAACACGTGTTAGAAAAAATAGATCATAATTTTTTAATATTATTTTGATATGTTAGAATATTTAATGATAAATTAATCATTGGCGTACAAAATTATATGAAAACTAATGGAAAAAATTATAAAACTTTTTCTAAATATGCATTATGATGTCCACTACTACTTTGCAAAAATTAAAATTAAAATTTAATTTGTGTATGGAGAAACAAAAAAGATAAATTGTATTAGGGGATAAAATAAACTAAATAGTATAGTTTAGGGGGTAAATTGAATCAAGTTATAGTTTAGGGGATTATCCGGACTTTGGTTATAGTTGAGGTGAGTTATTTAGACTTTTTCCAAAAAGATAATACGGTGGACAACACAACACAACAATCGCATACTACCTTTTGGTTCATTTTCATTGCGTCCTAAAAAAACAGTCCATCTTCATGGGCCCGTGTCACATGTGCGCAAAAGATGGAGACACGGCGGCCGGCTTCCACGCTTCTTCCTCTCTCTCTCTCTCTGCGCAGCTGCATAGTGGAACGATTTGTTTATCAGTCACTGGTTAAAGCCCCTCTGAGCAGCATGCTCTTTTTTTTTGCATAAAATGAGCAGCATGCTCCATAACCTAAATCTAGTAGCAACACAGGACATGTACTTACACAGTATAGCTACAGTACATGCGCGCGCATGTTCATCGCAAGAATTGGGTCTGGTTTAGTTGAGGAGTGTAAAGTTTTTGAAATAGAATCTTTTCATATTTGAAGTATTAAATATAGACTAATCACAAAATTAATTACAGAAGTCGTCAGTAAACAACGAGATGAATTTAATGAGCCTAATTAATCCATCATTAGTACATAATTACTGCAACAATTATTGTAGCAATTTAGTATCTAATCATAGCCTAATTAGGCTCATTAGATTCATCTCGTAATTTACATTCAAACTATGCAATTAGTTGTTTATTTCATCTAGATTTAATATTTCATACATGTAAGATTCCCGTTCAATGTGATAAATTTGGAATTTTGAATTTTGCAACTAAACAAGACCTATGCTCAGGCGGCAATCTTGTCAGCATCATGCTACGGGGATAGGTCTACTTCACGCTGTCAAACTACTATAAAATCAACTTTTAATTATAAACTTTGGTAACAGAGATCATCAACTATTGAAACTAGCAAGTTTGGCTCTTAAACTGGTTGCAAAGGTGATTTTTTTATAAAAACATTAAAAAAAGTTAAACTAAAATTTCATAAGCTATTTATTTTAAATCAGAAAAATTTGAAACGGGTACAAAATTATTTTTCTAAAATTGTAACATAGTATCTATTATTGATCTATTTAAATCCTATTTTTCTAAAATAATAAGCATAACTACAAGCAAATAAATACTAGGAACATAAAAAAGAATTTGAATAACCGAGAAGTAGAGTCCCTGTAGATAGGTTATATTTTTAGAAAAATTTTGATACTAGTTTTATATTTTTTTGATTTACATGCATTAGTTTTGATTTTTTAGATCTAATTAGAACTTTTTTATTTTTTAAAATAAATAAAACTATATTTCTTTTTTTATCTTTGAAACCACATAGTGGTCAAACTTATCCGGTTTCAACAGTTGTATGGTCTTCATTATCCGATTTTGTAGTTAAAAACTGAAAATTGAACTTTTGTAATAGTTTGAGGGTTTAAAATGAATTTTTATTTGATCTTTTTGCCCTAGTAGTAATAGCCTAACAAACACCGAGGTCCTCTGCAGTAGCTGCAAGGCCTAGTGACCGAGTCCCTCTGCACTAACTGCAGAGAACCCGTTCCCCTAATAGCCCCCACGTGAGCGCACGTGATTGAATTCGCAGGGCTTGATCATCATCATGCATGTGGTCCGCAACATACGCATGCGATGAGCGATGAGCCAAGTATGATATCCAACCAGTACAATCATATTTCTAGTGTTACCATTTTCTTTCAAAAAAAAGGAATCTTTAGTGTTTTCTAATCACAAAATAAGTAAGAACAGTAATCCTTGCTCCCTCCTCCCCCTCCAAACCAGCTATTTTTCTTTCTTGGAAGATACCTCCAAGCCAGCTATTGCCTATCAGCATCTGCGACCGGGTCATGTCACGATCCCCGTCTAACGCCTGAAAGGAGGGCAGGGGTTGCAAGCCGCACAAACCTCGGAGGCGCGCAGGCCTCACCGACCACTCGCCTCTCGCCGTCGGGGACCCGGCTTCCAAGTTCCACCATTCCCTTCCTCTCCGCCTCTCCTGGCTCGAGAGCAGAGATGGACCCGGCTTCCACCGTTCCTTCCTCTCCGATGTGTCAATATATGTGTGTCTGTTCAAAAAGAAAAATGTGTGTTTGGCCTTGTTTAGTTGGGTCCATAAATTTTTTGAAATGAAATCTTTTCATATTTGAAGTATTAAATATAGATTAATCATAAAACTAATTACAGAACTAGTCTGTAAACTACGAGACGAATTTACTAAGGCTAGTTAATCCGTCACCAGCACATGGTTACTGTAGCAATTACTGTAGCATTTTAGTACCTAATCAAGGTCTGATTAGGTTTATTAGATTTGTCTCGTAATTTACGAGCAAACTATGCAATTAGTTTTTTATTTGATTTAGATTTAATAGTCCATGCCATGCATTTTAGATTCTCATTCAATGTAATAGTTTTGGAATTTTGAAGTTTGCAACTTAACAAGGCCTATGTGATCCTCCGTTGATTACCATGGTTCGTCGTCGTATGCCCATTTAACCCATCGGTGCATCGTTCTCGGGGGCCATAATAAAGGTGGTTGCACGTAGTTATAGTCTAGAGCGGATCTTAATGGGGGGCTAGGAGGATCAAGCCCCTACCTTCCCCTAAGATCAATGAATACTCTTTCAAAAAAAAAAGATCAATGAATACTCCCCTAAGCCCCCTTCCCCTCTATTTTTGGGATCAAAGAATGAAAAAGAAGAGAGGAAGAAGAAGAGAAGGGGAGAAAAAAATAAGAGAAGGGAGATGAGGCCCCTCTTATTTGGTTGATGGATTCGTCACTGATTATAGCGTCGCGTAGCGCGCCTGCCGCGCTGGCTGGTATATCAGTATATGCACTTGTGAGAGCGGAGTACTAACTCCCTCCGTCCTAAATTATAATAAAGAGGAATTCTAAAATATTCAGACAGCATCAATTATTTTAGTGAAACGATGGCTTTGCTCTCCGCTGATCATGTGCTCTCTCTTTATCGGCACGCGCGGGTCGGTGGCACTTGTTGATTTTGCGAATTGATATTGCAATGCTTGGCAGCCTACATATCCATTTATTTTGGGACGAACTTGTTTATTTTGGAGGGAGGAAGTCTCTCCTAACACCAATGAATAGGTGGTGATGGGAGTTCCCGAAGAAGCCACATATTGTTTATACGGACGTACTAAGGGAGTAGTAGGAGTTGCGTCAAATAATCGCGTGCCGCATGGTTTCTTTAAACACGTCACACTAACTGACCGACCAAGACCGGCAACCACAAACAACGAGCCAACACCTGTAGGAGACTTCTTTTCCAAAAAAAAAAAAGAGCACCTGTAGGAGACCTGAGTCTTCTAGTCTCTCCGGCGGTCTCGCCCTCCTGCTTTCGGTGGAGTGCGGAGGAAATTCAGCGAGGACCACGACGACGACAGGAGACCCCCTACATTACTCCATGAGAGGGGCCGCGTCGTCCTCTGTGGCTGGGACGGCGGCGGCGGAAGGGAAAGGCAACCGTCACGCCACGCAACGCCACGCGCGCTCGAGCTGAGGCCTGGCCTGGCTTGGGTCCACGCCACGCGCGCCGGCCAGCCGGGCCCGGTCGGTCAGGGCGTTCCTTCCGCACGAGCGCGCGCCACGTCTCGCCGCGGACACCAGACGCGCGCGCGCAGCAGGCAGGACCGCGCGGCTTGAGCCTTGAGGTGGCAGCACGCGCGCCGGCTCCCAGCCCTCCCCGGACGCCGGATGATGCCGGCGTGCCGCCTAATCTCTTTCGGACTGGCGCCTCGTCGTCGTTGTCCCCGCGCGCGGAGAGCTAGCTGAGCACAGCAGCTCGCGGTCGCCGGCGGCCGGGTCTACGCTTCGCTTCGGTCGGTCGGTCCTCCTGCCCGCTCGTCCCTCGGATCGGTCCGGCGCGTTCGCACGGCGCCCCCCCGCCGCACGGCTAACGCACGAGGTGCCTGCTTGACTCGACAGGTCCCGGACTGCTTCCATTATTCAGTTCCTCCATGGGCACAAGACGCGAGAACACCTCACAAACACAATCGGTACACACGATACTTGCTTGTCAGTTGTCACTAAAGGTGGCAAGCAGGCTGACAACGACGCAGGCGTACGACCTTTGGAAGAAACGACGCAGGCGTACCTCTCCAATAAGGACTGGATTGGCCGACGATGCTCGTGTCCGGTCTGGCTTTTTGGGAGCGCAACGGAAGTTAGCGATTGATGTTGCCCCTGTGACGTGACGAAGGAGACCCATGTGAAAAACGCCCCCCTCCCCCATCCCAAGGATGCATTTTTCAGAAGATTTTTTCCTCATATTTTTTAATATTTGAGATTCGTACAAACAACCATAATTCTTGATCCATCCAAACCCTAACTCTCTCCCGAGCTTCTCTCTTGGTCTCTCCGAGCCGCCATCACCGCCGGCCGCCTCGCCACGCGCCCACGCCCGCGCTACCAGCCGCTGCCGCCGATGCCTGCAGCTGCCACCTACCACTACCTGCGGCGGACAGCCGCCGCGATGTGCCGCCGCTCGCCGAAGAAGAAGCTTGCTCGATCGCCATTCAACATTTAGAATTTAATATTTAATGCTTCCAAATTCAACATTTTATTTGTACAATTTCAATATTTTTATTATCAAATGTTGAACCGATTCAATAAAATGTTGAATTAATCATATCAAAGTTGTTGAACATAATTGCAGAAATTTATATTATATAATTGGGTCAAATGGGCTTTAAAAATGTATGGCTTATCTATCCTTCACATGCCTAGAAGCCCTCACAACACAACACAACAATCGCATACTACATTGGTTCATTTTCATTCCGTCCTAACAAAACAGTTCATCTTTATGGGCCCGTGTCACACGTGCACACAAAAAAAGATGACGCGGCGGCTGCATAATGGAGCGATTTGTTTATCAGACACCGGTTAAAGCCCCTATGAGTAGCATGCCCCATGATCTAAATCTAGTAGCAACACAGGGCAGACTGCAGAGGACTTGCAGCGTAGCTACAAACTACAGTACATGTGTGCACATGTGCATCGTAGCGCAAGAATTGATGCCCATGCGACAGCCTTGTCAGCATCATGTTACCGGGGTTATTCCAATTTACACCATCAAAATAAAAGTTAGATTTTTCAACTTTCAATTATAAAATCGGATAACAGAGACCATCCAGCTATCGAAACTGGCAAGTTTGATCCTCAGGATGGTTTGAAAGGTGGTTTTTTATTTTATAAAAAATAAAAATATTCAAAGTTAAACTAAAAATTCATAAGTAATTCATTCTAAATCAGAAGAATGAAAAACTAGTACCTTTTTTTCTAAAAATATAACATATCTATTGCCACTCTACTCCTTGGTTATTCGAATCTATTTTTTATGTTCCTAGTGTTTATTTGTTTGTAGTTATACTTACTATTTTTGAATAAATAGGATCTAAATATATCACTAATAAGGATGTTACATTTTTAGAAAAAGTTTTGGTACCTGTTTCATATTTTTTTTATTTCAAATGAACTAATTTTAATTTTTTTAAAAAAATATAAAACCATTTTTGAAACCACCCTAATGGCCAAACTTGTTCGGTTTCAACGGTTAGATGACCCTGGTTATTCAGTTTTGTAGTTGAAGACTGAAAATTAGACTTTATAATAGGTCGAAAGTATAAATTAGACATTCCTCCTTATATTTTTACCCTAGTAATAGCCTACTAGCCCCCCCCCCCCCCACCCCAACACCCCACGTGCACGATTCACGGGCTTCGTCATCGTCATGCAAAAATAATGTGCAAAACACGGCTGCGATTCCGCCATCCATTTTGGCATGCATGTGTTCGGCAACCTACGCATGCGATGAGTGATCAGCCAAGTATGATGCCCAACCAGCACAATCATATTTCTATTGTTATCAGTTTCTTTCAAAAGGAGGAGAATCTTTAGTGTTATCTAATCACAAAAAATAAGTAAGAACAATAATCCTTGTCCTTTTTTTAAGAATTCTTTTACGGTGGTTGGAAGGTACCTAAATTAATTGCTCTTGAGAACTTTAATCCGCCAAGGGTACTATGTTTATTTGTCCACACCCAAAACCCCACCCCCACCACAAAGCGCACGCACATTCCCGTGCCGCCCGTGCGTCCTCCGTGCCATAACCCCCGCTCGTCTCCCTCTCGGTCGCCCTCGCCCTCGCAATCGCCCGCGACGACGGGATCCACGCCCTCGCCGTCGGACTCCCCATCCGCGCGCCGCCAGAGGACGTCGTCGTCGGTAGCCTGCCTATCCGCAAGGCTGCCTCGCTCGCCCTCGCCGTCGCCGTCGCCAACTGGATCCACGCCCTCGCTGTCTACCTCCCCATGCGCGCTGCCAGAGGATGTCGTTGTCAGTAGCCTGCCTATCCGCAAGGCTGCCTCGCTCGCCCTCGCCCTTGCCGTCGCCCTCGCCGACTGGATCCACGCCCTCGCCGTCGACCTCCCCATCCGCGCGCCGCCAGAGAACGTCACTGTCGATGCCTGTCCGCAGGGCTGCCTCCCCGCCGTCGCCCTCGCTCCCTTGTTGTCGACAGCCCTACACAAAGGATGTTGCCCCACTTCACCGTGGGTAGGGTTGCCCTAGTCGGCGCAGCCGTGCTCCGCCGCCACCGCCTCCGTGCCGGTTTTGTTCCTGCTTCCCCAATGGATCAAATTACGACCTCGTCGCCCCTTGCAGCCGCCGGCACCAGATTCATCCATCGCGCGGCAGCCGTGTTTTGTCATCTAGGCACAGGTATGGTTGGACTTCGCCTTCTTCTCATTAGTTTTTTCTTGTTACATTAGTGTTCATCACATGATAACATAGTACTGGATGATTGGTGCGAATTGTTATGTGAACCGCATTCTCAAGCGACCAAAGGTGTGCATTTTTATCTAATTGGTATAACGCTATTGTAGTCATGAACAATTCGACTTGTTGCAAGCTTTTGGTATAAGTTTTCTGTTAGTCCCTGATCTTTTGATGTAATGAGTTCACAGCTCACAGCACTAACATGACCCTGAGCTCATACGAGTAGCATCAATTCAAAGCATATTAGTGCATGTGACTTCGACCTGCATGTGTTTGACCGGTGATCAGAGGTGACTACCACCGGACCATTATTCTTGAGCTTGGCACTAAAGCTGATTGGTTTGTTGTTTCCACGCACGTGTCTGACTGGTGTACACAAGTCAGATGCACCGGTCAAACATTTTGTATCCGGTGTACTGAATCACGTGTTGCTATTTAACTGCACTCACCAGTTAGACCGTTGTCATCAGCGGACATGTTTCCATTCCCTCGGCCGATTTCCTATTGTCTCCCCTCACATATTCGACCGGTGATCACCATTCCATATTACCAGTCAATATTTTAGTCGACTAATCAACAAAAGGTGTGAATTTGTTATGTTGATATTTAATTGGTCTAACGCTGTTGATGGATGCAGGAGGGAATGGCGGATCTTGAGTCTTTCCTGGAGTACAGTCAAATTGTTAGCCGGTTGTTTGCTAGTGAAGATGAAGGATTTCAGTTTTATAATGCATACGGTCTAAAGAAAGGATTTAGTGTGAGGAGGAGCTATGTTGAGTGGGACGCTGGCCACAATGAGATGACCCTTCGGAAGTTTGTTTGCAGTCGTGAAGGTTTCCGTGAAGAGAAGCACATGAATATGGAGAATAAGCAGTGGAGGCCGCGAGGTATAACTCGTGTTGGATGCCGTGCAAAATTTGTGATTGCACGACAAAGGAACACGGGGCAGTGGTATGTGAAGGATTTCATCGATGAACATAACCATCCTCTGGCGCCAGAAGATCTTAGTTGTCTGCTGTGTTCGCACCGAAGAATCAGTGATGAGCAGAAAGCTGATATTCTCGAGATGGAGATTAGTGGGATCCGTAAATACCAAATTTTTGAAATTCAAGAAATGCAGTATGGTGGGTATGATAAAGTTGGATACACACAAAGGGCTTGTATAATTTCTACCATCGCCATAAGCAGGGGGCAATTGCTGCTGGTGATGCTCAAACGGTCATCAGACACCTTAGGGAACGAGAATGCAGAGACGCTGATTTCTTTTTCAGGAGCTTCATTGATGATCAAGGACATCTGCTGGGTCTGTTTTGGTGTGATACTCAGTGTCTGCTTGATTATGCAGCATTTGGTGATGTCATTGTATTTGATAGCACCTACAAAACAAATCGGTACAACCTGACCCTTGTTCCTTTTGTTGGGGTGAATCATCATAAACGTACTGTTGTTTTTGGTTGTGGAATAATTTCTCATGAGAATACAAACTCATTTGAGTGGCTGCTGAGAACATTTTCTGACGCTAATATTCAGAAGCATCCTATTTCAGTGATCACTGATGGAGACCTTGCTATGCAGAGAGAAATAAGGATAGTGTCGCGGAATACATCGTATAGGCTCTGCGGATGGCATATTGAGCAGAACCTTGTGCGTAATATTCACGATGACAAAGTGAAGGAAACGTTCAGGGTCTTTATGTATGACTGTTGCTCCATAGAAGAGATTGAGAGGAAATGGCGGGCATTCCTCGCAGAGAATGAGGTTTCAAAGGAATCTTGGTTTTATCAGATGTATGAGGTGAGGAGAATCTGGTATGCTGCGTATCATGCGGACAAGTGCTATTTAGGATTGAGGAGCAACCAATGGAGTGAGAGCATCAACGCTAGGCTTCAGATGCAACTGGATGGTAAAATGACACTGTTAGAAATGGTTGAACACTATGAGACCTGCCTTTCTAGGGTGCGCAGAAATAAGGCGGATGATGACATTAAAGCCTTGCAATCTGAGCCATTCACAGCTCCAGATGCTTCAATTCTTGAGATAGATGCGAAAAAAGGTTCACACCTAATGTTTTTGTGTTGGTGCAGTTTAGCATTAAAGCAACCAGCAAGTGTCATCTGATTGAGATCCTAGATGGCGATGATATAGAAGAGTACATTGTTGGCAGGAAGGACAAAGGAGACATCATGATCTATGTGAAATGTGAATTTACTGTAGAGGGCAATCTGAAGGGAGTTTCTTGCTCTTGTCGTAAGTTGCAATCCGTTGGAACCCCCTGCTCACGCATATTCTTTGTATTCGTCCATCGGGGAGAACACAAGCTACCAGACTGCTGTGTTTTGGAAAGGTGGACAATGGGGGCCACGAGTGCTTTTCCACCAATAAGGAAGAGCACCATGTATGAGTATTCCACAACCCTTCTGAGGTACCGTGACCTACGCAATATCAGTCGGGCTGCATCCTTCTCAGCATCTCGTTCAACTGAAGGATATGAGCGGCTCAAAGGCGCCCTTCTTCAGGAAGCAGGTATGATCCTGCCAAATGTAGGAGCGAATGAAGGCAAGATATATGGACCGGTGCTGCCACAAGCCCCGGAGGCTGATTGTGAAGACATCAGAGATGTATTGGATCCCTTGCATGTGCCTGGCAGAGGGGCTCCCAAGAAAAAGCTAAAGTCAACTTCCAGTAAATCTGTTACTAAATGCAGCCTTTGTAAGCGCGAGGGTCACAATCGGCGTACATGCTTCATGAGAGCAGAGGTATTCCTCAGTTCAACAATATAATGCTACATGGTGATGCCTGAAGATGTTATGACTAAATGCTAGCTATGACTAATGTTCCTCTTAATTTGTAGGAAACAAAGCTCCCTGAAGATGTGCTAGATGACTGATTTGTAGGTAAGGCGGTGCAGCAGCACTGTACATTTCTCATCATATAATTTTTCCTTTTCTTCGCTGTGAAAGTCCTCTTTACGATGGGTAAATGATCATTTCTTTTCCTGCTTGTACAGAACAAGGATGTCGGTCTACATCTTCTTCGTGCGCGACTTGTGATCAAGAGTTGGTTTGATGGTACCTATGGAGATTAGTGGAGCTGGGTTTCATTGTACTATACTCAGTTTACCATGGGTGTATCTGTGGCAGAACCGCCTAAATTATCCCGGCTCAAGTGCGTAAACCATCACCATAAAGGCAACATTAGCTTAAACGCACTTCAAACGGAACAATTTTTGGTCTGTCGGGTAACGTCCCGATACAACCACCGATTCTCGGATCGAACAAGCATACCCCGCACGAAGGCGAGTTCAGAGATATTACAACCACAATTTTACAACTCAGGCATATTAAAGATTACAAACCAGTTCAAAAGATTATTACAAAACCAACTTAAGTAAAACAGTTATACAAATCATAAGGGTAAGTTCAGAGTTTAGACAGCGGAAGGTAAAACACGACGGCTACAACACGTCGCAAAATGGTACCAAGCCAGCCCAAGCAAAGTATCACTCGTCATAGTTATTGCCGGCCGAAGACGTATCCCACTCTACGAACCAGCCAGGAGGCAACGAGCAAGGATAGGTCAAGCTAGCGATCTGATCCTCAAAACTCATACCTGAAAAAGGGTTTCAACAGCAAGGCTGAGTATTCTAATACTCAGCAAGACTTAACCGTCAACGGGTATAAGTAGCCCAATATAGCTAGACTATGCAAGGTTTGTGAGGCTCTGGTTTTCCTTTTTGCTAAAAAGCAATAAAGAGTAGATCCTTATTTTCAAGTTTTAGCTTTCAAGATTCTAGTAGATTAACCATTCTATGTAAGCAACTACTATCCAATCATGGTAGAAAACTAAGCAAACATCAAGATTGATAAATAATATTGTTGCTCTTATTACTCTGTGTGGCAAAGGGATCAAGCAGTCTCATTTCATCGTGAGAGGCGGACGATTCTGAATCGAAATTCAACCATGCAAGGCAAACCTAACACACACGTTTGGAACACCGTCGGGTCGTTTCCAAACAACCGTTGACCTTTCTTTCCGGCTTGTGGATAGGAACACTCTCCCCGACTACAGGGCTCCAAGGTCCACCCGTGCCCGGTCCACCCTTGTCCCTCGAAGTCGTAGTGTTGCACAACATAAAAATAAAACCTATCTCTAAGAGAGAGTGTCAGGTATATCCACTCCCCGGTCCAATCGGCTACTAGGCTTGCCGCGTACCATATTTACGGCATGTGGCTAGTACTTTCAAAAACTTAACCACCGCTACCACACACCGCGACCTTAGCAAGTTCATCAACACAGACGGGGTCTCACATAAGGTTATGATATCGAACACAACCCCGTCCGTCGTCCTTATATTGACAACAGAAAGTAAACAAGCAATTCCTATAAACCTCGCGAGTGACAGGCAATCACTCGACTTTTACCGGTCCTATAAGCTTAGCAAGTAGTCGAACTCAGGTCTAGTGTTCAGTACATGGGTTCCTAGGATCATGCATCTAGGGTTTCAATTCAACTCCTAAGAACTGTAAATGCATAAACAAATAATAACAGTAAATGATAATAATTTGAAATATAGGTTATGTCCGGGGCTTGCCTTCTCGGTAGTTGCTAACTATTTCAGCTCTAGGCTCTTCCGAACTTTGGTTCGGGGCTTCAGTTAGTTCAGCTGCATTCACCTGGACTTCTGGATCACCTCTGTCAGACTTCGGGATCAGCTCGTACGTTCCGTCCGATAAGGCAGTCGTGTCTATATGTAATGCAAGAACAACATTATAAACATACATGGGCAATCGTTTATAGAGTAGTTAAATAACAAATTTAACTACACAAGGCATCATGATCAACAGCACAAGCAAGTTATACTAACTTCATAAAATGAGTGGTGGTTCATTCCTATAGCATTTAACTCAAGGTTTGCTAATTAAATAAACAACTCAGATCACAAATAGCAATAAATTTAGCAACAATTACCCTAAACATAAAATGAACAGACTAAGCTACCCTGCAAAAATCATGCCAAGACATGTAGCCAATTAATCACAACAATTCTTTCATTCAAATAACACCTAGATCAAGCTTGAATTATACAGGTCAAACTAGAGCAAAGTAGAAGCTCAAAATTTAACAGGAGGTTGACACAGAAAAGTACTAGCTACTGTGAAATTTTCATGATTTTATCTACAGAGAATTAATTATGAGAAATAAACAAAACAGAACAACAGATTATCAAGATTCATTTTTAGCTCCTGTTCTAGCCATGAACTGAGGCTCAAACTTCCTGGACAAGCTACGATAATCAAGAAGAACATGCAGAAATATTTCCATGATTTATTATGAACAGAAACTATTTACCATAATTAAAGCCTACTAAACAAGGATTAAATCAAATAAAAAGCTACACCAAAGAACTGATCATGAAATTTTTATAGCGAATCAAGTGTTACAAGAGTGAACTACCATAAAAGTTTCACTGCAAGACAAGCTTTTAATCATCAGTAAAGAAAAAGGCAAAACAATTAGTCTTTAATTACCTAGTGACACAAAACCATTTATACAGCAAAAACTTTCAACAAACAATCATAATATTTTGATTCTACTGCAAAGATCTTTGTACAAGGACTCCAAAACATCAAGATTTGCCTTTTTCTGAATTTCCTATGATTTTCTATGGAATTTCAAAGTTCACTGCAAAAATTACAAAGGAGTCCCTGCTGGCACTATTCATATGAGTCTTGGGCTATGCATAAAACCCCCCGGGTTGTCTTGAATTTGAACCCGAGGTCCTTGGCCGCAGGGGAAGGACAGGGGCGGCTCGGCCGGCCTAAATCCGGCAAGGGGGCTCACCGGAGTTTGGGGGAAAGTGGTGGAGAAGCACCACGGCGTCAAGAGGAACCCGTAGGTGGCTTTGGTTGGAGCAGGGATGGCCGGTGGTGGCTCGTCGGCGTGACAGTGGCGGCGGCGGAGGGGTGGCTCAGCGGTGGCGGCGCTCCGGCGACGGATTGGCGGGGAGAAAGGGCTGGGGAGCTAGAGCGGCTCCTGGCGCACCAGAAGGTGCCCGAAGTTGGGGTAGGGGTAGCCCGTAGCGGGCTGTCCGCGGCGGCCAGGGCACACCGGCGGCGAGTTGTGGCCGGGGGCGGTGGTCCGGTGAGGGAGAGTGGAAGGGGTGGGGCCGAGGAGACTCAGGGGACCAAGGGGGTTCGATTCAAGGGTCTAACTGGGGAAGTGGAGGTTCGAGGTGGGCGCTCCACGGGGGCCGACGAGCGGCGGCGCAAATGGAGGGAAGGGGCGGCGAGATGCTGAAGCAAGGTTCTGCTGAGCGATTCGTTAGGCCGAGAGTGGAAGGAGTAGCAAGGAAAAGGGCTCGGGGATGAGCTCGGCCGAGGAAAGGCGAAATTGGGGACGGCGACGTGCTCCCGTGGGCGGCCGGCGAGGTGGCAGCCGCGCGAAGCTTCGGGGCGGCGTGGCGAAGGGAGGGGAGGTCCAGCGCGAAGGAAGAGGGCGTCGAGGAGCTTCTATGCGACGCGTGGAAGCTAGCAGGCGGGAGGTGGCGCGGGAGGGCGGCCCAGAGCGGCGGGCGGGCGGCGTGGCGCCGTCGGTCGGCGGCGAGAGAGAGCAGAGGAGCTGGAGGAAGGGGAAAAGGACCCAAACGAAATATCCAAAAACTCCAGGGACCAATCTGTAAACCAGCGATAACTTTTAAGATAGAGCTCAAATGAAAAAGTGTCCAACATGAAAGTTGTTCAATTTTTCAAGACCTACAACTTTGATGTTGACCAAAAATTTATTTGATCAAAGATTCAAGAGCTAATTTTTAAAACATGGAGAGGATTTTGAATTCCAAGAATTTTGTCTTTTTCAATACAATTTCACTTTAAACTTAGACTTAAAAGCAAAATTTGCTGCCATGTAATAAATGCTCTGAATTTTGCAAAAACACCCTCCACAAAAGTTATAAAAGCATACTCTATTCAATATAACTGCAGAGAGGACCTTGCATAAAATCATAATTACACATAAAACCTTTTTATATTTACAAAAAGATCCTTTTTCAAGCAATTCAAGCACATGATGCATAATTTGGTTCTAATTACCCTTAATTGGCTATTTAAAAACCTGGGCCGTTACAGTATCTGTAGACGTACACCTTCCTTGCTGGACTTGTAACCGAAGTATTAACTCAATATGGAAATGCCTGTTTGCCATTAAGAGTTAAGTACAATCTTTGTGGTAAATAGAATCCCCATGAAATCTTGATGTTATTGGATGTGCGTATCGGAGAAGATTGGATGCCCGCCCAATGCGAAGCGGAGGTAGCGTGTCGAAAGCATCACGGCGGTAGGTTGTCCGATGCGTTGCTGGGTTGCATGTCCAAACAGTCGCCGAGGTAGAGTGCCCAAACAGGCTGGACGAAGTATCGTTTCATAGTGTCCAAACCATCGCGTCGATAGGGTGTCCCCCGTCACGGCGATGGATTGTCCAAACCCTCGTGGAGGTAGCATAGCGGCAGTAGGGTGTCCAATATGCCACGTAGGTAGGTGTCCAATGAGTCGCGTAGATAGGTGTCCAATGTGTCGCATAGGTAGCATGTCCAAAACAGCATCAGTTACAAAATTCTATCCGGTGGATCTTTTCGTGTACTCCACCGGTCGGATTGGTGAGTGCATAGAATGGAGAATTCATCCCACAAATGTAGAAGGTGGCTAGTTCCTCCCCTACCCCACTCACCGGTCATATCGGTGGTACTACCGTGGTGTCACCGGTTATCACTGGATATTTTCACCAGATACAATCACCGGTTATTATCAAGCAATACGGACTTTCTGAATGGTGAGTGGAGAACCAACGACTTTTTGTTCTTCAAAGCCGTCCGTTGATGTCCACCGGTGATCATGGGTCCATCGTGAGGGGCGACACATGCTACTGCAACTTGGGATACTTGTGTTTTTGACACGAAATCAAATTAATTTCATCACCCATAGATAGTATAACAAAACATACATCTGACAAGCTCTATTCATTAATATTTGTAATCCCCCGTGCAGGGCCGGTTACAATTAAACTAGCACTCCATGAAGATCACTATATACACGTTTAATCAGAAGTCAAGGGAGCACTCCCTTCAACAGCAAGTTGTGAATAGAAGTCCCAATGCAGATCATTGTCAGTAATGAAGGGCTGGCCGAATGGATTGTTGCGAACATAAGTTTGAACATCATCCACTTCAGCTAGTTTCTGCAGATAGACACGAACGTCTCCACCAGGCCCTGCTTGTTAGGAATAAAATTGGCTCTATTAATAAGCCAGATAATTGTAAAGAACATTAATGTTTCTGGACACCTACCTAATGAATCATCTGCCCGGTTTCGATAATTGTAGGAGTGAGGAAAAATTCCAGTGTGTGGTTGCACAAGATAAAAACAGCGTGTCATTTCATTATAGGTGATCATTTTAGAAATATCGACATAGGGAGGTGTTTCGACAAATACAGGATTGCGAAGAGCTTTGTAAGGAGAGTCATCCACAAGCAATGTATTTGAAGGCGAGTAGCCCCCCCCTGTTCCCATGGAAGATCAGGGTCTTCCTTCTGCCACAGTTTTCTCAACTCCTTGAGGACTAAAGGTTTTTCCCTATTCTCCAGTGTATTATGCCCAGTTTCTGTGCATTTAGACCCGTCCTACAAATAGTTAAACCATAAAATTAGTATTAATACGCTCATAAATTGGAATATACATGTGTATAGATGACTAACCCAATAAAATAACAGGCGCGGTTTGAAATCTTTCATGACAATATCAACCACCGATTCCACATTATTTCTGGACAAATTAGAAAGGCAAAATTAGAACAACGTAAAACAAAATTGGAAACATCGAGACTAGAAGCCCAGAAATGTTAAGATATCGTACTTGTTTCTTGAGTACCATATAGCCGCCTCAAAGTTCTGGGCGCAAAAGTCGAGAAACTCATCACAGTAAGGCCTTCGAAACACTGGTAAAAGGTGCATCAATGTATATTAACATCTTTCATTACAGGCTAGATTCATGAGCATCTGTGCAAATAGTACAATGGGATAAATATATTTACCTAACTTCCATCCAACACGGCCATCAGCCATGAGACCGCTTTGTTGGTCATTGTTAATATCCGCAAGCACACCATTAAGATCTATTATAAGAAGCTTCTTCTTTGACGCTCTAAAGGAGTGTATCAGTGAAACGGCACATGGCACACAATTATCCTTGTCATCAAGGTCTCGTAAGCATCATTGTATCTAAATTGAGATCTTAATGGTACAAAAAATAAGACAACTCAAGAAAGTATCGGAAACCATTACTTGGAACCAAACCTGTATGAGAAGAAGTGGAAGCAGCTCCTGAACACGAGGTGTCTGAGGTTCTGGAGACCGTAGTTGTACTTTGTGATGGCTCCTACTCTGGCTCCTCCTGCTCTATGGGATCAACAGTCTGTTTTGGGGTGTCCTCTGTGCGCTGATCGTTGGTCTGCTTTGGGCTCTCATCTGCTGCCCTATCTGCATTGGTCAGCAAGACAGTGTCAGCGGATGCTATATTATCTTTGTGCTGATCTGCGGTCTCTTTTGGGGTATCCTCTGTTGTCTTCTCAATGAGATGATCTGCGGTCACATTCGGGGTGTCCTCTGTGCGCTGATCATTGGTCTGCTTTGGGCTCTCATCTGCTATCCTATCTGCGAACTCATGTGGATCCACCGCTGCTGAGTCATTGCACAAGAGAGGGCTAGCCTCAATCGATTGAGAAACCATATCAGTGTTATCGGATTTCATCTAATCTTGCTGGTCCGGCTCTGCTGTCGTCTCTTTGTCCTGATCTGCGGTCTCATTTAGGGCCTCGGTGCTCTGATCTCGGTGTGTACCAGAAGTACCTAGATGCGGTGCTGGCATAACTATCAGGTGAGCAGGAGGCGCCGAGAAAGCCAATGTAGCCTGTACTGGAGGTTGCTCAATTCCGGTAGCCTCGAAAAGTTGTCTGAACATGAGATGCGTACTCTCGCTCTCTCTCTCTGAAAGGCCTTTCTCATCTCCTGCTGCTCCTGATGCAAAGCGAACCACCTGTTTTTATCGCGCTCCTCCCTGGCTTCTTCCACCTTCTGCATCTTCAACATCTGCTGCTGCATGTTGAGTTGTTGACCATCTGCTTCTGCATGTTTGTTGGCGCCTACCAACGTCACCACCGGGAAAGCAGCGATGACGCCCGCAGACGCCAATTTTGGGGTGGCAGTATTTCATGAACCATGAATAAATCTGCAAGCGCACGGAATACCGCTGTAGCATTTTACCCGGGAGTATACCGGGGTGTCATTTATATTTCCGCAGGGAAGGCGGTGAGTGTAGGGATATAGACTACTTGATGAACTTTATCTAGATTGGATATTCTCATGCATAAACAGGAGTAAAATATATAACATGGTAGGAGGTAGTGTGACACACACACAAACTACCCTCTTGGATAAATAAATAAAGAAAAGAAAAGATAAAAGATGCTCTAGGCCTGGAGCAAGGCAGAAGTTAGAGCTCGAGGCAACTGTGCTAGGCTAGCTATATCTATACTATCTTATTGGTTAGATCGTTAGAGATTAAACTACACAACAGGGAGACCGCTATCGAAGCAACGGGAGGAGCCCGTACACCCCGGTGGCTTTATGTACCTCCTACCCCCCATACCGAACGTGGAGGATTACTCAGGCTCGGACAGGGCTGTCACCACCTGCCGGCTACCTCTACAAACTGTGGGTATAGTTGACATCCAGCAACTCTTAGCTAATCTAGACGCCATGTCTACACTAGTAAGGGATACTCTAGTGTCCCACGCGGAGCCCCCACCCTCCGGATGGACAGACATCACACTAGAGGAAACATGCGAATACTGGAGCAGTTGATAGAGTTCTAAGCACGATATGTTAACCATCTCAAGCACAGGGTGATCATGCAATGCAAGCATTGAACAATAATGCAACCATATCAAGAAGCATATATTCGATAACTCAGAACATACTTCGAGCAGATATCGGTAACCATAGTCTAATTCTATTACAAACAACCAAATATTACAAGAGAGAGCTAGAAATGAACCCATACCAGAACTCTCGAGCAGATCCAGCGACTCGAAGACTCCTAGACTTCTCCTAAACTCCACTAAGCCTAAAGACTAAGAAAGAGGTGAGTGAGGTGAGGTGTGTGTGTGTGTTCTATTCTCTACCCCCCTTGTATTTATAACAGGGAACCACGGGGTGAGAACCTTGCAACCGACCTAGGGGACCTATGAGGAGGCGCCACGTGGCTTGGATGAGGCGGTGGGGCCCATGGGCTAGGTCGGCCGACCTGGTAGGTCAGTCGGCCTGCCCGAGGCTCCAACCGTCCCCAGCTTCGTCCAGCAGGCTGTCCTGGGCTGCCTTGTCCTAATCCCGTTGGTCTTGGCCTATCTTGAGTGGTCTTAACTGGGTTCTTGGGCTACACTTGATCCATATGAGCCTGAATCGTTGCTATGATATTTTTTGTGATTTTATGTCGGGCCAAAGTGTGCTTGCAACCTGCATATTAGCTCAAAAACACAACTTGCGTTTTCTAGAAGGTAAAGTGTGGTTTAGGGACTTTATTGGATAAATATGCGTGTAAGAAATGCAAACTCTCATGATTTTTTAATCAAGTTGACGCCTGAAAATAATCGTTAGTGAGCGTCAACAAGATCCCCCAAGCTGTCCTTTGCTCGTCCCGAGCAAAGTAGGACAAATCAGGTTGTTGATCAGAAAATCACTTTGACTCGTACCTTACCTGTCATGTCATAGTCTGAAGCAGAGAGATTCATCTATAAGCTTAAATAAGTTGGCTATCATACCTTTGCACAATTACCTTACTCCTTCTTGGGGCTCTTTAGCTGTCTCCTTGTCTTGGGCTGTTGAGAGTTAGAACGGTGCATAGAGTAGTACTTACTTGCTCATAGATCCGCAATCCATTTGGAGATACTTTTTGAAATATTTTTTGAAAACATGGAAAAGTTCCCAAGATGACTCTCTCGAGGCACTCAACTTGTATTTTCCTCACCAGGGCAGTATTTGCCTTCGATCTTTCCTACTACTACAAAGCTTTTTGTGGAGCTCAAGGTAGGATAAGAGCAGGACATACTTGCATTCCATATATTGTAAAGTCAAAGAGATGATCCATGGAGAAACAAGTCATGCAATCTCGATCAAAAGGTGCAAGTGTATGAGTGGATGGATGGATGGATGGATGTGGCTTACTCCTTGAGGTAATGGTTTTCTCTCTCGAATCATCCCTGTCTCATCTTTTTTTTTAGACATGGCTATCCCCTTTCTCTTTTTTTTTGGTCATGCTTCTTTGGCATGCCATCTTTTCTCTTTTTGGGCAACCATAATCTAACTTTATTTTGTTTCAGGGATGTTCTGCGAGAGAGATCACCAAGACATGGAGCATTTATTAATGTAGAATGGATGGATGGTGGTGTCAATTCCCAGTGTAGGAATATAGCAAATGGATGGGTCGTGTACGTGCTTATGATCGAGAAAGGGTGAAAAGTATCTCACTAGGGTCACACAATTTGACAAAACTCAACAGAACATCAAGCAGCATATGTGTAAGGTTTTTCATGGAATATGACATATGACTCTGGTGGGATATTGTGTATCACTGAGGAACTTGCCTTTTTAGATTTTTGAAAACAACTCCCGATTTCAAGCATCACTAGAACAAACTTGCACAACCTTATTTACCATATCTAAACTCACAACAACTTAGATTTGGATCAAGCATACGCAACCCACGAAACTTTCAGGTTCATTGGCAAGGTACATAACCAACAGATTTAAACTCAAGAGAACTCTCATTTCCAAACTAGGCACAACAGACATGATAGAGCAAAGCAAAACTCATCCTTTCAACTTATCATAAGGAGTTAAAACATTCTTACCGCGCATGGTGAAAAGAGAAATAAAGCTGTAGATTTTTATTTTGTTTTGAAAGTTTTATCAAATTTTATTCAAAAGCAAGTAAAGGGATACAATTGACTTAGGGGAGGGAACCTCCCCCAAGCTAGCTCTTGGTTTAGGGTCTAGAAAATAGGAGCTTTCTCCACCTGATTAGGTTGAGGTCATTTCGTCCGTACCTGGAGAAGTAGTAGCGATCGATGATATCTTATTCTTCTTGCACCATTTCTTCTTGTTCTTCTTTGATGGCGTAGGTGGCGCAGGAATATGATCCTCGGATGTAGGATAGACGATCTTTAGATCTTTCCATACTGTATTGGTAATGAAGTCAGGGATCTTCTGGTCGTCTTCTACTTGCTCGGTTGGTGGAGTACGAATCTCCCAATCCTCCCAATCTGGCTTGGAAGCGGGGTGATAATCATGATCATCCCAACCGGATTGTGCCCATAACCCTTGTTTCTCACTATCCTCATGAATCAGGAATACCTCCCTTTTGTTTTGAAACTTAAACTTCATGGTCCTTCCCATGATGTGGAGGCTGATTCTTCCTGTCCCTATATCAATTCTGGCATTTGTATCCTTGAGGAACGGGCGCCCGAGTATGAGCGGAATCCCAAGATCTCCTTCCATATCGAGGACTACGAAGTCCACCAATATGTAGGTATTTTTGACTTTTACCATAAGCCTTTCCACGACACCTTCGGGATATCTTATCGTGGAATCCGCCAGCTGAACACACATAGTAGTAGGGGAAATTGATGGATAGCCTAGCTTTTCGAATGTTACCTTGGGCATGATGTTGATGCTGGCTCCAAGGTCACAAAGGGCGTGATCAAATTCACAATCGAAGATTGAGCAACTAATCACTGGGGTTTCAGGATCTTCTCTTATTGTGGCTGCTAACTCGCCCCACGCACCTCTTCTTGGGCGTGTGAGCTTCTCTGCATAGCTGAGGGGTGTCCTGCTAAGGGGTTCTTTCACATAGCATTTATGACATTGACGCTCTCTAGAGTTGATTCGGGTTGCCCCGAAATCTTTCCTAGTTCAGCAGCAGGTGTAGCAGCAGCTAGCCGAGCCAATTAAGTTTTTAGTGTCTTATTGAAACTCAGCTGGTTCTTCATGGCGGTGGAGAATCCGTCCATCTTGGCATGGATGGTCTCCATAGATTTGTCTGTAGCGGCCAACTTCTTCTGAAGGGACTCATTGATTTTCGCTTGACCGTAGACAAGATCTCTCAAGGTAGGTTGGTTAGAATTGAAAGAATTTGAATTGCCATTACCTCCTTGATAACATGGGCGTGGTTGATTCCACCCCTGACCACCTTGTGGATGAAACCCATTGTTGTTGCCATTGAGGAATAATGCTTCCTCTTGGGTTTCTGGGCAATTGTCGCCCTAATGTCCAATATTCCCACAGACCTCGCACATCATGCGAGTTTCCAATGCTTGAAGTGTTTGCATTTGAGCCTTATCTTGCGAATAATCCTCAAATTTCTTGAGGAGATCAATCTTCATAGCGAGCATGTCAGCCTCGATGGAGTGCATGCCTCGCTGGCATGGTTGGAGGCAATCATCGCTCCAACCTTGGTTGGAAACCATCTTCTTGATCAATGATGTAGCTCTTTCAATAGTCAGCGAGAAGAAAGCTCCACCCGCAGCGGCATCCACATGATCACGGGATGACTGAGTCAACCCGCTGTAGAAGTTCTGTAGAATGAGCCAATTGTCCATTCCGTGGTGCAGACATGCCAGAATGTACTCCTGAAGTCTCTCCCAAGCTTCAGGATTTGACTCATTTGATGCCTGCTGGAAATTCAAAATCCGACCACGAAGAGCATTGGTTTTGCCCGTCGAGAAGAACTTCGAGAGGAATGCCTTGACACATTTGTCCCAAGTGTCCACAACAGCCTTGTTAGCATAAAACAATTACTTCGCTCTCCCCAAGAGAGAGAACAGAAACAGATGGAGCCGGATTGTATCTTGTGATACACCCTTGATAACAAAAGTACTGCAGAGCTCCAGAAACTGCTGGAGATGAGCGTTGGCATCCTCATTGGCCTTGCTACAGAAAGGGCTGGCCCGCACCATCATAATAAGACCCACCTTGATCTCGAAATTTTTCCCTCCGGTGTTAACCTCGGGCCCAGTAGGGACCTGGTTAGCAGACGGAGCAAAGTAATCACGGAGTGTCTTCTGGGCCATAGCTTGAGAAGCTGACGATGATGCAATGATTGGTTCGGCTGCCGAGAGTGGTCTCCTAGGTGATACGAGATGAGCTCGCGTCCTCCTCAAAAGTGAATCTGGATCGGAATGAAAGTTTTGCGGCAAGTCGAAACCGGTCACACACTACCCTGTTTTCATATCAACAAAGACAAGAAAACAAAGCCAAGTTAGTCTGTTTAGCAAGCGAATACTAATTTTGATTTTGTTCATAATTTTGTCTATTAACTTCAATCTGTGCCTTCCCCGGCAACGGCGCCAAAAATGCTTGTTGGTGCCTACCAACGTCACCACCGGGAAAGCAGCGATGACGCCCGCAGACGCCAATTTTGGGGGTGGCATTATTTCATGAACCACGAATAAATCCGCAAGCGCACGGAATACCGCTTTAACATTTTACCCGAGAGTATACCGGGGTGTCATTTATATTTCCGCATGGAAGGCGGTGAGTGAAGGGATACAGACTAGTTGATGAACTTTATCTAGATTGGATATTCTCATGCATAAACAGGGGTAAGATATATAACATGGTAGGAGGTAGTGTGACACACACAAACTACCCTCTTGGATAAATAAATAAAAGAAAAGATAAAAGATGCTCTAGGCCTGGAGTAAGGCAGAAGTTAGAGCTCGAGTCAACGGTGCTAGACTAGCTATATCTATACTATCTTATTGGTTAGATCGTCAGAAATTAAACTACACAACAGGGAGACCGCTATCGAAGCAACGGGAGGAGCCCGTACACCCCGGCGGCTTTATGTACCTCCTACTCCCCATACTGAATGTGGAGGATTACTCGGGCTCGGACAGGGCTATCACCACCTGCCGGCTACCTCTACAAACCGTGGGTATAGTTGACATCCAGCAACTCTTAGCTAATCTAGACACCATGTCTACACTAGTAAGGGATAATCTAGTGTCCCGTGCGGAGCCCCCACCCTCCGAATGGACATACATCACACTAGAGCAAACATACGAATACTGGGGCATTTAATAGAGTTCTAAGCACGATATGTTATCCATCTCAAGCATAGGGCAATCATGCAATGCAAGTATTGAACAATAACGCAACCATATCAAGAAGTATATATCTGATAACTCAGATCATACTTCGAGCAGATATCGGTAACCATAGTCTAATTCTATTACAAACAACCGAATATTATGAGAGAGAGTTAGAGATGAATCCATACCAGAACTCTTGAGTAGATCCCGCGACTTGAAGACTCCTAGACTTCTCCTAAACTCCATTAAGCCTAAAGACTAAGCAAGAGGTGAGTGAGGTGAGGTGTGTGTGTGTGTGTTCTATTCTCTACCCCCTGTATTTATAGCAGGGAGTCACGGGGTGAGAACCTTGCAACCGACCTAGGGGACCTATGAGGAGGCGCCACGTGGCTTGGATGAGGCAGTGGGGCCCACGGGCCAGGTCAGCCGACCTGGTAGGTCGGTCGGCCTGCCTGAGGCTCCAACCGCCCCCAGCTTCGTCCAGCAGGCTGTCCTGGGCTGGCTTGTCCTAATCCCATTGGTCTTGGCCTGTCTTGAGTAGTCTGAACTAGGTTCTTGGGCTACACTTGGTCTATTCGAGCTTGAATCGTCGCTCTGATATGTTCTGTGATTTTATGTCGAGCCAAAGTGTACTTGCAACTTGCATATTAGCTCAAAAACACAACTTGCATTTTGTATAAGGTAAAGTGTGGTTTAGGGACTTTATTGGATAAAGATGTGTGTAAGAAATGCAAACTCTCATGATTTTCTGATCAAGTTGACGTCTGGAAATGATCGTTAGTGAGCGTCAACAATGTTAATCATAAACTCCCAGCTATTGGCAGCATGAGTCGGCGCTCCAGCTGGAGGTGGAGCTGGAGCTGGAGGTGGAGCTGAACTGGAACCACCTGCCTCTCCATTGTGATCTCTAGGAGGTAGAGCCATGATGGGGACTTCATAGTCTGAGTCTGAGTCATCAGAGTCGGAGTAGCTATCCCATAAGCCATGAACAGCATCCAGGTCCTCCATTTCATCATCCTCTTCAATAGTAGCATCTCGCTCTTCTGGAGTCATGCCACGTTGAGCTACCACTAGGGCTCTAGGGCCACGGCGAGGATCCATGGAAGCCAGCGGTTTGTACACCTTGTAAGCAGTGCTGCTGTCTGCAAGGCGGTCACGAACCCGATGCCTTGAACTCTCATCAATGATTCTGCGTTTCGTCGCGACATGGGGACTCGCAAAGCTTGATGATTCAACTTTCCCGTACTCACAACTCTTCCTTTGACGCTTCCTCTGCAACGCATTTATTTTCCCCCACGCGGAGACGCCTCTCCACCTCATCGGACTCCACCACTGGAGTTAAATAGAGTTTAACGGCAGGCGCCTGATTCCGGCGATTCTATAAAATCAACGACACAGTTTCCATCTACACTCTGCCCCAATTTCCTCCGCCATTGCTATCGACCTCCCTCCCAGAAGCTGCTATGGCGCCCACGAGTTCCCTCCCCGTGCTTCTAGAAGAGATGCTCATCGAGGTTGCCGCCCGCGTCGCGGCATCATCGAGTTCTCCCATGGCGGATCTCCGTCGCCTCTGGGGGGTTTGCACTCTCGTGCACAATAGGGTGTGCGGCGTGCCGCTGGTGCGCCGTAGCCTCAACCTGAGCCGGGCGCTGCGGCAGTCCGAGGATGCGGAGACTCGCGACCGACTGATCGCGAAGACCTACGCCGTGGGCAACCTGGAGTTGATCTTCATCAAGGGGATGAGGATTTTCTTCGGACACCATGGCGGGGCTCTTCAGGCGCCACTAGACAACCTCGATCAGGCTGCCCGCGGCAGCCACAAGCCGACGGCGTACATGCTCGCCATGGTACTGTGGCGAGAAAAAAGTGGTGCCGCGGCCGACCTCCAGGCGAAGCAGCTCCTGGCGGAGGTGGCGGGTGACTTCCCGGCGCTCGTCATCTGTAGCGACCGCTGGGTTTCGGATCCACGCGTGCACGCGTTCGAGACGCTGTGGATGTTCGTGTGGCCTCCCAACTTCCCGCAGCCGGACCCCGTGCCTGGGCCAGTGCCTCGCGACGACGATCACTAGTGCGCATCCCCGTGCTGTGGATGGATCCGGGGCTGGTGCGGCGCTCCCGCCGGCCGCGATGGATGGCTGGACTGGTCCTACTTCTGCAGTAGCGAATGCAGGATCAGAAGCCTCTGCGATGACACCTTCCGCTGGCTCGGGGCTAATCCTTAGGATATAGAGCAACTCCAGTGGTTTTAGCAGGTGCATTGTGGCTTTTCTTTTGTTAGAACTGTTTGTAGTACTGAACAATGCGACTTGTTCTGTTAGAGCCCGAGCTTTTGGTGCAAGTTTTCTGTTAGTTCCTGATCTTTTGATGTAAATGTTGGCTTTTCTTGCAGCCTATTTCAATGCAAATTGAACTAATTTGCAAAATTCAGTGCAAATTGAAATTGGAGGGCACAAAACAATATCAGTTCACAGCTTACAACACTAACTTGACCCTGAGTTCATACGAGTAGCATCAATTCAAAGCATTTAGTGCATATGACTTCGACCCTGATTGGTTACGTTCCAAAATTTGCCTTGCCAAAACTCATAACATGACTCAATTTGTTGGATTCCAAGAATAGTAGCCTACTTCAAAAAGTACTTTCCCAATATTTTGCCCTACCCTAGTTATGGCAAGTCAAAATTTGGAATCAAACCAATCAATCCCTTCAATTGATGATGGATTTGTTGATTTCACGCATGTGTCTGACTGGTGTACACAGGTCAGATGCACCGGTCAATCCCCTTTTGTTTCCGGTGAACTGAATCACGAGTTGCTCTAACTGCACTCACCAGCTAGACCGTTGTCGTCCCCGAACATGTTACCATGCCCTCGGCCGATTTCCTGGTGTTTCTTGCTCATTATCGTGGTAGCACCAGTCAGACCGTTGTCTCCCCAATGTTCTTCGGTGAATGCGGTCTTGAGCTGAATAGTGTGAATGGTGTTGGATTTTCATGTAAAGTTCGTCCTGCTACAAACTGTTTGTGACCAATTTTGCCAAGTCATTAAAAATGCAAACAGTTTATTATTGCCACTCAGTCATGACATATGACTTACAACTGACTCATGCCACATCATTGTCACTAGCATTCCAAACACAACACTTAAAGTTACAGCAACTAATACTGGAGTTAAAGCAACTAACACACTAGACATCTGGACATTCCAAATACAATACCTACGGTAACCGCTCCTCCTTAATAAATCTATAGCCATGCCTAATCTCCAGTTGATTCATGATCTTGTATGAAAGGTACGTGTCTACGGCGGCGTACTCCACCTGAGATGGTCGCAAATAGCACGCGTCCCAGGTATCGTGGTCGGCGACCGGCTTGCTGAGATGAGGTAGGCGTAGTACCTCTGATGCGATCTTCTCGAGCGACGAACGCCTTACTTTGTACACAGGATGAGGTCCGCCGAGGTACTCGTAACTCGGATCGGCTTCGGGGACTGCCAATTGGAGGTCAACCGGATGGCTTATTGTGATGCCAAAATCATCCTGTAGCCGGTACACGTCGTTGCCGATGTGTGCACCCATGAAGATGTGGTCCCCCTCTATCAGGAAGCTCTTCAGGACTGCTGGGAGGTCGCCACCGGTGGCATAGAGGACCTGAAACACAAGGACACATGATCCGATGCACAACTGCAAGAGTGCCATCGTGAAGTTGAAGCCGTCGAACTTTTTTCACTCGGTGTCCAATCCAATGATCATGCGACGTTGTGGTGGGCTACCTCTGATATGTTCGAGAAAGCACGCTGCCACCGACGCGTCACAAGTTACCGTCGTGTCTAGCAGCGCCCTCTTGAATGGCACCCAATAATGACTCATCGGCGGTGGATTGTTCGGCGTGGGGCGCCAGCGCTTCCTCTCCGGAGATTTCGGCCACTCACCCCACGAACTGCTCGGCATGGCCTTCGGCGCCGGCGGCCAATCATTGTTGCTACAATCTCCGCGGATGTCCTCCAGGCGACGACGTCGTCCATCGCCTCCTCCTTCGGCGTCCTTGCAGGCATCTTCGCTCGCGCACCATGCAGGAGCAGGAGACGGTGGATCGACGAACGCCAGGGAGGATGGTGGTGCAGGCGTCGGCAACCGGGCAGCCGTGGAGGTTGACGGAGGCGTCGGGGACGGGGCAGCCATGGTGGATGTTGGATCCGTTGGCGACGGCGCAGCCATTGAGGTTGACGGAGGCACTGCAGGAACCGAAGTAGCAACCGGTTCAAGAGAGCGGGAGCGGGAGCGGGACCAAGAGCGAAAGCGAGGGCGAGGGTGAGGGCCAGCCATGTGTGTGAGAGAGAGTCTTTCGATGGGTGGAGAGGACACCTCTTAATTGTCGAGCGACTAGGCAAACGCGCCTCAGGAATCGCAAAGGACGCGTCCGGAACTGAACCGTCACGGCGTTACACGACGGTGCTGAAGGACGCGTCCGGAACTAAACTGTCACGGCGTTAGACGACGGTTCTGATTGCGGCTAACCACGCCTGTTCTAGTCGCGTTATTGGGCAATTAGTGGGGCGGCCCTCGACGACGACAGTTTCCAAACCGTTCGGACTACGCCTGTTCGCCTTCTCCATCCCACCCTCACCCTCTTTCTGCCACCATTGTCATCGACAACCCACTCTCGTCGCCGGGGGGCCTATGGCGCGTACGAGATCCCTCCCCGTGCTTCCAGAAGAGATGCTCATCGAGGTGGCCGCCCGCGTCGCAGCATCATCCAGCTCTCCCATGGCGGATCTATGTCGCCTCCTGGGGGGGCATGCGCGCTCGTGCAAGACAGGGTGTGCGGCGTGGCCCTAGTTCGCCGCAGCCTCAACCTGAGCCGGGCGCTGCAGCAGACGGACGACGCAGAGACTCGCGAGCGACTGATCGCGAACACCTATGCTGCGGGCAACCTGGAGGCGCGCTTCATCCAGGGGATGAGGGTGTTCTTCCGACAGCACGGCAGGGCTCTGCATGCGCCGCTGGACGACCTAGAACAGGCTGCACGCGGCGGCCGTAAACCGGCGGTGTACATGCTCGCCATGATCCTGTTGCAAGCAAACAGTGGAACCGAGGCCGACGTACAGGCCAAGCAGCTCCTGGCGGAGGTGGCGCATTACGACCAGGCGCTCGCCGTCTATAGCGGCCGTGGGGTTTCGCGTCCAAGCGTGCATGCCTACGACACGCTCTAGATGTACGTGTGGCCCGACTTTCATCAGCCGGCCCCCGTGCCTGGCCCAGTGCCTCGCACCGACGTTCACCAGTGCGCATCCCCGCGCTAGGGATGGGTCCAGGGCTGATGCGGCGCGCCCGCCGGCCACGAAGGATGTCTTGAATGGTCCTACTTCTGTAGCGAGGAATGCAGGATCAGGAGCCTCTGCGATGACACCTTCCGCTGGCTCGGGGCTGATAATTAGGATATAGCTTCCTCGTTGTGCAGGCGGTCGCATCTTGAGCTGAAGCAGAAGAGCAACTCCAACCGTGGTTTTTCTTTGTTATGACTGTTGTTTGTCCTCAAGTACTCGACAATGTGACTTGTTATGTTACAGACTGAGCTTTTGTGCCTACTTTTGTGTTAGCGCCTCATGTTTTGTTTATTCTGTTACAATTTGCTCTTCAGAACTAAGTTTCATTGTCAGTCTAGTTTTTCCACCATCGGCCCAGATCATTTTCATGGACTTAGCGGATATGTGGTTGCCATTGTTTATATCATTCACACAATCGACCGGTGATTACCGGAAATGATCACCAGACTTTGAGTCACCAAACAGACCTGAGTCTCTATCTGGTGATCCTAGCGGTCTCTCCGGTGCAAGCTATCATGATCCACTGCGATGGCACCATGAATTCTAGGATTGCATCAACAAGCATAGGGCCGATGCAAAGTAAGACTTGCATTATAGGTTTTCCCGTTAAGGACTGGATATTAAAGTTTTCGCATACTATGGCTATAAGTGAGTTTTGGTGCTCCAAACGCCACCTAGGCACCAAAGTATTTTCCTTATTATTACACACAAATAAGTTTAGAAAAACAGGCAGCTTGGTCTACAGAACTAAGTTATGTTACATGTCTAGTTGTTCCACCTCACCATTCAATAAGGGCCAGACAATTTTATGGACTTGGCAGATATGCGGTTCCAACTATTTTTTTACCACGCACAATTTCGACCAATGACCACCGGACATTCTGACCGGACAGGGAGTCACCGGACATATCTGAGTCTCTATCCGGTGACATAAACGGTCTCGCCGGTGCAGGCTATCATGATCCACTGCGATGACACCATGAATTTTAGGAATGCAACAATAAGCACAGCAGCTGATGCAAAGTAACACTGGCATTAGAGCGTTTCCATTAAGCACTGTTGGTTAAAGTATTCGCATACTATGGCTATAAGTGAGTTTTGCTGCTCATGACATGTCCCAAACATCACAAGCTACCTAGCCACCGAAGGAGTTTGTTTTTTGTTGCACACAAATAAGTTCAGAAAAACAGGCAGCTTGGTCTTCAGAACATGTTATGTTATAAGTCGAGTTGTTCCAACACACCATTCAATAAGGGCCAGACAATTTTATGGACTTGGCCGATATGCGGTTCCAACTGTTTTTACCACACACAGTTTTGATCGGTGATCACCAGACGTTCTCACCGGATAGTTCTTCACCGGACATACCTGAGTCATTTGCCGTTCATAGCAACGGTCTCTCCGGTGTAGTCTATCATGATCCACTGTGGTGGCACCATGAATTCAAGGAATGCAACAACAAGCACAGCAAGCGATGCAAAGTAAGAGTTGCATTAGATCATTTCCCTGAATCACTAGAGATGAAAGTATTTTCATACTACGTACGGATACAGTGAGTTTTGCCGTTCATGACATTTCCCCAACATTACAAGCCATCTAGCCACCGAAGCAGTTTGCTTATTATTGCATACCAAGTTTAGAAAATCAGGAAGCTTGGTCTTCAGAAGTAAGTTATGTTACAAGTCTAGTTCTTCCACCATCTTGTGATTGGATGAAACCATCCAATATGGGACAGACAATTTCATGGACTTGGCGGATATGCGGTTGCAACTGTTATTACCATGCACAAATCCGTCCGGTGATGACCGGACATGTTCGACAGACGATTACTCATTATTTGTCAGGTGATCTCAATGGTCTCACCGGTGAGAGCTATCATGATGCACTACCACGGGTAACCATAAATTCTGGGAATGCAGCAACAAGCACAGCAACAAGGACCTGTGGGTCTATCTGTTGGTCTCACCAGTGTCACCTATGCAACGAGTCATGATCTAGCATGGCACCGTGAATTCTAGAAAGAAGTCTGCATGCATGATGAGGACATCTACCTTTTGCTGTACATATTTGATGCTATGAACCGATGTTTTCCACTGCAATTTGCAAACCAGTTCTTTTCGCTTTGAAATAGCAGCAAGCTGAGCCAACAGTTACACCAAAAGATCTACCACTAACACAAAAGAACCACAAAACCCCATGCTCTAACAGAACAAGTCACATTGTCGAATACATCAGAACAAACAATAGTCCTAACAAAACAAAAACTACAATGCACCTACTAAAACAACTGAAGTAGTTGTTCTCCTTGATCTCCAGTTGCTCCTTTACTTCCATCTTGTTCTTCAATTCATTCTTCTCCTTTTCTAGTTGCACTATCATCTGCCTAAGCTCTCCATTTTCCTCCTGAACCCTCTGAACCTGCTCCTCCTCTGCTTTCTCCTTCCTCAACCGCCAAACAGCATCGAAGATCACACAACAAAATCCGCTCATACTGGGTGGCCTGACGTTCAATCCACACATAATAGCCGCAATCCTCGGGCTTCTACACTCAAATTGCACAACAAATCAGAAAATCAATCGCATAGCAGATCAAAACCAAGGGGAAAACAAAAAGAAAGGCTTACCAATCCTGAAGGACATCTGTAGTACCTCCAGCCGGGGTTATCTTCGCTCCATGATGTCCAGCACGGTGCCTTCCTATTGCAGGGGCACTTCACCGCCGGGGAGTAGTCATACGGACCTACTCGGTACGGCACCGGCACCGGCGCCGTGAACCTCTCCATGCCCCCGCCTCCTCTTCCTCTGGACGATGACGTGGACCACCGTGACGAGCGCGAGATTGACGACGCCATGGCCGCAACCCCCCTCACCGGACGGCGCCCTCTTCGATGGCAGGAACCCTAGGTCCGCCACGAACCCTAGGGCCGACCTATGGATCAACTGCCAGAACCCTAGGGCCGGCCTAGGGATCAACCTTAGTGGGCTGGAACTATATTAGATCAAACATTCAATCAAAAATATACTACCAAAACATTATCCCAGTCAATATAGATTGACTACTTTACCCTGATACAAAAAATTAATTCCGGAATGGCAATTACCCCTCTTATTATTTTTCGCACGGGCCCCACAAGAAAAGGAGGTACCTGGTGCATACTGGCCCACCATTTAATATGCACCAGGTGCATACTAGGTACCTCTCTTTTGGATACCTCTAGGTACCTCCTCACTTATCAGCCGTCCGATCGAGCGACGTGAGCCATCCATTTTACCCCCAACCATTGGAAATTGATTGTTTTTTTAACCCTCCAAGCCATCTGAGCCCTGCGACGTGTGACCAGGTCATGTCACAATCCCCGTCTAGCGCCTAAGAGGAGGGCAGGGGTTGCGGGCCGCACAACCCTCGGATGCGCGTAGGCCTCGCCGATCACTCGCCCCCGCCGGCAGGGACCCAGCTTCCACCATTTTCCTTCCTCTCCGCCTCTCCTGGCTCGAGAGCAGAGATGAACGCGCCGCAACTAAAGTAGCCACAGGTTTTGTAGTTTGTAGATAATACAAAATTATTTTTGAAACCACCTTAATGGCCAAACCTGTCCGATTTCAACACTTGGATGACCCTTATCATCCGATTTCGTAGTTGAAGATTGAAAATCTAATGTTATTATAGGTCGAGGGTGAAAGCTGGATATTTTCTTTTTATCCTAGTAATAGCCTAATAACAGCCCCCACGTGCGCGCATGCTTGAATTCACGGGCTTCATCATCATCATGCAAAAATAATGTGCAAAACACGACTGCGAAGCCGCCATCCCATTTTTTTTATATGTATGTCTGCTAAGCATGTGTTCTCTCTGGCACGCGGGTCGGTGTTATTAGTCGGTATTCCTAATACTGTAAGCTCCTGAAAAAAAATAAACAACAAAGAGGGTCAGCCACTGACCATACAAATTTCATTATTGCGAAGCACCAGTGCAAATACGGTTTTCGCATGATCCTAATCCTTGTATCTCAAAGATGGCAGTGCTTGCCAGCCTACATATCCATTTATTTTGGGACCAACTTGTTTTTATTTTGGACGGAGGAAGTCTCTCCTAACACCAATGATAAATCACTTTTTTTTTTAAAAAAAAACGCTATGACAAACCACTAGGTGGTGACGAGAGTTCCCGAAGAAGACAGGTATTGTTTATATGGACGTACGGGAGGAGCACTAGTTGTGTTATACAATGGTTTCTTAAAACACGTCCTAACCAGGTCTAAAAAAAACACGTCCTAACCACACTAACTAGACCGACCAAGATTAAAAAAAACAAAAAAACCTAGACCGACCAAGGCCGGCAGCCACAAACGAGCCAACACCTGTAGCTGTAGGAGACTTCTTTTTTCCAAAAAAAAACACATCTGTAGGAGACCTGACTATACCTGAGTGAGGTCGCGTCGCCTGCCTCTCCGGCGGTCTCGCCCACCCGCTTTTCGGTGGAGTGCAGAGGAAATTCATCAAGGACCCCGACGTCGAGGACGGGCGACTCGTACATTACTCCATGATGAAGGGGCCGCGCGTCGTCGTACTCTGTGGCTGGGACGGCGGCGGCGGAAGGGAAAGGGAACCGCCACGCCACGCCACGCCACGCGCGCTCGAGCGAGCGGGCCGGCGGGGTAGTTTAGCAAGCTGGGGCAGGGCCTAGCTTGGGTCCACGCCGGCCGGGTCCGGTCGGTCAGGGCGTTCCTTCCGCGCGAGCGCGCGCCACGTCTCGCCACGGACACCACCAGACCAGACGCGCGCGCGCGCAGGCAGGACCGCGCGGCCAGCTCCCGGCCCGGACGACGCCGGATGATGCCGGCGTGCCGCCTATCTAGATCTGGCGTGCCGCCTATCTAGATCTTTCGGGCTGCGGCTCAAACGTCCTACGCGGGCGGCGCGCGCACGCTATGGCTTCTGCGCAGTTTTCCTCGTCGTCGTCGCTGTCCCCGCGCGGAGACCTCAACCTGCTAATGGTCCGGGGTGAAATCAGTTTCAACAGTTTGGATTTCACCTGGTATGCTATTAGTTTGAGGAAATGAGTTAATTTTCTAAATAGTTTGGTTTGTTAGGAAATCTGGTTTGGTCTGGACTTTAGTGAGTTGAAAGTCACGTCCTCGCGCAGACCTCAAGTCGTGCTACCACCACGTGCCGTCGCGGCCGAGCCATGCTGTGGTGGGTCCTGCAAGTAGTGCCGACACGTCGATGGTTGAGGGACGCGATGGGGCTGTAGCTGGGTCCCGTAGAGGAGTGGATCCCCCAGGTTATTGAAAAATGTGCGTACCGAGGAGCAGCAACCAGCATCACGTACAGCAGTAGAGGAGGTAAAACTGTAGTAATGGGTTGGTAGATGTTGTATTCAGTTAAAACAAGTTAATATTTACAGTTCAGTTTAATTTTGGTTGAAAAAGATCGTCGTTTTGGTTTGGTTCAGTTTTTTACATATGCAGTTTGGTTCGGTGTGGTTGATTGGTGAGAAGAAAAAGAAATTAATTTGGTGTGGGTATGGGGCGGTTCTCAGACCATTAGCAGGTTGGCGGAGACCTCGGCAGCTCGGGGAGTCGGGGTCGCCGGCGGTCGGGTCTTCGCCTGCCTCTCTGGTCGGTCCTCCTGTCCGCACTGCTCGTCCCTCAGATCGGTCTGGCGCGTTCGCACCGCGCGCGCAACGCGCTGCCTTGAATCCATGTCCACGACACCGCTGTTCTTCCATGGCCACAGGCCCCAAAAACGCAGGACGCTGCTGGAGTGGCAGCAGCAGGCTGACAACGATGGAGGCGTACCTCTCAAAGGGTGTGTTTAGTTCCCACCAAATTTCCAAATTTTCTATCACATCATCACATCTCCTGTCACATCGAAACATTAAATATAGCAAATAATTCATACATGGAGTACTAAATATAGTTAAATAAAAAAACTAATTGCATAGTTTTGATGTACGTTGCGAGACGAATCTTTTAAGCCTAGTTAGGTCATGGTAGAACAATATTTACCACAAACAAACGAAAAATACTACAGTGTGCTACAGTGACTGATGTCGCTTTTTCTCCCCTTTTCACCTCCTCTGTACACAGCCCAAAGCAAGGACTGGGCCGGCACAAATCCGGCCAACGGTGTTCGTGTCCGGTCTGGCTTATGTGGGCGCAGCGGAAGGTATAGCGATTGATGTTGGGAGCCACGTGATGTGACTTGTGAGAACCGCCGCGGACCCCAAAACTGTCCTGAAACTTCTACAGTAGTCTGGGGGAAATATCGGGCGGCGAGATCGACCGTGGCAACCGATTTTCTTGCAAAAAAAATCGTAAACGCATTAAAGTGAAATAAAATCTTACTAATTTGAAGCACTAAATGAAGTCTATTTACAAAACTTTTTACATGGATGGACTGTAAATCGCGAGACGAATCTAATGAGCCTACTTAATCCATAATTTGCAATAGTGATGCTACAGTAACCATCCGCTGATTATTGATTAAATATGAATTAATTAGCATCATTAGATTCGTCTCGCGATTTACAACTCATCTATGCAAAAAGTTTTGCAAATAGACTTTATTTAATACTTCAAATGCCTTGTTTACATCTTTACAAGTTTTTGCAAAATGAACTAAACACACCCTTAGCAGGTAACATTAGTGCCTTAACAGTGCATGAGCATTAGTACTTCCACAGCGTCAGCATGCTGGATACGACTTGGAGCTCTTGCTAGCCAACAGCCGAACAGATCGCGACTTCGCGAGCATGGTGTGCAAAGTGGTGCTAGCTAACCTATTTTGCTCTCTTTTGACCTCGACAATTGAGACAAATATTTCCCAGCATTTTCATCATCAATTTCGCCAAGCTTGTACGAACACTTGTTAATTAAGCTGATGTGCAGGTCAGCATTGCCCGTTCGTACAGGCTTATTAGGCTCTACTAGGTCTCTATAGCCTCCTAAGGCCATTCTTAATGCAAGTGTCATGACATGGTGATGACATGACATGTAAGAAGAAAGAAAATAATAGAGTTTTATGGTGATAAAACTTAGTGTGCACGGTTACCAAAAGCCATAAAACTAAGATGAAACTCCATTAAGAGAATTTGAGTCTCATTTATACATATTCATCAACTTCTATTGGTTACATGACACATTTGATCATTAAAACTTAAATAAAACAGTGGAATGAAACTATGCATTTAGCGAAGGCATAGAGTGAAGGAATCATAATTTCGAGATGTGTATCGTTTAGCATCCCTGTAATTCCGTAACAAAGAACGTTGAGTTCTTACATTTTTCAATCCCCTTTTCAAATTTGGTATCTAGTATAAAACTCAAATTCAGAATTAGAGAGTTATTAATTGATGTACAAAAACCTGAGTCCAAAATTGTACATTGCAAATCTCTCTTTTTTTTTGAAGGACTAGATTGCAGATATCACAATCCACAATTCAGTGGCTTAGATTACCAACCGTGCGTGCCTTGGCTATTCAGAATTTGAATCCAGACGTTGCCCAACCTTTTTTTTTCTGCTGATTATCACTTCCCTTGGCTCAATTTGCAACTGTGCTGTCCTCTAAAATGAATTGGGACGCTTGGCTTCCACCCTGCAGTGACATTACCGCAGAGTCTCGAGCATTTTTCCACACATTTTCCTGGAGTGTACGGGCAGAGCCCCGCGGTCGTTCTGGGAAGCGACGGCGAAACGGGGGAAGCGGGCGCAGGACGCGCGCGAGGGGGAGGGGGAATGCACTGCACGTTCCGTCTCGTTCCACGGCGAGGGCGAGCCGGGGTTAGTTGGCTGCTGCGGTGGCGTGCCGGAGATGGAAATATTTTTGGACGCTGACCCAACCAACCCCCGCCTCGACGCATCCCCACCAACCCCTGCCTCACGCTCCGCCTCCGAGCCTCAGACCAACCCAGATCACCGATCGCCGGCGCCACCTATATATCGCGGCACACCCGCCCCTGACCTCCTCAGCTTCACGCTCCGAAGCTTCAACTACCCATCCAGTTTACCTGAGCAGAGCACGAAAGCAGAGCGCGGAGAGGGAGGTAGCTACCTGAGCCGAGCTGACAGCAGAGCAGATTGGTGCGGCAATGGCTGCGGCGAGTATGATCAGGGCGCCGGTCGGGCAGAATCCGAGGCTCGCGGGGAGGGGCGGCGGCGTGGTCCGGTGCTCGTTGCAGGGCGCGGTGGTGGGCGGCCGGGCCGAGTGGCAGAGCAGCTGCGCGGTGCTGTCCAGCAAGGTGGCCGCGCTCGGCGCGCACACGGTCAACGGCCACGTCGCGCCCGCGCCCGCGCCGCCGCAGCACGGGGCGGTGCTGGATCTGGTCCCCGTGAGCAGCATCGACGGCGGCGTCAAGAAGAACCTGCCGCAGCCGCTGCGTATCGCGGACCTGTCCCCGGCGCCGATGCACGGGTCGCAGCTGCGCGTGGCGTACCAGGGCGTGCCCGGCGCGTACAGCGAGAAGGCGGCCGGCAAGGCGTACCCGGGCAGCGACGCCATCCCCTGCGACCAGTTCGAGGTGGCGTTCCAGGCCGTGGAGCTCTGGATCGCCGACCGCGCCGTGCTCCCCGTGGAGAACTCGCTGGGCGGCAGCATCCACCGCAACTACGACCTGCTGCTCCGGCACCGGCTCCACATCGTCGGCGAGGTGCAGCTCCCCGTGCACCACTGCCTGCTGGCGCTCCCGGGGGTGCGCAAGGAGTGCCTCACCCGCGTCGTCAGCCACCCGCAGGCGCTGGCGCAGTGCGAGCACACGCTCACCGCCATGGGCCTCAACGTCGTGCGCGAGGCCTTCGACGACACCGCCGGCGCCGCCGAGCACGTGGCCGCCAACGGCCTCCGCGACACGGCCGCCATCGCCTCCTCCCGCGCCGCCGAGCTGTACGGGATGGAGGTGCTCGCCGACGGCATCCAGGACGACTCCGGCAACGTCACCCGCTTCGTGATGCTGGCCAGGGAGCCCATCGTGCCGCGCACCGACCGCCCCTTCAAGACCAGCATCGTCTTCGCGCACGACAAGGAGGGCACCTCCGTCCTCTTCAAGGTGCTCTCGGCCTTCGCGTTCCGGGACATCTCGCTCACCAAGATCGAGAGCCGCCCGCACCGCCACCGGCCCATCCGCCTCGTCGACGACGCCAACGTCGGCACCGCCAAGCACTTCGAGTACATGTTCTACATCGACTTCCAGGCGTCCATGGCCGAGCCCCGCGCGCAGAACGCGCTGGCCGAGGTCCAGGAGTACACCTCCTTCCTCCGGGTGCTCGGGAGCTACCCCATGGACATGACCCCCATGACCGCCGGCTCCTCCTCCGATACCTCGCCGTCGTCCTGATTACTGCTCCTGCAGCCCCCCGAGGAGGAGAAGCCGTCGAGCGAGTAGGGACGTTGGTTTCTGGTCATGTCGTCCTACTCGATCGTCCCTCGCCGCTGCGCTGCCCGGGAGCAATTAATTTTGATTTTTTTACCTTTATTTATTTATCTATCGTGGTAATACGTGTAATTGTTCCAAGTTCATCTCGATAGCGGTGAATACAAGTACCTGTCAGATAGGCGAAACTCATGTTCATGCCTCTCCTGTGTCTGAAACCCTGAGCGTATTCTTCTATGACTAGCTGTGCAATGCGCAACGCGAAACCTGCAGTCTAATCAAAGGAAAAACCTTCAGGCTAAGGGAATGCAGGTGAAATCTCCCAAACGGGGAGTAGTAGGTGGCAAGTGACACTAGCATATTCTTCCCCTTTCCTACCCTGGCAACCTTTGGGACATACAACTCCAGATCTGGCTGCTGGGCTGCACGTTCTCGGCCAATCGGCCGCATCCAGTCCACGCGCTGTCTGTCTGTGCGTCATGCCGCGCCCATTTTTCCTCAAAGCGGATCGAAATGGACACGAAAAGGAGGTGAAAAATACGTTGGTGCGGTCAGAGAGGGCATGCGCGTCGGCGGCTCCGTTTTCAAAGAAAGGGGGGCGAATCACCCCCGCCTCGTTTACAAATAGTACAATAATTTATCAGAGCAAGTAGCCAAGTAGCCTCATTCCCCACATGTTTGTGATGCAGACATTGACGAGCGAGGCGCAAACAATTCGCTGAACCAGCCAGAGGAGGCCGGACCCCAGCGCAGCGACGTCGCACCTACGCCACGCCACAGCCGCCCACGACGCAGCCCAACAGCAGCCACAGGCTGTCCCGGGACTGGACAACAGAAGCGAGCACCATTGGATAGGTGCAGCTCCCGGCAGAAGAGAAGGTACCAGCAGGGGCACGAATCAATCACTGTACATTCCAAATAGAAGAGTTACCATCGATGATGCTGAGATCCAGCAGCGGGCGACCGTTGTTAGGGCCCCCACCTAATGCGTGCCAACCGAGAGTTTATTGGCGTGCTGATGATTCGCTAAACAATACGGTTTTCATTTGCAGTATGATGACTGGGTGCATCAATTTTCATGTCCATAGGCGGCTGCACTTGTAAATTGATTGTCGCCGCCGTGAACCCTAGTTTGGGACTCGGGGACAAACTGCTCACAGTGCATCTCCACTCTACGGGTAAAAATAACCTCTAGGCATGTTTTTTGACAAAATCACAGATGCTTATGGTCAGTGTTAGTCTAAATGATAAACGCTAAATAGTCGGTTGTCTACCATTTAGCTATTATTCAGTCTAAGTGGCCATTTAAGTGGATTAAACAGTCATTAAACGGGGTGGACATGACTGAACCACTGTGTAGCGTTTACGCAGTATGTACATAGGCTAAACGCACGTGTGCGTGAACAATGCCTACAACATATTGTTGCAAAGGCGTATGGCAGCACGCAACCTCAGAAAAGTCGTGCTTAATTACATTCAACACGAACCCGGTGAAAGTGAGATATCTGGAAGTTTTTCAACCTGAATCTGCTCGTCTTCTTTTCTACATCAGTTTGAAATTGAAGCTGCCAGATGCAATTCTCGTGAGTTTCCACACTTCTCAGTTTATCAAGATCATAACATTTCTCTTCCCATTCTTCAGCAGCAGCCTCCTATGAACCGGTTGAGGGCTTGTTTGTTGCGGCTCCAACTCTGGCTCTGCCGGTAGCTCCTGCAGGAGCCGCACCCCGCACCGAACGGGGTGCTCCACCGGCAGCTCCAGGATGTGAGTTTTGTGAGAGCCAAAACTCTTTTTTGAGATGCTTTAGTGGAGCTGGTGAAGCCAAGCTCCACCTACTCTCGCTCTGGCTCTGCCCCTGGAGAAGTCCTCCCAAATGGGGGCCGATTGTGCCCCATTCTTACCCTGCAAGCCTGTGCTGAGCAAGACCAAGCTTCCGGCCTATTTGATGTACTTCCCTCCGTTTGGAAATACTTGTCACTTTTGACCAAGGCTCAACAACCAATGCACTTATTTGGTTCTTTCTAAAATGACTAAAATGCCCCTTGTCACCTTATATGTACACGTAAGCAAGTTCTAGATTAGTCTAAAAGGCTTGCACTTGGCGCTTTCAGATGGCTATTGGACCCCACACACAAGGGCAAAATTGGAAATTTTATACTGCAGGCTGTTGGGTGACAAGTATTTCCAAACAAAAAAGTGATCATTGGTGACAAGTATTTCCAAACGGAGGGAAGTACCAAACATTTTGGTAGGTGGTGAGGCCAGCAGTTCAAATAGGCAAATAGACCATCCTATTAGACTTTTAGTATGCTTTTCTCCGTCTAGATCAACAGAAAAGGGCATGACTGAATCCCAACTGCACTTCAAAGGTTAAGCATTCAACCAGTGATATTGACGCCCCACGGGTTGGCTTGGCCGGTTGTGGCATGCAACAAACACGCCCCCTATTGTTGACGAGGCATGCAAGACGACAAGACATCATCTCGTACGTACATCACAAGTTGGATATTGCTACAGATTCAGACGAGAGGAAAAACTACACATCAGGGATTCAGGGGCTGTTGGAAGTCCGGATGCCAGTGGCGCGGAGGAGCGCGGCCTGTTGCGCGTGAGCTCGTGGACGAGCGATTCGTTGGTCGTCCCTAATATATGAAGGCACGATGATGTAGGCATCCTCTACGTCGGGAGGTCGTTGCACTGCTTGGAGAAGCGGCGGATGTGCTCACGGAGAGTCTGGCCAGGCTTCTACTGGCAGTTCCTCTACCTTGGAAGTTACTGATGAACACATGATCGAAATTACTCCAGCAGTCGATGCAACCTTCTGGCAGGTGCTCAATCTAGGTTCGTGCGCTGTTGGCGAGGTAGAGTGGGAGGTATTGGATAATGAAGAGGTCATCATCCGCTCCCCCCGTCATGTAGGTCGTGCGGTAGTATTCAAGCCACCGTCATGTAGGTCGTGCAGTAGTACTCAAGCCAGATGCTGGGACAAGTGGCCCCGAGTATTTGCTGAGGTTCAATGGCGTCCGAAGTCGAGCCAGGAACGGGGCTTGGCGGATGCGCCTCCCGAACGCTCGTCGGCCGCATCGCTCGGGGGCTCGAGCTGCGTGCAAAGTCAGGATCTCCATGCTGTCAGTCGCGGTTCTCCCTCCCTGGCGCGCAGGTTGGCACGCTCTGCCTCCTCTTGTTCTCGAGCCTGACCGCTGATGACGTCGCGGGCGTAATGGTATCCGCCAAGTCGGCTCCGCACCGGGGGCACCGTCTGGCCGCTTTGCGCCGCACCGGGCCCTCGCTGGCGGCGATCTTCGACGACCGCTGCGACTGCTCCTATCGTCGGAGCTGTCAGCGTGCTGGCACGCCACGGCTTCCAGTAGCATGCGGAGTTCGTCCATGACGCGCTGGACTTCCGGGCTCGCCAGTGACTGTTGGGATATTAGCTTTTCAGATGTCCAAACAGGGAGCATGAACAGTACGAAAATGACAATGAAAATAGGCAATTCTCTAGTAATAATTAGAAAATTCAACCCTTTACAATGTGGAGTGAGGGGGCTATTTATACCCCTAGCCCTCGGCCAGGTTTCCCCAAATTGCCCCCTTACAACTCATTTACAGCTCACTTACAGCCGGTTCCGAGGTAAAATTACAAGGTGAGAGATGTACAAATCCGACCTTCTCACGTATTCACATTTCACACGCACGCCTACACCTGCCGAGGGGCTTCGAGTCCTTCGGGGTACTTCGGAGGTCGCACCCCTAAATGCTCCGTCTTCAAGCGATCAGCCGTCACCTTCGGCCGCCCGAAGATGGGATCCTTCGTTTGTTGGCGGCGAAGGTCTTGATCTTTAATCTTGTGCTTCTGAGTAGCCACTTGTCACCTTCGGCCTGCCGACGGTGCGATCGATTGTCTCATTCGGTCTCCTGAAGGTGACTCCTTCAAAGCTTCACAAGTTGCGGACCTCAGGCTTGTGCTCCTGAGTGTTCGGCCCTCACCTTCGGTCCCGAAGGTGAGCTTCTCGGTCCCCGGTGTCTTTGTTGGCACCGAGCACCCTTCGTGCGCGCTTGTTACCCAACACCGGAGCCCTGCAGACAGGTTAGGAGATGTTTTCGAGGCTGGGATTAACCTCCGGGCGCATTCCCGACGGTCCAATCCCCAACAGTAGCCCCTCGAGGGCGAGGTCCGAAGCCGACGGTCCGAACCCGCGTTAATGAAGAAGATTGCGCGTAACCTTCAGAAAGCTCCCGATGAAAAACGTCTCCCGAACCGTCGGCTGCAACAGTCGATTTTGGTGGTGTACGTGTCAGGCTCCGATTGCGCCGCTTGGGCGGCCGACTCCTCGATTTTACCGTTGGTACTGTTGCTTTCCCTCGCCTATATAAGCGGAGGGGGGGTAAATCCTGTGCCCTCTTGAGCTTTTCTTACCTTCGACGCTTTCCACTATAAAGCATTTCTTCCGAAGGTTCCGCTTTCGTGCGTGATCAAGCTGCTTGTTTTTCTCGGTGTAAGTGGATTAGTGGTTCATGGCTCGCACTAAACAAACAGCGAGGTTGATCGAAGATTCGTTTGAACCCTTTTTCCTAATTTGCCTTTCTTCATTTTTGTGTAGATATGACATTCATTAAGAGGGCGGTTCTTCGTGCAGACTCTGGTCCAGCTCCCGGAGGAGAGACGGGTGCTTCACAGCCGCCTCAGCAGCAGCAGTTCAGCGAGAGCGTTTCGGCGGTGTCCGCGGATGTTTCGGAACTAATGGCTCCGGGGAAACGTAAGACTCTGCTTTTCGAGCCATCTGTCGTTTCTCAGAGCACGATAGACTTCTACGTTTTGAAAGGCTATTTCGCCGAAGGTGTTTGTCGTCCTCCAGGGGCGGAAGTGATTCCTGTACCGGAGACCGGCGAGGTTGTGGTTTTTAAGGATTTTTTTACTGCGGAGCTTAGACTTCCGATGGATCCACTTGTGCCGAAGCTTTTGGAGCCATTCAACGTGAAGCTGCACCACTTCACCCCGAACGGGATTGTTGCTTTGGCCAAGTTTTTTGGGTGGTGCGGACCTTCGGATGAGAAGTGTCCGTGGATGCCTTTTGTAGGCTTTTTTAGCTGCACTGCCAGCCTCGCAAGGTGTACGTGGAAGAGGACGCTAAGCTTAGCGAGATTTAGAATGGCTGTTGCACTTTCGTTCCTCGTATGCCGAACAAGAGGATTGGCCTAGAGAAGGTTATGCTTTCGACGGCTTATAAGAACAAGTGGGAGGGGAATTGGTTGGGATACTGGTTTTACGCCAAGATTGGCTTTCCTAATCCCGAAGGTTCTGACGAGGAGAAGTATCTGCTGGCTTCGGACATCGAGATGTTCGAACACGTCTATCAGCCTACCTTCAGCAAGCGTGGGCTAGCTTTCAAATCATGCCTGGAGGCCTTCATGACGGCTTGCCAAATTTGTGGCGGTAGGGATGTGGTGGAGGAGTTTTTGGCTGCGAAGGTTTGGCCTTTGTCTACTGGATGGTCTCCGTTGAGGTTCGAGTGTAAGCGTTTTGCTGGCTTGAAGTATGACGTGACGTCTCCGATTTTTGGGCTTCGGAGACCCGAAGGTTGCAGCAACGAAGTTATAGTGGCTGAGCTGGAGCGGCAGGCTGCGGAGATATTGGGTTTCTGGAACAGGAAGGAGTATGGTTATTTGGTGGAGGTGTGTGGGGAGAACCTTCGGTTGAACCGGTGTTTGGCTGAGATGGGCGTGGCTTATGAGCCTCGGCCGGTACCGGCGAACGCCATTCCGAGAATGACGCCGCCCGTGAACGTTGGTTCGGAGGTTCCCGGGTCGAAGTCTAAAGGTAAGGCTAAGGTGGAGGAGGTGGGGAGTTCCGGGGCTGTTGGCACGCGGGGGTGCGGGCGTGGCCGAAAACCTTCGAGCACGAAGGTTTCTGTTGCGAGGGCTGAGAGCGCCAAGAGGAAGGCACAAGATGAGGAGGTTTCTTCAGGCGATAGCGGTACGCCCTCATTTATAGAAGAGCTCATGGGGACGGTGGGCGGGGAGATTGTAGTTCCCGAAGGGAGGCTTTTTAGATCCCGTTATGATCTTAGCGATGAGTACGGAACCATGCTTTTTGGTTCCGGCCGTCGGGTTGAGGTGGCGAGGGCACTGATTAATCTTTATTGTTCCCCCGAAGGTATAACAAAACGCCAGAGGATTCAGAGTCTCATTAAGACTGGCTCCAAGCCTTCGGACATTCCGAAGCCGTCAGAGGCTAAGTCCACCAGGGCTGCGGCCGGTGCCCCGAAGGATCCGGCCCCGATGATGGCGGTCGCCACGCCTACCCTTGCTGCGGGTGTCGAGGAGGGGGAGATTGTGGTTGGTGAGACGCTGCTCTCTCTCAGGGGCGGGGATTTCCCCGGTGGGTCGTCGGCTCTACCTTCGGATAAGGAGGTGGAGATGTTGGAGGGATTGAATCTCGACGAAGCCGGTAAGCTTCGCTTCCCTATTTTTGTGAACCCTTTGTTTGTGACCTTATAGTATCCCTCTTTTTATTTTCTTCGCAGCTGTCTCTACGTCGATGAAGCAACTTTTGGCTCTGATGCATGGGCCTGGAATGACTGGGATTCTTCCTCCTGAAAGGGCTAGGGCAGAGCCTGATTGCGTTTAGCCTTTCTTCACTTTTTGGTGTCCCCGAAGGTGATTTTGTGTTTGATTCAGAGTTTAATGCAGCCGTGGCAGAGACGTCTACCTCCGACGCTGCCTTCATCATTGCTGAGTTGAGCAAGAAGCTTGCCCACGCCAGCCGTATTTTGATGCAGAAGGCCAAGGCGGATGCGGACCTTCGGGTGACGAGCGCCACCGAGAGATTGGGTCTAGTTGACAAACTACGGCGGGCTGAGGCGGAGGTTCTCGCTCTGAAGGACGAGAACCAGCAACTGAAAGTCAAGTGTTCGAAGCTGGAGTCAACTGCTTCGGATAATGAGAAGGTTCGAGAGAGCCTTCGGAGTACTGTTAAGGGGGACGCAAATGAGAAGTCTGCCCTCAAGGCGAGGATCATCGAGCTGGAGAGGGTTCACGCTAAAATGGGTGAACTCGAGCAGGTCTTCACCGAGGTCGCCTCACGAGCTGATGGAGTGTACCAAGAGTACAAGAAGGCTCTTGCCGCTCTTGGCGCGGAGCCTTTACCCTTGCCTGAGCCGGCCAAAGGTTCTCAGGTCATCTTTCAGCTCTTAGATTGGATGATGTCTGAGTTTGAGGGCCTCGGTGAGGTGATGAGCGTTGCAAATGACAACGCGGCCTCTGTTTCCTTCGAGGGGCTTGTTGGAAACCTTCTTCGCGCCGGCGCATTTGATCTTGCCCGACTGGAGGGTTTTCAGTATGCCCCTACGAAGGTTTGGCTGAGGAGGTCGCAAAGATTCAGGAGATGAAGGTTGCGTTTTTTGAACAGTTCTGGGAACCTTCGGGCAAGGTCGCCGTTCGGACTCTGGCAGCCGCTGCTACTGAGGTAGGGTTGGTTCCAGCAACCGTTCGTTTTTCTTCTGCTTGTTTTTGATTGGGTTCGTCTATTTTGTGCAGGGGTCGACTCCTGATCAGCCTTCGGAGGACAATCGAATGTCCGAGGCTCGCAGGTCTCCTTTGGGGAATGACGCCGGTGGTTCGTCGGGGGCTCAGGTCTAGGGATTAGTTTGTAGTTTACTTTGGTAGTTTCTGACACTTGGTCTGTAAATATTCCCATGGTGCAGGATATGAACAATGCTATGGTATTGATGAGCTGGGAGGCTTTCAGCCTTGCTCGTCCCGGATGCAGCGTGGCAGAATATTTATGCTGGTCTGGTCGAAATTCATTGTAATCTGTTTTGATTTGTGTATCCGACGAGGTGCCTTGTTATGTGCATCCTTCGAGGTGTTGTGTTTTGTGCATCCTTCGAGGTGCCTTGTTATGTGCATCCTTCGAGGTGCTGTGTTTTGTGCATCCTTCGAGATGCTTTGTTATGTGCATCCTTCGAGGTGCTGTGTTTTGTGCATCCTTCGAGGTGCCTTGTTATGTGCATCCTTCGAGGTGCTGTGTTTTGTGCATCCTTCGAGATGCCTTGTTATGTGCATCCTTCGAGGCGACGCTCGTTAGGGTTTTGTTTTTTTGGAAAAACGTCTCCCCCCTTCCTAACGAGTCGTTGCCCAGAGGCAATTTATGTAGAAAAGGGAGTTCTCTTTTGTGGAACCTTGATAGATTATTTGCTTACCACCGAGGCAACGCGCGGAAATTTTATATTTTTGGAAAAACGTATCCCCCCTTTCTTGCGCGCTGTTGTCTTCGGGGGGTTTTGTTCTTTTTGTTTCATGTGGATCGAGTGATTGATGCCGAGGGGTCGGATGGAAAAATGTCTCCCCCCTTTCTGGCATCCATGTTTCGATTGTTCCGAGGGTATTTTTCTTTTTGTTTTGTGCCGAAGGTCTTTTGGTTCGGTTCGTTTTAAAGGTCGAAGCCCCCTTTTTTTGCCGAAGGTTGTTTGTTTCGGACCTTTTGAAAGGTCGAAGCCCCTTGGCGTTCGTTTTGCACTTTTTGTGCCTTTTTTGCCGAAGGTTGTTTGTTTCGGACCTTTTGAAAGGTCGAATCCCCTTGGCGTTCGTTTTGCACTTTTTGTGCCTTTTTGCCGAAGGTTGTTTGTTTCAAACCTTTTGAAAGGTCGAAGTCCTTTGGCGTTCGTTTTGCACTTGTTGTGTCTTTTGTGCCGAAGGTTTTTTAGTTCGGACCTTTTAGAAGGTCGAAGCCCCTTGGCGTTCGTTTTGCACTTATTGTGCCTTTAGTGCCGAAAGTTTTTTGGTTCGGACCTTTTAGAAGGTCGAAGCCCCTTGGCGTTCGTTTTGCACTTATTGTGCCTTTAGTGCTAAAAGTTTTTTGGTTCGGACCTTTTAGAAGGTTGAAGCCCCTTGGCGTTCGTTTTACACTTATTGTGCCTTTTGTGCTGAAGGTTTTTTAGTTCGGACCTTTTAGAAGGTCGAAGCTCCTTGGCGTTCGTTTTGCACTTATTGTGCCTTTAGTGCCGAAGGTTTTTTTTTGGTTCGGGCCTTTTAGAAGGTCGAAGCCCCTTGGCGTTCGTTTGGATAAGTATGCAAAGTTTACGGATTTTGTATACTTTGCTAACTTACTGTTTTGTGTAGCATGTAGATGCTTGCCGAAGCTTGCCATTTGGGCTGCTTAGGCGAAGCTGACACTTTGTTTGAGGGAAGTTCATTGCATTGAAATAGTTTACAATGGGTCTGCCTCGTCAAAAACCTCACCTCCGGTGTGGAGTTTCCCCTTGTGAGGAAAAGAGTACGGCCCTTTTGCAATGTAAAAGGGCTGAAAATAACTGCGAATGTCCGCGATCGCTTATAGTTTCGCGATGCGGCCTTTTTACAAACTTATATGTAGTATTTTTTAAGGTTGTCCGCATTCCAAGGATGCAGCAGCTCATTGCCTTCGGCGTCGGACAGGTGATATGACTCTAGCCTGTTGCTCTTGATTACTAGGAATGGCCTTTCCCACTTGGGTTGAAGTTTGCCGGAGGTTTCGGCATTTGGCTTCCTTTTTAGGACCCAGTCTCCGACTTCAATGCTCTTTTTGACAATCTTCTTATCTCTCCACTTCGTGGTTTCTTGTTGATACTTTTCTAGGTTTTTCGAAGCTTGTAGGATGTCTAGTTCCATGAGGTCTTTGTCAGCCGAGGGGATGACCTCCACTTGGTGGGTCACCCTTAGGCTTCGGTTTTTAAGCTCCTCTGGTGTCATTGCTTCGGCACCGTAGAGTAGCCTGAATGGGGTGAACTTGGTGGTTCTTGATTCTGATGTGTTGTGGGACCAGATGACCTTCGGGAGTTCATCGGCCCATTTGCCTTTTTTCTGATCAAACAGGCACTTTTTGATGCTTCCGAAGATGATACCATTGGCTCTTTCGACGGCCCCGTTGGATTGCGGGTGGTACACTGAGGCAAAGATTACTTTCGTGCCCACACTATTACAGAATTCTCTGAATAGCTGTGAATCAAACTGTTTGCCGTTATCGACAGTGATCTCCCTTGGGACCCCGAACCTGCAGATGATGTTCTGCCAGAAGAATTTTCTGATTGTTTCTGATGTGATGTTGATGAGTGGCTTAGCTTCGATCCACTTTGTGAAGTACTCAACAGCAACTGCTGCGTACTTGTAATTGCCCTGAGCTGTGGGTAGAGGTCCCACTAGGTCTATTCCCCATCTTTGAAGGGGCCAGGTCGGAGGTATCGGCTGAGTTGACTCCGAAGGTTTGGAGGACTTCGGGCCCATCATTTGACATGCTTGGCATGTTTTTACTATGTGCTGAGCATCCTTCAGCGCCGTTGACCAGAAGAATCCTTGCCTGAAGGCTTTGGAGACAAGTTGTCTGAAGCCAATGTGGGATCCACAAAATCCGGAGTGAATTTCCTTGAGGAGCTCAGTTCCTTCGGTTGTCGAGATGCACTTTAACCATGGGCTGGTTACACCTGACTTGAACAACTCTCCCTCGGAGATAACATAGCCCCTCGCTCTCTGGAACATTTTTTTCTCCTCTTTTTCATTTGGCAGCTCGATGTTTCCCTGAAGGTACTCCATTATAGGTGTTCTCCAATCTTCGGCTGAGATTACTGAAACCTGTTTTTCTTTTTTCGGCTTGACCGAAGGTTCTATGATTTCTTCGAAAAATACATCCGAGGGTAATTGTTCCCTTCTGGATGCTGCTTTTGCCAGCTTGTCAGCTTCGTCGTTCATATGCCTCGGGATATGGACGATGTCGAAGCCCTTGAAATGCTTCTCCATGGCTCTGACGGCATCGAGGTACTCGATGAGTTCTGGTTTTCTTGCCTCAGAGTCTTTTTCAATGTGGTCTCTGACAACCTTCGAATCTGTTATGACTATGAAGTTTTGATGGCCCAGGGCTTTCATTTTGCGAAGGCCCAGGAGCAAGGCTTCATACTCGGTGGTGTTGTTGGTTGATGATTCGAGGTTGCCGAGGCTTAGACGTGCTGCGTATCTTGTTTTTGCTCCCGAAGGAGATTCTATGATTGCAGCGATACCCGCTATGTCGTTGCACCAGGGCCCGTCGCAGTGCACGATCCAGGTTTCACCCGAAGGTTCCTCTTTGAAGATTGGGGATGTCCATTCGGTAATGAAGTCTGCCAATACTTGTGACTTGATGGCTGTTCTTCTCTCGAAGTCTATGTAGAACTCAGAGAGTTCCGAAGCCCATTTAGCAATCCTGACTGAGGCATCTCTATTGTTGAACAAGTCGTGCAGAGGTTGATATGTGACTATGATTATCTTGTGAGCTTCGAAATAGTGTCGAAGCTTCCGAGCAGACATGACTACTGCATATGCGATTTTCTCTAGCTCTGAGTACAAGAGCTTCGAGCCTGAAAGAGCTTCGGATACGAAGTAAACAGGTAGCTGCTTCTTCTTTCCCTCGATTTCCCTCTCTAGCACGAGCGCTGCACTGACAGCGGAGTAGGATGCCGAGATGTACAGGAGCAACACATCTTTTCGGGTCAAGTGAGGTCATTTTGACCATGTTCTGGAGATGGTTTTTGAGTGCTTGGAGGGCTTCGCTTTGCTCGAGGCCCCACTCAAATTTGTTTGCATTGCGAAGGACCTTGAAGAATGGTAGGCTTCAGTCAGCAGAGCGAGGGATAAATCTGTTTAGGGCTGCTATCCGCCCTGTGAGCTTCTGTACGTCCTTGATGGACTTGGGCTCCTCCATGTTCCAGAGCGCTTTTACTTTGTCAGGATTTGCTTCGATGCCTTTGGTGGACACGAGGCATCCTAGCACCTTTCCTTTGTGAACTCCAAAGATGCATTTGTTGGGTTCAAGGACAGCACTGCTTTTCTTAGGCTTGCGAAGGTTTCAGCCAGGTCTGCCACATGGTTGCCTCTTATTGAACTGGTTACTACAATATCATCAACGTAAGCCAGGACATTTCTTCTGAGTTGGTGCTCTAGGACCACCGAAGACATTTTTGAAAAAGACTGTGCGTTTTTCAATCCTTCGGGCATTCTCACGAAGCAGTAGGTGCCGAAGGGGGTTATGAAACTTGTTTTTTCTTCGTCTTCTTTCCTCATCCAAATCTGATGGTACCCGGAGAAACAATCCAGCAGAGACATCAGTTGACTGTTTGCCGCATCATCGACGACTCTGTCGATTCTTGGCAGTGGGAACTCATCCTTCGGGCAGGCTTTATTGAGATCAGTGAAATCGATGCACATGCGCCACTTGCCATTCTTCTTTTTGACCGGCACTGTGCTTGCCAGCCATGTTGGATATTTGACTTCTCGAATAACATTTGCATCTAGCAGTCTCTGGACTTCGGCCTTGACTGCTGCGACTTTTTCATCTGCCATTTTGCGAAGCTTCTGCTTCTTTGGCTTGATGTTTGGGTTGATGTCCAAGCGATGCTCAATGATATCTCTGCTGACGCCCCGTAGGTCACTGGCGGACCATGCAAAAACATCTTGGTTCTTGCGGAGGAACTCAAGAAGTTCTTTTTCTTCCTCGGGCTCGAGGGTTGCATTGATTGTTACCATCTTGTCTGGTAGATGTACGTCGAGGGGGACCTTCTTGACTTCGCAGTTTTCCTTGAAGGTTGCTTTCTCGTTGTCTTTTTGCTGCTCTTTGAAGGTAACAGACTTAGATTCGGTCTGAAGGTTGTGGACATTTTTCTGGCCTGGGGTGTATCCCCGCTCTATGTCTCGTGCAAGCTGCTGGTCCCCGCGGATGGTGATGACCCCGCGGGAGCTGGGATCTTCATGCACAAGTACAGTTGATGAACGATAGCTTCGAACTTGTTGATTGTCCCCCTTCCTAGGATTGCGCAGTATGGGTAGGGCATCTCTACCACATCGAAGGTGATGTGCTCTGTTCTTGCGTTGGCCGTGTCTCCGAAGGACACAGGGAGTGACAATTTGCCAATTGCGTTCACTCTCTTTCCTCCGAATCCCATTAAAGGAATATCCGAAGGTTGAAGCAGGCTTCGATCGATCCCCATCTTGTCAAAGGTGTCGGAAAAGATGATGTCTGCAGAACTGCCAGTGTCAACTAGTATCTTGCCAACCCTCCAGCCTTGAAAATTTGCCTCGATGACAAGAGCGTCTGTGTGTGGGTAGCTGATGACGTTAACATCTTCTTCAGTGAAGGTGATCGGGGACTGTGACCACTGGGTTCTCTTGGTTGGACCTTCGGAGACGATGTAATGGACTTGCCTGAAGTAGTCTCTGCGCTGTCTCCTGTTTTCGAAGTCCAGGGTGGAACCTCCGGAGATGGGCATGATCATCCCGAAGGTTGGTAGTGCCGCGGGTTGGCTATTTGTGGTTTGGTTTTCTTGTTTTGGTGGGTGGACTGGGGGTGGTGATAGCTGCTCTTGTGTTGGTTGAGCTTGGGTGGTGGGTTAATTGGGTTGTGTTTGATGGTTTGGCTGCGACTGCCAGTTGTGGTTGTAGTTGAACATGGGTGGGCGGTATGCTTGGGTAAATGGGGGGTGGAACGAACGAAGGTTGTGTGTACTGTATTTGCTGAGTTTGTGGAGTCTGAGGCCATGTAGTATGCCCAACTAGCTTGGCTTTTTTTCTCGGACCCCATTCTGTCAAGGGTCTTCTTCTTCTCCGGGCACTGGTTTGTTCTATGGTCGGAGTCAGACCTGTGGAAGTGACAGAAGAATTTTTTGGGCTCACGCGAAGGTCCACGACCTCGGCCCCTTCCTCTGCCGTGACCTCTGCCCCGTGCTCCGGACGAAGGTTGTTTGTTATTTAAGTGCTGAGGTTCTGACTCTGGCGGTATCATGAAGGGATCAAAGGTTATCTGATCCTCATCATCATGCGAAGGTTCCAGAGGTAGGATGAGCTACTGAGGTGGCTGTTCTTGCTGCCATGTTTGCTGGTTGTATTTTTCTGCCTGATGCATGATTCTTCTTTGCTCGACCCTTCTTCGGTGGTCAGCGTCTGACTTCGCGTACTTCTCTGCTTCTGTATAGAGCTCCTCCAGGGTCCTCGGGGGCTCTCTTGTGAGATGAGAAGCAAGCTGGCCAGGCAGGAGACCTTCGATGCATTTCTCGATCGCATCCTTCTCTGGGAAGTTTGGGATTTGAGCCTTCTTCTGAACGAACCTCCAGAAATAGTCATAGAGAGGCTCGCGGTCGTGTTGTGGGCACTTGAAGTGTTTCACAGTGTTGGTATTTAGCCTTCTGAATCCCTGAAAGTCCTTGAGGAGCCTGCCTTTCAGCTGGTACCAGTTGTTGATTGATTGCGGGGGAAGGTATGAGTACCAGTTGGCCACAGAACCTTCGCAGGCCATGACAAAGGACTTGGCCATGGTTGAGTCGTCACCTCCGGCCGAAGCGATGGTTGCTTCGTAGGCCATGAGGAACTGGGTTGGATCAGTTGTTGCATTATACTTGGGGAGCTGTGTGGGCTTGTAGCTGAGCGGCCATGAAGTTCGCTGCAGAGCGACTGAGAGTGGCGAAGTCGGGTCAAATGGGAGGTTGACCGGTGGTGGCCTTTGGTCTTCACTGTGAGCGAAGGTTGTCTGGTGGATGATGCGGTTTTCTTGTTGGGCAGAACCTTCGGGCATTTCTTGGTATGCCCTCTGCAAAATTCTCAACTTCTGCCTCCAGTTCTGCTAGCTTGCGTCTGGCCTCGGCTAGCTTGTTTGCCTGGTACAGTGCCCTCTTTTGGTGGCGAGCTGAGCTTCGATGTTCCTTTTCTTCATTTCTAGGGCCTTGAGCTTGAGTGCTGCTACTGTGAGCTCCGCCGATTGGGCTTGATGAGCTTCGGTGTTTTCAGTGTCATCAACCAGATCTCCATGAAGAACAGCTTCGTTGGTGATGTCTTCAATTCGTGGGTTGGCCTCTTTGTGCTGAGGGCCGTCGGGGACGTGGCTAGGCTCAGTGGTGTTGCTTGTGGTGCCGTCGGGGGCTTTCCTCTTCGCCGGGGCCATCGAAGGTTGTCTTTCGAGCTGGAACGGTGGGCGCCACTGTTGGGATATTAGCTTTTTCGATGCCCAAACAGGGAGCATGAACAGTACGAAAATGGCAATGAAGGTAGGCAATTCTCCAGTAATAACTAGAAAATTCAACCCTTTACACTGTAGAGTGAGGGGGTTATTTATACCCCTAGCCCTCGGCCAGGTTTCCCCAAATTGTCCCCTTCCAACTCATTTACAGCACACTTACAGCCGGTTCCGAGGTAAAATTACAAGGTGAGAGGTGTACAAATCCGACCTTCTCACGTATTCACGTTTCACATGCACGCCTACACCTGCCGAAGGGCTTCGAGTCCTTCGGGGTACTTCAGAGGTCGCACCCCTGAATGCTCCGTCTTCAAGCGATCAGCCGTCACCTTCGGCCGCCCGAAGATGGGATCCTTCGTTATGACCCCTCCCATGTGCTCCGGGTCCGGGGGTGGCACGCAGCGTCCCCATCTGCTGCTGGCACGTCCGTTCGCGCTACGCGTGCTCACGCTCCCTCTCCAGGAGGTCGGCTTCACGTGCCTTGGCGGCTTAGCCCTGTTCATGCCACGCTCCTGCTCGTATGCGGCCTGCTCTTGCAGCGTGCGCTGCCCGTGGGGCTGGGGAGGTTCTTCATCGGCCCCTCCCATCTTGTCCATCCCCGTGAGGTGCACCATGTTGGGCTGCCGTGGGGGATGGCTTATCTTCGCCAGGCCTGGATTCGGAGTTCTAGGTGCACGACTCTCTTGCTCAAGGAGGTCTTGAACCGACGTCGGAGCGTATTTCACCACTCCAACGAACTACGAGCGCGGAGGGCGCGTAGTCCAACGCGTTCACTTCGCAATCTCCAGCTCGAAGAGGGTCGCCGCGTTCCTCAGCCCGAAAGGGTGAGGACCGCTGGATTTCAGAAATCAATTTCCAAGAGCGTGAGTTCTCCTCCCGTCAGCTGGGAGCAGGGTTTTTTTCCCGACCGGTCCGGTGAAACCGCCGCCCTCCGGTAGCGGTTTACCGGACCGGTTTGACCGGTAACCGGTGGAAACCGGTTGAATTCAAATCCAAATTCAAAAGCTCCCGTGCAACCGGTTCCGACCGGTTTACCAGCCGGTTTTACCGGTTTACCGGTCGGTTTTACCGGTTTACCGGTCGGTTTGACCGGTTTGAATTCAAATCCAAATTCAAAAGGTCCCGTGCAACCAGTTTACTGGCCGGTTTGACCGGTGGGCCTTAATGGCCCGACCCATTTTTTTTCTTTTTATTTTTTGATTTAACTTTAAATCCCCGCAAACTATAATAAATGAACGAATTTTTGAGAAAATTTGATATCATTAGATTCATCGCACCTTGAAGTATTTTTAGAATTTTTTTGAGAATTTTTCATTTTTTGAATTTAAATTTAAATTTTGAATTTTGGCCGGTTGGATACCGGCCGAAACCGGAACCGGTCCGGACCGGTTTGACCGGTAACCAGTCAAACCGGATCGGTTCCCACCGGTTAGGTGAACCCTGGCTGGGAGGGGACATTTGCTAGCGTGTAGAAGGTGCGCCGACATCCCTCGGGCTCCGGATCGGGCCTAGGCCTGCTAATGGGTTGGGTTGAAATGAATTTTATGGGGTGGGTTTTGAAATGGAATGTGTTTGGATGATTTAAAATGGGTTGTATTAGTTAATGGGGTGGGTCGGGGCGGGTTCTATATAAATGCGGGTTGAGGCGGGTTGGGGTGGGTTGAAATGGATATTTTTTACAAAATAGTATAACTATATATAAATGTGGGTCCCACGTGAGAGCTGGACTCTGAAATTAAAACCACGTGTTTATATCAGAAAATTTTATCGAAATTGACTGAATTTTGTTGGAGATGACTCAGTACGACTGGCAGCTATTTTGTGCAAAGCAGTGTGGATAGAACTACCTGTGGGCCCCACATGAAGAGCCGGACCCTGGAATTAAAACCTCGCGTTCACACTATAAAATTTTATCAAAATTGACTGAAATTTGTTGGAGATGACTCAGTATGACTGGCAGCTACTCTGTGCAAAGCAGCGTGGCTAGAACTACACGTGGGCTCCACATCAAGAGCCGGACCCTAGAATTAAAACCTCGCGTTCACACTATAAAATTTTATCGAAATTGACTGAAATTTGTTGGAGATGACTCAGTACGACTGGCAGCTACTCTGTGCAAAGCAGCGTGGCTAGAACTACACGTGGGCTCCACATCAAGAGCCGGACCCTAGAATTAAAATCTCGCGTTCACACTATAAAATTTTATCGAAATTGACTGAAATTTTTAGAGATGAGTCAATATGACTGACAGATACTCTCTGCAAATTAGTGTGGCTAGACATATATGTGGTCTCCACATTAAATGTAGAACCACTAAATTCCTCTGCATAGTAGAATCCATGGGTTTTTATGGGTTACCCGCTTATAATGGGGCGGGTTGGTTAGAGTTGAGAAATTAACTAATTGAGTTGGGTGGGGTTGGTTATCTAAATATGTTAATTTTGGATGGGATTGGGTATGGTACAGGTTCCAACCTATTAGCAGGGCTAATCGGGCCCGAGGTGTGTGTGTCGACATGCCACGCGAGAGCCTCGAGGTCCACTACGAGGGTGCCACCTTCCGCGACGGCGGTGTCCTCCGCAAGCGGGATATGGGAACCTCCTTTCCCACGCCGCGGAGGTGATGGTGGTCGAGCTGGTCGGCTACGAACTCCTGAAACGGATGACCTGGTCTGGATTGAAGTTGGGCACGTATCTGAGTCCACCGGCGCTGTTGGCGGCGAACTTGAGGCTGCCAAAGCGGATGGAGTCCCTGAGGACCTCGGCCGCCGTGTTGACGCTGGGAGCCGCCATCGAACGATCACGTGGCAGTGAGAGTGCGCGTCTTCTCCTACGTGGCGCACCAGCTATCGATGTTTCGTACACCGGCTAGTAAATTTGATCCGTGCTTCTCCATAGCTCAATGGCTAACACTAAAAAATAAAGATTTGGACTGGTTCAGTCAACTACCCTACTGTCAGGATCGGTGGTGGTGTGCTTTGTATTCCTTGCGTTCGAGTGCTGGTTGATTACAACAGGTGTTCCGATCCCGCGAAAGAAAGCCCAGCTCCACCTTATATAGTTCAGTGGGCTGGGCAATGCAAGGAGTGCTACTCCCTCTTAGTCCCAAGTCACGTTTTTGTCAAGTTCAGCATGGAGCACAAGCCAATACCAACAGAGTAAACGAATCACTCACTGCTTCCTTTCAAATAAAAAACAGTGAGTCACCCTACTATGGAGATGAAGCTGTTAGTGTGAACAAATGTGAATGTGATCTGTCAGCCAAAACTAGCTGACAAAGCAGCAAATTTTGACCTTGATTGGAGGTCAAAAACTCTAGAACACACTAAATGGGGTGTCCCTCTAGTGTGCAGCGCCTATAAATAAGGGGCTAACCCCTTAGGGCAGATAGACAGAGAAGATGAGAGGCTCCTGCATGGGTGTGTTCTAATCTAAGCATCTGCCCATTAAGAAAACCCAATCTATATGGTGCTGAAAACACTGGGAAGGGCTCTCCCGTGCCTAAGGTGGTTAGAAGAAGCAAGAGGAGAAGAACAGAGGAATAAGAGGCGATGGGAGCTCAAGATCGATGGTATGAGACCCTAATCCGAGCCCTGTTTGTGGTTCTCTCTTAGGCTAGTGATCCTAAACTACCTAACAGGAGCAAAGACCAAAGAGCGTGATTATCTTGGGCCCACACGTGGCGCGGACAAGGCGAGGTTACTCAACTCTGTTTTGATTCTCCACTTAGTTCTTCAGTGAAATGAAGGAAATGACGATTACTCTATGCGTTTCCAATTATTCAGTGCTGTCTGGTGCTCCAGCAATGTCGACATAAAATGGAAAAGGCGATTGACGCTACTGATGAGCCGAGCTATAGTTTTCAGTAGTCTGCACAAGTTCATGGTTACAACTTCATTCAGAAAGCGGAGCGCCATTTCGGAGGCACCGTCTCATTTTTCAGAGCAGCAGATGTTCCCGTTGTGGGGGGGGGGGGGGGGGGGGGGCAGATGTCAATTCGCTAGTTTTTCTGCTCAAAGCTTTTGTGTGATTGTTCTGTCCTCGCAGTATGAGGTAAGTTCAGGCCTTCAGGCTTCAGGGCTGCACGATGATTTATGATCAGCGGCGGAGATAAAAATTGACAGAGAAAACATGTCAAAAAAAATTTGACAAAGAAAGAGTGCTTCTGCAACCAAGTGGTATCTCCGTTTTATTCAGTGGTGCGATACTACATGAAACGAAAGAATGTACATGGAACACAGCTCAACAGTCAAACACCAACAAATCACTGCACTAGGGAATAGGAGTACACTACATCGCGGCTCTGTATCTGTAACAGCTCTGCAAATATCACACGTGGCTCTTGATGTCCGAGCTGTATCCCGTGCGATCGTCGTAGTACTTGGACCAGAGCATGACGCCGCCGTACTTGGGCGAGCCCGTGATGAGCGGCAGCACGTTGGAGTTGAGGTCGCCGGCGGGCACGAACCCGGTGCCCGCGGCGTCCTTGGAGGCGGGCAGGCCCAGGAAGATCTGCCCCGCCGGCACCGACTCCCACTGCCTCCAAGCGTCCATGAACGCGCCGCGGCCCGCGCTCACCTGGCACGGCGGGTTGTTGTAGAACTGCACCCACACGAAGTCGAAGAGCCCCGTGTTGATGGCGTTGCCGTCCCACTCGTCCGGGAACGGGCACTGCGGCGCCGCGCTCAGCAGCACCCCCTTGCCGCCCAGGTTCTTGCCCATGTTCTTCAGGTCCCTGCACGGGGTGAGGCGCCGGTGATGAGCATACGCGCGCTTAGCACGATCGAGCCGAGAGCGTGACTAGGCTGCGAGAGTTCACCTGGCGAGGCTGTCCCAGTACTTGGCGCCGCCGAGCTCGATGTCGAAGTCGATGCCGTCAAGGACGGCGTCGCCGAGGGGCCGGGACGACGACGTGCCGCCGAGGTAGTTGTTCCAGAGGTACGCGGCGACGTCGCGCGCGTCCCCCTCGGAGGTCAGGCCGTAGCTGCCGTCGCCGCCGCCGATGGAGAGCAGGACCTTGACGCCGCTGCGCTGGCACGAGCGTATGTCCTCGCTCAGCCCCGTGCAGCCGCCCGACGAGGGGTCGCAGTGGCTGGCAAGGTCCAGCTGCGGCGTCTGCCCCTTGCCGAACTTGTACACGAACGCGAGGATGACGAACTTGTAGTTGCCGGACGCGCACGTGTCGGACAGGGACGCCTCGCCGTCGTTCTGGCCCCAGTAGACAGCGATGCCGCCGGCGTGGCATGTGGCAAGGAACGCCGCCAAGAGGATGGCCATGAGCTGGAAGGGAGTCAGAGCTCGCCCTGCCATGGTTTCAGCAATTCAACGTGCCCAATTGGATATAATTGTAGTTGTAGACTGACTGTAGTGAAGTTTTACGAGTCCTGAGTAAAGAGATGGATGGATGGCGAATTGTGCATAGTGGTATCTCCCTTTTATAATGGTTTGACAGTGTTAGCACAAGCAATGTGAACAGTGAACGACGTGAGAAAATTTTGAGCAGGTTCCGTGCCGTGGTTCGTCCGCACGAGTGTGAATTTACCGTCAGGAGTTGCGGTTAAGTAAAGTTGGACCGGTTACTCCGGTATGCAGTTTACCTTCCCCGTTGATCAACGTATAGGATAATCATCGGAGCTGATTTGGAATACGAAACGTTTTCGGATGGGTTAAGTTGAGTAACTTTAGCATCTATTAGCACTTATATTTTGGTTAAAATTTTTGAGTCTTGACTGAAGTTTAGCCCACCCCATTAGCACTCCCATTTAAATTAGATTGTGCTAAATTTTAGCACTTTGAAGCATCAGCACATGGATCTAAACACCCCCTCAACTCAAACCACAACTTGGCATGAGACAAAATTGGCTCTATTTTTTTGAGCAGCTTCTTTTCTGCCTACATTGTTTGCATTCCTTCATTTTTCATTCACGATGCCATGAAACATGGATGTTTGTTTCTCCTAATGATTGAATAGATTTTATTTCTGCTAATCACTTGATGTTTTATCCTAATTATATGGACCAACTAAAATTTTCAGCTTTAGCGCATTCTCGATTGGTAGATGAGATTCACACTACTGACATGTTACAACAAGAGCTGCATTCTTCATGGTGCTAACATTTTTTTTCCTCTGCCAGCTGATTTCTTGAACAAGCACCATGGTTTTGATTTTTTTTATAATTCATTTATGCTATCTGCCTTATACTTGGGTGACTTTTCTAAATTAAAGTTAACCATCCCATCAACTTAGGATAACCTTTCTTATCTCTAGAAGAGGCTATTTGCCCTCCAAACTGTACTCCTATATATTCTGAGGAACGAGAGTGCTCTATCCTGCTTGTGATGAGTGAATTGTCAACCGCGCGGTGTGATCGTGCGCTTGGTCTTTGGATTGCAGGTACACGGGCGTCGAGTGTCGACGGGGAGCTGCCGTGGAGGTGCTGTGGCCGATGGACCGTGCGGTGGACGGCGGTGAAGGGCAGCCGGGACCGGAGCTCGGACCGGGCGGCAGCTGTGGCGTCCACTCCTGGATCGAGGGCGCAAGCGGCGACGGAAGGCGGGTTTCTTGGTTTGCGCCACAAAACAAAGGAGGCGGGCGGCGGTTGAAGACGTCGAGTCGTGGAGGCACGGGCGTCGGTCTCGGGACTGACGGAGGCGACGGGCGTCGACGGCGTCTAGGGCCTCGCTGCGGGCGAGGAGGTGACGGGCGTCGGGCGGTGTCTAGGGCCGTCAGAAGGCCGAGGCGGGAACGGCGTCTAGGGCCATGGCGTGGAGGCGGGAATCTTCCCGCGCGTGAGGTTTTTGCGGTTTTCTCAAAACCAGCCACCTACCTGGGTTTCGCGGACCCTCCAAAACCGCGGACTGGATCTTCATCAAGACGGCGGCATCGCGGAGAAGACTTCGTTTCGAAGAAAGAATCTCGGCCGTCGGATGAGATCGTGTACAGGGGGTGCTGCAGGCCAACCGGTCTGACTGGTCCCTGGCACCGGTCTGACCGGTCTAACCAACCGGTCTGACAGGTCCAGCGTACCGGTCTGACCGGTCCCGCGGGAATAAATACCCCTTCACTAGTGTTAGGTTAAGTGCGGCTTTTGTATTGTGTCTGTGGATTCTCTGTTTCCCCAGGCCGCCGCCCCTGTGTTCCTCTTCCCCTGTTCATCTCTTTAGGGTAGATTTGAATGTTGTTTATGTGAGAACTCTTATGGATTTGATTGGGAAAGGAGGCCCTAACCTCCTCGTGCCCTCTGGGCGGTTGGAATCAATCCATCTCCTCGTTTTGTGCCTTGTTTGATGAAATTTCGATTTCGTTTTTGGTGCACTTGATTGCGAGGAGGTTATGAGTTCTTTGCTGTGATTCCCGTGCTTCTAACTCTGTCTTAAATCCTTTGGAATCACTGGCTGGTTCGAATTCGAGTTCTTGAGTTTTTGAGAAAACCCCAATCCCTTTTGATCTCCTCTATAATTCTCAAGATTTGTTGATCTTTAGGACGAGATCTTTTGGGGATATGTTCACGGGATAGGGGCGAAGCAATCCCCTAAGTTTCATCGATTTTCGTGGTCATTTGGTCGAGATTCACCGTTTGAATCTAAGTTTTTCGGGGTTTTCTGGGTGCCACCGGTCGGACCGGTAGGACCGGTCTGCTGGATTTTGAACAGACTCGACCGGTCAGACCGGTCCAGTGCACCGGTCAGACCGGTCCAGGCAGATCAGTGCTGGAGTTTTTCCGATTTGCTTCCGATTTGCTTCGTGGTTTCGCTCGCTTGTTCGTGGCCTTTTGTGTTGGGTTAGCTTTTCAATAGCTACTCCAAATTTTGGTCAGAACGCTTGAGGGCTTGGGCAATTTTGGGACATAGGCCGACGATTCGAATTTCGAAGAAATTTTGATCGGCTCTCATTCACCCCCCCTCTGGTCGCCGGCTTCGGTCCTTCAATTGGTATCAGAGCTCGGTTGAGGTTTTCAGTACCTTAACCGGTTCGAAAACCACTCGGCGACCATGACGAGTCTTGGTAAGATCCCGGTGTTTTCCGACGAGGACTATGCCTACTAGAATGTTCCCATGAGAGCCTTCCTACAGAGCATGGGAGCCGAGGTCTGGGAAATTACCAAGAACCAGCTTTACGAGGTGCTTGCTGTTCGGACTACACCTCTCCAGGTGACCCAGCACGAGGCTAACGCCAAGGCCGTCAATGTCTTGTTCGCTGGCGTTTCTCATGCGGAGTTCTCACGCGTCCAGGTTTTTCAGGAAGCCCACAAAATTTGGACGTGCCTTGAGAACTACCACGAGGGTACACCTCAGGTGAAGGCCAGACTGTTCGAGACTCACCGGCGTGAGTACGAGAACTTCACACAGGAGCCGGGTGAGAGCATTGACCTGATGTTCAGTCGTTTTCAGTTGATTGTGAACAAGGTCAATGCGAACAGATCTGCTGGTGCCCTTGAGTACACAGAGCACGAGAAGGCCCTCAAGTTGCTTTACGCACTTGATCGCTCTGTGTGGGATCTCAAGGTGAACACCATCATTGAGTCTGCTGGCTATGAGACTCTGACGATGAACGAGCTTTTCAGCAAGCTCAAGGCCACGGAGGTGGATAACCAGACACGAGCCAAGCTCAATGGTGCCCCTCCTTCCAAGAGCGTCGCTCTTGTGACTGGCCCAGGTGGATCGAGCTCTAACACTAACCCTGCTCTTGGCTTTTCTCTTGCCTCTTTGCCTTCTGTTTCAGATGAGCAGCTGGAGACGCTGGGCGACGACGACTTGTGCCTCCTCATCAGCAAGTTCCAGTGCGTCTACCACAATAGGCAGAGGAAGAAGAACCCCGGGTGCTACAACAGCGGCGATCTGAACCACTTCGTCGCTGATTGTCCCAAGAAGTCCGGCGGTGGCCAGAACAACTCCTTCGACTACTACCGCCACCGCGACCGCGACGAGGGAGGCTCCAACAAGGAGCGTCGGTGCCACAAGCACCGCAGTCGTGACCGGGGAGGACGCTTCGACAAGGAGTCGCTCAAAAAGCGCTTCCAGTACAAGGCCAAGAAGCGGGAGAAGGCCTTCCAGGCGCAGCTCAGCGACCTCGACAAGAGCTCCGACACCGACCGCTCTTCTTCACCGATCTCCGACGACGACGACAAGAAGAAGAAGAAGCGGGACAAGGAAGCCACCGGCTTAATCGGCCTTTGCTTGGTGGCTGGTCGGCGCAAGAGCTTCTGCACCATGGCTGGCGAAGCCAATGGTGCTCGTGCGTCTTCGGGTGGACATGCTACACCGACGCACTCCGGCTCTTCTCCTGGATCCGAGAGCGATTCAGAGGTAAACTCCACGATCGACCTGCTTGATACAGAGGTTAGGGAGTTGTACGCCGCTCTCGACAACCAGAAGAGGCTGCTTAAGGAAGCAGGTAGAGAGCGTAGAAAGCTTAGGGCTGAGCTGGCTTGTGCTAGGGAGAAATCTAGTGAGGATGAGTGCGCTGGCTGCATATCTCACATGAACGATCTTGTTGCTCTCCGTGCCAAGCATGATGAGAACGTCGCGAACTTAGATGTTGCTAAGATTTCGCTTACTGACGTGTCTCATGAGCTCGCTAAGGCCAAGCATGAACTAGAACTGGTTAAGGATGCTCCTATTGTTAGCGATGTGCTTGAATGTGATGAGTGTCCTATCCTTAAGTCCGATCTAGCTTCGTTGCAGTCCAAGTATGCTACTGTTGTGTGCGAGCTAGATGAGATGAAGTCTAGGCCAGTTTTGCTTGGTGCTTGTAAGCTTTGTCCCACGCTTAGGTTGGAGCTAGAGGAGAAGAACGCTTTGATCAAGTCTTTTGGAAAGACTAAGGTCATAGAGTCTAGCCCACCTATTGACTGCTCTGTTTGCCCTGGTTTGATCTCTGATTTGGATAATCTTGCGGTAGAGAAAGCCAATCTGGAGAATGAGAATACCTATCTTAGGGCGATTCTTAGTTAGGTTTCTACTAGTGAGCCGCAGTTGGGCATGATGATCAAGCAGTTCAAGCGTGGTGATGGGTTTAGGGTCGGTTACACATACACGAAGTCAGACTTTGACAGGTTGTATGGTAAGATCGGCAATGCTGCTGGAAACACTGCTAGCACGAGCACGCAGCCTTCGCTTGTTGACCCCGCGGATGGTATGCTTAAAGAACCACCGAAAGCACCTCCGCAGAAGCAGGTTTGGGTTCCAAAGCCCAATGAGCTGAGGAACTCCCTCGACACGCTCCCTGCTGCCACAGCCTAGGTTGCCCAGAAGAAGAGGGCTGCTCCTCCCCATCCGCAGGCTAGGCCTCCACCTCCCAAGCGTGAGGTGAGGTACCACTGCGAATTCTGTGACAGGGAAGGTCACCTGGAGGAGTTTTGCTTCAGGAGGAAGCGGGCTGTGAGGAGAGAGCAGGAGAGACGGAACGCGAACATGTACTCTGCTCGGGTGCATGGTCCTTCTCAGCGTGGTGATAGGCGAGATGCTAGGGCGCGCCGTGTAGGTGGAGGTCAGGGAGACGGTGGTGGTTACCGTGCTCCAGCAGGTGGTCGCTTTGCCGGCCGTGCTCCTGGTCGTTTTCAGTACGGCTATGGTCCACGAGACCGAGGCTTTGGAGGAGGTTTTGAGGCTCCACGCTTTCCTCGCGGTGGTGTTCGTCAGTCACGCGGTAGACGGGACGGGGGATACGCTTTGTCTGGTTTTGCTAACCCTTCTGTAGAGTAAATGGCTCGACACTGGTTTGCTTCTCACTTTACTAACCCCAGTGTTGAGACATTTGCTCACCCTTTGTCTCACTACTGATGTGCAGGTCGGAGGCTTGGAGAACAGGTGGATCATGGACTCCGGATGTTCGTGCCACATGATCGGAAATGACAAATGGTTCTCCAGCCTCACCCCGATGCGCTCAAAGGAGTACATTGTGTTCGGGGATAATGCAAGAGGAAAGGTACGTGGACTTGGCGTTGTTCGAGTTTCTGATCGCTTTACCCTGAGAGAAGTTGCTTTGGTTTCGAATCTTGGTTTTAATTTGCTCTCTATTTCGCAACTTCTTGATGAGGGGTTTGAGGTTCGCTTCAAGGAGGGTTGTTCGCGTGTTTTGGATTCCAGGGGAGATTTGGTTTGCCGGATTACACCTCGCGATCGAGTTTTCTTGGTTGACTTCTCTGGAACTCCTTTTGGCCCTTCTCATTGCTTGATGGCTGGTCCTTCTTCTGATTTGTGAAAGTGGCATAGGAGACTAGGACATTTGAGCTTCGATTTATTGTCGAGACTGTGCTCACTTGGCCTGATCCGAGGATTGCCCAAATTGAAGTTTGAGAAGAACCTTGTTTGCCATTCGTGTCGCCACGGGAAAATGATTGCCGCTTCTCATCCGCCTGTTAATCAGGTGATGACCGCTCACCCTGGAGAGTTGTTACACATGGACACAGTAGGTCCTTCTCGGGTGATGTCTGTTGGTGGGAAGTGGTACGTTCTTGTGATTGTGGACGACTTTTCTCGCTATTCTTGGGTCTTTTTCATGAGAACCAAGGATGAGGCTTTCGAATTTGTTCGAGACTTGATCTTGAGGTTGAAAAACGAGCTACCCCAGGCCATGCGAGCGATTCGCAGTGATAATGGCACAGAATTCAAAAACGCTCATTTTGACGCCTTTTGCAGTGATCAAGGGCTTGAACATCAGTATTCTTCTCCCTACACTCCACAGCAGAATGGAGTTGTAGAGCGGAAGAATCGGACGCTGGTTGAGATGGCGAGGACGATGCTCGATGAGCATAGGACTCCTCACAAATACTGGGCTGAGGCGGTTAACACCGCTTGTTATGTGTCCAACCGCATTTTCTTGCGTGCTTTCATGCACATGACTTCTTATGAGTTGCGGTTTGGACGCCAGCCCCGTGTTGACCATCTCAGAGTTTTCGGTTGCCGGTGCTTTGTGCTGAAAGATGGAAATCTTGATAAATTTGAGTCTCACTCGTCTGATGGTATTTTTTTCGGTTATGCTTCTCACTCTAGAGCGTACCGTGTGCTGATTATTGATACTAACATCGTCAGAGAGACTTGTGAAGTCACTTTCGACGAGACTGCACCGTGCAATTCTTCTGTCTTTGAAGTTACAGGAGATGATGAGCTCGGCACCTCCATCTTAGAAGATGAGGAGGAAGAAGCTCCAGATGGCGAGGCTGAGGCTACCACGCGTGCTGTGGACCCAGCTATCTCTGCTACGAGCTCGGACGATGACGACGGCCCCGACCCGACTACGTCTACTTCCCGGGGGCTGTTCGAGGAGGTGACTCAGGCTACACCAGCTGCACCTGAGGAGGCACCAGCTTTGGTTGAGGAGGAGGCGACTTCGACACGGGAAGCACCGCGACATATTCAGCGTCGCTATCCACCTCAACAGATGCTAGGTGATCTCAACGAGCGAGTCACCAGATCCAAGGTAACAAGTATCACTGGCTTTGCTCATTCAGCGTTTGTTGCCTCTTTTGATCCCAAAGATATTGGACACGCTCTTTTTGATTCTAATTGGGTCAATGCCATGCATGAGGAACTTGAAAATTTTGAAAGAAACCAAGTTTGGGTCTTAGTCGAGCCTCCCCCTGCTTGTAATCCCATCGGAACGAAGTGGGTTTTCAAAAACAAACAGGGTGAGGATGGTTTGGTTGTTCGAAACAAGGCTCGTCTTGTTCCCTAGGGGTTTTGCCAAAAAGAGGGTGTTGATTTTGAGGAAACCTTTGCTCCTGTTGCACATTTGGAGGCTATTCGAATCTTTCTTGCATTTGCTGCTTCCAAGGGTTTTAAGGTTTTCCAAATGGATGTTAAATCTGCCCTCTTGAATGGTTTTATCGAAGAAGAGGTTTATGTAAAGCAACCCCCTGGTTTCGAAAATCCCAAGTTTCCAAACTGTGTTTATAAACTTCAGAAAGCTCTTTGCGGTTTGAAACAGACTCTTAGAGCGTGGTATGATAGATTGAAAACATTTTTGCTAGCTTAGGGCTTTAAAATGGGATGTGTGGATAAAACTTTGTTCCTCATGCGATCTGGCACTGATTTCCTTTTGGTTCAGATATACGTGGATGATATTATCTTTGGTGGCTCTTCTCACGCTCTTGTCTCCAAGTTTTCTGAGCAGATGTACAGGGAGTTCGAGATGAGCATGATGGGTGAGTTGCAGTTCTTCCTCGGGCTGTAGATCAAGCAAACTCCTCAGGGCACTTTTGTCCATCAAGCCAAGTACACTAGAGACTTGCTGCGGAAGTTCGACATGAGTGACTTGTCTCATCAGCCGACTCCGATCAGCACATCTACGGCGCTTGATGAGGACTTGGACGGTGAGGCGGTGGACCAGAAGGAGTACAGGAGCATGATCGGCTCGCTCCTGTACCTGACGGCGACGCGACCGGACATCCAGTTCGGCGTCTGCCTTTGTGCGCGCTACCAGGCTTCTCTGCGCACCTCCCACAGACAGGTGGTGAAACGCATATTCAGGTATCTGAAATTCACCCCTGAATTTGGTCTTTGGTATTCTGCGGATTCTTCTCTGGTTTTGGTGGGCTTTTCTGATGCCGATTTCGGTGGGTGTCGGTTGGATCGCAAGTCGACATCCGGCACTTGTCAATTTCTCGGTACATCTTTGGTGTCTTGGTCCTCTCGCAAGCAGGCTAGCGTAGCGCTTTCTTCCACAGAAGCCGAGTATGTTGCCGCTGCTAGGTGCTGCTCCCAGATACTTTGGATGAAACAAACCTTGCAGGATTATGGCTTGAGTTTCGGTAGGGTTCCCATCTTTGTGGACAATATGTCAGCCATTAGCATTGCAAAGAACCCTGACCTACACTCCAGAACCAAGCACATAGACATCCGATTCCATTTACTGCGAGACAACCATGAGAGAGGACACATAGACCTGATCCATGTCCCTTCAGAGAGGCAAACCGCAGATATTCTTACCAAACCGCTAGAGCAAGACACTTTTGCTTGCTTGCGAGGGGAGCTTGGGGTTTGTTACCCCTTTTGATCGCTGACTTTTGTTTTGGTTAGCTTGGTAGGTCTTGGTTTTGCTTCTCTTTGTTTTCTAGGTTTGGTAGTTGCATTGTGCATATGCATTGCGCATATTTGCATTTTGCATTGTCTCACTTGCACTAGCATTCTTGAATACATTGCTATGATCTTCTAGTGCCTACTAGTGTGAGTTGATAAACTTGATCATGTATAGCTTGCTCTATTGTGTATATGACATCATCTGAGTTAAGCTATTTTGATTTGAAAATCTGAAAACATGATCACCCTGTCTTGGCTACTAGCATGTTAGGGCGTGTTGATGTGCTTTGCTATCTTATTCATGCTAGTGTGCCTTTTCGTTCAGCAATTCATACTTGAAATGATCTGAATCTGATAAAATTGCTTGAACTATTCTTGAAATGGATTGAAAAGATCCAGGTGGGATTGCTTGTCGCACTGATCGAGCTTTCGGGACGGCTCACTTTGCACTTGTGAGAACCCGGGCAAGGCTGTGCATGACTGAAACGAGTGCTTTGAGCTTCTGATTGTCTGTTGGCATAGGCTTGGCCTCGTTGCTCAGTAAAGCATGACAAGCTTTCAACCCCTGGCATTAAGAATTGCTTGATATAAATTTGATTGAAAAATGAATGTTCGCAACATGTTTTGGCTGGTTTGGCTCACCTGTATGAGTTTGAGTAGCACTGCTTTCCATTCCCTACTTGTTAGTGCTAGATCATGGGTGATGCTTTTATTTCTCCTAAACTGAACTTGCCTAGCTCTAGACTGATTTGATATACCCTGTTGAGCTAGATGCGGGTCTTGTTTATGGATGCACACATGCTTGAGACTAGATGTTGCTCATATCTTTGCATCCCTGAATGCTTTCGCTTACACCTCCTGTATTGCATTCATTGCATAGCATTGTTCAGGGGGAGTCTCAGCTTCAGGGGGAGTCTCAGCTTCAGGGGGAGCTCTAGGTCTTTGTAGCCTTGATGTGTGCATGTGCCAACAAGGGAGAGAATTTTGAGAGAAGTGATCGAACAAGGGGGAGACTTGTTTGATTTTTGAAAAACTTTAATTGGGGAGTTTCTGCTTTGGTTTTGGCTCCTGGTTTCCTCGTTTTCCCTCTGCTTCCTGCATGACTGTGTCGAGCGTTACCTCTGTCTTTGAGGAGTCATGTTTTTGGCTTTTGATCGATTGTGTAGAGCTTTTACCCTTGTCTTAGGGGATCGATCTTTGCTTGAGTAAGTGACTGTTCCTGCCTTTCTGAGCTTTTTGTCACTTGCTTGTGCTTCTTTGTTCTTTTCTGGTTTCACTTCTCTTGGTTCATTTGTGGTGTGTTGACAATGCACTCATCAAGGGGGAGATTGAGGAACGAGAGTGCTCTATCCTGCTTGTGATGAGTGAATTGTCAACCGTGCGGTGTGATCGTGCGCTTGGTCTTTGGATTGCAGGTACACGGGCGTCGAGTGTCGACGGGGAGCTGCCGTGGAGGTGCTGTGGCCGATGGACCGTGCGGTGGACGGCGGTGAAGGGTAGCCGGGACCGGAACTCGGACCGGGCGGCAGCTGTGGCGTCCACTCCTGGATCGAGGGCGCAAGCGGCGACGGAAGGTGGGTTTCTTGGTTTGTGCCACAAAACCAAGGAGGCGGACGGTGGTTGAAGACGTCGAGTCGTGGAGGCACGGGCGTCGGTCTCGGGACTGACGGAGGCGACGGGCATCGACGGCGTCTAGGGCCTCGCTGCGGGCGAGGAGGTGACGGGCGGCGGGCGGCGTCTAGGGCCGTCAGAAGGCCGAGGCTGGAACGGCGTCTAGGGCCACGGCGTGGAGGCGGGAATCTTCCCGCGCGTGAGGTTTTGGCGGTTTTCTCAAAACCGGCCACCTACCTGGGTTTCGCGGACCCTCCAAAACCGCGGACTGGATCTTCAACAAGACGGCGGCATCGCGGAGAAGACTTCGTTTCGAAGAAAGAACCTCGGCAGTCGGATGAGATCGTGTACAGGGGGTGCTGCAGGCCAACCGGTCTGACCGGTCCAGCGTACCGGTCTGATCGGTCCCGCGGGTATAAATACCCCTTCACTTGTGTTAGGTTAAGTGCGGCTTTTGTATTGTGTCCGTGGATTCTCTGTTTCCCCAGGCCGCCGCCCCTGTGTTCCTATTCCCCTGTTCATCTCTTTAGGGTAGATTTGAATGTTATTTGTGTGAGAACTCTTGTGGATTTGATTGGGAAAGAAGGCCCTAACCTCCTCGTGCCCTCTGGGCGGTTGGAATCAATCCATCTCCTCGTTTTGTGCCTTGTTTGATGAAATTTCGATTTCGTTTTTGGTGCACTTGATTGCGAGGAGGTTATGAGTTCTTTGCTGTGATTCCCGTGCTTCTAACTCTGTCTTAAATCCTCTGGAATCACTGGCTGGTTCGAATTCGAGTTCTTGAGTTTTTGAGAAAACCCCAATCCCTTTTGATCTCCTCTATAATTCTCAAGATTTGTTGATCTTTAGGACGAGATTTTTTGGGGATATGTTCACGGGATAGGGGCGAAGCAATCCCCCAAGTTTCATCGATTTTCGTGGTCATTTGGTCGAGATTCACCGTTTGAATTTAAGTTTTTCGGGGTTTTCTGGGTGCCACCGGTCAGACCGGTAGGCAAGACCGGTCAGACCGGTCTGCTGGATTTTGAACAGACTCGACCGGTCAGACCGGTCCAGTGCACCGGTCAGACCGGTCCAGTGCATCGGTCAGACCGGTCCAGGCAGATCAGTGCTGCAGTTTTTCCGATTTGCTTCCGATTTGCTTCGTGGTTTCGCTCACTTGTTCGTGGCCTTTTGTGTTGGGTTAGCTTTTCAATAGCTACTCCAAATTTTGGTCAGAACGCTTGAGGGCTTGGGCGATTTTGGGACATAGGCCGACGATTCGAATTTTGAAGAAATTTTGATCGGCTCCCATTCACCCCCCCTCTGGTCGCCGGCTTCGGTCCTTTATATTCGCCTTCGAGGCTTAATGCAATACATTCCATGCATTATACCCAATCTTACGTAACATATGCAACAGAGTAGGCTGGTTTTGTGCGCACGTATTGATTACATTACGTCCATAAATAAATTGTCGTAAGCTCAACTCTGACAAATCTTCATATGCTCAGAAGTATCAGTGTATCACTACACTTAGCGCCTGTTTACTTCGTGCCCTGCCAGGCAACACCGTCGCCAGGCATGCATCGCAGCCCCAGACGACCGAAATCGGACGCCTGGGAGCGCTGCTTGCGCCAGGCGTCTTTTCCAGGGTGGAAAGCAAACAAGCCCTTATAATTTTATCTGAAATTCTACATACCATGCCCCACAATCGCGAAAGTGCAGTTGACATCGCTTTCGTTGAACATGCTGAAGCTGCCCAGAATTTGAAATTTGTAATAATGGGACAAGAGGAGTTTCGTGCAAGGGCTTAAAATCTCGTCATTCTAGTATGTTGGGAGGTTTGGAATGAGCGCAATGCCCGCATTTTCAATAGTGAAGAACCGCCTTCATTTGTAAAGACCGAAAAGATTAAGGGAGGGGCTTCTACTCGGGTTTTCGCTAGGACGAAGCATCTGGCGTGGCTAATTGGTAGAGCTTGAGTTCTTTTAGAGAGGTAGAGTGTGGGCTCTCTTTGTAAAGTCTTTTTTCTAGCTTTTTCCAGTTTTGTAGCCTCTAGGCTTTACTCTCTTCTTATTAATACACAGACTGCTCTCCTGCTCGTTCCATTTCCAAAAAAAATGTAATACGCCCTGCTTTGGACCCAACAAGATAAACCAACACAGCTGAGCAATTGAAATGCATCTGATTATAGCATTGGAACCATAAGTGGTCAAATCTCTCAGCCTGTTTATGTGTCAAGCTTCATAAGTGCGTAGTACTAGCTAATTCCATCGCTTCTGCCAGAATGAAAGTTCTTTTATTTCATTCAGCGTTCATGTACTCAGTCAGAGCATTCCTGGTTTATTTAGTGCACTAAGGCATGTTCCATGGAAAACCGGCCTCAGAATTCAGTTTGGCAATTTTTAAAACAATTTCTTCAGTACATTGAGGCTTGAGCATGTACAATTGTAGAACGAGCTCCAATTGAAGAAGCTAACATAATCACCCTGAGAATGCCTTTGTTTCTCTGAAACTGTTTTGCCACCATCTTGCCTGCAATTTGCTTAAGCATATTCCTCATTCCTCATCTTTCCATAGCGCTAGCTGACAGTTTCCTCACTGAATGAATCAATTTTCTCGCACTTTCCCATGTGTTTGTGAGGACAAAATCTTGTTAATTGTATACAGGAGATTATTGCTCTTATCAGCCTCTTCGACTGTGAGCTAACTGGGGAAAAAAGAACATCCTGTCCATTTTCATCACTGCTGGATATTCTGTCGCCAAAAGTGTCACCATTCACCATCTAGGCTCCTCTTTGTTCGGGGCTGGAGCTGGGGCTGGAGAGAAGGTTCACGGCGACGACTGACGAGTTCGGAGGCGCCGGGCTTCTTCCGGGGTCGGTGATCAGCTAGGCCGGAAGATGAATGTATGGACCACCGGGCCGGTGTCGACCTGCCACCAGAGCCGCTCGACACCGTGGGCGCCGCAGCTGCTGATCCCATCCCACGCAGGGCGGAGCCAGGAATTTGTTTTTTTCATTATTAGGAGGGGACCAAACATATTAATTTATAGAAAAATTTAAATATTCAATGGAAATTTGAGGAGGGCCAGTCCCCTGCCCCCCCCCCCTCTACGCCCCTGATCCCACGACGCCGCCCGTGGGCGGGTTCGTGGCGCACACCGCGGGTGGAACTCGACGCCAGAGGCCGTCGCGGCGGGGGCTTCCGGTGGTGACGTGGCCGCACTTAACGGGCCAGTTCTTGAACGAGAAGATGGCCGTGGAGGCGGCCGTGATGGGCGGCGGGGACGAGGGCGAGGGGAGGCGGCGCCGGGCGGGTCTCGTCGTCGCACGGCAACCTGCTGGACCTGGTCAAGCGCTTCCAGCCGGGCGCAGCAGCACGTGGCGCTGCCGTGTCAGAGGCGAAGCGGCAACTCGTCTCGTCCGATCCGTTGGGATTTCAGATCGGTCCTAGAAATAAATCCCAAGTGGTTGTGTGATTTTTGCGTCTGTTGCGGTGCTTCCTGGAATTGGACAATTGGTGCGTCTGTTGTGGAGTTCAGCCGGCGATGGTGGCTGCTTCTGCTTGCCTCCTTCCGTCGTCTCTGCTCCTCCTCTGTCTCACTGTTGTGTTGTGGCCTTTCCAAGGCCTCATGATGAGTGCAGCTCGAGGGAGCTGGCCCGTTCTCCTGTTGGGCTGCTCCCTGCCAAGTCGCGGTCGCCGCTCTGCCGCGACGGCATTTCCACAGGGGCTGTCTAGTTTACGGTCGGCCATTGGGAATGAATTGTACGGTCGATTCTCCGACAACCGCTGATAGCAGTTGTTTTTCCCTTTTCCAGTAGGTTTTTTTGTCATTTTGTGATAAAAAAAGTTTAGGAAAAAAATTACGGAGAGACATAAAAAATTTAATGAGAAAACTTTTACATCCAAACAAAAAAAACTCGGGTAAAAATTATTTGCATCCAAAACAAAAAAAAGGCTCGGGTATAAAGTTTTTCAGAAGCACAAATATTTTAATGAGAAAAAAATTACAAGAGAAAGTTTTAAGAAAAAATAAAAAAATGGGAAAAAACTTTCGCACCAAAAACTAAAAATAATTGGGAGAAAAATTGGTGAAAGTTTTTGCATAAAAAAAAACAACACCGCTACCCCTCAGGGAGCTCGCCGTCGCCGACGCCGGAGACGAATGCCCCGGGGAGGACCCCGCCGCCAATAGTGAGAGCTCGAGGTGCGGGCCGCCGCGCAGTGCGCGGAAGTTTGCTCCGGAGAAGCCCATCGCCGCGTTGCTGGCCCCTGATCGAGGAAGCTCGTGGACCACCCCACCGTCAGGCCGCCGCACCTTCGTCTCCGCCTCCCCGCAGTCGGGCAGCCGACCTCGCCTCCAGCCCGCTGAGCCGCTTGAGTTAGATCCAGAGCACAAGGGGGGAGAGAGAGAGGAGACTGGAACACGAAAAGGGATTTCTCACAGGAAGGGGATGGGAGGAGTCAAGCGGTTCACGGAAGCAGAGTCAAAGGGTTGGATGGAAGGCAAAAGCTGCTAGGGCGCGAGACCCGCCACGTTGGGGGTCGACCGTGACTTTGCATCCATCCAGTCACCCGTAGAACCAGCATTGGGATCTCCACATCCTGTCAGCCATCAACTGCCCCGGCCCACGGTGCAGTGGCATCTTTGATCCTCCAAACGAGCTTTTGTGGGTAGTGGCTGCGAGATCTACCAGCATGGCGGCACTGTTTCAGTATTTTTTTACGTTGGAGATGGAACCTGAGCTTGCCGTGCACACGCACAATCACACGCGGTTTGGCTAACTGATCGAGCACGTTGACAATGTTTCCTTTCCTGGATCTCGTCTCCTGCCACTTTTTTTTTTATATATTACATAAACAACTAGTACTTCTGGATCGTTGTTGTTGGGACGCTGCCGATGGGTCGGAAGTTTCTTATGCAAATTCCCTGCCATTTTCTAAACGGCTGCTTCATTCGACGCCCTTACTGTTACTGGTCACTGTTTCCTTTAATTCCTGACGCGCGTAACTGTTTCCCATAAGTATGATCTGGTCCTGCGATGGATCAATTCCTCATGGATGTGCCGGCGGCACATGCCCTGCACTCCTCCAGCAGCAAGTGCCGCGCTGCGCTTCCAATAATTCCCTCGCGTTAGAAAGAGACAACAAGGAAACAGGTAGCACGACGCAGGAGGAGAGGAAGCAGAGATGACATGCAGAGTCTGTACTTCGATCGGTACCGGGCTACCGGCCCCGGTGGTGGTAGCGCATCTGCACATGCGGACAAGAACAGGCACCCGCGCGCTTTCCGCTTGCGGGCCGGGCGCAGTGCGTGCAAATCTGCCGTGTGGGTGGTCATTAGTCAGTGATTACTGAACAGGACGGGAAGTGTAACGACAAGTACGTACTCCGAAACAAAGCAGCCAGTACGCTTGAGCATTGAGCCTGGCGTGGGTTGGATGACGCATCGATCGATCTCGCGTGCTCCAACTCCCCGGGGCCCCGGCCGCACGGTTCGGCTTCGGCACGAAGGGCGTTTCGTCGCCGCCGTGTCTGCCTACCGCGAGCGCGCAGGGTTCGTGCTCCGGCGAGGGGAGGTTGGGAAGTAGGTCGTGCCGGCCAACCACCGGACGTGTGGCCCGTCGACGATCGGGCGCCGGCGAGGAGTGCCGAGACGGGGGGGCGTCTTTTTCGGTTGGGCCGGAAGGCCGCCGGGTCCAGGCCATTCCCGCCCGGGGAAGGCTTAGCTTAGCCCCCTCACGCGGGCTGGTGCTGTCGTGCACGCTCGCATGCAGCACCGGTGCTCTCCACCAGCTGGCGCGTAGTGCGTACGTACGCAGGAGAAAAGGCGGCAACGTAAGCGGCATGCATCAAACGCCGGCGCAGCCGTTTCTGCTCCGGGTAGTGACGCGCCGTCGGTTTGCCTGGCAGCAGGCTGGCGCCCCCCGGCCCGGCGCGCGCAGCTGACGGCCGGCGTCCTCGGCGCGGCGGAAGTGCAGCGGCTGCTGGAGATGGTTGCCCCCCGTGTTCCCTGGGCCACAAGCAACAGCGCCGCTCCCGACTTGATTGACCGGGGGCATCTCGACCTTCCGCTGCGGCAGAGCACAGCTCCCGATCCGTGCAGCGGACGCACATGCGCGGGGGCGGCGGGACGGAAGGTTCGGCGCTGAAAACCCTGTGCCCGGGGGGTGGGCGCACGGCGCGGGGGAGGTGCCGTCGGCCGCGTGCGCTCGCGGGATGGGACGGACGAGGACGAGGACGAGGAGGAGGCGAGGAAGGACGGGACGGGCTGGTTCGTGCGCGCGGAATCGGCAGGGGCCAGGGGGCTGCGCAGCCTGACAGGTCAGGATGCAAGTGGGTCAGATTTGGATCAACTAGTGACCAACCCAACCGACCCATAAGCATTTAATTTGGGTTTTAGGTTTGTCCAACCAATTGCAATATTTACACCAGTGACCCATTGGGTTAACCCAAAACAAATGCGCAAAGTATCATGCACTGGTTATGGCTATTGCAAATCATTCTTAATTAATTAGCATCAATCAGCGCAAATCACGCACCAATCCATCACTTTTGTCATTATTATTGAATCATGATGAACGCATCAGGCCTTAAGCTTCTTGGCGATGGCTTTGCTTCGCCTGATGGTTGGCCACAGCGAGCTCGGTCTCGCTGGGCGGCGTCCTGCCGTCGGCGTTGGCGAAGGGGTGCCAGCCTGTGGAGTCCACGAACGTCTTCATCTACGCCACCATCATGCTGCCATCTGCCGTGTTCCGTTCCTCCGACCTGTTCGCCGCCGCCGCCGCCGCAGCATCCGCATCCGCCAGTCATCCGGCACCCAAGGCTGCATCTGCCGGAGTACCAGACAAGAAGCTGGAACGCGAGCTCGAGTCGAAGGCGGGCATCTTGGGCAGCATCCGGCACAACAACATCATCAGGCTGCTGTACTGCCTCTCTGGCACCGAGTGCAAGGAGGAGGGGCGGCGTGCAGGGAGGAGGGCGGCGCCGGGAGGAGTGGTGTCGGGACTAGGCGGCGACGGGAAGAGGAGCGGCATCGGAACTGGACGGCATCGGGAGGGGTGGCGACTGGCGAGCGGCGTCGCCGCGTCAGGAGGGGCAGCGTGTCAGATTGGGGAAGGGGAATGGGAGGATGAGAAAGATCCGGATGAGAATGGGTTACTCTAATGACCCGGGCCTCTTAGCACTAATTGACATCAAATTTTTATGGGTTGTCCTAATAAATTATTACACTAAATTTCAAATTTTGGATTTTGGTCATTAGGTCGACCCAGTAAAATCTACATCCTGACTGGCAGGTCCCGGCGCCGGTTGGGCGGGCCGAGACGTGTCGGCGGCTGTGCGGCGGGTGCGGCGGGTCATTGCAGGTGCAGGTCCACTGCTGCGGCCGTTCGGCTGGCTGGCCGCTTTGGACTTCACAATTTCACCTTTCTGCCCTCTCTGGGTCTGGGGCTCTCAGCTCCGGCGCACGCGCGCGTTTGCGGTCTGTGAGCATGTTCAGGGCGCCAGGTGCCGTACAACTGCGCCACCACCAGCGTGTTCAGAAGCCTCTAATTTTCCCCCCTCCTTTCTTGGGTTGGAATTTGGAGACGTGCGCTCCTGGACTTGGACAACGTGCGACGTCTAGAGCTTTGGACGTTGGACCTAGTAGGCACCTACCATTCGTGTTCGGAACAGCTAATGAATTTCGTACTAGCTAGCTAGTTTCGCCTTAGAGCAAGTATTGTGCTCAGCGAGTAGCCGGCGAAGTCCTGCGTGGAGGAGTGAAAATAGAGGAGAGAGGACGGAACGGACGGTTCAGAAAACGCCGGCTTTTCAGCGGACTGAGTATGGATCCTGCTACTCCTATTGATCAATTGTGCTCACGAACAATAAATGGCGCAGGTGCCGATGAATAAAAAAAGAATCACTGATGACCTGGCGCTGCTATCCGCCGGCAGCGGGTTAAATCTATAAGCCTTGCTCTTACTAGACGGGAATACGCTCGTGATAAATAATTCGGCGTGCGGGCGTTGCAAATCCGCAGTACGTGAGGGGTTGAGATGAGTCGACGATGCTGGCCGCCGTATGACTAATCATACGCTGCGTGCGTGGTTGTGATTACGTATGCCACAGCGGCAGGAACCGGCACGGGACTCTAATGCTCGCATTAACGCAAACGCAAACGCATTCGTTACTGCCCTGCAGCCTTTAATAGGTAGTACTAGCCTATTACTGATCGTCGCCAAAGGGGAAGATGGGAGACGTCCCCTCCTGATCTGACGGCTCCCACGAGAGGTGCGGTACCATGCGGTGCTGCCGCCGCGGCGTGATTTGCTCCCTTCCACTCATTCAGTGCCCCCCCCCCCCCCCCCTCAGAGAGCTCTATACTCTACTGTCTACACGTCCCTGCAGCTGGAGGAGAGGAGGATGGGCGCGGCGCTTCCTTTTGTGGCCGCAGGTGCCGCCGCCCGTTCCGTTTGGGAAGTTTCAGTGGGAGCGCCGCGGCAGAGGAAGAACGGGATGCGTCTCTTTTCCAATTTCCACCACCATCGTTGCCGCCGCCAGGTTCCAGCCAGCGGGCTAGCAACAAAGCGAGCGCGGGCGCGCGGTCTACTCCTAGCAGCCGCCTTGGGAGGCGAAAACGAGACTCGCCTCGGGTGGGTGCATGCGCCCGGAGGAATTTGTGCTCCCGTCCACTCAGTCCAGCCCCACCGCCACCGGCGACTAGAAACGGACGGAATTGAAGTGGTGGCGCGCACAGTGGTAACGGAAGAGGCGCTTGTGGGGTTGGAGACGGGACGGGACGGGGGGGAATTATACCTACCTTGCAAGCCCCCCGGTGTATCGCCTGGCAGTGTCAGGCTTCCCGATCAAGAGATACCTTCCTCCTGCGATTACCGAACCACTCGCCCTTTCATCTCCTCCTCGCCCTCTCTCGCTGTCCTAATGCCCGTCGCCATCGCCGGCCCAGCATAGTGCCGGGGCGGCCGTTGCTGCCCGCAAAGCCGTCCCAGCACGCCCCGCCTCTGCCCCGGTGGTGAGCGGCGGCCGGCCGAAGAATTCCCGCGTGGGGGGAGGGGTGGAGGAGAAGAGGGAACCCGTCCGAGGACAGGAGAGGAGAGGAGCGGATCGGCTGGGGCTTTCATGAAGGACCTAGTGTCGTGCTTCAGCGAGCACGCCGTGCGGATCTCCGACGTCGCCTGCTCCGGCGCCGCCAATGCGGCGGCCTGCGCCCCGGGCCCCGGCGGGGCAGCTGGAGGCAGGGCGGCGGCGTCGGCGGCCGTCAGCGCGGTCACCACCGGGTACCGGTCTTGGCTCGCCGCGTCCGGGAAGGAGCTGCTCGTCGAGGTCACGTGGTCGCGGGCGCCCGACGGGCCCGCGCTCTCCGTCGCCGTCCACGAGGCCTCCGCCGCCGCCGCCGCGCCGCGACACCTGCACAAGAAGAAGGGGAGCGGGACGTTCACGGCGGGCAGCTGCGTGGTGGGCGTCTTCTGGGACTACGCCGCGGCGCGGTACGCCGCCGTAGGCGCCGGGCCCGAGCCGGCCTCCGGGTTCTACGTCGCCGTCGTGGCGGACGCCGAGTTCGTGCTGCTGCTGGGCGACCTCAGCCGCGGGTACGTCGAGCGGCTGCACGGCGGGATACCGGTCGCGGGCTCCCGGGTGGCGCGCCGCCGGGAGCGGTTCGTCGGGTGCGGGTGCTGGTCCACGAGGGCCCGGTTCCTGGAGGCCGGCGCGGAGCACGAGATCGCCGTCGCGGTGCTGGACGGCGACGCCGAGGCCTGGGTCGCCGTGGACGGCCGCAAGGTGGTGCAGCTCCGCCGGCCGCGGTGGAACTTCCGCGGCAGCCACACCATCTTCGTCGACGGCGGCGCGCCGGTGGACATGACGTGGGACCTGCACGGCTGGCTGTTCCACGCCGGCGCCGAGCCGCCCCACGCGTCCTCCTCCTCCGCCGCCGCCTCCTGCGCCGTGTTCACGTTCCAGGCGCGCGGCGCGTCGGAGACAAGGCTGTGGACGGAGGACGACGACGGCAGCGCCGGCGAGGAGCTGGAGAAGCCGGCGAGCGGCCGGCGACACAAGCCCGGAGGCGGAGGGGCATCGGGGCAGGGGTTCTGCCTGCTGATCCAAGGCTTCAGGGGCTTTTCCAAGAGCACTTAACCTGTACATGCCGTTAGGGACTTTCCATCGCCATTTTTTTTCACTTCTTCTTCTTGATTTGTGTGCTTGGAAGAATGGATTAGGATCGGCGTGCTGCTGGTTGACCACTTGTTGATTAATCCGAACATGACAAGGGGTGTGTGATTGTGAATGGTAGGATAGGAGGGGAGGCTGACATACGGAAAGAGATGCTTTCGTTTCAGTTTGCTGCGTCACTGTCCTGATTTCACACGACATGACTGTAACAGTGTTCTTCTGCAACTGACTTATCAGAAATACACTAAAGATTGGATCTTTTTTACCTTATTTCACGAGACTGTTTGATCTTAATTAGCATGCCAGGGAGGGAGTTGTTAGACCCTCGGAATAGCATGCCTGCAGGGAGGCGTTGGATGATCAGCTCAGCAGCAGCCAGCAGTGTGTTTCGAGCCCAAGTAGGCACTTGCAAACATGGAAAAGCTTCAGGTAACAGCATGAACCGGTTTCCATTCAGAAAGGAGGGACTTGCACTTGCTAGTGGCTGGGGTGTGGAGATAGCGATGCAAACACTTTCTGACTCTCTCTTTGGTGCCGCACAATTGCGGTCATTTTCTCGAGGAAACCGCCCACATCCATAGCCATCGCTGTAGATGTTGATTGCCCATTTTGTAACAGAAAATTTTATGGTTGGTCGATCAGCTCCCGCGTGCCATTGCCATACAAACTTCACCACATTATCTTCTACTTTAAGAAATGCGCTTCACCACACGGGCTGCTGCTATGCTCACAGGATTGCCACGGCTGCCGGCGTTTCATCATAAAACTAAGACGAAAATCGCCACGCGTTTCTTTGTTGTTGCCAGGGGCCGATTCAATCGAACACGATTAAAGAAGTCCTGGTCTGAAGTAGACTCCACCATGGTTCCAACCAGAAACCAGTGGACCGGGCATGCTTTCTCTAGGCCTGTTGGGCTGAAATGGTACGAGATAAAAATCTGAATTCTGGCAAAAATCGGGACAGGGTGGGAATGTTTGGTCCGAAGCTATAGCTTGCCACAATTTACCACGTCTATGCTTGGGAAGATTTGACCAGCTTATAGGTACCTGTTTCTAGCCATAGTTGTGGCAAGATTTCATTATAGCAAACTAGGTCCCAATTGTCAGTGACTCATAAAGTGTGCAAGATTCTCTTAGACATGCCAAAGTGTGGCCAAGAATTTGATGAACTAAATAGTATTAGGCGAGCTTGGTAATATTATGTGGCAATCGATGGCAATCTTAGTATAGTATGGTCCAAAGAGGCCTTTTCGCAAAGGTGTAATGTCGAAGTAAAAATCACGGCTTTCCAGTCATTAAATGATCTGTGAGGTGCTTGCCAAGTACAGACATTCTTGGGAGGTTAGCTACTACTACTCCCTCTTGCTGGCCTTTCCTGTCCGGGGCAGCTTTCCCATGCAATTTACCAACCAGTCCAAAGCCACGGACAAAATACTTTACGCAATACCACCTGCTTTGCAACTTGAGTATCTGTGACATGCTCTATTGCTTCATGCTATACTTTTCTGTCAGGTATGTTAGGTTCAGCGAGAAGTAGCCATCCGACATATGCTCGGCCATCCATGGCACGCAGCCTTTACGTTTCGTCCATGGCAATTGCAGCTGCGGAAAGGCAGGCCTCCCTCCCTGGTTTGAGAGCATCACCATTAGAGCATCGGAGCAACTGCGTGCAGCTTTCATGGAGATTAAAAGCACGCGGCTTTCACGCGGCTTGAACTAACTGCAGCCCCGAACGGATGCGCACGGCGAAGCTGTGTAATTCAGGTACGTTAAGGAAGAAGCCTGCCTTCTTGCTGCCGCGTGCGGCATCCGATGTTGTTCCGACGCAACAAGTAATCTATTAGCAGAGCACAGCACGGCTCGCGCGTCGACATGCTAAAAGTAAAAGTCACCGGGGGCATCTATGCTCCAGCAACGCTCTCGTGACCATCACGACGACCCCGCCCCGGAGACGACGCGGTAGGTCGATCGATCGGCCGCCAGAGCAAAGCCGCGTCCGGACGGCTGCTCAGGCAGCGAGACACGAAGCGGGGCCGGCATCACGACAGGAAGGATCGGGGCACGCATTGCATCGTGTGTAGAGAGGATCGCAAGGGCGCCGGAGCAACCGAACGACAGCTCCGGCCTACGGCAGATTGACAACACAGGACAGGAGTAGAGGACCAGAGTCCCACAAGTAAGCGAATCAGTTGCAGCCCAAGTCGATGCTGAAAGGAGGCTCAAAGTTTGAGAAGAGTATAATCGAGCTAGTAGAGTATATTGGAATACATGGATTGGCATTTTCTAGTATATATGTGTGCCAGAAACGAGGTGGGAGCATTGCAGAAGCGAAAGGGCATGCTGAATTGCTGATCGCTCCAGAATCTAAGCGAAAGTGATCTACACAATGGCTCTGTCTGGAGATATAGTCTTGTGTCGGTATCTTGTAGCAGAGATACCCACTCTTACTGCAGCAAAACAGAACTCGCGTACTCATCCGTAACTACACAATAAGGGGCGGAGCAGCCAGGTCCCACGGATCAGGCACTTTCCTCACCGGGCCAACGGCCCCGGGCCCGCTCCCCGCTCTGGGACGGGTCCGGTGACGCCACGTGTCTCTGAGGAGGGGAAGCTCCGAACCAACATCTGATGCCTCGGACCCCCATAGGGGTCCGGGACCTCCCACGCGCGTAGAACCAACATACCGCCGGGGGGGGGGGGGTTCGGAGCCGCCGCGTGTCCCGCAGACGGGGGCGCGGGTCTTCCGCTGGAAGACTCGCCCACCCGCCGCATTCAATGCGGGTGATTAACGCGTGCTCTGCCGCCGCGGCACGCGGGGCAGCTTTTGTCAGTCTTCACTGTAGACCGCGCATTACCGAGGTACACAGTGCAGCCGCATGCGCCGCATCCGCGCAGAGCCCGTTTGCCGCATTAAATGGATACGACGGCACATCACTTTTCCATCATGCCTCCTACGCCGCAAGCTACACGACCCGTTCAGCTACGCTGCAGGCGACGCCGCAAGCTACGCCTGGCGCTGTTTCGACAAGACAGCGCATGGGTAGGATGGACGGAGGATTCCCAGGAGCAGGCAAGGAAATCCAGGAATGAGATCTCCTTCGCCTGCAACACCATAATGTATGAACAATATGTTACTTTATACTACATCGATTGGGCCCACCTATCGAGGACCCAATGGCCATGTACGCGCCTCCCTTGAGATATAAAAGGGAGGCGCTCGCTGCACACACCAGGCTCTCTAGGCTCTCTCAGACTCCCTCGAGACGAAGGGAACACAACCAATACAACACACAGTGGACGTAGGGTATTACGCTCCGGTGGCCCGAACAACTCTAACCCAGCTGTGTTCATCGTGTTCTTCCAGCGAGATCGAACTAGTCCTAACTAACCCCCGAGTACTCACCCTCTGGGCTTAGGTGGGTGTATTACGGCACCCGGCTGTGGGTTTCCACTCCACCACATTAGGCGCGCCAGGTAGGGGGATTTAGCTGGTTTCAGTTCATCTCTTGCTCGTCTCCATGGTTCGGGTGGCTGAGCACTCCCACAACGACGACGACGTGGAGATGATGGAGGGTGTGGCGTTATCCACGCCACATGCCTCTCGCCTTCCTGCTCCAGGGGCAACCGTGCCCGCGGAGCAGCCACCGTCGGCGGCGGCGCGCGCTGCACGCCGGCAAGAGTCAGGGCGCCCGTCAAGGGCCCCCTCACAAGCTGCAAGCGGCGGAGCGCTGGCGGCAGCTAGGGAGTTGCTTCGCAACTCTCCGGCTGCTACAGCCTCGCCAGACGCCCTGAGGCAGTGGCGGGATGACGTTGACCGTCTCCTCCATCTGGCTCAGGCCTCCCCCAGTTCTACAAGGACTGGGCAATTACCTCCGCCTGGCAATGCGGTGGTACCCTACCACCGGCGCCAGGGCGGTGCGTTGGCATCCGTGCGCTCCCCCACGGTGAGGGTGCACGAACAGAAGACCTGCGGGCGGAGCTCAACCGTAGGCGTGCGGGTGAGGACGCCCACATCTCCGTGGAAAGGGCGCGAGAGCGCCGCCTCAACATTGAGAGCCGCAACCTCAATGCCGACTTGGATGTAGCAGCACCCAAGCCTCCGGTGAACGCGCGGATACAGGCGGGCACCCCGGTGGCTGGGGTGGGGTGCGCCGCGCTGGCGGATCACCTCCGCGCGGTGGCATGGCCATCCAAGTTCCGCCCACACCTGCTGGAGAAGTACGACGGTACCACTAACCTGTCGGAATTCCTGCAGGTGTACGTTACCGCCATCACAGCAGCTGGTGGTAACGACGCCGTCATGGCGAGCTACTTTCATGTAGCCTTGACTGGGCCAGCCCGGACTTGGCTCATGAACCTCACTCCTGGGACGATTCAGTCCTGGGAGGAGCTCTGTGCGAGGTTCACTGCGAACTTCGCCAGTGCATACCAGCAGCATGGTGTGGAGGCTCACCTCCACGCCGTGAGGCAGAAACCCGGGGAGACGCTCCGGGCATTCATCTCGCGCTTCACCAAGGTACGGGATACCATTCCTCGTATCTCTGATGCATCTATTATCATTGCTTTCTGCCAGGGGGTACGTCATGAGAAGATGCTCAAGAAGCTGGCGACGCACGAGGTGGAAAGCGTTACCACGCTTTTCTCCCTGGCTGACAAGTGTGCCAGGGCCGCTGAGGGCCGCGCATGGCACTCAGCCCCCCAAGACGGAGACGCCAAAGCTTGTGGCTCCGGGGCTACCGCCCAGAGCGGTGGCAAGAAAAAGAAGAACAAGAACCGGAGTCGCGGGGAGCCACATCCCGGCGGTCCAGTCGCTGCAGCAGCGGCAACTGCAGTAGCGGCCGGGGACCAGAATGCTCATGGCAAATGCCCGCGCCCGCAAGGTGGCAGTGGAGGTTCATGCCCAGTGCATCCCACCGCTCGCCACAGTGCCGCTGACTGCCGCGAGATCTAGAAACTCGCGAAGCGGGTCAGTGGGCGGCGTTAGCAGGCCTCCAAGGACGGCTCATCCCCTCCTCGCCAACGGTCTGGCAAGGAGAAAGCCTCTGACAGTGAGACCGCTGCCGGGGAGAAGGAGCTGGGTACCAATCCCCCGCTCGGGAGCTGAAGGGCGTTTACCGCCACGACAACTCCGACTCCGACAACGAGGAGCGCCGCAAGAAGCTGTACGTAATGTACGGCGGAAGCTGGGAGCTTGTCGCCCGACGGGACGTGAAGACCCTTCGCCGAGAGGTCCTTTCGTTGAAGTCGGGGGTCCTGAAGGCGGCGCCGCTCCACAGGTGGATGAACACCGCCATCTCTTTCGGGCCATCTGACTGCCCGGAGAACGTGGCCGGGGCCGGTGGACTACCTCTAGTCACCGCCCCTGTCATAGCCAACATCAGGCTCTATCACGTGCTGATAGACGGTGGGGCTGGCCTCAATATCATCAGCTATGCAGCGTTCAAGCAGCTGCAGATCCCGGAGTCCAAGCTGACTCCCTCTCGCCCATTCTCCGGACTGGGCCCACATCCGGTGTTCCCTCTGGGGAGCATCACTCTGCCGGTCATGTTCGGGACCGAGGAGAACTTCCGGACAGAGAGCGTCCAGTTCGATGTTGCGGAGGTGAACCTCCCATTCATTGCCATCATTGGCCGGCCAGCACTCTACCACCTCATGGCCATTGCCCATTACGGGTATTTGGTCCTGAAGATGACTTCCCTGCCGGTGTCCTCACCGTGCGGGGTGACCGCACCGCTGCCGTCGCTGCAGTTGAAAGACTGCATGCTCTGGCGGCAGAGGCTGCACGATCCGAGGAGGGCCCATCCACTTCGCAAGCCAGGGCGCCTGCAAAGGCACCTAAGGTTCAGCCGTCTGATCCGGACAACGTTCCCATGAAGAAGGTGCAGATCGGAGCAGACACCTCCAGGACCACCCGCATCGCGGGAAACCTGGAGGAGAAATAGGAAGCACGCTCATCACTTTCCTCCGGGCAAATGTGGACGTGTTCTCCTGGGAACCGTCATAGATGTCCGGGATCCCCAGGGAAGTGATCGAGCACCATCTGAGGATCTACCCTGACGCCATGCCAGTACGCTAGAAGCCTCGGAAGCAGTCCGTGGAGCGGCAGAACTTCATCCGTGAAGAAGTCCGCAAGCTGCTACACGCTGGCTTCATCGAGGAGGTCTACCACCCAGAGTGGTTGGCTAACCCGGTCGTCGTCCCGAAGGCCAACGGGAAGCTTCGGATGTGCATCGACTACACCAGCCTCAACAAGGCATGTCCTAGAGACCCCTATCCTCTTCCACGTATCGATCAGATTGTGGACTCCACCTCCGGGTGTGATCTTTTGTCTTTCTAGATGCATACTCTGGTTTCCACCAGATTTAGATGTCTAGAGAGGATAAGAATCATACTGCTTTTGTAATAGTAGATGGACTTTATTGCTATATTGTCATACCATATGGTCTGCGGAATGCCTTACCCACGTTTGTACGAGCTATGAACAAAACCTTCTGTAATCTAATTAGAGATATTGTTGAGGTGTATTTTGATGACATTGCGGTCAAGACTAAGGTAGGGTCAACACTAGTGGAGGACCTATCCCTCGTCTTCGACCGACTGCGCGCCACGCGCACAACACTGAATCCCGAGAAGTGCATTTTCGGCATCTCGGCAAGGAAGCTGCTGGGTTTTCTGGTCTCACATCGAGGCATCGAGGCAAACCCAGCCAAGATCAAGGGGATCGAGGCGATGAGGCTTCCTGGCCGCATCAAGGACGTCCAGAAGCTTACTGGATCTCTGGCCGCTCTTAGCCGCTTCATATCGAGGCTGGCTGAAAGTGCCCTCCCCTTCTTCAAGCTATTGAGGTGGTCCGGTCCTTTCTCTTGGACCGAAGAGGCTGAACAAGTCTTTCAGGAACTGAAACAGCACCTCACCTCACTGCCAGTGTTGGTGGCTCTAGAGCCAGGTGAGACGTTGTTTTTGTATCTTGTTGCGTCTGCAGAGGCGGTCAGCATGTGCTGGTCGCCGAAAGGACGGAGCAAGCTCGCCAGGGGGACACCAGGGTCTCCCCGGACAAGGGTGGTGAGCCGGACCCTGGACGTGGGGGTCCAGCAGCCACTCCTCAGTCTGAAAGTCCGGACCCCGGACAAGGGAGTCTGGAGGAGCCTCGTCCCAGTGGGAACCCAGAGCCGCTGGGGGCCCAAGGACTTGACGTGGTGGACAAGGGCGAGCCGGACCCGGTCGCCAGGGTCCGGATCGTCCAGAAGCCGGTCTACTACATCAGCAAAGTCCTCCACGAGGCAAAGGCCAGGTAACTTGAGACGCATAAGCTTATCTATGCCATACTTATTGTGTCTAGGAAATTACGCCACTACTTTCAGGCACACAGAGTTGTCGTAGTGACCTCTTACCCGCTAAGAGCGATCCTGCACAACTCCAACGCCACGGGCAACATCGCCAAGTGGGCAGCAGAGCTGGCTGAGTTCCAACTGGACTTCCAGCCTCGCCATGCAGTCAAAAGCCAAATCCTGGCTGATTTCAGAGCGGAATGGACTCCTTCCCCAAGCAATTCTGGGGGTCCGGACATGTACGCCGGACCCCCGGAGCCGGAAGTCAGGACATCAGTCTTCGCCGAGCCCCACTGGACACTCTTCTTGGACTGGTCCATCTGCAAGCAGTGGACTGGAGCTGGTGTGGTCCTCATTGACCCAAACGGAGATCAGCTGAAGTACATGGTGCACCTTGAGTTCAAGGCCACCAACAACATGGCGGAGTACGAAGCTCTGATCTTTGGCCTGACACAAGCCCTATCTCTGGGGGTCCGGCAACTTCTGGTGAAGGAAGATTCTCAGCTAATCATCAAGCAGGTCCGAGGGGATTGCAGCTGCAACAACCCCCAGCTCGCGGCATACCTCATCCACATGAGGAAGCTCGAGAAGGACTTCGACGCCTTGAAACTGCAACATGTTCCCCGCGAACTCAACTCAGCAGTAGATGATCTCTCCGCGAGAGCATCTACCTGGGCATCCGTGCCCGAGGGCGTCTTTGAAAGACGGTTGCTGAGGCCTACCACCCAGCCTGCCGAACTGGGTGAAGGGGATCAAACTAGCACCTCGAAGCTAGCGGTCCCGGCGGCATTCCACCTGTGGTGCCCGCCCTAGGTTGTGAGCTCTGTTGAGGATCCTGGAGACCTCATAGAGCCACTCCCACCTGCTCAGGGAGCTCCCGATGCTTGGATCTCCGAGATCCGGGGCTACTTGAAAGACAATATCCTTTCTGATGATGATGTGTCCGCTGAGCGCATAGTACAATTGGCTAAACGTTACGTGGTGGTAGAAGGGGATCTCTACCGCCATGGCGCCAATGGTATCCTCATGTGGTGCATTTCCCAGGAAGAGGGCCGCGAGTTGCTCGCGGAGATCCATGGAGGCGAGTGTGGAAGTCATTACTCATCTCGCACGCTTATTGGTAAGGCCTTTCGGCATGGCTTCTACTGGCCGATAGCACTCCAGAATGCGGCTGAGCTAGTAAAGTCCTACAAAGCATGCCAGTTCTATGCAAAGCAAATACACACCGGCTCAAGCTCTCCAAATGATCCCGACCTCATGGCCATTCTCCATATGGGCGTGGATATCCTGGGCCGTTCCCCTGGGCTGTCGACGGGTATCGGTTCCTCTACGTCACCATCGACAAATTCACAAAATGGCCGGAGGTTACCCCTGTGGTGAACATCGCCAAAAAATCAGCAGTCGCATTCCTCAAGTCCATTGTGTGAAGATTTGGCGTCCCAAACCGCATTATCGCGGACAACGGGACCCAATTCAAAAGCAGACTCTTCCAAGAGTACTGTGAGGACATCGGCATCCAGCTATACTTTGCGTCCGTGGCACACCCCCGCAGCAATGGATAGGTCGAGAGAGCGAATGCAGAAATCCTCAGGGGACTCAAGACCCGCACCTACAACTGCTTGAAGAAACATGGTGCCAAATGGGTTGATGAGCTTCCGTGCGTACTATGAGGCAACCAGACCACACCCAGCTGAGCCACCGGGGAGACCCCATTCTTCCTGGTCTACGGGGCTAAAGCATGCCTTCCCTCGAAAATTCACCTGGGCTCACCACGGGTCCAGGCTTTTGACGAGTACATGCAGGAACAACTGCGGCATGATGATGTGGACTTCGTTGACGAGCGAAGGTGGCGAGCAGCAATCCGAAATGCACGCTACAACCAGGCGCTCAGGCGCTATCATCAATGGTTCGTGCACAGTAGGGAGCTCCGGGCTGGTGACCTCGTCCTGAGGCGGATCCTACACCATGCAGGGCTCTACAAACTCTCCCCTAAATGGGAGGGGCCCTTCAAGGTTACAGAGGTATGCCGCCCCGGATGCGTTCGCCTTGCCACAGAAGATGGGGTCCCGCTACCCAACCCATGGAAAATAGAGCATCTGCGTAAGTTTTACACTTAGGCAGAGCAGGGAAGTGAATTTTTCCTTTGTAATAAGATAGAATTAGTGTGCGGCCCAGAGCGGTGGGGGTCCATCCTCGTAAACTCGGCCTCTGGCATCCATCGCACCGTCGGCTTGCATTAACGCGCGGCCCAGTGCGGTAGAGGTCCGCCCTCATAAACCCGGCCTCTGGCATCCATCGCGTAAGCCATGTATATCAACTTGCAAAGGAAAGATTTGCTCCCAGTTCTGTATTTGTGTCAAATTTTATTTCGCATTTTGATTCTCGAATTTCTATCTTTCTAACCCCCGTGCGGACTTCTACTCTTGTCGCTACAGCTAAGATCTGTATTGAGTTGCTGGACTGCCATACAGGTCCGGACCCCCTTTGCTGCTGGGACAGGGGTCTGGACCCCTAGGGACCTACTCTGGAGAGGGGGTGCTTGTTTCCTGGGGTGGTCCGGAGTCCTGTGTAGCCGCTTAGCCGGTTCCGTACCCAAAGCCTACACACTCCACCACCCTGTAACGAGTGCTCTAATACTCGGAGCTGGGTAAATAGGGGCCCGGACCTCGTTCTAGCTCAAGGGTTGGCTTCCTAAGTCCTACACGGTAGGTCCATCTCCATATCTCAAAAGATGGAGTACGACAGAATGACCTCACCCACTGCTAGGAGAGGTCTGGAACGTCAGAGCCAGATCCGGTAAAGTCGTGTTTGTTTCTTGGAGTGGTCCGGAGCCCTGTGTAGCGCCTTAACCTGGTTCCGCACCCTAAGCCTACACACTCCGCCACTCTGTAACAAGCATTGAACTGCCTGGACCTGTGTATCCGCAGTTCCGGACCCCGTACTAGCCTGGGGGGCGGTCCAGAATGGGTCCCGCGGGCCTGCTACTAAGCTGTAACTTTGAGTGGTACGCAGGTTAAGCCTTGACTGGTGGTAGTTAGCCTCAAACCGTTGAGCCTACCTACCAGGGGGTTCCGGCATCCGCTTTAAGGCTTCATGAAGATCGAGATCCAGTGTCTGTGGTAGATAGACTCAAAGCAACTGAGCCTGTCTCCCAGGGGGCTCGGAGCGTTCGCTTTGAGCCAGACATCACGGACGCTTGTTCAACCTCATTATGCATGCGTCAAACAACTAGGTTGCAGTATCATTACTACCATACAAGCAAGTTTGATTTTTCTATCTGTAGTTTTTTCTGCTATACAGGGAATAAGTCGCTCGTTCGAGTTGCAATTTATGCTACACCCATGCCCAAGGACGCTTGTTCAACCTCATACGGGGGTTCGGAGTGTCTTCTTTGGCTATGGTGGCAGAAAGGTCCTAACAACTGAACCTATCTATCAGGGGGCCAGGGCGCCGGGGTGCTGCATACCGCAAACCACAACAACTGACAAATAGCTAAGTTGAAATTTTCTTCTATTCAAAATTTCAACAAGTACAATGTTTTTACAACTGCAAAAAACAAAACAAAAGTGCTACTGCTGTGATGGCCCGCTCCGGAATCTGCAGGCTCACGCTTGAAGTAAGCAGCGACGAAGTCAACGACGTCACGCACGCCTTCTCAAGCAGAGGCCTCCATCTCCGCCACTGGACCATCGACCACGGGGGCTAGCGAGATGGCTGGGTCGTGGCTCCGGAGGAAGGTCAGAATGTGCTCCGCCACCATCCGGATCAGCTCGCGGCCCTCGGCTTCCAGCTGGCCAGCAAGGATCATCTCCAGACGCCGGAGCCTGTCCGAAGCAGAGTTCAGCACTGGGAGGGCGTCGGCAATCGAAGCGGGCGGCTCTGCCACTTGGATTGGACTCATCCCAAGTGGCACCAGCGCTAAGCTCGCTTCGCTCGCCCAATCAACGATTCGCTGGCCCCCTCTGCAGCTTCCGGACTGCCTCCTGGACCGCCTCCTGCACCCGGGTGTCCAGTGCTGCCTAGGCCGCCTCCACCTCGCGGGTCCTCTCCTGGAGCTTGGCCTCCTTCTTCACCGCCAACTCCTTCAGGGACTTGAGGGCCTCGCGCTGGCGGTCAAGCTGGAGCTCCATGTTGGTGGTGTGGGATTCCCGCTTTGCAAGGGATTTCCTATCCTCCTCAAGCTCCAACTCGGCAACAGCCTGCTTGCTGGCGGTCTCCTGCAGCTGCTCGCACCATCCATGCAGAGTCTCATAGAGCTTGTCGAGCTCCAGCTTGCGGACCTCGAGTCCCTGGCTGCGAGACTCGAACTCCGACCACTGCGCCGCGAGGTTGGCCTCCTCCTTGGCAATGGCCTCCTCCCGCAGTGCCAAGGCTTTTTCCCGCCTCGACACCGCAAACTCCCGGTCGAACACCTTCCAAAGATTGGCTCGGTAGGACTCAAGGTCGGCCTTGAGTTCAGACCGAACACGCACAGCATGGGAGGCTTTGGCCTTCGTGCGCCCCTTCAGGCGGGTGTGCCAGTCGCTGAGGTGCCGGCGCTCGCTCTCTAGAGCAGCCCACTCCCGCTGGAAGGCCGCCTCGGCGGTAGAGGTCTCCTTCTCTATTGTCTGCCGGCCCCGGACCAGCACCTGGGGGAGGGGAGCCGCTTCCTCCTCCGGGGGACCCTGCAGGAGCCGCCTACCAGAGACCTCCTCCAGCTCTTCCTCTGCCGCAGGTTGGGCGCTAGGGGAGGGGACATCCGGTACAGGCGTCGGGACCTCAGGAACTGAGGTGCTCGCCGTTGCCGCGTCTGCTGCCACTGTACTCGCCATTGCCGCGCCCGCTGCCGCTGCATTCGCCGTCGCCAAGACCGGTGTCGGCGCGACTGCCGCCGTAGCTGGAGGCTCGGGAGCCACCACGTCGGTTGTGGCTGCGCCTGGCACTGGCGCACCCACCACCATCGCGTACGGCGTTGCTGTGCCTGGCGTTGGCACATCCTCCGCCGCCGCGTTGGGCGCCATCGGGTTAGCGGAAGCCGCCGCACCCGAGCTCCCCACCCCCGCCGTCGCTTCCACCGTCGCCGCCGAGGCCCCGGTCACCTGGACCCCCGCTGACGAGCCAGCGGCGGTGGAAGAGCTACTTGGGCGAGGGGCCCTGGCAAGCAAAGAGAAGAAGCCTTCAGCAAAAAGCGAAGCACCGAGAATAATGGGAGTGAACGGAAGAACACTTACCTCGAAGCGCCGGGTCTCCAGCGCTCACGGAGGCTCAGCGACTGCTTCTGCTACTGCTTCCGAGGCGGTAGCGGAGGTGCACCACGCGGCGGCTGCTGCTGCTGCTGCGGCTCCCGTGGCGGCGGCGGAGGAAGTCCCTGAACACGTGCAGCGAGGTGAGGCCTCCCTCCGCCAGCGCCCTGATCTTGCTCAGCACGGAGTCGAATGCCGACGGCAGGGACGACTTGGCCCTCCAAGACTGGCGGTCAGAGGCGGATCCCCCGGTCGGCATCACGAGGCGCTCGTTGGCTTCGGTGGTGGCGATCACCCACTTCTTGCGCCAGTCCTCCCACTTCCCGCCGGTAAGCCCGAGGATGTACGGCGTCTGCAAGTCGCTCCTCGTCTGGAAGTAGTACGCCCCCACTTCGTCTTTGCCCTTCCCGGACTTCACCAGGACGAAGAAGTGGCAGAAGAGGATGTGTGACACCTCAGGTGTCAGTACTTTTAAATACAATCAATGTACCTTAGTTAAAGTTAAAAGAAAAATTTGGGAATTTGATTCAAAAAGAAAGGGGCAAATAAAGGACAAATTATACAAAAGAAATTAAAGGAGACAATAAAAAGAGTGAAAAGCTATTCAAATTTCAATTCAAAAAGGTGCACAAAATTTTAGTTGGCTTATGAGAGGTGCTTCAATTGACATGTGCTCAATTGAACTTCAGCCAAAATCAAGTCAAAAACTGAATAAAACCAAAGTCCTTTTATGCAAATTTGCAAATGTACAAATAGTTCAAAATGTGAGTTTCAAATGAAAAATTGCATAACACGAAAGTTGTAGATCTTGAAAAGTTATGCAAAAGTGGTATTCAACACTTTTCCATTTGAGCCCTCCAAATAGGAGATAATTTTTGTTTACCGAAAGGTCCCTGGAATTTCAGAAATCGCAGAAAAGCCCCTATCTCCATCTCTCTCTCCCGGCTTGCTCTGTTTCGGCCGCCGCCTGCCGTACGCCGCCGGTGGACTTCGTCCACCGCGCGCCCGCAGCCAAATGGACCCGGGGAGTCCCTCAGCGCCACCTGGCCGCCTCTTGGCACCTCCTCACGCGCACACGCGTCCCAGACACCTCCCCGAGCCGCCACGACACCCCGGCCGGCGCAGCGCCGCTGCCTCCTCCGCCCGCTCGCCGTCGAGTCGCCCAGGGCCAAATCGACCGCCCCCAGACACCACTTCCCTCACCCAGGAACTCCTTGGCCTATAAGAACCCCCAGAGCTCCACTGTCGCGCCCCTTCTCCTCCTTCTTCCTCCTCCCGCCGCTCCGCCATGGCCGCCGAGATCCAGCTCGCGCGGACCGGCTAACCCAGCCCTACATTGTCCCATCCGACGACCGCAGCAGCTTCGCCACCTCCTAGTTAAGCTACACGCGTGCGGAATCGAGCCAAATCCTCCTCCCGACGCCGTTCCCCTTTTGCGCCGCCGCCGGCGAGCTCGGGCTCACCGCGGACCGGCCAGCTCCGAGGGAGACCGAGCACGACAGCTACCCCAGGAGCATCCACAAGCTTCCGCGGTGCTCATGCGCACCTTGTTCCCCTACCCCGAGCCCTCCTTCACCTCCAGCGCCGGCGAACTGAACAACCGCCTCGCTATTGACACCGACGAGCTCGAATCCGTGCACCAAACCTTCGAACGCCGACCAGGGTAGGTGTTCCTCGATCCCTACTCTCCCACGCGCCTCCCCGTGGCAGCCCCGGTAAGCCCTGCATCGCAGAACACCACCGGCAAGATGCCACGGCGGAGAAGGCCGGCGAAGGGCCCGGTTGTAATTTCTTTTTTTTGTTTAAGGGTGTGGTTGCAAGATTTTCAGTGTATACCAGTGAACTTCTAAAATGCGAAAAAACCACAGAAAAATTGCAAAAATGTAAACTCAACTGATCTGGAATCCTTGTAACAAGATCTACAAATTTTGTAACAGGCACATCTGCAGAAACTCAACCGATTTTAATCTGGGAAAAAGAATAAGAAAACCACCTTATGCATGTTCAGGAAGTTCTACTCAGCAAATGACCTTGATTTTTGGATATGTTATCACTAATGGAATATTAAGATCACAGTAAAAATATGACACCCAACCAAAACAGTTATCATGTTGGAACAATCAAGATTCTCTAATCTATTGTTAGCTTTCTCGATTTAATTCTGGAAAATATGCACATGAACTTGCTCTGGAATTTTTACTGCATGCATGTTCCACTGAATCACTACTAATCCCTAAATTTCAGATTTATTAGATTTCGTATGCTATATACCATGATTTATGCTTCTTTAATCAACTTAATTCTTCATATATAGTTCTTATGCCCAGAAAAATCTATATTTATTTCTGAAGTCTCTTTTTAGCTCTGTGTTCCTGTCTAAAAATTTTGAGCTGCAGTTACTGAGTCTTGCTTTGGTGAATAATCATGCTTAGCATCTTAGGGCTAGATTTACTGTTTTTGTTCTGAGTAATCTACAATGTTTCTGATCATGATTTTTTGGTATGATCTTGTTTAGAGTATGTTCTACCTATAATAAAAAGTTCAGATGCAATACTGGTTAAATACACCTTGAGAAATTTATGCAAACTCATGCTAAGTTAACTGCATAACTAAATTATCATTTTGATTTAAATCTTTCAAAAATTTATGGAGAATTTTTATCTCATGAACAGTATCTGGTAAAAATTTGAGAGCCATATCCCTAGAAAAACTCTCGGTAGAATTAATCTTAGCTAAAATCTTGCTGTTTTTGTCCTTTTTGTCACCTCAGTTATATAAGAGAATAAAATCTGGAAAAATTTAAGTGCTTAGTATATGCTATGACGTTGCTCTCGTAAAATTTCTAGCACCAGAACACATCTTAAACGTTCTGTAGAAAAAGATGAAGTAATTAGAATAGTTTACTTATATGAATAGTAGTGGTAAATGCTTTATGGTCAATGGCTGAAATTTATACCATGAATACTTAAGTTTGGATCTGTGTTACTTTAGTTTCTCATCAATAGCTCATTAATAATTGTGTTGTTAAGAAATAATGAAAGCGTGCTATGTGTTGAAATTGAAAAATGAAAACTAAAACCCCCACTCATTCATGAAGAAACGTAGTTATGTTTACTACTCTATAAATGACTGCCCATGAAACTGAAATGTTGAAATCGTCATTAAAGTAACTTTTGTTGACTACAACTTTATCGTAAAGGAAAGAAATTGTTATCCATGAATAACTCATAATCATGCATTGCATATAGAAACGGTTAATCTCGCGGACGGTGACTGCGAGTTGGTGCCCGCGGACTCTCGTGCGGAGCAGGAGGTTAATCTGAACTGTGCTAACTTGTCTCAAGACCTGGGCCAAGCCCCAGAGGCTTTTTTGCCTGACAGTGCCCAAGAAAGCAAGCCCCGGAGCATAATCCCACTATTTTTCCGAATTATCATTCAGCTATCTATTTATTAATGTATTGTAATATTTTGTTTTCTGCATTTAAGTTTCTAGGCGTTGATCGAAAACCTTAGATGCATGATCCCTAGGAACCTATGTTTGTTACCGGATCTTTTTATCGACTAGTTGCCATGCTAAATAGGTACGGTAGAAGTCGAGTGGTTTCCTGCCTCTCGCGAGCAAATAGGAATTGTACTGACCTAAATTCCTATTGAAATGTAAGGACAACGGGCGGGGTTGTGTAGTTGTGATACCCCGCTGGTATAGTCAAAAATGGCTAAGGTCGCGGTGTGTGGCTCATTTCGTTAAGCGTTTGAAAGTACTAGCCACATACCGAGAAATATGGTAATCGGTAAGCTTAAGTACCTGATTGGACCGGCGAGTGGAACGACCATTCACCCTCTTGGTAGAAGTAGGGTTTATATTTTTGTCACGACGTACGGGTGCAGAGTGGTCGGACTCTGTAGTCAGGGAGGGTGACCCGGATCCACGGACTGGAAAGAAAGGGGAAAAGTAGTGTGGGCGGGAGCGAAGTCAATCCCCATGCGTGTGGTCTAGGTTCCCCTGGCCAGGTTGAAATTCGATTCGGAATCGTCCGCCTCTCACGGCATGAGATTGCTTAATGTTTTCGGTCACACAGAGTAACAAGTGGAACATGATGATAATAATACTGCTGGTTGATTAAAATGGTTGCTCTACCATGTTTGTGTAGAGTTAGTTGCACATTTAGAATGGTTAATCCAACTAGAATTTGGCTAAGTAAAACCTGAAAGTAAGGATCAACACTTAGCAGCATTTTTGGCAAACAAACCCCACCAACCAAAAAGCCTTGCATGTCTAGTTATCGGACTAGGTTATATCCGGAGACGGGTCAGTCTTGCTGAGTATTAGTATACTCAGCCTTGCTTGTGGCACTGTTTTTCAGGTACTAACTTTGAAGATCTGTTTGCAAGTCTTACTTGGCCGTGTACTCTGCCTCCGGGTTGGTCTGTTGAGTGGGATGGCCCTTCAGCTGGTGCTAATCACCCTCCCGCTGAGTGACGCATTCGTACGGGCTTTATCGATGTGTCACGTTATGTCGCTAGTTATCTTTATTTGCTTCCGCTGAACATTGAGACTTGAATAATTTGAGTAGTTGGAACCCCGTAGAACTTGCTACTCCGAACATGGTTTGTAATAAATTTTCTTTCCGCTGCAATCACTCTGAGATGTATGAAATGTTTTGTGTTGTAATCTCTGGGCTCACCTTCGTGTGAGTGTTGTCTGCTGATCCTGGAATAGCGTGGCTTTTATCGAGGCTTCACTCGAGGAACTACCGGTGAGTGCCGATTTGGGTCAGAGTTGCTTAGCAACAAAGATCAGTGCACCTGGGCCCAGTAGTTTTGGGTGGTTCCGCCACAGCTGGCATCAGAGCTCGCAGATAGCCTACCAGAGATGGCAACCTCGGTTTCAAAACAACAATTTAAAACTTGACTTCAAAACTACTAAAGTTTTTGAAAGAGTTTAGGATCTCCAAGGACAAGTCTAGGACGTAAAGCCCTAGGGGATCTTATGGGTATAATCAGGTGGCTTATATTGTATGGCTAACTTCCAGCACATTACTTTTCAGTATTTAAATTCTGCAACTACATCGTCGCCGCGGAGGTATGCTTACTCAGTCAGCTGAGGGAGTCTGACCTTCCCGTCGGTGATGTGAGCCGAACGCTGGAGCTCAAGCAGTGGCCTACTTGAGCTGCTGCCCATATACCAACTTCGGTTGAATATATGGGGAGTACTGGTTCGAAATTGGAATTCAATTCCCCGTCAAAGACGGTACTCAGTCAATACGTTGTTTCGATAACTTATGCTTAACGTTGTCCATACGGCGGTAATTGTATGGATGCCGGTTCTATAGTGACCGGTAATGTATGGGAACGCTTTCGTGAGTGCTGGCACGAAAGGTTTATTTTATATACTGTCAATCTTGTGCAGGTACGCTAACTCGAATTCGAAATCTAGGCTATCTAGCTATATCGCGTAGATATATAGTGAGGGACGTAATATGTATGTCACCAAAATCATTGCGTAAGACCAAGGTTACTTGGCAATTCTTTTCCTTGGTGAGGACGTATAGGTTCTGCATTCATCCTCAAAATGGTTAACAAAGAAATCCTCGGAAGAAATCCCAATCAAATTGGCTAAAAACCTATCTTAAGGAGCATCTTGATAGTCTGCAATTTCAGGGAAATCGGATTCCACGAATTTTAACCTTCTGTTAAGTTACTCAAATCGACTTGGGGTAGTAAGACTAAATGATGTTTCCTAAGTTATCAATCTACTGTAAAAAAATGAAAATTTTTGAAGCCTTCTAGCTTGGTATTTGTGATTTTAGATCAACACTGTGTAAAACTGATAACTCGGAACAGTATAGACAACTGAAATTTTTCGACCCTTATAAGTTGTTCAAACGAAAAATCGTTCAACATGAAAGTTGTATAAAAATAAGTGATGAACTTACCATAAAAATTTGAAAATTTTTTGACATTCGGTTTTAGAGTTATGATCAAAATACACCCTCTCTGGACACTCAGTTTTCCTGGTTGACATCACTCTGAATACCTGAGCATATCACCCCCACAGAGTCCGAAATGCAAGACAATCTCCAGGACACGGTGATGGATCGTGATGCCACGATCAACTTCCTGGAGGACCAGTTTCATGACTTGCAGCTTGAGTTGAACGAGGCCCAGGGGCAGCTCCACGCGATACAACACGCGCAGGATGCCCTTCACGCACCTCCCGATGAGATGCAGGTGGACGAGGAGGACGAGCCCCAGGAGATCGAGGGCGTTTTGGAGATGGACTCCGAGGACCAGGTGCTGCAGCCCGCACCGGTTGAGGTTCACACTCCCGCGGCGAGTGAGGCATCGGTCAACATGTAGACCGAGGCGCTGTTTTCTTAGCTTTTGTAGACTCCTCTTAGTGTAGCCTACTTTTGGATCATGGCTACTAGGCTAACTTAGAGTTGAGTAACCCCCTTTAGTACTGATGTTAGGAGTAACCAAGTAGAAATGAGAGAATGATGGATGTAATGATTCCCTAATGCTACTAATGTGAATTATCAGTGATCTATGAAAAGCTGAAGGCAACAGCTAGTTCGAATTTTTATCCTCTTTTCCTTTCGGATTTAGCTCCTGAGTTGAATACCAAAGTGGTTCCAAATTTCATCGTGGAAATACTCACAAAATTTCAGCCCAAACGGATTAGTATCGCAGGAGATAATCGCCAATTACAGAAGCTCTGTTTTCCAGTGGAGGAGTAAATGAATTTTTCGACTAACTTACTCTGGAAATCTGACTTTGTGATGACTACCAAAGTTGTAGATCATGAAATTATCTATCTCCTGTAAAAGTTTCAAGTTTATTTCATGTGTAGAACTCCAGTTATTAGCGTTTTCGTATCATTGGTTTTTCTGCCCATATGAATTAAGTGATCCGTTTTACTCCCATGACATTTGAGTTGTATGTTCCACTTGAAATGATGAGAATGTGAGTCTAATGCAAAGATACTCGCATTTCAGATGGTTGGATCAACTCGAGGCACCCCTAGTGGTTTTGGAGCCGGGGGGAATGGCGATCCACCTCCACCTCCTCCACCAGTGGGTATTGCTGAGGTTCTTGCCGCCCAGACGGAGATTTTGCGGCAGTTGGTTCAAGCTCAGCAACAACCGCGGGGTGGGCATCATGCTCATCAAGCACAAGAAGCGAGCTACCAAGACTTCCTCAGTACTCAGCCTCCGCTGTTCAATAAAGCGGATGAGCCTCTGGACGCGGACGCTTGGATTCGCACGATCGAGTCCAAGTTTTCTCTATTGACTACTCCTTGTTCCGAAGCGAACAAGACTCGCTACGCCATGCAGCAGCTTCGCGGATCAGCTCGTATGTGGTGGGATCACTACCACGGGATGCTACCGGCTGATCATGTGATGAATTGGAATGAGTTCAAATTGGCTTTTCGAGATCATCATATCCCAGCTGGACTTCTGGACCGTAAGCTCAACGAGTTCTTGGCCTTAACTCAGGGCACTCGTACTGTGGTGCAGTATGCCCAAGTATTCCATCAATTGTGTCAATATGCTGGACATCACGCGGATACCGACGTTAAGAAGCGTGAACGCTTCCGTCGAGGCCTTAGCACTAAGTTACAAGAAAGGCTAAGTCTTGTCCGTGCAGACTCTTTCAATGAATTGGTGAATATGGCTATCTCTCAGGAGGATCTTATTTCTGCACACCGCGCTGAAAAGAAGCGCAAGGCACATGCTGGACCCTCGAGTGCCTCTGCACCGAGGTATCGTATTGTGCAGAATAACCCACCCGCACCCTCTCAAAAGGCCCCTCAGCCAGGGCGTTGGATTATTCAGCCTCCTCAACAGCAGCAGCAGACTCGATTCGGGTTTCCTCAGCAAGCTCGATTTGCACCTCAGCAGCCGCAGAACGGCCCTAGGCCGAATACTCAGCCAGCCGCTCGCCCTGATAATAATAACCGCTGTTTCAGATGTGGGAGTCCAGATCACTTTGCCAAGATGTGCCCCCAGGCGGGACAATCTCAAGGGCAGGCTTCTCGCAGAAATGATCAGAACAAGGGCAAGAGGCAAACCATTCACGTCAGGCAGGGCCGACTTAACTTCACCAACCTTGCTGAACTTCCTGAGGGAGCACCAATTATGTCGGGTACATTCTCGATAAACCATCACCCCGCAGTTATCTTATTCGATTCTGGTGCATCTCATAGTTTCATTAGCTCTAAATTTGGAGCAAAAGTTGGTTTAGATTTTTGTCACACCAAAGGCTCTTATATGATATCTACTCCTGGTGGTAAAATAGCATCCAACCAAATGGTTAGAACAGCACCGCTTAAGTTGGGTAGTAAACGATTTCAATCGATTTAATCCTATTACCACTAGAAGGAATTGATGTTATTCTGGGAATGGAATGGATGAAAAGACATGGGGTAGTGTTAGATATCTCTTCCCGAGCTGTTGAAATAAATTCTCCAACTCATGGTCATTCGGTTCTATATTTACCTCATCACCAATGCAACCACTCTTGTGCCTATGCCACGAAAGATATTCGTCTCGAAGATATTCCGGTAGTCTGTGAATATGCAGATGTGTTTCCGGATGATTTACCTGGTATGCCGCCAGACCGGGATATCGAATTTGTCATTGAACTTCAGCTTGGTACAGCACCTATTTCAAAAAGGCCGTACCGAATGCCGCCTAAAGAATTAGCTGAACTAAAAATCCAGCTACAAGAACTGTTGGACAAGGGTTTTATTCGCCCAAGTGCTTCACCTTGGGGCTGTCCAGCATTGTTCGTAAAGAAGAAGGATGATAGTCTGAGGTTGTGTGTTGATTACCGGCCTCTCAATGCGGTGACCATCAAAAATAAATATCCACTTCCCCGCATTGATGTACTGTTTGACCAGTTGGCTGGAGCCAAGATCTTCTCCAAGATTGATCTCTGTTCGGGGTATCATCAAATTAAAATCCGGCCTTGTGATATTCCCAAGACCGCCTTCTCAACCCGATATGGTCTCTATGAATATTTGGTTATGTCTTTCGGTCTCACCAATGCTCCGGCTTATTTTATGTATCTCATGAACTCGGTATTTATGCCGGAACTTGACAAGTTTGTCATGGTTTTTATTGACGACATTCTGATCTATTCCAAGGATGAGGCAGAACATGAGCAACATCTGCGCATTGTTCTTCAACGTCTCAGAGATCATAAGCTGTACGCAAAATTCTCCAAGTGTGAATTCTGGCTGGACACAATCAAATTTCTGGGTCACACTATATCTAGTGAAGGCATTTCAGTTGATCCCAACAAAGTACAAGAAGTGATGGACTGGAAACCTCCTACTTCAGTTCATCAGATCCGCAGTTTTCTCGGCTTGGCGGGGTATTACCGCAGATTTATTCCGGACTTCTCCAGAATTGCTAAGCCCATGACAGAACTATTAAGGAAGGATGTCAAGTTTAAATGGAACGCAAAGTGCGATGAAGCATTCCATACATTGAGAGCACATCTAACCACTGCACCAATCCTGGCTCAACCTGACAACAATAAACCATACGACGTTTATTGTGATGCTTCAGGCACTGGTCTTGGTTGTGTTCTAATGCAAGACAATCGGGTTATAGCCTATGCTTCCCGAGCTCTTCGGCCACACGAGCTAAATTATCCCACTCATGATCTTGAACTAGCCGCCGTTATTCATGCTCTCAAACTTTGGAGACATTATCTTATGGGCACTCATTGCAATATCTATACCGACCATAAGAGTCTCAAATACATTTTCACTCAAAGTGAGCTGAATATGAGGCAACGAAGATGGCTGGAATTAATCAAAGATTATGACCTGGAGGTTCATTATCATCCGGGCAAGGCGAATGTTGTAGCCGATGCGCTCAGTCGCAAGGTTCATTGCAATTGCCTTTCAGTGGAGTCGTATAATGACACATTGTGTGCTGAAATGCAAAGGCTGAAATTGGAGATCATCCCTCAAGGTTCTTTGAATCATATTTCGGTGGAACCGACACTTCATGACAAGGTCATGATGGCACAATTACATGACAAAAGTGTTGGTATCATCAAGCAGAAGGTAGTAGAAGGTGAAAATAAATATAAGTGTTTCCGAGTGGACCATAAAGGAATTTTGTGGTTCGAGGATCGCCTAGTCGTTCCCAAGAATCCTAAGCTGCGGAAACAAATCCTGGACGAAGCACATCTCTCTAAATTCTCTATTCATCCGGGTAGCACCAAGATGTACCAAGATCTCAGGCAAAATTTTTGGTGGACTCGCATGAAGAGAGAGATTGCCAAATATGTCGCAGAATGTGACACCTGTCAGAGAGTGAAAGCTTGTCACTTGAAAGTTGCTGGAACTCTCCAACCTCTACCAATTCCATCTTGGAAATGGGAAGATATCAGCATGGATTTCATCATGGGCTTACCAAATACTTCTCAGCATCATGATTCCATTTGGGTCATTGTTGATAGGCTCACAAAGACCGCTCATTTTATTCCAGTGCATACTGAATATCGAGCCAAGAAATATGCTGAAATCTATATGGATCGGATTGTCTGCCAACACGGTATACCCAAAACAATTATATCAGATCGTGGCCCTCAGTTTGTGGCAAGGTTTTGGGAGCAACTCCAAGAGGCTCTCGGAACTAAATTAATTCGAAGCTCAGCTTACCATCCACAGACTGACGGACATACCGAAAGGGTGAATCAAATTCTTGAGGATATGCTTCGACCATGTGTCATCCATTATGACAAGAGCTGGGACAAATGTTTATCCTTGGCTGAGTTTTCTTATAACAACAACTATCAGGCCAGTCTGAAGATGGCACCCTTTGAGGCCTTGTATGGTCGACGGTGTCGAACTCCTTTGAGTTGGTCCCAGACTGGAGAACGTCAAATATTTGGACCCGAATTAGTGGTCGAGGCTGAGGAGAAAGTAAAAATAGTACAAGCAAATCTCCGAGCAGCCCAGTCTCGACAAAAGAGTTATTTCGATAAAAGAAAGGATCCTTTGAAATTCATGGTTGGTGACCACGTCTACTTATGAGTGTCCCCAACTCGAGGCGTTCAACATTTCGGAGTCAGGGGTAAGCTAGCACCTCGCTATGTCGGGCCATATGAAATCATTGAAGAATGTGGACTCGTGGCTTATCGTTTGCGACTTCCTTCACGACTCGCCGCCATCCATAATGTTTTCCACATATCCCAACTCAAGAAATGTGTTCGAGTTCCTACGGAAATCATTGATCAACAAGAAATTTTTGTGGAGCCCGATCTCTCATATACCGAATATCCCCTCAGGAGCGATCCGGAGCTTCAGGAAGTCCCTGAACACGTGCAGCGAGGTGAGGCCTCCCTCCGCCAGCGCCCTGATCTTGCTCAGCACGGAGTCGAATGCCGACGCAGGGACGGCTTGGCCCTCCAAGACTGGCGGTCAGAGGCGGATCCCCCGGTCGGCATCACGAGGCGCTCGTTGGCTTCGGTGGTGGCGATCACCCACTTCTTGCGCCAGTCCTCCCACTTCCCGCCGGTAAGCCCGAGGATGTACGGCGTCTGCAAGTCGCTCCTCGTCTGGAAGTAGTACGCCCCCACTTCGTCTTTGCCCTTCCCGGACTTCACCAGGACGAAGAAGTGGCAGAAGAGGATGTGTGACACCTCAGGTGTCAGTACTTTTAAATACAATCAATGTACCTTAGTTAAAGTTAAAAGAAAAATTTGGGAATTTGATTCAAAAAGAAAGGGGCAAATAAAGGACAAATTATACAAAAGAAATTAAAGGAGACAAGAAAAAGAGTGAAAAGCTATTCAAATTTCAATTCAAAAAGGTGCACAAAATTTTAGTTGGCTTATGAGAGGTGCTTCAATTGACATGTGCTCAATTGAACTTCAGCCAAAATCAAGTCAAAAACTGAATAAAACCAAGTCCTTTTATGCAAATTTGCAAATATACAAATAGTTCAAAATGTGAGTTTCAAATGAAAAATTGCATAACACGAAAGTTGTAGATCTTGAAAAGTTATGCAAAAGTGGTATTCAACACTTTTCCATTTGAGCCCTCCAAATAGGAGATAATTTTTGTTTACCGAAAGGTCCCTGGAATTTCAGAAATCGCAGAAAAGCCCCTATCTCCATCTCTCTCTCCCGGCTTGCTCTGTTTCGGCCGCCGCCTGCCGTACGCCGCCGGTGGACTTCATCCACCGCGCGCCCGCAGCCAAATGGACCCGGGGAGTCCCTCAGCACCACCTGGCCGCCTCTTGGCACCTCCTCACGCGCACACGCGTCCCAGACACCTCCCCGAGCCGCCACGACACCCCGGCCGGCGCAGCGCCGCTGCCTCCTCCGCCCGCTCGCCGTCGAGTCGCCCAGGGCCAAATCGACCACCCCCAGACACCACTTCCCTCGCCCAGGAACTCCTTGGCCTATAAGAACCCCCAGAGCTCCACCGTCGCGCCCCTTCTCCTCCTTCTTCCTCCTCCCGCCGCTCCGCCATGGCCGCCGAGATCCAGCTCGCGCGGACCGGCTAACCCAGCCCTACATTGTCCCATCCGACGACCGCAGCAGCTTCACCACCTCCTAGTTAAGCTACACGCGCGCGGAATCGAGCCAAATCCTCCTCCTGACACCGTTCCCCTTTTGCGCCGCCGCCGGCGAGCTCGGGCTCACCGCGGACCGGCCAGCTCCGAGGGAGACCGAGCACGACAGCTACCCCAGGAGCATCCACAAGCTTCCACGGTGCTCGTGCGTGCCTTGTTCCCCTACCCCGAGCCCTCCTTCACCTCCAACGCCGGCGAACCGAACAACCGCCTCGCTATTGACACCGACGAGCTCGAATCCGTGCACCAAACCTTCGAATGCCGACCAGGGTAGGTGTTCCTCGATCCCTACTCTCCCACGCGCCTCCCCGTGGCAGCCCCGGTAAGCCCTGCATCGCAGAACACCACCGGCAAGATGCCACGGCGGAGAACGCCGGCGAAGGGCCCGGTTGTAATTTCTTTTTTTTTGTTTAAGGGTGTGGTTGCAAGATTTTCAGTGTATACCAGTGAACTTCTAAAATGCGAAACAAATCACAGAAAAATCGGAAAAATGTAAACTCAACTGATCTGGAATCCTTGTAACAAGATCTACAAATTTTGTAACAGGCACATCTGCAGAAACTCAACCGATTTTAATCTGGGAAAAAGAATAAGAAAACCACCTTATGCATGTTCAGGAAGTTCTACTCAGCAAATGACCTTGATTTTTGGATATGTTATCACTAATGGAATATTAAGATTACAGTAAAAATATGACACCCAACCAAAACAGTTATCATGTTGGAACAATCAAGATTCTCTAATCTGTTGTTAGCTTTCTCGATTTAATTCTGGAAAATATGCACATGAACTTGCTCTGGAATTTTTACTTCATGCATGTTCCACTGAATCCCTACTAATACCTAAATTTTAGATTTATTAGAGTTCGTATGCTATATACCATTATTTATGCTTGTTTAATCAACTTAATTCTTCATATATAGTTCTTATGCCCAGAAAAATCTATATTTATTTCTAAAGTCTCTTTTTAGCTCTGTGTTCCTGTCTAAAAATTTTGAGCTACAGTTACTGAGTCTTGCTTTGGTGAATAATCATGCTTAGCATCTTAGGGCTAGATTTACTGTTTTTGTTCTGAGTAATCTACAATGTTTTTTATCCTAATTTTTGGGCATGATCTTTTTTGGAGTATGTTCTACCTATAATAAAAAGTTCAGATGCAATACTGGTTAAATGCACCTTGAGAATTTTTTGCAAACTCATGCTAAGTTAACTGCATAACTAAATTATCATTTTGATTTAAATCTTGAAAACTTTTCTGGAGAATTTTTAGCTCATGAAAAGTATCTGGTAAACATTTGAGAGCCATATCCCTAGTAAAACTCTCGGTAGAATTAATCTTAGCTAAAATCTTGCTGATTTGTCCTTTTTGTCACCTCAGTTATATAAGAGAATAAAATCTGGAAAAATTTCAGTGCTTAGTATATGCTATGAAGTTGCTCTCGTAAAATTTGTAGTACCAGAACCCATGTTAAACGTTCTGTACAAAAAGATGAAGTAATTAGAATAGTTTACTTACATGAATAGTAGTGGTAAATGCTTTATGGTCAATGGCTGAAATTTATACCATGAATACTTAAGTTTGGATCTGTGTTACTTTAGTTTCTCATCAATAGCTCATTAATAATTGTGTTGTTAAGAAATAATGAAAGTGTGCTATGTGTTGAAATTGAAAAATGAAAACTAAAACCCCCACTCATTCATGAAGAAACGTAGTTATGTTTACTACTCTATAAATGACTGCCCATGAAACTGAAATGTTGAAATCGTCATTAAAGTAACTTTTGTTGACTACAACTTTATCGTAAAGGAAAGAAATTGTTATCCATGAATAACTCATAATCATGCATTGCATATAGAAACGGTTAATCTCGCGGACGGTGACTACGAGTTGGTGCCCGCTGACTCTCGTGCGGAGCAGGAGGTTAATCTGAACTGTGCTAACTTGTCTCAAGACCTAGGCCGAGCCCCAGAGGCTTTTCTGCCTGACAGTGCCCAAGAAAGCAAGCCCCGGAGCATAATCCCACTATTTTTCCGAATTATCATTCAGCTATCTATTTATTAATGTATTGTAATATTTTGTTTTCTACATTTAAATTTCTAGGCGTTGATCGAAAACCTTAGATGCATGATCCCTAGGAACCTATGTTTGTTACCGGATCTTTTTATCGACTAGTTGCCATGCTAAATAGGTACGGTAGAAGTCGAGTGGTTTCCTGCCTCTCGCGAGCAAATAGGAATTGTACTGACTTAAATTCATGTTGAAATGTAAGGACAATGGGCGGGGTTGTGTAGTTGTGATACCCCACTGGTATAGTCAAAAATGGCTAAGGTCGCGGTGTGTGGCTCATTTCGTTAAGCGTTTGAAAGTTCTAGCCACGTACCGAGAAATATGGTAATCGATAAGCTTAAGTACCTGATTGGACCGGCGAGTGGAACGACCATTCACCCTCTTGGTAGAAGTAGGGTTTATATTTTTGTCGCGACGTACGGGTGCAGAGAGGTCGGACTCTGTAGTCGGGGAGGGTGACCCGGATCCACGGACTGGAAAGAAAGGGGAAAAGTAGCGTGGGCGGGAGCGAAGTCAATCCCCATGTGTGTGGTCTAGGTTCCCCTGGCCAGGTTGAAATTCGATTCGGAATCGTCCGCCTCTCACGGCATGAGATTGCTTAATGTTTTCGGTCACACAGAGTAACAAGTGGAACATGATGATAATAATACTACTGGTTGATTAAAATGGTTGCTCTACCATGTTTGTGTAGAGTTAGTTGCACATTTAGAATGGTTAATCCAACTAGAGTTTGGCTAAGTAAAACCTGAAAGTAAGGATCAACACTTAGCAGCATTTTTGGCAAACAAACCCCACCAACCAAAAAGCCTTGCATGTCTAGTTATCGGACTAGGTTATATCCGGAGACGGGTCAGTCTTGCTGAGTATTAGTATACTCAGCCTTGCTTGTGGCACTGTTTTTCAGGTACTAACTTTGAAGATCTGTTTGCAAGTCTTACTTGGCCGTGTACTCTGCCTCCGGGTTGGTCTGTTGAGTGGGATGACCCTTCAGCTGGTGCTAATCACCCTCCCGCTGAGTGACGCATTCGTATGGGCTTTATCGATGCGTCACGTTATGTCGCTAGTTATCTTTATTTGCTTCCGCTGAACATTGAGACTTGAATAATTTGAGTAGTTGGAACCCCGTAGAACTTGCTACTCCGAACATGGTTTGTAATAAATTTTCTTTCCGCTGCAATCACTCTGAGATGTATGAAATGTTTTGTGTTGTAATCTCTGGGCTCACCTTCGTGTGAGTGTTGTCTGCTGATCTTGGAATAGCGTGGCTTTTATCGAGGCTTCACTCGAGGAACTACCGGTGAGTGCCGATTTGGGTCAGAGTTGCTTAGCAACAAAGATCAGTGCACCCGGGCCCAGTAGTTTTGGGTGGTTCCGCCACAGGATGACGCAGGGCCGCACCCCCACGAACATCTCGCACAGGTGGACGAAGATGGCCGTCAGGAGGATGGAGTGCGGCGTGAGATGTTGAAGCTGGAGGCCGAAATCTTTCAGCAGCAGCAGAAAGAATGATGAGATCGGCACCCCCAAGCCGGTAGAAATGTGCGAGATGAACAGCACAAATTCCCCGGCCCGCAGGTCGCCGAGGGGAACCGAGCCTGCTCGAATCCCCCAGGCATTCTCCTGAGAACTCCACCCAAGCAGGCGGCGCACCGTGTTCAGCTCCTCCTCAGTCTGGAAACGGCGGGGACGAACGAGGGACGCCATCTCGCTATGGAGGTGAGGAGCAATCTACGCAGAAGAGCAAGGGGTGAGGAGGCTCGAAGGCAAAGGAGCAAAAAGGTTGGAAGGAAGAAGGCGAATGCGAAAAGATAACTGCGGTATGTGGTTCGTCCATTTATGCCGTCGCTGGAAGCCAAGCGATGCTCACACCTGGTGTTAGCCGCCCAGTCCATGACAAGGGAGCCCAGGCCCGCCTGTCAGGGAGGGCGGGTAACAAACAAAGGTGTGAAAAGGCAGGATCTGAACCGTCGCCCGCGCGCGAACCGAGACGGAAGCTGAGCTGACGTGCGCGCATAAAGCGCTGGCATGACCAGGCTCTTCGGGAACTGCGCTGGTGGTAAATATCCCGTTTACTCCGGCCGCAGCAATGCCGAGCGTCGCTCGAGTGACTAAGTGCACCATTGCATGTGGGGACCGCGAGTCAGTAAGCTGTTGCGATGTGATGAGACAGCAAAAAACCCGATGGATGGTCAAAGCGGTCAAGACTCCTACAGTAAGAGGCTTCAAGTTATGCAGAGCCAAATCGCAGTAGTGACCCCACCTACGGGTTCGTCACCTCTCCCGAGGTGGGCCCGGGGGGTCACTAGCGGTACCCTGTAGCAGGGATACCGACTCTTACTGCAGCAAGGTAGGACTCGCGTAGTCATTCGTAACTACCCGATGAGGGGCGGAGCAGCCAGGCCCCACGAGTCAGGCACTTTCCTCACCGGGCCAACGGCCCCAGGCCCGCTCCCCGCTCTGGGACGGGTCCGGGGACGCCACGTGTCCCTGAGGAGGGGAAGCACCGAGCCAACATCTGAGGCCTCGGAACCCCCATAGGGGTCCGGGACCTCCCACGCGCGTAGAACCAACATACCGCCGGGGGGGGTCCGGAGCCGCCGCGTTTCCCGCAGGCGGGGGCGCGGGCGCGGGTCTTCCGCTGGAAAACTCGCCCACCCGCCGCATTCAATGCGGGTGGTTGAGGCGTGCTCTGCCGCCGCGGCACGCGGGGCAGCCTTTGTCAGGCCTCACTGTAGACCGCGCATTACCGAGGGACACAGTGCAGCCGCTTGCGCCGCATCCGCACAGAGCCCGTCTGCCTTATTAAATGGATACGACGGCACGACACTTTTCCATTATGCCGCCTACGCCGTAAGCTACACGGTCCGTTCAGCTACACTACTGGCGACGGCGCAAGCTACGCCTGGCGCCGTTTCGACAAGACAGCGCATGGGTAGGATGGACGGAGGATTCCCTGGAGCGGGCAAGGAAATCCAGGAATGAGATCTACTTCGCCTGCAACGCCATAATATATGAACAATATGTTATTTTATACTACATAGATTGGGCCAACCTGTCGGGGACCCAACGGCTATGTACGCGCATCCCTTGAGATATAAAAAGGAGGCGCTCGCTGCACACACCAGGCTCTCTAGGCTCTCTTAGACTCCCTCGAGACGAAGGGAACACAAGCAATACAACACACAGTGGACGTAGGGTATTACGCTCCGGCGGCCCGAACCACTCTAACCCAGCTTTGTTCATCGTGTTCTTCCAGCGAGATCGAACTAGTCCTAGCCAGGGTTAAAATATCCGGCCGGTTAGCGGTAACCGCAGGCCTCCGGTTCCGGTTTACCGGACCGGTTTGACCGGTTACCGGTAGAAACCGGTCAAATTCAAATTTGAATTCAAATACCGCAGTTCAACCGGTTCGTACCGGTTTACCGGCCGGTTTGACTGGTAACCGGTCAAATTCAAATCTTTTTCTTTTTTGGTTTAAATTCAAATGCCCGCAAAGTATACTAAATAAATGTTTGTATAACATATTTTAGTCTAAATGAACCCGCTAACTCTCTTTTGTACTATTTTTACATTGTATTTGTATACTTTTGTATGCACGTTTTTTTTATTTAACTTCAAATCCCCGCAAACTATACTAAATGAACGAATTTTTGAGAAAATTTGACACTATTAGATTCGTCGCACCTTGAAGTATTTTTAGGAATTTTTCAGGAATTTTTCATTTTTTTGAATTTAAATTTAAATTTTGAATTTGGGCCGGTTTGGTACCGGACCAAACCAGAACCGGACCGGACCGGTTTGACCGGTTACCGGTCAAACCGGCCTGGTTCCCACCGGTTAGGTGAACCCTGGTCCTAGCTAACCACCGAGTACTCACCCTCTGGATTTAGACGGATGCATTACGCCACCCGGCTGTGGGTTTCCACTCCACCACACCTTGGGTTATTTTGAGGGCTCAAGTTTAGTTGAAGAAAATAGTCTTGCAATGAAGTAGTCCTTATGGTGTTTGGGTCCAAGAGATATTTGGCTCATAAAGTATTATTTCAATCATTGAGCTGCCACTTATTAAGAGGGAGAGTGAGAGAATCAGTGGGCCCCACAAAAAATAGCCCCAATAGCACTTTTTGGAGGGGTTATTTTTTTTAGGTGGGCTATTTGCAAATTGCCCAGAAATAGCCCTCTTATTTGGCTCTCTTTGAGTTATTTGGGACTATTTGAGGTGAGCTAGAAAATAACTTATAGATCCAAACAGGACCAATATATATCTTTTTTATCCACATTTAAGATTTTCATGGGCTGCAGCCCGGAAGGCCCAGAAGTGTAGTTATCTTTCTTTTTTTTTGTTACTCGCGCGGCCTAAAAGGCCTTCGTTACGCACGGCCCAAAAGGATTGAGCCTCGGTCGGAGATGGGCCGCGCGACGCAATTCCCCCCACGGCCGGTTGCCTACCAAAAAGGTGGTCCAGACCTCCGTCCGGCCTGTACAATAATAATTGTAATAATCCTCCATGCATCGTTGAATGCCCTGCGCCCCCGCGTACGGCGTCGCGCCATTACGACCCTGTTCGGGGCCGTCGGTACTTCGCCGCTTTCTCCGCTGGAGCAAGCATGCAGTGCCGCGCCGTAACGAGGCGACCGGGATCGACCCTGCGTTGACCATTCCTGGGATCGATCACTAGTACTGTTACTGTACTACTAGTACACAAGAAGATCATCCTAATTACGATGCAGCAGGCCAAGGTTGGCCGCAGACCCGCAGTAAACTGACGGAACGAGCGACCGCCAAAACGGCGCCGGGCGGCCGAGATGGAGATGGCCCGGTGATGTGCGCACGCACTGTATGTATGTACGCGACGGAGATGGAGCTGCTAGTTATGGCGCGCCGGGTCGCGCGCGGAGCAGCTATCCCCGGCCGCTGGCGCCGCTCCGCTCCGAAGGGAACGCCGAGTGCGGACACGGACGCCGTTGACGGGTCCGTGTCCGTGCCCCCACAACCGCGCCGGGGGCCTGGCTCCTCTGTCCGTCCGGGGGCCGGGGCTGCCGCCGGCCCGGCTTCTAGAACCACTTCCATGTCGCTCGCCGTCGCCGGGCCAGCCCCAGGCCCCCCCAGCCTTCGAGATATGGCGCGCCGCGCTGCTACCGTGCTACTGCAAGGTCTGCAGCCCCACCGTCACGGCGTCACCGCGCCGGTCCCCATCGACATCACAACCACCACTCCAGTACTCCACACTGCCCGTTCGTCCATGCTCCACCTCTCTCCGCGTCGCTTAATGCCACTGTGCCAGTGCCAGTGCCAGTGCCAGTGCCAGCAGTACCAGCTTTCGATTCGAACAATCGGGAGTCGTACAGGTACTGTGAGCCTCTCTGACTCCCGGCCCGGTACCCGCGTCGATCCAGTGTGCCGAGCTTGGGAGCAGAGTGCGGCGGCTTAATGCACCGAGTTCGGGGCCAATAGCGAGCGGAGCGGCGACGACTGCCCGGCCGACGGCGTTCCGAGTGACCCCCCGCCCGGCGTGCCAGTCGCCGCCGGCCAGCTGCGTCCGCCTCAGACCTGTCCCTGCAGCTGCCCCGCACGCAAGGCATCAAGGGAGGTGATTAAGAGCATATCCAGCCGGCTCCCCAGATATGAGCCTCTATTTTGCATTTTTGGACCGGCTCGTAAAATTTAGGGGTTTGAAATTCTCTTCAGACTCCAATCAGTCCGACCAAATGATGGCCCCTAAATCAATCTGACTAGTAGGATCCAGCTGTCAGCGAAACTCTACCGGCTCCCACCACCCCTTCCCTGGTCTCTGCCTCTCCTCCTGGCCCCCTCTCCTTGCGGCAAGCCGGCGACCACTGGGCGAGCGGCGGCGCCATCCGCCACGTCTTCGCAGCGACGAGCGCCCGCTAGGTGTTCCCTCCCCTTTCCCTTCCTGCTGGGCGAAACGTAGCACCCTATTCGGATCTGGGTCGGTCCTCCCCTGCGTGCTGCCCAAGTGATCTCGAGCGGCCGAGTTCTTGCGCGGGATGAGTGGCCAGGGGTTCGGTCCGGGGAGCCCCAAGTCCTTCCGCTACCCCACCAGAGCCGGCGGCGGCGGCAACTTCGACCTCGAGACCGGGATCTCCCGCAAGGGCCGCAAGCCCAAGAACCCGCACCTCAAGGCCTCCGTCGCGATGCGGTTCCGCCACTTCTACGAGGCACACCCCGTGGCCGTCGCCGCCGCCCTGCTCTCCGCCGGGCTTGCTGCCCTGGTCCTCCTCTCTGTGCACGAGGCCCAGTCCCGGAGCGGCACGAGCGCGAGCTTGTAGAGGACGCGGTTCCCCATGCCCATGGCGACGACCGCGGTGCTGGCGAGGGCGACCTCCATGACGGCACCCCTCCCGACGCCAGTGCGCCCCGCCAGCTGCCCCGCCGCCGCGCACCTCGGCGGCGCCTCCCTCCTGCTCCTGCTGGGCCACACCCGCACCCACGCCGACGACCACCGCTCCGCCGCCGCCGCCACGATCCCCCGCGTCGCGACCAGCGGCTCCCTCGTCGGCGGCAGCGCCCGCCGCAGGCCGAGCGCCGCTCCATCAACGCGAGGCGCGCGGGCGCGGAGAAGCAGCCGGTGCCGTGCCGCGGAGGGGCGACACGTAATGGGGGACGGCGGGGCCATCGACGAGAGATTTGGGGGTGGGCGACCGCCTCGTCCATCGCCGGCGAAGACGACCTCCTCGCCGTCCTCGTCCACGCCGTGCCACGCCGAACTGTGCAGGAAGCACCCCACCTGGACGCCCCCGCCGGTGGCCGCGTACGCGCTCGCATTGGCCTCGCCGATCACCTGCACCAGCCCGGCCTCGGGCTTGCCCCAGCGGCGGCGACCACCCACGAGCACCACGGCGTCCGCGGCACCCCGCTGCTACTCGGCCGCGAAGAGCCCTGCCGCCGCGCACCAGAGGGCGGTCGACACTGCCAGCGGCAGGAGCGAGGCCGCGGCGCGCGGGACCGCCGCCGCCGCCGCCGCACCGCAGCACAGGAGTGCGGCGACGGCGAGGCCGGCCGCGAGCGCCCCGGGAGAGGAGCAGGCGGGATGGGGGCGGCGGCGGCCGGCGCGGGAGCCGCGAGTGCCTCTCCGAGCGAGCCAACCAGAGGAGAGGGGAAAGAGGAAAAAAAGAAGTGGGGCCCACATGTCGGGTGGAAATAGAGGGCCTCCAGTTTTAGGGGCCTGGGCCAAAATTTGGTAGCCTCCACAAAATGGTAGCCCATTTAGAGGCCCGGCTGGAGTTGGTTTTTTCACCTGGGAGACTAAAAGAAGAGATAGAGGTCCATTTAGTCATCCGGATGGAGATGCTCTAACTGCGGCTGCCCGTCGGAGCCGAGCATTTCCCCAATAATCCTCCCGGCACCGCCGACGACCGAATCCGAACCGCAGTCGCCGTTCCTGATGCAGAGGCTGCATTCTGCACCGCCGCGCTGCACCATACCACTCTCCGAACCACCAACAGCCAGATGATGTGAAGGGCATCTCTTGGGTTCAAGTGGTACCTCTCTCCAAAGACGGTTAGGAAAACCCGAACGGCCAAAGTTCAAAATCTTCCTCGCGCTGCCATGTGTTACACATGTCCATCTGCTTCTATGGTGTTATCTTTCGATTTCATTGCCTCGTATATATGTATGCAACTTTAGACGTTTCTTATTATGCACATACTTTCCTGGTGTACTCGGTTCGGTGCGTGTAAAACAAATTGGGAATAGACAGTGATATGGTGCTTTCAAGATGGCTGATCACAACTTCACAAGTCGCTTTGGTGTCTCGGCGAAGATATGTGTACCAACATTTGCAGGCACAGTTTTCTCACAAACAAATGCAGCAGCATAGTCGTAGCATTGCTAATTACTCCCCTCAACTATAGCCAAAGTCCGGATAACCCCCTAAACTACAATTTGGTCCAATTTATCTCCTGAACTATGCCATTTAGTTCATTCTACCCCATAATACAATTTATTCTTTTTGTTTCTCCATACACAAGTTGAATTCTAACTTCAAATTTTGCAGGGTGGTAGTGGACATTAGGATGCATATTTTAGAAAAAATTTATAATTTTTCAACTTTATTTTTATATAATTTTAAACTCCAATGTTAAATATTCTAACATATCACAATAATAATAAAAAATTATGATATATTTTTCTAACATGTGTTATGATGTGTACTATCATCTTGTAAAATTTCAACTTAAAACTCCACCTATACATGGAGAAATGAAAAAGATAAATCATGTTAGGGGGTAATTTGAACCAAAGAGCATAATTTGAGGGGTAAAATAAACCAAACGATAGTTTAGGGGGTTATCCAGACTTTGACTATAGTTGAGGGTAGTAATTTAGACTTTTTCCCTATTAACTATACAAGATCTTTTTTACTAAGAAAATTGGTAAGTGGCGCTTAACTAAAATTGTTTCGACTAAATCAATCAAATTTCTTCGCTTCATATATATCCTCCTGATAAAACATTATGATTAATGTCATCTCCATATCACGGCCAGTCTCAAATGGGCTTTACTGGAGAGTTTTGTGGCATTAAATTTTATGTCGCATCATCAATTTTGTTGACATGACGAGCAGAGAGGATGAGGGAGTTTCATGAGATGAGAGAGGAATTTTGTCTTCATGAAACTCGGTTGACACAGTTATTTAGTTCTCAGTCTTAGTGTATTGTGCCATGAAACTGTACACTGAGACTGGCCTCAGTTGGAACTACTACTATCTAGATTGTGTGTGTGTGAGAGAGAGAGGGGGGGATGTGTCAAAGAAAACTAGCGACGCATGTAGATATGGACGTAAGGGTAGAGAGCATGAAAGTAGACCCTCTTCCCTGCGGCCATTATACTGTTAAATGTGCATCTGAAAGAGATATGGGAGCTACCTCGCATTGATAATTGGTTGACAAATAGACCTCGAAGCCTCACATGTATTATCTTCTTGCATTCATCAACTTTTCGGAATTTCGCTTGACACCTACCTTTTTTCTGAAAAACTAGGGATCGTTGACGTTGATGTCCCTCCTTCCAAGGCTAGAACCTCGGATTATACTAGTTATTATAGTTACATCAAGTAAGGTTGCTTTGTTGCCGGTGGTTGTTGTAATTTTTTCCTACATAACTGAGTCACAGTGTTTATTTTTTTCAAACACCCCTACATAGGAGTACTTTAGGTGTCTGAGATTTTAGATTGTTTTAGGTGATGTATTCCGTGTTGCAGTTCTTGTTCTTTGATGTTGCAGACGATGTTATTATCTAACGTGTGGTTGTTGAGCCCGTTTCGGCCATTCGTTGCGTGCCATGCCATGGTTGTCGACGCAACTGGTACAAGCAGATAGTAAAACAAATTAAAAAGGCAGTGCCTGCAAGCTGCCCTGCCGCACCTCGATCTGGTACACCGTGACTAGCAGTAAACCAGAGCAGCTAGCTTAGCGTTTACCGTTTAGCTCCTTGGATGGACCGGCCGGGCCGCGCCAAAAGGGCGCAGCACGTCGGAGTAGCTAGAGTCTGGTCGGTGACGGAGAGCTACGCCGGCGATCGCCCTTGGATGCCCGCCCCCAACCACATTTTCCACCTCCCATTTACTCCGCCCCGCGCCACCGGAGCGCTATATCTAGCTAGTGGGCGGCACTGGCTTCTCCAACCAACTCGGGCAGTGCTCGATCGTCGACCACCTCGTCGGGGCCTCGCGCATTTATTTATCCCCACGTCCGTGTCCATGCAACAGCCGACGAGCCGCGCCACCACCGCCGCCGGCCAGCTTCTTCACGCCGCCGCGATGGAGGAAGCGGCCTCGTTGCTCTCCGTCCTGCAGCTCGCCTTCACGGCGGCGGTGGCGACTGCCGCGCTGGCCGTCGCCGTCGCCGCCGCGAGGTACAACCGGCGGTACCGGGGCCTCAGGCTGCCCCCCGGCCCCCCCGGGTGGCCCGTCGTCGGCAACCTCCTCCAGGTGGCCTTCTCTGGCAAGCTCTTCATCCACCACATCCGCGACCTCCGGCGGGAGTACGGGCCCATCCTGACGCTGCGCATGGGGGAGCGCACGCTGGTGATCATCAGCAGCGCGGAGCTGGCGCACGAGGCGCTGGTCGAGAAGGGCCAGGAGTTCGCGAGCCGGCCCCGGGAGAACACGACGCGCAACATCTTCTCCTCCAACAAGTTCACCGTCAACTCGGCGGTGTACGGGCCCGAGTGGCGGTCGCTGCGGCGGAACATGGTGTCCGGGATGCTGAGCACGTCGCGGCTCCGGGAGTTCCGGCCCGCGCGGGCGCGCGCCATGGACCGGTTCGTGGCGCGGATGCGCGCCGAGGCCGCGGCGTCCCCCGACGGCGCGTCCGTGTGGGTGCTCCGGAACGCGCGCTTCGCGGTGTTCTGCATCCTGTTGGACATGACCTTCGGCCTGCTGGACCTCCCCGAGGAGCACATCGTGCGCATCGACGCCGTCATGAAGCGCGTGCTGCTCGCCGTCGGCGTGCGCATGGACGACTACCTCCCGTTCCTCCGCCCCTTCTTCTGGCGGCACCAGCGCCGCGCCCTCGCCGTCCGCCGCGAGCAGGTGGACACCCTGCTCCCGCTCATCGACAGGCGCCGCTCCATCCTCCGCGGCGCGGCGTCGTCCCCGCCGGACCCCACCGTCGCCGCGCCCTTCTCGTACCTCGACTCCCTGCTCGACCTCCGCGTCGAGGGCCGCGGCGGCGCCGCGCCCACCGACGACGAGCTGGTCACGCTCTGCGCGGAGCTCATCAACGGCGGGACCGACACCACGGCCACCGCGATCGAGTGGGGCATGGCGCGCATCGTGGACAACCCGGCCATCCAGGCCCGGCTCCACGAGGAGATCGCGCGGCAGGTCGGCGGCGCGCGGCCCGTCGACGACAGGGACACGGAGGCCATGCCGTACCTGCAGGCCTTCGTGAAGGAGCTCCTCCGGAAGCACCCGCCGACCTACTTCTCGCTGACCCACGCCGCCGCCCGGCCCGGGTGCAAGCTCGCCGGGTACGACGTCCCCGCGGACGCGAACCTGGACATCTTCCTGCCGGCCATCTCCGAGGACCCCAAGCTGTGGGAGCGGCCGGCGGAGTTCGACCCGGAGCGGTTCCTGTCCGGCGGCGAGGCGGCGGACATGACGGGGTCGGCGGGGATCCGGATGATCCCGTTCGGCGCGGGGCGGAGGATCTGCCCCGGGCTGGCCATGGGCACCACGCACATCGCGCTGATGGTGGCGCGGATGGTGCAGGCGTTCGAGTGGCGCGCGCACCCGTCGCAGCCGCCGCCGGACTTCAAGGACAAGGTGGAGTTCACGGTGGTGATGGACCGCCCGCTGCTCGCCGCCGTCAGGCCCCGGAGCCTCTCCTTCTGATCGATCGGATCGCCCGTGTGCCCGCGCGGCGAGCTGCACATGCATGCATGAATGGCCGCGGGCTGCATGCAGCCTTGATTTCCGATCAGGACGCGTGGCGTATGGGTACTTGCGAGCTATAGCTGCTCTCTCCTACCAGCCATACTACCAGTAGTGTGTGTGCGTCTCTGAGCTTGCCGTGTGTTGCGTGTGTAGTGTAGCATGTTAAAACGAAATGCTACACGTTTGCATGTGCGAGTTTATAGAAACTAGTATAGTTCACTATGTATAATAACGAACCCTTTTTATCCCCTGAATTTCCAAATTAAAGTATACGCGTCGTTTGTTGACCATGGTGACGATGCATGGCTCGTAGCCATTTTTGTGACGTGTACTTTCAGCTACTCGTTCCAATCAGTTCACAGTTACTCGCATAATTCAAGTCGGTGCATTTGGAGCAGATGTACACGCAGCAATTAATGATTGATTTAGGACAACGCGGCAGTGCTAATCCTGGCAAAAGCATGCAGTAGACCCAATTGCATCGAAGCCGTCGGAGACGGGGAAGGAATCAAGGATTGGGGAAGTGGAGAAGTGTGGGTTGGTTCCAAGCAAACACAAACATGGGAACATAGCTAATAGTGGTGGTTGTGGGGAGATACCAAATGCCCGAAATAGGTTATTACGGCCTAGTGGGGTGGATTGAAATGTGTTTGAATAAAATGCACCGTCGGACCTCGAGCGTAGCGTCATCTAAATCCTCAAACTTTCAAAAATACACATTTAAGTCCTTAAATTTGCTAATCGTATCACGTGAGATCCAAATTACAGGTGCTTAAGCTAACCGAAAGTTGTATAGTTTGTTCAACTATAAAATTATATATAAAACATGCATATAGAAAATCATAAAAAATTACTTGTACAAATATATTCAACTAGTGTAAGTAGGTTCTTAAAAAAGTTGATCACGTACCAATTCATCAATTTCAGTTGGCTTAAGGCAGTCCCAACCCAAAACCTGCAAATTGGTTTCTACAGCAACCATGTCGGCAAGAAACTCCAATAGAAAATTAAGCTGCCCAACGCATGGTTTCTTTCGAATGGATCCGTAATAAATACAGCTAGCCAGTCGCCACACCAGCAGCGAAGATGGTGGACCATGAGTCCCACTGATGGAAACGGAGTGGTCGCCCCCAACGTCGAGATAGTGGTTTCGTCGGGCACCGAATGGCGCGTAGACACAGTTTCTCAATCAAGAAACTATTTCTTTATTTCATCATCTCTTTCCTCGTTAACTCATTTGCTATGTCATCAAATTACTTATATGACAGCCTCATTAATATCATGAAAATCATCCTAGGCCCTGTTTAGTTGAAACGCAAAAAAATTTTGCGAAAGAATCTTGCTAATTTGAAGTACTAAATTAAGTCTATTTACAAAACTTTTTGCACAGATGGGTTGTAAATCGCGAGACGAATCTAATGATGCTAATTAATCCATAATTAGCGGATGGTACTGTAACATAACTGTTGCAAATCATAGATTAAGTAGGCTCATTAGATTCATCTCGCGATTTACAGCCCATCCATGCAAAAAGTTTTGTAAATAAATTTCATTTAGTACTCCATGCATATGTCGAAATATTTGATGTGACGTTTTTTGTGTTTATGAGGTTTATGGGGTGGGAACTAAATAGGGCGTCTTTTCCAAAGGGGGAGGCGATATCGTCAGCTTGAACTGACGTGGCGGAGAGAAATATAGGAACAAAAATTTACACTAGCGAGTATTATTGTGTCGCTAGCTTATGACACGCTTTCCCAAATGCTGTGAGAGCTGACGCACAAATCGAGAATCACTTGGACTAGTATATTGTTTCTTATAGCTATCTATCGTTAGCACCATTGGAGGAGGCCTAAAAACAAGTTTTATGATACTGCCCGCTCGCCGGCTGCAAGGGACTCTAGGTCATCCCAGCTGCCCAGCAGACCTCGTGGGCTCTACCGGTAATTAATGCTCAACTGTGATTTGGACACATGAGATTGGAGGAGGAGCTGCTACAGTCCATTTCACCTGCTTTGCGTCGCCGTCTCGCGAGGCGCTCGTTTCTCTCTCTCATGCTTTCTCTTGCCACCACGTCGGATCTCGCGGATCCTCTCTCCCTTATAATACCTGCTCTAAGAGGGTTGGGACTGCCATTAACTGAACCTTACACAACAACCCACAAGAACGAAATGAGGAAGAAAGAGCTAGCTTATTGTTCCTTGTGCCGCTCGCAAATCAGTAACCCCCACGGGGATGCACGCAGTAGTAGCACTACCTGCATGTGTTAGAAGTGGTGTTCTTCAGGTGGCCTCTTTCCTCTTATTCCTAGCTGGTAATTAGCTTCACCTGGTCCCTCTGCGGCTAGTAGCTGTTAGCAGAAACAAACAAGCTACAAATCCACTGCAGTTGTCGACGACCTTCCATATGTATGTACGATGTGCATGTATGTTACATGTAGATGTGGTTGCTTCAAGCCTTCAACCTGCTTGCCGGCTAGCACTCATGCCTGTATCATTGCTACCATCACCATCGTCCATCGTCGTCATGTCCAGGCTCATAGCTTGTAAGGCCTTGATGAGATAGCCATCTATAGATGTCCACACTTGAATGCCGTCCATCCCCTCCCACTGCGTGCCAACCACATTTTCATGCAACGACGACCACGCACAGTGCAGCTGAAAAAAAATGAAGAATTCAGAAGCAGCAGCAGCTCATCAGGACCGTGCACTTGCAGTGTGCCGCTCCCCGCCCCCTCTTAAATAAGATGGGTTCGGTGCAGGCCACGCCACCAGCATTCGGCAGCAGTGCCAGTGCTGAGATCAGGCCGGCCCGGTCGCCATACGACGAACCGGGAACGGAGCAAGAGCTATTAGCCGCGCTTGCTTAATCATTGTTAAGGTGCTTGCCAGGTTGTGCCTGCACTGGTGGCTGCTGGTAAGGTAACAACCAGTAGTTGTTTAGTTAACGTTCCCTGCGGTCTTTTCGTCGTCATCAAACCATCGGGACAAGTGGCCGTAGGCGTGCCTCCTGGGTCCTTGCACTCGCCGAAGCAGTGGAATCTGCATGTGCGCTGCGGGTACGGGGTACGGGGCACGGACGAGGTGAAACCGGGGCCCTGTTAGGTTGTCTTTCTTCCTACCACACCGAGCACAAATTTTAACCATTAATTTGGGTGCTAAATAAAGACAGTTTACAAAACTAACTCCACAACTCTGCGTTACTTCGTGAGACGAATCTAATGAGGCATTTGACCGTATAATTAGAGGTTGGTACTATAGCATTACTATAGCCAATCATTGATTAATTACCGTCATTAGATTCGTCGCGAAAAATTACACCCATTCATAAAAATATTTTATAAATAAACTTCGTTTAGTATTTCATAATAAAATTCATGATAAAAGATTCCCTTGTCACGCCCGGCCCTCCGATCCTCTTCCGCCCCGGCAGCTAGCAGGCGTACCTGAAATCTGTTGCGTGGATCGGAGGACGGTGGCTGAATTTCAACAGCATGCGTGTGTGACGGCAGTGGCAGAATCCCTGCACTGCACTGCAGCCCAAAAGCAGTTATGGCCGTGTTTAATTGTTTACATGCAAAAGAATCTTGTTAATTTGAATTTGAAGTACTAAATAAAATTTATTTATAAAACTTTTTGCAAAGATGTGTTATAAATCGTGAGACGAATCTAATAATGCTAATTAATTTATGATTAATCTATAATTAACGGATAGTTACTGTAGCATCACTATTGAAAATTATAGATTAAGTAGACTCATTATATTCGTCTCGCGATTTACAGCCCATCCATAAAAAAAATTTTAATAGACTTTATTTATTACTTTATGCATGTATCAAAATATTCGATGTGATGTTTTTTAGAAGTTTATAGGTAAAGATCAACAGTGCGTACAGTAAACTGGAGCAGGGCGCGCAGCAGTGATGGGATGTGATGTTTCCAGGCTCAGGCCCTGTTTGGTTTGCCCTAGCACAAGTAGTATAAAAACTTTGACCAATAATTACGGGTACTAAATAAAGATAATTTACAAAACTAACTCCACAGCGCTGTACTACTTCGCGAGAAGAACCTAATGAGGCCTTTGACCGCACGATTAGAGGATGGTACTGTAGCATCACTGTAGCCAATCATCGATTAATTACTATCATTAGATTCGTCGTGAAAAGTTACACTCATCCGTGAAAAGGTTTTGCAAATAAATTTCGTTTAGTACTCCATGCATTGAAGATTCTTTTCTCGGGAAATGTGTGGTATGCTATGCTAGGGAAAAACAAACACGGCCTCAGGTACGTTGGTACTTTTTACAGGACACCGTAGTTTGGTCTGGGGCTGGGCATGGCACATTGGTACGGACTACGCGTCGTCGGCCAATCAAGATGGATAGATCGCCGGGACGCTGACAGAACAGAGCAGCATTCAGCTACGCCATACGCACATATTAGTTTTCTTCTCATCCTTTACTCCCTATTTGTATAATAATTTTGATCTATTATAAAATTATTAATAAAATAAATTAATACTTGTGATAGTTCTATATTTCAAATCAAGAAGGTATCCGAATTTGAATTCGGATTCGAACTATCCATTTTGTATTCGTATCCGATGAGATCCGCATTCGCATTCGTATCCGGATTAAAATGTGATAAAAATGATATTCGGATCCGATTTCATCTGTATCCGATCCGAATCCATCTTTACATACGCCAGGGGTGGTTGGGCATGAATGCATCCGAAATTGCATCGTTCCATGGACGTCATGTTTCTACCAAGAAGAGACGATGACGACCACGGCGACGGATTATGAATTTGGATCCCCATTTCTCTTAGGTTGCGTTGGTGTCTGACCAAATTATTCGAGCACAGTAGTGCCGGTATCTTCATGTTGGCCCCCGCCCTTGCTACATCAATAGCTAACAACCTTTTCTTACGTACAGATCATTGCCTGGTCCTGCTAGCCGTTCATGTTACTGTTGACACTTTTCTGGTCAACACACGAGCGCCAGAACGTGCGGATCGCAAACGATCACAGCACCAGTGAAGAACACCGGCGACCGGTCAGACCGGCCACACTAACCGGTCAGACCGGTTGGACGCAGAGAGCTTCGCGAAACCTAGAACCTCGGACTCGGAAAGGACCCCGTCGGAGCTCAAAGAACTAGGGTTGTCTTAGGTCAGCAGGCCACCCAAAACGTCCTTGAACGCCGTAGAGACGAGCAAAGAACAGCAAATAGGTTGGAAAAGCTTAGGACTTGAGAAAAAGAGTAAAAGAGATTGTATTGATTCGATTGTGGTTAAAAAACCCTCAATCGGCCGCAGTCTTTATATTTATAGGCCGGGGAGGACGTACCCCTTCCAAATCGGATTACAATAGGACTCTATACACAAAACCCTAATTATACTCGGATGGCAGGCCCAGACCGGTCTGACCGGTCGGCCCAACCGATCTGACCGGTTGATCTCGGTTATTGCCAATTTTGACTTCCAACAGTTACTATCCTTAGCTTTGCAATCTGCGTGTGGGCGGGCTTCGAGCTTGTACGCTGAGCAGTAATAATAATCAGTCCTCGCTGCCTCACTGGTACCACAATTCGCTGATGATGATGATGTCACGCGGCTGTAAAATCCTATCCACTTCGTTAAAGTCAGGGATGTGCAGCAAATTTCTCCTGCGTTTCCAATAAAATTTACCTTTTCAATAAGGAGATGTATGCAGTTGGTTAGATTATTGTATCTGTGTATTTTCTCAGTCATCAACAAGCAATATCCTAACTTTTGCGCCAAAGCACATGTACCTCTGAACTACGCATGGATGCGCGTCACTTAAATTCTTTAGAGAAAATCAAACAGGAGGATCAACCTCTTGTTGGAAACTTTCTTTGTATCTATGTTTCTACGCAAATATCTGCATTTTTCCTGTGATATATCTAAACTTTCTACTGGAAAGTTCGCTGCATTCTGAATTCATGTAAGATTTCAACCGACAACCAATTCGAAACCTACATTCTTTTTCTTTCCCTATGATTTGAGAATCCTATGTTCCAAAGAGGCCTAAGTATGAAGGGTTCTCACGTTTATACTGAGAGTATTTTCTACCCAGCATTTTTCTAACTTTACAAATCTTATTCTTTTGTGTACAAGCAATTGTTTTTCAGTGTTGTGACACATGCCAGCACCACGCTCCCCTTTCACCACACACCCAGCCCGTAAATCGACTGCGGAACTCATGTTCCCTGGCTCCCTCCTTGGGAACTGTTCGATCGGTGCAGTGACTGGTGATTCATCGAGACCCGTACCAGGAAGAATAAAAAACGACTTGCTCTGTTGTGCTGTCACTGGATGCTTGCACGAACTGAGGAAGGGGAAGGTATTACGAAACTATCTGGAATCATAATCTCTGGTCTCCACTATACATAGTTATGCTAAATAATATTTTCACTACGTGCATTCATAATATTTGCGTGCAAAAATTGTACATCTAATATATCACACTATATTTTAGTTTATTTCATGGTTTACAACAAGAAAGTGCATCACGACATTTGTAGGATATTCTTGGTGATACCAATATGTGCATCTTATATGTTTAATAATTTTCACAATTTTTACTTGTACAAAAATATGTGCATCATACCCATCAAATATTTGATAATTATTTGTTATTTAACAATATTTATAAAAAGAAAGCACATCTCATCCATCGAATATTTGACAAAACATATCCATGTTATTTATTCATTATAGGGCAATAGGATTTGCAAATATATGTGCATCTTGGACAATAAACAACTTTGAGAGCTTTTATGTGCAATTGTAAGTGCATCCTGTGTCCTTGGAAAAATATTCATATCTTTCAAGAAAAAGAAAAAATAATATGCATCACAGTAAATTTATTACTTTTCCTGTGCTTATGTCATTATGTGCATCCTGATCGTTGACAAAAATTACAAAATAAAATATAGGAGCAGGCATACAATTCAGCTACTAGGCACACTTTGGTTTCCGTCTCTCTCTCCATATTCTCTCTCCATGCTTCTGTATGAGCTGACAGTTGACAGTGTGACACTCACCTCTCTCTCCACCACGTGTCACCCATCCACATGAGTTCCGCGGTCGATGTTTGGTTTCATGAGCTAAACTTTAGTCCATGTCACATCAAAAAAAAATCTTAGTATTTAGAAATATTAAATAAAAATTAATTACAAAACTAACTGTAGAATCCTGGGACTAAACTGCGAGATAAATGTATTGAGATATATTAATCCATGATTAGCGGGTAGTTACTGTAGCATCACTATAACAAATTGTGAATTAATTAGGCTCATTAGATTCGTTTCGCGAATTAGCACTCAGCTGTCAAATAAAATGATACTTCAAAATAGTAAGATTCTTTTTTTATGTGACAGGGATTAAAAAAAGAGTCTCTTAAAACAAACAGCCTCGCCCACACTGTTGATGGTTGTGATTATGGGAGCCACGGATCCCCAAGTTCCCCGTTGCTCCTTCCCGCACGGCCCTTCGCAGCTTTGCCCCATCACCCCACTCCTCAAGTCCCAAACTCCCAACTCGCCCGCCGACACGCACACAGAAATCTAACAGGTGGTCCTGCTTTGCTTGTGGTCGATCTCGCCCTCCTGCCTCTACCTGGCGGCCGCTGCCATAAGCCCATAACCCTATTGAGCTGCCTCCCATAACCCTCTTTTACTTTTAGATGACAGTACATTAAGCCCTTGTCACAACGTTGTGGCCAACTGATGAATTTGGAGCAGGACGAAACCTTCGCTTGAGCAATAATAGGAGGCGTGTTTGAGTAATCTACGGTTTCACAAGTGCGGGCTTTTAGGGGAGGTCTTTTGTTAGAGCAGCACAGTGTAGCTAGGAAGCCTAGAAACTCGTCTGCTCTCACACGTTGAGTCTGCCCCATTTGCGGCACGTATAGTGCAGCGATCACACCCGATGGTCCATGGTCCATGATCCGGCGATTGTAGAACAGCATGCACGGAGACACCGTCTCAATGGCTTGGACCAGAGTATGCAGCGTGCTCGATCATCAGTTAACTGCAACCCAATCAACATCATGTGGTCTCTTGTGCCATCATGCATCTATCTACGTCCCGGCATCATGCATGGCCGAGGACCAGCCTTACGCGTACCTGAATGAATCCAGAGGCCACTGTCATGGTTTCACTGGACTTGATTGGGTGTTACGTGTTGGTACAGAAGAAGTACGTAGTCATCTACTCCTACTGCATCAAGTATGTGTCTCTGTGATCAAGTACTTGTTGAGGACCATGCAATCAGCTCTCTAACCCCGATTTTGAGGGTTCATTCATCATGGCTGATCGATCAGGCCCATGCTATGATTATATTCAGAGATGGAAAGAACCCGCTTTGCCGTGCGCGCCGAATCGAAGCTCCTTAATGCCTGTGGCGACCTCTTTACGTTCTCCGGCAAATGCGGGATCGGCGGATTGTTGCTCACATTAATCCCTTTGCTTTAGGATCTGAAATGGTACGTTAGCAGCAAGCAATCCCCTGAAAAGTTCTCGTAGCATGGAACTGGTTCAGACTTAAGAATCAAAACTCTGAAATCTGAATCTAATTAACCCCTGAATCCCTGATCTCTGATCCCTGCAGGTGAGTAGTTTCAGAGTACCCCTGTGATCAGAGATGACTGAGGACCTCAGCAGCAGCACGAAAAACACTCAGGATATTGCTGTTTGCATTACCAGCAGCACAAAAAACGAAAGGGATGATAGCTACTCTGAATTAGCACTATAGGTCCTACTAGTACGGTCGACAGGCCACCCTCCTCGTTTTCAGCCTTGTTCCTGGTACTCCGTTGTTGCTTAAATACGTCAGTTTTACTCGACAGTGACAGTGCAACGAGACTCAAACCAACTGATGAAAGAGAAGAAACAAAAGGAAAAGAAAGAAGAAGGAAGAATCACTCGATGAGAAACATCAGTTACAAGCAACACCTTGAACAAGTCCCGAATCCTTATGGCACACTGAGATTACAGAGGCGTCAAGCGAGCTCTCGGTGGAGGTGAGCATCAGCTGGGCGTCTAGTAGAGTGAGTCGACTGTCTTGTTGAGCTCCTCTAGCTTCTTCATCCGCATCCTCTCGCTCTCGCTCACCAGCTGCATCGTCAGTCCCGGCGATGCAGAGCAAGAGCAAGTTTAATTTTTAGTGTTTCAGAAGTTACAGTATCAAGAGTTAGTGATTACAATGAGCTACTGGGTTCTTCTTCATTAAGATTCAGAGAGATTTTACCTCGATTAGCCTGTTGACTAGCAGCGCTTTCTCTTTGCTCTTCTCGTTGTACGCCTCCAGGACCTCCTTGTACTCCTTCTCCTTTTGTTTTCAGTAGACGAAAAAAAAAATCCACATGTCAACTCATGAGGCTACTACTTGAAACACTATCAGTTGGTTTCGCTCGAATAGTCATCTCAATTAAGCCATTAATCTAGCTAATCCATGCCATGTGACACGTATGCGTGTGAGCTCTCTCACCTTCTTGACGCAGCTCTTGCCGAGAGGCTTGAGCTGACGGTTCACCGTGTCAATCCTCTTCCGTATCGACTCCACCTCCTTCCGCGTTGGATCCGCCATGCCTTCCAGCTCCTATACAAGCGGAATTATCGCGGTTTAGACAGCAAAATACCGGACAGTACTTATCAGGCTATCTTGAATCTCGTCAAGCAACACGGTGGTTCGTGACTACAGAACCTAGCATCAGCAACCATCTGTACCAAAGTACTAATAAGATGCTATTGTTTAGCAAATTCGTTTCTTGGAACCATGCTGGGATGGAACCGTTTCTATGAAATTTATCTGAAATTCGTGAAACTAAGAGTCTAAGGTAGCATCAGGATGTCAGGACAGAGGAGGAAGTCTCGTCATGAAGGTGAAACTAAACACGGTGCAGTAGTTTTCAGGATGTCAGGACAGGAGGGCAAGGCAACCAGCAACCTGCAGCTCACCTGCCTGATGAAGGCGAGCCGCTTGGACTCCTCCTCGACGCGGCCGAGGTGCGCGAACACCTTCTCCCGGACCTCCATCTTGCGCCTCTCGATCTGCTCCTCCTTGGCCTTGAACACCGAGAGCGCCGACCTCGACGAGCCCTCGCCCGCCTCCTCCTCGTCGCCGCCCAGCGCCGACGACGACGTCGGGTGCTTCACCCGCAGCACCATCTGCATCGGCTGCTGCTCCACGCCGCCGCCGCCGCCCTGCATATCGTCCTCCCCCTGGCGCACGCAGCAGCTACCTTCTCTCGCTCGGCGTCGGCGGTTCGGTTAGGCGCGGCCGGCGTATCCTCTCTTCCCTCTGTTCCCACCTCGCCGCCACTTATAGCCCCAGCCACCAGCAGCCTTCACGCTGTCAAAGCGTCGTGGCATCCGTTGCTTTCCCTGCGATGCTGGGTGTCTAAGCAACCCCGGGGGCACAGTGGCCGGTAGCATGCCTCATGGTAACGCCTGCGACGGCGAGCCAATAGCGTTCAGCGAAACCGAACGGAAAGGCAAGGCCAGACATGGTGACCGGCTTCGACGGTTGCTTCTGGCGGACACGACCGCCGACGGCGCGTGACCGATCACGGCGGCGTACAGTATTGTATGGTTGCCGGCTTGCCGTTTGGTGGCGAGTGCCCTGTGGTCTCAGAGGTCGAGTACAAGTAACTCTTCCCCGCGAGAACTGTGCCGGGGAAGCCGCCGCTCCGGTGAGGCGAGGTGAGGCGATCCTTTCCGCCGGGTTGGTGCGCCGGTGTCTCGTCGCGCTTGGACGTCGCTGAGCCCTCGCCCCTCGGGCTACGCATCGCCGTCTCGCAACTTTTCCCCGTCGTCTACTGTTTCGCAGGGGGGAAAAGGCGAGGGGGACATGGCGCCCGCAAGCCTGCAACGCGAGGCTTGCAAGGCACACGCGGGGCCTCCGGCTCGCCGTCGGCGATCGCCGCTGATCGAGACGGGACGTGCCCGTCCGAGAGGAGCGACAGGCAAGACAGAGCAGCACAGGCGTCAATCAGTAGCTCGAACGAAGAAATATCTCGTGGGGGCTGAAAAGTCTGACGTCCCAGCATTTCTCTTCGTTATCCTTCTGCTAGCCTTTTGAGGCACGGCGACATTACAAGATTCAGAGATCTTCAAGGTCTCAAATAAAAAAAAGATTCAGAGTTCTTCATTGCTCCTTAAAACCATGATTACCAACGCTAAACGGCCATCATAACACACAACGTGATGTGAAGTCATCTCAGATCTTGTTGAGCGTCAATCGAACACCCGGTTGGTGGCCTGGAAAGCCAAGCTGCAGTCGGTCATGTAGCCAGACCTCAATGGAATTCTAAACATGAATTCATCAGAGTTATCTAGCTCAGAATAGATAGATATTCGAACCACGGCCAAATTTCAATGTATATATTCATTTTTGATTTATACCAACGCAAAAAGGAGCACAGAAGGCACGCGGGGCTCATGAGTTGCATAGGTTCCCTCTTTTACCCAGCACCAAAGCATTTGAAAAGCTTCTAGAGGACAGGAAACAATGGGGTAGCTCAATTTAGGCTAAAGGTTCCATCAGTTGCTGAAACACAATACAAATGTACCACTCAAGACAAAGCTTCTACAGACTCACTTCAGACAATGCAGCTCCAGCTGGTCTATATATATATTTTTTATCATGTAAAGAGGAGCTCAGGAGATCAGTAGCATGGCTGTTTACTCTCCTGGAGCGGAGACGCCCTGCTTCAGCTTTTCCCTCTTCAGCTTCTTCTTGGAGACCGGCTTCTTCTTCTTAGGTGGAAGCGTCTTCTGTGCATACACATACAGCGCATAGTTTCCCACAAAGAAGAGCAGCAGGAAGCTTGCAACTACAAGCAGGACTATCATTCCTGGGTTCAGGCCCTTCACCTCCTCGATGATCACATTGTTCTGAAACAGTGGTAATCTATGAGAAAATAAACAGGATACCGATGACAACTGTAGTGGACTAAGCGCATGGATCTTGTAATGTCATATGTAGGTGAGGACAATCAAACAACAGCTGAACATATATACCCTTCTTTACAAATGGGACAGACCAAAAGCTGACTGAACAGAATAGCACGGTAACATATCAGTAATTGCACCATATAGAGCACTTCAGCTACGGAAATTTTACCCCGCATCTGCAAAGGCTAGTCATGTCGGAAAAATGAAGCTTAATTTGACCATATTAGTACGGCACATGAAGTGATACAAACTATAGTCACGATTTAGAATAAAATATGCAGATTAGCTAGCACAGACATGCACAAAGATTAATGGATAGCAACTCAACAGCCAGAATTACTGGAAATGTTTAAACCTAGATCACATGCACCTAAATAAACGAAGCCATTTAAATTTACATAGTAATTGAACAAAAGCTACACCGACCATCAACCAGACATTTACTTAAACAACTTTGGATTACACAAGCAAACAGAATAGCAACCACTTACCCAGGTAAGTGTATCATGATATTAAAATTTTCAAATGGGGGATCATAAGTCTTAAGTCTGATGGCAACCTCGTATAAGTAAAATGCACAATATATAAAAACACCAAACTAATCAAGTAAGGATAATAGATAGCATCAGCTAGACAGAGAATTGGACAAAACTAGAACACTGAAGACTAAATTGATCAAACATGATCCACATGTATCATGCCCCGAGCGCTCCACATTTGCAACACTCAGCAACCTTATGTCAATTTGTAGCACATGAAACCAAAGCTCACGAACAAGATAAAAGAATTTCGCAACCATTTTCCTAGGACACAACCGAAACATGCATTTTTCTAAACTAGTGCAATTACCGTATGTCCTCAAACCTATTGGTTCCGTAAAAGGTTTGCACAAATTTGGCAGATCCAATCCTCTATACCTCAACTTGGAACAAGATGCACCACACCAAAATCATCTACAACTCCGGTCGGTCAACGCTTCCTGCTCTATCCCGGAACAGCAACGACCCCAAGCTCGCTGCCACGGTGACAACCAAGCCAAAACCCGCCGGGAAAGGAGAAGGTAAGCATCAGATCTGAACTTTGCATGCGCATCGCACAGCTAGATAGCAAGGGCGAGATGGGCCGAAGGAGGGAGAGAGGCAACCATGGTCACCGGATCCCCCTTCCACACCGGAGCGGAGAAAAAGATCTGAACTTTAGATGAATCCTTGCGCCAAAACAGAAATCCCACACCCAAAGAGGAAGGAAGAGCTCGACGAGACCCCTTACCGCCGAATCCGCGAACTGATCCACCATGGCGGCCGCCCGATCTGAGCCAAACGCCCCGCCCGCTCTGAATCGGAAGATTAGGAGGAGTTAGCCGAAGAATGGAAGGTGGTGTGCACGAGAGGTGACGAGGAGGACGATGAATCGTAGGATCTGAACAAAAGCTCACCTTTGCGCTACTGGTCCTGGGGACCTTCGCGTCTTTCTCCTGAGGCCCTGTATAGTTCCCAAAAATTTTCAAGACTCCCCGTCATTTTTAGACACATACATAAAATATTTAATGTAGTTTAAAAAAAATAACTAATTGTATAGTTTAGTTGAAAATAATGAGATGAATCTTTTAAGCCTAATTAGTACATGATTGAACACTAATTACCAAATAAAAGCGAAAATGCTACAGTAACAAAACCCAAAAAATTTCACCAACTAACACACCCTGAGACAAAATAGGCGTTTTGGTCCCTCAACTTTCAGATAGGTCAATATGGTCCCTCGACTTTTGTTTTTTAGATCAAATTCATCCTTATGCTACATATTATACTCCACAATAACATAAAATTTATGCAAAAAGTCCTTTTCACCCTTGTTCCTTCCCCTTCTAAATTCCTCAACAATTTATTATTACTAAAAAAATATTTAGCTAATGCAAGCAAACCAATGTAGTGGCATGAGCATCAATGCATTTAGAGGATGAACATCACAAATGTTAAATTTGGAACACACAATTTTATTTACCCACGCATCACATTGTATTGCGGGCGCATGAAGAGTGAAAATTAAGGAGGAGAAGAATAAGCAAGGGTAAGAAGGACTTTTTGCATTTATCTCATATTATTATGGAGTATAATATCAGTATAAGGACGGGTATGACTCTAAAATAAAAGTTGAGGGACTATATTGGCCAATTTGAAAGTTAAGGGACGAATTTGATCCTTACAATAAAGTTGAGGGACTAAAATGACTATTTTGCCTTCTCCTGAGCTCATCCACAATCGCTTACCTCCGCCTCCGCGTGTGGGTTTTATGGGCTGTTTGATCTGGAAGTTTCTAGCGCGGCGTTTTTCACGGGTTTTGTCCGCTTTTCCTAAGGGACGTGTATTTGTGTCATATTTGTTTCGATTGAGGCACTTTGCACGGGGTTTTACTTTAGGTTAGTGGATCAGCTATGGATTACGGAAACCAGATAAAAAAAACTCTGGTGTAGCTAGTTCACATTATCTCTATACGTAATGTTTAGTAAGCACATGAGAAAAAATTATTATGCGCTTAAGTCAGCCCATTCAGTTCAGACTATTGATAAAATTTTACTCTATTTGTTCTAAAATATAGGTTGTTTTAATTTTTTTAGGATATTTTCTCATATGGTCCTGACAGCTTCATCAATATTCCATTTTTTCTAAAATAGCTCTTAAATCTCCGCGACTTGCCCCTCTCTTCCTCCATCTCTACACCCTCCGGGGGGGGGGGGGGTGGTTAACCATGAGTATTCTCTTCTATTGTTCTGTCTACGATATATAGACTCCTCTACAGTACAATCACTCACAGTAGCATGTAGAAATTTAGGGTAACCAATGGCATATGAGAAATTTTCCTTTAATATTGCAATGTTAGACTATTGGTGGGTCAAAATGGCAGCCCATTAACATTGTCTTGTAGGAAGGCATAATAAATCACATCGTTCTTTTTCCAACCGAGTAAATGCCTTTCTTCCACTATACCGGAGGAAGCTCAGGTGCTACTATGCTATAAATGCACGGTAACACCCGCAACATGTATAGAAGAGTTAACAAAATATATGGATGGATAAAACATGCTAGTATTTACATTCATGCAAAACTTGAGGTTGGATGAAAAAATTGCAATGAGAAGTAGAAAAGAGAAATCAACATAGGGATAGTTGCAGATTAAAGATATTAACAGTTGAATCCGTAACAATCATATGATGTATTTTTTTTTCTCCTTACACAATTTTTATACAATTCAAATATATGTCCTAAACGTCCATATTTTTTCATGCTCGAACTCACTTATGTTTCTATTTTCTACTTTTATATTTGTTTACATCCGAATTTCATTTGACTGTAACTTTGAATCCTTAAATACTCGTAGAGTTCGACTGCTTTATAAGAGGCAACACAAGAATCCCATTTCACATGACCACACCATTTAGCTACAATCTAGCGAACTCCAAAGGAGGATTTTATGAACCCGAGCTTAACACACACTCTAATAAGATGTTCTATTTGCTCTGATTTGTTCGTGGGATTAATGCACCTTGGTTACGGTCCTGTGATGACGTGGATTCGAGAGTTTGCGCGTGACATATGTGTGTGTCATAGTGCTGTTGAAGCTTGTACTTTAGAAGGAACTGATCTGTTGAAGCTTGTTTCAAAAAAGTTCCACGAATTTGCTAAGCTTGAACAAACAGTTTTTGCACAAACATAAACCGTGGATAAACACAATATACTCTTCAAACGGACTGAAATAGTTAGAACTTTTTTAAAAAAAATAGTTAGAACATACTACATAGAAACTTCTAGAAACTAATTTCATGGATTCTACTGTCACTTGGAACTATTTTGAACTATTTTGAAGCACCATAAGCTGGCTGGTAGTCATCTCGGTAGTCAATAGGCAGACGAAGGTCTCGTGCAATTGCTCTATCAATGAGGTAACGGACAGCCAGAGTCACTACGAGCTTCCATGTGCAGTAGAAATTTAAGCACAAGTCACTACCTCAGATGCTCAGAATTCCAGATTCATAGGCATCACAATAACAATTTCTTAGAGGAAAAGGAGCATGTGGCCCTGAAGAAGTTCATCCCTCGTGTGACAAAACTGGAGGCCATGATCAAATAAAATTTAGCAATCCAAATCAAATCATGTGGATGCATGTGTCAGACTGTCAGGTAAAAGCTTAAAAAAACAAATGAGACGCCATTCTGAGTAAATTTTTGGCAAGTCCATGCAATGAAGATTTTAAGCGTATGGACTCACATAATCCGATAAAGGAAACACAGAAAGAGCATCAACTTAAAAGTTCTTCAGATATTGCGGAAGTGACAAGCAACAGATAACAAAATTATATCTAGATTCAAGATCTGACATGATTCACCAACATGCATAAAATGCCCGTTATTGGCATCATGGGTACCAAATCTTAAAAGTTTTAAATACTGAGGCCACCTAAATCATTGTCTAGATTCAAAACATCAACCGAGCACACCTGCCAGTGGCACCATGGATATTGTTCTACTTTGGAATGAAACCTTGAATGCAGCCAAAGTTAAAATAGTAGTTTCAGATAACCAGCTAACAGTAACACAATGTCCTCAACTGATTGATGGATAATCACCCCAGCAGTACAACTGAGTCATTTTAATAGCCCATGATGTCGATATCACTGTCAAAGGGGTCAGGCAGAGCATTCACAGCCTCTATACTGAAACCCTTGCGATGGACGACTTTCTGACCCTCGAACATGACTTTGGCTTCCAAGGAGGCCCTGTGACATTGACTGAGCAGATTTTGCTGTTCTGTAATCCATGCAGGGTTGTTGGACATGGCAGATTGAATCTTCATGGTCTGCAGCACCTGGGCATTTGCAAGGAGGAAACACACAAATTCTAGCAAGTTTTGGTTCTCAACTTTGCTTTCACGTTTCTCGAATTTGATTTCCAGTCTCACGCTTTGAAGATGGTTCACAATACATCCAATGGGATCAAGCTTCTGGTAGTAGTTCGGGCCAATTGAGTGAACTTCCCCTTCCCCGCGCTTGTTGCCCTTTTGCACACATATGAGGAATAAGAGGAAGTTCTTTGTAGGGTTCAGCTAATGGGATAGTATACACAAGAACAAACAAACAGAGCAACCTCAAGCTGTAATTACCTGGATATGCAATGTTTCCAGGAAGGGAAAGCACTTGAGCAAGTTCATCACTGACTCCATGTTCTTCTTGCTCGAGAGCGTCACACTGATAGCCAGAATCTTCACGCAATTGAAAGGAGCGCGCAATCCTTTGTCAACCTTCTGCAATGTACAAGCGAGTGATGCCTCTTGGGCTCTGCTATCACAGACGAAGAACAACAAAGTGAATTCAAACACTGTAACCAGTTAACTACCTTCTGAGCAGCAGGCTTGTCAATGCCGTGGAAGAAATCCCGGAAACCCAGCACGAGGTAGCCTAAAGCAGTAAGCTTTGGCGCGCCGACGATGGTAACCGCCGTCCCCAGATGCGCGTCGCAGAGCAGACGCTCCAGGCGCGGGGCGTCCTCCACCGTTAGCTCCTCCAGATACTTGTACTGCCACACCCCGAGCAGCACGAGGCTGTGGCAGGAACTGATGTGGATGCGGCGGGGGCCCTGGATGTGTCTGAGCATGACGCTGCGGAGCGCGGGGCAGCCGGAGAGCAAGCTCTGTAGCGCGACCTCGGAGATGTGGGTGCTGGAGAGGGAGAGCTCCGTGAGGCGGGACGCGGCGGCGGCGGCGGCCCCGGCGTCGGAGAAGCGGCACTCGCCGAGGGCGAGGGTCTCGAGCGTCGGGGAGGCGAGTAGCGGGTCGGCGAGCGCGCGGTGGCACCAATCGGGCGTGCAGACGAGGGAGACCTCGCGGGCGCGGTGGACGCCGGCGGCGAGGTCCCGGAACCAGGCCTCAGCGGCGGGGAGGCGGGAGCGGAGGGTGGTGCGGGCGAGGCGGAAGCGCTCGACGGGGCCCGGGGTGGGAGGCGAGCGCGAGGGTGACGGCGTCCGCGCGCGCCGCCCAGGGCGTCCCCGCCGCCGCCGCGGCGCGGGCGATGGAGCGGCAGGTCGCGGCGGGGAGCTCGAGGTCGTCGAGGCGGAGCGGGGTCCCGCGCCTCGCGTCGCGCCAGCGCGTGGAGAGGACGGCGGCGCGCGCGGCCTCGGCGGTGGCGAGGCGGGAGATGATCGCGGAGAGGAGCTCGAACGGGAGGTTGCTGATGAGGTCCTCGCCGCCGGCGTCGCGCGGCGGCGGGGCTGCCATCTCGCCGCCGGGATTTTGCGGGGGTTTGGGTGGAGAGGGTTTGTTCACCGGCCGAACTTGGTCTGGTAGGAGAGAGAGTGAGAAGATGCTGTAGTGGGCCGTGGGCACACAAGGTGACCATGCCCATTTTCCCTTCTTCAGACTTTCAGAGGGAGAGGGCAGCTGTTTTTTTTTCCTTCTGAATTGAGAAAGAGTAAGTATTGCTAATTTGTTACTTGTTAGGGAAGCCAAACAAGCCGATTGTGGATTATTACAATCCGGATCGTTGCAATTCAACAATAAGGATCGTAACGATTTGCTCTTTCATAGACTATTACAGTTCAAGAGTCCATTTCTACCCAGCTTGTAGGTTGTAGTTGTGGATTGTTACAATCCGGATCGTTGCGGTGAGTGGTACAAACTGAACTGTAACAATCTCAAGTGAAACCAGACAAAAAGATCAAATGGTGCAGACGACTCCAGTGGTGGTTCCGCTGGCTGCTATGCACCACCCTCTGTTTTTATTCTGTTTTTCTTGTTCGTTTGTGGTTCAGAGTTAAAAGGTTACGCTTCCTGATTTGGCACTGCAAGTGGAAATAGATGAAAATACAGAGATGACAGATAACCTATGTGAACATAACTTAGAAGCAAAATTTGCGTATCAAGATTCAAGATAATGTCCGAGTTTATGCATAAAGACATTAAACGTTGGTGTCACGTCTTGCAGCCAACCAACGCGGGAGCATGCAGTACAGGCATATGCGAGCGTAAGAAGAACCCCGTTGTAGGGAAAATACCAGCTTCTTCGATGCTTTATTACCACAAACTAAGCAGTAATAAGGGTGTAAATAACGACGAAATAACGAGGTACTCTGAACAGATTGTTTTCAGAAGCCATTATGTACAAACCACAAAGAACGTTTTCAGATTGGAGAGGGACTAGCGTACTAGCTCGGGAGCTCGGGTCCATTTCTTTCACGAGTCCCTCGGAGACGAGAGACTCGTTGATAAGCTAACCTATCAACCTGAATACCCTGATCCACATTCCACATGGTCTCGGGTAACAGCATAGGGCGCAGCATTGCGCCTGGTCGCATTGCGCAGCGGTGTAGCGCCGCGCAGCTCATCCCTGGAGTTCTTTCCCCAATAGCTGCTGCCTCAGCCTATTCGTCCTCTGCGAGTGCGTACACAACGGCTGTTCTGCTGGGTGCATACACCGAGAAAGAACACGGCCTGTTGTCATGTGGCCAGTCCTGTAAGGGATCAGAAAATGGGTTGTTATTTCGTATTTGCAGGCAACAATAAAATAAGAAACACAGACTTTGCGTAATATTTGGAACTGAGACTTACAGCAGTGAAGTACTCAGCCTCGTGATCAAGCCGACTAAATCCACCGAAGAGGCCATCGTCAGAATCTAGGACAATCTGATAAGGAAATAAAAAAGCAAAAGCTTTCAGCATCAGGTACAACACAAATTTTTGTACTCCAGAAAGAGTTAAATGAAGGAAGAAGATCATAGGAGTCCACAATTTAGTAGAGAAGACAAAAAGGAAGAACTATAGGAGCGCTAAACTGCTACTTGATTAACAAAACTACAGGATTATCCATGCTTGGAAACAATGAAGGATCCGAATGCTGACGAAAGGACATAATCAAAATATATGGAAGCTGCATACCTTGTACTTCCCAGGCTTGAAACAACCAACGCGGTAGTCAAAATAGCTATTGCTCCAGTGGAAGTTGAACACAAATACCAAATTTCCTCTTTCGAAGATTATCACCTTATCCTCCTCATGTTTCCGTGATACATACTGGTGGTCTGATGTCATGAACTGCAATCAAATTGTTCATTTCATCAGTAAAATGCACCAAGTACCCTCCTATGAACATCAATTCCATATCCCCTTTTCAGTAGTTTTCCATAAATTATAAATTCTTGTAGACTCTCCTACCAAATATAAATGCTTTGTAGTTGTAGTTGTATAGAATATAGAAATTTAGCTTGATTTATTATGCAACAGAGACAAAGTAGTGACATACTTCATATTTTTCCTCAAGATGCTGCATTGCCTGATCAAACTCTTGCATACCATGATACCTAAGATAATCTGCATCTCCCTGGAAAGAAAGAAGGAATGAAAATTGTACTCAACAATGACATATGGTAATATTAGCTTTATAGAAACATTATTGGTCCTCCCCAAGTAAGTTTACCAATAAATATATGGCCAATCTGGATATATTTAAGGACATAGTAGTTAAACTTACAAGGTCAAATCTACGACGACATTTATCGTAGCTATAGTTATTTCCAGGAATGACGGAGCCATTTGGAAGACTTTGAGGACCTCTTGGAAAATCTATCCATTCTGCCAAATAAAATTGAACTTTTTCCTCAGATAAAGTAGATTGCATGCCTCGCAACGATCAAGGTTAAAACCTGAAACACGATACAACTGCGCAACATGGAATAAGATTGTAAAGACTAACCAGGATGCCCAAACTCGTTTCCCATGAAATTTAGATAGCCTTCACCTCCTAAACCCATTGTAACAAGCCTAATCATTTTGTGTAATGCTATCCCACGATCAATGCGAGGAGTTGAAGGCCTGTCCAGAGCCATGAAATCATACATATCCTGCACGAAGAGAAGTTGAGATGTTCATGTCACTATGTTCTATTAAATCAGCAATTTACGGCACAATACTAAACTTCTGCATGTACTGTGTATCAACCATATGTAAATAATATTCAAATGGAAGTATGCTTTTCTAGGAGAATACCACAAAGTATACAAATAATTATATCTTCACCAATTCACAAGTATAGAAAGCCCTTCAATTGCTTTATACTTAAGGTAGTTGTTAAAAACAAAATGTACAAGGATGTTAGCGTGATAGTTTGGGCTAGGCCCGTTGGGCTTAGGGCGCCGGCCTTAATGGCCTGGCTGCCGTGGTTTGTGGCAGATTGATGTGTATTAGGCAAGGATCACCGTTGATTGGGTATGTTCTATAAACCCTAGACGATCCTTGCTATATATTGTACCTTGTACTCCCTTCAATCAATCATCCAATTCCTAAGCCAATTCCAGCTTTCATGGTATCAAGAGTCCGAGTCTCTCTGATCCCCCTTCCGCTGCCCTAGCACGCCGGCTCTTTGCCCTGCAGTGCTCGCGCGCCGGCCCCTCGCCGTGCGCGCCCTCCTTCCCCTCGCGCGTCAGCCCTCCGTGCTGCGCCATGGCCGGCACCCCGCCGTCCTCCCCTTCTGCTGCCGCCGCCGCCGCCAAGGCTGCCCAGGACGCCGAGATTGCCCGGCGCACCGCTCAGGAGGCCGCCAACGCCGCTGCCCTGGAAGCCCAGCGTCTTGCCAAGGAGCGGCAGGACGCCTACGACGCGGCCATGGCGCGCGCCCTCAAGGCTGAGGAGGACGCCGCGGCCGCCGCCGCCCTGGCCCGCGCGTCCGCCGAGCGCGCCGCCGCCGAGGCTGCCATCACCCCTCCAAAGCCTCCTTCCGATGGCGACGACGGCCCCACCAATCTTCACGCCGCCATGCTGCTTCACGAGGCCGCAACCCTCCTGAACTTGCATGCCCAGGCGGTTGCCGTCGTCAACGTCCGCAGCCTTGTCTCCATCGTTCTCGACGTCGACTCCGGTAACTTCAACCGCTGGCGTGATCAATTCTTGCTCACCCTTGGCAAGTTCTCCCTTCAGGATCACGTCTACCTCGACGCCCCAGCTGCTGCCTCCCCGGACTGGGCTCGCATGAATTGCGTGGTCAAGTCCTGGATTCTCGGGACGCTCACCGACGACCTCGCCGAGATCATCTCCTCCCATGGCACCTCTGCCAGGGACGCTTGGCTTGCAGTGGAGTCCCAGTTCCTCGGCAACCGTGAGGCGCGCTCCATTCAGCTTGAGACAAAGTTTCGCAACTTTGTCAAGGGCGACCTCTCCGTCACCGAGTACTGCCGCCGCCTGAAGAAGATGGCTGACGATCTCGGCGCCCTCGGCGAGACCATCACTGACAGGACTCTCGTCCTCAACGTGATTCGTGGTCTCAACGAACGCTTCACCCACGTCGGGACTCTCCTCCGGCGCGCCCGCCCCTTCCCCAGCTTCCTGGAAGCCTGTGACGACCTCATCCTTGAGGAAATCACCCTGGAGCAACGCCAGTCTTCAACGGCTGCCGCCCTCACCGCCTCCGCCAAGTCTGCTGCCCCTCAGCAGCAGCCCGCCCCAAATTCTAGGGGGGGGGGGCAACACCTCCGGCACCGGCGCCAAGTCTGCTACCCGCCGCAACAAGCGCCGTGGCGGCGGCGGCAACAGCAACGGCAGCACTAGCAGCGCAGCCGGCGCAGGACAGCAGGCCCCCGGCACCCAGCAACAGCAACAGCAGGCGTTTGGAGGCAAGGGCGCGGGCTGGCCTACCTTCTACAACCCGTGGACGGGGACCATTCAGATGTGGCCTGGTCCCCACCCACCCCTAGCGCCCCTCCCTCAACCGCAGCTGCCGCCCGTCGCCCCCCAGCAGCAGCAGGTCGCTGCATCTCCTGCGCCCCTCGATGGGGCCGGCCAGTAGGCTGCTCCAGGGCTCTACCACCCCATGGCCGGCCTTCCCTCCTGGGACCAGCAGTCGCTGGCCTCCGCATTCAGCACGACGTCGCTGAATCAGCCCCCCTCCAGCGACTGGTACGTCGACTCAGGTGCTACTTCTCACATGACATCTCTACCTCACATACTTTCGCATGCCCATTCCCCGCGGTATCCTGCTCCTTCATCTATTGTTGTCGGTAATGGCTCCATTATTCCTGCTACAGCCACTGGCTCCACAGAGTTATCTCCTTCATTACGTCTTAATAATGTTCTTGTGTCGCCACAAATCATTAAGAATCTTATCTCTATTCGCCAATTTACTACCGATAACAATTGCTCTGTTGAGTTTGACCCCGCTGGTTGCTCTGTGAAGGCCCTTCCGTCACGAACCGAGATCGTCAGGTGCAATAGCTCCGGGCCGCTGTACCCCCTGCGCCTCCCACCAGCCGGCTCCTTCGTCGCCAAGGCTTCATCCCCGCTGTGGCATCGGCGTCTTGGCCACCCTGGCCACGAGGCATTGTCAAAGCTCACGTCTAGTCTCTTTTCAGCTTGAGGATTGTTCACAGTTATGTCATGCTTGTCAGTTAGGGCGCCATGTTCGTCTGCCCTTTCGTGCGTCTTCGTCTCGTGCTACTCATCAGTTTGATCTTATTCATTGTGATCTATGGACGTCTCCTGTTGTTACCGTCTCGGGATTTAAATATTATTTGGTCATACTTGATGATTGCACTCATTATTTGTGGACTTTTCCCCTTCGATTTAAGTCTGACACTTTCAGCGCGATCTCCAACTTCCTCGCCTACGCCTCGACCCAGTTTGGCGCGAGCATCAAAGCCGTTCAGTGCGACAATGGCAAAGAGTTTGATAACTCCACTACCCGCACGTTCTTCCTCACTAGGGGCATTCATCTTCGAATGTCTTGTCCCTACACCTCCCCTCAGAACGGTAAAGCTGAACGTATTATTCGCTCTATTAATAATGTCGTTCGCTCCCAGCTGTTTCAGGCCGTCATGCCCTCTGTTACGCGGATACTCCTAGGAGGTGGCGTATCCGTATCCGATACGTATCCGTATCCGATACGTATCGGATACGGATACGCCTCGGATACGTTTCTAGCCATATCCTGAAAAAACGGATACGTATTTGCTTGGATACGCGTATCCGATACTTTTGGGCCAGATGGGATACAGCCCAAAGCAGTAATCAGCCCACCCAAATGCTGTTTTGGTAGTAAGAGATGATACAAAATGATGAACTTGCTGCAATAGAACTAGATGAGCAGCAACTGAAGAACCCCTTGTGGAATCAGTTGTGCTTTTAGAGAACGCTAGTTATAGAGGTAATGTTATATGAACATGCAAGTATTGCACATCTGAGTATAGGGAAAGTTACTCAAGAGTAAAATCTCACTTGCTGAATATCTATGTGATATTTATATATAATTATTAATTATCCTAGTCGTATCCCTGTATCAGTGTTTTTTGGAAAAGTGCGTATCCGCGTATCCGATACGTATCGTATCCGATACCCGTACCAGTATCCGTGTAACATAGGCCATGCCTCCCCGCTACTGGGTCGAGGCCCTCTCCACGGCGACCTCCCTCCTTAACATTTTGCCGACCAAGACCCTCGACTTCTCCACGCCGCACCTTGCCCTTCTGGGCAAACCGCCGGCCTATGATCACCTTCGGGTCTTTGGCTGCAAATGTTACCCAAACCACTCTACCACTGCCGTCCATAAACTCGCCCCTCGCTCCACCCTATGTGTCTTCCTTGGCTACTCCGCTCACCACAAAGGATACCGCTGCCTTGATTTCTCCACGAATCGAGTCATCATCTCTAGGCATGTCATCTTTGATGAAACTGCCTTTCCTTTCACTGAGCATGATGGCCCTCGCCAGGATGCGGACTTTGAGTTTTTGGATGCTACTAATGTTGTGCCCGTTCCTATTGGATCGATGCACAAAGTTTCTCCTGCAGGACCTCTCGGTGCCTCACCTGCCTGTCCAGCTGTGACAGTCGCAGGTCCTCCTGCAGCCGCGCCCGATGCCGCGGCATCTTCAGCGTCCTCTCCCGGGTCCCCGGTGCGCGCGCTCTACGTCCCGCCTGTGCGCCGCGCGCCGGGTACCCCAGGCGCGCCCCCCTGGAGCTTCGGGCGGCCTCGCCACCGCTCACGTCGACGCCTCCCACACCACGCGCGGCCACGACGTCCTCCTCCGGGTCCCCGGTGCGCGCGCTCTACGTCCCGCCTGCGCGCCGCGCGCCGGGAACCCCAGACACGGCAATGCCTCCCGCGCCACGCGTGGCCACGACATCCTCCAGCGCGCCGCGTGCGCCACTCGGCCCACCACCCGGGTTCCCTTCGCGCGTGATCACCCAGGTGTACTCACGCCGCCCGCATGATCCCCCCCTCCCTGCTCCAGCTGGCCCAGCTCCCTTGCCCAAGGGCGCCATGGCTGTCGCTCCTGTGAGCAACGAGCACACCATGGCGACGCGCGCCAAGAGTGGCTACAGGATGCCTGCTCGGCCCATCCTCCACGCCGCTGCCCTGTCTCCCGTCCCGAAGACCTACCGTAGTGCCCTGGCCGACCCCAATTGGCGCGCCGCTATGGTAGAAGAACATGATGCTCTCTTGCAGAATCACACCTGGGATCTTGTGCCTCGCCCTGCAGGGGCCAACATAGTCATTGGGAAGTGGATCTTCAAGCACAAGTTCCAAGCGGACGGATCTCTTGAGCGGTACAAGGCGCGCTGGGTTCTCCGTGGCTTCTCTCAGCGGCCCGGCGTGGATTTCTCCGAGACCTTCAGCCCGGTGGTAAAGCCGGCCACTGTCCACACAGTCCTCTCTTTGGCTCTTTCGCGACAGTGGCCCATCCATCAGCTTGATGTCAAGAATGCCTTCCTGCATGGAACGCTTACTGAGACAGTATACTGTGTGCAGCCTTCTGGTTTTGAGGATTCCAGCCGTCCGGACTTCGTTTGTCGCCTCAACAAGTCCATGTATGGGTTGAAGCAGGCCCCTCGAACTTGGTATAGTCGGTTTGCAACACATCTCTCTCTGGGGTTTCTGGAAGCCAAGTCAGACACTTCGCTCTTCGTCTACCGGCACGGATCCGACACAGCTTACTTATTGCTCTATGTTGATGATATTGTCCTCACTGCCTCGTCTCCAGAGTTTCTTCGGCGGATTATTTCAGCTCTCCAGCAGGAGTTCTCTATGAAGGATCTGGGTGAGCTGCATCACTTCCTTGGTATGCATGTTCAGCGCTGCGGTGATGGTCTTCTTCTTTCTCAGAGACAGTACATGCTGGAGATCCTTGATCGTGCTGGGATGGCAGAGTGCAAACTGTGTTCTACTCCGATTGACACCAATCCCAAGGTGGTTGCAGCTGATGGTGCTCCTGTTTCAGATCCCACGGATTTCCGGAGTCTTGCTGGTGCTCTCCAGTACCTGACATTCACACGCCTGGATATCTCTTATGCTGTGCAGCAGGTCTGTCTTCATATGCATGACCCACGAGAACCTCACCTAGCGGCTCTCAAGAGGATTCTTCGCTATGTTCGAGGTACCCTCCACCTTGGTCTTCTGCTGCGACCGTCTTCTTCGACTGATCTTCAGGTCTACACTGATGCTGATTGGGCAGGTTGTCCGGATACGCGCAAGTCCACCTCGGGCTATGCTGTGTTTCTTGGGGACAATCTCGTCTCCTGGTCCTCGAAGCGTCAGAACACCGTGTCAAGATCCAGTGCTGAAGCCGAGTATCGTGCCGTGGCTAATGGTGTTGCAGAGGCATCTTGGCTGCGCCAGCTTCTCCAGGAGTTGCATGCCCCCCTTCGTCGCGCTACACTGGTATACCGTGACAACATCAGTGCTGTCTACATGTCGTCCAACCCAGTCCAACATCAGCGTACCAAGAACATCGAGATTGATCTCCACTTCGTTTGCGAACGGGTCGCCGTCGGTGATCTAAAGGTTCTGCATGTACCGACTTCTTCTCAGTTTGCGGACATCTTCACCAAGGGTCTTCCCTCTTCGGTGTTCACGGAGTTTCGGTCCAGTCTGAACGTGCTCAGTGGCTGACGATCAGACTGCCGGGGGGGGGGGGGTGTTAGCGTGATAGTTTGGGCTAGGCCCGTTGGGCTTAGGGCGCCGGCCTTAATGGCCTGGCTGCCGTGGTTTGTGGTAGATTGATGTGTATTAGGCAAGGATCACCGTTGATTGGGTATGTTCTATAAACCCTAGACGATCCTTGCCTATATATTGTACCTTGTACTCCCTTCAATCAATCATCCAATTCCTAAGCCAATTCCTGCTTTCAAAGGACATTAATGAATAAACTAATGCACGATGGGACACCTAAATTTGCTTTGCTTGAGAAGTCATCAATTACCACGGAAAGATCTTATGTGTTTCTCCTTATAATATTAGTCTAACTATTTCCTTTTTAATATTATCTGGCACGAACAAAGATGAGATTCAAGCACGCAACGAAATACGAAAGAGCATAGCACCCAGGCCAGTAGACCTACAAGAAGATCTAGGCTCATGGGACTCCTAGATGCTTTAGAAGCAGTTACAAAAATTAAGATCCAGTCAGCCAAAAACTGTAACCAAATTGATTTTAATTGGGTAAAGCAAATTTCTGATTTCTCCTCAGCTATGGGCATAAACTAATCCAATACTCCCTCCGTCCCAAAATAAATACAATTCTAACATCGAGCACGCAAACCAATACTATGTGTGAAATGACAAAAATGCCTCTTGTCTTTTATGATGAGTGGATGAGGTGTTAATTGTCTTTTGTGAGAAACTTCCGGAAATTGTCGTCTTTTGTGGTAGGTGGGTCAAAGTTTACATTTTTTGTGGGACAAATTTTGAACTCCAGAATTGTATTTATTTTGAGACGGAGGGAGTAGTTTTGAATGAAGTTGAAGATTGACCAGAGTCATCATAGAGACATATATGAGTTTGACTCATCCTTGCCCTATTTCTCTGTAAGCTGTATGACTTTCTTAGAACCATTCGAGAATGTATCATGTATTTATACACCAAAAGTTTTAATAGATGACTCATTAGTCAGTTGTTGAAAAATATTTGGAAGTGAAAATGCTCATGTTCGGCCAATTTGCAGATCAGTACACACACTATGCCTAGCAATCATTGCTTGATATCAAAGTACAGTGCTCAATTACCCATATGGCTAATGATTGGTGTACAAACAGATCACTAAAAAAAAAAGAGCGTACCCAGTGCCGTAGGCTTCCCGCACTGTGCGGGGTCTGGGGAAGGGTTGACTTTAAGCCCCAAGCCTTACCCACACAAATGTGCAGAGGCTGGGGCTCGAACACGGGACCTTCCGGTTACATACGGTAGGCTCTACCGCTGCACCAGGCCCGCCCTTCTACAAACAGATCACTATCGAAAGAAATACAAGCAATCTCAACGCAAATTATTTAGGTTAGGGAGTAACAACTAGTACCTTATCCATCAACCAGAATGCAATTGTCTTGTCACCAACTAGAGCTTGATCATGACTTTCAGCATAAGTGACACACTTTTCTAGCCATCTTCTATTTGTTAAGGTGTGCACGATATCACCCATTTTCCAATATTCATCACTTTGCCTGTGATAAAAGAAATTATTCAAATTTGATCACATCATATATTTATTTGGAACTACCAAGAATATGCCTGAAGTACTAGAATTTCAGCTAAACCAAGAAGCCTGATTTTAACATTAGGAAAACAATAAGGTCCAGAGGTTGTCAAAACTAGGAAACATTTACACAATGGGAAAATATGTTACTGGTCACTTGAATTATTGGCATAGTCCTGGTACAACTTGGACCATTGCATGATGTACTTCTATCTAAAAAAATTATAGACATAATGATAAGGAAGTATTAGATTTACCATTTGATGAAAATTCTATTAATCTCTTTTCCTGTGATAAAGTTAAAGCATTTTGTATATTTTTGTGGGGAAACCAATTTTTAAAAAATGACTGCATGTGTTTTAGGATGATAGAAGAGAATGGAAGTACTTATCATATTCAATCTGATACCACTAAGGTTATTGAAACAATAACATCAATATATGAAAGATCAATTAAGATCAAATTGCATATGCAATAGCTAATTTCGACACTTACTTCAGGAGTTCAATCCATTTGTCTGGGGCAGCCATATGAAGGCGGTAATCAAAACCAACACCACCATCTTGAACAGGAATACAAAATGTAGGCATTCCGCTAACCTGAACAATTACATAATCATTAAAAAAATTGAACAATGCATAACTACTCTGAACACACAAAAGTTCAATAATATAGGTCTAGGTCTAAGCATGTCTAATAATACTTAGTACAACTAGAATCCTTAAATACTTTGAAAGTATGTGAAATCCTGTTCCTCTTGCAAAATACACCATAGTAATATATCTTTGGATTGCACACCAAATCCATGTCATGGCCATTTTTACAAAGTATCAAATCAACTGACACTTGCCATATTTGGTTAAAGAGTTATTTGCAGTCCAAGAACAATAATATGGAGTTCTTTCCACAAAATAAAGAAAACTAACCAGTCTCTAAGGGGGATAAAAACACCAACTAAATTAATTGCACTGCACAAGTATTTGCAACAGGAAAACACAGAAACATTGTGAGCACTTACATCTTCACCAATGGCTACAGCCTCAGGATAAAGCCCATGAATAAGATCGTTTACCAGCATTAGGTAAACTACTGCATCAACATCAGTGGCAAATCCAAAATACTCGCCATAGTTCCCAGTAAATGCTACCTATAACAAATAACAGCAATTATAGAAGAAGTCAATTATTGCTTTCATCAGGTACAAACTAAGAAAAACTATCTCGGATTTGGTAGTCGGTCATAGAAGACATTACACATGTAACAATGCAGAGCAATTACACCCATCAGAAAAGGAAGTGATAGGTGTGTAGGACTCTGAAATCAAATTACCAGAATTATTTGGTAAACTTACTTGTAATCCATGGTGAGTATACATCATGGAAGTCACCCCATCAAATCGGAAACCATCAAACTTATATTCTTCAAGCCACCATCTAGCATTTGACAGTAGAAATCTCAAAACCTGCAAAAAAAAGAAGTAATGTTATACATGTAAAGAAAGATAAATAGGAACTCTTAGCTAATACATTGTGAAAGAAGTCACATATTACATACTTCCCAACTCCCATAATTGAATAGGCGAGAATCCCACATCCAATGATGGCCCCGTGGACCACCATGGAAGTAATGCATATCAGTGCCGTCAAAACCATTCAAACCATCCAGGGTATTATTTGATGCATGACTGCAGGACACAGAAATATTGGTAAATCTATGCAATTGAAATGGACAAATCAATTGATAAAAGAAGTGAGCAGAATATGAAATTGAATTGGCTAAAGCAGTAGATGTCTTAAAGCCTATATAACTGCCAAGAAGAATCACTTTACAACTCTTTTGTGAAGATATTGGCATGTATCTACATGTCTTCTTTCTTTACCTCCCTTGGGAGGAATATACCAAGTGCATATTTAGCTCAGTAACTATGCAAACATGTGTAATTGGAATGATGATGATAAGTGGCACCTAAGGCCACTTATCCATAAGAAGCCAACTATACTTTCCCAACTCGCAAGTTCTTTGTAGCAACACCTAGCAAATTACTAGGTAAGTGAATGTAGCACCTAAGCTTCTCTGCCCGCGTCTACACCATCTGTGTGGCTATTACAAAACAAGGTTCTAACAATTATCTACTCATAGGTTAATAAATCTAACAAAAAATTCAAGGGTGCAATTCTATTGCATGATAAAAATAGGGCAAGCCAACAGCCCTATCTAGATTACCAAACGAACATACCTATGAACAATATCCATAAGCACTAGCAACCCGAGCTCATGTGCTTTATCAATCAGAGATTTCAGGTCCTCTGGAGTCCCAAAACGGCTACTCGGCGCAAAAAAGTTTGTAACATGGTACCTGAAAGTGAACATATACAATAAGCATATAGAGTAAGAAAAACTAAGCATTGATGTATGGCCTGAGAAAAAATGAAGTGGATCCAACTGTTTCTGTATGTACAAAGCATTAGGATGCAAGAGTTCGAGATGGATGAAGAAGAAACAGAAACAATGGAGAGAAATGAATCAAGTGAAATTGTGAATACCCAAAGCTTGCATAATAAGAGTGTTCTTGGATTGCCATGATCTGTACTGCATTATATCCCAGCCTTTTAATTCTTGGCAGCACCTCATCTCTGAAGTTAGCATACGTGTTTATCTTTGGTTCCTGTGTAACAAATCATCTAATATACTCAGCTTATCCTCAAGTACTGATGACTATAATTTATTGTACTGAAACTTCAATTACCCAAAAGAAGTAAAGAACTGTACAAACAATCACTCATATACTACCCTCATTAAGATCATATTTCTTATCCTTAGTTCCTTACTAATAGTACGCACTGCTTTCGCTTAATATGCTAATATTTATTACCACAAAGACAGACTTCACACATAACTAGGTTCTGGAAACAACAAACCAATTTCACCATTTATTTCAACATGGGATTCCTTTACAAAAAAGTGTGTTAGTAATCATGCAAGAAAATAGAAGACCTGATATTCGCATGTTAAAATTCTATGAAAACAAGTTCCGCATTAACAAATTTTAAAAGTCCAAAATCTGCCTTCTCGTCACATGAATACAATGTGTCTGAGAGAGTATCTAAGTAAAGAATTACAAGTTTTTCTCCCTCTCTCATTTGCGGAAGAAATATGAACAGTTGGATGTTAAAAATATCAAAGAAATGGGACAGGCTACAAGGGATTAAACAATCAGCACAGCGAACAAAATCCAAAATAACTTCTTGGCATACCGGGCTACTCATTCCAACATGTGATTCGTAAATCCGCAGTGACTTTGGCCGCTTAGGTTGAGGGTGTTTGAAGACATATTTCTCCTGCACTCGCAAGTAAAACACCCTTAGAAAATGGTCACAAAAAATTCAAAACGGAGGATCCTACCAAAAAAGTAAATAGGCATCTCTAAGAGGCTTAAGTAGAACAAAAACACACAGAATCATTTACACTAATAAGAAGACATATTGCATATGCCACTTCCATGTTTCAAAATATTGTTCTTTACCCTAATGTTATATAATAATAAGAAAAAAATGAAATAAAACAAAACTAGACAGTGGGGCATACCAAAAAGATTATGACATAGAAATTGTAATTAAAGAATGTAAGATAAAAAAACTAAAGCATACCTCTTCAGGTGGATCATAATATATACCATTGTATGGTATTTCACCTGGAGCCTGCACAGAAAACTTGATCCATGCAGGAATGGAATCCTTCACACCAGATGGTGTATCCATCCGTATCTAGAAACAACAGAAAAAAAAACAGGGGTTCATTCAGGTTGATCAATTTGAATATTTCCACTCCCAATCAGAAAATATACCTTTACACGCGAGCCATGAGGAATAGCAGGGGATCCATCAGCATTATTAGGCAGGAAGATCTCCCAAGTGCCATACTCGTTCTGAAAGTAATCAGTCAATATATCAGCATGAATATGAAAAACATTACTTATCATGTGCAAATATATTTGTATGCTATGAAACCCATCAACTTATTTCACAATAAAATATTGTGGATGGAATATCACAAAAAAAAATCAAAAAATGTTCTATACATAATTAGTAACACGCAACAACTACAACCATGAATTGAAACTTAACATTGATTTTTGAATTTAGGATTAATGGCAGTTGATCAAAGGTTAAGCAGCAGTACTGTACAAGGAATCTGTTCACACATTTTACTGAATTTATAAAATATGGTTGGTATGGATTCTTGAGGCTCAACTTGAAGGAATGTATAAACAAGTAAAAAAATACAACAGACGAAAATATATCAAACTATTGTAAATCAAAGATGGAAGATTGCAAAACTGTAGACATACTCTGGTCATTGTATCCGCATTTGGATTCCAGTTGTTGAAGTCACCTACTAATGCTGCTGACTGCATTAATATACAAGAGTCAGTTCTTAAATCTTAATGGAGTAGACCAGTAATTTCCATAAAGTATCAATTAAAGAGAGCCACAGTATATTGTGTATTATCTGCACAAATATTAAAGAGAGCCACAGTATATTGTGGATTATCTGCACAAGTCTTGTGCACTAGGTAACAAGTAAATCATGAACATTATCAAGTGTTCGAAAGATGACTGCTAAGACTGTTGAGAACATACGTGTGCTCCAGGAGCCCATTCTCTGTAAGTTATACCTTCAGCGCTAGAAAAAGAAGAGGGCAACACCAATCAGATTTGTTCATAAGATGTGCAAACTACTGAGGAGCATATTCATGGGGCTTAAAGTTTACCTGCGAGTAAATCCCAACTTTTCATAACCACGAGAAAATGCATCCAATCCACCTTCGTGTTGATCAATAGCTGCACGCATTCTCTTGTATTCGCTGTATCTGTTGAATCCAACAAGGTAAACCAAGCAAACATGTCAAAGTTCAACTTCTCACAACAAAAGCAACAAATATTGGGGCTTAACCTGTCTAAGTTTCAGAGAATCAACAAAGTAAATGACAGACCCTGGTTACCAGTTACCACATTCTTATCAGTTTAGTCACTCTGTATTAACAATGATCAGCAGTGACAAAAATAATATATATTGCATCTATGAGTTACAAAAATTAGCAAAATAGAAATTATGTTTTCCAGTCATGTTCAACAAGTGATACAGACACAAAACCATGATGAATAATCCCATCTAAGAGCAGAGCATAATTTCAGAAGCTCAACGGAATTAACAAAAGTAACCGCTTACCGGTAGTCAAGATGGTTCCGAAACCCTTCAAGCATTGGGTCAATCTGGTATATTCGCTGGCCATCTCCTGGTGGTGGGACGACTCGTGGTTTCTCCTCCATGAGTGGTGCTTTGCTTGCGACGGCTAAAACATCAGTTTCAGTTTCGCTAACGCCTTCAATCACTTGTGAGGGTTCAGTCTTCTCTTCAACCTCAACTGCCAAGCTCTCTTCCACAACCAGTTCTGCTTCGTCAGGTACCTACAGCAAAGAAATAAGTAAATTCTATGTAGAACCAAAGAAATAACCAATGGCTTATGCCTTAGTGGATCTTGCTAGGTGTAGGCTATGCAGCACGGATATGGATACGCGTATCGGTATCGGGCTGATACGAATACGGGGATACGTCATTTTCCCAAAAAACCCAATACGCGGATATGTTTTAATATTTTTTTATAAAATAAATATTAATGCATATTAATGGTAGGAAAAGGAAAATAAAAAAGAAAAGAAGAAGAAACTAAGAAAGCCCAGCCCAAGAGACCACCAAACAGCCCATATAACCTTCCCTTTCTCTGGATCGGTCGATCGGAAGCAGATCCTCTGCACTTTCTCTGCGATACGTTCCACGGAGTATCCGATACATACCCAAATAAGTATCCGATTTATGTTTCATTTATTTTTTTACGGATACTTCTCCGATACGTATCCGTCACGTATACACCGCATATCGGTATCCGATACGTATCGGATACGTAATTCGCACCTCCTTTGGAGTATCCGGGTAACGTAGGGTGTAGGTGGTAGGCGGTGGTACTACATGCTAACTTTTCAGTAGCCCCATAACCAGCACAGCTCCGTAACCAACAATGCACGAGGCTTTGCACAATGCTGATATTAGGAGCGCAAAAACCTGACACCCCCATTATTTTTTTATCAGACATTTGGGCAAGTGTATCATGAAGGCACAGAAGGGACACTCGAACCTCTAGTTGCTCAGACTGCACTGGATTGTCCACGGCAGGCTCTGCGGAGGAAAGCAAGTCATCGTTGCCGCCTCCCGGAACTAGCACCTTTCCAGGAGCACCCGCGCAGCTCAGAACCGTACCTGAAAAATGCAAAGCCAGGTCCACAGGTAAGAAGCAAGTAGGAAAACAGCACCGCCATTTGCAGGTTGCAACGATAAGGAAGCATCAGTCATCAGCCGCACAGGTAGCGAGAGAGAGAAAAGAAAAGGAAATATAAGTATATAACACCCATTGGCTCAGAAATTGAAATGATCGCCGTAGCAACTGGCAACGCTAACGCATACTGCTGCCACGAAATGCAGGTTCCGAGTTCAGTAACCGCGCCCGATCGCTTCACGGGTCGAAGTGCGGACATATGAATTGGAGAAGGAATGAAGGATGCGTGCGTGTACGAGAGCCGCAGCCAGCCACAGGATCCCGAGTGCAGCAGAGAGAGAGAAAAGCGAGGAGAGCCGGCGACCGACCGAGTAAGAATAGAGAGGGTTGAGAGCCGTACGCGAGAAGGAGTCCTTCCTCCTGAAGAGCACCGGCGGCAAGTCCACCCCGCTCCTCCGCTCCCCGCCGGATCGTGCCGCGCCGCCGCCGGGCCGCACGACCCCGAGCCTCGCGCCGGACACCGCGAACGACGCCATCCCGCGGCAAATCCGAGCCCAGCCACCCGCGCGGCGCACCGGTGAGCGAGCGCGCGTGCGTGGGGGGAGTGGCGGCGGGCCGGCGGCCGAGGAGGAGCGGCGCGAGATATTATCCTCCCGGGAGCGAGCAGGGCTTGCGGGGGGAATGGGGAGGGAGACGCTCAGACGGGGGAGGAGCAACGTGTGCGGCGGAGGTGGAAGGCAGTGGCCTGGCACTGGCAGACTGCATGGGGATGGGAGACAGAGAGGGGGGAGAGAGAGAGAGAGAGAGAGAGAGAGAGAAGAGGCGAGGCGCCGAGCCCGCAGTGTGGGGCCCCCGTGTGGCGTCGTCTTCCCCGCGCGCGGAGGTGGCAGCGCGGGACGGCGACGTGCCGTGGCGGTGGGGCAGGAGGAGATCCCGAACCAACGGCTGGGAGCGCGTCCCCGGGCCATAGCGATCCGGCAGTCTCGTACGCTGCTGGATCTCTCTTCGTTTTTCCATTTCTTGTTTTTTCTTTTTCGTTGAGGAAACGAAGGCTGGCTGCAGCCTGCATGTGGTTAAAAAAAAAGGTGCGGTGCTTTTAGCTGCTTCGTTCACATGAGTCACGGCTCATCACGCCGTGGTCAATCATGGTGTTCGCGTGTTGTCCTCCGATGGCGGCGGTTAGTCACTGCCCGACTGGCGTTTGGGGTCGCGCCCGTGCCAGCCGTCCGTTGGATTGCAGAGGAATTTGAGAATTTCCTGTCCGCAGGTGGAAAAAAATCTTAAGAGAGCGAGGGAGGAAACATACTCTGATGATCTGATCCCTCATCATCACTGGCAGAGCTACATGTCGGCAAAAATGGGCTGTCCCCCCCCCCCCACCCACACCCAAATGAAATCACATATGTATATGCCAAATTAAAGCCTTGAAGACCATCTTGTGTATAACTCACATAGTCTGGTAGAAGTTGCAGACATGTGTCTACCACTGCGTCCGTGCGAACACTCCAAATGCCCCCGCTACGATTCATTTCTAGCTCCGCCACTGCTCGTCATATATGGAATCCTTGTAACGGAATTTGCAACCCGTAAAAGGTTTAACCTGGCACATAAATAGCGGCTTATTATAGGCTTCAAATGCCTTAGTTAAGTTCGAGTTTCGTTTTGATCAAACACGGAAAAGTCCCATGACCCTTCTAAACATGGCGCCAAGTCAAACACGTTGTAAAACTTTAAGGAGAGTATTTGTGCTCATTTCTTAACTTGCATTGGCATATTTTGGATGTAGTGAACGCATGGCTGAAAAATGTGTGTTGGTTGGCCCGCCGATATATTCCCTTGAAGGTGTTCAAACAGATAAGAGTATGCGAGCGTGCATTCACAAAGGTGAACGTGTGTTTTGGGAACACGAACTATAATGTGTTTGGAAGAAAAAACAACAAAATCTCCCTCACAATTGTCTCTCCTTTTTTTTGCAAAAAACCCCCCTCACCATTGTCATTTGGCCTAATGTGCTCTTTATTAATTAATTACTCGTTAACCCGAATACCGAAAAGTGTGCACCCGTGCAGCCCACGCATAGTTTAATCGCTCGATGATCCTAGATACCGGAGAGATTTTTCTACAGCTTGTCGACGGATGTTGACTAGTAGACGAGGAGGATGCGGAACCCTTCTGCAGCAGCCTACGATTGCCCGATCGCTTTCTGTATCCCGGGCCAGATCGACGCGCGGCATCAGAAAGACAGAAACCGACAGACGAAAAGGCCCGGTACGATGGGCCTACGAGGAGCCGCGCGCTCCTCCCTGACCGCGAATTTGGCCGGGCTGATATTTCGCCGCCCCGCTAGAATTTCACGACGCAAAATGGCAAGCGAGCCTGCACCGCGCACATGCCCGTCCCTCCCAAATCCGCCCAACAGCGTCGAGAGAGGGACTGACATGACATGCTATCATGCTCGATGTTCAATAGGGAAAAGAAATGCTGATGTGTGAAAAGGCAACTAGGCAAGCCTTTTGCCTTTATTCTCGAGACCTGGAAATCTCCAAATAGTCAAGACAGCCAGGGCCCAACTGAAAGGGATGGGAAATCTTCTTGTTCAGTTTAACGGTATCCAAAGGTGTAGTATAACAAAGTTTACAGTTCAACAGTTGTGACTATACATGCCAAAACACAGGTCTGGACCCAAAACCTCTTATTTACTATAGCCGTTGCACCTGTTAATTATTTTGGTGTGCGTATGACACATGACCACAGGCAGTAGCAAGTAGCAACTAGCAAGGGGGGGAAAACAGCACCTCCCTGCTCATGATCATGACATCCAGTTCAATCCTGTGACGTTGTTCCCTCCGTGCTTCTAATCAATGTCTTTGAGGGAAAAACGATAGCAGCTATTGGTTTGTCTTCATACCCACCGCCTTCATCAATGATGAATCGGAGGCCGTCGATGTGGAGCTGCCCATGGTGACCGCTGACAACGATGGTACGCTTGCCAGTCAGATCCTGAAAACAGGTTGTCACAATATTAGAGTTTGCATTTCTATTCTTGTGATATGCTTGAACAGGAATACAATGGCGCCCATGAATTCAGAGCAGCATAAGAACGTGCCCCACTGGCCCCCCAATAGTCAGGTCGTATGAGTGCCATGTGTATCCCCTATGAGCAAAATCATGCAGAACAAATTTATACGGGCCCATCACATGCATTGTCCCCCATCCGCATGCCCTCATGCTCGCTTGTTTCAGTGAAAATGAAAATAGTCCTACATCAAGTGAAATGGACAAATATTACAGCAAAAGCCCAGAGAACACCCATTCTCTAGGTATCAAGTTCACCAATTTGTGGGTGAAGTGATGATTTTTAACCAAATACACAGTGGTATAATAAGTTTAGCTATCACAAGGTAATCGTGCAATTAACATGGGTAACTCTTGGTTTAATTTCACCTAACAATACAAAAAATAGTGGGTCGGGTTCAAGGGTCAAGACTTAAAGTGAGGAGACTCCACTCAGCTCAGCAGTCTCCAAACAATCACAAACTAAACTCCAATAGCAAGGTTAAGTTTAATGCCGACAGATCTACTAAGAGCAAGGGTAAGGGCAGTCCCAATGCAGACTCCACTCGTAGAGTCTTAAGCCTCAAAGACTCCATCACAAGAAACTATACTTCCCAATGCAAAGTGTGTAATAGTAATTTCTATACATAAAATCATTTATTGTTTTTTTTCCATCACAAGATCCATGGACTCCACGCCCCCTCCACAACGCAAGTCTCCCTGGTTTCTTGGGCATTGAAGGGCGCGTAGACTTGAGGTCTTATCTAGAAACCAAGTCTTGTTTTTTCCCTTCTCTCTTCAATAATTAGAGTGCCATCAGCAAAAAAGCTATAAATAGAGGACTATAAATATACTTAGACTCCATGGTAGAGTCTGGGTTGGGACTGCCCTAATGATCTAGCCCGCTGCTGGCTGCCCACTTGTATAGTGGTTTAGCTCTCCACCATTAATACATGACCCACTTGTCTATCTTACAAAATTTCTTGATTCTTGTGTCAAAGCTGGCTGTAAGCTTACAGCCCACTTCACCTCTCTCTCCTCCTCTCTCCTCCACCTCAACATTCAGCCTGCTTATATCCTACCATAATACTTGCTCTAAAATGATGTAATCATGTAACACAAGGTGAATGACATGAACTAAGCATCATGAGGCATTGATGTAGATCCTTCATATTGTAGTGGGCCTTTAATACAGAAGAAGTGCAAATGATATAAAGTAGTGAATTTTATGTCCTAAAGCATTTATAAATGCATTCCAAAGACCATGCGGGCCTCTGTGCTGAAATGCATGGTACAGCAAAAGAATTCTGCAGAGTATGTCGCATCACCAAGTAGGTCAATATTCGTTTTGAAAAGAAACAAGTAGGCTAAAGTCAGACAAGTTTTCTTATTTGGTGAAATAGATAGAAATAAGATCACATAGTAGCTCACCTTTGGTGTGTTCCAAACATCCTGCCTCCCACTGAGCATTGGAACCTTTGGCACCCTTGTGTCTCTAGTTCTTAGAACTCTAAGCTGCTCATTCAAATCTATGGACTTCTCTAGGCCAGCATGAACTGCAATTAGATTGCAAATGATTTGGCCTTCATCCGTATCAATGGGCACATTTTCCTGCCATGCATGTAACCTGAATACAGAAGAAGCAATGCCTTTTGCGTGCAAACTTACAATTCGCACAATAAAAATAATACCCACCTCTTCATGGATCCATACCAAGTCACGCAGAAACCTCTTATGCTCCTCCGGCATAGCCATTGCAAGATCTATGATGAACGAACAGCAAATTAGAAGATAATCTTGTTTGAAACTGGGAATTGTTTGCTGCAAATTAGAAATTGTTTGGTTAATCTCACGTAGGAGATTCCAAATGACTAATTCCTTGCTTTGCACCTCAAGAAAGCTAAATGGTTAGTACATTGCACTATCGGTGAATAGCTTGCCAGGTTTTGGTGTGTTTATGTGTTAAATCTAAAACTCCATGAAAGCAGTCTTTCTGGTCTTGTTAGAAGATTCAGTATCGGTAATTTTAATCATCTAGGGGCCAAAGGGTGCTTAGCCTAGCGGTTAAGACACTCGAGCTGCACTCCACAGGTCCTGAGTTCGAATCCCCGTGGGAGCGAATTTCAGGTGTGGTTAAAAAAATCCTCCCGCCGGTCCCGTGTGCCAAAGCACTAGTTTAGAGCCGGCCGGCCCAGGTCGGCCTGAGGACCGTGTATGGCCCAGGCAATTCCCAGAGGTTACGGGTCCCAGTGTTAGGGCGGGGCTGGGGTTCGGGGATTTTCTCGGTCGGGGAAGCCGATGCTTCTTCTTAGCTTAATACCGGTGGGGCGGTCTTTCCCCACCCGGCCGAGTTTTTTAATTTTAATCATCTAGGATAGAAGTGTAGAACTCTCCTAAATTGAATAATGTTATTAACCATGCGTCCATTCAGCAAATAAGCAAATCGTAGGTTTCCTGTCTGTTTGGATTTCAATATTTCTGAAGTTTCATGCAGTCCCGTGAGAGATTGATTGGAATATTTACACAATATATGCAGAGCCTGCATTTTGGAAGCGTGCTGCAGCTGTAACATAGTAAACCGTTTGATAGGCTCTATGGCAAATCGCATTGGTTGATAACTACAGTCTACTCCAAACCGATTAAGCAAGTATTAACTGATTAAGCTGTTACATCAAACCGATGTGAAACTTTGAAAACTGACCAGGGGAACCATGGGCGACGCCGTAGGACTCGAAAGTGGGCTGCGCGTCGTAGATGGAGCCCCTGTACGGGAGCCCCTTCTTCGGGTTCCACCTCTCCTTGATGACCCCGCCCCAGCGCCTCCCCTGCACGTGCATGTCCTCGTAGCCCGGCCCGCGGAACCACCCCTCGTGCTCCTCGTTGTGGAGGTACTCCTCCCAGGTGGCCGAGAAGGGGGAGCCGTCGGGAGGCGGCGGCAGCGCCCCGACGAACGCGGCGAAGGCGAGGTCGTGGTTGCCGCAGAGGAACACGAGGCGCTGCGCGGGGTGGCGCCGCGGGAGCGCGAGGAGGAAGTCGAGGACCCCGCGGGTGTGCGGTCCCCGGTCGTTGTAGTCGCCGAGGAAGATGACCAGCGCGGTGGCGAAGGCGCCGGCGGGGAGCGCGGATTGGAGGTTGGACCAGAGGCTCTCCAGCTTCGTGATGTGGCCGTGCACGTCCCCCACGCAGATCACCGTGCGCGGCGGCGCCGAGGGAGCAGACATCGCGCCCGAGTTCCCGCCACGGCGGCTCGCCGGAGGCTGCTTCCCTGCCCAGAGAAGCGGGTAGCGAGCGGAGCGCCAGCCCAGATATCTCACTGTGAGGTGCCTCCGGCGCCGGCTACCTTACATTACCGCCTGGACGATATCAACCGTTCGATGCTGGGGTCGACTGATCTAGGCCGTCCGTCCCGATCCAGAACCTTCCCCCTTCCCCCTTCCCCTTCCGGACGGCGGCTCTCCCCTTCCTCGCCTCGCCCCGCGCTCATGCACAGCACGACCGCCCCCGCCCCCTCCGCCTCCGCCGTCGAGCTCGCCTGGTCCGGGGCTCCGGGCTCCGTTTTCCTACGCGGCCCCGATTTTTCCAGGCCCTTCCGCCGCTGCGCTCAGGAGTCAGGAGTGAGGCGGGATGCTGGAGAAAGACCGGATATCCTACTTCTACGACGGTACATTCGCGGCGCTCCCTGTTCCCCTCTTCGCTCTCACCAATACGCTGCAAAACCCTAGCTCTCGCCGCAGACGCAGCTCGCAATTCTTATTCCTCTTCGGGTGTCGCACCGCGCGCGGGCAGCTATGATTTTAAGCGCTAAAGCGGTGACCGAGTAATTCGCTTTTGTTTCGCTGATTTCAAGTGGCGAGGCGTGATCAATGCTCATGGCGATAGCATTGTGCTCAGCTGGAATTCGGGCTGTTCTGTTCATTAGCAAAGGGAAATTGTGGGTGGACCTTTCAGGACTTGCTCGATTGTAATTGGGGCTGCTTTGCTCATTGACCTAATTCACAAGGCCTGGCGCTAGGTAGTTATAGTTTAGCTTAGGATTTATGCTTTATCCTGACTCAGATAACACAGGTGGTCAGGTGCAGATATATCCATTGGATCAATATTTGAGTGGAATTCGTTGTGCTCTATATCCATGTTTGGGAGGTTGCACTAAAATTCCATTTGGTCAACAAACAAAAATTCTTGAACACTTGATTGCTTTTTGTTGACGACCAAAATTGGCATTAGACAATACAGACCGGTCTGACCGGTATGCCCTAGCGGTCTGACCGGTCAGACGCTGTAGTCGGTCCGGCAGCAGCAGACCGGTCTGACCGGTCCAAGTGGAATCCGAGTACAACTAGGGATTTTAATAGATTTAGATCTTGTAATAGGATTTCTTGCGGGATAAGTCCACCCCACCCTATAAATATAAAGGGTCACGGCCGATTAGAAAATCGAATCGATCAAATCAATACAACTTTTATCTTTTTACTTTCTTTTTGCCTTAGCTTTTTCCCATCTACTATCTGTTGTTCCTCCTTCGTCTCTACGTCGATTGAGGGCGTTCTAGTTGGCCTGCCGACCCTAGAGCAACCCTGCGTGCGCCTGCCCCGACGGGTCCTTCCCAGGCGACGTTCGTTGGTCTCGCCGCCGGCCTGCCCGGCGACAACCGGTCTGACCGGTATACCCGACCGGTCTGAGCATCGGCGCTGCATCGTGCCGTCGCTCGCTGCACGTTCAAGTGTTTTCATGTGTTGGCCTTAGTTCTGCGCCAACATATTTTTGGCGACTCTGCTGGGGAAAAGAAGAAATAAATCGGTTGCCATGGCCGGTATTCCTAAACCTGGTGAAGTTGATTCTACCAATATCCGGAGGCCGAATGTTCAACAACTTTCGGTCGAGCATCAGAAGATTCTTGATGGCGTCCAGAAGAAGATGAGAGAAGATAAGGAGGAGATCCAGAAAATTAGAGAAGAGAAGGAGAAAGAGATCCAGAAGCTGGAAGAAGAAGCCATGAACCAGTACATCTCGCACTTCTCCATCGACCGGCAAGGGAAGGTCACGACGGATGACGCCTTCGATGCTTCACAATTTGAGGTAAAATTCGATGAGAACGAACAGCCTATCCTTAATTCCGAAATAGCTAATGCTATAGATGATGCTGTTTCTTCTCATGTGAATAATAAGTTGGAATTTATTGGCCAAAATATGCATGATATGTTTGATGATCGCTTTAGCCGAATTGAAATACATCTTGGTATGAAATCTGTAGGTAATAATGCATCTACATCTAATACCGATAAGACAATGTATGGTTCGGCAATTCCAACTAATAATGCTATTGTGACTAATTTGGCTAATCAGCGAAGCCAAATTAATTATTATACATCACCTAACGTCAGTGTGCCATATGGGACATCAAGTTCGTTGCGACATTCTACACCGCTGAACTTTGCTCAACCTAATAATACACCGATCACTAATCGGCTTACCGCCGACGATGTTGGATCAGGTAGTATTAAAGAGGAGGTGATTAAGATATTTCGGCAAACTTTTGGTATAGAGCCTAAAGCCAAATGCCGATTTTATCAAAGACCATACCCTGAGAATTACGATTATGTTGCATATCCTCAAGGGTTTAAAATTCCTGAATTTGTTAAATTCACTGGTGATGATAGTAGAACTATATTGGAGCATATTGGTCAATTTATTATACAATGTGGTGAAGTTAGCACTAATGACATTTACAAATTGAAATTATTTCCTTTATCTCTATCGGGTGCTGCATTTACTTGGTTTATTTCATTGCCACCCAATTCAGTTTTTACTTTTGCTGATCTAGAGCAGAAATTCTATTATTATTTCTTTACTGGTGAAACTGAATTGAGATTGTCACATCTTTCATCGGTTAAACAAAAAATACATGAAGGTGTTTTTGAGTATATTAGAAGATTTAGAGATACTAGAAACCGATGCTATAGTTTGACAATTTCTGATAGAGATTTGGCTGATCTAGCTTTTGCTGGTTTACTTGATTTTCATAAAGCAAAGCTAGAGGGACAAGAATTTCTAGATGTTAGTCAAGTACTACAAAAAGCTCTGGCTAATGAAAGCCGAGCTAAAGAAGTTAGAGATTCTCAAAAGTCCAACGAAAAACCTAATCGTCATGTTTATGTGCTTGGGTGTGATTCTAATTGTTCGGACGATGAAGGTAAAGATATTTATACCGCTGAATTTGTTTGGCCCTCCAATGATAAACCTTGCGTGTGTGGTTCTCTTAAGCCGATTCATAAAGATCGGCAGGAAAGATTTACTTTTGATGTATCCAAACGCGAGAGAATATTTGATGAATTGTATAAGAATGGATACATCAAGATGTCGCATGTCATACCGCCGCTTGAAGAATTAAAGCGGTGAGCTTATTGCAAATTTCATAATACTTTCTCTCATGCGACTAATGATTGTAATGTGCTTCAGAGACAGATTCAATCGGCTGTTAATGAAGGCCGAATAATTGTTTCACAAATGAAAGTGGATCAGAATCATTTTCCTGCACATACATATGTGCTTGAGTTGAGTAATCCCAAAGTGTTAATTCGGCCGAGTTTTAAAGAACTCTTGGCCAAATATGAGAAGAAAGGAGTCGTCCAGAAGCAGAAGGGACGGCCAGATAATGTTAAGGATACAAAGCCATCATTGTCTCAAGTGCAATTGAGTTTGAGCCAAGGTAATTTATTTAATGGGCCGATTGCTCCTTGGTATTGTTGGTATCCTTGTTATATGCCTTTGGATTATAGTAGGATGCACATGCAGTCATATTATATTCATTATCCTCCTATATATCCAAGTTTTGCTTCGCAAAGACCGATTAGCGATAATCTGGTCAAAAGGGACACTAATTGCAGCAAGGAGTGTGAGAAGAACATAAAACAAGATTTAAAATATCTACAGCCGAGGTGGTGTCCCTCAGGTTTGTCTTACATTCAAAAGAGGAGGTTGCAAAGGATGCGCAAGAAAGAGTCCATGGAATAGCAAGCGGAGGTTGTATCAGTAAAGTCGGTGACCATGAAGCCGGTATGGAGTCCCAAACAAGTTGTTTCGTCGTCAGCTTGAAGAAGAAGATATGGCCGATAAATTATTATCGCCCTTAGCACAAAAAAAATGGCCGATGTATTCATCGCCCTTAGACAATTTTGGTCCAGAAGAGTGTTCTTTGGCACGCAAGCTTTGCCAAAAAACAGGGGGGCATATGTTGACGACCAAAATTGGCATTAGACAATACAGACCGGTCTGACCGGTATGCCCTATCGGTCTGACCGGTCAGACGCTGTAGTCGGTCCGGCAGCAGCCGACCGGTCTGACCGGTCGGGTCGATCGGTCTGACCGGTCCAAGTGGAATCCGAGTACAACTAGGGATTTTAATAGATTTAGATCTTGTAATAGGATTTCTTGCGGGATAAGTCCACCCCACCCTATAAATATAAAGGGTCACGGCCGATTAGAAAATCGAATCGATCAAATCAATATAACTTTTATCTTTTTACTTTCTTTTTGCCCTAGCTTTTTCCCATCTACTATCTGTTGTTCCTCCTTCGTCTCTACGTCGATTGAGGGCGTTCTAAGTGGCCTGCCGACCCTAGAGTAACCCTGCGTGCGCCTGCCCCGACAGGTTCTTCCCAGCCATGTTATCTAGTCGTCCGACTAATCGCGATTAGTCGAGCTTATCGGTCCGGGGACCTCGATAAGGGACACCGAGTAGGTCTGAGCGACTAGTTTTCTAGTCGTCCGACTAGTCGTCGACTAATCGCGATTAGTCGCACCGATCAGGTTGAAAAACGATCAGACTTGGGGTTTTTTGTGGGCTGTTTGAGTTATGGGCCTCGGCCGGTAGTGGGCTGGTGAGGTGGCCCATTAGGTTTTTGGTATATAGAAGAGACAGAGCAGCTCCCAGCTCACCACGAGCCGTCCGCCCGCTCTAGACCACGAGCGCCGTTCGCCCGCCAAATCGCCAAATCCCTGCCAAAATCGCGCCGCCCCGTGGACCGCCGCCGCCTGCTGCACGTCTGCCGGCGCAGCTGCGGCCTGCCGCTGCTGCCGCGGCAGGACCCGGCGGCCGGCGACCCTCTTCCTTCCGCTTCCCGCCTCCGCCTCCACCTCCGCCAGGCCTTGGGCGCCGGCGTTCCGCAAGGCTGCCACCAGCAGCAGCACTTGAAGATGACCTCCTCTTCCTCTGACGGTAAATGTCATGCTTCTTCTCTGTGCTCTCCCCTCCCCTGCTTTACTGTCTGCTCATGCTTCTTCTCTGTGCTCTCCCCTCCCCTGCTTTACTGTCTGCCTGCTCATGCTCGAATATGGACTATGGGACAGGAATATAGAGTTCTGGACAGTTCACAAATCATATCTCACAGTAAGTCAAAAATCGACCGTCATTGTTGCCTTCATGCTTGCTTGACATTAAGCAATATATAGCATATATATCATATCGGTCATGGGACACATAGGACGACTATAAGACGACTAGGGATCGACTAGGCTCGACTAATCGGCCTGATCGACGACTAATCGCGACTAGTCGTCTGATCGGTCCCATGGCGATTAGGTCCGACTAGACGATTTGAAAACATGGCTTCCCAGGCGACGTTCGTTGGTCTCGCCGCCGGCCTGCCCGGCGACAACCGGTCTGACCGGTATACCCGACCAGTCTGAGCATCGGCGCTGCATCGTGCCGTCGCTCGCTGCGCGTTCAAGCGTTTTCGTGTGTTGGCCCTAGTTCTGCGCCAACACCTTTGTGTTGTCTGCATATTCAAGATTGTTTTATCTGCGTTCTACAAAATGAAAAACAAATGATAATGCCCTCAAGGTCCTCCATTGATATAAAGTCCCACCCAGTTTTTCGAATATGTAAAAATATTTTATTTGCTCAAATGTGTGATTGCTTGCTTAATAGTTTCTTCTATGGACGACCGTTTCAGGAGATGTGGGCAATGTCTACTTTGGGCCAAATCATCCCATGAAGCCACATCGTCTTTGTATGACGCATCACCTTGTTCTTTCATATGGACTTCATAAAAAGATGGAGATATATGTCAGTATTGAATTTCATTTATCATTTTCTTTGGACTCATGAAGAGTATAATATGTAATGTTATTTTGCAACCAATGACTTTTGCAGAGACCACACAAAGCATATCCAATAGAGCTTGCCCAGTTCCATTCTGCTGATTATGTGGAATTCTTGCACCGGATAACTCCTGACACTCAACACCTGTATGCAAGTGAATTAACTAGATGTATGGATGCCAGGGGTTTTCTCTTCTTCAAACTAGTGTACCAGACTTCGCAAATTTCACAATGAAATACATGCCATGTAACGTGCTGCTCATGTTTCATTCTTATACCTTAATTTATTCTAGTTAATTAGATCTAAGGTGCTACCACACTTATATGTTGTTTAAGCCTTCATGTATATAATTAAAAGAATAGAAAGAAAACACACTATCATCTTGACATAAATCCGCTGTTGTATACAGCAAATGTAATGTTAGCTATTTCCCAGGTTTGTAGCTTCCATGATGTACCTGTTTGACACAAATTGAAGACCCTGTCGAGCGTAACCTTCTTCCTTTTTTGAGTTTTCTGAATTGACTTACCTGGGACTCTGTTTTTCTCTGTTCAGTCAATCTTGGAGAAGACTGCCCAGTCTTTGATAATTTGTTTGAGTTCTGCCAAATCTATGCTGGAGGAACTTTAGGTAATATTAAGATCACCAAGGGTCTGAGGCTTCTTTCTATTCTAGGAACTCTCTAAGCTGTTCTTTATTCTTTTTAGATGCTGCTCGCAGATTAAATCATAAATCATGTGACATTGCCATTAATTGGGCCGGTGGGCTGCATCATGCGAAAAAGTGTGAGGCATCAGGCTTCTGCTACATTAATGATCTAGTTTTGGGAATTCTGGAGCTTCTCAAGTACCATGCCAGGGTTCTATATATTGACATTGATGTTCATCATGGAGATGGAGTTGAAGAAGCTTTTTATTTCACAGACAGGTTCATGCTTTTCCACTAAAAGATTATTTATTGCAATTTCTATAGCTATTCTTTTTGTTGTTGCCTTGACTATTTCCAATTAAGTTTCCATGCCTTTGGCATTTATTTTTGTTGGTGTCCTGTTGTAGTGTGGTAATGCCTGAGTGTCTTCAAAGTGTTTCAGATTTTTGTGTTTCTCTTTAATGTTTTGCAGGGTAATGACTGTGAGTTTCCACAAGTATGGTGACCTGTTCTTTCCTGGCACAGGTGATATTAAGGTAAACTTCGACCAACAAAGGTCATGAATAATTTTATGTATTTCATTTCTTCATTTAGCTTTCTGTCGAGAAAAAAAAATGGGTGTGTGATGCAGGCAGTGAGATTTACTTTGATTTCTGTTCACTTTTGCATATTAATCGTATGGCATTTGCATGTTTTTTACCCTGCACATGTTATATGTAAACTAAAGTTGACGTGCCTGTGCTTAGTTATCTGAAACACAGAAACAGAAGAGATTATAGCTCACTTCAATTGTCTCACAATGAAAATCATAAATATGTGGTGGACGCAGTCAATAATTAGGAAGAACCTATATTTTCCTAAAATAAAATTTGATGTGCTCCTCATTCTTATTTACTCTTCTCATTATGATTTACTAAAACTGGGTCGCAATCAAAGAGCTGACGGTTATATATATTACTTCTCAAAGTCAGTAAGACTGGAGTAATGATGAGACCTTTGGTATTGTTATATGGATTCTGTTTCAATGGATGTGCTCTTTGTGCTGATTTACCTATTGTCGTTGAAGGATATAGGAGAAAGGGAAGGAAAATATTATGCTATCAACATTCCACTTAAAGATGGTATAGATGACGCCAGCTTTACTCGTCTTTTTAAAACAGTAGGCTCCCTGTGCTGTATCCCTTTCTTGTTATTGTTGTCATTGTTCCTAGTCCCGTCAATTCATGTGAGTTTATCGTGCAGATTATTGCCAAGGTTGTTGAGACATATCTGCCTGGTGCTATTGTTCTTCAATGTGGGGCTGATTCATTGGCAAGGGATCGTCTGGGCTGCTTCAATCTATCCATTGAAGGTTCCACAGTTCTTAACTGTATATATACCCAGAGTTAGCAAGATAATTAGTTATGCATGTTTGATATGCTTAGACGAGCTGCTAGTGTGTCATTTGTGGGAATGGGAATCCTTATGTCCTTAATTCTTCAATTTCACTGTTTTGCACATTTTCTTTGGATCAATGGTGGTTTTGAGCTTCTTTGGACATTTCGCCTAGTTTCCTTAGTCTAAGCTTCCTAAATTATTATAATTATTACTTAATTGCTTTATCTGTTTTCATGAACAGGCCATGCTGAATGTGTAAAGTTTGTTAAGAAATTCAATATTCCCCTTCTGGTAAGGGATATTGCTATTATGAGATATTTCTCTCTCTGACTTTAATAGGCTATGAAACATATTCTCCTATCATTCAGGTAACAGGAGGTGGTGGATACACCAAGGAGAACGTAGCACGATGTTGGGCTGTTGAAACCGGGGTCCTTTTAGACACAGAACTCCCAAATGGTATCTTATTTGTTCATTCATCTTTCCTCTGATTTTTGGGTGAAGCAGCTAGTAGCCTTGTTATCCTCAGTACACACAACATCCCACATGTTCTTCCCATTCATATCAATTTTTTTCTGATAATTCCTTGTATAGTTTGTTCATGCTATGGAGTTTTGCTTTGGCATTTTTTTTGCAGAGATTCCAAACAATGACTACATTGAGTACTTTGCTCCAGATTATACACTGAAAGTTGCAAATTTGAACATGGTAAAGAAACTTCTCGTGCCTTAATTTATCCTATACTTCGTATGTATTCTATTGAGTGACTAGAATTTAAAATATTGAGCTGTGGCTCAACTATTTGATAAGTTGTTAATCAATAAGTGTTAATGGAAACCTGAAACTTTCATATGTCATATGTTTCTTGTGGATTGAAAAATGATTTATGACTTCTTACCTATTGTTCAACTGGAGTAGGACAATTTGAATAGTAAGACCTATCTCAGTTCAATCAAAGTGCAAGTCATGGAGAGTTTGCGGTCTATACAGCACGCACCTGGTGTTCAGATGCAAGAGGTTAGGCTCTCTTCTCCTAGTTGTTGATTTTGTGCACTTGTACTTGCATGGTGAAACCTTCCAACCAAAACAGGTTATGTAAAAAAAAAAAGGGGGCAGTATCAGAAGTTCAACGCACTAAAATATGCATTTCCACCATTTTTTTTCTTCCAAAGACATTATAGTTTTTTCTGAAGGGGTCATGTAAAAAACCAATTTGCAGGTTCCGCCAGATTTTTATATCCCTGATTTTGACGAAGATGAGCTGGATCCTGATGAACGTGTTGACCGTAAGTGAAATATTTTTTGCACGCCCTATGTTGCTTACTTAAAAACGAGCTAATGATTTGTCTGGAAATCAAGAGTTCTCTAGATTCATGTGCATGGCAAATGGTCCTTCAATTTTCCCTTTTATATATGAAATAATGTTATACAATCTATTAGTCTCTGGCAGTCATTCACATGCTAACATAATTCGTGCTTTCAAGAAGTTTCAGTCAATTTTGTGCTTACAGCAGAACTTTGTAATGTGTTATCCAGAGCATACCCAAGACAAGCAGATTCACCGTGATGATGAGTACTATGAAGGCGACAACGACAACGATCATGACGATGGCGCTCGCTGATCTGTTCCTTTTGGCATGTAATGGTGTATATGGAAACTGAGAACCTTCACTGTTGTTGTGTAGCTCATCAGGCTTGAGGTGGAGTAGTTTGCAGATTTACACTAGGCTCTAACGTAGCAGGTCGAAGTATTTGGGTTCTAACCCTTCCTCAGTCATTTTATGTAGTACAACTCTGCCCATTTTTCGTCATACGGAAATGCAAGTTTGTCGGGGAGATCCCTAACTCGATGCGATCGAGCTCGATGCAAAATGGGCGCTCGGTGATGTATGGTGGTGTACGATGCTGTCCTGCAGTTGAACGACGTTGTATCGTGCTGTCCTGCCATTCTACGGCTATTCAGTTTTTACTGAATCTTTCAAAAAATAAAACAGTTTTTACTGTGGGTAACGGCTCTACTAAAGGTATCGTCATCACCCTTACATGAACAAAAGGTCATTACGATAATAAACCGTGTGTGATTTTCATCGGAGTTACAAAGTTACAGCAGAATTGTAACAGAACTAGTTGAATTGCGTTGCTACAGGTGTTGATTGAGTGCAGCTACGGGTGGGAAAAAACATTTATTAGAATTCAAAGTAATTCAAGTCAACTAAAAGACATAATAAATAATGTTGTTCCAAAGTAATTGAGTGTTTTGCATAAGACAGAAATTAGAGTTCTGTCAATTGTGGTTGGATGAAAATGTACATTAAAGACCCCTTATTTCCCAATGAAATAAACCTGTGAACACTCAATCAACAAAATATAACTAACTTGATTGTGAGACGCAGATACACAAGTACTCTTCTTCCTCCATATTAGACTTACAACTTAAAATCTTACAAGTTACAACAGTGACTAATGGCTAACAGAAGCTCCAATCCTCTAGATATTCGAATCACATGGTCCCCGCGTCCGGCTCTAACAGATCACCGAATCCACCTTACCACACTACAATTGTGTACACTTGTTTGAATATGCAAACCATGTGAACCTGGATATGTAAGTGCAAAGATTATTCAAGCTGACTTGTTTGAATGATTGCTGGTTTTCAGCAATTTAAACTTTGAGTTAGTTCAGTATGAGTTTTCTTAGTTTGACAAAAACCAAACACTTACCGAGTTATCATTAAGCGTATCTGTCTAGTTCATTCAGCTGTCATATAGGATATAGCAAACACAAATCCAACTAACATTAATGCATATATTATATAGTGCTTGGGGGCATATATACACACCTTTTGTTTTTTTTGTTGTACATTACAATGGGATATTTGAGTTTGGATGAAAATGCACAGAAAAGTCCTCTTCTTTCCCAATGAAATAAAAAATATCAACACCCAAGCATAGCTCATTTCAGAAATGCCAATTTTTTCCTTCACAGTTTCTGTGATAAACAATTCAGATACGCCATCACTCTCTCATATCAAGTGTGACACAATATAAGTTTGCAGTGACTCATATTTCAAAAATATTCTAGTTGAACATATTTAGTCTATGAAGAGATTATTGTAATTTTGCATTCAAATTCAGTGGGACAAACACTCAAAATGGATAATTAAAATAATGTATTACCTGATATGTAGGTATTGAGCTTCTTTCTAATGCAGAAACCTAACCTGATGCTCTTGTTTCTAGTCTAGTTCAAAAATTCCCATTTAGCATCAGGATCAGAGCCTATGTCAAGCAAGTTTGTGCATTAGTTACCATGTATAAGATCACCTCATCTTCAACCCAGTAGCCACCAGAAATGCTCTAAACCTGATCCACAAACTTGAAGGTATGCTGAAAGAACTAAGACCTGCAGTTGTAACTTCTAAAATGTGAAAATTATTTGTAACTGCAAATGTACACGTACCTAACTCACCATTATTTGAAGCAATTAGGAGCCTGCTTATGAGAGCTTACCTGAACTTTCATAGATGTGCCCCTATGTTCATATAGGAATCATAAGGAAACAGGATAATCTAATCCATCAGAACACCTATTGCATGCAATCATATTAGAAACCTACAGTGACATAATATGATAGTGCTAATTATGCTTCGGAGTTCAGTCTCTCGTATAATTATATATGAGTAGCCAGTACTATAATTCAAGCATACGCACTCCAATGCCAAACGAAAGCTGCATTCCTTAACATACTAAAGCTAGCCTGAACCTCAACCTCGAAGGAGCCAAAAGCCTACTCAAATATGCAATAGGTGTTAGCAAAACTTCCAGCATTGATCTTCCGAGCTCCAGGCGATGTGAAGTGAATTTATCCATGTTAAGGATAGCACCATAAGTCATTCCTCAAAGGTAACCAATAAAATTGGTAGAAAACTGAAACTACAAAATATGCACTAAAGAAGTTCTGAACGAGTAGATACGTTCAGCTAAAGTACGTGTACTGATGGTTTTGTATCTCCAAAGTTCTATTTGATCCCAGTGCAAACCGTTGTTCCAATCCCTGCACCTTGTTTACTAAGCTGACTTCAAATCTTATGAGCTGTTTCCCACAAGTTCCCGTCCTCTCGAATGGAATCAGAACAAATCAAATATAACCGGTGTTTCAGGTGCTGAAGTGGCTCAGCAGCAGAACTACCAACCAGACCTCTCTCTCACCCCAAGACGGCCAAAAGGAAGACGAACAGCAAGAGAAACAATGGAACCAGAGCAAGAGGAATGCTGGATTGCTCACCGAATGCGGTAGAGGACCTTGGAGGCGCCGCGCGCACAGATCCAGTGAGCCATGGTGCGCGATAGGGTCGGTGACGCCGAGCGAGACAGGGAGGGCGAGGGCGACGCGGGATCGGCGGCGTCCGCGAGCGAGACGGGGAGGGCGAGGATGCCGCGAGCAGGACGGCGAGATGGACGCGACGGGGAGGTGAGGGCAGCGAGGGCGTGGCGGCGGCGTCCGCAGGCGAGACGCACGCGAGGGCCGAGGCGACGCGGGAGCGGCGGCGTCGGCGAGCGAGACGGGGAGGGCGAGGGCGACACGGGATCGGCGGCATCGGCGAGCGAGACGGGGAGGGCGAGGACGCCGCGAGCAGGACGGCGGCACGAGGAGGAGCGCGAGACGGGGAGGCGGTGCCGATTTGTGTGCAGCGGGGAACTGCCGTTTTTGCGCGAGCGGCGGGGCAGACTCACTGAGGAGGCAGACGCACGTGAGTGTGGACTGAACTTCGTTCTTTTTAGATAGTAGTAGCAGATTAGCAGGGTCTGTTTGGCAGGACTTCGGCTCCTTCAAAAACGGCTCCGGCTCTGGCTCCTCCGGTGGAGTGGCTTCTTTGGTGGAGCTGAAGTCATTTTGGAGACCGTTTGGCCAAACAGCTTCACTTTCATTCTCTCTCATGGATTGAAAATGTGAAATACCCAATATACTCTTATCATTTTCTTATTTTTTTATCCCATTCTTTTTCTTTTTCCTTCCATTCTCTCTCCTCCTTATCTATTCCTCTCCTCCTCCCGTGCGTCTCCTCCGCCCGAGCCTCCTCTCGCCGATCTCCGCTTGCGCTGCCTCCTCCCGCCGCCGGCAGCCTCCGCAAGCATCGCCGCCTCCCGGCCTCTGCCGGCCCCGCCTCTTCTCGGCCTCCGCCCGCCCCTTCTCCTTCCGCTGCGGGGGAAGCACCGCCGCATCTCGGCCTCCGCCCACGCCTACTCCTGCCGGCGGTGGCCTCGGCAAGTGCAGCCGCCTCCCGGCCTCCGCCAGCCCCTCCTCCTTTAGCTGCTAGAGGCCTCCGCAGCGCCGCCACCTCTCGGCCTCGCCTGCGCCAACTACTCCCGCCGGCGGCCGCCTCCGCCAACACCGCCCTCTCCCGGCCTCTTCCCACGCCGCCGGCGATGGCCTCCACCGCCGCCGCATGCGCCCGCCGCCGCTGCCGCAACTCGGGCTCGCGTGGAGGCCGCGGGGCCAAAGCTAGCAGGCGGTCGCGGAGCCGTGGCTGGAGCTGACGGAGCCATGTTTTTGTGGCTCGGCATCCCCAAACTGCTCTAGAGAGCGGGATTTGGGTGGCTCCGGCGCCGGAGCCACTGCAAAAACACCCGTTTGGTAGGGCTTCACGTGAAGCCGGTCTTGGAGCTGATTTTGGAGTCGTGACAAACAGGGCCTTATCTAGGACCCCCGATGCTTCCAAACTGGAGAAGCCGGTCTGTCACGCAAACACGCGACGAGTACCCAAACAAGCATGCGTGGAGTCGAGGAGACGGCGGCGAGAAGCGTCGGGCGTCGGACACGTCACACGTCCCCGGTGGGTCCCATCCCCTGTCGCCCTCCTCCCCGCGCCAGCGCCACTGCCCTGCTGACACCGCGGCTTCACGTGCCCCGCGCCGCCGCGCCACGCCACGCCCCCACCGGCTCCTGGCGCAGCTAGCTCTCCTCCTCCTGCTTGCTCCTAGTAGTAGCTACTCCTAGCTTGCCAGCCAGCGCATTCGCATGGGCGTGGGGATCGCGCGGGTGGCGGCCCCGCTGCACCTCACGTCCTCCGCGCGGCCCACCGGCGGGTCGCTCGGAGTTGGAGCCGCGCGTCCAAGGACGGGCCGGCAAAGCGGATGGGGACGACGAAGACGAAGGTGTGGAACTGTGGACCCTCGCGGCCGCCCAACTCCGTGCCGGACCCGAGAGCGCGCCACCACGACGACCCGGGCTTCGAGATCGGCGGTGCGGTGGAGGTGGACGTGGACGTGGACGGGAGGAGCGTCAACGGCGGCGGCGCCAGGCCGCGCCGCGCCAAGGGTGGGAGCTCCTCCGGGAGTCGGTCGTGCACTACTGCGGCAGCCCCGTGGGGACGATCGCCGCGCGCGACCCGGACGACCCCAGCCCGCTCAACTACGGCCGTGTTTGGTTTTGTGGTGGGGAAAATGTCATGGAATTTTTTTTAGTAAATTACACCTACCATATAATAATTTGACAGATGAGTGCAAATTGATCTAACAACTTGTAAAGTGCTCAATTTGGAACATTAACTTGATGTCTGGGTGCAGACTGATCTAACAACTTAGAAAATACTTAATTTAGTACGATAATTTGGTAAATTGGTGCATTCACAGTCCAAAAGTTACACGACAATATATTTGCTAATGTCAGGTAACAATAGAGATTATATTCACGTCAGAAGGTATTATTTGACCATATATTTTTATTTCGCAATGGACGCCAATAATTTTATTTTCGGAATAAATTAATTATGGTTTTATATTATTTAACCATCATTACAATAGCAACATATTAAGCAAAGTAGATAAACATCAATAATTCTTAAATTTTATAAATGAAAATTATTGATGGTGATCCGGTTGTTGCTTTTCAACCATGTATAATTTTTTGTTAGTTCAAATTCAAACAAATTTTAGAATTACACCACAAGCATCAATGAAACACTGAAGTCAATAAGAAAGACCCTGAAATCTTAGGTTTTTTGTGCGCTTCTGTTCATGCATTCAATAATGCTCATGTTTGTTTCTATTTATTATTTTATTTAGCTCATTATCCTTTCTAGCGAATATAGGAGGCTTTGAAAATATATGTACCAAGTTCTTAAAAGGTACCAATAGTTTGTTTCAATATTTTGACCTTTTTAGCTTAATAGTGCATATAATCAAATACATTGAAATCAGTGTGGGTGAATTTTTCAATATTAAATATCAAATTAAATAGTTTTAATCAAAATTAAATCACTATACAAAAATTAATTAATATAAAGACATAATATTAATTTTCAAACACCGAGGGTTTTTATCTTGGCTAAATACATTGTCACATAGGCGTAACACGAAAATCAATGGTCAAATAATACTTAATAATTTGTCCTAACGTGAATATATTTTTTATTGAGACCTTGCGTTAGTTATATTTTCGTATAATGTTTGGACTGTGAATGTACTTATTTGCCAAGTTATTGCATTAAATTGGGCGTTTTACAAGTTGTTGGACCAATTTGCACCCACATGTCATGTTATTACATTAAATTGAGCATTTTATAAGTTGTTGGACCAATTTGCACCCACCTGACAAGTTGTTGTATGGTGGGTGCAATTTACTCTTTTTTTCATGTGTTTGGAAGCACAAAGAAAACAAAAAATGGGCCCAAGGGGTGGGGTCACATGCGGGACCCACGACAGAACACGTTAGGCTTCCTCGCCATTAGCGGGTACCGCACGGCGCGGCAGGGCGGATTCGAGCGCGACGCAGAGTGGGTCGCGGCAGGGGCATCCACCGGCAAGCTGCAGACCAAGAAAGGGTGGTGTTAGACACAGAACGTCTAGGGTTGAGAATAGAATCGAATCTAGGCATACAGATCGAGTATAGGGTACAAGTTCTAGGCATAAACACAAGTAGTTCATCCCTAGTCTAGAACAAGAATGAGAGAGAGGTGAGGGGAGCGCAGACTGTAGAGGAGGTAGATCTCTAGTGCACCATCGCTCCAATGGCGCAGAGGAGGTCGGAGTCGGCGAGGAGTGGATCCAGCGGCAGAGGCGGACAGCGCAGATCCCAGCGCCCTTCGGGCCTCCACCGGCACTGCCCAATGATGGTGGCGGCATTGGTCGTCATGGCGACGCTTCCCGTCGTCCGAACGCTGCCCTAAATCGGTAGGGGCTGTAGGAGGGGTTTGTGGCGGCAGCGAACCTTAATTCTCATGCCCCGGCCCCCTTCCTTTCTTTATAACACTGGCGACGGGGCCAACTAGCCATATTGGGCTGGGCGCCCCGACGCGGCAGAGGGAGTCCGACCCGATCTTTGGATGGGGCCAGAAAGATCAACTCCAACAGGCGGAGCATGGTCCGCGTCAAATCCTGCCGCCGTCTGATCATGGATTCTTGCTATCTGCCAATTCACTCTACGAGGCATCGATTGATGCAATGAGGCTTCGATTTCAACCATCCGACAATCGATTCATGTTGCTGGGCATTGGATTTCGGTCATCACTTTACATTTTCCATCGATGAGCTTCGATTTCGCAAGGCAGCGGTGGCCGGTGGCTGACGTCGTGCGTCCACGGGACAGCGAGATGTGCGCAATCGAGGCCGCGCAGCGGAGTGGTCGGGCGGTAGCGGCAAGAGCCTCCGGCGCAAGGAGCTTGGAGTTGAGTGCCCATGACGCGGAGCCGGCGAGGATGATGCTGCACCGGCGGCGGCGGCGCTGCGGGTTCGGGCATTGCGGAGCAGAGGAGAGGAAACAGAGTGGAGTGGGCTGGGTCCGGGCACGCGGGCGGGACAAATCGAGTTCGGAACCGGCGCTGGGGCATCTGCTGACTTGAGCCGACGTGGAGTGACGCGCTGGCAGTCTCGTAAGCGAAAGTGTAATAATGTAATGATTTTTTCTGTCCTGAACTGATTTTGTAATGTAAAAAAATAAAAGTGATATATCAAAAGGGAGGTGCACATGGTATACAAAGTTAAATTCCCCCAACCCCGCCCCGCGGCAAACAGGACCGGGATCTGGTGCAGTCGTAGTAATAACTGCAACTTTGACAGTTGCGATATAGATGCCCTCCAAATGTGATCTAATGCCTCCGCGGAAAAGAGCACTGTTCATCTTCTTCCTTTCTCTCACACTGTTCTCGGCCCGTCGTCGGAGCAAGCAATGTGCCCTCGAGCCACACGGCTCAGCACTGCGGTGCCGCACTGGCTAGCGTGTGCTCATTCGTGGAGGAAGAGTACATCGACCTGGATCTCAGCTCGTGTAAGGAGTTCGAGTTTTGGGTGCGCCGGAGCAGTGGCGCGGCGGACAAGCTGCTCTGCTGGGGCAGGCTGGCGGCGGCGCCCCCGAGGCCGAGCGGCAAGGTGCAGGACGTTGATGCCGGCTGTGGCGGTGCCGGCAGGAGGAGCGCCGCCACGGTCGCGCCACTGCAGCACTCGCACTCCGTTGGGTTCCCCGACGCGCAGTTGCCCGTGTTGAGGCTACGCAAGGAGGGCTCCCGGCGCAGGAAGGCCGCGAGGACGTTGCATCATGCCAAGCTGCTCGCGTCGCGGGCCTTCTTCCGGTTGTTGTTCGCCTCGACGTCATGCTCCGACGAGCAATGCCGCCGCGCCAGAGACGTCCGGCCCAGGGCCAGGGAGACGCCATCTGGCAAAGACAAGAGCAGCTGCTGAAACTGCAAGGCGCCGTTCGGTCAAATCAAGAGCGGCTACCACCAGGACCAGGTCCACCACAATAGCACCAGCACGGCACAGCGACCACCCTACGGTGCAGCATCGAGCAGGAGATGCTGATGGACGATGAAGAGCTCGCTACGGCCGCCGTCCGGCAGCGCAAGTCCTTCTCCGGCGTGATCAAATAGCAGCACGCCGCACTGCCGGCGAAGCAGCTGTCCTCGTCCTCGGCGTGGACGAGCTCCGGGGCTGGTGGCGGCGGCGGCCCAGCACTGAAGCGGAGCAGCAGCGCCCGGTCCGAGTCGGAGGGCCGTGGGCGCCGAGGGATCAGGAGAATGGAGAACAGTGCGGGAGAAAAAAAGAAGACGAACGAAGAAGACAAAGTGCCTTTTTCCGCGGAGACGTTGCATCGCATTTGGAGCGCATGTATGCCGTGACCGCTAAAGTTGCAGTCGTTACTAGACTGCACCTGATCCCGGTCCCGGCAAACCGTATCAGGCATCTCCCCGCGCCGCCGCAATCTGCGGCCGCCGGCCGACCGCCGGCCCTCCATTCCACGGAACGGATACGCCTCCCTGCACCCACGAGACACCGGATTTGGGGCCGCCTGCCGTTTCCCTGCCGTCGACGTTGCGAGCACGGCGCGTCAAGTTTGGGGCCGGACCGCCGGCCGCCGGCCGGTGTTCGGCCCCGCGCCCGCGGCGCCGGCCCACGGATCAGCTGTCGTCCGCCCCCATTCCTTCCTTTTCCCGGCCGCGGGGCCATCCCCCGCCGTCGAATCCCCCCGCAGCGCAAGGTCCGTGCCCCCAGTTCCCTCCGCGGTTCCCTCGCGCTTGGCGTCGGCGGCCTCGTCTCTCTCCCGTCCGGCCGCCTTCCGTGACGCGGCCGCCGTCCGGCCACATCCGCCATCCCAGCCCGCTTCCTGGTCTGCCCCGAGCCCCTTACCATCCCTGTGCGACACCCGCTGCCTGGCCCCCCGCCGGCCGTCCACCTGTTCCGCCACACATCCTCCATTCCGCCTCTCATCCCGCACCCCCCCTTGCCAGCGCGCTGCCATGGCCGGACAAGGGGGTGACGGCTTCGGCAACTACTCACAGCCGGACCCCAGGGGCTACTACCCCTTCGTCGCATCGTCGTCGAGCCATGCGCCGGCTGCCGGAGGCAGGCAAGCGCCGCCGCATGGGTTCTCAGGTTTCGACCTCAACAATTATTTTCCCTCCTCGAGTACCCCATGGGCGGGCAGCGGAGCCATGAATGCGCCGGCCCTTTCCTTAGGCTTCCTCCAATGGGCCCCTGTAAAGCGCCCCCCACCCTACGTAGGGGGGCTTTGGGGGGAGCGAGCAGTCCAACGGCTCCCCCATAGCTCCCCTTGTATATGGGGGGAGTTGAAACTCCCTCCATATATAGAGTGAGTTTCAACTCCTTCTATATCTCTAATCACACCGTTTCTTCATGATATTAATCTCGTTGAGCCTCGTAACATGATGATAATGCGTATTATGATAGTACAAATATTGTATGATTTTTTTTAAATTCAAAAATAATAAATAAATAGTTAGTTAATGAGTGATAGTATATAGAGGGAATAGATATGGGGGGAATGGTTGGAGAGAAGGAGTTATAGGGGGGAATTTTTTGGAGGGAGGTAGTAAAATATAGTAAATAGTATGTTTGGGGGGAGTTGGATGGGAGGAATGGTTGGAGAAAGCCTAAGGCGACCTCCAACGGTTCACCGGACAGCTCCCCCCACCCTACGTAGGGGGGCTTTAGGGGGGAGCAGCGCTCCAACAGCTCCCCCTAAAGCGCCCCCTGCGTAGGGGGAGAGATGAAACTCCCCCACGCATGGGGGGAGTTGAAACTCCCCCTATATCTTTAATCACACCGTTTCTTTGCGATATTAATTCCGTTTGATTCCCGCAACACGATGATAATGTGTATTATGACAGTACAAATACTGTATGATTTTTTTTAAATTCAAAAACGTTAAATAAATAGTTAGTTAAGGAGTGATAGTATATAGGGGGAATAGATATACGGGGAATGGTTGGAGAGAATGAGTTATAGGGAGAGGAATCTTTTGGAGGGAGGTAGTAAAATATAGTAAATAGTATGTTTGGGGGGAGTTGGATGGAGGGAATGGTTGGAGAAAAGTGGGTACGACCTGAACTCCCCGTATTTCGCCTCGTCCGCTACACAAACCGCGGCCGCTGGAGGCATGTCGGGCCCGGTTCATGGTCATGGGTACTTCCAATTGCCCCCTCCCGCCGGCGTACGATCCCTTGCAGAACCCGCAAGGCATTCGACCTCCTCCCCGGCGCCATGGCAAGGTGGCCCCTATGCATCCCTCCCGCCGCTTCCGAGGCCTCCAGTTCCAAGCTCATACGGTGTGTGCCCTCCATAACTTTGCACAATATTCACATCTATAATATTATGTAACATCCTTGCTTCGATTCATACGCGCAGGAGGTTACGGCGAGGGCTGTTTCCAGGCTGCCCGTGCTGACATGCAACCGTTCCCCCCCCCCCCCCCCCCCCCCCCCCACCCCCACATGGTCTCCGGTGGCTATGGGCGATGATCCCGCGGCTTCCGCAGCACCGGGACGTCGGATGACCCGAAGCCAGACCCGTCGGCAGGCCGCATCCCCCGTTGCTGTTCCGTCAAGCAACGACGATTCAAATGCGTCGGATGTTGGCAACGACGACTTATCCTCGGTGAGCGAACCTGACCTCCTCTCATTCCATTCCACTTGTTAAATTTCGCTTTGGGAGTTCACTTGGTTGCAGTGGGCTACATTTGTACTAATTAGGGTGCTGTGTTAAGTTTGTACTAGCAACGTCCTTTGATCAGCATTGGGAATTGACTTGGTTGCATTGGGTTACATAGGGGCTGCACTGAGTTCGTACTGCATATTACTTGATATCTTTCTTTTATGAGGTTTGTAACAAGTTTGGCTGTCGGTTGTACTGTTTTCCTGCTGCTGCATGAGTATATATGTGAAACCAAATTTCTGTACTTGCACAGACATACATGTCATTGCTGTCTCAGTACTTCGATGCTTGCAGGCCTGCATCAACTCCGCTTGCACATATCTTTTTCTTATTTGAGATGCACATATATTTTTCTTATTTGAGATGCACATATCTTTTTCTTATTTGAGATGCACATGAACATATATTAATTACTTAAGTATACAGAACCTACTGTAATTTTCTTGTAGTCCCACCTTTTGCCTTATGTAGAGCTGTAAATCTGGGCCGTGCTTAATGGGCTGGCACGAGCACGGCCCGAAAACCTGGGCACGAAGCCCGGCCCAGCACGAAAACAACTGGGCCGTGCTGGCACGGCACGAAGGGCGGGCTGGGCCGTGCCTGAGATTTCGGCCCATCGTGCCGCCCGGCACGGCACGGTGTCCTGGGCCGTGCCTGGGCCGGCCCGGCAGCTGCAGATCTGGAGGATCACTAGTGTTAATTTATTGTAATTTTTGCCATTGTGGAAAAAAAACCTTTCAAATGGTGGTATTCATTATCTGTGGGCCGTGCTTGGGCTGGTACGGCCCGAAGGTGGCCCGACGTGCTTTTGGGCCGTGGTTTCAGGTCTTAGGCCCAGCACGGCACGGCCCGATAAAATTCTGTGCCTTATCGGACCGGCACGGTTCAGCCCGAAGCACGATGGGTCCGTGCCGTGCCGGCCCGGCACGGCCCAACTTTCAGCTCTAGCCTTATGCCTGATCATGGTTGCATTCTTTATTCATTTGTTGCCATAAAATGAGATCCGTAGAGCCCACTGGAACGAGTTTCGAACTCTTTGCTGCAACTATTTATTTTCAGTTATGTCATTATTGTGTCGTAGTCAGTTACATATGTTGTACTGCTTTTCATTGTGGCATACTCCCTGGTATTAACTAAGTTGAATGCATTGTTTGTGCAGGCATCAAGTAGAGGTGACCATGCAGAAATTATTGGAACTGGTGGGTCCGTGCCAGAAGAGGAAGGCGACGGGGACATCTCCAGATCCGAAGGGGAGTCCATCAGTTCAGAAGGAGACTCCAGTTCGTTGAGTGACGGTAACTCAAGTCCTGAGGTCGATGAAGAGCGGTACAAGGATCTAGAGGAGTTGTTTGGAAAAGAAAATCCAGTTTTCAAGGGCATTAAGATTGTCATGGAGAGTGCGAGGAGGAGGAAACTTATTAAGAAGGCCATATTTTTAGGTATGTACCATGACACTTGTGCAAACAACCATATAGGGTGCCTGTGGAGACATGAATTCAGTGGGTGGAGAGGACATTGAGAAATCCAACTGCTTGCTACAACATGTTTAGGATGCAGCACCGTGTGTTTGAGATGCTACATGACAAGTTGGTTACCAAATATGGGTTGCAGTCTACTAAGAGAATGTCTTCTAGAGAGGCTTTAGGAATGTTCGTGTACATGGTTGGATCTCCACAACCTGTTAGGCAAGCTGAGAATAGGTTTGAGAGGTCCATGGAGACAGTTAGCCACAAATTCAACCATGTCTTATCTTGTGTCACCAAGCTTGCCAAAGATATAATTGCCCCCAAGGACCCCACTTTCAGTTCTGTCCACCCCAAGGTAGCCAACCATAAGTCTGCTCCTTCCTTCAACAATGCAATTGGGGCAATAGATGGAACCCATGTCAAAGTTGCCGTACCTTTTACTAAGGTCGGCCAATATATCAATAGGAGAAATGAAAAAACTCAGAATGTACTGGCCATATGTGATTTTGATCGTCGCTTCACATTTGTTGCTGCGGGGATTCCTAGATCAGCACATGATTGGACCTTCCTGCAAGAAGCCATTCACAGATATGGGCCCAATTTCCCCCATCCACCCCCCGGTACACTCTTCTTCTTTGTGCATTGTTGGCACTTCCAATGAATGTGTAAACAAGATTTGTGTGATTGGTGCAATGGCATTGCAGGGAAGTTTTACCTGGTGGATGCAGGGTGCCCAAACAGGCCGGGATATCTAGCACCGTACAGGGGGGTGAAGTACCATCAACAGGAGTGGAGACATGGACCACGACCTTCGGGTAGAGAAGAGGTATTTAATAAAGCTCATTCGTCACTTAGGTCTGTCATAGAGCAGTCATTCGGGGTGTTGAAGATGAAGTGGAGAATGTTGTTGGCCGTCCCCTGCTATCCTGAGCGTACACAAGCCGAAATCATTATAGCATGTTGTGGCCTACATAATTTCATTTTGGACAATGATGATGAGGATGTGGACTTTAATGGGGCTACGGCATTCGGAGATTTGTCAATTGTCCACGAAGATGATGAGGATCCACAGAACCCCCGTGAGGCTGATGAAGTTGAAGATGATATAAACATGAATGCTGTCCGTGATGAAATTGCAAATACTTGTTTTTTGGCACGAAGGGGAAGTTGACAATCCTGTACATTATGCCATATGTGAGATATGTTGTGGTGTACCCCGAATAAGTTTGTATAGTCATGGGTATTTGTTTGGGGACATTTTTTCCCACTATAAACTGAGACTGTGCATTGTGCCCGCATAGTTGATTGAGGACTATTTGTGTTCCTGGACAATATTTTTGTTCCAAACGAACAAGGTCTGTATGCTGTGTTGGGATGTGTAAGCATGTGTGTGCACTTCGTAATTTCAGGTTGTTGGGGACACTAAGGTGTGTGAATGTAGCATTTTCTGAGTTGTCATGATATTTTTCTTGCCAAACATGAGGGAAAGTTTTGATGAAATTTTTTTAACCTCCTAACCAAACAGGCCCTACGACCAGGTGTTCATCAGGGACTTCGTGCCCTCGGGCGTCGCGTTCCTGCTCAAGGGGGAGCACGACATCGTCCGCAATTTCATCCTCCACACACTGCAGCTCCAGGTAATGTTCATGTTCACATTGTAGACATTTTTGTCCCCTTGTTTTTTTGCTAGTGTTTATCAGGCAATTCATGCTTTTGCAAATGTAAATCCTGTCACCGTGTGGAATTTTAATATTTGACCCTGAAACATATTGCACCTAAGCTTTGCGGTTGTGAAAATTAAACACCTCTGCGATTCATGAGAAGTGAGTGCCTGGTGTACACACACACATGCACACACACATGGAATTTTCCAGAATGTTTTGATGTGATTGTAAGTAACTTTGGAGGAGCTTCTACATAATGCAGCCAAGGTTGGTGGTCTCCCAAAGAAAGGGAAAACAAACACTGTTCAGGGTTGGTTACAGCCTTCCTGAAGAATTAGCTTCCGTTTCAAATTGTGCAATTATCCATGATACAGTTATTATGCATATAATACTATGCCTTTATCACTGTTTTTATCTTGTTTGGTCACATCAAGGATCATGGATTTGTTACTACTAGTACCTACTGGGTAGCATCTGTCGGAAATCTGTACCTGGTACAGTGTCTTCCGAAAGGTGATTTGATATGGATCAGCTTGAAACAGTAAACCTGGCTGAATTAGTAGCCTTACAAGAAAATTATGCTGCATACCTGGCTACATGGTCTGTTCGTTGTTATGCTAATCTTGTTGTCACATGAGACAGTTAAATTTCCAAACCTTAACGTTTGATTCAGCATTCACCTAACAGTTCTGTTCGGATCATTTCTTTGAGATACACTTCTGCAAAATAATCATATTATTTTCCCCATGATGAATTAAGTTTCCACTCTGTAAAACTGTTTAGTGATGATCTCCAGAGCTGGGAGAAAACAATGGACTGCCATAGTCCAGGTCAAGGCCTCATGCCAGCTAGCTTCAAGGTGCGTGTCATTCCCCTTGATGGTGATGATGATGCCACTGAAGAAGTCTTGGACCCTGATTTTGGTGAGGCTGCAATAGGTCGTGTGGCACCAGTTGATTCAGGTAGGGATGGAGTTTGATGAGTATCCTTTCTCTATTAATTTACTTGTGCTATAAAAAGAATAGATTTCACAATGATTTTCAGGGTTGTGGACTTGTGGTGGATCATATTGTTGAGGGCATATGGAAAGTGTTCAGGAGATCTTTCAGTTCAGGAGAGAATCGATGTGCAGACTGGAATAAAAATGATCTGGAAGCTTTGTTTAGCTGATGGTTTTGACATGTTCCCCACATTGCTGGTCACTGATGGCTCTTGCATGATAGATCGTCGTATGGGAATACATGGGCACCCTTTGGAAATTCAGGTAACATGATTTATCAGAAATGCTAGTGTAACAAACCTAAATGATGAGGGCGCTAAGTACATTTAAACTATCCTTTTACATGAAGTTGTAACGTGAACGCGAAAGTAACTCTTTTTGCGCAAATCAGATGGTTACTGTGGCAGGTCTCCACTGTTCTCTCTCTTTTTTTTTTGTAACGAACTGGCACAAGATTGTGCCAATTTCATTGCATATAGAAGCTTTACCGTAATTAGCTCTGAAGGCTTTTTTGAATTTTTTATTTCACCCACCACCTGTCTCTCAAAAAGGATTTCACCCACCACGTTATTTACTGGCTTCCGTTTCGGTTAATGGAAAAATGGGTATGACCCCGGATTGAAAGGTGGATGTAAAAGTAACTTAGACTGAAACTTAAAAAAAAACAGAGTATAAACCTGAATAATGAGGGTCAAGATCTGATATATTTTCAAATCTTACCTTTAGCATATTGAATTTACAAATGATTCCTTCAGTTCTCTTAAAAATTCTATATTGCTATGGCTTCATTATTAGGGATGTAAACGGATTGGATATGGACGGATATTGTCGATATTATATTTGTTTTCACATTTTTTATCGGGTTCGGATTCGAACACGGATAGTCTCAGATACAAATATGGATTCGAATTGCTTTGGTTACGAATACGAATAGATATGTATCGAATATGGAGTGAACCGGATGCGGATCATGTCGGGCACGGATGTTTATTCGGATACCAAGTAAAGGAAACATTTTTTTCAAAATAGAATGTCAAATTATTGCTAAAGTTTGACTTTAGTTCTTAAACTACACTAATAATAAATAAGATTCAACTTCTACAGAGAGGCAATAGAGGCAATAGGTACATTGTATTTTTAGTAAATTTTTTGTGCTAATTTTATATTTTTCTAATTTGAAATGAATTAGTTGTAATTTTTTTTAGACAAATCAAATTTTTATTAATATATATATTTTGTGTTGTAAAACTAAAGCAGTGGCAGTAGGTAGATTATATTTTTATAAAAAATTTGGTACTAATTTTGTATTTTTCTGATTTCAAATGAATTAGTTATAATTTTTTAGAGTTTAAATTAGATTTTCATTAGTATATATATTATGAAACTATCCGAATTTAATATCCGAATTACCTATCCGGATTATCCGACCGGATATCCGATATCCGACGGATATTACCCATATTGTATCCGTATCCGATATCCGAATAAAGTATCCGAATTCGTATCCGGATATCCGAAAAATAGCCGGATATCCGAAAATAATATCCGAATCACTATCCGACCCCTCTCGGTCGGTCGGGAAATATCCGTACCATTTACACCCCTATTCATTATGTTCTCTCTTTGGCGCTAAATACAAGTGTTCTGTTCTGGAATATCCGAGTGAGTTAAAACATTCTTCAGTCTTCAGAATATCCATGTGGAATGTGGGTACTTCTTTACTAATCTGATTTTACATAAATCTTTTCTGGTACAGGCACTGTTCTACTCTGCTCTGTTGTGTGCACGTGAGATGCTTACCCCTGAAGACGGACCAGATGACCTAATTCGTGCCTTGAATAAAAGGCTTAGTGCACTTTCTTTTCATATCAGAGAGTATTATTGGCTTGATAAGAGAAAGTTGAATGAGATATATTGATACAAAACAGAGGAATACTCTTACGATGCTGTAAACAAGTTTAACCTATACCCTGATCAGATCCCTTCCTGGTTAGTTGAATGGATTCCACCTAAAGGAGGTTACTTCATCGGAAACCTGCAGCCAGCTCACATGGATTTCTGATTCTTTTCCCTCGGTAACTTGTGGTCAATAGTAAGCAGCTTAGCAACAGACCATCAATCCCATGCTATTTTGGATTTGATTGAAGCCAAATGGTCTGATTTAGTGGCGGAGATGCCGATGAAGATATGTTATCCTGCCCTTGAGGATGAAGAGTGGAAATTCACAACTGGGAGTGACCCTAAAAACACGTGAGTCGTAGGTTATCGGCTACTTTTAATTCTTGCATATTGTTTGCATTCCTTCTCAAATTTTCTTCTTTTGATGCAGACCTTGGTCTTACCATAATGGAGGTTCCTGGCCAACACTGTTGTGGCAGGTACACACATAATCTATTCCCTTTGGAAATTATGGTTTTACAGTACTGCTACGCTACGCTCAGCAGCTCGAGTTGAACATATTGAAATGTCTAGTTGAATGATTTTGTTGTTTATGTTCTTGCGTGACCAGTCAAGATCTTATTTGCAGCTCACGGTGGCATGCATCAAGATGAACAGACTGGAGATCGCAGAAAGAGCCGTGGAGGTATCCGAGAGGCGTATTGCCAGAGACAAGTGGCCTGAATACTACGACACGAAGCGAGAGCGGCTCATCGGGGAACAGTCTCGCCTCTTCCAGACGTGGTCCATCGCCGGGTTCCTCGTGGCAAAGCTGCTGCTAGAGACCGTATAAATCCAGAATGCTCTGCAACAACGAGGACGAGGAGATTCTTAACGCTCTGAGTCTCATGGCAGATGAACCCAGTCCGAGAAGAAGGCGTAGGAAGCAAGCGCCAAAGACCTACATTGTCTAGGTTCAGCAGCAATCTTCAGCCTGGGGTCATAACATGGGGGTGGACGTCTCTTGTGTAGCTCACAGGGTAAATTTTTGTAGATAAAGGCGTGTTACTGTTATTGCATTAAACAATCTAGAGGTTTACTGCAGTAATGAAAAGATCACAGTGCAGTGAGTTATAGTCAACAGACTGGGCTCTAGCTCTTGATCCGTAGAAATCGTGATCTCCGGCCAATCCCGTAGACATCGTGAGCCGCCGCCGGCGTGGCCAGGAGTCTAGGATCATAGCCAGCTACGCAATTCGTCCAAGTAGCCAGGGGCACAAGTGCGTGACCAAGGGCAGCTTGTGCAATGAGTCGTCATCCATCCCTTTTCCAAAGTCTATTGGATGAATCATCATCGGATGACGATGATGAACTCATTCTTTCTACTGTAGAAATTGTACAAAGTCATTTACAACGTACGCGGAAACATGGTGGTTCTGTCCCTGGTCATGCAGTCCTTTATCGAGATCGAGAAGGGGGGCACATGAGAATGTATCAAGATTATTTGGCGGATGATCCTACATACGGTCCAACTCTATTTCGACGGAGGTTCGTATGTATTTGATTTGTCAAATTAATTTGTGATGTGCATTATAATTTGGATGTCTTATTTTGCTTGGTTGTGCAGGTATAGAATGAGCCGAGATCTTTTTTTACGCATAATGCATGCTGTAGAAGCTCATGATGAGTACTTTGTGCAGAAGAGAAATGCAGCCAATACAGCTGGATTAAGTTATTTCCAGAAAGTCACTGCATCATTCCGGATGCTAACTTATGGAGTGCCAGCGGATGCTGCGGACGAATACGTTCGTATAGCAGAAAGTACTACTATAGAAAGTCTAAGAAGGTTTGTCAATGCAATTATTGAAATTTTTGAAGACGAGTACTTGAGATCACCTAATGAGAACGATACAGCTCGATTGCTTGCACTTGGTGAGAAAAGAGGTTTTCCTGGTATGCTAGGTTCTATTGATTGCATGTATTAGAAGTGGAAGAATTGCCCTTCAGTATGGCAAGGTGTGTACTCCGGGCATGTGCACGAGCCTACAATAATTTTAGAAGCCGTTGCATCCAAGAATATCTGGATTTGGCACGTTTTTTTTGGTTTACCTGGGTCTCACAATGATATCAATGTTCTTCACCGGTCCCCACTTTTTGCAAAGCTTGCTGAAGGTGAAGCTCCTCAAGTGAACTATAGTATAAATGGTCACGATTATACAATGGTACCCATCTTGGGCCACATTTGTGAAGACCATACAACAACCTCAGGGCAATAAAAGAAAATATTTTGCTAAAGCACAGGAAGCAATAAGGAAAGATGTGGAAAGAGCTTTTGGAGTCCTTCAATCCCGTTTTGCCATTGTTCGTGGACCTGCTCGGTTTTGGGATGAAGAGACACTAGGAGATATTATGAAAGCTTGTGTCATCATGCATAACATGATTATTGAAGATGAGGGAGAAGTGGACCCTGATGAACATGCATAACATGATTATTGAAGATGAGGGAGAAGTGGACCCTGATGAACGCTTCGACTATGGTGGAGAAAATGTGATGCCTTCTCATGAGCATACTACTGATCATGAAGACTTTATTCAGATGCACAAAAATATTAGGGGCAACAAAACTCACCATCAGCTACAGGAAGACCTAGTGGAGCACCTATGGCAACATCATCCTGATGAATATTAAGTTTCATTTTTTGATATGCACAGAATAAATTGCATTTAACCTTCCACTGAGGTTCTATATACAGGATCTCTTTCTTAGGACTTTGGTAGTTGAATGGTTAATGCTTGTAAGACATTTTGCCTAAATAAGACGTTTCAAATATGGGAACATATCTAGTGCAAACCACAACTTCGTGAAAAATTATGCAAACCATGGCAAAAAAGTCATCTAAATTCACCAAAAAAATCACACATATAGATGATATGATGATACACAATCTTGTAAAATATCTTGTCCAAACTCAATTTCGTTTGTGAGATATAAAAATAACAAATTTCTAACAAATCATCTAAACAACTTCCTGGCTTGAAATTTGTTCTTTTTATATCTCACAGAAGAAGTCGAGTTTGGACAAGATATTTTACAAGGTTGTGTATCATCATATCATCTGGATGTGTGATTCTTTTTGTGAATTTAGATTACTTTTTTATCGTGGTTTGCACGAGTTTTCACGAAGTTGTGGTTTACACTAGATATGTTCCCTTCAAATATTCTGTTGTGTTATTTTTTGCAGAACCATTAGTTTTTCAATATAGAAATATAATTGTAGTTCATATATGTCGACACTAAAGGGAAATTGGATAGGTAATCTGAAAAACAACTGAGTCCATATGGGAATTCAAATGAAATAAAATTGCAGTTCAGTCTAGGATCTACCAAATTGGAAAACAAATGACACATGGCAATGATGACATATCGACATCTTCACTTGTGCCTAAGACCAACAACTTCAATTTGAGTTGTACGAAACTGAAATGGTACTGAAATATTCAGCATGTTCTTCCAAGGAGCTGGTCTGAAATTAAGAAAACTAGTAATTAAGAATGCAACATACAAAGGTAATAAGATTGTACCAGGGAAATCATAATCATAAAGGAGCTATTGTAGGAGAGGCAGGAGGCAGCCATAGGTATGGTATGTAAATAAAAAAATGATGTAAGAAATGAACCTGTCAAGTTGAGCTATTTTAAATATGACAAGTAATGATCTTATTTGGTAGGCTCTTGTAGTACTGCTGCTGCAGAATAGGCATGAAAGCAGTCTCAATTGTCATAATTCTCTCTTCATCTATGTCGTGTTTAGTTCCAAAAATCAAAATTCCAAAAAAAAATTCCGGCACCTGCATGGAGACTTAAATCTAGACGAAATAAAAAAACGCATTGCACAGTTTTCCTGTAAATCGCGAGACGAATCTAATGAACCTAATCAGACCGCAATTAGACGCTAAATTGCTACAGTAATGCTACAGTAAACAATCTCTAATGACAGATTAATTAAGCTCATTAGATTCGTCTCGCGATTTACAGACGAGTTCTGTAATTTATTTTGTGATTAGTCTACGTTTAGTACTTTAAATGTAGAAAGATGCTATTTCAAAAACTTTACAGACGGCAACTAAACACGGCCCTAACATTCTTTTGTGCTGTAGTTCATTTTCCTTGTGTTCTAATTCATGTTCCTTTATCTCGAGATTTTTTTGCCTCATTTGCAGCCCTCACTTCTTCAGCTTGAACCCTTCTTTTCTCTAGCTCAAGCCTCTCTATCTAGTGCACATGACTGGTTGTATCTCTCTTCTTTCTTCTGTTCTTTCTCTGCATCACTCTCTCTTTTTGCCCCACAAATGGTCTAAAGCCTCCACACAAGCCTCACCTCCACCTCGCCGCGATGCTTCTTTAGCCTTCTTCTTACCCATTGGTCTCTTGCGCTGATCGTTCTCTGGAGGTGCATTATCAGTGACAGCATTGTGGTTACTATCAACATTGATGGGAGTGGATGTCCTTGGGCTTGAATCCATGTTTGCCTTCTGTTTTTTGTTACCAAGTTGCTTCTGAGATGCCATTTGCTTCCGCTTCTCATGCCACTTTGGTTGATTTCGCAAGGTATTCCAGCAGTGCAAGAATTGGAATGACTTATTCTCCTTGTCTTCAGCCTTGAACAAAGCCAATGCCTGTACAAGCTGCAGAAATGAAGAAAGTTAACTGCAGTTAGTACACCCCTGAATGCATGAGTATAAAAAAATGGAAGGCCAATAATGCAATGAATTACCTTGTCTTGAATTGTAACCCCATTCTGATTTCTACCCTCAATCCGAGTTACACATCCACAAAAAACTTGTTGACATTCTCTAGAATACCTTTCCATCAATGCAAAAGTGAGCTCTGACTGCGATCTGACATGAATTCCTTATTTGAGTGGTAGTAGTCATAAACTCTTGTCCAGAATGATCCTTTAGTTTGATTGGTGCCTTGTATGGGATCTGTACTAATGTTCAACCATGCAGAAACAAGCAATTGATCCTCCTGCTCATTAAAGTTTTTTGATCTTTTCTGGTTTGGTCTTGCTGATGGAGTATTATTAATGACAGGCGATTGCTGCTCCTCAGGTGGGCTACTGAAGTCATCAAAAGGCAGGTCATCGTTGCCCTCCACCATGTTTGTCCAGTATCGTTGCCCTTCCATTGTCAATCAAGCTGATTGTTAAAGCCTGCAAGTCATAATGAAATGGTCAGGAAGAAAACTAACTGAATTGGCAAGTTATATCAGACGTTTTGGTTAATAGATAGAATGGCCCATGAGCATGCAGTTCTTCTTTTCCATGTCTTATTTTGACTAATGGTGGATCGAGTCAAATCATTTGAGGTAATAGAGAACTGAATTGCTTTGATAAAAAGGTTAATTGTTTAGTTACATCAATTGATGAATCCAGGATCAATTTTACATCTCCAACAATATTACAATAATGAATTGTTTTGCCACTCTACGGAACCTAGGAGATAGTACTACTGCTACACACAATATATCCTCTTCTGTGCGGTCAGTGAAACATCTATTAAAGAAAAATAAAAATATCTAGGAGAGCAAAATTAAAGAAAAATTATCTAGTCAGTGCATATCTGAGATTAACACCAACAAGGATACTTAGATTTGTTCGAACAATGCAAGTTCACGGGATGCAAATCAAAGCAAATCAACAAAGTTCAGTGCGTGGAGGACCTAAAGCTCAGTACCTGGATGCAAATCAACACGGGAGGGCAATCTAGCAGAGTGTTGCTGGACAGAGGGGAGCCGCCGCCGTCGATGAAGTGGATCCGGCGCCGAACAGATGGGAGCCTACGCTGTTGATTCCGGAGATCCGCGACCTGGATGGAGGGATGGAGGGGTGCGAACGGCAGAGGCGGCGCTGGTAGCCCAACAGGCCGTGGAAGGTATGGGATGTAGCGCGGCGGCTGCTGAGTTGGTAGGATGAGGAAGAAAAATAGCGCAACCAGAGGAAAAACCGCGGGGATGCGTGCGGGAAGCGAGAAAAGGCAGGGATCAGCAGTGAATTTCGAGATTGGGAGCGCCCGAGCGTCGGCGGATATCTGGTTCGAGGCAGCGTTTGTTTTGGGTGAGCCAAAATATTGGGCAAAGGATAGGGCCACTGTTGGAGCTTAGTTTTTTACCCAAAAGCTATTATTAGGAGTGGGTTTTGGGCACTGTTGGAGATGCTCAGCAAGGAACAGCTCAATGCAGAAGCCGGGCGCAGAGCCGCAGACTGTTACATCCAGAACGCATTCTACATTTCTACCCGTTGCATCTTGCACATGCCCAGGAATTTCCAAATCGTGTCTTCTAATATTTGATGGTATTAACAAGGCATAAAGTTACAGGCTTACATCAACCTTACCGTACTTCCCAACGTCCCAAATGGCGAAGGATGCCTCATTTTCAACAGAAAACTGCAGGGAGGAGAGACTACAGACTAGTTCTAGCTAGTTTATCTTGATATTTTTTATAAGTACTCATCTGCATTTAAACAGTAAGGAAAACCTACAACGAAGAGTACAGATACTAGAACATACGCGAAGGACACGTGTAGGGCAACTGCCCATGCCAACTGTCACCGAGCAAGTATGTTTCCTTCTCTGTGAACACCAGGCACACCAGCCATCTGACACCTCCATCGTCGCCAAATCTAAAAGAGCTCAAACTCGATGTCATCACCGTTCAAGCGAAACTCCAGACACTTGCCTTCCTTTTTCTTGCGAGTCGTTGCGACGGTTGCTGCAGCAGTGTCAAAGCCTTTCGGAGTCTCTGGCGGTGCGGTCCAACGGATCAAGGCCCAGTTCAGGCCTTCAAAGAACGGGTGCCTCTTGATCTCAGCAGCTCCTCTCGATGAGCCAAGCCGATGCTCTGGCTCCTTTATAAGCAGGCCTCTTATCAGATCTCGCGCATGGAAGCTGACCGCAGGGTTATCAGGGAACTTCAGGCCCTGCGATATCACATTGGAGAGTGTCTCCTCATTGCCAGTTCCCCTAAATGGTGTCTTGCCGTAGAGCAATTCATAGAGGAAGATGCCAAGAGTCCACCAATCAACCGAGCTGCCATGGCCATCTCCTCGAATGATCTCTGGGGCCAGGTATTCATGGGTCCCCACAAACGAATTTGATCTTGCATCAGTGGGCTCAACAACGAGCTGTGGAAGTGATGGTTTCTTCAGGGGTTCAGCTCTAGGCTTCCATGTCCTTGACGGTGTAGATGAAACCAGCCGGGGCGTGAAGCAAGATGAATTGTTCCAGGATGGCTGGATACATAATGGATCAATGCAGCTTTGTGCACAGGGACCAGAAGGCCTACTGGGCTCATCTCTGCCTACTGATGATGTTCTCACAAGCATTGGACTCACTGAGCACCTTAGAGACAGATCAAAGTCTGAGAGCATGATGTGCCCATCTTCACGAACAAGTATGTTCTCTGGCTTCAGATCACGATATATGACCCCCAACATGTGGAGGTACTCCAAGGCTAAGAGGACTTCGGCGACATAGAACCTACAAAATGTAGAACTCTTGAGTTACAGTAGTTCAGTACCAAAATGGAAATGTAAAAAATGTAGACTCTCTTGAGTTATAATAACCCAATAGTATAAAGTAACCTATAGAAAAAAAACAATGTAAACTCTTGGCTCATGCTAGCTCAATATACTATCACTAGACAAAAAAAAAACATCTATCAGGTAGCAAGTGCAGCAAAATGATATAAGCACCATTTTTAGTTCCGGGTTAATCAGCTCAAACATGGCAATAATAATGCATGAATACAGCACAGATAACATACTAGCATGAATAATTGTGTCCATACCTTGCAGCTGCTTCTGAAAAGGTTCTGGTAGGTTGTTTCTGCCTAAGAACATGCAGGTCACCACCTGGGCAAAACTCCATTACCAGGCAAGATAGGTTGTCTGTCGTGAAATGAGAATACAGAGTTGGAAGGAATGGGTGGTCGAGCATTTGCAGTATCTCCCTCTCAGTTTGTGCTCTGAGCATCTTCTTTCTGCTTATCAGGTATTCAATGTCCATAACCTTCAATGCAAACATGCAGTCAGAGCCCACCAACTCAGCCAAATAAACAGTGCCAATATCCCCACAACCAAGTTGTTTCAGAAGCTTGAAGTTCTCCAATCCCAAGCTCCCTTGTTGAATAGCCATACGCCTGATGGCTCCCCATCTCACATCTTTTGACATGTGTGGCCTGCTTCCATTGGCACTGAAACTGCCATAACTATCCTCACTGATGCTCGTGCTGGTGCTATAATCACCAATGCTACTCTTTGAGCTTTGGGAGCATTCACCCTTTTCCTTCGATCTTGACAACTCACCGGCCCTTGAACCATGGATTGCACCAACACCACAACTTTTGGTGCCAAAACCAGCTCCTTCAACGCATGTAGAGCTGATAGCAGCCTTCTTGTTAGTAGGTGCTGGGGTTCTGGGTTCATCCTGAAGGGCCTCCTGTTTACCAGTGTGAGAATTAGAACCTTTTGCCTCATAATGCTTGTGTGCTGTGGCCACAGCAGCTGGTTCGGGTTTAACCTTCTTTTTCGTTGAGGTTTTATTCCGAAACAATGGCTTCACCAGTCGTGAACCACCTACTGGAACAGCGCGGGGGCTAGATGCTTTCGCAGATTTTCCCTTTCTCTGCTTTGCCAGTGTTGTTCCTGCAGGAGGATCATCAGCTGCCTCTGATGATTTATTACTGATCACATCTTGGATCCTGGTTTTCTGGATCTTGGCTGTGGTTGGAGATGCTGATCGCGAACTCTTCTTGGTCGAGCTCTTGCTCTGCCCCTTGCTGGTTTCAGCTGGCTTACCCGACGAACTCCCCGCAGCCTTGTCTGGCAGCACAGAAACTTTCGCAACCTTATTATTTTCATCTTTCTCCTCTTTGGTCTGAACCGCCGCCGATCCATATAGCTTCTTGATCGCCCCGGAATCCGGGGGCGTCGACACCCCCGGCGGCTTGGACAGCCTCTTCGTGGCAGCCATCTCGGACGCCTGGGAGATGCACATCTTCCGCAGGGCCTGCTTGAGGCTGACGGACTCCACAATCTCCGAGCTCGACACCGGCGACTTCCCGAGCGCGATGAGCCTCCTGTCCGTGCTCGTCTGCCCGGAGGCCCGCGCCGAGGTGCGCACGTTGATCGACCTGATGAGCCGGTCGAGGTCATCCTCCACCGCGCACGACCGCGCCCCATGCTCCTGCCCCACAGGCTTGACCCTGACCCTCAGGTGGGTGACCCCGCCCGGGCACGCACCCTTGGGTTCGTCCACCAGCTCGACTATCTCCGAGCACCCCGCGGAAGCCATCCCCTTGGCTCTCTCCTGCTCCGGGAGCCGCACCTTCATCTGGGCGGGAGGCCGCACAACGGCTGTTGCATTTCAAGTCAGCGCCGGTGGGCGCCTGGCGCTCGGTGACCGGAGACGCGGCTTCCCCGGGTGAAGAGCCGGCATCACGGAGTCCTGCACGAGAACAAGCACGAACTGAATCAGGCAATGGGGGGAAAACAGGCCAAGATTAAGACTAACTGGTGTGAAATTTTTTTCCAAAAAATCCTAAGATAAACTGTAGATTCTGCAGATCTTCGTGCCCTATACCCGGCCGAAAAAAACTGAAGCTAGCAGATCTCGGTTTTCCGCAGATCCTGGTGAAATAGGACGCGAGCAGCTGAAGCAGGCACCCCCAAAAACCTGGGTGGGGGATAAGCTGACGAGTTGGCCAAAGACAGCCACCCAAACGTGGGGGGGGAAACAGAACACCAGGATGACGGCCTGCAGCCCAGCGAGAGGAGAGGAGGAAGCCAGGCGGAGGAACTTACCGGGCGGCGGCGTTGGCGGCGGGGCCCGGGGCCGCGGACCGGCGGTGCTCCCGCCTCGACGAGCGCGGCGGGGCGCGAGGATTCGCTAGGGTTTTTGCCGAAGCGGCGGCGAGGAGTGGCCGGGGGGGGGGGGGGTTGGGGGTGGAGTGGCTAGTCTGGGGGAGCAGAGCAGAGCAGAGGAGCTAGAAGTGGGAGAAAGCGGCCGCAGCGGGGAGCGCTCGGCAGCGATGCGCGCGGCGCGCGTCACGAGGAGCAGATAATGGCTGCCCCTCCCTGGTCCCACCCCCTCTCCTCGCACCGGTGCCCTGCCCTACCCTACCCCTCTCCTCTCTCTCTCTCGGTCTCTCCTCCACGGTCGCCGTGCACCGTCGCAAACCGATAAACCCCCACCACCACCACGCTCGGATTTACGCCTCTTTCTTTATTGCGGGGCATTTATTAATCCCTGTAGACGCGCCCAGCGTGCCGCACTAGCCCATCTTCGCTCGTAAACGCGTGAACAAAATACATCACATTGAATATTGAGTCACATGAAGCACTAAATAAAGTCTATTTACAAAATTTTTTGCATGAATGAACTATAAATCATGAGACGAATCTAATGATCCTACTTAATCTATGATTTGCAACAATGATGCTACAGTAATCATCTGTTAATTATGAATTAATCATAAATTAATTATCATTATTAGATTCGTCTCGCGATTTATAACTTATTTTGCAAAAAAAATTGTAAATAGATTTTATTTAGTATTTCAAATTAACAAGATTTCAACACAAAATTTTTACAGGTAAAAAACTAAACACGGCCTGTCTCTACACCTCTCGGTGTACGGTCAGCCTCGCGCTGAAGCAAAGAGAAAGCGCAAAAAAAGGGCAAGCGGGCGGCGGAATACTACCCGGACCGGACGTGGCACTGTCAATGTGAAAAAAAAATTTTGGAGGCGGCATCATCTGCGCCCGCTTTCTCTTTTCCTTTTCCCTTGTGTTGTCAAAAATAAAAATTTGCGGGGCGAGGAGCTGCTTTTTCCTTTTGGTTTCGTTGTCGTGCTCCTGTTGGGAATTCAAACCTTACAGCGACGTAGATGCAGCGACTGCTAGTCAGCTACTGGGAGTGGTAGCTTAGGGGGCGTTTAGTTTCAAAATCAAAAAATTTTGGATGTCACATCAATACTTTGACCAAATGTCGGGAGGGTTTTTCGGACACTAGTTAAAAAACTAATTTCAGAATTCACTTGGAAACCACGAGACGAATCTTTTGATACCTTTGACCGCATCATTAGCACATGTGGGTTACTGTAGCACTTATGGCTAATCATGCCCTAATTAGGCTCAAAAGATTCGTCTCGTCGTGTACATCCAAACTGTGTAATTAGTTTTGTTATTTAATTATTTTTAGTGCTTCATACATGTGTTTAAAGAGGATGTGAAAATTTTTGGGTGAAAATTTTTGGGAAATAAACGGGCCCTTACTACTAGCGTTTGTCTAGCCAGTAGTGGCTGTAGTAGAATTTTCTTGGTAAAAAAAATACAGTGGCCATGTTTGGTTAGAGGGTAGAAAAGTTTTGATGAGAGAGGAATGAAGCTTTGACCACTAATTAGTGGTATTAAATAAAGTCTAATTACAAAATTACCTCCACAACTGTGGTACTGTAGCAGTTGCTCTAGGTAGTGAGGCATTTGACTGTACGATTAGAGGATGATTGAACGCGGTTACTGTAGCATCACTGTAGCCAATCATCATGAAACTTGGCTTATTAGATTCGTCTCGAAAAATTACACCCATTCCTAAAAAGGTTTTGCAAATAAACTTTGTTTAGTACTTCATACATGCATTCGTCTTTTTGTGCAAAAAATTTCATGGTTTTATCCAAACCAGGCCAGTAATGGGCATCCAATTCCCAGACCGCAACGTCCCCGATTTGACGGCCCGTCGCGTCAGCTCGGAGTAGCATCCTTAAAAATCAAACGGAGCTGTCTCGGGGGGAAAAAATTGAGCTATTTCTTTTTTTAATAACGTGAAAAAAAATTGCACCCGCTTTGATGCGGCGGTGACGGTTTGCTAGTGACCTCGTGAAGCCCCGTGACGGCAAGCGGTGTCCACTGCCCAGGGCGGGGGCGGTCCTGTGGCGTGCCGGCGGGGCCGCGCCTGACCTCGCCTCGTGCACGCGCATTCATTTGTTCCCCGCGCGGGTCGCGTCGGTCTGCTGGCCCGGACGCATTGCTCCCGTGCGCAGCAGGTTGGTTCGTTCAGGGCCACGCGCGCCGGGTAGCCCTGCTAATTGGTTGGAACCCGCACCATATCCAACCCCACCCAAAATTAACATATACTCTGTATTTAGATACCCAACCCCACCCAACCCAATTAGTTAATTTCTCAACTCTAACCAACCCGCCCCATTATAAACGGGTAACCCATAAAAACCCATGGGTTCTACTATGCAGAGGAATTTAGTGGTTCTACACTTAATATGAGGACCACATATATGTTTAGCCACACTACTTTGCACAGAGTATATGTCAGTCACATTGACTCATCTCTAAAAATTTCAGTCAATTTCAATAAAATTTTATAGTGTGAACGCGAGATTTTAATTCTAGGGTCCGGCTCTTGATGTGGAGCCCATGTGTAGTTCTAGTCACGCTGTTTTGCACAGAGTAGCTGCCAGTCGTACTGAGTCATCTCCAATAAATTTCAGTCAATTTCGATAAAATTTTATAGTGTGAACACGAGATTTTAATTTCAGGGTCCGGCTCTTCATGTGGAGCCCACAGGTAGTTCTAGCCACACTGCTTTGCACAAAATAGCTGCCAGTCGTACTGAATCATCTCCAACAAAATTCAGTCAATTTCGATAAAATTTTCTGATATAAACACGTGGTTTTAATTTTAGAGTCCAGCTCTCACATGGGACTCACATTTATATATAGTTATACTATTTTGTAAAATGTATCCATTTCAACCCACCCCAACCCGTCTCAACCCGCATTTATATAGAACCTGCCCCGACCCACCCCATTAACTAATACAACCCATTTTAACCCATCCAAACACACTCCATTTCAAAACCCACCCCATAAAATTCATTTCAACCCAACCCATTAGCAGGCCCGGGGGCGGGGGCGCTCCTCCCCCGCCGCGCCGGCAGACGGCGGCCGCGCACCGGTGGCAACGGCCTCCTCGCCTCCGCTGGGGGGGGGGGGGGGGGCGGGCGGGCGGGCGCACGCAGCACCCCCACAGGCCACAGGCCATTGGAATCACGCGGCGCACATGGCGGCTGTTGGCAGCCGGGGCAGCAGGCACGCTGACCCTCCTCGGTCCACGCACCTCCTCTCCCTCCCTTTCCCTCCTACGAAATTTTGAAACCCAAGCCCCCCGTGGCGGCCCGCGCTCGCTCGCTTCCAGCGGCAGGCGGCCAGGGCTCCCTGCTGCTTCGCTTGCCAGGCATTGGCACCGCGACACGACCCCGATCCACGCCCGGTGCCACTGCCACACGACACGACCCTTGCTGGTCCACGCACATGCTGATGCGATGCGATCGCAAATGCGAGTACGAACTGCCGCGTTTAGGCGCGTTGGGGATGGGGGTGGGGGGAGGGGCACAGCTAGGTATCGCTTCAGGCGATGTTCTGTTGAACCATCGTCTGAAGTCAGCGGACCGTCCGCCTCCCACGACCACGCCGCCTCGTCTAGTCGTCCATGTTCTTCTTCTTCCCCGTTCTACCGGCCCTCGCCCCCGCGCCGCCGGCCACCTCCGCCCTCGGAGCCGCCGCCGCCGCTGCTCGACCCTGCTCCTCCCCACGCCGCCGCCACCCACCTCTGTCCGACCTTGCCGTGACGCCCCCGCCGCCTACACCGCCCACCAGGGGTCCTCCACAACCCGTGGCCGGCGGCGTCCCGCCTCCTCGCCGCCCCGCCCACAACCCATCGCCACTGCCAGTCCGCCCCCGCCCCCGGGCCCTCCCTCTATGGCCGGCGGTGAGCAGCAGCCACCCCCCCGACAGCCCGAACCCTGAAACCCTAACCTAGCACGGCGACAAACGACGGCGAGCGGCGGCGTGAGCACGACGGTGACGAGTCGGAGGAGGAAGGAGGAGTGGCGGCATCACCTGGGCCCAAATGGTAATTGGGCTGAAATCGCGAACCCGAACCGCCTTCAGGCGATGGCTGCTAATTTTGCAACGCGTGCGACATATAGTCGCAGTGGGGGGAGGGGGGCTTGTCCGGCATACTACTTCTCCGACGCCCTGAATGATGAACACGGCGCTTATCATGACTGGAAGGTCCCGCGAGCAACGCACCGCGTGTACGTGTGGCCCCTCTTTCAGCGCTGTGCGCTCAATCAAGATGAGGGAATCGGCTTTCTTGGGGTTTCGCTTGATCACCACTGCCATAATTGACGTTTTTTTTGGCTCACTAGTGAAAAGAGAGAGAGAGACTTAAAAGGGCCATTTCGTTAATTAACCTTTCCAATCATCCAGCTTGTTTCACAACAAACATGAAAAGGGGAAGGACTAAAACATCATTTTGTCGATGTAGGTAGTTGCAACGCAAGCACAACGCATATGACATCATATGACATCGTGGCTTAGAACCATGATCCGTTTTGATGTGATGATTTGGATCTTTGCATCAGCAGATTACCTAGTAGAATATAGGAAAAAGTCCGATTTACCCTCAAACTATCACAAAACGTCCAATTTCCAACCTTCAACTACCAAATTGGATAATATAGACCATTCAACTTTTTGAAACCAGACAAATGTGCCCCTTATGTGGTTTTGAAGGTGATTTTCTATTTTATAAAAAATAAAATATTCAAATTTAAACTAAAAAATCTTAGAATATATATATATATATATATAGGTTTCCTATCCATCACTGCAGTTACCATATGTATTTTTTTAACGCAAATAGCAGGAGCTCTGCCTTTCAATTAAGAGGGAAAAAAGTTTTAAGAGTACACATGACATCATGGCCACCGAAACAAAGGTGGAGACTACAAACACCCTGTCTAGCGCTCCACACGACACAACACACAGTTACCATATGTATATAATATAGTGTATCAGTTGAACGGTGCACGACCTCGATCGCCACAATTCCGTGGACCTTCTTTAGTCCGGTGCAACCAACAAATCACCGAAGTTGGCATATCTCCTCGATCAAAGCTAGGGACTAAAAAACCCACCTAATGAATTTGTTAAAACCACGGGTCCCTCGCGTCATGGTTGGAACGGCACACTCGTGTTAAAAAATTACGCTTGAAATGATGGTTCATCGAGAGGTGCAAGCTGATGCGGCCGGGGTTGGATGGAATCCTTGCCATCGAGATGCCATGCCCCCGGCACTCGAGCATCGGGAACTCGTCGAGAGCCTCCGGTGCCCACACCATTAGGTTTGTGTTTAGTTCCGCGAAAAATTCCCAAAATTTTTCACTGACGCACATCACATCGAATCTTACGATATATGCATGAAGTATTAAATGTAGTTAAAAAATATAACTAATTGTACAGTTTGGTTGTAAATGACGAGACGAATTTTTCGAGACTAATTACTTCATAGTTGGACAATAGTTGCCAAATAAAACCGAAACATGCTACAACAATTTTTTCGCGAACTAAACACACCCTAGGAAATCTGCAACTGGGTCACTGCGTGGCGTCTGGCGTCTGGTGGTGGCCCGCCGTCGCCGCCGCCGCCGCGATCCCATTCTACTCTGCGTGCAGCGAAGTCCCAGGGCCTGTAGCTTCATCTCGTGCACGTTCTGATTCGACGCGACACGGCGGCGGCCGGGAGACGATCGAGACGGCGGCGGCCGCGTGCAGACAAGAACGCGCGCACCCCCGGTGCGCCGATGGGGACGGCGCGTGTGCGTCCCCCTCGTCTCCACACCGTCGTCACGTGCCGGCGCAGGGGTATCCTAGGCTCGGTCGAGCGCTGATGGAGACAGGGTGATGGATGAGATGAGGAGCCCGCGTCGCGCGCGCCACACCCACGAGCCCTCGCCTGTAGGCTGTAGCCACGCCACGCCAGTAGGGTCGTCCCCTCGACACGGGAGCAGGAATCCATGAGCGCCTCCGCAAGAGATTGGTGATTAGCAGCTGACGCAGAGATGGGGATAAGAAACGTGTGCGGAGCCTGCGGGGCGTGGAGCCCATGGCGTCGTCGTCCGATTCGTCGTGGCCTCGATCGATCTCTCTCGCCCACTGCTCGACAGCCCACGAACGTGAGCAGGAGGGCGTGCTGCGTTGCGAACACCAGCGGCACCGGCACCGGCGGCGATTGGATCCTCCACTAGTGCAGGTGCGTACAGAGAAGAGATCGCACGGATCGAGCTGCTGGCGAGCTCGTGCTCGGCCTGCTGGGCACGCATCGCCATCAACGCGACGCCTCACCTGCAGTCTCGCCACACCCACAGCAGTTCCTACCGGACCGCCGATCGATTCGATTGGGGGCAGCGCTCATGTTCCTTTTGCTCGTCACGGCACGACAAGGACCAAAGAGGGCGGTCCGATCCGTCCTTGCGCCGCTCCCAATCCATGACCAGCTAGTCCTATCTAGCTAGACCCGAGTTCTTCGGCTACGCCTACGCGGCATGCACGGAGAAGGAGCAGTGGTTGGTGGCGCGGCCGCCACCGGCTCCTCGCCGTGCTGTGCCGGGCCACGCAGGTCAACACCGGCGCGTCACGTCGTTACCTACCTTACCTTCCCTGCAGCTGCAGGGAGGAGGTGTCCGTAAACCGTTCCCTCGACGCCAGTGCAGTTGTTGTACGGCGGCGTCTCGTCAAATCTACCGGCCTCTCTCGTCAAACGGCCGGTTTTACGCAGAGGGCTACGGGCGCACGGCCGGGCCGCGCGCATTGATCTCGCCGAACCGCCGGTCACGGACGCTGGGAAGACGAAGACGAGAGTCCATGGCTCATCAAAGTGGAGCGCCGCGGCCGCGACCTGCCGCTGCCGCTGCCGGTAGGCCTGGGCGTTCGGGCTACCCGAAAATTTCGGGTCGGATTTTTCGGGTTTTTAAAATTTCGGGTTTTGAAATCTTCAACCCGAAATTTGTTCAAAATAAACAAAACCCGACATTTCGGGTACCCGACATTTCGGGTTCGGGTTCGGGTTTACCCGAACAACCCGAGATGCAACTATGAAGGCAGCCAGCAAGTAGCAACACAAATGCAAACGAGGAAGCAGCAGATCCACGAGCAAGCAGCCGGCGTAGCAAGCAAGCAAGGATGCAAGCAGCAGGCGCAAGCAAGCAAGGATGCAAGCAGCAGGCTGCAGGCGCAGTAGCAATAGCAAGCAAGCAGCCGGCGTCGCAAGCAGCCGGCAAGCCACCTGAGTACTCAGCCCCGCCCGTCGTGTTGTGGTGCCGACCGCCGCTCCGCGGCCGCGTGTCCGTGTTGCCGCTCATCCGTTGTGCTCCTGTTGCCGCGGCCGCGGGTCATGTTGCCGCTCGCCGCCGGGCTCCGGCTGCCGCGGCCGCGTGTCGTCGTGATGCAGACACCGCTGGCCGCCCCGTCACCGCTGCTCCTCGGCATGCTCTCCACCCGCTAGCAATTTGTGGGGGCGCGGTCACACGGAGGTCTCGGAAGCGCCGCCGCCGGGGGTGAGAGGGATGGGGATTGGGCACAAGGTCTGGGAGAAGAAGACAGTAAAGAGGATAAGGTTGCGTTGGAGGTGGGTAGCCATACAGGGAATGGGCTGTGGTGGGCCAAATTTGCTTCTGAGATAGATTTTGGTACGGGGCACTTCGGGTATTTCGGGTACCGGGATTTAATACCCGAATTACCCGTAATAATTTCGGGTACCGGAGTTTGCTACCCGAAATAGTGGTCGGACTTTTCGGGTTCGGGTTTTTCGGATACGGGTTCGGGTTTTTCGGGTACGGGTTTCGGGCTTCGGGTAATATGCCCAGCCATAGCTGCCGGTGTCGATTGGCGGTGGCCGTAGCCCGTAGGTCGCGCGACTTCGGCAGCAACCGCTGCGAAGGACTACGCGTGTTGTGGACAGCGGGATCACAGGAGGTGCATGTGTAACTAGGCAGCAAGGCTCATCAGTCGCTCCGAGTCAAGATAGAGGTTTGGGTCATCAAGATGGGGAAGAAGGACGTAGGAGAGGAATAATCAGCCGAGCAGGTACCGGACGGAGTTGGATCTTTGTATGCCAGAATCCAAGGAGGGCATAGGTCCATAGGATGACATCCGGGCATCTGGTCGTACATGTCGAGAGGAATTCAGTGAGCCCCCCCCCCCCCGTAGGATGATGCAGTAGCTGAAAGTATTGTATTGGGCTGTTCATTTTGGCCCAATTATTTGGACTTTTCGGCTGACTGGTCTGCTTGTTAGAAACTGAACGAATTCCGAAATTGAATAGGCAAAAGTCTATTTTACCTCCTCTAACTATCACCAAAGTTTGGTTTTCCTCCTACAACTATAAAACCGGGTATTTCACCTCCTTCAACTTTTCAAACCGTCCATTTTACCTCTCTCGAGCGGTTTTGAGGACTGTTTGCTACAGTAACCGTAGTTTTGTCTTTTTTTTTAAAAAAAATTTCAGTTGAATCTTTGAAAAATCATAGTAAATCACAAAAAAAACATAAAATAGAAAATCCAATTTTGTTGGACTCCACATAAGTAGATATACGCAGTGAATATATTATATGGTATACTTTAGTATAATTTTTTTACTGTAACTTTAGATATATACTTTTCTGTAATTAATTTATAGCTACAGTTTTCGTCGTCCCATTATGGTGAAATTTTTATGGTGGGCTAATCATTATATGATTGAGCTATAGTAAAAATTTTATGATTATTAGATCATGTATGACTGAGTTATAGATTTATCTATAGATTCGTCTAGATTTTTCTATAGATTTATCTAGTTTATATAGATAAATCTATAGATCAGTCAAACATGATCTAATAATCATAAAATTTTTACTACAGCTCAATCATATAATGATTAGCTCACCATAAAAATTTCACCATAATGGGACGACGAAAACTGTAGCTATAAATTAATTACAGAAAAGTATATATCTAAAGTTACAGTAAAAAAATTGTACTAAAGTATATCATATAATATATTCACTGCGTATATCTACTCATGTGGAGTCCAACAAAATTGGATTTTCTATTTTATGATTTTTTTGTGATTTACTATGATTTTTCAAAGATTCAACTGAAATTTTTTTAAAAAAGAAAAAGACAAAACTACGGTTACTGTAGCAAACAGTCTTCAAAACCGCTCGAGGGAGGTAAAATGGACGGTTTGAAAAGTTGAGGGAGGTGAAATACCCGATTTTATAATTGTAGAAGAAAAACCAAACTTTGGTAATAGTTGGAGGAGGTAAAATAGACTTTTGCCAATTGAATACCTTTCGGAAGTCCCCGGCCCGTCAACGCTTGCCGTCGGCCTTCGCCCTCGCCGTCGGGGATGATCCCTTCCATAGGGCTGGTGGCCGCACGCTCGCCCACTTGATAGGTGCGCGTGCTCCCTCCTTGATTTCCCTAGGGTGTAGATAGGAGCGGGGCCCATTAAATTCAAGCGAAAGATATGTTGAATTTCTATTATTTTTAGCATTTTTTAAATATAACATATCCTATGTATAATTAAAAAATGAGAATAATACAACAAAACAGACTCACCCGCAAAAACGAAAAACAGACTCCTACAGCTCCAATTCCTCTCTAGCCAAAATAAAAGAAAAAAGTTCTATTTACCTCTGTGGATTGTGGGTCGAGTTGTTTATATTTCCAACCTGGACTCGAAAACTAAAAAACCAGGTACTTTGGCTCCTCAGACTTGTGATACCGAACAAATGATCTCCTCAACTTGTTTTTCTTAGTGGTTTTCCTTCTTTTTTATGTTTACTTTGGATAAATCATAAAATATTGCAAAAATAGAAAATTCAATTTTGTTAAACTCCACGTGAGTAGATCTATCGATGAACATATGATATGATATAATTTAGCATTTTTTATACTTTTGGATATATATTTTTTTCTATAATTAATTCATATCTACATTTTCTATTGTCTAATTATGGTGAAATTTCTATGATGGTCTAACCATTTGTTTGATTGATTTGTTGTAAACTTTCCATTCTTATTGGATCATGTATGACTGAGTTATAGATTCAGAAGTTTAATTTCAAGCTATGTCAAACTCTTCAGTTGCTCATGTATACATGATTCAATGAATATGACATTTTTACTGCAGCTCAATAATATAATTATTAGGGCACCACAAAAGTTTCATCATAATTGGACCACGGAAAATATAGACATGAATTAATTATAGAAAAATATATATCTAAAAATATAAACATTTTTTACTAAATTATATCACATCACATGTTACTGCATTGATCTACTCATGTGGAGTCAAAAAAATTGAAGTTTTTATTTTATGATTTTTTTTATAATTTACTATAATTTTTTAAAGATTCATCCAAAATAAGCATAAAAAGAAAAGGAGGAAAACCACTAAGAGAAACTAGCTAGGATGGTCATGTATCCGGTATCATGAGTCCAAGGAGTCAAAATACCCACTTTTCGAATTCAAGATGAAAAATGTAAACTCCACCCACACTTAGGGCAACGTATCAGATGGAAATCAACCTCTTCGTGCAACCGTACATACTTCTAATCTGGGCCATAGGATCAACATCCAAGGGACATTGGGGTCGGATAATTTTACACTTAACTGCCCGCTTCTAATCACACTTTTGCGAATCCCTTCCCACCCCTTGTGCACCTCCTTGGATGTTAATCCTTACTGATTAGAAGTTTGCACGGTTGCATGAAAAGCTTGATTTGCGCTAGAGACGGGTAAATAGATTTTTTTTTTGCAAAATAAAACCTCTGCAGCCCACCTTCGCCCTCCGCCAGCCCACACACGGCCCAAACTCGGCAGCCAGCTCTGACGATGCCGGCGAAAGCTATATATCACGCGCGCTGCAAAACATGTATCCATCACCTGAACGAGCAGCGGTGATACACGGTGGAGTAAATCGGCCCATTTAATACTTATTGCTGGTATTGTCACATCAACTTGGCCCACACGGTCCATGCATGCAATCATGTAGCAGTAGACCTAGGCCCTATTAGGGTGAGATAGTGCGTGCGTGGCTGTAGCTGATGGAGCCTAGGCTTCAATTCATTGTTTGTTTTTTTCTTTTCCTGACTTTTTGCATGTGAGACCGAGCATTTTCCTTTTCTTCATTATGTTTATTTACCGATTCTATCTATTTGTTTTCTTCTAAATTTTATTTTCATTCCTTTACTGTGCAATTCTTAGTATGTATATTATTTATTCTTTTCTCTTTACTCCTTTATTATCATTCTATACCTTATGTAGTATTGCTTATTCAAGATGCAATTTTTATTTTTAATAATTTATTTCATTCATCTTTATTTCTTGTCCAATTGAAGTCTTATTTATTCCCATTGAAGACTAATTCATAGTCAGTGTATATTGATTTATTTGTATTATCGACTTATTAGTTGGTGACGTCATGTGCACATATCTTGTACGCCCGCTGTATAATCTATTTCTTTATGTTCCATTTTTATTTTACTTTTTGATTATTATTGGATGTGTTATTTTATTTGTTTGAATTTGTCTTCTACAATCAGTTTAATTTATCCATATTTCTAATAACCGATCTTTAATAATAATTTATTTGTCATGTGTTTGTTTCAAATGTATTTATATTTATTCTTTCAGTTCATATAATCTGTTCTAGGGATATTATTTTTTTGTTTGATGAGTTCATATAATTTGTTCTATGCGTGAAATTTTTTGTTCCGTGAGTTTGTATAATTTGCTCCGGGAATACATATATTTGTTCTGTGAGTTTGTGTAATTTGTTTATAATACTAAATTATTTGTTCCGTTTGTAGACTGAATTGTTCGGCAATGTTAACTCTCTTGTTTGTAATATTTATTTTCTATTATTTATTTTGAACAATCAAATATTAGCTATATTTAATGTTTTGTTCGTTGTACATTATTATTTGTTCGTGCGGTTATATTATTTGTTCCTAGAATCTGAAATTAACTATTTAGTGCTAAAAAAATAGTTTAAAAAATAGGGAAATTGGTGTTTTTACCCTTGCCGAGGAAGCCAATTGTGTTTTTACCCTTCTTTTTGTAACTTTGTGATTTTACCCTCACGTTTCAAAAATGAAGCTTCTATTTGCCCCTACTTTGAGTGTTTTTTAAGTGTAACTCTGTTAAATGAATTTAAAAGGTAATAAAATTTTTAAAAAAATCATAAAAATATGTAAGTACCCCTTATTCAACCATCCCAACCCTAGGTAACTATCTAAAACTCTCCTGCTCCTTTGCACCACCTCCACCTCCCTTCTAACCCTAGCAGCTTCTGCGGCCAATGGCAGCAAACTAGCATTCGCAGCGGCCGGTGAGCGCACATAGGGCGGTCGAGTATGCTTATGCAGACAGATTTGCTAAATGTGGTTGGACATAAAGTTTTTCTTTTGCAGTTAAATTGATGCCATTAGCTTTTTCTTATAAAATAGGGGTAAACTAAATCTTCAGTTTAAAAAAGCAGGGGCAAAATCACCAAGTTAAAAAAATAGGGGCAAAATCACCATTATCACTTAAAATAGAGGTATAAACGCAAAAGCCCCTTTATAAAATATCATGCAAATATAGATAAGTGTGGTCTTATTTTGAAGATCTTGTCATAAGAAATATAATGGTATAATTTAAATTTTATTTGGATGCTCGATTTAATAGTTATAGCTTTTTTAATCCCGTATCTATATGCATGTGGGTGATGTCACGGTACTCCTCTTCCGAATACATGCAGATTTTTCTCATTCAATATACATGCAAACGATTACCAGGGTGGGCCGATGGCCCGTTATACCGTTTCTTCATGTGGGTTGGCAGATTAATCACAATACCTTCAGGTGATGGGCTGCAAAAAAATCATCGCCTGAAGCGATGAATATTCACGCCCGCGGTTTTTTCTTTTTTATATTTAAAAAAATTAGAATTTCAAAAATATATGTCCGTTTTGGAAAATTTGAAAAATATACCCCGGTCGCCCTCCCATAGGGCGACAGGCCCAAAGTGTAATTTTTTTTTTTCAAATTCGCAATGAGGTCTCTGGGAAAAAAAAGGCCCTGTCGCCCCCCAACGGGCGACAGGGGCCTGTCGCCCAGCCCTGGGGCGACAGGGGCCTGTCCCCCCCCCCCCCCCGCCGTATGCCACCATTCCCTTTGTGATTTGAGCCTAAAAATTCAGAAAAAAAGCCAGCCTTAGCCGCCATTATGAAAAAACACTGGAGTGGTTGCCGTGTTTTCACATCTTTTTGAAATGGTGGAAGTGCACTGCTATTGGGTCACATATGTCTGTGCAAAGAATGCGATATTTGGGAATTCCGTGATCGCCGTGCTGAGCAGTGGCAACTTGTGATCTCGTACTCGCAGCTAGATACACTATAGTTCCTATTTTGAGCTATTCGAATGTGTAGTCGTCCTCATCATCGGCGGGATCTCGGCCGCTAACTCCTACCGCACCTAACTTGTCCTTCGTTAAATCACGGAAAAAAATCGCAAGAACTTCCCTTATTTAACGAGCATTATGGAACCCCCAAACATAACAAGTTCACATCAATAGTATTTATAGAAACAAATGACAAGTAAACTAGCACAATCATAAACATCGGATACAAATAAGAGGTCCACTACTATCTCATTATAAATAAATATCAGATATATCTAACCACCCCTAGGGCGTCGGACCCTCTTAGCCCTCTGCTGGGCACGGACATGGCCCTCGGAGTAGGTGAGAACATCCGGAGACCTCACCTGTCGCTCAGGACGCGCAAGGGGCTGCGGTGTCTGCTGCTGAGAGATCCCAAGTGGTGCTCCTCCTAGCTGTGATCCCAAGGACCGACGTCAGCAGCATCGTGAAGTGCATTCTGAGGACACTTCTTGTAGTTGTGACTCAATGCTCCACATTGGCTGCAACGCTTTTGTGCCTTGCTTGCTTCCGACTCGTCCATACCATTCCGAATACGACGTGTCTGACGGCGGCCTTTGCCTTTCTTAGTGGCTGGATTAGGAATAAACATCTTATTCTCATTATCCTGAGTGAAAGGCCCCACAATTCCAATCCCGTATACCTCATGTCCCCATGTGGATACAGCTGTTTCCTTGCTAAAGTACGGTGAAACAAATAGTCCTGGCTGTAACGCAGACTCTGCACATGCCGCAATGAGATGGGAGCATGGCATATGCAATAACTTAGGCTTCATGCAGGAGCAGAAGGCTTTGCCATCAACTGTAATCAAACTCTCCTGTACCACCCTATCTTTACGGATACCACGGCCACTTCTATCCTTGCATAGAACCTCAAATCTATGCTCCATTGTACCTGTGGATATGACGCGGTGCAGTTTGGCCTTTTCAATCTTCTCTTGCATATATTGTGTCACTCTTTCACAAAACTAAATTTGGGGGTTGTTGATGTTTATGCTTGCAGCCGTGTAACGATCTCTGAAATACTTCATGCACCCATACATGATGAACTCAATAATTCCCACAAGTGGAAAGGCACGACAATAACGCATAACCATATTGAAACACTCTGCATGGTTCGTTGTCTGAATACCATACCATATTCCGTTGGTATCATAAAGGAATGACCATTTCTCTTTAGGTGCACCTCGAATCCAGTGTGAAAATGGCTTCTCAATTGAATCCCTAGCCTCTGCAGCCTGACTCGTGCCTGCTCCTGATGCCCTTACCTTCACTAGCTCTGCAGTCAACTGATCAAGCATCTGCCATAATGCATTGAATTTTCTCTATTGATTTTGGGTGCACAACCCCTTAAATAGGTTCTTAAGATCCTTGTTCTTGAAGTGTTCATAGAAGTTTGCACCCATATGCCTAATGCACCACCTGTTTTGGACATCAGGCCATAATGGAGGCGTTGTCGCAGTTCCACGTTGCAATTTCAGTATTGATTACAGGATACCTGCATGCCTATCACTAATAAGGCACACATCTGGACGTGCAGCAACAACATGAATCTTCACTCGTTCAAGGAACCAATACCGACTGTCTATATTCTCAATCTCAACAAATGCAAATGCGAGCGGAACAATTTGGTTGTTGCAATCTACACCGATTGCGGTGAGTATCTGACCTTTATACCTTCCAGTAAAAAATGTGCCATCAATGCAGATCACCGGAAGACAAAATTGAAATGCTCTAACACAAGCACCTATGCAAAAGAAGTCTCGTTGCATAATTCTTTGTCCCCTAGTCACGGCTGGTACAAGATATGTGTCATAAAAGCTTCCAGGATTTCTAGCAGCAACTTGGGATAACATACGAGGTAGGTTATCATATGATGTCTCGTATGTGCTGAACCGCATCTCGAACACCCTTTGTTTAGCCCGCCATGCCTTCAAATAACTGATGGTGTATTGGTAAGTCTGCTCAATGTGTCGAACAATCATTTTTGGCTCATAATTTAAGTTGTCCATAATAAACCCATACATTTGCTTTGCAACAAAGTCGCATGATATATTGCGATGCGAGGGAAGAACTTTTGACAGCAAACAAGTGTGCTCTGTGACAATGGAACATTTCCAGTTTGACTTTCATTTTCCCTTGAATGCATGTACTCGCCATGGACATCCAGCATTCACACACTTCACCTCATATTCTTTACTGCCAGACTTTACGACTCTGAATTCTCGTTTCAATGAGATTGCCCATAGTCTCACAGCATCTTTTACGGCTTCAATGTTTGGATATGTTGCACCTTGCACTACCTCGTTCTCTCTGTACTCCCACTCCTGATTTCGTACATCTTCTGCGACATGACTGCCAAAACCATGTTCTTTCCACGCTTTTGGCAATGAGTACTGTTCGTCATCAGATGAGTCCTCATATTCTTCTATCTCTTTTGCGGTTTGGTCTTCTGCCTCCATCTCGTCCACAATGCTATGTATCCTCTCTCCCTCATCAGCAAGGCCCTGTGGTCCCATGTTTTGGTTCTCTGTCTCTTTTGACTCATCTTGCTCAACATAATTGGTCTCTCTTTGAATACTCGGAGTTCCTTGATCTGCACAATGTTGGATTTCATTTTCTGTCTTCTCCCGGATTTGAACTGAATGGCCAGAGGCCACCCATGCTCTAGAGCTGCTTGCATGTACTTCTGCCAGTCATCAGTGCTGTGTATCATCATCAATTCCCATAATTCACTTTCTACCTCCCAATTAACAAGAGACTGGACAGTGATCACATGTGTCAACGGATCAACATGGAACCCACGCTGCAGCCACTTACATATGGAACCAAAACTCCTTTCCAGAGGTTTATCTATGCCGCTAGATGTGCGCTTAAAGTCAGAAAGATCTACTCCATTTGGCCCATACATAACATTGTATTCACCATAAAATACTTGAAATTGCATCTTGCTCGACATATCTGTATATCACATAATACTTATCGAGTTATACTCTTTACTTCACTACCTTTTTCAATAATCCGTAAAAACTAAGTATGAAATTCAACTACAACGTATAAGTATTCATAACTACGTGATGACACTCAAATTCTATACTGCATATGCCAAATTCTATTCTAAATCATAATTAATTTATAAACACGTTTCTAATAGTACTGCAATTGTAATAACAAATGCGTAGAACTAATTTTCTAAACTAATTTACTACTACGTAACTACAAACTAAAGTATCATTGAACTCCTACTTAAATGGTTCTACTATAGCACTAATTAAATTAAATTACTTACCCCTACTTAAATTACTCATATTTAAATACGTAGTACTTAAATGAAAAAATATATAATCTAAAAGTACTAACCTGCAGATCACAAGTGCTGAATCCGACAGGGCTTCGCCGCTTTCCTTCTCCTCACTCCTCTCGTTTTTTCTGGATTTTTGGTGGAATTTTCGGGCTCAAATGAGGAGGGAATGGGAGGGTTGGAGCTTTTATAGGGGGGATACCCTAGTCGCCCGCGGGGGGGGGGGGGGGGGGGCGACAGGCCCCCCTGCCGCGCCGTGGGCTGGGCCCAGCGGCGGTCGCCCGTTGGGGCGACAGGGCTTTTTTTTCCCAGGGACCTCATTGCGAATTTGGAAAAAAAAAATTTATACTTTGGGTCTCTCGCCCTATGGGAGGGCGACCGGGGTATATTTTTGAAATTTTCCAAAACGGACATATATTTTTGAAATTCTATTTTTTTTGAAATTTACACTTTGGGTCTGTCGCCCCCCCCAACGGGCGACAGGGGCCTGTCGCCCAGCCCTGGGGCGACAGGGGCCTGTCGCCCGTTGGGGGGGCGACAGACCCCCCCCCCCCCCCGCCGTATGCCACCATTCTCTTTGTGATTTGAGCCTAAAAATTCAGAAAAAAAGCCAGCCTTAGCCGCCATTATGAAAAAACACTGGAGTGGTTGCCGTGTTTTCACATCTTTTTGAAATGGTGGAAGTGCACTGCTATTGGGTCACATATGTCTGGGCAAAGAATGCGATATTTGGGAATTCCGTGATCGCCGTGCTGAGCAGTGGCAACTTGTGATCTCGTACTCGCAGCTAGATACACTATAGTTCCTATTTTGAGCTATTCGAATGTGTAGTCGTCCTCATCGTCGGCGGGATCTCGGCCGCTAACTCCTACCGCACCTAACTTGTCCTTCATTAAATCACGGAAAAAAATCGCAAGAACTTCCCTTATTTAACGAGCATTATGGAACCCCCAAACATAACAAGTTCACATCAATAGTATCTATAGAAACAAATGACAAGTAAACTAGCACAATCATAAACATCGGATACAAATAAGAGGTCCACTACTATCTCATTACAAATAAATATCAGATATATCTAACCACCCCTAGGGCGTCGGACCCTCTTAGCCCTCTGCTGGGCACGGACATGGCCCTCGGAGTAGGTGAGAACATCCAGAGACCTCACCTGTCGCTCAGGACGCGCAAGGGGCTGCGGTGTCTGCTGCTGAGAGATCCCAAGTGGTGCTCCTCCTAGCTGTGAATACCCCAAGACATCGGGGTCACCTTGCGCGGCAGGCTCTTCTGGAGACAAGCTGTCGAAGTCGTCTAAGGTGATGGTCTCGTTATCTGGTCAAAAGGAGGAAGAAGAAGGTCCGGCGCCCGCATCGGGGTAGAATCCTACGCAAAAAATGTGGATGTTAGCGTACGCTCGTATATTTTGCCATGACATGTAGAAACCGAAATATGAAACATAAACTAACCTGTGTAGGCCGGTATCTGTGGCCCCGGTACCATCCCTGGATATGGTCCGCCAACTGGTGCTGTCCCTCTAAACATTCCAGTATGGCCGAACGCAGTAGCTGGATCGTATCCTGTATGTGATATTAGTAAATATGTAGGAACACTTGATGTAAATTTAAAGAGATATGTACGTTACCTGCACTTGGGAAGAACTGCGACGTCGGCCCGTGCACGGTCGACGGACACGGGAACGACGACGAGGCCTGAGACGACCCGTGGCTGTCTTCGTACTGCACATGGGTTTCGAAGTTGTGCGCTACCTGACGCAACTGATCACGCTGCCTCGACCATGCCTCTGTCTGCTCAAACTGGGTCATTGGGGATCCGACACGTACCCTCGTCAAGTAAGTCGAGCAGTCCGTCTCCATCAAGTTGCAAAGACGAAGCTGCATCAATTCAGTAAAGGTACAGTTAGAAACACATGAATTATCTTATGAGTATGATTATATATATATATATATATATATATATATATATATATATATATATATATATATATATATATATATGCAAATATGATCAAGAGACTCACCGCGCCAGCTAGTGCCTCCACGTGGTGCCGGGCATAGCCATCCTGAGGCCTCGCCTGGTGTGGCTGCGGGTGAGTGTCAACAAAAACCAGACGAGCCCGAGTCCGGGGTAAGTACCAGGTGAGGTAAGCCCTAAAACAGCTATCTGTGTGTGGTCCTGTTGGATGGACCAAGTGCTCGTCTGCCTGTTCCCATTGGTCCACCCACGGCTGAATCTTGGTGAGCCAATCATCAGAGCACGGCAAGCCACTCCTTGACAACCTACAAAGTGGACCACGAAGAATCGTTAGATTCGACACGAATGTATGAGCCAAGTTCATTCATAATTACCTGTGGTCCTGGCGACTGACACGCTCCAACGAAGTGGGCACCGGAAACTCCTGGCGCTGCCCAAACTATCTCCTGACTCTCCAGGGGCAATATGCCTCAACCGCGATGTCATAAACCAGGACGGCGGAAGTAAGCCACAGGCTCGCATTCGCGGAGCAGTGCGAAGACAGGCCTGCTGGTGCACGGGTAGCCACAGCTTCTGGGCTGTAAGGCTCTCAGACAACGTCCTCGGGCGTCAGCATGTCGAGCTCCGAAACAAACTCAGGATATGCGCGTCTAACCCGCGCATGTGCCCAGGACCTCTGCATTCCGAATAAGTAAAATTAAAAGTGCGCTAATACATCATGTAACAATGAATAACAAAATTAGGTTTGTTGCGAACATACCTGACGCCAGATCCAGATAGTTCCCATAGTGGGCCTCTTGTCCTCCTCGTCGCCGTACATGCCCCCGTGGTAAGGCTCGTGGCTGACCAAGAAGCGACCAACGGCTAGCCTCTCGTACGACCAAAGCTGTAGCAGTAGTGGGCACCCTGACAGGATAGCGTTCCCATGTGTCTTCATGCACCCATCGCAGAGTCCACGGTAAGTGGCTGCAAGTACCGCCTCACCCCAGCTGTAGGGCGGTACGTCCTCGTCCCCATCCGCAATCTCCCGTGCATACGGAAGGAGAATCCTATCGACCGAGTTGCCATGAGTGTTGTTGAACATGATGTAACCAAACAACCAAAGTAGGTACGCCTCCAGCGATCTGGTCACACTGTACTCGTCGGCATCCGCAGCCAACAAGGCAGGCTGCATAAACAATTAAGATTAATGGTTTCAACTGGCAATGGAACATGTGAATTGTAACAATTAAATTTATATATGCAATGAATACGTACTGTAAACTGTAGGAACCAGGTCTTCGAAGGACCTGATGCTCGCGGGTGCGGGTTGATCGGACCTGCTTCGTCCACGCGGTCAACCAGGGCAAAACGGGCCTCCAGCTCATCCTTCCACGAGGCCGCCACCACACGCGGACCTACAGCCTCCCCGACGATAGGGAGGCCGAGGAGGTAGGCCACGTCCTGCAGCCTAGGAGTCATCTCCCCACACGGGAGGTGGAACGTGTGTGTCTCCGGCCTCCATCTGTCAACGAGCGCCGTCAGGAGGGATCGGTCGAGCTGAATAGGCCCAACCTCGACAAGACGCCTCAGAGTCAGTAGGCCGGCCTCACGTAACCTGAAAAAAAACAAAAAATGTCGAAACAAAAGAATACCGACGAATACAAAAGTGATAAACAATAATATTTCATTACATACCGGTCACACCAATCGTGGTGTATAGAGATCGCCTCGCCGGGTGGACGAGGACGTAGCACCTCTAGGGCTCGGTGCTCAACAGCTGCAAAGTAAGACCTGTGGCTCGAGTCGATCACTGGGTCTAGCAAGGAGTCCATCTCCATACCTGCATTCAAAAATATATGAGAACACATAGGTAAATATATATTTCATACAAACTGGACACATAAATACAATAATATTTCATTACATACCTGCCATATTTCATTACTACATATTACAAATAATGAAATACAATTGTGGATCATGACACCGAATGCCTTCCACGAGCAATTCTCGCCGATGCTCGTCTGAACGTAGGAGGTGCTCCATCTCTGGGATTTCCGGAAGGACCGACGTCAGCAGCATCGTGAAGTGCATTCTGAGGACACTTCTTGTAGTTGTGACTCAATGCTCCACATTGGCTGCAACGCTTTTGTGCCTTGCTTGCTTCTGACTCGTCCATACCATTCCGAATACGACGTGTCTGACGGCGGCCTTTGCCTTTCTTAGTGGCTGGATCAGGAATAAACATCTTATTCTCATTATCCTGAGTGAAAGGCCCCACAATTCCAATCCCGTATACCTCATGTCCCCATGTGGATACAGCTGTTTCCTTGCTAAAGTATGGTGAAACAAATAGTCCTGGCTGTAACGCAGACTCTGCACATGCCGCAATGAGATGGGAGCATGACATATGCAATAACTTAGGCTTCATGCAGGAGCAGAAGGCTTTGCCATCAACTGTAATCAAACTCTCCTGTACCACCCTATCTTTACGGATACCACGGCCACTTCTATCCTTGCATAGAACCTCAAATCTATGCTCCATTGTACCTGTGGATATGACGCGGTGCAGTTTGGCCTTTTCAATCTTCTCTTGCATATATTGTGTCACTCTTTTGCAAAACTGAATTTGGGGGTTGTTGATGTTTATGCTTGCAGCCGTGTAACGCTCTCTGAAATACTTCATGCACCCATACATGATGAACTCAACAATTCCCACAAGTGGAAAGGCACGACAAGAACGCATAACCATATTGAAACACTCTGCATGGTTCGTTGTCTGAATACCATACCGTATTCCGTTGGTATCATAAAGGAATGACCATTTCTCCTTAGGTGCACCTCGAATCCAGTGTGAAAATGGCTTCTCAATTGAATCCCTAGCCTCTGCAGCCTGACTCGTGCCTGCTCCTGATGCCCTTACCTTCACTAGCTCTGCAGTCAACTGATCAAGCATCTGCCATAATGCATTGAATTTTCTCTGTTGATTTTGGGTGCACAACCCCTTAAATAGGTTCTTAAGATCCTTGTTCTTGAAGTGTTCATAGAAGTTTGCACCCATATGCCTAATGCACCACCTGTTTTGGACATCAGGCCATAATGGAGGCGTTGTCGCAGTTCCACGTTGCAATTTCAGTATTGATTGCAGGATACCTGCATGCTTATCACTAATAAGGCACACATCTGGACATGCAGCAACAACATGAATCTTCACTCGTTCAAGGAACCAATACCAACTGTCTATATTCTCAATCTCAACAAATGCAAATGCGAGCGGAACAATTTGGTTATTGCAATCTACACCGATTGCGGTGAGTATCTGACCTTTATACCTTCCAGTCAAAAATGTGCCATCAATGCAGATCACCGGAAGACAAAATTGAAATGCTCTAACATAAGCACCTATGCAAAAGAAGGCTCGTTGCATAATTCTTTGTCCCCTAGTCACGGCTGGTACAAGGTATGTGTCATAAAAGCTTCCAGGATTTCTAGCAGCAACTTGGGATAACATACGAGGTAGGTTATCATATGATGTCTCGTATGTGCCGAACCGCATCTCGAACACCCTTTGTTTAGCCCGCCATGCCTTCAAATAACTGATGGTGTACTGGTAAGTCTGCTCAATGTGTCGAACAATCATTTTTGGCTCATAATTTAGATTGTCCATAATAAACCCATACATTTGCTTTGCAACAAAGTAGCATGATATATTGCGATACGAGGGAAGAACTTTTGACAGCAAACAAGTGTGCTCTGTGACAATGGAACATTTCCAGTTTGACTTCCATTTTCCCTTGAATGCATGTACTCGCCATGGACATCCAGCATTCACACACTTCACCTCATATTCTTTACTGCCAGACTTTACGACTCTGAATTCTCGTTTCAATGAGATTGCCCATAGTCTCACAGCATCTTTTACGGCTTCAATGTTTGGATATGTTGCACCTTGCACTACCTCGTTCTCTCTGTACTCCCACTCCTGATTTCGTACATCTTCTGCGACATGACTGCCAAAACCATGTTCTTTCCACGCTTTTGGCAATGAGTACTGTTCGTCATCAGATGAGTCCTCATATTCTTCTATCTCTATTGCGGTTTGGTCTTCTGCCTCCATCTCGTCCACAATGCTATGTATCCTCTCTCCCTCATCAGCAAGGCCCTGTGGTCCCATGTTTTGGTTCTCTGTCTCTTTTGACTCATCTTGCTCAACATAATTGGTCTCTCTTTGAATACTCGGAGTTCCTTGATCTGCACAATGTTGGATTTCATTTTCTGTCTTCTCCCGGATTTGAACAAGAATGGCCAGAGGCCACCCATGCTCTAGAGCTGCTTGCATGTACTTCTGCCAGTCATCAGTGCTGTGTATCATCATCAATTCCCATAATTCACTTTCTACCTCCCAATTAACAAGAGACTGGACAGTGATCACATGTGTCAATGGATCAACATGGAACCCACGCTGCAGCCACTTACATATGGAACCAAAACTCCTTTCCAGAGGTTTATCTATGCCGCTAGATGTGCGCTTAAAGTCAGAAAGATCTACTCCATTTGGCCCATACATAACATTGTATTCACCATAAAATACTTGAAACTGCATCTTGCTCGACATATCTGTATATCACATAATACTTATCGAGTTATACTCTTTACTTCACTACCTTTTTCAATAATCCGTAAAAACTAAGTATGAAATTCAACTACAACGTATAAGTATTCATAACTACGTGATGACACTCAAATTCTATACTGCATATGCCAAATTCTATTCTAAATCATAATTAATTTATAAACACGTTTCTAATAGTACTGCAATTGTAATAATAAATGCGTAGAACTAATTTTCTAAACTAATTTACTACTACGTAACTACAAACTAAAGTATCATTGAACTCCTACTTAAATGGTTCTACTATAGCACTAATTAAATTAAATTACTTACCCCTACTTAAATTACTCATATTTAAATATGTAGTACTTAAATGAAAAAATATATAATCTAAATGTACTAACCTGCAGATCACAAGTGCTGAATCCGACAGGGCTTCGCCGCTTTCCTTCTCCTCACTCCTCTCGTTTTTTCTGGATTTTTGGTGGAATTTTCGGACTCAAATGAGGAGGGAAGGGGAGGGCTGGAGCTTTTATAGGGGGATACCCTGGTCGCCCGCGGGGGGGGGGGCGACAGGCCCCCCTGCCGCGCCGTGGGCTAGGCCCAGCGGCGGTCGCCCGTTGGGGCGACAAGGCTTTTTTTCCCAGGGACCTCATTGCGAATTTGGAAAAAAAATTACACTTTGGGTCTGTCGCCCTATGGGAGGGCGACCGGGGTATATTTTTGAAATTTTCCAAAACGGACATATATTTTTGAAATTCTAATTTTTTTTAAATATAAAAAAGAAAAAACCGCTTCACGCCCGACGGTGCCCGCCTGCCTCCCCTCCCCGGTTCCCCCACAACGCCCAAGCCCAACGGCCCAGCGCCCCAGCCACTGAGCCACCCGCCCGTCTCCCCACTGCCCCGAGCCCCCGAGCTGCGCAGGGCCAGGCTCCGGAGTCCGGCCGCGCGCCGCCGCCGCGCCGCGCCGCGCCGAGCAGCCAGCCAGCCAGAGGCGACGGCTGACGTCCCGAGCCTAGGTAGCATCCTCTAACCCAGGCGAACATGCCAGTGAAGTGAACCAAGGTGAGGATTGACGAATTGTCCGTATTCTGTGAAAAATGTGTCATTGCAATTTTCGATTACTTATGAATTTATGCAAAATCAGAAGCAATGCAGTGAGGAATTTTTGAGCTATAAATCTATACTTTAGGCTATAAAAAATGGTCTTTAAAAATTTTCAATACACATACCCCCAAATCCTGGGCCTAGCAAGCCTAATTTTTCTATATTACCATTTCAACTGATTGGCTGCAGGGTTGATCGGCGTTAACTGAGTCAGATTGTTTGTTCGCTGGGGAGTGCGAGCTTAATCAGCCACCATGGATGGTAAGGGCGCTTCGTCTCTTTCATGGCGCCCCCCCCCCCCCCCCCCCCTACATGCGCTGTCATGTGTCAGTATTTGGGAGTAAGCTGTGTTGGGTTTTCGGTGATTTTAAGTAAGATTATCATAAATGCTCCGCAAGCTAGGGTGTCGAACTCTTGTGCTAACCAAGCATCAGTTAGGTTAGATTCGGGACAGAAAATAGAGCTCTAGCACTAGCATATAATCTGGAATTATGGTTGCACTTGCACAGTAGTGATGTTTCATTACAGGAGTACAGAAGGGGAATGATGTGCAACGCGAATTGTACAAAATAGCTTTCCTATTTACAAATGGATTGAGCAGTACATGATAAAAAGTTCCCCTTTCTGCTTATTATGCAATAATTAGATCATTGCTATCTAGAGAAGCAGGGAAACAGTTAGAATAATCATAATACTACACAGCTTTGCTGAATTGTATCACAGTTCGCACCTTTCAATTGTGTGACCTGAGTATAGCTTCCACTTCACGTTGTCAATGTCTCATGACTATTTTTCAAACAGTCGATAAGCAAGAAACAATGGAGGAGACCATCCTTGTTGGTGATGATCTCATGCGAGGGCCACCATCACCTGTCATACCGAAAGAGATTGCATCACATGTCCTTGAAGGCGTTGAGCTTTGTGATGGTATACTAAGGAATCTTTTCTTATGTGAGTAATTGCTTTTCTCTTACATCGATATTATGTTTCTCGTATTCCTTGTGCATTTATGCGGAAAAGTTTTGAGAAAAACGTCATTTCTGTTCTCCAGGCCTACAGATAAATGATATTGAGCCATTCTGCCAAGATGAAATTGTGTTATACCGACAATGTGCTGAGAAAAGGGTTAGTTATATTAAAACCATTTGCCTGTTATCTGATTTTGTTTGGTGTTTATTCAACCGTGTAGCATTGCATCTTATTATAACAGGATAAGGAAATAAGAGAACGGATGCAAGATAGTGAATATAAACTGGGCTTTTCGATGCCTCTGGAGGAAGCAAAGGAGAGAGCTACCCAACTCCAATCAGAAGTCACGCTGCTAGAAAGGTAGTTTAGTAATTGATGATTTTGCCTGTTACACTACCATAGCATCATCATGTCACGAGTCCTGTCTCCTAGATGAACATTCGAGTTTTTTCTTTCTCATAAGAACTAGTAAACTAGACAGGGAGCAGGAGAAAAGTGGCAGGAGCATGGTAGTATAGTCTCTGACTTCATCCCTTGATCCGTTAATCCATTTGATGGCTACACAGAAGACAGCTCTTTGCTTTTATCATGCTTTGACGGTCACCATACCTATTAGACTTAACTGGCTTTATGATATTATTAGCAAACTTTATGTAGGAAATGAGCCCTGCATGAGCAAAAGCTTATACGACACTACTGGGGGTGAATTGGGTAGTTTGTGGAGAGATAGATATAGTAACCATGCTGAGAATGCAGACAAAAAGTTATATTGAGTAACTCTCCAATTTAGAAGGAGGCTAGTGTGTTTTTCCCATCCAAAACATTCAAGCTCTTAGTTGGCAATAATGGATCACAACACACAATGCACGTTAGTTTTATTCTGCCAAATACATAGTCGCTTATTTTCTTATACTTTGTACTTTCAGACTAAATTGCTACCCTAACTCATAAAGATTGGTGGCTGATGCCAACAGAATCATAAAAAAAGAATACTCATATAAAAGGTGCTGTTTCAGTACACTTAGTACTTTTAGATTGAATATCTGCACAGTTCCTGCTTGGTGTACTACAGGCTATCAGGCTTATGAGTAACACCTGACCTTCCAAATGAATCACCAGTTAAACTACCTGCTGTTGATGTTTTAGTACAGTATTTGTCGTTTCTCTTCTATAAGTCATATTTTGCTAAGCACAGGAATTAGGAAGTCACAAGCAAAAAGAATGTAGATTGGCATGGCCAGGATATCCTTGGTTTTAGATCTCTTGTGCCTAAGAGAGAATAGTTAGTGTGGATGTTACTCATGAATGCTGAGGGGTCAAAATAAACCTCTAAATGAAAGTGGGCAAAACGGAGAAAAATTTACCAAATCTGCATTTGAATCTGGTATTTTAAAATAACATCAGGAAACTTACAGGCATTACATTTTAAAATGGAGGCCTTGTGTGGGTAAGCTACATTTTTTAATTTACTGTTAGGTACAATACAGTAAAACAGCAGGTATTATGAATCGTAGTGAATTTCCTATTAATTCATTCACAAGTCTTTAAATTCTGCTTGTGTCGGGTCTTATACCTCTATGTAGGCGCATGATTCTTGCAAGTGGACTTGAGGGTATGGAAGGATTTCGGCAGGGATGGAGCTTGCACGGGCAGCTTGAAGATACAAGGTAGTTATTTTGATTCTGTATGAGTCATATAATAACTTGTGCTCATTATGGTCTTTATAATGGGAAAGTTGCCTTGTAAAATGAACCATGAGAATGTAGTGGACTTCAAACTTCAGATTCATGGAATGGCAATAACTCAAAGTTGGCATCTTCTTAATTTACAATAATGGGTCTAATTTACCAAATCACATATCTGAAAGATCTTACCAAATTATTCTGTTGGGTCTGGTTAGCCTCTTAGTTAAGTTGTATGAGCAGAATTGCTCTGTGATCATTTAACTGCAAAACTTAATTGAGCGTTTTTGTAGCGGGACATGATTGAACTGACTGGCCTTGCTCTTTTATCTTCTTAATCAATATCTGTTATTTCAGTTCCACTGTGGTTTTTGCCATCATATTATAATCATGCCATTTTCTCTGGCACAGCTTGCTCTAGAGTGTAGACTACTATGATTATTTAAAGCAGGTTACTGAGCTTGTGTTACTTGCTTCAAATGAAATTGTCCATTGTTTGAGGGGATAAATCAAACTTATTTCTTAAACATGATCAGCTTGTGTTTTCTGTTCTACTTTACAATCTCGTCTTTGCAGGAAAAGACTTGAGGCACTGAACCATGGCATTGGAAAAAGAGACAACCAAAGCTCTACGGGGGAAGGGACAAAATCAGCTCCAGCTGGGAAGAGGTGGTTCTTTTGGTAGGTTAGTATTGTGTTCCCAAGGTGTGCAAGCTATAGCTTAAGATATAGGAGTATTAATTGCAACATCACTCACTTATTAATTTCTGCAATACCCCGAACCAGCCATTGTATTTGCTAGTGAATGGATTTGAAAATACGGGGATCAATTAAAAGTGTAGACTTTAAAACCATTTGTGGCGATGTACATGTATTCTCTGCTCATTTTTCCCATACATCTGTTCCAGCGCCTATTCATGAGTTATCGACAATCTTTGATTGTTTCTTTATCAGTGGAGTAGGTTGTCTTGTATACTCTACCCTGTGCTTGCCGCGGATTTACAGAATGCGCTGTGCAGGGTCTGCAAACCCCAAAGGCATCCCCGTCCAGCTGTACAACTATTTTGATCCAGATGTTGCGGATAACTTATTAGCTTCCTTTGAGCAACTTCCTGAAGCAAGATGGCAACTGGTAGAGCTATAATATGTTTACACTCTGCACCTCTATGGTCGTGCCCTATACACCCCTCTAAAGAGTGTACCGTACTAATGTCTTCTGCTTCTCAACTCTCCAGATGAAACCTTACTCCGAAGATTCCATTGTTTTTGTCACGAGACATGTCTGGATTGCTCACTTTGATCTCAACGTACTACTAGTTTGTTGCCTGCTTTTGATTTTCTGAACTCGAGTTGCTGGATCGTTTGCGTTTTTCTTCTCTTTTCTTGGTCTCCTTTATATTGGACATGATGTTTTTTCTTTCTGGCGTTGACGATCATGGTTCATGGAACAGCTACGCAGATGCTGGCCAATGGCCATCTAGATTCTGTTGCAGTAACGTAGAGAAGGCGGCACTCAACACCAGGACCTAGAAGGCGACAAAAAGAACAGGCACCCAGATTTCATTCAGCTGTTCTGCTCATCTCCTGACCATTGATCTCTCTCGCCATCTCGCCCGGCGTTGCCCGGCTTGACAAGCATGGAATCCTTTCATGTGGAGCGGCGAGCGCGGAACAGTTGACTTGCCGAGACTTGATCCGCCAAAAGCCATGCTTGGTTCCAACGACACTCGTTTGGTCAGAGCCTCAGAGACAGCGCACGCACCCATCGTCCTCTCCCGGCTACAAGAAGGCGTTCGTGCACGCGCACACCGTACCACAAACACCAGCGTAGGTGTCCACCTTTACCTGTCCTGCCATCGTCTCCTCTCTCCTCGGCATCACCCAGCAACCAGACTGATCGAGATGGCGTCCGTCCGGCTGTTCCCGGCGGCGGCGGCGCTGCTCGCCTTCCTGGTCGCGGCGGTGGGCGCCCAGCCGATGGACCCTGGCCAGCCGGACAACCCCCTCCTGTCTGACCCGGACGTGATCCCCGTCTACATGAGCCCCGGCTCGCCGCCCACCTACGTGAGCTGCTACAACAACACCCATGGCCAGCAAGGGTCGGAGCCCATGTGCTCCGTCCTCGTCCGCAACTGCCCCCGCGGCTGCCGCGACACCTGCTACATCCACTGCCCCTCCTGCAAGCGCGTCTGCCGTAAGCGCCGCCCGATGATCTTGCGATCGAGCATGCCACGACTTACCTCCCTTGCGCAGAGATTTGATTTAATTTTGATGGGTTTTTGATCGATCGATGGAGCAGTGTGCGAGCTGACCGGGACGGAGTGCTACGACCCGCGCTTCGTCGGCGGCGACGGCAACAAGTTCCTGTTCCACGGCCGCCGGGACGCCGCCTTCTGCCTGGTCTCCGACGCCAACCTGCACATCAACGCGCACTTCATCGGCAAGCGCGGCGGCGCGCGGGACTTCACGTGGGTGCAGGCGCTGGGCATCCGCTTCGGCGGCCACCGCCTGTACCTCGGCGTCCGGCGGACGGCAGCCTGGGACGCCGCCGTGGACCGCCTCGCCATCGCCTTCGACGGCGCGCCCGTGCCGCTGGACGCCGCCGCCGGCGCCAGCTGGAGCCCCGCCGCGGCGCCCGCGCTGTCCGTGTTCCGCACGGGCGCCGCCAACGGCGTCGTGGTGCGCCTGGACGGGCGGTTCAGGATCGTGGCCGACGCGGTGCCCGTCACGGAGGAGGACTCGAGGGCGCACGGCTACGGCCTGGCCCCCGAGGACGGCAGCCTCGCGCACCTCAACGTGGCCTTCAAGTTCTACGCCCTCAGCGCCGACGTGCACGGCGTGCTGGGCCAGACCTACCGCCCGGGCTACGTGGGCGCCGGGGTGGACGTCGGCGCCAGGGTCCCCGTCATGGGCGGCGCCAGCAGGTACCAGGTGTCCGACATCTTCGCCACGGACTGCGAGGTGGGGCGGTTCGCCGGTGACGACGACGGGCTCGCCGGCGCCGGGCCCATGGACATCATCGAGGAGCCGGCCGCCGCGCTCTGCGGCAGCGGGAAGGGCGGGGCCGGCCTGGTCTGCAAGAAGTGAGGCCGGCGGCGAGCGAGTTCACAGTGACAAAAGAGATGCACCTGCTGGTTTAGTGTTGTTCTTTTTTGGGTTCTCGTGTCTAATTGCGTACGTGCCTGCTGACATGGCTGCTGGAGCTACCATACCAAGAGGTAGTACTAGTCAGTCTGGTAGTAGTTCTATGTGCGGCGAACGAATTAAAGACGTGGTGTGACGTGTCATGTGTTGGTCAGTCGTGACCGTGGGCAACGATGGAGAAGTGGCATGTTGCTCCGGTTTAGTGTTGTTCTTTTTTTACAGGAAGCAAGAAAAATTCTCAACAAATTACGGCTTCTGACAATTACTGTGATTTTGTACCAAGCATGTCATGTGATTGGCATCCCAATTCAAACCAGATGTCAAGGATTTTTGGTAGATTACTGCTGCACATATCCAACTAGCTCCGCCTCTCATCGCTGGATAAGCACTTGGTTTAGCTTATCTGATCTCTGCGTAAACGCAGCAGTAGACTAGTGCCTGTTCTGCAAGCCCGGGCTCAGCGATTCCTTCCTGTGCCTGCAAGGCAGAACACAATGCACACCCGCACCCTTTGCGCACGCTCTCTCTCTGGTCCTCAAGATCTAGCCAAGCAAATTCCTTGCGTGGCCTGGTACCAAGCGACACCTCGCGGCTAGCAGCACAACCAACAGCCTCCGCGGAGGAACAGGCGAGCGACCGAGCAGCGCGATGGCGGGAGAGGCGCCGGTGCCTGGCGCGCGCCGGCGATCGGAGCCGGTTCGGTCTCCACAACGCGAGACAAGAAAAAGACGGACCCGCCGACGCCTCGTCCGCAGCCTCCTCCTGCTGCTCGGCCTCCTCGCCTTCCTCCTCTACCTGCGGTGGCGGCGGCGGCGGCGCGCCGTACGGAGCCGGGGGAGCAGCCGGCGGCGCGAGCGGGACGTCGTCGTCCAAGAATAGCCGGGCGCGGGCCACAGCCATCATATCTTGCCAAGGCCGCGCGCCCTGGAACGGCAGCTCCTGAATTCTGAACTCCGTCTGACGATTATTACCTCCTTATTTACTAGGCATTGGAAAGTAGTAGTAGTAGTAGTAGTATATATTCTGAGAGTTTACTACCTCCTTAGAGTTTTGAAGCATCCTTCCACAAGTTTTACTGATCCATGTAAATTAAGTTCAATGAGTTTGATTTGTTCCCAAGAGAAATTAACCCCTCCGGCCATTTTCACCCTCGTTGCAATGCTTGAAGCAGAAATGCAGAATCCAATGTGCTGCACCACACAACGTTGCCTTGGTCTGGCTGCTGTGTCCGTGTGTCGTCTCTACGATTCCAGTCAATAGAACCTACATTTCTATCCTTTCGAAGAAAAAAAGAACCTACATTTCTAATGTACGATTTATATGTTTAAGATTCTACAATTCCGATCTTACCTCGACCAAGGTCACCATTTTGATCTAAAATCTACAAATTTGACAACCTTGGTGATGTTGAATCCATTTGTATCCGATGCATCCATTTGTATCGGATCGCAATTTATTATCAAGCTCCGTCTATTTTTTTCCTAAACCGAGAGAGAATGAAATTGGGGAAGAGATTCAAGCGGCATTGGGGGTCATCTGTCCACATGTAGGATCAAGGTGAACAATGTCGCGCGCGAGCACATGCGCTAGTAGTCTTAGATTTGCGACGGTTTTATTTTCTCAGTAGTGTGACAAAAAGAACATGTCTCCTTAGGCATCAAAATAAGGTGTTGTCCGGTTGATGAATAAAAATGTAGGAGGAAATATTATAAAGTTAATACTATTATTTTTTTGCATAATAAAATAAGTGAAGGAATTATTTTAGGTCATATGAAGTCTAGAGATTTTTAATATAAATTATAATAATATATTTTAGAATATAAAATTGATTGGGGACCCCCCCTAATTTTTACATATCATGTTATCATGGCCTCTTTGCAGTTTGATTTTTAGTGTATTTTGTTCTTGTACTTATACTCATGTTGAACTCTAACAGTAATTTTACTCTTATTTTTTAAAATTTTTATTATCACTTATGCCCATGTATCGCGGCCGTTGTCATATGACCTGCACTACTTGTTGAGCTCTTTCGTTCTCGTGCTCTATGATGCGGCGAACTATCACCTCAATGGAGACCGAGAGGAAGTTAATGGCGGTTGTCATCGAAGAGAGGAAAATCAGATAAGAAGACAGTCATATGTAAGGGTCTAGTATGTGGGTAGGGGAGGGCTCAAGCCCCCCTCCCCCTCCAGCTAGAGCTCTGTGGAGGTAGGACGAGAGAGGAAGGGAAATAGTGGTGAGTCGCAGAGACCAACAATAAGCCAATAAAATTTAGTAAAGACATGGTACCAGCCGGCCGTACTAATGTGCGTTCGCACGGCCGACTCGATCCAGCCACTTCCCCGCAACCTTTATCTTCTGTATGAGGTTCCCATTCCTCCTCCCCGTCCCTCCCCTCCCCCCCACCCCTCCCTTGCCGTGCCTTCATGATGCGTCCCCAATTCCCCGATCCCTCGTTGAGCTTGCGCCACCGCGACGGACACATAGCCCGCGCCGGCGCAACCGTCATCCTCGCCTTGGCCATCTGTTGCCTCCCGGTGGCCCCCGCTGGCGCACCGCCCCATCCACCATCCGCCATGGAAGCTTCGTGCCATCGTCGGCCAAGAGGCGGCCGCGGAGCCGCTGCCCAAGCTGGGGGCCGCGTGGCTGCGCCGAGGTGGCTAAGCAGGGCACCGCGCTTGCCGACGTCGTCGTGCCCGAGGAGGACCCCGCCCACGGGGTGGAGCCCAGCGGCGGTCCTCCCGGTTGTGCCCTCCCAGACGTTCTCCTCCACGATGCCGTCTCCTCATACGCGATGTTGCGCACACCGCCACGCTCGCGAATTCTCCAGCTGATCCCCTCATATATGTTACTTCCCAGGTCGGTTTCTTGTGCCTCCTCATTCATCCATCTAGTCTACTTTCATCGAGCTGGCTCTTGGAATTCATCTCGATCCCACTGTACTTAGGCTGTGTTCTCAGCGACAAGATAGCGTTCTTGCATCCGACGCAGTTCCGCTCGTTAGGCTGCGGCCTAGACGGCGATTCCTCGCCCCAAGCTCCAGCGTTCCAGTATGTGTGTTTCTAGTGTTTCTAGTGAGATCCTGCTGGAGCTCTACTGCGCTGCCCGAGACGCGTATAACAACTTGAGAAATGGCCCATTACAAGCGGCTCCTCTCATGAGCCACACCAAGGCGCTGCTTATACTTTGCCCTGACATGCTTACCCAATGGAACTTCATGTTTGCATTTTTTTCATGTTTCATTGATTTGTTGCTAGAAGATGGGGGAGCAATAATCTATCTTCTTTCTTGCAAGAAGATGGTTCTGTATGAGAAATATGATTTCACAAGGCTCAAGGATGAGCTGCAATTGTGTGCACTAATCCTTTCCTACTCACCGAACAACGAGAGCACATGGAGTCAAAGGTTACAAAAATGTAGGTGGAAATATTATAAAGTTAATACTACTATTTTTTGCATAGTAAAATAAGTGAAGGAATTATTTTAGGTCATATGACGTCTACAGATTTTTAATATAAATTATAATAATATATTTTAGAATATAAAATTGATTGGGGATGCATATGCCCACCCAATTTTACATATCATGTTATCATGGCCTCTTTGCAGTTTGATTTTAAGTGTATTTTGTTCTTGTACTTATACTTATGTTGAACTCTAACTGTGATTTTACTATTATTTTTTTTAAAAAATTATTGATTCTACTATCACTTATGCCCAGTATAACGACTCGTTGCCACGTGACTTGGCACTGCTTGTTGAACGTTCTTTTGTTCTCATGCTGTACGATGCAGCGAACTATCACCTAATGGAGATCGAGGGGAAGTTAATGGCGGTTGTCATTATTTGATGAAAATTAGATAAGATGGCAGTCATATCCAAGGGCGGACCCAGTAGGGGGCTAGAGCCCCCCCCCCCCCCTCCCTAGAGCTCTATGGAGGTGGGCAAGACGAGGAAGAGTAGGAAAGCCTATGAGAAAAGAAAGAAAAATATTGGTGACTCGCAAAAATAAACCAATAAAATTTTTGGTAAAGGATAATTTCTTTTTGCTTGGGGAAAAGGGTCACCTATAGATTCTCAACTCAATCACTATCCCGTAGTAATTGAAGTAAGTAGTCCAACTCCAAACGTATTGGCCGTCATTAAGTAGATTTGAAAAAATAGGTATGGACGAGAGTAACGAGGGTGAGGGAATAAATAATGATAATTTTGATTTGGGTATGGATGTGCATATTTGCTTTATTTTAAATTGGGTCTATATTATTATAATTATCAAATTTCGGAGATACACTATTATTTTTCACGATATTATAAAAGTGCCATTACAATTCCACACTTCCTAGAGATATACATTACCTCATCAACGTGTTTTTTAAAATTTATAAATCAAAATGCCCTCAATCTTCGTCCTGCTCCCCCCCCCTCCATGGCATCCGACTCCTACTCCACCAGCTCGCCACCTCTGCTCGTTGACGCTCCCCTTCACCGTGTTATCACCCTCTTCCTCCACTCCCCTGACCACCTCCTCGTTACCATCATGACGTGGCCGTCCTCTCCTGTCCCCCGCCGCCTTCGGGTGCTGCTGGCACAGCCCTGCCAGCGCAGCAGGCCGGCGGTCGAGCCAGACCGTGGCGGTTGGAGCATCACAAGCGGCAGGATGTGCTGCTCGTCGCCATACCTACAGCTGGTGCTGCCGCCGCCATTGAGGGACGTGCTGTCTCCGTTCACGCTGATAACATTCCCGCTGGAGCCTCCATGCTGGACGTTGCGGCAACACGCGGACATGACAGGGCGGGTCAGAGCGCTTGACTCCACGACTAGCCGGCGGCCGAGCCGGATGGTGGCACACGGATGCGTGGGGTCGGTCCGGAGCGCCGTACGTGCGTGACAGGCCGGGAGGAGGGCGCGCGGTGGACGCGTGGTCTAGGCCAGAGGATGGGCGACAAACATGGCAACATGATGTAGCTTTTCACTTCTGCAGAGAGGATGTGGAAAAATGAGATAGGGGTGGGAGGTTGAAGATAATGGCGTACCTAGTGGGTTGCTACATATGCCATGGTATATTTAAAATTCTAATATAAACTCATTAGCCATATAATTAAGATCTCATCATCAAGTAAAATATACAGATTATAGCAAATTATATATAAAAAATTGTTATGGCATATCCTTCTCTAAACTAGTCTATCAACCCGTGCTCCCGCACGGGCTAGTTAAAGATACCTAATAATTATCTACCTCACACTCTTTTTAACCAATTAAATATTCTAATTCAGTACTGCAAAGATATATATTTATCATTATGTAATTGTAATAAATGTGATAGGTTTAATTACTAACAATTTTTTTCTCACTTTGCATCACACCTCCATATATTTTTGATATGTGTTTAATTGAAAATTTTATTTGAGCTATGTGAACAATATGAAAATTGGTATTCTTATCTCTTCTCTTATACATGAATATATGGTGACAAACACATTATGGTTAGTATGTTTATATAAATAATAACATGAATAATAAAATAATAATGATAGGAATAGTAATTTAAAATTTTATATTGATGCACTTTAAGATTTTATTATAATAACATAATTTTGATTCAGATTTGGGGTTCATTTTAACTTTTTTATTATGTTATCATTGGATAATATATATGAAAATTTAGGGGGTTATTTGATATTATTTTGTAATGGCATAAATGGGTAAATTACATGAAGATTAGGGTGTTACTTTAGATTAATTTCTATAATGGCAGAGGTGGGTAATTTAGATACATGTTTAGGATAGTCTATTTTCATAATGGCAAAGGTGGGTAATTTATTGAAAAGATAATAGATCTAGTGGCTATTATGATTAGAATTGTTGAATTGATGGCCGAATGTTTCTGATTTTTATGAGAATTTGCACAATTTCTCTATTTTTTTAGACATGCCTCTTTGCGAACACAATGACAAAATCAAGGGCCCGATCGAGGCGCTACAACTCATCGTTCCATGAACCGCCGGCGGCGGCGTGGTCGCCCTGCTGCCGGCACGCGCTGTTGGCGGCCAGGCTCTCCAGCCAAAGCTCGTCGCGGACGACGGAGTCCGCGTCGTCGTTGCGGTGCCACGCCCAGTGCGCCGTGGTCGCGTTCACCACCCTCAGCCGCCCGTGCCCGAAGCTCGCCTCCCTCGTCACCGACAACGGCGCCAGCTTGTGGTTCTTCTCGAAGCTACAGACCCAACCAGCACGGCAAAATGAATCAACCAATGCGAGAAAAAAATGCAGCTTATTGTGTATGCTAAAATGGTGACAGGGTCATCATCTCGAATTGCTCACTCGAATGCAAGGCCTTCTCTGTTGCCGCCGTCGCCGATGGTGATGTACACGGGTCCGCACGGGTTCGCCTCGTTGTTGTACACCCTCGTCGGCAACAATTAACAATGCCGATGATCGGGAGGTGTCACCGGCTAAGAAAGAAACTCTGCATGAACTGATGACCGATAGACAGAAGGATCAATGGAGGGAGACTCACGAAGCGCTCGTAGGCATGGACGTGGCCGGCGAAGATGACGTCGACGCGGGCGTCGAAGAGCAGCCGCTCCATGGCCCCCCGCATGGCCTCGCCCTCCCCCTGGTGCGCGGCGTTGGTGTTGTACCAGGGCGCGTGCAGCAGCGCCACGACCCAGGGCGTGGCGCGGCGGTCCACGCCGGCGAGGTCCCGCGCCAGCCACCGGTGCTGGTCCGAGCCGGCGCCGAAGGGGGCGTACGAGCCCAGCATCACGACGTGCACGGCGCCGCCGGCGGCGTCGAAGGAGTAGTAGAGGTTGGACGGGGACCCGCTCTCCGCGTGCGGCGCCGGCCACCGCGCGCCGTACGCGGCGAACGGCGGCGGCGCGCCCGGGACCGGCGGCAGCGGCGCCGCCTCCACCTCGTGGTTCCCCTGCGTGACCATCCACGGCCGCCGGCTCGCGTGCCGCTGCACGAACCGCCCGAACGAGTCCCACAGAGGCTGCTGCGCGTCGGCGTACGCCAGGTCGCCCGGCACCAGCAGCATGTCGTAGTCCGTCTTGCCGGCGTGCGCCAGCGTCGACGCCGTCCACTCGGTCTGGCCCAGGTCCCCTGCAGCAGCGTTGTCCTTCCAGCCGTCAGATCAAGAGTCAACGCTCCGGTCAAGGCAGCGCTCCGCTCTTCCGTGTTCCGCATATATACCTACGAGGGCGAGCTCGATGGGCAGCGCGGCCGGCGGCGTCCTGAGGCTGAACTCTTCCCCGGCCATGCCGCACCGGTAGTAGTACACCGCGCCGGGCTCCAGGGGCCCGATCTTGACGTGGTGGATTTTGCCGGAGGAGTAGAGGAAGTATCGGTACGAGGTGTGGTCGCCGGTCGCCGTCGCGGTGTAGTTCCGGGAGGCCCGGCCGTACTCCACGACCGACGGCGCGCGCTTGTCGTCGGTGACCCACGACACCCTCATGTGCTTCGCCCCGACGGCCGATACGTGGACCTACTAGCACGGACACCGGCCATGCATGCATTCCCATCATCACATCAGGTGCTCAAAACTTGCATTGGCTTTTGCTAGCTTGTGCGCGTAATCCGTCGTGTGTCTAACCTGCTGGGGATGGGCGGCGGGCTCGGCGTGCTCCGTGAGGATGATCCGCCGGGACGGAGGCCGGACATACTCCTCCTCCTCCGCCGCCGCTGCCGCCGCCGCGGCCAACAGCGCGGCGCCGACGAGAGCTCGGGCAGCCAGGAGAACGCAGCGCGGCGTGCCCATCTTCTCCGGCAACGGGCGAGCGGCGGCGCAACCTGAGACGTCGATGGCCGAGCGTGCTGTTGTGCGTGCGTGGACCATCCATATAGGCATGCAGAGTGGGGGGCGGCGGCGATGGAACTGGGCGCTCTCGGGCGGCTCGGTGGTGGCGTCAAGGGATGGGAACGGCGTGACGCGACGCGCGGCCGGCCTGCGCTGTCGCGCAGGCTTTGGCTTGAAGCGTCGGGTGGCGCAGGCCGCCGCGGCAGGACGCTCTCCACCGCGCATCCTTCGCTTGGGGTGGACGTCTTCTGCGACCGTCGACCATCTCGCAGCTCGCGCGGACACATTCCTCGCTTGAAGCATCTGCACTGCGCCACCCGCCAATGCGGTGTTGGAGCAGGGCGCGGATCGGATGCAGCCGGTGGGGAAGATTCTGTGGTGCTGCGAGACTGGTCCTTTGGACATAGAAATGGTAGTAATCGCAGCCTGTACAGGCTGAAGTGAAGGAGATGCAAACATGGCTTGGTAAAAGGGACCCATAAGAAAGGAAAAGTCTTTTTGCCTTCCTGAACTTTGGACCGAGTTCGTTTTCTCTCTGAACTTTGAAAGGCGGCGGCGATGGAACTGGGCGCTCTCGGGCGGCTCGGTGGTGGCGTCAAGGGATGGGAACGGCGTGACGCGACGCGCGGCCGGCCTGCGCTGTCGCGCAGGCTTTGGCTTGAAGCGTCGGGTGGCGCAGGCCGCCGCGGCAGGACGCTCTCCACCGCGCATCCCTTCGCTTGGGGTGGACGTCTGCGACCGGTCGACCATCTCGCAGCTCGCGCGGACATTCCTCGCTTGAAGCATCTGCACTGCGCCACCGCCAATGCGGTGTTGGAGCAGGGCGCGGATCGGATGCAGCCAGTGGGGAAGATTCTGTGGTGCTGCGCGACTGTTCTTTGGACATAGAAATGGTAGTAATCGCAGCCTGTACAGGCTGATGTGAAGGAGATGCAAACATGGGCTTGGTAAAAGGGACCCATAAGAAAAGGAAAAAGTCTTTTTTGCCTTCCTGAACTTTGGACTGAGTTCGTTTTCTCTCTCTGAATTTTGAAACCGGTTGATCAACCTCCTCGGACTCTCGAAACCAATCGCACGACCTCCTTAAACGGGTTTGAAGGCAGTTTTACTATTTTTTTATGTTTATTTTAACTAAATCTTTGAAAAATCATAGTAAATCATAAAAAAATATAAAATAGAAAATTCAATTCTGTTGGACTCCACATGAGTAGATATACGCAGTGAACATATTATATGGTATACTTTAGTATAATTTTTTTGCTATATCTTTAGATATATATTTTTCTGTAATTAATTTATAGCTACAGTTTCCGTCATCCAATTATTGTGAAATTTTTATGGTGAGCTAATCATTATATGATTGAGCTGCAGTAAAAATTTTATGATTATTGAATCATGTATGATTGAGTTATAGCTGGTTCCGCCCTCAAATCCCGTAGTGGGCCGGTTTGTAGCTGGTTTATACGGTTCGGGCTTCGAAGAGGTTGGGCTTTACCGCTTTAGTTTGGTGGGAATGGGCCGGCTCTCCGTGGTTATGGTCTCCTCTCCGGCTGTCCGTCATCTCATTCTCATCATTTCCCGTTCTCCGCATAAAGGCACGCAGCCTTTTCCACGCCTTTTTTTTTGTTTTCCTCGCGACGCGTTCTGCAGCTGGAACGAAAACGAAAAAGATAGCCGACACGCAGCGATTAGCCTAGCCGAGACATCATCCTTTCATGCCGACGTGCCGGACGGGCAGAGGCCGAGCTCGGAGGGCCCCGACGCCCGGCCGCTTCTCTGGCGAGCTACGTGCCCCGGCCGCTCCCCTTCTTTGTCCCCCTGCGTTCGTCGCCGCCTCCATGCCGGCCAACGGCGTTCACCAATCACCATCACGCGCGGCTCGACTCACACTCTCAGCTCAACCTTGCTCGCGCCTTTTTCGATTTCTTCTTCCGGCCGCGCGAGCGGGTCGGTTGCTTTTGCAGTGTTTTCGTCGGGCGCCATCATGCCATGCGTGCCCCGCGCGCAGCGTGTCTATCTAGCAGGACAAACCGAACGAAGCCACCACCCTGAAGGCCTGGGCCTGCAGCTCGTCGCCAGCTCGGGGTCGGGGTCTCGAGCCGGTGCGCGTCATCATCAGGTTCCGTCGAGGCGAGATGCATGGAGCTCAGCCGCGCGGCGTGGTGGGACTCGAATCGGTAGGGCTTCTGGCGCCGCCCGGTGGCGGGACGCGCTCTTGGATTGGCCTGAAATTATTGCCCGGCGTCGTCATCAGGCGCGCGCGCGTGCACGCCCAGAGGAAAAGGAGATTCCGCGCCGCGCGCCCGAATTCGCTCGTTCGCACGCACCCGTGCGCGCTGCCCGCTGCTCCGGAACGCACGCGGCGCATGGTCATGACTCGTGATGAGCTACGACGACGACGACGACCTGCTGCGATGCGATTCCCTCGTCCTAGGCCACTGTTGCGGTGCCGCGCACGGCCCGTGCCCCATGCCAGGTCATGATGAGTTGAGCGGCAGCCCGACTGCCCGAGCGAGCGACGCGCACCAACAGCGCGCCGCAACGCAATCCATGCAACACGCAGCACGCCCCTCCCCTGCCACACCCCCGAACCCAACAAATGCGTGCGCCGTGCGGTGCGGGCCGGGGGGCAGGGTCCCCGGGCGGGTGTCTCGCTGCCGCAGCGGCTAGCGGAACATCGACGGCCATCGGCGCGCCGCGCGTACGTACACTGACCACTCCGGCAAACCGGGCCAGAATCCGCCCTTGCTCACGCCCCTGGCACTGGCAGTGCCCGCTGAGCAGGTGCCGTGGGCCCCCCACCCAACTGGCCGCGCATCGCGCCCGGCCCCGACTGCCAGCCTCGTCCGGACTCAGCCGGCGAAAGCGAGTCCGTTTGTGCATGCGCCGTCGTCTAGGACTCTAGGTTGCTGCTCTCAGTCGTTCGCCTGTTCGCCGGCCGGCGCTGGACCCGTCTGCTGCACGAGACTGCAGGAGTCTTCTATTCCCTCAGCCCAGAACCGCTCGTTCTGTCGCCCTTGCTTCCCGTTTACGATCCACAGCCCATTGCACCGGGGGCCTAGCACCAAGATCCTTAATCAGCTTCTTTTTAAAAAAAACCTTAATCAGCTTCCTGGCAGACGGCGACGCACCGGCGGCTACCTCGCTCCGCTAACTCCGTCGAGTTGCTTCGACGTGCAGCCCACCACACCACCGATCGCCACAGCCACACGCCGCCGCTGGCGCCGTACGTGCGTGCTGCCCGGCCGAGGCGGCGCGCTCGTCGCACCTGACCGGATGCCAAGATTGCTTGCACGGGGAGGCGGCCGCCGGCCGGGCCTCTGGTTTGACGCGGCCGAGCAGACGCGGCGTATGCGTCGGCGCTGGATGGCGTCCCTGTCCTGCCGCACTCGACTCACACCGGTTGTCGGTTGCCGGTTGATCGACTAGAGGGGATCACCGGCCCGCACCCGCTGTTCGTTCGGTCGACAGGGTTTCGGTCAGGGGCAAAGCTAGAGCAAAACAGAGGGGGGTGCACCACTTTGCCACAGAATTCGAGATCTCGACCGAAAACCATTAGTTTTTAGCAAATTCAGTAGTCTGGTGACTGATAAATGGTCATAGGGATATCAGTAATTATTTTTTGGCCAAGAATTTTATCTTCGAGTTTCAAATTTCAGTTAATAGTTTAGCCTAATTTTAGAAAAAAATATCGAAATTTTTCTTGCTTTGCGATTTCACTAGAATTCCACGAATGGAAACCATAAGCATTATGCGGGTGTGTATGGCGTTCTAGGGGTTCTCTTCCATTTTTTCTTTAATTTAATGATGTGGAAAAAATATAGTAATCTTAAAATCTAGAATGAAACAACATTAAACATGTACTCATATTTCAAAAAATAATTCTCAATTGGTAGTAGAGCATGTTTCATATATGGGCCCAATGCGGAGATCGTTATGTTTCGCATGCTATGTAAATTCCCACCTCATTTCGTCTATCAAAAGAGAATGGGGGAGTAACTATTAAAAGCATTAAATTAAATATTATGATGAAGAAGTTGATGCTTTTCTTGTCTAGCGTAGTTGACCGAAATAGGCACATAAGCTGCGGAGGGGCGTCGGGTGGGGATTTTGTTCAGCCGTGGAGATGCTAGATGAATGGCTGGAATATTTGAGGTGGTAAAAGGTCTTAAAATTTGGCATAAAAAACCTATGGACTGGAGTTTAAAAGAATCGGACTCTAATCATATATAATTTTAAGCAAAAAATTTTAACGGACTACGAAGAAACTACTAGTGACATGGCCCACCACCATCCCTAAGGGTGGTAATGGGCCATGGCTCTAGTGGCCTCTTCACAGCCCAATAAGGTCCTTAAATTTTTTAGCTAAAAAATATATAAGATTAGAGCCCAACTTTTTTAGGGCCCGGCCATTATATTTTCTAGTTCAAAATCTTAAGCCTTTTACCGCCAAATGTTAGGAGTCGCTCGGGCTACTAGCAGTCAAACCATCGCACAAGATTCAATAACTACTTTTTGTCCTGGAAAAAATGTTTTTGAACAAATTTTTTGTATTGATAGAATAATTAAATTTGACTATGAGACAGTTTGTTGGACCAGTTTAGACCCAACAACATAAAATTTGTAGTAGGTGACAGGTCTGCTGGGGTCACCCGCGTGACCCCAGCAGCGCCCCCCTCTACCACCCCTAACCACCCCTTAATGCCTAACTTCGTTGTGTCATGTGTTCAAATTAATAGGTGCTAATGAAACACTAGCTGCTTTAATATGCGCTAATTACACACTAACTATTGTGATGTTTTAATTGGACTTGCCTCATAAGTCGTCATGTTGTCTTGGTGCCACGCGTGGGTGCAGGGTATTGGCCCCCAAGAGGGGTGCATACATGGTAATTTTTTTTATGGTTAGCACTAATTTTTGGTTTCGTCGTGGGTGCATCGGCACCCAACTGCTGCCTACGTAGCTTTGCTCCTGGTTTCGGCAGCACATCCGCGAGTGCAAAGCCATGACGATAGGGTGGGGCGATCGGCTATTGTCGAGGCTGTTCGGCTTGTCTTGTCTTGGCTTGTCTCGGCTTGTTTCGGTTTATTTTCTCTCATAGAATACTATTTATTCTACCAGCCCTACTCTATTTATGCCACTGCTAGAAAACGGCTCATTCGTCCGCGGCAGTTAGTACCGGGCGCACTTTGGTCCGGTACTAACGTCCCATTTAGTACCGGGCCTAGGCTACAGTGGTCCCTGGAGCCTTTTAGTACCGGGCTTAGGCTACAGTGCCCACCAGCCAGCACTAAAATACACCACTGACGCCACGAAGTAATCATTTACTACCGGCTGGTCGCTCCAGCCGGTACTAAATAACACCCAGAACATTTAATACTGGGCAGAGGCTTCACCCGGTACAAAAAATATCCTATTAGTACCGGGCGGAGCCTCCAACCGGTACTAACAGACCACGCCAAAAAAATCTCGTAGACGAGCAGGTCTTTATCTCTTCATCCCTTCTCCATTTCCCCTTATCTTCTCCCTTCTCTTCTCTCTCGAGTCCTTCTCCCTTCTCTCCTCTCTGGCTCCCTCGAGCAAGCGGGCGCCGGCGGCCCGTCGGGCAGTGCCCTCGGCGCGCGGCGCCCCTGGCCGGCCGAGACGCTCGCGGGCTCAGCCACGGCGGTGGAGATCCGTGCGGGCATGGCCTGGCAGCGGAGGCAGAAGCCTCGGCGGCCCGTGCGGCCAGGATGCGGCGATGAAGACGCGCGCGGGCATGGCCCAGCTGCGGCGGTGGAGACGCGCGGCGGAAACGGAAGCCCCACGTGGGACGCCGGCCGGCCTCCTCTCTCTTCCTTCTTCCGCCTCCTCCGCGCCGGCGTGGCCTCCTTGGGACGCAGGGGCGCGCGGAGGCCTTCCCCGGCCGCCGATGGCGCGCGGGTGGCGCGGAGGCCGCCGGCCAGCAAGGGCTCGACACCGCCGGCTACCGACAGCGCGCGGGTGGCGCGAGGGGGCTTTCCCAGGCGGCCGCCGGCGCGCGGGGGTGCGGGGATTGTTTTTCATGTAAATTTTTTGATTATGGTTCATGTATTCTTGTAAAATTCATACTAATTCATGAGAAATTTGTAAGTAGTTCATGTGATTGTGAATTTTTTGTGATTCTTGTGATTGTGAATGGAGTGGTGGTCGGTGTCGTGTGGAAAAGAAAAAAAATGAAAAGAAACTGAGAAAAGAAAAGGAAAGAAAAAGCTACACATGACGACCGACGAGCAGTTTAGTACCGGTCGGTAATACCGACCGGTACTAAATGCTGCCGCATTTAGTACCGACGCGCCGGTACTGGGCGGGAGACCGCTACTAACACAGGGTTCCCGCCCGGTACTAGTGTCGAATTTTCTAGCAGTTTGCGGTCAGCCGAACAGGCTCGTCGTTCAACGGCGAGCAGGATGGGCATTCTTCGCTGGCTTTTCCAGTCTACCTACGGCAGGCCTAACACGGCACGGTGAGGCACCGGCGGAACGCCCAAATATTCTTGTAAGCATAGCAGCTCGTACCCACTCGACGTATCCGCAGTAGTGCAGAGGAGGCTCGTTCTTTTTTCTCTTCTGCTCACGCGTTCCGCCACTATACCCCTAAAAAAACTGACCCAACTCAACGTCCGGTTTAATTTGAAACGCCGTACGTGTGTAAGGATCACCGGGTTGTCCGACCCTAGAGGGGGAGGGGGTGAATAGGGTCGCTAATCGCTTTTTAACCTAGGGCTCAAACTACTTGCATAAGATAAACCTAACACGTCCTATACATGCTAGTTATGACTAAGGTTTATCTATGCTACTCTCTACTTACCCCTAAAAGAGTTGCAACCTAGCCAATCATAATCAAACCAACTAGGAAAGTAAAGGTACGCAAGATAGAGTAAATGAGGAAACGTAATATGGTAAGTAAAGAGGTAAGTGCAAGAGGGATGCAAACTCTCTAGTAGACACGGTCATGTAACGTGGTTCGGCACAAATGCCTACGTCCACGGGACACCGAGGCTCTTCCGATTACCGTCTTGCACTACGCCACCAAGGTGATGCCGGCAAGCAAAGGCAAGTGCCCCTAAGACACTAAGTCTCGTGCACCGCCACCGTCTCTCTCGGTCACCCGGCCGAAATCCACTACGGAGCTTCTCCACCAAGGAGGGGGTCTCCTCTTCCCCCGCACAAAGTGTTGTTGCCACTCCACACCAAGTCGGAGGGTCACACGATGGATCACAAGTTGCTTGCCGCAGCAAGGCTTTCTCTCAACCTAGTTCTCTCAAGAACTAAGCCTAATCAAGCACTAAACACTCTCACAAGTGTACTTAAGCCTATATGATGTACAATGAAGCACTATGGTGGTTGGAGATGATCTTTGGCTCTTGTATACTTCCTTGGTCTCCAGCACTCTCAAATGAGCCGTGGGGTGGCATATATATATAGCCCCAACCCCTCAAACTAGCCGTTGGAAAAAGGCTGACAAAAACCCTTAACACCGGTTAATCTGATGCTCTAGCTTTTGTCATCACCGGTTTAACCGGTGAGAGCATTCTCCAACTAGCCGTTATACTTCAACGGCTACCTGATCAATCGACCGACGCTTTCAAAACTAACATCGGTTCAACCGGTGCATGTAATCTCAGAACCCCCCAAAAATGGAGTCTCTGGACAACTGCACCGACGCTTCAGAAACCAACGTCGGTTCAACCGGCGTACTCTGCTGATTTTGCCTTCTCTGAGTCCGTTGCACCGGTGAGTACAATTTTTCTATCGTCGGTTTAACCGGTGATAGTAAATTGTCTCTGTTTTGATCTTTTCTACTAGGATTTCTTCACGGTCTCTTCAATTCTTGTCTCTTCAATTCTCTTCAACCACCGTAGGGGCGGCCCTTCGGGCCTTGCTACGCCTATCTTCTCTTTGTCATCACTTGAACCTAAAAGCCTGAGAATGGTCATCTTAACAATCATATTAGTCCAAGTGTTGTGTTGTCTATATCAATCACCAAAACATTATATTGAAATATGGCATGAGAGGCCATTTTCGCTACAACGTGCCCTACTGGTGCAATATCTGCGAGCTCGCAGCTGCAATGTGTAATACCGTGCCTTGCGGACGGTCCGCGACGCGCTCTGTTTCACCTGCTCCGTGACCGAGGATCGTCGGTCGCCGCCCCGTGCTGGCCATCGAGCCTTCCCTGGCCATCCCGTACGCCGAATTGAATGCGAGCACATCCCTTCCACCCACCCCACACCCACTCTCTCGCTCTCTCTCTCCCTCAGTTCACTCTCCCTCACTCCCGACGCCATGGACGGCACGTGAGCACCTCCCATTCGCCGGCCGATTCCGCGAGCTCCTCTCCATGGATTTCAAATCCACCGCACCCAAAGCTCAACCACCTCCCTAGCTTCCTCCTCAACCCCTCCAACCACCGCCACAACCACCACCTTGACGGGAATCTCGGATTCCCAGGCCGTCAGCTCGAGTTAGAAGTTGTCCAGAGACGTTGTTGTCTCTGATGGTTTCGCAGAATTGTATTGTGGACGGTCCGCTATTGGAGAGCGGACAGTCCGCTGTAGAGTTCGAAATTTGTCCAGAGACGATGTTGTCTCTGGTGGGTTTCGCAGGATTGAACTGCGGACGGTCTGATGAGGACATGACCACTACGCATATGACCAAGGCCCAAGCGAAGATATAGTTCAAAGCCCAATCCACATTAAAGTCCGATTTATTTGCGAGTCCGGTTCGGACTGCAGGAGCAGGCCTCACAAAAACGGACGCCCAGCCCACATACGGGCTCCGTTTTGGGCGTTCTATATATCGTTGGAAAGATAAGGAGATAAGTTTTCCAACACAACTGATCCCATATCAAAATACGCTCGGATTCGATGGGAATAGTCGAAACAACAAGACGACCAGAATCTGCCTGGATGCAGCGACGCCAGTTTTTGGGCCCGAAGACCTTGTACTCCCTAGGGTTGCCCGGTCACCCCCTTGGCAGCCCCCTAGCCTCTCTCTTCTATATACACAGTAGCCACCATTAGGTTACTTGGGTTTTGCTTAGATTATTCTGTCGAGAACAGTTTTGCCGCCGTGTCGGTTTGTGAGACCCCAACTTTGAGATTAATCTTTCATCTGCAGAGTCACTTCAATTGAGCTGCGTTCTTTCGAGTTCTTACTTGTGTTCTTCGTTGCGTTTGCAGGGATTAGCCTTCTTAGCGAGGTCAACTGGGTTGTGACACGGTTGATAACCAGAGGAGTTGTGGTGCTAAGATTGCTGGATTCGGGTCTTAGGATCTGAAGCCGGATCGGTGTGTCTCGCTCCGCCTATAACGAGAGTTATTCAGAACCTGACGAAAGATCAGGAACCCACGTCCTCATTATTTGGTATTCAGAGACTCAAGTTTACTGTCAGGTTTCACATCTATCTTTAGTTTCATCAATTTCGCCATTGTCCCACAGTCCACCAAAAAGCCCTAGAAAATTTTGTGTTCGTGCTGTTTTCCCATCCCATTAGCCCTTTTAAGCCATTTCATATTTTGATATCAGAGTCCACATCATTGAGTTTGTGTCCATAGTCGTGGTCTTGTTGCTGGTTTAGATCGAGTTCTTAGATTGGTTTGAGTTTTGCATCGTGTCACCGTGTCCTTTTCCATCCCGTCATCACGTCCGGTTCGGACTTGTCTCTGTCCAGTTCGGTATTTTGTTGATATCTCTCGCATACGAACTCAGATTTTTGTGTTCTAGTACTTTCTGGAAAGCTTGTGAAATTATCTACAACTTTATCAATTGTGAGAATTGCAGAAAACGTAGTTATCTGCGCCTAATCTGTATTGGAAGTCAATCTGTTGGTGACCCAGAAATTTTTGAGTAGTCTGTATTTCGGGGTCAATATCTTCTACTTCCTTTATCCAAAAGAGACTTTCCATATATTCCAAAGAAAGAAAGAAAAAGGAAAGTGCATAAAAAAGAGCAGCACAAAAAAAAAAATCAGAAGTGCTTGCATCCTTTTGTGTCCTTTGTGCTTGGTATATGTCGCTTACTTGCTTGAACTAGTTCTAGGAACATGTTTAGGCCAGCAACATTGATAAGTACTTTGGATATTTATTAAATTTTTGCTATCTGATTTTCAATTGTGCTAATCCTTGCTACTAAATAAAGCCCCCCGAAGCTCCACATATTACTTCAGATCAGTACAACCAGAGGATCTTGCAATCTTGGTACCACTTCCTCACATGTATCACGAACCAGCCACCGGTTGTACCATCCTCTGCTTTGCATTGGTAAGAACACTTGTAAGAGCTTGGTAAGACGTGCGAGATTGTGTTTCCACCATCCACATCCACATATAGTAGTTGATAGGGATAACCTTTTGTGTTTTCTCTTGTCTACTTACTAACAATGTCAGGAAACACTGAGATTGCTCAACGAGTGTTGAGTTCTCAAATGGAGAAAGTGGAGCAAAATCAATTCAACAATTTGTTCCAGACTTTCTTTGCCGTGATGGATTGACGTTGCCGAGTCATCATTGATGGTGAGACTTGCACCAAGCTTGCAAGTTTAGAGCTGGTCGAGAAGCTTGGTCTGACGACAAAGCCACATCCACATCCATACTACATGCAATGGGTAAATTCTTACGATAAGATTAAGGTAACTGAATTTGCACATATTGAATTTAGCATTGGTTTTTACAAGAGTAGTGCTGATTTTGATATAGTACCCATGCAAGCATGTCATTTATTGCTAGGAACGCCATGGATTAATATAAATGATGTGGTGCATAAAAAGGTTGTAAATAGATATTCTTTCAACTACAATGGTAGAAAATTACACTTAAATCTATGACCGCAACTGAAATTTTAGAAGCCGATCTTGAAAGAGCAGAGAGAAGAAAGAATGAGCCTTTTAGAAAAGAATGGATTATTTCAGATGTTACAGTGCTTTCCTCTAAATCTGATTTTATACAAATTAAAGATATCGCTTTGTCTTCTGTTGGACCTAATATTTTGCAGCATGTATCTAAAATAGAAGACAAGGTGATAGAGAATGAACATGTAATTGTCTCAGGTAAGAGCTCTCTTGATGTGCTGAAATTGTCCACCACTCATGCTATAATAGAGCAACATTTAGTGGACACCAAATCTGAATTGACTTTGTCACATGATAAATATTCTACTGATTTTTGTGATAAAAAAGAGTTGTGTGATAGTTCTATGTTTATCCCTGTGCCACAACTTGTGAAGGAAAATGATCCTTTTGTTTTGGAACCAAATACTTATGCTAAAAATAAACATTTGATTCCAATTGCTACAAAAAAGGATGAGAGGAAATTGTTGTCTTCTTTAAATACTTTGGGTTATATAGAGTTTGATACTTTGTGTGCACTTAGTAGTTTGGAGGAGAAATTTAAATGTGTTGGATTGCCATGGTTATCTCGATGTACATATCACTTTATTGGCAATTATAATTGTAAAGGAGAGTACATGGTGCATCGTGTTTATATGTGTTCAAATCTGAAATCTCCTTTTGCTGTGCAACAATTTGATGAAAAAGAGGGCTATTTTAAGACTAATCCTATCACGCAGAGTTCCTCTTGTTCTTCTTTGTTTGTTTTGTCACAACAGGTTCAATTTCAAGAAGGGGAGCAACGCAGGATCATGTCAAGAATGGGAACAACTACTTCCGCAAGCATCAGCGACTTTGAGTCGAGGACGACTCAAAACCAAGAAGGGGAGAACGATGACGACATGACCACTACGCATATGACCAAGGCCCAAGCGAAGATAGAGTTCAAAGCCCAATCCACATTGAAGTCCGATTTATTCGCGAGTCCGGTTCGGACTGCAGGAGTAGGCGTCACGAAAACGGACGCCCAGCCCACATACGGGCTCTGTTTTGGGCGTTCTATATATCGTTGGAAATCTAAGGAGATAAGTTTTCCAACCCAACTGATCCCATATCAAAATACACTCGGAGTCAATGGGAATCGTCGAAACAACAAGACGACCAGAATCTGCTTGGATGCAGCGACGCCAGTTTTTGGGCCCGAAGGCCTTGTACTCCCTAGGGTTGCCCGGCCACCCCCTTGGCCGCCCCCCTAGCCTCTCTCTTCTATATACACAACAGCCGCCATTAGGTTACTTGGGTTTTTCTTAGATTATTCTGTCGAGAACAGTTTCGCCGCCGTGTCGGTTTGTGAGACCCCAACTTTGAGATTAATCTTTCATCTGCAGAGTCACTTCAGTTGAGCTACGTTCTTTCAAGTTCTTGCTTGTGTTCTTCGTTGCCCTTGCAGGGATTAGCCTTCTTGGCGAGGTCAACCGGGTTGTGACACGGTTGATAACCAGAGGAGTTGTGGTGCTAAGATTGCTGGATTCGGGTCTTAGGATCTGAAACCGGATCGGTCTGTCTCGCTCCGCCTACAACGAGAGTTATCCAGAACCTGACGGAAGATCGGGAACCCACGTCCTCATTACGGTCCGCTATTGGAGAGCGGACAATCCGCCGTAGAGTCTAGAATTTTGTCCAGAGACGTTGTCGTCTCTGGTGGATTGGCAGAATAAACTGCAGACAGTCCGCCAGGGGGGGCCGGACGGTCCGCAGTAGAGTTTAAAATTTGTCCAGAGGCGTCGATGCCTCTGGTGGTTTTGCAGAGTTGAACCGCGGACGGTCCGCTATTTTGGAGCGGATAGTCCGCCCTATAGTTTTGAAGTTTGTCCAGAGACGTAGTTGGTTCTGGTGGGTCTGCGGAATTGTATTGCGGACGGTCCGCCATTTGGGCGCGGACAGTCCGCAAGACATTTCTTTTTAAAGTATAGTGATTGTATAGTTTGAGTTGCACTCAATCATTTCATATGCATTCGTGTAGCATCCGCAGTTGAGGACACCGTGTATGTGGTGATTGCAGCACTGCAGGAGCAGCCGGAGCAAGCCCAGGAGGAGAGGCGTGAGAACCCGGCCCAAGGACCGTCTGACCCTAGCTCTGAGCAACAGCCAGAAGGCAAGCTCCGGTGCATAACCTTTATTTCAAATTATGCAACCTTATATATATATTATCTAATCTTTTGCATTAAAGTCATAGGAGTTGAATGGAACTGTAGATGCATAACCCTTAGGTACCATGAGTCCTATACTAGTATATGTCCGACGATAGACGTGCTATGCTAGATAGGGTTCGGTAGAAGTCGAGTAATTTCCAGTTACTCGCGAGATATAGATTATTTTATGTTTCCATATATGAGTTACTAATCTTGGAAGGAAAGAAAGATAGAATTTGAGACCGGGCGGAGAAAAGTGTAGATCCGTCTGTATCGGTTAAGGACCGTACCGTTGTCGGCCCTACTGATCATGTTTGAATTTGTACAAACTGCATGCCGGGAGTAGGAGGTAGTCGAAACCGGTAAGCCTAGTACTGCTTTGCTTCGAAAGTACAGGACTTCAACTCACCTCCTGGGGTGGTCGAGTAGTCGCGGAGAAACGGGATGTATGTTTTATTTTTGGTGGTCTCTCGTTGAGCTCGGCTGACCATATGATGGTGGGGCGGTCCTGTAGTTCGATGCGGGGAGGAGAATGGTTGGTGCGTGTGGTCCGACGGGGCCTATGCGTGCTGTGTTGGTTAGGTTCACCTTGCAAGGTTAAATCGAATCGATTCGCCGTCAGTCGCTCTCAGACATGGGCACCTTGATCACTACGTCACATCGTAGTAATATGAGATGGAACATGGAATGTATTATATATGTTGATTCTATTTTGAATTGTGATTAATGTTCTACCATGTTTGTTCTAGATGGTCTATGCAAATATTAGATCATGGTTAATCTATATAGAAAATGGAGCAAAAATATTGAAAATAAAGATCCACTTTTAGACGCTTTTCTGCAAAATAAACCTTCAGCCAAAAACTTTGCATGTCTAGATATGTGGGCTAAGTTATACCTACTGGTCGGGTAAGTCTTGCTGAGTATTAGTTGCTCAGGGCTTTTGTTGAAACATTATTTCAGGACACACAGATGTAGACTTCTGTCCCTGCTGCGTTAAGTTCATCCGTCGGGACGCAGATGGATGGGAGGTTGTGGAGCCGGACACTTAGTTAGGGGCCTCCTTGGGGTACACTTGTGGGCTGGGAGTACATCCCGTTTGTTTTGATTGGCCACCCGATCGGTCTGTGGACCGGTGTGGCCGGTTGTGCATAGGCAGTGCTAGAAGCAGTGGCATACTTGTAGGCCTTTTCTTCTATTCAAGCCTTGGTTCCAGCAATGTAGTGTGTATAAAAATTATCTATGTTTTTGAACTTGGTTTGTAAAACTTATGGTATGGTCATATGTTTATTGCTGTATTTTCAAATGTATGTCGTGCTTATACCATCTGCACTCACCTTCGCGTGAGACTATCGATGTTGTTTCGATCGGGACGTGGGCTGAGAAAGGATCGCCAAATTAAGCCATTAAGCTAATGCGCCCGATGTGTTCAAATGACGGCCATTATGCTTAATTTAGAGTTTTAATTTGGCGGTTCCGTCATAGCTGGTATCAGAGCCGAAATGCACCGAGGGTGGTACGGGCATGACTAATTTCAAAATTTTTCCAAAAGTATAAAAAATTTTATTGGAAAGAGCGTAGGGCGAGCATGCATCTCATTTTGTAGTGTTTTTGGGATTTTTCAGTAGGAGTTGATGGGGGTGTGAGTTTAAGGTCGTGAGGACCTTTGTAGATGACGTTCGGGTCGTGAGATTTGGTAGGTGTGGCGTGAAGTGTTACGGAAGTGTCGTCGGCCGGACCGGAAACATGGTCTGGTAGTTCAAAACCGTGTTCAGCGGACAGTCCGCTCATGACACGCGGACAGTCCGCTCATGACACGCGGATGGTCCGCCGGTCGTTAAGGAAAATGCGCAGAACCATTCCGAACTGTACCTTGGTGAAATAATGCAAAGCGGACGGTCCGCCTAAGCTCAGCGGACGGTCCGGTTAGCTGGATTCTTGTAAAGCGGACGGTCCACCCTAGTACCCCAGACAGTCCGCCATACAATTTTTGGTTGGACCAGGGCAGCCCGGTCAGACCAATTGAACTGAGCTGGTCGGACCACCTGGCCCCACCTGCAAGCGTCACACATAATTGTTTTGAAGCTCTATATTCTGCAATGTGCTATGTATAGAGAGGTTAGTTACTATCGGGATTGTTTTAATTAATCTGGGTGATGGAACTAATCTTGTCATGGTTAAATGCAGAATGACAGCACCCCCAAACCCTCCCGATTTGGCCCAGGCCATTGCGGCCATGCTCACCGGACGCGACGAGCAGACGACACTCCTCCGGGAGATTGTGGAGTAGGGCAGAGCGCAGCGGCACGAGCATCATCACCAGCCAGCTATCCCTGGCTATGAGCAGTTCCTAAGCACCCAGCCGCCGCTGTTCCACAAAGCCGATGAGCCACTGGATGCAGATAGCTGGCTCTGGACCATCGAGTCCAAGTTCACCCTGCACCCGTACAATGACGGGGACAAGGCAGGATTTGCAGCCCAGCAGCTCAGGGGTCCCGCACACACTTGGTGGGACAATCACGTGGCCATGTTCCCCGAGGGCACTCGGTTCACCTGGGCCTAGTTTAAAGAAGCATTCAGGGCGCATCACGTTCCAGCGGGAGTGATCAGGAGGAAGCTCACAGAGTTCTTGGCCCCTAAAGCAGGGCAACAACAGTGTGATGCAATATGCTCAGACTTTCAACACACTCTCACAATATGCTAGGTACCATGTGGACACGGATGAGAAGAAACAGGCTTGCTTCAGACAGGGGCTTAGCAGCAAGCTCCAAGATCACCTGGCAATGTTCAAATTAAACACTTTTAGTGAGCACAACCTCGCAGGGAGGCCATGGCACAACCTCGCAGGGAGGCCATGGCGGCTAGGGGCGGCCTAAGCCATCTCCTAGACAACTTCGAAGACTTGCGGCGGCCGTCGTCTCCCTCCGGTCTTGGCCCTAGATTTTCGTCGAGTTCTGGGTGGATGGATGCTTCGAGTTGAATAAGGTGTGAGCTATTTATAAGCCGAGGAAGCCACCGGTCGAAGGGGAGGCGTTCGTCAGAAACGGGGTAGGCCGGCCGGCCCCATGGGCCTAGGCCGGCCGGCCTACCCCCTTTCGGGCTCGCCTCGATCTCATTTTTCGCGTGTAGACTCCTCGCATCTTCTAGAGTTTCTGTCCTTCACGATTGCACCCCTTTGGACGTCGTTATCTTGGAGATATCTTCGAGGAAAGGATAGGATAGGGAATCCTTCCTTAAATCTTCATTTGCTTTGCTTAATCCCGAAGTATCTTGATCTCATCTTCGTGGGCTTGGTCCTTTGGGCTCTCTTGGAGGATGGATGTGCATGAATGGGCTTCGAATCAACATGGGCTTTGGTCCTTCCTTTGGGATTTGGCCTTCGTCTTTCTCCGTGTTAGCACTCGATCACGGGCCTCGTCGTTTCATGCTCCAAAATAGGCTAAAAACCTGCAAAAACGAAATTCCTCCAAAATATATGTGCAAGTGTGAAAATGACCAATAATTAGGCCGGGGTTAGGACGGTTAGTGATTTTGATATTGAATTCATGCCATTATCAATGATAAACAAGGGATAAAAGGGGTACTTAAGGAGCGCCAACATTCCCCCCATGCTTAAACCTTGCTCGTCCTCGAGTAAGTCCCGGAGCTTTGCTTATAAAGAAATCAGCATTGCCCCTCAATGTCCTCTCTGCACTTAGTCATACATAACAAGACATATTGCTCTCTCAAGTATTTAGCGTTTAAGTTCATGTTTTGACCGGCTACTTTTTCATTATGGAAGATAGACTAGCAATTAAAGAACAAGCCACAATACTAGATAAATGCAATGCTCTCAAACTTAAGCGAACTTCAAACCTTTACCTTGTTTCATTGTGAAGAGTTTTCAAAAGAATGCATATCAAACATAAGTGAGGTTCTCTTGCAAAAGATCATGGAAATACTCATCTCATCAAGTCGCTCAAGCCTACATTAGATTGTCTTCAACCTATTCTACTCATATGTAAAAGTGGAAGGCTTATGTGGAGCTTGGTAGGTAAAAACAATCCTAGCAAAACATTATATTTGAAATATTGTCAAACTAAGAGAGAGATCTATTGGATTTACCGAGACTAGTCAAAAAGGCCATTGGAAAATAATGTTGGAGAGGGAGAAAGATGAAACACACACATTTAGATAGGTGGACATGTGCAAGTGGCAAATGGATGATCCCGAGACACAAATGAAGTTCTCATTATCGGATTGCACATGGTTGGAAGATTTGAGTATGGAATAATTCTTCAAAGTAACTTGGAAAATTAATGAAGCCAAAAAGAGCTAAGGAGCATTTTATTCTTCTCTTTTTTTTCTTTCATTTTTCTTTTCTTTTCTCCATTTTTTCTTTCTTTTTGCTCCTTAGAACTTTTGATAGCATAGAATACTTACCCAGCCACCCCCCATGCTTGAACGAATGCTCGTCCTCGAGTATGAATAGTGGGAGAATCAACTAGCTAGGGTAAGTATCTCAAATTCACCTTCTTCTTCGTAGAACCTCATGAATCTCCGGAGAGCCTTGTCTCCCAAAACTTTTTTTATATGGTGCCCTTGATTCTTTTGATTCCGTCAAAATGATAATCCATACTCAAATTGGGTTGTGGTCAAGGAGGTAATCACAAAAAGATATTTTTGGCTTATGGTGGATATCCAGCGAGGTTTGCAAAATTCCCGAAGTAGAAACTTACAATGCATGGATAAATAGGCTAGCAAAAAGAAGGTTACACAAAAAAACAAAATGACCAGCTTCTTAGTCTCATACCAAAGAAATCAATCTTAATCCAACTCATCAAAATATAAGTTTGCAATCTTAAGGTTTCATCATGAAAGAATTTGTATGTATAGGCTTTGGTAGGTAGAACTTTGCAAGTGATTCACAAATGTAGATAGCATAGGAATTAAGTTTTCAAATTAAACAATCACAAGGTGTAAGGTCATCGGTAGACTTAAATCAAAGAGCAACATAGAATATGTGGGTTTAGAATTTAGTCATTTAACCTCCACAAATAAAAGAGCCGGTATTTAATTATTTTAATTCCATATAATTGAGAGCAAATGGTCAAGTCATATACAACATAGCGTAGGTAAAACAAAGCAGCAACTTTCATCATTTTCCCATAAGTATAAGGCATTGCCAAAATGTATTATTGTGGTGAGCACAAAGTGATGGTGATCCTACACTTATTGAAAACAAAAACAAAACTAGGTTGTCCTCCTAGAAGCCATGTGATAGGTTGAGAGGTATATACAAAGGTTGCATCTATGGTTGAAGGCATATATGTACAATCATTTAGAAAAAGAGAGAGTTGAGGAAGAATTACCATCCTTCTCAATGCTCGTAATGAAGTGTAGCGTGGCCTCCCCCATACTTATGCATTGTGCTAAGCATGGAAGAAGAATCATGAGCATCTTGCGGCAACCGTGATTATCTTACTCCATGAGATCTTTCTTCCTTGTCCACGAAATCCTCCCCCATGCTTAGCATGATGCTAGGCGTAGAAGGAGAAGATGGACCATCTTGCAATTCTTGAAGTCCTTCCCTCATGTGTATGAATATCATTTTCAATGTGTCTTCACCTTTGTTGCCTTAATTTCCTTCAACTTCTTCTTGTACTAAGTCATGGTCCCAATCTTTGCTTTTCATCGTCGTCGCCTCCTTCAATTCCTCGTTGTCCCATTGCTGCCTCATCTTCACAAATTTTTCTTTTAATTTCCAGAACAGAACCTGTACTGAAACATTACTCCATTGCGAAGTGCACGAATTTTCATTTCCAACGAGTCCTTATTCGCCCAAAATTGATTCCAAACAAGAGAGTTGTGTCCATTTTATCCCAGCGCTGCAATCTGTTTCGAATTTCAGAACGCGCAGCGTCCAAAGTTTTTGCCATATCTCCTTGTACGGGTCTTCAAATTCATTGATCTTGGATGCATTGGAACGGGAATTTCATGGAGCTTCTGAATATCAACTTTTTATTCCTTGTACATCTCTTTCCATGTGCAAAATTTGATGAAAACAGCGGGGCTTGCTCTCGAACTTTGGAGATGTTGACGAATTTGATTTCTTCTTTGATCATGAATTTATTGGAACGCTTTGTCATGCCTGAAAAATAATTCAAGTGCACAATCGCCCAAGGTGACAGTTGGGAGTAGAAACAATTGCCAACAAACCAAAAACATCCCCTAAAATACTTAACTTGTAGCATAATTAGTCTAGTGAAAATTAAACCTAATGGGTGTATGAGAATGCAAGTGGGAGGTGTGTGTATGCAAATGAGAGGAAAATGGATTGCTATCTTGGTCAAAAGAGCTTAAAGATGGAGGTCCACAAACAAGTTTAGACACCATGTTTACACAAGATTGCAAAAGGCAAATGCTATCATGATAAGCATTACATGGATAGGAAAGCATACATCAATAAGATTGAGACCAAGCTAGCAAAAATAAGGGCATGAACAATGGAATGGATGCAAAGTGCAAATGTTGCAAAGTGCAAATGCAAAGTTAGCAAAAACAAGTGTTAGCAAGGTTGAAAGGACCTTTCGATGTTGTTCCGCAACTAGTTTATTCAAAAACAATTGCTAAGAGTGTCAAAAAGCCTTCACGACACTTCATAAGAAGTGAGGCTTTTGTCAATGAAAAGGTTATTTATCGAAAAAGGATCAAGCAACCGAGCTAACAAGGTTTTAGAAGTAGGTTTATGGGTTTCCTATATTTTTGGCTTAAAATAAAATTTTGAAGAGAGAGAGAGTGTTGGGTATAGAAATTCTATCTAAGGTGGTTTCAAAAAAACTAGAGAGAAACAAAAGTTAGATTTTTTTGAATGAAAAACATACCCTATGGTTCTGGGATTGCTCTATGAGTGGTTTTCCTAAGGGTTTAGAATCTCAAAAGCGAGGCTAGTCAATGTTTTTAGAAAAGGTTTTTTTTAATGCAACATGCAATGCAATGCAAGGGTGAGACGAACAAAATGATATGACATGATGAGGTGGTCTAAAACAAAACAAAAAGTTAGCCTAAGTTAACTAGCCACAAGCTTAGAATCAAAGGGTGGTGCAACACTTCATATTTCTCTCTAAAAGGACACAAATAAAAAAACTCTAAACAATAATAGGCACACAAAAAGGTCTACAAGTTTCCCAAGATCAAATAACAAAGTGCTCCCTCAATAACATTTAGAATGAACAACATAAAGTTGTGGTTTTTGTTAGAGCAATGGTACAATGTTACTTGATATTCCGATTAAAGAGTGCAATGTAGACGATCATATTAATATATATAAAATAAAAGATCGGGTTGCCTCCCGCAAAGCGCTTCATTTAAAGTCATAGAGCTCGACTTTCTTACCTTCAAATTGATGCGAAGCCATGGTCCTTCATGCAAGAGGTGAAGGTGTTCCATGCAGCTCTTATTCCACTTCCCATGTTGGACATGATCAATCACGCTTAATGGAAAACTTGCCCAATTGTCTCTCACATCATCGTCACCTTCTTTGTTGTCCTTCGTCGCTTCCTTTCTTTTCACGGATTTTCTTCTCTATCCAGATTGGGAGTTGCACCAACCAATTGATCCAATGCAAGGTGCATGAAATCTTCTTTCCAACAAGTCTTCATTTGCCCAAAACACATTCTAATTGAGGGAGTTATGCCCCTTTTTCCCTGTCACAACAATCTGACCCGTGCTGATTTCAGCACGTGCATCTTCGATGTTTGAGACATAGCTCCTCCCGTGGGTCTTCAATTGTATCGATCATGGATGCGTTGAACCGAGGACTTGATGGAGATCCTGAATATTCAACTTTCTTGCATTGTAAATCTCTGGACTTGTGCACAAAATTTATGAGGCTTAGCGACGTCCGTTCTTGAAACTTGAAGATGTTGATGATGGTGTTCAAAATTTTGGGCACAGTTTCCCTCCTCATCATTTGAGTTTCATGTCCTGCATGGTTAGTGAAATTCGGGGCTTGTCCCGACATGTGCTCTTTTAGGGTCATGAACTTGACCAAGCGCAAAGCAAGATCGAGATTTTCAATTATTTGTAAACATATGCAACATAATCACATCCTTAATTAAATTTCATCAACAAGGCATGGTGTAATTAAATGCAGCATGTGTTTCTTGCATAGCACGGAGCTCATTATTAGGCAGAGATTCTTTAAGCATGAAATCAACCTTCTCAAGAAACTCTAGCCTATCATCATGAAAAGAACAAGACATAGAATTTAAACTTTCATTCCAACTATTGGTTCGAGCATGAGATTTTTAACGATTATCAACAAAACCAATAGAAGCTTGAGAATTCAATGTATACCTTAGCCTCGGAGATTTTTCATACTCATTGGAGTCATGGTGCTTTGTGCGAGATGTTATCTTGATGCACTCCTTGTGGTCCGTCGTGATTTGCTTCTCACGTCTCCATGTGTTGAATGTTGCGCTCTTGTAATCCGTCGTGGTTTGTTTGCAACATCTTCGTTTGTCGAAGGTCGACCGCTTGTGCCTTCATTTCCCAATGTCATTGGGGTTCTTCCTCTGCTCCAAGCTTCTGAATTTTATCATGTACGCTTGATGAAAACATCGCCCAAGCTCCCCTTCATTGTTGTCATCGTCATCTTTTCTATCTTGTTCTAATCGCGTTGCTCTTGCCTCTTCTTCGTGGAATCTCTCCTGTATACTCAACAGAACATATACCAAAATATAGCTCTATTGAAAAGTTTATGAAATTACCTTTCCAACGAGTGGTCATTCGCTGTAAACGGAGTCCAAACGAGGGAGTTATGCCCGTTTCACTTTTGGCGCTGCGTGCTGTCCAGAAAATTTCAGAGTGCACGACCTTCGATGTTTTGGCCATAACTTCTTGTAGGAAACTTTGATTAGCTTCATTCTTGATTTGTTGGAACCGGAACTTCATGGGGCTTTTGAATATCCAAAAATATGCCGCTATTTTCTTCTGAGGTCGAGCTGGAAATTGATGAGAACAATATCTTCTTGTGAATTCATCCGAAGATGTAAATGATCTCGATCTTGTGGTCTTCGGAGCGTCTTGTTGTGCATCCTTGGCTTCAAGGTCATCACCATTGATTCACCAGCGAGTAGCATGGCTCCAATGGTCTGTCTCCATGGTTCTTGATTTGCCTAAGGTGTCGGGATCGAAGGAGGCTCCCGTGCTTTGTGTCGATGATCAGAGCGGTCTCTTTCTTTGATTGCACTCGACTAGAAGCTTCTTGATCATCCCATGGAGATGATGGGTGGCATCGTGGTTCCTCTAATCTTGTTGCCTCTAGTGTTGTTCAACTTCAAATCATCAACTTTTGTGCACAAGGTTCTCCAAACATTTTGCGACATCGTCATCACTTTCTCTATTGTTTGTTGCTGCCTCTTCTTCGTTGAATTCCTTGATCATCCTTCATAGAACATGTACCAAAATTCTACTCCATGAAAATACTTATGAAATTACCTTTTCAATGAGTGGTCATTGATCCCAAACGGACTCCGGATGAAGAAGTTATGGTCGTTTTACTCCGGCACTACGCTCTGTCCCGAGACATTTCAGAACGCGCAGCGTTGAAAGATTTTACCATAACTCTTCACACCGATCTCCAAAATTCATGATTCTTGATGCGTTGGAAAGTAGAATTGATGGAGCTTCAAAATAATCTATTATTTTCTCATGGTACTTCTCTGATCTTGGACGAAAAACTCATTACAAAAGTAACACTTTGGAGATGATGATGATCCGATCGCACGATTTTCTTCGCGGGCATGCTTCATACCTATTGCTTGAACAAACAATTTTTCCCAAAAACATTAGTCTTTAAAATCATTTGACACGGCGGAGTACCTTATTTATCATCTTTTGCTTTGGGGAGCGGGACTCGATAGCGGATGCTGGGCCACTAACAAAAGTTAGCACCTACCACTAAAGAGTGAATCTTGATGTTGTTGCCGTCATGTCGATGTGGATGTTGTCGATGTTCCATGTCGAGGTTCCTCGATCATCTTATTGCCGATTGTTGAAATTTGTCGAAGTGGATTATGGACTTCTCGAAGTCCAAATTTGGTGTCAAGCTTTTTCCACCTGCTTTCAAGGACACAAACAAGAAAACAAGGGTACATGCAATAATAAAAATTAGGGTTAGTCTAAAAAATTAGATAGATCACCCTAGGGTTCGTGTTGCCGATCCCCGGCAACGGCGCCAGAAAAGCTTGTTGACGCTCCTTAGCGCCCCGATTTGTATACCGCAAGCGCACGGTTCGTGTAGCTTTTCCCTTAGAGTATTCCCCCAAGGTTTATCAATCCGTGGATCGACAAAGAACTACCTAAGGTTTTCCATCTAATCTAACGGATCTATCCTAACATGAAGCATTGATTGCATATAAAGGGTAAACCTTTGGCAGATATGAGTGATGTGTAAAGGTTGATCTCATCCAAGATCATAGGCTTAATCATAGCAAAACCAAAGACATGACTAGGCCTATCGTCATCTAGTTGTAGTTCAAGCTAACGAGCGAATAAATCATGCATCTCAATCAAAAGCATCTTTAAACTCAAAATCTCCAATCCGATCCCTCGATACTCCGCCTACTCTGTGGAGACGGCCTGTCACGACGCCCCCCTTTTGAACGAAATACCCTAAAGCAAGTCGAACCCCCTTTGGTAGTTCCACCATGAACCTCTAGCCACCATGACTACAAGATCATGCTAAGCGATCTATCTCGATAATTGATCTAAGATGAAGCAAACCCAAAGAAAAGAACGAAATCGAAAGAGAGAACATGATCGCTAATAGATTCGGAAGACATGATTATCATTACTCACATAATAGATTCGTTTGGATCGTCACCACCGAGTACATACCATTGACGACTCCAACTAGCTCATGAACTCCACCATGGCACAACCTCGCAGGGAGGCCATGGCGGCTAGGGCGGCCTAAGCCATCTCCTAGACAACTTCGAAGACTTGCGGTGGCCGTCGTCTCCCTCCAGTCTTGGCCCTAGGTTTTCGTCGAGTTCTGGGTGGATGGATGCTTCGAGTTGAATAAGATACGAGCTATTTATAAGCCGAGGAAGCCACCGGTCAAAGGGGAGACCGAACCGCCTCAGAAACGGGCTAGGCCGGCCGGCCCCATGGGCCTAGGCCAGCCGGCCTACCCCTTTTCGGGCTCGCCTCGATCTCATTTTTCGCGTGTTGACTCCTCGCATCTTCTAGAGTTTCTGTCCTTCACGATTGCACCCCTTTGGACGTCGTTATCTTGGAGATATCTTCGAGGAAAGGATAGGATAGGGAATCCTTCCTTAAATCTTCATTTGCTTTGCTTAATCCCGAAGTATCTTGATCTCATCTTCGTGGGCTTGGTCCTTTGGGCTCTCTTGGAGGATGGATGTGCATGAATGGGCTTCGAATCAACATGGGCTTTGGTCCTTCCTTTGGGCTTTGGGCTTCGTCTTTCTCCGTGTTAGCACTCGATCACGGGCCTCGTCGTTTCATGCTCCAAAATAGGCCAAAAACCTGCAAAAACGAAGTTCCTCCAAAATATATGTGCAAGTGTGAAAATGACCAATAATTAGACCGGGGTTAGGACGGTTAGTGATTTTGATATTGAATTCATGCCATTATCAAGGATAAACAAGGGATAAAAGAGGTACTTAAGGAGCGCCAACATGCCTCTACAGTTGCAAGGAAAAATCTACCCCACATATTTCATAGTTTTACCAACCCAGAAAGTAGATATTATATTGGGCATGAACTGGATGGAGGACCGGGGAGTTCTGTTGGATACTATATCACGTACTGTGCACATCCAATCTTCCACTCATTGGTCTATGACCTTGCATCTTGGGAACCCTAAATCTTTGCCCCTGAGTGTTAATCTTACAGAGAGCAAAAGTTTGGCAGAAATTCCCGTGGTATGTGAATACCCAGATGTTTTTCCAGACGATTTACCCAGTTTGCCACCGGATCGTAACGTGGAGTTTGCCATTGAATTGCAACCGGGAATGGCACCGATCTCCTGAAGACCTTATCGGATGCCACCAAATGAACTAGCTGAGTTAAAGAAGCAGCCACAGGAATTACTTGATAAGGGATATATTCGTCCTAGCACCTCACCTTGGGACTGTCCGGCGCTCTTTGTTAAGAAGAAAGATCAAAGCCTCAGGTTGTGTGTGGGCTATAGACTTCTAAATGCCGTCACAATCAAGAACAAATATCCCCTTCCCAGAATTGATATTCTGTTTGATCAGCTATTCGGGGCTTGGTTATTTTCAAAAATTGACCTCCGCTCTGGTTATCATCAGATAAAAATTAGAGCTGAGGATATTACCAAGACGGCTTTCTCCACCAGATACGGGCTTTATGAGTACCTGGTCATGTCTTTTGGGCTAACGAATGCCCCTGCTCATTTCATGTATCTCATGAACTCGGTGTTCATGCCCGAGCTGGATAAGTTTGTCGTGGTTTTCATTGACGACATACTTATATATTCCAAGAATGAAGAGGAGCATGCAGAGCATCTTCGCATTGTGCTTCAGCGCCTGCGGGAGAACTAGTTGTATGCAAAATTCAGTAAATGTGATTTCTGGCTCACGGAGGTCCAATTCTTGGGCCATATCATTTCAAAGGATGGAATCTCTGTTGATCCTAGCAAGATTCAGGATGTCCTGAATTGGAAGGCTCCTACCTCTGTTCCAGAGATCCGGAATTTTCTTGGGCTAGCAGGTTATTATCGCCGGTTTGTACCGGACTTCTCCAAAATTGCTAGGCCCATGACTGAATTGCTCAAGAAAGGGGTGAGGTTTAATTGGGATGACAAATGTGAACGGTCTTTTTAGACTTTGAGAAGGCTGTTGACATCGGCCCCTGTTTTGGCCCAGCCAGACATTACCCGGCCCTTTGATGTTTATTGTGATGCATCAGGTACGAGTTTTGGCTGCGCCCTCATCCCTGTTTTGGTTTAGCCGGTATTACTCGGTCGTTAACATCTAATGTGATGCGACAGGCATGGGAATCGACTGCGTCCTTATGCAAGATCAGCGGGTGATTGCTTATGCTTCCAGAGCTCTTAGGCAGCGTGAGGAGAATTATGCTACTCATGACTTGGAGCTAGCAGCAGTGGTCCATGCATTGAAAATCTGGCGACATTATCTTCTGGGTAATCTGATTCATATATATTCAGACCACAAGAGTCTCAAATATATTTTCACCCAGAGCGAGCTGAATTTGCGCCAGAGGTGATGGTTAGAGTTAATTAAGGATTATGATCTGAAAATTCATTATAACCCGGGCAAGGCGAATGTTGTGGTCGATGCACTGAGTCACAAGGCAAGTTGTAACTGCATCTCAGCTATGGGTTTGCATGAAACTTTGTGTCAAGAAATGGAGAAGATGAATTTGGCTATTGTAGCTGAGGGTACTCTTGCTAACATTGTTCTCACTCCAACACTTCGAGATCAAGTTATCGCAACTCAGAAAAACAATATTGGCAAGGAAAAGATTAGACAAAGGCTCAAAGAAAATGACCCTCGAGTGGCATGCTTCCATTTAGATGGTGATGGTATTTTATGGTTTAAAGACCGGTTGGTGGTACCTAAAGATTTAGAACTCCGGAAACAAATTCTTGATGAGGCCCACCTTTGTAGGTATTCCATTCACCCGGGCAGTAACAAGATGTACCAAGATTTCAGACAGCGATTTTGGTGGACAAGGATGAAATGTGAAGTCGCCAAATATGTCTCTGAGTGTGATATCTGCCAAAGGGTCAAAGCAAGTCATCTCAGGCCCGCTGGCATGTTGCAGCCTTTGGATATTTCTTCATGGAAGTGGGAGGATATTAGTATGGACTTCATTGTTGGTTTGCCTCCCACGTCAAAGGGATATGATTCTATTTGGGTTATCGTTGACCGCCTCACTAAATCCACTCTTTTTCTTCCAGTGAAGACCCGTTATTCATCTCATCAATATGCTGAGATATATATGGCTCGGATTGTGAGTCTCCATGGTGTACCCAAGACAATCATTTCAGACAGAGGCTCACAATTCATTGCACATTTCTGGGAACACTTGCAGGCATCTCTGGGTACTCAGCTTATTCGCAGCTCCGCCTATCACCCTCAGACCGATGGTCAAACTGAGCGAATCAATCAAATTATGGAGGATATGCTTAGAGCCTGTGTGCTCTCCTATAGCAAAAAAAATGGGATGAGTGCCTACCTCTAGCGGAATTCTCTTATAATAACAGTTATCAAGAAAGCATCAGAATGGCTCCTTTTTAGGCATTATATGGGTGGAGGTGTAGAACCCCATTGAATTGGTCAAAAGCCGGTGAAAGGAATGTATTCGGCCCTGATATGGTTAGTGAGGCGGAAGAACAAGTCCGGTTTATCTAGAAGAATTTGAAAATAGCCCAATCTCGGCAGAAAAGTTATGCGGACAAGAAACGTCAATCAGTCTCATTCCAAGTGGGAGATCATGTCTATTTGCGGGTATCTCCAATGAAAGGGGTACATCGGTTTGGAGTGAAGGAAAAGCTCGCCCCTCGCTATATTGGGCCTTTTCCTATTATTGAGCGGTGTGGGCCGGTAGCATACCGCCTGGAACTTCCTGCCCAGTTATCCACGGTCCATAATATATTCCATGTCTCCCAGCTCAGGAAATGCCTCCGTGTTTCAAGTAAAGTGATTGACATAGAGAAGCTACAAGTGGAGCCCGATTTTGTCTATTCAGAGCATCCAATAAAAATTGTCGATGACAAGACCCGGGTCACTCGAACTCAAACCAGCAACTTCTACAAGGTGCAATAGAGTAATCACTCAGAGCGAGAAGCCACTTGGGAGACAGAAGATGTCGTGGTGTGGCAAACCACAGCCAGGTGGCGGAATGCACCCACCTAAGCCCAGAGGGTGAGTACTCGGGGGTTAGCTAGCGCCTAGTTCGATCTCGCTCAAGAACACGATAAACACAGCCGGTTTAGAGTGGTTCGGGCCGCCGGAGCGTAATACCCTATATCCACTGTGAGTTGTATTGCTTGTGTCCGGAAGAGCTTGGAGCTGAGTCCAGTGTGTGTCCCCGTGTGAGTGTGTTTTTCCCCCCCGTGTACAGCGAGCGCCTCCCTTTTATATCTCAAGGGAGGCGCATACATGACCGTTGGGTCCCCGACAGATGGGCCCATCGATGTAGTAGAAAATAACGTACTGCTCATACATTATGGCGTCGCAGGCGAAGGAGACCTCTCTCCTGGATTTCCTTGCGTGCTCCTGGAATCCCCCGTTCAGCGTGTCCAGGTGCTGTCTTGTCGGGACGGCGCCAGGCGTAGCAAACGACGTCGCCTGCCACGTAGCTGAATGAGCTGCGTAGCTTGCGGAGTAGGAGGCATGATGAAAAAGAGCCGTGCCGTTATATCCAATTAATGCGGCAGACGGCTCTGCGCGGGTGAGGCGCAGGCGGCGGCACTGTGTACCTCGGCAATACGCAATCTACAGTGAGGTCTGACAAGGTCTGCCGCGCGAGCCGCGGCGGCAGAGCACGCCTCAACCCCCCGCATTGAATGTGGTGGGTGGGCGAGCCTACCAGCGGAAGACTCGCGCTTGCGCCCTCGGAACACGTGGTGGCTCCGGACCCCCCGGTGGTATGTTGGCTCTACGCGCGTGGGATGTCCGGATGGGCGTGAGGAGGTTCCGGACCCCTATGAGAGGTCCAGGATCTCGGTGGCTGGCTCGGATCTTCCCTTCCTCGGGGACACGTGGCGTCTCCGGACCCGTCCAAGAGCGGGGAGCGGATCCGGGGCCGTTGGCCCGGTGAGGTAAGAGCCTGTCCTGTGGGCCCCGGCTACTCCGCCCTTTACCGCGTAGTTACGGATGACTACGCGGGTCCTGCCTTGCTGCAGTAGAAGTGGGTATCCCTACTACAGGGTACCGACAGTGGTCCCCGGGCCCACCTCGGGGGAGGTTCGAATCCATAGGTGGGTCCACTACTGCGATTTGGCCCTGCATAGCTTAAAGCTTCTCTCTGCAAGGGTCTTGACCGGCCTTGACCATCCATCGGGTTGGTTGCTACCTCATCACATCGCAACGGCTTACTGACTTGTGGCCCCCACGCACAGTGGTTCACCTAGACACGTGCGCGATGCTCGGCATTGTTGCGGCCGGAGTAAACGGGATATTTACTACCGGCACAGTTCCCGAAAAGCTTGGTCATGCCAGCACTTAATACGCGCACGTCAGCTCAGCTTCCGCCTCGCTTCACGCGTGGGCGACGGTTTAGATCCTGCCTTTTCACACCTTTGTTTGTTACCCGCTCTCCCTGACAGGCGGGTCTGGGCCCCCTTGTCATAGATTGGGCGGTTAACACCAGGTGCGGGCGTCGCTTGGGTTCCAGCGATGGTTCCGGGGCGCGCTGGTTGGGTCAGGCTTCATAAAGGGGCGAACCGCATACCGTGGTTTCTTTCCCGTATTTGCCTTCTTCCTTCCAACCTTTGCGCCCCTTTGCCTTCGAGCTTCCTCGCCCCTTGCTCCCCCCAAGTAGATTTCACCTCCTTGGAGAAATGGCATCCCTTGCTCCTCCCCGCCGTTTCCAGACTGAAGAAGAGCTGAGCACAGTGCGCCGCCTACTTGGGTGGAGTGCACAGGAGACTGCTTGGGGGATTCGAGCAGGCTCGGTTCCCCTCGGCAACCTGCGCGCCGGGGAGTTTGTGCTGTTCATCTCGCACATCTCCTCCTTCTTTCTGCTGCTGCTGGAATATTTCGGCCTCCAGCTTCAACACCTCACGCCGCACTCCATCCTCCTGGCGGCCATCTTCGTGCACCTGTACGAGATGTTCGTGGGGGTGCGGCCCTGCGTCATCCTCTTCCGCCACTTCTTCCAGTTGGTGAAGTCCGGGAAGAGCAAAAACGAAGTGGGGGCATACTATTTCTAGACGAGGAGCGACCTGCGGTCGCCGTACATCCCCGGGCTCAATGGCGGAAAGTGGGAGGAGTGGCCCAAGGAGTGGGTCATTGCCACCACTGAAGCCAACGAGCGCTTGGTCATGCCGACCGAGGGACCGGCCTCCGACCGGGGATCCTGGAGGGCCAAGCCGTCCCTGCCGCCGGATTTCGACTCCGTGCTGGGCAAGATCAGGTCGCTGGCGGAGAGCGGCCGCACCTCACTGCACATGCTTGGAGATTTCCTGAAGCGTCGGATCGCCCCCCTGAAGCAGCGGCCACATCCTGCTTGGAGCTTCACCAGCCTCAACGACTGCAGCAGGACCCACCGCGGAGAGGGGAGCGACCTGACCCAGGAAGCCTTGGAGGTCCCGGTGCGGGTGGTGACAGGAGAAGTATTTGTCCCAGAGAACATGATCCTTCCCCAGGGCGTCGTCCCCCTCTGCGAGGACTCGTGCCTGAGGACGGCGGTGCTGGCTACCCTGCCAACTCTCGACGACGGTGGGCTGGCCGCACGCCAGACCGGAGGCGACCCGAACCGTGGGCTCCGGATTCCTGGCACGTCTGGGGATCAAGCTATTCCGAGCGCCGCGGGGTCCGGCCCCACTACGAAGGGGAAGCAGGCCGTGGCTGGCAGCGCCGCCACAAGCGGCCCCAGACAGGTCCGGAGCAGTCCCGGCGCATCGTCGGGAGATGCAGGCCGGCGCAGGTTACTCAGGGCGACGGGACCCCAGTCACGGAGCCCGCCGCGAAGCGTCAAAGGACCACTGGGGGTGCGGGCCAGGGTAGCTCTCGGGCCTCCGGCCCTCGCGGGTCCTCCGGGGCGACCACGCCGCCACCATCACGGCCGAGAGATAGTTCCCTCCGGCAGTAGCAGCAGCAGCGGCAGCCACGGGAGCAGCAGCAACAACAACAATAGGAGCAGTCCCGGGTTGCGCCTCCGTCGCCGCCACGGGAGCAGCGGCAGCAACAGAAGCAGTCGTCGAGCCTCCGTGGTCGCTGGATACCCGGCGCTTCTGGGTTAGTGTTATTCTGCTCACTCCCCTTGTTCTAGGTGCCCTGTTTTTTGATGAAGGCTTCTCCTCTTTGTTGCCAGGGCCTCTCGCCCAGGCAGTTCTTCCACCAACACCGGCTCGTCGGCTGGTGCCCAGGCGACCGGGGCCTCGGCGGCGATAGTGGGAGCGACGGCGGGTGCGAGAACCTCGGATGCAGCGACCTCTGCTGTCCCGGTGGTGCCTGATGCGGTGGTGGAAGGCGCGCCATCATTAGACTCAGCAACGCCCGACGCAGCGGCGGCGGAGGCGCCAGCGCTGGGCGCGGCCGCACCCGACGCAGTGGCGGTGGAGGCGCTAGCGCTGGGCGCGGCCGCACCCGATGCATCGGCGGCGGCGAGTGCGACGGCGACAAGTGCTGTCGCGGTGAACACAACGGCTAGTGAGGCCCCGATGCTTGCGCCGGAAGGTCCCACCTCCAGCTCCGATCCTGTAGCAGAGGAGGAGTTGGAGGTGGTCTTTGGCAGGCAGCTCCTGCAGGGTCCCTTGGATGAGGAAGCGACTCCCCTCCCCCGGGTGCTGGTCCAGGTCCGGTGGTCGATAGAGGAGGCAACCTCTTCTGCCGAGGCGGCCTTCCGGCGGGAGTGGGCCGTCCTGGAGAGCGAACGCTAGTGCCTCTCCGACTGGCACACCCGCTTGGAGGCGCACACGAAGGTTGAAGCCTCCCATGCTGTGGAAGCTTAGTCCAAACTCAAGGCCGACCAAGAGGCCTACCAGGCCAACCTTCGGAAGGTGTTTGACCGGGTGTTCACAGTATCGAGCCGGGAAAAAACCCTGGCGCAGCGGGAGGAGGCTTTCACCCTAGAGGTTGTCAGCTTCGCGACTCAGCGGTCTGAACTCGAGACCGGCCTCGCGGCCCAACAGTCCGAGTTTGAGACTCGCAGCCAGGGTCTCGAGGTCCGAAAGCAGGAGCTCGACAATCTCTCTGCAACTCTGCAGGGATGGCGTGAGCAGCTGTAGGAGAGGGCTAGCAAGCTAGCTGTTGCCGAGGCAGACCTGGAGGAGGACCGGAAGTCCCTCGATAAGCGGGAGTCCCTCGCCGCCAACATGGAGAAGCTGCTTGGGCGCCAGCATGACTCCCTCAAGAAGCAGAAGGAGTGGGCGGAGAAGAGGAAGGCTGAGCTCGAGGAGAGGTCCCGCGAGATGGAAGCGGCCAAGGCAGCTCTGGACACCCGGGTGCAGGAGGCGGTCCGGAAGCTGCAGGAGGATCAGCGCCTGGGTGCCCAGCGGATCGCCGACTGGGCGAACGAAGCGAGCTTAGCACTGGTGCCACTTGGAATGAGCCCAATCCAAGTGGCAGAGGCGACAGCTTCGATAGCTGATGCCGTTCCAGTGCTGAACTCCGCTTCGGATAGGCTCAGGCGTCTGGAGCCGGTCCTTGCTGGCCAGCTTGAAGTCGAGGGCCGCGAGCTGATCCGGATGGTGGCGGAGCACATTCTGACGTGCTTCTGGAGCCACGACCCGGCCATCTCGCTAGCCCCCGTGCTGGATGGTCCTATGGCGGAGACGGAGGCCGCCGCTCGGGACAGCGTGCAGGAGGTCATCGACTTCATAGCCGCCTACTTCAAGTGGGAGCCTGCAGACTCCTAAGCTGCACATTGTCCATTTGCTTTGTTTTTTGAGTTATGTAACAAAACATTGTACCGTAATGGTTGAAATTTTAAATAGAGGAAAATTTCAACTTAGCTGCTTGTCGATTGCTCTAGTTGCGGTATGCAGCACCCCGGCGCCCTGCCCCCCTGGCAGATAGGTTCAGTTGCTAGGACCTATCTGCCATCCGAGCCGCAGAAGACACTCCGGACCCTCGGATCCGGTGGAACAAGCGTCCTTAGGCATAGGTGTAGCATAGATTGCAATTCGAATGAGCATCTTATTCCCTGTGTAGCAGAGGGAACTACAGGGAGGAGAATCAACTCGTTTGTATGGTAGTAACGATACTGCAACTTAGCTACTTGACGCATGCAGAATCGATCCATGATGTCGGTCTGAAAGCGAACGCCCCGGCCCCTTGGGTGACAGGCTCAGTTGCTTTGAGTCTGTCTACCATAGAGACTGGATCTCTTTCTGCATGAAGCCTTTAAAGCGGATGCCGGGACCCCCTGGTAGGTAGGCTCAAAGAATTGAGGCTAGCTACCACCAGTCAAGACTTAACCTGTGTACCACTTCAAAGTTACAGCTTAGTAGCAGGCCCGCGGGACCTAATCTGGACCGCCCCCCAGGCTAGTACGACGTCCGGAGCTCCAGATACATAGGTCCAGGCAATTCAGTGCTTGTTACAGAGTGGTGGAGTGTGTAGGCTTAGTGTCTAGGCTACACAGGGCTCCGGACCACTCCAGGAATCAACACGACTTTTCCGGACCTGGCTCCAAGGCTCCAGACCCTTCCTAGCAGTGGGTGAGGTCACTCTGTCGCACTCGATCCTTTGAGATATGGAGCTGGACCTGCCGTGTAGGACTTAGGAAGCCAACCCTTGAGCTTAGAACGAGGTCCGAGCCCCTAATTACCCAGCACCAGGTACTAGGGCACTCGTTACAGGGTGGTGGAGTGTGTAGGCTTTGGGTACGGAACCGGCTAAGCGGCTACACAAGACTCCGGACCACCCCAGGAACAAGTACCCCCTCTCCAGAGCAGGTCCCTAGGGGTCCGGACCCCTCTTCCAGCACCAAGAGGGTCCGGACCTGTACGGGAGTCTAGCAACTCAATACAGATCTTATTTGTAGCGATCAGAGTGGAAGTCCGCGCGGGGGTTAGGAAGGTAAAATCTCGAGAATTGAAATGCGAAATTAAATTTTGACACAGAGACAGAACTGGGGTAAATTTTTCCTTTGCAACTTGATGTACATGGCTTGCGCGATGGATGCCAGAGGCCGGGTTTACGAGGGCGGACCTCTATCGCTCTGGGCGCGCGTTAATGCTTGCCGATGGTGCGATGGATGCCAGAGGCCGGGTTTACGAGGGCGGACCCCAACCACTCTGGGCCGCACGCTGATTCTATCTTATTACAAAATAAAAATTCATTTCCCCGCTCTGCCTAAGTGTAAAACTTACGCAGATGCTCTATGTTCCATGGGTTGGGCAGCGGCACTCCATCTTCTGTGGCAAGGCGAACGCATCCGGGCCGGCATACTTCTCTAACCTTGAAGGGCCCCTCCCAGCTGAGGGAGAGTTTGTGGAGCCCTGCTCGGTTTAGAATCCGCCTTAGGACGAGGTCGCCTGCCCGGAGCTCCCTACTGTGCACGAACCGTTGATGATAGCGCCTGAGCGCCTGGTTGTAGCATGCATTTCGGATTGCAGCTCGCCACCTTTGTTCATCAACGAAGTCCACATCGTCGCGCCGCAGCTGTTCCTGCATGGACTCATCAAAAGCTTGGACCTGTGGTGAGCCCAGGTGAATTTCTGGGAGAAGGCATGCTTCAGCCCCGTAGACCAGGAAGAATGGAGTCTCCCCGGTGGCTTGGTTGGGTGTAGTCCGGTTGCCCCATAGTACGCACGGAAGCTCATCAACCCATTTGGCACCATGCTTCTTCAAGCAGTTGTAGGTTCGGGTCTTGAGTCCCCTGAGGATCTCTGCATTCGCTCTCTCAACCTGTCCATTGCTACGGGGATGCGCCACGGACGCAAAGCATAGCTGGATGCCGATGTCCTCGCAGTACTCTTGGAAGAGTCTACTTTTGAATTGGGTCCCGTTGTCCGCAATGATGCGGTTTGGGACGCCAAATCTGCACACAATGGACTTGAGGAATGTGACTGCTGACTTTTTAGTGATATTCACCACAGGGGTAACCTTCGGCCACTTTGTGAACTTGTCGATGGCGACGTAGAGGAACCGGTACCCGCCGACTGCCCGGGGGAATGGCCCTAGGATATCCACGCCCCATACGGCAAACGGCCATGAGGGCAGGATCATTTGCAGAGCTTGAGCCGGTGTGTGTATTTGCTTTGCATGGAGCTGGCATGCTTTGCAGGACTTTACCAGCTCAGCCGCATCCTGGAGTGCTGTCGGCCAGTAGAAGCCATGCCGAATGGCCTTGCCAACAAGCGTGCGAGATGAGGAATGACTTCCGCACTCGCCTCCATGGATCTCCGCGAGCAACTCGCGGCCCTCTCCCTGGGAAATGCACCGCATGAGGATACCATTGGCGCCACGGTGGTAGAGATCCCCTTCTACCACCGCATAGCGTTTAGCCAATCGGACTATGCGCTCAGCGGACACATCGTCATCAAGGAGGATGTTGTCTTTCAGGTAGCCCCGGATCTTGGAGATCCATGCATCGGGGCTTCCCTGAGCAGGTGGGAGTGACTCCACGAGGTCTCCAGGATCCTCGACAGAGCTCACAACCCAAAGCGGGGCACCACAGGTGGTATGCCGCCGGGACCGCTAGCTTCGAGGTGCTAGCTTGATCCCCTTCACCCAGTTCGGCAGGCTGGGCGGTAGGTCTCAGCAACCGTCTTTTGAATACGTCCTCGGGCACGGATGCCTAGGTAGATGCTCTCGCGGAGAGATCATCTGCTGCTGAGTTGAGTTCGCGGGGAACATGTTGCAGTTCCAAGGCGTCGAAGTCCTTCTCGAGCTTCCTCACATGGATGAGGTATGCCGCGAGCTGGGGATTGTTGCAGCTGCAATCTCCTCGGACCTGCTTGATGATTATCTGAGAGTCCCCCTTCACCAGAAGCTACCGGACCCCCAGGGACAGGGCTTGTGTCAGGCCAAAGATCAGAGCTTCGTACTCCGCCATGTTGTTGGTGGCCTTGAACTCAAGGTGCACCATGTACTTCAGCCGATCTCCGTTTGGGTCGATGAGGATCACACCGATCTCCGTTTCGAAGAAGAGTGTCCAGTAGGGCTCGGTGAAGACTGGTGTCCTGATTTCCGGCTCCGGGGGTCCGGCGTTGAAGTCCGGACCCCCAGAATTGCTTGGGGAAGGAGTCCACTCTGCTATAAAATCAGCCAGGATCTGGCTCTTGACTGCATGGCGAGGCTGGAAGTCCAGTTGGAACTCAGCCAATTCTGCTGCCCACTTGGCGATATTGCCCGTGGCATTGGAGTTGTGCAGGATCGTTCTTAGTGGGTAAGAGGTCACTACGACAACTCGGTGAGCCTGAAAGTAGTGGCGCAGTTTCCTGGACGCAATAAGTATTGCATAGATAAGCTTATGCGTCTCAAGATACCTGGCCTTTGCCTCGTGGAGGACTTCGCTGACGTAGTAGACTGGCTTCTGGGTGGTCCGGGCCCTAGTGACCGGGTCCGGCTCGCCCTTATCCACCATGTCAGGTCCTTGGGCCCCCATCGGTTCTGGGTTCCCACTGGGACGAGGCTCCTCCGGACCCCCCTGTCCGGGGTCCGGTCCTTCAGGCAGAGGTGAGGCTGACGAGCCCCCGTGTCCAGGGTCCGGTTTACCATCCTTGGCCGGGGAGACCCTGGCGTCCCCCTGGCGAGCTTGCTCGGCCCTCTCGGCGACCAGCACCATGCTGACCGCATTTGTAGACGCAGCAAGATACAGAAACAACATCTCACCTGGCTCTGGAGCCACCAATACTGGCAGTGAGGTGAGATGCTGCTTCAGTTCCTGGAAGGCTTGTTCAGCCTCTTCGGTCCAAGAGAATGGACCGGACCTCCTCAATAGCTTGAAGAAGGGGAGGGCCCTCTCAGCCAGCCTCGATATGAAGCGGCTGAGAGCGGCGAGAGATCCAGTAAGCTTCTGGACGTCCTTGATGCGGCCAGGAGGCCTCATCGTCTCGATCGCCTTAATCTTGGCTGGGTTTGCCTCGATGTGAGACCAGGAAACCCAGCAGCTTCCCTGCCGAGACGCCGAAGATGCACTTCTTGGGATTCAGCTTCGTGCGCGTGGCGCGCAGCCAGTCGAAGACGAGGGACAGGTCCTCAACTAGCGTTGACCCTACCTTAGTCTTGACCACAATGTCATCAACATACACCTAAATGATATCTCTAATTAGATTACATAAGGTTTTGTTCATAGCTCGTACAAACATGGGTAAGGCATTCCTCAGACCATATGGCATGACAATATAGCAATAAAGCCCATCTACTGTTACAAAAGCAGTGTGCTTCCTATCCTCTCTAGACATCTGAATCTGGTGGAAACCAGAGTATGCATCTAGGAAAGACAAAAGGTCGCACCCGGAGGTGGAGTCCACGATCTGATCGATACGTGGAAAGGATAGTGATCTCTAGGATATGCCTTGTTGAGGCTGGTGTAGTCGATGCACATCCGAAGCTTCCCATTGGCCTTTGGGACGACGACCGGATTGGCCAACCACTCGGGGTGGTGGACCTCCTCGATGAAGCCAGCGTGTACGAGCTTGCGGACTTCTTCGCGGATGAAGGTCTGCCGCTCGACAGACTGCTTCTGAGGCTTCTGGCGCATCGGCGTGGCGTCAGGGTAGATCCTCAGATTGTGCTCGATCACTTCCCTGGGGATCCCGGGCATCTGGGACGGTTTCCAGGCGAACACGTCCACATTTGCCCAGAGGAAAGCGATGAGCGCGTCTTCCTATTTCTCCTCTAGGTTCACCGCGATGCGGGTGGTCCTGGAGGAGTCCGCTCTGATCTGCACCGTCTTCACGAGAACATCATTCGGATCAGACGGTTGAACCCTGGGTGCCTTTGCAGGCGCCCTGGGTTGCGAGGTGGATGGTTCCTCCTCGGAGCGTGCAGCCTCTGCCGCCAGAGCATGCAGTCTCTCAACTGCAGCGACGGCAGCGGTGCGGTCACCCCGCACAGTGAGGACACCGGCAGGGGAAGGCATCTTCAGGACCAAATACCCGTAATGGGCAATGGCCATGAAGCGGTAGAGAGCCGGCCGGCCAATGATGGCGTTGAACGGGAGGTTCACCTCCGCAACATCGAACTGAACGCTCTTTGTGCGGAAGTTTTCCTCGGTCCCGAACGTGACCGGCAGTGTGATGCTCCCCAGAGGGAACACCGAATGTGGGCCCACTCCAGAGAATGGGCAAGAGGGAGTCAGCTTGGACTCCGGGATCTGCAGCTGCTTGAACACTGCATAGCTGATGACGTTGAGGCCAGCCCCACCGTCGATCAGCATGTGATAGAGCCTCACGTTGTATATGACAGGAGTGGTGACTAGAGGTAGTGCACCAGCCCCTGCCATATTCTCCGGGAAGTCGGATGGCCCGAAGGAGATGGTGGTGTTCATCCACCTTTGGTGCGGCGCCGCCTTCGGGACCCCCGGCTTCACCGAAAGGACCTCTCGGCGAATGGTCTTCACGTCCCGCCGGAAGACAAGCTCCCAGCTTCCGCTGTACATTACGTACAGCTTCTTGCGGCGGTCGTCGTTGTCGGAGTCGGAGTTGTCGTCGTGGTACACGCCCTTCAGCTCCCGAGCGGGGGATTGGTACCCCAGCTCCTTCTCCCTAGCAGCGGCCTCGCTGTCGAAAGCTTTCTCCTTGCCAGGTCGCTGGCGAGGAGGGGGTGAGCTGTCCTTGGAGGACTGCTCATGCCGCCCACTGACCCGTTTCGCGAGCTTCTGGATCTCGCGGCAGTTAGCGGCCCTGTGGCGAGCGGTGGGATGCACTGGGCATGAACCTCCACCGCCACCTTGTGGGCGAGGGCATTTGTAATGAGCATTCTGGCCCCCAGCCGCTGCCGCAGCAACTGGTGCCGCTGCTGCTACGGCTGGACCGCCAGGATGCGGCTCCCCGCGACTCCAGTTCTTGTTCTTCTTCTTCTTGCCACCGCCCTGAGCGGTAGCACCGGAGCCACCAGCTTTGGCGTCTCCGTCTTGGGGGGCTGAGTGCCCTGCGCGGCCCTCAGCGGCCCTGGCATATTTGTCTGCCAGGGAGAAAAGCGTGGTAACGCTTTCCACCTCGTGCGTCGCCAGCTTCTCGAGCATCTTCTCGTCACGTACCCCCTAACAGAAAGCAGTGATAATAGATGCATCGGAGATACGAGGAATGGTACCCCGTACCTTGGTGAAGCGCGAGATGAATGCCCGGAGCGTCTCTCCGGGTTTCTGCCTCACAGCGTGGAGGTGGGCTTCCACACCATGCTGCTGGTACGCACTGGCGAAGTTCGCAGTGAACCTTGCACAGAGCTCCTCCCAAGACTGGATCGTCCCAGGAGTGAGGTTCATGAACCAAGTCCGGGCTGGCCCCGATAAGGCTACATGAAAGTAGCTCACCATGATGGCGTTGTTACCACCAGCTGCTGTGATGGCGGTAACGTACACCTGCAGGAATTCCGACGGGTTAGTGGTACCGTCGTACTTTTCCGGTAGGTGCGGGCGGAACTTGGACGGCCATGCCACCGCGCGGAGGTGTTCCGCCAGCGCAGCAAAGCCCACCCCGGCCACCGGGGTGCCCGACTGTATCTGGGCGTTCACCGGAGGCTTGGGTGCCACCACGTCCAAGTCGGCGTTGAGGTTGCGGCCCTCAATGTTGAGACGGCGCTCTCGCACCCTCTCCACGGAGATGCGGGCATCCTCACCCGCACGCCTGCGGTTGAGCTCCACCCGCAGGTCTTCTGTTCGTGCACCCCTCACTGTGGGGGAGCGCACGGATGCCGACGCGCCGCCCTGGCGCCGATGGTAGGGTACCACCGCATTGCCAGGCGGAGGTCGTTGCCCAGTCTTTGCTGAACTGGGGGAGACCTGAGCCAGATGGAGGAGACGGTCGACGTCATCCCGCCACTGCCTCAGGGCGTCTGGCGAGGCTGCAGCAGCCGGGGGGTTGCGAAGCAACTCCCTAGCCGCCGCCAGCACTCCGCCGCTCGCAGCTTGTGAGGGGGCCCTTGACGGGCGCCCTGACTCTTGCCGGCGAGCAGCGTGTGCCACCGCCGACGGTGGCTGCCCCATGGGCACAGTTACCCCTGGAGCAGGGACGCGAGAGGCGTGTAGCGTGGAGGACGCCACACCCTCTGTCATCTCCACGTCGTCCACCCGAACCATGGAGACGAGCAAGAGATGAACTGAAAATCAGCTAAAGTCCCCTACCTGGCGCGCCAAATGTCGTGGTGTGGCAAACCACAGCCGGGTGGCGGAATGCACCTGCCTAAGCCCAGAGGGTGAGTACTCGGGGGTTAGCTAGCGCCTAGTTCGATCTCGCTCAAGAATACGACGAACACAGCCGGTTTAGAGTGGTTCGGGCCGCCGGAGCGTAATACCCTACATCCACTGTGAGTTGTATTGCTTGTGTCCGGAAGAGCTTGGAGCTGAGTCCAGTGTGTGTCCTCGTGTGAGTGTGTTTTTCCCCCTGTGTACAGCGAGCGCCTCCCTTTTATATCTCAAGGGAGGCGCATACATGGCCGTTGGGTCCCCGACAGATGGTCCCATCGATGTAGTACAAAATAACGTACTGCTCATACATTATGGCATCGCAGGCGAAGGAGATCTCTCTCCTGGATTTCCTTGCCTGCTCCTGGAATCCCCTGTTCAGCGTGTCCAGGTGCTGTATAGTCGGGACGGCGCCAGACGTAGCAAGCGGCGTCGCCTGCCACGTAGCTGAACGGGCTGCGTAGCTTGCGGCGTAGGAGGCATGATGAAAAAGAGCCGTGCCGTCGTATCCAATTAATGCGGCAGACGGCTCTGCGCGGGTGCGGCGCAGGCGGCTGCACTGTGTACCTCGGCAATACGCAATCTACAGTGAGGTCTGACAAGGTCTGCCCCGCGAACCGCGGCGGCAGAGCATGCCTCAACCCCCCGCATTGAATGTGGTGGGTGGGCGAGCCTACCAGCGGAAGACTCGCGTCTGCGCCCTCGGAACACGTGGTGGCTCCTGACCCCCTCGGTGGTATGTTGGCTCTACGCGCGTGGGAGGTCCGGATGTGCGTGAGGAGGTTCCGGACCCCTATGAGAGGTCCGGGATCTCGGTGGCTGGCTCGGATCTTCCCTTCCTCGGGGACACGTGGCGTCTCCGGACCCGTCCCAGAGCGGGGAGAGGATCCGGGGCCGTTAGCCCGGTGAGGTAAGAGCCTGTCCTGTGGGCCCCGGCTGCTCCGCCCTTTACCGTGTAGTTACGGATGACTACGCGGGTCCTGCCTTGCTGCAGTAGAAGTGGGTATCCCTGCTACAGGGTACCGACAGAAGAATTTGTTCAATCCAAGTGTTCTGAATTGCTACAAGTCTATCGAGGTAACTAACATTTCGCTCTCGTTTCAATTTCTACACCGCCATTAAAATCTCGGGATGAGATTTCTTTTAGGGGGAAGGATTGTAATACTGTGCCTTGCGGACAGTTCGCTTGGGACGGCGGACGGTCCGCGACGCGCTCTGTTTCACCTGTTTCGTGACCGAGGATCGTCGATCACCGCCACGTGCTGGCCATCGAGCCTTCCCTGGCCATCCCGTACGCCGAATTGAATGCGAGCACATCCCTTCCACCCACCCCGCGCCCACTCTCTCCCTCAGTTCACTCTCCCTCTCTCCCGACGCCATGGACGGCGCGTGAGCACCTCCCGTTCGCCAGCCGATTCCGCGAGCTCCCCTCCATGGATTTCAAATCCACCGCACCCAAAGCTCAACCACCTCCCTAGCTTCCTCCTCAACCCCTCCAACCACCGCCACAACCACCACCTCGCCGGGAATATCGGATTCCCCGGCCGTCAGCTCAAGTTTCGCCCAAACTCGACCTCACCATGGAACTCCATCGTCCGGGCACCGTTTCTTTCGTCCAAGGGCTCAAATCGACTGTAAGTGAGCCACTCATGCTCGTGCTCCCCTCGTTCCTCCTCGTTCACGTTGTTTCCACACACGTTCTCGACGAGGTCATTTTACCGCCACGGGCCGCACGTCGCCGACTAGGTTAGGCTTGATTTCTTAGCGTGCATCACCCATGCCCATGTGCGTCTCGTCCAATAATTGGTGTAGGGCTAGCCTCGCCGTCGGTCGGGCCACCGTCGGCGGAAACGGCACGCCGCGCTGCCGCGCCGGCCTCACTGGTGGCGGCACGCGGTGTCAAAAGACATGAATCACGGACGGTCCGCCTACGGGGGCCGGATAGTCCGCAGGTCAGGTTAGAAGTTGTCCAGAGACGTTGTTGTCTCTGATGGTTTCGCAGAATTGTATTGTGGACGGTCCGCTATTGGAGAGCGGACAGTCCGCCATAGAGTTCGAAATTTATCCAGAGACGATGTTGTCTCTGGTGGGTTTTGCAGGTTTGAACGGCGGACGGTCCGCTATTGGAGAGCGGACAGTCCGCCGTAGAGTCTAGAATTTTGTCCAGAGACGTTGTCGTCTCTAGTGGATTGGCAGAATGAACTGCGGACAGTCCGCCAAGGGGGCCGGACGGTCCGCCGTAGAGTTTAAATTTGTCCAGAGGCGTCGATGCCTCTGGTGGTTTTGCAGAGTTGAACCGCGGATGGTCCGCTATTTTGGAGCGGACAGTCCGCCCTATAGTTTTGAAGTTTGGCCAGAGACATAGTTGGTTCTGGTGGGTCTGCGGAATTGTATTGCGGACGGTCCGCCATTTGGGCGCGGACAGTCCGCAAGACATTTCTTTTTAAAGTATAGTGATTGTATAGTTTGAGTTGCACTCAATCATTTCATATGCATTTGTGTAGCATCCACAGTTGAGGACACCGTGTATGAGGTGATTGCAGCACCGCAGGAGTAGCCGGAGCAAGCCCAGGAGGAGAGGCATGAGAACCCGGCCCAAGGCCCGTCTGACCCTAGCTCTGAGCAACAGCCCGAAGACAAGCCCCGGTGCATAACCTTTATTTCAAATTATGCAACCTTATATATATATATATATATATATATATATATATATATATATATATAATCTTGTGCATTAAAGTCATAGGAGTTGAATGGAACTGTACATGCATAACCCTTAGGTACCATGAGTCCTATACTAGTATATGTCCGACGATACGTGCTATGCTAGATAGGGTTCGGTAGAAGTCGAGTAATTTTCAGTTACTCGCGAGATATAGGTTATTTTACGTTTTCATGTATGAGTTACTAATCTTGGAAGGAAAGAAAGATAGAATTTGAGACCGGGCGAAGAAAAGTGTAGCTCCTTCTGTGTCGGTTAAGGACTGTACCGTTGTCGGCCCTGCTGATCATGTTTGAATTTGTACTAACCGCATGCCGGGAGTAGGAGGTAGTCGAAACCGGTAAGCCTAGTACTGCTTTGCTTCGAAAATAAAGGACTTCAACTCACCTCCTGAGGTGGTCGAGTAGTCGCGGAGAAACAGGATGCATGTTTTATTTTTGGTGGTCTCTCGTTGAGCTCGGCTAACTATATGATGGTGGGGCGGTCCTGTAGTTCGAGGCAGAGAGGGGAATGGTTGGTGCGTGTGGTCCGACGGGGCCTACGCGTGCCGTGTTGGTTAGGTTCACCTTGTAAGGTTAAATCGAATCGATTCTCCGTCAGTCGCTCTCGGACATGGGCACCTTGATCACTGCGTCACATCGTAGTAATATGAGATGGAACATGGAATGTATTATATATGTTGATTCTATTTTAAATTGTGATTAATGTTCTATCATGTTTGTTCTAGATGGTCTATGCAAATATTAGATCATGGTTAATCTATATAGAACCTAGAGCGAAAATATTAAAAATAAGGATCCACTTTTAGACGCTTTTCTGCAAAATAAACCACCAGCCAAAAACTTTGCATGTCTAGATATGTGGGCTAAGTTATACCCACTGGTCGGGTAAGTCTTGCTGAGTATTAGTTGCTCAGTGTTTTTGTTGAAATATTATTTCAGGACACACAGACGTAGAGTTCTGTCACTGCTGCGTTAAGTTCATCCGCCAGGACGCAGAGGGATGGGAGGTTGTGGAGCCGGACACTTAGTTAGGGGACTCCTCGGGGTACACTTGTGGGCTGGGGGTACATCCCATTTGTTTTGATCGGCCGCCCGATCGGTCCGTGGACCGGTGTGGCCGGTTGTGCATGGCAGTGCTGGAAGTAGTGGCATACTTGTAGGCCTTTTCTTCTATTGAAGCCTTGGTTCCAGCAATATAATGTGTATAAAAATTATGTATGTTTTCGAACTTGGTTTGTAAAACTTATGGTATGGTCATATGTTTATTGCTGTATTTTCAAATGCATGTCGTGCTTGTACCATCTGCACTCACCTTCGCGTGAGACTATCGGCGTTGTTTCGATCGGGACGTGCACTGAGAAAGGATCGCTAAATTAAGTCATTAAGCTAATGCGTCCGATGTGTTCAAATGACGACCATTATGATTAATTTAAAATTTTAATTTGACGGTTCCGTTCTCTTGCATTGCATGGCATCCCCACGTGATGGGCGCTCGACGGAATTAGGGCCGGCTGCGTCGCACAGGCGAGAACTTATCCCCCCGGCCTCGCTCTCGAGTAGTGTGCGCCACGATAATTCCCCCTGCCTGCCTGAGCCTGACGCGCCCAACGTAGCCACCGGTTGCGATCGGCCATGACCGCCCTGAGCTAGCTCCATCCGGTACGGCTCGCTCTCGCTCTCGCTCTCGCGCTCGGCCAGCGCCCGGCCGGGAAAAAGTTTTCCGCGGGGCGAATCGATGCGCCGCATTGACCCTGCACTACGCGCGGCCCTTTTCGCCGAACCCCATTGATTGTGCCCATGCAGCATCCAACTTTCTGTCCCTCGGCTTCCGACTGTGCCCGCCCGCCCGTGCGCTCCCTCCCCTCCCCCTTCATTGCGATGCTCCTGCTGCGCGCCTGCGCCCACCCGGTCTGCCTGCCCTCTTCCATCATGCGTTTCTAGAAACCGTGCAGCTCATTATTCGCCCCTGCAGGTCTGATCCGCCAGACCCAGGCAGCAGCAGCTTCTTCCCCTTGGCACAGCCTTCCATTACGCGAACGATGGGCCTGCTTGCCAAAATAAATCAGGGAAGACTCACCCCAAGTACACGGTAGTAGGAGAGTGAAGATCATGGTTGGAAATAGCCCGCTATAGCCTCGCTATAGCCCGCTAATAGCTTTTTAGGAGATCTACCGCTACGCTATACAACATTTGTCCGCTATATCCGCTAAAGGAGGTTTTTTGAGATTTAGCCATGCTAAATGTCCGCTAAATAGGTTTTTGTGAGACTTAGCAGCGCTAAATGTCAATTGGGTACTGTTGGTTAGTTAAGAGACGTGTTAGACTCAAATTTTAGGTGTTAGACCAACGATACTTATAATTTGTATGAGATTATTTATTATTTTATCATTCAGCTAAATAATTTAGCTTTCGCTATAGCCCGCTATAGCTTCGCTATAGCTATTCTATAGCTTTTAGAGAAGGTTACCGCTAAACTTCATAGCCCGATATTTCCAACCTTGGTGAAGATGCAAGTCCTAATTGCTGACACTATCACGAGCCTGTGCACGAGCATCCTGCTTAGTACTCCGTAGTTGGTTTGGGTTTTTGCAGTGTCATCAGCAAACAGCATCTACCGGTTCGCATTGCACTGCATATGCTGCTGCCATTGCTGCCATGCACCCCAAACAGCATCTACAGGTTCCTTTCCTGTGAAATTTGGTTTTCCAGTCACAGTTTTAATTTGCTCTAACAAAAAAAAAGGGTCTCTGCTTAGGCCTTGCTAGCCCGGCCCCTAGGGAAAGAGACACCCACCCAACCTTAGCCGGGTCGAGTAAGCGCGTGTGCTCTTTTTCTCTCATCATGCGATAGGATAGGGCCCTGTTTATTACATGTAAACGCAAAATTTTCTTGCGAGAGAATCTTGCCAATTTAAAATACTAAATGAAGTCTATTTACATTTTTTTTGCACAGATGGGTTGTAAGTCGCGAGACGAATCTAATGATGCTAATTAATCCATGATTAATCAATAATTACCGGATGGTACTGTAGCATCACTGTTGCAAATCATGAATTAAGTAGGTTCATTAGATTCGTCTCGTGATTTACAGTTCATCCATGCAAAAAGTTTTATAAATAGACTTTATTTAGTACTTCAAATTAGTAAGATTTCTTTACAAAATTTTGTGTTTTTGCGTTTACGCGTGGGGACTGTTTAGATCGAGTGCGCTACAGTGCTAGTAGCATGTGTGTTGGGTGGAGTAGCAGCTAGTAGGCAGCTCCGATGGATGGACGCCTAGATGGGCGGCGGCATCGAATCGATGAGGCTTTCGAGTGGCGCAATAAGTTGATGGGCCGAAACGGATGCCGATCCAAGACGAAGAGCGCACACGCACGGCCGAGAAGGGGAAACCCAACACCCAAATGATGGCTTCGCTTTGAATTGGCTATCATGGCCGAGCACTCGCGCTGCCCCCTCCCCTCCCCTCGCATCTTGAATTGCCTGTCTCTATGGCCAGCAGTACCGGAAGATGCAGTGCAACTTCATGGAAGGTTATGGCAGCAGGGGCAAGGATTGGATTGAGACTACTCTCTGTCACAGGGATCATAACTTTTTTTTATGAAGAGTCAGGGGAGCCATTATTGCTCCTCTGTCTTTTTTTGAAGTAAAATTGCTCCTCTGTCTTGGGGTTAATTGTTTGATTGCCATAATTCTCCTAGAAACCATGGACAAGATTTGCTTAAGATTCCTTTTCCACATGGATGCCATATTTGTTGCTAAGAAGTTTTCGGCTGTACTTTGCTCATTAGTCATGGCAAAGTTAATATGACTAACTTAACTCTGATCACTCTCATATATACTCCCTCCGTCATGAAATGTAAGGCATTCTAGGATTTTTAGGACAGATTATAAGTGTGTAGAAAAGAGTCTCCTACCTCTAATTATTAAGCATTGGAAATGCACTAATTATATTAGCATGCCTTTTCCCATGCACCTTCCCTACATGTACCTCCCCCTACATGGTTGCATACACATCTTTCTATCGGGAAAGATCCGAAAACAATGCACACTTAAGATGGTTGAGTCCACTCTCAACTCAGAATGACTTATATTTGAGGACAAATATTTAAATCCCAGAATCACTTATATTATATATATTTTTTGAAGCGGAAACATTCCAGCTTTTATAGAAAGCATTTAAAAGGTATCGAATACAAGCACGCAAGCGAACTGGGGTTACCAGTTTGGCCATAACCAGCGCCAAGAGGACACAGCCTCCTCAAGCACTTATATTATATTTGAGGACGGATGGAGTATATATGCAGCCTAGGGGGCCCAAACTGTCAAACATCATTAGTTCATCACCCCTCCCTCCTTTTCCCAATCTTCTTTACATATCCCTGCACCACTTCGCCCGCCACACGGATTTCCTTCGAGGACTCTGTTTCATGCAACAATCACGATTCAGCAAGAGCCTCGCAAAAAGCAGGATGGTGAACCGGGCCAAAAAGAAAAAGGGTAAAGAAGTAAGAACCAAAAAGATAGCACGAGATGAGAATCGGGCCGGGTTTCTTCTTCAATCGTGCGATCATGATCACCGGATGGTGGTGTTGTTAAAGGAGCCAAGCGGGGGTGGCGCAGTAAATAAAAGCAATGGTAATCCACCTGGTATACTGTAAAAAAAAAAGAAGAGGAGAGGAAGAAGAAGAGAGGAGAGGGGTAAATATAAAGGGTGAAAAAGGAGAAGAAGCGGTGTGGCGCGTGATGACGAGCGAGGACCCGGGGGCGAGCATCATTACGAATCTTGGGCCGGCCGAGGCCCATCATGATCATCATTTGAAGCGAAACACCCCCCCCCCCCCCCACCTCCCTCGTCGTCCCCCTCTTGACCTCTTTCTCACTAACCATTCTGCTTGGCCACCGGTTTCAACCCACTAAAAGCTACTACTACTCCTGCATTGACTATTAACACGGAGGTTACTGCGCTTCCCCCGCTGTAAAAGTACAAGAGTGTGTGTGCAATGGAAGCAGGTGCACGTTGGGGCTCTTGAGATCTTGCTGACTTGACGCCGGTGGGCGCACGCATGATCACCTGTTTGACAAAACCAGGGCTGGCTTGGCTTAAGCTATGATGGTCCAGGCAACCGTACCCTGTTACGCGAAATGTGGCATGCCGGCGGTTGAGCTGCAACGAGCCCTTTTCCAGCACCTGCAGCTGCAGCCGTATAGCCACTGATTAAGAATATATATAAATTCACACGGATCGGTACGATTCCTTCACACGCTTTCATCAACTAAAAAAAAAGAGAGAAGTCCTTTGTGCCAAAACGAACTCAAAAAAATATTTAAGCTACCGACATTACTCCGACCATCATTTCTCTTTGCGTTCGGGTTTCTCCCCGGCCGGCGGCGGCGAGCCGGCGAGGCGCGGCCGGCCGTGCAGCCGGCGTGCGGTGGCGCGGCCGTCACGTGAGGCGCCCCGGCCTCATGATTAGCCACCATTTACGCCGCCCTGCCGCCGGCCCGTTCCGTCCGTCCCCGCACCCACCTCCTTTACGACCACGCATCATACCATCCCCTCTGTCCCCTCCGCTTCCAGTTCAAAGGGCTCATGAGTGGCAGGCCCCCTCCTCCGCGTCAGCGAGCGAGGCCGGCGAGGTCGCGGCCGCGCCTATAAATAAAGCCCCACCACCCGCCCGGATGACCCAGCACGATCTCCTCATCTCGCAGCAAAAAAGCGCGGTGGGCTTCGCCGTCGATCGTCCAGCCGCCGCCACCGCCTCTGCTGCCCCCACCCCGACCAGCAATCTCCACAGCCCCCGCTCCGCTACTCGAGCGAACGAGCGAGCTGCTTTAGCCTTTAGGCCTCCACCTCCCACCCCGGCAGGCGGCTTCCAACGAGGTGATGCTCTCCGTCTCCTCACTTTTCCCCTCGGTGATGTGCTTTGCTCCTCGCATTTTGCATGCATGCACAATCATGGACCTTTCTCTTCTTGGTCTGGAACACTTCTTGGTGCTTCTGCTGCTTCCACCCCTTTTTGTTCGTTTCTGCTTTGTGCAATCTGCTGCCCCCAATGCCTTTTGATTTGTTTATATATGTGTCTTGGCAGCCTTGCAAGTTGCGTGTTCTAGTAGGAGCTGTACTGGCATGTGATTAACAATGATGTAACTGTAATGATGCGCTTAGAAGTTAGTAGAATCAGGAAGACTTTGTGTCCTGATTTTTTTTAGAAAAAAATATGTATAGAAGCTTCAGAAGAGATTTGCTTCAGTGTTTGCTGCTGCTCTTCACCTAGCACTCTGCTTCGTGTTGCGGGCTTAGCTTCGGTCTCATGTCTGAAACTCTGGAGCATGCCCCCCCCCCCCCCCCCCCCCCCCCCCAGGGATCCTAGCATGCAACCACACCTGCTGCTAACTTGGTCTCCCTGTTGGCTGCTGTGCAGCAGAGGCCAGGCGAGGATGGACAGGCTCAACGCGAAGCTGTACCTGCAGAACTGCTACATCATGAAGGAAAACGAGCGGCTGCGCAAGAAGGCGCTGCTGCTCAACCAGGAGAACCAGGCCCTGCTCACCGAGCTCAAGCAGCGGCTCGCCAAGACGGCGGCGGCCAACACCAACAGCGCCAAGGCCAAAGGGAACGCGGCCGCGGCGGCCAGCAACCGAGCGGCCATCCCTGACCTTAACACTGCCGCTCCGGGGGCGCACGGCGGCCACGAGCAGAAGGCGGCGCCCAAGCCCAAGAAGGCGGTCGCCAACTGAACTGATGCGCGGCTGGTTACTGTCCTAGTGTCATGAGCTAGAGTTTGTGGTTTCTATTTATGGTTTACTTCCTGGATGTTAGGGCTGTGTGTTTAGTTTCAGCTGATGGAATGGAGATCGCATGCCTACTGATGTGTAGCAGAGTCCTCATGGATAGGATGGGTAGCTAGATCAGCTAGGGGTATATAGACATAGTTGGGTCAGTGTGTGCTGCATGGCAGTGGCCTGGTGTTTCAGCAGCTCTCTTGCTTTCCTGGGGTCTTTGCACAACTTGAGCCAGAGCATGACAAATGTTATCTGCTGCTTGTTTGATGATAATGTGCCAATCTAATGCATGGTGTTACCATATTTTTTTTCATGAAAAGCTTAGTACAGTAGGTTGGCTAAGGGCAGTGCGAAAATACAAATAGCATAATATAATGACAAAGTTCGCCTAAAAAAAATATAATGACAAAGCAATGAAATGTGCTCATCCGGCTTGAGAATTCAGAAGGCTAACTTACATTTGAGATATCATCTCTTAAACTGGAGAAATTATATGGTTCTCATGCTGTTTTAGTACTACAATGTACAAGTTACATTCAAGCTCCATGAGAGTATACGAGAAGTGCAGTAATTTAAAGAGACAGAAAACTAACCTCCAACATAAGCAGACCAGTTCACTGGCTTATCCAACATGAGTCAAAAACAAGTTCCAAGCCAACAGTGACCACTCACCAGCATCGCTCTCTCTGAAGCAAAAGGAAAGATCAGTTTGTCAGCACATTACAATCGGTGAATTTGTAATGGTAGAGGATTGTGCCTTTTACCATTCGATTGGCTACCTAGGTACCAACAAGATCAATCAGAACCAGAACCGAGAAAAAAGATATTATGGCATCGTGTCATTACTCATCAGTAGCTCTTCTTTCGTGTGCTGCACATGCAAGGAGCATCATGCTTATCATGGTCGTGCATTGTCCCACATATCCAAGAATATAGGAGCTATTTGACAGATCCACCCTTCCTCGATCACATCACCCCGATCAACTGTTACCTTTCACAGTTGCAACCAAACATACGCCTGACAAACCGAACCATCCATCCAGCATTCACTGTGATACTAGCAGAAGACATAAAACATAGAACCATACATGCATGATCTGCTTGTCAGCTTTTGGTTTATTTCGGCTTATATATTCTCTTTCATAGAACACTATTGAATCAGCCGAAATCAGACCAGCTGAACAGAGGGAATCAAATAAGTGTGATTAAGGAGGGATTTATATGACATAATGACACTCATGCAAGATGTCAGTCTCAGCAAGTGGTTTGGACTTTCAACCCTTCTCATATGACTCAAGAATTCTCAACGAGACAAGATAACATATTACTTGACTCAGATGTCAAGATGCATGTTGATGCCATTTTCAGCAAGTGGTTTGGACTTTCAACCCTTCTCATAGGACTCAAGAATTCTCAACGTTCAACGAGACAAGATAACATATTACTTGACTCATATTTGGGCCCCATTGCTATCATGAGGAATTATTTGAGACTGCGTTTCCCACGAAATACCACATGACAACATTTAAGAGTTCAGTTATAGACCATCGGGACAGCCTAAAGAAACAGAAAAAAATAGAAAAAAATAAGTATACAGGCTGGCAGCTAATCTCTTTCTTTTTTTCAATTAGAAAATGGTTGTATTTGTCAACACTACAACAGATGCACAGTATGAACAAGGACAATTGGAAATGAGTACAGTTCTGCAAGATGATTGACACACAGCAATGCACTCCATTACCTAACTTGTTGAACACTGTAGATAATAAAACTAACTCTCCTGCAGTTATCTCACAGTGAAAAAATAAGACAAGTTGGAAACAACAGAGAGTAACATATTGCAACTAAAACAACAGACAGTAACATATTGCAGATGATTGTTCTGTCTATAATGACGACCATTCCATTTTTCTAGCAGATTATATCTGAACCTTGCTCCTGTTGGCATTTTAATATTGAGCACAATCAATCCCTTGACTGAATCGTAAAGTAGGTATCAGTGTGTAATTTTTATATATGTACTAATCACGTAATCCATCATCCATGGTGAGATGTAGACCAAACATGGGAACCACGCATAACGTATTCACATCCATGTAGACAAGTTTGTGTTAAACTGTCAGTTACTGTATGCTACCACTTGGGTCCTGATCAATGAGATCCACGGCAGAGTACGAGGCAGAATTACAGTCACTCTACAAAGATACAGCCATTCCGTCAAACCATATGCTACAGATAGTTGGTTTTCACTGTTGAAATATCAAAACGTGAAGCCACTTTAGCCTGAGAAAATGCGAGTCTATTACAAGCACATCTCGGTGAAAGAACACACTATATCAGACTGTGTATTTTGACACAATAAGAAGTCTCCACAATGTGAGCTAGCACAGACCAACATAGCGATCTTGTTAGTCCTAAATCGGCACCTAACAAAAGATCCCCCAGTGCAGCAGGCCCAAGCGCCATCCATGTGCCCACTGGCCAGAACTCCAACTCGCCACAGGGCCGGCCGCGGGACCAGGCGACAGCCCCTGCTGGGTGGCGCGCCGTGCGCAAGCAGCCGGGCAGACGCAGAAATCCGCATCGGCTGAGAAACCAACTGATTGCCTGTTTGAACGAATCAATCCCGGCCACCGCTCGCCCCCACACCGCAAACACAATCATCACCACCGTCCCCGGCCGCGGGCGCGCGGCGGGGCGGGGCGGGGCGCGCACAACTTGAGCAGCGGAACAAAATTGGCGGGAGGAGGGAGCGTCAATTTATTTTCCTTTTCTGGGGGATCGCTTGCTCCTCCACGGACGGAGTCGTCCGGCACGACGGGCGCATCCGAGAAGCGATTCCACTTGGTATCTCCGACAGGATCGCGTCTGGTAAGTGGTAATCGGAGGCGCGGGGGGCTGGAGGAGCGTACCGGGTATGCGGATCGGAGGTCGGGCTCGTCGCAGGGGATCGGCCGGGCGGCGGCGAACGGCGAGGAGCGATCGGCGATCTCGATCGTCGTCGCCGAGGAGTCCGAGCGCCTCCGCCGGCCCGCCCCTGAGCTCTTGGCCGACTCCGATGGGTTTCGTTCTCTTGCCCTCTCGCGTCCAGATGGGCCGTCTAATCGCAAGGCTTCGAAGAATGGGCCGCTAAAACATTGCTGTTCTACAGTTCTAGTAAGGCTGGGCTAAATCCGTTGCAATTTTTTGGTGTAATGTAAGATGTGCAGGCATCCTGAAACTACGCTACGGATCACATAATCTTTAGCTGTAGCTCGCTTTCTTTTGGTGCTTTAGTAGAGAGGTGTTTCGTTGGGCAATCGCCCTTGTTAGTGTGGCAAGCTTTTAAAAGGGCGTTATTTCTTCTTTGGCTCATAAGAAATGACTTTGTTTTCAATAATGTCGTTGTTTCCTCACCCGAAAACTGTATCCTTCGCGTTATTTCATTTATGAGGAGATGGGAGGTGTTGAGCAAAGGGGGAGAGAGGAATCCAGGTGTTTGAGGCGGTGCAGCGGGTGAAATCGCGTTAGTCGTCATGGCGAACTGACAGTGGCAATTGATCGTGCCAGGAAAAAGGAGGGAGGGGGGAGAACCAAGCGCTTTCTGTCTCTGCTATCTGTTCCGCTATCAAGCTTGTAAGGGATGCTGAGTTTGAACTCGGGTTGTGCATGAGAGTTGCTCTGCCTAGCTAGGCTTTGAGTTTGTGCAAGTTTTCTGAAACTTGTCCGCATGTAAAAATCTGGTTTCCCCAGTACGTTCTTATGCTTTCAGTAAAGCAGGGTCGAAAGGTCTATGGCCTAATAAAAAAAACTATTTGTTGAACTCAAAGCGGCGCTAGCGGCTAGCGTCTCTTGTCCAAAGTGCGATTTTTTGTCGGACTGCTTCAGAAGCTCCAACTTTTTGAAACACATTGTTTCTCCAACTTGAGTTATCCTGAGAGCTCGAGGCCTCGATCTTTAGGTTCGCCCAGACTATTGCAAAAAACAAAAAGGAATACAAAATTTGCTAAAATGGTCACAATAGTATGCCATCTGTCTAGAATATATGCTGTTTTAGTTTTGTCATAACTCAATTTCCTTTCAACTTTGATAAATTTATAGGTAAGCACACACCAACATAATGAAGTAAAGTAAAACAAGGGCCTTTTGGATGAAAATGTTAGTGAAGATCAAGGGCTTAAAATTCAGGTTTAATTTGGGTGTAGAAACCAACCAAAGTACGTACTTATTAGGGTTTATTTGGATCACCAACTAATTGGTAGGTAGTTATTTTTTGCGTTATCATCATAGAAAAACATGGCTCATGTAGGTAGTACATATCTTGTCGTACCCTTTTCAGAAAATTGAGAGATAATTTAATAGTTTCGAACTGAACTTCCACTAGCTGAGTGGTCACAGTCATCAGTTCTGCTGAATGCTGATGAGTGAGGAGACCTGCCCTGGCCCCCTGCGCGGGACGTATACGGGGACGGCTCGCCTGAAGCTGGAACTCATCGGTGGCCCCAGTTTCTTTGCCAAATGTTTGATCCTGAGCGTGGCGCCTGGGCCAAAGAGCTGAAAGAAGACGACGCCCTACTACATTTGACAAAAGCGGAGGCAAACAACATGGTTGCCAGGTGGGCCTGTCGTCGATATATATATATGATCACCGTACGATCGAGACCTATCGACGATACAGATCTGCGGGCAATGATTCTTTTGCACTGTTTCCTACTGCCAGGTGCAATGGACTGGGATCCCCTGCACAATCATCTACCGCCTCGTCACACAGCATGCCTTAGAAATACTCATTGCATGCACTGCACACCTCGTCTCTCAGCTCGCAGCGGCCAATCATCTACCGCCTGATCGAGCCCACAGTTGGATCTGCTGGGCGTCTGGCTGTGCTAGTAGATGCATAGATGCAAAGGCAACGCCATGGATAATTGCTGCGAGCTCCAGTGTGCTGGTACTACTGGTAGTGCTCCTCGCAAGTAACCATGTCCAAAGGGAGATGACAAGGAACGAACAGGGGAAAGGGATGCGAGGGAGTGGGGTTAAAACCGCCGAGGTCATGGCGTGGCGGCCGGGGTCCAAGTTCCAACACGTCGTCGGTGAGGCTAGCTAAGGCCGGGCCGCGGGTTTCAAAGCCAGGGAATATGATACTGTGTGTGTATGTGATGGGGGGCTGCGCCTTATCTCCCACATCTTTGTTCCGTGTCAAGTCTGTCTGTTGTCTTGCATGAATGTTTGTTAAAGACTGGCCAGAACGGATGCTGCTGCATGCCATGTTCCAAGTTTGACGGACTTTCAAAAGAAAAAAAAAGTTCCAATTTTGACATTTCTATCATGTACGATTTCAGAGAGGAGTACGTACTAGTGCGAGGTTAAGTTGGCCGCCCTAGCATGCATGCATATGAGGCTTTGAGAGGGAGGAGAGATGGACCTTTATTTGCTTTTGAAGGGTAATAAGGCATGCATGCATGCTATTTAAGCACACAAGAAAGACCTTACTAGCAACAATTCCTCTCCAAAAAATATATATAGGACCATGCCGCCATAATATAAACACGGTCGGGGGTATGTCATATAAACTCGCGAACTCGTAGTACACAGCCATTTTCTCAAATGTCTACAAAAATTAGACAATAACAATAACATGGGTTTTGTTATGTATTCGTATTATTACCCACTATCATTTTTTTGGAGAATTATTACCCACTATCATTGGGACGCGAACTTAGAACTGCAAGGGCACTACCTACAAAACTAAGATGAAACTTACCAAGAAATTATCAGAAATTTTGTTAAAAAAAACCCCAGAAAAAACACTAGGTATGAATTACGTGAATACCGTCAAAATAAAGAAGAAATATTGCATTATGATCTGACTGTACTCTCAGTCAAGTGTATGTCTTCCTGCAGGTGTGACGGACCATTAATTCCTGTGATGGTATGTACCTGACAACTCGAATTCAAGTATCCGACTCAGTAATGGTACTCGTATTTTTGTATGGCTATTTTTTTGTCACATGCCTGCCGGTAGCAAGGTTCCTATGGGGACTCCTTCAATTTAATCTTAACGATTGTTGATCCAGTCCCTTGGAGGCATTTATATGATAGCAAGATGCTTGTCGTAGTGACTCATTCTTAAGATATACTCCCTCCATCCTAAAACATAAGGTATTTTATTAGTTTGTCTTAAGTCAAACCATTCTAATTTTGACCAAGTTTATAGAAAAATAATAATATTTTGAATTCAAATAAGAACAATTAGATCCATTATGAAATATATTTTCATAATTTACTTGTTTGATTTGTTAAATATAAATATCCTTCGCTATAAATTTGATCAAATTTAGATTACTTTGTACTTAGGATAAATCAAATGTCTTATAATTCAGGACGAAGGGAGAACTGGCTAGATTTCTCTTGAGGCCAGCGTTCATAGGGATGGGTGTGCATGTGTATATGACTATCTATGTTTGTATTGTGTTTGAGAAAAAGCAAGACAAATAGGCCAAATCAAACTTCCGCTCTCTGTGCATCCCGATTTTGTGTAGATTGCATTTTTTTTAGGACTGTGTGGACTATACATCCACATTGTTCATTTTTGTGTTTTTTCTCTATAGAGAACTCTTATGTACATTTGGACGTTATATTCGCAACTTAACAATAACGCATCTCCAATCGTGTGGCATAAACAACCCAAAACGTGCAATTTATATTAGTAATTCAATTTTGAAGACTGTACAAGTTTTAATCAGTTCTTCTGTTGGTTGTGTCATAAGCTTTTTTCGCGAACTTGCATAGGCAAACATTTCGAGAACTTGTATGTTGTAAACAAGATAAGTCTGGCTGCTTAAGGCGGATAATGTCTATCTTGATTATTGTTTATATGACTATTGCCCACAACCTTTTGTTGGTTCAGACTTGTTCATATATAGTATCTCTAATTAGCTATAGCTAGCTTACATACACCGCGCGCATAATCAGGGGAGTATATGTGCAGGCACATATGCTGACGATCTAATATTACCAAATCAACCAAAAAGGGACACCCGACATCCGGATGATGGGCAAAAGGGAGGTCAAGAATTGATGCCACTTCTCACCAGCAGCCATGTTAATATTATCTTATACAAACACATATATATAGCTAGCAGATACGCCCATACATAATAAACACACACACACACACACACACACACACACACACACACACACACACACACACACACACACACACACACACACACACACACACACACCCCGGCCCGTGAGATCATCAATCGTTCAAAAGCACACAAATATATATGCTGTCTTGTCACAGCAAAGACGATAGCAATCGCCACTTACAGGTTAAAGCAAGCTAGCAAGAGAAGGATCAGGAGCAAGTACAAAAGCACTGTCTGTTGCAAGTTGAGCTGCAGCTACAGCTAGCTAGCATCCCACACACAAGCATAACAGGTAGCCGGTGGAGAGCATCAGAGCAGAGGCTAGCAGCTAGACCCATGGCCACGGCCCTTTCCTCGCTTAACACTCGACACGTCTTCGGAGGCCTTCAGCTCTCAAACAACAGCTCGGATGCCCGGCCCATCCCTTGACCTCGATCTCCTGTAGGAGCTGATGAGCTGAACTGATCACACCAGTACTGCCACAAGTACGTACTACAGTACTACACATCACACAACGCACACTGATCGATCCGCGCTACTGAACTTAACTACTGAAGAGCTGATGAACAGTCTCTGCAAGGAGCGAGCTCAGTGCGAGGCGAGCTATGTTATTTGATGACCAGAGATAGGCTAATAAGTAGTACTCAGTAGGAGTAGTAGCTAGGTTGACGATAGATTTGATCGATAGTAAGCCTTGCATGCGCGCCACCAGGCATGCAAGAAGATGTTATCTCAGTACGTAGGGTTTTGTTGCCTGGCGTGGTGCGCGCGGTTGCCGCGGCGGCCGGCCGATCAGCGGCGGCGCGCGGCGGTCTCCCGCTGCGCGTTGAAGTAGACGGCGGCGACGGGGAGGCCGAGGTCGTTGTCGGCGGCGAAGCGGCGGGTGCTGAAGTAGTCCCTGGAGGAGGGCGCGCGCACCCCCTGGCGGCTCTTCTGCTTGAACAGCACGAAGACGAACCTGTGGATGCCGATGTAGGGCTTGGGGCTCTCGTACACCACCAACTCCCTTCCTGCAATGCATACATGCATGTAATCGCGTACTCTTCAATAAGACCTTATACCTCTCCTAAAGTTTATTGTTATTGCAGAGTTCTTAATAAAATCCGTCGTGTAAGAAAATTAGGTCCATGCTGAAGGGCTTACCAAAAGAAGCATCAGTTGTTCCAGGAATATCAGTGACGATCCTGTGAGAGTGTCCACCAAAGATTACACTTGTCAGCTATATTTTATGCGCAACCACACTTATATTTGTGCCCCCTGAGTTCCTTCTTTTAGTAGAATTATTTGTGCATCGATCGGCAAAGTACTAGTCGTACTACATGCTCGATATATATACTTAGTGATCAACTAGCTAGCCATGCTTATGCATGCTTGAATCACCATTATTTATACTTTGTTCTTTCTTAATTACTCTCAGTTAAACAAAAAACAAAGTGTGTACGCTTACCAGTGGAGATGCTCCCTCAGGTATGGATCACTAGGCCCTGGCACATCCGGGTCAGTCATGACCTGAAGAACACAGACAGAACCACCACCACTTTTAATCTGAAAATAAATCTACAGTACTTCGCACACCCACCTCATAAGGCTGACACCAACTGAATCGCATCTTAAGAATGAATAGATCAGCAGGGCACAAACCAGTGTGAAGAAGGACCTCATGTCGTCGCCGACCTCAACACGAGGCTTGGACACGACCTCTGAGGGGAAGAACTCATGCCCGTTGAACACCTTCTTGTTGGAGCTGTAGGTCACCGTCATCTTCACCGTGGGGTTGAAGTTGTCGATGACCTCGCCGATCACCTTGCCCATGACGAGAGGCTCCAGCACCCTAGACGACATGGCTAAGCTTAACTAGGAGTCCTGAAGAGGGCGACTGTGATGGCGAGAGATGTCTGGAGCGAGGTAGCTAGAAGCCTAGAACTAGAAGTAAATCACGAGGTAGACAGTAGTCTTAAGGGTTGTGGCTGACGAAGGGGAGATGCGTGCAGCCCTCTATTTATAGCCGTCTGGAGCTAGCAAGCTTGCTGGGCTGCTAGGGAAAGAAAAATGGAGTGTGTGTGAATAATTAATAGCATTTTTGTCCTGTCGCCGGTTTCGCCTGAATCATTGAATTATTATTGTAAACTCAGTCACAAAACAAAAAGGCTCGGAATCTGATTAATTCCTAAAAGTTCGACAAGGACATACATGTGCTCCTTTTGATTCCATTTTACCTTTCTTTTTGTATATGCATTGACATTGTCTCCAGCATATATACAAAAACCTTGAACAAAATATAAATAGCGGCTGGACAATAACAATAATTCTAACGAAATTACTAGATCACTTTTTATGTGACAAATGATACAGTAGCAGTAAAAAAATGTAGGGTTTTGTTTGCACCAGTTCTGAAATGGCATATATTTCAGAATATGGAGGGTATGGAATATACGTTTGAAAGTGTGACATTAATTTGGGCGAGAGGAGCTTGCTGAACTTATGCGTAGAATCCACATTTGTCAAAAAAAGAAAAGCCTATTTCCCTACGCGCGCCTACAAGGTCCCAATGCAAGTTGGGGTATTGTTGACCAAAAAAAAGCGCGCGTCTTCAAGTGTCTTTAATTTCATACATATCATTGCAGGAGCCGCTTTTCGCAAATCCAATTCTGCGCGCGAGCGCCAGCAAACATTCGCAGCGCTCGATTCCCCTCCGTCCGAGTTGCCTGCACTGATCCCACGTGCGTGGGCCCTACCAACGATCAACTGTTTTCACCGTGGCTTCCCCTCCCCACCTAACTTCATCTGTTTTCTACTACAATATTCTCTTTTTTTTTCCTCTTTTATCCTTCACATCGGGAGAGCTGCTGCGCGCCACCGAGTTGCTGCTGCGCCACCCGGCATAGGCACAACAAGCATCTTTCATCTATTAAATACTATAACACATACTCTAAACTACATATTTATTATTATCTAGTTACAAAAGATTTTATTTTTGCATCACACCTCCATATGTGTTTGATATATATTTAATTAAACCATTTATTTGTTAATTTATATTCTTATCTCTTCCATCGTACATGAATACATGGTGACAATATCGTGAGTAGTATTTTTATATAAACATTAACATAAAAATATATTAATAATAATGATATAAATAATAATTTAGAATTTATATCTGTGCATTTTAATACTTGGTTATGGTTATATAATTTAGATTTAGATTTAGGAGTTCCTTAACTTTGAATATGGCACAATTTGATAAATTATATGCAAATTTAGAGGGTTATTTGTATTATTTTTATAATGACATAGGTGGGTAATTTACATCAAGATTAGGGGTTACTTTAGATCTCTTTTATAATGGCAGAGCTGGGTAATTTAGATACATGTTTAGGGGGTTACTTTAGTATATTTTTATAATGGTAGAAGGGGGTAATTTATTCGAAAAACTAACAGATCTAATTACTATTATGATTAGAGTTGTCGAATTGATGCCAGATATTTCTGATTTTTGTGAGGATTTTTAGGATTTCTCTATTTTTTAAAGTGTCTACCTATGATCCTAGGTGACTTCACACATGGAGGCTTCAAAGGAGCCTCTAATTAGTAATTGTAAGATGTGGGTACTTTAACTAGCTACTGCATGGATTTTATTTTATTTCTAAAGGAAAAGATATGAGCTAATTGCATATGCATTCATATAGGAACGTACTATTTGATTAGCTAATTACTCTAATTAATATTACTATTATTAGTAATAATCAGAGAGTCTATCCCAACGAGCTAATCAAATATACATGTAAATCTGTCTATGTATAAAGAGAGCTGCCATCCTTTCCAAAAGTAAAATCCGATGTTTTTTTTATGAGCACATGCTGTGGTGTTGACCTACATGACAGGTACTAAGATAAAGCTGGGATTACCAGAGCATTATGATTGTGATTTATACAAGTTAAAGAATATTTACTCACAAAAGAGTTAAATATATTCAAATTCTATGTATTTTGGTGTATAATTAAAAACTCTATTTGCCTAATCTCTTCGTTCCAAACTGTAGTTTTGTTCTAAGTTAAACTTCTCTACCATGTTTGTTCAAGTTTATAGAAAAAATTTATAAATATATACAATATTAAACTAGGTTCACTAGATAGACTAAAATATATCTCGGTCTATTTTTTATAAACTTAGTCAAAATTAGATGAATTTCCTTTAGGATAAAGATAAAACAAACTATAATTTAAAACAAATGGAGTGTTAACTAAGGACATATAACTATAAATTACTTGCCCGTGCAGTCGCACGAGTTGATGGGTTAGTTAGAGCTATTGCAATGCCTATTTTCTTCAAGATTATATTTTGCCAGAATTGGTTGGCGGATTCCCACGCGTTACTCAACCATTTGTCACTTTATTCTTAACTATTCCAATTCTACCAAATGGAGGCCGTTAGGTCCTGGTCGCCCTATCTAATGGCACTTCCAAAGGTGGAGCTATATTGCCTTTGACTATTAGAAAACGGAGGGCTAGAGTTTTGAACACGAAAGCCACCGTCGCCCAAAAGTTCCACATGCATATGATTTCTGTCTCTCATGTAAAACATAGTTTCATCACACAACACATAGGCTCATCAATTAGTATGTGGTGATCGAACAATGTATATAGCTAAGTTCAAGTTATTCCACACTATATGGAATTTATTTTGGGAGTGAGTTTAACTGTGGTGATGAGATGTTGATGAATCTGCACGATAAGTCAAAGATAGCTGCCTGGCCCAGCTTAATTATACCAATTGGCACACCCTTGTCATTCATCCTATTTATTTAATCATAAATGCGTACTCTTCTCTGCTGTACCATTTTGCTTTAGAATGCCACTAAGCATAAACAAATGAAGCCAACCTAGGAATGATAACTATAAAAAGGTTCCATCTAGAAATGATAAATAAATAATGTGGCACGCAATTAGATGGTTGGGAAGATAGGCAACTCAGCAGGGGATCAAATGATAAGGGTTGCTCTTTTGGCAGGTGGTTCTTTTTTTTCTCTCTCTTTATGGCTTTCTCTCAGTTTGGCCACTACCTAGCTCAACTTTTTATCTAACCCCAAGGAATAAAGACCTAGCAAGTAGTAAAATTGAGCAAGGACCAATTCAATAGATCACACATATTACTCCCTCCATCCCAAATTATTAGTCGTTTCGACTTTTCTAGATTTATAGTTTTTGCTATGCATCTACGTCTACGTATATATTAGTCTAGGTGCATAGCAAAGTCCATTAATCTAGAAAAGCCAAACTGACTAATAATTTGGGATGAAGGGAGTACGTAGGATGTTAGCAAGCGCGAAGACCACCTTGTAGTATTTGGTAGGAATTTAACATCTGAACAAATACTTTCTGTAAATATTGGCCCACAAATAGCCCCCACCAAAAAAAAAAGAAAAAAAGAGAAAAAACTGCCTGTATAATGTATACGTATGATCCATGACAAAATCCATTTGGAATGCCATCTAGGTCAGGTCCATCTCTTGTGACAGGAGTTTAAACCCTACGAGATATTATACTATAGGAATTATTTGGAGTCGCTTGGCGTCTTGGCTTGCGGCAAGGAAATAAATAGAACATCAAACGCAAACAATAATAAATCTAAGAGGTGCTAGGGAGATTTTAGGTCGGTTATTATGAGAACATCTCACCTTGTCCATTATCTAAAAAACATGAGAACGACTTGCCGAAACACTTTTGGCAGCCTTTGTTATATATCCACATTATGTATATTTTCAGTATCTTTAGTCAAAATGATCGCAGAAAACGGAATGCGGACCCTATAGGGCTATATCTAGAGACTATGTTAGTTCAATCGTCATGAACCCTATGAGGCGGTACGGTGTTGATTCACGCATTGTCGTGGAAGCGAATGCATTTCTTCTTAGTCAAAATATACTAGCAGACACAATGGTTCGTACAATTAAATGATCACAAATTAGTATACAGACACTTATGAAAGTGAAAGCCGGGTGTTCCCACAAGTGGAAAAAAGCAATACATATATACCCAATCTTGAACCACACATTGTCCAAACAGTGCCATGAGGCAACCCGAAGTGTTTTAATCATAGAACACTTTATATTATGAATAAACAGATAGGCTCCAAGATAGGCCAGCTACTTGCTGGTCCACTCTATATTGACAATTGTGAGGTTCCCAAAAGAGCCAAGAAGGGCTAGCTAGGTCTTTTTCCACAACTTCACAAAGTAGCCCCTTTTGCTTGCAAGTGCTATGTTCATAACTTAACGACCACCAGAGAAACCTAACTAGAACCCTAATGTGAGTAAAGCTAAGTGCTCTTTAATTTCCACAAATGCTGGAGACACCTTGATCTTGTTCTTGCAGTGCATCAGCTGGTGGCTTGCTTTTGAACCAACTGTCTAAATATAACTTCTGATATTAAAGGTATCTGACTCCATCCAATTGAGTACTAGAGAGATTGCTATTTTTTCACACCTAGGTTTTCTTTTACAAATTGAAAGTGCATCCAGGCCCCTAATGGGTTGTGGTGACTTGAATAACAACATCATTAAAGGACTAACTTGTTTGTTAAAGAATGGTTGAGCAGAAATTTATTTGTATATGAATTTACTTATTGGCTCATGAGATATGCAATCAAATGAGGATATATTGGTGAATGTCAAGCAAAGTATGAAGGAAAAATAGAAACAAGTGTTCATGCATAACAATGATGGTTTCTATATATCTATGGCTTGACACATATGAGAAGTGAATTATCAAATATATGGTTCCAAAGCAAGACAAGCATGCAAATGTCATACAAAGAGCTGAGCATATAAATTACATGATTAATCTTATTGGAAGCTTGATTAGCAATGACTTACCATGTGCGAATTGTTTACAATTACATAACAGATATAATTATAAACTAAAAAAATTTCAAAGCTAGAAAAAAGGCTATTAGTGCCAGTCGGGAACCCCTATTTAGTACCGGACGCCCGATCGGTACCGCTTGGCCGGTACTAAATGAGACATTAGTACCGGTCGGTAACATGGATCGATACTAAATGGTTTTGAGCCCAAAAAATAAAGGAAAAAATTTGACGAACCCTCGGGAGGCCCGCACACGCGCGAATTTTCATGCGAATCAAGGTGTCTCCAACATTTGTGGAAAAAATTCACGAACCCAAAAAATAAAGTCACAAGTCACACGTAAATGCGTGTGCACGAAGATTCAAACTCATGACCTCCGGCCTCGCGCGTTGCTTCCTTACCATCTCACCTATGTATTACATGTGATTGGGTGGGAGATGCTTTCCTTTTGAACCAACCCGTAGAAGACCATTTAGTACCGGGCCAAGACACCAATCAGTACTAAGTGTCGCATTTTAGTACCGGTCGGAGTTACCAGCCGATACTAAATGGCCTCCGAGAACAAAAAATTTCTACCCGATACTAATTTCACACGTTAGTACCAGACGAAAATGCGTCCGGTACTAACATGTTGGACGAATGCCCATTTTTCTGGTAGTGTTTCTTTGCAACTTGGAAGGTCTTGAACTCGGAAATGCCATAGAGAAAAAGTTTCCAACCATCCGCTCAATTATGCAATCACTTCTGTTAATTCTCAATTACTCGGAGTGCTGATATTTTATATGTTTTCTCTTATAAAGCAGTCTGCATGCCGCAAAGTCTATACAAATACTCCCTGTAATAAATAAAAGATCTTGAAAACGGCGAGTGTCAATAATGTCTGTCCCTAATGATTGCAGAAAAAACTTTATACTGCTTCCTGTGAAAAAAGTTGTATTAACTAATAATAATGCGTTAGGGGAGCTTCCAGCATATAATGTCCCGGTGTTCTAAGAGAAAGGATTAAAGGAAGAATATGTCTTCCTGACACGTTGAACACGGCAGCAACGCATCTATTTGGAGGCTGTGCTACTGTCTTTTTTTTTTTTGAAAAGACTGCTACTGTCAAAGCACGCTCCGTCGTCATTTCCGGACCAGGGCACAACAAACTTCGCAGAATGTTCCCTTTGTTCCTAGAATGAAAAAGCCCATGCTTTTACTAGAATGAGAGGAAATCCTTTTGCCTAAAAGGAATGAGAAAAAACTCCGAAAAAGCTTGGGCCCTGCTAATAGTCAAATCAAATAGATTTATCTTGGCAAAACTGCATGACATCCGAATAATCTAATATTCACTTCTGGCAAATTTTCTCAGCACATGTATGTAATATTTGGCTCTATCTAATATTCTTGACTCATTACATAATATAAAGTAAAATAACGCGTCCTCGCAAAAGAAAGAGTAAAAATAACGTTGCTTATTATGGTATTTAATTCCCTGGTTGCCACATGTCGCCAAGAAAGTTTTGCTATGGAAAGCTACAACATGAGTGAATTGCTATATGAATTTTTCCTCAAAAAAATAAATTTGCCATATAGATCCATCTTCTTGCTAATACCTATTCTAGGTGGATTTTTTTTCTTCCTCCATATTTTACCATGATTAGACGAGTCAGAGCCCTGCATGTGAAGCAAATATACACTGATTAAATCAACTAGTCCAATTCATCATGGTAGATTAGAGTGTAGACTTTTTTATCGAAAACTTAGGAGAGTTCCGCTTCTTTGTATTAAGATAGAAGAAAACAATCCAAGTTACACAACGCAGCACAACTTCATGTGTTGGCCCATCTTTTGTTAGATATTACAAGATAAAAGCCTGGGCCTAGAAATGCAACTCAAAAACCAACTACTCACTAACTAAACAACCTGAACAACCTAGCTCTATCGCAGCCACCGTCTCAAGCAGCAGTAGAGATGGCTCTACGCCGGCCCGCTGCTGAGCTTACCCTAGTGTTGGGGAGTAGCTCCTTGATCGCTAAACGGTATGTCGGCTGAAGAGAGGCCTTGCACACGGCATCGTATGCCTTCTTTCCGTCGACCAACGCCGGAGAGGGTGCATCGGTATCCAAACCGAAGTGACGCATTAGGAGGGCCTCACCGCGCTTGGCCATGCATTAGAGTGTAGACTGTAGAGTATAATAACTAGCTAGTCATACTCATAGTTCTAATTTAAAATTTTTTAAAGAGTTTCCATTGCCCTAAACGGCAGGAGGGAGGTGGGGTAGCATATCCTCCAAACTGGTCGTCCTCAAATCCGCCATTTCTACTTTTCTAGTGCATACTCAAATCAGCCCTGCGACGTCTGTACCAAGTGGCTACCTACCTAGCCTCCTTGGATCGGCTCTTTGACAAGCAAGCCAACATCCTGAGGGAGCAGACCCATCGAGCCGAGCAAGCAGAGCTCGCGGTAAGACTGCAACAGATCCGGGCAGCCCAAGCCGAGGCAAGGGCCGCAGCCGTGGTCAGCAGCGAAGCGGTTGCCCAGGAGAGCCTCAGGCAGGCCCGGGACCGGCGTATGCAAGAATGGACCAGAAGTGGAACGCCAGTCCCGGCAATTGGGGAAGACCATGTCCTACTTGGAACGCCCGTCATAGGATGGGGACCACTGTTGGGAACCCCACAAGCCCCGCCCGAGAACCCTGAAGGGTCTACCGCCGCCGAAGAAGGGGAAGCTACTGGGCAATCCCTGGAAAACGGGAACCTAGAGGACGGCGAGCAAGGATTACTCGCACACTCCGTCCCAGAAGAAGGCTCGCCCCGCGAGTAGCTTGTCCCGAAGCCACCCTAGGAGAAGCCCCCCAGTCCCTCTGGCTTAAGTTGTACCCTTAAGCATGACCCTGTACCCAGATGTGTAGTACGCGTTTGTCCTTGTCCTAGTGTGTACACCCCCTCTTGCAGTAATAAAGTTGTTTGTGCTTGTTGTTTGCTAGTTTGTGTGCTTTACGGCGAAAGGTAGATTCTGTCTTTTCAAAAATACGAATTAAACAACTTAAACATCACTTAATCCTAATCCCAATCTCATAAAGACTCTACCCAATCTACAGATGTCTTCCCGACGCAGTTGAAGAGCCTCCCACAGCCCTGCAGCCCCTGACGCGGGAGGACCGCCTAACATACAGGACCCTCTTCAGGAGGAGCAGGAGGTAGACCAGCAAGAAAAAGAAAGCCAAGGGGAAGTGCCACTGCCACCACCACCACCCCTCGGGGACCTGGCACAAATAATACACAACCAGATCCTCATACTGGAAGCACTGGCCAATGCCCTCGTCAATAAGCGGCCAAGAGAGCAGACTATGAACGACAAGCTGACAGCATTCCTGAGAACCAAGCCACCCACCTTTGCAGGATCCAGCAACCCCTTGGAGGCAGATGACTGGCTACGTGTGATCCAAAGGAAGCTCGAGCCGTTCGAATGCCAAGACCGAGACAAAGTCCTCCTGGCAGCTCACCAACTCACCAGAACTGCCTTAGCTTGGTGGGAGAATTACTGTGCCGCTGTCGAAGATGCCACCACCATCACTTGGGACGAGTTTGTGAAAGAGTTCAGTCGCTACCATATCCCCACAGCCACCATGAAGTGCAAGGCAGATGAGTTCTGCGCACTGTAGCAAGGGAGCATGTCTGTAGAACAGTACATTTACCAGTTCATGGAGCTTGCCCGCTATGCGCTAGAAGAAGTAGATAAGGATGAAAAGAAGCAGGACATGTTCAAGAAGGGATTGAGCCTAGAACTCCGAACCTTGCTTACCCCTCAGATATACCCAGACTTCAATACTTTGATGAATATGGCCATCCTCACAGAAAGGGCCAAAACTGAAGAAAGGAGGGAAAATAAGCGCAAGTTCCTGGAAAGTAAGGCCCGCCAGCAGGACTGCTTCCAGAAATCAAGGAGCTCCAGCTATACTGCACTAAGATCTTAGTCCCCAATGCAGTATAGGACCCAGTCACAAGTGTCAGGATCCCAAGCCCCTAACACACAGTTCAGAAGCCAGAACACCATGAAGGCCCCACAGAGCAATGCTAGCCAAGTCACCACCAACAACAATAATGCTAGGGCCTGTTTCAACTGCCGTGAGACAGGGCACTATATTGCCAACTGCCCATATGCCAAGAACAAGCCTGCTGCATCAGCCTTCTCCAACACGGTGAATGGGCCTAGGCCACCGGTGTCCGGAGCCAACCGTGTTCCCGTCGGCAGCAACAACAAGGGCAACAACAACAGCCAGCAGCCGTATGGACGAGCCCGCGTCAACCACATCAACGCACAGGAGGCTCAGGTTGCACAAGGAGTGGTACTTGGTGAGTCCTAGTCAGCTCAAATCTGGCAACAATATTATTTGATTCTGGAGCATCACACTCATTCATATTGTCAAGCTTCATGGATAAGCATAAAATACCTACAGTACTACTAAAAACACCCCTATTAACCTGGACACCTGGAGGTGACATCAAGTGTCAACTAGGTTGTCTACGGGTAAGGATCAATTTAAGTGGGGTAGAATTTCTAGCAGACCTAGTAGTACTTAAGTCTAAGGGAATAGACGGGATCCTTAGAATGGACTGGTTAAGCCTACACAATGGTCTCATAGGTTGTACTGACAAGGTGGTACACCTAACGAACCCAGAAGGAGTACGAGTGACCTGCCATACCCGGGGAAGTGGACCAGACCCAATGGTTTTTAGCATGGAAGCTAAGTCCTTGGAAGAAGTCCCAGTAGTAAATGAGTATCCAGATGTTTTCCCTGAAGAACTTCCTGGAATGCCACCAGATAGGGATATAGGGTTTGTCATCGACCTTGTCCCTGGAACCTCCCTTATAGCCAAGAGACCCTATAGGATGACAGACTCTGAATTGGCGGAATTAAAGAAGCAGTTGGAAAAACTACAACAAATTGGCTTCATCAGACCAAACTCGTCGCCTTGGGGAGCCCCAGTCCTATTTGTCAAGAAGAAGGATGGGAGTATGAGGTTGTGTGTAGATTATCGAGCACTAAACGAAGTTACCATCAAGAATAAGTACCCCCTCCCCTGGATTGATGACCTTTTCGATCAAATAAAAGGAGCCAAGTACTTCTCCAAGATTGATATGAGGTCAGGATATTTTCAGCTCAAGATTAGAGAAAGCGACATCCCAAAGACAGCTTTTGTCACCCGTTACGGGCAGTTTGAGTTTACGGTGATGTCTTTTGGACTCACAAATGCACCTGCTTATTTCATGAATCTCATGAACAAGGTATTTATAGACGAGGTATATAAGTTTATCGTAGTCTTTATCGATGATATACTTATTTACTCCAAGAGTGTCCAGGAACACGAGCAACATCTGCGGGTAGTATTGGAAAAGCTGAGAGTACATAAGCTATATGCCAAATTCAGCAAGTGTGAATTCTGGCTTGAGAAAGTAGCTTTTTTTTGGTCATATTCTGACCGCAGAAGGAGTAGCAGTGGACCCTGAGAAGGTCGAAGCAGTCTCCAACTGGCAGCAACCGACCAATGTTAGTGAAATCAGAAGCTTTTTTGGATTAGCTGGGTATTATCGGAGATTCATTGAAGGATTTTTCAAGATAGCCCGGCCCATGACAGAGCTGCTCAAGAAGGATAAGAAATTCACCTGGACAGAGTCATGTGAAAGAAGTTTTCAAGAATTGAAGAATAGGTTGACAACTGCCACAGTGCTGACCCTACCGGATATTCATCGGGATTTTGTCATTTATTGTGATGCATCCCGACAAGAATTAGGATGTGTACTCATGTAAGACGGGAAGGTAGTAGCTTATGCTTCCCGACAGCTCAGGCCTCATGAGCAGAATTACCCAACACATGATCTGGAGTTTGCAGCCGTAGTGCATGACCTCAAGATTTGGAGACATTATCTAATTGGAAATAAGTGTGAGATCTACACCGACCATAAGAGTTTGAAGTATATTTTCACCCAGCTAGATTTGAACTTAAGGCAAAGAAGGTGGTTAAAACTGGTTAAAGAGTATAATGTGAAAATTCATTACCACCCTGGCAAAGCTAATGTGGTAGCTGATGCCTTAAGCCGGAAATCTTATGGACCCAAGGATGCCCATCTGCAGGAAGAAATAGCACGATTGAATGTGCACATTGTCCCTCGAGGTTCTATTCACAAGATGAGCATTCAACCCACTCTAGAGGATAAAATCAGAAAGGCCCAAAGTTCGGATAAGGACTTGATGAAAATCCGAATGCATACTGGAGAAAATAAGGCACCAGACTTTAGAGTGGATAATGAGGGAACTTTATTGTCGGTGTCCTGACCCGGGGGTCCGGATCCCAACTAGTAAATGCCGCATGTTTCCTCGTCCCAGATGTTGATGCAAGAGGCAACACAGTAACACACGGGTTTATCCTGGTTCCGGCCCCGGGGCCGTACGTCCAGCAAAGGGGGTGTGCGAGTGCACTGTATTATCTTGTACCCGGAGTGCTTGTAGTAGGGGTACAAGCGAGCTGAGAGAGGGAGGGAGGCTCCCAAGTCTCTGCTAGAAGAGGGGTTTGAGCGTGGCGAATAACGATGTCGGAAGCTAGGCGCAGGTGCGTGTGCTCTGAGCGGTAGATGTCTTATAGAGTCGATCGACCTTTTTAAGGGATGCCCACCTCCTCCTTTTATAGACACAAGGAGGGACGGGGTACATGAGTAGGGGAACACGGAAGTCACCATCTTCCCCCGAATCGTGGGGGTGCAGTGGTCAAACACTGTAGAAAGTACACTATGGGGCATGGCGTTGGACGTGACGATTGTCCTGGCCACATCCTTGGTCTCGCGGAGATCGTGCCGGCGTCCTGCCAACCCCTGTAGGCGGAGTGGTCGTCGCTGTAGGGCGTACAGTTCTCCAGATGTGGCGTTCTGTGGGCCCTGCGGGTCAGGATCTTGCGTACTCGGCGGCGGGGCACGCGGCGGTCCCGGACCCCCTGGACGGAGTGCTGTCGTGCACACTAGGAGGTCCGGGAGACACGTGGAGGTCCCGGACCCCTCGAGGGGGGAGGTCCGGGCTCCTGGCTACGAGTGATGGGCGTCCCTCTCCGAGGGGCTAGTGGCGACACCGGACCCCCTCCCAAGCAGGAGGTGGTCCGGGGCCATACATATGATGAGGTAGAGTCCGGTCGGCCGGAGTTGGCAGAATAGTGCGGGGAGCAGTGCCGGGCACGCTCCATCCCGCATCGCAGGTCCCATAGTATCGCCACAGTGCCCGAGATGGCGGAGCAGTGACCGGAGTTGGTGGATGGGACTACAATCACTGCCATCGTGGGAAATGGTGGTCTGGCTCCATCTGTCCTGAGCAATGTGGAGGAGTGGTTGGCACTTAAAGCCTCCGTACGACGGGCGGGTGAGTTGCAGGGCTGTTTGTCCCTTGCGCCGAGGGGTGGCCTCGAGCGAGGTGAAGATGATTCGCCCACTCGAGGGTAGGTTCGCTACCCTCGAGCGAGGCAGAGATGATTCGCCCGCTCGAGGGTAGGTTCGCTACCCTCGAGTGAGGCGGAAATGATTTGCCCGCTCGAGGGTAGGTTCGCTACCCTCGAGCGAGGCGGAAATGTGGGGCGCAGTCGAGGGGTCTCGACGGGAGCCCTCGAGCGAGGCAGAAACCACCCCGCGGTCCGAGGGGAGCGTGGATGGGCCGCACCGTGTCGCTGGGCCACGTGTTTAGGCTTCTTTGAGTCCTTTCCTTTCTTCCAGATCGGAGGGAGGCCGTGGGCCTTTGTGGCCCCAGTTGCCTTAGCATGTGTTTGCGTTTTAAAGCGATCTTAGTACCCCGATTAGGGTGTCCCTAATCGTGGTACCCGACAGTAGCCCCCGAGGCTTTGGTCGAGTCAAGGGATTTGGCCAAAGGGTGATTCGGTGATTTCTCCCTTGACGTGATCAGTCAATGCCGCGCACCCGCCAGACGCGCCTGAGCGCTAACCCGGCGGATGTGACAACACGTCGGTCGGGGTAGTGCGCCCGCAGGGGGAGTACTTCGAGGCACGCACCTTTTTTGTTTTGTTTGTTCCAGGGACAAGACGTGCCCGTGCGCTTAGGGGGGCCAGGGAGACGATGGCGCCTGCTGCACGGCAGTTGGTGCTTTCGTCGCGCTGTCCCGCGCTTAGGGCCTTGGCCCCGGCTTCCCTGGTTGCTTTGCGGTGCGCCGTTCGAGGGTGGTCGGCCTGAGCCGATGCTGGACCGCTTAGCGTCCAGGGGCTCTGCTCCGCTTTATTTTGTTCGGTCGTGTCTTGGCGCGGTAACCGAGGGCATCCTTTGCTCGTGGAGCACTGCGCCGTCACGGGAGGTCCAAGCCCTTGCCCTTTGACAGGCTTGAAGCTTGGTGCCCGACACAGCTATAAATAGGGGTCGTGGGGTTCCCTTTCCTCTCCAACCTCCCTGCTTCTTTCTTCTAGCATTGCCTAAGCCTTGTAATGTTTTCCTTTGCCTTTCATGACCGGCCCCCAGTTGGGGTGGCCTGCCTTTTTTAGGCCTTTGGTGCTAGAAGAAAGCTTGCGAGCGGCAGGGGAAGACCGGAGAGGACGTGCGCACCATCCCTCAGTTTCAGTGGGATCAGCAGAAGAGCATTGGGCCCGTGGGGTCCTGCTCCTTCGATGTCCCCTAGCCTGAAGGGGGATGGAGACGCCTGACTGTAGCGCTGGCGCCAGGTCTTGCGGCTGTTCTTCGCGTTGTCCCCCCGGCAACAAGGTTGCTCTTGGGGAGACGGTGCAGAGGGTGCTGTCCGCCAGCTCGACCCCCCGCGTGGTCTTCGGGGGTGGAGACACTAAAAGAAAGCTTGCGAGGAGAGCATCCCGCTGGACCCGTAAGGTCTGGGGGCTGTTTCTTGCATCCCTAGCAGCCTGGCCGTCGCTTCGGCCAGGGGCACGGTGCCTTTCTTCGCCGCTTGCTCCTCCCCAAGACAGGGAAAATTGCCACGCAGGTGGCAATGTGTTTGTACTTTTCGACGGCTTCGCGCCAGTAACCCTTTGTAATCTTTATTTGCATTGAGCAATAAAGTCCCCCTTTCTTTTTTACGGGAAGTATGATCGAGGGTATAGGGACATACAGAGGGTTACAGTCCTCAAATATGTGTGAAGTCTCCTTCGCGGGGGCGCGTTAGCGCACCCGCGGGTGTAGCCCCCGAGGCCTTGGAGGAGAATTTGTGCTCGTCCAAGGACTATAAACGCTGCCCCACTGGGTTGCCTCACCGGGATGGTCGTCCAGCGTCTTTTTCAGCCGGCAACGGCACTCTTTCAGCCGCCCTTGGCATTCTCCGTGCTGGTACAGCGACTCGGCGTTCAGCTTAACCATCAGGGGAGCGTACGTTAACAGCGGGGGATTTGGTTATACACGTGGAGCTTCACAAATTGACGGTCATCGACTTATTCGAGGGTGCGGTCTGACACCGTGGTGTGCTAGGAGCCCCCGAGCCCAGGCCCGTGTGAAGGCATTCAGGGGAACTCTCGACTATGATTACGACCCTCGTCGCCCTTCCGCAGGGAAGAGGGGGTGAAGCGCACCATGCTACCCATGCCCAGGCCACGAGCTATGGCTGCTTTGGTGAGCTATTAGCGGGTAGTTCAAGCGGACGTCCGTGCCCCGTTCGATAGGGGTCGGCTCGTGGTCCATGGACACGTCTCATAAAGCGCTCGCGAGGGTTCGCTAGGCGGGGCTCGGATCCGTTCGATAGGACCCGAGGGCTCGATGCTCTCCCTCGATGGGATCCCCCTTCTAGGCACCCTCGACTGGCCTTGAACACTGTGTAGGATGTCTCGAACTCCGCATTCGAGGGTATCTTTTATGGTACATCCATGCAGTCCCTGACTCTGGCGATATGGGGCGCCTATCGAACCCTCGATGGGCCAGGCTTCGAACCCCTGATCAGTAAGGCCTCGGAATGCGATTCCTTCGAGAGTAACGATACCCCGGAAGGAATATTCCGTCATGATTCAAGAACGATACGGAGTCGCGAGTCACGCACGCGGGTCTTCCGCTGGTTATGGGCGACGTGGCCCGATTCGTGCGGTGCGGTGTGGGCGCGCCTTTTCAAGCAGCAGCCTCGGCCAAACGAAGCGGCGCGGGCGGCGGCTGACGGATGGGATAGCGCAATAGTCGCGCCGCGCCCGCCGATTATCGTGCCGCAGTTACTGCTGCATGCGCGCGTGGGAGACTCCGCGGCCGTGGGGCCCAGCCGTCAGCGACAGCAAAATCTACCGCATTCAATGTGGTAGATTTGGGCTGCGGCGGTGGGTTCGCCCGTCATGGTGAATAAAAATGAAGAGAAGGGGGTTGTTTGGGCTCACCTGGTTGTTTGCCTTCGTCTCACTTTGCCTTCTCTGCCTCCCCTGCATCCTGAGCCCGCAGCCAAGAGCGAAAGGAGGAAGAGGAAGGAGAGAGAGAGAGAGAGAGAGAGCGAGCGCACCATAGCCATCCCGGAACCTTCACTCCCCTACCCCCCCTCGACTCAAAGAGATGTCAGACGTCCAGGAGCCTTTGCCGTGGGGGAAGTCCTCCGCCACCGTGGCGGTTCTGGTGCAGTTGGTCGCCGACCGGGTGCTACCGCGGAACCCCGACTCGGGGGCACCGGCGTGGATTTCCCCGCGGCCAGAGGAGACGAGCCGAAGCCCCCGCAGAGCTACGTTGTGAGCTTCGTGCGCCTTCACGAGCGAGGCTTTGGCATCCCCGTCTGCAGGTTCATGCGGGCGTTGTGCGATTATTATGGAGCGGAGCTGCACAACTTTAGCCCCAACTCCATCTCACAGGCGGCGGTCTTCGTCGCCGTCTGTGAGGGGTACCTTGGGATAGAAGTGCACTGGGATCTCTGGATCCACCTGTTCCACAGCGAACTCTTCATCGAGAGCGCGCGGGGCCAACCGAGGCGGTTCACGCGAGCTGGTGGCCTGACGTTCCACGTGCGTCACTCCCGAAAGAACTTCTACATCCCGAGCAAGATGACAACGAACAATGCCGGTGGGAGCCGAGGGTGGTTCTACCTTCGGAACTACCGTGGCGCGCTCCCGGTGTTCACCAACAGAGTTCTCCGGGAGCGACCGCCGAAGTGCGACTGGGGGTGTCGCCCCTAGCGCAACAAGCCAAGCTCGAAGTCCTCACCAATGCGCTGGCGTATCTGGGGAGGAAGGGGTTGACGGCAGCGGCCGTCATCGCAAACTTCCACCTGCAGAGGGTGATTCCTCTCATGGAAAGGGCCCTGCCGATCTTCCAGCTCACCCCCGGGAGCCAGGCTGAGGGCTTGAGGACGTCGTTCAAGCTGCTTTCCCGCACCACTACCGCCTGGAGGGCAAAGTATGTGGTGGCGGAGTTCCCCCACGATCCCGAGGATCTTTGGAGAATCAAGATGCGCCCCGAGACGGGGTACATTTCTCTGGTAAGTTTTGATTTCGAATCCGCTATGTCTTGTGTAGCCCCTTTTCCTGACTCCAACTCGGGCATGCTTTGCAGGGGTTGAAGTGCCACCCCTCGAAGCCCCCGGTCCCGGAAGAACGCCAAATCAACCGCCTCCACGCAGAGAAGCTGAAAAGGCGGAAGGACGCGGCGGAGGCAAAGGTCGAGAGGAAGAGGAAGAGGAAGGCGAAGCACGACAAGGCATGCAAGCTTGCTCGCGCGGAGGGGAAGCCGTGGCCCGCCACTCCCGAGTCCACGGAGGAGGATGAGGAGGAGACCTCGGATGTCGAGGACCACGCTCTGGGGGGCGATGGGGCGGCAGCGGCTGCGAGCTCCCCGCCGACCTACTGGTGGTATGATGATGAGGAGGCGCCGGCGGCGTCGGAAGAGACAAGGGCCGTGGCGGAGTCATCGGCGGATCCGTCCCTCGAGGGTGCGGAGCGGGAGTCGTCCCCTCCGGCAGCCGGTGAGGAGATGCCCGCGCCCCAGGTGCTGATCCGTGGCGACGAGTCTGCGGTAGGCTCGGAGACGTCCATGCTGGCAGCCTCGAGTCACCAGGACGACACGAGGGGGGGCGCCCTCGGGGCAGTCTTCGAGGGGCGGCGCGGTGCCGCGGGCCCGAAGAAGCTCCACGAGGAAGCGGAGCATGAGTGCTCGATCCGGGTAAGTAAACTTGGATTTCGTTTCTGTTGCGTGTTTGGTCGATTTCTCGATCCCGTTGTCTTCAGCTTTTGTTTCTCGATTTCCCGCCCCGGGGCCGTTGCCAAGGACGTGACCCAGCTCGCCCCGACTAAGGACCTCAAGACTGGGGCACGCAGTACGCCGCATATGGCGCCGCAGCCCCTGCCTGCCGTGGACCTTGTGGCGGAGGCCGCAAAGCTGCGGGAGGCAATGGCTCGAGGGGCCCAGGCGGCCCAGCAAGCTCGAGTTCAGGAGGATGGAGGCGGCATCGGCCAGAGCGGTGCTGAGGCGGCCGCTCCGGCTGATGCTGTCGAGGAGACCGGCCGGGGCGGCGCGGACGGCGCCGCCCGGGCGGTCATTGAAGTTGAGGCCGGTCAGGGCGACGCGGCTAGCACCACCCGACCAGATTTAGGAGGAGAAACCGATGGGGGCATGCAGGAGCGCCCCGCCGATCATGTGGAGGTGGAGACCCTCGTCCTCGAGCCCCCGAGGGCTGAGGTCGAGGGCGTCGCAGGGGAGGAGACAGCGCTAGAGGCACCAGTGGTGGAAGGAGCCCCCGTCGCGGAGCCCACCGAGGCCCGGGACGAGGGTATCGTCGCGGTGGTGCCGGTGCCAACGGCGCAAGGGAGCATGGTGGCGGTGGTGGAGCTGCCGGACAGCAGCGAGGAATGCGGGGATTCGATGGACATCGACCCCGCTGCTGCAGCGAGCGCCGCCGCGCATATTGCCGAGTTCGCATCGGCCAGCGCAGAAGTGCTCGAGGCGGGGATGTCCGAGGGGCGTCATCATGGGGCGATCGTGAGCAAGAGGAGGAGGAGGAGGCCTGGGACGTGCAGCTCGGCGTCGGCCGCGAGATCCTACAAGCCCTCGACCGTGCGTTCCAGCTCCATCAGTGGATGGATTACCAGGTCAGCAAGGTAAATACTTTTCCCTGAAAATTTCTCGGATTCGATTTGGCTTTAACATGCTTTTACCCATGCCCTCCCACTTGCAGCGGCTGAGGGAAATCTCAAGCGAAAAGAGCGCTGAGATGACCCGGATGTACTCCCAGATGAGCCAGCTCGGGCAGCACAATGGTGAGCTGGTGCTCAAGAACATCGAAGCCAACACGAAAATGGCGGATCTGGGAGAGCGTCAGCAGGCGCTGGAGGAGGATCTGGCGCGGGTTACCGGTGAGCGGGATGCCCAGAGGGCCGCAGCGGAGCAGAAGGCTCGGGAGGCCGACGCGCAGGCTGCCGAGCTGCAACGCCTCCAGACAGCGCTAGAGGAGAAGGCTCGGGAAGCCGAGGCACAGAGCGCCGAGCTACGGTGCCTCAAGACGTCGCTCGAGCAGTAGCAGACCGAGCTCCTCCACAAAGAGGTGGCGGTTCTTACGCTCACCGGTACCCTTCGGGAAAAGGGCGAGGCCCTCGAGGAGAAGGAGGTGGCCCTCCAAAACGTGGGGGCCGCCCTTAAGGAGAAGGAAACCTCCTTGTCCTCGCTCGAAGAGGCCGCCCGAGTCTAGAGGGAAGAGGCGCAGAGGAGCATCATGGGTAAGTTCCTTCGAATTTTCGGTGGTTTGTTTCTTTTCGTAGCTTACATTGATTTCCTTTACTCAGAGCTGAGGCAGAGGGTGGCGGACAAGTCCGCGGCGAAGGAAGCAGTTTACACCGCGCTCACGGTGGCACAGGCGGAATTCGCTGAGCTGGAGCAAGCCGCCGTGAGCGTGTGCCAAGGGCTCGAGGGAGAGGGTGCCATCTCGGGCAGTTCAGTGATCAGCCGCCTGCGCGCGCTAGGTGGTCGGATTGCCGAACACGCCAAGAGCACCTTCCGCCTCGGTGTCCTGTGGGCCCTCGCCGTGGCCTTGACACACTACCTCATGGATCTCCAGAGGGTGTCGTTGGGGTACGTCGTTCCCGATGACGCAGAGGCGTACGCCGCGTCGGCCATCATGGACGAAGCCGACGTAGCCGCGGAGGAGTTCGCCACAGTCCTCGCCGAGAAGCTCGAAGCCGACATCCCTCTCATTGCTGAATTCGACGCCACTGAAGACCCGCAAGGGGGGGTGGTAGCCTGTAGAAAATCCGGGCCTCGAAGCCCATGTAATAGATTAGTGTTTATCGTAGTCACACTTTGTAATCGTACCTTATGAATATAAGAGATTTATTTTCGCTAAATCGACTGTGTGGCCCATCGAGACCTTGCGCGTTCGAGCCTATGTTTTCTTTACTTTATTTCCGTGTTCTCGTATGCGACTTAGATGAACGTCTGCGAGGAATTTCACGTTCATAAGCAACGTAGGCGTGGGGTGGTGAGGGGGGTGCCGTATCCCGGAGGCATAGGCGGCCCCGCGACTCGACCAACCCCGTACCGTAGTTGCTTACACCTCGCGTCCGTTTTTTCCAAGGATACGAGAAACTTAGTGGCGAGACAAAAATATTTCGAAAAACATTGGCGATTTTCGGGGACGTTCGGGGGTTCCCCCCGTAGAAGCCCCCGAGGGAGGCTTGGCTTTGCCGAGGGTAAAGCCAGGCTTACCTCAGTGTTCGTGCGCATGCGAGCCTTCGAGGGTCCGGAAGGTTCCCAAAAATAAACAAGTAAAGCGTACTTCTTTATTATTTTGGGAAATCAAAAATGCGAGTACAAACGATGTACAAATAGCTCGAAATTCTAAGGATAGAAGCGACGTAGCTGTTGTATGTTCCAAGCGTTGGAGAGGACTTCGCCTTTTTCATTCGCCAGCTTGTATGTGCCGGGTTTGAGCACCTCGGCGATTGTGTACGGTCCTTCCCATGGTGGTGAGAGCTTGTGGCGGCCCCTGTTGTCCTGTCGAAGCCTCTGCACCAAGTCCCCTTTGTTGAGGTCTCGGCGCTGGACTCTCTGCGCCTGATATCTTCGTAAAGACTGCTGGTAGAACGCAGAGTGTAGGAGCGCCACGTCTCGAGCCTCATCCACTTGGTCCAGCGAGTCTTCGCAGGCTCGCTGGTTCTGCTGCTCTTGGTATGCCCTGAGCCTCGGTGACCCGTACTCCAAGTTTGTGGGGAGTATGGCGTCGGCGCCATAGACAAGGAAGAATGGGGTAAAGCCCGTGGCTCTGCTTGGTGTCATCCTCAGGCTCCAGATGACCGAGGGTAGCTCCGTGAGCCACCTCCGGCCAAATTTGTTCAATTTGTTGAAGATTTGTGGCTTCAGTCCTTGGAGGATCATGCCATTGGCACGCTCCTCTTGCCCGTTCGTCTGTGGGTGTGCCACAGCCGACCAGTCTACACGTATGTGGAAACTGTCACAGAATGTCAAGAACTTCTTGCCTGTGAACTGGGTGCCGTTGTCGGTGATGATCGAGTTCGGGACCCCGAACCTGAAGACGATGTTGGTGAAGAATAGAACCGCTTGCTCGGATTTGATTTTGCCGATGGGTTGAGCCTCGATCCATTTGGAGAATTTGTCGACTGCCACCAGCAAGTGGGTGAAGCCCCCGGGCGCCTTCTGCAACGGACTGACGAGATCCAGTCTCCACACAGTAAAAGGCCATGTAATGAGGATAGTCTGCAGAACGTGCGCGGGGAGGTGCGTTTTTCGAGCGTAGAACTGGCAGCCCTCGCAGGTCCGCACGATGTCGATGGCGTCGGCGACCGCAGTGGGCCAGTAGAAACCTTGCCGAAACGCTTTACCCACGAGAGTGCGTGGTGCGGCATGATGGCCGCAGACGCCAGTGCGGATGTCGCGGATCAGCTCTTTGCCCTTGGGGATGGGGATGCATCGCTGCAACACACCCGAGGGACTGCGCTTGTACAGTTCATTGTCGATTAGGACGAAGGACTTGGCCCGCCTAGCGAGGCACCGCGCTCAGGCGCGGTTCGAGGGTAGGACCCCTCGAATCATCCAGTCAAAGTACTAGACGCGCCAATCTTGCGAAGTGGGGGCCTCGTCAACTTCCATTGCTTCGGCCTCGTCCGCGGAGGTGGTCCCGAAGTCAATGTCCATGGACTCGGCCTCGTCCGCCGGGGGATTCCCGCCGGAGGGCTCGGCGGTTGAGGGGCCCAGCTCTGCCGGATCCTTGAATTCGACGGAGGGTTTGGTGATGTCGCGAGCGAAGATGTTCGGGAGAACGGTGGTCCGCCCCGACGCGATCTTGGCTAGTTCATCGGCATCCTCGTTGTACTTGCACAGGACATGATTGAGTTCTAGGCCGTCGAACTTGTCTTCGAGGCGGTGCACTGCATTGCAGTATGCCTCCATCTTCAGGTCGTGGCAACAAGACTCCTTCATTACTTGGTCGATGACGAGTTGACAGTCACCGCGTACGTCGAGGCGTTTGACGCCGAGCTCGATGGCGATTCGGAGACCACTAAGGAGGGCCTCGTACTCCGCCATATTATTAGACGCAGGGAAATGCAAGCGTATCACGTACCGCATGTGTTTCCCGTGGGGTGAGATGAAAAGGAGGCCGGCGCCGGCACCGGTTTTCATCACCGACCCGTTGAAGTATATGGTCCAGCATTCGGCCTGGATCTGTGGTGGGGGTAGCTGAGTGTCCGTCCACTCAGCCACGAAGTCAGCCAAGATTTGGGACTTGATCACTTTGCGAGGGGCGTAGGTGAGAGTTTCTCCTATCAGCTCCACAGACCATTTGGCAGTTCTACCCTCGGCTTCCCGGTTGCGGACTATCTCTCCCAAAGGGAAAGACGAGACCACGATGACGGGATGGGCTTCGAAGTAGTGGCGCAGCTTGCGTCGAGCCAAAACCACTGCGTAGAGCAGCTTCTGAATCTGCAGATAGTGTGTCTTAGTTTCAAACAACACCTCGCTGATGTTGTACACCGACCGTTAGACAGGCAGAGCATGACCCTCCTCTTGTCTTTCGACAACGACCACCGCGCTGACCACTTGGGTCGTCGCAGCTACGTACAGGAAGAGGGACTCGTCGTCCGTGGGTGGTGTGAGATTGGGGGCATGAGTGTCGATGCCTTCAGCCTGTCCAGGGCTTCTTGGGCTTCGGGGGTCCACGTGAAGTGCTCGGTTTTCCTCAAGAGTCGATACAGGGGTAAGCCTTTGTCGCCGAGATGCGAGATGAACCGGCTGAGGGACGCTAGGCATCCCATGACCCTCTGTACCCCCTTTAGGTCTCGGATCAGTCCCATCCGAGTGATGGCCGAGACTTTCTCAGGGTTGGGTTCGATGCCCAGCTGGGAGACAATGAAACCCAAGAGCATGCCTCGAGGCACCCCGAACACGCACTTCTCGGTGTTGAGTTTTACCCCTTTGGCCCGTAGGCAATCGAACATGATCCTGAGATCGGCGACCAGGTCGTCCGCCTTCCTGGAGTTTACAACGATATCGTCGACATATGCCTCTATGTTGCGCCCAAGATGGTCTCCGAAAACGTGGAGCATACACCGCTGATACGTAGCTCCAGCTTTTCTGAGGCCAAAGGGCATCGTAACGTAGCAGTACATGCCGAAAGGTGTGATAAAAGAAGTCGCGAGCTGGTCGGACTCTTTCATCTTGATTTGATGGTGACCGGAGTAAGCATCAAGAAAGGATAAAAGTTCACATCCCACAGTAGAATCTACGATTTGATCGATACGTGGCAAAGGAAAGGGAACCTTCGAACATGTTTTATTTAAACTAGTGTAATCTACACACATCCTCCAGTTTCCACTCTTTTTCTTCACTAATACAGGATTAGCTAGCCACTCGGGATGGAATACCTCCTTGATGAACCCGGCCGGCAGAAGTTTCTGCAACTCCTCGCCGATCGCCCGGCGCTTGAGCTCGTCCAAGCGTCGCAGGTGGTGTTTCACCGGCTTGGAGTTGGGTTGGATATCAAGGGAGTGCTCGGCGACCTCCCTCGTTATGCCAGGCATGTCCGAGGGGCTCCACGCAAAGATGTCTACGTTGGCGCGGAGAAAGTCGACGAGCACCACTTCCTATTTGTTGTCGAGGGTGGCGCTGATCTGCAACGACTTGTCGTCGGAATGATCCGGATCGAGGGGCACCTTCTTGATACCCTCGGCGGGCTCGAAGCAGCCTGCGTGTCAGTTCGTGGAGTCCAAGGCCTCGCTTGCCATTTTGTTAAGGGTGGCTGCGAGGGCCTCGTCCTCCGCCTGAGCCTCCGCGTGCTCAACGCATTCGACGTCGCATTCATAGGCATACTCAAACGAAGAGCCGACGGTGATGACACCCTTCGGACCCGGCATCTTCAGCTTGAGGTAGGTGTAGTTGGGGATGGCCATGAACTTGGTGTAGCAGGGACGACCAAGAATGGCATAATAAGATCCTCGAAACCCCACCACCTCAAAGGTAAGTACCTCCTTGCGGAAGTTGGCTGCCGTGCCGAAGCAGACAGGCAGATCGATCTGGCCGAGGGGTTGGACGCGCTTCCCCGGCGCAACGCCATGAAATGGCGACTTGCTGGGGCGAAGCTTGTTCAGTCCGATCCCCATGAGCTCCAAGGTGTGGGCGTACATGATGTTTAGGCTGCTGCCTCCATCCATGAGCACCTTGGAGAAGCGAGTGTTGCCGATGACGGGGTCGACAACGAGTGGGTACCGTCCCGGGTGCGGGACGTAGTCGGGGTGGTCATCGTGGCCAAAGGAAATGGTGTCCTCCGACCAGTCGAGGTAGGATGGCGTGGCATTGGTGACGGAAAAAACTTCTCGGCGCTCACGCTTGCGCTGCCGGGAGGTCATGTTCGTCGTTGGTCCTCCAAAGATGAAGAAGGCGTTCTCCACTGGGGGGAACTCATTGTCTCCACCTTTGTCGCCAGCATCCTTTTTCCTGTCCTTATCGCGATGCGCGACGCGGTTGTAGTACTTCTTGAGCATCTCGCATTGCTCGAAGGTGTGGTTGACCGAGCCCTTGTGGTAAGGACACGGCTTCTTAAGCATGTCGTCGAACAGGCCACCACCGCCTCGAGGGGGGGCCTCGAGGTCCTTTACGGTCCGGGCGGCAACGAAGGCCTCCTCGGAGTCCTCTGCCTGCCCCGATCTGTGCTGGTTTGGTCGGACTGGCTTCTTTCCCTTCCTTCCCTGCTTCTGTTTCTTGGGAACGTTGGGCTTGACGTTGCTGCCCTCCGCGGGCGCATCATCCTTGCGCTTGCTCGGCTTGTCGTCGAAGATAGCACCAACAGCCTCCTCGCCGGTAGCGTAGTTGGTGGCAGCATTGAACAAATCATTGGTGTTGGCGGGTCAACTTCTCGCGAGCTCGTGCACCAGGTTTCTGCACGTCATACCCTCGAGTAAGGCATTGATGACCTCGACGTGGGTAATGCTGGGGAGCTCGGTGCATTTCTTGGAGAAGCGCCGCACGTAGTCGCGTAGGGTCTCGTTAGGCTTTTGGCGACACCCTTTGAGGTCCCAGGAGTTCCCCGGGCGCACGTATGTGCCCTGGAAGTTGCCCACGAAGATCTTGACTAAGTCGGCCCAGTTGTGAATCTGGTCCGTGGGCAAGTGCTCGAGCCACGTTCGTGTGGCATCAGCAAGGTGAAGAGGAAGGTTGCGGATGATGACCGCGTCTTCCGTCGCACCGCCTACCTGGCACGCTTGGCGGTAATCGTTGAGCCAAACTGCAGGATCGGTTTCGCCCGAGTACTTGACGAGGGTGGTAGGTTGTCGAATGCGCGGGGGAAAAGAAGCAGTTCGAATCTCCCGGCTGAACACCCGGGTGCCCGGAGGCTCCGGGGACTCTCCCCTGTCGTGCTCGGGGTCGAAGCGTCCACCCCGTCGAAGGGTGTACTTCCTGCCGCCAATGACGTAGCGGGCATCGCCGTCTTCGGCGTGCCCACGCGTGTCGAGGAGCTGTTCCCTCGCGGGAGGCCTCCCAATGCGGTCGTGCACCGAGGGTGCCTTTGCACCGGGCGCTACGGCTGCCTTGCCCTTCGCTGCTGGTGGAGTGTGCACCGAAGCCTCATGGTCCGGGTGCGCTGTCTCACCGGGCTGCTCCGGGGCTTTCGATCGTATACGGGGCGTAGAGCTCTGGGCTTGCTGCACGACAGCTTGCTCGATGAGCGCCTGTGCCTCGCGGCGCAGGTTGCGGCCCGAAGGCGTCGATGGCTCGGGCATGGCTTGGAGTAGGTAGGCTGCAGCGACGAGTTTCTCGCCGGCCGTCTTCAGTTCCAGAGGTTTGTCGACGTTGTCGTCGGCCAGGATGCGCTCCCGGGCAATGCACGCTGCCGCCTGGGCATGTGCACCACGTGCGGAGCGCTACTGCTCGAGCGCGGTGCGCAGCTCCTGGGTCTGCCGACGCTGCTCGTCGAGCTTGGGTTGGAGCTCTTTGAGCTGCGCCAGCTGGGCTTGCCGCGCCACCGAGCTTGTCGAAGAAGAAGTGGCTGTAGGCGGCACCACTGGTTGGTTCGCCTGTGTGTCCGCCCTACCGTCCCCGTCGTCGCCTGGGGCGTTGTTGTTTTGCTCGTCCGCAAGATCTGCCATGAAGCACTCCCGGGCGGGATCATAATCCCCCTCGCTGGAGTCCTCAGAGCAAGTGAGGCAATAGGCCGTCGCGAGTTGGAACGAGCGAAATGCGTCGGGGTCGCGGACCCCGGAGTAGTCCTCGGCCACCTCGGCCGTGAAGTTGTTCATGAAGAAGTTGACGTCGTCGGTGATCGAGCTCGCCGTCTCAGGGTAGGATTCGTCGGGGGACGACGCGTTGAGGTTGCGGATCGACAGAAGGTGATGACCCGGCAGATCCTCATACTCGGTGAAGTTAGAATTGATCGAAGAGGCGTAAGTCGCAGTATTGCGCATCCCGAAGGGGAAGGGCGATGGCGAGGTCGAAACCCCCATTGGAGGCACTGGTACTACAACAGATGATGGTGCCGGCGCAGACGACGCCGAGGCACATGATGTCGAAGCGGTGGCCCCCTTGGGAGTGATGCTGAGTTGCGACAGGCTAGCCTCAACCCACGCGGGGGAGCTGTGGCATGCCGCACGGCGCCGCTCCGCGCATGCTTGTCGCGAACGGTGGCCCGAGCGCCTGTCACGCTGTAGATGTCTTATAGAGTCGATCGACCTTTTTAAGGGATGCCCGCCTCCTCCTTTTATAGACACAAGGAGGGACGGGGTACATGAGTAGGGGAACACGGAAGTCGCCGTCTTCCCCCGAATCGTGGGGGTGTAGTGGTCAAACACTGTAGAAAGTACACTATGGGGCATGGCGTTGGGCGTGACGATCGTCCTGGCCATCGTCCTTGGTCTCGGGGAGATCGCGCCGGCGTCCTGCCAACCCCTGTAGGCGGAGTGGTCGTCGCTGTAGGGCGTACAGTTCTCCAAATGTGGTGTTCTGTGGGTCCTGCGGGTCAGGATCTTGCGTACTCGGCGGCGGGGCACGCGGCGGTCCCGGACCCCCTGGACGGAGTGCTGTCGTGCACACTACGAGGTCCGGGAGACACGTGGAGGTCCCGGACCCCTCGAGGGGGGAGGTCCGGGCTCCTGGCTGCGAGTGATGGGCGTCCCTCTCCGAGGGGCTCGTGGCGACACCGGACCCCCTCCCAAGCAGGAGGTGGTCCGGGGCCATACGTATGATGAGGTAGAGTCCGGTCGGCCGGAGTTGGCAGAATAGTGCGGGGAGCAGTGACGGGCACGCTCCGTCCCGCGTCGCAGGTCCCATAGTATCGCCATAGCGCCCGAGATGGCGGAGCAGTGACCGGAGTGGGCGGATGGGACTCCGGTCAATGCTATCGTGGGAAATGGCAGTCTGACACCGTCTATCCTGAGCACTATGGAGGAGTGGTTGGCACTTAAAGCCTCCGTACGGTGGGCGGGTGAGCTGCAGGGCTGTTTGTCCCTTACGCCGAGGGGTGGCCTCGAGCGAGGCGAAGATGATTCGCCCGCTCGAGGGTAGGTTCGCTACCCTCGAGCGAGGCGGAGATGATTCGCCCGTTCGAGGTTAGGTTCGCTATCCTCGAGCGATGTGGAAATGATTCGCCCGCTCGAGGGTAGGTTCGCTACCCTCGAGCAAGGCAGAAATGTGGGGCGCGGTCGAGGGGTCTCGACGGGAGCCCTCGAACGAGGCGGAAAACACCCCGCGGTCCGAGGGGAGCGTGGATGGGCCGCACCGGGTCAGTGGGCCTCGTGTTTGGGCTTCTTTGAGTCCTTTCCTTTCTTCCATATCGGAGGGAGGCCGTGGTCCTTTGTGGGTCCAGTTGCCTTAGCATGTGTTTGCATTTTAAAGCGATCTTAGTACCCTGATTAGGGTGTCCCTAATCGTGGTACCCGACATTTATGGTATAAAAATATGATTTGTGTGCCCGAGGAAGGAGACTTCCTGCAGATAATTATGGATGAAGCCCATAACTCGGCCTACTCCATCCACCCAGGATCCACCAAGATGTATATGGATTTAAAACAAAAATATTGGTGGAAGGGAATGAAGGCGGATATTGCACGGTTTGTCGCCCATTGTGATACTTGTCAAAGGATCAAGACCGAACATCAGAAGTCAGCAAGATTGTTGCAACCCGTACCCATCCCGGTTTGGAAATGTAATGAGATAGGAATGGACTTTGTACTGGGTTTGCCCAGAACACAGAAAGGACATGACTCCCTATGGGTAATAGTGGACCGACTCACTAAAGCGGCTCATTTCATACCCGTGCGGGCAAATTACGGTGGAGAAAATCTAGCGAAGCTTTATGTGAAAATATAGTAAAGTTGCATGGTGTGCCTAGTAGAATTGTTTCAGATAGAGGGACCCAATTCACCTCTAGGTTCTGGAAAAGTTTGCATAAAGTCATGGGCACCAAATTGGATTTCAGCTCCGTCTATCACCCACAAATGGATGGCCAAACAGAAAGGGTAAATCAGATTATGGAGGATATGTTGAGAGCATGTGTCCTTATCTATGGCAAAGATTGGGAGCAGAGTTTGCCCTATGCGGAATTTTCATACAACAATGGTTATTAAGCAAGCTTGGGCATGTTACCATTCGAAGCTCTTAATGGGAGAAAATGCATAACTCCTCTGATGTGGTCAGAAGTTGGAGAACGTACCTTGGTTGGACCCGTACTCATAAAGAAAGCGGAAGAAAGAGTGGCCGAGATTAGAGAAAAGCTGAAGGCCGCCTAGTCCCGACAGAAGAGCTACGCAGACAAGAAGAGACGAGAAATAAGCTTCAACCCGGGAGAGTTCGTCTACCTTAAGGTTTCACCTATTCGGGGAACCTGAAGATTTCAGGTACAAGGAAAGTTAGCCCCTCGGTACATTGGATCGTACCAAGTTCTGAAGAAAGTCGGAGCTGTAGCATACCGTCTAGAACTATCAAAAGGAATGTCAGATATACACCCAGTGTTTCATGTATCCCAGCTAAGGAGATGTTTGAGGGTACCTGAAAAAGAGCATGTGTCAGAAGAAGAAATAGATCTACAAACAGACCTTTGGTACCAGGAAGTACCTGTCAAGATTCTGGACATTGTCACTAGGAGGACAAGAAATTCCGAAGTACGGATTTGCAGAGTTCAGTGGAGCAGACACGGAGTAGAAGAAGCTACATGGGTGCGTGAAGATGCTCTGAAGAAAGAGTTTCCCCATCTGTTTAGGAGCCAGCCAAATCTCAAGGACGAGATTCATTTTAAGTGGGGTAGATTTGTGACGTCCCGAAAAATTTTCCAAGATAAATCATGCGCTAAAAATAATTTTCGAAACTTCCTTCCATCGTTGAGCTCAAAACCTTCCTAAATCCCTTCGTCCGAGATCCTGATTCCTCGAAACTATTCCCGGCGACCCAGCGTCCCGACACCGGTACAAATTCCCATCCCTTTCTTTCCCTCATTCCGCGCAACGTGCCGCACGTCGTCGACCAGCGCGCGTGCTCGTCCGGCCGTGGTCGCCGGCGCGATCTCCCTTTTCTCTCTCTCTTTCTCTCTCTCTCTTTCTCTTTGTCTCTCTCTCTCTTTCTTTTTCCCTTTTTCCTTTTTCCTTTTCCCTCCTTCCTCCCTCTCCTCTGTCGCGCCCTCCCGCACGCGCTACACGGCACCGAGCGCGCTCGACACCAGCCTCCCCTCCCCAGCACCCCGCTCGCCTGCCCCATTTCCGCCGCGCACGCCGAGCTCCCTTGCCGCCTCGACGCGCGCGCGCGCACCCCTGCTCCCGGCCGCCGCACGCGCACCACGCGGCCACGCCGCTCGCCGCGCCGCCCACCGCTACCGACTCGTCCTGCTACCCCCACGCGCTGCACGCGCACGAGCCTGTGCACAGCACGCGTACCACGCGGCCGCGCCGCTCGCCGTGCCGCCTGTCGACCGCACAGCGACGCCGCCGGCCGCACAGCACCCCGCCTCGCCACTCGAGCCATACAGCCCGACACCGAGCACAGCAACCGGCCCCTCCACGTACTTGTCCTCCCCTGCGTGTCCTCCCTACCCGAACCGTCGCGTCGCCGCCGCAAATCGCGCTGCCGCTCCACCGAGCGCCATTAAGGCCGCCCGCCGAGCTCGCCGGCCTCCACCGTGCCCCGCTCCCTCCATCGCCTTATCCCGCCTATAAATAGACCCCCCTGCGCCGCTCCCCACTGCACAACGCCAACCACCGCCACTAGCCCTCGCTCCTGCATCCCAGCGTCGCCGCCCCAAGCAACTCCACCCGCCGCCGCAGGCCACCGTTGCGCCGCCCCCTCGCTCCATCCCAACCCAAGGTGAGAGGGGCAATGCAATGCTCTCGCCCTCGTCTCCCTTTTTCCCTCCCCCTTGACTGCCGCCAAACCCCGCAGTAGCACCACCACGACCGCTGCCACCCGCCGGTCGTCGTGGCCGGGCCGCTTCACTCCACCTAAGCCCGAGCTACGGCCGGGAATCGATTCCCCGTGTCGCCCTCCCCCTTTTCCCCCTCCTCTCGGGCGCCACCGTGGCCCGGAGCCGCCGGCCAGGCGTCGCCGGCCACCGCCCCCTCCTTTCCTCTGTTTTACGGGAGTGGAACGGGAGGGAGGAGGAAGAAAGGCAATTTTGCCTTTAGGCCCCTGCCTTTCTCTCTATTCTATTAACAACCCTCCCACCTCTCTAGTTCTTTTACAAAAGAGACCCTCCCTATTCGCAAATAAACCCTCCACCACATAGAGATAATTCTGATTATGCCCCTGCTCCTTTTCAGAGTAACTCATGTATTTCTAGAAATTACAACCAAGTCCTTTCTATTCCAAAAGTATTTACAAATAGGCCCCTGATTCCTTATTTAACCCTAAACCCCTCTCTGACCTATCATTTCATGCGCCAAACATTCTTCGTTTTCCCCGAAACTTTACCACGACATTTCTAATCTAGTTTCGGCCATGCCATTAGAAAACTGCCCAAAAATATTACTCCTATCTCCAGATCTTAATTGTTCCTGATTCGAGCTCAACGATAAAATCTTTATTTCTTTTTCTTGATCGTGTGCTTGTTTGTGTGCATCGTAGATCACGGTGTGAGAGAGGGAGAACCATCGATGAGCAGTACCGCGAGCAAGTGAACGAGGACCAGTTATGCGATCCCGAACCCGAAGGACAGTACATCGATCAGGACTTTCCGGAAGGATTTGAGAACGGCAAGTTCAATCCCATCCTTTGATGCATATTTTGTCCCAGATTTATAAACACAACCTATTGGCCTGTTTTACAAAACTGCATATATTTTGACTGCTGAAAACATGGTTGGATAGCTACCCCTTGATTTGTTATAACCATTCCTTGACCACCTAGATTAATGTCAGAATGTGATTTATTCTATTTGGATGTTAATCGCTGCTAGAACGCTTAGGACCTCGAACACGGTACCACTTGTTTTATAAAAAGAAAATGTGTGAGTGTGTGGGAAGGGCAAATGTGGAATTTTCGAAAGATGAGTTTAGACGGGATGGATGGCATTACCGAATGGTGTGCTCGTACCTGTGTGGTTGAGCAAGGTTGGAAGATATCCATCTTGTCACAATTAAGGACCGAGTTGGTGTGTCATCTTGCATAACTCCACTATCGTGCAAACTACTCGACCGTTGTATGTGTCAACGGCTTAGCATAAATCCCACTAGTTAGTCTGATAGCCATCAGGAGAGCTGAGAGCAACGGGTGATCAAGGAGAAGGGATAAGCTCTGTGTGACTTATGCCCCGGTTAAACCTGGGAGATAGGTCAATGGCCCCTTGGTGGATCCCGTGGTGGCTAGTCAGGTCTAGCTAAGGTGGGTAATGACTTTGTTGGGATCTGCACCAACACTAAGGTGATCGTGCTGTGGTACCCCGCTTGTGGGTAAAGTTGCACACCTCTGCAGAGTTAAAATCTATTCGAATAGCCATGCCCATGGTACTGGGCGAGTTACAGTTTGGTCACACAACTAGTGTTTCTTCTGGGAATGGATGGGTTGGCGTGAGTTGTTTTGAAAAGTGTCCAGCGGCTAGGCCGTGTGCTACAGCGGATGAGGAGTCCGGTAGCAACTTAAAACTGGGATCCTGTGTGGATCAATCATACGTGTTACTCAGTGCAAGATAATTGCTTTTGAAAACCCCTTTCTTTCAAACGAACCCATGCATAAAAATTAGCTTTTCCGCAAATTAAACCCTAGTCTTATCCTTGATTTATCTTGTGCATTATATTCTATTTATACCCCCTCCGTGGGTGTGGTTGGACTTGCTGGGTACATTTGTACTCACCCCTCACTTAATTTTTACAGAAGAAGATCCAGACTTCGTTCCCGAGGACGTTGAGTAGGGGTTCCGTCCTGCACCCAACTCTGCCTGTGGTGTTGGCCCTGTTCAGGATGCTTTCACTGGCGCAATACTCTAAGCCAGAGCTGGATCACATGTGGGTCATGCTCTGGTGTACCACCGTAGCCTTTTTACTTCTTGTTATTGTCTGTCTCGAGTGTCTACCTCCTTGGAGGTTTGTACGGTGATGTACCATCTGATATAATAAATGTGTATCAGCCTCCTGGGACTGATATTCGTATCACATTTAAGTCTTCTCTTATGAGGGGACGCTTCAGACATTTGCCAAGAGAAGAAAATGGACTGGCTAACGCTCTGGCTCAGCAAGCATCTGGTTATAATGTTAGAAAAAGAAAATTCAACATTAGAAAACCAAAGCAAATAGAAGCCGAGTTGCAGGTTCTGGACGAACCGGTCAAACCGGTTGACTCGACCGGTCTGACCGCTCAGACCGACCGCCCAGTCACCAGAGAACACCAATTCGGCCGTGGAAAGGGTCGAAGATCAGGATTGGAGGGTTCCTATAATCCCCTATCTTAAAGATCCTGGTCGTGGTGCAGAGACGAATATTCGGCGTGCAGCATTCAAATATGTTTTGATTGATAATGAACTTTATCGTCGAACCACCGAAGATTTGCTTCTCAAGTGTTTGAATTCGGATCAGGCCAGAGTTGCTATGGGAGAAATTCATGATGGCATTTGTGGTACTCATTAATCGGTTCCTAAAATGAAGTGGTTGCCTACAAGAGATGGTTTTTATTGGTCTTTCATGATTTTGGATTGTTTTAAATATTATAAAGGATGCGAAGAGTGTCAACGGTTTGGAGATTTACAATTGGTAACTGTTGCGTCGTTGCATCCTATCATTAAACCATGGCCATTCCGAGGGTGGGGGTTGGATTTTATTGGGCAAATTAATCCTCCATCTTCAAAGGGGCATCGCTTCGTGTTGGTTGCTACGGATTATTTCACTAAATGGACCGAAGCGGTTCCTTTGAAGAATATGACACATAGAGAGGTGATTGAGTTCATAACTAAGCATATTATTCATAGATTCGGTATTCCTCAAACTTTGACTACGGATTAAGGTTCTTCATTCATATCAAAAGAGGTACGTGCATTTATCGAGTCTTACAAGATCAAGTTGCTCAATTCATCTCCATATTATGCTCAGGCCAATGACAGGCCGAGTTAAGTAATAAGATTTTGATCAAACTTATTAAGAAGAAAATAGAAGAAAATCCTAAGAGGTGGCATGGAGTATTATCTGAAGCATTGTTGGCTCATCGTATATCTCGTCATGGTGCTACCAAGGTTACTCCTTTTGAGCTTGTGTATGGTCAAGAGGCCGTTTTACCCGTTGAGGTAAATCTGGACGTCTATAGATTGGCTAAGCAAAATGATCTTTCCGCTGTTAATTATTATAATTCAATGATGGATAATATCGATGAGGTGACCGATAAACGGATGAAGGCTTTAAAAGAGATTGAAAAGGACAAGCTTCGGGTTGTTAGAGCTTACAACAAGAAGGTAAAAGATAAATCTTTTCAGGTTGGAGATCTAGTTTGGAAGACAATATTGCCTCTTGGGATGAAAAGCAATAAGTTTGGTAAGTGGTCGCCAAGTTGGGAGGGTCCATATAGAGTTGTTAAAATTATCTTCGGGAATTTCTATATGATAGAGACGCTGCAAGGAGATCGACTATCTAGAGCTATCAATGGGAAGTACTTGAAGAAATTTTACCCCAACGTGTGGCAAGATGCATGAAGAAAAGATGGCCGGTTTATGAAAATCGTCCTTAGCAGTATTTATTAGGCCCTAGTGTTGTATGGAATACTTCTGCTTTGCTTTTGAGCTTGTAAACTCACTAAAAAGTAGGAGGGCATATGTTGACAGTCAAATTTGGCACCTGCCGAGGCCGACCGATCGGGCCGACCGGTCTGGTCTGTATAGTCCGAGTAGAATTAGGGTTTTTGTAAAGAGTCCGCATGTAATCCTACTCGTGAAGGGATACGTCTTCTCCGGCCTATAAATATAAAGACTAAGGCCGATTGAGGTTATTCCCAATCGAATCAATACAAAAAACGTATTATTTTTTATCTCTCAAACTCTAGCTTTTTCCAACCCTAGATTGCTTTCTTCCTTTGTCTCTACGGCGTTTGAAGACGTTCTGAGTGGCCTGCCGACCTCAGGACAACTCTACGTTCACGAGCTCCGACGGGGTCCCTCCCAAGCTCGTTGTTCTAGGTTTTCGCGAGTTCCCTGCCTGCACTGATCAGATCGGTCGGTAACACCGGTCAGACCAGTCCGCCCAGGGTTTTCGCAGGTGTTGATCATTTTGACGATCGTTCGTGCGTGCTAGCACATTCGAGTGTGTTGACGTGATTTGGTGTCAACACTTCGTTGCCTCTGCCCGTCCAGCCAGCTGGGAACATAGTGTCTTGTGTTGTGTCTTTCGCTGCTCGAGAGCATGTGCCAAGCACAAGTTCTTTTTTATTTTGAAAAAAAGGCAAGAACTCGCTCTCTTGCAGTTTAATCTAGGGATCCCTTTAATCTAGAACCCTCCGAGGAATCTATATCAAATAAACTACTAAACTAAATTGAGAGGTCAAAACATTCACATATTAATCTAAAAAAGAGAAGAATTTACACCGTTGAATTTTATAAAAATCTAGCAGTCTTGACTAATCCAATAAATCCATATCAAATAAAACTACTGAATATATATTAATTTAGAGTTAAAAAGCAAAGTTAAATGGGCAGGGCTAATTTACAATCGCCCGCTAGTTGCGGCCCGTATGGTCGATTTTCCGATCATTTTTTTCCTTTATAGTAACTTTTTTGTTATTTTTAATAAAAACTATTTCATGAAAAAATTTGGCGAAATAGAAAAAATTTTGATGAGAAAAATTTGAAAGATAAAGTTTTGAGAAACAAACTGAAAATATTTGAAGAGAAAACTTTTGCATCCAAAACAAAAAAAAGCTTTTAGAGAGAAAAAGGAAAAAAATTGATGAGAAAAAGTTTGAAAGATAAAATTTTCAAAGAAATTTAAAAAATTGAAGAAATTTTTTTTTCATCCAAAACAAGAAAAAAGTTTGTGGAGAAATTTGTAAAAAAAACTTTTGCATCAAAAAAATCAACAAAAAGAAAACACAGCTACCCTGGGAGCTCGCTGCCGCCACCGTCGAGGAAGAGCTCCTGGAGGAGGTCCCTGTCACCGTCTCTAGCGAGGGCCCGCGGAGCGAGCCACCGCGCGCGGAGCTCCACTCGGGAAGGCCGCCGCCTCCACCTCCACCGCTGGCGAGCTGGCGCACCATGTGCGGAGCTCGACTCGAGAAGGCCGCCGCCGCGCGAAGAGCTTGACTCAAGGCAAGACGACCGCCTCTGCCCAGCTTCTTTGCTCCACCTTGTTGCGCTGCTGATGCCCCTCGCCCAGCCTGTTGCCGCCGCGCTAGATCTACTGAAGAAAGAGAAAAAAGACAGTAGAAAAGGAAAGGGAAAGCGAGGAGAAAGATAGAAGCTGAAAAGGTGTGGTAGATATTAGTAAGAGCAGCCGCAACGGGCCGATAAGAAATCTCGATAGCATGTCCACGTAGGAAAGAGAAAAGGAGAGAGAAAAAATGTCGATAGAACAAGCGACGCTCGCTAGCACGCAGTTCGACGATGGCGGGCCCCACCCATGTGGTTTCCCGTGCCGAGCGGGAAAGAACGCGGACGAGGCGGAGCTCGGCCTCACGGAATCCAGCTCAGGCGAGCTCGTCGCAGGTGGAGCAAGGTGGTGCAGGCGCAGTGCGAGGCGACACATGGAGCGGTCACCGGGCCGCTGATGCGGAGCAAAGTGGTGGAGCTGGTCGAGGCTGCCGGCAAGTGTTGACATCTTTTGTAGTCAACACACGAACGCACTAGATTGCGCAACGCGAGGAGGGGCTTCTTGCAGCGCCTCCTGCATGGAGCGGTCAGACCAGTTAGAGGAACCAGTCAGACCGGTCGCCGTGCAGATCGGCGAACGAACGCTCACCCGGGAGGGACCCCGTAAGGGAAAGCGCGCGTAGGGTTGCCCTAGGCTCCGCAGGCCAGCTAGGGCATCTTCAAATGCCATGGAGACCAAGGAAGAATAGCATGTTGAGGTTGGAAAAGATAGGGTAAGAGAAAAGGTAAAGACGATAAAAAATAGATTGATTTGATAGATTCGATTGGATTGTATCCCTCAATCGGCCGTAACCCTTTATATTTATAGGGTGGAGAGGTCTGTACCCGTGGGAGGTCAAAAATACATAAAAAACCGACCTATAGTCAACTTACAACTCTAATTCGGACTAAACTGCTAAAAACCGGTAAGACCGGTCACCAAATCTGGTCAGGCCGGATTTACTTTGGCGCACAGCAGCTAAAACCGATTAGACCGGTGACCAGACCGGATTTACCTAGACAGGGAAACTTCCAAGTGCCATATCTCCTATGTATGGACTCCAAATTAGGCGATCCATATATCTGTTTCGATCGTCTCGACAAGGGCATCATTTTGGTGCACTCAAACTCATGATTTGACCCCATCTTAATGCTGTTTTGAGTCATTCTTTATCTCTTTGATGAAATCATGTCCAAAATATCCCAAAACGATCTTCGTTTCCTGCACAATAGTTATACAAGCCAAACTTACAAAATAATAGGAGTTAATATTGAATTGGTTATTTTGGCCTTTATCCTGCTTGCTTTAGGTCATGCCAATTTTGAGTGTCAACAGCAAGGTGTTGGTCTCGATTTCTTGTTGTTCTTCTTGGTCTCTGTCTAGTTTGTTTCAGTTCCACCAGCTTTCTGAAGCTTGAGAATTATATTACCTGAATTAACTCTGCTGCTAGCAAAGATCTTCCGTGGTGCTCCTCCATCTACAAACAAGAAATCGAGACCAACAGAAAGAAGAGCTTCGATTATCCCATACACTTGTTGTGGCTCCGTCACCAATTCATTTGATCAAACCCAACTCAAGCACGCACCTTACAGCTAAAATTGCTCGCTAGGTATGGGAAGAATTTTTCTTTTTTTCCTGCACTCATGAAGTCTCCTTGTGGGTAGTACTTCCCCTTAAGAACTCGAGCACAGAGTGAATCTGGGTTCGTCATGAGCCGCCATCCTTGCTTGCCAAGCATGGCCAGGTTGAAGTTTTTGATGTCTCGGAAGCCAAGTCCACCGTGACTTTTAGGCAGGGTGAGGTCCGGCCAGTTGCGCCAATGAATGATGCGCTTGTCAGCTGTCCCACTCCACCAGTAATTCGATGTAGCCGAGGTAATTTTCTTGCACGTATCCGGAGATAACAAGAAGCAGCTCATGGAGTATGTTGGAACTACTTGTGCAACGGATTTAATCAGAGTTTCCTTTGCAGCCCCACTGAGTTTTTTCTCACTCCAGCACCCCATGATATTACGGATCCGTGAAGGAATATATTCAAAGGCCTCTTTGGTACTTCTTCCTACTGCAGTCAGGAGACCAAGGTGCTTTTCAGAGAGAGCTTCATTGCCAATGCCAGTTATTTGCATCATTTCCTCCTTAGCTGAGTCCTGGCAATTGTCACTAAAGAAGATGGCAGACTTTTGGATGTTGACCATCTGCCCGGATCCTTGCTTATAAACTTGCAAAATGTCCATTAATCTCCTACCAGCTCTCAAGCTCGCCTGTGTGAACAAGAGGCAATCATCTGCAAGTAGTAAATGTGATACCCATGGTGCATGAACCCCCACACGAATACCCTTTGCAAGGTAATTGGGCCCCGAGAATTTCAGCAAGCTAGAGAGTCCCTCTGCACACAGGACAAACAAGTAAGGTGATATAGGATCACCCTGTCGAATCCCCGCGTTGGAGAGAACAGCTCTGAGAAGTGGCCATTGACTCTAACTGAAAACTGAACGGTTTCCACACACTTCATAATCAGATTCACAAAACTTACACTAAAACCCAATTTCAGCATGATGGATCTTAGGTAAATCCACTCCACCCGGTCATAAGCCTTTGCCATATCTAATTTTAGAGCACAAGCGCCTGTCACTCCTTTCTTCCTTTTCAGATAATGAATACTCTCATAGGCAACAAGAACATTATCAGTAATAAGACGTCCTGGCACAAAGGCAGATTGTTCTTCTGAAATAATGTCATCCAACACTAGTCTCAACCGGTTAGCAATGACTTTAGAGCATATCTTGTAGAGCACATTACAAAGAGCAATCGGTCTGAACTGAGAAAGCTCTTGAGGGTTCTTTACCTTAGGGATCAGCACCAGCACAGTGTTGTTGGTGGCTTCCAACTGCAATTGGGAATAGGCCAATCTGCAGGAAAGAAGGTGCCACAGCAGTACATGTAGCTGATCTTCTCACTGACAATGGTCAGACGTGGAATGAAGTGGCATTGAATCAGAATCTACTACCTTTTGATGCTGAAGCTGCTCGACGTGTTCCTCTTGGACGAGCACAAGGAGATTTCTGGGCGTGGTCCAAGGAAAGGCATGGCCTATACACGGTGCGATCAGCCTACTGCCTACTATCAGAATCTGAGCTACAGGTGCATGCGCATGCCACTGGTGCATCCTCACATTCAGTAGCTGCTAGTGATCCTCGGTGGCTGAAACTTTGGAAGCAGAAGCTACCACCAAAAGTACGGGTGTTCTGGTGGCGAGCGATGAATGACTACATCCCATGTTGGGCTAATCTTCACCGGAGACATGTTGATCCGCTTGCACATTGCAGTATCTGTGGGGCATCTGAGGAAACGACCTATCACGCTCTGGTCGAGTGCTCTCTTGCTCAAGCTTTCTGGGCAAAACTGAAAGAATTGGAGGGGATTAAACTCCCGAGGCTACGATCGAGGACTTGGCCGGAGGATCTGTTGGATGACACATGGTGCCGAGAGGGTGACAGAATAGTTCTATGTGGCATGTGATCGCTGTGGAACACACGCAATGACTACCATCATGGGAAGAAACCAATTGACCCTGCATTTGCGATTGACTTGGCAATGGATGCATGTTATCACCTGTTGATAGCGCAGCAAAATACTCGGAGGGGGCCAACCACCAGGGCAGATAACTGGCAAGCCCCACCAGCAGGTGTAGTGAAGCTAAACTGTGATGGTGGTTTTCAAGCAGTAGAAATCAAAGGATCAACAGGCGCTGTGTTGAGAACTCTGATGGTTCTTTTCTCGCCGCTTCAGCTAGATGGTTGTCTTCTACATCTTCAGCCCTGGTGATAGAAGCTGAAGCGTGCTGCGATGGCCTATGCTTGGCCCTTAACATGGGCGAGATCAGAGATATGATCATGGAAACGGACTCGCTGCAGCTTGTTTCTCTGTGGAATTCCCGTCGGCAACAACTATCGGAGATTGCTGTTATTCTACAGGACATAGAGGAGATGGTGCAGTCGCTTACTTCCTTTTGTTTTGCTCATGTAAAGAGATCGGCCAATAATGTTGCTCATCTCTGTGCTAAGCAAGCATCTCAGTCTAGGCCTAGTCTTTTTATGGCAGGATCACCCTCCTAGCTTTCTTTTATCCTCTTTGCAGAGTGATTGTAATCCTCATGTTTAATGAATGAAAGCTTTGGTTCCTCAAAAAAAAAAAGAGCTTTGATTTCACTGCTAGTTCTGCTAGCATCAAGAAGCAGGGGAGCTGCTGTTCCGTTCTTGCAAGAAAGGAAAGGTTCTCATATAGGAAGGAAGCAGCAACAATGCCTTCCTCGACCGGAAGCTCGAGCTCGCTCTCCGCGGCGTCGGCGCGATGCCATGCCGTCAATGCAGAGCAGCGTGCCAAGCTCGCGGCCGCCGCTTCACTGAAGTACGGACGCCGAGAAGCGCGGCGGCGGGTATGACTTCCGGCTAGGGAAGATGACTGGGATAGATTAGAACCGGAACCAAAGAAACATATCATTAAAAAAACTCTAAAGTGTGGGACCAACGATGTTTTAAAGACCGTGCTATAGATAGCTCAATGGGTGAGCCTTCTATAATGCTCTCTACAGCTGACGTGGATAAGCTTATAGAGAGTTTGCTTTTTATAACCTTTGCGGGTGCCCTTGTGGGGCCCACCCACATGCACTCGCATCGATCGCGCCGAGCGCAGCGCGCGGTTGACAATAAAAGCAACATTGGGAAGCTAAATCTGATTGCGGTACACCGGCGGAGCAACATATTGGTCAACCAATCACGGATACATACACCGGCGGAGCCACATAAGTATTGGCCAACCTAGGCCGTGGGCCGTTCTGTCACTAGCTAGCCATGCTGATCATTAGGTTGATAATTTGGGCAGCGTACATGCATGCTTATCTATTAGGCATTTGTTCCTTGTTGGATGATTTGCTGATTTGATCAGCATTCTTATCAGTTTCCAAAGAAAAGGGAGAGATAGTTGTAGGTGATCTGTTCCAGAGCTCTTCCATTCCGGTTCTCTCTTCCTCCCTTCAGTTTAGCTCCGTCACTGGATAAATATCATCCATATTCAGCTATTAGGTACCATATGACAAAGAACTAATTTAGCAAGCACGTATCCTCAAAGCTTGCCAAGCACATTGACCAATAATAACACATGTCCACACACAGTTTGCTATGCGCCATCATTGCTTTCGAGCATATGCATTGCAATCTATCCACGGCCGCAAGATGTTTATTCTTTACACCTCATCCGATCAAATAGAGTTTTCGTTTGGTCTCATGACAATAAATGGTGTGAAATTTTTCCATTTTTTCACCAATTCACATGAGAATTTCTAGCACATTCAAATGAACATGGTGACATTCTTAATTTGAATGCATTAATCTTTGTGGGCACTGCTAATTCCAAAGCCCTTTTACATTGTAGTTGGTTACAGCAATGCTCTCCTTCATGTTGAAGCATTCATTCTCAAGGATTAGAAATGTCCATGTTAATTTGTGGGAAAAAGAAAGATCTACGGTGTTTCGATTTATCATAGGCCCACATTAGAATGATGTATTAATCACAGCAACTATTCGACACTAGAGACTTAATAAGCTATGCAGTCAAATGTTTGCATTAGAAAGAAAGGAAACTAAATCTGATGCATTCACCGCTCATTAAGGTTTCAATTCAAACTCAAAATTAAATTATAAATATTATTACTTCAGGGGTACACATTCAATCACTCACCTAGATATTCTTCTAGAAACTCTAAGGATAATTTAGCACCTTGCTAAACATGTACATTACTGGTAAAAAATAATCAAATATACTTCTATTAAATATGTAAAATCTTTAAATATATTTGCAAAAGCTGTTCATTTTCTTTTGTATTTATGTTCCAAAAAGATATAATGCAACAATCAAAAAGCATAGATGATACTTCGATTTCTACCATTAGAGTAAAATAAATAAACGACATAACTAAACAAAACTATTTTCAATAATTTATTGTAAACTAAAAATGCATATACTAATATAAAAAATCTAGCTACCCGAGAGCTATTTGTGTGGGCCACCTTGTCCGTAATTATAAGTCTGCATACACATGCGGGTATGCAGGTTTAATTTGATTGCCCATAGATTCGAAACTCTAATCTTGTCTAAAACTAGCTATATTCGGAGATTGAGGGAGTAGCATATTAGTTACAAAATGATAGAAGCATAATCTTATAGACTAATTGAGTTTTATCTAGTCTGGCCTTGTTGGCGAAATATCAAGCGGTCAGTAATTAACTCAATAAAGCCTACAAGGACAGTGACTCCAAAGGTGTCTTTATCAATATTCCCAAGAAAGATTCCACATTTATGCCCCTTTATTACGCTACTAGAATTCACCTGTTTACCTAGGGTTGTTTTTTGTCCCTAGGAAATCTTGAGGAATCGTAGGGAAAGATTATTTCCCTAGAACCGTAGATCAAATTCCTAGGGAAATCTGAATTTGCTGTGATGCGCTGGCTAGCCAAGGACACGTTGGTGGCCAGATGGCAGATTTCTCTAGGAAACATTATAGTTTCTAGGGAATATCTCCCCCATCCCGCCCACGAATCGACTAAAATTTCCTCCCCCGCGCTAACTCTGCAGCCCAAAACCTAATCCCGCCCTCCCTCCCTCTCCAACCGCGCCGCCGCCCAACCCTACAGCCGCCCTTGCACCTCAGCCTCCCTCTCCAAACACGACTAAAATTTCCTCCCTCTCCAACCCTTGGAGCATCGCCGCCCCTGCACCCCTGTGCCACGAGCTTGGGGTCCGCCTGCCTGAGGAGCACGCACAGGTGCACCAGCAGGTCGGGGGCCACCCACTGCCTGAGGAGCAGTCGCGGCCGCGCCACTGGTCGGGGGCCGGCCACCGGTGGGGAGCACGGGCGGGGCCACCACCAGGTCTGGTGCCACCGCCTAGGGAGCCTACGTGAGCCCGACCACCGCCAGGCCGCCGTCCGAACGCGCCGGAGGCCATAAAGGTGAGGCCGAGCTCCCGTACATCCCGATGTGTGCATATATATTTCTTGTAAAAATGATTGGTATGATTGATTGGAGCTGCGCGAACTTATAATTGCCCTTTCTATTACTCTGAAATGTGAAAGTTCTGCAACAGTTTTTCAGATATTGTTTCACACATGCCTCTATCTTTGTTCATATGTCAGGAATCAGGAATCGATCAGCTTGTTAAACGATTTCTCAGATAGAATTACTTCCATCAGTGAGGAATCGGGAGCTGAAGCATGAGAAACAGGTTCTGGAGAACCAACAGCACCACGTGCCCATGCCTCAAGCTGCTTAGCTGCCAGCTTCCCACCCGAGCTGGTAGAGAGAGGGAGTCAGGGAGAGAAGGGGGTGAAAAGCTACCTGCAACGCCGACCAGCTTCCATCGCTGCATAGAAAGCTTCAAGGTGAGATAAAAATTTATGTTCTATCAGTTCTTTCATACTATTGCATCACTTAATTTCTCTTTTGCACTGTGATTGTGATTTGCTTCTATTTGATAAATGATATTAAACAGGGGTTTATCCTTAGGGAGGGTTTATTTTTAGCAAGAATAAGCAGCAATGTCAGTGGTAGACCGTAGTTGGATGTACAATGGTTGGAATGACAATGGCTGTCATTCTCAGGATTGGGTGCACAACACAAATGCTTTTCTAGACCATGCTTTTAGTGCTATCCCTAATGCTGAAAATCATTGAGTAGTTTGCCCGTGTTCAGATTGCTACAATAGAGTTAGACGGAGGAGAGCCGTAATGAGCATGCATTTGTGTAAAAGAGGATTCATGCTTGGGTATAATATATGGACTGAGCACGGAGAACAATTTGTTAGTGAGCCTTTATTGGAACATGAACATGATAACCAAACTGCTGATGGTTTAGATGAAATGTTAGCCGACTTTGGTGATGCAATGCATAGTGTAGAAGAAGAACCAACAGCAGATGCTAAAGCATTTTATGATATGTTGGCTGCTTCAAAAGAGCGGCTGCATAGCTTTACAAGTGTTGCACAACTAACTGCAGTTGCCCGGTTGATGGCAATTAAGTCACAACACAACCTCTCTGCAGAGTGCATTAATAAATGGGTCAGTTGGATCCATGCCACTACAATTTTTTGAAATTGGATTTCATGTTGAAATCCATGCCATTGAGTGGCATGATTTTGAACATGAAACCCAATTTCACGGAGTTGTAGTGGCATGAATCGAATTGCTTAGTCTATTTGATGTGCTGCCTGAGAACCACAAAATGCCAAAGAACTTGTATGAGTGCAAGCATTTGCTTAGTGGTCTGAAAATGCCATATGTTAAGATCGATGCTTGCATAAACAACTGTATGATATATTACAAAGAGGATGCGAATAAGGAAAAATGTGATTTTTGTGAGGAAAGCCGATACATAGTTGTTGAAGAATCAGCACACCAAGGGCGTCAACGAAAGCCAATAGCACGTAAGGTTCTGCGTTATCTCCCATTCATACCAAGGTTGCAACGGCTATACATGGAGCCCAAAAATGCAAAACACATGCGGTGGCATAAGGAGGGTAGACGCTCTAACCCAAGTGTTATGGTGCACCCATCTGATGCTGAAGCATGGAAACATTTCAGTGAGGTGTGCCCAGATTTTGCCATGGATGCAAGAAATGTCTGGATTGCAATGGCAACAGATGGATTCAACCCTTTTGGCTATGAAAGACCCAATATTCTTGCTGGCCAGTTTTTGTGATTCCTTTGAATCTACCTCCAGCTCTTTGTATGAAGGAGAAAAATATATTTCTTAGTCTAGTAATTCCTGGACCAGAGCATCCTGGTAAGAATATTAATGTCTTCATGCGGCCGCTAGTTGATGAGATGAAGGAAGCTTGGGCAGGAGTAGTCACTTATGATAGCTTCTCAAAGCAAAATTTTAATATGAGAGTTTCGTATCATACTTCTATTCATGACTATCCTGCATTTGGAATGTTCTCTGGATGGTCTACACATGGTGGGTTGGCATGTTTTGATTGTAGGGCAGATGTGGACAGTATTTGGCTGCCAAATGGAAGCAAGTGGAGTTGGTTTGATTGTCATAGAAGATTTTTACCGTCCAACCATGGTTTTAGGAACCAAAGGAATGCATTTAGAAAAGGGGTAGTGATGCATGACACACCTCCACGAAGATTGACAGGGGAAGAAATGCTAGCATACATGAATGAAGTCAAAGCTAATCAATTTGATGGTTATGGTACAACCCACAATTGGACTCACATCCCATTTTTGTGGGAGTTGCCATATTTCCCTCAACTTTTGCGTCCACATAACATTGATGTTATGCATACTGAAAAAAATGTAGCAGAAGCTGTTTTTGGTACATGTCTTGACATGGCTGATAAGACAAAGGATAATCCTAAGGCTCGCCTTGACCAAGCCTTGATGTGCAATAGAAAACATCTCAACCTTGTTGAGAAACCAAATGATAGGTGGGATAGGCCTAGAGCACCTTTTTCCTTATCAAGGCCCCAAAAAAAAGAGGTTATGCAGTGGTTTATGGATATCAAATTTCCAGATGGCTATGCAGCAAACCTAAAGCGGGGGGGGGGGTGAACATATTGCAACTAAAGATAAATGGCCTCAAGAGTCATGACTACCATGTATTCATTGAGCGTTTGTTGCCAGTGATGATGCGAGGTTTTGTCAACAATGAAATATGGGAGGCGTTAGCTGAGTTAAGTTACTTTTTTAGAGTGCTTTGTGCAAAAGAGGTTGATCGTGCCCAGATGCTACAACTAGAAGCAAACATACCTATTATACTTTGCAAATTGGAGAAAATCTTTCCACCGGGTTTCTTCAATCCAATGGAACATTTAATGGTGCACTTACCATATCAAGTGAGGGTAGGAGGCCCTGTAAAGTATACTTGGATGTATGGAATTGAAAGGTATAAATTTAGAACACATTTTTTTCATCATTTTGCCATGTTGTAGGCAATGAGCTAATAATAAATTCATTGTTGTAGGCTGTTAAAAAAAGTTAAGGCAAAAGTCCGTAATAAGGCCCGTGTTGAGGCTTCAATAGTAGAAGAAAGTCTTATTCAGGAGATCACTCACATAACATCATTATATGTGCCTGAACTGATATCTAGCTCCTGTAATCGTCCACAACGTTATGCTCAAAATGAAGCTCCATCTGGCTCAACCCTTAGCTTGTTCCAAGTGCGTGGATGGAAGACCGGTAGAGGAATGACCAGATTTCTTACTATGCAAGAGTACAAGACAGTAATGATTTATATTCTCACAAACTTGACTGAAATGGATGACTATGTGCAGTGAGTATTTTGCATTAGATCAATCTGCATACTAGTGCTCATAATTAATTACACAATCCGTGATTACGTATTGTAATCTGCAGAAAATTTGAACAAGAACAATGGAGACGTGCAAGACCACCAAATCAAAAACAACTAGACAATTTAAGGATGAATGGAGCTGGCAATGGCAATCCAGACTTGCTGGATTGGTTTAGAAGCTTGGTACTAGTTACTTGGATAATTTCTATATAGTTTAAACATTCATCTAAAATTCTAATATGCTTAATTCTAATATTGCAGTGTGACATGGATGCAAGCATCCCTAAGGAATTGCGTCGTTTATCACGAGGATGTAGCTTCAAGGTCAAATTATATGGTATTTATGAAGTTAATGGGTATAGGTTCAGATCTGAGAAGTATGAAAAATATAGAGGAAATTTAACTACTACCAACATAGGAGTGCTTATTGTTGGTGTCGATGATGGCACCAATAATGAGCTTGAGTATTATGGAATTATCAAAGATATAGTTGAGTTGAAGTTTGATGGTGATAGTGAATTCAGCCTTGTTCTGTTTGATTGTCATTGGTTCCACCGACTAATGGAGTGCGACGCTTAGAAAGATTTGGATTAGTTGAGGTTGCCCATGCATCATGTAATCCTGCAAATGAGCCTTTTGTTCTTGCTAGCCAAGTAAAGCAGGTGTATTATCTTCCATATGCATGCAAGTCTTATTCAAGCCTTAATGCGTGGTGGGTTGCATACAAGGTTAGCCCTCTTGGACAATTGTCCATTCCATTGATGGATGAGTACAACGATGAAGACCCACCATGTGTAGATACCGTTCAAGAAGCTAGTTTAGATGGTGAATTCTTTGTGGACATTGGACTAGGTTTAGATGATATCACAAGTAGTGATGGCTTTGATGAGATTATTGATCCAAATGATATCACAATGTTGATCAAACATAGAAATGGTGAGAGTGTAGAGAATGAACCACGTGTTGAACAAGACGGTCAATCAGATATCGAATCTGTTCATGATATCACAGAAGAGGAATATAGAGATCCTGATGACTTTTAGGTATATTATTGGATATCACAAGGGAGGGCAATCTCACTGTATTGCCGCTTTCTTATACAATTACTAATTCTTAGCTGCCATATTTTTTCAGGCATGACAATCTCACACTGAGTGACACGGAGTCAATCTTCCAACAGTTCTGTTCGTAGGGAGAACACAATTTCAAGCCACAGTGAACCTGATGCAGTAGATGAGCAAACTGAAGCGGGGCACTTGCGAGGTAGTGCAGAACTCCCTCCCATTATCCCCAATCTGCAAGATCGTCCATTGATTGAGCCGGATGGAAAAAAGTAAGTGTAAGAAACTTAGTTTGATTCTTATGCAAATTTTCAACCATGTTACGTGTGTTAATATGTCTGTTCATTTATATTCCAAGGCATTGGACTGAAGTACAGGGAAGGGCTCCTGCAAGTGTTTTAATATGTCTACTAAAGCATTATCATCCTGGTTTGGTAAAATATAGAGGCAAGATTGTGGTGGCATCAACATGGAAACATTACCAAACAGCGAAGGACACATCTGGCAAATCAATGGCTGATGTTGTTGATGAAGGTTTTTGGGTAATTATCTTTTTTTTATTGTGTTTGTCCTTTTTCAAGTTATGGTGGATGTGATCATAATTCCTTGCTAGATGTAACCTATAGGGATCTAAGTTTCAGCATCAAATTCTTATGCAGTTTTAGTTTGTTGGTATTATTGCTGACAACTAATAAATTTGCAGCTAAGGTTTAGATTCAATCCAAGCTGAGAAGATGAATCAAGAGAACATGTTGCTCACTGCTGTGCAGACCTGCTAGGAAGCATCATGTATTATGCAAGAATCACTTCTACAATGGATCATTTTCGCCATGTGGAGAAAAGAAAAATTTGTGACACTTCTATTTGACACGGCAAGAGTACATTGACCAACGCCTTCCTTGGTGCAAACAAGATTGTTGGGATGCTTTAGCTACAGAATGGAGCAGCCCCGAGTTCAAGCAAAAGTCTGAACAAAATCGGGCAAACCGTCAAAGCCGTAAATTTAAACCTCACAAGGGAGGATCCAACTCAATTGCAGTGATACGTCAAAAGTTGGTTAGTGTTCACTTGTTTCTGAAATTCAGATGAAAATCTTTTGTAGAAAATCGCTATTGATTGGAGAATCTTTTTGTTGCAGTCTAGGAAATTAGGGAGAGCTGTTTCTGAAGTGGAGGCATGGGTCCATACTCATAGAGGTCCAAATCCTGAAGATATGACTTCACTAAATACAGAAGAAGCCACAAAGTGCTTGGTATGTCGTAGATGCTCATCTCTTCACTGTTTCCACCTGCTCCTCTTTTGCATTATTCTGTATTTTGCAAATTCTCATAATAAATTTTTGTATGGGCAGGAGACATACAAAGCTACTGTCATTGAGTTAAATGGACCAGAGTTTGATTGGATACATTCACCGTTGGATGTTAGAGCTCTTTACCAATGCTCTTGTGGTCGACAACATGGGAAATGGGCTACATTTAATGGGACCGTCAATGACAGTGAAGTCCTCCCTCAGTTGAAGGGAAGTCATGCTTCTGCTATGGCTGCAAGGCGTCAACGTCAGCAGGAAGAGGAACAATTGAGGAAGGAAGCTCGTGATAGTCGATTAGCTAAGGAATATGCCCAAACCATGATGGAGTGGGGTAGAATGGTACAAGATCGAGATGAAAAGATCCAGAAATTTATGGAGGTGAGATCGGACACAGATTCTTGGACATTAATCTTGTGGCAATTCCAACATAATAATGACATACATCATATATCATCAAATCTGCAGAGCATGGCTATGCACTGTGGCATGCCTCTAGAAGTAGTTCCTTCACCCCTGCCTCCCCCGCCTCCGACAAATGTTGTTTCACCATCTCCAAATCCCTCTCCTGATAATGTAAGTTTGATGAAAAGTAGCTTACACACGTGTCAAGTTCACTTTGTTTGATGTCTGATGTGATCTCATGAAATCTTTACTCATGCCAACTATTATTTTCATGTTCAAATTAAAACTTGATATTCTTTTTTGTTGTCCACAATGCATTATATCTAGTGACATTATAAAATCAGTGAGCTTTGCATCCATTTGTTGCAAACATTCTGTAGGTTGCACTCATTTGCATTTCTAAGCAAACAATGTTTGAAACAGATTTGATCATGAGTTAATATTTATTTGAGGATAGTGAGCATTGTGTCGTGAACTTTTAATGGGTACGGTCTGCAAGAACAGTTCCTTGTGATTTGGGATTACCATGATATATGCTATCTAGGAATAGTAGTGTAGAAAGAATTTATATTGATTAAGCCTTCATTTATTTATGCAGGCCGGTACGTTCGGATCAGCCATTAGAGGGGAAAGCCCAGAAGAATTGTTGAGCAGGATTGCCTATGGTCGATTTGGTGCCTATGTGAATAATACAAGTGGTCGCAATGATGATGCTGACATTTTGAATACGAATGCAACTGGTGGCAATGGTGGCGGCTTTGTGAATGGAACTGCAAGTGGTGGCGGCAACTACTCACCTCCTCAAGTTGATGAATTTCCACTCTTTTGAACTCTTGCATGTCCTAGAATGTTTATTTTGATTCACTGTGATGTGCTGGACTTGTGAAATCCAGGCATATTTGTTTGGATACACTAAGTTGCTGCTGGTATGCATATATTTTGGGGAGAAATTGATATCGATATTTGCTACCTGTTCTCTTTTGGACATGTCCATGTTGGACTTTTATATGTAATTTGAGATAATATCTGCAGCAATGATGAATATGATTTTTGTCCCTGTGTATGTATTGTGACTTAAAAATTTGGATTCAAATTTCAAATTCGAATTTATGCTTATGTTGTATTTGAATGCAATATATGATTCAAATTATTTCCCTAGGAGAAATAAAACGTAGGGATAGTAGCTATGCTGGCAGCTCATGTAGTTTCCCTAGGAAACTTGAACCCTAGGGTAACAAACTTTCCATGTAGGATGCTGCTCCTTGTCATCATGTTTCCCTAGGAATCGAAATCTATAGGGAATTTGGCTTTCCCTAGGAAAAATCGTAGGGCACTGGCTATTTCCCGTCGAAAATCTCCCTAGTCATATTTCCCTACCAAACTTCCTAGGGAGCATTATTCCCTACCATTTATTAGACCTTTCCCTAGGATTTTAACCCCAGGGAAACGAGCAGACTCCAGTAGTGTTATCAACCAGTAATGACTTTGATTGATAGCTACTGTGAATATTGGGTGCCCTAGAGGGATGGACATAGATGTGTCAGGGTATTCAACAAACAAACTTGGATCCTGCAGCACTAGCGCCCCCATGCCAGAGATAACCAAGGAGACATCGCCACAATGAGCAAATGCTGAAAGAAGACGACAAAAGGATGATGTCCATTTTGAATCGGCAATGTACCCCTACTTGAATTTCAGCGTCACCCTTAACAAACTAGTGAAATACAAAAATCAAATTCCGTGGTAGATTCCAGAACTCATGCTTAGAGCGAATCAATTTGAAACACTCTTACTTGGTTCAGAAACTATGGAAGGTATTAGGGGAAGGTACTACACTATCAGCTTTGAGGCAAAACGTTAGCGATTGTACCTTTAAATTTCGAATTCTGTTTTTGGTAAGGTCACTATTTCGAATTGTGGCTAACAGTCTAACACTGCTTTTCTTTTTAGGGTATCTCCCGTCCCCCCGGTAGAATCCAAACGCCAAACGAGACGTCGTGTTTGGTGGTACTTGTGCCACTCCAAACGGCCTGTTGCGCTCTGATGGCAGCGCTTGGGATTTGCGCTCTGACAAGCAAGCCCAGGACGCGGCGTGTCACGACGGCACACGGCGCCATGCCCCACGCGCTGTGCGCCGGTGTGCGCCGGTGTTGCGTTCCGCGGCGCGACGCGCGCCACGCCGCCAGCGGCGACGGCAGCGCGCGGCGGGGCCGGGGGCGTGCATTGAGTTTTCGTTGAATACAAGGCGAACCGGGAATCAGCGGCAGCGGCAGCGGCACACACACGTCGTCCCTGTCCGGCGCGCGTCGCTCGCCGGTCCCCGCGCGTGCGTCCAGGCTTCAGAGAGTTGAAGACCCCTTCGGCGCGCGGCGGGGCCTGTGGACGCAGCTGGCCGATGGCAGCCTCCGCCCGGCGTGAGGGCTCCACCGCGCCAGGCAAGAGCGGCGCACTGCCGGCCGCCGCCGCGCGCTCTGGTACTCTCTCTCTCTCTCTCTCTCTCTCTCTCTCTCTCTCTCTCTCTCTCTCTCTCTCCTGCCTTGTTTCCCCCTCTCTCCCGTCCAACCCTCGGGCGTGTTCGCCTAGACACAGCGGCTCGTGCCTCGCAGGCGCTCTCAGGAGGCTGGCGCTCGCTCTGCTCGTCGTGCTCTTCTCGGCGCTGCTGTACGGCCAGATTCAGCCGCCGCCGTCCAAGATCCCCGGCGCGCCGGGCGGGCCTCCGGTCACGACGCCCAGGGCGAGGCTCAGGGACGGCAGGCACCTGGCGTACCTGGAATCCGGCGTCCCCAAGGAGGAGGCCAAGTACAAGATCATCTTCGTCCATGGCTTCGACTGCTGCAGACACGACGTGCTGAACGTCTCCCAGGTGCAGATGCAGCTGCAGCTGCGACCAGAGTCTTAACCGAGAAGTTTAATTTAATTACTCTGAAAAAACTCAAGCTCCTTTGACGCATCAATCGCAATAATTGTGTCACTCTTCTTTCGAGTAAAGCGCTTTAACTTGATGACGACGACGAACTGTTGGAAATTGTGCAGGGGCTGTTGCAGGAGCTGGGAATCTACCTGCTGTCCTTCGACCGCCCCGGGTACGCCGAGAGCGACGCCCACCCGGCCCGGACGGAGAAGAGCATCGCCCTCGACATCGAGGAGCTCGCCGACAACCTCCAGCTCGGGCCCAAGTTCCATCTCGTCGGCTTCTCCATGGGCGGCGAGATCATGTGGAGCTGCCTCAAGCACATCCCGCACAGGTGGGTGCCCAATTCAAGCGGTCTGTGTTCTTCAGAGTTGCCGTAACTGATCGCGCTGGCATCGTGGAATCGATCGGCCAGGCTCGCCGGCGTGGCCATCCTCGCCCCGGTCGGCAACTTCTGGTGGTCCGGCTTCCCGCCGGAGGTGGTCGAGGAGGCCTGGAACGTGCAGTTCCCGCAGGACCGGCGCGCGGTCTGGGTCGCCCACCACCTGCCGTGGCTGACGCACTGGTGGAACACGCAGACCCTGTTCCCCGGCTCCAGCGTCAAGAGCAAGAACCCCGTCATCCTGTCCAAGGAGGACCTGCCCCTGTCCCAGAAGTTCATCGACCGACCCTACAAGGCGAGACGCCGCGCACTTCGTTCACCTCGGACCCCTGCTGATCTCTGACTGCTCCTCGGATCGTGCTCTGGTTCTTCTTGCAGGATCAGGTCCGGCAGCTGGGGGAGCACGACTCGCTGCACCGTGACATGATGGTCGGGTTCGGGAGGTGGAGCTGGAGCCCCCTGGAGATGGTGAACCCGTTCGCCGGCGCCGGGGAAGACGGCGAGGTGAAGGTGCACCTGTGGCACGGCGTCGAGGACCTCTACGTGCCAGTCCAGCTGTCGCGGTACATCAGCAAGAGGCTCCCGTGGGTTATCTACCATGAGCTCCCCACGGCCGGGCACCTGTTCCCGGTCGCCGACGGGATGCCGGACGCTATCGTCAGGTCGCTGCTGCTCGGAGATGAGTGATCGGTATTCAGTATTAGAGCTGCAGTTGCAGGGGACTTGTACACGCCCTTTGCACCAATTCGCAGCTCGATCGCTCGTATAAAAAATTATGGCATGGGTTGATAGCTTCGTCGGTAATAAAAATACAAATTGCTGGATTAGCATGAGCTGTTCGTCTTCGTAAGGCGAGCTCCAACGGCGCCCTGTAAAGCGCCCCCCCACCCTACGTAGGGGGACTTTGGGGGGAGCGAGCGCTCCAACAGCTCCTCCCACAGCTCCCCCTACGTAGGGGGAGAGATGAATCTCCCCCCCCCCCCCCACGTTTGGGGGGAGTTTCAACTCCCCCTATATCTCTAATCACACCGTTTCTTCGCGATATTAATCCCGTTTGAGTCGCGTAACACGATGATAATGTGTATTATGGCAGTACAAATACTGTATGATTTTTTTTAAATTCAAAAACATTAAATAAATAGTTAGTTAATGAGTGATAGTATATAGGGGGAATAGATATGGGGGGAATGGTTGGAGAGAAGGAGTTATAGAGGGAGGAATTTTTTGGAGGGAGGTAATAAAATATAGTAAATAGTACGTTTGGGGGGAGTTGGATGGGGGGAATGGTTGGAGAAAGCATAATCGGATTTCTTTGTTGGTGTTCTATGGTGGTTTGGCTACGAGTCTTCAACAGAATTAGCTTGGCGGTTGACGACAATACACTATTTGCAGTCAGTGTCCAATCAACAAGGATGCAGATGCAGTAAACTATTTCAATGGATTAATGTGTGCTGCGGAACGTTTGACCTATGGCTTGATTGCGATGCCTAATCAGTTTTTATTAGTGTCATCGTATAACTAATGCTCAACAGCACGTTAACTTGTTACTAGATAGGAACAGAAGAAGGCACGTGGAGCTAGTTTTTTTTTTCCCTCCACCAAATAGGTAAAGGGTGCAGAATTTTGGGAGCTTCTCCACCGAAGCCATTCGGCTCCGCCCCCGTTTGGTAGTGCGCCAGCAATGAGCCGCCTCCCCAAAAAGGCCCAACCGTCAGCCACCGTCATTGAACGAGCTGAATGCCCAACCGCTTGCGCATTTACACTCTTGAATCAAACGTACAAATCAGCATCTGGCCATCTTGGCACTTCAATACCGAACATGGCTATGTTCATCCACAGGCACAGGGCCGAGCACCAGCACTTGGAGGCTTCCTCTCCCTGAAAATACAGGCGTTTTGAGTTCTGCCAGTAGTAAAGCCATGCTCCTTCTAGAAAGTTGTTTTGAGTTTGTTTTAAGTCAAATATTTTATATTTTAATTATAAATAATTTTTTTAAGTAGATTAATCTTGAAATGTAGTTTCATAAAAATATATATTGACTATATTTTATATTTTTCTTATAGTACAAAATTGTTTTTAAGATCGTGTCGATGTCCAAAATGACTTCCTTTGCTATATATATAGAGGGAGTGCTGCAACAGCAACGGCGCGTCAATGTCTGACGTCTCTTTATCTTATTTTCTTCATGGCCGTGGGGCTCCGCGATCCTTTTTAGGCTGCCTGGTAGCAGCAAAAGACCGGGGATCCCAGTGGACACTAGTGGCGGGCAGAAAGCGGCAGGTTAGGACGCCGGGGTCCGGGTGTGGGCTTGCCACCGGTTACGCAGTGAGATCCTTTGCCTCCCGGCTCCGGCGTACTGACTGAAACTTTGCTTACCTGCCGCCGCCCCTGCTCTTGACCCGCCAGCCAACGCCCAACGCCGTCTGCCGCAGCTGGGAAGTTGTCTCTGCCGGCGGCCGTCTAGCATACCCATGGCCTTGTCCGGCGAGAAGCGGCCTCCGCCGCCGGTAGCTGCCTCCGGCGGTGCGTACTCTCTTCTTCTTCTTCTTCTTCTCATGTGTGTATCCTCCATGCTTGGGCGATTCACTGGCCGTATCTGTTTCTGACTTGCTGAGTTACTGTGGTGTTCTTAATTACTTGCGGTTTGGTTCCTTTCCTTTCTGTGTCTTGATTCATGATTTAGATTGATGTTTGCTTGTGCCTGTGGTAAGACTTGATCTTTGAACTTGTTCGTTGATTCGAGCTAAGCAAGAGGCTGCTCTGATCATTGGGTCCGGTAATCGGTGCCTCGTTTCCTTTAGCTGGATGCAAGCATGAAGCCAGGAGGTCGTTGCCTTCTTTCATCGATCTGAATCATATGCAAACTTTCCATGTTCTCAGTAATACCAGTTTGCCATCCCGTCTCAGGCCCTCAGCCACTCCAAAGCAATATACTTTCTTGTACATTCATATCAATGAAGAAAATCGCAAAAAATGAGGTGCAGAGGTGCATTCTAGAGTTGACGCAAACGACGAAAGTATAGATACGTTCTTGCAGATAGTGAAGTCTACCTTTTCTCATTCTTTTTTTTTTTTGGTGTTTGGGCTTAAAGGACTAAACATCATGGTGCAAAATCATGGTGTCAAAATCATGAAGTTTGAGCATGCTGATTTTGTATTTAAGATTATCTTGATTTGTCTTGAACTTGGGAAGGCGTGACGATAGTTCGATTTTCTCTGTTTTTTTAAAAAAGAAAAGAAGTATAAACCGATTATCCAAGAACATGTTCAAACTTCAAGATCTTGTGAATTGTGACCAGGGTTAACATATCCGACCGCTAACCGGTAACCGCCGGCCTCCGGTTCCGGTTTACCGGACCGGTTAGGCCGGTAACCGGTGGAAACCGGTTGAATTCAAATCCAAATTCAAATAAATTCAAAAACTCCCATGCAACCGGTTCCGACCGGTTTACCGGCCGGTTTGACCGGTTTACCGGCCGGTTTTACCGGTTTACCGGTCGGTTTGACCGGTTTGAAATTCAAAAGCTCCCGTGCAACCGGTTTACCGGCCGGTTTGACCGGTTTACCGGCCGGTTTGACCGGTTTGATCGGTGGGCCTTCATGGGCCGGCTCATTTTTTTCTTTTTCTTTTTTGATTTAACTTTAAATTCCCACAAACTATACTAAATGAATGAATTTTTGAGAAAATTTGACACTATTAGATTCATCACACCTTGAAATATTTTTAGGAATTTTTTGGGAATTTTTCATTTTTTGAATTCAAATTTAAAATTTGAATTTCGGCCGGTTGGATACCGGCCGAAACCGGAACCGGACTGGACCGGTTTGACCGGTAACCGGTCCAACCGGACTGGTTCCCACCGGTTAGGTTAAGCTTGATTGTGACACCCTTATCAACTACAGTATTGTTTAATCTACGTAAGGACAAAATTGAATATGGGTGCGCGTGAGCTGAAGCTGACAGTCATTATTTTATATAGAAACAGGGACAGCACTCCCAGCTCGCGACTTTTCGTACAAGACTGACAAATTAAGCTGACATATTCTTCTGTTACCAAAGTCAATTATCTTCTTCGTGTGTAACAGGTTATCTGATACTTAATTGTTACTAGTATTTGAGACATCAATCTTTAGCTGCTCATTGTTTGTCCTGAATCCTCATCGGACTTTACTAGTATGAGTTCTTCAAAAAAGAAAACTTTATTAGTCTGAAAATGGTTTGGGACATTTTCAATTCAGGGTGTTTGCGTAAGATGTTTCAGAGACGTCTCTTTGTCTGACACCTCGACACCTCGTGAGGACCGCAGCAGGGGTTTGAAAATGGCAGCACTCTGAGTAGCTAGCAAGATGTAAAAGTGCCCAACATCTCAACTATGCGCTATTTAGTTGGTGAAAAGTTGTATGTAGCACATTTCGTTGTTATTTGACAAATAATATCTAATCATGGATTAATTAGACTTAGAAGATTCATCTCGTACTAATCAGTTAGACTATGTAATTAGTTATTTTTTCAACTGTATTTAATGCTCCATATATGTGTCTGAACATTCGATGTGATGAATACTGTAGAAAGTATTTTTGGAACTAAAAGCCTAGTTGAGATGTCGTGCACTTCGAACATGTTGAAAGCTTTCATCATCTCTGATTTAGGTCAAAATTGAACAACAGCGAAGTCTGACATTTCTGAACGTACTAGAAGGACTGCGTTCTTCACCCTGAGCGTTAAAAAAAAGCAAGTGCAGAAAATTTTCAGACTAGTGCGTGCGTTCAGTCATGGTATTGCTACGACGCCGTATCAGTGTAACGAGCTAATCTGTGCTCATTTCACTCGTAGGGACAAGGAGGAAGCTTATCCTAGCACTGTTTGTGTCCTTGTCGGCACTGTTTTACAAGCAGATTCAGCCGCCACCGCCCAAGATCCCCGGCTCCCCGGGCGGCCCTCCGGTGACGGCAACCAGAACAAGGCTCAGTGACGGCAGGTACCTGGCCTACCTGGAATCCGGCGTCCCGAAGGAGGAGGCCAAGTACAAGATCATCTTTGTCCACGGATTCGACTCCTGCAGATACGACGCGCTCCCGATTTCCATGGCATGTTTTCTTCATCTGACGGACTGAAGAGTCGAAGTGATGAGTGGCTACTGACACTGACCGACTGTTCCATTCCATGGACTGAAAACCGGTGCAGGAGCTGGTGCAGGAGCTGGGCATCTACCTGCTGTCCTTCGACCGGCCCGGGTACGCCGAGAGCGACCCGCACCCGGGCCGGACGGAGAAGAGCGTCGCCCTCGACATCGCAGAGCTCGCCGACAACCTGCAGCTGGGCCCCAAGTTCTACCTCGCCGGCTTCTCCATGGGCGGCGAGATCACGTGGAGCTGCCTCAAGCACATCCCGCACAGGTAGCGTACCATCCTTTATACTGTCCGAACAATCGATTCAGGCAGGCATTCAGTGAGCCTGAACATTTTTTCTGCATCGATCCATCGCGGCGCAATGCAGGCTCTCCGGCGTGGCCATCCTCGGCCCCGTGGGCAACTACTGGTGGCCCGGGCTGCCGGCGAACGTGTCGCGGGAGGCCTGGTACCAGCAGCTCGCGCAGGACCGGTGGGCGGTCTGGGTCGCCCACCACCTGCCGTGGCTGACCCACTGGTGGAACACCCAGAAGGTCTTCCCGGCGTCCAGCGTGATCGCCTACAACCCCGCCCTCCTGTCCGAGGAGGACAAGCTGGTCATCCAGAAGTTCGCCCACAGAGCCTACATGGTAATAAGGATTCAGAATCGTTGATCTTAGTTTGTAGCCGTGAGTTGGAGTTCTTGTGCGCCGCGGACGACGCGTTTGCTCACAGGGTATGATTTGGCAGCCGCAGATCCGGCCGCAGGGGGAGCACGAGTGCCTGCACCGGGACATGATGGTGGGGTTCGGGAGGTGGAGCTGGAGCCCGCTGCAGCTGGAGGACCCGTTCGCCGGCGGCGGGCGGGGGAATAAGGTGCACCTGTTGCACGGCGCCGAGGACCGGATCGTGCCGGCGAGCCTGTCGAGGCACATCAGCGGGAAGCTGCCGTGGGTCGTGTACCACGAGCTCCCCACGTCGGGGCACCTCTTCCCGATCGCCGACGGGATGGCCGACGCCATCGCCAGGTCCCTGCTGCTCGGGGAAGACGACGACGGCCCGCAGCCGGCCCGAGACCCTTAGTCGATCACCCGGGCTGGTTTCTCCACGAAATCCACGCCCTGCTTAACCGGCTTACCATCATGCTGCTACTGCTACTGCTCATGTGCGCTGAATAAAGTCTCAATGCAACTTGTAAGAACTTCGTGAGAAACGTGTCCTTTTCTGGTCTCTCTTTTTTTTTTGAGAATTTTTTGCTGGTCTCGTTGCAACGCGGTTTCATTTCGGCGGCGGAATACGGCCCGTAATACGTACGTTTTGATGACGTCCGCCTGCCTGGTGGGGTGGGCCGCGGGCGCCACCTTCGGAGTAAGCCAGCCAACCAGCCCATGACGCTAGCGCGCGGGCGTCTTTTTTATTTTTTTATTTTTCAAAAAAAATTTACAGAAATATATTTTTAGTTTTAGGTTTTACAGTTCTATACCCCTGCTGCCCGGCAGGGGGGCGGCAGGGGGCCTACCGCCCGGCAGGTGAGTGATAGGGACCTATATGTAAATAAAATTTTTTTGCGCAGTGGTCCTTGGAGGGAGCCTGCCGCCCCCCTGCCGGGCTGCAGGCCCCCTGCCGCCCCACCAGTTGGCGGCAGGGGGCCTGCCGCCCGGCAGGGGGGCGGCAGGCTCCCACCACTAATATAAAACTCCACCCTTCCCCCTGCGCCCTCATTTTCTGCCCACGAGATCTAGAGAGGGAGGGTGAGTGAGGTAATTCCATCGGCGAAGCCCTGCCGGATTTTGGATCCGAACCGCAGGTAACCAATATTTCTCAACTATTATAGACTTGTTTCTAAAATAATTATGAATTAGAATAGATTTAGTTTTTGGATAGTGAAATATAGAATAGTAAACTTAGAATGACAGTACCTTACTGTTATTGAAGCATAATGCAATGGCTGCCTCCAATTCTGTTGGATTTTCATGAACCGAAGAAAAATCCAGTATATTTCTTGAGATCATGACACGTCTTGTAATCAGTAAGAAGTTGGATCCATTAGCGGATGGTACGATAGAGATGGTGTTGTCCAAATTAGTTGAATTTAAAGATTTGACATTGTTTCGAGGTATTACAATGCAAGATTTAAAAGAACACCTGCTAGAACGTAGGAAGATATACATGAGGGTATGTGAACTAGCGAATCATCAACATATTATTGGATTCTTACAAACTACTTGTAAGATATGGATGCGGCCAGAGGTGTATGAGATGCACATTAAGGTAACTCTTATTCAGTTCTAATCACGTCCGTTATTTGTAATTCATATTTACGAAATAGTAAAATTATTGTGTAATTATATGCTAGGATTACCCCGAGGACACGGAGTTGATTAACAAATCGATACCAAATTTCAAAAAATTGGTATCTATCTTCGGTGGAGTTATGCCGCAAACTAGACGAAGGAGGTGGAAAAGATCTTCGGGTAATAGTTCTCGGCCTCCGCAAGAACAGATGACCGGAGCTTCGTCAAGTCGTGCTGCACCACCTCGAGCACCTAGTTGTGTTAACTGGGATGACGATATGGATGACTTCATGTCCCCCAAATCATGGCCTCGAACACCTGATGTTCCTCCCCCTGTACATGAAAGTAGAACCATAAAAGAGAGAAAGGGAAAGTCAAGAGGTTTGTCAAGTCAAACTGCACCACCTCCAGCACCAAGTTCTGTTAACTGGGATGACGACTTAGATGACTTCATGCCCCCTAAACCGATGCCGTATACCTCATGACACCAAGTCTGTGCTGCGGCTTCTTTTGTGAAATATTGAGAAACATATGACGCAGCATCTAACCCAGATACAGAACAAGCCGCGATGACATGGGAGCATGGTAAGTGATGCACCTTTGGCTTCTGACATCGGCAGAACACCCTCCCGTCAATGGTTGTCAAAACTTCTTGAATTACCCTTTGTCTGCGGACACCCTGTCCGGTCCTGTCCCTGCATGATACCTCAAATCTTTGCTCCTTTGTGCCCATCGATATGACTGAGTGAAATCGAGCCTTTTCAATTTTTTTCTCCATGTACTCATTGACCCTTCTGCAAAAATGCACTCCTGGATCATTAAGTAAGGGAGCGGCTGATGCGTATCGCTCCCGAAAATATCTTATACATCCATACATGATGAACTCAACAATGCCAACAAGAGGAAATCCACGAACACGACGCATTACCATATTGTAACATTCAGCATGGTTGGTCGTCTCGATCCCATAACGTCTCCCATCTGTGTCATACAGAAGTGACCACTTTTCTTTAGTCGCACCATCAATTCACTGTGAAAATGGATTAGCATGTCCAACTAATGAATCTGTAGAACATCTCCTGCTGGATGATGAGGCCTGGCTCTTAAGTAATTCAGCACTCATGTCATCAATTATACCCCACAAAGCATCAAACTTCCTCTGCTGATTCTGAGTGCACAATCGCTTGAACAAATTCATCAGATCCTTATTCTTGAACCGCTCATAAAAGTTAGCAGCCATATGCCTCACACACCACCTATTGACAACATCTGTTCATATAGGAGGTGAAAATTGACTACCTTCTTGGAGCTGCCTTATAGCTGCAAGTAGACCTGCATGCCTATCACTGATAAGGCAAACATTAGGCCTTCCAGCAACAACGTGAATCTTCAGACGTTCAAGAAACTAGTACCAGCTTTCTGTGTTCTCATTCTCAACAAAGGAAAAGGCGATGGTAACTATCTGGTTGTTGCAATCAATTCCAATTGCCGTCAATATTGTTCCCTTATATTTCCCTGTCAGGAAAGTGCCGTCAATACACAAAACAGGAAGGCAGTAAATGAATGCCCTCACACATGCTCCAATGCAGAAGAAAGCTCGCAGCAGAATGCTTGGCCCCCCTGACAAGCTCGGTACACTGTATGTATCAAAAGCACTTCCAGGATTTCTTTGCACAATTGTTTCAAGCATACGAGGTAGGTTGTCATATGATGCTTCATAAGTGCCAAACCTCATCTCAAATACTTTTTGTTTAGCCCGCCAAGCGTTTGCATAGCTGATCACATACTGGAAATTCTGTTCAATGTCCCTAATTATCAATGCAGGCTCATAATCCATTTTGTCAAGAATCACCCCATACATCTTCTTAGCCACGAAAGTTAATGTGATATTACGATGATATCCCACAACACATGTCAATCTACAAGTATGTGGTGTAACAATTGAACATTCCTAGTATGTCTTGAACTTTCCCTTGTATGCATGCACTCGCCATGTACAGTCTCTATCTGCACACCTCACCTCGTATTCTTTGCTGCTAGACTTCAGTACTCTGAATTCCTTTCTCAGAGATACAGCCCAGAGCTTCACAGCATCCTTCACATCCTCAATGGTACGATACTTTGACCCTTGTATGACCTCATTCACTCTGTATTCAAACTCCGGACATCTAATATCTTGTACCACTGGATTACCAAAATCCTCTTTACGCCATTCACCTAGCACTGGGAAGCGCTCATCGTCCTCATCGTCCGATGAGTCCCCACATTGCTCTATTATTTGTGCATCCTGGTCTTCTTTCTCCATGTCCTCCACAATTCCAGGTATCCGCTCGCCTTCATCTGCTAAACCTTGTGGTTCTGGTTCTGGTTCTGGAGCTTGCACGTTCTCTTCTTCTTTATCCTCTTCCATCTCTTCATTGCAGTCAGATGCTGTGTGTGTTGACCCTTCACCTAAATCACCGGTCTTCTGGTGAATTTGAATTACCATTGTGAGAGGCCACCCACTTTCAAGAGCTGCGTGCATGCAATGTTGCCATTCTTCTGTACTACTTATATGCGTCAACTCCCAAAAATCTTCATTAGTTTTCCAGGAAGTCAAGGTATGAACCGTAAGCAAATGGGTCTTTGGATTCACATTGAACATCCTGTGAATACATTTCCGTATGGACTCAAAACTCCTCTCTAGGGGTTTATCTAGACTGCACTGTTTTCTTTCCAATGCTAATAGATTTATTCCATAGGAATCATGAGTAATTCTATAGAAGTCACCGTAATGAACTTGAAATGTCACTTTGCTCGACATATCTGGCCATGCAAAGACTTCATTTTAATTAATCTAATATCTACAAATATACTATGGCTTCAATTATAACCACTAATCCGAACCATAAGTGCTTACAATAATAAAAAATACTAATCATAAAATTAAACATACAAAAAATCTGGAATGACAAAGTTGAGAAATATTGGTTACCTGCGGTTCGGATCCAAAATCCGGCAGGACTTCGCCGGTGGAATTACCTCACTCACCCTCCCTCTCCCCTCTCTGGATCTCGTGGGCAGAAAATGAGGACGCAGGGGGGAGCGGCGGAGTTTTATATTAGTGGTGGGAGTCTGCCGCCCCCCTGCCGGGCGGCAGGGGGCCTGCCGCCCGGTAGGGGGGGCGGCAGGCTCCCTCCAAGGACCACTACGCAAATTTTTTTATTTATATATAGGTCCCTACTGCCCACCTGCCGGGCGGTAGGCCCCCTGCCGCCCCCCTGCCGGGCGGCAGGGGTATAGAACTGTAAAACCTAGAACCAAAAATATATTTCTATAATTTTTTTTTGAAAAATACAAAAATAAAAAAGACGCAGCGCGCGGTGTGTGAGCCCATCCGTGCCGCGGCCGGCGGGCGCCTATAGCAGTTTCCTTGGCGGCCCACGGGTCCCCGCAGCGTCGCAACGCCAAAAAATACCTCGCGCCTGGCGTGGGGCGTCCTCGACCGAGAAAGCTATGGATCGCTCATCATTCCATAGCCTGAAGGATCCGCCAGCAGATTTGAAAAGCAAATTGGCCTAAATAATATAATATACCGGCCCACTAGTATTTCTAGACAAGTAGACCCGTGGTGTCGTATTTCTGCATGCATGTGCGAGCTTCTAACCTATTCTGACACGCGCCTATGTTGCTAGCAAAAGTATATAGTGATTGGACACAGTGTGTTGTAACCTAGCAAAAGCACTGCAACACATGCACGAACATATTTTTCTTTTTCTTTGTTTCTTTCCTCTTACGTGTTTGTTTCCTTTTTATTTATGTCGCATCCCATCACTATTTTTTTATTTATATCTTTTCCTCTCATTTATTTTGTAATTCCTCCATTTTAAACTGCTTCATCCGTTCTGAAATGCAAGTTGTTTTAATTTTTCTAAATCAAACTAATGTAGATTTCATCAAATTTATATAAAGAGTAATGATTATTTTGAATATCAAATGAAAATATTTATATCCATTATGAAATATATTTTCGTAATCTACTTATTTGAAAGGGTAGATGTTAATATTCTTCGTTATAAATTTGATCAAACTTAAATAATTTTGATTTAAAAAAGCAAAATATCTTACATTTCAAGATGGGGGGTATAAACTAGTATATATTATTTTAAAATTTCTAGATTGTATTTGTTACAAAAAAATTCTAGATTACTCTCCTCAAGTATCATAAAAAAAATATGGATAACCCCCTAAACTAATTTTTAGTTAAATTTATCTACTAAACTATATCATTTGATCAAATTTACTTTTTCATAAGACTTATCTTTTTATTTATAGCGGAATTTTGAATTAAAATTTTTGCAGGATGATAGTGGACAATATAGCTTATTTTAGAAAAATACGTCAAAAAATTTTCATCATTATTTTGATAGGGTATGATATTTAATAATAAATTAACAGTTGTCATAATTTTTTTTTGAAAAATAATGACAGAAAGTTCATAATAATGTTTTGTGATGCCCACTACACTAAAACTCTACAACATTTTAAATTAAGATTTCATTTGTACGTGGAGAAATAAAAAAATGTATTAGTAGATAAATTGAATCAAATAACATAGCTTAGGGGTCAAATTGGACCAAAAGAAAGGGGGCTATCCAGACTTTGGTATACTTGATAATTTGGATTTTTTTCCTAATTATTATGCATTAGATATATTCTATGTTTAGATACATATGAAATTTACATATATAGAAATGCTAAAACGGTCTATAATTTAAAACGAATGGCTATTAAAAGTGCTGTCTAGATACATACATGTAGTTGCAGTATTGGCATTTCTTGTGAGCTTTTGTAACAATTTGCAAATGTTGTTTGTGTATGTCAAATCTTTCCTTGTTTCTCTTATGCAATGGCGTTTGCCACATCAGGGGAAAACAACTTACGCAATAAAGATTTGGGACTAGCCTCTGTCGTTTCTAGTTTATTCCTTATCTACCAACTATCACAACCAAATGGACTCTTAAAACTTCTTTCTTACTCAGAAGGAAGAATTTCACTTCATCTAAAAATTAAATAAAATGTCTCTCTCGTTCACTTTCATCAAGTGAGTGTTGTATATACAGAAATTTGAGAAATGGCCCTACTGCTTCCTATATGACGGTTTCATCAAACTATCCAAGCAGTGAAGATGGAGGGAGAGAGTGTGACGACGGTCACAAGGTTTTGATACATAAGGTTTGAAGTTGGAACAAATTAAAGAGAGAGGAATGCATTGCAGTGACAAGTTGTGGCACACAGCTAGCACGCGCGCGTCGCATTGGGGGGATGCTGACCCCGTCGTCGATGACAGGTTCTCCATGGGCCACGAAGGCCATGCGCGCGCAGCTGTGCCAACAGTGGGAAATGAGGGATCATCAAAGGAGAAATTAGAAATATCATAAGACCGGGAATTAACAGGATGGTTGAGAATTTTCTGTGTAAACAATCTACTGCACAGCGAATTATTAGGTGCTCATTTTTTCTCTCTCGAAAACGCAGGATTGCTACGTTTCTTTCTGTTAAAAGAAGAAAATTAAATAGTTACACGGGCTCCCTAATCTTGTGCACACACTGCACGGTCCAGTTAACCCACATAGTGCCCAGACCAATTGGGTGCCCAACCGGTCGTTGTGTACTACTCCCTCCGTTCCAAAAAATAAGTTATTCTAGAAATTTTATGATAAATTAACAAGAAGATAAAATGATCATGTTTGTTCTTATTTATTATTAATCATATTTAACACTAATTGATTTTTAAATGCACATGCACTTTTTTAAATAGGATAAAATGACTTATTTTTGAGATAAATTTTAAATTCTAAAGTGACTTGGTTGTTTCTGGACTGAGGGGAGTAGGCACGGAGCCGGCCGGGTCAGATTCTTGGCGTGTTTAAGGGTGTGGTGGGCGCCCACCCAGACCCAGACCCAGCTCGCCGCGAGCGCTCCCTGTCCCCGCAAAAAAAAAATCAAATCCGCCGCGCCCATTGGCCCTGCTTCGTCCCGCCCGCCCCGCGCTGCCGCCAGCCTCAGATTCAGATACGCGCGACCAAGACGTCGTCGGCGGGGCCGCTCGATCACTAGCTGCCCATCAACAACGACTGCGCGCGGCTTCCTACTTGTCACCAGCAGGGCCTCCGTCCACGTCGTGTGGCACGGGCAGCCACATGTAGCCGCCGCCTCGGCAGGCCACGCTCCCCTCGCCGCCACCATCCATAGGCGCGCGCGCCCGCCCGCGCTGGCGCCGACCGGTCGCGCGCCATCCCCCTCCCCGGCCTCTCTCCTGACTCCTAACGTGTCCGCCTCACCCCCCACCCGTCCGTCTCCCACCTCCTCGCCCTCCCTGATGATCTTTTCTCCTCCCCACGCCCCTCGCATTATATCGCCGTGGTAGCTAGCTAGAAGCCAGCCGAGAACCTACCGGTGGTGCTGCTCCACTGCGTACGGATCGATCATATCGGGTTCTTGGTCAAGTGGGCTGCTGCTCGTGCAGTCGTGCTCGATCGAGATCGGCTGCATGGTGTCCTCCGGTGACGACGTCGTCGAAGTCAGGGGCGGAGACAGGGGGCGAGCAGGGGCCCTATGGTTCCCAAATTTATATTGAACATTTAAATTTTAATTAATTTTTTATATAAATTAGTATGGTTGGCCTCCCCAATAATAAAAAAAAATTCTTGACTCCGCCCCTGGTCGAAGTGGTACCGGATCAGACAGTGGAGGTGGAGCAGTGGCCGGCCGGGGCACGCAACGGCGGTGCAAGCGGTTTGCTAGCGGCGGCGACCACGACGGTGGAAGGGAGCATGACGACGGCGGCGACACGGCGCCCGACGACGCCGATCACAACGAGGCGGTGGCGCCGCCCGAGCGCGAGCAGGCGGAGGCGGCCGCGGAGGTGCCGGCGTCAGAGGAGGAGCCAGCTGAGCCACAGCAGGAGACGCCGGTGGCGGAGGAGGAGGAGGTGGAGGTGGAGCTCGAGGCGGCGGCGGCGGCGGCCGCGGGAGATCAGGAGATGAGCATGCGGGAGAGGCTGAAGCGGCACAGGCGGGAGATGGCCGGGAGGGTGTGGGTACCCGAGATGTGGCGGCAGGAGAAGCTGCTTAAGGACTGGGTGGACTGCGCCGTCTTCGACCGCCCGCTAGTGCCGACCGGCCTGCTCACGGCGCGCCGGGCGCTCATCGCCGAGTGCTGCACGCGCCGCTCGGACCGGACGTCGCCGGCCTCCTCCGCCGGTTCCAGCCCGCTGCGGGTGCCCAACGGCTGCTCCAGCTGATCGAGTGATCCTTCTCTCTACCTTCCATTAGCTAGCTAGCCCGGATCAATAAGCTTCTCTTCTCTTTTTACTAGCTCAATAAGAGATCCTTCTTGTTTCTTGAGTTGTGAGACGGTCTAGTCTCTCGTGTTTAATTTCTGAATTCTGATCATCACCATGTAAATTACAAACAAACTTGATTAGCTTACCGCTAATAACTATCTGTTTAGAGTGATCGATGAACGAAATGCATACTTCTGTTTGTTGCTTGTTCGGCCTTGTTTTGAATTTTTTTATGCATAGCTGCCATTGCTAACGGTTAATCGGTTACTATCGTATGTACGCATGCGGCTTTGATTTTTTTAATTAGTTCATCGCCTTGATTGATTGGACAGTACACACACTGTGTGCTGACTGCTGAGTACGGCTAGCTAAGCTAGCTAGTGAGGAAAAAAATATTTATCGCCGTTAATGAGTCTTGGGATCGGATTGCAGGTTAGGTTTAGATCGCCATCTTGGATTTAATTGTGCATGTTAGTAGTTGCAGGTACATACTCAGGTGTACTTGTTGGCGTAGTAATGCAAGACGTGGTTTCTTGCCGTTCTTTCGTTTCCTCTCTCCCCTACAGATGAACATATTCTTGCCTTTTGCTTGCCTCTTTGGCTGTTGCTGTTCATTGTGCATTTCTCTTTTCAAGGAAAACGTAACCATGCAAAGCAAGCTGGGTGTACTTCCATATACCTTTTTGTTTCGAAAAGTTTTAAGAATTGTCTGTGATATTGCCGTTCGATCGCATTGAAGTTCAAGCTACTGCAGGAAGAATCTTTGCTGATGGATATGTGGGTGCTGTGTTTCCAGAAGATCATGCGTGCATGGTCGATTCAATGAGATCGTGGACTAAGGTGTGCCACCAAATCTTGTCCACCAATGTACTTCTTTTCGAAGGTGGAGAGAAGCCATGATATCTCCTTTGTTCCAAATTAGTAAGAGTAACATGCATGCTCTTTATGTTATATACGCAGCCGGTAGTCTCTTTAACTCTAAAACTCCAACCCAGAAAGTAAAAAAAAAAGAACACAAAGTACAGAGTTTGCGAACATAGGGTTAGTAGAATTATCGACCATCGATATATGAGTCCAAGGTAACAATAACATCTAGGATGTGAAAAAGGATCCTGATATATATCAAGAATTGAAGATCCTCCAATATTTTCTGTAACTTTCTAAATGACCATACAAATGTCTTAAATAGATCATTTTAGAGCAAAAAGGAAGATATCTAGCATCTAACTATTACTAATTTTCATCCATGTTAGTCCTAACGAGACGTGTAGAAAAATTACTAGAATAAACTCTAAAATGCAGAAACATTCGGCCATTAATTCGGTATATACCCTATCACCATTAACAAGTAACACTCATTGGATCTACCATTTTCTAAAAAATTACAATTTTCCATTATAGTTGGAAATGTATGTGCCTGTGGCACGTATTTAACTTTCCTTTCATCAAGCAACGATGTCATTTATTTTCTTTTTAAAAATAATACACATCTTTATTTTATTTTCATAAAACAATTATGTCAATTATTGTCCTTCCAAAACAAATAATAACGCGAACTATGGGTGAATGCATGTGCGAAGGAACTTAAAATGTGTGCCAAATGAAAGTAATACGCGGGTACAAGAGATGAGTATAAAAAATTGTTGGTGTAAAAAGTATTACCATTTCAGTAAAAATATTTTCCTTCTATCAAAAAATGGATCTCCAGCCCCTTTCGTCAAATGTTTTGGCCTGACAAGTTGGACCTCCGTGAGGTGTACAGTGAGCCTAATTTGTGTGAGAATGGGTTTCAATTATTTCAACTTTATAGTATAGATAGATAGATGATCACAAAATTTCAATCTAGGCTATTACCTAACTATGCCATTATGAAAGGTCACCTAAAGTAACTCCTAATACAAAGTTGCATCTAATAATTACCTAGGCCGTGTTTGGTTACAAAAACCAAAATTCCAAAAAAAAATCCCGGCACCTGCATGGAGACTTAAATCTAAATGAAATAAAAAACGCATTGCGACTGCTGTCTGTAAATGGCGAGACGAATCTAATGAACATAATTAGGCTGTAATCAGATGCTAAATTGCTATAGTAAATAACCTCTAATGACAGATTAATTAGGCTCATTGGACTCGTCTCGCGATTTACAGACAAGTTATGTAATTATTTTGTGATTAGTCTATGTTTAGTACTTCAAATGTAGAAAGATGACTTTTCAAAATTTTTACACCGCGCAACCAAATGAGGCCCTAGTGAAAGCGGTTTGCCAGCAGCGGCGACCACGACGGAACGGAACAGGGGCGCATGTAGTGTAGGTGCATCGGGGTACGCTAAAAGTACTATGTGTGTGTACACACACGCACACGCCCACCCGCCCACCCTATAATACATTGTGTATATTCTTTGAGCCCAGGTGCATATGCAAGAGGCAAAACTGCCCAGTTCCTACCAATTTTGCAGCCCAATAGCCCAAAAAGCATCAATGCACAACCACGTATACGATGGAAGCGAATGATCAGTTGGTTAGGTCACTTGTGGTGGAACATACCCATTCAGGTTCAAGATCTCGATTTGGCATGGGTGCTCGTACTTTCTTGGATTTATTCTAGAATTTTCCGATGTTATGCTTTAAGTGGTAAGCGACATTCCTCACGACAACAAGACGTCAATGGTGACTTCGAAAATCTCAAGATCTGCCAGTCCAGTTCGGAGGTGCTCATAGAGGTAGAATTTGCTTACCTATGTTCATAAAAATGATTGTGTGTTGTGAGCGTCTGTGTTGTACTGTATATTTAGCTGCCGCCGCCCGCCGCCACTGAGACAGCGACTCGCACGCACAGATCACTTCGTACTCTAGTCTCCAGGTAGCAAGCAACGAGAACATGTTAGCACAGGTAAAATCGAGTCTTGCTTTCTTCCAATCACCATCAATCATTTTAGTTCCACCTTTGTGAATTTTGAGTAGTGTCGAGAGAGTATTTTGTATTTTCTGCAATGAACCATGTGAAGACTTGACGGGTGATCAATATTTAAATGATTGCTTGTCACATATACATAGAGCGTGATTTTTTTCGACGTGTTAATAATGATGATATCATCAAACGCTTTCAAGCTATAGCGGAACGTCGTGTGAAGCTTTAATTTTATATTATATATTTTGTAAGATTTAGTTGTAATGAAAACATGTAACTTGTCCCATTTATATCCTCCGAACTATTTGTTGTTATTTAGTTGTTGGATGATATTATTTGAATGTCGGCAAGTTGTGTCGCTGAAGTCCGTACGGAATCCTAGATCCGCCACTGGCCGATGCTGCAGGAGGAGCAGCGTGACGATGACGACACCTGACGATGCCGATCACCACGAGGTGGTAGAACCGCCCAAGCAGGTGGCCCTAGAGGGGCCAGCGTCGGAGGAGGAGCCAGTTGAGCCGCAGCAGCAGACGCTGGCCAGGGGCGGAGAAGGAGGTAGAGCTCCAGGCGGCGGCGGCGGCGGTCCTGTATGATCAGGAGATGAGCATGTGGGAGAGGCAGAAGCAGCACAGGCGGGAGATGGCCGGAAGGGTACGGTGTGGGTGCCTGAGATGTGGGGGCAAGAGAAGCTGCTCAAGGACTGGGTGGACTGCGCCGTCTTCGGCCGCCAGCGCGAAAAAATGGGGTGCGCCCCGAGCACAAGGAGCTTCCCGTGTGCCCACGGCCCCGATGTCATCCTGCTGCAATCCGATGGATGGTGTAGGGATCGGCTCATTTCCTTCACGCAGATACGGCTTGGCTCAGCTTCTTTGTATCGGCAGCGCCCGGCTCCGCCTTTTCGCATCTTCGTAGCGCCTGCGGGAGGGAAACGAGCCGATCCCTACACCATCTGTCGGATTGTAGCGGGACGGCATTAGGAATGGGGGCACATAGGGTTGAAAACGGGACGGGAAAATCCCGTCCCGACCGGCACCGAATCTCGTATAAACCGATCGTATACCGTATTGATAAAAAACAGGAAACAGGAAAAAACCCGGGAAAATACGGCAGGAACAGGAGCATAAGCGGTTAGGGGGCGATTCCTGACCGTATCTGCGGTTACCGTATTTGACGGGAAAATTCCCGTCGGTATTCCTGTTTTTCAGCACCTCAACCTCATATTCAGCCTACATCTACATTCCGTCCAAGCACAAACCAATTCAGAGCCCACTAGCCCAGCCCAACAATATGGCAAACCCTAAGCCTGCCTAATCCCCAGACCTCACTCGGACGGAGACCCCAGACCCCCACCCCGACTCGGCCGCCACGCCACACCGGCGCCGCTCACCCCGACTCGGCGCGGCGACTCCCGCTCGGCCGCCACCCCAGACGGCCGCGCCAGAGACGCCCAGACCGAGTCCCGCTCCGGCTCTGCTCGGCCGCTCCGGCGCCCTGCCGACGCTCCCACCGACCTGGAGCCGCGCCGCCGCCCCATTCCATCCCTCCCTCGGTCCCTCCCTGGCGCCGCGCGGCCATCCCAGGCCCCAGCCGCCGGCCCGCCACCCGCCAGGAGCAGGATTGAAGGACCCCAGTCAGCAGCCGCGGAGTCGACGCACCGGAGATCTGACGCACCGGCGAGGCGGCGACCGGACCGAGGTCCGTAGCTAGCGACCGTTCTGTGGCATGACCATGACGCACTGACGCTGCCGGAGGCCAGGAGCAGGACATGGAATCGACGGGCGGCGGCGCACCAGGCTCAAAGATGCCACCGATCGGAGGTGTTTCTGCTTCAGCTGCTGGTTCGTCGGCATCGCAGCGCCGGCTCATCCTAGAGCCGTCATTGCCATTGGTGGTGCATAGCACCAATCTTCCTGCTCCTACTCCGACATCAGGTAATTGATAGGCTTAGTAATTGATGAGTAGAACGTGTGAATGTGTTAACCTGTGAAGTGTGGTAGTAGATGATGCACTGATGCTAAATGTATTGTTTGCAAATGAATGATGTATGGTTGTAATTATTGTGCCGAGCTAAATGTTTTGAGTGGTAACATGTGTTGTTCCCGATTTAAGTTACCGCTTCCCGATCGTAATTGACATGTTCCCGACCGATATGTTCCGTTCCCGATATCCCGTAATATCGCTTTCGTTTTCCCGTCCGCCTATCCCGTTCCCGGCAAAAAAAAACAGGAACAGGAATAGTTTAGGTGTTTTCCCGACCGTTCCCGACCGTTTTCATCCCTAGGGGCACACCCCATTTTTTCCCCGAGGGGCCTGTTCGGCGCGGCGAGTGGTGCTCATCGCCGAGTGCTGCACGCGCAGCCCAGACCGGACGACATCGCCGGCCTCCCCCGCCAGATCAAGAGCCCCGGGTGCAGAACGGCTGCTCCTGATCGAGTGATCCTTTTCTCTACCTTCCGTTAGCTAGCCTGGATCCATCAAATAGGATATCCTTCTTGTTTCTTAAGTTGTGAGATGAATGCATAGTTCTGTTTTTTAGCGCAAATAAGCCTTCTTGTTTCTCTAGTCTCCCGTGTTTAATTTCTGATCATCATGTAAATTACAAACAAACTTGATTAGCTTACCAACACGGCTAATAACCATCTGTTCATTAATTTATAGTGATCGATCACTACCAGAGAATGTGCAAATGCCGTGTGCATGGACTTTGCCGTGTGCCAATTCTCGGGCACACGGCAAAGAAGGTATTAGCCGAGTGCAGAAAAACCAACACCTGGCAAAATAACGGCACACGGCAAAGAAGGTATTTGCCGTGTGCCACATGATAAAGCTCACGGCAAAGATCCGCTCACGGCAAATTTCAGGCATTTGCCGTGTGCCCAGAGATTGCCACACGGCAAAGCGTCGTCCACGGTAGGGCCGACGCCCGCCCATTATATTTGCCGTGTGCCACGGCTGGGCACTCGGCAATTATATGATTTTGCTGTGTGTCTTGTCCATAGCACACGGCGAACATTTTTTTAAAAAAAGTGATTCAACACTCCCAACTTTTTCTGATATACACGTATTGTTCATGTTACCTTATGCTGACATCTGGTAATTTTTTTGTCTCTTTGCTATATATAATCACTTAATTTCATTAAACACATTTATTGTAATTAAGTCCATTTCGAACTGCAATTGTTTTTAATAACGAAGTAAAATTCATTCGAAAATCATATTAATATTATTGAGTCCAATTTGAGGCCGCATCCATGAAATGGGAGGCTAGTTCGAACATCTTGTTCCCGAACCATCACCGGGAACATGTGGCAGAAACATTTTAATTTTCTATAAATAACATATGAAGTTTAAAAAATTTGAATTTATCATGGTATCATAATTTTATGTACAGAGGCTATAGAAAAAAATTGAGATGGTTTTGCACAAGTTTGACATAAGCTCCATACAGATTGAGACATATCCGGAAAAGATCTATTGAATCGAGAAGGAATCGTTCAGATTTCGAATCACATTAACAGTCAAATTGGGTTTTCACTTCACAACTTTTTGTATATGCAATACCCAACTTAGATTCCTTAAGTCCAAATTTTGGTATTTTTTCGGAGCCATCTAGTAATTTTAATTTTTTTATAGTTTACCCATATCATGTGATATGCATTTAAATTGATTTATAACTAAATGAAATAATGAATTTTTTCGCTTACAATCATAAAATAAATTGTTTAATGTCTTTGGTAATGTATTTTCAGTGTTTATTCGATTAAATTTTGTAAAACAACTTTTGAAATCGATATTGTTGAAGTTTTGAAAAAACATATATTTGCCGTGTACTGTGCTTGTGGCACACGGTAAAGATGGAGTTTGCCGTGTGCTCTGGATCAGGACACATGGCAAACATTGCATCTTTGTCGTGTGCCTCAGATCTCGGCACACGTCAAAGTATCTTTGCCGGCACACTTATGCCGTTCCGACAGCCATCCACCACACACACAACTCACACTTAGCTGCCACGCCGCGCGCCGCGCCGCCACCCGCCCCGCCGCCGGGCGTCCATCCCGCTCGCCGCTCCGTCACCCGGCCCCGCCTCCACCACGCCTCCACCACCGCGTCGCGCAAGCCACGCCGCGTCACCCCGCCACCAGCCGCCCTCAGGGGCCCTCGCCGATGGCCCCTACTGGCGGCAGCGCTCGCGCCTGCGCCGGTGCGGTGGCCCTTCAGCTGGGGCACAAGCCGACCCGCGTCGCGGATGCCGTCACGCCAGCCCGAGCCGCGGGTGCCGACGCCGCCTCTCCTCCGCCAGCTCTCCACGGGTCCAAGCGCTCCGCCGTCCTCGGTATCGTGTAGCACGGCTGCGCCTCATGGCTCGGGCGGCCGGCGGCTCATCCTGGCGGAGCTTGGTGCTAGACGATGAATACACGAACAAAGGTATGTTTCTGGACACCCTTGAGCAGCTCGATGAAATGACAAGGACAACTGGTACTAACACTCTAACAGGGAACCATGGTTATATAGTGTTAACTCCTATCTTGTTTGGTTGCTCCAATAGTATAATTTTGACAAGCTGTATTCGTGAGATTGTTCTTCTGTTAGTTCTAAAGTATGTTCCCAAATATAGCGTTCAAATATAAGTATAAGGACTATAGTTGTTACTTCCTACCAAATTCAAAGGTATACTACACTAGTCTTTTGAACATCATCTCAGGACATATCCTACACTACACTTAAGATAATTTACTAAACAAGCCCAACACATCAGAGCTAACAATCAAAGGTATGGTGTTTCCTTTGTACAGGACCCTGATGGCGTCATGTATTTGAGCTCATTCAGAGGGTGAAGACACCTCAGCCTCTTAGCCAAGTCAAGCTTCATGTTAGTGTCCTGACGCATCCTGACAAGTTCTTTTAGAAATTTTATTTCCTTTTATAAGCTTCATGAAACCCCTTGTTCATTTTACACATGTTGTGCCTGCATCTACTAGACTGCAGATAAGACACTTGTAAATGTGTCCATAGAAACTGGATACTATTCCGAGCTCTGAACAGTAAATAATTCCATCCACAATGTTTCAGGTGCTCTTATGCAGGCAAGAGGTGGCTAGCCCTGCCAGGTAATTTTTTTTTCTTTGGTCCATTGCTATATGGATTTATTTTACAGCAGTCTTCATGGTACATGAAAACGCTTCTCTTAGTCATGTTCTTCTTTGGTTCTATGGCTTCAGTTAATTCTTAGAAATACAAAGGTAACTGAACTTATATTCAGTTTTCTCTTTTTGCCTAGCTCAAGCTTTCAAAGCTGCAGGTAGAGAGCTCAATGTTTAGGATTATTATTAATGCATATTTATTCAACTACTGTCAAAATCCCTGCGACAATCAGATTGATGTGTATGGTCTTATTTGCCATTTCAGAAGCACCTACAGATCTCAAACTTCTTTAGCTAATGTGTAGTTTTTTATCCCCAACCTACAGTCTTAATCTTTTATAAGATATTTCTTTCCCTTATTGCTAAAATTATCCTTTTCCAAGATAACCTACTAGATTAATTTCTAACTCGTCATGCCCTTTAGATCGCTAATTCTAGATCGGCTTAATGTTTGATGCATGTTTGTGATTAGTGGATATCTCGCGGATGTTGGAACTGAGCCAAGTGCTGATAACTATGGTCTTCAACACTAAGAAGGTGAGGGAATCCTGAAGATTGAATATTTCATTATTTCTATTGGTAAATGAGATCACGTGGTCCAATGAGAAAATTTGATAGTTATTAGATAAAGATAAATCTGGTTGCATGGTGAGTGTTGACGCTTCTTAAAGCGCCAATTTACGTACCGCAAGCGCACGGATCGTGGTAGCTTTTCCCTTAGAGTACTCCCCCAAGGTTTATCAATCCGTGGATCAGAAGCGAACCGACTAGAGTTTACCATCTAATCTATCGAACCTAACCTAAACATGAAGCGAAGATTGCATATAAACTGAACACTTGATAGATATGAATGAAGCATAAGTGTTCATCACACCCACAACCGTAGATGAGATAACACAACCAAGGAGCTAGGGCCTATCGTCTCTAGGTACAGTTCTAGTCAAAAAGGTGATCAAAACATAGATTGCATCTCAACTAAAGGTACACGAAATCATCTCTCAGAAAGGCGGCTCGCAAGCGGCCTACTTTCCCATGGTCGCCGGTGCGAGGTGCGTGTTAACGCCTAAGGTTTCCCAAAGCTTTACCCCAAACGCCCACCAAGTGCTCTTCCTCTTAGTGGCCGCGCCACGACTCCCATGATACTCGCCATCGATCCTATTCCACATCATGTCGTCGCTAGGATTTTTCCCTCCGCCATGCTGTCACCACACTGGGGTAATCAACCAACTAGCTAAAACACGCTACCTCAACGTATCCGCAAGATATAGACTAATCACCACGAATAGATCTAATCTTACTATGAACATATGGATGCATCACATATGAGAAAGAAAGCATGCATTGAAGTAGACCAAAGTCGAGACAACTAGAATAAAGAGTAGATTGAAATCACCATCGTGTGTGTACATACCCCGACGAATGTTGGGGGTGACTCCCGAACTCCACCATGGCACAACCTCACAGGGAGGCCATGACGGCTAGGGGTGGCCTAAGCCATCTCCTAGGTACCCTCAAAGACTTGCGGCGGTCGTCGTCTCCCTCCGGCCTTGGCCCTAGGTTTTCGTCGAGTTCTGGGTGGATTCAATCTCTGAGTTGAATAAGGTGCGAGCTATTTATAAGCCGAGAAAGCCACCGGTCGAAGGGGAGGCCAAACCGACTCGAAAACGGGCTGGGCCGGCCGGCCCCAAGGGCCTAGGCCGGCCGGCCTACCCCTTTTCGGGCTCGCCTCGGTCTCATCTTTCACGTGTAGACTCCTCGCATCTTCTAGAGTTTCTGTCCTTCACGATTGCACCCCTTTGGACGTTGTTATCTTGGAGATATCTTCGAGGGAAGGATAGGATAGGGAATCCTTCCTTAAATCTTCATTTGCTTTGCTTAATCCTGAAGTATCTTGATCTCATTTTCGTGGGCTCGGTCCTTTGGGCTCTCTTGGAGGATGGATGTGCGTGAATGAGCTTCGAATCAACATGGGCTTTGGTCCTCCTTTTGGGCTTTGGCCTTCGTCTTTCTCCGTGTCAGCGCTCGATCACGGGCCTCGTCATTTCATGCTCCAAAATAGGCCAAAAACCTGCAAAAACGAAGATCCTCCAAAATATATGTGCAAGTGTAAAATGACCAATAATTAGGCCGGGGTTAGGATGGTTAGTGATTTTGATATTAAATTCATGCCATTATCAAGGATAAACAAGGGATAAAAGTGGTACTTAAGGAGCGCCAACAGTGAGCTTGGACACGAGTTTGCTATTTAGTTCATGTGGTCCAATGCATACAAATTGACAATGCATAATTACTCATTTGTTTAGCTGAGAAAGGTGGTAAACCTGCAAACCTTTATTCTCATTTGCTTGCTGAAAGTAGTTTACTGGATTGAATCGTTGACAATGCAAAGTACTCATTTGTTCATTTTATTGCAATAGCTAAAAGGTGGTAAAAGAAACATACCAGTCTGTATATTACTTTCTTATCTCTTTTGGCTGCTTTGAAAAATTGTAATCATGGATGCAGATCTGTATTTGTAAATATATTTTTTAGCTCTTTTAGTCTTTTGCCGAGTGTCATTGCCAAGGCACTCGGCAAACATCCATTCTTTGCCGTGTGCCTGGGCTAGAGCACACGGCAAAGAGGTCTTCCACGTCGCTCTCCATTTAACAACTTTATTTTGCCGTGTGTGGAGTATTGCACACGGCAAAATAATTGCCGTGTGCCCGAGATTTAGCTCACGACAAAGTTGCTCTTTGCCGTCCATTGTATGCCGTGCGCGGTTTGCCGTGCGTTACACACGGCAAATACTTTGCCGTGTGTAAACCGGCTTTTGTCGTGTGCCTTTGGCACACGGCAAATGACCTGCGTCCACTACGGGAAACTGAATATTTGCCGTGTGCCCAATTGTTTGCCGTGAGCCAAAACTCGGGCACACAGCAAAGGACTCTTTAGCAGTGTGCCTCAAATGAAGCTCACGTCAAACAACAGGCACACGACAAAGGACTCTTTTGCCATGTGCAGCAGAACGAGACACACGGCAAACAATAACAACACAGCAAAATTTTTCAAACTGTAACGGGTTCACGTCTTTGCCGTGTGCTAACGGACAAAACACCCGGCAAACATTTGTCACACGGCAAATTTTTTGAAACCGTAACGGATCGCCAGTTTTGCCGTGTGCCATGGACTGGCACACGGCAAATTCAAAATTTTGCCGTGGGTTTTTTTGTTTGCCGAGTGCCAGAGCCTAAGCACACGGCAAAGTATTGGAGAAAAAAATTAAATTATCACTCCCAATTTTTTCAAAAATACATATATTTTATATGGGACTTGATGTAAACATCTGGTATTTTTTAAAATCTATTCCCTATATTTAGTCATTTAATTTCATTAAACACATTTCTTAGAATTAAGTCCAATTTGAACTAGAACTGATTTGACAAATGTAGTAAAATTCATCCAAAAATCAAATTCATGTCGTTGAGTCCATTCCGAGGTCGTATCCATGAAATCAGATGCAATATCGAGAATCCTTTTTCTCGAACCATGCCCGGTAACATGAGGCTGGACCATTTTAAAATTTTATAAATAGCATATGAGATCTAAAAATTCTAAAATCTTTCATGATTCAATAATTTCCTATGATTATGCTATGGTAAAAAATTGAGTAGGTTTCGCAAATGTTAGATGTATGGCCCTTAGTAATAGAAGCATATCCGAAGAAGATCTGTGAACTCGAGAAGAAATCTTTCATATTTTGAGCCAGAGTGATGGTCCAATCCATTTTTCAATTCCAAAAAAATTATATATGTAATATCGTACTTAGATTCTTGATTGCCAAAATTTGGGATTTTTTCAGATCCATTTATTAATTTTCTTTTTTTCAGTTAAATCATATCATGTCAACATACATTGAAATTGAGCTATAACCACATGAAATCATCAAAATCGTAATGTTTATGCACTTTGGGAGACAAAAACATTAAATTTTGTTAAATCAAATTTATTAGAATCATAAAACATGAGTTGTTTACTATATTTGGCAATGTTTTTTGATTGGTCATTCAATTTAATTTCATAAAACAATTTTTTAAATCGAATTAGTTGGGTGAAATTTAAATTTAACAGAAACTTGTTTGCCGTGTGCCTTGGATCGTGGCACATGGCAAACAGTCTCTTTGCCGTGTGCCTTGGATCGGGGCACACGACAAAGACGTTGTTTGCCGTGTGCCCTGGATCTAGGCACACGGCAAATGACCGGCCCACACTGAGCCGTAACGGCTCTCGCCCCGGCCCCTTGCACGCACACTATCCTCGATGAGCCGCCTCCTCGCCTTGCCGCCGCCTCGCCTCGTCGTGCCGCCGCCGCCTAGCCGTGCCACCTCGCCGAACCCCCACATTGCCGTGCCGCCGCCTCGCCGACCCGACGCGCGTGCCGTGGCGGCGTCTCGCCGTGCCGCCTCCTCACCGAGCCTCCTCGTCGTGCCGCCACGCTCACCCTGCCGTCGCGTCGCCGAGCTGCCACCACGCCAAGCCGCCTTGCCGTGGTGCCGCGAGCGCCGTGTCGCCGCCTCGCCGAGCTGCCACCTTGCCGTGCCGCCGCACGCGCCGTGCCGCCGCCTAGCCGTGCCGCCAGCCTCGCAGAGCCGCCGCGCGCACCGTGCCGTGGCCTCGCCTCCCGCGCGGCCTGTCCACGGCCCCGACGCCAGGCCGGCTGCGCAGCCCATCCATGGCTCCGAGCTCCTCCCAGCCATTGCACTGCACGCCGTCGCCCTGCCGCCATGCCACAGCCCCATGCCACGCTCGGGCAGCCTTGAGCCGGCTGCCTGAACAAGCAGCCCCGCCCTGGTGTCTCGGTGCCCGACCGTCCGTCGTAGGTTTGCATCTGTAGGATCTCTAGTGTAGAGCATGGTTTTTCTTGCAGGTTTGGAAACTTAAATTGACACCACTTTATTTGTTTTGATTTTGGCAGGGGAGGTTATTGCACACCGTCGTCAAGGCGTCAGCACCGACACGTGCGACATCGACTCGCCCGCCTTCGAGCCCTAGGTGAGGACGTGCAAACTGCCCCTCATTCCATCTCATGTTCATATAGGAGTAACCGAGTTAGGCGTCACCCGTTCGAAGGAGATACGGTTGGATATATGAAGATCTTTGCATATGTATGACCGTATCTATTTCGAATTGTCCACGTTTTTTTGGACAGCCTAATAGGTTGCGTAGATGGGGTTAGTTCTCATGGTCTATGCCGATTCGAGATAGAGTCTCGGCATCATCTCCTCGTTGATCTCCGGATACACAATCTCCTTTTTCGGGACGTGTATTTGGAGAACAGCGGGGAGGTGCTGCCGAAATTCTGCCTCGGATCGGTGTAGAGCATGAGAACCAACCCCAGCTACGCATCCTCTCGGGTGGGATTAGGACATATCTTAACCTATTAGAATTGGTAGACATCGTGTAGATGCAAGGATGATCTTTTATATTATATTACTCATTGATATGATAGAGGATGGATGACTGTGTGTGGATGTATACTGGATGGAAATGTAGGGGTCAGTTGTCCGGGGAGTGGATTGACAAGACCGAGGCTTTCTTGGACGGAGCATTTGCAAAGCTCAAAGGAGGCAATACCACCTGGTGTCCGTGCAACAAATGTGCAAACACGTGTCGACAAACACGCGAAGTCATGACGAATCATCTTTGCAATTATGGATTTACGAGAAATTATACCCGGTGGACCTACCATGGCGAAGCCAATCATATGAGAGACGAAGTCGTTAGGCAACGCATCGAAGAACATGACGTTGATGCCGGGGTTGCAGACATGTTAGATGACTTTCATGAAGCACATTTTGATGAAGGACGTAGGGAGGAGGAGGAGCCAGAGGCAAGCGAAGGCGTACTATGACATGTTGGCTGCAGCCCAGCAACCCCTTCACGGTCATACCAAGGTTTCAAAATTCGATGCCATTGGCCGCCTAATGGCCGTGAAGTCCCAATTTACCTTGAGTCGAGATGCCTTTGATGTTATGTTACAAGTTATTGGCAGCACGCTTCCAGAAGGGCACATTCTTCCAAAGAGCATGTATGAGGCACAGAAACTCCTTCGTGCACTAAAGATGCTGTATGAACAGATACATGCTTGTCCCAAGGGATGCATCTTATTTAGGAAAGAACACGCTGAAGAAAAGTACTGTCCAAAGTGTGAATCCTCTCGGTTCGTGGAGGTAGACTCTGGTGATGGTCAGAAGAGGCAGCTCGCGGTACCCATGAAAGTCCTATGGTACCTGCCGCCCATACCAAGAATCCAACGTCTGTTCATGACCGAGGAATCCGCGAAGCAGATGACATGACACAAAATGGGAACTCGTTACAATCCTGATAAGCTTGTGCATCCATCCGATGCTCAATCATGGACCCATTTCGACGGGATTCATCATCACAAAGCTTTGGAGGCTCGTAATGTACGTGTTGCGCTGGCGACAGATGGCTTCAATCCCTACAGAATGTCGGCTGCCCCTTACACTTGTTGGCCCGTGTTCGTTATCCCACTGAATCTCCCACCTGGCGTTATTTTTCAACGACATAACATATTCTTGTCGTTGATAATTCCTGGACACCCTGGAAATAATATGAGTGTGTACATGGAGCCCCTGATGGACGATTTGCTCCGTGCTTGGGACGATGGGGTTTGGACATACGATCGAGCTACAAAGACAAACTTCAGAATGTATGTTTGGTACCACTATTACCTGCATGATCTGCCAGCGTATGGGATATTTTGTGGCTGGTGTGTCCACGGGAAGTTCCCTTGTCCAGTATACAAGGCAGCATTGATGTTCATTTGGTTGCGGAAGGGTGGCAAGTATTCTTCGTTCGACAAATATCGACAATTCCTACCTCTTGACCATCCATTCAGACGAGATAAGAAGAACTTTACAAAAAGTGTTGAAGTTAAAGACCATCCACCGCAGATGATGACGGGTGCCGACATTCGTGCTCAATTAGATGGTCTCGTGATTAATGCTGAACGTGTGGGTTTTGTGGGATATGGTGAGCAACATGCTTGGGCGCAGAAGTCGGGCTTGTGGAGGCTCCCCTATATGGCTGACCTTCTTCTTCCACATAACATTGATATGATGCACTCCGAAAAGAATGTCGGCGAGGCATTGTTCGGAACAATCATGAACATTTCAGATAAGACAAAGGATAATGTTAAGGCCAGAGTGGATCAGGCAACGTTATGCGATAGACCAAAGCTAGAAATGAGGCCTCCCGGATCAGGCAAGGCGTGGAGAAAGCCTAAGGCCGATTTCGTTCTGACGAGGCCCCAGAGGAGACAAGTCTTAGAATGGTTCCAAACCTTGATGTTCCCTGATGGGTATGCAGCGAATCTGAGAAGGGGAGTGAACTTGACCACTATGCGAATCAACGGGCTCCAGAGTCATGACTACCATATATGGATCGAGCGGCTACTTCCAGTTATTGTTAGAGGCTACCTCCCTGATCAAATCTGGCAAGTGCTGGTAGAGTTGAGCTTTTTCTTCCGCCAGCTTTGTGCTAAGGAGTTATCTCTAAAAGTAGTTGAAGAAACGGAAAGAATGACTCCTGTGTTGCTCTGTAAGCTGGAGAAGATTTTTCCACCCGGCTTCTTCAATCCGATGCAGCATATGATTTTGCACCTCCCGTACGAGGCACGAATGGGTGGGCCCGTGCAGCACCGTTGGTTCTATTCAATTAAGAGATGTCAAAAGATACTCAGAACTAAATGTAAAAATAAATACAAAATTGAGGCTTCCATCGCAGAGGCATATATTCTGGAGGAGGTATCAAACTTCACATCAAAATACTATGCTGACAACCTTCCTAGCGTCCACAATCCACTCCCTCGTTACAATACTGCGGAATCTAACTCCACCCTGAGTCTTTTCCGAGGCCAAATCAGAAGTGCAAGTGCTGCAACCATCAAGACATTGGATATTCAAGAGTGGCGTGCTATCATGCTATATGTGTTGACCAATCTTTCCGAAGTTTTGCCCTACATAGAGTAAGTTCTCAGCATTCATTTAGTTCTCAAGTCATTTCCCTTTTCTGCATCCAACCCTATCATTCGTCTTTTGATTAGAGAATTTCATATGCAATTCTGGCGTCGATCAAGGGCGCCTAGCCTCCATGAAACTGAGACCCTACTTAGACAGGGCACAGGAAATGGAAGTCCTGATTTCATTTCTTGGTTCAAACAGAAGATAATGTCCAATTCTACTCGTTTGTAGTATATGACATTACAAGTTGCTCGTACGTGCAAATAATATGACGAACTTGCAGGCACAAAACAATGCGTCGATGAGTGCCGAGTTGCGGCAGGTTGCCAATGGCTGTGCCTATAGGGTCAAGTCGTTTGGAGCTTATGACGTGAGTGGATATCGATTTCATACAACAAAGCACGAGCAGATTCGGCCCAATCAAAGAACAAAAAATACCAGAGTTTTCACACCAGGAGATGATGGGCTCGAGTACTACGGAACACTTGAAGAAATATACGAACTGTCATTTCATGGGTCCGTACCTCTGAAATCTGTCATATTCAAATGTCATTGGTTTGATCCTCAAGCTGTGAGACGAACCCCGAATATTGGGCTAGTCGAAATTCAGCAGTCATCCGTGTACCCAGGAGACGATGTGTATGTTGTAGCTCAACAGGCGACACAAGTTTATTATCTGTCATACCCGTGCCAAACCGACAATCATCTCAAGGGTTGGGATGTTGTGTATAAGGTGTCCCCTTACGGTAAACTATCTGTCCCGAACAATGAAGATTACAACATAGACACAAACACATATACAGGAGAGTTCTTTCAAGAAGATGGGCTACAAGGGAGTTTCCAAATAGATTTAACCGAAGCAATCGGAATGGAAGTAGACAATGAAAGTTTTGTTCACGAGGATGCCGGGGATGAGGTTCATAATGCGAAAGACTTGGAATTACTTGAGCGATTACGTTTAGGCAATGACAGTGATGATGAAAGCGTTCCTCCTTTGGAGCACGCCGTTGATGATATCGACGGACGTGATAGCGATGATGAGACTTACGATCCAGCTAATCCCGATCTTGAAGAGTATTTCTAATACATGTAAGATCCGTATTTGCAACAATTATATCAGTTTTTCACTTGTTCTAATTATGTTTGTTTTTTACTACTTGCAACAATTAATTTGTAATACATGTTCGGATTATGTTTATTTTTGTACTACTTGCATTAATTAATTTCTAAATATTGTTCTGATTGGTTTGCCCCTTTTAATTTCAGGTGATAGATCAAAGATGGCGGGGCGCGGCGGAGGTATGATGCAGTCGTTGGAGGCTGTGCTGCGCAGAGTTGCTGGGAGAGGTGAGTTCTCCCAGATGGCTGGAGGGAGGACGAGGAGGAGGAGGGTAAGGCAAGTTCGTCGGTGCCTCCACTAGATGAGGACGCTGGCACGTCACAGACGACGAGGAGCAGCCGGAGTAGCAGGAGGACGAGGGGGCCTCGCGCGAGGTCACCCTCCCCTGAGGACGAGGAGGAGCAGGAGCAGGACCAGGAGGAGGACCAGCAGGAGCAGGAGGAGGAGGACCAGGAGCAGGACCAGGAGGAGGACTAGCAGCAGCAGGACCAGGACCAGGAGGAGGAGGAGGAGGAGGAGGCCTCTAGTGAGGAGGACGACGACCACGGAGGAGTGGCAGGAGACATACCTGCCGTCTGGATGTGAGGCCCCGCTCGTCTCCCGAACTGACCTATACCGCTCGAGCAACGGCCGATTATTCGGCCGGACGGTAAAAGGTAAGTAACTTTAGCCTATTTCATTACGTTTCGTACTTATATATTTCAATTCCAATTTTACACAAATATTTTTGGCAGGAATTTTGTAATCGTTGTTCCAGGTGTTCACAAACGCATCCCCAATGGCATTCTGGGCCTGCTTTGCAAGGACCACTACCCTGGATGCATCGAGATTGATGGCCGTCTTCAGCCGGCGTCGGCTTGGGAGCACTACATCCAAGCCATCGATAGACCGGACCGAGAAGGCAGGTGCTTTGCGAGCAAAGCAGAGCGGGTGTTGCAGGAACTGTGGGTAAGTCTTGTATGCGCTATAATTGTCAATACATCTCATTAATTGGACATTTTTGATATAATGGCTTCGTTCATCATCATGTGCAAGATTTCTACAGGTGTGAGGAGGGAATGATGACCGTGGCACGCGAGGTGGCAAACACGACCTGTCACAAGCTGGTGGCGGATATGCTCTACGAGGCGCGCATCCAGGCCAACTATGATTACAAACGTCGCATCGAAAAAGTGAAGACCAACGAAGGGCTGTGCGAAACCTCAGGTTAACTCGGGAACAATATATGATGGTAAATATACAATATTATTAATATTGACTTTTACTAAAATGAAGTACGCTACAGTTGATCTTCTTATATGTCATGTATGACCTACAGGTGATTCTTTGGTGGTTAGCCGGGAATGAACAGTGCTGTGACATGATAATCGACAGGTGGTATGCGGAAGGTTGGGTGGAGATGCACGAGTCTTGCCGGCAGTGGTATTTGATGATGACAGGTGCACCGCACCATCAGGGCAACAGTCACCTACGACAGTACGCGGCCAGATGGGTAAGTGAATTCATTTCTTCATTTTAACGCTCAACCGTACACAATTTGTAATCATCTTTCTTTTTTCACAGTCGGCCTCACATGGAGGCGAGCCTTGCCCCCCGATCAAGGCGTGGGCTTTGGCCCACAAAGGGAAGGCGACATCGGATGTCAACTACAACCCGGCGGACCCCCCCAGAAGCGTACAACCATGTGACTGTCCACAGTCGCCTCAGTGAGTACAACTCGATGGCAACGGAGGTGCATGGGCCGGACTTTGATCCGAGCACGGAGCCCATTGATGGAGAAGTCGTGATGAGGGTGAGAGGAGGGAAGAAGCATGGCCGGTACTGGATTGGAGACAGCTTGATTGACACCGCCAGTACTCCTACTCTCGCGCAGATTCGAGCCAGGAGCACCAGCTCTAGCTCGGCCATACTCCCACGTCAAAGCACTACGGAGATCCAGATGGAGGCACTGAAGGTTATTTCTGTTACAGCAAAGGTTTATTAATTTTGACATATGTTTCTTGGTACTCTAACCATGCAATCTAATTTTGTAGGCCCAGATGCAACGGGACTTTAAAGCACAGCTCCTAGCACAGCAGCAGGCGTGGGCGGCACAGCAGCAGGCACAACAGCAGGCGTGGGCGGCTGAGCAGGAGAGGATGCAGCAAGACCTTCGACAGACACAGGAAGCCTCCCAGCAGAATCAGATGCAGCTAGCCCTGGCTTTTCAGTTCATGCAGACTATGGGCTCGCAAATGGGTCTTTCGCCACCGCAATTCACTCAGACTAATATCCCTGTGCGTGCAGCTACCCCTACTCCTGTGAGCGATTTCACAACCTTCTAATTTCATTTATCGTTATTTGACTAATAGACAACTCTATCATGACTTAGAAACAATGCCTTAGAAATAAAGACTTAGAAACAAAGACTTCAAATTAATGACTTTGAATTTGCAGCCTCAATCGGCGGCATCAAATGATGGGCCAACAGAAATGTCCCCTTCGCCGATGCCTCAGAATGTGTGGCCGCCTCCTCATTGGGTGACTTACATGCAGAAGTTCCAGCACCCACCGCCGCCGCCATAGTCGTGAGTTGTGGTTGTATGGGCATGCACTCTTTGTATAGACTATCGTTTGAACTTGTGTTTGTATGGACATGTATGAACTACCAGTGCTTGTATGGACTTGTATCGACTACATTTGGGCTTGTATGCATTGCGATATTTGTTATATTTGCATTTGGACTTCTATGGATTGAATGTGATGCAAATTGTGATATATGAAATGATCGTGACATTTGATGCAATATATATGAATTGCCTGTGATGTTAATTTGATTGAATTATGAAATATTGGTGATTAAACAAAAAAAAATGAATCTGAAAATTAATTTTGCCGTGTGCCGCCATTTTTTGCCGTGTGCCATGGCAATGCACACGGCAAAGCTGCCATTCTTTGCCATGTGCTTGTCCACGTGGCACACGGCAAAGGTGGCTGTGTTTGCCGTGTGCCTAGGACAGGGCACACGGCAAAGGGGCTGTGTTTGCCGTGTGCCAAGCCATTACGGCACACGGCAAACAGGCTGTTCCACGGGGTGTTTGCCAGTGCACTTTATTTTACCGTGGGGCCAATAATGCACACGGCAAAGTGTTTGCCGTGTGACCGAGATGTAGCACACAACAAACTAGCTTTTTGCCGGCCGTTGTTTGCCGTGTGTTACACTCGGCAAACACTTTGCCGAGTGTAATCCGGCCTTTGCCGTGTGCCCTTGGCACACGGCAAATAGGCACAGTCCTGTAGTGGTCCCATAGTGGATGAATGCATAGTTCTGTTTGTTTCTTGTTTAATTTGAATTGTTTTTTACTTTTTTTATGCAGCTTTCCTTGCTAACGGTTACTACCGTATGTACGCCTGGGCCATTTTGTTAGTTCATCGCGTTCATTGATCCGACAGTACACACTGTGTGCTGAGTACGGCTAGCTAGTGATGAGGAAAAATATCTGTAGTCGTTAATGAGTCGGATTCCGATCCAGGTTAGGTTTAGATCGCCATCTTGGATTTAATTGTGCATGCGATCGGATTCCGATCCAGGTTTTGGTTTAGATCGCCATCTTGGATTTAAATGTGCATGTTAGTAGTTGCTGGTACGGGTGAACACTTCTTGGCGTAGTAATGCAAGACGTGGTTTCTTGCCGTTCTTTCGTTTCCCCTCTCCTACAGAGATGAACATATATGCTTGCCTCTTTGGTTGTTGCTGTTCATTGTTTCACGGAAAACGTGACCAAGCTGGGTACTTGCATATACCTTGCTTCGAAAAGTTTTAAGAATTGTCTGTGATATTGCCGTTCGATTGCATTGAAGTTCAAGCTACTGCAGGAAGAATCTTTGCTGACGGATATGTGGGTGCTGTGTTTCCAGAAGATCATGCGTGCATAGTCAGATTCAGATTGAAGTTTGCATGGTTTGCACGGAGAAGTTGGTTTGCATCTGATAGGTAACACTCATTGGATCTACCATTTTCTAGAAAATTACAATTTTTTGTCATTATGGTCCCAAAATTTGGATGAGGTGACCTACCTATGACTATGAAAGGTCACCTAAAGTAAGTCCTAATACAAATTTGCATCTAATAATTATCTAAGATTAAACTGTATTAAATTACAAAGATATGCCATTGTAAAAAAATCTAGAGTGGATTGAAATAAGAGCTAACATAGCTCAATCAAAGTTTCAACTAATTGAACATATGTTGAACACTAAATGGAGAAGTAGGCCTGGATGACGAGCTCAAAACTCGTGAGCTAGCTCAGCTCGACTCGACTTGATAGATTTTTTTAATGAGCTAAGCAGCTATTTTTGCTCATTTCATTAACGAGCTGGCCCAAGCTAGCTCGCAAGCTCCTCACGAGCTAACTGAGTTATGGGGCCATGGGAGCCTAGCTGAAACTATCCAAAGTACTATCCATCTACAGTTTAAGATAAAAATAATGTATTTACTATTGGCTTCTATTCTATGATTTTGTCATTGATGTCTGATAATTAGAACAAATAAATATAATTAGAAAACTGTTGATCGGTTGTTGTTTGTGCATGCTCGATGCATATGGTGCATTTTTTTTAGAAGTTTAGAACTTTATAATTGATATAACTTTTGTATTTCATCTATGTCGACGTGGTAATCACATATTTACATCTGGCTTGCGAGCCTAACGAGTTGGCTCGAGCTATTAACGAGTTGAGCCGAGCTGCTATTTTGCTCATTTTATTAACGAGCTAGACTGAGCTGAGTCGAGCCGAACCGAGCCGAGATGGCTCGGGGTCCAGCCCTATGGAGAAGTATGAATGGGGATGAAAGTACATATAGAGCAATTGATAGGCAAAATCTATTGCAAACCACTAAAGTTTACAAAGTACCTATATAGTGTTGGGTTAGGATATAAACAAATGAGAGAGAAGAAAAAACACATAAAAATAATATTAATCACACGTACGTATGTCCCCAAATCGGTCATTATCCACCTGTTTGTAATGCCATATCTCTTTTATAACACATTTGTATGGACTAGTACATACATACAATATATTGAGTAACTACCGGTGCAATAGTAGAGAAAATACCCTATATTTTGAAAACAAGAAATTCATCAACAATGTACTTTGAAGTTTCCAAAAAAAATGAAACCCGGAATATCCGTAACTCATGTCTTGAAATATTTTATTGCAAAAGTTGAGGTTCGGACTATCTAGTATCCAGTGGCGGAGGACAAATCAAAGCTAAGGTATGGCTGAGCTATGCTGATCAACTCCAAACCTCCACTGATGGTGCCCGTGAAGTAAAAATGCACAGATAGGAAGCTGAATGTGGTATATGACAAGGTACTATCGGTAAAGCAAGGTATACCGAGAGCTCCGCCACTGACTGTACCGTTCCCAATTTAGGGTTTGTAAGGTTCAAATAGTGGATTGGGCCCATGTTATGGGTGGGGGGAGGGGGGCACGGGCTTAGGGCAAGTATTATAACTGGTCAAGAGCTGACGAAATCTGAGGTGGCAGCAATAAAAAGCAAGAGAGAGAAAAAAATCGGCGACTTGCGAGACGCCGACGAAAGACGGGCGAAATGCACCACAGTGACCGCTCCCTCAATCCAGTTAGCCCACGTCACAGTATAGAATTTAATATTAACAGGGTCCACCACCACTGCTGATGTGAAGTTTCTTGCAGCCGGCACATGGGCGTATCCATAAACCCTGCTCTTAAGGGCATTTCTGTTTCAGTTCCCTGTTTCGTCGTAGAGATCAAATTAACCGCTATTTTTTTGTTTTTTAACGAAGCTATTTTGGTTTTCATCCCGTATTGATTCTTTGCGCGTGCTGATTTTGCCCTGCCTGCATGAGATCACCAGATATTTAATTTGGGGATTGAATGATTGATTACCCTTTGGTGGGGATTTGTGCCAGCAAGCAGGTGATTAATTGCCGTTTGGTAACGGGCCCGACGTGTTGCAGTGGCAGCCACCCAGCACAGCCATGCTATACACGTGGGTGTGGCTGATGATGTGTCCGCTCTCCGGTGGCCCCAAGTGGGTGCCACGCGGTCGGCGCGCCACGGTTTAAAAGCCGAGAAACCACTCTACTATCCGTATCCCAATCCCCCGAGACCGCTCCATTTTTGGAAGCCCCGGAGAGCGGAGACGCCCAGCGCCCACGCGGCCTCGAGGTCAGCCCTTCCCCTCCTCTGCTCTTATCGTCATCCATCTCTTATATCCGAATAACAATGCACCACCTGCGGGGAACGGGAAGGAGGTTTCCGGGCGAAGCAGCGCCGAGGTTTCTGGGCGAAGCGCCGGCGCCGCGCTGAATTTCCGAGCCACATGCTTCTCGCGTTATCTATTTGCATCTTTCAGTCACAGTTACAAAAATTCTCAGTATGTAGGTACGATGAGCATGATACGTGGATCGATAAATTTAAGCTTCCAGTTGTAACGGGGTATACATCTTCGAAATGTTTGATTCGATGATTGGATCATGATCTCTAAATAATTGGAACGACGTATAGCTATGGAACGTGGATATTCTACTCGGCTAGTATGAAAAATGTCACTACTAGATCGAATCTTTTTACATTTTTCCCCTAATTTGTAACACATTTTTAGACTCCATAAAATAGAAAGAAAAAACGAACTAGGCTGGAGGTAATAGTCTAGTGCTAGTTCATCCAGCCTCATTCACGGAAGCTTCATTGAGCCCAGGCGCCGCCACAGCCATCGCACGATGCGGCGCTGCTTTCCCAACCGTTGCCGCGTCGCCGGTTGCCCACTGATGTCGGAAGCCTCACCGCTGCCCCCAGCGCCCGACACGGCGATGCTCTGGCGAGTTTCAGTTGGGGTGGGAAGGACCTGACCCAAACTCCTGGAGCGCTGCAGGTTCCGTGTTTCTGAATGCGTGCGCGCAGCTCTCTGCTTGCTTTTTTTTTTCATCAGGGGCATTGCCCGAATTTCATTACTTCAAGAAGCAATAAAATTACAGAGCTTAGTGGTTAAACCCCATTTGTAACAGTAGTTTAGAGCGAACAAAAAAGAAAAAAAAAGCTGAAAAGATAGCAGAAACCACCTCGTACAGATAAGCAAGGCGAGTGTTGACGACCAAAGTAATGTAAATTTGATTTCACCATTGCGTAACTCTTATCGAGACGACCAAAATATATACACAAAACGGTCCGATTTGATAGTTATGACTAGAGATGAAAACAGTCGGGATCAGTTAGGAGAATTCCCTATCATTTTTTTTAATTTTTTACTCCGATACGAAAATGGAATCGGAAAGCTGGGTTAGGAAAACAGAATCGGTTATATGAGATATCGAGACATCGGAAACGGAACGCTTCAGGAGTATGCCAATAGCGGTCGGGAACCGGTACTCAAAAATGAAAATAACAATCAAGTAACCACTTCAAATGTTTGAGTCGACAAAAAAATTACAACCATACATAATAGAGTGTCAAATAGTATCGTAGTTTAAAGATAAGTAGATAAATTAACATCATAAACATTAGTGCATTACACAAATCGTAGTAGCACGTAGTCTAAGTGCCTAACGGACAGCAGTTTGGCAAAGACAAATCACAGACAAGTGACAACATATCCAGACTCAAAAACATACAAATCACATCAGTCGACCACCGAAGGGACGACTTGCCTCAACGCTACGGCATCTCGCAACAGCGTAGCGCGCGCGGCACAGAGGCGCTGAAGGGCAGCGGAGGGCCACCGCGTGCATGCAAAGCCTCAGGCTCCCGTGGTGGCGCTGCGTAGGGCGGTAAAGGGACAAAGATTTTGAACTAGAGAATCTAAGAGTCGGGTTCCTAAAAAGGACGCTATTTATACTCCTCCTCCCCGTTATAAGGCTACAGTTATAAGATCAAACTCTCATTTGACATAAGCTATTAATTTTATTTATAAAAATTTCATATGATTGGATTCATAATCAACATAGTTTCATGTTGTGAATCAAAGTGATTAATAATGATAATAATGGTCAAGGTTGTTGAAGAGTTCCACCAGCCTTATAACAGGAGGAGGAGTAAATTTGACTAAAAAATTAAGATCTTGTGGCGGGAAGCCACTAGGACAGACTTACCACCCCTAGCGCTGCGTGCGTTGTGCCACTGCAGCCGTGTGTGGCCGGAGGGGAGAGGGCGAGCGCCAGAGGTGAGGGAGCGCTGCATGAGAGGGAGAGCCAGGTGGGGAGGGATGGCCGCTGGCCGGAGCTAGAGTTTTGACTGTGGATTGGAGGCCTGTCGGAATGGCGACGGGGGGGCACCCACCAACTGGAGTTGAAGCCTCGCAAAAACCATCTCTATTACTGCTTCTCTCCACCCTCTTCTTCCTTCGACCTCCACCGCCCCCTTGTCAACAGCCCCGGCAGCTCCCGCCGTCGCGTCGTGGCGCCCGCCCACCCACCACCGCACCATTCGTTCACCCACAGCCATGCCGCCGGCCTTCTTCTTGCCTCCGCCTCCGGCTACCGCCCATCGGGATCCAGTCTCGCCTCCGCCGCCGGCCGAACCGCTACCACTGCGAGGCCTACGCCGCCTCGGACCACCCTTCTATAGTCGCCCTTCGTGGAAGCCTCCAGAAACCCGAAAACCTAACCCTAGCCACTGCCTTGACCACCACCCCGGCCGGCGGCGACCTCGCCGTCGGCCACTCCTCCCCTCCCACCTCCCACCCCTCGCCGATAGCAGCGGCAGCGGCGAACTCCGGCGAACTGGAGTTGGGCTGCGGGTGGGCCTTGTGCGACGCATCACTTCCCACCCCCGCGCACGACCTTGATTATTACCAGCGCTGGACGCTGGGCATATGGTCTGAGAGTCTCGTGGCCTTTGGGCTGAAATTGTTTGCAGGTTCAATACAAAGTTGTAGACTTGTAGTGTATGTAACTTGGGAGAATACCGAATCGGAAATGAGAATAATTCGGTCGGCAAAATGTCTCAACCAATTACGTTCTCCATTTCACTATTTTTTTCAATTTTTTTCGAATCCGTATTTTACTGAAAATATGGTATTCGATCGGTTTAAACGGTATTCGATGTCAACAGGTACGGAATTTTTTCGTTCTTATTCCGTCCCTAGTTATGATTTCGGAAAGACTTGACTCGGACCGGTCAGATAGGTTTAGACAGTCCAGTCTGAGTTAGGAGTTATATTTTGACACAAAATTTATTAGGGTTTGACTCCTAATGGGGCAAGAACTCCCCTCCCTATAAATATAAATGGCCACGACCAATTGAAGGTGTCCAATAGATAAAAAACACAATCAATCTTTCTATCGTTTTACTTCTGTCTCTCCAAAATCTAACTTTTTCAACTCCGATATGTTGTTATTCCTTCATCTCTGTGACATTTTGAGGACACTTTAGATGGCTTGACGATCTTAGAGCAACTCAAAGTGTGTCTGCCCTAACGGGGTCCCTCCCAGACGGACATTCGTTGGATTCTCCTCGGGCTACCCCAACGAGACCAGTCTGACAGGTCCACAGTACCGGTCTAACCGGTTGGTACAGTGGCATTGGAAGATGTGCCGTTGTGCATATACTGTTTCAATTCATAGGCTACCAGTACTCTGTGGTTTGTAATTTTGCGGCTACACATCCAACTTTTCAGCTATTGCCTAGAAATAAACAATGAATGGTCTTAATGAAAAAAGCACCCATGCAACGTTCGCGAAAAGAAATAGTGAAACACGTGGGAATTTATCTGGTACTCCCTTCATTCTAAATTATAAGACATCTCAAGAATCTTGGAGAGTCAAAACAATCTCAAGTTTGACCAAGATTATAGAGAGAAATATAAAGATTTATGATATCAAATTGATGTACTATGAAAATATAACTAATAAAGAATCTAATGGTACTTAGTTTATATAATAAATATTATTATTTTATTATATAAATTTGGTCAAATATAAAAAAAACTTTGACTCTCCAAGATTGTTGGAATGTCTTATAATTTGGAATGGAGGGAGTGGAGAACATGTTATATTTCAGTTCTTTTTTCCTCAAAAAAAAACTTGAAGCATTATTTCAAAAGAAAACTGGAAGCTCAGTTCTACTTGAAAGTTCAGGTATTGCCGGTTCCCTTTCAAAGAACAAACAAAAACAAGAAGAAGGTTCAATTATTGGAACTTTTTACCTGACTTTTAGTTATCTGACTTGCATAGTTCTCTGAGACTATCCAACTTCCATATGCATGCTGGATGTAATGTTCACCTCTTGTTCTGATTACGAAATTCACAGGTCCCACACGCCCAAAAGATGGCGCTTTTGACATCTCCAGATATCTGCAACTTCATGGCCATCTCACAGAACAACACGCTTCTGCTGAACCAGAGCACAAAACGGCCCCCGCAGCTGAGCTTCCCCAGGAGCACGGCGACACTGCCGGGCTTCAGAGCGAGGCAAGACGTCCGCGTCGCCGCCGTCTACAAGGTGAAGCTCATCATGCCCGGGGGGAAGGAGACCGTGATCAAGGTGCCGAAAAACACCTACATCCTGGACGCGGCCGAGGAAGCCGGGCTCGACCTGCCCTACTCCTGCCGCGCCGGCGCCTGCTCCGCGTGCGCCGGCAAGATCCTGAAGGGCTCCGTCGACCAGCCGGACCAGTCGTTCCTCGACGACGAGGAGATCGACGCCGGGTACTTGCTCACCTGCGTCGCGTTCCCGACCTCCGACTGCGTCATCAAGACGAACCAGGAGAAGGACCTGATTGATCAGTAGCCCGGTGTGGCGGTGTCACTCCCACACTATGAATCACCATACTTCCCTAGTGATGCATTACTCGTATCTGATACTCTGATATATATCCGATACGCCGATACGGAATTAAAAATAAATAAATAAATTCTTGATATGCGTCCGATACTCGCTCATACGCATATCCGGACCCTTTGTGGCTTTTTTTTCTATTTGTGATGTGGTGCATTAATGCAGTAATGTTTAGATAACTACACACTATGCCATTGCTACGTTGTTCTTCTCAAACTTAATTTTATAAATATGTCATCCTCTTCCATACAAAATTATTTATATATTTACATAATTACTAATATATTTATAGAACTCCACACTCAGCTACTGGGGGACCCAATAATATTCAGTACCCGAGCGAGCCAGGCAGCCCACCTGCCCTATTTCCGACAAGGCGCCCTGCTCCCTGGCCCACCATTCGTTTTCCCCGCGTTTCATCTCCCCGCCTCCCGCACAGTGCCGGTCGACCAGCGGCCCACTACCTGATGCGGTTCCCTTTTTCTTTCTCGGAGCGTGCAGTCGGAACACTACCATCCAAGAATGCTGGTTGTATTCGGTTGAGCCTAAAATGTATTTTTTACGAGAAAGCTAAATCATGCCCGGGTATTTTTATCCTCTCTCACATTTTTTTCTACTCTCTCCAACTCCGGCGAGGTTAGGATTCGAGGTTGGGGTTTGGGCTCTAGCGATCTCCATTGCTAGGCTTAGAGAAAGACCGGGGGTGGCAGGCCGGCTCCGCGGAGCTTGCAGACTCGGCCCACTCTAAGATTTGTCCAAAGCACTCTTATATGCTTTTATTTATGGTAATGACTTAAGAACTGCCGGCTGGACGGAAGCGCTCTCATACGGCACCCACGGCACCCACGTGGCCCTGCACGGCCGCACCGCGCGCGCCCTTGAGTGGTCCACCAAAGCCCAATCTTATCTCTTCCCTACCTCATCCTCCTCCCCACGCCGCAGTAGCACACGAACGGCCACCGCCATCCATTTCTGCCCGCCGCCCAAGGGGTCCGGGATGGCGCTCCCCCAGCACCCACGGCCGCGTCCCACACCGCCGCGTCCCGCGCGTGCTCCCGCTCCGCGTGCTGGTGCTGGAGCCTCGACGACGACGCCCCCCCCGCGCTGTTCTGCATCCCCGTACCGCACCACGACGCCGTCGAGCCGCCTCACGATCTCCGCCATTAGCATGAAAAGTAGTACTCGGACTCGAGGTACGCATGGCACGGGGGATGCAGGGCGGCTCGGTGCGGTGGCGGGCTCTCCTCTAGGCAGCAGCGCCGTGGATCCAAGAGGCAGCGGCGCGACTGCCGATCCCCGGCTCGGCGCGCTCCCTCTCCGAGCAGAGGCGTGGGTCCAGGAGGCCGTCGGCATGTAGACCCACGGAGCGGCTCGGGCGCAGGCCCCTCCATGCGGACCTGCAGACCCGGCTTGTTTCTCGGCTCGGCAGCGCGAGGAGCACTTCCAACGGCCCACGTGGAGTTCTCCCAGGTCAGCCGCGGACCCCGCGCCACCGGCGTGGACAGCCGAATCTAATCCGTGGTAGGGTCAGGGGATGGGGCCGCGGCTAGGGGAAGGGGCCATGTAGGAGGCGCCGGGGTACTAGTTGGTCATCGTGGTGCCCAAGCTCTCTCGCGCCGCCACGGTGTGGGTTCCGGCGTAGGGGGAGGGGGGCTTCTGCTCGACGCCGGCATCACGCTGCTGCAGGTGGCACGACCGGTCGCCGAGACCTACGCCTCCATCGACCGCCGCTACGGTTCGTAAGCCTCCAGAGGGTTCTCGCTCCTGGATCAGTGGCGGAGCTTCATTGGGGCCATGGCCCCCTTGGCCAATGAAAATCTCCACCACATGAATAGTAAACAGCTACTGTTCATTACGGTAGCTAAAGGGTAGCCCTCTCCTTCTGAAATTAGAGGTCAAGCTCCGCCAGTGTCTTGGATCCCTCTTCGTTTTCTCGCTTTCTTCGCCATTTTTGTCGAGCACTGTGTTCCTGACGTTGGTTGCTTTCCAGGTGTGACGAAGTCTGAGGCCGTGTTTAGATATTTTGCAAAAAAAAATTGCGATGGAATCTTGCTAATTTGAAGTACTAAATGAAGTCTATTTACAAAACTTTTTGCACAGATGAGTTGTAAATCGCGAGACGAATCTAATGATGCTAATTAATCCATGATTAATTAATAATTAGTGGATGGTTACTGTAGCATCACTGTTGCAAATCATAGATTAAGTAGGCTCATTAGATTCGTCTCGCGATTTACAGTCCATCCATGCAAAAAGTTTTGTAAATAGACTTCATTTAGTACTCTATGCATGTGTCGAAACATTCGATGTGATGTTTTTTTTGCGTTTACGGGGTTTATAGGGTGGGAACTAATTAAGCAGGGCCTGAGAAGGGTATCATGGAAGGGTTCAAGTAGGCATTCTCAGCGCCATGGCCAAAGACGCCAAGGTACCAGGTAACGGAAATTAGACGCACAGGCATTGCATTAGTGTGGTTGCTTCCTCAGGTGGTGATGAATTTTATTTGGAATGTCATTGTAGGAAGATGGGAGGCCATTCCGGAGAATTGTCGTGGCGGAAGCAACCAATTGCACTGATGATGCTTACTTCGAAGAAGTATATCAGGTATTACCCCATCTTGTTCTCAGTCTTATGTTGTAGATATGGTTTGATTAATAAATGCTTTGTTTGTGAATGAAGGTTGATTGGAGTATCTAAGTAGTATTCAAGTGTTCTATGCCTGCTTAAATTAAAGAAATATGTAATCACACATACTACTATGATGAACATGAGCAAGTAATCAGTATTCTGAATATGTTGTTACTGAACAAGTCCATGCGATAAAGTTCACCACTCACAAATACCATTCAATTTTTTCAGTTGAAGGTATGGCTGGGCAAAAAACCCGATACCCGAAGCCCGAACCCGAAAAACCCGAGCCCGAACCCGAAAAACCCGAGCCTGAAAAACCCAAACCCAAATCCGGGTTTCATCCCACGGTACCCGAAATTAGTTCGGGTAATTTGGGTTTTGGGCCACGGTACCCGAAATACCCGAAAAATAGATAAGCCCATTAGCTTCATTGTATTCAGCCCAGCCCACCAACAGTCCAAAACCAAGCCCCCTATCTAACCCTAGGCAGCAGACCGCCAGACACCACCCCCCGCCGCGCCCCCCACTCCCGCGCCGCCGCAGGCCGCAGCCCCCAAACCGACGCCACCAGGACCCCGCGTCGGCGTCGTCGCCCCCACGCGGCCACGCCAGGTCGCCAGCCCCAGCCGCCCACCGCGCCATCGCCCGCCGCCCCATGCCAAACGGCATGAGCAGCGGCTCCCCGCCGCCATCCATCGCGCCGACGAGGCGAGGCCCAGCCGGCAGCCCGGCACCGGTGCTCGCGGCGGCGTCACGTGAGGCCAGGAGAGCGAGCACGGTGGCGGCGGAGGATGGGGAGGGGAGGAGGCGAGATCTGGGCGGGGACGGGGAGAGGACGAGGCCACCGCCCACCGCCCCATCCACACCTCCCCTCGCCGTGGAGCTCAACACCGGCAACGCCCTGTACGCGCTCCTTTCCACGCACCTCCCATGCCTCGCCTTCCTCTCGCGCCGCCTCATCCGCACACGGCACACCATCGCGGACGCCTTCCTCTGCGTGCTCCCGCCCGCATCCCACCTCTTCCTCTTCTCCGCAATTCGGGTTGTCCGGGTAAACCCGAACCCGAACCCGAAATGTCGGGTACCCGAATTTTCGGGTTTTGATTATTTCTAGCGAATTTCGGGTTGCAGTTTTCAGAACCCGAAATTTTGAAAACCCGAAAAACCCGACCCGAAATTTTCGGGTAACCCGAACGCCCAGCCATAGTTGAAGGAAACATTCCATTTTAGGTGTCTAGAATTTTCAAACCCAGGCCGTGTGGATAACGAATGCATTATTTCTATGTTTAGCATTATGCACATGGAGATGCTTGGTGTTTGCCCTGTTAGAGCAGATATGACACTGCATGAGTTGAAGGATGCTGGAGGTCAAGCCCTTGTACTTATTCTATTTTCAGTTCTTGATTTTCAATTTAATTTCTGGCTTTCCACATTCAGGCCTTTATGGGCTTATCTTATTCTACTCTATCAGCAGTACAAATGGCTGACAGTAATGTGTCTCGATTTCAGTTAAGCTAGATGTTGTAACTAACTTTGATACAAGGCTACAAAAATTACTAAGGACCTCAAATTCAGTAATTCACTTGAGCTTGAATATGATTTATATTTTACATATATACATATATTATTTGCGAGTAATGATTATATGTTAATAGATCTTGAGCTCTCCAGGTTTGATGCCATTGTGGCACCATCAGAGGTTGGTACTTTACAACCTACTACCGAAATCTTTAAGATAGCATTAGGTAGATACATTAATTTTAGTACTTTACGATAGGCATTTTTGTTATAAGCATTTTAGTACTTTGCAACGGGCTTATTTTGTCAAATAGTAGAAGTATTTTCAATACTTTTCTTTAGAAAATTAAATCAATTACTAGAAACATTTCATTACTTTCCAATGGGCAAATACATCAAATACTAGAAGCATTTTAGTACTTTCTAGTAGGCAAATATATCAAATACTACAAGCATTTTCAGAACTAGAAACTAATATTAGTAGGAATTTGGCAACAATATGGGCTATAATAGTTTTTTTTCAGAAGGTTACATGCGGCTTTTTGCATACTCGGCTTTTTGCATACTCAGCTATAGAAGCTAATGAGTCATTATGTGCCAACTGTTGTAGCATAAAGTATTGCAGTATGGACAATTGATGCACATGTAGGAGCAACTGCATCAACATTTAGTGTATCCATGCTAAGCATTTTATATTGAATTTACAAGCATTTTTCCAACCCTAGCTTATGTAGCAACTTTTGTGTTCTTATGATCTAGCAATTTTTTCTATACTAATTTAGTTACTGCTTGGTACTTGGTGTTAAGAGTAGGCTCACGCAGACCATGCTGCAACCAATCTATGCTTTTTTGAGTTTACTATATAATTTTTTGTGGTAGAAGGTATGCAGTTTTAGCAAAACTCATAATCATTTTAGTTAGGTCGGTTGTGTCTTTTTTTCAGTCTTGTATAGGCATTTTAATTAGATACACCAGGTAGTTCTTCAGCTTATCCAGCTTACTTATGTGCTATATGCTATCTGTAGTCCTATTTTTCTCATTATATGGCAGGTCATTCATTCTTTTGTTCAGCACTCGATGAATGCGTTTTAACCCTCTTGGCACCCACTCAGTACTAAAATCTGTAGGGATATGGGGATGCAAAACAAAATTTTTCTCCCTATAACACGATCTACTGCTGTTATAGATCACGAGATTACCACTAGACGCGCGGATGCGGAACTTCTGTCGCGCGTCGATGTAGCCGAACAGATGTAGCCGGCAGTGTAGTTGCGAGAACCTCCTCACGTGCGGCTCGTCCTTGTGCAGCAGATGCGGCACCTCCAAGGTATCCACACGTACGAGAAGAAGCGTCGCGATCCGGACTGCTAGGTCTGCGATGGCGACCTAGGGCTTGGCGCACGGGAGAGGGGGCGGCTACTGTAGCATGGTACTGTTCACGGGTGCGGTACTGTAGCGCGGGTGTACTGTAGCGGTGGCCAAGAAAAAGCTAGGGTTAGCCTTGGGTGCCCCCCCTTCCCCTTGCTTTTATAGCCCCTGGGCGCTCCCTTAGGTGGGCTCCTCTTGGGGCGCCCCTTTGGGCTTGAGAGGGCCATTAGTGCACCTAAGCCCAGTCTAATTTGGATCTCATCCTTATCAGGCTTCTTTTCCAGAAGTGTGTGATACTATGGGCTCACATGCGAATAGACATGGCCCGAGTACTCTTACTCGGCCCAATAGTAGACAGCGGCCTCTAGCAAGACATATCAACTCCTATACGCACGCAAAGATCATATCAGATGAGCCGTGACAATGTCATATACATGTTGTTCCTTTTGCCTCACGATATTTGGTCTAGCTCCAAGCCAACCGCTCTTTCTCGATCCTGTGATTCGAAATCCTTTGTTAACTCTTAACCCCAGCATGACCATGCATTTCCTGATCCGAATCACTCGAGGGGCCCAGAGATATCTCTCTCTTGTAGAGAGGGGCAAATCTCATCTTGACCGACTATGTCTTACAGCATGCTTCTTGACAGACCCGAAAGCCACATTTATGACTACCCTGTTACGGTGCAGCGTTTGATGGCTCCTAAGTAAGTCGGTTCACATCTTGAGTACATACGACGATCTCAGGTCTTAGGACACAGCGTACATATTGTGTAATGAGAAATCACCATCTCTCGTGTTGGGTCAGTTCAGACTCATGTCCCATATGAGCCCACATTATTAGTTTGACATCTACATGTACATGACTTGTGAAACATAGTCATCAACTAATACATATGCTAGTCTAATATCCATGTGTATCCTAACATGAACTCCGACTAGGAACAGCTTTAGAATAACCATACAAGTAAAGAGTCTCACAGACAATTCACATAATTGTCAATCAATACAAGTTGCCTTTCATGGATATTCAAGGAACACTTCATTAATTATGAATACAAGGAAATATGATCATCTCTATGATTGCCTCTAGGGCATATTTCCAACAGTCTCCCACTTGCACTAGAGTCAATCTAGAATGTATCTTATACCCATTGCTCTTGTGTGCGCCTCATGCTTGGGCTGCGGGAGTGGCTTCGTCAACGGATCTGAGACATTCAAATCTGTTTGTATTTTGCATATCTTAATTTCACCATGTTTGATGAACTCTCGAATGAGATGAAATCACCGCATAACGTGTTTACTCTTCTGGACTGCGCAATAGCCCCACTGTTGTCACAGTAAAGGTCCAACGGACTGGACGCATTTGGAAACACACCAAGCTCAATAAGGAACTTCCTTATCCAAACACCTTCCTTCGCAGCTTCCGAAGCTGCGATGTACTCGGCTTCCGTTGTAGAATCGGCTACGGTCTCCTGCTTGGAACTCTTCCAGCTTACAGCACCACCATTCATTGTGAACACATAACCTGATTGGGACTTTGAATCATCTTTGTCGGTTTGGAAACTAGCAATCGGTTACCCGTTACAACGAGCGTCCTCACCTCCATAGACAGAAACACATCCTTAGTTCTTCTCAAGTACTTAAGAATGTTTTTCACAGCTGTCCAGTGACCTTCACTTGGATCAGACTGGTATCTGCTCGTAACACTTAGAGCATAAGAAACATCCTGGGCGTGTACTTATCATTGCATACATAATAGATCCAATTGCCGAGGCATATGGAACTTTGCTCATGCGCTCCCGTTCATCAGCCGTCCAAGGACACTGAGTCTTGCTAAGGTGTATGCCATGTGACATAGGCAAGAACCCTTTCTTTGCCTCCTCCATGCTAAACCGCTTTAGCACTTTGTCAATATAAATATCCTGGCTTAATTCTATAAATCTTTTCGATCTATCTCTATAGATCTTAATTCCCAAAATGTATGCTGCTTCCTCTAAATCCTTCATCGAAAAACTATTTTTCAGTCTTTATGGAATCAAGCATAGGAATGTCATTTCCAATCAACAGTATGTCATCCACATACAGGATTAGAAATGCAACAGAGCTCCCACTTGCCTTCTTGTAAACACAAGCCTCTTCTTCATTTTTAATGAAGCCAAACTCTTTGACTACTTCATCAAAACGAATGTTCCAACTCCGAGATGCTTGCTTCAATCCATAAATAGATTTTCGAAGCTTGCATATTTTTCCAGCATTGGTCGGATCGACAAAACACTCGGGCTGCATCATATCCACGTCCTCGGTCAGGTTTCCATTCAGGAAAGCTGTCTTGACATCCATCTGCCATATTTCATAATCGAAATGTGCAGCAATAGCTAGAATAATCCGAACAGATTTAAGCATCGCTACGGGCGAGAACGTCTCGTCGTAGTCAACTCCTTGAACTTGTTGAAAACCTTTCGCAACAAGTCGAGCTTTATGGATGTGAACATTTTCATCCATATCTTTCTTCTTCTTATAGATCCATTTACACTCTATGGTTTTTACACCATCTGGCGGGTCAATCAAGTTCCAAACTTGATTTTCTTTCATGGACTCTATTTCGGATTCCATGGCCTCTTGCCATTTTACGGAGTCAGGGTCTACCATTGCTTCTGCATATGTCACAGGCTCATCATTGTCCAACAATAATAATTCTCGCGCTTGGCGGAGCCTTGCCGACCTTCGTGGTTGTGGCTGTGCTTCTTTTGCTATAGGCGGGTCAACTTGTTCAGCTACATTAGCATCACTTGTAGAGTCAAGACCTATTGGCTCATCTCGAACTTCTTTGAGTTGCATTGTCCTTCCACTTTTCTCTCCTTTGAGAAACTCTTTCTCTAGGAAAACTCCGTTCCGAGCGACAAACACTTTGCCCTCCGATTGGTTGTAGAAGTAATACTCTAAAGTTTCCTTTGGGTATCCCACGAAAATGCACTTATCCGATTTGGGTGTAAGCTTGTCCGACTGGAGACGTTTGACAAATGCTTCACAACCCCAAATTTTCAGAAAAGACAAACTGGAAACCTTTCCAGTCCATATCTCATATGGTGTCTTGACTACGGATTTAGATGGTACCCTGTTTAGTGTGAAAGCTGCTGTTTCTAGAGCATAACCCCAAAACGATAATGGTAAGTCCGACTGGCTCATCATCGATCAAACCATGTCCAACAAAGTTCGATTACATTGCTCGGACACACCGTTCCTCTGAGATGTTCTAGGCGGCGTAATTTGTGGAACAATTCCGCAACTCTTCAGATGATTACTAAACTCGCGTGGCTCAGATACTCGCCTCCACGATCAGATCGCAAAGCTTTAATCTTCTTGCCACGTTGATTTTCAACTTCATTCTGAAATTCCTTGAACTTTTCAAAGGTTTTAGATTTATGCCTCATCAAGTAGACGTAACCATATCTACTCAAGTCATCAGTAAAAGTTATGAAGTATTGGAATCCTCCTCTAGCAGTCGAGCTCATAGGTCCGCACACATCAGTATGTATGAGTTCCAGCAAGTCTGATGCTCTCTCTGGAAAACCTGTGAATGGCGTCTTGGTCATCTTGCCCAGCAAACAAGCTTCGTATGTCTCATATGATTCAAAATCAAACGAAGTTAGAAGTCCATCCGCATGGAGCTTCTTCATGCGTTTCTCGCTTATATGACTGAGACGACAATGCCACATGTAGGTAGGATTCAAATCAGTAAGCCGATGCCTTTTAGCAATTATATTACAGACAGGTGAATCATCAAGATTTAGAATAAATAGCCCATTCTTAATGGACGCCAGAGCCACAAACATGTTATTCTTAGAGATCACACAACCATTGTTTTCACTCGCAAAAGAATAACCATCCTTCATCAGACATGAAGGAGACACAATGTTTCGACTCAAACTTGGAACAAAATAACAATTATTAAGCTCCAAGATAAATCCTGACGATAGGTGTAGTTGCATTGTCCCGACGGCCAAAGCAGCAACTCTTGCATTATTGCCGACACGGAAATCAACTTCTCCTCTTTCAACGCTCCTAGTCTTGGTCATTCCCTGCATCGTGTTGCAAATATGAGCAACCGATCCGGTATCAAATACCCAAGAATTGACATAAGAGTCAGCGAGAAATATGTCTGTAACATGAATAGCAAGCGTACCTGAGGTTGAAGAATGGTTCTTCAACGAAGCGAGGTACAGTTTGCAATTCCTTTTCCAGTGTCCTGGCTAGTGACAATGAAAGCACTCTTTGTCTGCAGCTGGTCTAGGTTTAGCCTTGGGAGTTGGGTTCGGTTTGGGGTTCACAACCTTAGCCTTGCCCTTCTTCTTCCAAGAAGAACCTTTCTTTTTGAAGGTAGGCTTATTCTGGACAGCCATCATCACATGGCCGCTGTATGTGCTCTGCTTTATGTCACACTCTGCTGTCTTGAGCATGCCACACAGTTCATTCAAGCCCTTTTCAGCCCCGTGCATATGGTAGTTCGAAATGAAGTTCCCATAGCTCGGCGGTAAAGAAGCAAGAATGAAATCAGTGGCCAACTCTTGGCCAAGTGGGAAGCCCAGCTTCTCCAACCTCTGTGTGTAACCAACCATTTTGATCACATCTGGTCCCACTGCTACGCCTTCTGTAAGTTTGTATTCGACAAAGGCCTTGGACACATCGAACCTTTCAGTCCTGGCCTGAGTCTGGAACATATCCTGAAGCGCCACGATCATATCGTGCGCCTCATGGTTTATTTCGAACTGCATATGCAGCTCGGGTTCCATGCAAGCTAGCATGAGACAACTCACTTCAAGATTGTTGTCACATGCTTTCTTGTAAGCATTCTTTGCAGCAGCAGGTGCATCATCAGCAGGCTCTTCTGGTAATGGGGTATCCAGAACATCTTCCTTTTTCTCAGCCCTGAGAACAATTCTCAGGTTACGAATCCAATTCGTATAATTAGTCCCATTTAGTTTGTCCTTCTCAAGGACCGAACGCAATGAAAATTGTTGGTGGTTTCGTACCATTGATCTACAATGAAATAATGCAAAATACTAAGACAAACATATTGATGATGGAGTAAATCATATTAAACAATTTAACAGAATCTACTCCCACTAAAATCAATATCCCTCCATTGATTCTTAGTTATTCAAGACCCACAACTATCAAGTCGACTAGTGAGCTTTAGCATCACCGCTAGAGGACAAGGTAGATCGTAAGCAACTCTTTGCTAATCATATCTCATATGACTCTTGTTGTTGGGTGACATCTCATGTCTCGGCGCCCAACCTTTATGCCCCAAGGTCCTTAACCGTTAAGCTAACCTTGTCAAGCTAACCAACCCTTATGCCTGTAAGTATCCGATACGAACCTGCCTAGCCAAGGAAAACTGGTGGCACCCTAATTTCATAGACCCACCACCAATCGTACAATGGCATGGGACAATGCAAGGTTTAGTTCGTAGGGCATGATAACTCGAAATTTGTGAGGGATCAATCGTTCTACTTCTACCATATGCGTCGCACGTAGTAGTAGAACAACGTGAATAACATATGACGTGATACGGTACAACCATCATCACTAACAGATCTCCATCATCATGGGATCCATCTACCAGGCACCAAGATCTCCATCTCCATGCTGGTACATCTTTGTCATCCACGTCGTGATGATGTCCTCCATGACTAATACAAACTATTACTCTTAATAGCTAGTAAAAGATTACATCTTGGATCAAATCATCACATGTTGGCACGCAGGCCATTACATCAAATGTAACAATTCATATGGCTCCTGCCGAATTGTCAAACTCACGACACGCAGGTCATGAAATAATTACACACATGCATCACATACATATATGGGCCATACAAATCACAATATCCTGCAAAACAGAGTTAATCGATTCCAACGTCTAAACTTGAATCGCTGAAAACTCGATCTTCCCGGCTAAATTTCGCAAATCTAATTTCGGAAAAAACAGCAACGCTGTTTGAATTCATGTGTAAAATTTTCTGTAGATGAATTTTCATATAAAAATTGCCTCGATCCGAGTTCGTATGCAAAAGTTATGGCTGTTTTACCGAACAACATGTTTTTGCCTCTCTTTTCCAACTCGATTAGCAGATCCAATCTGCCCTATGCATCACATGCATCTAGCGAACCATCCTGGGTTTTGATTCGATCAATCTCATTGATCTCCTCCTGCTGCGACTGGGTTTACGTGTGTCACTTAACTCAGGTGGCGGAAACCCGACCGGTATGAGTTATTCGTCACACGACCATCGCAGCGAGAATACGAAACAGGATTACGGTTTCATCTACAACACACATATCTCCATATGCACACATCACGAACCTATAACCAGCAGTAACGGCTCTGATACCACTGTAGGGATATGGTGACGCAAAATAAATTTTTTCTCCCCATAAATAGGATCTACTGCTGTTATAAATCACGAGATTACCACTAGACGCGCGGATGCGGAACTTCTGTCGCGCGTCGATGTAGTCGAACAGATGTAGCCGGCAGTGTAGTTGCGAGAACCTCCTCACGTGCGGCTCGTCCTTGTGCAGCAGATGCGGCACCTCCAAGGTATCCACACGTACGAGAAGAAGCGTCGCGATCCGGATTGCGGTACTGTAGCGCGGGTGTACTGTAGCGTGGGTGTACTGTAGCGTCGCCAAGAAAAAGCTAGGGTTAGTCTTGGGTGCCCCCCCTTCCCCTTGGTTTTATAGCCCCTGGGCGCTCCCTTAGGTGGGCTCCTCTTGGGCTCCACCTTGGGCGCCCCCTTTGGGCCTGAGAGGCCCATTAGTGCATCTAAGTCTAGTCTAATTTGGATCTCATCCTTATCCGACTTCTTTCCCTTAAGTGTGTGACCCTATGGGCTCACATGCGAATAGACATGACCCGAGTACTCTTACTCGGCCCAATAGTAGACAACGGCCTCTAGTAAGACATGTCAACTTCTATACGCACGCAAAGATCATATCAGACAAGCCGTCACAATGTCATATACATGTTGTTCTTTTTGCCTCACGATATTTGGTCTTGCTCCAAGCCAACCGCTCTTTCTCGATCCTGTGATTCGGAATCCTTGGTTAACTCTTAACCACAGCATGGCCATGCATTTCCTGATCCGAATCACTCGAGGGGTCCAGAGATATCTCTCTCTTGTAGAGAGGGGCAAATCCCATCTTGACCGACTATGTCTCACAGCATGCTTCTTGACAGACCCGAAAGCCACCTTTATGACTACCCTGTTACGGTGCAGCGTTTGATGGCTCCTAAGTAAGTCGGTTCACATCTTGAGTACATACGACGATCTCAGGTCTTAGGACACAGCATACATATTGTGTAATGAGAAATCACCATCTCTCGTGTTGGGTCAGTTCAGACTTATGTCCCACATGAGCCCACATTATTAGTTTGACATCTACATGTCCATAACTTGTGAAACATAGTCATCAACTAATACATGTGCTAGTATAATATCCATGTGTGTCCTCACATAAACTCCGACTAGGAACAGCTTTAGAATAACCATACAAGTAAAGAGTCTCACAGACAATTCACATAATTGTCAATCAATACAAGTTGACTTTCATGGATATTCAAGGAACACTTCATTAATCATGAATACAAGGAAATATGATCATCTCTATGATTGCCTCTAGGGCATATTTCCAACAAAATCTCCATAGGCAAATTTCATATTAGCAAATTTCTATATTAGAAAATTTCATATTAACCCTCTTGGCATGGTTTCATATTAGCAAATTTCTATATTTGAATAGGAAAAATATAAGGTATCATAGGCAATAACATGGTTTTTCATATAAGCTGTAGAACTCCCTTGTTTTTTGCTTAGTACCACACATCTGCCCAATGTAGGTGTTGACCAACTCTCCTCCATAATTTGCTACATTTGGTGTGTTATCAGCGTTTTTATATGCACATTTGGGGTGATTTCAACTAAATTATTGCCAACTCTAGCTAAATTGTTGCTAACTTCAGCTACATTATATTGTTGTCATTGTCATTTTACTCCCTCCCCTCCCCTCCCTCCCTCTCCAAGGACTCGCTGAGTGCAATAGGGAGCATTGGTATCTGAATCATCTAGAAAATCATAATCAAACTCGGGTGAAAGCTTGTTTAAATCTATTTTAAGTTTCCTGCACATACCATTTTCAGCAAGTCACAAAACTGAGTAGACAGTAGGGGCACATGAGCATTTTTACATGCATCAAAAGGCAACTAAATATGCATCATCAGGCAATAATGTATTATTAAAATATGTAGTTCTGTTATTTTTTCCTAGGCAAATCTTTGTGTCTCTTTTCAATTTTCTAGTTTTGTTCCTGATTTTCAATCTTACAGGTATGCATCTACAACAGAGGAAATTTTTTGGGGAAGGGGGAAGCAATGAGGTGGATCCAGCACATCTGTCTAGATACACACATAGTTTAGTTTTTGCACTTCTTGCAACTTTGTAACACAAGATCAGCATTTTCTATTTTTTGTTCCTGGTTTCAATCTTTGTTGTATGCTGGTAGCTTTGAAATTTTGTTAATGATTAGAATTTAGATGGGTGAAAATACTTTCGGATATGTTCTAATTTGCTTACTGGTTCTGAAAGCTTTGTTTATGGGATCCCAAAAGTTGTTTTTTTATTGCACTAGTTGAAACATCCAGAAGCAAGCAAATTAGGAGGGGGCGGTAGTGCATATATGATCCTTGACGGAAACATTAGCTTTGAACAGTGCTAGCTTTTCCCCTGATGTGCCAGCTTTTTGCCAGAAAAGGAAAGGTTGCCCTACCTACCTATATTCTTTGCAAAAGTGAAACAGCCGTACGACTAGCCTAAATTACGGCCGGCCGTATTTTTGCCACCTTCTTTATTTATTACTCCTGGAAAAGTAGCTACTAATTATTTTCTAACTTACAACCACTGATAATTGAATTGAGAAGATAAAAAATTAGAAATTAAAATTTTTTATAAGACTAAGGGTCTATTTAGAGGGGCTAAAGTTGAGTCCTAAATTTTAGCATCTATTAGCACTCATACCTTAACTAATGTTTTTAAGTCTTTGCTAAACCTTAGCCCACTACTCTATTAGCACTCTTGTTTGGATACACTCGTGCTAAAAGCATTTTCACCCATTAGCACTTGGATCCAAACAGGATCTAAATTGACTTAGAGTCTGTTTAGACCCAAGTGCTAATATGTGAAATTGCTAAACTTTGGTACTAGCTCGTCCAAACAGGAGTACTAATAGGACGGGCTAAACTTTAGTCAAGACTCAAAAGTTAGCATATGTATAACTATAAGTGCAAGTATATGCTAAAATTTAGTATTCAAGTTTAGCTTCTCTCGAACACACCCTTATTCACTAATATATCAAAAGAAAAAATTTTATTGGACCATCCTAACTAGAAATCCTAAATTCGCCACCGGAAGGAGGAGGTGGCGCCTAAGGCAGCGGTGGCAGCTGACTAGGAGGTGAGCACGCGGGAGAGGCTGAAGCGGCACAGGCGGGAGATGGCCGGGAGGGTGTGGGTGCCGAGGTGTGGGGGGCAGGAGACGCTGCTCAAGGACTAGGTGGACTGCGCCGTCTTTGACCGCCCGCTGGTGCCGACGGGCCTGCACACGGCGCGCTGGGCACTCATCGCCGAGTGCTGCACGCGCCCCCCGGACCGGACGTCGCCGGCCTCCTCCGCCGGATCCAGCCTGCTGCGGGTGCCCAAGGGCTGCTCCTGATCGAGTGATCCTCCTATCTACCTTCCATTAGCTACTATCTAGCCTGGATCAATAAGCTTCTCTTTTTTCTTTATTAGCTCAATAATTAAGAGATCCTTCTTGTTTCTTGAGTTGTGAGAAGGTCTATCTAGTCTCTCGTGTTTAATTTCTGAATTCTGATCACCATGTAAATTACAAACAAACTTGATTAGCTTACCAATACCGCTGATAACTATCTGTTTAAAGTGATCGATGAATGCATTCTTCTGTTTGTTGCTTGTTCGACATCGTTTTGAATTTTTTTGTGCAGCTGTCATTGCTTACGGTTACTACCGTATATTCGTATGTACGGACGAGGCTTTGATTTTGTTATAGTTCATGCCGTTGATTGATTTTGTTTTGAATTATCTTGGATTGCAGGTGAGGATCGGATTGCAGGTTAATGAGTCTATAGCCGTTAATGAGTCTTCCCCGCGCGATCGGATTTCAGATTAGGTTTAGATAGCCATCTTGAATTTAATTGTGCATGTTAGTAGTTGCAGGTACTCAGGTGAACACTTCTTGGCGTAGTAATCCAAGACGTGGTTTCTTGCCGTTCTTTCGTTTCCTGCCTCTCCTACAGATGAACATATATATTCTTGCCTTTTGCTTGCCTCTTTGGCTGTTGCTGTTCATTGTGCGTTTCTCTTTTCAAGGAAAACTTAACCAAGCTGGGTTATATACCTTTCCTTTGAAAAGTTTTAAGAATTGTCGATGTGATATTGCCGTTCTTTCATTGAAGTTCAGGCCTTGTTTAGTTGCAAAATTCAAAATTCCAAATCTATCATATCGAACAAAAATCTTACATGCATAAAGTATTAAATCTAGACGAAATAAATAAATAATTGCATAGTTTGCTTGTAAATTATGAGACGAATCTAATGTGCCTAATTAGGCCATGACTAGACACTAAATTGCTACAATAATGGCTACAGTAACCATGTGCTAATGACTGATTAATTATGCTCATTAAATTTGTCTCGTAGTTTACAGACGAGTTATGTAATTAATTTTATGATTAGTCTATATTTAGTACTTAAAATGTGAAAAAATTCTATTTCAAAAACTTTACACCCCGCAACTAAACGAGGCCTCAAACTACTGCAGGAAGAATCTTTGTTGACGGATGTGTGGGTGTATTTCCAGAAGATCATGCGTGCATGGTTGATTCAATGTGATCGTGGACCAAGGTGTGCCACCAAATCCTGTCCACCACTGTACTTCGTTTTGAAGGTGGAAAGAAGCCATGATATCTCCTTTGATCCAAATTAGTAAAAGTAACATGCTCTTTATTAGGTTATAAGCAGCCGGTAGTCTCTGAACTCTAAAACTCCGATCCAGAGAGAAAAAAAAATACAAAGTGCATAGCTAGTTTGTGAACATACTGTTAGTAGAATTATCGACCATCAACATATGGGTCCACGGTAACAATAACATTTAGGGTGTGAAAAAATAAAGGGACCCTAATATATATCAAGAAGAAAATTCTCAAAAAAAGATTTGTAACTTTCTAGATGACCACAGATGTCTGAAATATATCATTTTAGAACAAAAAACAAGATAGCTAGCATCTAACTATTACAAATTTTCATCCACGTTAATCCTCACGGGACGTGCTAGAAAAATTACTAGATATAAACTCTAAAAATGTAGAAATATCAGCCAACAATTCGGTATATACCCTATCACCATTAATAATAACACTCATTGAATCTACAATTTTTTTTGCCATTATGATCCCTAAATTTCCATCTAGATTACCTACATATGCCATTATGAAAGGTCACCTAAAATAACCCCTAATACACATATGCATCTAATAATTACCTAAGATTTTTCTCAATAAACCTATAAAACTGCATTAAATTACATGGAAATGCCACAATAAAAAACAAAAGATCTACAGTGGATTGAAACAAGAGCTAACGTAGGCACATAGCTCAAGCAAAGTTTTCAACCAATTGAATATATGTTGAACACAAATGGAGAAATATGAATGGGAATGGATCGAAGTACATATAGAGTAATTGATAGGCAAAATCTATTGCAGGCCACTAAAGTTTACAAAGTGCCTATATAGTTTTGGGCTCGGATATAAACAAATGAGAGAGAACAAAGAAATATAAAACCAATTCTAATCAGATGTATGTCCCCAAATCCATCATTATCCACCAATTTGTAATGCAGTATCTCTTTTGTAATACTATGTCTCTTGAAATTGGTAAGGAGCCCCGTATTGATGGACTATATAGTACATACAATATATTGAGTAAATACCGGTGCAACTGCAGCGAAAAGACCCTATATTTTGAAAATAGTAAAATTCATCAAAAATGTAGTTTGAAGTTTCAAAAAAAAAGAAACCTGGCATATCTGGAAGTCATGTCCTGAAATATTTTGTCCCAAAAGTTGAGGTTCAGACTATCCGCTATCTTTTATAATCTTTTATACAGTTCCCCATTTGCATTTGGGGTTTTTGAGGTTCAATCGGGTCAGACGTGTTGCAGTGGCAGCCAGCCGGACGCGGACCAGCCCAATGCTATTTCCTCCTACGATCCAACGGGCCGACGCCGCGAGCCCATTGTTGGGTGGTGGCAGCAGCGGTTTTTTCTTTTTTATATTTAAAAAAAAATAAAATTTCAAAAATATATGTCCGTTTTGAAATATTTCAAAAATATACCCCGGTCACCCTCCCATAGGGCGACAGGCCCAAAGTGTAATTTTTTCTTCAAATTTGCAACGAAATCCCTGGAGGAAAAAAAAGGGGGGCTATCGCCCCCCCCCCCAACGGGCGACAGGGTCCTGTCGCCCGTTGGGGGGGGCGACAGGCCCTTTTTTTTTCGGGCGACAGGCCCTTTTTTTCCAGACATTTTTTTTCAGGGACCTATTTTGAGCTATTCGAGCGTGTATTCGTCATCATCGTCGGCAAGATCTCGGCCGCTAACTCCTACCGCACGTAACTTGTCCTTCATTAAATCACGGGAAAAAATCGCAAGAACTTCCCTTATTTCACGAGCATTATGGAACCCACAAACATAATAAGTTCACATCAATAATATCTATAGAAACAAATGACAAGTAACCTACCACAATCATAAACATCGGATACAAATAAGCGGTCCACAGCTATCTCATTACAAATAAACATCAGATACATCTAACCACCCCTAGGGCGTCGGACCCTCTTAGCCCTCTGCTGGGCACGGACATGGCCCTCGGAGTAGGTGAGAACATCCGGAGACCTCACCTGTCGCTCAGGACGCGCAAGGGGCTGCGGTGTCTGCTGCTGAGAGATCCCAAGTGGTGCTCCTCCTAGCTGTGAATACCCCCAAGACATCTGGGTCACCTTACGCGGCAGGCTCTTCTGGAGACAAGCTGTCGAAGTCGTCTAAGGTGAAGGTCTCGTTATCTGGTCGAAAGGAGGAAGAAGAAGGTCCGGCGCCCGCATCGGGGTAGAATCCTACGCAAAAAATGTGGATGTTAGCGTACGCTCATATATTTTGTCATGACATGTAGAAACCGAAATACGAAACATAAACTAACCTGTGTAGGCCGGTATCTGTGGCCCCGGTACCATCCCTGGATACGGTCCGCCAACTGGTGTTGTCCCTTTAAACATTCCAGTATGGCCGAACGCAGTAGCTGGATCGTATCCTGTATGTGATATTAGTAAATATGTAGGAACACTTGATCTAATTTTAAAGAGATATGTACGTTACCTGCACTTGGGAAGAACTGCGACGTCGGCCCGTGCATGGTCGACGGACACGGGAACGACGACGAGGCCTGAGACGACCCGTGGCTGTCTTCGTACTGCACACGGCTTCCGAAGTTGTGCACTACCTAACGCAACTGATCACGCTGCCTCGACCATGCCTCTGTCTGCTCAAACTGGGTCATTGGGGATCCGGCACGTACCCTCGTCAAGTAAGTCGAGCAGTCCGTCTCCATCATGTTGCAAAGGCGAAGCTGCATCAATTCAGTAAAGGTACAGTTACAAACACATGAATTATCTTATGAATATGATTATATATATATATGCAAATATGATCAAGAGACTCACCGCGCCAGCTAGTGTCTCCACGTGGTGCCGGCCATAGCCATCCTGAGGCCTCGCCTGGTGTGGCTGCGGGTGAGTGTCAACAAAAACCAGACGAGCCCGAGTCTGGGGCAAGTACCAGGTGAGGTAAGTCCTAAAGGAGCTGTCTGTGTGTGGTCCTGTTGGATGGACCAAGAGCTCGTCTGCCTGTTCCCATTGGTCCACCCACGGCTGGATCTTGGTGAGCCAATCATCAGAGCACGTCAAGCCACTCCTTAACAACCTACAAAGTGGACCACGAAGAATCGTTAGATTCGACACGAATGTATGAGCCAAGTTCATTCATAATTACCTGTGGTCCTGGCGACTGACACGCTCCAACGCGGTGGGCACCGGAAACTCCTGGCGCTGCCCAAACTGTCTCCTGACTCTCCAGGGGCAATATGCCTCAACCGCGATGTCATAAACCAGGACGGCGGAAGTAAGCCACAGGCTCGCATTCGCGGAGCAGTGCGAAGACAGGCCTGCTGGTGCACGGGTAGCCACAGCCTCTGGGCTGTAAGGCTCCCAGACAACGTCCTCGAGCGTCAGCATGTCGAGCTCCGAAACAAACTCAGGATATGCGCGTCTAACCCGCGCATGTGCCCAGGACCTCTGCATTCCGAATAAGTAAAATTAAAATTGCGCTAATACATCATGTAACAATGAATAACAAAATTAGATTTGTTGCGAACGTACCTGACGCCAGATCCAGATAGTTCCCATAGTGGGCCTCTCGTCCTCCTCGTCGCCGTACATGCCTCCGTGGTAAGGCTCGTGGCTGACAAAGGGCCGACCAACGGCTAGCCTCTCGTACGACCAAAGCTGTAGCAGTAGTGGGCACCCTGACAGGATAGCGTTCCCATGTGTCTTCATGCAGCCGTCACAGAGTCCACGGTAAGTGGCTGCAAGTATCGCCTCACCCCAGCTGTAGGGCGGTACGTCCTCGTCCGCATCCGCAATCTCCCGTGCATACGGAAGGAGAATCCTATCGACCGAGTTGCCATGAGTGTTGTTGAACATGATGTAACCAAACAACCAAAGTAGGTACGCCTCCAGCGATCTGGTCACACTGTACTCGTCGGCATCCGCAGCCAACAGGGCAGGCTGCATAAACAATTAAGATTAATGGTTTCAACTATCAATGGAACATGTGAATTGTAACAATTAAATTTATATATGGAATGAATACGTACTGTAAACTGTAGGAACCAGGTCTTCGAAGGACCTGCTGCTCGCGGGAGCGGGTTGATCGGACCTGCTTCTTCCACGCGGTCAACCAGGGCAAAACGGGCCTCCAGCTCATCCTTCCATGAGGCCGCCACCACACGCGGACCTACAGCCTCCCCGACGATAGGGAGGCCGAGGAGGTAGGCCACGTCCTGCAGCGTAGGAGTCATCTCCCCACACGGGAGGTGGAACGTGTGTGTCTCCGGCCTCCATCTGTCAACGAGCGCCGTCAGGAGGGATCGGTCGAGCTGAATAGGCCCAACCTCGACAAGACGGCTCAGAGTCAGTAGGCCGGCCTCACGTAACCTGCAAAAAAACAAAAAATGTCGAAACAAAGGAATACCGGCGAATAAATAAGTGATAAACAATAATATTTCATTACATACCGGTCACACCAATCGTGGTGTATAGTGATCGCCTCGCCGGGTGGACGAGGACGTAGCACCTCTAGGGATCGGTGCTCAACAGCTGCAAAGTAAGACCTGTGGCTCGAGTCGATCACTGGGTCTAGCAAGGAGTTCATCTCCATACCTGCATTTAAAAATATATGAGAACACATAGGTAAATATATATTTCATACAAACTGGACACATAAATACAATAATACTTCATTACATACCTGCCATATTTCATTACTACATATTACAAATAATGAAATACAATTGTGGATCATGACACCGAATGCCTTCCACGAGCAATTCTCGCCGATGCTCGTCTGAACGTAGGAGGTGCTCCATCTCTGGGATTTCCGGAAGGACCGACGTCAGCAGCATCGTGAAGTGCATTCTGAGGACACTTCTTGTAGTTGTGACTCAATGCTCCACATTGGCTGCAATGCTTTTGTGCCTTGCTTGCTTCCGACTCGTCCATACCATTCCGAATACGACGTGTCTGACGGCGGCCTTTGCCTTTCTTAGTGGCTGGATCAGGAATAAACATCTTATTCTCATTATCCTGAGTGAAAGGCCCCACAATTCCAATCCCGTATACCTCATGTCCCCATGTGGATACAGCTGCTTCCTTGCTGAAGTACGGTGAAACAAATAGTCCTGGCTGTAACGCAGACTCTGCACATGCCGCAATGAGATGGGAGCATGGCATATGCAATAACTTAGACTTCATGCAGGAGCAGAAGGCTTTGCCATCAACTGTAATCAAACTCTCCTGTACCACTCTATCTCTACGGATACCACGACCACTTCTATCCTTGCATAGAACATCAAATCTATGCTCCATTGTACCTGTGGATATGACGCGGTGCAGTTTGGCCTTTTCAATCTTCTCTTGCATATATTGTGTCACTCTTTTGCAAAACTGAATTTGGGGGTTGCTGATGTTTATGCTTGCAGCCGTGTAACGCTCTCTGAAATACTTCATGCACCCATACATGATGAACTCAACAATTCCCACAAGTGGAAAGGCACGACAAGAACGCATAACCATATTGAAACACTCTGCATGGTTCGTTGTCTGAATACCATACCGTATTCCGTTGGTATCATAAAGGAATGACCATTTCTCCTTAGGTGCACCTTGAATCCAGTGTGAAAATGGCTTCTCAATTGAATCCCTAGCCTCTGCAGCCTGACTCGTGCCTGCTCCTGATGCCCTTACCTTCACTAGCTCTGCAGTCAACTGATCAAGCATCTGCCATAATGCATTGAATTTTCTCTGTTGATTTTGGGTGCACAACCTCTTAAACAGGTTCTTAAGATCCTTGTTCTTGAAGTGTTCATAGAAGTTTGCACCCATATGCCTAATGCACCACCTGTTTTGGACATCAGGCCATAATGGAGGCGTTGTCGCAGTTCCACGTTACAATTTCAGTATTGATTGCAGGATACCTGCATGCCTATCACTAATAAGGCACACATCTAGACGTGCAGCAACAACATGATTCTTCACTCGTTCAAGGAACCAATACCAACTGTCTATGTTCTCATTCTCAACAAATGCAAATGCGAGCGGAACAATTTGGTTGTTGCAATCTACACCGATTGCGGTGAGTATCTGACCTTTATACCTTCCAGTCAAAAATGTGCCATCAATGCAGATCACCGGAAGACAAAACTGAAATGCTCTAACATAAGCACCTATGCAAAAGAAGGCTCGTTGCATAATTCTTTGTCCCCTAGTCACGGCTGGTACAAGGTATGTGTCATAAAAGCTTCCAGGATTTCTAGCAGCAACCTGGGATAACATACGAGGTAGGTTATCATATGATGCCTCGTATGTGCCGAACCGCATCTCGAACACCCTTTGTTTAGCCCGCCATGCCTTCAAATAACTGATGGTGTACTGGTAAGTCTGCTCAATGTATCGAACAATCATTTTTGGCTCATAATTTAGGTTGTCCATAATAAACTCATACATTTGCTTTGCAACAAAGTCGCATGATATATTGCGATGCGAGGGAAGAACTTCTGACAGCAAACAAGTGTGCTCTGTGACAATGGAACATTTCCAGTTTGACTTCCATTTTCCCTTGAATGCATGTACTCGCCATGGACATCCAGCATTCACACACTTCACCTCATATTCTTTACTGCCAGACTTTACGACTCTGAATTCTCGTTTCAATGATATTGCCCATAGTCTCACAGCATCTTTTACGGCTTCAATGTTTGGATATGTTGCACCTTGCACTACCTCATTCCCTCTGTACTCCCACTTCTGATTTCGTACATCTTCTGCGACATGACTGCCAAAATCATGCTCTTTCCACTCTTTTGGCAATGGGTACTGCTCGTCATCAGATGAGCCCTCATATTCTTCCATCTCTATTGCGGTTTGGTCTTCTGCCTCCATCTCGTTCACAATGCTATGTATCCTCTCTCTCCGCGGCAGGGCAAGTGCGGCAGGGCGCGGCGCGTTTTTTCTATTTTTATATTTTTTAAAAACATTTTTTACAGAAATATATTTTTGATTTCACAATTTACAGTTCTATACCCCTACCGTGCGGCAGGAGGCGGCAGTGCCGCCCCCCTGCCGGGCGTTAGGGACCTATATATAATTAAAATTTTAGTTCTATCGCATGGAGGCCCCTACCGCCCGGTGGAGGGGCGGCAGGCAGGCCGACCGCCCGGCAGGGGGTGGCAGGCTCCCCCCAATATAAAAGCTGAGGTCCCCCCCTCCCACACCTGCATTTGCAGCAAACAACATCCATAGAGGGAAAAATGAGAGACGTGGTGTGAGGGAGTTGCAACAGCGAAGTCCTGCCGGATTCCGTACTTGTGATCTGCAGGTAAGTTACGTATGAATCCATTAATATTGTAAAACAATTTAATTTAATTAATGCTATAGCATTAAAATTTCATTTCAGTATTAAAATTTCAGTTTATTACAGACTTATTTCTAAATTAATTATAAATTAAAATATAATTAAGTTTTGGATAGTGAAATATAGTATTAAACTTGTTTCTAAATATTGCAGCATAAGGCAATGGCTGCCTCCAATTTTGGAGGATTTTCATAGACCGAAGAAAAATCTAGTATAATACTTGAGATCATGACACATCTTGTAATCAGTAAGAAGTTGGATGTATTAGCGGATGGTACGATAGAGATGGTGTTGTCAAAATTAGTTGAGTTTAAAGATTTCACATTATTTCGAGGTATTACAACGCAAGATGTAAAGGAACACTTGCTAGAACGTCGAAAGATATACATGAGGGTATGTGAACTAGCGAATCATCCTAATGTTATTGGATTCTTACAAAATACTTGTAAGATATGGATGCGGTCAGAGGTGTATGAGATGCACATTAAGGTAACTCTTATTCAGTTCTAATCACGTCCGTCATTTGTAATCCATATTTACGAAATAGTAAAATTATTGTGTAATTATATGCTAGGATTATCCCGAGGACACGGAGTTGATTAACAAATCGATACCAAATTTCCATAAATTGGTATGTATCTTCGGTGGACTTATGCCGCAAACTAGACGAAGGAGGTGGAGAAGATCTTCGGGTGATAGTTCTTGGCCTCCGCAAGAACAGATGACCGGAGGTTCGTCAAGTCATGCTGCACCATCTCAAGCACCAACTTGTGTTAACTGGGATGACGATATGGATGACTTCATGCCCCCTAAATCATGGCCTTCAACACATGATATTCCTCCCTCTGTACATGAACCTAGAACCAGAAAAGAGATAAAGGGAAAGACAAGAGGTTCGTCAAGTAATGCTGCACCATCTCAAGCACCAATTTGTGTTAACTGGGATGACGATATGGATCACTTCATACCCACAAAACCATGGCCTCCAACACATGATGTTTGTCCCCTGTACATGAATCTAGAACTAGAAAAGAGAGAAAAGGAAAGTCGAGAGGTTCGTCAAGTCACGCTACACCACCTGCAGCACCACCGTCTGTCAACTGGGATAACGACCTAGATGATTTCATGACATGATCTATAACATATGATATTCATCGGTTTTAGATTGTGATGTAAATTGTGACGGGACGGCAGACCTCCTGTACCTTTAATTGCAATACTTATATGTTTGCTATGTTTGATTGCAATGATTATATTTATTTGTGAATCTTGAACCTCGTGTAGCTCTATGATACAATATCACATAAGATACAATGAACGAAATATAAATAGAACATTAAAAAAAATACCACATAACATATTACATTGAAGGTTTCATTCGTTACAACCAAATTCGAGAGAAATACACACTGCCAACTAATTAAACAAAACATCTAGACATATTATATACATAATATACTTAGTTTCGTACACACAAATACATTGCAAGCTGTTGCGTGCACAACTAGATGGAGCGAATTCTTGTAGGTGGAGCCGATCCATCCGTCAGATTCCCGGAAGGTCCAGCCTCGGCATAAGCAGTGGGTACTGAAAGCTATGGACACTTCTTGTAAATGTGACCGTCTGCTCCACACAAGTTGCAACATTTTTTCTTCTTTCCAACCTCGGACTCGTCCATTCCGTTCTAGATATAACTCGTCCATTTCTTCTATACCTCAAATATGTGCTCTTTTGTGCCCATCGATATAATTGAGTGAAATCGAGACTTTTCCATCTTTTTTTTTATGTACTCATTGACCCTTCCGCAAAAACACACTCCTGCATCATGAAGTAAGGAAGCGGCTGATGCGTACCGCTCTCTAAAATACCTTACACATCCATACATGATGAACTCAACAATGTCAACAAGAGGAAATCCACGAACACGACGCATTACCATATTGTAACACTCAGCATGGTTGGTCGTCTCGATCCCGTAACGCCTCCCATCTGTGTCATACAGAAGTGACCACTTCTCTTTAGGTGCACCATCAATCCACTGTGTAAATGGTTTAGCAGCTCGAACTAATGAATCTGTAGAACGTCTCCTGCTGGATGATGAGGTCTGACTCTTAAGCAATCCGGCGCTCATGTCATCAATTATACCCCACAAAGCATCGAACTTCCTCTGCTGATTCTGAGTGCCCAATCGCTTGAACAAATTCATCAGATCCTTATTCTTGAACCGCTCATAAAAATTAGCAGTCATATGCCTCACACACCACCTACTAACAACATCTAGCCATATAGGAGGTGAAAATGGACTATCTGCTTGGAGCTGCCTTATAGCTGCAAGGAGACCTACATGCCTATCACTGATAAGGCAAACATTAGCCCTTCCAGCAACAACGTGATTCTGTATTCTCATTTTTAATAAAGGCAAAGGCAATGGGAACTATCTGCTTATTTCAATCAATTACGATCGCCGTCAATATTGTTCCCTTATATTTCCCTATCAGGAAAATGTCATCAATACATAGAACAGGAAGGGAATAAATGAAGGCCCTCACACATGCACCAATGCAGAAGAAACCTCGTAGCAAAATGCTTGGCCCCCCTGACAAGCTCGGTACACTGTATGTATCAAAAGCACTTCCAGAATTTCTGTACACAATTGCTTCAAGCATACGAGGTAGGTTGTCATATGAAGCCTCATAAGTGCCAAACCGCATCTCAAACACTTTTTGTTTAGCCCGCCAAGCCTTTTGCATAGCTGATCACATACTGGAAATTCTGTTCAATGTCCATAATTATCAATGCAGGCTCGTAATCCATTTTGTCAAGAATCACCCCATACATTTTTTTGGCCACGAAAGTAGATGTGATATTACGGTGATGTCCCACAACACCTGTCAATCTATAAGTATGTGGTGTAACAATTGAACATTCCCAGTGTGTTTTGAACTTCCCCTTGTAGGCATGCACTCGCCATGTACGGTCTCTATCTGCACACCTCACCTCGTATTGTTTGCTGCTAGACTTCAACACTCTGAATACCTTTCTTAGAGATATAGCCCAGACCTTCACAGCATCCTTCACATCTTCAATTGTACGATACTTTGCCCCTTGTATGAACTCATTCACTCTGTATTCAAACTCCGGACATCTAATATCTTGTACCACTGGATTCCCAAAACCCTCTTCACGTCATTCACCTAGCACTGGGAAGCGCCCATCGTCCTCATCGTCCGATGAGTCCCCATATTGCTCCATTTTTTGTGCATCCTGGTCTTCTTTCTCCATGTCCTCCACAATTCTAGGTATCCGCTCGCCTTCTTCTGCTAAACCTTGTGGTTCTGGTTCTGGTTCGGGTTCTGGAGCTTGTACGTTCTTTTCTTCTTTATCCTCTTCCAACTCTTCATTCCAGTCATATGTTGTGTGTGTTGATCCTTCACCTAAATCACCGACCTTTTGGTGAATCTGAATTACCATTGCAAGATGCCACCCTATTTGAAGAGTTACGTGCATGTAATGTTTCCATTCTTCCGTACTACTTATAAGCGTTAATTCCCAAAAACTCCCAGAAACATTTTTTAAAATAGAAAAATAGAAAAAACGCTGGTGCGGCCGGAGCCGCGCCGGCTCCAGCCGCCCAGGTCGCAAATCCAATTGCGCAGTCGATCGCTAACAGCGATTCGAGCGATCGATCTGTCCACTCGCGCGGTCGTGCATGGGACCCACCTCAGATCCACGTGATCCATCCAGTTTCCGTTTCACACGGATCTTCTCTTTCCCTTTCAGATTACCATTCTCCTTCATCTCATCTCTTGTTTTAGCCGACGCGGAGATTTCCAGTCCCCGCTCGCTGCTGCGTTCTTCAGCTGGCAGAGACAAGGACCGGAGGCACTTGCTTTTTTATTTATTTTGTGTTGCAATGGAAATGTTATATACATAACTTATGTTCTCATCTTATAATTTTTCTTCTTTTGCATGAGTTATATACACAAATTTTTTACTGAAAGTTATATATATAATCTTTTTTCTTCTTTTGCATGAGTTATATGCACAACTTTTTGATAAGAGAAGTTATATATATATAATCTTTTCTTCTTCTGCATAAGTTATATACACAACTTTTTTTAGGAAAAGTTATATATATAATTTTTTCTTCTTTTGCATGAGTTATATACAACTTTTTTATTGCAAAAGAGCCTGTAGCCTAGTGTTTACAAGAGCCTCAGTAGCACTTGAGGTCCTGGATTTGACTCCCCGTGGAAGCGAATTTTTTAGGATTTAACGGCATTTGTGCTTTCGGTGGTAGGCGACGTTCCCGTCGACAGCGGAGCGCCTGTGGTGACTTCGTCGATCTCGAGAATTTGCCGGCTCAGTCTCTCGGAGGTGTTCATAAAGGTAGGGTTGCGTGCGACTGTGCGTGTATTCATAGGGATGAGTGTGCGTGCGTGTTTGTGAGCATCTGTGTCTGTACTGTGTTTCTCAAAAAAAAATACAACTTTTTTTATAGGAAAAGTTATATATTTTAAAGAAAAGTTATATATAGAGAGCTTTCTTTCTTTTATTAATAAATATTTTGCTTCTTTTTTGTCTATGATGAGTAACGGAGACGCGGCACGGGACCAACGGTAGTGTTCCCTTGCGAGTAACGGGGGCGATTACCTTGCGGTTTGTGCCTGCATGTGCGATGGTGCGTGCGTGAGCGCGTAAGTGTCGCAAGCCGAAAAAAGGAAAGAATATATTTCCGGAAAGGGACATTATACTGCTGTCGGAAGCCGATTGCTAGTTTTCCTCCTAGCGCGCGCTCGCGCATTAGCAAAGCCCCGCCCAGGTGGCCAGGTGGGTGCCACGGCCACGCGGTCGGTGCGCCACGGCCCGCGGTTAAAGCCTCGCAGCTGGAGCATTTTCCACACTCTACTACCCGTATCCCAAATCCCAATCCCCCGTGACCGCTGCTCCATTCTTGGAAGCCCCGGAGGGAGAGCGGAGACGCCCGGCGCCCACGCGCTTGGCCTCGAGGTCCGCCATCCTCTTCTCTGCTCTTATCTTATCGTCATCCTCATCCATCTCTTTCCTATCCGATAACAAGGCACCCCCTGCGGGGAACGGGAAGGAGGTTTTCTGGGCGCCGCGCTGAATTTCATGTGCTTCTCGCGTTATCCATTTGCGTCTTTCAGTTAGGGACTACTAGGGAGCGAAGGACCTGACCCTAACTCCTGATTCCTGAAGCGCTGAAGGTTTCGAGATTCTGAATGCGTGCGCGTAGATCTCTGCTGGCTTTCGTCGAGTAGGTGGTCGTTCGAGTAATCTTCAGAATATGCATGCATTCTCCATCGATAGCAGCTAGCAAACCATCACCCAAACCATCATCAAGGGGAAACGGTCCGTTTCCATGGTTTTCTTTACCATCTCTTCCTGTATGTGGGTATGCTAACATACACAATGGGGGCGTCGGTGTTGGTGGGACGGCACTCATCTTCATTTCTGGAGTTGCCTGACAGCATTATATGAGTCAGTTAATCAAGGAACCTGATCTTCAGCAAATAATTCCCCATGACTAGCAGTAGCGTCACCTAGAAGGTTACAAGGTACTATCGCACCTTAAAACCTTATTAATTACCCTCTCGGTCGCCCTCAAAAAAAAAAAAGAACCCTCTCGGTCTTTGTTTCCATTACCCGCAGAAGTGGTAACTGTAATGTGGGCATGTGGGGGGGAAAACTTGCTCTGCTGCAGATTCCTATGGAAAATATGTGCTGCGATAGTTGACTTGCTAACCCTTACTGCTACTGCTTATGCAAGCATTCTAGTACTGTTAGGCAGTCTTTTAACGTTCCGTCTCGCTCCAAAGTATCTTGAGATTGTCGCGATAGGGTCATGGGAGTTCAGTGGGGATGACAGCGATCCACACTGAGCCTTTCCTGCAGGAGTGGAAAGCTTGTTCCTCACAATGGTTCTGATGAATCATGATGTGTCATGCGTGCACTTCTGATATCCACATCCATATCCAAAATAGAACATCTGGTAGGCGTTATTGGTTGGAGCTTGCATACTCTTATTGCCTCATTGGTGTTGCTTATGACAGAAGGATTTACTATTATTAGTCTGTCTGTTAAGGTTCTGTTTACTCCAAGGTGGCTTTAGACTATTAGGATGGGGTCATGGGAATTCAAGTGGGGATGACAGGGATCCACATAGAGCGCCTTTCCTGCAGAAATGGAAAAGCTTCTTCGTTACTAGGGTCCTGATGAATCATGATACGTGTCATGCACTTCTTATATCCACATCCATATCCAAATCAGAACAGCTGGTAAACACCATTGGTTGGAACTTGAATGTTGAATCCTTTTCTTGATCCGGTGATTGACTGTGAGACCATTATTTGTACTTTAAAGAAGTTTTTTTTTCTTTCGAAAAACTGTACTTTAAGGAAGTGTAGGCCACAGATTTAGGTCATTGTTAGAAAGGAAAAATCCGGCCTCCAACCACATCCTGCAGGTCATTGTTAGAAAGGAAAATCTGGTCTCCAACCACAACCTGCAACTCAAAACTTCCGGTGTCCATTTTTTATTGCTTATTTAACTTTACAAACATTGCTTTTAGCCATCATCAAATCAGCCAGGGGATCGGCATGGATAAGCCGAATTTCTCTCAGGAAAGAGAGTTTTTGATAGATCTGCCAGAAAGGCTTTCTTCTCTTTTGTAGTGCTAACCGCTAACATTGCTACGACCCACACAAGCAGATGCTACTGCTTAATTCAGTAGCGCACTAGCGCTTGCCTTGAGCTGTACGAGTTAGCTAGAAGTACCTATTTGGTTTGCTTAGCCGCACTGAATAGCTAACCAATTCAGCACCACATATGTATTACCAGAAATACTTTTGTTGGCTAGTTGCTCAGAAGCAGAAGTTCACATACTGTTTCAGTTCATAGGCTACTTTGTGGTCTGTAATTTTGCGGCTACCCATCCAGTTTTTCAGCAACTGCCTAGAAATAAACGATGAGCGGTCTTAATGAAAAATGTACCCAGACAACGTTCGTAAAAGAAACAACGAAACACGCGGGAATTTTTCTGGTAGTGAACATGTTATTATATTTCTAGTTCTTTTTCTTCAGAAGGAAACTGGAAGCTCAGTTCTACTTGAAAGTTCAGGTATTGCCAGCTCCATTTCAAAAGAAAGAAGGTTCAGGTTTTGGAACTTTTTACCTGACTTCAGTTATCTGACTTGCATAGTTCTCTGAGTCTATCCAACTTCCATATGCATGCTGGATGTAATGTTCAGCTGTTGCTCTGATTACGAAATTTACAGGTCCCAGACACCCAAACAAAGATGGCAACTTCGACATCTCCAGTTCTCTGCAACTTCATGGCCATCGCACAGAACAACACGCTTGTGCTGAACAAGAGCACAAAGCGGTCCCTGCTGCAGCTGAGCTTCCCGAGGGGCACGCCGACACTGCCGGACTTGAGAGCGAGGCAGGACGTCCGCGTCGCCGCCGTCTACAAGGTGAAGCTCATCGGGCCGGAGGGGAAGGAGAGCGTGGTCAAGGTGCCGGAGGACAGCTACATCCTGGACGCGGCCGAGGAGGCCGGGCTCGACCTGCCCTACTCCTGCCGCGCCGGCGCCTGCTCCTCGTGCGCCGGCAAGGTCCTGCAGGGCTCCGTCGACCAGTCGGACCAGTCGTACCTCGACGACGAGCAGGTCGGCGCCGGGTACCTGCTCACCTGCGTCGCGTACCCGACCTCCGACTGCGTCATCCAGACGCACCGGGAGGCGGACCTGTACTAGCTAGTAGTAGCCCTGTGCCACTCCCGCAGCTCCATTCAGACTCGAGCTTGAGTTCTCTTGACATTGCGATTTCGCATCGATCTGTACTTGTCGCTGGATCTTAGCTACTAGACTCCTTAATCGTCATCCTCCATCCACGTAATTTTGGCACGAGCAGACTGAAGGTTCCTGTCTGATGTCTCCCCGTGTCGGTCTCTCTGGACAACTCGGAATCTGCCAACACTGATGTCTCGAAATCCGGCAGCCGTTTTTCACGGCCGTTCCGGCGACGTCCACGGGGAAGAAACAGGCGAAGCTTTGAGGAACGTCGGCGCCGCGGCGACGCAGGCGGCCGGCGTTCACGTCGCCGAAAGGCCCGCCGGCCGGCCGAGGGGGCAATAATTCGGATGCTTTGGGGTGCTAGTACTGGACAAGAACTGAGGACGTTTCACATGGAAACTGAAAAAATAAATTAAAAAAAGGGCTCCTGCGATCTTGACAAATTGGGGAGAGGCCGGCTGCTGCTGGAGACAACTCCTTTTTTTTTTTAAAAAAAAGAGAGCTGTTGGAGACATGAGGATTCGCTCCTTTTTCCCTTCTGGACTCCGAATTTCGTTGCGATCCCCTCTTGGCTGGTATTTGTTGCCTTGTTGGTTGGTCGACGAGAAAGAAGTGGCGCCGGGAGCCACGGACCACGCCACGCCTGCCTGAATGTCCGATCAGTGTTAGGCTGGTTCCAACGGGGTCGGTACCGACCCGCCAGTCGGTAAGCGCGGAAATCGAGAGCGCGGGGCGGTAGCGCTACCGACCGGCGTTGGAGCCGCACGCGGTCGGTACCGACTGGTCGGTATCGACCCGGCCGGTCGGTACCGACTCCGCGTCCGGTCGGCTGCCACGCGGCGCTTTGTGATTGGCCAACGGCTGCCACGTCAGCTAGCCGTTGCAATTAGCCGTTTTTGACCGTTTGGACTCCAAAAAATTCGAAAAAAAATTCCAAAAAATCACAAATTTCGTCCCCAACTCATCTATAAATAGAGAGGGCTGGTTGGAGCTCATTCCACACATCTAAAAATTCGAAAAAAATTTCCAAAAAATCACAAATTGCGTGGACGGAAGCAGTGGAACATACTCAGTTCACGCTCGACGGACGGTATGACGGATGCTCAGAAAAAGGTTCATGACCGAGCGTTAAAACGTCTGCAACAACAGCTTCACCTCGACGACGACGACGAGTAGATTTATGTAATTTTTATATTTTATGTAATTTTCTTTATTTTAAATTGTCGTGTAATTTTTATTTCGAATTTTTATGTAATTTCTGAATTTTTAAATTTAATAAAGTGGTTTTGCTGTGTCAATTTAAATCATAGAGCAACGCGTTCTGAAATGGTTAAGTCTGGAATGGAGAAGCTGACGTGGCGCTGATGTGACTGTGGGCTGAGGCTGCAGGCTGACTGATGGAGCGCTGGGGTCGAGTGGGCTGGCGAGAGCTGACGTGACGCTGACGTGGCTGTGGCTGTGGGCTGGGGCTGCAGACCCGCTGTTGGAACCAGCCTTAGGTGTGCGAGCGACCGTCCGTCTGACCGGGGGCACCCAAAACCAAAAGGCGATGGAATGGAACAAAGGATGGTGAACTGGCTCGAAGGGCGATTTTGTAGCGTCGTCACGGTGGTGCCGAATGCGAAAAGGGGCGATGATTCAGGTGTCGTCCACTTGCAAGCTTTACAAGGATTGCTCGGCCCCTTGGGTCAAGACTTAGGTCTGTTCGGCTGGTAAAATGAATAATACTCGGCTGTTAGAATGAATAGTATTTTGTGAAAAAAATAAGCCATAATATGCCAGCCGAGTATTGTTCATCAGACCATCCGAACAGCCCTTAAGACGGATTGCTCGTTTGGAGGCATTGGGGCATTAGGCACTGACGCACTGTAGATATGCGCCGCATGCTTGTTACTGTTTGAGTGCTTACTTTGTCTCTCGACTGCCATATTTTTTTGAGAAATTTAGCCCCCTGATTTGACCGGTTTATTAGGTCTGCAAGCACAATTCACAGCCAGTGCCGGAGTACCCTGTGCGCGAGCAATGGCGGAACAGTAGGAGGCGGCGGCGGCGAGATGGGGAGCTGGCTGGATTTTGTCCAGGCCCCACGTGAAGCCGGATGGGGGAGTCTGACGCACGCCCAGCGCGGGCCCGGTCCACGTGCCGCCCCGTCGGAGCGGCGTCACGCGCGGGTCGCAGGGACACCGGACACCACCCACCCGACCCGAGTCGGGCCGATCGATCGCCACCGCCCCATCACCCCCGCAGCGACGCGACGCCTGCCTGCCTGCCTGCCCACCCGCCCGCTGCCATGCCCTGCCCTGCGCCGCCTCAGCCTCAGCCTCCCAGCGTCGTGGTCGTGGTCCATCCCGCCCCGTCTCGGAGCGAGCTGCGGGCCAGGCAGGCGCGCCGTCACGCCGGGACCCTTGCGGGCGAAACCAAACCATCCGGAGAGCCGCGGAGACATTCCCCCCCCCCCACGAGGGCCGTCACGGCCGGGTACGCCTGGCCTTTGACTTTGCGTGAACGTAACCGCGTGCCTGCTCGTCGATGCCACCGGCAACCCGCGCAGCCCCGAAATAGGGGCGGCAGCAAGGCTCGCGCCGGCGCCGGCCGCGCCCCGCTCGAGGGAGCCGGGACGCCGACGCGCAGCAACCGCCGGATCCCGCACGCCGGAAAGGGCACGGAGTGACGGGAGGCACGACACCCCACCCGCAATGCGTGCACACGCGACGGGTGTGGTGCAGGTGAGGGCGTGGTCGGTGGGGATCTTGCCGGGGCGGCCACGCGTCGACCTCCCGGGCGACGACCTCGTGCTCCCGCCCGCCCGGGCTCCTCGCGGTTTCCCTTTCCGTTCCCCGCCCGCCTGCCTGGCCTGGCCGCGCGCGACGCGGGAGACGTCGGACGCGCGAGCTAGTACGCACGCGGCGCGGCGCGGCTAGCCAACAGCTGTGGCTAGCTAGCCCGGGCACGCGGCTTGTCAGTCGCCGCCTGGCACCTGCTGGGTCACTGCCATGCCATGCCCGCCGCGGCTTAAATAGAGCCAAGCCCCGTCCCGCCCCGCCCGCGCGCTCCAGAGTCCAGAGTCTAGCACAAGCAAAGGCAAGCGCAGCGCGGCGACGCAGGCACGCGACGAGGAGAAGGCACTTACTCTTGTCAACCGAAGCGCGCGCCACTCCGCCGGCGCGAGCAAGCGCGCGCCCTCTCGCTCGGTTGGCCACTGGCGGCGTCGACCCGGCCTCGGGCTCTCGCCTCTCTCCCCCCTCTGCTGGTGATCGGAGCGACCTGCCGCTAGCTGCGTCGGTCTGCTGCCGACCGCCGCCGTCGTGTCCATGGCCATGGCGGAGCGGTTCGGAGCTCGGTGGCTGCCGTTCCGCTTCGTCCTCGCCGTCGCGCTCCTCGTCCTGGTGACAGGTGAGGCTCGCAATCTCTCGTGCCTTTTTCTCGTGTATGATTTCCATAGCTACCCGCGCCGTCAGCTCGGAGCTTGTGTCAACGGCCCTTGGCCGCCAAATGCATCGTGGTTCCATTTCAGCTCTCACATACACAGTGTATCTGAGATTGATACGCTCACAAATGCTATTTTCTTCTCAGAATTCGACTAGTCTTGATGAGATTTTCTTCTGGGCACGCATTTATATATGGCGCAAAAGACGAATTGTTTTTTTAAAAAAAATCATGGCCTTTTATTTGCATGAAGCTCCCAGTGCCTGAATTTGAGCTCTGCCACTCACGCCCAATCAATTGTTTCGTACGAGCCTCGTATTTTCTTCTTCCACTCCATTATCTACCCTATAGTAGCACATAGCAGATCATTGATCAATCTTGAAATGTATACTACGGATGGTACTTCTTCATATTACCTGTTTTATTCCATTTAAAACTTTTTCTTGTTTATATTCCATTTAAAACTTCATATTACCTATAGTAGTACATAGTAGATCATTTAATATTAGAGGTATTTTTTCATATTGCATCAGCAAGGAACAATTCATGAGGCAGCATCTATATTTAGTCTGTTACAACGGTACTAGAGTATTGTGTTATTGCGGAATGGTGGTTATTCGGTGTACTTGCTGAGCTATTATCTTATCGGAGCTTTTAACTGATATCTAGTGAGATCACATGGTCCCCAAGTGCTCCATGGCGTAATAAGGCAGGCCGCCCACTAAGACGGCATCTCCCGAATCCTGATTCTAGCTAGCTAATCAGAGCTCTTTTTTCATCGCGCTATTTTACCCAAGAAAATGGACCAATTTGCCGCCTTTTCGCCGCAATTTGACGTGCATCTGATCTGGTTCTGAGCTGTCCTGCTACCCCCCCCCCCCCCCCCCCCCCCCAAAAAAAAGTTTTTGCCTGGAAGGATGCACGGTTTGCTTCGCCGGTTCGCCCACAGTCGCCAGCTAAATGCGATCAACTTTTTTTATCAGTTGTGGCCACTGGAATACACACAGATAAAATAAGAAGATGCAGATCGAAATGGGTTTTAAAACGTACGTGGTTTTTTTTTATTGGGTTGATTCTCGGTAGGACGCCCCCAGTCACATGACCACATGTGGACCAGAACTCTTCTCATTGGATCGTGTGATTAACTACGATTTCTGTTGCGCAGAGATGCATGCAGCAGCCTAATTAAGCTGTAGATTGATTGTTTATTTTCCGTTTGAAATGATTGCTGAATGCTAGTAGCACAACGGTGTGACGCTTGCTTGCAGTTGCAGACCGAGCAGTGATGATGAGGGCTGGGGCGACTCCGATCGGCATCAACTACGGGCAGATCGCCGACAACCTCCCCTCCCCGGCCCGGGTGTCGTGGCTGCTCCGGTCGATGCAGGTCAGCAAGGTGAAGCTCTACGACGCGGACCCCTACGTGCTGGGCGCCTTCCTCGACACCGGCGTGGAGTTCGTGGTGGGCATCGGCAACGAGAACGTGTCGGCGATGGTGGACCCGGCGGCGGCGCGCGCCTGGATCCAGCGCCACGTGCAGCCGTTCCTCCCCGCCACGCGCATCACCTGCATCACCGTCGGCAACGAGGTGTTCAAGGGCAACGACACGGAGCTCAAGGCCAACCTGCTCCCCGCCATGCAGTCCGTGTACCAGGCGCTCGCCGCGCTGGGCCTGCAGGGCCGGGTGAACGTCACCACGGCGCACTCCCTGGACATCATGGGCAGCTCCTTCCCGCCCTCCGCCGGCGCCTTCCGCGCCGACGTCGTGCCGTACATGCAGCCCATCCTGAGCTTCCTGTCCATGGCGCGGTCGCCGTTCCTCATCAACTGCTACCCCTACTTCGCCTACAAGGCCGACCCCGGCAACGTGCCGCTGGAGTACGTCCTGTTCCAGCCCAACGCCGGGGTCACCGACACCAACACCAGGCTCAACTACGACAACATGCTGTACGCCCAGGTGGACTCGGTGTACGCGGCGATCCAGGCGCTGGGGCACGCCGACATCGACGTCAAGATCTCCGAGACCGGGTGGCCGTCCAGGGGCGACCCCGACGAGGCCGGCGCCACGCCCGAGTACGCCGGGACGTACACCGGCAACCTCTTGCGGAGGATCGAGATGAAGCAGGGCACGCCGCTGCGGCCGTCGGTGCCCATCGACGTCTACGTCTTCGCGCTCTTCAACGAGAACCTCAAGCCCGGCCCGGCATCCGAGCGGAACTACGGGCTCTTCTACCCCGACGGCACGCCGGTCTACAACGTCGGCCTGCGGGGGTACCTTCCACCCATGGATTACTCGCGAGGCACGAGAAAGGTACGATCATCTGCAGTCTTTCCTTGTTGATCATGAAGTAGGTAATTCGGTTACAAACTTTCTGCATCTGACGCGTAGATTAACTGAATAAGTTACTAGCTAGCTATGGTCAATTCTCGCAAAGCTCTACCTGCCCTTTCGCTCCTACCACGTTGCTTTCACACTTTTCACGTGATAGTGATGCCGGCAGTGAAATGGCAATAGAACTCTGCACTAACTGTCAAAAAAGAGGTTGCATCGCCGGCAAAGCTTCCATACCATCCTCTCTAGCATTTCTACTCCAGATGAGATCGATGAGACCTGACAAGAAACCGCGCATCGCTTTCGTCCTCTGCAGGCGGTTCCTCTACTTGCCCTCATCCTCATAGCAGTTGCTGCGATCACTCTCAGCTTATCCTGAGAGGATATACAGTTGACAATTGCGTTAAAGTTGATGAAGAAAGCGTGGAGCCCAAGGATCTCTTGCTGCTGGGATTACACCAGCAGACCCGCAAGGTAAGAACCTTATCCTGTATTCCCACGATCCGATCCTCTTGGAAAGAACACCTGGCAGCTAGCCATCTACCTGCTCCTTTCCTGACTACAGAAAAAAAAAGCTTTAACCCAAATTACTCTGTACGACACCACATGTTCTGGTGAACTTATGATTTTTATCACCCACTCCACAAAATTGGCGATTCCTTTAAGCTTGGACGACATTTCATTAGGAGCATAAGCTTGTGTCCTTTTTCTATTTCTATTCTCCTACTACTAGTCTATCAACCCATGCTCCCGCACGGGCTAGTTAGAGATATCTAATAATTATTTATCTCACGCTCTCTTTAATCAATTAAATATTCTAATCCAGTATTGTAAAAATACATATTTATCATTATGTAATTATAATAAATGTGATAGATTCAGTTACCAACAATTTTTTCTTACTTTGCATCATACCTCTATATATGTTTGATATGCATTTAATTGAACACTTTACCTGAGCTATGCGAACAACATGAAAATTGATATTCTTATCTCTTCTCTTATACATGAATATATGGTGACACACACATTATGGTTAGTATTTTTATATAAATAATAATATAAATAATATATTAATAATGATAGACATAGTAATTTAGAATTTTATATTGATGCGCTTTAAGATTTTATTATAATAATATATATAATTTTGATTCAAATTTGGGGTTTATTTTAACTTTTTATTATGATATCATTGAATAATATATACGACAACTTAAGGAGTTATTTGATATTATTTTATAATGGCATAAGTGGGTAATTTGCATGAAGATTAGGGATTATTTTAGATTATTTTTTTATAATGGCAGAGTGGGTAATTTAGATACATATGTAGGGGTTACTTTAATCTATTTTCATAATGGCAAAGGTGAGTAATTTATTAGAAAAAAATAACATATCAAATGACTATTATGATTAGAGTTGCCGAATTGATGGCCAGATATTTCTGATTTTTGTGAGAATTTGTAGGATTTCTCTATTTTATTAGACTGTCCACCTAGGATCCTAGGTGGCATCACCTAAAGGCTTCAAAAAGAGCCTCCAATTAGTAATAGTAAGATGCAGTCTAGCTTCATAGAACTAAGTAAGGGACATGTTCCATCAGGGAAGCTCCGGAAGAAGAACGTCATCAGCAATGATTTCGATTGGTGCAGACTCACACAGCCAGCCAAAACAGATGGATTGTTTTTTTAGCATCCAGGAGCCAGAATTGGCTCCACACTGACAGTGAAGTAGAACTGACTGAAGATTGGAGGACGACAAGTGGCTATTGCACGCATTGTTTTTTTAATAGAATTTTCTCTTTGATTTATTCTGGAGATGTCTTCTTTACGCAACTGTACATTTGTATATGGTCGAACAGACAGGACATTAATTCAGGTCATGGCTAGCAGGTGTTACCTCACACGTAGCTGTTACTGTTTTTCTCTTCCAGCTTCTGCCTTCTGGACATGGGCATCTGCAAATATGTTTAAACAGCGCCACATGAGAGTATCTTCAATCTTGTTTGAACATGCAGCTCCCGTTCAAATTTTCAGAAACAAACGCATCAGTCCGATTGACGTCTGTCAGGATGTTCAAACAAACGCTTCTCCTTCGTCCGTTTGTTTCAGAAACAAACGCATCAAAACGTTGCCCTGGGAGCTGCATGTCAGAAACAAACGCATCAGTCCGTTTCTTGTTTGAACATGCAGCTCCCGTTCATCCTGACAGATGTCAACCTTCATGAAACTTAGCTCACTAATCCCGCTGGAGAAGCGAGATCTGATAAGTCATCTGAATCCAATGCACGGTATCCCCAATCAGGTGGTAGCAGGTTAATAGAGTGGTAGCAGAATCACGCGCCTAGTGCGAAGTTATCAGAATCAAGCGGCTGGGGGGAAAAAAAAGCAGCTCAGCTAAAATGGGAGGCAAAGAGGAATACAACAGTTTGTTGCGCAATACGGAGTGCGCCTGGTTGGCCCAGCAGGTTGGTAGTTCATTTCCTTCGCCTTTTCAGGCATCGTTGCGAGAAAAAAAAGATAACTAGCAACGAACTAGCAACCTGGGCCGAGACTTTACTGGTGGACTGGCTCGGAGCGGCATTCAGGCCCTTTCTGGTGGGCTCCAGCTCCCGGCACACCGCAGTGCGGCAGAGTCCGTGCGCACACAAAAAAAAATTATATTTGTCAGCACACAACTTAGCTCACGAGCATTCTCAAAGGGGAGCCATACTCTTACTCTTATACGCCATGGAAAAGAAGGGATGAAAGCGCCTGTACGTTGTGGGCACGACACGTGATGTCCTGGAGAGAGGAAGCCCAACACGGGGCATGGATTCGGCCCATACACAACAATTAGACCACTCGTGTCCTAGTTATATATACGTCACCTGAAATGATGAAGCTGAGATCCATCGCCTGAACCCGCCCACGAGCTAACCCAATGAACTTCTTTTTCCTCCTCGCTACGCTGATGTCCGCTTGCCCCTGCGCTGTCCTCCACATTTATCTCTGGTGGCAGGAGCCCCCGTGCCGCCCTCCAACACCGCCTCCGACTAACCCCTGCTGCTCTAACCTAGCTCCGCTGAGCGTTGGGGAGCTCGTTGTGACTGCCACCGGATATCCTCCATGGCCCGTGGCCCGCAACATTCACCGCCTCGCCGCCCTGAGCTCCCTCTATAGGTCGGAGGCAACCCTTCCCCCTGCCCTGACAATCTAGACCTCCCGATGTCCCGAAGTCCCCACCCCGTCTCGGCAACCCAGGTCTCCCGAAGGCTGAAGCCCCAGCGAGAGGTGGAAGAAAGTTGTCGGACTGTGAAATCGAAAATGAACTGAATGTCGCTTCAGATGCTGGCTGGCACTTTTGTTGCATGAAGAGATGTATAGCCGGGGCGTTCTCGATGCCCACTAGTCGTGCACAATTCAGACCACCTTGTTTTGATGTATGTCGTACCATTTCAGGCATAGTTACTCAATTAGCTTCAATTCCAGTTATAATAATAAAAATCTACCGACGACTCAGTTTGGCCTGCTAACCAATGACAGGGGATTTAGTGCCATATCTAAAGGCGCCAAAAAGCTAAATAGCTTATTTTTGAGGTAACAAACAAGTCATGTTCATTTAGTAGAAGGATTTTTTTAAAAGAATTATGTCATACAAACTTTCAGGAAAAACTACCCCCAACAATCAAGCAATCGAGGTAAAAGTTTAAAAAAATTGCGGTACAAATTTCACCAGATAGTTCAAAATTTGTAACGAAAAGATATTTCAAAGAAAGTTACTGCAAAGGCTAAAAATTAGAAACAAAGTTTTTTAAAAAAAGAAGAAGATATCTCCGGCCTCTGCGACTAAATCCAAAATTAGAATATAAAGTTTTGCCAACCGCAAAAAAAATAATATAAAGTTTTTTTTTTGAAATGGAATAATATAAAGTTTTGCAGCCACGGTTTTTAAATAAAGGAGCTGATCAACAAAGCTAAATAGACCCCTAGTTGACGGGCCCGCATCGCCGAGCCTGGGCCTAGATTTATAACAACTCAAATAATTAACCTTGTATGTATATTCCTGCCTAAGAAGTAAAAAAATCACCTCATCTCCCCCCCCCCCCCCCCCCCACGAATAGGGTGCAAATAATTCTCCACACCAAGCCGTTTTATGTTCCACTTGTCAACACGTTTGCGTTCAGTGGTGGAGGTTCATCACAACGCTGATGGAAGGCTGTCAAGGCACGATCGAAGGCGCAAAACCTCTGCGGGTCTGAAGGTCCACTCTCAGAGGCTCACCGCGCGCTGCGTCCGATCCCCCACGTTCGTTGTACAGTGCGCTCCATGAATTTTTTTTGCCGGCACGCTGATACGATGGAACGTTTGTGGCCGGCGTGTGCTCGTGTGCTTGGCACCTTTTTGGTCCGATCACGGGGCGGCCAGTCGAAAGCTGCTGCAGCCTGCAAGGCCGGAATTCCCCTTCTTGTAAAACAGCCGAAGTGGGTGCCGCAGATCCGGCCTGGCACGGGCTCGTGTCACGATGGCTGGTCCAGCACATTCTCTAGGCTAGACGAGCCGAAGCAGCTTCCCCCGTTGGCGAGGCGTGGGAGCCAATCGTCGCTGGAAACTGAACTTGTGGCCGGCAACGCACAGCAGCAGGGCACATGCACGAATAGAGCTCGTTTTATTATTATTTATCCCATCCAGAATGTGCTATGGACACCACTGCAGATCTTGCAAAAAAAAGAAAGGTTCCGGTGGGCGGTCCTGCAACTGCAACCCGTCACCACACAGTGCGTCGTGGCATAGTGGGACGGTGAGTGATGTGCCTCCCCATTTTCAGGACATCCATTCGGTACCGCCAAAAAGCAGCAACGATGTGTACAAATGTCTCTTATCTGTACGTGTTGGATCGCATGTACGTATTGTTGCCAATGAGTGTGGATCCATGCTCTGTTGGTGTTTTTTTAACCCGAATACTACGTAGTAAAGCCTAAAAGTGAAAAAAAAAATTGTTGCATGTTCCCAATGCAGAACTGACTCACGCACATAAAAAAAACATCCGGGCCGAATAAAGGTGTGCATGAGGCCCTCCGGTCCGATGGTGAGGTGGACAGTGTGGTCTTTGACAAAGCGATGACGACACGAGCTTTAGTTTATCCAGTGGAATTATCGATTGAGCACACTACGTCCTCGCAAAAAAAAAAATTTTTGAGCACACTACTAGTCTTGAAACGCCTCTGACCGCGGTCAACCAGCAACCGATCTCTCCAGCGCGAAGCGTCGTTGACTCCCCTCCACGCGCGCGCATGACGCGAGACGTGCTCCTGCTTCCACGCGATCGAGGAGCTAGCACCACCCCCATGTCCCCGCGAACTCCCACTCTGCACGCAGGAGCGTCGCGCCAGCCATCATCGCCAGGAGCATTTCCGAAAAAGGAGCGGTTGCAAGAAGACGGCGCGGCGGCATCGTCAAGCCGTGCTGCAGCTGCAGCTGCTGGCCCGGCCTATATATAATGCACGGCCGGTTCGGCGATCGCGCCCAAGCGCAGCAGCACCTTCACCGCCCATCACCAGCGCCGCCGCCGCCGCCGTCCCCACCCGGCCGGATCACTGAGTATCCCCGCCGCCCATCCTGTCCACCTCGACGCCGACCGCGGGGGCTCCTCGAGGTGCGTGTGGCCGTCGGCGAGCTCATCTTGATCAGGGTCAGGTCGCTGCGAGCTTTTTGCATGATTGATCGCCTCCCTTTCGCGATGGATCCCCTGACGGATACGGGGAATAACCCGCCTTGTGCGTGTCCTTTTTGCAGGGGGCGAGATCGAACCCGATCCGCACACGCAGCCAAAAGGTAAGAGATGATGGGAGGCTTGGACCATCGATCCCTGTCTAGTAGTTCGCGATGCCAATGCCATCCGCGCGCACTGTGTACTCTGCCCCTCCTATATATTCCTGCATTCTGCCTGTACTGTGGCGAGTTTTCTGTGACCGCATCTTTATTCCTTTCTGGCTAGGAGAGTTTTCAGGGCCAGGAGATCGAAGATGGCGGCTCCGACTGGAAATGCAGCCTTCCTCCTCCTCCTGCTGTCTGCCTGCTGCGCCGCCACCCTTGCCTGCGACCCGAGTGCGTGATCCTTCTCCTCCTGCATTCCCTGTAGCCTGCTCGCTTTCATCTCTCCATTTCCATTTCTCAGAACCTGCAGCAGCATCGACCTTCTCTAATTAATGTCTCGACTGAAACAAAGCAGGTGGGGCCAAGTTCGGGTACGTCGGCTCCGTGGGGCCTGACCACTGGGGCGCCCTGAGCCCCAACTTCACGGCGTGCGCGGTGGGGACGAACCAGTCCCCGATCGACATCGCGACGGCCGCGGCGGTCTGCGACCCGGCGCTGCAGCCCCTCCGCCGGGACTACACCGTCGCCAACGCCACCCTCGTCGACAACGTCTTCAACATCGCGGTGCGTAAACATCGCGGTGCGTTGCGTTTGTTTAGTTTTTCTCTTTTTTTTTCCAAACAACAAAACTAGCTAGCAGTTTCGATCGATCGTCATCTGGTATGTATGATCTGAAAAAAATTTATCCGTGGATGAATGTATGTATAATTGCAGCTGCGGTTCGACGCCGGCGGCGGGAACGTGATCGTGGGCGGGAAGCAGTACCGGCTGAAGCAGATGCACTGGCACTCGCCGTCGGAGCACACCGTCGACGGGCAGAGGTTCCCCGTGGAGCTCCACATGGTCCACGCCAGCGACGACGGCAACGTCACCGTCGTGGCGACGCTCTACCGCTTCGGCAGGCCGGACCCGTTCCTCTCGCAGGTAACGTACCTGCTCTGCCATGTCTTTGAGCGATCGACCCTGCTGCGTGCTTGCTGTTTTGCTGCTCACGAACGAACGAACGGCTGCAGCTGCAGGACAAGCTCGCCGCGCTCTCCGCCGAGGGCTGCGACGCCGAGAAGGGCGCCCCGGTGCCCGCCGGCGTCGTGAGCCTGTGGCCGCTGCGGCTGCGCTCCCACACGTACTACCGCTACGTGGGGTCCTTCACCACGCCGCCCTGCACCGAGAACGTCGTCTGGAGCATCCTCGCCCAGGTGCGGGAGATGTCGGTGGACCAGGCCGCCGCCCTGACGGCGCCGCTGGAGCAGGACTACCGGCGCAACAACAGGCCGACGCAGCCGATGAACGGCCGCGTCGTCCAGGTCTACCGCGCCGCGGGGCCGTGAAGAAGATCGAGCACAAGAAAGCGCCGTAGGGGTGGTGTGCCAGTACCACAGCGTGGTCAGCAGTTGCTGCTGCTGTGGCTGGGTTCTTTTTCATCAGTTGTTTCTCTGCGTCCAGGTAGTTTGTGACTTTGTAGTGTTCTGCATCCGTCTTAATTAGCTTCTTCTAGGTCGTCTGGTCTCTCGTTTGGTCGCCGGCCATGTCCCTGGTCCGGTCCGGTTTGGATACTCTGGAGCCTGAAGATTGAAGTTGTTGGTCGGTAGGTCTAAGCAGGGGTTTGTAGCTAGGTTACTAGTAATTAGTAGATCTATGCACGGGCTTTTGGTTTCCGCACAAGCTTGTGCTGATCCTTCTCGTATCTGTATTCTGTGTGATGATGGGATGCGAATCGATCGAACAGTTTCCGTTTGACGAGTTGTGCTGTCTTGGTCATCGTATACACAACAACTCCTATGCCACGGTGTCGCCTGTTGTGCCGACCTTTCGGTGCCAAAAGCACGCACTTGAATTGACCCGATGGCTCGAGACGAAATGCCGGCGGAATGTGATCCACGAAACGCTGGGTGCTCATCGCTAGTTTTGGGGACATGTTGCCGCTTCTCTTCCGGGCTCGCTCAGCTGTTAGCCTCGTCCCGCGGCGCACGGCCCACGCAGCTAGCCAAACGTTTGTGTGGCCATGCTTTTTTTGACGCGCCCACACGCCCTGTCGCGCTCCTTGTCCTTGGTCATCCTAGCGGCGGGTGGGAGGGATTCCCCGTGACATCGGCCCTCATAAACCTTAGCCCTCATTTGGCTCCTTCTCCACTCGGCTGTAACCACTCGCGCCTCGCCTCCCTCCAGCTTCGCACATCCGCCCGAACCCCTAACATCCTCCCACCCTCGCCGACGTAGATCCGCCGTGCTCCTCGCCTCCCCATGGGGATTCCTAGGGGAACTCCTATGCACCTTCTGTGCGATAGAAAAACTCATGGAATTGCAAAAGCACAATATAGCACAGTAGTGACCCATTGGACACAACAGTGCACACATGCAAGTTGAAATCGTCCTAACATCATTTATTATCTTATTATTTGGCCAACAAACGGAGTCTTCATGTTCGCTCTCAAAGTCTAGAAATTCCCACATTAATCGGAGAAAAATAGAAAAATAAAAATTATCCACCACTGCCATTACGATAAAAATTAGCCTAAAATACCCTTGTGCCTAATTAAAAATCACCCATCAATGCCATTATGAAAAATTAAATATAAAATACCATTTAGCTATGTATCAATTACAAATATATACTATTAATAAAAACTAAAGCTAATAACAATCAATCAAAATAAAATGAAAATAAGAATAATTATCTGCATAATATTATTAAAGCTCAACAAATCAAATTGTTATTATAGGTAGATCATAGTTGATTGTTTTAATCAACAATAAGACATAATTTACGATAATAAAGATGATGATGTATGATAAAAAAATAGTATAACCTTTAAGTAATGATACAACGACATGCACATTTTTTAATTTTCAATACTAGCCTTGCAAATGCGCGGGCTATACGCTTAATTTTGTTGCAGCAACGAACGGAGATTGTCAGTCATGCTAGTCATCAGCTCATGCATGTAACTTTGATTTCTTATTTATACTTCCTTTTAGTTTTTTTTCTAGCGTGTAGTAGCGGTCTAGCAGATTCAACATTATTGTTATAACTGGATCAACATTTTTGAAAAATTTCAACACTTTTTCAAAAAATATTGAACCGGTATATTATAGATGTTGAAATGATATATTCAAAATGTTGAATTAGTTTATTGAAATGTTGAAATATTAAAATAGAAAATTTTTGATAACATATTGGATCTCATTTTGTTGCATTAATTATGATAAATACCGTGATTCAAACGGATTCACAATTGGAGGCATAGTTTAAGACCAAACAACATTTGAAGTTTGAGTTCGTTTACCATCCCACCCACTTGCGGCTATGTGAGACCGCTCCGCAGGTGCAGTTCACGCATGCCGTGAGCACTTCTCTCCAGATATGATTTCAGCCTTTAAATAATACAGTGTACAAATCTCAAACAGTGAAAAATGTGTTGAAAAAAAATCTTCCGAAAGATATATAAGGTTCTATTTGGTTCCAAATAAGTCACCTACTTATAAATTAAAAACTGAAAAAAGTGACTTAATTTGCCAAACAACCCTAATTTATAAGTCACTTCAACTTATAAGTTTTAAGTAGCTCCACCCCAACCCCAACTTAAAACTTATAAGTACTCCTTTTCCGCGTGGGGCCCATACATTTTAAGTCGCTTAACAACTAAACACCTTTAACTTATAAATCGCTCGTTTTAAGTCACTTGACTTATAAGCAGGTGATTTATTTGGAACCAAAATAGGTCTAAGAATTCTCGACCACCCATGAGGCCCGCCCATAAGCCGGTACTGGGCCGATTTCACCCCCATACCGCTCCTGGGCCGGTTCGTCAATGCCAGCCAATCCCTACGACAAGGACCCAAGCAGCGACGGCCGACAGGCGAGGTGGTGTTTGAACCGCGCCGCCACCCGAACCAAGCAGCGAGGGGAACCAAAACCGCCGCCGCCGCCGCCGCTGTCCCCACCGCCCGCCGCCGATTCGCCGCCGCCGCTCTCCCACCGCCCGCCGCGGAGGACATGGCGTCCACTTTCTCCTTCCCGGAGATGACGCCAGCGCAGCTCGCGGAGGGGCTGCACACCTTCAGCATCGCGCCCACCGCCAACCTCCGCGCCGAGGACATCGCCTCCCCGCAGCCCGACCTCCTCCTCGGCGTCCTCTCCCTCTTCCTCACCGTCGTCGGGTAAGTCCCCGCCGCTCTAGCCCTCGCCCTCCGCTGCGCCTCTCTCTCTCTCTCTCTCTCTCTCTCTCTCTCTCTCTCTCTCTCTCTCTCTCTCTCTCTCTCTCACCTGGATCTGGGTTTGCATTTCGCTCTGCAGCGACGACCCCGACGACCAGCTAGGGTTCGACGTGCTGCAGAAGCTCGACAACCCGGAGCACCACATGGGCGCCCTAGACGTTAGGCGCATTTACCGGAGGGCGCGGGACGTCCTTGAGTCCATCAGCTTCAGGGGCCTCACGTTGCGCGACTTCATCCGCCCCGAACCGCGCCGCGTCGTCCTCATCCTCAGCGCCATCATCAACTACCTCAACTTCAGGTACGAGAAGATCGCCCTCCTCAACCCCATCGTAGAGGAGTTCTCCGGCGTTGAGGAGCTCCCGGATGCCAGGGCTAGGATCGCCGAGGTCTCCTTCTCGTCCTTGCTTCTTCTTCGCGCTTTCTGCCTTTCTCTGCCTGGGGAAATTATTGAAGTTCCTCTCTACGGGTATTTTCCTTTTCCCCCTCATGCAGCTTCAGAAGGTGAAAGAGGATCATGCGTACAAGGAGCAGATGGACGAGCCTGCAGTCCAGCAGTTGCAGGCAGAGGTCAACGCCCTCAAGCAGAACATACAAGAATACAATACAAAGCAGATGGCGCTGCGAAGCAGAGCAAAATCAATAGATGAAAAGAAAGAGGGGATCCTTGCCAAGGTGCGGATTCCTGTCCTGTGTTGCCTTTTTCTCCCTTTATTAGACGGTGCTTGGGATTTCCTTGATATTTTGTTATTCTTATGCTACGTGTGATCGATGCTAAAACAATTTTGAGCCTCCTGCGAGTTACCAACCTGTTTTGGCTGGCCACTGTCAGTAATAATCTTCTCACTTCTAGCTTGCTGCCTTAATTACAACACTCAGCAGTTTGTTATTAGCCACTGCATTATTTGTGGGTATTGTTGATAGTTTCTGTCAATAAATTGTTACCCATGTAACCAAACCTGTTATATTATGTCTGCGCCAACAACATGGGCAATTAGGAAGTAGTATGAGTTCCTGATGAAATTAGCTGATAAGTCGTATGGTCAAGAGTTCTGTTCAATACCAACAATGCAACAAATTATGTTGAGATTAGTAGGTTTTATTTGTCCTAGACTCAGTTCCAGGCATCTAGGTTGAAGGAGTTACTTGATCTAGCACCTGTAGTTTTGGATTACGTGAGTGCATAGCTGATTGTGAGCTACCGTTTGGTAGTCTCCATCCAGCATAATCAGAAGACATTCAAATTTTTAATCAGCAACTGGGTGGAGTGGGTGCTGACATTTCTTCCAAAATAATAATTGGTATTTAGCTGCATCCACTTTACTCTTCATATATGGACATTGGCTCGTCAAATTAAACTGGAATTGTTGGTGCTCTATACAAAGTAACACTTCATAATGTTATATTCACAGCTTTTTTTTTTTGTTGACAGATGTCCCGAACTGATTTCCAGTTGATGAAACATTCCCAAGAAAATTCAAAGCTATTAGCCAAAATTGTTCAGTCCCCAGAAAAGTTTCAGGTAGGCCATTTCGTTTTTTTAATGTTTTGTGGCAGGCATAAAGTTCATCAGGAAACTGATATATTTTTGTTGGAATCACTATGCTAAAACCCTGAAGATTCCATCAATTGAAGGAATCCTGTAGGTCCAGAATTACTTTCCATGGTATTACTGCATGCCATGGTTTTCCTTACTGATTGACTAGTAAGGATGTTTCCATTCTTTCAGCTGTCAGATTGACCTTATCACTTGACGGTTCACTGTGACTGTGCATGAATTATTTGTTTTACTTCTAGAGCAAGCATCACAGGATGCTCTAGTTTGTTTCTTGCATTCGTTTAGAAAATGTGCATTTTTCTATAGAGTTACCGGCGCTCATTTCTTTATGTGCTATTCCTGTCTTTTCGATGTGCATACGATGTCAAATTGATGGATCAGAACTATGTACTTCAATCAGCTAATCTGCAACTTGTGCAAGCTGGTATAGTAACTATGGATATTTTTTTCTATTGAAGAAAAACCTTGAGGAGAACAAAGGAGTCCGTGATGAGTTAAAGACCTTGGAGAAGATGGCAATGCATAAAGTCCAGGACAAAAACAATACTCTTGAGATGTATACAAAGGTACTCTTTATGATGGACACTTTTTGATGCCCATTGGCACAACAATTTCTCACACTTGTTACAATCTTATAGTGGAATTTGCTCTAATTTCTTATAAAAGTTACAGATCACGTGCTAGCAAAATAGTGTCTTCTGGTCCTCTTGAGTTCCCTTTCAGTTGTCCACGCAACTTCAGATCGCTGTTTTCTACTTCTACTGATGGGCCTTGCTCAAATCAGAAGAATCATTTGACATTTATTGTTCATGTGGGGTTTCACCTTTCTTATTGCTTGATACTCCATTGATGCGGTTGCATGATAAGTATCTTTGTTTTGCAGGTCTGTGAGAAACTATCAAGGCACCTCTCTAAAATCGATGCTCTATATGAAACGGTATGAGTAGCTGTGAACCTTTATTGTATCATCCACCCCCCCCCCCCCCCCCCCGCGCGCGCTTTAGTCATATTGGTCTAACAATGAATGTACAAAATATATCGTACCTGCTAGAGCACTGCTGCTAAAGCTTCTGAGAAGGAGGTTAAAGCACTCAAAGCCAAGATTAGTGATCACAGTTTAGAGATGAAGACCCTTCGTATTAAAGCTGATGAATGGCAATCAAAAGGTTTTTACTTCTAATTTTGTATTGCTAGAGTGCTGTTCAGCCAGTTCTTAGTTCAGATATCCTCACCACATCACTTTGCTCGAACATTTTGCGATTAGTACATGAAACTGAGGACCGTCTCAAGTCAAAGGAGAAAGAAAGGGACCAAAGAATCGGAGAGAATAAAAAGAAGATGGCTGCACTGAAATCTGAAGTTGAATCAGAACTTAAGTGCCTTGCAGATAGGGAAAGGGAAACTGAGGAGAAAGTTGCAAAGGTGAGGCTTTTCTCCTGATTTGTTCGGCTGTTGAAATTAGAATCCTTTCGAAATTACGTTGCATGAGTTGCTACATCCAATGCTTACTGCTTTACATATTACCTTTGGTGATACCTTGGAGGTTGATTAGTAGCTGTAGGCTCTATAAATCTAGAAGGTAGAAAAAAGAAACAGGCTAACCATTCATCTAGCACTTGATTACCAAAGCCTGTAGGCTTCTGTCATCCTGTTTGTTTATTTATTTTATCGTTCCTCTTTCAGAATTGCTAACATGCTGTCCGCCTATCTGTCAACAACACAGGCTACTGATTTATACTCCCAAGCTGATGCGGTAGAAGTTGCTGGCAGGAAAAAACGAGAGGAAATCTTTGCCAAGTTTGAGCAAGTTTGCGAGACGGTACGTCCCTAGCTAGAAGGGTATTTTGATTTCCTAAAAAGATACTCCTAGTCCATAAGGAGCACTTGTTTACGTGAGGTTGGCTGCTGACATAACCAAATCTTTCTCCAGGCTAACCTGTACATGGATGGCATCGAATGTTCTGTCAACGAAGTTGACGAAGCGAATATGACCATTATGGGCCAGTGTCTCACTTTATGTGACAGCTAGTACCCTTGTGGCATGGTCGCATGGAATGATGGATGTATATGTCGTAATTGAGCTAGTGCTCCCCTTGTGTATATAGCTGATTACCTGGACTGGATTTTGGACAACATTTGCACCTCGATCCACGCTGCTCTAGCCATTCCTCGTACATTGCTCCTCCTGCTGCTCTCAATCATCACAAGCATAACCTAGGTGATCTGTGTTTTTGCTTTGCTGCTAGAATTTTCCTTGCCAAAAAGTTGAGTAAGTCATGCTGCAAACAGGAATTTTCAGTCATTTTGTTTTGTGATGTACCACGTTTGTCAGACTGATGCTTCAAAGAGTTGTTAGTGAAATGGTATTCAGTGTGTTAATTATTGCCAGTGTCAACGTTAGCAACCTTGCCCCTGTACACATAGTAAAAACATGCCTGTTTCTTTTCATCTTTGGCGCATTTCTTGGCTCTGGTGAACTTTAAGTCCAAGTTTTTACTCTACGAATCTTGTCATGCTAGAAATATGAATAAATTTCCTCGATTAAGGCCCTGTTTCTGTGACTTGTTTTGGCGAACGCAGCTTTGCGACTGCTTTTTGGAATCGTGGGCGGGCAGTTCATTTCTTCGAACTTCACACCGCCGTCGCGAGACGTTCGGCGGAATTATTCTGCTTATCTCGTTGAAAGCCCGTCGCGAACGCGAAGAACAATGTTTTCCAAACAAGTGCCTTCAAAGTGCACATTGCAAACGTTAAAAGAAAAAACCATCTCCATGGCCTACTTCTTGAGATGTCCGTGTCTGTATTATTATTTTCTCTCGAATCAAGAACTGTGCTTATGGAATCGTAATCTGATTCCATGTCGACTTCTATAAGTAGTAGTCCCATTCTTTTGGCTCGTGAATTTTCCACTTTACATTCGTTTTCACATGTTTTCAAGCAGAGCTCAAGAGAGTAGATCCTTTTGCACCTACTAATCCATCTTCAATTTCAATTCCTTAAGCACAGGACAAACCCTGCCCTGAACTTCTACTGAACCCGGTGAGCAAGGGCCCTGTTTGGTTTGGCCTAGCACAATTAGCACAAAAACTTTGACCAATAATTAGGGGTACTAAATAAAGGTAATTTACAAAACTAACTCCACAGCGCTGTACTACTTCGCGAGACGAACCTAATGAGGCCTTTGACCGTGTGATTAGATGATGGTTACTGTAGCATAACTGTAGCCAATCATCGATTAATTTTCCTTTGCTGCTAGAATTTTCCTTGCCAAAAAGTTGAGTAAGTCATGCTGCAAACAGGAATTTTCAGTCATTTTGTTTTGTGATGTACCACGTTTGTCAGACTGATGCTTCAAAGAGTTGTTAGTGAAATGGTATTCAGTGTGTTAATTATTGCCAGTGTCAACGTTAGCAACCTTGCCCCTGTACACATAGTAAAAACATGCCTGTTTCTTTTCATCTTTGGCGCATTTCTTGGCTCTGGTGAACTTTAAGTCCAAGTTTTTACTCTACGAATCTTGTCATGCTAGAAATATGAATAAATTTCCTCGATTAAGGCCCTGTTTCTGTGACTTGTTTTGGCGAACGCAGCTTTGCGACTGCTTTTTGGAATCGTGGGCGGGCAGTTCATTTCTTCGAACTTCACACCGCCGTCGCGAGACGTTCGGCGGAATTATTCTGCTTATCTCGTTGAAAGCCCGTCGCGAACGCGAAGAACAATGTTTTCCAAACAAGTGCCTTCAAAGTGCACATTGCAAACGTTAAAAGAAAAAACCATCTCCATGGCCTACTTCTTGAGATGTCCGTGTCTGTATTATTATTTTCTCTCGAATCAAGAACTGTGCTTATGGAATCGTAATCTGATTCCATGTCGACTTCTATAAGTAGTAGTCCCATTCTTTTGGCTCGTGAATTTTCCACTTTACATTCGTTTTCACATGTTTTCAAGCAGAGCTCAAGAGAGTAGATCCTTTTGCACCTACTAATCCATCTTCAATTTCAATTCCTTAAGCACAGGACAAACCCTGCCCTGAACTTCTACTGAACCCGGTGAGCAAGGGCCCTGTTTGGTTTGGCCTAGCACAATTAGCACAAAAACTTTGACCAATAATTAGGGGTACTAAATAAAGGTAATTTACAAAACTAACTCCACAGCGCTGTACTACTTCGCGAGACGAACCTAATGAGGCCTTTGACCGTGTGATTAGATGATGGTTACTGTAGCATAACTGTAGCCAATTATCGATTAATTACAGTCATTAGATTCATCTCGAAAAGTTACACCCATCTGTAAAAGGGTTTTGCAAATAAACTTTGTTTAGTGCTTCATGCAAGCAAGATTCTTTTCTTGGGAGTTGTGTGCTACTTGTGCTAGATGAAAACCAAACGGGGCCAAGACATCTCTGACAGCATCTCTAAAATCCACAGGACTACAAAAAACCTCCGAACACTGAGCAAGACATCTCTGACAGCATCTCTAAAATCCACAGGACTACAAAAAACCTCCGAACACTGAGGGCCCATCCGGGTTCGAACCGGAGACCTATTGATCTGCAGTCAATTGCTCTACCACTGAGCTATGGACCCTTAGATTCTGAAAGGTTACCGAGAATTTTCAAGTTGACTGACTGACTGACTGCAAGAGAGTTGGAATGAAGAACTTGACAAGTCTCGGTGCGCAAAAATGAACGAGCCGAACAGAGAGTGAGAAGCAGAAACATCATCACACGCCAACGTGTGTCTAGTAACTGCTCGCTCCGTCCCAAATTACAATTCGTTTTAAACTTGTTTATATATATATATATATATATATAGTTTTTCTATGTATTTAGATATAGTGTACCTCTAAGATGTATGGCAATATATATATATATAGAAAAGTTAAAATGAATTATAATTTGAGGTACAGGTGGCAGTTACTAGTAGGAGACTGTTCAGGGACGGTACTGCACATGCACACTAGGTTGTTGTGGCACCATCCGTGTTGGATGAACGGGAAACTACATTTGGCACAAAGCCAATTAGCCACAAAGCACCGCAAGAAACCCGTCATTAGCCTCCAAATCTCCCTTGGCCTCATCACTTACTCAACTACTCAACCTTCCAAATCCAACGGCACTTTCAACGCCCACCGTGCTCCCAAAGCATTTTTCAAAACCTCCACGCCTTTGGCGCGTCGCCCACTTTAAGACCGAGCCCGCTCCCGCTCCAGCTCTGCTCCTCGCTTACCAGTCACTCGTGAGCAGCCAGCATTAGCAAATGCCGCAGCTAGATCTGGACCACGTCTTCTGCGTCGGTGCCCGCGGCCGCGGCGGGTCCGTGTGCGAGACGGCCCCGGCCTCCGCCGCCCAGCGCGGCGGCAATGCGAGCGCGAGCGCCCGTACCGACGACGACGACGGGGACGACGCCCCGGCGGAGTCGGTGCTGATCCCGCTGCGGGGCGGGAACGGCCTGGCCGAGCTGCTCTGCGCGGCGCTGCGGCGGGACGCGTCCACCAAGGGCAGCTCCAACCCCAAGGCGGCCGCGGAGGCGGCGGCGCGCATGCAGGGCGCGCCGAGGGCGGAATCGAGGAGGTTGCCAGGCACCACAGCCAGCAAAGCCGCCGCCGTCGTCATCATCGGCGTCCTGCCCGCCGCGGCCGGCAAGGTGGTCGCCAACGCCAAGGAGCGCCGCGGGCGCCGGCCGGCGGCCGGGGCCAGAGTCTTCGCCAGCGAGGCCGCGGGGCCGGAGCCCGTGTCCCCGAAGGTGTCCTGCTTCGGGGCCGTGCTGCCGGAGTCGCGGGGCGGCGCCGCGGCGCCGCCCGGTAATACTAATAAGCAAGGGGAAGGAGAGGAGCGGGGCGGGTGCTGGGCGAGCGTGGCGGCCGCGCTGCGCGGGCTATGCCGCAACAGCGATCCTCCTGGTGAAGGCGGCGAATCGGGTGCGAGCGAGTCGAGTCCGAAGGCTGCCGCGGCGCCGGAGCCACCGCCTGCCGCCGTCCTCTCGCCGCCGCGGGCGGTGGCCGGGCTGGGAGACGTGAAGCGCCTCGCTTCGCGGCGGTGGACGGAGACCTTGGCCGCCGACGCCGAAGGACGGGGCTCGGTTTGAATGTGTGCCGCGCCCGCGCTTCCAGTTCCAGAGGCTCTGCACGGGCACAGCCTTGTACTGCGTCCAAGGAGGCAAGGACCACGGTCGCCGATGCACAGCCTACTCCTCGGACCTGCTTCTGCCCGTTCTACTGTCGCGTGTGGCTGTGTGGCTGAGCTTTGTGCTTGTTTGCAAGCTGCATCTCGTGCCTTGTGTTCGCGTTTATTTTCTGTAAATGTTGGGTTTGTGTGTTGACATTGGACTTCGGTCTTGCTCAACTAGGGATCCTTTGGTGGAGCTGCACGTGTATGTAAACGGGCTTCACCACTGTAGCATCTTGGAGCTGATTTTCTGTCCTATGCAGAGGTTGTTTGATTTCAAAAGCTAAACTTTAGTCTATATCACATAAAAAAATCTTAGTATTTAGAAATATTAAATAAAGGTTAATTATAAAAATAACTGCAGAATCCGAGGGCTAAACTGCGAGACGAATCTAATGAGGTATACTAATCCATGATTAGCGGATGGTTACTGTAGCATCATTGTAATAAATTACGGATTAATTAGGATCATTAGATTCGTCTCGCGAATTAGCACTCTGTCAAAAAAAAATTATAAACATATTTTATTTAATACTCCAAAATAGTAAGATTTCTTTTGATGTGGCAGGAAGTTAAAAAAAATCCCAGGAATCAAACAACACCATAGGCGTATACTTGTCAGTTGGAATTCAGTCTTCCTATCTATCTCAATTCTCAAGATTGGGCGCTTGTGACCTGAAAAATTGAAAAGGTTTGGGCGCTTGACAACAAATGAAACGCTCATAAAAACCTGGAAAAGAAAGGTTTTCCTGAGAAACGACAACCGCAAAAGGTTGTGTTAAACTTTACGGGCTCGCACGCGAGATTAAAAAAGCCCAAACAAGAAACCCCAGAGAAAACCAGCCCACATATCAAACAAGAGAGGTTAACGATCCAATCATCATCCAACGGATACGGGGCCAGCCTGACGCGGGCCGCGCAACCTTTTCTCGGTCGGCGCGCCTCCCTCCTGCATCCCGCTCGCCCGCACGGCCGCACCCACGGACCCACCACCCACCGTGCGCCGGAGCCGACCGTTGGGATGAACCCCGCCCGCATCGCCCACCCACCCGCACGAGGAAAAAAAATCAAATGGGAAAAAAGAAACCGACATCTCCAGCAGCCTCCTCCCCCATGACCGTTGCACAGTTCAAACCCCTCAAAACGGCCACTCCCCCGGGCCGGTCAAGCGTACACACTCTGGCCGACAAAGCGAAAGCGAAAGCGAAAGCCCCGCCGCGGCAGAGGGGCGAGAAGAGGGGCGAGAGCAGGGGCAGGCCGAGCGAGCGAGAGGGAGGGAGCCGATGGGGTGCATCTCCTCGAAGCTCCTCCCGCCGGGGCCCGGCGGCGACGGCGGGCGCGCCACGGTGCGCGGCCGCGTCGACCACGTCGTCTCCCTCACGTCCACCACCTACGGCGTCCTCGACCTCCACCCGAAGCACGGCGCCGCCGCCGCGCCTGCCGCTGCTCCCGAAGAGAAGCAGGAGGAGGAGCAGCAGCAGCCGCCGCCGGTGCCGCAGGACAAGCCGATAAGCAAGGAGTGGAAGCGCGCCAGCATGCGCCCGCCGCCGCTCGTCGTCCCGGCCGCCGACAAGAAGCCGGCGGCGGCGGGGAAGCCGGAGGCCGGCCTGGAGGTGATCAACGCGTGGGAGATCATGGCCGGGCTGGAGGAAGGCGCCGACGCCGCGGCGGCCGGGTCGCCGGCGAGGAAGCCGTCCAAGCCGGGCCGGTGGTCGCCGGCCAGGGTCCTCGCCATGGCCCTGCCGTCGCCCAAGAGGTCGGCGGCGAGGCGGAAGAACACGCCGGGGAAGGAGAACACCCCGCTCCAGCGCTGCTCCGGGAACAACGGCAGCAGCAACGGCGGCAACAAGGAGAAGCCCGGCGACGTCGACGGCGACAGGGTGCTCCGGCCGTACAACTCCATCGACAACTCCAAGCTGTCGATGGCGTCCAGGAGGTTCTCCCCGGGGAGCGCCCGGATCGCCCGCAAGCCCGGCGCCGCCGAGACCGGCGGCGGCATGTCGTCGTCGCGGCGCAGCCTGAGCCCGCTGTTCGACCCGGAGCTGCTGGCGTCCATCGAGCGCGAGCTGTCGGAGGAAGGCGCCCACATCAAGCGGATGGTCGGGTCCGAGAAGCCCCGGCACCCGAAGGCGGCGCCGCCGGCGATCGTGGCCGATGGCAACAAGTGCCCGCCGGGGGGCGCCGACGCGGTCGTCCTCTACACCACCACGCTCCGCGGCATCCGCCGGACCTTCGAGGAGTGCAACGCGGCGCGCGCGGCGATCGAGGCCCACGACGTGAAGGTGATCGAGCGGGACGTATCCATGGACTCGGGCTACCGCGAGGAGCTGCGGCGGCTGCTGGGCGGGCGGGAGGTGCGCGTGCCCGCCGTGTTCGTCCGCGGCAGGCACGTCGGCGGCGCCGCCGAGGTGGCCAAGCTGGAGGAGGAGGGGAAGCTGAAGGCGCTGCTGGAGGGCCTGCCCCGGGCGCGGGTCTGGTGCGCGGGCTGCGCCGGCGTGCGCTTCGTCATGTGCCGCGACTGCAACGGCAGCCGCAAGGTGCTCGACGCCGAGCACAAGGAGACGGTCCAGTGCGGCGAGTGCAACGAGAACGGCCTCGTCCGGTGCCCGATCTGCTGCTCCTGAATCGCTCTGCGAGATGGGTTGTTTGGGGGTGGATGCGGCGGCGATTGGTGGTGTGGAAGCTTGTTGTGTTGCATTGGGTTGATCTGCCTGTCTACCCGGCTGGTTTCGATTTTGCGATGCGAAGTGCTTGTTGCTCTCGGCAACGGCTGAGATTGTAATATGGACTGATTCATATTGTTTCGTATGTAGTTTAATTCCCTAATTTGTATTCATAATGTAACTTAATTGCTTCTCATTCACTCTGTGTTGATTATTTGAGATATAAGTGCTCCAATGTCAATTCTCCTTCCATTTGAGTTGCCCGCTGTTAACTGAAACAGCACCTAAACAGTACTGAAATGCAAAAAATGCAGCCCCGTTGTTCTGACTGACACACAAAGAGAAATGAACACAAACAAAGCAATTGTTTGCAATCGTGTCCTGAAATTTGCTGGGAGAAGTACTTGAGCACAAATTTGCAAAGTGGACACCTGCGCATTTGAGATTCGGGCATTGGAACAAAACAAATAAATACTCTCTCCGTTCCAAATTATAAGTCATTCCAAGAATCTTGGAGAGTCAAAGTTTTTCAAGTTTGACCAAACAAGATAATAATATTTATGATACCAATTAAGTATTATTAGATTTTTTGTTAGCTATATTTTCATAGTATATCTATTTGATGTCATAAATCTTTGTATTTCTCTATATAATTTTGGTCAAACTTTGAGATGGTTTGACTCTCCAAGATTTTTGGAATGACTTATAATTTGGAACGGAGGGAGTATGTTTGCAGCACAAATCTTACTCCCTTTCATATCTGACTCGCATCTGAACATGGATCTTGACATATCAAATCTATGGGTACTGACTAATACAAAAGACAGGTGACGCATACCACAAGTTCACATCCAAATATGAAATAGTTTACAGTATATCATAGTCAGCTTGGGTTGAACTCCTTTTTTGCTGTCATCCTAGGATTAAGCTCATTTTTATTCTTCTAACAGAAAACTGAAGAATGGCGAAGCTGAGAAAGTTTTGCATCATGACTTTGCGTCAAACGAGCATAATGGCACTTTCCTTTTCTTTTTCATAGGGGGTATATGTCAATGATCGCACTGTAATGCTTTCACCCCTACAACACAACAAATACATTATGTGTAGAAATTCAATTTTAGGAATCATCTTAGCACAAAATAAGTTTTCTCCCTTGCAACCAATAATACATTCATCTTAGATATATGTGCTGGAAATTTTCATGTACACAAACTGTTTTCCTGGCAACTATAGTAAGACATTCGTCTTTTTTGAAAACTACTAGTAAGGCATTCACCATGCCAACTTTTATTTTATATTTATCACTTAAGCTATATGCGTGCACATAAGATGTTCCATACAATGAGTAATACATTCACTCTAGATATATATTGCAAAACTACTATATTTTGTTGCCTTAATAACATGCAAGCACATGAGCAGGGACGAAGCTAGAGCGAAGACGGGGCAGGGGTGCACCATTAGCTCTAGGTTGCTCTAAAGGACGCATATAGATTATTTGATTGAAACAAGTGTTTTTGATTTTCTTTTCGTGGGTGCATTGGCACCCACTCCTCCCTACATAGTTTTGCCCCTGACTATTTTACGTTTGCCAACTAAGTTTCCCATGCAAATAGTAGTGCATTTATTCTAAATATTATTTGAATCGTTATTTTTACGTTTGCCAACTTAGCCACATGCATGTACGCTGGAGTTGTCCCATGCAACTAGTAACGTATTCACCTAGGATATTGTCGTAGAATTATTGCTTTTTATGTTTACCATCTTAGCCTCGTATGGACAAGTTGTCGTTGTGCAACTAGCAACATATTTACTTTAGACATTTAGACATGTAGTGGTGCTACTCTTTTATATCTGCTTCTAAGGTACCTTATAATAATAGATACGAAAGTTCCCGCAACATAGGACATGGGTCTGTCCTGAGCAGTATTTTTTCCATCATCATTTTCATATTTTTCGTTCTCACACGTGTAGGGGCGGATCCAGGAAATTGATCCATTGGTGTCACTAAGTAGCAATCTTTGCATCTATTGTAATGTGATGGTTGTTGCTCCAGATTATTGGTGTCACAGGATACTAATACATACATGTACTCTAGATTTGCTCTTGCGCACATGTATTCTTTTTCATTTTGCCACAAGCAATTTAATACGAATAATGTCCTCTCATAAGTTACCTTAGTATAGGAGTCATAAGTTCCTCACCACGATTATGTTTCTCAATTTTTCCATATCTTCTTTTCCTTTGCTACGAGCAATTTAATTGTAACAATAATTGGCTGCCTCTCTAAATTGATACGCCAGGTATAGAAAGATACAAAAATCCAGGTAACTCGGTGTTAATAATCGCATTTAATTGTTCAAAAGTGTCAACTCGTTTGAGTTCAAAGTCGATCATCACAACTACGTGCAAATCCTCACTAACTCCTAGCAAGAGATCAATTTTTTTTTTGATTTAAAGGTGTCCAAAGTACCATATAGTTTCTTTTTCATTACAAAAGAGGTAATTGGGTTGGCACATATGCTACCACATCCTTTATTTCTTTTTTTTCTTGAAAAATGCCACATTCTTATTTCATCTCGGCCGTCAGGATAACAATAGACGCTCGTGATCCGTTGCAGCGGCCTGCAGCACAGCCCAGTCCAGCACAGACAAAGCCCACGGGTTAAACCACCCAAAGCATTCGTCACACGACAGCCTGCCTGAGATCTCTCGTCAGTCACCAGATCCGAGCCCCGAATCCGCGCGGCGGCAATGGCGGTGCGCGCGAGCCTCGGCTGCTTCCCCTCCGATCCCACTCTCCACGCCTCCTGCGGCATGCCGTGGGGCGTCGCCGTCACGCCCTTCTCCGCCGCCGACGAGCGCGGCTCCCCGCCGGCCGCCGGCGACGAGGGCCACCTCCTCCCGCGCTGCCAGTCCTGCTTCGCCTACTTCAGCCTGCTCTGCCCGCTCGACCGCTGGTCCTGGACCTGCGCCGTCTGCGGCGGGGAGAACGACATGCCCGCCGACGCCGCCGCGCGGTACGCCCGCGACGGCGCCCACGACCCGCCCGAGACGCGCTCCGCGTTCGTCGACCTCCTGCTCCAGGGTACGCGTCTCTCGCCTTTCTGATTGGACGCAGCGCCGTGCGGTCCGGTGCGGTGTGCGATGAGTTGGTGGTGGTGGTGGTGGACTTTTTTGCAGGGGAGGAGGGCGAGGCGGCAGCGGCAGCGGCAGCTCCGACACCCGTGTACGTGGCGGCGATCGACTTGTCCTGTAAGATCTCGCGGTTCATCCCAAGCTGTTCATGTTTGGTTCTAGCACCAAATTTTAGTGATAACTGATAGGCGCACACAACTTTGTCCCTGTCGAAAAATACGGCAATGGACCAGTAGTCATGCGTTGAATTTAGTCCATTGTGGTCCAGCATGAATATAGATTGCGTGTCTGAAGAGGGTCATCATAGATTGGACACTAGTTGATTCCTACTGTGCTCAGCCTATTAGTGATTGATAATACCATGGGCTTCCTGTTTATATTACTTACAGTTGTGTAATGTTTGCTTTTAATTGTAAGAAAAGAAAGCATCATTGCAGAACTATGGTGAACACAAGTTCCAGAATTCCCTTTGATTGGTGGAATCTATTTTCCATCAAGATACTGCCTAACTATTGGTGCTTGTAGGCAATCAAATGTCTAATCTCAATTTGTTAAGCTAGGAGGCTTAAGCTGCATTTTTCTATCTGCTGAATGAATCTCTAAGTTTCCTGTAAATATATATTCGAGAGTAGCCACCTGTGAGTTTATTCCCAGACCTTGTGTGCTTTCTTTTTAGTTTCTGATGCTTTGTTTGTTCATATTGCATTTTAGCTTCAGAGGAGTTTTTGGAGCTAGTCAAAAGTGCTCTACAAGCAGCTCTGGAAGGTGAGTCGCCATCCTTAAGTTTTTGGAGCTAATGTTTGTTGAGTGCATAATACTCGGGAGTTTCATAAAGCTATATATACTATCACACTGACCTTTTGATCCCATGCAGCTCTTTCACCAGGATCATTATTTGGACTCTTGACATTTAGCAGTAAGATAGGATTGTATGATGTCCAAGGTCCAATACCTATTGTGAAGAATGTGTTCATCCCTCCTGATTCTGATGGCGCCTTACCAATTGACCTTGAAGATATCATGCCCCTTTGTTCATTTTTGGCTCCTGTATGTATATTGTGCTGTCAACTACAGTTTTCTCCTCATTGTCTCTGGCTTGTGGTCCCAGAATGTTCGTCTCTCCTGTATGTGCTAATGTGAAGTTACATCCTAACAGATTGATAGTTGCAAAGATCGCATAATTGAAGCACTTGAAACAATTAAACCAATGTCTTCCTGGGATGTAGCAGCAAATGCAGCTGAAGGACAGGATCATGCATTACATCATACCCGTGGTTTTGGTGTAGCGTTGGATGTTCTTGTCAATTACCTAGCTTCAGAATATGGAAATGCATTTGAGCTCGGTAAGTTAATGACTTGACCACACTAATGTCGTTTTGTTCCAAGACTTCTTGAAGGCTATACTTGTGTCGGTCTTCTGCACTTGATCTCGTCTTCCACTATAACGATCTCGTCTTCCACTATAACTCATTATCCTGATAATTTCAAGAACAGCTAGGATATTTGCGTTTTTATCTGGTCCACCAAACTATGGGGCTGGCCAACTGGATACAAGTGAGGAACAAAATGCCGATACAGCAGGGGATGCTGATCATATATTCCTTCAGGAGCAGACAAGCTTCTACAAAAATCTGGTAATTCCGTGTAAAGATTAGTCAATATTCTACAAGAATATTTTAGAATATATCTGATTGGCATATCACAGGCTGCTAGTGCTGTTCAAGCAGGTGTGTGTGTGGACCTTTTTGCAATTACAAATGAATACACTGATCTTACTTCCCTGAAAGCTCTGAGTGTCGAGAGTGGTGGATCATTGTTTCTGTATTCAAGTACAGATGAATCAACACTTCCGCAAGATATGTAAGTAAAGCCACCATCTTTATGTTTCTCTATTCATTCAGCTGTCAGACCATGACTTAAGTAGATTACACTTAGACGGTTTATTGTTTCCTCTACATAGTCTAATAAGATTTACTGGGTAGCTGAGGATATTCTTTTTTATGCTGTAATGGACAGCTAACCCTAGTAACAGACTATAAAAAATCTTACTGTGCCATCAATGTTTTAGTAATGGATTATGGTGGATTTCATAAACCCATATAGTTCAGTGAAAGTTGATGTTTGTTGTGCGCAAACCAAATGTTCATGCTATAAGATAGACACCCAAATGCATAAAATACTGAATATGTTTTGCTATATTCATATTCTTTATGCGCACCGGTTATTATATACTCTTTACATTTCATTGCATGTAAGGCTCCATTCCACTTTTATTAAGGAATGGTGAAACCAAGTTGAAAGGCTGACAGACCTGCACCCATCAAAAAGACGTCACTAAATCACTTTGATGCTACCATGGATGGGAAACTCTTGATTCTCCTAGGTCCTTGTATTTTTAAAAATGAATAAGAGCAAATAATCTTTTATATCAAACAAGTAGCTACAAAGCAGTACCACAGCAGTCTAAGCATCTTCTTTTTTCTGCAGGTACAAGATGTTGAGCCGTCCATATGCATTTGGATGCGTGATGCGATTGAGAACATCTTCACAATTCAAGATAGCTGATTCTGTAAATACTCCAAGTGATGTGTGAATTACTTACATCAGCTTTCGCATATATACCCGTGGCTAATATGTTTATATTTTTTTTATTTCAACAGTATGGTCATTTCTTCCCAGATCCTCAATACATGTATGTTCAACACATAAATTGCTGTGACTCTTTTGCTACATACAGTTATGACTTCGAGTTTGAAAAGGATTCTCAATTTTCCAGGTAACAAGCATTCTATTTTTGAGGCTCATATGTTTTATTTCCAACTACAATAGCATGGAATTTCATTCTATGCTCCCAGGCATAGGGAATTATATTGTGCTGCTGCTTTGGTTGTTAGCAGTAACTCATGTGCCCAAGTTGTTTTTACTTTCTAGATTGCTGTATCAGATTTTCCCCAACTAGTTGGCAATTTGGCATGGCCTAGAAGGCTGGAACTGCCAATCGACCTAAGCCTATCTCGGTTCCATTCCTAATCGATTTCATATGTCTAGCCTCTGTTGAGGCTATCAAGGTGTCATTTAATCGTGCTGTTGTCACCATAATGAACCATCATGAAGTCTGCATTACCCTTGTGGCCTTATCCATAGTTGAAATTGGGGGAGGTTGAACTCTGTCTTGTATTTTGAATCTTATCAAATCATAAAAAGTTTTGGCAGGCAAACATTGCCATGTTTGGTTTATCAACAGTGGCACACACTTTCTTCTCCATATGTCCTACATACCATGCACATAATTTCTTGCATATTCTGGATATCTTTTTGTACACAATATTTCGTAACAATTTCTCATTTTTGGGATATCACTAATCTGAGGAGGATAAAAGTACACATTATCTTAGGAAAAGAGAGAAAAATAAAGATTCCAAACTAATGAGTGGAATGAGATAATATAACATTTTATTTGATGTCTTGACATCATTATTATAATTGAGATTTAGAATTTAAAAGGAGTCTACAAATTAATAAAGACAGCATACTCGAGGTGCTAAAGCTTCCTATCCATGTGGGTTCTTGGGAAAGACAGCCCGTTATCCCCAGAGTAACTTTGGTCTGTTTAGGATATTTCCTACGAGGACCCTAAGTAACTATAATATGCATATACATCTACCACAAACGAGACAATTGTCTAAGAAACATGTTGTAACGATTAATTGCAATTACTATTATTCTAGAAACCAATTCCAACAGTTAACATATGAAAGTAAACAGCTAGCTGGGCAGGTATGGGTATGGCTAGTAGCCCACTACATCTGTCACACAAGATAACTGTAAATCTTCAGAAGTTCAGCTAGCTAAACAGTTCGAGTTGTTCTGTAAATGTGTTCTAAATTCTTAGGCCACCATTTTCTTTGTGCCTGCAGGAAGTCAAGGCCTCCTATTCTTCAAATCGCATTTAAGTACACAGTGCTTGTGCACAATGGTGATACATCAAGTGCACCAAATTCTGGTAGCAGGTACATTTGTTTACAGCCTCTTATCAGTCATTCAAGTATCTGTATTTTGTCATGTATACTTTATGGTGTCACCACTTCAGTGTCAATATTATTATGCTGCAATCTTCTCAATCTTATCTGAGAGATGTCCATCTTTCAGTGTAGACAAAGTAAAAGTTTCTGTGGTTTTTTGATGCTTGGTTCGCAACTTGCTTGTTAAACCTTTTCTAATTGTAGCTTGAGATTTGAGATTCTAGCAGAAATTCAGTACACCAAAATAGGGTGGTGTTATCTTTTGTAACATAAATATATCTTGCAGACCTAAATACTCGTTGGAGAGGAGGCTAAGAGTCCGTACTATCCAGTACAACACAACTGCTAATATCTGGGACCTTTATGATTTTGTTGATCCAGATGCTGTTTTGACAATACTGGTACACCAGGTACAACCTTTATCTATATTTTGTTGATCCGGCACAAGTCTGATGCAAAACTTGTTTGTTAATCACACAATTTTGATTAATGGGCATGCGGGCCATAGTTAGAAAGTTTGATGCATTTATGTATGTAGCAAGCGGGTGTGTTGTCAAAAGCTGTGAGCAAGTGATACACAGAGAAAAAACTTTGCCACCAAGGACAGTCATCTCCTCTCTTTTCTTCTTCCTCCCCTTCTCTTCTTCCTCCCCTCTTCCTCTTCATTCTTTCATCCCAAAAATGAGGGGGGGGGGGGGGGGGGGCTTAGGGGGGTATCCATTGATCTTAGAGAGGTAGGGGGGGCTTGACCCCCCCTAGCCCCCCCTTTAGATCCGCCCGAGGACAGTCGATAACCAAGTGCTGCATTGTAAATTTGTAATTTCTTTGGTCCACCAAATTTTGAATTCCCCTATTTGAAAAATGAATTGTCATATTTTGTGTTAATGCAAGAGTTTTGGACTTCATCGGATTTGGACTGTCATGGTAAAGACTAAAGAGTGTAAGTTATACATAATTCAAGATAAGAAATCCTATCATGGTTCAAATTCTCTCTAAAATCAGCTCATTTAGACATTTACCAAATGCAATCCTGAATGGGACATGCTGTCTTGTGACAGCCTGATTTCATGTTGAGCTGTTTATAGCAAGATATAAATATATCTAAAATGCTAAAAGGGTTATTGGCAGAATATCATTCTGTTTCAGATCTGATCAGAGTCCATTTTTCAGGTTATTTTGTCTTCTTTAAGTGATGTGCTAGAAACAAGGCTGTGGCTCGAAGATTGGTTGGTGGCTGTCATTGCTCAGTACAACAAAGCATACAAGAATGTTACATCTGGAGGTGGTACTGGGATGTATGATATTGATGTTAATTTCTCACACTGTTCACAACTGCAGCCTCTGTCACGATTTGTATTTGCTGTTCTATTAAGCCCCCTGCTTCAAGTCAACAGCGAGCGTATTAATCCAGACTACGTGACATATTTGCAATGCCTCTTCAGGTAATACGAGTCTTCTTCATATGATTGAATTGTTAGAATTGATCAATACATAGATTAAATTTTGATGAAGTTTGTTGAGCTCAAAGATCTTTTATAGATGAGAGCTTGTAATTGTTTCTAAGTAGAACAAGGCTCTTGAACCCATGATCAGATCCACCTGTGGACTGCATAATAATTAGGAGTACCTAAAATCATGGTCTCTTGTTCTATTCTTATTGAGCTATGGAAGTATGGTGTTACATATCCCAATTTGGATACCATGTTTTATCAAATACATCTCATTGTAAATGTGGAGGCACATGATATAGGGCATTGCATGCAAGTTTGTATATGATACAACAGCATGCATGAAGCTTGAGTTAAGTCATGGCTCGTAGTTGAACCTGAGTGTACATACATTAGAATTTTCGTGGATCACAGTGAGTGATCTACTGATTTGACTATAAACTGAATATTCCAAATTTAACTGTTTTGTTTTCTAATATCCCCCACATCTCATCTTAGTTTTGGTTGTCCAATTTCTGCTGGTTAGTTTGGGAACATCTAACTTGATTTCAGTTGGCATTAGAGCATTCAATATTATTTACATCTATTTTTCTGACAGTGCCCTGGAGCCAGCTTCACTTCGGCAGGCAATTTTGCCGACCTTGATTTCATACTCTTCCCCTGATGTACAAGCAGAAGTGCACCAGTCACTAGGTCGTACAGTTTTCACCAGTGAGAGCTCAATATTTCTTCTTGATGCATACAAAGATCTTCTGGTGTATTACTCGCCTACAGCTAGTAGCGAAATCCCTTTTCCTCCTCCACGTGACTGTGAGTGCAGCAGCATCCCTTTCATTCATCATGCACCTCACTAAGTCATTATCCAACCAATGTGCATCCTAACAATGAAACAATCTGATGTTGGCAGGTCTACTGAGATCAACAATTGACAGATTAAAGCAAGAAAGGAATATAACACCCAAACTCAGGTTCATTCACGGAGCACGTGATGACACTACAGAATTCGAGACATACCTTATTGAGGACCAGACCTTGGATGGCTCCCGTTTATCTGGTTCCACAGGTTTTAGCTCATTCCTTGACGAGGTTGCAAGCAAAGTGGCAGAGCATGGCATATGAAGGACCCATGTCACCTGTTTCACGATCAGATGAACTATGATGCTGTACGAGTGACGACCAAGGCCGGCCAGAAGTCTTTATCATCTTAACATGCACAGCAAGCGTTGGCGTTGCAGTGCTTTGGTTGTCACCGAGAAGACATTTGCGCCCATATTTGTGTCCTGGGAGGCCTTTTTTTTGTCAGATTTTCTAACGAGCTAGGTGAATTTAGGCTGCATGAACAAGGCTGGGCTACAGGCCTACAATGCCTTAGAACCGAAAGCACTTGTCGACCCCTTCAGGCCTGTCGTTTCAGATACTCTGTATTTTGTATCTTGCTCGTATTCGTTACTGCATGTTGATTGCTCCCGATGCATTTTTGATGTCATTTTCAGTGTTTGACGATGCAATTTACCGATTTTTTCAGGTATATTGCTTTTTACTACTTTGTTCCTGTCACTACTTAAGTTACATGTTTGCTACGTGATGATTCTGAATCACTCCAATCTGGGTTGCATACGAGTTGCAACGTAAGCTAAAAAACAATCTAAATTGAATACATTTAGTTGGGGAGTAAGCTAAAAAATAATCTAAATTGGATGCAGCTTGCATACATATATATGGGGAAGAGGGTGGAAAAAAGGTAAGGTAGTGCTGTACATGTGTGTAAAAATTATGATCCGTTCTGTTAGGATCTTGAACCAGGTAAATCTTGCGTCCAGCAGACTAGCTCTCTGATAATATTGACAGATCTGTTGGTCTTAAACATGGCTCGAAGAGTCATAAAATCCAGGGGTTAGAGAAGAATACGATTGTTGGCTGTTTTCTTCCACGGTGAAAGATTCACATATCTTCTGGAGAGAACCTACCATTACCATATCAAACCTCATCCTAATTAGGACTGGTGATTTTTGGTACGCTAGTGTCCGTTTTGAGATAAGAAAGCCGACTTTGTGATCTCCTGCAATTTGCCACCTTCTAGCGAAACAATTCTGTCGGCCATTAGCACCATTTCCTGTCGATGAGCAATGATGAGAACCTGCATTCAGTCACAACAAGAAAGCCATTTAGCAAAATATTTATAATGAAATGCATGATGAGATAAAACATAAACAAAAACAACTTACAGTTACTGTATGGTTTGTCATTAAATTCCTCAGTGCTTCTTTCAGCAGCAGCTCAGACCTGATATCCAAAGCAGAAGTTGCTTCATCCATTATCAGTATGGAAGAGTTCTGATAGACTGCCCTGGCAATAGATAACCTGTGGGTAAAAAACTGTCTTAGTACAAAAGAAGCTACTAGATAGTGTGTATTCATAATGTTAACTTGTTTAGCTTGTGATACAAGGTACTTTCTCTGAGAAGAGAGTATCTTACCTTTGCTTCTGCCCACCGCTCAAACTAGAACCTCTTTGTCCAACATTTGAACTATATCCTTCTGGTAGCATCTTAATAAACTCCTCAGCATTCGCAATCTTAGCAGCATACTCAACCCTGGCCATATTAATATCTCCCAGAGGGTCTCTATAAGCAATATTTTCAGCAATTGTCCCAGAAAATAGCATCTATGCAATAAACAAGAAATGAATAGTGCAGGCACATGACAGTGCACAATATACATAGTTCATTCGTGCAAAACTAATGACACTTAGAATTTAGAATCGTATTTTGTGTTGACTAGTTAGCACTACTCAACTAATTTTCATTGAAGTGCATAGGAAAGGTTAACAGAGTATGATACCAAACAGCATGAATGTAATGCTGCATATCAGCAATCACCAAATGGGAATTCCATCCTTGAACACACAATTTATGATCAAGACCATACTTAGTATAATGGACTTCCAAGGTAAGGTGATGTGTTTGTAATTGGACTGTTTCTTTCTCTTAATACAAAGATACGCAGCTCTCCTGTGTGTTTGAGGAAAAAAAAGTATAATGGACTTATCCATCTGACACGTGACACCAAATATAACTTCTCTTTCTGCACAAGAAGCACAAGCTCTGCTATTGACATGATAAGATGCTAGCCATGATAATACTGTTTGGCACATATAAAACAATTAAAATGTAAAAAATATGATGCTTATTCTAGTAGCCACGTGTGTGTACATGTAGCAAATGATCTGATCTGGGACGATAACAGCAGTTGAATAGACAACAGTAGAAGGGGACATCATGCATGCACCAGATAAGTACTTACAGCATCCTGTGAAACAAAAGCAATGTGTGTTCTCAAGCATTGCAATTGAATGTCCTGAAGATCATGATTGTCCAGAAGCATATATCCTAAAAGGAAAGAAAAAAAATCCATATTATAAGAACAATATGCAGTTTAAGTAACCAAGAAAAGGAAATGCGAGATCTTGGGCTCAAGGTAAAAGGTGGAGACATATACACAGTAATTTACTGGTGTTTAGTCCAATACCACTTTGTGGATGATAAAGACGGAGGAGTAATTTGGCAAGGGTAGTTTTTCCTCCACCAGAAGGTCCAACAAAAGCAATACTTTCTCCTGGTCTGATATGAAGATTCACACCATCTACTACTGGAGGCATGCCACCAACATATCTAAATGTGACATCATGGAACTTAATGTCCCCGTTAACACGTTGTAAATGAGTTGCACTGGGCTTATCATTCACCTATGAAGACAAAGCTTGAAGTGACTTATGACAGACAGAACCAACAACTATGTATTGCATTTTCTTGGTTAACTGTGGATCAAAATTCAAAAAGTAAGCACATTTAGCACAAAATTATATTTTTCTCAGAAAATGAAATGTTGAATTAATTTTAATAAAATCCCAGTAATTTTCTGTGTCCTTCTAGCAGTTTCTCCACTGCCAAAGGATATGTAAAGCCATTCTTTCATCTTACCCAAACGAAAATAGTGAAATATGACGTGCATATTTTTTTTTGAAAATAGACTAGTATACTTATGACTTGCTCAAGATCATTCTTATAATTTAACCAAAATGATAAAATCAAGCTGGTATGAAAGAACAGATAGTGATAAGTGAGTACCTCAGGGTTGAACCTCATAAGATCAAATATCCGTTCTAACGCTGGTTCTCCTTGCTTATATTCATTGTATGCCTTGCCCAAATCCTATGAGTTCGAACAAATTGCAATCAGAACCAATCAAGATAATTCTTACATAAAAAAGATGGTGAGTGACCACGTGAAAGAAAATAATAGAAATAAAGGTCAATATCATATTAGATTTTCTACATATTTCTAAAAAGTTTTCTTGGCTCAAGAACAGTTTCTTCATTCTCCAATACTAGAACCCTTTGATGATTCCTCCTCAGGAGAGGAAGTTTATGAGGGAAAGATGCTGAATGACCCCAACGGGAAGGTAAAAGAAAATATGAAAGTATTTAGGACACTAAATTCCATGAATGTTGCCAATGAGTGTCCAAAGAGTGCACTTCAAGTTTATTAATCCATTTCTACAAGTAAGGAAAATATCTTTATTGACATAAATAGTAGATGTGTATCCATTTTGTTTTGAAATAGCAAAGTCTTAACTCGTCATAGAAAGGAAAAAAAGGGTGAGGAACCATAATACAGAGTAGGAGAGTAATTGACATAAATGCTGAACTAACCTGAATAGGCTCCACAACAAGAGCAAGTGCTGTCAGGAAAGACAGAAAACCTTCAGCATGAAAGGACATGCCTGAAACAACTATCGACCCAGCACAGAGCAGAAGCAGGCCTCCGATGTATGTTGCCCGAACAGCCTGAGGTATGAGAGCCTTCATTTTCTTCTTATCCAAATTATTTTTTAGATCGTCACGAGCTAACTTTTGGAATCTCAACATCTCCTTGAGTTCCCCATTGTTTGCCTTCACAGTGAGCATTGACGGAACTACCTAGAAAGAAGATCCGTAGAGTCAATAGAAGTCCCTGCATAGATGTGGATTTTCTTTTTTGGTATGTGAGCAAACAAGTGCTACTAAACCAGACATCGTTGAGATAGGCTGTGAGCATGGCGAGGCTAAGATGCGCTTCCTTGGACATTTGACGAAGTCTTTTACCAAGACTTGCTATGACGACGCACATGCATGGAATTACCTGTTCACACAATGAACGGAGAAAATTAGACTGTAAGGATAGAAGTGATTGTGAACAACAATACGAACTGTGTGCTTAGCTACCGTTGCTGCAAGCAATGAGAGCATCGGATCGATTGTCACCATCTGAATACCCATCGTTATCAACTGCAAACTTGTCGGCACAATTGTCTGTCAAAATTATTAGTTAGAATCCATGCATGTGTAGTGTATCAATCATTCGTTGATACAACCGGCGTTAGCCTGCCTGTTACCATCATAGTAGCCAAAATGCAGTGTTATTTTGATATGTTCTTGCACCCATGATTTTGGAACATCATCGAAAGATAGATATAGAATGTACCAATCGAATTTTGTGAAAAAAAAACAGCAGATTACTGGTGGGGGGTCTCCGGAAAACACAAATCAGGAAAGTTTGAATTTATGATCCATAAGGCCACATATAATCAGAAAATATACTGACTCCTAAATAGCCATTTCCTCGAACAGCTAACCTACATTCTATGGAACTGACGCAACCCACTGCCTACCCATATAAGCAGGAATTTCCACGAACGATTGTAAGTCCCTAAACACTGAAGTGAGTAAATCGGCAACAAAATCAGGGAAGAATGTAGGGCCTCAGAGACCTCACATTGAGCACAGAGAACACAGCATCCGCGACGTCGTCCACCTCGTCGGCGATCCGGTGCGCGACGTCGCCCGCGGCCACCCCTCCTCTGCCCTCGAAGAAGGCGAGGTCGCGCTCCAGGAGCCGCTCGAAGGCGCGCTCCCGCAGCCGCCCCGCCGCCCGCAGCGCCGCCTCCCAGAGCAGCGCCTGCTGCGCGTACGCCGCGGCGGCGCGCGCGGACGCGAGCGCTGCGAGGGCGAGCCCGCCCCTGGCCGCCACGTCAGCCGCGGCGCCAGCGCCCGCGCCCGCGCCCGCGGCGGCGAGCGCGCGCGGCAGGCGCCCCGCGGCGGGCACCGCGCGGGAGAGGCAGTACACGGCGGCGGCGGCGCACGCCCAGCCCTTCACGATGGTCTCCCACTCGGCGGAGATGTAGGGGAAGACCTCGGCGAGAGGGCACGACGGAGGCGGCGAGGAGTCAGTAACGGCGGTGGCGTGGAGACGGAAGGCGCTCGCCGCCGCCGGTGCCGGGATCAGAGCCAGCGTCCGCGCGTGGGCCACGCCACCGCGTCTCCGCGGCCGCGGGAGGTGCGGGTTTAATGTTAGGGTTTGAGAGACGAGGACCGGGAGAGGCGGAGCCATGGCCACGGCGTGTGCTCCCGGTCGCGGCGCTGCGTGGGGCGCGCTTCGGATTCGGAGCGTGGCATGCGATGCGAAGGTGCGGGAAGGTGGAAGGAGGAGGTGACGCCGGCAGCACCGGGAAACAAACGGAAGTGCTATTTATCTGCCGGGTTTCCAGCAAACAACCTCCAAAACAACAAAAAGATAGATACTGTAAAAACGAAATTCATTATACCAATTCAACAAAAGATTAAAAGACTAAACATGATCTAATTATAAATCTAACTAATTACACGGATGGACGAAATCTACTAAGTCTAATTAATCCGTCATTATACCAATTCGAGTGTAGGTTTTATGAGAGTTTTATGCACATTAAATAGGGTGACATGTCATTATTTTAGATGATGTGACACTAATTTAATGAGGAGAGAGATGAAATGAGTTTCATCTAGATGAAACTATGTATGCATAGTTACCAACACTTGATGAGTCTTATAATTAAATAGAATGAGAGCCTATAAAATAACGAATATGAAACAAATGCATTGTGGGGGTGAGTTTCATTTATAGTTTCATTTGCATTTTGGTGATGTGCCATTCTTGGAAACAACAAAATGAAACCAGTGATTAGTCTTATAAGTTGTTTACTATAGCACGACATTGTCTAATTATTGTTCAATTAGACTTAAACGATTCGTCTCGCAATTACACCAGGGGGTTATATAATAAGTTTTGTCAGTTATCTATATTTAATACTTTTAATTATCTAATTAGTAGTTAAACATTCGAAGTTACCGCAGCGTTGAAATTTTTTTGAAATCTAAACAAGGGCTGAGATGTCCAAAATGGGAAGCAATTACCTCCTTTTGCAAATTTCCAGCAAGATACAAGCTGTCCATGCTCGCTTTGCAAATTAAAAAGGGACTCACGTAGCTTTGAGGTTTTTGATGCTCGAGAGTTAGGGCATGTTTGGGATGGCTTCACCTGGAGGTGCTACAGTGACTGCCACTGTTTCTCAGTGTAGTGACAAAAAAGGGTTCCGGCTCCATACTACATTCAACTAGGCAGGGGAAGACCAGCCGGAGCTGTGGTTTGCTGGCTCCTCCGGCTCCTCGCTACAGTGCGCTACAGTGCTGGAGCCGGAGCCGGAGGGAGCCCTCCCAAACATGACCGACTGACTCCAACAATGAGAGGCAAAGCTATTTTTGCATCTCCATTTACTGTGCATGACGAAATCCGTCTCCAACGGATGAGGCAAACAAGCAGGCATTTTCCATCGCGAGGAGAGAGATAAGGTAAAAATGGATTCCCTCTCTCCTGGTAGGCAAATCCGTGCGGCGGACCTCGCAGCAGCGCAGAGGAGCTGCAGCGGCATGTGGCTGGGCGGAGGCGGAGCCAAGCGGCGGAGGACAGAGGAGGAGGCACCACGAGGAGGCCAAAGTCGGAGGAGGAGGTGGCCGGCGGCGCCGGAGCTCGAGCGGGCGGGCCTCGCCCTCTCCCCGCGAGCTCGCCGGATCCGGGGCAGAGCGGTAGGGCGTGGCCCGGCAACGCGCGGGTCGGCGCGCAGCGGGACGAAGCCGCAGCACGCGGAGGCCGGGCTGTGGTGGGGCGAAGCGGTGGCGGCGGCGGCGGCGGCGGCGGAGCGGCAGCAGCGCGGCAACGCGCGGGCCTTTGTCTCCTTCGCCAGCGAGCCGCGGGACGCGCGGCCCCTCACCTGCTCCTCATCCGCCGCAGGGCATGGGGCTGTGGCATGGGGGCGGCGGCAGCTCCGGGCTCCTCTTCGGGCGGCACGGGGTCGGCGGCAGCTCCAGCGGCGGCAATAGGAATGCAATATCTGTTGGAGACATCACCAAATGCCTTACCTCTTCTACGCTGTTCACGCGAGGCATCCATCTTTTGCCTCTCAAAATTGATTAGTCTTGTTGGAGTCAGTCTTAGACCATGCATTTTTGCCGGTCCATCTTCAATCATCACAACTCAATAACAATACTGCGAGCTATATTACATAAAACCAGACAACATGTAATTTTCATTGAAAAGTTAGGTTTTATATGCCTGACTATGGCTACTGACAAGTCTACACCTTTGCAAATTTCCTTGTTCTGATCAAAAACATTTTCACTTTTTAATAAGCAGCACCATGCCATTTGAGAATCTTTATAATAAGGACAAGGAATGTCAAACAATTAAAGTGGGAAGTTTATCATCCAATTATAACTCTTGCTTTTTTGCTTAGATGCTCCAATTATATTATAACTAAAAGTGGACAGGAGAAGGCTGTGTTAACTTCATTAATTCACATTGTGTTATCTGGCATTTCATCGAATGAGCCAAAAAAATGTCAAACAAATTTATTTCAAGTAAAATAATATCACTGGCTTCCTTTTACAGTTTGGAAGTATAAATATATATCTTCTCAACATGACCATATCACATAATGATCTTTCTCAACTAGATGATGGAGTCCTCCATGAACTCAACCCCACATGCATGCACTTGATTGGACGCAGGTGATGCTCGGAGGAGACGACAGTGTGCTCAAGTCCTTTTGAGAATTCGGGGAAGCTTGACAGGGTAGCGGTGGATGCAGCCGGCCCACGGCCCGTTGTCGGGGCCCGCCGCCGGCTTGATGCACTCCCACACGACGCTGCTGCAGTCTATCCCGGGGCTGAAGGAGATCATGCACACCCTGTCACCCTCGCTCATCCGGCCCTTGGCCTCGATGTAGGCGAGCTCGTACAGCAACGAGCTGCTCGCCATGTTCCCGAACCGGTTCAGCGTCATGCGCGACGCCTCCATGTCGCCGTCGGAGAGGCCGAGCCCCCGCTGCACCTCGTCGAGCACCCTGCGACCGCCCGGGTGGATGCAGAAGTGCTGGAACACCTTGTGGAAGGCCGGGCGGTATCACCTCTCCTCCGCCCGCCCGCCGCCCAGGAATAGCCTGTGCCCGAGGAAGGAGAAGGCGGCCCGGAGGAGCTCGGGCGCGGGCAGGACGGCCGGGGGCCAAGGCGGTGATGTTCCTCCTGAGCGCGCTCGCGGCGACGGCCGGCAGGTCCCTGGAGAGGTTGATGCCCGTGACCCCCTCGTCGTCCTCCTCCTGTCAAGGTTTTTTTTTCTCGGCGATAAAATTCCGATAAAACCGAAAATCACGTTTTTCGGTGGGGTCCGGTTATTCTTTCTACCGCTCAAAATTTTCGTTGGTTTTGAAATTGGCCCAGCCCAAAAACCAGTCCACCCCGCCGGTGACCTTCGGAGTTCCAATTCCAACCCTAGCGCCATCCATTCAATTCCCAATCTCAGTCTCTGGCGGCGGCAACACTCTGCGGTTTGTGGCTCTGCGCTCCGCTCGTTCCCTGCTCGCCGGCGCCGTAGCTGCGCCGCCGCCGTAGCTGCGCCGCCGCCGCCTCACCTCCCAGTCGGCACCGCACGCCGAGCCTCCGCCTCCTTCCTGCCGGGCCGAGTCGTGCTCGCCTGTCTCCTGCGCCGGGCCCGACGCCGCAACACACGACGCACCCGGCCGCCGCTCTACGTGACTGCGCCCGGCCGCGGCTTCTCCCTGCGCGACTGCGGCACTGCGCCCGGCCACACTGCACCCCGCCTCTCCCGCGCCGCACAACGGCCCGGACGCCGCGACGCACGAGCCCCGGCCGGCCGCTCGAGTTCCCTCGCCGGCCTCGCCTAGCTCCAGCCTCCAGGAGCTCTGGTCCCTCGCCCTCACCGGCCTCCAGGAGAAATCGAGCTCCTGGGCCACTGCCGGCACTGCGCCACCTGGGCATTTGGCGCTGGAGGGAGGCGCCGCCGCTGCTGGGACCCGATTCCCCGACGCCGCACCGGAGCTGCGCCTTCCCCGACGCCTTGACCAGGCTACCAGAGAAGGTGAGCCTCTTAAATTTCAGCAGTGCTTGCCGATTGTAGCAAGGTAAGCTGAGCCTTTTCAATTTCAGCATCTCGGAGTGGTGATGGCAATGGATGGGGGAAGGGAAGATGATGCGCCTGCGTGTCCCACGCGAGGTCCTGATGATGCTGTTGAGCAAGATGCGGTGCAACGCCGCTCTAGAGGTAAAGGCATCGCTGGTGCATCCTCCAGTGGTGCCGTCGGCGCATCATACAGTGGTGCCATTCCTAGGGGAACAACGGACAGTAACGGTGGAGTGGAGGTGACTGCAAAAGATAGTAAATCGGCAAACTAGTTGCTTATTAGACTGTCATTGTGAAATGTTGGTTATTTATCTTGTTTTGAAGTGCTGATTTGAGTAGCTCCCTTAGTAGTATTGTGAGATTTAGATTTTAGAGTTTAGATTGGCAAGTGTGCAGCATAAATTTAATTGGCAAGTGTTGATCTGTACTATTGAACAATTCTTGATCTGTACTATTGAACAAGTTCAATCCGTGATATACAATGATATACAATGATTTAATTGGCAAGTGTGCTGCATAAATTAAAGTTGAGTTGATTTAATTGGCAAGTGTGCTGCATAAATTAAAGTTGAGTTTGTATGTGTTCCTGCAGGGAGAGTGGTGAAGTTAAATGGACCAATTGAGGTCACATGGAGCCATGACGAATCTTACCCCAAACCTAATGGGGCTGGATTTCTATGCTACTATTGTTTTAAAACAAAAAAGGGTGGTGGTGTATCTCGTCTAAGGGAGCATCTTGGTGGAATAACTGGGAATGTAGTGGAGTGTAAAAATGTGCCAACGCATATTAAGAATATAATGGCAGATGAATTTGCATCAGGAAGAATAAGAAGGAAGAGAAGTACTAATCTTCGTCTCTATGTTGAAAAGGAGGTGGCAACAGAAAGGGTATCTGGTAGGACAAGCATCCCTCTTGATGAAGAAGCACAAATTGAGATGGCAATGAGAGAGTCTCTAAGGGATTCTAATTCCGCCATGCAGCAAGATAATTCTTCATCTTTTGGCAAGTCTGTTTGTAACAAGGCTGGTGCAAGTTATTCAGCTAATCATCAAACTACGATTGATAGATACTATAAAGGTCCTGAAAGTTCTTCCAATGCTCCTTTTGATGTCGATTTGGCTCGCAGTAAGGCCCAAGCACAACCTCGGGTGGATGTTATGCTAGAGGGGGTTGCCAAAGAGCAGCTTGGGAAAGCTTGGTCAAAATGGTTTCATGCTAATGATATTCCCGGAAGAAAAGCGGACTGCCCATACTTCCGCTCAGCAATTAAGTTAACCCAACAATTTGGTGAAGGAGTGCCAATTCCACGTGGGAAAGAAATAGATGGTCCCTTGCTGGATATGAATTATGCTGACATGGAGGCTCACATGGCTGCCTTCAAGGATGATTGGAAAGATTATGGGGTTATTGTCATGTGTGATTCATGGACAGGTGAATACTTGTACCTTTGTAGGCCTATATTTTGTTGTACTGTCCATATTGAAATAATTAATCTTGTGCACTTAGCGTTGTGTTTTTTCTGCTGCATCTACAGATCCTACCATGATGTCCATCATTAACTTCACGATATATTGCAATGGACGCATGTTCAAAATTCAGAATATCTTCTTGACATGATTGGTACAGTGGTTGGTGACGAGATTGGAGCCAAATATGTTGTTCAAGTTGTCACAGATAATGGTTCTAATTATAAGAAAGCATGTCAAGACTTGGTTACCATGTATCCACATAATACTTGGCAACCATGTGCTGCCCATACCATCAACTTGATGCTAAAGGACATAGGGCACTTTCCTGATGTTGAGGAAGTAGTGGATAGTGCAAAGCGAATGATAGTGGATAATGATTGTTTGACCAGCAAAAAATGGTGGAGTCAAATGGAAGTGGTGTTAAAAGCTGTCTCCCCAATCTTTTCTGTACTTCGTTTAGCTGATCAGCAATAGAAGTTCTATTCTATATCTGCATTCATTCCAAAAATGATGGAATCTATGGCAGAAATACGTGGCAATTTAAGTGATAATACCATCCAAAAAAAATCTACAGAATAGGGTGTTGGAAAAAGTCCAAGGAAGACTTGATTATCTTGTCAATGATACACTTATGCTTGCAGGTGAGGGCTTAATTGATAAATTGTTCAATTCATATTGTTGTTTCATGCATCACTAATTATTAAGATTGCTGATTTTATTTTATTTTTTGTTAGCTGCCGCACTTGATCCTAAAGCACTATACACTTCCAAGCTTGCAAGGAAACCAAAGTCCAGACATGCTATCACATTGGCCATCAAGAAGCTTGCAGGCTCATCTTCAAAGGCTTCTGCTGCAATCGATCAATTTACTTTCTTCTCAAAACAGGGAGGGTTATTTGGAGGAGCGGAGGCTCGAAAATCGGCTCTTAATGGCCGGTGTAGTGCAGGTAATTGCATGTTTAATTTTTTTAATGTGCATTATTTTGTTGCTTTCTTATTTCATTTACCATCATTTTCCTAGCTGATTGGTGGGATCAATATGGTGGAGACTGTAGTGAACTACAAGAGGTTGCAAGGCGTATTGTCTCACAATGCATGTCCTCTAGTGGGTGTGAGCGAAATTAGAGCACATTTGCCTTGGTGCACACCAAATTGAGGAACCAGTTAAGTTACGATAAGCTTCACAAGTTGGTTTTTATACATTATAATTTGAAGTTGTGTATCCAACATTTCGTAACTGACATGCAAAACCTTCAAGAAATGCAAACCAACAAGGAGCATGAAAGAGATTCTGATCCTTGTAGCATCCTAATAGATGTGACTATGTATGATGAAAGGAACTCGATCATGGATTGGTTGTGCACCTCTAGGAGTGAGTTCGCGCCGACTCTAGATGAACGTGATGACCAGAGGCCCGAATCCCCTAATCCTAGCAGACTTGTTATAGATGAGTTAGGGATGAGTGATGAAGAGGTGGCTGCATTTAAAAAGAAGATTGGTGGGAAACAGGGTAAGAAAAGGAAGGAAGAATTTGAAGATATTTTCTCTGATTATGAATCAGAATCGGATCAGCAAGGTAGCCCTGTTTATGCTGAGTCAGGGGAGAGTAGTTCTGATGACAGTGAAGGCAATGGTAAGTTTAATTTTCGATGGGATTCTACATATTATATACTGTAGCTTTGCTGAAATATTAATCTTTTTAAAGGTGATGGTGATGCTGTTCATGCTTCCGGTGATGCAAATGAATTTGGAGAGGGAGGCTCGACAACTCAGGAAGGAGGTAATGTTCCTTGTACTAGTACTTGAACAACTTGCTATGGAAAATCTTGGTCCACTATTGATCAACTTGCAATGGAAAATTTTGGTCCACTATTGATTAATTTGTATTCTCTTATCAACTGGTAAGGATAAGGGAATCCCTCTCCGTCCGAGCTCGAAAAGGATGAAGAAATGTTCTGTCAAGACCTTGTACTGAAGCCTGAAAGTCAGATTCGAGGGTCAATGCAAAATGAATTGCTATTTGCCTGGGTTTGAGCTTGTCTTTTCGTGTGCTTCTAATATTTAGGACCATGGACTATTCTATGTAGTAATTGTTGGTACTTGGAATTGGAACTATGGATGGAGACTGTAATATTTGGGATTGAGCATCTTCGTGTGCAATATTTGAAACTCCATGTTGAACAAACTATCTGTTGCTTCGTGATAGCCATATTTCTCATTTCTATGCATTGTTATATCTTTTTTTCGCTTTTAGATTGTTTGAAAATAATCTATGTTATTTTCCGTACAAAATGAGGTATTTTTTTGAAATTTCGTCCGAAAATAAAACGTTGAATCCGAGAATTTTCCGATAAATCTGATAAACGTGTTTATCGGTGACCTCCGGTTTTTTTTTTGTTACCGGTAAAGAAAACCTTGCCTCCTGTTAGGAATAAACCACGTCATGTCCGTGCATGGCGTGTGTCAGATCGAGTCCCGTGGAGAGCAACGGCTCGGCGAGGAACTCGCGTTCGTGCACATGGAGATCAGCTTAGTGGTTGCGTGCGTGGTGTGCTATCATGGCTATAAAGCCGGATGTAACCCGTGTGTTCAGGTTGTTCGAGTCCTTTGAGTTTAGTAAACAGCCAAGATACAGGCCGCCGAGCGGCCGCGGAGTTCGTCGCCAAACCTGAGTGTCTTCTGCTCATTATCTTTCTCCTTGCGTCCGTACGCGAGCGTGAGTGATCCTAGGGCTAGTTCCAACACCTCCTGGAACGCGCACCGGTAGTCCCTGTCCCGCGCGGCGGTCAGCGTGCGCGCACGACGGGGCCGAGCCGGAAGCGGGGGCGCTCCGCCGAGTTGGACATGATCATGGCGGCGGCGCCCATCCGGAAGAGCACGTTGGGCACGAGCGTCTCGCGCTTGGTGCCGGCGTAGAACATGGACGACAGGATCTCGGTGGCCACGATCAGGACGCGCGCCCCGGGCGGCGCCACCTGCAGGAGGCTCCTGGCGAGGCCGACGCAGATGAGAGCCCCGCTGCACCCCATCCCCGACAGGTTGACGCTCCGCACGTCGGCGCGGAGCCTGTACCTGTTCACGACGGCGTCGGCGAACGCCGGCGTCAGCGTGGTGAAGCTGCAGGCGACGACGAGCGCGTCGATGTCGTCGGGGTTCAGGGCGGTCCTGGCGAGCGCTTTGTCGACGGCGGAGAAGATGACCAGCTCGGCCTCCTCGCGGGATGCCGCGATGCCGCGCTCGGGGGGCATGTAGCGGAAGGAGTCCGGCACGCTGGTCTCCTCGCCGATCTCGGACCGCTCGTACAGCCGAACCATGAAGTCGGCGCTCTCACTGTCGATGAGGGAGGCGGTCATGTGGTGCGCGTGCTCCAAAGCCATCGCGAAGGTGATCCTGTGCTGTGGTTCGCCCAGGAAGCAGCCGTAGTCCACGAGGTACACGTCCCGTGGTCTGCGTGCCCGCCATAACATGACCACGCCGTCCCCCAGCAGGATCACTGCCATTAGGACGTGAACTGGAGTAGGCAAAAGCAAGCCGACGAGCTCGCCGTAGCTGACTGTCAATGCTCGCTGAAGCATAGCGACAGCAGCTACCACCGCCATGGCGAGCTGGTCTGGGTTGGTAGCTATATGCATGGGTGCGATGGAAGTGGAACGAGGACTATTTAAAGGGAAAGCCAAATGGTAAGCGGGCTCGTTTGGTTCTGTCACGTCAAAGAATATCTTATTATTTATAAGTATTAAATAAAGTTTAATTTTAAAAAAAATTATACAAATGGATGTTATACCCTCGTTAGATTTATCTCGTGAATTATTACATCCATGCAAAAGCAAGCTGGCGAGCTCACAGCAGCTATAGGTGGCCAACCGGGCCGCACGGCACGGGCACGACCCGAGCACGGCTGGCACAGGCACGGGGAGGCACGGCACGCCGGGGCACGGTGGCGCCGCCGTGCCGTGCCGCGTAGTGCCGCCGTGCCGATATCCCGGCCCGGGCACGGCCCTACGAGGGCGCCGGGCCGTGCCCCTGGGCACGACAGCATGGCAGGCCCGAGCGGCGGCGGCCGGGGTGGACCATGACGGGGAAGACCGGCGAAGCCGCACAGGCGACGGGTGGGGGCGGCGGCGACGAGGTGGGCGAGGACGAGCTGCGGCTAGCCGGCGACACGACGCGGCAGAGGCAGGGGACGCCGCCACCGAGGTCGCACGCCGGCTGCGCCCCGGCCCTCGTGGCGGCCGCCGCGGCCAAGGCGAGGAGGCCGAGCAGAGTAGCAGCGCGAAGGCGAGGCTACGGAGGGGACGACGGCGGCGTCCAGGGACGAGGTCCGAGCTCGCGGACGGAGGCGAGATCCGAGCACGCCGGAGGCGAGGTCCGAGCTCGCGGACGGGAGGAATGGAGCGGCGCTGCAGATCCGGCCGGAGGGGGGAGCGGCGCTGCGGCTGCAGCCGGAGGGGGAGCGGCGCGGCGGCGGCTGGGGGGGGGGGGAAGAGGAGCGACGCGAGCGGCGAGTCGCTTGTCGGCCGTCGCGAGAAGGATGGGAGGGGGAGCGACGCAGGAGTTCACGGGCCGGGATTGCGGCCCAGGCACGGCCCGACGCCTGGCACGGGCACGGCACGGGCCCGCGAGGCCACGGGCCGGGCCGTGTTTGGGCCGTGCTTTCTCAGGCCGTGCCCGTGCTGGCCCAACGGGCTCGGCCCAGTTGGCCACCTATAACAGCAGCTACCACTGCCATGGCGAGCTGGTCTGGGGGTGGTCTGCATGCACACAGCACACCACGGTATTCTATCTATGCATGGGTGTGGTGGACGTGGGACGAGGACTATTTAACACTCGGTTCTACTGGTTGTGGCTGCTTACTGATTTGCCTATGGTTATATGGGAAGGCTAGCTGAAAAAAGAACGAACTCTAACAACCAATTGCACAAATTATAATATCGAAATATAAAGTTAGCTGAATCTGTCTAGAGGGCATATCTTATTTGTACAAATCAATTTCAATCCACACGATTTGAATCATAACATCGATTTTACCTTGATTCTTCTACGCTCCAAACGTCTCCAAGCGTGCCTCCTCCTCCCCAATTGCTGCCGCTACCGCCTGCTGCCTCCTCCCCTGTCTCCTCGGCGCACGCCCGCACGCGCTGGCCGGCCTCGCCGTGCTCGAGCGCGCCAGCCTAGCCCTGCGCCCACACGTGCGTGGCCTCGTGCCGTACCCGCACGCTCTCGCGCTTGCCCCTGCTAGCCTCCTCCGCCTCTGCCTACTAGGGTTCAGGGCATGGGATTGGAAAAGAGAGGTGGTGGAATGAGAAAGGAGAGAGATGAGGATAGAGCTAAGGGTACTATCAAGGTTTATTCCTATTGCCTTGAGTTTTCTCCGATTTATTTTATTGTTTTAGTGAGTATGCACCTAACAGTGTTAAGTAGGGGTAAACAGAGCTTTTGTTTTAACAAAGCTAGAGTAAAATTGCATAACTCAAAAAATGAGAATAAAATCACCCTTTGATACCAAAACAGGGGCAAAAACGCTAAATTTCCTAATTAAATTGAAGGGACACACGGTTTGGTTGGGAGTGGGCGAAACGATACAGCATCATCTATCACTCCCTCCCCATTCTCACATGCTCTCTGAAGAGTGATGACTGATGAGGATCCGAAACGTGTATCTCCTTGGCCATTTTCAGATTTTTTTAATGAAGACATAAAAGAACTGTCGGACATTATTGGGGTCCACAAGTCATAAAGAATTATGCCAACTACCCGCAAGAAAAAAAGAATTATGCACCATTAGTGATTGATATGATCTAAGTAAAATAGCAAAAATAAAAGTGTGGGCTCAATCGTAGGCTCGAGTACGTAGCGCTCAATCTTGAACCTGCCCGTCCCCGATCTCTAGCACAATCTTGCAAAGCATGCCTCCGAAACTTCAAGGTACTGGAAATATTTTTATATTTTTAGTCTAATATCTATATCTAACAATGCTTATGTATAATTTATACATTTATATATGCCAACATTTTCATAAAATCGACTCAATAAAAGAACATTTTGAATAAGTCGTTCAACATTTTATACAGAAGCATTGAAATAGTAAATTTACAATCTTAAGAATATATATTTGGAATGCTGAAACAGTATATTCCCGATATTCAAATAGAAAATAATTATATTGTACACATATTTGATCTCATTATTTTTATTTCATTCTAAACAATATGACAGTTCAAACAGGATAAAAACACATTAATGGCTTGAAATTTAAAATAATAATTGTGCATAATGTTATAGAATTGGAACATTGGAAGGTCTATCAACCCAAATCTCACGGAAGATAAAATTCCAGAACATATAGTTATGGGTGCCCATGCGTTGAGATGTGGAGTGGTATGGTCCGGCCTACACTGAAAATTCCTAAATGTGTGTCGAATCAATCATATGGATTCATCATGTGCTTCATCAAGTAATTAATGTTGAAAACATAAAACCAGATCACAATTTTAGATATCTGATCTGGAGAAGATTGGAGAGCAAATCAAGCTGGGAGCAAAGGCTGGATCTAGGTTTAAATAATCTCAGATAGGCTGGATCCGCTGGTTCAGATTGGAGTTTTCATAGTTTGCATACGAAGATGATTTCCGTAGCATACGTTGCCTTGTTAGAATTTATGGGCGTGGCCCATTTTATTCATTTGCAATAAAAGAATTGAATGCGCACCAATAAATGTTAGAGAATCATGTGCTCAATTTTGTATGGGTATCTGAGAAAGATCTTAACCGACTTAAATCGTAGACCTTGTATACAGTGACGGATCTACAGGGTATGCTATTTGGGCCACGGCATACCCGTAAATCTGGCCTAGTCTAGACAACCCTTGTGTAATAAAAGATCAAAACTTTCCGTCTGATAGACATCCAGTCCAGGACTCTAGGTCCGTGCGTACTGACGCTCACCCGAGCTTCCGACGAAAAAATCCGAGCCCCGATGTGAGTATCACGTTCCTTCTTATGCGGTTCCTCTAGTCACCGCCTCGGCCCTCCGATGACAGCCAGACTAGGAGCCTTCAAGCTACCTAAATCACCAGTGAAACATGAACATGAGGACACATCTGTTGGTCTACAGGCTTCCGCTCAAAACTCACAAGCATCGCTGCCCTGCCCGTGATGAATTGTCCAAAATAATCACAATACTCAGATCTGCTTAATTGCTTGATGTGAAAGAGTCTTTAGCTGACATGGTTAGATGACCCCGGTAGCATTTCTCTTATCCTAGATTTGACTGAGCAAATTTAGACCGAAGTTAAAATATCTCTCTCGCTGGCCAGATAAGTCAGGGTTTGGAAAATTTCTCGACTGAGAAGCCGAAGTCGCTTCCTCTTAAAGAAAAGGGCTGTCATAGCCCCTCTGGTCGAGTTTTTCTCAATTGCTTGATCGCATCACTGGTTCCCGTGCTCTACTGTGAGCGTCCCTCTCTTTTTTTTTATTGTGCGATTTTAAGATATCAAGAGATCTTTTAAATAATATTATAAAGCTTTTAGCTATTTTTTTGCTTGTTTACCAAATTACTATGCAAAATTTAAAATTGTTTATAAAAGTGTTTACTAGATCAAATCAAATTATGTATCGGAGTAATAGTTTTGGCATATCCTGAGTTCAAATTCTAGATTCGCCACTTCTTGTGTACACTGTTTGTGAAGTCGGTAAAAGGGGACAGGCGAGCCACGCGAGCGCGCGCTCAATGGTACGGTGTGGTGTGGTGCGACATGATGTCTATTCCAGCTTGTAATGGCGCAAATATTTCACTCACTACAGTCATTCAAATGCAAATATATGTTTAATTTTGGACACAGAATGCGTCTGAAATTGCTTAATTTTCTGACAGGTTCAATTCGACTGGCCGCCCACGGGAAGAACACCGTACCGGCATCGTCTCGTCCTGCAGTGGCGGCGTTCCGGCGTTGGCCTTTGTGTGCTGCCGCCTTCCTTGATCAGCGTGACTGTGTGAGATTTTGAATGTTGGGGCGAGGGACGTGTCACAGAGAAAGTGTAGATTAATTGTACAGAGAGATAGCCTGAAGTGTGTCATGCAACACGACGGTCGACGCAACAGTACAAAGTGCCGAACACGTTGGACAACACAAGAACGACGTGGCGGCAGATCATCTGCTGGTCAGCTGATCAAGAGCAGCTCATCTTATCCTTCCCCTGCCGCTCCTGCGCCGCCGCGCGGCCGCCGGCCTCCGGGTGGATGAGGAGCTTGAACCTGCCGTCCTCCTTGCACGGCTGCAGCAGCTCCTGCGACGGCAGGCGCATCTCCCGCAGCACGAGGCGGCCGCCCTCGCGGTGCGCCCGGAGGCTGAGCTACGGCCGCCCGCCCGCTCCTCGTCCGCCTCAGCATCATCACGTCGTGCTGCCGGTGGCCGTCGTCGCAGCCGGCGTCGTCGTCGTCGTCGTCGAGGTGCTGCTGCCTCCTGGACGGCGGCGGCGGGGCCGCCTGGCGCGCGCAGCAGGGGCCGGCGGCCGCTCCGGCGACGGCGGCGTCGTCCGCCATATGGAGGTGGCGGGGCCGGCGTCGTCGTCGGAGCCGAGTGGTCAGGCGAGGATGCCGCCGGGGAGCATGGGAATGGCAGGGGCAGGGCGGGCGAGGGAGAGGCTCGGCCAGGGATAAGTAGCGGCTCAGGTGGCGCGGGCGGGGGCGCCATGGGGGGATCATGGCGCTGGCGGACGGACTGGCGGGCGTCGCGCGCGGAGGTTACGTGGTGGGTGCATGCGCGGCTGGCGGCTGCGGTGCGGCCGTGCGGAGCGGGCGGAGCGCAGTCAGTCCCATTGCCTCGTGAGATGTTGTCGTGTTGGCGGCGACCGGTGAGGCAGGAGCCGGGGAGCGGGGTCGTCTCTCGGCTCTTGCTGCCTTGCTGGGTATGCATGCATTGCATGCGCCCTTCGTTCTTTCTCGCGGCTGATCTAGCTACTACTGTTGACCCGGATAAACTTAAGGTGGATGCTAAATTTCAGCACATATTAGCACTCGTACATTTGCTAAAGTTTTGGAGTTTTGACGTTCTTGCCCCCTATTTTTGAAGTTAAATAAAGGTGATTTTATCTTTTATGTTTGGTGGTGGCGCTAATCAACGATCGATGGCTCTGTTCTTCAACTGTGTTGTGCCTTTTCCTTGATTTTGTTTGTGAGTACTGATTCTCTCTCTTTTCTTTAGGGTACCCTTCTGATCATTCAGCAATCTAATGATTATAAGGTGCTTTACACCAAAACCATCACCAGCTAGTCCGGCTTCTGTGGTTTTAATGAAATTCAGCTAGCCCTCGGTGATTTTTCTAAAAAAGTCGCACATTGTTTCATGTTGCTGCCAAAATTTTGAAGAAATTTATTTCGCTCATGTTTGAAAATTATAAAAGTTTAGTTTGAATTTGCTTGATACAATTCTTTTTAGACCTATCAAAATGTTGTCCAGTTCTTCTTTTCAAAATATAAGGGTAAAATCACAAAGTTAACATAATAGTAGAGGCAAATCCTCATGGACAAACTAGTCTTTGGCAGCAATTTTAACACCGTTAACTGGTCTTCACAGAACAGGGGTAAACGGTCATTCATTTTCAAAATGCAGGGGCAAATTCATACAGTCTCAAAAATAAGGGTAAACCGGTAAAACCACTATTTTACTTCAAAACAGGGGCATGATTAGCATGCTAGACGACAATCATTCTGGCATGACATCTGAAATACAAAAAAGGATTTCCAGGCGCCGAATGGTTCGTCTAACATTTTCAGGCGCTGTTCATGAGTGGCTTCTTCATCTGCCACGCAGTAAGCAGAGACACCTTTACGTCCGCCTTCCCGTAGTTGAACACGTAGAGGTGGGCATTCTTGTCGATGGCGAGCGACGGGTAGACCCTCGAGAGGATGCAGGTCTTGCCCCCGGCTCCAAAGCTCTCAACAACCGACCGGTCGATCTGCACAGAAAATTAATGTGAGAACAACGGATAAGGAATGAAAAGAGTTGTCAAGCTTGCGAATGAATCTTATTTCTTTTCAGTCGAATTGCAAGCTTACCAAGCTTCTCAGAGATATCTTGCCCTCTGAAAGGTCTGTATCTACAAAACCTGCAAATGTCGGCTTGTACAAGTCTGGGTTGAGAGATGACCTGTCCAAGATAAAGAGCGAGACAAAAAAAAAATGTCAGTGCAGTTCCAGTTCCGTATGTGATGGCTACGTGTAGCCAAGGCACCTGCTGCATCTCTCTCACTCACTTTGTCGGGTCGGTGCACATGAGCACGACGGGCTTGTCGCCGGCGGCGGCCCTGAACACCCTGAAGAACACCGCGGTCCTCTCCTCGAGGTTGGCGGAGGCGAGCACCCACAGCCCGAACGGCCCCACGCCGCCCTCCACGTCCGCGCCCCGGGCTCCGCACAGCCTCTCCGCGTCGCCGGCGAGCGCCGGGTCCAGCGGCTCCGCCCCCGCCAGGCTCGACACCTCGAAGCTCACCTCCACGTCGGCCTGCGCCGTCTGTGTCCCCGTCACCTCGACGTGTTCCCCTGGCTTGATCACCGTGTCCCTGAGCGTGACCGGCTGGTGCCGGAGAGCCTCCACCTCCTCGATTGGCCACTGGATCACCTGCTTCCCGCTGGAGTCGAGCCAAACCGTCCTCGGGATCGCCTGGATTCCGGCCCACCCCTTGGCGACGTCGTCGGCGCGGGTGTCGGACTCGTTGGCCCAGCCCCAGAGGATGCGCCGCCGCTTCGCCGGGTCGTAGAACGTCTTGGACGCGTAGAAGTTGCCGTAGTCGTAGCGCAGGTGGCGCTCGTCGCCGGCGGGGTCGTCCGGCACGTACCGCTCGGCCTTCTCGTCGTACGCGCCGACGGTGTAGTAGTCGTAGCGGCGCAGGTCGAGGCTGTTCTTGAGCACGTACTTCACCCGCGGGCCGCGCCCGGCGGGCGCGGAGGCGGCGGCGTCGAGCCCCGCGGCGCGGCCCGGCGCGGCCGGGTAGAAGTCCGGGCACTCCCACATCCCTGTGGCCGCCGAGTGCAGCGGCCGCCGCACCCGCCTCCACCGCCGGAAGTCGCGGCTCCGGTACACGAACGCCGCGCCCCGCGCGCCGCCCTCAGCCGCGCTGCCGATGAGCAGCCGCCACTGGCCGTCGGAGGCGAGCCACGCGGTGGTCGGGTCCCGGAACTGCGTCGCGTTGATGCCGCCCTCGGGCACGATGACGGGGTTGTGCGACGGCTTGACCCACTCCCGGAGCAGCGGGTCCGACCGGTTCCGCGGGTAGGCCACGTTCTGGACCTGGTGGTTGACGTCGGGGCGGCTGATGCCCGTGTACATGATCACCGGCGTGCCGTCGGGGAGCGTGGTGGCGGAGCCCGACCAGCAGCCGTACTGGTCGCCCGGGATGCTGGGCTCGATCGCCGTCTCGATGGCCTCCCAGTTGATGAGGTCGCGCGACACCGAGTGCGCCCACACGATGTTGCCCCACACGGCACCCTTGGGGTTGTACTGGTAGAAGAAGTGGTACCAGCCCTCGTAGTACATGGGCGCTGCGCAGTTTTTCATCATCAAATCGAAATTTGCATTGTATTAATTAGAACATGAATCGAGATGGAACTAATAAATTGAGAGGAAACTAAAATTCGTTCAGCTGGCAACAGGAGGGAGAGAGCAGAATCACTCCATTTGCATGTTATTAAATGTGTTGTGATCCTCATAAATGAAGTTGCCAGGTTACTATGCATGACATACAAAATCCAGCAGATGCATAAGACAGGAAAAATAAAGGTTGGAAAATGAAAACACGTACCGTTGGGATCTGAATTAGTTGCAAAGTTACACCGCCGATGCAATTTAGCAGCCCACCGGAAAAGATTATTACAAGATGGAGTTAAACGCTGGCAACAAGCATTATGTAAGCATTAAAAATGGTATAGCTGGGAGCTACGATGATGCGCAAGAGAAAGAGGAGTTCTGAAACTTGTTCAGTTACGACGTTCGTGTTGGTTGGTTGCTGCCAGCAGACTACAGTTGGCCGGGCAAAATTCAGAACTTGCAAGTTCTACCTCGACCAAGACAGCCAGTCAGTAGGTTTGCATTACCGGAAAAGATTACAAGAGGGGACCACGCTGGCAACAAGTACACTAAGCAGTAAAAATGGAATAGTTTTCTGTTCACTGTGACCTCTCTGAGGTACAAGAGAAAGAGTTCTGAAACTTGTTCAGTTCGTGTTGGCTGCTGCCAGATCGACGACAGTCAGTAAGTTCAGGAGGTTTACATTACCGTTTATCCAGTTCTTGGGGGGCTGGAAGTGGTACCCGGTCCTCAGCAGGGGGTCGACGATGGACGGGGGCACGTTCGCCGCCACCACCGCCGTCTCGACGTCCCTGTAGACGACATGGGACGCTCCGGCGAGCTGCAACAGCAGCAACCACGCGCAAGCAACCCCTATTACTACAAGAGCTCCCATTGCCCTAGCTCACGTATAGTGCTAGCTTACAAGAACAGGCGGAGAAGGATTGCGAGGAGCGGAGGACAGAGGGGGGGGGGGTGCTACTTATACTGGTTCAGCCGCAGGCCGGAGCGTTGTGCCTGCGCAGGCCATGTGCTATGCCTTTTCCACGTGGAGATATATGACTAGAAATACCAGAGATCTGTGGGCTGTTGACTCTACCAGCAGCACATCAAGTTGGATATGATTTCTTGGGTCAACTCTCCCAAGAAATCCGTTTCGATATGTGTATTGATTATTGAATCATTGATATAATAGGAGGAGAAAAGACATGGAGTATGTGCCTTGACTCTTAGCAGTCTCCTCTGGGAATAAGAATCCCCAGGTACACTTAATTAAAGTTGTTAATTAACTAAGAGCATGTTTGGATCTCATAGAGATTATAGAAATCAGTTAAAATTCCAATAAGATCTAAACACTCCAGATTCTTGTGTGGATTATAAGAATCAGAACGTCAGGATTACAAGAATCCCACTATCCTTCTAAACCTTACTACTACTTGAAGATTATTTGGAGAGAGAGAGAGAGAGAGAGAGAGAGAGAGAGAGAGAGAGAGAGAGAGAGAGAGAGAGAGAGAGAGAGAGAGAGAGAGAGAGAGAGAGAGAGAGAGAACATTTTTTTATGGGTGGATTCAGACTATAATCCAGATAGATATCCAACAACTCACATTATTATTTATAATCCATTTCCACTATTTAGATTCTCATAATCTCTATGAGGTCCAAAAAAGCCGTAAGCTGCTGCTGTGTGCACCTTAGTGAACCAAAACTTGAAAAAGGAAAAAAAATCAGGAAATTAAATGGCCATGCATCTAGGGAAGAAAAAGAAATCAAGCAATTATTTGCTAGGACTTCTCCCAAAGCAGCTTCACTAGTGAAGCCAAAGTGAAAAAAAAAATGGACTCACCCAGCTTCTAGTTTATTTTTACATCAACTTACAAAATGAGACTTTGTTTAGATGCATAAAGTTTTGGATGTAAAGTACTGTAGCACTTTCATTTGTATTTGTTAATTATTGCCCCGCCATGGGTTAACTAGGCTCAAAAGATTCGTCTCGCAAATTATAGATAAACTATGTAATTAGTTATTTTGTTTAGGTACATTTAATACTTCATGCATGCGTTGAAAGATTCGATGTGATGAGAAATATTGTAAAATTTTGGAATTTTGAAGGAAACTAAACAAGGCCTCTTACAGTACCTCGACTTGTGCAAAACAGATGAAGCCAAGGCCAGTACAAGCCCTCTTAAATGAGGCCTAAATGTGCATGCATTTTGGAAGGGAAAAGATCCGGCAACTAAATGCACATGTAATTTAAACAACTGGTCCAAATGGTACTAGTGCATTAATTCTTTGTGCAATATATTTTGGATGATATGACATCTATTTTAGATTTTTTTGGGGGGGTTGGGGGGGGGGTGCTACCTATCTATCTATCTTCTTAGAAACGAAGTTATAAAATGCAATATCTTTCATTCTTTAGCCTCAAGAAAATATCTACTCCATCTGATTATAAATTGTATAGAAAATATTATTCATGATCAGTCGATTAGAGCTATCAAAAAAATAATTATCAATATATCAAACAAAACAACTAGAGTAAGCAATGCAGATTAAGACTGCAAACTAGTAGAGGAATCTCTAGAAATTAATTTAATTACCCAATAATAAATGGTATTTAATTAGAAATTAATGATAAAAACAAAAGAATTATGACAACAAGAAGAGGAGGTGTCGACTGCTTGTAGAGAAGAACTTCACTAAATAAATAGGTTGATGTATGTTCTTTGGATGTGAACGAGATAGAAAAGGAAAACAAGGATAAGGATAGGCTTGCCAAATTATTGTATTGGGCCTTGACACAGTATACAAGGAATTCCTGAACCTGAATGGGCTGGGTCATCCGAGGTCTAAGCGGCAGACATTTGGCCCATCCAAAATCTACTTTGCACAGCAGCACAGGCGCATCCCCGTCCATGTAGAGCGTTCATTTTTTTGTGTGTGTGTGTTTCCTGTGTAGTAACGCTATTAGTATTTGCATCCATATAGGAACCCCGCTATTATAAACTTGTCCTATCGGATCTTGTGAAATCATGATCATTCAAGAGTTAAGCACCTTTCATTTTTTTAATTTATAATTTTTTTTAGATTACACGGTATAACTCAGACACTCACAACGCACGTACACTCACACTTCTATGAACACACGTACGCAAATCCTACCCCTATGAGCATTTTCGAAGACCGAGCCCGCAAATTCTTGAGATTGATGAAGTCATCACTCACCACAGACGTCTCGCCGTCGACGTTTTTAATTTATATTAATATTGTACCAAAATTCAAATCAAAATTTACTTGATGCCTCTTAACTGCAAGACTGGAAAAAGGTTCGTCAGAAAATGTACAATGACAGAAGTGTAACTTCAGGACGGGACGTTCCTATAGTGCGCGCGTGAATGAAGCATCTCTCCTCACTTCCCTTTGGTCGGCGGCGATCGTGTTGTGCAGTTGTGCAAAAGGGAAAGCTGTTGAGTCGATTCGGGTGGGAATATGAGATGGATGGAGAGAACGTGCCTAGCAAAGTGCGAGGGGTAGCTGGAGCTCGGAAACCGACCGGAGCTGAGAGCACACTTCGATCCAAGGGCAATGACAACGAACAACAGGTCACACTCGGTTTGGTTCGGAAGTTCCCTGTCGTTCGTTGACAGTGCCTTTTTTCCAATTCGAGAATACAAATAGCAGCTCTTTAGTTTAGTTTAGCTGCCTAACTATTTCAGAGCTAGCTAGACCCAGCAGGTTCATGTACGTAGCTAGCTGGAGCGCTTCATCGGGCGTCCGGCACAGCGCAATTGATTCTGAAGGTTACCAAATCGATCGAAAAGAAAACGAGACAGGATACTGAATATAACCACCTTGCATGTCCCATACCCAATGGACGCGACTAGGAGACCCTGTCATCCTTTCGTTATTTTCAACGGTGCACAGGTGCTTAAACCATTCTACTTAACCCATAAAATAAGGTACTAAGTATCTAGATGAATACTCCCCCGTTTCAAATTATTAGTTGTTTGACTTTTTTTATTCCAAGTTTAACGACTTGTCTTATTCAAAAATTGTGCAAAATATTACAAGTTCTTCAACAATGATATAAATTTGACTATGTTTGCATAAGTTTTTTGAATAAGACGAGTGGTCAAACTTGAGGTTAAAAAAGTCAATTTGGAATAGAGGGAGTACATTCAGTATTTTCCTCTGATTGCCATGTAGCTAAATTATATGACAAACTGTACAAATTACTTAACTAGTACTCCATCAGTTCAAAATTATAAGTTGTTTTGATTTTTTTAACACATAGCTCTTGTCATGCACCTAGATGGCTAGATATATGCTATGTCTATATACATTGTAAAAGTGTGTATCTAGAAAAGCTAAAACAACGACCTATAATTTGAAATTTGGGACATGAGTACTAAATTTCAGCTTGGGTAGTTGCGTACGTGCCATTTGTTGAGCAATATTATTGCTAAGCCATAATAGTACTCCCTCCATCCAACTATCCAAGGCCCATTTGTTCATGACTCAAAGATCAAGGAAGAGTTAACTTGAAGAAAAAAATGCAATTACTTCATCCTCGTTTAATGCTTACAGTTTAGCCTCTTAATTATGACATTTGGCCACTAGGACCCACTGCTCATGCATGGGTGGACGTGCGATAGGTTAAAAAAATCATGGTACCACAATGGATTCGGGGACGGTTACTCCGCGACGGTCCACAAAGCGTCACGCGCCGTGACTTCAAGAAAAACTGGAATAGGCCTTGCATACTTAGATTTTTCAGATTTCCTAATGGGCCTTGAATAGTTGGATGGAGGGAGTATTACTTTAGTGCCCTTTGGTGCCAAGACGCATGTTCATGCTTCTGGGTCTCTCGAGTGACTCTATACAAAAGTGCCGCAATCCTGAACGACTATATACATCTTTCATCTAAAACATTATTAACTTAGGTCTCTTAAGGTATACTTCCTCCGTTCCAAAATTTAGGTCGTTTTGACTTTTCTAAATTCATAGTATTTGCTATGCACCTAGATATAACAAAATATATGAATCTAGAAAAGTCAAAACGACCTACATTTTAGAATGGAGTGATAGATCCTAATTAAATCACTCATTTGGTGAAGTTCTATTGTCTATATTTATTTTTCTAGATACTGATAACCAGTGTAGGTTGGACAGGTTAACGGACTAATATTATTAACATAAATGGCCATGGGGAAGAGCAGAATTGTTGTTTGGAGCACAAGTGCATGCTGTGCTCAGCAGTTTGTGCTATCCACTGTGTTCTCGACTCAAAAGGCCTCTTGTGGGGAAAAGTGGCCTGAAGATCGATGCCAGTCAGCCCATGCCTCGTCGGCGCCACGTGTCCCACGTTTGCCGGAGCTGTTAAACTGTCAGAATCAACTGCTAAAATTACCCTACCATCGGAAGTCAAGAGGAGCAAAAAAAGCAAACACTACCAATTGAAAATGCTTCTGCTTGCAGGTGATTTTAGCATTTTCCAACCCCCCCCCCTCCCCCCTACTCCCCAAGCAGCAAATAGATGGTGGTGCACTAACATTTCCACCACAAAGATCACGCCGGAAAAAATTGTTTTCCTAGGGTCTGAATGTTACTGGATAAAATACTCATGCGTCTCAGAAACATAACCCCAGGTTTCTAGCATTTTCCAGGCGAAGATAGTAGTATTGTATACTTAAAACAAAACTAGAGCAAGCAATATATATGCTACAAAATGAAAATCAAGTCCCTGTTTCAAAAAGCCTAGTGGTTAGAGCATCCGAACAGCACCCAACAGGCTCGGGTTCCAATCCTAGTCGGAGTGAATTTACGGAACTTGTGTTAAAAAAAATCTCCTCGCCGGCAAAAACCAAGGTTCGAGGATTTTTTTTTATCTATGATCAAGGTTGTCTTTTACCTGACTTCGGGAGGTCTTCTCCCGGCGGATCAAGTTTTTTTTTTCCAAAAAAAATTGTGGTAAGATAAGACCCCTACAACTATACTTATCTCCACTGGGCAGCTGGGGAAAGGGAGCGTCGCTGAACTCAGAGAAAGCATGGCCCCAGAGCACTGACCTTCCACTCCCACCCATACCCAGCGCCTAAAAAAACAGCACAGGCCGCATGCCACGCGCTGCGCTCCGGGCATCGGCGACGTAGTATAAATAGCACCCCTCTGCTCTGCTTCCGGGCATCCCCCATCAGTTCTCGTGCAGTATCTAGCTAGCTAGTTGCTGCACCTGTGTGCCTAAGCGAGAGCCGAGAGCTAGCAATGAGGGGGCTTGGAAGGGTCGTTTGGGCATGGCTGCTGCTCCTGCAGCTCGCCGGGGCGTCCCATGTCGTCTACGAGAACCTGCTCGAGGTGGAGGCGGCGGCGGCGGCCGTGCCGCCCTCCATTGTCGACCCCCTGCTGAGGACAGGGTACCACTTCCAGCCCCGCAAGAACTGGATCAATGGTAATGTTAAACCTGCTCGGTTGCTGCCTTGGCCGAGGTAGAGCATGCAAAGTTTTGAATTTTGCCGGCCAACCAGTTTATTCAGGACATTGTTCTGTTGTTCTTCTGTCACTGGGACTCAATCGGACATGTCATGCAGGTTAATTAACCAGAAAGTTTGTTGAGGGTGATATGTTGAACTTCCCCTGAAATAAAAAGGCTAAACCTTGTTCAGGGTTTTGACTTATCACCTGCAGGCTTATAGCTATGCCTGATAAACAGACAGAGAACGTTGATTTGACTATCAACTCAGTATGCCAGGGCACCCATGGCCATGCACACTGAGATAACTGAAGAACATTAATTCAAAGCTCCTTTTCACCAAGTTTAACTAAAATCTCCAGTAAAGAAAATCTGTGCCATTTGGCCAGTGTATAGATTCGTAACAGTCACATCTATCTAAGTAGGTCGCTCTACTTTTGTTGCTCTTTTAGCTCTTTTCGGATTTAAGAATGGCTAGCTGTGTTGCCAAGAGGTTGGGCTCTAACTCGATTTTCTAATCGTTTCGGTGGGCTTGGTGTGCGCTCTGACTGCAACCGGCGGCGAAACTTTGCAACGCCCACCAGATCCTAACGGTACGTCGTTTTTTTCCCTTTAATTTAAATTCTTTGCCACAAATCTCTGCCGTGCGTAGTGAAGAATTGAAGATGCTTTTCTGGCATTGCAAACTCATTGCACGGCAGAGAACAGTGACACTTTTCTCTGAGGAGATAGGATGACAGCACATTTGGCATCCATACTTGTCCTCCATGGGTTGGCTGTCTCCTACCATGGCCACTAATTAGACTGACAAGATGAACAAATCCAATAAGAAATGGCACCGTGCACAACAATGTCTGACAGCACCATACTTGTTGGTGTTCTGATCATAGAAAATTTAATTTTCGATTTTCATGTACATGTGTACATGCAGCTCCACTGTACTACAAGGGTTGGTACCACATCTTCTACCAGTACAACCCCAAGGGCGCCGTGTGGGGCAACATCGTCTGGGGGCACTCGGTGTCCCGGGACCTCATCAACTGGGTGGCGCTGAAGCCGGCGCTCGAGCCCAGCATCCCGTCTGACAGGTACGGCTGCTGGTCGGGCTCGGCGACGACGATGCCCGACGGCACGCCGGCGATCATGTACACGGGCGTCAACCGCCCGGACGTCGACTACCAGGTCCAGAACGTGGCCTACCCGCGGAACACGTCGGACCCGCTGCTCCGGGAGTGGGTGAAGCCGTCGCACAACCCGATCATCGTGCCCGGGGGCGGCGTCAACGCGACGCAGTTCCGGGACCCGACCACCGCGTGGCGCGCCGCCGGCGGCCACTGGCGGCTGCTCATCGGTAGCGTGTCCGGGTCCGCCCGCGGCGTGGCGTACGTGTACCGGAGCCGCGACTTCCGGCGGTGGACGCGGGCGCGGCGGCCGCTGCACTCGGCGGCGGCCACGGGGATGTGGGAGTGCCCGGACTTCTACCCGGTGGAGGCCGCCGGCCGCCGCGAGGGGCTGGACACCTCCGTGCCCGGCGGCGGCCGCCCGCGGGTGAAGTACGTGCTCAAGAACAGCCTCGACCTGCGCCGCTACGACTACTACACCGTCGGCGCGTACGACCGGAGGGCCGAGCGGTACGTGCCCGACGACCCCGCCGGCGACGAGCGCCACCTGCGCTACGACTACGGCAACTTCTACGCGTCCAAGACGTTCTACGACCCGGCGAAGCGGCGGCGCATCCTCTGGGGCTGGGCCAACGAGTCCGACACCTCCGCCGACGACGTCGCCAAGGGGTGGGCCGGGATCCAGGTCGGCATACACGCATCAATGGATGCGCCGCATACGTGTCCAATTATATTGTCCACGCATGAGTTCATCGGCCATGCTCGTATGATCAGGCGATCCCGAGGACGGTGTGGCTGGACCCCAGCGGGAAGCAGCTGCTGCAGTGGCCGATCGAGGAGGTCGAGGCGCTCCGGGGCAGGTCGGTCACTCTCAAGGGCAGGGTGATCAAGCCGGGTCAGCACCTCGAGGTGACCGGGCTACAAACGGCACAGGTCTGTGTCGTGCTTGCTTACATCTTGCAATTAATCCCTTTTTTCACTTGCTTTAGCAATGTTTTGCCTGCGGATGGGTATGTTCAGTTTTCCAAAGAGCCAAAAGGAACAGCAGCACTATACAGTAGTACTGGCACCAAAGCTGATCAACAAATCGCAGCACGATGCGTTATCCTGGACGATAGATGCTGCCAGTGCTCAGCCCCGCGAGGCCACTATCTAGCTGCCCTGCCCTTCGTCTACGTCGCCCACGCCCATTTTTCACCGCACCTTTTGCCGTCACCACCACTCACCAGCACCGCACACGCGCCCTGTCACGCCTGGTCCTTTATTTCGAACCCTTTTCGTCTCCAGGTGCGATGCGCTGAGTTGGGAACCAACCAGACCAGCCAGTTAGCTAGCTAACCTCGGCGCGCACGCGCGCGCACTTGTGTGCAGGCTGACGTGGAGGTGAGCTTCGAGGTGCCGAGCCTGGCGGGCGCCGAGCGGCTGGACGACCCGGCGCTCGCCGGCGACGCGCAGCGGCTGTGCGGCGCCCGGGGCGCCGCCGTGGAGGGCGGCGTCGGGCCGTTCGGGCTGTGGGTGCTCGCCTCCGCCGACCGGCGGGAGCGCACCGCCGTGTTCTTCAGGGTGTTCCGGGCGGCGGCCGCCGGCAGCGACAGCAAGCCCGTCGTGCTCATGTGCAGCGACCCCACCAAGTAAGTGCATGCGCGCGCCGCACCGGTGTCGATCGGTCACACACGTTGGCATGTGGTCAGCCACGAGTTTTCCGTGTGTCCATGTCCACCTTCAAACAGGGAGAGCGCTTTATTTGGCCAGTGGCAAGTTGTTGACTCTGCACTGACTTGAGCTTCTGCATGCTTTGTTTTTTCTTGGACACAACAGGTCGTCTCTGAACCCGAACCTGTACCAGCCGACGTTTGCAGGTTTTGTTGACACGGACATCTCAAATGGGAAGATTTCTCTGAGGACCCTGGTATGCGTGCATCCATACTAGTAGTACAATTTTGCCTCCTTCTTAATCAGTTACTTAGGTGTTTGCATTGCACGCAAACAATTTTCTCTGCAGATCGACAGGTCGGTCGTGGAGAGCTTCGGAGCCGGGGGCAAGACCTGCATCCTCTCGAGGGTCTACCCGTCGCTGGCCTTCGGCAAGAACGCCCGCCTCTACGTGTTCAACAGCGGCAAGGCGGACGTCAAGGTGTCGCGCCTGACGGCGTGGGAGATGAGGAAGCCACGCATGAATGGCGCCTAGCTAAGCCTGAATTGTATCTGTATCACATCGATCGTGTCGATCTGCTGGTCCACGTTTAGCGCGTCTCTTTCCTTTGCATTTCAGGTGGTAGTTCCACGTTTCCTTTGATTGTTCGTGTGATGGATAGTGCTCCTTTGCACAATGGCTTGTGCTGTGCTTTAGGTTAATTATATGATGATGAGTACACGATTTCACTCAGAAAAGAAAACGAGCATGATTGTACGAAAGGGGCCAATTCAAATGCCACTACGAATAATAAAAATCATACGTGTTCTAGGTGCGCATTTTGATGATAAACAGATGCTAATTTATACTATATGTGCCCTCCTCCTTCCTCTTCCTCAGAGAGAGATCCAGAACTATGTCCACTGCTGGAGAAAGGCACATCAGTGCCGGTCACAGGACGGCTTAGTGCCGGTCCCTGTGGCCGGAACTAAATGGCCGGCACTAACGTGACAGTCGTTAGTGCCGGCTAATCTGACCGGCACTAACGTGCGCATGTTAGTGCCGGTCCGAAATACCAGCCGGCACTAATGCACCCGCCCCCGCCCGCCCCCTGGCAGCAAGGTCAGTGCCGGCTGGTATAACTAGCCGGCACTAAATGTTTTTTCTTCTTTATGTTTCTTTTCTTTTTCGTTTTTACACGTATGGCTATGCGTATTTCTACCGTATGTGACTACTATCAGGACAGCATATTACACTAATTATATATATATATATATATTCGTCATGTATGGAACACTTAGGAGTTCAAAAGTACTTGAGATATTACAAATTATTAAGCACATCAACTATAATAATTTATCAGCTTCCCCGTCCTCGGATCTTCTTTGGCGATGCTTGTACGGAGATCGCCATGAAATTCGCCCTTAGGATTTATGACTTCATCGAGCAGGAATCCGCATATAGCTTCTTGAATTGCCCTGATCCGAGCCATTTCAATGAATTATTCTTTCATCCACCTACGCTGTCACATTTTTCGATAAAAACATGAGAATAAAAATAATGAACTAAAATAATGAGCAGATGTGATTGTGCTCACGTACATTGAATGCCTCCACTGTCATTTGCCCTTTTTCACTTGCAAAAGACTTGATCCACTCGCATACGTAGTATCCACATAAGTTTTTTCCTTGTTCCTGTCTCCAACACTATAGACAAATGTGGGTTACGATATAGAATTTTTCTGATGTTTATTGCGAATGCCATTGATAGCGAGAGTATATTCATACCGGAAAATCAGTCACCCAACTAAGAGGCTCGATTTCACCTATGGGCAAGCCTATGTGTTTGCGGAGGTAGCGACTCCATGCAGTATTTACCACCTCGATGAGATCTTGGTACTTTGATTTATCTTGCCTTAACGAGTCGTACACCAAGACCTTGTGCTCCTCAATCCGAATACAAAGCAATATCCAATAAAAGTTGTGCATATACATACACATAACCAATTAATGTTGATTATAATAGTTATTAAATAATATTATTAATACGAAGGGATTGAAAAAAAGAGGCTAACAAAGAACGACTCACTGATGGTTGTATGGCAAGAGAATGAAGGGACACATGCTATTCTTACGCAACCCCCTGTATATAACTATGACTATTTCTTCAGGCTTTTGCTCTACCGATTTCTCGTGTATAATATTGGGGTCGAAGAACCCGACGTTATGGAAGTTCTTCTTTCGGCAAATTTGAATTTTTGACCTACGGGACACAAGAAAAACGGGGATCAGTCAACACACAAGGCTAAAATAATGAAACAAGAGACAATACTTACATGCACCATACACTCACGAGGGACTTGTGAAGGGCATCTTGATGGTATAAATCATAAAGTGCTGCAAACTCGATATATACATCATCTGCCCCCCGCCAGAAATGCTCATCTTTAATCCGAGCTGGGAACATCTCTAATTCATTAGCTTTAGATTGCACGGCATACCATTTGTATAACTCGGCCATTCTCGTTGGTAGGAATGGTAGCAACTCTGGCCATATCAAAGGTTCACCAAGTACAAACTTTTTCTTGCCGCGTGCATTCTGTAGGGCCTCCCCAAGCAATTGAGCCCTTGTTAGATCAGTTTGCAATATCATCCCAGCCATGGTCAACGGATCTCTTGATTCATCGGGACTTTCTTCACGCGGCACTATCAACAGAGGGATCGATTGTTTGGACTGCTCTCCGAGCTGGGGAACGGTCTTTGCATTAATCCGCCGATTCTTGGGGTTGCTGTAGCACTTTCTGATCTGCCGATCATAATCCGACTCCCTTTCTTTCTCCTTGTGGGCTCTTTAATGAAGTGTTTAATGAAGTGTGACTTTGCAACCAGATCTATTTCTAGCTTCTTGTTTGTAGCCTCCCTCAGTAGCTTGCACTTCAGCAAGAAGGTTTGAAACGATTCTTCTGCCTCTTCCTCTTCTGGAGCCTTCGCTTTCTTCTTTCATTGCTGCTTATGAGATGGCTGGACCGAAGGTACCGTGTATGCCTTCTGTCGCCGACTCTGATTCTGTTGTGCGGCTGGTGATGATGCCGGAATTGGCTCGCTTTGTGCGGCTGGTGATGGCGGATCCAGTGCGGCTGGTGATGGCGGATCCATGCTGGGGTCCCATGCAGGCGGTGGAGAAGGTGGGCCAACACTAGGATTCCTGTTAGCTGGCGTTGGTGATCTTTGCCTTGAGCACCGAGCGGAATCTGTGGCTGCTTGCACCAATCTTATGTCGCACTTTGGCCACGCGATCCATGTGTGTACGGCATGTTGTAGTTCTGTTTCTTCAGGACCTATAGGGATCGGGAGGTCCATGTCTTCCCAGCGTTCTTTAGTAATTCGGTCAACAAAGACTCTAGCGAATCCTTCAGGAATTGGCTGGCAATGTATTGTCCCGCCTTCTTCTTGGACTTCCACATAACCCTCAGCACAAACTTTGAGATTTTTCCCATAAAGAACCATAAGCTCATATTGGGTCCTAACGGTGATATCGTCAATGGGGTCCCTCGGCCTGTCGGCACCCAAATTAGGGTGCTCTGTGGAAGCAACACTGCTACGACGCTGAGAAGGGGGGCTGATCTCCACATTGGCAGCTGGTTGGTCCGAGCATTGCCCAACTGTTGCCTCAAGTGACATTATCCGGTTTTCTAGGCTACGGATCTTCTCTGTCACTACTGCCTTGCTTCTGCATCGGCTTCGGTAGGTTTCGAGATCTCCGGAAAAGCCATATTTCCATGGAACTATGCCCATGCCTCGGGTCCGTCCAGTGTGTTCCGCATTCACAAGAGCGTAAGTCAGCTCGTCATTCTCTCTGTTGGGCTGGAAGGTTCCTTCTTCCGTCCGTCTCATTGCGTCGTCGAGTCTTTGGGCAGCCTCTCTTAGTACGTCGCTAGTCACAAACATTCCGGTGTCGGAGTCTAGTGTGCCTCCATGAGCATAGAAGTAATACCTTGCTCGTTTGGGCCAACTCAAGGTCTGCGGTACGATTCCTTTTACAATTAAATTATTTTCCATTTTTTCCCATTTCGGAACAGCAACCTTATAACCTCCAGGCCCAAGTCTATGAAAGTTTGTCTTTTTGCTAGCATTCATTTTGCCTTGAATCGAGGCTGCCATGCTGTCAGCACTGTGCTTGTAATTCACGAATTCATTCCACCACTCTCGTTGCTTCTTCCAGACTTTATCAAAATCTGGTGTGAGGCCCTTGTTGACAAAGTTTGCCACCAATTTTTTCTTGAACGAGCCGAACTGAATTGCCATCTTCTTAAATGCCCATCCCTTTACTTTGTCAGGTTTGCCTGGGGGAAAGTTGAAGTGCAACGACACCTCTTTCCATAACAAATCTTTCTCTGAATCTGGCACGATATCTTCAAGTCGATCAGAGACTTTATTTCTCTTCCAAAGCTTGTACTTTATGGGGACGCTTTCCCTAACAAGATATCCCAATTGATTTACAAATGTCGTCTTAATTTGACTAGTGGCTAGTGGCTCGCCGGTTGCTTCGTCGATCTCCGTGATGGTCGTACATCCTACCATCTTCCTCTTGGAGCCACGTTTCCGTTTAGACTTCGTCGATCCTGATGCCTGAAAGAATATCTAAAAATTAATACAAGATGTCCACGTGTATATATATAAATTCTAATCACATATATATTGACAAAACTTTTATACCTCGGCTTCGTCGAGATTTTCTTCTTCCTCCCCATTAGTATCTTCACCCTCGTCGCCATGATAATGCAAGTTTAAAAATTGGGTGCCATCATTCTCGGCCCCATCAAACTCTAGAGCAATGTACTCGGTATTACCACGAATGAGCTAGTGCATTAAGTCGTCCTGGAAGTCTGTACGATTCATTTCCACTACCTGAAACAATAAAATAAATATTTACTTTTCTCGACGACAGAGAGCTGATGGGACAAAATTTTAGGGACAAATGAGCACAGTCTTTTGTTGATGATGTGGCCTAGAAGGCCTACACTGAATAAAGGGAGCCAAGAATTGATGGGATTTGGCAGTAAAAGGTTTGGCCTCTCCTTAGAAAACACAGTATATTTTAGGTGCATCATAGGAAATTAGTGTTGCATATTTCCACAGGACGGGGCAGCTAAGGCATGAACGGTGAAAACCGATGGTATGTAGGTGCGAGAAAAACTTCTTAGCGGCATACAGGTACAGACCTGGCAAAACATATTAAAGAAAGCATTTGCATATTCTGAATAAAGAGCATGGTAAAGAAAGTAGAATGAAAGCAAAATTTGATTGGTTCACACTTCACAATACTCGAGCAGCTGAAATATTATGTACATAGTGAACCTGATCAACATTCAATGATCATGTACAATCAAGCCAGATAATGGCTGCACTTCGTATTACCAAATGGAAAAAAGATGAACTGCAACAGTACACCCATATTAATACATTCTGCACATACTTTAAGCTCAAGCCAACTAGTGTTCAATTCACCTCATAGGAAAATCACTGAATTTACCAAGTGAGTCCTTACACTGCTGCACTAGTAACTAATACTGGTGTCTTACAAAAAAGAAGGCAAACACTATCAAGATTCAAGAAGAAGAAAACTAATAAACCTGCATTGAAGGCTATGCAGGTAGCATCAATTCAGGTAGCATCAATTCATATGGCAGTTGGATTAATTTCAAAACCTCGAAATACGAGTTCCCAATTTACATACCATCTACTGGCATCACTCACAGCTGGCTGATGAATCATGGTGAGTGTTTTGATCCCAGGTATTATAAAAAGATGTTCTCGCTGCTATGTTTCTCCTGCAGACAGTATTGCTGCGGTAGGTTCGAATTTCTCTTGCTGTCCTCAATGCGTAAATTGTCACGACTTGCCTTGCTTGATGGTAAACATAATATGCAGGTCTGCTATATTTGATGCATCCCCTGATTCTATTTTGACTCTAGGCGTATGGAAGTGATTTTTTTCAATGATTTCATAATATGCAGAAAATGTATTTTCCCTTCTTCTGCTAAAGACTCCAATGATAGCCTTAACTTGTGTTAGCGTTAATTGTTCAGTACCAGGGCAAAAACTATAAAGTTTCTAAATTTAATTATTTTAAAAAATTAAAATTACGGTGACCTTGGATTCTTTATGACCAAACTTCCTTAAATTTGGCTTGTAGCAACAGTGCATAACTATGCTTATGCTTTGGGAAAGGATCAGAATTTGGTTTGCAGAAAGCTATAGATGTCACTTTTGAATTTAAAGGGAGGTGACACATCGAGCCATTGAACACTTGATTGGGATCGGACTATTATTATGTATGCCTTGGTTCATGTTGTAGGGTAATTGATGCAATCAGTATTATTGCTTTCTATAGCTTGTTTTTTGTTTATGCAAATATGTTAACGGAAAATAGTTTGTATTTGTGAACAAACTTGATTATGATCCCTAGCAATTATATGAAAATTCAGATGAACCTTGGCCGGGGCGTCGATGGGGACGAGGAGGGGCGGCAGCGCGGACTGGACGAGGTCGAGGAGGCGCGCGGCCGCAGGGCCTGGACGACGACGAGGTGCGCGGTGGTGTGGGCCCAAGGATGGCGAGGTCGAGGCGGCGCGGGGGCAGCTGGCCGGCCGGGCACTGTGGCGACGAGGTCGGCGCGCCGGCGCGGAGGGGGACGCGAGGACGACCTCGAGGAGCTGGGGCGGCGGGGCAGGCGTCGTGTCGGGGAGGCCGCCGGGGACGAGGCGCCGGGACGGCGGACGACCGGGGTGGCGCGGGCGCGCGAGGACGAGGACGATGGCACGCGAGGTCGGGGAGGCGGCCGGGGCGGCGGCGAGGACGAGCCGAGGGCGGCGGCGGCGGCGCTAGGCACGTCGACCTGAAGAAATAATCAAGTGTGGGTGCCGGATCTCTGTTTTGGGGGCAGAGCTGCACGTTAGTGCCGGCTGACCTTTCCAGCCGGCACTAACCTGACCCCGTGACGTCAGATGGTGCAGGTTAGTGCCGGCTGGAAAGATCAGCCGGCACTAATATTCTACGGTTAGTGCCGGCTATATTTACCAGCCGGCACTAACATGTTCCCATCTGGCGCGAAACCAAAATTGCCCGCGCCGATTCCATTTTACCCTAATTTTTTAATATTTACAATAATATAACAAAAATTTATTCATAATAGGCTTAATAATTAGAATATTAAAACAAAAATTGATATCTTAAATTTTTTTAGCATATTGTTAATTATATCTACACACTAATAATAGTAATCGAAGTAATTTAACAAATATGCAACCATTATCAATTATGCGTAGCTTATAGGGTTTATATGTGTATATGTTTCTTTAATTTGTAATAAATCGAAAACGTTTCATTTTGATCCATGCAAAAATATTCAACAAACTTTTCAATAGTAGCCTATACAATGATGTAATCATTTCGCATATTACTTGATTATTTGTTTATAATTTAATGTTTCAATTTTTCTAGTAATGCAAAATTAGGGAGCGTAAAAAATATTTATACCATGCAAAAATATAATATTATCTGAACATGATATTGTGTCATAATTGGACAAATAGTATTGAGAATTGAGATAAATACGATGCGCTGCGTTACATTACATCACTGATTCAGAGAATTCAATTAATATATAACTTATATAAAACTACTACTCATTATCATTATCTACTGGAACATTGATAATCTTCCTTTTGACGAAAGTGCATTGAGCGTGATCACGGCGTAAGTAAGGTGTGTCCTCTTTGGATAAGAGGATGCTAGGGTCAATGTCAACTGAGAATGGAAGAAGGTCATCAATCTAGTCATAATCTTCCGAATTGTCCGAAATATCCTCAACTCCAACAACTTTTCTTTTTTCTGGAAGAACTATGTACCGTTTCGGCTCATTTCCAGCCTTGTCTGCTTTAGTGGCGGACCCAGGAATTGAAACTAGGGTAGTCCTAGCGAAAAAATTTCAAAATGCAATCCGGTATGATAGCATAGCAGTTTGGCAACAATAAGATATATAACGATCAAACTTACAATAACATAAGTAAAAAGGTCCCTTAATACATTCAATTCAACAAATCAGTGGGGAAGGAGAAGCAATATTCTTTGCTTTCGCTTCATGTTTCTGAAAAAGAAGAGCAATGCTTCCATTCTTCATGGCTCAAGTGCAATGTTTATGAAAAAAGAGAGCAATGTTTCCATTAAGTGAGATTGAGATGAAATGATGAATTGATGAAATCAAATCGCTTCATGTTTCTGAAAAAATAAACTTACCAGTGAGTGAGGTTAGGGGAGGACCAGAGGAAGCCGCGCGGGACGGGCCGCCGGACCCGGACAGCGGGAGGCGACGGTGCGCCGGCCATGCCTTGCGCGGTTGTGCCCTTGCTGCGGCGCGAGGCGCACGGTCGTGTGCCCAGGCACGGTGCCGGCGGGATGCGGGACGAGAGAGGCGTCGGGCGCGTGCTCGCCGGGCGCAGTGCCAGGCGGCTGGCGGCGGGAGGTCTAGCGCCGCCACGCCGGGTGGCGTACGTCACCGGGATGCGGGATTGGGCGGACGGCGGGAGGCGTCAGGCGCGGGTGGCGGCGGCGCTCTGCGTCGGGGTCGCGGGGAGGGGAACGGGAGTGTGGGAGCCAAGGATTTGGGCTGAGGGAGATGGGCTGATGGAGAGGTGATGAGTTAATGGGCTGAGTGAGCAGTTCGGCCAAATTTAGACTTTGTTTTGAAGATCTAAAAAGTTTTTGGGCCAAAATTTTGGGTAGTCCTGGGCCTACCCGGACTACCCATTGGGTCCGCCACTGGTCTGCTTCAGGCGTCTTATCCGACTTCTTCTTCGGTTTGCTCGACATGTCCTTCATATAGAACACTTGTGTCACATCCTTAGCTAGAACGAATGGTTCATCTTTATATCCAATATTTTTAAAATCGACTATGGTCATCCCATACCGGTCCTTCATTACGCCTCCTCCAGCCACCCATTCGCAACGAAACAGAGGGACAACTATGGGTCCATATTCAAGTTCCCATATCTCCTCTATGACACCATAGTAATTGTTCTTTTCTCCATTACTGTTTACTATACACATATGGACACCACTGTTTTGATTGGTGCTTTTTTTGTCTTGAGCTCTCGTGTAAAATGTATACCCATTGATTTCGTAACCTTGGTATTGCTGGACGGTGATTGATGGTCCCCTAGCCAGCCATTGAAGTTCCTGATCAACTGTGTTGTTGCCCAATAATTTTCGTCTGAACCAGCCGTCAAAATTTTTTATATGTTGGCGTGTAATCCAAGCAAGATTCTTCTGTGGATTTTCGGACCGTATAATATTCATGTGCTCGTCAATATATGGAGCCACCTTGGATGAATTCTGAAGAACCGTGAAGCTCGCTTGGCTGAATTCACTACAAGGGATGTTCACATTACATTTCTTTCCTAGTGTGCCTTTTTCCTTTAGTCGCCCCTCATGGTGTGACACGGGGAGCCCAATCGGATTGAGATCAGGAAGATAGTCAACGCAAAACTCAATGACCTCCTCTGTTCCATAGCCCTTAGCAATGCATCCTTCTGGGCGAGAACATTTACGCATGTACTTCTTCAATACTGCCATGAACCTCTCGAAAGGGTACATATTGTGTAGAAAAATAGGACCCAGGATAGTTATTTCTGTCACAATATGAACTAGAAGGTGTGTCATAATGTTGAAGAAGGAAGGTGGGAAGACCATCTCGAAGCTGACAAGACATTCGACAATATCTTTCTACAGCTTTATTAGATTATTTGGATTAATTGCTTTCTGCGAAATTTCATTCATGAACGCACAAAGTTTTACAACTGTCAATCTCACATTTTCCGGTAGAACACCCCTCAGTATAACTGGAAGTAATTGTGTCATCGGGATGTGGCAGTCATGGGACTTCAAGTTTTGGATTTTCTTCTCTTTCACATTTATTATGCCCTGTATATTTGAGGAGTACCCAGACGGGACCTTGATACTGTTCAAGCAATCGAACATACTTTCCTTCTCCTCTTTGCTCAGATTATAGCTGGCAGGTTTTAAATAGTGGCGTCCTTTATCTCTCTTCTCGGGTTGCAAGCCTTGTCGTCCAGCTAGCTGCTGCATGTCGCGCCTTGCTTCCAATGTGTCTTTTGACTTACCATACACTCCCAAGAAGCCTAGTAGGTTCACGCAAAGATTCTTCGACAGATGCATCATATCAATTGCGTTGCGAACCTGTAAGACTTGCCAATATGGTAGGTTCCACAATATAGACTTCTTCTTCCACATTGGAACATGTCCCTGGTCATCCTTGGGAACAGGTTGGCTACCGGGACCCTTTCCAAATACTACCTTCACATCCTTGATCATCGAGAACACACGCTTTCCGTTACGGAACAGAGGCTTAGGATGAGTTTCCGGCTCTCCTTTGAAATGCTTCCCTTCGGTTCTTAAGGGGTGATCGGTAGGAAGGAATCGGCGATGGCCCATGTACACGCACTTCTTACAGTGTTTCAAATAAATGCTATCGGTTTCATCATAACAGTGGGTGCAGGCCATGTATCCCATGTTCGACTGTCCCGAAAGTTTTGCAAGCGCAGGCCAATCATTGATGCATACAAAAAGTAAAGCTCGGAGGTTGAAGGACTCCTGTTTATACTCATCCCACACACGTACACCTTCTTCTTTCCAGAGCAGTAAGAGATCATCCATCAAGGGTTGCAGAAACACATCAATATCGTTGCCAGGTTCTTTTGGCCCTTCTATAAGCACCGGCATCATGATGAACTTACGCTTCAAGCACAACCAAGGAGGAAGGTTGAACATACATAGGGTCACAGGCCATGTACTATGAGCGCTGCCAAACTCACCGTACGGATTCATTCCATCCGCACTTAGAGCAAATCTTATATTCCTTGGGTCGTTGTCAAATTGAGGATACTCTCGGTTCAGGTTTCTCCACTGGGACCCATCTGCTGGGTGTCTGATTATGTGATCCTCCTTACGGTCTTCTTTGTGCCACCGCATCAACTTAGCGTTATTCTTGTTTTTGAAAAAGCGCTTCAGACGTGGTATTATAGGGAAGTACCACACCAACTTTGCGGGAACTCTCTTCTTTACCGGCTGCCCATCAACATCACCTGGATCATCTCGCCTGATCTTATACCGCAATGCGCTGCAAACAGGAAAAGCTTCCAAGTTCTCGTATTCGCCGCGATACATAATGCAGTCGTTAGGACATGCGTGAATCTTCTGCATGTCCAATCCAAGAGGGCAAACCATCTTTTTAGCTTCGTATGTTGTTGACGGCAGTTCATTACCCTCAGGAAGCATGTTCTTTACAATCTTTAATAGCTCACCAAATCCCTTATCGGTGACACCATTAGTTGTCTTCCATTTCAGCCTCTCCAGCGTGGTACCCAACTTCTTCTGCTCCGGTTTGCAACTAGGGAACAACGGCATTTTGTGATCCTCCAACATCTTCTCGAACTTTAATGCCTCCTTCATAGTCTCACTATCTTTCTGTGCATCAAGCAATGTCTAACCTAGCTCGTCAGGTGGCTCCTCTTGTGCAACATTTGCTTTATCCTCGTCCATTGGTTCATCTTGAAAGCCACCTGCTTCATGAACCCATGCCCAATCTAGAAGATTGTTATCACCATCGTCATCTTCTTCATTATCTTCCATCATAACTCCAACTTCGCCGTGCTTGGTCCAAAGGCTATAGTTACTCATGAAACCATTCAAGGCCAGGTGATTCCATAGAGTATCTCTTTTTTGGAATTCCTTTTTATTTCGCAAACACTGCATGGACAACACATTAAACTCTTTGGCGACCTATTTGCCATTGCCGCCTTGAGAAAAGAATCTAAACCTTGAATCCACGCCGAGGTGCTCCAGCTTCCGTGCATCCATTGCCGATCCATCTGTAATTAATTACCGTATAAAAACAAAAATCAATTCTACATATCTCAAATTGGGATAATTGTCGCTAAAAGAATGAACACAAATAAATGTAGATGAAAAAATAAAGAGTAAAATGCACTGTGGGTACATGAACTTGTAGTGCTGTGTCAAATAGGTCCATAAACTTAGAAACCGGACATCTAGCCCCTCGAACATGCGAACCCGTTCACCCCAGGTCCAGTCCGATTTTGTATGGCTTGCATGGCACTGTGAGCCCGCGATTTGCTACAGTAAACCCGGATTTGCTAAAGTTACCGCGGTTTTGTTTTTCTTTTTCTAATTTATTTCGGCTGAATCTTTGAAAAATCATAACTCTTCGATACAACATCGGATGAAGATGAATTTTATATGAAAATTGTAGCCCTCGACGAGATATACAACTTTCTAGTTTTGAGTTTTTTCATTTGATGAAGTTAAGTTGCCCAGTACAGCACCATAATAATCACGTACTTCTGCTTGTCGCACTAGAAAATTAATATATTTTTCTGTTTGTTGTCAAATGAAGACACTTGTATACTAAAATTTTAGTACTCTAAAAGATCTAGATTCTTAGAGTTTTAAGTTTTTATATTTGAAGTTGTTAAAATGTCGATAAAATAGTATACTATTTTATCAACATCTTAACAACTTTAAATGTAAAAACTCAAAACTACAAGAATCTAGATCGTTAAAAGTGTTAAAATTTTAGTATACAAAGTGTTTTCATTTAACAACAAACAAAAAAATATATTAATTTTCTAGTGCGACAAGCAGAAGTACGTGATTATTATGGTGCTGTACTTTTGTATAATTTTTTTGGGCAACTTAACTTCATCAAATGAAAAAACTCAAAACTAGAAAGTTGTAGATCTCATCGAGGGCTACAATTTTCATATAAAAATCATCTTCATCTGATGTTGTATCGAAGAGTTATGATTTTTAAAAGATTCATCCGAAATAAATTAAAAAAGGAAAAACAAAAATGCGGTAACTGTAGCAAATCCGGGTTTACTGTAGCAAATCGCGGGCGCACAGTGCCATGTAAGCCATGCAAAACCGGACTGGACCTAGGGTGAACGAGTTCGCAAGTTCGAGGGGCTAGATGTCCGGTTTCTAAGTTTATGGACCTATTTGACACAGCACTACAAGTTCATGTACGCACAGTGCATTTTACTCAAAAATAAATTAGAAGTCCACCCCTAGGAAGTTAACTGCTGCAGGAACAGAGATATGATTGACATGTATAGTTTATTTCATTTTAATTCAGCTTATTGCAACAGAGTGAAATTGTAATTTTCACTGGCTTGCTTTCTAATACTAGAAAATTCCTAGTCTTCCTGATTTTCGTAAGGCACAGGCGAAGTTAAACTCATGATCTCAATGTCGTGGATATACTTAACCTAGACTTATTCATATAGCTCTAAACACTGTATTTCAATATCTTAGGAGCCGTCAGTATACACTGTAGCAGAAGTTTGTACGGAAATTAGGAGAGTCAAGTTGACAAAGAAATGCATTCTACTGTTCAACAGAAATAGTTCGTACAAGTTTTTGTCAGACAAGCAGAGGAGAACCAATTGTCATTCGTCGTTTCAGAAAGAATCCCAATTAAGAATTTAAACAACAGTCTTAACCAATATATTTTGTTATAATTTGACGTCTTGGAGTGTTTGGACCTTTATTTTTAGAAACAAGTATATTTTGTTGATTCACTTTTATAATTGAGGTCTTTTACGGTGTATAATACCACCACTTAGTCGTATATTGTATAGAGAAGATCTAACCCTTTGTTAGTAAGGGTAATCTAGTAATTAATACCTAATTATAATTGAGAGACAATTCTACTATAAATGTGTCCCCGTGAAATAATTCAAAAAAAATTATTCTAAATGTGTTATAGTCAAACTATCTAGTAAACATTCTCTAAAAAGTAACAAATCAATTCTACTTTGCTCAAATTAATGAACAAATCGAAAAATTATGCTCATTTTTCCTCAACCTTAAAATCACTATTTTCTTTATCTAGAATGCATGAAACGAAAAAATAAATACCGTGCAAGAAGAGGGGAAGAAGCTACTAACCTTTGGTGCACTTTGATGGGTGAAATCCACACAAATTTTAGAGAAAATGGGCACCAACTCCTCTCTAAAACGCCATGGGAGAGAGGAGGAGCTCGGCCAAAATGGTTAGGTCGGGCTGGGGGAAAAAGACGTGCGGATGTATAAAGGGCAACTTAGTGCCGGCCAATAGGTCTAACCGGCACAAAGTGGCGCCGTTTAGTGCCGGCTAGAGATATTGGCCGGCACTAACGTGCCCCGTGCCAAGTTAGTGCCGGCTAGAATATCCGGCCGGCACTAACTTGGCTTCTGAACGTTGTGTCTGCCGTTGGGGGTGGCACGTTAGTGCCGGCTGGTATGTCTAGCCGGAACTAACGTGCCCGCCGGGTCCTGTTCAGGCACGTTAGTGCCGGCTCCTTGTTGACCGGCACTAACATGCTGGTACCAATGTGGTTTTCTTCAACAGTGGTCCGGCATATATTAATAAGAAGAACAGAGTATATGTCCCTCTTTCAACCAAAATAAAAGTGGTATTGGCCTCATGTTACATGACCAGAGGTTGGTTATCATTTTCCTTGAACATCTAAATCAAGCTGTCGCTCCTTTGTCAGTTGTACGTATCCTCTCTCTCTCGAGTAATTTTCTGCTCCATCAAATGCTTAGGCTCGGTTTAGTTCCCAAAAAATTTCATACAGTACCCTTCACATCGAATTTTTGACATATACATAGAGTATTAAATGCAGTTGAAAAAATAACTAATTACACAGTATAACTGTTTCATACAAGATGAATCTTTTAAGCCTAATTAGTCCATGATTGAACATCAATTGTCAAATAACAACCAAATGTGCTACAGTACCAAACCCCAAACTTTTTCGCGAACTAAACACAGCCTTAACCTCATAGCTTTGAAACCAAATAAAGCATTCTGCATCCTTAACCTTATGCAAAAGTATGATTTTCAACCTTCAACTACAAAATCCGATAATAGAGGCCATCCAACTGTTCAAATTGGGCAAATTTGACCTTAACGTAGTTTTGAAGGTGGTTTTATATTTTTTAAAAAATAATAAAAAAATTCTAATTAGATTTAGGAAATAAAAAATACTTTATTTTAAATCAGAAAATATGAAATATGTACCATTTTTTTTTTCTAAAAATGTAACCTATCTATTATTGATCTATTTGAATCTTAGTTATTCAAAAATTATTAGCATAAGTACAAGCAAACAAATATTAGGAATATAAAAAATTGGATCTGAATAACTGACATATCGTGCCAATAGATAGGTTATATTAGAAAACTTTTGATACCAATTTCATATTTTTTTGATTTAAAATGAAATATTTATAAATTTTTTAGTTTAAATTTGAACATTTTTAATTCTCATAAATTGTGAAACCATCTTCGAAACCACCTAAGGGCCAAATTTGTCCGGTTTCAACAATTGGATGGTCTCTGTTATCCGGTGTAGTAGTTGAAGGTTGAAAATCTGATTTTTGTGATAGTTTGAGGAAATTTGTCCGGTTTCAACAATTGGATGGTCTCTGCTATCCGGTTTAGTAATTGAAGGTTGAAAATCTGATTTTTATGATAGTTCGGGGATGTAAACCGGACTTTAAGTAGCCTAGGTAGGTCAAAAGCCTCATCCTGGTAGTATTCCCTCTTGTCTTTTCAGCTGCACAATGCAGAAGTACTTAGGAGGCACCAATCCATGTTCATTATTCTTCACAAAGTGCCGCCTAGGTAGGTAAAAGCCTCATCCCGATCGACTTATCTCGGTAGCATGCATGATGCAGAAGTATTTTCAATTCCTTCATAGGAGGCGCCAATTCATATACGTTACTTCTCCCAAAGTGATGTGTGAGTGCACAGAAAAAATACCATACGTCTTTCTGAGTGATCTAACAAGTTAGATCAGGGATAGGCGCGGGTTGCACTTGCGTACGTTACCTTTCCACGGAAGTGAGTGAAAAGGAATTCACTTTACAACGGTGGTTAGGCCAACGGCCTATCGGAAGACGTTGTTATGAAGGGTAGGATATGCCTAGTGCACTGTGCACATATATTTAAAGGTGTAGCAGCCACATTAAATTATGAGGAAAACACACTTTACAATGCTGATTGTATATAGTACTTGGAAATATCCAGCTTTTGGTCGGATCATATACAAAGAAAGAGAAAAGGTACTGGTCTAAATTAAATAGATGTTGATTATGCATGCCACACGTTAAATTTCAGACTTTTTCCCCACAATATATGTGAGATGACAAATAGCTATAAATGACTATATATATAAATATTGTTAAATGCTTAGAAAAAAGGAATAGTCAAATACATACTTTGGGATGCATCTTCGGTATGGCCAAGGGAGGCCGAAGGGACATGCCTCTTCGGTATGGCCCCTTCGTGAGTTGGCCCTTTCGTGATGGCCCTTTCATGAAAGGTAACCGTCTACTGACTGATCTTATTAACTATTACAGAAATTGATCACTAATTCTAATTTCTTCATAACAGCATCAATATCCAAAACATCAAGAAAGAATGGATATGACACTACATCGTGTGCTTTCCACTATCTGGCTGACGAGTACCATAGAGCCTATCGTGTGCTTGAGCAATAGTTTGGATGGTTAGTGGATGTAGATTCGAACCTCCCACTATCCTGGTTTTATGTTTTGATTGTCTTAGAGCATCTCTAGCAGTCCCCCAATAATTATTTCCCAATAATTGGTATTGGAAGATGTCCCAATAAAAATTTTAGGATTATTGGCCGACTTGCTTTTGCAGTCTCCTAATAACCTTTTCCCAATCTAATTATCTTATTGGGAGAATCACAACTCCCCCTTTATTTAGGGAGAGTTGGGGTGAATTATTGGGTTGTCCCAATAATTATTGGGAAAAGGAAAAGATTTTGGGAGACTGTTAGAGCACTATTTTATTATCTACTCTTCCAATATGATAGTTGGATTGTGGATTGGGGGATTGCTGGAGATGCTCTTATTAGTTTAGCAAATTAATAAGAGGGGAATAGGAGAGATATTGCACATGGACTCTTATGCTAGATATTTGGTTTTTAGCAAAAAAAAAAGGGGAGATCTAACAAATCCAGAACTCAAGTACTCTATTACTTCTAAGTTAAAGAGGAGCAGTAGCGTAGTTTCATGTTTCCTTTGGATCATGGTATCGTGACTATCACAAACTACTAAGAAACCATTAAAGAATGGTTTGTTCTTTTTTTCTTGACTGAGTTTTATCAACTAGCTAGGTTTTTTTTAGTATGAGGTTTCTAATGAGCCAACATGTGGAATCTGGCAAGATATGTGAGTTATGCTATATATAATGTTATTTCCATTATGTTTCCAGATTTGAAGGAGATTTTGGAACATGGGTATGGCGTTGTGTAAATGTGCATTATGAACTAGGCCTGAAAGACTTTATATGGATAATAATTATACCTAAATGGGTACTTGTTGGACTCGTAACAGGTGCTGCCCAAGAAGTTCATGTACACATTTGCATATTACTAATATATAAGAGAGGCCTCGTCTTTTTTTTACAAAATTAGGGGAGAGATTTCCAATATCAGGATCCGATCCCAAGTTAATTGAGAAGCATTCTTTGGACTATATTGTTTTTGTGTTCAAGAAAAAAATAGCCTCGTGTCAATTCTATAATTTTTTTTGGAAGTAGCCAGGAGCACTGGTCTATGATGTAAGGGGTTAGCCGGTTAGGCATTCATGCTGACCAGACTCAACGCAGACGAGATTGTCCGAGTAGTCTCGAAACGCGCCATACTGAAGCACTCACACTACACACGCGCACGCACAAACACCCACACGCACGCATGCCTCATCACCTGGTGGGAAATCAGGTGTCGAGCCCTGCGATCAGTGGCCTCCGCACTGGAGCGCACACCAACCAAGCTACGGCTAACGGCTAGGTCCCCCGATTCCTACAATATTCAATGACGAAGTTGTGAGGTAATGATCAAACGGTGTTACAGTGCATGGCTGCACGAGAAGCCATCAACCCAAGGTGCTGCGGAACAAAAGTTGAGCCCGATCGACTGAAGACAGAACCTGGCGATGAAGAACGTGTCTAAGTGCGGGTAGAGCTCGGAAAGATGTATGGACACGGCCGGACATCACGTCAAATGTTGGAAACCGAACTGAAAGAGCACGTACGACGGTACGAGCAAAGGAAGACGAACAAGAGAGGTTCAGCTGAGAGTTGACGACGGTGCGCCTCGAAAGTTTCTCGCCGTGTTCCTTTTCCTCTTCGAGGATACATTATTGCCGGATTCCTTTAACCATTTCAGGCATCCCAGCGTTGCAATGTAGATGCAGGCAGTGTGTGCTTTCATTGTCACCGCCAAGTCGGCATACAGCGCAACGTAACTGGTTCAGAAGGGTGCCATGTGAAAGGAAAAGGCAAAGGCGCAGAATGTTCTTAACCACCAGCACCATCGGCAGCATACTTGGCAACGGTTAGGGCATCCTTCACAGTTTCCAGTGGTACAAAGTGCTTTTCACACCGTTCTACTCTATGGGTACAACTACAACAATCTAGTTTGTTACGTCGCCTGAAGAAAATTCTACATGAAAATCTGCTTGCTAAATGCTACATGAACCTCTCCAACTTGGCAGCTTCAGTAAGATATGTCGTTGCAGCTAGGAGGTAAACAACAATTAACGGTAGTGCTGCTCAATAGCCAGCGCAATACGAAATGGAGACTTTGACCAGCTAACTACAGTACACACACTTTTTTTTTGATATAACAGGAGGGGTGTGAGCCCCAGCTGCTGGTTATATACAGTACACTCTTTCAGCGAGTACAGCCTAGAAGCAATTGAGAGCAGCTCACAATCCTTTGCCGCCAAAGTGAGATAATCCCAGTCAGTGGCGGAGCCACGTATCGGCCATACTGGGCCATGGCCCCCCCTTACCTCAGATGAAATTATGTAGGTCAAGTTGTTCTGGTCTTCGGAGCCCACCAAGCAATCGAGGAGTCCACGGTCCAGGCATCTGGTCCAGGAAAAGCAGCGGCAACGAGTTCCTGAATGCGGCCGTAGCTTGCTCTTGCTGCCTCGCTGCCCGCGGCCTCGGCGGTCGGCGCGCAGCAACGCGGCAAGCCAGACTGCTAGAAGGTTGGTCCCGGTCATCGCTGCCCTCTGTGACTTCCGCGGCTCCGCGCTAGTCGGCGGCTCCGCTCTCTCCGGCTATCCGATGGTGCGCTCGTGCTGCAGTCTGGCTCCAGGTAACTGGTAGGTTTGCGAACGAGCCAGTGGCTCAGTGGTAGCGCTCGCAGTGGCGAGGCTGCTCACCCAGATTCGAACCCCGTCGGGGCGTCTTGGGTGTCGCACAGGGATTTAATTCCCAGAGGGGTAGTGGGGCTCGAGTGTGTGTGTGGGTGCGAGTGTGCGTGTGTGAGCCCCATAGGCGCGTCTCAGACTTCTCGGCAGCCCACCTGCGTTTGAGCGCGCGGTCGACGTGGGTGCCCATACGAGTTCTTCAATGATTCACCAGTGCTCCTGGGTGCTTTAAAAAAAGTAACTGATAGGTTTGGTTTCTTTCTCCGAGTGTTTCTCTTTTTTTTCTCCCAAATTCTTCTATTTCTAGATTATACAGGCCAGAAGTGGCTTTTGCCTATTGGAATACTATTTTGTTGTTGATTTGACATAATTGTTGATTTATTTCTTTGGTACTTGTATACATATTGATTCACATTCTACAAATTGGCCCCCTCTACTATTTGGTGCAAGCTCCGCCACTGATCCCAGTCTCTCACCAGAGCGTGGCTCTGCCACTGACTGGGTGCTCCTCCAGTTCTTCCGAGATCACCACCCTCTACTGTTTGTTTATTCCAGCACAAGGATTGTCAATAAATATGAGATAATTCACAGCTGGTTTGATTGTTCCAAGATCCCCAATACTAGTATGAATTCTCAATAAATATGAAGATGACAGTGGCTTGTCTGGTTTGAGCTTTTGTCCAGGCGAAAGGGAAGACCAACAAGTAATAATACCTGAAATATGAGATGATTCACATCTGGTTTGATTATTAGGGGGGAGCTAGGCATGCTAAGTACTAACCTCCTAGATTGTGCTTAAGGGAGTACGCGTGAAAGAAATCGTTGCTCTTATATAGAGTCTAAAAGGGGAGGGGTGAATTAAGCAAATTAAAAATCTTAACATATAACTTACACTAATTTGCACAAAAATAAATTAGATCATGCTAATATTTGCATCCACCCACAAAGAGTTTTGCAACCTAGAGCTAGTCTTAGAACCCTGGGATCTTATTATTACTAATTGGAGGCTCCTTTTAAGTCTCCATATGAAGCCATCTAGATCATATACGGACATTCTACAAAAATAGAGAAATTTTAGAAATTCTCACAAAAAACAGAAGCATCCGGCAATCAATCCAACAACTCTAATTATGATATTCATTGGATCCGTATCTTTCCTAATAAATTACCCTCATCCGCCATTATGAAAAATAGACTAAAGTAACCCTCTAAATATGTATCTAAATTACTCACCTCTGCTATTATAAAAAACTAAAATAACCTCCTAATCTTCGTGCAAATTACCCACATATGCCATTATAAGTTAAAGTAACCCCTAAATAAATTACCCACCTATGCCATTATAAAAATAATGCAAATCACCCTCTAAATTTGCATATAAATTATCCAATTATGTCATCATTACAAGTTAAAGTAACCCCTAAATCTGAATCTAAATTATATAGTTATAATAAAATATTAAATTGCACCAATATAAAATTCTAAATTATAATCAATATTATTATTAATATATTGTTTATGTTATTGTTTATATAAAATACTAATCAAGATATGTGTCATCCTGTATTCATTTATGATAGAAGAGATGTGAATACACAGATAAATGGAGCACCTGAATGAACAAGACTTGTAACACCCCAGGTATCACGCAACACTAAGATGCTACACAACTGCACTATAAAATGCCGAAATAGAAAATTTCGACAGCATATACCTTGAAGCCAATATAAGCGGAAGCAACAATAGAAAGACAATATATGTAGCGCGATTAACCAACATAACAACCGCATAACTTTAGCAAACACAAGAAGGACAACCCAACATCTTCCAAACATGGGAGATTATCAATTAACATTATATGAGATCCCATGGAGAAGCGTATGACATGCAACTAACCCACTTTCCTTCATGCTAGCTTCAAAAGTTTTTCTGGGGAGAGATAAATAAGGGTGAGATTGAATAATCTCAACAAGTGAACTACTTTAACAAGCTATTTAAACCGCAATAGATTAATTAACCATTTGATAAAGCAGAAAGCATCAAAGGTAGCTCCACCATCCACCAGTAGTACAAGAGCATGGTCAGAAACAATATCAATTTTGATATAGAGCTACTAACAATGAATAAAATAATTCCCAAATCAAACTATAATAAGCAACCATTAAAATTTAAAACATATAGATCACATAGCAACCAAAAATTAATGTAGCAATGTGCAGATCATATCATGTTAGAAAAGGAATAACAGTTGCAATCTAATAAAGGAGCAAAGGCAACAACTCATAGATCTCCACAATCCCACTAGCCATACCAAAATCCATGTCACCATATAGGAGCACCATTATCATACTAGTCTTATAATGCAATGATATAAACTAATATCCAAATATCTAAGGCATGTGAATGCAAAAGGCACGCATATGATGTATCCAAAATTTCATAAGCCATATCAAAGTGCATGTTAGCACAAAAGCATAGTATATCCGTATGACATCCTAACTCCATCGCATCTAATATTCAACCATCCAAGACTGCATATCAATACATATGCTCTCCTGCCTTCATACCCATCAAGGTATGAAGTTGCATTGTAATGCCAAACAGTGATGATATATGCATATGGATGCATATGAACTCCTGCCTTCATACCCAACAAGGTATGAAGCCGCATCGTTATGCCCAATAAACGATGCTGTACCGGTACGGTCGCAATCATAGGTTCGCGACATAACTCCAAATGCAATGCAATGGGATGCAATGTCAAAGGACATATGCCGTCTAAAAAAACAATCCAAATACCAAACACTCCAAAATCCATATACCACGTACTCCATGATGGAAAAAGAGATTAGTCCATAGCAAATAATAAAGACAGATACAAGCAGACCCTTTTAACATCAGTCACATCAACCATGATTTAATAATATAATCCCATATCTGCCAACATCAACCAAATAGTTACTCACACCATTATATCTATAGTCTCCATAATCTCAACCAAAAGAAAAAGGATAACATACAACCATTATTAATTTAAACATAGAGGAGAGCACTAATTCCATAATCCAAGCCCAAATCATATCTATCACATCAGGGAATGTTTCTACATAGTGTTAGTCACACAAGATTCAATCCTTATATTTGAACAAATATACCCAAGAATATTAGCAAACTACTTCGGAACATATTTATAACCCAAACTCCCATTTATTCACATATGATAGCACTAGGAGATATACAATAGCGTAAACACCATAGAGTTTCTCAAATACAAGGATTAACATACTTCTATAATAACAAACTCATAAGCTATTGAACCACTGAGGATTCCACAAACATTACTACTGTCAAATATGCCATAAGACAAATTACTAAAATATACCTTTAGCCCCATTTATAAATTCAAAATCCATCATCCATAGAATATTCCATATTTATGTGTCCACCCAAGTTTAAGTAAACAAATAAATTGATATACCCAATGTATAACTATATTACCAGTAACATATTCATTATTTGCCCATTAATAATAAGTTATGTATAAATTTTCACATTATCAGACAAATAATTATGTGTGCTGCATTTTATAAGTGGAGACAGTAAAAATAGAATGTTAAAGTTGTAGCAAGCAACAACTACGTTCACTTGCCTTTACCGACAATGTACGTAGCTATGCATAGACTCTTCATAGCAACACCACCTGACCAGATATGCCAGGCCACACGAACAGTCATATTGATCCGGCCATATCTCGAGTTCTTGATTTTCCCACGAGAATCCTCAAGGGAAGGTTAGGGAAACACCAATCTAGTACATCTCCATGATCCTCTCTTCCTCCTCGATCCGATTTGCAGCTTCATTTCCATTATGGGTGCAGCAATAGAGGGGATCTAGAGGGGGAAGGGAGCACGAGAGGAGGCACTCTGGGAGGGTTCGTGAGGAGGGGAGGGGGCGGCGTTGGTGTCGGCATAAGGGGGTGGGGCGGTTAAAGGTTACATGCCCTCTGTTTTTTTTATTGATCTCCTCCATTCATTTTTCGGATACACATAACTCCATGATTATAAATCCGAATACTATACATGAGTACTCAAACAGATTGCTTTCGGAAAGATCTACGCATCCATAGTCTCCGATTTTCTATACGAACTACGGATCAAAAAGTCAACTTTTGCCCCTTCTTAAAATACCCGGTCAACAAATACACCTTTTACACTTTCTACCATAGAAAGCGTATTTTTGCTCAAAAGCTCAATCTATTAATTATCGACAACAAATCATCATAAAACCAATCCAAATATTTTATGAAGAATACACTATTACTGACACTTTAATTTTAGTGGCATTACAAGACTAATCGATCGCCCATACGCGCTGTATATCCACGGAGGTTTCCCGGCGCCACGTTCCCCACGTTTACCAGGGCAGGCAAGCGTCGAAATCAACTGATAAAATTACCGCACGCCATCAGAAGACATCATAGAGAACAGACCAAGTGAAATTTTCTTCTGATTAGGTGCGGGAGAATCACGATTTTCCACAAACCGAGCAATGAAATGAAGCCAGGTTTCACATCGTCAGGGGAAAAAACGGCCTCATAGTGTCAAACATTTTGAAAAAAAAAATCCTGCATTTTTCAGGAACTCCTTGTCAAATATGATCCGCTCCCCGCGAGTGCAAGCTACATCGTTGAATTCAGAGAAAGCGTATGTCGCAGGCCACATCAAGCTCGGGATTCCCAGCGCTTAAAATAACAGCATAAATAGCACGCCTTCTCCTCCGGTTCCGTCCATCCGTCGTCAGTTCTTGCTACACCTCTGGGTCATCGATCTGTGACTAAGCGAGACAATGAGAGCACTTGGAGCGGTTGCTTGGGCATGGCTGCTCCTGCTGCAGCTAGCCGGGGCATCCCACGTCGTCTACGAGAACCTGCTCGAGCTGGATGCGGCGGCGGCGGACGTGCCGCCGTACATTGTCGACCCCGAGCTGAGGACGGGGTACCACTTCCAGCCCCCCAAGAACTGGATCAATGGTAAATGTAAACAAGATCTAACCCCTAAGCTACTTACTGACCGGCTCCGATCCGGTGGTGGTGCGTGTCTACGAGCAGGCGGCAATGACTACTGTGCGTTGGCAACTTGCTGCTGCCGGCCTTCAGGGCTTGTGATCGAGTGGCACAACTTGCTGCTGGCCGAGTGAATGCGCTGCAGCTCCAGTCAAGTTACTGCATAGGCGCATAGGAAAACTTGTGCCTGCTCCACTATTCGTACGGTACAGTAACCCACTGTGTTCCCGGAAGAAAAAACTGGCCTTTTTCGTACGTAGTAGGTTGACGGATTGAAGGTAACTCAGGCGTAGGGGTGTAAATCCGCGATTTTTAAGCGCCTTTCCAACCCTGTTTAGTTTAAATATCTGTACTACTTCTCTAAGATAAGATTCTATTTTAAAGAAGTAGCCTACAATTTTTAACTAAAGAGAGTTGGAGTTGCACATCAGACGTGTTTGATCCAAGTGATAATGCTTAAGTTGAGCACTAGCCCATCTAAACAGGAGTGCTAATAGAATGTACTAAACTTAGGCCCTGTTTAGTTTCCAAAAAAATTTCTGCAGTACCCGTCACATCGATTTTTTTACATATACATGGAGCATTAAATACAGTTGAAAAAATAACTAATTACACAGTCTAACTGATTAGCACGAGATGAATCTTTTAAGCCTAATTAGTCTATGATTGAACATTATTTGTCAAGAACAACGAAATGTGCTACAGTACCAAAACCCAAACTTTTTCGCGAACTAAACACAGCCTAGGCAAAACTTAAAAACTACAGCGCATCGATACTAGTGCTAAGTTGTAGAGGCCTGAACCTGAGCTAGCTCCTGTCGTGATACAGGTCAAGTGCCACGTATTTCTGGTGTTTTTCCTGCTCCGTTCTTGCTCGCGTATAGTATAAATAAATACCGCCCTCCCCCCTCTCCTCTCCGCCCACCCTTCACTTCTGATCTTGCACTCCACCTGCTGCGAGCCTGCGAGCAGTGTGTGCGTGAGTGAGAGCAATGGGAGGGCTTGGAAGGGATGCTTGGGCGTGGCTGGGTGTGGTTGCGGTGATGCTGCTGGCGCAGCTCGCCGGGGCGTCGCATGTCGTCTACGAGAACCACCTCGATCTGGAGGCGGCGGCGGCGGCCGTGCCGCCGTCCATCGTCGACCCCCAGCTGAGGCCCGGCTACCACTTCCAGCCTCCCAAGAACTGGATCAACGGTATAGTAAACCTCCCAAACTTTGCTGTCTCGGACGAGGTGCGGACGGCTGGCTGCAGTGCTCTTCGTTCGTGCCGTTCAGACGAGTCAGAAAAACAGTCATGCAGACGTTTCTTTGAAGGATGATATGTTAGACTTGAGCATCTTCTGCAATAATCAGTAGGCTAAGCTTGATATGATTGGTAGCTAAGACATCTTTGTCGCGGCAGAAATCACGAGCTGCACAGTACTAGCACACTTAACTGGTTAACCCATCAACTCAGCCCTATCAGAAATCACGAGCTCTCTGGCAGGAGTACAGACACTTTGTTGCGTTTGTTCTCTTTCTGGATCCAATTGCGGTTGGTTCCAAGGGTTGGCTCTAACTCAATTTTTCTAATCTTCTCGGTGGGCTGCTGCTGCTCCGCGATCTGATTGCGTCGGCGGCGGAACTTTGCAACACCAGACCCCAACGGTACGTCTTTGGCCCACCCTTTGGATTTCCTCCCATCATCATGCCATGCATGCATGCACCTTGCAAAACTCATTGCACGGCACAGAACAGTGACGCCTTTTATGACAGGATTTCAGCACATGTTGCATGCAAATTTTATGACAATTTGGGTGTGTTTAGTTCGTGAAAAGTTCGCGAAAAAGTTGTTGTAGCACGTTTTGGTTTTATTTGGCAACTATTGTCCAACCATGGAGTAATTAGTCTCAAAAGATTCGTCTCGTCATTTACAACCAAACTGTGCAATTAGTTATATTTTTTAACTACATTTAATACTCCATGCATGTATCGTAAGATTCGATGTGATGTGCGTCAGTGAAAAATTTTGTGAACTTTTCACGGAACTAAACACAGCCAATGACGCCTTTTATGAGCACAGTGTCCACCAAATTAAACAATTTGCATGATATTTGTAGTAGTTGTTCATAATAGTACCAAATTGAATGTGTTTTTTCTGAGGTTTTTGACAGCAGCTTTTCGATTGAATGAAGTACCAAATTGAATGTGTTTTTTCTGAGGTTTTTGACAGCAGCTTTTCAATTGAATGAAAACCGCATGCATGCAGCTCCATTGTACTACAAGGGCTGGTACCATTTCTTCTACCAGTACAACCCCAGGGGCGCCGTGTGGGGCAACATCGTGTGGGCGCACTCGGTGTCGCGCGACCTCATCAACTGGGTGGCGCTGGAGCCGGCGATCGAGCCCAGCATCCCGTCCGACCAGTACGGCTGCTGGTCCGGCTCGGCGACGATGCTGCCCGACGGCACGCCGGCGATCATGTACACGGGCATCGACCGCCCCGGCGTCAGCTACCAGGTCCAGAACGTGGCCTACCCGCGGAACCGGTCGGACCCGCTGCTCCGGGAGTGGGTCAAGCCCGGCTACAACCCCATCATCGTGCCCGAGGGCGGCATCAACGCGACGCAGTTCCGCGACCCGACCACCGCGTGGCGCGCCGGCGGGCGCTGGCGGCTGCTCGTCGGCAGCGTGGCCGCCGCCGGCGGCGGCGGCGCCCGCGGCGCGGCGTTCGTGTACCGGAGCCGCGACTTCCTGCGGTGGGCGCGGGTTCGGCGGCCGCTGCACTCGGCGCCGACGGGGATGTGGGAGTGCCCGGACTTCTACCCGGTGGAGGCCGCCGGCCGCCGCGAGGGGCTGGACACCTCCGTTCCCGGCCGGCCGCGGGTGAAGTACGTGCTCAAGAACAGCCTCGACCTGCGCCGCTACGACTACTACACCGTCGGCACGTACGACCGGAGGGCCGAGCGGTACGTGCCCGACGACCCCGCCGGCGACGAGTGCCGCCTGCGCTATGACTACGGCAACTTCTACGCGTCCAAGACGTTCTACGACCCGGCGAGGCGGCGGCGGGTCCTCTGGGGCTGGGCCAACGAGTCCGACACCACCGCCGACGACGTCGCCAAGGGGTGGGCCGGGATCCAGGTACGACGACGACGACTGCCTTAGGGCCTAGTCAAGTGACAAGATCTCGGCGTAATTTTGTGCGCGCGTCACGTGTTTGAATATATGGTGGCATCATCGATCAGGCAATCCCAAGGACGGTGTGGCTGGACCCCAGCGGGAAGCAGCTGCTGCAGTGGCCGGTCGAGGAGGTCGATGCGCTCCGGGGCAAGTCTGTCACTCTCAAGGGCAGGGTGCTCAAGCCAGGGCAGCACCTCGAGGTGACCGGGCTACAAACGGCACAGGTTCGGCGTGCTTGCTTGCTACTGTCAACACACTTGTAATCCCTTTTCCAATTTACCTGCCGAATAGGGCAAGTGCAGTGCACACCGTACAGCAGTAACGCGATCAATGCCGTCCTGCAAAAACTACTCCCCCTTATCTTCAGACGACAGCGCGATGCATGTTATCCTGGCTCACTATCCTATCCGGTGCCAGTGCTCTGCACAAACAAGTTTTTTTTTTGAAAGTAAGGACAAACAACAAGTTGATCCTGCCCGGCATGCTGTGCAGACATGCAGTACGCCAGCACCCCACTAGCACACCAGCACACCCCTGCCGCCCGTGTCGCCTCCTCCTCGTGCCTTCTACCGATTTTCACCGCGTTTTCTGCCGTCGCCCACCGTCATCCGCGCGCATTTGCGCGCCTTTCCTCCGATCCCCAAACTAACTACTAGCTGGGAGTGGGCACGCGGGTTCCCATTCTCGGCTGCAGGCAGACGTGGAGGTGAGCTTCGAGGTGCCGACCGTGGCGGGGGCGGAGCCGCTGGACCCGGCGCTCGCCCACGACGCGGAGCGGCTGTGCGGCGCCCGGGGCGCGGACGTGGTGGGCGGCGTGGGGCCGTTCGGGCTGTGGGTGCTCGCCTCCGCCGACCGGCGGGAGCGCACCGCCGTGTTCTTCAGGGTGTTCAGGGCCGCCGCCGGCGGCAAGCCCGTCGTGCTCATGTGCAGCGACCCAACCAAGTAAGTGTGGGCGCCGGCCATCCGTCGTGGATCTCCCGACTCCCGGCCGGCCGGCGCCGCTGGTCTTCTCGAGCATTGGCATGTGGTGGTCGTCCATTAGTTCTTCCTGTGTTCGCCTGCAAAAATGCAGGTGCTTTGGCTACACTACACGTACTTGAGTGCACTGACTCGTGTTTCTTTCTCTTTTCCCCCCCATCGGGCAGGTCGTCTCTGAACCCAAACCTATACAAGCCAACATTCGCAGGGTTCGTTGACACAGACATCTCAAATGGGAGGATTTCTCTGCGAAGCTTGGTACGCATATAGTACTACGAGTAAACAAGTTCCATGCTACAAGAGTCTGCAGATTTTATATTTGCTCATCACCCTGTGACCGACTGCATCTCTCTGCAGATCGACCGGTCGGTTGTGGAGAGCTTCGGCGCCGGGGGCGAGACGTGCATCCTCTCGAGGGTCTACCCGTCGCTGGCCATCGGCAAGAACGCCCGCCTCTACGCGTTCAACAACGGCAAGGCGGACGTCAAGGTGTCGCGCCTGAAGGCGTGGGAGATGAGGAAGCCGCTCATGAATGGCGCTTGACGAGTTACGCGCGATCGAGCTTCCATTGCGTCTGGTTCACATCTAGCGCGTCTTTTTTTTCTAGAATGGATGATCGATCATGCTCCGATCCTTTGTACTAAAATAGTGCAATGGTTCCCTCAAAAAAAAATAGTGCAATGGTCCCGACTGTGTTTTGAATGGGAACATATGGTATGGAGAAGTGCCGATTTTTGTATGCATGCAACTGCAAAACAATAAAGATGCATACATATTTTGTGTGGTTTATATACATAAGTTATTAGCCTATATATACGTCGTTGCATATGAAGTGGTCATTAGTGAAGGATTGCTATCCTACATGCATACGTGCCTTTCCAACCAAAAGAAAAAGATGTTAACATTCCACGCTAATCACCGGTGTATCAATTACCATTTTTTAACAAACGTATCAGTTATTACCATTTTACTTGTTCTTCTTTTTCAAAAGTTCTTGCAAATTGTTGATGCAAAAAACGTGTTGCATGAGCATGTCATGTGCAGCCCGTAGAAACCCCGGCCCATTGAAATGCCTTTTAAAAACCGGAACATCCGGTTTTAGCAACCGGCCCCTCTGATTTTGACCAAGATATGTTCTGTACCAGTGAAGCATACCGGATCCGGTCGGTATAGATTCATCGAACCGCTCGCTCGCTAGGAAGACACCTCGTAGGGGAAATTGTACGGCGGTGTGCCCTAAACTCAGCCTGCCAATTAGGGTGCCGCCTCACGATATGGAGACAAAGAGAAAAATAGTACTTGGGGTTGGAAAATGTTGGGGCAAAGAAAAAGATTATGACTAGGTAAAAAGGTATGTTCATCGATCGACCTGAAACTCTCAATCAATCATGGCACGCTTTAATTTATATTTATAGGCAGTGCGTCCGTCAATTTCCTGACGAATTACTGGGGGGCCGTTTAGTTCCCAAAATGAAAATTTTTGGATATCAAATCGACTGTTTGACCAGATGTCGGGAGGATTTTCCGGATATTAATTAAAAAACTAATTTCAGAACTTACTTGGAAACCACGAGACGAATCTTTTGAGGCCTTTGACCGCATCATTAGCACATGTGGGTTACTGTAGCACTTATGGCTAATCATGCACTAGTTAGGCTCAAAAGATTCGTCTCGTCGTGTACATTTAAACTGTGCAATTAGTTTTATTTTTTAACTATATTTAATGTTCCATGCATGTGTCCAAATAGGAGGTAAAAATTTTTGGACGAAAAATTTTAGTAACTAAACGGACTCTGGGAATCACTCAACGGTGGCGTCCCGACGGAAGGAGATGACCTTGAAGGGCAAAAAAGTCGTAGAACCAGCGCCGGCCAGGGCGGAGCGTCCCCTCCCGGGGAACAAGTGCTGGCGCCCACCCGAGGATGGCTGGACTAAGGTGAATGTGGATGCGGCTTATAGGCAGGAGTCGGGAGAAGCTGGGATTGGAGTGGTGATCAGGGATCATATGGGCAGGATCCTCCTGTCGGCATGGAAGAAGGTGCATAGCGTTGGATCGGCGGAGGAGGTGGAAGCACTCGCCTGCAAGGAGGGTTTGTCGCTGGCGGCAGAGTGGTGCCCAGGGCCAACAATCCTCGAATCAGACTGTGCATCTGTCGTCAGGTACTTGGCAAGACCGGAAGAACAACGTTCGGAATCCTACTTCGTCATCAAGGAGACTATGAGATCGGCGTGCAATTTTCCAAAGGTTGTTTTCCGGCATATAGGGAGAGCTTGTAATAAAGTAGCGCACGAGCTGGCCCAGCTCGCTATTCGCTTGAACCATTGTGCTGTGTGGCGTAACCGCTGTACGGTTTGCGTCGAACACCTGGTAACCCAGGATGTAAACTCCCAAGTTAATCAGTAAAGCTCTCCTTTTTCCGCAAAAAAAAAAGTATATTATGAGACATGCTTAAATAGACCTCGATCTGATCTTCCTCATAAAAGTTGCAAACTTGCAATCCTTAAAATTTATAAATCAGAGGGGCACCAGTGTAGGTCCGCCCTTTTTTTTCTTTTTGCGACTAGACAATATAACTTAGACACTCACAACGTGTGTACGCAAACTCCAATTTTATGAGCACCTTCAAAGACTGAGTTGTCAAATCCTCACCGTGAAATCCTAGGATATTCAAGAAAACACAGGAATGAAAGGAAATGCAGGAATAGCATTTGAAGGTTATGGCAAAACAGAGGAATGAAAATACATGAATGCGATGGAGATGATTGTTTGGAACGTAGGATTACAAACATAGGAATCATTCTATATGCAAGGAATGAAAAGAAAAACTCAAATTAATATAGCCATGTTTTTCTTTCAATGACGAGTGGGCCAGCAAGACAGGTCCCGCTTCTCAACACACACCACACGCTGATCTCATCTGCAACACCAGGACCATGGCTGTCCTTATCCTTTCGTTCCCCTCACGGCCTCAACATCCTCTCCGTTTCTTCCTTTTTTTTCTGCTCGATCTCATGCCACGCCCAGCACCTTGGTCATCTGTAGCAAGCCACTGCGAACTCCATCTTCCTCATCTGCGCTGCAGGAGGAGGGGGGAGAGGATGGGGCTGGGACGGAGCCGTATTCTTCCGAGCAGAGTTGCTTCGTTGCCATGGATTCATCATCTTGGGTGATTCGCAGGAATTTCTTGCAGGCTTCATTGCTTCAAGGTCGTTCAAGGCTTCAAGCCATGGTGGGAGGGAGGAGACGGTGTCAGGAGAGAGGAGAGACAGCGGGAGCGCGAGCGGAGCTTCAAGCGGAGCGGAGCAGCCCAGCTTGAGTCGGAGTGCATTTTTTATTTCCTACGTTTTGCTTGCACATCACGGCCTTTCCTCTAAACGGAAGGAAGCGTTCCCTCGTTCCAATTGCAGCATCTCTCTAGCTTTCCTTCCAAACGGTTTTCTTCAAAATTTCTGTGAATTTCCCTCGTTCCAAACGGGGATCGGAGTCGAACCCAAAAACTGAGGTGCTACTAAAAATTTTGTAACCACTAGGCTACAGGTCTTTTCACCCCCTGGCAAGTAGTTTTGTAATTAAAGCAGCATCTAACTATAAAAGGCACGAAGAGGATAGCAAGATACACCCATCAGCGAATTAATCTAACTGCACACAAGTCTCAAATGGCTGATGGTTAACCATGTGTTTTGTTTAAAGGGTCAGTTGGATACATGCCACTCCAATTTCTTGAAATTGGATCTCATGTTGAAAATCATGACATTGAGTTGTGGTGGCATGAATCGAATTTTCCCTTGTTTAAAACCCGTATGATTGATTTGGAAACGCAATCGGTAACGACTTACTCTTGGTTTGGAAGACAGTTAACTATGATATGTAATCACATAAACTAAGCACACAAGGGGTGGTGGCTGGTTACGGTAACAAGACCTAAAACATTCAGATGTTGCAGACTTAAACCAAACATTCAGGATTGAACTCATTCATATTTGAGCCAAATTGAAGTGCTCTAGGGCATGTCTGGACCATCTACATATTATGAAAACCAGCTAAAAAGTATGTTATATATGTAGCTGATTAAAGTGCTTTAGGTGATTGGATTATTGAACAACCAGATTTCTATAATTCCACTCTCTGGATGCATGTTGCTTGGTGCAGTACATGTACTGGGGACTTGGGGGTACCAGTGCTTTTGGTGAACTTTTTTGTCAAGCGCACACTGTACACCGGTAGTACATACGTGTCCTGTTGCCCATCTGAACTCCCGTGCGGGGCAACTGAAGGAAACGGGCAAACAGCCCATGTTCCTGCACGTCACCACTGTGGAACTGTACTGTGGATACTAAGGGGTTGTTTGACACGGCTCCGGCTCTTCCAAAAACAACTCCGGCTCCAGCTCTAGAGGTGGAGTGGCTTCTTTGGTGGAGCTGGAGCCGTTTTAGAAAACATTTGGCAAAACAGCTTCACTTGTTAGATTGAGATTGTAAAAAGTCTAAATTACCCCTTTTTTCTTTTTTTTCCTTTTCTTTCCTTTTCTCTCTTCTTTTCTTTTTCTTTCCCTTTTTTTCTTCCCTCCCCTTATCCAGTCGCCCGTCTCCTTCCCAATCGCCCAAACCCGCCACCTCCTCCATCGCTTCTGCTCCCCACAGGCCGCGCAGACCGGGCCGCCGCCGGCCACCTCCTCCGACCGATGCGGCCGGCGCCTCGCGTCGGCCTGGGCGTCACTGCGTCCTCCGCCTCCTCGTCCTGCTCCGGCGGCGGCGGGGGATCTCCAGGGCCGCACCCGCGCTGCGGCTCGGGCTGTCGGGGCCGGCCACCTCCTCCTCGCATATCGCGCCACCGAGGACTGCCTCCTACCTGCGACCACCACCGGATGCGTCAAGGGGCGGAGCTTGGCCACTACGATGCTGCGTGCGGGGGCAAAAGGGGCAGCGGCTCCACGGAGCCGGACGAAGCCACGGTTTTGGGGCTTCTCCTCCCCAGTGTAAGCCGCGAGGTGCTCCAACCGCGGCTCCAGACTTGAAGTCGGTGCCGAAACCACCGTTTGGCAGGGCTCCTGTGACGGAACCGCCAAATTAAAACTCTAATTAAGCTTAATGGCCGTCATTTGAACACATCAGGCGCATTAGCTTAACGGCTTAATTTGGCGATCCTTTCTCAACCCACGGCCCGATCGGAACATCACCGGTAGTCCCACGCAAAGGTGGGCGCAGATGGTACAAGCACGCCTTAAAACTTGAAAATACAAGAGTGATCACGACACAAAACATTTAGTTTTATAAGCTGAGTTCAAAACATAAATAATTTACAAAACTTTACAATAGCTGTGCCTGAAGTTTGAATATAAAAGATCCTACCACTACTTTAGCTTCCATCAGTTCTGCTCCTTCAAGACCGGTCGGACCGGTCGGCACTGCCTGCCGACTCCACCGGTCAGACCGGTCCACGGACCAGTCAGACCGGTCTATGCAAAACAGAAAGGCTGCACACTCAGCCCACAAGTGTACAACTCGACAGCGCTCTAACCTAAGGGTTCCGCTCCTCGACCTGCTACACCTCTGCATCCCGGCGGATGAACTTGACACAACAGGGGCAGAAATCGACGTCCGGATGTCCTGTAATAATAAAGGTGTGTCGGTACCCCAGGACTGGGGTACCCCCTCTTGCTGTGTCTGGGCAAGGGTCTTGTAGTTATCCTTAACTACATCCAAACAGCCGGACCCCTAAGGTCCGGAGTCCTGTTCTCCCAGCAACGCTCCGGACCGTTCCACAGTTGGGAAAGGTCCGGAGACACCACGTGTCCCGGAAGAGGCAGGAACTCGTGTGCGAGCAGCCGAGGCTCCGGACCTCCCACGGAGACCGGACCCCCGCGGGGTCCCGGACCCTCATGGGGTCCCGGACCCCCTGCATAATAACCGGACCCCTCACTAAGGGAAGAGATCGACGCCCCGCGTCGGGGTGGTCCGGGGCCGCCACGTGTCTGCAAGACATGGCCGTTTGGGTTTCCATACCAACGTTCACCCACCATTGCATTTATTGCGGTAGGTGAACGTCTGCATTGATATAGCAGAAGCTGAGGCGTTTCATTGACCAGGGGATACTATTGATCGCGTATTACCAAGGCAGTGGAGCCGCTGGCGCCGCCCATACTGCGTCTGCCAGTCTGCCGTAACAGATGGATACGACGGCTCAGTTTCGCCCATTATGACGCTGCATAATAGCCTCAGCAGGCCACGCCGCAAGCTACGCTACTCCAACGGGCGCCTAGCTGACGGGACAAGAAAAGACCCCCCTGAGTCAGAAGAGCAGTAGTGTGCATATCGGAGGAAAGATTCGCTACCACTGTAGCCACAGTCACGTTGGGCCCACCTGTTGGGGCACCAACGTCCTATGTATCCGCTCCCCCTTGATCTATAAAAGGGGGGCGCCGCTAGAAAACCTCAGGCTGCGAAAGAGCCAAGGCCAGCAGAGGATAGGTTCATACACACCAAGAACAATACATCTCCCAGTGGACGTAGGGTATTACGCTCCGGCGGCCCGAACCACTCTAAATCGTGTGTTCTTGAGTCCTTGCCTCAGCGTAGATTCAGTCCCATCGCCTAGTACTTCCCCGAGTACTCCCTCACTGGGAATAGGCGGGTGCGCTCCGCCACCCGGCTGTGGGTACCCCTAGAAACCCCACGACATTTTGGCGCCGTCCGTGGGGAGGTCAGGCGCAGGTTGGATCTTCGGGCTTCTGGGCCGTGCTCATCCTCTGCAACGACGAGCGAGAAAATGAAGGAAGGCAGGGCCACACTCACTCCACATGCCATGGCACCGGCGCTCCAACGCCCTCGGTGCGGCGGTGCACGGCAGCGGCGCCTGCTGTGCGTCGCCACTGCGACACCTCAGAGCCGGCGTAGCAGCGCACAGCGGAGGCGCCGTTGCGCGCTGCCGCTCCTACGTCGACTCAAGGTTTTCTCTCAAGCAACGGCCACACCTCCTCTGCGGTGGCATGGCGTCGGCTCAAGGCTTTCTCTCAACATGGAGCCTGGAGCCGACAGCCATCCCGGAGGAAGTTGACCGTGACGTCCTGCCGTCTCCAGCACCGGAGATCCACCTCAGCATTGCTCGGTGCTGCTGCTGCAGACAGGACCCCGCCACCAAGTGCGGGGGCCCCTAGCGCTAGCACCAAGGACAAGCCGGCGAACGACCGCGCTTCTCCACGCGTCGCACCGGTCCATCTGCTGCGCAAGGGTGTCTAGTCTCCAACGGCAACGGCAGGGGGAGGGGCCTCTTCCATTCAAAGCCAAAGAATTTGTCTCATGCCATCTAGGCATGTGACAGCTCTTAGGCAAGGAGGGGTCCCCCAAGCTCCCGAGGTGATGCTGGATGATGCGGTTCAGGCACATCCAGGGCGCCTTCGCCTCCGAAGAAGAACGCGCTGTATAGCATGCAGCCGTAGGTTACTCCTAAGAAAGGAATGAGAGAGTTTCTCCTTTGTAATAGCGTGGCGTCTACGTGTGTGTCCAGAGCGGTCAAGGTCCGACCTTGTAAACCCGACCTCTGGCCCTATCACACAAACAGGCAAAAGCGGTCAGGAGCGGTGGAGGTCTGACCTCGTAATCCCGACCTCTGATGTATACCGTGATAACCACAATGATAAAGGAGATTTTCTTTCTTGACCTTATCTCGGCTCCACCCCGGTTACATTCATTCTTTCTGGTTGGCTGTTTTTTTCGGTTAACCATTTTTTCCTCCCAAACAGAGTCTTTACCTTTGTTGCTAACAATCCAAGTTAAGTTGCTGGCTTGTGGTCAGGAGAAGACATCCCTTCTAGCTGGAAGGCAGTCCGAACCCCTAAGGACCTGCTCTGGAGAAGTGGTATTTGTATCCTGGGGTAGAGAAGCTCCGCGTGGCTTAGCCTGGTAATGTACCCTAAGTTTACGTACTTCACTGCCCTGTTACAAGTACTCTAGTATCCAGGACTGCTGTCTTTAGAGGTCCCGGGCTCTCTTCTAGTATAAGGCTTGGTTTCTTTGCACCTTACTATGAGGTCCGGTAACATGCTTCATCGGATTGTCAGCAACGGTCGCTACAAGTCCACTCCGGTGGCCCGCTCCGGCGGAGACCGCTCGCCATGGTCGCTCCAAGTCCACTCCGGTGGCCCGCTCCGGCGGAGACCGCTCGCCACGGTCGCTCCAAGTCCACTCCGGTGGCCCGCTCCGGCGGAGACCGCTCGCCACGGTCGCTCCAAGTCCACTCCGGTGGCCCGCTCCGGCGGAGACCGCTCGCCACGGTCGCTCCAAGTCCACTCCGGTGGCCCGCTCCGGCGGAGACCGCTCGCCACGGTCGCTCCAAGTCCACTCCGGTGGCCCGCTCCGGCGGAGACCGCTCGCCACGTTCGCTCCAAGTCCACTCCGGTGGCCCGCTCCGGCGGAGACCGCTCGCCACGGTCGCTCCAAGTCCACTCCGGTGGCCCGCTCCGGCGGAGACCGCTCGCCACGGTCGCTACAAGTCCACTCTGGTGGCCCGCTCCGGCGGAGACCGCTCGCCACGGTCGACAAGAGCCGGGTCCGGGAAGTGGTGCTTACTCCCTGAGCGATCCGAAGTCTGTGTAGCCGCTTAGCTTGGTTCCACACCCTAAGCCTACACCTTCGTCGCCCAATGGAGAGCACTCTAGTACCTGAACCTGGCAACAAGCATACCGGCCTCAGGGGTCCGGGATGCCCGCTCTCTCCATGAGCACACCAACGCAATCAACTTGCGTAGGAACACATCACGATGGTGGCCCCACCTGCGGGTTCGTACCTCACCCGAGGTGGGCCCGGGGGCCACTGTCGGTACCCCAGGACTGGGGTACCCCCTCTTGCTGTGTCTGGGCAAGGGTCTTGTAGTTATCCTTAACTACATTCAAACAGCCGGACCCCTGAGGTCCGGAGTCCTGTTCTCCCAGCAACGCTCCGGACCGTTCCACAGTTGGGAAAGGTCCGGAGACACCACGTGTCCCGGAAGAGGCAGGAACTCGTGTGCGAGCAGCCGAGGCTCCGGACCTCCCACGGAGACCGGACCCCCGCGGGGTCCCGGACCCTCATGGGGTCCCGGACCCCCTGCATAATAACCGGACCCCTCACTAAGGGAAGAGATCGACACCCCGCGTCGGAGTGGTCCGGGGCCGCCACGTGTCTGCAAGACATGGCCGTTTGGGTTTCCATACCAACGTTCACCCACCATTGCATTTATTGCGGTAGGTGAACGTCTGCATTGATATAGCAGAAGCTGAGGCGTTTCATTGACCAGGGGATACTATTGATCGCGTATTACCAAGGCAGTGGAGCCGCTGGCGCCGCCCATACTGCGTCTGCCAGTCTGCCGTAACAGATGGATACGACGGCTCAGCTTCGCCCATTATGACACTGCATAATAGCCTCAGCAGGCCACGCCGCAAGCTACGCTACTCCAACGGGCGCCTAGCTGACGGGACAAGAAAAGACCCCCCTGAGTCAGAAGAGCAGCAGTGTGCATATCGGAGGAAAGATTCGCTACCACTGTAGCCACAGTCACGTTGGGCCCACCTGTCGGGGCACCAACGTCCTATGTATCCGCTCCCCCTTGATCTATAAAAGGGGGGCGCCGCTAGAAAACCTCAGGCTGCGAAAGAGCCAAGGCCAGCAGAGGATAGGTTCATACACACCAAGAACAATACATCTCCCAGTGGACGTAGGGTATTACGCTCCGGCGGCCCGAACCACTCTAAATCGTGTGTTCTTGAGTCCTTGCCTCAGCGTAGATTCAGCCCCATCGCCTAGTACTTCCCCGAGTACTCCCTCACTGGGAATAGGCGGGTGCGCTCCGCCACCCGGCTGTGGGTACCCCTAGAAACCCCACGACAAGGTGGCAACAAACCCTGAGTATTCTAATACTCAGCAAGGCTTACCCGACCAGTGGATATAACTTAGCACACATATCTAGACATGCAAGGCTTTTGGCTGGTGGTTTGTTTTTGCAGAAATAGCAACTAGAAGTGTATCCTTACTTTCAATATTTTAGCTGCATATCTTATATAGCTAGACTCTCACTAAAGTTTGCCTGTCTACACACACATGTGGAGCATCCAAATAAGATTCAGAATTTATATCTATTTTTATATCTCTAATACCCTAACTCATTCGCTACGGTGTGACAAAGAGATCAAGGCCCTCATATCCGCGAGACACGGCGAATGGATCCGATTTAACCTTGCAAGGTGGACCTAACCAACACGGCACATATTTGCCCCGTCGGACTATACATGCCAACCATTCTCCTCCCCGCCTCGAACTACAGGAACCAGCCCAACGACATATGGTCAGCCGAGCTCAACGTGAGACCACCAAAGTAAACATACGCATCCCAATTCTCCGCGACTACTCGACTCGCCCCAGGAGTTGGGTGCGGGTTCCTATACTTTCGAAGTAAGACAGTACTCGGCTTACCGGTTTCGACTACCTCCTACTCCCGGCATGCGGTTAGTACAATTCAATCCCCGATCAGCACTGCCACAACGACCGGTCCTTTATCGACACGGACGGGGCTAAGACACCCAGGAACCCTGTCCTGCTGCCAAACCTAATACCATCATCCCCGCCCGGCCTCACATCTCCATAACCATTTCAAACCACTTCAACAATACTGATGTACAAAGATAATAATGTATCTCACGAGTAACCGGCAATTACTCGGCTTCTAAAGTTCCCTGTGTCTCGTGAGTGACACGAAGCCACCCGGCTTCTACTGGACTTATTTAGCCTAGCACCGCTATCGACCTAGACCTACTAGTAAACTCAAGGAAACCTAGGGATCATGCAACTAGAGTTTCAATCAATTTCCTAATACGTAATGCGCAAGTAATAGATAAAACATATACATAATGAATCATAATTTAAAATAATAGGACATGCACCAGGGCTTGCCTTGCGTCTGCTGCACCACACTGGGGTTAGCCGGGCCTTGGGCCGACTCCCCGCGAACCTCCTCCTGCGGGGCTTGCCCCTGCGGCTCCGGTGGCTCCGCAACCACCTCGTATACGACCTCCTCCGCCGCGGCCGCTACACGTATGCATATGCATATGACATAAGAGATTGCATGCATGATTTATAAAAATATAAGAGTAACCAATAACCACTTAATTTCAAACTAATTGTACCAGCAACTCTGATTAAGCTCCTCTCAGCGTCTGCCACACCGGTCAGACCGATATACCCAACCGGTCAGACCGGTCTGGCCTGGGTGCACACTGAGACCGAAATCCGGAGTACCCGGACATATACTCGGAGTATCCGGACCACCGAGTCCGGAGAATCCGGACCTAAACTCGGAATGTTTAACCCACCCCAACTCCGGAGCGTCCGGACAAATGGCCGGACTGTCCGAGCCCCTACCGGTCAGACCGGTCTCTAACACCGGTCGGACCGGTCCTACTCTCGCAGCAAGCTACCGGTCAGACCGGTCCCTCCGACCGGTCAGACCGGTCCTACCCAGACCTAGAACCTAGAATCCTGGGCGTGGCAAAAATCGTCCGACAACCGCAAACACCTCCTAGGATCTAGTTCAGGGGTTCACGTGGATGCCTTTGGCCAAAGAAAACCACCCAAAAACCTTCTAGAACCAGAGATCGATCCAAACCCCTAAATTACCTTGAATGAGTCCTTTTTCCCCACAAGAACTTGATTCCACCGCACAAACTCCATCTATGCTCTAGCCTAAGGTGCAAGCCAAGGTTCATGACCAAGGAAACTACCTAAATCCCCCTAGAGCAAGAGATCAATTCAAACCACAAGCTATTACCTTGGGTCCTTGCCTCAAGAGCTTGAAACCAAGGCACCCCGGGATGGAGCACGCGGGAAGGATGATTCTCCACCCAAATGAAACTCCCTTGGGCCTTGGATCAATGGAGGACGAATGGATTTGGGTCCTAGGGTTTGGGGAAGAATTTGAGAGGAGAGGGAGAGAGAGCTCGGGCTTGAGCCGGCTCTGGTGAGGGAAGAGAGTGGTTGGGAGGGAGGGAGAGAGAGTGAGGTTTAAATGACGTGGGCCTAAAAACGATTGGCTCAGGTTAGACCGGTCAGACCGGTCGTCCTTACCGGTCAGACCGGTCCGGGCCAGGCTGACAGGAAATGTTTTTGGTTTGTACTTTACCGTGTGAGTTTAAAACTAATGACCTTAATTGACTTAATTACCGAGGATTAATACCTGGGTGTTACAGCTCCGACCGGAGCCGTCCGTGGAGCCCTGCCAAAAAAAAAGCCTAACAAGCTGATCGTGATACTGTAGCCAAGGTCAACTAGATTGCCAACGAGGCATGCAGCCGCACCTACCGAAAGGAAGGAACTTGAGAAAGTATTGACGACCGATGAGATCACCTCGATGTCATGTGCCCGCGCCCAACAGATCAGTGCGACCGGGCGCACAGGCAGATCGGCACGAGTCACAACTATCATCTCCGACAAGACCGATCGACGCGCCAGCCTAGCTTCCCACCGGAAATTCGGCACGCGTCCCACTGTAGCTACGAGATCGCGTCGCCCATGGCCTGGCCGGCTCCTCCTACCTAGTGGAGCAGGAGGCGCAGAATGCGCTGTGGTCAGGGTCACGCTCACGCACGGCCGGCCTCGATCGGCTCGCCGCACCCCCGCAGGCAAGTGTACGCCACGCCAACCGGATCGCAGCCCGGCCAACCGTACGCGGCGACGGCAGAGGCGCCCCGAGGAATCGAAGAGGAGTTGCCAAGGAGGGCCCGGCCCGGCGCAGTGGGGCGGCGCAGGCCGAGGCGGCGCGCCCCGGCCGTATCCAAGCGGGTGGAGGACCACGGCGGCAGCAGCGAAGGAGTCACGGCCGACGCGGCAGCCACCGACCTGGGCGTCGGCGTCGGCGGCCGGAGATGGTGAAAAAGCGCAGTGCGCGGGAGGGGATCGGAGATTCTGGCCGGACGTGTGGCCGGCCACCAGCTCCCATGGTGCCCGATCGAGAAGAGTAGGTGGTGTGCCACCGCCAGAACTGGTGCAAGTACTAGCTGCTCGTGCACTTGCACGCACGCACGCCGCCCAGAATCTGGCCGCTGGTGGCGCGAAGTGGAGGCGATGATTTGGCTTGGTTTCCGAGGAAACGACGAGAGATGGGACGAGGCGAGGCGGGCGATTCGGTCCGGCCTGGTGGAGTTTGCGGCGGCGGTGAGCTGTGTGTGACGCTGCACTGCAACCATGCGAGGCCACCAGGGATGATGGATGAGGAGGATTGGAGGAAGGCGGGTGGGGGGAGATTCTGTCCCGAGCTCGCGCGGCGCTTTTTCCTTATCGGGAGGGGCAAACGGCGGGGCGTCGGCAGAGCCCGCGTGTGGTCGCGCTCGTTCGGTGGCGACGCTGATAGTCCCCGATCCTGTCGACCTGACCGTTCCGCGGCGCGGGATGGAATGGATGCGACCGGGACAAGCACCTTCCCGAGGATGCACATGCACGGCTAGAGGGGAGGGTGGTCGCAACGTGTCGAGGAGCAAGCACTGGAGCAGGCACCGAGGCAGCGCACAAACGATGCCCTAGCCAAGCGAAAACACCATTTTGCACCGGCAACGGCGAGTGCCTTTATCCTGTCCGCTTGTGCAGTACCGAGATCTGTGCTTTCTTGTCTTATTTGGATGTATTCTCTTGTATTTTAATTTTTTTATTCCTCGGATTTCCATTCTACACTGCGAGAGGTACAGCTGAATAGACATAAAGTGCACGGAAGCCTAGAGAAAACATGCTCCTCTGTGCACTGTTTTACTTTTTACGGTTGCAGCTCCGTCCTCCGTGCTCATTTTCTTACCGTTATCTCTCCACCACTCTTTTTTTTTATCATTTCTTCACACATCTAAAAAAGACTAATTTTATTAGCTGCTCAATCATGTTCTGCAGCTCCGGCCAATAATAATATTTTGTTGGTAGTGGAATAAGCATGTACCGGTACTGGTACCTTGTCAATAAATATTTTGAATTTTAACTACAAGTAACACTGGAAGAAAATGTTTAGTAATTTTTTTGAAAGATTATGTCCAAATATAGTAGTAATGTCATATATATTTATTTTTTTTTCTCACTTCATGTGCTAGCTGGTATATCATGTGTACAAAAACTCATTTGCAATGATATATATAAAAACTATCAATAAATTTACTATCCGTTAAGCTGATCCTCCAAGGCATGTATATAGGCTTTTTATGTACCATGATGTATATGCAGCACATTATTCAATTTATCTAGTACCACCAAGTACCCGAGCCTAAGCACAATAATTTTTATGGATGACAAAGAAACGAAATTGCCAAGAATTTCTGAAAGAAGGTCAAAGAATATCAAAGTGCAAAAGAGAAACGGGGACCCTCTCAATTGGGCCACCCAGTCGAGGAAAAGAGCAAATGGGCGAAATGGGCTTCTCACGGGCTCAACAGCCCAGATGTTCAATCGTGGGCAGGAATCAGCTGTTCAATCGAATTCCTGCTAATTCCCCTTCGGCTGTACTAATTACACACTCAAAATGTTCTTGCTGACCATAGTTCTTTGGGGCCTTGTGGACTTCACGCAACAAGCGCGCTATTGAAGGCAAATTTGTTCGATACCCTTCTGATCTCCTGTTCAAAATTAACTCCTTTATGCAGAAGTGGGGTGTGCTGTTGAAGGCTGAGGACCAACTGAAGATGAAGCAACTACAAGAGCAAGTCCAAGGATGGGTGAAATGTTTCCAGGAGTTGAAGACTAGGCCGACTGAGGAGGACTTCTTTTAAAGCTCTTGGACCTTCTCCCAATTTTTTTGGTCGTGGTTATCTTCTGTGTTAGTCTGAGTAAACTTTGCTTGTTCAAACTGGTATCCCAGTGATCGCTATATAGACCTCTTGTATGCTTTCAATAAAAGCAGGGTGAAACCTTTTCTCTAAAAATCAGGGGTGGTAACGGATCTGGCCCCATGGTCTCTTCGCAACCCAGCTTCGTCCTTATATATTTTTAATTTAAAATTGTATAGTTTTAAGCTCAGTCTTTAGATTATCTAGTCAGGATAGGAAGGATAGGAAAAGTACTGGATAGCCCACGCCGTGTCGGCGCCCTTGGCCGGCGCCGACACGGTGTGGGACGCCCGCGCTCGAGCCTTCGCCGCCGGCACGCCCACGCCCTTGCCGTTCCCGGCGCTGTGGATGTAGTTGTTGTAGCGCGTCGGTAGCTTCTGCTCCGCCGGCGGCCTGCGCGGGGGCGGCGAGTACCGGAACCACGCGTCGCTGTAGGCCTCCGGCTCCGACGCCGCCGTGTACCACCAGGCGGGGCCCGCGGCCGCCGCGGCCCCAGAGTGAAAGCTAGCAGCAGCAGCAGAGAAAATATGGCCACGGCACCCACCGGATCTCGGCCCCCGCCGCCGGATCCGGTCTCGTCGGCCCTGGATCTGGTCCTCGCTGGTGCGGGAGGTGGAGAGGATGGAGTCGCCGCCGACGAAGTTGTACCACGTGTGGGAGGGGAAGGAACGGGATAGTTGGTCCCGCCTCGCCGCCGCGTGCAGCACCGCCGGCCGAGGGGGACACCCAGATCCGCCGCCGCCCAAGTAAGCTCATCATTTGACTGTACCAGATCGAGGGTCTCGGCCGCTACAGGCGAGGGTCTCGGCCAGTGGAGCTCCTCGGTGCGAGCTGCACTCTCGCGGCCGTCGACACCCCTTGGTACAGGGTCTGCTCTCTCGCGGCCATCAACGCCGCGCTTGCCACAGAGGTACCTTGTCCATCACCGGCTGTCGTGCTCGCGGCGACGCTAGATCTGCTTGTGGCTTCACCGCGGTCCGCGGTAGCGCCCTCCGGCCGCGCGCTTCCTCGCGGGCGGCGGTTGCGCCCCGCCGTGGCGCGTAGCACCGCCGACCGCGGTATCGCCTGCCGCCACACGCAACACCGCCGGATCTGGGCCCGCCAACGCCGGATCGGGACACGCCATCGCCGGATCTGGCTGCGCCGCCGATGGTGCCGCTCACAGGCCTCGGGAGCACCTACCGTGGGTTGAGACGGAGGGGATGAGAGAGAAAGCAAAAGGTTCAAATGATTTTGAAATGGGGTGAGGGAGAGTCTACCCTTTTTATTCTGTATACTAGCTGTACATGTACACGTATAGAATATATGATTTGATATAAACCTGTTCCATTCTGACACCATCCAAATCTCGAGGTAAAAATGGAGGTACAGGATAACACCTACAGAGGTACCGCCTCCTAGAAATCTTCATTCGCCCGCAGGCAACATGTTTGCTGCGTCGTCCGGCGCGGAGAGGTTCGCGCAAAGGAGAAACGGGGACCCTCTCAATTCGGCCACCCAGTCGAGGAAAAGAGCAAATGGGCGAAATGGGCTTCTCACGGGCTCAACAGCCCAGATGTTCAATCGTGGGCAGGAATCAGCTGTTCAATCGAATTCCTGCTAATTCCCCTTCGGCTGTACTAATTACACGCTCAAAATGTTCTTGCTGACCATAGTTCTTTGGGGCCTTGTGGACTTCACGCAACAAGCGTGCTATTGAAGGCAAATTTGTTCGATACCCTTCTGATCTCCAATTCAAAATTAACTCCTTTATGCAGAAGTGGGGTGTGCTGTTGAAGGCTGAGGACCAACTGAAGATGAAGCAACTACAAGAGCAAGTCCAAGGATGGGTGAAATGTTTCCAGGAGGAGTTGAAGACTAGGCCGACTGAGGACTTCTTTTAAAGCTCTTGGACCTTCTCCCAGTTTTTTTGGTCGTGGTTATCTTCTGTGTTAGTCTGAGTAAACTTTGCTTGTTCAAACTGGTATCCCAGTGATCGCTATATAGACCTCTTGTATTGTATGCTTTCAATAAAAGCAGGGTGAAACCTTTTCTCTAAAAATCAGGGGTGGTAACGGATCTGGCCCCATGGCCTCTTCGCAACCCAGCTTCGTCCTTATATATTTTTAATTTAAAATTGTATAGTTTTAAGCTCAGTCTTTAGATTATCTAGTCAGGATAGGAAAAGTACTGGATAGCCCACGCTAAGATCAAGTTCAAGTACTTTTGCCATTGCTGCGGCTTATTGAGTTGAAAAGAGTGTTTGCTGCTATCATTAAGACCGAGAACTGTTTCTTGTGAAATCAAAAGAGAACTGTTTCTTGTCTCGTACGTGCTTATCATGAAGTGGCGTGAACCTCAGCCAGGGCTTTCAAGCATACTCAGCCTATCGACCGTACTCTGGTGTCGAGAAAGATATTCTGGTGTGCAAACAAACGACGGTGGACTAATGAACATTTATAGGATACCGTACCGGCAAAACAGCTAACTTGCAATAGAGAATGTGCAGCCAAAGTACGCCAGCAATTCGGTTCAAAATGTTAAGATACACAAGGTAGCTCAAAACTTATAAATCCATGAAATCCGATGCTAGCACCACGAACAAAAGCACAAAACAGCTTGCACGGCCAGTTGGATCCGGTTCTGCACGAAATTACAGCCTCCTTCCCCTCCTACCACCCTTCCTCCGTGTGCTGTCAGTTGGGACTGGAGTCACATCCTCTGTATAGCAACCACAGGGGGTGGCCAAACAGTTAGTATTAAGTCGAAATAAAAATGGGAAGTTTTGAGTTTATGAGCAAGTGTTGCAGCACGCAAACCAGCTGACAAGAATGTGCTAATCCAATTGTGCAAAAAAAATGCACAGGAAGGCAAGAACAGCTATCACCAAATGCAGATAAAATGCCGCAAATTTCTTACTAAAGGAAAATAACAGCATGCTCACCAATGCGTCCAATCTTCATGCCAGAACGTGCAAGAGCCCTAAGCGCAGACTGAGCACCAGGGCCTGGAGACTTTGTCTTGTTTCCACCGGTAGCACGGAGCTTAATGTGCAGAGCAGTGATTCCAAGCTCCTAAAAGAGCTCATGCAGAGTAAGTACCAAACGACAGCTGACAAATAGATATTACAACTAGTAGCTCAGCACCTTGCATCTCTGGGCAACATCCTGAGCTGCAAGCATGGCTGCGTAAGGGGATGACTCATCACGGTCAGCTTTGACCTTCATGCCACCTGCCAAAACAAAATGATGAAACCATGAATACATTAACAATATTAAATAAATCTGATTGATATTATGAGTCGTAGCAGTCCCAAGAGGCGAATTATGTAAAGATATAGGCAGACAAGATCAGAAGGACCTACAACAGGCTCAACAGGGTATGATTAAATTGTACTGAAACAAAAGCTAATGTGAATTGCAAGGCGACTGCAGAAACCCATCTTGTAACATAAAATACGTGACCGACATAGCATATATAATCTCTACACTGGATCAAACTAAGTTATAGAAAGCAAAGTTGCAAAGATGTGGTAATAATCAGGTTGGAGAATTAATGAAAGAAACAGGACAACTATACACAACTTACAGAAAGTGCGGGCACCTTAATCAGGTAGTTGACCAAGTACAATAAACCAATCAACCAGCTGTAATCATTCTATCGATTTAGTGAAATACACTGGTCAGCTAAGTTACTCAAGGAACAGTCTCTTCATCAACAACCATCAAGAAAAACGTGCACTACAAATTCCCAAGAAAATCACACTAGCATACAAGCTTAGACATATGAAATATTATCAATCTTTGCTCCAGTAGGAGCATATACCTCAGCACTACTGTGTACTGGATACCATTATACATATAAAAAGGCAGACAAAAGTACAACGCTACAGTCTTTTCGAACAAAAAGGAGATCCTACGATTTTCATTTCAATTAAGCCAACTATCTAACATGTCAAAGGGTTGCAAGGGTGAACTCAGGAGAAGCAACACAGAAAAAAGGCAGCATGCTAACTCTTTCTAGAGGAAAATGCACAGCGAAGATGTAGAGACCTGGAACTAAATGTGCAGGCAAAGGAAACGTTCCAGAGAAAAAACTCTCGTGCACTGTGAATTTAGCACGGCTTGACATGTTCCCACAAACTGAAAGCAAACCATCTTAATAGCAAAACTTGAAAACAAATTGCCGCACAGTAAAATCAAACATCAATTGTAAGAACCAGTGAATTGTGAATATTTGTGATTGACAAGACAATAGGTGATCTTGGTCGAAGGATGCAGCTGGCAGCCTGTCATAGCATGCACCTTCAGCTCTGGTTCAAAAGGAAAGGAGGAAGAGAAGGGGGAGGCTTGAAGATTGTATGTTTTGGTCCCACATTTCAATTACTACAAGACTAAACATGATAAAGCTTAACAGCAGTGTGGTCTCGTTGAAAAGTTTTACTTGCCTAATGTAGTTAAGAGTTATGGTACAGCTATAGGAGTGGGAAAAAATCATGAAATTCTCTTTGAAAATGTTCACTTCCATAACAAAGACATCTCCATTTGACTTGACAAAGAGTTGCAGGAGTGATGAGCTCAGCAGAAGCACTGCAAAAAAACAGTGACTACATACTGGTCATACACTACAGGAAACTCTATGCCAGGATGAAGACACTTGGAACTGAAACAGGAAGAGAAAAAGTTGCAGAGAAAAACTCTCTGGAACCACATGGTCAATATTGCATGGCTATGACTCGACACGCTCCCACAGAGCAAAAGGGAGGCAATCTTAAGGGCCATGCATACAAAGCAACTCAAAGCTCAGTGATGAAACAGCACATTTGAAATATGCAGTATCACAAATTTAAGATCATCAGTATCCTGCAGCTATTCAACATGTACCTCAATGCAACAAAGTATCAGAAGTTTGTAACAAAGAAACATCAGAGTTTCATGGCACATACTAACAAAGGACAATGCTTAATAAACAGGGCCTAGAATGGTCTTCTTTGGACAGCTTAAGGTCAAAACCACCAAGTCCACACTTCACCAACTTAAAATCTTAACCTCAGTTTAATGTCTTTCCAGGTACGAATAATTTCAACCCGCTTCATCCGTAGCTAATTATATACTAAGCTACCCAATTATGTTACAAGCTACAATTTCAATAGAACATTTCAGGACACAAACCTAAATTGCACGAAAGAATACCCTAATCTTCCAAATTCAGAACAGCAACTCTATTCTAAACGAGGATGAACCATGTCCACAGAGCATGTACTAGCAGCACAGTACAACACTAAGGTCGAATACAAGGATGGCACTCTTCGGTACATAACAAAGGAGACCAATAAAAGCACAAAATAATACAACTAGAGTGGTTGATTTTACACTAGTGGTGCACACAACCAACAAGACAAGGTCATGTGTATTTGAGTAATAATGGTACCAACTTTCTGCCAAGACCCAGCATTTCCAGAGGGGGGTTTATTACCAGTGATGCGGACGAGCGTCTCCCTCCCAGACAGATCAGTGATATGCTGCAAGAACGAAGCCAGAAAAAACACAGCATCAGTACCGAGACGCACGCCATTCTTACAAGAAGAAGAAGAACCACCAACCAGTGGTATCACGAAAAAGAATGCGAGCTTCTTGGGACACTCACGATGAAGGTGTCGTTGAAGGAGGCGAAGATGTGCGCGACGCCGAAGACGTACTCGCCCTCGCGGACGGTGGGGCCGAGCGTCACGTTCTCCTCCTTGGGCTCCCGCGTCTTCCTCCTCCCGGACTGCACACGCCCAAGCAAGACAAGGACGGGACGGGATCAGCGCAGGGGACGAACCGACGGCGAAAAAAAACAAGGAACGAGAGGCTGGGTGGCGTTACCATGGCTGCGTCCGCGTGCTCGCTGCGGCGGCGGGGGCGGCGGCTGGGAGGAGGAGGAGGAGAGATGGAAGGCTAGGGTTCGGAATTCGGAGAGGGGGACGAGGCGAGGAGCGGATGGAGAAATGGGTAGAGATAAAACCCCCGGAGTGAAGTGGGCCGACAGCCTTGAGGGCCTTTTGCAGAGAGAATGGGCTTGGTGGGTCGTGTCTTGGAAGTTCTAACTCAACAGTCCACTGCGTTTTTTTTTCCTTCCCGGCTGCTAAATTGCCAAGAAAAAAACCCTCGTGCAGAGTACAATAATTTTTGCGAGGACCTCCTCCCTGTTCACAGGACATAAACTCCGTATCAGACTATCGACATATGGGTTTTTCAGATAGGTTTAGCATATGGAGTTCAATTATATAGTAGTCTGATACCACAGTACAATTAAGTCTGTATCAGACTATCAACATGTGGGGTTTTCGGATCAGAATGAAAGATTTAGCACGTGCAGTTTAATTGTACGAGAGACACAGCAACTAGCCAACTGTGCATCTTTTTTTTCCAGATGACAGGTATGTGGCAGTGGCACAGGCTTACTGCTTCCTGCTAAATGTTTGCTTCAAGTATAAGAAGATCAAGTTGTCCAGCACTAGACTTCGAAATAGCTGCAGGCAAAGACTACATCATAATCATATTATGTTGACACGGTGCAATAAAACATGTAGATATCAAGAGAATACACCTGCAAAAGAATGCTAGAAATGTTGCCATCTGGACTAATGATTTTCACCATCTTGCCATTTGGCAACTGACTTGATGCTAAGACTCTGGTAACGAGAAATATTAATATAGTAAAAAGTGTTATAATTGAACTTGATCAGCTGACCAGTGGAGCCAGTATAGATTTGCATAATTTTCAATACCCCGCAAATAACATTTGATATACAGTTTCAGAAAGAATGGTTGAATAAACTCAACAATTTTGGAAGCTATAAGTTTACAGGATTGTTATAGTCCTCCTTCGAGAAATAGCCCTTGTAACACAAGCTTATATTAATTATCATGCCATTTCCAAACACAGAGAAAAAAACCATGCCATTGTAATTATTTGAGCAAAGAATGATGGAGGATACAAAAATCATACCATGCTCAGTGTTAGGAAGAAATCTCGAGAGATCAGATAAATAGGCAACTCTGGCTCTCCTCCCAAATAAAAAGCCTAAACAAATTTAGCGACTGAATTAGTTGAAATCAGGGGTGTAGAAATATTTCTTTTTCTACAAAAGTTGAAAACTATTTCAGGATACCTTTTCAGTAGCATTTTAAGGGTTCTTGAGAGTTGAGGTAGAACTTTCTCAAACCGCTGGTGCGAGAAATAACAAGTACAACTAACTTGTGCGCAAACTTTAAACCTTTTTGCAGCATTGTTTTCTTTACAAAAGACCATTTTATATATATCTTTCAAAATAATTTGCATAGTTGTCGATTCAATTAGTCCACTTTAAATCTAAATTTGGGAAAAAGGAAACACTTCACATACAAACTATCTATACAACTATGCTGCAACAAGGTGCTTTCAACATTCGATTCATATAACCTAATAATCACACAAATTATGTGAGCCTTTTGGTCTTTTGGTTGTAAATCATTGTATAAATAGGTGGCATGTACACTGACACTGTTTCAAAATAGGTTGTCTAGCAGAACTTACAATCTCTTGGATACATAAAAAATCTCAAAACAATCGCTAAACTACTGATCTGGCGGATCTTCGTTCAATCAGCAACAGAAATATGGATGCTGCAATCTGCAATAACATTATTGAAATTGTTCAAAGTACCAACAAAGTTCAATCATCCTCGATTATTATTATAGCAACTTTGGATACCTTATTACAAGTCAATGAAGACACGCAGACCGTCATGAGCCAGTTGTACCGGTATTCCTTCACTGTAGTCATACAAAGCTTGCACATGAGACAAGGCCTTTAGGCTTAGAGAAAGAAAAGGAAGAATGTAACTGTTTCAGAAGCTACACACGGACATACCTGATAGACCATTCTGCCAACATCTGGTTTTCTCTCTGATGCTCAAAAAAATGCCTCATTCCAATCAACAGAGCTCTTTTAGGACGAATCCTCTTGATAGCATCAAGCGACTGCAAAAATGAAACATTGGTTTCATGCTGAGGAACATACTATTATCCCCCACAAGAAACACTTGACAGTCTATTAAGAAAATCTGATTTAGAAACTTCAAGGCAAATATTAAGAAGTACTTGAAAAATAACCTCACTCAGAGTTAAATGGGTGCTGAAAGCATCTCCCTGTTCAGAACATGAAGTCCGTGTCAGACTTTCAACATATTTGACAGCATTTGCAATTCAATTCTATCAAATAATCAGCAAATTTGTGTTCTCTGATGGCAGGTAATGTAGGACAGGCTTACCACTCCATGCAAAGCGTTTGCTTCCAGTATAAGAAGGTCAAGTTGTCCAGCACCAGACTTTGAAATAGCTAGAGGCAAAAATTCAGCATTGTATTCCACTCCGTGACATGGAGCAGTAAAATATACAGAAATCAAGAGAAACCAAGTACAAAAAACTAGATTTTCCACCATTTGAAATTGTGAGTTGCACCCTTAGTTAACAATATTTGATTACTAATATGTACTAAGACTGGTAATTCATCTCTGAGAAATATACTGAATAGTGTTGCCATTGGATTTGATCAAACACTGAAGTTGGTATTTAGATTATTATGATTTTCGACCTACTACATTATCAACCACGTTCATAAAATAACGTCGAGAATTTTGGACGCAATTGAACCGATTAGTATCGTCTTTGTGCTTATAAAATGACCCTTTTACCAAATGGCAGTGAAAAATGACAATATTGATTAAAAACACTTCCATCTATGATCCATAAGAACAAGTATTCTAATTATCTGAACAAAGATTATGGACAAAGAAGGTTTTTTTACCATGCTCAGTTTTAGGTAGAAATCTTGAGACATCAGATAAATATTCAACTCTGGCTCTCCTCCCGAATAAAAAGCCTAAACAAATATACCCCTCTCCATGCATTACCTGAACAGATAAGAGCAAGCTAAGTAACCACTCCAGGAGGCAAACATGTAGCAGGAGCAAAGCAAAGATTAACAGGGCTGAAAGTTACCGCCAATGGCACAAACTCTAGCCCTGATGCTACAAATGGTTTGTCCACATCCTCCTCAATTATCTTCCAGTCGATCTTCGCGGCTTGGGCATCTTCATCGCCATCCTCTGGCTTCTGCTCCACCAAGTAGGGGAATCTTCTCACGACACTGTAAAATCGGCGGCTGGTATTATTACAGGGTACTTTGTGTTGTTGACTAATCCGAGGAAAGCATAAGATGAATATGAACCTGTCCATTGTGACTTGTGTGAGAAAAATAGGAATTTGATGGATTTCATTTCTGTCATTTCTTGGCTGCACCACCCAGACTTCATCAAGGCCCAAGACAGCATCCGCGTGCTCATGAGTGAGAATGATCTGCGCTGCACAGAACCCTCTTAGTCCTGCTGCCAAGACTAGAACCGAGAGAGTAGGTATCAGTTTTTTCAGAAAAAGAATGAACAGGCAAAGATCTAACCGAATCAGCGGAGGGAACTTTGTGATGGACAAACCACCGGAGGACTTGCTCTCTGAAGGTCTTGCCTACATCGATTAGGATGTACTTGTGGGTTCCATCATCATGGCAGTAGTCTATCAGGAGGGAAGTGTTCAGCCTGAAACAGACATGTTGTCACCTAGGCACTTGCAATAATGCAACTGCAAGTGCGAGGCATTATCTGCTAGGGACTCACACTGGACTGACTCTTTATATTCTGTAAAAATGAATTCAGTTGCCAAATGGAGTAATTCCATGTCGATTGAAGCAAGGATTCGTTGCCTCTCGCACCTGTAGTTGGGGTTCTGGTCCGGCGGGAGGGAGAGGCCCATGGAGCAGACGTGGCATGGCGGCGTGCCCGGCCTGATGAGGCACCGTGTGTCGGGCAGCGCGCCGGAGCAGCCCGTGCCCAGGAAGATCAGCGACGACGACACAGACGCCGCGGTGTCGCCGGATCGGCCTCCATCGATCCCTGAACTCCCGTCCCGGCGTCCCGCAGGGAAAGATGTTTTAGTTGGTGCGGATCTTGGCCTGATTATTTCTGCTCTCGTTCTCCCCAGGTCCTCCTTGTTCGGGTTGTTTCTTTTTATTGCTGGCGCCGGCAAGGCGGCCGGAAAGCTTTTGTTTTCCTCTCATTTGTTATTGACCTCAGCAAGTCTCGAGTCTTGACGACTTTTAACCAGCCTTCTCTTTTCTTGGAGATTTTAATACACATGATTGATGATGCAATCACTAAAATCTGGGCGTGCAGTAGTAAAAATTAATAAGATGAACAAATGACGGAAACAAAACAGAATTTTGACAGCTGTGGGATTTGAACCCACGCCCTTTCGGACCAGAGCCTAAATCTGGCGCCTTAGACCACTCGGCCAAACTGTCGTTGTTGAAGCTGATTAACATTTTTTGTAATGATTTAATGTTATCAGAGTGCTGCCATCCTAAATAATCCAAGTTGCCAACTTACAATGTCCCATAATCGACGCACATGATCCGATGCGATCATTGAACTGGCCCTTGCAATTCCAATAATGAACCAATCACATCAAAAAAAAAACTTTTTGATTGGTGGCTGGATTGCGATAATCACACACACTGCAGAGTGCACACCACCATTTCCGACCTGCCGTATAGAGAGCGCGCGGTGTCGTGCTGGGCGACAAGGCGAGCGCCGAGAGGGGAGACACACATCTGCGGCCCGCGCTGATGGCTCTGGGTCCGGCGCCTCCCCCGGAGCACGACATCCACACGACCGCGACAGGCTAATGATGGAGATCAATTGATTGATTAGTACTAGTAATTAGCAGCAGAGGTTGTGGTCGCGCTTAGACTAATTAGCCTATGGTAGTGGAGTCGTTTGGCCTGAACTCCCTGCAGGCAATGATTGAGGATTCGAGACTTGAGGTTTCAAATCGCAAAGCATGCTCCGCTAACACTATAGATGGCCAAATGGGCTGGGTTCAGTGGGCTACTCGAGGCACGATACGAAAAAATCCAACTCTAATCGAGCCCAGCCCACAAATAATAGGGTCAGTGCCGACCCGACCCGATAGATAGGGTCGTGTCTGGGCCGAGACCTCGACCCATAGTGTTGACCCGGAGACGACACGACTATAGACCTAGCACGATCTCTGTCTCCCTCCCTCCCGCCGCCCCTTCCCTTCCGCGGCGTCAGGGGCCAGCGAGCGCGCGGTAGGGTAGCGGCGCGCACGTGAGGGGGCCGCTAACGAGCTGCGAGCGCCGCGCGCGTGCGAGCGGCCGGCTCAATGGGCTCACTGGGTTGGCGTGCTTGTGGGTTAGTCGGGTCGGCCCGACACGATTAAGCCTCCATCGGGTCGTGCCTAGGTCGGAGGATAGGTCGGGTCAGGCCATGCCAACCCATTTGGCCATCTATAGCTAACACTATCCGGTTAAGCAGGGCACTCTCCTTTTTTGTTTCGCTGGCTAAATGCACAAGCCATAGTTCGAGCTCAGGTATTCTTTGGAACCAAGGAATTGCAGCCAACTAGAAAAAGGAAAGAAAGGATTTGCAAGTAGTACAAGTACTTGTTTTCACCTGAGGGAAAAGAAAAAAAAGTAAGAACGCCATAGATACTCTCTCTGTTCCAAATTATAGATAATTTGATTTTTTTTTAACCTGAAATTTGACCACTCATCTTATTCAAAAAATTTATGCAAATATAATTAAATTTAAGTCATTTTTGAAAAACTTGTACTGATAAAGCATGCCACAACAGAAGAAGTGATATTTTGCATAAATTTTTTAGCAAGACAAGTGGTTAAATTTGATATGAAAATGTCAAACAACCTACAATTTGAAACGTGATCAAACTTGATGTCAAAAAACTAAGCGACTTACAATTTGAAACGGACAGAGTATTACAGTAATACTGATAGGCGAATCATGCTTGAGTTGAGGTATGCAAGGCCTTGTCGGTATGCGAGGCCTTGTCCTGTTGCCTGCGTCCGCGACTGGCGTGACGCAGACTTGCACCGCACCCGACACGAGCGGGCAAAATCTGGCCATGTTTAAGTAGGTAGTACAAGTAGTACTAAATCTTTCATCCATGGAGGGCTAAACGTAATCTATTTGCAAAACCTTTTTATATATGTGTGCAACTTTGCGCAACGAATCTAATGACGATAATTAATCTGTAATTGGCTACAGTAATGCTAAAATAACTATATCCTAATCGTGCGGTCAAATATCTCATTAGATTCGTCTCACAGAGTAGCGCAAGACTGTGGAGTTAGTTTTGCAAATTACTTTCATTTAATATTAGTAATTAATAGTCAAAATTGCCTGGTACAACTAGTACGGGGAACCAAACGCCTCGACCCGGCTGCTGCTGTTTGTTCAGGCTGGCACACCAAGGGCCGATCGGATGGACCGCATGATGAGGGCGCGATGGTTTTTTTTTTTTTTTGAAACGAATGAGGGCGCGATGGTTAACTGAACGTGACAGGACCCTAAACAAGTCCGGAGGCCTGACGGAGGATTAAACCGACGAGGATCCAGCCGTAAAAAAGAAAAGAAAAATCACGCTATTCACCACACCACGCCGCCGCGACAAATCGCCAGTAGGCACCACCTCGTCGCGAGCGGCCTACACTACTCGTGCGCATGTTCAGTCAGCTTAGAGCTCTCAGTTGGCTCGCTGGCACAATGGCACGTCCCCACCACGCTCGCTCCCAGGCGGGGTGGAAAGGGAGGGACCGCGCCTCACGGGCCGCGAGGGTGACACCAGCTAGCACAGTGTCGCTATACTGCTACGGAAACTTCGAGCCAACTAATGGTGCATATGCAATTTTTATTTTTATTTTTTGAAAGCATAATAGTATAGATGCTGACTATGACAAATGCGAATGAGAGTTGTCCCTCCACGCATGCGCGCATACACACTACATTTGTCTTGAAGTAATATGCCGAATGATCTCAGTGTTGATAAAATCATACCTTACCTCTCTTTTTTTTTGTCATTTATGTCACTCTCATTCCCACTCCTCCGGTTATTTCTCTGCCATGTTTAGTTCCACCGAATCTTCGGACGTATGCATGGAGCATTAAATGCACTTGAAAAAAATAACTCATTACACAGTTTTTAAGCCTAATTAGTCTATAATTAGATATTAATTATCAAATAACAATGAAAGTGCTACAGTACCAATACCAAAAAACGATCATTTTTTTATTGATGATTATGGCGCACCATGTCTCGCGTGTGACATTGGTTGAAGCACATGTGAAGACGTAAAATGAAGCAGGCGTTGGCAAGGTAGGTGAAAAGTTTTGTGTGTCGCGTCTCTTAACGGTCGGGGTTTTGTGTGTGTGTCAAGACCCACTAGGCAGCGTCTGCTCATGTGTTGTTATAAGCAGAGTATTTTTTGAGTGGATAGCTATGTTAATTGAGAAACAGAAGGGAAAAAGGATCCTTCTTTTCTAAATTATTTTCCTCATTCTACCACGTGTCTCTTCGTAATTGGAGTCGTGTGCGTGTCAAGATTCATCGAGGAGCGTCTAGCTCATGTGTTGTTATAAGGTGAGTATTTATTGAGTGAAGAGTTATGCCAAAAATTAGTTGAGAGATGGAGAGGGGGAAGGGATCCTTCTCTCCTAAGTTATCTCCCTTGTTGTATCACGTGTTCGTGCTAGCATCAACAACTATCAACGGTAGATAGAGGTGTGGTGCCCAGTAGCATTTTCAAATAATCCAAGGCTCTTGTTTGTAACATTTGTTTGCACCTAGAATTGAAAGTAATGGTTATCATATATAAACCTTAGGTGGAAAGTTTTTTCTTTTATACGTGGTGTGCCTTTGTGATTGGAGTTGTGTGCGTATCAAGACCCACCTGGTAGCGTCTGGCTCATGTGCTATTCTGAATCGAGAATTTATGGAGTGAAGAGCTGTTTTAAAACGTAATTGAGAAACAGAAAAGGAGAAAGAGGATCCTTCTCTTCTAAGTTGTCTCCCTTGTGTATCACGTATTCATACTTGCATCAATGGCTATCATCCACTGGCGGAGCTACATGGGGGCCATAGTGGGCCATGCCCCCCTGTCTCTCAAATTTTTCTGAAGTACATGGCCCCATAACGCATAATCTCCTATCTCTGTCTCTCCGGTACCTCAGCAAGTCTGGCCTCTCTGCTGCTCGCCTGCTCTTCGTACAGCAATTAGCCAAACATGCATCTTTTGGTATGGTTGATTCTATGCGTCCAACTATTTTGGCATGCATATAAACAATATAATATTAATTTGGTAGTGTGATGGTCTTCATAGACAAATACACACTTGTATCTGTTGAACTGTGATACTAATTTCTTGATGGCCTAATTACGGATGGGTTTCATTGGCAAATTGGCCCCCCTTTATGTTGGTTCTGGCTCCGCCACTGCTATCATCAGTAGATAGAGGCGTGACATGCCACTAGCATTTCAAATTAATCCAAGACTCTTTTTCCTAAGATTTTTTTGCAGTAAGAATTGAAAGTAGATGTTATGATACACAAACCTTATTCATTTTGTAAAGCCTAATTTTTATAGCATTCTACAATTCTACTCCTCCACTTATTCCTCTAAATTGATAACCGTTTTTTTTCTACTTGATGACCACCAGACAACATGTGAAGGTGTGAAATGAAACAAGTGTCGACAATGTAGGATCAAAGGAGTAGGATTTCTTTTGCTATTCGTATGCTCCCAACTAGCACTATACTTCTATACTACATGCTATCAAAAAATTGAGCTAGTCAATGGTCCACATGCAATTTTTATAGCTCTAGAAGCATAATAGTATAGATGCTGACTATCACAAATGTGGACTATCATAAATGCGGACGGAGTCGTCCCTTCAATGCAGATGCACACACTACCTTTATCTTGAGGTAATATGCCGAATGATCCCAATATTGATAAAGTCATACCTCACCTCTCTTTTTTCATATATGTCCCTCTCATTCCCACTCCTCCAGTTACTTTTCTAAATCCATGATCTTTCCTTACTCAATGACTATCATGCGCCATGTCTCGCGTGTGACATAAGTTGAAGCACCTGCGAAGGCGAAAAATGAAACATGTGTTGATAATGTAGGCGAAAAGTTTTTATGTGTCGCGTCTCTTCACGGTCAAACATGTGTGCGTGTCAAGACCCACTAGGCAGCATTTGCTGGTGTGTTGTTATAAGCTGAGCATTTTTTGAGTGAATAGCTATGTTAATTGAGAAACAGAAGGGGGAAAGGGGATCCTTCTCCCCTAAGTTATTTCCCTCATTCTATCACGTGTTTGTGTTCATATCAACAGTTGTCGCTGATGGCCAAATGTGTGACACGCCGCTAGCACTTCAAAATAACCAAGGCTTATTTTGTTTGAATTATTCATTTTTGTAAAGCCTATCTTTTGCAATACTCTATGGTTTCCGCTCCTCCACCTATTCCTCTTTGATCACCTTCTCCAACTTAATGACCACTAGCACCATGTTCTGCATGACACAGGCTAAAGCAGATGTGAAGGAGGCACACCAATAGCATTTTGAGATAATCCAATGCTCTTTTTTCTAAAATTTGTTTGCACCTAGAATTGAAACTAGTGGTTATCGTATAAAAACCTTAGGCGGAAAGTTTTATTATGTGTAGTGTATCTTTGTGATTGGAGTTGTGTGCGTGTCAAGACCCACCTGGCAGCATCTGGCTCTTGTGCTGTTATGAGTCGAGCATTCATTGAGTGGAGAATTGTGTTAAAACGTAATTGACGAAAGGAAAAGTAGAAAGGTGATCCTTCTCTTCTAAGTTGTCTCCCTTGTGTGTCACCTATTCATACTTGCATCAATGGCTATCACTAGTAGATAGAGGTGTGACATGCCTCTAGCATTTCGAATTAATCCAAGACTCTTTTTCTAACATTTTTCTGCACTAAAAATTTAAAGTAGTGGTTATCATATATAAACCTTATTCATCTTTGTAAAGCCTAATTTTTATAGAATCCTACAGTTTCTACTCCTCCACTTATTCCTCTAAACTGGTAACCTTTTTTTTACGTCATGACCACCAGACAACATGTGAAGGTGTGAAATGAAATAGATGTCGACGATGTAGGTAGAAAGTTTTTATGTGTCGTGTCTCTTCGTGATTGGAGTTATGTGCGTGTCAAGGCCAATTGGACCGCGAATGGCTAGTGTATTATTATAAGCCGAGTATTTAAAGTGAAGAGCTATACCAAAAAAATAACTTGAGAAATGGAAGAGATTCTTCTCTCCTAAGTTATCTCCCTCTTATACCAATGTCTTCATGCTCACATCAACAGCTATTGTCGGTGGCCAGAAGTGTGACATACCATAGACATTTCAAAATAACCCAAGGCTCTTTTTATCTAACATGTGTTTGCACTAATAATTGAAATCGTGGTTGTCGTATACAAACCATTTTGTGTCTGTAAAGCTTAATTTTTATCGCATTCTGTTGTACACACAATAAACACCTGCCATAGCTGCGAAAAGAAAACTATCATTTCTCTTGTGCCTACAGCGCTTCCAATACCATTTGCTCGATAACCTTAAAAAATTGCTGGTGCAAACATATAACCTCCTAGCCACACGCAATCCACTCCCCCAAAATTCAGCCAAACCCCCATCAAAAATAAAAGAAATTCATCCAAACCGCCGCAAACTTGTAGTTCTAGATAAGTTTTAGTTATCTTTCAACTATCCATGATCTTTACTTCCCAAACAAAACATTCCAACCATGCGACCTGTCGCGAATCACACCCCCAAAATCCACCTAACATTGTGGTTCCATGCTCAGGTTCCCGTCCTGTTACGCACACACCCCCAGGCCCCCACCAACTTGCCGAATTTCGGATCTGGCCTTGCGCGGAAGCAGAATCCTGATCCAAAATCTACCAAGGCTGTGTTTAGATGGAGGGAAAAGGAGGTGCGAAAAAGCACATCGGACACTGCAGCATACTGTAGCACTTTTCGTTTGTTTGTGGTAATTGTTGTCCTACCATGACCAAACTAAGCTCAAAAGATTCGTCTCGTCGTGTACATCAAAACTATGCAATTAGTTTTTTTTATTTACCTACATTTAATACTCCATGTATGCGTCATTTGCTATATTTAATGTTTCCATGTGATGGAAAGTTTGGAATTGATGGGGGAGTTTTTTTTTTAACTAAACACAGCCCAAGCAATGTGCAAACACTCTACGAGTCCCTGACAGATCCAACCGCCTGCTCCCGATCAATCTCCCCCGACGTCCGCAGCAGCCACCGCCCCGCCGAGCCGAGGAACCCATCGAACCGAGGCCCGAGCCGCCGAGCGTGCCCGGTGTAGGGATGGCAATGGGTACCCGAAACCCGAGTACCCGACGGATTTTACCCGATAAGAAGGCGGGTATGGAATGATTTTTCTACCCGTGGGTACATTATTGGACAAAATCCTATACCCATCGGGTATGGCGGGTACGGGTGCGGGTTTATACTACCCATACCCGCCTACCCGTGGGTAAGAAATACCCGCAGGAAAAACAAATGAGCCTAAGTATCTAACTCATTTTAGCCCATATGACCTATGAATTTAGCTCAAATCCAATTAAACCCTTCTAGTATATATATTGTTGAACCCTCTCTAACTCATGTTAACCCATATGAGCCATTAACTTGTTGAAATGAAGCTTGTAATGATTTATTTTTCATGAGAATATCTAATATTTACATGTAATACTCGGGAATTATTTCGGGCGTGGGTTACCCGACGGGTAAAAATTACCCGCGCGGGTATGGGAATGGAATCATTTTCTTACCCGTATGCGGGTACGGGTAACCCGACGGATAAAATTTAATCCTAACGGGTACGGGTAATTTAATCCTAACGGGTACGGGTATGGGTGGCCACTACCCGACGGGTATATACCCGTTGCCATCCCTAGCCCGGTGGGTCGCGCCGCGCCAGCGCCCATAAAAACCACACCCACGACGCCTCGCCGCCCTCTCCTTCGTTCCCCCTACCAAGTCGCCCGCCGCTGGGGGAGCCGAGACGAGACGAGGCCAGCCGATTCAACCCCGCATCCGCATGCCCCCGCGGCCGCTGCGCGCCGCCAGCTGAGCTGCGGGATCCCCCGCCCGGCGCCGGAGCCCGGAGCGCGCGATGGACGAGCACCGGACGCGCCGGTCGCCGGCGGGCGAGCGCTTCATGGGAATGTTCTCGTCGCCGTCGACGCCCTCGTCGTCCCCGACGGAGCCCTCGTTCGTCGCCGGGGACGAGCTCCACGAGGACGACTTCCTCTTCTCGTCGCCGGAAGCCGCGGCGCCGGCGCCGGCGCCCGGGAGCCCCGGCCGGGGCGCGCCGCAGCCGGGGCACCTCGGCCTCCTCGCCGCGCTGGCGATGCACGAGGGGGACAGGCGCCTACTGGTCCGCGGCGGCGCCGGAGGGGGAGGGACGGCCGCCGCCGCCGCGGCCAGCGCGGGGACGCTGCTCCGGCGCAAGGCGACCATCGCGGCGGCCGCCGCCTCGGTCTCGGCCTCGGCGGCGGCGGCGACCGGGACTGGGAGCGTGGGCGCTCTGTCGCCCTCCCAGTCCCCGACCTCCGCCGCGCGGACTATCCCGGCGACCGCGCGGCCGAAGAACGCCGGGCCAGCCCCGCCGTACCACCAGTCGGCGCCGGTGAGGGTGCCCGTCCGGCCGCCCCGGAAGCCGGAGATGGGCCGGTGGGATGAATTCGACGACGACGACGACGACTTCCGGCGCGGCGACTCCGCCATGCTGCCCCCGCACGAGATGGTCGCCCGCGCGTCCGCTGGTGGGGCCGGGCCGGGCGCGCCGTTCTCCATGCTTGAGGGCGCCGGGCGCACGCTCAAGGGCCGAGACCTGCGGCGGGTGCGCGACGCCGTGCTTAGGCAAACCGGATTCCTCGACTGAGTCCGGTAAGCTGATGTGGCTCTGGCCTCTGGCCTTTTGTTCAGCACCGTGTCCTCAGAGTCGTAGATGCGTTACATTAGTGTATAATTGTAGAGGGTTCTTGCTGTAGATCAAGAGATAAAGCGGGAAGGTAAGGTAAAAAATGTTGAGCTTTTGATACAACTGCTTGCAATTTTGGTGTCCTTGGATGTCTGTGCATGTCATATTACTGTAAGCTTCAGCAGTAATAAGAACTGGTCCTGTATCTGGGTCTCCGTGAGCTCTCTCTGTAATTCAGGAGGAAAGAGATTTTTTTTTCCTTTGTCAAGGTAGTGTTTAGGTGTATCTATCAACTATCGTGATGATTGATGATTGTCAGAGGCCTATGTTTTTTTCGTTCTTACTTCTTAGTGAAAAATTTGATCAACAATATGATACCAAGATGCATTGCTGATGAAAGATGCATTCTTTCTGTGCCTTTTGCCTGATGTGCATTCTTGATTGAATCTACTTCTTTTCAGAGAGCTACAGAATTATTGATCAACAATATGATATCACAAATTAATGCTTTCAAATATATGTAAGATGTATGTGGGTTTGTTCATTGGCACTTGAATTGGAAGATGTACATGCACTAATTCAACAATTCATGCTCACGGTTTATTTCCTGGGAATGATAGATTGTTGGGTACTTGAGCTCTCAATTCTCTAGGCATAAAAAGCTGTAGGATCTGATCTTGTTGCCTTAGTTTCTACTTCTTGATGCTTCCGTTTGCAACAATTTTGGAAGATAACTAGTTTGGTGTTCACCATGAACTGTTTTTCATGTTTAGTTTTTTTTTGGCACTCTAATTGCAATAACTTGTTGAACAAATGCAACAAGTACCAGCAGGCAGCAGCTATCTGTTTCTTTTAGCGTATACTTCTGCCCTGCTGAAAGATGCTAGGTGTGCAGTGTGCTACTGGTAGTCTGGTACTCCCTCTTAGAAGAACACAATCTTTCTTCAGTGCTCCATAACTTTCTGCCTGCACTTTAGCGTTTGTCTGTTCTAGACTTCTAGTGATATACTATTTCAGTGCCTTTAGGTCTGTGGCTGCTGTAGATCCTCTGCAATAATACAGTATTACGAAAGCTGAACTTTTTGGTGCCCCGAACTTTACACCACTGGACGCTAGTTAAGATGCATCATCATTGTTCGAAAATCAAAACTTTTATGGTCTTCTGGGTGTTTGAAACAAGAATTTTGCAAACATGACGGCATGATGACCATTAATTATATGGAACCACTGATACTTCACGTGATGTCTATCATGAATCGTCTGGCCTTTTGGGTTCTGTTGAGCGATCCTTATTTGTGCTGTTGGTGTTCATAAAACAGATCCACAAAGGATATGGGAGCCAGCCCTGACGCTTTATGTCTTTATCAAACATGGTTTTCTGAGGCAATTTGGTTTGGCTTGGACTGGGAATCACTTGGCTCCACTTTGAGTGCCCCTTTGTTGTGGGGAATTAGGTTTTTGTTGCCTCTTTTAGCTGTGTTTTGCTTTGTTCCTTTGCGCCCCTCTTTCCCCTTGTCAATTTCAGATTGTGGGAACAGTGCTTTAGTCAATTGCTGGACCCATATTCAGCATGGCATGGCATGGATCAATACATTGAACCATACTATTTTTTTTTATATCGATCTGGAGTTCTGGAGTGGAGCGCGGCAACTGCTGTGACCGTTTGTTGCCGAGATGCTTCCAGGGATATGCAAGTCCAGTCAGAGTCAAGAGGTGTATCTGTTCCCTGTTGGTAGGGCAGGCTGGGGCACTGGGTTAGCCGTGCGCCCCATGATGCCATCTTTTATCTCTTGCATCAACATGCAAGTCGGCATCAGATGATCAGTGGGCAATGCATCAATCTTTTTCAGTAACAATTATTCAGTTTTATCTCTTCATAAAAAAGATATTTCGTGATTTCCCCTTTTTATTTGCGGGAAGAGTTTTCAACATTTCGAAGTAAGAAGGATGCAAATTTTGATGTGTTCAATACCTTAAACACACATTGACGCGCTGATGGGAGGAGCTGGTGTGGCTTCTAGCGAGCTAGGTTCGAGTCTCAAACTCGACATTGATGTCTTATGCTATTCTAGTTTCAATACAGATTTCATGGAGAATTTTATAGTATTAAATTCTATACCATATTTTTAATTTTGCTGACATGATGAGGAGAGAGGAGGAGGAAGTTTCAATGTTTCATCTCATGAAACTCACCTGTTACAATCTAGTTCTCAATCTTATAACTATACCATAAAATTGTGTACTGAGACTGGCCATATCTGGAGATTTTTCCCAATTGTTGTTGCAGATATCCTCGTAGATGAGGTGATGCGCTTTTTATTGCTAGCGGAGCTGACCCTTCGTGAATCAAATGTTTTAAATAACAGGCTTTTACGGCACTATATAGTGATTTCGCGAAGCTGCCACTATGACTGCAATAGAAAATAGACCGCTATAGCATACAGAGAAAACGGCTAGTTCATTTACCAAGAGGCAAGAGTTTTGAGTTTGGTCAATGGTGATACCAGTGAAGTGACCTCAGGCGGTCATGCCACTTCCGAAACGAGAGCTGGCTTTTTAGACTTTTTTAGCTTTCCGTATCCTCAATCTGGATTTTGGGCTTTACTCCGAGACCACTGGACAGCCCAAAAGCCCACCCCGGAAATTCACATCGGCAGCTGCGCCTCGCCGTATCCTCCGCTCTCCCCGGAGGCGGCTCCCTCCCGCCGGCCGCCGGGCAGGCAGCAGAGAGTAGATGCAACCAAAGCAAAATGGGGCCTAAAAAAAACTGCAAAAGCAAACTTGCTTCGCAAGACTGCCCTGCTCTCCACGACTCGCATGGATGCTCCTCCTCCTCCCTGATTCACTCGATGGTGCCTCCCCAGTCCCCAGCCACCGACGAACCGACCGGCCCTGCGCACCCTGCGCCGGCCTCCCATTTCTGAGCCCTGCGCCGGGCCGATGCGACCGATACGACTGTCGGAGCCGGAGCCAGAGCCGCCGGGCGGGGCCACGCCGGAGATCTTCGCCGCGGGCGGCGGCACGGCGGTGGTGCGCCGCGCCGTCGTTATCGGCAACGGCTGCGCTGGCGCGGAAAGCCAGTGCTTCGGCCTCCTCCGCGCGCTGGGCCTCGCCGACCGCTTCACGCTCTACGTAAGCCTCCGACCTCCCATCATTCCCTGCCAGCCGGAGGTGGTAGAGTGGTTCATCGCGTTCATAGTTTTATTGCTCGTTGGACTGTTGCCATCAGTTCAATTATCCTTCTAGTTCTACTTCGATCGACATATGATATAATGGCTGATTCGTACTGCCACTTATATTTTGGATGCAATTTTTGGGCTGATTTGGTGTGGCTAGAAAACGGGAGCATTCTGCATTTTCCCCCCTTCATTGTTCTTTTGAGAGAAAATGACATAATTTATTAAAAGAAATTGGTGCCTCACATTGTGGACCTGTGGGCTGTATCGTGTATCCATGGCCCATGTTTTAAGGAAAAATTGTACTTTTTCTTCCACATAAGCTGCACCACAAGAGTTGAAGTATGGGTTGAGAGTGGGTGAAAATGGTTCTCAATTCCATTCATTTATTTGGCACCGAATTATATTTATTAATCACCATAATATTAAATTGGGAGTTTTGTCTTGCTATGTGCTTGCTGAGGGGATTATATAGCTGAATCGCTGCAATTGAGAGAATGGATCAGATGTAAACATCAGTCTTAAGATGACTCTAAAATGGATCATCAATTGATTCTGAATGTTTCTGAATGTGGAACCAGTTAATTACTGGCCTATGCATTGCCACATGCTTGTGTCTATTGCAATCGGGGGTTTTTTTTTTTTGACACTTCCTCTGCCACAATGCAGGCTGAATTTTTGGGTTGATTATTTTGATGTATCTGGAAATATCTGTAGCCTGAAGTGCTGCAACTAGATTGTTGTTTCTTTCCAGTGCCACAACAGCTTGTACAAGGAGACGCACTTCTGTTGCTTGTCTGTGCTGGCTTTCTTTTAGGGGAGAAATTTAGTGATATCTCAACTTACCTATTTCTCATCCCCCCTTTTTTTAACTTTTCCATGGCAAAAGATTCAAATGGGAGTTATCATCTAGATTCAGATAACAATGCAGCGGTCCTCTCCCAAAGATCCATTTATTTGTTCTTTCATTTAAGCTGAAATAGCTGATGGTTGCTAATCACTTATTTTTCTGAATCTGTCTGGTTTCACAGAGTGCTATCAGGCCAACAGGAGGAATCAACAAGTGGCTGCATTTTCTTCCAATCTCCTTCCACAAAGCACTGGACCAATTTCTCAGGCGGGTATTTTCTGATACGAGATTTGCAACATTGGTTCAAGGCAACAAGTTCATGCAGCATCCCGTCCGTAACTTTCAATCATTTGGACTGTCTTCTGTACTGGAAGCAGACACTCAAAAGATGGTGACCATGGTCCGTGATACCTTTGAGAAGTAGGTCACATACCCTCTTTTCTGTTTCAGCACTATCCAAATAAGCATGATTTCCTCTTAATTTCTGATTTTTTTTCCTTGAGGGTCTCCTATTTCAATTTATGATTTGGTGTCCTCATGCTTCCATTTCTTCACACATGCAAAAGTTTGAAGTGATGATCTTTTTTTATAAAAAAATCACTTGTGAATTAGATCATATAATTTATAGGTCTTCCTGTATATCGTGGCTGATGTTTTGTTGACTTCTCGGGTAGAAGTAAAATGTTATGTTCTCAATCTGAATTTACACTATCCAATGAGGTTGCAAGCACACGTCATGTTGATAAAACTATCATAACATATCAGATGTGTGTTGTCAACTTGCTGTTGCATTGCGATAAGATGCTTCCAGGAATAAAATTGGAAATAGCAGTAGTTCTTCGTGGGTTTTAAAGGGCAACTTCTCAACTCTAAAGCATATGACTTTTACTATGCAAAATAATGACTAGCCTATACATGTTTAAGACATTTTTTTCATTAGGTTGGCTAACATCATCAGCCCCTTGCTTCATCAAATTTTGATTTATCTTCAGAGAAGGTCCTGCACTGGTTGTTGCTTGTGGCCGGGATACCATATCATATGCAAGTTCCATAAGGTGTTTAGCTCCAGATAATGTGTTTGTCATTCAGGTAGAGTACAATGATCAGTATGCCTGTTTAATTCATGTTACTCAGTTGGAGATTTTGGAGATATTTTTTCTACTTCTTTAACCCATTTTATCGGATTGTATCGTAGCAAATGATATGTATTTATTCCATTCCAGATACAACATCCCAGGTTTCACCTTGATAGGTTTGATTTAGTCGTGACGCCTCGTCATGACTACTATGCTTTAACTGCGAAGGGACAACAGGAAGTTCCACGCCTTCTCCGGAGATGGATTATTCCACAAGAACCACCTGGTCCTAACGTGGTATGCTGTGCTTGTCTTTCTTATGTAAAGTGCCCTGTATGCTTTTATCGTGTAACTGCTGTTCTGTTCTTAACATGTGAAACTTGCAAAGCCAGGTCCTCACTGCTGGTGCACTACACCAAGCAGATTCTGCTGCTTTACGTTCTGCCGCTGCAGATTGGCATGCTGTACTCACTCCTTTGCCAAAGCCATTGGTAGTAGTAAACATTGGTGGACCAACAAGTAAATACCTCCCACCATCTTGCCCTTCTTGTGCTCTGACTATATTCCATATTCTTGTTTGATTTGATTGATGAACCGAACAATCTGTAGTACCAATTTGTGGCACTGCAAATTATTAGGAACACAGAGCTCCTTTGTGCAGGAACACATGATTAAACTGTACCCCTTGTTGAATCCATACTTCATGTATAGTGTTAACTTAGATAATATATTTCAATGCAAAGGTTACTTCTTCAGATCTTAGTCATTTTTATAATATGAAATGGGAGTGCAGAGTGCTAATGTTGTATCTTGTATGGTGGGAGGGTACCTACTATGGTACTACCCCATGTCAGGTGATATGTTAGTGCATCAATGGCATTCGTTCGATCCATGCAAAGCAATTGCTCAAGTGCACAGATGCTGGATCTCTGTTCCGCACAACTAATTGTATATATGTTTATATAATCCAGATTCCATATTCCCTTTCATGCAAACCTTGCCTTCCACATGTTCTTTTTATTCCTTTAATTATTGAGGAAAATTCAGAACGTTTTGGAGTTTAAAACTGGGGAAACCAATAAAACAAAGGCTTTTGTACCTCATTTGTTTCAGTAGTTTTTCTATATTTTGCTCTACATGTTCAGCTGATTCTTTTCAGCTTCATATAAATCTTTGGGTATTTTTAATGCATAGTCTTTTCAATGATTAGGAAACTGTAAATATGATGTGGACCTTGCCAAGCAGCTGGTAATCTTGCTACACAATGTTCTGAAGACCTGTGGAAGTGTCAGAATTTCATTTTCTAGGAGAACACCACAAAAGGTAGGGTTACTACGACATTTGGCTGTTCATTTTTTTTAACGAAGTGTTTACACTTGATTTCTGTAACTATTTTCTGCAGGTGTCTGATCTCATATTGAAAGAGTTCAGTACACATCCTAAGATTTATATTTGGGATGGTGAAGGTATGTTCGCAAATGAGATTGGTAACATATCTTGATCCTTGGGTAATATATGTGTGCTGATCTGGTTTTGACAGTGCAGGTCCTAATCCGCACTTGGGCCATCTTGCATGGGCTGATGCTTTCATCATAACAGCAGACTCTATAAGCATGCTAAGTGAGGCATGCAGTACTGGGTGAGTTGTTATGCTATATGCTTACTCTGCACCAGACTTTGATGGGGATGCATCACTAAGCTTCGAGTATAATAACTTCTTACAGGAAGCCTGTCTATGTCATTGGAGCTGAGCACTGCAGGTGGAAGTTCTCAGATTTTCACAACCGTCTTCGTGAGCGTAGGGCTGTCCGGCCTTTCACTGGACTGGAAGATGTAAGCTTTCTTAATGCTACCCTTTGTCAGTTGATTTCTGTTAAGTATTGAGATGTACATCCAGATATTTAATTCTATCATACAATTGCACCAAAGTGACTTCACCATCATCTCAGTTTTAGAATTCATCGGTATTGAATTTCTGAACATCACCATGTCCTGTTGTCCTCCACTGCAGATGTCAGATAGCTGGAGCTATCCTCCCCTGAATGATGCTGCTGATGTGGCTGCAAGGGTTCGTGAAGCGTTTGCACAACGTGGATGGAGGTTGGGTTAACGGTACCAAAGTAGGGAATGAAATTTATCGTGCCCAAATTTAAATATTTTAAAGAATTTCACTTCACGCTGATGTGGCTGGTATCTTGGTTGCACAGAAGTTTGGTATTTTAGTCATGCCTTGATTGCTAGGTAAAAATCTTATTGCGCGATTTGCATGAAGCGCACCCAGTTCCCCATGAAGTTTGAGCAACCATACACATCCAATCCCAAAGGTGTGGAATCATGACATATCCATTCACCATTGTATCGTTCTGCTGCAAAGACGCCGACACTTAAAGTGCTGGCCATGGCCTCATGGGACATCTGCCATCGTGGGCTGTGACTGTGCTGAGTTTATCCTCAGGCTCCATTGCTCCGATGTGCTGCGACGAATGTGTAAATCCTTTCGTGGCCTGACAAATTATGGAGGCCACGTTTGGGGGCGGCCAGCATAAACTAAGCTCTGCTTTGCCGAAGGGTAATAGATCTAGCTTGGCTGTTGCTGAATGGGGCTGATACTTTTATCCTGGTGAGGCTGATACTTTGGAATCGCCTGCTTGTCTGGCCTTTTCCTGGTTGCTGATGAATGTAGCTGACCATCTGTCGGATGGCCTCTGGCCGCTGGACATTTTTAATCGAACCAATCATCCGGATCCTGATTGGTCTGTCAGTAATATTGCCTGTCCGTGTGCTGATCCGAATTCAGAATTGCTTCGTAAGATGGTATCGCTTTTCATGTTATTTAGGAGTATACGCTTTATAGCAAATGAAGAATGGCGCCATTATGGCATTATCTAAAAAAATCAAGAATGGCCGTGTGTGTTAGTGAAGTCTGGGATCGGATGACTTTGTGCCGGGTCATTCCTTTCTTGCTCCGTGGCTGTGCAGAGCGCAAGACTGCAGAAACTGGGCGCCCAGCTTGCAGATTCCTTGGGAAACCGTGTGGCGGCATTTACCGTTCTGCCCAAGGAAGTTTCGCGAAGAGCCAAACTACATGCCCGGGATATTGGGTCGCAAAGAGCCAAATTACACGCCGGAATGGTTGGTTGGATTTGAGTTTGTACGGCCGCTGCGATGAGAATGAGAGGGCTCGTTTGGTTCTATGGTAGTTTTGGCGCCTGGATAGGTCACTCTCACGAGATCCAATGTGTGTTTTGAGGTCTAAAGTTCAAAACCGGTGGAACTTGATTTCCAATTCGATTTTGATGCTAAGATTTAGGCCCTGTTTGTTTCCGATTATAATCAGCTTATCGGTGGAAATAAGCGATAATCCCACCAAACGCCTTGATTATTTTCGCTTCTCTGGTAATCCGCTTCAGAGATTTGAACTACGAGAAGCGAGAATCGAGAAGCGAGAAAATCTTCGCTTCTCTCGGCCACGCTTAGATTATAAGCTAAGCGAAAACAAACAGGGCCTTAGTCAGTCGTACTCAGGCTTTGTTTAGTTCGCAAAAAGTTTTGAGTTTTGGTACTATAGTATTTTCGTTGTTATTTGGCGATTAATGTCCAACTATGAACTAATTATGTTTAAAAGATTTGTCTCGTCATTTACTCCATGCATATGTCCGAAGATTTGATGTGATGGGTACTGTAGAAAATTTTTTTGGAACTAAACAGGGCCTCATAAAACTTGGAAGGAACAAAGCACGTATTAGCCAGCCTATGATTTTTTTGTCTAATCATAATTTTTTAGCTTGGTGACAGATCCACCATTATTTCTTCTATCTTGGAAGATTAGTGTTGCTCAAGTTCTAGCAGAATCAAAACTTCAGATTTTGCTAAAAAAACACAATCCAAATAATCTGAATGCTAATCTTAACATGATGCTTTGGAAACACCGCAAATAAATTTTCAAGGATAAAGTTTTTTTAAAAAATATTTTTCAAGGATAAATAAAGAAGTGTAGAAAATTTTCAGTCCTAAAACCATCAGGGCCGGGTTAAGGCCGGAACCAGGCCCAGCTCATCTCGGCGGCCCGGCCCCACCCGGCCCGGCCCTCGTGCTATACACCCAAGACCTCGAAGCCATGACTCTCTCACACACACACACAACAATCCGTCGTCCTCTTCTTCGCCAGCGCCGCCGAACCCGCCACCAGCCTCCTCCCACCACCGAAGCACGCTGCCTCCCCGGAGGAGCTCTCCCCTCGCAGCCATCGCCACCGCGGTCGCCCTCGTTCCTCCCCTCCTCCGCTGCTATCGGATTGGCGGCGGAGTGGAGATCGACCCGGTCTTGGAATTTCCTTTGTTGGTAAGGAACCCTAATTTGGTCGGATGGGATTTCCATCCTCGACAACGCGCGCGAGATCGATCGACCTCAGCTGACGCGAAGGGATTGGGAAGCCGAGGTGCGGGTGCAGTTGATTTTCTAGGAAGATTGGGGTTTCAGCTCAAACCCCCATGCTCGACGCTGAGGACGACCCCGGCGGGAGATGACGAGGATCTTCGTGCAGCGCGGGGCCGCCGGCTCCTCGTCCAGCTCCGGCCGCGCGGGCTCGCAGCCAGCGCAGCAGCAGCAGCCGGCAGCTCCTGCCCGGGAGGAGGAGCTGCTGCAGCAGCCTCAGCCGCAGCAGCCGCCGGAGCTTTTGGCCTCAGATGATATAGCCGAGCATCTAAATGAGGGCAGCGAGAACAGCAGCAGCAGCATCAATAAGCCTTTGAGGCTGGATGACCCCGTTTCGGAGAGCTCGAGCTCGGCGGAGGAGAGGGCTGCAAGGGAGAAACCTCCTAAGGATGACTCTAATGTTATCAACTCCACTTTCTTGGTGGAGGAACTGATAGGGCTCCAGATTCCTGATGAGATCGAGCATGAGAATTCTGTGCCATCAGGCACTGGTTCATCACAGATGGCGGGTGCAGCATCACACCCACCGCCACCGCCAGCTCCACCTCCAAAACCATCATCTAGGAATAATGGGTTGCGGAGAATGGGGTCTGGAAGTTCAAACAGTGTGCGGATTGGATCTTCAAGAAGGCCAGTAGCTTGGCCACCAGTGGCAGCCCGGACATCTACTTCAGGTTCTCGCCCTTCTTCGCCTAGGTCACTGGTTGATGGTGAAGGATACAACAGTGCAGATGAACAGGGTCCCTGTTACGCCTCGAGTTATGATGATTCGGTATGGTTTCCAGATGTCTTGTTTTGCTTTATATACGGGTCTTACTTCCTCCTATAAGATTTATAGCAGTCTTATGTATTATGTCATCATCAATTGTGAAATGTGAAGATAGTCCTAGAGATGTTAAGTAGCCTTGTAGTTAAACAATATGCTCTTTGGTACCTTCGCTGTTTCCTATTAGTGTATGATTATTAGATGAATATGCATATCATGTGTTTTCCAACATGGTGTCAATAACACAAGCATTCTTCATGGTAGAGTTATTTTTTCTGATAATATAAGAAGACAGTAACCTTTTTGGTCAAGAAAAACCTTGTGATTTTTTTATTACAGAGTAAAAGTTTTTTCATGTACATGAGCAGATAACTTTTATATGATTGTATTTTTTGCTACTTTTCATCTAATTTATTGCATCCCAGGAAAGGGACCGCATGTTTGAGCATGACCTAAGGCGGGTGAAAGGGTTGGAAATCAGAAAGATGGCGGAAGACGGTAACTGTCTATTCAGAGCAGTTGCTGATCAAGTTTATGGAGATGCGGAAGCTTATGATATGGCTAGGCAGATGTGTGTTGATTATATGGTAGGTTGCATCTGATTATGAATAGAAATTTGTCTAGTTTTGTCTTTGTAAGGGCAATGTTGTGTTGGCAATGAGCATCATCATTTTAATTGATGAACGCAGTTATTAAGTTCTGACTTGTCTTGCTATATGCCTATATTCGACAAGCCCGCTTTCTACATCGAACTAATCTATGAACACCAAGTCCTTAAATTGGTTAGTTTTAACATAGTTTTTGACACAACTTGTATGAGCTAAATAAGTCCACTAACAATTTGAGACAACCCAATTTGCAATTAAACGGTTATGGAAATGGTTGCCACCTGTTCCATGCTTCCAGCGGGTACCAAATAATGTCTTCTGCAGTGCCGTTACTGAATGGTTATAGCTGTTTCCAGCAAAAAGTTTCGGCTACATTCAATTGCTTTTTGGCATATTATGGAATAGCATTGATTACTGTATCTTGTGAAAAAAAATGCAAAGCACTATCAAATTCTATGCGGATGCTCTGTCTTACAGAGTCCCTAGTTAAGGTACGACCTATCCATGGACTGGAATTTCCTTCCAGCGGGAAATGATCCAACGGGAATCTTTTCTGACTTTAGATTCTTGTGTTATTTGCCCACTTGTCTTCTTTGATAAATTGGCGTTTTGCGGAACGATTACGCAATCTTGTCTTTCTATGAAACCATCAGTCATTGTTGTAAAATATGGGTCTTCTAGGATTTATAGAGGACGAAATGTATTTTCGATTAAAAAGTATTTGGGGGTGCATAATACGCAATTGAGTGATGGGGGTAACTGCTAAGTGCTAACCACACTCTAGTTGTAGAACAGGGGAAACATGCGTTACCATGATTTTTCTGTTATCCGTTACTCTGTTAGCCATGCAGTTGAAACACTCATTGTCGTTTTGTATTTCTTTTCCAGGAAAGGGAACGGGATCATTTCTCTCAGTTCATTACTGAAAGTTTTACATTATACTGTAAGAGGAAAAGGAGAGATAAGGTAAGCTATTAAATATATGCTTTGCAAATTATTAGTTTCCCACCTTTTTATTAGTCCATTTTCCTTTCCCATAATTGAATCCAGCGCAGGCAATCTATTGTTATTATGAGGGGCATCTGTCGAGTTAATGTTATGAGTTGTAAAAACCTGTAGTTGTTTGGTCCACTGATTGTTGTGCTTTTCTTTTTCTTTTGCGCTTTTTTGTGCCCCTGCCAAGCATTTCCACCAATTTGAGTATCCATTTATGTTAACTATTTATACGTGCTTCCACGCAGAAAACATGAATTTTGTCCCAACATTTGAAACCTTTCTGCTGATATCAGTATTGGATATATTAAGCAATCTGTCTTTCTAACACAAACTAACAGAATAGGAAATTCTAAAAGGAGAAATTTGGCCTTGTTGCCTCTTTCACTTCAAAGTGCCATGCTGATTGGTTGTTTGATTCTTCAAGGTATATGGCAACAATGTTGAGATCCAGGCATTTGCAGAGATGTACAATCGCCCCATTCACATATATTCCTACAGTACAGGTAAACTGTGCTCAGCATTTGATGTTTTTTTATCCATGTTGATTTTTATTCTTATAATAGCTAGTGTTGACTTAACATGGTTTGCTGTTACTGCAGAGCCCATTAACATTTTCCAAGGAAGCTATAACACAGACGTTCCTCCGATTAGGTTAAGTTACCATCATGGTAATCATTATAATTCAGTGGTTGATCCCCGTCGACAGACAGTTGGGGCAGGCCTTGGATTTAGCTCCCTCAGAGGGGTACATTTTTGTTTCTCTAAACCTTTGTCTTGCATTTAGTACATACAGTTATCTGTACAGTTTTGGCCATTTTCTGGACTAATGTTTATGTTATCTTTCAAATTGATTTAATTTGTCTAGCTGGTGGCCTATTTTAATAATATTTTCTTCCCTTTTTTGTAGACCAATAATGTTGACAGGGACCAGGTGAAGGCTGCTATAAGGGCTCAGCAAGATCAGCAGATTGAGAATGTAAGCAGTGCAAGTTATTTTCATGTGCTGTTGCCATCCCAATTCCTCATAAATCAAACAGGCCTATCTGAAGCTATCTTAGAATAAGATTGCATATAAATCCCTAATGGCATATGCTTAATTCTTGTTTTGGCAATGTCAGGCACTTTTGGCCGAAGGGAGATTCTACTCTGATTTGGAGTTGACAGAAAGGGAAATAGAACGGATGGTGATGGAGGCCTCAAGGGCAGAGTATCTGGCTGAGGAGAAAAAGCTTAACATCAGAGAATCATCAACATCAGGGGCAGAACCATCATCTTCTGCTGCAAGTAAGCCCACATTTCTTGGAATTTGAGGAACTAAATATTGTCCTGCTGATCAGTTTTTATTGAGACTGGCAATGCTTTCCTCCCCTGCAGTTAGCGGGTCGTCTCGTTCGGCTACAGCAGTAGATAGAGGGAGTGATGAATGCTTTGTGCTCCCAGACACCGTGCTGACTCGCAGCATGCAGCTGCTCCTGGCAATGGGCTTCAGTTACATCCAGGTCATGGAGGCCTACAGCATATTCGGCGAGGATGTGGACTCGATGATCTGCTACCTGGTGGAGACCGGAGGCCCTGGAGCCTCCGCAGGCAGTAGCAACCGCCGTAAAGGAAAGGCTGCTGAGTGATGTGCGCACCTTCCTTGATGTGAATGTGATGGATCGGAATTGTTGGGCATAAGTCATACCGGATAATGACAGCCGTGTGAGTTGAGATGTCGGTGTACCTGCTACCTTATGGGTGATAAATAAATGGAACTCGCAAGTTGCGACTTACATCAGGTATTCTGGTGTTTGATGTGAATGGTTGTTGATGCTTTGTTGCTTGGAAAATTGCTGGGTTACCCAGGTGTCCTGTGTCCTCAGTTATCCTTGTGGGAACTGGGAAGCCGACTTGACTGCTGTGCTGGACTGGTGGTACACTCGGTCATCGATTGTCTTATGCTTTTGAGTGCATGAGTGCGTGACATATACCAGACCTAAGCTCGGTCTATTAAAAAAATGGGATGTTTCGATCATAATTTGGCCACAGTTTTGGTGCCACTTTTATTTTTGTAAGACAATTTTGGTGCCAGTGTCGCCGTATCAGTAACCTGCTATTATGAAAAAAAAAGTCTATTTTCTCTCTCTCAACTATCGCAAGTTTTTTTCTCATTCATAAAAAAACTTTCTTTTTCTCCCTGTGCAAAAGTCTTTTTTTCTCACTCAATTGAAGCAGCAAAGATGATTAAAAAATTATGAAAAATAGCATAGTGGTAGAGGAGAGCACAAAGAATCCAATTTTGCAAAGTTTGAACCTAAAGAATTTGGAACTTAAAATTTTAATAAAGAAAGAAAGAATTCAAAATTCATTGAATTTTTAAGGTATCAAGATGAGCTCCACCTTTGACAAAAATTGAACTATGTGACACATATTAGAGGTACATCACTATTCACTAGGGGATTTTGTGATTATAGGTTCTATAGCAAAATTTGAAGTTCACTATGAAGGGTTAAATTTGAGCCAAATTTTATACTTTATTTATTTATTTTCACATAATTTAAATATACTCAATTTTGCATATGTACAAATCAAAAGTGCAAATGATTGAGTAGATTTTAAATTCTATGAAAATAAATAAAAAAGACAAAATTTGGCTCAAAATTTGACCCTTCCTAAGAAACTTAAAATATTGCTACAAAGCCTATACTCACAAAAAATTCCTAATGATGACCTCTAATATGTATCACACAGTTCAAATTTCATCAAATGTGAAGCTCATATTGATGCTTTAAAAATTCAGAAGTTTGAATTCTTTCTTCCTTCAAAAATTTAAATTTAAATTTTGTTTGAGGTTGAACTTTTAAAATTTGCAAAATTAGATTCTCTATACTATCCTCTACCACTTTTTATTCACGTTTTCTATCTTAGTTGACTGAAAAGAGATAATGAAGAAAAATCTATGAAAAAAAATATAAAAACTGCTTGTAAAACTGCTGAGGGACATAAAACAGACAGCTTTAATAGTTGGGGGAGGCTGGATACTCAGTTTTGAGGAATGAAAATCAGACTTTTGCGATAGTTGAAAGGAAAAAAATTATTCTCCCACTATTATTGGGTGCGATGGTGCGCTTACAAAACCCAATCCAACGTCGCATATGCTGATATGCACATCTAGGCCCATCGCAATTACCCTGCGCATTTTATCCAAGATCTAGCCCAAGGGAGTCCGCATCATCATCCGCTCGATGGGGCCGGATTGGCGGAGCCCACATGAATGCAGCACATGGGCACACCACGCGGCCACGCCACGTGCTCATACGAGCTGGTCTCCTGCCCCTCCTCGCCTCCCGCGTCTCACAGACGCCGCGAGCGCGGCCCCAAGTCAGAACAGGAACGGCTCCGCCGTTTCGCTCGCGGTCTCGCACCATATCTCCTTTGCTCCAAGAAAAGGCGCTGCCATGGCCATGGCGGCGCTGCGCGGGGCCTCCCGCTGCCTGGCGTCAAGGGGGAGCGCCGTGGCCGCGCGGCCCGTGCTCCTGGCGCACTCGCGCGGAATCACCTACAAGCTCTTCATTGGAGGTTGGTTGCTTGATTGCTTACCTTAATTGCCCGTCTCCAGTCTCCTCCCCTCCTCACCACCGCGTCCCTCTTACGGCTTCCTTAGTCGAGCGCTCTGTTCCCTCTCGCGCATCTCGCTGCTGGAGAGAGAAGCGTACGTCTGCTGTGTGGCTCGTTCGTCGCCAGGGCCTGCGTGCCTAGTGTTCGACGGAATGTCCGTACAGGCACGGCGCCTTGACGCCGTGCTTTGATACAGCCACATAGCTAAAATAATTTTAGTACTTTCTCTGTTTGTCTGTGACGCACAGTTTAACCGAATACTACCTCCAAAGCTAATCTAGTATTCTAGTTGCAAGTTGCAACACCAAAATCGTGATAAATATGGAAGTAGTGTCGTCAAATTATGAAATCTAGTTGTATAATTCCTTACCACACAATACACAAAATCGGTATCGTGCAGTTTGAATATTGAAATGAGTGTCGGCGCATTGATTGAGTTCCTCTGCAGTGCTGCTAGGCAAGAGATTAGAGCGTCTGACTTCTGAAGAGGTGTCAGTTGTTGCTTTTTCCCCCCACCCTTATTAGTGGCACTTGATTTCAACGAAATAAATGTTTTTGGGCATTAGTTAATATATATGGTGCCACCATCTTTGATCAGATCTTGTTTATCAACAAACAACATAGGAATACCAGGTACTCCCTCTGTTTCTAAATATGCAATGTTAGGACAAGCTAATTAGTCCAAAATGTGACATATATTTAAAAGTGGAGCGGAACTATTCCCTGAATTAGGATTGTATCTCAAACTGCAGGATTAGGACATATTCAGTTGTTTTTCAAAAAAAAAAACATGTCTGTTGTTGCTTAGTTTTTTCACCATTAGTGTCTAAGAGTACATATTCAAATTATGAAAATTGAGTCATACATTTCAGTAACACGCAATGCACAAAATCAAAATCATGCAGTCTGGTTCTTGAAATGCGTGGTAGCACATTGATTGAGTGTTTGCTGCTAGGGAAGAGATTAGTGCGTCTGACTTCTGTGTAGGTATCAGTTGTCGCTTAGTTTTTTCACCACTAGTGTCTCGTGCATTTGTTTTGAAGGAAATAAATGTTTTTTGGCCATTAGTTAATGTGATGCTCCATCTATGATCAGAAGATCTTGGTTAACAACAAACAACTTAGGAATGCTAGCGTATTCGCAAATGTTTCAGTGTGTTATGCCTTAATACTCTAAGAGTACATATTCAACCCTTAAGCTGTAGGTGCAGTAGAGTTACCATATACTACTGGTCAACCAGATCGTAGTGGATTCCAACTGACAGCTTAGATATATATGGCTGTGGCTGTTAATAAGTAAAACACAACCTCCAGATTGTAGTGTTTTCCAACTGACAGCTTAGGTATATATGGCTGTGGCTATTAAAAAGTAAAACACAACCTCTATACTAAATATTCCAGAAAGGGTTGTATTTTTGTTAATCTATATGCTGATGTACTCTGAATTGTGCGCATATCCACATTGATGCCAGTTGCTAGTCGTACATGCATGCAACACATGGCTGCAGAATGTTATTCAAAAGATGAGATCTATTGAGATCAGCTGAGCTTCATTTAAGCTGAATTTCTGAGTGGGAGTTAAAGCACACACTATACACACATGAGAATCTCTGGGACTCGTGGGAAATTGTTGTTCTGTGTTCTTTATGAGAATTTTGTCTATTGCTGTTTATACCCTCGTCTGAGTCCCCTGTCCTTTTTCAGGCTTATCACAGTTTTCAACGGAAGACAGCCTAGCAGAAGCGTTCTCTCGTTACGGCCAAGTAATAGAAGGTTTATCCTCATCACTTGCAAGAGCACACTTCTGCTGCTAGTTTGATAATCATTCGGCCCGTTATCGTTAGCTGTTACACAAGCTGGTGCCTCGTGTTTGAGTGCAGCTACGATTGTCACGGATAAGGTGACCAACAGACCAAAGGGGTTTGGCTTCGTGAAGTTTGCTTCCGAGGAAGAAGCCAATAACGCGAGGGAAGAGATGAACGGCAAGGCAAGATGTTGATGGATTTGTCTACCTTCTTTGTAACTTGGAGTTGTGAATATTTCTTGTGCCATTTGGAGAGAATCTAATAGATGCAAGCTTGTGTCAGGTATTGAATGGCCGTGTGATCTACGTCGACATTGCAAAGGCCAAACCGGACCGGCGGGATGCAGATGCCAGGCCAATAGCGAGAGGCCCTCCTAAGCCAATTGGCAACGACTGAAAAAAAATGGCCTGGTGCGTAGACTCCATACTTCTGCTCTGCCCTCTCTGCTAGTCTGCTATACTAGTTCACCCCTCAGATTCGGAAGCTCTAGATATAAACTGTGTTCGGCTCGCTAGTGCTGGTGGCTGGTGCTGATTTTTTGTGAGATAAAAGTACTGCTTCTTGCTAGTGCTGGCTTTGTGTGAGAGAGAAATACTGTTGGCTGGATGCAGTGAAGATGAAGCAAACAGAGTGGTGATGTGTAATAATGTGTGATGTGTCGAGGTTTTGCGAGAATATAAATCAAGTCCATTTAATAAATATAGTACTTGTGAGATGTTTGTCCGGATCAGATGCTGTGTTTTCTTGTCATGACTCATGAGCCTCTGCTGCTGTAACGCTAGGCCACACGAGACATCTAGACGATGTTACGGGTCGCAGATGGTAGTTGCATGTGCTTCTTGTTCCTGAATCTGTTCGGGAACATGATGTTACCCCGTTGCTACTCTGTTCGGAATCAATGCTTCGCAGTACATCTGTACTTCTCTAACCTTCCCCTCACACATTCAGATCATTCGGCCCTTCTCATCGAAGTAAGATCTAACGGACTTGCTGGACGTGGAGGAAGACGTAGGAATCGCCCCTTCAGATATGAACACATGTGGCAAAGACATGAGTCCTATGTGGACTTTGTAAACCAAGCGTGGGATCCAGGTATTGGTGAATGTAATCTTTCAACAATGGCTGCATCTCTATCGGCGCTGCAATCATCCCTGCGTAGTTGGGATAGAGATGTGTTTGGGTCGGTGAGGTTGAAACTGAAGAATCTGAGGGAGGAGTTAGAGGAAGAGCGAGGACATACCCTCTACAGGGGTCCGACTGATCGAGAAAAGAGGTTGATGACGGAGCTGTCAGAAACTTTGGCGAGGGAAGAGGCTATGGAGTAACAACGATCCCGAGTGGAGTGGCTTCGGGATGGTGACAGGAATACGGGCTTTTTTCCAAGCGAGAGCGAATGCAAGGGCTCGCACGAACCGTATTTGTTCTCTGACTAAGCCCGACAGATCGTCGACTTCAGAGCAGGAGACTATGGAAGGATGGGCTGTTGAGTTTTACCAATCATTATTCACAGCCTAGGAGCAACTCCAGCCTGATCTTATATGCCAATATGTGCCAAGGAAAGTGACGGACCAAATGGTCGACTTACTGGAGCGGCCTTTCTCAGAGGATGAGGTACAAACGGCCTTGTTCCAAATGAAACCGTGCAAGTCTCCCGGGGCTGACGGCTTCACGGCTGGTTTTTTCCAGAAGCATTGGTCTCTGCTAAAGCATTCTGTCTTTGAGGCAGTCCTGGGCTTCCTTAATGGTGGTGTGATGCCTGAGGAGATAAATAAAACAGTTCTGGTTCTTATACCAAAGGTGGCACATCCACAAACACTTACTCAGTTCAGGCCGATTTCTCTGTGTAATGTGTTATATAAGATCTGCTCGAAGGCTTTGGCAAACAGACTTCGGCTCGTGATTGATGAGATAATTTCAGAGGAACAGAGTGCCTTTGTACCGGGTAGGCTCATTACAGATAATGTGCTAATTGCCTACGAATGCATTCATTATCTGAGGAACAAAAAAGGTAAATCAGGTGCCTGTGCAGTTAAACTGGACATGGCTAAAGCGTACGACCGGGTTGAGTGGAGATATCTACACGCCATCATGGTGGCGCTGGGCTTTCCACATGGATGGTGCAACCTGGTGATGAAGTGTGTGTCTTCTGTGTCCTCGGTAAGGGTAAATTGAGTCCTGTCTCCAACATTCAGACCAACGAGGGGGATTCGCCAAGGAGACCCTATCTCCCCCTACCTGTTTCTGTTGTGTTCGGAGGGCCTGACTTCTCTACTAAAGGCGAGAGGACCGCAGTACATCTCACGTGGAATCCGGGTCAGTCTACACTCGCCGTGGATCTCACATCTCCTTTTTGCTGATGACTGTTTGGTTTTTACTCAAGCAACTAAACGGGGTGCTGAAAGAATTGCAGAGATCCTTGATCTCTATAACCGTGGCTCGGGGCAACTAGTAAACAAGGATAAATCAGCTATCTTTTTCAGTGATAATTGTGATGTTTCGCAGAAAAATGAAGTCCGTGAATCTTTACAAATTGCCACAGAAGCACTGGGAGAGAAATATTTGGGGCTACCAACAGCTGTCGGTCGAGCTGTTGATGGTACTTTTAACTATGTTTCGGATCGGATAAGAAGTTTCGTATCTGGCTGGGGGGAGAATTTCTTGAGCTGTGCAGGCAGGGAGGTTTTGATCAAAGCAAATGCCCAATCAGTGCTTACTTACCCCATGAGTTGCTTCAAGTTGCCTGCCAATGTTTGTCAAAAGATGAGAACTTACATTTCAAACTATTGGTGGGGGAGTTCAGTAGACAATCATAAGATTCATTGGCAGAAATGGTCTAAGTTATCATGTCCAAAGGCTGATGGAGGAATGGGATTTCGGGATTTAACTCTTTTCAACAAGGCTATGCTCGGTAAACAAGGATGGAGACTCATGACTCGTCCTGATTCGCTCTGTGCAAGGGTAATAAAAGGAAAGTACTACCCGAATGGTGAGTTTTTGACAGCAACCAAAGAGGAAATGCTCGGAAACATGGAAAGCGATTTTATTTGGGAGAGAAGCTCTGAAATTAGGCATGATCAAGCGGATTGGACCGGGGGACACAGTTAATATCTGGACAGATAATTGGATTGTGGGGTTGGATTCTTTCAAACCTACAATTAGGTTGGAGTCGGTCTCTGTTGAACGTGTGCAAGACCTGTTCAGACCGGGTACTAGGGAGTGGGATGAGCAGCTGGTCCGCTCCTCCTTCATTTATAGAGATGCGCTGGAGATACTAAAGATCAAGCCGGGGGCCAAGATGCTTGAGGACGTGGATGCTTGGGCTTTTGAAAGAACGGGTGTTTATTCTGTTCGTTCTTGCTACCGAGCACTAAAAAAGGAACAGGAAACAACAGAATCATATGCAACCGGCAGCGCCGGCTCATCAGATGATGCGCGGTGGTGGAAGAAGCTGTGGGGTTTGAAAATCCCGCCAAAAGTTAGGGTGTTTTGGTGGAGGGCAGTACATGGCTACCTTCCTACCAAGGGTGAACTAAAAAGGAGACATGTTGCCAGCGAAGATCATTGCGAAACCTGTGGAGAACCGGGTGAGACTCTGTACCATATTGCATTGCAATGTTCTTATGCGGTGCAATTCTGGAAAGCTGTGAAGGAAATTACTGGATGTAAGTTACCTCCACTTCATCCAGCGACATGGACTAGAGACCTGTTGGCATCTGATATATGTGTGCAAAAGGATGCTGCTCTCATTATTTGTGGAGTTTGGTCTCTCTGGACAGGACGGAATGCGCGGCGTCATGGGAGAACACGCTGGAGTCCGGGTGCGGCAGTAAGACATGTGGCTTCCATGGTGGAGGACCTCCTGTGCCTTGAAGTCCCGGCAGTTAAACTGACAAGGGTGCCGGGCCGCTGGGCCAAACCGCAGGAGAATTGGATCAAGGTGAACACTGATTCGGCTTTCCATGTTTCTTCCGTGACCGGGGCAGGGGGCGTTGTGATCAGAGACTCGGATGGTCGCCTTCTTTCAGCAGCAGCTCGTTTATACTCGCATATCCCTGACGCTCTGACTGGGGAAGCATTGGCAGCACGAGATGGCTTGCAGCTAGCTGGAGAGCAAGGACATGCAAATGTTATCCTGGAGGTAGATAACTTGGTGTTGGTAAATCTGCTACGTTCTGAAGACGGCGGTCGCAGCGTCATTTCAGGACTCTGGCAGGAGATCCGAGAGCTAGGTAGGGATTTCAGCGGTTTCAAACTCTTGCATGTAAACAGGGAAGGCAACGTGGCGGCTCATGTATGTGCAAGCTTGCCCACGGAGTCAAATCCTGAGTTCTTTTGGTCGGACAGCTTCCCGACTAGGTTAGAGGAAGCTATCCAGAATGATTGTAACCCCTCTTGATTATTAAAGCTCTTGTGTTGTGCTCAAAAAAAAAACCTTGGCCGTGTTTGGTTGAGAGCATGAAATTTTTTTCAAAAAAGACGAGTACTAAACGAAGTTTATTTGCGAAATCTTTTCACGGATGGGTGTAATTTTTCGAGATGAATCTAATGACGGTAATTAATCTATAATTTGCTACAGTGATGCTACAGTAATCATGATCTAATCATGCGGTCAAATGACTCATTAGTTTGGTCTCGCGAATTTACCAGAGGTCCTGCAGGTGGTTTTGTAATTAGACTTTATTTAATACTCTAAATTAGTGGTCAAAGATGAAAAAAAAATTCGCAAAATTTTTTCCATCTGATTCCTGGAAATTCTTTCATCCTGGCGGACCTAATCCCCGAGTCGAAGTTGGAACGGTTTTTTTTTATATTTTGGAAGGATGTTGGGAACAGTACTTGATTCTTCGAAAATACTGAAAGATAATAATGCACTCAACGGCAGATATTTTCTCCTGTTTTGTTGTCACATTGTTTGTTAAAGGAAAACGACGCACATCAGTGCAGAGGACATGATGTTGTCCAGTTCCTCACTGTTACTACCAGGACGGAAAAAAAAAGCGTTACGGAAAAGATTAGTGGTCGATGTTGTACGCTAATGACAACTTTAGTGCACCTGACGGCTGATCAGCAGAGTAGCACTACATTTTATTGCGCCAGTTCGTCAGCGTCAAAAAAAAAGCAAAAAAAAAAGAACAGGACTGCAGTTGTCCGTCCGGGCGGCCTGCAGGCAGGCGCCGATCAGTGATCACCGGAGCGCGACCGCGGCGAGGAAGGTGAGCACGACGGCGGCGCTGGCGGCGGAGCAGCACAGGTCCACGAGTGCCTCGCGCCGCGCCTTGCTCTCCTTCCTCCCCTTCTTGCGCCTCACGAACTCGTGGTACCGCCTCTTGGCCTCCTCCGGCTCCCGCTCCCCTCCCCTCCTGGGCGCCTCCATCGCCGCGGCGAGGAGCCGCAGCGTGCCCTCGCCGCTGACGGCGGCGCCGTCGGCGTCCTCGACGGCGAGGGCGACCTCAGCGACGTGGCCGGAGCCCTCGGCGCAGGCCACGGTGGCCTCGAACTTGCACCCGCCCAGCACGACCGCGAAGCGCACCAGCGTCTCGCTCGTGTACCAGTGCCGGTCCACGGCCACCGGACGCCGGCTGGAGACGTTCACCGCCCGGCCCCGCGCCGGGTCCGCGACCACCCAGCTGAGCTCCAGCTCCGCGGGCGCGGGCGCCGCGGACGCCGGCGCCGGCGGCCTCTTGCGCTCGACGGCCTCGACGCGGAACGGGGAGCCGAGGAACCACGGCGACGACGCGGGCGTCGCCACCACGCGGGACAGCAGCGGCGCGCCCCCGCAGCAGACGTCCACCGCGGAGACCAGCTCCCCGGCGGGGACGGGCAGGTGGAGCTCGCCAGCGAGCGCCGCGGCTTCCGGGGACGGGAACGGGAAGGCGTCGGCGAAGAGGCGGCGCGGCGGGATCGCGGCGGCGAGGAGGCGGGCGCCCGGGCCCGGCAGCGCGAGCGACGGCCACTCGGCGAGGCAGAGCGCGCGCCACGTCTCCGGGTCCGCGGCGAGCGCGCGGAGCCCCGCCGTGGCGCAGCTGGCGGCGGCCAGCGACCGCCCGTCCAGGCGCCGCAGCGCGCAGCCCAGCACGTCGGCGTGCAGCAGGTCCTCTACCGTGGCGGCCGCCATGCTTGCGCCCCCACTTGCGACCCTCTTCTGCTTGGAGCAACAAGTGAAGTAAAACTCTGGCTGGCCTCTCTCAGTCTCTGACGACGAGATGACACCGGCGCTTTAGCCGCGCGCGTGCTATATATAGACCCCGGTCAATGGCAGCCCATCGCGTCGCTGCATTTACTGCTACTGCTGCTGCTGGGCCCCGGCGCGACGGCCGGTGCAGTGCAGCAGCGTGATATTTTTACCCTGGCGTGTCGCGTGCCTGCCGACCTGCCGTGGCGTCGACGGGAACCGGTCGCGGCCGGGGTGGGGGCGACGTGGGACCAGGTTAACCAAACCGGTGGAACCGATCAGGTTTGACCGGTTACCGATCAAATCGGTTCGGCCCGGTTTTTGATTTAGACCGATATCAAATCGATCCAAATTCAAAATTCAAATTTAAATTTAAAAAATGAAAAAAAATCCAAAAAAATTCCTAAAAATACTTCAAGGTGCGACGAATATAATGGTGTCAAATTTTCTCAAAAATTCGTTCATTTAATATAGTTTGCGGGGATTTGAAATTAAATCAAAAAAGAAAAAGAAAAAAATAGGCCGGCCCATTAAGGCCACCACATATGGCAACCGGTCAAATCGGAGAACCACTTTTACACCGTCGGATTTTTTGGTTAAAATACCGGTAAACTGGTTAAACCGGTCGGTATACCGGTCGCAACCGTTTACACATGCGATTTTGAATTTGGATTTAAATTCAACCAGTTTCCACCGGTTTCCGATCAAACCGGTCTGCTAAACCGCTATCGAAGGGCGGCGGTTTGACCGGACCGGTCGGGATAATTAATCTTGCGCGGGACGTGTGGGTGCGGCGGGGGGCGCACTCGCGGCTCACGGGCTCTGACGTGCAGCGCCCCCGCACTGGGGGTGGGGCCGCGCGTTCCCCCGCTGGCGCTCGGGGCTCGCCGTCCTCCTCCCGCACACACGCCCGGCGAGGGTACTACCTGCTGGCCGTGCGTGGGGCGGGGGCGCGCCCGCCTCGTGGTCGTGTGTCGCGCGTTCTCACCGTGCGGAGCTATGACCATGGTTAACCAAACCGGTGGGAACCGGTCCGGTTTGATCGGTTACAGTCAAACCGGTCCGGCCCGGTTTCGATTTGGGCCGGTAATTCAAAATTCAAATTTGAATTCAAAAAAATTAAAAATTCCCAAAAAATTTATAAAATACTTCAAGGTGCGACGAATGTTGTCGTGGTGTGGTAAACCACAGTCGGGTGGCGGAATGCACCCGCTTAAGCCCAGAGGGAGAGTACTCGGGGGTTAGCTAGGACTAGTTCGATCTCGCTGGAAGAACACGATGAACACAATAGCTTTAGAGTGGTTCGGGCCGCCGGAGCGTGATACCCTTCGTCCACTATGTGTTGTATTACGTGTATTCCCTTCGACTCGAGAGAGTCTGAGAGAGCTTGTGTGTCTAGTGCTCAGTCCAGTGTGTCCCTGGCGTTAGCTGAGTCCTAGCGGGCGTGCTCTCCCTTTTATATGTCTAAGGGGAGCACATACACTGAGCAGGGCCCCGACATGTGGACCCGGCGATGTATTATAAACTACACTTTGTCCTTCAATGCCTCAAATCTGGAGATCTTGTCGTCGGCTTCTGTGCGTAGCTTCTGACCAGGGATGGTCTTGAGCTGTCCTGTCAGAGTAGAGTCTAGCCTCTGAAGCCGCGCGTCGAGATCATGATGAAGCGCCGAACCACTGACTCAGTCCACTGTAGCAGCGTGCACTGTTGCTCCAGTCATAGCTGGTCATCATGACTCGTCGCCCATGCGCGCGGCACTGAGTCTTTAATGCTTGCCTTGGTAACTGACGAGCCGCCTCGGTAACTGGCGATCCACAGTGTAGACTGACAAAAGCTGCCCCGTGCCCAGAGGCACCAAAGCCCGCCTCAACCACTCGCACTTAATGCCGGTGGGTGGGGGAGCTTCCAGCGGAAGGCTTGCGCCCGCGCCCGCGTCTGTGTTACACGAGGCGGCTCCGGACCCCTCCCGAGCAGCTAGCTGAGCCGAGAGCTCACGGGGTCCGGATAGGCACGTGGAGGTCCCGGACCCATCTGCGGGAGTCCGGATGGCACATGGAGTTCCCGGACCCACCTGCGGGGGTCCGGGTCCGCGGCCACAGGTGCTGAGCATTTCCACCTCTGGGACACGTGGTGACACCGGACCCGTCCCCGAGCGGGAAGCGGGTCCGGAACCGTTGGTCCGGTGAGATGGAGTCGGACCCCAGGGGTCCGGCTGCTCAGCTCCTTAGGGCGTAGTTACGGATAACTACGCGAGTTTTGGCACAGTAGGAGTGGGTACCCCAGTTGCAGGGTACCGACAGAGGCCCCCGGGCCCGCCTCGGGAGAGGCAACGAACCCGCAGGTGGGGCCACTACTATGAGCAACTTGGCTACTTCTGGCGCTCAGCGGTGCGCGCCGCAAGGGTCTTATCCTGCGTCGTCCATCCTTTGGGTCACCTGCTGCATCATCACGTTTGGACCTACACATGACTCAAGGTAGATGCTTAGTAGCGTGCCCACGGGTCTTAAATTCTGTTGGCTGTAATCCTTTGAGATAGACAGCTAGATTCAGTAAACGGAGCTCAAGGGGTAGTCCTTTAGGTTAAGAGAAAGTCCGGACCTCCAGGTTCCCAGTCCTAGGTACTATGGCACTCATTCACAGGAGGTGGTGCGTGCAGGCTTAGGGTACGGAACCAGACTAAGCGGCTATACGGCCCCGGACCTCCCCGGAGAATGAGTGCGCTTCCCTGAACCTGCAGGTTCCCAGGGGTCCGAACCCTTCTCTTCCATGAGGGGTCTCGAGCTAAGTTACTAACTAGCCAACCCAATTCGGACCACAATCACCGCACAAGAGTATGAAGCCACGTGGGGGTTAGCGCAAACAGAATGCGTAGATTGAAATTAGAATGTAACATCCTTAGAGGCGAACTGAGAATAAACTCTTCCTTTTATAACTAGATGTACATGAGATGTGCGATGTAAGCCAGAACACGGGTTTATGAGGCCGGAGCTGTCCGGACCTCCGGGCCCCCAGTCTTTGGTACTACGGTACTCGTCCTAGGGAGGTAGAGCATGCAGGCTTAGGCTACGAAACCAGGCTAAGCGGCTTCACGGCTCCGGACCTCCCCGAGGGGTGAGTATCCTTCCCTGAACCTGGTTCGCAGAGGTCCGGACCCCTCCACGGGGGAGGCTCACCGGACTGGACCCCACGGAAGTACTATCTAGTTACAAAGGAAAATGTTTTATTCCCTACTGGGCCTCTAAGGGTAGGACTTACAGAGATGTAGAGTCGGGGGTGCGACCGGAGTCGGCTTTCCGCCGGAGAGAGCCACCATAGTCGGCTTAGTGCGACCGGAGTAGGTTTTCCGCCGGAGCGGGCTTGGTGCGACCGGAGTCGGTTTTCCGTCGGAGCGGGCTTCCTCAAATGAGTGAGGTATGCTGCGAGCTGGGATTTGTCGCTCCGCCGCTCGCAGCTTGTGAGGGGGCCCTTGACGGGCGCCCTGACTCTTACCGACGTGCAGCGCGCGCCGCTGCCGACGGTGGCTGCTCCACGGGCACAGTTGCCTCTGGGGCAGGAAGGCGAGATGCGTGTGGCGCGGATGACGCCACACCCTCCGTCATCTCCACGTCGTCGTCGTGGTGGAAGTGCTCAACCACCCGAACCATGGAGACGAGCAAGAGATGAACTAAGACCAACTAAACTCCCCTACCTGGCGCGCCAAATGTCGTGGTGTGGTAAACCACAGTCGGGTGGCGGAATGCACCCGTCTAAGCCCAGAGGGAGAGTACTCGGGGGTTAGCTAGGACTAGTTCGATCTCGCTGGAAGAACACGATGAACACAATAGCTTTAGAGTGGTTCGGGCCGCCGGAACGTGATACCCTACGTCCACTGTGTGTTGTATTGCGTGTATTCCCTTCGACTCGAGAGAGTCTGAGAGAGCTTGTGTGTCTAGTGCTCAGTCTAGTGTGTCCCTGGCGTTAGCTGAGTCCTAGCGGGCATGCTCTCCCTTTTATATGTCCAAGGGGAGCACGTATACTGAGCGGGGCCCCGACATGTGGACCCGGCGATGTATTATAAACTACACTTTGACCTTAAATACCTCAGATCCGGAGATCTTGTCGTCGGCTTCCGTGCGTAGCTTCTGACCAGGGATGGTCATGAGCTGTCCTGTCAGAGTAGAGTCTAGCCTCTGCAGCCGCGCGTCGAGGTCAAGATGAAGCGCCGAACTACTGACTCAATCCATTATAGCAGCGTGCACTGTTGCTCCAGTCAGTAGCTGGTCATCATAACTCGTCGCCCATGCGCGCGGCGCTGAGTCTTTAATGCTTGCCTTGGTAACTGACGAGCCGCCTCGGTAACTGGCGATCCACAGTGTAGACTGACAAAAGCTGCCCCGTGCACAGAGACAGCAAAGCCCGCCTCAACCACTCGCACTTAATGCCGGTGGGTGAGGGAGCTTCCAGCGGAAGGCTTGCGCCCGCGCCCGCGTCTGTGTGACACGTGACGGCTCCGGACCCCTCCCGAGCAGCTAGCTGAGTCGAGAGCTCACGGGGGTCCGGATAGCCACGTGGAGGTCCCGGACCCATCTGCGGGAGTCCAGATGGCACATTGAGGTCCCGGACCCACCTGCGGGGGTCCGGGTCCGCGGCCACAGGTGCTGAGCATTTCCACCTCTGGGACACGTGGTGACACCGGACCCGTCCCCGAGCGGGAAGCGGGTCCGGAACCGTTGGTCCGGGGGGATGGAGTCGGACCCAGAGGTCCGGCTGCTCAGCTCCTTAGTGCGTAGTTATGGATAACTACGCGAGTCTTGCCACAGTAGGAGTGGGTACCCCAGTTGCAGGGTACTGACAAATCTAATGGTGTCAAATTTTCTCAAAAATTCGTTCATTTAGTATAGTTTGCGGGGATGTGAAATTAAACAAAAAAAATATGCATACAAAAGTATACAAATATAATGTAAAAGTAGTACAAAATATGGTTGGAGGGCTCATTTAGGCTAAAATATGTTATACAAATATTAATTTAGTATACTTTACGGGCATTTGAATTTAAACCAAAAAAGAAAAAATTTGAATTTAGCGGGTTACCAGTCAAACAGGCCGGGAAACCGGTTAAACCGGCCGGTAAGCCTGTCGGAACCGGTTGAATATGCGATTTTGAATTTGATCGGTTTCCACCGATTTCCGGTCAAATCAGCCCGGTAAACCGCTACCGGACCACGCCGATTTCACCGGACCGGTGGGTTTATTTAACCCTGCTATGACACGCGTAATTGCAGGTGTGCCGTGAGCCATCGCCGGTCACCGGGGGGGCGTAATTGCGCTAGTAGGCCGTCGTTTTCGCGACCGGCCGGCGACCGTCCTGCAGCGTTCTCTGGAGGCAAGTGCTATGCCCGCCCCCTTTTTTCAAAAAAAAATAAAGTTGCTGTACCGGCCGTTTAGGAGGAGGAGGAGGTCTCCGGCCAATCTACTGTGCTTATCGCGGGCCAAAGTGCTCAACTAGCTTGCACGCTTTGAAAGGGCGAATTAATATCGACATGGTCGACGCTTGTGCTTCGCAGGGTTAACCATTTCATTTTCCGGTCAAATCCCGGTGTTTAGCGAAAACGGAATTCCGTTCCGAAATTTCGGTAAATTTTGGCGAATTTCGTTGAATTTCGGTCGAAATTTGTTAAATTTTGAATTTGAAAACGAAATATACCGAAAAATACTGAAATTTCGGATCCCGGTAACTAGCGGAAACGAAAAATTTTCCGAAATTTCGGCGAAATTTCGCCGAAATTATTAACCCTGGTGCTTCGTGTCGACGTGCATGCTGCTCTCCCCCGGCCACGTGACGAGTAGCTTGGGTGCTGGCGGGACCCCCCGGGGTACTGTACGGTTCGCGTACGGTACGATCCAATCTCGAACGGAGTTTATGCATCCAGGCCGTGTTTGGTTACAGGTCTTGTCAAGATTTCACAAAACAACGAATTTTCGCATGGAGTATTAAATGAAGTCTATTTGTAAAATTTTTTTAGAAATGTGTGTAAATTTTCGAGACGAATCTAATGAGCCAAGTTTCATTATGATTGGCTACAGTGATGCTACAGTGACCGCGCTCAATCATCCTCTAATCGTGCGGTCAAAGGCTTCATTAGTTAGAGGAACTGCTACAGTACCATAGTTGTGGAGGTAATTTTGTAATTAGACTTTATTTAATACCCCTAATTAGTGGTCAAAGCATCGTTTCTCTCTCATCAATATATTTTCACCCCATATCCGATCGAATCCTGTTGGTTTCGACGAGTTATGCATCACATACCATTTTGTTCGGCTGGCTTGTCAGCCAACTAATCAGCAGTACATCAATTATTAGTTACTATCCAATCAGTAGTATTTTTCTTTCAGAACAAATCAGCACAAACTACCAGCCACAGTCAGCCAAACAGAGTGTAGCTGTCAACTCCGAATCCTGTTGGTTTTCGCAAGTTATGCATCACATACCACTTTGTTCGGCTGGCTTGTCAGCCAACCAACCAGCGGTGCTTTTCTCTCATATCAAATCAGCATCAGCCATTAGTCACCAGCTAACCAACAATACTTTTCTCTCAGAACAAATCAGTACCAGCCACCAGCCACAGCCAGCCGAACAGAATGTAGCTGTCAGACTCCGAATCCTGTTGGTTTCCACGAGTTATGCATCACATAGCACTCTGTTCGGTTAGCTTGTCAGCCAACCAACCAGCAGTATTTTTGTCTCATACCAAATCAACACCAACCATTAGTCACCAGCCAGCCAGCAATATTTTTCTCTCAGAACAAATCAGCACCAGCCACCAACCACAACCAGCCAAACAAACAGAGTGTAGCTGTTAGACTCCGAATGGAGGATTCATTATCAGTTCAGTGTCGTCAGAGCCGGATCAGATGCGGGGCTCAGTGTCATTCGAGAAATCTGGACTAGCATTACCGACTGCATTGCCGTTGTTTTTGTCGTGACAAGGTCTGGAACCAAACACCTTCAAGTTCCTGTATTGTGTGATTATCATCGTTTCTATTGAACCCTCACTCTGTTCGCTGCAACCAGTCAATAGTATTTTTCTTTTACACCAAATCAACACCAGCCACCAGCCACAAGTAGCCAGTAGTACTTTTCTCTCACAACAAATCAGCACGAGTCTCGCTAATTTACGGTTGACCGTAGGGAGCGGCTCCCAACGGTCGATCTCCCGACCGTTTCTTTTTTCTATTTTTAGTAATTCTTTTGTCATTTTCCGATTTTGGAAAAAAATTTGTAAGAGAAATTTTGGAGAGAAACAAAAAAAAATTTACATTCAGAACAAAAAAAATTAGTAAAAAAATTTGCATCCGAGAAACAAAAAATACTTATAGAAAAAAAATTACATCAAAATCAAAAGACAAAAATGTTTTTGGTAAAAAAAATTTCAACAGAAAAAATTTTACATAAAAAAATTAAAAAATTAAAAAAACTCAGGTAAAAAACTTGTATCAGAAAAAATAAAAAGAAAAGAAAAGAAAAACTAGTGAAGGCGACGGCGGATCCGCCGTCGCCGGCCGCCGCACGCCGCTCCCCCGCTACCGCCGTCACAGATCTAGCGTCGCCGGCCGCTCCACAGCTGCCGCCGCCGCGGATCCGGCGCCGCTTCCCCCGCCGCGCGCCGCTCGCACGCTCCGCCACCGCGGCCCCGCCCGGGAGCACCGCTCCGGCGCGGATCCGGCGCCGCTTTCCCCGCCGCGCGCCGCTCGCACGCTCCGCCACCGCGGCCCCACCCGGGAGCACCGCTCCGGCGCGGATCTGGCGCCGCTGCAGAGCCGGCCGCCGTGCCGCCGGAGGGAGGCAGGAGGGGCGGCGCGCGGAGGTTGGGGAGGCCGCGGCGGGGGCGGCCGGGCCCAGGCGGCATGCTGCGGGGACGGCCGAGCCCAGGCGGCGGGCGGCGCGGAGGAGAAGTGAAGAGAAGAAAAAAAGGAAGAGGAGAAGGAGCAGCGTCGGTGGAGTCGACCATGAGTTTAGAAACTCACGGTTGACTGTAGATTCAGCATTTCGAATCACTCACCAGTCACCGGGCACAGCATAGCGAACGGAGTGAGGGCTGAAACAAGCTGTGGTGTGTGCAGCGGATCCTGGCTGCAGCAGTCTCTGCCAGGGCTGGCAGAGGAACAGGAACTGGAGATTGGTCAAACCTCTTACCAATTGGTTCCAGATTTGCCTGGCAATAATTTTTTTTCCTGAAAATACGCCTGGGCCTGGCACTGGCAATAATAAAAAGAGGAAATAATTATTCAGATTAGTTGAGGCCTCAGGATGGCATAAAAAGAGGAAACAGTAAAACAGTCTTGGGTCACTGGGAACGTCTTTGTCTAGGGGTAGCGCACTGCTGCCTTAATGGAGTCCGGTGCCCTTGCCGCCCATCACGGGTTCCCTAATCCTGGCATCAGAGGCCCGGGGGGGGGGGGGGGGGGGGGGGCGAAGCCGAATGCTTCTAGAAAGCCAACCAAGTGTATCGACGGGCACAGATGGTCCCACACCAACTGCAGGATGCTACTCCCCGGACGCGCGTGGCGCCGTTCCGTGCATACACGGCTTGCTGTGGCCCTGTGTGCATGCACGAACAGATCTGTGACAGCAGTGCACATTGCTTGCCAAGATACAGTACATAGCTGCTGGTGATTTTGATACTGCTAGCTGCAGGGCTCCGTGAGCTGAAGGGAAGGACCGGTGGATCACCGCATTCTGAGTTGACGAGCTGGTTAGCGGGAGCAATCTGCGCTTGCTCCTCCTTTGTTTCCTGTCTGAATCAGGGTTGGTTGGTGCGCCTTGGCGCTTGCTCGTAGCTTTCAGCCGGGAGCAATCTCGCGTAAGTGGTGCCGGCCGTCATGGAAGAAACGTCTCGACGTACATCCACGGGTGAAAATCTCTGCACCTTGTTTCTCCTCCGTCGTCAGGAATCATGGGAGCTCCGCAATCGGACAGCGGAACGCCGCTTAATCACGACTCGCGCAGCTACCTGCAGGACAGGGACGTCGTCAGGCTTAGGCCAAGAGACCCACGGCACTCTACGGTGTGGAAGAACTCTCGCAGGTCGCCATTGCGGCAGGAAAAGAGCAGCTGGACCCTAGTGCGCAAGTGTACGTAGTGCCTCTCTTCTGCACTCTTCGCTACAATCCTTTATTAGCCGCCCCCAGCTCTTGTTTGTAATTTTGTATGCTGCGTTCGGCGACACAGAAGAAGCTCTCAGCTCAGGCCGTGCCCGTCCATGTCCGGCAAGCTGCACTGGTTCGTCCATCCTTTCCTTGGCGAAAAGGAAGGGACCCGCCACGGAATTTGGGAGGAAAATCGCGTTGGAACTTGGACGCGAGCGGGAGTGCGCACCAGCTATCGAAAGGACATGTCCGAGCGAAGAATCCAAGCGCGGACAGCTTGGAATGCATGTCTGGCCTGCCGCGCAGGTCGGCACGCGCGACCGGTTGGCGATTGGCTCGCGGGTTTCTCGATCTCCCATCAAGTGGCAAGGGTTCGCTAGGGCTCTGTGCCGGCCGCGAGCAGCACAGGACGCTGCGCCTGTGCGCGGGCATGGACGCATCCGGAATCCTCGATCTGAAGTTCTGAACTTGCTGTGCATTGTTCTGTTTGCCATCAGTTACCGTGCCGTGCGACGAGGAATTTGCGTGCGGGTGGCCGGGTGGGTGCCGAGAGGCCGTCGAGTTCCAGATGAACTCTTCCGCCAAGTGGTATACAGACGGGATCTTTTTTCCTTTCAATCTCCTTTTACCAACCGCATAGGAACAGGATCTGATGATCATTCTCGTTGTGTCGCGCGGACTGAGCCATAGCTCAGATGGTAGGTCTCACCCTGCTAATGGATTGAAAACCAAACTATATCCACATCAATATATTTTTATTATGAAAATTAATATTATTGACAACCCTCCAAATCACTATCACCACAAACCAATCCAATCCAAACATTTCAGCTCATGATGTAATAAACTATTAGCCAAACTATGGTTACAACCCAATAAGAACCCATTTCCGAAAAAATAAATTATAATGCAGATTTTGCCACAGCGTTTTGCACAAAATAGCTGTTAGTTATAACGAGTTATCTCCAATAAATTTTAGTCAATTTCGATAAAATTTTATAGTGTGAACGCGAGGTTTTATTTCTAGGGTACGGCTCTTGGCATGGGATCCACGTGTAATTCTAGCCACGCTGTTTTGTACAGAGTAGCTGCTAGTCATACCGAGCCATCTCCAATAAATTTCAGTCAATTTCGATAAAATTTTATAGTGTGAACACGGGGTTTTATTTTTAGGGTCCGGCTCTTGACGTGGGACCCACGTGTAATTCAGGCCACGCTACTTTGCACAGAATAACTCCTAGTCATACTAATTCATCTCCAACAAATTTCAGTCAATTTTGATAAAATTTTATAGTGTGAACGCGCGGTTCTATTTCTAGGGTCCGGCTCTTGACGTGGGACCCACGTGTAATTCTAGTCACGTTGCTTTGCACAGAAACGCTGCTAGTCATACTGAGCCATCTCCAATAAATTTCAGTCAATTTCGATAAAATTTTATAGTGTGAACGCGAGATTTTATTTTTAGGGTCCGGCTCTTGACGTGGGACCCACGTGTAATTCAGACCACGCTGCTTTGCACAGAGTAGCTCCTAGTCATACTAAGTCATCTCCAATAAATTTCAGTCAATTTCGATAAAATTTTATAATGTGAACGCGAGATTTTATTTTTAAGATCCGGCTCTTATGGAATTGACATTTATATATAATCATACTGTTTTGCATAAAGAATCCATTTCAATCCACCATAATCCACTCCAATCCATATTTATATAGAACCCACTCCACTCCACCCCATTAGATAATATAACTTATTTAAACTCACTCAAACACAATCCATATTAAAATTCAATCCATTAAACTCATTTCAATCCAAACCATTAGCAGGGTGAGGTAGATCCTCCCGTTGAGGACGCTGCCCAACCAGGCTTAACCCGGCGCGCCGCACAATAAAATTTTTCTCACTAGCCAAAGTCAGAGTTTGGGGGTTTCCACGGCCGGTTGCCGCAAGACTTTCTTTTGAAAAATGGTGGGGCCGCTATACCCCAGCTGCACTTTTTTTATATTCTCGTTGCGACGCAGAGAGCAACAACGTTAATCACGTCATGAATTCGGTAAGCGTGCAAGGACAGTAATCGTAGCGCACTTGAAGGTTGGCCAGTTGCCTCCGTCGGACCAAATGTGCTATTTTCAAGCAAAGACATCTGCTACATCGAAAATATATATAGATACAATATTGAAAATATGTAGGAAAAAACTAAATATGTTGTTTCACTCTCGAATGCAAAAATTTCCGCCGCAACATGAACATCATGTTTCATGCAATATTTACCGTGAAACATGCAGAAAATAATAGTTGTAATATCAAATATCAACTATTGAAACATATGTCGTGGCGTCCGATTTTTCTTCTTATCCGGACGTGTGTGTTTTAGCATTTCCGTTTTTTTTTACGCGCCAGAATATTACAGCCCGAGAGCCCAGCCCATCCCAGTCCGGGTCCGTCACTTGCTGCAAACCAAAAGCATCGCAAAGGCCCCCGTCTGGTCACTAATTCCGGCCTACAAAGCCCACCATCTCCGTGAAAAGAGGCCCACGATCGGCTCCACGCACACAACATAATATCTAATCCCCCCTCAAAAAAATATAATATCTTATCCGGACATTATCCAAGTGGAGCGCTCCGATAGGTCCCCCGCCCAGCCTTGAATCTATTCCATCCACTGCAAGTGATCCACGTCAGCCGGGCCCCCACAACAATCCGCGCGGGCTCATCTCCGCCTCTCGACCGGCTCCGGCGATCCGCCCGCCTCTGCGGCCGCCCGCCACAAAATAAGAGCGCGTCGGCCGCCCGACGCCGCACCCGCAACGCGAACTCGAGAGAGATCGACATGGCCGCCGCCGCCGCCGTCTCCGGCCTCGCCGGCGCCGCCCTCGCCAGCCGGCCGGCATTCTCCACCAGTATGAGTCTTAACTGCCGGCCGTTTAATTTCCTTAGCTTGCGCTGCAGCTGAAGGACCGTAAAATGTTGAGGTTATCGTCCATTAGAGAGTAATGTGTAATGCTCGATCGATCGTCGCGTCGCAGGCTTCGTGCGGGGCGGCCGGGTGTCGGCGAGGAACCCGCTGATGACGAGGAACCTGGAGAGGAACGGCAGGATCACCTGCATGACGTGAGTTCTTCCTGGCTTACTTATTAATTGGGCTTCGCTTTGTCGGCCAATTAAGAGTAGCGGTGGCCGGGCTCTGTGAAATGAAATCGTTGCTGAAAATCCGTGCTGCTTGTTGTCGTCTGCAGGTTCCCCCGGGACTGGCTGCGGAGGGACCTGAGCGTGATCGGCTTCGGGCTCATCGGGTGGATCGGCCCCTCCAGCGTCCCGGTCATCAACGGCAACAGCCTCACGGGGCTCTTCTTCTCCAGCATCGGCCAGGAGCTCGCCCACTTCCCCACGCCCCCGCCCGTCACCTCCCAGTTCTGGTGAGAGATCGATCGAGACTCACACCACTCGCTCGCTCGCACGGTGATCCGCTTGCTTGTCGGCCACTGCCCGCGTGTATAGCGGCAGCATGCGTTGACGAAATTAACTAACTGCAACTGACAGAGACGAACACGAACTCGCTGCAGGCTGTGGCTGGTGACGTGGCACCTGGGTCTGTTCATCGTGCTCACCTTCGGCCAGATCGGCTTCAAGGGCAGGACCGAGGACTACTTCGAGAAGTGAGAAGAAGCAAGCGGCTGAGCTCGATCTCGATCTGCTGCCCGCATTCCAACTTTGCTTTGCATAGGGCTCTGATCGATTTGGCTGAATTTATGTGTGGTGCTGCTTTTATGATGAGCTCAATGTACATCAATCGCCCCCCCTCCACGCTTGTGTTTAATTCGATGGATCTAGCTGCTAGTATATCGTAACTGGGAAAAATCTTTACGAATTTAATTTATGCGACAGAAATAATGATAGAGAAATGTTCAGACAATTCGAATTACAAGATGTGCAAACCAGACAGGCTGCGGCGAATGATGGCAACAAGTGGGTATACTAAATTTGTGGATTTTGCGAAACTTGTCTTAGTCCTACCAAATGATTATATTTTTTTGGAAAAGTCCAATTTTTACTCTTGAACTATCGCAAAAGTCTGATTTTCAACTTTCAACTACGAAATCGGACAACATAGGTCATCCAACTGTCAAAACCGGACAAATTTGGCCCTTGGGTGGTTTTGAAGGTGGTTTTGCATTTTCTAAAAAATTCAAATAAATCTAATTAGATCTAAAAAATCAAAACTAATTCACTTTAAATCAGAAAAATATAAAACTAGTACCAATTTTTTTTAAAAAAATGTAACCTATCTATTATTGCTCCATTCGAATCTTAGTTATTAAAAATTTTAGGCATAACTATAAGTAACCAAATATTATGAACATAAAAATTTAGATCTGAATAGCTCACAAGTCATGTGACAATAGATAGGTTACATTTTTAGAAAACTTTTGATACCCATTTCATATTTTTTTTGACTTAAAATGAATTATTTTATAAAATTTTTAGTTTAAAATTGAATATTTTTAATTCTCACAAAATAAAAAACCACCCAGGGGCCATATTTGCCCGATTTTGACAGTTGAATGAACTATGTTGTCCTAGTTAAAGGTTGAAAATCGGACTTTTGCGATAGTTGGAGGGTTTTTTTTTGTACAACGCATATCTTTGCTGAGATACACCCACTTCCTAATTTTTTATCTATGCTTGACATTAGGTGAATCTATAAGCGACAGAATAGCATCCAATAACCTTCAAATGAACTTGGTCCTGTTTAGTTGGTGAAAAGTTGCTGGTTTTGGTACTGTAACATATTTCGTTGTTACTTGACAAATAATGTCCAATCATGAACTAATTAGACTTAAAAGATTCATTTCGTGCTAATTAGTTAAACTGTGTAATTAGTTATTTTTTTCAACTGCATTTAATATTTCATGCATGTGTCCGAACATTCGATGTGACAGGTACTGTAGAAAAAATTTTAAGAACAAAACAGGGCCTTAGCAAACCGGCAAACGAATAAAATATGATGAACTGCTTCATTGTCACGTTTTACACTCCCATTCCAGTCCCGCATCTATAACTCTTATATAGATGATCCCCACTTAGAGTCATTAATTCTATTTCTTTCAACATGCAAGCTATCCACATCATCATCCACTAGCTAGGATTCCCGTTTAGAGTCATTAATTTTATTTCTCTCAACATACAAGCTATATACATCATCATCCACTAGCTAGGACCTATATGCCTTATATTTATGCTTTTCACCAACACTTCAGTTATTAGAATATCACCGTCTCATTTACTCAATAATGGAACCGTTTTTAGTAGATCAATAGACACCACAATGGCACTAATGGCATTCCATCAACCACTTACATTCCCACCTCCATTGAACACTCCGTTGGTCATCTGCTATATAGGTTGGATCCTCCTCCTCGACAGGACACCGGGAGCTCTGTCATGACTCCATGCGAGCAGCAATAATCGTGTCCTCTCCTTCGTCCATGAAATGGTCGTGCAGGGACGATGGGCTTCATACGAATGGAGGACAGTCGTCGAACTAACAACGACTGCAACAGCAGTTCAGAGTCAACCCCCATGGCTAGCACCACGGCCAGAGGATCAAGGAGACAGTATGCCTACGCAGGGGTAGCATCTGTCGTGGCTGTGCGTCCATGGCCAGCGATTGCTGGTGCTCGAGGTTGGTTGCCGCCGCTGGGTTCATTGACAACGACGGCGACACCCGATGGCCCGCGGCCTCTCCTTGAAGGTGCGATGCATGGTGTAGGCCAACGACGTGTGTGGCCTCCGGTTCAGGCACGGTGGCGAGTGGGTGAGGCCCCGGACAGGGGCTATCCAGGTAGCGGCTGATGTCGCCGTCGGCGTTGTACGACATGGCACCGGTAGAACGCGGAGGCTGGAAGGCCATGCCAAGCAGTTCAGTTTCTCCAATTTTATGTTATTTTCTCAATAATTTCAATATTCATTCCATAAATAATTGCATATGTATCATGCTCACTTATCTACAAAATGAAATAAAATTACAATTATAGAATAATTCATCTTCGTGTAAGAAAAAGATCAAATCTGAACTCTTTCCCAATTGCATCCGATAACATAATTAAAAAGTACACAGAATATCCCGCAGCAACGCGCGGGGAATTCACCTAGTATCTAAGTAGTCTTATGTATGTTACCATAACCTCTCCTTTCATGTACTACATAAAAATCCATCCAAATGTTGCTGCGAGCAACTGCAACCTCTATGATAAAAGCACAATTTAATATTAAAAATGATCATGAGAGGAACACTGGATGAGCTTAGTAAACAATGAAATTCTATGAGAAAGGAGAAATCATGCAAAAATAAATCCTACATGCATTTTTAAAAAAAAAGACGGAATAGCTATTCCATTGAATTGATAAATGCAGTGGACTCACTAGCGACAAAGGTCATAGTCTCCTACTCCATTCGTTCCAAATTGTAGGTCGTTTGACTTTTCTGACACCAAATTTGACCAATTGTCTTACTAAAATAAAGAAAAAGTCTAAATTACTCCCGTGAACTATATCCAAAGTTTTGATAACCCCCTAAACTATTGTTTGATTCATTTTGTCCCCCCAACTATAGACTTTGGTTCAAATGATCCCTTAACACAATTTGTGTTTTTCATTTCTCCATACATTGGTGGAGTCTTAAGCTCAAATTTTACAAGATGATAGTAAATATCATAACACATCTTAGAAAATATATCACAATTTATTATTATTATTTTGATAGGTTAGTATATTTAATAATAAATTAATAATTGGAGTTCAAAATTATATAAAATTAATGAATAAAAAATTATAACAATTTTTTTAATATGCATTGTAATGTCCACTACTATTCTGCAAAATTTGAAATTAAAATTCAACTAGTGTATGAAGAAACAAAAAATACAAATTGTATTATGGTGTAAAATGTATTAAATTGCATAGTTTAGGAGGTAAATTGAATTAAATTATATTTTAGGAGGTTATCCAGACTTTGGCTATAGTACATGAGAGTAATTTAGGCTTTTTTCTTAAAAATATATATAAATATAGTCAAATTTAAGTCATTCTTGAAGAAATTGTATTGATAAAGCAATGCACAACAAAAGAAGTGATATTGTCAATACGATGACTATTTTTTATCTAAAAATAACTAATTTGCGTAAAATTGTCCTTCTAAAATTATATGAGCCTTTTTAAGAGGAAATGTAAATTCACGGGTAAATTCAAAAAATAAAAAAAATTTGCCAAGCACCGAGCAGGCCCAAGCCCAACTCCCAACTCACGCCCACTTGAAAAGGCCGAAAGGTACGCCAAATGCAAATGCCACGACCCGCCTGGTCACCTTCCCAACTCGCCGCCGTAGCCGCATGACACCCGCCGCCGGCCGGCCATCCCCTACGGTCGCCACCCTCCTCGGCCGCTGCCGCACCGCCTGCTGCGTCGCGCAGGTCCGATCCCGCATCGTCCTCCTCGGCCTCCAAAACCACCAAGCCCTCCTCGCCCGCTTCGCCACTACCTGCAATGACCTCGCGTCCCCCTCCTCCATCGCCGCCGCCGCCAGCAGGCCATCCCCCGCGGTGGCCACCCTCCTCGGCCGCTGCCGCACGACTCGCTGCGTCGCTCAGCTCCACGCCCGCATCATCCGCCTTGGCCTCCACAACCATCACGCCCTCCTCGCCCGCTTCGCCGCTGCCTGCGACGCCCTTGAGTGCCCCTCCGTCGCCGCCTCGTTCATCACCGCGCTTCTCGAATCCCACGCCGCCCCGCTGCGCCTCCGCAATGCCGTGCTTGCGTCCCTCGCTCGCCACGCCCCGCTCCACGCCGCGCTCGCCGAGTTCAACCTCCTCCTCCGACGAGGCGTGCGCCCCGACTCCTTCTCATTCCCTTGCCTCCTCCGCGCGTGCGCCCGCGCATCCTGCATCCCAGCCGGACGCGCCCTGCACGCCGCCGCCATCCGCCTCGGCGTCCACGCCGACCTCTTCGTCCGCACGGCGCTCATCCAGTTCTACGGGAGGTGCGGAACGGCCTGCACGGCCCGGGCTCTATTTGATCAGATCGACATCCCCAGCGATGTTTCCTGGACCGCCATTATTGTGGCGTATGTCAACAATGGTGACATTGTCGCCGCCAGAGAGCTGTTTGATAGAATGCCACAGCGGAACGTGGTGCACTGGAATGTGATGGTTGATGGGTATGTAAAGTGTGGGGACTTGGAGGGCGCAAGGAGGCTGTTTGATGAAATGCCTGACAGAACTGCTACGGCATGCACATCGTTGATTGGTGGGTATGCAAAGTCAGGGAACTTGGAAGCTGCTAGATCATTGTTTGATAAGTTAGAGGACCGGGATGTGTTCTCATGGTCAGCAATGATATCAGGTTATGCGCAGAATGGTTACCCTGGAGAGGCATTGATGATTTTCGATGAGTTCCAAGAGCAAGGCATACGTCCAGACGAGCTTGTTGTTGTTGGTCTGATGTCAGCATGCTCCCAATTAGGTAACGCCAGGTTGGCACGGTGGATTGAAGATTACATCGCAAAGTACTCGATAGATGTGAACAATGTCCATGTGTTGGCTGGCCTTGTGAACATGAATGCAAAGTGTGGGAACTTGGAGAGGGCTACTGTTTTGTTTGAGTCAATGCCAGTTCGAGATGTGTTTTCATATTGTTCACTGATGCAAGGTCATTGCCTCCATGGTTCAGCTAATAAGGCTGTTGAACTTTTCTCTCGGATGCTTTTGGAGGGCTTTTCCCCCGATAATGCTGTGTTTACAGTTGTTTTAACAGCTTGCAGTCATGCTGGTCTAGTAGAAGAAGGGAAGAAGTTCTTTGATATGATGAAGAATGTGTACTTGATTGCGCCTTCTGGTGAGCATTATGCTTGCCTTGTCAGTCTTCTTGGATGCTGTGGGATGCTAAATGAGGCATACGAGCTTATAATGTCGATGCCAGGGAAACCTCATCCTGGAGCATGGGGTGCACTGCTGGGCGGATGCAAGCTTCATGGTAACATTGAGCTTGGAAAAATTGCAGCAAAGAAGCTTTTTGAAATTGAACCGGATAATGCTGGAAATTATGTCTCTCTATCAAATATGTATGCTAACATTGACAGGTGGGGAGATGTTTCTGAACTTAGGGCTGAGATGACTGAAAAGAGGATAACAAAAATTGCAGGTCGTACCCTAGTTTTGCAGTGAAGCTGTTTTGACTAGAACGATGGTATTTATCTTGACTTATGTTGCTGGGCCCCATTGAAACCTTAGGGGGTTGCGAATGAAGAAAAGAGACCTCATGACTGCTATGAATGGATGGAAAACAAGATATCATTACTGAAGTCATGCAGATGGCGGAAGTTCAGCATAAACTGATATAGACAAAATGCTGAGCGACAGGCTGTTGTGTTAATAATAGGCAGGAAACCACACTTAATTTGCTTAGTGTTCTCATAGTTTCCTGCCAATTAAACATTCTTAGAGCTGGGAGGATGCTTTGATTGCTGGTGAGACCATCCACTGCTGCCATTGCTGATGAAATGATTTCCTGTGAGTGTTCCCTCCTGCTTAGTTTTTTCTTCTTTTTTCCTGATTGCATCACCGCATCAAATTTTACCAATTAATTCTAGTCATCTAGTGTTTTTTTAGTGATTACCGGCGAACTCAGATTTCCAGCAAACAAACTGCTACTACTACTAGGGGTGATAATGGATCCTGGCCCTAATGCCCCCTTCAATCCAACTCAACACTTAATCATCCTTAACTAAAAAAATATGTAAAATATGAGCCTGATCCATAAAATTCTAGGCTAAATTTTTAGGCCCATTATTATTCCTAACTGCTACCATTGATAAAATGAAATGGTTGCTGGCCTAGGACCACTTTTATCTAGGGATGCATGTGGGTATCCAATGTGTAGTTCTGTGTAACAGCTCCGCCCAAATTAAACCGGCTTAAGTGCGCTAACCATCATCTTAATACTTAATCAAGTTACTGTGCACTTAAAACGGTGTAATCTGACAGGCTGTCGGGTAATTCCCGATTAAACTACTGTACTCCAGGATCACAATTGCACTAGTAGACCCGTACGAAGACGAGCACAGATGATACCAGCATACAGAAGACTTCAAATTAATTTACAACACATGTTTTACATAAAAGGTTCGAATACAAACGACAGAGTTCAAAAACACAACGGAAGGTTAAAAACTGAGTTCGAAATACAATACGATAACCACGACGATGATAAAAGGTGAGCTCCACATCCTGCCCACCGATGTGACGCCAACCTGCCCAATCTTCACGGGGAAGACGGGGCCCACACGACGGTCCACCCAGGAGGAAGCGGCTGTCCAATCCAGGACGCACATACCTCCTCGAAGTCAGCGGGAACGCAACCTGCTTAGAAGGGTTACAACAACAACCCTGAGTATACTAATACTCAGTAAGGCTTACCCGACTTTGGGTATACTTAGCCCAATACCTATACATGCAAAGCTTTTTGGCTCTGGAGTTCTTTTGCTGAAAGGCTGCTAGAAGTGAATCCTTACTTTCAATATTTTAGCTCCATTTAATACAGCGAGTATTAACTAAATTTGCCTAAACATCTGGAGCACACATGGTGGATCAGATTATTCTTCAGTAACCCACAAACCAACCTTTTCCATTCCGTTTTCATTTCACTTTCTTACTACGATGTGACAAAGTGACCAAGGTTCTCTTAACCGAGAGAGACGGCGAATCGATCCGATTTAACCTTGCAAGGCGGACCTAACTCACACGACACGTGAAAACCCCGTCGGGCCACACACGTCAACTGTTCCCATCATCACCCCGACGTCTGAATCACGCCTGCCAAAACCCGGGTGAAGGGTCCCTCACGGCGAACCCCCAGAGAACCCGGAGGCGACATACACTCCAACACCCGCCATCATCCCACTCCCAGAATAGCAGATCGCGATTCAAAGTATCGTTGCAATTCAGGTAATTAGCTTACCGGTTTCGACTACCTCCTACTTCCGGCATGTGGTTAGTACTGTTCAAACTCAGTCAGCACTGCCAACAACGGTACGGTCCTCAATCGACACAGGCGGAGCTTACTTTCCATCCATTCCATACCAACAATCCAACTCATTTCCGCCCGGTCTCCATTTATTCTTTCTTTTTCTCAAAGATTCATTTTCCGCTAACTTTTCATAAGAACAAGACATATCTATCGCGAGTGCCAGGAATCACTCGGCTTCTACCGGGTTCCCAATTAGCAAGCAGTTCTAACGGTGCCTGCCTACTAGTAGAGACCCACGGTACCTAGGGAAAACATGCATACTATGGTTCCATTCAACTCCTAGAACATAAATGCACAAATACTTACATAAACATTGAATAATTTAAATTATGGTTATGCTCCGGGGCTTGCCTTGCAGGTCAGCGGGGTTAACGAGGTCTTCTGGGGCGTGCTCAACGGCGTCCTCCTGCTGCTCCTCTGCTCGTGGCTCCTGGACCGGCTCAGCGATCAACTCGTAGGCGACTTCGTTCGCGGCGTCTACACGAATAAAAATATGCCATGCAACCGTTAGGACACAGTGCAAAGCATGAGTGCTTATGATGCGAAATCCAAAGTTCAAATCATTTAGCCTGAAGTGTTTCCTTCCAAAACAACTACTAAACTTGCTTAGAGCAGTATGAATTAAGACAGACGTTTGTTTTGTTGAGGTTACACGTGCATGAAACAAATAACTAACAACATTTAAATAAAGAAAGGAGTATAGCTAGGGGCAAACTATAAGCAAAACCCTAACTTACATACATGACCTAGCAACAAAATTTACCAGCTTAACGTGATAACGATAAAGCATGCCACAGAAATTTTCCAACATTTTTTTGCTGCTAACAAAGCATTAAAACAACCCTAGCAAGGTAAACGAAACATAATTAGATCTACACAAAAGTGCACAACACCAGCACCTGAAATTTTTATAGTGGATTACACATGCAAGGAGTAAGCCACTACGAATTTTTCATAATTTTTAGAGCCGTACAACAATCGGTAATAAATAAACTCGTTTAAACACAACCCGAATTTTTAGCAGGGCAAAAGTGACAAAATGCATGCTTAAGTATTTTTCCTCTGAAGATCATGATTTTAGAAACCTAACAAAATTTATTTTGCATTTTTAGGATTTTCCTACGAATTTATATGCAATTTAGAAATTCCAGCCGAAATAAAGCAATAAAGATTGAAAAACATAAAGATAAAAGGGGGGGGGGCTGACAACCGGGGCCCACCCGTCAGCGAGCCCGGCCCGCCCCCCTCCTCTGCTCCCCGCGCGCCAGGCCATGGCCGGCGAGGCGGCCAGACACCGCGGCGGCGCGGCAGGGCGCGCGCGCAGCGCGGCTCGCGGCGGCGCAGAGGCAGGGCAACGGCGGCGCGCGGCCGTTCCGGCCCGGCCGGCGGCGGAGGCGGCGTCCAGGCGGCGGCGTAGCGTCCGCGGCGGGCTGGCGGCTGCGGGGCGCGCGGTGGTGCAGCGCGGGCGCGCGCAGAGCTGCTCCGCGGCGTGCGCGGTGCGGTGGCGGCGCGGCGACGCTGCGGTGGCGGTGGTGGCGGATTCCGGCGGGGAAAAGGTCGGGGAGCGAGAGGAGGTTGCTGTGGAGCTCACCGAGGGTTCGTTTTGGGCGGGGAAGTGCCGGAGGTGGGAGCTCAACGAAGAGGGACGGAGCTCGACGAGGACAGCAATGGTGGTCGCGACGGAAACGCCCGATTCGGCCGGGAAACAACTCGAACGGGCTCGGGGAGGGGCGGAGTGTGTGCGAGGTGAGGTCGCGCGGCTCTGGGCGCGAGGAAATGAGGTGGGATGGCGAGGAATGGCAGGCGCAGTCGTCGATGGCGAGCTTGCTCGGCCAAGCCCCGCGCGAGCTCGAGGATGGAGATGACAGGGAAGAGAAACGAGAAACGGCACTGGAACGGGAAGCTTCCAGGCCAGCGCGAGGAGAAGAGCGGCGTCGGGCGCGATTGCCGATGCGTGGAAGCTCACCGCCGGCCACAGTCGCCGGTATGGCCGGCGAGCTACACCGTGACGAGCACAGGAAAACCACTGTTTCTTCGTTTGACGATTTTGACTCGAATTTGACCGGCTGAAACTCCAAATTTCATATAGAAACTTGGAATTTGACCAAAATAAAAGTTGTAGAGGAAAAGAAGATCTACAACTTTTGTTTTGGGCGGAAGTTGATTTGGAGCTCGGATCAAGGAGAAAAACGTAGACGAACACGGCTAAAACAATGTTTAACGCGCGAAATCGGTTAACGCTAATGACGCGCTTAGGCCATGATTAGCGATTAAACACGTGGTTAGCGAGTACGATTAACACAGGGGTGTTACATTCTGGGTCACTTAGTTCATTTTCTTTTTCTTGCTTTGGAATACTTCGTTTGGATGATTTTTGGTTTGACCCAGTGATCCAGAAAAAGGAAAACTGCATCCCTACTTTTATCAGATGCTTGGATTAGTGTAACCTGTTAGTTATCTAAGGGAGTCGTTCTTGAAACTTATCCTATCCGATATGGTCTTGCCAAATTTCAGGATTGATGATTTGAGATTTTCTGGAGAAGGGTTACAAATTACATTAATGATTGGTAATCGCTTGGATGTGAAACCAACGTATGCACTTGGTTTGTTTCCTGCTATATATTGAATCTTTAATTCTATTAGGCTTCTTGGAGGTATTCTAACAAGAAATGAGCCTGCTTGGCCATCTTGGGATCATTCCAGGTTAAGAAAACTAGCATGTTGTAGCATGTAATCTTGACCCTGTAAGCATTATAGAAATACTGATTCTACAACTTTCTATATAATCCCCTTCGAACTGGCTTAGCAATATTAATATTAGTTACCTATTCTGTTTTAAGTTTCTTCCTAGTACCCCCTTTGTTTCATTTATAGGGCATATTGGGATTTGAGATGTCAAAATTTGTAAGCTTTGACTAATAGTTAAGTCAAATTCTATAGGACAGCAATTCGTCCGGCGATGTTATACAGTGCTGAATGTTGGCCTACAAAAAGGCGACATGTCCGGCAACTGAGTGTAGCAGAGATGCGGATGTTGCGGTGGTTTTGCGGGCACACAAGGAGGGATAGAGTCCGGAACGAAGTCATTCGGGATAGGGTCGGGGTGGCACCAATTGAGGAGAAACTTACCCAGCATCGGCTGAGATGGTTTGGACATGTCCAACAAAGGCCTCCTGAGGCGCCGGTGCGTAATGGGGTTCTTGAGCGGGTCGATAATGTAAAGAGGGGTAGAGGTAGACCTAAACTGACGTGGGATGAGTCGGTTAAGAGAGACCTTAAGGATTGGAATATTTCTAAATAGATAGCTTTGGATAGGAGCGCTTGGAGACTAGCTATCAATGTGCCTGAACCTTGAACTTATTTCTTTCAGGTTTCATCTCTAGCCTACCCCAACTTGCTTGGGAAAAAAAGCTATGTTGTTGTTGTTGTTGTTGACTAATAGTTAAGTCAAAGTACATGCATGTTTTTTGTGTGCAAAAGTTGCATCAGTAGATTTGGACTTCACAAATGCTTTAATAAGATATTGATTTTTATGTGGGTCATCATTCATCAAAGCCTTTTTGTGTGCTACTTATGCTCGTTGCAATTTCTCTACTACTTAAAACATTGGAGTTGGTGGTGATGGTGTGCCACCACCACTTTGCCCCTAAACTTCACCTTATTTACCCACCAATGCCCATAGGTCTGATTTTGTCATTTGTATTCCCTCTCTCTATGCCACCATTTTCAAATGAACTATCTATGCGCATGTAATAGTTTGATTTGTTTCACTGTTCCAATGCACAGACAATTTTGCTAGTGTTAATAGTTATCTCATAACTGCTTGTATCCTAAATGTCCTATCATCTTGCATGAACTGAGTGTCAAATTTGTTGGGAAGAGAACCCTCTCATCTTGTTATTATATCAAAATCAAACATTCAAACTTTAAACTTTGGACTGCACTATGTTAATTAAATTCTGTCAAGTTATTTTAGCTCTACCTGACCTTTTATATGAACTTTTTTTTTATAGTGAGCTGTTGAACACCATCTTCTCAAGTAAATGAAAACACATGTTCATTTATGGCTTGAACTTGAATAACACCAGCGTCTAAATGAGATCTATCGCTTCAGAAGTTCATTTACTATAAGTTATGGAGCTGCTGAACATGCATGCCTCAGTATATAATCCTGCGCGTGGTCACTGCTGAGTTCAGTTGCATTTTCCAAACACAACTAGCACTGGAGTATTTCTTTTATGGGTGTTCTTGTAATCTCTTGCAGGCTTCGTGGAAGATCAGGTTGCTGTTGTACAAATATGGTCCTGATCAAGACATGAAGTTTTTTTGTATTTGTTATGAAGGTACTTTTAATCTTGACCCTTAAGAATCAATACTGTATTGCCTGTCAGTAGTACTGTTAAGGCAAATGCTTCTATGTTCATCAATATTGTTCATCAATATATGTGCTTCTATTATTAACTTGGCAAGGACACAAACATGGTGTCTCTACTTTTTTGTTCAATATTCACAGCGATTCTGTGGTCTTCCATTTTCTACTGCAACTATTTGTCACCAAGCAGTAGTCACATTAACTTACGCATAGCATTATGTGCAGCTATGCATAAACTTTTTGAAAATAATTTTTAGAAGGTCACATGCTTACATTTGCTGGAGATCCAAGTAAGTGGCCATATATAGAGTAATAGAAAGATCAAATTTTAATTGTAATGTTGCACTGCTGAATTTTAATATGTATTGACTTCTGACTCAAAATGTCAATGCCTAAAGTATAAAATTATTTTACATTTCCATCAGGTGTGGATGAAAAAGGGCGGCCTGGTGCAAGTGGTAGTGCTTGCCGCCTGTGAACCGAGAGGTCACAGGTTCGAGCGGTGGTCTCTACACATTGCACGGTGTGTGGGAAAGACATCCTGCTAATAACCTCCCCCAGACCCCGCGCAGTGCGGGAGCCTACGACACTGGGTACGTCCTTTTTTTTTAATCAGGTGTGGATGTTAAAGCATATACAGATTTAACATGTGATGTGCATTTAAACATGTTTGTGCCAATGTGCTAACTGAACAACTGAGATATTAACAGTCAAGTTTATGGTTGAAAACTGTTAGTTTCTGTAATCAACTAATCATAGCGAGAACCAATATTGAGGTGGAATTTGTTTGTATTTCCTGATAGCAGTCCTTCTGATCCCAGCAGTGTTTGAAAAATCCGATACAACCAGGCACATCTTCTTTTATTGTTGATACCAAAGGTTGGTAGTTTCAGGATTTCAATTCTGGAGAAGGCATGAAAAATATAACATTATAACTTATTGGTTTACTTGATGCCATACTCATGAAGTGTCGGGCCTGTTTAGTTCAAATGCAGATCTGTCAAAAGGTCTCAATGCTCATGAGCAACACGTGCGGTCCTTGCAAAGCTTGATTTGAGCCCAGTTCAAACTCTACATAAGCTGAGCTTATGCCTAGACCAAGGTTCATTGGTATGATTATGGCTCAACTCACTCCCTAGTTTTCCCAAGACATGATGTTTGCATCCCAAATTTTAAGCTGGTATCGCGCTTACCAAAACTATCCCCAAGCTTGTACATGAAGTAGTTGCTCAGTTTGGTGAGCTGAGCTTGAGTTTACTTGAGCTGTCACAGAAGGTTTTATATTGAACTGTAGAAAAAAAACACCTCTTTCCCTGCATTTCCAGATTATTATAAACTCAATTAACCGATTTCTCGAGCTTCCTTCAGCTGAGCTTGAGCCTCCATGAGCTTTGGCGGAGCCAAGCTAGTGCTCAGCTGTAAGCTCAAAGGCCAACTTACACTCGGCTTGAACCTAGGCAGGCTCACCCTGCCTGCCTTGTTTGCAGTTCTATAGAATTTAGTTGTGTTCTTATTACTTGAAAGTCCACTAGGCTACATTGCACTCACTACACTAACATGTCAAGCAGTTGCCATTAATGCTCACATGCTATTTACCTTTTGGTTGGAGGAAAGATACTTTCAGATGCTTCCATTTGGATACCTCTGGTTATGGCCAGTTGCAGAAATCGGTACTGCAGTAAGTTAGTAAGTAACATGTCACAGTCACACGTCTGTTAAATTATGGCCTCTTGTCCTAGTCTTATAGAAAGCGTTTAGAGTAGACTGATTCCTAGATGGATTCAAGTGGACTCACCTTTCATAGTGCTTCTTGCCTTTTCGTCTGCGTACCTGCATACAAGATGCCTATGTGTGATTTTGTGGTCCAGCATAATGTGATTGAGAAATGTCAGAGCTCATAGTAGTTTTTGGGCTTCATAAACCCAATGCTAATCATGGTGATTAGAGTAATGCTTCTAGGATGATACATGTGTAAATCAGCAAATAAGTGGATTACATTGCAAGCCATGATTGCTAAGACAATGGCATGGAGCTGATCTAGCTAGAAAATGGGCTTCTCAGAGTACAAATTCACATATGCTTAGTAACTAACCAGAGCATGGCTTGTTATTATATTTGCTTTACGAAATTTTGAGGTATTGGTTATTATGGCAAAAAAAAAAAAAGAAAGAAAGTTGAGCTTGAACAGATCAACATGGTGGGATCATTGGCGAGCCATGATGGTCATGCTTTTTGGATTATAACGGGATATTAGTAAATTCGTAGATACAAAATACTTGTGCAGATGTGCTTGAAAGTTAGTGCTTTGCATGTGCTATCCTAGGTATATAAACCTCACCTAGTGTTAGTGGCTACTGGCTACCCACCTAGCCTGCTGGAGCACCTCTTCCATAGGTGGTGCACGATCTTTTGTGTTTAGGTGTATGGATCTTTTGCGGCCTGTTTATGGCAGACAAACTTATCTTCATGTCGAGGATATTAATAACTTGCCCACGTATGGTCCTGCACCAATACCACTCTCCCAGGTCATTGATCTTGTTATTAATGAAAACGAGCTTTGATTCAAACATTGACCTTATGGTATTCATAGTAGTAGCTTCATAACAGTAACAACAATTTGGGGAGTATATAAAAAATATTTAAACTCTCTGCTTATGTGGTTGCCCGTCTTAGATTCTTAGTGGGATGTGTGCCTGTGAGCACTATGTCTTCCTGTGGGCATGCGCACGAGTGTATGTGCATGTCGCGGCACATGTCTACCATCATGGTGCACGAACTGAATCCTGTGGTAATGCCTCTTTGGTGGAAGTTAGCAGTTCTTGGCCTGGTTCATATGGGGTGCTAATTTGTCCTTCTTGATCTTTGTTTGGTGATTGAGGTGTGATTATTTGACTAAAGGAATCTCTCTGCATGAGGACCTTCTGACATGTAGGCAAATCCCTTGAAGAAGTGGGTCTAATGTAGATTGGACTATAGTAACGAGTCTAATGCAATTTCACTTATAGGATTGACTGAATCATATGATCCATTTTTTGGCATGTTGCTAGAAACTATTCAAATTTTGAGTCATAAAATGCTCTGCTTGGCTTAATAATTTCATCAACTGTTCTCCTATAATTTCAATAATATTATGTCATGTTGCACCAGTGCTCTGTATATCTTCTACAGAAAGTTTAAACAAATAATAGAAGCATATGGTTAAATTGTTTAGAGCATATAGTACAAGTATAAGCTGGAACAGAACATGAACTGGAAAAATAATGATTAAGATCTAGACTGGTCCTATGTGTTGACATTAGGACTATAGTTTGAACTAAGACACTTATGGTGGTATTATGGAGGTTCAAAACTTTTTTGTGTAGTTTATTCAAGTTGGGCTATGAAGTTCATGGCGGTATCTTGAAGCAACTGCGTTAATGCTTTGTTCCCTCTAACAACGTGTCAGTTTCTTGCAGTAGTCAACTCTTGAGTTCGTACTAGCATTAAAAGGAAGATTAATGTGATGCGTGCACTCTGAGTCCACTATCTTCAAACTAAATTAAACAAATTCTAGCTTAATGCATTGTTTTTTCTTCTGTTTTTTTAAAAGATGCTTCGGATGCTTTAATGCATTGTTAGTTGGACGCGCTCGTGCGTGTGTGAGAAGATTAGGCGTTTGACTCACTCCTGCAACATTAATGCGCAGGATCTTTTCACTTGTGACTAGAATATGATATTTAGCCTTAAATTGCTTTTGAACCGCGAGTTACAGATAGCCGTGGCACTTAAACCCCACGGTGTTGCAAGGCTTAAGATAATGGGAAGATGTTCCCTTCGTGTGTGGGGTGATCTATTTTTCTATTCTTCCAAAGCAATAGGGGAGAGATGGAAATCTAATGCCAACTGCCAATAGGAAGACTGCTATCGGTTTCTCTACATATCTTTTCTTCTCATCTTTCAACTGTGAAGATTTCAGAATCTAGTGGAAATTAAATGTTGATCATATATGAGTTTGGAGCTTCCTAGTGCAATCATTTTTTTTTTCTAATTCACCTTTCTTTCCTTTTTCAGGATTTGAAGGGATTGCATGCAGTATGCAATGATGGGCCACTTTACGAATAAATGACACACTTCTGGATAATTGGCTACGGCACACATTACTTCATTTTTTTTGGCCATATTGTGGCTTTTTACTGATAAGTTTTTGCTGGATATTACATGCTTATGTTACTCGGTGCTATATGATTATTGTTAGGTGCTTCTCCATATCACTGCATTGTCGCTCGAACAATGAAGATGACTTTCACAGGTCTCTTGGGAAAAAATGGTAATTATCTTGGTTTAGGTACATGAAGCGCCTTTGGAGTTATCAGGCACCAGGTTTGCTGTGTGCAAGGCAAACTCCTCGTTTATTAAGTGATGAAAGATGCCTAAGGCATCTTATACATGATTCGTATTTTAAGAAAACATTAAGAACCAATACAGAAAAAAAAACTGTACGATAAAGGAGAATTATAGCCGAATTTGACAAATTCTTCCTCCGCTGCATTGATCCCAAACCGAGAACCAAGTAAGATCTAGATGAATTCTAGTTGCATGGTGGCTTTTGGAAGTTGCAAAGGTTGCCTGTCGTGGTGCTGCAAACCACAGCCGGGTGGCGGATGGCACCCGCCCTAGCCCTGAGGGTGTGTACTCGGGGGTTAGCTGGTCTTAGATCGACCTCACTCAAGAACACGATGAACACAGCTGGATTTAGAGTGGTTCGGGCCGCCGGAGCGTAATACCCTACGTCCACTGTGTGTTGTATTGCCTTCCCACGAGAGTGAGAAGGTTGCAAGAGCTTGAGTCTGTCCGATCGTCCTGTGCGCAGCGAGCGCCTCCCTTTTATATCTTAAGGGGGCGCGTACATAGCCGTTGGGTCCCCGACAGGTGGGTCCAACGATGCAGCATAACGTACTGTTCATATATTATGGCGTCGCAGGCAAAGGAGATCTCTCTTGGATTCCCTCGCCTGCTCCCGGAGCCCTTCGTCCATCATGTCCTGGTGCTGTCTTGTCGAGATGGAGCCTGACGTAGCTAGAGGCATCGCCTGCCACGTTGCTTAAGCGGGCGGAGTAGCTTGCGGCGTAGGCGGCATGATGGAAAAGCACCGTGTTGTCGTATCCATTTAATGCTGCAGGCGGGCTCTGCGCGGGGGCGGCACAGGCGGCTCCACTGTGCTCCTTGGTAATATGCGGCGCGCAGCGGGGCCTGACAAAGGCTGTCTCGTGTACCGCGGCGGCAGAGCACGCCTTGTCCATCGCATTAAATGCGGTAGGTGGGCGAGTCTTCCTGCGGAAGACTCGCACACGATCCCGCGCCTCTGGGACACGGGGCGGCTCCGGACCCCTACATGGTGAGGGGAGTCCGGACGGGCGCAGGAGGTCCCGGACCCCTCTGGGGGTCCGAGGCCTCGGAGGTCAGCTCAGAGCTTCCCTTCTTTAGACCCACGTGGCGTCACCGGACCCATCCCCAGGTGGGGTACGGTCCGGGGCCGTTGGCTTGGTGAAGGAAATGCCTGGCCTGTGGGACCTGGCTACTCCGTCTTCCCACGCAGTTACAGATAACTATACAGGCCCCGCCTTGCTGCAGTAAGAGTGGGTATCCCTACTTCAGGGTACCGACAGTGGCCCCCGGGCCCACCTTGGGGGAGGTACGAACCCACAGGTGGGGCCACTTCTGCGATTTGGCTCTGTATAGCTTGAAACTCCTTTCTGCAGGGGTCTTGACCGGCTTTGACCACCCATCGGGTTGGTTGCTTCCTCATCACATCGCAACGGCTTACTGACTATGGGCCCCACGAACAGTGGTTCACCTAGTCATACGCGCGACGTTCGGCATTGTTGCGGCCAGAGTAAACGGATCATTTACCACCGGCGCAGCTCCCGAAAAGCTCGGCCACGCCTGCGATTAATGCGCGCACGTCAGCTCAGCTTCCGCCTTGCTTCACGCACGCGGGCGACGGTTCGGATCCCGCCTTTTCACACCTCCATTGATTACCCGCTCTCCCTGACAGGTGGGCCTGGGCCCCCACGTCATGGTCTGGGCGGTTAACTCCAGGCGTGGGCGTCGCTTGAGTTTTGGCGACGGTTCCGGGGCGCGCCGGTTGAGTCAGGCTTATAACGGGGCGTACCGCATTCCGCGGTTGCTTTCCCGCATTCGTCTCCTTCCTCCAACCTTTGCGCCCCTTTGCCTTCGAGCTTTCCTTGCCCCTTGCTCCCCTGCGCCGGCTTTCTCTCACCTCCACTAAGCAATGGCATCCCTTGTTCATCCCCGCCGCTTCCAGACCGAGGGAGAGTTGAACACAGTGCGCCGCCTGCTTGGGTGGAGTGCCCAGGAGACCGGCTGGGGGGTGCGAGCAGGCTCGGTTCCCCTTGGCAACCTCCGCGCCGGGGAGTTTGTGCTATTTACTTCGCACGTCTCCGCCGGCGTGGGACTGCCGATTTCTTCATTCCTGCTGCTGTTGCTGGAAGACTTCGGCCTCCAGCTTCAGGATCTGACGCCCCACTCCCTCCTCCTGGCGTCCATCTTCGTGCACTTATGCGAGATGTTCGTGGGAGTGCGTCCCTGCGTCATCCTCTTCCGCTACTTCTTCATCCTGGTGAGGTCCGGAAGGAGCAAGGACGAAGTGGGAGGGTACTACTTCCAGATAAGGAGCGACCTGCCGACTCCTTACATTCCCGGTCTTGCTGGCGGAAGGTGGGAGGAGTGGCGCAGAGATTGGGTGATCGCCACCACCGAAGCCAACGAGCGCCTTGCCCTGCCGACCGCGGGGCCCGCCTCCGACAAGGCATCCTGGAGGGCCAAGCCATCGCTGCAGCCGGAGTTTGACTCCGTGTTGGACAAGATCAGGTCGCTGGCGGAGAGCGGCCTCACCTCGTGGCACGTGCTTGGGGACTTCGTGAAGCGCCGGATCGCCCCCCTGAAGCAGCGGCCGCGACCGGCGAGGAGCTTCACCGGCCTCAACGATTGCAGCAGGACCCACCGCGGGGAGGGAAGCGACCTGACCCAGGAGGCCTTGGAGGTCCTGGTGCGGAACGTGACGGGAGACACCTTCATCCCGGAGAATCTGATCCTTCCGCAGAGCATAGTCCCCCTCTGCGAGGACCCGGCGAGGGTGGCGGTGCTGGCCACCCTGCCAACCCTGGACGACGGGGGACTGGCCCCACGGCAGACCGGAGGTGACCCGAACCGTGGGCTCCGGATCCCTGGCACGTCCGGGGATCAGGCTACGCTGAGCGCTGCGGGGTCCGGCGCCACCACGAAGGGGAAGCAGGCCGCGGCTAGCAGTGCGGTCGCGGCCGGCTCCAGCCGGGCAAAGGGCAGCTCCGGTGCGTCGTCGGGAGACGCAAGCCGGCGGAGGCTACTCCGGGGCGACGGGACCCTGGTCTCGGAGCCCGCCGCGAAGCGCCAGAGGTCTTCTGAGGGTGCAGGCCAGGGTAGCTCCCGGGCTGCCGGCGCCCTCGGGTCCTCTGGCGCAACTGGACCACCACCATCGCCGCCGAGGAATTCTTCCCGCCGGCAGCAAGAGCAGCAGCAGCAAGAGCAGCGGCAGCAGGCGCGCGGGCGGCAACAGCAGCAACAGGTACGACCGCGGGTTGCGCCCATGCCACAGCCACAGGGACAGCAGCAGCGGGAGCAAGCCCGGGTTGCGCCTGTATCGCAGCTGCAAGGGCAGCAGCAGCAGCAACAGCAGCAGCCGCAAGAGAGGAGGCCCGGGCTCCGGGGACGCTGGGTACCCGGTACTTCCGGGTTAGTGTCATTCTACTCTCCTCCTTTGTGCTGCTGCTCTGTTTTTTCCTTTTTTTTCTCCTGATGGCTTTTCTGCTTTGCAACCAGGGCTCCTCGCCCCAGCGGTTCTTCTACCATTGCTGGCACATCGGCAGGTGCCCAGGCGGCGGCGGCCCTGGCGTCGACAGCGACGGCGGCAGCAGGTGCGGAACCCTCAGGTACGGCGACCTGTGCTAGCCCCATGGTGCGTGACGTGATGCTGACTGGCGTGCCATTTTTAGATTCTGCAGTGCTCAGTGCGGCGGCGGCGGCGGTGGCGCCGGTGCTGGGTGCAGCCACACCCGATGCCGTGGTGGCTGAAAAGCCGGCTCTGGATGCCGCGGCCCCCGATGCTGCAGCGGCGGAGGCGCCAGAGCTGGGCGGAGCCGCACCCGACATGGTGGTGGAGGTGCCGGTGCAGGGCGCAACCGCATCTGACATATCGGTGGCGGGGGCACCCGACGCGGTGGCCGCAACCGTACCCGACGCGGCCGCGTCCGCCACGGCGGCAGCGGGGGCGCCGGAGTTGGGTTCGGCCGCGCCCGACTCGGCGGCAGCGGGGGCGCCGGAGCTGGGCTCCGCCGCTCCCGACTCGGCGGCAGCGGGGGCGCCGGAGCTGGGCCCGGCCGCGCCTGACTCGGCGGCAGCGGGGGCACCGGAGCTGGGCCCGGCCGCTCCCGACTCGGCGGCAGCAGGGGCGCCGGAGCTGGGCCCGGCCCCGCCCCACTCGGCGACAGCGGAGGTGCCGGAGCTGGGCCTGGCCGCGCCTGACTCGGCGGCAACGGAGGCGCCGGAGACAAGTGCCGCAGCGGAAGCCCCTACCTCCAGCTCCGGTCCTGTTGCAGAGGAGGAGTTGGAGGTGGTCTTTGGCAGGCGGCTCCTGCAGCTTCAGCTCCCGGAGGAGGATGCGACTCCGCTTCCTCAGGTGCTGTTGCGAGTTCGGCGTTCGATCGAGGAAGCAACCTCCTCCGCCGAGGTGGCCTTCCGGCGGGAGTGGTCAGCTCTGGAGAGCGAGCGTCAGCGCCTCTCCAACTGGCACACCCGTCTGGAGGCGCACACGAAGGCTGAAGCCTCCCACGCCGCGGAAACTCGGTCAAAGCTCAAGGCGGACCAAGAGGCCTACAGAGCCAACCTTAGGAAGGTGTTTGACCGAGAGTTCGCGGTGTCAAACCGAGAGAAATCCTTGGCACAGCGGGAGCTGGAGTTCACCCTGGAGGTTGTTGGCTTCGCTGCTCAACGGTCCGACCTCGAGGCCCACCTCGCAGCCCAACAGTCAGAGCTGGAGACTCGCAGCGAGGACCTCGATGTCCGGAGGCGGGAGCTCGACGTCTTCTCTGCGACTCTGCAGGGATGGCGTGAACAACTGCAGGAGAGAGCCCGCCAGCTAACTGCCGACGAGGCGGATTTGGAGGAGGGCCGAAAGTCCCTCGCCAAGCGGGAGGCTCACGCCACCGGCATAGAGAAAGAACTTGGGCGCCAGCGTGAGTCGCTCAAGAAGTTGAGGGACCGGGCGGAAGAGAGGGAGGCCGAGCTCGAGGAAAGGTCCCGCGGGCTCGAGGAAAAGTCCCGCGTGCTCGAGGAGAGGTCTCGCGAGGTGGAGGTGGCGAAGGTGGCCCTGGACACCCGGGTGCAAGAGGCGGTCCGGGAGGAGGTCCGGAAGCACCAGGAGGACCAGCGCGCAGGAGCCCAGTGGATCGCTGACTGGGAGGCCAAAGCGAGCCTCGCACTGGTGCCATTTGGGGTGAGCCCAATCCAGGTGGCGGAGCCGCCAGCTTCGATAGCTGACGCGCTCCCTGTGCTGAGCTCTGCTTCGGATAAGCTCCAGCGCCTGGGGCCGGTCCTTGCTGGACAGCTCGAAACCGAGGGCCGCGAGCTGATCCGGATGGTGGCGGAGCACATCCTGACCTGCCTCCGGAGCCACGACCCGACCATCTCGTTGGCGCCCGTGGTCGATGGCCCTGTAGCGGAGACAGAGGCCGCCGCTCGGGACAGCGTGTAGGAGGTCGTTGACTTCGTCGCCTCCTACTTCAAGCGAGAGTCTGCAGACCCTTGAGCTGGGCATTGTATCTTTTTCCTATTGCATTATGTAACAAACTTTGTACTAGCTGAAATTTTTTTTTGAAGTAGAAAAAACTTCAACTTAGCTGTTTGTCAGTTGTTGATTTGCAGTATGCAGCACCCCGGTGCCCTGGCCCCCTGGCAGATAGGTTCAGTTGCTTGGACCTGTCTGCCAACTGAGTCGTAGAAGATACTCCGGACCTCCTTGGCATAGGGCTGCATAGCCAGTAAGACGAGCAAGCGCCTTGTTCCCTGTGTAGTATACAGGAGTACAGATAGAAGAATCAAGTTCGCTTAGATAGTAGCAACGATACTGCATCTTAGCTATTTGACACATGCAGAATTCATCCATGATGTCTGGGTCAAAGCGGATGCCCCGGGCCCCCTGGGAGGGAGACTCAGTTGCTATGAGTCTGTCTACCATCGAGACTGGCTCTTATCCTGCATGAAAGCTTTGAAGCGGATACCCAGACCCCCTGGCAGATAGGCTCAATGGTTTGAGACTGACTACCACTAGCCAGGTTTTAACCTGTGTACCACTTCAAAGTTATAGCTTAGTAGCAGACCCGCGGGGCTCATTCCTGACCAATCCCAGGCTGGTACCAGGTCCAGGTCTCTAGATGCGCAGGTCCGGGTAGCTCAGTGCTTGCTACAGAGTGGTGGAGTGCGTAGGCTTAGGGTACGGAACCAGGCTAAGGCGCTACACAGGGCTCTGGACCGCTCCAGGAAATAGCACGATCTTTCCGGACCTGGCTTCATCGTCCCAGACCCTTCACAGCAGTGGGTGAGGTCGCTTTGTTGTACTCGATCCTTTGAGATATAGAGCTGGACATGCCGTGTTGGACTTAGGAAGCCAACTCTTGAGCTGGAATGAGATTCGGGCCCCCAATTACCCGGCTCCAGGTACTAGAGCGCTCGTTACAGGGTGGTGGAGTGTGTAGGCTTTTGGGTACGGAACCAGCTAAGCGGCTACACAGGCTCCGGACCACCCCTGGAAACAAGTACCCGCTCCCCAGAGTAGGTCCCTAGGGGTCCGGACCCCCCTCCAGCAGCAAGAGGGTCCAGATCTGTACGGCTTTCCGGCAGCTCAATGCAGATCTTAGTTGTAGCAACAAGAGTAGAGGTTCCCGCGGGGGTTAGAAAGGTGAGAACTCCGAGAATCGAAATGCGTAATTTAACTTTGACACAAAGACAGAACTAGGAGAAAATCTTTCCTTTGCAATCTTGATGTCCATGGCTTGCGCGATGGATGCCAGAGGCTGGGTTTACGAGGTCGGACCTCTACCGCTCTGAGCCGCGCGTTAGCCGGTGGTGCGATGGATGCCAGAGGTCGGGTTTACGAGGGTGGCCCCCAACCGCTCTGGGCCGCACGCTAACTCTATCTTATTACAAAGGAAAGGTTTATTTCCCTGCTCTGCCTAGGTGTGAAACTTACGCAGATGCTCTATATTCCATGGGTTAGGCAGCGGCACTCCATCTTCTGTGGCGAGGCGAACGCATCCGGGCCGGCATACCTCTGTAACCCTGAAGGGCCCCTCCCAGCTGGGGGAGAGTTTGTGGAGCCCTGCTCGGCTCAGGATCCGTCTGAGGACGAGGTCGCCAGCCCGGAGCTCCCTGCTGTGCACGAACCGTTGATGATAGCGCCGAAGCGCCTGGTTGTAGCGTGCGTTTCGGATTGCTGCTCGCCACCTTCGCTCGTCAACGAGGTCCACGTCGTCGCACCGCAGCTGCTCCTGCATGGATTCGTCAAAGGCCTGGACTCGTGGTGAGCCCAGGTGAATTTCTGGGGGAAGGCATGCTTCAGCCCCGTAGACCAGGAAGAACGGAGTCTCCCCGGTGGCTCGGCTGGGTGTGGTCCGGTTGCCCCATAGCACGCATGGAAGCTCGTCAACCCGTTTGGCACCATGCTTCTTCAAGCAGTTGTAGGTGCGGGTCTTGAGTCCCCTGAGGATCTCTGCATTCGCTCTCTCAACTTGTCCATTGCTGCGAGGATGAGCTACGGACGCGAAGCATAGCTGGATGCCAATGTCCTCACAGTACTCTTGGAAGAGCCTGCTTTTGAATTGGGTCCCGTTGTCCGCAATAATGCGGTTTGGGACGCCAAATCTGCACACAATGGACCTGAGGAATGCGACTGCCGATTTCTTAGTGATATTCACCACAGGAGTAACTTCCGGCCACTTGGTGAACTTGTCGATGGCGACATAGAGGAACCGGTACCCGCCAACAGTCCGGGGGAATGGTCCCAGGATATCCACACCCCACACAGCGAATGGCCATGAGGGCGGAATCATCTGCAGAGCTTGAGCCGGGGTGTGTATTTGCTTTGCATGGAATTGGCATGCTTTGCAGGACCTCACCAGCTCAGCCGCATCCTGGAGTGCTGTCGGCCAGTAGAAACCATGCCGAAAGGCCTTGCCAACAAGCGTGCGAGAGGAGGAATGACTTCCGCACTCACCTCCATGGATCTCCGCGAGCAACTCGCGGCCCTCTTCCTGGGAAATGCACCGCATGAGGACACCGTTGGCGCCACGGCGGTAGAGATCCCCTTCTACCACCGCGTAGCATTTAGCCAATCGGACTATGCGCTCAGCGGACACATCGTCATCAGGGAGGATGTTATCCTTCAGGTAGTCCCGGATCTCGGAGATCCATGCACTGGGAGCTCCCTGAGTAGGTGGGTGTGGCCCTGCGAGGTCACCAGGATCCTCAACAGGGCACACGGCCCAGGTTGGGCACCACAGGAGGAGTGTTGCCGGGACCGCTGGCTTTGAGGTGCTAGCTTGATCCCCTTCACCCAGGTCGGCAGGCTGGGCGGTAGGTTTCAGCAGCCGTCTTTCGAAGACACCCTCGGGCACGGGTGCCTAGGTAGATGCTCTCGCGGAGAGATCATCTGCTGCTGAGTTGAGCTCGCGGGGAACATGTTGTAGTTCCAAGGCGTCGAAGTCCTTCTCGAGCTTCCTCACGTGTATGAGGTATGCCGCGAGTTGGGGATTGTTGCAGTTGCAATCCCCTCGGACCTGCTTGATGATTAGCTGGGAGTCCCCCTTCACCAGGAGCTGCCGAACCCCCAATGAGAGGGCTTGCGTCAGGCCGAAGATCAGAGCTTTGTACTCCGCCATGTTGTTGGTGGCCTTGAACTCAAGGTGCACCATGTACTTCAGCTGATCTCCATTTGGGTCGATGAGGACCACACCAGCTCCGGCCCACCTTTCGCGGGCGGACCCGTCGAAGAAGAGTGTCCAGTGGGGCTCGGTGAAGACTGGTGCCCTGATTTCCGGCTCCGGGGGTCCAGCATTGACGGCCGGACCCCCAGAATTACTTGGGGAAGGAGTCCACTCTGCTATGAAATCAGCCAGGATCTGGCTCTTGACTGCATGGCGTGGCTGGAATTCCAGTTGGAACTCGGCCAGCTCTGCCGCCCACTTGGCGATATTGCCTGTGGCGTTGGAGTTGTGCAGGATCGCTCTTAACGGGTAAGAGGTCACTACGACAACTCGGTGTGCCTGAAAGTAGTGGCGCAGTTTCCTGGACGCAATAAGTATCGCATAGATAAGCTTATGCGTCTCAAGATACCTGGCCTTCGCCTCGTGGAGGACTTCACTGACGTAGTAAACTGGTTTTTGGACGGTCCGGACCCTGGTTACCAGGTCCGTGTCGCCCTTATTCACATCAGATCCTTGGGCCCCCAGTGACTCTGGGTTTCCACTGGCACAAGGCTCGTCCGGACCCCTTTGTGCGGGGTCTGGGGCTTCAGGCAGAGGTGAGGCTGACGGGCCCCCGTGTTCGGGGTCCGGCTCACCATCTTTGGCCGGGGAGACCCTGGTGTCCCCCTGGCGAGCTTGCTCCGTCCTTTCGGCGACCAGCACCATGCTGACTGCCTCCGCAGATGCAGCAAGATATAGAAACAACGGCTCACCGGGTTCTGGAGCCACCAATACTGGCAGCGAGGTGAGGTGCTGCTTCAGCTCCTGGAAGGCCTGTTCAGCCTCTTCGGTCCAAGAAAATAGACCGGACCTCCTCAATAGTTTGAAGAAGGGGAGGGCCCTCTCAGCTAGCCTCGATATGAAGCGACTAAGAGCAGCGAGAGATCCAGTGAGCTTCTGGACATCCTTGATGCGGCCAGGAGGCCTCATTGCTTCGATCGCCTTGATCTTGGCTGGGTTTGCCTCGATGCCTCAATGTGAGACCAGGAAACCCAGCAGCTTCCCTGCTGAGACGCCGAAGATGCACTTCTCGGGATTCAGCTTCGTGCGCGTGGCGCGGAGCCGGTCGAAGACGAGGGACAGGTCCTCCACTAGTGTTGACCCTACCTTAGTCTTGACCACAATGTCATCGACATAAACCTCAACAACATCTCTAATTAGATTACAGAAGGTTTTGTTCATAGCTCGTACAAACGTGGGTAAGGCATTCCTTAGACCATACGGCATGACAATGTAGCAATAAAGCCCATCTACTGTTACAAAGGCAGTATGCTTCCTATCCTCTCCAGACATCTGAATCTGGTGGAAACCAGAGTATGCATCTAGGAAAGCCAAAAGGTCACACCCGGAGGTGGAGTCCACGATCTGATCGATACGCGGAAGAGGGTAGGGGTCTCTAGGACATGCCTTGTTGAGGCTGGTGTAGTCGATGCACATCCGAAGCTTCCCGTTGGCCTTTGGGACGACGACCGGATTGGCCAACCACTCAGGGTGGTGGACCTCCTCGATGAAGCCGGCATGTAGGAGCTTGTGGACTTCTTCGCGGATGAAGTTTTGTCGCTCCACGGACTGCTTCCATGGCTTCTGGCGCACCGGCGTGGCGTCGGGGTAGATCCTCAGATTGTGCTCGATCACTTCCCTGGGGATCCCGGGCATCTGTGACGGTTCCCAGGCGAACACGTCGACATTTGCCCGGAGGAAAGCGATGAGCGCGTCTTCCTATTTCTCCTCCAGTTTCCCCGCGATGCGGGTGGTCCTGGTGGAGTCCGCTCCAATCTGCACCGTCTTCACGGGAACATGGTCCGGATCGGACGGTTGGACCTTGGGAGCCTTTGCAGGCGCCTTAGGTTGCGAGGTGGACGGGTCCTCCTCGGAACGTGCAGCCTCTGCCGCCAGAGCATGCAGTCTCTCAACTGCAGCGACGGCAGCGGTGCGGTCGCCCTGCACGGTGAGGACTCCGGCAGGGGAAGGCATCTTCAAGACCAAATACCCATAATGAGCAATGGCCATGAAGCGGTAGAGCGCCGGCCGGCCAATGATGGCGTTGAATGGGAGGTTTACTTCCGCCACATCGAACAGAACGCTCTCTGTGTGGAAGTTCTCCTCGGTCCCGAATGTGACCAGCAATGTGATGCTCCCCAGAGGGAACACCGGGTGTGGGCCCACCCCAGAGAATGGGCGAGAGGGAGTCAGCTTGGACTCCGGGATCTGCAGCTGCTTGAACGCTGCATAGCTGATGACATTGAGGCCTGCCCCACCGTCAATCAGCACGTGATAGAGCCTTACGTTGGATATGACGGGAGCGGTGACTAGAGGTAGTACACCAGCTCTGGCCATATTCTCTGGGCAGTCGGATGGCCCGAAAGAGATGGTGGTGTTCATCCACCTCTGGTGCGGCGCCGCCTTCGGGACCCCCGGCTTCACCGAGAGGACCTCCCGGCGAAGGGTCTTCACGTCCCGCCGGGAGACAAGCTCCCAGCTTCCGCCGTACATTACGTACAGCTTCTTGCGGCGGTCGCCGTTGTCGGAATCGGAGTCGTCGCCGTGGTAGACGCCCTTCAGCTCTCGAGCGGGGGATTGGTACCCCAGCTCCTTCTCCCCGGCGGCGGCCCCGCTATCGGAGGCCTTCTCCTTGCCGGCCCGCTGGCGAGGAGGAGGTGAGCCGTCTTTGGAGGACTGCTCACGCCGCCCACTGACCCGCTTCGCAAGCTTCTGGATCTCGCGGCAGTCAGCGGCGTTGTGGCGTGCGGTGGGATGCACTGGGCATGAACCTCCGCCCCCACCTTGCGGGCGAGGGCGTTTGCCATGCGCATTTTGGCCCCCAGCCGCTGCTGCCGCAGCCGGCGCCGCCGCTGGTGCCACCGCTGCAACGACTGGTCCACCAGATTGCAGTTCCCCGCGATTTCGGTTCTTGTTCTTCTTCTTCTTGCCACTGCCCTGCGCGGTAGCACTGGAGCCGCCAGCCTTGGCGTCTCCGCTTTGGGGGGCTGAGTGCCATGCACGACCCTCAGCGGCCCTGGCACACTTGTCTGCCAGGGAGAAAAGCGTAGTGACGCTTTCCACCTCGTGCGTCGCCAGCTTCTCGAGCATCTTCTCGTCACGTACCCCCTGGCGGAAAGCAGTGATAATAGATGCATCTGAGATACGAGGAATGATACCCCGTACCTTGGTGAAGCGCGAGATGAAGGCCCGGAGCATTTCCCCGGGTTTTTGCCTCACGGCGTGGAGGTGTGCCTCCACTCCATGTTGCTGGTACGCACTGGCGAAGTTCGCTGTGAACCTCGCACAGAGCTCCTCCCAGGACTGGATCGTCCCAGGTGTGAGGTTCATGAGCCAGGTCCGGGCTGGCCCAGACAAGGCTACATGAAAGTAGCTTGCCATGATGGCAGCGTTACCACCAGCCGCTGTGATGGCAGTAACGTACACCTGCAGGAACTCCGACGGGTTAGTGGTACCGTCGTACTTTTCCGGCAGGTGGGGGCGGAACTTGGATGACCATGCCACTGCTCGGAGGTGGTCCGCCAGCGCAGCGCAGCCCACCCCAGCAACTGGTGCGCCTGGCTGTATCCGGGCGTTCACCGGGGGCTTGGGTGCCACTACGTCCAAGTCGGCGTTGAGGTTACGGCCCTCAATGTTAAGACGGCGCTCTCGCGCCCTCTCAACGGAGACGCGGGCATCCTCTCCCGTGCGCCGGCGGTTGAGCTCCGCCCGCAGGTCTTCTGTTCGTGCACCCCTCACAGTAGGGGAGCGCACGGACGCCGACGCACCGCCCTGACGCTGGTGGTAAGGTACCACCGCGTTGCCGGGCGGAGGTCGTTGCCCAGTCCTTGCAGAACTGGGGGAGGCCTGAACCAGGTGGAGGAGACGGTCAACGTCGTCCCGCCACTGCTTCAGGGCGTCTGGCGAGGCTGCCTCAGCCGGGGGGTTGCGAAGCAACTCCCTAGCCGCTGCCAGCGCTCCGCCGCTCGCAGCTTGTGAGGGGGCCCTTGATGGGCGCCCTGACTCTTGCCGGCGAGCGGCGCGCGCCGCCGCCAGTGGTGGCTGCTCCACAGGCACAGTTGCCCCTGTAGCAAGAACACGAGAGGCATGCGGCGTGGAGTTTGCCACACCCTCCGTCGTCTCCACGTCGTCCACGCGAACCATGGGGACGAAGAAGAGATGAACTGCGACCAGCGGCCCCTACCTGGCGCGCCAAATGTCGTGGTGCTGCAAACCACAGCCGGGTGGCGGATGGCACCCGCCCTAGCCCTGAGGGTGTGTACTCGGGGGTTAGCTGGTCTTAGATCGACCTCACTCAAGAACACGATGAACACAGCTGGATTTAGAGTGGTTCGGGCCGCCGGAGCGTAATACCCTACGTCCACTGTGTGTTGTATTGCCTTCCCACGAGAGTGAGAAGGTTGCAAGAGCTTGAGTCTGTCCGATCGTCCTGTGCGCAGCGAGCGCCTCCCTTTTATATCTTAAGGGGGCGCGTACACAGCCGTTGGGTCCCCGACAGGTGGGTCCAATGATGCAGCATAACGTACTGTTCATATATTATGGCGTCGCAGGCAAAGGAGATCTCTCTTGGATTCCCTCGCCTGCTCCCGGAGCCCTTCGTCCATCATGTCCTGGTGCTGTCTTGTCGAGATGGAGCCTGACGTAGCTAGAGGCATCGCCCGCCACGTTGCTTAAGCGGGCGGAGTAGCTTGCGGCGTAGGCGGCATGATGGAAAAGCACCGTGCTGTCGTATCCATTTAATGCTGCAGGCGGGCTCTGCGCGGGGGCGGCACAGGCGGCTCCACTGTGCTCCTTGGTAATATGCGGCGCGCAGCGGGGCCTGACAAAGGCTGTCTCGTGTACCGCGGCGGCAGAGCACGCCTTGTCCATCGCATTAAATGCGGTAGGTGGGCGAGTCTTCCTGCGGAAGACTCGCACACGATCCCGCGCCTCTGGGACACGGGGCGGCTCCGGACCCCTACATGGTGAGGGGAGTCCGGACGGGCGCAGGAGGTCCCGGACCCCTCTGGGGTCCGAGGCCTCGGAGGTCAGCTCGGAGCTTCCCTTCCTTAGACCCACGTGGCGTCACCGGACCCATCCCCAGGTGGGGTACGGTCCGGGGCCGTTGGCTTGGTGAAGGAAATGCCTGGCCCGTGGGACCTGGCTACTCCGTCTTCCCACGCAGTTACAGATAACTATACAGGCCCCGCCTTGCTGCAGTAAGAGTGGGTATCCCTGCTTCAGGGTACCGACATTGCCTGTCCCTGCACAGCAAATTTTAGAGAGATTGCTAGATGCAGTAATACTTTTTTCTAAGCTATCAGGAGGTATTATCCAGGAATATGCAGGGTTGATCATGGGTATATTTTAGGAAAAGAAAAAAAACAGTAATTTGTTTTTGTTATGCATGATTTGCAAAATGAATGGGAGATATGTTATTTGGTGGTAGAATTTGTAGAAAGTTTGGAAACATAAAAGGATTTTAAAGTCTAGTAACAGACAATACATTTTTTTTTACCTCAATCTCCCTGGTACCACTATATTACCGTAGAAAATAAAATGGTAAATAATTGAAACTCAACATTACATGGGCTAAATCGTGTATTTTGCGCTGCAGTTTCTCTATTTTTCTTCTAATATACAATTCAAATATTGTAGCCGATTTCATTAAGAAAAACAAATTATATAACTTAAATTTACATAAGGAATTCGGTTCACACTACTTATCACAAAAAGGGTGACCGCATCAACAGTTCAACACTTCGACGCCAAGTGAGCGGCCATTTATTCAGTCTAACGCCAGCAGACCTGCACCAGAAATCAAGTTGTGCAGCCTAAAACAGTTTTATACCAATATCAAGTCAAATTAGTAAATTACATACAAAAAGGAATTCAAAAGGAAAATTCAGGTGTACAGCAATTTTGGGACTTCTGGAGAAATCATAATTCTCGTCCATATGCGTTTACTCAGAATTTGATCCATCAGTCGCTCTGCTAATTTCTCAATCAACAAAAAACAGTGTTACCAGTTGCAACAGGTGAAACCACAATAACATGACTGACGCGTGGGACTTTTTTTTTCTTTGTTAAGCTTTTAATCAACGCATTAGAATGCTCTATGAATTTAAAGAAGTGCACATGGGATTGACCCAAAACACCGACTAATCACAATCTATACATGTAAAATCATTTTAAACTATACCCTGTACTAAGTAACCTAGTGCCACAGTTATGAGCCCACATTCAGGTCAACCCCTCTTGTCTCCGTAGTTGGGCTGAAGTTGCGTTCAACTCCGTGCCTTCCACCTGCAATGTTAAACACATCAGCAAGGAATCATGGCGAATGATGGCAAAATAATATGCAATCGGGTAAAGCGAATTTTAATCTTTGATCCCAAGACGAATACAATTTGGCTCTGGATCCCAAAACCATTCATTACTGCTTCCATTTGCCCCAAAAGTGGCATTAATGCTGGGATTAGTTCCAGCAAAGGCACATGAAAAAACAAATGCACAGATGGCTCTCTCTTAACCAAGTAGAGTAGCAGGCAGTAGCATTGACCAGACCCAATGTAACACACAAACCAAAACAACTTTAAGTGAGTTGTGTGTCATCATCATTAACCAAGGTGAGATATGGAAGCAATCTTGGGAGATTACATTATTGGGTTCCTACTATGACTTGAAAAGCAATTTTTCGCTCTTTTTTTAAGTGAAAGGAGATTAAGTCGCAAACTGGGATGCAATATCTCCATAATACTAATAAGTCAACTTTCAAATTTAATATACAATATGTCAGCATTTAGACTTTGCAAGCTGGAAACAATCAAAATCCCAGCAGAGCTGTGATTCAGCGTGGGAGATGACTAAAAGAAGCGGCTGCTCTTATGTGCATCAAACAAAGTGACATTAATGAGTTTGCTTATCTCTTTGTCATTGTATCAAGATGCGCACCAGGCGATGTATGGGTACAGAGGCCTTGCGCCATCTAAAGACTTAATTGTATGAGCTAGCAGCAGTACACCATCTAGAGTATTGAAGAGCCTCATTTATTCAAATAAACAAAAACAATGGCCCAACGTTCAAGTCCATTTAGTGCTCATTTAGCAGTGTTGTGCTTTTGAAATACTGTGCCCAATAAATTCCATTCAAGGCCACATCAAGTTGTGAAATCAATTGGAGAGCCAGTCAAAATTTTACTCTACAAGATTTATAAATAATCAAAAGGAAAGAAAATTGATGAGTTTTTCAACACTCAACTGCTCAACCAATAATACAACAACAACAACATAGCCTTTCTGCACAACCAATAATAATTGTCATAATTATCTGATGAGTCCACCTAACTTCCAAGTGGCATATAAGGGATTATTTCTAAAAACTGTCGGAGGTCACTCATTTTCAAAATTTCGAAACATGATTTAGATATCAACAGTGAGTCTCAACTCTCACTCACAATGCAACAAAAAATATGCCAAGATCTAGAAAGAAGTTGTGAAGCAATTACTTTTCATCGCTAGCAAGCTAAAAAATATCAATTATAAGCTAAATTTATTTACCAATACAGTACGCACCATAATAGAAGCTTCCCCGCACTGGTTCTCATTTGGAAAAAGCAAAGCAAAACAGCTGTAGATATGTATTCCAGCTCTTGTCTTCCTTATTTAGATTTGTCAATCCTTTGCATACGACCCAACAGGCCACCACAAAGCCTCTCACCTCGCACTTCTCTCCCACCCAACATATATTCAATCCTTCCCTTGCCACTCCCCAACCATGAATATGATAGGCAATAAAATGTGTGTAATGTACTACTACCATGAGATAGGGAGTAATTAAATGGGAGCGTACCTCTTACTGTCACATTAAAGAAAACCAATTGACCTCCCATCCTTCTCCCACTATAAATACCACCCATCTCTTGTACAACTGCACCGAAGAAACACCTCTGAGCATTCTAAAGCTCAGAGTCCTCTCCTCTAAGCATCACACATCGCTCTCATCTCCATCTACTCACATCCAGAGCTTCAACACCCTGCAAAACAGTAAGTTTCCCTTGCTATATGTATCCCGGCATCTAATCCTCGTAAGAGTAGGAATTAGGAAATTCATTCTGAGGTGTGCATCTCAACCAGCTGATTCAAACGTTTGATGGATGCAGCCATCACATCCCTCCCAGGATGAGTCGCAGCAACAGGAAGGGCTCTAGGGGCCTTGACCTGAAGCTGAATCTCTCTCTTCCGGCAACTGGAGACTCCTCCAGGAGGACGATGGCTGACGAGGAGTCATCCCCCAGCTCCTGCCTGTCATCCGAGAATGAGCATGGTCTGCAGTGGTCCAACAGCCCCGAGGCCACGTCCATGGTTCTTGCAGCTTGTCCTCGCTGCTTCATCTATGTGATGCTCCCCCAGGATGACCCTAGGTGCCCCCAGTGCAAGAGCCCCGTGCTCCTTGACTTCCTGCAGGATAACAACAACAGTAAGAACAACAGCAATAGCAATAGCAGCAGAAGGAGCAGGAGGGGATGAAGAACATGGTTCCATTAGGCGGCATATCAAGAAAAAGCGCTATATGAAGTCCTAGGTCCAGTAGGTCTATTTTGTCTGGTCATTTCTTCAGTGTAACCGTGATATATCCATAAAAATTGTGTAAGCTAGCACCCATGTGTTACTATCACAATTTTGATATATCACAGATACACTGGGGAATGGGGACTATATCCTTCATCCTTGTTTCCTCCTTTTGCGGCTCTAAATGTAATAGTTTTACTTAGAGATATGACCAGACTTCCTGCCTTTTCATTTTCAAGATAACAAGAAAAGTTCACCCCTGATAGTGTGAAATTGAGAAGTAACTTCATCCTATCATCCATATTGTTGGTGTATATTGAGCCCATGTGTATAGAGGCCCATCTAGAGGCACATGTATAGGAATTATATATACCCACCCTTCTAGGGTTGGAGGAATACAAGCAATTATTCTCTCCATCATGGTATTATTAGCCTAGGGTTCCTCTCTCTCCTCTCTCCACCCTCCAGCCCGCCGCCGCCGCCTGCCGGCCCCTCCTTCTCCCCTCTCCTCCTTCCCCTCCCTCTCTTCCCTTCCTTCCCCTCTCTCTGCGCCGGCGCCATGGCCATCCGCTCGGCCTACCAGGCCCGCCGCCTCTCTGGTTCTGCTCGATCCCGAGCAGGACGGGGCCACCGCCGCCCACGGGGCCGCCGCCGCTGGATCCGCCGCCTGGCGCCTGCCGCGTGCGCCATACGCCGCCGCAGCCCTGGCGGCCCTTGCGCCCCTCCCTGATCCCGCTGCTGGCGATGCAGCAGGGGTAGGGGCCGCGGCCGCGGGAGCTGGGGCAGAGGCCGCGGCCGCGGACGCGGAGGGCCCGGCCTTGCTGCCTGCGCTGCAGCTGCCTGGGCCGCCCGCGCCGATGCCTGATGCTGCTGCTGCTGCAGCTGCCGCCGCCGCCCACTGCGCCGCCGTCGATCCGGCCGTCCTGCGGGCCGCGGCACAGCTGCTGCAGGATCCCGCCGCCGCCGCTGCGGCCCACCGTGCCGCTGTCGCCGCGGGCAAGCGGCCCGCCACCGACGTCGCACTTGATGCCGCGTGGACCAGGCTCGGGATGTCGCCCGCAGATGCGCCGCTCTCCGCCGCTGCCCTCCGCGGGCAGCAGGCCGACGCCGCTCTCGCCGCGGCCCTCCTCGCCGCCAAGTTGGAGTCTTCGGCGGCCCAGGAGCGGGTCCGCGTGGCTGCCCTCGTTTGGGAGCGCGAGCGCGCCACGGCCAACGCCTCCGTTCTCCGGGTCGCCGAGGCGGAGCACTTCCTCCGCGTCTCCTCCGGCCAACTGCTCCATCCGCTCCACTGGTCCGCTGGATCTGGTGCCCGGCACGACCCGACCGACCCCATGGTCGCCCAGCTCCACCTCCAGGCCGCCGGCGTCCAGAACATCAGGGCCCTGGTCACCGTCCTCCTCGACCCGACGTCCTCCTCCTACGGACGCTGGCAGGACTAGGTTCTGCTCGCCGTCCGCCGCTACGCCCTCGACGACCACGTCCTCCTCGACACGCCGATCGAGGCGCGGAACGCGGTGTGGCTGCGCCTCGATAGCGTCGCCATGTCCTGGATCTTCGGGACCATCTCCCTGAATCTTCAGGACCTCGTCAGGACCCACGGCGGCACCGCGCGGCAGGCCTGGGTGGCGCTCGAGGGGCAGTTCCTCGGCAACGCCGAGTACCACGCTCTCCAGCTCGACGCCACCTTCCGCACCTTCCAGCAGGGGGACCTCTCCGTTGGTGAGTTCTGCCGGAGGATGAAGGGCATGGCCGATGCTCTTCACGACCTCGGGTGTCCCGTCTCCGATCGGGTGTTGGTGCTCAATGTCCTGCGGGGCCTAAGTAGCACCTACGACCACTTGAAGAGCTGGATCGCCCGCCAAAGGCCCTTCCCCTCCTTTCTGCAGGTCCGGGATGACCTCGCCCTCGAGGAGATCACCAGGGATCTCGCGCCCGGATCGTCCTCGCCCACCCCCACCTCGCTCGTCGCTGCTCCTCCGCCGCTCCTGCCACCTCGCTCCTTGGTGCTGCTCCAGCCGGGCAGACCGGAGGGGGGGGGGGCGTGGACGTCGCCAGGGGGGACGGGGTGGTAGTGGTACTGGTGGCCCTGCTCCTGGGAGTACCAGTACTGGTGGGGGCCGTCGAGGCACGCCGGCTCCGGCTCCCGCTCCTGCCCCTGCCCCTGCCCCTGGAGGTACGTCCTGGCCATCCTTCAGCAACCCATGGTCAGGGCGCATCTCGATGTGGCCGTTCCAGGGTCTGGGAGGGGGGCCTCGTCCTCAGCTCCAGCCGGCGGCCATGTTCACTGGTGCCGCTCCCCTCTTCGCGCTGTCCTAGACCCCGCCCGCTCAGCCCAGCCAGCAGCCGACCTGGCCTGGGGGTGGGATCAGGCCGCTCTGGCGCAGTCCTTCAGCACCATGGGACTGACGCCGCCGGTCAGCACCGAGTGGATCGCCGACTCGGGTGCCTCGTTCCACACCACTCTTGGTGCCGGTATCCTCTCTTCTGTCCGACCTCTACACCCCTCTTGTCCTTCTTCTATCATGGTTGGTGATGGGTCTTGCCTTCCTGTCACCGCCGTGGGTTCTGCTCCACGTCTTCCTAATGTTCTTGTTGCTCCTCAAATGGTTCACAACCTTCTTTCTATTCGCCAGTTTACTGCTGACAACTCCTGTTCTATCGAATTTGACTCCTCTGGTCTTACTGTGAAGGATTCGGCTTCTCGGCGTCCGCCCATCCGATGTGACAACACGGGGCCCCTTTACACTCTTCGGCTTCCTGCTTCCGCTGCCTCGCCTTCGGCTTCTTCGTCTACTGCTTTTGCCGTGACGCCTTCTTCCACCACCTGGCACCACCGGCTTGGTCACCCCGGCCGCAACGTTTTGGCTCAGCTCAGCCGTAGTACCGATGTTCCATGTACTAGGGCTCCTGCTGAGCACCTCTGTCATGCGTGCCAGTTAGGTTGTCATGTTAGACTTTCATTTTCTTTTTCTTCTTCGCATGCTGCGCATACTTTTGATCTGATTCACTGTGACCTGTGGACATCTCATGTACTCAGCATGTCTGGCTATAAATATTATCTGGTCATTGTTGATGATTTTTCTCATTACTCTTAGACTTTCCCTTTGCGCGCCAAGTCTGAGACCTTCCCCACCCTCCTCCACTTTTTTGCCTGGGTGTCCACTCAGTTCGGCCTCACCGTTAAGGCCAACCAGTGTGACAACAGGCGGGAGTTCGATAACTCCACCTCCCGGTCCTTCTTCCTGTCTCAGGGTGTTCAGCTGCGTATGTCTTGTCCATATACCTCTCCTCATAACGACAAGGCTGAGCGGATGATTCGCACGACGAACGACGTCGTGCGCACCCTTCTGATCCAGGCTTCTCTGCCCCCGCGCTTCTGGGCAAAGAGCCTCCACACCGCCACCTACCTACTCAACCGCCTTCCGTCCACTGCTTCTCCTGCTCCCACTCCACACCACGCTCTCTTCGGTACCCCTCCTCGCTACGACCACCTTCGGGTCTTCGGGTGTGCGTGTTACCCTAACACCTCCGCCACCGCTTCTCACAAGCTGGCGTCCCGTTCGACTCGTTGTGTGTTCCTCGGGTACTCCTCTGACTACAAGGGGTACCGATGCTTTGACCTCACCTCTCGCCGCGTTCTGATCTCCCGACACGTCGTCTTTGACGAGCCGGATTTCCCCTCCTCCATCTCCTCCACACCTTCTCCTGACCCCGAGCTGGAGTATCTGTTTTCGACTGACCCGGTGGTTCAGCCACCGTTACCTGTCTGTCCTTTTCCTGCAGGTTTTCCCGGCACACCGGCACCGCTTCCGGTGATCCCTACTGCGCCGAGCGCGGCCCCGGTGCCCGCCGTCGCGCCACGCGCGGCCCCCGGACCTCCGCTACGTCACGCGCGGCCCCGGTGCCTTCCCTTGCACCTGCGCGGTACGCTCAGCCGGTGCAGGTGTACCGGCGTCGCTCGGCGCCGACCCCGGCGCCGCAGCGGTACTCTGAGCCGGTGCAGGTGTACCGGCATCGTTCGGCGTCGACACCGGCGCTGCCTCCTGCTCCGGAGGCTCCCGCGACGCCGACACCGGAGCCGTCGCCGCCGCCGCCTTCTCCGACTCCCTCTCGAGCCGAGCCGGAGGTGTACCACCCGCCAGTCATCCATCGGGATCCTCGGCATATCCATCCCATGGTGACTCGGCGGATGGCGTCTCAGGCCGCGACTCTCTCCGCCACCGAGGGAGAGCCGCGGGTCTCTCCGGTACCCTTCTCTGTCCGTGACGCCTTGGCGGATCCTCACTGGCGTCGCGCGATGGAAAAGGAGTACGCGGCTCTTCTTACCAACCAGATGTGGGACCTCGTGCCGCGTCCGTCTGGTTGCAATGTGGTGACTGGCAAGTACATTTGGACGCACAAGCGTCGGGCTAATGGCACACTGGAGCGCTACAAGGCTCGCTGGGTTCTCCGGGGGTTCACTCAGCAGCCTGGTGTGGACTATGATGAGACCTTCAGCCCAGTCGTGAAGCCCGCTACGGTGCGCACGGTCCTCTCGCTTGCGCTCTCGCGCTCTTGGCCTGTGCACCAGCTGGACGTGAAGAATGTGTTTCTTCACGGCACTCTATCAGAGACTGTCTACTGCTCTCAGCCAGCGGGATTTGTGGACTCGAGTCGTCCGGATATGGTCTGCCGGCTCAACAAGTCTCTCTATGGACTGAAGCAGGCTCCTCGGGCTTGGTACTCTCGGTTCGCCACGTTCTTGCTGACATTGGGGTTCACCGAGGCCAAGTCTGACACGTCTCTCTTCGTCTACCGCCGTGGGGATGAGGCTGCATATCTGTTGCTCTATGTCGATGACATTGTGCTCACAGCCTCAAGTCAGCAGTTGCTTCAGAGTGTCATCTCATCTCTGCAGCAGGAGTTCGCTATGAAAGATCTTGATCAGCTCCACCACTTCTTAGGCGCCACTGTTGAGCCTCGCCCGTCTGGTCTTCTCCTTCACCAGCGGCAGTACGCACTTGATATCCTGGAGCGGGCTGGGATGACTGATTGCAAGCCCTGCTCCACTCCTGTCGACACTCAGGCGAAGCTGTCTGCTGATCTGGGTGTTCCGGTGGCTGATCCTACTGCCTACCGGAGTCTGGCCGGCGCATTGCAGTACCTCACCTTCACCAGGCCGGACCTCACCTACGCTGTCCAGCAGGTCTGTCTCCATATGCATGATCCCCGGGAGTCACACCTTGCTGCGCTGAAGCGTCTCCTCCGCTACGTCCGTGGCACAGTGGACCTCGGCCTGGTGCTTCACCGCTCGTCCTCTGCTGAGCTGGTGGTCTACACCGACGCTGGCTGCCCGGACACTCGTCGCTCCAGCTCCGGCTACGCCGTCTTCCTGGGCGGCAACCTGGTCTCCTGGTCGTCCAAGCGGCAGCCGGTTGTCTCCCGCTCCAGTGCTGAGGCGGAGTACCGGGCTGTCGCTAACGGCGTGGCGGAGGCGTACGGGCTACGACAACTCTTGACGGAGCTCCACAGCCCGCTCGCCAAGAGCACGCTCGTCTACTGCGACAACGTCAGCGCCGTGTATCTCCACCAACCCCGTCCAGCATCAGCGGACGAAGCATGTGGAGATTGACCTGCACTTCGTGCGCGACAGTCGCCATCGGCGATGTTCGGGTACTCCATGTCCCGACTACCTCACAGTTTGCTGACATCTTCACCAAGAGGCTGCCCTCCTCGACCTTCTCGGAGTTTCGCTCCAACCTCAACGTAGTCGGTGGCTAGTTGTGGCTGCGGGGGGGGGGTATTTGCCCTTTGTACTCTCTTCTTGTCCAGTCTTGAACACCGCTGCGCCGGTTGTTCAGACTGCGGGGGGTGTTAGCTTTCTCGTTATCCAGTCTTGAACACCGCTGTATCGGTAGTTCAGATTGCGGGGGGTGTTGGTGTATATTGAGCCCATGTGTATAGAGACCCATGTATAGAAATTATATATACCCACCCTTTTAGGGTTGGAGGAATACAAGCAATTATTCTTTCCATCACATATGAGTTACAAATCCGAGCTCTCCCCAGTCACCAATTCCAATTTCATCAATGTTTCATGTTAGATAAGTCGTCCAAACCCAAAACAGGAAGAAGGGGATAACAGAGGATGAACAGTCAACCCCCAGAAAAGGGGTGTTAGGAAGTTGGCATCACAGGTTAGCTGAACTGACCAATTGGCATTACTGCTTCCATGTTACAACATAAAGAGGGTGCTTCATGGATTCTCTCAATTAGCCCTGAGGAAGATGTTAGGCAATCGAAATGGTGATGGAATTTCAAATTGGAAAGAGATATGTTAAAAACTGTTGAAAAAAGATGGAGTGATGCCATGCAATAAATACTAATTAATTTCAGAATGCGTCACTCTATCTCTTCCCATTATACATCCATCTGAATACGTGCATTATGACGCAACAACCTTACTCAATGCTGCTTTGGTCAACTTTGTCAAGCCAATATATTTAAGTTCACTTGATAAAGACGCCTCAGGTTAAGTCCAGATCATCATTATCAGATACATGACCAGCACTACAAGTTGGTCTGAATCACATCAAAAGAAGAACGATGAACAACAACAACAACATAGTCTTTTTTCCCAAGCAAGTTGGGGTAGGCTAGAGATGAAACCCGAAAGAAATAAGTTCAAGGTTCAGGCACATTGATAGCTAGTCTCCAAGCGCTCCTATCCAAAGCTATCTCTTTAGAGATATTCCAATCCTTAAGGTCTCTCTTAACCGACTCATCCCACATCAGTTTAGGTCTACCTCTACCCCTCTTTACATTATCGACCCGCTCAAGAACCCCATTACGCACCGGCGCCTCAGGAGATCTTCGTTGGACATGTCCAAACCATCTCAGCCGATGGTGGGTAAGTTTCTCCTCAATTGGTGCCACCCCGACCCTATCCCGAATAACTTCGTTCCGGACTCTATCCCTCCTTGTGTGCCCGCAAAACCACTGCAACATCTGCATCTTTGCTACACTCCGTTGCTGGACATGTCGTCTTTTTGTAGGCCAACATTCAGCACCGTATAACATCGCCGGACGAATTGATGTCCTATAGAATTTGCCTTTTAGCTTTTGTGGCACCCTCTTGTCACAAATGATGCCAGAAGCTTGCCGCCATTTCAACCAGCCAGCTGAAATTCTATGCCTAATATCTTCATCAATGTCGCATTCTTTTGTAGTACCGATCCTAAATACCAAAAAGTATCCTTCTGGACCACCACTTGGCCATTTAGACTAACGTCTCCCCCCTCATGCCTAGTCGCGCTGAAATCGCACATCATGTACTCGGTCTTGGTCCTACTAAGTCTGAACCCTTTCGACTCTAACGTGCGTCTCCACAGCTCTAACTTCCTATTAACCCCTGCCCTACTCTCGTCAACTAGCACCACATCATCAGCAAAGAGCATACACCAAGGGATCTCACAAAAGAAGAACGATCAAAAGATTAAAAAAAACATGTGCATATATAGTAGGCGTCCTTTAATTCATGTTGACTGGAAATAGCAAATTTGTTCCTTTCATTTCATTCATTGTAGAAAACAAGTTTTTTATGCAGTAATATGGTAGTTCAATGACAAGACAACAGAAAATGGATGAGATGTTATTAGAGAAAGAAAGAAATAAATGACAAGAGCAACACAAGAAATTACAAGAAACATAGCAGAATTGAAATATCAGGCCAAAGTCTATAGCGGTATATTTTGACAGCAAAATAAAAAATTAGCTAATTTAACTGGGAACATGTGTGCAGCCAATTCGGTGAATGTGAGAAACTATGTGTACTTTCCTTGTCATAGATAACTATCAAACCCATGATCTCAACTCTCAAATGATCAACCAAGCTACAAATTTGACACACCTAGGTAAGTGCAAACATCTGCATGGAATCAAATTGGAGTATGATAGAATTGATAAGCCAACTAACTGAAGAATGTGAAACAAATAAAAGAACAACAAGGTGTTACCCTCTTTTATCAATGTGTATGTTCTTCCGTATTCACAAATTATATTATTTCTTGTATAAACATAATTCCTAGATCATTAGTGGAAAAGGATAAATCTGAGGCCTGAGAGATTTCACTGAAGAGGGAAATTAACGAATAAGAGGAACAATGGATCTTCTGAACTGCACAGAATAATGAGTGCTCAAACTGCAGCTAAGGTCAACACAGGTGAATATATCAAAAAGCACATGATGTAGAGTGTCACACAGTGAAGCTCCACGGATATTTTCAAGTTGAGGTTAAAGGTGTCTTCAACAGAACCAAAGGAAGAAGCAGGATATCGGTTCATGAATATACCTAAACAAAATATACAGGAAGTTGATGTCCTCTTCTAACACCTTTCCTGTGCTAACCTATGATACGCGGATACTTCGCAAAACTCACATACCGGTATCGGATACCCGTACTCCACGGATACTCCCGGATACGTATCCCGTAAGTATCGGACTATTTAGGTATTTTCAAATAATAAAAATAAATCGGATACTCGGGGGATACCTGTGGATACCTGTCCGAAACCTTCAAACCCTAACACCACCACTCAATCGCTTCGTATAAAGGTCCTCCGTTCAGCTGTGCCACCCTCTCATCCCCACTCACGCAGCCGCAGGCCCGCAGCAGCCTCGCACGGCTCCCTTGCTGTCACTGCCGCTCGGCCACCCGCCCTGCTAACATCATAAACGTCAAGGTCATTTTTGTTGTATTTGTGGTCAAGCTGTCCAGGTCGAACAGATTCTGTACCAGCTAGTATATCTCTCATAACTGCAAAGAATACAGAACGCAAAAATATCTTAATGAGGAGTAAAAAAATCAAGAAGGTAACCAACTAAATAGTTCATTTGAATTTATTGTACATACAAAAAAAAGGGAAATATAACATTGCAACTCTGCACGTTTCTTTCAACATCAGCAAACTTCATCTCAAGTTACAACCCAGTAGTCCAAGAAGCAAAATAGCAAGTGGCTACAACACTACATGTGGAATATATGAATAATGGGGCTAAAACTGCCAACCAGATAAAACTGCCTAGAATTCGACATAACATTTGAAACTCAACAAAAAAGAGTATGAGGAGTTACACCACATGAGCATGACGCTCTAAAAGAACCGAGAATAATCCATCCAATTGTAAAAAAAAAATATCAATTACCCGCGCTGTTTTGCTTGACAGAGGAATTTGGGGTATTGACATGTAGTCTGCCAAAAGAAACCTGCTGACAATATATGATGCTATCCTGACACGTGCAATGAAATATAAGGGACCTACGCTCAACATCTGAAGACTGAAGACAAGAACATTCACCTCATGCAGGCCGTATTCATCCACCAAGGTTCCCAATGCCGACAAATTTGGCTGCATATGCAGTCACCCAAGTGCCGCAGAGGCATATTGCCAGCCATGATCCCGCAGAAATCACATCACGTCACATGGAAATGTCTCAACGGGATTACCATACAGGCGGAGCAAAACAATCTCGGCCTGGATTGGAAGGCTGGGGCATAGTTAAACTGCGACATGGCCGTCTTGCAGACATCTGCACGAGAGATATTAATTAATTGCAACTAAAGCACAGAATGTAGCTTAAACTAGTCTTACGGATCCAAAGAAGAAGAAGAAGAAACGGTCCCGCAAAAGACTGCAATCACGGATCTAAGCTCAAAATAAAACAAAAAATTCAAACAAGAAAAGCACGAAATGTAGGTGAAAATGCCCCCAAACAAGCACGAAAAAAAAAATCAAGACCTCGACGATTAGCGAGAGAGCAACCGTGGCAAGTGGCTCCCCTAGTTGGTTACCTCGATTCAGAAGTCCGTTCGCCGAGCACGGCGAGAGGGGGGGGCCCGAGGCCGGAGGGCGAGGCGCCGACGAAGCCGGCCGCTGCCGCTGCCTTCCGAAAGCGACGGCCGCAGCCGCTGGGTCGACATGGGCTTGTTGGGCCGCATTGGCCCAAGCAATCTGGGTTGGGCCCAACTGGGCCACGTCCTCGTTGGGCCGAAACGCGATCGGGCAGCCCGTGGCCCAACTGCTGCTGAATTGGTGGGCTCCCCCCATCCTCTGCCGCCTCTGTTTCGCTAATCCTCTTCGTAAAGCTACATAAATTATCCGAAGGAGGAAGGTGAAATGCACAAACAAGCTAGTCCGGGAAAGAACAAAATCGAGAGAGGAATTCGCATAAAGAAACGAAACGATTCTGGAATCTGGGGGAAGATAAAGCCTTGTTTAGATGCATAAAATTTTGGGTGTAAAATACTGTAGCACTTTCGTTTGTATTTGGTAATTATTGTTCCGCCATAGATTAATTAGGCTCAAAAAATTCGTCTCGCAAATTATAGACAAACTGTGTAATCAGTTATTTTGTTTAGCTACATTTAATATTTTATACATGTGTTAAAATATTTGATGTGATGGAAAATCTTATAAAATTTTGAAGGAAACTAAACAAGACCTAAGCTGTATATGTTAGGCAAACGACCCAGGTCACCTTCACCTCGGCCTGACTGCTGCTCGTGAAATCTTGCTGGCCCGACGGCATACTGTACTGATAGAAAACACACTCTACTCTACATGCTCCCTACCCTATCATTGGCATGCAATGCCACAAGAAACAAAAGGCTACCTACCTTCTCTCAGCAACCTCCCATAGTCCATCCCATTTGTTTAGGCCACGCCTGTCGGGTGAAAAGGTTCATGTGAATTTTCAGTTTTTCACCATATGCCACCAATCCACCATGTACACTCGATGGTGATGCAGTATTGCAGCTACCCATGCGATCGACATGATCAATGCATCAAGCACTAATAAGAGAGGAAAAATCATGTACACGCTCGGTGCTGATCGATCCTGCGGTCTCTCTCGATCATTTCGATCACGCACGCACGCACGGACCAGCAGCCGGCTCTCAATTCCAGCCGGTGTCTCGAGCAATTCGACATGCTCGAAGCTGGTGATCTGTGGGAATCCCAGGGCGACAGTGTGGTCACTCACTGCTTCTATGCGAGCTTGATGAGCTAGAGACAAGGAAGCTGGTCAACTTTGCATGTGCGGGCGGGGCATCATTATCCTTGTGAATCCGTAAGCGTATGTAGTTTTCTAGCAACTCCACTCGATCATTTGGAAGCTCTCTGCTCCGAAGAATTGTTATAAAGCAGTGTGTCGTTTTGTTAAGTCAGACTGTCAGGGACGCGTGTCTTCTGTACCCCATGCTTCAATTCTGCTACCCGTAATTCGGCACCCTCAGAGGAACAGCCCTAATTACCTTCACAGCTAGTACCAGTGGGTGATTAAGTGCGATGATTGAGTACATTTTTTATGCAAAGAAAAAAAAACTTGGTTTGCAGTATCTGATCCTACAGGGATTTCTCACTTGATAGTCTGACACAACCTACTTGTGCTCAACACCTCTGAGGAGATTAGTTGCAACACACTAAGCAACAAAATCATACTGACTCTACCTATATTAAAATCGAACATCCACAATTTATTTTGCAGAAACAACATCCACAATTATCTGTTAAAAAAAACGCCCACAATTATTGACTTTCTTATCAGCTGCTGGATTTTTTTCACTTAATTTAAAATGCTGGCAACAACTGGCATGCGGCTTTTGCTCCACCCACATAACCACCTGAACAACTACAATATCAGCAAGAACAACATAACGATAAGAGAACAAGAAGGTGGCATCCAAACTCAGCCAGAAACATGGAAGAAAAGGCTCTAAAAGCTTAACGGCCGTGCTTGTTGGCGTTTGTCGGCTTATAATTGCCTGAAATCTTGCTATCCTTTTGCCAAGGGAACAGAGGTCATTAGGCCCTGAAAAGCGCCAGCACTGCCCCCCTTTGATTTGAGGCTTTGAGCACTCAACCGCAGAATGGATCCATCAACTATTTAACTCTCTCTGTGGAACCAAGTGGCCCGTTGTATATTCCAGTCCAGCCTAGCTTTTCTTGTCCTAAGGAACAGGGAAAGCCTCACAGGGAACATCAGGGACCATTGCAAGGACTCGTAGCCATTTTGCACCTCAAATAATTCCATTCATCTTCAGAGCAGCATGTCTAGCACTCTAGCTTTGTCGCGGGCAGAAACAAAGAGAAAAGGCATTCCCTGGACCGTCGGATGCTCGATCCGACGGCTCTGGACACACACTGGCTGCTGCCTCTCACACGTGCACAACTCCCACTCGACACGAACTTAAAGAACTGTACTAGAACACTAGCGTTCTAGTGCCCTTTTTAACCATGACACGAACGGACAAGCTTTCCTCCTCAAAAGCAGCAATGGCGGACGCCAACATAATTAAGCGATCGAGCATGGCTTTTGCGAGCTCATCTTGAGAACGACGACGACACGCTCGCGCGCGTGGAGGCTGAGCGAGCTCGTCTCGAGGGGACTGCAACTCAGGGTTTACAAAACCGACCGGTCCGGTCAAACCGCCGCCCTCCGGTAGCAGTTTATCGGACTGGTTTGATTAAAAACCGGTTGAATTTAAATTTAAATTTAAATTCAAAAGCACATGTGTAACCGGTTCCGACCGATATACCGAACGGTTTGACCAGTTTACCGGTCCGGTCTGACCGGTTACCGGTGTTTTAACCAAAAAAATCTGATGGTTTAAAAGTGGTTTTCCAGTTTGATCTGTTTACCGGTCGGTATGATCGGTTTACCGACCGGTTTGACCAATTCACCGGTTGCCATATGCGGTGGGCCTTAATGGGCCGGCCCATTTTTTCTTTTTTGATTTAACTTCATATGCCCGCAAACTATACTAAATGGACGAATTTTTAAGAAAATTTGACACAATTAAATTCGTCGCACCTTAAAATATTTTTAGAAATTTTTCATTTTTTTGAAGTCAAATTTGAATTTTGAATTTGAGTCGGTTTGGTACCGGCCCAAACTAAAATCGGGCCGGACCGATTTAACCGGTAACCGATCAAACCAGAACGGTTTCCATCGGTTTGGTTAACTCTGCTGCGACTGCGAGCATGGCCACTGTGGCGTCGGGCCTGACGGCAGGAACAAGACCAGGGGTGGCGAGTATGCCTTGTTTAATGGTAATCTCCCTGGGAAGAGGCCAAGGGAGAGATTTTTCTATGGGACGTTTCAAATTTTGTCACATTGCCCAACCACCCCGGTGATCGTCTGTCAGGGGATGGATCTCTCCAATCTCCCCATCTCCATTCTAATCTGTCAATTGGTCAGAGATGTTTAAGGGGTTATTTGGTTCCAGGGACTGAACTTTTTAGTATTTAGAAGTATTAAATAAATATTAATTATAAAACTAACTGCAGAACCCTGGGGCTAAACTGCGATACGAATCTAATGAGGTATCTCAATATATGATTAGCGAATAGTTACTGTAGCATCACTGTAGCAAATTATGAATTAATTAGGCTCATTAGATTCGCCTCGCGAAAAAACACTCAGCTGTCAAAAAAACATTTATAAATAGATTTTATTTAATATTATAATATAGTAAGATTCTTTTTGATGTGATAGGGACTTCTGAAAAAATTTGATTCCAAACAGAGCCTAAGAATCGCCCTCCATGCCTCATGCATTCACCCAGGGTGTACTTGCCTACTTGGGCATGGTTACTTCTTCAGGCTGTGTTCACTTCCAAAATTTCTTTCTCCAAACTTTACTATTCACTTATCACATCAAATTTTTTATTTCATGCATGGAGTATTAAATATAAATAAATAAAAAAACTAATTGCATAGTTTACACGATGAGATGAATCTTTTGAGCCTAGTTAGGTCATAATAAGACAACAATTAACACAAACAAATAAAAAATACTACAATATACCACAATATCCGATATAATTCTTTTTACCCCTATTTTACGGATTTAAACACACCCTTCCAAGTTCGGATGGTTGAATGTCCTTGACTTGCATGCAGGACAGCAGCACGCAAGCGCAGAACCATAAGTGTGAGACGTAACATGTTACACCTGCCACCTTGCATCCATTCAATAACTTGCAGAATGCATCTGGACACATGAGAATCCGATATCATGTCTAGAATGCATCTGTCTTTTTTTTAGGCCCTGTTAGAACGCACCCCTCAAATCTCGTAAACACAAAAAAAAATATCACATCAAATATTTCGACACATCCATAGAGTATTAAATGAAATTTATTTATAAAACTTTTTGCATGGATATGCTGTAAATCGCGAAACGAATCTAATGAGCCTACTTAATCCATGATTTGCAACAGTGATGCTACAGTAACTATCCACTAATTATTGATTAATCATGGATTAATTAGCATCATTAGATTCGTCTCGCGATTTACAACCCATCTGTGCAAAACGTTTTGTAAATAGAATTTATTTATTACTTTAAATTAGCAAGATTTCAATGCAAAATATTTTGTGTCGAAAATAAACACGGCCTTAATTGAAATCAGTCATAGAACAATATACAGTTACTATAGCAATTCAGGAAATATTGAATGTGGGATTCAAAGTTGTTTGGATCGGGGTTAAATTTTAGTCCATGTCATATCAAAGAGAATCTTAGTATTTATAAGTATTAAATAAAAGTTAATTATAAAATTAACTACAGGACCCTAGGGCTAAACTGCGAGACGAATTTAATGAGATATACTAATCCATAATTAGTGGATAGGTACTGTAGCATCCCTGTAGCAAATTATAGATTAATTAGACTCATTAGATTCGTCTCGCGAATTAGCACTCAACCATTAAAAAAATTTATAAATAAATCTTATTTGATACTCTAAAATAATAAAATTCTTTTTAATGTGACAGGGACTTAAAAAATCCTTGAAAACAAACAATGCCTTGAGCATGAAGCAGAGAAATGCACAGGGTGCTTTGCATAAATGCTTTCAGGAAGATGAACAGCAGCCAACGGGTCAAAATAGGACCAATGCCCACAAGACCTGTAGACAACAGGACATTGTTTTGACCAGCACAGCTGTTTAGATTTTGTGCTGTTCCTAAAATGTATATCTGTTTTTTCTTAAAAAAAATTGTTATGTACTAGGAGTATCCTTCTAGCAGAAAGCGAACAGCTACTCTGGCCACAAGAAAGCTGGCGATCAGAACCAGAGGGCAACGAAGTACGAACATGATGAGCACACCCTATCTTTGCAACAAACATGTGTATCTCGGATAAAAAGTCGAAAAGTTACTAGAACAGCACATAACTTTCTGCCAAGAATTAACTACTCCCTACTCTGGAGCACTGTCAATCTGTCACGCGCGAGAAGGAAAAGGTCGCTATGAAAGTCGTTAAAAGCATCTCCAAGAATTTATGTATTATATTAGCTAAATTTAAAGATTATGGCTCTTTGTAAAAATAGAAAATCATCTAATTCTATGAGATAATACAAAAGATTAGGTAAAATAGATGGCTATATTCAAAATCAGTTCCACGTCATCCTCTCCTATCCACTCGTCTCTTATCCTCCCATCCTCTCTCCTCCAGTCCTCCCATTCACGGCGGGCAACGCCGGAGAACCCGAGCTCCACGAGCTCATGGATGGCGTGCCCAAGGCCCTGGACTCCGACAAGCTATATGCTGGCGACGAGCAAAGGAGCTCTCGCAACTGGCGAAGCTCGCGGCAAGCGAGCAGTGAGGCGCTTGCTGCCGCCGGAGCTTGGGGCCGGCAAAGCTCGCGGCCGGCGAGCAGGGAGGCGCAGCGACCGGCGAAGCTTGCGTCCAGCGAGCAAGGAGACGCTTGCGGCCGGCGGAGCTTGTGGCCGGGAAAGCTCGCAGCCGGCGAGCAAGGAGGCGCAGCGACCGGCAAAGCTCGGAACCTTAGAGGCAGGGAGGCGCGGCGGCCGCCGGAGTTCGCGGCCCGCGAGTAGGGGGAACACAGCGGTCGGAGTGTGCGGTCTACAAGTAGGGGAGCGCGACGGTCGGCGAGCCTGGGAGCGCGGAGGTGGCGGCGTGGTCACCTGCAGCAGGCGGGCGGCGCGGGAGAGAGAGAGAGAGAGGGCGGGACCACATGGGAGGAGGGATGGCGAGTAGTGAGGCACCGGCAAAGATGACTAACGGCTTTTTCGGGATGCAGAAAGAGAAACCGAGTGCATGACTTTAGCTACTCTGTTGGAAACGAGTTTGAGCACCCTTTCTCTTTTTTTACCTATCCACGTTGATTTACATTTAAGAAGCAGGTCGTTCTGTGCTGTGCTCAGGGTGAACGGTCACAATCAGATAACCTATGGGAGGGCTCGGACTCCGGCTTACCCACCGGCTTCAAGCTTTTTATTTTTAAGGCCTCTCAAAACAAGAACGGCTTCGGCCTAAACCGTTGAGATGCCATTTGCAAAATATAAACCGAGAGAGAGTCAAGAAAGTGCACCCACTATTTCCTCCTACTGTTTTCTCACTACACCCCTCCAATTTTTTTAAAGTGCCTCAATCTAGATACAAGCCATAGTATCTTAACTCACTCCTTATCTAAACACATGCACTCCCTAACTAATCCGACACTACAACCCATACACACACGCCTTATAGAGGTGCAAGTTGACAGACACATTATTTCATTGTGGTCCATAGACGCTTGAGGCTCCCGAAGAAGATTTAGAGATTAAACCCCGGTGCAGCACCAGGATCGTCCCAGCCGGCGATCGAACCTGGGCGGGTGGGCTCCCAACCGGAGACTTCCACCACCGCGCTACGCGCGGGTGTACATGGAGAAGTCTAAGTGTCTCAATCCGAAGTGTGTCCAAAGTGCACAAATAAATTCACCGCATCTATCCCTGCAGTATATAAAGATAATTTTATGTCTATTATAAAAAGTCAATCTTTACAGTTTTATTCATAGTTACAGCTAAAAAATATTGAGTAGTAGTATTTTGACGCGGTCTTGGTCTTTGTATTGGCCAGTGAATCATTCAATTTCGTTACTGAAACCGCTCCAACCCCTACAGTAATGAGCGTGACGGAGGAGGAAGAAAAGAACTTCCTCTCGTTTCCTCACCCTCTTCTTCTCTCTATAAAACAAGCGAAGCAAACAAACAGAACAGAGCGGCAAGAAGACCTCCCGCCGGCCAGCCGAGAGCGGCGCAATGCCTCCTTCCCAGCTGCATCCTCCCCACCTCCACTTCCACAAACTGAAGCGGCGCCACCACCCCGCCGCCATGGCCAAGAAGGGCCTGGTCGCCATCCTCTACAAGCTCCGCGACGTGCACCGGCCCCCGTCGTCGCCGGTCTCTGCTGCCTCGCCGTTGCCGCCGACCCCGTCAGCGCACTACGCCCAGCGCTGCTACCCGCCTCCGCCGTCCGCGTGGCCGTGGCCGTCGTGCCGGCACCCGCGCACCAGCTCGTTCCGCGGGCCCAAGGACGACGACGCCGCCGTGTTCCGGACCGCCAACATCGTCTACGACACGGCCTCGGAGCAGTTCCTCCGGCGCTCTTCCATAGATGAGGCGGCGTGCATCGACCGGAGCCCCCTGGCGTTGCCCCCCGGGGAGGCCGCTCCGGAGCCGGAGCAGGTGGAAGAGGAGGAGAAGGAGATGCAGCTGCGCGAGAGAGCCGTCGTGCGCGGCATGCGGTCGGAGCGACTGTTCTTCGATCCGGCCGGCGCAGAGTTCTTGCCCAAGCAGCAGGTAACGCATTGCCTCTTGTGCTGTCCCACGACAGGAGCGAGCACACCATTGGATCGAATCGGTTCTAACGCGAGAGAGGTTTCAGGAGGCGGCGCCGGCGAGAGGCGAGAACGAGGCGGCCGCGGTGTTGTGCGGGGAACAATCGACCGCCGCGGCGCCCGACAAGAACGAGTCAGCGGCGGCGGAGGCGCAGGCCGCCGCGGTGAAGGGCGGCGCCGTGGTGGTGACGGTGGAATCGAAGGACCCGTACGGCGACTTCCGGGCGTCGATGGCGGAGATGGTGGCGGCACACGGGCTGCGGGATTGGGAAGCCCTGGAGGAGCTCCTGGCGTGGTACCTCAAGCTGAACGCCAAGGGCGTCCACGCCGCCATCGTCGGCGCATTCATCGATCTTCTCGTGAGCATGCAGCCGCAGGCGTTGCCGAGCCCGCCGTCGCTGCCGTCGCCGTCGCCCTCTTCGTCGTGCATCACGTTCGAGGAGTACTCGTCGGCGACCTTTGACGAGGAAGAAGGCAAGAGCTGAGCTGCTGGGCTGAGGCCGAGGGAGGAGTTCGTTGTTTTTTCCCCCCAGTATTTTTCTTGTCTCGTTCAGAGATGGCAGTTCTTTTTGTGAATTATTGTGTGCCTGTGGCGGAATGGAAGGTGAGGCCTGCATGTAGGCATGGATGTACAGTTTCTAAAACTAGTTGATGCTGACCATCAGAGTAGATTAATGCCTAGACAACTACCAATTGACAGTATTTTAGATTGCATATTTTTTTTGTTTGTCCTTTATTTTGATTCCTGCTCGTGTGTGTGAACTAGACTAACTCTGATGCATGTTCCCTCTATGTACCTGTTGCTGTTAGCAGCTGTGTTTGGCTGCTTTTGTTAAAATTTTACATGGCATTTGAGCCCAAGCTTTATGTGTGACGATCCAAACAAAAGTTGAGTCAAACATTAGCCCTTAGTCGTGCAGTGGACATTAAGCACGTACTGTTGGTGTTTTCCTCACCACAGTACAGATGCTTCACCAATACTCCCCGTCCCAGAATAAGCGCACGTATAGGTTCAAATGAGCGAACTTAACAGCTGCGAAGTTACCATGGTGTGTTTAGTTTGCGAAAAAGTTGTTTTAACATGATTCAGTTTTATTTAGTAATTATTGTCCAACTATAGAGTAATTAGTCTCAAAAGATTCGTCTCGTTATTTACAATCAAACTGTGCAATTAGTTGTATTTTTTAACTACATTTAATACTACATGGATGTATTGTAAGATTCGATGTGATGTATGTTTTGAAAAATTTTAAGAATTTTTCGCGGAACTAAACCCAGCCTATAAGAGCATCTCCAACCGAGAGACTAAATGGGCCTCTATCCTTTTTTAGTCTCTCAAGTGGAAAAAACAACTCCAATCAGACCCCTAAACAGGCTACTATTTTGTGGAGGATACCAAATTTTAGTCGAGAGCCTATAGATTCGGAGGCCCTCTGTTCCCACCCGCGCCCCACTTTTTTTTCCTCTTTCTCTAGTTCACTCGCTCGCTCGATCCACTCCTCCCGCGCCGGCCGCCGCCGCCACCATCCCGCCTCGCCATCGCGGGAGATCCTCGCCCGCCGCCGGTAGACTCCTCGCCAAGGCCGGATCTGCTGCCTCGCGGCATCTCCGGCGACGGGCGCCCTCCCCGGCCGGCCGCACCTACCTCGGCATCCAAGGAACCGAGCGCGAATCCTTCCCCTTCTCCTCGTGCCCCACAAAGCACACGAGCCAGCTGAACCAAGCAAGGGCTACTCTCCCCGACGACCGGCCGGCGGCGCGCGGCACGGCAGAGAAGGGATCGGCCTCGGCCATCCTATCTGGGATGTCTCGGTACGTGGAGATGCTGGACATGGCCGTGCGGAGTCGAGCATCATGGCCGGCGACGGCGGCCAGGCGACGGTGTGGTCCCAGAGACCGTCGCCGGGGGCCTCGTCGAACACCTCGGGGGGCGGCACCTCCTGGAAGCCCCCGAGGCCGAAGTCCTCCGCCTTGGGCAGCTGCGTGACATAGTCCTCGAAGTCCTCCGCCTCGGCCTGCTGCTGCTGGTGGCTGTGGTCCACGGCCGCCGCCAGCTCGTCCGCTATCATCTGTTGCATCGTCGCGGTCGGGGTCGCCGCCGTCGAGGAACTGGAATTGGAGTAGTTGGAGCAGTTGGAGTTGGGCGAGGCGTCGTCGGCGGAGCTGCAGGGCGCGGAGTGCATCATCGCCGCGGCCATCATCACGGGCTCCTGCTGCTGCTTGTAGTTGTAGTACTGGTGGTGGCGTCCAGGGGAGGACGGTGATGCCGCCGGGGACGCCTTCATGACCACCATGTTATTGTTCGCCGCCGCCGCCGCCGCTGCCTGGGGGAGCGCGGGCATGAGGTTGAGCCTGGCGCAGTCCCCGTAGAGCGCCCTGGCGGCGGCGGCGTAGGCGCGCGCGGCGTCGAGCGCGGTGGCGAAGGTGCCGAGCCAGAGTTGCGCGCCGCGGTGGCGAAGGTTCCACTCGCACTGCCCGCAGACGGCGCGGATGTACTACAAGCCGCCGCAGGGCCAGGCGGCGACGTCGTCGTCGTCCTCGTCGGGCGCGGCTGAGGACGACGCCAGGGCCAGGAGCTCCGGCGGCCTCCGCGCGGCGCCCGTGCTGCGGCCCTTCGCGGCGGCCGCGGATCTTGGCGCCAGCAGCGATCGGACGGGGTTCCAGGTCCACGACTTCGACACCGCGCACAGGTCATTATTTCTGGGAGGGAGGTCTCCAGTTGGTGCGGGAGGGGGAGAGGGAGGACGGTGCCGAGGCGCGAGGTCGCCGGCGCAGAGGGAGGACGGCGGCGTAGCGCGAGCTCGAGCGCGAGCGTCCGCGGCGGTGGAGAGTTAATTTGTTTCGCTGACAGTTGGGTCTCACTCGGATTGATTTGGGACCATGATTTGGTCGGGCTGGCTGGAGTCGAGAGAATTTCAAGCCCCTAAAATTTTATGGGCGGCTCATATTTAGTCTTTCGGTTGGAGATGCTCTAATACCCCATAAAATCACAGTTTCATAGCATTTGTGCCTAAGAAAACAAATCTTTAGCGTCATTGCGAATTTTTCTATTGGTTCCAGAACTTGCAGCTGGCAGCTGCTGCGATCTGTACTCCGGATGTCATAATTTCGAGATGCTTGCAATCCTTCAATGCGTCAGCAGGCCTCTGATCGGAGCATTGTACTCTCACCCATTACCTGTCGTGTGGCATTGACGAGTGTATGACATGCGGGACAGCACGTGCTGTTCGCTGCCAGCCGGTAGTATTTTTTTTCTCACAATAAATCATCATCAGCCACTGGTCACAGCACAGCAAACAAAGTGACAGTCACTAGTAATTTTTTCTTATTATTTATCTATAACTCTTATAAAAAAACTCCCCACTATAATTTATTAATTGCTATTTCTCTAACATGTGGTGCAGTCACATCACCTTAATATTTTTGAACCATCCGATCTTTGATCCATATGACCTTTTGTTTCATCTCCCAACACGTAATGTGCATGTTCACACAATTGAAAATAGTTCCCACTATGACCCTTCACGCCCGTTCAGTTCGCGAAAAAGTGGCAAAAAGTTACCGTAGTATATTTCGTTGTTACTTATAAATAATGTCCAATCATGAACTAATTAGGCTTAAAAATTCATCTCGTGCTAATCAGTTAGACTGTGTAATTAATTATTTTTTTCAACTACATTTAATACTCTATGTATGTGTCCGAAAATTCGATGTGACGGTTACTGTAGAAAGAATTTTGGGAAGTGAACGGGGCCTCAATGTCTCGCTTTAGTGCTTAACTACCGTTACCATTTCTCCACTTGCTCACCTATTATTTCAATAACTCATTCGATTAATCATGGCAAGATAAAAGCAAGCATGGGCGGAGCTCCTCCAAAACTATAACTAGCGGAATGTGGAGGATGGCATTGAGTAACCGAAATGGTGGGAGAAATGGATGATCATATATATTCATATAGCAGCTTCGACCACACTAGCTCACGCACTCTCTTTCCTTTCCCACTGGAAGCACGCTGACACTGCAGGTGGTTATTATCTGAAAGCAAATACTGCATATGGTTATTCTCTGAAAGCTAACACTGTGCTCCTGTATATATGCACTAGACAGCGATGTGCCCATCAACTAGGCAAGTTCTTTGTCACTCTTCCCTCATCTATAAATTATTCCCAAAAATTATTTTACATGAAATATGTGGTGAACCACTTGCCAAAAGCCATTGAAACTATTGTGCCCTAAATATATTCCAAAATTATAGATAATGTAGAACATATACGGCGGACACAATTTCGCTACAATAATTATATCTATTCATCTTAAAGGTAAAATTATGTTCGATGATAGAACGTCAAATGCATAAACTTCAAAAGGTTTCATTGCGTCGTGGAAAAAAAGGATTATAGTTGCAATATAAATTAGAATAGATTTTTCAATGGGGCATGCCATGCATGAAGCAGGTGGAGACAATATAGATATAGCGTGACCTGGGCCCGAGTGTGCTGACAGTCTTGGTCATCGCCAACGGGCGAAATCAGGCAAGAATCATATCCTGATAGTGTTATTATGTGACAATTTAAGTACTATATATAAAATCAAGTATTATGAGATGGAGTCTTTTTCCTTTTTCTATTAAAACCACCTGTATTTCGAAACTCACGGATTATGCGTATGTCCATTAATTAGAATGAATATAGTCATCTATTATTCATCATTCATAAATTAATTTGTTATCTTCATATATATATATATCCTTAGGAATTTTTATTTAGATTTTTCTCCATTAATCTCCAAATATGTTACCTAAACTATAACCTCAAACTATCATCTTAACTATAATTTCAAATTCCCACATCAACGCACGGGAAATTCAACTAGTTGTTAATAGGTTTCAGTGGTCATCACCGGCCACCCTTGTATGTTGTAATACTGCTATTATATATGATTGAATGAAGGTAAGTTTTAGCCAAGGCTTTATTTTGCTACTACGATTTTCTAACGACATTTCAGAGGAAGAGATTTAAAAATATGTATTATAGCAATTGCTTGCATGGATAGTGTGACTTGGGACCTATTTGGTATAGCTTATTTTGGCTTAAGCTTCATCTATTTCATGCAAATCAAGATACTATAGTGTGAAGACTTTTTACAGACCCGTGCTAAAATGAACTAGAGCCGGATGAAGCCAATGAAGCTAGCTTCAATGGTGAAGTCGTTTTGGACGAAGCCATGCCAAACGCCCCGCTTAGTTATGGATCTTTTGGCAAGAGCCACCTTCATTTGGTGGGTCCACCCCAGCTAGGCTTTACGGGTGTTTGGGTCGACTCTAGAGCTGTCCTCCTCATTCTAATTTTATTGGAGACTAGGTGTATGCCCGTGCGTTGCTACGGGTGAAATGAATTGTTTGCATAAATATAAATATGCATGGAGCCAAATTTTTAGCTTTTCAGCAGCTTGCAAGAGTGTGTAACATACATTTGATTCTTCATTTGAAAATTTTAAAAAGCTTGCTAGAGAGCACATGGTCTGGGTGCTTTCGCTGCTGTCGTTCATGTGATTTAGCTACAGGAGATCTTGGCCGCATAGCTCTAGCAAGCTTTTTAAATGAGTTAAATAACTGATTTTTCTTTCAATTCTTCTGTATAAGTTTGACTTTGCTCAAATACTTTTATAAGCTTGTCTCTCCTCAAATGCTTGGCTTGTTGATCAGTCCAACACACCTTAAAGTACTAAAGCTACGAGGAACCATTATTCTTAGACAAAAACAAAGTTAAACAAGGAAAAAAGTTGCTAGAATGTAAAATAAGAGAGAAAGGGGTAATAACAATGACACTACAGACTTCTCAGTCACTACTAAAGAAAAAGAAAAAGGATACGAATTGAATAAGTAAATAATATGGTATTAGATTTATTGATAGATCAACTCAAAAGGCATACCTTAGAAAAGGGCTATATACACGTACAATGCAAGCATATAAAGAAAGCACGTTCACTCAATCATACAATGTTTCAAACAAGAATATATCCAGATTCCTTCTACCTAGTAGGCCACTTGGACCAAACATGCATGCTTCTCTGCTGCTTATATCAGTAGAACAACTGAAAACACAAAAGAGTTTCATGTCCTATGTGTAAAGAAAATAAAAACATAACAAAGCTAGGTGGGATTACAAAAAAATTGATTTATTTACACAAATTCATCTCTCTTTTATTACCAAATATTATTATCTTATTTTGCCCATCCAACTGCAACAGCACCAGAGATGCCAAGGATGCCACCATGGCCCCTCATGCCTTCGCGATGACACAATATGATAACTTTTTTCGATCAACTGCCTCCATGATAACTTTTTTCATCTTATTAGTAATGCAATATGCCCAATTTTTGTTGATGTATATATAACTCAATCTATACCAGTTGTAGTTGAGGTATGTTTGGCATACAAAATTTTGGTTAAATAAACCTATCACGGTAGAGATTAGCTGAACTTAATAACCCAAACAATTTTGTATGAACTGTACAAAGCTGGCACAGAGAATTTATTCACCACGCTCTAAATACCTGAGTTCCTAAATTTAGGCCCTATAACAGTAGAGGAAATCTATTAGCCATGGCAATAAACATTATTCAAACTTCAAATTCTAGAAACAGAGACAAACCATGGCGAAGTACGTTATCATTCACCACATGATTTTTCTTTCTATTGATTCCATTAGCCTTTTCTTTCACTGCAAAATGCTGATATAATATAGCACGTGTCAACTTTATAACTAAGTCCTGAAGTTCCAAAAAGGATTAAAGTAGTCTCATGTTGGATATTATTACTGCAGTAAAAAGCTTGTCGCAATCCATTTACAGCCTCAATTGTTTTTCTATTCTAGTATATAACCATGGTTGCTTTTGTAGCCGTCTGAAATTCAAGCTTTCAATCACAGGAAATCCTGATTTTGAACTGCAGGGTGTGAACCATCTCTGTCGCAGGAAATCCTGATTTTCTAGCTGTAAACTCAATATTTCAAACAAATGCATATGCACTCTACAACATGAAACAGTGTATTTTTTAAAACAACGACGAAGGCATCTTCCGACTGAAGTTACACGCAGTGACATGAACAAAGTTACTAAATGCAATGCTACAAATGAATCCCTAAATCCTGAAACTGAATTAGGTGTACTGGAAATTGATGTGGTAGGATGGCAGGATGCACTGAACCGAACAACAAAAGACTATGTTATAACCACGTACATGTAGATCAACGTTTGACGATGGATCTGTCCATGTTAAACCCGCAGACCAACATTGATCACCGGCGGATGGAAAGGGGGCTCAGATGGGTGCAGCTCAGTCTGCAAGGGGTCCGGATCGACCCTCTTATGAAATCGCACCGCTCCTTGAATCAATCCGTGGATCGAAGCAGTCTGACCCCGAAGCGGAGAGGAGCAGCAGCGTCGTGACCCTGTTGACCCTTGGAGACCCTAGGATCGACCCTCCTCGCATCCCGCTCTCTATCGTTGCCTCGCCTCGAGAGTGATTCCTGCCTCTCGCCGGCCATCATCACGAGATTCAGCACATGGTCCTCCAGAGATTTCTACTACTTGCTGCCTTGTTTGCTCGTCGTGGCCTTGGGGGCACATGCTGATGTGTGATGGTGCGACCTACACAATTTCGTAAGCGGCGTGTAGGGAGGGAGGTTCGGTCCGGGGAGCTCCGTGGATTATTGTGGGCAGACGAGAACGAGGGGCGGGCCGATCCCTTACCCTCCTTTTGTGCAAACGGGGCAGCGGGGCGCTCCGATCCGCTCCCTTTGCAGGCTGAGGTGCAGCTCGGGCCAGTGTCAGTCGCTGCGCAAACGCCGTTGCCAGCCACTGCCCAATAAGATGATCAAACCCAATTAGGATGACTAAAAGGAGCGTACCTATATATGCAATCAATTACATGAATATGTAGCAAGGCGCTTTGATCTATAACAATTTCAAAGTTTAGAGCCATACAGTGGTGGAGTCGCTTCATGTGAATTGGGTGCCGCAGAATGATTTAACCAGAAACTTTTGAAAGAATGCACATCTCAATTAGATTGGCCATAATTAAAGTTTATCCAGAAACGTCTGCATGTATATGCACACCAGAAATTTGGATCGGCCAGGAGAACCGTAGGAATTGTAGTGCATCGGATTGATTGGCTATAAAATCAGATGCCAGCATACCTTGGTAGCCCTCTGACGGATGGAACTTTTGCTTAGACTTTGAGCAATCATTTTTAATAGTCATGGCTCTCCAAAGTCATACGCATGCACTGCCACGCTGGAACAAACTTGCTGCTGGAAACCTTTTGTTGGATCGGCCAGCCAGAAACTTTTTAAGTGTACGCAGGCAGTCAATTGGATCAGCTAGGCAGCTAGCAACATCCACACATTTGAATGGATCGGCCAAAAGTACACATACCGGCGGATGATGTTCGAAGGTGATTTGAAAGCAGCAGCCTGGGCGGAGGACAGTGGCAGGCATCCAATTTGGATCGTCAATGGAGACCCACGTAGGTACGGAGTGGTTGAGTGGTCGGCGATACGGTTGGTGAGTACGGCGGCGGCGGCGGCGGCGCAGTGCGGATCGGCGTGCGTGGTGGTGACAAAAAGAGGGCGGCTGCGATGTATTATTGTTCATGCGAGGGGACATAGGGGTTGATCTCCCATGCAGGGCCGAGGACAGGCGAGGGAAGAGCAGGCACTGACGACGACGGCGAGGGAAGAGCTCGCGACGACAACGGCGAGGGAGGAGCTCGCGACGACGACGGACGAGCAGGCAACATAGAGAACAAGCTGGGGACTGGGGAGGGTAGATTGCAACGTGGAGGCGATCTATACGGGGAAAGACAGCAAGGAAGACGATATTTTCAGAGCAGTTTCCATCCCGAACGGCCCCGCAGCATCGCCTGGCCAAGAAACAAGCTGCGCGGCCAAAGATTCAGCAACATTTTTTGCGGAGAAAAGATCAGAGGCGGAAGGGGGGCGACGGGTCGGGCGACGTACGACGGGGGCTGAGGACGGACGACGAAACGAAAGGCTACTAAAATTTTTGTCACCCTCAGCCTCTTTTTAGTAGTAGAGAAGAGATAGATAGCAAGAGTACATAGCCTTTTTTTAAGAGACAGAGAGTAGAGAGTTGTTAGTAAGGAACAACTTAGGAGTATAAATTCGTAACCTTTAGGTGCACATTCAATCCCACCAATTTTATTTAGTTCAAATTAATATTTGTACTATTTATCCAACATAACTAAATGTGTAAAGGGAAAATGTATACAACAATGTAAACCGAGTGTGAAAACTAAATGATTCATGTTATACACATGACTGCTTATTTAGAGAAAATTATTCAATTGCGCTACAAATTTGGACTTGAAATTTAGGGAAATCTTAGAGCATAGAATCTTCTACATTGGCCCTCGCACTTGGGTCATCCCATATTGTTGGGAACCGTACACCTAGCTTGCTCCTTTACTAGTAACATACTATAGCTCTTCTAATCTTTATTTTTTTTAAGAGAAAAGGGGGTCCCTGTTTACTTCCATAGGAAACAGACATCACAATCGATTACGGCCCTGTTTAGTTCCCAAAAACTTTTTACAATACCCGTCACATCAAATGTCTGGACAAATGTATGGAGCATTAAATATAGTTGAAAAAAATAACTAATTATATAGTCTAACTTATTAGCTCGAGATGAATCTTTTAAGCCTAATTAGTCTATGATTAAATATTATTTATCAAATAACAATGAAATATGCTACAGTATCAAAACCAACAGTTTTTCACCAACTAAACAGGGCCTACAACAGTTAACAGTTAAGGCAAGTCTATTCGAGAGCGCGCCCGCTAAACAGAGTTTTCAACCGCCTGACCATCAGACAACACAGACGCTGGTCCCACGCCAAAACTTAATGAACTGGCTACCGCCTACCAGCGATGAACCGGCGCAGCCAACGAATCCGGCATAGTCCAGCCAATCTGCAGAGTTTGTCTTGACTTTAACTCCAGTTTTTGCACGAGCTCTTCTAGCTGTAGCCCCTCCTACTCCTCGCAAAGATAGCTCCATCTCCTTAGCATCCTCAGTGCCTTGCGTATCACCACCCTCACGTCCGCCAAACCTGCCCCTGAAAACACATGTTATTCCTTAGTTCCCAAATGCTCCAGAGGATAGCGCTGAGGTACACATATTGATTACATCATATTTTGTTCCTGCTGATCCACCATTTAGCAATAAAGGTGAAGTCAGATTCAATATGGACATTCGTGCTGTCGGCACAGCAGACCCAAACCTCCTGGCCACACAGCAATCAAAGAAAATGTGATTGATAGTTTGAGGCTCATTACGAAATAAGCAATTTTTGTCATCCAGATTTCTTGTCTTCCCCTAAGTTATCTCGGGTTAGGCTATTTGCATCCCTAAAACTTCCTGCAGGATGCTTGTACCGTAAAATCTCCTGAAGCGGGCTACTGGGAGCACTATGGTACCCAAGCGGAAGGATCCTATATTTCTCTATTCCTAGGGGAGGTAGAGGAGCTCCTCTACCACTACCAGATACGTGGCGCCGGGCACGGGCCCCCACGCCCCACTCCATCCCAGGGTTCACTTTACCGTTTATACTGTATATTTTACCGTTTTTATTGTAGCGGTAACTGTTTTTTTGACTTTTGTATTTTTAAATTTTGAATCGGAAAACACCGGTTACCGCTACCGGTAAGTATTACCGCCTGGTAGCGGTATCGATAAATTTTGGCGGTAAGGTGAACACTGCCCCATCCTCGCGCTCGTGCTCGGAAGGGATGGAGAAGGACATGAGGAAGGTGTGGAGGAGGAAGGGGTGCGACGTCGCCGTCCGGAGGAGCTATGGCCGCCGCCGCTCCGCCCCACCCCGTTGCGGCTACCGCGGCCGCTCCGCCCTGTATGTAGCAGCGACCACCGCTCCACCCCCACCGCGGCGAGGAGGCGGTGAGGGAGCGCCGAGCGCAGAGGCCGCGAGGAGGAGCGCAAGGGAACGCCCAAGGAGGGGTGCAGGGGGAGAGCGGCGGCGGCGTTGGAGGCTGGAGGAGGCGCCGCCGGCCTCCTCCGCGCTGCGCAGGCGTGCGTGTGGCTCGATCCGCTGGCCTGGAGCACGGAGCACGAAGCGCACGGGCGGAGGAAGCACGGAGAGCAGGGGAGAGGCGGGCCGCTCAACTGTCGCCACTGGAGCTCGAGGGCAGGGGAGGCCGTGTCGCGCGCCCTCCGGCGAGGGGATGGGGAGGGAGGGAGGCGACTAGCTAGAACGAACTCTATGTTAGCTAAATGCCGACTGCAACCGGCAGGTGCTCTAACATACCAGGAAGCATCGACTTTATCTTGGGATACGCAAAAATAATTTTCCAGGAATGCAACATATTAGCGCGCCGCCCGGAGAAGGCAGACGAGCACTGCGTCCTCACGGCACAGGCCCGATAACCAATCCGGTTTCATTTTCCAGGGCTGCAACGTGGCAGCGCTGCCGGGCGTCAGCCTAAGGGGAGTAAGCACCTTCCTTGGGAGGCCATGGAAGAGCCATAGCATGGTGATCTTCCTGCGCTGTTCGCTCCAGGACATCATCGATCCTGCCGGCTGGGAGAGCTGGAAGGCCGGCGTCTCCGTCCCCGACACCATATACTACGGCGAGTTCCAGAACCGGGGGGACGGCGCCAAGACCCAAGATAGGGTGAAATGGCCAGGGTTCCACGACATCCCCGACCCTGCTGTCGCCGAAAATTTCACGGTGCTCCATATATATGAGATCTCTGTGCGTACTAGCTCCATGATGCATCTATATCTATATCCTGCAAGAACCGTGACCTTCAATCAATAAAATTAAAAGGCTGCTTCTTATTAGTGTATCAAAAGGCATGGACTTAGTTGTGTTTTCCAAAAGTAGTGGCCGCCTCCTCACTGCTGCCTCGCTTAGCTTCATCATGCATGTGCAGGGAAATAAAACTTCCTACAGAAATAATCGATCAAAAATGCGATGTGGCTTATCCATCACAACAAGAGCCTCCCTCGCCAGGCCATGTGCTTCACTTGATTTTCGTTTACACAATTACTATCCCCCCCCCCCCCCCCCCCCCCCCCTCGTTTCGCTTCTTTTGAGGACCTGCGGCTAGCTACACGCACCTAACAGTCATGGACAAGGCAAAAATTAGATATATGGTTACACAGAAAAGGAACTACAACGACTTGGAACCCAAGACGGAAAAACCAGCAGCCATCCAATACGCATAACAAAAAAAAAAAAGGCAGATCGCTTATTTAGGTGACCGATCGATCAAGCATAGCTAGCTTTTAATTTCCAAGATGATCAGCTAATTCACGAGGGCTTGTGCTTTAACCGTCCTACCCTTTGATGACTCTCTCCCTCTACTTTTTGGCTCCGTGAGTTTTGCTCCGATGATAAGTTTGCATGAGTGTAATTAATCTTTTCCCGAGTGGGTTTTATTTGGGCCTGGCCCTACCCGTGCCCTATTGAGGCCCGGTCCAAGTTCAGGACCCAGGTCGCTTACCTCTCGCGGCTTACCCCCTCCGCCCCCTACTCGTGTTCTTCCTTCTCCATTTTTCTCGCGCCGGGCTTAGATGGCGGCGGCGGCGGCGGCGCAGGTGATTCCCTGCTCCCTCCGTCTGGAGCCCCTGTTCTTTGTTCGCCATTTTTCTCGCAGCGGCAATCCCGACGGCATTTCCTTGTTCAGTTCTTTGAAATTTCAAAATTAACCTGTTATTTATAAGGTTTGATTTGAGGTATACTTGGATTAAATTTGGTGTCTGTTAGGGAACCTCCTGTCAATGTAGAGGAAGGGGAAGAAGGGGCACAGCAGGGTGGAATCGTGCTATCCAGCAAATGATCTGTGCATTACTTTAAGCTTCACGAGCAAAGCTGTTTGCTGCTCCATGCATTGTTATCTGGTAAGCCTGTTTTCTGTCCTCTGTAATGTGAAAGTACTACATATGAATCAAATGCACTCCATCTCTGATTCCTGACAATAGCATACTTTTAATCGTGTACTGTCACAAGGTTAAATAGTAGCAGGTCCACTTTCACTAATTGATCTAACAATATTAAGATATACTAGACATGCTACATGATCATTTCATCCAGATGTACTGACCTGAGCACGAACTTCTCTACCTGCTGAACCATCTGTAGAAGGCTGGAATAGGAATTCTAAATTACACCCTTCAACCGTAGATCCTTTAGGTAAAAGAGCCTAATTATCCAAGAGCTCTTAATTAAGGAAGCAACTTACATGCTCCTTAAGAGCAGCAACAGAACCACCAGGTTTTCTTAAGTAGTCAAATCTGTCATTCATATATCTAGACTCATCTATGTGAGTTTGGATAGCTAAGATATTGAAACCATTCTCCTTCACAACTGTCATCTTATCTGGGTCCCATGATAGAAATTTGTCTACAAATGAAGTTGAAGTCAAATATATGCATGTTTTGTTTTATACAAAAGGAAGAGAGAGAGTTATGCAAAGCTTTATGAGAAGATTTCTGGATTCTGTATTTCCTGTTTGCGGACCTTTTTGTAACCAATTGACCATGAGCTGATGCAAACTTCTCTCGCCAAATGTAGGCTGAGCCTGGAACATCAAGCAGAGGCACCAGACAACAATCACGAGTCAGGTGAGTTTAATTTAGTTATAATCTGTCTTCGTGGATCAAACATAATGCGAGGTAAATTGGCATAATGCTTGGATGAATTTAGCTTTTTGTCAAACACGATTTATCAATGGCTAGTAATTGGCATATTTAACAACGACAAGTCAGTAGCTTTTATATCAATATGCTTTACCTACAAACTTCCCTATCATGAGCTATTGTATATACATTGTTGTTCACTGAGAATTGGCCAAAACACTTCGTCAGAATTTATCCTTACTTGTTTGCTCATATTATATTTAGGATATTTCAACAATGTGCAAGCTACTGAATTCATAATCAAATAAGGGTGGTTGCATACTGGTGACCTTGGATACTTTGATGAAAGAGGCCAATGAATCATGCCTGATGGCCCTTTCCGATTAATGAACGCTGCAGCAGACAGTAGAGGCAGTTTAGTTTGTTCGAAATTATTTGATTTCTTGGGGCCTAGCTGTGATGTGTTAGTTATTCTTATATTTTGGAATGAACCTTGAATTGACTCATATGGTGTACTCCTTCAGGTCAGTTCTGTGAGTATGTGTTGTTATGTTTGATGAAAACACAGTTTGAAAAAATAATTTATTTGCGATAATGAAATAGAGCCTGCTCTCTTATCATTATAACTGCTGTGTTGGCTATTGAAATTGCAGTCTACATATGGCTTCCAAAGTTCTGACTACACAATGCAAAAATTCTCTTACTGCATATCATGGCTTCCTGCTTCTTACTCGATACGTGTAGGGAATTTAAACAGATCTGCGCCTGCAAACATGGCTTCCTGATTCTGCCTGTCATGTGGCCGCTACTGGAGTGTTGGAGATGCTTTACTGGACTGTTTGGAATGTTGTACTTGTTAGTACTTACTGAAGTTTATATGTGTGGAAGTGGTACTTGTGAAATTTGATCTTGCGTGTTTTGCTTAAAAAATGATATGAATCTTTGATTTTAGTTGAGTATCTCTCTTCTGAAGACGTGTTGTAAAGTCTGAAGTTGTGCCATTTAGATTGAGAAGCCAACATACAATGAGAAAAAGATATAATTAACCTGTAAGATAATGATCAGTAAAGGGGGAGCTACAGCACCAATCTTGGACAAGGGGGCTCCGGCCCATGGAAACGGTGGCAGAGATGGCAAATTTCATCAAGCTTTGGGATAAGGTCCAAGAACTACATCTCACTGATGAACCTGATTGTCGCATTGATGCTTTGCTGGTTGTGCAATAAATCAAGGCTGGATTACATACTGCCTTTTTGAGCTTGAGTCACTATCTATTTATGTAATATCAGTCTTGTAAGAAACTGAGCTCCTGCAATCCTTTTTAAAAAAAGATAATGGTGCATTGGCACTCAGATTGAGAAAACAGAAAGTGGGATAATGCGCCTGTGAAGTCTTTATTTGTTTGTTCCATTTTTCATATGATCCAATACATCTTGTAGACAAATCAACACAGAAACTGGTAGTGGTAGCGCAAAGAAGATGATTGTACAACTCCTAGAGCTCAACACAGTGTTCAACCATCATGACATGGCCATACATCGCTCGTTGGAGAGCATCGTCCAGCTCAGTTGTGCACTTCTTCTCATTGCATAGCTCCATCTCGGTCTTCTCTGCATGCATCCTGTTCGACTCTAGATCAAGCCTCAGCAATAGCTGATTCAAGTTCATACTGGTGGTGCCAACTTTCCTATTTGGAAGTCCCTGTAAGGACAATAAAACTTAGTTATCATGAGAAGTATGATTTGGAAAAAGACCAATCAAGAGAAGCATCCTTACACGTTTTCCATATTCCGAACTTGCAGATTCCAGTTAGCAGTAATTGTCATATAAACTTGCAAATTCATGCAACAACTTCCTGATCAGAGCATCCACTATCCAGAAACAGAGAACAACATGAATGGGAAGTTATTGCCCGCATTCTCTGTTATCTAGAGGAATGAAGTTGGATAAGATACCTGCATATACCAATAGCAATGGCAAATGCAGAATCATTTCCTTGTCAAAAAGAAAATATACCTGCAGGTCATGCTGAGATGGTTCGAACAGATCATTGATCTGCTTGTTATGTACCTGCAACAAAGTTGGGAAAACAAAGCATATATATGTTTCATTTCTGATTCAGTTTCAGAGGGCAGAAACCATTCCAAGACATGGTTCAGTTGAAAACAAACAGATTACTACGCACCTCAAGGAATGAGGGGGATATGTAGACTTCTGCCAAAAAGAGTAGAAAGGAACCCAATCTGTATAAGACTGAGATGTAATCAAACAAACATCTACCTCGTGAACCATGATTCAAATCAATCGGTATATTAAAGACGCGCTGCCGCCGGCCGCCGGATGTGAGAAAAAAAGCGAAAGGAGCAGCGGACGGAGGGGAGGAAGCCGCGGGGTGAACGGCTTCTGTTGTGCCTCCGACCTGGGGCACCAGGCCTGGAAAAATCTATCTACACTATAAGAACCAAAACAATTGATAACACTTTGCACCAAAAAATATCCTTTTACTCCTCCCATGAACCCCACCTGGTAGTATCAAAGTGGGAGAAAGTTTTTTGGGAGAAGAAAAAACAGCAAGCTGCAAAATACTTCTGCCGTTTGGGTGGTTCTTTTCTTACCGTGAAATTTTCTTACACGCGCCTGTACCCACTCCAATCCCGCCCGCGAGCCCCCCCCCCCACCACACACACACAATCAGGCATCCCTTTCCTTCCCAAGCGTCATAGCGTCCCCAACCCTTTTCCCCGGACCCATCCGCTGCTCCCTACTCCTCGTCCGCGTGATTCCACCGCCTCCGCTCCTTCCACTTCCATCCGCGTCGTGCTCCCCCGCCCCTCCCCATTCACATCAACGTTGCAGGGCTGGCCTGCCGTCCCGGCGGCGCCCTCGGCGGCGGGCACAGGCCAGACGGCCCCGGCGGCGGACGATGGCGGCGGCGGACGATGGCAGCTGCGGGGCCGAGCCGCGCAGGCCGGCGAGTAGTTTTTGGCAAGTTTTATGTCACATCACACCAAATGGCACCAAATTATGCCTAAATTATTGATTCTACTTTTCAAGTTTTTTCTTTGTGCTCACCCAATTTAGCTTGCCCTTAGTATATTCACAAAAAGCTCCCTTAATCCACAACTCATCATCATATGTCCTACACCCAACTGATGCCCACACCCATCATTGGCCATCAAATGCAACTGCAAGGTCAAATCCGTAATTTAGCCGCCCAAGGACCATGAGAGATCCTGCCGGTGCCGGAGCCGCTGAGCTAACCACCTGCCGGCTCTTTGTCTCATCGCCTCTAACTTTTGGCAAGCAAGTCATCAGCCACCAAACAAGTCAGCTAGGCAAGGCCAAGGCGGTTAGGCCATCGTCTTGGGTGCCCAAGAAGGCAAGAAATCGAGATAATCCTTCTCTCAGACAGACTTCGCCCTCCTCCTCCGGCAAATCCCACGCTGGTTTCGGGATGTCGACGGAACTCCTGACGAAATTCCTCACGTAAGTGCCCTTCCATCCCTGTCCCAGACCTTTTTTTGCCGGAAATTCGGTGGAATTTCTCGATGCCGAGCAGTGCTTCCGCTTGTGCTTGGTCTCTGTTCTTGGAAGAGGAAGACTGTGCTGGGCTCATCTGCTTATTGTGTGGTTGCAGGTTGCTGTTTGGGTACGCGATGCCGGCGCTGGAGTGCTTCAAGGCGATCGAGCAGCGGCCCGGCCGGGCTGACCAGCTCCGATTCTGGTGCGAGTATTGGTAATGATTCAGAAGCCTGTGTCTCTGGGTAATTGGTCCGTTTAAGCTTCAGCGATTTGCTTAATTTGTGGTTGGGAGTAATTCGAATTCGAACTCGTACCAATAGAAAGAATTGGATCTGGCAGCTAACCTGGTGCCCGTCCACAAAAGGGGATTGATTTCTATCTAGTAGTATGTATACAGAGTTATTTCGCTTGGTGTGGGATTCAATAGCAAATTCTTTTTTTTTCTTCTGAAAGTAGGACTACGTAGCAATTTCATTTCATATATGGGATTTGGGAATGGGACGCAGAATAAAATCTTAAATTTCAAAAAAAAAATCCCAAGATCTTACTTTTAGTTGCTGACTGAAATCTTTGGGTGGTTGACTTGACTCAATATGGTTAACTGAAAGACTGATATACTATGATGTGAACTGCTTCGAGATCTTGGTCTTGCTAAGTTTGACCAGTTTCATCAACCTTGCAGGATCATCCTAGTGCTCCTGGTCATGTTCGACGAAATTGCTGGCGTTCTGATTTCCAAGTAATTACCAAAATGTCAATCATAACTCCAATAAGAAAAGTGGTTGTGGTCTGACAATTCCCTCCATTCCCCTAACAGGATTCCAATGTACTACGAGCTCAAGCTTGCCTTCCTCGTGTACCTGTGGTACCCGAAGACAAGGGTATGCACTAGAAGTACATAACACTGAATGCGCCGTGCAGCAACAGATAGATGTGAATGTGCGTCTCAAATCTTTTGATATATGTCTGAACACTGAACAGAAAGTCATTCTCCTCTGAACCAGGGAACAGAGATCGTGTACGAGACCTTCCTCCAGCCCCTGGTGATGCAGTATCATCCCAGCATCGAGGCGAGGCTTCAGTACCTACGCGCCAATGCCGGTGACATCCTTGTCTTCTACCTCAAGAACTTCACGGAGAGGGGCTATGACCTCTTCCTCCGGGTAATGGACTACGTCCGGTCGCAGGCGTCCAGAGGATCAAGAACAAGGGTAAACAAACTGTCTCAACCAGTTTGGTTATTCTCCTCTTCAGAGGCTAGCATTCATGTGTTAATATGTGTGATTGCTCCTGGTGGTGGTGCAGAGTTTCTTCTCGTTCAGAGGGGACCGGGCTGAGAGGCCGAGCTTCACCGACGACTACGCAATTGGTGGCGACCGGAGGGATGGGGGGAGGTACCGGCGACCGCGCAGTGGCTACTAGCAGAAACAATTACTGGCATAGGCTTAGGTAGGAACAAGCAAATCATTGTGAAGCAGATTGATTTGAAACACAGGTGGTGGATGATGCACAGAACTTGTAGGTTTGACTACAATCATAGATCTCTTCTTGTTGATATTGGCTTTAGATTGTCAGCAACAATCTCTTGGCATGCTTCCTGAAGTGCATTGTGGTTGCTCTGTTGTCTTGTAGTATAGTTGTATTGCACCTCTGCTAATTGGCGAGCGCGTGCTGGGTGGGCAACGTGCGCTCGATCGGACAGCATCCGAATTTTCTTTTTGTCGAAAGTTCCCTTCTACACTACTTTCTATTTTTAGAAAGTTAAAACTTATGTGCGTCTATAACTTCTTCCAGATAACTATTGGATGGTGTTTTTCCATCATAACTATTAGACAATAAATTTTCAACACATCTTTTAAATTTGTTTGCGTAACTTTTACCTATAACTTCCAATTAATTTTTACGGTAGCTTTTAACACAACTGTCACGATACATACATCTTTTACATATAACTTTTTAGCCTGCTTATTAGTGAATAATTTTGAACCTAACTTCCATGTGAGGGTTATCAAAAAATCTTTTCACACAACTTTGATACATAAGTTCGCCATACAAATTGTAAAAAAAACTTTTCACATAACTTTTAACACAACTGTCAAAACTTTTACGTATAACTTTTTCAGTCTACTTATTAAAGAATAATTTTGAACCTAACTTCCATGTGAATGTTATCAGAAAAACTTTTCACACAACTTTGATACATAAATTCGCCATACAGATTGTAAAAATAAAATTCAACTTCTCGAGATAACATTTTAGCATACTTTGTATGAAGTATTTGTCAAAAGAATATCTCGAAAACACAACATAAAGAAGGTAAACATCTCATTTGGGATATTTTGCTTATAAGTTGTTGAAACAATAGCCCTGTTTGGATACCAAGGTTAGAGTTAGAGTTGGCTTTTTTGTGTCACACTAACCCAAAAAATCCAAACATGGCGGGTTAGATGCATCTAACTCACTCCAAAAAACTATTTCCTCCAAGAGGTGCTTATTTGGGTTAGAGTGGTGGGCCCCACATTTTTTTCTCCCTGGATCCATTTGCGGCAACGCGCTGCCCAGCACACCCCCCTCCCCCCAATCCCCGACTCCTCCCCAATCCTGTGCGCCAGGCCCCCGACCCCCAACGCCCCTCCGCCGCCCCCGCCGCCTATGTCCCCGGCGGGCGTCCCCACACCGGATCCCGCCGGCCAAGATCCCGCCACCCGCGCTGCACGGCCCTACGGCAGGCTCATCATCGAGGAGGATGGCGTCCCGCCGCTGCTGCGCCTCATCAAGGAGGGCCGCGTAGATGTGCAGGAGAGCGCCGCGCTCGCCATCGGCCTCCTCGGCCGCGACCCCGAGTGCGTCGACCTCATGATCCTTGCCGGCGTCTGCACCTCCTTCGTTAAGATCCTCAAGGACGCACCCATGATGGTGCAGGGCATGGTGGCGTGGGCCGTCTCCGAGCTCGCCGCCAACCACCCCAAGTGCCAGGACGCCTTCCTGCAGCACAACGTCATCCGCCTCCTCGTCGCCCACCTCGCCTTCAAGACGGTGCAGAAGCACTCCAAGTACATCGTCGCCTCCAAGATGTCCATCCACGCCGTGGTCATGAACAAGAAGGCCAACAATGATAGCACCAGAAGCAGCTCGCAGGAGCCGCCCGACGCCGCCGGGGTGCAAGCCACCACCACCAGCGCAGCTGTCGGGTGGTAAACCCAGACGGGTGGCAGAATGCACCCGCCTAAGCCCTGAGGGAGAATGAACTCGGGGTTAGCTATGATTTGTCCGATCTAGATGCAAGAACACGATGAACACAGAAGGTTTAGAGTGGTTCGGGCCGCCAGTGCGTAATACCATACTTCCACTGTGTGTTGTATTGTCTATGCTCACAAGAGATTGCTCGAGAGTGGTTCCAGCTGGTGAGCTGAGAGTGTGAGGGAGAGAGTGTGAGTCCACTTGTCCTGAGACTAGCGTGTGCTCCCCTTTCATAGTCAAAGGGAGGCACGTACATAGCCGTTGGGACCCCGACAGGGGTGGGCCCAACGTGGATGTATTTAAATAACATAACGCCTAGCACTACTATGACGCTATGCCTGTCGTAGATCTCCTCCGGGCTTGCCTTGTCTCGTCGGCGTGATTCCAGTAGCGTAGGTTGCGGCGTAGACTGTTGTGCTAGCAACGTAGACTGCGGCGTAGACGGCTGAGCCTGTTACATAGACTGCGTGTTGATGGCGTAAGTGTCATGATGGAGTGGCAGCTGTCGCCTCTGGTTAATATGGAGGCGTGGGTGGCGCCTGCGACTCCACTGTTACACCTCGGTAATTCGCGACCAACAGTGCGGTCTGTCAAAGGCTGTCACGTCTCTGTGGCGGCAGAGCACGCCTCCACTATCCGCATTAAATACGGGTGGGTGAGGGAGCTTCCATCGGAAGGCTTGTGCCTACGTGCACGTCTATGGGACATGTGGCGGGCATGCTCCTAGCGGAAGGCTAGCGCCCGCGCCCACGTCTGCAGGACACGTGGCGGCTCCGGACCCCTCCCGAGCGGAGTGCTGAGCCGAGGGCTCGCGGGGGTCCGAATAGGCACGTGGAAGTCCCGGACCCGGCTGGGGGTCCGGATGGGCACGTGGAGGTCCCGGACCCGACTGTGGGGGTCCGAATCCACGGCTGAAGGCTCTGAGCATCTCCACCTCTGGGACACGTGGCGTCACCGGATCCATCCCCGCGCGGTGGAATGGGTCCGAGACCGTTGGCCCGGTGAGACGGAGTCAGACCGCAGGGGTCTGGCTACTCAGGTCATTGGGGCGTAGTTACGGATAACTACGCTTGTATTAGCCTTGTCACAGTAGGAGTGGGTACCCCAGTTGCGGGGTACCGACAGCAGCCAAGCCCACCGTGGGCGCAGGAGGCCCACACAAGAGCTGGCCACACGAGATCCAGCTAGAAAGAGCATTTAAAAGAGCAAATGACTAGAAAAGTGCCTTTAAGCTAACTCTAACCCTTGCATCCAAACACCACTTTGGTTAGAGTTAGTTCAGGGTTAGTCTAGAGCTAGAAACTAACTCTAACTTCTAACTAAGTTAGAGTATCCAAACAGGGCCAATATTCGAGAAAAATAGGAATAAAATTCAAAGCACAAAATAGGGAAAGACAAATGTTAGGGAAAAAAACAAAACATTATTTTCCTAAAACAAACCGAGAGAGGGGAAAACCAGAAAGAGAATGAAATCTGGGCAGAGGGGGGACGTGTGCAGCACTATGAACAGAATCTGGGCAAAGGGGAAACGCGTGCAGCACTGTTTCATGGATCTGGACACGTGCGCGTCGCGTGTTGGTTTCTCAATCAGCGCTCGACCGCTGATTTAGCTTCGCGGTTGTATTGTGCTGAGTTATGGAAATTGGAAAAATCTGTTCATACAATAGGATTACTGACTTAAATCCAAACAATAGTTGCACGAAAAGTTGTAAATAAACAACTATCCTAACATATAAATCTAAATAACCTTCTTAATTTGAGCTACTGAGTACTGATGACAGTGTATCCAAGATAAAAGGGGAAGTGAAATTGGTCTCCATTGTTGTTTTGTTTGTTTTGCTGGCTAGTTGTTGTTGGTAGAGTTGGTTTTAGCCGTTTGCAGCTATTGTCTTAAGTTGTAAATCTTTCCTGTAGTGTTACTTGTCCAATCTGGATTATCCTCTTTATTAATATAATTGGCAGCTGTTCAGGAGAATCATTGATGGAGCTTATAAAACATCATGATGAAAACTAACTAGCTAATTAGTACTAATTTTGCCATCCATCATCACATGACCACTATATATAATCTTGACCCTCCTAGTTTTTAAGATTCAATTGTCAACTAAAGGAAAGAGCGGGCCACTGAGCGGAGGCGGCCAAAGCTAGGGTACACTATCACTGCACAAGTTTGGCTTCAGGTGTTATAGTTACACACGAGGTTTTTTGCCTAGATGATTTCCCTAAAAAAAAAATAGAGCAATAGATAGAAGAGTTACATGAATCAAGCTAATAAGTCTGGAGAAAGGAATGCATCTATCACGCCCATTTAGCATATATATACTAAATATAATCTGATCGTGCTCCTGCTTCTAGAGTTGAAATTTTCTAATACGAACTGCTGCATAAACACAACAATCAACTACTAATAACTAGCTAGCCAACTAGCATCAGCTTTTGCCTATTTACACACTTGCATCGCTGTCATTAGCTTCTAGGATCTAATGCCAACTAAAGGAAGAGAGTAGTCAAAAGCTAACTACTGGCCGGACCTATTCTGGCCGAGGGGTTTATATCTGACCCGCTCGGCCGGTCGCGCTCGGTGATCATTACGAGGGGATCGCGCAGCAGAAGATGCCCGCGACGAAGCCGAAGAAGGGGTGCACGTACTTCTTGACGAGCCCGTGCATGGCGCTGCCCCGGCTGGTCCCGAGCGGCCCCGGCGACCGCTGGCGCCGCCGGTTCTGCTGCGGCCTGAGGGCCGCCGCCTCCCGCGCGTACAGCCGCGACGCCGCCCGCACGAGCGGGTCGCTGATGGCGCCGCGCTCGGGCGGGCAGCCGTCCGGGAACGGCGCCGTGGCGGCGCCGACCACGTCCTCGAAGCTCACGTAGCGCGGCGGCGACGCGAGGAGAGGCGTGCCGCCGCTCCTGTGCCGCCGCGGCTTGGCGCACGGGACGGGGGCGCCGAGGGGGAGGACGTCGCCGTAGGAGCGCCGCCGCGGCGCCTTGGCCGGTGGGCGGGCGACGCCGCGCAGCTCCCCGCTGGAGGAGGAGCCGCCGTCGTTGTCGGTGTCCCCGCCGTAGCTCTGCAGGCCCAGGATCGGCTGCGAGTAGGCCGCCATGGCTCCCATCTATGCGGAGGTGGGAGGCGAGCGGGAGACGGAGTGAGTAGATTAGGGTAATACCCGCATAACCTTGATTAGTGACAAACAGTGTGTACATATAGTCCACATGGGGAGCCGGCATCGGCAGGCCCATGGGCCTTTGGCTTACATTCTAACACACCCCCGCAGTCAGAACTGGGAGCACCGCGAACATTAAGACTGGACCTAAATTCTGTAAACACCGACGTAGGAAGCCCTTTGGTGAAGATGTCTGCATACTGGGAGGTTGTAGGAACATGCAAGACGCGAACTTCTCCAAGGGCGACGCGTTCACGAACGAAGTGTAGGTCAATCTCCACATGCTTTGTGCGTTGGTGCTGAACTGGGTTGGTGGAGAGGTAAACTGCACTGATATTGTCACAATAAACAATGGTGGTTCGGCGAAGAGGGCAGCGAAGCTCACCAAGAAGCTGCCGTAGCCAGCAAGCTTCAGCGACGCCATTGGCCACGGCGCGATACTCGGCCTCAGCACTCGAGCGGGACACCGTTGCCTGACGCTTGGAAGACCAGGACACAAGATTATCCCCAAGAAACACGGCATACCCGGAGGTAGAGCGACGAGTATCTGGGCATCCAGCCCAATCAGCATCGGAGTAAACTGTGAGGTCCAGTGGTGCACTCTGGGAGAGAAGAAGGCCGAGGTCATGACTGCCTTGTAAGTACCGTAGGATCCGCTTCATAGCTGCAAGGTGATGCTCTCTGGGGTCGTGCATAAACAGGCACACTTGCTGAACAGCAAAGGCAATATCTGGACGAGTAAAGGTGAGGTACTGCAAGGCACCAGCAATGCTGCAGTAGTGGGTGGGATCAGTCACAGACGTACCATCAGCAGACAACTTGGAGTGAGTATCCACGGGAGTGCTGCACGGCTTGCAGTCACGCATGCCCGCCCTGTCCAGAATATCCAATAAATACTGACGCTGAGAGAGGAATAAACCATCTGCACGACGCTCAACAGAAACACCCAAAAAATGATGAAGTGGACCCATGTCAGTCATAGAGAATTCCTGGCAAAGAGCGGAGATTATCTGCTGAAGGAAACTCTGTGACGAAGCTGTGAGCACAATATCATCAACATAAAGTAGGAGATAAGCCACCTCGGTGCCGCGGTGATAAATAAAGAGTGAGGCATCAGACTTGCCCTCCACAAAGCCAAGAGAGGTGATATAGGATGCAAATCGATTTCGCCAAGCACGAGGAGCCTGCTTCAAACCGTATAAGGAGCGGTTGAGTCTGCAGACATGATCCGGCCGCGAAGAATCAACAAACCCGGAGGGCTGTGCACAGTACACTGTCTCTGTCAAGGTGCCATGAAGAAATGCATTCTTGACATCAAGCTGGTGCATAGGCCAAGACCGGGAGAGAGCCAAACTGAGAACCACACGGATGGTAGCAGGCTTCACAACCGGGCTGAAGGTCTCGTCATAATCAATCCCAGGGCGTTGAGTAAAACCACGGAGGACCCAACGAGCCTTGTAGCGATCAAAAGTACCATCTGACAAGAACTTATGGCGAAAAACCCATTTACCAGTGACAATGTTGACGCCAGGAGGGCAAGGCACCAAGGTCCAGGTGTCGTTGGACTGGAGGGCGTCGAACTCGGACTGCATGGCGGCACGCCAGTGCGGGTCAGCAAGAGCCGATCGGCATGACACTGGTAGCGGAGAGAGAGCGGCTGCACTGAGGTTGAGACGATCAACTGGCTGTGCGAAACCGGACTTGCCCCGTGTACGCATGCTGTGGGCGTTGGAGACCGGCTCGATGGCAACCGGAGCAGTAGCGGTGGTGCGTCGTGTACCGCTGGCAGCAGCCTGCGAGGCAGGGGCAGCGGTACGGGACGGGTCCGGGGCACCGCTGGCAACAACCTGAGACGAACCGTCAGCAGGGGCAGCAGTACTAGACCGGTCGCCGAGGGGAGGGGGCGACGTGCGTGCCCCTCCGAGCTGTGGCGGCGAGGTGCCACTAGCCCGAGGTGGCTCAGGCGGATCAGCCACAGCGGCGCCCAAGGTACCTGCACGAACAACACTAGACCCAGGGGGCAAAGTGGTGTAGTCATCATCGCTCAAAAAAGTTAGAGTACCAGGATCAGGGGGTGTGGTGGACATGTCCGCGAAGGGGAACGATGACTCGTCGAACACAACATGGCGAGAAATGATGATCCTATTTGAGTGAAGATCAAGGCACCTATACCCTTTGTGATCCGCGGAGTAACCAAGGAAGACACATAGGGATGAGCGAGGAGAGAGTTTGTGGGGAGCTGTGGATGATAGGTTAGGGTAACAGGCACATCCAAAAACACGAAGATGATCGTAGGTTGGAGGCGTGCCATGGAGAGCGAAGAAGGGAGTGCGGCTGTCTAGTGTCTTAGTGGGGTGACGGTTAAGAAGATAGGTGGCGGTGTGTAAAGTGTCAGCCCAGTAAGAGGGAGGTAGACTAGCTTGAAAAAGGAGAGAGCGAACGATGTTGTTGATGGTGCGAAGGATGCGTTCAGCTCTACCATTTTGTTGTGAGGTGTAGGGACACGACATGCGAAGAATGGCGCCATGGGTGAGGAGGAACGTGCGGGTCAAAGAGTGATCAAACTCACGGCCATTGTCGCACTGGACGGCCTTGATGGAGGCGCCAAATTGCGTGCGTGCATAAGCGAAAAAATTGGACAGGACCCCAAACGTCTCAGATTTGAGACGAAGGGGAAAAGTCCAAGCGAAATGGGTGCAGTCATCAAGAATAACAAGATAATATTTATAACCCGATGCACTAACAATAGGTGACGTCCAAAGATCACAGTGAATTAAATCGAAAGGTTTCGACGCACGACTGTTTGACATGCTGAAAGGAAGGCGTACATGGCGACCTAATTGACAGGCATGACATAGAGGTTCAGCAGTGCTTTTATTACACTGGATAGCTTTGGAGGTAACTAGTTTGGAGAGAGCATTTTGGCCAAGATGACCGAGACGACGGTGCCAGAGGGTGTTGGAGGCAGCGGTGGCTGTGAGGGCGGTGATGCTGGTGGCCGGTGGAAGAAACGGGTATAGATCACCCGAACTATTGCACCTGGCGATCACGCTCCGAGTTTGAAGATCCTTCACAGAAAGGCCGAATGGGTCAAACTCAATGGAACAGTTATTATCAGTGGTAAAGCGACGAACGGAAATCAAATTCTTAATAATGCCAGGACTGACTAAAACATTAGAAAGAATAAGAGGCCGATGTGGCGTGATAAAAGAGGAGGACCCGGTGGAGGTAACGGGAAGAAGGGCGCCGTTACCGACGATGATAGAAGGAGGACAGGAGGAGGAAGGAGGATGGGAGAAGGTGAGTATACCAGTGTTATTTGCCATGTGTGATCCAGCCCCCGAGTCGACGTACCACTCAGCTTGAGAGGGCGGCGGAGTGAGGGACATGGTGCTGAAATTGTCGATCAGCGACTGCTGGTTCCACGATCCGCCGGCCATCGGTGTCCAGGAGGACTGCTGCTGCGACGGTGCAGCAGGGTAGGACGCCATGGGCGTGGTCGCACCCCCGTAGTTGAAGCTGGGAGGGGCGCCGTATGTGCCGTGGTGCGGCATGTAGGACCCCGGCGACGGCGTGTAGTAGGGTTGCGGGATGGCGGTGAACGCTGCTGGATGCTGGAACGGCGAGGGTGGTGGGCGGAACGCAGACCCGGAGGGAGCGCCGGCGTTGTAGGGGTGAGGCCACAGCTGCACGGTGCCCGTCCACGGGTTGGGAATGGGGGCGAGCGGCGGTGGGGGACCGGGACGAAGCCCGCCCTGCCCGCCGGTGGCGCCCTGACCGCTGGTGGCGCCCGGACCGCCATGTCCGCCCTGATGAGGGGCGGCGTTCTTGCCGTTGCGACCGCGGCGGCGGTTGTTGTTGCGCTGGCCGCCGCCTTGCGCCCCGCCGGAGGGAGCACCTGAGCCGCCGGAGGAGCCGCCAGATGACGGCGCGACGTAGAGGGCAGGCGGGACATCATCAGCGGTGGTGTCGTTGATGTCGAGCTCCTCGAGAAGAAGATGGGTGCGGGCCTGATCAAACGTTGGGAAGGGGCGCTGCAGCCTGAGGTTGGACACCATCGGCTTGAACTTTCCGTTCAGCCCACGGAGCAAGGTCAGCACCAAGCTCCGGTCGCCAACGGGGTCACCGAACTCGGCGAGGGCGCTCGCCATAGTCTCCAGCCGCCGGCAATAGTCTGTGATGGAGAGGGCGCCTTGCTTGAACGACCGGAACTCCGCGGAGAGGACGAGAGCGCGCGACTCCCGCTGGCCGAGGAACTCGTTGTCGAGGACGGCCCAAGCGACGCGAGCGGAGGGATCCCGGAGCATGACCTGCTGCTGCAGATCGGCGGTGATGGTGCCGTAGATCCACGTGAGAACAGTGCAGTCCATTTGCACCCACGCAGATCGCTCCGGGTAGGCGGCGTCGGAGAGGACGTGGTCGGTGAGGGCGTACTTCCCGAGGATGACGAGGAATAGTTTCCGCCAGCGATCGTAGTTGTTGGCGGCACGATCAAGGGTGATGGGGATCAGCACCTTGATGTTGACAACGGCGATGGCTTGGGCGTGGACGGCGGCGTGCTTGGCCTCGAGGGCGTCGAGGGCAGCCTCGCGATCGGCGGCAGCCTTGGCGGCGGCCTCGCGCTGGAGACGCTCGGCGTCAGCGGCGCGCTCGCGCTCGATGCGCTGGGCGTCGTCTTCAGGAGGGGCCATGGCACGCGGGGTAGAGGAAGGCCAGCGAGAGGACTCGGCGACGGCAGGGAGGGCCGGCGAGAGATCTCAGCGGCGGCGGTTGCGGAATTAGCGGAAGCGGAGAGGTCGTGGAAACGAACCGTCTCGTGATACCATGAGAGTAGATTAGGGTAATACCCGCATAACCTTGATTAGTGACAAACAGTGTGTACATATAGTCCACATGGGGAGCCGGCATCGGCAGGCCCATGGGCCTTTGGCTTACATTCTAACACTGATGACGGCCGGTTAAGCGGGGGTTTGTTAAGTTTGTTATTAGGGTAGATAGAAAATCTCGATTTTGCCGGTTTGTTATAGGGTGGTGAGTCGTCGACGGGAAGGTCGTTTCACTTGTTAGGACTGACGACGAGTCCAGTCTTTTTTTTTATGAGACGAAAGTTATAGTGTTACCAGAATCAACGCGTAAACTCATTTTCGGCCCTGTCCCCTCGATGAGCCGGCCCATGGCCAGTAACCTCTACTTACAGCGAGTTTTTCATTTTTATATTTAAAAAAAATTAAAAATATATGCCAAATAGGAAAATTTTAAAAAACGGGGCCTGTCCCCCAGTCGCCCATCCAGTTGGCGACAGGACCTATATGTAACGCTCAGGGCGCATTAAACAATGAACTTGTAAAATTGATATAAAATTGGAAAAAAATCAGAAAAATACAAACTCAACTGTTCTGGATTCTATGAAACAAGATCTACAACTTTTGTTACATAAAATTTTCATTTGATCAATGTATCTTGCTTTATTTCAAATACCAGTTTAATGCACTTTTATTTAAATCTCAAGATTCATCCTTTGGATGCATACCATCTTTGGCCAGAGTGTTGCATGTGGTGAGTATAGGCTTGTGTAAAATTGGTAGGCCCAAAAAAACAATTCTAGCATAAGTTTTTAAATTTGATCTTGCAATATATCAAGTTTAAATGAGTTATTTATCCATGCTGCTATACTGAGTTTTAGGAGCCATAACTTTTACAGTAGTCTTATTTTATTTCCTAAGAGCTATAGAAAAAGTTTGGTAAATTTTAGGTAAGCACAACTGGACCAAATGAATTATGACTAAGGTAAATGCACTAAATCAAGAAAAATAGTTCTTGTACCTAGAAAAATCTGAAATAATTCATTTGGTCTAGTTGTGCTTATCTAAAATTTACCAAACTTTTTTATAGCTCTTAGAAAATAAAATAATGGTAATGTAAAAGTTATGGCTTTTAAAACTCAGTATACCAGCATGGACAAATAACCCATTTAAACTAGACATATTGCAAGATCTAATTTAAAAACTTATTCTAGAAATGTTTTCTGGGTCTACCAATTTTGCACAAGGCTATGCTCACCATATTCAACACTCTGGCCAAAGATGGCATGCATCCAAAGGATGGATCTTGAGATTTAAATAAAAGTGCATTAAACTGGTATTTAAAATAGAGAAAGATACATTGATCAAATGAAAAACATTATGTAACAAAAGTTGTATATCTTGTTTCATAGAATCAAGAACAGTTGAGTTTGTATTTTGCCGATTTTTCTACGATTTTATATCGATTTTATAAGTTCACTGTTTAATGCACCCTGGGCGCCAAGATCTAAATATAATTTTTTTTACATTTAGGTCCTGTCGCCAACTGGATGGGCGACAGGCACCCATTTTTGAAAAATTCCATATTCGGCATATATTTTTGAAATTTTGTTTTTTTAAATATAAAAATGAAAAACTCGCCTACTTACACGCACCAGGGTCATAGACGATCCAGACGTACTGGGCCGAAAACTGCACGATGGGCCTTTTCCAGTTGCTCTCAAGAACGGCGTGTGATTACTGGAAATAATCCAGGTCGAGCGTGACCTCGATCCGATACGTCACAAAAAAGTTAAACAACAGCCCACTGCCGCCGCTGTGGTTCGCTATGGGCATTCGGTTCTTCGATTCGGTCCGGTTTCTCAATTTTTGAACAAATTCGATTTCCAAAAAATAGGAACCGATGGTTTCCTAAAAATTTTTGGACCTGATTTGTTGGTCGCATGATCCCGTCCAGGCTCTCGGGGTGCAACCTTGGGCTGTTTGGTTGCCTTCCTTAGGTACTGGACCTAGCCCGTCGCGTGCAAATGGGGACCCTAGCTCCTGGGATGCGGCAAAAATTGCCTCTTCTCCAGAGGCAGGCTCGCGTGGGTGCGGGTGCATGCCCCTCGTGGCCTGTGTGTGAGAGAGAGCGCATGGAGCCAGATGCAGTGAGTAGGCCAACCAATCAACATCTTTAACGAGCGTGGCTGCAGGGAACGGTAACCAAATGAGCAGCCGCTGCATGCGGATAGCCTGCATCGTAGAAACGAGCCAGGCTGCGGCGGGCCTAAAATCAATTAGACCCTTCAGGAACCGAGTATTTCGGTTCTCAATTATTTCGATTCGATTGAACCGAACTAACCAAACTATTTTACCGGAAGCTAAGATAATAAGAAAAACATACATATTCTATAGCAATTTTAGACAATACTTCATCTATTTTAGAGAATAATAATTGAGAAGCGAACAATGACAATACAATAAGAGAAATACATAGTAATTGAAGTATGAAACATCACATATAAACTAAATATACTTTTACAAAATGCAAGTTGTATGTAATTCGGTTCTTTCGGTTATCTGGTTACCCGAGAGTAGGAACCAATTTTTTTTGTTATTTTGGTTCTATGCTTTTTGGAACCAAATAGGGAACCGATTTTTTCTATTTTAGTTATTTCAGTTCGATTTTTGGTTCTGGTTAATTATGCACACCCTGACCGGCGACAGGTGGACGGTGGGGGACTGGGGGGAGAGGATGGCGGCGAGGTCTTCGCCGGCCCGGGTGGTGGTCGAGGCGGCGGTTTTAGGGTTTTGGGTTCCATGGTTGGGGCGGTTTCCATGGCTGACAGCTATAGAAGATGGAGGTAGGGGGTGGTTAGCCTACGGCGCCGACCGGACGGGATGACCCCCGGTGGGCAATGGCCGGCGGCAGGAGTAAGAAGAAGGCCGGCCACTACACCACAACACCGACAGACGGTCCGTCGTTATAAGCCGTTATACTGACGGACAGTCCATCAGTATAAACTTATACCTACGGACATATCCCGTCGGCGCTAGTCCCGTCGTTAAAAACTTTTACCGACGGACTCTACTTATAACGATAGACCAACCGTCCGAATAGCATTTACCGACGAACTGCATGTGACTAGTTATACCGACGGACAGTTTGATGTTAAAAATTTTATTACCGACTGACCATCCAACGCGATAATTTTAATTATAAAAAAATAAAAAATCCTTTAATTGCAATTTAATTAGTACAATGAGATCATTCATTGATAACAAGGTCTCAATATATTTCGAGACAACATTCAATTCCATGAGTTGTCCATACAACATAGTCATATATTCCACATAATCAGACATATTCTTCATAGGTGAATATATATATAGCAGCACATCATCCATACAAGCCATGAGTCAAGATAACAGCTAGCAGTTCATATATCTATAGTCTAGCTGCACAACCATTAGCATTTGTTCTACAAAAGACATCATATTCAGAGGTTCATCCTTCCACCAAAATCACAGCCCCAAAAGATCCACTGAAATCACCACAGCTTCCAAAAGATCATCTGAATTTCTGGCTTGATGTTGACAATTTTGCTACTTCCACTATATGTCAGCGTAGCATACTAGTTAACTAGCAGCGCCTAGTGGTTCCTGAAAATAAAGAACAATACGAAATAATAATCAGCCTGATACTAATTAATGAGTCAACAAATGAAGAAATAATCAAGATCCAACAATAGAGTTCAAGCTGCAGATAAATTGCTTAACAGTTTGGTTCAGTTTAGCAGGTTGAAATAGAGTACATCAATATCACTCTAGCAGCCAATGAGAATTTAGATAAATTGCTTGCAGAAGCCAACAGAAATAATCAACATGTTGTATCAGCCAACAGAAATAATCAAGCAATAGGTCAAAACTTTTATCAGTCCATCCTCCAAGAAGTTTGATATGAAGCAATCTAACGAGGAAACGAAGCTTTGTATAATTCTTGCATGTAGGGTACAACACTTGACTATTTGCTTCTACCAACTTATGAATCTCTTGTAGTTCATCACTAGGCTGCTGAATAGAAGTGGTGTCTTCAAAATCCCCTCTATCATCTAATCCACAAGATATTCCCATGATTCACATTAGAAGGGTTTGCTTCTCCATGTAAATTCCATGTTGTGTACCCTTTTACAAACCCATCACATATCAAGTGCTCGCGTACATCACTTGCATCTCTCCAAAATGAGTTAATACACTTTCTGCAAGGGCATAATATTTTGCCTCCTACTGTAAATGCGTAAGCTAAAAAACTGTTCACCCCTTGCAAATATGCCCTTGTGTGCCTACATGCAATTTATTAAGTTAAGTCACATATTAACTTGACACTACTTTCGCATTTGTGAAATAGTTGTGATGTACCTAGCCTCACTATTGATCCAAGTTTTATCCATCCGTCTTTATGGAGATCAAGCTGCTTCCAAATTATATCTTTCAACACTAAACAATTGCACAACAGATAGCTCAACAACGTAACAAACAGTAAGCATAAAAGGCAATGCAACAAGCGGTAATAGGTACTAGAGAAAAAAAACTTACCTTAACACACAAGCTCCTTCACCTAATAACTTCTCAGCTACAAAGGTTGGCTACTATGAGTGTTGTAGATGCTCCAAAACGATGTGCAAGCTGCTGACAATATTGTAGAGGCAACCCAATATAAGTGTACAAAAATTTAACAATGATAAAGAAAGATGGAAATTTGTAGTACATGGAATATTATATCTTACCTACAGAGCAAATCTTTTATATTAATTTCTGTCCTGCAGAGTGAACACAGTCCTAAACAGTCTCCTGCTGAAGAGGAAATTTGTAAACTCCCAAAACTAAGTAGCAAAATTTGGTGCCTATTCTATAGATCTGTACTGTACTGACCTAAAGCAGTGTACTAGATTATCAAATAGCATCGAATCTATTTCAAACAATTAATGTAGCATTTTATATAAAAAAGAACATAGCTTTATTACCTTAACTGGACTTCAGGAGGGCAGCAATGCTGCAGGCAGCTCTAGATAGCAGCATGGTTGGGGAGGCAGCGCTCAGTTGGGGGACAACGCCAAGAGCCTGATTTGGGGGACAACACCGACAGACTTATTTGCATCTGGAATTGCAGGCACGGGATAGGGGCTCGATCCGTTGCGTCCGGAGCTCAGTTGGGGGATTTGGGCGGGATGCAGGCACGAGGACGGGGCGGACAGCGGCGAGGATGGGGTTCCGAGGACGGGGCGCGCTGCAGCGAGGAGGAGACGGGGCACGCACGTGCGTGAGGAGGCAGGGTGGCGCTGTAGTGTGGCGGGCGGGTGGCGATGAGGAGGAGGTGGGCTGTGCGCGCAGACGAGTGGGCGAAGGCGGGCGGCGGCGAGGAGGTCCTGGTGGCGGCGCGGGCAGCCACGGGAAGGGCAGCCACGTCAGCGTCTACAAGGATAGGCTGCAGGGAGGCGGCAGCGGTAGGACGGCCGCCGTCGTCGCCGTGCTCTCCGCCACGCCACGGCACCCGGGCTTCGTCGCCTTCGTCGGGGTCGTCGTGGCCCGGCCGGCGCCGGCAGCCGCCGCGGATGAGGGCGACCAGCGGCACTGGGTAGGGCGGGCGGGCGGCGAGGAGGTCCTGGTGGTGGCGTGGGAGCGCGTGCGAGGTGGGCGGGCGGCGGTACTAGTTGTGTGCGGCGGGAGGCAGGAATCGGCTGAGGAGGTAGGGTTTTCTTCTTCCGTGTGTATGGCCAGATGGGCTAGAATTGCTGGGTGCGCGAGCCCGCGCAATATCAAAAGTTTAGAAATAACCGGCGCCAAAATGGATTTTACTTTTACCGACTGACGGTTCGAAGATTTACCGACAAACAGTTCATAGGTAAATATGAATACATTTACCGACAGATAATGTATCTGTAAAACAAGAATCACCGACGGACCATTCATCGGTAAGTTTTACCTACGGATTGTCCATCGATAATATTGCACTTTTACCAACTGACTCCCGTCGTTAATTTGGTGTTGTGGTGTAGTGCGGCGCTGCGGGTGCGAGGAACGCTAGAGGAAGACGTCGGGACGGGGAGGCGCTTCTGTGATGGGTCTAATGCCAGTCGCACTTGCCACTAGGAACAAGCCCGATGATTACCGCCAATACTCGGGGTCATGCGCGCGAGTGCGTGCGGATTTGACACATAGGCGCCCGCATGTGTAGCCCGCTCACTCCTGGTGGTTTGTCAGCCCACTGGTGGGTTTAAGACCCAAATTTTTATATACTTTTTTTCTCATAGAAGTTCCAATGAAATACATATTGTTCCAACCAAACAATTTGTTCTAGTGGAACATTTTTTTCAATTTTAAGGTTAAAATTGGATCCATGAACAATTTTTAAATTTTATTCCATTGGAAATTTTTTCTTTGTTCCGATCATTGGGGAAGCCGAGGGTTGGACAATTTTGTTCCAACACAAGCAATTTTGGGCTGTCTTTTTTGGGCCGCGTGTAGATGGAAAAGACAAGGCGCAGCCTCTCGGGGCAGCATTCTATGCATGACGGCTCTCGGGGCAGCATTCTATGCATGACGGCGGGTAGTCACGCGCGCTACCCCGAGTAGCACCCTGTGATTACTCCTAGGATTGGACTGACATCCAAACCAAAATCCAATAAGAGGAATTTAATTCAAGTCCAACTAAAATCAAACATCCATCAAGTCCAATACTAACAATCAGTCTCCAACATCGTCGCCGCCGCCTTTGACCACCACATCGCAGCATTGGTGGGCAACACGCTGATTGTGAGAATGACCCGCTTAACCGGGGCGCGACAGCGGCAGAGCCTGAGCAGACCACCTTCTCCAAATAAATCCGCTCGATTTTCCACCGTGGATTTCAAATCCACCCGAAGCTCGCACACACCCCTAACTCCCTCCCCAACCCCTCGTACCCGAGCTCTGCCTACTGCCTCACCGGGAATCGAGGATTCCCCCGCCACCAGCCTCTCATACTGCCTGAACTACACCCCCACGTCAACGACCCCTCTCTAGGGCTCCTCCACCCACTGCGAAAACTAAACCACGGTTAGCACCCGCATCTCCCCGGCCCTTTTCCCCTTCGTTACTGGCTCTATGGGTGCCGAAACACCGCCGCTCCGACCTGCCGGTGCCACCGCACACAGGCCGTGCTCCGCCCTGCGTCGGGTTGCCAGGCGCGCCTCGCCGCACTGCCGCCTATACATGTGCTGGCAGGAATGGCCGCGCCGCCACGCGCCGGCTATGGCCAAGGGCATGGCTATGGCGAGGCTGCTGGCCAGGCCGCCCCCTCCCTTCCTCTTGTCAAACAATGTTTGTATTAACCTCTAATTTCTATCTAGTAATCTAATTTCTACCCAATTGAATTCAATTCTATTTAATCTAGGATGTCGATATCCAACTATATCCAGATCCAATACATATTAAGTGCCAAAATCTAATTGGATTTGCGTGATGCTTCCTCCCGATAGGATAAGAGGGCATCAGCTGAACAGGCACGCGCAACAATGCTGGCGCACCGGACGGAGCTCGCACCGAGGCGCTGCGTGTTGGATGGAATCTCGATTGAATACGCAGCCACCCCCAGGCCATGAGATTCCAAAGCAGCCTCAGCTCCGCTCCGGCGCTCCTCCATCCTTCCAGCGGCTGCACGGGTCCTGCCCGTCAGCCAGTAATTCGGTCACGAGGACAAACCCTGCTTCGCTGTGTGCCCGCCTCGCGGTTCCCCTGACTTGAGTATTGTCCTTCCGTTCCGTGCCACCCACTATATTGCGTCACGTACTCTCGCGCCCCGCCCGTGGCCCATCCAGTCTCGCTCTCGCCTCGCCTGCCCCCGGCCTTGCTGCTCGGTCGCGGTCGCAGTCCATCCGTTCCAGAGAGAGAGAGAGAGAGAGAGAGAGAGAGACGTTCGCTGGGCTAGCGCTAGGCCAACAAGTCCACCCATGGCCGGTGGCGGCATGGGCCCGATGGCGATGGCACCGCCGCTGCACGGGGCCGGCCATGCGGCGCCGGCCAGCGTGGGCATGTCGATGATGCACATGACCTTCTTCTGGGGCGACCGCGCGGTGGTGCTGTTCTGTTCCCGGGGTGGCCGGGCGCGCGCGGCGGCGCCGCCTACGCGCTCTGCCTCCTCTTCGTGCTCGCGCTCGCCGTGCTCACCGAGGCGCTCGCTGCGGCCTCGCGCGCCATCGCCGGGCCCTCGGCGCGGGCGTCCCGGCGTCCTCGGCCGCGCTGCTCGCGGCGGCGCACGCGGCCAGGATGGGGACGGCGTACCTCGTCATGCTGGCCGTCATGTCCTTCAACGGCGGCGTGCTGCTCGCCGCCGTCGCCGGCCACGCGCTCGGCTTCCTCCTCGCGCGCAGCAGGGTGCACCCGGGGGGCGCCCCCGCGGCCGCCGACCGTGACCGCGAGATCGCCGCTGCCCAGGATGACGACAAGGCCTAGACTGCAGCGCAAATGCAGTTGCCATCTCCTGTGTATCTTTTGCTGTAGGCATCTGAAAACCGTGGAATCTGCTGGATACTCTTCCCAGGGGGCGTTTAGTTTCCAAACACAAAAATTTCTAGGTGTCACGTCAATGTTTGACCAAATATTGGGAGGACTTTTCGAACACTAATTACAGAACTCACTTAGAAACCGCGAGACGAATCTTTTGAGGACTTTGACCGCATCATTAGCACAGGTGGTTACTGTAGCACTTATGGCTAATCATGCGCTAATTAGGCTCAAAAGATTCGTCTCGTCGTGTACATCCAAACTGTGTAATTGATTTTGTTATTTAATTACATTTAGTGCTTCATACATGTGTTCAAAGAGGAAGTAAAAATTTTTGGCAACTAAACGGGCGCCTGTCTGAAATGCCATTGCTGCTCCATTTCAAAAAAAAAATGCCATTGTTGCCATCTCCTTGTCCTTTTGTGTTATGGAATGTGAAGCTTGTCATGATGTGCCTGCCTTTGCTAAGAAAAGAGATTCTGCATTCCTTATATCTGTATATCGTGTGTTTATATCCAAGAAAGATTTTTGTTTTTTATATAGCTTGCCTGCGCTCGGTCAGCAGAATTGCAAATATTTTTTTTATCCGTTCGAGGAATCGCTAGACATCGTTAAAGATCACCACGACGCTGTCAGACCATGTTACTCCCCCAATTTGTTTTTGCGAGATGAAAATGATGGGCACCAGCCTCGCGCATTCATCACCGCTGGCGCCACGGATTTGAGGTGCTGCGCCAACGGGAGTCTTGGACAACTGGGGGCTTGATGCCTCCTGTTGCCTGCGGCCAGAGAACTAAATCTCGTGGAAGATAGCAGGTTCCCTTAACAGAAAAAAAATCAATTTACACCCATGAACTATCACAAAATTTTAATTTTTAACTTTCAACGATAAAACCGGATAACATAGACAACCCAACTAATGAAACCGAGCAAAATTAGCCCCATAGGTGGTTTCGAAGGGGTTTCGAAGGTAGTTTTCCATTTTGTGAGACTAAAAAATTTTCAAATGTAATCTAAAAATTTATAAGTAATTTATTTTAAATAAAAAATGAAATGGGTATCAAAAGTTTTCTAAAAATGTAACATATCCATTGGCACGATATTTGTCAGTTATTTATATCCATTTTTATATTTATAATATTTGGTTGCCTGTAGTTATGCATATTATTTTCAAATAACTAAGATTCAAATAGAGCATTAATGGATAGGTTATAGTTTTAGAAAAGTTTGTTACTAGTTTCATATTTTTCTGATTTAAAATAATTTCTTTTAATTTTTTAGATCTAATTAAAATTTTTGTTATTTTTTTAGAAAATATATACAAAATCACCTTAACCACTCTACGGATGGTCTATATTATCCGGTTTTATAGTTGAAGGTTGAAAATCGGACTTTTGCAATAGTTCGAAAGTGTAAATCAATTTTTTTTAAAAAAATACATGGACCAGCCCACTACTCTGGTTCGGCCTTTTGGGCCGGGCCTTACGAACTTAGCAATTGTCAGGCCGTCGAAATTGTGTCTCCCGCACGGCCCAGCCTAGTTCTTCTGCTTGCCATTTGGAAAGATGTTCCCTGTCTTAGTCTTCACCGGGTTATTTTTTCTATTCCCAAAGTATACCTATTTTGTGGTATTTTATTATTTAGTAATGTTTCAAAATATATGTCTATGTTTGAAAATTTGATTGACAAAAATGGCTTCTGTCCCATTAACGGAATAATCTAAGACATACTATGACGATCCAATGAGCAATTGATGAAGAAAACTAAAACCATATTTCTACGTTGTGAGCATCATATACGACCTGTCCGAAAGAAAGAGAATGAGTTGGTTAAGTTTCTTGTGGTCGAATATATCTATCCGGCTTCGAGTCATATGTGTTTGTATTTTTTTTATTTATTTTAGAAAGTAATGGTTTCTTTAAAGGTTTTTAATTCAAAATCTTTCATCTCATTCTCTCAAAGGTGCTTGTACCGTCATTGTGATGAGTATACATGTGTTTATAGGGGTGTGTGCATTTGTACTACTTTGGATGAAAAGGAAAAACCAGGAACGAGCTAGTGAAGATTAGGTGCTAAAACAACTTAGGATGGCTCGCTTCATTCACGCGAACGCCCCCTTTAAGCAAATGATAACATCACCACCGACACCTCTATAGCAGCTAAACAAAACAAAGCAACCACCACACTACCCTGCTAAATTTTCTTTGCTAGAATGAGCGCAGCGCCGCAGCCGCAGCACCTTTAGGCAACCAACATCACGCGTCGGCGTCCACTGAAACCAACCCGATCAAGGGAGCCATTTCACACACACTTTCCGATCTCCAAGCTCCCAAAGCGACCGCGCACGCCGACGTGCCGTGCGCTCGGCGCTCGGTAGCCATGCTGCCACTGCCATGGCGTTCAAACCCTGCTCCTTGAATTCCGGCGCAAAGGCCGCAGCAGCGCCATGGACAATGGATGTGAGGAGCCGCGGGGGGACGGCCACCCACCGGCGCGCACTGAGCCGGCCGAGACGCGTGGCCGAGCTTGCCCGACGCCACTGGATCGACGAGGCGCCTCCTGCTGCCCCGCCGCGGCACGGTGCGCGCTAGTGCTCTCGCCACCGTCGCCCTCGGCCATCATGAGGTCGGCAGATGGTGGCTTCACCTACACCCGTCTACACGCTCGACGCCGGCAGCTATTTAAGCTGCGGCGGCCTGGTGGCCATGTCGTCGAAGCCATCAGCCAGCTTAGTTATTAGGCATCACAGAAGCAAGCAAGTACGGGTTCCGGGATCATCAGTGTGACAGTGTCAGTGTGTGTGTGTGTGTGAGGTGACGAGGATGAGGGGTCTCCTTGTGCTCGCCCTCCTGCTCGCCGCCGCGGCGTGCCTCGCCGAGGGCGCGGGCGAGTGCGGGGCGACGCCGCCGGACAGGATGGCGCTGAGGCTGGCGCCGTGCGCGTCGGCGGCGCAGAACCCGAGCGCCGCGCCGTCTGGCGCCTGCTGCGGCGCCGTGCGCACCATCGGGAAGCAGAGCCCCCAGTGCCTGTGCGCCGTGATGCTGTCCAACACCGCCAAGAGCACCGGCATCAACCCCGAGGTCGCCATCTGAAAGGATGGAGGGCCGAGAAGAATTGGTTGAATTTGAACTTTTTCAAATTTCTACTTAGTTTTTAATCCAGACTAGTATTGCTCAATCTACAAATTTAAAATCTAGTCACTAGAGCACGCTAGCAAAAATGTCCTTAGGTAGGTAAACACACTATCATGATCATTTTGTCTAGATTGAGTCACACTAACAAGATCAAAACTAAGCAAGAGATCACACTACCATGCAAGTTGTCCTAGTCAATCTATAAGCAATAAAAAATAAGAATAACAACAAATGGATTTAATTGCTTGAAATAAAAGTAAGAAACACGAGACAACCAGATTTTTTCCGTGGTATCGAGAAGTTGACGCTCCCCTAATCCACGTTGGAGCACCCACACAAGGGTATAGCTCCCTTGCTTCACCAAGGAGCAAGTGACCAGTAAGAATGCTCCTTCTCCATCTCCAGAACGGCGAGCTTCACACCGTGTACAAGCTTCTTGTCTTGGGGCTCCCACAAACTCCAAGAGCTCACCAAGAACCTCCCGATCACCGAGACCGGCTAGGTGCCGTCAAACACCAAGAGTAACAAGCTCCTAAGCCTTCACTTGACCTACACTCAGTTGGCCCTAGCTGAAACACACTTGCTACACTTGCAAAGGTTGAAATTTTCAAGGTTGAAGCACAAACAATGTACTAGATCTTCACTCTTTTGCTCAAAGCACTTTCTCTTCTTCTCAAGGGTGACCTCAGGTATTCAAGGTGTCAAAGGCAATTCAAATGAGCCAGGGGGTGCCCTTATATAGAGTGGAGAAGGTCACACAGCCGTTGGAAGTCTACTGCAGAAAAATCGTGACCATCGGAAGAACCGACGGGTGAGAAATTGAAGGCATTGGTTCAACCGATCTCTCTGTGTCCAAATAATAGCCGTTGGGGGTTCTGACACAGTATCCAGGCTTGCGCCATTGCACCGGTGCATGCTCCGTAGGGACATCGGTTCAATCAGTTCTGAAGAGGTTCACTGATCAACTCAAACAAGCTCTCTGGAACATAGTACATCCAATGCACCGGTGTTTGATTCTGAAGCGTCGGTTCAACCGGTGCTGAAGACGAGTTGAGGTCCACCAAACATGCTCTCTGGAACAAAGTACATCTAATGCACCGGTGCTTTGCTTGGGTCCATCGGTTCAACCGGTGATATAGAGTGACTTAACTTGATTTCAGCTTGCTTCCAAGAGAGATAGACCGACAGGGCGTCGGAACATCCGCCAAGCATCGGATGCTCCGATGCTAGGGGCATCGGTTAAACCGGTGCTACTGTTTTTCTTGATTTTCAGCTGAATTGACTTGAAGTTTGAATGTTAGTTTGATTGTTTCTTCTTCCAAGTGTTGTGTTAACTTCTATTGACCATATTGGACTGTTTTTGAGCAAGTGTGCCAGATATCTAAGGTCAACTCAATTTTGGTCAAGCTACTAACTCACGAACCCCTCTTAATAGTACGGTCAAGAACTAGAAACTTTAAAACCTAGCTAAATCAAGTGTCCTTTATCTCATTGTGACACTTGAGACTAAAAAAAGATCCTTAATCTTTCAAAAAATAGTCCTTGGCATGCATGATTGTTTTGAATTGAGGGGTCTTCTTTCATATTTCATATGAGACTAATTCAATCATTGATTTTTCCTTCAAAACACACGTTAGTCGCATACGGTTGTCATTAATCACCAAAACTTACCATTAGCATCTATCGGCCTAAATGTGCTTCAATCTCCCCCTTTTTGGTGATTGATGACAACACAAAGTAGAGATACAAAGATATAAAATTGAAACGCGATAAACAAGCATGCATTGCTAGAAATAAAGCACATGTACGGACATGTTAACACAGAGCATACACAATATCCAAATAACATGTCCATACACAAAATCCATGAAGATCCAATCACACCACAAACCACCAAGCTCCCCCTATCTCTACTCCCCTTATCTATCTCCCCCTTTGGCAACAAAGCACAAAAAAGGAAGGCGATCTAGTCCTGAGCTGGAGAAAACGGGGTCTTCATGCTCGGTCCGGTGGAGAACTGAGTGGCGGAGTCGTCGGCGTCGTCGTCCGTCCAGTCTTCGTTGGCCGAAGAGGACTTCTGCTCGACTGGAGTCGTCGGAGCAACAGAAGTAGCTGGAGTAGAGGTAGCAGCTGGCGCGGTGACGACCGTGGAGTCCGTCGGAGGAGCAGACGTGACGGGAGTCATGTCTAGCTGAGTAGGGCGAACAACGGACGGACGAAGCACCTCAGGCTGTGAGGGTGACTCGAACGTGAGGGACTAAGCTGAGGGGTGCTGTAGCTGATGCAGAACCTGCTGCTGCCTGAGGAACTCTGCACGCTGCTCGGCAGTCCAGACACTAGGCTGTGGAGCAGGAGCCGGAGCAGGAGTGGAAGTAGGAGCAGGGCTGGCAAACAACCCGGTCTGAAGAAGAGGTGACATCGGGAAGGACGCCAAGGGAGTTTGCACAAAACCGCCAACAGGTGGAGCAGGAGCAGTGGGGTCGAACTGGAGCTGCTGGGGTGTAGGGAGCTGAGGCTCAGGCAGTCCAATGTGACGGTACAGCTGACCGAAGCATCCCAAAAAGAATGTGAACATCTGCTGCTGAATCTGGGACTGCTGTTGAAGCTGTAACATCATGGCCTCCTGCTGCTGCCGGATCCCCTCAAGTACAAGTGTCTGGGCCTCCTGCTGGCGAGCTTGCTCGGCTTGCATGCTCAGCTGAGCTGCAGCAAATCTGTCCTGCTGGTCAGAGAGCCTCTAAAGAATAGCAGCGAGTGAATCAGGCTGAGTGGCCTGAGCAGTGGTAACTGGAGGAGCAGGGGTGTGGATTGCGCCAGAGGATCCTGCCTCATCATCATGAGCACCTCGAGGGATGGTAACAATGGGCATGTAGTCCTCGTCATCCTCTGAATCCTCTGAATCAGTGACCAGGTAGTGCGGGAGTTGGGCCTCTGCAGCGGCGTGTGACGCGTCCTCAGCTGTCGTGGGATCATCTGCAACTCGGCCCTCAGCCAAGGCTCGCTCATCCAAAACCTGTTGTGCTCTGCGCTGGCCTCTCGGGCCGCGGTGGCCGTCTCGAGGAGTAGTAGGTGAGTAAACTGCGAAGTGCGTCCTCGACTGTGCCAGCTTATCCATATGAGCATTCTGACTGAGCTGGGTAAGAATCCAACAGACCCAGTGAGCGAAGGGGTGGCGACGGTGAACTGTCATCCCATCCATGATCACGTCCTCTAGCTCGCAGATGAAGGAGTCGACAAGGTCAAAGTCGCAACCTGTCATGATGTACAGTAATAGCCACTGCTGTAGAGCTGTGATCCCCTCATTATAGCCTATTCTGAACAGCAAACTCTTCCTCAGAGCAAGATGGATAGTGTGTGCCACGGGAGTCAGTCTGTCCGGAGTCCTAGGAGTGCCAGGCAAGAATGGCTGCTGGAAAAGCACACTGACCTCCTCGTCAGACGGCAAGTGAGTTTCGTGAGGGCAACGAGGGGGCACCGTGTTGCCATAAGCCTGATAGTGCACGTAGTGGGGCTCCTCGGCAATCCGAATTCCAAGCAGGGTAGCCAATCTGGCGCGAGTCAAACTATAGTGCCTCTCCTGGAACATGAAATCAATGAACTGTCGGTCCTTCTCAACAAATAGGGTAGCGTAGAAGATGCGGACCCACTCTCGGATATATCTGGACCTCTCACTGAGTAGTGCTGGCAGCCCATCATAGTGCTCGAAGAAAGGGAGTACTGGAACTCCACCGACTGCCACACACATAGCCACCCAGTGAAGCATCTTGTGCTCACTGATCTTAATGTCCATCTGGCAATAAGCGTGGTAAAAGGACTCCTGGAGCAGAGTGTGAAAGCGACGATCAACTCCAATATCCCTCTGCTCAGGAAACCATGTCTCAGGGGTGACGTATCTCAATCTCTTCACTCGAGGCCCTGGTATCCCCCTGAGATCCAACAGCTCGATCTGAGGTGGCTCTGACTCTGCATCACTGTCCTGTCCAGCTGCCTCTTTCTCACTGTCACGGCCTGCTGCCCTGTGAGTACCACCACCTCGAGTCCGTGGACGAGAGCGGGACTCAGGTGTGGTCTGAGCTGTCTCTGGCTGACGAGTACGTCCTGAGCGACGTAACTGCTGCTGTGGCTCCCCCTGAGCCTGAGGATCCCTGATCCGAAGCAAACCCTGGCTGTATGCTGCATCTGCAACTGCCTCTGCTCTCTCTCGCTCTCGGTCCTCACGAGTGCGCTTCTTCTTCTGCTACACAACCTGCTTGCCCTTTCCCTTCTTGTCTCCTGCCATCTGTCATAGAGAATCAATAGAAGATAATGGAATTAAGGTGGGAAGTATATAATAGTACTAGAACATTATCTAGAGGAGAGAAATCCTAAGCAAAGCAGGGATTTGATTGAGCCTAAATATGTGCTTCGAGGGGATGACATCGTGTCTCAAAAGATTTTGCTTCTAGTATGTGCTCTTAGAGTGAAACAAGTGCAGAGATACTCCTAAATGTGAGAGAAAATGTGCACAAGTGATAGCAAGATGTGACAAGATGAAGCTCTATGTGTGAGATAAGTGTGTGAGAGATGATTTAGAGAGAGTGCAACACACTGTAGAACTAAAAACAAGCCATACCCTGAGGATCCGGAAGAAGAATGGAGTGTCTCGGGAGCAATTTGTCGAGCACCCGATGTGTAGAGCTCGGGGTGGAACAGAGCCCTGGTGGAGCTCGAGCCTGGGGTGCCTGGGCACTGCCTGCGCGCGGCGCAGATGGAGATGGCGGTCAGAGCAGTGCGGCGGTGGCGGCGCGATGCAGCTGCAGTAGGGTTTTGGCGGCAGCGCGGCCTGGACGGCGCTAGGGCGTGCGATAGCAGCGTGGGTGCGCGTGGAGCGGCGGCAGCGCGAGCGCAACTGGTGGTGCGGAGCGGACGGCGGAGCTGCGCACGAGCAGCGGCGGAGGAGGTGAACAGCGGCAGCGCGGCGAACGGGCGGAGGCGCGGGACGCAGCGGTGGCGGTTCGATTTGGAAGGGGAGAGGAGGCACGTGAGGCTGACGAGTGGGGCCCACGAAGAATATAACCGAAACGGTGCGTGCGGGCCCGCAAACCCTAGTCATCGGAAGGACCGATGGTGTTGAAGGTATGAGCATCGGTGTATCCATCGGTGTAATGTTGACCAGATCTGGATGAGTTGAAAACAAGGTCAACAGAGGGCACCGGAAGAACCGCCACTGGGTCATCGGAGTATCCGATGGGCGTCGGCGCAACTGCAGGAGGAAGGTCCAGAGACGCTGCAAGGGCCAAACTCCACGCAGTAGCACCGGAAGAACCGATGATGTGGCGTCGGTTCATCCGCCAACCATCGAATGCACCGGTGGCCGTCGGTGTAACGATCGGAGGTTGTTCCAGAGACGATGCACAAACCAAGCCACAAGGAGTTAAGCACCGGTTGAACCGATGCAGGGAAAAACAAGGCGTCGGTTTAACCGGTGGTTAAGGAAATTTTTCTGCTGAACTACAAACTCTACTTCTGATCCAAATATCCAAAACTAAGGCCATAAATGCTCAATTTGGACCATTTTCGAGAGACAACTTCACCCCTCAAACACTCATACTTATAGTGCTCGCAAGCTTTTACATAAACATAGGCAAATTAAGATCCAAGCGAGGGTTTAAACACAAAAAACCAAATGTATGAGCCACTTTGCCTATGAACTTAGAGATTGAAACTTTAAGTTTGATAGGACGTGGCTCAATAGGCATGAAAGCGCAATATTGATCTTATCACTCTTGTAGAGTTGATATATCATATTTAGCATGAATATCTTTCTCGAAGTGTGATTTGCTCCCTTGTGATGCTACTAACGTGATGCAATGCCAATGCAAGGCTAGAAATTAAACATGGATGCATTCTATATGACAAGCACATGCATTGCAAGAATTTAAATCTATCTTGTCAAGTTTGAACCCTTGGCAAGCTTTTTCATGATGAACCATTCTTCATGCCATGAGCGAAACCAAGACCACCGGCTCATGCAAGACCCATGTTCATCACTATCTTGACAAGGTTAGACAAGCCCCTAGCAATTGTACATATGAAATGCATCTATATGACAAGGCAATTTCATGACGTTAGAAGCATCTAGAACGTTAAGCTCACTTCGCAACCTACAAAAGGTGCTCTCATCCAGAGGTTTTGTGGAGATATCCGCCAATTGATCTTCAGATCAAATACCACAAAGTAGTATATCATTCCTTGCCACATGATCTCTTAGAAAGTGATGGCGAATATCTATGTGCTTGGTGCGAGAGTGTTGAACCGGGTTATTAGCAATTTTAATGGCACTTTCGTTATCACAAAGGAGCGGGATCCTATCTAATACTACACCATAGTCCAAGAGGCTTTGCTTCATGTAGAGGATTTGAGCACAACAAGCCCCGGTGGCAATATATTCCGCCTCCGCGGTTGACAAGGCCACGGAATTTTGTTTCTTTGACGACCAAGATACCAAGGAATGCCCTAGCAAGTGGCACCCACCCGATGTACTCTTGCGATCCACACGACATCCGGCAAAGTCCGAATCCGAGTATCCCAATAGTGTAAAACTAGCGCCTTTGGGGTACCACAAGCCTATGCTAGGCGTATGCTTGAGATATCTAAGGATCCTCTTAACGGCACTAAGGTGTGATTCCTTATGATTAACTTGAAAGCGGGCACATATGCATACACTAAACATGATATCGGGCCTAGATGCGGTTAGGTAAAGAAGCGACCCAATCATGAAACGATAGAGAGTTTGGTCAACCGATTTACCTCCCTCATCCATGTCAAGATATCCATTTGTTGGCATTGGAGTCTTGATCGGCTTGCAATCATCCATCTTTAATTTCTTGAGAATATCCTTTGTATACTTTTCTTGATGGATGAAAGTCCATTCCTTCAATTACTTGATTTGAAACCCAAGGAAGAAATTGAGCTCACCGATCATGGACATCTCGAATTCCCTAGCCATCATTTCTCCAAATTCTTTGCAAAGAGTGGGGTTAGTTGAACCAAAAATGATATCATCAACATAGATTTGACATACAAATAGCTCTTCATTGATGATTCTTGTGAATAGAGTTGTATCCACCCTCCCGATCTTGAAGCCCTTGTTGAAAAGGAAGACACGAAGGCGTTCATACCAAGCCCTTGGCGCTTGTTTGAGCCCGTAGAGTGCCTTGTGCAACCTATACACATGATTAGGATATCTAGGGTCCTCAAACCCAGGAGATTGTTCAACAAACACCAACTCATTAATAAAGCCATTTAAGAACGCACTCTTCACATCCATTTGAAAAAGTTTCATGTTGTGATGTGAAGCGTACGCTAAAAGGATGCGGATGGCTTCAAGTCTTGCAACAGGGGCAAATGTTTCACTAAAATCCAACCCTTCAACTTGTGCAAAGCCCTTTTCCACAAGTCTTGCCTTGTTGCGAACCACTACACCATGCTCATCTTGTTTGTTGCGGAAGACCCACTTAGTACCAATGATATTCTTGTCTTGAGAACGTTCTTCAAGAACCCAAACTTCATTGCGGGTGAAGTTGTTGAGCTCTTCTTGCATGGCCATCACCCAATCCGGGTCCTCAAGAGCTTCATCTACATTTGTGGGTTCCAAGCAAGAAACAAATTAGTAATGTTCACAAAAAGAGGCATATTGACGTCTACGAGTTTTTACTCCACCGGAGGGGTCACCCATGACCAAGTCAATGGGATGATTTCTTGAAGTTCTTGTAAGCCTCTCTTATGCTTGAGACATTGATTCTTCTAGTGGTTCGCCATCTTGATCTTGAGCTTGGGCTCGTTCACTTGTGATGTTCGTGTCATCAAATGGAAGTTGTTCTTCAACCACTTGTTCATCTTGGGCATCATGGAAAGGAGGTGAGGCATCATCTTCTTCATCGGATGACTCATCATGGTGTTGTGGTGGTGTAGACTTGTCTTCATCTTTTGAGTCATCCTTGGAAGTGACTTCTTCTTGAGTGGATGAGACTTGTAGCTCTTCTACCTCCTCCTTTGGCTTGACTTGCCCAATAGTAATGTTCTTCATGACTTCTCGAAGTGGTTCATCACCTACATCATCACAAGAGAAAACTTCCCCTTGGGAGCCATTAGTCTCATCAAACTCCACATCACAAGTTTCTTCAATCTTGCTAGTAGCACTATTGAATATTCGATATGCTTTGGAGTTTGATGAATAACCAACAAGAAAACCAACATCACATCTACTTTCAAATTTGCCTAGGTGCTTTCTTTTCTTGAATATGTAGCATTTGCAACCAAACACCCGGAAGTAGGAGATGTTGGGCTTCCTTCCAATGAGAAGCTCATAGGGTGTCTTTCCCAAGAAGCGGTGGAGATAAACTCGGTTGGATGCATGGAATGTGGTGTTAATGGCTTCCACCCAAAATCTTTGTGAGATGCCATAGTCATCCAACATTGCTCTAGCAAGAGTGATTAATGTCTTGTTCTTCCTCTCCACCACTCTATTTTGTTGGGGTGTGTATGTTGATGAAAACTCATGCTTGATCCCCATGTCGTTGCAAAGCTCTTCAACTTGAGTGTTCCTAAACTCCGTGTCATTGTCACTCCGGACCTTCACAACACTGGATTCAAATTCATTTTGAACTTGCTTGACAAAAATCTTGAAGATCCCCATAGTCTTGCTCTTGTCCTTTAAAAAGAAATTCCAAATATATCTAGAGTAATCATCAACAATTACAAGACAGTAGATATTACCGCCAAGACTTTTGTAGGTGGTTGGCCCAAAGAGATCCATGTGTAGTAGCTCCAAGCTTCTCGATGTTGACAAATAAGCCTTCATGGGATGTGATGCTGCAAATTGCTTCCCGGCTTAACAAGCACTACACAATTTGTTTTTGTCAAAAGTAACATCTTTGACACCAACCACCATACCTCGTTTGAAGGCCTTCTTGAGTTGGCTCATGCCAATATGAGCAATGCGGCGATGCCAAAGCCAACCCATGGAGTTCTTGGAGAAGAGACATGTCGCCAAGCTTGTATCATTAGATGAGAAATCAACAAGGTAAATGTTACCATGTCGAAATCCTTTGAATATTAAGCTCTTGTCCTCCTTGCTTGTCACTACAACTTCACTATCACTAAAGGTGCATATTAGTCCTAAATCACAAAATTGAGCAATAGATAACAAATTGAAACTAACCGACTCAACAAGCAACACATCAGAGATAGAAAGATCCTTGGTAATGGCTACCTTACCCAAACCTACCACTTTTCCTTTTGAGTTATCACCAAAGGCAACATGTTCATGATCGCCCACATTTTCATCTAGTGAGGTGAACATCATTACATAGCCGGTCATGTGTTGTGTACATCCGCTATCAAGCACACAATGCTTGCCAACGGCTTTGTAGTCCACCTACACACAAATAAATCACTTTTGAGGTTTGGGAACCCAAGCAAGTTTGGGTCCTTTGACATGAGTTTATAAAACTTTAGGAACCCATAGTTGGCGTGGTAGCTTTCCCTTCATGTGAGTGCCAATAAACTTTGCCTTAACCTTGCCACTTTTAACCTTGCTTAAAAAGAAATGATGTTCATTGAATTGAGACTTGTAATTAGGAGGCAAGGTAGGAGGTGGATGAGTAGGAATTGGACACTCCCTTGTGTGATGCCCGGTGATTTGACAATGTTGACAATATGAGCCAACTTCTTTGTTGAAGCATGCCTTGAGTTCCGGCGACTTGGGACAATTTTCCCGAGGCTTGGGAAATGATCCAAGTCCATTTGTCTCAAAGTGCCTTGCATTGTAGAAGAGAATCTCCTTATGCAAGTATTCTCCCCTTGTCACATTGAACATGCATTTGGTCATACTTTTAAGTTCCTCTCAAGTTGTTTCTCTCTATCATGGTTAGTGTTTGAACAAGAAGGAGAAGTATGATGATAAGTAGTAGGGCGAGACAACTCCACAAGATCATCACAAGAAGTAGATATATTGACTTTGATGACTTCCTTTTGAGTTTCTTTTAGTTCTTCATCCAAGACATCAAAGGCAAGGTCAAGTTCTTGATACTTCATACTTAAGTTAGTATAATCAAATTTAAGCTTCTTGTTGCATGAAGTAAGTGACTTGTTAAACACAACTACTTCCTCATGTTTAACATTCAACTCATCGTGCTTAGCAAGTAGCTTGTCATGCTCCTCTCTAAGTTGCTTGCTAGAAACAATACATGTATCATGAGTTTCTATTACCTCATTGTGTCTAACAATCAACTCATCATTTGAGATCTTAAACTTGGCATATTCAATTTCAAGAACTTTACATTTTGATTTGTACTTGATCACTTGTTGGTACTCATCTAGGATGTTTTGCACTTTATTAGGAGATAAGCCATGTTCACTTTCATCACTAGAGGAGTCGTCATCATCACTCACCTTGGAGTTACCTCTTGCCATGAAGCACATGGGTGGTGCAGGTAGAGGTGCCTCATCACCATTTTCATCATCATGCATGGCAATCCCCACAATCTTTTTCTTGGACTCTTCATCACTTGAGTCATCACTTGAGGATTCACCATCCTGATCCATTCTACAAGAAAAGCCTTGACCTTCTCTTTTCTTGTGAAAGACCCTTTCTTCTTGTGGTCCTTCTTCTCATGACTTCTGTTCGATGTCTTGTGTTGATTGTCATCATCTTCTTATTTCTTGTTGAGCTTTGAAGGTTCCAGACAATCATATGAGAGGTGGCCATATTTGCCACAATTGTACCAAATTTTCTTGACATTGTCCTTGCTTTTCCGGGTACGAAACTTGTTTTTCTTGGGGTCATAGTTGTACCCTCTCTTGTTCAACCTTGACATCATCTTGGAGGTCTTCCTCACGAGAAGTGCTAGCTCAACATCACCATCTTCATCACTTGAATCTTCGTTAGCTTCATCCTCACTTGAGCTTGGTGATGGAACTTTGCACTTGTTCTTTTTCTTGGACTTATGATCACTCTTAGCTTTGAGTGCAAGATCTCTCTTGTCTTGCGGTGGATCAACTTCTCCCAAGAGGAACATCTAATGAGACCGAATCTTCCCAACAACATCACTCACTTCAAGTGTTTCAAGATCCTTCTCATAGAGCAACGAGGTGACGATGTTGTACTTAGGCTTGTGTAGACAATGAAAGATCTTCCGGATGATGTCACTAGTAGACAAAAGAGAAGCTTCAAGAGCATTAATGTCCTCAATAAGCATATTAAATCGAGCATACATTTGTTCAACCAACTCATTTGGAAGTATTTTGAATTCATTGAGTTTTTCCTTAAGCACTTGATATTTTTCTTCATGAAGCTTTTAAGAACCAACATAGACAGCTTCAAGAGCTTCCCAAATTTCATGAGAGGTATTTTTGCTGTGAACACGAGCAAACATCTCCTCACTAAGAGCATCAAACAAAGCATTCTTCGCTCTAGCACCATATTTGATTTGATCTTCATTCCAAGGACCGACAATAGGTTTTTCCGTGACCGCCCAAGCGATGGGATTAATAGCCTCAAGGTAACCTGTCATGCGAGCTTTCCAATAAGCATAGTTTCTTCCATCGAGCTTGGGTGGACCACCACTCCCCCGGCCATTCTCTACGATTTTAAGCCTAAAAAGAGAGCCCTTGCTCTGATACCAATTGAAAGGATCGAGGCCCAAGAAGGGGGTTGAATTGGGACTTTTTCAAATTTCTACCTAGTCACTAGAGCACTCTAGCAAAAAGGTCCTTAGGTAGGTAAACACACTATCATGATCATTTTGTCTAGATGGAGGCACACTAGCAAGATCAAAACCTAAGTAAGAGATCACACTACCATGCAAGTTGTCCTAATCAATCTACAAGCAATCAAAAGCAAGAACAACAACAAATGAATTTAATTGCTTGAAATAAAAATAAGAGACACGAGACAACCGGATTTTTTTCCGTGGTATCGAGGAGTTGACGCTCCCCCTAATTCACATTGGAGCACCCACACAAGTGTATAGCTCCCTTACTTCACCAAGGAGCAAGTGATCACTAAGAATGCTCCTTCTCCATCTCCGGAACAGCGAGCTTCACACCGTGTACAAGCTTCTTGTATTGGGCTCCCACAAACTCCAATAGCTCACCAAGAACCTCCCGATCACCGAGACCGGCTAGGTGCCGTCAAACACCAAGAGTAACAAGCTCCTAAGCCTTCACTTGACCTACACTCAGTTGGCCCTAACTCAAACACACTTGCTACACTTGCAAAGGTTGAAATCTTCAAGGTTGAAGCACAAACAATGTACTAGATCTTCACTCTTTTGCTCAAAGCACTTTATCTTCTTCTCAAGGGTGGCCTCAGGTATTCAAGGTGTCAAAGGCAATTCAAATGAGCCAGGGGGTGCCCATAAATAGAGTGGAGAAGGTCACACAGCCGTTGGAAGTCTACTGTAGAAAAATCGTGACCATCGGAAGAACCGACGGGTGAGAAATTGAAGGCATCGGTTCAACCGGTCTCTCTGTGTCCAAATAATAGCCGTTGGGGGTTCTGACACAGTATCCAGGCTTGCGTCATTGCACCAGTGCATGCTCCGTAGAGGCATCGGTTCAACCGGTGCTGAAGAGGTTTACTGATCAACTCAAACAAGCTCTCTGGAACATAGTACATCCAATGCACCGGTGGTTGATTCTGAAACGTCGGTTCAACCGGTGCTGAAGACGAGTTGAGGTCCACCAAACATGCTCTCTGGAACAAAGTACATCTAATGCACCGGTGCTTTGCTTGGGACTATCGGTTCAACCGGTGATATAGAGTGACTTGACTTGATTTCAGCTTGCTTCCAAGAGAGATAGACCGACAGGGCGTCGGAACTTCCGCCAAGCATCGGATGCTCCGATGCTAGGGGCATCGGTTAAACCGGTGCTACTGTTTTTCTTGATTTTCAGCTGAATTGACTTGAAGTTTGAATGTTACTTTGATTGTTTCTTCTTCCAAGTGTTGTGATGACTTCTATTGACCATATTGGGCTGTTTTTGAGCAAGTGTCCAAGATATCTAAGGCCAACTCAATTTTGGTCAAGCTACTAACTCACGAACCCCTCTTAATAGTACGGTCAAGAATTAGAAACTTTAAAACCAAGCTAAATCAAGTGTCCTTCATCTCCTTGTGACACTTGAGACTAAAAAAGATCCTTAATCTTTCAAAAAATAGTCTTTGGCACGCATGATTGTTTTGAATTGAGGGGTCTCCTTTCATATTTCATATGAGACTAATTCAATCATTGATTTTTCCTTCAAAACACACGTTAGTCGCATACGGTTGTCATTAATCACCGAAACTTACCATTAGCATCTATCGGCCTAGATGCGCTTCACCATCACCATCCCCAAGCGATGCAACCTCGCCGACTGCCCCATCGGCTACAAGTGCGGAAGTAAGCAAGCGAGGACTCCCTATCCCTAGTCACTAGCTCATGCCATCTACAGAATGGTTCATCATTTTGTTCCTGGTGATCTTGGTTGTTCTTCACTTCTTGCTTCGACGATCTTTTTGAGAATTGTAGCTGTGTCATCATCAGAATTGTGCACTGACCAAAGGCATCTGCCTGTGATTCTTCTTTAATTCTTTCTAGCTTACACTTTGCCATGAGTAGTAAGGACTGCACGCGGCTGGTGCGTGGCATGTTCATGGATCACCGAAGTACAAGCACGAAGCCGTGTCCGTGTGTGTGTCTCTGTGTGTGTAACCAATAATAAATGACAGTTGCGAGTACCATCCATGTGCGGAACTCTAGTATGTTGAGTGATTGAGTCTATCCTTAGAGATATATACTTTTTTATGAGATTACACAGTACAACTCAGACACTCACGACGCACGCAATACTTATTACTACTCATGTGGTCACGTTCAGGGTCCAGAGATGCAGTCCTGCATTGTCGAAATAAAACTAATATCTCCTTTTCTTTTACAAATTTGATTGTCAAAGAGATGTTGTGCGATGATTCATATTTCCACCTTTTTTTTAACTAAAAGCCATGATGCTCGACAAACTAAACGAGTGATCAACCTATAATATATATTCAATGACGAAGAGAAAAATAAGAACAAGCAATATCTTCTTTGCATTAAAGAAAAGGACGACTAGCAATATTGTAAGGATCTTTTTTGGAGCTTTTAACAATCTTTGTAAATAAAAGGTACAAAGAGGTATCCAAATTATAACTTAAATTGGTAGGTAGTTACAATCTTTTCACATCTCAAGCTACAATTGTGGCACCTTTTGCTAGCTCTCCGAAGATGATAAAATGCTATTTTTTGGGATGCTTGTGCCAAATCACAGTTATGCGTTCAAGTGTTTTTATCCTGAATTCCCGAAAAGGTTTGAAACTATACTTCATCTGGAAGAAATACATATCCAAGCTACAAACATAACACAACTACTTCCTCTTCTTCATCATATCCTACAGAGCGATCTTCAACTTGTCCTACAAATGAAGCAGATTGTAGAAACCTTGTACCAGCTCTGATGAGGAACTTAATCCATCTCAAGACATACAGAGATTAGGCATATGTTTCTCTTCGTCCGTAGAAGTAATGATCAACTCTAAGATTACCTTCGATCAACTCAAAATACCCAATAATCCATAAATCAAGTGTGTGGTTGGTGGCTATGAAACCACCAGCCCAGATAGAACAACAATGCATGTGCAATTGATGATAATCTCCCACATTCTTGCAAAGATATAGAGATAACATGACAACCATTGTTGGTGATGTCACGACTTCTAGGGAACTTTTATTGTTTTAATACAATTATTTTATGGTAACTATGGATTAATACTCTGGATATGAGGAATTCCAGAACTAGACCTGTGTCGTCTGCCTAGCAGACAAAATTTAAATTTCTTCCACCCAGCAGATGAAATTAAGTTATTTCGTAATTTCATCTTCTAACCAAACAATTTGAACCTGGGCCACAATATTTCATCCAATGGGTGGACAAAATCTAATTTTGTTCTTCGGTTGGACAGAATCTGTGCAATTTTTTTTATTTTGTCCACCCGTTACTATAGCCCGTGATCCCGACCTCTCTCACCGCTCCCTCTCTCTCACCCATTCCTCTCGGCGGGCAGGTGCACCAGCAGGGATTGGCGGATGAACATTGAGATTTCGTCCATCAGTTTTGCGGAGCACTACAAAAAAATACAAATGTATTTTTTTAGAGAACATAATCAACATATTCAAGTTCCAACTGAAAAATATGAACTTCAGGCTGCTGAATGTAAAAAGCCTACAAAATAAGGAGTACACTAAAAAACTATCCAAAATGTCTATCGTCCGCATGATCAACCTACATTTAGGTCGAGAAGTTTGTATGAAAAACAATAACTCAATTGTGACGAATGTTCAAAACAACAACAAAAAAGGTCTAAATTGAAAAAAATAAAGCAAACTAAATGTTTGGTAGATGAAAATTAAAGATTTTTTCTACCTGGTGCATGAAAATTGAGATTTCGACCACCGGGTAGACGAAATCATCTAAAAATTAAACAAAATTACAATTTCTTCAGGCACAGTGAACTAATGCGTGGACTAAAATATAATTTTCGTTTGATGGTTGGACGAAATTTATTTTCGTCCATCTAGAGGATGAAATTTTAGTATTTCGTCCGCTTGGAAGATGAAATTTGTAAATTTAGTCTGCGGGGTGGATGAAATTTAAATTTTGTATGCAGGGTAGACGATACAGGTCTAGTTCTGGAATTCCTTATATTAGGAGTATTAATCCAAAGTAACCATAAAAATTGTATTAAAAAATAATAATTCCGACTTCTAGACGCTAGAGCCTCACTACACCATCACCAAAATCCAACCCACACCCCAACATATTCCGAGGAGCGGCTGAGAGGGTGAGACGCCCCTACAAAGGCCATCTTTAGGGTGGTGGCGGCGGCGCGGGCTGGAGCGGAGGAGTGACGCCGGAGGAGCGGCGCCGGAGGGTCAGAGCGGAGGAGCGGCGCCGGAGGGTCAGAGCGGCGCCGGAGGGTCAGTGTGGAGGAGCGGTGGCGGAGGTCGGGACAACGGCGGAGGAGGAGGAGGTGGCGCTGGAGGCACAGGCCGGAGCGGAGGAGCAGCGCCAGAGGGTCGGGGGCGCACGCCGGGGCAGAGGAGTGGCGCCGGAGGTCGGGGCGGCGGCGGCTCCGGTGCGGCAGCTTGAAATGGAGGAGGAGGTCGAAATTTTGGCAGCCTCTCAGCATCTTGGTATATATAGGAGTCCCATTTGTAGGGGCGGGTGGGGGCCCGGCCCGCCCCTACAAATCTTTTTTCAAATTATTGAGAAAATTGAATTATTACAAATAAAATAGTAAAATACATGATAAAATTGTTAAACTTTTACCATAGACATATTGCGATATGTGTTACATAGAAAAAATATCAAAATCATATGTCAGAGTATATAATAAATAAAAGTGTTGAAACAACAATATATACCTATATCACATTACTATCTCATACAACTTAAGGCTAACTTTGTGTTTTGAACACTCTTTAACACTAAACGTGTTGAATTATATTTTTGATATTTTTTTCCCGTTCTACAGGTCTTGAATTAAATGAATTTTCGGGCAATTTTGAAAACAATTTTTTGGGGCGGTCCAGGCCCCACCCGCCCCTGAAAATGAGGGTATTTTTAGGGGCGGCTGAGGGAGTGAGTCACCCCTACAAATGCTATTTTTAGGAGCGGCTGAGTTCTATAGTATTCACGCCTCATTTGTAGGAACGGGTGATTTTTTGGTCCGCCTCTAAAAAAATCGAGGCATTACTACAAATCATTTTTGTAATAGTGACGACTAATAATTTGAGATGGAGGTGAGAGTCTCTGTCTGCCTGCTTTCCAACTAGATTGTCCAAGCTTTGGTCGGGCTTGTCCTAGCTCCCAGCTGTATATGCCTGCATCCCCTGGTTGTTGTTTGCTGGGACAGCCCTTAGAAGCAAGCACCGAGAGTGGTGCTTCGCGCACCGGGAACCTGAGACAGCCGAGATTGGGGCATTCTCGTGGCGACAATGCTGCTTGCTTTCAGAGCAGGAAGTGAGAGATCTCCGGGAAAGCAACGGGTCTCATTGCGCAACACGCCGCAACCCCCATCAAGGTGTTGCCGGGCGCCGACGTGCCGTGCCATGGCGTTCCTGCCATCTCCTCTTTCAGCGCTTCACCACAATGCTTGTTGCTCCAGCAATATAATGGCCCCGAAGTCAAAACTAGAATCACGGCTCAGACACGTGCGCACGGGCAATTCAACTACGGTGCGACCTTGTTGTCAAAATCTGCGTCGGTGGTCTGCCACTTTCGTCTAAAAACGTCAAAGCCCAAGCTCTTACCATGCGTTCCATGAGCCCAAAAAGCTAGCTAGGGTAGCCCCGAGCCGAGAGTGCTCGGTCGACCGAGCCTTGTGCTGCCCGACGCTTGCAACCTCGCATTACCGCGACGGGCCTGAGCTTGCGCAACCCTACTGGACGCCGCGCTGCACGGGCTCGCCAACTGTCCCCTAGTGTTGGTCCCATTTGGGCCTCCCGCCATCATCTGTATAAATCAGCAGTCCACCAAGCCACATTTCAGATTTTCAGCCAACCACCCATCTAGATTGAGACTTGAGAGAGAACTAGACAGACGAGGAAGGCGTAGAGACGAGAACAATGACGACGATGATGATGCGATGGTCGTCCCTCTTCCTCCCGATCGCTCTGGTCCTGCTGGCCGGCGCCGCGGCGGACGGCGAGTGCGGGGCGGCGCGGCCGGACCACCTGGCGCTGAAGCTGGCGGCCCCAAGCGCTGCAACCTCGCCAGCCGCCCCGTCGGCTACAAGTGCGGCGGTACGTACGCAGCCTGCCTCGCAGCAGGTGGATCGCATTTTATTTCATCACCATCCCCAAGGAGTATTATTTGCTCAGCAAGTGGCTGGCTGGTGTCCTTTTTAATTTTTTTTTGCAGAGTACACGCTGCCCGGTCTGCGCGAGTGATGGCATAGGCTGCGCCACTGACGCTAGCTAGCTGCTGGTGTTCTACGCGTTATTACGAATAAATGACACTAGCAAAGGAAGTACAATAATGAACCAAGAAGAAGTACCACTTTTATATATGCGATGTTTGCCATGTCAGATGGTGCTGAAATTAATGCTGTAAAATGTAATGAAACATGTGCGAGCTATATTTGGGAACAATATCTTCGCAATAAGTGCTTCTGTTGTGAGGTGCTTGTGACGTCAACAATATATAATTTGGTGTCTTGAAAGCTTTTTTTTTTCTCAGAACATGAGATAATAGATGGCTAGAAAGATGAGGTTAATGTTGTTGAGTTCCCCCATCCAATCCAAGGAGTTAATGCCTAGTGCCTCCCTCCTCCGTGGCACAGCGACGGGAAACTTGTCAGTGTTCCCACCTCACGTTGCCACTCCTGGGCTTCCCATATAGCAGACTCGGAGCCCATAAACGCCGAGGCCCAGACGCATTTCAGCCGCCCATCGCAAGCAAGCGAAAGCAAGCAGCACGGTGCCCTATCTTGTCCTGCCCCGGCCGATGTCTTGTGTCCGGGCCATCCGGCCGTCCATGGCGGCGACGGCCCTGCTCCTCCCCGGCCTCTCGGCGGCGGCGCCCACGGCCGGGCAGCGCCAGCTCCAGCGCGGCTCCCTCGCCTGCCGGGCCCCCCGGCCGCGCCGGCGGCTCGCGGCCTCCGCCGTGCAAGAGACCAAGGAGGGCGAGGCCAAGACGGCCGAGGAGATCACCGAGAAGTACGGGCTCGAGTTCGGCCTCTGGAAAGTAAGCAGGAGAAACGCCGACGCATCCCCCCGGAAGGAAGCACCACCCGTGACGTGAGCTGAACGAATTGGGGCGCCTTTTTGCTGCTGCAGGTCTTCAGCTCCAAGGAGGAGGAGGAGGAGGAGGAGGGAGGCGAGGGGAAGAAGAAGAAGAAGTCGCGGACGGACCAGGCCAAGGAGCTCCTGGCCAAGTACGGCGGCGCGTACCTGGCCACCTCCATCTCGCTCTCGCTCGTCTCCTTCGCCCTCTGCTACCTCCTCATCAGCGCCGGCGTCGACGTGCAGGACCTGCTCGCCAAGGTGAGTGAGAGTGAGACCCGCCCACCCATCAGCGCTGGCTGCCTGTGTGTTCTTGCTTGGCTTGGCTACGAGTTAAGTTACCGACGGCTCTGTTTTCTGTCCCGTGTGCACGCTCAGGTCGGCATCGCGACGGGCGAGACCGGAGGGAAGGTGGGGACCTTCGCGCTGGCCTACGCCGCGCACAAGGCCGCGTCGCCGATCAGGTTCCCGCCCACGGTGGCGCTGACGCCGGTGGTCGCCGGCTGGATTGGCAGGATCAGGAAGGGCGGCGACTGATGAGCCGGTTAAGTACACTTGTTTTGTTCCTACTACTGAATCATGTAGTATATATATGCATATATAACTAAATTTGAATATAATCATAGGCGTTCCAGTAGCGGGTGCCGGTGAATCTGGTGCTGCTTTTGCTCTGTACAACTTGTTAAAAATGGTAATGATTCTCAACTGGCGGTACTGAAGTGATGAATGCTGACTGGAGAGTGCAGATGCTTCAGAGTTCAGCAATGTCTTTTACACTTTTCAGCATGGAATTTGCATAAGATGCTAGGCATAGGATACTAAGTTACTCACGAATTACTCTATACACATCTAGCCAGCCTAAACAGACTATCAGTATGTACAAGAAGTTGTGGCGTCATCTCAAGTTGGGGAGAAGCCCCTGCCTAACCAGCTCTTCAGTTTATACGGCTGAGTGGAGCATCGTCGTGCATCCATACCGCTGAGCGCTGATAACCATCATCAGATGACCTGTATAAGTTACCAAACACACCACCGCAAGTCCACAACAGAAGGCCTATCGCAGCATGTGCATCTCGACCGCTGCAAGCCTGCCTTCTGCGCTGAGCAAGTGCACGGGAAGTGACAAGACTTCAAGGAGCCCCCAAAAAGAGCATTCGCCATCCAAAATGACCTCAGTCTGTTCCAAAATATCCAGCGTGGTATTATCTTCTTGTTTACCCATGGTTCGGGCCCTCAGCTGTAGGTTCACCAATTGCAGCTGGCTGCTGACTGAGTGTCCCGGGGCCTGGGGTGCTCACCTCTTCAGCTAAGAAATCATGGGGGTCTATCTGGTCCCACTGCATTTCTGCTGCTTACCATGTTTAAGTAATACTACAACTCAGTAACTCCAAGTACTTGTGAGTTTTAGTAGATGACATATAAACAAGACCTCATGAATATATTCCAAAAAGGATACGTGTTGTTCTCCACATATCAGTTATGCTAACATCATCATCTGTAAGCAGCCAGTAGTCGGCATCACTCTGCAAAAGGCATAGTAGGATTATGAGTCACTGAGTCTTCCATGTGCTTAGATCTTATCGGGCAGAGAAGAAACAGCGTGTACAGGTAAACTAAATGTATTTCCACAAAGTGAAAATAATGAAAAATACAGGGATAAAAACGAAATTAAGATACAATTCAAGAGTATGCATCTAATGTTATAACTGGACTCCAGAACTGTATTTTTTTTAATACAGGCATAAAGTTAGAATTGGATATTCTTAGCTGATATTATTATAGAATGTCTCACCTTGTATAGAAATTTATTTAAATGAAAAAGGTAAAGTACATACAGTTTCGGTCTTAACTTACATCAACATCTGAAGGTGTAATCTTCCTCAACACTCCTTCAAAAGGATATGAAGCATTTAGATCTGGATTTTTATGGATCTGCTGAGCATTAACCATCACCTCCTTGCTACGGCTTTGTCCAGCTCTTTTTGTTCTGGGGCCTTTCACGGAGGAGGCACGTTTTGCCAAATGTGTGTGACTTGCCAGTGTTGTAGTGTCATCCAGCTTTTCCTCCGATTTCATCTCAAAGTTACTAATAATACAGTAAGGATGTGTGTCAGACAATTTATTTTTAAGGCTCAAGCTTCAAGAGAAGATTCAAACATTACCTAACCAAGTAGAGATCAATTGGGCCCATTGTACTCCGTATAATTATTCTATATCTCCTTCGAAAGCTCTCACTAGTCATCTTATGAAACAAAAATTGAGCAAAGTCAGGAAATAGTTAATAATAACTAAAAATAGAATGTAGTGTATATGGACTGGTCATTGTTTCACTGTCTCCTTACCACATCAGGATTGGGTACTTCCACAGAAGACCAATGAGGTGCTTTTATTGCAATTAGTGTTTGGTTCTGCAGATTGGCATAAGCTATATGAGCTCAATACATAATTAAGTCCAGATAGTCACGGTTGGTGTTAAGTATAGTCTGAATAGTAGTAACTAGTTACATTGGTGTGAATCTAGTATGAAAAGTCAGAAATAGGATGAACTTTCGGGGAAAAAAAACAATATGGAATTTTCTTTGAAATTTAAGCAAACCTGAAAGCAGGGTAATCCCTTGATGTCATCTTCGGTAAGAAATAGCCACCTAAACATGAATAATAAACATGATTGAAGAGTAAAACCGCAACATGCAAAACACAAAGACAACTAATTACCTCTGCCTGCTTTCATCTTCAGTTAACGCCTTCAGTTCCTTGTGCATTTTACTGCAAAGAAGAATCAACGTTTAGAAAGTATTACTATTCTCATTTGAAATATCAGCACAGAAAACTGAAGTCTATAGTTTTGCAGTCTCCAGCAGGTCCAAACCTTATTTGTTCATCTAATGCCTGCTCCTGGAGATTAAGATTTTCAACTTCATTCTGCAAGAAGGTTATGCCAAGTGTTACTTAGACTTGGATCCTAACATGACTAAGCACATATAGATTGAGCATGAGTTTGATAATATGGACACAATTGCATGAAATTGAAAGATGAACATAAGAAATAAGTACCTTCAGAAATGAAAGATCATTATCCAAATTAGTTCCTGATTCATCCAAACCCCTAAAAAGTTCATGATATTAAAATGTTGCACCATAATTACAAGCATAAAAGTGTAAGTAGAGAAGGAGGACAATACTTACTTCCAACAGATTATGTTCCTCAACTTCTTTTCTATCAAACCAATTCCCTCAAGGACATTTGTAATGTCATAAATGCGCCTTTTTTGAACCTGACTTTCCATAAATCACCCAGAAGCTTGCATCAAGATTCAAGAGGGAAAATTAGCAACACCAGCTTAGATGAGGAAAAGGTTTCATACATCTAACTTATCTGCAGTGCTGTTCAAATCTAAAATTCCATCTTGAGCCTGCTTGAGCAGATTGACGAACTTTGTGGTCAATAGTGCTGAACAAACATCACATAAATAGCTTTCAGTAAAATTGATATGAAGCAAAAGACAATATAGAATACTGATATGAAACAAGACAATAACCAGAGTAACATATCTAATAAGCACCAAAATGGCAGATTATAGCACTGATATGAAACAAGACAACAACCAGAGTAACATATCTAATAAGCACCAAAGTGGTGGATTATAGCAGTAACTTATTCACATGAGGATTCTGAAATCACCTAATGAACTGTCATAGCGGCAAGGACCAGCCGGAGTAGGTGGATTGCCAGATGAAGCTGATGCAACAGAAAGGCATGCATTTAGCTATTAGACAGACAAAACGAATACAAAATGAAACAAATTATGCTGATCAGCTGATGTAATCAGTGCCATAGGACAACAAATTTGTACTTACTAGCATTTGATATAGGTGTCTGAGGTACAGGTTTGCTGCATTTAGCCTTCGACTTGTATGTCCTTGCAGATTTTCCAGATACTGGGGCCCTAACTGGACTGCCAACTCCTCCAATGAAGTCAGGATTGGTCATAACCAATTCGAGCGATTCAGCGGTATTACTTTCTCCGTAGGGAGCTTTTCTTTTTAGCTGCACATAAAATGAGGAAATGTATTAGTGACAACTGACATTGGATATAGTCATAACCAGCAAGACGTGCTAAACCCTGACAAAACTTCAAGAAACAGATAAATGCATGATGAACATATGACAGATGTCATTCAGGACTACAACTATGTTCTGGTTTCAACCATAAGGCCAATCATAAGAAATGGAATACCAGAGATCACAATACAGCTTTATTTCAAGAAATTGATAATACAGTCCCAAAGATTGCGAAGAAACCTTGTGAAAGTTAGCCATAAGTGTGTCAGGAATAGATACTTAGATTAGGGACCCAATGGTATTAACATATGATTCCACTTCTCAGAATTCAAACTACACATAAACGCTACCATAACTATATTTGTGGAGCTTCATCCAGAAATGTTCTGCAAACTATCCACAGGAGGCATCTTTCAGCAACAATTTGGTAGCATAGGTAACCCAAACAACCACAGTGCTCCAAGGTGATCCATGATGGCTCCGGTCTATTTTACAGAATAAAACTGGTATCTCTAGAAACCAAAATTCTTGATGACAAGGTTAAGCTTCCGCTTTTAGATATAATACAGCGTAATAGGCATGATGCACAAAAGGATATTATAACAGAAGAGACTGAACTGAGACTGTTCTGCCTGCTTGCAGCTATGCGAAACAACAGCAAACATACATCTAAACTGTCACGGAACAACAGTAATCTGCAGTGGCACTACAGGCACTTGATCCTGCTCTTAAAGCCAGTATGCTGCAACTTGCAAGCGACCATTCAGGTTTAAGGAACGTTTCCTGTAGCATTGGCCATAAAAAAAAAAACCACAACATACCATCCCAATCCTCAAATCTCACAGCAGAACAGCAAACCACACTACATTATATCTCCCCTTTGCTTTGAATGCCAGAAGACGGCCGACAGGCCTGCCTGGTGCTTCCCATGCGCGGAAGCTTCACGGCCGCAGTACTTTTATCTTCCCCCAGATTATTGGGCTAAACTAACAGGCAGACAATTTCAATCCTACATTAGAAAAGTAATTCCGAAAAGGGGAAGCAATTGTCGCAGAATTCCGCCAAATGACAGAGCTTAGACCTCCCACAAAACCCCCCCACAGATTCCGCACCAAACCCCCGAAAAACAGCAAGCATTCATGTAACAAAAGCTGCTCGGCACGCTCGAATCGGCGGCTAACCGGTGTCCCGACGACGATCCCCTCCTCGAAGCCCCCGTGGCCGCCAGCCAGGGGCGCTGCCGCAGCCGACGACGGCCGGGGGAAGCGGTGGTAGTCGCCGAGCGCGTCCGCGAAGGGCGGGCCCGCCGGCGGGAGGGCCGCGCACCGCTGCAGCGACTGCACGATCTGCTGCGCGGCGCGTAGCAGTATAGGTACAGCGGCGGCGCGATTTCCCTCCGCGGAGAGGCCCCGGGTCCCGATCGTCCCGGCGGCGATCGCCGCGGAGCTTCCGCCCGAGGTAGGGTTCCGGCGGCGGGGGCGGGTGGCGGGGGGGGGGGGGGGGGGGGGGGTCGCGCGGGGGCGAAGGGGTTAAGAGGGGGGCAAAGCGCGAGGAGAGGAGAAAACGAGGGAAATTAGCAGGATCGTTTGCGTGCGTTGGCTTCGGAGGGAAGCCGGCGCGGGGGGCGGGTTGGCGGCTGGTTTATTTTTTCCGAGGGGTCTTGTGCAAAAGGCGCGGAGGAGGTGGGTGGTTGTGGGCGCTCAGGATTCCTTTCCATCTTTTGCTTGGCGACTGACATCCTACGACTTGCCAGTTTCCGGTGTGTTCCCCACAGTTTTATCTAGGATTATTATACTGGGTTAGCTAATCTTGCTTTTATAGTACCCAAAAACAGGATTATTAATAGATGATTTTTTTTACAAAAACTGATTAATCAATCTCGGTAACATTTTTAGAGTAAAACCTCCGGTGAATTTCGGTCGTGAATGATTTAGCTTCTTCCTTCCTCTTCAAATATCAGCTAGTACGTGTTGACGTTGCTGGATTTTTTTTAATACAAAAAATGACTAATTAACCTGGGTAACATCTTTAGAGCAAAACCTTTGGTGAACTTCGGTCGTGTATGATCGAGGCAACGTTGGAAGGCCGCCAGCACCAACGCTACCTCACTCAAAGGGTTTTTTTTTTTTTGCACACGAGCCAGAACCAGCGCACTGTCTTTTTTAAAAAAAAATAACCAGCGCACTGTCTTTTTTTAAAAAAAATAACCAGCGCACGGTGAAGTGCCTAGACAAAACAAGACGTGAAATGAAACCAACCCGCCCGCCCTACTACCCGCTGACCGCGCGCGTGGGCGCCGCGTCGTGGAGCCGTCAGCCGTGCGGCAGCTCTGTGCTTTGGACGTCTCCCAGAGCAGAGCAGAGCACTGGGCCGATGTGCTCCGCCGGTCCAAAATGGGCCGACAAAAATTCCAAGCTAGTAGAAAAAATTCTTCGTCAAGCTCAAGCAACCAACCATAAGGCCGGCTCAGAGAACCTCTAATCCGTAAATCCTATCTATCTTTCGGAAGACAGAAAATCTACTCATCTTCTGATTTATAAGATTCGTCCGTGTGAATGAGTTTCATTTTCCTTCCCTCTTTCCCCCTTCGTCTTCGCGCGCTGCTGCACACTGGGACTGGGTGGGGACATCCCTGCTGCTTGGGCCCAACTTCAAATTCGATGTTCTCTCTAGTGCTTCACTCAGATTTCAATTCCGTTTAAACCACAACACTTCTTATAATTTTGTTAACAAAACGGGATCCAATATACTTATATGTTTTTTATTTTTCTGATAAATTTCGGCATTCTAGATATACGATTTCAACTCTCTAGATATACCACTTCAGCATTTTATATAAGCTGCCGGAATGATTTATTCGAAATGTTGAACTTTCTTTTAAGAAATGCTGAATCTATTATTTCAAAATATTTAATATGACCTTCTTTTAAAGGAATGCTGACTATCACTGCTGTTAGCAAAAAATAGCATGGTTTAGATACAAAAGCGAGAGTAATAAGAAAAAAAATTGAAAAGTTTATACCATACCCACGTGATGATAAGCTCATAGTTTGCCTTTATTAGCTAGGGCAGTTCATAGGTCGCCATGGTGCCACAGTCCACAGCATTGGTTTTACCTTGTGCGTGGTGTGAGCTTTGACCTGTGGTTGGACCTCTGGGTTGGGTGCTTGCGCGTGCAGGAGAGCGAGCCTGTCATGGACCCTGTCTGCTGGTGAAGCACCCATGACAATGCGTCAGAAGAGGAAAGCTTTGGGTGCAGGACTGCAGGCAAAGCGGAAGGTGAAGGAAGCCCAAGCTGGCGGGAACTCTGCACAAGAGGCGGCGGGAACTGAAGATGGGCTCGATCCGGCTGGGCCCGGCTACGCGAACGAAGCCCAACCCGAAGTACCTCGGCCCAGAGCGTGTGCGTTGAAGCAGGCCTAGCAACTGCCGCCGCCTCTAGATCTGGGGATCGTTGTCTTCGTCAAGATTCAGACTTGTATAGTAGCCTAATAGGTAGAAATCTGATTTTGCTGGATGACTGGATCGCTAGTTGGGATTGTATAATCTCTATAATGTTAGTGCTGGATCATCATAGCTTGAGGTTGGTAACTTGGTATGTTGGTGGCAGACATGTATGTTGCTCAATGCTTATATAGTGCTCCCTCTGTTCAGAAATACATGATGCCTTAGAATCTTTCTGGTCAAAGTGTCTTCAATTTTGGCCTTCGATCTATACAAAGTCTATTGAAAATGGTGACATGAAAAATAGGACCAGAATCTATTTTCAGCTTCCAGGCCTGGCCAGTCCAGTAGGATAGCAGCTGGGAAGGCATGCACAGCTATTCAGCATCAATGCACCTTGGTGACTGGTGAGTATCAGCTGTATCATTAGATCCTGCATGGTGAATCACTAGCTCTTTTGCCTATCTTGCATATAGGGAACTAGTGAACTGCCTATTGGTTGTTTACTTACTTTCAACTGAACTCTGTTTGCAGAGGTGTACAGGAAAAGAGAGAAACAAACTGGGATTCAAAAAGAGTGGAATTCACAGCTGGGCAGGAGTCTTCTTCACCAAATTTCTGCAGGTTCAAACTTCAATGTTCAAAGTAATTGCTTTGCCAAACTTTGCATAGGTGCCTTTGTGTAAGCAGCAAAGGCACAATAATAGTTATCCGTTGATATCACCAAAAAATGGATTTCTGATACTAGGCACAATAACAGTGTGGCAAATTTAATCCAAAACTAGGTTCAGAAAACACAGGTGCCACTTTTCCACAACCTTGCAGTGGTAGTGTAGTGCTGCCTCTGCTGCATCTTCTGAGCGCCCATTACCAGCGCGCCAGAGGAATTAAAATTCAGAAGCTTTTCTACAGATAATGCCACTTATGCGCTTTTTAGCACCCCAGTTGCTGCACTTTAAAAAGCTGACTGCAGCTACTCAGAGCTTGGCGCTTGTTTAATTCCTCAGCACGCCACACTGCCCTTTGTCATTCGCACACAGATCGGAACAGCAACCTAACCGCTGCTTCGATTAAGCAGCTAGGGAAAGAAAAGAGGAGATCAAAAGAAGGGCTTGCAGTGATTACTAGGGTTCTTTTCTGCTTTCGTCTTTGTGTTTTCTTTTGCAGCATTGCCGCTGCTCTTCCCTCTTCTCTGGTCGTTCCTCAAACTGCGTATATACTTTCCTCCATGGAGCGCTCCTTTTGGGGCAAATGGCTTTGTGATGATTAGGGCTTGGCCTTTTGCTGCCCTTTTGGGCCATATGTTACCAAAGATTTCTTTGACTGTGACCACTACCTCTCAGATTAGTTTGAAAAGATCTTACATACACTCAGAGCTTCACAATGCGTTGATGCCGGAATCCTAGAAAGAAGGCGACATGTTGCTCTCTGTAGCAGTCAGTTACATGGTACTCCCTCCATTCCAAATTATAAGTTATTTTAAGAATCTTGGAGAGTCAAACCATCTCAAAGTTTGACCAAAATTATAGAGAGAAACACAAAAATTTATGACATCAAATAGGTATACTATGAAAATATAACTAACAAAGAATCTAATGATACTTAATTAGTATCGTAAATATTATTATTTTATTATATAAATTTGGTCAAACTTGAAAAATTTTGACTCTCCAAGATTCTTGGGATGACTTATAATTTGGAACGGAGGGAGTAGTTCAGAACTAGTGATCACTTATTAGGTTTATGAAAACTTGAAGAACTTCAGGCCAGGCTCAAAACTTTGGGATGTATGTATATATGCATAACCACATAATTCATTGTGATCTTGGAAACGAAATTTACCGGTGAAGAACGGAGATGGTGATGATTGAGTAATGAGAGGGATCTCTTGGGATGGAAGGCGTGAGGGGGAAGTCACATTTCTGATCGTTACCTCTGGGAGTAGCTGTTAACCGACCCCTTTTCTCTGTTCGTATCCCCATAAAGAGCAATGTTTCGAGCACAGCTTTTGATGCAAATTCACACAGTAATGACCGGTCAATGATCCAGTAAACCTCGCTTTGTTACATGCTTTGGCTTTTCCCTGGCCGATAATCCTGCTCCATGGTACTACTGCACAGTGCACACATCATTTGAACACTGCTATGAGAAATGCTACTAGTATAGCAGAGTTGTTGTTGTGATATGGGCATGCACTGCTGAACTTCCGCTGTAATTTCGATCAACTACTAGTATGCATGCATGTTTGTAAATCAGTCCTAGTTATAGTACAGTAGTGGCAGCGTGGCACTGAAACTGGAGAGGTTGCCTAAACTTGGGATCGACTGAATGTGTCAATTTCTGTGTCTGGATAGTACCAATGCGGTCTGTGCTTTTGAGGAGCAAGAAATGCTGAAAAGCCCCTGCTTTGCTAAACATCATGTGGTTTTTTTTATGCCCCCTACAAGCTACTAATTCTGAGTGAGTCTAATCTTTGCCATGCATAATGCATACACACATACCTACACACACACACAGAGCATATGGGCAGTAAGGGGGGACGCTTTATTCCTTATACTTTGAGTCCAGAGAGAAAGAGGCCGTACACAGTTCCCGATTCTTTTAGGGCACAATGCAAAGATCTCCATCGCAGGAAAAGAAAACCAATTTAAATGGGCCCTCTCAAAAGATGAGAGGTCATTGCAGGCCACATCAGATTCTATCGATCGATCACGTAAAAGCATCAGTATGTTGTATCGCCATCATTGCAAGATCAGTCCCATTTCCTGTTGTTAATGTGATCGATTTTGTATAACTATACGACCTGCGGGGGAGGTGTAAAAGCAGCAGTTCACTAGTTTCTCTTATCATGCATGTGTACTCGCTCTCAGCATTTTAGATAATGCAGGGTACTGCTACTGCAGCATTTTAATTTAGGCGACTCTTTGTGTGTGTGTGTGTGTGTGTGTGTGTGTGTGTGTGTGTGTGTGTGTGTGTGTGTGTGTGTGTGTGTGTGTTTACTCAACTGAAAGTGCTTTCATGTAAATATGCAAGCAACATTAAGCTTTCTTATTTTCTAATAAAACCAAATTGATAGCCTAATAAAGAAGATTCAATTTTTTGCGAAGGTTGAATATGTCATTTCGCCAGCATAGAACAGCATGTCGTTTGTGCATTTATATACTTATGTTGAAAAATCTGCAGATTATATTTCTGCTGCAAACCATACCACTGTACCTTTATTATTGAGGGGAGGGACTAGCTAGCTAGGAAGAACTTCAGAAACCTCAAAGCCTGCATGGTCGACTGCTCCAGTGATCAATGCATGCACATTTGTCACCTGTTCGATCAAATCCTTCCAGCAGATCAGAGGTTCGAAATTTTATGCTTGCCTTTGCTCACTTTGATGCATCGTCCATCCCCCAGCATAAAATTTAGCTCTCATTGGGTCATTCTTTAGAGGCAGCCGATCACATGCAAAATCTGGTCACAAAGATACTGCATGCATTACTGTACACCGTGTGTACAATCCATATGATCTGTGGCTTTCTGGCGGTCATAGATCGAGCTAGTAGACTGGGAGGGAGCTGCACATAGGGAGAGGGGGGGGGGGGGGGGGGGGGGGAGAAAGCTGAGGCGCCTTTGTATCTGCTTTGTCAGCACATGCATTCTACCTAGCTAGCTCTACCCAATTTCTCTTTCCCACACCACAAAATCCACTTTATTTGGACCGCCCAGAAAAAAAAATAACCCAAGAGGAGCAAAGAAAATGCATCTAGCAGCCCTCCCTAACAAGAAAAGCACAAATCCATACGCCCAAATCCTTCTTCCATGCTTCACCTCAAGACCTCACCGGCCGGCCGACCCTGCTCAAAAGATGAACACTCACCAACATATAAAGGAGCACCGCATCCACCAGCTGCAGCTCCAGTGATCCGATCCGATCCCCTCTATATCTACTCATCTCCGATCCCTGGTCTCCTTCCACCTCGCAACTGCCGTTGCTGCATCGAATCGCTCTTAGCGCAGGTAGCACCAGCTAACTGTGCTTATTAGCTAGGTTATAATAAGCAAGCAAGCGGCCGGCCGGCTCGAGATCAGATGAGGGCCGGGGGGTGCACGGTGCAGCAGTCGCTGACGGCGGAGGCCGCGGCGGTGGGGAAGCAGGCGGTGAGCCTGGCGCGGCGGCGCGGCAACGCGCAGGTGACGCCGCTGCACGTGGCGAGCGCGATGCTGGCGGCGCCGGCGGGGCTGCTGCGCGCGGCGTGCCTGCGCTCGCACTCCCACCCGCTCCAGTGCAAGGCGCTGGAGCTCTGCTTCAACGTCGCGCTCAACCGGCTCCCGGCCTCCGCCGCGGTCGCCTCGTCGCCGCTGCTCGGCGGCCACGGCCACGGCGGCCACCACCACTACTACCCGCCGTCGCTGTCCAACGCGCTCGTCGCGGCGTTCAAGCGCGCGCAGGCGCACCAGCGGCGCGGCTCCGTGGAGAGCCAGCAGCAGCCCGTGCTCGCGGTCAAGATCGAGCTCGAGCAGCTCGTCGTCTCCATCCTCGACGACCCCAGCGTGAGCCGCGTCATGCGCGAGGCCGGCTTCTCCAGCACCCAGGTGAAGGCCAACGTGGAGCAGGCCGTGTGCAGCAGCACCACAACCACCACCGCGGCCGCGGCCGCCCCCAGCAGCCAAAACCCTAACCCTAGCAGCAGCGCCGCCGCCAGCACAAGCCCTGCCCACGAAGCCAAAGCCGCCAAGCTCCCGCTCCACCACCAGGCGCGCGACGAGGACGTCGCGGCCATCCTCGACTGCCTCGCCTCCCGGAGCAAGCGGAAGGTGGTCGTCGTCGCGGAGAGCGCGGCCGCGGCCGAGGCCGCGGCGGGCGCGGCCGTGAGCAGGATCCGGCGAGGCGACGCGAGGCACGACGCGCTGCGAGGCGCGCAGGTCGTCAGCCTCCGCGTATCGTCGTTCCGGGGCGTGCCGAGGGAGGAGGCGGAGCGGCGGCTCGGCGAGCTGCGGTGCGTCGTCGTCAAGGGCAGGAGGCAGCAGCAGCAGGTCCTGCTCATCGTGGAGGACCTCAAGTGGGCGGCCGAGTTCTGGGCCGGCCACGTCCAGAGCGGCCGGAGAGGGTACTACTGCCCCGTCGAGCACGTCGTCACCGAGCTGCGCGCCCTGGTGGCGTGCGTCGGCGGCGGCGAGCACCTGCCCGGCGGCGGCCTCGGCTGGCTGCTCGGGTTCGGGACGTACCAGGTCTACACGAGGTGCCGGGCGGGGCAGCCGTCGCTGGAGACCCTGTGGGGGCTCCAGACGCTCACCGTCCCCGCCGGCAGCCTCGCGCTGAGCCTCACCTGCTGCGCCTTCGACGACAGGTAAATCGATCCGGCGGTCGTCCCTGTCGGCGGCTTGCGATGGATGCAAAGTTGTTGGAAATTTATCGATTCAGCATGTCGCGTCAGGTGATCGAATCAGCCTGAAACGAAATGTGCCCTGACCATTCGTTACTGATCGATCGAGGTAGCTGATGAGCTAGGAGTAGCTAGAGAGGCTGTGTTTAGTTCCCACGAAATACACTGTAGCGGGGTGAAAAGCACTGTAGCGCACTGTAGCACGTTTAGTTTGTTTGTGGTAGATATTGTCCTACCATGATCTAACTAGGCTCAAAAGATTCGTCTCGTAACGTACATCGCAATTAGTTTTTTTTATTTACCTACATTTAGTACTCCATGCATGAGTCATTTGCTACATTTAATGTTTCGATGTGATGGAGATGTGATGGAAAGTGATGTTTTTGTGGGGGTTTTTGGTGGAACTAAACACACCCAGAGTGTACCGTCCCTGCAGCGTGCTCTATCTGCCCTTTTCTCTTTGCCTACCATGAGTGTGAGTGAAAGCTTGCATCTTTTGCGTGCTTTCGGGACAAAGGCTTTAGGGCATGCAGTAGCTAGCGAACTACTCATCACCTTCACATTCCCTCTTTTGCATCTTTATCTGTTTCCCTACCTTTTCTTTCACCATTAATCTTAACATCTCGATTAGGTTTTCATGTTCAAACATTACCAAAAATTAAAGCTCCAAACCATATGGATCGAGTACATAGATTGATGGATATTGGGCATTAGCATTAGCTGCATCATCATCAAGAAAAGTTTCAAAGCCATTGTGCCTGAGCATGCTGCTGGTAGTACACCGGCAAATAAAGCTACCAAGCAGCTAGCTGATTTTATGGAGACGTCGACGGCCGAGGTGACGGTGGAATCTTATTCCGTTTTGTTGTTTCTGCAGTGCTCTTGGCACGGTCAATCAGTCGATGAAAGCGGGCTCTGACACGGATGGGAACGGACCGGCGTCTTGCTGGCCGCTTTTGGGCGGCAGCCAGCTGATCTCCAGATGCTGCGCCGGCGATTGCTCGGCCGCCGGGATTGACACCAAAGCACCATTGCCGCGGCCGTTCGTCTCGCCGTCGTCGACCCTCCCTTCTTGGCTCCAGCATCGCCGTGACCAGCAGGTACGAAGCATACATTCCAATGTTCAGTAGTGTATCTTGAATACTTTTTTAATCATACATATGCTTTGTTTAATTTTCACATGCATGTTCTAATCTTCTCAATGAGTAACATAGATAATTTGTTACTGCAATGTATTACTGCACAGGAAGCTACGCATCTGACGGATCTTGGCAAGACATGGGGCTCCATCTGCAGCAAACCGTCGCAGCTGATGACGCTGCACTTCTCCGCGCCGGTGTCCCCGGCATCCTCCGTCTCCTCCTACGAGCACGGCGGCGGTGACCAGCAGCAGCCGCCTCGCTACTCGTGGCTCCTCGCCGGCGGCGGCCTCGACGCCACGCCGCACCCGTGGAAGCCCAAGCGCGAGGCCGCCAGCGGCGGCAAGGCCGGCAGGTCCCACGACTCCGGCGCCTCGACCGGCTCCGTGGAGGTGGAGTGCCGCCGCGCCAGGTTCAAGGAGCTCAGCGCCGAGAACCTGAAGCTGCTCTGCGCCGCGCTGGAGAAGGAGGTGCCCTGGCAGAAGGACGTCGTCGCCGAGGTCGCGAGCGCCGTCCTGCAGTGCCGGTCGGGGATCGCCAAGCGCCGCGGCAGGTCGTCGAGGTCGCCGGACGCCGCCAAGGAGGAGACGTGGATGCTCTTCCTCGGAGGCGACGCCGAGGGCAAGGAGAGGGTGGCGAGGGAGCTCGCCAGCCTCGTCTTCGGGTCACGCAACAGCGTCGTGTCCATCAGGCCCGGCGGCGCCTCGTCGTCGCCGTCCGCCTCCGGGTCCTCCGAGGATCACCGGAGTAAGCGGCCACGGACGCCGCCTCCCGCCGGCGAGCCGGCGGGCTACCTAGAGCGGCTATACGAGGCTATATCCGAGAACCCACACCGGGTCGTGTTCATGGAGGACGTCGAGCAGGCTGGCCGGGACTGCCAGCTCGGCATCAAGGAGGCGATCGAGAGAGGGGTGGTGCGGAACCATGCCGGCGATGAGGTCGGCGTCGGCGACGCCATCATCATCCTGAGCTGCGAGAGCCTCGACGACGCCAGGTCTAGAGCTTGCTCGCCGCCGAGCAAGAAGGTGAAGGTGGAGCTAGAGGAGGCCAAGGAGGGGCGCACAGGAGACCATGAACACAAGGAAGATGGCGCTTCCTCGTCTTCTCCATCTTGCATTGATTTGAACGTTAACGCGGATCAGAGTGATCAAGCGGGCGAGCATGGTTCCGGTGATCTCTACCTGCTCACGGCCGTCGACAGGACGCTGTTCTTCAGAAGGCAGGAGAAGCAGTGACAGTGGGAGCTTCTGATTAGAACCTAGATTAGCTGCTGCAGGTCCTACTTTTGCTTATTCTTGTTTTTCTTAGTTTATCTTTTTTTTTTATCTGCCGATCATGGTATTAGAGAATTGGATCGATGGTAATTTTGTGCTTCACTAAAGACAGATTGGAGCTGTTGTAAATTTTTAGGGATGGTGATGCTATTTAACGGGGAGATTCTAATTTCCAGCTATCCGTACCACCAAGTTTACTTTCTTTTCACCTATAGTAGATTTTTTTAACACAATTTTCACCTATATTAGATAGCTAGTGAAGTTTCAAAAACTTTGCCATAACGAAACTCAAAACATTTAGAGTAAAATGCACCGGTCCTCAAATTTGGTTCGGTGTCGTTTCGGTCCCTAAACTTTTAAAATGCACAATTAGATCCACAAATTTGCTAATCGTATCACCTGACGTTCAAATTATCATTTTTAAATTATAAAGTGGAAGTGTTTCAACTTATGTTGAGCTCCCATGTGGGTTCAAATTTTATTTTTGAAATTTTCTACTACTCAACTCTTATATTTTCTTATTTCTCTCCAAAATTTTGTTTCAAAACTTTATGCCTAATATTTTTTCCAATATTTCATCCAAAATTTGTCCTTTTTTCTAATTTTTTTACACATTTGATCATATGAGTTTCTTGTTTTACACATTTTTTATACAAATCCTTTGTATTTGAATTTATTTTTCAAATAAATGGGTATGAATAATTTTTGTGTGTATACATTTTGTATGTAATTTTTTATTTGATACAAATTATATAACTTTCGATTTAGCTTAAGAAATTGTGATTTGGACCTCGCGTGATATGATTAGCAAGTTTATGGATCTATCTGTACTCTAAATCTTTAGCGGCCAGGGTGACATCTTGAACCAAGTTCGAGTACCGACGGTGAATTTTACTCAAATATTTAAACTGACATTTGAAACTGTCAACTCAAATTTCACAATTCAATTGCCTATATCAAGCTTTTGACAAGAATATATCTATATAATAATTAATAACGTTTAGAATATATAGGAAATACAATTTTCTACATAGAAAACAAAAAAAAATCAACTTCCGAAAACAGGAATAGTGAGAGTGATGGCACACCAGACCTGCTGTGTACGAGGTTGGCTGGAGGCCACAATGCTGCGACGAAGGTGAGTGATGCATCATCCACCATGGCGTACCGGACGTCAGATCTAGCGCGTGTTGGCAATTGGCATTCCTTTCATCATGGTGTACTAAATGGCTCATATTGAGGGGAAAAGGAGATGGATGTATGCATTTAGCAGTTAAATACAAAATATTTCATATATAGGGTCTTTCGCAGCTTAAGTCATCTCTAGGACCCAAAATAAAGCATGCAACATATGGTTTAGGATAAATTGCAAAACTGTCCTTGTTTTAAAGTCCAACTACATGTTTACTCCTGTTTTTTTAACTTTGCATGTTTACTTCTGTTTTTAGTCTTTCAGTTGCATGCTTGCCCCTCAAATGTGCAATTCGACCTCAAAACAGGGGCAGTTTTGCAATAAAACAGGGACAAATATTGTGATCGAATAGTCTTAGAGAGATTTGCATTATTCCAAAAAAGATGTGTACAATACTTACAGGTGCATACGTCAACTGCTCAAGTACATGTACCAGTTGGAGAGTGATTAATGATGGCCTATGCGGTTGTTCTCTCTTTTTCCATTTTTCCATAATATGTGCCCCAAAAACAGAGAGACACAACTAAGATACATGTGTTCTTTCCCTTAAAAAATACTTCCTCCGTCCCAGAATATAGCTAGCTTTAGCATTTTTCAGACAGATTATGGAAGCAGGTGAAAAGACTCAATTGCCCTTGGTTTAATACCAGAATGTGCTAGCAACAATCATGCACTAATTGATATGTGTGTGATGGTATCATGCATGGCTCTTATCTGACGCAACACACCTTCCTAATGGCTCCATATCTGACACAGCAAACCTTCCTAATATCATCTAACCTGCTAAACATGCACGTATTTGGTCCATATCTGCCAAACAGGCATGCACGCAATTAACGTCAGGTGGCCAGTGAATAATCATGCCGCCACAATTCATTAGCGCTAAAAGTGGGGAAATAGAGGACAAAGGGTATTTTGGGCAGTTTATATGTCCCAGGTGGGTTAGGAACTCCAAAAGTTGTTGTATTTGGGACAAATTTTGAATGCTTAAAATAGCTATAATCCGAGACGAAGGGAGTAGGATTTACGATGTGGAACTTATTAAACCACCAGAGAAATCAGCGAATTCTTTCGATGAAGTCAATTGAACATAGAAAAAGAGCATATATAGTAGTAATTTATGCCATTTCGCAAATATAAATAGGTTAAAGCTTAACAAATTGTAACATCCCAGTTTTCATCACGATTAAGGGGGAGTGTTGAAATATATAATGCAAACTCCTAGAAGGTTTTATAAAAATAAGAATAAACCATGACATAATTTGTTCACCATGACAAGGTTCTAGAATGTTCCACAAGAATCATAAGAAGACATGAAGCTTAGATATTTTCTTGTCAAGGTAAAATTTAGAATTTTCTAGAAATATATATTTGTAGGGAACTTAGATATTTGTAGGGAACTTAGATATTTATAGGGAATTTCCTAAAGTGTGACATGTGTCACTCATCCAAGAGGGTATGGGTGCCTATATAAGGAGGGTGCCACCCCTTGCCATGCCATACTACTCCACTCCATCCCACACACATCCAAGGGCATGGTAGAAGTGAGCATAGGTAGAGTGTGCTAGGTGTGTGTTCCTTTGTTGCTCCAATAAGATAAGCGTCTTTATAAGTGTTAGTCTCCCGGTTAAACTTAGCACTTAGTGTATAAGTCGTGATCCATCGAAGGTTAGCTCTGCCACCCGGGATCACAAAAGGGTCTGGGCTTCATCGAAGGTTGGCTCTGCCACCCGGAAGCCAGCTTCATCTGTTGGTAGGCTCTGCCTCCCGGAAGCAAAAGGCGGCTTTGCCGTCAAAAGGACCCGGTACACTAAGTAACTAGAAGCTGACCGACTCTGAAGTGAGTTGGTGTAGATCCTCAACTTAGTAGGGCCACCTCAATTTCCAACAATCACTAAAATAAAACTTATGTTGCAATTAAACTAGTAACGTAAAATAATACTAATGTTATACGAGGTATTACATAACTATTAGGTAAACTAGTTTATACTCTTGCCTTGTGTTAGTACATTCGTTCCCTCCAGTAACCAGCATACGCATGCTTGCACCCGCGACAAATATCATCTCGTCTCTTTCCATAAAAGTCTATCGAGTCACCGTACCATGCCATGATTCCCAGACAATCATGACAGCGCCTACCTCATTTGCCATAACTTCATCATTCCCTAGAAGTCACAGAGTACCCACACCATTGACCTTGAAATGACCCGTCATGGCAGCACCCACCTCGCTATAAATCGGGGTCCCCACGCACAGTACCGACCGAGATTTTTCCGCCGAACCGCCTCACCCGCTCGCTCTCGCTCGCGCACGCGCGACACGCCGGCCCCATGACGGGACCGCGCACTGCCGCCGGCACCACGCCGTGCCGCCCACCCCACGTCCCCACCTCGCCCACGCCGCTGCAGCGCCCTCGCCGGCTTTGCCGCCTCGGCGCTCGCGCCTTCAGTGCTGCCACTATTTGCGTTGACGACGAGCTACCGCAGCCCACGCCATCGCCCGTCACCAGCCCAAGCACACCGAGCCGCTTCGCTCCGCTAGCTGAACCACTCCTCCCGAGCCCAGCTCACTCACGAGACGAAGCTCCAACAGCTGGCCCTCTTCCTCGAGCTGTTCCGCGCCAAGGTGAGATGGCAGGCAGCTCCCCGATCATTAACTCCACAACACTAATAAAGGCCCAAAACATCCACCAGGCCGTGAGCACTTAATACAAATCATTCTATTATCGGAATTAAATACCGACCAATACTGTAAACTCAATATCTCCTTCGTATCAACTCCTTTTCACGTAACTCTTTTTCCTAAACTCTTGTCGGTACCCTGCAACTGGGGTACCCACTCCTACTGTGCCAAGACTCGCGTAGTTATCCGTAACTACGCCCTAAGGAGCTGAGCAGCCGGACCCCTGGGGTCCGACTCCATCTCACCGGACCAACGGTCCCGGACCCGCTTCCCGCTCGGGGACGGGTCCGGTGTCACCACGTGTCCTAGAGGTGGAAATACTCAGTACCTGTGGCCGCGGACCCGGACCCCCGCAGGTGGGTCCGGGACCTCCACGTGCCATCCGGACCCCCGCAGGTGGGTCCGGGACCTCCACGTGCCATCCGGACTCCCGCAGATGGGTCCTGGACCTCCACGTGCCTATCCGGACCCCCGTGAGCTCTCGGCTCAGCTAGCTGCTCGGGAGGGGTCCGGAGCCGCCACGTGTCACGCGGGCGCGGGCGCAAGCCTTCCGCTGGAAGCTCCCTCACCCACCCGCATTAAGTGCGAGTGGTTGAGGTGGGCTCTGCTGCCTCTGGGCACGGGGCAGCTTTTGTCAGTCCGCACTATTGATCGCGTATTACCAAGGCAGTGGAGCCGATGGCGCCGCCCATGCCGCGTCTGCCAGTCTGCCGTAACAGTCGGATACGACGGCTCGGCTTCACCCATTATGACGCTACATAATAGCCTCAGCAGGCCACGCCGCAAGCTACGCTACTCCAACGGGCCCGACCTGACAAGACGACGCTAGGACATGATGGACGAAGGGCTCCGGGAGCAGGCGAGGGAATCCAAGAGAAAGATCTCCTTTGCCTGCAACGCCATAATGCATGAACAGTGCGTTAGGTTATACTACATCGTTGGACCCACCTGTCGGGGATCCAACGACTGTGTACGCGCCCCCTTGAGATATAAAAGGGAGGCGCTCGCTGTGCACAGGGGACATCCATACAGACTCAAGCTCTCGCACCTCCTCACGCTTGTGGGAAGGCAATACAACACACAGTGGATGTAGGGTATTACGCTCCGGCGGCCCGAACCACTCTAAATCCTGCTGTGTTTCTTGTGTTCTGGAGGGAGATCGATCTAAGACTAGCTACCCCCTGAGTACACACCCTCTGGGCTAGGGCGGGTGCCTTCCGCCACCCGGCCGTGGTTTGCAGCACCACGACATTTGGCGCGCCAGGTAGGGGGAGTGTTAGCTAGTTTTAGCTCATCTCTTGCCCATCTCCATGGCTCGGGTGGTTGAGCACTCCCACCACGACGACATTTGGAGATGACGGAGGGTGTGGCGTCATCCGCACCACACGCCTCTCGCCTTCCTGCGCCAGGTGCAACCGTGCCCGTGGAGCAGCAACCGTCGGCAGCGGCGCGCGCTGCACGTCGGCAAGAGTCAGGGCGCCCGTCAAGGGCCCCCTCACAAGCTGCGAGCGGCGGAGCGACAAATCCCAGCTCGCAGCATACCTCACTCATGTGAGGAAGCCCGCTCCGGCGGAAAGCCGACTCCGGTCGCACCAAGCCCGCTCCGGCGGAAAGCCGACTCCGGTCGCACCAAGCCCGCTCCGGCGGAAAGCCGACTCCGGTCGCACCAAGCCCGCTCCGGCGGAAAGCCGACTCCGGTCGCACCAAGCCCGCTCCGGCGGAAAGCCGGCTTTAGTGGCTCTCTCCGGCGGAAAGCCGACTCCGGTCGTACCCCCGACTCTACATCTCTGTAAGTCCTACTCTTAGAGGCCCAGCAGGGAATAAAACCTTTTCCTTTGTAACTATGTAGTACTTCCGTGTGGTCCAGTCCGGTGAGCCTCCCCCGTGGAGGGGTCCGGACCTCTGCGAACCAGATTCAGGGAAGCGTATTCACCCTCCGGGGAGGTCTGGAGCCGTGTAGCCGCTTAGCCTGGTTCCGTACCCTAAGCCTGCATGCTCTACCTCCCTAGGGTGAGTACCGAGTACCTAAGACTGGGGGCCCGGAGACCCGGACAGCTCCGGCCTCATAAACCCGTGTTCTGGCTTACATCGCACATTTCATGTACATCTAGTTATAAAGGAAAAGTTTATTCTCAGTTCGTCTCTAAGGATGTTACATTCCAATTTCGATCTACGCATTCTGTTTGCGCTAACCCCCACGTGGCTTCTTACTCTTGTGCGGTGGTTGTGGTCCGAATTGAGTTGGCTAGTTAGTGACTTAGCTCGAGACCCCTCATGGAAGAGAGGGGTTCGGACTCCTGGGAACCTGCAGGTTCAGGGAAGCGCACTCATTCTCCGGGGAGGTCCGGAGCCGTGTAGCCGCTTAGCCTGGTTCCGTACCCTAAGCCTGCACGCACCACCTCCTGTGAATGAGTGCCGTAGTACCTAGGACTGGGAACCTGGAGGTCCGGACTTACTCTTAACCTAAAGGCCGGCCCCTTGAGCTCCGTTCACTGAACCTAGCTGTCTATCTCAAAGGATTACAGCCAACAGGATTTGGGACCCGTGGGCACGCTACTAAGCATCTACCTTGAGTCATGTGCAGGTCCAAACGTGATGATGCAGCAGGTGACCCAAAGGATGGACGACACGGGGCAAGACCCTTGCGGCGCGCACCGCTGGGCGCCAGAAGCAGCCAAGTTGCTCACAGTAGTGGCCCCACCTGCGGGTTCGTTGCCTCTCCCGAGGCGGGCCCGGGGGCCTCTGTCGGTACCCTGCAACTGGGGTACCCACTCCTACTGTGCCAAGACTCGCGTAGTTATCCGTAACTACGCCCTAAGGAGCTGAGCAGCCGGACCCCTGGGGTCCGACTCCATCTCACCGGACCAACGGTCCCGGACCCGCTTCCCGCTCGGGGACGGGTCCGGTGTCACCACGTGTCCTAGAGGTGGAAATACTCAGTACCTGTGGCCGCGGACCCGGACCCCCGCAGGTGGGTCCGGGACCTCCACGTGCCATCCGGACCCCCGCAGGTGGGTCCGGGACCTCCACGTGCCATCCGGACTCCCGCAGATGGGTCCTGGACCTCCACGTGCCTATCCGGACCCCCGTGAGCTCTCGGCTCAGCTAGCTGCTCGGGAGGGGTCCGGAGCCGCCACGTGTCACGCGGGCGCGGGCGCAAGCCTTCCGCTGGAAGCTCCCTCACCCACCCGCATTAAGTGCGAGTGGTTGAGGTGGGCTCTGCTGCCTCTGGGCACGGGGCAGCTTTTGTCAGTCCGCACTATTGATCGCGTATTACCAAGGCAGTGGAGCCGATGGCGCCGCCCATGCCGCGTCTGCCAGTCTGCCGTAACAGTCGGATACGACGGCTCGGCTTCACCCATTATGACGCTACATAATAGCCTCAGCAGGCCACGCCGCAAGCTACGCTACTCCAACGGGCCCGACCTGACAAGACGACGCTAGGACATGATGGACGAAGGGCTCCGGGAGCAGGCGAGGGAATCCAAGAGAAAGATCTCCTTTGCCTGCAACGCCATAATGCATGAACAGTGCGTTAGGTTATACTACATCGTTGGACCCACCTGTCGGGGATCCAACGACTGTGTACGCGCCCCCTTGAGATATAAAAGGGAGGCGCTCGCTGTGCACAGGGGACATCCATACAGACTCAAGCTCTCGCACCTCCTCACGCTTGTGGGAAGGCAATACAACACACAGTGGATGTAGGGTATTACACTCCGGCGGCCCGAACCACTCTAAATCCTGCTGTGTTTCTTGTGTTCTGGAGGGAGATCGATCTAAGACTAGCTACCCCCTGAGTACACACCCTCTGGGCTAGGGCGGGTGCCTTCCGCCACCCGGCCGTGGTTTGCAGCACCACGACATTTGGCGCGCCAGGTAGGGGGAGTGTTAGCTAGTTTTAGCTCATCTCTTGCCCATCTCCATGGCTCGGGTGGTTGAGCACTCCCACCACGACGACATTTGGAGATGACGGAGGGTGTGGCGTCATCCGCACCACACGCCTCTCGCCTTCCTGCGCCAGGTGCAACCGTGCCCGTGGAGCAGCAACCGTCGGCAGCGGCGCGCGCTGCACGTCGGCAAGAGTCAGGGCGCCCGTCAAGGGCCCCCTCACAAGCTGCGAGCGGCGGAGCGACAAATCCCAGCTCGCAGCATACCTCACTCATGTGAGGAAGCCCGCTCCGGCGGAAAGCCGACTCCGGTCGCACCAAGCCCGCTCCGGCGGAAAGCCGACTCCGGTCGCACCAAGCCCGCTCCGGCGGAAAGCCGACTCCGGTCGCACCAAGCCCGCTCCGGCGGAAAGCCGACTCCGGTCGCACCAAGCCCGCTCCGGCGGAAAGCCGGCTTTAGTGGCTCTCTCCGGCGGAAAGCCGACTCCGGTCGTACCCCCGACTCTACATCTCTGTAAGTCCTACTCTTAGAGGCCCAGCAGGGAATAAAACCTTTTCCTTTGTAACTATGTAGTACTTCCGTGTGGTCCAGTCCGGTGAGCCTCCCCCGTGGAGGGGTCCGGACCTCTGCGAACCAGATTCAGGGAAGCGTATTCACCCTCCGGGGAGGTCTGGAGCCGTGTAGCCGCTTAGCCTGGTTCCGTACCCTAAGCCTGCATGCTCTACCTCCCTAGGGTGAGTACCGAGTACCTAAGACTGGGGGCCCGGAGACCCGGACAGCTCCGGCCTCATAAACCCGTGTTCTGGCTTACATCGCACATTTCATGTACATCTAGTTATAAAGGAAAAGTTTATTCTCAGTTCGTCTCTAAGGATGTTACATTCCAATTTCGATCTACGCATTCTGTTTGCGCTAACCCCCACGTGGCTTCTTACTCTTGTGCGGTGGTTGTGGTCCGAATTGAGTTGGCTAGTTAGTGACTTAGCTCGAGACCCCTCATGGAAGAGAGGGGTTCGGACTCCTGGGAACCTGCAGGTTCAGGGAAGCGCACTCATTCTCCGGGGAGGTCCGGAGCCGTGTAGCCGCTTAGCCTGGTTCCGTACCCTAAGCCTGCACGCACCACCTCCTGTGAATGAGTGCCGTAGTACCTAGGACTGGGAACCTGGAGGTCCGGACTTACTCTTAACCTAAAGGCCGGCCCCTTGAGCTCCGTTCACTGAACCTAGCTGTCTATCTCAAAGGATTACAGCCAACAGGATTTGGGACCCGTGGGCACGCTACTAAGCATCTACCTTGAGTCATGTGCAGGTCCAAACGTGATGATGCAGCAGGTGACCCAAAGGATGGACGACACGGGGCAAGACCCTTGCGGCGCGCACCGCTGGGCGCCAGAAGCAGCCAAGTTGCTCACAGTAGTGGCCCCACCTGCGGGTTCGTTGCCTCTCCCGAGGCGGGCCCGGGGGCCTCTGTCGGTACCCTGCAACTGGGGTACCCACTCCTACTGTGCCAAGACTCGCGTAGTTATCCGTAACTACGCCCTAAGGAGCTGAGCAGCCGGACCCCTGGGGTCCGACTCCATCTCACCGGACCAACGGTCCCGGACCCGCTTCCCGCTCGGGGACGGGTCCGGTGTCACCACGTGTCCTAGAGGTGGAAATACTCAGTACCTGTGGCCGCGGACCCGGACCCCCGCAGGTGGGTCCGGGACCTCCACGTGCCATCCGGACCCCCGCAGGTGGGTCCGGGACCTCCACGTGCCATCCGGACTCCCGCAGATGGGTCCTGGACCTCCACGTGCCTATCCGGACCCCCGTGAGCTCTCGGCTCAGCTAGCTGCTCGGGAGGGGTCCGGAGCCGCCACGTGTCACGCGGGCGCGGGCGCAAGCCTTCCGCTGGAAGCTCCCTCACCCACCCGCATTAAGTGCGAGTGGTTGAGGTGGGCTCTGCTGCCTCTGGGCACGGGGCAGCTTTTGTCAGTCCGCACTATTGATCGCGTATTACCAAGGCAGTGGAGCCGATGGCGCCGCCCATGCCGCGTCTGCCAGTCTGCCGTAACAGTCGGATACGACGGCTCGGCTTCACCCATTATGACGCTACATAATAGCCTCAGCAGGCCACGCCGCAAGCTACGCTACTCCAACGGGCCCGACCTGACAAGACGACGCTAGGACATGATGGACGAAGGGCTCCGGGAGCAGGCGAGGGAATCCAAGAGAAAGATCTCCTTTGCCTGCAACGCCATAATGCATGAACAGTGCGTTAGGTTATACTACATCGTTGGACCCACCTGTCGGGGATCCAACGACTGTGTACGCGCCCCCTTGAGATATAAAAGGGAGGCGCTCGCTGTGCACAGGGGACATCCATACAGACTCAAGCTCTCGCACCTCCTCACGCTTGTGGGAAGGCAATACAACACACAGTGGATGTAGGGTATTACGCTCCGGCGGCCCGAACCACTCTAAATCCTGCTGTGTTTCTTGTGTTCTGGAGGGAGATCGATCTAAGACTAGCTACCCCCTGAGTACACACCCTCTGGGCTAGGGCGGGTGCCTTCCGCCACCCGGCCGTGGTTTGCAACACCACGACAACTCTCATCAAATCATATACTATCTATTCCTCCTATTTTCATCTCCATTTGAGCTTATTTTATTGCTTGCTTGTGTTTGTTTGACGGTTGTGCCGTTTTCGCCCGTAGATCACGGAGTGACCGAGGAGGAGCCTGCCAAGGAGCCAGAAGACCCGTACCACGAGAAGGAAGCCGCCGCCGATGACGCGTACTTAAGCGAAGGCAAGTTTCATCGACCCCTACGTGAGCGGTTGCATCCATGTGAGGACGTTTAGCTGTAGCCTTGGTCTAGGATCGATTACATATACCAGTACTTGAGTGATTGAGTGTGCTCATGCATGCATCTGAGTAGTCATGCATATCCAGAGCTGAGACTAGGATACGAAGGGATCTGGCTGAGGCCAGGGCAGCTGGGTGTGCTGGAGCCGGCGCTACCGTGGTGGTAGACTGGCGGGTGAGTGCTACCGTGGTGGTAGGCTCGAGTTGGTATGTTGAGGGATGGTTGCTGCCCTGGTGAACCATAAGGACCGAGTTGTTTTGACATCTCACCTAGCTTACTTTAGTACGACCACATGTTCTGGGCCGGACTTAGCCTAATCCCACTGGTTAGCCTGACGATCGCAGGGATGGTTTACAGGTATAGACCATTGGAGTCAGGGCCCGAGGGTTTGTGCGGCCGGGCTGGGGCGTGACCACGGCTGGGTGTCGGCTATGTCGGTTGTCCGTTCGGACAGTCGAGCGTGTGGGTACAGTGTACGACCTCTGCAGAGTGTATAATCCATTCGAATGGTCCGTGCCCACGGTATGGACAGGCTACGGTGTGGTCCTGACAACTAGTGAGCTACCTACTGTGGGTTGTGTCGGGAAGAGTTGCATACCATTAGTTGCATTGCTAATGCATTGTGTTCAATGTGCGTCGTGCATGTCATTTCCCCTCCCATAGGGCGAGGTGGAGCTTGCTGAGTACTTTTGTACTCACCCCTGTTGATTTTTCTCCAGAGTATCCTGACTTTGTGCCGGAAGACTACGAGTAGATCGTGTCCGCACCCAAGCTGATCGAGTGGAGCCGTGATGGATGAAGAGTTAGTCCTCCATGCTGTCATGCTAGTCGTTATCCTATGGTTGATCTGTGTAGCTTTGTGTTGTCGCTTTTATCCCTCGTGTACATGTTGAATAAAGATCTATATGACTCTGGACTCCACTTGATGTAACATGTATTATGCCAGTGACTTTATTCGGTAATTAATACATGGTTTAGCCTTGATCTTCGGGTCGGGGCGCTTCACAAATATAAAATTATTACTTATAGCTATATACTCCTTCCATGTTGAAATATTTGTCACCATTTTTGTTTGTTATTATACTATTAGTATTTTCTACAAGTATTTATGTAAGTAGATAAGCATTCGATGGTACTCATTTTGTTCTCCCTAACCAATTAATTGTATAAATTCTGTTCACCAGAGTTTGAGAAAGACACAATGGTGACAAAATGTTTGGGATGGAGGGAGTATGATTTTATTTGGATTAATGAAATCTAACTATAAGAACTAATCAAATTACTAAATGCTCACAAATAGTCAAATCTTTGAGGAAAAAAGAGAAAAGACCACGAAAGGCCCATAATGCTAAATGAGCCAGGGCAATTCCTTGGAACTCTAAAAAAAATTCAAAATTGGGCTAATGTTTTCCTTTTCGAGAACGCTACGGATAGTGCGTCCGACGAATCGGACGCCCCATCCACGTCTCTCTCTCACATCCATCCGCTCTTCTCTTCCCATGCAGGAGGTGCTCCGCCTGCCGCTCCCCTGCCAAGGAGGCGAGCCGCGGTGCGGGCTCGCGCGCCAGCGTGCGGCCCCCACGCTCCCTCTCTCCCGGCCTCGTGCTTCCTCTGTCTCCCCGTGCTGGAGCTGCTCCGGCCATCATTCCCCCGCCAAGGACGAGCGAGCCGCGCTGGCCGCCATGCGAGCTGCAGCACCGGCGCGGGGCCCCGCTGCCGATCCCCATGGAATGGGTGAGCCACGCCGGCCGCCGCTCCCTCGCCGCCCGAGGAGCTCCGGATGGCAGCCATGGTGGGTAGCTCCGGAGGTTGAAGAACAGCAAAGGCTTTGGCGAGCAACCGGTGGTTATGTTGCAACAAATATTTGATGATGTTGCAATAGAGATTCTGGGATGTTTCAAATGTTTCACGTGGATGTTGCAAAAATAAATCTAGATGTTGCGATATTCCATATGATTTTTACGTGTTGCGAGATTTTTATCTGGATGTTGCGCCTTCAATGAGAGATTTGAACGTTCCATACAACATGAAACCGATTTGCGGTGGTTTTTTTTTCTCATCGATGAATGATTAATAACTTTTTTCAAACATTTTTTTAAGTTGCAAATGGTGGTTTTATGTGTTACAGATGTTTTCTTTCTATATTGCGAACGTTGTATTTTATGTTGCAAAAAATGTATATGTTGCATGCAACATTTATGCATGTTGCGGCGGGAATTTTCACTGCTAGACTACCGTTCGATGCAAGGTCCGAACGTCAGACGTCCGGACGTTAGCAGTCCCGTTTCCTTTTTCCCAAGAAATCGTTGCGGATCTGACTTCATCAAGTGAAATTGGAAAATGAAACAGATACTAAGCCTGCGCGTAGGTATATTAGCTATCGTGAAATGAGCAAATACGTAGTTCCTTGCCAACCCAATCATCTGCTCCTTCCATTCCAAACTATAATTTATTTAACCTTTTTAATCTCAAATTTGATCATTGATTTTATTAAAAGAATTGTACAAATATTGTCAAATTTAAGTCATTCTTGAGATAAATAATATTTTACATAAATTTTTTAATAAAAATATTCTAAGAAATATTCTAAGAATTAATGACATCTTGGATTCGATGCCTCGTGGGAGTGAATATTCTAAGAATTAATGAGTTGTGTTTTCATTGGTATACCACGTTCCCATCGACAGTGAGGTGTCTGTGATGACTTCATCAATCTCGAAGATTTGACGACTCAATATTCGAACTTCGAAGATGCTCATAAAACTACGGTTTACGTTCATACGTAGGATGAGTGTGCGTGCGTTGCGAGTGTCTGAGTTATATTAGTTGTGTGTAACATTAAAAAATACATAAACTATCCTATGTATTGCAAATAAAAAGTATAGTACATATTGATCGACTTGCTCTCCATTCAGACCAGACATGATTTTGCATGATCACCAATGTTGGACTCTTGGTGTACCATTCGCTAGATGCAAGGTGCAGATTCTACACGTGTGCACACGCAGCCGTGATACATCGTTCTTCCTTCTCCCCTGCCGATCCTCCCAACTCCCTCCTGTCAGTTTCGTTCGAGACCAATCGTGGCACACCATTATATATGCGCCGGCGGCCTACCTCGCCGTCCAACCTCCAATCCACTTGTCGATTCCCTTGAGATCGCCGGCGTTGCCGCTGGACGCGGAGCAGCATGTCCGCACCGCGGGCGCCGCCCAACTGGTCCCCGCCATCCGGCGGCGCGATCGCCTCGGAATCGGAACCCGACTCGCCGTCGTCGGATGGCACCTCGTCGCCCCCGCCCCCGGCGCCGTCCACCGGCGGCAGCAGCATCGCGTCCTCGTCCACGCCCCCGCCGCGGGCCCCGGCCACCGGCCCTGGCGGCGGCTCGCCGCCGCCCGGGTGCGCCGCGTGCAGGCACAAGCGGCAGCGGTGCCCGCCGGGGTGCGCCCTGGCGCCCTACTTCCCCGCCGACGACGACCCCGACCGGTTCCGGAGCGTGCTCCGGGTGTTCGGCGTGAAGAACCTGCTGCGCACCCTCCGGGAGGTGCCCCGGCCGCGGTGGGATGCGTGCGTGCGGACCCTCGTGCACGAGTCCAGGATGCGGCTGGCCGACCCCGTGCGCGGCTGCCTCGGGGCGGTCGAGGACCTGGAGGCCCAGCTCGTGGACACGGCCGTCGAGCTCGAGGTCCTGCGGCGGCGGCAGGAGGCGTACCGGCAGGCGAAGCGCCGCGGCCTCCGGTGGTTCCAGCCGCCGGACCCTGGCGAGGCGGCGGCGGCGCGGCAGCAACCGTGGAGGACGCCCGGCGACTCGATGCAGCCGCAAGACCCCTACGGCGCCGCCTGGCCACAGGCGATGGCCGGGCTCGCCGCGACGCAGACACGGCTTTCCCCGACGCAGCCAGAAGTTCTCTCCTCCTGGCCGTCGGCGACGACCGGGCTCACCGCGACGCAGCCACAACTGATCTCCGCGATGCCGCCGCCACAACTCTACGCGACGCAGCCGCAGTTCTTTGCGATGCAGCCACAACCGGCAATGCGTCGGCAACCCACGCCCCTGGGGGCAACGGCGATGGTACACGACGGCATCGGCAACGCGTGGGCAAACGACGACGAGCGGGGCGGGCGGGGTGACCCAGACCCCGATGATATGTGACGACACCGTCGCGACGAGGAACCATAACTGCTGATTGCTGAATCTGATGGCGGTCAGTTCCATCAAATCCTCCGATTAATTCCACGTAAGGAAGTTGCTTTCAGATTTCTTGCTCCGTTCATGGTTATTAGGCTTGTTGATCTTTTTTCCGGTTCAGAGTTCAGGCCATGCGCCGGCATAATGTTCTTGTCAATCTTCCTATTCCATTTGTTGACGCGTTTGCAAGATTCTGCAAGACGACCCTGCACATTATTAGATGGTGATAGATTTATTTCCATTTTAATGGATGGTTCTCCCCTCCTCACCGCGCGCGTGAAAGGGGCCTTTTCATGTTTCTGGATAGTGTTGAAAATAACAATGGAAACTTGAGAGAGTTATATATTGGAAATGGCAAGAGAGAGAGAGGAGTTTTCATGCTTAGACAAGAATTCTCAAGAAATATATATATTTTTGCATACTAGTTGAATAAGGATGAGAAAAATTCTAGAGATACATATTTTATAAAGAAGAGTATGGATGTTGCCACATGGCAATATATACCACAACATTCATGAGCTATAAATAGAGGTTCTTCCCTCCCCTCTTGCCATAGTAGTGTAGCCATACAAAGAATAAGAGTGTTATGCTTGCACCCCTCCCCTCTAGCCATAGTAGTGTAGCCATATAAAGAATAAGAGCGTTATGCTGTACTAAGTTATAGTGAATGAAAAATTGAGTTATTTTGTATAGAATTAGTGTCTACATAAAGTCTTGTCTCTATAGTGTGGGTACAGGGTCCGTAAAAGAAAAAATCGGTATCAAGGGTTAGGAGCACCTATCAACGAATAGTTTTGGATAAGTCAAATGATCTCGCTAGAGTTTGTTTGCTTTGAAATATGTTATATTTCTTTTGATTTTCCTCACCTTATTAGTGTGGATATTTCGTGCATAGGCAAGTGTCATACTGCCCATCACAATAATAGAAACATGTAGTATGAGGAGGGTGAGGTACCGAAGAATGAACTTGTTAGTTGGTGTTCCCAGCCTGTGTGCGTGAACTTGTTTGTGTGCGTGAACTTGTTTGTGCGCGTGAACTCGTTTATATGAGCTTATACCTCTTATTGCTTTATATAAAAGCCAAATTACCTTGTTTAGAAAAAATGTACCGAAGGATGAAAAAATAATAAATCCATATGAAGATAACATCGTTCGTGCTAACAAACTCAAAATCTTTAGTTCTGATTCTTTTTTGTAATTTTCTTCTATTGAAAAGTAACTAACAAAATTTTAAGGATATTTTGATTATCTCAAACCCCGTCTAAGTCTCCAGTGTTTTGAAAAACTAAACTCTAGATCAGGCTTACACTGTATACTTTGTTTTTTAGTTAAGGATGCCTCTATTCATTCATCCAAAAGTTTAGAGTACAATGCCGGCAGATTGAATAAGCCAATTCCTCACCCGATCCAACCAACACATGAGCTACCTCATTAGCACTACAATTTACATGAACTGTTGGGGATAAAGATAACGGGTACCCCTAACATCGCTCGCAGAATAATCGAACCGGGTAACAACATGAGGAGGTACGAAACAGCCAGGCCCGGAACAATGCCCAGTGGGCCGGATGGCCCAACATGGGGAAACAGCCCATTGCTTCCTTAAGTATATTGCCTCACCCGACCCCCACGGGAGGGGGCCCGCCATGACTGACCCCCGCGAGGGAGTTCCGCCCCGCCCGACCTCCGCGAAGGAGTTCCGCCTCGCCCGACCCTCGAAAGGGAGCTGCCGCCTTCCTCATAGGGGCCCACTCAGCCCGCAGCGACAAATCTTCAGGGAACGCCCCTATCAAAAGCTAGTCGCCAGACGTGGCCCCGGGGAGTTAGGGACGTGACCGTCCCACGCCCTTGTACGGGGCGGAGTGGGCGACAGGTCAGCCCGCGCCGTCCGGACGGAGATGTGGCCTGCCCACTCAGCCCGACGCCATCAACAGTGGATAAGAGGACATGCGCCACGTCAGGATGGGACGGGGCGCCATGGCCCACAGTGGAGGACGTGGCGGCAAGGCGGGAATCCCGCACCTTCCACACGACTATGATTGACACTGTGCCAGTACAGACAGATAAGGCGCCTCAACGGTTTAGTCAAGATAGGTCAACAGGGCCCACCATGGGGCATTGGACAGATGATAGGCCGGGGTCGGGATTCGCCCGACCCCCACTTTTCCCTTCTCCCTCCATGTATACGCTCACCCCTTGGTCTATAAAAGGGGGGAGACGTACCTTTTTCAGGGTATGAGCACTTGCACTCGCAATCGTCCATCACACACACACACACAACCTAGATACTTGGGAGTTGGGACCCCAGTTCCCTCTCTCGCCCGTTTGTAACCCCTACTGCAAACATTGAGCACAAGAGCACGAGAGCTCGAACTGGACATAGAGACATTCTGCCCAAACCAGTATAAATCTTGTGTCTTATCTTTGTATTACCATCCATTCTTATGACGCGCATACAAATTTACTAGCCGATGATTTCGGAACACCGACATGAGTGAAAGACACATAAGCAAAATTACATGCCAGTGATTTGATATCAGCTACTATGGAGCATGTTGTAGTTCTATCTCTAACATGCACATTAATCCTCAGTATTAAGGCCAAGCAATTAGATTGCAAGACCACACTATGGAAATCTTGATCGAGTGTGAGGACAACAGCACGACGTAGAGTAAGTGCCTCTGCAACTTCGGTGATGCCACAAAAGGACTTACGACAAGCCAAGAGACGTGTACCCATATGATTTCGAAACAGCACTCCAATTGCCGAACTCGAATAGGATTTAAAGATCACTGCATCAACATTAATATAGACCAAATCAGACGGTCCTGGAGCCCCCTTTTTTATTTGCTTCGGAGCTGCACACCTCGGTGGCTGACTTGGTTTCAAGCAATGTGTAGCAACCATCTCCACATAAGCAATTACTTTCTTAACTGTTGTTGTTGGGCAGACTTTAGCATCAGAATTTCTCACTTCATTTCGGGCTTTCCAAATATGCCAACACACTATAGCAACCACTACTGCTTATATTTCATTGCATCTATCCAGGAGATCAAACAACCACTGATGTGCACTCATCATGTATTTTCTACGAAGATGAATATCAAACTTATTTTTTGAGACTCTTATTTTTCACTCCATTCCGGATAGAAGCAGCAAATTGGCACATAACAAAGCAGTGTTCCACTCTTTCGGTTCTGCCATAGAAGCAGCAATCGGAAGTAGCCGATATATGGCACCTCTGCAGCTGATAACCTGTTGCAAGACCATAATCATGCACCATACGCCATGGTATAATTTTCATTTTAGTTGGGACTTCCACATACCATAGATTCTTCGATTGTTTTGCAGCATACATGGGGTTGGGGTCTGACACTGTTCCAGCTCCAATGCAGCCACTTGATTCAAAGAAGGAGATGGAGCGTGCCAAATTATAGAGGCAACATGACAGAATAAGTACCGCTCTTAATTAGTATGAGGCCATATTGCAAAATCTTCAATCTCCTGTCTGCCCAAAGGAATTTGCAAGATCTTACTTGCAGTGTCGGGCTGGAAGAAAGCATTGGCCATGTCACTGGGTTTACAAGGGCAAACACTGTTTGATAATACGGCATACGCAGAATACGAGGCTGATCGAGGTGAGCTGGCACGCCAAAAAATCAGCAAAGGAAAGGAAACTACCCTTGCACGGGGCGTCCCTATATATCGTCCGGAAGATCATTAAGCAACTTGTCGCACAGTCCAACTCGACCCACTTGCTGAGTAACGCACAGCCCATAGCGAATAAAGAACAATGGGAGAGAGGGGGAGGCATTTGCGATGGCTTGAACTGTTGAACAGAAGCAGCAGTCAGCGGACAGTAACGGTGTTATATCATTTGACACAAGCAGAAACTAATACCTAATAGACTAGTCTAGTATTTTCTTTTTTACTTAACTCTGTTAATGGAGTCAACATTTTTGACAAATGGGTTCAACATTCTACAAACACTAATTCAACACGTCAAAAAAATTAATTCAACATTTTTTAACAAATGTTTAAACAGTATGTTACAAATGTTAAAATCATAAATTAAATTGTTGAGCTAGTATATTAAAATATTTAACTGTTAGATAAAAGAATAAAAATTTTTAGATAAAGGAATATTGAACAATATCCCGGTCTCTATATCAGAGAGTTATATCCGGCCCTTATTACAAACTTTGAAAGCTAAACAGGAAGCAAATTACAAGCCACAAAGCCTATTACTAAACTGCCACCCGTTCCGCGCAAAGATGTCCATCGCCATCACTTCCAAGGCGCGACATGCATCTGCAATCAAGTCTCTTTCCTCCACCTTTTACAAAATCGCCCATGTCCTGGTAAGATAAGTGGCCCTGAAAATGATCTCGAGAACAGTTTGTTTTTTAGTATTATGAAAAACTACATCATTTCTGGATAACTAGATTGACCAGAGAAGCGCACATAAGCCCTTGAACATAATTTTTTTCTTTTTCCACATAAAACCCTGCAGCCATGACCCGAATAAATGCACAATATTATTAGATTTTGTAAGACCGAAGGTGATGAAAATTATCCTCTAAAGTAACCTAGCCATATGACACCCGAAGAAGTGATGCACAATTGTTTCATCATTCATACAAAAATAACATTGATTGCTCCCCTTCCAATTACGTTTGGCTAAATTATCCTTTGTCAAGATAACCCCACGGTGGAGTAGCCAAATAAAATTTTTTACTTTCAAAGGAATTTTCAATTTCCATACGGGCTTATTTATGGGTAGAGCTTGAACATCTAAAAGAGCTGAGTACATAGAGCGAACTGAAAATTGGCCATATCGGATCTTAATTTCTTGCATTAATTTCAATGAGTATTGTGGTTCAAACGGATTTTTAACTGGATGTATGGTTGAAGAGAAAAGGTCGGTCGAAGTTTAGAATCTGTTTAACTTCTCATCCTCTCCCTCCACTTGCATGGCGACAGGCGGACATCCCACCACTGCTGGCCTGCTCCGATCAACAAGCTCATGCGCACACATGCTAGGCTATTCTGATATAATTAGAGCCACCACACGCATCTCAAAAACAGTGGAAGATGTATAGACTAAAAATTTAGTGGAAGATGTATAGGATTTCCGCCTTGCACGGGCATACTTTTGGGCCACAGCTGCGTTAGCCTGAATGCCTTGACGTGCGGCCCATCCTTCATCAGTTCGTCGTGCACTTCATGACAGTTGCGGCCCATCTGCGCGTCTGCTGGCGTGGCGTGCGCGGATCGTTGACAAAGTTGGGCTCCCTCCCTCTCGTGTCGTCTCGACGTGTCCCTCCCGTGGCGCACGCTTGAGCAGTGCCGCTGCCGCGTCGCCGTCCGGTCCGGTCCGGTGACTGCTCGCCGACCGGCCTCTCGCCGTGCCACTCCCCGGGCCGGGCGCCGCTGCCGGCGGCGATTCTGCCCCGTGGCTTTTTGCGTGGAGCGCGCGCGGAGGGTCTGTCCGCTTCGTGCGCGCGGCGTCGACATATCGGTCTCAGGCGCGGCACGGCTGCCACGCGAAACGCGACCCCAGCAGCAGTAGTACGTGCCAGTGTCGGCGCGAGCTGAGTTTTCAAGCTCATAATACGAGTGGTGGTGGACTGGTGGGTACGCGTGCTGCTGCACGCCTGATTTGTACACTGCGCACAACCCTGACGTGACGCGCGGCCAAACTGCCCCGGTCGACCTTGGCATGTACTCCTACTAGTAGTAGCTAGTTTCGTTAGCTGGTGGCGCGTCGCTCTCCTCCGCCTCTCCAATCCACCCGCCCGGCTGTTCCCGGCACGCTCCCTTTTCAGCAAATCGTGTTTGTACGGGCACCGGAAAGCGGCACACGTAGATGCTGGCTGCTGCGTCAATCTCTCTCGTGCTCAAACTCAAAGCCGCGTCTCGATCGTTCATCCCCGGACATGCCATGTTACGATATATAAATGTTACGCACAGCTCATCAACAATAAATTAATTCTATTTCGTTGGAAATATTACATGATTATAAATTGCAAATCTACGAGACAGAGTGCGTTCATGTAGAGTACTAGCTTTAATAATTTATTCTGCACAGGTTCGGGGGAAAAAAGGGTTGGGAAATAACAATTAAGGAGAGGAACATTAATTTTCAACTGCTACAAGATTGCTGGTTGCTGCATCGTCGATAGCTACGCGCGAGCGACGGGTCATCGTACGCACGAACGGCGACTGAGCGAACGGACGCCCGTCGCCCGGCCGTCGTCAGAGGTCATGCATCACACGTCGACGGTGCAGTCGGCGGGGTGCGTGAACTTGAGCGAGACTGTGGTGTTGACGCCGGCGGGGACGGCGCCGCCGGCCGCGGCGCTGAAGGCGAAGGCCCCGCCGGCGGCGGCGCCGCCCGAGGTGGCGAGCAGCGCGGGGCAGTTGACGGAGAGGTGGTACCCGCCCGAGACCCAGCTGCCGACCTTCCACTTGACGCGCCCCTCCACCCGGACGTGGAGCAGCACGTACCCGGCCGCGATGTCCTGCCGCATGGCGTCCGCCGCGCCCCCCGACACCGGCACCGACTCCCCCGCCAGCACCGGCGACCACACCGACGCGTCCTTGTGGCCCTGGTAGATGGCCGGCAGCGCCACCGCCACCGTCACCGGCTCGTCCCGGTACGTCGCGAACGCGTCCAGGCTCATGTAGTAGACGCCCACGCGCTCGTTCGGGTTGCGCGACGCGATCGTCACCTGCCATGCATTATACCAAGCTTTCGGTTAAGAAAAAGCTCGTCGTCGTCGCCGCCGCCGCCGCCGGTCACGGAATTGGGCGTGCCGGCCGGCCGCGGGCCGCCCGCCCCCAAATATAATAGTACAATGCGATCGAGAACGGAGGATCGGACCTGGAGGTTGAGGGAGAGCGCGGGGTCGCTGAGGTCGATGGAGCGGAGCTGCACGTCCTGGAGGTAGAAGGAGGGCTTGGAGGGGTGGAGCGCCAGGTAGATGACGAGCACGATGAAGCCCACCACGGCGGCGAGCGTGAGGAAGCAGGCGCAGAAGGCGCCGCAGCAGCGCCGGAGGATCCAGTCGCGGTGGTGCTTCTCCTTGCTCATGGCGCGCGACCTAACCTACCGGTGGCGGCGGCTAGCTAGTTGAGTTCGGCGCTGGTCTGAGGCTACTGGCGACGGAGCTCAGCTCTGCTGCTCGCCGGAAAAGCAGCTGGGTAGGAGTGGAGAGTGGACTGTGCGCGCATGTGGGCAGTGGGAGGCCAGAGTGTGGCGCGAGTGGGGGTGGCCTTTTAATTACTCCAACAACTCGACTAAACTAGAGGGCGGTGCGGTGTGCTTGCTCCCATTATTTTTTTTCTTAAAAAAAACGGCTCTTGTTCTGGGATGGGGGCGATGAAAGATACAGCGCACCTCACGAAGATTCTTCGGCTTCCTCCCGGGCCCCCCTTGTCCTTTCATCGACCATGGAGGATTGGAGCTTGCCTACCACCTAGAGCATGTCAGCATGTGCATCTGCTTCGAGATCCTTGCACGGAGGATTTAATTAATTTGGAGGTTGCCTACTACTGATTACTGAGTTACTGATGAGCTCGCGGGTGCTCGAGCTTCACTCCACCACAGTTGGTCAACTGGGGACGATCCTTGCGCTGGGACCTTTTGGCATGTGCCCATCGATCGAGAGAGACTACCAGCTGACCCAAAGATTCTTTCTGCCATTGACCCATGTCCGCACGCTTGATCAAAACAAGTCTGGTTGGTTAATATATGAGGCCGAACGATCGAGCTCCGTTCCGGTGTGCAGGGGATGATCGCACCGTACCGGGCATCCCCCCTTCTCCCATCTCGGCGCTACGGCGGCCTGGGGCAGCGCAGCCGGCCGCACGGAGTGGGGAGGGTTGGTGACGGGTCGTCGACGGTTGCGACGTCGCCTCAGGCGCGGCTGGGCCAAGAAGCTAGCAAGAACAGGCAGGGGGCGCACGACACGGCGACGACGCCCGCGGAGGTTGCGCTCGGCCGGGCCGGCGCGCGCCCTCCGTTCCTTATCTCCCTGGAGGGTGGATCTCCACCGACCGCCCTGCGTCCTCATGCCCCGTGCCCTATGCCAGTGGCACCACCATGGACGCCTGTCCCCCCAACTAATCAGGCCATTCTGACGCGCCTCCGCGAGCTAATCGGAGACACCATGTACGGACACATTCCATCTTCGAATTGTTAAGCTTGCTTTTCGTCAGAGCGAGAGCACATTAATTCAAAGCATGTCCGTCTGTGCTTTCCGCTAAATCAGTAGTACTGTATATTAGCTCAGAGGATCGAGTGAACGTCGAACAATGTTAAATGGCGGGGAACGAAAGGAAAGGGAGCGTGAAGCTACCCGTCCTGCTGTTGGATAACGGCGCTGTGGTCTTCTTTACGACCTATTTTACCAAAAGTTTTCGGATGAAAAGCATCAGATCGCACAAACGCAGAGAGAGAAGGAGAGAAGGTTGTGGAAAGGGCTTTTTGGATCTTTTCATTTCCGTCCATTCCTACGTAGTTAAAAAGTGTCCGTGAGTCAGCATGGCTTGACAAAGGCGGTCTGCCGGTCTCTTTTGCCATAAAGAAGAGAAGGATCTGCCCTGATGGGTAAAAACAGCGCCGAAAAAAAAAGAGAAAAACCACCACCACCTAAAGGAGGCAGCCTGCAGCCTCAGTGTCACAGCACAAGATTGCTCTTCTTTACGCTGGCTTAGCCTGCAAGTAAGACGAGCTAAAAACTGTACGAGAGGAGTAGAAACCAGGCCGCGCACAACACCATCTTAATTTCCCTCTAATCCTCCCCAAATCTGTCCATTGGTGATGAGATGATGATTACAGGCGCACCAGCTTTATTTGCAGGCACAGATAGAATTCAGAACAGAGAAGGGGAAAAAATGACAAGAAGGCATGATGCATCATGCACGCATACATAAGTACGCTAGCTAGTGGCACATGCTACCTACCGTACCTCGATTGATCCCCAGGCCCAAACCATCCTGTGCGCACATTACAATCAGTAAGGACCATCAGAGTTTGGAAGTACAGAGCCGCAGAAGAACAAGACCGTCCCTGCAGCTCTATCGCGCGCCTGTTGTGGCCGCGCGAGGGCAAGCGATTGCAGGCAAGTGCATGCGCCCTCACTCAGCAGCTCAGCTCTGTGATGGAGCGCGCCACCTACCCGTTCGTCAGGTCTTCTTTTGCTCTGTTTGGTAAACGGAGTTCGCTTGCGTGTAACGAACAATGCATCATTTATGTCATTTCGAGTGATTTTGGTGATTATATGACAACACAATCAATGAGACTAATAGTTTTGTTAAGTGAACATTTTTAGATCCTAGAGACGAAGTAAAAAGACTATACAAAACAAAACACGAAGAAAGAACTCAAAGAAACATTGAATTGTACGAGTTCTGCAGAAACTAGTAGCACCGGAAGAACCGATGCCTAATTATCGGTGCATCCGATGGTTATCGGAAGATCCGACGCCCTCGCTTTGGTACAAGTCTGAGCACCAAATGGAGATCAAAGGAAGATCAAGTGAAGCACCGGTTGAACCGATGTCTTCAAGATAAGCATCGGTGCATTCAGCGTACCATGTTCCAGAGACGATGTCAAGCGAGCAGGAGCCACGCCTTCAGCACCGGTTGAACCGGTGGTGCATCGGAGCAAGGCGTCAGAACAATGACGTCAGTAAAGGCAACGGCTACAAGATGATCAAGAGTCATCGGTTGAACCGACACCACAGCATCGGTTCAACCGATAGGTGCCAAAGCTGCAGAAGTGTCAGAGAAGCCAACAGCTAGTTTCAGCCTGTGAGTGACCGGAAGAATCGATGCAAAAGCACCGGAAGTTCCGATGCCCACGCAGAAAAACTGCTAACGGCTACAAACGGCTAGTTTGAGTTGGTGGCCTATATATATGTGTTCCCCCATCCATTTGAAGATTGCTGGAGTTGCTGGACATCCCACTCACACCCAAGAACACCTCCAAGCCATCCAAGAGCATAAAGATTAAATCCTTAGTCCTTAGCACAAGCTTTGTGAGTGTTAGTACTAGATTAACTCTTGAGTGAGTGATCAAGCAAGGTTTAGATCCTTGTGTTGTGGTTCTAGTGTGAACCAAAGTTGTATCTCGGTGCGCCGGCCTCCTTGGAGCTTTGGTGGCTCGCCGACACGTCAACGACCCTCCGGCTTGGTGTGGAGCGGCGTCGACGACATTGTGCGGGGGACGGAGACCCCTCCTTCGTGGGCAATCTCCCTTAGTGAAGATCGGGATCAAGGTGACTGTGATTGTGTTCACGGAAGAGACTTGATTGCCGGGAAGCGATACTCTTCGTGAGTGCTTCAACAACGTGGACGTAGGGGCGCCTTTGTGGCAATCCGAACCACGAGATAAATTCTCGTGTCGAGAGTTCGCTTCCTCTCATTCCTCTCCTTTAGCTTCCGCATTTCATATTGCAATTTGTGTGCCTTTACTTTCATAGAGTAGTATCTTGATAGGATTGGCAATAGGTTGCTAAACTCTTTTGGGATGAGGGTTTTACACTAAGGTGAACCGTATTTGCATATCTAGATAGCTTATTTTAGTTTAAGTTTTGTGCAAACTAGTTGGAGCCATATGTTAAGGTTTTTAATAGTGACTAATTCACCTCCTTCCTCTCTTAGGCTAGAGCACCCGATCGCTTTCATTGCGTCGCCGGCTAAAGAATCTCTCAGGAGTGCTAATGGACTAAAGTGCTAAACTTTAGTATTAGCTCATCCAAACGGGAGTGCTAATGGGGTACGCTAAACTTACTGATGAGGATGGTTGATCCATGGTGCGAACCGGAATTGAACCATCAATCCGTACAACATGTAGTGAGGCACGATAGTATGGATCCATGGTTGATGGGTCCATATGCTCCACTGGATAGTATGGGTCGAACCAGCCTTCTTTGTGCTATTACGGCTGCACGTCCTGGCATCCCAAGCAAGCAGGCAAGCCCGTCTTGCTCACCAACTCCAAGCAACTAAGCAACCATGTAAAATACATTTATTAATTAGCACCTCTAGGCACATCGTAATTGTTGCAAGCTTGCAGTAACAGACTCCAAATAAGCATGTCAATAAGCATGTAAAACACCATCACAATCTTGATCCAGTAGAATGACGTGATGAACCAAATTAAACTATTATTTACAGAATCAGCTCAACAGATTATCCTAAGAGGTCAAATACATTTATGATAACTTATGTTCTTGTTCAAATTACTCTACACATATTTGCGGCATTCAATGTTCCTGTAGCCATGGCAAGTAGCAGACGTTGAAACTCCAATAGGAAGAGGTTGTGTATGAAGTACTGCAACAAGCAAACAGATCATCCTAATCAGTCTATGATTATTAGTCACAAAATAAAACTGGAGAAGTGTACCTGAGTTACAGAAATGTAAAGACAATGCATCAATCAATAAAGTGAAAATAAGTCAATAAATTGGTGCTACCCAAGAAACCAACAAAGTTGTCATGCAGAATTTTCAAACTATCTCGACGAACCCTCATGACGAGCAGACAATTGTTGTCAAAATAAATCATCCCTAGGATGATGTTGCCATATGCATTTTATCTAATACAGAAATACAAAGACAGAGCACTTTTCAAAACAGAACAGAACTGTAGGCTATAAATCGAGCATACTCAAAACTGAACTGAAAAATTAAAGTTTCAATTATTTTAGTTGTAGGTACAAAAAGGAAGAATGATAAAAGCATGACTCGGAGTATTGTAGTTCTAGATTGTAGGCTATAATCAGGATTCAGGACCACAAAAATCAATACAACACCATAAGAAATAATAGTAGACCACTAGAGCTAAATGAATAGGCTTTTAATTCCCAAATGACATGTTTAACAAACACTACTTGTGCAAGCTGCAACATGTCCAGAACAGGTCCCCATAACCCCATAGATGGTCACAAATGTTTCAAAACTTACTACCTTTAAGAAAGTCATTCTTCTTGATAAGGTAACTCATCGAAATCCCCAATCCCTTCCATGCAAAATAACCTATCAAAATTAGATTAACATCAGATCTAAAAAAAATTATTCCAAATCATACAAAATTGAGAACCGGAAAGAGAGTGTACCCTAGGCCCGCATCCAATCTTGCAAGCATATCAGTGCTTCCACGGTTTTTCAAGTTATTCGACTTTGAAAATCTGATATTCTTCTTCTTCCGGTATTCAAAGCTGACTCAGATGCGATTGTTGGTGCAGGAATAGCTAAGACATCACAAGCCATATGAGAAAGAGTGGGATACTCAACTGAGTTACTCTTCCACCAAGCAAGTATTTCAAAAGTTTAACTTCGAGAGATTGGAGGCTTCGTTAAATAAGCTTCAATTTCATATGGTACTTCACTTGCTGAGGGCACACTTTGGCTCATGTGGTGATCCCAATCAACATACCTACCACTTGCATTTGTAACTACTTGAGGTGCAAGAATTTTTTGTGCTTCCATATCTTGACTACCAATACTCACTTCAGAGTAATTCCTGAACAGTTCCAACAAAACCTTCTTCAATGTAGCAACCTTCTTCAGTGTAGCTTCATAGCAAGAAAATAATTCTCTAAAAGTAGATATTTTGCAAGGTTCGATAAGGATGAGCAAAATTCTAGAGATAAATATTTGGCAAAGAAGAGTGTGGATGTTGGCACATGGCAACACCACAACACCCATGAGCACCTACAAATGGAGGTGCTGCCCACCCCTCTTGCCTTAGTAGTGTAGCCACAGAAAGAGTAAGAGTCTTTTGTTGTACCAAGTTCTAGTGAATGAAGAATTGAATTATTTTGTATAGAGTTGGTCTCCTGTGTTGGTGTCTAGATGAAGTCTCATCGGTGTAGTGTGGGTACAGGGTTCGCAAAAAAGTCGGTGTTAAGGTTAGGGGCACCGATTATCAATGGATAGTTTTGGATAAGTCAAATGGTTGCTATAGTTTATTTGCTCTGAAATGTGTTATATTTCTTTTGATTTTCCTCATCTTATTAATGTGGGCAGCACATCGATGATGAAATAACTTTCCTTTCCCACACAACTTTTATTTCTCTAGCAGATTACTTCACAAGAGCTTGACCATTGCATTATTGTTGCTAGCATTGTCCAAGATTATTGCAAACAACTTATCTTCAATGTTCCATTCTTGAATAAACTTGAGGACTTCACTGAACATTGCAATACTTGTGTGTGGTGTTTTCATGAAAGCGAACTTGACAATTCTCTTGTGAATCTTCCGATCATCATCTAAAAGTGACATGTGATGCACATATATCCAATTGTCTGGTTAGACGTCCACATGTCCATTGTGAAAGAAACTTGACTTTTGTTAACATCTCGAAGTTTTTTTTTGCTCTTCAAAAGCTTTCCAACATTCAACTGAAATGATCCTTCTTCAAATCATTCTAAAAATAGGATTGAGGCTAGAGACAAACCTTCAAAAACCTTCATATATAGTCAACAATGGATAGTAGTAGCCCGTGAAGCGAGATCATCTGGGTTAACTCTTTCCTAGACACTTTTTGACTGAACCTCCAGCTGTCCAAAAAAACTCCTTCAAGAGACATAACAGTTGACCTAAATTGATAGGCCATATTTGTCACACTTTTTCTAACCTTGCATCTCTTCATATGAGTGATCATAGCGTTGGTTCTTGAACCTCGCTTAGCACTGATCTCAGCACTGACGTGATTACATTGACCTTTTGTAACAATACTAGTCACACGGATTAACTCACTCCGAATCTTGGATCTGAATTGCCTATTTTCCTCACCATGTAAGAAACCACTAGTCATTCTTGGTTCAATTTGACCCTCAACACATCCAGCCTTATCTTCTTCATCCATCTCATCCTCCCAACCATTTCCAAAGTCCTCATCCTCCCAACCATCACCGATGTCTCGATCCTCGCCATCACCAACAACCTCACTATCACCATTTGGTTGTACTCCACTGCTGGCCTGAACTTGTTCAACTTCTAGAGCATTGATATTGATCTCTACTCCAACTAGCGGAGTACCGGTTGGCCGAGGAGTTTTCTTTCGCTTTCTACCACTTGGAGGTGTGGCACATCCATCCTCCTCTCCACTTCCACCTTGTTGCGGGAAGTTAAAAAGATTAATCAATTATGTGCAAAAACATTTTGAAATCACATCAAAAAATTAAAAAGAATATAATACACTGATTACTTATCAGGAAGTCTTCATTTTTATAGTAATAGTTCCAACAAGCTTGGATTGATTATTAAATTAGTGAACAACTAAACATATCTATAAACTAACATATTGTATAACTAAAATCACTAATGACTCGAGAGGGATCATGAGAGGATAGAAATTGATATGTTCAGTTGTGCAGAAAGAGGAAGCTGCAAGGCTCCTGCTGTAACTGCCAACGCCTCTAGGCGATCAGTAGGAAGTTGGCCTGCAGCATGTTAACTTGATTTTGTGGTATCAGACTAGATGCTGGTTGTGTGCTGCACTGATGCGGTTGTCAAATTGACTATCAAATTTTGTGGAATCAATATATTTCATGAGATTCTAACAGTATTAATTCCCAAGGTGTCGCAAGTCAAGAACGACCTCTCAAACAATTTCAGTCCAGTCCATGAATAGAACAAAAAAATAAGAGCAAAAAGGGTAAAATGGTAGAATCGACGAACCTTGACAGTGCGGTTGGCGAACTTAACGCTGATGGCAGAGGTCAGAGACGGCACCTGGCGCAGGCACGGGTGGCCCAAGGTGTGGACGCACTATGTAGTGTCCAAGTTGGCGCTCAACGCCTACTCCTGCCTGTTGGCGGCGCGACTGTGAGGGACCGAAACTGGCGACCAGAGGGGGGGGGGGTGAATGGGAGCTGATCAAAATTTCTCCGAAATTCGAATCGTCGGCCTATGTCCCAAAATCACCGCAAGCCCTCCAACCCAGGTCAGCGAGAATAGCTATGGACCAACTATCTCAAAGCAGAAGACCCAGGTTACGGCGCGGAAGCAAAGCGAGTGAAACTTCACAAATTGCAGCACAGCACACACAGACCAGTCTGACCGGTCGGGCTGGGAAATTCAAACTGCAGACCGGTCAGACCGGTTGCACAGACCGGTTAGAGCGGTCTCTCCCAGTCAGCCCGCCAACAAAGCTCCAAATGTCAAATCTCGAGCAAACGAAGTCCAAATCCAACGAAACTTGGAGGAAAGCTTCGTAACTACCCCGTGAACATATCCCCAAGGGATCTCACCCAAAAGATTCACGGATCGAGAGAAATCGAGGAAAGATCAAAGAGGATCGGGGTTTTCTCAAGAACACAATATCGCCAATTCGTGAGAACTCTCGATTCCAGTAGGTTTAGCACACGGCTAGAAGGATTAGAATCGTCACAAAGAGTCCATCAAACCACGAATTCAAGGGTTGATCTCCTCCAAACTAGAAACACACCAAAAGAGGAGAATTAAACCCAAAACGCAAGAGAGAAGGGGAGGACGAGACGCTCAGCACACACAAAGTGAATCTCAAACAAATTTCATCCATTAATCACCGAGGAATTCACCTATACAAAGGCTAGAGCCATCCGCCCATCATCCACCCACTAGAATGAAGAGAATAGCTATAATTTAAACTCTCTTTTGCGTTGGAGTCCTTGGCCCTAACCTAGAGCAGAGGCTGGGAGAAGGAAAAACTCAGAGAAAACAAAAGACTCGAGAGACTCACCCACCCACAGGCTGGTGGGGGGTATTTATACCCGGCTGCTGCGGCCAGACCGGTCAGACAGGTCCAGGGGACCGGTCAGACCGGTCGGGTCTGCAGCAGCCCGCTGTACACCCTCGATCGACGGTGGAGCTTCTTTCTTCGACTCGAAGTCTTTGCTGCGATGCCGCCACGTCGACGAAGATCCGGTCCGCGGTTTTGGAGTGTCCGCGAAACCCGGGTAGGTTGCCGGTTTTGAGAAAACCGCCAAAACCTCACGCGCGGGAAGATTCCCGCCTCCACGCCGTGGCCCTAGACGCCGTTCCCGCCTCGGCCTCCTGATGGCCCTAGACACCGCCCGACGCCCGTCACCTCTTCGCCCGCAGCGAGGCCCTAGACGCTGTCGACGCCCGTCGCCTCCGTCAGTCCCGAGACCGACGCCCGTGCCTCCACGACTTGGCGTCTTCAACCGCTGTCCGCCTCCTTGGTTTTGTGGCGCAAACCAAGAAACCTGCCTTTTGTCGCCGCTTGCGCCCTCGATCCAGGAGTGGACGCCACAGCTACCACCCGGCCTGAGCTCCTCCACGGCAACTCTCCGTCGACACTCGACGCCCGTGTACCTGCAATCCAAAGACCAAGCGCATGATCACACCGCACGGTTGACAATTCACTCATCACAGGCAGGATAGAGTACTCTCGTTCCTCAATCTCCCCCTTGATGAGTGCATTGTCAACACACCACCTGAAAGCAGAGAAGTGATAAAAAGAAAAGCAAGAAAGTGAAGAACTCAAGCAAGTGACACAAAGCTCAGAAAAGCAGAAACAGTCACTTACTCAAGTAGAGATCGATCCCCTAAGACAAGGGCAACGGCTCGACGCAATCGATCAAAAGCCGAAACATGACTCCTCAAAGACAGAGGTAATGCTCGACGCAGTCATGCAATAAGCAGAGGGAAAACGAGGAAAACCAGGAGCCAAACCAAAGCAGAAACTCCCCAAGCAAAGTTTTTCCCTCTCACAAGTGCAACTCTCCCAAAATGATGCACTCTCAAATCCCTGTGCACAACAAGTTTTTCAAAAATCAAACAAGTCTCCCCCTTGTTCGATCACTTCTCTCAAAATTCTCCCCCTTGTTGGCACATGCACACATCAAGCCAAAAAAAGACCTAAAGCTCCCCCTGAAGCTGAAACTCCCCCTGAACAGATGCTATGCAATGAATGCAATGCAGGAGGTGTAAGTGAAAGCATTCAGGGATACAATGATATGAGCAACATCTAGTCACAAGCATGTGTGCATCCATAAACAAGACCTGCATCTAGCTCAACAGGGTATATCATATCAGTCTAGAGCTAGGCAAGTTCAGTTTAGGAGAAATAAAAGCATCACCCATGATCTAGCACTAACAAGTAGGGAATGAAAAGCAGTGCTACTCAAACTCATACAGGTGAGCCAAACCAGCCAAACCAAGTTGCCAACATTCATTTTTCAATCAAATTTATATCAAGCAATTCTTAATGCCAGGGGTTGAAAGCTTGTCATGCTTTACTTAGCAACAAGACCATGCCTATGCCAAGAGACAATCAAAAGCTTAAAGCACTCGTTTCAGTCATGCACAGCCTTGTTCGGGTTCTCACAAGTGCAAAGTGAGCCGTCCCGAAAGCTCGATCAGTGCAACAAGCAATCCCACCTGGATCTTTTCAATCCATTTCAAGAACAGTTCAAGCAATTTTAACAGATTTAGATCATTTCAAGTATGAATTGCTGAACAAAAAGCCACACTAGCATGAATAAGATAGCAAAGCATATCAACACGCCCTAACATGCTAGTAGCCAAGACAGGGTGATCATGTTTTCAGATTTTCAAATTAAAATAGCTTAACTCAGATGATGTCATATACACAATGGAGCAAGCTATACATGATCAAGTTTATCAACTCACACTAGCAGGCACTAGAAGATCATAACAATGTATACAAGAATGCTAGTGCAAGTGAGACAATGCAAAATGCAAACATATACAATGCATATGCACAATGCAACTACCAAACCTTGAAAACAAAGAGAAGCAAAACAAAGTCCTACCAAGCTAACCAAAACAAAAATCAGCGATCAAAAGGGGTAACAAACTCCAAGCTCCCCTCGCAAGCGAGCAAAGGTGCCCTGCTCTAGTGGTTTGGTGAGGATATCTGCGGTTTGCCTCTCTGAAGGGACATGGATCAGGTCTATGTGTCCTCTCTCATGGTTGTCTCGCAGGAAATGGAATCAGATGTCTATGTGCTTGGTTCTGGAGTGTAGGACAGGGTTCTTTGCAATGCTAATGGCTGACATGTTGTCTACAAAGATGGGAACCCTACCGAAACTCAAGCCATAATCCTGCACGGTTTGTTTCATCCAAAGTATCTGGGAGCAGCAGCTAGCAGCGGCAACATACTCAGCTTCTGTGGAAGAAAGCGCTACACTAGCCTGCTTGCGAGAGGACCAAGACACCAAAGATGTACCGAGAAATTGACAAGTGCCGGATGTCGACTTGCGATCCAACCGACACCCACCGAAATCGGCATCAGAAAAGCCCACCAAAACGAGAGAAGAATCCGCAGAATACCAAAGACCAAATTCAGGGGTGAATTTCAGATACCTGAAAATGCGTTTCACCACCTGCCTGTGGGAGGTGCGCGGCGAAGCTTGATACCGCGCGCAGAGGAAGACGCCCGAATTGGATGTCCGGTTGCGTCACCCTGCTTGTTTTTGAAAATCCACTTCGTTCCGATGGGATTACAAGCAGGTGGAGGCTCGACTAAAACCCAAACTTGTTTTCTTTCAAAATTTTCAAGTTCCTCATGCATGGCATTGACCCAATTAGAATCAGAAAGAGCGTGTCCAATATCCTTGGATCAAAAGAGGCAACAAACGCTGAATGAGCAAAGCCAGCGATACTTGTTACCTTGGACCTGGTGACTCACTCGTTGAGATCACCTAGCATCTGTTGAGGTGGATGGCGACACTGAATGTGTCGAGGTGCTTCTCGTGTCGAAGTCGCCTCCTCCTCAACCAAAGCTGGTGCCTCCTCAGGTGCAGCTGGTGAAGCCTGAGTCACCTCCTCGAACAGCCCCCGGGAAGTAGACGTAGTCGGGTCGGGGCCGTCGTCATCATCCGAGCTCGTGGCAGAGATAGCTGGGTCCACAGCACGAGTGGTAGCCTCAGCGTCGCCATCTGCTGCTTCTTCTTCCTCATCTTCAAAGATGGAGGTGCCGAGCTCATCATCTCCTGCAACTTCAAAGACAGAAGAATTGCACGGTGCAGTCTCGTCGAAAGTGACTTCATAAGTCTCTCTGACGATGTTAGTATCAATAATCAGCACACGGTACGCTCTAGAGTGAAAAGCATAACCGAGAAAAATACCGTCAGATGAGCGAGACTCAAATTTATCAAGATTTCCATCTTTCAGCACAAAGCACCGGCAACCGAAAACTCTGAGATGGTCAACACGGGGCTGGCGTCCAAACCGCAACTCATAAGAAGTACTGTGCATGAAAGCACGCAAGAAAATGCGGTTGGACACGTAACAAGCGGTGTTAACCGCCTCAGCCCAGTATTTGCGAGGAGTCCTATGCTCATCGAGCATCGTCCTCGCCATCTCAACCAGCGTCCGATTCTTCCGCTCTACAACTCCATTCTGCTGTGGAGTGTAGGGAGAAGAATACTGGTGTTCGAGCCCTTGATCACTGCAAAAGGCGTCAAAACGAGCGTTTTTGAATTCTTTGCCATTATCACTGCGAATCGCTCGCATGGCCTGGGGTAGCTCATTTTTCAACCTCAAGATCAAGTCTCGAACAAACTCAAAAGCCTCATCCTTGGTTCTCATGAAAAAGACCTAAGAATAGCGAGAAAAGTCGTCCACGATTACAAGAACGTACCACTTCCCACCAACAGACATCACCCGAGAAGGACTGACAGTGTCCATGTGTAGCAACTCTCCAGGGTGAGAGGTCATCACCTGATTAACAAGCGGATGTGAAGTGGCAATCATCTTCCCGTGGTGACACGGATGGCAAACAAGGTCCTTTTCAAACTTCAATTTGGGCAATCCTCGGATCAGGCCAAGTGAGCTCAGTCTCGACAACAAGTCAAAGCTCAAATGTCCCAGTCTCCTATGCCACTTCCACAAATCAGAAGAAGGACCAGCCAACAAGCAATGAGAAGGGCCAAAAGGAGTTCCAGAGAAGTCAACCAAGAAAACCCGATCGCGAGGTGTAATCCGGCAAACCAAATCTCCCCTGGAATCCAAAACACGTGAGCAACCCTCCTTGAAGCGAACCTCAAACCCCTCATCAAGAAGTTGCGAAACAGAGAGCAAATTAAAGCCAAGATTTGAAACCAAAGCAACTTCTCTCAGGGTAAAGCGATCAGAAACTCGAACAGCGCCAAGTCCACGTACCTTTCCTCTTCCATTATCCCCGAACACAATGTATTCCTTTGAGCGCATTGGGGTGAGGCTGGAGAACCATTTGTCATTTCTGGTCATGTGGCATGAACAACCGGAGTCCATGATCCACCTGTTCTCCAAGCCTCCGACCTGCACATCAGTAGTGAGACAAAGGGTGAGCAAATGTCTCAACACTGGGGTTAGGAAAGTGAGAAGCAAACCAGTGTCGAGCCATTTGCTCTACAGAAGGGTTAGCAAAACCAGACAAAGCGTATCCCCCGCCCCGTCTACCGCGTGACTGACGAACACTACCGCGAGGAAAGCGTGGAGCCTCAAAACCTCCTCCAAAGCCTCGGTCCCGTGGTCCATAGCCGTACTGAAAACGACCAGGAGCACGACCGGCAAAGCGACCACCCACTGGAGCCCGGTAACCACTACCGTCTCCCTGACCTCCACCTACACGGCGCGCCCTAGTATCTCTCCTATCACCATGCCGAGAAGGACCATGCACCCGAGCAGAGTACATGTCCGCATTCTGTCTCTCCTACTCTCTCCTCACAGCCCGCTTCCTCCTGAAGCAAAACTCCTCCAGGTGACCTTCCCTGTCACAGAACTCGCAGTGGTACCTTACCTCACGCTTGGGAGGTGGAGGCCTAGCCTGCGGACGGGGAGGAGCAGCCCTCTTCTTCTGGGCAACCTGGGCTGTGGCAGCAGGGAGCGTGTCGAGGGGGTTCCTCAGCTCATTGGGCTTTGGAACCCAAACCTGCTTCTGTGGAGGTGCTTTTTGTGGTTCTTTCAGCACACCATCCATGGGGTCGACAAGCGAAGGCTGCGTGCTCGTGCTAGCAGTGTTTCCAGCAGCCTTGCCAATCTTACCATACAACCTGTCAAAGTCTGACTTCGTGTATGTGTAACCGACCCCAAACCCATCACCATGCTTGAACTGCTTAATCATCATGCCCAACTGCGGCTCACTGCTAGAGACCCAATTCAGAATCGCCCTAAGATAGGTATTCTCATTCTCCAAGTTGACTTTCTCTACCGCAAGATTATCCAGATCAGCAATCAAACCAGGGCAAACAGATCAGTCAACAGGTGGGCTAGACTCAACGACCTTAGTCTTTCCAAAAGACTTGATCAAAGCGTTCTTCTCCTCTAGCTCCAACCTAAGCGTGGGACAAAGCTTACAAGCACCAAGCAAAACTGGCTTAGACTTCATCTCTTCTAGCTCGCACACAACAGTAGCAAACTTGGACTGCAACGAAGCTAGATCGGACTTAACGATAGGACACTCATCACATTCAAGCACATCGCTAACAATCGGAGCGTCCTTAACCAGTTCTAGTTCATGCTTGGCCTTAGCGAGCTCGTGAGACACGTCAGAAAGCGAAGTCTTAGCAACATCTAAATTTGCGACGTTCTCATCATGCTTGGCACGGAGAGCAACAAGATCATTCATGTGAGATATGCAGCCAGCGCACTCATCCTCACTAGATTTCTCCCTAGCACAAGCCAGCTCAGCCCTAAGCTTTCTATGCTCTCTAGCTGCTTCCTTAAGCAGCCTCTTCTGGTTGTCGAGAGCAGCGTACAACTCTCTAACCTCTGTATTAAGCAGGTCGATCGTGGAGTTTACCTCTGAATCGCTCTCGGATCCAGGAGAAGAGCCGGAGTGCGTCGGTGTAGCATGTCCACCCGAAGACACACGAGCACCATCGGCTTCGCCGGCCATGGTGCAGAAGCTCTTGCGCCGACCGGCCGCCAAGCAAAGGCCGATGAAGCCGGTGGCTTCCTTGTCCCGCTTCTTCTTATTCTTGTCGTCGTCGTCGGAGGTCGGTGAAGAAGAGCGGTCGGTGTCGGAGCTCTTATCGAGGTCGCTGAGCTGCGCTAGGAAGGCCTTCTCCCGCTTCTTGGCCTTGTACTGGAAGCGCTTCTTGAGCGACTCCTTGTCGAAGCAACCTCCCCGGTCACGACTGCGATGCTTGTGGCGCCGACGCTCCTTGTTGAAGCCTCCCTCGTCGCGGTCGCGTTGGCGGTAGTAGTCGAAGGAGTTGTTCTGGCCACCGCCGGACTTCTTGGGGCAATCGGCGACGAAGTGATTCAGATCGCCACAGTTGTAGCACCCGGGGTTCTTCTTCCTCTGCCTATTGTGGTAGACGCGCTGGAACTTGCTGATCAGGAGGCACAAGTCATCGTCGCCCAGCGTCTCTAGCTGCTCATCTGAAACAGAAGGTAAAGAGGCAAGAGAAAAACCAAGAGCAGAGTTAGCGTTAGAGCCCGATCCACCACCTGAGCCAGTCACAAGAGCGACGCTCTTGGAAGGAGGGGCACCATTGAGCTTGGCTCATGTCTGGTTATCCACCTCCGTGGCCTTGAGCTTGCTGAAAAGCTCGTTCACCGTCAGAGTCTCATAACCAGCAGACTCAATGATGGTGTTCACCTTGAGATCCCACACAGAGCGATCAAGTGCGTAAAGCAACTTAAGGGCCTTCTCGTGCTCTGTGTACTCAAGGGCACCAGCAGATCTGTTCGCATTAACATTGTTCACAATCGACTGAAAACGACTGAACATCAGGTCAATGCTCTCACCCGGCTCCTGTGTGAAGTTCTCGTACTCACGCCGGTGAGTCTCGAATAATCTGGCCTTCACTTGAGGTGTACCCTCGTGGTAGTTCTCAAGACACGTGAAAATTTTTTGGGCTTCCTGAAAACCCTGGACGCGTGAGAACTCTGCACGAGAAACGCCAGCGAACAAGACATTGACGGCCTTGGCGTTAGCCTCGTGCTGGGTCACCTGAAGAGGCGTGGTCCGAACAGCAAGCACCTCGTAAAGGTGGTTCGTGGTAATCTCCCAGACCACGGCTCCCATGCTTTGCAGGAAGGCTCTCATGCGAACCTTCCAGTAGGCATAGTCCTCGCCGGAAAACACCGGGATCTTACCAAGACTCATCATGGTCGCCAAGTGGTTTTCGAACCGGTTAAGGTATTGAAAATCTTAACCAAGCTCTGATACCAATTTAGGGACCGAAACTGGCGACCAGAGGGGGGTGAATGGGAGCCGATCAAAATTTCTCCGAAATTCGAATCGTCAGCCTATGTCCCAAAATCACCGCAAGCCTTCCAACCCAGGTCAGCGAGAATAGCTATGGACCAGCTATCTCGAAGCAGAAGATCCAAGTTGCGCGCGGAAGCAAAGCGAGTGAAACTTCACAAATTGCAGCACAACACACACAGACCGGTCTGACCGGTGTACTGGACCGGTCTGACCGGTTGGGTTGGGAAATTCAAACTGCAGACCGGTCAGACCAGTTGCACAGACCGGTCACACCGGTCTCTCCCAGTCAGCCTGCCAACAAAGCTCCAAATGTCAAATCTCGAGCAAACGAAGTCCAAATCCAACGAAACTTGGAGGAAAGCTTCATAACTACCCCGTGAACATATCCCCAAGGGATCTCACCCAAAAGATTCACGGATCGAGAGAAATCGAGGAAAGATCAAAGAGGATCAGGGTTTTCTCAAGAACACAAAATCGCCAATTCGTGAGAACTCTCGATTCCAGTAGGTTTAGCACACGGCTAGAAGGATTAGAATCGTCACAAAGAGTCCATCAAACCACGAATTCAAGGGTTGATCTCCTCCAAACTAGAAACACACCAAAAGAGGAGAATTAAACCCAAAACACAAGAGAGAAGGGGAGGACGAGACGCTCAGCACACACAAAGTGAATCTCAAACAAATTTCATCCATTAATCACCGTGGAATTCACCTATACAAAGGCTAGAGCCATCCGCCCATCATCCACCCACTAGAATGAAGAGAATAGCTATAATCTAAACTCTTTTTAGCGTTGGAGTCCTTGGCCCTAACCTAGAGCAGAGGCTGGGAGAAGGAAAAACTCAGAGAAAATAAAAGACTCAAGAGACTCACCCACCCATGGGCTGGTGGGGGGTATTTATACCCGGCTGCTGCGGCCAGACCGGTCAGACAGGTCCAGGGGACCGGTCAGACCGGTCGGGTCTGCAGCAGCCCGCTGTACACCCTCGATCGACGGCGGAGCTTCTTTCTTCGACTCGAAGTCTTTGCTTCGATGCCACCACGTCGACGAAGATCCGGTCCGCGGTTTTGGAGGGTCCGCGAAACCCGGGTAGGTGGCCGGTTTTGAGAAAACCGCCAAAACCTCACGTGCGGGAAGATTCCCGCCTCCACGCCGTGGCCTTAGACGCCATTCCCGCCTCGGCCTCCTGACGGCCCTAGACGCCGCCCGACGCCCGTCACCTCCTCGCCCGCGGCGAGGCCCTAGACGCTGTCGACGCCCGTCGCCTCCATCAGTCCCGAGATCGACGCCCATGCCTCCACGACTTGGCGTCTTCAACCGACGTCCGCCTCCTTGGTTTTGTGGCGCAAACCAAGAAACCCGTCTTCCGTCGCCGCTTGCGCCCTCGATCCAGGAGTAGACGCCACAGCTGCCGCCCGGCCTGAGCTCCTCCACGGCAACTCTCCGTCGACACTCGACGCCCGTGTACCTGCAATCCAATGACCAAGCGCACGATCACACCACACGGTTGATAATTCACTCATCACTGGCAGGATAAAGTACTCTCGTTCCTCAGACTGGCCGGAGAGCGAGTGAGTATCAATTGCTTCTGCCCCGGGTTCACGTGCATGGACATACCCGAGGCGCCCCCCGCTCGGAGCCCAGTGGCGACGACAGGGTCTTTGTGAGCGCCGCCGTACTCGGAAGAGACGTGAGAGGATGGAATGGATCGAACCAGCCAACCCTAAGGTTCAAGTGATTTCGAACCAGTAACCTAGAGAAGGAGCCCATTTGGGGCATTTTCATGGGCCGGATCGGTGACCCTCTTCAGAAGCTAAACTTTGGTCAAGATTTAAAAAATTTAGCATATGTATGAGTGCTAATATGTGTTAAACTTAATATTCAACTTTCTCCTCCAAACAAACCGTCAGTCTTAGTGGCGGAAAGTGTGGCATTTACGGTTGGCATATAGAACTATAGAAGAGAAAGCCAGCGTAGAGAATTATCGTACCTTTTTACTGGTCGGTGCTGCACCTACGAAGTGTAGAGAATTATTTCATGAATGCCATGGCTTTGATACGGAGCAAGTAATATCTGAGGCTCGGATTGCTTCGGATTTCAGGGAATAAACCCTCATCCATTCTTTATTAATCGTGGCCCAACCAAATGATGTTGACGTGCATGAAACTGGCCAACTAGTGTCTGTTTGCAGAAAAAAAAAACTGCATGTCGAGATTAAGGTTAAAAAAATCCATTCTTTATTCAAAAAGATTAAGTCAAATCAATACAAACTAACAACTGCCAGAAGAGAATTTCAGGGCGTCCATACGCATTGTGCTAGAAATTCAGTTAAAAAAATTCTCCAGATTCCGTTGGAGTTTTGAATGATTGATGAAACAAGATTGAGCGAAGTGGAAGAGGGAACACGAGAGCAATTAGCACAGCAGTGCAGAATTGCATTTAGCGTGGCATACGTATGCTGGTTCCAACTTCCAAGGGGCCGGCAAAATCAGACATCTAACATCTTCTCCATCCAGTTGTTGGGGAGGTTTTTTCAGAATCGAGAACCTGATCAACTCCTCCTCGTCTTCAAAACGTGGCTCCTTATTCATCGGCGTTTACTCGCTACGTAGGGGCGCCTGCGGAGCTGCGGGATGCAGCGGCGGTGATGGAGGCTCTAACAGATGACCTGCGGCGGCGGATGGACCCATGGAGGGCTATCCGCAATGGAGTATCCTTCTTGGCTGTATCGAAGCTGGGGAGCCATACGAGCCGAGCTACGCAAGGAATGTCAAACTCTGCGAGCCGAGTGAGGATTGGGCGTCCGATCGCTGGAGCAGCCACGTGTTGGCCATCCCGCATGGGTCCTCATAGGCAATTTCTTAGGGACGGTCCCTATATAATTTTTTTCCGGACCGTCCCCAAATTAAATGGGGACTGTCCCCAAATGGCTGAGCATGGGGACCCTCCTCAGATGGCCGACGTGTGGCTACTCTGGTGATCGGATGTCCCCTGCTCGCTTGGCTCGTAGAACTAGGCACTGCTCGCATCACTTGGCTTGCATCACTTGGCTTAGCCCCCAGGCCCCAGCCTTAGCTATAGCCGAGAGTCCTTGAGGCGTCTCCTGGAGCCCATCAGTGTCGCCGCAGTCCGCAGCTCGTTCACTAGATCCTCCATATTCGCCGCTGCAGCTCTGCACCTCGCCCCACGTCCCACACAGCGATGAGTCCAAAGGCATTATTGGCATTTCTTAAGTCGATATCGGGTTTGCGAAGATCTTGGCAACAATCTCAGAATTGCCTATTGGCGGTTCTTAGTGCAATCACTATAAATTAGAGCGCCGAACTTATTCTAGCAACTGCACCCAAAGGGTGCCACTCTCGTGATATAATCTATACGATTACAAATGGATTCACAAGCGCATGGATATTCCGTTGTAGCATTTCGCCCGGAGAGTAAGAGTATCGTCATTTATTTGTTCCCAAAGTATGGCGGCGGCAAAAGTAGTGTACTTAACATTAACCATGATATTGTGTCTCAAGCAATAGGTAAAACTCTAACAGGGCTAAGTCCAGGTAAAGAATAAGCAAAGGTAATGTGACACAGCACACATCCACACTCCAAGAGGAAGGAATAAAAGAGAGAAACGACAAAACAAAGGACTAATCTACCCTACGTCAAGTCAGCTGGAGCTTAGGCTAGGTTAGGTGTCCTAGTTTTTCTATTCAAAGCTAGGGTCATGTTAGGACATGGTTAGGACTACAGGTATCAGGAAAATGGGATCGCGGGGAGAAGGTCCCGCACTGGAGAACGTCCAGTTCCGTTATCTCTTTGCATAAACTTCTACACCGAACCCGAACGTCGGGGAATTCGCTAAGCACAACACAACTATTACACCGGACGGACAGGGCTGTCACCACCTGCCGTCTACCCTAGTCGCACCGTGGAGCACGTCATATCCGAAGAATCCCGCATATCCGAGCACCATGCTCGTGTATGAAGTCACTACTCTAGTGTCCCCGGATCTCCCACCCTTCGGATGGACAAGTAAAATACTAGAGCAAGCCCGAAAGCACAATGAACATCTATCCGTACTCAGATCATCTGGCCTAACCAAGACCTTAGCATAACTCATGAACGAACTAAACATGGATTGATAAAATATCAAGATAGTAAAGCAACCATGGCATATCTCTATATTATGAATATAAGTTTGACAAGATGAATACAAAGCCATACCGAGAGCCGATGATTGCTCAACGACCCCGAGGACGACTTCTCTCTAAAGAAGGACTAGCCTAGCTCCGCTAAGAGAGAGAGAGCATTCTTGGAATGGTGGAATGAAGTGTGTGTGTGTTGAGAGGGGTGGAGGAGAGGTCTATTTATACTACTTGAAGGTCGGTTTCCCACCAACGCACATATGGAAGGTGATCAGGTGTCTTGGGGGTGACTCCGCCTCGAAGTGCACCTAGACGGGAGGCAGGGCAGGTTCGGCCGAACCTGGAGTTCGGCAGACTCCCCCTAGCACCCCTCGTCCTCATCCTCTTCTGGCAAGCTGATAGGTGGGCCTTCGTATCTTTCCTTGTGTGCATTATGCGTGGTGCGCCCGTTTGCTCTGCCAGGTGGACCTTCTTTGTATGTGGGTGACGCCGGATGCGATATTCTGCGTAGTTGTGTGGCGTCTGCTGCGTGTTTTCGTCTTATTCCGCTCTTACTCATCTGAAATGTACAAAACTCAAAAACAACTGTAGAGCAAGGTTAATGATACAGATATGCGAGTAAGACATGTAGTTTTTTTTATTATTGAGTCTAGTTGACGGTCGAATTTGGCACTTAAGCACCATCAACGGGCATGGAGAGGTCACTCGAGCATCTCCTTCATCCCCGTCATCTTGGTAGAAGAGAATTTCAGGTCGTCCATACGCATTGTGCCAGAAATTCAGTTAAAAAATTTCTCCAGATTTCGTTGGAGTTTTGAAGGATTGATGAAACAAGATTGAGCGAAGTGGAAGGGGGAACACGAGAGCAATTAGCACAGCAGTGCAGAATTGCATTTAGCGTGGCATACATATGCTAGTTCCAACTTCCAAGGGGCCGGCAAAATCAGACATCTAACATCTTCTCCATCCAGTTGTTGGGGAGTGTTTTTTTTTTCAGAATCAAGAACCTGATCACTCCTCGTCTTCAAAACGTGGCTCCTCATTCATCGGCGTTTACTCGCTACGTAGGGGCGCCTACGTAGCTGCGGAATGCAGCGGTTGCGATGGAGGCTCTAACAGATGACCTGCGACGGCGGATGGATCCATGGAGAGCTATCTGCCATGGAGTATCCTTCTCGCTGTATCGAAGCCGGGGAGCCATACGAGCCGAGCTATGCAAGGAATGTCAAACTCTGCGAGCCGAGTGAGGATTGGGCGTCCGATCGCTGGAGCAGCCACGTGTCGGCCATCCCGGATGGGTCCTCATAGGCAGTTCTTGGGACAGTCCCCATATAATTTTTTTCCCTGTCAGATTCGCTCCCTTCTTGGTCCACTAGCCCACGCGTCGCCCCACCATTGGCTGTGCCAGATTAGACTGCAGACCCGCGGCCGCCGCGCCACACACACGGCACCGCCGCCTGCTCCGAGCCTCACCCATCCCGTAGGCGGCGGCGGCGGCATCAGCAGCGGAGGAGAAAAGGCCTTCCGGCTGCGGACGCCAGCGGACCAGCCACGCGCCCCCCTCCGATCCGCGAGACGCTTCCCTCCAAATCCCAAAAAAGCACGAACGCGCGGCGCCATGGCGGAGCGCCTCGCCGCCTCCCTCCTCCCAGCGGCCTCCTCCTCCCCGTCGGCCCGCCGCGCCACGGTCGGGGCCGCGGCCGCCGCGTCCTTCCCTTGCTCGTGCCCCGCCCGCGCGGGGCTGCGCCTCCGCTCCTCCTCCCGTGGCCCGGCCCGCTTCTCCAAGGCAGCCGGCCGCGGCGGCGGCGGCGGCGGCGGCGCGCTGCGGGTGGTCCGGTGCATGGCGGCGTCGGACGCGGCGCAGCTCAAGGGCGCGCGGGAGGACATCAGGGAGCTCCTCAAGACCACGTACTGCCACCCGATCATGGTAAATAGAAAACGGACTACCTCTCAAACAATGTGTTGGGGGCGGTTTCACCCCCGCAGGTAAGTTTTTTTAAATAGAAAACAGAGCCGATCTTTCTTCCTTTTATGACTTTGGATGATCAGGGAGCGACGACAAAATAAAGACCATTGGTGCCAAAGCATGCAGGCACAAGTTTTACTTGCTCTGGTTGCTCTATTGATAGTAAACAGAAATATTTAGATGCGGTAACTAACATGTACATTGAAGAAGCTACACTGTCTTTTACAATCGATGCGCCTTTTATCACGTCACATGAAAGGGAAGGTGGCTGCGCTCACTTCGCACTACAAGTAGATCCTTGGCGAGCCTGGGGTTAGCTCATTCTCCTTTGCCCTCAATGATCTCTACGTGGGCAGGAGCAATGCTAGCGCGCACCTGACTGAGGAGTTCACTGTCTCGGAGGCACTGCATGCGGTTCACTCCATGAACCGCTGCAGCGCTCCGGGCCCGGATGGTTTTGGGCCGAGCTTCTATGTTGCCGCATGGGATGCCATCAAGGACGATGTGATGCTATTTCTGCGAGCTTTCCATGATAGGTCGGTTCAGCTTGCCAGGATTAACCGGTCATATATGGTGCTGCTGCCAAAGAAGCCCGGGGCGGTCACGGTCGACGCCTTCCGGCCAATCTGCCTTCAGAATTGCAGTGTCAAGATCGCCGCGAAGCTTCTCCCCACATGCTTGCAGCGGGAAATTGCTGAGCTGATCGATTTGAACCAGACTGTGTTTTTGAAAGGCCGGACAATCGCCGAGAACTTCGTCTATGCTGCTGAAATGCTTCAATTGTGCCACAAACGGAAAATCCCCACACTCGTCCTCAAGCTGGATTTCGCCAAGGCCTTTGATACTGTCAACTGGGACTGCCTCATGCAGATTATGGCCGCCAGGGGGTTCTCATCTCTTTGGTGTTCCTGGGTCCGTATGCTACTTGAGACTTCACACACTGCGGTTTTGGTCAACGGTTGTCCTGGGCCATGGCTCACTTGCAAGAGAGGTCTGCGCCAAGGAGATCCAATGTCTCCCTACCTGTTTCTGCTTGTGGCTGATGTCCTGCAGGCTCTCATTAAACATGAAAACTCCGTGCGCAACCCACTGGATCATGCTGCGGCATGCTCTGTACTGCAGTATGCGGATGATACACTCATTCTTCTAAGAGGGGAGCTTGCTGATGTGCAACACCTGAAACATATACTTTATCAGTTTTCAGCAGCAACCGGCCTCCTCATCAACTATCACAAAAGCACCGCCGTCCCCCTGCACATGGAGGAACAAACTATCCCTCAGTGTATCGCCGTTCTGGGCTGCCGGCAAGAATGTTTCCCACAGACTTATCTCGGTTTGCCGCTGTCGTGTGACAAGCTGAAAATATCTGCTTTTGACCCATACATATGCAAAACTGATCGGTACCTGGCAGGCTGGCAAGCTTCCTTTCTCAACCCAATGGGGAGGACTGTACTGATCAATGCTGTTCTCGATGGTCAGCTGTCCTACATCATGATGGCTGTGTCTTTGCCTCCTGGGGTGATTGCCAAGATTGATAAGCGACGCCGCAGCTTCCTCTGGACTGGGAAGGGGGAAGCCCATGGCTCAAACTGCCTGATTGCCTGGGACCAGGTACGGCAATGTCGAGATCAGGGGGGGCTCGGAATCAAAGATCTAGCTATCCAAAACATTTGCTTGCTTCTGAAACTCTTGCACAAGCTACACGCTGGACAACAGTCTTCCTGGGCCACTTGGGTCCGTCAGCACACATGCCTGGCTTCACTGACTGGTGATCTGCAAGGTGCTCACTGGGATTCCATGCGCAGCCTCTTACCTCTGTACCAGGCCGTTACAACCGTGACTGTGGGGGATGGCCAGTCCACCTCGTTCTGGCATGATATCTGGTTTGAAGATGAGTGTTTCTCTGAACGCTTTCATGTACTGCACAGCCATTGCAAGCGAGACGATCAGTCTGTGGCAGTGATTCTCAATGGCGGCTTCCGCAACCACCTTGTGCCGCGCTTATCTGCTGAAGCTGCGGCTGAACTCACCATGCTGGAAGGCATGATTTCCCAGGTGGCACTCAGTGGTGATCGGGACAAAAGACACTCTCCTTTTGCTGACAATGAAGGAAAACTGCACACAAAGGACTTATATTCTCTACTCAAATGTATGGGCGCCACTGCTAGCTCGCCCACAAGCATTTTCTGGCGCAGCTGCGCACCACCCCGGGTACAATTCTTCGCCTGGCTTCTGGTTCATGAACGGATTCAATGCAAGGCAACTTTGGCTCGTCGGATGATTCTGCCAGATAGCACATGTGAGCTTTGTGGCGACGGCCCTGAGATGGCAGTGCACCTGCTCTTCCATTGTGACTTTGCTGCGAGCTTCTGGAGGGCGCTTGGCTTCGCTGTTCCTACTGATCTTGAAGCCAGACACATCCAACAGCTTCCTCGCCCCTCACATGTGGAAGGTGGCCACTATGACACTTTCATCCTCCTTTGTTGCTGGCAATTATGGAAACGCCGGAATGGAATCGTCTTCCGCCAGGAGACCATGTCGTTACATCAGACCCTGCACGCGTGCAGACGGGAAGCCAAATCATGGAGCTGCCGCCTGCCATGTACTGAGCGATGCTTAGGCGATCATTGGTGTTCCCTCTTTTCTTTGGCAATGTAAAATCCATTTGTAATAACTCTACTCTATCTGGTCATTCAGGGCCACTGTGAGAAATGAAAAATCAGGTGGGGGATCCTCTCCCCCTCCGTTGACCCCTCAAAAAAAAATCGATGCGCCTTTGTTCCATTTAGTGACCATCTTTTCATTATACATTGCAAATCAGTGTTACTCTGTGACATTGTTCTTATTTAAATTGAATTTTACAGAGTCGATTAATGGAAAACTATTGCTGTAGCTGTAGTGAAGTGATGAGTCGTTTACTCAATACATGACCATGCTTGTGCAAGCAGGTTTACCATGGCCAAGTATTCTTCTTAGATTCTAATGCTTTCTACTTGTTCAGGTCCGTCTTGGGTGGCATGATTCTGGTACGTATGACGAGAATATTGAGGAGTGGCCCCAGCGAGGCGGAGCTGATGGAAGCTTAAGGTTTCAACCTGAGTTGAATCATGGAGCCAATGCAGGTTTTTTATCTCATCTTTGGAGTCTACATTTCTTATACTGCTAGGTGAGTAGTAACTTACATATTTGACTTGATCTTTTACAGGTCTGATTAATGCTTTGAAGCTTATCCAACCTATCAAGGACAAATACCCAGGTATCACTTACGCGGATTTGTTCCAATTGGCGAGTGCTACTGCAATTGAGGTCATAGTCCTTTCTCTGCTTAAGTGTCTTGACCACATTCATCAGTGGAGTTTATGTAGTCATATGCATTGTCAACCCCATTATACAGGAAGCTGGTGGCCCAAAAATTCCAATGAAATACGGACGGGTGGATGTCACAGCACCTGAGCAATGTCCACCTGAGGGGAGGCTTCCTGGTCAGTGTTTCCAATGGGTTCTTTATTCTATAGCAATGTCTACCTTTCTGTTTTGTTCAGTACTTAAAATTGACTTATGAGAGGCATTTATCAAGGTATGACTAACTTGTTGCTGATGCCCATGATCTGCAGATGCTGGCCCACGTGATCCTGCTGAACACCTTAGGGAGGTATTCTATAGAATGGGCCTCGATGACAAGGTGTGCCATTCGTATCTTCACTAAACATTCTGTCAGCATTTTTCTAACAATGAGACATGTTCTTGAACTTTCAGAGCATTTGTGTAGGAAATCGTTGCATTGTCTGGAGCACATACACTTGGAAGAGCAAGGCCTGACCGGAGTGGCTGGGGAAAGCCAGAAACAAAATATACTGTATGTTTTACGGTCTATTTGTTTCAGTTTATATCAGAACTTCAGTTTTAGGGAGTTTCTGAGCATGCTCTGTCTCTATGCCATCTATTGTTCTATATTTTGAATACAGATTATAGAATGGACAACCTTTTCTATGTATGCAATATGGAGACTGAGTTATAGTTCCTGTGGTAATTTATTCTTAAAATGTAATGAATGGCTAGAACCTAACAACTTCTCAACTCCCTGTCTCCTTTGTACTAATGTTTAGTGGCAAAACAGAATCAAGATGCAAAATGTTACTTGATAGCTAATGTTTTTCCAACTCCTGATGTTTCAAAATTGAGAAATGAAAATTTCTCTCTTTGTATCCAAAGCTACCGTTTTGCAACTTCAGTTTTAAACGGGGCGAGTTGTGAATCTGATTAGTTTCAAATAACTAGTACTGAGATGCTCCTATTATTGTGTTTTACAGAAGGATGGGCCTGGTGAACCTGGAGGGCAATCATGGACAGTTGAATGGTTGAAGTTTGATAACAGTTACTTCAAGGTGTGTGTTTTTTTTGTCATATTTACAAATCAAATTATTCAATAGAATATCTGATGATTTACTTTAAGCTGTTAACAACACTTCAGGACATGAAGTTTCTGAGCCAGCTCCCATGGAAAGAGCGGGCGGACCAGGATCTTCTAGTTTTGCCCACCGATGCTGCACTATTTGAGGATCCAGCTTTCAAGGTAACCACTTGGGCTCGGTTTGTGACCTGTGAAGATCTTACTTGCATTCCCTGACAATCAATGACACGTTCAGGTGTACGCAGAAAAATATGCAGAGGACCAGGAAGCCTTCTTTAAAGATTATGCTGAAGCTCATGCTAAACTGAGCGACCTTGGTGCAAAGTTTGATCCTCCTGAGGTTGGTGTCACCATGCTGCCACTTCAATCTTCTCCAACCAGTTGCAACTTTAGCAAACAAACAAATGCAGTAGCACGGTTTCAATCTGTAGGCTTGCAATCTGAATAACATATTTAGTTCCTCTAATGTGCATACTCTTTGATTCTGCATCCGCAACCACTAGATCATATCAGTCATATGAAAGGAATATAGATGCGCTGCACTACTATAAGATCTGAAGTAGTCTAATGATGGGAGTTTGAGAGACAGGCCAAGTGGCAACTATCTGGTACCATTTTGATGAAACATGAGTTATTGTGGATGTTTCGGAATGACTTTCCCTTGTTGCTCCAATTCCTGTAGTTGTGTAGAAATATGTAATGCTGGTTAGTGTTCTACTTCATGTTTGTGTTGTAAAATATCCTGTAGGGATTCGCACTGGACGATGACTCGAGCGATGAGCCAGCAGACGAAAAGAAGGAAGAAGCTGCACCAACACCGGAACCGGCAGCTGCAGCAGCACCAACGCCACCACCACCGCCACCAGCAGCTGCAGCACCGCCACTGCCGCCGACACCGACACTGACACCAGAGCCAGAGCCAGCAGCAGTGCCGGCACCAGAACCAGTAGCAGCAGCAGTAGCAACAGCGACAGCGGACGATAACAACGGCGCGCCACCGCAGCCGAAGCCTTTATTTGCTGCCGAATACTCTTACGCAAAGGTAAGCACCTGTCCCCTCGTCTTATTTTGCAATATAGAGGGCAACTTCATGGTAGCTTGACGGGGCATGTCGTCGGCCGGTGGTCTCGCAGAGGGAGCTGTCGGACTCGATGAAGCAGAAGATCCGGGCGGAGTACGAGGGGTTCGGGGGCAGCCCGGACAAGCCCCTGCAGTCCAACTACTTCCTCAACATCATGATCCTCATCGCAGGGCTGGCGTTCCTGACGTCTCTGGTTGGCAACTGAGAACGTTTTGATCCTGATGAACTTTACGAGTGTCCATAGCATATTCTGTGAAGTTTACGTAAACTTTGTAAACAGTTTTTTTTCGAAATTCGGAAAGAGATGTATAGCAAGTGTTCAAGAACCAATAACCTAGCTATCAGCACATATATACAATAAATGGATGGATGTACTTTTGCAGTTTTTAAAATAATGTAAATATTGGAGTTTCTCTTTCCCAAAACTGAATAATTGATGCTGAGATAGGCATGTGAAGTTAACTCATCTTCATTGCAACTCTATAATACATGGCTAATGCGGAGTTTCTTGTGGCATCTGCGAACAAGGTCGGAGATTCCGTTATCTTGATGCATCTTATTCTTTATGTAGCGTTTGGTTGGGCTTTTGCGCGCACCAAATGGTAAACATATCCAATGCAAAAGGAGGCATCAGAAAAATTATTTGTAATCTTTTTTTGTGGTTATTACTATTGTTTGTAAATTTGGACACATGCTCCGCACTCATCAACAATATTGATGAAAACTTTGGTTAATTAGATAATTACTAGAAATATGGCGCGCCTTTGGCGCGCAGTTATGCCACGTTATTTAGCATTTATAATGTAGCATTAGATTTGGAGGATGTAATTGTTACCTTATTTCAGTGCTTTGATGACTATGAAGCTGCTTTTATTGAGTTTGATTATCCTCTACCTTGAGTTATAATCCTAGCAATATATAAGTAATTTAATGTCATCACAAGTACGTGTGTGTTGGCATGTGCATATCCTGCAATTCCCCTTTTCTCATGAAGTGTTTTATACGTATATCCGTCTCCTAGATGTCGTCTTTGTAGCACTTCTCTTCTCTCTGATTAAAATTGGTGGAGGGATGAAGGAAAGTACATAGAGCCATTGTTGTCTGAGTCCCTGCAAGATGCAAGAGAGAGAGAGGGGTGTGCAGCGGGGATCTAGCCAAGAGATTGATGGGGCCTCTTTTCCACTCCTCTTTCTATTTTCTTCTTCTCCCATCTTCTTCCCTAGCTCGCTCCCCTCTTGCTTGTTATAGAGGTTGCAACCAGTAGTGCGGACTGTAGCCCCATCAGTCCCCTACTGGATCCGCCCGCAACATCCCATAGCTTCTACTTCTGCTGCTATATAAGCTTCACGGACTCCTCTGCTTGACTGCTTTCCAATTCCCCCATCCTGATCTCATGCTTCGGTCCACGCACCCGCCTAGCCCACCACTAGCGGCAGCTTGGCGGCGCCGGTGTCTGCTCCGACGCAAGATGGTCGGTTGCGATGCCGGCGCGGTGGGCAGCGGTGCGCCGAGCTGAGTCAAGCTGTTGCAGATCCTCAACATGCGGGTGGTGGGCAACGGCGAGCTAGCGCATGGTGCTGCTGCCCCACGGCTTCGGGATGATTCCGTCGGCGTGGAGCCGCGTGTGCTCCCCTACCTCACCCGCGACCACCGTGTTGTGCTCTACGACCTCGTCCGCGCCGGCAGCGTCAACTTGCGGCACTTCGACTTCCGCCACTATGACACGCTCGACTCCTACCTACATCGACGACCTGCTCGCCATCCTCAACGCGCTCCGCATCCCGCGCTGCACCTTTGTCGGCCACTCCGTCTCCGTCATGATCGGTATCCTCGTATCCATCCGCCAACCCGAGCTCTTCGCCAAGCTTATCCTGACATCCTCATCGGAGGCTACAAACGCTGTTTAGGAATTAGGAGGAGGCATGTCGCTGTGCAGAAGAAAGAAGAAGCGCATTAGCATGGCTTCAAGACGGTAGATCTGGAAGCTTCACCCAGATCCGAGAGAGGACGAGGACACGAATAGTATTTTTTCCTAGGCACATAGTGAATACTCCTAGATCTTTACCGTTAATTTTTATCGTACAGGTAAAATATTTTCGCTGTCGTGGCCCAGTGGTTGAGCTCTAGAGTGGAGAAGAACACGAGCTCTAGAGTGGAGAGATTTGATTATAGCACGTGCAAAACTAGTACTTCTTTAAATAGCCCCTTTTTTGGTTATGCACCTACCAAGCACGGTATGACTTCTCAACTTGATCACAGTATAAGTTGTTGTTGGAGTAACTCCGGACAAAATCACGCCAAGCAAAAAGAAAAAGGAAAAAAAGTAACAAAGCCTGGTGACTTCTCAACTTGATCACGGTATGACTTCTCGAGAGGCAATCACTCGAATCACAATTCTCGGCAGAGTTTTCCCCTAATCTCTGTGTACTACGACTACCTTTCGCGGGGATACGCCACAATACTTGGGATGATTGCAACCCGAAAAGCTGAACTAACAATCGCGCGGTACGGCGCCTCCTCGCGCGCGATCCGACAGCTGCGATAAAGCTGTCTTCAGCCCTACACACATGTGACAACTGATTACCCACATATTCCGCTGTTTCTTTTTTTATTTCTATTTTCCCCCGTTATGTGGTGCAAGTGTTATAATTTCTTTTCCTTTTCAGATTTTCTCTTTTTTTACGTTCTATTTTATGTGCTAAAGTTCTCTTCACAAATATTTTGTAAAAATCGTACTAAAAAGTATATCGAGAATTATACTCATAAGTTGTGAGATGAACTTATGTGTAAAAAATTGTACAAGAAATCTTTCCGATAAAGATAATATCATACAAGTTGTGCTAAAAAATTATCCTCCCCTAATTATCTGAAAAATCTATGCATTAAAATTATATATATCGTGAAAGTTGTGCTAAAATATTTTTCAAAAAGTTGTTAAGAAAGAGTTATATGCAAAAGTTGTATGTATCATAAAGTTATGATGCAAATTTATCTCCTAGAAAACGTGTGTAAAAAATTATACAAAAAAATTGTATTTACAAGTTATATCTTTTAAAAAAAATTACAAAGAAAAATTCTTCCCGAAAAAAAATCTACTATCGATAGGGAATGTCACGGATTCCCAAAATGGAAAGCTTTTGCCGTGTCCGAAATCGTTTGTTACTTTTCCTCCCGGCGCGCGAGCGCTAACTAGCCAGCCCCGGTGCAACCCTGGGCACGAAAAACCGAGAACCGAAGACCGAACCGAAAAAACTGAGAACCGAAGCCGAACCGAACCGAAACCGAAAATTTTGGTTCCATTTCGTCTCGGTTCGGTTCTTAAGCCGGCTAACTAGAAAAAAACCGAATTAATACATTCCAGCCCATTAAATGATTGAGCCCAATAGATGACCTGCTCATCCGAGCCAACCCTTCCTCCCCACGCAGCCCACCCCCACCCCAGTCCCCACCCCCACCCCTAATCCCCACGCCGCCGGAGCCCCTGGCCGCCGCCCCCCACCCCCCTCCCCCGGCGCCCCTGGCCGCCGCCGAGGCACCGACCCCACCCACGGCGCCCCTGGCCGCCGCCGACCCCGCCCCCGGCGCCCGCCGCCGACCCAGCGCCACCCGCCGTCCCGCACGGCTGCATGGCTGGCTGCCAGCCCATCCACCCCACTGGCCGCTGCCGACGCCAACGCCAACGCCCCCGCCGCCAGCCCATCCACCCCGCCGCCTGCCGTCGCCCCAGCACGCCGCCCCCGGAGGAGCTCGCGGCAGCAGGTCTCGCGGATCCCACCTCCTCTCCCAAGATCCCAACGCCAACGGCGCCACCTCCTGCGTCGACCTCCTCTTCCCGGAGCACGCGGATTCGCGCTTGCACGGCTACGGCGGCCACCCTAGGCCCCAGCAGGTGTGTGGCCCGCGCGTGCGTGGCTCGCCGGCACTGCGAGCCCGCGGCGGCCGGGGGCTCCCTCTGCCCGAGATCTAATTTTTTTATTCTGTGAACACTCGGTTCTTTCGGTTAGAACCGGAACCGAAACGAAAGAACCGAAACCGAAATTTGTCGGTTCCTATATCTAAAAAGAACCGATCGGTTCCTATTTTTTTGGAACCGAATTTTCAAAAGAACCGAGGAACCGAACCGATCTGATCGGTTCGATCGGTTAGAACCGAACACCCAGCCTGAGATGATTGCACGTCACGTATAAAGCCTGGTGACTTTGAATACCTCTCAGCCACGTGAAGTTTCTAAAAATAGAATGTACATCTAGCTTGCGTGTAACATGCGTAAACATGCCTAAATGCGGTGGTGCGAGTTAGTACGTAAGTTTAGATATTAAAGCTTATATTTGAAGAGTTGAGGTATAAAAAATAAAAAAAAGAAGACTAAAGGTGCTGGGAGAAATGATAGCCAATCCAGAAACATCCGCGGACCAGAATTTTCATGACAAAGGAAATAAAAAGAAAGTGCTTTCTCACCGAAGTGGGAAAAGGCCCAAGCCAAAAAGCCACCGAGACAAAACAGGCAAGCCGCGAAAAACATGGGCGTGGCTCCCGGCAGTACCCCACGCAAGCATATCCCTCCGAACCCAGGGGGCCCACGTCGACCAAGCACTCCGTGCCAAGTCACCACTCACCAGTCACCACACATTCCCCGGACCCACACCGTTCCTACCCCTCGCTGACACTGGGCCCCGCCCGCCGGAATCACACGAGCCGCGCCCGCGCCCTTCCCCGTCCGGGCCCCCACCGCCGTCTTCGTCTTCGTCTTCCTCCTTCCCCACCACACCAGACCATCTCCCGCCCACCTCACGCGCGGCTCGCGCCTCCTACGCGCTTCCAGAACCAAAACCCTAACCAAGCCTCAGCCCGTAACCCGCGCGGCAAGCCCGCGCCGGCGAGTGATGGGCACGGAGGAGACGCCGCCGTTCGCCGGCGGCGGGGCGGACCGCGGCGCCTTCGCCTTCATCTCCCGGGGGTGGCGCGAGGTGCGGGACTCGGCGACCGCCGACCTGCGGCTCATGCGCGCGCGCGCCGACTCCGTGCGCGCCCGCGCCGACCGCGAGCTCGAGCACCTCCTCGCCTCGGCGTCGGCGCTCGCGGGCCCCGCGCCCCCGCTGCCGCCCGTCGCGGCGGGGGCGCCCATCGCGGAGGTCGAGTTCGTGCAGAGGCGGATCCAGCCCAAGATTCAGGAGCTCCGGAGGCAGTACGCGTCGCGGGCGCCCGACGGCGGGTGGCCGGCCGGCGCCAGCAGCCTCCGCGTCGACCTATCGGGGATCAAGGCCATCCGCAACGCCATTGTGGCCGAGGGGTGGAGGGTCGCGCCGTGGAAGGGGGACCGGGCCGAGGAAGGGAGGAAGGAGTGGGAGGTGGTGAGGATGTTACGGAGCGGGCTCAAGGAGTTCGAGCGCCGGAGCCTGTCGAGCGACATGTTTGCTGGATTCCGTGGCCGCGGCGAGTTCGTGGAGAAATTCAAGTTGAGCTTGGTAATTTTGAACCCCAGCATTCGATACGACGGAATACCCCTAGTACTTGTTTGGGATTTGTACAACCTCTTCTGGAAATTGAAAAATTGTAATGGCCGTACTGAATGCAATAACTCAAAACTGAGGTGTGATTGACAAACATCACTTCAGCAGCAAAATTAGGCACCAGTAGAAAATAAAATCTAAGTAACTTCTGTTTTTTTTTGTGTTGTCTTTAGACATCAACACACTGTTTATGTTGACATTTGTTTTAATATTGTAAGGTATTTGTTTATTTAGTCATCTTAATAAATATATTTAAAAAATAACACTGAAAAATCATCTTGGAATACCTTAGCTTAACAGTCACTTAATCAGCAAGCTCAAAATTTTATTTTCCTAACTATCTTGTTAATCAGAAACTATTTGGTGAATTTTGTGCAGCAATTAGGTTAACAATAAAAAAGCTCTCGAGTTATTGAGTACATTATACATGTTTGAACTGATGTTTGGTGTTAACTAAAGTATAACTGCTTCATATTATCCTTTTCCTCTTTTGCAGAAATCACTGAACAAGGACTATCGGGAATCCAAGGTAATTCCATGAGAAATGCATCTAGAAATATTCTATCCGGTGCAGACAGAGAATGGATACGTAGTCATAATCCAATATGCACAGTTCTATTTAAATTTTGCAAACTGCTAGCTTATACGAGATATACCTTCATTAGTCTGAGGATATAATTTCGCTGAAAGGTAACCTGTTCCAGAGAATAGTGAGGTGACTGAGGTCAGAGGAAGTATTGATGCTTACTAAGCAGTGTTGGCACAATTAGCTTGCGAATATTTTTCGATTTAGATCCCAATGCAGCCAAATGCTATTGTAAATACAATCCTTTCAAATTCATTTACAGTAAGTTCTTTATTTTTTCAGTACAAGTTGAGCTTTTATAAAATCAGACTTTTCTCAGGGATTTTGATTATTAAGTGATAATGCAATTTGTGTTGCTAGTTGATCTGATTGCTTATTGCTCAGAGTGTGTTTTTTTTTCTTTTCTAAAGTGCGTTTTGGAATATGACGCAGGAAGTCCCACCACTGGATCTGACTGAAATTCTGGCATATCTAGTCCGGCAATCTGGGCCATTTTTAGATCAACTTGGCATACGAAGAGGTATAATACATTTTTGTTGGTCTGCACTCTGTGGAGTCGAGGTTCCTGTCGCTGACCATTTTAGTTTTACAACGTTGTGGTGCAGATCTATGTGACAAAGTGGTGCAGATGTTATATAATAAACGAAATGGTCGGCTCATGTATCATCCCCTTTCAGAGGATAGAACTTTAGCTGAGAACATAACTGAGGAGCTTGATCTAAGAATAGCTAGGGTGTTAGAAAGTACTGGCTATCACACAGATGCAGGTTTTTGGAATGACCCTTCCCAATACAAGATCTCGGACAACAGACGGCATGTTGCTGTTGTCACCACAGCAAGTCTTCCATGGATGACAGGGACAGCAATCAATCCATTGTTTCGTGCTGCATATCTAGCAAGGAGTGCAAAGCAAAAAGTGACGTTGGTGGTTCCTTGGCTGTCCAAGTCAGATCAAGAATTGGTTTACCCAAATAACATCACCTTCAGTTCGCCAGAAGAACAAGAAACTTATATAAGGAACTGGCTGCATGAAAGGCTTGGCTTTGAAGCAGATTTTAAGATATCCTTCTACCCTGGCAAGGTAAATACCCAATCTTTTTGGCCCTGTTGTTTATATCCTGAACCCTAGTACTCTGCTTTCCCTGACATCTCCATGGCTCACAAGATGTTATTTCCACAGTTCTCAAAAGAGCGACGCAGCATTATTCCTGCTGGGGATACTTCCCAGTTTATCTTCTCAAAAGAAGCAGATATAGCAATTTTAGAAGAACCTGAGCATCTCAACTGGTATCATCATGGAAAGCGTTGGACTGACAAGTTCAATCATGTCATTGGCGTAGTTCATACAAATTACCTGGAATATATCAAGAGAGAGAAAAATGGTGCTATTCAAGCTTTCCTTGTTAAGCATATCAACAACTGGGTGACTAGAGCATACTGCCACAAGGTATTGTGTTCAGGTCAGTTTTCGTGTTAAAGCCTGTTCGTTAGAGTTCAGCTAATACTGGGTGCATGCAGGTTTTACGTCTTTCTGCTGCAACTCAAGATCTACCACGGTCTGTTGTTTGTAACGTACATGGTGTAAATCCAAAGTTTCTTAATATTGGTGAGAAACTAGCAGCTGAAAGGGAGTGTGGCCAGAAGGTCTTTTCTAAGGGAGCATATTTTCTTGGGAAGATGGTGTGGGCTAAAGGTTATAAAGAACTGATAGATTTATTATCTAAACATAAAAAAGACTTGGAAGGCTTTAAGATTGACGTATATGGAAATGGTGAGGACTCTGAAGCGGTTCAGACTTCTGCTAGAAAATTTGAGTTGAGCATCAATTTTTTCAAGGGAAAGGACCATGCGGATGATTCACTTCATGGGTGAGATTCTATGAATCTACTAAAAGGAATTCACTTTCATCTTTGTCCTGTCCTATGCAGATTGCTGACACCGTTATCTATTTTCTTCTGTTAAATGTTCAGGTATAAGGTTTTCATTAATCCGAGTGTTAGTGATGTGCTATGCACAGCAACAGCTGAGGCTCTTGCTATGGGGAAATTTGTAGTCTGCGCAGATCATCCATCAAATGATTTTTTCAAGCCATTCCCCAACTGCTTAACGTATAAAACTTCAGAGGAGTTTGTTGCTCGTGTCAAAGAGGCCATGGCTAGTGAACCTCAACCTCTGACCCCAGAGCAACGATATAGTTTATCATGGGAGGCGGCGACTGAGAGGTTTATGGAGTACTCAGAGCTGGACAAAGTTCTAAACAATACAAATGGTCACCCTGGACGAGGTGGGAAGATAAACAAAGCAAGAAAGATACCTTTACTTCCTAAGTTGTCAGATGTGGTGGATGGGGGACTGGCATTTGCTCATCACTGCCTGACTGGCAACGAAATCCTCAGATTGGCGACAGGAGCGATTCCTGGCACACGTGACTATGATAAACAACAGTGCATGGATTTGAATCTCCTCCCTCCTCAAGTCCAGCACCCTGTATATGGCTGGTGATGTGTATCATCTCGCATTTAACTAATGTATATAGTTGAATGATGTTTCTCCATAGGTATGTACATATTAAGCGATCTAGTTCCTATGTACTGACCGGAGCATGAACCTTTGTAGAGTCTTGTTAATTGGTAGGGCCAATGAGGAATTTATCTTGTTTTGTCCTCTTTGCCTGTAATTATGTTATTCTTACTCTCCAAATAGGCTAATTTCGTTTTACTACCCTAGAAGGATGTTTCACCATAGATATGTGCATACAAAGTTTTATGTAGTTCCTATACTGACCAATGCCTGTACTTTGATGGAGTCTTGTTAGGGCTGTAATCCTGTAAGGAATGTGGCCTTTTTTTTTTTATTCTCCTATAACATTGTTCAAAAACTGTGTTTAGGTGGGAAAGGAAATAATAAAGTCTAGCTTGCTGTGGCTAGCTGAAGCAACAATGCTGAAAATAAAATATTCAGTAAAAGATAGAAAAGTCACATTATTGATTTAATGTTTCTTCTCAGTACCTTCAATTTCTTATGAAAATTGGAATTTGCTCTATCAAGGAAGTTGAACCACACTTTCAGTACTTGTCATATAATCTGATTACAGTCCTTAATCTTCAAATTTCATCAATCTTATGTAACAAAATTAGTATTAATGTGTAGTTGCAGGGGCTGTGGCTTATTTATCTGTGCTACATTTGATTTTTCCTTTTGTGCTATGCATATGAAAACTGTCCTTCAGAAAAGAAAACTCGTTAGGGTTACGAAAGTAGTGATGGGTCGGTACATCCCGCCTGTTATCTATTTCAATTTGTACAAAAAGAGACGAAGACATGAAAGTTGTAGAACTGAAATAGATCCAAGGTTCCTCACTGGCAGTGATGAATTTTTCTTGATTGTTGATTTGTGATAGTCTAGGAAGGTGATGTACAGTGTTCATCTTGCACAGTGTTCATCTTGCACAGTGTTCATCGATGTGTCCGGAGTATCGCCCATCTCTTTCAGCAGTACCCAGTAGCAAGAGCTTGTCGTAGAAGTTGCAATACATAGGCATTGTATCTAGGCTGCAAAAATTTGTTTCCCCAGACCCTTTCGAGAAGGTCCCAGTAGAGGTGGCTGGAAAGCCTTACTACCCTGTGTTGAAATTGGTTTTTGGTTTACCTGTAACATTCCTTTGAGGTGCAGTTTCCTGAGGTTGATGGTTCCAGCACAAAATACACGGGTCCTTAATCCTTATAGTTGGAGATGGGAACCTGCGTAATAACATGGGCAGCTTGTGCTCCAAAGATTAGTTCTATTCTGTGTGTGTCCCATTGCATAGTGTTTGGGAGCCATAGGCCCGCAACAATGTCTAGCAGGTGTCACCTTCTTGAACCCTAGATCACCAGAACCGTCCCATGATTTTAACAAGGAATTTATTTGTGAAGTGGAAATGGGACATGTATTAGACAGGGACAGATCGAAGAACATATTTGATGCAGGCAAGTCAGCCAGCATGGTCCAGTTTATTTTCCTTGACTGGTCAGTTTCGTTTTGAAAATTTATGGTATATAAACCCATAGGTGTTTCTTTTGGTCTCTTCGATTAATGAGCAGGGATGTCCTAGATGAATGGTTGTTGACTGTAAGTCCTTCGAAGGTTAAGTCTAGTGTTTTGGTCGATATTTCTCTGAAAAGGATGGAAGAATTGTTCCAGTTTGGGGTTTGTGCTGAGAGATTGCAGAAATCCTGCAAGATTTGACAGATGACGGTAACTTCTTGGATATCAGCCTTTCTTCAAATGATTAAGTCATCAGAAAACATCAGTGAGCGAATAGGATAATTGGGGTCTATAATGATACCAGAAATGATCGTCATGCAGGTCATGCCTGAGGCAGATGGACAGTTTCATTTATAATTATGAACCGACCCGATGACAAAAAAGGTGTGGCAAGTATGGACAACTTTCATTTGTCGAGTACGGATAACTTTTTTCTCTATTGGTGTTTTGTCCAATCTGGACTTTCATCTTCTTTTTTAATCGGCAGCTCTCCTGCTTGGTTTGTTTTTTTAAAAAAAAAGTATGGACAACTTTGTCGTATTCTCCTTTGGGAAGCGAACTGTCCATGGATTCGCCGTTTTCAATAAGGTAGCGATGACTAAAATGATATGGCAAGAGCGCACAACCTTGTCGTATTCCCCTTTGGGAAGCGAAGCCTCCATTGGTTGGCCATCAATAAAGATAGATAACGCGTGGGAAGCGAAGCCTTCATTGGTTGGCCATCAAATGAACATGAAACCCCTAACGTTGCAGATCCCTGCTGCCCTGCACTACGAAGGTCCATTCTATGCGATCAAATGCCTTAGATAGGTTAAGTTTGAGCATGAACCCTTTACATTTCCAGGAAGGGAGTCGGAATGAACTATTTCTTGGGCTATAATGATGTTGTTAGGGACATGTCTACCCTGAACAAAAGCATACCAGGAGTGGTGTATACTATGTGGTTGGGTAGATGACATTTGATTTTTTGGGATGAGAACAATGACAGTTTCAATAATGAGACCAGGGAGCTCGATCACCTGTGTTGTAGATTTGGTGACGATTAGTTCAATAACATCCTGTTTGATCCATTCCCATACTGATCTGTAGAAGGGCACTTTTAGTCCATCGGGTTCTAGTGATGCATCTCTCCTCATCTGTCGACTGTCGTAGTAGATTGTGCAATTCCTAGCAGAGTGTGCAATTCCCTGTTGGATGGAGGAAATTTATGGTTTGTTTTTTTGAAATGTGAATCTATTTGTTTCCTTAGCAATTTGGCATCAGTGGTTGGCAGTGCATAGCTAACTAATTGCTCAGTCAAATTTGCATGCTTTGCGCTGTTGCCGAATAAGTGACAGTCGATATATATGGTTATGACCTAAGTTCTGTCCTAAAAAGGGAAAGTTTGTACGTTTTCCTGGATAACTTGGAATTTAGTGGTTGACAGTGCAAAGTTCCACTAACTAATTTCTTCATATGTTGCACATTTTCCACGCTGTCTGCAACTGATGATTGACAATGGAATGCACTGGGATTTGTAGTGGTGCAGCCACTTCATCTTCATAAGGTCTCTTATGAGATTAATATTTGTTATGCTCTGAAGATTTCACACATATCTGTAACTTCAACATCACAGCTTCTCAGCGCTGATTTTCCAGGAGGACAAGGTGGAATTATGTTTCTCTTGGCTCAGCTGTTTCTTTGGTTCTACGCAACACATTGATAATACTCCCTCCGTTCCAAAATGTTGGTCGTTTTGACTTGTCTAGGTCCAGTCAAAACGACCTACATTTTGGAACGGAGCGATAGGTAGCACATTGTTCCTCCCTAATGTTTAGAGAAGAAGATTGTATTTCCTTTTTTTCTGTTGGGAAAAGCTAAGCTCTGATTCTCTGTACAGTTGTGCAGAGGCAGCAATATTTATTCAATTCAGCATCATAATTACTTCTATAAATCAAAGAATTAGCCATTTTCTTTATGCACGACATAGTATCGTACACCATTTATATATACTAGTTATAGTTATAGTTACATGTCCCATTTAGCAGAGGCTCCTGATGCGCATGTTCTCCATACAAAATACTGTACAGAACACCACCGGTCAGGCCCCACTGATGAAGGTCATCTGCTTCTCAGCTAGCTACATTGATGACCACATCCTTCTGAGTGTCTTCAGGGTCCTTGAACTGGGCAGCTCGCGCCAGGTTATCAACAGACTCTGCGATCTTCTTCGTCTGCGTGACCAGTTCCGACAGAAGAGACGCGATCACAGCGACGTGCATCACTTTGGCCAGATCCGCGTCCTGCGACAGTTCGGCCCTGAGGCCTTTCGCCGCTCTGATCGCCGCGGACATGTGAGTCCTGGCCGGGGACGGCGCGGTCATCGTCTGGATCGCCTCCGAGAGCTCCCGGAGCGCCTTGGCGGAGTTCAGGCTCATCTCGCCGCACGCCGTCCGAACCTTCAGGCAGAGCTCCATGTTCGCTTCAGGATACTGCGAGCAGGAAATTAAACAGGATGGTTGGATGGTGAGTGAACATGGTGAACGAATTCGTTCTGTAATCCTTTGATCGCCGAACGGGGCCGGATCATTAGCAGCCACCTACCTGAGATTTTGTGAGGGTGATGATGTAGGAGGCAAGAGCCTGCATCGAGGAAGCGCACTGGCGAGAAAGGGCGCCGAGCTTCTGGTACAGGCCCCATGGGTACCGGAAGTAGAAGTTGCCATGGCCGGGCTCCCACTTGGCAAAGTTGCACTGCAGTTTTGGAGTAAAAAACGGCTGCAATGGATCGTCGCAATCTTTGGATACAGGTGCATTACTGCTCAAGAATCAACATCGTAGTGCATTGCTGCTGCAGTGCTGCTTACCAAAGAGTCCTCGATGGCCTTGGAATTGAGGACGCTCTTGTACACCTGGAGGAAGGGCTTGCTCTCCAGATTCTCGCCTGGAGCGTTCTCCCTGAAGCATTCGGACTCGAGTCCTGCGCACAAGCATGCATACGGCTTTCAGTCTCACAGTCACAGCTCTGAAGTGAGTCTGTTTCGAGTACAGTGTGCTCTGTTTCCCTCTTTAGAAGTTATTAGTCTTAATTATTATGTTGTTACTGAATTTTGCTGCTAGCTGACTTCAATGCAATTCTGCACTGACTTAGCAGTTGGTTTATGGGGTCTGGGTTAAATTTGGCAGAAATTTGGTCAGCTTTTAATTTCTTCCTCGGGCTCGTATATATATTGTTAATGAATTTTGTCCCAATTAAAGTAGTACTGGATTATTAACACTACTAGTATACATCGTTGACATGGAATGCACAGGAATCCGATTCGTACGTTCTGCATATTCTAGTAGCCTTTTTGGATGGATCGGGTGGGATGATCGAGCACTGCACGTACCCTCGAGGAAATCGGCGAGCTTGTCGAGGTTGGCGGCGGCGAGGTTGTGGAGGTCCTCCCCGGCCCAGACCGGGCAGACGAAGATGGCGGTGAAGAGGCAGGTGGCGACGCCGATGGCGATGGTGGAGAAGCGCTGGTGCGCGAGGCGGATGAGCTCCTCGACGCGGTAGCTCGACACGGCCACCAGGCTGAAGGTGAGGATGAAGATGGTGACGCCGTAGTCGTACCGCGCCTTCACCTCCGGGATGAACCGCGAGAACGTCGCCGCCGACGCTGCAACGCCATCGCCATGGCCGGCCATGAGATCGATCGATCGATCAGACGCCTAATTATTAATTAAGCGATCGATGGGCAACTGGGCAATTGGACATACCTAGCAAGAAGACAAAGATGGCCAGCACGACGGGCTCGCCGTGGTTGCCGCAGAGGTAGGCCACCTTGTGCGCCCCGACGGCGATGAACCCGGCGAGCAGCGTCGCGAACGCCCTGTTCAGGCCCTTGATCAGCGTCCCACCTGCCGCACGCAGCACCGCAAACATTGCAGCGTAAGTGAAGCTTGGCAGCTTGCAAGCAGCAAGCTAGTGTGAATTGAACGAACGATTGGTAGGTAGGTTGTACGGCACGATGCACGTACGTACGACGTACGGCGGTACTTGTTGCCCGTGACTGACGATGATGCATTCATGATGAATTTTTTTGTCATCTACAAACCGCCACGTGCGTGCAGCCGTGCACAGGAGGATGGCCGCTTGTGCGCAATAATAACTCATCAACTCACCGACGGTGTACTCCATGACGACGACGACGGTGAGCACGGCCCACATGGTGGAGACGCCCCAGTTGTTGAAGATGGGGCGCACGTAGTAGAGCACGGACACCAGCGTGAGCGCCAGCCCCACCTTGAGCGAGTGCGCCACCCGCCGCGGGTCGTCCCGCGCGATCTTGCCCAGCTTCGCCCCGAACGCGGCGACCGCGCCCCGGACCTTGCCCGCCGCCGACACCAGCCCCGCCCCGCACCTCGCGCTCTCGCCGCCGGCGCCGCTCACCACCTGCTGGTGAACCTCCATGACTTAGAGAGCTAGCTCGGTGATGAATCGGCAAGGGTAGCAGCCAGTGCAATGTGGGTGCCGGCCCGGGGGATGGAGGTGGGGTGGCTTATATAAGCGGACGGAGCCGGGGAGGAGGACAGGGACAGCGCCAGGCGGCGGCGGCGCGGCAGCTTGGGGATATAATGGGATACCGGAATGCGGCGGACAGAGAGGATAGTGGAGACAAAAGCATACGCCTGCAGCCTGCTGCCGTGCACGCAGGCCTTTCTGCTGTGAATGCGACTCGCGGCGATACTGCTGGTGCCCTTTTCAACTGGTCGCCGGTGGTTTGCTGCCTCTCCGTTTCCTGCTCGATCGATCGATCCACTGCTTGAACAAGTCGATCGAATGAAGAGGCCAGTGATCCGATGAGGAGAGATCGATGTGTGCAGCTAGCAATCTAGATTCTCCATGGAATGATCTAGATAGTTTGGTCGACGGCTATCGCCATTAGCAGTGCCATTCAGTTTCCCCACTGCATCATGCTTCTGCTGATTTGTGCTGTTGGCGAGGACTCGCCGGCCGGTGGAGCGTGGCAGCATCGCATAGAACTGGATGGTTCACATGCCTTTTGTTAATCGATCAGTAGTTTAACGCAAATGATGATGATCTCTCGATCTAGTTTTCAAAACAAAAAAAAAGGTCTCGATCTCTGCCTTTTGATCTGTATGTTCGCAGTTGGGACGACATGCACTGTCGGACGACCGAGCAGGTAAAATCCGTCTTGATCTTGGCCTGCTTCATCAGCGGCACGACGACGCAGGCATGAGCGCATCATGCAGGACTGGCCTGGACTGCACCGCTCCTATATACGATCGATGACCCATGCATGATCTGCAGACCAGGCGACATCACACCCCCTCTGACTTTTGACAAAGCGACAAATAAAGGTGGGCGGCGCTAGAGCTTTCTCTCTCTTTCTTTTTTTTCTCTCTAAAAAATGGCGTCGTCTTCTAATATAATAAGCCATTAATTAATTTGGTGCTGTGTAAAGCATTGTAGGCTACTAATAGCTAAGCCGGTGCAACATTAAGAAAAAAAAAGCCCCAAAAGAAAACCGCGTGAGGTGTTGGATTGCTGGGTATCCATGTCTCTATACTGCCAGTACTAGCTATGAGACGTGGCATGGCTTATCAGTCTGCAGCCTAGGACCATTTATTTATCTTTATTTTCTTTGTCACACTTCATAATATATATAATCCCAACAAAATCCTACTCCAAGCACGCACATCTATAACATCTTATCAACAACAACTTGTTCAATGCATTTGGACAAAAAAGAAAATCTAACAATAATCTATCATCTGCAGGCCATCATCCTTCGCCTGAACCCCTTTAGTTTCTTCACCGTTAAGCGGCCGACCGCCACCACCACCCGTGCTCTCTCTTTGCCTCGTGTACGTGTACGTATCCCCTTGCGCCTCCACATCGTCCTGCACTGCTTGCTTGGGCAACCTGTCGCCGTCCAGGTGTAGACTGATCCACCCAGGGTTTCAAGCAAATTCAACGCGCGCGACGGTGACTCTTCTTGTGTGTCTGTCACCGTCTCCGAACCGATCCGTCACTGTACACACAGCTCATAGAGCAGTACAGGGTCTACTGCAGGGTAACACTATCGCTGCCTTTCCTTTTCTTTTTCCTGATGCTGCAAGAATCGCTGCAATGCAAGCGAGCCGAGCTACGACGTTGCCGGGGAATAAATTAAAGCGCAAATAAGCCTTTAGGATTAATTGACATGCACGCACACACTACTGTGACACTGACACACAGGAAGCACAGACAGAGTCCGGAGCTGCTTGCTTTCCGATCGACGACGAGCGGTTCAGGAAGAAGCAGCAGCAGGGCCTTCAATTTTGCTCTCCATTTTATTTATCCGCTTCACCTCTCGTGTCTCCGATCCTCATCCTGTCGTTTTTCGATCGGTCTCATCACGTCCTCGCGATCTTATTGAAGTAGTACGACGAGGGACGAGTTCGATCGTCGTAGCGGCATCGATCCGAGAACAAGCTAAGCACAGGGAGAATCGAACAAGAACGTCAGGGAGGATAGCCGTTCCGTCAGGGTCATCCAGGACACGGCATTTGTGCAACATGCATGGAAGCAGAATAATCCAAGAACATGTGCTGCTAGTATTCTCTCATCAGGAGAGTAGCATTGCGTTGTGTTGCGTTGCATGCAGTCCTGGCCGATGGCCTCCAATCGAGGGCCCCGGCCCCCTGCTAGCAGAGATCTCGCCAAGTGGATGCATGGATGGGCAGTGTCTAAAGCGAAATCATCACCACATCGCGTATTCACCATTCACTCCTAGATAGCTTCCCCCGGCCCCTTTCTTTTCCCCCACATCCCATCCCAAGATTCCAGCAAGTGCGTAGCTAGCTAGATCGCCGAGAAAGTGGCAGCAGATGACAGGCACAGGCCAGCGGATCGACCGGTGATATGCGCACACCGATCGGCGGCATCTGCGAAGCAACGTTTCTGCCTCGCATGTGCATGGGCACAGCTAAGCTGCTGCTAAACCCTAGCTAGTTAGCCAGCGTCGTCGTCCGGCCCTCCTCGACGTGCGATAGTGGAAGTGGAAGAAGCATGGAGAACGACCGTAGTGGAGTGGCCCTTTTGGTGCAGGAAAGGAAGCCTTTTGGACGCTCAGGGCCGGCCCTGGGGCAGTGCGCAAGGTGCGACCGCACCGGGCCTCCGAAAATCAGGGGCCTCCAAAAATTACTATGCTAAGAGATCTGTTAAATCACAAGTTACACTTGTGCTCGAGAGCTAACTCATTTAGGTGCTGAAATGGCCCAGATCATCCAAATATTTGGCATGATCCTCTCCCAGACTTTTATAATTTGTATTGTTGGGTATGATATCTCTATCTAGTTGGATGAATAAAGTAACGAGCTGTTTTGGGATAAAAAAGTTACAAGTGCCATCAAAGCCCAATTGCAGGTTTACATAGATAGTAGGCCTAATAGAGAGGAATCAATTGACAACTCATCCACCATCTACCAATTGCACGCCTTAATGCATCCTTGACTTCCTCGCGAGATGTCACCGCATTCTACAGATCACCGATTCACCGCCTCCTTGTTATACCCAATTGCCAATTTGACTTCTTCTATTTTTATGGTAAATGGGGCCTCCATTTTTTTCTTGCACCGGGCCACCAAAAAGTCAGGGCCGGCCCTGTGGACGCTGCTAGTGCTCGTCTCTGACTTCACCTCGGGATATTGTTGGACCAAGCTAGATCATGCGGTCATGGCGTGCGCTCACCGTACACGCTCTGTCCTGCGACCGAGCTCCGTCCTCGTAGTTGTCGGGGTGGGTCGTTTTCGCCGCAGGATTCTTGTTCCTGTGGCTTGCCTTCCGGTCGACGTCTCTTTCTGCCCGCCATTGCTCGCTCTATTTTTTTTAGATTACATAGTACAACTTAAACATTTACAAGGGAGAACTCTGCACCTTTCGGCATATTAATGTCAATTTATTTTATTCTAGCCTTCGTTCGCTGCACCTTCCAAACTTCGAGTAACTCAAATTTTGTTTGTAGGCGCTGCATGTATGTTGCCATAGGTGGCTTCCATGCATGCAAGTATACCAAGTCAGCTACGTTTTTCTTTTCTCTTCACGTCACCAACCATGTGCACTCTTATCAAGCGCACAATATATATACTCCCTCCATATAGGATTTAGATGTCGTTTTGGACAAGATTTGAGTCAAACATTAGGAATATAAATCATGAATAACTTTTAAGTTATTGAGTTTGGAAAAGTAAAAATTGTATGAATAAATTTGTCTTAAGAAACACTTTCATAAAAATATACATATATCACTTTTCAACAAATATTTTTATAAAAATAAGCAGTTAAAGTTATACTTTGAAGACCGTGTTGCTGTCCTAAACGTCATCTATTTCCTATATGGAAGGAGTATAGCTGCATCAATGGTCCCAAGCTATATATGTTGACTTCCCACCTGCTCCTGCTCTAGGTCCACTGCACTTATAGTTGATTTTAGCGACCTCTTATCATCGTCGATCTCCTTATCATTTTTCTCTTTTTTTCTCACCTATGATGAAATATCGAGAGTCAACGAACCGCCGAATACGACAAGGTCTCCTTTTATAGCTGATTTCCTCACCCTAGCAAAAAAAAGAGAAAATCTAGAATTCGGTTGTAGGCTTGTATCCACCATGGAGGCGGGTGTCCGTTACCTTTCAAACCGGCCAATCGAGGATTTGTAGGGTCAATCTAGTCTCTTGTCGTATGCACTTCCGTACCGGTACACCCAGTCATGTACGTTTTCTCTTCACCACACACCAGCGATACACGCACAAGCCAAATGTACAACATAAATACAGCTTTATCAATATAGTTCCAAGACTTCCAACCCGCTTGATCTCTAGGGCCGCTCTAGTTCTCATTGATTTTAGCAGCTCCTTATCATTGTCTCTTTTTAATTAATTCTATAGCAATAACGCCAAGAGTCACCCATCTACCGAATATGATAGACTCGCCTTTTATAGCCGATCATCCCACCCTTGGGTTGAAACCGCCATGTGACAGGCTCAAGGGAATGAATGGGTCAATAAGGGTTTCATATAATTTTGCCCGTTACATTTCAATAGTATCCATTTGAGCCCCTCCAAATTTTTTGTAGGGTCAATTTAGTCTCATGTATGCCGTGCGCAACTTCTGTGCAAGTGTACCAAGCCAGCTGTGTTTTCTCTTCAATGCATCAACCACAAGCATGCATGCCAAGTGCACAACACACATATAGCTGAAAGGATAACCCCAAGATGTGTTGACTTCCCACCCGCTCGATATATAGGGTGGTAGGGCCACACTAGCTTTAATTTGATTGATTTTAGCAGCATCGTGTCGATCGGGGGCGAAGCCAGACGATTGTGCCACCGGGGTCGGCTCCATTAGGACGTCGGGGTCGAATGCAGAGATCTACAGTAGTTTACGTGGAGTTTCACAGATGATTGTGGCTGCCATGGGAGCTAGGGGTTCCAAGAGAACGGATGGGTTGCATCTTTGACAAATGGTACAAAACTAGGGCAAAAGACGTATGCATTGTGTGTGCTTGCATTGTTAGGTTAGGTCAGACTACAGTAGTGCCTTTAATTTGTAAATAAACTAATAAGCAAATGCGGCGTTGCATCCCGGTAAACGATCTACAGGTAGAGGCCCATATATAGGAATAATCTAGCTAGCTAGATATGCCACGACTGTTTCATCTCCAAAAAAAAAAAGATGCCATGACTGTTGGCCTGCTTTTCTCCTCGGCAAGAGCCAAGAGAAGTAGAGAACAGCTCGCTGGATCGGCGCCGGCCGCCGAGTGTTGCTGACAGATTATTCTCGCGTCGATGAGGAATCCGCTGCTGTTGCGTGTCCGGCTGGTCCTCGCAGCCGCGCACTAGCAATGCAACCAGATCGACCGGGACCGTACCGTGCATGGTACGGAAGGCCCGTACTTTGGCCGAGGAAAATTTAAAGGAGAGGCGCCGCCGCGCCGACAGGAACGTGTGGCTCGTGGTACGGAACGGAAGGGTGGATGAGAGTCCAACACCAACTCGAGCACCAACTCCCTCCCTCCGGGGCTCCGGCCGACCCCTCGATCTGTCCCTATCTCTCATCTCGTCGTCGTCATCACCAGGTGGTTGGATTATTGGAGCTCTGTGACGGACATGGGGCCGGTTTCGCGTTCGAATTTGTTTATCGCGAGCAACTCAGTCAGCCACAGGTCGCCAGATCATGCATGCCGATGCGTTGCTGTTCCTTTTCTCTCTGGAATCTGAGCAAGACCCTTGGAAAGGACCAGCCTGTACGTGGAGCACAACGCGACGAACGACAGTCTCTGTGAGCCGTAGGCGTCAAGTCCGGCGGCGTCCTTGATCGCCTACGTTCAGCTTCAGAGATGCCATATGCTTCTTCAGTGCGATCGCGGCGGAGTATGGAGTATCTGCTTGCTGTTCTGCTATGGCTGAGATCTATACTGTCCGATCCTGATGGCAGCGGGCTCCGCGCCGGAAAAAAAATCCAATCCAATCCATGGCGGTGCGTCCCCACGCCGGCGTCGCGTGGGCATCCGCCGCGTTGCGGTCACAAAGTACGTACAGGTACAGCCCTCATCTGCTGTGGCCGCCGGCATGACGTTGACTTGGGCGGCCTAGAGGTTGCTCGAGAGGTGTCCCCGCCGCCGCATGCCGTGCCGTCTTCCCCGACGCCGGCGAGCACGGAACTCCGGCCTTCGGAGAGACGTGATTGCAGCCCGGTGCGCAGCGTGCCCCGGCCCTTACCCACTGACCCGCGCTGGTCACTTCTTCATTTTTCCGCGGGCCGCATATATGACCAAAAGGGCGGCGACAGTTTTCTCATGTTTGGGCTGGCGCTATACATCATCATCTTCAGGCCCGCTAAGTAGCAAATATTATTTTCCTTACCTTTATTTTATCGCAGCTAAGGCGTGGCTCGATTTTCCGACTGGCCCAGTAAAGAAAAAAAATTAAATAATAATATCTTTTATAATTATCTTTTATTTTATTGCATCCATCCTAAATTTAGCAACTTTTTGACTTGATCAAAGTCAAATATTTTTATTATTGAATAATAGTATCTTTAAAAATAATTAATTTTAAAAAGAAAATATTACATTTATGATAGTTTGTTTCATTTTGAATCAAACAATATCCTTTTTATGTTGCAATCTTTATGATTTTTGTACTATCCAGAGTCAAAGTTTAAAATTTGACTTGGAAAAAAGTCTAAAAATAGCTGTATTCTGAAACAGAGGGAGTACCCTTTTAGCCAAAGCATGAAGTCGTCTTGCATAAAAAATGCATTGAAGTATTTTTCTAACCTAGGCCTAAGTATTCTGGAAGGTCCTGCCCAAGCTTAAGGAAAGGGCTTCACTAAACAGATACCCATTAAAAGAAAATGATGGTATTTCAGTTTTCAATTAAGTTAAGCTTAATCTCGACCAAATTTATTGATTAAAACGTACAATACTGAATAAATGCACAATAGAGAGTTGTAACCGATGTGTAATGTGAAATATTGTTGGATTTAAAGACCATGGTCGCCGGGTAATTGGGTCGCCACATTTTTTGCTTTTTAACCCTTCTTATAAAAAATTTCACAAATAGATCTCTAGAGAAACGAATTGCGTTTTGAACCAAGAGGTCGACGCCATAACTCATGGCGCCGAGGTATAACATCTCGACGCCGAGATATTTGCTGCCGTGCTGAGCTGGCGCCAACGTGGCAGTTAGCTCGGCGTCATAAGCTATAGCGCTGATGGGCCTGCTGTATTCTATGCTGACTGCCCCCTTACATGCCGCTCACTGGGTGGGTGCGGGCGCATGAGCCGAAGGGGGCGCGGGAAACGCAACATAGCTGTACACCTAGGGAGTAGATAAATATCTTTTCTTTTTATCGTTGATTGCAGCTGATGAATCGATGCAAAGATATGCATCGACTCTTCTCTTTCCTATATGATTCAAGGTGCTTGAACCCTAACTCTAACTATATGATTCGACTCCTCTAACTACGGACGATGTACCGGTTTGCTTTTCTCAGTGGAGAAGCCTAAACCCTGAGAAGCCTGACGCACAGGCACAGCACAAGCGGCGTGCAGGTCTAGACCGGCCTCCTCGATTGCGTCAGACCTCGAACCCTGTGCTGCTTTGTTTTAAACTCGCGCTGTGGGATCGAATTACTGGAAACAGGAGCCCCGGAACCTAGGTTGTGCTGTGGGCGCGTGAAACGAAGCTTCGCGTTTAAGGCCATGTTTAGTTGAGGGACTTTTTCATAAGTCTTTGGAATTTCTGGGACTAAAAATTCAAACAGGGAGAATTATTTTGGGCTAAAAGTCTGTTGGAGGTTAAAACTGTAGAAGTCCCTCAAGATGAGCTTTTTAGAACTTTTAGACTCCGATTCCACCCTGCCCCTGCCTCTGCCCCTGGGTCCACATGTGACCCCTACCCTTGCCCCTGGGTCCACACCCACCGCTCCCCCGTGACCCTCTCCTGGCGGCTTCCCCCTGCCCCCCTCCCGATCCATGCCGCCGGCAGCGCCGCCTGCGCTGCGCGCCCGCCCGCAGCGCTGCCCGCGCAAGCCACCCGCCGTCGCCCCCGCTGTACCCGGTTGTGCCGGCGGCCGTGCTCGGCTGGGTGCATGCTTGCATGGCCCAGGGAGGGTTCGGCCGCCCGCAGATCCCGCACGGAGCTCGTTCCAGGTGCATGCATGCAAGGGGTATTTGGGTTCTTTTATCACTGTAATTATTGATCTCTAGTCCCTTTTAGTCCCTCAACCAAATAAGGAGAAACTTTTTATTTTAGCTCAGGGACTTCAGTTAGCCCTGGGACAGTTGGGAACCAAACATGGTCTAAAGGCATGTACAATGGTGATTAATGCATCATCTTTATCCGGTTAATTGCGATTATTAAGAGTCATTAATTGACGAACCGTAGGGTGCCGTTGTCTCGCGAGACGACGGCCTGGGCTCGTGGCCCGAGCGGAAATCGTCGGCTCGTCGCCCGTTGTATGGGTCATCGGCGACTCAGCGACGAGGAGGCTTGATCCGCTGCTCCCCGGCCCGATTTGGCCGGCAGAAGCGCGCGCAAATCCTCATGTGGTGGCAAACTCCCGCGCACTGGCGCTCTCTCCCCCTTCCAAACACGGCGGAGCAGAGGGAGGTAGCGCCATGGGGTCGGAGCAGCAATCCGCGGCAGTATGCACTGAATACATCTGAAACATCTGGCTTGGGCATCCAATTGTGCTTCTCCTGTTTGGCTTGGGCATCCAATTGTTGTAATGCATCCAATTGTGCTTCTCCTGTTTGTCTTGAGCAGTATGCACTAACCTTCAGTTTTTTTTTATGCGAGTTGTGCATCCAACTGTCTATGTGAGATCCGCATTTGTTGAGGACATGTCAATTTTTTTGTCCACAAAGTGAATGTCCGAACTAGTCTGAGTTTGTCTCTGAATGTCTGAATGTTTGTCTGCACTTTCAGTTTGCCCCAGTTTCAGATTTTCAGCAACTGCTTCTTGTTAAAATGTTTAGTGATGGGAAATTGTTTCAGAAATGTGGTTCATGAACTTGGTCCCATAAATTAATGTCTGCAGAAAACTGAATCTTGTGTGGCCGATGCATACAAGGCATGGGTGGCCGATGCAACAAGCCTTGTATCAAAAAGACCTCAAGTAAACACTGCATGTTACAGATTCTTTTTGATTCAATCATCCATTTGATTTATTTGTATCCACAAATAATTTTTCCATGTATGTCACAAATCAATACACAAAAATTCATTTCACATGTTTGATCACCATGTTTCATGTGCCTAAAAATATATTAAATAGCTTGTAGACAGCCACACAGATACACTATTGTATTGTACAGTTTGTCTGTTCTGTTGACTGCGTGCGCTATTCTAGCCACGTACAGACGACAGCCGTCTAACTATTATAATGCTGACCGCAGCGCCGAGCGTTCCCTGAGCGTTTTTAATCTTTCATCTTGCGGCCTTGGCGACAATTCCCAGGGACAGACAGATGGGAGAGCGTGCTGCGAGTCTAGCGCGTGCGCGCTGTTTTCTCCACCGTTCTGTGAATAAACAAAGCCCTTCTCGCTGGCTCGGAGATACTTCGTTGGAGGAGGCCTAACAGGGGATTCGGTCCCAAACCTCGGCGCCATGGCAGATGGCGTCCAGCTCGGCGCCACCTCGGGCGCCACTAGCTGCGGCGCCGAGGTGGCTGCCACATCGGCACCAGCTCAGTGCAGGGACAAATATCTCGGCGCCGAGATGTGTTATCTCGGCGGGGCGCCGATCTCCTGGGTCTAGAAACACAATTCGTTTTTTAAGGGTCTATTTGTTAAAATCTTTCGTGAAAAGGGTTAAAAAGCAAAAAAAATGCGGAATTGGGTCATACCATACCGCTGCATGCTCTATCAAGAATATGAAAACTTCCCTTGGTTACACCTCCAAATAATTGAAGACTACTACATAATTTTAGCAAACTATACAAGAGATGTTTCTTTTTTGTTTCGGCTTGCAATGGAAGCGAGCTTGGCTGAACCACTGCTCACCGCTACCTAGAATGTCGGATCTGCCCTTATAATACAAATTGCTAGGGTACATTCAAATAATTTACGGTCAGAGAGTTCAGTACATCACATATATGATGTTCCCTGTCATTCGTATGATAAATGTGTGCCTTTATTTTCTAACTCCTAATAACAAAGAACGACGAATAATTCGCCGCAAAAAGAAGATGCAGAACATAATGATTAATAGACTCATATCAAGTCCGTAAAACGATCGCCGGCGTATCAATCCTCTACGTTGACAACCACAGCATGTCCGGTCCTTTCAGTCTTCTCGAAGCGGGCGAGCCGTGCAAGATCTTCAACAGCTTCTGAAATTCTTTCGATCTGAGTAACTATGTCCGAGAGAAGAGACACAATGGCGGCGACGTGCATTGCCTGCAGCAGAGCCGCATCCTCTGACAACTCGGCCATGAAATCACTCGCCGTCGTTGTTCCGATGGCTGCAGGCATGTCGTCGTTGGGCGGAGACGGTGTGGTCATCGTCCTCACCGCCGACGAGAGCTCCCTGAGCGCCCTTGCGGAGCGCGAGCTCATCGCACCGCATGCTGCTCCAACTTTTACACAGAGATCTGGATTGGCTTCAGGAGACTGTAACAAAAAAATAAATGCTGTTGCTGTTGGTGTATCAGAGATGCTTACGTACACTTATGTACACTCATCTCTGTGAATACACGAACGCATGCCTCGATAAAATCAGCAGATACATACTTGAGATTTTTTCAAGGTTACAACATAGGATGCAAAGAGCCTCCATGGAAGAAGCACATTGGCGGCAGAGGACGCCGATCTTCTGGTACTGGCTCCACGGGTGATGGAAGCGGAATTTGCCGTGAACAGGCTCCCACCTGGCGAGAGCGCACTGCAGTGTTCCGACAGACACTAGTATTATTCACTCCGTTTGGCAGTTAGCTCATGCTCCAGTCCAATAGTATTTTCCTCTCACACCATTCCAGCCACCAGCTCCAGCTCCAGCTCCAGCCAGCCCAACAGTATTTTTCTCTCACACCATTCCAGCTCTAGCCTGCCGAACGCAGTAATTTTTTTTGAAGAGAACGGCAAGAGATTTGCCGTAATTTTTATTATGAGAAAAAAAATAAAGATATACAAACACACTTTCAACTCAACAATTCAACTCAACACAACTCGACACAACTGAAAACTTTAAAGAAAACAAAAAGCTCCTTGTAAACACTAGCAAAACTGCTAAACAAAGAAACCACATAACAACTAGGGGGTGGTCAAGAGCTTCTTTTTAGACCGGTGGCTGCTTGATGAAGATGAATGTCTTCTTTGATAAGGTATGCCACATCAACAACTTCTTTCGACTCTTGTTGAAAAATTCGTCGATTGCACTCATTCCAAATATTCCACCAAAAATACATCATGAGGCCATCAAAGGCGGGGTTTTGTTCCTTATTAAAAACTTTTCGGCACATTTTCCACCATCGGTAAACTGTGCTTGTTGAGCTACTGGGCGGCAGTTGTTGAAGATCAAACCATCTGACTACATGTGTCCAAACTGCACTTGTATAAGGGCAATCCTTGCAAAGATGAGCAGGCGTTTCAGGTGCGGAGTTGCACAATTTGCACAATGGATCATGTGGCCATCCTCTTCTCTCTAAATTATCTGCAGTGAGTATCTTACGGTGGAGGAGGATCCATGCAAAGATTTTGCATTTTGGTTCAGCTTTTGCCTTCCAAATTGGGGTGATCGACATTTTTTTTAAAATGGCCCATGAATTGAATGCGGTAAGCGCTGCTTGTGGTGTATTCCCCATTTGTTGTCCATCTCCAAATGATCTCGTCATCAGCACCTTCATCTCGTGGCAACAATCTAATTTCCTGCCAAAGAGTTACAAATTCATGTATCTCCTCGCTAGTCAGGAGGGGGCATACATGTGAAACCCAATTGTTGTTCTGTAGCGCTTTAAGAACTGTCACATTTTTTCTTTTAACCTTCAAGAAAAGACTGGGGGCTATATTTTTCGGGGCTGTCCCATTGATCCAACTTGAGTGCCAAAAACTTGTCTTGTCTCCTCTTCCAACTGTGACTATCGTTGAGGCGTTAAAAAGATCTCTATCCATGTTGTCACAAGGTATGTCCAGTCTTGCCCAAGGACAGACACTAGTATTATCATTGGAACATAGTGTCGATCTGGTGACTTTTGTTTTGTTTGCATATGTGCTTTGATGTTCAACACAAACAGAGACTTACCAATGTGTCCTCTGCTGCCTTGGAATTCAGGACACCCTTGTACACCTGAAGAAAGGCTCTGCCTTCTAGTTTCTCACATGGGTTCTCCTCCCCAAAGCATTCAGACTCCATTCCTGCGTACATGAGTAGCTAGCAGTTGTCAGTCTCCCCGAAACTCCAGAAGAGAGACCAATTTTTTTTCTTCAGTAAATGAGTTCTTCCCACACAATTATTAGCTAGTAGATGATAAATTTCCGGGCCGTACGGTTGGCACCTTCAAGGAACTCCGCCAGGTTGTCGAGGTTGGCGGCGGCGAGGTTGCGGAGGTCCTCGCCGGCCCAGACCGGGAAGACGAAGACGGTGGCGAAGAGGCAGGTGGCGACGCCGACGGCGATGGTGGTGACGCGCTCGTGCGCGAACTCGACGAGGTCCTCCACGCGGTAGCTCGACACGGTCACCAGCGCGAAGGTCAGGATGAAGATGAGCACGCCGTAGTCGTACCTCGCCTTCACCACCGGGACGAACCGCGAGAACGTCGCCGCCGACGCTGCAGATCAATCAAGCCACCATGAACCAAACCATATACGTGCCACATATCATGAAAGAGCGACGACGCAGGCAGATGATGATGGCGAGTCTTGGGTTGATGATCGAGTAGTGTATTCAGTTACCTACTAAGAAGACGAACACGGCGAGCAGCACCGGCTCCCCGTCTTCACCGCAGAGGCGCGCCACCAGGTGCGCCCCGACGGCGAGGGAGCCGGCAGCCAGCGTGGCGAGGACTCGGCACATGCCTTTACTCAGCGTGGCGCCTGTTGCATAACACAAGCAACGCACGCTCACGTCAGGTGATCGAGCTGCACGTCCATGTGCGTGACCTAACATACCGACGGTGAACTCCATGACGAAGACGACGGTGATGACGGTCCAGATGGTGGAGTGTGGAGTCCCCCCAGCCGTTGTACAGCGGCGTGACGAAGTAGAACACGGACACCAGGGTGAGCGCCAGCCCGACCTTGAGCGAGTGCGCCACCCGCCGCGGGTCGTCCCGCGCGATCCTCGCAAGCTTCCCGGCGAGCCCGGCGACCGCGCGCCCGAGCCCGTCGGACGCCGAGCGGAGCCGGTCCCGGCAGCTCGCCAGGAACCCGGCGTTGCTCTCGCCGCCGCCGCCATTGTTGATCTCCTCCGTCGTCTGAGCTGCTGGCTCCATGGCGCCCTCCAAAGCCGTGGACGCTAGGTGGATTCTCGCGTGCAGTGTTGTGCAAATGGGAGGCTACCTACTGCTAGATGTTGATGCAAACGGCTGGCGTTTTATGGTGCTTGGGAATGTCAAGAATAGCTGAAGGCTCCAGATTCAATGGTTAATTAAAAAGTGAAACAAACCAGGTACAGAAACCTAAAATGAAATGTCAGTCTTGCTGTGCTCACACATTTCAAAGTCGACAACATGTACTTCAGAATAGGACGGCGAAAGTTTTGGCAACTCTCCATGACGTGAAGGACAATAGGGACATACTTGCATATATGTATATATTTTTGGAATGCATTCAACAGATTTGGTGTGCACATATTCTTACATGTACGTTTTGCAATCGGCATCCATTTATAGCAACTTTGACGAACTTTCTGTACACGCGCGAAAATTTGTCCTACTGAATTCTTGTTTAATCTGCAAATTAGTCACGTGCCTTTCTTCCGCGTCCTGGCACTAGGGTGGGCGCTAGGTGACGACTACTTGTGCATGAGTAGGGTGCTCCATCTCGATGGAGCTTCTTGTGCACGTCTAGAAGCTGTGCAATGTGTAGCATATAGTAAGCGAGGCACTGTATGTGTGTTCCTGTAACCGGTAGCGAAACAGAAATATTTGAATTCATGATTAGAACGAAATGAGCCGAAACTGAAAGGTATGTAACCGTACCTTCTAGTATATGTGCGGCGGTGGCGTTCAGAGTCCAATATTCAGGTTGCAGCAGCTTTCATATTCTCATGAACTCTGGTTAAAACTGGCAGCACTAGAAACAACTGCTAAGATTGAGCTGGGATGCTCAAAGTCCTTGCTGGCAGGCCAACAAAGTTCACAGTGTTTGGCAGTAGTGGGCTAGTGGCAAATGGATTTCTGTCAAAATCTGCTGGAACAGACATTTCTAAGTTAGAGCCAGTATACTAAGGCACAGGTAGCCACCGAAATAAATGGACACGTAAGCAGAATCCCATGTCGACGAGAGAGAAAACAGGAGAGAGACGCAAACGGGCGACTCACTACTCGCTCGCTCCAAGCACCGTAACCGAGACAAAGCTCACTCTCAACCCCGTTGCATGCGACTCAACCAGGGCGTCCTCCTCTTCCATTGGCTCTCAAGACATGCAAGCATTAATTTTCCTAGTGTAGCGAAAATGGCCTCTCATGCCATATTTCAATATAATATTTTGGCGATTGATGACACACACAACACTTGGACTAATGTGATTGTTAAGATGACTATTCTCAGGCTTTTAGGTTCAAGTGATGACAAAGAGAAGAGAGGCGTAGCAAGGCCCGAAGGGCCACCCCAAAAAGGGGGAGATTGTAAGCATCTAGGCCCTCAAGATATGTTTCGGTGATTAATGACAACCATTATTGTGACTAATGAGTTTGTGCAGCTTAATAGATCATTATCGCTCACTTGGTCATATGTCAAAAGAGGCCCCTCAATTTCGGTCTTTCAAAAAGGCGATCTCGGCTTTTAACTTATATTTGTCAAGGCTAAGGATCTTTCTAGTCCTAAGTGTCACAAGGTTGAGAAGGACACTTAGGTTAGTATAGGTTTTATAGTTTTGTAGTGATCGCACTATTAAGAGGGGTTCATGAGTTAGTAGCTTGATCAAACTTGAGTTGGCCCTAGAAATATTACACACTCACTCAAAAACAGCAAAAGATGGTCAATAGAAGTCAACACAACTCTTGGAAGAAGAAACAATCAAAGTCACATTCGAATCCAAGTCAAAACAGCTGAAAACAAAGAAAATCAGTAGCACCGGTTGAACCGTGCACTAGCATCGGAGCATCCGATGCATGGCGAAAGGACCGATGCCCTGTCGGTCTATCTTCTCTGGATGAAGGCAGATATCAAGTAAAGCACCAGTTGAACCGATGGTCAAGAAGATAAGCACCGGTGCAATGAAAGTCTTTTGTTCCAGAGAGCATGTTTTGATGGATTTCAACATCTCTTCAGCACCGGTTGAACCGACGGTTCAGAATCAAAGCACCGGTGCAATGAAAGTCTTTTGTTCCAGAGAGCATGTTTGGTTGACTCCAATTTCTCTTCAGCACCGGTTGAACCGACGGTTCAGAATCAAAGCACCGGTGCATTGGATGTACTTTGTTCCAGAACGCTTGTTTGAGTTGATCAGCGAACCTCTTCAGCACCGGTTGAACCGATGCCCCTACGGAGCATGCACCGGTGCAATAACGCAAGCGTGGATATTGTGTCAGAACTCCAACGGCTACTTCTTTGACACAGAGAGACCGGTTGAACCGATGCCCATATTTTCTATACCGTCGGTTCTTCCGGTGGTCACGGTTTTTCTGCAGAAAACCTCCAACGGCTATGTGACCTCCTCCACTCTATATAAGGGTACCCCCTGGTTCATTTCAGTTGCCTTTGACACCTTGAAAACCTGAGGCCACCCTTGAGAAGAAGAGATAGAGCTTTGAGCAAAAGAGAGAAGATCTAGTGCTTAGTTTGTGCTTCAACCTTGAAGAACTCATCCATTGCAAGTGTAGCAAGTGTGCTTGAGCTAGGGCCAACTGAGTGTAGGTCAAGTGAAGGCTTAGGAACTTGTTACTCTTGGTGTTTGGCAGCACCTAGACGATCTTGGTGATCGAAGTGTTTCTCGCGGAGCTTGCCAAGGATTGTGGGAGCCCGGAGAAGAAGATTGTACGTGGCTTGAGCTCCACCACGCCGATATGGTAAACGGAGACTCTTAGTGAGCGCCCAAGTCTCGGTGACATGGGAGGTGACAAGACTCTTAGTGAGTGTCACAACGTGGATTAGGGGTGTGTGCCAACACATCGACACCACGGGAAAAATCCGGTTGTCTCTTGCACTCTCTTTCATTTCAAGCACTTACTTTCATGCTTTCTTTCATGTGCTTGACCTTAGAGATCATAGCTTAGCTCTACCTTGCTTAGTTTCATATCTTTGTTAGCTTGTGTAGTTTGCTTTGTTTAGCCGGTTGGTGAATTGAGCCTTACTAGCCTTGCATAGGTTAAGGTTGTTTTATCTATCTTAGAAATTTGAAAAAGGCCCAATTCACCCCCCCTCTTGGTCCATCGATCCTTACAATTGGTATCAGAGCTTGGTCTCACACCTCTTACGAGGATTAGCCAATTTTATTGGTAAAATTATGAGGAAGCTCGTAGGAGACCCGTCGACTTAACCGTCGAGTGAGTATCATGTCCGGGGAAGGGATGAGTACCGATAGGGCTCCGTTTTTCGATGGCACGGGATTTCCACGGTGGAAGGTGCTTATGCAAGCACATCTTCAAGCCCGGGGGCTTGATGTTTGGCGTGTCACCGAAGAAGGCAAGAAAAATGAGAATAAGGCCGAGAGACAATATGATGCCATTGCAAAATCAATTCTTTTGTCTTCTCTATGTGATAGTGTGTTTAATCGTGTCTTTGCAAATGAAAATGCTCATAAGCTATGGAAGCAAATTGTCGAGAATCATGAGGGCACAAAGGATGTTGCCAATCAAAAATATCATATTCTCGGCGATGAGCTTAGTAGCTTTAAGCAACTTCCAAATGAAAATGCTCATGACATGTACTCACGATTAAATACTCTTGTTAATGAAATTAATGCCTTAGGTCTCAATCAAGTCAAAGATGAGGATATTAACCGCAAGATCATCCGAAGCCTTCGCAAGCCCGACTACGACATCATCAACTCACTCTTGCAAAAAGAAGACTTGGTCAAGCTTACACCCAACCAAGTCATCAATCAAATCATTGCCCATGAGTATAGTATGGGAATGACAAAGAAGAAAGAGCAAGAGTCCACCTCCTCTTCAAACAAAAAGAGTCTTGCCGCCAAGCACTCATGCAAGCACCAACCAAGGCGACAAGACTCATCAAGCTCAAGCGAACAAGAAGAAGAGGATGAGGAAGATAGTGATGATGAATCAAGTTCAAGCGATGAAGAATATCCAAGGGCCGTGCTATACCATCACCGCAAGATTGCCGAGCATGTACATAAGCTCTATGAGCTTGGGTACAAAACACTCATTAGAGGGAGTGCGGTTGGGATGGAGAAGATGGCGAAGAAAAAGAACGAGTCAAGAGCTCAAGCTCTCTCCGCCATCCACAAGCCCAAGAAAAGTGGTGAAAGCTCAAGTCACAAGAAAAATTCCAAGAGCTCCACCACCCATCGCCCTCGGAGATTATCACCACCACCCATGTGTCTTATGGCACTAGGTAATAACGATGTAAGTGATGACTCCTCCTCCAATGATGAATCCGATGTTGAAACCAATGAACTTTGTGAGATGATGACACTTCTCCATAATCAACAAGAATATCTCACTAAACAAAATGAAGAAATCAAAACTCTCAAGGCTAAAGAAAAACTTCATGCTTCATTTGTCTCAAGATATGAGAACTTGCTAAACAAATTCAATTTGTTAGACAATGAGCATAAAGAACTTAAAATGAAATATGAGAGTCTTGAATCTAAAAATGAATCATCATCGGATAAATCATTTCCTTGCAATATTCCTTGTGCTATCTCTATTGACAAGGTAGATGCGTCTACCTCTTGTGATCTAACCCCTTGCAATGAGAATGTGATTATAGAAACATGTGATGATCTCATTGCTAAGGAAAATGATGAGCTTAAACAAGAGGTAGAAAGGCTAATGACGGACTTGAGGCGGCTCAATGGAAAGTACACTCAAGAGCAAGTCCAACCTTCTCAAGATAACACCTCCGCGGGCGTGAAGAAGCTTGAGAAGGGAGAAACCATGACTTGCTTCAAATGTCACAAAGAAGGCCACAAGTCCTACCAATGCAAGGAAAAAGAGGGCAAAGCAAAGGGGAAAGAAAATAGCAAGCCCAAAAACTTGAACAAGATCAAGAAGGCTAAGGAGATCAAGAAAAACACATCTCCATACTTGAAGGCATCCTACATGTACACCAAGCCCATCCACAAGATCAAGCAAAAGAGCAACCACTACATACTTGAGAAGAAGAAAAACGGCAAGGTGGTAGCTCATGTCATGGGGTGGAGAACATATGGATGGAACCAACCTTTTTGGGTGCCCAAGGATATTATTCATACCATGGATGGCTCTCAAAAGGTTTGGGTTCCTAAGACTTAGGCACCAAACAAGTGCAACGGGGAATTTGGAGGCTTGACAAGGTTTGGGATGCATAAGTAGGGATGCATCATGCAAAGATGAAGTAAAGCTGAGTTGTGGATTAAAGATTAGTAACCCAAATTCCCCTCCCCTACATATGAGGTAATGAGCAAGGTAAAAGGATAATCTCAAATTTCATTTGATATCCTTCATGCATCATTGTAGCTCAATGCCTCTCTAGGAATGCATAATCTCATCTTTACAATTGGTATTTAGAATTGGTATCTTTTATTTGATATGCTTTCCTAGAAATTTCATATGGTAGGTTGTTTTGGTACTAACTTCTTATCTAGTGCAACCTACATGGGCAAAACACCGTTGCTTCTCCATGACACATATTTTCGAAAGAAAGTACCAAAGTCTACAATCGGTATCAATCCTATTTTTGGTATTCATTTGGTGTCATGTTTTCAAGTTATAGAGTTTGATCCCCATTATGTGAATTACAAGTGCATACATTTGATTAAGTGATTCAAACACTATTGCACACATTTAGGGGGAGCTAACTCTATAGCTTGTGTTTTTGTGACTAACATACTTTCAAAGTGATATTTGGTGTAGTCACACTCCTTTTGTCCATATGGTAATACACTCAATCCTTCGATATCAAGAATAATGCACATTGCAATTAACCCTACATTTGGTATCAATTGATCAAGAAAGGTTGGACAAGGAAAGAAGAAGGCCAAGCCATAACTCCCAAAGATTAAAGAGATCAATGATATAGGGAGGCATGGCTAGGTATAACTCTATCACTAGTGAATTTCTTTTGCTACTAATGCTCCTTGTTGCTAGTGGTTATGAAGCTTTTAGGTGTTTGATGACAAAGGGGGAGAAGTGTACCCTAAAAGCAAGCAAATAGTTTAGAGTAAATGATGCCATTAGCAAGGGGGAGGGATGGAAAATGCAATACAATAGGATGCATGGTGATAGGGGGAGGTACTTAGTCAATATGGGGGAGAAGTGCAATTTGATGATCCCATGGACTAAGGTACAAACAAATTTTTCACTGCTCATATGGTTCAAACCACATACAAGCCATTGGTCAACAAATTCTTTCTACAATTGGTATCAAGGGCTTTTAAAATGAGCATTGAAATGTCATCCAAGCAAGCTAAGTAGTTTCTAACTTTTCAAATTGGTATCAATTTCATATTCTTGCAATTCATCTTGCTTGCTTTGGTTGTGTTGTCATCAATCACCAAAAAGGGGGAGATTGTAGCGAAAATGGCCTCTCATGCCATATTTCAATATAATGTTTTGGCGATTGATGACACACACAACACTTGGACTAATGTGATTGTTAAGATGACTATTCTCAGGCTTTTAGGTTCAAGTGATGACAAAGAGAAGAGAGGCGTAGCAAGGCCCGAAGGGCCACCCCTACGGGGGTTCCGCCCCTCGCGGGTCTCAGGGCAGCGCCCTGAAAGCTCTTCGATTCAGTAGCACCGGAAGAACCGACGCCAGGGCATCGGAGCATCCGGTGGTAGTCGGAAGAACCGACGCCATGATACTTTGGTGCAGAAGAGAATCGAAGCCAAGTCAGCCTATAGGCACCGGTTGAACCGACGGTCCAAAATAGGGCATCGGTGCAATGGCCGTCCTTTGTACCAGAGACGATGTCAAGTACCCAGAAGAAGTTTCTTCAGCACCGGTTCAACCGACGGTGCATCGGTGCATACCACCGGTGTAATGACGTCAGCGTCCAGGAGAAGATTCTTTCAGCACCGGTTGAACCGGTGAGGCATCGGTGCATTGCATCGGTTCAACCGGTGGTCTCTGCGTCAGCTGTCAGGACTTCAACGGCTACTTCATGTTGTGAGTGACCGGATGAACCGACGATACCCCACCAAGAGGCATCGGTTCTTCCGGTGATACGCAGATTTTCAGCTAACCGTTGGAGCAACGGCTACAAGACTTGGTGGCCTATATATACACCTCACCCCGTCCATTTGAAGTGTGCTGGAGTTGCTGAACATCCCAAACACACCCAAGAACATCTCCAACCACCATAGAGCTTCATTGTACATCATATAGGCTTAAGCACACTTGTGAGAGTGCTTAGGGCTTGTAATAGGGATTAGTTCTTGCGAGAGCTCCCTTGAGAGAAGTCTTGCTGCGGCAAGCAACTTGTGATCCGTCGTGTGACCCTCCGTCTTGGTGTGGAGTGGCAACGACACTTTGTGCGGGGGAAGAGGAGGCCCCCTCCTTGGTGGAGAAGCTCCGTAGTGGATTTCGGCCGGGTGACCGAGAGAGACGGTGGCGGTGCACGAGACTCGGTGTCTTGTGGGCACTTGCCTTTGCTTGCCGGCATCGCCATTGGTGGCGTAGTGCAAGACGGTGATCGGAAGAGCCTCGGTGTCTCGTGGACGTAGGCGTTTATGCCGAACCACGTTACATGACCGTGTCTTCTCGGGAGTTTGCATCCCTCTTGCACTTACCTCTTTACTTACCGCATTACGTTTCCGCACTTACTCTACCTTGCATACCTTTACTTTCCTAGTTAGTTTGATTAGGATTAGCTAGGTTGCAAGTCTTTTTAGGGGTAAGTAGAGAGTAGCATAGATAAACCTTAGTCATAACTAGCATGTGTAGGACGTGTTAGGTTTATCTTATGCAATTAGATTGAGCCCTAGGATAGAAAAGCGATTAGCGACCCTATTCACCCCCTCCCCCTCTAGAGTCGGACACCCCGGTGATCCTTACACCTAGCCAACCTCTACGCCATCCTATTATATAGGACGACTTTTTGGAAGGCTTAAAGTGACCTGGCATCCCATTCCGCTCGTGATGGGCGAAACCACTAGCCATGCTCTTAAAGCGCGCCGCCGGACCAGTTACTCCTAAAGAGCATGCCTTCATTATTCGACGAATAATTTGACCCTCGTAAGCTGCATGACCAATCAACATGAGGATATTCCAGATTGGAGAATTACCATCCAAGTTTCTGCAGATATTAAAAGCATCAACAATAATACTACCTATGGCTCCTATCATCACATAGACTCACCAGACGTCGTTTTGTTTGCAGACTGTATTTAGTTAGAAAACTCACCTTTTTAATCACCACCCTATCACTGCTCAAATTTAACACACACACACACACACAAGTGGAGAACTTTTTAAATAGATGCTTTTTACATGGTCAACCGGGGCGAAAAATGTAATTTTCTTGCATGCGAATGAAAGAAAAACCCCCTTGGTGTTTCAACAGCAAAAAAACATGAAAAAACTGCAGATTGATTAAAAAACAGAGTCCTCTTTCTCTATGACGTGCTTACCAATAATCACCAGTTTTAGTTTATTATGTAAACCAAGGATAATATGGACCAACTGAAGCTTCTAAGAGTAGTACAAACTGTTGAATACCAATTGATAGAGGGTTTTTTCACTGTTTGGACCGTATCACCGTCATATCGTCCTAAAAAATAATGTATACAGTGCATTGTGACTTACTCTCATTATACTGGAAATAGGTTTTCCGCCTTCCAGTTTGAATTCCCGCTTTATATATCTACCAAGCTAGGTCTATATTGACCCATTCTGATCCAACACTCAAATAACAATGCAGTCAAATCAAATTTTATAAGATAAAGAAGTAAAAGTACAAGTTGTTCAATGATAATAGTAGCGGTACATCCATGTATATTACAAATTTGAAGTTACTGAAATGCTCGCAACCGTACATATCTAAGATAGTTGAGGTCTCCAATCGTCCACCCTAGAACTTCATCAAAATATATTAGAGCACGAACAAGTGCACTCTCCTCCGCTTCCCAATGGCAGCCACATATAGAACTACAAATATCGAACAATGGAGTGTTAGGTTGACTTGCCTTGCAAAAGGAGAGCTTTGCTTGAAACCTTAAATCTCTTGTAAAATATGGCTCTCCACCCATGTAAGTCAAACCTAAGTTGTCCATGACTTGATTCAGAATAGCCCGAAAGCTAACTGCCGCAATCGTATATTCACCATCAATGAGATCCTGAAAGGTGATAATAACGTTATGAAAGTTGAAAGAATAATGCAACATTACTAAACGTTATGAGATCCTGTAGTCATAATAACATTGCTTTCTCTCGCCTGTAGCTACTTCATTCGAAAATATGAAAAGTCCGACATACCCATGATCCTTAAGCTGCTGTAGGCATGCCTCCACCGCTAGCCTCTCATAAGTTGTCCAAATGGGTGCCTCTACATCCACTGTGGCAATTGAAACCATGGGTATTATCGAGGAGGATGGATCCTCTCTTGGTTCCATCGAGGAGAAATCTATATGTCGAATAGGTACTTGAAACGAAATATGTACTCTTTTGATATCCGGTTGCCGAACAAGCTCGAGGTGAACCACAGGATTAGTGCCACTCAAACCTTCGACAACATCTTTAAACCATCTAACAAGGTTGATAAGCTACATTGTATGTGAGCAAATTTAGAATTTATTGAAGCTGCATTGTATGTGAGCAAAACTATATGAAAATAACAAATGAAACTTAGAATGTTTGGAATTGATCTGCGCGTTGATCACCTGGTGGCAAGGCAATGGCTTGATGGAAATGTATGCCTGGCTGTTGAGCATCACCATCGTCCATAAGCCCACGACCCCTACCACGATCGCCACCACGAAACATCTAACAGTATTCACATTGAGTAAATATGAGTAATGAAATTTGTTGTGTAACAAAAATTCACTAATTCATGTACTTCCATTCACAATGATATGAAAAAAGTTCTAACCCTAATCCCTAACCCTAACAGGGGATGACAATAGGGCCCCACATGTTCTAACACTAACCCTAACCCTAACATGCATGGCTGGCTCGGCGTGGGCAAGGGGAAGGGGAGGGGGAGGAAGGGCAGGGAGCTCACCACGTCGAAGAGGAGGCGGAGGAGCGGCGCCGGAGGTCGGGGCGGAGGCGAATCCGGGGCATCGCCGGCGGAGGAGGAGGCGGCGGCTGATCCGAGCATCGGCGGCAGAGGAGGCAACTTGGCGGATCCGTGCTTCGGCGGCGGAGGAGGCGACTCGGTGGATCCGGGCGTCGGCGAAGGAGGCGGCGGCGGCAGTGGATCCGGGTGTCGGCGGAGGAGGACGAGTGGCGTTGATGGAGGCAGAGGCGGAGGCGGCGGCGCGGACGAGGAGGATGAGGGCACGGAGGAGGAGGTGGCGGCGCGGAGGAGGACGAGGAGGAGGTGCCGGCGGCGGCGGCGAGGAGGAGGACGAGGGGCGTCGGTGGAGGCGGCGGCACAGAGGAGGACGAGTGGCGTCGGTGGAGGCGGCGGCGCAGAGCATGACGAGAGGCGTCAGTGGAGGTGGCGAGGCGGAGGAGGAGGAGGGCATGGAGGAGGAGGTAGCGGCGCGAAGGAGGAGGAGGAGGAGGCGGGATATATAGAATATATTTCTAGGGGCGGGTCAGGGCCCAACAAGCCCCCACAAATCGATTTGTAGGGGCGCGTGGCGGCCCGGCCCGCCCCCGCAAATTTGTTTGTAGGGGCGGGTGGCGGCCCGGCCCGACCCTACAAATATTTTTCCAAATTATTCAGAAAATTAGATTAATGCAAATAAAATAGTAGAACACATGATAAAATTTTAAATTTTTTACCATAGGAATATGGTGATATTTGTAATATAGGAAAAATATCAAAATCATGTATCAGAGCATATAATGAATAAAATTTTTGAAACAACAATGTATACCTATGTCAGACTACTATGTCATACAACTTAAGGCTAACTTTATATTTTCAACACTCTTTAACACTAAACATGTTGAATTATATTTTTCATATTTTTTAATAGTTCTACATGACAGTACATGCTTATGGAAAAAATTGCACGTTGTTTTGAAGTTTTTTGCATCCCCATTTGAAATAAATAATTTTTTGGAATAATTTGGAAAATTGTTTGTAGGGGTGGCTCACCCCCTCAGTCGCCCCTGAAAATGGGTGAGATTTTTAGGGACGGGTGGGGGTGTGAGCCGCCCCTAAAAATGATTGTTTGTAGGGGTGGCTGACCCCCCACCCCACCCTCCCCTAAAAATGGCTCCCATTTTCAAGGGCGGTTGAGGGGGTCAGCCGCCCCTACAAATGTCATATTTAGGGGCGGATCATTTCTACAGTAATGCAGGCATTTTTTATGCCCAATAGAATATAAATTCTGCAAGCGCACAGAATCACCACTGTAGCACTTCACCTTGGAGTATTCCAGGGTATCATATTTTTCCTCAGGGAAGTACTACGATAAAGAGTATTGTAAATCGAATGATAACCGTACTAGCTTAATCAACCGACTAACTAGACGAGGGTAAGCCAGATATAAGGATAAGATAAATGGCCAGTCAATGACCGAGTGACACATGGAGGCTCAACTCTTTAGAGTGGTAGCAGCTGGGAGAACAACGAGTGAGATAAGACACCTGATACACTTCTGAACTATTGAGTTAGCCTCTCTAGATCAGACTAACTATCTAGCTAATCTTCGGGAAAGCAGAGCTTACTTCGGCGGCCTCAGGAAAGGACTCAGACTGGGATGAATCGGGAGTCCAACGACTGTCGGCACTACGGCTATGAAAACATCCGAACATGGTGGACTACGAGGGACGGACAGGGCTGTCACCACCTGCCGCCTACCACAACAGTTCCATGGGGTGGAACACACTTTCTAGCAAACACTAAGCTCAGACACCACGTCTGCACTCGGTGTTAGGATTTCTCTCAAGGTCTTCGAGAGAAATCCCCTTCAACCTAGAGCACTAACTTGAGATACTCTAGTCCGGGCGAGAAAACCCGTAAGATAGAATCCTGACTATTAGAGAGATACTTAGCCTGAACTAATGGATACAAATTCCACGCTCGAGCTGAACACTCAGACTCGAGAAGATAAATGAATGCGGAAAGTAAAGCTGACTCAGAAAAATAGAGAAGATAACTTATATTAATAAAGTCAAAGAAAGATACAAGAGCTATACCAGACTTCCGACGACTCCGGAATCCTGAGCAAGCTCGACTTGACTCTAACTCCCAAACTACAAACCTACTCTAGAAAGTGAAGAGAGAATGAGCTCCAATAGTGTGTGTTACAAGTGATGGATGGGGGTTCTATTTATAGGCTTCCAGGGTCGGTTCCTGGCCAGTAAAACAGTTGGCGTCAGTGGTAAGCGAATGTGGCGGTTGAGCTTAGCTTCCACGCCAAGACCCAGCTTCAAAGGCATCCAAGTGGGGCCGGCCGACCTCCCCTAGGCCGGCCGGCCTGGGGGTGTGGCCATGTGGCTACCGCCTTCTCCTGAACGTTTGTGATCACTTCCTGATGTCGGTGCAGATTGCGTAACTTCAACGCGTGCACGTGCTAGGCCGGCCAGCCTAGGGAAGGCTGGCTGGTATCCCTCTGGCTCTTCTTGGCCCTCTGTTGCACCGATGTTACACGTGTATGCTTCTGATCTTCCTGGGAGGTGGATTGCTGACTGGGACGTGTGTTTGAACTGAGTTGCGGGTCCTTGGATCCTTGTGCAAGCCTTTCGGTCCATTCTATCAAACCGACATCCAATCCATGGCTCAGAGGCATTATGAATGTGTCACATTGCCCCTGGATTGAAGACGAGGCACGGTGTGTAGAGGTGCCAGGCCGGCCGGCCTAGGTGAGGCCGGTCGGCCTGGGTTTGTGCCCAAATTCGACCACTTTTGGTACATGTTCACCTGAAATCACAACTCATCCAAAACTTGTGGAACTTATTAGAATTAAATAGAATATGAATAGAACATAGTGTAAAGCTCAAATTATTCCCGAGAAGTTGACGGTCAGAATGTGAAATAATGACCGTCAACACCCCCCAAGCTTAAACTTTTGCTCGTCCTCGAGCAAAGTTTAAACTGAGGCTCGGTGGATCAGGAGTTGTGTCAAATGTTCACACCCTGCAGGCACCTTATACATAGTATATTACTCATCCCGTATGTACTATGAGTAAGTTGGCTCATACCTATGGTTCTGGAGGATGGGGTGTACTTGTTTTTCATCCCTCGGTCTTGAGCGGTTGAAGGACTGAACAACCTTCACCGGAATATTTTCTTCTGCATGTTCAAGTTCCTAGCTCGGAGTTTTGGAAGATTTTTCAAAAGAAGTTCAGGTTCCCCAATGGTACTCTCGAGTCGCTCAAGGTGTATGATCCTCACAAAGGGTTGGAGTTTTGACCCTTTTTTTCCTACCGCTAAGGCTGATATGTGGAGTTCATGGGTACGAAAGCATTGCATATCTTGGTTACCTGTATTGCCAAGCCGAATGTTTGTCCACGGAGGATTGGAACTTAGCCAAATTCCGTTCTTATGGAGGATGAGATGTTTAGGGGAAAGGAAGGAGATGAACTCACACTTGGTAAGGAATTTGGTCTCTTTATTTGAACTCCATATTTTGCAACTCTTTCAGGAGAGTGGGATTTCTCTTCTTCTATTATTTTCAGCATTTTTTAGAGAAGAATCCCCACTTTCTTTTGCTGATATGATTTTGACATCTTTGGAGTTTCATGATAGGAAGACCTTCAGTGGGATGACTGGGTACACTGTGGAGATTTTGGGTGTATGGTTGCGGGGGGATGATGCCTGGCGAAGGTGGATGCCAACACGCGGAGTGGGTGATTGACAGGCCAGACATTTTGAGGTTAGCAAATAACAGATACGCGAAGGAGAAAGACTGGTAGATGGTAAGTTCCATTTCCTAGGCGGACACACCGTTCGGCAAAGCTCATGATAACACAAAATAACTCATTTTGGTTTATATAACATGAAAGGCTCTGGATGGGTCATTATAACCATGTGGGGAAACCTTTTCCAAGATTTTCTAAAGAACTCCAAGAGGTTCCCTGCTAGAGCAAGCAGTTTTAAATCCAGTTTGGGCTATCTCGAACCCCGCAACAACTTAGACTTCAGAAATTAAACTTATGCCTCCACACAACCAGATTTTAGTGGAACTAAAATGTGCCAACTAGCTCATGTACTAGGCGAGTAAAAAGCTGTAAACGAGGCACATACGGGGCATGAACAGAGCAACTATTCATCATTTCCAAAGCAAGAGCTTACACAGATTTTCACTCATATTTTTATTTAAGCATAGACTTTTTTTATACTTATTTATTTTTTTCTAGGCATGACTGCTGAAAAGACGGTCGGGATGTGGCGACTTACCTGGCGATATGACCCCCCAAACTTCGATGAAGCTCAATTCTCCTCATCGGAGTCCTGCTCTTCCTCGTCGGGGTCCTCTTCCTCGTCCTCATCGTCATTGTCCTCCTGTTCGGGCTGCTGGTACTGCTGGGGCTGATAGTACGGCTGGGACGGGTGATGGTCTAGCCCCAGGTGGAGGAAGATGTTGGAGATGTCGTACTGCATAGATGATGTCAAACCCCAGTTCTGCTGAGTCAACTAGGTATTGTGTGCTAAAGTGCCCTGCATTTGCTGCTGCTGGGTGCCAAGGGTAGCGATCTGGCTCGAGAGGTCGGAGATGGTCCACAGAATTGGGTCCTCGTAGTTGAAGCATGTTGATGCCTAGGGACCCACCTGTGGACCATGAGACGGATGCATACCTGAGGGGTAGTAATGAACTTGATCACCGCCATACCCACTATTGCCGGCCTGGTAAGCGTTCGGGTCGCCATTGGTGTAATAACCATATGCTTCCTCGAAACTCATATTCTGGGTGGAAGGTCTGAGCTGCACAGTATTGGGAGCCGAGAGTACTTGTCGTGATGATCCTACTCTGGCTTGTTGGTCCTGCCGGGTTCTGCTCCTCGTCTGTGGACCTGCAACACTCCGTCGTGCGGGCTCCTTCTTCTCCATCTGCAAGGTTAGGCTCTTCACCGAGTAGAGAGAGAGTCTCGAGCATGGAAGCTCGATCTCCCTATCATACCCGGGGTTACACATAAAGACAGAGTTTTCGGGCCCTTCGCGCATCATGTGCCCTTGCACGAAATGCTCGAGACCGACCTCGTATCTGAACGCCTCAGTCTTTGGCAGCAAGGTGACTTTGGCATTTTCCATCACACCGATGTACCTCGCAATGCGAGTGACCAGAGAGGTCATATCGATGGGCTCTTGCCGGAGATCATCTTCTGCTAGCGAGCGAGCATGGTTCTGACTGGAGAGCAACAGATTTGCTTTGCCATGGCATACAGATACTGCATCTCAAGCAAGCTACAGAGGCAAAGGTCTGCACGAGGGTGCACGACCATGGCCAGCCACTTGGCTAGGAACCTCAGGGTAGGATTATGAATGGAGACTATGCTGTTCTTACTACTCACAGGTTCATTAGAGATTGCGCTCCACCAGGAATTTCGATCATAACGATGTTTATTAGAAAGCTCGTTGGGGTCAAGAATACAACTTTTATGAAAACCCAACGCGATGCTAAAATCTTTTAGCTTCATTTCAAATTGTTCATTGAAGAGACGGAAATAAACTTTAGTTTCGGTACCAGTTTCTTCAATGGCAAGAAAAATAAGAAATTCCATGGTTAAGAGTTGCGAACCTGGCTCAACAATGTCGGCAAAATTCTCCCATCCGATGGAGGTGAGGGCTTGGTTCATGTCCTGCTTGAGTCCCGTCTTTATGAGAAAGCGAGTTTCGAACCTCTTGGCGTGGCCGAAACTCTGCCTCTTCAATAGTTCAAGGGCCTCCCGCTTGTAGTCGTTCTTGACGGCGATCTGCTCGACCATCGTCAGGATTCTGATGCGGAGACGGGGTCTCGGGACTACTGGAGTTTCCTCTTCATCCTGGGATACATTTTTATGGCGACCGGAGTCGACTGACATAGTATCCCGAGAGGAAGATGAACTCTATGAGATTCTTGAGCTCTTCGAGAGCGCCTTCTTGATCTTCTCCTTGGCTCTCCCGATCATGGTTCTTGCAAAATGTTAGCACACACAATACCCGAAGGATATGGCAGATTAGGGAAAAGGTTAGTTGTTCTTGGGGGGCGTTACACCACCACAAACGTTCATCGTTCAGCGTTTCAAGACTTTATTCAAAGGGAAATATTTTGGTATTTTCAGGTTTATGAACTTCACTAAGCACTACAGAATTTTATTTGTTTTTGGTTGAGCTAGCACTTGAGTTCTTCACTTAATTAGCTCAAAAGAGCTTAATTAGGCAAAGGAACTCAAGAAAGGGGGAGGAGATGGATGAGCTCGGGCTGAGGCAAGCAAACCAAAGCTTCAGGTGCATTGAGGAGCATCGCCATCCTCGGGATTTATAGGCGCGCGCAGAGGCCAGGCCGGCCGGCCGGAGGCCGGGCGGCCTCTCAACGGTGGTGAGCGTGCAACGGTGAGGGTCTAGGCCTTAGACCTGCAGGTGCTGGTGCTCCTTTCGGTGGTGACGGGACAGGAACGGAGGAGAGGAGCCGGCCGGCCTCAATGGGGCCGGACGGCCTATGCCCTACACGTTCAGTGCGCATCCTTTGTTCCTTCCTCCATGTGCACGCAATTCTACCCATTCCCTGCTACTCCTGGCCAGATGAAACAAAGTGGGGCCGGCCGGCCTAACTTTTGGCCGAAATTTTTCAAATTTTTTTGTGAAGTTCTTTTGAAAGCAGAGTTTTGAAATTCAAATTTGCTTTGGTTCAAAAACAAATATGCTTATGCAGAGATGAAATGAATTTATGCATGGGAAATTTAAACTATCCTATATGCAATGCGATGATGGATACATACCATGAACCTCATGGCGTGGGCTCGGGTTTTGAGTCCGAAGCGGGACTCTCCATACCTTTGGTTCGTTTGTCATCGCTGGGTGGAGTCCCTGATGATGACACTTTCTTCCGCCGCACCTTCTTGGGTATGGGTGTTGCTTCAACCTCTTTCTTTTCCGATTCCAGAAATTTCTTACGCTGGATCCTTCATCTCGCATTTCTGTAGTTGTGAAGCTTGATTTGCTTCGCCTCCTCTTGAATCCGTAGACTTTCTACGTACTCAATGAGGGCTTCAATAAGTGGGATGGATGGCTTCTCCGGCTCTTTCTCGGATTTCTTTTTCAGGTTAATTGCCTTGACTTGTGAGCATTGTTCGACCTTCGGTTTGAAGGCGAACTTCTCCTTCTGGCCATTGATGTTGAGCTAGATTTCTCCGGCTCCCACATCGATACTCGTGTTTGCTGTGCTCAAGAATGGCCTTCCCAAGATGATTGGCGCCTTGGTGTCGACTTCCATGTCAAGGACGATGAAGTTGACGGGAATTAGGAAATTCCAGATCTTGACCGGAATATTCTCTGCTATTCCCGCGGGGTAGCGAACCGATTGGTCCGCTAGCTGCAAACACATGGCAGTAGGGCAAGCGTATGATGGTTAAGGCAGTCATAAACTACCTTGGGCATGACGCTGACACTTGCTCCCAAGTCGCATAGAGCGTTTGAGAAATATTGGGTCCCGATCGAGCATGTGATGGTCGGGCAGCCTGGGTCCTTCTTCTTCACCAGGAGGGGGTTGAGTATAGCAGCGCTACACTCTTCTGTTAACTGCACGACTTCGGTGGTGGGCAGTGCTCTCTTGTTTCCAAAAATATCTTTGATATACTTGGCATACGTAGGCACCTGCATAGCATCAAGGAGCGGTATATTGACATACAACTTCTTTATTACCTCGACGAACTTGCCGAATTATTCGTCGGCCACTGGCTTCCTTATCCGCTCCGAAAACAGTAAGGCAATTGTGTCGTGGTAATCCCGTGAAGTTCTAGGGGGTTCCACGGGGTCTTTCTGGGCTGCAATTTTGTTGGAGTCGACAGCCTCCTCCTGCACTTCGTCTTCAGTGTCGGTATGGCTAGCGGCTGTGGCTTTCCACTGAATTCCTGCATCCTGTGGGAAAGGTGGCTCCCGTGTGGACTTACCACTATGCGTAGTCACCGCATTAACATTCTCTTTCGAGGGAACTTCCGGTTGCCCGGGCAGTTTTCCCGTGTTAGCATTAGGACATGATGATGCTAGTTGAGCTACTTGCGTTTCTACCATTTTATTTAAGCTCAACTGATTTTTAATAACCGAATTAAAACCCTCTAGTTGTGCGGCCAAAGATTTCGGAATCTTGTTATTAGCAAGAAACTTCTTGCTAATGTTGTCATTTATCTGCTTTTGGCCGTACACTATGTCTTTTAACGAAGGCTGAAAATTGTTATTAAAGTTCATACCTTGCTGTTGACCGAAGGGGAGGTTGGGCTTTGAGTTCCAACCTTGCTGAGGACAGAATCCCGAGTTGGGATTGTTGTTGTTGGTTCCAACAAAGTTCGCATCCTCTTGAGTAAGGGGGCACGAAGTGCCCGAGTGCCCAGTCTCGCCATATGTTTCACATGTCATTCGAGACTCTGAAATCTGATTTACCTCCTTGTGCGGAGATTCCAGTTTCTTCATCAGAAGGTCCATCTTGGCAGCCAGCATGTCGACACTGTCGATCTGATTTACGCCCCTGGGATGGGCCGGCTGCTTTTCACCTCTCCAACTCTGATTGGAGGCTATCTTGTCTATCAGCGTCTTCGCTCCCACAACATTGAGAGAGAGAAAGGAACCACCCGCTGCTATATCTATGTGGTCCTTGGCTTGCTGATTCAGGCCATGGAAGAAGTTCTGAATAATCAGCCATTCTTCTATGCCGTGGTGTGGGCATGCTTCTATGTACTCCTGTAGACGCTCCCAGGCCTCTAGGATAGTCTCATCCGGTAGTTGCTGGATACCGGAGATTCTGTTCCGGAGGGCATTTGTCTTGCCCACCGGGAAGTACTTGGCTAGGAATGAATTTGAACAAGCTTCCCATGTTGTGAAAGCTTCCTTGTTGGAGTAAAACCACGTCTTGGCTTTCCAGAGCAATGTGAATGGGAATAGCCTAAGGCGGACGATATCCATCGTAGTTCCTTTGGGGTTGATGGTGTTACTCACCTTCAGAAAGTTCTGGAGATGGGCGTTGGCATCTTCGGATGCCTTTCCACAGAACGTACTTGCTTGAACCATGTTTACCAGTCCAGTTTTCAGCTCAAAGTCGTCATTGCCAGCTTGGTCTTGGTTCAATCCAGTAGGAATGTGGCTACTGGACGGGGCTGAGAACTAACGAAGAGTCTTCTGAGCCATGGGTGATGAGACTGAAGTGGATGGAGAAGTGATAGGCCAAGTGAGTCTTTTCAGAAGTAGGACGACGCGGCGTCTCACAATTCTCCCAATTCTTTCTGGATTCGGGTTGAAGTTATTTGGTAGGTCGAAACCGGTCATGCACTGCTCTGCATCAATCAAGAGATAGAGAGAGCAATGGTAAGCCCGCTAAGATTAGCGGTGACAAACTAGTAAAGTTCATCAAATTATTTACGATATTTTTAACCAATTGCTTCCCCAGCAACGGTGCCAGAAATGCTTGTTGGCATTTTTTATGTCCAATAGAATATAAATTCTGCAAGCGCACAGAATCACCACTGTAGCACTTCACCTTGGAGTATTCCAGAGTATCGTATTTTTCCTCAGGAGAGCACTATGGTAAAGAGTATTGTAAATCGAATGATAACCGTACTAGCTTAATCAACCGACTAACTAGACGGGGGTAAGCCAGATATAAGGATAAGATAAATGGCCAGTCAATGACCGAGTGACACACAGAGGCTAAACTCCTTAGAGTGGTAGCAGCTGGGAGAACAATTGATAAACTTCTGAACTATTGAGCTAACCTCTCTAGATCAGACTAACTACCTAGCTAATCTTTGGGAAAGCAGAGCTTACTTCGGCGGCCTCAGGGAAGGACTCAGACTGGGATGAGAAGGGAGTCCAATGGCAGTCGTCATTACTGCTATGAAAACACCCGAATGTGGTGGACTATGAGGGACGAACAGGGCTGTCACCACCTACCGCCTACCACAATGGTTCCGTGAGGTGGAACACATTTTCTAGCTAACACTAAGCTCAGACACCACGTCTGCACTCGGTGTTAGAATTTCTCTCGAGGCCTTCGAGAGAAATTCCCCTCAACCTAGAGCACTAACTTGAGATACTCTAGTCCGGGCGAGAAAACCCGTAATATAGAATCCCGACTATTAGAGAGATACTTAGCCTGAACTAAAGGATACAAATTCCGCGCTCGAGTTGAACACTCAGACTCGAGAAGATTAACAAATGCGGAAAGTAAAGCTGACTCAGAAAAGTAGAGAAGATAACTTATATTAATAAAGTCAAAAGAAAGATACAAGAGCTATACCAGACTTCCGACGACTCCGGAATCCCGAGCAAGCTCGACTCGACTCGACTCTAACTCTCAAATTACTAACCTACTCTAGAAAGTAAAGAGAGAATGAGCTCCAATGGTGTGTGTTACAAGTGATGGATGGGGGTTCTATTTATAGGCTTCCAGGGTCGGTTCCTAGCCGGTAAAACAGTTGGCGTCAGTGGTAAGCGAGTGTGGCGGTTGAGCTGAACTTCCACGCCAAGACCCAGCTTCAGAGGCTTCCAAGTGTGGCCGGCCGGCCTCTCCTAGGCCGAGCAGCCTGGGGGTGTGGCCACGTGGCCACCGCCTTCTCCTGGATGTCTGGGATCACTTCCTGGTGTCTGTGCAGATTGCGTAGCTTCAACGCGTGCATGTGCAAGGCCGGCCGGCCTAGGGGAGGCCGGCCGGCCTCCCTCTGGCTCTTCTTGGCCCTCTGTTGCACCGACGTTACACGTGTACGCTTGTGATCTTCCTGGGAGGTGGATTTCTGAAGTGTCCCCTCATGAGAGAAGACTTAAAATTGATACAATATCAGTCCCAGGAGGCTAATAACACTTTTATTACATCAGATGGTCCATCACTGTACAACTCTACGCGGAAGTGGGCAGTGAAGCGCCACTATCGCGAGAATAACAACTAACACCCATACAACGATATTAAATACAAAGAGGGGGTCATCAGAGTCTTGCGCCATACGGAACTTCCTGCGGGTGACCCTATCCATAGGCAAGGTTGAGTGCAGGACGGAACCCCTACTCAACGTCTTCGAGAACAAAGTCTGGATCTTCCTCTGTAAAAATTAAGAATGTGGTGAGTACAAACGTACTCAGCAAGTCCAACCACACCCACGGAGAGGGTATAAATAGAATATAATGCACAAGATAAACCAAGGATAAGGCTAGGGTTTAATTTGCGGAAAGCTAATTTTTTATGCAGTGGTTTATTTGAAAGAAAGGGGTTTTCAAAAGCCATTATCTTGCACTGAGTAGCACGTAGGGTTGATCCACACAGGATTCCAGCTTTAAGTTGCTACCGGACTCCTCATCCGCCATAGCACACGACACAGCTGCCGGACACTTTCCAAAATAACTCACGCCAACCCATCCATTCCCAGAAGAAACACTAGTTGTGTGACCAAACCGTAACTCGCCCAGTACTGTGGGCATGGCTATTCGAATAGATTTTTAACTCTGCAGAGGTGTGCAACTTTACCCACAAGCGGGGTATCACAGCACGATCACCTTAGTGTCGGTGCAGATCCCAACAAAGCCATTACCCACCTTAGCTAGACCTGACTAGCCAACACGGGATCCACCAAGGGGCCATTGACCTATCCCAGAGGTTTTAACCGGGGCATAAGTCACACAGAGCTTATCCCTTCTTCTTGATCACACGTTGCTCTCAGCTCTCCTGATGGCTATTAGACTAACTAGTGGGATTTATGCTAAGCCGTTGCCCATACAACGGTCGAGTGGTTTGCACGATAGTGGAGTTAGGCAAGATGACACACCAACTCGGTCCTTAATTGTGACCAGATGGATATCTCCCTTCCTTGCTCAACCACATAGGTTCGAGCACACCATTCGGCAAATCACACAGAAGTGCCATCCATCCCATCTAAACTCATCTTTCGAAAATTCCACATTTTTCCCTTCCCACACACACACATTCTCTCTTTATAAAACAAGTTGTATCGTGTTTAAGGTCCTAAGCGTTCTAGCAGTTCAGACATTAATCTAGGTGGTCAAGGAATGGTTATAACAAATCAGGGGGTGGCTATCCAACCATGTTTTCAGCAGTCAAAACATATGCAGTTTTGTAAAACAGGCCAATAGGTTGTGTTTATAAAAACTAGGACAAAACATGCATTAAAGGATGGGATTGAACTTGCCGTCTTCAAAGCCTTCCGGGAAGTCCTGATCGAGGTACTGTCCTTCGGGTTCGGGGTCGCGGAACTGGTCCTCGTTTTCTTACTTGCAGTACTGCTCGTCGATGGGTTCTCCCTCGTTCACACCGTAATCTACGACGCACACAAGCAAGCACACAGTCAAGAAAAAGAAATAAAGGTTTTATCGATGAGCTCGAATCGGAAACAATTAAGATATTGGGATAAGAGTAATATTTTTGGGCAAGTTTCTAATGGCATGGCCAAAATTATATTAGAAGTGGCGTGGTAAAGTTTCGGGGCAACCGGAGAATGTTTGGCGCATGAAATGATAGGTTAACGAGGTGTCTAGGGTCTAAACATGGATCCAATGACCTATAAGTAAATAATTTTGGGATGGCGGGGGCTTGTTTATAATATTCAAAAATGTTAGGGTCACTCTTGGAAAGAGCAGGGATCTATTTAGAATTATTTTCATTTAGTGGAAGGGTTTGTTTGCAAAAAGGGAAATAGGAAGGGCCTTTTTTGAAAAAGGGTTATAAAGGGGTGGATTCTTAAATAAAAAGGAAATAGGGAAGGGGGTTTTGGTCATATTTGCCCATCTCCTTCCTCTCTACCACGACCAAAACAGGGGAGGGGGAGAGAGCGGCGCCGGCGGCCCTGGTGGCTCGGCGGCGGCCGCGGGGAGGGGAAAAGGGAGAGGGAGGTCAGGAGGCTCGATTCCCGGCCGTAGCTCGGGCGGAGGTGAAGCAAGGCGGCCTGGCCACGACGTCAAGTGGGCGGCGGTGGCCCTGGGCCGGCACCCTGGAGGTGCGGCGGGAGTCAAGGATGGGGGAAAAGCGAGAGGGGACCGAGAGGGTTCTATCCCCTACCTCGGCTTGGGCTAGGGCGCAGCGAGGGAAGCTGTCCACGGGGGCCGGCGGCGGCGGACGGCGAAGCTCTTGGCGGCAGCGCAGTAGAGCTAGGGAGGAGGCTGGAGGTGGCGGAGGCGAAGGTGGTTGTGGTGGAGGTGGAGCATGACGTGGAGCCTATTTATGGGCGGAGTAAGACGGTGGGGAGGAGGGGCGCCGGTGGTGGCCGGTGGGGCGGCTTTAATGCCGCTCGGTGTCGCGGCGCGGCGGTGCGGCCGGCGAGGTCGGCACAGGGCGACACGATGGCTCGGGCAGGCGGTGCTGTGCTTGACGGCGGGCGGCGCGACGCATGGTTCACGTGGAAGCAGTGCGTGCGCGTGGACGGGAGCAGGGCGTCGGCCGGCGGCGAAGGCGGGCACTGTGCGCGGCTCTGCGAGCTCGAGCGCCAAGGCGGCACAGGCGACGGTACGGCAGCGGCGAACGGTGCGGTGGCGTGGTGCGCGTGCCCCGCACAGGGCGCGCGCGTGGCGCGTGGGCTGGCGACATGGCGAGCGGCGCGGCCGCGTGATGCGCGTGCGCACGTGTGGGCGGGGCGCGCGTCGAGGCAGCGAGGGGGCTCGGCGTGTGCAGTGGCATCGGGCCAGGTGAGCAGAGGCGCGCACACGCGTGCGTGGACGGGAACGGGGGAGCGGCCAGTGGCGGGCCGAGCGGCGCTCGGGAGCGTGCGGCAGAGGAGAGGGAGAAGGAAGGGAGAGGGAGGAAAATGAAAATGAAAAAGAAAAATGGAGAAAAAAGAGAAAAAAGAAAAGGGAGAGAGAGACGGCGGGAATCGCGGCGGCGACCACGGCTGGACGCGCACGCGCGCCGGTCGGGCGTGACGCGCGGGACGAGGAGGAATAGGGAGACGGGACAGCGATTGGATGTCGGGACTGGTTCTTCAGGAGATTGGGAGATCGGGCAGGGAACGATTTTGAATGGACTGAGCTCAACAATGAAAAGAGATTTTGAAATTATTTTTAGCGCGTGATTTGATTTGGTAAATTTTCTTCGGGATGTTACAATTTCTAACTTGAACAGTTGTTTGCACTGAGTTGTGGGTTCTTGGATCCTTGTGCAAGTCTTTCGGTCCATTCGATGAAACCGACATCCAATCCATGGCTCAGAGGCATTGTGAATGTGTCACATTGCCCCTGGATTGAAGACGAGGCATGGTGTGTAGAGGTGCCAGGCCGGCCGGCCTAGGTGAGGCCGGTCGGCCTGGGTTTGTGCCCAAATTCGACCACTTTTGGTACATGTTCACCTAAAATCACAACTCATCAAAAACTTGTGGAACTTATTAGAATTAAGTAGAATATGAATGAAACATAGTGTAAAGCTTAAATTATTTCCGAGAAGTTGACGGTCAGAATGTGAAATAATGGCCGTCAACAAGTACCCGCGTCCCATTTATAGGAACGGGTGACATTTTGGTCCGCCCCTACAAAAAATCGAGACATTGCTACAATCGTTTTTGTAGTAGTGATATTTGCATTTGGCCGAATCCAAATACCGGGTAACACCAATATATATGTCTCCATTTTCCACCCCGAGTATTGTTGTTCCAATTGTATCCGGATCTACATACACTTTGATGTAATCAGTATTTTTTACACCCAATTTAACATATGCTGGGAAAATTTAGTCCGTCGAAACAACCCTCATGCTCTGGGTACAACTTCGATTAATAACTGAAGATTGCATACTTCATTACAAAATCATATTTACTATTTTGGAGAGATATCCCTCTCCTAAAGCATCCATTCAATTTTCTTAGATCCATCCAGCTTTATGTCCCCCAGAGAGATAGGTCTTCCTACATCCACACCAAATTCTATACGCAGAATACCAACCACATCGAAACCAACCATCCAGATCTCTTCCTAGCACCCCAATTTGGGCTTCAACGCGATCAAACGGCCCACATTATTTGGATTATTCAGACTTCAACACATCCCATTCCCGCACCCGCCCCTGCACCGTGCCATGCTTCGGCCCAGGTTCAATTCTCGTCCACGCCCTATTTTCTTTTCTACCAAAAAAAAGTACCTCCGCACAGTTGAGAAAGGGCGACTCCGAGGCGATTCTCGTACCTCCATCGGATCCGCCGGCTTCCTCATCTCCGGTTGCCTCTTTTGGCGCCGGTAGGCTGGGGGAGTTGTGGATCCGGTGGAGGGTGTATATATTCCCTACTACTATACTAGTTTTAGGGTTAGGGTTGGAGTCTTTCTCGAGCTTCTCCGGCGTCATCCATGTCGACAGCGAACGGGTTCTTCAGGTGGTCCGTGGGCAGGAGGTACACAGCGACAACTTCTTATGCAGGAAGTTTGGCTTCGGCGATTTTGTTTTCGTTTCCATCTTCTGCGTCGAGGCTCGAACTTTCTGTGTGCTTCTTTGCGTTGTCTGTGGATTTCTCGTCAATGGCATCGCCTAATCCGTGCTCCACGACTTGGCTGTTGTTCGAAGGAGACTCGATGCTTGTACCGGTGGTGTGTTCACCGGGATTTTGTCCCTCCTAGGAGTTTTTCCTTGGAGGTTAAGTTTCCACTTGCCCCTGTACGCGGGTAGGTGTTCTTGGATCCTCTTTGTGGGATTGCCGCTTGGTGACCGGAGCTTGCCGGTGTTGCGACTGGCGTCTGTTTTCGGTAAAAATGGGATTTGCCTGGCGCGTTCAACGGTCAAACAGTACTTTGTGCTGCTGATGGGCTTCAATTTTGACTCTGTCGAATCGGGAATCGGCTGGAAGCTTCATTCTGGATCTTCTTCATTCCGAGAGATGGAGGAGGACCAGGCTGCGGCAACGAAGGTCGGCGACGGCGAAGGGCACTGGATGCTCCTGTAATGGACGTATATGTAATTTTATTTTCTTTCAGGGGTACCCGGTTAGGGGCTTGATTGTAGGATTTTTGTATCAATAAAAACAAACTCTTTCTCAAAAAAAATAAAAAAAAGTGAGTCTCTCTCTCTCTCTCCCCACTTCCGTAGCTCGCGAGCAACTCCCTACCTCTCCTACCATCTCCTCTCCGCCTCCCCTTGCTTCCTCCACATCCACCGTCACTGTCTGCTCTTCGTGCCTCCCCTCACCATTGGCGGGCAGGCCTCATCAGATCTGGCTAGCGCACTCCGGTTTCCACCTGGATCTGCCCGCGGACGTCGTAGGAGGAGGTGGATCCGTCTATGGGGTTGTTTGGTTCCAGGGACTTTTTTAAGTCCCTAGAACTTTTTAGTATTTAGAAGTATTAAATAAATGTTAATTATAAAACTAACTGCAGAACCTGGGGCTAAACTGCGAGACGAATCTAATGAGGTATCTTAATCTATGATTAGCGAATGGTTACTGTAGCATCAATGTAGCAAATTATGAATTAATTAAGCTCATTAGATTCGTCTCGCGAAAAAGCACTCAGCTGTCAAAAAACATTTATAAACATATTTTATTTAATACTATAAAATAGTAAGATTTCTTTTGATGTGATAGGGACTTCTGAAAAAAGTTTGGTTCCAAATAGGACCTATGGTAGTCAGATGAGGAGTCACACTGCTCCCAGTGACAGAGGCTGGCACGTCGCCGCCAGATATACCTCGATCGGACAACGCCGCCGCGCCCATCTTCTACTCCGCTGCCACAAATTGATGCCAAGATCCACCCTGCCGCAGATCCATCCGGGGCCCCACCGCAGCCCAAGCCGCACCTCCCCCTGGCTGTCGGAGCCCGACACACCGCCAGGACATGCATTAGGGGTTGTTTGGTTCCAGGGACTTTTTTTAAGTCTCTGGAACTTTTTAGTATTTAGAAGTATTAAATAAAAGTTAATTATAAAACTAACTGCAGAATCCTGGGGCTAAATTGCGAGACGAATCTAATGCGGTATATTAATCTATGATTAGCGAATGGTTACTGTAGTATCACTGTAGCAAATTATGAATTAATTAGGCTCATTAGATTCGTCTCGCGAAAAAGCACTCAGCTGTCAAAAAACATTTATAAACAGATTTTATTTAATACTATAAAATAGTAAGATTTTTTTGATGTGATAGGGATTTCTGGAAAAAAAAATGACCTTAGCTGGTCCCGACGTGCCAAACCCTAGAGGTTGTGGGAGTAGGTCAGGTGCTTGCGGCTGCGGATCGGGAGCAGGGCACCTCTCTGTACACCTTTCCTCCACGCTGTCGTTCAATGCATCAAGCTGGTAGCTAACTAGCATCCTCGAACACCACCCACCCCCCCCCCCCCCCCCCCCTGAATTTTCGATATGCTTGAACAGGTTCGGAGGACATGTCGGCGATACTATGAGACCACACTCTATTTATGTTGGTCTGTGCTAACAGTTCTATGGTGGATTAAATGCGAACCACTTTTGCATCTGGTCACAAGAATTCCTTAGCCCATGCGGCTACCTATTCTCTAAACTAGAATTCTGCTACTATCTCTTTCGTGATTTAGTTTAGCAGGAAACTAATATTTTGAGTTTCTTTTAATTCATCAATGAAGATCCTTGTCATTTCTGTATCAATATGTTCAGATTCTTTCCTACTTACTCTTCCCATAACTAAATTTATTTTCTTTCACTAGCATATCAAATATGTAGTCATCAGTCATCACAACCTAAATGTGCCCCGGGCCCTGCCCCAGCGTAGTGTACTAGTTTTTCATGAGCTCTTCAATAATGATATATTATACATATGTTCTTTCAAATTCCATACTACTCATGCGGTAACCAAAAGTGTTCTTTAAATATTGTAGAATAAATAAAAAAAGTGAAATTTCTACACTATGGTTATGGTTATTGTGACCTATAGAACAAAAATAATATGTCAAATATATTTCATTGTATATAAAGGGTAAGATTACGGAAACTTGAAAATATAACTTGAGTTGTATGAGATACTATATAGTCATAGCCATAGGTAGGGCACAACTAGCAAATGATGTTGTGGTACTAAACGGTCTTAATGAATAATGTATAGACTATAAAATTTTAGATCTTACCACTATAATTTTAATATGTAACTATTCCACGTTCTACATCTGAGGCTGTTTGAAAACAAATCGAAACTCGTAGATTTTGAAACTAGAGAATGTATAAGAATTTTTTGGACTATTAAATAATCTTAAATGAAAAAGTTGTCAACTATAATTAGATATCGTCAAGCTCTACAATTTTGGTATAAAAGTTGTCTTCATCCGAGATTATATGAAAAAGTTATATTTTTTACGTGAGAACATTTTTAAGGGTAGATCATGGCATCACCCGCCCCTAGAAATCATCACGCGCCCTTAGAAATCATCATCCACCTCTCGAAATGTATCTAGAGTGGATGATGATTTCTAGAGGCCGGTGATGAGGTGGGTGATAACTTCTAGGTGTGGGTGATGCCATCACTGACCTCTAGAAATAGTGGCATTTCCAGGATCGGGTGATGGGCGGGTGACTCTATCACACACCTTTAGAAATGCATTTTAAGGGTGAATAACGTCATCGCCCGCCTCTAGTAATGTATTTTCAGAGGTGGGTCAAACTGCTACCGTAGGTTCATTCTATTTGTAGGAGTGGATTACATCTTGACCCAGCCAAAGAAAAAAATATTCCTAAAAATCATTTTTAGTAGTGCACGGGCAAGCTGTTAGTATATAAAAAGGGCACATACTCGACCCGTGATGAGCTGACCATGGGCCAGCTTCTTTATTGTTGTGATATTAAAGGCCAATAGGCGTTTCGCAAAAGAAAAAAAAGGGGTGGGGGGGGGGGGGGGTGGGGGCAATAGGCCTTATGCTGACTCTAATGATGCCTAGAATTTGATCACGTCTCCTTCCAAGTCCGGAAGAAGCTCGAGCTCATGTCTATCAATCCTCTACGTTGATCACCACAGCACTTCGGCTCCTTTCAGGCTTCTTGAAGCGGGCAAGCCGTGCTAAATTGTTCGTGGATTCCGTGATCCTCTTGATCTGAACAACGATGCCCGAGAGAAGGGATGCAACGACTGCCACATGCATCGCTTGCAACAGGGCACCATCCTCGGAGAACGCGGCTCTGAAGTCACTTGCGGCTTTGGTGGCTGCAGACATGTCGCTGTTGGCTGGAGATGGCGCAGTCATCGTCCGAACTGTCAACGAGAGACCCCTGAGCGCCCTTGCAGAGTGCGAGCTCATTGCAGCGCAAGCAGCTCCAATTTTCAGGCATAGCTCTGGATTGGCTGCAGGATACTGAAACCCAACAAAAAGGATTGATAGTATTCGTTAACAAACTTTTCTCAACCCAATAAGTAGGAAATTTATTTGTTATATTAAAAAGAATGAGCAAGAGCAGATGAAAGTGCAGGAGAACACCATCACGGTTGGTCAACCAACTTGCTGGTTCCATGAATGTGGGATTTTTGCAATTACCTGGGACCTTTTGAGGATGATGACACAGGAAGCAAGAGCCTCCATTGAAGAAGCACATTGGCGACAAAGAGTGCCGAGTTCTTGGTATTGCTTCCATGGGTGGCGGAAGCCGAATTTGCGGTGAATAGGCTCCCACCTGGCAAAATTGCTCTGCAGTATTGGGGTAATAATACATATCACCGGATTTATGTGAATTTTTGTGTTCACAGTTGCTTTGTATACTCAGCAAAAAGGAAAAGAAATTGGTAATGACGCCGAACTTAGGTGAGCTGAGCTTACCAAAGAGTCCTCTCTGATCTTCGAATTGAGGACGCTCTTGTACACACGAAGAAAGGCTTTGCCTTCTAAGTTTTCACATGAAGAGGTCTCTACAAAGCATTCAGATTCCATTCCTGCACACATGAAAAAATTTTAGTCGATCTCCTATACCTGGCAATCTGTAAAGTATTTTCTCACTGAATTTTTGACAGAAGAGAATAATATCAATTTCTGCTACGCAAAACTTATCAGTGAAAATGTTGAAGACACTGCAGCCTACTACTAATTGGAAGAGTAGTTACGTTGTTCTGTACCTTCAAGGAACTGCGCCAGTTTGTCGAGGTTGCCGGCGGCGAGGCTGTGGAGGTCCTCGCTGGCCCAGACCGGGAAGACCAAGACGGTGGTCAAGAGGCAAATGGCGACGCCGACGGCCATGGTGGTGATGCGCTCGTGCGCGAACTCGATGGGGTCCTCCACGCGGTAGCTCGACACGGCCACCATCGCGAAGGTCAGTTTGAAGATGAGCACGCCGTAGTCGTACCTCGCCTTCACCTCCGGGATGCACCGCGCGAACGTCGCCGCCGACGCTGCAGATCGAGCCGCCATATGAACCAAGGTGACGACAATATGGCATGCGGCGTAAACCGTAAACGCACAGGCGATGGCAGATGATCTGAACGATGATGATGAGCCAACATTGACGTGCTTACACTGCAGTACCTACTAAGAATACGAACACGGCGAGCAGTATCGGTTCCCCCTTCTCACCGCCGAGCTCCGCCACCAGATGAGCTCCGACGGCGAGGGAAACGCCCACCAGCGTCGCGAGAGCTCTGTACAGGCCTTTACTCAGCGTGGCGCCTGTTGCATGCATATAGCGTATGCTTAAGTTAGGTCGCCGGAACGAACGTGTGTCCAGTGCAAGTAGCTAGTTCCGGACGGAGCCGGAGACGATCGAACTGCCCGTCCATGACCTACCAACGGTGAACTCCATGACGAAGACGACGGTGATGATGGCCCAGATGGTGGAGTCCCCCCAGCCGTTGAACAGCGGCGTGACGTAGTAGAGCACGGACACCAGCGTGAGCGCCAGCCCGACCTTGAGCGAGTGCGCCACCCGCCTCGGGTCGTCCCGCGCGGTCCTCGCCAGCTTCGCGGCGAGTCCGCCGAGCCTGTCCACCGCCGGCCGGAGCAGCGCCCGGAAGCTCTCCAGGAAGCCGCCGTTGCCCTCGGCGACGCCGCCATTGTTGCGCTCGGCCGCCTGAGGCTCCATCGCAGCTCACCTACACAGTTACACGTACAGGTCCCAGAGTTGTGGGCTCCAGGGGAATCAGCGGATCGGAGCGCGCTACTATACTTGTACTCCTATGTGGGATGAGCGGCGCGCATGAGGACTTATCTGCTATATATAAGGGGTGTTCGCTACGCGCACGCGCCTACGCTCCCACATATGCTTTCGATGCTGGCCAAGATTCAACAATATGACGTGGGTTACAGAATTTTAAAGAGCAAATAGGCTTGGTACAGCGCGCCCCGCGAGGAGCCCGTACAGCAGGCCGCCGCCCTGCACGTGGCTACCGGAGATCTGCACGGGTGAGGTCAACGGCGCAGTATCTCTCTTTTACTTTTTAATTCCTAACTAACTCTCATTCCTGTTAGAGCAAGACTAATGATTTAGCCCATTGTTGGCTGCAAGAATCTATACAGCTCATTTCTTATCCCCCTAGTATCTCACAAGCTTTCTTGGTTCTTGTGTCAAAGCTGGCTGCAAGCTTGCAGCCCACTTCTCCTCTCTCTCCTCTTTTTTCTCCTCCACCTCAGCATTTAGCCTACTTGTAGCCTACTATAATACTTGCTCTTAAGGAATCCTAAGAAAGGTTATGTGGGCTTTATACGGTAACTATCCCTAGCTAAAGGGTCTTCTATCTCTATGTATGTGTACAACATCGTATGTATTATGACCGATGAGAAAAGCGGCTACAAGCTTACCTATATCATGTGTTCATTTGGTATATATATATATATATATATATATATATATATATATATATATATATATATATATATATATATATATATATATATATATATATATATAGGGGGGATATGGGAAGGGAAAGGGAATCCAATCTACAGCTTTTCTACGTCTAATATCTGCTACTAGATAACTAGAAGAGAGGGGAACGGATCTGGTGATCTGCGATGATAAGTTTCTCAACGTATGCATATATGTGTAGCCATGCGACCCACCGTAGCTAGCTTGCCACTGTCGTTTTCAGGGGCTGGCCAAAGGCACACGTGAAGTGCACAGCATGCACGTGAGATGAGCTGCTGCAGCAGATATTTTTTAGGTAGCCGGATGGCCACCTATAATTAACTATGTTAGCCTTGGATCCAACATATGTATACATATACTACATATTAGCTATGCAGATTATGCTAGAATTTAACTATATGCACGTGGTATTTTGCGGCATGTAGCGTGATCCAGATGTGTCACGCCGCTGCCGTACCTAGTTTCACTCCAGGGCACACGCATTCATCATGCACGCTGTCGCCTTTTGTCGACCTCCTCGGCAGCCTCGCCGCAATAATGCACTCTGCGCCCTCTCGAACTACGTGGCCAGCTAGTCAACGGTTGTTGCCGCACTACTAGCCATTGGCGACATACAAGTACAACTCGTGTTTTCTTTTGTGGAGAGTTTTTTTGCGCGCATACAGCAGTCTTGGAGCACCATTGAATACATTTTTATGTGTGGAAAAAATGTGTGGAAGTATGCTCTAAAGACTGTTTTTCCACACATTTTTTTTAATGTGATGCAACTCCCCTAATTAATCTAGAAATCGCTTTCTAGGATTTATGCTTTCATAAAAGTGTGATAATTCCCTTGAAAGCTTCATATGGGTTTATTTCCTTGCATTTATTTGTGTGCATAGATTGTTTTTCTGTGGCATGATATGCTTATTTATATGTCGCAATAAGGCTATAATAATTATAGAAAATCAAAAAATGCTCGGAAAAGTAAACCGGCAAATTAATGAAATTTCTGCGAAATGACCACTATCCTATAGCCCTGTTTGGAACATTTAGTCCCGGGACTAATTTTAGTTCTTGGGCTAAAAACTTTAGTCCCTTCCTGTTTGGATCCAGACACTAAAGGAAACTAAACATAATTAAATGAATTGTACAAAAGACCATGTTACCCCCAATTATGACTAATCCAGCTGCATGCATCCACCTCCATGCACGTCTGTGCTTTGCACGCACGCCATTCACGTTATGGTGCTCAATATTGTTACAAATCACAAATCAAGTCAACCGAAATGTAATGGTGCTCATTATTACAAATCACGTCTTCCACCAGATCAAAAACACCCAAAAAATTACATCTATTTCAAACTGCACAACCCATCGGCGACCCAATCCCAAAATTAATTCATCACCATGCTATCCATAGAATTTGTATCGTTTGCTTGAGACCATTATCTGGCTAATGGAACATATACTATTCATCACCCCGCATCCGCCGGCTGGACCCCGCACCTACGGTCAGACTTGGCACGATTTCCTCTTCCGCTTCCTCCTTGTAGTCCTCTAACGCAAATAGCACCGGATCTGCAGCCGGGGCGAATGGGAGGTAGCCCGTGGCCGAATCCCTCATCCGTTTGCAGGAAATGCTGGTACGACGCCAAATCGGGGTAGGGCCCAGCCTGTGAGTTCAGATCCAGGCCACCGAGTCCCCTCCCTGGAATATGAACTCCAGCAGGGTCGGCATATGCTGACGAAGCCTGTGACAAGCTTGATCGGCAGCGTTGGTGGCGGCTCGCCGGCAATGAGTGGCCGCCTAGGAGAAGAAATCCTCATTGCCGGCCATGGCAGATGCGCGGGTTGCCGGCAGTGATGGCCGTGGATTGGTGGGCTGTGGGCGGCAGCGGCGGGTGGAGCGGGCGGCGGCGGGCGGAGCGGGATGAACATGCACGAGAATAGGCAGGCGCGGGCGGCGGCAGATGTTGCGGGCTGCGCGGGTGGAGCGAGCGGCGGCGTGTGGAGCGGGGCAACATGAGACAGGGGTGGATAAGGTGGAAGTGGAACAGGGGTAGCGGCTGGAAAAGTGGAACAGTAGTGGGCCTTTAGTCCCAATAAGCACCACCAAGAGGGTCTAATGGATTTTAGTCCCAATATGCACTTTTAGTCCCTTGTAGTCCCTCCTATTTGGATTCTCGAGGACTAAAGTGCATTGAGATCCGTACATGTTGGGTCTAGCCTAACAGCTAGCGAAAATTTGTATGGCAACCTAACAGCTAGCAAGCTGTAAAGAACCTAACAACTAGATTTGAGGAAGAAAGTACCCATTAGTTTTTATTCTAACCGATCTTCGCCATTGCTAATATCATCTTCTGTTATCTTGAATTTGGTATGACCTGAAATAAGAGTAAGTGATGAATATCCGTCCTTTACAATTACGAGATTACTTGAGCAAGCATGCTGAATGCAGTGTATTAGCCAGCAGCAGCCATTTAACTGAATGCAGTGTGCTCATGATGCAAACCTGCAGTATGAAGCCTAAACTCTAAACATGTTCAGAAAATTATGGCTAAACAAGTAAGTTCTACATGTGAAAAACAAGAACCATTGAAGAACTTAGAACATATATAGCAGTTATACCTAGGTAGTCAGAATCTTTTTTCCGAAGTCCATGATATTACTAGTCTAAAGCCTACATTTTCAGAGGTAAATCTTACTGAAATAGTACAAGTAATCAGAAGTAAACTTTTTCTACTGTAAGATCCCAAACCTTTGGTTTGGGGAAATGACCTGACATTGCAGTGTCTGAGCTAGATCTTTAGTTTTGCAAATTGCACTGCCCATGAGATTCAGGCCACTACAACTCAAAGGGAAGCACGAAATGTGCAAGCAATGAAAAATCACATTTGAGGAGTTCAATCATGGATCAATCACATTCGCGAGGATCTATAAGAGCAGATCCAGCATGCACCTTGGGGGAAGAGGGAGGATATGTCGGACTGGAGACCTCAGGTGCTGACGAGAAGGACAGAGACGTCCTGCAAAACTGATGTTGTGGGTGCCGCGAGCGGGCGGCTGGGGCGAGTGTAGCGGAAGGTTGTGCGCTCTAGGAGGCTGGGCATGCTTCTCCTAAGAAGACAGATGGAGGCGTGGAACTGCAGGTGAGCCCGTGTCCTGTTTATCTTCCTCCTCGAGCTGTGGTGATCGGAGTTAGGGGAGGGAAGCTGCTAGGGGTTCTGGTGGCCGGCGGCCTTAGAAGAGGAGGTGGGGGTGGTAGGGAGGCCAGGTGACGGCGGCGGGTTGAATCCGCGGTGTGGCGAGGCGGCGGGACCGCCGGCGGCTCCCGACGGTTGGGAAGACAACCAGTGGCCTAGGACCACGGGGGAGGGGGCGGAAAACCGACGGATGACTGGTGGCAGAGGCGAGTGGTGCGGATCCGGCCGCCGCCGCCGCCGGAGATAACGGAGGAGGACGGTGGCAGGGCTAGCTGCTCATGGGCCGCAATGGGCCTTCTGCAACGCACGCGGTCGCAGTTGCATCTGCGACCCCAAACAGCCTGTCGGAACTGGTGGTGATAGGGTTCGTGAGACTTCGCGGGATCCTGCGGATTTTTACTTTTGTCCAGCAGGTTTGTAATGCAAATAGTAGTGGGCTGCTTGCATCGTAATGAATGATTTTGTGGGGCGGGTTTGCAGGCTTATATAAAAACCCACCCTGCCTGCAACTTAACTACTGAAGGTAATCAGCAAATCGTGTTGACGTAAAAATCTCACCGGATGGGATCTCCACGCTACACGTACGCTAGGGAAGGGAAGATCTGTTTTGCTCCTCGTATCAAACCCGATCGGCGCGCATACCAATCAATTTGACATGCAATTGACAAGGAAGGTAAACGTTAAACTCCGGGGACCATCGGCTAGCCAGCCGCTATCAGTGACAAGCGCAGATCGGATATCGTTCAGCAGATTCGCTGGAAAGCAAGCCACGTCTGTAACGACGCAACCTTCAGATAACACCTAGATCTGGATCCAATCGGCTATGGTCAGAGCGACACAAAAAGAGCCGATAGTGAGCAGATGTAGGCTGAATAACTTGTGACATAAACTTAAAACAAACTAGATTAAACAAGCCAACCTAGCAAGATCTAAGCATACATCGATAACTGGTGGTAAAAGCAACGACAAGCTAGACTAACGGATCAATTAATCTAACATATCACAATCTTCTACCGATAACTTGGTGAGCAAATTAAACCCCGCTGGACGGATCTAGAGAACTCGATAACTGGTGAACAGTTAGACCCCGCCGCACGGATCTAACGTGCTCGGTAACTTGGTGAACAGCTAGACCCCACTGGACAGATCTGGCATGCTCGATAACTTTGAGCACCATAGATGGAGGAAGAAGCAATGCGCCGTTAACCTGAACCCATGTATGCAACTCTACTCGGAACTTTTCAACCAGAAGAACTCATAAAAGAAAAAGGTACTGCAACTAAGAGTTTGGTGAAGCCGCCAACATGAAAGGTCGATGCTGAAAACATAGAGTCTTGTGTTTGGATGTGGTTGATCAAAATTTACAAATGACGGAGGTCGGCTATTTATATCCTAAACCTAAACCTCTCTTGCCGATACGTTGAGATCTGACTTGAATTACAAAAAAAAACAAAACTTGCCAAACCGAATGATACAACTAAATCTAAAGATAACTTGCTGACTTTAACCGCCAGCTCCTTCCTCAGCTCCATCGGCTGCGACGCTAATCTTGGCCTAAAAGCCCAATGTCTCCACCCAACAGATTGACATGTGTCAAAAAACGGTGTCAATACATGCCCCCCAGTTTCGGAATGAAATATAAATTTTGCTCCGAAATTCCCTCAGTCTGATTGGTCTCCTTTCCTCCTCCGCGTGGATTCTGACTCTACACAGTCGACTCCTCGCGTCCCGTGCCGACGGTGAGTGAAAAACTCTTCTTTGCCCATGGCTCCAATTCTTCTCCGCTGCTCCACCGAGACAGTTTAACTTCTATCTTTTTACCCCTAATTTATCTCCAATTTGTCCCCGGGTCAAGATGTTTCATCTTCCTTCAGCCGATTCACCTTCCTCATCAAGGCTTTAAATAGTAGCCATTGGTGCGGCTAATATATCAAGCTCCATCGGCCTTCCTCGCCTCAAGAAACCCTAGTCTCCATCTCCATTAGCAATGGCAGAAAACAAGTGCGCAGGCGAGGGTTCCTCCAATCAACCTCCTGCTCTCCGTTGTTGTCATGGGTAACGAATCTGTCACTTTTGCAACTCAATATAGCTCAATTAGGTCTAATCGGCTTCTGGTTTTCTTTACAGAGACAATGAAGCCTCGAGCGCCCCTCCTCGCTCCTCTTCTCCAGCAGCGTCGAACCCCTTTTGGACGACCTTGATGAAGGGACTCGCAATCTCATTTGGAGCCTCTACCGGGAAAAGGACGAAGCGCGCACCAACTATGCCGAAGAAACCAAGAAGTCTAGTCGATTGGAAGTCCAATTGACAGTTGCCGAGGATATGGCACTGACCGCACACGCCCAACTCGTCACCACCGATGCTAGGGCGGCAGGTCAGTTCTTCATTGTTACTGAAAAACCCATTTCTGATACAGCGTTGATTTCCTTCTGACTCTTGCCTGCATCTTTTCTTCAGCCTTGGAATCGCATGTTGAGGCCCTCTATGCTACAAAAGTCACCGCCACGGAAGCGGTAAATGCATAGGGCGATACCGTCGCCGCCCGTCTGCAAGACATCCCTGCTCGTGTCCGGGAGGTCACTGGCCACGGAGTCCACCGAGGAGCCGCCGTCGCCCTTGCTATGGAGCAGACATTATCCGGAAATGACCTCCAGACCCTGCATCCAATCTTCCCTGAAGGCGAGGCGCGGGAAGATTTTGAGGAGCTCGCCGATGACCTCGGCATAGTTGCCTCCACCATCGGCGAAGAAGTCAGCCTTGATGCTGTAGTTAGTAATGTCCTCGCCGATGAGTAGACCAGTAGTAGTGGTATCAGTAGTTAGCCGATGTAACAGCTTGATTTCTAGATCGGCTTTTGTAAATACAATATTAATGAATGAATCAGTATTCCCCTCCATCATTTGTGTTCTGATTCCCTAACACATACAATTGATCTTGCATGAATATAATCAACATACTGAACTGATCAATCAACATCCTTGCAAATCCTCCAATGATCCGGAAGTCTGCATGAAGTAATTATCACCTCTGAATGATTTCCTCCCGTTAATCAGTCGACCAAACTGGTGAAGCAGTATATTGCCAAAGCTCTCATAATGTTGCTTTAGAATCTTCAGAAGTTTATATTTGAATGACCAAGCCGATATCAATACTATTCGCCTAGAGGCTCGAGAGCTATACCCACCGGGTGCGCTCGCGCGCACCCACGTGAGTCAGACTAGAAGAGATCGCTCTTAGGTCACATTGATTTTGATACGGGACCGAGCACGCCAGCAGAACCCTCTGTGCGAATCTCTGATTCGCCTAGAGGCTCAGGGTTCGACAGGGAGAGGTTACCCTCAAGTTGTGTCGACCTGGACGCAGAGCCAGGAGCGACAGCTAACCCTCTGCGCCAGCTGAGTATTTACCCGGGGGCTCGGGGGCTACACCCATCAATTCCAATGGTATGGGCTCAACAGGGACACATCTGACCCGTCATGCACCGGGAACGATGCCCAAGAGGAGAAAAGCCTCCATGTGGCTTTTCGAGACACGTGAGGGCTCGGGGGGGCTAATGTGGGGGGGGGGGAGGGGGGGGCAAATATCACTGATACCCCCAATATGGTCTTTGGAGGGATAACCGCAGGGTTAATCCCCCAAATCCATGGGACTTGGCCCAACCAGGCTACTACGCGGTCACGGTCGGCCCACTGACTAAGAGGGCATCGAAGGCCCGGCATCAGGCCCAAGTGCATGGCCTCGAGGGAGGGCTCCGCCTCGATCGATCCCTGGGGGAGATCCGCCTCTCCCTACCCCAGAGAGAAAGGTTCCGCCTCACTCGACCCCTGGGAGGAGGGCTCCACCTCACCTGAATCCATGGGACTTGGCCCAACCAGGCTACTACGCGGTCACGGTCGGCCCACTGACTAAGAGGGCATCGAAGGCCCGGCATCAGGCCCAAGTGCATGGCCTCGAGGGAGGGCTCCGCCTCGATCGATCCCTGGGGGAGATCCGCCTCTCCCTACCCCAGAGAGAAAGGTTCCGCCTCACTCGACCCCTGGGAGGAGGGCTCCACCTCACCTGACCCCGGGGCATGGGCTTGGCCTCACTGGACTCACAAGCATGGACCCCCCGAGCCCACACTTTCCCCTGACTATAGCAGACATGGGAGACCGCATCAATAGTCAAGGCTCCACATGAAAGGACTGGAGGAGGCACACCCTGACACAGCCTCCGAAGGTGACTGGCCATAATAGTGAGTCCCTGCCACCCGCCCTAATAGAGCTCGTGCTGCCTACATGATGCTGGGAGCTTGCACCGCCCGACACGGAGGAGGTCCACACCCCCGACATGTTGGGGACCCACGCCACCCGCCCTAACAGAGCTCACATCGTCGGACACACCGGGGGACGGCATGAAAACACCTCTCACTCTCTCATGTACTAAGTCCCCCTTGCCCTTGATCTGTAAAAGGGAAAGGGAGACCCGCATGCCGGGGACTGAACTCAGGACACCCAGACGCATGCATGAACACTTAGCCGTCACAGACTTGAGAGCTCGTTCCCTCTCTCTCGCCTGTTTGTATCCCCTACTGCAAACAAGTGCAAGAACACGAGCAGCTCAAACTGGACGTATGACATTCCGCCCGAACCAGTATAAACTCTTTTATTAGTATTGTACACCATCCGAGCCAAACACGCAATACCAAATTCACTAGTTGGCGGTACGAAACACCGACACACCTCCGATCGGTCTTTAATATCACAATAGTAACTTTATTTTAATCACACTTATATTTTAGAAAAATATTTTGTATATTCTGATGCATATATTATCCATATTTGAAACAAGTTCGGATATACCCATATTACTCTTTATTTGTCAGTCAAATCAGATAATTTCTTAGCACATATATATGTCTCCATTTTCCACCCAGTATTGTTGTTCCAATTGCATCCGAATCTACTCTTCAACGTAATCTGTATTTTTTACACCCAATTTAACATATGCACGAGAAATTTAGACAGTCGAAACAACCCTCATGCTCTGGGTACAACTTCGATTAATAACTGAAGATTACATACTTCAATAGGAAATCATATTTACTATGTATTTTGGAGAGAATATATATAAAAAAGGCACATACTCGAACAGTCGCTGACCATGGGCCTGCTTCTATATTCTTTTTGGCCTTTCGCCAAAAAGAAAATAAAAGGCTGATAGACCTTGTGCTGACAGTTGTGATGCCTAGAATATGGTCACGGGCTCACGGCCTCCTTTCCAAGTCCAGAAGAAGATCGTGCCCATGTCTATCAATCCTCTATGTTGATAACCACAGCACTTGGGCTTCTTTCAGGCTTCTTGAAGCAGGCAAGCCGTGCTAAATCGTTCGTGGATTCCGTGATCCTCTCGATCTGAGCAACGATGTCGGAGAGAAGAGATGCAACGACTGCCACATGCATCGCTTGCAACAGGGCACCATCCTCGGAGAACTCGGTTCCGAAGTCACTTGCGGCTTTGGTGGCTGCAGACATGTCGCCGTTGGCTGGAGATGGCGCAGTCATCGTCCGAACTGTCAACGAGAGCCCCCTGAGCACCCTTGCAGAGTGCGAGCTCATTGCAGCGCATGCGGCTCCAGTTCTCAGGCATAGCTCTGGATTGGCTTCAGGATACTGAAACCCAAAAAAGCAGTGATACTATTAGTCAATTTGGTCAAAGTTAGCTAAGTTTGATTTAGAACAAACCTAGCTACTACGACATGGGTTTGGAATTTTTTGCGATTACCTGGGACCCTTTTAGGATGATGACACAGGAAGCAAGAGCCTCCATTGAAGAAGCACATTGGCGACAAAGAGTGCCGAGTTCTTGGTATTGCTTCCATGGGTGGCGGAAGCCGAATTTGCCGTGAATAGGCTCCCACCTGGCAAAAGTGCTCTGCAGTATTGGGATAATAATACATATATGACCGGATTTATGTGTGTTTTTTGTTTGACAGTATACTCAACAAAAAGGAAAAGAAATTGGCAATCAGGCCGAACTGAGGTGAGCTTACCAAAGAGTCCTCCCTGACCTTCGAATTGAGGACGCTCTTGTACACATGAAGAAAGGCTTTGCCTTCTAAGTTTTCGCATGAAGAGGTCTCTCCAAAGCATTCAGATTCCATTCCTGCACATATGAGAAACTTTTAGTCCCATATACCCTGGGAATCTGTAAAGTATTTTCTCACTGAATCGTGGCCACCAGTCACCAGAAGATTACCGATTTCTAGTATGCAAAACTTATCAGTGAAAATGTTGAAGACACTGCAGCCAAATGCTCATTGGTATAGTTGCTCTGTACCTTCAAGGAACTCCGCCAGTTTGTCGAGGTTGCCGGCGGCGAGGTTGTGGAGGTCCTCGCCGGCCCAGACCGGGAAGACGAAGACAGTGGTGAAGAGGCAGGTGGCGACGCCGACGGCGATGGTGGTGACGCGCTCGTGCGCGAACTCGATGAGGTCCTCGACGCGGTAGCTCGACACGGCCACCATCGCGAAGGTCAGTATGAAGATGAGTACGCCGTAGTCGTACCTCGCCTTCACCTCCGGGATGAACCGCGAGAACGTCGCCGCCGACGCTACAGATCGCGAACCACCACCATGGACCAAGGTGACGACATGCGGCGTAAACCGTAAACGCACCAGTACGTGACACGACAGATCTGAACTGATGACGAGCCGCCATTCCATTGACGTGTGCTTTATATACACTGTACCTGCTATGAAGATGAACACGGCGAGCAGTATGGGCTCTCCCTTCTCGCCGCCGAGCTGTGCCACCAGATGAGCTCCGACGGCGAGGGAACCGCCCACCAGCGTCGCGAGAGCTCTGTTCAGGCCTTTACTCAGCGTGGCGCCTGTTGCATAATTAAGTTAGGTCTTCAGAACGAACGTGTCCAAGTAGTTCCGGCAAGAGATGAACTGCTGCCCGTCCATGACCTACCAACGGTGAACTCCATGACGAAGACGACGGTGATGACGGCCCAGATGGTGGAGTCCCCCCAGCCGTTGAACAGCGGCGTGACGTAGTAGAACACGGACACCAGGGTGAGCGCCAGCCCGACCTTGAGCGAGTGCGCCACCCGCCGCGGGTCGTCCCGGGCGGTCTTGGCCAGCTTCGCCCCGAACGCGACGAGCGCGCGCCGGACCTTGTCCAGCGCCGGCCGGAGCAGCTCCCGGCAGCTTGCCAGGAAGCCGCCGTTGCCGCCCTCGGCGACGCCGCCATTGTTGCGCTCGGCCCCCTGAGGAGGCTCCATCGCAGCTCACTTACAGAGTTACACGTACAGGTCGCAAAGCTGTGGGCTCTAGGGGAACACACTCGTATGGGGAATGGGTGGCGCATGAGGACTTATATATAATAAACGGACTCGTTTTTTTTTCTACGCTCCCACAAACGCATGTGCTTTCGATGCTGTAATCCATCTGTAGCCAAGGGCCAAGATTCAACGGCATGACGCTGGTTATATTATAGAATTGTAAAGAGCAAATAGGGCTTGGTACTTTTTGTTAGGAAAGTCTTCATGAAGGGACAAACCAGTACGATCTAGTAAAATATTCTTTTTATAAGGTGAACAACATGGTAGTACTGTAGTCCATGCACATGTCAAGCGATATCGACATCCATCAGGTGGTAATTAACAGAACAAAATGTCATATAGCTAGGTACGTGATTTGTACTTTGATGTAATCGAGATGATGAGAGCATCTTGGAAAAAAAATTGATACACGAGTTGTTTTGTGAAAAATAGCCAATCCGACCGGCTTGGCAACTTGGGTCATTGATCCGTATTAGTGGCGGACCCAGAATTTTTCTAGAGGCTGGACGAACCAACGTAGCAATCAATATTACAGCCGGCTGCTAGGGGAAACTGTACGTGGGAATCAGCTAGTATTATGCTGGCGTTGACATCGGTGATACCATTTAGTGCCACTCCCTTGGAGGCGACGTCGAGATCTCCTGCATTCTTACACTAGACGGTGGTTTTCCGATTTGACGAGAGATCTAGACATCAAGTTTCTAAGCTGACGAGAGATGTGATGGATAGGATTTTTAATTTTGGTAGAAAAAAATTCTGACCACACCAATAAACACGAAAATTATGGAATTTTAGAATTTTTATTTTTTTAAAAATATTGAAAAAATCAATTTTGGCTGGTAATAAATCTTTTTTCGAACCCCACTGATAAAACCGAAATTCCTGGTATTGCGTGAAATTCCGGCAGAAATTGTGAACCCTGGTGATAGATTTCTTCTACATAAGACACTACAAGATTGAAGCCTAAATGAAGGAGAAGTTTAAAGCTTAAACTTCTATCTTTTTTTCTTTGTTTTGAAGTTTTGTTTCTTGTACTTGCGAAATCTATCATTTTGAGATTTAAAGTCTAAGAACTCTTGTAACCATTGGCTGCGTATATCCATCTTATGGATGTAGAGGCCGGATTAATCCATTATCTAAAAAAAAGCAATCAATAACAAGTTCGTACAAACATGTCGGTCACGAACACAAGCAAAACATGAGGAATAAAAATCAACGTTCAGTACGATATTTGCTGAACCTCCGCTTGATATGTACCATATTTGTTGGAGCTCAAGAAGTTAGAGGTGGGCAGGTGATAACACTGCATTTGAGTTGACTTAATTATGGCCGGAGCAGGGTACTATCGACGTACGCCACGATCATCCCTCGATCTGTTTTCAACGTGAACTGGTCATGACGACCATGGATAGATGATGAACGGTTAGTTTCACTTCACATCAAGAATTCAGAGGCTTAGCCGTCCCGCTCGTCACCGCACTGACAAGCATAACAACAATGCAATGTACGGGGAAACCGAAACCTCTGCAACTTGACCCAACAAAACGGAAATGCTAGTAACAAGACGTCCGATGGGAGCAAAATATGGGACGCCTCACCGAACATCAGCAGTAGATGCCAACCCTGCCCCCACCACCACCAACCTCCTCACCGAACCCCTCCCCGTTTCGCCTCCTCCGTCCAAATCCCCAAATCACACCTTCGATCTGAAATACGCCGGAGTCGTTGACCCCCAAGACTGGCCTCCGGGCCGTCCTCATTGTCCGACAAACCCTACTCCCGCAAATCCCATGCCAGATCCAAGTCCCCAGTATCTCCTGCTGCTTCGACGACCACAGCAACAGTCTGCTCCTCCCCAGCGGCACCTTCTCTCCGCCACCGACCCCTCCACACCGCTCTCCCCTGTGGTTGCAGGAGTCCAAGCACAAGTCCTAGAAGGCAGGGGAGCCCTACAGCCGCACATCTCGACAGAGACACGGCAAAGGCTCTAAGCTCCCGTGTTCAAGAACTGCTGCGTGCTGCTCTCCAGGCTGATGAAGCACAAGCACAGGCTGGGGATTATTTTGATGTTTCATCAATTGATTTATGATGATGCATTTGTTGTTTCTTCGTGTTGCAATACAAGATTTGGGATGTTTGATTTGGGTCATTTCAAATGTTGCAAGCTTGCAATTGATGATTTTTCATGTTACAAAAGATTGTTTGAGATGTTTCAAGGGTGATTTGATTCAAACATTTTTTTCCCTCTAGTGATGTTGCATATGTTGTTTGCAGACACTACTACAAAAAGGCTTTTTCGAGGCGGTCAAAAAGGCTTTTCCGAGGCGGGCAGCCCAACCGCCTCGGAGCTATCGCTGCAGTTAATAGAGGCATTTTCAGAGACAGTTAGACAGGCCCACCTCGGTTAAACAAATAAAAAAAATAAAAAAGAGTGATGCCCGCCAAGCCCATCTCGGGCCCGCCGAGCCCATCGGTGCGCCGCCACCGGATCCGGGCGGCCGCCGCCGTGCCTGCAGCCGCCCTGCTGCCACGTTTGCCGCCCCCCGCCCCGCTCCTCAACGGATCCGCCAGCCCCGCAGCAGATTCGGCGAGCGCCTGGGCCCGCGCGCACTGAGATCTGGGCTCCCCGGCCGCCGGTCGCCACGCGGAGCCGCCTGATCCGGTGGGCTCCGAGTCACCGCCGCACGTAGCCGCCGGGGTCCGCCCCCTCGCACCGTCACGCCGTGCCCCTCCTTCCACCACCGGGGTCCGCCTGCCACTCGACATGGCCCCGGCCGCCGGCGAGGAGCAGCGGGGAGGGAGGAGGGGGCCCGCAGCCGACGGCCTTTTCGAAGGCGGGGAGGAGGCAGGGGGCTGCGCATCCCCGCACGCCGCGCCGCTGCAGGGGCGGCGCGCCCCCGCACCGCTCCGCGCCGCCGCAGGGCGGCGCCCCGCACCTTGGCCGCCGCCGCCGCAGGGAGCCCGCGCGCCTTCACGCCTTGGCCGCCGCCGCCGGGAGATAGAGGGGCGAGGGAGAGGGAGAGGGAGGGCTCAGGGAGAGAGGGAGGGGCAAGGGAGAAGAAGGGCTCAGGGGGGGAGAGAGAGAGAGATGGAAGCAACGCTTTATGTGGAGGAGAGGATAAGTCACGGGAGAGGATAGAGGTAGGGTTGAACAGTTATATAGCAGTGTGTTCTCTACTGGGCTTTATGGCTAGTGGGCTGGATTTGATTTACCGAGGCGGTTGAGTAACAAGGACCGCCTCAGTTAATATATTTTACGAGACGGTTGTTGTAACCGCTTCGGTTAATAAAAAATGACCGCCTCAGTTAATCAAAAGTATTAACCGAGGTGGTTTTTTAATATGCCCGCCTCCGAGGCAATTTTAAAGCGCATCGGTTAATGGAATTTTGTAGTAGGGAGATGTCGCATCTTTGAATTATGAATGTTCGATGAGATATTTTATCTGCCATTATGACCTTTTAAGTAACTTCAGATTATTTTGATCAGTGTTGCATGAAATATTTTTCCGATGTTGCGGTGGGAATTTTCTTTAAAATCGGTTTTGACAGTATGAGCTAGTTTAGAATAATTTTGATGTTACAAATATTATCAATTCATGTTGCAAATTGGTGTTGTTGCTGGGCCGCCGTCCGATGGGAGTGTCTCCCATCGCATGTCGGGGCGCTAGCACGTTCGCAACAAAAAGGGAAAACTCGATCAGCGAGGTGTCCGCCGGCAGGAACTTGTGGTCATAATGTGGTACTCTTAGCTTACATATGTGGTGGATAGTTTTAGAAGTCCGTTCAGCCACGAACTCAGTATATTCGCTAGGCTGGGTAGCCACGTACGCATGTGACTTGTGAGCTTCGTGGTGTGGTGCCTGCCTTGGTCGCGAACCTGGCGAGCGATCAAGTAAAGGCTGGTACGCCCATCAGCATGAGTAACCCACCATGTTCGTGCCGACCCGAGCACGACATTCGACGGTGGTGGCAGCGTGAAGGAGATAGGGGTGGAGAGGAGGAAGCAAGCACAGACGGTGAGGGCGCGGGGAGGGGGTGGCCAAGGACACGCCGGACGTGGGGCCACAGTGGCACGAATGGTGGCGGAGCGTATGGCGGCGGCCTGGATAGCATCGTGGAGGCCGTGGTGGTGGCGCTGCCAACTCCCTGGAGGCCGTGGACGGCGCTGGGAGGCCATGGCTTGGCATGGACGGCTCCAGGGAGGCGTGGCAGCGGCGCTTATCTCGTGTGGTACAGTCGCGTGGGCAGTGAGGTGCTTGAGAGTTGCGATGGTGGGAGGGAGAAAAGAGGGTGGCGGCGGCTAGGAGGTGGGAGAGATTGATGGGGATTAGGGTTTGAGGGAGGTGGAGAGAGAGGTGGGAGGGATTGATGGGGATTAGGGTTTGAGGGAGGTGGAGAGAGAGAGGTGGGAGGGATTGATGGGGATTAGGGTTTGAGGGAGGTGGAGGGAGAGAGAGAGTATATGTGGGTTTTGTTGATGGGCCCAATCGTGCCATTATATTAGTGGCACTGCATGCTGAGGCTTCGGCCCACAAACTACACTACAGTCGTGCCGTGCTGGCACTGGCACTAAATTCACCATGTCGGGTCGTGTTCGTGTCGTATTTTTTAGTGTCATTTTTTATGCGGCCCATCTCGCACGGCCGTTTGGCCATCTATATCTTGAAGTATCATGAGACCGTACGACAGTACGAGTCATTGTCCGACATCACCCTGCCCATTATAGGATACTGTATCAAGGAGCAACTTTGCAAATTGGGGGGGGGGGGGGGGATCTCTGACTAACTGCAGAGGGGGAGTCGGTGAAGCCAACATTGTGCTACAAAATGGCACCACATGTAGGAGCTGAAGCACCTTGTTGACCTTGAGCTATGCCCATGCCAAACAAGTTGTTTAATAAAGTTCTAAACTCTGCATGCCGCTTTTCTTTTTACAGGGAGAATAGTGTTTCCTTGCGACTTTATCGACTCCTCAATTTCAAGCCTACTATAAGGCTTCCGCCCAGAAATTAAACGCTTCTAGGTTTGTATTCATTCATTTCTTTAGCTTTTAATAGGCTCGAACGGTGCCAAACTCCCGTGGAATCGCAATCTCCCGATGGTATTGATCGACGGCCACGTGTTAGCATCCTGGGCGCGGTGTCGCCCGGAGAATTTTCTTACAGACTTTTAGGCATTCCGACACCGGAACCACGGACCAAGGCGGCACCACCGGCATCGGCTGCCGGAGCCTAGCCTGACCGAGCCGGCGCGAGTGCCACTGGTACCGGTAGTCTGATGCCAGGTTGATGTCTGTATTCGAATTTGATCGGGTCTAAAAGGATTTTTATCTGTATCTGATTCTGAGTATTCAATATTCGTAACCGATTCGTATCCAAATGATCAAAAGTTATATTTTTATGATGTTGATATTTATTACGATTTTATCCGACAAAAACTAATACTATCCGTATCCGACTCCGTATTCGAACACAAATATAAAAATAAATATGATATCAGTGATATCCGTCCGTATCCGATCCGTTTTCATCCCTAGACGGGGCGTCACTGAATAAGCACAGAAGCTCTGAAGTCATCCCTAAGACCATCGATAAACCTCATGGGAAGTAGACAGGATCAGGTTGACTAACATAAGATGTCAACTGATCAAGTTTTTTTAGTACAGTACAACGCAGACGTTCACAACACACACGCACACTCATCTCTATGAATATACGTACGCAAACCCTACCCCTATGAGCATCTCCGAAGGACTGGACCGGCACATCTGGAGATTCCCGAAGTCACCATTGGCGCCCCGTTGTCGATGAAAACGTCGCTTACCACTTAATGCATAATGCCGGAAAATCCTAAAATAAATTCAAAAAAATGCGAGCACCCGTGCCAAGTCGAAGACTTGAACCTGAGTGAGTAGGTTCCACCACAAAGAACCTAACCAACTGATCTAAGATCAGTTCACAACCAACTGATCAAGTAGTTCAGCAAATTTCTCGATGTGATCGGTCACAGCACCAGTCTCTGCTTGGTGGATGGAAAGCATCTGCCGGACTAACTGCACAGGATGGTCTTTCCCAACAAAAAATCTAGCACCAACTTAATAAATTCAGCCCATGAACTATTCTTAAGTTTCTTTTCTACAAAAGGTTACCAGCGGGTCATGGCGGAGTGAAGTACTCTCTGTTTTTACTTACATGTCACTTACATATTACCATCTCTAATGTGTTATATTTATTATTTGTGTGGTTATGTGTAAATATATTTAAGGTTACACTTTTTTAATCGGCTTTCATAAAAAAAATTGACAAAAATTAAGATTTATTAAAGCTATTTTGAGGATCAATAATTTGATTTTATTTTCATACTCCTTCTAGGTTTGAATTGGATAGACATAATGTAACAGAACCGTCCAAATTAAACCGACTTAAGTGCACTCACTATCATCTTAATGCTTAATCAAGTTACCACGCACTTCAAACGGTGTAATCCGATCGTCTGTCGGGTTAAGGATCGAAAAACACTGAAAGTCTCGCACGAAGACGAGCACATATGATTACAAGCAGATAAAAATTCTCAAATTTAAATTACGAAGCAAAGCTTTACAAAATGAGTGTTAAACAAATTATCAGAGTTTAACATGCAGCGGAATTGAAATAGAAGTTTACTTTGAAAACAACGATAACTACGAAGACGTGAGGATGTCACATCGAGCCCACCGATGTGAATCCTAGTTAGCTCCAACCAGCAGCAATTACACCAGAAAACAAGATAAAAACAAACCCTGAGTATACTAATACTCAGCAAGACTTATCTGACTATAGTATATACTTAGCCGACTCCTAGTATGCAAGGCTTTTGGCTCTGGAGTTTATTTTGCAAGAGAGCGACTAATAGTGGATCCTTACTTTCAATATATTAGCTCAAGTTTAATATACAAATATCAACTAGGTTTGCATAAACATCTAGAGCAAGCATGGTATATCACATTATATTTTCCAAGGGTATCATAAACATATCTCATCATATTGTCATTCTTGTTCCACTTCTTTACTACGATATGACAAAGAGATAAAGACTCTCATAACCGTCACGGCGAATCGATCCGATTTAATCTTGTAAGGTGGACCTAACACACACGACACGTGCAGCCACGCCGGACCACACATGTCAACTGTTGCCATCATCACCCCGACGTCTGAACCACGCCTGCCAAAACCCGGGTGAAGGGTCCCTCACGGCAAACTCCCGGAGAACCCGAAGGCGACATACAATCCAACACTCGCCATCATTCCACTCCTAGAGTAGCAGGTCGCGATTCAAAGAATTATTGCAAATCAGGTATTTAGCTTACCGATTTCGACTACCTCCTACTTCTGGCATGTTGTTAGTATTGTTCAATCCTCGATCAACACTGCCAACAACAGTACGGTCCTCAATCGACACAGGCGGAGGCTTACTTTCCATCCATCTCATACCCAAAACCAAACTCATCTCCGCCCGGTTACCATTTTCTTTCCTCATTGATTCATTCTCAAGTAACCTTGCAATAAGTAACCAGGGTCTATATCTCGCGAGTGATAGAAAATTACTCGACTTCTACCGAATTTTAATTAAGCATGGCATTACTAACGACCTACACATATTTGTAGAGTAACTGAGGGAACCTATGGATCATGCATCTAGGGTTCCAATCAACTCCTAGAAACGTAAATGCACAAATACTTAAATAAACGTTGAATACTTAAATTAGGGGTTATGCTCTGGGGCTTGCCTGGGGTAACACTAAGTCAGTGTTAGTTAGATGATACTCACTTGGCGAGCATTTGCCTTCGATCATGCACATCAGGATACATCCATTCGTCTTCTGGATATGTCCACCAAACATCATCTTCGGGTTCGGCTCCAACAGCACATCCTTCATATGGTTCAACTATCGTACTTAAATGAGATGCAACAATTCATATATATATATATATATATATATATATATATATATATATATATATATATATATATATATATATATATATATATATATATATATATATATATATATATATATATATATATATATATATGAATGTATGGAAGTGCAACACACAAAGCATTCATAAAAGTACAACCCACTAGCATAAGAACCTAGAGCTATTTAACTTAACCATCACTCAAGCATCTCATAAGAGATGCCAAGCACATCAAGCATGCCATACAAATTAACTTAAAATTAAACCATTGCAAGCATTCACCAATCAGAAATTAGCCAAACCTTCTAGTCAACAAAAGTTAACATGATTCACCCAAAAATGACCTAACTTGCTGTATTGAACCATGCAGAAAAGAATTGCTTAGCAATACTTTTGGAAAGTGAAAGTTATAGATGGGAACTAAATAAATGCAAAAACATAACTTGCGGCCATAGTTTAGTAATAAAAATTTAACTGCATGGCAAACTACTGATAACAACAACAAAAATTTTCCAACATTTATTGATAACAGAAAGCATTTAATTTAGCCCTAGCAAGGCAAACGAAACAAAAATAGATTTACAAACATGCACAAAGCTTCAGGGCACAAAATTTTTACACTGAACTAACCATGCAAAGAGTAAGCTACTGCATAAATTTCATAATTTTTGGACTTCCATAACCGTAGATATTAAATAAACAAGCTAAAACAAGCATTACTCATGATTAAATCAATACATCACAGAAACATTAACCAAACAGTAGGTTTAATATTTTCCCTAAGTACTTCACGCCAAAACAAAGCTAACCCAACTAGTTTTATATTTTTCTCATGCTCCTAACTCCATTTAGGTATTTAACAATCTAGCAAAGCATTTATCTAGCATAAATAAAACAGCACAGACAAAGTTGTCAAACAACATATCTTATGGTTTTATCATAAAGAGCATTAAAAGATGAAGCTAACAAAATTGGTTTTGCATTTTTAGCATTTTTCTACTATTTCATACGGATTTTTAAAGTTTGCAGCTAAAAAAAGGTCCAGCGCGACACTATTCATAGGAGTCATAGACTTCGCAGAAAGACCCCTGCACTTTTACCTATTGTCGCATGAGGTCCCTGGTTGGAAATTGGAACAAAGGAGCGCACAGGGAGCTCGATTCCGGCGACTGTGCTCGCCGGCGGCGAGGGGAAAGAGGGGGAGGAGCAAGAGGAGGTCACGGGCTATCTCGGGGTGGTCTTGGCACGGCGGAAAGCGGCCGGAGGCGTGCTGTCCGCAGCGGCAGCGGCCATGGCGGCGGTGCACGGCGGTGCTCCGGCGAGGGAGCTCATCGGTGGTGGACCGGTGATCTTCAGGAGGTCGATAGGAAGCTATTCAGGGTCTTGGCCAGGGCAGAGAAGGGCCGGAGGTTGGGGCGCGGCGTGCAGAGCAGGCAGCGGCCATGGCGAGCGGCAGCACTGCGCAGGCGCAGGCAGGCGGGGCCGTCTGGTGGCGAGGCGGCAGCGCTGCGGCCAGGCACTGCTGCGGCGCTCCGTGGCGCAGCGCAGGGGCGTGCGGTGGCGGCTTGCGGCGGCGAGTGGAATCGAGGAACGGCGCCCGGGGATGGCCGGAATCGAACATAGGGCGAGTCTGCTGGGCTGAAATCGAAGCGAGGAGGAAGAATGAAGGGGAAAGGCAAAACTAGGCATCGGGGAAAGGATAAGACTGAGCATGGCGGCGGCGACGGCGCCATGAACGAGCATGGAAACTCGTGGAACACGATGGAACGTGGAGAGCACGAGCTTCAGCGAGTCGAGAGGAGTCGATTCTAGCCGTCGGTTGGTGGAAACTGTGGCCGAGGGATGGAGTTCGGCGGCGGCCTGAGTTTCGACGAAACTTTAATGGAGACCGGTGGGCGGGGGTGTCGATTCCGGTTGAGGTAGGGCTCGACCGGGCTTGGGGAGGTGCAGCAGAGGTGGAGGAGGATGAGGGGAAGGCTTGGGCGCAAGGAATCGGAGAGGGGCGCGGCCGGGGATGGCCGGAGCGGGCGGCAGAGCAGCTCGGCACGGTGTCTGGCATGAGCGCAGACGAGTAGAGCAGAGCACGTGCGGGTGGAAGAATGGAGAAGGCCGAACACTTGAGCAAGGGGAGATGGAGGTGAGAAGGGAGAGACGTGCTGGGCTCGACCTGCTCGTCGATTGGGAGCACGGGGAAGCTTCGTGCGACTGGCGTCGTGGCGCTCGAGAGGGAAGTAGGAGATGACAGGTGGGTCCAGTGAACAGTGACCTTAAGAAATATCTTCTACAGTGAATTTATTCCAAAACTCAATTTTTCATATTGAAACTTGAAATTTGACCAAAATAGAAGTTGTAGAAAAAGGGAAGATCTACAACTTTGGTTTTGGGCAAAACTTGATTTGAGACTCGGATCAGGGAGAAAAACGGGGTTGAACTCAACTAAAGTTGATGTTTACTATGCATGCTTAATTAACGCTAATGACCAAATTAGGATCATGATTAGAAATTAAGCACAAAATTAACACCGGGGTGTTACATGACCACTGTCTATAGCCCTGTTTGGAACATTTAGTCCCGGGACTAATTTTAGTTCTTGGACTAAAAACTTTAGTCCCTTCCTGTTTGGATCCAGACACTAAAAGAAACTAAACGTCATTAAATGAATTGTACAAAAGACCATGTTACCCCCTAATTATGACTAATCCAGCTGCATGCATCCACCTCCATGCACGTCTGTGCTTTGCACGCACGCCATTCACGTTATGGTGCTCAATATTGTTACAAATCACAAATCAAAGTCAACCGAAATGTAATGGTGCTCATTATTACAAATCACGTCTTCCACCAGATCAAAAACACCCAAAAAATTACATCTATTTCAAACTGCACAACCCATCGGCGACCCAATCCCAAAATTAATTCATCACCATGCTATCCATAGAATTTGTATCGTTTGCTTGAGACCATTATCTGGCTAATGGAACATATACTATTCATCACCCCGCATCCGCCGGCTGGATCCCGCACCTACGGTCAGAGACTTGGCACGATTTCCTCCTCCGCTTCCTCCTTGTAGTCCTCTAACGCAAATAGCACCGGATCTGCAGCCGGGGCGAATGGGAGGTAGCCCGTGGCCGAATCCCTCATCCGTTTGCAGGAAATGCTGGTACGATGCCAAATCGGGGTAGGGCCCAGCCTGTGAGTTCAGATCCAGGCCACCGAGTCCCCTCCCTGGAATATGAACTCCAGCAGGGTCGGCATATGCTGACGAAGCCTGTGACAAGCTTGATCGGCAGCGTTGGTGGCGGCTCGCCGGCAATGAGTGGCCGCCTAGGAGAAGAAATCCTCATTGCCGGCCATGGCAGATGCGCGGGTGTAAGGATCACCGGGGTGTCCGACCCTAGAGGGGGAGGGGGTGAATAGGGTCGCTAATCGTTTTTCTATCCTAGGGCTCAATCTAATTGCATAAGATAAACCTAACACGTCCTACACATGCTAGTTATGACTAAGGTTTATCTATGCTACCCTCTACTTACCCCAAAAGACTTGCAACCTATAGTCAATCCTAATCAAACTAACTAGGAAAGTAAAGGTAAGCAAGAAAGAGTAAATGCGGAAACGTAATGCGGTAAGTAAAGCGGTAAGGGAGAGGATATGCAAACTCCCGTGAAGACACCAAGACACACGATTTAACGTGGTTCGGTTAGGACACCAAAGTCCCTCCCTACGTCCACGGCCACTTGCTCACAAAGAACAAGTGTGATACCGAGTCTCTTTGCTTGATCACCGTCTTGCCACGCCTCCAAGGCTCCCGACAAGCAAAGGCTAAGTGACACCAAGTCACAAAGACGAGGTCACCGCCACCGTCTATCTCGAAGCGTCACCACGGCACCGTCTTCACTATCTTGGAGCTTTAACACCAAGTAGGGGCCTCCTTCCCCGCACAAAGTGTCGTTGCCACTCCACACCAAGTCGGAGGGTCACACGACGAGTACAAGTGTTTGCTTGCCGCAGCAAGACTTCTCTCTAGGGAGCTCTCGCAAGAACTAATCCCTAATCAAGCACTAAGCACTCTAACAAGTGTGCTTAAGCCTATATGATGTACAATGAAGCTCTATGGTGGTTGGAGATGATCTTTAGCTCTAGTATACTTCTTTGAACTCCAGCACACACAAATGATGCGGCCTTGGGGGTATATATAGGCAGCACAAGCAAATATAGCCGTTGGAGAAAAGCTGCCAGAAATGTGCTTAACACCGGTTAATCCGATGCTCCCCAAATTGTCATCGTCGGTTTAACCGGTGATACTAAACTGCCCACTAAAAACTAGCCGTTACGTGTACGGGCAATCAACCGACGCAATCGACCGGTGTATGTAATATTAGCGTCGGTTTAACCGGTGAGTGCAACTGTCCTCTGATCCTTGAAAAACAAACTCTCTGGACAACTGCACCGATGCCATTAACCGGTGCATCATCGGTTCATCCGATGTATGCATTTTTCTTGGTCTGCTTCTGCCATTGCACCGACGTATTCAAACTTGCTATCGTCGGTTCATCCGGTGCCAAACCCTAGCCCGCAGGCCATCTCTTGTCATTGCACCGATGAGTACATTTTGCCTTACGTCGGTTTAACCGGTGATACTAAAACTCCCAGACGTGCTCAAGTCAATGCGGAACCCCCGTAGGGGCGGCCCTTCGGGCCTTGCTTCGCCTCTCTTCTCTTTGTCATCACTTGAACCTAAAAGCCTGAGTATATCATCTAAGCAAACACATTAGTTCAAGTGTTGCGTGTGTCATCAATCGCCAAAACATTATATTGAAATATGGCATGAGAGGCCATTTTCGCTATAGCGGGTTGCCGGCGGTGATGGCTGTGGATTGGTGGGCTGTGGGCGGCAGTGGCAGGTGGAGCGGGAGGAGCGGGCGGCGGCGGCCGGAGCGGGATGAACATGCGCGAGAATAGGCAGGCGCGGGCGGCGGCAGATGTTGCGGACTGCGCGGGTGGAGCGAGCGGCGGCATGTGGAGTGGGGATCGCTAATTTACGGTCAACCGCATGGAGCTCCTCCGTGCGGTCGATTTTCCGACCGTTGGTTTTTTTCCTATTTTAGTAAGTTTTTTGTCGCTTTCTGATTTCAAGAAATTTTTTCAAGAAAAAAATTTTGAGAAAAAAAAATTTGACGAGAAAAATTTTAGAGAGAAAAATTTGAGGAAAAAAGTTAAGATGGAAAAAAATTTCAACAGAAAAAATTTTACATAAAAAATTAAAAAAAAAGAAAAAAAATTAAAAAACTCAGGTAAAAAACTTGTATCAGAAAAAATAAAAAAGAAAAAGAAAAAAAACTAGTGATGGCGACGGCGGATCCGCCGCGCGCCGCCGGAGCGGCGCTGATCCGCCGTCGCCGGTCGCCGCACGCTGCTCCCCCGCTACCACCGCCGCAGATCCAGCGTCGCCGGCCGCTCCCCAGCTGCCGCCGCCGCGGATCTGCCGTCGCTTCAACCGCCGTGCGCCGCTCCGCACGCTCCGCCACCGCAGCCCCCGCCCGGGAGCACCGCTCCGGCGCGGATCCGGCGCCGCTTCCCCCGCCGCGCGCCGCTCGCACGCTTCGCCACCGCGGCCCCGCCCGGGAGCACCGCTCCGGCGCGGATCCGGCGCCGCTGCAGAGCCAGCCGCCGTGCCGCCGGAGGGAGGCAGGAGGGGCGGCGCGCGGAGGTTGGGGAGGGCGCGGCGGGGGCGGCCGGGCCCAGGCGGCGTGCGGTGGGGACGGCCGAGCCCAGGCGGCGGGCGCGCGGGGAGAAGTGAAGAGAAGAAAAAAGGAAGAGGAGGAGCAGCGAGTGGTGGGGAAAAAAATAAGAGACGGGGAAGGAGTCGGATCACTTGTGTCGGTACCCCAGGACTGGGGTACCCCCTCATGCTGTGTCTAGGCAAGAAGAGCTTTGTAGTTATCCTTAACTACATCCAGCAGCCGAACCCCTGCGGTCCGGAAGCCCTGTTCACCCGACAACGGTCCCGGACCCGTCCTCTGGATGGGAAAGGTCCGGGAGCTCCACGTGTTCCGGAAGAAGCAGGCGCTCAGCCCGAGCAGCCAGAGGCTCCGGACCTCCCGTGGAGGTCCGGATCCCCGCGGAATCCCGGACCCCCCTTTGGGGTCTCGGACCCCCGGTATAGTAACCGGACCCCTCGCCAAGGGAAGGAATCGACACTCCGCCTCGGGGTGGTCCGGAGCCGCCACGTGTCTGCAAGCACAGAAACATATATAAAGCCACTTGGTCTCCATATTAAGGTTCACCTACCACTGTATTCATTGCGGTAGGAGGATGTCAGCATTGATGTAGCAGAAGCCGAGGCGATTCTTTGACCAGGGGGCACTATTGATCGCGTATTACCAAGATGCATAGTGGGGCTGCTGGTGCCGCCCACGCCGCGCCTGTCAGTCTGCCATAACAGATGGATACGACGGCTCGGCTTCACCCATTATGACGCCGACATAATAGCCTCAACAGGTCACGCCGCAAGCTACGTTCCCCCAACGGGCACCTTGCTGACGGGACAAGAGAAGACCACCCTTTGTCAGAGGGTCAGCAGGGCATGGAAGCATATCGGAGGAAAGATTCGTAACCACTGTAGCCATTTAAATACTCTGTGCAGTATGCTGCACAGTCACGTTGGGCCTACTTGTCGGGGCCCCAACGTCCTATGTATCCGCACCCCTTGGTCTATAAAAGGGGGCGCCCGCTAGAAGGAAAACTCAGGCTGGGTAAAAGCCAAGGCCCGGCGGAGGATAGATTCATACACAACCAAGGTCAATACCTCTCCCAGTGGATGTAGGGTATTACGCTCCGGCGGCCCGATCCACTCTAGATCGTGTGTTCTTGTGTGCTTGTCTCAGAGCTAGATCAGCCCAATTGCCTAGTACCTTCCCGAGAACTCCCTTTCTGGGAATAGGCGGGTGCGCTCCGCCACCCGGCAGTGGGTCCTCTAGAGATCCCACGACAACTTGGAGTCGACCGTGAGTTTAGAAACTCACGGTTGACTGTAGAATCAGCTTCGCGATGTGGAGCGGGGCAACATGAGACGGGTGGATAAAGTGGAAGTGGAACAGGGGTAGCGGCCGGAAAAGTGGAACAGTAGTGGGCCTTTAGTCCCAATAAGCACCACCAAGAGGGTCTAATGGATTTTAGTCCCAATATGCACTTTTAGTCCCTTGTAGTCCCTCCTATTTGGATTCTCGAGGACTAAAGTGCATTGAGATCCGTACATGTTGGGTCTAGCCTAACAGCTAGCGAAAATTTGTATGGCAACCTAACAGCTAGCAAGCTGTAAAGAACCTAACAACTAGATTTGAGGAAGAAAGTACCCATTAGTTTTTATTCTAACCGATCTTCGCCATTGCTAATATCATCTTCTGTTATCTTGAATTTGGTATGACCTGAAATAAGAGTAAGTGATGAATATCCGTCCTTTACAATTACGAGATTACTTGAGCAAGCATGCTGAATGCAGTGTATTAGCCAGCAGCAGCCATTTAACTGAATGCAGTGTGCTCATGATGTAAACCTGCAGTATGAAGCCTAAACTCTAAACATGTTCAGAAAATTATGGCTACACAAGTAAGTTCTACATGTGAAAAACAAGAACCATTGAAGAACTTAGAACATAGCTCTTATACCTAAGTAGTCAGAAACATTTTTCCAAGGTCCATGATATTACTAGTCTAAAGCCTACATTTTCAGAGGTAAATCTTACTGAAATAGTACAAGTAATCAGAAGTAAACTTTTTCTACTGTAAGATATCCCAAACCTTTGGATTGGGGAAATGACCTGCCATTGCAGTGTCTGAGCTAGATCTTTAGTTTTGCAAATTGCACTGCCCATGAGATTCAGGCCACTACAACTCAAAGGGAAGCACGAAATGTGCAAGCAATGAAAAATCACATTTGAGGAGTTCAATCATGGACCAATCACATTCGCGAGGATCTATAAGAGCAGATCCAGCATGCACCTTGGGGGAGGAGGGAGGATATGTCGGACTGGAGGACTCAGGTGCTGACGAGAAGGACTGAGATGTCCTGCAAAACTGATGTTGTGGGTGCCGCGAGCGGGCGGCTGGGGCGAGTGTAGCGGAAGGTTGTGCGCTCTAGGAGGCTGGGCATGCTTCCCCTAAGAAGACAGATGGAGGCGTGGAACTGCAGGTGAGCCCGTGTCCTGTTTATCTTCCTCCTCGAGCTGTGGTGATCGGAGTTAGGGGAGGGAATCTGCTAGGGGATCTGGTGGCCGGCGGCCTTAGAAGAGGAGGTGGGGGTGGTAGGGAGGCCAGGTGACGGCGGCGGGTTGAATCTGTGGTGTGGCGAGGCGGCGGGAACGCCGGCGGCTCCCGACGGTTGGGAAGACAACCAGTGGCCTAGGACCGCGGGGAAGGGGGCGGAAAACCGACGGATGACTGGTGGCAGAGGCGAGTGGTGCGGATCCGGCTGCCGCCGCCACCGGAGATAGAGGAGGAGGACGGTGGCAGGGCTAGCTGCTCATGGGCCGCAATGGGCCTTCTGCGACGCACGCGGTCGCAGTCGCATCTGCGACCCCAAACAGCCTGTCGGAACTGGTGATAGGGTTCGTGAGACTTCGCGGGTTCCTGCGGATTTTTACTTTTGTCCAGCAGGTTTGGTAATGCAAATAGTAGTGGGCTGCTTGCATGGTAATGAATGATTTTGTGTGGCGGGTTTTCAGGTTTATACAAAAACCCACCCTGCCTGCAACTTAACTACTGAAGGTAATCAGCAAATCGTGTTGACGTAAAAATCTCACCGGATGGGATCTCCACGCTCCACGTACGCTAGGGAAGGGAAGATCTGGTTTGCTCCTCGTATCGAACCCGATTGGCGCGCATATGGTGCACTCGACGTGCCAATCAATTTGTCCTGCAATTGACAAGGAAGGTAAACGTTAAACTCCGGGGACCATCGGCTAGCCAGCCGCTATCAGTGACAAGCGCAGATCGGATATCATTCAGCAGATTCGCTGGAAAGCAAGCCACGCCTGTAACGACGCAACCTTCAAATAACACCTACATCTGGATCCAATCGGCTATGGTCAGAGCGACACAAAAAGAGCCGATAGTGAGCAAATGTAGGCTGAATAACTTGTGACATAAACTTAAAACAAACTAGATTAAACAAGCCAACCTATCAAGATCTAAGCATACATCGATAACTGGTGGTAAAAGCAACGACAAGCTAGACTAACAGATCAATTAATCTAACATATCGCAATCTTCTACCGATAACTTGGTGAGCAAATTAAACCCCGCTGGACGGATCTAGAGAACTCGATGACTGGTGAACAGTTAGACCCCGCCGGACGGATCTAACGTGCTCGATAACTTGGTGAACAGCTAGACCCCACTGGACAGATCTGGCATGCTCGACAACTTTGAGCGCCATAGATGGAGGAAGAAGCAATGCGCCGTCAACCTGAACCCATGTATGCAACTCTATTCGGAACTTTTCAACCAGAAGAACTCCTAAAAGAAAAAGGTACTGCAACTAAGAGTTTGGCGAAGCCGCCGACATGAAAGGTCGATGCTGAAAACATAGAGTCTTGTGTTTGGATGTGGTTGATCAAAATTTACAAATGACGGAGGTCAGTTATTTATAGCCTAAACATAAACCTCTCTTGCCGATACGGCGAGATCTGACTTGAATTACAAAAAAACAAAACTTGCCAAACCGAATGATACAACTAAATCTAAAGATAACTTGCTGACTTTAACCGCCAGCTCCTTAACTCCATCGGCTGCGACGCTAATCTTGGCCTAAAAGCCCAATGTCTCCACCCAACAGATTGACATGTGTCAAAAAACGGTGTCAACACATGCCCCCCAGTTTCGGAATGAAATATAAATTTTGCTCCGAAATTCCCTCAGTCTGATTGGTCTCCTTTCCTCCTCCGCGTGGATTCTGACTCTACACAGTCGACTCCTCGCGTCCCGTGCCGACGGTGAGTGAAAAACTCTTCTTTGTCCATGGCTCCAATTCTTCTCCGCTGCTCCACCGAGACAGTTTAACTTCTATCTTTTTACCCCTAATTTATCTCCAATTTGTCCCCGGGTCAAGACGTTTCATCTTCCTTCAGCCGATTCACCTTCCTCATCAAGGCTTTAAATAGTAGCCATTGGTGCGGCTAATATATCAAGCTCCATCGGCCTTCCTCGCCTCAAGAAACCCTAGTCTCCATCTCCATAAGCAATGGCAGAAAACAAGTGCGCAGGCGAGGGTTCCTCCAATCAACCTCCTGCTCTCCATCGTTGTCATGGGTAACGAATCTGTCACTTTTGCAACTCAATATAGCTCAATTAGATCTAATCGGCTTCTGGTTTTCTTTACAGAGACAATGAAGCCTTGAGCGCCCCTCCTCGCTCCTCTTCTCCAGCAGTGTCGAACCCCTTTTTGACGACCTTGATGAAGGGACTCGCAATCTCATTTGGAGCCTCTACGGGGAAAAGGACGAAGCGCGCACCAACTATGCTGATGAAACCAAGAAGACCAGTCGATTGGAAGTCCAATTGACAGTTGCCGAGGATATGGCACTGACCGCACACGCCCAACTCGTCACCACCGATGCTAGGGCGGCAGGTCAGTTCTTCATTGTTACTGATAAACCCATTTCTGATACAGCGTTGATTTCCTTCTGACTCTTGCCTGCATCTTTTCTTTAGCCTTGGAATCACATGTTGAGGCCCTCTATGCTACAACAGTCACTGCCACAGAAGCAGTAAATGCATAGGGCGATACCATCGCCGCCCGTCTGCAAGACATCCCTGCTCGTGTCCGGGAGGTCACTGGCCACGGAGTCCACCGAGGAGCCGCCGTCGCCCTTGCTATGGTGCAGACACTATCCGGAAATGACCTCCAAACCCTGCATCCAATCTTCCCTGAAGGCGAGGCGCGGGAAGATTTTGAGGAGCTCGCCGATGACCTCGGCATAGTTGCCTCCACCATCGGCGAAGAAGTCAGCCTTGATGCTGTAGTTAGTAATGTCCTCGCCGATGAGTAGACCAGTAGTAGTGGTATCAGTAGTTAGCCGATGTAACAGCTTGATTTCTAGATCGGCTTTTGTAAATACAATATTAATGAATGAATCAGTATTCCCCTCCATCATTTGTGTTCTGATTCCCTAACACATACAATTGATCTTGCATGAATATAATCAACATACTGAACTGATCAATCAACATCCTTGCAAATCCTCCAATGATCCGGAAGTCTGCATGAAGTAATTATCACCTCTGAATGATTTCCTCCCGTTAATCAGTCGACCAAACTGGTGAAGCAGTATATTGCCAAAGCTCTCATAATGTTGCTTTAGAATATTCAGAAGTTTATATTTGAATGACCAAGCCGATATCAATACTATTCGCCTAGAGGCTCGAGAGCTATACCCACCGGGTGCGCTCGCGCGCACCCACGTGAGTCAGACTAGAAGAGATCGCTCTTAGGTCACATTGATTTTGATACGGGACCGAGCACGCCAGCAGAACCCTCTGTGCGAATCTCTGATTCGCCTAGAGGCTCAGGGTTCGACAGGGAGAGGTTACCCTCAAGTTGTGTCGACCTGGACGCAGAGCCAGGAGCGACAGCTAAACCTCTGCGCCAGCTGAGTATTTACCCGGGGGCTCGGGGGCTACACCCATCAATTCCAATGGTATGGGCTCAACAGGGACACATCTGACCCGGCATCCACCGGGAATGATGCCCAAGAGGAGAAAAGCCTCCATGTGGCTTTTCGAGACACGTGAGGGCTCGGGGGGCTAATTTGGGGGGGGGGGGAGGGGGGCAAATATCACTGATACCCCAAATATGGTCTTTGGAGGGATAACAGCAGGGTTAATCCCCCAAATCCATGGGACTTGGCCCAACCAGGCTACTACGCGGTCACGGTCGGCCCACTGACTAAGAGGGCATCGAAGGCCCGGCATCAGGCCCAAGTGCATGGCCTCGAGGGAGGGCTCCACCTCGATCGATCCCTGGGGGAGATCCGCCTCTCCCTACCCTAGAGAGAAAGGTTCCGCCTCACTCGACCCCTGGGAGGAGGGCTCCACCTCACCTGAATCCATGGGACTTGGCCCAACCAGGCTACTACGCGGTCACGGTCGGCCCACTGACTAAGAGGGCATCGAAGGCCCGGCATCAGGCCCAAGTGCATGGCCTCGAGGGAGGGCTCCGCCTCGATCGATCCCTGGGGGAGATCCGCCTCTCCCTACCCCAGAGAGAAAGGTTCCGCCTCACTCGACCCCTGGGAGGAGGGCTCCACCTCACCTGACCCCGGGGCATGGGCTTGGCCTCACTGGACTCACAAGCATGGACCCCCCGAGCCCACACTTTCCCCTGACTATAGCAGACATGGGAGACCGCATCAATAGTCAAGGCTCCACATGAAAGGACTAGAGGAGGCACACCCTGACACAGCCTCCGAAGGTGACTGGCCATAATAGTGAGTCCCCGCCACCCTCCCTAATAGAGCTCGTGCTGCCTACATGATGCTGGGAGCTTGCACCGCCCGACACGGAGGAGGTCCACACCCCCGACATGTTGGGGATCCACGCCACCCGCCCTAACAGAGCTCACATCGTCGGACACACCGGGGGACGGCATGAAAACACCTCTCACTCTCTCATGTACTAAGTCCCCCTTGCCCTTGATCTGTAAAAGGGAAAGGGAGACCCGCATGCCGGGGACTGAACTCAGGACACCCAGACGCATGCATGAACACTTAGCCGTCACAGACTTGAGAGCTCGTTCCCTCTCTCTCGCCTGTTTGTATCCCCTACTGCAAACAAGTGCAAGAACACGAGCAGCTCAAACTGGACGTATGACATTCCGCCCGAACCAGTATAAACTCTTTTATTAGTATTGTACACCATCCGAGCCAAACACGCAATACCAAATTCACTAGTTGGCGGTACGAAACACCGACACACCTCCGATCGGTCTTTAATATCACAATAGTAACTTTATTTTAATCACACTTATATTTTAGAAAAATATTTTGTATATTCTGATGCATATATTATCCATATTTGAAACAAGTTCGGATATACCCATATTACTCTTTATTTGTCAGTCAAATCAGATAATTTCTTAGCACATATATATGTCTCCATTTTCCACCCAGTATTGTTGTTCCAATTGCATCCGAATCTACTCTTCAACGTAATCTGTATTTTTTACACCCAATTTAACATATGCACGAGAAATTTAGACAGTCGAAACAACCCTCATGCTCTGGGTACAACTTCGATTAATAACTGAAGATTACATACTTCAATAGGAAATCATATTTACTATGTATTTTGGAGAGAATATATATAAAAAAGGCACATACTCGAACAGTCGCTGACCATGGGCCTGCTTCTATATTCTTTTTGGCCTTTCGCCAAAAAGAAAATAAAAGGCTGATAGACCTTGTGCTGACAGTTGTGATGCCTAGAATATGGTCACGGGCTCACGGCCTCCTTTCCAAGTCCAGAAGAAGATCGTGCCCATGTCTATCAATCCTCTATGTTGATAACCACAGCACTTGGGCTTCTTTCAGGCTTCTTGAAGCAGGCAAGCCGTGCTAAATCGTTCGTGGATTCCGTGATCCTCTCGATCTGAGCAACGATGTCGGAGAGAAGAGATGCAACGACTGCCACATGCATCGCTTGCAACAGGGCACCATCCTCGGAGAACTCGGTTCCGAAGTCACTTGCGGCTTTGGTGGCTGCAGACATGTCGCCGTTGGCTGGAGATGGCGCAGTCATCGTCCGAACTGTCAACGAGAGCCCCCTGAGCACCCTTGCAGAGTGCGAGCTCATTGCAGCGCATGCGGCTCCAGTTCTCAGGCATAGCTCTGGATTGGCTTCAGGATACTGAAACCCAAAAAAGCAGTGATACTATTAGTCAATTTGGTCAAAGTTAGCTAAGTTTGATTTAGAACAAACCTAGCTACTACGACATGGGTTTGGAATTTTTTGCGATTACCTGAGACCCTTTTAGGATGATGACACAGGAAGCAAGAGCCTCCATTGAAGAAGCACATTGGCGACAAAGAGTGCCGAGTTCTTGGTATTGCTTCCATGGGTGGCGGAAGCCGAATTTGCCGTGAATAGGCTCCCACCTGGCAAAAGTGCTCTGCAGTATTGGGATAATAATACATATATGACCGGATTTATGTGTGTTTTTTGTTTGACAGTATACTCAACAAAAAGGAAAAGAAATTGGCAATCAGGCCGAACTGAGGTGAGCTTACCAAAGAGTCCTCCCTGACCTTCGAATTGAGGACGCTCTTGTACACATGAAGAAAGGCTTTGCCTTCTAAGTTTTCGCATGAAGAGGTCTCTCCAAAGCATTCAGATTCCATTCCTGCACATATGAGAAACTTTTAGTCCCATATACCCTGGGAATCTGTAAAGTATTTTCTCACTGAATCGTGGCCACCAGTCACCAGAAGATTACCGATTTCTAGTATGCAAAACTTATCAGTGAAAATGTTGAAGACACTGCAGCCAAATGCTCATTGGTATAGTTGCTCTGTACCTTCAAGGAACTCCGCCAGTTTGTCGAGGTTGCCGGCGGCGAGGTTGTGGAGGTCCTCGCCGGCCCAGACCGGGAAGACGAAGACAGTGGTGAAGAGGCAGGTGGCGACGCCGACGGCGATGGTGGTGACGCGCTCGTGCGCGAACTCGATGAGGTCCTCGACGCGGTAGCTCGACACGGCCACCATCGCGAAGGTCAGTATGAAGATGAGCACGCCGTAGTCGTACCTCGCCTTCACCTCCGGGATGAACCTCGAGAACGTCGCCGCCGACGCTACAGATCGCGAACCACCACGATGGACCAAGGTGACGACATGCGGCGTAAACCGTAAATGCACCAGTACGTGACACGACAGATCTGAACTGATGACGAGCCGCCATTCCATTGACGTGTGCTTTATATACACTGTACCTGCTATGAAGATGAACACGGCGAGCAGTATGGGCTCTCCCTTCTCGCCGCCGAGCTGCGCCACCAGATGAGCTCCGACGGCGAGGGAACCGCCCACCAGCGTCGCGAGAGCTCTGTTCAGGCCTTTACTCAGCGTGGCGCCTGTTGCATAATTAAGTTAGGTCTTCAGAACGAACGTGTCCAAGTAGTTCCGGCAAGAGATGAACTGCTGCCCGTCCATGACCTACCAACGGTGAACTCCATGACGAAGACGACGGTGATGACGGCCCAGATGGTGGAGTCCCCCCAGCCGTTGAACAGCGGCGTGACGTAGTAGAACACGGACACCAGGGTGAGCGCCAGCCCGACCTTGAGCGAGTGCGCCACCCGCCGCGGGTCGTCCAGCGCGATCCTCGCAAGCTTCCCGGCGAGCCCGGCGACCGCGCGCCCGAGCCCGTCGGACGCCGAGCGGAGCCGGTCCCGGCAGCTCGCCAGGAACCCGGCGTTGCTCTCGCCGCCGCCGCCATTGTTGATCTCCTCCGTCGCCTGAGCTGCTGGCTCCATGGCGCCCTCCAAAGCCGTGGACTCTAGGTGGATTCTCGCGTGCAGTGTTGTGCAAATGGGAGGCTAGCTACTGCTAGATGTTGATGCAAACGGCTGGCGTTTTATGGTGCTTGGTAATGTCAAGAATAACTGAAGGCTCCAGATTCAATGGTTAATTAAAAAGTGAAACAAACCAGGTACAGAAACCTTGAGCGAGTGCGCCACCCGCCGCGGGTCGTCCCGGGAGGTCTTGGCCAGCTTCGCCCCGAACGCGACGAGCGCGCGCCGGACCTTGTCCAGCGCCGGCCGGAGCAGCTCCCGGCAGCTTGCCAGGAAGCCGCCGTTGCCGCCCTCGGCGACGCCGCCATTGTTGCGCTCGGCCCCCTGAGGAGGCTCCATCGCAGCTCACTTACAGAGTTACACGTACAGGTCGCAAAGCTGTGGGCTCTAGGGGAACACACTCGTATGTGGAATGGGTGGCGCATGAGGACTTATATATAATAAACGGACTCGTTTTTTTTTCTACGCTCCCACATACGCATGTGCTTTCGATGCTGTAATCCATCTGTAGCCAAGGGCCAAGATTCAACGGTATGACGATGATTATATTATAGAACTAGACACTAAAACGCCTGTAGGGGCAAAACCGGAAATATGTACACGATCTCATCCGATGGCGGAGTTTCTTTCTTCGACTTGAAGCCTTCTCCGCGATGCCGCCATGTCGATGAAGATCCGGTTCGCGGTTTTGGGTGTCCGCGAAACCCGAGTAGGTGGCCGGTTTTGAGAAAACCGCCAAAACTCCACGCGCGGGAAGATTCCCGCCTCTACGCCGTGGCCCTAGACGTCATTCCCGCCTCGGCCTTCTGACGGCCTTAGACGCCGCCCGACGGCCGTCACCTCCTCGCCCGCAGCGAGGCCCTAGACGCCGTCAACACCTGTCGCCTCCGTCAGTCCCGAGACAGACGTCCGTTTCTCCACGACTTGGCGTCTTCAACCGCCGTCCGCCTCCTTGGTTTTGTGGCGCAAACCAAGAAACACGCCTTCCGTCGCCGCTTGCGCCCTCGATTCAGGAGTGGACGCCTCAGCTGCCGCCCGGTGTGAGCTCCTCCACGGCAACTCTCCGTCGACACTCGACGCCCGTGTACCTGCAACCAAAGACCAAGCACACAATCACACCGCACGGTTGACAATTCACTCATCACAACCAGGATAGAGTACTCCACATCCCTCACTCTGTTCCATTTCAAACCCCATTTTGTAGGTTTTCCATGAGTCCATTTTACTGGTTTAGTCTGCGACCGCGTGAAAGAATCGGGCAATATGCACAAATGAGAAGGACATCTATGATAGAGACCTTAGTTAGGTAAAACCCAATTATCAAGCTAGCGAGTGCTATCGCTGTCATTTTACTGGGACTGGGAGTACAGCAAAAAAAGATAAAGGAAATAAAGACGAATGAAGTGCCAGCAAGGTGGTAGTTCAATGCAACAGCTTTGAATTAGGGTTGCTCTCCCGGCGCCATTCCAAGTCAGATTCCATGGATGACAGGAGGAGCATAGTAGCATACCATCACATGAACCCAGGCACGGGGCCGTGAGTTCAAAGTCTGTGGCTGCTTGCAAGCTGCAACTTTGGACCAGAAACGGATGCTCTGGCAAAAGTTGTGGATGAACTGAATGGTACTAGTAGTTTCTCTTTTTGTAGATCGGAGGCGTATTTGGTTCAGAGCACGCAGATCATCATCATCATAACATTCTGAAGAAGAATTTCTACGAGGATCCGCTGCCGTGAGGCCAGCTTGGGTTTTTAACGATAAGGTTAGGCCATATGAAGCAAGAGGAAGAGATTCAGGCGTCGCACGTGCAGAGTTGAACAGTTTCTTTCGGTGCTGGCTTTTGATCGTCGACCCAACGACGACATATCCCTCTTGATCCAACAGCTCTTTCTGACGAAACATCGCTTTCTGCTGCTGAGTTTTGTTGACCGGTTTCTCCCAGAGATACTATACATAGATAGAGATAAGGAGGAGACATGCCTTTGGTGATGCTATCATTGTTGTCAAAAGAGTGTGGCTTGGCTTCTGGGTGGTCTGAAGCTCGAACAAGCCGCAGTTTCAGCCTGATCTGTCGGACTGACAGCTTCAGGCTTTTGTTCCATTTGAGATGGATATATAAAAGACATCACAATTTCAGAAAAAGGATTTGTTCGAATCTTGTAATAGAATCGTATATATGAAAACTAGCAAGGTGGCCCGCGCTAATAGCGCGGGTAGCTAGTTATTTATTTATTTTTTTAGATTTTTTATCTTAACAGAATAGAAATATTACCTCTCGCTCGTTGAATACTACCTACAGCTTTCTATGTATAGTTTCATATCAATCATCGATTTCTAAAGTACTTTACTCTATATCATATTTTCATAGTTTAATATTTGAACTTGCAAAATCTAAATATGATGATTCAATTTAATATTGGGCCATCTTCAATATGGATGCATATTGTAGCATGTGATATTTAAGTTTGATGATTAACTGTAATATGAAATCAACTTGAATACATGGTTTATCCTTTATAAAGTTTTTATATAGGTATCAAATATATTATATGTATGTGTTAGTGATGTTGAAGCCAACAACTTGTAACTTAGATGTTGGACTTTGATTTGTGCGATAATTTGTATAATATTTAACGAAAGAAAGTCTAGCCTAGTTGTTAGATCGCCTGAGAAATATCCAGCCGTTCTAGATCTAATTCATGGTGGGAGCGAATTAAGAATTTTATGAATTAAACTAAAAGTTATATTTAAAAGTAGTTTAGGGCCTCCCTGCTTACTCTAGTCAAAAAATATATATATTGATGTTTTATTGTGCTTTACCCATAGATTTCACTCACATTGGTTACTGTATATTTTTTATTTGTTTTAACCCGCTTGACTGCATAAATGAGTCCACTTTAGAGTTTTGTCATATTGGTGATGGATAGTTCCAGACATGTCTTTTATGTTGTTTTTAACTCTTTTCTTTAACTTCTAGCCTGTCGATTTCTCCATCTTCCATTTTCTTGCTCCACCCATTTAAAATCGATCAGTATATTTCGTGTATGATGCACCTAATGGAGAAGTTTCCTATTTAGTTCGACTCAGTTGCTGATTTTAGATTGTGCTTTAGAGCTTGCTATTTTTTCTGAGAGAAGAGGGCGGTAGCAGCAGCTGTTGGAGTTATTTGTCGTGTATCATTCCATTTTCTTGCTCCACGCATTTAAAATCGATCAGTATATTTCGTGTATGATGCACCTAATGGAGAAGTTTCCTATTTAGTTCGACTCTGTTGCTGATTTTAGATTGTGCTTTAGAGCTTGCTATTTTTTCTGAGAGAAGAGGGCGGTAGCAGCAGCTGTTGGAGTTATTTGTCGTGTATCATAGGCTATCGACTTAGAGATAGTTTGGCAGGGTTCTATGGCTTAAATGGCTCCGGCTATGGCCCTTAGATGAAGCAGCTTCTGTAATGGACCTATAATGTGATTTTATAATAATATAATTTTATATGAAAATACATAATAAAATAATTTTTGTTTTCTCTTTTTTTCTCTTATTTTTCTCATTTTTTGTACTTCCTTTTTTCTTCTCACTTTTTGTACCTTCCTTGTCGGTTCAACCTCCTCCTTTATCCTTTCCCACGCTGACCATATGCTCTGCTTTGCCCATCCCTTAGGAGCTGTTGGGCTGCCTCCGCCGCTGCCGGTCGTCTGCTCGTACGTTGCTGGTGTTTCATTGTTGCTCCCTCCCTCCCCCCAGCTGCACCAAGATCTGGTGATCCCAGACGAGGTGCTTCTGCTACTCTCCCTCCGCCGCTGCCCAAGCTTGTGCCCAAGTCGGGCCGTGCCGCTGCGCGGTTGCCATCCTGAGTTGGCACGGTGGTTCTGTCTTTTTTTTGGCACCTTTCAGAAGGGCTAATATTATTTGTAAAACATCTTAGTGGGAAGCATGATATTTATTATGATTGCAGGAAAGGTATATGTTGGTTTACCGTAGTGCTTTTTTCTTAAATGATTGTTTAGCGTGAGCCATATGTTTCAAGTTTCTGTATGTTAACATACTACTCTGTTAAATCTGTTACGTAAGCTTTAACTGTTGCATAGCATATATCCACTATTTTGATACTTGCTGATATTTTTTTAGCAATTCCTGATTATTATATATTCTTATTACGAAGATGATTATTTTGAGATCACATTTCACAGGACTATGCTGTGTACTTATCTAAATACTTGCAGAGCATGTTTATATTACTGATAAGAAGATTTTTTTGTAGATAATGTTTTTGGCCTTATTTTCTCCTAGATATTTTGGTCATCGATTAGCACCTTCAGTTCTTTTTGTCACCCTTAAAAATCTCGCATATAAATGGACATGGGTGAACACCTGTTTAGACAAATATATCCTCATCTTGTTAAGAGACTGACTCTGGCTCTTATTAATGGTCCTTTCAAAGGACTGACTATACAAGAATCTGAGTGTTTTTTTTCCTCAATCAAATTTCTTGCATGTAACAGAGTTTGGCGATGGAATATGAATATTGAGTGAAGGTATTCACTCGATTTTTAGAGCAAGAGTCGGCAAAACAAATTGAGTGAAAACTCTATAGCTAAAATAATAGAAAAACCTACAGCAATCTCATCCTATCCACTCGTATGCACATCGAGTCACCGGATTTACCTACGTGTCTTATCGACTCCCTAGCTCCAAGGGCCCAACCAAAGGGCCCAACCAACTACTGCTTTTGTCAAGTAGCCGCAATCATTGCGTTAACATGCTAAAACTGCCAGGCTCATGATGCACATCCAACGGACGAAGGCGACAATAAAATAACATATCATATAAGTGCTAGTGGACTGTAACTTAACATACGATGGTATATACATAAATCAAGACGCAAATGGAAACGTTGGTTTCTTGTATCATGCGGACTCTATATTTACTGCATATTCTGTTTATAGCTTTAGTTTTAATTGGATACATACTCTTTTGGATAGTTAGACTCTTCTGGTTAGTTTAGACCGTTAGATTTTCATAAAATCCGATGGTGCAAGTTTTTCTCTTTTTTAGATTAATGTGGGAATTTCTAGGCGCTCTCGGCAAACGTGGTGACTTCTTCTAACACTCAAATATATATATAATAGATTGTAAAGAGCAAATAGGGCTTGGTACTTTTTGTTAGGAAAGTCTTCATGAAGGGACAAACCAGTACGATCTAGTAAAATATTCTTTTTATAAGGTGAACAACATGGTAGTACTGTAGTTCATGCACATGTCAAGCGATATCGACACCCATCAGGTGGTAATTAACAGAACAAAATGTCATATAGCTAGGTACGTGATTTGTACTTTGATGTAATCGAGATGATGAGAGCATCTTGGAAAAAAAATTGATACACGAGTTGTTTTTGTGAAAAATAGACAATCCGGCCGGCTGGGCAACTCGGGTCATTGATCCGTATTAGTGGCGGACCCAGAATTTTTCTAGAGGCTGGACGAACCAACGTAGCAATCAATATTACAGCCGGCTGCTAGGGGAAACTGTACGTGGGAATCAGCCTAGTATTATGCTGGCGTTGACATCGGTGATACCATTTAGTGCCACTCCCTTGGAGGCGACGTCGACGTCGAGATCTCCTGCATTCTTACACTAGACGGTGGTTTTCCGATTTGACGAGAGATCTAGACATCAAGTTTCTAAGCTGACGAGAGATGTGATGGATAGGATTTTTAATTCTAGTAGAAAAAAATTCTGACCACACCAATAAACACGAAAATTATGGAATTTTAGAATTTTTATTTTTTAAAAAATATTTAAAAAATCAATTTTGGATGGTAATAAATCTTTTTTCGAACCCCACTGATAAAACCGAAATTCCTGGTATTGCGTGAAATTCCGGCAGAAATTGTGAGCCCTGGTGATAGATTTCTTCTACATAAGACACTACAAGATTGAAGCCTAAATGAAGGAGAAGTTTAAAGCTTAAACTTCTAGCTTTTTTTCTTTGTTTTGAAGTTTTGTTTCTTGTACTTGCGAAATCTATCATTTTGAGATTTAGAGTCTAAGAACTCTTATAACCATTGGCTGCGTATATCCATCTTATGGATGTAGAGGCCGGATTAATCCATTATCTAAAAAAACAATCAATAACAAGTTCGTACAAACATGTCGGTCACGAACACAAGCAAAACATAAGGAATAAAAATCAACGTTCAGTACGAGATTTGCTGAACCTCCGCTTGATATGTACCATATTTGTTGGAGCTCAAGAAGTTAGAGGTGGGCAGGTGATAACAATGCATTTGAGTTGACTTAATTATGGCCGGAGCAGGGTACTATCGACGTACGCCACGATCATCCCTCGATCTGTTTTCAACGTGAACTGGTCATGACGACCATGGATAGATGATGAACGGTTAGTTTCACTTCACATCAAGAATTCAGAGGCTTAGCCGTCCCGCTCGTCACCGCACTGACAAGCATAACAACAATGCAATGTACGGGGAAACCGAAACCTCTGCAACTTGACCCAACAAAACGGAAATGCTAGTAACAAGACGTCCGATGGGAGCAAAATATGGGACGCCTCACCGAACATCAGCGGTAGATGCCAACCCTGCCCCCACCACCACCAACCTCCTCACCGAACCCCTCCCCGTTTCGCCTCCTCCGTCCAAATCCCCAAATCACACCTTCGATCTGAAATACGCCGGAGTCGTTGACCCCCAAGACTGGCCTCCGGGCCGTCCTCACTGTCCGACAAACCCTACTCCCGCAAATCCCATGCCAGATCCAAGTCCCCAGTATTTCCTGCTGCTTCGACGCCCACAGCAACAGTCTGCTCCTCCCCAGCGGCACCTTCTCTCCGCCACCGACCCCTCCACACCGCTCTCCCCTGTGGTTGCAGGCGTCCAAGCACAAGTCCTAGAAGGCAGGGGAGCCCTACAGCCGCACATCTCGACAGAGACACGGCACAAGATCTACGCTCCCGTGTTCAAGAACTGCTCCGTGCTGCTCTCCAGGCTGATGAAGCACAAGCACAGGCTGGGGATTATTTTGATGTTTCATCAATTGATTTATGATGATGCATTTGTTGTTTCTTCGTGTTGCAATACAAAATTTGGGATGTTTGATTTGGGTCATTTCAAATGTTGCAAGCTTGCAATTGATGATTTTTCATGTTACAAAAGATTGTTTGAGATGTTGCAAGGGTGATTTGATTCAAACAATTTTTCCCCTCTAGTGATGTTGCATCTGTTGTTTGCAGACACTACTACAGAAAGGCTTTTCCGATGCGGTCAGAAAGGCTTTTCCGAGGTGGGTAGCCCAACCGCCTTGGAGCGATCGCTGCAGTTAATAGAGGCATTTTTAGAGGCGGTTAGACAGGCCCACCTCGGTTAAACAAATAAAAAAATAAAAAGAAAGAGTGATGCCCGCCGAGCCCATCGGTGCGCCGCCACCGGATCCGGGCGGCTGCCGCCGTGCCAGCTGCCGCCCCGCTGCCACATTTGCCGCCGCCCCGCCCCGCTCCTCAACGGATCCGCCCGCCCCGCAGCAGATCCGGCGAGCGCCTGGGCCCGCGCGCGCTGAGATCTGGGCTCCCCGACCGCCGGTCGCCACGCGGAGCCGCCGGATCCGATGGGCTCCGAGTCACCGCCGCACATAGCCGCTGGGGTCCGCCCCCTCGCACCGTCACACCGTGCCCCTCCTTCCACCACCGGGGTCCGCCCGCCGCTCGACATGGCCCCGGCTGCCGGCGAGGAGCAACGGGGAGGGAGGAGAGGGCCCGCGGCCGCCGGCCTTTTCGAAGGCGGGGAGGAGGTAGGGGGGCTGCGCATCCCCGCACGTAGGGGGCCCATGCGCCCCCACGCCTTGGTCGCCGCCGACGGGAGATAGAGGGGCGAGGGAGAGGGAGAGGGAGGGCTCAGGGAGAGAGGGAGGGCGAGGGAGAGGAAGGGCTCAGAGAGAGAGAGATGGAGGCAGCGCTTGTTGTGGAGGAGAGGATAAGTCACGGGAGAGGATAGAGGTAGGGTTGAAGCAGTTATATAGCATTGTGTTCCCTACTGGGCTTTATGGGCTAGTGGGCTGGATTTGATTTACCGAGGCGGTTGAGTAACAAGGACCGTCTCGATTAATATATTTTACGAGACGGTTGTCGTAACCGCTTCGGTTAATAAAAAATGACCGCCTCGGTTAATCAAAAGTATTAACCGAGGCGGTTTTTTAATATGCTCGCCTCCGAGGTAATTTTAAAGCGCCTCAGTTAATGGAATTTTGTAGTAGTGAGATGTCGCATCTTTGAATTATGAATGTTCGATGAGATATTTTATCTGCCATTATGACCTTTTAAGTAACTTCAGATTATTTTGATCAGTGTTGCATGAAATATTTTTCCGATGTTGCGGTGGGATTTTTCTTTAAAATCGGTTTGACAGTATGAGCTAGTTTAGATAATTTTGATGTTACAAATATTATCAATTCATGTTGCAAATTGGTGTTGTTGCTGGGCCGCCGTCCGATGGGAGCGTCTCCCATCGCATGTCGGGGCGCTAGCACGTTCGCAACAAAAAGGGAAAACTCGATCAGCGAGGTGTCCGCCGGCAGGAACTTGTGGTCATAATGTGGTACTCTTAGCTTACATATGTGGTGGATAGTTTTAGAAGTCCATTCAGCCACGAACTCAGTATATTCGCTAGGCTGGGTAGCCACGTACGCGTGTGACTTGTGAGCTTGGTGGTGTGGTGCCTGCCTTGGTCGCGAACCTGGCGAGCGATCAAGTAAAGGCTGGTACGCCGGTACCGCGTACACTAGCTAGGCTGATCCTACTCTCCTGAAGTATAGATGTGCAAATGTGCTACACGGCATGGCACAACACGGGACGGCTCGGCACGATACTATCTGGCACGACACGGCTAGGCACTTAGGCTTAGTAGTGCTGTGCCATGCTTTGCTCACTATTACAAAAACGTTGATTTATCCCGGTTGGAAAACCCCTGTTGTCCCGGTTTCCCAACCGGGAACGCCAGTCCGGAACAAAAGGAGGTGCCCTTTTGTCCCGGGTCTGGTAACCGGGACAAAAGAGGACCTTCTGTCCCGGTTGGTAACACCAACCGGGACAAAAGGTGCAGGCAGTGCCCACGTGGCTGGCGCACCCTTTTGTCCAGGTTGGTGTTACCAACCGGGACAAAAGGTCTTTTTTTTCTTCATATTTTCCTTTTCTCAATTTTTTTTCTATTTCAATTATACTTTTGCATTTCAATTAAACTTATGTATTGGAATTCAATGTGTATGATCTCCACTAATATATACATATATATAGTTACTTATATAATATTTGTCCTAGATAGTTTTCATATATAAATTAATTCACTTATATATATATATGTATACACATATCTATACATGTGAATTCCTTTACATATGAAAATGTCTAGGACTAATATTATATAAATATATGTATACACATATATATTATTGGAGTGCTTATATATATAATACATACATACTCCATCATATTTGCATAGGTATATTCGTTCTTAATTACATAGGTATATTCGTTCTTAATTACATAGTAGAATTCGCCTTTTGGAAATTTAATACATACATACTCATAAATAGAAATTTAATACATAGACACACATATATATTTACATAGGTATATTCGTTCTTAATTATATATATACGCGTATATTATCATATTTGCTGTGATTGTCAATATTAGATATTCCATCATAGTAGAATTCGCATTTTGGATCGAGGACTTGCTCAACAATAAATCCGGAGAATTGTTCTTGAATCGCCATAATCTTTTCCTCCGTTATGAGTTTATCACGCATCTCCCCGACCTATGGAAAAAGGGGATAATTAATTTCGACTAATTAAAATACGAGTTCAAATATTAACAAGTTTTTTACTTACTTCCTCCTCCCAATCTGTCCAGCCCTTTGGAGGACCTACCAGACCATGGATGTTCTCGCATACATAGTATGCGCACAATACAGTGCCTTGTTTCTGCCTCATACACTTTAAGAGAGAAGAAATTATCAGGTATTTACATGAATATATAATAAAACTAATGAATCGTGCAACGAATCATCTAAGTGCGTACCGGAAAATCTGTCTTGATCTTCAATTTCTTGTCAAATTTGCCTGGATGATTTTTAGCGAATTCTTTTCAAATTCTGTAGATGATTAGAACAATTATAGTCAAGTAACAAAGTGATTCAAATTATCGGTCATCGACGGAGTAGTGGTAGAATTACTTTTTCATCATGTTAAGAAGATTTTCGTATTGTTCTGGAGGTCTCCTCATTGAGTCCATAACCACGAGTAGGTTCTTCTCGGGAATTATGACAATTAGGACCCAGTGTTCACTGCAAGATTATACGGAGGCAGTTCTTGGTAATTAAGGTTTAAACAATTCGATTATAGAATAGAAAGAGTTAGACGGAAGGGAATCACTCACGCAAAGTTGTAAAGAAACAATATCATTTGCTTGTTGTGATGAATGCTTATGTACTCGAACAAGTTTTGGAATATCTCATCGGAATTGTCACGTAGAAGCCTCTAATTACAAGTAATTGGGTCGATGAAGCCGAGGTGAGAGTATCCCTTTCTTCTGCAAGTATGTATCTCCATTCTACATGATACCGAATAAATCAAGAGATCAGTATGTTGAGATCATGCAAAACAATACGTAAGGAGAGTAAAATACTTACAGAACCCACAAGCTGACCATAGAGATGTTGAGGGCCACCTGATGGAATAGTTGGTAAATTTCTTCCCAGTTTATCCATATAATGGCCTCCCCCCGTAAGAAATCGTCATCTTTAATCTTTGCGCCCTGCATGAAGATGCAATCGGCCATCGCACGCATGTAGTGCTGGTGCAGCTTATACATTTGCGTTGGAAACACAAACACTACTTCGGGGGTACAAGAGTTTTGCCGATCTCAAACATCCATTTGACGACCACATCGGCCTTTGGAATATTTTCTCCCCCTGCAATCTGAGCCGCCGTCAGATTTGATTCTTTCAAAAATGTAACAAAGTCTTGTTCTTGCGTCGTCTATCCCACTACGAGAGGCTCTATTGATTGTTTCTTTTGGGCTCCGAGCTGTGGAACGTCGGACGACAACGACTTTGATTGTCTCTTCTTTTTCTCAGTAGTTTTGATAATTGTGCGTTCGTAGTCTAAAGGGGGGTCTCTCGGAATGAATTTTCTCTTATTTGCTTCGCACATTCCCTTAAAAAATTTCAAATCTATCGGATTTATGACTTTCTTGGGCTCCGGCTTCGGCTTGAAGTGCTCTTTAACTCTTTCTTGAGTTATCCGATCGCATTCTTCAAGGCTCATGTCCCAGGGTTTAATAGGAGCCTCCTTGGTTTTGTTCTCCTTTTCCTTCTTCTTTGGAGGCTCCTTAGCCAGTGCAGCTACCTTCTTTGCCGGCGGCCGTTTCTGCTTCTTTGTCGGCGGAGGAGGGGGTGACCATGGAGGCAACGGTGACACTTGAGTGTTCATCGGCGCATGAGATGATGGTGATGGAGAATGTGCCGGTGATCCTTGCCGAGACAGTGCTGCCCTTGGGAAGTTTTGCGGAGATGCCGGCCTTGGAGAGGCATGCTGAGATGCCGGTCTTGGTGTTTGATCATCCGACTTTAGGACAATGTAGCGCTTATCCCATAGGATGTAGCCATGAATGGCTTCTGCTAGTGTCCTCTCCCCATCGCCTCCAGGAATATCAAGCTCGAGCGTCTCCCAACCCTGGCACACCTGCTCCACGCCAACTCGTGTGTATCCAGGCAGAATTTGCTGCCCGTGGTACACATCGCCTGGTTGGGTTGGCATGGCGGTACCGTACGCAACAGTGAACATTAAGTTCTTAACGGCAGTCTGCAGGTCACAAGGTGTCCGCTGGGTGATCTCATCCACTGGAAATCGCTGCGGGGCCGATGCTTCAACTGCGGCCTGGATCCCCGTTGGCTCGGCGACGGCGGCGTCTATGGAAGCACAGCTGCTTTTCCGCTGAGATAGGTGATCGGCTGCGACATTAGGCTCTGGAGGCACCGTTTGCGCTTATTGTTGCTGGCTCATTGCTATGGCCACTTGGCGTTGAACCTCTTCCTCCAGTCTTTGATCGTGTGACATGAGCCGTTCCTCTAGCCTTCGCATGTGCTCCCGCTCATCATTCTTTCTTCTTTGCCGGCTTCTATATGATTCAATGTAATCCCTGAACCCATACTTCCACGGAACCACGCCTTTGCCTCTTGTGCGGCCCGGATGCTCTGGATTCCCAAGGGCGTAAGTCAGCTCGTCCCTCTCTCTATCCGGCTGGAATGTTCCCTCGGCCGCTGCTTGCATGGCCTCCTGTAGTCTCTGGGCTGCTCGCTGGATGTTTGGCCCATAGATGCAGTCACCAGTCAATGGGTCCAAGCTTTCCCCGTGACCATAAAACCAGGTCCTTGACCTTTCAGGCCAGTTCAAGGTCGCAGGTTGGATGCCTCTGTCAAGCAGATCCTATTCCATCTTCTCCCATTTGGGTATTGCAAGCTTGTAGCCTCCTTGGCCTAGAGTGTGATGGTACACTTTCTTCGAGGCATTGTCTTTGGCCTTCTGCACCTTCTGAAGCCCAAGCTCTGAAGACTTGTATTCCACAAATGCATCCCAGTGACCCCTGAGCTTTTCGAGCTCACCGGTAAATACGGGTGTGGTCCCGGTCTTGATATATTTCTTCGTCAAAATTTTCTTGAATGATTGCAGCTGTTCGGCCATCTTACTCAGGGTCCAGCACTTGCATATCTCTTCGGATTCAGCTGGAACCATGAAGTTTTTCTTAAGCTCCCGCCAGCACCATTCTTTTTCTCTTTCGGGTACCGCATCCCGTTCCTCGCTTGGATTGTAAGCTTTCCAGAGCCTGAAGCTGATCGGGATGTGGTCCCTGACAATACATCCGGATTGTCTTATGAATTTTTTGGCAGCAGCTTCTGGAGCGATCGGTTCGCCATCTGGACCAACTTCCGTTATAATGAACCGCCCTTCCAGTTTTTTTGTTGGGCCTCGCTTCGTCTTTTTCTGCTGCGACGATGATCCAGACGGCTATAAAAAACATTCATAGTATTCATATAGATTCAGATGAAAATATGATTGTCACTACAAATAAGTATAGTTGTGATATGTACATTAGCACTTTGTTCAGTAGCAGCGTCATCCTGAATAGATGGTGGCTCAATTCCATCACCGGACATATTCAAATATATGTCGGTATTGGTGCCATCATCAGCTTGTTCAGGGACATCTCCTTGATCTTCGCCAATCATATTCAACAGGAACTGTTCGCCTTCCGCGTCTGTGTGTCGCGGGCCCATCGTAAGTAAAATATGAATACAAATAAAACCCTTAAAAAAAATTCTCTAAATAATCCACATATTTGCGAGCATTTGACTAAGTACCGATCGATGGACGAGGTCGAGTAATATTCTCTAAGTAATTCAAGAAATAAACTTGAAATATTCTATCGATAATTTCACTAAGTACCGATCGATGGATGAGGTCGAGAAATATTCTCTAAGTAATTCAAAAAATATACACGAAATATTCTATCTATAATTTCACTAAGTATCGACTGTGAAATATTCTAGATGATTTTTTCACTAAGTACCGATCGATGGACGAGGTCGAGAAATATTCTCTAAGTAATTCAAGAAATAAACTTGAAATCATCTATATATGAAATATTCTAGACGGTTTTTTCAATAAGTAATTCAAGAAATATACATGAAATATTTAAAAGAAATTTAAACTCACTTTACACATACATACATTCATACATTTAAAAATTTGTAAATATACCTTTATTTACACAACAAATTATGATTTCACTCTTAACAACAAATTATGATTTCACTCTAAATAACATGAACTCTAAATTATGATTTCAAATTATGAGCATGTCCCAAAGTTACATGAGTGTAGCTTCCTAGCTACTGAAAATGAGCCATAATTGGTCGACGATCTCGATCTCAGAGCTGCCAGTTGCAATGCTAACTGTGGAAATGATAAGGCAGCACGGCTTATATAGTAAAATCCATCAATATTGCATACAGAAGGAGCAGATGTCTTCATCCAGGCCCCGCAGTGTCAATGGTAGAAAAGGTCATCTAACAATCGCAAAGATAGCATCCATCTTGGGCCTTCTTTGTGCTCGCCGATTGACTTGCTGCCGGTCCCTCCGGCTGCCTCCACAAACTTTGCACTTGAGGTTGCAGAACCTTGAGCCATGGATATCGTTGAACCTTCACTGAGCTAAGGCAGTAGCGAACATGCATGTTTTCACCAAATATGGGGATCACTAACAGCAGTCCTGAAGGTGGTCAGTGCTTAACCCAGAAGAAAACATCACTATAGCCATGTCTTATATATATAATTTTGGATTTGCAGGCACGAACCAAGGTATCTTGCAGTAACAAGCAATTGTCATTTCATAGTGATTAAGCAGTAGCTTCCTAAGCTTCCCAATGTTTTTTTTTTGAAATGGCAGGGCCTCTGCCAATTTATTTAAGGAGAAGTAGTTTTACAGGGAAGTGATATCACATAAATAAGTAAACACTCGACACACTCTGAAAACTAAAAAGAACAATGGGGAACTACAGAGGCAGGAGCTTCCCAACGTAGCGAGAGGTTCTGGGGTTCAATGGAATGGAGAAGGTGTCGAGGGGACTCAGGAGATCGAGCTCTACCTTTGGGTAGTCGCGGCGTGGGCTGGGATGGCCTGTAGCGGCGGGTCGAGGGCGAGCAGGGGATGGCGGCGAGGGCATTACGGCGGTGGCGGTGTTCCAGCGGGTCTCCGGTGGGTTGGTCGGGGCTCTGGACGGCGGCGTGAGGTCGGGGCTCTGGGCGGCGGCGACGTCGATGGCGGCGGTGCTCGGCTCGCGCGGTGGTGGGAGCAGGGGACGGCGGCACCAGGCGCAGATGAGAAACCAAGTGTTAGGGGAAGGGCGAAGGAGGAAGAAAATATATGGGGGGTCTTTTGTCCCGGGTGAAGCCACCACCCGGGACAAAAGGCCCTTTTGTCCCGGGTCGTGGCTTCACCCAGGACAAAAGCCCCCCCCCCCCTTTGTCCCGGGTGAAGCCACCACCCGGGACAAAAGGTCCTTTTGTCCCGGGTGGTGGATTCACCCAGAACAAAAGGTGTTTTTGGGCGGGCCGGGAAAATTCGCAGCCCGCGGCCCACCTTTAGTCTTGGGTGGATCTACCACCCGGGACAAAAGGGGCCTGTTTTCCCTCGTTCCCGTCTAATCTTATGTTTGTTTTTGTTTCTTTTTACTTCTCTTTTAAAATTGGCTTTCATTTGTTAATTCAGTTAATAAAATTATGATTCCAAAAATTTTGGAACAAAATTTCTTATCTCTATATAAACTTGATACACGCAACAAAAATAATTAATTTTCATTCAAGTGATTGGGTCAATGACATATCTAACTTTTTTGAAATCATATTTGTTATTTTGACCATCCAAAAATATATTAGGTGAACAAAATTTTTCAAACTGTTGCTTTTCGACAGAAAGTGGATTCTATCACGATATTAATGTTTAAAAAGTGAATTTTAGATAAAATTAAGCAATTTCATGATATTAATGAGTAGTGTGTGAGTTTGAGAGATAGTTTGTGTTAGTGAGATTGTGTGTGTTAGTGAGAGAGTATAGTGTGTTAATGTGAATGTAATTTCATGAAATAAATAAAATTAGTTGAGTAATCCATTATTGAATGAAAATTATAATTGAGTCTGGTAATTAAGTGAAAAATATATAAAATAATATATATAACACATAAAGTATAATTGTACAGTACATATATAATAAAAGTATTCGAATTGCAATTATGTTTTTATACAATAATATAAAATGATTCAAGTACATGAAGGATTAGCGGTAACAGACTTTCTCTTCACAAATGTCCATTGATTATGATCACGGCGCAAGTATGGAGCATCATCATTGGCTAGCAGGATGCATGGATCAGCATTTACTTCGAAAGGTGGAATGGCAACAAAATTATTATATTCTTCTGACAAGTCTGTCTTGTCCTCCACTCCAACGATGTTTCTCTTTCCTGATAGAACTATGTGTCGCTTAGGCTCATCCTTTTGCTTGTTTATCCTCTTCTTTGGCTTGCTGGACATGTCCTTAATGTAGAAAACCTGAGCGACATTCTGGGCTATGACAAATGGCTCGTCTCTATACCCAAGATTGTTGAGATCAACTATTGTCATCCCATACTCATCTTTTGTTACCCCTCCTCCAGATAGCTTAACCCATTGGCAACGAAATAGAGGCACCTTGAAATTGGGACCGTCATCCAGCTCCCATATCTCTTCAATGTAGCCGTAATATGTGTCTTTTTTCCATTATTATCCGTGGCATCCATACGAACACCGTTGTTTTGGTTGGTACTCTTTTTATCTTGGGTTATCGTATAAAATGTGTTTCCATTTATCTCGTACCCTTGGTATGTTAAGATATTCCAAGATGGTCCCCTAGCCAATAAGAACAGTTGTTCACTTATATCCATGTTATGCATTAGATGCTTCCGCAACCAGCTGCAGAAATTGTTCATGTGCTCACGTGTAATCCATGCCTCAGACTTTTCCGGGAAATTGGAGAGCAGAATTTTCTTGTGTTCCTCGATATATGGGTCAACCAAGGATGATTGTTGAAGAACCGTATAATGTGCTTTCTTGAATGAGAAATCATCTGTGCAGACATAAGATTTCTTTCCTAATGTACCCTTTCCAGTTAGTCTCCCCTCATATCGCGATTCAGGGACTCCAATTGGTTTAAGGTCATCAATAAAGTCAACACAAAAGTCAATGACATCCTCAGTTCCGTAGGCACTGGCGATGCTTCCTTCTGGACGAGCTCTATTACGAACACATTTCTTGAGTACCCCCATGAACCTTTCGAATGGGAACATGTTGTGTAGAAATACTGGTCTGAGGATATCAATCTCTTTGACAAGGTGCACTAGAAGATGTGTCATGATGTTGAAGAAAGATGGTGGAAATATCAGCTCAAAGCCAACAAGACATTGCACCACATCGTTTTGCAGCTTTATCAAATTCTCCGGGTCAATTATCTTCTGAGAAACTGCATTGAGGAAGGCACATATCGTCACGATGGTTAACCGGACATTATCAGGCAGAATGCCCCGCAGCACAACCGGAAGAAGTTCGGTCATAAGCACATGGCAGTCATGGGACTTGAGATTTGTAAATTTCTTCTCTGCCAAATTTAAGATTTCTTTTATATTGGATGAGTATCCAGATGGAACCTTTATACTGCTCAAGCAGTCAAATATGGTTTCTTTCTCTTCCTTGCTAAGAGTATAGCTGGCAGGACTTAAGTATTGTCGTCCATTATCTCGCTGTTGTGGATGTAAGGCATCTCGTTCTTCCATACGTTGCAATTCTTGACGTGCTTCTACTGTATCTTTTGTCTTTCCGTACACTCCCAAGAATGCTATCAGGTTGACGCAAAAATTCTTCGTGAGGTGCATCACATCAATTGCATGACGAACATCTAAGACTTCCCAATATGGTAGCTCCCAAAATATAGATTTCTTCTTCCACATGGGCGCCATTCCGTTTTCGTTCGGAACAGGTTGGCTACCAGATCCCTTTCCAAAAATAACTTCTAGATCTTTTACCATGTTGAAGACGTCTTTACCACTACGGTGCATCGGTTTTGTTCGGTGGTCCGCTTGGCCTTTGAAATGCTTGCCCTTCTTTCGTACCGCATGCCTGATGGGAAGAAACCGACGATGACCCATGTATACAACTTTCTTACAGTGAGTCAACCATATATTATCGGTATCATCTATCCACAATATGGTCATATATACAAGTACATCACATAAAGTGTCTACACTCATTCTAAAAATTTCTACTATCCACATACTCATCTAAATCTAAAAGAAAATCACACCTACATATGCAATCTAGCTAGCTAAATATCCAAGAAATGAGCTAGCTACACATTTTCTCTATTTCTAAAGCATGAAATGAGCTATACAAGCCAAGAAAGAAGAGAAAAACAAGCCCCAAACCTTTAGCGCCGATGGATGGACGGGGAATCAAAGATCTTCACAAATGTGGTGAAGAAATGAGCAAGAACTCCTCTATCCCGAGCCAAGAACAGCAAGAAAACAAGTGAGCTGAATGGCTCGGGCGGGGGGAAAGGGAAGGGGATAAGGGGCCCAAGGCCTTGTGTCCCGGTTGGAGGCACCAACCGGGACAAAAGGGGGGACTTTTGTCCCGGTTGGTGTCTCCAACCGGGACAAAAGGCCCCTGTCCCCCCCGCTGGCCCGGCTAGCCGTTGGACCCGGGACAAAAGCCACCTATTGTCCCGTGCCCAAAGGCTGCCGGGAGAAATGGCCTGGAACAAAGGCCTGTTTTGTAGTAGTGGTTGTGCCGGCACACCGCTCGGCCCCGGCACGACACTATAGTCAGTTTGCTGTGTCGTGCCGGCCCATCAGCACGAGTAACCTGCCATGTTCGTGCCGACCCAAGAACGACATTCGACGGTGGCGGCAGTGTGAAGGAGATAGGGGTGGAGAGGAGGAAGCAAGCACAGACGGTGAGGGCACGGGGAGGGGGCGACCAAGGACGCGCCGGACGTGGGGCCACGGTGGCACAAATGGCGGCGGAGCGTATGGCGGCGGCCCGGATAGCATCGTGGAGACCGTGGTGGTGGCGCTGCCAACTCCCAGGAGGCCGGGGACGGCGCTGGGAGGCCATGGCGTGGCATGGACGGCTCCAGGGAGACGTGGCAGCGGCGCTTATCTCGTGTGGTACGGTCGCGTGGGCAGTGAGGTGCTTGAGAGTTGCGATGGTGGGAGGGAGAAAAGAGGGTGGCGGCGGCCAGGAGGTGGGAGGGATTGATGGGGATTAGAGTTTGAGGGAGGTGGAGAGAGAGAGTATATGTGGGTTTTGTTGATGGGCCCAATCGTGCCATTATATTAGTGGCACTGCATGCTGAGGCTTCGGCCCACGAACTACACTACAGTCGTGCCGTGCTAGCACTGGCACTAAATTCACCATGTCGGATCGTGTTCGTGTCGTATTTTTTAGTGTCATTTTTTATGAGGCCCATTTCGCACGGCCGTTTGGCCATCTATATCTTGAAGTATCATGAGACCGTACGTGAGTGCGAGTCATTGTCCGACATCACCCTGCCCATTATAGGATACTGTATCAAGGAGCAACTTTGCAAATTGAGGGGGGGAAAGGGATGTCTGACTGGCTGCAGAGGGGGGAGTCGGTGAAGCCAACATTGTGCTACAAAATGGCACCACATGTAGGAGCTGAAGCACCTTGAGCTGTGCCCATGCCAAACAAGTTGTTTAATAAAGTTCTAAACTCTGCATGTCGCTTTTCTTTTTACAGGGAGAATAGTGTTCCCTTGCGACTTTATCGACTCCTCAATTTCAAGCCTACTATAAGGCTTCCGCCCAGAAATTAAACGCTTCTAGGTTTGTATTCATTCATTTATTTCTTTAGCTTTTAATAGGCTCGAACGGTGCCAAACTCCCGTGGAATCGCAATGTCCCGATGGTATTGATCGATGGCCACGTGTTAGCATCCTGGGCGCGGTGTCGCCCGGAGAATTTTCTTACAGACTTTTATGCATTCCGACACCGGAACCACGGACCAAGGCGGCACCACCGGCATCGGCTGCCGGAGCCTAGCCTGACCGAGCCGGCGCGAGTGCTACTGGTAGGTAGTCTGATGCCAGGTTGATGTCTGTATTCGAATTTGATCCGGTCTGGAAGGATTTTTATCTATCTGTATCTAATTCCGAATATCCGATATCTGTAACCGATTCGTATCCGAATGCTCAAAAGTTATATTTTTATGATGTCGATATTTATTACGATCACATCCGACAAAAACTAATACTATCCGTATCCGACTCCGTATTCGAACACAAATATAAAAATAAATACGATATCAGTGATATCCATTCGTATCCGATCCGTTTTCATCCCTAGATGGGGCGTCGCTGAATAAGCACAGAAGCTCTGAGGTCATTCCTAAGACCATCGATAAACCTCATGGGAAGTAGACAGGATCAGGTTGACTAACATAAGATGTCAATTCAGCACAGAAGCTCTGAGGTCATCCCTAAGACCATCGATAAACCTCATGGGAAGTAGACAGGATCAGGTTGACTAACATAAGATGTCAACTGATCAAGTTTTTTTTAGTACAGTACATCGCAGACACTCACAACACGCACGCACACTTATCTCTATGAATATACGTACGCAAACCCTACCCCTATGAGCATCTCCGAAAAACTGGACCGGCAGATATGGAGATTCCCGAAGTCACCATTGGCGCCTCGTTGTCGATGAGAACGTCGCTTACCACTTAATGCATAATGCCGGAAAATTTTGGAATAAATTCAGAAAAGTGCGAGCACCCATACCAAGTCGAAGACTTGAACCCGAGTGAGTAGGTTCCACCACAAGGGACCTAACCAATTAATCTAAGATCAGTTCACAACCAACTGATCAAGTAGTTCAGCAAATTGCTCGATGTAATCGGTCACAGCACCAGTCTCTGCTTGGTGGATGGAAAGCATCTGCCGGACTAACTGCACAGGATGGTCTTTTCCAACAAAAAATCTAGCACCAACTTGCTAAATTCAGCCCATGAACTATTCTTAAGTTTCTTTTCTACAAAAGGTTACCAGCGGGTCATGGCGGAGTGAAGTACTCTCTGTTTTTACTTACATGACACTTACATACTACCATCTCTAATGTGTTATATTTATTATTTGTGTGGTTATGTGTAAATATATTTAAGGTTAAATTTTTTTAATCGGCTTTCATAAAAAAATTGACAAAAATTAAGATTTATTAAAGCTATTTTGAGAATCAATAATTTGATTTTATTTTCATACTCCTAGGTTTGAATTGGATAGACATAATGTAACAGAACCGTCCAAATTAAACCGACTTAAGTGCACTCACTATCATCTTAATGGTTAATCAAGTTACCACGCACTTCAAATGGTGTAATCCGATCGTCTGTCGGGTTAGGGATCGAAAAATACTGGAAGTCTTGCACGAAGACGAGCACATATGATTACAAGCAGATAAAAATTCTCAAATTTAAATTACAAACCAAAGCTTTACAAAATGAGTGTTAAACAAATTATCAGAGTTTAACATGCAGCGGAATTTAAATAGAAGTTTAGTTTGAAAACAACGATAACTACGAAGGCGTGAGGATGTCACATCGAGCCCACCGATGTGAATCCTAGTTAGCTCCAACCAGCAGCAATTACACCTGAAAACAAGATAAGAACAAACCCTAAGTATACTAATACTCAGCAAGACTTACCCGACTATAGTATATACTTAGCCGACTCCTAGTATGCAAGGCTTTTGGCTCTGGAGTTCATTTTGCTGGAGAGCGACTAATAGTGGACCCTTACTTTCAATATATTAGCTCAAGTTTAATATAGAAATACCAACTAGGTTTGCATAAACATCTAGAGCAAGCATGGTTTATCACATTATATTTTCCAAGGGTATCATAAACATATCTCATCACATTGCCATTTTTGTTCCACTTCTTTACTACGATGTGACAAAGAGATAAAGACTCTCATAACTGTCACGGCGAATCGATCCGATTTAACCTTGTAAGGTGGACCTAACACACACGACACGTGCAGCCACGCCGGACCACATATGTCAACTGTTCCCATCATCACCCCGACGTCTAAACCACGCCTGCCAAAATCGGGTGAAGAGTCCCTCACGGCGAACTCCCAGAGAACCCAAAGGTGACATACAATCCAACACCCGCCATCATTCCACTCCTAGAGTAGCATGTCGCGATTCAAAGTATCATTGCAAATCAGGTATTTAGCTTACCGATTTCGACTACCTCCTACTTCTGGCATGTAGTTAGTACTGTTCAATCCTCGATCAACACTACCAACAATGGTACAGTCCTCAATCAACACAGGCGGAGGCTTACTTTCCATCCATTTCGTACCCAAAACCAAACTCATCTCTGCCCGGTCACCATTTTCTTTCCTCATTCATTCATTCTCAAGTAACCTTGCAATAAGTAACCAGGGTCTATATCTCGCGAGTGATAGAAAATTACTCGACTTCTACCGAATTTTAATTAAGCATGGCATTACTAACGACCTACACGTATTTGTAGAGTAACTGAGGGAACCTATGGATTATGCATCTAGGGTTCCAATCAACTCCTAGAAACGTAAATACAGAAATACTTAAATAAACATTGAATACTTAAATTAGGGGTTATGCTCTGGGGCTTGCCTGGGGTAACACTAAGTCAGTGTTAGTTAGATGATACTCACTTGGCGAGCATCTGCCTTCGGTCATGCACATCAGGATCCATCCATTCGTCTTCTGGATATGTCCAGCAAACATCGTCTTCGGGTTCGGCTCCAACAGCACATCCTTCATATGGTTCAACTATCGTACTTAAATGAGATGCAACAATGCATATATATATATATATATATGGAAGTGCAACACACAAAGCATTCATAAAAGTACAACCCACTAGCATAAGCACCTAGAGCTATTTAACTTAACCATCACTCAAGCATCTCATAAGAGATGGCAAGCACATCAAGCATGCCATACAAATTAACTTAAAATTAAACCATTGCAAGCATTCACCAATCAGGAATTAGCCAAACCTTCTAGTCAACAAAAGTTAACATGATTCACCCAAAAATGACCTAACTTGTTGTATTGAACCATGCAGAAAAAAATTGCTTAGCAATACTTTTGGAAAGTGAAAGTTATAGATGGGAACTAAATAAATGCAAAAACATAACTTGCGGCCATAGTTTAGTAATAAAAATTTAACAGCATGGCAAACTATTGATAACAACAACAAAAATTTACCAATATTTATTGATAACAGAAAGCATTTAATTTAGCCCTAGCAAGACAAACGGAACAAAAACAGATTTACAAACATGCGCATAGCTTCTGGGCACAAAATTTTTACACTGAACTAACCATGCAAAGAGTAAGCTACTGCATAAATTTCATAATTTTTGGACTTCCATAACCGCAGATATTAAATAAACAAGCTAAAACAAGCAATACTCATGATTAAATCAATACATCATAGAAACATTAACCAAACAGTAGGTTTGATATTTTTCCTAAGTACTGCACGCCAAAATAAAGCTAACCCAACTGGTTTTGTATTTTTCTCATGCTCCTAACTCCATTTAGGTATTTAACTATCTACCAAAGCATTTATCTAGCATAAATAAAATGGCACAGCCAAAGTTGTCAAACAACATATCTTATGGTTTTATCATAAAGAGCATTAAAAGATGAAGCTAACAAAACTAGTTTTGCAGTTTTAGCATTTTTCTACTATTTCATGCGGATTTTTAAAGTTTGCAGCTAAAAACTCAAAAAGGTCCAGCGCGACACTATTCATAGGAGGCATAGACATCGCAGAAAGACCCCTGTACTTTTACCTATTATCGCATGAGGCCCCTGGTCGGAAATTGGAACAGAGGAGCGCACGGGGTGCTCGATTCCGGCGACTGTGCTCGCTTGCGGCGAAGGGAAAGACGGGGAGGAGCAAGAGGAGGTCACAGGCTATCTCGGGGTGGTCTTGGCGTGGCGGAAAGCGGCCGGAGGCGTGCTGTCCACAGCGGCAGCGGCCAAGCGGCCATGGCGGCAGTGCACGACGGTGCTCCGGCGAGGGAGCTCATCTGTGGTGGGACTGGTGATCTTCAGGAGGTCGATAGGAACCTATTCAGGGGCTTGGCTAGGGGAGAGAAGGGCCGGAGGTTGGGGCGCGGCGTGCAGAGCAGGCGGCGGCCATGGCGAGCGGCGGCACTGCGCAGGAGCAGGCAGGCGGGGCCGTCTGGTGGCGAGGCGGCAGCGCTGTGGCCACGCACTACTGCAGCGCTCCGTGGTGCGGCACAGGGGTGTGCGGTGGCGGCTTGCGGCGTGCGGCAGCGAGTGGAATCGAGGAACGGCGCCCGGGGATGGCCGGAATCGACCATGGGGCGAGTCTGCTGGGCTGAAATCGAAGCGAGGAGGAAGAAGGAAGGGGAAAGGCAAAACTAGGCTTCGGGGAGAGGATAAGACTAAGCTTGCGAGGATCCCCGGGACGGCCGACGCGTGGGTGGTCGCCGGACTGTCCCGGTCGCGGCATGGGCGGCGGTACAGGTGTTGGCGGTCATTTTCAGCGATTTCTACCGCCAACATTCCTTCGGATTTCAGACTCTCAGGACCATAATACACCATTTTTCACTAACATTAATGAGTATCACGAGTTTTGGTGCACTTGTGATTTCAGGAACACAACATACAAAATCGAGCCAAAACGGGTGAAATCCCAGGCTGGCCGCCCAAGGCCAGGCCGGCCGGCCTACCACTGTGCCATTTCATCGTGCAACTCCTTGGATATGGTCCTGAACAAGATATCAAGCAAAGAACAAGTGTTCAACACGAGTACAATCAATCAAGATCGAAAGGCATGTACCAAGTCCATTCGGGTCCACAATTCAGTGACAAACTACTTGACCGAGACCCAAACCGACTTGAGAAGCATCACAAGACCCTGGATCGACGTGACACGGCAACGAAGGGCCGAGACATGCCAGAGCCAGGCCGACCGGCCTAGGTGAGACCGGCCGGCCTAGGAACCACGTGGAAAAAGCCGAGCAGCTCACAACCGACTCCAGGGGATGATCCAAGCCATCCAGAAAAGGTCGGCGCCAAGTGGCGACATCCCCAGGCCGGCCGGCCTAGGGGAGGCCGGCTGGCCACACATGGCATCCTCTGGAGCTCCCCCTTGGCGTGGAAGTTACGCTCAACCGTCTTACCGGCTTACAACCGACGCCACCCACTGAACCAACCTCGAAGCACTATAAATAGAGCTCACTCTCCCACTTGTAACACACACCATCTGTCAGACCCGGGCCCACGGGACTGTGCACATCACATAGTTGTGAGTAAAGGAGGAAGGAATTAGACTCCTACTATGACTCTACTTAGTAATCCTCCTAGGACTCCTACTTGTAAACCGACTAGGATCCCACCCCCTGGAGTATATAAAGGAGGGCGGGATACCTAGGTCGGCAATAGGCTCAAGAGAACCAACAAGAGGCTTAACAGAGCCAAACACACCAGCGCAGGGCGCAATATACAAAACCACCACATAGGATGTAGGGTATTACGCTATTCTGACGACCCGAACCTATCTAAATCTATGTCCTTGTGTTTACCTTCGAGTTCTAGTTCCGGCGATCTCTCCCCAAACAATCTCCTACCTGGGGCATTCGTAGGTAGGCCGACGGTTAAAACACCGACAGCTGGCGCCCACCGTGGGGGCCTCTCGCCAACGATCGTGAGAAGAATTCGATGGCTTCTCTCGACGACAATCTAGTGCTCGAAAAAGGCACCTCCTTTCACGTCGGCTCCTAGATCTTCGTCGCCGACGGAACAGGAGGCTTCGAAAGCCACTCAACCGATCAAGATCCCCCAGAAGCTTCAGCAGCCGCAAAACACCGTGAATTCGACAAATTCATCAATCAACTCGAAGAAATCGGATTCTCGGACCTCAACGACGAAGCCCGAATTCAACCCGAATTCAACGCAATCAAAGCCAAAACACTCTCCGAATTGGAAGAAGACTTGGAGAAACTGCTGGAAGACTCCAAGCAAGAAACTTCCACCAACGGAAAGACCACACTTTCCAATTGCATCCGCGTCGCCGAACCAAGTCTTCAGAAGAAAAAGTTAAAGACTAGCTTCAAAATTACTCGCAAAAAGAAGCAGTCGAAAAACTCTTTTTCAAACATCAATGATATTGATGGAAAAATCAAGCACTGCCTCCAGAAAGCTGAAGACACATTCAACATCAACACTCCTCTCGAAGAACTCTCCAACCAGTGGACTCTCAACTCTGCAGAGCTAGAACAAGAGCAAGCTTTCATCAAATATCTCGAAGAATTGGACAACCCAATATCCGAGGACGAACTAGCCGAATGGTCACATGACATCGACTTGTTTATAAAAGGATTAAGCAATCTCGACAAGCTTGAAACTCTCTAGGAACAGTCCAAAGCAAAGAAGCTGTGGGATGACTCGCACAAGTCACTGGATCAATATCTATCACAACCCCACCCCGCAGAAGACTCAGTTTCAATCGAAGACTACATGAGTCGCTGGTGTAACGTTATCCAAACTCCAAATTCCCCTACCCCGCAAGAAGATCACCGCACGCCGCAAATGTTTTCTTCAGAACAAAGCGACAATTTGGACAAATACGACAAATTCATAAATGAACTATCAATTCGAATCGAAGGCGGATGACTGTAAGCATCTAGGCCCTCAAGGTATGTTTCGGTGATTAATGACAACCATTATTGTGACTAATGAGTTTGTGCAGCTTAAAAGATCATTATCGCTCATTTGGTCATATGTCAAAAGAGGCCCCTCAATTTCGGTTATTCTAAAAGGCGATCTCGGTTTTCAACTTATATATGTCAAGGCTAAGGATCTTTCTAGTCCTAAGTGTCACAAGGTTGAGAAGGACACTTAGGTTAGTATAGGTTTTATAGTTTTATAGTGATCGCACTATTAAGAGGGGTTAAGGCTAAGTAACTTGAGCATGGACATGATCATTTGAAAATGGATGCACACTATGGTCACTCAGGTTTCTAGAAGTTCAAATAAGTGGTTCTCAAACTATATCTCAAGAATATTTGGATTTCATTCAAGACTCAAATCAGAAAAGACAAAATCAGAAAAAGTCTATACACCGGTTTAACCGACGCTCTCAATTTTCTATACGTCGGTTAAACGAAGTCAGCAGAGTCTGGACAAATTCAATACACCGGTTAAACCGACGTGTTTGAATTTAACGTCGGTGCATTAGTCCAGAGTTGGTTTTTCCAGGGCAATTCAAGTTCTATTCACCGGATTAACCGACGCTGTTTGAATCAAGACGTCGGTGCAATTGACCAGTGAGATGGTTTTTTCAGAGGAATTCAAAAGTTGTACTCACCGGTTAAACCGACGATAGGTTTGAGTTAACGTCGGTGCAGTTGTCCAGAGACTTGGTTTTTCAGTGGTTCAGTGGACAACTACACTCACCGGTTAAACCGATGCTACGTTGGTTAATCTGCCCCAGTTGTAACGGCTAGTTTTCAGAAGAGGCAGTTTACATTCACCGGTTAAACCGACGATGACAATGGGGGGTACGTCGGATTAACCGGCGCTACGCAGTTTTCTGGCAGCTTTTCTCCAACGGCTCTATTTGTGTGAGCTGCCTATATATATACCCCTCCAATGGGTCATTTCGCCCACTCTTGACACCAGGCAACATCCAAACACTCATACCATAGTCAAGAGCCACCTTGAGCTTCATCATTCACATACTTGTGCATTCAATCAATCAAGAAGCAAGATTAAGGACTTGAGTAGAGAGAAGCTAGTGTGCATCCGTTCTTGGTGATCGGTTCTTGCTCAAGTGAAGGCCTTAGCTTGTTACTCTTGGTGATTGGCATCACCTAGGCGATCTTGGTGATCGAGGTGTTTCTCGCGGAGCTTGCCAAGGATTGTGGGAGCCCGGAGAAGAAGATTGTACGTGGCTTGAGCTCCACCACGCCGGGATGGTGAACGGAGACTCTTAGTGAGCGCCCAAGTCTCGGTGACATGGGAGGTGACAAGACTCTTAGTGAGTGTCACAACGTGGACTAGGGGTGTGTGCCAACACATCGACACCACGGGAAAAAATCCGGTCGTCTCTTGTCCACTCTCTTTATTCAAGCATTCTCTTTCATGCAATTTACTTATGAGCTTGACTTAGAGATCATAACTTAGCTCTACCTTGCTAGGCTTTACTTTGTTTTTATCTCTTTTAGCTTGTGTAGGTAGCTTAGTTATCCGGTTGGTGAATTGGTGCCCTACTTGTATTGCATAGGTTAAGGTTGCTTTACCTTGCTTTAGAATTTGAAAAAGGCCCAATTCACCCCCCCCTCTTGGTCCATCGATCCTTACAATTGGTATCAGAGCCTCGTTGCTCATTTGGATCATTAGGCTTCACCGCTTAGAGCTATGGCCAAGATGGGTGGATCGCCGCCTCACTTCGAGGGCAAGAACTTTGCCTATTGGAAAGTTCGCATGGCCGCATACCTTGATGCGATTGCCCCCGAAGTGTGGTTGGCCACTAAGACCGGATTCACCGGAACTCCCACCGCCGAGCAATTAAAATGGAATGCAAAGGCTAGAAATGCAATTTTCGAAGCCATTAGTGAGGAAGTCTTTGCTAGAGTAAATGGCATGGACTTAGCAAGTGATATATGGAAAGAGCTAATTGAAATTCATGAAGGCTCCACAAAAGTCCGTGAACAAAAATATCACTTGTTTAGAGCTAAATATGATTCTTTTAAAATGCTTACTCATGAAAATTGCAATGATATGTATTCCCGCTTGAATGTCATTGTCAAGGACATTAATGCTCTTGAAGTTTCCAAAATTGACAGTGGCTCCATCAACCGCAAGATTCTCATGCTCCTTCCGAAGCCCAAGTACAACATTATCAATGCTATGCTTCAAAAGGAGAATCTTGATACAATGGAAGTGGGAGAGCTTGTGGGCGAAATTCGCGCTCATGAAATGAGTATCCTTGGTATGACCGAAGAGCCAACAACAAGCAAATCAATTGCTCTCAAAACCAAGGCCAACAAGCACCGCAAGCTCAAGATGGTCAAGCAAGAATCTAGCTCAAGCAATGAAGAAGAAGATCACCATGAAAGCTCATCCGATAATGAAGAAGATGGGGAACTTGCTCTCATGATGAGAAAGTTCACACGCTTGAGCGATAAGATAAACAAGAAGGGTTACAACTTTGACCCCAAAAGAAGGATGTTCCGGTATAAGGAAGATGTCAAGTACAAAACTTGCTATAATTGTGGAGAAAAAGGACACATCTCTCCCGATTGCCCCAAGCCGGACAAAAGGAAGAAGGACAACAAAGGCAAACATCGCCATGATTCAAGCGATGATGAAGAAGATGAGAAGAAGAACAAGAACAAGAAGCTTGGAAAGAAGAAGAGTCATGACAAGAAGACCAAGCTCTTCCCAAAGAAGAAAGGGCACACCAAGAGAAGTTTCTTGGTGGAAAAACAAGAATGGGTGACCGATGTCTCATCAAGCGAAGATTCAAGTGATGAAGAAGACATCGTCACCATCGCCCTCACCAATGAAGAACCACCACTACCTCCGCCTCCTATGTGCCTAATGGCAAAAGGTAACACCAAGGTATGTGAGGTGGATAGTGAAGATGATAGTGATGAAGAGCTTGATCCTTATGAATTCACTAACCTCATTAATGAGTATACATCTGTCATAAAGAGGGAAAAGGGCAAAGTCAAAATTCTTGAGAGCACTCATGCCAAGTTAGAGCTTGCCCACTCCGACTTGCTTGGCAAGTACAATGACTTGCTCAAAAAGCACAATGAGTCACTTGTACTTGCTAAGCAAGTTGAAGAGAGCCACAAAAAGCTTAAACAAGAGCATAGGGAGTTGGCTCACAAATATCAAGAACTTGAATTTGCCTATGAAGCAATTGACCCAAGTCTTGAGAACTTTGCTCATGAAACTATTGAAAAGGTCAATGCTTCTACCTCATGTGATGACCTACTCATTAATGCAAATGCCACTAATATTGTGTCCAAACTTGCTCCTTCTAGGGAAAAGGAGTTGATGGATCAAGTAGCTAGCCTCAAGAGTAGTGTGGAGAAGCTCTCAAGAGGAGAATACATCCACAAGGAAATTCTTTTCAACAATGCACGTGACTATGGCAAGAGAGGTCTTGGTTCATTTCCGGAGCCAAATCAAGGCACTACTCCTTCTCCGGAGATCAAGATAAGCTTCATCAAGGAAGTTGGTTCATATTGCCAACATTGCCAAGTCACCGGGCACCACACTAGGGAGTGCACCCTACCATCACGTCCTCTTCCCACTTTACCTAAGAATTACTCATCAATGTTTGAAAATAACCATTTTCTCTTGAGTAAAGTGAAGGGCAAGGTGAAGGCCAAATTCATTGGCAAACTCACTAAGGAGTCAAAGAAAAAGCTCCCCAAGCAACTTTGGGTCCCAAAAGCTCTTGTCACACATGTGCAAGGCCCAAAGCTTGTTTGGGTTCCTAAAACTCAAAAGTGAATTCTCATGTGTGTAGGTGAACTACAAAGCCGGTGGAAAACATTGGGTACTTGATAGCGGTTGCTCTCAACATATGACCGGCAATGATAGCATGTTCACCTCCCTTGAAGACCCCGGCGATCATGAACATGTCACCTATGGTGATAACTCAAGGGGAAAAGTTTTAGGTTTGGGTAGAATAGCAATTTCTAAAGATTTATCTATTTCTAATGTTTTGTTTGTAGAAGCACTTAGTTTTAATCTTATTTCAATTGCTCAATTGTGTGATCTTGGACTAACGTGTGCCTTTGACAAGAATGGTGTTGTAGTAACTCATGAAAAAGACAAGTCATTGGTATTCACGGGGTTTAGGCATGGCAACATTTACTTGGTGGATTTCTCTTCAAAGCAAACAAGCACCATGACATGCCTCTTCACCAAGTCTTCTCTTGGGTGGCTTTGGCATAGAAGAATTGCTCATATTGGCATGAGCAACCTCAAGAAAGCCCACAAGAGAGGGATGATCACCGGCTTGAAGGACGTCACCTTTGACAAGAACAAGCTATGTAAAGCATGTCAAGCCGGGAAGCAAGTTGCAACACATCATCCCATCAAGACGATGTTGTCTACCTCCAAGCCGCTCGAGCTACTACACATGGACCTCTTTGGTCCAACTACATACAAGAGCATTGGTGGTAACCTCTATTGCCTAGTAATTGTTGATGATTTTTCACGTTACACTTGGGTTATGTTTCTAGGCGATAAGGGTGAAACTCCGGAAATCTTCAAGACCTTTGCAAGAAGAGCTCAAAGGGAGTACAACTCCCCAATTGTGAAGATCCGGAGTGACAACGGCACCGAGTTCAAGAACATGAAAATTAAAGAATGGTGCGATGAAGAGGGCATCAAGCATGAGTTTTCCGCCACCTACACGCCTCAACAAAATGGAGTGGTGGAAAGAAAGAACAAGACTCTCATCACCCTAGCTAGAGCAATGTTGGATGATTATGGCACGTCCGAGAAGTTTTGGGCGGAAGCAATCAACACGGCGTGTCATGCATCCAACCGAGTATATCCTCACCGACTCCTCAAGAAAACTCCATATGAGCTCATCACCGGGAAGAAACCAAATATATCATACTTTCGAGTCTTTGGTTGCAAATGCTTCATCTATAAGAAGAAAAGGCTCGGTAAGTTTGAAAGTAGATGTGATGAAGGTTTCTTTCTTGGTTATGCATCAAACTCCAAAGCATATAGAGTATTCAATCAAACCTCCGGGTTAGTTGAAGAAACATGTGATGTGGAGTTTGATGAATCTAATGGCTCCCAAGAGGAGGTTGTTGGCTATGAAAATGTAGGTGATGAGGAGATTGATGAAGCTTTGAAGAAGATGTCCATTGGGGATATCAAGCCAGAAGAGGTGCATGAAGACAATGATCAAGGGGGAGGATCTTCCTCATCTACACCAAGCACCTCCACGGCGCCCCAAATGGATAAAGATCAAGAAAAAGATGATACACAACCTCAAGAAGATGTGCCAACGCCAACACCCCAAGTCCAAGAACAAGAAGAGCAAAACGTTCCACCACAAGCACAAGTCACCCATGATCCACCCCAACAAGCATCCACGCAAGTACCGCTAGTGAAGCATGGTCGCATCTCCAAGGATCATCCAATTGGTCAAATCATTGGTAGTCCATCAAAAGGAAGGAAGCGCTTGAGGACTCGGATTGGGTGATGGCTATGCAAGATGAGTTGAACAACTTCACCCGCAATGAAGTTTGGGTCCTCGAAGCTCCTCCGAAAGACAAGAACATCATCGGCACCAAGTGGGTCTTTCGAAACAAGCAAGATGAACATGGGGTGGTGATACGCAACAAAGCAAGACTTGTGGCAAAAGGGTTCTCTCAAGTCGAAGGTTTGGATTTTGGTGAAACTTTTGCTCCGGTCGCAAGACTTGAAGCTATCCGTATCCTTCTTGCTTACTCTTCACATCATAACATTAAGTTGTATCAAATGGATGTGAAAAGTGCATTCTTAAATGGCGTTATTAGCGAACTTGTTTATGTTGAGCAACCTCCCGGGTTTGAAGATCCGAGGAATCCTAACCATGTTTATAGGTTGCACAAGGCACTCTATGGGCTCAAACAAGCTCCAAGGGCTTGGTATGAGAGGCTTCGTGACTTCCTAATCATGCAAGGCTTCAAGATCGGGAGGGTGGACACCACGTTATTCACAAAAGACGTCAACGGGGATCTTTTCATTTGTCAAATTTATGTTGACGATATTATTTTTGGCTCAACTAATGATTTGCTAAGCCATGAGTTTGCTACCATGATGTCTAGGGAATTCGAGATGTCCATGATTGGCGAATTGACCTTCTTCCTTGGTTTTCAAGTCAAACAAATGAAGGAAGGGACATTCATCCATCAAGAAAAGTATACCAAAGATATCTTGAAGAAGTTCAAGATGGATGAGTGCAAGCCAATCAAGACACCCATGGCAACAAATGGGCATCTCGACTTGGATGTGGACGGTAAACCGATTGATCAATCCCTCTATCGTTCTATGATAGGGTCTTTGCTTTACCTTACCGCATCTAGGCCCGATATAATGTTTAGTGTGTGCTTGTGTGCCCGCTTTCAAGCTAACCCAAAGGAGTCACACCTTTCGGCTGTGAATAGGATCCTTCGGTATCTCAAGCACACTCCTAGCATAGGCTTGTGGTACCCCAAAGGCGCTAGTTTAGATCTCTTGGGATACTCGGATTCGGATTTTGCCGGAAGCCGTGTGGATCGCAAGAGTACCTCCGGGGGTTGCCACTTGCTTGGGCGTTCTCTAGTTTCTTGGTCGAGTAAGAAGCAGAATTCAGTGGCTTTGTCCACCGCGGAAGCGGAATATATAGCGGCCGGTGCATGTTGTGCCCAAATCCTATATATGAAGCAAACCCTTTTGGACTTTGGTGTGAAACTAGATAGGATCCCACTCCTTTGTGACAATGAAAGTGCCGTAAAAATTGCCAAGAATCCAGTTCAACACTCTCGCACAAAGCACATTGATATTCGCCATCACTTCTTGCGTGATCACGAAGCCAAGGGGGACATTTCCCTTCAAGGTGTGAGATCCGAGGAGCAATTGGCGGATATATTCACAAAACCTTTAGACGAGAGTACCTTTGTTAGGCTAAGGAATGAGCTTAATGTGTTAGATGCGGCAAACGTCATGTAAGTTGCCATGTCATATAGAAAAATGCATACATATAGGACACTTGTCTAACCATGGTAAGATAGTGATGAGCAAGGGTTTAGCTAGAGGTGGTGGTCCACTTGTTTTCCTCTAGGCTTGTAGAAAGGCTCATCATGAAGAAGCTTCCCGTGGGTTCAAACTTGACAAGTAGATCTTAATTTCTTGTTATGCATTTCTTATCATATAGGTGTGCACTTCATGTTTACTATACTTTCGCATGTGGTTATAGTTTGCATCATCATTGCATGCGTAAGGGTCACAAAGGAGATCACTTGATGAAAATGAGACTTGTTTTTATATACAAGATCTTAATTCATGAAAAGTGAAAAGAGCAAAGTGTTAGGTGCGTTATTGCCTAGTGAGCAATGTCATGATGAGTTTGAAGCTTTCTATCTTCAATATTCCTATGACATGGCTCATACATTTTATTTGGCGTTTTGTCTCTCTTGCGGCTTTTCCTTGTGTTTGAAAAGAAATTTATTTAAGCAAGTGTGCTATCCTATTTATTTTGAGGGGTAAAGTCGCCTATGCAAGTCCATTAACTTGAGTTTATTTGAATTTTATAAGTTTATTGGACTTAGCATAGAAGAGTGAGCTGAGTGTGGGGTTTTTGGCTTCACCGGTTAAACCGACGTTCAATGGAGCATCATCATCGGTTTAACCGGCGTTACTAAGTTTTGTCTCAGCTCAGTCAAGTTTCAGGCGTTCAACCGGCGTATACAAAAGTCAGAGCATCGGATCAACCGGTGATAGTAAATGCAAATCAGACCTAGCAATCAACCGGTGTTTTGATCAATCAACCGACGAGTACACTTTTGGTATCATCGGTTCAACCGGCGTTCAGTTTCAGATCTGCAGAAGCCTCGGGTGAACTACACCGACGCAATCAACCGGTGATCAAAACCTAGGCGTCGGATCGACCGGCGTTAAGAAAAATCGTGGGCCCACTTGTCATATATCTCTTGACCCCGCGCCGCCGGCCTCTGTTTCGCTCGACTCCTTCACGCCGCCGCCGCCCGACTCGTTTCTCTCACGTCGCCGCCTTCCCTCCGCGCCGCGCGCCATCCGCGCCGCTGCTCGCCTGCAAGACCACCGCCGCCGCTCCGCCACAGCCCACGCGCCGCCGTGCGCCATCCGCGCCGCCGCTCGCCTGCACGTCGAAGTCGCCGCCGCCGCGCCCTCGCGCTCGCCCAGCGCCGCCCGTGCGCGCCTGCGCCGCCGCCTGCGCGCGTAGCCACCGCCGCCGCCGCTCCACGCCGCCACTGCCGGGCGCCGCCGTGCTCCACGCCTCCACGCCGCAGCCGCAGCCACACCGCAGCAGCACCCGATCAGAAGCTCGCCAGGTGCTCGACGATTTGCCTGAGCTGCCTCTTTCGCGCCGCGTTCGTGTTTCGCACACCGTCAGTCGAGATGGGTCGCGAGAAGAGGAAAGGGAAGGAAGTTGTGGTCGAGAAGCCCGCTCGCAAGCGGACACGTGCAGAGAAGGAGGCCGAGAGGGCCGAGATGGTGGCCAAGGCCGCCGAGGAGCAGGCATCAGGCCGCGCTCGTCCGTTCCAGATCAGGGAGGACCCCAGAGGCAGAGGCAGAGGCAGGGGCATGGGCAGAGTGAGAGGTGCCAGGGCCACCAGAGCCGCGACAGCAGCAGCAGCAGAGTCAGATCAGTCAGATACAGCTGCAGATTCAGATTCAGAGGCAGAGCAGTCCGAGCAGTCTCAGGGGCAGAGCACACAGGAGTCACCGACTCTACGACGGTCTGGCCGCACTCGGCAGACATCCCCAGCAGCAGAGACTTCACCAGCGACCGAGCGTCGCACTGGACCGAGGACGCGAGGAGGTCACCAGCCACAGGAGCCTCGCAGGTCCACAGCTGCAGCAGCAGCAGCTCGTAGAGCCGAGGCCCTAGAGGCCGAGCGCGCAGTGTTCCGTATGGACACTGTTGTGCGTCTGGAGCCAGGTGTGCTGCTCCAGAACTTGACCCGAGCCAATGCGGCCAAGGTCAAGAGGCTCAGGTGGAGTGTTGACGAGGAGGTCTGGTTCCCGGTGACCCGAGACAGCAGAGTCGACAGGAGGTTCTGGACTTTGCTACAGGCCAGTTTCTACGAGACCTACCAGAGGCGGGGCCACCGGATCTTTCAGCACAGGGTTCTTGACTGGGTCTCACTGAGGACAGCCGCAGGGGGAGCAGATGTGAGAGCACACTTTGCTCACTTCAGAGGTCTGCCTAGACTGCTAGAGATGGAGCAGAACCGTTATATCGAGGACTGGGTCAGAGTGTTCTACGCTACAGCTTGGATAGCCCCCGAGCGCAGAGCTGTACACTTCATGTTTGGAGGGCAGGCCTTTGGTTTGTCGAGGGCGACCATTGCTGGTATTCTTGGAGTTGACCTGGTCGACGTCTCGCTGCACGAGAGGGTTTACGGGGACTCAGATCCACCCCGCAGGGCGATGGTTGGCGGGATTGCTCCTTCTCACGAGGCGATCACTCAGTGCTTCCGCCAGCCGTTCCCAGCCTCTTAAGCCAGAGTGCCGAGCTTGCTGACCCCAGAGGCTTACGCAGTACACATGGCCCTCCGGAGGACTTTGCTACCGAGGAGTGGCTACCCAGAGGGGTTTACGGGACTGCAGCAGCTCCTGCTTCTACACATCCTCACTCACGAGCCCTTTGACATAGTTGACTTTATTTTGGCTGAGATCGAGGATGTGATCACTGATGGGATGGGTGTGGTGCGACAGTTTCCCTATGCGCACTGGATCAGTTACATATGCTCTATGATAGTGCCAGCAGAGTCACCCATCAGTGCCCCTTATCGTCACGACGAGGCTCCCAGGTTCCCTGTCTACCGACCCACGGCTCCACAGGACAGGAGGAGGGGCAGACACGCAGATAGAGCAGCGATGGCTCGACTGTCACCGGAGGTTCAGGCACGAGTGGCAGAGGAGGATGAGGCACTCCTAGCAGCAGAGGCACAGCTTCCCGGGGGAGATGATGAGATTCACTGGTCTGAGCTTGAGTCAGACTCCTCCGAGGACGTAGAGTACTTCCCTGCAGCAGCCCCAGCTAGTCACGACCACGAGGCAGGGGGGTCTAGAGAGCCAGCTCCAGAGTCACCAGCAGCTGCTACAGTCTCTGAGTCTCAGGTGACTCAGCCGTCCGAGCTCACTTCACTACTACAGCAGCTCGTGACCCAGCAGAGAGAGGACAGGCTTGCTCAGGAGGAGGCCAGGAGAGCCCATGAGGCCCAGATTGCTGCTATACAGAGAGAGGCCGCCCGAGAGCGGGCTGCGACCGAGGAGCGTTTTGTCGGGCTTATCGACAGAGTTTCACAGAGGACAGACGCTCAGTTCCAGCAGATGCAGCAGGGCATGATGGCGATGTTCGGGATGATCTCACAGCTTTACTCTCACACCGGACTCGCCCCGCAGCAGCCAGGACAGCCAGGCCTTCAGGGTGTTGGAGCACCTCAGCTTGCCGTTACACCAGCTCCAGCCCCTACTGCAGCTCCAGCTACCTCAGCGACACCAGAGACCACGTTCTTGATGTCAGCACTCTTTGGGTCTGCCGGTCGTCCGCTCTTTTCACCACTGCCGGCGACCACACTCTTTCAGGACTCACCGTCAGCGGTTCAGTCGGTCGCCCTCCCTTCCTCACTTCAGGCAGCACCTTCAGGGAGAGGAGCAGTAGAGGAGTCCCTGCTTCCACAGTCGACGCAGCCGGCAGCCTCAGCAGTCACCTCTTCAGATATTGATACTTCTTCTGCTGACCCGGTTACGACTTCTACGGATCCTCTACCAGGCAGTGCCAGCACGAGAGCCTCCACGACAGTTACTCCCCCAGTGAGCTCAGACCCAGACCAGCAGCTTCCGTCTGTCACCGAGGGTGAGAGTTCTCCGTCCGACGACGACGACCCGGACCGCTTCGTCGCCGTACCACGACAGCACGACCCGTAGCTCGCCTTTTGGTGCTTTGATGCCAAAGGGGGAGAGGTGTTAGGGGGAGCACCAGAGTTAGGGGGAGGGTAGAGCTAGAGAGAGCTCGTAGTTATCAGGACTTTGATTCTTTGTATCACATTTGGTGTTAATTCATGGATATGTACATTTGTCGCTTGAGTTTGCCGTTCTTTGAGACATATCTATGGATTTCGTTTGAGCCGTTGAGCTCTTTGGTCCTGCTTTCGAGTTTGCTTGTGTTTATCCTGCTTTATCTTTCTCGCTCTCTCGTTATTTATGTTTGTGTTGTCATCAATCACCAAAAAGGGGGAGATTGTAAGCATCTAGGCCCTCAAGGTATGTTTCGGTGATTAATGACAACCATTATTGTGACTAATGAGTTTGTGCAGCTTAAAAGATCATTATCGCTCATTTGGTCATATGTCAAAAGAGGCCCCTCAATTTCGGTTATTCTAAAAGGCGATCTCGGTTTTCAACTTATATATGTCAAGGCTAAGGATCTTTCTAGTCCTAAGTGTCACAAGGTTGAGAAGGACACTTAGGTTAGTATAGGTTTTATAGTTTTATAGTGATCGCACTATTAAGAGGGGTTAAGGCTAAGTAACTTGAGCATGGACATGATCATTTGAAAATGGATGCACACTATGGTCACTCAGGTTTCTAGAAGTTCAAATAAGTGGTTCTCAAACTATATCTCAAGAATATTTGGATTTCATTCAAGACTCAAATCAGAAAAGACAAAATCAGAAAAAGTCTATACACCGGTTTAACCGACGCTCTCAATTTTCTATACGTCGGTTAAACGAAGTCAGCAGAGTCTGGACAAATTCAATACACCGGTTAAACCGACGTGTTTGAATTTAACGTCGGTGCATTAGTCCAGAGTTGGTTTTTCCAGGGCAATTCAAGTTCTATTCACCGGATTAACCGACGCTGTTTGAATCAAGACGTCGGTGCAATTGACCAGTGAGATGGTTTTTTCAGAGGAATTCAAAAGTTGTACTCACCGGTTAAACCGACGATAGGTTTGAGTTAACGTCGGTGCAGTTGTCCAGAGACTTGGTTTTTCAGTGGTTCAGTGGACAACTACACTCACCGGTTAAACCGATGCTACGTCGGTTAATCTGCCCCAGTTGTAACGGCTAGTTTTCAGAAGAGGCAGTTTACATTCACCGGTTAAACCGACGATGACAATGGGGGGTACGTCGGATTAACCGGCGCTACGCAGTTTTCTGGCAGCTTTTCTCCAACGGCTCTATTTGTGTGAGCTGCCTATATATATACCCCTCCAATGGGTCATTTCGCCCACTCTTGACACCAGGCAACATCCAAACACTCATACCATAGTCAAGAGCCACCTTGAGCTTCATCATTCACATACTTGTGCATTCAATCAATCAAGAAGCAAGATTAAGGACTTGAGTAGAGAGAAGCTAGTGTGCATCCGTTCTTGGTGATCGGTTCTTGCTCAAGTGAAGGCCTTAGCTTGTTACTCTTGGTGATTGGCATCACCTAGGCGATCTTGGTGATCGAGGTGTTTCTCGCGGAGCTTGCCAAGGATTGTGGGAGCCCGGAGAAGAAGATTGTACGTGGCTTGAGCTCCACCACGCCGGGATGGTAAACGGAGACTCTTAGTGAGCGCCCAAGTCTCGGTGACATGGGAGGTGACAAGACTCTTAGTGAGTGTCACAACGTGGACTAGGGGTGTGTGCCAACACATCGACACCACGGGAAAAAATCCGGTCGTCTCTTGTCCACTCTCTTTATTCAAGCATTCTCTTTCATGCAATTTACTTATGAGCTTGACTTAGAGATCATAACTTAGCTCTACCTTGCTAGGCTTTACTTTGTTTTTATCTCTTTTAGCTTGTGTAGGTAGCTTAGTTATCCGGTTGGTGAATTGGTGCCCTACTTGTATTGCATAGGTTAAGGTTGCTTTACCTTGCTTTAGAATTTGAAAAAGGCCCAATTCACCCCCCCTCTTGGTCCATCGATCCTTACAATGACCCCCAGCGAACTACACCCCTTACGATGAAGACCATCTGCGACACGCTCTCGGACTCCCTCCCCGAGTCAAGCAAGACAAGGAAACCTACCCGGTTTTGGACCAAGCCCTCAAAAGAAGCCGACTCGCACTACAACTCGATTCGGACAGGAAGACTGAATCCGACAAGGAGTCGACTTCTGCAGCCACTATAAAAATGGAACTGCAGCCTGGAAAGAGGCAGCAATTCTCAGAAGATGAAGAACTACCATTTCAATAATGTCTCCCGCTCAAGGAAGACAACATCAAATCAAAAATTCGCAATCATAATCGCGAAATTTTCATGGCTTTTCTTTTGGATGCTACAAACTGAAGAAGCAATTCTACAACACTGGAAGACTTGGACTACGAGGAATTCCTTTCTGAACCGGAAGCAGCAGCAGCTAGCTACGAGAATCCTCCACCAGGGATCACAGTCACAGTCCATCTAGACAACAACCCGAAGATGATTCTCAAGACAGAACATCATCAACAACTCGGCGACTCGTTCGACTACTCCAACAGTGACTTGCACAATGTTATCAACATTGGCCACAACGCAAAAATAGTCATCATCAATAAAAAGGAAGATCATGAGGAAGTTGAAGCTTACAGTCTGACATCTAATTACCGGATACCTGATATTTACGGGTACAATTCGCGAAAAAGACGTCGCGACAAGACAGCACCTCCTTCTCAACCAAAGAAGTCGACGACTGATTCCACTCATCAGAAAATCCATTCAAAATGCTTCCTACACCCCAAAGGAAAGAACTCAAGTTTCCAATGCAGCACTCTTCGCAAAGCACTCGGAGCACCTCCAGCTTCTGCCAACAAAAACAAAGCCAACACGAGCAAATTCCATGAGGAATTAAGTATGCCAGCTACTCAAACGAGTCATCTATTGGGCTTACCCCCGGTCTTACACCCAATAAAGGCTAGGATGGGTTCGCTCGAGCTCTGACTTGAGTCATCTATTGGGCTTACCCCCAGTCTTACACCCAATAAAGACTAGGTTGGGTTCGCCCGAGTTCTGACTCAACCCCAAAACCACTAGCACTGGCAATCGAGTCATCTATTGGGCTTACTCCCGGTCTTACACCCAATAAAGGCTAGGATGGTTTCGCCCGAGCTCTAACTTAGTTCACTACTCATGTTGGCAGAAAGTAGAAAAAAAGTCATCTATTGGTCTTACCCCCGGTCTTACACCCAATAAAGACTAGGTTGGGTTCGCCCGAGTTCTGACTCAACCCCAAAACCACTAGCACTGGCAATCGAGTCATCTATTGGGCTTACCCCCGGTCTTACACCCAATAAAGGCTAGGATGGTTTCGCCCGAGCTCTAACTTAGTTCACTACTCATGTTGGCAGAAAGTAGAAAAAGAGTCATCTATTGGGCTTACCCCCGGTCTTATACCCAATAAAGGCTAGGATGTGTTCGCCCGAGCTCTGACTCGAGGGATTTCAAGTCAAGGCTCGGGGGCTGCGAGACAGTGTGTCATAAATGGCAAACTTTTTCAAAAACGGACCTGAAGACAGAAATGATCCTCAGCCTGATCCATCGGATCAACCTAAGGCTCGGGGGCTACTCCATATGGAGCGCGAGTACATCGCGCACCATATCAGAAGGAAAAAATCGGGGCTAGAGCACCTCATAGCCTCGATGCTGCCAATGAAGTACTCGAAAGACTACTCAAGGCGCTCAAAGGACTCCGAATCTGAGCAATGGATTCCCGAAGCACTCGAAAGCACTCGAAAGCACTCGACGAACATCTTCAGAAGTACTCAGGGCCTGTAGAACTCGACTACGAAGAGCTCGGGGGCTTGTCAGACCTAGGGCAGCAGGACTGCTCACGGGCCCAGAATATTCTAGAGTAGGAGGTACGGCGTGGGTACACGTAGCTGTAACTACTCGTACAACAGTAGAACTAGCCAGAGTACAAGGAAACTACCCAACTCACTCGGAGTAGGATTCTAAACGTACCTGGCTAGGACTTTTCATGTAACCCTGTTCCCCCAGACGAACAGGGACCCCTCCAAAACATCGAACAATACCAGAGGGAATACAAACCACCACACAGGACGTAGGGTATTACGCTCCGGCAGCCCGAACCTGTCTAAATCCTTGTGTTCCTTGCACCATCACGTTCTGATCTCGGTGATTCCCTACTCATAACCACTCTCCTCAGGATACCCCTCGGAGAACCCGATGGTAAAACACCGACAGTAGGCGCCCACCGTGGGGCTCGAACCCACGACCACAAGGTTAAGAGCCTTGTGCCACCCCACGCGTCCACCTGGTAGCACGTGTACATGCACGGGAAGCATGCATGCACGGGCTTATTTTGCATAGCTGTGCCACGACACCCTACTTTAGCTCGTGCTGCAACGTCGACATGCCGCCACCATCCTAGACTGCTCGACTCCAACCCGTGCTGCAGCTTCGACTACTTCGACAAATCGGCAACACCGACACGTTGTCAACTACTTGCTGATACACGATCGACTACTTCGACTACTTGTCTTGACTAGAAAACTAGTCAAGAGTGGACCTCACACCATCATTAACTAGTTAGAATCAACTCCGACTAGTCGGTTTCAATCAAGCTAATTCACTTATACCTTTTTTCGACTTGTTTTTCACAAGATCGACTGCCTTTTTGGGGTACGCCTCTCGACTGGAGTCACGCTCTGGGGCTACACCATGATCGACTACTTTGTGCGCAACCCGCACTCATCGCCGACTTTTTTGTTCGCGACCCGCACTCTCGCCGACTTTTTTGTCCGCGACCCGCAGTCACATCAACTGCTTTATGCGCACCGCGCATCTTATTTGTCGCCTTGCCGACTTCTTTTTTTCGTTGTCTCCTCTCAAAGGATGCTAAAATACTCGAGGAGCCCATGCCTTAATCTGTGAAACCTTGACTCTTCTGTGCGCCTATGCTTCTACGCATGCAAGCAGCCACATCCCTGCGCTATGGGCTACAGCTATCAGAAGACTAGGTGCTTAAACATAATAGGCTAACTGCTCGGAAAAATTAAATGGCCTAGCAAGAGCAAGACACGAAAAAGTTTTTTAAAAGCATATTTGCAATGCTGGGATTCGCACCCAACTCGATATCATGTATATCATTTTACAACGTATTTCTATGTTTCTCGTACAGGAGATTGGACCTGAAGCATGCTGTTGGGTGAGGTATGCTCCCGAGAGGTGCCTCGCCTAGCTATCTCTTCATCAGCACAGACAACCCGGCGTATATTCTAGAAGCGTATCTAGCTCTCAAGCTCTGGGGTTGGACACAAAAAAAACTACTCGATGTGGTCTCTATGACTTGCCTAGCTCCCAAGCTAGGGGGCTAGACTCTCCAAAACTACTCGATGCTGCTTCATGTGAAGACGGGAGGCAAGAAAAATCCTACGCCATGAGCCACGACATTTGATTCTTAATTCCAAATCTTGGAATTTGGATTCAAGGCTCGGGGGCTGCGGGATACGCGCCATCGATGGCTTATTTTTTAAATTCTTGGAATATAAAGACCAGAAGATTGAAGACTGATTTGACCCTCAGCCTGATTCTGCGATTCAACTTAAGGCTCGGGGGCTACTCCATATGGAGCGCGAGTTCATCGCGCACCACATAAAAGAAGACGATTCGGGACTTGAGCACCTCATAGCCTCGATGCAACCAAGGAAGTACTCAAAAGACTATTCGAAGCACTCGATGAATCATTGGAGGATTTCGGAAGCACTCGAAGTGCTCGAAGATGCCTTTAGAAGTACTTGTTGCCTGCACTACTCGACTACGAAGAGCTCGGGGGCTTGTCGGACCAAGGCCCACGGGACTGTGCACATCACATAGTTCTGAGTAAAGGAGGAAGGAATTAGACTCCTACTAGGACTCTACTTAGTAATCCTCCTAGGACTCCTACTTGTAAACTGACTAGTATCCCACACCCTGGACTATATAAAGGAGGGCGGGATACCTAGATCGGCAATAGGCTCAAGAGACTCATTAGAGCCTAACACACCAGCGCAGGGCGCAATATACCACACCACCATACAGGACGTAGGGTATTACTCTATTCTGGCGGCCCGAACCTGTCTAAATGTGTGTCTTGTATTCCTTGTGTTTACCTTTGAGTTCCAGATCCGGCGATCTCTCCCCAAACAATCTCCTTCGAGTTAGGCCCTCTTCCCTCTTACCTTTTCTCTTTTGGTGTGCCCGGTTGAGTAGTTCTAAATTTGGTCGAAGCTTTACCGTTCCTTGGATTCGATATCCCAGGTATACTCCCTGGTGAAGGCTACATCGGTCTTTGTACGCTTACGGAGTAATTTGTTTAGGCTAAGGAGTGCCAACAAGCTTTCTGGCGCCGTTGACGGGGAACAGTAGCAACACTAAATTTAGAGTTAGTCAACCGTACGACTTTCTATCTTATCCCATGGAGTTCTCTCCTAGTTATCCGGTAGTTCCATCTAGCGAGTATTTGGAACCACCACCATCCTGCCATCCCATACTATCTGATGGTTACGAGATCCGTCCCAGTCTCGTAGCCATGGTTCGCGCTCAGTCCTTCTCTGGTAGGGAGGACGAATGCCCCTATGCTCACTTGCAGGTCTTCGAAGAGAATTGTTCTCTTCTGATTATACCCGGTATGACTCAACACACCCTACGGTGGAAGCTATTCCCGTTCTCTCTAACGGGAGCAGCAAGATTTTGGTACAACCGGACTGCAAGAGGAGTTGGAGGAGATTGGATACAAGTAAAGGACGAGTTCTGCTTGTTCTAGAGCAGCCCTACAAGACGCAGCAACTTCAGTTCCTATCAGCTGCATCCTCTCCACCTCTACCATATATAGAGGAAATCACCGAACCACCAAAGACCTCAGATCAAGAGCCTCTCCATGAAGACATACTGATGTTCATACCAGACCTCTTCACAGAAGAGGAATACTTGGAAGTCGGCAATGTTTCAGGCATGCCGAAGGAGCATAAGTGTGTATGCTCGAGATCTGAGGCGTTCATTCCAGAAGCATCATCGCAGATAGAGGGTCTGTCGGCGATTATCAGTAAGGAATGGACAGAGGAAGCATAGGCCAGCAGTAGTATCATCCATATCTACCGCCGACCCAGAATTCTCCTCTGTTCTATTGGGGACGCCGTACCACAAGAAACCTTTTACGATCCGAGGGTCGGTGTGAATGTGATGTCCAAAACCTTGGCAAATCACATTGCATCTGAAGAACCCCTGACCTTCTCTCGTAAACACCTGAAGTGGATCGACGAACAGATAGTGGAAAGTCAAGGAATTCTGCGAGTAGTGCCCGTGAAAATGAGCACCAACAAGGTTTTTCTGGACTTCCACATCTTCAATATCCCGGAAGGTAAAGAGTTTGTCTTGATCGGACGGCCAATAGAACCACTTGTTAACCCAAATGGAGACCAAGCAATGCTCGAGGTTAAGGTTGGCAAAGAAAAGATCCCGGTCAGTCTAGTCCGTTCATGCAACACCATTGCAAAGGCTAGACCGGAGCAAAACCCATTGGAGGAATCAGTGAACATCAGTCAGGAAGAGCAAACTCAGCCCATTCCCGAAGAAGATGTCTCACACTTCATCTAGGAATCAGATCCGGCCGGCAAGAGTAAGCTCAGTAAGGAGGAGACACCGCAACCTCCTCTTCCAGAGCTGAAGCCGCTACCTCCTAGTTTGAAGTATGCCTTCCTCCACAATAACAGAGCCACTCTAGTCGTCATCAGTAACAAGCTGACAGAGAGTGAGACTCGGCGGCTCGTTGCAGTCCTGGAGAAGTATCGGTCCGTCATTGGGTACTCTCTCCAAGACTTGAAGGGGATCAGCCCCAACTTATGCACCCATCGCATCCCTTTGGAACCATAACATAAGCCGTCAAGAGAACATTAACAATGGCTCAATGATGTGATGAGGGAGGTAGTCAAGAAAGAGGTATTGAAGCTACTACACGTGGTATCATATACCCCGTGCAAGACAGTGAGTAGATCAGCCCAGTTCAAGTGGGCCCAAAGAAGGGAGGCATGACAGTTGTCCGGAATGAGAGAAATGAGCTCATACCTCAGCGGACAGTCACCGGATGGAGAATGTGTATCGATTACCGGTTGCTCAATAAGGCCACCCAGAAAGATCACTTCCCTCTGCCTTTCATCGATGAGATGCTTGAACGGTTGGCAAAACAATTAATACTTTTGTTACCTCAATGGATACTCTGGTTATCATTAAATTCTAATCCATCCTGATGACCAGAGTAAGACTACCTTCACCTGCCCCTATGGAACATTCGCCTATCGGCGAATGTCGTTTGGTCTTTGTAACGCACCGGCTTCCTTTCAAAAGTGCATGATGGCAATCTTCTTGGACCTTATTGAGAACATCATGAAAGTGTTCATGGATGATTTCTCAGTCTACGGCAAGGATTTCAATCAATGCCTTGAGAATTTGGACAAAGTTCTCAAGAGGTGCCAAGAGACACATTTAGTCCTTAACTGGGAAAAGTGTCACTTCATGGTCAGAGAAGGGACAGTCCTCAGACATAGAGTGTCTGAAAGAGGGATAGAAGTGGACCGGGCGAAGATCGATGTTATCGAGCAGTTGCCACCCCCGACAAATGTCAAGGGAGTTAGGAGTTTTTTGGGCCACGCTGGCTTCTATAGGAGGTTCATCAAGGACTTCTCCCGTATAGTCAGGCCCTTGACAAACTTATTGGCAAAAGATGCCCCATTTAACTTTGACGAGGAATGCCTCGTAGCCTTCTACACCCTCAAGAAGGCACTCACATCAGCGCCCATCATCCAGCCGCCCGATTGGAAACTTCCATTCGAGATTATGTGCGATGCAAGCGACTACATAGTGGGGGCAGTGCTGGGTCAGTGCAGAGATAAACAGCATTACGCTATATCATATGCCAGTAAGACGCTGACCGGACCCTAGCTAAATTACGCCACAACGGAGAAGGAACTTCTGGCGGTTGTATTCTCTATGGATAAGTTCAGATCCTACTTGGTCGGTGCTAAGGTGATTGTATACATGGATCATGCAGCACTGAAGTACCTACTAACCAAGAAGGATGCAAAGCCACGACTCATAAATTGGATTCTGCTCCTCCAAGAGTTTGACTTGGAGATAAGAGATAAGAAAGGAGCAGATAACTACGTGGCAGATCATCTCTCCAGAATGCAAATACAAGGATCGGACTTGCCGATCAATGACTATTTTGAGAGATGATACTCTTCTGAAGGTTACTACAACCAGTCCATGGTATGCAAATCTGGTGAACTTCATGGTGACTGGGTACATACCTCCAGGAGAAGATAACAAGAAATTAATACACCTCAACTAGTTTCACCTATGGGACGACCCATATCTATTCAAAGTCTATGCTGATGGTCTACTCCGATGCTCTATCCCAATGTGTGAGACCCGCAAAATTCTTGAGCGTTGTCACTCCTCGCCATATGGAGGACACTATGGAGCCTTCCGTACCCATGAAAAAATTTGGCAGAGCGGATTTTTCTAGCCAAACATGTATGGAGACACAAAAGAATTTGTGCGGCGTTGCCCAAGATGTCAAAAGCATGGGAATATCAATTCCCAAGACGCAATGCCACTAAAGAGCAATCTTCAAGTGGGAATATTCGACGTATGGGGAGTCGACTTTATGGGTCCCTTCCCAATGTCATAGCAGTGCGAGTACATTCTTGTGGCAGTGGACTACGTGTCCAAATGGGTTGAAGCACTTCCTTGTGTTGCGGCTGACTCAAAGAGTTCGAACAAAATGTTCCAGGAAATAATATTTCCTCGCTTCGGAGTTCCTAGAGTCGTGATAAGCGATGGAGGCTCACACTTCATCGACAAAACCTTCAGGAAGTGCCTCAGCGAATTAGGAGTGGATCACTGGGTTGCTACACCATACCATCCCCAAACAAGCGGTCAGGCAGAGACGTCCAACAAGCAAATTAAGAATATCTTGCAGAAGACGGTCAATGCCATGGGGAAGGGATGTCGAAGCAAACTACCCGAGGCACTATGGGCCTATCGGACAGCCTACAAAACTCCGATAGGGATGACACCGTATCAACTGGTTTATGGCAAGACAATCTTCCAGTTGAACTCGAGTATAAGTCCCATTGGGCAATCAAGAGGTGGAACATGGATCTCCAGTCAGCAGGGATCAAATGACAAATCCAACTGGCTGAACTAGATGAATGGAGGGAGAAGGCCTACCACAGCTCCAAGCTCTACAAGGAGCGGATGAAAAGATGGCACGATAAGCGAATCAAGGTCAAGCATTTCAAAGCGGGAGACAAGGTACCACTCTTTAACTCCCGCATTCGTTTGTTTGGTCATGGTAAGCTTAGAAGCAAGTGGTAAGGCCCATTTTTAGTGCTTAACGCCGCCGACCATGGTGCTATAACCCTCCAGGACGATGACGGGAACATTTTCAAGGCCGATGGCCAGAGATTGAAAATATTCCTCGAGCCCGAAATACCGGAACTCGAAGACGTAGATGTCTACGAGTTATCCGAGTTAGAGCACGCATCTAAGGTCGTCGCCGTACCTTAAACGGGACGTATCCTAGGTTTAGTGTCTCTCTTTCTCTCCCCCGTGCTTTTTTCCCTTTCTGGACCAAAGCACCAAAATGCCCGAAAATAGAAAGACCGAGGAGGAATATTCCGGAAGCCCGGGGCCACATCTGACAAGGTGGGCCCGGCCGGCCTAAGGGAGGCCGGCCGGCCTGGCCCCGAGCCCGTTCGCCCTCATCCTTTCATGCAACGTTCAAATCGTTGTAAATGTTCATCTCCGGGGCATTCAGATCGATCTGAGTTGATTTAAGCTGAGAGGCATCCCCCTCTTCCTCATTCAAACCCTCTCCACCAGAATTCCTCTCATTCTTCCACTCCACCGCCAAGATCACACCCATGGACGCGCAACCCTCACCCAAAACTCCCAAATCCGCGCCCATGGAGCTCTCCAACTCAAAATCTCCCTCAAGTCAAGCCATTCACGCGCGACATCTAGCAGCGTCAGGATCCTTGGATCCCAGGAGGTCGCCGTCCTCTCTCCATCGCCGCCTGCCAGCCAGGGGCGCCAGCCCCAGGCTGGCTGGCCTAGAGGAGGCCGGCCAGCCTCACCCTAAGGCTGGGCGTCTCCCGGGTCGGCAGAGAGCACCACCCAGGCGCCAGGAGTAGGAGCCCTCGTGCGTTCTCGTGCGCTCAGCCCAGTGCGATCTACAACAGGGGTCATTTCCCCTCTAAAGGTCGTTACCAAGCACGCGGGAACGTCCTCCGTGGGACGTGTCGCGCAAGTCACTGCACTTTCAGTGGTGCAAGTCGACTCGCCAACTTACTCCCTACAGTACTCCCCTGCCAGTCCTAGCCCTCCACGCTACTACGTGACCGGGGCCAAACGGGCGAGGGAAGGTGCTCACCCCGCCATTGGATCGCAGCGGCGTCGATTCCCCACCGGACACGGTGCGGCATCACATCAAGCCACCGCCGATCCGTGGCCCTCCTGAGATCCATGCCTACACGGATACTGAGGATGAGGACGAGGAGGAGGAGGAGCCTATCGACGTCGCCTCTCTTCGTGCACAGCTTGCGGCACTCCGGCTACGCCTCAACAGTATGGATGAGCGCGTGGCCGAGTCGGAGATCGACCGAATGGAGTTGGGTGATCGGGTAGACACCCTTCGTAAGCCTGTTTGTTCTAAGATCAAACGCCTTGCGAAGGCGATCGGGAATGAGGATCTCTGTCGATCCCCGGACCCGAAGTAGGTGTAGGTCTAGGAAGAGTCCTTAGGTTTAGGTTTTGGTGCTGCATTTTTAAATTCCTTTATTTCATCCCTTTATTTTATTCAATTGTATGCAGCAGCACCCCAATTTGCTTTTGAATAAAATAAAATTTAAGAGTTATTCCTCCTTGTGCTCTTGTGGTTGGTGCACATGTGTGTGCCAACCACACCTCTGTTCTGATCTTTCACCGAGTGCGCAGTGATTTCAGAGAAGGAGAATAGAACCAGCGTTCCAGTGAAATTTGAACGAAATCTGACGAGAATTCAAGCCGAGCGGCATAAACCAGGCCGGCCGGCCAACATTCTTCATCAAATTGGCCAAGCAATCTACCTGGAACAGAGTACACCGAGCCTGCATGTCTGCAAAAGGGCCACGGAGATTGGCCACAGGTGCAGGCCGGCCGGCCTAGCCTAGGCCGGCCGGCCCCACTTGTCGGCCTCTCCCCGAGATCTTTTGCGTGGTGCTGGTTTGACCACTCTACTACCCTATCCTTCCTGCTCTCATTCAAATTCACCTTGATTAAATTCAAATAAAATCGTGAACGAATTGCATAGGAAGAGTGAAATCGTTTCATGGAAAAGGATTGTGCTAAGTTTTATTTCATATACAAGTACATGTCTACCTTGGAACGCATATTTAGGATCGCTCACCATCTTGCTTATTGATCCTTGTGACATGATAACATGAGGTTGTGTGAGTTCCTAACTCAAAGTCTTGGAAGTTTTTATTTTGAAAACACAAAATAAGGCGACTCTTGTGCTCAGCTTGCCTTATACCTATTCCAGAGCCTTTACATTATTTACATACAAATTCAAACCTATAGTTATCTTTCTCATTCTGAGCTTGTGCAAACGCCGTGCCTCTGATTAGTTATGATTGTTTATCGTTGTGGGTCGTACATGCACACGATCGTCACGCCAAAATCCTCTATGTGATTGCATAAAGCTCTCCAACCCCCTGAAAGAAAAAGAAAAGAACCACATGAACGGCTTTCATGCTAGTTCGAGTTCAAAAAAAATGAAGAAAGGGGAGAAATGGAAGATGCTTGAATACCACTGAGGACTTATATTTCTGTTACACTTGCACATGACTCGAGTGATGAACCTTCTAACTACCATGAGACATTACGTTTGCGCCTGCAAAATGAATGTGTAAGACATGCGATCACCTTTACCCGAGCTCCACATATTCCTAGTGAGAAATCGAGCAAACAAAGTGTGGTTTGAGTAAGATGAGTGAATGAGTGGTTTGAGTAGGAGAGTACGCCTTGGTTTTATAAAATTCAGAAAAACCCTTCCAAGTACTGCGAAGCAGGAACTAATGACAACTTTCATCGACTCGTTCTAGAGATCAATGGGTGAAGACGGTAGCACTAGCCACCCGGAATCCGAGGTATGAAGGGAAAGTTTTGAAATAACGCTTATGCATACCCGATCTTATGAACTCTGGATTTTGCTTGATCCTTAGGATCAATTCAGTGACAAACTACTTGACCAAGACCCAAACCGACTTGAGAAGCATCACAAGACCCTGGATCGACATGACACGGCAACGAAGGGCCGAGACGTGCCAGAGCCAGGCCGACCGGCCTAGGTGAAGCCAGCCGGCCTAGGAACCATGTGGAAAATGCCGAGCAGCTCACAACCGACTCTAGGGGATGATCCAAACCATCCAGAGAAGGTTGGCGCCAAGTGGTGACATCCCCAGGCCGACCAGCCTAGGAGAGGCTGGCCGGCCCCACATGGCAGCCTCTGGAGCTCCCCCTTGGCGTGAAAGTTACGCTCAACCGTCTTACCGATGCCACCTGCTGAACCGACCTTGAAGCACTATAAATAGAGCTCACTCTCCCACTTGTAACACACACCATCCACTTGAGAGAAGTGTTCACTCTTGAATCCTCTTTGTATTAGAATAGGAAGAGAGTGAGGTGAGAAGCTTTGGTGCAAACCAAGCTTAAAGGAGCGGGCTCGAGTTCTCTCGGGTCTTACTCCATCTTTTGTATCCACCTCGGAGGAATATATCTTTGAGTAAGTTTCTCGTCTCAACTTCAGTTTCTCGCTAGCTTTACTTTCTGCATTAGTTACTTGTTTAATTACTTTCTTTGGTCTGCAGTATCCTGAGTCTACGTAAGTAGCAAGTTCTACTTATCTGAGGTTGTTTTCTATCTAAGTACACGGTAGGAGCAAGTAGCTCGATAGTTGTGGGTGTGGTGCCCAGACTTGGTTACCTATCTCAGGTTGTGTTCCACCCCACGGTACCGTTGTGGTAGGCGGCAGGTGGTGACAGCCCTATCCGTCCCTCGTAGTCCACCACGTTCGGGTGTTTTCATAGAAGTAGTGCCGACTGCCGTTGGACTCCCTTCTCACCCCAGTCTGAGTCCTTCCCTGAGGACACCGAAGCAGATCCAGTCAGTAGTTAGCTTGTTTCTAGGTAGAAGAGTAAGTTATCTAGAGTTAGGCCCTTTTCCCTCTTATCTTTTCTCTTTTGGTGTGTCTGGTTGAGTAGTTCTAGATTTGGTCGAAGCTTTACCGTTCCTTGGATTCGATATCCCAGATATACTCCCTGGTGAAGGCTATATCGGTCTCTGTATGCTTGTAGAGTAATTCATTTAGGCTAAGGAGTGTCAACAACGGGCACAGTGGAAAAACAGGAACCAAGTTTGACTGCTTTTGACTCGATTATGGCCACCCAAATTTCAAATTTTCATATTGAAACTTGAAATTTGACCAAAATAAAAGTCGTAGAGGATTTCAAGATCTCCAAGATTGATTTTGGGCGAAAGTTGATTTGAGTTACGATTTGAGAGATAAAGCGGGTCAAGGAGCGGTCAAAGCTGAAGTCAGACTCAGCTCAGATAGGGATTCAACCGGAGTTTGACTGACTTTGAACCACGGTCTTGAACTAAACTGAGTTTTCAAAACATTTGTCAAACACGTAATTAGCAAAAAATTGCACAAACATAACTAAACTTTATTGCATGTGATGACATGCAATTTCATATGTAATTGTGCATGCACAATTAATGCTAATAACAATGTTTAAGCATAAGATTAGCGCCTAATGCACAAAATTAACACCAGGGGTGTTACACATAAGGTTGTTTCTGGTTTTTTCAGCGTCATTTATTAGTTTCAACATGACTTTTTACTGAAATGTTAGTAAATAGAACTTATATTAAATTTGTCTGTACATGTTTCGATTGTATGCTAAAAATAATATTACAATTATTCAACTAAACTGATAGTATTTCTCAGTAAACTGTGAGGTTACAATTTTTTTTACTTTTTCCAGCATGATGCTGTGGTGTGCAAATATTTTTCTGAAGCTAGTCCGGATTTTTTTATCAATGTTTATGCCTATAGAAAAAATAAATTAAAAATTATGATAGCAATTTTTAAGAATCTCCTAGCTTACCAAACGCTAATTGTTTGGAGTCTCATTACTATGTTACATATTGGATTAGTTTCTTTATAATGGCATGGTGGGCTATATTTAGTCAAATACAGTGGTATTTTGGGTCGGTTTTTATCGTAATGGCAGTGGTGGGCAATTTCAATTTCTCTTATTTTCTCCGAATAATATGAGAATATTTAGGCCTTAAGATCGAACGTGGAGGCCCCATTTGTTGGCCAAATAATATGATATCTCAGTACACTGTGAGGCTACAACTTTTCTACTTTTTCCAGCGTGGTGCTATGGTGTGCAAATATTTTTCTGAAGCTTGTCTGGAATTTTTTTATCAATGTTTATGCCCATAGAAAAAAATAAATTAAAAATCATGATCGTAATTTTTATGAATCTCCTAGCTTATCCAATGCTATTTGTTTGGAGTCTCATTACTATATTAAATATTGAATTAATTTCTTTATAATGGCGTGGTGGGCTATATTTAGTTAGACACAGGGGTATTTTGGGTTGATTTTTATCATAATGACAGTGGTTGGATTAATTTCTTTATAATAGCGTGGTGGGTTATATTTAATCAGACACATAGGTATTTTGGATCGATTTTTATCATAATGGCAGTGGTGTGTAATTTTAATTTCTCTTATTTTTCCCGATTAACGTAAGAATTTTTAGGTCTTGAGAGCGAACGTGGAGGCTCCATTTGTTGGCTGAATAATAAGATAATAGATTTGACCAGCTTTGATCAAATTTATAGAAAGAACTAGTAATATTTATAATATCAAATTTGTTTCAATGAATCAACTATGGATGGCAGCTGCTCGAGCGCCACCCGCTCACAGTGCTTGTTCAACGTCTTCACTTTGGAGGTGGGTATGGCTTACAATCTCAGGACGCTAGTCCTCAATCGACACTGCCACCTTCTCTAGCATGGCACTAAAGGCTAGTGATCATGGGGAGGTTGTAGATTTAGAATTGCTTCTCACGCTACCGATCTATCAAGCTGGATTGGAATTACAAGATCTCAGTCTCAGTGGTGAAGCTGGTGACAAAACTACCCCGGTGCACTGCTTCAGTGGGCACAGGAGAACATAGATAAAATCGTAATATTATATGGTAAATATGAGGATGTTTGTAGGGAAAACTCTTTTTACCTAGGTGCACCGCCGGCGCCAGGGAAACATAACGTGGTAAATATAAACGATGAAGACAGAGAAAATAAAATATAATGTTGCAAATAGAATTTGATTTGAATAATAAATTTTCAATCTACAAATTCTTTTCTCAAATCTACAAATGGAGCCAAATCCTCGACGGAACCCTCGCACTAGGAATGGAACGGCGAGGAAGTGAACTGCTCGGGAGAAATGAATGAGCTAAAGTAATAGAAGAACTTGGGTATGAAGTTTGGGCCTGACAGAAAAGTAAAAAAAAAAGTTGAGATTACTATTCCTAACTGGGCCGCAGACCTCTTGTAGGCCGCAATGTTGCGACCCGGGCTTGGCATCCCGCCTGCGGCTGGTTCGTTCCTGCTCTTGGCTACTGACTGCACGTCAGCGTACCTGCCGTCTCATCAAAGGGGGAAAAGGACTGCCGACTGCTACGGCTACGGCTACGAAGAAGCTTCTTTTGTGCCACAGCAAGCCTACTTGCTTGTAGGATACGAGTATTACCGTACATTGCGATGGTCCAGGCTGGGTCAGACAGACTGTCAGAGGCGTTTCGTTGCACACGAGCACTGCACCCCACTTGCAGCCACCTAGCCTGTTCCTGCTCAGCACCAAACCACCAGTGAACAACATGCGTTCACCATGCACCTGGGATAGATTACTAGCTTCATCAGCCACTGACCTACTGTATGTGCACGCACTACCTGTCTACTCCTCCAGCCCCCTGGGATTTTTTTTTTCCGGCTTGCGGTGGCTATGGCCTATATACGGCCATATGGGTCAGCTAGCTAGAGCCACGCGCGTCCTTGTGTTCCACGTTGAGATCGACGCCGGCGACGGGTCACGCCCCGACAGGCAAGGCAAGGCAGCTGGTGGTGCGGAGTCAGTGCGTGACTCCACGTTGTCCCCGCTTAGCTCTGACCATGCACCTGACTTTCTTTTTGGTCGACCGACGGCGTCTCGGTACGATCCGATCTCGATCATGTATATGGACGAGAGTGGAGAGAGCAATGGGGAAAATGGACGTGAGTTTCGACGTTCCAACCTTGACATGCATCGCAAGTTAGCAGCTGGGATGGTGGACAGTTAATAGGACTAATTCGCGGCGGTTATCGGCTGCGCTTATACAATATACATACACGTAGTTCTCCTACGCATTCGAGAAAAAAATTATTTGGGCTTACTCTACGTTCTCGGCATGTTTCCTTCTCCAATTGCGCAGGTTTCTACCCTGCCAATCTTTCCATTTTATATTTTTTCTATTTCTTTAAATTAAAAATAACCAACTCTATAGCATTTCGGATCGTGTTGGGGTTTTCTTCCATTCAACACGTAAACAGGGCCGCCCAAACATACGACATCCCTCCTCGGCTCCTTCCTTGCGGATCTTCCTCCACCCTCGCAGACCATGACAGGCCAAGTAAATGGTCAAGCATTACGGCCTTCACTCTCCTCTCCGGCTCTCCGTTCCTCCATCCCCTTCCACTATTGTCCTTGCCAAGTCGCTGATCGATACGGCAAACATAACACTTATTATTGCCGGCCATAGTTAATCTATAGCCTACATAATAACCAGCAGTATTGGCATGACTGTCGATACTTGCAATGCACCACTACAACTGTGCACCATATATTTAGAGGTTTGCAAGACCAAACTAAAAAACTAGAATTGCGTACCGCATTTTTCCTTTAGCTGGAAATGAATATTGGGACAGAAAGACGGAGAAGAAAAGAAATTCACTACTACGAAGTCCATCATCGCAAATGTCCCATCACCATCGGTTTGGACCGAACAGGCGGTGATACCACTACTATCGGTCTCTTTAAAACCGATGGTGATAGTGGATATCACCGTGTGTTTGTATTATGAACTGGCAGTGATATGTTCAAATAGCATCACCTGGGTTGGATTATGACCCGACGGTGATGCCATTTGAACCCTATATATTATCCTTATCTCTCACTCCCTCTAATTTTCTCCCCTGGTTCTTCTCTCTTCCCCGTTCTTCTCCCTCCCTCTCAGGGCCGGCTCTATGAATTCGAGGGCCCTAGAACGAACCAGACGCTATGGTCCGTTAGACTAAATATTTTTTTTATTTGTAACATGATAAAAAAGATATTAGTACTAATAATATATATTTAATTTGTGAAGAAGATTATTGATAGTATATACAAACTAAAAGAACAGAAAAAAAAGCTAATATAATTACCTCAAATACTTTATAAATAAATAATAAGAAAATTAGAACATTAGAAGTTTAAACCTAAATTGTAATATAACATTATCCCGACAAATACTTCTTAGGTAACATTCTAACACCTAAATTGTAAAGGAAAATAAATAGTAAAATTAGAAGTTTAAACCTAGAAATCTAAGTATCTAACAGAGTCTGATAGTCACAAAGTAACAGATTATTAGATTAGTTATAGTTACTCACCGACGATTTGATGTTGCTGATTGCAAAAGGTTGCTGCGGCGTGGAGGGGATGAGTCAATGCGTCACGATTCAAGGCAGGCCGGCAGCAGGCGATCACCGGACAGCCAGACACCAGCTTCGCCGGACGGTCGGACGGACGCCGGGCGGGCGGGCGGCGGCAGCCAAAAAAAGGCAGGAGCACGAAGTCTGCGATGCGAAGCGACGCAACGACAGATGGATGACTCGACGCTTCAGTTCTTTTCCGTATGCCGAGCCAAGCGATCTGCAGCCAGTTGCTGTTGGGCCTATACTCGTGTATTGATGTTGTATAGTACATATTTGATCCTGGCCCCCCTCGGCCGTGGGCCCTAGGCGGTCGCCCCTCCCGCCTAGGCCCTGAGCGGGGCCTGCTCCCTCTCCTCCCCTCCTCTCCCTTCCCACGCCTCCACCCTTCCTTCACACGCCTGCTCCCCCTCCACTCCTGCCGCTGGATTCCCTCCTCCCCCGCCTCCTCTCCCATGCCACCACCTCACATCCTCTCCGAGGCACAAAGGCCGCGGCTGCACAGGGACATCCGCTGATTTTCTTTTATTTTTATTTTTTTAGAAGGGCATCACCGTCATTTCTAGAACCGGCGATGATGCCCGAACCTATCACCGTCGATATAAATTCAGTGCTCCCAAAGCTGGCGATGATGATCTTTTTGAACCAGTGGTGATGGGAGGCGCTGGAGCAGTGATTTATTAGTCGTCACGCCAACTAATTCAAATCTATACAGATCTGCTCAATAATGGGGTTGTACATAACACTATGCTTACACACTCCATATGTTTATAAATAAAACTGCAAAATAAAATAAAACTAGAAGAAAACGGTAATCGTCTTACCAAAGTTCAACCACCTTATTCGGCCAAACTGTCAAGCCGCCAAGTGGAAATGCGAAATCGCATCTCAGTTAGCCGTCAACGCGTTAGCCAAAGTGATGAACACATGACACGAACAGCGAAGCATTTCAGCAATGATTAGCTGACCATATGCATTTCATCAGTAGTGTACATTTTATACGTATAATAGCAGTCTAGCACTAGCTGATCATTGCATTTTTTTTTGGCAAAATGTTACATTTTATACACTAGTGTAGCGTATCTCTGTATCCAATTCCGATATCTCCCCATCTTGGGAGGAAGTTGCACATCAAACCTTGCGGTTTAGTTAAGAATACAATCTTTACATGCAAAAATGAAGCAAACAGACGAATCGTACGAGGAGACGACAAGATCGATCGAAAGGTGAAAAATGGTCACCAGATCGATCATGATCCTGCTCGATCGGCCGCGTCATGCGATATGGATCAGCAAGGGTAGGACGATGCCAGGTGCGACGCCAAGCACGGCGAGCACCTCCACACCCTGGCGTGCATCTTGAGCATCTCCCTCGCCCTCTCCCTCGCCCGCTCGCCGGCGGCGCCGGCCTGCACCAGGTACAGCAGCCTCGCCACCACCCCGACGGCCAGCATCTCCTGCAGCACCGCGGGGGTCGCCGAGTGCCTCGCCACCGCGTGCAGCGCGCGAACCGCGCTCTCGGTGCCCGTGGGCGACAGCCGCGGCGCCGCCCACGCCACGGCCGCCAGCCCCGCCGGGTGCGCCACCAGCTCCTGGCGCCCCTCCGCGCAGCCGCACAGATGGTCGATCGCCACCGCCGCGAGCTCGCCCGCCCGCTTGCCGCCGGTGCTGCCGCCGCACCCCTCGTTGAGGAGCAGCTCCACGAGCGCCGCCATGGCGCCGGCCTCCACTGCCCTGATGCGGTTCCGGCCCCACGGGCAGAGCCGGCAGAGCACGTGGAGAGCCAGCTTGACGGCCTTCGGCGGCAACGCCCTGTCCCCGACCACCCGCACCACGCCCTCGATCAGCTCAGCGCTCGCCGAGCTCAGCCGCGAGGGCGGCGTCGCCGCCAGCGCCGCCTTCAGCAGGTGCATCCCGTAGGTGCGCGCCCGGTGGCTCGGCCACTGCAGCACGGACGCAAGGGTGTCCACGAGATCATCGCCGCTCTCGAGGACTCTCTTCAGCGTCTCCTCCGAGAGCTTGAGCGAATGCAGGATGCTCAGGGCCGCCTCCTCCGGCGAGGTCCCCGTCCCCTTGGGCGATTCTTCCAGCACATCGTGCGCCGGCGATTCCTCTTCTTGGGATCCGCCGGAAGGCTTGGACGACGACGTGCTCGCGGCACGCTCCTTGACGACGGAGACGAGGAACTCCACGGCGCCGGGCGCGCCCTCGACGCAGCGGCGGTTTCGGTCGCTCTCGCCGATGATGTCCGCGAGCTCCCTGAGCGCGGCCATCACCTCGGGGCGGCCGCCGCTCCTCGCCGCGCCGACGAGCGCGGCGACCCGATCGGCGTCGACGGGCTGGCGCGGGGTGGGGAAGCGCTCGACGGCGTGCGCGGCGCACCAGGCCTGGATGAGCCGGCGCAGCGTGTGGTTGGGCGTGGGCTCCAGGTCGCCGGCGCCCAGCGGGAGCTTGGTGACGGGGCAGTCGCCGTGGCCGTCGGTGAACACCCAGCGCTCGATGCTGTCCCGGTCGTAGGTGATCCCCGACGACAGCGTGACCGGGTCCCGCATGACCTCCAGCGAGATAGGGCACACGAAGAACTTGGGCACCTCCACCGGCGCCGGCGCCGGCGACCGCTCCATGGATTGATGAATTCTTCTTGATCCTATCTACTCATGAAACTAGGATGGAGTAGCAGATAGAGAGAGTGGGAATGAACAAGATGTGAGGAAGTCTCTGATCGAAACGGGAAAGCCTTCTTCTGGAGCGGAATGGAACTTGCCGGGACGAAGCTCTTATACTAGACGGGGAGGAGAGATCAGAAGCGAGGAGCCGCAAAGTCCGCGGCGTCGCGGCGACAATTGGGCGGCAGTCTTCGTTCGGTGGATTCTTTTCTGCGACTGTTTTTTATAGAATTTTCTGCGACTGTTTGCGCAGTGCAGGCGGTGTTTTGACACAGGTGGTGGTTGATTGCGCTTGCGCTCTCGATCTGGTTGGTGTGGAAGGGAAACTCCATGGCGGGCGCTCCATCTGGGATCGATCCGGGGGAAATTTTAATAGCGAGGTGCTGGGAGGCCCGAGATCGCCGCCGCCCCGCTCCGCCAGGGTGGCGGCCGGTCGATCGATCGGGGCCCTCGGTCCGCGCGCGCGGCTGCCGGACGGGGCGGGGCGGCCACCTCGAGGCGCGCGCACGGACCACGAAACGTTCCGCGGCTTTGACCGTCCCCGGGGCGCGGGGTTTTAATTCGCTTTATTTATCCCGCGCGGCCGACCCGTCGACTCTTCTTCTTCCTCGCGCTCGAGTCGGCTGACCTCGAGGGGATTTGACAATTTCGCGCGTCAGCAGCTAGCCGCCGATCTGATCAGCGAGGAAACATTTCAGCATCGCGGAATCAGTTTCACCGGTACTACACTTCTTGCTCGCCGTTCAAAAATTGTGGCGCGCAGTTGGACTATCTGGGGAGTATACCGGAGTAATAAAAGAGAATGATGGGAGAGGGAGACACTGAAATAAATAAATTGATTCTGAATTTTCCTGTTCGATCGGCCCGTTGCAACATGGAAATGGGCCTACCCCTAAAATCCCTATACAACGACTGCTTGCATTGCTTGCTCTCTTTCTGCGGCCTTTGAAGAAACTCTATCGCTAGGTCCTCTCTCATGAAAAAAAAAAATATGTGTCATTATTTTTTTTCATATTCTTGTGTGCTTCACGTCTACTCTCTCCGATCCAGTGTATTTCTTCATAGCACACGGCTCACACTTCCAAGGGGGAAAATCAATTCAAAATGACCGCCAAGCCCCTAATAGGATAGTACTAGTAATAATCTTCAAAAGCATTTGAATGGCCAAACTAAGACCCCGTTTGTTTCAGCTTGCAGATTTTGACATCTCTTGTGTAAATGCATCCCTATTCCCTCTACCAAATTACTTTATTCTTGATGCTCATATACATTTTCCATTCTTGGGCGTCAAGCAATCCTTAATTAATATGAATACCACTATAGCTCAAATTTGAAACGCACAGATTAAGAGCCTATTCAGCTGGCCTAATGAACAGTGCTCGGCTGGCTTATTACGGCTTATTCCCTCTCACAGAATACTGTTCATTCTACCAGCCGAGCACTATTTATTCTACCAGCCGAACAGGCTCTAAAAGAAGAACAACGCTACACATTAAATTAGTTCTATTTTTTCTATATTAACTAGTACATACATCAGCCGAGTCCCATATCAGCAGAATCTATAATGTGCGTCAAATTCCAACCAGAAAGTCCATTGTTGCAGTTACGAAATGAGGCTAATTCTTGTATTTTTTTTTCCAATTAGCCCTTTCTTATCCCACCCATTCCAAGCGAGCGAGTGCGCGCGCACACACACTATACTTTAACATATATTGTTTGGTGACCCTTGCAGCTTTAGCAAAGTTTGTAGAATCAGACAAAAGCCCTTCTTCTTTTGCTTATGCTTGCAAAAGGGATATTGTACCAATAAACTATGTGGAACGAGCAGTTTTAATGTGCAAAAGGAACATAAATTAGACCTAAAATTGCTAAGGAATAGAAATTTAATCAGTAATTAACAAGGATCACATCGTGTGGGATTCCGAATAGTTCCGTAAAAAGAGCATCGGCCAGACCGTCCAATACATGTGCAGAGCTATCAGCTATAAATCCGATTCACGAGTAATAGCCATAACTAAAAAGAAATCTATCTACAAAGGGACACATTCAACTCAATAAACCCAACTTATCATCACCATAGTCAGATCGGACTTAACCAAGACAGCGCTAACAGCCAGGATGATAAGTTAAATGAAATTTGCCGATGAATCTAATTACAAAAATGATTTATTCTTAATTCTTAACCAAGACAATCTGATAAGATAATGCTTACGAGCAAACTGGAGATTGAAGCGATGCATCCTTGTTCATCAAAGAAGTCGCCGAAACTACTCTACACTCCTAGTCCTAGGGTTTGTGGCTTGAAGCCGAAAAGAAGAGTATTGATTGATGATTATTCTTTACAAACCCTGAGGTCTACTATTTATTTATGTCCTAAAACTAAGACTCATAGCTTATCACGACGCAACAAACTTATTCCAAAAGAAAATAGCTAAATCTACCATATTCACAAGATCTTTCTATATTAACTAGTACATACATCAGTCAAGTTCCGTATCAGCAGAATCTAACGTGCCTCAAATTCCAACCAGCAAGTCCATTGTTGCGGTTACGAAATGAGGTTAAATCTTGTATTTTTCTTATTACTCCTTATCCCACCCATTCCACAAGCGAGCACGGACACTATACTTCTTTTAGCATATATTGGTTGGTGACCCTTGCACCTTTTGCAAAGTTTGTATAATCAGACAAAACCCCCCTTCTTCTTTTGCTTATGCGTGCAAAAGGGATATTGTACCAATAAACAATGTGGGACGAGCCAGCAGTTTTAAAACTTTTAATACTGGGTGACGGATCGGAGCAACTAACAAGTCACATCCTTTTCTGCTGGCCCACACGTCAGCGAGGTGCATGATCGTTTGACCCACCTCACATTTCAAAGCGTTCGTTAGTGGACCGTACCAGTACATGGATCAAAACGTGTGATCAAAGCGTTCCCCATGGATTAGCATCGGCTCCTTACCAGCTTACAATGCCATCATCTTCTTCCGATTAACCTAACCTGGTCAGGTCAGGTCGCAGCAGGCAAATTAAGAAGCTGTATGCACGGTCGGCTTACGGCTGCCATGTTGTTGCATAGTACACCAAAGACTAGTTGAAACTTTGTAAATACCACATCCTTGGAAAGAACGAAAAGTCAGTCATAGTAAGCTAGTGACCGGCCCGATTAATTAGGCCAAATAAAGGAAGTCTTTTTGTTGTGAAGAAAACATCAGTAATGCAACGTTCAACGTTTGAGCACGTATATAGGATTTACTAATACAGTGTTGGAATTCCTACTGTGCCAATGTTTTGTGCGGCTGCGTTAGTTCGTGCATGGATGTTGCAAGAGATGTCAAAAGACAAAAAGGCATGCATTCCACATAAACCGAAAAGGCTGTGTAAACGCGCACGGGATGATACACGCACGTGCCGCGTGATAAAACACTTTAAACGTGGGGTAGTAGCTAGATGGCACGCATGCGCTCACTTGCGACCACTCGTGCTCTTTGGCTTGCATGCTTGTGCCCCTCTACCGAATTGCATGGTGGTTGTGCATGCATGCATTTTGCAACGGCGCAGGGAAGATCAAAAGGCGGATTTTGTTTATTAGCTCGATGGGTATTGATCCTTGTTGGTGCCATGCATGGCACGGATGACCATTTATATAGCAGTAGGCATGCGCATGGCCGGACGTGCAACATGTAGCTAGACCGGCTCCTCTTCAATGCATCGAGACCATTCCATAACTGCATACAGTAGATCGATAGCAAATACTCCCTAGATCATTAGCAAGTACTCCCTCCGTCCTCAAATGTAAGTCATTTTGAGATTCAAAATTTGTCCTCAAATATAAGTCATTTTAAGTTGAGAGTGGACCCAAACATCTTAATTGCGCATCTCGAGTCTTTTCCAATAGAAAAATGTACATGCAACTATGTATGGAGAGGTGCATGTGGAGAAGGTGCATGAGAAAAGATATACTAGTTTAATTATTCTCAATGCTTAATAATTAGAGGTAGGAGAGTCTTTTGTACACAACCATAATCTATCCTAAAAACTCTAGAATGACTTACATTACATGGAGGGAGTACTCCATAGCTGCCTGATCGCCGGGACCAGTACTCCCAACCCATAACTAAAATCTACTAACCCTCAGAGAAAGCTAGCTAGCGTACTACAATAACCAAATACTAGTTTGAACAGATCCACACTCACCAGCTGTTACATTTTACTAGTTATTTCTGTCTGTGAGATCCAAGTCGTCGTACAGTACGCCGGCGCAAGTCAGCAACAGCGGCGGCGGCGGGGTCCGCTCCATGTGTCAAAGCAAGTTCGGCGCGGCGTGAAGGCTCGTTCACCGGCAGCTCATCTGATCGCCGGAATCTCTCCCTTGGCCGATCATCGCATGCATATGCACGGCTCAAATCGACAGCACCCTCCTCATCCCTTCTCTTCGTTTTTTTTTCTTTGGTGGTGGTGTGGTGGGGTGGGGGGGGGGGGCTCCTTTCCCAGTTTCCTTCGTTTGGAAGAGGAGAAAATTCACTGCAGGACGTTCGTCGGAACGGGAACGAATAGTTTATGCTGCGTTCGGTTCGAAGAACGAAGAAAACAATGGGCGAACATGCCGCCGTGCTTGCAGCTAGCCGTGCAGAGGGGGGCACATGGAAGTCGTCGATCCGCTGCACGCGTCTGACGAAGCTGAAACGCGCGCCGCCGATCGGGCTGGATCGATCGCTGGGTCGTACGTGGTGGGGTGAGCTGGACGCAGGCGGTCGCCGTGCGTGGTCGGTGATGGGCCGCGATTCGGGTTGACTCCGACCGGCCGGCCGGCGATCGAGCTGATCATTTGCGTGCAGGCCAGGCCAGGTTCAGCTCTTTTTCTGAGACTCGGATCGGATCGGAGGCGATCCACGGATCAAGCCCATACTGTTGACCTGGAATTTGGCTTTGTTATTTAAAAAATCGGTTTTCCGGCAGTCCGGCCCTACCAACGAGCAGCGTCAGAGTACTCAAACTGCCGTAGTCCTGCAACGGACTCAGAAACTACCAGCTCAACTCTCTTACACTGCTCTCGGCGGCTATAAGCTTTTGTACTCGTAGATAGCCCAAATTATATTTTCCCTATGCACTCATGTGCCGCCCAGCTTTAAAACAAGCAAGGATTATTGTGAATCAGAGGTGGCAATAATCCCCTTTGGATTTGATCATGTTAAGTTGATATGCAAATGGGCAGCTATATTAACCTCTCTACCTAGCTAATCGACATTTGAAGGTTTGCATCTTGGGATGCGTGCGCTGTGCGCATTAACGTACAGTAGTGGGGTCATAAACATATATAAATAAATTTCTGAATCGACAGAAAAACTGGCATGCATGCACCTGTGGCTGTGGGCTTGCGCTACCATCTTTCGGCCCGAAAAGGAACAAGCCCATGGTACCCGCAAAAAAAAAGGGAACAAGCCCATGGATTGTTAGTTCATGTCTTGCATAGCCCACTGTGTCCTTGAAAACCTCATTCTTCTTCTCATAAATAAATATGTACTACGGATTACACGTACGGGTTGTAAAGAAAATAGTATCTTTGCACGTTGATCGAACCAGCCGTTAGTGGCGCCATATTGGATTGCATTCAGGATGCACCAATTTTGTTATTTTGACTCTTTGATCAAGGAAGATGGCTGGTAGCGTCACAAGTAATAACCCAACCCAGATGGGGCTGATCAAGAAAGTCTGCCGAGTCAGTACGCTACTAGAAAACACGCCATGAGAACCGGTTGAAAACACCTTAGGCACCAGTTTTCCAACCGGTTCCCGCAAACCGAGACCAATAGCCTCGCCTTTAGACACCGGGTTTTTCAACCGGTGCCTTAGGCTTCCATTGGTACCGGTTGGAAAGACCAACCAGTACCAAAGAGGCTGCCACCGGCCACGGTGGCAGCCTCTTTGGTACTGGTTGGTCTTTCCAACCGGTACCAATGACTTTTTTTCTTTTTTCCCAAATCCAGTTTTGTTTTTTATATTTATTACTGTTTATTCTTTTATAATTGCTAAACGCACTCAAGCTCTACAGTACTATACGTTCATTGGTCGTTCGTGTTCGTTTTCAGAGAATATTTGAAACTAACTAAAAGTGAAATGCGAGCATATAATTAAGCTAATTAGATGAACTAATATATTTACAAATTTACAAACATCAAGGCATAACGTTTAAAAATATTTACAAATGTACAAGTCATGTTTGTAGTCCAACTACTGGTCCCCTCAGGAGCTCGATGGAAGTCCTCTATGGATGTGACCGTCGTGGTAGAACTCGCCTCTAGGATCCAAGATCTCGTTCAAAATGAATCCGGCGAGCTGCTCACACACGGCGTTGATCCGATCAGTAGAGTAACATTCATCCCTCATTTGAGATATCTATCATTTAGGGAAAAAAGATTAACATCATGTGCGTTAGTACAATTATGAAAATATAGTAGTGAACGGTTTGGACGTACTCTCGTGTCTTCATCAGTAGCCTTCCCGCATAGAGTCATGATGTGCAAGTAGTCGGGAGCATTCCCGCATGGAGTCATGATGTGCAAGTAGTCGCATATGTAGTACCCGCACCAATCAATTCCTTGTTGTTGTCTCGCACACTTAAGGAGAAACAAATAAATTACTCAATTTAGAATAATTTGGGATTATATACTTAACTAGACAAATCTTTATGAATCAACATACCGGATAATCCATGTTAACGTTCAGTTCGGGCCTCCATTGACCACATCCTTTGTTATTTTTCACAAAATTTTTCCAAACCCTGTGCTCAAGTTAAGTTTGATATTTAGGAATTGTTATTAACAGAAAAAGAATTTGATTGTGCAAACTGAACTTACCTGTTCAAGGGGTCTATGATATGTTGGATTGCAGACTTTGGATTTCTCAGAGTCAAAGACTATAAGATTGCCGGTCTCTACGGAAAGTATGAGTAAAATCCAATGATAACTGCAGATATAGATATGATATATACATACATGCATTAGACGACTTAGTATTTATTTAGTAATATAATAGAGGATTGAGTCGACCAAGACTTACCCAAAATTGTATGGTATGAATATATAGGATTTGTAATCTTGCCTAGTCAACGAATCGTACATGTTTTGGCACGTTTCCTTGTAATTTTTGTTGAGCACTTTCTGGTTGACTAGCAAAGGAGACACGAAGCCGATCTGATGGTGCCATCCATGTTTTCGGCTTCTTTGGGTCTCCTGTCTAAACGATACAATAGAAATTTTATAATACACACATATAATTATGTTCTTGTTAACAAAAAGTATTAATGTAGAGGTAAATGATACTTACAAAACCCAAATGGTGATGATAGAGGCGTCGAGGCCTTGTCGATGGTAAATGTGATATAAATTTTCAAAGTACACCCAGAAGTCGTCCTCCTCGCGGAAGAAATCATGGTCACGATACTTGACTCCAAACATTTTCCCTTCGTCATTCGACATTCGCAGGTACCATCTATGCAAAATGAACATCTGCGTGCCTAGACTTTTCTCCTCTTCCTCAGTGACAAAAGGTTTTCCATTATGGAATGGAGTAAGAACGGGAGCGATAGGGATTTCCGCCTCCACTTGCCCCGTTGCCTCCTCTAGCGTTAATCCAGTTTCAGAAAGAAATATCGCGGCTTGTAGGTCCGTCTGGAGTTGTACGTCCGTCGGGTGTAGGAGTGGCAACCCTGGCACCCGGAGGGGCTCGAGTTCTTTTTGTTGTGTGCCAAGCTGAGGAATGGTCTTACCACATTTTTTCTTCAGATTTCTGACCTTGTGTGTTTTTGTCAGAGTACGATCATAGTCCGAGGGTAAGCTTTTCGGTTTTGGTGGGTTGTCTAGGTTTGCGAGAAGCTTTTCCCCTAATTCTAGAGGTACCTTTTCCGTTGGCGGGGGGACTTTAGGCTTCAATTATTCTTTTATATATCGAGCAGTCTCATCTTCCAACTCCTCAGCGGTTTTCTAGTAGATTAATTTTCTTTCGACCGTTTTCTGCTTCTTCTTTGAGGGTCCAGCCGCTGGGAGGGATGCTGTCTTTTTTTTTCTTTTTCTGGTGCAGGAGGAGTTAGAGTACTCGTGGCCCTTTGCGCCGGCGGAGACGGTGGTGAAGGAGGTGGTTGTGGGGATGGTGGTGAGGGAGGCCGCAGAGACGGGCGATCGGTCTGCACGGGAGCCGTTGTGCTTGCAGTAAGTTTGATGTCGGCCTTGCGCCATTGAACGACCTCGTGCAGTGCGTCTCCCAATGTCTTCTCTCCATCCCCACCAACGAAGTCGAGCTCAAGATCCTCATTGTTTCCAACTATCTGCTCGACTGTGACGGAGGTGTAGCCAGGGGGTATCGGCCTTCCATGAATTGTAGTAGAAGGATTCAGGGGCAGGGCTGACCCGTATGCGACATGAATGGATATATTTCTTGCTCGCACATGAAGCTCGCATGGTGTCGGCATGGTGACATCATCCACTGGATACCTCTGGTCATCTACCGCCGTTGGCTCAATCTGGTGTTGCTGTTCCGATTGTACGTCGGGCGCCGCCGTGGATGCACAACTGCTGCGTTGCTGAGAGGCCGGGCTTATCACAACATCCGGGTGCGACCCAGCAGTGACCCTTTGGCTCAGAGCTAGCTGCACTGCCTCATTGACCCTGGCGCCCATCTAAGATTCCAAGGACACATACTTCTTGTTCATCTCTTCTTGTATGGCACGAAATTTCTCTTCCTGTTCGGCCAATCATTGGTGAATCATTGGTGGTTACGAAAAACAATGCACGAAGGTTAAAATGATCCTCTGCATGCGCATCCCACATACGAACACCCTCCTCTTTCCACAATAATAGAAGATCCTCAATCAGTGGTTTCAGATACACATCTATATTGTTACCGGGTTGCTTCGGGCCGGGGATAAGCACCGGCATCATAATGAATTTCCGCTTCATACACAACCAGGGAGGAAGGTTGTATATACAGAGTGTCACAGGCCAGGTACTATGGCCACTGCTCTGCTCATCGAAAGGATTCATGCCATCCGTACTTAAGCCGAACCTTATATTCCTCGCATCATTTGCAAATGTTGGGAATGTTCTGTCCACTTTTCTCCACTGTGACCCATCAGCGGGGTGTCTCAACATATTGTCTTGCTTATGTTCTTCTTTATGTCATCGTATCAATTTAGCATTCGTTTTGTTCATGAACAAACGTTTCAGACATGGTATTAGAGGGAAATACCACATCACCTTGGGAGGCACCCTCTTCTTGACACGCATCCCCTCAACGTCGCCTGGATCATCCCTTCCATTGTAGCAATTCCAATGTCGTACCCAACTTTTTTGGTCTTGTTTGCAATCAGGGTACAACAATGTTCTGTAGTCCTCCAACATACGCTTCAGATCTCTCGATTCTTTTTCTGTTTCGCAACCTTTCTCAGTTTCGCGCAGCATCTGACCAAGATCATCTTCTACAACGTCTCCTTCAGTATCTTCTTCAGGCTGTGTCATTGAAAAAGACATTATAATTGGCTGCAAAGTTAGGAATCCTGTCCTCTTTTTCTACATTATTATCCAGCATAATTCCTCTTTCGCCATGCTTGGTCCGAACATAGTAGTTCGGCATGAAACCACTATTGAACAAGTGACTGTGGATGGTTCTTGATGATGAGTAATCCTTCTCATACTTACAGAATTTGCATGGACAACGAACGAAACCGCCGTACTTGTGTTTCTCGGCCGCTTCTATGAATTCATGCACGCCATCAATGAACTCTTTTGAACGCCAGTCGGCCATGTACATCCATTGCCAACTCATCTGGGTCCACAATACATTTATATACATTATTGTAGTGTACAAATAGTTCATTCATACTACCAATTTATAACTAATATTGAATACGCTATTAATAAAACTGAACTACAAAATTATAACGATGCATATGGCCTTCTGACTGCATGACTGTGTAAAAACTTTGTTTCTCTATATGGAACTTTATATTTTTATACAAGAAACGACGCATGTGGCCTTTTGGCCTAGCTGAGCTGCGGGTCTCGAATTGGCGCAGCATGCATCTCGAATGTGGAATCTTGTAAAGTTTTGGAATTTTGAAGGGAACTAAATAAAGCACCCTTGCATATGTAATTGATAATATTTCCATACAAAATTTGAATTTATATATATAATTGATAATGCATATAACTATAATAAATAGATATTATTCACTTATCAAATAAATTGGTAAACCATATAAATATAATAATTTGATAGTATTCACATATCAAATAAATTGATAACGCATATAACTACAATAAAATATTACAACTAAATTAAGTGATAACTGCTTCTAAAAATCAATTGCTAAGTTATAGAAAAAAATAACTAACCTTTTTTGAAAAAAAATAAAAATTCGCCCCCCCCTCACCTCACTCTGCTATGAACAGTGAGTTCACAGCAGCTTGGAGGGGGAGAGGGGTTGGGGTATTTATAGGCGTGGCTCAAAGGCACCGGTTGGTGCTCAACAACCTGTGCCAAATAATAGGCATAGGCACCTGTTGAAGTTACCAACCGGTGCCTTTGTTGTGGGCACATGACGGCACCGGGTAATGGCAAAACCCGGTGCCATTGTCCGCCCTCCACCAACCGGTACCTATTCCTCCTTGTTCTTTTGGTACCGGTTGGTGGCACTAACCGATGCTTATACTGGGGTTTTGGTACCGGGTAATGTTTTAACCCGGTACTAAACCCCTTACCTTTGATCGCCGCTGGCCAAAGGTACCAGCTGCTTTTACAACCGGCACTGGCAAGGACCTTTGGCCTATTTTCTAGTAGTGGTATATTAGTAACCAGGGTTATCCAAAACCACAAGTATATTTAGGCAAATTCGCCGATGGGGTAGGTGCAAAAGATATGGTTGAATTTGAGAGCAGGTTTGGCTAATTTGTATCCAGATCCTGAGCGTAAGTGGTTTCTTGAGATGACAAACTTCACGTTGATTGATGAATCTCCAAATCAATCCCCATGAATCACCTTTGATCATCAAACTGTTAACAAATGACGCTGTGATATTCCATGTCTGCTAAACTATGGTTTTGTCTGCACCATCATTTTAGCTAACGGGTTATATGATATCTTACAATATGATTCACGCACCAAACCGAGGACAACCGATGTGATCACGTCGCCGCCTTTTTCCGGCCATCAGATTGGCCGGACGGGCGGCCCAAATCTCAGGTTTCCCGATAATTTTACAAAAAAAAACTCTTAGACTTAGAAATCAACCCGTAATCCGGCTTCCTCTCTCAAGGCATTTTGCGAAAAAGACGCTTAACTTTTTCTGAAATCAACATGTAGTCCAACAGTCGAGGTTCATGAAATTGCAAAGAAAGCCATAAGTTTTCATAAAATCAACCCCGCCATCCTGGTCCTCTATCTCAGGATTGTTTTTAGAAAAACTCTCAGATTTTGATTAAATCAAATCACAACACGTTCCATACTTCTACACAACCAACATTATACATACAATTTGTACACCATTACGCATTGTAATCAAAAGTTGCTCAACATAGAATTTGTTCAAGAATCCAAAAACAACAACTTTATCATAGAGTAAATTTTAAAATTCAAAACGCTTTCGCAATTGTTTGCACAAATGCTTACATACGGCCCGTTGTACCTACAATTTGGACAAAAAATATTTTCAAATAAAAAATGGTGAGCACAAAAGTTTTCTAGAATTTTAAAATCTACATCTTTACTATATGGTAAAGTTTTGTAAATTCAAATTGTTTTCATAATTTGTTCAACATAACAGCTTATTTGCTAAAAATATAATATCGTACCACTGTTCTTTTATGGCTTCTTATGCTACCTCCACAATAATGCGTTATATTTTAATATAATCACTACTTTCTTAAAAAAAATAACACGTCTATTGATTGCAACATGATTTCGCAAGTACATTAAGTTTCCGACTAATTGTGCTCCACCCTCCCTAATTTATTATTTTACCCCTTCTTTCACTACAATAAATACAGCAACAAATGTCATAGCTCCATTTCGATACCCATAATAATATACTAATTAAACAATAGCGTCACCATAATAGAATACCCAAAATATAAATCAAGTGTAACAACGGGCTGCAGACCATGACACCTATGCAAAAAAAACCGAAGCGGCGGAAACGACTACATGCATCAACTAAAGTTCACATCAAACTACAATACTACGATGCGGGATACAAGCCCCACGTGGCAAAGCTGCGTGCTTTTCTAGTGTTTCGTATATATGCAACTTAGATCCTCAAACTGTAATAAATTATGCTGTGTGCCATGCATGTCTGCTAAACTATGCTTGAGCGACATCGTTTTAGCCAAGTGGTTGCGTAGGATATATTCCATGTGCACCCATCTGCATATTATTTAGCCTTTTGAGTTTACAGAGGACCTCAAACGGATCAAGGTGCACTCATGTTTTCTTCGATCTGAATTTTGGTGCTGCTGTATTTCATTTATTATGTACCGGGCTTGCAGAGTTGGGTTTACAGTAGTAGGGTCCGGTGACATCCCTCGGCCCAGCAAAAGATGAAAGATCTTGGGCTCGTCGTTGCCACCGAATTTGTTGGGCTTGGGCCTAGATCCAACCGGCCGCCTGGTCATGTCTCGCAGCCGCAGCGCAGGGTCGGCGTCACCAACCCTCGAGATGACAGCGGCAGGCTGGGATGGTGGTGATGGGAGGGTTTTGTCCGGCGAGGAAGATCAGCCGAAGCGGTCGCCGGGTCCTTGGAAGCGACCGAATTCTGACCGGGCAACGCCTCGCGTCCGTCCGCCGGACGACGTGCTGTTTAGTTCCAAAAATGAAAATTTTTGGATGTCAAATCGCATATTTGACCAGATATCGGGAGGGTTTTTCGGACACTAATTAAAAAACTAATTTCAGAATTCAATTGGAAACCGCGAGACGAATCTTTTGAGGTCTTTGACCGCATCATTAGCACATGTGGGTACTGTAGCACTTATGGCTAATCATGTATTAATTAGGCTCAAAAGATTCGTCTCGTCGTGTATATCCATAATTAATTTTATTATTTAATTACATTTAGTGCTGGCGACGGACCCGGTCAACCTGCGGGGGTGCGGTAGAATACTTTTAATTCCACACCACGCCACGGCAGGTTCGACCGCATGTCACGCTCGACGGGACGGTGCAGGCAAGGCGCGGAGCTGGACTGGCAGTGGAACCGGGGAAGAAGAAAGAAGAAGAGATCCATCGGACGCTCCCAAATTGGTGTGGAGGTCGAGCCGGCGGCGGCGGCCGCTTGCCAGCTTGCCCCCCGAGTGGAAACGAGGGAGGAGGCCCGGCGCACCGCGTGGAGTTCGCAGGGCGACTCCCGCCGGCGCGTGCCGCCATTCCCGTCCGGTGTATAAAAAAGTGCACCGGCCACGCGGAGGCGAGCCGAGTCCACTGGCCGGCCACTGCCGCTGCCGTCCGCCCGCAGGCCGCAGGAGGGGCCAACGATTCCTCCACGTCCGAGCCCGACACCGTGCCCGCAACCAGAAAACAGCCAGCGCGCGCGAGCCCGGCGCCCATCCTGCCGTAAAGCCCACACGACGCATTGACTTGGCCTCTCCCTCCTCCTCCCCCATCAGCCTGCCTCCTCGCGGAGCGGAGCTCACACGCCCACCCACGCGAGCTGAGCCTGAGCTCCCTCCCTCTCCCTCCCTCCCTGCACCCGCTGGCGCCGGCGGCGGCTCTCGCCCCATGTTGAACCACTCCCGCTCCCGGCCCGACTCCCGACCCCCGTTCCTCCACGGCCTCCAGCCGCCGCCGCCGCCGCCCCACGCCGCCGCCGGGACGGAGCAGCAGCAGCTCCCCAGGGACCGGACGATGGACCCGCCGTCGTCGTCGGGCAGGGGACCGGCCACGCCGCGGCGCCAGCTGCAGGGCCCGCGTCCGCCCAGGCTCAACGTCCGGATGGAGTCGCACGCCATCCGGAAGCCCTCCGGATCGGCGGGGCTCGCCCCCGCCGCGGCGGCGCAGGGGGCGGCGCCGCCGAGGCGGGAGCGGGACGACCAGCAGCAGCAGCATGCCCCGGCGCCTCCGCGGGCGCCCGTCATCATCTACGACGCGTCGCCCAAGGTCATCCACGCCAAGCCCAGCGAGTTCATGGCCATCGTGCAGTCCCTCACGGGCCCGGGATCCGGCGCGCCTCAGCAGCAGCGGCAGGAGCGCCACCGCCGCCAGGCGGACGACGACATCCTGCTGCTGGACCAGGCGGCGGCGGCATTCCTGCCCCCCGAGCTCATGCTCTCGCCGTCCGCGGCCATGTCCCCGGCCGCGCGCCTCGCCACCATCGAGCGCTCCGTGCGCCCGGCGCCGGACCACGACGCGGGCGTCTTCCCGGGCGCCGACGACGGCACGCTCGCGGCCGTGCTCGGGCCCCTCGCGCGCCACCCCAGCATCCTCTCCCCGCTGCCGTCCGCGCTCCCGCCCGCCGCCGCGTCGGGGCTCTTCTCGCCGCTGCCCTTCGACCCCACCGGCATCAGCTGGCTCAACGAGCTCAGCCCGATCCTCCGGGCCGCCTCCTCGGCCGGCCCGGCAGCCTCCTCGTCCTCCTTCGCCGCCGCCGCCGCCGCGAGCAACGGCGGATCCCGGGCCCCGCCGCCGGCCTACTACTCCGACCCCTTCGTCCCCAGCCCCCGCAACCTCCTCACCACGCCCACCGTGCCGTCGCCCACCGCCGTCGCCGAGTTCTTCGGCAGCTTGCCGGATCTCTAGCTCGCCGTCGCCGTCGCCGCCGCCGCGTCCGTCCAAGACGGGGCGATGCAGTGCAGCTGCAGCAGTGGCCGAAACTTTAGCTACATTTTTCTACTCCTTTTCCCTGTGGCACCAAAAAAAAAATCTTCTTTCTGGCGGGTAGGGCAAGTTGGTAGGCCCGGCACCGATGCCAAATTGCCAATTTGATTAGAGCAGTGCAGACTGTTTGATGGGGTGGGAACAGAATTCAGAAAGCAATGGCAAAAGATACAGTAGTTCAGAGTAGCAGCAGCAGCAGCTGGTGTCTAGAAGGAGCCGGCCGGCCCAGCACTAGGAACTTTTGTTTATTTCTTCTTCTTTCTTCTTGGATTTACTAGGCTTGCTACACACCTTGTGTAGGCCGAAGGAGATGACTGTTTGTTTAATGGAGGATTGGTTAATTCTTTTCTTAGCTTGGTGATGTGCTCATCATTCTGTCATGCTGACTAGTGACTTGGTGGGTTGTAGCCGAACTCGAGTAGTGTAGTTGGTGCTCTCTCCATTTACTGATATACTTGTTGCTGCAAATCCCAGGCTACTCGTATACAATTATTAAAAGATCTAGGCAACTAAATTGTTCCGCCTGAGCATCCAACATGTCATTTCCCCGCGTATCCATTGGTCTTTCTATTCCGATGCATATAAAATCCTTAAACTTTGGACGACACGTCCGGAAGTATTGTTTCGATGTTGTCATAGACTATGGGGATGAGTTTTCTCTAAAATACTGCAGGGGATTCAGGCTGTGTTTAGATGATGAAAAAGTTTGAATTTTGGTATTGTAGCACATTTCGTTGTTATTTGATAATTAATGTCCAATTATAGATTAATTGACATCATTAGATTCATCTTGTATGAATCAGTTAGACTGTGTAATTAGTTATTTTTTCAACTGCATTTAATGCTCTATGCATGTGTCTTAAAGATTTGATGTGACGGATACTGCGCAAACTTTTTTAGAACTAAACAGAGCCTCAGCCACTTACGTGTGGTTCCGAGATCAGTGGGCTCCACACGTAGGAGAGAGTGTGTACTGTAGAGGAACTACTTCTGAATTTGGTGATATGTCAATTTCATAAAAAAAAAGAGAGAATTGCTTCGCTGTCAGCGTAAAAGATGCGAGGCGAGGAGAAAACAAAAATTGCCGCGGATAATACTGACTCTGTTTGCTGGGCTGGAACTGGAGTGGTGTGAGAAAAAAATACTATTGGTTGGTTGGTGACCGAAAACTGGTACTAGAACGGTGTGAGAAAAATACTATTGGACTGGAGGCTGCTGAACCCGCCGAACATAATAACTAGTAAGGCGTGGCATGTGAACGCGCAGGATGGGGAGCTTCATTTTCGCTCTCGCACGTGCTTCGAGAAAGATTCGGCTCGCGGCCGGGAAAGCGGCCGCGGCAAGGCCTGTCCAAAGTGAACTCCGTATTGTGCAGCAGGAGATCACCATCGCAGATCGCACTCATCAGACCCATGTGTCAGATTCACATTTCCTCAGAACCAAATTGTTCCATCCAGGTCCCCTGTGTCACAAACTCACAGCTTTCTGGTCACTTGCGAAGGTCAGCATGGAGCATTTGGAACTGTTCTCAAGGTCGCATTTGGAGTATTTGATCTGAACTTTATTCAAGTCGTCGAGTGGTCCGAGTTGACCGGAATTTTTAAACCAAAACCGGTCTAATGAGCTGTGAGCTTAAAGCTGATCTAAGATCGAACACGTCATGTGTCTAGAATTGTGTTGCCTTCGAAACGCGATCCACAGATTCAAAGCTCATCTGCAGATTTCCGTTGGTTTGTCTTTTGGACTCGAATGCCGGTTTTAGTGGCAAACTTGAAATAACACCTTAATGCACCCATAGGTTGACATCCGGTCCAGCCCATTCCTTCTCCAACCACTATCACCTTATTTTGAAGGGTATTTGGAATAACTTCTAGTTCAAGCGTTGTTCACCCATTTATAATTCACAGCAACGGAGCAAAAGAATCTCTCCATCCGCGTCTCTCTATCTCTGCAAGGAAGAATCACTCAGCTTTCAGAACCAACCCTCCCCAGATTACCCGAATAATAACGTCAGAAACGCCGCGAGCTTGGCAGGTCGGCCGCCGTGGCGACAGCAGGGCAACGCCACACGGTGACCTGAGAGCCGAGACACGCTGCTCGCCCGAAGCTTTCCCTCTCGACGACGCCGTCCGGCTCGCCGCCGAGCGCTCCGCTCCCGGCCACCAGCCCACCACCCAGGTGAACGGCCGCGTGCCCAAACTGCTAGCCGCACCGGCACGGAGGACCGACCCTGACCCTGACTGGCGGCCGCTGCGGTCCAGATGATCCGCACTTGGCTCCAGGATGGCTCGGATGGGACAGCGCAGGTGATGGTGCTCTTCTCCAGCTTGACTAGAGGTAGACTAGAGTGCAGACGAATTGCCAAGACTTGCTTCTCTTGACATCAGCAACACCAAACGGCACTGCATCATCATCTGATAATTACTGACTAGTACTTAAGAATACCTCGGATGCAGGTAATAACTGAATGACTCTTTTCTTACTGTTCACTTAACAGACCATTCAGCAAAAAGATTAGGGGAAGCAGCACAAGCGTTTGCACTTGGACCGACAACAGATCGTCTCTTCCTCGTAAGAAGTTCACGATCTGAACAAATGTTACAAAAAAAAAAAGAAGAATTTCTAGGTACTCTGACGAAAAAAGAAAAGAATGCAAGGTGTTAGTAGCGGGGTTATCAGTCACCAACCACGGCTGCGCTCCGCTGACTGGAGTTATCAGAGTCTCACGGGCAGGCCGTAGTTGGGAAAAGACCGGATCACGCCGTCGCGGCTGGCGGTCACGATGACCGTGCTCCACGCGGCGGAGATCGCGGAGAGGCAGGCGCCCAGCTGCGGGCCGCTCTCGGGCTTCGCGGCGGAGGGCAGCTTCTCCTCCGGCCATGTCGCCGACCCCTTGGTGCCGTCGGCGAAGGGCCACGGCCCGGGGGACCGGGACTCCCCGTGCCGGCGCAGAGCGGGCGCGCTGGAGGATTTCTCGGCCAGGCAGGGAGGCTTGGTGTGCCTGTCCTGGTGCACACTAGGCCATGGCACAGCGGTGGTCAAGTCCTTGGAGAAGAACAGCTCGCAAGAGTGAATTGATTTGGCATCTCCGGAGTTGGCATAGTTCCAGATGTAGACATTGGAGTCCTTGCCGGCAGAGATAAGGTATCTGCCGTCGGAAGTTAGAGACGGTGATGATAGAGCCTTCGACTTGCATGGCCCTGTATCAGAGAGAAAAGTTCTTTGTAACTCAAGTCAAGAGGGGTAACAGGATTGACAGATAAGATCGGATGATGGTATCTAAGCAAATCTACCTTCAAATTTTTTGATGGTATCTCCATCGGCGACTCGAATTTTAGAATCGGCTGATGCGATTATAATCCTATTGGAATCACTTGTACATAGCTGCATAGCGGAGATCACAAATTAGTAATTCGATTCAATAATTTCAAGGATACCAATGCTTCCATGACCAACATTAGACGAATCGAGATAAACCAAGGGAGAAATGAACCTTCAGACTGTTGATTCGACTGGAAGCTGACTTTTTCTTCCCTTGCACAAATAATTCTCTCTCTAGTTGGATGTTTTCACCTAGAAAGGGATATTGAGCTGCTCGGTTCAGTAATCATTGCTGATACACTACTGTTTGGTGATCATAATATTTCACTTTTACATTTGTAATGACCAACATAATCACACCTCCAAGTACCTGATTGATTGTAGAAGCGGCATGCTCCTGCAATCGTGCCAACAATGAAACCCTGATATGCAAAAGCATAATTTAGCACCCAATGATGGGTAAAATAATCTGCAAATGACATTACATCAGATTCACACCTTTCCATCTGGTTGGTAACTCAAAGCAGTTATGATATTCCGTGTATCAGCCCAGTCAGTTACTCGCCTTTCCAACACATCCCAAATGCGCACTTTACCATCTAATGAACCGCTGATGAAGTATCTCTCATCAATAGGGTTGAATTGGACACATGTCACTGTTGTTAATTACAAAAGGAATAGAAAAGAGGGTCAGGTTCTTATCCAGGAAACTAAATTTAAGTTATTGTGCTTCAATGTACTGAGAATGTCACAAAGTCTTTCATCATCACAATAATACTGCTACACAGAGGATATCAACACTCAATAACAATTCCAATTATGTTCCCAAAAGATGTGTATTGATGTTCTGCTTACCATAGTCTTTGTGTTTGAAAACTGCAAGACAACCATCACAGCCAGGTTTCCACAAGCGCACTGTCTTATCTTTAGACGAAGTCAAGAGATACTGCAATCAAACCAAGGAATAACAGATAAGCATTTAACAGGGAAACAGCACTACCTAATATCTATTAATGATGCGTGAAAACATATTAATGTATATCACTTAAGTCATTTAAGATACGTGGGTATTGCACAATACAGAGTAAGACTTACATCTGATTTTGACCATGTCATGTCGAGGATATCGCTTGTATGTCCATGAAATTCATGTAATGGAGTCTCTGAAATTCGAAAAGCCTTCTTGGGTATGACTGCAAGTCCATGATTCTGCCCCTTTCCTATATTTGTCTTAAAGACTTGGACTTTCTCCAACTTTTCATAGGGATCCTCTCCCTTATACAACTTAGGAGATGCTTCTACTTCTATGATTTGCCATATTCGTACAACACAATCCTCACCACCGCTTGCTAAATACAAGCCAGATGGGCTGAATTTCATGACCCTAATTGAACCCTTGTGAGCTTTGATTTCTTGATCCATGTAGACAGCAGAGAATTCAAGAAAATTTTTCTTCCGATGTTGAACTCTTGTTCTGGTTGGTACAGCTGTTGTGCTGTTTTTTACATGGACGTCATACTTGCACATGCCGCCAAAACTTCTATTTGTCATGAATGTCTTCCATAAGCTTTTGACATCCTTTTTCTTAGCACCTTTTGTTTCTCTTGCAGGACTATTACCACATCCTCTCCGTAGCAATTTTTGAACAGATCGGGAGAGGCCAAGCAGGCTCTCAAACTCCATAAGAGACATCACCTTATCTGATCCAACCTCCTTCAGCATGTTAGTTATACTGCTATGTGCACCATTGTGAACTACATATTTCTTTCCACTATCCATATCCCTTATGCAACAGGCACCGTCAAATTCCAATTCATTGTCACAAACAGATGAATCCAAGGAAGAATGGCCACTGAGAGTTCTCTCCTCCGTGTCGGTGAAAGACTCAACTGCTGTGATTTCCTCATGGCATTGAAAAGAATCCATCCTGGTAGAAACAAATTCATCTAATCCCATTCCCTTAAGGAACCTTTGCCGCCTTTCTTGAACACTCATTGGCTCATTTGCCCAAATCTCATACTCAAACTTCCTTGGCACTGAAACATCATCGCTCGTGCTGCAATCCTCCGGGGATGAAGGCTCCCTTGGTGACCGAACATTTTCAAATGCGTCAAAGAAAATATCATCACTGTCTGATTCAGACCTTGGCATCTTCTATTAAACTGATTTTATACCAAACAATGTATCACAGAGGGGGCTCTGATGACACCCTCTGAAGGATCAGGCAGGGGGTATCAGCATGTCATCTGCAAACAGCGAAGGGAATGTGAACCTAGGGTAAAAGGAAGGAAAAAGTACCAACATCAGGAAAAGACGAAGCACCACAGAAAAAAAAATTATTCGTAGTTAAAAATTTAAAATACAGGCAAGTGGACGACAATATTACAAGTGAATATTCCCAAACTTGGGCAATCCTATGTACACGCACAAAAAGTAAATACATGCAACTGATAAAGAAAACTGGTAAAGCAGGATGCAACCATTGCTCCGCAAAAATGGGTTAAGGTACTATGGTACAACTAATCAGCCCCTATGTGCACGCCCAAAGTATGAAACTCTGCATGACATTGCAATACAGAAAATAAAGAAACAGGTACCCAGACAAAGTTTAATTCTGAAGAGAATGTTCGACAGGATTCGCCCAAAAAGAACAGCATATATATAACATCTAAACACGAAGTAAAGAAACTCCCCCATAGAAACAATGCAAACCACCACCATCTCAAGCAAACAATTACCATTACTCAATAGGTCATTAGGCCCTCGACTGTGAACTGTAACAGGCTGTCAAGGGACCAAACAGAGCACAAGCACGGGCTACCCACCTCTAATCTAATCCGGCGGCCTAATCTAATCACCAGCTCCGTCCTGCGCTCCCTCGCAGTGCTCACCAACAAGGCAACAACTCACCACCGGTACACCCCCAAGCAGCCCCCACACCTCGGCAATCCCACCGGGGGGGCGGACGAAGCGAGAAGAACCCGCCAACAAGAGCGACCCACACGGGCGGGCGGCCGGACGAAGCCCGCAGATCCCGAGGAGACAGCGCAGAAAGGCTAGCGGCAATAAAGATGCGAAAGCGAGAGGGGGATTCCTTCCTCCCTCCCCCTCCTTCGAGCTTTCGACTAGGGCGGCGGCGGGCGCGCCCGTCGTAAAACCAGCCTCTGCCGCGGCACTGTAGCGTAGCGTGCAGCCGGGGCGCGGGGAGGAGCACGGGCCCCGCGGGGGGAGGCAGCGACGTGCCCTGCCGGCGGGCGCCGCCGCCTATTCTGTCCCCCCGCCCCTGCGCCGACCGGGCCGCAGGCGTAGGGGGCGTAACTCCGCGTACTTGCTGGCCATTAAAGGCGGCCGCGGCCTTTCAAGTTGAGAGAAACCGCCGCCCCGGTGGGCGGCACCGCAAACAGGAGTGTTTCCTTCCCTCGTCTGGTCAGAACAAAAAAAAACAGAGAGATTTTTTGTTTGTTCTGAGTATGCAGGAAGGCAGAGGCCTTGTTTCGTTCACGTTCACACTAGAAATGTCTAGCACACACAAATCGAGAAAGAAATCTTGTAGGCATAAAATGCTAAATAAAATCTATTTGCAAATTTTTTTAGAGATGATATAACTTTTCACAACGAATCTAATGACGATAATTAATTAATGGTTGACTACAGTGCTGCTAAGTAAGTATTTTATAATCACACGGTCAAAAATCTGGTTAGATTTTTCAGTTTCTAGGACAGATGTTCAAGAGTTGATTTTGTAAATTGACTTTATTTAATACCGTAATTAATAGTCAAAATTTTAGTACTCCGTAGCAAGGAAAACCAAACAGGGCCAGAGTCAAAGAACAACGGAAGGAAAGAAGCAATTGACTGGCTCTTTCGTTTTCTCAAACACCTCTGAAAGTGAACCACGGAGCAAACCGCGTTCGGTTCTTGAAGGCGTTGAACGCAAAGAATTCAGAATGAATTTTGCACAAAAAAATCTCATGGCCAGGCGGACTCGACGCGAAGCGGCCAAAGGAAAAAAAAAAACTTGCCGTTTTGGTGGCGGCGTCGCGACGAGCTTTCCGGTGGCCGTGGCGCCATTAAACTGGGCGTCGTCCGGCACGCACCGGTGGAGAATGTAAATGCCACTGCTCCGCTTCCGGCGGCGTAACGACGCTCCCCCGTTTCGAATCCAACCGACAGAATTCGAAAATGGAAACTACTGAGTAGAAAGGGGAAGCGAGCGGAAATCGGGCGACGGGGGGCCCCAAAATTCCAGCACTGATTTCCGGGGCTAAATTCCCCACGGGGCGGCACATGACGAGAATAAAAATAAAATCGAGCATTTCTCGCTGCCCACATGGAGCGGCGGCGCTCTGAACTTTCTTCAGAGCAGTTCGAGCTGCTCCCAATCACACGGCGCAGAATCGGTCGAGAAGGAAGGGCGGGCGGAGGAAGCGGATCACTGTGCCATTCGGTCACTCGGCTCGCGAGGTCAGCCGCCCAGCGCGGAACGAAAGGCGCGGCGGGAGAGAGTTGGAAGCACATGACTATTGACTACTCACCTGCTGCCTGAGCACCCGACGGCTTCTCCCGCCGCCGCCGATCTTCTTCCGCCGCCATGGGCCATCCCCGCTCGCGAACTGGATCAGGATGGCTGCTGGACGGGCGGGCGGGTCCCGGCTCCCTCCCGGCCGCGGAGGAGAGGGTACTCGGAGGTGGGCAAGGGGGGGAATGGAGACCTCGGCCGGGTGCGAGCTCGGGGTTGGGGCGATTCTTCTCCTGGACGACGCTTCCTCCGCGCCGGCCGCCTCGGTCTCTCCGGGTCTTGGTTTCCAAGGCGCGTGTTCTTGTTTCGGTCGCTCTAATGGAAGGTCTCTCTTATTATGCGCGGTCTTCCCTTCCACTCTGGTGGGTCGCGTCGCTTTCCATCCTGGGCCCGGACCCGGGCCCGGGCCTAGTGGACCGGCCCTTTGGATTTTATTTTCGAAGAACCTTTTTTAAGGTTGTTTTTTAAGGTTGGAATTGGTTGACCGCTAGGAGTATGTTCTTCAGAAATTCAAATAGAAGGAAGGCAAAGTGTAAATAATGTATTGGTCATTTCGCATTGATGTACTAGTTTGGCAACAAACATTCGCGAAATTGCTATCTTGTGAACATGTTAATGCTGCGGGCGTCAGTGTAAGAGGGAAAGAACTGTCGTAGACCATAATTAGGGACACCCTAATCGGGGTACTAAGATCACCCTAAAAAACGCAAACACATATTAGGCAACTGAGCCCACGAAGGCCTACGGCCTCCTTCCAATCTGGAAGAAAGAAAAGGACTCAAAGAAGCCCAACATGCGGCCCATCCGCACCCCGCTTGGACTCGCGGGGTAATCTCTGTCTCGCTCGAGGGCTCCCATCGAGACCCTCAACCGCGCCCCGCGTATCCGCCTCGCTCGAGGGTAGCGAACCTACCCTCGAGCAGGGCGGGTCATCTCCGCCTCGCTCGAAGCCACCCCTCGACGTGAAAGACAAACGGCACTTTCGCTCACCCGCCCGTCGTACGGAGGCATTAAAAGCCAACCACTCCTCCACAGCGCCCAGGACAGACGGCGTCAGGCCGCCATTCCCCACAGTGGCTGTGACCGGAGTCCCGTCCGCCAACTCCGGTCACTGCTCCGCCATCCCGGACGCTGTGGCAGCACTGTGGGAACCTGCGACGCGGGACGAGACGTGCTCGGCACAGTTCCCATTACTATTCTGCCAACTCCTGCTGTCCGGATCCGCCCCATAGTCAGGAAGGGGTCCGGTGTCGCCACGTGTCTCCCAAGGAGGGATGCGCAGTTCTAGCAGCCGGAGTCCCGGACCTCACCCCTCGAGGGGTCCGGGACCGCCACGTGCCCCACTACCGCTGGTGCACCTATATATGCAGGACCCTAGCCTGCAGGGCCCACGGAACGCCACCACGCCACATCTGGAAGACGGTACACCCTACAGCGACGACCACGCCGCCTGCTGGGGCTGGCAGGACGCCGGCGCGATCTCCGCAAGACCAAGGACGATACCCAGGACGACTGCCACGCCTGACGCCATACCCCACAGTGTACATCCCACAGTACTCGACCACTGCACCCCCGCAATTCGGGGGAAATACGACGACCTCCACGATCCCCTGCGCATGTACACCGTACCTCCTTGTGTCTATAAAAAGAGAAGGCGGACTTCCTTTAAGGGGGTCGTCGACGTCACGCCATCAAACCACTCGATAGAACGCAACACTCAGCACCACTGAGCACCCGATATTGGCACTCGCCTCAATCAACTTCTTTACTAGCAGAGACTTGGGAGCTTCCCTCCCTCTCTCGCCTCGCCTGTACCCCCTACTACAGGCACCCCCGGTGCAAGATAATACAGTGCCCTCGCACACCCCCTTGCTGGACGTACGGCCCCGCGGCCAGAACCAGGATAAACCCGTGCGTTACTGTGTTGCCTATTGCATCAACATCTGGGACGAGGAAACACACAGTCTTACTAGTTGGGTCCGAACCGCCGGGTCAGGACGCCGACAGTTGGCGCGCCAGGTAGGGGAGCTGCGTGACATTTTCTCTTTTGTTCCCATTTGATCTCCAGGGATGGCGAGCAGATCCAACCCATTCCCCATGGGCGTCTCAGATCCGCTCACAGCAGGATACGTGATCTGGTTCGTGAGTCTTGAGTTCAGAGCAACCAGCAACGGTTACCTCATGGAGCTCCTCTCGCCCAGACGCAACCCGGACACTCCGACTTCAGCAGCCCGGCGTAACAGACGCTCGGGCCAGCATTCGCGACAATCGCGCGTAGAGCGGCGCCGGGCGGCACGCCTCAGCTCCCCCACATGGGTTTAGGTTGCCATGTCACGACTAAGTGTCGCGACCGACGGGGCCACCGCTTCGTCATCACGTGCTTCGGCGCCAGCTACACCGGTACCATCATCGACTGCAGCTCTAGTGTCTCCCAGGGGGGGCGCGACTGCGGCGTCGCCCTTCCCCATCGGGATGCGCAATGCTGCCTCCTACGCTTCTTCGTCTAGCACCAACTTCGCCGAGTATTAGGATCTGCCGGGTCATCACCTCCTGTCGATTCGCAGCCTCATCGCATCATCTCCTAACGACTCCTACCCCGAGATGGCGAGTTCGATCGCCGACGACATTAACTTCTTCATGGACAACTTCTCGGCCGAGGAGGCCGAGGACTACTCCGGGGTCCGCGACCCCGACGCTTTCCGCTCGTTCCAGCTAGCGGCGGCTTACTACCTCACCTGCTCTGAGGACTCCAGCGAAGGGGATTACGATCCCGCCCGGGAGTGCTTCATGGTCCAGCTCGCGGATGGGCAAGAGGACAACGCTCCGAGTGATGACGGGAACGGCGGGGCAGACGCGCAGGCAAACCAACCGGTGGTGCCGGCTGCGGCCCATTCTTCTTCGTAAAGCTCGGCGGCGCGGCAGGCACAGCTGGCGCAGCTCAAGGAGCTTCAAGCCAAGCTCGACGAGCAGCGCCGGCAGACTCAGGAGCTGCGCACCGCACTCGAGTAACCGCGTGCCGCGCGTGGCGTACATGCCCAGGCGGCGGCACGCGTTGCCAGAGAGCGGATCCTAGCCGATGACAAAGTCGACAAACCTCCGGAACTGAAAATAGCCGGCGAAAAACTCGTCGCTGCGGCTTACCTACTCCAAGCAATGCCCGAGCCGTCGACGACTTCGGGTCGCAACCTGCGCCGCGAGGCACAGACGCTCATCGAGCAAGCTGCTGTGCAGCAGGCCGAGAGCTCTGCGTCTCGCATGCGCTCGATGGTCCCGAAGCAGCCCGGTGGGACTACACACCAGGACCGCGAGGTGTCGGTGCATACTCCACCAGGGGGAAGGGAAAGGCAACCGCGGCACATGACGCGAAGGCACCCTCGGTGCACGCCCGCATCGGAAAGGCTCCCGCAAGGGAGCGACTCCACGACATGCGCGGGCATGCCGGCGATGGCGACGCCCACTACATCATCAATGGCAGGAAGTACACCCCTCGACGGGGTGGACGCTTCGACCCCGAGCCCGATAGGGGTGAGTCACCGGAGCCTCCGGGCACCCGGGTGTTCAGCCGGGAGATTCGAACCGCTCCTTTTCCCCCGCGCTTTAGACAGCCCACCACCCTCGTCAAGTACTCGGGTGAGACCGATCCCGCAGTCTGGCTCAACGACTATCGCCTAGCATGCCAGCTGGGCGGTGCGATGGAAGACGCAGTTATCATCCGCAACCTTCCCCTTCACATTCTGACGCCACACGAACGTGGCTCGAGCACTTGCCCGCGGACCAGATCCAAAATTGGGCCGACTTGGTCCATATCTTCATGGGTAACTTCCAGGGCACGTACGTGCGCCCTGGGAACTCCTGGGACCTCAAAGGGTGTCGCCAGAAGCCCAATGAGTCCCTGCACGACTACGTGCGGTGCTTCTCCAAGCAGTGCACCGAGCTTCCCAGCGTCACCCACGTCGAGGTCATCAACGCCTTCCTCGAGGGCACGACGTGCAGCAACCTGGTGCACGAGCTTGCGCGAAGCCGTCCCGCCAACACCAACAAGTTGTTCGACGCTGCCACCAACTACGCCGCCGACGAGGAGGTAGTTGGGGCCATTTTCGATGACAAGCCGAACAAGCGCAAGGAAGATGCGCCCGCAGAGGGCGGCAACGCCAAGATCAACGCCCCCGCCGAGAAACAAAAGCGGGGGAGGAAAGGGAAGAAGCAGGCCCCACCAGTCCAGCGTGGACTGGGGCAGGCAGAAGACTCCAATGAGGCCTTCGTCTCCGCCCGGACCGTAAAGGACCTCGAGGCCCCCCCTCGAGGTGGAGGCGGCCTATTCGATGACATGCTCAAGAGACCGTGCCCTTACCACAAGGGCTCGGTCAACCACACCCTCGAGCAGTGCGAAATGCTCAAGAAGTACTACAACTGCATCGCGCATCGCGATGAGGACAAGAAGAAGGATGCTGGCGACAATGGTGGAGATGAAGAGTTCCCCACGGTGGAGAACGCCTTCTTCATCTTTGGAGGGCCAACGACGAACATGACCTCTCGGCAGCGCAAGCGTGAGCGCCGGGAAGTCTTCTCCGTCACCAAGACCATGCCATCCTACCTCGACTGGTGGAAGGACACCATTTCCTTTGGCCGCGAAGACCACCCCGACTACGTCCCACACCCGGGACGGTACCCGCTTGTTGTCGACCCCGTCATCGGCAACACCCGCTTCTCCAAGGTGCTCATGGATGGAGGCAGCAGCCTCAACATCATGTACGCTCACACCTTGGAGCTCATGGGGATTGGATTGAACAAGCTTCGCCCTAGCAAGTCGCCATTCCATGGCGTCGCGCCAGGGAAGCGAGTCTAACCCCTCAGCCAGATCGATCTACCCGTCTGCTTTGGCATGGTAGCCAACTTTCGCAAGGAAGTACTCCCCTTTGAGGTGGTGGGGTTTCGGGGATCCTATCATGCAATTCTAGGTCGTCCCTGTTACGCCAAGTTCATGGCCATCCCCAACTGCACCTACCTCAAGCTAAAGATGCTGGGTCCGAAGGGTGTCATCACCGTCGGCTCTTCGTTCGAGCACGCCTACGAGTGCTATGTCGAGTGTGTTGAGCACGCGGAGGCTCAAGCGGAGGACGAGGCCCTCGCAGCCACCCTCGACAAAATGGCGAGCGAGGCCTTGGACTCCACGCACCGACACACGGGAAGCTTCGAACCCGCCGAGGGTGTCAAGAAGGTGCCCCTCGACCCGAATCGCTCCGACGACAAGGCGTTGCAGGTCAGCGCCACCCTCGTCGGTAAATAGGAAGTGGTGCTCGTTGACTTCCTCCGCGCCAACGCAGACATCTTCGCATGGAGCCCCTCGGACATGCCTGGCATACCGAGGGAGGTCGCCGAGCACTCCCTTGATATCCGACCCAACTTCAAGCCGGTGAAGCAGCGCCTACAACGCTTCGACGAGCTCAAGCACCGGGCGATCAGCGAGGAGCTTCAGAAACTTCTGGCGGCCGGATTCATCAAGGAAGTATTCCATCCTGAGTGGCTAGCTAATCCTGTATTAGTCAAGAAAAAGAATGGGAGTTGGCGGATGCGCGTAGACTACACTAGTTTGAATAAAGCATGTCCAAAGGTTCCCTTTCCTTTGCCACGCATTGATCAAATTGTAGATTCGACTGCGGGATGCGAACTTTTATCCTTTCTTGATGCTTACTCCGGTTACCATCAAATCAAAATGAAAGAGTCCAACCAGCTCGCGACTTCTTTTATCACACTTTTCGGCATGTACTGCTACGTCACGATGCCCTTTGGCCTCAGGAATGCCGGAGCTACATATTAGCGGTGTATGCTGCACGTTTTCGGGGACCATCTCGGACGGAACGTATAGGCATATGTCAACGACATCGTTGTAAAATCTAGGAAGGCGAACGACCTGGTTGCCGATCTCAGGATCGCATTCGATTGCCTAAGGGCTAAAGGGGTAAAACTCAACCCCGAGAAGTGCGTGTTCGGAGTCCCTCGAGGCATGCTCTTGGGCTTCATTGTCTCCCAGCGGGGCATCGAACCCAACCCTGAGAAAGTCTCGGCCATCACTTGGATGGGACCGATCCGAGACCTAAAGGGGGTACAGAGGGTCATGGGATGCCTAGCGTCCCTTAGTCGATTCATCTCGCGTCTCGGCGAGAAAGGCTTACCCTTGTATCGACTCCTGAGGAAGACCGAGCACTTCACGTGGACCCCCGAAGCTCAAGAAGCCCTCGACAGGCTAAAGGCATCGCTCACTCACGCTCCCATTCTCACGCCACACGCGGATGGCGAGCCCCTCTATTTGTACGTAGCCACGACGACCCAAGTGGTCAGCGCGGTGGTCGTTGTCGAAAGACAAGAGGAGGGCCAGGCTCTGCCTATCCAACGGCCGGTATACTATATCAGCGAAGTGTTGTCTGAAACCAAGACACGCTATCCGCAGATTCAGAAGCTGCTATACGCAGTGGTTTTGGCACGGCGCAAGCTGCACCACTACTTCGAGGCCCATTCCGTCACCGTGGTCTCGTCTTTCCCTCTGGGAGAGATAGTCTGCAACAGGGAAGCCGATGGTAGAATTGCCAAATGGTCCGTGGAGCTGATGGGAGAAACTCTCACCTACGCCCCCCGCAAAGCGATCAAGTCCCAAGTCTTGGCTGACTTCCTGGCTGAGTGGACGGATACTCAGCTACCCCCACCACAAATCCAGGCCGAATGCTGGACCATGTACTTCGACAGGTCGGTGATGAAAACTGGCGCCGGTGCTGTCCTCCTCTTCATCTCACCCCTCGGAGATCACATGCGATACGTAATACGCTTGCACTTCCCTGCGTCCAATAATATGGTGGAGTACGAGGCCCTCCTCAGTGGCCTCCGCATCGCAATCGAGCTTGGCGTCAAATGCCTCAACGTGTGCGGTGACTCTCAACTCATCATCGACCAAGTGACCAAGCTGCCACGACCTGAAGATGGAGGCATACTGCAAAGCAGTACGCCACCTCGAGGACAAGTTCGACGGCCTAGAACTCAATCATGTCCCGCGCTAGGATCATGCCATTGGACATTGACTTCAAGACCTCCTCCATGGACGAGGCCGAAGCAATGGAGATCAATGAGGCCCCCGCTTCGCAAGATTGGCGCACCCAGTACCTCGACTGGATGATTCGAGGGATCGTACCCTCGGACCGCGCTCAGGCGCGGCGCCTCGCTAGGCGGGCCAAGTCCTTTGTCCTAATCAACGACGAGCTATACAAGTGCAGTCCCTCGGGCGTCTTGCAGCGATGCATCCCCATCCCCGAGGGTAAGGAGCTGATCCGTGACATCCACGCTGGCACCTGCGGTCATCACGCAGCGCCATGAACCCTCGTGGGTAACGCGTTTCGACAAGGTTTTTACTGGCCCACTGCGGTCGACGACGCCACCGACGTCGTGCGGACCTGCGAGGGTTGCCAGTTCTACGCTCGAAGGACGCTCCTCCCGGCTCATGCTCTGCAGACCATCCCCATCACATGGCCGTTTGCCGTGTGGGGACTGGACCTCGTCGGCCCGCTGCAGAAGGCGCCCGGGGGCTTCACTCACCTGTTGGTGGCAGTCGATAAATTCTCCAAGTGGATTGAGGCTCGACCAATCGGCAAGATTAAATCCGAGCAAGCCGTTCTGTTCTTTACCGACATCGTCTTCAGGTTCGGGGTTCCGAACTCGATCATCACCGACAACGGCACCTAGTTCACAGGCAAGAAATTCTTGGCGTTCTGCGACAGCTATCACATACGTGTGGACTGGTCGGCTGTGGCGCACCCACAGACGAACGGGCAAGTGGAGCGTGCCAATGGCATGATCCTCCAAGGACTGAAACCAAGGATCTTCAACAAGCTAAGCAAGATTGGCCGGAGGTGGCTCACAGAGTTACCCTCGGTTATTTGGAGCCTGAGGACGACCCCAAGCAGAGCCACGGGCTTCACCCCGTTCTTCCTCGTCTATGGCGCCGAGACCATACTCCCCACGCACCTGGAGTACGGGTCACCAAGGCTCAAGGCCTATCAAGAGCAGCAGAACCAGCGAGCCCGCGAAGGCTCGCTGGATCAAGTGGACGAGGCTCGAGACGTGGCGCTCCTACACTCTGCGCGCTACCATCAGTCTTTGCGAAGATATCAAGCGCAGAGAGTTCGGCGCCGAGACCTTAACAAAGGGGACTTGGTGCTGAGGCTTCGACAGGACAACAGGGGCCGCCACAAGCTCTTACCACCGTGGGAAAGCCCATACATCATCGCCGAGGTGCTCAAGCCCGGCATGTACAAGCTGGCGAATGAAAACAGCGAAGTCTTCACCAATGCTTGGAACATACAGCAGCTACGTCGCTTCTATCCTTAGAGTTCCGAGCTATTTGTACATCGCTTGTACTCGCATTTTCGTTTTCCCGAAACAATAAAGGAGTATGCTTTACTTATTTATTTTTGGGAACCTTCCGGACCCTCGGGGGCTCGGATGCGCCCTTGGCAAAGCCAAGCCTCCCTCGGGGGCTACTACGGGGGGGGGGAACCCCCGAACGTCCCCAAAAATCGCCAACGTTTTTCAAAAAATTTCCGTCTCTAAGCTTCTCGTACACTTGAAAAAAACGGACGCGAGGCATAAGTAACTACGGTACAGGGCCGGCCGAGTCGTGGGGCCGTCTACACCTCCGGGATACGGCACCCCCCTCACCACCCCACGCCTAAGTCGCTTATGAACACGAAATTCCTCGCAGAAGTTTACCAAAGTCGCATACGAGAACACGGAAGTAGAGTAAAGAAAACGAGGGCTCGAATGCACAAGGCCTCGATGGGCCACACTGTCGATTTAACGATAACAAATTCCTTAATTTACAAGTACAATCACGACAAGTAATAATTCGTTACATGGGCTCCGAGGCCCAGTTTCCCTACAGGTTATCATCCCCCCTTTGCGGGTCTGCAAAAGCGTCGAAATCGGCTATCGGGGGGATGTCAGCTTCAAGCTTCTCGGCCAGGACTGTGGCGAACTCCTCGGCGGTTGCGTCGGCGTCATCCATGATGGCCGATGCGGCGTCCGCATCGGCGTCGTTGGGAACGACGTACCCCGACGACACCCTCTGGAGATCCATGTTATAGTGTGTCGACGCCACGGCGAGGGCTCACAGGACACCGAGGCGGAAGGTGCTCTTGGCATGCTCAGCGATCCGGCCACCTAACGCTCGCAGGCGGCTGATCACCGAGCTACCAAACACGGTGCCCTCCTCCTCGAGCTCCTGGCACACGCTCACAGCGGTCCGCTCCAGGTCAGCGTACTCCGCCTGCGCCGCCATAAGCGCGGTGTTGACCGCCTCCTTCGCCGCAGTCTCATCTACCACTCTTTGCCTCAACTCTGATCAAAGGAACCAAGATAAACTGCGAAAAACTAGAACCCGACGACAGCAAAATTTCGAGCACCCACCTGCGATGTTCTTCTGCGCCTCCTCCGGATGGACTCGGGCGGCCTACTCGAGTAAAGACAAGAAGTTCTCCTTTTCCTTGAGGGCGGCCTCCGCATTCCGGAGGGCCACCTCCTTTCCCTCGAGGGCTTTGCCCTTCTCCTCGAGGGTCCCGGTGAGCGTGGCGACGGTTGCCTTCTCGCACTGAAGCTCGGCCTCCTTGCCTTGGAGCTCGTCCTCCTTACACTGGAGCTCGGCTTCCTTCAGCTCGAGCGCCATACTAGTGCGCTGCAGCTCGGCGGTTTGCGCCTCGGCTTCCCGAGCCCTCTGCTCCGCTGCAGCTTTCTGGACGTCACGCTCGCCGGTGGCCCGCGCCAGTTCCTCCTCTACCGCTTGCTGACGCACCCCCAGATCCGCCTTCTTGGTGTTGGTGTCGATGTTCTGGAGCACCAAGCCAGCATTGTGCTGACCAAGCCAGCGCACCTAAGAGTACAGCCGGGTCATCTCGGCGCTCTTCTTGCGCGAGATGTCCCTCAGCCGCTGCAAGAGGAAAGGCGTGGGTAAAACAAATGAAATCAAGGCCAAAATACGAACGATTCCCTGGAGGGAGTCGCTTACCTGGCTGATCTGGTAATCTGTCATCCTATGGAGCTCCAGGGCGCGATAGATGGGGTTCAGAATATGAGAACCTGCCTCGATCTGCGCCTGCCAGACGGTCTCCTCCTCCCGCTCGTCGCGGAGAAACTACGGGGGGGACCCCGGACTAGATGATTGCCCCGTGATGGGGCCCCTCGGATGTCCCCTAGTCGAGCACCTCCTCGCAGGCCGACGTAAACTCGGCGATCTTGTCGACGGCGCTTGCCGCAGCAGCGGGGTCTATGTCCCTCGAATCCCCGAACTCCTCGCTGCTGTCTGGCAGCTGCACCACCGGCACCGCGCTTTCCGTCGTCGTCGGCCACATCACCGCCGCAATGACACCCTCATCCTGGGCCTCTGCGGACACCAAGACGCGGGTTTCCTCTGCCACTGGGGCCCTCGGCACCGACTCCTCCTACGCGACGCCCTCGACCCCAGCCCTCGGGGGCTTGGGGACGAGGATCTCCACCTCCGTTTGGCTAGTGGGGCACTCCTGCGCATCCCCACCAGCTCCTTCCTCTGCAACTAGCCGGGCAGCGCTATCCGTGTCGCTCCGACCGGCCTCGACTTCGACGTCTGGCAGCTTCGCGGCCTCCGCCACAATATCTATGACGGGCGGGGCCTGCGGCGCCGAGTGTGGCGTGGCGCGCGCCCCGGTCTTGAGGGCTTTGGCCGGCGCGAGCGGGGCTGCATCCTTAGCAACGGCCCCGGAGCTGGAAATCAGGGAAGAAAGGCTAAGGTTAGCAGGATTTGGGGATCGATTAAATGAACGCAAAAAATAAAACCAAAAACAATTACCCGGACCGGGCACTCATGCTGCGTTTGCCCGTGCCACTCCTTCGGGCCCGAGGCACACTGATGCCCCTCGACGACTGATCCGAGGGTGTCATCCCCGAACCAGCCTGAAGCCTCGAGGCCGTCTGCGCGGGCGTCCCCGCGCTCGCCGCGGACCCGTCGCCGCCCGTCGACATCACGGGCGCGGGGATCCCCTTACCTGTCGCCGGCAGGGGCAACCTCCGCTCTGTCATGGGCGTAGATGATCTTCTGCCCGCCGCCGGCGTGGGCGACCTTCATCCCACCGCTGGCGTGGGTGACCTCCGCTCCGTCCCCACGAGGGGCGGGTCCGCCAACAACCCCGGTGCGGGCCTCGCCTCACGCAGTGTCGCTGGCGCGTCCTCGTCGCCAGCCTCTTGATATACCGGCGGGGAATCCGCGCCTGTTGCTGCGTCGCCATCACCCGGGGGGTTGACCTCGGCGTCCGAGGTGCCCTCCTCCTCATCCGTAGACTCGGGCGTAGCGGGCCGCGGCTTCCCCTCCGCGCGTGCGATTTTGCACGCCTTGTCGTGCTTCTCTTTCCTTTTCCTCTTCCTGTCGGCAGCTGTCTCCGCTGCTTCTTTCCGCTTCTTTACCGCCTCTGCGTGCAGGCGGTTGACCTCACGTTCCTCCGGGATCGGAGGCCTCGAGGGGTGGCACCTGCGGCTCACCCCCTGCAAAACGTAGTCAAGTCAGAGTCAGGGAGTGGGGAAAAGAATAACACAAATCGACAACGAATTGAAATCGAGACTCACAACTGAAAGGTACCCCGGCTCGGGGCGCATCTTGATCTCCCAGAGATCGTTTGCATCGTCGGGGAACTCCGCCACCGCGTTCCTTGCCCTCTGAGCAGCAATGCCTCGGGGGAGCAGCACCATCGACATCCTCAACCCCGAGGCTGGAACCCTGGGGGTGAGGCCGAAGATTGGCAGGCTCCTCTCCATGAGAGGAATCACCCTCTGCCTGTGAAAGTTCGCGATGACGGCAGCCGCTGTTAACCCTTTCCTCGCCAGGTGCACAACGCCTTGGTGAGGACCTCGAGCCTGGCTTGGTGCGCTGGGGGCGATACCCCCCAGTCCCACTTGGCTGGTCTCTCCCGAAGCACCTTGTTGGTGAACGCCGGGAGCCTGTTGCCGAAGTTGCACAGGTAGAACCACACTCGAGTCCACCCGGCGTTGTTCGTGGTCATCTTGTTGGGGATGTACAGGTTCTTCCGGCTCGGGCGCAAATGGAGCATCAGGCCTCCGGCGCGCGAACCTCTTCGGCTGGCCCCGCATGTTCTCGACGAAGAGCTCGCCGCGGAACAGGTGGATCCACAGATCCCAGTGCGCTTCAATCCCCAGGTATCCCTCGCAGACAGCGACGAAGACCGCCGCCTGCGAGATGGAGTTGGGGCTGAAGTTGTGCAGCTCTGCCCCGTAGTGCTCACACAACGCCCGCATGAATCTACTGACGGGGACGCCGAATCCCCAGTCATGGAGACGTACGAGGCTCACGACGTAGCCCTCGGGGGGATTCGGCTCGGTCTCCTCCGGCCGTGGGGGAATCCACGCCGGCCACTCCGAGCTGATGTTCATCGGTAGCAGCCGGTCGGCGACCAGCTGCTCCAGAACCGCCTCTGTGGCGGTGGATTTCCCCCACGGCAACGGCTCCCAGACATCCGACATTACTTCGAACTACGAGGAGATGTGAGAAGGCAAGCTCTGTGGTGCCTGAGGTGCACTCTCTCTCTATCTGCTTCTTCCGCCTCTCGCTTTCGGCTGTAGGCTCAGGATGCAGGGGAGGCGGAGAAGGCAAGGGAGATGATGGGAAATGGCCAGGTGAGCCCAAACAGTCCCCCCTCTCTCGCTTTTATTTCACCACGACGCGTGGATACGCCGCCATGGCCCGAATCCGCCGCATTCAATGCGGTAGATTTTGCCGTAGCGGAGTCTCCCACGCGCGCACTCGGCAATAACTACGGCGCGGTAACCGACGGGCGCGGCGCGACTGTTGCACTGTTCCATCCGTCAGCCGCTGCCCACGCCGCTTCATCTACCCGAGGTAGCCGCCTGAAAAGGCGCGCCCGTACTACACCGCACGAACCGGGCCACGTCACCCACGACCAGCGTAAGACCCGCGCACACGACCAGCGACTCCGCGCCGCTTGCGAACCGTGATGGAATATTCCTTTCGGGGGCTCTTCACCCTCGAGGGAACCTTATTCTAAGGCCTTACTGATCAGGGGTTTGAAGCCTGGCCCATCGAGGGTTCGACAGACACCCCAGATCACCAGAGTCAGGGACTGCATGGACGTGCCATACAAGCCACCCTCGAACACGGAGTTCGAGACGTCCTACGCAGTGTTCAAGGCCAGTCGAGGGTGCCTAGCAGGGGGATCCCGTCGAGGGAGAGCATCGAGCCCTCGGACCCTATCGAATGGGTCTGAGCCCCGCCTAGCGAACCTTTGCGAGTGCTTCATGTGATGTGTCCACGGACCACGAGCCGACCCTTATCGAACGGGGCACGGACGTCCACTTGAACTACCCGATAACAGCTCACCGAAGCAGTCATAGCTCGTGGCCCGGGCATGGGTAGTATGGTGCGCTTCACCCCTCCTTCCTGCGGAAGGGCGACGAGGGCCGTAACCAAAGCCGAGGGTTCCCCGAACGCCTTTACGTAGGCCGGGGCTCGGGAGCTCTTCGCACACCGCGGCTCAGGCCGCACCCTCGAATGGATCGACGACCGTCGATTGTGAAGTTCCGTGTGTGTAACCAAAACTCCCACTCTTGACGCACGCCTGCCAGATGGTTAAGCTGGACACTAGGTCGCTGTGCCAGCGCAATAAATGCCGAGGCCGGGTGAAAGGAATGCCGATGCCGGCTGAAAAAGACGCTGGATGGCCGCCTCAGTGAAGCAACCAAGCGAGGCGACGTTCATAGCCCTTGGACGAGTGCAAACACTCCTCCAAGGCCTCGGAGGCTACACCTGCGGGTGCGCTGACGAGCCCCCATGGAGGAAACTTCATACATTCGAGGACCAGAATGTCCTGCAGGTTTGGCACCCACCCATACACTTTCGGTCGCCCTCTCCGCGAAGGAGAAGGAGACTTCATTGCTCTTTACAAACAAAGATTACAAAGGGCTACCGGCTTATAGCCGTCGAAAGGTACAAACGCATTGCCACCTGCGCGGCAGTTTTTCCTGTCTTGGGGAGGAGTGAGCACCGATGAAGAGCACCGAGCCCTTGGCCGGCACGACGGCCAGGCTGCTAGGGATTGCGAGGAACAGCCCCCAGACCGCACGGGTCTAGCGGAATGCCCTCTTCGCAAGCTTTCTTCTAGCATCTCCTCCACCGAAGACCCTGCGGGGGGTCAAGCTGGCGGACAGCACCCTCCACACCATCTCCCCGAGAGCGACGTTCTCGCCGAGAGGGGCGATGCGAAGAACAGCCACCAAACCTGGCACCAACGCCATGGTCAGGCGTCTCAATCCCCCTTCAGGCTAAGGGACATCGCAGAAGCAGGACCCCACAGGCCCGATGCTCTTCTGCTGATCCCACTGAAGCTAAGGGATGGTGCGCATGCCCTCTCCGGCTTTCCCCCGCCGCTCGCAAGCATTCTTCTAACATCAAAGCCTAAAAAAGCCAGGCCACCACGTCTGGGGGCCGGTCGTGAAAGACAAAGGAAAACATTACGAGACTTAGGTGATGCTAGAAGTAGGAGCAGGGAAGTTGGAGAGGAAAGGGAGTCCCACGACCCCTATTTATAGCTGTGTCGGGCGCCAAGCTTTAAGTCTGTCGAAGGGCGAAGGCCTGGACCGCCCGTGACGGCGCGGCTCCCCACGAGCGAGAGATACCCTCGGTTACCGTGCTGGGACATGACGGGACGAAGCAAAACTGAGCCCTTGGGCGCTGGGCGGCACAGTCTTGGCGCTGGCCGACTGCCCTCGAACGGCGCGCCGCAAGGCAACCAGGGGAAGCGGGGCCGAGACCCTTAGCGTGGGACAACGTGGCAAAGGCACCGGCTGTAGGGCAGCAGGCGCCATCGTGCCCCTGGCTCGCTCAGCACGATGACGCGTCTTGTCACCGGAACGAAACAAGAAGGGGCGCGCGCCTCGGAGAACTCTCTCCGCAGACGCACTACCCCGACCGATGAGTTGTCATATCCGCTGGGCCGGCAACCAGATGCGCCTGGCAGAGCGCAGCACCGATCGGTCACGTCAAGGGGTAAAATCGCCGGAATACCCTTTGGCCGAATCCCTTGACTCGACCAAAGCCTCGGGGGCTACTATTGGGGACCACAATTAGGGACACCCTAATCGGGGTACTAAGATCACCCTAAAAAATACAAACACATATTAGGCAACTGAGCCCACGAAGGCCTACAGCCTCCTTCCGATCTGGAAGAAAGGAAAAGACTCAAAGAAGCCCAGCATGCGGCCCATCCGCACCCCCCTTGGACTCGCAGGGTAATCTCCGTCTCGCTCGAGGGCTCCCATCGAGACCCTCGACCGCGCCCCGCGTCTCCGTCTCGCTCGAGGGTAGCGAACCTACCCTCGAGCAGGGCGGGTCATCTCCGCCTCGCTCGAGGCCACCCCTCGACGTGAAAGACAAACGGTCCTTCCGCTCACCCGCCCGTCGTATGGAGGCATTAAAAGCCAACCACTCCGCCACAACGCCCAGGACAGACGGCGTCAGGCCGCCATTCCCCATAGTGGCTGTGACCGGAGTCCCGTCCGCCAACTCCGGTCACTGCTCCGCCATCCCGGACGCTGTGGCAGCACTGTGGGAACCTGCGATGCGGGATGAGACGTGCTCGGCACAGTTCCTGTTACTATTCTGCCAACTCCTGCTGTCAGGATCCGCCCCCTACTCAGGAAGGGGTCCGGTGTCGCCACGTGTCTCCCAAGGAGGAATGCGCAGTTCTAGTAGACAGAGTCCCGGACCTCCCCCCTCGAGGGGTCCGGGACCTCCACGTGACTCCCGGACCCCTTAGTGCACGCGTTAGCACTCCGCCCAGTGGGGTCCGGGACCGCCACGTGCCCCACTACCGCTGGCGCACCTATATATGCAGGACCCTGGCCTGCAGGGCCCACAGAACGCCACCACGCCACATCTGGAAGACGGTACACCCTACAGCGACGACCACACCGCCTGCTGGGGCTGGCAGGACGCCGGCGCGATCTCCGCAAGACCAAGGACGATACCCAGGACGACTGCCACGCCCGACGCCATGCCCCACAGTGTACTTCCCACAGTACTCGACTACTGCACCCCCGCAATTTGGGGGAAATACGACGACCTCCACGATCCCCTGCGCATGTACACAGTCCCTCCTTGTGTCTATAAAAGGAGAAGGCGGACGCCATCAGACCACTCGATAGAACGCAACACTCAGCACCACTGAGCACCCGATATTGGCACTCGCCTCAATCAACTTCTCTACTAACAGAGACTTAGGAGCTTCCCTCCCTCTCTCGCCTCGCCTGTACCCCCTACTACAGGCACCCCCGGTGCAAGATAATACAGTGCCCTCGCACACCCTCTTGCTGGACGTACGGCCCCACGGCCGGAACCAGGATAAATCCGTGGGTTACTGTGTTGCATCTTGCATCAACAACTGGGACGAGAAAACACAGAGCATTACTAGTTGGGTCAGGACACCGACAAGAACTTTCTAGGACGATAATTACAAGTGCGTGCGTGCATGTGTTTATAGAAACCAGCGCGATCTATAGTGGATGTATGGATCTATAATGTGCTTAAAAAGTAAATAAAAGACGACGCTAGGTGTGTTATCCTTTTTTTTTACACGTAGAAGAGGAAACGAATACAGTCAAATTTGGAGCGGAAACGGTGCTAAAACCTAGGCAAAAGATCTGTTGCTATCCACAGGACAGAAGATGTGCTGGTACTCGCGTTACCGTACGTAGCAGATTTGTTGCTTGTGTAAAAAAAAAGGGCCAGAAACTTGCCTCGTACTGTACTAGTGGCAGGTGCTGCTCGCCTTTCGCTGCTGTAGTCGCACAAGATGTCAAGAGTTCCAGAAACAAAGCGTAATCTATTACTAATCCCCCTCCCAAGCCTGAACTGTTTTGTTGCACGCAAGTGCAGGCGCAGTAGATAAAACCCACTAACAGAAGGCAGCGGAAAAGGATAATGCATGTGAAGCCGTGAGGGGAGCATGCCTTTACCTGCCTCCTGGCCCTGGGAACGATTAAAGTAATCTACCTATCGAGACGACTAGCATCTTCTCGCGCAGTCACCTCCGCCCCGATCCTCCTCCTCGCTGCCTTTCTTGATCGTCCAGGTAACAGACCCACCTTTTCGACCTTCCCGGCCACGGAGCAACTTCAAGATCGATCACGGGTGCGATGCGGCTTTACACTAACGGGAGAGACAGGAATGACACGGCATTCTTCATATTTTGGAGACTCCGCTGGGGAAGAAAGATCTTAGTTAACAAAAACCGATCTAATCTACCTCAATAAGATGGGATCAATTGCCAACGTCGACACGGAGAACATCATCCCGACAACTGAGAAGCATCTTCCTGAAGATATTCGCCAATTGCTGGAGGAGCGCAAGAAGAAACACGATGAAGAAGATCTGAAAGCGGCACTTGCAAGCATCAAAGTTAATCAACGTGGCAAGGTCACCAAGATCAAGGAGATCGACTTCACCTCCACTTTTGTGGATGCATCTTAGGTAACACCCCCTGTAAGTGAAACATCTACTGGTGTTACCATGAAGCAAGTCAAAAATTTATTCACTGAGCGAGATGTGCGATTAGTTGATCTAATTACTGAAAAGATGATGGTATTAGCCAGTAAACAGCCAGTAATTGATGACACGCTGCCTGTTTCTACAGTTGAATCTACTGACATCCTGTCTCTCAACCATCGGTATCTTTACCGGCGAGTCAATCGCCGTATGGAATGCCGATAAATTATTTCAGTGGTCAAACAGTAACGCCAACAAATGTGTTGGTGGCTCAGCAAATATATTCTGATCCGCTTACAAGCGTTCATGGTTCGGCTAGGTTCCGCCGAACGTATGAGTTAGAAAATTCTACGTCACCATATTCTACTCATACTTATAACATGCCACCAGTACCTCCAGAGGTACTATTCCACAATTCGGTCCTATCATAGATGAGATGTTTGACCAATACGTGCAGCGATGGCAAAACAGGCAGCAACCGGTCAGACCAACTCAACAAACCGGTCAGACCGGTTCACCTCCACCGGTCAGACCGGTCGTATCGATCGGTCAGACTGATTCCCCCGGTCATGCGACATCAAACCAGCAGATCGTGTCTACCTCCACACAGCCAAATTCATCAATTAATCTTGAGAAATTTCTTGTTGAATGTCAGAATGATTTGGCTAAGATAATCAAAGAAAGTCTTGGAGTAGATGTTAAAGGCAAAACTCTATCCTACCAAAAGCCGTATCCTATGTCTTTTGATACGGTTACATATCCTGCTGGTTTTAGATTGCCTGAATTTGTGAAGTTTAATGGAGATGATAGTAAAAGCACTTTCAAGCATATCAGTCAATATCTTGCACAATTAGGAGAAGTTAGTTCTATAAACGAATTGAAAGTTCATTTGTTTTCTTTATCTTTAACCGGAACAGCTTTATCTTGGTTTAGTTCTTTGGCTCCTAACTCTATTACTTTATGGGAACAATTAGAGCAAAAGTTTCACGATCACTTTTTTTTCTGGAAGTTATGAGCTTAAATTGTCCCATTTAACATCGGTTAACCAAATGCGCGATGAATCTGTCAATGATTACATTAGAAGATTTCGTGATACAAAAAACCGATGCTTTAATGTGAATCTTGCCGAAAAGGATCTAGCGGATTTGGTTTTTACTGACTTGAGATCTCACATTAAAGAAAAATTAAAGGGCAATGACTTTTTTGCGGTAAATCAAGTGCATCAAAGAGCTTTGGCTGCGGAAAGCCGAAGCAAAGAATTGCAAGAAAGTCATAGACATCATCGTCCAAATACTCATGCTCTTGAGTATCATTCAGATTCTTCGGATGATGAGTCTAAAGATGTTTACGCTGCTGAATTTGTGTGGTCGCCCAATGATAAACCAAGTACTTGTGCTTCTTTAAAGCCAATTTCTAAAAATCGGCATGATGAGGTTAAGTATACTTTTGATGTGTCAAAGTGTGATAGAATCTTTGATGAGTTAGCAAGACTTGGAAAGATTAAGTTCTCTCACACAATTCCGCCGGTAGATGAGTTGAAAAAACATGCTTATTGTAAATTACATAATACTTTTTCTCATGCTACTAATGATTGCAATGATTTTTTGTAGACAAATACAATCGACCATAAATGAAAGACGATTAGTCATATCTGCAATGCAAGTTGATCAGAATCTTTTTCCAATGCATGCACATTTGCTTGAATTGAAGAATTCCAAGGTTTTAATTCGGCTGAGTCAAGCCGGATCAACTAAAGGGAATAATGTGATCATTGGAGAAGAAAGATATGAGAAAAAGGTGCTGCAGAGCAAGACTCCTCGAGTTTCAACAAAGACATCAACACTCGGGGGGGGGCAACGCAAAGAAAAGAAGACCGGCAGCAATCTGACCGGTCAGACCGGTACGTCGAGCGGTCTGACCGGTCCCCAGGGCGGTCTAACCGGTTCCCAGACCGGTCTGATCGGTGCGTCCAATAATTCTGGAAATTCCTCCACGGTTGGAGCTAGAACAAGGCCGAGCTTCAAAGAGCTCCAAATATGAGAAGGAGGGAGCCGTTCAGAGACAGATGGAAAGACCAGATGAAGCCAAAGTCGCCAAATCAACATCAACATCTAATGAGCAATTGGATTCTCGCCTATGTCAAGGTAATTGTGTTGTTACGCCACATTCTGAGCCGATTGCTTCATGATTCTGGTCATATCCTTGTTATTATACACTTTTGGATTATAGTAGGACGTATATGCGACCATATTATATTCAATATTTTTCAATATATCCAAATTGTATTCCACCAAGACCGATTAGCAACAATCTGGTCGAAAAAGACCCTAATTGCAGCAAGGAAGGTGAAAAGAATGTGAAGAAAGATTCAAAGTACTTACAACCGAGGTAGTGTCCCTCCGGCTTATCTCACACTCAAAAGCGAAGGTTGCAACGTTTACGTAATCAAGAGAAGATGGAGCAACAAGTGGAGGTCCAGCCAACAAAGACAATAGCCATGAAGAAGGTTTGTAGGCCAAAGCAAATTGTTTCATCAACTTGAAGAAAAGCAAGACATGATCGATAATTTTTATCGCCCTTAGCACAAAAAATAGCCGATGCATTAGTAATCATCGCCCTTAGACAATTTTAGTCCAGAAGAGTGTTCTTTGGCATGCAAGCTTTGCCAAAAAACAGGGGGGCATATGTTGACGACAAAAATTGTCACAGCTGATGGAACCGGTCAGACCTCTTTCCTAAACTGATCATACCGGTCTGGTCATCTTTTTCAAAATGTAAAATGGACTTCACCATTGGATAGCTCTCGTCGAGTAGATCAAAATTCATATATAGAACGTCCAATTTAAAGTCCGGATGAGGGAGATATGGCTTCGGAAAGATCTGCTCCCTGTACAGACCGGTTCGTAGGGGCGGTCAGACCGGTTTCGGTCCGTAGAATCCGTGTAAAAGTTGTATTTTGACACGAGATTTGATAGGGTTTCGACCCTATTCGGGGCAAGACCTCCCACTCTATAAATATAAAGGGTTGCGGCCGATTGAGGATATCCAATCGATCAAAATACAAAATAAATCTACTATTTCATTACTTTTACTTTTATCTCTCAACCCTAACTCTTCCAACCCTATTATCTTCTGTTCTTCATTCGTCTCCGCGACGTCTGAAGGCGTTCTAGGTGGCCTGCCGATTCTAGAACAACCCTACGTGCGCCTACCCTAACGGGGTCTCTCCCAAGCTAGCGTTCGTCGGATTTCGCCGCTTCATCCCGGCGACCAGTCTGACCGGTCCATCTAACCGTCCTACGCAGGAGGCGCTACATCGAGCTCCTCTTCGCACCGCACTGACTGTGCGCACTCTTGTGTTGGCCCCGGACAGGCGCCAACACAGGGTCGTACAGCTCCGCAACAGGAGCAGGGGAGCGCCATGCGCGGCCAGCTGCAGCCTCCTGCCCCGCTGGTCCGGATTCAGGGAGGCAGCCAGTCAGGGCCTGCTGCCCCGGCCGTCGTCTCTACTGTCGCGGAGGACACGGTCAGCGTCTGGTGTAATGGCCTGCAGGTCCCTGGGCAGTCGGTCTTGTCTTCGTCTCTAGAGTACTAGAGACGAGAAGGAAATGCAGGAACCGGAGCTGACCCTGATGCTGCAATGTATAGGCAGGGTGGGTTACCGCAGATACAGAATTTTACAGAATGTTAATACCGTAGCATTCAGCAGCAGTTGCAGAAGCCCTAGCGGCTGCCAAGTCAAAGCCTCTCTCCCGCCCCCCCTGTAAACAACACCGGCGAGCGCGGCGATCATGTGGCCGTGAGCTCGCCAAAGCAGCAACACGGCCATTAACATTTAACAATCACGGACGCGTCTGATGTGCTCTGCTTCTCCTCTTTAAAAACGGAAAAATATGTACTCTGCTTCTCCCGGTTGTTGGCTTAAGCCAGGAAGATTCCGCGCCCTTTTTGCGCGGATCCCCGTGCATTCGCTCCGAAAAGTTTGGCCACCACGGCGACACCATCGCTCCGCCTCCGCGGTTGGTCCCCGGCGACGACTCGGACCGGCCGGCCATGTTGCTCGCTCGCGCTCACACGCCGCGCGCGGACTCCGGGCGACATGGATTGTGTGCCCACGTGGCCGCCTTTTCGCGCCAAACCCAATGGCCGTTTTTCTACGTGAACCTGCCCGTTCCACTCAACGTTCACATGCAGCAATGCAGGGCGTTGAAGTTGACCGAGTGGGGAGAGTTGGGGTGCTTGACTGACTGCTTGTGCTGATCCGCTTGGACGTCCCGGGCTGGGCTCGCCGGCGATGTCCACCACGGCCGCACATGGGGCAGTGAGTGGATCGCGCACAGCCGCCGCAGACCGCACGCTTTGACAGAAAATGTCCCGTTCCGGCGTGCTCATCAGTTCCCCAGGGTTTTTTTTTCGCGGCCGCCGCCGGCCGGCGAGCAAAGATCTCGAGCATATCAGGCTATCAGCTGCCCCGGGCAGTTGTTTAATCACGAGGGTGGGCGCGGTAGGATAACGATCGAGCCCGGGGATTGCGCTCCGCGCTCGCGGCTCGCTTGTCAGGATCGCCGCCGTGGCCTCGGAGGAGATCGCGATAGCCCACGACGTGTTGTGGACTTGTGGTCGTATAACAATCGGGCTCGATTCGTGCTTGCCAATTTCATGGCTGTAAAAGGAACCTGGTATTTTTGTGGGCAGTGTACGTGCATGTGCTGAGCTAAGGCCCCGTTTGGGAGGGCTCCAGCCGGCTCCGGACATGGCACTGTAGCATTACTTTAGCACAGAGCCGGCGGAGCCCCCCATCTGACTTTGGGGGGCTTCAGTGAACAGTATGTGTGTCAGTGAGAGAAGGTAGACGGAGCCGCTTCGGTGCACAGTAGCGCTACAGTAGATTTGGAAGTAGAACCGGAGCCAGCCGGAGCGCTCCCAAACAGGGCCTAACGCTACAAATATGGGCCGATCGGGCCGGAAATCCAATCGCGCCATCGCACGCTACTTGTGCTGTTAGCAATCGATCCGACAAGCTGTCACCAGGCCTTTCCCCCGTGAGCCTTCCCCTTCCCTTGTTAGCAACATCACAAGGTAATATTATAAGGTATTATTAACATTCATGATTGCAAACATCACAAGCTAATATTTTCAGGGTGTTCAACTTGTTAGCAACATCACAAGATAATATTAACATTCATGATTGCAAACTTATATAAGCCAGCAATTATTTTTTTCTAGCATTATTTTTTTCTCACCATACAATTTGTGCTTTATAAGTCATATAGTTTTTTTAGTTCAAAACTTGTCATACAACTTTTTAAGTATGTACGATGACATAAATTATATACACAAGGTTTCAGACAACTCGCATCAAAAGTTGCGTATCACAAGTTATGCATCATAAGTTCCACAAGTCATGAATCATAAGTCCCGCATCACAAGTTGTGCATCATAAGCTCGCATCATAAGTTGTGCATCATAAGTTGCGTATCACAAGTTATGCATCATAAGTATACAATTTAGAAACAAGTTATGCAGGCATAAGTTATGAAAGCATGGCATCAAGCTCAGGTTCACGTCATAAAAATTATATGTAAAAGTTGTATGTATCGTAAAATTATGATACAAATTTATCTCTAGAAGACGTGTGTAAAAGTTATACGTAAAAGTTGTATTAAGACATTATAATTTTTAGAAAAAATAATATGGACAAAAAATCTTTCCAAAAAAGGAAATAACGCTGCTGTCTGAAATCGCACGCTGCCAACCTCCTAGCGCGCGTGCGCGCTAATTAGCTTGACCCCGTTTGGGAGGGCTCCCTGAGAGAGTGGACCCGGAGCTGCAGCAGCGCCACGTTTTCTGGTTCCTTCTGTGCCTGGCTGCCCTCGAAAAGGGCTCCGGTTCTCCTAAAAGCACCAGCAGGAACAGGAGAGCCGCAAATGGAGCAGGGCGTTTGGTACGGCTCCTGCAAGAGCTGCTGGCAGAGCCGAAGCTGACACCACACCAAATGGGCGCATAGTCGGGTCGTACCAAGTATCTGGAGGAGCAAACTACTCGACTTGCCTTTGCAGCTGCTCAACTTGCCTCTGCAGCTGCTCGAAACAGGGTCAAAAGTCTAATTGATTCAAGCAACTCGTGGCTCTGAAATTTTCTGCGAAACTTAGAAGAAAAACTCAAAAAAGTGAGAGAAAGCATACATGTAGACGGGAGAGTGCAGTGAGGCAGAGCTACTAGGGATCAGGGTACATCTAGCTAAGGCATTATCTCCCGTAAGGGGAGCAAGAATCAGAAGCGGATCGTAGTTAAGCCAACCAACATGCAGCCGCGAAATGCAGAGGAAAACCATAACTTAATCGGCTCCCGGGTCAATGCAAAGCCACTCCAAACAACGCGAACGATCATCGAGCATGTGGTCACGGGATCGCCACCGCTGATCCTTTCCATTAACAATCATCATCAACCCATCTGATTGATCCCCGGTGTCTGTCTCAGCTAATCCACGAAGATTCCGCAGCTTTTTGCAGGGGATCCCAGCGCAGCAGCATTAACTCCGGAAAGTTTCCCGGCGACGGCGACGCCACTTTGCGCCGCCGACGCGCAGTGGTTGGTCGTCTCCTCGTCGGTCCACACGGGACACGGCCCCCCTCGCACGCGTGCGCGCTCGAGAATCCCGGCGCTCGCCGTGAGCACGGAGCGAGCAGGATAGGAGAGGCACGGGCCGGGGTGGCTCGCCGGGGGACGCGAGCCACGGCAAGTGGCCGCAGATGAGTGGGGGCGGCGAGCATCGTTGGCGGCGCGCACGTACGGGGTCTCTCAGCTCGGCCGGCGAGTGAGGATGTGAGATCGTGCGTGGCGCGGGGGCGGGACAGCCGGACAGGGATTGCGCGGCCATGTGGCCGGGCCTCCACCTTTCCACGCCAGAGGAGAGCAGATACAGTGGCAGCTTTTTTCCTTAAAAAAATGATATGCATGTGTGCTTCCTATAGATAAATGAGATAAATACTCGCCGGTTGGCTAGCTTGCCAATTGGACGATGCATGATTTGATACGGCGAGGCGGAGAGCAGGAGCGGGATCGCAAGTGGCTCGTGTTCTTTGCTACTCCTACTACATCAGAGTCCACCATGGCCGGGGCACATGGGAGAAGCTGGGCTTGACAAACAAGCACTTTTCGGGCGGGGGCTCTGCCGCTCTGGGGCCGCGCGCGTGCCGTGCGTGCTCAGTTGTGGAATGGGTTTTCAGGGGGTTTCCCGGTGCCAGATCAGGGCCGTGTCGGCCTTGGCCTATTGTCAACAGAGGAGGGATCACATCAGTGTGTGATGCGATAACGATAGGGTTTCTAGTGTTTAATCAATCATGGTCTTGGTTTGTTTGCGAAAGGGTTTCTAGTGTTTAATCAATCATGGCCTTGGTTTGTTTGCGATAGGAAGTATGGCAAATTTTAACTAATAATTAGGAGTACTAAATAAAGATAATTTATAAAACTAACTCCACAATTTTGCTATACTTCGCGAGACGAATCTAATGAGGCTTTTGACTGCACGATTAGAGGTTAGTTACTATAGTATTACTGTATCCAATCATCGATTAATTAACGTCATTAGATTCGTCGCGAAAAGTTACACCCATCTGTGAAAATGTTTTGCAAATAAATTTCGTTTAGTACACCATGCATGAAAGATTCTCTTTTGTGATATGTGTGATAGGAGTGATCCAAACGGGGCCATGATTCTCCTTCTCCGTGTCGTGTCGTGCGTTCTAGCATCGGCAAGGGGTGTAGCGGCGGAGGCGTTTGGCTTGCAGGTTTCACAAATAGACTTCATTTAATACTCCATGCGAATATTCGTCTTTTTATGTAGTTTTAATTTGACGTCTAACCAAATCCCATGTCCCGCCAACTCGACATCGGGGTGGTTGCCCCTGGCCGCCATATGTGTGTCCGTGTGCGTGTCTCACTACAGATTTCTGGGCACGAGTTTGGAGTCGCCATTTGGAGTCTGCACCCCTTTTTTTTTTTTGGTGGCAGGCTCCACTTTCTCAACGCCATTTGGTGGCAGGCTGAGGCAGAGATGGAAGGGGTTGGGCTACGATGCTGGACAAAAGGAGGAGGAGAAGCCCAAAGGGCCCGTGCCTGCCAATCAGCAGGATTAGCCCAGCCAGCCTCGCGCCCAACCTAAGGCCCATCCACCAAGCCGCGCGATGCTCATGGACTTCCTTTGCGTCCAGGAAAATACGGCTCCGTAGTATTCTAAAAAAATACTAGTATTTCAGTTGCAGACTGCCTGCCTGGTACTCCGGCCAGCGTACGCGACGGCTGTTCTCGACTCCGTTCTGAAGCACGCGTTCGGACAGCGAAGCCTACCTTCCTTGTCGCCGGGCCCCGGGCGTCGCGGCGGGGTCGTCGTCCGAGGCGCCGCCGCCGACGGAGCCGCTGGTGGTGGTGCGGCCGCGGTTCGCGCGCGTTCAGCAGAGCCACGTGAAACAGGTTTTCGCTACTTGGGTGGAATACGTGGAGCACGCGAGGGAGGGATACACGGGGCCGGGGGCCGGGGGCCGCTGCTTGTAACACCCCAGGTGTTAATCACATAAAATTAAATATTAATCATGGTCATTAGTTTTAAAACCACGCGACAAAATCACTAAACCAAAATTTGTTCTGGTTAGTTTGGGCTGGACCGGTCTGACCGGTCGGAACAACCGGTCTAACCGGTCAAACCTGTATGACATGTATGACCCACAAATATTATAACCACTCTATTTCTCTCTACCTCGACAGCTCACCCTCACTCTCTCCCTCAAGTGCTCTTCCTCTCCCTAGAGCCCTAAACCCCAAATCCTCCACCCCAACTTGAGCTCAAGGCCAAGAAGGCTTCAAGATAGTGAGGAGCACCTTCTTCTCCACATGTTCCTCCCCGGGAAGCATTGGGTTTCAAGTTCTTCACGCGGGGAAAAGCTCGTTCAAGGTATATACACTTGTGTCGGATGATCTCTTTCCTAGGGGGTTCTAGGTGTTTTCCTCTGGTCAAAAGCAGTCCCATATGCCCCTGAACTAGTTCCTAGAAAGGGTTTGAAGTTGGTGGGCGATTTTCGCCGCGCCAAGAAATTCTAGGTTTTGGTCTGGGTCGGACCGGTCTGACCTGTCGGAGTGACCGGTCTGACCGGTATGGGGCACCGGTTTGACCGGTAGGGGTCCGGACAGTCCGGCCAGTCCGGCCATTTGTCCGGATACTCCGGATTTGTAGTAGTTTAGACACTTTGGGTTTAAGTTCGGATTCTCCGGGCTTGGCGGTCCGGATACTCCGAGAATACGTCCGGATAATCCGGATTTAGGGTTTAGAGTCTCATCCAGTCACGACCGGTCTGACCGGTTTTGTAGACCGGTCTGACCGGTATTAGCAGAACAGAGTAGTGATCGGTAGGAGTAAGTTAGTGTAAATCCTTAGCGTTTGTTTCCCATTTGTTGGTTACTTGTAATTGTAAAATCATATTTGCATTCCCTTATGTTATGTGCATAAATGTAGTACTTGTAGCGAGAACGTTGTCTGCGAATAGATCGTGAAGCCCAGGATCGGAGCAGAAAGACCGAGAAGGAATTCGTGAAGACCCGGCCCAATGGTCGGAAGGGCCCAAGGCCTTGTTAATATTAACACTAACTTAGAGTTACCCTCAGGCAAGCCCCAGTGCACATCCTATTATTTTAAATTATGACATCTATATATGTATCTATTACTTGTGTGTCGTGGCTCTAGGAGGAGGGACACAGCCGGGTGGCGTAGAGCACCCGCCTAATCCCTGAGGGTGGTTACTTGGGGAGTGCAAGCAATATCTCATATCTACTTATCAAGCAAGAACACACGACAATTTAGAGTGGTTCGGGCCGCAGGAGTGTAATACCCTACGTCCACTGAGAGTTCTATTGCTCTTGTGTCTATGGATGAGTCTATCCTCTGCCTCCAGTCCCTTTTTGGACCTGAGTCATTTTCTAACGGGCGTCTCCCTTTTATAGAGCAAGGGGGACGCGTACACAGGTGTTGGACCCCGACAGGTGAGCCCAACGAGGATGCATAGTTACCACGAAAAAGATATTAACAGTGCTTTGCGAATCTCTTCCCAGATATGCTTTATCGCCCCGTAGAGTCTCTGACTGAGGGGGGGTCTTCACTTGTCCCATCGGCGAGGTGCCCGTTGAGGCGGCGTAGCTTACGGCGTAGACTGTTGGGTCTACCGCGTAGGCGTTATGGTACTCTGTCGCCGAGTTGTCGTGTCTAACCGGCGTAGCAGACTGACGTGCGTGGCGTGAGTGGCGCCAGCGGCTGTACTGTGCACCTTGGTAACGCGCGACCACCAGTACAGCCTGGCAAAAGTCTCCTCGGGCTCCGCTGTGGCAGAGCGCACTTAACGTCTCCCGCATTGAATGTGGTAGGTGGGCAAGTCTTCCCGAGGAAGTTTTGGCAGCCGCGCGCGTACCTGCGCCTACGGACACGTGGTGGTTCCGGACCCCCCAGGCGGGGTGTCTGTTTCCTCCCTGCTGAGAGGTTCGTATAGTATATGGGGGTCCGGGATCCCGTGGGAGGTCCGGGACCCCCGGCTGTTTTGGCTGACTGCTCCCTTCTCCGGGACACGTGGTGACACCGAACCCGTCCCCGGGCAGGATGCGGGTCCGGGACCGTTGGTCCGGTGAGATGGAGTCGGACCCCAGGGGTCTGGCTGCTTAGCTCCTTTGGGCGTAGTTACGGATAACTACACGAGTTTTGATACAGCAAGAGGGGGTACCCTAGTCCAGAGGTACCCAAGGCCTTGTTAATATTAACACTAACTTAGTGTTACCATCAGGCAAGCCCCGGTGCACATCCTATTATTTTAAATTATGACATCTATATATGTATCTATTACTTGTGCATTATATTTAGGAGTTGTTTGGACCCTAGTTGCATGATCCCTAGATTTTCTTGAGTTATACTAGCATGTATAGGACGATAGAAATGCTATGCTTAATAAGTTCACGATAGAAGTCGAGTGACTTCTTGTCACTCGCGAGATATAGGATATTTAGAAGTCGAGTAATTTCCGGTTACTCGCGAGATATAAGTTATCTATATTTATATTACAGTCTCTGAGTTATTGAATGTGATATGGAAATGTGAGACCGGACGGGGGGTGATGATGATGTATAGGTATGACAGCAGGACCGGGTTCCTGGTTGTCTTAGCCCCGTCTGAGTCGGTTAAGGACAGGTCGTTGTCGGCAGTGCTGATCGGGGATTGAATTGTACTAACCACATGCCGGAAGTAGGAGGTAGTCGAAACCAGTAAGCCGAGTACTACTTTGTTTCGAAAGTACAGAACTTCTACCCACCCCTTAGGGCGAGTCGAGTGGCCGCGGAGAATTGGGATGCATATGTTTACTTTTGGTGGTCTCTCGTACGGCTCGGCTGACTATATGCAGGTGGGGCGGTTCTGTAGTTCGAGACGGGGAGGGGAAGGGTTGGTGCGTGTGGTCCGACGGGGCATACGCGTGCCGTGTTGGTTAGGTCTACCTTGCAAGGTTAAATCGAATCGATTCGCCGTGTCTCGCGGATATGAGGGCCTTGATCTCTTTGCTGCATCGTAGCAAAATGTTAGAATGTAAGTTATATATATATATATATACACTTCAATAATTGTACTGGCTACAGTAGAACTCACTGTTGATTTTACTGTTTATTCCTTTTGCCTTGTCCACTTCCTTCACGTGATATTCTCTGGATATATTCGAGAATATATTCGGTGTATAGTCTTCCACGCCCGAATGATTGATGTCGCAGACATCAAGCAAACACTCTGGCATGCTTATCCTTATCCCACGGCGAAATTGTTGATAACACCTTATCAACATTCTAGAAACATTAATATTAATCTTGCTGATATTCTTCTTGTAATATTTCTTCCACTTCAGTATCAGCATCTTCTGGCTGCCATATTTCATACCATGCCAACAATTCTCGATATTCTTTTCTTAGTTCACATTCTGCACCATAATTAGGCTTTATCAGTCTTCCCACTTCTCTCTGTATGATACTATTTTTGCCATAATATTCTCGTAGGAATATTTTTATTATCTTATTTTGATACATCATATAGTATTCAGGATCAAAATTTGTATTTCCTTCTATTTCTCTTGCTTCAGTAAATATCCTCCACTTGTCATGATTTGCATTATTGGCGAATAACTTTTCATAATTCTGCCATATATCAGAAGACCAAGTAGTAGGAAATTTATATGATCCTTTTGTAATATAAATATCATGGCTTGCTGGTCTTATAGGTTGTGTAAATTTTGGTGGATTAGAGCAGAATCTTATTCTATATCTTCCTTGGACACAAGCTAATTTTTTAGCTGCTTCTTTAATAGCAATTCCAAGGTCTGATTGACATATTTCTCCAAATGTTCCATATATATCATGAGCTAAACCATGGTCTATAATAGTCTGTAAAGAGCTATCATTACCATTATTTCTTTGTATACTTCTGAAATATTTTAGATTTATGTCAGCCTTGAATATTATAAATTTATGTCGAGGGTTGACAATTAATTTATCATCAATATGGAGTAAAGAAAAGATATTTGCTTTGGCAATTATTCCTAGTTGCCTTTCTTTTCCTTGATATAATTTTATAAAATAATTTTGTATATCAAGAAAGGTTTTGTATTGTCTTTCAGCATATTTGCTCCATATTAGATCTATGATATCCTGCGTGAAACATGACAGGACTTGCTCAGTCTTAAAACTTATTCTAGGTACTAAAAACTCTTGTGGAGTATTGCCTAAATATTTATTTTCCTTCTTGTCTTTCTCTAAACAAACTTCTTCTACTAATTCTAACTTATTTTCCACTTTCTCATTATTTTTCTGTTCTAGACATGCCATACAGGCTTGTCTTAAACAAAGACTACATGTTGCTCTTTCTCCTGGGTCTTGATAATATATGCAATATACACATTTTATGCTAGACTTATCTTCCTTATAATCATATTCATGATTACAAATTACTTGATCCATCATTTCTATTTTTAACCCAGTTAATTCATCAATTAAATCTAATTCTTCCTCACTTGTTTCATTTTCTTCATCATATTCTACTTCATCTGTCTCTATTATAGAATATATTGACTCATCGTCCATTATATCATCATCACAAACTAAGATATTCTCATTCACACTATCTATTATTAACACCTTTTCTTGTTCTTCTTGCTTACTAGAATACCTTTTCTTATCTTTATTAGGGCAAGTTTTACTTAAATGATCTGGTGAGTTACATATAAAACATCTACATGTGCTATCATAATTCTTTCTAGGATTATATCTTCGTACATTTCTTTTATGAAGGAAAGGAGCTCTATTATCTGATCTCCTCAGAAAATATCTCTTCTTTGTTTTTACATTTCCCTTCTTGTAATTCTTTGGATACCTTTTATTTCTAGATCTCTCTTCTCCATATGTCAATGGTATTTGAACTATCTTGTTACAAAAATTATAATCTGATTGTTTCATTGACCTTTGGGCTTGTATATTTGTGCATATCTTTCTAAGCTGCTTAAAAACAAATGTTATAGCTTGAGAAATATTATATTCTTTGCATTCCTTTTTATATTCTTCGAATATCATGGACCCTAAAGGGTCTGGCAACTTATTAAAGTATCTCTCTACTATTCTTTTATTATATCCTTGCTTAGCAGTTGTAGCATTATACAAGTAGTGCTGAGAGAATTCCTTTATTCCTTTCCAGTTTGTTAAGGTTAGCTTTTCTATTTCTTTTAATCTTTCATTCTGCAGGGTAGTATATCCTAATTCAGGATCTTCTCCTATAACAATGCTTGAAATAATATTTGCAAAATTATATGGATTACTACCGGCTCTTTTTAACTCTTCATAATAATTAGGAAATGCTTCTATCCATTGTTCCCATAAAACCTTAGCTGATTCTCCTAAAAATGTTTCTAAATATGTAAGCATATCTTCTACTCTATTTCCAATATTATGCTGATTTTGTATGTATTTTTGCACTATCAATCCTTTCCATATACTGATTATATTCGGCCAATCTATAGGGTCATGTGCTGCTAAATTTAATATAGCACCATCACTTCTATAATTTTGAAATTGAACTGTCTTTTCAAATTGTCTTCTTTTTGAACCCATATATTTATATTGTCCAGGTATATAGCTATATGCAGGTTCTTCCTTTTCTGGTGGCCAAGTTCCTGACATTCTAGAATGTCTTTCTTTTTCCTCTTCAGTTTTTATTTCTGGACCTCGTCTTCTTTTAGATGAACTAGCGTCAAGATCCATTGCTTCTATAGCATTATTTTTGTCTTGTAAAGACATATGTATTTCTAAATCTTCGCTATATGACTCATTTATATCTTCATCCTTTTCCTCATAACTTTCTAATAAATACTTATTATTAATCTCCCACTGTTCATCTTCACTAATAATATCCTCTTCTGTATTGTCTATCTTTACTTCAGTTTCCTTTTGCAACTTTAATTCTTTATTATCTATCATAACATAACCTTTATGAGTGTCTAGATCACTTTTGGCTTTATAACTCTGCACATCTTTTGGGATTGACTCATCTTTCCACTTCTTTATAACAACTGATGCTTTATATTTCTTATCATTTAGTTCTCTTTCTTTTTTAATTTTGTTAAGCCTATAAATTTCTCGTCTAAAGTAAATTTCCTTTTCTCTTATAGCAGTCCACTCACATAACATAGAAGTATTATATTCATCAGGAATTTTACTTAGCTTTTGCTCATAATGTTTTATTTCATTATCAATGTCTAATTTTTCCATAAATTCACATACACTATGTCTTCTATTTTCTTCTACATTTGATTCGGAACTAGATGCTTCTAAATCATCCAGACTTTTTTCTTTACAATCTACAAACCTAATACAAGTTTGCCCCTTTCTATTTTCATAGCTTATGTAATCTTCAGGCTGTTTTAAAGTCTTTGATTCTATTAAAGCAGCAATATTCCATTCTTCTCCTGCTCTTTCTTCAGAGCTGATTTTAAGAGGACTCCTAAAATTTATTCCTTTGGATTGCATACTTTCTATTACATTATTCACATTTACTTTATATCGGGTTCCACTTCTATTGGTTAATCTTCCAATGAATTCTATGCTTACTAATAAATTGGTACCTTTAAAGTCTTCATAACCTTTGGTCTGAAAAGCAAATACCATTTTGTCTATAAATTCTTTTATTGGCATTATTAAATCTGGAGCTATATATGTTATTAGCATATTTTCATTCATGTCTCCTTCTAAAAATCCTAATGATGCCTTGTGTACTGATTCCCATCTTTTATCTAATAGAGTGATTAAAACTTTTGTTCCTAATTTCTTCCTTGTCATTCCTTTAATTCCTATAATATACATCCCTTGATGTATGTATTTATATCCAGTATATTTCAATCTTTTCTCAATTTGCTTACTGACAATTCTTAACTGAACAGGTTCTGTTAAAACACTTAATTCAACTTCTCTAGATATTCTATATAATCCACTTTTATACTCAAACCAACCCATTTGATATAATTGCTGAGGTTTTATTTTCCTTAAAGTGTCCTTCTGGTATCTTTCAAGATCACTTTCTACGTCTATCATATCTTCTAAAGTTTCAACTTCATCACTTCCTCCTTTTAATTTATCCATTAGGCTTAAAGGCCTAGTATCTTTTTGCACTATCTGGAGACACTGGTCTCCTCTAGTGAGGCTGTCAGATACTTCCATTTATCCGAATTTAATGACCTAGTAACCTCTAATATTCCAGATGATGACAACACAATTTCTTTACTATGCTCAGCAATATTAGTACTTTCTAGTTTATTGAATAAATAAGATATATCCCTTTTAATATAATCACTGTTTTGACTAATCTTTCCCAGAAGTATTTTACTTTCTTCCAAAGATTGCAAAGCTAATTCTAATTTTTTATTTGCTACCAAATATTGCTCTTCTAGATGCTTATGTTCTTTCTGTAATTTTTCAAATTTTAATTCTAAATCGTCTTGTCTTTTACCCCAAGTTATATAAAAGTTATGAATTAAATCAACTATTAAATTTATCTGACCGTGAGAGGTATGCCAAGTATGTTCTTCAGAACTATTTATTCTGCACCTAATATTTATATTTTCTTTAGTACTAACAGACTTTCCGGTATTGACTTCCAAATTCAAGTAATGTAGCTTTTCAATTTTGACAAAGTATTGAAATTCCCTTAAATTCAAATTTTAATAACCACGGCTCTGATACCAGTAAGAAACAAAAGCAAGGGAACTCAAACTTCAAACGAAAATTCAAACCAAAAATTAAAAATCACGAGTTACTATTCACGACACTATTCAAATTCAGCAGTTACTATTCAAATTCGTGGCACTATTCAAAATATCAGGCACTATTCAAAATATCAGGTACTATTCAAATTCGGAATATGAATAGCGCACGAGCACTCACCAGAGAGTGGCTCAGGCACCCAAACTTCTTACTATTCTAGGCACTAACTATTGGATGAAAGCGACTTGCGTGTGTGCGTGATTGTTATGAGGCTATTTAGCAGAGTAATAATTCACAGCTAATATTCAACCACTGACTATTGGTCGATAGCGACCTCTTATGCGCTATGCAGAGCACTTCTTGCAAATTATATGGTACTTAATTATGATGAGTGGATGCAGTATGATGCTATTCAACGATAGCGACTTCTTGTGGATGGTGGACGAGTGCGTGATTATTTGCGCGTGATTAGTGAATATGCGTGCTTCTCAGGATCTTGGCAGGTTGGCGAAACCAAAATTTCAGCCGGTGGAGTGTCTTATGCTTGTGTAAATCCTACTCGGTACTCACCGCATGCATCGCTAGCTTGCTTCAGAACCAGGCCTACCCGGTCTTCTCCCGAACTATATATATATATATATATATATATAAAACCTTGAACACATTGAGTTGTTTGGATTGCACCACCATATTTGCTATAGTTGATTCATGCAAATATTAGATTAGTGTTAATTCATATATAATCTGTGGTTAAAATAATGAAAGTAAGGAATTACTATAGTTGCTTTTCTGCAAAATAACCACCAGCCAAATGCCTTGCATGTCTAGATATGTGGGCTAAGTTATACCCACTGATCGGGTAAGTCTTGCTGAGTATTAGTTGCTCAGGATTTGTTGTTTACCCTATTTCAGGTTTAGGAGCTAACTAGGTTTCACATCGGTGGGCTCGATGTGGCGCCTTATCTTCACGTCTCGATAGTCCTCGACTTATTTTATTTGTTTTATTTATTTTCTAGTAAAAATACTCTGTAAATTAGTTTCTTTCCCGCTGCTATCTTTTCTTTTGTATATTTTAAATTTACAGCTGTTTTGTAAAAGTCTTAATTTTATTTACTATTTTTGTAAGATTGTATCATGCTGGTACCTTCTGCGCTTGTCTTCGTGCGAGACTTCTGGTGTATTTAGATCGGCCTGTGGGTTAGAAACAGCATGTCAAGTTACACTTAATTAAACTAATGTGTCAAATAATGACGGTTACGTTTAATTAAGTGTTTTAATTGGGCGGGTCTGTCACACTGCTGGTGAGTATAGCAGCCGGCGTGCGGTTGACAAGAGAGAATAGCGCGCCGCGCCGGCCACCGTCTGCCGGCCGGCGCGATCGGGTCGGTCATGTGGACGTCGCAGTCCCGGCACGCGGCCTGCGGGGTGACGTCTCGTCTCGTCTCTCTCGCTTCCCTCCCTCCCCCTCCCTCGGGGTCAGCAAAGCGACCGCGAAGCGAGATTTCCGCGCGCGGCCGTCCCGACCCGTCCCGTCCCGGCCGGCGCCGCGCGGCTTTGGGGACGGAGAGGCGTGGCGTGGTTGGAAGGGACGGATCGGTGGGAGTGATGGGCGGGCGGGCGGCAGCGAGCGGGGCGACAGACAGACCGGCCGGCGAGGGCGGCGCCGGCGCGGGTGGTGTCTGCGGCCGGCCTGCGGGTTCAGCGACGCCCAGGTGGAGCGGCTGCGTGCGTTACGGTCGGTGGCCGCACCGCACGCGTACCCGGTCGCACAGTACAGTACAGTCAGTCCAGCTCGCTGCACGTTGCGGCCGTACTCCCTACTAGTACTCTGGCACGTTGCGGCCGTGCTGTCTGTTCAGCTGCGTTCGTTTGCATTGGTCAGCTCGGATACTCTCGGCACGATCATTCTCTGACGCGCGTGCTTTCCTTGGTTCTGACCACCACTGCCGCTCCTGCCGTACATAGCCTTGGGAACATGCATAAACTGCACACACACGTCCTGATCCTGGCCAAGCCGGTCACCCTCCATCGACGTTCGAGGGGACGGAGCAAGGATACGGAAAAGGAACAAGGAGCACTGTTCCTCCTCCGACCGTACGTGCCGGCACAGCATGCGTCGCCGAGGCGTGATCCGTAAACAGTACCGACTGCCAACAATTCGCGCGTACTACCGGTCATCGTTCCGCGAGAGAGAGAGTCTCGGTCATCATCGTTCTTTCTCTTTTGGCAACGTAAATTCAATGAAAATCTAAAAAAAATCAAAGAAAAAAAAACTCGCACTGGTTTCTCGTAATAAGGCGCACAAACTTTGGGGTTTCAGCTGCCGGAGAACAGAGAGGGAGCGGCGGGGTCGATTAGAAAGGAGGGAGAGGAGCGGCGAGCAACCGGTTGATCGGAAAGACCATCGCCCGGCTACCTAGCGAGTCCTCGTCGCCTTCTCAAACCGGCGGTCAGAGAAGGGTAGGGCCGTCGTCTGAATGTTTTGAATTGTTGACCTCGGTCAAGATCTAATTGGGCCGAAATGCCTAATTCTAATCCAATATTAATCCCTGTTAGTTGCCTTTGATTGGGAGGCAAACCCAGCCCATTTAAAGGCCCGGCCCCAAGCCTACAACACTATATAACCAAAGGAAGACCTCTGGTTTTCCCTAAGCGCGATTACTCGCGAATTAAGCCGTCGAGGTTAGCATATCCCTAAGCTAACCGATCTCTAAGGTACTTGATGGTTTGGAAGCACGGTGTCCTCGATCTCGATCAGCATCGACATCCACCCCGTTCTACTACTTCTACATCAACCCAACTGCTGCGACTACAAAGGCGTTCATGGATCCAAAAGGTTCTGGTCAGTATTAATCTATGTTTTCCGCATTAAGACTAATTAGTGATCATAATTAGACTAAGCTAAGATCCTGTTTTATGGTTAATTAGTTCTAACACTGAAAACATTTTGCCAAGCCTGGCACGGCGCCTTTCCTGCTCCAACCAACGCAGCAGCCAGCAGGTTTCACACGCGTGCCCCCGAGTCGGTAGCAGCCGACAACTTATTTGGGTACCATCTCCCCATCTCGGAATGTCAAAAGCGGCACACGTAAGATCTTCATTCTTCCAGGTGGTTGCCATGGCTCTCTCCAGTTATTGAAAAGAAAACGAGTTCAGAAAAGAAGGAAAAGCGTCGGCTAACAATCTCAGCACCAGCAGTAACAACAAGAAACCAAACGAACACTGCTGCTCCAACGCAAAGTTAGGCACACATCATATCTTCCAAAAGACTGTGTATGCAACCACAGCAACAACACGCTACATACAGTTAACAAAACAATCCTTGAAAAAGACCCGCTACGTACGATCGAATCAACTGACCAAAAACCATTTGATCCGTATCTGTCTGCTGTCATGCTGTCCATAATAAGCTTCTATCCTATACTCTCTACAAGCACCTGCATGCCCCTCCTGTTTCATGCCTGCCTGCTCTCACGGCTCCTGCTGCCGCTGGCTCTCGAGGCCGACGGAGTTGTGCTGCCGCGAGGGACCGGACGGCGGCACGGGCCGCCTCGGCAGGAACCCGAGGAAGAAGCTGCTGGGCGCCGCGCCCTCCAGCGGCCGGCCCTCGAACGGCTGCACGCGGCCTCGCGAAGCCTGGCAGCAGCTTGGCAGGAGCGCGACGAGGAGCAGCAGGAGCGAGGACCAGCGGAGAAGCTGCGGCGGCAGGAGCCACCTCCGGCCGCTTCTCTGCCAACAGCGCCCCATGCGGCCGGCTGGTAGCAAGCTTAGACGGACGGGGGATAATTAAGGGAGCTGAGGGATCGAGCTAGCTACAGAGCGAGGGAGGGCAAAGCCTTTGGAAATGGCGGAGAATGGAGAGGGTTTGCATTGGCGTGGCTGCAAATCGGGAGGGAGGAGGCGATGGGGATATATAGAGCACCACAAGCGAAGAAGTGGGGTGGGGAAGACTGAGCATGGCCTTGTGGTAGTCCCCTAGACACGCAAGGCGTCACGCTGCTAGTAGCACTGCTACTAGTACAGTAGCAGACAGGTGCAAAATTTCGGAGTCACACTTTCGCCATCCTCATGATCCGGGCAGGATGATCTATCAAAGAACTACGTAGTACAGTACAATTCTCGCCTTACGTGGAGTGGCCATGACTTGTTTGGGTGCACCTACAGAACGACTCTCTCTCTCTCTCTCTCTCGTCATGGCCTACCCGCATACAGTTGGAGACTTGATCGAGTACTGCTCACTACAGTGCATGGCCGGTGTGGTCGCGTCGGGGCCTACACGGTGGGGCGGAGGACGCTGACTGCATTCATGATGGGGAGGTGCAGCCGGCCTGATGCGAGAAGAAACCGGAGAGGAGGGAAGGAGGAGGACGACGACGGGAAGATCCAAGAGGATTCTTCTTGGCCGCCCGGGAGAAAAAGGAGGAGCCCGATTCGGATTCAGATTGGGTAGGTGAGGGCACTAACTGCAAACGGCATCCGTAGCCGTTGCGGCGGCAAACAGTAGCATCCATCATCAACTGCAAATTGCCGTGCCCTGGCTTTGACCTCCTGCTAGCATGGTGCCTCCGGCCTTGGCTCCACGTGCATGATGCTTCGGCCTGAGTCCGTGTGTATTTTAATTTGAGGCCTCACCTAGTGACCTAGAGATGGAGACGAATACACTGTCATGCGCGGCTTAGGAGATTAGGAGCATGGGAGTAGAAGTAGCCGCGTTAGTAGTTCAGTTCCTGCATATGCTGAGGCATAACATAATCCTTGTGTTGTGTGCATGTAGTATCATCTGAACTGAACATGGAGAGAGATCGAGGATGGGAGTAAGCGAAAAGACCGTGCCTCTGTAATTTTTAATGTTGCTTAGTCTTTTGAGTTTCCCGTGTGTTTTCCTTTTATGTAATATTAACTTTTTTGTAAACTGCTATGGCTTCTCCTTCTTAAATGAATTGGCAGCGCTCCCAAGTCCCACCAGGTCTTTCAAAAAAAAAAGACTGCAGATAGATGATCAGACTTTCACTGGAAGTACTCTGCAGGGATGGCACCACAGAATTGAGACATTCTGCAGCTTCCAAAAAAGTATCTGCATTCGAGAAGCCTATAGCTGTGTGCTCTTTTATTTTTAAAAGCGAGCAGCTACATTCCATGCTGGATTTGTATGTGTTTCTTTTATAAAGAGCTTAAAGGAACAACAATTTGGTAGATATCGAAAGAGAAATAGCCAAGGGACATATAATAAATGGCTTGCCCCCCAGGGAGGAGAAAGATGCAGTGCCTTATGCCTACATTCATGGAGATATGGTCCCCTAAAAATCTTATAATGACCCTAGCTACATCCGGTGGATAATGGCCCACTTCACAACTGCTTTTTTTTAAAGTTTTTACAACTGTTTATATTTATATCTAGTCTCTTGGGAGTTCACGTGTGGTGGATCCTCTGGCCTCTTTTCACTTCTAAAACACCACTTCCTCCAATGCTAAGCCCGTATCAATCAGCGGGATTAGCCCAGAAGCCACGCGCGGCTAAGGCCCATCCGCCCAGCCCAGCGATGCTGATGGGCTTCCTTGCCACATGGTCGTACCAACAACGTACGTGACGGCCTAATCCAAAAAAAAAAAAAACGTACGCGACAGCCGCCGACACATAGTACTCTTTTCTGAAACAATTGCGGCCGTCCTGTGCATGTGGTTACTAGTCACGTGTTTCGCTACTTGGGAGGACTGTGAAGCACGAGAAGATGAAAATTGGGCATGGCTGGTTTAGCTTGAATTGGAACTGTTTACAAATTTGACTATTAATTAGGAGTATTAAATAAAGATAATTTATAAAACCAAACCCCTATACTAGGAACTTTAACGAATCTAACAAGGCCTTTGACCGCATAATCATATGATGATTACTGTAGGATCACTGTAGCTAATCATCGATTAATTTACACCCATCCATACAAGATTTCCTTCTAGAATTGGGTTTCTAGAAGGGAACCAAACGGGGTTACATGGTGCCAGTACAGGCCAGCAGCCAGCGAGTAGTATTGTGCGGTTGACGAAAGAGAATGGCGTGCCAGCCGCCGTCTACCGGCCGGCGCGATCGGTCGGTCACGTGGACGTCGTAGTATGCCCTGCACGCATGCGACAACGAGTAGTTTGGAAATGGCGGTGGAGACTGGAGAGGGATTGGTGGGTGTAAATGAGGAGGGAGGAGGCGCCGGAGATATATAGAAGCAACAAGCAAAGTGGGTGGGAGTGTATAAGGGGCCGTCATTAAAGTTGTATAGGACTCTAGGAGCATGGACTTGTTCAAGACCAAAATGCAGGGGAGGAGGAGGGAAGGAGTACGCGTGCAAATGGTTCTGTCTCCGAACTACTCTAGTACACAGGAAGAAGGGATGGGGCGAGGGGCTGTCTGTTTTTTACAGGAAAGAAGCTTTGATCATACTAGACAATTAGATTATAATGTAATCATGCTAAGACTACTCAACTCAGCATAGTTATATACACACAACATACACATATTTTAATGGAATAGAAAGAAAATGATATGACACCAGATATATCATACCACAACAAGCAATAGCACATAAGACATAACAGAATCTTCACCTTTCAGCCACTACTCAGGATGCAGATTCTACTGGATCGACCTAATGACCTAGTACCGAAAACTCAAAGTTTAGTGTAATAACTCATTAGACCAGCCCATTGAAATTTGCTGTCAATTGGTGCCAAGGGGGCTGGGTTCTTGGGGTATCCCAATCTCTCTTATCCTCCCCTTTCCCCATCCCATGCTCTCCCCCTCATATCATTTGGACCAGACAAGATGTTGTTCCTGAAGCAGAAGGACCTGTTCTGGCAGATCTCGGCGTACATGGAGCTCTATTGACGTCAAGAGTAATGGATCGATGCGTGATTTGCGCTAGTTGATGCTAATTAATTAAGAATGATTTGCAATGGCCATGAGCATTGCACAATACTTTGTTGCATTTGTTTTGGGTTAACCTACTGGGTCACTGGTGTAAATATTACAATGGGTCAGACTAACCCAAAAAACAAAATAAATGCTTATGGGTTGGCTGGGTTGGTCACTGGTTGACCCAAACCTGACCCACTTGCATCCTGATTCCTAAGCCACCACCGATGAGAACATTTAGACCACGAATAAGGTCCTTCAAGAGGCAGATAGCTACACTAGTGCTGCCCTGGCAGACCACGGGTAGCTACAAACCTACACGCCCGTGGCAAGGGCATAGTTACCGACTCCGTGGCCTCCACATCGACCGCTTCATCCGTGCAATGGCATCGATGAGTTAGTGACGATGACTGCAGTTGACATCCGCACTGTAGACTTGGACATTCCATTAGGTAATGCGCTAGATCAATCTAAAAAGAGAAGGGTTGGGGATTCATCATTGATGAGGAAAGGAAACACCATCCGTGCCCTGTCGTCTTGACCCTTGCGGTAGATAGACTTCCGCACGCCCGCTTCGGTGGCAGTGAGATGGAGTAGGCAGTAGAGGGTGGTTGGCTTCTGGTCCAAGAAAACTAATTTCACTATTTTGTAAGGTGCTGTTGTGAGTCACGCTTCCTATACTCTCCAATTGACTGAAAATGGAATCTCACTCTACTCTCCAATTGACTAAAAATGGAATCTCACTCTACTCTCCAATTGGCTGAAAATGAAACCTCATTTCAGCCAGCGCATTGCGAAGCACTCTTTGGCCTGTCAAAAGCTACAACATTATTTTAATTGTGACCAATAAAAGGCTTTTATTTATGATGCTACTTTTGTGGACCAGACCAGGAACAAGTTTGGCATATGAAACCATGCATACCCGAATGGTCTAATTTGAGACGCTCTACGACATCTTCATGCTTTGTACAGGATAATCAAAGACATGAGAAATCTCTATGGGAGTACGGCGAGAATTATACCACCAGCAGCAAACCTTAGTTGAAGCAAAAAATGACACTTTTCTTGGTATGTATATGCTGCACAGGATTCCCAAACACCTTTTAATACTAAAAAGGGGAGATGGTAAGAAAAATGACCCAATTAGGCTATTATTGTAATTTTAGTGATTGAATGACAACATAGTCAATGTGACTAATGAGTTTGTGAGATTAGATTTGTAGAATTTATAGATCCCATGAATAAAGTTCAAATCATAGTCAAGATATCCGGTTTACAATCAAGATGCCCAAGCAATAGTTAAAATCCATAGATAGAATAAATGGCAGCTGAGATGAGCTGGACAAGTGACAACTTGAAGAAGGGTGTCAGATGATCCGACAGTATACAAAATCAATGGGTTGATGCAGGCAGAATCTCAACGATGATCAAGTGAAGAAAAGTTTTCAACACCGGATGGTCCGATCTTCAGCGTCGGATGATCCGACGAAACATCATTTGATCATGCAAAGTGCATGTTTGGCGGCAGAAGTTTATGGGAGAAAACCCTTCAGTGCCGGATGATCCGACAGGCATCGAATGAATGCATCAGTGCAGTAACACAATCAAAAGGTGGCGTGGCAGAAAGGGCCTATGGCTATGTGGTAAAAAGGTGGTATCTGATGATCCGATCACAAATAAATAGAGTGTCGGTTCATCCGGTACTATTTTATATTTTCTGGCCCTTGGAGCAATGGCTCTTTGGAGTTGATGGGCTGTAAATACCTCCTTCACTCGACCATTTGGGGTTATTGGAGTCTAGAAGAAGCTCATATATATTAAAGAAGACATCCAAGCCACCATAGTGCTAAAGGATCATATCCAAATGCTTTTAGCATATGCTTAGAGAGTGTTTTTCCTCTATTATACCAATAGAGAGAGAGGGAGCAAGGTCTTGCTGCCTTATGTTTAGTTCTAGAGTGAACCACAGATATACTCTTGGTGTGCCGGCCCCTTAGAATCATGATGGCTCGCCAACAAGTCATCAACCTTCCGGCTTGGTGGGGAGCTACGACAACGATCGTGTTCGGAGGACGAGGTGACCCCTCCTTTCTGGGAACCTCTGTAATAAAGACAGTGTCAAGGGGACAGGTGGTGAGCATTACCTTTGTGGCAAAGTCCTCACCTACTTGGCATGAACCTTCGTGGCGAGACCAAGCTATTAACCGGCAAAGACTTGGTGACTAGAAGCATATCCTTGATGGAGCTCCAACATGGACTAGGGTGCATTTTTCCTACCGATACTATGGGAAAAAATTGATGTACCGAGTTGGTATTTTTTTAACCCACTTCTTTAAGTTTCCGCATTTCATACTTGCAACTTGTGTGCCTTTACTTTCAAAGAATATTATCCTGTTAGTCTTGGCTATAAATTGCAAAACTCTTGTTTGGTGGGTTGGAATACTAGATGAAACTGTAGTTGAATATCTAGATGGCATGCTCTAGTTTATGTTTTGTGTAAATTATATGGAGACCATAGGTTAGGGTTTTAAGTTTCATAATTCACTACCTCTCCATCTTAGACTACGAGCACCAATTCCTTTCAAGATGCCAAAAAGTTTACACCAATTTAGCTTGGCTGCTTGCTGCATTAGTTGCAAGGCACAAGTCACACGGTTCATCACGTGAAGCGATACACGCATATGCCCGCGCACATTGTGTAAACCAGTCTCATTTTCCCATTATTGTGTGTTCAACTACACAGGAGTGACCTTCTATTTAAGTTGGCTTGAAGAAACTCAAAATAGCAATATAGGATTATTGGATGCCATACACTCTTGCTTTGGAATTTCTGAAATGAGCCTCTTCATGGGCCTATTTTCCAATAGAAACACAACATAGGTGATTATTAGAGATATATTGTTGTATTTCCTTGTATTGAGTTTACTTGTACTCAAAGTCATACGGCAATATATAATAGAGGTCACCCCCTCCTTAGGGTGTGTGGTGTTTTTCCAATTCTCTACACGGTATCACGAGTCCAGGCCAATCTATAGGGCCGGCCGTGCGCCTCTCTCCTCTCCGCTGCCCTAACCCACGTGTGCTTCCCTGCATGCACGTCCACCCACCAGCCGCCGCCGCCCTCTCTAGGCCATGGCACCTCTCCTCCTTGCGCCGCCCCATCTAGGGCGTGCCTCCTCCCTGCAAGCTGCCCCCTCCTGGCTGGCTGCAACCCAGCAGATTGCATCTGTTGGCCGGCTGCACCCCAACAGATTGCATCTATGGATGTCCTGTGTCACCGGCGCCTCCTCCACCGCCGGCAACACCACCGACGGCGGCGATTCCTTTCTCGACGGTCTCGCTGCTCTCTTCTCTGACAACACTGTGCCCCTGTCGACTCCCATGGCTGCCTACGCCGCCGTCTCCGTCTGGTTCTTCTAAAAGAAGCAATGAGGATAGGCCTCCCGAATTCCTTTTTTTAGGTTTGCACAGATAATACACTTGTGTATAAGACATTGCGTGGAATTCTCCTAATAGATTGCCAATGACTGCAGAGCTAAACATGTTGTTGAAGTATATAAGAAAATACTTTGATAAGCTTTTGCTTAGATTGGAAAGTCAGAAAAAATATGTTTTTTTGTTGAGTGAAGCGATGTGGGAAAGTCATGAGAGACTATGTAAGCAAAATTAATAAGGAAGGATATTCCTTGTTTACCATTGATGTCGGCGAAATGAGATTCCCTACAATTTCAATCGATAAAGCCCCAAAGAAAAACCTTATAATCTGTTTTGATACTATAATAGCCAAAGAAGAACTCCATAAGGTCTTCCAAATCGTAGATTCATTTACTATTTTTTGTTATCCTCAGTTTACCCAACTTTACAATGTTCCACTATATGTTATGGGATCATGTTTGCCTATGGACTTGAAGATGGATAAGATCTTTCAGTGACATATTCTCTTTGAAATCACTTAGAAACATACTAGGTATTTTCTGTGCTGATATGTTATTATGATACATGATAATTGTGTATTAGAACCCCTGTATTGTTGCATACTGTGTTAAGCTTTTTTAAAATTCAATTGCAATGTGTTGTCTCCTATTGTCTAGGGCTGATAATTTGTTTATTGTTACTATATTAATATGGAAAGTGGCTTCCAGCTGGCATCAATGCACATAGAGTTTTGAGACCTAGGTTTGGTTGCCTGTGGTTAGGAGGAGGGAGGAGACGATGGAGATATATAGTAGCAGCAAGCAAAGTGGGTGAGGAATATATAAGGAGCCATCATTAAAGTTGATTTTTTTACCTTTAGAGTCGGTGCATTCTGACGCTCCTTATTGATCCGGTAGCTAACTTTCTATCAGCCGTCACATTAGCAGCTAGCAAATCCTATGTACTAGCAGAAAAATCAGGAAAGAATCTAGAATGCTCTAGCAGCAGCCAAAAAACTTAGGCTAGATATCCACATAGCTAATGTTCTATTAGCCATCAGATTAGTAGCTAATTTTTCATTACCCGTCAGATCATATGCTAGCGGATCCTGCGTACTAGCAGAGAAACCAAGAAAGATTCTAGAATGCTCCAGCAGATAAAGAACTCATGCTAGATACTAGTAAAGATATTTTTTCTCATTAGCAGTCAGATCTTATATTAGCAAATAGCAAATGGATACGACCAGCATAGAAAGAATCTAGAATACTCTAGCATAGAAAAAAAAAAATCTCAAGCTAGATCACATTAAATAAATTCTTGACGTACAAAAAGGGAGATGGAATCACATTAAAATGCAGTTAAGCTTTGCATTGAATCTTCAAGCAATCAATCTACTTTTACAATATACACGTACTGACTGGTAATGTTGCTCCAAACATATCTATTAATTTGATAATTAATAAGGCAATGTATATTGGGCTATGTGCAGTGTAGAATACCAGTAAAGTGTTAAACACATTACCACACCATCCACAAGGGCAGCAAGGAGGGGCAAAGCAAGTTTACAATCGCCCGTAAAAGTCAAAACTTAGGGTCAATTTCCTGTGGTCCCATCTGACCCCGCTCAGTTCCTCAACCAAAATGGCTATCTTCTCGGTCCAGTGCACAATTATAAACAAAACTTTATGAACAAAATGTATATGATAAAAATTGTTTGCAATAATATTTAGCACAAGCATCTAGAACATAAATGTTTTGCTGAAAATAAAACAAAATTATGTAAAAATGTTCATAAACATAAAATGAAGCAAATAAAATTTGAAGAAAAAGTTAAGAACAACAAAAGTTGTAAGAAAAAGTCGACAAAATTTGGGAAAGGGGAAAATTAGGGAAAATACGAACTAAATTTGAATTGTCCGAGCAAAACTTCAGAATGGAGAAAATGGAAAACATAAGTTCTAGGAAAAATGTAGGGCAAATCTATTATATTATTAAAGGAGTGTTAAAAGAATCCACCACATTCGCCGAGAGAGTCTAGAAATTCCCACGTTAATCTAAAAAAGAGAAGAATTTACATCGTTGGATTTTATGAAGATCTAATGGTCTACATTAATCTAAAGAGTCCATATCAAATATATAGAGAAGATATTAGATAATTGATAGAAAAGAAAATGAATATATGGAAAAGAAAACCAATACATACTCTTTCCTTACTCTCATCTCATCTACGTTCTGTTTCCAAAAAACAACCACGCAACGAGACGTACCAAAATAAAGTGATCAGCACCTGATTTCATTTTTTTTCTTTTCAAGAAAATAATGGGGTGGCAAACTCCCCACCTTTAATTGTTTTTTTTGCTGAATTGAAAACGTGTCAAAACAATAAGAAGTTTACAGAGGTTAAAATTGCAAAAGCCATCATTGGAGGTGAGAGAGGTTAAAACTAACTGATTTTGTGCACTAGGATCTGACACCAATCCAAAGTTACGCTTCTTAGAATGTGCAACCCTCACATAACTTAAATGAACTACATTCCAACACAAATCCAAAGTCACGTTTCTTAGAATGTGCAGCCCTCATATGACTTTAACAAATATAAATCTACTTGATAACATATATTAGCTTTAAAAGTAAGAGAAATTAAAAGGGGTCAATATATATTTATGTGTTAATCAAGCCAACTATGGAGCATCCTAGATTGTTTAGTGAACCATGGCCTCCTTTAGCCTAGAATGTCTTCAGTCTGTTTACCTGATTCTTTGCTGCGAAAGAGTTTTTGGTGACATAGGACGGATGAGCAAAATTTGAATAAGGCAGGTGCAGAGTGATATGTCACAAATCCGAGATGTTGAGATGCAGAACAGCAATAGCACAAATAATAAGAGGGAGGAAAAGGTTGTGGCAGTTATCCCCTGACGACTTGAAAAACATGTAGTACATGTTTATATGAAGATCTAACCGTCTAGGTTAACTTAGAGAGTACACGTCTGAGAAAAGAAGTAAGAAATTTCCATTTTAATTAGAAACAGATCTAACGGTCTAGGCTGAACCTAAAGAGTCCATGTTCCATAAAAAAGTAAAAATTACCATGCTAATAGGAAAATGATACAAACAAATAGTATTAGAATACGATATAACGGTTCACATTGACCCAATAAATTCATGACAAATATGATTAGTAAATATATAGAGAGAAAACATAGGACTCGATCACAATAGAGATTAGGGGCCAACTTGCGTGCGGCTGCAAAGCAAGCTAGCACCAGCACGCCACTTGTACATGTACCTACCTACCACCTCAGTACCACACGAACAACGATGACTGATTCATTGTTAAAAGCTGTTGTAGCGATAGTACTACACATCATTGTAGTAATCACAAGGTGGTAGTTTAGGGGCAATCGTTAATAACAACCAATTACATTCCTTCATCACTAATTAGAGTCGGCAGTAATTAATCTACACAAGCACATTCATCATCATACACACTCGCAAATCAACACTCTCTTCTGTACACCGTACCTGCAGTTACTATAACTTCCTTTATTTTTTTTTCTTACGCCAAACGTGATTCTGATCTGAACTCCAAATAGGTCATGTGAATAGTCAAACAGAATGCATTCAACGAGCTGTATATATCCATGGGCTAATTAATAGATAAAAAAATCAACTTTGCCTCTCTTATAAAGTGCCCACTCAACCTTCTAATAATTTTTTACATTTAATACCATGGTGTTAAAACAAGTCGCCACGTTTGTCAAAAGTGACTAGATTAAAATATTAATATAGAAAAGACAAAAATACACATCATTTAGATTTTATTATGATTTAATAGTCTACGGTAACATAAAGATTTTGTCGATAAAATCAGAAATTAAATTAATAAAATTAGTAGTTGACTAAAGAGCTCATGTCAAAGAAGGTTAATACACACAAAAATTTAAAGTATTTTAGAAGAATAAGGACATAGAAAGTTGTCCTAAGAGCTCATGATGAATGAGGTTAGTTTTTGCATTTAATACCATGATGTTAAAACAAGTCACCGCATTCATCAAAAGTGACTAGAGATTAAAATATTAATCTAGAAAAGAGAAAAATACACATCATTTGATTTTATTATGATCTAATAGTCTACAGTAACTTAAAGAGTTCATCAATAAATTCAGAAATTAAATTAATAAAATTGGTAATTGACTAAAAAGCCAAATTAAAGAAGATTAACACCCATAAAAAATTAAAGTTTTTTTAGAAGAATAAGGACATAGGAAGTTGTCCTAATAGCTCTTGATGACTGAGGTTAATAAATAGCTAAATTAAGAATTAAGAAAATAAAGAAATTTGTAATTCATTTGTATACAAATTGGGAAGAGACATAGCTGAATATAGAGTCTATGACAAATGTGATAAATAACTAATTTTTATTTAAAATATTAGATTGGTATTTGATTTCCAAAAATATTGGATAGCAAATTACTTATGGTAGAGCTTATGCAATTAAATTCATCAATAGCTGTATTTTGAATTATGACCTGAAGCTACCATGCTAATCATAGCTTACATAATTGATTTTGTAGGATGCTCCAATTATCTAGATTAATCCCTAGAATTCGTCTTGAGTATAACCAATAAATAGCTAAATTAAAAATTATAATCAAGGAAAGATAGTAGTATTAAATAACTATGTCGGAAAGAAAAATTGTATTTCCAAGCAAATTACTTAGATCAAAAACCCATGTAGAATGTAATTAGTCAATAGATAAATAAAAGAATCTCAATACCCAGATCTATCTACTTACATAAATTTCAACATAAAAATATTAAGCCACCATGTTAATGTGGAGGGACAAGAAATTAGCACATCAATGGTAAATCTAAGCATTTTAGGCTGTGCTCGAGCCCATTGGATCTTGCCCTGCCCACACCTTTGTAGGTTCAGGATTGGTCAGAGGAAACCAGGCTCGAGAAGTTCAGCCTCATGAGAGCATGACCTGATATTATAATTTAATTATTTTGAACCAAAAATAGTAGAAAGCTAGAGCTCGGTCCCGAAATTTTTCCATAGGACTGGACTAGGTGCCAAGTTTAGCTCAAAAATTAGTGGGGTATTTTTTTTGGTTCGATTTGAAAAAATGCTCAGATCTAATAAGTGAAAATAGGGGGCAAATCTATATTGTTTGTAAGCATAGATGCAAGTTATTAACCAATAGATGTATTAGAAGAATATATAAAATAGAAAATAAGGAAAAGATCAGGTTTGTTGCAGTCGTATATGAATTAACTGTGACTCAGATTCTTTGTGGAAATTAAAATTCATGATGAACAGGATAGAAGGGACTCTTCATTAGTATGAAACCAAAACGAAAAAATGATATGCATCGACGATCACACGGTTATATGAGAAGGAGCTTGCATCAAGAGAAGAATTTGCACCGTTGGATTTTATGAAGATCTAACGGTTCAAACTAACTCAAGAGTTCATATCAAATACGATTAATAAATAGCTAATTTCGGATTTAAAAAATTAAGGAAAATTAAGACATGGCAAAGAGTCCATGCTGAATACTATTAGTAAATAGTTTGATTTGGAATTAAAAAAATAAGAAAATTAGGGCTTAATCAAAGAGTCCATGTTGAATACAATTACTAAATAGGAAAATTCTGAATTATCAAATTAAAAAAATAGCATTACCACTAGATAAAAATTAATATTAGCTGAATAGCTAAATTTAAAATTAAAAGTATAAATTCTATTATATTATTAAGGGAGTGTTAAAACAAACCACCACGTTCGTCAAGAGGGTCTAGAAATTCCTACGTTATTCTATGACTGTCCAACTGTTGTCGGTTGACTAATTTTTTAGTATGTCATATTGTTAGTACCTGTTAAAAGTTTTGCAAACGGATTATGCGTTCTGGACGATTGAAGAAGAGGGGGGCATGGGTAATACATGAGCTTGATGGAAAAACATATGTTTTAGAATTAATCTGGACTGTTAATACCTCTTTGCAAAGAGATAATGTTGACTTGAATTCCTAGCAACTACTGGTAGCTAGCAGCACGGTGGTCGCAGGCAACAGGCTGGCAGAGGGAGCCTCTGACGCAATGTGCCCCCGGTGTCGTGGCACTGCCCCGACGTGAAGGGATGTCGAAGATGGATGGACGGATGATTTCGTGATGATGATGGAGTAAAGAAACGCGATGAGATGTCAAATACGATTAATAAATAGCTAGTTTCGAATTTTAAAAAAAAAGACATGACAAAGAGTCCATACCAAATACCATTAGTAAATATAGCTTAATTTGGAATTAAAAAAATAAGGAAATTAGGACTTAACCAAAGAGTCCATGTTGAATACAATTACTAAATAAGCAAATTCGAAATTATAAAATTAAAAAAATTAGCATTGGCACACGACAACAAAATTATTATTAGCCAAATAGCAAAATTAAAAATTAAAATTATAAAAAAAAATTGGCATCAAATATGATTAATAAATAGATAAATGCAAGAACTAGAATAAAAAAATTATTGTTGATATGTGTAGTGATTATGAATCATATTAAGAAGAAAAATAGCTAAATAAATAGTATCAAATGCAATAATAAAAATCCAAGTTTGAGTTTCATGGCAAATAAAGTTAATAAATACTCCAAATTAACGAAGATCTAAATATTATTTGTGTATAGGATTTACACTATTCGATTTAATGATGATCTAACTATCTAAATTGGACAAAAGAGTCCATGTCCAATTTAATGAGATGAAATATTTTAAACTACCAAAAAGTGTATGTATCCAATTAAAGTTAAATACAAGGTCTGCATGACATAAAAATTCATGTTACCATCTATGTCTCGCATTAACCTTCCTTAAAGATGCAAAAAAATGGCAGCAGCATAAGCGTGACAACACGACCATAGTTGTATTGTATTGGTACTATTGTAAGAGATAATTGCTTTGAAAAATCTTTGGAACGCCCTGCACTACGACGCGACCATAGTCTTTGCCCGAGATTCCGAATCACAACTTTTTGAGTCTCAAGAACGTCCTGCAGTACATGCAGCTGCATGAAGCACACTGGATTCTACTCAAAATCATTGCCGAACTCAATCTATCCATTTCTTCTGGAGCAACCAAACGTCAAGATAGGGACGAAAAAATAATGATGATGCGCAGAGTTTCACATATTGCAATCTATTGCAAGACCATTGGCACTTTATGATTGTAAGTGTGGGCCAATAAATACACAGACGAATTAATGTGAGAGAAATATCCGCTAAAGAACCAATGCTTTCTCCAAACAAGAATTATCATCATAAATATTGCATATTCTTGAACAACTTTAGTTATACAAACTAATCTGATGGTGGTCAACAAAGAATTATGATTCTATGGGCATATAATAGTTCCATACAAGTAATAATCACTGGGATAAATGGTAAAGCACCGAAATCTACAAATAAATGTGACTATTATTAGCTCAATCTAAATAGATGTATGGGAAAAATCAGGGAGTTAGTCATGTGAGGAATCAAATAGCATAGATAATTATTAACATTATTATCCCCATCTAATCTTCTATAAGTACACACTAGGCATGGAACACAAATGTGATCGATACCTCTAAAGAAGTATAGAGAAAGAGAAGATAAAAAGATAAAGAAGCACCAAGATTGAATGGGTAAGGAAAGTAGAAAAAGGAGAATAGAAAAAGAAGGCAGGAAAAAGGAGAATAGAAAAAGAAGGCAGGAAAAATGAGAAAATGAGGGCAAAAGAAAAGGACAAAAGTGAATTTATTGGTTTAGTCTATAAATAATATCATTAGAATGAGAAAATATTAAATTATAGACATGTCATGTTGGACATTTGACATCTTTCATATATTCATGAAAAAATAGAAGAAGCGGTTCTACCGAACGGTTTTCAAAACAGCTCTATATCCATAAAAAAACTGCTCCATCAAAGAAGCCACAACTGAAATTATTTTAGCCACAGATACAGGCCTAAAGCCCTGCTAATCTATCTCAAAGTCGATTGACTACAGTACAAAATCAAATGATTCAAATAAATGTACGTTGTCGGTGCTCCTCTTCGCTCAGAAAAAAACCTTGAGGCACAGTACTAAACAGGAAACTTCTCCATTAGATGCATCGGATGCGATACACACTAATCAATTTCAAATATACCGAGGAACAAAATAGAAGACAGAGAAATCAATAAAAATTGCTAGAGAAAATGAAAAATAAAGAAAAGAGTTAGAAACAACAACAAAGATATATATAGAACTATCTATCACTGAGATGACAAAACTCTAAAGTAGATCAATATATGCAGTCATATGAGCTAAAAACAAATAAATTGTGCAGTAACCAAAGTGGGAAAATAATAATTGGTTCGGTTAAATAAAAAATTTAAAACATATATGCATTAACATAGCACGCATATATATAAGTTTTGCATAACATTTATTTACCAAAGCCAGCAGGAGGCCTCAACTTATTTTTTAACATAACTTTTTTTTGTCTAATCCATGATTATTTTTATTTCGCTCCGATGATGAGTCATGTCTAGATATGCTAGATGCTACTTAAGTGCTCTAACAACTACACTAGATATATTTTCGCTAAATATTAATCAAAATATTGCAAGATACAAATCGAACTCCAACATCTAAGTTACAGATTGTTGGCAAACATAACTATCAAATACATATAAATATATTTCATAATTATAAAAAACTTTATATGAATATAATTATGTACAATTTGCTCTGTATTCAAGGTGATCCAAAATTGAATTCAATCCTCAAATTTAGATTTTGCAGGTTTAAGTACTAAAATATACAACTATAATATAGAATAAAGCAACATAAAAAGTGATGATTATATGAACTCCTATGCATAGAAAGCTGCAAGTAGTATAATATTCAACAAGAGCAAATGAGAGGTAAATAAATTACAAAATACATCTCTTCTGTCAATGTAAATATTTTTAAAGAATTAAATAAAAAACTAGTTACCCGCGCTATTAGCGCGAGCCACCTTGCTAGTTATACTATAACTAAAAGAAAAAAAGAAAAAAGAAGAAAAATAGCAGCGCGGCCGCCAACGAACCGATGTGGCCGAGCTCACTGGGGCCTGTGCAGCCGCTCCGCTCCACGCAAATGCACCTCTACCTTGATTCAGCTAGAGTTTTAAACGCTTTGATCACTTGCAACTTGCTTGTTTGCGGATCCTTAAGCTACCGTCATCGTCGCCGACTAGGGTTGGCCGTCAGATAAGTTTGGGACTAGGAAAAGAAATTGGGCCTTACCCTTACAGGACCGGAATATACGCCACTTAGATACCACGTCTGCTTGCTCGTGGCAGAGACACAGTAAAACCCCTCAAAAAAAGTAAATGAACAAAGTAATTGAAATTTAATTTATCTAACCCCATTTTCCCTTACTAATTCAATCAGCTCACGGTCCCTTTGGCGCGCCAAATTTCTAGGAGGACAATAGGAGCATGCATAGACTTGTTAGAGCTTTGTTTAGATGCACCATGTAAAGTTTTTGAAAGTGAATCTTTTCATATTTGAAGTATTAAACATAGACTAATCACAAAACTAATTACAGAACTCATCTATAAATTACGAAATGAATTTATTAAGACTAATTAATTCATCATTAGAACATATTTATTGTAGCAATTACTGTAGAAAATTAGTGTCTAATCATAGCCTAATTAGGCTCATTAGATTCGTCTCGTAATTTACAAGTAAACTATGTAATTAGTTTTTTATTTCGTCTAGATTTAATACTCTATGCATGTGTCGCATATATTCGATGTAATAGTTTTGGAATTTTGAATTTTGCATCTAAATCAGGCCCAAAATGCAGGCGATGGAGGATGAAAAATGCGGTAGTTGACCCGCATGGCGTCACGCTGCAAACGCAGTTCAAGACAAGAAGAGGGGCAATCAGTTCAAGACAAGAAGAGGGGTAATCGCCCTTTCCTCTCAACATCTGCGGGCCGGTCGGCCAGCCATCTCGCCCAGCTCCTTCAGGAGCCTCTTCGAAATAAATCCCTACCTAATAGGCTAATATGCGTGGAAATAGTACCAGTAGTACAGGGGCAAAATTTTAGCCTCTAGCCAGTAGTGCTGCTGACGAGACAGAGCAGTCAATACTGAAAGTTTTCATGATGCTGCTGCTTCTGCTGTCCAGCCTAGGGACAAGTTTGGCACGTGAAACCGTACGCTAATTCGAGCCTTTCTACGGCATCTTCAGGGTCCGGATAGGATGATCAAAGAACTAGTAGTACAGTATAATTCTCGCCGTGCGTCGAGATTAGGGTGGCAAACGGGCCCCGGGAAGGCCATGACTTGTGTGTGTGCAACCTACAGATCCACATGGCCATCAAACACCTGTCTCTCTCTAGACTCTCGTCATGGCCTACCCGCATGCAGTTGTAGATCGAGTACTGCCCACCCACTACAGTGGCCATGGCCGGTGCTTAGAAGCCATGTTCCCGGAACATTGGGAACGTGGAACGTGGAACATTGTTCTGTGAAATCATGATACAAGGGGCTATACCTATTCCGTATGTTCCAATCAGAGATGGAACACATTCCAAGTGTGATGGGAACGATGTTCCCGGAACGTTGTTTTTTTTTTTGGTCTTTTAAGTCATGTGCATACTTGTCCATTAGGCCAATCCCAATGGGTGGTTTTATTTTGTTGTTTCCAAGAGTGCCACATCACCAAAACACAAATGAAACCATGGATGAAACTCATCCTCATAATGCATTGTTTCATATTTGCTATTTCATAGGCTCCCATTCTATTTAATTCTAATACTCATTAAGCGTTGGTAACCGTGCATACATGATTTTCATCTAGATGAAACTCATTTCATCTCTCTCCTCATTAAATCAGTGTCACATCATCTAAAATTGTGACATGGCATCCTATTTAATGTGCATGAAACTCTTATGAAATTCCCACTGGGAATGGCCTTAGATGCTAACGACTCAAATCCGGCCATCGGTTACTACGAATCACAAACAACAAACCCTATCCTCTACTACACCCGTCTGCCGTCAGGACTCGGGACCCCGAAGGAGGACGGACCGACGGGTCCGAGTCGGACTCCATGGCGGCCGCTGCCGCACTGGCGAGGCTGAGCCGCTGAGGCGCAAGGTCGAAGCATTGAGCAGGCTGTGGGCGAGGGCGAGCTGTGCTTCTCGTTGAGCCGTCGCGAGGAGCACGACGACTGCACGATTGCGAGCCGACGATGACGGAGGCAGACGGCCGAGGGCCGAGGCACAAGTGCCAGGCGTGGAGAGCTGCGAGCCTCGTGCTATCACATCGCCGGAGTCCAGAGCCCTTGGCGGTGGTGCCGGCCGCTGGCCACTGGCTGCCTGACGCCCTTGAGCACTGACTGAGGTATGTCCGGCTTGAATCTTCTTCGAACCGTCTTCATGTTCCGGCAGCATCGGATCGACGTTCCATACCATTTTGGGACGCCGTTCCCTGTCGTTCCCGTTCCTCGTTCCGGGACGAAGTTCCCGAAACACCGAACATGCCCACGTTCCGCGTTCCCGGCTTCTAAGGGCCGGTGTGGTCGCGCGGGGGCCTGCACGGTGGGGCTGACGACGCTGACTTTATTCATGACTCATCAGGGGGCGGAGGTGCGGCCTGATGCGCGAAGAAACAGGACTAAAGGAGGAGGACAAGGACGAGAAGAAGATCCAAGAGAAGATTTTTGGGCGAGAGAAAATGGAGGACCCCTGTCTGATTCGATTCCTATTGGCGTTGTGTTTAGTTCGCAAAAAAATTTGAGTTTTGGTTCATCTCGTGCTAATCAGTTAGACTGTGTAATTAGTTATTTTTTCAACTGTATTTAATTCTCTATGCATGTATCGAAAAATTTGATGTGACAGGTACTGTAGAATTTTTTTTGAAAACTAAACAAAACCTGGGTAGGTGAGGCCACTAACTGCAAACTGCATCCGTAGCCGTTCCTGCAAACAGAGACATCCATCAACTGCAAATTTCTTGGCTTTTAATTTGGGCCCTGTTTAGTTCCTACCTGTAAACGCAAAAAAGCCATAAACGCATTAAAGTAAAAAGGAATCTTGCTAATTTGAAGTACTAAATGAAGTCTATTTACAAAATTTTTTGCATGGTTGGGCTGTAAATCGCGAGACGAATCTAATGAGCCTACTTAATCCATGATTTGCAACAGTGATGCTATAGTAACCATCCGCTAATTATTGCTTAATCATGAATTAATTAGCATCATTAGATTCGTCTCGCGATTTACAACCCATCTGTGCAAAAAGTTTTGTAAATAGACTTCATTTAGTACTTCAAATTGAGAAGATTTTTTCGCAAAAAAATTTTGTGTTTACGCCTCCCCTAAACTAAACACGGCCTTGACTTCCTAGTCTCCACCTGCATACTTTGGTCCGGCCATCACCTCTGCATTTCTTTGTCTCGATTATCGTACGGAAACCTTTTTGCTGACATACATTGACATGTAAATAAATGGCTTGGCTTTGATAGGGAAGAATGACATTTATGGTGAAATTCAAATGATGATGAGTGCAGGCTTGTGTTGTCAATCTATATGAAGTTTTATATATTGATAGACAGAGTTATAAAGTTTCACCTTAAATGGATTTAGATGATACTTCTTATCGGTGGAGAAATAGGCTCATAAGCCCCAAATAGAGTGATAATGCAGATAGATGATCAGTCTTTCACTGGCAGTACTAGGTACTGCAGGGATAGCACCACCACTGCACTGCGCGTAATTGAGACATTCTGTGGACACACCTGGGCTTCCAATAAGCATGTACATAAGCCAATACTATTCGGTATAGGAGTAGAGCTGTGCTCTTTTATTTTCAAAAGTGAGGGCTACTGATACTGAAAATCTCACATAAATAAAAGGTTTGCTCCCCAGGAAGGCGAGAGATGCAGTGCCTTATGCCTTGCATTCATGGAGATATGGTTCCCCTCATCTCTTGGGAGTACAGGCATGTGTGATGGATCCTCCTCTTTTCATTTGTAAACACACCACTACCAAGTACCAGTGCTAAGCATCTCTCTCGCGCGCGCGCGCGCGATGGCCTTGAGCTCATCTGTATCCAGGAGGAAGCCAGCAACATGCCCAACCCGGCCAACCGCATGATTACGCTAGCGAAGCGGGCAGGGATAGGAAGTGCCTGGAAGTCACATCTACCATCGGAGCCGCTGAATGTTAACTAGAGCTGCTGAGCTACCGAATCGGGCAGACGTGACGAGCGGGCGTCAATAGCGTTGCGGCGGTTTGGGTTTGGCATGGCCTGCGGACCACCGGTATGGACGCGCCCATCCGTAGCCATGCCGCGTCTCCCTCGGCGGCGTGCCCCACCGACGGACGAGCGGGCTCAGTCATGCCGACGCGCCCGGCCGGCGGGCGGCGGACTCCATCGATCGCAAACTCACCGAGATTTGATAGGGGAGTAGAGATAGGTAGGAAACTGGTGGGTAATTCTAGCAGAGCATGGGAGGAACAAGTTTAACGAGTTCAGACTTTCAGTATTCGGACACAGCTCTATCCATGGCGTCTGCCTTCTTGAGAGCCTTCCACGTACGCTTCTCAATTCTCATAGAAAGAAGCGTGGAAGGCTCTTCGACGCTTCTTCGGCGCACGCCCGGCCATGACAGACTGATGTCAAACTTTGAGAGAACCACAAACATCACCAAGTGCTTGGGCGCCTGCCTGGTGATGCCCAGTTCGCCTGCCTGGATTAAGATGACTCTGCATCAGCGACACGGTTGCATATTAGGATGAGCTAAGTTTACTGAAAGAAAAACATTGATTATCATAGGAATGCAGGACCTGGAGCCCTGGACCTGGCTGGATTTCAGTATTATTTTCTCACAAGTTACTGATGAATTAAAAGTTTTAGTGTAGTGTTTACTGTACCATGTGTAAGACAACGTTGCACGCATACCAGCCTTGGTTGAGTCATGTGAGCATATCTATAATACTCAATTCCAACACTCAAATCTACGCACTAGGATTGCAAAACCAACTTGTTAGGTTGTTAGGGCGCCTCTCGACTTAAGAGTTGCTTGTTAGGTTTCCATTTGTACAGAAACTGCTCCTTTTTTTAAAGAAAAAAAGACCCCACTCAGAAGAAGGTAATCACTAGCCAGAACAGTTTGGATACTGATGAATGCCACAGCTTCCGCATCATAAGAAAGAAAGAAAGAAAGAAAACGCATTAGTGGCATTCAGGCATCATCTTTGACAACAGGAATAGGCACTGCTCTGTATATTCAGTTCTTAATAAAGATGGATCAGCTCACAGCATCCACGTCCTAAATTACAAAAGTCAAAGCTATAGTAGTCTGTGCATTTTTCGTTCAGATCACCGTTGAGAACGATACTAGGTAGTAGCAGTTGCATAACATTAGTACAAATTCAACCAGGCCGTTACATATTTAACACATCAGTCCATGACGCTGAGTAAGGTTATTCCATGCCCAGGTATAGCAAAATAACTAGCAGTCCAGACAAAGCCTAATAAGGTTACATGATCAGTTCCTAGTCACCAGCTAGGTTGCAACTTCCAAGTTCCAACTGAAGCAGATCTTGGCCAAACAAGTATGTAACATCCCTTATTTTTTGTACAGAATGTTATAGGTCGAAATTTTTTATTTTCAAAAAAAATCGTGGATGTGCTAATAGCTAGGATCATGTAAGTATATCACGAACTCTCAGCAATATTAAATAAATTTGAAATAACGATCATTAAAATGTTAGTATGAATCTACTTGGGATTTATTTGGAATTGTGATTCTATTTTGGTTGGATTTTATTTTAATTTAATTTTGCGTGGAAACTAAATTTGAATTATGCCCTTCGAATTTAATTTCAAAAGCTAACCATTTAAGTTAAATTATTTGCGTGGAAACTTGACTGGAAGTTAAATTGTTTGGGCCAAACCATTTAATTACAGAGCTAACCCGTAGACGATCCTAAGTCAACCCGCTAATTGGCCCGCGACCCCACCCGCTGACTGTACTAACCTGCTAACCCGGCCTGCTGCTCGGAATCAGCCCAGACTCAAAGGCCTAAACCACACCTCGCCGTGCGTGCACCTCCGGTCCAGCACCTGCCAGCCACACGCGCCGCCAAAACTGGCCTACACGGCCCAGCATGACGCCACGCTAGCCCCGACCCAGACCGTTGTTTAAAGTACCAATTTTAGACCGTTTTTTTAATAAAAATTTTAGACCGTTAATTTCTTCATAAACATATAAAAAATTAATATTAATTTAGCAGTTCGGGTATATTACTAACTATTTTTATAAGTGTTGGTGAATATTTGTATATACAAGTATATTAAGGAAAAAAAACACACCAGAAGGAGCAAATAAATACACTTTCAATCCAAGGTAACACCTATCTGACCAATCAGAATATGTCATTCAGCCTCATATAGATCGAAGGGTTCACCAAAGCAAGTAAGGACAGAGCCAAATCACCTACAACCGTCATGAGGGCCCATCTAGCAATCACGAAGCTAAAGGATGGTGGAAACAAAGTCGGTGGCGGTTTGGCCGAACCAGTGTATCACTCTCGTACCACCGAGAGAGAAAATACTCTTATTACTATTCGTCGTGGAGAGGGAGCCGCGAGAGGGCTCGAACGCTTGTCAATCGACACGTGCCAGGAGAGGACGGCCGACGCGGGCTATGGATTGGTCGCACAGGCGTTGCGCCGCGCGTCGCCCTCTGTGTGTGGGCCTCCTGCTGCCGCACCACCTTCCTTGCACCATGCCCAATCCGGCCTCCTTTCGCTCTCTGCATGTGGGGCTCCTTCCTGCCGCACCGCGCCCCGCGGCTCGTGGGTCCAGCCGGCCTCTTCTCGCCCCTTTTCCACGGGACAGCGCCTCTTCTCTGGCCGCCTTCTTTTTTGGGTGTGTTTAGTTCGCGAAAAAGTTGATGTAGCACGTTTCGGTTTTATTTGGCAACTATTGTCCAACCATGGAGTAATTAGTCTCAAAAGATTCGTCTCGTCATTTACAATCAAACTATGCAATTAATTATATTTTTAACTACATTTAATACTTTATGCATGTATCGTAAAATTCGATGTGATGTGCGTCAGTGAAAAATTTTGGGAACTTTTGGCGGAACTAAACACAGCCTTTGTTTTCCTTCTCCTCCTGACTCCTGTGGGTGCGGTGTAGGGTTTGGGGAAGCTTTGGGGAGGGCTGGATCTCGCCGCAGTGGGGGCGCGGCGGCGGCGGAGGAGCCCATCGGGGGTGCGCCGGCGCCGAACCACCCCATCCACGCCGTCCTCGCCGCGCGCTACCGGGGCTCGCGCCTCCTCTCCTGCATTTGGCTCCTTCCTCTTCAGGACTTTGGTGAGTTCCAGATCTACCAACCTGTACGGATTATTCGGGTTTCCTCGCCTTCCCTATGAGCTTTGCCCTCTTGCTTTGTGCCTACGGTGTCCGCCTTCCTCGGTTCCCTGGTACCCGCTGCAATCTTGTGGTTGGTACGCCTGGAATGCTTCCGCTGCCGTTAGCTGTTGTGCTTTCGGTCTCAACAGCGTGTTCGTCGTGCTGCTCCACCTGGTTCGGTCACCGTTGTCTGACTGCTCCTCCTCTCTGGATTTGGTTGGGCCTCTTGCTCTGCCCGCTCTATTCTTCGTTTCTTATTTTCTGCTTATTTGGTGTTTGTTCCTGATGGTGCGCCTGCTATATCTAGGTGGCTTGCTTGTGGGACGCCTTGCTCGTGCCGAGCTCCTGCTGCAGGTTATAAGGTGGGTGCTCTTTCCATTGTTCAGCTCTCAAGTGTGCAACTAGATATGTGCTCAGTATGCCTCTCATTGCAAGTTTCCCGGTCCTTCAGATTGCTCTGCCTATTCTTTGTTTCCCTGCTGTGCGGTCTGCTTTGTTTGGCCCCTTGCGGTCCTTGTGCTTGATCTGTTCTTGCCGTTCCCAGAAAAAAAAATATGGTAGATTGGTAAAGGGTTAGCATGCATTGTCCATTACAGTTTGGGTGCCCCTCACACTAGATGTACTTGCCATGTTACTGTTTAGATGGATGTTCCTGGTTCTTCTTGGAGACGTTGCAGGGAACCTACCCCTTCCAGTAGAAGAAATGCACGACCGCGGTGCTCTGTACCGGATTTGGTACAGTCACGGAGCAGGCATCGCGAGGAGGCTGATGCGGCCATTTTAGCTGCTCACGCCGCTGCTGCTCCGCGATGTTGTGAACCGGCGCCTACGCCCACTTTATCTGCTTCTGTCCCTCGTGCTTCTGATAGAAATGTCCGTCAACGTGTGTCTGCATCTCAGAATCATTGGTCAGCTCCTCCAGTTCCCTTTCTAGCTTTGGGCTCTGGTGCACCTACACCGCGTCGTTACACAGAACTCAGTGAGCTGAGATCATAAATCCTGCTGTCTTTCTTATCTATGCTCTGTGCTGGATTTGATTCAAATGCTCCACATACTCAGGATGATCATGGAATATATAACATACAAAGCCTTTACCGTTGCAGACATGCCGTGTTAAAACCAAATTGCCTCATATTGCACATTCTGATCTTTCACAGCACACTTATTTGAATAGCAGCGCAAGTACAACAACTTATTTTGCACTATTCTGTTGCAGATACAGGAAAGTGTTCATGTGTCTTGCAGTCTCATACTGGCCCATGTTATGGACAGTCTCAAATTGAAGGTGCACAGCTCTGGCTATGACACTACCTTACAAGGACTCAATATGGAAACAGCATGGATGCATGTTGATCTCCCATGTGGGAACAGGCCAGGAACAGATACAAGCATTGTCATATTTGGTACTCCACAACCCTCTCAGAATGAAGCTGATGAAAGTGTGTGCCAAGCAGTCCTCAATTACTATTGCAGTGCTAGGGATGTGAACATCGACAATTTCAGTTACAGCATTCTGAAAATGAAACAAGAGTAATTGGAGGCCAGCAATTTTTTCTGTGGTGCTATGCAAGACAAAGTGATGCATCTGCTGCTTGAACGTGACGCTGCTCTTGCTTCTGTTGAGAACAAGAATCAAAACAAAGATGTGAAGGTGAAACCTCTTAGTGAATCTTTCATCAAGAAGAAACAGGATGAACTCAGCAATAATTTCTTTTATGAGATCCTCCAAGACAAAATAACAAATTTGCTTCAAGGCCGCAGTGTTCAGAAACAACGCCACAACACTATGATACATGGCTTGGCTGATATCTGTGACACCTTTGCTGATCTCCTTCCACTTAAAAAGATTGATGATAGTCAGACCATCTCTGAATACACCGAGACTGGGTTCATTTTTTGTGGCAGCAAGAACAATCCATCACGCATTGATCAGCTTGCTTTGGCTCTTCTCAAGATCCTGTGCGACGGGATTATCGATGACACGAAGCACGGCACCACAGCGTACTGTAAGTTGCCAACCTGATGCAAGAAAGGATTCTTCAGGCCTTCTAAATTCACAAGCACCTGGTCAGTTATTGAACTATCTTTGCAGGAGGATGCGCACGTCCAGCCCATTGTATATACCCCCCCACCCCCCCACCCCACTGCTACTACGTCTGTCTTCCACTCAAAAAGATAGCAGCAGCCTAACCATGTATTGATGGTTCCTTTTGCGTGCTTTACCGCTTAGCATGGCTAACTATGGTATAGCACTTTCTTTTGGCACTTGACTTTAACAGGTGGAAAGACCTACAAGGCCTACAGCATTATTTTGTGAGGGTGTTGCATAATGAAGCACCACTCAGAACAATGATCCAGAACATGGTTCAGAGAGCATCTCTGCAGCAACTTCACACACAAAGACTTAGAAACCAACTTCTAGATCTTTTTGGTTGTTTATTTTGGCAGCAAAACCTGAATCATAATGCTGTAGCAAACTGCCTATGTCACTCAATTTGTCAACTGAGTATCCTGCTGCAGAAAAACATGCTCAGCTCTCCTTGCTGGTTTTAGCTTTGTGTGTGTTTAGTTGATGTCTATTCTGTAGTACCACATCTGGCCTCATCATAGCAGCTATGCTTATTGGATGTTGCTAGGAACTTCTGAATGAAAATGTATTACAGTCACCGAACTGCATGGTGCATGTGATCCTGTAAACTAAACCTGAATCATATATGCACGAGTATTCCTTTTGAAATATAGTGATCATCTCTGCTGCTGTTTATGCCAAGTGCTATGCTTGAGTAATGTGGTCAATTTCCTTTCATTTTGTACGACCTTTCGTTTTGTGGATAGGTATTTCGTTCTGTGTCATAAACTACAGATTGGTATGCATGGCGTGAAAAACTAATCTGCTGACATAAAAATTCAAATCTTTATTTCCATACATCTATCTCAACTCGAGTACCCATTCCAGGGCAAACAAAACGTTGCTAAACATTCTGGATAGTCAAACAAACGCCTGCAGAAACTTAATGGCACACAAAACATGTATAAGCGGCCCAGTACACAAACATACACACAGCCCAGCCCAGAAGCGACCTCAAAAGAGCCCAGTCCAAAATGCTATTCCAATTCAGACAAAATATCAAACTAAGCTCGCTGCCAGGCGCGGCGTAGCGCGCTGTTGACCTAGTGTATCAAAAGCCACAGTCGATCATAAGTTTTGTGGGATGAACGGTCGATGTACGGAGGATTAGGAGGATTCCATGGGTCCCAGTGTCCCACACATCCATGGCTGGTCCATAAACTTCAACTTCATGGGAACGAAAAATCCATCCATCCTTGTGTGCTGTCTCCATTTCTGCAGCCTTGATCTTCAGTATCACCGTTTTTCTAGCTAGCTGACAAAAGTTTACCCTGGAAAATGTTCCGAATCAATTTCCCCTCTTTTTAGTACTAAGCAACATCTAGCTCGAATGCTGGATTTCTCTAAAGTACATAAAAATTTACAAGATAGTCGGACAATATATGTCTCTCCCATTTGAGCTTGTAGAGAATGCAGTAGCTGGGAGTCGAAATACGATAGTATCATCAACAAGAAAAGGAGAGGAATTTAAATTTTCACCACTACAAATTGTGTGTGTGTGTGTGTGTGTGTCTGTGTGGTGGGAGGGGGGTCACAAAATTACCACAATCAAGATGGACTTTGCAAAATTCTCACACCATTGACAACTCGTTTTCCTTGTCATTCTTCCTCTTTTATCGATTTTTTTTTGTTCATTTTCCAAGCCGTGAAACGACCAAAATGCACCAGCCTGCCCCTCTCACATTATTTTGTGGGGCCGAATCGGCCTGCAAGGCCTTGTTACCCGCCAGTCGGCATGCCCGCCTAGGGCGCGCTACTCGCCACACGCGGAGTCGCGACTCCTTGTGGCCTCGCCCATCCCACCCATCGCTACCCATTGCGATGAGCGCGCCGTCCTCGAGCAGCGCCGCCGTGACCCTCTCTGGCCCCTGCCACTACCTGCCCGTGGCGGCGGCGATGGCATCGTGTTCCTGCGCCCACGACCACCATGCACCAGTGGCCGAGGGACGCTGGTCGCACCAGAGGCGAGGATGGCCCAGCCCCTACAGTTTGGAGAGAGATCGGAAGAGAAGCAGAGGAGGGCGACGTTTGAACTGGACGTCGGCGAAGGGTGGCGCCCCGGCAATCCAGGAGGCGCTCCTGGCGTGGCGATCGCGCACGAGGGCGAGGGGTGCTGCCGGCGTTTTGAAATGTGTCTTGGAAAGAGATATAATTGTGCAATTGAAATTTGATAGATGGTTTAAGATAGCGTGGTTTAATGGATGTATTCGTGGTGGATTTGGAATTGGGAGAGGAGGAGGAACAGTAGCCATGAAGAAGTATCGGAGAAAAACTCTAGATTGATTCATCTCTCGATCCTTCTCTGGTTGTATCTATGTGTGTTGACATTTTTATATTTTAGTCCCTGATATCTATTTTTATAAATATGACCCAATATAAGAACAACATTTTAAAATTTTGAAATTGCTTGCATGTGTAATAGTAGCTCCCATTAGCCCCATATAGTAAATACTGCATGTAGGTGGATGGCAAATTTAGACCACCGTGCAATAGCACAAAGCACGGCCGGCCGAAACGAGATCATTATCTTTTTTTTAACTAGCTGTTTGGTGTGCAAAACTTGACTGAGATGATGAAAACGAATCAGTTAATTTTTCTGGTTTTTCAACAAAACTGTCAGTGTACATGTCGCATTGATATGTATATATTGGCTGAAAAACCGGCTCCAATCAGATGAAGATCAGCCAAAAACATTAGGTAGACAGTCTCTTCTTCTCTAAGCTCAGGTCTCTCATAATGCATATGATGTGCTATGCGTGAACTTTGAAAACTAAAGGAAAGGCACTTTGGGTCTTTGGTCGTGATTGGGGTTAGGTGTTGGGCGATCTTTTGGATCCTGCTTTCCGGTCAAAATGCGCATCCGAGCTGATCAGTACGACATTGCTCTAGCTTAATCAGCATCAGCTACTGCCCAGGGCTGCTCCCTTGGGAGACAAAAGATGGTTGAGCCGAACCGAAGCGTTGGGTGCGGCCGGCTCCGATCCTCAACCAAAAGTGCACTAACACGTACACTATCTTGATTTCCTTTGGTTCGTGCGATAAAGCGGCTCAAATTGGCCGTGATCTCACTCAAAGAGGCCCGGGCACAATGATGCTTGTGCACGGTGGTTGGCACGCATGGGTAGCCCTGCTTGCTTGTGGCGCCCCTGAGGAGACGGTGGGCATGTTTTCTCTGCATGATAGAATAGAAGAAATCAGGTCCATGATTTGACTGACACAATGATGCTTATGCAGTCTAATTCATTTCTTCAAGATTGCTGGTTTCCAGCGGATAAAGATGACAGAAAAACGGGATAGATGCAAAGCAGAGTCGTAGTCCAACTCCCATGTTAGCACTGGTTTTGCCCTGCCGGGTGGGAAGCTGTTTTCAGAGACCGTGAAGCTTTGTTTCAGTCTTTGAGAGGACCAGAGCTGCATCCGCGACGCCTGCTGGGCACCAGCGTGTGTGCGCCCATTTCTGCATGCCGGTCCATGCCGGCATCATCGCTGGAGAATTATTTGCAAGCTCGACGCAGAATTATTGTAAGCTCGGTCTCAATCGGGTGCCTGTGCCTTGACTAGAACACTTATGCAAACGCGAGTCCTCCTCGTTCAGACTGAAATGAAAACCCAAGGAAAATCAGTCGCCGGTCTGAGGAATCGATACGGACGTGTGGTCCCGTTTGTGTACTTTGATGCCCCAGCTGATGCAAATGGCCATACCTTTGCACAGCATCGCCTGTCACTCTTCTTGTTTCTTTGGGGTGAAATTGGAATTCAACTGGTTACCGCGTACCGCGACAGAACAAATGCCAGGGAGACAAACGGGACTACCAGCTTTTGTTGAGCAGGATGCAGGACTGCAGAAGAAACAAAACACGGGGCCGAGACCAGGCCCACAGGCGCAAAGGACAGCTGCAGGTGGGTCCCGACTAGCAACATGAGCTTTTACGCTTCCAAGAGGGAAGAAAACACCGAAGTACAGGTCCTTTCACGGCCACGACAGCGACGACCTGCACGCAAAAATCTGTTTAGCAGTTTGGAGTTGGGAGGTCTCTCTCTCTCTGCTGGTGCTCATGTTTCATGCGGTAGAGTTGGAGCAAGACGAATTCAAGGACACGGCAGAGTTGGAGCTGGAAGGCTAGCTGACGAAGACGTGAAGACTGTTTTACATCGTACTCACTGTTGTCAGTCAGAGATGAAGAACCGTTTAGTTCCAAAAATAAAAAAATTTGGATGTCAAATCGAAACTTTGACCAGATGTCAGAAGGGTTTTTCGGACACTAATTAAAAAACTAATTTTAGAACTCACTTGTAAACCGCGAGACGAATCTTTTGAGGCATTTGACCGCATCATTAGCACATGTGGTGTTACTGTAGCACTTATGGCTAATCATGCACTAATTATGCTCGAAAGATTCGTCTCGTCGTGTACATCCTAACTGTGTAATTAGTTTTATTATTTAATTATATTTAGTGCTTCATACATGTGTTCAAATGGGAGGTAAAAAATTTTGGGTGAAAATTTTTGGCAACTAAACGGGCTAAAAAAAGAAGGAACCAACAACTCATCGCTTCCCTCCAACAGCGGATTCACTGTCGGCACAGCTTTCGCCGAGCAGCAGCGGCAGCGCAAAGTCAGAACGCGCCATCGCATGATGTCCCATCAACAGTTACAGTCCACCCGAAACATTTTTTTTCACAACCGGCGCCGTGTTTAGTTGTAAAAATTTTAGGGTGTAAAACACTGTAGTATTTTTATTTATATTTGGTAATTATTGTCCCGTCATAGATTAATTAGTCTTATTAAATTTGTCTCGTGATTTATAAGCAAACTATACAATTAGTTTTTTATTTCGTGTAGATTTAATACTTCATGCATGTGTTGAAAAATTTGATGTGACAGAGAATCTTGTAAAGTTTTGGAATTTTGGATGCAACGGCCCGGGTAAACGTAACAAATTAACAACCGCCCGTGAAGAAAAAAAGTCTCCCCGCAACCAGAAAATCCAGCCCGAGACGGGAGGCGGAGGAGGACCACACGCACACGGAGCTCGACTGCTCGAGACGCGCGCCGCCGGCGCCGGCGACGGCGACGACGACGGCGGGCACAGTCACACAACCAGAGCCCAAAAAAAGAAGAGGACGCCGTGCCACGGCACACCAACACCAGCCGTATCGCGTGGCAGCCGGCGTCGACGTCGACCCGTATCGCTTTGGCTTTGACCGTTGACTGGCCGGAATAATTCCAGGCGAAAGGGGAGCGCCAGCGAGCGATTTTTGTTTTCGTTTTTTTTCTTTGCTTGCCGTGGAGACTGTGGACCAGAAATTAAAGGCAGGGGGCACCACCACCCAAAGCGAGCGAGCGAGCGAGCCCGGGCGGGGGCGAAAGCGACCACCCACCCCGCGCCCCATACGTCACGCTCATTTCTTCCTTTCACTCCTGCCTTTCCTGCTTTGAACACCGCCTCCTTTTCCTAGTTGCGTTCCACGACCTTTTCTCATTTTTCTTTTTAATAATGATGATGACAACCACATGTTTGCAAATACCCGCCTTGTCGTCTGGAAATTTGCATGTGAGCGTGATGGGCTGCGTGGATGGCAATTTTTCAGCTGGTCTAGATAAAGATCGTAACACATCATTGTTCTAGTAGTATCTTCACGATCCAATTTCATTCTTATACATTTTTAGCTCAAAATTTTATAAGATTGGAGCTCGTTATTTAAATTATCTAAGTCAAATTTTAATATTCTTTACCACCACTAGGTCTAGGAGGTTTGGGTGATCATGTGTTCATTTGATGTTCCACGTGATATATGACTAATACGTACAGGCTAACAAAATCTATCTTCTAGTAAAAAATACATTGTGTCGATACTAGCTGCTGTGCTTTTAGGCTCTACAGTTCAGACAGACGACTCGAGAGGCGATTTCGTCTCCTCCGTCGATTCGTCGATCTCCTCGCTGGCCTTGCTGGCAACGGAGGAGAAGGGGATTCGACTGAATCGGCGGCGGATCTGTCCACTACTACAAAATTCTATTTTGCGAGGCACTTCAAAATTGCCACGGAGGCGGGCAAAATTCTTAACCGCCTCGGTTAACCGAGGTGGTCTTTTTTTATTAACCGAGGCGGTTTGTTAAAATCATCTCGCAAAATGGATTAACCGAGGTGGTTATAAACAACCACCTCGGTTAATCAATAACGGAGGCGGACGTGTATAACTCGTCCGCCTCCAAAAACCAGGCCCAGAAGTCCAGCCCACATAAGCCATGCCATTTACTCTAACAAAGACTTCCTCACTAATGGCTTCGAAAATTGCATTTCTAGCCTTTGCATTCCACTTTAGTTGTTCCGTGGTGGGAATTCCGGTGAATCCGGTTTTGTTGCCAACCACACTTCGGGGGCAATCGCATCAAGTTATGTGGCCATGCGAACTTTCCAATAGGCAAAGTTCTTGCCCTCGAAGTGAGGCGGCGAACCACCCATCTTGGCCATAGCTCTAGGCGGTGAAGCCTAATGATCCAAATGAGCAACGAGGCTCTGATACCAATTGTAAGAATCGATGGACCAAGAGGGGGGTGAATTGGGCTTTTTTCAAAATTTTAAGATAATTAAAACAACCTTATCCTATGCAATGCTATTAAGGCTCAATTCACCAACCGGCTAACAAAGCAAACTACACAACCTAACAAAAATATGAAACTAAGAAAGGTAGAGCTAAGCTATGATCTCTAAGGTCAAGCACATGAAAGATTGCATGAAAGTAAGTGCTTGAAATGAGAGAGTGGGCTAGAGACAACCGGATTTTTTTTCCGTGATGTCGATGTGTTGGCACACACCCCTAATCCACGTTGTGACACTCACTAAGAGTCTTGTCACCTCCCATGTCACCGAGACTTGGGCGCTCACTAAGTGTCTCCGTTCACCATCCCGGCGTGGTGGAGCTCAAGCCACGTATAATCTTCTTCTCCGGGCTCCCACAATCTTTGGCAAGCTCCGCGAGAAACACCCCGATCACCAAGATCGCCTATGTGATGCCAATCACCAAGAGTAACAAGCTAGGGCTTTCACTTGAGCAAGAACCGATCACCAAGAACGGATGCACACAAGCTTCTCTCTACTCAAGTCCTTAGTCTTGCTTCTTGATTGATTGAATGATCAAATATGTGGAAGATGAACCTCAAGGTGGCTCTTGACTATAGTATGAGTATTTGGATGTTGCCTGGTGTCAAGAGTGGCAAAATGACCCATTGGAGGGGTATATATAGGCAGCTCACACGAATAGAGCCGTTGGAGAAAAGCTGCCAGAAAACTGCGTAGCGCCGGTTAATCCGACGTACCTCCAATAGTCAGCGTCGGTTTAACCGATGAATGTAAACTGCCCCTTCTGAAAACTAGCCGTTACAACTTGGGCAGATTAACCGACGTATCATCGGTTTAACCGGTGAGTGTAGTTGTCCACTGATCAACTGAAAAACCAAGTCTCTGGACAACTGCACCGACGTTAACTCAAAACCATCGTCGGTTTAACCGGTGATAACAACTTCAGAAATCCCTGGAAAAACCATCTCACTGGCCAATTGCACCGACGTTCCAATTCAAACAGCGTCGGTTTAACCGGTGTATAGAACTTGAATTACCCTGGAAAAACCAACTCTGGACTAATGCACCGACGTTAAATTCAAACACGTCGGTTTAACCTTGAGGGCATAGATGCTTACAATCTCCCCCCTTTTTGGTGATTGATGACAACACAAACATAAATAACGAGAGAGCGAAAAAGATAAAACAAAATAAACACAAGCAAACTCGAAAGAGAACCAAAGAGCTCAATGGCTCAAACGAAATCCATAGATATGTCTCAAAGCACGGCATACTCAAGCGACAAATGTACATATCCATGAATTTACACCAAATGTGATACAAAGAATCAAAGTCCTGAAAAACTACGAGCTCTCTCTAACTCTACCCTCCCCCTGACTCCAACTCCCCTGACTCTCTCCCCCTTTGGCAACAAAGCACCAAAAAGGCGAGCTACTGATCCGGCTGTCGTGGCACAGCAAGGAAGCGGTCCGGGTCGTCATCGTCGTCGTCGTCGGACGGTGAACCCTCGGTGACAGACGGGAGCTGCTGGTCAGAACTGCCTGCTGGATCTGAAGTGACTGGGGGTGTAGCTGTGGTAGAGGCTCTCGTGCTAGCACTGCCTGGAAGAGGGTCCATAGACGTGGTAACCGGCTCAGCAGAAGAAGTGTCAACATCTGATGTAGTGAGTGCTGAAGCTGCCGGCTGTGTCGACTGCTGAAGTAAGGACCCCTCTCCTCCTCCCCCTGAAAGTAGTGTCTGTGGAACGACGGGGAGAGCGACTGTCGACGGTGAGTCCTGGAAGAGTGTAGTCGCTGGCAGTGGCGAGAACAGTGGACGACCGGCAGACCCAAGTAGTGCAGACATCGAGAACGTGGTCTCCGGCATCGCTGTAGTAGCTGGAGCTGCAGAAGGGGCTGGAGGAGGAGTTGGTGTGACCGCAAACTGAGGTGCTGCAACACCCTGAAGTCCTGGCTGCTGCGGGGCGAGTCCGGTGTGAGAGTAAAGCTGTGAGATCATCCCGAACATCGCCATCATGCCCTGCTGCATCTGCTGGAACTGAGCGTCTGTCCTCTGAGAGACTCTGTCAATAAGCCCGACAAAACGCTCCTCGGTCGCAGCCCACTCTCGGGCGGCCTCCCTCTGTATAGCAGCAAGCTGAGCCTCATGGGCTCTCCTGGCCTCCTCCTGTGCGAGCCGGTCCTCTCTCTGCTGAGTCATGAGCTGCTGTAGAAGTGCGGTGAGCTCGGACGGCTGAGACACCTGGGACTCAGAGACTGTAGTAGCAGCGGCTGACTCTGGGGCTGGCTCTCTAGACCCCCCTGCCTCATGGTCGTGACTAGCTGGGGCTGCTGCATGGAAGTACTCCACGTCCTCGGAGGAGTCTGACTCAAGCTCAGACCAGTGTATCTCATCCTCTCCTCCGGGAAGCTGTGCCTCGGCGGCTAGCAGTGCCTCGTCCTCCTGTGCCACACGGGCATGTGCCTCCGGTGACAACTGTGCCATGGCAGCTCTATCGGCTTGTCTGCCTCTCCTCCGGTCCTGTGGAGCTGTCGGACGGTAAACTGGGAACCGGGGAGACTCGTCCTGACGGTAGACTGCACTGACGGGTGACTCAGCTGGCACGATCATAGAACAGATATAGCTGATCCAGTGAGCATACGGAAACTGACGCACAACACCCATCCCGTCAGTGATAACATCCTCGATCTCAGCCAAGATGAAGTCAACTATATCAAATGGCTCGTGAGTGAGGATGTGTAGAAGCAGGAGCTGCTGCAGTCCTGTAAACCCCTCTAGGTAGCCACTCCTCGGTAGCAAAGTCCTCCGGAGTGCCATGTGTACTGCGTATGCCTCTGGGGTCAGCAGGCTGGGAACTCTGGCGTAGGAGGCAGGGAACGGCTGGCGGAAGCACTGAGAGATCGCCTCGTGAGAAGGTGCAATCCCGCCAATCATAGCTCTGCGCGGTGGATCTGCATCTCCGTAAACCATCTCGTGCAGGGAGACGTCCACCAATTCAACTCCGAGAATCCCTGCTATAGTCGCTCTCGACAGACCAAAGACCTGGCCTCCAAAAACAAAGTGTACTGCTCGACGCTCGGGAGCTATCCAGGCCGTGCATAGAAGACTCTGACCCAGTCCTCGATATATCTGTTCTGCTCAATCTGGAGTAACCTGGGCAGGCCCATGAAGTGAGCGAAGTGCTCTCTGACGTCTGCTCCCCCTGTGGCTGTCCTCAGAGACACCCAGTCAAGCACTCTGTGCGGGAAGATCCTGTGGCCCCGCCTCTGGTAGGTCTCGTAGAAACTGGCCTGTAGGAGCGTCCAGAACCTACGGTCGATCCTGCTGTCACGGGTCACGGGGAACCAGTCCTCCTCCTGAACACTCCACCTGAACCTCTAGACCTTCGCCGCATTGGCCTTGGTCAAGTTCTGGAGCAGCACACCTGGCTCCAGACGCACAACAGTGTCCATACGGAACACTGCGCGCTCGGCCTCTAGGGCCTCGGCTCTACGAGCTGCTGCTGCTGCGGACCTGCGAGGCTCCTGTGGCTGGTGACCTCCTCGCGTACTTGGTCCAGTGCGACGCTCAGTCGCCGGAGAAGACTCTCCTGCTGGGGACGTCTGCCGAGTGCGGCCAGAACATCGTAGAGTCGGTGACTCTTGTGTGCTCTGCCCCTGGGACTGCTCAGACTGCTCTGCCTCTGTATCTGCATCTGACTCTGCAGCTGAAAGTGAACGATCTGACTCTGCTACTGCTGCCTCAGTCGTGGCTCTGGTGGCCCTGGCACCTCTGACTCTGCCCATACCTCGACCTCTGGCCCTGCCCCTGGCTGGCGGATCCCTGATAGCGAACGGACGAGCACGGCCTGACGCCTGCTCCTCGGCGGCCTTGGCCACCATCTCGGCCCTCTCGGCCTCTCTCTCTGCGCGAGTCCGCTTGCGGACAGGCTTCTCGACAATGACTTCCTTCCCCTTCCTCTTCTCGCGACCCATCTCTATCAGGCAAAAACTCGAACACTTAGCGAGCGCTTGGCGAGAAGGCGCTGCGGCTGCGGCTGCGGCGTGGGGGTGCTGCTGCGTGGAAGGCACGCGGTGCGAGAGCAGTGGCTCTGAGCGCGTGGAGGCGGCGCGTGGCGTGGATGAGCCGGCGGCGCTGGAGGAAGGAGGCGTGCGCGCGGGCGGCGCAGGCTGCGCTGCGGTGAATGCGCGGCGGCGGCGGCTCGGGCTAGCGGCGTGCAGGCGAGCGGCGGCGTGAGCGTGGGCGAGTGCTGAGCGGCGGCGCGTGGGCTGTGGCGGAGCGGCGACGGTGGTCTTGCAGGCGAGCGGCGGCGCGGGATCGTGTTAGGGCGCGGCGACGGTTCGAGATGGAAGGACGCGGGTGAAATAGAGAAGGAAGAGAGGCAGCGGCTCGAGCAAGACTCATATATGACAGGCGGGCCCCGCAAATTTCCTTAACGCCGGTTAATCCGATGACTAGGTTTAGAACACCGGTCAAATGCATCGGTGCAGTTCACCCGAGACTAAGCACAAAATCCTTCTTAACGCCGGTTGATCCGACGATATGTAAATTGAACTCGCCGGTTGAACGCTGGTAACACCGGTTGATTGACAGGTCAAAACTGTGTTACGTTCACCGGTTGATCCGATGCTGTCACTTTTGTATTCGCCGGTTGAACGCCTGAAACTGACTGAGCTGAGACACAACTTAGTAACACCGGTTAAACCGATGGGTATAGATCCGTTGAGCGTCGGTTTGACCGGTGAAACCAAAAACCCCTCACTCAGCTCACTCTTCTATGCTAAGTCCAATAAACTTATAAAATTCAACTAAACTCAAGTTAATGGAATTGCATAGGCGACTTTACCCCTCAAAGCAAATAGGATAGCACACTAGCTTAAATAATTTTCTCTTTAAACACAAGGAAAAGCCGCGAAGCGAGACAAAGCGCCAAATAAAATGTATGAGCCATGTCATAGGAATATTGAAGATAGAAAGCTTCAAACTCATCATGACATTGCTCACTAGGCAATAACGCACCTAAAACTTTGCTCTTTTCACTTTTCCTGAATTAAGATCTTGTATATGAAACAAGTCTCATTTTCATCAAGTGATCTCCTTTGTGACCCTTACGCATGCAATGATAATACAAACTACAACCACATGCGAAAGTAAAGTAAACATGAAGTGCATATCTATATGACAAGAAATGAATAACAAGAAATTAAGATCTACTTGTCAAGTTTGAACCCACGGGAAGCTTCTTCATGATGAGCCTTTCTACAAGCCTAGAGAAAAACAAGTGGACCACCGCCTCTAGCTAAACCCTTGCTCATCACTATCTTACTATGGTTAGACAAGTGTCCTATATGTATGTATTTTTCTATATGACAAGGCAACTTACATGACGTTTGCCGCATCTAACACATTTAGCTCATTCCTTAGCCTTACAAAAGTACTCTCGTCTAATGGTTTTGTAAAGATATCCGCCAATTGCTACTCGGATCTCACACCTTGAAGAGAAATGTCTCCTTTGGCTTCGTGGTCACGCAAGAAGTGATGGCGAATATCAATGTGCTTTGTGCGAGAGTGTTGAACCGGATTCTTAGCAATTTTTACGGCACTTTCATTGTCACAAAGGAGTGGGATCCTATCTAGTTTCACACCAAACTCCAAAAGGGTTTGCTTCATATATAGGATTTGGGCACAACATACACCGGCCGCTATATATTCCGCTTCCGCGGTGGACAAAACCACGGACTTTTGCTTCTTACTTGACCAAGAAACTAGAGAACGCCCAAGCAAGTGGCAACCCCCGGAGGTACTCTTGCGATCCACACGGCTTCCGGCAAAATCCGAATCCGAGTATCCCAAGAGATCTAAGCTAGCGCCTTTGGGGTACCACAAGCCTGTGCTTGGGGTGTGCTTGAGATACCGAAGGATCCTATTCACAGCCGAAAGGTGTGACTCCTTTGGGTTAGCTTGAAAGCGGGCACACAAGCACACACTAAACATTATATCGGGCCTAGATTCGGTAAGGTAAAGCAAAGACTCTATCATTGAACGATAGAGGGATTGATCAACCGGTTTACCGTCCACATCCAAGTCGAGATGCCCATTGGTTGCCATGGGTGTCTTGATTGGCTTGCACTCATCCATCTTGAACTTCTTCAAGATATCTTTAGTATATTTTTCTTGATGGATGAATGTCCCTTCCTTCATTTGTTTGACTTGAAAACCAAGGAAGAATGTCAATTCGCCAATCATGGACATCTCGAATTCCCTAGACATCATGGTAGCAAACTCATGGCTTAGTAAGTCATTAGTTGAGCCAAAGATAATATCATCAACATAAATTTGACAAATGAAAAGATCCCCGTTGACGTCTTTTGTGAACAAAGTGGTGTCCACCCTCCCGATCTTGAAGCCTTGCATGATTAGGAAGTCACGAAGCCTCTCATACCAAGCCCTTGGAGCTTGTTTGAGCCCATAGAGTGCCTTGTGCAACCTATAAACATCGTTAGGATTCATCGGATCTTCAAACCCGGGAGGTTGCTCAACATAAACAAGTTCGTTAATAACGCCATTTAAGAATGCACTTTTCACATCCATTTGATACAACTTAAGGTTATGATGTGAAGAGTAAGCAAGAAGGATGCAGATAGCTTCAAGTCTTGCGACCGGAGCAAAAGTTTCACCAAAATCCAAACCTTCGACTTGAGAGAACCCTTTTGCCACAAGTCTAGCTTTGTTGCGTATCACCACCCCATGTTCATCTTGCTTGTTTCGAAAGACCCACTTTGTGCCAATGATGTTCTTATCTTTCGGAGGAGCTTCGAGGACCCAAACTTCATTGCGGGTGAAGTTGTTCAATTCTTCTTGCATGGCCATCACCCAATCCGAGTCCTCAAACTCTTCCTCTATGCTAGTGGGTTCAATACAAGAAACAAACGAGTGATGTTCGCAAAATGAAGCATGCTTAGAGCGAGTTCTTACTCCCTTGGAAGGACTACCAATGATTTGACCAATTAGATGATCCTTGGAAATGCGACCATGCTTCACTAGCGGTATTTGCGTGGATGCTTGTTGGGGTGGATCTTATATGACTTGTGCTTGTGGTGGAACACTTTGCTCTTCTTGTTCTTGGACTTGGGGTGTTGGTGTTGGCACATCTTCTTGAGGTAGTGGATCATCTTTTCTTGATCTTTATCCACTTGGGGTGCCGTTGAGGTGCTTGGTGTAGATGAGGAAGGTCCTCCCCCTTGATCATTGTCTTCATGCACCTCTTCCGGCTTGATATCCCCAATGGACATCTTCTTCAAAGCTTCATCAATCTCATCATCACCTACATTGTCATAGCCAACAACCTCCTCTTGGGAGCCATTAGATTCATCAAACTCCACATCACATGTTTCTTCAACTAACCCGGAGGTTTGATTGAATACTCTATATGCTTTGGAGTTTGATGCATAACCAAGAAAGAAACCTTCATCGCATCTACTCTCAAACTTACCGAGCCTTTTCTTCTTGTAAATGAAGCATTTGCAACCAAAGACTCGAAAGTAGGATATATTTGGTTTCCTCCCGGTGATGAGCTCATATGGAGTTTTCTTGAGGAGTCGGTGGGGATACACTCGGTTGGATGCATGACACGCCGTGTTGATTGCTTCCGCCCAAAACTTCTCGGACATGCCATAATCATCCAACATTACTCTTGCTAGGGTGATGAGTGTCTTGTTCTTTCTTTCCACCACTCCATTTTGTTGAGGCGTGTAGGTGGCGGAGAACTCATGCTTGATGCCCTCTTCATCGCACCATTCTTCAATCTTCATATTTTTGAACTCGGTGCCGTTGTCACTCCGGATCTTCACAATTGGAGAGTTGTGCTCCCTTTGAGCTCTTCTTGCAAATGTCTTGAAGATTTCCGGAGTTTCACCCTTATCGCCTAGAAACATGATCCAAGTGTAACGTGAATAATCATCAACAATTACTAGGCAATAGAGGTTACCACCAATGCTCTTGTATGTAGTTGGACCAAAGAGATCCATGTGTAGAAGCTCGAGCGGCTTGGAGGTAGACAACATCGTCTTGATGGGATGATGTGTTGCAACTTGCTTCCCGGCTTGACATGCTTTACATAGCTTGTTCTTGTCAAAAGTGGCATCCTTCAAGCCGGTGATCATCCCTCTCTTGTGGGCTTTCTTGAGGTTGCTCATGCCGATATGAGCAATTCTTCTATGCCAAAGCCACCCAAGAGAAGACTTGGTGAAGAGGCATGTCATGGTGCTTGTTTGCTTTGAAGAAAAATCCACTAAATAGATGTTGCCATGCCTAAACCCTGTGAATACCAATGACTTATCTTTTTCATGAGTTACTACAACACCATTCTTATCAAAGGCACACGTTAGTCCAAGATCACACAATTGAGCAATAGAAATGAGATTAAAACTAAGTGCTTCTACAAACAAGACATTAGAAATAGATAAATCTTTAGGAATTGCTATTCTACCCAAACCTAAAACTTTTCCCCTTGAATTATCACCATAGGTGACATGTTCATAATCGCCGGGGTCTTCAAGAGAGGTGAACATGCTATCATTGCCGGTCATGTGTTGGGAGCAACCGCTATCAAGTATCCAATGTTTTCCACCGGCTTTGTAGTTCACCTACACACATGAGAATTCACTTTTGAGTTTTAGGAACCCAAACAAGCTTTGGGCCTTGCACATGTGTGACAAGAGCTTTTGGGACCCAAAGTTGCTTGGGGAGCTTCTTCTTTGACTCCTTAGCAATTTTGCCAATGAATTTGGACTTCACCTTACCCTTCACTTTACTCAAGAGAAAATGGTTATTTTGAAACATTGATGAGTAATTCTTGGGTAATTTAGGAAGAGAACGTGATGGTAAAGTGCACTTCCTAGTGTGGTGACCGGTGACTTGGCAATGTTGGCAATATGAACCAACTTCCTTGATGAAGCTAGTCTTGATCTCCAGAGAAGGTGTAGTGCCTTGATTTGGCTCCGGAAATGAACCAAGACCTCTCTTGCCATAGTCACGGGCATTGTTGAAGAGAATCTCCTTGTGGATGTATTCTCCTCTTGAGAGTTTCTCCACACTACTCTTGAGGCTTGCCACTTGATCCATCAATTCTTTTTCCCTAGAAGGTGCAAGCTCGGACAAAGCATTAGTAGCATTTACATTAATGAGTAGGTCATCACATGAAGTAGAAGCATTGACCTTCTCAATAGTTTCATGAGCAAAGTTCTTAAGACTTGGGTCAATTGCTTCATAGGCAAATTCAAGTTCTTGATACTTGTGAGCCAACTCCCTATGCTCTTGTTTAAGCTTTTTGTGGCTCTCTTCAACTTGCTTAGCAAGTACAAGTGACTCATTGTGCTTTTTGAGCAAGTCATTGTACTTGCCAAGCAAATCGGAGTGGGCAAGCTCTAACTTGGCACGAGCACTCTCAAGAACCTTGACTTTGCCATTTTCCCTCTTGATAACGGATGTATACTAATTAATGAGGTTAGCAAACTCATTAGGGTCAAGCTCATCATCACAATCATCTTCACTCTCACATACCTTAGAGTTACCTTTGGCCATGAGGCACATTGGAGGTGGAGGTAGCGATGGTTCTTCATTTGTGAGGGTGATGGTGACTATGTCTTCTTCATCACTTGAATCTTCGCTTGATGAGATATCGGTCACCCACTCTTGTTTCTCCACCAAGAAGCTTCTCTTCCCAAGCTTCTTGTTCTTATTTTTCTTCTCATCCTCTTCATCATCGCTTGAATCATGGCGATGTTTGCCTTTGTTGTCCTTCTTTCTCTTGTCCGGCTTGGGGCAATCGGGAGAAATGTGTCCTTTTTCCCCCACAATTGTAGCATGTTTTGTACTTGACATCTTCCCTATACCGGAACATCCTTCTTTTGGGGTTAAAGTTGTAACCCTTCTTGTTTATCTTGTCGCTCAAGCGTGTGAACTTTCTCATCATGAGAGCAAGTTCCCCATCTTCTTCATTATCGGATGAGATTTCATGATGATCTTCTTCTTCATTGCTTGAGCTAGATTCTTGCTTTACCATCTTGAGCTTGCGGTGCTTGTTGGCCTTGGTTTTGAGAGCAATTGATTTGCTTGTTGTTGGCTCTTCGGTCATACCAAGAATAATCATTTCATGAGCGCGAATTTCGCCCACAAGCTCTCCTACTTCCATTGTATCAAGATTCTCCTTTTGAAGCATAGCATTGATAATATTATACTTGGGCTTCAGAAGGAGCATGAGAATCTTGCGGTTGATGGAGCCACTGTCAATTTTAGAAACTTCAAGAGCATTAATGTCCTTGACAATGACATTCAAGCGGGAATACATATCATTGCAATTTTCATGAGCAAGCATTTTAAAAGAATCATATTTTGCTCTAAACAAGTGATATTTTTGTTCACGAACTTTTGTGAAGCCTTCATGAATTTCAATTAGCTCTTTCCATATATCACTTGCTAAATCCATGCCATTTACTCTAGCAAAGACTTCCTCACTAATGGCTTCGAAAATTGCATTTCTAGCCTTTGCATTCCACTTTAGTTGTTCCGTGGTGGGAGTTCCGGTGAATCCGGTTTTTGTTGCCAACCACACTTCGGGGGCAATCGCATCAAGGTATGCGGCCATGCGAACTTTCCAATAGGCAAAGTTCTTGCCCTCGAAGTGAGGCGGCGAACCACCCATCTTGGCCATAGCTCTAGGCGGTGAAGCCTAATGATCCAAATGAGCAACGAGGCTCTGATATCAATTGTAAGGATCGATGGACCAAGAGGGGGGGGTGAATTGGGCCTTTTTCAAAATTTTAAGATAATTAAAACAACCTTATCCTATGCAATGCTAGTAAGTCTCAATTCACCAACCGGCTAACAAAGCAAACTACACAAGCTAACAAAGATATGAAACTAAGCAAGGTAGAGCTAAGCTATGATCTCTAAGGTCAAGCACATGAAAGATTGCATGAAAGTAAGTGCTTGAAATGAGAGAGTGGGCTAGAGACAACCGGATTTTTTCCCGTGATGTCGATGTATTGGCACACACCCCCTAATCCACGTTGTGACACTGACTAAGAGTCTTGTCACCTCCCATGTCACCGAGACTTGGGCGCTCACTAAGAGTCTCCGTTCACCATCCCGGCGTGGTGGAGCTCAAGCCACGTACAATCTTCTTCTCCGGGCTCCCACAATCCTTGGCAAGCTCCGCGAGAAACACCCCGATCACCAAGATCGCCTAGGTGAAGCCAATCACCAAGAGTAACAAGCTAGGGCTTTCACTTGAGCAAGAACCGATCACCAAGAACGGATGCACATAAGCTTCTCTCTACTCAAGTCCTTAGTCTTGCTTCTTGATTGATTGAATGATCAAATATGTGGAAGATGAAGCTCAAGGTGGCTCTTGACTATAGTATGAGTGTTTGGATGTTGCCTGGTGTCAAGAGTGGCAAAATGACCCATTGGAGGGGTATATATAGGCAGCTCACACGAATAGAGCCGTTGGAGAAAAGCTGCCAGAAAACTGCGTAGCGCCGGTTAATCCGACGTACCTCCAATAGTCAGCGTCGGTTTAACCGATGAATGTAAACTGCCCCTTCTGAAAACTAGCCGTTACAACTTGGGCAGATTAACCGACGTATCATCGGTTTAACCGGTGAGTGTAGTTGTCCACTGATCAACTGAAAAACCAAGTCTCTGGACAACTGCACCGACATTAACTCAAAACCATCGTCGGTTTAACCGGTGAGAACAACTTCAGAAATCCCTGGAAAAACCATCTCACTGGCCAATTGCACCGACGTTCCAATTCAAACAGCGTCGGTTTAACCGGTGTATAGAACTTGAATTACCTTGGAAAAACCAACTCTGGACTAATGCACCGACGTTAAATTCAAACACGTCGGTTTAACCGGTGTATTGACTTATCCAGACTCTGCTGACTTCGTTTAACCGACGTATAGAAAAGGGAGAGCGTCGGTTAAACCGGTGTTAAAGACTTTTTCTGATTTTGTCTTTTCTGATTTTAGTCTTGAATGAAATCCAAATATTCTTGAGATATAAGTTGAAAGCCACTTATTTGAACTTCTAGGAACCTGAGTGACCATAGTGTGCATCCATTTTTGATTGACCATGTCCATGCTAAAGTTACTTGGCCTTAACCCCTCTTAATAGTGCGATCACTACAAAACTATAAAACCTATACTAAACTAAGTGTCCTTCTCAACCTTATGACACTTAGGACTACAAAGATCCTTAGTCTTGACATAATTGAGTTGAATACCGAGATCGTCTTTTTGAATAATGAAATTGAGGGGCCTCTTTTGACATATGACCAAATGAGCGATAATAATTTATTAAGCTGCACAAACTCATTAGTCACAATAATGATTCTCATTAATCACCGAAACATACCTTGAGGGCCTAGATGCTTACAGCGTCAGACCCCTCTACCTCCGGCGAGAAGATGGCTACTAGCCATCATGCAAGGCCTGGGTGTTCAGCGACTACAACACACGTCGATGCTTCCGATGTGCGACTCTTGGTGCCGCTCAAAAATTTTGACATTCCTATGTCGGGAAGAGGAAGACCGGGAGTTTCTTGCAAGGACTGGGATATAAGTTTTGTTTCTTTCAGGAATGTTTTTGTAAGATTTGAGATGTAAACCATCAGATATGCAAATGAAATATAAGCCCAATTTTTCAAAAAAAAAGAGTAAAAAATACATCATCACACGGAAAATTATACTTCTTAGCAAAATACGCAGTCTTTTGAGGGGTACACGCGAAGAATTCTTCGAAAAAAATTGTAACGGTTACGTTACACACGAGCACGCGACGACCACAGCACCACCACCGCTTTTGCTTCTCCTTCTATATACCCACAATCCCCACCATCTCCTCCGGCCTTTCCCTTTCCGCCGCATTCCCTCTTCCTCCGGCAGCCGTCGCCAGCTCCCCCCGTCGTCCCATGGTCCGGAAGGAGACGGCCATGCGGCTGCCCCCGCAGCACCGGGGGCTGGAGGTCAAGATCCCCAGCTTCTTCCGCTGCCCCATCTCGCTCGACGTCATGCGCTCGCCCGTCAGCCTCTGCACCGGCGTCACCTACGACCGCGCCTCCATCCAGCGCTGGCTCGACTCCGGCAACACCACCTGCCCCGCCACCATGCTCCCGCTCCCCTCCACCGACCTCGTCCCCAACCTCACCCTCCGCAGCCTCATCGCGCACTGGGCCGCCTCGGCCGCCGCCTGCTCGCCCACCGCCGCCGGAGGAGCCTCCGCGGCGCGGACTGCCTCCCCCGCCAGCCTCGTCCGCCAGGTCGCGGCCTCCGGTGCCGACCCCTCCCCGGCCCTCCGCGAGCTGGCGGCCTACCTCTCCGACGACGACGTCGACGACTTCGAAAAGAACGCGCTCGTGGGCGCCGGCCGCGCCGCCGAGACGGTCGCGGCGGTGCTCCGGAGGAGAGGCGAGGAGGAGGCCGGCGCCGAGGCCGTGGAGGCGGCCACGAGGGTGCTCGCCGCGATCGTGGCTTCGGACGGCATCGACGACGCGAACAAGAAGCGGGTGGCCGCGGGCCTCGCCGCGGACGCGCCCGCCGCGGCCGCGTCGCTGGCGCGCGTGATGCGCGGCGGGAGCGGCCTGGAGGCGCGGGTCGCCGCGGCGAGGCTGGCTGAGTTCCTGCTCGCCAATGCCGCCGAGGAGGCGAGGGCGGCGGCGGCCGAGTCGTCGGAGCTGGTGGCCGAGCTGATCCGGCTCATCGGCCCCGTCGACGGGAAGGGCGCCCTAGACGGGGAGGCCGTGGACGCCGGGCTCTCGTGCCTGGCCGCCATCTGCGGGTCGCGGCGCGGCGCGGCGCGCGCCGAGATGGTGCGGCTGGGCGCGGTCCCGGCGGCGGTGCGCGCGCTCCGCGCGACGGCGGAGCCCCGCGCGTCGGCGAAGGCGCTCCGGGTGCTCGAGTCCGCGGTGGGCTGCGCCGAGGGCCGCGCCGCGCTGTGCGAGGGCGCGGAGGAGGCCGTCCCGGCGGTGGTGGGCAGGATGATGAAGGCCGGGCGCGACGGCGCGGAGGCCGCGGTGGCCGTGCTCTGGGCGGTGTGCCACCGGTACCGGGACCGGCGGGCGGCGGACGCGGCGGCGGCGGCCGAGGGCGGGCTGACGAGGCTGCTGCTGCTGGTGCAGAGCGGGTGCTCGCCGGCGGCGCGGCAGATGGCGCTGGAGCTGCTCAAGATGTACAGGGTGAACGCCAAGAGCTGCCTCGCCGGGTACGACTCCAAGACCACCCACATCATGCCGTTCTGAGCTGAGCAGCCAGCCGATCAACCGAATCGCGTGGAACAGAGGGGACGGTGTTCTTGTTCCTGTGATGATGTTTCTTGCTGCTTTTTTTTTTTGCCCCCTTTTCTTTTGATGTAAGTCGATAGATAGAGAAACAAAGAAGAATTGGTTCATGGCGGGGAGGGAGGAGGATGAATAATCTGTACATGGGTAGAGAGAGTTTTGACATGATCAGAACAGGCACAGGGGACAAATTTAACCCAAAGAATTGATTTTTTTTTTTTTTGTGGCCAAGGCAATTGCAAGTGCCTGACAAAGTTTTCAGCATGTAATGATTTTTGCATTCTGAGAGAAACAATCACCCCGTTCGGCAGGCTGGAGCTGGAGACTGGAGCTGGAGTTCTGTGAGAGAAAAACACTGTTGCCTGGCTGGTGGCTGGAGCCTAGAGCTGGAGTTATGTGAGAGAGAAATACTGTAGACGCTGGAGGCTGTCCACCAGCCGAACGGGGTGAATGATCGATCGTCATGAGCTGTGAAACGATAAAGCTGCAGCTCCAAGCAAAAATCATCACATGCTACTCTGACCAAAATCTCCGAAGAACTTGCACGACGACGGAGACGATCACATCCATCAAATTGTTTCCACCCGAATCATCGGTCTAGTACACTGCAGTTCGTAATTCGTAGTACCAGCGCCTCGTTTGGTTCGGCAAGAATACTAGCACGCACGCTTCCTGGAAAAAGAATCTCGCATGCATGAAGCACTAAATGAAATCTATTTGCAAATTTTTTTTAGGGATGAGTATAACTTTTCGCGAAGAATCTAATGACGGTAATTAATCGATGATTTACTACAATGATGCTACAGTAATCATCCTCTAATCGCGCGGTCAAAGGCCTCTGGAGTTGGTTTTAGTTTTGCAAACTGATTTTGTTTGACACCGTAATAAACGGTCAAAGTTTACTATTCACTAACGCGCTACAAACCAAACGGGCCTAGGTTCTTATGAGAGAGAGGGCAACAGGTTGTAAACTTACCTAATCCAGAATGTCGTAACCTGGACTGTAGAATAGATCTACGCATATCCGTAGCTTGAAAGCACAAAAAAAAGAAGAAAAAGAAGAAGCGTACAGCATGGCCGCTAGTCTCCAGGATAAGCCTAAACATCTACTTAAAATGGAGCATCTCCCTCCACGTCGGCGTTTGACCGGAGCTCACGATCCGTCTGACCAGGGGGCATCACTCCACCCACACCACACGCCAGGGGCATCGCATCGCATCACGCCATGCCTGGACCGACCGCAGGAACCATCCGGTCGGCAACTGTCGTGTTCAGCTGCAACCTGCAACCTACTAGGAGCTGAATCGCCCAAGAACTTCCGGAGACAGCAGCAGCTTGAGCAGAGCAAGCCGGGGGCATTTGCTTGCCTGCTGATCTTTTTCTTTTCTTTTCCAGCTAAGTGATCATCCGCGCTGCAGAGAAAAATAGAACATGCGAAGAACTTCAGCCGTTAGCTGATTAGCACGAGCTATTCGGATTTAGCCATGGCGGTTCTGGGGTGGGCGAGGTGGTGGCGAGGCGCCGGTGGAGCACCTCAACGAAAGTGAATGAGTGAGTGGGAGGCAGAGCGGCCGGCCGGTGGAGCGCCTATTTGGTTTGAAGCTCGGTAAGGTAAGGACTTGTTCAGTTACACAGGGTTTCATTTCGAGCCGGGAATGATATAAACAATAAAAAGTGTATTTTTTTAAAAAAAATAAACAATAAAAGATATAACAAAAGATCAGAGTTTTTACTCGAGTCGGAAACTATTTGCAACAAATTAAAATAAACTCATAATAGATATAACAAGAGATCCGGATTCATTCCCCATCTTTAGACTCATGAATTGATTCCTGGTCTCTTATTTTAATTATTATGAGCTTATTTTGTTGCAAGTAGTTTCCGACCCACAATAAATTCGGGTCTTTTTGTTATATTTCTTATTGTTTCTATTATTTCCGACCCGAAATAAAATCGTAGGCAACCGAACAAGCCTAAAGCTGCCTAGTCCAGTGGTAAAGCTGTTTGGTCCAGATAGCGCTCCCAGATGTTCGATTTTGATCGCCTGGGGCTGAGATAGCTGCCTAGCCAGCGAGCTTCCTGCCTGCCAGGCTTCGATCAAAACAAGCCCCGATCTTTACCCTGTTCCGGCCTCTAAAGCCAGCTTCTTTTCCCGTTCCGATGAACCGGACGAAGTGTAGCCACCCAGCCGGCCGGGTAAAGTTTTCGACGCCCAAACTTCCAGGCCGGCCGGTCGGCCGCAGCCACAGGAGTCAATGCTGGGGTAGTTGTTTAGGGGATATGGACGCCTGTCACAGTTGACTCCCCGGATCGCGTCGCGTCACAGAATAGAAGAAGAACAAGAAGAGGCGGGAGCGACGAGGACGGAACGTGTTGCGGCTCTTTTTCGGTACTCCTTTTTGACCACCCTGCCCCCTCAACCTCAAAGGCCTGAATGATCCTCTCCGCAAGTTGGGCTATGTTTGTCTTTGATCACTAATTAGAAGTATTAAATAAAGTCTCATCACAAAATAATCTTCAAAACTATGGTACTGTAGTATGTGCTGTAGCTAATAAGGTCTTTGACCAAATGCTTAGAGGATGATCACGGGCAGTTACTGTAGTATCACTATAGCCAATCATGGTGAAACTTGGCTCATTAGATTCATCTCAAAAAGTTACACTCATTCTTGAAAATTTTTTGCACATAGACTTTATTCAGTACTCCATGCGGATATTCATGTTTTTGTGTAATTTTGAGGTGACAGGTAACGCCTCGGCCCCGTCTATCTCGTCGCGCTCCCTTCTGCCTCTGCCACTCAGCACTCACCACCACTACGCGCTCTCGTCCAAGCTAGCGCGTTCCGGCGCGTGATGGTTACCCTTAAACTCTGAACCGGATCGAACGCGTTGCTAGCTTCAGTGGGCCGTGGAGAAAGGATCGGAGACGGTCGGGTGGCACGCGTCGCCATGGCTTCCGGCCACTGCAAAGAGCCAAACAACAACCAAGAGGTTACAGAAAAGCATGCTTGCCATGACCACCGCAAAGGGCCAGACAATCAGGTGCTTGTCGAGAACCATGCTTACCCCTGACCGCTGCAAAGAGCTGAGCAGCCTGCGCATCAAGCAGGCATGATTGCCATGACCATGGTCCTGGCCACTTCAAAGAAGCCAGTGTACTTGGCAACATTCTAAAAGCCACACCGCTGCCATGAGCATGAGCATATATCTACTGCAAAGAACACAACCACTCGGATTCTGCAGGTGAGCATGCTTCATGAGCCACTATGGAGAGCACAGCCATGCACATTCTGCAGTTGAGCATGCTTGCCGCGACCACGAGCATCGGCGCCATACTAAGCGGCAAACTGTGCACACTGCAAATACATTGCCATGACCATGACCATGACCATGGGGAGATTGAGGAATTAGCTGAAACGGATTGTGATGCCGAGCTACAGCACCACCACAACCATTGCTGCAATGAACCTCATGACCAGGATAGCAAGATTGCAGCTGAATCAGTTCAAGAAATTGTTGACACCTTTTACGGGCCAACACACGATCGCGCTAGGTCGCGCGGCGCGAGGAGGAGCTCCTTGCAGCACCTCCAGTATGGAGCGGTCAGACCGGTCAGACCGGTCGCCGTGCAAAACGATGACGATCCGACGAACGCTCGCCCGGGAGGGACCCGTCGGGGCAAGCGCGCGTAGGGTTGTCCTAGGCTCGGCAGGCCAGCTAGGGCGTCCTCAAACGCCATAGAGACGAGAGAAGAACAGCATGTCAAGGTTGGAAAAGTAGGGTAAAGATAAAGAGATAAAAGATGTGTTTTTGATAGATTCGATTGGGTTCCCTAATCGGCCGTGACCCTTTATATTTATAGGGTGGGGTGGACTTATCCCGCAAGAAATCATGTTTATAGATCTAAATCTATGAAAAACCCTAGTTGTACTCGGACTCTACCTGAACCGGTCAGACCGGTCGGTCCCTGCCGGACAGGCCACAATGCCTCGACCGGTCAGACCGCTCGGTCAGACCGGTTGGTGCCAATTTTGGCTGTCAACATATGCCCTCCTGTTTTTTGGTAAAGCTTGCTTGCCAAAAAACATTCTTCTGAATCAAAATTGTCTAAGGGCGACGATTAGCAATGCATCGGCCATATATTATCTTTAAACATGCCTAAATAGCCGAAATAAGAGAACTAGCAAATGTAACAATTTCTAGCTTAAGATCAGCAAACTATTTCGACTTTATATTCCTTAGCATGTTTAATAACAAAAGTCTTGGGACGGCCAATGCGGCCGATTATACAAATCATAACTCCTTGGTAAAGCATAAAATTGATAGTCATAATATGGCAGCCAAGGATTATGATCAAACCACGGATTAAACACACCTGAATATGCAGTCCATGGTGCGTGCATCGACGGGATAAATGATGAAGTCCAATAAGATGACCAATGATGCTTTCTTGATCTTGGTGGTGAAGAACTCCTTCTTCGTTTGTCTTCCAATTGATTGCTTTGTTTTTGCGCAGATATCTTCTTGTATTTATCCAGAAGCTCCTCAATAGTCGGCTTGATCCTATTTTTTGCCCCACCAGACTTCCCAGGTTCAGACCGGTCTGATGAACCGGTCAGACCGGTCCTGTCAGAACCAACATGGTTGCCCTTATCTTGTCTCCTAGCCGAACTTGAACATTGTTCAGCTATATCATTTGAAGTATAGTCTCCATTGGAGACAATCTGAGCAACAGAACTAGCCGATGTTTCTTCAAGGGTCGGCTTTTCTTTATCTTGTGTCAAATCTGAATTTTTATTCAATCGCCCATCTTTTTTGACACGATAAACTTGTTTGATCACCATGTGTTTCTGTTTCTGCACATGCCGATTTTTAGGATCAAAACGGCCAGTATTTGTAGGTGATAGCTTACTAATTGCCGGCTCCTTATAGGTAATATAATTTGGGCATAAATATGTAGGAAGAGACGACATATATGAAATATGAAACCATAGTGCACAAGAATAAGACAAATTAAAATCAGCACCCCATGGCATATGCATAAGAGATCCATATGACAGAAACGGCATCGATGTAGAAAAATTATTCCATTGCCGATTTTTATCATGGAACTGGCATTTTGGAGATGACCTTGGTTGTTTGGATTTATTAGGCCAACTAGCATCTTTTGTATCTCTTTGATTTTGAGGTTTAGTCGGAAACTCTCCAATGGGCTTCGGCTTTGCTTTTTGATGCTTGCTATGACCTTTAGCTTGAACGGTTTTCCAAACACCGATCTCAGGTTTCTTTGGCTTAATCATCTTAGGTTTTGATTTATTTTGCAAAACCCTAGATGAACCAGTTAGACCGGTCGTGGAACCGGTCAGACCGGTTGAAATGCAACCAGCATGTTTGCCTTTGTTTTGTTGCCCCCCGAGCGTTAAAGTACTAGATTTAGTCTCTGTGCTCTTGCTAGGGGATTTTGGTTCGACAATTTCAGCTTGGGACGGCCGAATTGTATCTTGACAAGCAACATCACAAGTTGGCAAATTTTTGCAAGGATTATTAGTCGGCTTTTGAATAACCGATTTTTGAATAACAGGAATTGGATCTACACTTTTATTTCTATTGATATGATCATCTACAAAATTAAGAAAACCACTTATGGCGCTTGCTGTGGATTTACTGTGCTTTGGTAGATCGTACATCCTCAACTCATTGATGACATATATCTTCACCATGACGATGCCTTGTTCCATTACCCGATAACAGTGAGGACGTAAAGTCTTCTTGAGTAGCTCTTCAGGTAATTCTTCAAGTGCCATCATATCACTGGAGTCTGATAGATCGGCCATGATAGCCAGATTCTCTTCCCCAGCGGAGTCACCAATTTGTGTTGACACCTTTTACGGGCCAACACACGATCGCGCTAGGTTGCGCGGCGCGAGGAGGAGCTCCTTGCAGCACCTCCTGCATGGAGTGGTCGGACCGGTCAGACCGGTCGCCGTGCAGAACGATGACGATCCGACGAACGCTCGCCCGGGAGGGACCCCGTCGGGGCAAGCACGCGTAGGGTTGCCCTAGGCTCAGCAGGCCAGATAGGGCGTCCTCAAACGCCATGGAGACGAGAGAACAGCATGTCGAGGTTGGAAAAGTAGGGTAAAGATAAAGAGGACGGCGGGTGCCGGGTCTGGCTGGAGCGCGCCACCGGCGACAGGTGCTACGCGCTGTCCGCGTGGAGGCTCAGCCTGCCCTGGGACGACGGCGAGGTCTGCTGGAAGTACGGCGAGCTGGCCGCCGCCGCGGAGCCGCGCGGTGCGCCAACCGCAGCCGTGGGCCCCAGCCGCCGCTGCAGCGGAGCGCGCGGGCAGCTTGCCGCCGGCCGCTGCTGGGGGAGCGCGCCGGGCGCCGTGCTGGAGATCATCGAGTTCGGCACCACCGGCCAGGTCGCCGGCTTCATAGCCAAAGCCATCCAGGTGCGCTTCATATACACTAATGGGGTCGCAGTACTTGCTTGCTCTCATCTCTCTCGTGCAACACTAATTGATTTGCCTCTCTCTCGTGCAACACTAATTGATTTGTGGCTGCAAGGGGCACTGGCCGCCGCCATGAAGCGCGGGGACTGCCGGGCGCACGGGCAGCTGCCCGCTTGCCGCCGCTGGTGGAGCGCACGGGCCGCCGACGGCCGCCGCGGGAGCCGTGGAGCGCGTGGGCCACCGCTGAGGAGCACGGGAGCCGGCCGTGGTGATTTTTTTCCTTAGTTTCCTGAAATAGAGATAGCATGTGGGATTGTATGGCTTATATCTATTTTGTGATTGATTTTTTGAATGATTTGTGGGATCTATGGATTTTGCATCAATCGATTCATATACTTTCGTTGATTCTTCGAATGATTTGGCATTACTGGTGAGCGATGCGAGGGGAACGAGAGAGGGGATGGGAGGGAACAAGCTTTTTTTTTTGTTTGACAAAAATGCTTTGGTACCGGTTGGTCTTTCCAACCGGTACCAATGGAAGTCTAAGGCACCGGTTGAAAAACCCGATGTCTTAAGACGAGGTCATTGGTCGCGGTTGCGGGGCACCGGTTGGGAAACCGGTGCCTTTGGCCCTTCTCAGCCGGTGCCCAAGGCCCGTTTTCTAGTAGTGGATGCGGCGGCGGCCGCTGCGCGGGCGCGTGTCGCGCAGCCGATGTGTCACGGGCGGCCTGCAACAGGATGGAGAACAAGGTTGCCATGACGAACGAACGAGGGTGGTTCGTCGGCGAATAGGATTCACGAATCGACAAAACAAAAAATACAGTTGCCTGGGTCATATGTATGTACCATCTCTTAGCAAAAGAGATGCTGGCAAGTTGCCTGGGTGCTCATGCACTTACATGATCACGAGCTGATGGTGAGTTAGAGCATGCATGCGAGTTCACTCCTGTCCGATCCTAGGCAAATGGGATTGAACACGACGATGATAGGATTGATGATAAAATTGGAGCACACAAGTACATGCGACGACAGCCATCACATATAATAGGCAAATGGGGTTGAACACGACGTGCACGAGTGGAGCAAACAACTGCGTGCCCAGTTTAATTAGATCGTGCTAGGCTCGTGTGTGTTCCCATCTACACGGAACAATCTGTCTTTGATTTCGACGACGCCGATCCAAGCCCAACAACCGACGACACGATCCTGCGTGCTGCCGCCAACGGCGGGGAGACGACGTCACGACGACGGACTCACGGGGGTGGTAATGGGCCATGGCCCTAGTGGCCTCTTCAAAGTCTAACAAAGCCCTTAAATTATTTAGTTCAAAATTATATAAGATTAGATCCCGGTCTTTTTAGAGCCTGGCCCTTAGATTTTCTAGTTCAAAATCTTGGACCCTTTACCACCCCGGACTCATAGAGGCAGTACGTGCGACGGCGCCCCGACGTGCCTTACTGGCGAGGGGAAGTCGTACTGGAGGCGCCGAGGACGACACCACCACACACACCCCACTCCACTCTCACTCTCCCTTCCTCCTCTGTTCTCCCTCATCTCTCACAGTGAACTAGATCTTACCTGCCAGAATAAAAAAAAAGAGAAGGGTTCGATTTAGGTGTTTAGGGTTCGGGACGCTGGGGTGCCGACAGTCATAGAGTCATGGCCAGGGCGGCGACCAACTAAGTAGTGATTGCGGATGGCGATGCGGGAGGTGAGACAGCAAGGGTGCCACTAGTCGGGCGATGGAAGACATCTTGTGGGGAGGGCCAGTGCGGGGGTGATGACCGATCTAGTTCCACACAGGACAGGGCTGCAGGCGATGGGCGGTCGGCACAACAGCGAGATCGTTGCCAGCCGCCGGTGGTTGGGTAGGCAAGCGGGGGAAGAGATGGTTGGGCGCGAGGGACCGAGGGTGGCGGAGTGGTTCGGAAGGGTTGGGTTGCGGGGGCGGGTGGGCAGCACGACGAGGCCGCAAGTGGTAGGGGGAGCAGATGGTGGGGAAGGTGGAGAAGGAAGAAGGGGCCAAGAGGTAGGTATGGAGGGAATATTTAGGTGCGGAGCTGGTTCGCGGCATGAGTGGAGGATTGCCGAATAGGTGTCAACATCTGAGTGGAGCATGAGTGGAGGATTGCCGAATAGGTGTCAACATCTGAGTGGAGGGGAGGATGAAAAATCTGATGTGAGTTTCAAATTTAAAATACGATTTTCTCTTAATGTGACAGATTCGTTTCAAATCCATTTGAACCAACATGTTGTTTGGAATTAATGCAACAAAATAAGATTTAATGTAAATATATTTTTTCAATCAACATTTGGATTGTAATACTTCAAAAATTTTGAACAAGTACTTCAACATTTTGGACATATTGCTTCATTATTTCCATACAAAGTACTCACTTTAGGTTGGTAAATAAAGTCGTTTCATACATCGACACAGTCTCCAAAAATAACTTTGACCATCACTATCTTTTTGCTATTAAAAAACTATACAATATAGTCACTATATATTTTTACGAAACTAAATTTCAAGATGAATCTAATTACACCGCTTTCATATTTTCAAACTCAATACAAAAAATTATTTATAGTTGAAGTTTAAAATATTTGACTTAAGACAAATTCAAAACGACTTCCTTGAGTATTAGTGTACCCGGTGCATCGGCTAGTGCTATGTTGCCCCGTGCATCTTTACATGATAACCAAAGCGGCAAGAGTTACACTGTAGACTCGACCAATAATTTTGTGCCTATTTTCTCGCATAGCACTGCTAATCCTTACCACCACGACTTGGGTTCCGCCAAATCACAGCAGAGATAACCGAAGTGTTGGTTTTGATTCTAATTTACAACAACCCTTTTATCCGACCATGGCATGTCATACTTCACCTACGGCATTGGAATTCCTTATGGGTCGGTACTAGATGCATGTTTTAATAAAACTGCCCCAACCTATGCCACATTCATTTTTACCGGAGTTCCACCCCATACATACTGCGAGATTGCTTGGAACTCGACGAGGACGGGGGCTTCTATCTATCTTGTGGAGGATAGATAAGTCATCCATCTATAAAGCCCATTTGGCCTAATTATTCTATATAAACTTTTGCAACTATGTTTAATATTTTGGTATGACTAATTCAATATTTTATTGAACTGGTTCAACATTTGATAATAGATTCGAAATATTGAACAGCGACCGGCCAAGCTTCTTCTGTGGTGAGTGATTGCACGGAGCGCATGCGCCGGCTCGGCGGCGCAGCAGCGCGTGAGCGGCGGCGGCGGCGAGCTGCCGCGGCGCAGCGCGCATGCAAGCAGCGACAAGCAAGCAGTGCGCATGCAGGCAATGGCAGGCAGGCAGCGCACAGCGGCGGGGTATGCAGCGCGTAGTGGCCGTAGGCCGTAGGTGCAGTGGGAGCCGCGGCCCGCGGGCGTGCGGCGCCGGCGGCCGATGGCGACGGCGGCGGGGAGAGAAGCTTGGGGAGAGGGGTAGGGTTTGAGGTGAATCAAGGATTGTGATTGATTGCACGAATCTTAAATACTGGATGGTGGGGAAAAAAATCTTGTGAAAGATAGGTAGGATTGGCGGACGAGGACCTTGGGGCTTGATGATGTGGTGGAAAAAGCCCACGAGGTGGCGCGGCGCGGAGTCATTTCATCATGGGCCACAATTCTAGTAAGATGGGCTGGTCTCTTCCTTCGTGTCCCTCTGGGTCGGATGCGGCCCGGCTGTCAGCGTGCATCGGGCTGGGCTCAAACTCCTTCAGGTCGGCCTCCTGCATCATTCACGCGCAGCTTGATCCAATCCAACACCATCGCTCTGAATTTCTCTTCTGTTTTTCCTTTCCCAGACCGTTTACTAGATGTCTGATGCCTATCTCAAAAAAAAAAAAAAAAACTAGATGTCTGATCCAGGCACGTCACTCAGGAATCTAGAGCGGTGGATAACTGGGAATAGAATTTGACACTAAGTGTACTACTAGCAGTAATGAAATACTAGCCCTTTGTTGGTAATGTTACTAGTTGATCGTCAGAAAAAAAGAGAGAATAAGTCAGACAAGCGGTCCCAGAATACCATTCCTGCCCATGGCCATTCCCGGTGCGGACTAGATTATCCATTCACCCTAGGTAGCCTACCTTGTGCTCAGCGAAATAAGCACCTGCTTCATGCAAGTCGCGTGACATTCAGAGCAACGGGCAGTGAAATTCAGAAACCATTCTAAAACCGTAACAAGCTCAAACCATGTACAGATCAGAGCACATTCAGCACCATGCTATGATGCTAATATAAAACCGTAACAACCTAGCTAGGCAAATTAAAAACCCTTTCTCTGCTCCTCTTTTCTTCACAATAGCCAGTGAAATACCGAGGTGAGTAGTTGACATCACGCACCCTACATCTCTACCGTGCCGAAACTGCAACGGACGCACTGAAATTACCGCTGCTAGCTGCTGCTTAGGCCAGTTTTAATGAGAGTTTTATATAGAGTTTCATAACATTAAATATTATCAATTTTACTGACGTGGCAAGGAAAAAGAATGATGTAGTTTTATGGGATGTGAGGAAAATTTCATCACCATGAAACTCATCTGGCACGATTATCTAATTACCAGTCCAGATATCTGTGTCCATAAAACTCCTATTGAGACTGGCCTTATTAACCCGGAGAGACACACATCATGTGCCCCTCCCATGCGTGGCTCCTAAAAAGCACACCACGAATCATGGCGCCGCGTGCTTTCGTTTGCCAAAGATGGGAGCTCGATCCCCTATCGTCACCACCATAGCTAGCTAGCTAGCTAGCTACACATCGCGGCATCGACCTGCAAGCAGGCATGCATGCATCCATGAGCGAGACCACGCTAGCCGCTACGGCACTGATTAAAGTACCCGGGACATGATCATCACCACGCGCCTAACTTTGCTAGAAGCGACCATAAAATACGTCACGCTTTGTGCTTACCATTCCTTTTCTTTCATTCTCTCTTCTCTCTTTTTTTTTTACGGGGCTAGTAGAGAATTGGCCTCTCACGAACTTTCTAGAAGTGCGAGAGAATCTCATCTGCTCGGATGAAAGAATTTCACCGGTGCCAAAAGGACAGACATGCATGGCCTGCCTGCAGTCGTCTGCTGCAGCGCAGGAGAGATGGGTTAAAAAAATTTACAGTACAATTATGCATCTACATAGTATTAGCAGATGGTATGTTAGTACACTAGATTTTACTAGCTAGTAGATTTGCAGGTACTGATAATAGATCCAAAGCACTAGCACGTGCCTTCTCGGCCTAATGCTCCCTTGATGGATCTAAGAAAAGCACTGCTAAATCGCAGTCGCCTCGCTTGAAAGATGTCATGCTTTTGTAGTCAACCTTTTCATGTGCAGGCATATGCAAACGCTGCACCCTCTCAATAATTTTATCTCGTTATTAGCAAAACTAACCGTGATGGCCATGTTAGCAGGTACTGGTATATATGAGAGACTGCAACTCTGCAGCATGGCAATTGGCAAAAGGCTAAGAGAAAAGCAGCCATGCGGGAATGTGCTCGCCATATCGATACAAGCGGCACTGGCAAAGCGCGGGTGACATTTTCGTGGCCGTATGCATGTGCAGCGAGGGCATCCTTTCAGCAGCGCCACCAGTTCTTGTCAAATACCATGCATTGGCACGCTAGCTGGCCAGGGCACGAAGCTTTTGCTTGTCATCTTCGGGGCACCGACATGCCCAACCCTAGCTGATTGAGCAGCAGCAGCAGCAGCAGCAATGAGCATCTATGTGTTGTGATGTACAGTGTAGTGAGCCATGACAAAGAGCTTGCTAGCTAGATCGGCGGTGGAATAGATCATAGATGAACAGATGAAAAAGTTTAGGTGAGGCACACAAAGTTTCATTAGCGATTATTGCCTGCTGATGACGGTGCTCACTCGAGCATTGCTGTGCATGTAAAAAATTTTCTTCTGAATTCAATCCCAAGCCACTGTGCTAATATAATACAAGGCGGCACATTAATTTGAAACACAGGAATTTCAGAAAACATTGCAGAAAGAGTTAACAGACATATTTTTTTCCCCGGACAAACTCTTACATCTTTCTGAAACTAGAATATTCTTTCTAGTATATTTAATACCAGGTTAGAAAAATGGCGCTAATAATACGACGACTCCCACCGACAATGCAAGATGCAGCTCACCGAGACAGCCTTATGTAGCCTCAGATACTTGTAACCACTGGATTTGGGCCTTGTTTAGATAACTTTGCATTTTGTATTTTTGCATTTTTGGAAGAGAATTTTTAACATTTGAAGTATTAAATATATATTAATCAAAAAACTAATTACAGATCTTGTCTGTAAACTACGAGACGAATCTAATGAGCCTAATTAATTCATCACTAGAGCATGTTTATTGTAGCATTACTGTAGCAATTAGGTGACTAATCACGTCTTAATTAGTCTCATTAGATTTGTCTCGCGATTTACAGTCCATTTGTGTAATACGATTTATTTTTCGATTACATTTAGTACACCATACAAGCGATTTATAAAAAAATTGTATTTTGCGTTTTGGGATCTAAACAGGAACTTGGAAGTATTGATGGTGCGGCCGGCGAGCAACGCTAGTGCCGACTGCCGGGCGTTTTTCCGGGGACTGTTCGTGGCCACACCAGTAAGGACGAGCTGAGCACGAGGCATCTGCATCTCGATTTCGGGGGGGGGGGGGGGGGGGGGGTGCTCAGATGAAAGCACATGTGCTCGTCAGCCCCGTTTGTGGGCATTATTGGTTGGGCAACCACCTCTCGCTTTCCTTCTGCAGAGCCGCGTGTAGCCCTAAACCCTTTCACACTGACCACACGAGCCCTTCTTGCAGGACTAGTGGATGTCAGTATATATTGGAGTGCTTAACAGCTAGGTACAGTGCTAAGTATCTAAAGCTTTGTTAGCATTGGGCAGAACGAGAATGTGATGAAATGCTCTTGGTAAGATAAAACAAGTGCCGAAAACCGAAATGCACAAAGCATGCTAATGCATGCTTACGATTTGTTGGGCCTCGTTTCTAGTTACTTTAGCTCATGTTCCAAAAAGCCCCGGTATTTGCTAAAAAATGTTTTTTTCCAAGGTGGGAGATGTGTGTTTTCCTGTCCCATCTTGATCCATCAATTCATTGCTTAATTATATCTCCAGTGTCAAACCTACAATTTGAGGCTGCAGTGGCCACTTTTTTCTCCTACAGACAAAAACATCTCGAAAAATTCCGTAAGTTGGAGTTTGCTTGTAGAATTATGCTGCAGCAAGGGTAACACTCCGTTGATGAAGGTTCTAATAATACTCTAGGGTAGTAATGAGATGTATAGATTAGTCAGCTGGCATGCTCGAAACATACTAGATGAGCGGTGTGGGCGAGTAAATGTCTTCCATGCATGCTCTACTTTAGCTACTGTCTAATAATGCTATCACCAATGTAGACAATGCTCTAGAAACGTCGTCGTAACAGAAAGGCTACTTGCGCGTACACTTTCTTTGGCTAGCTTAACATGCTCAAAACGGTGTCCCACCGTACGGATACGTGCAGAAAAAAAACAATTTTTATGAGAACCACGATGATTCCCGGCTGTCCATATACCTGCCCGTAAATAGCATGTCACTGTGACCACAGCCCTGAAGCTACTACTGTAGAACAGCACAAGATCAAGGTATACCATGGTTCATCAACTCCTAAAAAGGAAACTACTTACATTGAGTGAGTAGTAGTTTACTTCAAAAAAAGAAACATTGAGTAGTAGTAAAGAAAACCGCGGAAACCACCGCTGTGTTTAGTTCCGCGAAAAATTTCCAAAAATTTTCGCTGACGCACATCACATTAAATCTTACGATACATGCATAAAGTATTAAATATAGTTAAAAATATAACTAATTGCACAGTTTGGTTGTAAATGACGAGACGAATCTTTTGAGACTAATTACTCCATGATTGGACAATAGTTGCCAAATAAAATCAAAACGTACTACAGCAACTTTTTCGCGAACTAAACACACCCTACTTCCTTTCCCTTTTTCCACGCAGCATTCTCTGCTAGCTCTGCAGTTATGCTCGATCCACGCCGCGTGATCTCTCAGCAGCCCGGCGACCTGCCCCGGCCGCGCAAACGTCTCACATGGGTCTTCTGAACAGCGCTTACCCACTACGAGTAGTAGTCACTACAGTCGACAGTGCGATGCAGGAAAAAAAAAAGAACACTTGGAGCCCGTTTAGTTACCAAAAATTTTGGCCTCGTCTTTGAACACATATATGAAGCACTAAATGTAATTAAATAACAAAACTAATTACACAGTTTGGATGTACACGACGAGATGAATCTTTTGAGCCTAATTAGTGTATGATTAGCCATAAGTGCTACAGTAACACACATGTGCTAATGATGCGGTCAAAGGCCTCAAAAGATTCGTCTCGCGGTTTCCAAGTGAGTTCTAAAATTAGTTTTTTAATTAGTGTTTGAAAAACCCTCCCGACATCTGGTCAAATATTAACGTGACACCAAAAAAAATTTCTTGTCTGGGAACTAAACGGGCTTTTGTATATGCAGCGGCGTAAATAGACCTGCTCCGCGAGGGCCCGCCCCGGTAACTAGCCCGTGCTCGACCAGTGACCGGCGAACCCAAGGGACCAACGGGGAAGCCTCGGCGCCTCGCGTCGCGTCGCGTCGCCTCCGTCCCCCACATGCCTATCCTCTCCATCACGAGCTAGCGGGCATCCGAGGCCCCCTCGGCACTCTATCCGCCGTGTATATAAGAGGTGGCAGGGTGAGCTTCTCCTCGGACCACCAGCCACACTGACCAGAGAGAGCTTGGAGTGTGAGTGAGGGAGAGTGAGAGTGATCGGGAGGGAGAGCGAGAGGATGGGTGGCAAGGCAGCTCTGCTGCTGGCCCTGGTGGCCGTGAGCCTGGCCGTCGAGATCCACGCCGACGCCGGCTACGGCTACGGCGGCGGCTACGGGCCGACGCCCACGCCGGCGACCCCGACCCCGAAGCCGGAGAAGCCACCCAAGGGCGGCAAGCCGCCCAAGGAGCACGGCCCCAAGCCTGAGAAGCCACCCAAGGGCGAGAAGCCGCCCAAGGAGCACAAGCCTCCCAGCTACACCCCGAGCCCGAAGCCGACGCCGCCCACGTACACTCCCACTCCCAAGCCCGCTCCGCCGACGCCCAAGCCCACGCCGCCCACCTACACTCCCACGCCCAAGCCCACGCCGCCGACGTACACCCCGACGCCCAAGCCGCCGGCGACCAAGCCGCCGACGCCCAAGCCAACACCGCCGACGTACACTCCCTCGCCCAAGCCCACGCCGCCGACGTACACTCCGACGCCCAAGCCGCCGGCGACCAAGCCGCCGACCTACACCCCGACGCCCAAGCCCACTCCGCCGACCTACGCCCCAAAGCCGAAGCCGCCGACCAAGCCGCCTACCTACACCCCCACGCCCAAGCCCACTCCCCCGACCTACACGCCGTCGCCGAAGCCGAAGCCCACGCCGCCAACCTATACCCCGTCGCCGAAGCCGAAGCCGACCCCCACCCCCACCCCCAAGCCGACACCTCCGACCTACACCCCGTCGCCGAAGCCGAAGCCGACGCCCACCCCAACCCCCAAGCCGACTCCTCCGACCTACACGCCGACCCCCAAGCCGACGCCGCCGACCTACAAGCCTGCTCCCAAGCCGACGCCGCCGACCTACAAGCCGGCTCCCAAACCGACGCCGCCGGTGTCCTACACCCCCAGCCCGCCGCCGCCCTACTACAAGTGACATCTCTGCTGCTCAGCTGTGTCGAGCTCGGAGCATAGGGTACGTACAAGAAACGAGCATGCACACATTTTCTAACCTTTCTGTCAGATGTATTTTTTGTTCATTCATCTGAAATATCTTTGCTTAACAAAATGGTGCTCTTTTATTTGCTGTGTTGCAGACGAAGGTGATGGAAGAGTTTGTGCCAGCCAGCCGGCCAAGAGAGATGAGCTGAAGATGAGAGGCCTTCCCTGATCCTCCTCTTACGTTCGCTGCCGTCCATCTATCCTAGCTAGAGAGGAGAGAATAATGCAAGCAGAGCTCTGCAGCACCATCTGTTTTGTGTTGTCTGTTTAATTCGTGTTCGTCGCCAGTGTCGTCTGTCTTAATTAGCAGCCGTATTGTGTGTGGGTAATGGTATTGCTACTATTGGTGTCATCAGGAGGAGGTTTACTGTGAAAGTAAAACCAATAACCATGTAAATGCAAGTGAAAGCTAGTATGTTTACTGTGTTCTCCTGCTCCGTTCACTGCATAATAGCCCCTTGATCTCGTCTACGGGTTGTTTGGTTTTAGGGGCTAAACTTTAGTCCATGTCAAATCAAAAAAATATTTATATTTAGAAGTATTAAATAAAAGTTAATTATAAAATTAACTGCAGAACTCTGGGACTAAACTGCGAGATAAATCCAATGAGGTATATTAATCTATAATTAGCGAATGATTACTGTAGCATCACTGTAGCGAATTATGAATTAATTACTCATTAGATTCATCACTCAGCTGTTAAAAAAATTTATAAATAGATTTTATTTGATACTTTAAAATAATAAAAATAGTAAGATTTTTTTGATGTGACAATAAAAAAGTCTTTAAAAACAAACAAGCCCGCATTTTCCACGTGACGAGAAGATGTGACTTTTCCATGTCAGAGATGCTCGGTGTACACGGGCATGCAGTGGCATATGGACAGCGCTCGTTGCGTATCTCTAGTGGTTACCCCCGCTCATCCACTGTATCTATAGATGATGATAAGCTCTGTTTAGTTCTCAAAAAATTTTGTACAGTATCCGTCACATCAAATGTTCGAACACATGTATGGATCATTAAATACAGTTAAAAAATAACTAATTACACAATCTAACTGATTAGTACGAGATGAATCTTTTAAACTTAATTAGTCCATAATTAGATATTATTTGTCAAATAACAACGAAATATTCTACAATACCAAAATCTAAACTTTTTCACGAAACTAAACAGGACCTAAATACTCGCAGAGCCAAGCTGCCCAAGCTCTAGCGGCGACTCCATTGAATACACGGAACCCAATCCTGAATCCTCTGCTCGCTCTGGTGCAAGCAAGCAAGCAGCATGCCTGCGTGCCTGCTAATCTGCGGCGACGCGAGCCTGAGCTGGTATCATGGTTCGCAGCTCCCGTGACGCCAGCGCCACCCCTTTGACCCAAAGATAGATTGTGGGCATGCAAATGCGTCTGGGTGCATTCCAGCTAGCTAGTGCACAGTTGTGCCTGGATGAACGCTAACTTGATTAATCTGGTAGTACAAACCTGTTTCAGGGGGCCATGCATCAAGCTTGGCGATGTTCCTCGATCGCCAATCAGCCCAGCAATTAGCTCAGAAACGTCACGTGATCGTCAAAACCTCAGTGAAAACTGCTACGGTAGTAGCCTGATGCAAGGGCCATGACCTTTGATTTCCCAATCCCAGTGGTTGAAATAAACAAATCTACTCACACCAACTGCAATCCCAGTGATTGAAATAAACAAATCTACTCACACCAACTGAGGCCCCTCCCGTTCCTTCTCGACGCTACAGTAGAGCAGAGGGCGGAACAGAGGCGACGCCGGATTCCGGCGTCGATCCGTCCGCTCCCCACCCTCTGGAGGCCTTTCCGGCGCCGGAGCGCGTGTGGGGCGGGGCGGATCGACGACCGAGGTAGGTAGTAGCTGCTAGGTGTACTATCTAGTAGGTTAGTTTTTGCTCGATGGCGGAGATGCGTAGGTTCCGGCGGTGGTGCCGCCACCGGTCCGGCAATAAAGTGCTTCCAGCTCTTCTCCGGTGGTGATGGCGGTGCAACCGGCGTCAGCTCCGGCAAAGCAGCTGAGTGGAGCTTTGGCTTTCTTGGTTTCGGCTCCGACGGTCGTGAGGCGTTCTTTCGTGCTGACGGCGGCGGTGCGGCCCTCAGCTCGGACGTCTTCTACTTCTCCGGTTGCCGAGCCAAGCTTTTAGTCCTCCATGGCGATTTCCGACGAGGTGTTCTTCGTGGTTTGCCCTGTGAGGGTGTACATATGCTGTGTTGCTCATGGCTCCGGTTCCATGACAGTGCGCTTTTGGTCCTCCTAGCTGGTTCCGGCGATATCGCGGCGTCGCGCGTCGGCGTTCGTTCAAATGTCGGCGATGAGCTTGTGGGGTTTGATTCCCGATGGCGCTCGGTTGGGGGAGACGGTGTCGTTTTTATGGAATAAGGTACTCCAGACTTTTCCGCCTTGTTCGGCTGGCTGGCTGGATGGCTGGCTGATTTGGCGTGAGAGGAAAATACTGCTTGTTGGCTGGCTGGCTGGCTGATTTGGCGTGAGAGAAAAATACTGTTGTGGCTGGCTGAATCTCCCAGCCGAACAAGGTGTTCTCTCCTTCGTCGGTGTGTGCTCCGGTGCCGGTGTCGGGTCTGCGAGTTCTTGTGCAGGAGTTTCGGTGGCCTCTTTGGCGGACCGTCTTGCAGTCGTTGCCTCTCACGCGTGGAGCCACAAAAGTATTGCGACGCGCCCGTCGTCTACGGAGTCATCCGGTGATCTCAAGAAGATCGCGGTTCTTGTTTATGTATAGGTGTAGATTTGTTTGTACGGTGCATGTGTTGTGTAGGTGTGCAAATTTGTACGAACAGATACTACATCTGCATGTATTCAGATGAGAGGTTTCGAAAAAACAAATCTACTCACAGTACGTTGAACGCGTGGAGCCAAGAGAAAGCAGACAAAAGCAGCACTACCTTTCTTTACTTTGTTCTTTCTGGGGAGAAAAATAAGCAAGAACACGTACTACTGTCTACTGGTCAGAAGAGTGCCCCCAGCTACGAGCAGGGTTAATCATTTCGTTTTCGTTGCAAATCCCGGTGTTTAGCGGAAACGAAATTTCGTTCCGAAATTTCGGTAAATTTCGGCGAATTTCGGTGACTTTTGGCCGAAATTTTTTGAATTTTGAATTTTCAAACGAAATTTTCCGAAAAATACCGAAATTTTTTTTCCCGGTAAGTAGCGAAAACGAAATTTTTCGCCGAATTTCGGCGAAATTTCGCCGAAATTTAAAACCCTGGCTACGAGCATCCATTGCTCTATCTAGCAGTGCAATACAAAAGCGAGCCGTGATTACACTGCTAGGCCCTATTAAAAGAAAGATAACCCGATGATGCATGATATTATTATGAGATGGAGATATAACGAGGCTAGAAGTAGGCCCTACATGGAAACATTTTTATGAAGTTTTTTTCGCGACCGTGTTTGAACATATTTTTCATTAAAAGAAAATATTTTTATAAAGTTGTAGCGCGTATTGAGTTCATAAAAAGACGAGCAATCTTGTGTTCTACTCCTTCTATATTGGTATTCTAGTATAATTTGGAACGGAGAGGTAGATATGTAACTAAGACTAAATTTTAAAAATAAAATTCCATGCTCCGTTGTTAATCTCTTGTCTGTCTTTTTACCAGCTCCCACGCAATAATTTCGCACAGTTAATTAGTAGAATCGTTAAACCGATGAAGCACATGTTTATGCTGGTGCCGTAACCAGCGGATTGGTCCACGTGGCCACGACGCTCTCGTCCTTTCTCAAACTAATCATAATTTCGCACAGTTAATTAGTACAGTATGCTGCTCACGGTCACCTCGAGTTCGCACGGATGAGACGTCTTTTTACCTAAGGCCGCATGCCCACGTGGGCATGTCGATGGATGTCAGAGCGAAATAAAGTTAACTTGAGCCTGTGTTTAGTTCTAAAATTTTTCTCTCCAAACTTCACTATTTACCTATCACATCAAATCTTTTGTCTCATACATGGAGTATTAAATGTAGGTAAATAAAAAACTAATTGCATAGTTTTGATATACACGACGAGACGAATCTTTTGAGCCTAGTTAGGTCATAGAAGGACAATAATTACCACAAACAAACAAAAAGTACTATAGTGTCCAATGTGACCCTTTTACCACTATTTTACGGATCTAAACACAGCCGGAGAGAAAAAAAAGTACTACTTCGCCTTATATTACGTCCTTTAGCTTGATGAAAAAAAAGAACTTCACCTTATATTACGGGGGCGTTTAGTTCCTTCCCCAAAAAATTTTGGATGTCACGTCAGTACTTTGACCAGATGTCGGGAGGGTTTTTCGGACACTAATTAAAAAACTAATTTCAGAACTCACTTGGAAACCACGAGATGAATCTTTTGAGGCCTTTGACCGCATCATTAGCACATGTGGGTTACTGTAGCACTTATGGCTAATCATGCCCTAATTAGGTTCAAAAGATTCGTCTCGTCGTGTACATCCAAACTGTGTAATTAGTTTTGTTATTTAATTACATTTAGTGCTTCATACATGTGTTCAATGGGGAAGTGAAAATTTTTGAGTGAAAATTTTTGGGAACTAAACGGGGCCTACGTCCTACCCATACCTCTGTCACTGCAAAAAGGGCACAAACATGCAAAAAAGTAGAACGAAGAAAAGAATGTTTCGTGCAAACAAATTAAAAGAACGAACAAAAAAAGATGTGGAGTCAAAATGGCATACAGATGCAGTTTCAGTTCGCGAAAAAGTTTGGGTTTTGGTACCGTAACACATTTCATTGTTACTTGACAAATAATATCTGATCATGGACTAATTAGGCTTAAAAGATTTATATCGTGCTAATCAGTTAGACTGTATAATTAGTTATTTTTTCAACTCTATTTAATGTTTCGTGCATGTGCTAAAAAAATTCGATGTGACACATACTGTAGGAAATTTTTTGGGAACTAAAGAGGGCCTAAGAAACTTGATCTCTCCGTGGCAGTTGTTCGATGAGCCAAGAGGATTCACAACCGAGAGGTAATGTAATTCAGAGGTGCCGTAACCGATGAGGAAATGCACTCTCATCGCGCAAATTTATCTGAATGATTTCCCGTGTGCTCTGTTACTACTCGACCACCCTGCTTCTCCATAAGCGCCACCCCACTACCGTCTGTCATTTTGCACCGCGTCATGAAACTGCAAATGGTTTTTACTGTGCAGGTTCGATCGACGGCATGGTCGTCGTATACGTCGTCGCGGTGTTTTTTTTATAAAAAAGAAATGGCTGGCATGGGCAGCAGCAGCAGCGCAACCAGGGAAGAACGAATAAACACAGGCAGTTTGGTGGCGTGGCGCGCCACACATAAACGGGCTGCATACACCCATTATTGTGTGGCGAAATGAAACGAAAAGTAAAGAAGCTAGCGCCCCGATCCATATGTATTGCACGAGAAAGGCAAGCGTGCATTCATGGCAGGAGTTGCCACAGCTTTTGCCAATGAGAAAAAAAAAGGGGGGAAAGAGGACCCGTACGTGCAGGCAGGGCAATAGCGGGTTGTGCCGGTGCGCCTGTGTGTATGTACCTACCCTACCATGCGGAAAAGCCCGCGCCGTAGATCACCTGGATCATCTCACGTAACAGCGTGTGTTTTGACCGACTGATGCAAGTAGCGTCGAATCATCATCATCAGGCAGGCCGCAGGCCTAAACACACGGTTAGCAAGCAGCTCCTATATTCTAGAGGGCTCTCCCACGGGGTTACTGGTCAAACCGGTCCGGTCCGGTTTCGATTTGGGCAGGTACCAAACCGGCCCAAATTCAAAATTAAAATTTGAATTCAAAAAAATCCTAAAAATACTTTAAGGTGCGACGAATCTAATGGTGTCAAATTTTCTCAAAAAATCGTTCGTTTAACATACTTTTCGGGCATTTAAAGTTAAACCAAAAAAGAAAAGGAAAAAAATGAGACGGCCCATTAAAACCCACTTGGTAAACCGGTCAAATCGGCCGGTATACCGTTCCAAACCGGTTACACATGCGATTTTAAATTTAGATTTGAATTCAAACCGGTTAAACCGACCGGTAAACCGGTCAAACCGGCCGGTATACCTGTACGAACCGGTTGAACTAAGTTTTTTGAATTCAAATTTAAATTTGACCGATACCGACCGGTTTCCGACTAAACCGGACCGGTATACCGGTACCGGACCCCAACGGTTTGGCCGGTCCGAATGAAACCTGCTCCCAATCACTCGGCGCGTGACTTGTCGTGCCGCCCATGCATGGGCAGCAGAGGCATGGGGCAGCTACAGTGTACAGAGACGCTGGCGTACTCTACCCTGAAAAGCCGCTGCACCCCGGTCGTCAGTCGATTGGGGGCCATGGCGGGGGGAGCACGGGTGAGAAGGCTCGAGAAGGGTTCGGCCAGTGGCTGGCCACGGCTCCACATCTTCACCGCATGCAAAGGAGAGCTACTAGTACGCCCTGGGGCCGGCGGGCCCACTCACCATTGACTGCTGCATATGTACATCGGAAGAGCACGGATGAGCGAGCCGAGCCGACGCTTTGACTGGCAGGCGGCGGCCAGGGCCATTTGCGCCGACGCCACCCGGGGGACACGGCGGGGTCGCGCGGATGAGGCCGAGCGGGAGCACCGGCACTTATTAATTGGGTTGACGGGAGTGCGATGCGGAGGATGAAGCCAGCCAGCGCGCGCGCGGATGCGGAGGATGAAGCCAGCCAGCGCGCCCCCCACCCGCCGCGATGATTGATTGGGGCCGTGTTTGGTTTTCTCTAGTAAAGCATAGCACATAATTCCCGAGAAAAAAATTTTACATGCACAGAGTACTAAATGAAGTTTATTTGCAAAACTTTTTCACGGATGGGTGTAATTTTTCACGACGAATCTAGTGATAGTAATTAAACGATGATTTGCTACAGCGATGCTACAGTAACCATCCTCTAATCATGCGGTCAAAGGTCTCATTAGGTTCGTCTCGCGAAATAGAACAGGACTGTGGAGTTAGTTTTGTAAATTATCTTTATTTAATATCTCTAATTATTAGTCAAAATTTTTGTGCTAATTGTGCTACTCTCATACAAACAGAGCCTGATTGGGTTGGACTCAAATTCCGGGGCTGGGACTCTAGGAGGAGGCGCGTGGATGGCGGGGAAGCCGACAGCTCGGCGACGGTGACGGACCACGGACGGACGGATGAATGCATGGGACACGTAGTATTAATTGGGGGCGGAAAGTGTGAATTCAGATCTTACTGTCGTGATGAGTCGCGATCTGTCGATCTGATCGATCTCATCCACCTAAAGCACTTGCACTAATATTACGCGTGCGTGCATGCCTTCTCGATCGGTTCGGTTGACCTCGCCAGCGGGCGGGCAGTGCCGTCCATGCCGGAACTGCCTCCTAGCTACGAGTGTCTAGCCCCGCCTAACAGTCACCAGCCACCTCGTGCTCCTCACATGGCTTCCAGCATAACCACTAGCTAGCTAGTATTACAAATGTACTACTATAGTATTATTACGACCGAACTGCCCTCCTGCTTGGCTCTTGCCGTCGACAGCAAAACGCGGCAACGGTTACAAAGAATCCCTTCAGTGGTGATAACAAATGAATAAATAAACCCACCTCAGCCCTGTAGAGTTGACGAGCACCTCCATCCCGTCTCAAAGTCCCAGCAAACAATCTGCTCTCCAGCCCTTCAGCTTATTTCTCTCTCATATCATTCCAGCTCCAACCTCCAGCTCCAGTCTGCCGAACACGGTGAATGGTGGTCGTCATCAAGAGCTGGATGCTTCCCCTGTGGATAAGATTCGGCGCTAGCTAGCAGGAACCTGCGGGTCTGAGATAGTGAGATTTCTGGAGGCCGCCGAACTTCTTGTTCAGAGTAGATACGAGCTCACCATGCTTCTGATGGTGCTAATAATCCACGAGCCTGTGTGACGGAACGGGAGCAAGCTAAACGTGCCAGGGAAACGGGCATAGCAAAGCACAAAGTCAAATGCACAGTAGTGACGGAAAGGGGACGACCAGGCCAGAATTTCCTGGACGCGCACCCGAAAGTTGTTTTTTTTTCCTGCCGTACTGCCGCCGACGATGAGCATGCCATTCAGTCGCCCTACGTCCACAAAATTTCTTCGGTCCGGAGACCACTGAGGCTGAAGCCCACTCAGCCGGATACAGTTTGGTCCAAACACACGGAACCGGTCGAATGGTCGATAAGGTCCAAGGCCCATCAGATCGTCAGTGGCTCAGTGCACCAAGTCATTCGGGCTCATGCAGGGGTACATGTCAAATCTAACCGACCCTCAAGATACTCCATGAGATTTTGTACACAACTTCATTTGTCCAAAACATGGCATTTTTTTTCAATCCTAATGAAACGTTATAAAAAGCTGTTGGTCTGTTACTACTGACTATCACGCCCATTTAACTTCAAACCAACACGCAAGCTTCAAGCATCTTTTTTTACCATGTTACCGCAGGAAGAAATCCAAATCCTAAATTTCAAAATCTGCAGCAGTGTACCGAGAGTATCGAGGTCAGGTCAGGTTTAATGTTCATTCAGGAGATCGAAGTCACTTTGAAGAGACAGCCTTGCTAATTGCCGTGCAGCCAAGCTCGAAATTTGCTAAAGTGCCTGCTCGGAAGTCCAGCAGCATGGACTTTGCGGCCCCGCGCAGCACGGCCCAGACGGCGCTCGCGCAGTCTCCGGATGTCCAGCAGCTCCCAACCCAAGATAATGGGTTTGGTATAACATCAAACTGGAGTTTCAAACGGCCACTATATAAGGCGCCAGAAGGAAGACACCGAGAGGCAAACCAACCAGTGAAGCGAGGGAGCAAAGCATGAGCACCACAAGCATGAGGGGCATCGCCCTCCTCGTCGCTCTTGCTGCTGCGCTCGCCTCGTGCTGCGGCGCCTCGTCGCCGCACCGTGCCTTTCCGCCGGCGGAAGCACCAGCTCAGGCACCCAATGCCGAGGCGCCGCTGACAGGGTGCCATGGCACCGAGCACGGGAAGTGTCACCCCCATGAGTTGGCGCCGGCAGAACCACCGTCATTCCACGGCTCACCTGACCACAAGCACCATGGCCATCGTGGCCACCATCGCCATCACCACCGCGACCACCATGAAGCTCCGCCAAGCCCCTCCCCGTCTCACCACCCTCCACCGCCCCCTCACCACCACGTGCCGCCACCCCATTCCCCACCCCCTACACATCATTCACCGCCACCACCTTCTCACCATGCTCCACCGCCCGCTGCTCACTACGCGCCATCGCCTTCTCACCACGCGCCACCGCCTCATTCCCTACCCCATGCGCCACCGCCCCCTCACCACCACGCGCCACCGCCTCATTCCCTACCCCATGCGCCACTGCCCCCTCACCACCATGCGCCACCACCCCATTTCCCACCCCCTACATATCATTCACCGCCACCACCTTCTCACCATGCTCCACCGCCCCGTGCTCACTACGCGCCACCGCCTCATTCCCTACCCCATGCGCCACTGCCCCCTCACCACCATGCGCCACCACCCCATTTCCCACCCCCTACACATCATTCACCGCCACCACCTTCTCACTATGCTCCACTGCCCCCTGCTCACTACACGCCACCGCTTTCTCACCATGCGCCACCGCCTCATTCCCCACCCCATGCTCCCCATGCGCCACCGCCCCCTGCTCACTACTCGCCACCACCTCATTTTTCACCCCCTGCCCACCACACACCACCACCACCACCTCACCACTCGTCGTCACCCCCAGCACACCACTTGCCACCCCCACCTCCATCCCGCTACCCACCGCATGTCCCAGCACCTCCACCGCACAAGCAGTCGCCGCCACCACCTTCTCATGGCAAGGCGCCGCCACCGCATGGTCATAGGAAATTCCTGCCACCAATGCGTTCACCATATTCAGCTATAGCACCCTCACCTGCTGATTACAGTGCCATCCCACCATCTGAGCAAGCTCCCAAGCTCCCATACCATGCAGCCCCTAGTAACGCGCCTCTGCCAGGTCAAAATGGAGCATCACCTCCGTGGTATGTTTGACGCTAGAACCAAGACATACACATACACACTTACCTGAGTTATTAGTAAGATGATTGCAGTTGAACTTTGCACAAGAGATCAAAATCTCAATAGCTACTTCTGAGGGCAGCCTTGGTTTTTTTTCCCGTTATTCTCCATTTCCAGTAAGAAGATTACTTAATCAATTATGTACCTCTTGAAGTCATGTTGTTCTTGGAGTCCTATATCAGAATGTATCTTTGTCAGAGTCCTATATCAGAATGTATCTTTGTCAGTTGGTGTCTATGTTATGAGAACCATACTTTACAAAAGTTCCTAGTCCTTGATCCTGTACGACATTATTCTCCAATTGTTCAAGTAAATTTTATATGTTTCTTTAACCTAATTGATGATTACTGATAACATCACATGAAAAATAACCTTAATTGGCTCCATTGTAAAATTTCGAGTTATGGCACCCGATATCATACTACAAAAGTTGATTCAATCAGTGAGCACAAATATAAACAAAGACTTGTTTCATAAGAACTATTATTTCACTTCTTTTACATTATTTCGCTCAAACTTTGTAAAGCGTATTGAATTACAACTCCATGCTAAATGTTCTCCCTTCCCAAAAAGAAAGAGAGATGCATGCAGGGAGTGTTCAATACGATTACTAAAGTAGCAAAAAAAAAAAGAACTCGCCTGGTCGATGATTCCAGCAACAGAAATCTCACGAACTGCTGAATTATAAGTTTATAACCCTCTATAAGAAATGCACAACAGAATTTAGCTTAGTCATTAACATAACATATGAAAGCTCAAAAGGTCAAACTTTATCATGCAAACTTAAAGTGCTTGAGAGCATGACAATCATATTGTTACACGAACAAATCAGTGATCATCTCCTATGTTATATTCTTACCCGAAACAGATCAAAGCGGAAAATACATAACCGATGAACTAATTGTTTACAAAGTTCCATAAGAGAACAGCAAAGATATTGTCAACGGAACTTAAGCAGTAGGATCCTACGTGTTAAAAGTTAAAACAGTGTGCCTGCAAATGGTGTAATACATATTGCTGTGTGTTTGTCATGTTCGGGGTTGTCTTATACACCATATCAATCAGGAGGCAAGACTATATTAGCATGTCCTAGGGTAAACATCATAACAAATTTTCTAATCAAGAATGATCATCACAACTCACAAAGCATGAATAAAAACGCAAGATCTATTTAGTGCTGGAAACAGAATCTCTGAAATATGTAAGCTAAATGTAAACCCATGTAACCCCAAACATCTTGGTGCCATATTATTTGGCTAGTCCCGAAAATCAAGGCCATCCACAGAAATTGACCATCGACTACACAAAAAAAATTAACAGAGTACGTAACTCATCAACAGAATCAGCACTCCATCTGGATGCGCTAAGCAAGGAACTAGTAGACCATTTTCACTGACTGCACGTCTGCACTTGGTGTACTGGTCCACCCATTTTCACATCTAACCCTCCTTACACAAGTCTGTCTGGCAGTCTGGCATCGTTATTTACAAAGCCTGATTAAACGTGCACGGATTTAGCAACCACATTATTAAACGTGCACGGATTTAATTCACTGATCGCAAATTCACACATCCCTCACAAGTCACAAATGCTTAATTACACACCACAAACGCAGGAAGGACAAGAATTGAGAGAAGTATATTCATTTCTTCGCGAAATTGTGCGCGCAAATCCCAAATTTATGTGGCGATCGCGGAAACTGTGCGCGCAGCAAGGCCCGTCCTCGGTGTGCTCAATTCCGGGCTGCCGAAGCACTAGGATAGAACGGGCCCGCGCACGGCCCTCTATGGCCCATTATTGCTTTGCCCTGTCGTCCAGCCCGACAATGCAAAGTTTGGATTTTGAATCCTATGAGCTGCACATGCAGGACAATAGCTATCAGTAGAGCAAATCGTGCAGCAACTAGCTCGGACGGATGTACAAGCAAGGTCGTCAGTACCTCAGGACTGGGTACCCCTTCTTGCTGTGTCTAGACGAGAAGAGCTTTGTAGTTATCCTTAACTACGTCCAGCGGCCGGAACCCTGCGGTCCGGAAGCCCTGTTCACCCGACAAACGGTCCCGGACCCGTCCCCTGGTTGGGAAAGGTCCGGGAGCACCACATGTTCCCGAGGAAGCAGGCGCTCAGCCGAACAGCCGGGGCTCCGGACCTCCCGTGGAGGTCCGGATCCCCGCGGAATCCCGGACCCCCCATGGGGTCTCGGACCCCTGTATAGTAACCGGACACCTCGCCAAAGGAAGGAATCGACACCCCGCCCCGGGGTGGTCCGGAGCTGCCACGTGTCTGCAAGTATAGACACGTATATAAAGCCGCTTGGTCTCCATATTAAGGTTTACCTACCACTGTATTCATTGCGGTAGGAGGACGCCCGCATTGATGTAGCAGAAGCCGAGACGATTCTTTGACCAGGGGGCACTATTGATCGCGTATTACCAAGATGCATAGTGGAGCTGCTGGCGCCGCCCACGCCGCGCCTGTCAGTCTGCCATAACAGATGGATACGATGGCTCGGCTTCACCCATTATGACGCCTACATAATAGCCTCAACAGGTCACGCCGCAAGCTACGTTCCCCCAACGGGCACCTTGCTGACGGGACAAGAGAAGACCTCCTTTCGTCAGAGGGTCAGCAGGGCATGGAAGCAAATCGGAGGAAAGATTTGTAACCACTGTAGCCATTTAAGTACTCTGCACAGTATGCTGCACAGTACATTGGGCCCACTTGTCGGGGCCCCAACGTCCTATATATCCGCACCCCTTGGTCTATAAAAGGGGGCGCCCGCTAGAAGAAAAACTCAGGCTGGGTAAAAGCCAAGGCCCGGCTGAGGATAGGTTCATACACAATCAAGAACAATACTTCTCCCAGTGGATGTAGGGTATTACGCTCCGGCGGCCCGAACCACTCTAAATCGTGTGTCCCTGTGTGCTTGTCTCAGTGTTAGATCAGCCTAATCGCCAAGTACTTCCCCGAGTACTCCCTCACTGGGAATATGCGGGTGCGCTCCGCCACCCGGCTGTGGGTAAGCTAAAAATCCTGCAACATTTGGCGCCGTCCGTGGGGAAGGTCAGGCGCTGGCTGGATCTACAGGCTTCTGGGGCTGTGTTCATCCTCTGCAACGGCGAACGAGAAGATGAAGGAAGGCAGGTGTAGGATCAAGAACACCGACTAGAGGGGGGGTGAATAGGCGGTTTAAAATCTAAAACTAATAACACTAGAGAAATTTAATTAGTAACAAAGGAAAGCCCTATGTTATGCTATTACTATCTCTAGATGGGTTTGCAACCTAGTGTGACAAGACACAAATCAAGCTCTAGTAAAGTAAATTGCTCAAAGTAAAGACAAGAATAAAAGTAAGCAAGAGAAGTAGCCAAGCTTGACACAAGAATATATCCCGTGGTGTCGATGACTTGCCGGTCACCCCTAATCCACGTTGAGGTGGATTCCAAGAATCAACCGCTCCTCTATCAAGAACCTCTTGATCTTGAGCCGGCTTGAAACAAGGAACCGCTCCACACCTCGATTCCACTAGAGTTGCTCTTCACCACTCCGGTGAGGTGAGCACAAAACCTCTCACAACCGAAATCGGGGCTCCTCAACAATCTCCTTGGAGGTGCTACACGAAATCCACTTCTCCAAGCCGTCTAGGGAGCGGCAACTCCCAAGAGTAACAAGTTGATGACGCTTGCTTGAAGTTTCCCTAATGCCACAAAGCTCAAACTCTTGATGCAATGCACTAGGAAGCTCTCACACTCTCAAAAATGCAATCTCTAAGCAAGTGTGTGTGAGAAAGGGATGCCTTAGCTCTAATATGTCAAGAATGCTATCCAAATGGCCAAGCAAGCCACCCAATGGCCGGGCATTGGGTATATATAGACATCTCTCCAAAAACTAGCCGTTACACTCTTTTCTGCGAAGTCGCGGACCGTCCGCGGTTCAAAAACCGGACTGTCCGCCGTTATAAACCAGTGAGTCAGAGTGCATTTAATGCGTGTCAGAACTAGCCATTAAGCCCTGGCGGACCGTCCGCGCCCCAAGGGCGGACCGTCCGCAGTTAAGAGTTCCACACCACCAGAGACTAACATCGTCTCTGGAACAACTTTGATTAGCCTGCGGACCGTCCGCGCCTCAGCAGCGGACCGTCCGCAGTTTAACTTTTGAGTCCAAACCAGAGAAACATCCTCTCTGGTACAAACCTGAGATTAGCCGGCGGACCGTCCGCGCCCCATGGGCGGACTGTCCGCCGTTCAACTTTGAAGCCCACACCGATAGACACCCTTTCTGGTACAAGTTTGAAATACAGTGGCGGACCGTCCGCCCATCTGGGCCGGACCGTCCGCGAGCCCACCAGAGACTCTGCAAGCTCTCTGGAACAGTCGCGGACTGTCCGCCCCTCTGGTGCGGACTGTCCGCCGTTACCCAGTCAGCTCTCGAACTTAGTCTATTTCAAAACTTATCAAAACGCCGTTAGCCCTCATGCATGCAACTAGACATTTTGAGCAAAATGGCACTAAAGACCCGTCAAGCATGAGTACACAACCCCTCTTGATAGTACGGCTATCTATCCAACAAATCCTGTCACTTTTCATCCACTAAACGCCTTGTGACCGGTAAAATGCAAAAGCTCTATTTTATACCTTTGCCTTGTGCCCGAGTTTTGCTCATCATCTCCAAAACTCCATACGTTCACAACCAAATCTCTTTCATCCGTGGATCAACCTATACTCATTATCTCAAATGAAATCGTTAATCCACAAACCATTGTCATTAATTACCAAAACTCGAATTATGGGCATAGATGCTTTCAATCTCTCCCTTTTTGGTAATTGATGACAACACTAAATTTTGGAGTGATAAAAGTGTTCAAGTCAACTTTATACACTAGGCATAAGGTGGACTTGGAATTGAACTTTGGAAGAACTTACTCATTTTCTTGAAAATTTCAGAATATGGTATGAATAAATTCACCAAGTTCGATGAGTAGAGAGAACTCCCCCTTGATATGTGCATATAAATTTTCATGAATACCAAGTACAGATATATATATTTGAAACTTTTGACGGAGTTTTCCCTACAAGTGGAAATCGAGGTATACAAGATACAAGATATATATGATATAAACTTTAGCATGGTTAGCACAACCTCACAACCACAAGATGAACATAAATAGATAAGAGTAGCACAAACTAACATAGTTCATCACACATTACAAACCAAGGTTCAAATCCAAACACAAGTCTCAAATAGAGTTCATAAATAGAGTTCATGCAAGATACAAATAAACATGAGTGGCAATAGTTCAACACAAGTAATCATGAGTGGCAAGCGGAAGCCAAAAACGAATGATCTCCATAAGAAGTCCATGAGCTCCCCCTAGATCCAAGCACTCCAAAGCTCCTTCTCCCCCTTTGGCATCAATTGCCAAGAAAGTCAAACCATCGGCGGTGGAGGAGGTGGCGGTGGGTAGAACGGCTGGTGCGGGTAGAACTCTGGAGGCGGCACTGGAGCCAGAAACACTGAGTAGAAGTGGTCAGTAAACCCTGTGAAGGCTATGCTGAAGGCATCAAAGCGCTGCTCTAGCTGCTCCTGTCTCTGCTCAAGCTGCTCAAACTGCTCAGAAGAGGGCAAATCCTCAAAACATGAGTCAAGAGCTGCTATATCTGAGAGTAAACTCTCATGAAACCCCTGCATCTGAGCCATCATGGGCTGGAGCATCTGCTGCTGCATGTTCTAAAAGTTAAGGTTCATTTGATTCTGCATCTGACTAGCCAACCCCGCAATCTGAGAGGACATGCTCTCCTGCATGGATGTAAAGTATGGGTCAAAATAGCCAGCTGGAGGAGCCCACTGCTGCTGTGCTAGTGGATGCGGTCGTGGCATGGCATGCTGAGCTGCAGCTGCTCCCATGTGAGCATCATCATCACTATCATCTTGCCCTTGTGCTTCAGCATCCATATCATCTCCAGGGAAGGGAGTCAAAGGCCTCAAGAGAAAAGCATTGTCATTCTTGAATGGCCTGAAAGGTGTGTGCTTGCTTTCACATATCCCTCTGAAACTAGTCTTAACCTTGATGATAGACATAATGTATGGAGCAAAATACAAGTTCATCTCCATGTTAAGCATCAAATCTGCAAGCTGATCCATGATAAGAGCAATGACATTTATTCTATTTCCATTCATGATATGAGATATCACATTCCAATAGTGCCCTCTAACCTTGTCCTTGTTGCCACTCTTAGGCATGAATGTGAATCTGACAATTTTATTGATCACTGCAGGATGATGCCTCAGACCCTGAGTACCCCCAAAAGTTCTAGTAATACCAAGATGTGCAGGCTCATAGAACATGGGGTAGTCATTCTCATCTAGTGAGTTTTCTAACACAACATTCACACTTTGCTCACTAGTGATGAAATTATAATCTAATTGATTTGCCTCAGCAAACTGTGCAAATGTAGCACCATAGGTTCTTTTGCCAGTTGTCCACCTAAATATTTCCTCAACCATGTTGATCTCTAGAGTGGCATAGAACTGGCGTAGCACTGTTTCATTCCAATCACACCTATGCTGCAGAAAATTAGCTAACCCCATTTGCTGAAATCTATCCACTAGATCAGACATGACTTGATGTTGTCTCATATAGCCTAGGTCAATGGTCTGATGTTTGAATACATTTTTCTTAATTAGATGACCAAAGTAAACATCTTTTTGTACCTCGGTTTTGAAGAAGAGAATGTTGGTGTCACGAGGCAAGCTGAACTGATCCACTGCTCTTGCATTTGCATAGCTTTCTGCAGTCCACTGTCGACTAGGTAGATCCAGCCCCATCAAATTTGTAACATCATTGTCAACCCCCTCAGTATCTTCCTCTGAAGACTCATCACCAACATCTCCCACTGAAGATACAGCAGCCATCTCACTGACATTTGGAGCATAGTCCACATCATCCGAGTCATCACTGTCTCTTTGTCTCTTGGAAGTCATTGCCTTCTTAATTTTCGAAGCAGGGGCCTTGATGATCTTCCAAGGTGGCCTGAGTTCAAGATTTAACCATAAGAACAATTACTAAAGCAATAGAATCAATCCATAAAGATATAACTCAATTCAGCATTTCTGAAAAATCTGATACTGGCGGACCGTCCGCACTTCTGCACGCGGACCGTCGGCGGTTCATGAATTACCACGGCAGACCGTCCGCGTCCAGCAGGCGGACTGTCCGCGACCCATCTGTTCTGCGCAGGAAAACAAAATCGCCCTTATCTTTGATTCACCCATATTTTGAGTTTTGATTCAAATCCACCAACCAAATTATAACTAAAGCATCTCCTCATCACTAGGAATAAGATCCCCCAAGTATTTTCAAGAGTCCATGGTCCAAAAATAGATCGGAGCATCTAACCCTAACTCTTTCCAATAAAGAAAACCAAAAACAAGAGTTAGGGATTCATCGAAATACCGAGAGGACATGATGCACAATCTTGAGAAGAGTCCGGGGATGTGCTCGGACCGTCCGGGAACCACTCCAAAAATCCTTGACCTTGTGGTCTCCCCACATGCTTGAGAGAGAAAGAGAGAGAGCTTTTGGATGTTTGTGTACGGTTTGGTGGAGGGGAGTGAGAGTGACATCCAATATAAGTCAAGTCTGGCCGACCCCACCTTTCTGTCCAGTCGCGGACTGTCCGCGACATCCCGGCGGACCGTCCGCGACATCCCGGCGGACCGTCCGCCTTTGAATCTTTACACTGCAGCCCGACTGATACTGCCTCTGTTAAATTCTGCACAGTCTCTGGCGGACCGTCCGCGGTCCTTTGGCGGACTGTCCGCAGTGTATTTTTGCGGTTGACAACTTCTCTGCAGAACCTCTGGTGGACAATTCTCATGAACGGCGGACTGTCCGCCCCTTACCCGCGGACCGTCCGCTGTACCAAATTTCAGTCAGCCCAGAAATTTGCCAATTTTCTCAATTCCAACTCCAATTTGGGATCATTGCTCATATAAAAATCCAAAAATCTCAAATATTGCATGAAAACCTTCAAAAGACTCCTATGAGCAAGTTTCAACAAGAATTCAAAAATAAATCGAGTAGAATCATGAAAACTCATAAATGGCTCAAAAATACCTCAAAAATTCAGAAAAATGAAACAAGGAGAGCATGAAAGAACCATATACCACATGTGCTAGTTTTCAAGCCACATTTGAGAAGTCAATGATATTTAACTCATTTCTCAACTTGCAAAACCGAGATTCATCCAAAGGCTTGGTAAATATATCGGCTAATTGATCATCCGTGCCAATACCATCAATCTTGATATCACCCTTGTTCACATGATCTCTAAGAAAATGATGGCGGATATCAATATGCTTGGTTCTTGAATGTTGAACCGGATTAGAGGCAATCTTCACGGCACTTTCATTATCACACAACAAGAGAATTTCATCAAATATCACACCATAATCTAGAAGAGTTTGCTTCATCCATAATAATTGTGCACAACAACTTCCGGCCGAGATATATTCCGCTTCGGCGGTTGAAAGAGCCACGGAATTTTGCTTCTTTGATGACCAAGATACAAGAGATCTTCCAAGAAATTGACAACCACCGGAGGTGCTTTTCCTATCAACCTTGCACCCCGCATAATCCGAGTCCGAGAATCCAACCAAATCAAAATGAGCACCCTTGGGATACCATAAATCAATATTAGGAGAATATTTCAAGTATCTCAAGATCCTTTTGACGGCGGTCAAATGACATTCTCTAGGTGCGGCTTGAAATCGTGCACACATGCAAACACTAAACATGATGTCGGGCCTAGATGCGGTCAAATAAAGCAAACTACCAATCATAGAACGATAAAGCTTTTGGTCAACCGGGTTACCTCCCTCATCTAGGTCGAGATGCCCATTTGTGGCCATAGGAGTCTTGATTGGTTTTGCATCTTCCATACCAAATTTCTTCAAGATATCCTTCACATATTTTGATTGACACACAAAGGTGCCTTCCTTGAGTTGCTTGATTTGAAGTCCAAGAAAGAAACTCAATTCACCAATCATGTACATCTCAAATTCCCTAGACATCATTTCACCAAATTCCTCACAAAAGCTTGGGTTAGTTGAACCAAAGATAATATCATCAACATAAATTTGACAAACAAACAAATCTTTACCAATATCTTTAGTGAACAAAGTAGTATCAACCTTACCAATTTTGAAGCCCTTAGAGATAAGAAAATCCCTCAATCTTTCATACCAAGCTCGTGGAGTTTGCTTAAGACCATAAAGAGCTTTAGAGAGCTAGTATACATGATTTGGCTTCTTGGGATCTTCAAAACTGGGAGGTTGCTCAACAAAAACAAGTTCACTAATCTTACCATTCAAGAAAGCACTTTTCACATCCATTTGAAAAAGTTTTATGTTGTGAGAGCAAGCATAAGCTAATAAAATTCTAATAGCTTCTAATCTAGCAACGGGAGCAAAAGTTTCACCGAAATCCAGACCTTCGACTTGAGTGAAGCCTTGAGCTACCAATCTTGCCTTGTTTCTCACAACCATCCCATCTTCATTTTGCTTGTTTCTAAAGACCCATTTAGTGCCAATAACATTATAATTCTTGGGCCTCTCAACTAGATCCCAAACTTGATTCCGGGTGAAATTATTTAATTCTTCATGCATAGCATTCACCCAATCCGGATCTCTCAACGCTTCATCTACACGGTTAGGTTCAAGAAAAGATACAAAAGAATAATGTTCACAAAATGAAGCAATGCGAGATCGAGTTTGGACACCCTTACTAATATCGCCCATGATTTGATCCACCGGATGATCCTTTGCAAGAACATGATGAATTCTTTGAGGAACAATGGGTTCTTGAGTTGATGAAGAAGGTGCACTAGATGAACCAACTTGATCTTGTACTTGAGAATCATCATTACTTGAATCTTGTACAATTTGTTGTGCTTGATCATTTGAGATAGAAGTTGAAGGATTAACTCTAATAGAGATAGAAGGACCATCTTCATCTTCATCTTCTTCTCTTGGTATAACATCACCAATTGACATATTTTTCATTGCATTTCTCAAACCATCACTTCTCACATCATCAAGATTTTCTTGTTCATTATGAGAATCATTTGTTTCATCAAACTCAACATCATATGCTTCTTCAACAATGCCATGTGTTTTGTTGTAGACCCGATAAGTCTTGCTACAAGATGAATATCCAAGAAGAAAACCCTCATCACATTTGCTTTGAAACTTTGATAACCGAGTTCCCTTCTTGAGAATATAGCATTTGCAACCAAACACTCTAAAATATGATATATTTGGCTTTCTTCCAATGAGCACTCATATGGGGTCTTGTTATGAAATCTATGGCAATACAATCTATTTGAGGCATGACAAGCCGTGTTGATTGCTTCGGCCCAAAAGCTATCCGAAACATTGTATTCGGAAGGCATTGATCTTGCCATATCAATCAAGGTTCTATTTTTCCTCTCAACAAGACCATTTTGTTCCGGAGTGTACTTGGTTGAGAATTCATGCTTGATTCCTTTCACATCACACCATTCCTCAACTCTTGTGTTTCTAAACTCACTTCCATTGTCACTCCTCACTTTCTTCACCTTGAGCTCAAATTTATTTTCGGCCCTTGTAAAGAATTTCTTGAAAGTGTCATATGTATCGGCCTTGTCATGAAGAAAGAAAACCCATGTATATCTTGAGTAATCATCTACTACCACAAGACAATAGCAATTTCCACCAATACTTCTATATGTTGTAGGACCAAATAAATCCATATGCAATAATTCCAATAGTCTCTCGGTTGACATGACACTCTTAGTGGGATGAGCATTTGCAACTTGCTTTCCGGCTTGACATGCACTACAAAGCTTATCTTTATCAAACTTCACATTCTTCAAGCTAACTACTAAATCATGCTTCAAAAGTCGGTTGAGTTGCTTCATGCCAACATGACCAAGCCTTCTATGCCATAACCAACCCAAAGATGATTGAGTGAATAAGCAAGTGGACAAGTTTGTCTCTTTAGTAGCAAAATCCACAAGATATACATCCTCTTGTCTAAATCCCGTAAAGATGTGATCTTTTCCATCCAAGCTAGTCACTACAACATCATCTTTAGTGAAACTACACTTATATCCAAAATCACAAAGTTGAGTGACCGCTAAGAGATTAAACTTGAGAGAATCAACCAACAATACATTTGAAAGAGAATGATTGCTTGAGATAGGAATTGTACCAACTCCTTTGACTTTGCCCCGGCTATTGTCACCAAAGATAATGTCACTATAGCCACCCATATTCTCATCTAGAGAGGAAAACATCATTTGATCTCTGGTCATATGTTGAGTGCATCCACTATCAAGCACCCAATGTTTTCCTCCGGACTTGTAATTCACCTACAAAGAGGAAGTAACTCTTTTAGGTACCCAAACTTTCTTGGGTCCTTGAACGTTAGTGACCACATTAGTGACCAAGACTTTTGGCACCCAAATGACATTCTTTTTAGCACCATTTATAGGTATCCCAACAAATTTTGCACTAACATTGCCATTTGAATTTTTCATAAGCATGTAACTTGAATCAAAAGATATGACTTTCTTGTTGGTGCAATTCTTCTCAACATGGCCAACCTTCTTGCATTTTTCACAATATGGCTTGCCACTACTCTTCACAAAGGTAGTTTTGGTTTGCACAAAAGCCTTCTTCCCTTTCTTAGGAATATATCCAAACCCTTGCTTGTTCAAGGTGAACTTTTGGCTTGCCCAACAATGATTAAACTTTGCTCTACTATCATAGCATTTTCTCAAATCATTAGTCAAGCAAGTAACCTCTTTCTTTAACAAATCATTTTTCATAATGAGAGATTCATTGCAAGATGAGTTATCAATTTTGGTGCACAAAGAACTAGTAGAGCTAGAGCCACAAGATTTATCATCAATTAAATCACAACTAACACCAATGCTCAATGTTGCTTTTCTTTCATGACTAAGCAAGGTATTGTGAGCTTCCTCAAGCTTCTCATGAGTTTCTTTGAGATTCTCATGAGAAGTCTTTAGCTCCTCATAGAAATCTTGAAGAGAAATAAACTTCAACTTCAAGTCCCTCAACTTAGCCTTTTCCTTTGTCATGAATTCATCGGCATCATTAAGCATTTCAACAAGATCATCATATGAAAGTTCATCAAGTTCACCATCTTGTTGTACCTTTACACCACCCTTTGCCATAAGACAATGTGGTGTAGAGAAGAGTGATGGAGCCTCCTTGATGGCGATCCCGGCAACTCCCTTGGATGGCTTGTCATCATCATCATCATCATCGGAGCTTGCATCGGAATCCCATTCAACAAAATAAGCTTGGCCATTCTTCTTATTCTTGATGAACTTCTTCTTCTTCTTTTTATCATTTTTCTTGTTCTTTTTCTTGTTTGGACAATTGACAATGATATGACCTACTTCACCACAATTGAAGCAAGTCTTGTCCACAAAAGGATTTTTTCTTGATGATTGACCTCTCTTGCCAAAGTTCTTCTTGCTCATCATTCTATTGAATCTCTTGACAAAGAGAGCCATCTCCTCATCCGATTCTTCTTCTTGGCATCCACTTTCTTCTTCATTTTTACTATCTTGAGCTTTGAATGCCACACTTTTCTTTTTCATATCAATTTCTCCCCCATGAGCTTCATCTTGAGATTTCTTGAACATGTCATGGGTGAGGATTTCTCCCAATATTTGTGTAGGAGTTGCGGTCTTCACATTTGACCTTACAAGTAAGGTCACAATTGTGTCATATCTTTCCGAAAGACATCTAAGAAACTTGTGGTTGAAATCCCCATCCGGTACCTCAAATCCAAGTCCCTTGAGGTCATTCACAATGTCATTTAGCCGGTTGAACATCTCGGCTATACTCTCATCCTTCTTCATGGTAAATTCGCTAAAATTCCCTTTAAGCAAATATAACTTGGCCTCCTTCACAGTTGATGTACCCTCATGAATTTCCATGAGCTTCTTCCATATGCCATTTGCATTTGTGAGGCTCTTGACTCTATTAAATTCATTTACATCAAGAGCACTAAATAGCACATTAATCCCTTGATCATTTAGTGTCTCATTTTCCTCATCTAAGGGTGTCAAACTCTTTGGGTCCAAAATGACATATCCATCATTTACTATTCTCCATAACTTTCTACTCATGGCTTTGAGATGAGCCGACATCCTAGTCTTCCAATAATCATAATTGTTCCCATCAAAGAACGGTGGCTTTCCAACATGAATCCCATGATCACTAGTCATTGTTCTACTCCAAGATGGTTAAATTCGCAATTAATGGAGTACTTAGCTCTGATACCACTTGTAGGATCAAGAACACCGACTAGAGGGGGGTGAATAGGCGGTTTAAAATCTAAAACTAATAACACTAGAGAAATTTAATTAGTAACAAAGGAAAGCCCTATGTTATGCTATTACTATCTCTAGATGGGTTTGCAACCTAGGGTGACAAGACACAAATCAAGCTCTAGTAAAGTAAATTGCTCAAAGTAAAGACAAGAATAAAAGTGAGCAAGAGAAGTAACCAAGCTTGACACAAAAATATATCCCGTGGTGTCGATGACTTGCCGGTCACCCCTAATCCACGTTGAGGTGGATTCCAAGAATCAACCGCTCCTCTATCAAGAACCTCTTGATCTTGAGCCGGCTTGAAACAAGGAACCGCTCCACACCTCGATTCCACTAGAGTTGCTCTTCACCACTCCGGTGAGGTGAGCACAAAACCTCTCACAACCGAAATCGGGGCTCCTCAACAATCTCCTTGGAGGTGCTCCACGAAATCCACTTCTCCATGCCGTCTAGGGAGCGGCAACTCCCAAGAGTAACAAGTTGATGACGCTTGCTTGAAGTTTCCCTAATGCCACAAAGCTCAAACTCTTGATGCAATGCACTAGGAAGCTCTCACACTCTCAAAAATGCAATCTCTAAGCAAGTGTGTGTGAGAGAGGGATGCCTTAGCTCTAATGTGTCAAGAATGCTATCCAAATGGCCAAGCAAGCCACCCAATGGCCGGGCATTGGGTATATATAGACATCCCTCCAAAAACTAGCCGTTACACTCTTTTCTGCGAAGTCGCGGACCGTCCGCGGTTCAAAAACCGGACTGTCCGCCGTTATAAACCAGTGAGTCAGAGTGCATTTAATGCGTGTCAGAACTAGCCGTTAAGCCCTGGCGGACCGTCCGCGCCCCAGGGGTGGACCGTCCGCAGTTAAGAGTTCCACACCACCAGAGACTAACATCGTCTCTGGAACAACTTTGATTAGCCTGCGGACCGTCCGCGCCTCAGCAGCGGACCATCCGCAGTTAAACTTTTGAGCCCAAACCAGAGAAACATCCTCTCTGGTACAAACCTGAGATTAGCCGGCGGACCGTCCGCGCCCCATGGGCGGACTGTCCGCTGTTCAACTTTGAAGCCCACACCGATAGACACCCTTTCTGGTACAAGTTTGAAATACAGTGGCGGACCGTCCGCCCATCTGGGCCGGACCGTCCGCGAGCCCACCAGAGACTCTGCAAGCTCTCTGGAACAGTCGCGGACTGTCCGCCCCTCTGGTGCGGACTGTCCGCCGTTACCCAGTCAGCTCTCGAACTTAGTCTATTTCAAAACTTTTCAAAATGCCGTTAGCCCTCATGCATGCAACTAGACATTTTGAGCAAAATGGCACTAAAGACCCATCAAGCATGAGTACACAACCCCTCTTGATAGTACGGCTATCTATCCAACAAATTCGGTCACTTTTCATCCACTAAACGCCTTGTGACCGGTAAAATGCAAAAGCCCTATTTTATACCTTTGCCTTGTGCCCGAGCTTTGCTCATCATCTCCAAAACTCCATACGTTCACAACCAAATCTCTTTCATCCGTGGATCAACCTATACTCATTATCTCAAATGAAATCGTTAATCCACAAACCGTTGTCATTAATTACAAAAACTCGAATTATGGGCCTAGATGCTTTCAGCAGGGCGTCACCCATGCCACATGCCGTGGCACTGGGGCACCAATGCCCACGGTGCAGCGGCGCATGGCAGCGGTGTTTGTTGTGCGTCGCCACTGCGACACCTCAGAGCCGGCGCGGCAACGCACAGCGGAGGCGCCGCTAGGTGCTGCTACCCCTACGTCGGCTCAAGGTTTTCTCTCAAGCAACGGCCATGCTTCCTCTGCGGCAGCATGGAGTCGGCTCAAGGTTTTCTCTCAACATGACGCCTGGAGCCGACGGCCATCCCGGAGGAAGTTGGCCGTGTCGTCGTATCGTCTCCGGCACCACCCGAGGTACTTGGTGCTGCTGCAGACAGGACCCCGCCAGGCGCGGGGGCTCCTGGCGCGAGCACCAAGGACAAGCCGGCGAACGACCGCCCTTCTCCGCACTCCGTGCTCGTCCATACGAGCACACATTCTCCCGCTGCGCCAGGACGGAAAGCCAGTACCTGCCACAGCGAGTGGCGGGCGGAATGGCACCCGGTGGCGGACGGCGGCGGCAGGGGGCCTCTCCCATTCAAAGCCGAAGAATTTGTCTCATGCTACCTAAGCATATGACAGCTCTTAGGCAAGGAGTAGCCCCCCGAGCTCCCGAGGTGATGCTGGATGATGCAGTTCGGGCTCATCCAGGGCGCCTTCGCCTCCGACGACTATACAGAATCCAGGAGAAGCGGTACCGCTTCTAACCCAAGAAGAACATGCTATATAGCATGCAGCCGTAGGTTACTCCTAAGAAAGGACTAAGAGAGTTCCTCTTTTGTAATAACGTGGCGCCTACATGTGAGTCCAGAGCGGTCAAGGTCTGGCCTTGTAAACCCGACCTCTGGCCCTATCACACAAACAGGCAAAAAGCGGTCCGGAGCGGTAGAGGTCCGAACTCGTAATCCCGACCTCTGATGTATACCGTGACAACCACAATAATAAAGGAGATTTTCTTTTCCAGTCTTATCTAGGCTCCACCTTGGTTATATTTACTCGCCTTGGTTTAACAAATCTTTCCTCTTAAGCGAAATCTTCCCTTTATTGCTAACAATCCAAGTTAAGTTGCTAGCTTGTGGCCAGGTGGGGACACCCCTTCAAGCTGGAAGGCAGTTCGGACCCCTAAGGACATGCTCCGGAGAAGTAGTACTCGTATCCTGGGGTAGAGAAGCTCCGCGTAACTTAGCCTGGTAATGTACCCTAAGTTTACGTACTTCACTACCTTGTTACAAGTACTCTAGTATCCGAGACTACTGTCTTTAGAGGCCCCGGGCTCCCTTCTAGTATAAGGCTTGGTTTCTCGCACCTTACTCTCAGGTCCGGTGATATATTTCATCGGATCGTCAGCAACGACTCAAGTCCACTCCGGTGGCCCGCTCCGGCGGAGACCGCTCGCCACGGTCGGCCCAAGTCCACTCCGGTGGCCCGCTCCGGCGGAGACCGCTCGCCACGGTCGACTCAAGTCCACTCCGGTGGCCCGCTCCAGCGGAGGTCGCTCGCCACGGTCGACCCAAGTCCACTCCGGTGGCCCGCTCCGGCGGAGACCGCTCGCCACGGTCGACCCAAGTCCACTCCGGTGGCCCGCTCCGGCGGAGACCGCTCGCCACGGTCGACTCAAGTCCACTCCGGTGACCCGCTCCGGCGGAGATCGCTCGCTACGGTCGCCAAGAGCCGGGTCCGGGAAGTGGTGCTTGCTCCCTAAGCGATCCGAAGTTCGTGTAGCCGCTTAGCTTGGTTCCGCACCCTAAGCCTACACCTTCGTTGCCCTGCGTAGAGCGCTCTAGAACCTGAACCAGGCAACCGGTGTACCGGCCTCAGGGGTCCGGAGCACCCGCTCTTTGCATGAGCACACCAACGCAATCAAGTTTGCGTGGAAACACACCACGATAGTAGGCCCCACTCGCGGGTTCGTGCCTCTCCCGAGGTGGGCTCGGGGGCCACTGTCGGTACCCCAGGACTAGGGTACCCCTTCTTGCTGTGTCTAGGCGAGAAGAGCTTTGTAGTTATCCTTAACTACGTTCAGCGGCCGGACCCCTGCAGTCCGGAAGCCCTGTTCACCCGACAAACGGTCCCGGACCCGTCCCCTGGTTGGGAAAGGTTCGGGAGCACCACATGTTCCGGAAGAAGCAGGCGCTCAACCGAACAGCCGGGGGCTCCGGACCTCCCGTGGAGGTCCGGATCCCCGCGGAATCCCGGACCCCCATGGGGTCTCGGACCCCCTGTATAGTAACCGGACCCCTCGCCAAGGGAAGGAATCGACACCCCGCCTCGGGGTGGTCCGTAGCTGCCACGTGTCTGCAAGCACAGACACGTATATAAAGCTGCTTGGTCTCCATATTAAGGTTTACCTACCACTGTATTCATTGCGGTAGGAGGACGCCCGCATTGATGTAGCAGAAGCCGAGGCGATTCTTTGACCAGGGGGCACTATTGATCGCGTATTACCAAGATGCATAGTGGAGCTGCTGGCGCCGCCCACGCCGCGCCTGTCAGTCTGCCATAACAGATGGATACGACGGCTCGGCTTCACCCATTATGACGCCTACATAATAGCCTCAACAGGTCACGCCGCAAGCTATGTTTCCCCAACGGGCACCTTGCTGACGGGACAAGAGAAGACCTCCTTTCGTCAGAGGGTCAGCAGGGCATGGAAGCATATCGGAGGAAAGATTTGTAACCACTGTAGCCATTTAAGTACTCTGCGCAGTATGCTGCACAGTACGTTGGGCCCACTTGTCGGGGCCCCAACGTTCTATGTATCCGCACCCCTTGGTCTATACAAGGGGCGCCCGCTAGAAGAAAAACTCAGGCTGGGTAAAAGCCAAGGCCCGGCTGAGGATAGGTTCATACACAATCAAGAACAATCCTTCTCCCAGTGGATGTAGGGTATTACGCTCCGGCGGCCCGAACCACTCTAAATCGTGTGTCCCTGTGTGCTTGTCTCAGTGTTAGATCAGCCTAATCGCCAAGTACTTCTCCGAGTGCTCCCTCACTGGGAATAGGTGGGTGCGCTCCGCCACCCGGCTGTGGGTACCCTAAAAATCCTGCAACAAAGGTGATAGGTGTACTTCATACTCAACATTTATTCAAATGTAGTTCAACAATTTTAGTAAACTACTTCGACATTTTATGTGGAAATGTTGAGATAGTATCTAAAAAATGTTGAATGTATATCGAAATGTTGAATTAATACATTTTAAATGTTTATTTTTTTAAAAATAAAATATATTCATATTGGATCTTGTTTCATTGTATAAAATCTAAGTAACAGTAACATCATGGTTCGAACAGAATTCAAAACGCAATTATGGTTTGAAAGAAAAATGAAATTAAAGTTTCAAAACGCATCCGGATCTACAAGATCAGACTCGCTCGCGGCCCTCCTCCTGACCCTGGGAGGAAGTTTTGGGCCTTGCGAGTTGCGAGCAGCAAGTGGCGGGTTCTTTGTTTATTGGGCTTTTTGCCTTTGCCTCATAAGGCCCGGTTTGACGAGCCCAATGGTGCGGAGCCCAGTGCGGCGGCGGAAGCGGAACCGCTCCTGAAGGAGCTGGAACCGCCGCTGCCCGCGGTGGTCGGCGGTGGCGGAGGAGCTCGAGCACATTGCACATCCTGCTTCGCGCGGAGAAGAGAAGGAGCCTGCTGACGCCGCCGATTGGGGGCCAGGTGCGAGAGGGAGACCGGCGCCCTCGCGGCGCGGTTACCGCCGCTGCCGAGTCGGAAGCACCAGCCACCCAGCGCCACGCCGGTGAGCTCCCGTGAGCCTCCCTCTCGCTTCCTGCCAAGTTCCTCTCCAGGCTGCGCGCTGACGCGTTCTCCCCGAGGATCCCTGCTGCTTGTTTGGTTCGAGCAAAGCTTTAGCAGGCTATTATTTTGGAACTCGGTGATAGAAGACAGGATTGTCGTCACGAATTTCAGCCAATTTGCTTCGGGAGGAATTTAGGATTTCCTCATTTTTGCGAGAAAAAGCGATGCATACCCATCCAAAAGAAAAGTAGCAGAAACATCTCTTGTACGTGTTGCAGCTTAGCTGTCCTGAGTGCTAGTGGACTTGGGTCCAAAGACTAACATAAGCCGCCTTCTTAGATCCCTGGTGGCAAATTCTATTGCAGATCCAGGTGAGAAGTGGGAGTGCCATTTTGAGGCCTAGATGTCAGAATTGACTAGTTGTTTGCAACCCTCAGCGATCACTGCCATCTAGTTAATTGTTAAGTCAATAAACTTTAGTAGTAATGCATGCAGTTCCACCAACCACTATCGGATTTACTCCCCAAAGAAAAAAAAATCTATCTATCGGATAAGATTAGGATCCCTCGATTGATCAGATGTCACATTCACCTTTACCTTGATTCATCATGTTTTTATGAGTCGTTGGATGACCCAATCAACAAAGGCATGCAATCTCTTGATATGCATCATTAGTTAGACCACCTTTGTATTTGCAGCTAATGTAGGTCCCAGGTTTATGAAAGATAAGCGAGGTAGATTTGGTAGATTGTTCTTTGATGAACACTTTGCTGAAATTTGTAAAGTGGTATTCAAATTGTTGTATTTTAACAATAATTATGGCCAAAAATTCATTATACAAATGATGTGGAACTTCTCAGATAGTAGGCCTGTATGAGTTATACCATAGATGTGTCTTTCAACCAGCTCTCTCCTTCTCCCTACCTGTGTATGCCTTATCTGCAGTGGTGAACTTGCGGACCAGAGTTAACATAAAGTGATAGCACTATATTTTACTTGTGTGTGTGTATCACACTGATATCCAAATGAACCCTTTTCTAGAAGTGTGGATATGCGCTATGAATTCACCCAATCTATATATAAAGTGATGTTCTAGTAATTGCTACAGAATGGATAAAGATGCTATGAATCCACCCAATCAATATACATGTTTATCTTCAGGGTCTTCTCGAGTAAAGTATTAGATTAAAGAATGCCTTTACTAGGGAAACAATTTGCATATGTAACTATGAGTTTTTCTTATTCTGGATCTACCATCAAATGTTGCCTTGGTTTGCACTTTCATGTTTCAACAGACTCTTGGCTTTCTGTATGGTATCTGGTGGCTAGCTTACTGGAGGTGGCAGCAGCAATGCTAAGCGTATTTCTCGATGGTTTGATTTTGGACAGGCAGTACAGCAGAAAGTGACAAGTGAGAGTGTGCTCTTGCTGACCTTTTGTGTTCCATACAGTCAAAAGTCTTTTATACATGTTAATATGGACGTAAAGACGCAGTGTTTTAGAAAACTTCTGTAGTATGAGATGCCCAACATTTATGGCTTTATCATCTGCATTATATAATGCAAATTTGCAATTGATGATGCTTTTCCTTGTCTTGTAGTAGCTTTATTCCCATCTTGTTGCGAGATAGATCTGCGTGTGAATTTATTGATGTCCTCTCTTCCCTTCTTCTCTCTGTTACCAACTTATCCTATCTTCTCTATCATTTAGGAGTTGTGTCTATAGCAAGGATAGCAATAGCATGTTAATTTTCTCTATCATTTATAGCAAGGATACCATGGTAATTTTCTCTTGTTGTTCACCTTGTTAATCCTTGTGGCCATGTTAGGCAAGAATGCAGGCAAGACAGAAACGGCCAGATGCATTCATGTAATTGCACATGTGGATTTTTATTAAGGTTTTCTATGAATGAACACCGATCGGTACACATACCTTTTGTTCTGTTTTCCTTTCTTTTCCCAGTTTAGTTTCATCATTTTTTATTGACTAACTTAAGATAAGCACTGAACTATGCCTACTTAAGATTGACTAGATAGATCTAAGGCTCCAAAGCATAAAGTGATGGGTTGAGATAAGCTTAATTATGGATAGCCTGGAACAATCTTATGACTTACACGTAGATGTCTACAACTTCGCACTGAAGATGCATTAGCACAATGGTTCACCAAGGAGTTCTTGTGACAAGCAATTTTCTGCATATCCGAAATTGGAACTATTGTTATATTTTCATATTCTACAGAGCTCATACGACAGCTTTGCTCTTTGCAGGTAAGCATAATTAGAAACTAAGAAGATTACATCAGAATTAGTAAAGAGGCAGTATGTTTGGCAGAAAATTTCAGCGACAACCATTTGTTCAAATTGTAATAAAAAGAGACTAACTAGGGGAACCAAGTGATTTTGTGTTAAGAAGGAAATAGTCACCCAATTTTTTTGTGAAGTGGACTCAAATTTGGGTGGTGAATAGTCAGCATATATTGTGCACACCTACACCTCCGGCTAACTGAGCAAATCTTGATTCCTGGAAATCATTGGTTCCTCCACCATGATATTTGCTTCTCATCAAAGCGACCACAGCTGATAAGTCCACGTTCTTTTTTTAATGAAGCAGGAGGGTTTGCCCCCCTAATGGTTATATATTAATATCAAAAAAAGAGGTGAAGATACAATAAAAAGAAGCACAAAAGAAAAACAGAGAGTCCACATGTCTAATTTGTATGCTGCAGAAGTCATGCTACTTCTCATTATCAACAAATCCATATTTAGAAAAAGGTACTTCCTTAAAATTATTTTAATGGAGTGCCCCGGTTATGTTTTAACCATATTACTTAATCAGTCCTTTCTATACTACACTGATCAACGAGGTGTCAGCACATAGTTGACTTGGCTACCAGCTAAGCTTGTGGATGTCGGCACCATATGAAAGAAACATACAGCTTTGTGGAGGAAGCAACATTCATAGTTTTTATATAATGCTTCATAGATAACATGTGTAACTTATTTTTGTGTGCCTAAATCGCTTTTTGTCGACTAACCACTCATTCAAGAGGTGCTTTACCCAGTAGGATTGCTGTTGATGGCCCATGCAGTTCTAAGCTGACAAATCATCCTCCAATTTGCGAGATTGCTATGGTTCACACAAAGTGGCAGGGATCAAAACAGAGCAACCAGGGATAAACATGTAATTCGTGAGTGCGCAAGGAATATGTAGCTGCTCCATTTCCTTTTCATTTAAGCTTAAATGATTCCTTTTCCATTTTTTAGTATTAGGTGCTGTCCTTATCTTTCTTGTAGCTAGATGTTAAATTATGTCACTGTTGGCTGTGTATTTTATCCTAAGTTGTCATGTTTTCTCCTTGGATCTGTTAATGCTTAAACAGTGTAGTTTACACATGAGTCGAGATAATTGAAATGATTAGCTCATCCAGCATGTTCTTTTCCTAGTTAGTTAGGAGTCATCTTTATATAAAATGAAGAAGGATTGCACTGAGTTTATGACATTCCTGACTTAGTTCCTGTGAAGTCATGAATCCACTAATAGAGGTCAAATAGCTGATTACAGCCATAATTTTCACAGCCACACATAATGACCCTATAGCTGGCTAGACGCCTACAATATTTTACAGCCAACTAGCATAACCTTAGAGCTTGTTTGAAGAGGATGGAACTGATACAGCTACAGATAGTGGTCGGTACATATTTATCGTATTCGAGTTGCTATGCTTCTTCCCTTGAACCACAAAAATGCGTGTTCCATTTTATGCAATTCTTATATCCACGCTTTGCATATGTACTTCTTATACAGAATTATCAGGCAGACAAGAAATGGTGCTGCGTGTGGCCCTCTGATTCCCAGAGAGACCCACTGAGATGCAGCCCACTTGCCACAAGCAAAGAAGCTTCCAATTGCCTTCCAACCTTTACCAAATGCTTTTTGTCTCAATTGGCTGGCAGAGATGAAAGGGGCAAGGGTGAAAGAGGTAGCGTATCGTACCAAATAAAAGAATTCAGTAACCATATTATTGCAGTCTTTATGGAGCCTATAAATACTTCAGCACAAACCCAGCTTATGATTCTACCTGAGGCAGACAAGAGAGGGAGGGCGAGAGGGAGAGGGAGAGGGAGAGGGAGAGGGAGAGAGAGAGGGAGGGGGAGGGGGAGGGGGAGGGGGAGGGAGAGGGAGAGAGAGAGAGAGAGAGAGAGAGAGAGAGAGAGAGAGAGAGAGAGAGAGAGAGAGAGAGAGTTGCACTTGCAGGATTCTGAAGAAAACGGGGTTTGTGCTCAAGAAGGACATGGAGTACCCAAGAAGGACACTACTGCACACTCCATTCTCCGGGCATCCCTCTGGTTCGAGCCAGCCAGTTGATGGAGCCTCCGCCACAGATGGTGGCTTTCTTGGAAGCAACTTCGACGCAAACGTCGTCATGATCCTGGCTGTTCTTCTCTGGGCACTGATCTGTGCGCTCGGGCTCAACTCGATAGTCCGGTGTGCGCTGCGGTGCTCGAGCCGATCAGTTGTTGATCCCGTGCCGAACCCGGTGGCACGTTTGGCTCAGAGCGGGCTGAAGAGGAAGGCCATCCGAGCCATGCCGATCCTGGTCTACTCTGCGGGGCTGAAGCTCAATGCTGCCAACCCGATGTGCGCGATCTGCCTCTCTGACTTTGAGTCTGGAGAGCATGTCAGGGTCCTCCCCATGTGCAACCATGGGTTCCATGTCAGGTGCATCGACCGATGGCTCTTGGCGCGGTCGACGTGCCCGACATGCCGGCAGTCCCTGTTTGGAGCTCCGGAGAAGGCCTCTGGCTGCTCTGAGTCGAGCCGGGTCGAGCCTGTGCCTGCCCGCTCCGTCCTCGTGCCACTCAGACCTGAAGGTTTGGTCACTCCATATGATTTTTAGTCTCTTCAGTTGCTTCTTTGTTGTTACATGAAGGACAAGAGGTTGAGGAAAAGTAGAAACAAAAAATTGTGATCATTAGGATACTGCCAATCTGGCTTGTACATTGTTGCTGAAAAAAAGTTGTACAGATTTCCTCAGTTTTCTATTTGCTGTGTTGGTGCCAATTGTTGCTGGAGAATGTGCCATAGAAAATGCCAGGTGCTCTGGGCCTTTTGTGAATCACAACTCAATGTGAATTTTCAAAATGAGATAAAAGAGAGAAAGAGAGAGAGAGACATGATTGGCAGGGCTAATGATATGGGCAGTGCCGCACCACCAGTCCATTGTGGTGATTGGGGATCAAGCTTTTTTGCAGTTTTGCTGCTAAGGTTCATGGTTTCAGTGGGAGCAGCATATTCTACAGCCATTATTGAGAGATATCAGGGGCTGTGCAATCTTCTGCAAGGCCTTAGTGGCTATGAATCAATTATGTGTGTGTGCCCCCCGAATTGAGAGAGGCTGCCCCACACGCAACCAAACCTGATGCACATTGGCTGGCTGGCTATTTCCTTTGTGTGATGTGCTGCCACCAGGAGACCAGATTGGCCAGTGATAGAAGCCCAGGTGACGTGTCAAGCCGCCATTGCGCGGTGCGCCTGTGGTTTTTCGTCTGTTTGCTCTAAAGGCTAAAAGCTAGTAGTGCCTCCGGAGAATCAGCTATTTCGGCCGTGCTTGTGGTTCTCGTATGAGTTGCTGTGAGAAACAAGAAGAGAATGCGTTTCGCTTGTGCTCGCCGAAAAGGAGGGCTGCCTGGATGCCCACTCAAAGAAAGATGCGCTAGTCTCTTCAGAGATGATACGGCTTTTTGGCCCGGACATAGTATTGCTCCTGTGCAATACTGCAATTGGGATCAAGAAATTCAGTAGTAGTGCTGCTGCTACTTGAATGAATCGCTCGCCCAGATGCGGTGCTGCCTCCTGCACATTTTTATTTCGTCTTTTTGTTTTTGGAAAGTGAGCAATTTTGTTTTGAACGGTGGCACTTGAACACTTTTTTTTTTTTTGAATCGTCTGGAAAGATAAAAGGAAACGGTAGTCTAGGCTTCATCAGCGAACAAAGCTGCTTAGATGACACTCGATCCGTGCAGGCAACTACGCAGTAGGTGCACAACGCGCATGCTGCTGGGACCCGGAATCCCATCGCCGATGGTGTTTCCGTGTGGCAATTTTCTGATGGAACTCAAAAGGCTTCATCCCCGAAAGGAGCTGAAGGATAAGCTGATCGGTAGGTAAGTGGGAGTTCAGCAAAGAGAGTCCGTCTATGATCTATCATGGCAGGCACAAAGACGACTGATTTAACGTCCGCCGCCCGCTGATTCTCTCGTTCCAAGTGGTCGGCCTCTCTCCGTGTGACCGCTGATTCTTTTTCTTTACAAAAAAAATAAAAGCTTTCGAATGGGCCTGCAATGCGCGGCGGGCGTCCCACTGTTGGGCCGCTCTCGAAGCTACGGAGAAAGGAAGTTGGGCCGCTGTTGGACCACCTTGTGGGCCCTGAGATCCGCTCCACAGCTGCATCAGCCAATGGCGTAGCAGCATCACCCGTCACGCGGATCGGCACCGCCAGGAGCGCCATCTCCACCGTCCATCCCCATCGGACGGCTGAAACCCACCGACCCAGCCTTCTCCTCTCCGCGCCCGCGCATCCCCCCAAAAATTTCACGATCCCGCCTCCACCGCTCGCTTCAAATACCACGCCGCGGAAGCCAACCCACCCACGCCGCAGCAGCAGCTCGCGTTCGCAATCCAATCCGCCGAACCCTCCCCGCCTCCTCGCGCCGCCCGTCCGCCGCCCCCGCTCCGATGGCCCGCACGAAGCAGACGGCGCGCAAGTCGACCGGCGGCAAGGCGCCGAGGAAGCAGCTGGCCACCAAGGCCGCGCGCAAGTCGGCGCCGGCCACCGGCGGCGTGAAGAAGCCGCACCGCTTCCGCCCCGGCACCGTCGCGCTCCGGGAGATCCGCAAGTACCAGAAGAGCACGGAGCTGCTCATCCGGAAGCTCCCCTTCCAGCGCCTCGTCCGGGAGATCGCGCAGGACTTCAAGACGGACCTCCGGTTCCAGTCCTCCGCCGTCGCCGCGCTGCAGGAGGCCGCGGAGGCGTACCTGGTGGGGCTCTTCGAGGACACCAACCTGTGCGCCATCCACGCCAAGCGCGTCACCATCATGCCCAAGGACATCCAGCTCGCGCGCCGCATCAGGGGCGAGAGGGCCTGAGCGCCGAGCCTCTGCTGCTGCACTGTCGTCGTAGCGCTAGAATTAGATGGGGGGATTTGTTTCTTGCCGTGCTTATCTTGTAGTCAGATTCTGGTCCGGTTGGACTTGCTGCAATGGAACACGATTGCTAGTTTCTTAAATTTCAGGATGGCTCTGTTCATGGGAGATTCGCTCTCCGTTCTATGCCAACTGTTCTGTCAAATTAACGTGCTGATTCTGCCGGAAAAGATTAGATCCTCTGGAATTGAATTTAGCATTTTTTAATGTGCCTACAGAATTGATTTTCTGTCAAAAATGCTCGATGGCGTTCTGTGTACGTGATACCACACTATGCAGAAGCATTTCCCTAAAATGAAAACTATGTTGAAAATATCAGTTCCAATCATGTTTCTGTGATGCATTTTCCTCAAGCAACATCCCATGACAGGCTGTGAGAAGAGCAGGTACTTGCCTACCTAGGTAAAGAGAGGTGATCGGCTGATGACGGATTAGTTAGGCTTAATGAATTCATCTCGTGGTTTGCAGGTGGAGTTTGTAATTTGTTTTGTTATTAGTATATGATTAACACTTCAAATGTGTGTTCGTATACTTCAAAAATTTTACACCAAAAGAACTAAAGACACCCAAGTGGGCAGGCATCCATCCAGGGGACTGATGTAACATCCTCCATCATCATCATCATCAGGTCATGTAGCTAGATGGGAGGATTTATTTCTGGCCATGCCATCTTGTAATGTCCAGAGTCCAAAACCAACAGCTAGCTGCTAATGCCTTGTGCAGTTGCAGAATCAGCTAGCCTAAAATGTGTTAATCCAGTCTCATGAGTTGCCTGCCAAAACGGTAAAGTCTGTGAAAATGGAAACTGCATGGATACCCAGATATGACTCTTCTAGCTAAAAAAAAAACATGACTCTTCTCTAAGATATGGGCAGGCATCTCAAAATGACAGTGTTTATGTATTAACCCGGAATGTAGTAATGGTGCTACTACTATTCGAAGGCCCCCTGATTTATCCAATATGCTATCTCCATTTGAAGAAATGTGACAACTACATTGCTGCTCCACTCAGGTTAGGCTAAGTTGATCTCTATAATCTATAAGGTACCGCTTCACAGAAGTATCTAAAGTTGAAAATTGACCTTGAGATATTGTAGTTTTTTAGGATTGAGAAATAGTAGTTTTTTTTAGAGATGAGAACTAGCATAAGGCATAAAACCTAGCGCAGTGTAATCACAATTTTCTTACATTCCATACATACGGTCTCTTAACCGTGACATAAATCTGAATTTTTGACAAATAAAAAAAACTAGCACAACATTAATCGAAAAGAAGTTCGTTGTGGATCTCTTTTCAGTTTACCTGACTCACGTTTACTCTCCTAGTTTTATATGATGAAAGTCGGGAGAGGTGGCGACGAACTATCTAGAAGGATTTCCCTAGAAGCAGAACGAACCTGCTGCAACCCGATTTCAATCACATTTCTGTGTGCATTTTTTTTGCAAGCTAACTCAAGCACAACATCCTACATTGAGCCGCGACTTAAAAATTCAAATGTGATATAGAACAAAGTAACTTAAAAATTGATAATTAATATGAACTTCATACATAGAAAGCTGTAGATAGTATTGAACTAGGGCGAACTAGAAGCGAATGAAATACCAAATACATTTCTTCTTTTAACGTAAATAAACCAAAAAGATTTTTTTTAAAAAAAGACTAGCTACTGGCGCTATTAGCACGGACCATCTTGCTAATTTATATATACACTATAAGCAGTATCCCATATCTCTCATGGATATCTAAATTTGCTGCAAAGCTACAGATCATAGTCCGGTCGAATGTGAGCCGCCTGCAATCGCATGGAGTAACCTTGGCACTGGAGGCATTTCTGGTTCACATATCCCCTCGAGAAACTGCACCACCTCAACCATTGTGGGTCGATCAAACTCACTATCTTGAATACACCAACATGCAACTTTGCAAACCCTCTCGACTTCCTCCTTGTTCACATCACCGTGCAAGTTTGCATCCACAAGACTCAAAACGTCTCCATGAAGAAGCTTGTGTGCAACTTGAACAGGATAGTAGTCTGCACTGTCATCACTGGATGAATGTTCAGAAGAGTTCATCTTTCCTGATATGATCTCTAGCAAAACCATTCCGTAACTATAAACATCAACTTTGGAAGTAATAGCTGTTCCACTAATCCATTCTGGAGCAAGATATCCAATAGTTCCTCGCATTGTAGTCACAACACGGCTGAAGTCCCTCCCTAGAAACTTTGCCATACCAAAATCTGCAATTTTTGGAACAAAAGATGCGTCGAGAAGTATGTTTTGTGGTTTGATATCACAATGTATAATGCAATCTTGACAACCATGGTGCAAGTATCCAAGCCCTCTAGCGACTCCAAGAGCTATTTGATATCTAATGGCCCAATCCAAAATTGAACCATGACTTTGGAATAGATGAGAATCCAGGGAGCCGTTTGGCATGTGTTCATACACAAGTAACCTCTTATCAGCTTCGCAGCAAAATCCAATCAGTTTCACTAAATTTCTATGGTGGATGATTCCAATTGAACTCACTTCTGCCCTAAATTGCTTATCTCCTTGTCGGGCACCCTCGAGCCTTTTCACAGCTACAATAACTGAGTCACTTAAGCACCCCATAAATACAGAACCAAAGCTCCCTCCACCCAACTTCTCTGAAAATTTTTTGGTTGCACGTTGAAGGTCAATGTAGCTGAATGCAGTGATCCTGATTCCGGCCTGATAATTATCCACCGTGAGGCTTGACCATTTACGCCTTAACCTGCTCCAAATAACCGTTAGAAAAATTAAACCCAAAACGGCAGTGCTTGAACCAATGGTGACACCGATGATCGTTGCCCTTTTACTGTATTTCCAACTCTGGAACTCTTTTGCAGCAAGGCGAAGGTAAATAGTTTCTCCATTATCATCAGCAGCTATGTTTATCAGCTCATCATGCCAAAAATAGCAGCCACCTTGGCCGTATGTATATGCAGTGCAAGAGCACGTGCCCAGACAAACTTGTGCACATTCATTTGCACTTGATGCATTTTGGATACCGTTGGCATTAGGAGGCAAACTAACGCCTTGTATAAAGTAGAATTTGTCTGTCATACCAGATTTGTTTTTGTGACCGCCACAATTCAGTGGAGTGTTTCTGATGCACCCGCCTGTCCTGTCCTTTAGCTCCCAATCTTCAGGCGATCTTATAGAGAACCCCTTCAAGCATTTGCATAATGGTATTGCATTATCAGTGCAGATTGTGAAAGGTCCACAGGTAGCATAGACACTACATTGATATTTCGGTCCGGCGCCGGCGGTGATCCAATCCTGTGCGACATCTGACCATATGCGAGTTTGCATTTGGCCAGAGACATCTAGAAAACTTCTAAAGATCATCTCCTCATTTAACAATGTGTAGGAGAAATAAACCTCTTGTTTGTTGCTGACGAACGTAAAATTGCACATGTTGGGACCTGACTGACCTGACATCTCTGGTATCAAGTTGAAGAATCTGCCGTTCCACACCCCACTAGACCAATATGCTTCAGATGATTTCCAAAGTAGGTAGATTGCATCATCGACACGTAGCTCTGCAGAGTACACACCTGGAGCTTGGTCAATAACATTCTTTCTAGAAACATAACGGTGGCTGAAACCCGTGACCATGTTTCGACCAATCTTTGCACCTGAAAGAAGTGTGTCCGTTGGGTAGTCAAAGCTCTGCCAGAATATGTCAGAAGAGTTCGAGGAACTCCTCAGAATAAGGTTTCCACTGTCCGCCAGTACAGCAACAGTGTCGTTGGTTGTGACGTTGGCCTGGGCAGTCCAAATGATGGTACGTTGAGCCAAGATGATCAGGTTGCCATCACTGGAGATCATGAACTCCGGTGAAGTAGGGCCGGCACTTGGGTTATCCCCATTAGCGGTCCACACCGGCGTTAGCTTGGGGACTTTGTTGAACCATATTCCGAGGTACGAGTTGAGAGTGTTGCTGGAGGACTTTTTGCCCGTTTGAAAGAAGCCGAGCGCGAACTTGCCATTGCTAGAGACAAGCCTCTCGTCGTGGACGAGCACGCGGCCGTGTGAGAGTGTGTCTGTGTCGGCGGAGGATGAGGGTGTGTGCAGGGAGGAAACGAGCGCAACAAGGGCGAGCTGGAGGAGGCGCATGGCGAGAGAGAAATGGAAGAACCGAGATAAATTCGCTAGCTACCTTGCCGGTGTTGGCAAGATGTGAGGAATGGTGCTTGGTTGAATGATGTAGCCTCTAGCTAGCTTTAAAGACATGGAAATGCGAAAGCTGACAGCACAGTCTGCTGATTAATTGTCAACAACTGAAGCTGCAGGACATTGCTTTTCTGGTGAAAAGGAACATGCGTGTGGAAGTGGGTATTTGAACGGGAGCTGAAGATCAAAGTCACTCAAATGTACAGCCCGATCAACGATCAACAGTCATGCATAGATGTGAGGAATGAGCAGTACTCACTCGTGTCTGTGATGAGTGAATTGTCAACCGTACGGTGTGATCGTGTGCTTGATCTTTGGTTGCAGGTACAAGGGCGTCGAGTGTCGACGGTGAGCTGCCGTGGAGGTGCTGTGCCCGATGGACCGTGCGGTGGACAGCGGTGAAGGGCAGCCGGTACCGGAGCTCGGGCCGGGCGGCAGCTGTGGCGTCCACTCCTAGATCGAGGGCGCAAGCACCGGTGGATGGCGGGTTTCTTGGTTTGCGCCACAAAACTAAGCTAGCGGACGGCGGTTGAAGATGCCAAGTCGTGGAGGCACGGGCGTCGGTCTTGGGACTGGCGGAGGTGACGGGCGTCGACGGCGTCTAGGGCCTCGCTGCGGGCGAGGAGGTGACAGGCGTCGGGCGGCGTTTAGGACCGTCAGAAGGCCGAGGCGGGAACGGCGTCTAGAGCCATGGCGTGGAGGCGGGAATCTTCCCGCACGTAGAGTTTTGGTGGTTTTCACAAAACCGGCCACCTCACCGGGTTTCGTGGACCCCTCAAAACCGCGGATCAGATCTACATTGACGTGGCGGCATCGCGGAGAAGACTTCGAGTCGAAGAAAGAAACTCCGCCGTCGGATGAGATCTTGTACCATTTCCGGTTTTGCCACTACGGACGTTTTAGTGTACGAGTCAGGGTGGAGGTCATTTCTGAGAAGGGGCCAGTCTGACTGGTCTGACCGGTCGCCCCCGAGGTCGTATAAATTCATCCCACCTGCCCCTTGGATAGGTGAGCCTCCAAGCCACGAGTACTTTTCTGTTTTTTCTTGCTCCTCTCTCTGTTCTAGGGTTAGGCCGAGGTCTCCATGGAAAACGTGGTCTAGATTATAGCTAGGTCCACAAATTTGAGAGGGTGGATGAATGGATGGAGGTCTAGCTCTTGTATAGGTGATTTTCTCTGTAAATCACGATGAATTTGAATGAAATCGAGGACCCTTTTGAGCAGCTCTCTTGTGTTCCCGTTCATCTTTTGTTCATGGATTGATTTTATCTCTTTTGGTGGTTTTTGTGATCAAAGCTTTCTCTTGGTGGGTTTAGAGACTCCGTGATTTGCTTCTCGACTATCTAGCCTAGAGGTAAACTCCCGAGAATCATGAGTCCCTCGGATTGAGGTTTTTAGAGTTTTTGGAAAACCCTCTTTTGCCTCTTTCCTCCTCAAAATTCTAGTGTTCCTTTGCGTTTTGGGTTAATTCTTTTTGTGGAGAGGTTCGTCTCCATCCCAGGAACCTCCCTGCAAATTTTGAGACTATTTGGTGATGATTTGAACGAGTAATCTTGAAATCACCTCGAGTTCGCGGGCTGGAATTCTGTTCTGGGCAAAAGCGGTCTGACCGGTCGCAGAAACCGGTCTGACCGGTCGGAGCAACCGGTCTGATCGGTCTGGAATTTCAAATCTAGCCCGACCGGCCTGACCGCCCAGAGCGAGCGGTCTGACCGGTCCCTGACTGTAAGGTCTGCAGTTTTTCTCGATAGCTTCCGTGTTTTCTCTCGCTCGTTCCTAGGGGTGATTTGTGTTGGTTTAGCTCTTCTATAAGCTACTCCACACCTCATCTAGGATTTGAGGGTTTGTGGTGATTTTCGGGATATAGACCGACGGATCAATTTCGAAAGAAATTTTGATCGGCTTCCATTCACCCCCTCTTGTCGCCGGTTTCGGTTGAGCTATGTACTTCTGTTCCGCGAGACGGATCGTCCACGGCACGGTGACAACGAAACGTACGCCAACCCACTGTGTTACAACAGTTACAGTGTTAAACTGATGGACTAAGCTTGGAAGTTGGAACACTGAGGGACTAAGCTTGGAAGTTGGAACTTTTGTCAACGACCACAGAATACATCAGCTAGGTCGCTTGATGTGGACCACTCTGTGTATCCTTCTCATCGCGCCTACCTCCACGGCTTCTGCTCTGACCGCTTTCCCTGCTACTCCGATATCCAGGTTTCCATATGCTTGAAAGCCTGATCTTCTATTCTTCTAGACTGCTAGAAGTAGCACTTTTTTTTTTGCGAGTATGCTAGAAGTAGCACTTATTCGATCTGATTTCCTTTTCTTAAAGAATGCTACTGTTTTCTCGATCTAAGTGCATCCTTGGTGCTGGTTCTGCTTCATTTTTTGCGGCACTTTGATTCTTGCTTACGCCGAGCAATATTGGAGATTATGTTTTTTTTTGCAGCACTTCTTTTATTCTTGCAAATTCTGACCACGAGCTCTACCTCTGAACGATCTGCATCAAGAGCTGACCAAGACCCTGGGAAATCGAATTTCCAATTCAGGGTTGTACAAATGATGGTGTATTATGTGTATGTCGAATCTCAAGATAATTTTTGTTTTGTGATGAAACATGCTCGAAGTGTGATGCGATAAGATGATTTAAAGAGTATATACGTCAGTGACCGACATACCCACGGAGTCCTCGAAAGATTTCGAGGATCCACTGGGGGTTAGGACCGGGCCAATATTTGACCGATTCTTAATTCGGGGTCGGGACGGGGCGCCGTTGCCATCCTGACCCTCGCCGGCAGCTGCTTCACCCTCTCCCTCTCCCCTAGGTCGTAGTTCCGCAGTGCAAATGCGCTAGTCTCTGTGAGGAAGATAAACAGTGGGTCGCGCTCGTCTTCTACGACAGGATAGCACGCAGCATCGCGCGTGAGGAATAGAATTTCTCGTAAAACCTAGCGCAATGCAATCACAATTTTTTTAATGTTCCATACTCCTTATATACATTGAAAAGAAGTTCGTTGTGGATCTCTTTTCAGTTTTACCTGACTCCGTTTACTCTCCCAGTTTTATCTGATGAAAGTGTGGAGAGGTGGCGACGAACTAGATTTGTCTCACTCAAGCTAGCTCAAAAGGACATCCTATGTTTTTGCGCCGTGAGAAAGCTGGTGCCTAACACAAGGGAGATGGGTCAGTTCATAAAAGAAGATTAGCTTGTGATCAGGTAGGTGGTGATGTGAGTCCGTGAGTGGAGGTTGTTAGATCATGGAAGGTATCAGATGACTGATGTAAAATCCTCCATCAAGTCATCTTTTTTTTTTTTTGAGGGAACTCCATCAAGTCATCTAACTGATCTTGTCCTCCATCAAGTCATTTCCAACCCGGGCCCACACGACAACGTGACGCCTTGCCTCAGCCTCTGGCAGGCCGGCCGTCCGCTGCTGGGCTGCACCGGCCCGTTCCTCCAGCATTCGCCGAGCTCAGCCCACTGGCCGCGGCCGAAACAACCATGTGGGACCCCCGCGATCCCCGCCGAGGACGCCTCAGCCAATGGCCCGCCTCCATCGCGCATCACACGGATCGCCAAACCAGCAGTAGCGCTCCACCGTCCATCTCCATCCAACGGCCAAAACCTCTCCCGCCGCCCGCGCCGCCCAAAATTTTGGCGATCCCGCCCTCCTGGCTTCCTACAGCTACAAATAGCCAACCTCGAATCGAATCGAATCGCCATTCCGTCCGCCGCCCATTCGTGTTCCAGTTTCCAATCCCCCAGATCCTCCGACCTCCCCGCGCAGCCGTCGAATCATGGCCCGCACGAAGCAGACGGCGCGCAAGTCGACCGGCGGCAAGGCGCCGAGGAAGCAGCTGGCCACCAAGGCCGCGCGCAAGTCGGCGCCGGCCACCGGCGGCGTGAAGAAGCCACACCGCTTCCGCCCCGGCACCGTCGCGCTCCGGGAGATCCGCAAGTACCAGAAGAGCACGGAGCTGCTGATCCGGAAGCTCCCCTTCCAGCGCCTCGTCCGGGAGATCGCGCAGGACTTCAAGACGGACCTCCGGTTCCAGTCCTCCGCCGTCGCCGCGCTGCAGGAGGCCGCGGAGGCCTACCTCGTCGGGCTCTTCGAGGACACCAACCTGTGCGCCATCCACGCCAAGCGCGTCACCATCATGCCCAAGGACATCCAGCTCGCGCGCCGCATCAGGGGCGAGAGGGCCTGAGCGAGCGATGGTGCTCTTCGTCAGCGTTCTTTCGATTTCTCTGGCCTGTCGCCTTGCTAGTCTGCTCTGCTACAACTGGACTGGGAATCGTTTCTTGCCGGCCTGGTTGGTGTATCTTGGTAGTGCTCTGGATGTTGGCCTCACTCGAATTAAATGGAAAAATGATCTGGGTCCCGTTCCCTGAATGGCTGAATGGTTTTGTACTTGCGATATCTACTGCCTTGACTGTTTTCAACCACGCGTTGTGAAGGCATCAAGTCGCTGATGTCGATTTCAGCCTACGGTTTGTAAACAGTTAGAATTCAGGGGATAAACAGTAGAATTGGGCCAATCCATTCACAGCCAGTGAGATGGGCTTGTTTCTGCCTCTATTCTTAGTCGGCCCATATATTCTCTGCAAGTGACCAACTTTGGGCCCATTTTAATCCGCCGCCTCCATCACCTCGTCTTCCTCTCCGGACTTGTGCGCATTCTGTCCCAGCTGTGAAATGTGCTCCTACGTTTCGGCCCGGCCATCAGATGGGACACCATTTTTTTATTTTCCTTTCCCCGGAATTACGTGTCCTAGCTTAGAGCAGGTATTATGGGAGGCTACAAGCTGGCGGAATCTCACGTGGAGGAGAGAGAAGAGAGGAAAGAGAAGAGAACGGGCGGTTCGCTTGCCGCCGGCTGCTGCGGGCGCGTGCGCCTCTGCTTGTGGCCCCGCATGCCCCTTGCCGCCCACTCCTAGCCAGCAGCAGGCGCAGAGCAGGCACAGAGCAGAGCTCCCAGCCGACCGCGCGGGCTGGGTTATTGCCCATGCTCTTATCTGAAACTTGAATCGTCCAAGATTGCTCAAGTGTTGCCTTGCCACAATTGGTCATCTCCGCGCCAGATTGCGGAGCCGTTTTCCTTGCGAGAAGCTCAAATCGGCGGGGCTTCGATTTGTGCGTCCCCTGGCGTTAGGGAGGGGGCACGCAATCGATACGACCGACTACAACAAGTCCGCGTGACCGCAGCCGCCGCATGCCCACTTGCTGCTAGACTTGACTAGAATTTGACAGAGACGGCCACTGTTCCATGCATCATGCATGTTTTGCGTAGATTCTCGCTCGGCCGGCAGGCCGTGCACGGGCGCCGCCGCCGGTCAGAGAAAGCCAGCGCCGGCGGCGCGTGCGTTCCTCTCAATCCACGCGCTTCAATTCTAGTGTGCTATTCGTCCTTTCCGAATATGGCACTTTGACTCGTTTCAATTTCTTTTGTTTTTATCGTTTCAAGGAGAACATGTCAGTTTGACAAATGGTTTTGGTTACATCATGATTTTAGAAACAAAATAAATAAAATGGTATCAAAATTTTTAATGGTATTTTTACATAAAAGTTCGAGATCCCATAGGCATATGCATATATTGGTGGCTGAAGGTTGAAATCGAGAATCAGAGATACTCCTCCTGGCCATGGACACAAGGAATTAAAGTTTTCTTTTTTGAGATTGCAATGAACAAGAGTTTATTCTAAGTCAAACTATTCCATTTTTTTTTATCAAATGAGCATCATCGAATTCATTATGAAATATATTTTCTTAATATGATTTTTAACATGGCATATATTAATACTCTTCTCTATAATTTTTTTGTCAAACTTAGAATAATTTGACCTTGGAAGACGCAAAATCTCCGAAGAAGGTTTTCTACGTACATAGCGAGGTCAACATCAGTCCCTCTTGTCATGCCTAATAATTTGCTATCCAACCAGGCTCACAAATTTTTTACACCAACAATCCGCCAAGTGGGAAACGAGCACCACACAGACGCCACCTCAGCATCCTGTGACCAGGGAGGTGATGATGAATTGAAACCGGGTGAAGCAGCAGCCGGCAGCCACGCCATTGCCGTCGCTCAACTATCTTCCTCCTAGCAGCAAGCTATACTCTGCCTGCCAACAATCGCTATGCGTCCCCTCTTCCTGCTGGTAGTGGCGGCGCTACATCTCTTCAGCCACCACTCCCGCCAGCTCTGCCGCCACCATCACGAAGGCACTCATCCCCGGCCAGTCCCTCGCCGCCGGCGACAAGCTCGTCTCCCGCAACGGCAAGTTCGCCTTCGGCTTCTTCCAGCCTGCCGGCGCCGGCAGCGAGTCCTCTCGCACCACCAACCGCTGGCACCTGGGCATATGGTTCAACAAGATTCCCGTGTTCACTCCGGTGTGGGTGGCAAACAGGGAGGCGCCATTGGCGGACCCAAGCTCATCCGAGCTCACGTTCGCCGGAGACGGCAACCTCGTGCAGCTCGACAGGGCCACCAACGCCACCGTCTGGTCCACCGGAGCCAACGTGACGGCGGCGGCCGCCAACGCCACCGCGCTCGTGCTCCTGGACACCGGGAACCTCGTCCTGCGCGGCGGCGGCTCGGCCGCCGGCGCGCTGTGGCAGAGCTTCGACCACCCGGCGGACACCCTCCTCCCCGACGCGACGATCGGGCTGGACAAGGCCACCGGCTGGTCGCGCCGCCTCGTCTCTCGGCGGAGCCTGCTGGACCAGTCCCCCGGCGTCTACTCCATGGAGCTCGGCCTCGCCGGCGTCGTCCGGATGCTGTGGAACGCGTCCGTGCCGTACTGGTCCAGCGGCGACTGGAACGAGCAGTACCAGTACTTCAGCTCGGTGCCGGGCATGGCGGCGCGCCACCTGTTCGCCTTCACCTTCGTCGACGATTCCCGGGAGGTGTCCTTCGCGTACCACCTGCGCAACGAGGCCGACGACGTGTACACCTTCCTGGACGTGTCCGGCCAGCGGAAGGTCCTCCTCTGGCAGGAGAGCACGCAGGAGTGGATCGAGATCTACCGGCACCCGGAGCTCCGATGCGACGCGCACGCCGCCTGCGGGCCGTTCGCGCTCTGCGACGACGACGCGGCCTCGCCGTCGCCGTGCAGCTGCCTCAGGGGTTTCTCCGTGGCGGCGCCCGGTGACTGGGAGCAGGGCGACAGAACCGCCGGATGCCAGAGGGACGTCCCGTTGGATTGCGGCGTCGGCGGCAACGGCAGCGCCGCCGGGCCGGCGGCGGACAGGTTCTACGCCGTGGCGGCCGTGAGGTTGCCGTACGATCCACGCAGCGTACCTGTGGGCAGCGCAGCCGAATGCGAGCAGGCTTGCCTGAGCACCTGCTCCTGCTCCGCGTACTCCTTCGGCGCCGGCGGTTGCTCCGTGTGGCTCGGTGGCCTGATCAATGTGAGGCACCTGCAGGTCGCCGATGCCGCCGCCGGCAACGGCGAGGTTCTTCACCTTCGCCTCTCTGCCAAGGAGTTTCAGACGAGGAAGAGGAGCAGAGGGATGGTCATCGGAGGCGCCATTGCAGCAGGCGCTGCTGCTCTGGGTGTCTCGGTGCTCGTCCTGGTGCTGGTGGTGACGGCCAGGAGGAACAGAAGGCAGCATCATCGTCAACATTGCGACGGTGGGCTGATCGCGTTCAGGTACAGGGATCTGCAGCGAGCGACCGGGGATTTTTCAGACAAGATCGGGGCCGGCGGGTTCGGGTCCGTGTTCAAGGGGTCGCTGGACGCGTCCACGGCCATCGCCGTCAAGAGGCTCCACGGCTCGTGCCGGGCGGAGAAGCAGTTCAGGGCGGAGGTGGGCTCCATCGGCATCCTCCAGCACACCAACCTGGTCAAGATGATCGGCTTCTGCTGCGAGCGCGACAGGAGGCTGCTGGTCTACGAGCACATGCCCAACCTCTCCCTGGACGTCCACCTCTTCCGGGGCGGCGGCGGCGGCGGTGCCGCCGCCGCCCTGAGCTGGGGCACCAGGTACCGGGTGGCGCTCGGCGTGGCCCGGGGCCTGGCGTACCTGCACGAGAGCTGCCGGGACTGCGTCATCCACTGCGACGTGAAGCCGCAGAACATCCTCCTGGACGGGTCGTTCCGCCCCAAGATCGCCGACTTCGGGATGGCCAAGCTCATGGCGAGGGACCTGAGCCGGGTGCTGACCACGGCCAGGGGGACCGTCGGGTACCTCGCGCCGGAGTGGATCAGCGGGATGCCCGTCACGCCCAAGGTCGACGTCTACGCCTACGGGATGGTGCTGCTGGAGATCGTGTCCGGGAGGATGAACTCGGAGGCTTGTCGAGGCGGCGGCGGCGAGGACGATGACGACGAGGTTGTCTACTTCCCGGTCCTGGTCGCGCGGAGGCTCGTGGAGGGGGATGTGATGTGCCTCGTGGACTGGAGGCTGGGCGGCGACGCCGTCGTCGAGGAGGTGGAGAGGGCGTGCAAGGTCGCCTGCTGGTGCATTCAGGACAACGAGGCTGACCGGCCGGCGATGGGCAGGGTGGTCCAGATCCTTGAAGGTCTTGTGGAGGTAGACATGCCTCCCACGCCAAGGCTGCTTGCAGCTATCGCCGGAAGATCTCATTCGGCCTGCACCTAGTCGCTATCGTTGACCCATCTGGAGCGTAGAGAAGAAAGCAAAGTTGTGTTTAGATCATTTTGTATTTTGCGTTTTTGCGTTTTTGTTAGGGAATTTTTAATATTTGAAGTATTAAATATAGACTAATCACAAAATTAATTATAGATCTCGTCTGAAAACTGCGAGACGAATCTAATGAGCCTAATTAATTCATCATTAAAGCATGTTTACTGTAGCATTACTGTAGCAATTTAGTGTCTCATCGCATCCTAATTAGGCTCATTAGATTCATCTCACGATTTACAATCCATTTTTATAATACGATTTATTTTTCGACTACATTTAATACACCATGCAAGCGATTTAAAAAAAATTTAAGTTTTGTATTTACGGCATCTAAACACGGCCATAGTTTATTTGCATGGACGAATTTGTGTGTGCTAGTCGCTATCGCCGGAAGATCACATTCGGCGTGCACCTAGTCGCTATCGCAGGAAGATGAGGCCTTGTTTGATTTGTATGTGCTAGTTTCTAGCACGAATTTCTTTTGCATGCATACAGTATTAAATAAAGTTTATTTGTAAAATCTTTGTTAGAATAGATATAATTTTTCGCGACGAATCTAATGACGGTAATTAATCAATGATTGGCCACAGTGATGCTATAGTAACCATCTTCTAATCACGCAGTCAAAGTCCCCATTAGATTCTTCATGGTTCCTAGCGCAGGGCTTATGGAGTTAGTTTTGCAAACTGCATTTATTTGATCTTACTATTACTAATTGGAGGCTTCTTTTGAATCCTTCAGGTAATGACACCTAGTATCCTAGGTGGACAGTCTAAAAAAATAGAGAAATTCTACAAATTCTCATAAAAATCAGAAACATCTAGCCATCAATTCGGCAACTCTAATCATAATAGCCATGGGATCCGGTATCTTTTTCCTAATAAATTACCCACTTTTGTCATTATGAAAATAAACTAAAGTAACCCCCTACACATGTATCTAAATTACTCACCTCTGTCATTATAAAAATAATCTAAAGTAACCCTCTAATCTTCATGTAAATTACCCACTTATATCATTATAAAATAATATCTAATAACTCCCTAAATTTTCGTATATATTATCCAGTGATATCATAATAAAAAAATTGAAATAAACCCCAAATTTGAATTGAAATTATATTATTATAATAAAGTCTTAAAGAGCATCGATATAAATTATAAATTACTATTTTTATCATTATTATATTATTATTTATATTATTATTTATATAAAAATACTGTGTGTCACCGTATATTCATGTATAAGAGAAGAGATAAGAATACTAATTTTCATGTTGTCCACATATCTCAAACAAAGTGTTCAATTAAATACATATCAAACATATATGGATGTATGATGCAAAGTGAGAAAAAATTGTTAGTAACTAAACCTATTACATTTATTACAATTACATAATGATAAATATATATCTTTATAATAATGGATTAGAATATTTAATTAGTTAAAGAGAGTGTGAGATAGAAAATTATTAGATATCTCTAACTAGTTCGTGCGGGAGCACGGGTTGATAGACTAATACATCTAATTAATAGTCAAAGTTGCTACAGTTCCTAGCAGCGGTCAAAATGCCACATCAAGAACTCGGTCAAACAGTATCATAAAAGTGTTTTGGTGATATTTTTTTGTGTGGATAAGCATACTATTGGTAGATTTAAATTGTGTTTGCACAAAGTTTATTAGACTTTTTACTCTGGAACTTGGCATGCCAAGATCAAATATTCCGGATTATGTGATAACTTTTATTGTTAATGTCAACACATATTCCGGATTTTTTAATCAAATTTAGACTATTTTTACATAGAACAAATCAAAGTGAGAGCGAATAGCTGCATGGATTGGTTTTTTCAAGCTGAACCCAGCTCTGATTTGATCCATGAGAAGAAAAATAACCATAAAGTTGCCCTGATTAACGGGAAGGAAGCATCGAGGAAGCTTCCTGGGCAAGGACAAAACTCCCTTACCCTGCAAATCCCCAGTTCTTGATAGAAATCAGCGGCATGTGGCGACTGCATGGCGTGTCAGATGCAAGCATTTGTTTAACACAAACAATGGAGGTGCAGGGCGCTGAATTGTTTTATAGCCTTGTTACTGCTAAAATAATAGCAAGCAATCATTCAGACAAAGGTGTGTTTAGATCTTAAAAAATTTTCAGCGCCACAGTAACTTGAAATGTTTAAGCACTAATTAGGAGTATTAAACGTGAATAACTAACAAAACCTATTCCATAACCCTCGGATGTAATTGCGAGATCAATCTTTTAATCCTAATTGGATCATAATTAGACAATGTTGTGCTACAATAAACAACTTCTTCTAATGATGGATTAATTAGACTTAACAAATTCGTCTCGTGATTTTCCGTCAATCCGTGTAATTAGTTTTATAATTAGAATATATTTAGTCCTAATTTTCGGTTGAAAATTACTACAGTGAATTTCGTCCAATTTTTTTTATATGATCTAAACACACCCAAAGCATAAAGTTTGACAGGCGTGCGTTCCGAACGTTGCAGCCCAGAGATGCAGGGATCACTGTCAACAGTTTAGTCATCAGAGACAAAGAGAGTCATAAGAGGGAGTGATACTACTAACTAAAAGGATTAATTAGTCTCATTAGATTCATCGTGTAAAGTTGCAGTCATATGTGAAAAAGTTTTGCATATAAACTTCATTTAATACTATATGTATGTAAATTTTTTTTGTAGCGCTAGGTGTGCTACAACTAACGGACTAACCAAACGGGGACACGGATTCATGAAAATATAACACCACCGAAAAACAAAACAAAAGGCAGCGTCCAGTTCGCTCGTGGCTTTGCAAATAAAGCTCTGAAAATCTACAGCACCTAAGCAAAAATTACTATTTTTCATGGATCATGTGCCGAAACCACGTTAGTGAAACATGCATAAAAGTTTCTAAGAAAAACTCGAGGCCGCTCTCGGTCGGGATCTCCACCGCCAGCGGAAGCTGCCGCCCGCTGGCCGCCTGGTCCTTGCTTCCTCGTCAGGAGCGGGAGGACACGGTGCTCGGCGCCGGCACCGGCGCACCACCACCGTGGTCGATCGCGATGGCCGTTCCCTTCTGGCCTTCTCCGCGGATCGACGTCGTGGCCCTCACCGGCGCGCTGCTCAGCTGCACGGCCAACACGATGCTGCCGTGCCTTTGCTGCCTCAGGGAGTCTGGACTCAGCACTCGGGAGAAGGTTCCCGGGCATGGGTGGAGACGGCAGCCACCTGCGCGCGGGCGCGGCCATCGTTGCGGGCGGCTGATGTTTTGTGGCCTGGGCTTTCTGAGCCGTTAGTGGGTGATGGCTCAGGTTTTTCCTTTTTCTTTTCTTTCAACTAGTAATACGTGCGACACGCACGTAATTTTAAAAACTTATTGAAAATTAATATTTCAAAAATCTATTAAACATACCTAAATCTAAAGAGCAAGCTAACGACATATGAGACTTTAAATGTTGTTTGCCCACCATGTACGCAAAACATCTCTTGGCATCACTAACATATATCCTTTTCTGAAATCTTATGTAGCATATCTGTTGACATATTGGGGTATTAAATTGAAATATCATTATCTCAAGCAACACATTTTAACTTAAAACTGCATGTATGTCTGCAGAGTGAGCTCAGTTAACTGAGTAAACTAAACCAGCAAGACAAGCAACTACAGAATCAGTAGCCAATAATTTATGTAAAATAATTGTTGGAACAAAAAAAATATGTGTGGAATAAAAAGCATTATCTTGAAATAAGTATGGATGAGCACTGCATCTATAAACAATTAGTAAGACTCACCTTCTTCGGTGGCTACATCACGTCATCAAGATCAGTGTCTTGAGAAAGATCATGACTTTTTCCTTCTCCCGTCAGGCGTGCTGCTGTCACAAGGCCTTGCGCCATCGTCTATGCCCCCGCCGTGTCTTGCTGTTAGACGAGGCCAAATCAATGCAATTCGCGTGATTCTATATGGGTAAATCAAGTGATTCGTATTGGATCCACTCTCCCTCTCACTTAAAAAGAAATAAAATGAAATACAACTGCACGGATTGGACTGCAATTGCACGAGGCCGCTGCATTGCAGGCCTAGGTGAGGTCGCCAACGAGACGAGCTGCTCACCGGCCGCAGATCTGAGTCAGCGGGGCGCTGCTTGGACTTGGACTCGCGATGCGCCCCTTCCCTCGTGCGTGCGCGGAGCTCATGGCAGCCGCCGCCGTCTCGCCCTCGCAGTGCAGCACCTCCTCCCCTGAACTCGAGCGCGGCGTCCCGTTTCCCGGCGAAGCCCCTCCTCCCCTCGACGAGCGCGCGGAGTTTGCGGTCGCCGCCTGTGTTTTGTCCCCGGGGTGCCGCACCCCTTCCCCTCAACGTAGGTGAGGAGTCCGCGGGCGTCTAGCAAAAAAAAAAAAAAAAAAAAGAGAGTTGGACACCGTGGGTACAACTTGATGTTTTTATGGGTCTCCACCTCCTCCCACCTCCCTCAAGTTCGACGAGTGGGTCCAGCGTGAGAGGTACGACATGCCAAATTTGGGTGAAAAAGATTTTCAATTGTTTTCAATCTTTATAGTATAGATAAATAATAAGTTTACTATAGGCTGGGCTGTTAGAGCAACGACCTGTGCGTTTTCGCTGGGCCGAGATAGTATGAACTATTCGAGCTAATTGGGCTTAGATCAATTTGGGCTTCTTCAAGGCTGCAAATTTGCAAATTGGCAACCTAGTTTTCCGCAAATGTTTGGAGTCACACCACACATGTGACTGACAGTCAAATCGTCACATAAGATCTAATAACTATTTTTTTTGTTCCAAAATATTTTTTTTGTTGCTGGAACAATTGTCGATAATTACCAAGCGTAAATTAATGATGAGTCAGATGAGGGGTGAATTATGCCAGATATTCTTATATTTGTCCATAATTCTTGAATGCTAGATACGCTCATTCATTACAAGAGTTCACTCTCAAATCAAATTTACTGTCCACACAAAAACAAATACTTATTTCCACAAAAGAAATAAAACATTAATGTGGGCTTCCTGCAACAGCTTGAAGTATTTTTGGAAGTGGAGGCACATCGACCTCACGTAGACCCTCTAAAATCTGAATAACCTCACCCATAGCTGGTCGATCGGAGTCCTTATCTTGGATGCACCAACAAGCAATTTTGCAAACTCGTTCTACCTCTTCCAAATTGGCATCTCCACACAACTTGGGATCTACCAAACCCTGCACATCTCCCTTAAGAATACCATTTGCGACTAGCAGAGGAAAATAAACATCATTGTCATCACAACTACTACTGCACTGTTCAGATGTGTTTCTACTTCCTGATATAATTTCGAATAACACCATCCCGTAGCTATAAACATCAATTTTTGTTGTAATAGCCACTCCACTAAGCCATTCAGGTGCAAGATAACCTATAGTACCTCTCATTGTGGTCAAGGCTCGGCTAAAGTCCCTTTGCATGAACTTTGCCATTCCGAAGTCTGCAATTTTTGGAGTGCATGATGCATCAAGAAGTATGTTTTGTGGCTTAATGTCACAGTGTATGATGTATTCCCGGCAACTCTCGTGCAAGTATGCCAGTCCTCTGGCAACTCCTAGGGCCACTTGATACCTTGTTTTCCAATTCAAAAATGTGGCACTTCTCTGAAATAGATGAGCATCAAGAGAATGATATGGCAAGTACTCGTAAACTAGCAATCTCTTATTTCCCTCACAACAGAAACCAATCAATTTCACCAAATTAACATGTTGGATGATTCCGATTGAGCTCACTTCCGCCCTGAATTGCTTCTCCCCTTGACGGAAACCGTCAAGAACTTTCACTGCTATGGCAGTTGAGTCAGCCAAAACCCCCTTGTAAACAGAGCCGAAACCACCGCTCCCTAGTTTGATTGAGAAACTTTTAGTTGCATGCTTCAAGTCTGTGTATCTAAATGCAACAATTCCGTTGCCACCCTGAATATTGTTTATCGTGCGAAAATACTGCTTTTTTTTTGTTCCTCCAAATCATCAGTAGCAGGACAAGTCCAAACAAAGCCACACTTGTACTGGTAACAACCCAAACTAGCATTTCCCTCCTATGGTTTTTCCACCTTATCAATTCTTTTGCAGCAAGGCGAACCTTTAGAATTTCCACCTTAGTACTAGTAAGGTCACTATACTGCTGGTCTTTGACATTAAGCAGCTCATCATGCCAGACGTAGCAGCCATAGTCGCCGAAGGAGTATGCGGTGCAGGAGCAACTACTTAAGCAAACATGGGCACACTCACCTTCGTTCAGGACACCTGTTGTGTTCTGAGGATTTTGGGGCAATCTGAAGCATGGTATGGAGTAGAATCCATCTGTTGAGCCCGTGGTCTTGTTAAAACTGGAATCTAATGGATTATTTCTTATACATCCCCCTGTTCGATCTTCTAGCTCCCAATCCTTAAGTGACTTGATGGAGAAGCCCTTCATACAGTTGCAAGATGGGATCACATTATCGTTGCAGACTGCGTAAGGCCCACAAAGTGCATAGACCTCACACTGAGATTTTGGTTGGACAGCAGCAGTTACCCAATCTTGTAACTGCGCATACCAGATGAACGACTTAATCTGACCAGAAACCTCCAACGAAAGGCGCGCAACGACGTTTGCATCCCCCATGGGAGATATGAAGTACACCTCTCTGCTGTTGTTGATAAATTCAGAATCAGCACCCATGTCCGGTATTGAGTTGAAGAACCGGCCGTTCCAGACTCCACTGGACCAATATGTTACGCCAGAGTTTAGCTCTACAAGGATGAACTGAGCAGTACCTGAGGGGTCGAGCTCCAACGAGTACGATCCAGGAGCCTGGTCGACTGAGTTCTTCTTGAAACAAGGCGGCGGTTCAGCCCGGTGACCTTGTCCCGACCGAGCTTCGCGTCAGGGAGAAGACTACTCGTGGGGTGGTCGAAGCTTTGCCATAGCACACCTGAGAGGTCCAGAGATTTCTGCAGGATGAGATTCCCTCCGTCTGACAGCGTCGCGATCGTGTTGTTGGTTGTGACGTTGGCCTGGGAGGACCAGATGGTGGATCCGGTGACCGGGTTTAGGACGACGAGGTTGCCGTCCGGAGAGATCGTGAGCACCGCTGTAGTCGGATCAGCAATCGGGTCGTCCCCATTTGCGACCCACACCGGGGTCATGGTGGGGACCCTATTGAACCATATGCCCAAATACCAGTAGCCGGACGCGTTGCGAGGAGACTCACTGCCGGTTTGGAAGAAGCCGAGCTTGTACCTGCCGTTGCTCGAGACGAGCTCGTCGCTGCCACCGAGCGTTTCGCCGGGGGAGATGGTGTCCCTTGCAGAAGCAGCGCGTGACGGCGGAGAGGAGACGAGCGCGAAGAGCAGTACGACGAGGACGAGAGCCATGGCGGCGGAATCTATCAGCGTAAAATTGGGATTTTGTTAGCGCAGGGGGTATCTGCAGAATCGATCGAGAGCACCTCCTCTTGACGTTGGGAGCGCGAGTTGATGCAAGCACAGAAATCACCGAGTTGGACCGAGCGAAGTTGGCGTGGATTTTTCCGGTGATCAGCCGGCTAGCTGGAGTTGAAAATTCCCAAAACGTCAGTGCCATATGACGACCGCAGATGAAGGGGCTTTCGTCGAAGACTCATAAAATTCCACGCTCGCAAACATGGTGAGTTGGTGACCTTGAACAAAATCTGAGAAAGAGCCCGCTAGTGTATGGACTTCCCTAGAATATGGCACAAGTGGTGATGGTTCAGGCCTTTCTTCCACGCTCGCAAACATGTTTTGTGGGCTGGCTTTCTGAGCGTTAGTGGTGATGGATCAGTCCTTTCTTCCTTTTCTTTTCTTCAAAATTTTTTTTATTTACCTTCCTAAACTATGAGCTGAGTCTATGCCTCCACTCTGGACTTGAAAATCAAGTATTTTGGCTCCTCGGACCCGCGATACCCGATATAAGACCTCCTCGGCTGGTTTCTCTTAATGTTTTTTTCTCCCTCTTTTGTTTTATGTTTATTCTAAATAAATATTTTTTTTAAAAAAAAATTTATTTTTGGCCATCCAACTCTTGACTCGGTTTGGTTTTGGCCATTGAACTTCAAAACCAGGTATCTTTGACCACTCAACTATGAAAACCGTTCATTTTTTACTATTAGACTGTTTTGGTGGCCGGTTTCGTTCACGTGGACGCCACGTGGCACTGGGCCCACTTGTCAGCACCATCTCCCTCTCCTCTCTCTTTCTTCTCCCCTACGCGGCTGTGCCTGCGTCTGCTCCGCGTGCCGCTGCCTCCCGCGGCCCCGTGCGCCACCTTCCGCGGACAGCTGGCCTCGAGGTCCGCGCCGCCCCACCTCCCGCGGCCCTGTGTAGCCAGCCGCCTTGTCCTCACGCGGCTCCGCGCCGCTGGCTCGTCTTCTTGCGGTGCCCCGCCGCCGAGGACCCGTGCAGGCCTCGGCTGCAGGCCCACGCCGTGTAATAGCTCGAAAATTCACATTAGAAAAATCACTCGAGTTCAAAAACTATTTTCAAAACTTATTGCAAAATTGATCTCTTGAGCTCAAACTCCCGTGTCATCTAATCTCTCCTTGGCCTAAGCATCACCTAATTATTTTCTTCCTCTAATCCATGATCACGCCAGCTAGCTTCCTTCTTGCTAATCCTTCTTCTTCCTGTTGAGTCCAACCGTGCAGCACCTGCATGCTTGCACACACACACACCCAGCACCCAAGCAAGCAAACAAATAGCATCAGCAGTTCAGCACGCCAGGCAACACACCCATGCATACACGCGAACAAGCTCATCAGCTAGGAAGTTACACACGGACTAGCAAGCCTGGCAGCAGTCACCATGCTCGAGCAGCTCACTGGCGCGTCCACGCCCCTACAGCTCGCCAGGCCCCCCTCCTGCCGTCCTTGCTCGCGCTCGCAGCACGCCGCACGCGCGACACGCCGGCCCCGCGACAGGACAGCACACTGCCGCTGGCACCACGCCGTGCCGCCCACCGCCAAGCCCCCACCTCGCTGCAGTCTTCTCGCCGGCCAAGCCCGCCTCGTCGCACGCGCTTTAACGCCGCCGTCGCCTCAACTACAAGCTCGCCGCTGTACACGTTGACGCCGAGCTGCGGCAACCCACGCCCGTCGTCCTTGCCGCCCGTCCTTGCGCAACGCCACCGCTGTCCGCCGCGCCTATAAAAGGGTGAGGCCGCGCAGAGCTCCGCCACCAGCCCAAGCTCGCCCAGCCGCCCTGCTCCGCCTCTCCTCCCTCGCTCAGTTCGCCCTCCTCTGTTTTTTCCCAAGAATAGACCACCCATAGATCTCCCCCATCCAGCCATCTTGGTCCAATTCCTTTCGAGGTGAGCATCCTCATACCCTCCTCTACCTTCCCGAACTAGTGCCATCCACCCTCCCTACCTAGGCCGAGCTCCCCACGAGCTGCCATGGCCGCCATCATGGCCGCCCGTGGCCAACCACCTTCCACCCCCTCACCCATGACCGGAGTGCCCAAAGTGGAACCCCTCACCTTCCTCTCTCTCCCTGTGCCCTCGCCTTCGAGAACAGATGCCGGGAGCGCCATCCCGGCGAAGCTCCGGCGAGCAGCAACCGTGGGTGCTGCACCGCTGCCACCAGGGACCTCGTCGCACTCTCTGTTCCCGTTCCGTGACCCTCTCCCACCTCTATTTTGTTTAGCCCAGCAAGCCCACTTAAATGAGCTAAACACCAGCCCAAGTACTAGCCGCAAAGCCCAAACCAACAACCCAAGCACCACCCACGCGCAGCTCCTCCCATTCCCATTCATGTTAATCCATTTTCGGAGTTAGTTTGGCACCTTACAACTACAATATCTCAGTCATCCAAGCTCCGGTTCAATCAATTCTTTTTTCTAAGTTCTTCTAAAATCACACACTATGTATTCCTTCTATTTTCATCTTCTTCCGAGCTCATTTTATTTTATGTTTGTGCTTGCTTGTGTTTGTTTGTCGGTTGTGCCGTTTCCGCCCGTAGAAGACGGAGTGATTGAGGAGGAACGCGCCGAGGAGTACGAAGGCCAGTACCGCGAGCCGGAGCCAGAAGACCTGTACCGCGAGCAAGAGCTTCTTGAAGGCTTTGAAGACGGCAAGTCCAACCTATTCCCTTTTGATCATATTTATCCCAGTTTTCAAACACAACCCGTAGAAGCCTAATATGATTTGCATCCAGTTATAAATATACATATATGCCTGAATTATTTTACTACTTGATCTAGTTTAAACCCGGTTGGATAGCCACTCCTTGTTTGCCATTACCTCGCTGATGATATACAAAACCTAGGATTTATCACAAGACATGATACGCTATGTTTATGTGAACTCCTTGATATTAGCTAGATGCTTAGGATCTGTTATTCAACAACTTTACTACTCACTTTATAATACAATTGTTTTCAAACAAGAAAATGTGTGAGTGTGTTGTTGGTGTAAAAATGGGTTGGAACTTTGAGAAAGTGTTAATGAACAGCTATGTGTTGGTGATTACCCAGAGATGGGGCGGATCAGGGTTCCTTGTGTGGGACGCCTGGGAGTTTTGGCTCGTGCCTTTGTGGTTGAGCATGGAAGATGTCCGCCTTGTCTCGTTTAAGGACTGAGTCGATGTGTCATCTTGCCTAACCCAATTTATCGTGCAACCACTCAACCCTTGTGTGTGGCAAGGGCTTAGTCTAAACCCCACTAGTTAGTCTGTTAGCCGTCTGGAGGCAGGTGTGCAGCGAGAAGCTAAGGAGAAGACATAAGCAAGTGCAGGCTTATTCATGGTCCGGTTGGAGATCTCGTTAGAAGGTCATGAACCCCTTAGCTCTCGTAGATGACTAGCATGATGAAGCTATGGTGGGTAATGGCTTTGATGGATCCGCGCTGGCACTAAGGTGATCATGTTGCGGTACCCTACTTGTGGGTAAAGTTGTACACCTCTGCAGAGTTTAAAATCTATTGGAATAGCCGTGTCCACGGTCTTGGACGAGTTATGACTTGGTCACTTTGACTAGTTGTGGGAATTGGGAATTTGTGTGAGTAAAGCGTGAGTTGGATTTTGGAAATGCCGGCAAGTGTGCCGTTTGCTGCTGTGGACGGGGTGTCCTGTAGCAATTAAAATTTGGATCCTTTGTGTAGGATCAAAACCCCCACTCTTTCATGACTATTACCTTTATGGTAACAAAATGTTTTGCAAAAATAAAAGAATTACCAATCAAACCCTGCATGTGTATAAAAATTGGCTTTACGCAAAATAAAACCTCAGCCTATTCCTTGATTTACCCTTATGCATGTATAAGTACCCCCTCCGTAGGGCGGGGTTGGACTTGTTAAGTACTTTTGTACTCACCCGATATATATTTGTGGTTTTGCTTCCGAGGAAGATCCGAACTTCGTTGTTGAAGACGTCGAGTAGAGGTTGCATCCGCACCCAACTTTGCCTGTGGTGTTGGCCCTTTGCAGGATGCTTTCGTTGGCGCGATACTCTGAGTCCGAGCTGGATCCCATCTGGGTTGTGCTTTGGTGTATCACCATAGCCTTTTTACTGCTTATTATCGTTTGTATCGAGTGCCCGCCTCCGCGGAGGTTGTACGGTAACTGAACTATCTGTTGAATAAATGTGTATCAGCCTCCTGGGACTGATATTTGTATCACATTTAGTCTCTACTTAAGTGGGGATGCTTCACGCCGACGTCCGCACCACCCCGCTGCGGCTGGCCTCCCGATGCTGCCCCCCCGAGTCGTCTCCGAGTGGCGCAGCTGCTCCCCTTCGGCTGCCCCGCGGGCTGCATCTGTGCGCGCTCGCGCTGCGCTGTCTCCCCACGCACGAGGCCTCTGCTGCGGGCCCTCTGTGCCACCTCCCGTGGCGACGTCCGCGCCTTCTGTGGCCCTACGCCCTGCCGCCCGCTCCGGCCCTAAGCGGCTGTGCTGTCAGCTCTGCTCTGTTCTCTGCCTTGCTCTGCTATGCTCTCTCCCTCCCTCCAAGCAACTCCGGGCGACAGCGGGTTCGTGAATGAGCGGCGGTGCCCCTGAGCTGGCAGCACCTGTGCCGGCCTCTACCACACCCCCGTGCCTCGCCTGTGCCGGCGGCCGTGCCTCGTGCCGCACCCTCTCTAGCCCAGGCGAGCTCGAGCTCCGTTGCGGGTGAGGCTGACGAAGGGGCCGGCATGCGGATCTGTGAGCGCCTAGTGCCGGGGGCCCAAGACGGTGGCGGCGCCTGTGCTTGTGCTGCAATGGCCGGTGTAGGGGAGACGCGGGGGAGGGCAGCGGCCGGCGCAGGGAGGACGGCAGCGGCCGGCGTAGGGGAGGCGCGAGGGTGATCGGCGTCGGGGAGGCCTACGTGGTGGAGGCATGTGCACCTTCTGGCAGCTACCGGCGGTGGGGAGAGGAGAGAAGAAAGAGGGAGGAGAAAAGAAAGAGAAAGAGGAGAGTGGATGGCTGATAAGTGGGCCCCACTGCCCATGGCGTCCACGTCATCGAAACCGGCCACCAAAATAGTTTGATGGTCAAAAGTGAACGGTTTTCATAGTTGAGTGGTCAAAGATACCCGATTTTGAAGTTCAATGGCAAAAACCAAACCGAGGCAAGAGTTAGATGACCAAAAATAGACTTTTTCCTTTTAAAAATTATAGTAATTAACTAAAAAAACAAAAAACTAGAAATTTCTATTTTGCTAGACTCCACGTGAGTAGATCTATGCAGTGAACATAATTTAGTAAAATGTTTTTTTATTTTTAGATATATACTTTTATATAATTAATTCATATCCACATTTTTGTGCTCAAAATTATGATGAAATTTTTATGATAGGCTAATCATTATATGCTTGAGCTGTAGAAAAAATTCATGTTCATTGATCATGTATGCTTGAGCAGTGGCGAAGCCAAGATGATTTTGACCCTGGTGCACCCTCCATTACAATCACGAAACCTAATATAATTTATATGGTAAAATTCAATTAGCTACCAGGAAAAATATTTTTCACCATGGTGCATGTGCACCAGGGAAAGCTCATGAAGCTTCGCCCCTGTGCTTGAGCAACTAAAGAGTCTGATATAGCTTGAAATTAAACTCCTAAATCTATAACTCATGCATACATGATCCAGTGAGCATGAAATTTTTATTATAGCTCAATCATATAATGATAGAGCACCATAAAAATTTCATCATAATTGAACCATGGAAAGTCATATCTATCTTCGTTTTCGCTAGGCCGAGATAGTCCGAGCTCTCTGAACTAATTGAGCTTAGCTCAATTTAAGGCCGCAAATGCAATCTGGCAACCTAGTTGTCCACCCTTTTGCTGCAAGTTAATATCAGGGGCTATTAGCTTAGCAGGCATCCTAAAAAAAAGGTTCAGCACCATCTTTACTAGCTTCATCAAAGTAGTGTACTGAAGCTAGTGAAGATGGTGCTGAACTTTTTTTTAAACTCTACAAGGATGAACTGAGCAGCACCTGTGGGGCCGAGCTCCAGCTCCAACGAGTACGATCTAGGAACCTGGTCTACTGGTTCTTCCTTGAAACAAGACGGCGGTTCAAACCGGTGACCTTGTTCCAACCGAGCTTTGGGCCAGGGAGAAGCTAGACTACTTGTTGGGTGGCCGAACTTTGCCAAAATAGAAGTATTTTCATCATGAATCTATTGAAGTTGTGATGTATGTCATATTGACCTTTTATGTTTTTTTATTGACATATTCTTAAAACAAATGTATAAATAGACTTAAATTTATATGTAGTGGTGTGGTAACGGGCAACAACAATGGTTCTGATGTATTGTGACATTAGGAGTGGGATCCATGAATAGTTGGCTATAGTTAACGCAATGCACACAATAGTATGACCAGGATTCAAGTGCAAGAGGACGAGCTCATCAGAGGGAGGAGAGAGAGAGAGAGAGAAATGCTTTATTTGTTGCTTGTGGTTGATCTTAGGCTTGAGGTGCACCACAAACTAGAGCTAATTTTCACAATGCTTATAGCTAACTTTACATATACAATTATTACCTTAAGGTTACATTTTCATACATTGTGGCTGCCCATGGTGTACACCAAAGTCCTATCACCGGTACACCATGATGGGGACGTTAAAGTAGGAGACAAGCGGCTCCGTGTCAAGTGGTCTGGTAGTTATTATCATTGCTAGAAAATCTAGCATTAGTACCGGTCAGCAACTCTATTTTAGTACCGGGTGGTTAACCGATACTACCGCTTGATCGGTGCCATTTAGTACCGGCAAAAATGCTCGGTATTAAAGGAACCATTTAGTACCAGTCAGTAACACCGATCAGTACTAAACGGTTTTGTGAAAGAAAAAAATTGATGAGCAGCTAAGTACTAAACAGTTTTATGCCCAAAAACAAGTCACACGAATTTCGCGCGTGCGCGGTCTGTGGGAATCGAACTCACGGACCTCCGTCCTCCCGCGAGCTAGCCTTTCTTACCATCCCACCTATGCATCACTTGTGACTAGATGAGAAATGCATTCCTTTTGAAATAACCTCTAGAGGACCATTTAGTACCGGTACTAAAACGCGACACTTAGTACCGGCTAGTGGCTTGACCCGATACTAAAATGGTTTTAGGGGCTTTCAAATTTGGACCCGGTGCTAAAATGGCGTTGATACAACTTTTGTACCGGACTAAAGCATGACCGGTACTAACGACCGGGACGAATGAACCATTTTCTGGTAGTGTATGGCAAGGCCAATGGTTATATTCAACACGACCTTAAAAGTGGGCCATAGACATATGATCATTAGTTGTTTTCACCGTCACAATGTTTATGGTCAAAATAAGTCTGCAGTAGGTCCCACAATAGATTCTGCAGCTAGCATGGAGAGAGAGATAGATTATTTTTTATCTCCTTATGGTGCACCGGCCGCAAGCTTAAGGTGTTTGATGACCATGCTGTCTTCGATGCCAAATTTTAAATCTAAAAGGTGGGTTCAATAGGCATCATCCAGCATGTCAATTTGGTTAAACTTATTGGGTTTTGTAGTGAAGGTGATAGGAGGCCACTTGTGTATGAATACATGCCAAACCGTTCCCTTGATGCCCACTTATTCCAGAGCCATGGTGTCGTTTTGGATTGGAACATCAGATATCAGATAGCTCTTGGTGTTGCCAGAGGTCTAGCGTACTTGCATCATAGCTGTCGAGACTGCATAATACACTGTGATATCAAACCACAAAACATACTTCTTGATGCATCTTTCACTCCAAAAATAGCCGATTTTGGGATGGCAAAGTTTCTAGGGAGGGATTTTAGCCGTGTTGTGACTACTATGTGAGGAACTATTGGATATCTTGCTCCTGAATGGATTAGTGGAACAGCTATTACATCGAAAGTTGATGTTTACAGCTATGGGATGGTTTTGCTGGAGATCATATCAGGAAGGAGGAACTCGAGTAAAGAATCTTTTACTGATGATGAACATGCTAGCTATTTTCCTGTGCAAGTCATGGACAAGCTTATCAACGGGGGCATTGGAAGCCTTGTAGATGCAAACGTGCTTGGTGATGTCAACCTAGATCATGTTGAAAGGGTCTGCAAAGTTGCATGTTGGTGCATTCAGGACAATGAATTTGATCGCCCTACAATGGTTGAGGTAGTAAAGTTTCTCGAGGGTTTGTCTGAGCCTGCTATGCCTCCGGTGCCAAGGTTACTCCATGCTATCACTGGTGGCTCACCTTCAATGTGATTGTGTTGTTCAACTTTACAAGTTCGATATGTAAGAGCTCTTTGTATTGTACCCATGCTGTGGAGATCCTGTTGAAAGATAATTTAGCTGATTCTACCATGTAAGATCTCTATGTGTGTCCAGAGAATCGTACTAGCTAGGCATTAGCCAACTGGTGAAATTAGCATAACCTCTGCTATGTTCTCTACTCACAACAAGCTAAATTTGTCTCTAAAGATGGTTTACATTGAACCCATTCTAATTTATGAACCTTAAGGAGGTGATACAACTTTACAGGGATGCTGATACACTGGAACAATAATGTTCAGTGACAACCCATAATAAGCAGCCTACATGTGAAAGTATCTAAAGGCCAAGGCTAAATAGTCGATGCATTCTAACTGCTGCTGACAATAATGTGGCATGGTGAATACTGAATACTGATGATGGGAGAGCTCGTTTCAGAAATCAGCCGGAGACATCTCAAACTAGTTTTTGGTTCCCAAGCGGGTGCGTGCTTGCAGACGATATTCAGAAGTCATCCCCCCGCTGCTGTCATCTATGAGAGCGCCATTTCTCATAGACATTTAGCAGACTAGATATAATATCCACAACACCACAAGCGTCGATAAATCACTCTCGTCTTCGGATTCTTTAAGCTGCCGTTGGGTGGTTGCATTGCCTTGCCGCTGCTACATGGTCAGTGTACTGATGTCGTCATTCAACTCGGCAATTTCCAGAAGTTGATACGTTGGTCAATAACTGAGTCCTTTGGGTTGCCAAAGAGTTAGAACAGAATGCGACCGTGGCTTGGATGTCATGCCAGTTGATCTCTAGAGATCTAATATCACCGTCAAGCTAGTCAGTACTAGCAGTCATATAATCATCATGCATTCAGACATGGGACTTGCCCACTTTCAGTATGTATCCGAGATGTATGATCACTAATTCACTATCAGGACGTACTGTCATCTGTCAGTAATAAAAATATCGGGTCATCTCCGTGCCGTGGCAGTCACACAATTGGACCATGAAGGATCCCTTGTTATCTTCTGGCAACTAATAATGGATTCCAACATAACTAAAGCGCTTGGCTCCTTCCACCACATTCTTTGCCACAAAATATAATCAAGCTTTAGTGTTGCTGGTCTCCGGGGTTGTGGGACTGGAAAAGGCGACCAGAGGGGGTGAATGAGAGAGCAACACAACGGAAAAGCTGACTCCACTGCCAAAAATCCTCTCTTCTAATCGCCAAGATGACACGCATCAACTGGTGACACACTCATCCTAGGAACGATTAGGAATCCTTGACACAAAGCGGAAGCCGAAGAAAATCCACTATCAAAAGGACTTCCAAACACAATAGAACAAACACAAACTAAACTCCTTTTTTCTTTTAATTAAGTATGCAAGTGTTAGCTAAGAAACCAAGAATAAAGGCTAACTAAAACTAGCTAAAACTAGCTAAGAAACCAAGAATAAAGTGCAAAGATTACCTAAAGCATGGACTTGACTAAGCATGTAGGTTAACAGGTACTAAAACTAATAGAAGCTAATCAATTAAGGACTCAAATTAAATGGATGAGAGAAACAGAAAAATCAAAGAAAAAGAAATCACCTTGGGCTGCAGAGAAAAGAATTAGGGTATGTTGGAGGATTTCTATGCGATTTTCGTTCCGCAAGTTTTACTCTGTTGTTTTGCGAAATTCTTCATGGATCTATAATTCCTTGTCGTTGTGATTCTATAGCTTGAATTTCATCTCGATTCATGACAATTTTAGTGAGTAATTTGAGTTTTAAAGTTTGAAACCCTTCTTCTGTTTTGGAGAGTTTCTTCCCGTGCTTGTGTTTGGGCTCGGCTTGAAGCTACGGGGGCAAGCTGCAATCCAGGGCGCCGCGGCCGAGAGCAGCTGGCGCAGCGGAAAGCGGTGGCGGCGTTGCTAGCCTAGCCAGGCGCCTTGCTCGCGCGCGCAAGGGAGCACAGCTGCAGGCAGGGGTTTTTATCTAACTTCTGGAAGATAGATAAGTCATTCATTTTTAAAATCTATTTTGGCCTAATTATTTGCTGCAAATGTGTTCAATATTTTGATAAAATTAACTCAATATTTTATTAAATATGTTCAATATTTGTCTTTCAAAATGTTGAAACTATAAAAATAAAATGTTGAAATTAAAACATAAAATTTTGAAAATACTAAATGAAAATGTTGAAGATTTCTTCCAGCGAGGCGTTTCTCCTGCAACGGCGGTGGCGCCGTGTCACGCGCCCGCAGTAGCACGCCGCAGCCCGCAGCAGCAGTTTGCAGCAGCCCCACGCGGCAGCAAGCAGCAGCACCCAGCAGCAGCCCGCAGCCGGGGCCACGCAGTAGCGCGCCGCAGCCAGCAGCCGCGGCCGCGCTGCAGCCAGCGGTGGCGAGCATAAGCAGAGCGCGGGGACAGCGAGCAGCAGCTCGCATCGCAGGCGGGCAGGCGGACGTGCGGCCTCGGCGGCGGCGACCGCGCGTGACGAGGAAGGGGGCACGGTTAGGGTTGAGAAGATCCAATGAATAAAATAGTTTGCACGAATCTCAAACACCGGAAGATGAGGAAGAAATTTTTTTTCGGAAGGTATATAGAACTCCTGGCAGCAAGCGGGGCAGGCGGCCCAGGGCCCAGGAGCCAGCGCTCCAGCCTCCAGCAGATCAGGCGCCAGCCCTAGCAGCCCACGTGGGCAGGGGGCAAGGGGCAGGCTTGCAGGCCGGTGCAAGGGGCAAGCGCCAGGCTTGCAGCCCAACCTGCTCCGACTAGCAAGCCAGGCCGGCAGGTGGCCAGAAGCTGGCCGACGGGCATCACGTGGTCAGCCCAGCACGTTTGGAAATAGAAGGCCCAGTTTGCTTGTTCACTTCTTCCTCACATTTTTTTTTTGAAACAAACCAAGTAGGAGAGCTGCCGATTATATTGAAAAGAAAGAAATAGCGTCTAGACTGAGCACCACAACAAACAACAACACCAGTCAACGCAACCACACAACTCTTGAACTCGACTCAAACAACCGGTTGGATTGGAATGTCAACATGGTTGTGCAATTCAAACAGGGAATAAATAAATGTGAGGATGCATTTCGCTACGTACTACCAGGAAACACGCCCGCGTCGCTCCTTCTCGGGGTGGCTCGGGCAGAGCCCCTACGCCCGACGGCGCCACCCTCCCAGCGCCGCTCCCCACCCCTCGCCGTCGCCGGAAGTCCGCGCGGCTGCAAGGAAGGTGGGGGCGAAGCCCCTCCCTCCTCCTCCTTCCTCCTGCTCGCACACTCCTAACTGGTGGTCTCGTCCATGGCGGCGGAGGCGCCTGCCGGTGGTCCGCGGCCGGATCCACACCATTTGTGCCCGGATCCGCCCTCACGGCCGCCTGATCTGCTCCCCTGGGGCCTCCGCATGACGAGGCTCTACGGCAGCAAAGGGGCTCGACGGCGGCTGGGGCTGCGCGCACCGGGGCATGGTCGCAGCCGGCTCGGCGAGGCTCGGGCCTTCGCTCGTCGGGGCACGGCGGCTGCGGCGGCTTCGTGGCTCCCGCGGCCAACTCGCGCGCGCGGCACGACAACGACACGACCGGGGCACGGCGGGGCACGGCTCGGTAGCGTCGCAGCCAGCATGCAGCGCTCGGCTCGACGGCGTCGCGGCCAGCATGCAGTGTGCGCCTCCTTGGGGATTGGCTTGGATGTTGGCGAAAGCTTGGATGGCGACGTCTGCGGACGCCGCTCCTTCCTTGGAGGCGTCCTTTTGCACCTCTCAGCCTCTCTATGCCGGATGTTGCGGGTGAAAACCTAAGCCATCTTGGGCTGGCGTTGGCGGCGTTTTCAGTGACGCAACCTTCTTGAAGGCGACGCTAGGCTAATCCGGATGGCGGCGATGACCATTGACAGGGTGTGCTACTTCTTCTCTTCCTCTTCCTTTTTTCCTTCTACAAATAATGTTGTTGCTTTCACCGATGCGGCTCGCGTCGAGGACCCAATCTGACCGGGCAGGGTGTGTAGAGGCTCTGGTTGACGGCCCAATCCGACCAGACATAGCGAGTTGAGGCTTGGGTTGATGTCCCAATCCAACCTGGGTAGCGGGGATAAGCCATGTCTTTGGAGGCTTTCTATCCGCGCAGGCGGTGCAACGGAGATTCCGGTAGCGGCACGATGAAGGTGAAGTTTTGGATTGGCTCAGTGGTACTATGTCACCCTCGACGACGAAGCAAACTCGGATCCTTGGAGAGTCCAACGGCGGTGGTGGCGAGACCCCGTGGGCTTTAAGGTGGTGTCCGAGGAGTGTTGTGCGGTGGTGGATGCGGCGAGGCCCCCACACGTTGAGTTGAGCCCTGGGTCAATGTCCCAATCCAACATAGGTGGGGAGTTGTCTCGGAGTTCCATGACCCGGCATATTTTTTCGGCGTTTGGGGTGCATGGTGCTGCAGCGGTACTTCGGCGAGGGGTCCTGCATGGCGGTGGCTCTTTCTGTGCGATGCGGTGGGCTCCTTTGCTGACTTTTGCTAACGTACGGCCGGAGTTGGGAGATCTGCGATCGTGTCTGCGTGATATGAAGACGACGACGGCATGGTGAAGGAGTCGTGGTGGCCACTTGGCTTGCAGCGGACTGCGGCGGCCAGCTCTGCATGGCTGCGGCTGGTCGGTGCAGGACATCGCCGGGGACGACGGCGCTCGTGAGGTGGACTGCATGTCGGCTTCTTCTTGGGTAGTGGTGGCGTGGCATGGTGATTTTATTCCCTGTTGTGATGTTGTAGCCGGTTCTTCCTAAATTAGTGATTAATCTTGCTAATAGCTTTTAAATCTTTGCATGCTTACTTAACTAGTTTTAATTAGTTTTTTCCCGCTAATTTGAGTTAACCTATGCATGCTAAGTTAGGGTGCTTCATTGTAGTCTTGTTTCTCCTTTAGTGCAAGCTTTTTTTACCGTGTTTTCCACACCGCTTCTGCTTTCCACTTTGACTCAAGGTTTCCTAATCAATTCTAGGATGAGCGTGTCACCAGTTGACTTGTATCATCTTGATGATTAGAAGAGAGAGCTTTTGAGAAGTGAATTGGAGTCAGCTTTTTGGAGAATTTTTGAAAGCCCCCATCCACCCCCCTCTGGTTGTCCGTTCAGGTCCCACAATAGTATATCCTAGGATATACTACTCCTAATGTCAAATTTGTAACAACACTGGTGAAATGAACAGAAGATCTGTAATGATATCTCTTATAAGATCTCTATAACCTTCACTCTGGTCTATGGTGAGGTGTGGTTCTTTGTAATTGGATCATTCTTTTTCTTTCTTAATATAAAGATAGGCAGCTCTCCTGTATATTTGAGGAAAAAAATGAACGGCAAATGATCTGACAAAACAATGGATGCCATGCGAGTTGATCTATTCATGCATATCACAACCTTGGGGATTTTTTCCAACAAAAAGATCTTCATTATACGAAGCTTCTAAAGACTGTGCTAATGGGTCCTAACAATAATTGTATTGATCAGACCATTTTGATCCACGCATAAAAATGGAGAGAGAAATAAAAAAAATCGCTTCCACGCAACTTCTCCATTTTCACCTTAAAAAGAGTCCTGTCATGCATCGGAACATGACTAGCAGCAGTTGTTGACAATCTGCGGACTGCGAGCCGCCCAGGCCCTGCCGTTCCAATCCCGTTGGTCAGTCTTCTTCCACTGCATCTTATCCGAACCGGAAGGCGGAAGGTCCCATGTGCTGACTCTGACCGTCTGACTACGCTGACGTGTGGACTTCAAGGGGAGCACGCCAACGTCTCGATCAATAGGAAGAAAAGGGAGTCTTTTTTTTCCTATTTCTATTTATTAGAAGGAAATCTATGATATAATAATATAGGGAGGGAGTCTTTTCTGTCTTGAGGGTTTTATTTGAAATCAAAATCGAAATGCCTCAACTTGATAAATTGACTTATTTCTCACAATTCTTCTGGTTATGCCTTCTCCTCTTTACCTTTTATATTCTTTTTATTAATGACTCTGACCGTTTGACTACCCTGTTTAGTTTTTAAAAAATTTCTAACTGATTAGCACGATAAAGTTTAAGTAGTAGATTTTCAATGATTGACCATCCTAGGGCTCCTACGGTCATCTTTAACTACCGGTTCGTGTCCTACAGCCAAGCATGGCTCTGATACCACCTGAAGCGCCCCGACCCCAAAGATCGAGGCTAAACCATATATTAATAACCGAAGCAAGTCTCCGGTACAATATATGTTACATCAAGTGGAGTCCAAAGTCATACAGAGCTTTATTCAACCCGTACACGAGGAGTAAAGTGACAACACATAGCTACCGCAAATAACCACAGGATAACGAGTAGCATAACGACATGCAAGACTAGCTCTTCGTCCATCACGGCTCCACTCGATCAGCTTGGGTGCGGACACGATCTACTCGTAATCTTCAGGCACAAAGTCAGGATCCTCTGAAAAAAAATAATCAACAAGGGTTGAGTACGAAAGTACTCAGCAAGTCCCACCTCACCCTTACGGGGAGGGAGTTACAGATTAATACGCAAAGGTCCATTACTCAACCAGTATAAATAACAAATATAGTATTAAAGGTAACCCAAACAGTCATCCATCTCAGGGGCTAGGTGGCTCAACTAGTTGAGATGTCCACACCGTAACCTGTCCAAACCGAGGACACGGACCATTCGAATGGATTGTACACTCTGCAGAGGTTGTACGCTTTACCCACACGCACTTCACCGTCCAGAGACGGCTCCGTCATAGCCGACACCCAGTCGTGGCTCAAACCCCGACTAGTCGCCCACAAACCCCCGGGGTCTTGACCAATCCAGGTATCACCCCAAAATATATCCACCCCGGACGACTACCAGGTTAGCCAGTGGGATTATACTAAGGTTTGCCCATACAAACTCATGTGGTCGTACAGAAAGTAGGTTAGGTGAGATGGCACCACAACACACGGTTCTTAAGGTTCATCAGGGCAGTCAACAACCATAACCAACCAAACCCGAGGTGTCACCACAACAAAGCTCGGTCGCAAGTCTACCACCACGGTAGCGCATGCTCCAACACATTCCATACTGCCCTGGTCTCATTCCCATTCTAGTTTCATCAATTAACAAAGTCTGATAATATGTCAGTTTGACAGTAAATCGATATGCAACATGGCTTCAGTCAATGGTTTCTCTCAATCCCTCAGTGTATCGTCTCATGCAATCCCTAAGTCTAGCTAATTTTATATTTAACTTTACTTGGGATCAATCATAGTCAACGCAAGAGATCGATGAGACTTGCCTTCGCTTTCGTACGCGTCGGCGGCGGCGGTTTTCTGATCTCCCGGCTCATCTGGTTTCTCCTCTGGAATCGGTTCTACTTCGTCATACGCGGCGGAAACAGCACAACCGACGAACAACATAAGCAAACATAAATATAAAATAAAATGAGCTTAAATGGAGATGAAAATTGAAGAAATAGATAGTACATGATTTTAGAAAAATTTGGAAACAAGAATCATGTGAATCGGAGTTCGGATGATGATGTTATGTTAATTTCAAGATCGGGTGCTGTTTTATATGTCGTAAATGGAAAAGGAATGAGGGTATTTCGAGCTGGGCTTTAGTTTTTGGACTGGTGGGATCGTTTTGGGCCTTGATAGCTCGAGTGGCCTGCTGGTTTAGGGCTGGTTACGTGTGGGCCACAAGGCCCATGAGCTTTTATGCGCTCACGAGCGCTATTCCTATATATATCTTCCGAAAGAAAGTTTTTTCAACACCTTCCACTTTGAGATGCGTGCACGTAGCTAAGCTAACGGACTGGATGCGTGGGGCAAACTAGCATGACGCGGCCTGGACGGAACAGCAGGTGCTGCCGTTAACCTTAAAAAAAAGCAGGTGCTGCCGTGCGGAGGACCACCAACTGCTAGGCCTGGGAGCGGAGCGGAGCGGGCGTGGACAGATGGGACATGAACTTTATTAGCTTACACGAATTTGTTTTCCAAATTGAATTTTGAACTTCTTTATCTCTCTAACGACTCATTTGTTTTCAATTCTGATTCAACCATCATCTTTATTAGGATTTTTCTAACAAATTGAGATCCGACATTGCAATATATTTTCTATTTTTTTATTTCAACATTTTAGATATACCATTTCAACATTTCCAGATATACTATTTCAACATTACTACATAAAATGTTGAACAAGTTTCTCTAAAATATTGAACAAGATCTAAAGTAATGTTGAAATAATATATACTAGCTCAACATTTACTTATCTTTTCTTCTGGTGGAAAAGGAAAATTGAGGGTCGCTAGCTTTAACGTACAACCGGAGCAAGAAAAGGAACAAATGAAAAAAGATGCTTCCTGCTATATTGCGCTCGGCTGCTCCTTCCTGCTGTGCTTGCATTGGCCCACCAGCATCGACTCTCAGCAGACCTAAACCCGCTGGCAGAAAAAAATAAAAAAGAAACGAAAACTATGGCTGCTTAATGTTTGTGGGCCGTCCTGGACCTGCTAGTGTACACGATGGGCCTTAACTGGATTATAGATAGACAATCTAACCATCTTCCACAAGATGTATAGGAGGCCCCTCACGAGGGGGTGACAGGGGACGACGACATTCCTCGTGGCGGCGGCGCCAGCACTCACGGTGGTGGCTCGCCAGAGCTTCGCGGGAACGGCGCTCCCGGCCTCCGTTCATGAATCTAAGGGTATGGGGGAGAGAGGAGGACGAGGGGGTTCCGTTCTGGTGACTTCGGGCATGGGAGAGGGGGTGGAAGGTGGTCGGCCACGGGCGGCCATTGTTGCGGCTCCGGGAGCTCCTGGAGAGCTCGGCTCAGGTAGGGAGGGTGGAGGGCGCTGGTTGGGGAAGGTAGAGGAGGGTGTGGGGGTGCTCACCGTCGAGCCAATTGAACCAAAATGGCCTGAGCGAGGAGATCGATAGGTTGTCTGTTCTTTGGCCAAGAACAGAGGAAGGCGGAATTAGAGCGAGGCAGAGGATGAGCGGCGTGACTGGACAGCTCGGCGAGCTCGATGGTGGCGAGGAGCTGCATGAGGGCCTATTTATAGGCTCTGGAAGGCGGTGGAGAGAGCGGGGCACGCGGCAGCCGGCGGGGCAAGCTCCGAGGGCGGCGTTAATGGTGTGGGGGCGGGTGCTGCCGGAGCGGTCACGTCGCCGGGGTGGTGCAGCGCTGACGCGGTGAGCGTGCCGAGGTGGCCTGGCAGGCGGTGGCGTGGTCGTGCTGCACAGCTCGGCTCTGTGCGAGCTCTGTTCGAGCAGTGCGGGCTCGAGCGGCGAGGCGGTGGCGCTGTGCTGGTCGACGGGCGGCGCGGCGAGCGCAGGTCGACGGGACGGGTCAGGTAGCGAGGAGGCGGGGCTGTGCAGAGGCGAGCGGCGCGGCGAGCTTTCCGGGCACGTGGAGCGCGTGGGGGCGGGGCGCGCGCGGCGTGGACAGGGAGCCGGGGCCGGGCGTGCGTGGGCAGGGAGCAGAGGAGAAGGAAGGAGAGAGGAGAAGGAAAATGGGAAAAGAAAAAGGAAAAAAGAAGAAATGGAGAAAAAGAAAAAGAAAAAGGGGAAAGGGAGAGAGAGAGCGCCGGCGATATTCGCGGCTGCCACTGCGGCCTGGTCGGCCACGCGCGCCGCGACGTCCGGTCGGACGACGCACGCGGAGCGAGGAGAAAAAGAGAGACGGGACAGCGGTCGGATTCGGGTGTCGGGTCAGGAAAAGGTTTCGGGGAAATAGGGGTTGGATAGAAAGGATTGAGCTCAACGACGAATAAAATTTTGAAATTTTTTTTTAGCGTGTGATTTGATTTGGTAAATTTTTGGGATGTTACACCACGAGATGAATCTTTTAAATCTAATTAGTCTATAATTGGACATTATTTGTTAAGTAATAACAAAATGTGCTACAGTACCAAAATCTAAACTTTTCACCAACTAAACACACCCTAAGACTGTCTTCCCAGACACTAACCAGGGGAGTGCTTGGCTTCAGCATGATCTCTATATGTACACCTCAACCTCATTTCTTTTTTTTTTCGAAAGACACCTCGACCTCATTTCCAGCTACTGTTTAGCATCCATACCTTCACACCCTTCCTATGTTCAATTTCGTGGTCATTCAGCATGCCACACTTCCTAACCCTATGCAGATTTCTCGCGTCCCTATACATCCTATCATGTTGTTCTGCCATGGACACCATCGCACCTGGTCAAGCACTTGTCGGCGGCGAAAAGCCCATCTCCAGCAATGGCAAGTTTGCACTCGGATTCTTCCAGACAGGCAGTAAGTCCTCCCAAAACACCCTGAACTGGTACCTAGGAATTTGGTTCAACAGAGTTCCAAAATTAACTCCAGTATGGGTTGCGAATGGTGACAACCCAATCACGGATCACACCTCATCTGAGCTTACAATCTCTATTAATGGCAACCTTGTAATCTTGAATCAAGCCACCAACTCCACAGCCTGGTCCACACAAGCAAAAACCATAACCAACAACACAGTAGCTATACTGCTGAATAGTGGAAACCTCGTTCTACAGAACTCATCCGATGTGTTGTGGCAGAGCTTTGACTACCCCACAGATACCTTCCTCCCTGGTGCAAAACTTGGTTGGGACAAGGCCACTGGGTTGAACCGCCGTATTGTTTCAAGGAAGAATTTGATCGACCTAGCTCCTGGAAGATACTCTGAGGAGTTAGATCCAGGTGGCCCTAATCAGTACATCATTACACTGTTGAACTCCTCCATACCATATTGGTTCAGCGGGATATGGAACGGTGAATACTTTTCCTTGGTGCCAGAGATGGGAGGGAACATACTTTTCAATTTCACATTTGTCAATAATGACAAAGAGAAGTACTTCACATATAATTCATTAGATGAAACAACACTTGCCCGTCATGTAATGGATGTCTCAGGTCAAGTAAAAGCATTCATTTGGCTTGAGAGCTCACAGGATTGGTTAATGAACTACGCTCAACCTAGAGCACGGTGTGATGTCTATGCCGGATGTGGACCTTTCACAATTTGCAATGATAATGAACTGCCGCACTGCAACTGCATGAAGGGTTTCTTCATAAGATCACCAAAGAACTGGGACTTAGGCGACCAAACAGATGGATGCATCAGAAATACTCCGTTAAATTGTGTGAACACCAAAAGGACAGGTAGTTCAATTGACAAGTTCTATTCTATACAGTGCGTCAGGTTACCTCATAATGCCTACAACATAGAAGCTGCTACCAGTGCAGGTAAATGTGAAACAGTTTGCTTAAGTAATTGCTCTTGCACTGCATATTCTTATGGCAATGGTGGCTGCTATGTCTGGCACAATGAATTACTCAATGTAAAACAGCAACAGTGTGATGACACAACTAACATTAATGGAGGAACTCTGTACATTCGCCTTGCTGCAAAAGAGGAGCAAAGTCGGAAAAAACACGTAAGAGGAAAGACAATTGCCATTAGCCTTGGTGTAAGCTCTGTCATCATGTTTTCACTAGCACTTGTATTAATGATTTGGTGGAACAAGAAGAGGTACAGCTTCACATTGAACAATGCTCAAGGTGGCAATGGAATTATTCCATTTACACATACTGATTTGCAGCGTGCAACTAAGAGCTTCTCAGAAAAGCTGGGAGAAGGCGGCTTCGGTTCCGTATTCAAGGGCTATCTAAGCGATTCAACCATAGCAGTGAAAAGGCTTGATAGAGTGCACCAAGGAGAGAAACAATTCAGAGCTGAAGTTATCTCACTTGGACTTATCCAACATAGAAATTTAATTAAGCTAATTGGCTTCTGCTGCAGCGGTAATAACAGATATATTGTCTATGAATATATGCCAAATCATTCCCTTGACAAACACCTATTCCCAAGCAATGCTAATATCTTGAATTGGGATACTAGGTACCAAATAGCACTGGGAGTTGCTAGAGGACTAGCTTATTTGCATGAGAGCTGTCAAGACTGCATTATACACTGTGATGTTAAACCTGAAAACATACTTCTCGATGAATCGTGATATCTTGCACCTGAATGGATCAGTGGAGTGGCCATCACACCAAAAGTAGATGTTTACAGCTATGGAATGCTTTTGTTCGAAATTATTTCAGGGAGGAGGAACTCAAATGGAGAACATACTGGTACTGGTGATGATTTTACTTATTTCCCTGTGCAAGTCGCACATAAGCTTCTTGTGGGAGATGTCGCAAGCATGGTGGATCACAAGTTACATGGTGATGTCAATCTAAAGGAAGCTGAAAGAGCTTTTAAGGTTGCATGTTGGTGCATTCAAGACAAAGAGGTTGATCGACCAATGATGGGGAAGTGGTTAAAATTCTTGAGGGTTTAATAGAACTTGACATGCCTCCAATGCCAAGAATACTTCAAGCTATTGCAGGAGGCTCTTATTCAGTGTAAGTCCAGTCTTTGTTTACCGAAAATATTTCAACTTAAGGAGTTGCCAAATTTTTCTTCAATAGAGATACAATTACAGTTTATTATTTATTGTATAAAACATTGCTGGGTGTTAAATATAGTTTTACCAATTACTGGAATCAGTATATGTCTATATCAGGTACTAAGTACCATTGATCATGCAATTACTGAAAAGGTCTATCCACTTCCTTTCTCCTTTTTGAGGATTGTACTCTATCCCTTTCCAGGAGAGTTGTTAAGTCTTTTTTTTTTGACATCTTGTGTTGCATAGGTTCTGAGTTGTTATAAGGAGAGGTGTAACGCACAACATTATGCTTTCATGGAAGTCCAGGCTTCAGACTGGTACCTCTAGTTTCAAAATGGGTATTTAATCCCCTACCCCACAAGAAAAGAATAATAGAAACCATTACAAACCAACCGCTCACCCCTCAATGGTGGCTTTGAAAATACCTTTATTTCGTACTTTTAAAAGTCCCTGCAAAGGCAAAAGCTATTTCACAAATAACACATGCACCTAGAAGCAGGTGGCACCGAAGAGGCAGAAAATCGCAACTACCCTTCATGGCCTGCTTCTAGGAGCTACTATGTGCCACATGCAACAGCAAAGGTGGCAAGCAGTGTGCTTGCAGACATAGGTTGATTACACTTAGCTGAGTTAGGTGGAGGAGGTTGAATATTGTCACCTTGTCGGACATGGACATGAATCTGTTTTTTCATGGGGAAGGGCTGGTGGATGAGGACATGAGGCTGGTTCTGGTGATGAGGCTGAAGGGGCTGAGGAGGTGCATCTCAGATGGGCCGGCACAGAGAGATGGGGAAGCAATTATTTTTCTCTTTCGCAATGCCACTTTGCAAGCATGATTGGACTTCACACAGATGGGCACATAGTTTACCTTTTCTATTGACACATTGCTAGAGAAATTGATGAGTTATTTCTGCCCACATGTTTAAGGAGCAATGATGGGACAAAGAGGTACAGACTTCAGAAAAATTGAAGAAGGCTGTGATGCATGGATTTGGGAGAAAAATATTGCATTTGACTGATACATCTCTAGAGAGGATTTCTTGACTCCTAGAAACATCAACCCTAAACAAAAGTATCTACTCCAATTTTAGGATCCATATCTAAGACATAGCAATGCCTAAACTATTTATTTATGTTTTAAAAGGGCTAAAGATCATCTCCTAGGCTTGCTTGGTCTGGTTGCACCCTTGCTACTGCACAATGGATCTGGTGTGGCTGGCTGGGCTGTCTTGTTCCATAATAGATATATACTCAGACCAGGCTTTCTTTCAGTAATATATGATTGAATCCTTTATCCAACAGACATTGGCATGTTCTTAACACCCTGACAAAAGAACTAATTGAGTTCCATTCCCAAGCACAGACAAAGTCTTAGCCGAACCCTTATATTATGATTTGTACGGGTAGACAAGATCATAAGAGAACACTAGATCAGTCCATATGGAGTATCTACTCACAGTCAACAAAGAAAATTCAATCAACAACTGCCAATCCAAGAAGAAATCCTTCTCTACATGAGTTCCAAGTGAACAAAATTGGAGCAACCGGAGACCGAACAGCTGACTCACAATTTACAAATATGATGTATACATGCATTCCTATATGACTGTAAGGTAAGGTAAGCAGATAATAAAAAAAAATACTATATCAACTTGTGAACTGCAAGAAATGTCTATGAACTCAGGTTTCCAGAAATACGAGAGAGATTAGAGCTGAATGTGCCTGGTGAAAATGTTGCATACCAGTGTCACATGAAGTAGCCAGAGCAGCTACTTGTGGGCTGTGGCCATATTAACAGTCGACGGGTGACATGTAAACATCATAATAGGCTTCAATCTGCTTGAGGAAGGCCTTGTAACCCATCATGTCTGCTCGAATTTGGTTGATTTTTGTGCCCAAATGCTAACTAGGCTGAGAAGTAAAAAGAATTAACTACAATTACAGAAAAGCTATTTTATTTTCCACAAGAGAGTAAAAAAGGGGCAAACTACATACCTGATAGCCCCCAATCCAATGCATCCGGTTTTGCAGGCTGTTGCTTGATTCCTGAGAAGTAACGATGTGCGAGTGCGACAGCACCTAATCACATGACGGAGGCTAATACTGATTTCTCGGCACCGCGTCAAGTGCAGCGGCATCCTACCCTCCCGAGAGGTTTGGGGACGGTGCTGCGGTGGCTCTCCCAGAGCATTTCGGAAACGGACCTGTGGTGGGCCCTGGGATGTACCGGGATGGCTCGACGGCGGAGGCCGCCGAGGTGTTCCGTGGCGGCGGGGTGCCGAATTGGGAGGTCTAGGCTCTGGATGGGATGGAGGCCTGGCTAACCTGATGCGGGAGCGGGAGTGGAAGCGGGTCGAAGGGAGGTGGCATCGCCGAGGAGGTCGCCGCCGGCACGGCAACGAACGGAGGAGTGGGCTTGGTGGGGGGCGTCGGCAACCGTGGGTTTTCATGTGCGATGACAGAGAAACTGGAGCGCAGTGATAAACAAGGAAAATTCAAAATCTAGAAGGTTTTCCTGTATTTCGAACTAGGCCTTTAACCGCTTTGAAAGTTTTGTTCAAGCTCAAAAGAGTCAAGAATTAACGTAATTCAAATGGGAGTACGGAACAAACATATGTGCTCCACAGAAACTGCCGGAAGCATATTGATGCTGAGTGCCAATTTCTAAGAGCCATGACCAGATGAGGAGACACATGCATGTGAGCCGTACCCCGAACCAAAATTCAGTTTTCAGCAGATGACTTAAGAGAAATCAAACAGAATCTTAAAATTTATTTAGATCCAAAAGATTAATTTTAGTCTAGCTCATATCGGATGTTTAGATGCTAATTAGAAGGGCTAAATATGAGCTAACTATAAAACCAATTGCATAAGCCAGAGTTAATTCAAAAGATGAATCGATTAAGACTAATTAATTTATCATTAGCACAAGTTTATTGCTGCGCAATATAACAAATTATGAACTAATTATGTTTAATTGATTCGTGTCACGAATTAGTCTTCATTTATGTAATTAGTTTTAAAATTAGTCTATATTTAATATTTCGAATTGGTGTCAAATATCGTGATGGAACTAAACTTTACTTTAACCGGGGGAAACAAACGGGGCTGGATTTATTCACATAAGCAAATCTGACCACGTCAGATCCAAAAAATCCTGTCACAGGTCCGCGCCTAGATGGGATCGACCACGATCTCTGGAAAGGTCAAAATGGAGAAAAAAGACGCATTGGTAGTAACCATATACTACAATAATTAGGACTTTCGTGTACTTTGTGGCACATGCGTTCATACATACAGAAGACACCCAAAAAAAAAAGCATATTGACCAGATTAGCCGATTTCTTTCACTTTCGTTCAGCCACTTGATAAAGTAAGTAAGGATGGATATCACTGTCAACATGCATCAGATCACCATACTGTATTCTATAGTTCCAGGGAAGCCTACTTCACCAACTATGTGTCGCCATGTTTATTTCAAACCCCTATCTCGTCCAGCTTCCCCTGTCCTTCACCATGCCTCTTTTCCCCACCCTTTGCAGAATGCTCTTGTCCCTGTACATCTTATCATGCTGTGCTGCCAAGGACACCATTTCACCTGGTCAACCACTTGTCGGCGGCGAAAAGCTCATCTCCAGCAATGGCAAGTTCGCACTCGGGTTCTTCCAGACGGGCAGTAAGTCCTCCCAAAACACCCTGAACTGGTACCTAGGAATTTGGTTCAACAGAGTTCCAAAATTAACTCCAGTATGGGTTGCGAACGGTGACAACCCACTCACGGATCAAACCTCATCTGAGCTTACAATCTCTGATAATGGCAACCTTGTCATCTTGAATCAAGCCACCAACTCCACGGTCTGGTCCACAAAAGCAAATACCACGACCAACAAGACTGTAGCTGTACTACTGAATAATGGAAATCTCATCCTACAGAACTCCACAAACTCATCTGACGTGCTGTGGCAGAGCTTTGACTATCCCACAGATACTTTCCTCCCCGGCGCAAAACTTGGTTGGGACAAGGTCACGGGTCTGAACCGCCGTCTTGTTTCTAGGAAGAACTCGATCGACCTAGCTACTGGAAGATACAGTGAGGAGTTAGACCCAAATGGAGCTAATCAGTATATCTTCACGTCGTTGAAATTTTCCACATCATATTGGTTCAGCGGATTATGGAACGGCCAATACTTTTCCTCGGTGCCAGAGATGGCAGGACCTTTTCTTTTCAATTTCACATTTGTCGACAATGACCAAGAGAAGTACTTCACCTACGACTTACTGGATGAAAGAACCATCACCCATCATGTATTGGATGTCTCAGGTCGAACAAAGACATTCGTTTGGCTTGAGAGCTCGCAGAAATGGTTAATGAGCTATGCTCAACCCAAAGCTCAGTGTGATGTCTATGCTGTATGTGGGCCTTTCACTGTTTGTAATGACAATGAGCTTATTTTCTGCAACTGCATGAAGGGTTTCTCCATAAGATTGCCAGAAGATTGGGAGCTAGATGATCGAACAAGTGGGTGCATGAGAAATACTCCATTGGATTGTGTTAGTAACAAAAGCACAGGAAGTTCAACCGACAAATTTTATTCTATGCCTTGTGTTAGGCTACCTCCTAATGCCTACAAAATAGAAGCTGCAACCAGTGAAGATGAATGTGGAGCAGTTTGCTTAAATATTTGCTCTTGCACTGCATATTCCTATGGCAATGGAGGGTGCTTAGTCTGGCACGACGAATTACTCAATGTAAAACAGCAGCAGTGTAATGACATAACTGATACTAGTGGAGGAACTCTACACCTTCGCCTTTCTGCAAAAGAGGTGCAAAGTCAGAAAAGCAGTGCAAGAAAAATGGCGATTGCCATTGGCCTTGCTGCAAGCTTTGCCATCTTGTTTTCTCTGGCACTGGCACTAATGATTTGGTGGAACAAGAGGAAAAGATATAACTTCACATTGAACAATGCTCAAGGTGGTAATGGAATTGTTCCATTTAGATATACTGAATTGCAGCGTGCAACTAAAAATTTCTCAGAAAAGCTAGGTCAAGGTGGCTTTGGTTCAGTATTCAAGGGATTTCTGAACGATTCGACAACCATAGCGGTGAAAAGACTCGATGGTGCATACCAAGGAGAGAAACAATTCAGATCTGAAGTCAGCTCAATTGGGCTTATCCAACATATAAATTTAATTAAGCTAATTGGCTTCTGTTGCAGCAGTGAAAGCAAACTGCTTGTCTATGAATATATGCCACATCGTTCCCTTGACATTCATCTATTCTCAGATGATGCTCAAATCTTGAACTGGAGTACTAGGTATCAAATAGCTCTAGGAATTGCTAGAGGACTAGCCTATTTGCATGAGAGCTGTCGAGATTGCATTATACACTGCGACGTTAAACCTCAAAACATACTTCTAGACGAGTCATTCATCCCCAAAATTGCAGACTTCGGAATGGCAAAGCTTTTAGGAAGGGATTTCAGCAGGGCTTTGACTACAATAAGAGGAACCATAGGATATCTTGCACCTGAATGGATTAGTGGAGGGGCCATCACACCAAAAATTGACGTTTACAGCTATGGAATGCTTCTCTTTGAAATTGTTTCAGGAAGGAGGAACTCACATGGAGAACATACCACTACTGGTGATGATGATACTTATTTCCCTGTGCAAGTTGCAAGTAAGCTTCTTGTAGGAGATGTTGGAAGCTTGGTTGATCACAAATTGCATGGCGATTTCAATCTAAAAGAAGCTGAAAGAGCTTGTAAGATTGCTTGTTGGTGCATCCAAGACAATGAGCTCGATCGACCAACGATGGGTGAGGTGGTTCAGATTCTCGAGGGTTTAATAGAACTTGACATTCCTCCAATGCCAAGACTACTTCAAGCTATTGCAGGAGGCTCTCATTCAGCGTGAGTTCAGTCTTAATTGACCAAAAATATTTAAAGTTCCAAGGGTTTCAACCAGGTAGAGTTATCAGCTGTGGTAGTGTTAGCATTTATGTTGTGATATGTGTAAACTTGCATTGTCAGATGTGTAATTCGCCCCGTTCTACTTTTAAGATCTGTACCCCTCCCTCTGAATTATAGAGAGCAAAAATATTTGACATGCAAGACTTTTATCAGGGCTTAATAGTGGTTATGATTTATGAAACTATTTTTGCTACAATGTGTTTCGCAAGTCCCTGAACAGTAATTTTGACACTGTTTATTTCTTTAGCAGCTCAATTAACAAAGGCTGCCCTCTGATTCTTTGGTCAGGCTCCAGAAAGTTGCAAGTTGCACCACTCGAGTAAGTTGGCCTATCCACAGTCCACAGAGCTACTTCTTCCAAAGGCCCTTAAACTTTGTTTGCAATATCCAAGGCCAGTCTCAGTGAGAGTTTCATAGACATAGATACCTAGACTGAAAACTAGGTAACCGTGCCAGATGAGTTTCATGGTGATGAAATTCTTCTCACATCCCATGAAACTCCATCCTTTTCTCTCCTTACCATGGCAGCAAAATTGATAGTATTTAATGTCATGAAACCCTCCATGAAACTCCCACTGAGACTGGCTCAAGACCCCATTGGACATTTTGACTCGTATCTTGTTTCCCGATACTGAATGATGACAACGAAATTTGAGATCAATACATCTGGTAGACCCACGGACCCACCACACAATTAACGAAGGAATCCAATCAATAACTAGCTATCTGGACGAGGCTGCCCGAAGATGAGCAGAGGGCTGCTGCCGTAGGGGTAGGGGTAGTAATGTGTCATGGCTCTAGTAGAGAGCCCACTTAGCCTTTTAACTTTTTAGTTCAAAATTGTATAGAATTAGAGTCCAGGTCTGGCCCTAAGATTATCTAGGCTAAATTTGACGGTCTTTTACCACCCTACGCAAGGGTGGGAGGAGCCATTGGGAGGATGAGCATGGCCATAGTTGCTGGGCGCGCTGCCAAGCCACCGTTGCCACGAAGAGAAGGCCGGAAACCTACTATGAAAATATACAATCATTTTCGTTGTCCATAAATGTTGATATCTTTTACATATACCTAGTGTACCTTAAGATATTTTGACTTAGTACCGAACCAGAAATGCAGTTATTTGTGATTAGGGTGGGATAGTTGTTATTCTAGTTTTATCTTAAATCAAACTTTTTTTTATCTTTGGCCATCGAATTTGAGAAACTTGTAGTTTAAAAACATGGAAATTATACAACAACAACAACATAGTCTTTTTTCCCAAGCAAGTTGGGGTAGGCTAAAAAACATGGAAATTATATATTTTAAAAATATTTCTAGTGCTTTATATAGAAACACAAATATATTATATACAAAATTTTCAGAAAAATCATTGCCAATTGCCAAACACAGAAAGGTTTTGCTTATGGACAAGCTAGAATAACAATATGAAACGCATGGAGTAAAAAAAAATACTTGCATTAGCAGATCCAAACTGACAATCAATCACAACATCCAAGCAGCGGGGTCTTCCCCCGCTGTGTAGCTTTCAAAAAAATCACGACATCCAAGGGGGCAACGGCATGATAAGATATCATTAACAGCTTAATCCTCGTTTACTCATTAGCCAGACTGGCTAGCCAACGCACTGTGCCAGATAAATGAAAACTTAACAAAACTATCTGTGTACAGAAAGAATTACCCCCAAGCCTGAGACATATTCATAAGTTAAGTATACATCTAATGTCAACAAAGGGGAAAAAGAATATTCAGGTTCCTGATAAAAATCACACATTGAAACATCACTCATTTCGAAGAAAAAATTCTTATACTCATCAACCCGGAGCAATTACAACACCAGAACATCTTCCTCATTGCAGGGCACGAACAGTCTGGAAGCTCAAGGCTCCGAGCGGATTCTTCGGAATGGGATTATGAGCACCATCCCTAGAGCGAGTAGTGCAAGGTTCACTGTGTCAGACAATACTTGGCACATCTCCAGACCAGCTACAAACCGCTCGTGGCCACCGCGTCCTAATGCAGTCCACTAATGGCGCCTGCTGAGATGTCTGAACTGGTGGAGCTAGAGAAAGAATACTGTCATCCTTGCTGCCACTGGTTGATGCGCTTACAACATCAGCTAGATACTCATCCTGAGTCCACCTTGGGGGAACAGTGACATTTAGCTGGCATAACCTGGGTCTCTGTATAGGAACTGAGCCACCCGCACTTGCATTCCCATTCAGCACAGACTTGGCAATTCCATTGAAATGAAAGATGGTAAATTGCTTCTTCCCCAGAAGGCCAGTTGGATCCTTCATGCCTCCGGCCCTTTTATCCAACTGCAGCAGTGCCTGCCAGAATTCACTCCATACTATAATGCCAGCATTACATAGGTCCTCAAGCTTATCCGAGGGAAAATTTATGTCAGTATCCCTGAGGACTTGTTGGAAGCCCTCAACGCTGATAAAGCCTCCACCTCCACTTTGATCTTGTGCATCAAAAGCCCGCCTTATTCTGGATTCGCGCTCTTCCAGCTCATTCTCCTCTTGAACATTGGGGTTTAGGGCGAAAAGGACAGTGTAGTGACTTTCACTTCCCACAACCCAAATCGGCCACTTTGGGCACTTCAGGTACTGACCAACCTTGCACAAATTTAGTGATTCCAGGAGGGTAAGAAAACCAACTTCAACATTGTTTGGCATGCCCTTCAAGGACATGCCACCACCAAGGTCCATCTTGCCATCAAATACATTTGGAACAGCCTCTCCACAGAGTAATAAATTCACAATTTCCTGAAAAAGATACAAGTGCATATATCTTATTTGACAAAATTTGTATGCAAACTAAATACAGAATAGAATGTTTCACTGTTTGTAATACAGGTAGTACTAGCAAATAAAATCTTAATTTTTTATCACAGTTACCAGTGATATATATATATATATATATATATATATATATATATATATATATATATATATCCAAGAGTAGCCACACTATTAACTGCTATGGAATGTCTAATCTAATAAGGAAATATATTTACGAGAATGATATATGTAGAATATGTACCTGTGAGGCATGCCCAAATGGAGCAGTGACCAATGGCTGGCTTGGATCATCCCTGTCTGCTTGGATATATTCCTGTGTTCAGAGGACAACTATACATAGTTAGAAAAGGAAGATAGTGTTCACATGCGTTGGTAAACAAGTCTATAGACACTTAAACAAGTGAAGAAAAAAAATTCTACTGGAACTAAGAAATGAGTAAGGAGGAAAGCATAACTTGGAGCCATTTGTTCCATCTCTCTCTCTTGACAAAAAATGAATAACTAGCCAACACCATCGAGAATCTATGAACTGCATATAACGCCAAAAAGAATCCCAAAAGCACACACAAAGTAACCAGCAGTATTTTGAACTCATTAAATTCTAAAACATTTGAACTCATATTATTAAATTCTAAAACATTGGCTCTAGCAATTCATTTGTTGTTCTGGTGTAAAACTACTCCATAAGCAACTTAAACCATAATACAACAACAACAACATAGCATTTTTTCCCAAGCAAGTTGGGGTAGGCTAGAGATGAAACCCGAAATGAATAAGTTCAAGGTTCAGGCACATTGATAGCTAGTCTCCAAGCGCTCCTATCCAAAGCTATTTCTTTAGAGATATTCCAATCCTTAAGGTCTCTCTTAACCGACTCATCCCACGTCAGTTTAGGTCTACCTCTACCCCTCTTTACATTATCGACCTGCTCAAGAACCCCATTACGCACCGGCGCCTCAGGAGGCCTTCGTTGGACATGTCCAAACCATCTCAGCCGATGCTGGGTAAGTTTCTCCTCAATTGGTGCCACTCCGACCCTATCCCGAATAACTTCGTTCCGGACTCTATCCCTCCTTGTGTGCCCGCAAAACCACCGCAACATCCGCATCTCTGCTACACTCAGTTGCTGGACATGTCGCCTTTTTGTAGGCCAACATTCAGCACCATATAGCATCGCCGGACGAATTGCTGTCCTATAGAATTTGTCTTTTAGCTTTTGTGGCACCCTCTTGTCACAAAGGATGCCAGAAGCTTGCCGCCATTTCAACCAGCCAGCTGAAATTCTATGCCTAACATCTTCATCAATGTCGCCATCCTTTTGTAGCACCAATCCGAAATACCGAAAAGTATCCTTCTGGACCACCATTTGTCCATCTAGACTAACGTCTCCCCCCTTATGCCTAGTCGCGCTGAAATCGCACATCATGTACTCGGTCTTGGTCCTACTAAGTCTGAACCCTTTCGACTCTAACGTGCGTCTCCACAGCTCTAACTTCCTATTAACCCCTGCCCTACTCTCGTCAACTAGCACCACATCATCAGCAAAGAGCATACACCAAGGGATCTCACCTTGTATATCCCTTGTGACCTCATCCATCACTAAAGCAAATAAATAAGGGCTCAATGCTGACCCTTGGTGTAGGCCTATGTTAATAGGAAAGTCAGTGGTGTTGCCATCACATGTCCGGACAAACGTCGTCGCATCCTTGTACATATCCTTAATGAGGGTAATGTCCTTAGTTGGGACTTTGTGCTTCTCCAAGGCCCACCACATGACATTTCTCGGTACTTTGTCATATGCCTTCTCAATGTCAATGAAGACCATGTGCAAGTCCTTCTTCTGTTCCCTATATCTCTCCATCAATTGTCGTATTAAGAAAATCGCATCCATGGTTGACCTTTCAGGCATGAACCCAAATTGGTTTTGGGTCACACTTGTCACTCTTCTTAGGCGATGCTCGATAACCCTCTCCCAAAGCTTCATCGTATGGCTCATCAGCTTAATCCCACGGTAGTTAGTACAACTTTGAACATCACCCTTGTTTTTGAAGATAGGTACTAATATACATCTCCTCCATTCTTCCGGCATCTTGTTTGATCGAAAAATGAGATTAAAAAGCTTAGTTAACCATACTATTGCTCTATCTCCTAGGCATCTCCACACCTCAATGGGGATACCATCAGGGCCCATCGATTTACCTCCCTCCATCCTCTTCAAAGCCTCATCTAACTCAAGGGTAGGGCCCTCACTCTCCCCATTAAACAACTTATCGAAGTACTCTCTCCATCTATCCATGATCTCCTCATCCTTCACTAGCAGTCGATCTGTCCCATCCTTAATGCATTTGATTTGGTTGGTGTCCCTTGTCTTCCGCTCGTGGATCCTAGCCATCCTATAAATGTCCTTCTCCCCTTCTTTCGTGCCTAGCCGCTGATACAGGTCATCATAAGCCTTACCCTTTGCAACATTCACAGCTCGATATCAACATACATTGGCCATTAATTAGTTCATCTGAGCACAACCTACTAGATCTCAAACATACCAACATAGTTGCGCCCAAAAAACATAACATACAAAAAAGTTGAGAACTTTAGCATTGACAAACACGTACCAATCCTCGCGAGAGCAAAGCAGAGATAAGAAATAGCATGGCTCCCAATCGACTTTCAAACAAAGGAATGTTAGCCAAAAGGGTGTCAAATGCATCCTTCCTTGAGGTAAATGTACTTGTTCTAAGAACCTTCTGCAGATCCATTGCTGATTCAACGGAAAGCCCTTCCAAAACTGCCTTCTGCAATAAGTTTCATAAGAGCATCAGCCACATCCAAGTATCTAAAAGCTTATAATCAACTGAATGCCACATTCACTTACTCCACGATTGACACATGCAATGGATGCTACAACAGCTTTTTTCCCAGTTCCACATAAAAATAGAATCTCCACCATAGCATGAACCAATGCTCTACAAAGACAAGGTTAATAACAGTTATTTTAGTCTAATGAAAACTATCAATAGAAGCATTCATGTATATCTATGGAGTGTACATTATGTAGTACAACAAAGACGTGAAATCATTTGCAGTCTCCAATAAATAAAATATACATTAGTATTTCTGGTGTTACTATAATTATAAATAAATGTCTTTTAGAAGTGTGCTGTATGGAATTATAGCATTAGGTGAGAGAATGGAGCTATCACAGACTCACAGTAGAGAACTAATTCAAAGAATTATGTTCATCACCGAATTCAAAATGCTGATATTTCAGCAGATCCATCCAAGAAATAAGAAACTAGGCTCATACAAAACAATATGAGGCAATAAAATAGTGACATCATCACCATTTATAAGGAGCAGGAGACCACCTTGTCTTTCTATCATCGGTCAGAGACGAAAAGTCATCCCCCGCAGCAAAAGAACTCTGATAAAAGTGTCTTTGTCCCAGAGTATATAGTGGGTTACTGACCTCTGGGTTACTCAAGTCATCAGAGAAAAACAGAAGATATTTAAGGACATAAGCCTGCAAACAAATTAAAGTTACCATCACAAATGTTAAGCTTGCTGTGAGCAAAAGGAATTTCACAATAGGGGACGAAATAGATAGATAGATAGATTTTGAGAAACCATGAAAATTCAAAATCAGATATAAGTGAGCTCATACAAATAATTGGATAAATATTTCACAAGCCTTTCAAGTTAAAAAAAATTATGTAACAATTGAACACACCAACCAATCTCTTGAAGGCATATCTGTCTGGACTTCAGATTATCACAGAAATTTTGGAAAATAATTGGATAAATATTTCACAAGCCTTTCAAGTTAAAAAAAATTATGTAACAATTGAACACACCAACCAATCTCTTGAAGGCATATCTGTCTGGACTTCAGATTATCACAGAAATTTTGGACTTTGTTTCATTGGCTCTAAAAGATACTAAAGGGTTGAATGAGGAGGATTATACCATTCTGAATGTTAAGGTAGTTCGCTCAAATAATTTTGTTGTTGCAGCTTCCATTGGCAAAAGGGGAATATTACTAGTTACCATTTTCAGATATTTAGAATGGAATGGAATGGAATGCAGTAAATGACTTAAACTTTTCCATAAAAAAATAATAGCATACAGAACACATGGTAGAAACAGAACATTTTAATAAGTACACAGTTTAAGCCATAGTGGAACCTTGAGAAGAAGATCGGGGAATAGCATACAGAAGTACAGAACACAAAAGAACAAAATGCGGTGGTGGACTCGTGACACTTAAACTTGTCACTGGTCCTTGAAAAATGCAAATTTGGGTCCATCAACTTGTTAAGTGTGCCACTCAAGATCCAAATCTCCCTAATTAGCAAGTACCTGCTTATGTTCATGCTGATTTACCAGTTCTTGAGGCATGCCACATAGGCAAGTATTTGGACTCAAGTGACACGCTTAATAAGTTTAGGACCAAGATCTGCATTTTTAAGTTTAGGAACCTAGATGGCACCGCAAAACAATTAAATGAGTGACTTGTGAATTTTACTATTAGGAAAAGCAAGGAAAGTCATAAACTCATACCTGCACAGTTGCTAAGACACCGCATGGACCTCCTTCATGTTGTACAAGTCCCATAGTTGTTTCTGGGTCAGAGCTAAACCTGTGTGCATTTTAAACAAAAATAAGACTATCTGTAGCATGCACACATGCAGGTCTGCAGTGACAAGCATAATATGTTTGGCATTACTTTATATCCAAGTTTCTGCACATAGCCACATACAACAATGGCACAAGATTGTAGATGTTGGTACATGGATAAAAATATCACCAACAGAAATTACAGAAAGTTAGCATGCTACTTTGTAAAACCCAGTTGCTCTGATCTTCAAAATACTAACAGAGCCACCTTTAAGATCTCATGTTAGTTTCAGCTTACTACGCTCGAGCAGCATGTACAGAACTACAGAGTACACCTTTGTGCTCCAAGAATCATACTCAAAAACGGAAAATTAAACTGATAATAGCAGCTCATACATTGAAAAAGTAGCTAACAACATACTGCAAACAGGAACCAATTTCCAGATAAGGAAAGGATGCTATCGACATTACGTGATAGGAAAATGCCAGATGCTGAGAACTAATAACGGCAAGGCAGTAAAAACAGTGTTATATTCGCACGAACTCCCTGTATTTTCAGATATACTAGACAGAATATGTAGTTGACTGCATACAGAGAAAAGGAACCAATTTCCAGATAAGGAAAGGAGGTTAACGAAACAGTGGAACCATCCGACAAAATGCCGTTTCAACGGAAGGAGGGATACTGGCATATATTAACTATAAATACAGGATGGAGAACAATAAATGAGGGCAAAGCAGTAAAAATAGTGTTACATTAGCGTGCACGCCCTGTATTTGCAGCAATATACTACTAGACAAATTATTTTTTATCTAATAGCAGCTCGTAAGTAATTAACTACATACTAAAAACAGGAACCAATATCCAGATAAGAAAGCTAATGGAACCATCTCACTAATTGACTTATTTAACGGAACGAGGGATACTAGGAATATATTTAACCATAAACACAGGTTGCAGAGAACAATAATTAAGGGTAAAGCAGTACGAAAAAGATTGTTGCATTCGCATGCATGCCCTGTATTTGCAGCGTACTAGATAAAGCGCATGCCTCATATTAGCAATGCATGGGAGTCGTTATCGACAAGCAACAGCGTTGTTCTCCACTGATTCTAACTCGACCTAGACTTAAGTGCAGTTTAAGCATTCATGCATGCCAATGGTAGAAGCATAACGGAACACTCAGATACACACAGCCTCCAATCATCAGACCTACACAGGATGACAGGAACAGATACTGCCCATACATTCTACGATAGTCGCCTCATCATCTTTTCATAACAGAGAACTAACCCCAACCCATTAGTTTTCACTAGCACATAAATCCTCAGGTCCTACTGTTTCTAAGACACCCATCAGCATGCCATCCATCAGAAATACAGATCACATGAACAAGCAAACTGCACTCTTGTTGCAGACTGGCTACATCTTCAGAACAGAGATATATTCATCAGGATTCAGTCTTATTAGCCCCAGCAACCAGAAGAAAGCTACTAATGCCTTACACCAAAAGCCAAATCTACACACAAACACACCAAGGCGTGGCTTACACGCATACGACAAAGATAGTCACACTCAAAGGAACTCACCTGATGCCCTGATTGCTCCACTGCGCCAGGACGGCCTTTGAAACCCCTTCGCCGAACACCATTGCCCACAGCTTCTCAGCGACATCTGGAGGCAACTCCTCCCCTTCCTCTTCCCCCTCCTCCACCTCCACCTCCTTCGCTTCCTCCATAGATACGCCTGTTGGTTCCGGCTCCACCTTCTCCTCTTTGGCGGCCTCAGGGGCGGGGGGCGGCTCCACCACCGCCAGCTGCTGCTGCTGCGGCGGCGGCGGCGGCGGAGAAGAGCGCGACACCGAGACAGCGGCCGGCGAGCCAGCCGCGCGGAGGCGTTTCTCGGCGGCGGCGGCCATGAGCTCGCGCTGCTTCCGGCGCGCCTCCGCCTCCGGCGACTCCGCGGCGGGGGGCGGCGGCTTGCTCCGCTTGGGCTCGGGCTGCGCCGGCGGGGAGCCCTGGAGGCTCATGCGGAGCGCCATCTGGAGCTCCTCGTCCTCCTCCCGATCCGCCATTGGACAGCCCCCGCGCAACCCTAGCCGGATCGATCCGCCCCCAAACCCTAGGGCGGGCTGGGGGGTTTGGCGCCTCGGCCCCCCGTCAGAGGCCCCGAGCTAGGATTAGGAACAGGGGGGCGATGCGACAAGCGGGTGGAATCTGGGCGCGGGGCATCGGGATCCGGGAAGTGGCGGCGGCTGACGCGGCGAGGTGGCGGGCGTATTTGTAGGGGCGGGGTCGGGAGCTCGCCCGTCGCGGGCGGCGGCGAGGCGACGAGACGGGACGGGACGCGACGGAGGTGGTCGGTGTTGTAAAACACGTCGGTGGGATCTTCTCCCTCTCACGCCTCTTACGATAAGCAAAAAACACAAATAGATAAAATATAACGTAGGTGGAGCTTCTTTTTATTTCTCATATTAATCATTTACAATGAAAGTCTCCATTATATATATACTCCGATCTATGATTAGAATTTTGGTAAAAACCCACAAACAACCGGACATGGACTAGGACTTCTGGTCCTTCTTTCCTTCTATATGCAGTCCGATTGTTTTACAACACTCCCCTTGAGCGATTACCGTGAAAACATATGCCTCGTTAAAAACTCCATCCGAAAACCCAGCAGGAAAAACAGTCATTGGAGAAAAGAGTGCATATCAACCGCAATTGTATTGCATATGTTGCCTCGTTAAAAACCTTACGTGAGAAACCTTCAAGTAAAAACTCACCAAAAAGAAAAAAAGCACAACAATAAACCTTCTTGGTTACATATAATTCTATATTTACTATTCTTCATGAATAGGGGTCAATCTTCAAGATTATGCATGAACTTCATGGTTCTTGCAGCAATGATCTACAAGATCTTAAATAATCAAGTGGTACACCTTCATGGTAAATCAAAATTTAATTATTAAGTTGATTCCTTCAAGGTAATACTCAATGAAAAATATACTCACCCTCATAGCGACATACTTTGAACTTCCGTGTTCAAAAATAATTGCGTATGAGTAATAATATTTAATTAATACAATACATTTAGTCTTTTAGAGACTTCTAGACTACAATTAGGAGCTATACTTCCAGCAGTAATAACCACTTATATAATTATGCAATACAAATACATATTTTATCCTTTCATAAGAATATGGGGACAATGAGTTGCAAATTTATATACCTTCTAGGTATTACTCTTTCAAAACTCAGTGTTTGAAATTGAATACTACATCATCAACTCAATCCTTACTTCTTTAGTGTATGCAAAGTCTAGACAATGATCTATTCAGTAGATCTTTATTTAGCCTTTTCCACTATAGATAATCGGTCTTCATTTGACATTTGAAGGGGATGATTCAATTTGCCAGTCACCAATATACCTTCTATGGTATTTGAGGATACTTACAATTCAGTGCTAGCTAGCAGTTATATGGGCACATACAGGTGCTTGTATGGCACATTCAAAGCCATTTTATTCCTCATTTCATTCTTAATCATTCGGGTCTGTACGAGTCTTCGCTTGTATCTTCAGAATTATTGGTGTTTATTCAGTAATTGACTGATAAGTCATTCATTGACTATTTTCTTCAGGAATCTTCAATTCTTCAAGAATAATATTTCTCTTCTATGAGAAATTTTCTCATGATAGATAGAAGTGATTTACACAATCTATTCCTTCTAGAATATGCTCTTCTTGAGACTTTAAATGTTCATTCAAGAATATTATCTACCTTAGACATTTTAATATTTAGTATGAGATTTAATTATATTTCTTGCTACTTTATTCCTTCGAGGAAAATGAGTCCTTCACGGATCCTTTCTCATGGATTTTCATAATCCAATGATTAACTGCATAATATTTCTTTTCATTCATGCCATTTGCCAGCTATGTCGCAGAATATTTATTCATACATAATGGGAGTTTACTAGTCTTTTGAAAAACATATGAACCATTGCATTTCACCATATCATTATTTCACAATGACTCGTATAGTTTGAATTTCTAGGTTCAAATACTTTCTTCATGGTCCAACCTCAATTGCTTTCTTTCATTGACCCGATATGAGTGCTTCATGCAACTCTGTCATGGACTTTAGTTTTGGATCCATGTTCTCGTTTAGAGAAACATTTGCAACTCTAGAGGTAGTGTTGTCGACATTCATTTAATTCTCCCATATCTTCAGGATAATTATTTGCTCATCCCAACACAAAATATTGCGCGCGCTTTATAGTGTTAGGTACTCATCTTCATGATTATTATTTCTTGGTTTGTGAGATATTTAACCTTAAAAGTCTTTTCTTTTCGGAATGTGTGGAGATTCTCTGTAAATTGTTTGACAAGTTCATGTTATCTAAAACCAACAGGTGTCCCCATAGATTTTAAATTAATGACCAAGTCATTTGCCATGGTGAGTATATTATTAAATACCCAGGATATATCACACATAGCTTTTAACTTCTAGTTAATAACTTCATGTTATTTCTCCTAATTTCCGATGCCCCGTGAGTATTCATTATGTGCATATTCTCACTGGGATCAATTCCTTCAGGGAGTTTCACTCCAAGTGTTTACCACATCAGGTGGCACCCTCCATGGGCTTCCTCACAGTTTTATTGTACTGGCATTATACTCCGCTTCATGCGAGTATGATTTAGTGCGTGTTTATATTCCCACTTCAAGCTTCCAGAAATATTTTATGAAGAACATTCTTGCTTACAATATAAGGCATTCATATGGGCTTTCTCTCCCCCTAATGCCGATATTAGATCTTCATTAGTAGCATACTTCAAAACTATCCCCATAGGCACAATATAATGGAAATTCGTATCCATATTTCTCCAACTTCAAGTTGATGCCCATTTATGTATGCTAAGATGGTGAAATAAAATAATAATCACACGCACATCTTTTAAATATAGGGGTTATTTGATATATGCAGTGAGCTAGACTTTATTAATGTAGTAACATTAATACTACATTCATTCGATAATAGTGTGCAATGTGGTATATTCGGCATACCTATAATTTGCACAATTCTAAGTCTACGAGACTATTTTTATTGTCTTGCTTCTTTCTTTATTTAGCCCATTTATAATCATAATACTCATTCAATGTACTTCAAGTATGTAACATAAACTTCAAGTTTATAAATACACAAAGTATAATCTACATGGAATTTCTTCTAGAAAAATTAATTGCTCATTCATTCAAAAATTTCCCATATACTTTTGATTCCATAATACAAATTGTTTTCCACGTAATAGACTAACAGGTCTATTTTTTCTTTCATTTATCCGTAAATCCATTCTGGTTGGGTCAACCAATTTCTAATTGGATAAATTTATATTGAGCCAATTCTAGACCAGTTTGCTCCCCCCTGATCTTAGCCTTCTTGACTAAATATAATTAATGACTTCTTGTCATTTTGTATATGTGCATACAACACATGAGTGAGCCAGCATGCTAGCTGGTTGATAGATTATTACGATGGACTACTAGCCATCTCAATAGAGTGGGAGCTGCTACTCAACAGGAGAAGCTTGAGTGAAGCATAGCATGCAAGCTAGTGCAAAATACAAAAATAACACGATGATGGCTACAAGCCACTGTAGAGCAGAATTTTAATGTGATACCCGTGCAAGGGTTCCTAGTCAATGTAATGACATGCTGGTCCTTACATTGGAGTGAAAAAAAAACTATTAATTGGTCATTCTAAGTGACACAATGGTAAATGGACTACAAAAGTATGTGCAGAGCTACATGCTTAGTCATTGCAGTGACTATGGCTACGGGCCAACTTGCACGTTGATTGTCCCAACAATCTAACAAGATGAGGCTCTGAACCATCAATCTTACAGGATTAGGGATATACTTATTAATTTTTTTTAAAAAAATACTTTATCCATATTATTCATAGACCTCTATAGACCAAATTTCTCCCGCTTTTCATACCATAATTGTACTTCAGGAAATATTAAGCTTCAGGCATGATCTATGAAAAAGTTTCATAGAATTAAATATACTGCTAGTATATATAATATGGTATGAAATTCATATATTAGTTGTACTATTCAATGTACAATAATGCGGTGAGTAGAATAAACTTCAAGTTATAGAGCTTATGTATTCAATACATAGTTGAGTAATATATCAGTTCATCGTCAGTTTAAATCCTTCAGGATAAATTAAGAAGCGTGTATATTATTGTTCATGTGCTTCTTGGAAAATTATGTTTCCATTCTACCTACTAGGTAGTAGTGCACACTAACCTTCATGGTTACTTGAGGATTTGTGGAAAATATCATTTCAGATGAATATTTAATAGGCAATATAAAGCAATTATTTACGATATCTAGCATGTAATTCTTTAGTTATTCCATAAGATTAAACTGATTACTACAGGTAAAATATGCTACAAGCATGTGGACAAAAAGATAAGGTGAGAAAACCTATGCAGAGGTAAGAAACACCATCTCTTGAATTTTCCCTTCTAGTCTGGGAAAGATACTTAAATTAATGCTATACTTCATGTTTTAAAGCAAACGATAATAGCCTACTCTTCATGAGTATAACCAAATTCTTTGTGAATATAATTAATAATGCAACTTATGTCAAAAATTCTATTTATTTATGGTTTAAAGGGGTGAGTATGAAACTTCTTTGTCTCATTGCATCTCCCCCTGAGACTAACATCACTTCTAGAATGTATTTTATTTCCTTCCACTTCTATGGCTTATGCATCTTATGATTGCATAAATATTATTTTATATTGAGCTTATGCACATTCTTCTCGAATTGCAAAAATGTCTACATGATAAACAATATATTTCTTCAAAAAAACATATTAAGTTTGCATAACTTCATGTTATGTCTAGCTCAAATAATTATTTTGCTTCTCAAGAGTTTACTGCTAGTAAATCATAATGCCATATTGAAAAATAAATTTGTTCTGGACCAATAAGCTAAAATAACTTTCAGAGTTATATAGCATCTCTTCTAGAAATTATATGGTGTAGGCTTCAAACCAATATTATATTTCTTCTAGAAATAATAGACTTCATGTGACGTTCTATATTATTTATGCAATTGCTACAAGCACACTTCATATGTTTAAATGCATGAAGTAAATGCAAAATTAATTATGATTGGTTAATCTATTCGATAGATATTTCCCAGAACTTTTCTAGCAAAATATTTACCTCATTCATACAATTGCCAGAAAAACATATAAAATAATACTCTCAGGGGTATTATGTCTAAGGTTCTTCAAGATTGCATGAATATCTCAAATTACAAAATGCGAGTGTAACTAATTTGTCTTCAAGACGGATTATCCTGAGGTGTTTTTCTTCTAGAAAAAAAACTTCAAAAACCAAAATGCCATGGGGTTTGTCGTAATATTTATACTGATCTCCAATTCATTTGCCTTCAGGGTGTACTGCGCTAAATAAGCTTGAGTGTTTGACTACACTATTTTATATTCGTGAGCTCTCCTTCATGGATTGTTTGCTATGGTTGCCTATTACAGGCTGCTTGGCTTGGTACAACGCACGTCACAAAAATCGTCTCCTCCGCCTGTCTCCCTCTCACCCGCGTGCAGCGTCGGGTGACGTGGGATGCGGAAAGAGGCATGCGCTCTGTCGCTTGAAGGCAAACGAATCCCGAGAATGCGGCTGCAGGCCGACGATGGGAGTCGTTTGATGCTTGCGGCCTTGCAAGGCAGTATGCACGTGCGCGTGCATGCGCTTTTTGTAGGCGGTCAGAATTAGCATCATGATTTCATGATAATAGACCGACGGTGCAATGCAGGGCTGTATCTCTACTATGAGCTAGCACTAGTGCAGGCACATTTGTTCGGATGACACCGGCTACTCTGCTTCGTGCAGCGTATGGCTACGGGCGTTATGGAACTGCAGTTCGACTGCAGGTGAGAGATAAAATTCGGGTGGATGATGCTTCAGGCGGCGATGGCGAGTATGCGCGTGCAGGCGCAATCGCGGGGGTCGGGGTGAATTTGGGAAGCTCAACTGCAGGTGAGTTTGATTAGAGCGAGTTCGGCATTTTGTCCGTTAGATTCAGCCTTGGAGGTTTGGACGATGGTGGCGTCTGCAAGATTGCCCTTCTGTGCCAGGTTCAAGCTGCACTTGACTTCAGGCTATGAGCTGTGCTACAAGCCGAGGATTTGCATAATGGTGTATCTGCGAGATGCTTGTGTGCAAGTGATCTTCATGATCTTTGTTCAGAACTATCATGCCTAAGGCAATGGCAAGATCGTTTTAGCTGCCATCCATCATGCACTTGGCACTGCACAAACAAAATTCCACCCTTTTTTCATGTCCTTATATATCAATGACGTACAGCAACATGTCTCGTGTCCGTGTCCAACATGGAGATCAATTTAAGTATACGACTTATTAAGTTTAGCAAATTAAATCTTCTAATTCAATGCTTGGATTCACAGATCTAATTTACTAAAAAAATTTATACTGTGTTGTTTTATTCAACGAACGGATTCGAAGCCTGTCGCGTAGGACAGTTTGGCAAGACCGGAGGACCTGCCTGCGTGATGACGAGTCGGAACAGATCTGATCGCTGGCGACGTTGAAGTAGTCGACGTCGTCGAAGTAGCCGATGACATGGACGATGGCGAGTCTGCCGGCGTCGAGCTTGATGACGACTCCTTCGGCGCGTGTAGTCGATGAAGAGCGGTCGTGCTGATAACGTGTTGTAAAACACGTCGTCAACGGTTGGATCTTCTCCCTCTCACGCCTCTCACGATAAGCACAAGAACACAAGTAGACAAGATACAATGTAGGTGGAGCTTCTCTTTATTCTTCGTATTGATCATTTACAATGAAGGTCTCCCTCATATATATACTTCGACCTATGACTAGAATTTTAGTAAGAGCCCACAAACAACCGGACATAGACTAGGACTTCTAGTCCTCCTTTCCTTCTATATGTAGTCCGGTTGTTTTACAACAGTCGGATGTGTCAGAGATTATGAAGGGCTGTGTTTATATCCGTAAAATGGTGGTAAAAAGGGTCACATCTGACACTGTAGCAAATTGTAGCACTTTTCGTTTGTTTTTGGTAATTGTTATCCTACCATAACCTAACTAGGCTCAAAAGATTCGTCTCGTCGTGTAAATCAAAACTATGCAATTAGTTTTTTTATTTACCTACATTTAGTGCTACATACATGAGATAAAAGATTTGATGTGATAGGTGAATAGTGAAGTGTGGAGAGAGAAATTTTTGGAACCAAACACAGCAAGGACTCGTCGCTGCTCCTCCGGGCACTGCGCTCCGCTCTACCACACGCCTGCCGGCTCGAGTCACAGTTTGGCGTGGCTCGACAATGACGTGTGGGGGCGGATTAGATGCTGGCCCAGTTGTCAGGGACTGGTGGGTAGTCGCTTGCAGGTTACGGTGAGACGGTTGCGGCAGTTTCATTTCCTGCTTCGGAGTTTGGGCTGTGTAGGGGAATTGACGATAGTGACCTTGGGGCGGAATAGCTGGTCTGATTGCTGGCTCTGAAGATCCGCCTTCATAGTTCCTAGTACGCTTTTTCTGGCTGCTGAGTTATCGCTGTACTTGCAAGAGCCAACGCTCACGGCTCACCTCCAGCAAATATGATGCCCCCTTGTATGAAATGGAAGTCGTTTTAAATTTGTTTTAAATCAAATATAAAAGTCGATGGAAATTAGATTCATCTTAAAATATAGTTTTCTAAAAGTGTATATATGGACTATATTTTATAATTTTTTCTGGCAAAAAGATAGTGGTCAAAGTTGTTTTTGAAACCATGTCGATGTATGAAACGACTTCTTTTACCAACCTGGAGGAAGTATATTAAATATGCTCAGTATCATCCACCAACTTTTAGATATATATCATTAAAAATTCGACTTTAAATTTATATCATAAAAATGTTACTTATTACTCCCTCTGTACCTTTTATTAGGCGTATTAAAAAATTGTATAATGTATGCAGGACTGAGGCGTGCCTTAATTCGCGTGGAAAGAATATATGAAGCAAATCGGCATGATGAAAGAGTAAATAGCGATGTCGACACTGGCTAATAACTTGCGAGGGATCTATAGGTACTTGGCGATAGCCAATCACACAAGGAATCTGATGTGACCATGAGGCCTAATTTGAAAACAGGAGGAGCTAAATCCAGGGAATGAAAACCTCACATCGAGAACTAATATCTTATTATTCAAACGACATCCCATGGATTGCCCACCCTGAAAAAGGTCAGGGTTCCCAAGAGGAATTGAGTTTCCAAACTGGTAGCCCTGAGAGTGCAAAGGGTCAGTAATTAAACTTCCTTATTGGTCTTTTTGGTGACTAGGCTCAGGTATCTCATGTTTAACAAAAGGTCTCAAGGAAGTAATTATTGTAGTCTTATTACTTCACTGCTAATTCCAGCTTCAAACACTCTACAAAAAGGCATTATGTCAAACACATCATAATCATCGCTTCCAGGTATCACCCATAACAACGTTGTATCATTCTCAGCAGGAATTTGCTCACCTGTTGGACTACGTTCCTCCAGACACTACAGAAGTCGTGAAAATCCCAATGTGTGTCGTACCTAGGGCACATGATATGTCGTGGTGCACCTCTGCCACGCTAGCCATTCCCACTATTTCAATTTTCAAACATTAAAGATGCTCACTATGGAGGAGAGCAGCAGAGGTGGCAGTGGTCGCTGGTAGGGGTGGAATCGAGCCGAGCCTCGACTTTTTTCGAGCTTTCTTCGAAATCAATATATTCGTATTTATTATAGTCTCCCGTGTTGTTTGATATGCAACTTCAAATCGAGCATAACGAGCCGAGCCGAGCCAAGCCTGCCAAAATTGACTTTTATTCCAAATCAACTAATCTTTATTTTAAAAAAAGAACGAACGTAATCGGAGCAATTTTAAAACGAGCCACCGAGCCAGCTTAACGAGCTTTTTTTTCCAGCCCTAGTCGCTGGGTTGCGCACCACCGGGCTCTTTTTTGCTAGATGAAATTTTACTTCATGCCTTTGTGTGCTCGGGTCAGGCTATTGGACGAGTTGAGTTGTTTTGGCATATAAAGGTACAGTTGAACATAATGGCACCAAACTATAGCATTACCATGCATCTTTCTATGTTATATATCTCAAGTTGAATTTTTAATGGTATATTCTAAAGATTTGTATGACTCAATTTTTTTTCCTTCGGATGACAGGGATAATTAATATTATGGGTGGAATGGAAATGTAGTACCAAACTCTATATTTAGGATACATACAATGGTAATTAATGAACCGTTTGTATAATGCCACGTACGCTGTTTTTGCTAAGTTGAATCAGAGAGAAAGAGGAGAGAGAATGGTGCTGTCGTCTCACGAGAGGACGACTGCGGGTCGTGCTCCCACGCTAGTCGATAGCTTCAACACCGTTGTAGTGCACACACAAGCTGATAGACTATCTTTATTTATGTGTATATGTCTAAAATTAAATAATACACAGATGATTTAATAGAGGAGCCTTTGTACTATTGTCTATTTTGTTGTCTTCGTGCGGCATTTGAGAAGCTCGCAGACGGCTGCCGTCTACACTGTTGAACATGCCGTTATGTGCAATATAAGTTCCAAACCATGCACAACTTACTTCTTCATTACTAGATCACATGTGCACATAGTCAGCCTGCTTCTTCATGCCTCTCTATGATTTCTTCACTTTGCTATTATTCTTCCTTCTTAATGCTCATATTAAGATTTATCTAGTAATGGCTAGCGGTCAACAATGGATGAGATGACATTGGGATCATCATAAAGCAAGTCGACCAAGATTAGAGCTTAGATCATGGACGACTTTGAAGTTGAAGATTAATACAATAGGTATAGAAGGACGGCTTGTGGCAGAGGTTAGCATTGAACAATGACTAATTGACTAGTTATGTGCAATGAGGCTTCTCTAGTCAAGTGGTGGATGACCCTAAGGGAGGATCGATGATGGGAAGAGTAATCGGAGGATTAATGGAGGCAGTGGCGGACACAGCACAAGCGGGGGTGGGGGGGGGGCTCTTCCCCTTCCACCTTAATCTTCACCTCATTTTCCTCTCTTTTTTGTCCTCCTTTCTTCTTCTCTTCCATTCACCTCCTGCTCCAATGGAGTTTCATGGCTGTAGATCCGCCCCTGAATGGAGGATGAGGTGGACGAAATGATAGGGGAAGATGAGTGGCGAGATCGTCACCAACTGTAGTTGAGGCGACATAATAATTAATATACTGAGTTGACACTCTTTATTTATTAAATTTTGCCACCAAGATAACATGATATACTAATAAGTGCCTAGAGTAACAAAAGTATGCATCGATGAAGGATAGATGATATCTAACAAAAGGATTTGAAAGGAAGAGAGAGAGCCAAGAGCCAACAGTCCATCCATCTTCTCATATCTCTGTTCATCTCCTCGTACTTGCTTGAAAGCTCCAATGATGTTAGAAAAATAGAGTTACTCAGAGCTGTACCATACCGTCTCACGTTCCGTCATTGAGGTGGCATTTGGATAGCAACTAGATGTGGAAAAAATATGCGAGAAGGGATATAAAGAAATTGGTTTTGATTTGGGATATATAGATATTCCGTATGGAATGGAATGTAAAGAAGTGGGTTTGGATTTGGGATACATAGATATTTCGTATGTAGGGAACGAAATATAAAGAAGTGGGTTTGGATTTGGGATATATATAGATATTCTTGATACAACTTTCTATGACTAAAGATGCGTTTGGTTGGAAAGCGGGATGGAATAGAATGGCTCCATCCCATATTTTTAGAGTGGAATGGCTCCAGTAATTGTTTGGTTGGAGGAACGGAGCCATTCCATTTTGTATTTGGATCGAAGGACGGGGCCATTCTGTCCTTTGTTTGGTTGGAGAACAAAAATGGAGATATGTTTCTGGTCACCCACTTCTCTCTTGTGGTGAGTTTACCACCAGTGCACAACCATAACCCACGTATAAACAATGAAACAATAGCATATATCACAATTATATATATATATACATATATATATATACACACTGTATAGGGTCCGACTAGTGGGAGCCAACGCTTCCAATCTCTAAATACAATTCCTGCAACAAAAGAAGGCCAACCAATGTGGCCATGTCGTCCGTTTTTTCCCGACCGTTGGATCAGACGCGCGCACGGTTTAGATCGGGCGAATCTCAGCCATTTTGCAAAAAAGTCCTCGGACTTCACAGAAATCAACCTGCGGTCCTTCTCTCTTCCTCTTTCCCCTTCTCCTCCTCAACATCGCCGTCGCCGCCGTCTCGCGAGCCCGCCGTTGTGCCCTCCACCTGCCGGTCCGCCCGCCGGCCTCCGCCCTTCGCCTCCCTCCTCGAGCTACGCCCCACCGCTCGATCCTTCGACTAGCCGCGACGTCCCGGCGCCTCGCGAGCCCGTCGTCGCGCCCTCCGCCTGCCGCTCCCAGCTCGCCCAGCGGACTGCTGGCTCGCTCTGCTCCTCTTCCGCGCGGCGCCCCAGTGCACAGAGGCAGAAATCGGGGCGTGCGCAGCTAGCCAGGCGTTGGCCCCAGGCCCGCGCGCGGCCAGGCTGAGGCCACGGCGCGGTGGTTCACGCGAGCCGGCGGAGGCCGACCACCGAACAGCCGCGCCGATCCGACGGGCCTCCCTCGGCCGTGCGGCCCGGCGTTGCTCCTCAGCCTGGCATCGCCTGGGCCGTGCTCTTGCGCCGCCGGCAGCTGCCGTGTCTGGACGCGGCTCGCCCTCCACTTGGCCGCCGCCCTTCCTCCTCTCTGCCGCGCTCTGCTCTATGCCTGCCGCACGGTCCGCTGCCCTCTGCCGCCTGCCTGCCCGCCGGCCACCGACCTGCGCTCGCCCGATGCATTGCCGCTGCTGCCGGCGACGCGATGCAATAAGCAGGCGTTGGCAAGTTGTGCCTGCTGCTGCAGTTCACCGACAAGCGCTTCCAGTCTGTCCACGACCTCAGTCCTCACCATCGGCGTCGAGTTCGGGGCGCGGATGACCACCATCGAGCTCCAGATTTGGGACACGGTGCGTATGCCTCCCTTTCTCTCCGCCCTCTGTTGCTACTTTCCTTCGTTCGTTGGTAGCAGCAGCCGCCTCCTCACGCCATGTCTTCACTGCCGTGGGGAAGAAATTGAGCATCGCTGCCACCATAAAGAAGGCAAGCACTCAGCGCCCACCACATGCTCGACCAAATGCTTACAAGGTTCAGCTCTGTTAAGTATAAAACCGAGTTCAAATAGAACAAGTAGTTATGTCAAATATAGAAATACATGTGGTCCGAAGATTATAACAAAACGGTTGTCGTGTGATTTGTTAACCAACTGCAGGACCATCAATGAGGGGAACCCAGCACAAGTCACGAGAAAAAAGGAATGATCTAACAAAATGGGGCATTCATCTGCTGCATGATTTCCAGGGATGAATAATGATTAGTGGCAAAAACAGTGTGTGAGAAAAGGAGAGAATGAAACCTGCTGCATCTCTTCATCTGGATCACTCATTGGTTCAACCCATGCAACTGTTACATTTAGACATCTGCCAAAAATACCTTGACTTAAAAGCTTTCTGTATGACTATATCTAGCTCCTTCAACTGGTTGTGCATCACGTTTGAATGCTCCTTGATGTGGATCTATAGCAGTTTGGTCCTTCCTTCTCTATGTGTTTGCTGCGTTTGACAAAGGATCATACTCTGATCTACAACTCATTTGTATATCAAAGTGGATTGGTCTAGCAACTGTAGAAGTAGGACCTAGGTAGCAGGATTAACTTCTAGCTTACCTCCTGGAAGTTTGCTTTCCTGTCAGTTGATGCTAACTTGTATTTCTTTACTGTAGACTGCATCTAAAAACTGATTGCTTCTTGGTGTGATAATATGTGAATGATTATTTTTGCCTATGCCATTTTGTATTCCAGGCTATCATCCCATCGTCATGACAGGCCAAACAAGGATGATGATGAATTGGAGAGTATGAAGAATGACAAGGACACTAAAGCTCACCTGGACAACGCTTGTCTTTGCACCTACAGCCTTGCTGGCAGCCAAGTCTATGATCTGGTACTGCTGGTACCTTCCTGAGCTCATGATATGAGTTGTTTTCAACAATACACATATCACATATTTGATAGTTAATATTTCACATTTCTGCGATTGTTTTACTACTCCTAGGATATATCCTACCATTTCTGCTTGCCTGGTTAATCATGTACTTGACCGGTCGAGTATGATCGCAAACTGGTATTTAGGATGTCCAATTGCTGTGGCATAATTTTCTTCCATGATGAAAACCTTGCGGCTTGCTGAGCTCTAAAGTTGCAATATAATGGATATTCCTTGTTCTTTGTCAGTCGCCCCCACGCTGGTGAAATTCGTGTTAGCTAAACATTCTCACATTAGGCCAATTTTCAGTTCGAGCTACTGTTATATGAAATGGTCACGTGACCACATGGATCATCGATTCGATCTGATGCGATTATCTTTTAACATTACAAGAAGGCCAAGAATCATTCAGATCCATAACTAGATCATACTACAGAGGGCGGCGTTGGTGCTCTTTTGGTCTACGATATCACCAGGTAATTACATCCCAAAGTTTGCTTGGGCAGTCTTTTTATGCTCACCTGAATCATGCTGATAGTACCATTGGAATCCATGTTGGATTGATTCCACAAGGAAGACTTTCAATCACCTCGTGAGCTGTCCGGAGGATGTGAGGCAGCACGCCAACGCCAACATGACGATAATGCTGATTGGGAACAAATGTGATCTGTCTCACAGGCGTGCAATGAGCTACGACGAAGGCATGCAGTTTGCAAACGAACATGGCCTGATCTTCATGGAGGCATCTGCAAAAACCACACAGAACATCGAGGAGGTCATGCTTGGTTCTGGTGTATTGGACATATGTGCAGTTAAGAACATTCAAAATTTTCTCATCTGGATATTTAAACGAAGGCATTTGTTAAGACTGCTGCAGCATTCTACAAGAAAATTTCATTACTTTTCCTCTGCTTAGGAAAAAACATAATGAGCCCCTTCGATGTTACTTTAAGCATCATTTACGCATATACTCATGTACCTTCTGACTTATGTTCCATGTTTACTACATACGGATTGAAATCTTACGAGGTCCATCGAAGCATAAGTCTCTACTTCCTATCTTGTACAAAGCTCATCATCTTTTCCTAAGAGCCTTTATATATGGAAAGGTTGGAGTAATGATAACCAAACATAGAAGTTGGAACCTAAAGACCTTACACTCATTTAGTTTCTATAATTAATGCCACCAACATATATATTGCACATATTTGTCAAGAGACAAGCATTCATGAGATATTTCTACAATTGGAATTACTTTACAAAGCTTCATTTGTCTCATGTTCGTATATGATATCAGTAATTTTTTCATGCAATGAATCCTATCACAAATATAATATTTCTCTATTTCAATCATTTGATCTATTCCATCATACATATGGTTAAGATTTCTGAATCACTCTGCTTGAAGTCAGATATTGTGGTCTACTCTGAATGATGACACCCTGGAGAATCATGCTTGCTATTCAATACTCTTAAATATACCAAGTATGGTTGTAACACTTGAAATTGCCTTATCAAAAATCATGCAATCAGTAAAGATAAAAGATTAGAAATGATGAGAGCAGTCTGAAAATCTGAAACAATAAATATTCTATGCACGAACTAAAGCCCGCATCAACTACAAACATATGATGCGAAATACAACCTACACACCGGCCGTACGCGACAACGCCGTGACCAAATTTCTAGTAAGAAACGGAAGCCCCGGCCAACTCGAGACAGGCCCGGCACCTGACGCGAACCTGCCAGACCCGACGCGCGTCCACTGCATGCGCTGCCAGCCGCATCCGCTGCCTGCGCAGGTCAGGGAGAGAGAGAGTAAAAACATGACTTTTTCACGCTGATTTTTTCACAATAACTTTTTACTCTGGTATCCAGTTCGCAAACGATTTTTACCACTAGATTACTAACTTTTTTTATATCATATGAGATCCATTTTAAATAATTTTTTTAAAAAAAATTAAAATTTCAATCTAGACATCATAGATACCCATAATTATAATCATAGATGTATCTGTGGCATAGAAACATATGTGTGGTGTCACAGAAACATATATGAACATATGTGCAAAGGCAAAATACCCTCTGCATCTAGTTGGCTCATAGAAATCACAGTAGCATGTCATAGAAGACAGCGATAAAGGTCATAGAGGGCAGATCATAGAAGCTAGCGATGATGCAAATCATTTCATGCTCTATGCAGGGTCATAGAAACATGTGTGCAGAGGCGTAGACACATGTATAGAACCGCAAAATAACAACTAGGGGGATGGGGGAATTTAAATTTTGAATATAGTTAGCTCATAGAATTTGAACTTCGGATCTTATTGACCCATAGAGATCACACTGTCCTGCAGATCATAGAAGGCAGGGATACAGGGCTTAGAATGGTCATAGATGGCAGTTTATACTATATACATGTCATAGAAAGTAGCGATATGGGTCAAACACGCATGAAACCAGAAATAACACGTATAAATATTGGCATATAATCAGACGTCCTTTGCAGAAATTTGTATATATACATATTCAAAAATCATGCATAGAATTTGAAAAATCAGATGTGAGATCAATGCCTTTTGTTGGACTTTTAAATTTGAATCCAACTACTATAAAATCGTAGGCATAGAATGTTGTGCACATTGGTGTAGATACCAATATTAGCGGGCATAGAATCTAGGACGAGCAAGCATATAAATTGGATGCGCTCGACTAGCATATAATCCTAGTGGCAACTAGCATAGAATCATTCATAAAAAACCTCTACGTTAAGGAATTTGAAGCATTCCTACACGTAAGAATTTTCTATGACCAGTGAAATCTTTCGACCTTGTTTTGGCAACCATAAAAGCCTATAGATTTTAGTACATAAGTATTAAGAATGCACATCCAGTGATGAGTCCAGCAATTTGTTGATCATTTCAAATCATAGAACCTTAGCCTAAGTAGCGTAGGAATACAGTCCAATTTGTTCAGGATTTCATATCACATAAACTTAGCCGAAGTAGCATAGGAATACAGTCCAACGATTTGTTGATGATTTCAGATCATAGAAGTTTAGCCCAAGTAGTGTAGAAATACATGCACGGATCCTTCGCATAGTACCCCGTCTACCTTTTGCTAAATTTGAATGTGCAGAGGTTCCGTGGAGCATTTCAGCGCATAGAATCTTTAATCTTTAAGACTCGAGCATGTAAATCTATATTCACTTTGAATTGCATACTCAGGTTGCATAAAAACAGAACATCGTTGTCATAGAAACCTCAAAAGATTTAGAAAACAAATCAAATATATTTGAAAAACACAACCAAATTCGTGTTTCGTAGAGATTGAACGTTGGCATATACACGCATGAACTTGAACATTGGCATATAATCAAACGTCCTCTACAGAAATCTGTACATACACGAATAAACCCAGACATAACAGCTAGGGGATCAGAAATTTGAATTCAAATCTATTTAGTCCATAGAAATCAAAGTACCGTGTCATAGAACTAGTGTATATGATCTAGTGTCTATTTCATTGCATTTGGATTAACAAAGTCATACAACCCAAATGCATAGAAACCATACAACACATTCAAACATCATACACGGTGGCATCAATCATTCACAGTGTGCATCATCACTGTGCTCCTCTGCTTACCAATACCTGTTGATCAAGCACACGAGCTGCGCAGGTGTTTCTGCTGGCCGCCTGGCACCCCACAGCCTCCTTGCTCCTGTTGGTTACTTGCACGAGTTGTTATACCTGCAACATAAGGAGACATAGAGCAGTACAGACCAAAGAAGGAAGCTTGGGATACAAACACCAAGCAGCTACTGGTTGCATAATCATGAGCAAAGGACCGGCCTGCTGCTGACCTGATGGTGTGAGACAAACTGAAGAGTTGATTGCTCTATGCTGCACTGTGTTGCCCATCGACTGAATTAGAGAAAAACCAGTGCCACTTGAAAACCAGAGAAGCAAGCAACCAAGCAAGCTGAGGTCGCTGCAGAGAAGAAACAAAGCAACGACGAATCGAGCGATTGCTGCAACGAACACCAACCAAGAACTGTCGCTGTCCACCGGAAGACCAAGGCCTGCACTGAATGTTGGGATTTATAGGATTGAGCATCTGGACGTCATCGAACTGAACAGATGCGCAAACAGCACTCCGAGCTCCACCAAATTTCAACAAAGGTAATCAAATCACACCCGAATGATACAAGATTTGGGTCACAACCTCACTATATCATTGGCAATCTATTCCAACTGAGAACACCCAAAAAGATTGAGCCTTTAGCTTCAATTTAACAAAAATCCCAAGAACCTAAAAAAGGATGAACTTTGGGGGAAACAAGAAATTCAAGGTGCTCGATCAGGGATGTGAATGGGCATCATCCTAGATTTGCTCACACATGTTCTAGCACCGGAACTCCTCAAGAACTTCGACCCAAATCGGGGCGAAATGCGACGAACGAAAAATCACCCTAAATTCATCCGAAAAACACAGAAAAAGAAGAACGCTCGAGGAAGATAAAAGGGGTACAAAATCATGGCGGCCTCCTTGTGGTGATTTCCTTGTGTCCAGGGGATGGAAAAAATCAGGCAATCGATCCACTCAAGACCCAATAGAGGAAAGAATAACCATCAGAGAGGGGATTGGACAACGGCTGGAGCGGCAGGCAACGAAGGCGTGCAACCATACTAGGGATTGAGGAAGCTGGAAGAGCGAGTCCGCGACGGAGAGCGTCATGAAGGGTAACCTAGTGATGGTGCCGCCGCGCGCGGAGGGGGCCAATTGCCGGGGCAACTCCGCCCGCCGAGGTGCCACCGGGGGCCGCCGCGCACGCTCCTCCTGCCGGGGACCGGGGGCAGGAGCGCCGCTGCGTGCTGTTTTGCTCGCCAGGATCCTGGAGTCTGGGCGCCGTCACGCTCCCAGGCGCCGCGCTGCGAGGAGCGATAGCGGAGCAGGTGGGGGAGGCGGCCAGGGCAACAGGGGGTGGGGTGGGGGAGCTTGGGTTTGGGGGTGAGCTGCCTGGTTTATATAGAGTGGGCTAATGGGCTGGCAATAGATTGGGCCAGGCCCAATGACAAGTGGAGGGAGGGAGCTGGTTGGCCGGAGCTTCGATTTGTTATTGAAAGCCTAGGCTCCTAATATATATACTATAAATATTAAAAGCTTGTTTCTTTGGTCCATATAAATAACAATTACCACCAGTGCAGCCATATAAATTAAAAGCTTGTTCCTTTGGTCCATCTAAATAACAAAACAAAAAAAAATCATAATCAATTTATCAGAAAGCAACAGAGCTGAGGATGTGCTGCAATTCCTTGGACTGTGGAGAAGAGGATGTGCTGCAATTCCTTACTATTGTCAAATCGAGTTGAGGATAGAGGCTTCGATTTGCAAGAAACAAGAGAAGATGAGCATTACCAACTGTGTAGAGGAGGGGATGGTGGAGGAGAAGGCCACGGGGACCAATTTTCCTCACCTGGACCTGCGTGCGGCAACAGCTTGGAGCTCTGTGGGTGGCTGGTGGTGGCAGGAAAAGAAAGGAATGGACAGAGGAGAGAGGTGCGGAGGCAAGACACGGTTAGAGGAAAAAGGATGAAGGGGTGGAGCCGGCAGTGCCCGGCGGCGGCGCCCAGCCGCGACCCGCGAGGCAGCGTGCTCCTCGCGCGCGGAAGGGGAGGGGGCTGCCAGCGCCCGGCGTCATGCTCCTCACGCGGGAAGAGGTGAAGGGGGCCTGCAACTCGAGCGGGAAGGGAAGGGGGGCGACAGTGCTGTGAGGGGTCGGGGGAAGAGAAGGGCGGCAGCAACGGGAAGATTACCAGTTCCCCGCGCCTAAAAGAATGGCGCGCGCAGGAAGAGATGGAGAATGGCGCGCAGATGGGAAAAGGGAGGGGGAGCGGTGAGAATGGAGGAGGAAGCGGTGACTGAACGGATAACGATGGCCGGGGAGGAGCGAGACGAGCCCGGAGCCGCTGCGTTCGACCGAAATGAAGGAACCGCGCGGTGCAACATCTAGCAGGAATATTCCTACTTTGGATGGCTCCATCCCTGATGTCCATGAACCAAACACTATAGAAATTGGAATGGAGTGGCTCCATTCTACCTCATCCTACCAACCAAACACACCCTAAATTGTCTCTCAAGAATTGAAAGGGGAAATCGATGGATCCCAATCTAGCTAAAGACAGACAGTGTTCTCCAAATGTCATATCGTAACTTAACTTTCCTCCTCTGCTGGGTTAGGCCGTTAGGGTGGCTGGGAAATGAGGATCCTATGTTCCATTCCAAAACCTTTCTACTTCCTATCTCTCGATCCAAACGCAGGTTTAAATATATCCATATTCTCATATCCTATTCCCACCGTTCATTTCCCTATTATCCAAAGCAACTTGAATGGATGAGCTCGGTAAAGGCTGAAGATGGATCTAACAGAGAGAAGATCATGGAAGAAGAAATACACGAGCCCTCGTATCTAGGAGTGGTAAAGAATCTTAAATTTTAGCTTAGAAATACAAAAGCCAAACTTTTATTTTATATAATTTTGAGCTAAAAGTATATAAATATCAATTTGAATTATAAAGAGAATATTAGGATCACGATTTGTTACCATCTGTACTCGTACAGAGAATCATCACTGTTAAAAGGAATGTGCATACACGTTGGACATTGGCCCTAGTTGGTGAAAAGTTATTGTTTTCGGTACTGTAGCACATTCGTTGTTACTTAACAAATAATGTTCAATTATGGACTAATTAAACTTAAAAGATTCATTTTGTGATAATCAGTTAGATAACATAATTAGTTATTTTTTCAATTGTATTTAATACTCCATGTATGTATCTGAATATTCGATGCGACAAGTATTACAGATTTTTTTTAACTAAACTGGGCCATAGTTCCATGCGAAACTGCGAATCCGGTGGTTCGTGAAAACCCGTGTGCCTGACACCTCCTCAGTCCTCAACCACCTCTTCCTACCCTGTTTAGTTTCGAAAAAATTTATACAGTACTCGTGACATTAAATTTTTAGACACATACATGGAAGATTAAATATAGTTAAAAAAATAACTAATGATACAGTCTAACTGATTAGTACGAGACAAATTTTTTAAATTTAATTAGTCTATAATTAGATATTAATTGTCAAATAACAATAAAAATACTAAAGTATTACAGTTTCGCTACAGTACTACTCCCAACAGCTTCCGGAAGCAGTCAGGTCCAACACGTGCTACGGAGGAGAGCCTTTCGGTCCAGCCGGACCAGCCTCCCCACACGCAGATTCAAGACCATCGAATCCGTCCAAGTCCAGACCGAAATTTCTCTCTCTCCGTCTAACACACGCGCGCTCCCTCTCTGTGTCCTCCCCTCCACCTTCCTCCCGCCCCAGATCCGAGCCCCTCGTCGCCCGCGGCCATGGCGAGCGACAGCGACGTCGACGAAGACGAGCTCCTCCAGATGGCGCTGCAGGAGCAGGCGGCGCGGGACCTCAGCCACCAGCGCCCGCCCGCCGCCAACAAACCCGTCGTCAACCTCGTCCGCCCGCACGCCCCCAACGCGCGCGGCGGGGGCAACGCCCGCGCGGGGGCCGCCCCCGCGAAGGCGCGCCAGCCCAGCCGCGGCGGCGACGAGGACGAGGACTCCGAGGTCGAGCTGCTCTCCATCTCCTCCGGCGACGAGGACGACAACCCCCGGGCCCGCGGGCCCCCGCCGCCCCGAGGGGGCGCCGGCGGGCGCGCCGGGGCGCGGAGGGCCGCGTCGCGGGACGACGGGGACGACGACGAGGAGGAGCCCAGGAGCTGGAAGCGCGTCGACGAGGCAGAGGTAGGGGGGGGGGGGGGGTGGGGGTGGCTCACCGAGATCTCGATCTCCCGGGCGGTGGTTGCTTTGCTGGCTTAGGCGCGTCTACGGATCGCGCGGTTTAATGATAAGGCCAATCTCTTTTGCTTAGCGAGCTGGGAATGTCATTGATCGCCGAAATTCAGCTAGTGCCGTGATCATGTGAAGCATGCCATGGTACTCTGGTTTAACAATGGCGAACTGTGGTACCTAGCTGAGCACTCTAGCTTGCTCAATTTAAAATTCTGGTGAGCTGGGGTCAGTTGTGGCGCTCCTGAGTAGGCCTACCTTGTTGGTAGGGTGAACTTGATAGTAGGAGCTAGTACCTGGCTGTGGTAAGGACTGTGAGTGCTGACATGGTATAATCAGAGGAATCAATACCAATGTGAGATTAGGAATTTGACGATGTATCAATATAACTATAACCAGAGTAATAAGGGACTGTTTGGACGCTGCCTGCCAGGCAGCGTCCCCAGGCGTTCGATTTCGATTGCCTGGGGCTGCGATTGATTGCCTGGCAGGCAAACCCAGGCCAGGGCGCCATCCAAACGAGCCCTAAGTCCCAGTGGTTGTGCTTCACACATTGTTTTGTTTGTCACACCAAATGCTTACCTACAGCCTACAGCCTACAGCTATGATAAATGTGTGTTACTGTTTGATTTTAGATTTATAAATTGTTGAATAAGGAAATGAATCACACCACATCATTCTATACCTGCAGCTATGATAACTGTATGTTACTGTTTGATTTTAGCTTTATAAATTGCTGAATAAGGGAATAAATCACAGTATTACACCTCTCTTTTTTTTCTAACTCCAAATTCAAATGACTAATATAATTATACCCACTGGAGCATTGGAATCTCTCTCCTGGTAAACTCTCGGTTGTCTTGTCTGTTGTTTTTTTTCAATGTCTTGATTGTTTCCAACTTAGCATATTTTCTTAATATCATGACATGACATATCTGCTTTCTCCAGATAATAGTTGCCAAATGCTTTGAAATGCGAAAATGATATTTTATTTAGCCTTGTTCTCTTGTACCTTTTGCATTTTCGTACTAATGCTGAACATGTCTTTTGTGTACCCTCCTTTGCTTCACTCAGCTTGCTCGCAAGGTTCGAGAAATGCGTGAAGCAAAAGTAGCGCCTAGTATTCAAGCACTTGATCAGAAAGCAGCAGCAGCTGCTGCTGCAGCAGCCCGGAAGGCCCTCACAAGTGTACAGACCCTACCAAAAGGAGTAGAGGTTTTGGATCCATTGGGCCTTGGGTAACTACCTTATCATTAGTTTTTTTTTATCATTACAATTTACATGTGTTGTTTCTCACTTAAGAAGCAGTTTATAAAGGAAATACACTCCTTGTTGTACTCTACTCTATTCCTACATTACCTTTTCCTCTTAGGGAGATGCCTCATTGTAAAATTTTTGATCAGAATCTTTCTGTATGCTGGTCTAGCCTCTCTTTCTTGTTTTTGTTATATCTTTGTCATTATGGTGGGATTCATACACACTGAAAAATCATAGGCTTGTCTGGCTGTGGTTCAGTTCATCTGCTTTTGAAATTGTTTCTCTTTGGCTTGAGAAACTAGCTTCTTAATAGAAGCCACCCAGGAATTGTTTGGATAAACCAAGTAGCTAGCTTAAGGTGGATGGGAGCTAAATAACAGGGCGGATAAGCTCTTGGCTTCTTTCTTGGTGGCAGCCTCAGCTTCTTTAAAAGCCATGGGTAGAAGAAGCTACTTCGTCGCTCTTTATCTTCAAGCTAGAGGAGCTGAAGCTAGAATTGGGACCAAAAAGGCTGTACATAGTACTTAAAGTTAATCTATTCAATGTAATTTTTAAAAACATTTCTGCTGGACCATACCAAAGAAATGAACAGCTAGTATTAAAATCACACAGATTTAATATTGTGCTGGTGTGATATTCTCTGAAGGATAAGTGAATTAATTTCATTTAATGGAACCAAGTTAAGATTATCCGCATCCATGTCCGCTTCCAATGCATGATTGGATAATATATTAATATTTATTACCTTACCAGTGTCATGGATAATAAATCCCTGCGATTGATCACTGATGCCTCAGTAAGTTCTCCGATTTCAAGGGAGAAGTCTCAAGGTTTGGACCCCAATCTGCGAGGTATGCCTGATGGTTTTATTAGAATCTCTTCTTGTATCATATTCATGCCTGCTAAGATGTCTATTTTACACTTCTGCAGACAAAGTTATATATTCGTCTCCAAATTTTGATCCAAAGGTTTTCCTTTCGTGGGTCCATAAAGACACAAGTGCTGCTGACTTAGAGTCTGGTGCTCTCACCTTGAAAACTGATCTCAAAGGGAGAACGCAGCAGAAAAAACAGTTAGTCAAGGAGAACTTTGATTGTTTTGTCTCGTGCAAAACTACAATAGATGGTATTTATTTAGCTGTTAGATCTGCCGCTATTGCAGTTAAATGTTCATAATCTTTTCTTTCTGGGAAAATTTTGCATCTCTTTGTAATACACTTTTTTATTGTCAGACATTGAGTCGAAATTGAGACAGATAGAGGAAGATCCTGAAGGTGCAGGTACTTCTCATTTGCATTCAGTCACACAAAAAATTAGCGGCGTGGCAAATCGTGCATTTGAGCCTCTATTTGAGAGGCAGGTATACAGACTATCTCTGGAACCACTTTTTATCCAACTTGATTACAGCTTTTGTGGCATTTCTTCTTGGGTGCATTACATTCTTGCCTTCTGGCACAGGCACAAGCTGAGAAGATCAGATCTGTCCAGGGAATGCTTCAAAGATTCCGAACATTATTTAACCTACCAAGTGCAATCCGTGGGAACATTAGAAAAGGAGAATATGATCTTGCTGTCAGAGAGTACCAAAAAGCAAAGTCAATTGTTCTTCCTTCCCATGTACGTCAACTTCTTAATTTATTTTATTTGATCTGTTATTCAACAGGGGTAACGGGGTATTCAATTGTTTGAAAACTGAGCGTTAATGGAAGAAACTTCTCTTACCTATCAAGATACCTAAACTGTTGATGATTCACAATAGGCCTGAGTGGATTATTTTCACTAGTTTGTAGGACTGGAGCATGTATAAAGAAATCGCTCCCCTACTCTCCTATGGTTTCGTGCCAACAACTGTTATGGATTATTAAAGTATTTGATGTGTGTTTTGGATTCATTTCTTTTTGGCTTATATGCTGATTGCGTAGGGTGGTGAAGCATGCATGGACAATCATATTCAGTGATGCTATTTTTTAGGCTTGTAGCTGACAAGTTATTCCTGGATCATCCAGCTCACTCATTATAGAAAATGAGTTTAAGATCAAGTTCCAGTTTGTATGTGACAAATTCTGTATTGTATATATTATGTCTAATGGCTTACTTATCTATTTGATCAGATAATAATCTCCACTCTTAAATGGAAGTAACAAGTAATAATCTCCACTCTTAGAAATGCTAGGTTTAATGATGTACTAAACTTATAATTACTTATTCCTTGGTGAAGTAACTCATTTGTTTTCGATTGCTTGTCCTTGGTGAACTGACTCATTTGTTTTCGATGGCTTGGTATCTGTTGCCATAGAAAATTATGGATGGTGCCGTGCTAAAGTTTAGCACATGCAAATTTCTCCATTGTATTGTGTGGCCCCATCATTCGTTGTTAGGAACTATATGCTACAACAATTGTAGATGTACATCATTCAATATGTTTGCTATGGTGTTATGGTGAACCTACAGGTGGGGATACTAAAACGTGTACTTGAGGAAGTGGAAAAGGTGATGCAAGAATTCAGGGGCATGCTGTATAAATCAATGGAGGATCCTCATCTTGACCTTGCTGAGGTTAGTGGAACATGCCTGTAATATCTTGGAGACATCTGGAAATTACTTACTTTTGTTGTCAGTGAAAGATGGTTTAGCAAGTTTAGGTTTGAGCAATTTTGAACATAACCAGATAGAGATGGCGTAATAGAGGGCAGTTAGCAGAGTTACAGTACATTGCTTTGTCTACAATGGACTAGTTGATTGCCTAGTACTTAACTACTTGCACCATTTTAAACTGAAGTCATCTGATGATTTTGTTCTGTTTGCTTACTGATTTCCTGCTTACAATTCAGCTTGAGAACATTGTTCGTCTACTGTTGGAGTTGGAACCTGAAACAGATCCAGTGTGGCACTATCTAAATATTCAGGTTAAACTTTTCTAAAAATGTCTGCTATAACTTAAATTTTCTTATTGTTAACTGTGCTTTAAAAAAATTGACTTCTGGCTCTGTTAACTCTATACTTATGTCTTAGTATTTCCTTTCAGAATAGTAGGATCCATGGATTGTTTGAAAAATGTACTCAAGATCATGAAGCAAGAATGGAGATTTTGCAAAATAAAATTCGTGACAAAGTGCTATCTGATTCAAAGTGGAGGCAGCTGCAACAAGATTCAAATAAATCTGTGAGCATATTACTTCTTGTAGTTCAGCACATTTTATATTTTCATGCTATTTATGTGTTTCCTATGTTAATGTGGACTTTGTTCCCAATTCTTGTTTAGTTGGAAGTTGATTCCACCATCGGTGATTCTCCCCGAACTGATCAGTTGTCAACAAATGTTATGGCTGAAGAAGCTGACGGTTTAAGGTCTAGCTACATTCGTAGGCTAACTTCTGTACTTATCCAGCATGTTCCAGCTTTCTGGAGATTAGCTTTATCTGTCTTCAGTGGAAAATTTGCCAAGGTATGAACACACATGGTAATTATAGGTCTTGAGACACTAATTAGTTCTTGTAACAAATCATATTGCTTTTCTGAGCTGCTGAAACTAAACATTTCCACCCTCACGTTTGTGCAATAATAAACTGAAATTAAAGTGTATTTCTGATAATGTCAATCTGAATAATGATGTCTGCTTCAATCCTCATTTAAAAGATGAGACTAAGATATGTTGTACTGATTTATGTCTTAAAAAAGAGGGATTTTCATGGATTTGCTAATTATACATATTGTTTACAGGCAGCTACTGGGACTGTAGTTTCTGATGCTAACATGAATGCGAAGCCAGTCGCAAATAAGACTGATGAGAAAGGTGGAGAAGCAAAATACACGAACCATACTCTTGATGAAGTTGCTAGTATGGTTCGGGCTACTGTGTCAGCTTTTGACACCAAGGTACAATTAGTGCGCGTGTGGAATTTTAATGTTGAACCGTGGTACTTAGGACAGTTGATTGTATTAGTAGTTAAACATGCTTTGACATCAACAGGTTCAGAATACCTTCCGTGATTTTGAGGAATGCAACATTCTTTCTCCATACATGAGTGACACTATAAAAGAAATAGCTAAGGCCTGTCAGACCCTTGAAGGAAAGGATTCGTCTCCAACTGCTGGTATGGCCTCTTAATTAGGAGCTTATCCAAAGCCTGCAAAATTTGTCTTGTATCCTGAATGTGTTAACAATTATGCCAGTTAAAATGTTGCGCGCCCTTCATTTTGAAATGACAAAGCTTTACATTCTGCGGCTTTGTTCATGGATGCGGTCAACAACTAAGGAGATATCAAAAGATGAGACTTGGGTTACTTTATCCACCCTTGAGAGAAACAAGTCTCCATATGCAATTTCATGCATGCCATTGGAATTCCGTGAGATCACAATTTCAGCGATGGACTGGATTGATACGTAAGACTTCTTTATTTCTATATAGTATTGCACCTTTTTCCATCATGTTCAGTTTGTTATGCTGCATTATTTCAAAAAAAAAACTGTGAGTTTTTTTCACATTGTTACTTTGCAATTGACCATCATTTTTAATATTTATTTTCTAAAAGATAACTACTACTTTTTTTTTTGCACTAGAGGCATGGTTCCTTCTTGCCACTGAGTATAGTACTATAGTTATTATGGCGTCAGGAAGAAATTATTAGAATTAGATACAACATCGATTTTCTTACTCTGTTGTGTACATCTTATTGCTTTAGCTTCCATTGTTGTAACGATCAAGCATAAGCCTTCACCACTTAGATTTATTAGGATTGTGCTTTTGATGCTGTGCTTCGGGTTATTTTCTTGTCCTAGCTATGAATGAATTCCATCATCTAGTATCACAATTTGTGTCTCACTCTTTCCCCTTGCTGTGAAAAATCTGAATTTTTTTAGCATGATTGTTCAAAGTGATTCCACATCTCTAGTTTTATGTTCAATCTACTGTATTTAAAATTTTTCAACATTACAAAATAGTTGAACTTTCCATGTGCTGAATTTGTAAACCGACAAGAACTCTTGTGGCTTCACTAATATTTTTGTAATGGAACATGGTCCCTAATCTGTGTTTGTTTTGTTTCAGTATGATTCTTAATCTGATGAGTGAGACTGCGAAATCATATGACATTTCTCAACCACTTCAGGAAATTAATGAGTCTGTCAGACTTGCATTCTTAAATTCCTTTCTGGATTTTGCTGGTACGAAGTTTCTCTAAGTAGCTAGTGGAATCATCCAAATTGCATATATACTGTTAACATCATTTTCTAATCTTTATTTTTTGACAATCTTTATAAATGCTTCAGGTTACCTAGAGAGGTTTGGAGGGGAGCTAGCTCAGAACAGATCAAACAAAGAAAACAATTATGTCCAAAATGGTTACATAAATGGTACTAGAGAAACATCCACTACCGTAGATGGGGATTTGCACAAGAAGCTACTGGTTATTTTGAGTAACATTGGGTATTGCAAAGTCGAACTTTCCGATGAACTGTATACCAGATATAGACATATTTGGTCTCCAGTCAGGTAACCTGATAGCATTCATAAAATATTTGCCTGGAGCCTTGATACTGGGAAAGCCTATACTCATTAAAGAAGCTGAAATACTTCTACTCTATTCAATGAAAATTTCTGTCACAGGAATAATGATGAACGAAACTCTGACATGCGAGATCTGATGTCATCCTTCTCTGCACTTGAAGAGAAAGTCCTGGACCAGTATACTTTTGCTAAGGTATGGTACACAATTCAGAACATGATGTTGATTAACCAATAGATGCATAATTTCCCATTTAGGAAAATTGATACAACATAATATTATAACCCCAGTTGCTTCCTTTCATATAGGTGTGTGAAGGTTATTCTCTGATATATTTTACATGCTCAAATTCTCTTATATTCAAGAACTGATATAGTGTTTCTAATTCCTCAATAGTACTATAGTTCTGAAAGAACTTAATAAAGCATCCAAAACAACTTAATGAAGCTTGTGAAGTAACAAACTTATGTTTTAGTGTAGCTTCGCAGTTACTTTATTTTTTTTTCATGAGTGCAGCAGTTTTGTTGGAAGTCCTAGTTATTGTGGTAATATTGGATTTTTTTTGTCTTCCTTTGATATATTATTATCATATTATTTCATGCCTTTCACAACCATGCGTAGCAGGCAAGAATACTTGTGTCACAGGCCCATATAGCTCTTGAGGAAGTGCTAGGAAGTTCCAGTGTTCCACAGATCCTACTAATACTAGGGACAACTGTAAATCTTAAATGTTAGGAGTTTCTCTAGATCCTAGTAGTGCTAGGGATAACTGTGGATCTTAAGTGTTAAATTTTTTTGTGGATCCTACTAATGCTAGGGACAACTGTAAATCTTAAGTGTTAGGAATTTTTTGCAGATCAAAATTGATGCTGGGGTAATATTTTTCTTGTTTTTTATTTTTAGTTTTTGCTCATTATGTTATTTACCTTCCCTCTTGCTCATCCTTTTGTTGTTTGATTAGTCAAACTTGATCAGAAGTGCCGCACAGAGTTATCTTTTGGATTCTGGGATTAACTGGGGAGCAGCACCGTCAGTAAAGGTATGTAGATGTAGAGCCCCCCCCCCACCCCCCCCCCCCACCCCACCCACACACACACACACACAAAAACATTTGTGGTATGTCACTATATGTGTTTCAGGATTTCTTTTTGAAACAATCAATGGTATTTTAGAAATTAGAACTGGACTCTCCATCATGGGATGATGGGATGCAGTTCAAACTTTGTAGCATCTTGCTATTTACTGGAAGACAGTTACATCTAGAATATGTTCTGGGTTCACTCTGTTTGTACAGGCTGTAACTAATACTTGGATACAATTAATGAAAATGGATTGGCATCCTTATGCTTATTGCTGTTGACCAACGGCTTTTGTTGTCTTGTGAAACTACAGTGTTAATATCATTGCTTTCTCCTTGCAGGGCATTCGGGATGCAACTCTTGATTTACTACACATCCTTGTAGCAGTACATGCAGAGGTCTCCATCATTTTCTATTCTTATTATGGATATTTAAATTTTGTCATGACACCATTGCCTTTCCTATTAATATGCTTGAAATTGGGGTAAAGAATAAATACCTTTTATTGGATAATTTACTATCATCTTTGGGCCCACATGATCTATGCCGAACTGTTGTATTCATATATCTGCATCAGAAAAAAAACACTTTTCCTGAGTACCTAATCTGCTTAGAACAAAAATAGCTGTTTCGTTTGTAAAAGAGACTAGTCCGCTGACTGCCCCTCTGAAGTTCTGTTGCTACCTCTGTCCCTAAAACAAATAGCACAGGTTACGGCAAGTCCATATGGTACTTTTAGTACTGGATAGATTGTGCGCCTGGTAGTTAACAGGTTCCTCTCTTCTTAGAACGAGATAGCTGGAAAGGTCCAATTTTTACACTTTTCACCTTCTAATATTATGAATATTGTTCATACCGAGCAAACTGTAGCATTCTTGCAAAGTTTGTGAGATTTGTTCATTACTTAGATAAAGAAATGCTAATGTAATGTCACAGCTCCCCGGGGTGCTTGTTATTCGATGAATTTCATATCTGATTGCACTTATATCTTATGCATCAATATTTTACTCCATTCCAGAATGTATGTCATTTTGGTATTGTCCTAAGTCAAACTTCTCCAACTTTGACCAAGTTTGTAGAAAAATATATATCAACATCTACTATACCAAAGAAATGCATTAACAAGATATATTTCATGGTGGATTTAATGAAACTGTTTTGGTGTTGTAGGTGTTGGTCCATTTTTCTAGAAACTTGGTCAACATTAGAGAAGTTTGACTTAGGACAAAAAATGGCTTGCGTTTTTGATTGGAGTATCTTAGAGTGCTATTTGACTATAGTCCTGTTTGTTTCCTATTATAATCGGCTTATCAGTGGAAATAAGTGATAATCCCACAAACGCTCTGCTTATTTTCGCTTTTTTGGTAATCCGCCTCGGAGATTTGAACTGAAAATCTTCGCTTAGCTTATAATCTAAGCGTGTCTGAGAAAGGCGGAAACAAACAGGGCTAATATCATGCAACTGTTAACTTTTGCCTGATTTCAGGTATACTCTGGTGCTCGGCCTTTGTTGGAGAAGACGATGAAAATTTTGGTGGAGGGTTTGGTTGACATTTTTCTTAGCGTTTTCCATGAGAACAAGACAAAAGATATTAGACTATTAGATGCAAACGGTTTTTGTCAGCTCATGCTTGAGGTAAGTGTTTAGTTATATATGTCACAGCAGTCCTATCTACTTTAATGGTTTGGCAATTCTGCTTAGTATCCAATCTTCTGTGTTATATGCCTGCAGCTTGAGTACTTTGAGACAGTACTGCACGCATACTTTTCATCTGAGGCACAGCAGGCTCTGAAATCCTTTCAAGAGAACTTGTTGGAAAAGGCCTGTGAAAGTCTGGCAGAAGCTTTGGAGAATCCTGGGCACCAACGTCGACCAACTCGTGGTAGTGAAGATGCTGCCTCAGATGGACAAGCATCAGTTTCACCTGATGATTTGCTTGTAAGTGCCCGAAAGTATCCTGCTTCTGGATTATTAACATTGCTCGTTTGCAAATTGATAATAGATGTAAAATACATCTGTCAGGGTAGTGTGACATTAAATTTGCGGTAGCTTTCTGCTACTTCCGGAAACGTGTTGTCATTTCTTACAAAGGACCATGTATAATCGCAAAAAACATTTTCGGCTTTGCAGGCGCTTGCTCAACAGTACAGTAGTGATCTGCTGCAAGCGGAGCTGGAGAGAACCCGGTTAAATATAGCATGCTTCATGGAGTCGACTCTCCAATTATCATCTGCACCGGCAGGCTCAAAGTCTGCTGCTTATTCTTCTCACCATGCACCAGCGCCACAGCACGCCCCGGTTCAAACCTCCTCGCCCAGTTTTAGACGGCAGCAGACAGGTTCAAGTTCTCCTGTAGTCTCCAGGCGGCGACGGTGAGCTTAACGCTGGGTGTGCCATTTCCTCGTCGCCGTGGTCTCTTCCCAGTTTTTTTTTCTTTTTCTTTTTGGTATTCCCTCTCTGTCTCTCTCTCTCTCTCTCATGTTTTTTTTTTGAAATTTCTTGTAATTATCATTCTGTTGTCGTGTATTATGAATTTTGATCCATTCTTTTGGTGTTGTAAGATAAAAGGGCGGATACAGGTGCTGATGCACGGGACCATCTATAATTGTATAATCTCCAATTCTACTAGAATATTATCCCTATGATTTCCGGAGATATCACAACTCTGTTATCTGATGTTGCTGGTCTGCACCAGTCTCTTGCGGTCGTCGCCGCTTTTGTTGCAACACCGACCTGGCTGTGTATCCCAAGGTTTGCAACTGTTGTGTCAATTAGCATCAGGTGGTTCGTAATTAGTATCGCGCATTGTGATCTGAACTGTACGTTGAGGTACCGAAAGAGGAAATTATTTGATTTGATTTGATTGTTCGACACGTGTTCCTACGAGCAACTATTCCGCCCATTGATACATACTGTCATCCAACCGCTGGCCGCCACGTTCTCCAGTAGAAGCCCGTGGTGATGGGTGCCCTGCCGCCGTGCTCTCTTGTTTATACAGGATTATTCCTCCACGCCGTGCACGTTCGGCGCGGTCTGTCTCCCAGTCTTGCCTGCACATGTCGCCGTCGCCGGCACCGGCCAGATCCGAGCCCAACGTCCCTCCATACGGATTGGATTGATCTCCTTTTCTAACCGAGCTCACGTGCCGATCTGTTGATCTCTCGCTGACGACGGTCGCGGACAAGAAGAGCTGCGCAAGTGTGTGGTAGGCCAACGCAACGCAACGCTCAGCTGCAGCCCGCAGCTCCTGACCTCGCTGCTGCTGTGCCTGCTCGTGCCGGGCCACAACGTTATCCTCGCGGGTGTGGCCAGAGCTGTGCAGCACAGAGGCCGGCCACTTCCCACCCACCCACCCACGTATTAGCGCCTCCTCCCTCCCGCGCGCGCGTGCGGGAGCTGCTGCGACCAGGACCAGCAGGAGAGCATGGAGCCGAGGCCGCCCTGCCACCGCCTTCGCCGCGCCCTCTAGCCAGCCAGCCGGCCGGCCGGCCGACCCAGCCCTGTCGGTTCCCCGCCATGGCAGCCACCGTCCTCGTCCCGCCGGCGCACTGCCACCGCGCCACGGCGGCGGCGGCGACGAGCGCCGCCATCTCGCATTGTGCCCTCCCTCCCGCGCGCCGGCGCCGGGGATCGCGCGCCGTGAGGGCGGCGGCGGCTCCCGAGCAGAGCCAGAGCGGCGTGTCCCTCGCGGGAGCCTCCGGCTCCGGGCACGGGAGCGCGGGCGACGACGCCAAGGCCGCGCTGCGCCGAGCCCTGGAAGGCGCGGACAGAGGGATATTCGGGATGACGTCCGTCCGGCGGTCGGAGGTCCACCGCCTGGTGGAGCTGCTCGAGGCCCGAAACCCCACGCCGGAGCCCACCGCCGAGCTGCGGGAGAAGGTATGAGCTGCAGATCATAGCATTTGAACTCTCGGGTGCTGATCGCGTCTTGCGTGGGGTTGTGTTTGGGTGGTGCGAAGGTGGACGGGTGCTGGAAGCTCATCTACAGCACCATCTCCATCCTGGGGAAGAAGAGGACCAAGCTGGGGCTCAGGGATTTCATCAGCCTAGGGGACTTCCTCCAGATAATTGACGTCAAAGAGGTCAGTCAAGGCTACCTGCAGTGGAATCGTCGTGCTGACGGCTCTGTAATTATGTGTAGCATCCGTGACGTGCTACTCTGTTCGGACCATCCTGATTGGCTGTGGGTTGCCATTTGATCAGCTCAACTTTTATACTCCACCCCTTTTAAAATATGTGACATCTTCGTAGTATATTAAAAAGCGGAGGGAGTGCCTTGATTGGGTAGCTTTTTTAATATTTAAATATAGTAGCATAGATCCTGCACACTGTGACACTGCATTGCATATCCGAGCATTTGGAATAGATAGTAACGTTCCAACATCCAAATAATTGTATCTTAACCGGGAGTTACCTAGACTATGCAAATTGCATTTGGGTTATTCATGGAGGTTCTAATTGCAAACCAAGTAAGTTTTGATTTTTGCCATCGCTTGAAATAAATGGAGATTTAGCGTCACTTCTCTACACCCAAAAGGAAAAGGCGGTGAATGTGATCAAATTCAGCGCGAGAGCATTTAAGATATTGTCGGGGAAGCTCACCGTCGAAGCTTCGTACAGTGTCACTAGTAAAACGGTAAGTCTTCTTTCTGCTGTTGATTATCCTGATTTTTGTTAGAAATTATTGTAGTATCACTGTCTTGCTGCTGATCCTGATTGCTACAAGCCTGAAACTTCCTCACAACTTGTAGCTTCTTGTTTCAGAGAGTGGATATCAAACTTGAGAGTTCAACTATCACCCCAGAACAGGTAAAAATTCATACTGGTCTCCTCTTTATTTCCAGAGAATGAATCCCATGGAATTTCCAATGCGTCTAGATTGATTCTCACATTTGGATGTGCAGCTAATGAATATATTTCAGAAGAACTACGACATGCTCCTGGCCATATTCAACCCAGAGGGTTGGCTAGAGATAACGTATCCTTTTTTACAAAAAAAAAAATTGTTGTCGATCAGCATAGTAACTTCATCTTTGTTTAATCCACTTCTAATTGTTCAATCAGTCAGTCAATCGATCAGTGATCAAGATAATTTCCAGTAGCAAGTGGCAGAGGTAACAAATTTCCATATGTTGTCTTCCTCAAATTTTGAATAGATATGTCGACGAAACCTTGCGGATCGGAAGAGACGACAAGGAAAACATCTTTGTTCTAGAGAGAGCAGATCCATCAGAGGTTTAACAAACCAGCGACGCTTATTCGTAACTTTCTTACAAGGAGCATGGCACTTCCTAGAAGATTATTGCCTGCATATCCTACGGCTGCACACACACACACACACACACTGACACACACATGGTTCTTGCCGAATTTTGATGAGAATAGAACAGCATATCCGTGCTCTGAAAAGGATTTGTGCAAGCTGGGCATCTTCTATGTTCCTTCACATAGAGACTCGCGAAATGGTCAACCTTATAGGAGGCAGAGACAGTACAGCTGCTGGATAAATTGTTTCCTCTTCTTTGTCAATCTTACACCCGTGTCCAAGTATTCTTCCTTGTAACATCGCAGAAAAAAAAAATTAGAACCATTCTTCCTTGCAAGACACAATCCAATGAGTGCACAGCTCGAAAAAACACATATTAATCAAGTACGTTTTTTGATACCATTGTCGTTCATGTCCTCTTTGAAGTGAGCTCTGGTCAGAGACCCCTAGAACTTGATGTTTCTTGTTGTTCCTGCCTTGCTACATTTGCATAAAGAATGGCAAATCCAATCTCCTGAGCCAGAAGCCCAGAGAACAGGTGGATGCGAAATGAAGCACCAGCAAGGAGGCTGCACAAAAACAGAGAGCTGCCTGATCTGGTGACAGAAATTGCAAGACCGGGGCCACGTACAGAGTGACGCGCCGGGACGTCCAGCGGCGCAGCACTGACGTCGCCAGGCCCGTCACCTATGTATCACCGATACGCGATACGGGTACGGCGATACGTGAGTTTAAAAAACGACATAGTGGTAGAATAGAGAGAGTATCGAAGTATCGGATACGCAAATATTGGATACGGGTACGGCTGGGTTAGTGAAGTATCGGTGATTCATAGCCCGTCACCGGCCGTCACCCATCGGTTCCCGCGACATGCCGTGGCGCGCCAAGGCGGCAGCACCGATGAGAAACTAAAAAACCAGCGAAGCATGGGCATGGCGCCTAACGCCGCAGCTGGGAATGGGATCTCGCTCCTACGACTATATTTAGACTAGAGCACGCGCATGCGATCCGTCTGCTGATTGCTCGGGTCGTGCTGTTGATTGAACGAAGGCAGGAAGCACCAGTGTGCTCCAGCTCCAGCCGGCCGGCCGGCCGGCCGGCCCGCGGGCGCCCGCGGCATGGGGAGCGGCGGCGGGGTGGTGGGCGGCACGAAGCCGGCGGTGGCGATGGTGGCGGTGGAGTTCGTCTTCTCGGCGCTGCAGATCTTCATCAAGCTCGCGCTGGACGACGGCATGGACGTGCGCGTCCTCGTCGCGTACCGCCTCATGTTCGCCTCCGCCTTCCTCTGCCCGCTCGCCTTCCTCGTCGAGAGGTGAACAAACACACATGCATCGGATGCATGTTTGTAGCCCTGTTGGTAGTACTGGCGACAGTTTTGCTGCAACTGATTTGCGTTTCTCACTTTGTTCGATTTCTTCAAGTATTTACACATTTTTCCTGCTAGAGAAAAGCTAGACAAACATTTGATCATGCCTTTATTTTTCACTTCCACTACGACTTCGTTTCTATTTTTACTATAATAAATTAATAATATCTCCTAAAGCTCTTGTGCTTCAATTCCTGCAGGAAGAAACGGCCACCACAGCGCTAATACTTTTTGGGTAAGCGCTGTGTCATCAGTAAGCTAAGTATTAGCAAGAAAGCTGGGGATGGCTCGTCATGCTCCTATCTCTATCTTGTTGCCACACCTGCAGAATTGCCATAAACCAGAACTTGCTAGTGCTTGCCATGAAGCTGACCAACTCAACGACCATCGTCACCGCTCTCAGCAACCTCACGCCCCAGTCCCCCTTCATCGTTGCCATCCTGACCAGGTCACTGAACTGCCACTATACTATATATTCAGACATCTTTATTTCTTCCAACTTCACGCAGCGATCTCACCGCCATGGTTGCATTCGACAGGCAGGAGATGGTGAAGCTCGGCAAGGCCAGCGGGCGGGCGAAGCTGGCGGGCACGCTGGTCGGCCTCAGCGGCGCGATGGTGGTCACCTTCTACGGGGGGCCCGAGCTCGGGTTCACGCACCGGCTCGCGCGCGCGGTCGGGCTCCGGCGGCGCGGCGGCGACGTCGGCCGCCGCCCGCGCCGCGGGCTCGTTCCTCGCCGTCGCCAGCTGCTTCAGCTACGCCGTCTGGCTCTCCATCCAGGCCCGGGTCGGGGAGGCCTTCCCGTGCCACTACTCCATCGCCGCGCTGGTGTGCCTCGCCGGCGCCGCCCAGTCCGCGCTGCTCGCGCTCTGCTTCCACCGGGACGCGGCGCACTGGCGCCTCGGCCTCGGCGTCAGGCTCTACTCGTCGGCCTACGCGGTGAGCAAGCGCCGCCGCATCGGCGACGAACCAGAGATCGATCTGCGATTGCTGCCGTGTTCATGAATCGTAGTGACGATCTGATGCAGCAAGTGCCCGTGTTCTTGGTCTGCAGGGGATCGTGGCGTCCAGGTTCGCGTTCCCGCTGATGTCGTGGTGCCTGCGGGAGCGGGGCCCCCTGTACGTGGCCATGTTCGGCCCGCTTATCATCGTCTTCGTCGCGGTGCTCAGCTCCGTCTTCCTCGACGAGACCCTGCACCTCGGGATGTACGTGGCGCCTGCCCTTGCTCTCGCACTCACCCCGGCCATGCGGATCGGTCTCGTTCTTTTTTTTTCACGGGCGATGTGGTGTGTGGCTGCCATTTTTGCAGCGCGCTGGGCGCCGTCCTGATCGTGGCCGGCCCGGGCTGTACATGGTGCTCTGGGGCAAAGCCAGAGAAGCGCAGGAGAAAGCTGCGGGTGTTCTGCCCCAGGATGAAGAACAGGGCGAGGAATCTGCTGCCCAAGATGATGCTGCCAACGCCGAAACAAAATGACGAGACTTGATTGCGGCCGACCTACTGTAACTGTGCACACACACTGCTTAAAACCAATCTGCCGACGGCACAGCAAGTGGCTGATTACTCCGATACTGGAATTGGTTCTGCACCATGTTCTTGCTGAAAGAGAGAATATCCCAGAAAAGCTGGTAGCCAGGTATCACCAACTACGGGCCTCAAAAATTTGGAAGAAGTGTTTGAAATCTTAAAAGTTATTTGAAACGGATTTCAAAAAAATTAGTGTCTGCCAGTAAAGCTGGCACGATTGGTTACTAATCCATATTTTGACAAAAATGTCCGGAATCTCATATTTTTATTTGTACTTTTTTAATTACACAATGTAATTTAGATACTCACAACGCACGCGCACTCAACACTATGAGCGCACATACACAAATCCTACCCCTATATATGAGCATCTTCAAAGACTGAGTTGACAACGGTCACTCCGGTTCAATCTGTAAAATATTTTATGCTTCAAGGTCAAAATTGCCGGATGTCTTATTTATTTGCTACTGGAGATGAACAATTTTGTTTTTCCACAAACATGTGCTAGCATGAATTTTCCAGATAAAACTTATTTCGAATAACAATATGCTTTCTCCATTTTTAGATATATGATTATATGACGTTATGGACAAGCTAATTGGGTTTTTACGAATCAAATATCTTTTCCTATATAAATTAATTAGCTTTAAATAAACATCATTATGATGTTTAAGATCGGTGGGAGTACATTGATTAGAACATATATAACAATTTCACTTGTGGTTTCTATAAAATGTATATAAATTTTTTTGAAGCGAGGCTGCTTTACCCATTTCCTTTACCAGAATGGAAAAATCATTAAATCAATTAAATATATACAAATAATAAGAATCACTAGCATTGATCTTATCTTGTCAATCTGCGTGATTGATCAATTGATGTGATCAACGATAAGAGTCTGATCAACATGCATGTTAATGGTAAAAGAGGAGTGTGATGTTGCATGGCACTGACGCACCCAATTTTTTTCGCTTGTGGGCAACTAAAAACATTCAAAATGATGAATGCTCTTCTTTTATGAACAGGCCCATGTTAATGAGTTCACCGTGCAAAGTGTTAATAAGATCAAGGACAGCAAATAGTCATTCATAGTGATCAGTTATCACCCAACTTTGTCCAATAAAAGTTACTAGATTGGTGATGTTTGATTACGCACGATATATTTGGATAAAATAATAAAGGTTTTACAAGATACTAGCTATTACATCGCCCTCAATGACACAGGATCGTGAAATAAGGGTTACTCTCAATAAACAGAAAACACCTTGGAACAATCCATATTTGTAATAATGGTACAAGTATAATAATAAGACATAGTTTGGAAGTATCACTATCACAGAAGTATGCCGTTGGAACAAAAAAGAAAGAAAGAAGAAGAGGTATGCTGCCACCATCTTCAATGTCGCCTCGCCAAGATACTATACCACTAGAACATTCTATTAGTTTGTTTGATACTTTCCCTGGTTGGCTGGTTACAACTTACAAATAAGTAACAACTATGAATGTTTCCCATAAAAAAAACTATGAATGTTTTACTGTTAAAAAAATATCTGGTTCACTAAATACTAAGTTATCGCCACTTCTGTCATTAATATTAGTAAGATGGCCCGCGCAAATAGCGCGAGTATCTAGTTTTCATCTATGCTAATTTTTAGACTTCTTTTTACTTCAAGTTAAATTTATTCAAGAAAATTTGTTTTGTAGTTTTATTGTCATTGTTTTTCCTAAATCGCTAAGGTCAAGATATCATCTTTTTATCATCATATTTCATGGCACAAAATGTGAACATGATAAAGGGAATGTGTTATTGCTCATGCGTCATGCTCTGTCATATATGGACCTCCACCACCCGATATTTTTTTGTTGCCATGCTCACACATTAAATGCCAACCTTACCAAACTTAGGACAGTGCATAGAGAGTTTGGAAGTGGCATGGCAACTTTTGAAACAGAAAGGGCAAGAACAGGTGTATCCATAGAGAGTTTGGAATTAGCATCCTCAAATCCTCCTCTTTTTGCAAAATTTATCGAACTGTCATCTCATCAATACATCATCACTATCATCTCTTAATCTGCATATCAGCCACAAAATAAAGTAACCTTAAATTTATCAACATGCATATAATTTTGCTAGTGACACCATCAATAATAAATCACTGGAGTGCCGCCTGTCACTGCTGCAGCCAATGTTTTTAAAGCGGTAAGGAGAGGCGAAGCCATACCAGTAGACAAAACAACATGATAGAGCAGTAGGATTAAGAAAAAAAAAAGAAAAGACAAGAGAGAAAAGAAAGAAGCAGGAATAATAAATGGGCCGGCCCAGATCTTCAGGCAGTCCATTTGGCCCATCTCCCTCTTCTGGCACATTAAAACTTAGCCCTTTCCTACTCTCCTACCACATGCGCCACCGCCCTCTCTCTCTCTCACGCGCGCGACCTGTAGGAAGGTGGATGGAGCTGGCAGCTAGCGTCCAGCCGATTTGGCGGCCGGAGTTCTTCAAGAGCTTCAATCCAGTGGCACACGGCGGGAATCCTCGGTTGGAGCTGCGGTGGCAGCTATGGCAGGAGCAGCGGCGGCTATCCTCTCTCTCTCTTTCCCCCCTCCCGGTCTTACCTCTCCCCCTCCCGCTATTTCTCCCGGCGCTATAGGCGGAAGGTGTGATTCTTCCCGCGCCAGCGCTGATTCGCCAAGGCGCGGACACCATAGGCGCGGATGTTTGAGCAACGGAGACACCCCAGAAATTTTTTCCGCTTGAACGCCAAGGCGACGCCTTAAAAACCTTGGCTGCAGCACCTCCCCTTGAAGTAAACTTCCTCCATCGCTTCTACTTATCTTCCGTGGTCAACTAAAACGTGTTCCATTTCTACTTTCTCCCTCTCTCATAGCTTTGCAAGAGAACCAATCCGTGGGAGCTATCACTGGCTATTCTGCTTAGTCTTAAATCACCATGTGGCCGCTCTAATCAAGTTTTCAAGTTACCAGATCGATCTTGTTATCATTCGATTAATAGAGCTATCCTTACAGCATTGAGCAGCTCCGTGCTCAAATCATGTTGTTCTCATTCTCCATACAAATCAGGTTCCTTCTGCCGGTGGCAGAGCTAGGAAAAATATATAGCTGAGCTGAAATATAAGCGAGAGACTAAATCAAAAGTAAAAGTTTTCACCCCGCATTCACATTATGCAATCGCACTATCTAGAAGTTTTCAGTCAAAAATGAAATCAAATAATTAATAATACTATTTGGTTTATTCCTCTTGTTGCATGCCAAACACCGATCTTGCGACCTTCTGCTGGCCCCTCGCCATTGGCCGAGTCCTCCTGCTACTGACTACCCCTGCTCCATCTCTAGCGGCTTGCCGGAGCCCGGCGGCCACGAAAGTGCCAACGTCAGGTCGCTTGTGTTCCTCCTTTCCATGAATCAAGCTGCTGCCATGCCACGCGCACGTCACACCTATAAACCTATTTAGCTGCTCCTATTCAGCCGATTCGGCTGCCGATGATCTAGCTCCGCGCGCTCGAGACCGCTGTCGCTAGCCCGCGTGCTAGAACCTGCGCTGGGAGAATTGATTGTTCGCGGCAGTTGGATCTTTTACGCATTGACTGCTGTTGGATAGGTTGGGTAACATGAGGAGGCACAACAGCTTCTTCTTGCGCTCATCTTTTATCGCTAATTACCATGGTGGCCAATGATCAAGTCGAATTAAAATCTTATTACGGTTCTATTAGCTATTTCCATATATAAAACAATAGAGTTGTACTTGTATATGTAACATCCCGTAATTTTACGGAATGTTATAGTCTTCAAAAATACGAAATTTTAAAAACTTTTTGCGTGGAAGTGTTAGTAGCTAGTAACACTCAAGGGATAATGCTATTCTTTCCCAAATTCTTAAGAATTTAAACTATAACTCTAACATAAGGACCTAAATGTTAGAGTGCTATATTTGAACTTTGGAGTTTATTTGGCTCAACTTGTTTCAATTTGGTTTGAATGGTTTTTGTTTGAATTGAGTGGGTTTTAATTTGAATCAGCCATTCAAATTAAAAACAAAAGCTAACATAACCCTCTAACTAAACCAGGCCGAAACCCACCTAGCCCGGCCGGCCCGACCAACCTTTCCTCCCCGTCCAGCCCAAAACCGGCCGTCGCGGACCGGTTGCGCGCGCCCTCGCGCGAACGCGCCCGCGAGGCCCAGCCAGCCTGCTTCGCCCGGCGCAGTCTGCGCCGAGCCTTTAGCCTTAACCTGTGTCGCCCGTCCGCCACCTTGGGCCGCTGACAGGCGGACCCCGCCTGTCAGCTTTACCTTTCTCCTCCCGCAGCCGCGCCTCGCCCCTGCTTTCGCCGCGACACTCAGCGACAACGCGCGGAGTGCGTCTCCCGCCGGCCACCTGCCCTGCTGACGCCCGCGTCTGCCCCCGCGGTCGGCCATGATTCCCGCCGCTCTCTCGCGACCCGCCTGCGCCCGGGAAAACCCTAGCCGCGGAGCCCTTGATGCCGCCACATATGCTCGGCGACCATCACATCGTTGCCGTCCTTTTTCGGTGTCCGGGCCCGAAACCCTAGCACCCCTCCTATAAAACCCCCACGGCCCCGACGCCTAAACCCTAGCCACCTAGGGGTTTCTCCCTTCGCCGCCGCCACCGCCAAGAGAGAGGAAAATAGAGGAGGGAAGAAGGAAGGAGGAGGTGACACCGTCGCCGCCGGAGCTTCCCCACGCCGGCGACCCGTACCTCGACATCGCCATAGCCGCGCTGCACGGCACTGCCTCGGCCCGCCTGCACCGAATCACCATCGCTCCGAGCCCTTCGTCCACGAGCCCGCCAAGTGAGCGCCGCCGTTCCGCCTCGCCTACCCTTCCCTTGTGCCGGCGATGCCTTGGCCGTCGCTGAGCCGACCCTAGACAGCCCTAGGGAGCCTTTTCCCCTTGTGTGTGCACGCCTGCAGGAGCCGCCGAGCCGCGCCGCCGTTCACCTCACAAACCGCCGCTCCCCTGTCCTAGCGCCGCCGTGCCTAGCGCACGGCCACGCCGCGGCTCGGGTAAACCCGATGCCTGCGCGCGTACGCACAACCACGGCCAGACCACCAGGGCGAGACCCTTGCTCGCCTTGGATGGGTCCTCGCCGATTCGCCCTGCTGGCGTGCCATGACGCCGCCGCGGAGGCCACCGGTCTTGCCCCGCTCCGCTGCCACGGGCCCGCCATGGCCTTGCCTGGTGTCCACCGCGTGTGCGTGCGTACATGGGAGCCCGGGGCCAGGCTTTTGCTCGCCTCGGTGCTGCAAACCACCACCATCGCCTGGCCGCGCCGCCGCCTCGCCAGCGTGCGTGCGCTCGGAGCTGACCCAGACCGTCGTTGGCCCTTCCTAGACTCCGCGCGTGCATGCCAACGCCCAAGGATGGGCCTTTGCGCGCTAGCACGCCGGAGTCGAGCCGCCGTCGCCGTGGAACGTCTCCGCCGCCTCGCCGTTGCGCCATGGTGACCGCGCCCGCGCCGCGACGTCGCGTTCGCGGCGTGACCTGGGCGCGCACCCTGTGCACTGGCAGCTTACACACACACACGCACACACGCGCTGGAGTTCGCACCGGATCAAGATGGAGCCGCACGAGATCCAGGAGTCGCCGACATGTGGGATCGAGCTGTCAGCCGCAGCGGGATGAGAAGAAAAAGAAAAAGAGGAGAGGAGAATGGGCCGAGTTCGGCCCAGAAGGCCCAATAGGAAGAGGAGCCCATGAAGACTTTCGGCCCAACGACGCATGTTTTCCTTTTCTTTTTCTTTTTCACGGCACTGACACGCGGGTCCCACCTGTCGGTGAGACCCGCCGGCTGACAAGTGGGCCCCCAGCGACCGTTGACCGGGTCAGCGTTGACCTAGTCAATGCTGACGTTAGCACAGCCGGCCCCCCGGATGATGTCATGCTGACGTCAGCATGCCACGTGGCACGCCCAGAGGCTGCCATGTGTCACTGATTTTTTCCTTTATGTTTTTCGATAATCTTTTATTATTTTCAGAAATGCTTTTAGGCATAGAAAATTGATAATAAATAAACCGTAGCTCCGAAAATTATGAAATCTGTCGTGGTGTGCAAACCCACAGCCGGGTGGCGTAGTGCACCCGCCTAAACCTAGAGGGTGAGTACTCGGGGGTTAGCTTGGATTAGCCCAATCTCGGTGGAAGAACGCGATGAACATAGCAGGTTTAGAGTGGTTCGGGCCGCCGGAGCGTAATACCCTACGTCCACTGTGTGTTGTATTGCTTGTGCTCTCAAGAGGTTGAGAGCAGGGTTGTTCGGCGTGAAACCGAGCTTGTGTTGTGAGAGTCTTGGCGTGTCTGTGTGAACCTGTGTTCTAGCAGGCGTGCTCTTTCTTTTATATGTCCAAGGGGAGCACGTACACTGAGCGGGGCCCCGACAAGTGGGCCCGGCGATGTATTATAAACTACATTTTGGCCTTCAATGCCTCAGATCTGGAGATCTTGTCGTCAGCTTTCGTGCGTAGCTTCTGACCAGGGATGGTCTTGAGCTGTCCTGTCGGAGTAGAGTCTAGCCTCTACAGCCGCGCGTCGAGGTCATGATGAAGCGCCGAACTACCGACTCAGTCCACTGTAGCAGCGTGCACTATTGCTCCAGTCAGTAGCTGGTCATCATGACTCGTCGCCCATGCGCGCGGCGCTGAGTCTTTAATGCTTGCCTTGGTAACTGACGAGCCGCCTCGGTAACTGGCGATCCATAGTGTGGATTGACAAAAGCTGTCCCGTGCCCAGCGGCAGCAGAGCACGCCTCAACCACTCGCACTTAATACGGGTGGGTGAGGGAGCTTCCAGCAGAAGGCTTGCGCCCGCGCCTGCGTCTGCATGACACGTGGCGGCTCCGGACCCCTCTCGGCTCAGCTAGCTGAGCTGAGAGCTCACGGGGGTCCGGATAGGCACGTGGAGGTCCCGGACCCATCTGCGGGAGTCCGGATGGCACGTGGAGGTCCTGGACCCACCTGCGGGGGTCCGGGTCCGCGGCCACAGGTACTGAGCATTTCCACCTCTGGGACACGTGGTGACATCGGACCCGTCCCCGAGCGGGAAGCAGGTCCAGGACCGTTGGTCCGGTGAGATGGAGTCTGACCCAGGGGTCCGGCTGCTCAGCTCCTTAGGGCGTAGTTATGGGTAACTACGCGAGTCTTGGCATAGTAGGAGTGGGTACCCCAGTTGCAGGGTACCGACAGAGGCCCCCGGGCCCGCCTCGGGAGAGGCAACGAACCCGCAGGTGGGGCCACTACTGTTCGCAACTTGGCTGCTTCTGGCGCCCAGCGGTGCGCGCCGCAAGGGTCTTATCCTGCGTCGTCCATCCTTTGGGTCACTTGCTGTATCATCACGTTTGGACCTGCACATGACTCAAGGTAGATGCTTAGTAGCGTGCCCACGGGTCCCAAATCATGTTGGCTGTGATTCTTTGAGATAGATAGCTAGGCTCAGTGAACGGAGCTCAAGGGGCTGACCTTTAGGTTAAGAGAAAGTCCGGACCTCTAGGTTCCCAGTCCTAGGTACTACGACACTCATTCACAGGAGGTGGTGCATGCAGGCTTAGGGTACGGAACCAGGCTAAGCGGCTACACAGCTCCGGACCTCCTCGGAGAATGAGTGCGCTTCCCTGAACCTGCAGGTTCCCAGGGGTCCGAACCCCTCTCTTCCATGAGGGGTCTCGAGCTAAGTCACTAGCTAGACAACTCAATTCGGACCACAATCACCGCACAAGAGTAAGAAGCCACGTGGGGGTTAGCGCAAACAGAATGCGTAGATTGAAATTGGAATGTAACATCCTTAGAGGCGAACTGAGAATAAACTTTTTCTTTATAACTAGATGTACATGAGATGTGCGATGTAAGCCAGAACACAGGTTTATGAGGCCGGAGCTGTCCGGACCTCCGGGCCCCCAGTCTTAGGTACTACGATACTCGCCCTAGGGAGGTAGAGCATGCAGGCTTAGGGTACGGAACCAGGCTAAGCGGCTACATGGCTCCGGACCTCCCCGGAGGGTGAGTACACTTCCCTGAACCTGGTTCGCAAAGGTCCGGACCCCTCCAACGGGGAGGCTCACCGGACTGGACCACACGGAAGTACTACCTAGTTACAAAGGAAAATGTTTTATTCCCTGCTGGGCCTCTAAGGGTAGGACTTACAGAGATGTAGAGTCGGGGGTGTGACCGGAGTCGGATTAACGTCGGAGAGAGAGCCACCAGAGTCGGCTTAGTGCGACCGGAGTGGGCTTTCCGCCAGAGCGGGCTTGGTGCGACCGGAGTCGGCATTCCGCCGGAGCGGGCTTCCTCTCATGAGTGAGGTATGATGCGAGCTGGGATTTGTCGCTCCGCCGCTCGCAACTTGTGAGGGGGCCCTTGACGGGCGCCCTGACTCTCGCCGACGTGCAGCGCGTGCCGCTGCCGACGGTGGCTGCTCCACGGGCACGGTTGCCCCTGCCGCAGGAAGGCGAGAGGCACGTGGCGCGGATAACGCCACACCCTCCTTCATCTCCACGTCATCGTTGTGGTGGGAGTGCTCAACCATCCGAACCATGGAGATGAGCAAGAGATGAACTAAAAATATCTAAAGTGCCCCTACCTGGCGCGCCAAATATCGTGGTGTAAAAACCCATAGCCGGGTGGCGTAGTGCACCCGCCTAAACCCAGAGGGTGAGTACTCGGGGGTTAGCTTGGATTAGCCCAATCTCGGTGGAAGAACACGATGAACACAGCAGGTTTAGAGTGGTTCGGGCCGCCGGAGCGTAATACCCTATGTCCACTGTGTGTTGTATTGCTTGTGCTCTTAAGAGGTTGAGAGCAGGGTTGTTCGGCGTGAAACCGAGCTTGTGTTGTGAGATTCTTGGCGTGTCTGTGTGAACCTGTGTTCTAGCGTGCATGCTCTCTCTTTTATATGTCCAAGGGGAGCACGTACACTGAGCGGGCCCCGACAGGTGGGCCCGGCGATGTATTATAAACTACATTTTGGCCATCAATGCCTCAGATCCAGAGATCTTGTCATCGGCTTTCGTGTGTAGCTTCTGACCAGGGATGGTCTTGAGCTGTCCTGTCGGAGTAGAGTCTAGCCTCTGCAGCCGCGCGTCGATGTCATGATGAAGCGCCGAACTACTAACTCAGTCCACTGTAGCAGCGTGCACTATTGCTCCAGTCAGTAGCTGGTCATAATGACTCGTCGCCCAAACGCGCGGCGCTGAGTCTTTAATGCTTGCCTTGGTAACTAACGAGCCGCCTCGGTAACTGGAGATCCACAGTGTGGACTGACAAAAGCTGCCCCGTGCCCAGCGGCAGCAGAGCACGCCTCAACCACTCGCACTTAATGCGGGTGGGTGAGGGAGCTTCCAACAGAAGGCTTGCGCCCGCGCCCGCGTCTGCGTGACACGTGGCGGCTCCGGACTGAGCCGAGAGCTCATGGGGGTCCGGATAGGCACGTGGAGGTCCCGGACCCATCTGCGGGAGTCCGGATGGCACGTGGAGATCCCTGACCCACCTGCGGGGGTCCGGGTCCGCGGCCACATGTACTGAGCATTTCCACCTCTGGGACACGTGGTGACACCGGACCCTTCCCCGAACGGGAAGCGGGTCCGGGACCGTTGGTCCGGTTAGATGGAGTTGGACCTCAGGGGTCCGGTTGCTCAGCTCCTTAGGGTGTAGTTACGGGTAACTACGCGAGTCTTGGCACAGTAGGAGTGGGTACCCCAGTTGCAGGGTACCGACAAAACATGTTTCATAATTATTCTAAATTCATGACCTACGAGTTAGACTAGGAGTTGCTGTGATTTGGATCTTCTTTTGGAGAGTTTTTGTGCATCTTTGCACTTGGACCCTTATAATTTCCCGTAATTACGAATAGGACCTTACGCCGAGGAGCAAACCGGAGGCTATGACTACCCCAACTTCCAGGAGCACTACGAGGAGACCCCAGGTTCAGGCCCATCCATGTTTTGAATACCTATTAGGCATTGCTTGCTAGACACGCTACGCCCCCAAATTGAGTGTTGAGATGAGCTTGCATAGCCATTTACTACCGTATTCCTTGTTTCCCATGTTATCATTGTTGTTACGTGCTTTTGCTACTATGTGTATGAGATTGGGGTATGGGAATATATATATATATATATATATATATATATATATATATATATATATATATATATGATATAGTCCTTGCTTTGCTGGAAGGTGCCTCCACATATATAGGAGTTGGGGATAGGTTACAGCGGGGCGAGCGGACCCTTTCTCCGACCTTAGGGTCGGGAGCTGGGGGGTTGTGTGTTGGGCACGACCCTGTGAGCACCTGTGATGGGTGACGAGCACCTGTGGCGGGTGCAAGGCTGTTCCCGTGGGAACATGAGTTGAGGAGTTGAGGTGGCGATACCTGTAATGGGTGCCGATCGCGAACTGTGTTTACGGAACGCAAACTGTGGACGAAGACGCTCGCCTTTGCTGGGTTAAGGACTTGACTTTGTGGCCCTAGTGACGGAACTATGTCAAACGTGCACACCACTTATCCTTTATGAGGGGGGACCCAGCCCGAGCTAGCTATGCGCGGCACCGTTACTGCAGGAGGATAGTGTTTCAGTGTCAGGGGGAGAGAGCAGGACCCTATCGCCCCTCGATCGCAGGATCCATGGAGATTCCATTCTAGATAGCTTCACAGCCCCGGGCGACCTACTGCGGGAGGACGCGCCCCAGACCGGGAGTAGGATGGTACCGTAGCTGTTAGTTTCGTTGACTGGTGCCTCGGAGATAGTCGGAGTTGCTTGCCGGTTGGATTCGGGGCGAGTGGGTACAGGTGTACAACCCCTGCAGGGTGAAAACTATACGTATAGCCGCGTACTCGGTCATGTACAACTCTCGATCTGGCCCCACGAATGTAGTTAGATCCACATATACTTTTCTACCTCCCTCTTGTCCACTTTCCTGCTCGGATAGCAGCTGAGGTGCGGGGAGAAGGAGTTCCCGCACCGAACTTGGGTAGTTGTTGTAGCGGAAGTTAGTTGACCAGGAGTCCGGGTGCCGGAGCTGCCCGCGTCTAAAGGAGAATGAATGACTTGTTATAAATGCTTGCATAGGAAACCATAGCTTTTCCTTGGCATTGTTTTTACCTTAATGCATCCACATATTGCTTCATGCGGATGGTGATGTGGACCTATCCCATCCTTGGGGATAGATTGGGTAGATGCAGGGTATGACTCGGAGTACGATAACAACGACGACGGGTGGTACGATTGAAGGCGTGCTACACTCAACGATGCCTGTGGAGAAGAAGATTCATGGCGGAGGACCAGCATGAAGTCTTAGTTACCGTTACGCTTTCTGTTTGCACCTCATTTAGCCCATCGGGCTTGTACTCGGTGATTATTACTGTTATCCCGAATGCTGTAATAAGTTAAACTCATGAATGTTCTGTAATCGCTGGTATGACTGTGATTACTGCCTGAAATGGGTTCTGTATGTGATAACGACTGATCCAGTGACTATCACGACGATACAGGGAGTCGGGTTGCTCTTTCGGGAACCCGGTTCGTTTCAGTATACATCTAATATAACAAAGCAGTATTAGAGAACTCTTTGGGATAGTCTAGATCGTCAGATCTTCATAAAATACAACGGTGCAAATTTTTCTCTTTTATAGATTAACGTGGGAATTTCTATACTCTCTCGGCGAACGTGGTGACTTCTTTTAACACTATTATATTAAGATAATAGATTTACTTTAGGGACACCACTCGCTTATAATCATTTGTTAGGTAGATTTGGGAGAAATTTGAACAGTCCAAGTTACGAATTGTGGTAAAACAGTCACCGAGTAAATCAAAATCCGCAATTTTCCCAACGAATCCCCACTGTCGAAAATTTCAATTTATTTTTCCTGCTGATGACGCATGCATATCAGACGCAGCGCCTAAGAAAACAACGACATTTTCTTGGTCTGCTGGAGCAAGTGCCGGCCTTCTTCAACGCACACAAGCAGGGGGAAAGAGCCTCTCTCCGGCCTCATGGCTCGAAAGCCATGCTCTCAGCCTCGTTCTTGAGGGACTCGTACATGAACGAGGACAGGTATCTCTCGCCGAAGCTCGCGAAGATTGCCTGCAGCCACCAACGAAGAACAAGTTAGATTTAATTGGCAATGTGGTAGCGGCTGACCACCGTCATATTGTCGCATTGCGTGACAGAATCGAGGACAGGTCATGTCTCTTAGGAGTTATGACGCCGGCAGGGGGCTTACGACGATGAGCTTGCCCCTGTTCTCGGCCCTCCTGGCGACCCGGACGGCGGCGGCGGCGGTGGCGCCCGACGATATCCCGACCTGGAAGAAGTGGGCAGGGGGTCGCCCGTCATCAGATGCAGAACTTGGAGCAGAGCTGATCGATCGATGGGGTAGGTAGCTCACCAGTAGCCCTTCGTTCAGGGCGATCTGCTTCGCCATGCCGGCGGCTTCCTCGTTGGAGACCTGAAAGACCTCGTCGAGGAGGCCGACGTCGAGCACGCCGGGAACGAAGCCGGCGCCGAGGCCCTGAATCTTGTGCGGACCTGAGCTCGGAGAAACAGCGCAGCATCAATCAGCGTACGTGCTCAAGTCAGGACTCAGGAGTCACGGAAGAAGCTACGGCGGCGTCTCACCGGGTTTCCCTCCGGACAGCACCGCGCTCTCCGCTGGCTCCACGCCACAGATCTTCAAGATGCAATCAAATCAAATGGAACCACTGAATTCATCTCTGAATATTCACATTAACAATTCTAGACTGTCAGATTAATTGTAGGTCACCTTGATGGCAGGGTTCTTCTCCTTGAGGTACCTCCCGGCGCCGGTGATGGTGCCGCCGGTTCCGATCCCGGCGACGAGGACGTCCACCTCGCCCGCCGTGGCGGCCCAGATCTCCGGCCCGGTGGTCTCGTAGTGGACCCTGGGGTTCGCCGGGTTGGCGAACTGCTGGAGGACGTAGGAGCCGGGCGTCCGCGCCGCGATCTCCTCGGCCTTGCGCACCACGCCGTCCATGGTCAGCCGCGGGTCGGTGAGCACCACCTCCGCGCCGAAGGCCCGGAGCACGGCCCGCCGCTCCGTGCTCACCGACGACGGCATCGCGACGATCAGCTTGTACCCCTTGGCCGCCGCCATGAACGCCAGCCCGATGCCCGTGTTCCCGCCCGTCGGCTCGATCAGGACGCTCTGCAGATCGATGCGCATTGGTTGTCAGCTCCGTCGAGGAAGCATGCTTTCGACGACGAAGTTGCAATGGCTCGTCGTTGATCTCCCTAGCTCACCTTTCCAGGGGTGATCAGGCCTTTCTCCTCCGCATCGGCGATCATGCTGTAACCAATCCTGAGAAGCATCACAGCTCACCGGAGGTCAGAGATGTTAATTAAGATTGTGTTCCGAATGAACTTAGCACTGGATTCTTGAATCCTGATCATGTATGTACCTGTCCTTGACGCTGGAGCAGGGCGCCATGATCTCAAGCTTGGCAGCTATACGCGCCTCGCACCCAGCGACCACCTTGTTCAGGTACACCAGCGGGGTCTTACCAATCAACTGCCGTTGCAGCAAAACAAAAATTTCAGACTAGGCTAATTCATCATCATCAAGAAAAGGCTCACATGTTTTGTTTGCAGATCAGTTGGTTCACGCACTTCGGTGACATCTTTCGCGATCTTTGTACTCTGATCTTTCGTGTTCTTTGAACCCTGATCGTCGACAGTCTCAAAGGTCGGACTCCATGCCCCCATCGCTTGCTACTTCACCGTCTGAACTCTGCACAAAGAAGACAGGCCCTGATGGTGCCCGAAGCTCTTGGTAAGGAAATGGTACGCAGCATGCAGCTCTTTATAGTATTGGGTGTGTTTAGATCCACGAAATTTTGGGAGAAAATGTCACATCGGACACTGTAGCACACTGTAGCACTTTTCGTTTGTTTGTGTTCAATATTGTCCTACCATGACCTAACTAGGCTCAAAAGATTCGTCTCGCAACGTACATCAAAACTATGCAATTAGTTTTTTATTTATCTACATTTAATACTCCATGCATGGGTCATTTGCTATATTTAATGTTTCGATGTGATGGAAAGTTTGGAAATTTTATGGGAACTGAACACAGCCATTGTGGCTCCAGCAATGCGTATGGTATATCTTGTTGGTGGATGGTGCAAAGATGCAGAGAGAGATGCCTTTGTGCTTTGCCTGGCCATTTGTGTTCTAACTTGTTCTTGCTCAATCTTTGATTAAGTGCTTCGGTGAAGTTGTCCTAGGACGCCGTCGATCTCTGCCGATAGCTACAAAAGTTGCTGATGCTTACAAGGTTCCTGGTGACAAGGCACAGCCTTTTTGTGGCATAACCATGATGAGAGCCTTGAGAACCGACTATTGGCAGTTGCAGAGCAATGCAAGTAAACTTTGCTGCAAGTTGTAGTGAAGACAATGTAGACTCACGTCACTCAGTACTTCAGGGGGACGCATGCAGACGCATCGTGTACGGCATGGGCGACGACAATATTTATCTTGTTATTTTTGAATGATTGGGCTGCAACTAATAGTTTTAGGTGAAAGAGATAAATAGATTGTTTTTGAAAGGTAATTGAGTTGGAGTTCTTTTTTTCCCCTCTTTTCTGAGGTATATTCTAACTTACAATCGCATGTCTGAAATAATATGCTAAATTGAGTAGGAAGTGAATCAAGAGAAACTCCTAACATCTTAGTTCATTTTAGAGAACCACCTCGCATAATCGCTCCTTGCAAAGTTCGTTTAGCAGAGCTCCTCTGAAATCACCATGAAAGTTACTCCGCGAGTCCTGCTAAACAGGCCTCACCGCGTTCTGTTCAGTCGAAGACGTTTCTTCCAATATCGGCCAGGATTCAAATTTGAGGTACCTCATTTTCTCCACTTCCATACGAATACCAATGCAAGACTGGCTTGACAATGGTGGATTTTTTTTATTATTACTGCAGTTTATTTTATGGGATTCATGGCATTAGTAGAAGTACAATATTATTACAAAGGATCAGTTCATGTTGCTAATGCAGCAGGTGAAGACGAAATACAGTAGAAGTCTCCGCTGACTTAACCGCTGACTTAAGTCAGCGGGACTCGGGCCACTGACGTGTGGGCTCCACGTGAGCGTGGCCCACACGTCAGCCACAGTGTCCCGCTGACTTAAAGTCAGCGGATCCGGTTCCAGAACTGGTGGGCTCTGTATCGCATTAAGGTAGAGGGAGTGCTGCTCATCGACGCATGTCATGAACTCAGAAATTAGCAAGCATGGTGATCTTGTTTACAGATGAGAATTACTAGATGGCATTCTAGGAATCTTAAAGCAGGTTACAGAGAGAAAGCACTAGCGATTACAGAGGCAAAACCACTATCAGTCTACCACCACAGAGCCCTGAAAGACAGCATCATCATGAGAAGAGGAACGGCGAGCTGCACCGCCCTGACCTGGAGTCGCAGGGCGCCCATCCCCACGTCGACCTACAATGGAGGAAAAGAAGTCAGAGCAAGGCGCAGGAAAGCAAAAAAGCTCTGTAGATGCAAAGCAATGGGAAAGCAAAGCTTGCAAAGATGGGAGAAAAGATCGAGGAAAGGTAGAAACTAAAATAACCGGAAGCCGTAAATGTTTAAGAAATTACAGTTTTCCTGGAGATCAGAGTGTTCTCCTAGAGAACAGAGTAGCAAGAAAGAAAAAGGATGGATGGGATGCAATGCAATGCAATGCTACAAAGAGCAGGGAAAATGGCGAGCAGTCAGCTACCCGGCGTTGGTGCCCAGGGGTGGGCATGGGCAGGACGGTGGCGGAGTCGGTGACGCCGGCGGGGAGCGGCACGGCGGGGCTGCTGCTGATGAAGTTGGCGCTGGCCGCCCCGGCCGGCGCCTGCGCGGCCGCGCTGCGTTCGCCCGATGAGGGCGCGCCCCGCGGGCTACGCCGCTCGGACGGCAGCCTCGGCGTGCCGTCCTCGTCGCCGCCGTCCGAGCCGGGCACCGGAGCCGGCGCCGGCGCCGCCGAGGGCGAGGGGCCGCCCACGCCAAGCGGCGCCGGGCGCGGCGCGAGGTCCGGGACGACCACGGCCACGGGCACCTTCTCCTCGCGCTCGCGGCCGCCGCGGGGCTGCTGGAACGCTGCTCGACGTTACTACAAGAAAGCTCGCGGAAACGAAGAGTGCCGCGACGGCAGGCGGTGCGATGGAACTTACCGCGCCGCTGCGCACGCCGCCGAGGAAGAACGCGCGCGACGGCTGCGGCCGCGTGAGGAGCGAGCAGAGCGCCACCAGCGCGACAAGGAGCGCGCGCTGCCGCTGCCGCTGGCGCGGCGCCTCGCCGCCCGGCCGCGAGCCTCCCGCCATTGCTCCGCCCGCGCCTGCGCTGCTCGTGCCGCGCGACGACGCCTCCCGGCGGCCTGCGCTCGCGGGTGCGTCGAGCAATGCCGCGGCCGCGCAGCGCACTACGAAGGGAGGGCAGGGCGTGCTTCCGGCGCTATTTGGTGGTGGACTGGTGGTGTTCGTTCGAGACCGTTGGTCGAGCCCGTGAGCCCGTGACCTTCCAGCCCTCCACCGTTGGCTTGGCTGCGGCTTCGAGTGGGGCGCGCTGCCGCAGCGCAGTGCCTGTGCTTCTTCCCGTGCCCGGTCGCAGCGTAAAAAGAGGCCGCGCCGCAGTGGCGGCCAGTGCTGCTGGTGGGTGCCCACGAAAGGCTGCGACAAAGCGGGCGCCTTTCGCCACTTTCTCGGGCCGGGCGCCGGCGGCGAGGAATCGCCGTTCGTTCCCCAAAGCCGGATGGGTTTACTGCTAGCCTAGTACCATGCATTCGTCCTAGCAGCACTCCATTAGCAGCTGATTACCCGCACTAATCTGCGTGTCAATCGGGAGTAGCAGTTCCACTAATCTTTGCGACTTTTCGCGAGCATGGTGGAGACGTGGCGTTGGTGTCCTAGAGTCAGTGGCGTTTGGGCGTGCCCCCCGGATGGCCGTGTCGGGGTGCCCCTCCCTCTGGCCTCTGGGCGCGGAGGCCGGAGCGAGACTTCGCGGGACTCGGGGTGCCTTTTCGGGGCCGATAATTGTTGCATCAATGGGCGGCCGCACCGGGGCGCGTGCGCTCCGCAGCCCGGGCGCCGTGGGAAGTCAAAAGCATGGCGAGCAGCAAGCAAACCAGCCTCGCTCGAGAAATGACGGTGCGGTCACACAACTCCATTTCCGCTGACTGGAGTTGCTCCTCCGCGCATTCTTGGGTTGCTGCTTCTTTTACCTAGCAGTTTGGTACTACTTGGGAGAAGATGTGATCATTGGATTGCAACAACGCGCGAACTGTGTTACAACGTACACGATCAAAACAGGCCATTGTTGGCAACCACTCAATCCAGCACCACGAACAGGAACAGCCCAGGCACCGATAGATTGATCCAATACAGTCCGAGAAGAATCACGGAGAGTTCAGAGTAAGGCAGCGAAGCGAGGGATCGGAGAAGGATCATAGTAGAAGTAGAAGATAATCCAGTGAAGGAAGACGGGAAGAGAGTTCAAGAGGAGGGAGAGATTCAGCACACATAAGTTCGTATCCTCAATCCATGTTCTCTTTCTGCTGTATTGGTTTCTTTTTTTTTTCAAAGTCTCGTTCTAGGTACAGGCTATGGTATCTGAACTCACACTACACACCACATACACTCCTTATCTAGCTAGAAACTAACCTACACAGGCCTACTGAGTGCAAAGTGATAGTCAGTCATCCCATTGCTCTCCTTTTCGTAGTGCTTGGCTCCATCACTTAAGCATCTTCGAAGGTTAAGTCAGTAAATCATCGAGATTGATGAAGTCATTAGATCAGTCTCAGTGCTAAAGTCATAAGAGTGTCATGATATTGAAGACTATGACACATCAGCAAAATTACTGATTTGGCAGCAGAGTTAAGAGGAGAGAGAGATGACCTGGGTCATCATTATGACCCTCTCGTGGCACGGTTGCCAAAGTCATGACACGGGGATAACACTCTCACTGAGACTAAGGCCATGTTTGGTTTCCATAAGTCACGTGACTTATAAGTCAGGTGACGTAAAACTAGTGACTTATAAGACATGTCTGTTTGGTCGCAGGTGACTCATAAGTCATGTCTCTCCTACCCGCATCCTCCCCATCCCCCCTCTCTCCTCCCTTCTCTCTCCCCAATCACTAGGCCGGCGGAGGTGCCCGGCGAGCGCGGCGGGGCAGAGGTCCGCGGCCCGGCCTCCACCTGTGCCTCCTCGCCGCGCCCCTCCACCGGCGCCCGGCCTCCCCCTCCTCGTGGTGCCCCTCCAACGGCGGCCGGCCTCCGCCTCCACCCCGCAGTGGCTGGCGAAGGGGCGGCACCCGGAGCAGCTTGAGGCGTCGACGCTGGAGAAGAAGCATTCGGGCCCGGGGGCCACGCCGCCGACCGGCGCGGCACCGCACGCGCGTGCGGTACATGGTGCGCTTGCGTGCGTGTCGTCGAGGAGGAGCCTGGCGGCGCCGCGGCGGCGGCGGTCCTCCGCGAGCTCGGCGGTGACCTCCGTCTCCATGGCGAGGCCCGTGCGGCCGGCGCCCCCGCGACGTGGCGGAGGTGCCCGGGGCGAGGCGGCGGACCCGCGGGACGGCGGCGCCGGGCTCATGGAGCGGCGGTGCTGGACGGCGAAGACAGGGTTGGGTGTGGGCCCCACGTGAAAAAGGTTTGAGCTCCTCGTGGAGAAGGGAGACTTACAAGTTTTAAGTTGGGGTGGAGCTGCTTATTGCTTATAAGTTGGGGTGATTTATAAGCTAGGGATGTTTGGCAAAATAAGTCATTTTTTTGCATTTTTTGACTTATAAGTTGGTGACTTATTTGGAACCAAACAGTGCCTAATCTTTATTGAGTTCTAGCACATTTGATCACATAACCATTGCACTATTTAATTGTCGGTGTCCGGACCTCGCGGTCTAGCACCAACTAGTAAATGTGCTGCGTATTCCTGTCCCCAGATGGTTGATGCAAGAGGAATACAATGACACCGGGTTTATCCTGGTTCCGGTCAAGGAGGCCGTACATCCAGCAGAAAGGGAGGCACTGTATTACTTGCACCGGAGTGCTTGTTGTAGGGGGTACAAGCTTGAGCGAGACAGGGAGAGGAGCTCCCAAGTCTCTGGATGTGCTAGGGGTGATTGAGGCGAGTGCCAATATCGGGTAGAGTGAGAGTGTGTGTTCTCGTGGTTGTTCCGTGTGTCCCATGCATGTCCTCCTCCTCCTTTTATAGATCAAGGAGGAGGAAGTTACACGTGTAGGAGGTCTACGGGGTCATCTTTCTCCCCCCAATCCGGGGAAGAACAGTTGGCAACTCCTGTCGTAGAGCATGACGTCCGGTGTGGTCATCGTCCTTGCGAATCCTTGCACCCATACCCGGAGCGCGTACTTATCCCGTGGCGCCAGCCGATGGCGTGGTGCTAGCTGTAGAAGTGAGCAGAGCCCTACGTCGGATGAGGTGGGGCGTCGAGGATGTTGAAGACTCCGGTCTTTCCTCGGTCAAAGGCCGTACTGTGTCCGAGGGTCGCTGCCCACGCCTACCGAGGGTCCTGCAGAGGGGAAAAGTACACAAGGTGGGCGGCACAGTGGCGGACGGTGACAGGCAAGTCCGCACTGTGCGCCGCAGACCTGCCCCGCGCCGGGAATAGCGGCACAGTGGCGGGTGCAGGTTGAGGAGACGCCGGTCTCGTCCGCTATGTGGCATGGTGGCCGATGCCAGCTGACGCCGCCCGACACCGTCTGACACCCACCCTACATCGCGGAGTGGTTGGCGAGTAAATGCGCCCCGTCCTGTTGGTTGGTTGGGACACCTCCTCAGTCTGCTGAGGGGGGCTCAAGCGAGGTGGAGTTTCCCCCGTGCCGAGGGTCCGCGAAGGGCTCGGCTGAGGGAGCCTCGAGCGAGACGGAGATCGCCTGCACGTCGAGGGGCCTCGGCAGGGAGCCCTCGAGCGAGGCGGAGATTGCTCCGTGGCTGATGAGGCCTTGGATGGGCCGTACCGTGGCGTTGGTCCGTGGGCCAAGTGCGTACTCGAGATTCTCGTGCCCGAAGAGAATTCGGGACATATGCTGGGCTATGTTTTGAATCGTTTTTTGGGTGGGAGGAGTTTTAGTCCCTGGTTAGGGTACCCCAAATCATGGTACTCGACAGTAGCCCCAGAGCCTCGGGTTGAGTCGGAGACTCAGTCAGAGGGTTATACTGACATGGTCGGCTTTTGACGCGATTGGTCATTGCGGCCCTCTCCGCTAGGCGCGCTCGGGCGCGCCCGGCCGGCGCAGCCCCCGAGTTTGCTCACGGTGTGACGACTCACGCAGGGGAGTCAGTGCGCCTTGCGAAAAAAGCATTCGGGGGGCTCATGCCGCTTCTTGTCTTATTCTTGGTGATGGGACTCGACAGCGTGCCAGGTGGACCAGCACCATCATGGCGCTTGCTGGTTTGCGGCCGGCACTAGCGCTGCGCTGTTTGTCGCGCAGGGTCTCAGCTTTGCCCCATCTGGTCGCCTTGTGGCGCATCGTTCGAGGGCAGTTGGCCAGCGCCAGTGCTGTGCTGCCCAGCGTCCGGGGGCTCAGCTTTGCCCTGCTCGGTCATGTCTCGGCACGGTAACCGAGAGCATCTTTCGTTCGTGGGGCGTCGCGCTGTCACGGGTGATCCAAACCTTGCCCTTGCGACAGGCTAAGGCTTGGCACCTGTTGTGGCTATAAATAGGGGTCCTTGGACTCCCTTTCCTCTCCAACTTTCCCGGCTCTTACTTCTAACCTTCCTTCAACTTGTAATGTTTCCTCCCCTCGTGCGAGGCCGACCCCCCGGACTGGGTGGTTCAATGTCCTTTAGTTTGAGGCTAGAAGAATGCTTGCGAGCGGTGGGCAAATGCTGGAGAGGGCGTACTTACCATCCCTCGGCTTTAGTAGAATCAGCAGAAGAACATCGGGCCCGTGGAGGGTCGACTTCTGTGATGTCCCCCCAACCTGTAGGGATGGCAAGGCATCTCGAGCGGGGGGGGGGGGGGGCGATGCAAGGTTCCATGGCCGCTCCGCGCACCGTCCCCGTCGGCGACAAGGTTGCTCTCGGGGAGACGACGTTGAGGGTCCTGTCTGCCAGCTTGACCCCCCGCAAAGTCTTTGGTGGAGGAGAAGCCAGAAGAAAGCTTGCGAGAAGGGCAACCCTTTGGACCCGTGCGGTCTGGAGATTGCTCCTCGTGCTTTTCTCGTAGCCCGGCCGAAATGTCGGCCAAGGACTTGGTGTCCTTTATAGGCGGCCGCTCCTCCCCAAGACAGAAAAGATTGCCACGTAGGTGGCAATGCGTTTGTACCTTTGGACGGCTTCGAGCCGGTAACCCTTTGTAATCTTTGCTTGCAAGAGTAATGAAGTCTTTACTTCTTTGGCGCGGTTTGCTTTTTGCTTGTTTACATGGGGTTTTGTCCCTCGAGTTTGTGAAGTTCTTTCCATGGGGGCACGTCAGCGCACCCGCGGGTGTAGCCCCCGAGGCCTTGGAGGAGTGGGAACACTCGTCCAAGGGTTATGAGCATCGTTTTTGTACGGTTGACTAGGTAGCAGGGCTTCTCAGCGTTCGTTTCAGCCGGCCTCGGCATTATTTCAGCCGGCATCGGCATTCAGCTGGAAATGCGACCCATACCCCTTTTGGACCAATTCAAATGGCTCACTGAGCGTGCAAAGGGGAATGTCTGACACGTAGGACTTCACCGCCGGGCGGCAGCCGACTCAATCGAGGGTGTGGCTCTTGCCGAAATGTGAGAGGAGCCCCCGAGCCCTAGCCCACATGAGGGCGATCAAGTGGGACCCTCGTCCTGTTAGTACGACCCTCGGTCAACCTTTCTGCAAGGTGGAAGGGTGAAACAAACCATGCTACCCTTGCCCGGGCCGCGAGTCATGGATGCTTTGGTGAGCTGTTAGCAGGTGGTTCGAGCGAACATCCGTGCCCCATTCGATGAGGGTCGGCTCATGGTCCGGAGACACATTCCATAAAGCGCTAGCAGAGGTTCGCTAGGCAGGGCTCGGACCCGTTCGATTGGGTCCGAGGGCTCGATGCTCTCCCTCGATGGGATCCCTCACACTAGCCACCTCTGTCCGGCCTCGAACACAACATTGGCCATCTCGAACTCCGCGTTCGAGGCTTAGGCTTTGTATGAGCATGCCCGGGTTGCCCCTGACTCTGTTGATCTGGGGCGGCTGTTTCGAACCCTCGACCGGTCAGCCATCAAACCCCTGATCCGTAGGGCTCGGAATAGCTGTTCCTTTTGTAGTAAGGAATCCCTGGGAGGAGAATATTCCGTCACAGTTTTCGGCGTGGCGTGCAGTGCCGTGGAGTAATGCGCATCGTGGCCCGATGCGTGCAGGCTGGGTCGCCTTTTGAGGCGTCCCCCTTGGGCAGACAGAACGGCACGGGCGGCTGCAGGGTGATGGGACGCCATCAACAGTGTGCCAGCTCCGCTTCGGGAGCCATCCCACTGCAATTACTGAGCCCGCTCGTGTGCTCCCGCGATCGTGGGGCCCAGCTGGCAGCGTCAGCAGTATCTACCGCATTGAATGCGGTGCATTCGGAACTGCCGCGGTGAATCCGCACCCCTGCCATGGTTAAATAGGGAGGTACGGGCGGGCCAGTTCGGCTTACCTTTGCCGTTGCCTTCTTTCTTCTTTCGCCGTTCTTCGCTCGAGCAAACAGACGAGAGAGAGAGAGAGAGAGAGAGAGAGAGCAAGCGCACCTTCTTCCCATTCGAGCCCCTCCTTCCCCGTTCCTCTCCACCGTCGTCATGGTGAAGCTAGTGAGGATGGAAGACCCAGTGCCCTGGGGCCGGTCCACCGCCGACGTGCCATACTTGGAGACCCTGGTCGCCGCCGGACTCCTGCCGGCGATCACTGATCCCGCGCGCCCGGAGTGGATTGCGCCGGGATCAGATGTGGAGCCGAGGCCCCCGAGCGGCTACGTCGTCAGTTTGGCACGGCTCCACGAGCGGGGCTTCGGCGTTCCCGCCGGCCGCTTCGTCCAGGTGCTCTGCCACCACTACAGGGTGGAGTTGCATCACTTCGCCCCCAATGCCATTTCTCAGGCGGCGGTCTTCGTCGCCGTCTGCGAGGGCTACCTGGGGGTCCAGGCACACTGGGACATGTGGAGGCATCTGTTTCGGGGTGAACTCTACACCGAGTCCATCTCGCTGGAGGTGCGCAGGCCCGTTCGTGCCGGAGGCCTTACACTCCATCTGCGGGGGTCGAGGAAAGACCTCTACATCCCCTGCACGATGACGTCAAACAATCGTGAGTGGGACCAAAGGTGGTTCTACCTGCGGAATGACGGCGATCGGCTCCCGGCGTACACCGGGAGGGTGCTGACAGAGAAGCTGGACGCTTGGGGGTACGGGGTGTGGTCCCTCAAGCGCCAGGCGAGGCTCAAGGTGTACACTGACGCGCTCCAGTGCCTGGTGGGCAAGGGGCTGACCGCGGCCATCGTCATTGCCAACTTCCACCGGCGGAGGGTGCTTCCCCTCATGGAGAGGAAGCTTCCTCTTTTCCAGATGACTATGGACTATTGGAGGGTCTCGATGCGCCCCAACGCGGGGTACATCAACGTGGTAAATCTCGTTCCCAGCCCTCGGTGAAGGCATTATTTTTCCTTTCCTAATCCGAGCCCTGTTTGCAGGGAGGGCGTGGCCAGGGGTACATCTCGGACCCTCCGCTCCCAGAAGTCCAGGCCACAAACCGCGAGTTCGCGGAGAGGAAGTAGGAGCGGAAGGACGTGGAGAAGCGGCGCCAAGAGAGGAAAAGGAAGGATCGGGAGGCGACAGAGAAAGTGAATCGGGCGCGGGAGATGCAAGGCCAGCCGCCTGTCCAACCGCCCAACTCCACGCCCGAGCTGGAGTCCTCTGCCTCGGCGGAGGTCGAGGTTGACTACTCGGCGCTGCCCGACCCCAATGCGGAAGGGGTCGAGGGCCAGTCGCTGGGCCAGCGGGGAGTTGGCTCCGAGCCCCCGGCGCAGGCTGAGGGCGGGGATACGCGTGCGCCGTCGCCGGAGGAGGGGTCACCCGCGCGGCTGAACGTGGGGACCCTCGAATGGGTACCACCGCCGAGGCACTAGACTGGCCCTGGCGCAGCGCCCGGTGATCGCTCGTTGGGAGCCGGTGGGTTGGCGCGGGCCCCGAAGAGCGGCTCGAAGAAACGCAAGTTGGAGGCCTCCTCGGGGTAAGTTTTCTTCCATTCATTTTTTCGATCCAGCCTACCACCTTTGCTTTCGTTGGCTTGATTCCTCCCTTGCTTGACTCTGCATGCATGTCCCCACTGCTCAGGTTCCTTCGCTGGCGCCCACCAAAGCCCTCAAGACGGGGAGGTCCGCGACGCTGGGCACGGCGTCGCAGCCCCCGAGCGGGGGGCCTCGGTCGGCGGAGGAGATCGCCGAGGAGCTCTGGGCGGCGATTGCCCGGGGGCTGCATCGGCCCCCTTGCAATTGGGCGTGAGTGACACCGGTCGGCATGGTGCAGAGGACGCCATCCGGCCGGGCACCTAGGGGAAACCGGCTGAGCTGCCGAGGGAGAGACCGGCCAAGGTGGCGAGGAGGATGCCGCCCGGCCGGGCACCGGTGGATAGGAAAGGACCGATGGGGCTGCGCCAGAGCAGCCCGTTGGTCAGGTGGAGAGAACAGGCCCCGCCCCGGAGCCCATGGAGGCCAGGGACGAGGGAGCCACGGTGGTGGAGTCGGTGGTGCCGGCAACGGAGCCGGTAGTGGAGATGCCGCCGGAGGTGATGGTGTTGGGGCGATCCGGGGACTCGGAGCAGGTTGTCCCGAGCACCGCCCTTGGCGCTGTCGACGTTGCCCCTTCTTTCGAGGGTGGCCTTGATGCCGGGCAGGGGCCCCCCGCGGGAGTCGAGTGGGCGATGGTCCGGCACGGGGGGGGGGGGGGGGTTTGGTCGCGACGTGCAGGAGGGGGAGTAGGTCAGGAAGGCACAGTACGAGGTTGGTTCCCAAATCCAGGACGCCCTCGACCGCGCCTTACAGCTTCATAAGACGACGGATTTCCAAATTAGCAGTGTAAGTGCCCTTCCTCGGGACTCGTCTGTTTCTGATCTTATTTATGTATCTTCCGCTTACACCCTTCACCCGCAGCTACTGAGGCAAATCTCGCGCGACAAGAGCGCTGAGCTGGCCCAGCAATACTCCAAGGTGCAGTGGCTCGAGCAGTGGAATGCCAATCTAATTGCGCAACTGGGCGAGGCCAACACCTTGGTGTCCAACTTGGGGGCGGAAGATCATGAGTAGCAGGAGGAGTTGACCCGAGCCATCGAGGAGCGCGACGCCCAGAGGGCCGCGGTGGAGCAGAAGGCCCAAGAGGTCGAGCCGCTCAACGCTGCACTGCGGCAGAAGGATGAGGCTCTCGAGGCGAGGGCGGCTCAGTGTGAGCAGCTGGAGAAGACTCTCGAAGCGCAGGCCGTCTCCCTTACGGAGAAGGTGGCCCTCGCCGAGGGGCAGAGAGAAGCCATTCTGCGCGCGGAGACTGCCCTCCAGGCCGCGCAGGCGGAGATAGACCAAGGGAGGAAGCGCATCGAGGGTACGTACGAAGACTTAGTTCAGTTTACTTGGCTTTGTTGAGGCTCATCTTTTGTTTGTGTTCAGAGCTGCGGAAGGGGGTGGCGGACGAGACCGCGGCGAAGGAGGCCCTCCAGGCTGCGTACACGTCCGTGCAGAGGGACTACAACGACTTGGAGGAGGAGCATGACGAGGAGGGAGGCAGTTCATAGATGTCCTGGGCCACGGGGCCAAAATAGGTTAGCTAGGATTTTGTCCAGATTTTGTCTTCTGTGTAAGGAACAAAAGGCATAATCTTAAACAATATGGCCGTTTGAGGCATTCGTGTGTATCCGAATGCTGTTTTTTCCTACTTATTTCTTCGCACTCTTGCGTGCTCGCGTGTGACTTAAATAAACTTCTGCAAGGATTGTCGCGTTCGTAAACTACTTAGGCGCAGGCAAGTGAGAGGGATGTCGTATCCCGGAGGCATAGGCGGTCCCACGGCTCGGCCGATCCCGTGCCAGAGTTGTTTACGCCTTGCGTCCATTTTTCTAAGTGTTCGAGGGACTTAGGAGCGAATTTTTTTATTAAAAACGTGACACTTTTGGGGATGTTTTGGGGGTTCCCCCCGTTATAGCCCCCGAGGGAGGCTCGGCTTTGCCGAGGGCGAAGCCGAGGCTCACTCAGTGTTGTTCGCGCGTCCGAGCCCCCGAGAGTTCGAACGACTCTTGAGAAAATTGAAAGTAAAGCATACTTCTTTATTGTCCAGGGAAATTTAAGATACGAGTACAAAGTATGTACAAATGACTTGGAATTTCAAGGATAGAAGCGACGTAGCTGCTGGATGTTCCAAGCGTTGGTGAACATTTCGCCCTTTTCGTTAGCTAGCTTGTAGGTGCCAGGCTTTAGAACTTCCGCGATGATGTACGGGCCTTCTCATGGCGGCGTGAGCTTCTGGCGCCCTCGGCTGTTTTGTCGCAATCTCAACACGAGGTCTCCCTTGTTGAGGTCTCGACGTCAAACCCTCTGTGCCTGGTATTGTCGCAGAGTCTGCTGGTAGCGCGCCGAGTGTAGAAGCGCCACGTCTCGAGCCTCGTCCACCTGGTCCAGCGAGTCCTCTCGGGCCTGCTGGTTTTGGTGCTCTAGGTAGGCTTTGAGCCTCGGGGACCCATATTCCAAATCGGTGGGGAGGATGGCCTCGGCGCGATAGACCAGGAAAAATGGGCTAAACCCCGTGGCTCGACTCGAGGTTGTTCTTAGGCTCCATATGACCGAGGGTAGCTCCGTGAGCCATCTCCGGCCAAATTTGTTCAGCTTATTGAAGATTCTTGGCTTAAGGCCTTGTAGGATCATGCCATTGGCACTTTCTACTTGGCCATTTGTTTGTGGGTGTGCCACAGCCGACCAATCCACGTGTATGTGAAAGTTGTCACAGAACCTCAAGAACTTCTTGCCTATGAACTGAGTGCTGTTATCCGTAATGATCGAATTGGGGACTCCGAACCTGTAGACTATGTCGTTGAAAAACTGCACGGCTTGTTCGGATTTGATCTTGGCGATGGGTCGAGCCTCAATCCACTTGGAGAATTTGTCGATCGCCACCAGCAAGTGGGTGTAGCCCCTGGGTGCTCTCTGCAGTGGTCCGACGAGGTCCAGTCCCCACACCGCGAAAGACCATGTGATGGGGATGGTCTGCAAAGCATGAGCCGGGAGGTGTTGTCGGGCGTAGAACTGGCAGCCTTCACACGTTCGCACGATCTCTGTGGCGTCAGCGACAGCCATGGGCCAGTAGAAACCCTGCCTAAATGCATTACCCATGAGAGTGCGTGGCGCCGCATGGTGGCCACATACTCCCGCATGGATGTCTCAAAGCAGCTCCCTACCCTCGGGGATGGGGATGCATCATTGCAAGACCCCCGAGGGGCTGTGCCTGTATAGCTCCCCATCGATAACGATGAAAGACTTGGCCCACCTGGCGACGCGTCACCCCTAAGCACGATCCGAGGGCAGCACCCCTCGATCGATCCAGTCGAGGTAATGGTCGCGCCAGTCTTGCGAAAGCGGGGCCTCGTCAATCTGCATGGCCTCAACTTCGTCCGCCGAGGGGGTCTCGGTCTCCATGGGCTCGGCCTCGTCCGCCGAGGGGTTCACGTCGGAGGGCTCGGCAGTCGAGGGGCACGGCTCCTCTGTGTCCTTGAACTCGACGGAAGGTTTGGCGATGTCGCGAGCGAAGACGTTCGGGGGAATGGTGGTTCGTCCCGACGCGATCTTAGCTAGCTCGTCCGCATTCTCATTGTAATTGCGCGGAACGTGGTTGAGTTCTAGGCCGTCGAACTTGTCTTTGAGGTGGCGCACTGCATTGCAGTATGCCTCCATCTTAGAGTCGTGACAGTTAGATTCCTTCATCACTTGGTCAATAACTAGTTGAGAATCTTCGCATAAGTCAAGGTGCTTGACGCCAAGTTCGATGGCGACGCGGAGGCCACCGAGGAGTGCCTCGTACTCCGCCATGTTGTTGGATGCCGGGAAGTGTAATTGAATCACGTAACGCATGTGCACTCCGAGGGGCGAGATGAAAAGGAGGCCAGCGCCTGCACCGGTTTTCATCACTGACCCATCAAAGTACATGGTCCAGCATTCCGCTTGGATTTGCGGTGGTGGCAGTTGAGTGTCGGTCCACTCGGCAACGAAGTCAGCCAAAATTTGGGATTTAATCACTTTGCGAGGTGCATAGGTGAGAGTTTCTCCCATGAGTTCCACTGACCACTTGGCAATCCTACCCTCGGCTTTCCTATTGTGGACTATCTCTCCCAAGGGAAAAGATGAGACCACGGTGATGGGATGGGCCTCAAAGTAGTGGCGCAGCTTGCGCTGAGCCAAGACTATTGCATATAACAGCTTTTGGATCTGTGGATACCGTATCTTAGTTTTGAACAGCACTTCGCTAATGTAGTACACTGGCCATTGGACAGGCAGAGCATGACCCTCCTCTGGCCTTTCCACAACGATCACCACGCTTACCACTTGGGTCGTCGCAGCTATGTATAGGTAGAGGGGCTCGCCGTCTATCAGCGGTGTCAGAATAGGGGCATGAGTGAGCGACGCCTTTAGCCTATCGAGGGCCTCTTGAGCCTCGGGGGTCCACGTGAAACGCTTGGTCTTCCTTAGGAGTCGGTACAGAGGCAAGCCTTTCTCTCCGAGACATGAGATGAAGTGGCTTAGTGCTGCCAGGCAGCCCATGACCCTCTGCACCCCCTTCAAGTCTCGGATTGGTCCCATCCGTCTGATGGCCTCGACTTTTTTAGGGTTGGGTTCGATGCCTCGCTGGGAGACGACGAAACCCAAAAGCATTCCTCGAGGCACCCCGAAAACACAATTTTCTGGGTTGAGTTTTACCCCCTTGGCCCTTAGGCAATCGAACGTGATCCTGAGATCAGCGATCAGGTCGTCCGCCTTCCTGGATTTTACAATGATGTCGTCGTCATATGCTTCTACGTTCCACCCGATATGGTCTACGAACACGTGGAGCATACATCGCTGGTATGTAGCTCCGGCGTTTCTGAGGCCAAAGGGCATCGTGACATAGCAGTACATGCCGAAGGGTGTGATGAAAGAAGTCGTGAGCTAGTCGGACTCTTTCATCTTGATTTGGTGGTAACCAGAGTAGGCATCAAGAAAGGATAAAAGTTCACACACCACAGTTGAATCAACAATATGATCAATACATGGCAAAAGAAATGGAACTTTCGGACATGCTTTATTTAAACTAGTGTAGTCTACGTACATCCTCCAACTTCCATTCTTTTTCTTCACTAATACAGGATTAGCTAGCCAATTGGGATGGAACACCTCCTTGATGAATCCGGCCACCAGAAGTTTCTGCACCTCCTCGCCGATCGCCCGGTGCTTGAGCTCGTCGAAGCGTCGCAGGCGCTGCTTCACCGGCTTGGAGTTAGGTCGGATGTCAAGGGAGTGCTCGGCGACCTCCCTCGGTATGCCAGGCATGTCCGAATCCACACGAAGATATTTGCGTTGGCGCGGAGAAAGTCGATGAGCACCACTTCCTATTTACTATCGAGGGTGGCGCTGATCTGCAACGCCTTGCCATCGGGGTGGCTTGGGTCGAGGGGCACCTTCTTGATACCCTCGGCAGGTTCGAAGCTGCCTGCATGTCGGTGCGTGGAGTCCAAGGCTTCGATTGCCATCTTGTGGAGGGTGGCGGCCAGGGCCTCGTCCTCCGCTTCGGCCTCAGCACACTCGATGCACTCGACGTCGCATTCATAGGCATGCTCGAACGACGGGCCGACGGTGATGATGCCCTTCGGGCCCGGCATCTTCATCTTGAGGTAGGTGTAGTTGGGGACTGCCATGAACCTGACGTAGCATGGCCGCCCCAATATGGCGTGGTACGCCCCACGAAACTCCACCACCTCGAAGGTGAGTATTTCCTTGCGAAAATTTGCAGGAGTGCCGAAGCATACGGGTAAGTCGATCTGCCCAAGGGGTTGGACTCGCTTCCCTGGCGTGACGCCGTGAAACGGCGACACACTGGGGCGCAGCTTGTTCAAGTCGATCCCCATGAGCTCGAGGGTGTGGGCGTACATAATGTTGAGGCTACTGCCCCCATCCATGAGCACCTTGGAGAACCGGGTGTTGCCGATGATGGGATCCACAACGAGCGGGTCCAATCCCGGATTCGGGATGTATCAGGATGGTCTTCGCGGCTGAAGGAGATGGTGTCCTCCGACCAGTCGTGGTAGGAAGGCGCAGCCCTGGTGATGGAGAAGACTTCTCGGTGCTCCCGCTTGCGCTGTCGTGCGGTCATGTTCGCCGTAGGCCCGTCGAAGATGAAGAACACATTCTCCACCGAGTGGTAGCCGTCGCCGCCCTTGTCCTCCTCATCTTTTTCCTTCTTGGCCTCGTCCTTGCGGCCGAGATGGTTGAAGTACTTGCAAAGCATGTCACATTCTTCGAGTGTGTGGTTGACCCTGCCCTTGTGATAAGGGCACGGTTTCTTCAACATGTCATCGAATGACCGCCGCTGCCTCGAGAGGGGCCTCGAGGACCTTTGCCATCGGGGGCGACGACGAGGGCCTCGTCAGAGTCCTCCTTGTGCTCCTGACCGCGTCGGTTCGGCGGGCCCTTCTTCTTGCCCTGCTTGGGTTTCTTCGAGTTGTTCTTGAGGTTGCTGCCCTCTGCGGGCGCGTCCACCTTGCGCTTGCCTTTGTCACCATCGAAGATAGCGCCGACCGCCTCTTCGCCAGAGGCAAAGTTGGTCACTATGTCGAACAGCTCGTTTGCGCTGGAAGCCGTGTTCCGCCCCAGCTCGCGCACGAGGTCCCTGCATGTTGTGCCCAGATGAAAGGCGCTTATGACTTCGGAGTCCTTCATGCTGGGGAGCTCGGTGCACTGCTTGGAGAAATGCCAGATGTAACCCCGCAGAGGCTCGTTGGGTTGTTGACGACACCCTCGGAGATCCCAGGAGTTCCCAGGGTGCACATATGTGCCCTGGATGTTTCCCACGAAAGTCTTGACCAGGTCGGACCAGTCGTGGATTTGGTTGGCCGAAAGATGCTCCAGCCACGTGCGTGCAGAATCTGCGAGATGCAGAGGAAGGTTGCGAATGATGACCGCGTCATCAGTCGTGCCACCTAGCTGGCATGCCAGGCGGTAGTCGTTGAGCCAGAGCGCAGGGTCTGTCTCTCCCGAATACTTGGTGAGCGTGGTGGGCTGCCGAAAGCGTGGTGGGCTGAACACACGGGTGCCCGGAGGCTCCGGTGATGGACTCCTATCCTCCTTGCGGTCGTAGTGTCCACCACGTCGAGGGTGGTAGCTGTGAGCGGCGCCGTCCTCATTCTTCGGGTTCAGGACGTTGCGGGCGTCGCCGTCGTGGGCGTTGCCGCGCGTGTCCCGAAGTCGATCCTTTACAGGGGTCGGCTTGACACGATCGCATACCGAGGGTGCCTTTATGCCGTTCGCCGGTGGGGTGCGCACCGAGGCCTCGCGGTCCTACTATGGTGCCCCGCCAGTTCTCGCCGAGGCTACCGAGCGCAGGCGAGACGCAGAGCTCTCGGCTTGCTGCACTGCAGCATCCTTGAGGAGCGCTTGTGCTTCTTTGCGCAAGTTGCGACCCTTGGGCGTAGATGGCTCAGGCATTGCACGGATCAGGAGTGCTGCAGCAGTGATCTTCAGGCTAGCCCTGGGCAAACCCAGGGGACTCCCCTCGCGGCCATCCGCCATGATCTGCTGCTGGGCGACATGTCCCGCCTCTCGAGCTTTCATACCATGGGCGGCACATTCTTGCTCGAGCATGAGACACAGTTTCTGCGTTTGTCGGCGCTCCTAAGCTTGGCTTCGAGCTCTTGGAGTTGAGCCAGCTGCGCTTGCCGTTCTGCTACATCTGCCGGGGTGGGCGGCTTAGGTGCTGCAGTCGCTCCCATCGCGGGTGTCACGACATGAGCCGTGTCTGCCGCGACAACGTCATCGTCGGTGTCGCTGTTGTCGGGCGTCGGGGTATGAGCTGTCAGGCGTTGTCGTGATGAGGTTGCGGATCGAAAGCAGGTGATGCCCGGGCAAGTCCTCATACGCGCTCATGTTGGTACTGACAGATGACGCGTAGACTGAGCCAGAAGCTCGCATCCCATAGGGGTATTGCGGTGGCCTAGACGTGCCTCCTGTCAGCGTCGTAGTCGGTGTTGGTGGTGAGGGGGCGGTGTCTCCCCCCATGGCGCCGGTTCGTGACACGCTCTCCTCAACCCACGTGGGGGGGCCAGGGCGTGCCACTCTGCGCCGTTCGATGCGCGCTTGCCACGCACGTTGGCCCGTGCGCGTCTGGCGTCGTGGTGGCGGCGCTAGGACGCCAGGGTTGACTCTGGGCGGGAGGCGCTCCATGTGGTAACCGTTGCCGGTTGCCCGGAACTCGAGACTCCCGAACCAGATCACATATCCAGCTCGGAACGGATCCGACACGCCCATCAGAAACGGATTTGATCTTCCCGCCATCTGGAGATCAAATGGAAATAGAAAAGAGTTGTCACGCAGCGCCCCCTACCTGGCGCGCCAACTGCCGGTGTCCGGACCTCGCGGTCTAGCACCAACTAGTAAATGTACTGCGTGTTCATGTCCCCAGATGGTTGATACAAGAGGAATACAATGACATCGGGTTTATCCTGGTTCCGGCCAAGGAGGCCGTAAGTCCAGCAGAAAGGGAGGCACTATATTACTTGCACCGGAGTGCTTGTTGTCGGGGGTACAAGCTTGAGCGAGAGAGGGAGAGGAGCTCCCAAGTCCCTGGATGTGCTAGGGGTGATTGAGGCGAGTGCCAATATCGGGTGGAGTGAGAGCGTGTGTTCTCGTGGTTGTTCCGTGTGTCCCATGCAGGTCCTCCTCCTCCTTTTATAGATCAAGGAGGAGGAAGTTACACGTGTAGGAGATCTACAGGATCATCTTTCTCCCCCAATCCGGGGAAGAACAGTTGGTAGCACCTCGTAGAGCATGACGTCCGGTGTGGTCATCTTCCTTGTGAATCCTTGCGCCCATGCCCAGAGCGCATCCTTATCCTGTGGCGCCAGCCGACGGCGTGGTGATAGCGGTAGAAGTGCGCAGAGCCCTACGTCGGATGAGGTGGGCCATTGACGGTGTTGAAGACTCCGGTCTTTCCTCGGTCAAAGGCCGTACTGTGTCCGAGGGTCGCTGTCCACACCCGCTGAGGGTCCTGCAGAGGGGAAAAGTACACAAGGTGGGCGGCACAGTGGCGGACGGTGACATGCAAGTCCGCACTGTGCGCCGCTGACCTGCCCCGCGCCGGGAATAGCGGCATAGTGGCGGGCGCAAGTTGAGGAGACGCCGTTCACGTCTGCTGTGTGCCATGGTGGGCGACGCCAGCTGACGCCGTCTGACACCCGCCCCACGTTGCGGAGTGGTTGGCGAGTAAATGCGCCCCGTCCCGTCGGGTGGTTGGGACGCCTCCTCAGTCTGCCGAGGGGGGCTCGAGCGAGGCGGAGTTTCCCCCCGTGCCGAGGGTCCTCGGCTGAGGGAGCCTCAAGCGAGTCGGAGATCGCCTGCACGTCGAGGGGCCTCGGCAGGGAGCCCTCGAGCGAGACGGAGATCGCTCCGCGGCTGATGAGGCCTTGGATGGGCCGTACCGTTGCGTTGGTTCGTGGGCCAAGTGCGTACTCGAGATTCTCGTGCCCGAAGAGAATTTGGGCCATATGCTGGGCTGTGTTTTGCGTCATTTTTTGGGGGGAGTTTTAGTCCCTGGTTGGGGTACCCCAAATCATGGTACCCGACATTATTGTTGTAAGGTGTCTATGAAATTGTGCCATGACACTGTGCACTGAGAGTAACTATTTTATTTTAGTGTCAAGCTGATGTGATACTCTCAGTAACTGTGTGATGACACTTTTCACTGAAACTGGCCTCATAGTTGACTTGCTGTCGACGGGTTATTAGGTCTAATTCTGTCTGCCAATGCAAATGCAAAGTGGCACTTGGGCCGTTCCTAGGTCGAAGACGGGGCTTGACAACCTTGAAAACAAGTGCGTGGTGGGCTGCCAGTCATTTTGGCTGCGGCAATTGACCTGATGGTCACCTTACCAAAGCCCACTGCATGCTCCACCTAGCAACTGAATTTCCAAGCCCACCACCACCGATCATTCTTACTACTGGGACCTAGGTCGTGCCGTACCGGCACGCCTGGCCTCTGGTGCCTCGTGCCGTGTTAGGTCTAAATTTTTAAGCACGGCGCTGGCATAATAAGTCTTTTACTAAATCGACATGTCGGCACATCTTCGTGCGTATCGGCCCAAACACAGTCCTCTAGATACGTGCAATTGAATTATATATGTATCGATGGAGAAATATTACTATTGCAATTAGGAAACATGTACTATAGATGGTATGAAATTTACATGATTTTCTTGAATGAATATTTTCTTCCATGATTGATGTTAATTAAAAAAGAAGATTAACTGCTATAGTAGAACAACAGGCTACGTAGGCTACGTACGGGCTGACGACTGTTTTCGTGCCTTGCCGGCCTAAGCATGGCCTAAAATGCAGGCCGTGCCATACAGCCCATCGTGCCCAAGTCCTGGCTCTAATTCTTATTATCAGTGTTAGCAAATCTGCGCAACAATTGCATCACTTGTACCTGAATTTGCATGCTCCCAGAACCCAGAACGAACTGGCCCTTACGATCATTTGCACGTGTCGTATCCACAGTTCCAAGAATCTCTAATCCTCAGGCCACTTTAATTCCTTGCTTGTGCTTGGATAATGTTAGCTGCTGCACTCGGTTTGCTGGTCGACCGGACCTCAATGACTATGTAGTCTTCAGAGTTTCAGTTCAGTACTCAGCCGGGATAAGAACTAGGCAAATGAATCCTACCAATACTGATCATTACTTGATTTCCCCACATTTCCTGCCCCAACACTGTTCTCTTCGCCGTATATATACGCCCATATGTACAAAGTGTCAGATCACATGCATGTTGTCTGTACCAGCAGAAATGCATGCAAACTGGGCAGCAAATGGCACTCACCAAATTAAAGATGTTGTACTAGATCGATCGAGGTTTGGATTCATCATGTACAAAGAGGCTAGGTAGCATGCATTTGACGAAAAAAGAGCCAAACTCGTAACAAACTAAACTGAAGGCAATATATAAAGCCAAATGCCAATAAGTAGGGCTTTATTTCCCTGGATGCACGCAGCCGTTTCTTTGTCGCGTCTGGAAATCCCATTAAAACCGAGCGAGTTTTGGCTGTTGCTAGTGCACCCTGTAATTTGTAATCATCTGACCAAGGGACGGTCGTTACGTTCTTTGAAATAAAGGCAAAGCGTATGCAGTGACCCACACGAGTGTTGTTTCGTGTGAGCTCATCAGCCTATGCGTCCATCGATGCACTGCAGCGAATGAGGCATCAAGATCCAAGTTAAGGACAAAACAGCAGTTTTGTTTCTTGCAAGGCAGGACTAAAAAACAGGACTGCTCGTTTCCAAGAAGAACTGAAAAACAGGACCGCTTGTTTCCAAGAAAAACAGTATTGTTTGTTTCCATAAATCTTCCATAGACACATCACCTACAATTTGTGCTTGTACACCAGATATGTGTAAACGCTTAGCAATTGAGCCAAATCATATAAGCCAACTAATAGCAGTAACACATAAAAATAAAAGTTATCTACTAGTAACTAGTTTGTGCCATTACAATTTTCCAACTTCTGAAATATGTCATTACAATTCACCTATTTTGAAACTTGCCATTACAATTCTTCACTTCTTTGAACCGTGCCATTTTATACGTCTTCGATGCTCTTGGACCCACTCACAGACCCGCATATTTTCGTATAGTCCAAAATACCCCTGCTGTTTCTCTCCCTTCAACTCACTGACATGTGGAGCCCACACGCCAGCTTCTCCTCCAACCTCCGGCCTCCTCTCCACCACGCGCTGCACACCTCCGCCCCCGACCCCAACCCTCCCGCGGCCTGCTCCTCGCCGCCGGCCTGCTCTTCCCAGGCAAGCCCCCGCTTGGTCTCGCGCGGGCAGGACACCACCGCGCCCTCGGCGAGCAACCGATGCCGCTGCAGCGCCCTTGGCGGGCAGGCCGCCGCCGCTGCAGCACCAGCTCGCGAGGCAGGGGCGGAGTTGGCAGTGGGTCAGGGGGGGCTTGAGCCTCCCCTACTGCCACCGGAGCCATGAAGCCCCCCTAGAGCCCCTCCATGAATTTTTGAGGCTGGATGCAAGGTGAAGGGGGGCTGGAGGTGGAAGACGAGCTGCAGTCGCGCTGCTCACAAATTGGACCGAGAAACACACTATGGCAGCCCACTAAAATGTCAAGCCCAACTGCTCAAGGCCCAGCGAGAGAGAGCAAAGAATCTAAACCACATCGCGCATCCCCACCAGGCAGCCGGCGGCTCATTGCTCGCACAGGCAGAGGCGGCGCAGATCCAGGCGACCAGGCGGAGAGGCGGTCGGCGGGCAACTGGGTAGGGCGCCCGCGGCGTGCGGCAGCAGCCACAGGCCACAGCGGCGAGCGGCAGGCCACCCGGCGGCCAGCACCCAGCGGCAGGGGGGCCATGGGCACGGGGCCCGAGCCCGCGCGTGGCATGCGGCACCCGGCGTGGCGGCCAGCGCTCCGTCAGTGGCAAGGGCGGCGCCAGAGCCCGTGCGGCAAGCCTGCCTGCGCAGCTGCGCCGAGACCTGTGCCCAGGCGCCCAGCGGCAGGGGCGGCGCCAAGTAACAGGTATGATTCAGTTTCTATTTTCAATTTCTTTGATTCAGTAGATCTATGATTCAATTTTCATTTTCAATGATTCAAAATTTGATTGGTATAACAGACTTCAGGATGTCAAAAAGAACCATACACACATACTTTTCAAGTTCAAGTGCTTCAACTCCACATACTAATGAGAGCACATCTCAACCAAAGAAACCTAGAGTTGAGTTTAGTCAATCGGACTTAATTGGGGACCCTGGAAAGCGCAAACCTATTGATGACTATCAACTTGAAATTAGAGATCAAGTAAAGAGGGCATATGCTTTGAATGGTCCAACTCAACCTCGTGATATTACATTTCCTCGTAAATGGATGAGTGGTGAATTTAGATCTTTTCAGAAGACTTGGTTTGATGAATTTGATTGGCTAGAGTATAGTGAGTATAATGGTGCAGCTTATTGCTTGTATTGCTATCTCTTCTTTAATTCAGCAAAGCCTGAAAAATTTGATAGTTCGGTCTTTGCACATCAAGGTTATGTGAATTGGAAAAAAGCTAAGGATACTTTCAATAAGCACAATGTTTGCAAGTCTCATGTAGAAGCTAGGCTAAAGTGTGAAGACTTTATGAACCAAAGGACAAATGTGGGTAGAAAATTAGTTGAAATAAGCAAGGAGGAAGAAAAACGCTATGAGATTCGTTTGACAGCTTCTTTAGATGTTGCAAGATTTCTCATAATGCAAGGTGATGCTTTCCGGGGACATGATGAGTCTTCTACTTCCCTTAACAAGGGTACATACAGAGAAATGGTTGATTGGTACAAAGACAAGATTGAGATAGTGAAAGAGGCATATGAAAAAGGTTCTAAAAATTACCAAATGTTATCTCCTGATATACAAAAGGATCTTACAAAAGCTTGTGCAGAAGAAGTCACGAGTGTCATTATGGATGAGATTCGAGGTAGAAAATTCTCGGTGCTTATAGATGAGTCTCGAGATATATCAATAAAGGAACAAATGGCGGTGATTCTAAGGTGAGTAGTTGTATTTTCTTGCCTAAGTTTTTACCTCTATTTCTACAATTATACTAACACATAATGAAATTTAACTTGCAGGTTTGTGAATGATGAAGGGAAAGTGATGGAGAGATTTCTTGGACTTCAGCATGTTGAGAGCTACACAGCTATTGCATTGAAAGAAGCTTTGGTCTGTATGCTTTCAAGTCATAATTTGTCAATCTCTATGCTTCGTGGGTAAGGGTATGATGGAGCTTCTAATATGAGAGGTGAATTTAATGGGGTGCAGAAATTGATTCGTAATGAGAATCATTATGCTTTCTATGTCCATTGTTTTGCCCATCAATTGCAACTAGTGGTTGTTACGGTTTCAACATCTAGTGCAGATATTACAGATTTCTTTAACTATGTTCCTTTAATAGTCAACAGTGTGGGTGCATCTTGTATGAGAAAGGCAAAGCATCATGATGTGTTGCTAAAAAAGATTGAGAATGGTGAGATTATGACCGGAAGAGGTTTAAACCAGGAAAGTAGCCTAGCTAGACCTGGAGATACTAGATGGGGTTCACATCTTAAAACTTTGCTTCGCATTTTGGTGATGTGGGAGGCTATCATAGATGTCCTTGAGATAGTGAAGAAAGATTATATTAAACCAGCATGCAATGGTGGAGCTTTAGGTTTAATTGGAAAAATGGAGAGCTTTGATTTTGTATTCATCTTGCATTTGATGATAGAATTGTTGAGCATGACATATATTTTGTCACGTGCTTTGCAAAGGAAAGATCAAGACATAGTTGAAGCAATGTATTTGATAATGGATGTGAAAGATTGCTTGCAGGATATGAGGGAAAATGGATGGGAGCCATTACTCAAAAAAGTGAAAACTTTCTGTGAGAAGAATGAGATAGAAGTGCCAGATATGGATGCCGAAATAAATGTTAGAGGGACATCTAGACGTAGAAAGCAAAAGGTAACAAACATGCATTACTATCATGTTGAGATTTTTCTTGTCGCCATTGATGCCATCTTGACTAAGCTGAATCATTGGTTTAGTGAAACTAGTTCAGAGTTATTAGTATGTATGGCTTGTTTTAACCCAAGAAAGTCCTTCTCTAATTTCGATGTGGATAAACTTGTGAGACTTGCTGAAATTTATGCTGAGGATTTTGATATTGGTGAGTTTACTGTTTTGCCAATTGAACTTAAATCCTTCGTCAACCATGCTAGAAGAACTCCAGATTTCCTTGGATGTACTGAACTTGGAAAAGTTGCTGAAATTATGGTCAAGACTAATATGAACACATCTTATCGATTGGTTTATCGTCTCATTGAGTTAACCTTGATACTACCGGTGGCAACAGCTTCAGTTGAGAGGATATTTTCAGCCATGTCCATTATAAAGACAGATTTGCGTAGTAAAATGGGTGATGAATGGCTCAATGACTTGATGATTTTCTATAATGAGAAGGAGATATTTAGAAAGATTGGTAATGAAAAGATCAAAAAGAGGTTTGAAGAGATGAAAAATCGTCGTATGCTATTGCCTAAAAAATTGATGGTAAGCTCTGTTCTATTCTAAGTCATAATTTGGAGATTCATATATGTTTGACTAATCAATTATGTCTATTTATGTAGATTGATTCTTCGGATTAATAATGGGTATTGGTCACCGTCACGTGCGGCGTCCATTAGTTTCGTGACTTGGCTTTTCGGTATGGATAAACCACATCCTTTATTTTTCATGATGTATTTTGTGATTTTCATTGTACATTGATGTTTTAATATAAGACTACTTCAAACTATTATATTCGTCTTTTTTGAGGTGTCGTGGTGGTGATATGTATTCGTAGCGTTTTCTTTTCAGCCCCCCTAAATTTTTTCCTGGCTTCGTCACTGTCGCGAGGCACGCGCAGCGCGGCAGCACCAGTGTAGCAGTGCAGCCAGTAGGGGCAAGCAGCCCAAGCTGCCAGCAGCAGACATGACTCACGGGAGCACTCGGCCCAAACCAGCAAGGCTCGTGCATGTGGCCCAAGGTAATACTTGTTAATGTGCTGCATGCTTAGTTAAATCAGGGAATCAGGCCCTGCCCGCACGAGGGAGCGACGGCGGTGGCGACGTGCCCACCCCAAGGCGCGGCGGCGGCATCGGCGGGCCCGCCCGAGGGTGCGGCGGTGGCATGCCTGCGTGAGGCCAAGCGGGTGTTGCCCGGGGAGACCAGGCCGGCGACGGGGAGCAGACCGCCGGGGGGTGGGGCGGGGGCGGAGGTTGTAAGGATCACCGGGGTGTCCGACCCTAGAGGGGGAGGGGGTGAATAGAGTCGCTAATCGCTTTCTATCCTAGGGCTCAATCTATTTGCATAAGATAAACTTAACACGTCCTACAAATACTAGTTATGACTAAGGTTTATCTATACTACTCTCTACTTACTCCTAAAAGACTTGCAACCTATAGCCAAACCTAATCAAACTAACTAGGAAAGTAAAGGCACGCAAGATAGAGTAAATGCGGAAACATAATATGGTAAGTAAAGAGGTAAGGGAGAGAATATGCAAACTCCCGTGAAGACACCAAGACACACGATTTAGCGAGGTTCGGTTAGGACACCAAGTCCCTCCCTACGTGCACGGCCACTTGTCCAACAAGAACAAGTGTGATGCCGAGTCTCTTCGCTTGATCACCGTCTTGCGTTCGCCACCAAGACTTCCGGCAAGTAAAGGCTAAGTGGCGCCAAGTCACCAAGACAAAGCCACCGCCACCGTCTCTCTCGAAGCGTCACCAATGGCACCGTCTTCACTATCGGAGCTTCTCACCAAGAGGGGTCTCCTTCCCCGCACAAAGTGTCGTTGCCGCTTCACACCAAGTCGGAGGGTTACACGACGAGTACACGGTTGCTTGCCACAGCAAGACTTTGCTCAAGGGAGCTCTCGCAAGAACTAATCCCTATACAAGTGCACAAAGCACTCTCTCAAAGCTTCTCACAAGTTAGATATGACACTAAGCTTTGCTAGGATGGTTGGAGATGTTAGTTTGCTTGGGCAACACTTCCTTCAACTTTTCTGGCGTCCAACCATGTACAACAACCGGCCTTCAGGGGTATATATAGCCCACACACCCCAAAAGAGCCGTTGGGAAAGGATGAAAAATTCCTTAACACCGGTTAAACCGACGCTCCAGTTTTGCCAACATCGGTTCAACCGGTGAGTGTACTTTCTCTGCTACTAGCCGTTACAGCTCCAACGGCTACTTGATCAATTGCACCGACGCTCTTGAATTCATCGTCGGTTTAACCGGTGAGTGCAAGTTCAGAAACCCCCCAAAAAATGGAGTCTCTGGACAACTGCACCGACGCAATTGACCGGTGTATCATCGGTTCAACCGATGTATGCATTTTCCTTGGTCTTCTTCTGCCGTTGCACCGATGTATTATCTTCAGGCATCATCGGTTCAACCGATGCTAAACCCTAGCCTCAGCTTCTTAGTCAATGTGGGTTCTTCCTTAATGCAAAAGGATGCATGGTGATAGGGGGAGGTACTTAGTCAATGTGGGGGAGAAGTGCAATTCGATGATCCCATGGACTAAGGTACAAATTTTTTTTCATTGCTCATATGGTTCAAATCACACAATTGTCTTACATTGGCCACAAGCCATTGTTTCACAATTGCTATCAAGCCGGAAGCATTTCATCCTATGGGCTAATCAAATGCCGGTGGCTTTTTAAATGAGCATTAAAATGTCATCCGAGCAAGCTAAGTAGTTTCTAACTTTTCAAATTGGTATCAATTTCATATTCTTGCAATTCATTTTGCTTGCTTTGGTTGTGTTGTCATCAATCACCAAAAAGGGGGAGATTGTAGCGAAAATGACCTCTCATGCCATATTTCAATATAATATTTTGGTGATTGATATAGACAACACAACACTTGGACTAATATGATTATTAAGATGATTATTCTCAGGCTTTTAGGTTCAAGTGATGACAAAGAGAAGATAGGCGTAGCTAGGCCCGAAGGGCCGCCCCTACGGTGGTTTGGTCCAAAGGACAAAGAATTGAAGAGACCGTGAAGAAATCAAGTCAAAACAAACAAGACAGAGACATTTTGCTATCACCGGGTAAACCGATGATGAGCAAATTGTACTCACCGGTGCAATGAACCCAGAAGCTGAGGCTAGGGTTTAGCATCGGTTGAACCGACGATGCCTGAAGACAATACGTCGGTGCCCTGAGACCGACGGATTGTCTTCAGGCATCGTCGGTTCAACTTGATATTGGGCTGTGAGTTAACTCGGGAACGAAAAGACGCTTGGCCCATATATCTGGTAATTGGGCTTAATTCCACCTTATTTAATTACTTTTTTGATCTTATTATATCTGGTTGCAGAGTGGGAAACAAACTAGGCAGCATGTTTTGCCCGTAACAACTGCTGCTCATCATTGATCTCAACAGATTGACACTGATAGAATGTCTCCTTCGCGTGCTGGCCTGCTGGGCTCAAATTTTAGACTAAATCATGCATCCTGGTTCATCTTTTTGGGCAAAACAGCTTCAATAGCAGTACCCAGAGGCCAAGCTGCCTCAATATAGTACTCTCCATACTTCACCCTAGCCACTAGCGTTATCTCCTTTGATGGATCCAAACCTGTAGTATAATAAGCAAATAAAGATTACTTTTTTTCAAGGTACAAAATAGCCCGCTAATAGCTCGCTATTGTCCGCTATTAGCTTTTTAAGAGATCTCCCGCTACGCTATACAATATTTGTCCGCTATGTCCGCTATAGGAGTTTTTTATAGGATTTAGTGATAATAAATGTCCGCTACTTCCGCTAAAGATGTAGCCAAAAGAAATAAAGAATCAATATAACTAGGGTGGATCATAGACAAAACATCACAGGCACAGTTAGGCAGTCAAGAGACGTGTTGAGTCTATTTTAGAATGTTAGACCAATGATGCTTCTAATTTTATATGTATTATGGACGTATGGCTATGAAAAATTTGCTGAAATTGGTTGCATTACTAATGTTATTGGCCACATTATGCATATTTTTTTTTGCAAACCGCTAAATGGATAGCTCCGCTATAGCTTTCGCTATAACTCTCTTAGCTTTTTGGAAGGTTTTCTGCTAAACGTCTTAGCCCGCGATTTTATACCTTGCTTTTTTTAGATTACACAGTACAACACTCACATCGCACATTAAATATATACATTTTGTACTTACCAAAGCCATCCACCAGTAATGTGTATTGGTAGACAAGATCCATGCATATATAAGGCACATCAAGAACATTGGGATATTCAGCTTTGGCTTCTTGGGCACTCAACGAACAAACCTTATCTGCAGCAGCTTTGAATGCCAAGGGGGTGGACTTTGCACTTGGTGCCTTGCTGTCAATGAAGCCAAACTGCAATATGATTCAGGCCGTGTTTAGTTCCCTGGCGTGTAAACGCAAAATTTTTTTGCGACGGAATCTTGCTAATTTGAAATACTAAATGAAGTCTATTTACAAAAACTTTTTACATAGATGGGCTGTAAATCGCGAGACGAATCTAATGAGCCTACTTAATCCAGAATTTGCAACATTTATACTACAGTAACCACCCACTAATTATTGATTAATCATATATTAATTAGCATCATTAGATTCGTCTCGCGATTTACAACACATCTGTGCAAAAAAAATTGTAAATAAACTTCATTTAGTACTTCAAATTAGCAAGATTCATTCGCAAAATTTTGCATTTTTGCGTTTTTGCGTTTACGGGGTGGGAACTAAACAGCGCCTCAATCACACCATGCCATTCAGCATATATGTAGCTATTTTCTTAGAATGTACTGTGCATGTTTATTTATAGCATTAATCTAAGAGGAGTAGCTGCATGCCTGTATATACATACCTGGGCAGCTTTGTCAAAGAAGTAAGATGCAACATAGAGGTCATCTTGGCCAGCTCCACCGCCTCCATTCCACACACCATTAAAGGTGCAGTTCTTTGTTTCGCATGGTGCATTCAAGTTCAGTGCCTTGATTATCTCTACTCTGCACTTATCGTACACTGCACCTTCAGGTGAGGCTGTGGCGTCATATTCCTTCCCATTGTAGGAGTATTTACCTTAATGAAGAATGACAACGAGCTGAGATCCTCAATTAAGGATTATTATGGACTTTTATTGAGAAAAAATTTTTAACCAACAGGCCGGCAAGGAGGAAGCTGCTTTATCTGTGTCATACCACTGAACCCACGCAAAATGCAGTGGCTAAATGGCCCATTCTTTGCCTTCAGGATCTCTACGCGAGCTGCTAAAGCACCATAATACAAGTAACTGCAGAGGCAAACATGGAAGATTCTTTTCAATAATCACAAGTCAAAATTTCAAAATGAAAATTTCATGATAAATTTTCATCATGGTTTAATGATTACTAGTCTATCAACCCGTGCTTCTGCACGAACTAGTTACATATATCTAATGATTATCTATCTCACGCTCTCTTTAATCAATTAAATATTATAACCCAGTATTGTAAAGATAGATATTTATCATTACGTGATTGTAATAAATGTGATAGGTTACTAACAATTTTTTCTCACTTTGCATCACACCTCCACATATGTTTGGTATATATTTAGTTGAACACTTTGTTTGAGCTATGTGAACAACATGAAAATTGGTATTCTTATCTCTTCTCTTATACATAAATATATGGTGACACACATTATGGTTAGTATTTTTCTATAAATAATAACAAAAATAATTTGTTAATAATGCTAGGAATAATAATTTAAAATTTTATATTGACGTGCTTTAAGATTTTATTATAATATGATTCAGATATGGTGTTTATTTTAACTTTTCATTATGATATCATTGGATAATGTATATGAAAATGTAGGGGGTTATTTGATATTATTTTATAATGACATAAGTGGATAATTTATATGAAGATTAGGGGGTTACTTTAGATTATTTTTATAATGGCAGAGGTGGGTAATTTAGACACTGTTTAGGGGTTACTTTAATCTATTTTTATAATGGCAAATGTGAGTAATTTATTAAAAAATAACAAATCCAATGCTATTATAATTAGAGTTGCTGAATTGATGGCCGGATGTTTCTAATTTTTGTGAGAATTTGTACGATTTCTCTTTTTTTAGACTGTCCACTTAAAATCCTAGGTGGCTTCACTTGAAGGCTTCAAAAGGGTCACCAATTGGTAGTAGTAAGATTATAGAAAAAACTATATTTTTCCTCAAAAATTGTAATAACTGAGAATTAATTAAACAAAAAGTAAGTTATTGCAGTGTAAGTTTAAAAATATATAATGTTTCTCGACCTGTGAACATAGACGTTATAATCTTTGCCCTTGAGGTACTCCTTTGTAATGTATGGATCTTTCCCATCAGGCACAGCCGGGGCATTTGCAGCAGCGTTTGCGGAAATGGCATATGCCATTTGCACTGATCCACCCCCCATATCAATCACACCAACTGTCTTAGAGTAGTCCCCTCCCAACTTTCCCAATAGATAATTCAGAGCGACCTGCAACAAATGCCACACCCACGTGCATCACAGCTTAATTTGTTACAGGCTAAGTTAGTTTGATTTTTTTACCCCAAATTTGACCACTAATCTTATTTAAAAATTTATGAAAAATATCACTTCTTTTGTTGCACAAAGTAATCAAATTTAGAATCAAAAAATTCAAATGAATTATAATTTGGAAAGGAGGAAGTACTGGCTAGAGATGCTGTTTAAAGTACACGGAAGTTATGTACATTTGTTCATACATACCCATAGGTAAGACCCTTCTTGAGACCCCTCGAGAACAGTGATCCATTTGGGATTGTACTGAAATTTGCTCTTGGTGTGGACAAGATCCCGGACCTGTACCAAGAAACAACAAACTAAAGCAAGCATTCTTTGCTTGTATATATCTAGATTCCACAAGAGTCATAATTTTGAGATGCATCTACCGCTTCAAGAATCTCCTCTGCCTTATCATCTCCGATTAATCTCAGACCAGCTGTTGCCTGAAGTTTTTGTATGTTAGAAATATTTTAGTTTGAGATGAGAAGAAACCAGATCAGATCTTCAAAGGAATGACATGGTGATATGCTTAACTTTTAGCTATATCCATATGACATGCGCGCTCTTAAAACGTGATCAGAGAATAATTAACAACAGGTCTAAAATAAAGGAGACCTGAATTGAGATTTATTTTACTGAATAATGAAGTTGGATGAAGAAAATAAAATAAAATACCCCAAGTTTAAGCGGAGTATTTTTCTGAAGCCGGAGAGGGACAATTTTTTTGGCCTGCTCAAGAAGCGGGAGTATGGAGCTTGCAGCCTCTTGAGGTTGGCCAGCATATGAGCTTAGCCCGGGCTTTACCTGGATCAACAATTACAAACATGCAGACATAGAAGTAGTTTAGTTTTTTTTTACCACCCATCAATCAGTAGTTTTGTTTCGATCACATGTATAGAGAATGAAGATGGCCGGCTGTTCAATGGTGGCATTAAATATATTTATTTTCTATGTGTTCTTTGCTGCTAGTACATTACTCCCTCCGTTTTGACTTTTCTAGATTCATATATTTTTGCTATGTATATAGATATATATTATATTTATGTGCTTCGCAAATACTGTGAATCTAAAAAAGTTAAAATAATCTATATTTTGAAACAGAGGGAGTACAGTATATATTGTGTAAATCGATTTGAGTCGTAGTCATCATCAAGCACTGCACACTATCATATATACCTTGGCAAAGAACTCGATGTCGTCGCCGATCTGCACGAGGTCGAGCTTGTTGTCGAACTTGAAGACGTGCATCCTGCTCCCCGTGCTCCCGGCGTCGAAGATCACCGCGTACTTGTACTTCCCCGCCGATCTGGCAGCTACTGGCTCGTCAACCTGGCCGCCTTTCCGGCCAAGCGCGATGCTACCACTACAGGCGGCGCCGGAGGCAAGGAGGAGAAGAAGCAGGGCAGCTATGAGACCGCCGGCGAGGCGAGCCATTGTAGCCATTGCGTTGCAATGGCTTCTCTAGCTATAGGCCTATAGCTAGCTAGTAGCCGGTCGGCCGGGGGAGCTGGGGCTGAGGAGTGAGGGCGGCTAGCTACTTAAACTTTAAAGACGAGCGGCGAGTATAGCAGTTTATTTATTTCAAAGTTAGAAGAGAATATAAATTAAATTTCAGAACAGACGCGATCGCATGTGTAGCACGAGAGGTGACTAGACTCCTTTTTTGCGGTTCTTTCTCGACATCGACCTTCTTTTAGCACCTTTATTTATTTGTATGATTCTCGCTGATCCAATAAGTAGTGCTCCTGCTTTTTTTTGATAAAGTAATATGAATAATTGACGTGCCAACACGCATCGCATTCCAATGGGGTGGCTGGTCCATCCATCAATGTCCCATCAAAACTCTAATCAACTTTTTTTAGATTACAGTGCAATGCACACGTAATCACATCTATGGACGCAGGATTAAAAAATGAACGCAAACCCTATCTCTATAAGGCTAGTCTCAATGGGAGTTTTATAGAGGATTTCTGACATTAAATATTATCAATTTGCTGACATGGCAAAGAGAGAGAATGATGGAATTTCATAAAACGTGAAAAGAGTTTCGTTATCATAAAATTCATTTAACACAATTAACTAGTTACAATTACCTAATTCTCAATCTAGATAACTGTGTTCATAAAACTTCTACTGATACCGGTCTTATTTGGCCGAGCAACTCTCGCTGCCACGGCACATGGCCTACACAGTTAGTAGCCCAATCATAAGGCGCTTTTTTCTTTTTTATATTTAAAAAAACAAAATTTCAAAAATATATGTCCGTTTTGAAATATTTCAAAACTACCTCCGGTCGCTCCCATAGGGCGACATGCCCTAATTATAATTTTTTTTCTTCAAATTTGCAACGAGGTCTCTGGCCAAAAAAATGCAAGGGGGCCTGGCGCCCCCCCCCCCAACGGGCGACAGGGGCCTGTCGCCCACCCCAGGGGCGACAGGGGTCCTCCCCCTATATAAACCCTGGCCGCCATTCCCTTGTCATTTGAGCCTAAAAATTCAGAAAAAAGAGAGGGGTGAGGAGAAGAAAAGCAGCGAAGCTCTGCCGAATACCGCACTTGTGATCTACCGGTAACTTCCGTATGAATCCGTTGATATTATATAACAATTTAATTTAATTAGCGGATTAGTTGAATTTGATTTGGTGCTTTAGAACACTCGTTTAGTATTACAATTTCAGTACTATTACAGACTTGTTTTTAAATTAATTATGCATTAGAATAGAATTATGACAGTACCTTATTGATATTGCAGCATGAGACAATAGAATTATGACAGTACCTATATTTTCACGCATCGATTTGGTATACGATATGTGCATTGTTTAAATCATTGTTCGTCATTTGGCGCACCACACTATAGCGCCAATGTCTTCGTCAGGATCAACCTACATTCCGTGGAGCAAGTGTGTAGCTACCGTACCTGAAGGAATTGATGTGCCAATGTGCTTCTGCGGTTCGTTATGCAAGTTCATGCAATCTGAGGTTTTAGGAGATGACTACGGCATGAGATTCTTTATGTGTGAGAACTACGAATATGATCCACCTAAGCGATACGGCAAAGACCGGGCCAAGGTAGCAGCACAACATACACTATTTTCCTTTGTGACCTAACATTGAGTTATGATTCTAACTTTTGTTGGACAAAGTCTCCTCCGCCTCTTTGTGATTTTATGCAGTGGTTCGACACCGTGCAGTCGCAGCAGGCAAAAGGCTTTGTGGAACAACAAGCAAGGTGGGCTGCAGAACGTTGGCGCCGAATGAAGCACGAGGAACAGCAATAGGAGAAGCGCAAGAAAGAGCAAGAAAAGATCCGCAAGAGGATGGAGGAGGTGGATCGTAAGGCGGCGGCCGAACGTGAAGCTGACAGGGAGAGAAAGCGAGAGAGGGCACGCATTATGTTTTCTTATCGTTATGTTTTCAGTTGAGAGCTTGACTCTGTGTGTTGTAACTTTTACCATTAATTTGTAGTTGTAGCCGGGAATCTATGAAATCTTTGAACTTGTCCTTAATATTTTCGGACCTTTTCATGTCAGTAGAATACTAAAAAGCACACATTTAATTAATATAACGATAAGAAATAAGAACTAAGAAATGCATTACATAATGTGAACCATCAAATTTACATCATAATACAACGATAATGAAACACACATCACACATGCAGTGGCATGGCAGAACCCGTTTCAAACTACGGTAAACAGATTCTGGACTAACCTAACATGCCTTAAGTAATTTAAAAAACACAACAAACACAACGATGCAGCATGTCACTAGCACTAGGGTAGTCCTAGTAGCCGTACCCCCACGTAGCAAACTGCGTTGAGCCTTCTCCGCAGTATCCACCCATTGCAGGTGGTGCAGGCGGTGGTGCCGGAGGCGCAGGGCCCTTCTTCTTGTGACAAGGGCAGTTGCAGTAAGGAATAGTGCATGGTTCATCATATGAACCGGCAGCATTGCTGGTATCATCATCTTCATCGTCTTTGTTTCCCTCGCTCACTTCCTCATAATGGTTCACTTTGCATTCCAGATCAAAGATCTTTATTTGGAGGTACTTGATGAACTCCTGAACAGAATCAATTGGTGCAGGATCGACCCACCTAGTAAAACCACAGTTTTCTGGAGCATCGGAAGACTGCAAAACAAATTTCATGTAAGGTGTCTCATTGAAGATAAAGAAATGAAACAACCGAGTATTACCCATGCGTGTGGACATTTAAAGAAACGCCGACCGCCATCCATCTCGTCGGTGCACATCTGCACTAAGCAGTCCTCACCATGTCTGCATTTTGGCCATGGTTCTCTACGGTTATCGTATTGTCGAAGAGGATTTTCATTGGTAAATTCACTCTTGTGCTGTGGCGGAAACTCAAACACTGGTTCCGGAAAGGAATCAGGTCCAAGAGGACCCTCCCATATTATGGGGTCTCCCTTTCTTCCCTCTTTTCCTTTCCCGAAACCGTAGTAATTCTTCCCGCTAGACCCACCTCCAGACATTGGGTATACAATGAGCTTTGGTGTTCGAGTGCTGCTGGGAGTTCATAAACTTCGGAGTATTTATAGGCGCACAAAGGTCTGATACCCGGAGTGTGGAGTGTAAATGCACATAAAAAGCCTACATGACAACATAGTGAAGAGGCTAGCTGACCTAGCACTGAAAAGGCTAGATTCAATTCTCGAAATGACTACTCGATGCATCTCTGTGCATGCAGACTCACAGCACTGCATTGCTGCGGCTCGGTCGATCGCGCCTAGATGCTGTCTTCCCCACTACACGCCACAGACCTTCGCTGTAGAATGGCAGGTCCGTCATCCTCGCCGGAGAGACTACTTTGAAGGTGAGCTGGTGTGGTTGCCGTGTTGTCACATCTTTTTGAAATGGTGGAAGGGCACTGCTATTGGGTTGTCGTCTTTTGTCACGTATGTCTGGGCAAAGCATGTGATATTTGGGAAACCCGTGATCGCCGTGCAGAGCAGTGGCAACCTGTGATCTCGTACTCGCAGCTAGATACACTATGGTTCCTATTTTGAGCTATTCGAGCGTGTCATGAAGTTTACACTGTATGCGGTAGTCGTCATCATCCACTACAAGAAATTTGGCCTTCCATGACGATTAGATTGTGTCACAGAAGACTAAATATTTGTCATTGTATCTAATCTATGACGACTTTGTGACAAAAAAAAGTTCGTCATTGAATGTGCGTCACTAATGACAATCAGTGACGAAATATATTAAAATTGTCATAGATTTTATGACGATATATTTATCGTCACAGATTTTTATGGCGCATTAGAATCGTTATTGTTGGAGAGAAAATTGTCATAAGCTGTAGAATGTGATTTCGCCACATAGGATCAAGCTGGGTGATGTGGTTCTGACGTAGCTCTATCTTGTGACGTTTTTATTTCATCATAATTTATCTGGCCCACATTATTTTTAGGCCCACTTGTAGCCTGGTCCAGCCCATGTTTAGACCCATTTACAGCCTGGCCCAGCCCATGTTTAGACCCACTAGTAGCCTGACTCAGCCCATGTTTAGGCCCACTTGCAGCCTAACCCAGACATATTTAGATAACTCAGCTCATGTTGAGGCCCAACTATGCTTGACCCAGCCCATGTGAAGTCCATTTGTAGCTGGACCCAATCCATGTTGGCCCAGCTCATATCAAGGCCCGCAGTTGGGCCAACATGAGACCAGCCCACTATAGTACTGCCCAACTATTGTGGCCGTCCAAACATGAATCGTATAATGCTAATTTAATCTCATTTGTAACCCAACACATCCACATCCAGCTCACAAAATGGTATTTGTAGTATAGAATAACATAACCATACTTCATTCACATAATATTATCACAGTTCAATAGTTCATTGACATAGCAATAATCCATATATTCCACCAACAGAACCATCTCACAAAATATGACAACCACCATCTAGATCCACACACATAACAGGATCTTCACATTTTGCACATTTGGCAACCAACAGGTTCACAAAACAGCAGAGCAGTATGGCACTTCAAGCCAAAAAGGACCTAGTGTTCACATCTGGACACATCAACTCCTAGATCCAAAGTTAGCTATAATATTCCCAAAATACCATAGTCCCATGAAAGCATAAACCACGTTAGAGATAAGTATTCACCGATTACTGACTCTGATTGAAGCTGATCAAACCACGAAGGAGAGCATTGTTTTCTTCTAATTGCTTCTTGAGATCTCCAACATCTTCTAGATGCTTCTGTCTTGCTTCTTCTGACTGTTTCTTTAGGTTGTCTATCTCTTGTTGTTGACCATCAAGCTTTTGTCGAAGTTCCTCTTTGTCTTGTTTCTCCTTCTCAAGTTGCGCTTCAAGCTCTTGCACACGCAAAGTTTCAGCTCGGCTAGATCTTTTCTTCAAGGCTGGCTGAAGGCCTACATTTTGAAGGAATTTACTTGATGGTAGAACTTGAGAAACTGCTTCAATTGCAATATTGGGTTGCTGTTCATCTTCAACTGGAGCTGCCATAATAGCGTTCATGTCATCCTAGCAATGAAAGGATAACAAAATATTAGATATAAGTTTCAAGCGAAAGCTATACATCAAATTTGATCATAGTAAACTGACATGGAAATCATCATTAAAAATTTGGTATTAGAAGTGCTAGTTTAGCAATGCATAGCTCCAACAGGAATGTTCAGAATCAATAAAAATTTAAATCTCTACATCATTCATATAACGAATATTAAATAACAGGTGATGTGGCTCATGGTAAAGCCAAAGGAGCAGGTAAAGAATATTAAATAACGGAAATTAGAGATTTGTTCAGTGAATAACTAATCAAATATTGTATGATGTAATGTTAGAATGTAGTTCTGTACTTCTGTTGAAAATTTACACACACACACACAAAGGTTCCTTATAACAATCTTACTTAGAATCTGATTGCCATGATAATTTTCATGCATGTGAAAGAAATATGTCATGTGTGGTCACACTACATATGAATTTATTCATCTTTTTGCAGACTGATCATAAAAAAATAACAGCATAGGATTGGAAACTAGGGAAAAGCCCTCAAGTAGCATATATTTATTCACACCAGTGCACAAAATTTAGAAGGAAACAATTACTTACAATAGCCTTCTGGACTGGCTCAGCAAGGCCTTTCTTTTTGCTAAGATGGCACTCCTTGAAAAGTTCAATTGCATTGGGTGGTGCATCGGGATATAGCATTTCGGTCTAAAATTATATGCAATACAATTTAGAACTTGTTAGCTCCACATAGGATAAGTGTAAGTGAAAGTAGTGAACACAGATGCGAAGTGTTTAGTATTCCTTACCACAGCAAAGCGGTGTGCAATGTAGCACCGAGAGCCTGTGCGCTGCTGTAACTTAACAAACTCACGATTCAGTTTGTATTTCTGGCACTTCTCCTACAAATGGCACAATTACATCAGGCACATAACTGTGCAAGGCAATAATTAACAAAGCATCATGTACTTCCATACCTTGTGTCTTGGGCTTGACCACATTGCCACCAAGGCTCTCCATTGCTCATCAGTCATACTATTCACCGGCGATGTAGTTCTAACTTGATTAGCCGGGACATCATCAAAGTACTGTTTTTTGAGCCTGTGTCTCATTTGACGTTGCCCACCCTTGAGCATGTCAACACATGCATCTTTGACTGGCTTAGAATTGGTGTCCATGGTAAATTGAACCTAGTAGAGTATCAAAATTAGATAGTAGAATGCAAAGGGATATAGTAAATTTATTGACCAGGATTTGTGATACTCACAGCAACTTTGCCAATGTAGTCTGTAAGGATAGAGGGATCCTTCTTGTACTCCTTCCAGTGTGGAAGGATAGGTATGTGTTGCCTAAGAACAATCCCTCCCTCTGATGCAAGCTTTGCAGCTTGCATTGGTGTCTCTGGCCGTTTGTTCCCTTCAGAAATGTGGATTGCTAACTTAGTGCCTAAGCCTCTGCTTATCCTCTCAAGTCCTTTTCCCAAAGTTCTTCCCCTATGCACTTGCTCTGTGATGGTAGTATGTTCAACTGACAAAAAAACAATCATGTAATTAGTTTAACAAATATAGTTTCATAAGCACTTCGTTGGTCAGGGTACTGTTTGATGCAAGATATCTATGTCTACTATGCAAGTAATCATCCATTTGGATTCAGGACAGCAACATAAGAACATCACAAGGCATCAATCATCTAGGACAGCATAAGGACAGCAGCATAAAAACAGTATAAGGACATTAGTTGTGAATATTGACAGGTTATCCGCATAAGAACAGAATAAGCACACTTAATCATTGAGTACACCATAAGCTAGCATGATATCTTAATAAATCATACCATAAAGCTTACGTGATATCTGAATATTAATTAACAGGTAATCAGAAGTCAGGACTACAAATAAAAAACAATAGGACAAAGTTCAGCCACATGCCTTCATCGTCCATTAGAAGAGGGTCCTCATGTTGGGCAGGAGACCTTGGTGGTACCAATGCAACATCTGTGGCAGGAAGGTCTTCGTGAGTTGAAGCCGACGCTCTTGTCTTCTGCCTAGTGACTCTAGCAGGTAGGCCTTGTCCCCCTGGTGCCATGACTCTCTTCGTTCTTGCTCCTCCGAATGGCATTCTAGTAGTATCATTTGAACTCTGTAAAGCCGCAATAGAAAACCATAACAACAATTAGATCCAGAATTAACTAAATGGCAAGTCTGCTAACAACATAGCATGCCTTAATAATGTGAAGTAAATTGTAAAGAATTGCACTGTAGTAGGACCTTTTCAACGCCTTCTTCTTCAGAGTCGTCATTCTCTTCAGGCTGATACAAAGAATCTGATACTGCAGTACCTCTCGCCTTCTTGTTATTATTTGTGCCTGCAGTACCCCTCTCCTTGGTGTTTAACGGTGCAGCTGTTTGGCTAAGGATTGACTTCAACTTTAACATACCAAGTTCTTGAATCCTCTGGTTGTTCCTCATGATATTTAATGTTCTTTCTTTCTCATAATCTGTTAGTTCTTGTTCTGTACATTGATGAATAAATAAAGTTCAACATCATCTTACAAGTTACTCCGTTCTCACAAACAATTCAGATGCATGTCCAAATATTAGAAACAGGTAATCAGATTCAGATTCAATGCATTGGTAGTCCTAACTTTATTCAGGCAATCCTCATTTTATCTAGGGGCATGACAACAATAGTTTAACGTATTCAAATTTCCAAAGTGTGAAATAAGGCATTGATGATTTGTAAACATTATGGATTAAACTATTAGACTAGCTAGCAGTTCTATCAACATGCCACAAGTCCTGATGACAATCTACATTAGCTAGCTAGATGACAATACACTTGTAAATTAGCAAGCCGATGACAGTCAAAATGATTTTACCTGCTGGTTGCCGTTTGCCTGATCCTACCTTCCGGCCGGGAGCCATCTTGTACTATATTGGTCGGTAGAGAAGGGAGGCGTTAGAACCTGGAAGCCAAGAAAATTTGTGAGATCCTAAAATTCGTAGAAGGCGAAAAAAATTGCCAGCAACCATCTAGTGGTTATCACTGTCATCAAATCATGAGATTTTATCCAGCACCAAAAGGAAAGTGACAAACTCCTAAAACACTGTCGTGAACCATATGTAGTAGGCCTAAGCAATCAATTGTGGCCTAAATCAAATGAGCTCAGAAAATGTGTGATCCGGACTTCAAAATCAGCCATCCTACAAACACAATTTGCAGATCTACTCTACACAATCCAATTGATGGTCACGAGCAGCTTGCTGCTGGTGGCAGTGTGAGTAGCCAGCTGCTATGCGCTGCCCAACAGCACAGCAGAGGCAACGCGAGATGCAGAGGCGACGCAGAGGGGTCAGGAGGAGCGCGACACGGTGGGGAGCGATGAGGCGGGAGGCAGCCACGGGAGGAGAGTAGAGCAAGCCGGCGGCGTCGCGCGCACAAGCACAGGGAAGAGGAGGAAGAAGCATAGGCATTGGCCCAGAGTTTCCTTACCGAGAAGACTGCTGAAGGATTGTTCTTGTCCCCCTCCCTGGTGCGAGGAGGAAGCGGAGCGCCTGAGACGCCGGCAAGGGGAAGGAAGGAGTGGAGGAGGCGTGGCGTCCGAGGGCCGCGCCGGCGACACTGGACCTGGCTAGAAGCTGTGGGGATGGGTGGAGGAGAGGGATGGACCGGCAGCGACAAATGACCTGGGACTTGCGAAATGGGCTCGGTTAGGGTTCAAGAAGCGCACGGGTAGGTTATATGGGGTCCGAATTTTTACCACTTTACCCTTGGTGTGCCCATACAAGTTGCATATGTCTTAGGACAGAATTGTAATTTCTGCCCGAATTTTTTTTGAGTGGCGGGGTCTGGACGCGCCCATGGTTTCGGAGGAAATAATTTCGCCCTCCAAATTTTTGGCGTTGGCGGGTTTCGACGCGCATGTGGCTTTTTGGGGGAGAGGGCGCCTACAGCCACCTCTAATTGTTGGCTTCCATTCTTTTTATTATTTTTCCTCATCTTTTTTTTGAAAGTTATTATTTTTCTTCATCTAAGATAAAACAAATAGGTGTTCAAAAGTTCTTTAAAATTTAAATTTAAACATTAAGGAAGAAATGACATATTTCTATGTTGTGTCCCTCTCTTAAATTGGATTCTGATGCATATGTACACGTTATATATATATATATATAGACACACACACAGAGACATACATAGTCGATCATGCTTAATTATTTCAAACCAAAAGAGACTATGTTTGTTAAAGGATTTGATGTAGTGATCAAATCTTTATTCCATTTGGTACTATTCATCATCACGCTTCAACTAATATTTTGTAGTATGATATATTTTTTTGCGAGAGTAGTATGATATATTCTTAATCACATAAATCCGTATCAAGCTGCAGTACTACTTTGTAGTATGATGCATTCTTAATCAAGCACGTGGTATCCAGGATTCGAACATGGGCCCTCCTTGCTCTGCCCATAACCAGCTAAGTGCAACTGAACATCAAAGAAAGAAGGAGGAAATATTTTCTCAAGCTTGCACAGAATGATTGGTATTTCTTCTTTCATTCTATGCAAAACATCTACCTTCAGAGTTTTAGCACATAATTGCTGAAAGAAGTTACCTAATTCAGCAATTGCTTCATATATTTCCTTAGGCATGAGCCCTCGTAGAGCAGCAGGCAAAATCCTTTGTAGTAAGATATGGCAATCATGAGTTTTGAGTCCTTGGAGGTTGCATGCATCAACACTAACATGTGTTGCTAAATTAGAAGCATATCCATCTGGGAATTTCACACTTCTTAAAAATTCACAAAAAGCAAGCTTTTGTGTTTTACTCATTGTGTAAGGGGCGTGTGGTAAACAGTATGAATCTCCATGACGACACAAGTGTAGATTTTGTCTTATGCCCATGTCTTCCAAATCAAGCCTGGCATTAATAGTGTCCTTTGACTTCCCAACAATGCCCAGAAAAGTGCCAATAATGTAGTCACAAATGTTTTTCTCGATGTGCATTATATCAAGATTGTGTCGCAGCTTCAAATTTTCCCAATATGGCAGATCCCATAACCTCGACCTTCGCTTCCAACATTGATCTTCTGCTTCCCGCTTTCTCTTTTTGCTTCCAGGATGCTTTCCTGGCCTAACATCCTTCACCCTCTCCAATTGCTGCATCAGCTCATCTATACTAAATTCCTCTGGCTTGTCACGTTTTTCAGTTTGACCATCAAAATATTTCTTTGTCCTCCATGGATGGTCCCTTGGAAGAAAACGACGATGTCCAATATAGCAGATTTTATTCCTAATTCTTCTGGAGCAAGGATTTTTGTCACAACGCACACAAGCATAATATCCTTTTGTGACTCTACCAGACAATGTGCTCAAAGCTGGATAATCATGAATGCACCATATAACTGCAGCATGTAGTTTAAACTCCTTTCCACTAAATGCATCTTTAGTTTCCAAACCTGCCCAAAGGGTGAGTAACTCTTCGACGAGTGGCTCCAAAAAGACATCAAAGTCCTTTCCTGGGCATTCCGGACCAGGGATGAGTAGGGACATCATGAAGTTGGATTCATCCATACATATCCATGGGGGAAAGTTGTAAGGCACAACAAAAACTGGCCACATGCTATATGAGGAGTTCATTTTGCCAAATTGATTGAAACCATCCGTAGCAAGACCAAGTCTGATGTTCCTTGCATCTTTTGCAAACCACTCATATTTTCTATCAAATTCTTTCCATGCCTCACCATCAGCTGGATGGCTAAGCTCATTCTCCACTGGTTTTCTCTTCAACTTGTGCCATTGTGCCTCCTCAGCGGTTTTTTTGGAAGCAACTATCCTCTTCAGCCTTGGAACCAATGGGAAATGCCGCAATACCTTCTGAGGAATCTGTTTCCTTCCATCCGCATCTTTCCATCTTGATTCACCACATACTGGGCAATTATCATGTTTTGCCAACCCCTTCCGGAACAAAACACAATTATTCGGGCACACATGGATTGTATCATATCCGAGTCCCAATGCACGAATAAGTTTCTTTGCTTCATCATAAGATGTGGGAAGAGAGCAAGCTGGGAATGCTAATGATAACAACTTTAGTATTGCAGTGAACGCAGCATTGCTGATTCGATAGAATGACTTGATGTGGAGTAACTTCACAACAAAAGAAAATCTTGTAACAGCTGCACCAGGGAAAAGTTCCTCCTTCATCTCTTCTAATATGGCTGCAAACATAGAATTCTCAGCACCTTGTTCCTCAGCTATGAACAACTCCTTTACCATATCAGGAATCCTATCATCAAGGTCTTCTTCATCCTCGTTCATACCAACATCCTCGTTGAAAGGAATATGTTCACTAAGTATGGAATTCAACTACAACGTATAAGTATTCATAACTATGTGATGATACTCAAATTCTGTACTGCATATGCCAAATTCTATTCTAAATCGTAATTAATTTATAAACACGTCTCTAATAGTACTGAAATTGTAATAATAAATGCGTAGTACTAATTTTCTAAACTAATTTACTACTACGTAACTAAAAACTAAAGTATCATTAAACACCTACTTAAATGGTTCTACTATACCACTAATTAAATTAAATTACTCTACAATACCAATGGAAAAATACATAAATTAAATATACTAACATGCAGATCACAAGTGCGGAATCCGACAGGGCTTCGCCGCTTCCCTTCTCCTCACCCCTCTTTTTTTCTGGATTTTTGGTGGAATTTTTGGCCTCAAATGAGGAGGGAATGGGGGTAGAAGGCTTAAATAGGGGAGCAAGCCCCGGTCGCCAAGGGGGGGCGACAGGCCCCCCTGTCGCGCCTGTGGGTGGAGCCCATTGGTCGCCCGAGGGGGGGCGACAGGCCCCCTTTGCATTTTTTTGGCCAGGGACCTCGTTGCAAATTTAAAGAAAAAAATTATAATTAGGGCATGTCGCTCTATGGGGGGCGACCGGATGTAGTTTTGAAATATTTCGAAACAGACATATATTTTTGAAATTTTGATTTTTTTTAAATATAAAAAAAAAGCGCAATCATAAGTCCCTGGTGCCTGAACATGACAGCCCGTATGGTGGGTGGTGCCCAATGTCTGTCTGTTGCGTTCGTCGTATCTAGTAATATTCTTGGGCCAAGCCCAACAATGGACTAGGCTGGCGGAACCGAAAAGTTACTGCCGGTCATGGGCTAGCTAACTCCTCAGAACCTTGCATATCGCATGACCCAAGCACAGGTTCAGGTATTCAGCCCAATTTGCTCCCACGCCCGCATCACGCGCACGTCATGGTTTCTGGGCGTTTGTCCTTTTGTCGACAAAACAGAAAAAATCCCAACTCACCACCGCACATACGAGTAGGCGACACCCAGGAGGGGGAAAAAAACAGCCGAGCCAAGAATGCAACCACGAGATCTTGGACGCACTCACATCAAACAAACACTTGCCGCCGTTCTTTGCAGGGCCAAGGACCCCCCCGACAAATTTGATGGCCGTGCAAAGAAGAATCGTTGCGCCGTCTTTGCTTACGCCACGCGATCACTGGCGATCGGTCCTTCCCAGTCCCTCACTTGTTTAACCCTCCACTTGCCGCCGTGCGCCACGATCTGGCACGCGCATCGGTGCGCCTGCCATCCGCCGTGGTGATCCACCGCCTGCCTGATCCATTCCACGAGCTAGCTAGCCAGCCGGACAGCGATCGAGGTGGCGCCCGACAGGATAGATGGCCGGCGGTGGCGACGATGCGGCGGCGGCCGTGAAGAAGGACGTGGAGGCGGAGGTCGTGATCGTGGGCGGCGGCATCGCGGGGCTCGCGACGGCGCTGGCGCTCCGGCGGGCGGGCGTGGCGCGCGGCCCCGGCGGCGTGCTGGTGCTGGAGCGCCACGCGGGGCTGCGCGCCACCGGCGCAGCGCTCACCATCTTCCCCAACGGCTGGTTCGCGCTCCGCGCCCTCGGCGTCGCGCACAAGCTCACCTCCCGCTACGACGCCTACGAAACGTGCGTGCGCCGCGTGCCCACCTGAACAAGTCGAGTAAATTCTAGCTCGATTCGCCATTTTCTCTCGCTCGACTCACGCGCCGGATTCGTCTTCGCTACGCGCAGGTCCGAGGTGACCAACCTTGAGAGCGGAGCCAAGCAGGTGTTCCGCTTTGCCGGGACCAAGAACAAGTGAGTTCATCCATCAATTCCTAGCTACCAATTCTTGGTTCGTCACGGCGAGCGTCATGCGTGGGTCCTACCTTCCTTTTATTTTAATAGGGAACATGAAGAAGAAAAAAGATACAAAAGAAATTAATAGGGAAAAGAAGTAAAGTTAATGAAAATCAAAGAAAGAAATGGAAGAAAAAAATGGAGGAAACTGGAAAATAGGAAATATTAAAGGAGAAGTGAAACAAATGATGTTAGAGAAAAGAAGGGAAGGTAAAAAAGTAGGAAAATAAAAAGATAAAAGAAGGGAATAAAAAAACAAAGAAAAAAAGAAGAAGAAAGAACCACCTTCAAGACGTGAAGTTGCAAGGTAGGCTGCATGCACGATTTAATGTCTGATGCATGCACGATGGCACAGTTCTTAAGCTCCGAGTCTAGATAACTATGTCGATGACACTCCCACTGAGACTGGCCTTACAACAACACAAGCGATCGAGTAGAAGACTTGAAGCAAGCTTAGTGGTTGATGCGTCGTCTGCCTTGATTAGTCAAGTAAAGAACTCAGAGCGTCCTTTTACCTAATGATGAAGCCCATTTGCTAGAAAAACATAAAACTAGGAAATGCGTCATGTCGCATCCGTCATTGCTTCCTACGTGACAGCCTTTTGAAATGGTCGTCCAAGCAACTACTGATACTCTAAGGTGGGCCCTTTTTATAATACAAGATATATATGGAGTACATTCTTGTATTTGTTGCATGTACAACCGCAAATCCAAATTCGCACGCGAGCGCTAGCGAGCTTTCTAGCGCTCGATTTCCCGACCGCTCGTGTGCCTTCGCCTCCACATGCGTCATGCGTGGGTCCTACCTTCCTTTTTATTTTTCGTTCTCCTTCTCAGCGGGACGCGTCTCATCCAGTGGGCGGTTGATGGCACGCACGCACCAACAGGCGCCGGGCGGCCTCGAGGGGTCCACACCGGGGGCACTGATGCCTGCACACAGCACAACTACAAGCCGCAGGCGTCGAGCGGTGCCGAGGTCCACGGCAGCCGGTGCATTGCGGCCAGGAGCACGGCCAGGCGAGCCACCCGGCGACGCATCGAGCGCAGGGTTCACCTTACCTTTACTGTAGCGGTAACTGTTTTTTGAAAAAATTGACTTTTGTATTTTTGAATTTTGAATCGGAAAACACCGTTTACCGGACCGGTAACCGCATCCCGCTCAGTAGCTCGGTAGCCCCATGTACAACTCTTATTAATCAATATGATGGATGGAATATTGTTATTTAACTCCACCAAAGATAAATAAATTTTTGCGTAGTTACTTCCTGAATGAAAGAAATGTAGAGGCACAACCGTTCTGAGTATGACTCTGAAGATATAAGTGGAAAGGTTCTATTTCACCTATGTAAGTATAACTTGTTGAGAGGATTAAAGAGTAAAGACAATAATTAGATTAGGTCCCAGGAGAGACCAAAAGAGTTGCCCTCCCATTTCTACCAGAATATATATTTAACATGCTAAACATATGCTGTATTATGAAAGCATTTTTTCAGGACAATAATCTTATGTTTCCGAATAATATATTTTGAAATTTATTGACAGAGAAGATTTGTAAAGTTTGACTAACTCTTATCTGATATATCATGTATTTGAGTTAAGTGAGCTTCAAAAATTTTGGAATGTTTTTTTACAGATGAGTTGTTGAACTCGTACATCAGATGGTGGGTAGGTGGCATGGGCTCGTGACGACATTTCGTATTTCTTCTTTTAATACACTATACAATTTTTGAACTTGTTCGAGGAAAGTACGTATTAGTTGCAACGTGATGGCAGTTCACACTCCGGTGTCTCGTGTATACTCAATTCAATTATTGTTTAAGTTTATCCCTCGTTGCCGATCTTCCCCGTTGCCGGCCGGCCGGCTTCTCACTTGACTTGCTCCCTCCCACCGGCCACCAAGGCCGCCGGTGACCCGCCGATCTATCGATGGGATCATCAGTCCTACATGAGAGCTCGAGGAAGAAGCTAGGCCGATCCTTCCACATGGAGGTCAGCCGGAAGGAGAGGTCTTGGGTGGTCGACGTCGAGAACCTCCTGAGCGAGGAGGGCGCCGCCGACCCGGCGGCGGAGGCCGCCGTGTGGCGGAAGCACTCCATCTACCGGGTGCCGGCGCACGTCAGGAACGGCAAGCACGCCTCCCCCTACGGGCCGCAGCTGGTGTCGCTGGGCCCCTTCCACCGCGACAGCCCCGACCTCCCGCCCATGGACGAGCACAAGCAGCGGGCGCTGCTGCACCTGCTCCGGCGCACGGGGCGGCCGGTGCGGGACCTCGTGGCCGCGCTGGAGGAGGTGGTGGAGCGGCTGGAGGACGCGTACATGGACCTCGACGACGGGTGGCTCCGCGACCGCGACGGGTTCCTGCGGGTGATGGTCATGGACGGGTGCTTCCTGCTGGAAGTGATGAGGACTGCGGACGGGGCGGCCGGCGACTACGCGCCCAACGACCCCATCTTCAGCCGCCACGGCGAGCTGTACATGTTCCCCTACGTCCGTCGCGACATGCTCGTGATAGAGAACCAGCTCCCGCTGCTCGTGCTCCAGAGGCTCGCCGCCGCCCTGCACGGCCCCGACGCCGCGGTATGATGACCAAGTAGTAAATTCAGTTTGAAGAACAAATCAATCAAAATTCAATTCAGTTTCGAAGGATTTTGATTTTGTTCCCGGCCGGCCCAATTAATTCTATTATACATTTGGAGTTAGACGGATGATGCGATCAACAACATGGTGCTCCGGTTCGTGTCGCTGACGCCCGATCCCCCGGAGCTGCGCGGCGGCGGGCTGGCCCTCCACCCCCTCGACGTCTGCCACCGCAGCCTGCTGCACGGCGCGCCCAGCCAGGTCTGCAAGGGGCGGCGGGACGAGTTCGTGCCGTCGGCGACGGAGCTCGACCAGGCCGGGATCCAGTTCGCCCGGAGCGCGACGCGGAGCCTGCACGACATCCACTTCCTCCGCGGCGTGCTCCACATCCCGGAGCTCGCCGTCGACGAGGCCACCGAGCACAAGCTCCTGAGCCTCATGGCCTTCGAGCGGCTGCACTCCGACGCGGGCGCCAACGAGGTGACGGCCTACGTCTTCTTCATGGACAACGTCATCAAGTCGGCCGCCGACGCCAAGCTGCTCTCCTCCCGCGGCGTCGTCTCCAACGGGATGGGCAGCGACAAGGAGGTGGCCAAGATGTTCAACCGGCTGGGGAACAGGGCCGTGCTGGACAAGCGCAGCCCGCTGCGCGCCGTGCACGGCGAGGTGAACGCCTACCGCGCCACGCGGTGGAACGAGTGGCGGGCCAGCCTCATCCAGAACCACGCCGGGAACCCCTGGGCGGTCATCTCCCTCGCCGCGGCCGTCTTCCTCCTCGTGCTTACCGTCGTGCAGACGGTCTACACGGTGCTGCCGTACTACGACGAGAAGCCGCAGACGGGGTGGAGCGCATCAGCAGGCTTGTTACACGATGACTTGTAATTAATGCGGTTGAACAAATTGCGTCTCTTCTGACTGTGACAATGTGAGGGCAAGTACAACGGCGAGCCGATTGCCGTCGATTTGAGTTAAAATTAATTAATCCTCATTAATTGAAGAAAGAGAGAGCTGCCGTCGTCTCGTTCGTCTACGGCAGGAGCGCGTGCTCCCAGAGAAGTCGACGACTCCTCACGCCCGTTGTACAGCTCGCTGCCGGTCGGCGACTGCTGCAGGGATCCGATGCGCGCCGGCGCGCGCGGAGGGTTTTCCCTTTGCGCGGCAAATCCTCGCGCCATTCTTCTCCCCCGAAATCCCCCTCCAAGAGCCATTGAAATACCCCCAAATCCCTGGTCATCCAACCCTATCTACAAGCGGCGGCGGCCATGCGGCAGGAAGAGAAGTAGGCAGCAGCGGCGGCGCGGGAGCTGCTCAAGGCGGAGGCGTTGCTGGAGCAGAAAGCTTTTGCGGAGCAGTCCAGGAAGGGGTCCTCGGCATCGTCAGCGAGGAAAACGGCGGAGGCGAAGAAGGGGAAGGCCAGGGGGGGGAGCTGTAGTGAGGAAAACGACGGAGGTGCAGAAGGTACCTCCGCTGTCATCTCTACCCATTTCTTCAGCAACCAGAAGAGTACCTTGTAGAGATTCTGGTTTTATTCTCCAATTCGAGTCATTACTCTCTTTAAGACATAATTGCAATGAACATGCTTGGTCATAGTAATAGAAAGTATTTTTTTAGAAGGAACTGGATTTCCTTGGATAAAAGGAAAGAAACCAAGCCTGTATGTTATCTCTCAGATTCTAAACCCTCAATTTCTTCAGGAGATAATTTTTAATTGCTTAGATATGAGTAACAAATTAACGAAGCAGCAACTTTTTATTTTTTTCATAGGATATAGTTATGTATGGATCGTTGTGCGTACCTGAATTTCTTTTACAAGTAGTTGGATTGATTCCTCTTTCAGTCGTCCCTATTTGAACCAATCTGCAGGAATTAATCTAGTTCAAAATAGAGAACATAAAGAGAACAAATTGTGTTCCAGCAGTTCAACTGGGATGTATGGTATGCTGTCCGAAATGAGGCAAAGTGGATTACATACAACCAAGGGCTGAAACAAGCACGCAAAAGGAAGAGTTCAGACAAGCAGCAGGAAGGAGAGGATGTTGGCCATATAGATGCATTTGAGGTTAGTAATTTTCAAATAATACCTTCATTGTAGCTGATCTTATCTTGCTGAATTTAGCCATTCTAAATGTATTTTCTGCATGATTATTTCATTGCAGGTGAGGACAGTTTGAATCTTGGGGAATTAGTCATGCACTCATGCTTCCTATTGGATATGTATTTTCTGCATCCAGTTTGAGTGAGAGTTTGAAAAATGAAGATGCTTGTAGCTTTATCTATTTTGTGTGAACTGATGGCTATTGATGTGCCGTACTTAAATTAGTCATGCACTCAAGGCTATTGATGCGTGTGAACTGGATGCATTTCTCATATGAATATATATATTATATATACGCTTCTCTAAGAGACTTATGCGAATTATTTGAATATATCATGGGTTCTCTCATGTAAGCACCAAAATGGCTATAAAAATCAAATTATGTACCAGATCACCATGATTTACGTGTCAAAAGATGAATTAAATATCTTATAGACAGCCAAATAGACAGCAACTATCTAAACTGTTATACAAACTGTCTATTTAGCTGTTTGTGTATGATAAAAAGACAGCAGCTATCTAAACTGTTGTACATGCCCTGATGCATCCTCGTTTCTTTCTTACATAAAGTGTCAGTGGTTCTTCTTCTTTCTTTCTTTCTTTTTTTGTAGTTGGAGAGCAACTTGATGTATTCATTTTTTTTTGCATCAACCTCTTGGTGCCTCCAACCGGTTCTGATGATTGCTATAACTCCAGATTATTGGCGGCGATGACACCACTGCTTGGCTGTATCGCCGTTGAGCAGGGAGTGATGCATGCACCCATCACAACTGGTTATTGATCAAATAGTTGTGATGTGCCAGCTATAATACTCATTTTTCTGGTAGCGGCGTTTGCGTCATCAGAATGAGATAATGCATGCGTCATCAAAATTAGGCACTAGGCACAAAGACCAGTGGAAGTATCATTGGAGTGTCATAGATATTAAATTTGCAGATATAACAGCCTTATTATGAAGATAGAGGAGGAGCACGTCCCATGACACTTCTCCGGTTCGATTACTTAGTTTACAGACTTCGTAACTGTACCAATGACCCACTGGGCTAAACAAATGCAATTGGCCATGTGGCTTCACCACCAGGCCGGTCCAATCGCTTCAAGAGAACGCTGATGACCCTCTATCTAAAGGCTACAAAAATGGAAGCAATAATATACATTTTTTTGCTTTATCGTACGTAACACATGGATTAGTACTTGATAAGTTGACATTGTAATTTGTCGCTGTCCCTGCTGGACACTTGGCTGATTCTATAGGGCACTTGAATTATCATGCTCTCTTATTATACTTAGGCATCTGCGTCGAGTTTGATTCGGTCGATCGATTTATTTCATAGCTGACACGTCATATGCGTGCACAGGACATAAACGAATATATAGCTTATCAAGATTTCATCTTCTTATGGGGAAAATATAGTTCATCAGTAGACCCCGCCATGTTACTTAGCGTGTGATATCGGAGATGTAATATATTCTACTCGGTGACGAACCTAGTCTGTAATATAGAGAGGGCTCATGTCCACTCTCTTCTTCTTCCTCCCATTCTCTTCTTCTTCCTCCCCTCTTCCTCTTCATTCTTTCATCCCAAAAATGAATGGGGTGTCGGCGTACAGGTAACGAGGTCACCTGCGCAAACGATTTATGGTGACGCTCGACCGCCACGACACATAAAGGCAATGGTCTACAAGATGACTCATCTAGACCCTATGTCCCGGGGTGCAGCTCGGCACCCACGGAGGAACCCGGGGTGCAGCTCGGCACCCTGGGAGGCGCTAGGTTTCTCTGCTCCGGAGGAAAAGCTATATCAGTTGTAGGAGCATGCAATATAAATAAACCTAGACTAATGGCTGGCAGGGTGGAGCGCGGCAGCCTGGCGGACTGGTAGAACCATCCAACTCTCACAATAAAGATGAAAGAGCATGCAAGTCTACCACCTGCCGACTTATCCTGACATGCATGCACGCATGTCCCAAGACAAGCGCCACCGGTCAACATTAAACAGAGCTCCTGCATGCTTGCAGGTGAATAACCTGCACAAATGCATGCACAAGATTCTAAAGTGGGGTCCCTAGAGATAAGACAAGACATGCAAGTAAGGGGACGCAAGCACCCCGGGGTACGTGCACAATAAACATCTATCCCCATAGTGTGCATGCGCCATGCACCCCTAGGTGGGCATGCGCCCCGAGGTGTGCATGCACCTCGCGTTTCATGGGCTAAAGAGGATAATAAAGTCTCTCTGAAGATAAGACATGACATAAATAACATCATGATATAAAAAGTAAGTGGGTGGAGAGAGGTGCATGCACCATGCATCCTGGACGCATGCCAATTAAAAGGGGGTGCGCGCGCCCACGATTGCGCATGCACCATGCACCTCATCCATCATCCCCATTAAAGGGGTGTACACGCGCCCCAAGATGTCCATACACCATGCACCCCATGCATCCCCATTAAAGGGCATGTGCACATTAAAAAGCCCCCCTCTCTCTAGCCCACTTGGTCACAGATCCCAATGAGATACCTCCGGTCACATGCTCGCATGGATGGGTTGCATGCAAGCTCATATCTAGTTACATGCACCTGCACGCGCGCAAAAAATAGAGGATGAGATGTGCGGGCACCCTCGGATGGAATTACACCTAATAGTGGTCGGCGTAGGCTTTAGGCGTGCATGAAGGGTACGTCAGCCGTAGGGGCGGCACCTCACTCATTTCTCAATTACACACAATCCGATATGGGGATCCCTCTTGGTCTATAAAAGAGGAGACCCGAGTATGGAAAGAGGACAGCTTCTTCTTCCTCCTCTAGTCCTTCGAAGCTCGAGAGCAAGCTCTGCTCCATGTATTTTTGAGTTTATATACAACCACCAACTATACAGACAAGCAGGACGTAGGGCTATTATCCTACGGGAGGCCTGAACTTGGGTAAAAAACTGTTCATGTGTTCTTTATTTTTCCACAAGCTATTCTAGAAGATTGCAGCGCATTCATCTTACTACTACAATAACTATTAACCGAGGCGGGCAAAAACTATTAACCGAGGCATTTTGGGCAACCACCTCGAACCTAAGGTCATGGTTAATCACCTATTTTCCGAGGCGGTTGCATGCCCGCCTCAGTTAATCGAGTAGAAAAAAAATAAAAAAAGAAAGTCCGTGGATAGGCTTGCCAAGCCCACCCACAGGCCCGCCGAGCCCATCAACGGAGGCAGCTACTGTCGCCGCTCGCGCTGCCGTCCGAGAGCCAGATCCGCCGCAGCCACCTAGACCCTAAGCCGCGCACTGGAAGGAGCTTGGGGTGGACGCCGTTGCCTCGGCCTCACACGCGCCGCTGCTCTAGAAGCGTCACCGCCGCCGTGGGTGGCCCTCCTGGCCGGCCGGATATGCCGCTGTTGATGGCCCTCCTGGCCGGATCCGCCGCCATGGGGGCCCCACCTCACCAGATCTGCTGCGGTAGAAGCGCCGCCGCCGCCGTTAGTGGCCCTCCTGACCGGCCGGATCCGCCGCTGTCAGGGACCCCACCTCGCCGAATCCGCCGCCATGGGGACCCCACCTCGCCGAATCCGCTGCGGTAGAAGCGCCGCCGCCGCCATGGGCCCCACCTCGCCGAGGCCATCGGCCGAGCACTGCCGCACGCCGAGGCCACCACCGCATGTCGAGCACCGCCGCGCGCCGAGGCCGACGCCACGCGCCTCCCGTAGGAGATGAAGCGAGCCGCTGCCCTCACCTGAGAGGGACAGGGAGAGGGAGGGGCCGGCGCGCACGGGGAGGGAAGGAGAGGAGGGGAGAGAGGCCGACCGGAGGGAGAGGGCGTGGAGAGGGGGCACAGAGAGGGGGCTCGAGCGTGACAAAGTGTGTGTGTGTGTGTGTAGGGGGGAGATCGAGATAGAGAGAGAGAGAGAGTGGCTAGGATGTTGAGTTAGGGTTTTACTTTGTTATATAGTCCTTCTCAGCAACTGGGCTCATATGGGCTTGGCCTGGGCCTGCTCTATTAACTGAGGCGAACAACTATAAGAGAACCGCATCTGAAAGTAGAACTATTAACCGAGGCGGTTATTTTAATAATGACCGCCTCGGTTAATTAATTTTGCGAGACAATTTTTGTAAGCACCTCAGTTAATAGAAATTAACCAAGGTGGTTATTTTTTCTGCCCTCCTCAGAGGTGCTAAAAAAGGTCACGGTAAATATTTTTTGTAATAGTGTCTCCTGACCGGATCTCTAAAGGGGTTACCACTCACCCCTGCTCGCGGTACATTCCCACCGTTAGGGGGGCGGGGGGCTTATGGGGGTATCCATGGATCTTGGAGAGGTAGGTGGGGCGGCTTGATCCCCCTAGCACCCCACCCCCTCCCCTCGATCCGCTACCATCGGTAGACGCCAACTGACTAAACTATCCTTTTATGGCTGTGTTTGGTTCTTCAAGACTTCTTAGAAGTCCCTCTTCTCCATAAGTCCCTAAGTCTCTCTTCTAAGAAGCCTATAAAGGTGTTTGGTTCAAAGGGTTTCTAAGTAATTAATAGCACTTGTCCCATATCCCCTCCCCTCATCCTCCCTCTTGCATGTAGGCTTTTTGTGGGGCCCACGCTAATAAGCCCCAAGAAGCACCCTTGCCAGGGACTTATGGGCTTCTAGGAGGCTTCTAAGAAGCCTCAAAGAAGCCTTGGGGTGTTTGGTTCCCTAAGAACTTATTGGGGGTAGGACTTCTAGAACTTATGAGAAGACCTGAGTAACCAAACACCCCCTATGTCTATCTTGCTACATCTTTGTGTTAAAAGAGCATCTTCATGCTCTCCTTTTTCCTGGGTAAAGGAAGTATAATTACATGTCCCCTGATTTTTAACTTATTTTTTACTATATATATGCTTTATGAAGGAACTTAGATTCTGCCCATAGCACGTATACTGTATGCTAATTTATTAAAATACTGCCTTTTCAGATCATGGATGTAGGTGATTTTTATTTGATTTTTCGGAAACCATCTCGAGAGTAAACAACTTTGCTATCTGTTGTGTTATCTTTCACAACAGGTTATAGTCCACGGCTTGTTCTAATGGTATCCGGGGTCATCACAATTTGTTAGCCTCTCCAACCGGGTCTGATGGTTGCTGTCACTCCCGGTTCTTGACTACGAAGTCAATGCTGTAGCTATATCGCCGATGATAGGGAGTGATGCGCCCATCGCACCTGGTTATCGATCGACCAGTTATGATGTGCTGATTGTAATGCTCGGTTCTCTAGTAACGGTGTATGTGTTATCAAAATGAGACAATGCGTGTTATAAACGATTAGGCAAAGACCCACTTGCTGAAGGTGCCGGTCCAATCGCTTCCACGCGAACGTGGGTGACTCTCTGTGTAAGGGCTACACATAATGGAGACAATATGAAAGCATCGTAGCAGTGGCGGATCTAGGATTTTACCGGCAGGTATGCCACCAAAAAAATTTCAGCTAACAATATGATTCATAAATAATTCACCCAACAATATAGAATTTATCGAGAAATTCGATAATAACATACAAAGTCTTAAACTCAACAATTAAGCATAAATATGGCATAAATTAAATATAAATAGTCCACAAATAAATGTGCAAGATGTAGCATTAGTTGATTGATGATTAATTCTCAAACAATACTACTTATACTTACTGTGGCGTCGCCCCTGCAAATGGGCCGTGTCAGACGGGCGGCATGGGCCACGACACTAAAAACACGGCACGAACATGACACGACACGATAGGTTTAGTGTCAGTGTCTGCACGGCACGAGCGTAGTGTTGTGTGTGGGCCGAAACCCCAGCACGTAGTGCCGGCACGCGCACGATACGGATAATGGGCCAGCACGGACCTGGCACGGTACCTAACTAGCTATTACCAGACCTGCTAACCATAAGACCCCGTTCCCACCCAGCGGCCCGCTAACGGCCCACCTTGGCGGCGGCCCAGCTTACAAAAGGCCCAACCTCTCTTCTTCCTAACCCTAACCCCGCATCCCCCTCCCTCCACTCGCCTCACCCGACACCCTTCTCGGCCGCCGCCGCAGACGCGCCCCCTGCGCCGCTCGCCGTCCCCCCGTCCCGTCCCATCCCCCCGCCCCTTGTCCCCATCCCATCCCCCGCCCCCACCCCCCGCGCCGCTCGCCGTCCCCGCCGCCATGGGCGCGGCCTCCCAACGCCGCCCCTGCCCCCGCCGGCGTCGCTTGTCGTCCCCGCCGCCAAGGGCACGGCATCCCAGCGCCGCGGACTCCCCACGCCTCGCCATCCGGTGGACGCCGCTCACTGCACTCCTCGTCTTCGTCACCACCGCCGTCCTAGGGCCGCCGCCCGCCGCCGAGCTTTGGGTCCGGGGCGGCATGAGCACGCGGGGCTGCCGTGCCCACCGTGTCGACACGGCACGGCCACGCGCATGTCGTGCCGTGCCTGGGCTGCGGCGGCGGCACGCAGTGCCGGCACGGCACGACACGACTAGCCGACCGTGCCTAGTCATGTCGTGCCAGATCGTGCCGTGCCGAACTGTGCCCGTGTCGTGCCGTGCCGTGCAACACGTTTGGACATCTATAATCGCTGGTGGGAGGCGGTGCGGGAGCGAGGCGACAGTGGTCACAGGGGAGTTGACGATGAACTTTGGTTCTTTTTTTTTGAGGGTATGAACTTTGGTTCTTTTAGCAGTATATATATATATATATATATATATATATATATATATAGATATATATATAGACACACACACACACTAGGCGATTCCCCGTGTGTTGCCGCGGGATCTGAAAGAGCTTTCCGATAAACTATGATAAAAAAATATAATATAATTCTTTAAATAAAATGCTATGGAGAGGATGTAGATCGAGTTTGCTAAAAATAAAAAAAATGATATATCTTTTAATAAAGAAAAGTTCGTATAAATGGTGAGATTATGTTGAAAGATATATGAGAAATCTCTTGAATGAAAAATAATAGATTTTTGGCCATCGCCGTCTCGTTGGACGGCTTCCAGGAGAGGGGCAACTCACGGTCGCCCATCGGTGTTGTGCTCTCCACCAGCTCCATGGAGCTATCGTGCGTCGCCACTAGCTCCACGAAGTCGTAGCCGGCCTGGAGGAGCTCATCATACTTGCCGAAGTGAGCTGGATGTACTGTTTTATTGTTTTGACAGTGAACAGGATTGCATTGCTTCTGGGGATGAGCGAGTGACATATATAGTATGCTGGAGAGGAATTGAAAAGACAATGACGCTATTAAGGTGACTTTTAATTGCTTAGTACGTGAGTGGGAGATGACTTTATTTGATTGCTGATTAGTGGTGTATAATATTCGAGTAATGCATTGTGACATGATGAATATATTAACGTGAGTGGGTGCATGATGAGTGGGTGTATGAATAAGTGGATTATAAATATTAACACGAGTGACTTTTAATTGCATGTGATAGTGTATTGCTGAGGTGGATAGCTTGCATATTGAGAGAAATCGCTAGTGGGGATCAACTATATAGTTTTTATAGATGGGAATATATCCGGTGCAAACTAACCTCTCCGTGGAAACTATGCAAACTTCAATCTGAATCACCGGATCAACATCCAAGGGGGAGCGCAGGGGGAGTGGGAGGGGGGATTTGCAAAAATGTGATTACTTAATTCAAGGGTGGGCAGTTAATTGTAAAATTACCCCCTCCCCCATGCCCCTTGGATGTTGATCCGGTGGTACAGATTGAAGTTTGCATAGTTTTCACAGAGAGATTGGTTTGCACCTGATACGTTACTTTTATTAGATACCAGTTACAGTTTATCGATGTGGAATTTACGGTACATTTGTTCTTGTAACTCATATGCATAGGTCGTGTAACTTATGGTTCTGGTTATACGTTTTTATGTACATGTCTTAATTTCAAGAGTTGTAGTTTCTCGTCTATATATTTTGAGGAATGTTGAGTACTCTATCCTGCTTGTGATGAGTGAATTGTCAACCGTGCGGTGTGATCGTGCGCTTGGTTTTTGGATTGCAGGTACACGGGCGTCGAGTGTCGACGGAGAGTTGCCGTGGAGGAGCTCAGGCCGGGCGGTAGCTGTGGCGTCCACTCCTGGATCGAGGGCGCAAGCGGCGATGGAAGGCGGGTTTCTTGGTTTGCGCCACAAAAACAAGGAGGAGGACGGCGGTTGAAGATGCCAAGTCGTGGAGGTGACGAGCGTCTGTCCCGGGACTGACGGAGGCGACGGGCGTTGACGGCGTCTAGGGCCTCGCTGTGGGCGAGGAGGTGACGGGCGTCGGGTGACGTTTAGGGCCGTCAGAAGGCTGAGGCGGGAACGGCGTCTAGGGCCACGGCGTGGAGGCGGGAATCTTCCCGCGCGTGAAGTTTTGGCGGTTTTCTTAAAACCGGCCACCTACCCGGGTTTCGCGGACCCTCCAAAACCGCGGACCGGTACTTCGTCGACGTGGCGGCATCGCAGCAAAGGCTTTGAGTCGAAGAAAGAAGCTCCTCCATCGATCGAGTCTGTACAGCGGGCTGCTGCAGACCCGACCGGTCTGACCGGTCCAGGACCGGTCCCCTGGACCGGTCTGGCCGCAGCAGCTGGGTATAAAAACCCCCCCACCAGCCCGTGGCTGGGAGAGTTTCTTGAGTCTTTTGTTTTCTCTTCGTTTTTCCTTCTCCCTGCCCCTGCTTCAGGTTAGGGCCAAGAACTCCAACTCAAAAGAGGGTTAGGTATAGCTAATCTCTCAAATCTAGAGGGTGGATGATGGGTGGATGGCTCTAGCTTTGTATAGGTGAATTCCTCCCATATTTATGAATAAAATCTTATTGAGATTCACCTTTGTATGCTGAGTACTCGTCCTCTCCCTTCTCTTTTGCGTTTTAGACTTGATTTCTCCTCTTTTGGGATGTTTCGTGTTTAGAGGAATCAAGCTCGTGGATTCGTGTTTTGCCGAACTCGTTGTGACGATTCTGATCTATCTAGCCTAGTGGCAAAATCCCTAGAATCGCGAGTTCTCACGAATTGGAGATTTTGAGTTCTTGAGAAAACCCCAATCCTCTTTGATCTTCCCTCGAATTCTCACGATCTGTTAATCTTTTGGGAAAGATCTCTTGGGGATATGTTCATGGGGTAGATGCGAAGCTATCCTCCAAGTTTCATGAAATTTGGACTTCGTTTACTCGAGATTTGACATTTGGAGCTTTGTTGGCGGGCTGTCTAGGAGTGACCGGTCTGACTGGTCTGAGTAACCGGTCTGACCGGTCTGGAATTTGATTTCCCAGCCCGACCGGTCTGACCGGTCTGTGTAACCGGTCTGATCGGTCTCTGCAGTCCAGTTCTGCGTTTCGACTCGCTTTGCTTCCGTGCTGCGACCTGGGTCTTCTGCTTCGAGATAGCTTGTCCATAGCTATTCTCGCTGACCTAGGTTCGAGGGCTTGCGGTGATTTTGGGACATAGGCCGATGATTCAATTTCGAGAGAAATTTTGATCGGCTCCCATTCACCCCCCTCTGGTCGCCAGTTTCGGTCCCTCAATTGGTATCAGAGCTTGGTTGAGGTTTTCAATACCTTAACCGGTTCGAAAACCACTTGGCGACCATGGCGAGTCTTGGTAAGATCCCGATGTTTTCCGGCGAGGACTATGCCTACTGGAAGGTTCGCATGAGAGCCTTCTTGCAGAGCATGGGAGCCGAGGTCTGGGAAATTACCACGAACCAGCTTTACGAGGTGCTGGCTGTTCGGACCACGCCCGTTCAGGTGACCCAGCATGAGGCTAACGCCAAGGCCGTCAATGCCTTGTTCGCTGGCGTTTCTCGTGCGGAGTTCTCACGTGTCCATGGTTTTCAGGAAGCCCACAAGATTTGGACGTGCCTTGAGAACTACCATGAGGGCACACCTCAGGTGAAGGCCAGACTGTTCGAGACTCACCGGCGTGAATACGAGAACTTCACACAGGAGCTGGATGAGAGCATTGACTTGATGTTCAGTCGATTTCAGTCGATTGTGAACAAAATCAATGCGAACAGATCTGCTGATGCCCTTGAGTACACAGAGCACCAGAAGGCTCTCAAGTTGCTCTACGCACTTGATCGCTCAGTGTGGGATCTCAAGGTGAATACCATCATTGAGTCTGATGGCTATGAGACTCTGACGGTGAACGAGCTTTTCAGCAAGCTCAAGGCCACAGAGGTGGATAACCAGACACGAGCCAAGCTCAATGGTGCCCCTCCCTCCAAGAGCATCGCTCTTGTGACTGGCCCTGGTGGATCGAGCTCTAACGCTAACTCTGCTCTTGGCTTTTCTCTTGCCTCTTTGCCTTCTGTTTCAGATGAGCAGCTGGAGACGCTGGGCGACGACGACTTGTGCCTCCTCATCAGCAAGTTCCAGCGCGTCTACCACAACAGGCAGAGGAAGAAGAACCCCGGGTGCTACAACTGCGGCGACCTGAACCACTTCATCGCCGATTGCCCCAAGAAGTCCGGCAGTGGCCAGAACAACCACTTCGACTACTACCGCCACCGCGACCGCAATGAGGGAGGCTCCAACAAGGAGCGTCGGCGCCACAAGCACCACAGTCGGGACTGGGGAGGACGCTTCGACAAGGAGTTGCTCAAGAAGCGCTTCCAGTACAAGACCAAGAAGCTAGAGAAGGCCTTTCTGGCGCAGCTCGGTGACCTCGACAAGAGCTCTGACACTGACCGCTCTTCTTCCCCGGCCTCCGACGATGACGACAAGAAGAAGAAGAAGCGGGACAAGGAAGCCACCGGCTTCATCGGCCTGTGCTTGGCGGCTGGTCGGCGCAAGGGCTTCTGCACCATGGCCGGTGAAGCCAATGGTGCCCGTGCGTCTCCAGGTGGACATGCTACACCGACGCACGCCGACTCTTCTCCTAGATCCGAGAGTGATTCAGAGGTAAACTCCATGATCGACCTGCTAGATACAGAGGTTAGGGAGTTGTACGCCGCTCTCGACAACCAGAAAAGGCTGCTTAAGGAAGCAGCTAGAGAGCGTAGAAAGCTTAGGGCTGAGCTGGCTTGTGCTAGGGAGAAATCTAGTGAGGATGAGTGCGCTGGCTGTATATCTCACATGAACGATCTTGTTGCTCTCCGTGCCAAGTATGATGAGAACGTCGCGAACTTAGATGTTGCTAAGACTTCGCTTTCAGACGTGTCTCATGAGCTCGCTAAGGCCAAGCATGAACTAGAACTGGTTAAGGATGCTCCTATTGTTAGCGATGTGCTTGAATGTGATGAGTGTCCTATCGTTAAGTCCGATCTAGCTTCGTTGCAGTCCAAGTTTGCTACTGTTGTGTGCGAGCTAGAGGAGATGAAGTCTAGGCTAGTTCTGCTTGGTGCTTGTAAGCTTTGTCCCACGCTTAGGTCAGAGCTAGATGAGAAGAACGCTTTAATCAAGTCTTTTGGGAAGACTAAGGTCGTAGAGTCTAGCCCACCTATTGACTGCTCTGTTTGCTCTGGTTTGATTGCTGATCTAGATAGTATTGCGATAGAGAAAGCCAACTTGGAGAATGAGAATACCTATCTTAGGGCGATTCTGAGTTGGGTTTCTAGCAGTGAGATGTAGTTGGGCATAATGATTAAGCAGTTTAAGCGTGGTGATCGGTTTGGGGTCGGTTACACATACACGAAGTCAGACTTTGACAGGTTGTATGGTAAGATTGGCAAGGCTGCTGGAAACACTTCTAGCACGAGCACGCAGCCTTCGCTTGTTGACCCCGCGGAGGGTGTGCTTAAAGAACCACCGAAAGCACCTCCGCAGAAACAGGTTTGGGTTCCAAAGCCCAATGAGCTGAGGAATCCCCTCGATACGCTCCCTGCTGTCACTGCCCAGGTTGCCCAGAAGAAGGGGGCTGCTCCTCCCCGTCTGCAGGCAAGGCCTCCACCTCCCAAGAGAGAGGTGAGGTACCACTACGAGTACTGTGATAGAGAGGGTCGCCTGGAGGAGTTTTGCTTCAGGAGGAAGCGGGCTGTGAGGCGTGAGCAGGAGAGACGCAAATTGGATATGTACTCTGCTCGGGTGCGTGGTCCTCCTCGGCGTGGTGGTAGGCAAGATGCTAGGGCGCGCCATGTAGGTGAAGGACAAGGAGACAGTGGTGGTTACCGTGCTCCAGTGGTGTTCGTCAGTCACGCGGTAGACGGGACGTGGAATACGCTTTGCCTGGTTTTGCTAACCCTTCTGTAAAGCAAATGGCTCGACACTGGTTTGCTTCTCACTTTGCTAACCCCAGTGTTGAGACATTTGCTCACCCTTTATCTCACTACTGATGTGCAGGTTGGAGACTTGGAGAATAGGTGGATCATGGACTCCGGTTGTTCGCGCCATATGACTGGGAATGACAAATGGTTCTCCAGCCTCACCCCGATGCGTTCAAAGGAGTACATTGTGTTCGGGGATAATGGAAGAGGAAAGATACGTGGACTTGGCGCTGTTCGAGTTTCTGATCGCTTTACCCTGAGAGAGGTTGCTTTGGTTTCGAACCTTGGGTTTAATTTGCTTTCTGTTTCGTAACATCTTGATGAGGGGTTTCAGATTCGCTTCAAAGAGGGCTGTTCGCGTGTTCTTGATTCTAAAGGAGATTTGGTTTGTCGGATTACACCTCGCGATCGGGTTTTCTTGGTTGACTTCTCTGGAACTCCTCTTGGCCCTTCTCGTTTCTTGTTGGCTGGTCCTTCTTCTGATCTGTGGAAGTGGCATAGGAGACTAGGACATTTGTGCTTCGATTTGTTGTCGAGACTTAGGTCACTTGGCCTGATCCGAGGATTGCCCAAATTGAAGTTTGAAAAGGACCTTGTTTGCCATCCGTGTCATCACGGGAAGATGATTGCTACTTCACATCCACCTGTTAATCAGGTGATGACCGCTCACCCTGGAGAGTTGCTACACATGGACACAATTGGTCCTTCTAGGGTGATGTCTGTTGGTGGGAAGTGGTACGTTCTTGTGATCGTGGACGATTTTTCTCACTATTCTTGGGTCTTTTTCATGAGAACCAAGGATGAGGCTTTCGAGTTTGTTCGAGACTTGATCTTGAGGTTGAAAAACGAGCTACCCCAGGCCATGCGAGCGATTCGCAGTGATAATGGCACAGAATTCATAAACGCCCGTTTTGACGCCTTTTGCAGTGATCAAGAGCTTGAACACCAGTATTCTTCTCCTTACACTCTACAGCAGAATGGAGTTGTAGAGCGGAAGAATCGGACGTTGGTTGAGATGGCGAGGACGATGCTCGATGAGCATAGCACTCCTCGCAAATACTGGGCTGAGGCGGTTAACACCGCTTGTTATGTGTCCAACCACATTTTCTTGTGTGCTTTCATGCACATGACTTCTTACGAGTTGCGGTTTGGACGCCAGCCCCGTGTTGACCATCTCAGAGTTTTCGGTTGCCGGTGCTTTGTGCTAAAAGATGGAAATCTTGATAAGTTTGAGTCTCGCTCGACTGACGGCATTTTTCTCGGTTATGCTTCTCACTCTAGAGCGTACCGTGTGCTGATTATTGATACTAACATCGTCAGAGAGACTTGTGAAGTCACTTTCGACGAGACTGCACCGTGCAATTCTTCTGTCTTTGAAGTTGCAGGAGATGATGAGCTCGGCACCTCCATCTTTGAAGATGAGGAGGAAAAAGCTGCGGAGGGCGAGGCTGTGGCTACCACGCGTGCTGTGGACCCAGTTACCTCCGCTACGAGCTCGGATGATGATGATGGCCCCGATCCGACTACGTCTACTTCACGGGGGCTGATCGAGGAGGTGACTTAGGCTTCACCAGCTGCACCTGAAGAGGCACCAGCTTTGGTTGAGGAGGAGGCGACTTCGACACGGGAAGCACCGCGACACATTCAGCGTCGCCATCCACCTCAACAGATGCTAGGTGATCTCAATGAGCGAGTCACCAGGTCCAAGGTAACAAGTATCGCTGGCTTTGCTCATTCAGCTTTTGTTGCCTCTTTTGAGCCCAATGATATTGGACATGCTCTTTCTGATTCTAATTGGGTCAATGCCATGCATGAGGAACTTGAAAATTTTAAAAGAAACCAAGTTTGGGTTTTAGTCGAGCCTCCACCTGCTTGTAATCCCATCGGAACGAAGTGGGTTTTCAAAAACAAGCAGGGTGAGGATGGTTTGGTTGTTCGAAACAAGGATCGTCTTGTTGCTCAGGGGTTTTGCCAAAAAGAGGGTATTGATTTGGAGGAGACTTTTCCCCTGTTGCTCGTTTGGAAGCTATTCGAATCTTTCTTGCATTTGCTGCTTCTAAGGGTTTTAAAGTTTTCCAAATGGACGTTAAATCTGCCTTCTTGAATGGTTTTTATCGAAGAAGAGGTTTATGTGAAACAACCCCCTGGTTTCGAAAATCCCAAGTTTCCAAACCGTGTTTATAAACTTTAGAAAGCACTTTATGGTTTGAAACAGGCGCCTTGAGCTTGGTATGATAGATTGAAAACATTTTTGTTGGCTCAGAGTTTTAAAATGGGATGTGTGGATAAAATCTTGTTCCTCATGCGGTCTGGCAATGACTTTCTCTTAGTTCAGATATACGTGGATGATATTATCTTTGGTGACTCTTCTCACGCTCTTGTCTCCAAGTTTTCTGAGAAAATGTCCAGGGAGTTCGAGATGAGCATGATGGGTGAGCTGCAGTTCTTCCTCGGGCTGCAGATCAAGCAAACTCCTCAGGGCACTTTTGTCCATCAAGCCAAGTACACTAGAGACTTGCTGCGGAAGTTTGACATGAGCGACCTGTCTCTTCAGCCGACTCCGATCAGCACATCGACGGCGCTTGATGAGGACTTGGACGGTGAGGCGGTGGACCAGAATGAGTACAGGAGCATGATCGGCTCGCTCCTGTACCTGACGGCGACCCGACCATACATTCAGTTCGGGGTCGGCCTATGTGCGCGGTACCAGGCTTCTCCGCGCACCTCCCACAGGCAGGTGGTGAAACGCATCTTCAGGTATCTGAAATTCACCCCTAAATTTGGTCTTTGGTACTCTGCAGATTCTTCTCTGGTTTTGGTGGGCTTTTCTGATGCCGATTTCGGTGGGTGTCGGTTGGATCGCAAGTCGACATCCGGCACTTGTCAATTTCTCGGTGCATCCTTGGTGTCTTGGTCCTCTCGCAAACAGGCTAGCGTAGCGCTTTCTTCCACATAAGCTGAGTATGTTGCCGCTGCTAGCTGCTGCTCCCAGATCCTTTGGATGAAGAAAACCTCGCAGGATTATGGTTTGAGTTTCGGTAGGGTTCCCATCTTTGTAGACAACATGTCAGCAATTAGTATTGCCAAGAACCCTATCCTACACTCCAGAACCAAACACATAGATATCCGATTCCATTTCCTGCGAGACAACCATGAGAGAGGACACATAGACCTGATCCATGTCCCTTCAGAGAGGCAAACCGCAGATATCCTAACCAAACCGCTAGAGTAGGACACATTTGCTCGCTTGCGAGGGGAGCTTGGGGTTTGTTACCCCTTTTGATCGCTGACTTTTCTTTGGTTAGCTTTGTAGGTTTTACTTGTCCTTCTATTTGTTTTCTAGGGTTGGTAGTTGCATTGTGCATATGCATTGTACATATTTGCATTTTGCATTGTCTCACTTGCACTAGCATTCTTGTATACATTGCTATGATCTTCTAGTGCCTGCTAGTGTGAGTTGATAAATTTGATCATGTATAGCTTGCTCCACTGTGTATATGACATCATCTGAATTAAGCTATTTTGATTTGAAAATCTGAAAACATGATCACCCTGTTTTGGCTACTAGCATGTTAGGGCGTGTTGATGTGCTTTGCTATCTTATTCATGCTAGTGTAGCCTTTCGTTCAGTAATTCATAATTGAAATGATCTAAATTTGATAAAATTGCTTGAACTGCCCTTGAAATGGATTGAAAAGATCCAGGTGGGATTGCTTGTCGCACTGATCGAGCTTTCGGGACGACTCACTTTGCACTTGTGAGAACCCGGGCAAGGTTGTGCATGACTGAAACGAGTGCCTTAAGCTTCTGATTGTCTTTGGCATAGGCTTGGCCTCGTTGCTAAGTGAAGCATGACAGGCTTTCAACCCCTGTCACTAAGATTTGCTTGATATAAATTTGTTTGAAAGATGAATGTTTGCAACTTGTTTTTGGCTGAGTTTGGCTCACCTGTATGAGTATGAGTAGCACTGCTTTCCATTCCCTACTTATTAGTGCTAGATCTTGGGTGATACTTTTATTTCTCTTAAACTAAACTTGCCTAGCTATAGATTGATTTGATATACCTTGTTGAGCTAGATGCAGGTCTTGTTTATGGATGCACACGTGCTTGTGACTAGATGTTGCTCATATCATTGTATCCCTGAATGCTTTCACTTACACCTCCTGTATTGCATTCATTGCATAGCATCTGTTCAGAGGGGGTTTCAGTTTCAGGGGGAGCTTTAGGTCTTTTTAGACTTGATGTGTGCATGTGCCAACAAGGGGGAGAATTTTGGGAGAAGTGATCGAACAAGGGGGAGACTTGTTTGATTTTTGAAAAACTTGTTTTGCACAGGGCTTTGAGAGTGCATCATTTTGGGAGAGTTGCACTTGTGAGAGGGAAAAACTTTGCTTGGGAAGTTTCTGCTTTGGTTTTGGCTCCTGTTTTCCTCGTTTTCCCTCTGCTTCTTGCATGACTGCGTCGAGCGTTACCTCTGTCTTTGAGGAGTCATGTTTTGACTTTTGATCGATTGCGTCGAGCCGTTGCCCTTGTCTTAGGGGATCAATCTCTGCTTGAGTAAGTGATTGTTTCTGCTTTTCTGAGTTTTGTGTCACTTGCTTGAGTTCTTCACTTTCTTGTTTCTCTTTTTATCACTTCTCTGCTTTCAGGTGGTGTGTTGACAATGCACTCATCAAGGGGGAGATTGAGGAATGTTGAGTACTCTATCCTGCTTGTGATGAGTGAATTGTCAACCGTGCGGTGTGATCGTGTGCTTGGTCTTTGAATTGCAGGTACACGGGCGTCGAGTGTCGACGGAGAGTTGCCGTGGAGGAGCTCAGGCCGGGTGGCAGCTGTGGCGTCCACTCCTGGATCGAGGGCGCAAGCGGCGATGGAAGGCGGGTTTCTTGGTTTGCGCCACAAAACCAAGGAGGCGGACGGCGGTTGAAGACGCCAAGTCGTTGAGGTGACGGGCGTCGGTCTCGGGACTGACGGAGGCGACGGGCGTCGACGGCGTCTAGGGCCTCGCTGCGGGCGAGGAGGTGACGGGCGTCGGGTGGCGTCTAGGGCCGTCAGAAGGCCGAGGCGGGAATGGTGTCTAGGGCCACGGCGTGGAGGCGGGAATCTTCCCGCGCGTGAAGTTTTGGCGGTTTTTTCAAAACCGGCCACCTACCCGGGTTTCGCGGACCCTCCAAAACCGCGGACCGGTACTTCGTCGACGTGGCGGCATCGCAGCAAAGACTTCGAGTCGAAGAAAGAAGCTCCGCCGTCGATCGAGTCTGTACAGCGGGCTGCTGCAGACCCGACCGGTCTGACCGGTCCCCTGGACCGGTCTGACCGGTCTGGCCGCAGCAGCTGGGTATAAAAACCCCCTACCAGCCCGTGGCTGGGAGAGTTTCTTGAGTCTTTTGTTTTCTCTTCGTTTTTCCTTCTCCCTGCCCCTGCTTCAGGTTAGGGCCAAGAACTCCAACGCAAAAGAGGGTTAGGTATAGCTAATCTCTCAAATCTAGAGGGTGGATGATGGGCGGATGGCTCTAGCTTTGTATAGGTGAATTCCTCGTGATTTAATGAATGAAATTTGGTTAAGATTCACTTGTGTGTGCTGAGCATCTCGTCCTCCTTTGCGTTTTGGATTCAATTCTCCTCTTTTGGTGCGATTCTTGTTTGGAGGTGAACAATCCTTGTCTCCGTGGTTTAACGAACTCTTTGCAATGATTCTCACGAATTGGAGATTTTGAGTTCTTGAGAAAACCCCAATCCTCTTTGATCTTCCCTCAAATTCTCACGATCTGTTAATCTTTTGGGAAAGATCTCTTGGGGATATGTTCATGGGGTAGATGCGGAGCTATCCTCGAAGTTTAATCAAATTTGGACTTTGTTTACTTGAGATTTGACATTTGGAGCTTTGTTGGCGGGCTGTCTGGGAGAGACCGGTCTGACCGGTCTTGTATTTGATTTCCTAGCCCAACCGGTCTGACCGGTCTGTGTAACCGGTCTGACCGGTCTCTGCAGTCCAGTTCTGTGTTTCGACCGGTCTTGTATTGAGGAATGTTGAGTACTCTATCCTGCTTGTGATGAGTGAATTGTCAACCGTGCGGTGTGATCGTGCGCTTGGTCTTTGGATTGCAGGTACACGGGCGTCGAGTGTCGACGGGGAGCTGTCGTGGAGGTGCTGTGGCCGATGGACCGTGCGGTGGACGGCGGTGAAGGGCAGCCGGGACCGGAGCTCGGACCGGGCGGCAGCTGTGGCGTCCACTCCTGGATCGAGGGCGCAAGCGGCGACGGAAGACGGGTTTCTTGGTTTGCGCCACAAAACCAAGGAGGCGGACGGCGGTTGAAGACGCCAAGTCGTGGAGGCACGGGCGTCGGTCTCGGGACTGACAGAGGCGACGGGCGTCGATGGCGTCTAGGGCCTCGCTGCGGGCGAGGAGGTGACGGGCGTCGGGCGGCGTCTAGGGCCGTCAGAAGGCCGAGGCGGGAACGGCGTCTAGGGCCACGGCGTGGAGGCGGGAATCTTCCCGCGCGTGAGGTTTTGGCGGTTTTCTCAAAACCGGCCACCTACCCGGGTTTCGCGGACCCTCCAAAACCGCGGACTGGATCTTCATCAAGACGGCGGCATCGCGGAGAAGACTTCGTTTCGAAGAAAGAACCTCGGCCGTCGGATGAGATCGTTGTACAGGGGGTGCTGCAGGCCAACCGGTCTGACCGGTCCCTGGCACCGGTCTGACCGGTCTAACCAACCGGTCTGACCGGTCCAGCGTACCGGTCTGACCGGTCCCGCGGGTATAAATACCCCTTCACTTGTGTTAGGTTAATTGCGGCTTTTGTAATCTATTTGTGGACTCTCTGTTTTTCCAGGCCGCCGCCCCTGCGTCTCCCTCCCTCTGTTCCTTTCGTTTGAGTTGATTTTGTCCATGGATTGTTGAAACCTTGTAAGGGATTTGATTGGGAAAGGAGGCCCTATCCTCCTCGTGCCCTCTGAGCTTTTGATTTGATTCAATCCCCTGGTTTTGTGCCTTGTACAATGGATTTTCGATTTCGTTTTTGGCACACTTGATTGAGAGGAGACCTCGAGTTCTTTGCTGTGATTCCCGTGCTCCCAACTCTGACCTAAACCCTCTGGAATCACTGGCGTGTTCGAATTCAAGTTTTTGAGTGTTTGAGAAAACCCCAATCCCTTTTGATCTTCCCCATAATTCTCACGATTCGTTGATCCTTAGGACGAGATCTTTTGGGGATATGCTCACGGGGTAGGGGCGAAGCAATCCCCCAAGTTTCGTCTGATTTCGTGGTCGTTTGCTCAGGATTCACCGTTTGAATCAAATTTCTCGGGGGTTTTCTGGGTGCTACCGGTCAGACCGGTAGGCACGACCGGTCAGACCGGTAGGCACGACCGGTCAGACCGGTCCAGCGCACCGGTCAGACCGGTCCAGGCAGATCAGTTCTGCAGCTTTCCCGAATCGCTTCCGTTTTGCTTCGTGGGTTCGCTTGCTCGTTCGAGGCCTTTTGTGTTGGGTTAGCTTTTCAATAGTTACCCCAAACTTTGGTCAGAACGCTTGAGGGCTTGGGCGTTTTTGGGACATAGGCCGACGGTTCGAATTTCGAAGAAATTTTGATCGGCTCCCATTCACCCCCCCTCTGGTCGCCGGCTTCGGTCCCACACTAGCCTAGTGGCAAAACCCCTAGGAACGCGAGTTCTCACGAATTGGAGATTTTGAGTTCTTGAGAAAACCCCAATCCTCTTTGATCTTCCCTCAAATTCTCACGATCTGTTAATCTTTTGGGAAAGATCTCTTGGGGATATGTTCATGGGGTAGATGCGGAGCTATCCTCCAAGTTTAATCAAATTTGGACTTTGTTTACTCGAGATTTGACATTTGGAGCTTTGTTGGCGGGCTGTCTGGGAGAGACCGGTCTGAGTAACCGGTCTGACCGGTCTTGTATTTGATTTCCCAGCCCGACCGGTCTGTGTAACCGATCTGACCGGTCTCTGCAGTCCAGTTCTGTGTTTCGACTCGCTTTGCTTCCGTGCTGCGACCTGGGTCTTATGCTTCGAGATAGCTTGTCCATAGCTAATCTCGCTGACTTAGGTTCGAGGGCTTGCGGTGATTTTGGGACATAGGCCGACGATTCAATTTCGAGAGAAATTTTGATCGGCTCCCATTCACCCCTCTCTAGTCGCCAGTTTCGGTCCCTCGTATTTTAATCCAAAGGATGTGAAATTCGTGGGTTGAAATTCAGGTGTTTTAGAGGGCTACAGCACCCGGGCGCCAATACCCCCTAAAATACCCGAGCGGAGAGTAGACAGAACAGAGAATCTGGCATTGTGGTAGGTAATAACTAATACAGGCAACAACATATATATTGTACGGGATCGAACTTTACTAGGCAGAAGTGCATAATCTGGGCAAAACATGATCACACGCATCTATAATGATATAAACAGAACGAAGCAGGGTGCAAATAAATTATAACTGCATCATATACAGTTTTAGCTCATTAGCTAGCGGCTACGATGGATGCATAAATGCCACCGCTGTGTCGCATCAGATCGTCGTGTCGCCCTTGCTCGGCGATGACGCCGTCCTTGAGCACGGCGATCTTGTCCGCCCCGACGACAGTCGCGAGACGGTGCGCTACGACGACGCATGTCCGTCTCCCGCCGGTCACCAGCCTCGCGAGGACGCCCCGCAGCACGGCGCGCTCCGACTGGGTGTCCAGCGCGCTCGTCGCCTCGTCCAGGAGCACCACTCGCGGGTCCCGCAGCGCCACCCTCGCGATGGCCACCCGCTGCTTCTGCCCTCCGGACAGGCGCACGCCGCGTGCCCCGACTCGCGTGTCGTACCCACAAGGGAGGGAGGAGATGAAGCCGTGCGCGCCGGCGAGCTCGGCTGCTGCCACCACCTCCTCCCATGGTGTTGACACACCGGCGGGTGCGCCGTACGTTATGTTCGCCCAGATGGTGTCGTCGAACAGGACGGGCTCCTGCGCCACCAGCCCCATCTGCTGTCTCAGCCAGCTGACCTTGAAGCTCCTGAGGTCCACGCCGTCAAGCGTTACAGTGCCATGGTCAGGGTCGTAGAACCTCTGCAGCAGGGCAAGGACGGTTGATTTCCCGCTGCCGCTCTTGCCGACGAGAGCCACGGTCTGGCAGGACGGGATGGTTAGGCACAGGCCTCTCAGGATCTCGACGTGAGGTCGCATGGGATATCTGAAGCTCACATTCTTCAGGCGCATCTCTCCAGTCAAAGCTTGAGGCTGCAAAGTCATCCCCATCATAGATCCTGCATCGATTTTGGACTCCCTGCCGATTATCCTAGCCATGGAACGAGCCCCCTCCATGGCTTTGGTCAGCAGTGAAGTGGTCTGAAAACATGACTGCGACACGGAAGAGCCTGCGATCGACAGAGCAAGGTACACCTGCACACATTCATGCACTCGATCTTGTCAGTAATCTATCTTCTTCCATCTAGAAATGATATGAGAGTCCCCTGCTATTTACTCACCGTGAAGACCTGGTCAATGGTTGCTCTGCCATGATACACGAGCTGAGCTCCAAAGAAGAAGCACGCGCCGTGGAAACAGTTGACAAGCATGGTGGACAAGCCGTACCCCATGGCCCTTGTGATCCCCTGACGGATACCATGTGCTTTCAGGGCCAGGCACTTACGTTCGTAAATCTCCACCATCTTGCTCTGCGCGCACAGAGAAGCTACGGTTCTGATGTTGCTGATGGCGTCATTAGCAATGCTGCCAGCCTCCTCGTACCTCTCCTGCATGCGTGGCAATGAGTTGTTAGTATTTGTAACGCAAGACAAGCATAGCGAATCGGCTACACAAACTAAAGATTCCATTACTGATCTGATCAACAGACATCGGAAGCCATTTACTGGGTGAGGGTGGTTTTACCTTGGCAGCTTTGAATGTGGCACTAACAAGATTCATCTCAGCGTAACCCTCTAGGAGCACGACCGGGAGGAAGCTCGATACTATCAAAGCCAGTTTCCAATTGGTCGCCATGGAAATGGCAAGCCCAGCGAACAGGGTGGCCGTGTCTTCTGCCACCAAGGCTAAGGCGTCCCCGATGACTTGCTTGATGGATGATGCATCGTCTGTTAGCCTCGCACTGATTGCGCCACTGGAGAAATGAGATCAAGAGATAATTGATTGTTACAAATGTCACAGCAATATAATGATAAGATACAAGTAGTAGAGCAGGAACCTGCCTAGTGTTGGGCGGATCATCAAACCAGGCTATTTCTTGGTGAACCACCTTATGAAACGAGTAGGAGCGCAGATGCCGCACAAGCCTCGCACCTGCAATGCCGAAAATGCACTGCTTCACCGGAGAGATAACAACCGATGCAGCGCCCAGGGCCGCGAACATTGTTGCGTAGAACGTTGCATACTCCGGCAGCACGCTGGGTGGCTCATTGAACGAGGAGATGGAACAGGCGATGGCCAGGCCAAACGCAGGGAGCAAAACGCCACGAGCAGCCGAAGCTACGCATCCAACGACAATGAGCAAGACGTCACTCCTGCTGATCAAGCGTCCCAGCAATCCCTTTAGGCTTGTTTCAGCAGGAACATCATCTTCTCTCTCGTGTTCGTCTAGTAATGGTGAAAACAAGTCAACCGAGGGATTCTCTGCTGCGGAACTTGGAGGGCAGGTTGATGATGATTTGTCATCCAACTCTGTAGTTTGAGGGTGCTGTGTTACTATGTCGTCACGGAGATCTCCCGTCTGCAGTACATTTTCCTGGAGACGAATCAGCTTGGAGTATTCTCCGTTGGCATCACTGGTGAGCTCACCATGAGTCCCTGTTGAACAACCAAGTGTAACAGACACTTTAAATGACCAGTTTGTAATCTCAAAACAAATATAACGTGTGACATCTGCAAGTACTTGTTCTTGCACTTACCATGCTCCACAAGCTTCCCATGGTGTAGCACCGCTACGTTATCAGCTTTTCGCACGGTGCTCAACCGATGCGACACGATTATCGTGGTCCTTTCCACCATGATCTTCTCAAGCGCTCCCAGGACTGCCTTCTCAGACTCCACGTCTAGGGCACTTGTCGCTTCATCAAGGATCAAGATTTTGGGGTCCTTCAGAATAGCTCTTGCAATAGCGATCCTTTGTTTCTGTCCACCAGACATATGCTTTGCATATTCGCCAACACTTGTGTCTAGTCCCTGTCCAAATTAAAACCCCTTTGGCATCACATATTCACATAGAAATGCAGTGCTCCAAAAATAATTTCATATACAAACGTTGATAATAGTTACGGGAACCGGGAACTGTCCAAAAAATGGAACTCATCATCGCGGAGCAAGATTTTAGTCCTCCGATCCAGAATTTCTCTTACAATTCTAATTTCAAGAGTCTTAAGCATTGTTATGGAGCTACTATTGTCTAAAGTTTCTGGGCCTCTCACACTGTTTCTGTGGAGAACAACTATTCAAACTGAAAATAATATGATATACAAACATTGGTAATAGTTATCCTATTTATGTAGCATTGCTGGTCCAGTATGTTATATGTAATATATGCTGATCAGTGACAATATATAGTGATTGCTGATGAAGGATGGAAGAGAATAAACTAACCTCGGGCAGTTGATCAATGAAGCCACTAGCATTGGCCAGCCGTAGTGCTTTCCTCATCTCCTCCTCCGTAGCATCTTTCTTGCCATATGACAAATTCTCCCTGATGGTGCTAGCGAAGAGGGCAGGCTCCTGACTGACCAACCCAATCTGTGCTCTCACCCAGTTCAGCTTCAGCAGCCTCAGATCAACACCATCCAACACAACCTGGCCTGAATCAGGTTCATAGAACCTATGCAACAGACTGATGACAGTTGATTTGCCGCTGCCACTCCTGCCAACAAGAGCTGTTGCAGTGCCAGCGAGGAGCCGGAGCGAAAGACCAGTGAGCACTGGGTGCTCAGGCCTCGATGGGTAACTGAAGCTGACACCGCAAAGCTCGATGTCACCCCTTAGTTTGGACAGCACCAGACCCCTCTCGTCATCGACATCAATCTTGGGCAGTCTATGGATGGTCTTGAATATCCGATAGGCCATTGCTTGTCCTGATGCCATGGACCTCACGCAAGGCAGGGTTTGTACGAGAGCCCTGCAGGAAAACGAATGCAAGTCAAGCTTTTAGACCAAAGACTCTTGGTCCCCCTTATATATATTGAAAGCATGCAAGTAAATTTTCACACATAGATAAAGAGCTGTTTGCTTGATTTTTTGTAGGCCCAATGATATATATATATACTCACGGTGTAACATTCATGATGATTGTCATGACACTCGCAACATTTCCAGCAGAGTATCCTTTCTTGATTATCATTGTTGAGCCATACCAGACTGCTAATCCACAGCTTGAGAAGAGGACCAATTGAATGAAACCACCCACGCAGCCTAGGACAGCATCCATGTAGACCTCAGACTTGTAAAATGCAACTATGGCGTTGTTGTATTTTTCAGCAGCTCTGCTCTCGCCACCGAAAGATGCCACCTATGTTCATGTCATGTTATGAGAGGAAGTATCATTTGCACAACCGTATATATTGGTGATTAAGTGACATGTATTGATCCCCTCATTCATGTTAGGAAAACTTACTGCAATCAGATTTTACTATACAAAAAGGTGGATAAGAGGGATGAGGAAATAAAGACATACTGTTTTGATATCTCCAACTGTCTGCTCGACCACGCTTCCTACCTCACCATTGGCTTCTTGGGCGCGAGCAGATAGAGCTGACATGGCACGTGAAAGAAATAACAAGATGATTAACATTGGAGGAACACTTGTCATTACCACCAGTGTTAAAATCCAACCACGTGACAGGGCAAGGATGAACCCAATGAGAAACGTTGACATGAGCTGAACGAACCGCCCGGCCTAAGTCACACAAGATAGACACATTGATCATTAGTAAAGAAATACATGCATTCAATTCAAGTGGATGTGTTCGTTGAAATGGGCTGAAGAAATCTCCCAAAGTGTAGTAATTATATTACATATATATTGACCGAAGGCATGATTGGATAGTATGAAGCAGAATATGTCTGCACGGGCAAAGTATTGCTGAACTGGCCCCTCGTTTGTTCGCGACCATCCCCAAGAGAAAAGTTAAACAACGCTCTGTCGTGAGGCTCAAGCCTGGGTTTCGGATATTATTATAGGAGCCCTCACAGTGGGTGTTATAGTTGAATATCTACACCTTTGGGATATCCTTTCTGCAGTCACAGGAGGAGGATAAGCATATATGGAAATTTTCCGCTAATGCTCAGTATTCTGCTAAATCAGCTTATGAAAGTTTTTTCATAGGAGCCACTTCTTTTGGGCCTTGGGAAAGGATTTGGAAATCCTGGGCTCCTCCTAAATGCCGTTTCTTTCTTTGGTTGGTCGCTCATAATAGATGTTGGACGGCAGATAGGCTTCAACGCCGAGGTTTGCCTCGCCCAGCTTGCTGCCCTTTATGTGACCAAGCACAGGAAACCATTAATCACATCCTTGTGGGCTGTGCATTTGCACGGGAATTCTGGTTCCACTTGTTCAGAAAAGTTGGCTTGCAACCTCTTACCCCTCAGCTGAATGAAAACTCCTTCCTTGATTGGTGGGAGAGGGTCATCAGTTCCATGGGCGAGCAATTAAGACAGGGCACTAATTCTCTTATCATCCTCGGAGCTTGGACTTTATGGAACCACCGAAATCGCTGTCTTTGATGGAGCAACCCCGAGTATAGCTGCGACCCTTGCTTTGGCTGATCAGGAACTTCATTAATGATCCATGCGCTGCCAGTCAGGGTAGGCGGGCGCTGGGTCGTCCTGCAAGATGTGATCCTGCAGGGAGAAATTCCCAACGGCGAGGAGGAACTGGTCGCGCCATCGGTTGTAGTTGCCGACGGCGATGTCGAGGACAACCGGGATGAGGGCCTGGATGTTGTAGATGGCGGCAGCCTGGACGTGGAGGTTGGCGATCGCAGCGGCCTCGTGGAGAAGGAGCGCCTAGCGGAGATCGCGGGGATCGGAGACGTCGGAGGCCGACTCCTCCTCATCGGAGGGGGGATCGCCGTCGTCAGGAGCGGCGGCGGCGGCGGCGGCGGCGGCGGCGGCGCGCGCGAGGGCATCCCGAACACGCTTCTCGATGGCTTCGCACTCCTGGATGGCGGCGCAGGCCTCCTCTTCGGCAGCGGCGGCGCATGCTAGGGCAGCATCGCGCGCAGCGGCATCGGCGTCGGAGGCCTTTGCCTTGGCGGCGGCGGCGGCGGCCTTGGCGTCAGCGGCCTTGGCCTTGGCGGCGGCGGCGGCCTGGGTCTTGGCGATGGTGGCTTTGCCATCGGCAGCGGCGGTGGCGGCCGACCGAGGAGAGAGGGGTGGAGTCCCAAGCATCGCAGCGCAGTAGGGAGCCGGCGCGAGGGCAAGGGAGGCGCAGCCAGAGTAGGCGCGCTAGGGCAGCGGAAGGGGAATCCGGAGAGAAACCCAGACTCGTGATACCATGAAAGAGAGAATAGTTGGGAGGCAAAACTGGATTGATTGATAGTGTGTATAGGGTATACAATATATAGGCAAGGAAACTCTAGAAGTGGTTTATGGAATAGCACCAATCAGAGGATTCTTGCCTAATCTATAATCAATACCATAAAACCCAAAGGCACAATCTACGGCAGCCCATGCCATGGGCCACAGCCCACTCGGGCCAGCCCACAGGGCCTATACTCCATTCTAACAGTGTGGACGGAAACTTTGAGGTACTAGCTACTTCTCACATCTCACTATGTCAATCATTGGGTTTCTATCAAAATGCTGTGTACATGAACCTAATCATCATGTGAGGACCAATTATCCTTGAACTCCAAATCTCTTTGCATTAGTACGTACCTTTTGTCCAATGGCCTCTTGGATGAGCACTGTGTCAGCACACATACTCGCCACCAATTGTCCAGTGGATGCTGACTGTTGCGCATCAAAGAATGACATGTCCTGCTTAAGAATAGCCTTGAGGTGGAGTGTACGGATGCGTGCTACCTGCCTCTCACTAGTGGTGGCCCAACAGGACACTTCTGATTCACAGAAAAAGGTGAAATTAGAGAGAAGATCGACTCAACATGAATTATTACAACTACTTCCCCGGTACATCTCCGTAGAAAAATTCAAATTTTTGTATTGTGAGTGACATTTAGCAAACCCTGTTAGTAAGTATCTTTAGTCTATAGAATAAATCATACAATGTAATTCATAATGCAAAGTGTTTTCATAGGATATTGGTTTATAGCTTTGGATAAACTATTGAGACAAAACAATAATCAAATATAACATGTTCAAGACTTCAACCTCTTATCTAACTACAAATATTGGTCAGCTGCAAATGCGGCATCTCCAAATCCTTTTACAGAATCAGCACTTGACTGAATCCCCAGACACCTCGTCTTATATTTGGGGAATGGTATGTTCTCCTCTAGAAAAGCTTATCGGCATCTTATTGGCACAAGATGGGTCCACCTAGTCTTTAATTGGATTTGGAAATCTTCCTGTCAACACAAGCCCAAAGTTTTCTTTTGGCTTCTTATCAAGGACATGCTGAGTACAAGAAACATTCTGAGGAGAAAGAACCTTCATCTGGAATCATATAATTTTGTACTCTGTGAACACACATTATTGAGGAATCTGTGGAACACTTGTTCTTAGGCTGTCAGGTAGCAAAGGACTACTGGAATTCGATTGGTCTGACAGTAAGTCAAAGCCCTGATCTTTTTCAAATTCTTGAAGATTTCAATGCTCAGCTGAATGTGCCTTTCTTCATGGAGATCATCATTGTTAAGCTGGAGCATATGGGCAATTAGAAATGATGCAATCTTCAGATCAATCCAGCCTACTACTCAGAGATGTTCAGAGATTTTCAGGAGTACTTTTGGTCTGCTCCTGTGGAGAGTCAAAAAGTACTTTCCTCTAATAGAATCATGGCTAGAGCAGCTTGTCTAATCCTTTTGATCTTTTTCTTTTCCTTCTTTGTTTCTAAATTTCCCTCCTTCCTTTTACTGTTGGTACTCATTTTGTTTGTAACTCTCTGGGTTACCTTAATAAATTTCAGTAGGGGCTCCCAAGCCCCTCCTGTTTCTTTTTTTAAAAAAATATTGGCCAGCTGTTAGCCTTTGTTCCGATTTGTACTGTTGTTTTAATTTTTTTTAACGGTTCTCCTTTGCTAGATGAATCAGAAAGTTTTTAAAATGATATGAGCGGGAAATCAATGGAAGTGCTTATAAAGCCATTGGTGGTGTTGCAATGTACTCTCGTTCCAAAATAAGTGTCCTTCTGAGTTTGGGCACGGGAATTAAGGAAGATGAGAGAGATAAAGAGTGCACAAGAAGCGAGGATGGGTGAATGAGGAGAGAGATAAACTCAAGAGTTGTAGAAGGATACTTATTTTGGAACAAATTTTGGAACGGAGGGAGTAGAATATATCATTCAGCATTATATAAGGAATTGTTAAAAAATAAATATGTCAAGGCAAACTTAGTCCATTAGAAAAGACATAGGAGCCGTTGGCACCACTCCGGCTCCTTATGCAGGTATTGTACAATATTGTGCACCACTCCGGCTCCGGCTCCTTATTGTGCAGTACTGTGCTGTATGAAGCCAGTGGGACTCCGCACTAGGAAAAATTAGTAACAGGCTCCACCACAGTACTGCGACAGTACCTGAATCAGAGCTGCCGGAGCTCCTGCAAACAGGCTGCCCCACCCATATCACATTGTCTTCTTTTTCTTTTGCATAGGGGCTTTGGGCACATTCGGGAGGGCCTTTAACTCATGCACTTTAACTCATGCACTGTTCACAATGCTACCATACAATTTTTCACTCTTATTAAAAATCAAATTTAGAGTTAGTGAAGCTTTTTTTTCTTGATTCACCAACTCCAGCTTCTTCAACTACTGTACTAGAACTCGAGCATCTTAAGCCCTCCCAAACTAGCTAGACCCTAGACTGAAGTATTAACTTACCATAATTTTTTTCAAAGAGGCTGAAAATTGACAACCATTTGGCATGAAGCCAAAATGTGGTGATGTCAAAAAGATTTGATATTTATATGGCAATATGTGAGAACTCTAACACGTGCAGGCGAATTATGTACAGACAAAATCTAGTTTTAGAATCACTTTTACTTTAGTTTAGCGCACTTGGGTCCTTGCAATTAACAAATCCAACATACCCGTAGCATTGTTTTTACGAATATTGGCAGTAGAATGAAGTGGTGAATCTGAATAGTCCTTTCTCGAAATCAGGTAATTAACACAAGAATAGCAGAACGCATATATTTTCTTTGGTAAGGAAACAGGCAAAAGCATTCTGGAAACTTACGAAGAAAGGAGGATGCACCCGTGACAATGGCAAGGTACAAGAAATTCACAGCTATCTGAAAACAACACAAGTAGTCCATAGGTCATATATATCTTCCATTTTTTGAACAAGAAGGAATAATATTCTATATTTCTATACATGGTAAATCTGATTTAGTAACAGTGAAAGATTAATCAGATTAAAATTATGGAATTAATAAGGACTCAAATTTCCTAAATCGCAATCTAATCTATCACTAGAGGGTGGCTCCGGGCTCCTCAAAGCACCCTCCCTCTCCTTTGAAGTCTACGACGGTCACGGCTATACATTTTGGGTCGGCAGGGAGAGAGCCTGCCACCGCAAATTAATAAACTCTAATATAATCTCATCCGGAAAAGAAGTGAACTAAGGCATAAGGTACCTTGGATGCTGCGTGAAGGAGGGAGGACCGAGACGAGTGAGCGAACGCGTCCACCAGATCACCGAACAGCAACGCCATGAGCGGAGCCGAAACACCTTTAGCGATCGCTGCTATCGACCCGATTGCCATGAGCGTGACGTCCTTGCGGTCTGCAAAGGCGAACATCATATGCAGGGGCACGCGGGCAGCGGCGTCCGTCTCTTCGCCAACAGTAGCCGCCATTCTTCCCGAGTCACAGCACCAAACAAACAAAACACATCTAGCTTACAAATAAGGAGAAAACAGATTTATATCGAATTATTCAATATGATCCATTTGCACGGATGGAACGGCCTGTTAATCTGATCGATTTTGCATGCCAACAACCTAGACCACGTCCTGCGCATGCTGGATGGATCACGCCGGCCTCGCCACCACGCCCTCCGCGCCGCCAGGGCATCCACGCGAGGCGGCGCTCGCGCTAGACCAGAGGGGTGTTTGGTTCGCAGCTTGTTTGGATTCAGGGGCTAAATTTTAGTCCGTATCACATCAAAAAGAATTTTATTATTTTGAAGTATTAAAAAAAGTCTAATTATAAAACTAATTGCAAAACCCTATGGCTAAATTGCAAGACGAATCTAATAAGATATATTAATCTATAATTAGAGGATGGTTATTGTAGCATCACTGTAGCTAAATATGAATTAATTAGGCTCATTAGATTCGTCTCGCAAATTAGCACCCATCTGTCAAAAAAATTATAAATATATTTTATTTAATACTTTTAAATAGCAAGATTCTCTTTGATGTGACAGGGGCTAACTTTAGCCTTGGGAAACAAACAGGACCACAGGGACTTCTCAGAAGTCCATAGGGGTTGTTTGGTTCTAGGGGCTAAACTTTAGATCATGTCACATCAAAAATAATTTTAGTATTTAAAAGTATTAAATGAAGTCTAATTACAAAACTAACTGCAGAACCCTGGGGCTAGCTGCGAGACAAATCTAATGAGGTATATTAATCTGTAATTAGCGAATAGTTATTGTAGCATTACTGTAGCAAATCATGAATTAATTAGGCTCATTAGATTCGTCTCGCGAATTAGCACTCATCTGTCCAAAAAATGTATAAACAGATTTTATTTGATAATCCTAAATAATAAAATTCCTTTTGATGTGATAGGAGCTAAAAAAAGCTTCCGGGAAACAAACAGCACCTCTTGGTCCCAAACAGCTAGGGACTTTTTGCAGACTTCTTAGAAGTCCCTGGCAAGGGTGCTTCTTGGGACTTCTGGGTGTGGGACCCACCAAAAAATTGTTTTGTTTTTTTACCCTCTTCTTTCTCCTCCCTTCTCTCTCCTCCCTCCCTCTCTCTCGGCTCGCTCGGAACTGCCTGCCTCACCGCTGCGCCATTGCCTCCGCCGCCCCGCCATCGCGCCGGAGCCATCTCGCCGCCCCGCCGCCGCGCACCACAGCCCGCGCCGCCGCCCGCCGCCCCCGCCCGTGCCCCGCGCCTTCGCCCATCGCCGCACTGCGCCCTGTGCCGCCCACTCGCGCGCCGCCACGCGCCACAGCCTGTGCGCCTGTGCGCACCGCCCGCAACCGCCGTCGCGCGCCGCCGTGGGAAGGAAGAAGGAGCATAGGAGAGGGGATTTCGGTGGGAGGCAGAGGAAGAAAAAGGGGAGGAGAGAGGAGAAGGAGAGGAGTTAATTGCTGGACCCCACACGAAGTTCTTTAGAAGTCCCTCAACAAAACACATGTGTGGACTTATCAGAAAAGAGACTTCTCAAGTGACTTTTAGGGACTTCTGGACTTCTGAGAAGTCCAGAGTAACCAAACACAGACTAGGAGAGTCCGTTGTGCACCTGCAACCGCGCACATTGTATAAATACAGTCCAACAGTTCCAATATTCGTTGGATCCTATCCTGTTTCACGGCCGTACCTGATTCTACGCACCTGAAACAACCACCGAGCCTCCGTAACAACCGCAGGCTCGCTTCCAAATGCACAATACTACTTCCTCCGTTTTTTTAAGTGTCGTATTTCCTACGCCACACATACCAAGAAGGCCATTTAAAACACCACAATCATCTCTGCTGTGAGTTAATCTGCATGCCTCCATGCAAGTCCGTTCGGCTGCCTCCTGTATGCATGCAAATCCAACCAATGCTATGCGTCCCTCGCTCGCATGCGGCCAATCAAGTTTAATCCCATCACTTCCCCAGGATTATAGATGCAGCGTCATAATTGCATTTTCTCTTCTATCGAAGTGCTACAGCGATCAGACACAAACGCGACATCTATTTCTGACGTTTTGCAAAAAGCTTATACGACACTTAAAAAAACGGAGGGAGTACTTGTGAACAAAAATACGTAACACGCCAGATGTCGTCCCCTCTGGACCCACGCCCGATCGAATGACGACGAGGGCAGCGGACACCAAGGAAAGAACGCAATTTCTATACATCGGACCTTCTACTGCCAGCTAGGGTAGGACACCTTTGAGATTCGTGCAGACGCGGGATCGGACGGCTGACGTGCTGACTGAGGTATACCATACGGGTGTTCCTATGACTATGAAGATGGAATTCCACGCGACTACAAGGAAAGTTTTGGTTTCCTTGTGAAAACCAAAGAGAGAAACTGAATTTTGGCACATAAAATGACATGGTTTTCAAACAAGGTTTAAAAAGAATAAAACCATGTGTAATTCAAATAAAAAGGTCCTTATATAAATTTTCAAAATATAACTCAAATGAAATTTTGCCCAACACCAAAGTTGTAGAGTTTTAAATACTGAACAACTTTCATGTTGTGAGATTTTCAAGTCGTTATACAAAAATTTGAATTAATTCAAATTCCAGTTTGAGATGTTTTTGGTATTTGTTGTAGATTTGATTTTATTCAAAAACTAAGCTTAAATTCAAATTTTGCATAAAACAAAAGTTGTATGAAATTAAATTTTGAACAAATTTTGTTTTTGGAGATTTTCAAGTTTAGTTCAAAAATTTTGAGAATTTTTCAGTCAAACCCGGGTTGACTTTCCCCTTTCTCTCTCTCTCCCCTGCCTCGCCGCGACAGCCGGCCGCCGGCCCAACACCGGTGAGCCCTTGCTTGGCCGTGCGCACCCCAGGCCCTCCTCCCTGCACCCAATCCTCATGCCTGAGCCCCCACTCGAGTGCCTGCCTGCCCCGACCGGTCTCCCTCACCGCCGAGCGCCACAGCTCACCGTGCGCCACGTGGCAGGGCATCCCTGCCGCCGCGCCGCGCCAAACCAATGTCCAGCGAGCCCCCTGCCCGCATGCCACCAGCAGAGCCCCTGCCCAACCCCGTGCGCACGCTATCCCCGCCCCTGACACCGCATTCTCGCCGCCCAACCCTCGCCGCGCCCCTGCCGCACGCCACGCCGGCGCTCTGCGGACCGCCCCACCGGCCAGTGGCCAAGCGGCTCGCTGCCGGCCACCCCTCCGAGCGCACCGGCCTCGCCTCACCCCCTCCCTCCTCTTTGCCCCCTTATAAAAGCCAAGCCGAGCTCCTGCACGCGTGCACAAGCCTCGCCGCCGCCGCCTCACTACGCACGCTGACGACCCACCTCCGGCCACCATCTGCCCTAATCGAGCCCGGGAACACATTCCCCGTGCTCCCGTAGTGCTCATCGGCCTGCTCTTCCCCACACTCGGCCACCGGAGCACCACCGTCGTCGAGCCACGCCGCAGTGCGCCCTCGCCGTCGGCCCAAACCCGACCACCCCCGACCCCACCAAGACCACTACGAGGTAGCCCTCACCCTCCTCTACCTCCTCCACCCCGAACCCCTCGCCGCCGGTGTGCAGACACGCCGGAACAACGGCTGCCACAGCGCCACCCCTACTCAGCTCCGGCCAAGGGCCGAATTGTAATTTAGTTTTTAGTTCTAGGGGCCTATGTGTAAAAGTTCAAGGGCCTGTCTGCAAGTTTCTCTTTTTCCTTTTTGTTTTTCAGCAGTGAACTTTAAAAATTCATATCAATTCATAGAGAAATAAGAAAAATGCAAACTTAACTATTTTGGTTTCCTTGTGAAAAGATCTACAACTTTTTTTGAACGAGATAAAATCTGCGCAGTGCGGAGGGGTGGAGGCGTCGGCGATGGCCTATGGCAGAGGAGCACAGGGCAGTCGGCAAGGCGGACGGACAGGTGACGGCACAACGACAAATAGAGAGGACGATATTGCGGCGCGCTGGGGAGCACAGAGCAGAGTCGCCGGCCGACGCCTCTCCTAGCACGGATCTGCAGAGAGCTAGTTGGAGTTGATGATCTTCAACGACTGGCGACTGCAGAACGAGGTTGCTGAGGCGCCTCTTCCGGCGCCGGCGGCCGTCGGGGATCTGAGCGACGTAGGAGGAGGCGGCCGGCTGGAATCGAGGCGGGGCCGCGGGAGGATGGGGCTGGGACCGTCAAGAGGCGCTGAGCGGTGCGGTCGTGCGGTCTGTGGAGAGCCGGAGTCCGGACTTCTTCGGGGGCAGAGTCACGGACTTGCGACGGCGGCGGCGCGCGGCGCCTCATGCGAAGAGGCCAAGAGGCGGCAGAGTATCTGTTAGGCAGTTGCGCATGATCGGGTCTTGCCCTGGTTGTGCGCTGTAGTGGAGCTTCGACGTGCGCTTTGTTCGCACGGGAGCGCGTCGTCCGCCGCACGGCAAGGAGGCCTAAAATAAGCCGTCGGCCTCCACACGCTCGCCCATGGGCCGGTTCTCGTTCCATGGCCCAGTTAAAAAGGCGGGGCCTTTCGTTTTGAAAAAAAGTCCGTTGGTGCCTTGGTGGTCCTCAACTATCAACGGTCTGGGTTTGGTCCTTATAAACTTTAGTTTAAAAATAAATCTAATAAATATCTAATAAAGTTTTTTAATCATACAAAATATTTCTAAGCTTCAAAAAATTTGAAGAAAAATATAAGAGATGGATGGGTACACGAGAAGTCCAAATAAAATATTTATTTCTCATGAAAATATCTCTAAAATATTTCAAAAATTACATTTGGCTCTTGAAAAATGAGAAAAATATCCAAAAGATCTAAAAAACTACACAATATTTTAAGTCACATATAAACACATTTTAGAAAATTTCCACAGTATAAATATGAGATACAACCCACACAAATGTAACATATATTAATGTTAAATACATTTGTGCTGAATGCATTCGTGCCGGCTTCATCTCATGTTGTTACCATGAAAAGTATCCAAGATACAATTAGACATTGATTAGAATATAATAGTAATTTTCATATTTTTGAGAGTTGTCCATTTTGTTGAATGTAAATATAATTTTTAGAAGAGTTTAGAGATATTTTCGTGAGGTCTAAATATTTTATTTGGGCTTTTCGTGTCCCAATCCATCTTTATTTTTTTTTCAGATTTTTTCGATGTGTAGAGATATTTTTTTTTATAATTTCAAAACTTTATTAGATATTTATTATATTTATTTTTGAACTAAAAATAGAAAACCACTTTTCAAAACCAATCCTAACGGACTGAGGGGCGTTGCATACCTGGTTTCAAAAGTTAAGAGACCGCCGATGTCTGATTTTGGAGTTTAAGAGCAAAACTTGAACTCCATTGATATTCTACGTTCGGCTCGAGCTTTGATGCGCTGCCATGCGCCATGACCTGTCCTATGTCTTGGGCTGGCCGGTGTGGCCATTCCTGGCCTGTTTGCTTCACGGCCTCGGGCCTCGCAGGCAGCTGCTGCACCATGCCTGATCCAGGCGTGGTTTGCAGGCTTCCAAGCGAACAGGACTCGCCGGGTTGAAGCTGACGAGCCCGCTCGGCAAGTCCAACTAGTCTGTCTCCGTGCACGACACGACGGGGCAATACCGCAATAGCCTTATCATTTTTTTAGATAAAAATAGCCTAATCTTTTACCATCCTGCAAAATGACACATCCTGCACCCACCGTGTAGAGCTACTTTGGCATCTTGATCCCTTTAATAAATAACTTGGGCGCACGCTTCGCGGACTCAGCGCCGTTGTGTGCGTGCGTTGGCGTTTGGTTGGAGCACGGCACCGCTGGTCGCCGGGCCGAGCTCGTTCCGGCACCCGGCCGGCGCCACCACCTTTGGGCTTCTGCATTTTCTACAGCTGCAGCTGCAGCTGTTTTTAATTTTTTTATGTATATATATATTGCGACGGTAACCGGCGGGACGCGAGCGTGGTAGCTGGCGGGCTGTCACGTACGCCAGCCTGCCATTCCATTGACGCCCGCGCGCACAGGTTCGTACATCGTCGTACGCTGATTGATTACCGAAAGCGAGGTTCACAGCCGAACGACACACACAACATATATACTCCTACTTATATAGATCCTAGGATCCTGACGAGAGAGAGAGAGAGAGAGATGGACACAGGACACACACAACACGGACGCAGTGACGAATGTTGGCATGTTGTTGCGAAGCGCGCGTGGTGGCGCTGCTGCTAGCTAATTGCCATTGCCGATTGATGGCTACTGCTGCTGGCCGGTGAGTGGTGGATGGATCACTGTCTGCCATGGTAGGGACTTCGTACTACGGCGTGTCCTTGGGCGCGCGACCTCACTGCCATTAGCTGCACGTGTTTAGAGCCGACGGTGGAAGATTGGCGTCGTCCAAATAAATGATGGAGGATTGCAGCAGGTCGCTGGCCCTGGCGACGAAGACGCGTACCGGCCGATAGCGCCAGTACAGTACTCCCTGTCCCTACGCGTCCGTCGTTTTGGCCACTGGGTACCGTGGTCCCGCTACGGGGTACGTGTGTAGTTTTTCCAGAAATCAACGGCCTAAAGCTCCACGTGCGACCGTATAGGTCCGTTGCGCACGCAGCGTGGGGTTGACCGTAGGTCTGAATCATGGAGGCCCTCCGTCCTGCTGTGCTGGGCCGTGTCATTATGCCCGTAGCCCGTACGTAGGCTGCAGTCGTATCGTACCTCGTACGATTGAACCGCTCGGTTTGCAGGCACGCACAAATAAAAATAGTAGCCTCCGCTCATGAATCCACCGCCGATCAGCGTGTCTCCTTGAATCCACGCGCACAGAGAGCCACAGACCCGACCTTCTCCGGCCTCTGCCTGCTCTGTCGTCGTCGCACAGAGAGCTACAGTCTCCCTCCGGTCTGCCGCCGTCGGTGGTGCCACTGCTCCCGGCCGCGAATTCTCTCGGCCAGCGACGGCCGGGCGATCCCGCTAGGATTGCTGCGCCGCCCTGCCCTGCCCTGCCCTGCGCCTTCTAAGGCCGGACACCATGTACGTGCATCAACATCATCCCTTCCCGCCCTGGAGATTAAGCCTTTCCTGCTCTGAAGTTTCCTTTTGAGTTTGCGCCGTCTGAAATACCAAACCCTAAATCTTGCTAGTTCAGTTCGTGTGTTTTACGTGAGCGCGTTTCACTAGTGCGACCTTAAATCCTAGATCTGATCTAAAAGTTCTTGTGGTGGTAGAGGGGAACGCCGAGATCCAGTTTTGTGCCCCACCTCTTATGGTATGAGGGTGCAGTGGTGTTTTTTCTTGGTACATCCAGCGATTACATGCGTCATCTAATTGGAACTTTACTTCAACGGGTCGACTTCTTTCAACGAGATTGCTTGATTGGGTGGCACAATATAATATTGCTGTTGTAATTCTATAAAAGTAAAAGATATTGATCTTTAAGCATACAGTATTTCTTTAGAAACCCTCTTAAAGAATATAGTACGATTTCTAATCAACGAGCGGAGCTACCAGAGTAACAGCAGCACATGGAATTCTGAATAAATATCACCAACTTATCTTAAAGTATAACATGGAATATTGTGCAGTTTCAGATTAGTTCCATGGTGTTCCTTTTTTTTAATCACGAAGAGCTTGACTGCTTCTTTAGTGCTTTTTGTATGCCCGGTCTAGACTAAGTGGTACCTTAACCTGAAACATACCTTCCAATTAATTGGAAGGTGAAGCTAGGTTTGACTAGTGACTACCTTAACCTGCACTCCCCACCCCCCACAAAAAAAAGAGGATTAAGTGAGCTTTTTTCTTTCAGTTGTGTTTGTGGTAACAGCCTTTGCACCAAGGTGATACCATAAATGTACGTTTGGGGAATATACTTGGCACTTGAAATACAGTTGGACACAACCTAAGAGAGAAGGCTAAATGATGAGGTGGAGGAGAGAGAAGAGGAGAGAGAGAGAGAGGAGAAGTGGACTGTAAGCTTACAGCCAGTCTGGGCACAAGAACCAATAAACTTTGTGAGAGAGACAGGTGGGTCATATATTTATGGTGAAGAGCTAAATCATTATACAAGTAGGCTAAGAAGTGAGTTGTAAAGAGTCTTACAGCCAGCAGCAGGCTGAATTATTAACCTTGCTCTAAGAAATAGGCTTAGGGTGTGTTTAGTTGGTGAAAAAGTTTGGATTTTGATACTGTAGCACATTTCATTGTTACTTGACAAATAATATCCAATTAAGGACTAATTAGACTTAAAAGATGCATCTCGTGCTAATCAGTTAGACTGTGTAACTAGTTGTTTTTTCAACTGCATTTAATGCTCTATATATGTGTTCGAAAATTCGATGTGATGGGTACTGTAGAAAATTTTTTAAGAACTAAACAGTTAGATTGTGTAATTAGTTATTTTTTCAACTATATTTAATAATTTATATATATGTCCGAAAATTCGATGCGATGAATTCTGTAGAAATTTTTTTAAACTAAACAGCACCTTATGTTCCCGGCGATCCGTGCGCCTGCCGATCGGAGCCGTCCCCATCTCCTTGGATTCGCGTCCTGTCCTTCCCCTCATTTTATATGCGCGTATTTGCCCCGTATATGTCAGGTATCTCCTGTTCATCGCGCGTTCCTGGACATTATTTGTCAAGTAACAACGAAATGTGCTACAGTACCAAAACCCAAACTTTTTCACCAACTAAACACACCCTTAGGTTGTGTTTGGTTATATTTTTGTGAATTTTTTTCTACTTTAACCACTAATTAGGAGTATTAAATAAAGTCTAATTACAAAACCACTTGCAGAACCTCTGGGTGCATTCACGAGACGAATCTAATAAGACATTTGACCGCATGATTAGATGATAGTTGCTGTAGCATCACTGTAACAAATCATGTATTAATTAGGCTCATTAGATTCGTCGCGCCAAACTGCACTTATGTGTGAAAATGTTTTACAAATAGACTATATTTAGTACTCCATGCATGCAAGATTCAATTTTCACGATTTTTTTTGTCTTAACCAAACATGCTCTAAATGAAGTCTATTTGTAAAATATTTTTAGAGATAAGTACAACTTTGCGAGCCGAATCTAATAAGCCTAATTAATCCATGATTAGATACAGTAGTGCTACAATAACCATGCTCTAATCATTCTCCGATCATGCGGTCAAAGACCTCATTAACTACAGTATTGCTACAATATCCATAGTCGTGGAAGTGTTTTCGCAATTAGACTTCATTTAATACCTCTAATTAGTGGTCAAAGTTACAAAAAAAAATTCATGAATTTTTTTCACGCCTAACCAAACAATACTATTTCCCTCGTTTCGCGTTTACACAATGACGGCTAAGGCTATCCGTACTCGTCATACTCTATTTTCATCCTCTAAATAGAATATTCTATTCTACTCATCAAAATTCTCTACTCTATATCTAGTTCTTCCACGGCCATCCCGCGGGACCCACGTGTCATGTTTTTTTAATCTTTTTACCCCCGCCCCCTTCATCTCCTCGTTCTCTCTCCCACAGCCTCGAGCGCATCGAGCGCCGCCGTCCCCGGCGCCGCGCCTGCCTCCACCTCCCTGCATCGCCGGCGCCCTCTGCTCCTACTCCTCCTGCTGGGGCGCGTCGGCCGGCGCGAGCGGAGCTCCAGCTCGCGGGCATGGCGCAGGCGGAGCTTCAGCTCGCGGGCATGGCGGGCGTGGCGCAGGAGCGCAGGCGGAGGCCAGCGCAGGCGGACGGCGGCAGCGATGAGAGCCAGCCCCCCTCCTGCGCGCACAGGAAGCAGCTGCTCCACCTAGCCGACCGCGGAGGCGGAGCCCCGCCCACCTCGGCGGCCTGGCCTGCGCCGCCCCCAACGGCGTGGCCTGGCCTGCGCGGCCGCGGGCGGGGTCGGCGGAGGTCGGCGCGAGCTCGACGAGCGGCGCGCGCAGCCTCGGGCGGGGACGGCGGAGATCCACAGCGTGCTCGGCGAGCGGTGCGCGCAGCCGCAGGCGGGGGCGCTGCCTGCCCCTGCTCCGCCGAGACGCGGGCGGCGGGGGCGGCAGCGCGTGCGAGGGTGCGCGGGGGGGGGGGGGGCGTGCTGGGCGGCGCAGTGGACGGCGGCGGCGACGCTGGGGCTGCGGCAGCCCTGCGCCTGTCGGAGACCGCGGTGGCGGCCCTACGCGCGGTGGCGCGGCGGATGGGTCCTCCCTCTCTCTCTCACGTGGGCGGCGGCGGTTGGGAAGCGTGCGGGCGGGCCCCGCGCGACGGAAGCGCGTAGCGGGCGATCGCTACTTCGCTGAATCTAGCGGATGGGAAGGGCTACACTATTTTAATGGAAAAAGGTAAGCAACAACTGGTCGCGCGTCCGCGCCAGCGCGCGACCGCTCCGGCCCGCTTCTAGCTTATTTTGAGTCTGCGACCCAACAATCGCACGTACCAATGTTTTGATCTACTTTTTGCCTACGGCCCAACGATCCCATGCATCCCTGCGCATTGCTATCGTGTGTTGTCACATGCATACTCATCCGCAGAGCACATACAAGGAGATCAACATTTTATATAAGCTATCTAAAAAATATTTTATCTAGTTTATATTACCTCTGTTTCGAGAGCCGATTGCACCAATATGTTCTACAAGGCGAGACGAACAAAACTAGACCCCACATGGATATATTTTAAAGATGTTTTACGCTAGTAGCAACTTATGTAATAATTTGCACTCTTTCTGTAGCAACTTATGTGTATATTTTATTATTGTAGTAACAACTTGTATGTATATCAACTATTATTTTGTATCAACTTATATGTATAAGTGTATAATTATTTTATTTATAATAATTTATCTCTTATATGTGGGGCAACTCGTGTAGCACATGTTGTTTTTGTGGCAACTTTTTTTACATGTGTGAAAAAAATTTATTTCTATATATAGCAATATTATTTGTTATGTTTCTGACAACTGATTCTATTTTTGTGACAACTTATGTATATGACCGATTATATTCTTGTGACAACTTATGTATATAAATCACATCTTATTTTTTTACGAAACATGGTACAAATAAAAATGCTCACATATACACACCCACATCTATGAATATACTCATTTTCAAGGGTTAAACTTTAGACGATGTCACATCAAATTTTTTTTAACATTTAGAAGTATTAAATAAAGTCTAATTACAAAACTAATAGCATAATTGTGGGGCTAGTTTTGTGGAGTGCTCGTCGCCGCCTAGTGCGCCCACAGCTGCGGCCCTTCTGGTGCGTCTCAGAACGATTTTGAGAGTAGGAATTCCTCTCAGGAGTAAAAAATAAGATGTGATTTTATATGAATACACCGTTTTGTTATATGCAATGAATGAACAAAACTAGTCTCCACTTGCATATATTTTTATGATATTTGTGAATTGCTAGTAACTTATATGATGATTTGTTCTCTGTCTGTAGCAACTTATGTGTATATTGGTTTATTATAATAACAATTAATGTGAATAACAACTTTTGCTTTGTGTCAATTTATATGTATGAGTGTATTTTAGATTTTGTTTATAGTAATCTTATATGCGTGGCAACTCATTGTATAATAAATTCTGATTTTTGGTAACTTTTATTTAAATGTTTGACAACTTTTATTTTTGTGATAATTTGTATACAAATTTATGCATACAGACAACTTACTCTTTTTACTATTTTTGTGTACGACATCTTATATTTGTGACAACTTATATATATGACAGATGTAACAAATAGAAACCTATAGACATACAATGTGACATCTTACATATAGACTTTTTGTCTATTAACAATTTTAGAAAGTACTCTAGCAACTGATATAACTACAATAGCAACTTATAAGATAGATATATTATGATTAATATATATTTTATAGCTAAAAAATACTAATAGTTGTTATATGTTATGCATAAAGTTGATATTACATACACACTAGCAACTTATATATGTATATTGTAGGAAATCTTTCAAGGATATCAAAATTAAATTTACACATAAGTTGCTACTAGTGCAAATGTCTTCAAAATATATGTAAGTGGGATCTAGTTTCGTTCGTCTCATCACGTAGAACACAACAGTGAAATCGGTATTCAAAACAGAGATCATACGAAAGAGATAAAATGTTTCTTATACACAAATCACATGGTAAAAAAGTCCTACATGTATGCTCTATATGGTGGGAGAGATAGCCCGGTTTGGAAAAGACATGTGAGGTGGAAAAGACATGTGAGATGGAGAGAATTACGGGCGAGTAGTAGAGTGGAAGGGGTCGCGCACTCTCCCCGAGCGCGACCGGTCGCGCGTTAACATACTCCTATTTTAATGTACTGCTACCGTATGCCGCTGCGGCGGTTTTTCCGCTATTCTCGTCCTGCAGGTCGGGGTAGCGGAAGGCTCTCCGTACCGGTGCGGATAGCTTTACCCTTTTTCTACCTTCTGATTGGACATGTTCTGACGGATTCCTGACCGACCTTTTTGACTTTTGGTCATCTTCTCCGCCCTGGGTACCTCTCCTGTGGGTACCCCTTCCACCGGTACTCGTCCGTATACCCCTTTTCCAGGTCCCTCTTTGGTTCCCGGTACCTCAAATATCAACGGTACCACTCAGCTACCTTCTATATACTCCAACGGTCCAACCTTTTGAGTTCAAGAAAAATGCTTCCTGAATTATTGAAATATCAACGGTACCACTCAAATATCAACGGTAATGTAACTACATGAGCAAAACTATTGACTCAAACTACAACATCGGTACACCATATATACTCAAAGAAAAGCAAGCACGAAAAGAAAGGTATTCTGTACCTAAGCTAAAGAAATGATGTCAGGTACTAATTCCACTTTCTAAAGCTAAAATGGAAGTGAAACATTTTCTCCCCAATGTTTAGATAAAAAATGGAACTTTTCATAAAAAAAAATCTAGAGAGGGCAAAAACAAAGTGCCGAATGAATATCCATACTATAAAAGTTGAAATTTTCTAATACAATTCCCACCAAGATGAAACCTACCTACCCTCTCACAAAACAGCTTCAGATGGCTCATAGGTAAGATCTGGATGCTCTGGTGGACCGAAAAACTCCCGATGGCGAGTTGATTCCGCTGAAAGAAAAAAAAGGTTTCGACACCGCACCCTTCTCTACCAGCTCTTCTGTACCCGCCCGCTCATTCGTTCTTCTCGACCGAAAGAATCAGCGACAAATCAGCCATTCCCTTCCATAATTGCTGTTGCTGCCCCTCCGCCGCACCACGCGACCGCGCCTCCCCCAGACGCCGCCTCCCTCCTCGCGGCACCCACCTCCCCCTCACGACACCACCTCCCCTCGACCCCGCCGTGCCCGCCGCTACCCCAGCCTCGACGGCGAGCTGCTGGTTCTCGCCGCCCCTGCCTCTGAGGACGTTCTCCTTCCCGGCCGGCCCCTTTGCAGGGCCTAGTACCTGGCAGCGTCTTCACGGAGGAGGCGCGTGGTGCGGCCGCGGGTGCAGGCGGCGTAGGGAGATGGGCCCCCATCCACCCGTGCAAGGAGGGGTGGTCCTCGGCGGCGGCGGCGGCCGCAGCTTGTAGAGGATGGGCACACATCAAGCTGGAGCAAGTGGGGCTCTCCGCCATCCACCTGCGCGCAGCCCTTGTGATCCGTCGATCACCCCTCCCCCACCTAGGCCCTCGCGATCCGCTCGACCTCGCCATCCCCTCCATTTGCGTGGATCGACCCAACTTCCGTAGCGCGATCCTGGCGGCGCCGCGGTGCAGCTCAAGCGGTGGTTCCCTGCGAGCTTCGATCGGTTGATCTTGTCCCGAGGATTTGATGTTGGAGTTTTATCCACCATGCAGCTCGTCCACGGCCGTGCGCCTGTGCAAACGCCGGCATCCTCACCGTGGCCGCAGGTCGTCCAGATACGGTAAGCTGCTAGCTGTGCTCTTGTGCAAGACCTCGGCTTCATGTACAGTCTTGGGATGATCATTCAAGCAGCACATGACGAGCTTGATCATTCAAATTGTATGCTGCTACTGCTGATGCCTTATGTATACAGGAAAATAGTAACATTTTCGAATTTTGGAAGGAGAAAAGGTCATTGCAGCAGCTACCAATAAAATGGTAAATTCTTGAAATTTAATAGAGTGGCAGTTGATTAATGTATATTGCTATTGCAATTAGAATTGGTATATTTAGAGATGCTAGCTGACACTACCTCTTCTACTGTGTCATATTATAGAAAAAGGTGCGAATGCATCGAGGTTCATATTGCAAAAAGCAGCTCCCTCCTAATTTTTGGGGCCAAATGAAATGTCAAAGTTCCACTCATGTGCTGCTCTGCTTCTAGATCACAAGTCACCTCATCCATTAGCAGTGATCACTAATCAGTGTCTCCAGCCCGGATGCTATGGAGCTTGACATTTACTATATGTGAAATTGTTCACTTCAATCTTAGAATGTCTGCAATAAGATGATTTTTTATTCTACTCAAACTATATTATCCATGTTCAGTATTTACTTTTATATATTCAGGGAAAAATAATGTAACTGAAAAATATTATTTTCTGATAGGATATCACATTATCTGTCCTTTCTCTACAATTAATCTTGGTCATGAATGCAGGAAATGATTAGGCCAAGCCTCTTTGTTGGATTCGAGACTGAGTGCAGATGAGTGACTCACAGGAGAGCGAGCACAGGAACAATTGCTGGAGGAGAATGTGGGAAACGTGCTGTCGTGGTCGACACCAATGGCTGTCCTGATTACAGCTCCTTCTGTTTGCAGATCATGTTGTGAAGATTTTTCTAAGGTCACCATAGTGATTACCAGAACTATTGTCTTACCTAATGGTTAATTATCTATAGGATCTGGGTAACTTTTTTGTGTGCCAATGGCGAGCCACAGTACCCTTCTTACGTTTTATGCGGTACCAATTTAGGCAACAATAGAAAGACTAGAAGGTTTTGTCTGTGCCCAATTTCACCTTTTAAGAACCTTGATTTAACTGGTAGCCTGGAAGTTTTTGTGCATAAATCAAGCTGATGCTACTTTGTCTCCTGGTAATAATCTTACTAAGAGTACTTTAATATGCAGGAATTATGACTAAGAGTAATTTGGCAATGAAATAACTTGATTCTGTAGTAGCTTTTGCATTTATCTGTCTTGATGCAAATAGTCCATTGTCCTTGTCATTGCTTATCTGTTCACCTACGTAACAGTGTAGTTTTCTTAATTGGTGAGCGCGTCGATGTTGACTCGAAGGTGATGTGGTTTCCTATACTTCAAATTGAAATATTTCAAATACTTCAGGTCATAATGAACAAAAATGGGTACAGTCTTGAAAGTTGATATTTGGAGCCTTGGGTGCACAGTTATTGAATTGGGAACTGGGAGGCATCCTTGGCATCCACATGAAGATGTATGCATATTCCCTTTGTTACATTTTTACTGAAATATTTCCATCCAATTTAGATCAGTCATTCTGCTTAGTTAAACTCACTAGCACCCACTTCATATTTTTATAATGTTAATGGCCATTTTGTCCCAATACATGGTCCTCAGGTACTCTTGATTTGTCCACTTAGCTATATTTTTTGATGAAACTCTTATAACATGGAGTACATTAGGTTCTTGTAGAGGTTTCACACAATTAGTTTTAAACACATGCCTACTAGTGAATAAAAAAAAATAAGGCAATCAAGAAGCACAAATATGGAGATTTTGCTGATGATGGAAACTTTTCCCCAGTGGTCAATGACAGAATATTCTCTGTTCGGCTGGTGGCTGGTGGCTGGAGGCTGGTGCTGGTTTGGTGTGAGAGAAAAATATTGTTGGCTGGCTGGTGAAGCAGCCAGCAGAACAGAGTGAATGGAAGGAAAAGCACAAATCTGGATAGAGGGAAAACAAGAAACTCTCGCATGGCCGAGGCTCCGCTTCACCACCGTGGTCGCCCTCGGGCGCCCCCGCCCCCGCTGCAGCCGCATGTAGGGGTCGCTGGAGCCGTTGGTGTAGATCGCTGGCAGGCCCCACGCCTCCATAACGTGCACGCCAGGGCCTGCGACGGCCGGATCCATGCCGGCGACGACCGGATTCGCGCAAGACAGGGCCGGCGGCGGCCGGATCCGCGAAAGGCAGGTCCAGCGGCGGCCGGATCCACGCACCCCAGGGCCGGCGGCGACCAGATCCGCGCAGCCCGGCAACAGCTTCCCGCCTAGGGGTGGATATCGAGCCGGCTTGGCTCGGCTCGGCTCAGCTCGAGCTGGCTCGTTAAGTTAATGAGCTGGCTCGGCTCGGCTCGGCTCATTATTTCAGCGAGCTAAAGGTGCAGCTCGGCTCGGCTCGTTTGCCAGCTCGAGCCGGCTTGTTTAGCTCACGAGCCGGCTTGATAATACTCACCGTGTTCGGCTGCTAGGCGGCTGCAGCGGCTTGCTGCTGGCTGCTAGGCGGTGGCGCGGCTGCTGCAGCAGCTGCAGCCAAAGCAGCCTACTCCACCACCAGCCGAACACGGTGACTGAGGATGCATCTCTACGGACATGAGAACGGCGCATGAAACAAACCGGAATCCTGTGTATTTATTATAGTACTAGTGTAGAATGTCAATACTCAATCCGAATAATAACTGTGCTTGGATCGTTGCGATATAATCAAATCAGAATTATAAGTTAATCTCCAATCTGGAAAAAAAATCCAACGAAAGCTCACGTAAGATTCACTGGATCCTTGCCCTTCAATTCCCCCGCAGCTAGGTATGCCCATGGCCGCAAAAGTAAAAGGAGGGATAGAGGAAAAAAAAATGGAAGCAAATGTCAGACACAAGCTTGCAGCGGATCCTGCTTGGTGCGGAGCTCCTCCGTTGCCTTGATGACATCACCACCACAAGCACAAGGCCTTCACGGGCGAGGGCAGGAGCTGTAGAAGCAAGAGCGGACTGCGGGAAAAGAAGGCGAGGTCACGGCCGCGGAGTCTCCGTCTCCGATGCGGCGGCGCGATGGGAGTAAAAGAAGCGAATGCCGAGCGAGACTTGAGTAGTTGAGTGGATAGGGTATGGTTGAGGAAGCAGGAGAACTGGAGTCGTTTGACGTCTTTTTCTTTTTTATATTTTTTTTAAAATAATAATTTCAAAAATATATGTCCGTTTTGAAAATTTTCGGAAATACCCTCCGGTCGCCCGGCCCAGGGGGTCCTGTCGCCCAAGCTAAGGCAACAGGACCCTAATGTAATTTTTTTTTAATTTGCAAAGAGGTCCCTAGCCGGGGGGAGGGGGCTTGTTGCCCCCCCCCCACGGGCGACGGGGGTCTCCCACCCTATATAAGCTCTGGCCTCCATTACCTTCTCATTTGAGTCCAAAAATTGCACCAAAAATTCAGAAAAAAAGAGGGAGTGAGGAGAAGAAAAGCGGCGAAGCTCTGCCGAATTCCGCACTTGTGATCTACCGGTAACTTCCATATGAATCCGTTGATATTGTATAGCAATTTAATTTAATTAGCGGATTAGCTGAATTAGATTTGGTGCTTTAGAACACTCGTTTAGTATTACAATATCAGTACTATTACAGACTTGTTTTTAAATTAATTATGAATTAGAATAGAATTATGACAGTACCTTATTGATATTGCAGCATAAGGCAATAGAATTATGACAGTACCTATATTTTCACGCATCGATTTGGTATACGATAGGTGCATTATTGAAATCATTGTTCGTCATTTGGCGCACCACACTATAGCGCCAATGTCTTCGTCAGGATCAACCTACATTCCGTGGAGCAAGTGTGAAGCCACCGTACCCGAATGAATTGATGTGCCAATGTGCTTCTGCGGTTCGTTATGCAAGTTCATGCAATCTGAGGTTTTAGGAGATGACTATGGCATGAGGTTCTTTATGTGTGAGAACTACGAATATGATCCACCTAAGCGATACGGCAAAGACCGGGCCAAGGTAGCAGGACAACAGACGCTATTTTTCTTTGTGACCTAACATTTAGTTATGATTCTAACTTTTGTTGGACAAAGTCTCCTCCGCCTCTTTGTGATTTTATGTAGTGGTTCGACACCGTGCAGTCGAAGCAGGCAAATGACTTTGTGGAACAACAAGTAAGGTGGGCTGCAGAACGTTGGCGCCGAATGAAGCACGAGAAACAGCAAGAGGAGAAGCGCAAGAAAGAGCAAGAAGGGATCTGCAAGAGGATGGAGGACGTGGATCGTAAGGCGGCGGCGGAACGTGAAGCTGACAGGGAGAGAAAGCGAGAGAGGGCACGCCGTGCGAAGGAAGCCGGACCCGAAGTAATTAGGAAGGGCAAATATCCTCGGTGCACTCAGTAGAGTAGTACCATGTAATCCGGGCATTTTCCATTCCATAAGGCATGGTAGGTTTAGATGCAACAAGAAATTATCTTGTCGCGTGCACATACCACTGCAATTAGTTGTTTATATTTTCAGTTGAGAGCTTGACTCTGTGTGTTGTAACTTTTACCATTAATTTACAGTTGTAGCCGGAAATCTATGAAATCTTTGAACTTGTTCTTAATATTTTCGGAGCTTTTCATGTCATTAGAATACTAAAAATCACACATTTAATTAATATAACGATAAGAAATAAGAACTAAGAAATGCATTACATAATGTGAACCATCAGGTTTACATCATAATACAATGGTAATGAAACACACATCACACATGCAGTGGCATGGCAGAACCCGTTGCAAACTACGGTAAACAGATTCTGGACTAACCTAACATGCCTTACGTAATTTAAAAAAACACAACAAACACGACGATGCAGCATGTCACTAGCAGTAGGGTAGTTCTAGTAGCCGTACCCCCACACAGCAAACTGCGTTGAGCCTTCTCCGCAGTATCCACCCATTGCAGGTGGTGCAGGCGGTGGTGGCGGAGGCGTAGGGCCCTTTTTCCTGTGACAAGGGCAGTTGCAGTAAGGAATAGTGCATGAGTCATCCTGTGAAGCGGCCGCATTGCTGCTATCATCATCTTCGTCGTCTTTATTAGCCTCGCTCACTTCCTCGTAATGGTTCACCTTGCATTCTAGATCAAAGATCTTTATCTGGAGGTACTCGATGAACTCCTAAACTGAATCAATTGGTGCAGGATTGACCCACCTAGTAAAACTACAGTTTTCTGAAGCATCGGAAGACTGCAAAACAAATTTTATGTAAGGTGTCTCAATGAAGATAAAGAAATCAAACAACCGAGTATTACCCATGCGTGTGGACATTTAAAGAAACGCCGACCGCCATCCATCCCGTCGGTGCACATCTGCACTAAGCAGTCCTCACCATGTCTGCATTTTGGCCACGGTTCTATACGGTTATCGTATTGTCGAAGAGGAGTTTCATTGGTAAATTCACTCTTGTGCTGTGGCGGAAACTCAAACACTGGTTCCGGAAAGGAATCAGGTTCAAGAGGCCCCTCCCATATTATGGGGTCTCTCTTTCTTCCCCCTTTTCCTTTCCCAAAATCGTAGTAATTCTTCCCGCTAGACCCACCTCCAGACATTGGGTATACAATGACCTTTGATGTTTGAGTGCTGCTGGGAGTTCACAAACTTCGGAGTATTTATAGGCGCACAAAGGTCTGATACCCGGAGTATGGAGTGTAAATGCACCTGAAAAGCTTACATGACAACACAGTGAAGAGGCTAGCTGACCTAACACTGAAAAGACTAGATTCGATTCTCGAACTGACTACTCGATGCATCTCTGTGCATGTAGAGCATCTAAGTGCATGCAGACTCATAGCACTGCATTGCTGCTGCTCAGTCGATCGCGTCTAGATGCCGCCTTCCCCACTACACGCCACAGACCTTCGCTATAGAATGACAGGTCCATCGTCCTCGCCAGAGAGACTGCTTTGAAGGTGAGCTGGTGTCGTTGCCGTGTTGTCACATCTTTTTGAAATGGTGAAAGGGCACTGCTACTGGGTTGTCGTCTTTTGTCACGTATGTCTGGGCAAACAATGCGACATGTGGGAAACCCGTGATTGCCGTGCGTAGCAGTGACAACCTGTGATCTCGTACTCGCAGCTAGATACACTATGGTCCCTATTTTGAGCTATACGAGCGTGTCACGAAGTTTACACTGTATGCGCTAGTCGCCATCATCGTCGGCGGGATCTCGGCCGCTAACTCCTACCGCACCTAACTTGTCCTTCATTAAATCACGGAAAAAATTCGCAAGAACTTCCCTTATTTCACGAGCATTATGGAATCCACAAACATAACAAGTTCACATCAATAGTATCTATAGAAACAAATGACAAGTAAACTACCACAATCATAAACAATGGATACAAATAAGCGGTCCACAGCTATCTCATTACAAATCAACATCAGAGATACAAACATCAGATATATCTAACCACCCCTAGGGCGTCGGACCCTCTTAGCTCTCTGCTGGGCACGGACATGGCCCTCAGAGTAGGTGTGACGATCCGGAGACCTCACCTATCGCTCAGGACGCAAAAGGGGCTGCGGTGTCTGTTGCTGAGAGATCCCAAGTGGTGCTCCTCCTAGCTGTGAATAGCCCAAGACATCGGGGTCATCGTGCGCGCCAGGTGAGTCTGGAGTCAAGCTGTCGAGTTCGTCTAAGGTGAAGCCCTCGTTATCTGGAACAAACGTACTCGAAACAAACCCTGCGTAACATATAAACGTAAACCAACATATGTTGGGTTGTAAATTAGTGAGTGTATTGAGAGAGTGTTTTGTACCAGGTCGAAAGGAGGAAGAAGAAGGTCCGGCGTCCGCATCGGGGTAGAATCCTACGCATAAAATACAGATGTTAGCGTACGCTCGTGTCTTTCGTCATGACATGTAGAAACCGAAATACGAAACATAAACTAACCTGTGTAGGCCGGTATCTGTGGCCCCAGTACCATCCCTGGATACGGTCCGCCAACTGGTGGTGCCCCTCTAAACATTTCAGTATGGCCGAACACAGTAGCTGGATCGTATCCTGTTTGTGATATTAGTAAATATGTAGCAACACTTGATCTAATTTTAAAGGGATATCTACGTTATCTGGAGTTGTGTAGTACTGCGATGTCGGCTCGTGCACGGTCGCCGGACACGGGAACAACGACGAGGCCTGGGACGACCCGTGGCTATCTTCGTACTGCACACGGCTTCCCAAGTTGTACACTACCTGACGCAACTGGTCACGCTGCCTCGACCATGCCTCTGTCTGCTCAAACTGGGTCATTGGGGATCCGGCACGTACCCTCGTCAGGTAAGTCGAGCAGTCCGTCTCCATCATGTTGCAAAGGCGAAACTGCATCCATTCAGTAAAGGAACAGTTAGAAACACATGAATTATCTTATATATATATATATATATATATATATATATATATATATATATATATATATATATGATTAAGAGACTCACCGCGCCAGCTAGTGCCTCCACGTGGTGCCGGGCAAAGCCATCTTGAGGCCTCGCCTGGTGTGGCTGCGGGTGAGTGTCAACATAAACCAGACGAGCCCGAGTCCGGGGTAAGTACCAGGTGAGGTAAGCCCTAAAGGAGCTGTCTGTGTGTGGTCCTGTTGGATGGACCAAGTGCTCGTCTGCATGTTCCCATTGGTCCACCCACGGCTGCATCTTGGTGAGCCAATCATCATAGCACGGCAAGCCACTCCTTAACCACCTACAAAACTGGACCACGAAGAATTGTTAGATTCGACACGAATGTATGAGCCAAGTTCATTCATAATTACCTATGGTCCTGGTGACTGACACGCTCGAACGCGGTGGGCACCGGAAACTCCTGGCGCTGCCCAAACTGTCTCCTGACTCTCCAGGGGCAATATGCCTCAACCGCGTTGTCGTAAACCAGGATGGCTATAGTAAAGCACAGGCTCGCATTCGCAGAGCAGTGCGAAGACAGGCCTGCTGGTGCATGGGTAGCCACAGGCTCAGGATATGCGCGTCTAACCTGCGCATGCGCCCAGGACCTCTGCAGTCTGAATAAGTAAAATTAAAAGTGTGCTAATGCATCATGTAACAATGAATAACAAAATTAGATTTGTTGCGAACGTACCTGACGCCAGATCCAGAGAGTTCCCATAGTGGGCCTGTCGTCCTCCTCGTCGCCGTACATGGCCTCGTGGTAAGGCTCGTGGTTGACGATGGGCCAACCAACGGCTAGCCTCTCGTACGACCAAAGTTGTAGCAGCAGTGGGCACCCCCGCCAGGATAGCGTTCCCATGTGTTTTCATGCAGCCGTCGCAGAGTCCACGGTAAGTGGCTGCAAGTACCGCCTCACCCCAGCTGTAGGCCGGTACGTCCTCGTCCCCATCCACAATCTCCTGTGCATACGGAAGGCGAATCCTATCGACCGAGTTGCCATGAGTGTTGTTGAACATGATGTAACCAAACAACCAAAGTAGGTATGCCTCCAGCGATCTGGTCACACTGTACTCGTCGGCATCCGCAGCCAACAGGGTAGGCTGCATAAAAAATTAAGATTAATGGTTTGAACTGACAATGCAACATGTGAATTGTAACAATTAATCTTAAATATGCAATGAATACATACTATAAACTGTAGGAACCAGGTCTTCGAAGGACCTGCTGCTCGCGGGTGCGGGTTGATCGGACCTGCTTCTTCCACGCGGTCAACCAGGGCAAAACGGGCCTCTAGGTCATCCTTCCACGAGGCCGCCACCACACGCGGACCTACAACCTCCCCGACGATAGGGAGGCCGAGGAGGTAGGCCACGTCCTGCAGTGTAGGAGTCATCTCCCCACACGGGAGGTGGAACGTGTGTGTCTCCGGCCTCCTTCTGTCAACGAGCGCCGTCAGGAGGGATCGGTCAAGCTGAATAGGCCCACCCTCGACAAGACGGCCCAGAGTCAGTAGACCGGACTCACGTAACCTGTAATAAACAAAATTGTCGAAACAAAGGAATACCGACTAATACATAAGTGATAAACAATAATATTTCATTACATACCTGTCAACCCAATCGTGGTGTATAGAGATCGCCTCCCCAGGTGGACGAGGATGTAGCACCTCTAGGGCTCGGTGCTCAACTGCTGCAAAGAAAGACCTGTGGCTCGAGTCGATAACTGGGTCTAGCAAGGAGTCCATCTCCATACCTGCATTCAAAAATATATGAGAACACATAGGTACATATATGTTCCATACAAACTGGACGCACGATATTTATACATTACAGATAGGTTCGATACAAACTCCACGCATGATTACTACATATTACAGATAGGTTCGATACAAACTCCACGCATGATTACTACATATTACATATAGGTTCGATACAAACTCCACGCATGATATTTATACATTACAGATATGTTCCATACAAACTGGATGCACGATTACTATATATTACAGATAGGTTCGATACAAACTCCACGCACGATTAGTATATAGGTACAAACTGCACACTGGTGGATCATGACACCGAGTGCCTTCCACGAGCAATTCTCGCCGATGGTCGTTTGAACGTAGGAGGTGCTCCATCTCTGGGATTTCCGAAAGGACCGACGTCAGCAGCATCGTGAAGTGCATTATGAGGACACTTCTTGTAGTTGTGACCCAATACTCCACATTGGCTGCAACGCTTTTGTGCCTTGCTTGCTTCGGACTCGTCCATACCATTCCAAATACGACGTGTCTGACGGTGGCCTTTGCCTTTCTTAGTGGCTGGATCAGGAATTAACATCTTATCCTCATTATCCTGAATGAAAGGTCCCACTATTCCAATCCCGTATACCTCATGTCCCTAGGTGGATACAGCTGCTTCCTTGCTGAAGTAAGGTGAAACAAAAACTTTTGGCTGCAACCCAGACTCTGCACATGCCGCAATGAGATGCGAGCATGGCAAATGCAATAACTTAGGCTTCATGCAGGAGCAGAAGGCTTTGCCATCTACTGTAATCAAACTCTCCTGTACCACCCTATCTCTACGGATACCACGACCAGTTCTATCCTTGCATAGAACCTCAAATCTATGTTCCATTGTACCTGTCGATATGACGCGGTGCAGTTTGGCCTTTTCAATCTTCTATTGCATATATTGTGTCACTCTTGTGCAAAACTGAATTTGGGGGTTGCTGATGTTTATGCTTGCAGCCATGTAACGCTCTCTGAAATACTTTATGCACCCATACATGATGAACTCAACAATTCCCACAAGAGGAAAGGCACGACAAGAACGCATAACCATATTGAAACACTCTGCATGGTTCGTTGTCTGAATATCATACCGTATTCCGTTGGTATCATAAAGGAATGACCATTTCTCCTTAGGTGCACCTCGAATCCAGTGTGAAAATGGCTTCTCAATTGAATCCCTAGTCTCTGCAGTCTGACTCGTGCTTGTTCCTGATGCCCTTACCTTCACTAGCTCTGAAGTCAACTGATCAAGCATCTGCCATAATGCATTGAATTTTCTCTGTTGATTTTGGGTGCACAACCTCTTAAACATGTTCTTAAGATCCTTGTTCTTGAAGTGGTCATAGAAGTTTGCACCCATATGCCTAATGCACCATCTATTTTGGACATCGGACCACAATGGAGGCGTTGTCGCAGTTCCACGTTACAATTTTAGTATTGATCGTAGCAGACCTGCATGCCTATCACTAATAAGGCACACATCTGGACGTGTAGCAACAACGTGAACCTTCACTCGTTCAAGGAACCAATACCAACTGTCTAAGTTCTCATTCTCAACAAATGCAAATGCGAGCGGAACTATTTGATTGTTGCAATCAACCCCGATTGCGGTGAGTATCTGATCTTTATACCTTCCAGTAAAAAATGTGCCATCAATGCAGATCACCGGAAGACAACACTGAAATACCCTAACACAGGCACCTAGGCAAAAGATGGCTCGTTGTAGAATGCTTTGCCCCCTAGTCTCGGCTGGTACGAGGTATGTATCATAAAAGTTTCCAGGATTTCTAGCAGCAACCTGGGATAATATACGAGGTAGGTTATCATATGATGCCTCGTATGTGCCGAACCGCATCTCGAACACCCTTTGTTTAGCCCGCTATGCCTTCAAATAACTAATGGTGTACTGGTAAGTCTGCTCAATGTGTCGAACAATCATTTTTGGCTCATAATTTAGGTTGTCCATAATCAACCCATATATTTGCTTTGCAACAAAGTCACATGATATATTGCGATACGAGGGAAGAACTTCTGGCAGCAAACAAGTATGCTCTGTCACAATGGAACATTTCTAGTTCGACTTCCATTTTTCCTTGAATGCATGTACTCGCCATGGACATCCATCATTCACACACTTCACATCATATTCTTTACTGCCAGACTTTACGACTTTAAATTCTCATTTCAATGATATTGCCCATAGTCTCACAGCATCTTTTACGGCTTCAATGTTTGGATATGTTGCACCTTGCACTACCTCATTCCCTCTGTACTCCCACTCCTGATTTCGTACGTCTTCTGCGACATAATTGCCAAAACCATGCTCCTTCCACTCTTTTGGCAATGAGTACTGCTCGTCATCAGATGAGCCCTCATATTCTTCCATCTCTATTGCGGTTTGGTCTTCTGCCTCCATCTCGTCCACAATGCTATGTATCCTCTCTCCCTCATCAGTAAGGCCCTGTGGTCCGATGTTTTGGACTCTCTATCTCTTCTGACTCATCTTGCTCAACATAGTTGGTCTCTCTTCGAATACTCGGAGTTGCTTGATCTGCACCATGTTGGATTTCATTTTGTGTCTTCTCCCGGATTTGAACAAAAATGGCCAGAGGCCACCCACGCTCTAGAGCTGCTTGCATGTACTTCTGCCAGTCATCAGTGCTGTGTATCATCATCAATTCCCATAAATCACTTTCTACCTCCCAATTAACAAGAGACTGGACGGTCATCACATGTGTCTCCGGATCAACACGGAACCCACGCTACAGCCACTTACATATGGAACCAAAACTCCTCTCCAGAGGTTTATCTATGGCGCTAGATGTGCACTTAAAGACAGAAAGGTGTACTCCATTTGGCCCATACAAAATATTGTAGTCACCAAAAATACTTGAAACTGCGTCTTGCTCGACATATCTGTATATCACAGAATACTTATCGAGTTATACTCTTTACTTCACTACCTTATTCAATAATCCGTAAAAACTAAGTATGGATTTCAACTACAACATATAAGTATTCATAACTACGTGATGACACTCAAATTCTATTCTGCATATGCGAAATTCTATTCTAAATCGTAATTAATTTATAAACACGTCTCTAATAGTACTGCAATTATAATAATAAACGCATAGTACTAATTTTCTAAACTAATTTACTACTACGTAACTAAAGTATCATTAAACTCCTACTTAAATGATTCTACTATAGCACTAATTAAATTAAATTACTCTACAATACCAATGGAAAAATACATAAGCTAAATGTACTAACCTGCAGATCACAAGTGCGCAATCCGGCAGGGCTTCGTCGCTTCCCTTCTCCTCACCCCTATCTTTTTTTCTGGATTTTTGGTGGAATTTTTGGGCTCAAATGAGGAGGGAATGAGGGTAGAATGCTTATATAGGAGGGGGGGGGGGGCGACAGGCCCCCCTTCCACCCGCGTGCCCCCGGCCAGGGACCTCATTGCAAATTTGAAGAAAAAAAATTACATTTAGGGCCTGTCGCCCCCCATAGGGCGACTGGGGTATATTTTTGAAATTTTCCGAAACCGACATATATTTTTGAGATTATGATTTTTTTAGATATAAAAAAGAAAAAAGCGCAGTCGTTTGCAGTATTGTTAGGCTGTTGCTGGGCTTAGAGCTCTTGTGGCTTGTGGGCTACTCAGAAGTGAACCAGCCTTACGCTCTTTAGATCGGCTGGCCTGCTGCACTGCTCGGCTCATGAGCCACCTTGAGCTAGCTCGCAAGCTGGCTCATTATTGTAACGAGCTAAAATGATAGCTCAGCTCGTTAAAAGAATAAAACAAGTCGAGTCGAGCCGAGCCACTAACAAGCTGAGTCGAGCGAGCTATCGAGCCACGAGTTTTCAGTCCAGCCTTATCCCTCTCACTGAGCAGAGCTAGCAGTCTGGTGAACCTCTCAAAGAACAGGAGTATGGGAACTCCCCCTGGAGCCACACGAAGAGTACCCCAGTGAAGTCGGCGATGCTCGCTGATCCTGACATCGAGCTGACGGTAGGCAGTGTAGAAAGACTCCTGAAGAAGAGTATAGAAGCGACAATCTACTCCAACATCCCTCGACGAAGGAAACCATGTCTCCTCAGACACAAACCGAAGTTTCTTGACCTTGGGCCCTAGTAGCCCCCTGACGTCAAGAAGGTGCACAAGAGGAGGCTCGACCTGTGGGTCATCCTCTACCTGAACGTCTGCACCACTGTCATCGCCTAGCTGCTACTAGGAATGGCCTCCTGGCCTCGGAGGGGCGCCACCTCGGGTCCATGGACCAGAACGAGGAGGTGGTGGAGTCTGAGCTGAAGTACGGGTACGCCCTGAGCGGCATAGCGGCGGGGTGCCCTGAACACTGACTGCCTATGCATCTGACTCTGTTGCAGTCCCTGAATCCCCTGTCGGGGGCTCGTGGATCCGAACTGGACGCTGTGGTCGATCCTGGGCCTCTGCTGCTGCAATCGCTCAGTCCCACTCACGTTCCTCATGAGATCTCTTCTTCTTCTTTGGCTGCTCAACTACCTTTCCCTTGCCCTTTTTTTCACCTGCCATCTGTCACAGAGAATAGGTGGAAGATAATAGAGAGGTTAGGGCTATATGACAGTACTAGATTATACACTAGAGGTAAGAAATTCCTGAGCAAAGCATGGATTTGATTGAGCCTAGAACATGCACTCTAGTGGATAAAACTGTCATGAGATGCATAGGAGTAAACCAAGGTGTGAATTAAGTGCAAGCAAACTCCTAGATAAGGTAAAGATGTGCGAGGAGATGTGAGTGTGTAGAGGATGTAATGCGATAGACACCGAGAGATATCACGTACCCCTGCAGATCTGGGAAGAGACCGAAGAAAATGCCTTAGAGGCAAAAAATCGAACACCTTGAGGGCGCAAGACAGGAGGTGCGCTCAGATGCGGCAGGAGCGGATCGCGGCGGTGGTAGGTGGCGGCAGCGGCGACGCAGGAGATGCACGGTGGCGGCGCACGACGACAGCGATGACGTAGGCGGTGGTGTCGCAGGCTGCAGCAGTGCGCGGGCGGCAATAGCGCGCGGGCAGCGGCGGCGCGCAGGCAGCGGCAGCGGTGCGCGGGCGGGGCGGCGGAGGTGTACAGGCGGCGCGGTAGAGGCATACGGGCGGCGGTTCGTGAGTGAGAGAGGGAGGGAACTGACGCGTGGGGCCCACAGGCGGCTAAAGACACACTGACAATGTTGGCCCGCAAACCCTAGAAGCACCGGTTAAACCGATGCAAGGAGAGGATCCATCGGTGTAATCACCGGGACAATGTACAGAGATTCTCACAGTTAAAAGGAAACACGTAGTAGCACCGGTAGAACCGCTGAGGAGGCATCGATTTATCCGGGATGCATCGGATACACCGGTGGGTTTTGGATTAAGCACAGTGCCATTGTCCAGAGTCGATGTCGATGTAGTCAAGGTCACCGGTTGAACCGACGCCTTTGAAGGCAGAGCATCAGTTTAACCGGTGATGATGATTTTTGTACGCTGAACTAGAAACTCTACTTCTGATCCAAATTTTTAAGAAACAAAGCCATAAACACTAAATTTGGACCATTTTCGAGAGACATCCTCACCCCTCAAACACTCTTACTCATAGATGCTCGAAAGCTTTTACTTAACATAGGAAAATCAAAACCAAGCAAGGATAAACACAAAAACCAAGGAATGTATGAGTCATTTGGCCTATGAACTTAGAGATATAAGCTTTAAGTTCGCTAGGACATGACTCAATAGGCATTAAAGCACAACATTGATCTTATCACACTTGGTGAGTTGTCAATTCATATTGAGCACGAGTGACATTCTCTAAGAGTGATTTCTCCTTTGTGATGCTACTAACGCAATGCAATGCTATGCAACGCAGGAATTTAAACTTGAATGCACGCTATATGACAAGCACAATGCATTTCAAGTAATTAAATCTATCTTGTCAAGTTTGAACCCTCGGCAAGCTTCTTCATGATGAACCCAACTCCATGCCATGAGCGAAACAAGAACCACCGGCTCATGCAAGACCCATGTTCATTACTATCTTGACAAGGTTAGACAAGCCCCTAGTATGTACATATGAAATGCAACTGTATGACAAGGCAATTACATGACGTTAGAAACATCTAAAACGCTAAGCTCACTTCGCAACCTACAAAAGGTGCTCTCATCTAATGGTTTAGTGAAGATATCCGCCAATTGATCTTTAGAACGAACACCACAAAGTGATATATCATTCCTTGCCACATGATCTCTTAGAAAGTGATGGCGAATATCTATATGTTTCGTGCGAGAGTGTTGAACCGGGTTGTTAGCAATTTTTACGGCACTCTCGTTATCACAAAGGAGTGGGATCCTATCTAGTACCACACCATAGTCCAAGATGCATTACTTCATATAGAGAATTTGAGCACAACAAGCCCCGGTGGCAATGTATTCCGCCTCTACGGTTGACAAGGCCACGGAATTTTGTTTCTTAGAGGTTCAAGACACTAAGGAACGCCCTAGCAAATGGCACCCACCTGATGTACTCTTGCGATCCACACGACATCCGGCAAAGTCCGAATCCGAGTATCCCAAGAGTGTAAAACTAGCGTCTTTTGGGTACTACAAGTCTATGCTAGGTGTATATTTGAGGTATCTAAGGATCCGCTTCACGGCACTTAGGTGTGACTCCTTAGGGTTAGCTTGAAAGCGAGCACACATACAAACACTAAACATGATATCGGGCCAAGATGCGATTAGGTAAAGAAGTGACCCTATCAAAGAGCGATAAAGAGTTTGGTCAACCGATTTACCTCCCTCATTAAGGTCGAGATGTCCATTGGTTATCATTGGAGTCTTGATCGGCTTGCAATCACCCATCTCGAATTTCTTGAGAATATCTCTTGTATATTTTTCTTGATGGATGAACGTTCCTTCCTTCAATTGCTTGACTTGAAACCCAAGGAAGAAATTGAGCTCACCGATCATGGACATTTCGAATTCCCTAGCCATCATATCTCCAAATTCTTTGCAAAGAGTGGGGTTAGTTGAACCTAAAATTATATCATCAGCGTAGATTTGACATACTAATAGTTCTTCATTGATGATTCTTGTGAATAGAGTTGTATCCACCCTTCCAATCTTAAAGCCCTTATTGAGGAGGAAATCACGAAGGCGTTCATACCAAGCTCGAGGTGCTTGCTTGAGCCCGTAGAATACCTTGTTCAACCTATAAACATGATTAGGATATCTAGGGTCTTCAAACCCTGGAGGTTGTTCAACAAACACCAACTCATTGATGAAGCCATTTAAGAAGGCACTCTTCACATCCATTTGAAAGAGTTTCATGTTGTGATGTGAAGCGTACGCTAAAAGGATACGAATGGCTTCAAGTCTTGCAACGGGAGCAAATGATTCACCAAAATCTAGCCCTTCAACTTGTGCAAAGCCTTTAGCCACAAGTCTTGCCTTGTTGCGAACCACCACACCATGCTCATCTTGTTTGTTGCGGAAGACCCACTCGGTGCCAATGATATTTTTGTCTTGAAGACGTTCTTCAAGTACCCAAACTTCATTGCGAGTGAAGTTGTTGAGCTCTTCTTGCATGGCCATCACGCAATCCGGGTCCTCAAGAGCTTCATCTACATTTGTGGGTTCCAAGCAAAAAACAAACGAGTAATGTTTACAAAAAGAGGCATATTGACGTCTATGAGTTCTTACTCCACCGGAGGGATCTCCCATGACCAAGTCAATAGGATGGTTTCTTGTAGTTCTTGTTTGCCTTTCTTGTGGTTGTGGTGATGATGCTTGTAGTGGTTCGACATCTTGGGCTTGCTCTTGAGCTTATTCACTTGTGATGTGTGTGTCATGAAATGGAAGTTGATCTTCAACCACTTGTTCACCTTGGATGTCTTGAGGAGAATTGAAGCATCACCTTCTTCATTGGATGACTCATAATTATATTATCTTCATCAACCTTGGAGTCATCCTTGCAAGTTGCTTCAACTTGAATGGATGGAGTAGGAAGTTCCTCATCCTCCTCTTTTGGCTTGACTTGTCCAAGGGCTATGTTCTTCATGACTTCCCATAGTGGTTCATCACCTATATCATCACAAGAGAAACCTTCTCCTTGGGAGCCATTAGTTTCATCAAACTCCACATCACAAGTTTTTTCAATCATGCGAGTGACATTATTGAATACTCGATATGCTTTGGAGTTGGATGAGTAACCAACAAGAAAACCAACATCACATCTACTTTCAAACTTGCCTAGATGCTTCTGTTTTTTGAAGATATAGTACTTACAACCGAAGACCCGAAAATAGGAGATGTTGGGCTTCCTCCCAATGAGAAGCTCATAGGGTGTCTTGTTCAAGAGGCAGTGGAGATATACCCGATTGGATGCATGACATGCGGTATTGATAGCTTCCACCCAAAACCTTTCTGAGATGCCGTAATCATCCAACATTGCTCTTGCAAGAGTGATCAAGGTCTTGTTCTTTCTCTCAACCACTCCATTTTGTTGAGCTGTGTATGTTGATGAGAACTCATGCTTGATGCCGATTTCATTGCAAAACTCCTCAACTTGAGTATTCTGGAACTCCGTTTCGTTGTCACTACGGACTTTTACAACACTTGACTCAAATTCATTTTGAGCTTGCTTGACAAAGGTCATGAAAATTCCCGCCTTCGTGCTCTTGTCTTCTAAAAAGAAAGTCCAAGCATATCTAGAATAGTCATCGACAATAACAAGGCAATAGAGATTACCGCCAAGACTCTTGTAGGTGATTGGTCCAAAGAGATCCATGTGTAGTAGCTCCAAGCATCTTGATGTTGACACATAAGCTTTCATGGGATGATGTGATGCGAATTACTTCCCAGCTTGACAAGCACTACACAATTTGTTTTTGTCAAATAATACATCCTTCACACCAACCACCATACCTCGTTTGAAAACCTTCTTGAGCTGGCTCATTCCAATATGAGCAATACGGCGATGTCAAAACCAACCCATGGATGTCTTGGAGAAAAGACATGTTGCCAAGCTTGCTTCATTTGAAGAGAAATCAACAAGATAAGTATTGCCATGCCGGAATCCATTGAAGATAAGGCTTTGGTCCTCCTTGCTAGTTACAACAACATCTCTATCACTAAAAGTGCAAATTAGTCCTAAATCACAAAGTTAAGCAATAGAGAGCAAATTAAAGCTAAGAGAATCAACAAGTAAAATATTAGAGATAGAAAGATCCTTGATTATTGCTACCTTACTCAAACCTACCATTTTTTCTTTTGAGTTGTCACCGAAGGTGACTTGTTCATGATCGCCCACATCTTTATCTAGTGAGGTGAATATCTTTACATAGCCGGTCATGTGTTGTGTATATCCGCTATAAAGAACCCAATATTTTCCACATGTTTTATAGTTCACCTACACACAAATGAATCATTTTTGAGGTTTGGGAACCCAAGCAACTTTGGGTCCTTTAATATGAGTTACTAAAGCTTTAGGAACCCATATTTGGCGTGGAAGCTTTCCTTTTCTTGAGTGCCAATGAACTTCGCCTTGACCTTGCCATTTTTGAGCTTGCTCAACAAGAAGTGATGGTCATTGAATTTAGACATATAGTAAGAAGGCAAAGTGGGAGGAGGGCGAGTAGGAATTGGACACTCCCTTGTGTGATGCCCAACTTCTTGACAATGTTGGCAATAGGATCCCACTTCCTTGTTGAAGCAACCTTTGAGCTCCAGAGACATGGGACAGTTCTCCGGCGGCTTGGAAAAGGTTCCAAGTCCATTTGTCCCAAAGTGCCTTGCGTTGTGCAAGAGAATTTCTTTGTGCAAGTATTCTCCCATTGTCACATTGAACATGCACTTGGTCATACTTTGAAGCTTCTACTCTAACTCTTTCTCCCTATCATGGTTAGTCTTTGAAGAACTAGGAGAATCTTTAAGACAAGTAATTGAGTAAAGTGACTCCACAAGATCTTCACAAGAAGAAGATGCATTGACTTTGATGATTTTGGTCTTTGCTATTTCTAGCTCATCATCAATGGCATCAAAAGCAAATTCAAGCTCTTGGTATTTTGAGTTTAAGCTAGCATAATCAAATTTAAGTTTCTTGTTGCATGATTCAACAGACTTATTGAGCACAACTACTTCATCATGTTTAAGAATTAATTTATTGTGCTTAGCAAGTAACTTGTCATGCTCCTCTCTAAGTTGTTTGCTAGAAACAATACATGTTTCATGAGTCTCAACTACCTCATTGTGTCTAGCAAGCAACTCTTCATGTGAGGCCTTAAGCTTGATATGTAAACTTTCAAGAGTTGAATTTTGACTTATACTTCTTGATCACATCATTGTATTCCTCTAGAATCGACTTTAACTCATTAGGTGATAAGTCATTTTCACTTTCATCACCAGAAGAAGAGTCATTGTCGCTCACCTTGGAGTTACCTCTTGTCATGAGACACATGGGTGGTGGAGGTAGATGTGATTCATCACCATGAATGGCAATCCCCACGACGATTTTCTTGTCATCATCATCGCTTGAGGTTTCACCATCGGTGATCTACTCTCCAAGGAAGGCCTTGTTTCTTTCTTTTCCCTTGAAGAACTTCTTCTTCTTGTGATCTTTATTTTCATAATTCTTCTTGTGCTTATATCGATAGTCATTATCTTCTTGCTTCTTGTTGAGCTTGGATGGTTCGGGACAATCATAAGAGAGATGACCATATTTTCCACAATTGTAGCATATCTTCTTGGCTTCATCTTTATTTTTCTGGGCACGAAATTTATTTTTTTTGGGATCATAGTTGTACCCTTTCTTGTTCAACATTGACATCATTTTGGTGGTCTTCCTCATGAGAAAGGCAAGCTCCATATCTCCATCCTCATCTTCATCATTTTCTTCAATGCTAGCTTCATCATCACTTGAGCTTGATGGAGGAGCCTTGCACTTGTTCTTCTTCCTTGACTTGTGATCACTCTTAGCCTTGAGCGCAATATCTTTCTTGGCTTGCGGAGGATCAACTTCTCCCAAAAGGAACATCTCATGTGACCGAATTTTCCCAACAACATCACTCACTTCAAGTGTTGCAAGATCTTTCTCATAGAGCAATGAAGTGACAATGTTGTATTTGGGCTTGTGAAGTGAATGTAGAATCTTTTGGACGATGTCGCTGTTGGACAAAGGAGAAATTTCAAGTGCATTAATATCCTCAACAAGTACATTCAATCTAGCATACATTTGTTCAACCAATTCATTTGGAAGCATTTTGAATTCATTGAGTTTTTCCTTAAGCACTTAGTATTTTTCCTCACGAAGTTTCTTAGACCCAACATGAATGGTCTCAAGCTCTTCCCAAATATCATGAGCAGTCTTTTTGCTGTGAACACGAGCAAAAATCTCCTCACTAATAGCATCAAACAAAGTATTTTTTGCTCTAGCATTCCACTTAAGTTGATCCTCACTCCAGCATCAAACAAAGTATTTTTAGCTCTAACATTCCACTTAAGTTGATCCTCACTCCATTCACCAACAACAGCATTCTCGGTGACCTCCCAAGCGATAGTATTAAGAGCCTCAAGATAACCCGCCATGCGAGCTTTCCAATAGCTATAGTTTCTCCCATCGAGTTTGGGTGGTCCACTACTCCCCAGGGCCATTCCCTAGGTTGTTAAGCCTACAAAAAGAGAGCCAAAGCTCTGATACCAATTGAAAGGATCGTGTCCCAAGAAAGGGGTTTGAATTGGGACTTTTTCAAAAACTACCAAGTCCTTAGTCTAGCACTAGTATTGCCCAATCTACAAGGATGAACCCTATCAACTAGAGCACACTAACATGAGATTCTTAGGTGAGTAAACACACTAACATGCTCATTATACCTAGTTGAAAACACACTAACGAGAGAGAACCTAGATAAAGGAGCACACTAGCATTTAAGAAAAACTAGTCAACAAACAAGCTAGAGAAACAAGAACAAGATCAACACACAAATGAATGCATAAAAGTCAAGAGAAGGGACACGAGACAACCGAATTTTTTCCCGTGATATCGAGGAGTTAACGCTCCCCTCTAGTCCACGTTGAAGCACCCACCAAGGGTTAAGCTTCCTTGCCTCACGAAGGGCAAGTTTCCACTAAGAATGCTCCTTCTCCATCTCCGGAACGGCGAGTTTCAAATCGTGTACAACATCTTCTTCTTGGGGCTCCCACAATCTCTAAGAGCTCATCAAGAACCTCCCGATCACCAAGACCGTCTAGGTACCGTCAAACACCAAGAGTAACAAGCTCTCAAGTCTTCACTTGACCCTCACTAAGATGGCCCAGAACTCAAGCACACTTGCTACACTCAAATGGTTGATTTCTTCAAGTTTGGAACAATTTCAAGCTCTAGATCTTTATCTCATGGCTCAAAGCAGTTTCTCCAATTCTCTTGGGTGGCCTCAGGTATTCAATGTGTCAAAGACGTCATAAATGACCCAGGGGGTCGACTTAAATAGAGTGAAGAGGCCCTCCAAACCGTTGCCAACAACTCTGCAGAAAGTAGAGGGCACATGTTAAACCGATGAGAGGGCATCGGTTAAACTGGTCTCACTGAAGCTGAATAGTAGCCGTTGAAACCCTGACAAAGTAACGGGCTGACGTCATTGCACCGGTGCATCTGACCGAAGGGCGTCGGTTAAACCGGTGCTGAAGAAACTTTGAAACCCAACTTTCTGATCAATAGTATGCGCATTGCACCGATGCCTTCACTTGCGATCATTGGTCCAACCGGTGCTGAAAGGTTTCAGTTGATCCCAAAACAAGAGTTTCTGGAGGATGCACCGGTGTATGTGCCGATGCGGCGTCGGTTAAACCGGTGCTGAAGAGATGCTCTTGTTCTCAAGAAAAAAGAGTTTCTAGAAGATGGTACGATGAATAGACCGATGCATGTTCTTTGAATCGTTGGTTGAACCGGTGCAGTACGAATTCCAGACTTGATTCCTTCTGCTCTGCCACATTAGGACGATGACTAAGCATCGGTGTATCCGCTGCCTTCCGGATGAACCGGTGCTTCATCATCGGTTGAACCGGTGCTTCATCATCGGTTGAACCGGTGCAACTGATGATTCCTGTTTGCTACTGAATTGACTTGGAATTGATTTCTTCTTTGAGTTTTTCTTCTTCCAAGTGATTGTTTTGGTGTCTTTGAGCTTTCTTAGACTGAACTTGAGCAAGTGTGCAAGATTTTAAGGCCAATTCAACTAGGTCAAGCTACTAAACTCAAAAACCCATCTTAATAGTATGGTCAAGAACTAAAAACTATAAAACCTATACTAAATCAAGTGTCTTTCATCACGTTGTGACACTCGATACTAGAAAATGTCCTTGATCTTCATGAATAAGTCCTTGGCACGCATGATTAAGCAAAATTGAGGGGTCATCTTTCACATTTCATTTGCGACATAACCAATAATGCATTTTTATTCAAAACACACATTAGTCACATATGGTCATCATAAATCACCGAAACTTAGCATGAGCATCTATCGGCCTAGATGCTTTCAATAATGGCTTCATTACCAGGTGTCTTACCAAAATCAAATTCTATTACTATCATTCCTTCATTTTAAACCTTCTGACCAGTTGCCACCCAAAATAATGTGAGTCACCTGATTTTTTTTTTGAAGTCCTGAACTCTGATTTTTAAGGTACTTGTTTCGTCTTTAAAGTTTCTGCCATAACTCATCCTCATTAAGCTACTTACTTCGTTCTGAACGTCTCAATTTTCGCTTCACGCCCCTCCTTGCTGGTCTGGTAGGCTGACACAGTATACTCCACTTAGCTAATCTCTTCATCAAAATAGTTGCTTTTAGCATCGGAGAGGGAAAAAAATCATTGCTTTTACCAACGTGGCTTCGAGACTAGTAGCCGAGACTAGTAGCGTCTTCTGCGTCATACGCCGCCGACGTGTGTCGGTCGGCCGTGACGACAAAAGCAAACTCCATTGCCTCTGCAGACTGAGCATGTTGGGAGGTTGTTTAAGCCCAAGCCTTTTAGGTGACAAAGCCAAGCTGATCGATGCTCGCATTATACAAGCGCCGCGTCCCCCTTTGCCTAGTGCTGTCCGTTCTGTACGTGTACCTGAGCCGATGAGCTCAACATGCCCAAGTGCATAGGTTGTACTTACCCTGCCCAAAAGCTCATTGGAGGAGGTGGATCGGAGCTGGAAAGACCAGCCGTTACCGGCTCCCTCGCCCAATCCTCACAACTAATCGGTATAGAAATTGGCTTCACCAGATCATGCTTATCGTTCCGTTCAGTTCATGCGTGGTTACTTTGGTGCTATAAATACGTGATCATCCTCGCATTTCGTCAGATCAGCACGAGCAAAGTAGCTTACTAGCTAGTAGTGGCATCGATCGTTTTGCGAGTGTGATCGAGCAGCAGAGTGATCGGTGAGCTGAGCTGTGGGAATGGCGCGGCGGCGGCAGTGGAGCAGCGGCGGCGTCGCGGCGGCGGCCGTGCTCGGGTTGCTGTCCGTGCTCTGCGCGGGGCACCCGGCGCCGGGCGGGTCCCCGCTGCAGCCGCGCTTCTACGAGCACACGTGCCCGCAGATGCAGGCCATCGTGGGCGCCATCGTGGCGAGGGCGCACGCGGAGGACCCGCGCATGGCGGCGTCCTTGCTGCGGCTGCACTTCCACGACTGCTTCGTGCAGGGGTGCGACGCCTCCGTGCTGCTCGACGCCGACGGCAGCGGCAGGTTCGTCACGGAGAAGCGGTCCAACCCCAACAGGGACTCGCTCCGCGGGTTCGAGGTCATCGACGAGATCAAGGCCGCGGTCGAGCACGCGTGCCCGCGCGTCGTCTCCTGCGCCGACATCGTCGCCGTCGCCGCCAGGGACTCCGTCGTCCTGGTACGGCAGTAACCGGTAACTGCGGCGTTCAGCACCGTTCGTCGTTCTTGACTGAATAATTGCTCCGACGATCGATCGATGCAGACGGGCGGACCCGGCTGGGAGGTGCCGCTGGGGAGGAGGGACTCACTGACGGCGAGCCTGAGCGGCTCCAACAACCTCATCCCCGCTCCCAACGACTCGCTCCGTACCATCATCGGCAAGTTCGCCAACCAAGGCCTCGACGTCGTCGACCTCGTCGCCCTTTCAGGTACAGTACGTGTGCACAACTCTGACATGTCCCTCCGATCGATCCGATGAACTACATGTAATGCTGTCGACGATGCAGGAGGGCACACCATCGGCGACTCCCGGTGCGTGAGCTTCCGGCAGCGGCTGTACGGCCAGAACAACAACGGGCAGGTGGACCGGACGCTGAACCCCGCGTACGCGGCGGAGCTGCGGGGGCGGTGCCCGCGGTCGGGCGGCGACCAGAACCTGTTCGCGCTGGACCCGGCGAGCCAGTTCCGGTTCGACAACCAGTACTACCACAACATCCTCGCCATGAACGGGCTGCTCAGCTCCGACGAGATCCTGCTCACGCAGGGCCGCGAGACCATGGAGCTCGTCCACCGCTTCGCCGCCAACCAGGGGATCTTCTTCGAGCAGTTCGCCAAGTCCATGGTCAAGATGGGCAACATCTCGCCGCTCACGGGCCACGCCGGCGAGATCAGGAACAACTGCAGGAGGGTCAACCACTAAGGACCGGCCGGATCGGAGGAGGGCGTGCGCCTGCCTCGTCATCCGTGGTTGCTCGATCTTGCTTTTCTCTGGGTGCCTCGTGTTTCATTCTTGTTCTACCTTAGGTAAAAAAAAGTGTGCAGAAACTGATTGCCATTTGTGTTTTATTATTGCTCTTCTCGGTTGTTTCTTCACCTGTGTAATTTGCCATTCCTGTACCAAGAAATGATCCAATAAAAAAGTCAATTGTTTGTGTTACTAGCAAAGTGTATGTGCGGCACGCAAGTATTTTTAGGAGAATATATTGTATTAAACACGTTTCAAGCTAGCAGCTGCAGCTTAGTCTGATATGATTCCAAATAATTTGGATACTGACAAATTTTCACTCATTTCATTCACTACTACGAAATGGATGCGTAGGGTGGGTAAAAACCCATTTACAAGGGCGGGCCATCCACCTCTAAAGATCGAATAAAAAAATGGCCGGTAGCTGCTCCCCGCGCCATGGTGTGCCACAATTGCACCTCACACTGCACCGCGGGTCCCGCTTCTGCACCCTGCCGGCGCCACCGGAGGCCGCCGCGCCCACTTCTGCACCCCGCCGGAGGCCGTGGGAGGATGCTTTGCCCGCTTCTGCACCCCACCGGCGCTGCCGTAGGCCGCGAGAGGCCGCCGCGCCCGCGTCCGTGCCGCATGAGGTCGTCGCACCCGCTTTGGCACCCCACTTGCGCCACATAGGCCACCGCACCCGCTTCCGCACCCGGCCGGCACCGCTGAAGGCCGCAGCGTCGCGCCCGTGTCAAACAGAAGAGAGACAGAGGAAAGAAATGTGGGAGGATAAGTGGAGCAACAGAGGAGAGAGATGATGAGATAGAGGAGAGAGATGCTGATATGGAAGAAGTGCCTGCCGATACTATAGGTGCCCGTGCCGCCGCCCACATGAATTTTTCTACACTGCCTCTCACGCAGTTCAAACTTTGTAGGGGTGGGTGATGGGTGTTATTTCTAAAGGCGGGTTATCCCATCACCTGCCCCTAAAAATAACTCATTTTTAGAGGCAGGTGATGGGGCGATCCGCCCCTAAAAATATATTTCTAGAGGCGGGTCAGCTGCTATAGTAACCGTGGTTACATTTTAATTCGCTCCTGAAAAAAATTGAAGCATTGCTACAGATGGTTTTTGTAGTTGTGATTACTAATAACTAATAAAGGAGCAATGTTAGCCAATTATAACTAAAAAAGAAATAATAGTGGAACCTCTTTCTTTTCAGTCTACTTCTGTGCTCTTTCCTGGTTCACCTCTGCTTCTAGTCATATCTCCACCGGTGAAATATGAAGGCTTCGGATAACAACTCTAATTTTATACCAATATTTCTTTGTTGGGCCTTTACACTCCTTTTTCTCAATCATAGTGATACTATGCTTCAAACTGCTTATCTTTTCATATTTCAGGGTTCCATATTCTTGGAGCATTTCTTTTTCGAGCAGTCTCAGTTTATTGTAGCTGCTTGTATTCAGTTTGAAATTGCTCAGTATGCTCTGCAAGTCTCTATTCAAGAACCTTGTCCTTTTCAAAACACATTGTATATAATAGCCAGGTCGGGTATCTCTTCAAGCGCCATCAAGATCTCCATCCTTCTTCTCCAATGGACCGTCAGTACCTACGTGCTGCGGCTCCCTCTAGGTTTAGGAGCAGGCTGCTCGCCGTACCCAGCAACTTCTTCTGCCGCCTACTGTCGCGCGCAGACAGCACTGCTCTCAAGTCTGAAGTGAAACGACCCGGGTTTCCGAAAGAGAACCCGAATCCCTGTATCATCGTGATAGTCCCTGGATCAGTAGTTATCACATACAGAACTCATTTCAGACAGTAAATTAGTTCATACTCACTTAAAAAGGTTCAAACATAGATTTGATTATTACAATATCCAGAGGAATTGTAGTACGAATATTTCTATTACAAGCCCGCTGGGCTAAATCAGAGCAAGCAGAATTCGGAAACGGTAGCTAGAACTCAGGCCATTCTTCATCTTGGACTTCATCACCACAGGCACACTTGAGCGTAGCGCGAACCGTCCTTAGTTTCAATCATACCATCCATCCTCATTGGCGTCAAACACCTGATCGGATCCTGCATCTTGCCAAACTATCCCCAAGGACGGGATAGGTTCATGGCACCATCCGTATGCAAGCTTTAATTGGATGCAAAGGTACAAGTAATAGCCAAAGGATAAGGCTGGGTTTCCTATTCAAGCAGCAAGCAGGTATATAAATATATACTTCTGCCAAACACCTTGACGCGGAACATTCCGGCATCCCGGACTCCCGGTCACTCACACCTTCCGGATCCCATCCCAGGTCGGTGCGAGAACTCCCTCTCCTGCACCTCAACTGCTATCCGAGCAGGAAAGTAGACTAGAGGGAGGTAGAAATCAGGTAACACTAAACTAAATGAAGTAACAGAAGAGTAGGGATGTACATAACCGAGTACGCGGCTATACGTATAGTTTTCACCCTGCAGGGGTTGTACACCTGAACCCACTCGCCATGAAACCAGCTGATCTGTCGACCGACTAACTCCCAGGCACCGAACGAAACTAACCGCTACGGCACCATCCTGTACCCCCGGGTTTGGGGTACATCCTCCCGCAAGAGGTCGCCCCGGGGTTGTGAGGCTCTCCCTTAGCCATTCGAAGTTCCACAAGGCCAGTACCGCTCCAGTACTGAGCCTCCCCCACACGATCTCATCCAACTGACAGGTCTGGTGACGCGCATAGCTAACTTGGACCGGATCCACCCACATAGTGGATAAGTGGCGTGCACGTTAACAAAGTCCTACAAATCATAGTTACCGCATATGTCCTTACGAGCCGGGGCAAGCATCTCCACACGCGGCCCCCCGCAGTGGTCTGCCAAAGGCACCCATAACAGGTATCGCCTATCCACACTACCTCAAGTACCGCACCCGCCACAGGTGCCCCTTAGGATGTGCCCAACACACATTCCCCAGCCAAAAAGGCTTGCCCCCGCTAAAAGCCCTAATCACCGACTCCTCATATGGTGGATCTCCACTCACGTCAAGACTATAATCACAATATCCCACACAAGCACATACACATGGTAGCCAATGCATCTCATATAATCAATCAAAGTATTCATAGGAGTACAAGGAGTATAGTGATCAATTAAGGCTATGCAGGTTTATCTCATTATAACAGAAAAGTAAAGCAGTAGCATTTCTAGCATGCGATGTCTAATAGGTACTCAAACATAGATGGGCGTGAACCTGGTGTCTCTTTGTAGTACTCCTGGGTCTCCTCGTAGTCCTGGCCTCCGGTCGTCTCTTCGACAACAGGACCTATTCGTAATTACATATAAAGATAGGGCCTAAAGTGCAAAAATGCACAAAACTTCTCAAACAAGATCCAAATCACAACAAAACCTACTCTAACGTGTAGATCATGATTTTAGAAGAATTATAAAACTGGTTTCATAATTTTCGGAGGTCCGGTTAATTTATTATGAATTTTCTAAGGTTAAACCATTTTTTGAAATTAATAAATGTTTTTCGGAAAAAGAAAATCACACAGCGTGCCATGTGTCAGTACTAGGGTGCGACACGTGTCACTGCTGACGTCAGCACCGGGTCAGCAGATGCTGACGTCATCGTGGTCAAAGATGATGTCAGCGTTGACTGGTCAACATTGACCCAGTCAATGGTCAACGGTTGGGTCCACGTGTCAGCGGTCAGCGGGTCCCACTGGTCAGCCACAGTGCGACACTGACAAATGGGGCCCACACGTCAGCCGGGTTTAACAGAAATAGAAAAGGGAAAAGGGGGTTATTGGGCCGGAAGGTGAATGGGCTGGCTCAAAGGCCCATCAACAGCTCGGCTTGGCTTGGTTATATGGGCAGGCTCGGGGGTGCGGCTCAGCAGGTCGGCTCGGCCCGACAGCTTGAAGGCCAGCCCGACAGGGTGGGGTTCGGCCCATCTTGGCTCTCCCTCTCCTCTCTCTCACTGCCATAGCTGGCCCACGGGTCAGCGATCCCGCCCGCCCACTGACGGGTGGGACCCGGGTGTCAGAGCCCGTGGGATCCGGTGTGGACAGGCCGAATCCCGTGTGGAGTGTGCGCGTGTGGCCACGTGTGTGCAGGCAAGTGTGTGTGTGCTTGGTGCCCGGGGTGTGCTCGTGCGTGTGCTCGCCGTGAGGTCCGGCGGCAACGGCGAGGTCTAGCGGCGACGGCGGAGGCACGAGCTCTGTTCTCCTTTGGTTTGGTTAGGGTAAGGTCGCGGCGGGGTTGGGCGGTCACAGCAGAGCACGATGACGAGGTGAGAGCAAGGCGGCGGGGCTTCTGGTGGTGAGCCAAAAGACACGAGCAGGTCGACGGCGGCATGGCCTCCAGGTGGCGATGGCAAGGAAAGGCAAGGACGACGGGCATCACCGGCGCAGGCACGATGCACGGGCGAAGCGAGGTAGCGGCTTGGGTGGTGTGCGCGCGCGCGCGGGTCATGGCCATGGCGTGGCTGAGCGGCAGCGGAAACAAGGCCGTGGAGCATCGGCGGTGAGGCAAGGTGAGGGCGAAGCGGTGACCGGAACGACGGTGGCGAGGCAAGGCACGAGCAGATCGGCGGCGTGCGATGCAAGGGTGGCACGGCGAGGGCAAGGGCAAGGGTGGCACGGGTGGGCTTGGACGCGCACACGCGCGAACTCCAGGCATCCCAGGGGCGCGACGTGAGTCGGGGCCGTGACGAGGCGGTGCGGTGCAGGCAGCGCAGTGATGTTGCTGTCATCGTACGGGTCACCGGCACGGTGATGCTTCGGCGGTCGGTGGCGTCCCCCTCCTTCTCAGCCTTCCTCCTCTTCTCCTCCGCTTCTTGTCTTCCTTTGGCGGCGGCGGCGGTAGAAGGGGGAAACCCCTAGGGTTTCTAGGGTTCGGGGGCTGCGGCCGCGGGGTTCTTATAGGGGCGCTGCTAGGACTCGGAGGCGTGGCACGGATGCCGAGGACAATGTCGATGGGATGGTCGTGGTGCAGGGCGACATGGCGCACATTGGGAGCTTCTCCGATCTGGGCTCGGAGTGTGCGGGCCCGGGGTGGCGGCGTGGAACGCAGCGCGGGGCGCGGGCGGTTGCGCCCCTTGTCACGGAGCGGGGAAGGCGTGCGGCGCGTGAGCGAGCGGGGCGGCGGCGTCGGCCGTGTGAACAAGCGGCGTGAGGAGAAAGGAAGGGAAAGCTGCAGGTGGGGCCGGGTGGTCAGCGACACAAGGAAGGAGGCGCCGGGTGGAGCTGGGCCGGAGGAGGTTGGGCCGCGGCGTGGCTAACGGGCCGGCGAACGGGTTTCGGGCTGGAGGCGAGGCAGGTTTGGGTTGGGCTGGAAGAAGCGCGCGGGTTGGGCTGGTGTGGTTGTGTTAGCAGGCCGCTTGGCCTTAGGTGGGTTGGGTTCAGGTGGGCTGAGTTAGTGGTTTAGGCCTGTTAGAGTTAGGGTAGTTAGCTTTTGGATTTAATTTGAATGGCCTAATTCAAATTAAATCCCACACAATTCAAACAAAAAATCATTCAAATAAGTTTGAAACAAGGTAGAGCCAACTAAATTCCAAAAACTCCTAATATAGCACACTAGCATTATTTTCCTTATATTTAAATTAGATTTTAGATTCTAGGAATTTTAGAGAGAAATAGAGGTAACCTTACATTGTTCTAGCTAATATCACATTCACACAAAAAGTTTTTGAAAACTCGCATTTTTGAAGAATATAACATTCCATAAAAATTACGGGATGTTACATGAAGAATGACCCGGAAGAGTCCTGCGGCTAGCTACAGAATGCTCTGTTCTTCAGTCAAGAGGTTTCAATTTCTTTTTTTTGTGGGGGGGTGTAAAGTGCTAAATTTGGGCATGTTAAGGTTTGACAAAGTACAGACTGGCTCGGCGTGTCCGCCCAGCCCTGCATAAAAAGGATTACGACCAAATTAATAGAAATAATCTCCCATCATTATTTGAGCAGATGAGTAGTTTGTTTAGTGTTTACCACAAATAAGGATCTCACAACAAAAACAGTAGGCCCCTGCTCAATTAGCAAAACATCTGCCAAGTTAATAGGTCTGCCAATGCAGCCTCACCACGCAACAAAATCTGAAATGAACTACATAGCCTTGAGTTCATCAGCGAACTAGTCATCAGTTCATCAGCTAACTAGTCAACGGTTCATCAGATTTTAGAACTAACGAATAAACGTCTGAATTTTCTATTTCTGCCTTAGTTTAACCTAACTATAAGGCACAACATCATCCTGACATATGGCACCATGTAAAAAGGGCATCAGGTAGGGAATGGACCAGAACAGAGTTAAATCCTGATCTCCTGGAACAAGTTAGAGACGTCCAGTGTCAAAAAAAAATGTCAGGGGCATTTAGTTAGTAGGATCAGAGGCAGGAGCCTACATTTCATCCATGAAGTTCTGCCTCAATTTTTCCCTCGTGGCTGGAACAGTGTGCCTTGAGACCTTTGAGATGACCTCTTCCACCCAACAATTGCTGCCCCCCACACCATCCACTTGTGACCCACGAGGTGCAGATGGCTTTGATTAGAGCCAAGACATTCTCCCCTCACATCAGAAAAGCATACATTGGTGGCAACAGCAAGAGGTCATGTTGGCTGTGGAATGTCAAGGAAATGCGGGCACAAACAAAGTTTATGACACTGTCAACAACATAGCTTTCATCCTCAAGGCAGCTGAGGTCCTTGCAGAACAGCTCCACCATTTCGTCTTGCATTGTTCACTTAAGCTTGACAGGAGCAGCAATAGGAGGCCGAGCTGCTGGATCTGATTTGGCTGTAGAAAGGTCATGAGCAGCAGTCGACGCAAGGTCAAGAGCAGCAGCAGTAGCTGTCCCAAGGGCAAGAGCTCGCATCTCTTCAATCATGTTCTGCCTCAATTGGACCCTCATATCCTCAAAAGTTTTTCCAACGATCTTTGAGTTAACCTCTTCCTCCCAACAATCGCTTTCCCCAGACTGTCCTGTTCTGATCCACCAGGTGCAGATAGCCTTGCTCAGAGCCAAGACACAGAGGCCGCAATCAGACCCATTCAGCTGCTTAGGGTTGTATGGACTTGCCTGAGCGTATTTGCATATTTCACAGTAGCGGTGTGGTTGAGGCAATTACTGATACTGTCGTGGTGGACAAAGCAACAACTAGAGTGGTCCTCAGCTATTAGTATGACCAAGAAGCTTCGGTGCTTTCCGCCGTCTAAGCGCATGTAGTCAATGTTGTCGTTTACAGGAACCAACACCATGCGGTGTGATTTCAGATCTAGAGACCTAGTATGGAATTGCAGATCAGCTTTTTTAGTAAGTTTCCAATAAAATATGCAAGATTCGGCCGCAACATCAAGATCGGGCATAGACAAAGACAATTACATTATCAAACACATCTTTTTTGTCCTCGAGAGAGCTGAGGTTATTGCATGATAGATGAGCCCCGTTGCAATTAAACTTGAGAGGAGGCAGCTGAGCAGTTGAACCTGAAATTGCGGTTGTAGCAGGGCCTGGAGCAGCAACTGTATCTGTATCAAGGGCAGGGGCAGTATCAGTAGCTAGAGCATACATTTCAAGCAATAGGAACAGTAATTGTATTCTTTAAAGTCAAAAACTGTACACTTGTCATAAATATAATCATTAAGTTATACCAACAAGAAATTACGACAAAACAAACTCATCTTAAAGAAAATAAATATAATAATTAAGATATACCTAAAAGAAATTACGATGAAAACTAGTTGTTGAGAGACACACAACATGCTTTATTGGCAAAGCAATACCTTCCATCTCTGTTTCTCCATCTTCAACGGCAGCATCCTTAGCAGGCTTATCCAAGGTCCTATGACACAACACACATGTTATTTATTAGGATACGAGTTAGATCAATACTCTATGTAAATAAGGAAATTTAATAGTTTATATTTTTATTTAGAAGCTATTTTTCAAACTGTCGGTACCCCGGGACCGGGGTACCCCCTCCTACTGTGTATGGGCAAGGACTCGCGTAGTTATCCTAAGCTACGCGCTGAAGAGCAGAGCAGCCGGACCCCTGCGGTCCGGAGTCCACCTCGCCGGGCCAGCAGCCCCGGACCTGCTCTCTGCTCGGGGGAGGGTCCGGTGGCGCCACGTGTCCCAGAGAAGGCAGCGCCCAGCGCAGATAGCCGGGGGTCCCCGGACCCCCATGCCATCCGGACACCCCGGCGCGCGGGGAACCAGCATTTCACCCAGGAGGGGTCCGGAGCCGCCACGTGTCCGCGGGCGCAGGCACGAGTCTTTCACCGGAAGACTCGCCCACCCACCGCATTTAATGCAGGAGGCTGGGGCGTGCTCAGTCGCTGCATAGCACGGGGCAGCTTTTGCCAGGCTCTACTATTGGTCGCGTTTTACCAAGGTGCACAGTGCAGCCGCAGGCGCCGCCCGCACGGTGCACGATAGTCTACCGCATTAAATGGATGCGACGGCACGGCCCTTTCCATCATGCCGCTACACCTCAACCTACGCGGCATGAACAGCATGCGTGGCGCAGCCTACCCGGCTAGCTGCAAGCGCCGCACCAACATGACAGGGCAAGACCACGCCGGTCAGAGGGTCTGCGCCGGTCAGTACATCCATGAGGACGAGGCAGTGAAATCCCGGAATAAGATCTTCCCCAGGCGTAGCACCATAATAGCGCTAGGCGTTATGTTATTTAAATACATCCACGTTGGGCCCACCTGTCGGGGTCCCAACGGCTATGTACATGCCTCCCTTTGACTATGAAAGGGGAGCACACGCTAGTCTCAGGACAGGGGGACTCAGACTCTCTCCCTCACACTCTCAGCTCACCAGCTAGAACCACTCTCAAGCAATCTTTTGCGAGGACAGGCAATACAACACACAGTGGATGTAGGGTATTACGCTCAGGCGGCCTGAACCACTCTAAACTTTCTGTGTTCATCGTATTCTTGCATCTAGATCGGACTAATCCCAGCTACCCCCCAAGTTCATTCTCCCTCAGGGCTTAGGCGGGTACATTCTGCCAACCAGCTGGGTTTACCACCCGACATTTGACGCGCCAGGTAGGAGATGAGGTTAGCTAGTTTTAGTTCATCTCTTGCTATCTCAATGGTTCGTGTGGTTGAGCACTCCCACCACGACGACGACGTGGAGATGGTGGGTGTGGCATCATCCGCGCCACGTGCCTCTCGCCTTCCTGCACCAGGGGCAACCGTGCCCGTGGAGCAGCCACCGATGGCGGCGGCGCACGTTGCACGCCAGCGAGAATCAGGGCGCCCGTCAAAGGCCCCCTCGCAAGCTGCGAGCAGCGGGGCGCTGGCGGCAGCTAGGGAGTTGCTTCGCAACCCTCTGGCTGCTGCAGCCTCGCCAGATGCCCTGAGGCAGTGGCGGGACGACGTTGACCGTCTTCTCCATCTGGCCCAGGCCTCCCCCAGTTCCACAAGGACTGGGCAACGACCTCCGCCTGGCAATGCGGTGGTACCCTACCACCAGCGCCAAGGCGGCGCGTCGGCATCCATGCGCTCCCCCACGGTGAGGGATGCGCGAACAGAAGACCTGCGGGAAGAGCTCAACCGCAGGCGCGCGGGTGAGGACGCCCGCATCTCCGTGGAAAGGGCGCGAGAACGCCGGCACAACATTGAGGGCCGCAATCTCAATGCCGACTTGGATGCAGCGGCACCCAAACTCACGGGAAACGCCCGAGCACCAGCGGCTGCCTCGGTTGCTGGGGTGGGCTGTGCCGCGCTCGCGGATCATCTCCGCGCGGTGGCCTGGCCGTCCAAGTTTCATCCACAACTGCCGGAGAAGTACGACGGTACCACTAATCCGTCGGAATTCCTGCAGGTGTACGTCACCGCCATCACAATAGCTGGTGGCAACGACGCTGTCATGGCGAGCTACTTTCATGTAGCCTTGACTGGGCCAGCCCGGACTTGCCTCATGAACCTCACTCCTGGGACGATTCAGTCCTGGGATGGGCTCTGTGCCAGATTTACGGTGAACTTTGCTAGTGCTTATCAGCAGCATGGTGTGGAGGCTCAACTCCACGCCCTGAGGCAGAAACCTGGAGAGACGCTCCAGGCATTCATCTCGCGCTTCACCAAGGTACGAGATACTATTCCTCGTATCTATGACGCATCTATCATTACTGCTTTCCATCAGGGAGTACGTGATGAGAAGATGCTCGAGAAACTGGCGACGCACGAGGTAGAAAGCGTCACCACGCTCTTCTCCCTGGACGACAAGTGTGCCAGGGCCGCTGAGGGCCGCGCATGGCACTCAGCCCCACAAGACGGAGTCACCGAGGATGGTGGCTTCGGAGCTACCATCCAGGGCGGTGGCAAGAAAAAGAAAAACAAGAACCGCGGTCGCGGGGGGCCCAGGCTGGAGCCCCAATTGCTGTGGCAGCAGCACCAGCTGTAGCAGCGGCAGCTAGGGGCCAGAATGCAAATGGCAAGCGCCCGCGCCTGCAGGGTGGCAAAGGTGGTTCATGCCCAGTTCATCCCATCGCTCGCCACAACACCACTGACTGCCGTGAGATCCAGAAACTCACGAAGCGGGTCAGTGGGTGGCGTGACCAGCCCTCCAAGGACGGCTCACCCTCTCCTCGCCAGCGGCCTGGCAAGGAGAAAGCCTTCGACAGTGAGGCCGCTGCCGTGGACAAGGGGTTGGGGTACCAATCCCCTGCTCGAGAATTAAAAGGTGTCTACAGCCATGGTGACACCGACTTTGGCGAGGACGAGCGCCGCAAGAAGCTGTACGTGATGTACGGAGGAAGCTCGGAACTCGCCTCCCGGAGAGATGTCAAGACCCTTCGCCGAGAGGTCCTCTCGGTGAAGCCCGGGGTCCCGAGGGCGGCGCCTCACCACAGGTGGAGGAACACCACCATCTCCTTCGGGCCATCTGACTACCCGGAGAACATGGCCGGGGCTGGTGTACTACCTCTAGTCACCACCCCTGTCATAGCCAACATCAGGCTCTATCACGTGCTGATCGACGGCGGGGCTGGCCTCAACGTCATCAGCTTTGCAGCGTTCAAGCAACTGCAGATCTCGGAGTCCAAGCTGGCTCCCTCTCGCCCATTCTTGGGAGTGGGCCCACACCCGGTGTTCCCTCTGGGGAGCATCACTCTACCGGTCACGTTCGGGACTGAGGAGAACTTCCGCACAGAGAACGTCCAGTTCGACATCGTTGAGGTAAACCTCCCATTCAATGCCATCATTGGTAGGCCGGCACTCTACCGCTTCATGGCCATTGCCCACTACGGGTACTTGGTCTTGAAGATGCCTTCCCCTGCTAGTGTCCTCACTATGTGGGGTGACCGCACCGCTGCCGTCGCTGCAGTTGAGAAACTACATGCTCTGGCGGCGGAGGCTGCACTCTCCGAGGAGGATACCCCCTCCACCTCGCGAGCCAGGGTGCCCGCAAGGGAACTTAAGGTTCAGCCGTTTGATCCAGATAATGTACTCGTGAAGACCGTGCAGGTCGGAGCGGACTCCTCCAGGACCACCCGCATCACGGGAAACCTGGAGGACAAATAGGAAGACGCGCTCATCACTTTCCTCCGGGCAAATGAGGACGTGTTCACCTGTGAACCGTCACATATGCCCGGGATCCCTAGTGAAGTGATCGAGCACCATCTAAGGATCTAACCCGACGCCAAACCGGTACGCCAGAAACCTCGGAAGCAGTCCGTGGAGCGACAGAACTTCATTCATGAAGAAGTCTGCAAGCTGCTACACGCTGGCTTCATCGAGGGGGTCCACCACCCCGAGTGGTTGGCCAATCCGGTCGTCGTCCCAAAGGCCAACGGGAAGCTTCTGATGTGCATCGACTACACCAGCCTCAACAAGGCATGTCCCAGAGACCCCTATCCTCTTCCATGTATCGATCAGATTATGGACTCCACCTCCGGGTGTGACCTTTTGTCTTTTTAGATGCTTACTCTGGTTTCCACCAGATACAGATGTCAAGGGAGGATAGGAAATATAATGCTTTTGTAACAGTGGATGGACTTTATTGCTATATTGTCATGCCATATGGACTGCGGAATGCCTAACCCACGTTTGTGCGAGCTATGAACAAAACTTTCTGTAATTTAATTAGTTGAGATATATGTCGATGACATCGTAGTCAAAACTATGGTTGGGTCAACCCTAGTCGAGAACCTGTCCCTTGTCTTCGACCGACTGCGCACCACGCGCACGAAGCTGAATCCCGAGAAGTGTGTTTTCGGTGTCTCGGCAGGGAAGCTGCTGGGTATCCTGTTCTCACATCGAGGCATCGAGGCAAACCCAGCCAAGATCAAGGCGATCGAGGCGATGAGGCCTCCTGGCCGCATCAAGGACGTACAGAAGCTCACCGGGTCCTTGGCTGCTCTTAGCCGCTTCATTTCAAGGCTGGCAAAGAGGGCTCTCCCCTTCTTCAAGCTGTGGAGGTCTGGTCCATTCTCTTGGACTGAAGAAGCTGAACAAGCCTTCCAGGAACTGAAGTAGCACCTCACCTCACTGTCAATATTGGTGACTCCAGAGCCAGGTGAGACGTTGTTTTTGTATCTTGCTGCGTCTGCAGAGGCGGTCCGCATGGTGCTGGTGGCCGAGAGGACTGAACAAGCCCTCCAGGGGGACAGCGGGGTCCCCCCGGCCAAGGATGATGGGCCGGACCACGGACATGGGGGTCCGGCAGCCAAACCTCTGTCTGAAGGTCCGAACCCCAGACATGGGGGTCCGGAGGAGCCTCAGCCCAGAGGGAACCCAGAACCGCTGGGGGCCCAAGGACCTGACGTGGTGGACAAGGGCCAGCCAGACCCGGTGGCCAGGGTCCGGACCATCCAGAAGCCAGTCTACTATGTCAGCGAAGTCCTCCACGAGGCAAAGGCCAGGTATCTTGAGACGCATAAGTTTATCTATGCCATACTTATTGCATCCAAGAAACGGCGCCATTATTTCCAGGCACACAGAGTTGTTGTAGTGACCTATTATCCACTGGGAGCGATCCTACACAACTCCAATGCCACGGGCAACATCGCCAAGTGGACAGTAGAGTTGGCTGAGTTCCAGCTGGACTTCCAGCGTCGCCACGCAGTCAAAAGCCAAATCCTGGCTGATTTCATAGCAGAATGGACTCTTTCCCCAAGTAATTCTGGGGGTCCGGACCTTAACGCCGGACCCCCGGAGCCGGAAGTCAGGACAGGACATCAGTCTTCACCAAGCTCCACTGGACACTCTTCTTCGACAGGTCTGTCTGCAAGCAGTGGGCCGGAGCTGGTGTGGTCCTCATCGACCGAAACGGAGATCAACTGAAGTACATGGTGCACTTTGAGTTCAAGGCCACCAACAATATGGCAGATTACGAGGCTTTGATCTTTGGCCTGATAGAAGCCCTATCTATGGGGGTCCGGCAGCTCTTGGTGAAGGCAGATTCTCAGCTGATCATTAAGCAGGTCCGAGGGGAGTGCAGTTGCAACAATCCCCAGCTCGCAGCATACCTCATACATGTGAGGAAGCTCGAGAAGGACTTTGACGCCTTGGAACTGCAACATGTTCCCCGCGAATTCAACTCAGCAGCAGATGACCTCTCCACGAGAGCATCTACTTGGGCACCCATGCCCGAGGGCGTCTTCGAAAGACGGCTGCTGAAACCTACCACCCAGCCTGCCGAACTGGGTGAAGGGGATCGATCTAGCACTTCGAAGCTAGTGATCCCGGCGGCAATCCATCCATGGAGCCCGCCATGGGTCGTGTGCGCTACGGAGGATCCCGGAGACCTCGTAGGGCCACCCCCAATTACTCAGGGAAGTCTCAATGCATGGATCTCTGAGATCCGGGACTACTTAAAAGACAACATCCTTCCTGAAGATGATGTAGCCGCTGAGCGCATAGTACGATTGGCTAAACGCTACGCGGTGGTAGAAGGGGATCTCTACTGCCGTGGCGCCAATGGTATCCTCATGCGGTGCATTTCTCGGGAAGAGGGCCGCGAGTTACTTGCGGAGATCCATGGAGGTGAGTATGGAAGTCATTCCTCATCTCGCACGCTTGTTGGTAAGGCCTTTCGGCATGGCTTCTACTGGCCGACAGCACTCCAGGATGCAGTTGAGCTGATAAGGTCCCGCAAAGCATGCCAGTTCCATGCAAAGCAAATACACACACCGGCTCAGGCTCTGCAAATGATCCCGCCCTCATGGCCGTTTGCCGTATGGGGTGTGGATATCCTGGGGCCGTTCCCCCGGGACGTCGGCGGGTACCGGTTCCTCTACGTCACCATTGACAAATTCACAAAGTGACCGGAGGTTACCCCTGTGGTGAACATCACCAAAACATCAGCAGTCGCATTCCTCAAGTCCATTGTGTGCAGATTTGGCATACCAAACCGCATCATCGCGGACAACGGGACCCAATTCAAAAGCAGACTCTTCAAGAGTACTGCGAGGACATTGGCATCCAGCTATGCTTTGCGTCCGTAGCACATCCCCATAGCAATGTACAGGTCGAGAGGGCAAATGCAGAGATCCTCAGGGGACTCAAGACCCGCACCTACAACTGCTTGAAGAAGCATGGTGCAAGATGGGTTGATGAGCTTCCGTGCGTGCTGTGGGGCAACCAGACCACACCCAGCCGAGTCACCGGGGAGACACCATTCTTCTTGGTCTATGGGGCCGAAGCATGCCTTCCCCCGGAAATCCACCTGGGCTCACCACGGGTCCAGGCCTTTGATGAAACCATGCAGGAACAACTGCGGTGTGACGACGTAGACTTCGTTGACGAATGAAGATGGCGAGCAACAATCCGAAATGCACGCTACAACCAGGTGCTCAAGCGCTATCATCAATGGTTCGTGCACAATAGGGAGCTCCGGGCTGGGGACCTAGTCCTAAGGCGAATCCTGAACCGGGTAGGGCTCCACAAACTCTCCCCCAGCTGGGAGGGTCCCTTCAAGGTGACAGAAGTATGCCGGCCCGGATGCGTCCGCCTTGCCACAGAAGAAGGAGTGCCGCTGCCCAACCCGTGGAACATAGAGCATCTGCATAAGTTCTACTCTTAGACAGAGCAGGAAATGAACTTTTCCTTTGTAACAAGATAGAATCAGCGTGCAGTCCAGAGCAGTGGGGGTTCATCCTCGTAAACCCGGCCTCTGGCGTTCATCGTACCACCGGCTAGCATTAACGCGTGGCCCAGAGTGGTAGAGGTCCGCCCTCATAAACCTGGCCTCTGGCATCCATCGCGCAAGCCATGTATATCAAGTTGCAAAGAAAAGATTTGCTCCCAGTCCTGTCTTTGTGTCAAATTTTATTTCGTATTTCGATTCACGAACTTTTCCCTTTCTAACCTCCACGCGGACTTCCACCCCTGTCATTACAACCAAGATCCGAATTGAGTTGCCGGACTGCCGTACAGGTCCGGACCCCCTTTCTACCGGAAGAAGGGTCTGGACCCCTAGGGACCCACTCTGGAGAGGGGGTGCTCATTTCTTGGGGTGGTCCGGAGTCCTGTGTAGCCGCTTAGCTTGGTTTTGTACCCTAAGCCTATACACTCCACCACCCTGTAACGAGTGCTCTAGTATCCGGAGCTGGGTAATTAGGGACCCGGACCTCGTTCTAGCTCAAGGGTTGGCTTCTTAACTTCTACACGGCAGGTCCGGTTGCATATCTCAAAGGATCGAGTACGACAGACTGACCTTCCCCACTGCTAGGAGGGGTCAGGAATGTCGGGAACCAGGTCCGGAGAAGAGGTGCTTGTTTCCTGGAGTAGTCCGGAGTCCTGTGTAGCCGCTTAAGCTTGGTTCCGTACCCAAAGCCTACGCACTCCACCACTCTGTAATAAGCATCCTGCTGCCTGGACCCGCGTACCCGAACGTCCGGACCTCATACAAGCTTGGGCGCTGGCTCAGAGTAGGTTCCGCGGACCCGCTACTAAGCTTTGACTTTGAGTGGTATGCAGGATAAGCCTTAACTAGTGGTAGTTAGCCTCAAACCATTGAGCCTGCCTTCCAGGGGGTCCGGAGCATCCATTTTTCAACTCCATGCAGACCAAAAGGTCCGGCTCAGATGGTAGATAGTTTCCAACAATTGAACCTATCTACCAAGGGGCCAGGGCGCCGCTGTGCTGCGTACAGCAAACCAGAGCGAATGAGCAAGCAGCTAAGTTGAAAATTTTTCTACTAAATTTCAACGAATATTGTATTTTTACATACACAAAAAAGAAGAAGGTTCTACTGCTACGATGGTCTAGCGGTCCCCTGTCATTTTGCAGGTACGCCGCTCAGGAATCTGCAGGCTCCCGCTTGAAATAAGCAGCAACAAAGTCGACGACCTCCTGCACGCTCTCCCGAGCGGAGGCTTCCGTCTCTGCCACCGGACCATCAACGACAGGGGCTAGTGAGATGACAGGGTCGTAGCTCCGGAGGCAGGTCAAAATGTACTCCGCCACCATCCGGCACAGCTCACGGCCCTCGGCTTCGAGGTGGCCAATGAGGATCTGATCCAGGCGCCGGAGTCTCTCAGAAGCCGAGTCCAGCACCGGGAGGGCATCAGCAATTGAAGCTGGCGGCTCCGCCACTAGGATTGGACTCATTCCAAGTGGCACCAGAGCTGGGCTTGCTTCACCCGCACAGTCGATGATTCGCTGGACCCCCATGTGCTGGTCCTCCTGCAGCTTCCGGACTGCCTCCTGGATCGCCTCCTGCACCCGGGCATCCAGTGCCGCCTGAGCCACCTCCAGCTGGCGGGTTTTCTCCTGGAGCGAGGCCTCATTCTGCGCCGCTTTCTCACGGAGGGCCTTAAGAGCCTCGCGCTAGCACTCAAGGGAGTGCTCCATGCTGGTGGCGAGAGATTCCCGCCATGCAAGGGACTTCCTCTCCTCCTCGAGGTCCATCTCGGCAACAGCCTGCTGGCGGGCGGTCTCCTGCGGCTCCAGGCGCCATTGATGCAGAGACTCAGAGAATTCATTGAGCTCCTGCATGAGGGCCTCGAGTCCCTGGCTGCGAGTCTCGAGCTCAGATCGCTGGGCCGCAAGGCTGACCTCCTCCTTGGCAATAGCCTCCTCCCACTGCTCCATGGCTTTCTCCCATCCCGCCGCCGTGAGCTCCCGGTCGAACACCTTCCGAAGCCCTTTTCTATAGGCCTCAAGGTCGGCCTCAAGCCCGGACCGGGCGGCGGCAGCACGGGAGGCCTCGGCCTTCGTGCGCTCCTCTAGACGGATGTGCCAGTCGCCGAGGCGCTGACGCTCGCTCCCTAGAGCTGTCCACTCCCACCGGAATGCTGCCGAGGCGATAGAAGTCGCCTCTTCTATTGTCCGCCGGACCCGGACTACCACATGGGGGAAGGGAACTGCATCCTCCTCTGGGGGACCCTGCAAGAGCCACCTACTAGAAACCACCTCCAGCTCTTCCTCTGCTGCAGGTTGGGAGCTGGGGGTGGGAGCATCTGGCACAGACGCCGGGCTCTCGGGTACCGAGGTGCTTGTCATTGCTGCGTCCGCTGCCGCTGTGTTCGCCATCGCCAAACTCGTTGTCAGCGTGTCTGCCGCCATAGAAGGGGCCTCGGGGGCCACTGCGTCTGGCATCACTGCGCCTGGCACTGGCGCAGCCACCGCCGCTGCGTTAGGCGCCCTCGGGTCAGCAGAGGTCGCCGCAACCGAGGTTCCCGCATCCACCGTCACTTCCGCCGTTGCCGCCGGGGCACCGGTTGCCTGGACCCCCACTGGAACCCCCTCGGTGATTCAGGGCCTCGAGCTGGAGCCGGTCAAGGCGGCAGAAGAACTGCCTGGGTGAGAGACCCTGGCAAACGAAGAGAAGAAGCTCTTCAGCAAAAAGCAAAGCACCGGGAATAAGGGGAGTGAACGGAAGAACACTTACCCCGAAGCACCGGGTTTCTAGCGTCCACGAAGGCTGGGCGACCACTGCTGCCATGGCGGCGGCGGCGCCGGATCCTGCTGCTGCGGTGGTGGCAGTGGCACCAGATCATCCTGCAACCGCTGCTGCTCCTGCTGCTGTGGCGCCGGAGGTGGTGGTGGCGCTGTCCGCTGCTGAGTCAAGGGCGCCGTCCGATGTAGCGATTGCTCTTGCTGCTCCAGCGACAGTGGCGGAGGAGCACCTCGTGGCTGCTGCTACTACCCTTGTGGTGGCGGTGGTGGTGGAGGTTGTTGCTGCTGCTACTGCTGCCGCCGCCGGGGATAGGCATGTTCCGGCGGTGGTGGTGGCGGCGCAGCTACACCCGGGGTCCCGCATGAGCCGGGGGCCCGGGAGCTACCCTGGCCCGCGTCCTCAGCGGCCCTCTGATGCTTTGCGGCAGGCTCCAAAACTAGGGTCCTGTCGCTACGGTGTGACCTGCGCTGGCTCACCTCCACCAGCGGAGCGCCGGAGCTGCTTCGGCCCAAGCTGGGACCACTCGGGGCAGAGCTACCAGCCATGGCCTGCTTGCCCTTGGCAGAAGGGTCGGACCTCGTGGTGCCAGTCTAGGCCAGGTCCCCAGTCGCGCCGGGATCTGGATGCCGCGGTTGGGGTCGCCTCCCGTTTGGCGCGGTGCCAGACCGCCGTCGTCAAGGGTCGGCTGAGTGGCCCGCACCGCAGCCCTCAGGCTCAAGTCCTCGCAGAGGGGAACGTCGCCCTAAGAGAGGATCAGGTGCTCCGAGATGAAGATCTCCCCCGTCACCGCCCGCACCACGACCTCCAAGCCTTCCTGGGTTAGATCGCTGTCCTCCCCGCGGTGGGTCCTGCTATAGTCTTGGGGCCCAGTGAAGCTCCAGGCAGGACACGACCGCCGCTTTAGAGGTGCGATCCGGCGCTTCAGGAAGTCCCCGAGCACGTGCAGCGAGGTGAGGCCGCTCTTCGCCAGCGTCCCGATCTTGCTCAGCACGGGATCAAATGCCGGCGGCAGGGATGCCTTGGCCCTCCAGGACTGACGGTAGGAGGCGGGCCCCTCGGTCGGCATGACGAGGCGCTCGTTGGCGTCGGTGGTGGCAATCACCCACTCCCTGCACCAATCCTCCCACTTTTCGCCAGTGAGACCGGGGATGTAGGGCGTCTGCAGATCGTTCCCTGTCTGGAAGTAGTACGCCCCGACATCATCCTTGCTCTTCCCGGACTTCACCAGGACAAAGAAGTAGTGGAAGAGGATGATGCAGGGCCGCACCCCCACGAACATCTCGCATAGGTGGACGAAGATCGACGTCAGGAGGATGGAGTGGGGCGTGAGATGCTGGAGCTGGAGGCCGAAATCCTCAAGCAGGAAGAACGAAGAAATCGGCAGCCCCACGCCGGTGGAAATGTGCGAAACAAACAACACAAATTCACCGGTGCACAGATCGCGGAGGGGAACCGAGCCCGCTTGAATCCCCCAGGCGGTCTCCCGTGGACTCCACCCAAGCAGGCGGCGCACCACGTTTAGTTCCGCCTCGGTCTGGAAACGGCAGGGATGGACGAGGGACGTCATTTTGCTGTGGAGGCGAGGAACAATCTGCGCAGAAGAGCAAGGGGCGAGGAGGCTCGAAAGAAAAGGGGCACAAGGGCTTGGAAGGAAGAAGGCGAATGCGAAAAGGGTGCCGCGTTCAGCGGCACGGTCCTTTTATAAAGCCTGACCAATCTGGCGCGCCCCGAAACCATCGCTGGAAGTCAAGCGACACTCATGCCTAGAGTTAGACGCCTAGTCCATAACAGGGGGCCCAGGCCCACCTATCATGAGATGCGCGTAACAAGTGAAGGTGTGAAAAAGCGGGATATGAACTGTCGCCCGCGCACTAAGCGAGGCGGAAGCTGAGCTAACGTGTGCGCACGAAGCGCTGGTAAGACCAGACTTTTCGGGAGCTGCGCTGGTGGTAAAAAATTCCATTTACCCCGGCCGTAACAATGCCTAGCATCGCTCGCGTGACTAGGGGTACCACTTTGTGTGGGGGCCACGAGTCAGTGAGCCGTTGCGATGTGACGAGGCAGCGAGAAAATCGATGGATGGTCGAAGCCGGACAAGACTCCTACAACGCGCACAGTCGAGCGCTGGAAGCAACCAAGTTGATCGAAGCAAGGTCACAGTAGTGGCCCCACCTTCAGGTTCGTAGCCTCTCTCGAGGTGGGCCCGAGGGCCACTCTCGGTACTCCGGGACCGGGGTACCCCCTCCTACTGCGTATGGGTAAGGAATCGCATAGTTATCCTAAGCTACGCGCTGAAGAGCAGAGCAGCCGGACCCCTGCGGTCCGGAGTCCACCTCACCGCGCCAGCGGCTCCGGACCTGCTCTCTGCTCAGGGGAGGGTCCGGTGGCACCACGTGTCCCAGAGAAGGCAGCGCCCAGCGCAGATAGCCGGGGGTCCCCGGACCCCCATGCCATCCGGACACCCCGGCGCGCGGGGAACCAGCATTTCACCTAGGAGGGGTCTGGAGCCACCACGTGTCCGCGGGCGCGGGCACGAGTTTTTCACCGGAAGACTCGCCCACCCACCGCATTTAATGCAGGAGGCTGGGGCGTGCTCTGTCGCTGCATAGCACGGGGCAGCTTTTGCCAGGCTCTACTATTGGTCGCGTTTTACCAAGGTGCACAGTGCAGCCGCAGGCGCCGCCCGCACGGTGCACAATAGTCTACCGCATTAAATGGATGCGACGGCACGGCCCTTTCCATCAATGCCGCCTACGCCTCAGCTTACGCGGCATGAACAGCATGCGTGGCGCAGCCTACCCGGCTAGCTGCAAGCGCCGCACCAACATGACAGGGCAAGACCACGCCGGTCAGAGGGTCTGCGCCGGTCAGTACATCTATGCGAACGAGGCAGCGAAATCCCGGAATAAGATCTTCCCCAGGCATAGCACCATAATAGCGCTAAGCGTTATGTTATTTAAATACATCCACATTGGGACCACCTGTTGGGGTCCTAACGGCTATGTACATGCCTCCCTTTGACTATGAAAGGGGAGCACACGCTAGTCTCAGGACAGGGAGACTCAGACTCTCTCCCTCACACTCTCAGCTCACCAGCTAGAACCACTCTCGAGCAATCTCTTGTGAGGATAGGCAATACAACACACAGTGGATGTAGGGTATTATGCTCGGGCGACCCGAACCACTCTAAACTTTCCGTGTTCATCGTGTTCTTGCATCTAGATCGGACTAATCCTAGCTACCCCTGAGTTCATTCTCCCTCAGGGCTTAGGCGGGTACATTCTGCCACCCGGCTGGGTTTACCACCCGACACAAACAAAATTCATTTTTTCTCATTTTAAAAATTATCTAGAATATACAGCTTGGGCTAGCACGTAAAAAACAAATAGCACTCACTCGGATGCCACAAAGGTTCTCCACACACTTGAAAATCTATAGAAGAGAGAATAATTTACGTTAAACACAACGATAATTTATAAAAAACTGGAAACTACAAAACAAAAAGTAAGCAAAACTTACGGGCCATCAAAGTTGTTAATCTTCATAATCTTGTAAATAACCTTTTCTATAACACCCTTGAGATCATGTCCTATTGTCAAATCAATTATGAAAAGATCCTTAATACTTTATTTATTATCCTTCAGCAGAATATATATTTGAGAGTTAGAAACTTTTTCAGTTAGCTACAAGTGAGTGACTACTCGCGAATCTGTTTGAACAGAAAAGGTAAGCACCTTTGTATTATTTCTATAATTATTATTGTCGTTCATCATTATCTCTATAATTAGGCTCTTAACAATCGTATAATCTATTGTATTATTTTCATAGTAAAAATTTATTTCTTGCGCTATGAATTTATTAGTTCATGATGTACAATTATTTATTCACTAGGCTAATTTAATTGTCATGTGGTCTTAATTGTTTGACTGTTAACAGATCTATACTTACCTATCAAATTATTTGATCACATTTATGAGCGAGTCATGCTTAATATATAATAATTTAGCATTGCAGACTTATTAGTTGGTGTATGAAATAATTTATTTATTTAATATACTATCTATTTAGCATGTGTATATATGCTTATGACTTAACTGGGAGACTAACACTTACAAGAAGAAGACTTTATTGTAACACAATAATATTACACAACACTCTCTTCTTTAGTGGCTAGCCTAGCACCCATCCTTCACTCTTACTCTTTCCTTTCTAGCACTACCTACTCTCATCTACCATGCTCATGGATGAATACCATGGCGAAGGAGGCGGTCTCTATTTATAGGCCAACAAGGATCATAGTATTAGCACAAGTGTTCCCTTTCTAGAAAGTTTCTAAATATTCTAATATTTTCAAATTTTATTTATTACTAATTCTAGAGTGCTCCCCTTTATAGAGAGATTCTAAATATTCTAGAATTTTTCAATTTTACTTTATTACTAATTCTAGAGTGCTTCAAGAAAAATATCTCCTTCTTGCATGGTGGAGAATAGTCTAAAAGATTGCCTTTGCTCATTTTAACATTTTCTTTTCTGCTAGCACCTTACTACCTTGCTTGTGCATAGCCTTGCATATTAGTATTTTTACCAAAACTTTTGGGGAGAAACCGCCCAGTAACTGATTGAAAAAAGAGCAATAAAATTACAAAGTATCTTGCCATATAAAAATAGAGAGATGTAATTCAATCCGATTACAGATCTAGGCAGATGAAAGAACACAGAACTGCCAAAAATTGCGAGGAGAAATCCCCTCCTGAGATCATTTTGTATTACTAAGCGAAAAGTCCGATGTACACTTCGAACTATCATAAAATAGTCTGATTTTCAACCTTCAACTACAAAACTGGATAGCAAAGACCATCCTACCATTGATACCTGGCAAATTTGTCACTTAGGGTGCTTTTATATTTTTTAAATTTATTTTAAAATTCTAAATGGATCTAAAAAATAAAAACTAATTCATTTTAAATTAAAAAATATGAAACTACTACCATAAACTTTCTAGAAATATAACTTTACTATCGCTTTATTTAAACTTAGTTATTCAAAATAATAGTAGGCATAACTAGAAGAAACCAAATATTATAAATATAAAATAATTAGATCTGAATAACTGGCAAGTATTGTGTCAATAGATTGGTTACATTTTTAGAAAGCTTTTGATATCCAATTTGTACTTTCTTTATTTAAAATGAATTACTTATAAATTTCTAATTTAAATTTAAATATTTTTAATTCTCACAAAATGGAAAACCATCTTAGAAACCATCTAAGGGGCCACATTTACCCGCTTTCAATAGTTGGATGGTTTTAGTTATTCGGTTCCGTAGTTGAAGGTTGCAAATCGAACTTTTATGATAGCTCAAGAGTGTAAATCAGGTTTTTCAGAAAAAACAACGTTGTTGTAAGGTTGGAGCTCATGGGTGTCGACGCTGCTGCCAACCAATCAGATGAATGGGAATTGGGATGACGACGGTGCTTCCATGCCTGCTGATGATGGAGGCGGCGATGATTAATCGATCGTGTTTTATCACCATAGAGTTATGGCCTGGGTAGAGCTATCTATTGGAGAGACTTGAACATAGAGGAGGAGTGGACACAGTGATTGCCTTGATTAAAGTAGCGATTCTTTGTTATCCAATTTGGGAGGAGCAGGTTTCTGAATGCCTAAGTTTACACTATTCAAGCCCTTTACACTACGAAAATTGTCCTTTAGGTGCAGTGACAGTCAAGTTCCAACTGAAGCAAATGCTGTGTGGCAGTAGTGTTAGAGAGAAAATAGAGGGCTGGAGCAAGCAAACACGTGTCTTAATTTGCGCACATGAGACTGCGTTAGGGTCATCTATGGCAGCGCAAAAGGGACTAAAGGAGTATCCTCCATTAGCCCAAGCAACAAACTGCGCGCCCACACAGAACCCGAAGAGTGGATATGAGAAGTGGTTTCCTGCGTTCTCTGGAGAAAGAGAGGATGCCCTTTGTGGATGAGAAGACTGTATCATGGGATTGGGAGGCACCGGGATTCCAGCAATCTTGGTGATGAATATCACCTCGACAGGCCAGCAAAGCAGGCCATGCTTGAACTGCTGCGAAAGCAGAGGGAGCACACCTCGGTCACCACCGAAGATGTCCTTTTGGCATCTTCCTTGGAGCATCATTGGCTTGGGTCAGCCCCGTTGGCCTAGCTGATTGTGCCTCTCTGCTCCCTGATGATCTAACGGAACATCCCACTTCTGTGGGTTTGTTGCGACGGTCAGTGGGATCAGTTTCTCTTGGATTATCTGCATCACTGACGCAGCGGGGGCTGAATACTGCTGCGCGCTTCAGAAAGCGTGGCAACATGTGATCCACCCGCCTGGTGTTGTGGTGTTGTGGATGAAAGGCGTATCAGGAGCACCCTGGGCCTCTTCGCCAGTCTGCTGCGCTCTACGATTAGCTGTGGCGGACTCGTCGCCTGTTGTGTTTGGAATCCATATTCCGTAGATAGCAACTTTTTTTTCCTTTTGGTGAGGGAACATGCATAGTGTCAAACTCAAACAGCATATGTCTCTATGTCTAAATTTTTAATGTAACCTTTTTCATTTTATTTGTTTCTTCTCTGTTTCGTGATGACTTGATACCTATACACCTGCTTCTCTTTTTCTTCAATAAGAAGGTAGTGTTTGGATGTAGATATTGAAGGCTAGAATTTGAATATTGGTATTGTGGGCATCTAATATCACCTGTTTGGATGTTTTTAGAATTGGCATTGGAAATATCTACCGCTCGGTATTGAGCCTCCAGTTCCACCCTCACCCACAATTCCGACTCATACACCTTTGTATTGGGACGCATTCATGCGCTTCTTTTTCCCCGTATTGCTCTACTGTCGTGCCGCTCCCCGCGCGCCTCCACCTCTCTGTTCTCCGCGCCGCTTGCTCCGCCACGTCCCTCCCTCCTCCACCGCGCTGCTCCGGCCTAACGCCCAATCCCATTCTTCCTCGTGGATGTGACCCGCGTGTTCCTCCTCCTCACCGGCCACGGCCACACCCTCCTCCACCGACTACCGCCGCACCCCCTCCTCCTTACTTACCGGCCGCGGCCGCACCCACTCCTCCTCCTTCCTCGTCGGCACACCCTCCATGACTGCGCCGCTCTGCTCCTCTCCTCACGCCCCACGCCACTCCCTCCACCGCGTCCTGCTCCACTGCCCCACACCCCCTATTTCGCTCAGCTCCGTCGCCGCCAGCGAGTGTGTCAGCTTCCCGCCCGCGCCCACGCCACCGCGAATCGGAGTTCGGCACGTTTGTTGTGGCTGACGCAATCGATGCCCGCAAGGTGCGGGAGGCTGTGGTGGCATCCTCAACGGGCCTGAGGTAGGAGATGAATAGAGGACAAAGAAGAGTGGGGGTGGCGGCGTGAGAAGGAGCAGTGGAGAGAAGATGAGGACGGTCAATTCTCAATTTCGCATATGCTCATCTAAACAAGAATTGGCATTTGCGTGTAGTTAATCCATGTAGCAATATCGTGTACATCCAAATGATTGATTTTGTCTTACCTATTTCAATGATTGGCCTGATTTGGTATTGAACTCAATTCAATGCCAAGCCTCCCAATGTCGACATCCAAAAAAAACCTAATTATCTTTAAAAGACCTAAATGGGGGGGGGGCGATTTCTGCCCCAATATGAGGCCATGTCTACAGTAATTCATAGCCGCCCGATTTCTATCTTTCGGCCATGATCGCCCTACAGTGTCCCAGCTGCTTTCGACCTGCACCATGCCGACCGGCAGAACAGGAGGAGAGCGAAGGAGCTGGCAGCGACGAGCCGTCTGCCGGGCAGCCGCGCCAAGCCACCTCGGCGCCACGCCGGGCCACCGCGTTGGGTTGTCGTCGCCCGGTGGGGAGACCGGTGGCCTGCACCACATCCGACTGGATCTGAGGCAGATCCAGCCGGACCCGAGGCACGGTCGCACAGCCGCTGCATCGTTGACACCATGGTCCTCGGCACTGGTACACCGCCGAGGTTGAGATTGGGCACTGACTGCGGCGCTCGATGCAGCAACGGCGCCAACGGAACCCACGCCTAGCCCTGCGCTAGCTCCTCAGCCGCAGGTGGCCTGGGGCCTGGCCGCGCCTCCCGCAGGGTCGCCACGCGCCGCCGCGCCAAGCCGTCGCGCCGCATAGGAGGAGAGCGAAGGAGCCGCCGCCTGCATGCGGCTCGCGGAGGAAAAAGAGGAGGCGGCGTGCGGGAGTGGCACAGGTGAAGATAAGGGAGAGCGAGTGGATGGCATCGATCTGCAGACTGCCGTCAAAGAGATAAGGCCGCATGGAGCTCACCATGCGGTAAAAGGTCGAGTGGACAGCAGATCATTAACACCGCACAATGCAAGTACACACTGTAGCACATTTAGCATATTTCGTTGTTATTTAGTAATTAATATTCAATCATGGAATAATTAGGTTTAAAAGATTCGTCTTATCCTAATCAGTTAAACTGTGTAATTGGTTATTTTTTCAACTGCATTTAATACTCCATGCATGTGTCCGAAGATTCGATGTGATAGGTACTGTAAAAAAAATTTGGGAACTAAACACCCTCGATAACAATAAAAAAATCATATGATTATCGGATCGTTCAGGTTTAGTTGGATTAATTAGATGACTTTTGAAATAAAAAATAAAATAAACCACTTGTCTACAGGTCATGGCGTGCCAACGGTGCACCAGCTTTTCTACAGATCAGATTTCAAGCTAGAAAACTTAAGATCACGTACTCTTCGGATTGGGAATGGAATATCAATAGTAAATACATTTTACAAACACACTAACTTAAATTCTAGAGAAGAGGAAATAAACAACAAAGAAAACCACATTCTAGAGAAGAGGAAATAAACAACAAAGAAAACCACTGGGGCCAATTTGTTGTTTGAAATGCCACCATGGTTAGATAAACAAATTTGGCAAGGTGAGATGACTAATATGAAAATTGATTTTGATCTCTTATTTATGATTATAATTTCCAAAGTGAAGGGAAATGTAACATATATAATGCTCTCGTTGGGCATTATCAATGTTGTGCAGTTACATGCTCTTGTTGTTCCATATTGATTAGTCGATGTATAGGTATGATTATAATGGGGAAAATTGAATTATGTACGGGTGAGGCTGTGATCATGCATTCATGTGAAGAAGACCACAAGCCACGACTATAAGAGGCAGCCGGGGGGCATGAACAATGCAACGAGGCCATGAAAGCTTGATGAGCCGTTTGCAAGCAATGTTCTGGGGACCACAAACACGCAATTGCTCTTTGTTTCGAGTAGTGTCATACGTACCTAGGCTTGGCATGGGTGGTGTCGGAAGTTCAGCCACCTCTTTTGTTTTCGAAGTGGCAACAAAATAGGCTTGGTAGCCACCCCTTTTGTGTTCTTCCATTTGCCTATTTCTGTAATTGGATTGACTGAAATCTCTATTTTTACAAAATAGGCTTGGCAACAAAATAGGCTTGGCAAGATGCTCTGTATTTGATTGCTTGTTTTCGTTTTCTGTCAGCGCTTGCTAGCCTTGCTTGTACATAGCCCTGCTTAGTTACAAGATAATGATTATGATTATACTGGGGTGATTTCACACCACTAGTTTCTGCAAAACAAATGTTGTAAGGCAGGAGCTCATGAATGTCGATGATGCCATCGACCAATAATCAGGTGAATGGGATGATGACGGTACGTGCTGCCATGGCCGCTGCTGCTGATGGAGGTGGGGATGATTATTAAGTGATCGTGTGCTATCACCATAGAGTTATGGCCTGGGTAGAGCAATGATTCGAGAGACTTGAACGTAGAGGAGGAAGCTTTCTTAGGTGGACACAGTGATTGCCTTGATGGCTTGATTAAAGCAGTGATTCTTTGTTAATTGTTATCAAATTTATTATGGAGGAAGAGATTTCTGCATGCCTAAGTTTACATGGTCTGCAAGTTCTTTACACTACGAAACTTATTACTGCAGAGTGACAGATACATCTCTTATGTACATTATCCCACGGTTCGTAATTGAACCTCACAGTAACTTCGAACTGCCTTTTGGCTTCAGGTGAAGTAGAAACATATAGTGACAACCAATAAGTTTCAATTGAAGCAAATGCTGTGTCAGTAGTGCAGTAGTGGAGAGAAATAAAGGTCTGGAGGAAGCAAACACGTGTCTTTATTTGCACACATAACATGACGCTGCGTTATGGTCATCTATATGGCAGCTGACCTTAAAAGACAGAGCGCAAAAAGGAGTCAAGTGAGTGTTGTCCATCAGCCAAGCAATAGAGAGGATGCCCTTTGTGGAACGAGGTCAAGACTCAAGACTCAAGACTATGTCGTGGGATTGTGAGGCACTGGATTTCCAGCGATCTTGGTGATGAGAATCATGCCTGAACAGCGCTCCATGCTCTAGTTGCTGCAAAAGCTGAGGAAGCACACCTCGGTCGGCCATTGGCTTCCTGGGAGGGCCATTGGCTTTCGTTAGCCCGGCCTGCTGGTGGGATGCTGAGTTTACGGTTGACCGCTCCCACCTAAAAGTCACGGTCGATCCCATGTGTCCCACACACCACATGGCTCCTCCCCCATCTTTTTCCAGAGGCGCCCCCCCCCCCCCCTCCATTCCCTTCCCCTTCCTCCGCTCTGTCTCTTCATTCCCTTCCTTCTCTCGAGCCATGGCGCCCCCTTCCCCCTTTCCTTCTGCTCCATGGCGAGTCGGCGGCGGGGCCGGGGCGGGAGGCGCGGCGGGGCCTGCGGGTCCGGTGGCGCGAGGGGCGGCGCGAGCCGCGCCGGCAGGGCGGCGGCGCTCGCCACCAGCACCGCCCCTGCCCAGATCCAGTTTTTTTGGTTCTTTTGCATACAATTTTTTTGATGTACTTTTTTTTATCCCATTTGATAAATTTCTCTCTGTCAAAATTTTTCTCGTAAATTTTTTTTTATCTCACCAATTTGTTTCTTGAAATTTTTTTTACCCATCAAAATTTCACTCGAAATTTTTTTTGACTCATAAAAAAATGTCTGAATTTGTTTTTCTCAAAAAACGACAAAAACATTTCTAAAAATAAGGAAAAAAAGCTGTCGGAAAATCGACCGTACGAAAGCCTCCCGTACGGTTGACCGTGAACTAGCATGACCCGCCTGCTGGCCAGCTGATGCCGGCTCTTTGCTCCCTCACGACTAGACGGAACACTAGCGTCCGCTAGTGGGCGTGTTGCAGCGGTCAGGACGTGTGGTCTGTATCTCTGTCTGGCCGGAGGATCACATTTCGCAACATCGTCGATTGAGACGAAATCATCTCCCTGTGGCAACATCGAGCTGGCCTCCTCCTAGAATGAAAAGATGGCTGATGGTTAGTTCGACCGTGATCTCTCCTCTCTGTAGCAACTCCGAGGCTTGATCTCGGATGACCGAATATTTTTGTAACCGCGTAGATGCTTGTCACTCTTTGGGTAACCTCTCCTTTTTGTAATCGCGTAGATGCTTGTCACTCTTTGGGTAACCTCTCCTTTTTGTAATCCTTAATATCAGCAGTTATATTTTTAAATGAGATGTTCAGGTTGGTGTTCCCCCATGCCGTAGTTCCTCTTAAAACTCGTATTAACATCCAATGATGTACAGTCTTTGACATGCATTTTTGAATGAGAGTTTGTGCTAAATTTTCTTAGAAATAGATGCCCTAACCTCCTTGTGTCCTTCGGGATTGAAGATTTAAGTCCTTGATTTTAGTTCTCTATGTTTTTCTTTTTTTTCATAATTGTCGGAGGTATTTTTGTGCGATTTTCGATTCGCAAGTTTTACTCTACCGTTTCATGATTTTCTTCATGGATCTGTTACTATGGCTCGAGTTTCATCACGATTCGTGGTGATTTGAGGAAGTTTTTTTTTATTGAAGTTTCGGAGGTGCTCTTTCTTTTCCCTTTGTGCGTTGCTATTCCTGTTCCCCGAGAGCTCTAGGCTAGGCCCGTGTTTAGATGCAGCCCAAATTCCAAAAGTTTTTGAAAAAGGGCCATATTTTGGAATTTTGCAACTAAACGGGCCTGTGTAAAGTTTTGGAATCTTTGCCCGTAAAGTTTTGGAATTTTGGCCCGTCTACTGTTGCGGCCAGTCCTGGACGCATATACCCCCCCCCCCCCCCCCGGGCCCCCCTCCCCTCCCCCTCCCTTCCCACCCCCCCCCCGGGACCCCACCCCCCCCCCCCCGCCCCCCCCCCCCGGGGGACCACCCCCGGGCCCCCCCCCCCCCACGGGTCACCGATCCCCTTCTCCTCCATTCGCACTCCCGAGCCGGAACCCTAGCCGCCGCGCTCTGGCTCCCCCATGCGGTAGACCACCGCCGGTCTCTCCTACCCAAATCCACCACAGTTTCGGCAAAATCCGGCCACTCGTCCTCCAGATCCGGCATCCTTGCACCTGCCTTGGCGATGGACGAGTACGACAACGACGGATCCGGTGACGCGGCCGCGTTCGGCAACGACTCCGCGTACGGCGCGCCCGGCGCGTTCGGCAACGACGGCGGCTACGGCGCCGCCGGCAGGCTCGGCAACGACGGCGGCTACGGCGCCGCCGGCACGTTCGGCAGCGACTCCGACTACGCCGCGCCCGGCGCCTTCGGCGACGCATCCGGATACGCCCCCGCTCCCGGCTACGGCGCTGCCGGCGGCACCAGGGATTTCCTGTCCCAGTCGGCGGCGTACTCCGGATCTGCCGGATACAGAACCTACGGCGGAGCGCCGTACGGCGGCCCGTCTTCAAGCAGCCGCACCAGCAGCCTCCTAGGGCTGGATGCACTCGACCTCAACGCCGGCGACCTCAGCTGCTCAAGCTACCGAGGCAGTGGGCGGCGAACCAGCGGCCGATGCACCCACGCACCAGCGACCCGTGAGGCAGCCCACCAGCACGCCCAGGAGGGCGTCTTTTTCTGTTTTATATTTTAAAAAAAATAAAAATTTCAAAAATATATGTCCATTTTGAAAAATTTCGAAAATAGCCCCCGGTCGCCCGCCCAGGGGCGACAGGGGTCCTGTCGCCCAAGCAACGGCGAGGGTGCTCCGGTGAGGGTTGGGCGAGGGGAAGCGGCCTGGGAGTTGCGCTAGGATGAGGCGCGGCTAATGGTGGGGGCTATTGGGGTGGAGCGGGTCCGTGGTGGCGGCTCCGCGGCGGGGTGAGCTCGCCGGCGTTCAAGCGGGGCGGCGGCGGTGTTCTGCGGTGTGGGAGCGAGGAGAGAGCAAAAGGGCGGTAGGAATCGGTTTCTGGGATATTTGTAGGACTCGGGCGCTCGCTAGAAGAGGGCGGCGGCCACTGCAGCGGGCTCTCCACCGCGACGGCGTGGTGGCGGTGGCGCGGGCGCTTCTGGACTCGGCGGCGCGCGTGGCACGGCCGGGGGGCTCCAGCGCGAGGCAACAGGAGGGGGAGGAGCTCCGGGGTGACGCGTGGATGACAGCGCGAGGCGAATTAATGGCCGGGATGGCCGGGAAGGCGCTCCACGACGCCGGCGGGCGGCGCTGTCGGTGGGCGGCGGCGAGAAGCAGAGCAGGGAGGTGGGAGATGGGGATAAGGGTCGTTTTGCAATTTCTGAAAATTCCAGGGACCACTCTGTAAACAAGCAATAACTTTTAAACTAAAGCTCAAATGGAAAAGTGTCCAACATGAAAGTTGTTCAACTTTTCAGGATCTACAACTTTGATGTTGTGCAAAAATTCATTTGACCAAAGATTCAAGAGCTAAAAATAAAAACATAGAAATGAATTTGAATTCTAGGAATTTTGTCTTTTTCAAAGCAAATTCACTTCAAATGTAGACTTGCAAGCAAAATTGGCTACCATGCATTAAATGCACTGAAATTTGCAAAAACACCCTCCACTAAAGTTATAATTGCACAACCTATTCAACACAACTGCAGAAAGGACCTTGCATAAAATAATAATTACACATATAACCTTTATATTTACAAAAAGACTCTTTTCAAGCAATTCAAGCATATGATGCATGATTTGGTTCTAATTACCCTAAATTGGCTATTTAAAAACTTGGGCCGTTACATACAGCCTCCCCGACAATAGGGAGGCCGAGGAGGTAGGCCACGTCCTGCAGCGTAGGAGTCATCTCCCCACACGGGAGGTGGAACGTGTGTGTCTCCGGCCTCCATCTGTCAACGAGCGCCGTCAGCAGGGATCGGTCGAGCTGAATTGTCCCACCCTCGACAAGACGGCCCAGAGTCAGTAGACCGGACTCACATAACCTGCAATAAACAAAATTGTCGAAACAAAGGAATATCGATGAATACATAAGTGATAAACAATAATATTTCATTACATACCTGTCAACCCAATCGTGGTGTATAAAGATCGCCTCCCTAGGTGGACGAGGACGTAGCACCTCTAGGGCTCGGTGCTCAACTGCTGCAAAGAAAGACCTGTGGCTCGAGTCGATAACTGGGTCTAGCAAGGAGTCCATCTCCATACCTGCATTCAAAAATATATGAGAACACATAGGTACATATATGTTCCATACAAACTGGACGCACGATATTTATACATTACAGATAGGTTCGATACAAACTGGACGCACGATTACTACATATTACAGATAGATTCGATACAAACTGGACGCACGATTACTACATATTATAGATAGGTTCGATACAAACTCCACGAACGATTACTATATAGGTACAAACTGCACACTGGTGGATCATGACACTGAGTGCCTTCCACGACCAATTCTCGCCAATGGTCGTCTGAACATAGGAGGTGCTCCATCTCTGGGATTTTCAGAAGGACCGACGTTAGCAGCATCGTGAAGTGCATTCTGAGGACACTTCTTGTAGTTGTGACCCAATGCTCCACATTGGCTGCAACGCTTTTGTGCCTTACTTGCTTCGGACTCATCCATACCATTCCGAATACGACGTGTCTGACGGCGGCCTTTGCATTTCTTAGTGGCTGGATCAGGAATAAACATATTATCCTCATTATCCTGAATGAAAGGTCCCACTATTACAATCCCGTATACCTCATGTCCCTAGGTGGATACAGCTGCTTCCTTGCTAAAGTAAGGTGAAACAAATACTCCTGGCTGTAACCCAGACTCTGCACATGCCGCAATGAGATGCGAGCTTGGCAAATGCAATAACTTAGGCTTCATGCAGGAGCAGAAGGCTTTGCCATCTACTGTAATCAAACTCTCCTGTATCACCCTATCTCTGCGGATACCACGACCAGTTCTATCCTTGCATAGAACCTCAAATCTATGCTCCATTGTACCTGTCGATATGATGCGGTGCAGTTTGGCCTTTTCAATCTTCTGTTGCATATATTGTGTCACTCTTGTGCAAAATTGAATTTGGAGGTTGCTGATGTTTATGCTTGCAGCCATGTAACGCTCTCTGAAATACTTCATGCACCCATACATGATGAACTCAATAATTCCCACAAGAGGAAAGGCACGACAAGAACGCATAACCATATTGAAACACTCTGCATGGTTCGTTGTCTGAATATCATACCGTATACCATATTGCGGTGATTATCTGACCTTTAAACCTTCCAGTCAGAAATGTGCCATTAATGCAGATCACCGGAAGACAACACTGAAATGCCCTAACACAGGCACCTAGGCAAAAGATGAGCCCTCATATTCTTCTATCTCCATTGCGGTTTGGTCTTCTGCCTCCATTTCGTCCACAATGCTATGTATCCTCTCTCCCTCATCAGCAAGGCCCTGTGGTCCGATGTTTTGATTCTCTATCTCTTCTGACTCATCTTGCTCAACATAGTTCGTCTCTCTTCGAATACTCGGAGTTGCTTGATCTACACCATGTTGTATTTCATTTTGTGTCTTCTCCCGGGTTTGAACAAGAATGGCCAGAGGCCACCCACGCTCTAGAGCTGCTTGCATGTACTTCTGCCAGTCATCAGTGTTGTGTATCATCATCAATTCCTATAAATCACTTTCTACCTCCCAATTAACAAGAGACTGGACGGTCATCACATGTGTCTCCGGATCAATACGGAACCCACGCTGCAGCCACTTATATATGGAACCAAAACTCCTCTCTAGAGGTTTATCTATGGCGCTAGATGTGCACTTAAAGGCAGAAAGGTCTACTCCATTTGGCACATACAAAACATTATAGTCACCAAAAAATACTTGAAACTGCATCTTGCTCGACATATCTGTATATCACAGAATACTTACCGAGTTATACCCTTTACTTCGCTACCTTATTCAATAATCCGTAAAAACTAAGTATGGATTTCAACTACAACATATAAGTATTCATAACTACGTGATGACACTCAAATTCTATACTGCATATGCGAATTTCTATTCTAAATCGTAATTAATTTATAAACACGTCTCTAATAGTACTGCAATTGTAATAATAAATGCGTAGTACTAATTTTCTAAACTAATTTACTACTACGTAACTAAAGTATCATTAAACTCCTACTTAAATGGTTCTACTATAGCACTAATTAAATTAAATTACTCTACAATACCAATGGAAAAATACATAAGTTAAATGTACTTACCTGCAGATCACAAGTGTGCAATCCGGCAGGGCTTCGCCATTTCCCTTCTCCTCACCCCTCTCTTTTTTTCTGGATTTTTGGTGGAATTTTTGGGCTCAAATGAGGAGGGAATGTGGGTCAAGGGCTTATATAGGGGGGCACAGCCGGTCGCCCGAGGGGGGCGACAGCCCCCCCCCCCCCCCCCCCCGCCCGTGGGTGGGGGGGGGTGACAGCCCCCCTTGCACCCACGCACCCCGGCCAGGGACCTATTTGCAAATTAGAAGAAAAAAAATACAAACAGGTCATGTCGCCGTTTGGGCGGGCGACCGGGGTATATTTTCGAAATTTTTCGAAACGGATATATATTTATGAAATTTTGATTTTTTTTTAATATAAAAAAGAAAAAATCGCCCCCTTGCGCTCCAGTGGGCTACGCAAGGCAGGTGGCCCAAGGTGAGGTTTCTATTTTCTATTTTTTGTTTCTCCTAGCACTTGTTAGTTAATTTATGCACTCATGTTTAGAATAAAGGTTTAATAATTGTGCTTCATAATACTTGTCAACCTTTGCATGCTTAGTTAGCTAGTTTTAAATAGTTTTTAATCTTGCTACTTTTCACTAACCCTTGCATGTCTAAATAAAAAGGTTTTAGTTAGAATTTGCTCTATTTCTTTGGAGAGTCCTTTTGATAGTGGATTTCATTTGGCTTCCGCTTTGAGATAAGGATTCCTAATCACTCCTAGGATGAGCGTGTTACTAGTTGACTCGTGTCGTTTTGACGATTAGGAGAGAGGGTTTTGGGCAGTGAATTGGAGTTAGCTTTTCACAGTGTTTTTGAAGGCTCTTATTCACCCTCCTCTGGTCGCCCGTTCGGGTCCCACACAAACTGAGAAGGTTTCACATCAAAAACGACTTGCAACCTGTTAAGAGATAGCAATGAAGTTTGGAAGGTGCACAACGTGAGCAAACAGAAGTGCTGTCACACATGCGAATGCTGCAAGATTGCACGAGCCAATAAATCGTAAAGATCTTAAAAGGCAGCTCACAAGGCATCAGCCAGGCAACAAAACGCACACCCACATACTGAAGAGCACTACTGATGACAAACAGTGAACTACTGAGAACGAAGTGGCAGTGCTGGACGCAGAGGGAGGACGTCCATTTGTGCACGGCGTGAAAGTGTACCGAGGGATTGGGAGGAACCAGGACTCCCGTAAACCGGCATGGCAGCAGTGAGTGCCCATGCTAATCTTGCCTCCCGGTGGATGGGGCGAGCGAGATCAAGCTGTCGAGTCAGTGCTGCAGAGTTTCATGGAGTACCAGTGCTGGAGAGTTTTATGGTCCATGGCAGTACATCTCAACAGGGACTTTGGTTTCCCTTCTTCTCTTCCACTGCCTTGCACTTACAGTCTGCCTTGTTTGGTGTTTAGAACTACTGCCTTCTTCGCATGAACAGTTTGCACATGTATGATTCAAAGAAGTAAAATGTTGAAAAGCTAGTAGGGACCACCGGACCAGGGAAATTAACAATGCCGTATAGTGTAGCAAAACTTTAAACTCAAAGGAGTTTCGCAGATGGTGAATAACTGAATAAGGAAAAATAAAGCAACGATTTTTCTTTTGGTAGTGCCTGTTTACTTGCTTAATACTTCCCTGCTGTGTGGTCTCTGATGGAACTTATGGGTGATGCGATAAATACATGCAGAGCTCAGATTTCAAGTTAGATACATATCAACATCACGTGCTCTTCATATTGGAATAGAATATCAATAGCAATTACATTTTCCGAACACACTAAAGCTTTAATTTCCAGAGAAGAGAAAATAAACAACAAATAAGAAAACCAGTGGGGCCAAATTGTTACTGAAATAGCAACCATGGCGAGATTAACAAATTTGGCAAAGCGAGGTGGATGTGGAAATTGTTTTTGATCTCTTGTTTATGATTAATCATTTCCACAAAAGGGAAGTGTAAGGTAACATATATATGCTCTCCGTAAGGCATTATCATTGTTGTGCAGTTGCTTTTGTTTTTCCATATACATAGTCTGTGGTAGGTAGGATTATAATGGGGATGAGAATCAATGGTGATCACCCTTGGATGATAAGTGATTGGCAACGTTGTGTGTATTTGATGTATCTTTTGGCTCCTGATGTGCAGGTGTAGATGCGGCATGACGGTTGACGGCGTGAGGTGAAGGTCAGGCGAAAGATTCATGCTGAAGGACCGTGGTGAAGGATGAATGCGAGTAGGCTTGGTGAAGCGAAAGGTTCATGCCGAGGGACCAAGACGATGAAGGGTGAATGCGAAGTAGGCTTGGACCGAGGGATCCAAGTAAGCGGGGTGGAGTCATGGGTGGTCCATATGGTGCACAGAAGAGTAAGAGTACATGATGATGAAGACGGTGTCGGCCAAGTCGGCAAGAATGATGGCGAGTCAAGTAGGCAGCTCGTGTAGCCAGCGCGCGCAAATGACTCAAAGGCGTCAAGCCTCGGCGGGAGGTCGGGCACGCGTCGACATCGATGGTTTGACCGGTTTGACCGCAAAACCGGAGAGTCAGTCACGTCGAGCGGCGGCGTGCGAGAGGGTTTGACCGGTTTGATCTCAAAATCGGGGGAGGCAGTGTCAGCATAATAGGAACAGGGGTACCCATGATCCAGACAAAAAGGAGGAAAACCCCTCGAAAACCAGAAGACGGCCCAGCTCCGGCAGTGGGCCAAACCCATTGCCCCTACCCCTGGTGGGACCAGGAGGTCAGGGGGAATGGAGGGTGAACGGATCCATAGAGACGAAGGGTGGCAGATGTGACCCCGGGGCCTTTCGGGTGGCAGGCAGGGCCCACCAGTGGCCCCGGAACCTTCCGGGTGGCAGGCGCGGGTCCACAAGGAACCTGCATAGTCAGAAGTTCCGATGTATTTAACCGCTGCGAAGAATTTGTTAAGTTTTGCAGGTTCGCCTATTCACCCCCTCTAGGCATCACCAATATCCTTTCACTCCCCTGGTCGAATCTCTAAACTGGGGTTCCCTCGAATCCCTGCTTGCGGTATTCACTCGCTATCAGGCAGGTTTGACCGGTTTGTGCCTCAAAACCGGGGGCGGACTTGACGCGGTCAAGGTCCGGGCGGAGGGCACGTGGCGCCATTGTGAAACTTACGTCGAGGCAAAGTAAAGTCGTGAAGACGGCGTGTTCGTCCGGTGTTCCTACAAAAAGATGGATAATTTTGCCCATACGTGGGTGGATATTGTAAGTAATAGAGTAGGAGTATTTTAGTCTTTATAATGGAGAAATTAGAGGATAAGAAGAAGCGGTGGGCAGTGATCCTCTTTGGTCGGGCCAAACAGATCACGGCTGTCCTCTCCTTTTCCCCTCTCGTTCCTCTCTTTTCCTATTCCCTTCTCTACTTAGAGTTAGAAATTTGAAATGAATTTTCAAGAGACTTGTATCGCGGATTCATGTCCTTTCATCGTTGTGCCCTCCGGGGTGGTGACTTTAATTTTGTGCGTCTTTGTGCTTCCTCGTGGCTGGATTTGTTTAGTCCCTTTCTCTGTTCTTGCGTGCAGGTCCGTCGGGGCGTCGCCGAGCACGCGGCGGCCGGTGAGCGCGGCCTGGCGCTCAAGCCTGCAGCGGCCCCCACGCCGGCAGCAGTGCGAGCGGCGCGGCCCGCGCTGCAGCTAGCGGCGGCTAGTGCGGAAGGAGACAGCAGCAGGCAGGCTCGGCGCAGCACCAGGGGGCGGCGGCTCCCTGGTGGTGCACGTGCTAGCCATGCAGCGGCACCTGGCGGCGTCGGCCGCAGGCAGCGAGCGACCCAGCAGCAGGCGGCCGGAGGCGTGGCACTCCAACGCAGCGGCGGCGCCTGCGGGAAGCGCTCGCGCGGTGCGCGCGGCACATGCAGTGCTCGTGCTGCCAGCAGGCCAGGCGGGCCGGTGCAAAGGGGGAGCGGCCCAGTTTGCAGCCCAGCTCGTGGGCCACTACTGGATCGAGCCAGCAGGCCACACCGGAGCTGCCATCTGTGTCCAGGACTTTTTTATTTTTATATTATTTATTTTTCAATTTTTTAAAAATATATACCTCAAAATTTTTTTTTGCAGATCTGTCCTCCTGTCGCCAGTTCAACTGGCGGTAAGAGCTTACCGCCGGATGGGGGCACTGTAGCGATGTTACCGCCAATTCATCCGACAGAATTTTTTTTGACCTGGGCAGCTCACTTTCAAAAAATCATAACTAATTTATATGAACTTGGATGGACATAAACTTTGTATGAAAATTGTAGATCTCCACGAGATCTACAACTTTGTAGTTCAAACATTTTTCATTTAGAGGCATCTTGGTGCTCAAATAATTGATAAATGCTCCAGATCTAAAATTTAATTTTGGATCTGAATCTTATGACAATTATTTGAGCACCAAGATGGGCTCGAATGAAATAATTTTGAACTAAAAAGTTGTAGATCTTGTTGAGTTCTACAATTTCTATATAAAGTTTATCTTCATACGAGTTCATATAAATTAATTATGATTTTTTGAAGGTGTGTTGTCCAGTGTTCAGACCAAAATTTAAATTATAGATCTGAAATTTATGTCGATTATTTGAGCACCAAGATGGCTCCAAATGAAAAAAGTTTGAACTACAAAGTTGTAGATCTCGTCGAGATCTACAATTTTCATATAAAGTTTATTTCCATCCAAGGTCATATAAATTAGTTATGATTTTTTAAAAGTGAGCTGCCCAAGTTAGAAAAATTCCGCTGGATGAACCGACGATAACATCGCTACAGTGCCCCTACCGCCGGTTCATCTGGCGGTATGCTCTTACCACCAGTTGAAATGGTGACAGGAGACCAGATCTGCAAAAAAAATTGAAGTATATATTTTAGAGAAATCGAAAAATAAATAATATAAAAATAAAAAAACTCCTGTGTCCAGTGCAGGAGCAGGCCATCAGCAGCAGCAGGCCGGTGCTGGAGCAAGCCACCTGTCGGTGTTTACCGCCAAGCCTGCTCAGGGATACCCTTAGCAGTAGGGTTTGTAGGTAGGGATCGACTGCTCTGGAACTCGATGGTGCAAGAAATACAAAGATTTAGATAGGTTCGGGCCGCAAGTTGCGTAATACCCTACGTCCTGTGTGGTGGTTTGTATTGCCTTTGGTGTAGATGTGTTTCGAGGGGGTCCCTGTCCACCCTTATATATATCCGGGGGAACAGGGTTACATGACAAGTCCTAGCCGAGTACAGTTGGAGTCCTACTACATCACGATCGGGTAGTTTCTTTTGTACTGCAGCTAGTTCTACGCCTATTCGGGTAGTTTACAAGAGAGGTAAGGTATATCCATGAGCTATCTCTTACTCAAGAACATTCTACTCCTGTGAGCAGTCCCGCTGCCCCGGGTCTGACAAGCCCCCGAGCTCTTCGTAGCCGAGTCCAGCAGGCGTCGAGTACTTGACGGGCCGTCTTCGAGTACTTCAAGTAGTCTGAACATCTTTCTGGTTGATTATGGTTCTTCCTTCAGATACGTCGAGTAGTCCTTCAAGTACTTCCGTTTGCCTCGAGGTTGTGAGGTGCTCATGCCCCAAAATATTGATCATATATGGTGCACGAAGTACTCGGGCTCCATATGGAGTAGCCTCCGAGCCTTAGGTTGAATCGTAGAATCTGGCTGAGGGTCACTTCAGTCTTTTTCTTCTTATTTTTCAAAAAAAATTAAAAAATAAATATCTGATACATATATTCCGCAGCCCCGAGTCTTGAATTTAAATCCCTCCATTTAGATTTAAGAATCAATGAAATCTCGTGGCAAAAATTAAAAACTTCCCTGAGAAGGAAAGAGTCCGTTGGCATCCCAAATATTCACGAAATTACCCCTAAAGACCATATAAAGCCGGTTGAAAACTTCCGAGGATTTTACCCCTTAAACTCCTGGCCGCCGTCAGACTCAGATTCACATTCATCTCTTCTCAGTCAAAATCCAAAAGCCCCTCTCGTAGCCCCCGAGTTAAAACTCGTGATTGTAAGATGGCTCCCAAGAAGAACAAATCCAAGATTGAAGAGGAAATGACCGCCAATTTATCCACAGGTTGGCGCAAAAGCAAGATGTCTGAATCACTGGTCCGAGAGTTGGAGAATATGGGTCTCCTCCAAGAGCAGGGCGTGAGCCAATGGCGTGCTGGTGAAGGATAAGATTACCCTATGGAAGGTACACTTGAGACCGTTATGTTTCGCGATTTTGTAGAACGTGATCTCACCCTTCCTGTGTTAGAATTTTTCTATAGACTGCTTCAGTTCTGTGGAATTCAATTACACCATCTCACTCCCCAATCCATCTTGCATCTTTCAATTTTCACTCATTTCTGTGAGGCATTACTTGGAATTCTCCCCCATTTCCATGTTTTCAACATTTCTTCTTCCTTGTTCCTGTTCCAAATGCCACCAATCCTGCCGTCATCGGGGGATGTGACTTGGTACTCCGCCCTGAGAACCGAGGTGAGTACTTGGCTTATGATCCGGTGAGTAAAGGAGCTGAATGGAAGAAGTTCTGGTTCCATGTTGGGTACTTTGAATCCCCACTTCCAGGAATGACTGATGGTGCCCCCCAAGTCCAGGAGAGCTGGTGGAGTAGAGGACCTGGTGGCAAGCAAGTTGAAGCCATTCTTCGTGCGATTGCCGTTGTTAAGAAAAAGGGAGTCACTGGAGATCATGTGGTCTTCTCGTTTATCGGTCGCCGGACGCAACCTCTTCAGCAGTGACAACATCCTTCCTTTAGATATGAAGGCACGAAGGATCCCACTAAGATGTCACCAGAGCCAATGGCTCAGTCTGAAGTAATCAAGAGATGCTGTAAAGTACTCGATAACTTCGACAAGTCTTTGGCACTTCCAACACTCTTCTCGGCACAGAATCCTCCCGAGAATACCTGGGTACGTGAGTTGGAGACCATGTCGAGTACTTGTAGTTAACCATTCATGATCTTCTGACTAATTCTTGGCCTTTTTTCTGTAGAAAAATTATAAATCCTGGTATTGCATGCCGCTGACTTCTGTAGATGCTGATTCTGATGACAGCAAGAAACGAAAAGCGACTCCCGGATCAATATTACAAAGAAAAGTTCCTCATCTCGATGCCGGCCAGTGAGTATATAATATTTTGTTGGTTTTATCCTTGTTGCCTCAGCTGTCTTATACAAAATCTTGCTTGGCTAGGGTCCAACATCTTCCGGCACATGAGAAAATTCAGGTCCAAGACTTCTGCAACTGGGTGTCGAGTAGTTCAAAGGGAACTAGTCGATCAACCCCCGAGTCTCCTGTAATTGGGTTGATTGAAACCCCAGCTGCCAGTTTGCCCAGTACAGACACAGCTGAAAAACCAAGGGAACCAACCCTTGAAGCACCTGAACATACTCTAGCTACTGCTGAAGGAGCCTCCAATGCTGGTGGGTCTGGAAGTAATAGGGCTGAAGGGTTGAAAGGTCCTTCCGTTCGACTGGTACCTTTCCAGTCTATGCCTCAGTCAACCTAGGAAGAATTGGGAAAGGAACTATTTGATGATCCTTTGTTGACTGTAGACAACATGAAGAAGCTCGCAGATTGTATGCAATGGAGCTTTAAATTTACCAAGGTGAGTCTTCTGCCGCTACTTGTCTTTATCGAGTAGTTTATTGATGGCTAACCAGACTTGCTTTGGATGTAACAGGATGTGGTCAATCGATCTTTCTTGAAGTCTCATGCTTTATACAAGACTGCAGACAATCGGAAGATCTTGGAGGAACAGAAAGCCATAATTGCCAAATGACTGGATGAGGCCCTTGCTGCTCGGAACAAGCTTTATGAAGCAAGTCAGCAGCATCATCTGGAGGTTTGTGGAATAAAGCGCCAGATTAAGGATCTTGAAGAAGAAAGATCAAAGCTTCAAGAGGAAAACTCCAGGCTGCAAAAGCAATTGCAGACTGCCCAAGCCTGTAAGCACTCGATCTTTTGTCTTGTTTTCTGCCTCACCAACAATTATTGAAATATCTTTCTTTCAGGTTCTCCAGAAGACCATACTCGACTAGTTGCAGCAGCTCAAGCTCTTGTGGATGTGGTTGATTCTGAAGAAGAGTCGTCGAGTAGAAAGTCTTTGGTGGAGCGTTTGGAAGAAGCTCCCCAGAAAATATTTGATGTTATGTCGGCTACTTCTAATAATTATCTAACTCACATGATAGGAGTTGTCAAGTCATACTTGCCTCAATTTAATTTAGCTCCAATAGCTAAAGGAATAACTCCCAGTTGCTCTGATGAGAAATTCCGAGAGTATTGTAAGGAATCAGAAGTGATTGCGGAGGAAATCCTGAAGAACATGGCAGAGTAGACTGCTTGTAACAACTCTTGTAATCTTCATTGGGTTCTTGTCGTTGTCCATAATAAGTATCATGTTGGAGCGTCTTCAGAAGCATGAACTGATATCGTAGGATAAATATGAACTTAATCGAGTAGAATACTTGAGTGGAGTGATCCTTAAAGTTAATCAAGTAGGATAGGTTCCGTCAGACTATCCGATTTGAGAAACTTGTGAAGGTATCCATAAACTACTCGAGCAAGCGAGTAGTGTGTCCTTATCAAGGACTGGAGTAATCCATAAGGCAAAACTGCTAGGTACGAACCCCGTCGGATTGCCCAAGACGTAAATGTTATAGGGATATCCAAGGCTTACTCGAGCAAGGCGAGTAAGGTGTCCTTTAGCCAAGGACTGGAGTAATCCTTAAGGCAAAACTGTTAGGTACAAACCTTGTCGGGTTGTCCAAGATGTAAATGCCAAAAAGATATTCGAAACTTACTTGAGCGAGGCGAGTAAGGTGTCTAACTTGTAGACTAGAGTAACTACTAGGATTGACCTATTAGGACGAACCCCGTCGGGTTGCCCAAGATGGACAAAATGTAGTAGTATCCACAACGTACTTGAGCGAGCGAGTAGTTTTGCCTTTTCAACAAGGCTGGAGTTCCTCATAGTGACCTGTTAGGATGAACTCCGTCGAGTTACCCAAGATGGACAACTGGTAAAGGTATCCAGGACGTACTCGAGCGAGCGAGTAGTTTTGCCTTTACAACAAGGCTGGAGTCCCTCTTAGTTGACCTGTTAGGATGTACTCTGTCGAGTTACCCAAGATGGACAACTAGTAAAGGTATCCATTCACCTTCTTGAGCTAGGAGAGTAGGTTGTGCCCTTATATTAAGGGAAAGGATGCGGCTTGTATAGTTGTTCTGATGGAGAGCTGTGTAAGCTTATCCTGAACTGGTGATGCTGCCAGATTGTATTTAATGTAGTCGATATGCCAACAATTGTCCTCACTTTATTAAAGAAATCCGCTAACACCATTAAACTGTTTGGATCAAGGATAAAACTTGCGCAAGTGCTCAATGTTCCAGGAGTTCGGTACCTCATTGCCGTCTGCATCAGTGATTCTGTATGATCCTGGTCTTGTAACCTTAGTTACGATGAATGGGCCCTCCCATCTGGAATTTAACTTGTGCAGTCCTGTCTCATCATGAATTCTGCGTAGTACTAGATCTCCAATGTTGAAAGATCTTTGCTGGACATTGCAATCATGATAGCGTCTGACTCCTTGAAGATATCTAGCAGATTGAGTTAAGGCATTGATTCTGGCCTCTTTGACTGAGTCTTACTCAAGTTGTCGAGCTTCATCTGCTTCTATTTCTTGATAGGCTTCTACTCTTGGAGATTTCCATATGATATCTACAGGTAGTATAGCCTATGATCCATAGGTGAGGAAGAAGGGAGACTGTCCGGTTGCTTTGCTAGGCTGCGTTCGTAGCCCCCAGACCACATAGAGTAATTCTTGAATCCACTTGCCACCTTTCTTGGTGTTAGCGTCGTAGAGTCTTTTCTTCAAGCCGTCGAGTACAAGGCCATTGATACACTCTATTTGACCATTTGCTCGAGGGTGAGCCACTGAGGCATAATTGACCTCGATGCAAGAGTTGTCGCAGAAATCCCAAAATGACTGAGACGTAAAGTTAGAGCCAAGATCTGTGATGCTGGTATGAGGAAAACCAAACCGGTGGATGATGTCAGATATGAAATCCACTGCTCGATCTGTTGAGATCTTGACAATAGGCTTGTACTCGATCCACTTGGTGAATTTGTCGACTGCTATCAGCACATGATTGAATCATCCTGGAGCTACGGTTAATGGTCCGATCATGTCCCAACTCCAACAGGTGAACAACCATGTTGGAGGGATTGTTATCAGGTTGTGTGCTGGAACGTGAGTCCTTTTCCCCAATAATTGACAGCCTGGGCATCGTCTGACAAGATCTTCTGCATCTGAAATGGCTGTTGGCCAGAAGAATCCTGACATGTAAGCCTTGCCGACTAGTGTCCTTGACGCAAACTCCTTCATGTATCTCCCTGAGGATGTCTTTGCCTTCTTCAAGGGTAACACATTTCATGAGGATGCCGAAAGCAGAGTGCTTGTATAGGTTGTCGCCGACGAGAACGAAACCCTTGCTATGCCTGATGATGCGGGCAGCTTCAGCGCTTTTGTGATCGACATGTGGTGGAAGCTTGAATTCCTTGATGAAGTTGATAAACTGAGTCTGCCAGTCTGCTTCAATCATCAGCACTTCTCTGACTGTGGCCGGGGCCTTCGTGTCAGTAGCTTGTTGGCTTTGTTCCTTGACTAATGGGTGGTGAAGTTCATGGACGAAAACTCTTGGTGGAACAGCTGCTCGAGTGGACCCAAGTTTGGAGAGGACATCGGCTCCCACATTGTTGTTGCGATCGACGTGGTGGATCTTCAATCTTGAGAACTTGTTTTTGAGCTTTCTGATTTCTGCAACGTATGCGTCCATTGTATCCTTGTTGATGTCTCATTCTTTATTGACTTGTTGAACGACGAGTAGTGAATCGCCATAAACAAGTTGTCGCTTGATGCCGAGAGATACTGCTAGTCGGAGGCCGTGTAGCAATGCCTCGTATTCAGCTTCATTGTTGGAGACCTTGAACAGAATTTAGAACACATACTTCAATTGTTCTCCCTTGGGGGAGATGAACAAAACTCCTGCACCGCCTCCGTCGATCTTAAGTGAGCCGTCGAAGTACATCACCCAATGCTCTGGAACGTTCTGGAGTGCTGGAATTTGATTTTCCCGCCACTCAGCCAAGAAGTCGACTAGTGCCTGTGACTTGATTACTGTTCTTGGCTTGAAGTTGATTTCCAAGGCTCCCAGTTCAACTGCCCACTTTGAGATTCGTCCAGTGGCATCCCGATTGTGGAGTATATCCCCCAATGGGAAGTCAGTTATGACTGAGATCTTATATTCGTCGAAGTAATGCCGGAGCTTCCTGGAGGTGATTAGAATTCCATACATAAGTTTTTGAATTGATGTGTATCTAACCTTTGATTCAGAGAGTACTTCGCTGATGAAATAGACTGGTCTCTGAACACCGTAAGCGTGGCCTTCCTCCGGTCGTTCGACTACTATCGCCGTACTGACTACGTGGGTAGTCGCAGCGATGTAGAGGAGTAATTCCTCACCAGGTAGTGGAGCTGTTAGAATCAGCGGTGACTGGAGATGATGTTTGAGACTCTCGAGTGCTTCCACGGCTTCTGTAGTCCACTCGAATTTGTCTTGTCACTTTAGGAGTTTGAAGAAGGGTAATCCCCGTTTGCCAAGCTTGGACAAGAATTGATTCAAGGCTGTCATGCAGCCTGTAAGCTTCTGGACGTCCTTGATGGTGGCTGGAGCGTCCATGGCCATGATGGCATTGATCTTCTCGGGATTAGCCTCAATTCCTCGGTTACTGATGATGAATCCGAGTAATTTTCTAGAGGGTACACCGAAGACGCACTTGGTTGGGTTGAGCTTCCAGCGGAATTTTCGGAGGCTGTTGAAGGTCTATTCCAGGTCAGTAATGAATTGATCTTGGGTCTTCGTTTTGACAACGACGTCATCAACATAGGCTTCAACATTGCGATGTAGCTGATCGGAGAAGCACAGCTGTATTGCACGCTGGTAGGTGGCGCCAGCGTTCTTCAACCCAAAGGACATGATCTTGTAGGCGTATGCCCCGTAAGGGGTGATGAAGGCCGTCTTGATTTGTTCTTCTTCTTTTAGGGCGATCTGATGATACCCTGAGTAGCAGTCGAGGAAAGATAACAGGACGCATCCTGCTGTTGAGTCGATTACTTGATCAATGCGTGGTAGCCCGAAAGGATCCTTTGGGCAGTGCTTGTTTAGATCAGTGTAGTCGATGCACATCCTCCACTCATTGTTGTTTTTCTTCTGGACGAGTACAGGGTTGGCCAACCAATCAGGATGGTAGACTTCCTTGATGAACCCTGCTGCGAGTAGTTTTGCCAGCTCTTTCTTGATAGCTTCACGCTTGTCCGGTGAGAACCGCCGCAACCGTTGCTTCTTTGGTATGGCTTTAGAGTCGACTTTTAAGGCATGCTCGATCAACTCCTTGGGCACCCCTGGCATATCCGCTGGTTTCCACACGAATACGTATCGGTTGGCCCTAAGGAAGTTGACGAGCTCAAGTTCTTATTTGTCACCCAGTCCTGCTCCGATGATGGCTGTTTTGGGGTCGTCTCCCTCTTGCAACTGGATAGTCTTGGTGCCTACGTCACCGGTTGGTTTAACTGATGGATGACTTGGCTTCTTGGAAGGTATCGAGTCCTTGAGTGAGAGTTCCTTGGCAGCGGCAAGTATTTCACCGACAGAGCTAGGAACCCGGATAGTGGAGGCATGATCTATTGCTTCCTTGTTGCACTCAAAATACTTGAGGAGGTCTCCACGTAATGAAAGGACTCCTGTGTTGCCTGGCATCTTGAGGAGCAGGTAAACATAGTGCAGTATTGCCATGAACTTGGCTAGTGCAGGTCTTCCCAAGATAGCGTGATAGGAAGATTCGAAGTCGGCTACTTCGAACTTGATGTACTATGTCCGGAAGTTCTGTTCTGTACCAAATGTGACTGGGAGAGTAACTGAGCCGATTGGTGTAGAAGAGTTCCCGAGGACGATGCTATAGAATGGAGCCTTGCTTGGGGTGAGCAGACTCATATAGTTGAGGCCCATCTTTACCAATGTGCTTGCAAAGATCAGGTTGAGCCCACTTCCGCCGTCGATGAGTACTCGAGTAAGCTTGGAGCCTTGAACGACTAGATCGAGTACTAGCGGGAATTTTCCAGGTTCAGAGAAGCTGGTCCACTGGTCCTCCCTGGAGAAGGTAATGGGACCTCGCTATATTTGAGTGGCCTCTGAATTGCTGGCTCGACTGAGAGGATCTCTCTGAGTAGGAGCTTCTGGGCTCGCTTGGAGAAGCTAGGATCTCCTCCAAATATGACGTTGATGATGTTTTGATGCTGTTGGAAACCGTCACGGTCTTTCTTGTCGTCTTCATCATCTTTATCTTGTTCTTTCTTTGGAGCAGCTACAGGTGCCGTGCCGACTGGAAGGATTTGCGCAAGATCGTACACTCCCACATCGAGTGGTTGCTCTTCGGATGGATTGGGCATCTTTTGGTGTGGAGAATCTTGTCGAACTGATCCTGCGGTTTGTCGCCCTTCTTACCACGCGGGGTGCGATCCATAGTTGAAGCGCTTCCCATTGTTGTCGTTGTTGCGGCGGGGGAAGCGACTGTGTTCTTGCTCCTCTTCATCTGCCCAGCGCTGCATCATGTCACGTAGATCTACCACCGTCTTTGGCCGATTACGCCCAAAGTCGCGGTATAGTGACTGGACGGTGATGCCGCTCTGGAAGTAGTCGATGACGTCGTCATCGGCGACGTTAGGGATGGTGGCTCTTGTGTCGAAGAAGCGCTTGACGTAGGATCTGATCGACTCGCCTTGCTCCTGCTTGCACATGGATAGGGCGTGTCGAGTAGCTACTCGGTGTAGCGACCCTTGGAAGTTGTCGATGAAGACCTTCTTGAGGTCATCCCACTAGTGTATAGACTCGCGCGCCAGGCTTTCGAGCCACGTGAGGGGTGCGGGCTCCAGGGCTGTAACAGCCCATGAGCCAGATGGGCCGGGCCGAATCACGGGTACTGTAGCTCGCTACTGTCGCAGCCGTGTCACTGTTCATCCGCGGGAATTGTCCCATACTGAGAGTTGAAGGGAAGCCAGAACAATTTAAATACCAGGCCTAGGGAGGCTAAATAACTTCGGTTGCAACCTTTTGCGCGAAGCGAGGACGAAAACACAAGAGAATTAATTAGCAGGTTTGTTTTACTCAACGTGCAGAGTAGATCTTAACCGTTCTCCCGGGCCGGGTCGTTATAGTGGTATCAGAGCCGACTCTCGCGATTTCACGCCACATACGGGCAGAAGTGCGCGGGCATGACCACGGGTGCGTGGGGCGCAGATGCCAAGGCATATGGACGGGCGCGTGCGAGGCAAGGACGTCGCACAGGGACCATTGGCACTAGACGCACGGACGTGGCACATGGGACCGTTAGCACTAGACGTATGGGACGTGGCCAAGAGAGGAGATCCTGGTATTTAGGTTGCTCTGGTACTCGACGGGGACGTCGAGTCCTAAGGGGGGATGATTGTAACAGCCCATGAGCCAGACGGGCCGGGCCAAATCCCAGGGTACTGTGGCTCGCTACTGTAGCAGCCATGGCACTGTTCATCCGCGGGAATTGTCCCATACTGAGAGTTGAAGGGAAGCCAGACCAATTTAAATACCAGGCCCATGGAGGCTAAATAACTTCGGTTGCAACCTTTTGTGCGAAGCGAGGACGAAAGCGCAATAGAATTATTTGGCAGGTGTGTTTTACTCAACGTGCAGAGTAGATCTTAACCGTTCTCCCGGGCCGGGTCGTTACAAGGGCCATCGGGAAGTAGAGGACCTTGGTGTTGGTGTCTCCCCCTGCAACACTAACAGTGGTCGAGTATAAACGTAACCATTGAGCAGGGTCTTGCTTACCGTCGTACTTCTGGACGTTTGTTGGCTTGAAATTCTTTGGGTACTCAATGTTGTCGAAGACTCTGCTGAGGGCGGTGAAGCGATCGGAGTTGTCCGCAAGCTGTGCTCTGCGTCTTGCATTGATGATATCCCGTGCGTCCATGATAGAATCGGCCACCTCTTCCCAGATGTGCCCAGGGTTGTTGTTGCGGTGCGGCTGAGGCCCAAGGGCTTGGACTACTGGTGGTTGGCCACCCCTGGGGCGATGGCTGCTCGCAACTTCTTGATCTTCTTGGTTTCTTTGGTTCTGCTGCTCCTGCTGCTTTTGACGCTGGTGTCCTCCGGGGGTGCGACTTGCTTGAGGTATTGCTGTTGCAATAGCCCTTGATCGCGTACCGTGAAGCGAGGATAGGGGGTTCTGTCTCTCGAGTTGTTCAACAGCGTTTTTAGTGAGATTTTTGACTCGTTCCAACTCGGGATTCTGGGGAATCATCATAAGTTGCAGGGTTGCTTCGGTCATCGCTGCGATTGGTGTTCTGAAGATAGGATCCGCAGCATTGTTGAAGTCGTTGTTGAGGTTGCGCGGAGAAAGACGAGCACGTTGGGTTGCCTGAACTCTGCACTCCTCTTTACGTCGATTTCTTGCCCTGCGAGCTGTGAGGGTAGCTTCATCTTCATCTGGCGGAGCATCTTGGGTCAGATTATCTGCTGAAATTTGATCCACGGCTTCGTTTGGATCATGGTGGCTTGGAGCTTCCCCGTGCTGGATGATTACCGAAACCAAACGTTCGCAAGAGAAGCTTTCTAGGTCTGATCTGTAATCAGCTAGGACAGTTCCACCGGAGCCAGTTTCCCTCTCGGTTACGAGGGGAGCGTCGTGTTGGAACAGGAGATCGTCAATGCTGGCGACTTCTCGCAGGTTGTCGAGTAGTTCTGCGAGAGTGTGGCCTCGTCAAGATTTGAGTTGCATCTTGGCCAGTGCATTGGTGATGAAATTCAGGTTGTCTAGAGGCGACTCGACTGGATCTGGGTAAACGTCAAAAACGGGTGCCTCCCGGCTAGCGGTGGCTGATTGGTTTTCGATGTGAAGTGGGCGATCCAAGCTACTTTCATAGATGGAATTAATCATCTATTTGTAAGCAGATAATGAATTGCGTAGACCAAAGATAGGTTGCGCAAGAAGAGTCCCAATCCGAGCAGATTTCGGTTTGAGATCAATCTGAGTCCGAGTAGAACTCGAGTTGTCTTCGAGTTTCGGCTCGATCTCCTTGGCGAGGTCGGGAAGCAACGTAACACCGCGATCATGAGATCTGGCGTACTTGTTGGAATCTTCCGACGTAGGATTCTTCAGCGTGGGAGAGTTGGTTAAGTGACTATCGAAGCTGCCTGAACCATTGGCGACGCAGACCCACGAACCGAAGATGAAGGTGGCGCCTCTGGGAGGCGTCGTGGTGCTGAAAGCGAAAGTGGCCATCGAACTCGCCGAGTCCCCTACCTGGTGCGCCAGCTGTCGGTGTTTACCGCCAAGCCTGCTCAGGGATACCCTTAGCAGTAGGGTTTGTAGGTAGGGATTGACGGCTCTGGAACTCGATGGTGCAAGGAACACAAAGATTTAGACAGGTTCGGGCCACGAGTTGCGTAATACCCTACGTCCTGTGTAGTGGTTTGTATTGCCTTTGGTGTAGATGTGTTTCGAGGGGGTCCCTGTCCTCCCTTATATATCCGGGGGAATAGGGTTACATGAAAAGTCCTAGCCGAGTACAGTTGGAGTCCTACTATATCACGATCGTGTAGTTTCCTTTGTACAGCAGCTAGTTCTACGCCGATTCGGGTAGTTTACAAGAGAGGTAAGGTACATCCATGAGCTATCCCTTACTCTAGAACATTCTACGCCTATGAGCAGTCCCGCTGCCCCGGGTCTGACACCACCCAGCGAGTAGGCTTGCTCAGGCACGTGTGGCCAGGCCGGCGCTAGGCTAGGAGCAACACAAAGTCCAATTGGGATAGCAGGTACGGATTGGCATTGGAAAACTGAATTATGTCCGGTCCTTCAGGGGGAAACTGAATTATGTAGGGGCCTATGTCCCGAATTTTTAAAGATGAGTCGCCTATCCAGTCCTTCAGGGGAAAACTGAATTATGTAGGGGCCTGTGAGGCTGTGATCACATGGAGAAGACAACAAGGCAGCGCTATAAGAGGCACCGGGGGGCACGCAATTGCTCTGTTTCAAGTAGTGTCATACCTAGGCTTGGCATGGGTGGTGTCGGAAGTTCAGCCACCTCTTTAGCTTTTCGAAGTGGCAGCAAAATTGGCCAATAGCAATCATTTGGCTTAATTAGTTTGAATCAGACTCGTTTCATTGGTGCGGGAAACAACCTTCCAGCTTGTGCGTCAGGATCAGGATTAATAACGCATTCCTTCTCAAACTGGCCTATCATATCTCTTGCACACGTACTAGCATGCCTTCTCATTTAGCCATGAATTTGTAACCACTGATAAAACTCCAACTGTGGAACCGGAACGGGCGACCAGAGGGGGTGAATGAGAGCCGATAAAAATTCTTCCCGAAAAAGCTGACTCCAATTCATTGCCTCAAAAACACCTCTCTTCTAATCGCCAAGATGACACAAGTCAACGGGTGACTAGCATGCCTTCTCATTCAGCCATGAATTTGTAACCACTGATAAAACTCCAACACTTAAATGAACATATATATATATACTCTTTTTATTGGTTTATCCGTTGTGGACCTCTATGTAGTCATACTATTTATACATAAGAGCATCTCCAAGATACTCAATTTTTTACTCTTTATTTGACTCTCTATTTCGCTCTCCATAAAGATTCCACTCCATATTGAACATCCCACCCAAATAGACTCTCCATTTCCCACGCTACAAATCCCAACAACTATATTCAACTCTCCCTCTGCGCGTGGGACCCATATTTGGCCAATCAATTTGGTTAGCTGTACTGGCTAGCCAATTTTGGCTAGTGAGTGGACAATTTGGAGAGTTGGATAGCTTCATGAGTTGGATAGCTAGTCTGTTGGAGAGCTATTTTGATGTTGAGTAGCCAAAATTTGGCTAGTTGAGCTATTTAGCTAGTCTCTTGGAGATGTTGATTCTAATTGCCTATAGTTGACAAGTTCGAGAAATGTTTTTTTTCGCAAGTCTATGCAAAAGTAGCCATTTCACCCCGAGATCATTTGGGTTTAGGCATAATTTTCCATACAAGGTACCTATGAGCTTTTAGACACAAACACTCACATATTATACACTCATTGACTCCCTATATATAAATGCATCATGCATGCATGAATACTTATCCTTATGAACCAACAGGTTTTAAGACTGCACCACTATTATAGAAAGTACTTTCATCACCGGTATGAAAATGTTTCACCACCGGCCTTAAAGTGGTTGGAAGCATAGCCGGCGGTGAAAATAATTTTCACTGCTGGCCCGTGGCTAGGTCCGATGGTGAAAATGGAATCTATTATCACTGCCGGTCCCAGCCGCGGGCTGGCCCTAGAGTGATTGGACGCAGTGGGTATAATCTGTCTGCATTGCCGTTGGTTCTTTATGCATCTCCAATATTGTGTGTTGTTTCACATGCATGGACTGCTGGCAACGACAAAACATGGTTCAACTCTTTTTTTAGATAAAGGAATTGTCAAATCCCGGCCTCTGTATCAGTGAAGATTTATCCGGCCAATTATTACAAACATTTATCGCAATAGAGTAGAGAAAGCATTACAAGCTAAACCTATTGCTAAACATCCACCCATTTGTTGCAAAAAAGTCCATCACCACCGTCTTTAGCATGCAGCAAGCAGCGGCAATGGCCTCCTTGTCCTCCTCCTTGTGAAGAATCGCCCAAGCTCTTGTAAGATAAGTGGCCCTGAAAAGGATGTGCAAGGATGTTTGGTTTTCAGTTTTTTGGAAGATGCCAAATCGCCCAACACAATGCTGCAATCCCTATGTAAACCAAGCTTTTATGTAATTTTGTTAGCCCGTGCAGCCAAGATCCAAATATATGATTCACATTGTTAGGCCGACGCAACCCTAAAGTAGTGTGAATTATCCTCCAAAGTATACTAGCTGAGGAACAATTAAAAAAGAGGTGTGCTATATTCTCCTTATCTGAACAATAACAACATAGCATACTACCCTTCCAGTTTCTCCTAGCTAGGTTATCTTTAGTTAAGATCACACCATGGTGGAGAAGCCAAATGAATACTTTTATTTTGAGCAGGACCTTTAGTTTCCACAGAGGTTAGTTAATTGGCAGAACCTTTTCATCCATTAGAGCGGCATACATGGACTTTACAGAGAACTGTCCATTACTTTGGAGGGTCCAGATACAAACATCAGGGCCATCCTGTAACTGTATGTTGACTATTCTAGTCAGTAAATCCAGCCAAGCCCTTCTATTATTATTTATCAGATTCCTTCTAAAAGAAATGTTTGCCAAATCCTCCCCTAATACCTTGTGCACTGTATCATGCTTCCGATGTGCCAGGTGATATAGATTGGGATATTGATCCTTAAGGGTTGTGTTGCCCAGCCAAGTGTCCTCCCAGAAACGTACATGTTTCCCATTTAGGACCTTGAATTGTGTCCATTGCAGAAAGTGTTGTTTTACCTTCATCAGGCCTGACTAGAAGTGTGAGTCTCCTGGCTTTTTCTCAACCTGAGAGAGAGTTTTGGACCTCAGGTATTTATTTTTGAGCAATTGCTGCCAAACACCATTCTCATTACCCAGCTTGAAAAGCCATTTGCTAAGGAGGCATTTGTTTTGTGTTTCTAGATCTATGATGCCCAGACCGCCTTGATCTTTGGGCCTACACACAACATTCCATTTTGTTAATCATATTTTTTCTTATGTCCATCCCCTTGCCAAAAGAATCGTGATCTATAAAAGTCTAGCTTCTTGACCACTTCTTTTGGGATTTCAAAGAAAGAAATCATATAAACTGATAGATTGCTAAGCACCGAGTTAATGAGAGTGAGCCTTCCTCCATATGAGAGAAGTTTGCTTTTCCATGAACTCAGTCTCCTTTCAAATCTATCTTCAATGACTTTCCAATCAGAGTTCCTAAGCCGCCTATGGTGTAATGGTATACCAAGGTAAGTGAAGAGAATTTCACCCATCTAGCAACCAAAGATATTAACATATTCTTGTTGGCCAGCCGTAGCCTCCCCGAAACAAAAGAGTTCACTTTTGTGATAATTGATCTTGAGTCCCGACAGTTGCTCGAAAGTGGTTAGAATGAGCTTCATATTTTTAGCCTCCTCAAAATTGTGTTCCAAAAAGATTACCGTGTCATCTGCGTATTGCAGAATTGAAATGCCGTCGTCAATGAGATGAGGGATAAGACTAGACACTTGTCCAGCTTTGTTTCGCCCGTGCTATCATAATTGCCAATATATCTGCAACAAGATTGAATAGCAAGGCGACAGTGGATCTCCTTGTCTTAAACCCTTCTTTGTTTGGAAAATTTTTCCAACATCATCATTGACTTTGATTCCTACACTACCTCTAGATACAAAGGTCTCAATCCACTTACACCATTTGTCAGGAAAACCTTTCATTCGTAGAGTTTGTTGTAGAAATTTACAGTTCACTTTATCATAGGCCTTCTTGAAGTCAATTTTTAGAATGACTCCATTGGCCTTATTTCTTTGGAGTTCATGGAGTGTTTCATGTAGAATCACCACCCTCTCCAAAATGTGCTATTTAGGCATGAAAGCAGATTGTGTAGGCCTGATTATATTATCCGCTATTCGAGTCAATCTGTTACAAGCCACCTTAGTGAAAATTTTGAAACTAACATTAAGGAGACAAATTGGCCTATATTGCTGAATTTGTGTTGCCTCTGTCTTTTTTGGAAGTAACGTGATGATGCCAAAATTCAGGCTGTGCAAAGGTAGTTTTTTATTATGGAAATCCACAAACATTGCTAGCAAATCATCTTTGATGGTTTCCCAAAAAACTTGATAGAATTCAGCTGGGAACCCATCCGGACTAAGCGCTTTGTTGTGTTCCATCTAAAAGACAGCCTCGCGAACTTCCTCAAAAGAGAAGGATGCAATTAGACCATATTTTTCAGCCACCGATACTTGAGGAATGCCATCCCTTCTATTTTCGTCCAAGTTTAGAAGACTTGCATCAGAAGGGCCAAACAAACCATGATAGTATTCAGTGATATATTTTTTCAGTTCATCGTCCCCTTTTATAATTTTTTCTCCATCTTCCAACTAAAAAATTCTGGTTTTCCGGTGTTTCCCATTTGCAATGAGATGGAAGTATTTAGTGTTCATGTCTCCCTGGAGGATTTTAGTGGTTTTCCCTCGCTGGTACCACTTAATCTCTTCCTCTCTTAGGAGCTGGACTAGCCTTGTTTTCAAAGTTTGTTTGAGGTCTATTTCCCATCCTTCGAGCCTTTCATTTTCAGATTTTTTTGTCTAGCTGTTTCAGCATTGAGATTAGCTCTTTTTTCTCTTTCTTATAATGACCGCTCTTATTTTTTGCCCAACCCCGAAGGAATTGGCGTAAACGTCTTATTTTATTTTGCCATCGCTCGAGCGAGGTATTTCCTCTGCATTCCTGCTGCCACGTTTGTATCACAACATCACAAAAGTCATCCCTCGTCAACCATCCCAATTCAAATTTGAACATGGGTTGCGTTGAACCCAAAGATGAGCCAAACATCCCAATTCAAATTTGAACATGGGCTGCGTTGAACCCAAAAATGAGCCAAACGTAAGTAGCAGTGGTGTGTGGTCAGAAGGAATATCTCTCGTAAGAGCTTGTACCATGGCCTGTGGAAATTTTAGTTCCCATTCCGTGGACACTAGTACTCTATCCAGCCTTTCAAAAGTAGGTTCTGGGAGAGAGTTAGCCCACGTGAATTTGTGGCCCGAAAGCTCAATCTCTTTAAGATCTAGGCTGTTGATTACCGTGTTGAACAGGAATGGCCACCTGTCATTGTAACGGTCATTATTTTTATCTTGGGGTCCTCTTATTATATTGAAGTCCCCTCCTATGGCAACCGGAAGAGATTCACTTTGGCAGCATTGTACCAGCTCGGACAAGAAACTTTGCTTGTGCTCTGGTTGTGCCGCACCATATACTGCAATTAAGTTCCATTGGAACCCATCGGCTTTGTTTCTCATCCGAAATTTAATATGGTAATCCCCTTGGGAAATGTAGCCAATGTCAAAAACACTTGGATTTATTCCCAAAAGGATACCACCAGACTGACCTTTGGGCTCAATCTAGCTCCACAAGAATTGTTTCCCCCCACAAATATTATTTAGCTCCGCGTCCGTAAAATTTTTCCGGCACGTTTCAAGTAGAGCGATAAAATCCAGGTTTTGTTCCTTTGTTAATCTGACAAGAATCTGAATTTAGCCAAGTCCCGAAGACATCTGCTATCCCAAAAGATTCCTTTCATTTTCCACCTTTAGATTTTATTTTTGTGACCCGAGCCCCTTTCTTTATTTTTGGGACTATTGTTTTTGGTTTATTGGACACTGCTGATTTTTTTCTTGATTCCAGAAAACAAATATCATCTATGTGACTATTGTTTCCAGTCAAGCAATCATCCAGCGCCTCACTATTGATTTGTTTTAGCAATAGCTGATCAAAACCATCGTCAGCCTGCATGTCAATTTCATCAAGCTCCTTCAGGAGATCTCTTTTAACATTTGTTTTAATTGGAGATAAGCTGGCTAACCTACCATGTTCCAAAGATCTGAAGTGCTTAATAGCTTTATGTACCGAACGATCAGAGCTACCCAAAGATACACCAAGATTGGAAATATTTGTAACAAGTTGTGCATCAGGCAACAACAGAATGGAAGAGGAGGAATTAACTCAAGTCTATATGTACAAAGTATATATGTACATATATGTACTATACTCACAAAGTATATATGTACTATACTCAAGTCTCAAAACAGGAACCAATGTTAATTTGCGAAACAACAAAATGGTGGCAAAGACGTGCTGTCCAGTCCCATGTGCTTGAGTTATGTGCATTTGCACTCACTGCATTATTGTACGGCCAATGAACTTGAGATTAATAAAGGGCAATGCAAGAGAGCGACCCTTCATCCCAGCACTGTGGTAAACATTGTAACTTTTTGTGGTTGGCAGAGTTTGTGTGTGTAGCTATGAGATAATACTCGTCTGTGGCATGGGAGGCACTGGGATTTTTTGTTATAATTGTATTTTGCCATATCTATCCAAGAGGAGTCGGCGATGATGGTCGGTGATGGTGATTTTTTGTTATAATTGTATTCAGATACCAACGTATAGTCACCTAGAGGCTAGAGTACCTGGGATCCAGTTCAATGACAAAATTTCTGGGGGAAAACAGCAGAAGTGTGCTGATGAACTTTCATTATCCTTTAAAACTTCTCAAAATGAAAAGATTAGGCATAGAGGTTGGTCTAAAACACGGTGAATCATTTTTATTTCTTGTGCCTGGAATCAACAGCAAGAACTGAGAATCTTCTCAATTTTGCTCTAACGCAATTGTATGTACCACGATCCACATGTCACGGTCTTAACATGGCCCTAACTCTAACTTCAGATATACAATGCATTAATGCAAAGATGCACATTTCAATGTAGGAGAGCTCTTTTATAGTGCACAATACTACCAAGTGGTAGTATGTAGTATAGAAAAGATCCCACCATTCATTAAAAAGGGTAAGATTGTCATTAGTAACTTAATATAAATTGAGGATGCCGCCACCCCTCATGCATCTCCCGAGCTCGCCTCCTCCCTTCTTGGCCGCCGCCCGGCGCCCGTCCTTTGCATCTCGCAGGTGCTGTGTGCCTCCTCCCTTCCAGGACGTCGGCCCTCATCATGCGTTCTCCATTTGTGGCGCCCCTGACCGGTGGCGGCCTCCTTCTCGTGCCCGTCTGCGTTGGGCGTCCTCGCCAGCGCCGGCCTGAAGATCGGGTTCTCGCCCTTGGACATGCACATCCGGTGCCAACGCGGGTGTCGCCTTTCCTTGCTTTGTGCGTCACAAGATGCTGAATTTAGTTGTGATCAGTGTTTTTCCTTTTGATTTCACCCTAACAATAAATTAGATTGATATGCTTGGAATCTGAAGTTGTGATTCGGTACCCTTAATTTGTTTACTATGGTGCTGATTTAGGCGAGTACCTCTGTTTTGGTTCACTAAGGGCCCATTTGGATCCTTTGGGTACCCTGACATGGTGCTGATCTAGGCCAGTACCCTGCCTTGTTGATCATCACTCTAAGAACATTGTTTGATTTTTCTGCATTCCTGTTTCCTGTAGATATATACACATTGCTAATGTCGACTGTGAACATGTGCATTTCGGTGTTGTGTACTGAAATATTTCTGAAAGAGTGTTTATAATTGCTCATTGTATGAAGGGGTTTTGCACGACATTTGAGCTCTGATCATGAATCCCTTGCATCCCCATGTTCATTTGGTTCTAGACTGATGACTAGTTGACTACAAGTTTAGCATGGGGATGCTTGTGGTTACTTAACTACTGAAGTACTATTTTGCAGAGGTTTTGATACTCTAATCTCAATTGCAGGGTCTTCATTAACTGACTGGTGGCATGGCTACTCGTTTTTTTTTTCTGTTTGAAATGCCAGATTTATAATTCAGTGACTCATTTGCTTGTCAGAGATTTTTTTAATAATGTTTGCAGATATCTTTGAGAAGTTACTGAAATAGAGGCTGAATGTGAATCTACTGACTTAACTTACTTTGTAGAGGCGAAATGTGAATCTAGTGACTGAGCTTACATTTTCTATGTCTCTGTTGTAAATGTCATGCCGTGTGTGTATCATGTCAATGGATTTTTTTCCAGAATTTATGATTGATGACTCGATTGATTCTTGCCACCATATGTTCCTGTGTCTTGATTAAGTAGAAATGCAAATGGATGACTCTTCTCCAGGCATTAATTTGAGATTTGTTAGTATCCATGAAGATTACTGTGGGTCTATTTATACTTATAATTTTCGTACTTTCTGACACACCATAGCTTTATGTGAATGTCATGAAGTGCATTATGTCTGTATGACTGAAGTGTAGTTGACCATGCAAGGTGCAATTGGATAAATTAGTGCCTCTTCTGAGGCTCTATGCAAAAGGAACACTGAAGTCTGAAGATCATGCCCAAGCCCAGTTATTGTTGGATTATGCGTTACTGATATAACTGGACTTTGTTCTTTTCCTCAGTTCAGTCGTATCTCCTTCACTATGTACATGATGCAGATATAATTGAACTTTGTTCTATTCTCTCAGTGGTACTTATCACGATAACATTCTCTGCATTTTCATTTCTCGCTTGCCCTTTCTGAACTCGTGAGGATATGCCTTTTGTCATTTCCATTTTTGAACTGAACTGGAGAGGTCGACTTGCATTCTCTGTTCTGGAACGGCAGGAAAGTAGGGAAATGACTTCTTGGCCAATCTTGCCTATGTATCACTTGTTGTGCCAATGATTTATTCTGTCACCAGAGCCATTGCATATCGATCGATATTTCTTTGACTAAGCGTTCGAATGCCAGTTACATTTCTTAACATGTCTTTCATGCGGACGGTGTTGGGTAGTGTTGAGTTTATTGGGCCTAGAGCCCAGCCCATGTATGTAATGTGTATATGTAGCACTAGCAAGCAATGGAGAACTACTAGATTTTTCCAAACCTCCACATGGTGTCAGAGCTAGCGGTCCAGGAGGCGATGGTGGCGGCGACGAGTCGACGCACCTGAGGCGGACGGAGGGGTGCTCGGCAGGAGGCGCTTGGCAGGCGGCGGATCTGGCCGAGGTCCGCTCGGTGCAGCTCGGAAGACGGTGGATCTGGGCGCGGTAGTGGCGGCAGCGGCGGTCTTCATCGGCGCAGGCCACGGGAGGTGAAGGAGGGCCGTGGGCCGGCGAGGAGGAGGCCGCTGGGAGGACGCGGCGCACGGATCTGCCGCAGGAGACCGGCGGCGCAGCAGCAGGAGGACCGGCAGCGCAGCAGCAGGAGGCGGCGGCCGGCGGTGAAGGCAGCGCCCCAGAGATTGGACAGGCGAGCGGCAGGTCGGGCGAGGCCGCGAGGCAGGCATGCAGCGCAGCGCACCGCGCCCGCGCGAGCTCCAGTCCAGTTTGGACTCGCGGTCGTTGGTGGATCGACACGGCGGTGCCGTTGGTGGCGGGAAGCGAGGACGCTGAGGAGAGTGTGTTGGTGAGCGGGAGGAGCAGGCCGTGGCATTTGAGCTGGACGGCGAAGAAGAGCAGGAGGACGACGAGCGAGCAAGAGCTAGCATTGCTTGAGGAGGATCTGTAGAAGCAGAGGCTTGTGATTCAGAAGAAGAAAAGCAGAGAGAGGAGAGCAGTGGCTTGCTTGTTGCTTCTACGGCTGGAGAAAGGTTGCCTCGTTGGCGGCTTGCAGAGAAGACACAGCTCTGTAGGAGGAGTAGTGCAGTGCAGCAGTGGTGGTAGCTGGTAGAGCAGAGGCAGATTTGGGAGGCCTTCTTTCTGTTTGTGCTCTCTCCGTTGAACAATTCAGAGGTGCAGCTGGACTTTGCCCACTGCCATTGTAAGTCAAAATGAGTGAACAACAAGGCATTGAGCAAGTTCTTGGGAAGCTGGTGGAACTGCTTACAGCAAAGAAGGATGAGGCTCCATCTTCGAGTAAGGAAGCTGTCATTTGTGCAGAACAATCCCAGAAAATAGAATTGATGCCGAATGAGGTAAAATTGGAAGGGGTAAAAAATTACTTGTCATGGTCTAGGAGGGCACTGCGTCTGTTAAAGGCAAAGAAGCTTGAAGGCTTTGTCAATGGAGAGGCTATCGAGCCTAAGGATAAATTGAGTGCCGAGTGGAAGAATTGGGATGCTGCAAATTCTTTGGTGGCGGCATGGATGTTGAGCTCTATGAATCCAGCCATTGCTAACACTGTTGATACAATTATCAATGCGGCAGAAATGTGGGAAGCCGTAGAACAGATGTATTCAGGAGCTGGAAATGTCATGTTGATGGTGGAGACTGAAGATCGCCTCCATAATATCAAGCAGGGGGAGCGATCTGTGGCTGATTATGTTCAGGAGTTAAAGTGCTTGTGGGCTGATTTCGATCACTATGATCCAATTGAGCTGCCACACTTAGAATGTGTTGTCTGGGTAAAGAAGTGGATAGAAAAAAGGAGAGTAGTTCAGTTTCTAAGGGGTCTAAATCCAGAGTTTGAGGGAAGATGTGCTACCATGTTTCATCAATCCAATTTGCCTACCTTGCAGGAGGCCATAGCTGCTATTTCTCAAGAAGAGTCAAGACTCAAAGTGATGAGAGAAGATGCTTCAACTCCATCTCGTCCGGCTTTTGCAGCTATGAGAACTAGAGATACTAGAGAGTGTTACAACTGTGGTGATGTTGGGCACATTGCCCGGGGTTGTCCTAAACCCTTCAAGTTCAATCGTGGGAGAGGAAGAGGAGGAACAAGAGGTGTTCCTAGAGGTGGAGGTGGCAGAGGTCGTGGTGGCAGAAGTGGCTACAGGGCTAATGCAGTAGGTACAGAAGAAGAGATTTCCAGGACTGGCAAGGTTGAAAAATCAAAGAAGGTGAGTGAAAGTGAAGGAAAATCTAATGAGGAAGATTCAGAGATTCATTATGGTGATTTCGTCAACTTCGCATACATGGATGAAGGTAATTATGCTAATACATCTGTTTCATCACAAATATCACAATTAAATTGGATTCTAGATTCTGGAGCATCAAGGCATGTCACAGGTGCAACAAGTGAATTTGCATCATATACTCAGTATCCCCCCACACGTAGAGAGACTATACAAACTGCTGATGGTACACCTCAACCTATTAAAGGTGTTGGTATTGTACAGTGCACTCCAATTATTAAATTATCATCTGTCTTGCATGTGCCGGCTTTTCCGGTTAATCTTATTTCACTAAGTGCTTTAGTTGATCAATTGGATTGTCGAGTCATACTTGACCATGAAGGTTGTTTAATTCAGGAGAGGCGGACAGGGAAGTATCTTGGGACAGCCACCAGGCATAGTGGATTGTGGTATATGGATCGAAAAGGGACTAATGAGGCATTATGCTCGGTGTTGGCAGCTACCATGGGAGAAAAGGAAGCATCAGTAATGCTGTTACATTGTAGAATGGGACATCTTTCCTTTGATAAGATATGTAAAGCGTTTCCCAATATAATGTGTGGGATGGATAAGAGCAGATTATTTTGTGATGCCTGTGAGTTTGCTAAACACACAAGGACATCTTATGTGAGTAAGGGAATCAGAAGTTTGTCCCCTTTTGTGCTAGTTCATTCGGATGTTTGGACATGTCCTGTGGTCTCTATTAATGGGATGAAGTATTTTGTTACATTTATTGATTGCTTCACTCGCATGACTTGGGTATATCTTATGAAGCACAAATCTGAGGTGTTTAAATGTTTTCGAGATTTTTGTGCACTTGTCAAGAATCAGTTCAATACTCAAGTCAAAATGATAAGAACAGATAATGGGACGGAGTACGTGAATAAGGAGTTCAGTGATTTTCTATCAGAAAATGGTATATTGCACCAGACTTCATGTCCAGATACACCTCCACAAAATGGAGTTGCAGAAGGGAAGAATCGTCACATTTTGGAAGTTGCTCGCTCACTGATGTTCACTATGAATGTGCCAAAGTTCTTGTGGAGTGAAGCTGTCCTAACAGCCACATATCTTATTAACCGTACTCCATCGAAAATACTCTCAATGAAGACTCCATGTGAAATACTTTGGGGTGAAAACAAGTTTGTGGTTCCACCAAAAGTATTTGGATGCACATGCTTTGTTAGAGATCATAGACCACAAGTGGGGAAGTTGGATCCACGGACAATAAAATGTATTTTTGTGGGATATTCTACGGGACAGAAAGGATACAAGTGCTGGAGTCCTAGTGAGCGGCGCTTGTTTGTAAGTATGGATGTCACATTTCGGGAATTAGTGCATTTTTATGGTGAGAAGACAGATCTAAGCTTTATGTTTGAGTCCGACTCTACTAGCATAGATGAATCCAGTAGAGAGGGGGAGAATGGTGATGTAAATGATTCAAATGAGCAACCATTAAGAAAGATGGATGCGGTAATCAGTAGTTCTGTTCCCGAACTGAAAGAAGCAGAACCACAGGCTGATGATCCCAAACCGAAAGAAGCAGAACCACAGGCCGATAAAACATGGCAACATAAAAATATATCGAAGGTGTATACAAGGAAAAAGTTTGGATCTCAAGCACAAGCAAGAGAGGTAGTTCCAGTATCAACTACAGAACAATGTTCTGCATCCTCAGTCCCTCACGAAGAGCTGGAGATCATTGATGTCACATCAACCTCAGAAACAGAAATTGAAGCCTCCTCTCCAGCTGATCTTCCCATTGCACTACGAAAAGATGTACGAGCCAGGGCTGGAATCCCTCCACCGAGGTATGGATTTGAGCATGACATTAGTAACTATGTCTCTTATGCATCTTTGTCTCCTGCATATTGGGCATTTGTTACATCACTACAATCCATTGTTATTCCCAAAGATTGGAGAGAAGCAAATCATGATCCTAAATGGCGAGAGGCTATGTTAGAGGAACTGAGAGCTCTTGAAAAAAATAAAACCTGGGTTCTTGTGAAACTGCCATCAGGAAAGAAAGCTGTGAGTTGTAAATGGGTTTTTACGGTGAAGCAAAATCAAGAAGGGAAGGTACAAAGGTACAAAGCAAGGCTTGTTGCAAGGGGATATAGTCAAACTTATGGAATAGACTATGATGAAACATTTGCACCAGTGGCTAAGATGAGTACGGTGAGAGCTTTAATCTCATGTGCGGCAAACTTTGGTTGGCCATTGCATCAACTGGATGTCAAGAATGCTTTCTTACACGGTGATCTACAAGAAGAAGTGTATATGGAGGTCCCTCTAGGATGTTCTAAACCCGACACAGCTGGCAAGGTGTGTCGATTGAGAAAATCATTGTATGGTCTTAAACAATCTCCTCGGGCATGGTTTGATAAATTTAGACGTGCACTCTGTGAAATGGGCTACAAGCAATGCAATGGGGACCATATAGTTTTCTATCGACATTCTAGAAGAAAGATCACAATCTTGGCGGTATATGTGGATGATATTATCATTACAGGTGATGATGCAATAGAGATTGGACGCATAAAGGATAATTTAAGTGAGAAATTTGAGGTCAAGGATCTCGGTCAACTTAGGTACTTTCTTGGTATTGAAGTTGCTCGATCTCAAAAAGGCATATTTCTCTCACAAAGGAAATATGTTCTAGACTTACTAAGTGAGACTCACATGCTTGCATGCCAGCCTGTATCAACACCCATCGATCCAAATCATAAGCTGTCTGCTGAATCTGGAGATCCAGTGAACAAAGAGAGATATCAAAGATTGGTTGGAAGACTTATATATCTCTGTCACACTAGGCCTGATATTGCATATGCTGTTAGCGTTGTGAGTAGATATATGCATGATCCAAGAAGCGGGCATTTGGAGGCAGTTTACCGGATACTAAGATATTTAAAAAATAGTCCTGGAAAGGGACTCATGTTCAGAAGTCATGGCCATCTGAATGTTGAGGGATATTGTGATGTCGATTGGGCAAGCTGCCATGATGATAGGCGATCAACATCAGGATATTGTGTGTTTGTTGGAGGAAACTTGGTGTCATGGAGAAGCAAGAAACAATCGGTTGTATCTCGATCAACTGTTGAAGCTGAATACAGAGCCATGGCACAAGGTGTTTGTGAGATCTTATGGGTTAGAAACCTTTTATCTGAACTGAAAGTGATGAGGAGAGGTTCGTCAAGGTTGCATTGTGATAACAAGTCGGCTCTTAACATTGCCAACAACCCTGTTCAACATGACAGGACAAACATGTTGAGATCGATCGTTTCTTTATCAAGGAAAAACTAGATGGTAATATTATATCGTTGAACTATGTAGCATCTGGAGAACAGATTGCAGATTGTCTAACCAAAGGTTTAGGATCAAAGGAGTGTGAGTCAGCATGTAACAAGATGGGGATGATAGATATCTATCGCCCATCTTGAGGGGGAGTGTTGGGTAGTGTTGAGTTTATTGGGCCTAGAGCCCAGCCCATGTATGTAATGTGTATATGTAGCACTAGCAAGCAATGGAGAACTACTAGATTTTTCCAAACCTCCACAGACGGCAAAAATGCCTGTCACAGACTCACACAAATTGATTGTGGAGGCATCACTCTGGAGGATCTCTCGTCAGTCGGTAACTATTCGGTGTATCGACGCTTCAGCACGCTGGCTAGCTACCAACGGATTCTCGTACGATTACATGCCAGGATGTTCGGCTTTTGAGTTAATGACAACAGAACTAAGCATGTTGTAGTTGCTAGTCTAAATAAGGACTCCTAAATGTCATTTACTGGTTCTGCTACAATTTCTTCAGATGTATAGCCAAATCATGGCTACATTATATGACTAGAAATCTTGAGAAAACAAGGTAGAAACTTAATCTTGCCATTTAGGTCATTATGCTTTTTTTTAGATGAAGGATAATAAACCGGTCTCTGCAATCAAGGCTTTGATCGCATACAACCAACGAGATTCTACCCTGCAGCATATAAGCCGCACACCACATAAAGTGACACGATACAAGAGATTTAGATCACCCCAAAGAGACAACAATAAGATCTAAATAGATTCTAGTTATCAATTCTCTTGAAGATATTCCACCCAGCTTTGCTCAAAACGTCCATAGCTGTTATCTCCAAACTCTTGCAGCCTCTTAGCAGTAGGAGTTTCTCTTCCTCTTTAGAAAGGAGCGCCCAACACCGTATCCAGTGTGTCCCTCTGAAGATCACCTGCATACAAGAATTAGTTTTTGATTTTTGAAATACCACGTCATTACGACACAACCACAATGCCCAACACAAGGCTGCAGTACCAATTAACACTTGATTTCTCAACTTAAAGGGGAAACTCTTGAGCCAAGAACCAAAGAGATTTGCAATACTACAAGGTGGTTGAATGCCAAAAGACATACTAACTATATTCCACATCAAGCGTGCCAGATGGCAACCAAAAAACAAGTGCTGAATAGTTTCATTATTACTACAAAAACAGCATTGCACACTTCCTTTCCATTTCCTCTTAAGAAGGTTATCTTTAGTTAGAATGACTCCTTGTTGTAGATACCAAAGAAAGACTTTTATCTTGAGTGGAAGCTTCACTTTCCAAGCAAAGCACTCGGCTGGCAACCCAGCCCCTTTCATTAGTTCCTTGTACATAGAGCTTACTGTAAACGTTTTGCTCAAGCACCAGGAGAAAGCATCCTTGTGTTTATCAAGCTGTATACATGTTACCTCTCCTACCAGTTTATGCCACAAATCCAAGTTACTCCCAGTTAAAGCTCTTCTAAAAGAAATCCCTATAGGAGTTGTACTTAGTACTTTGGCCACAGTGACATGCTTTTTCCTTACGATGTTATACAGGGATGGAAATTGTTTCATCAAAGGCTTATTTCCAATCCACAAGTCCTCCCAAAACCTAACCCGGTTGCCCTCATGTACAACAAACCGACCCCTTTCCAAAAAAATCGTTTTTAACTTCCATCAGCCCACTCCAAAATTGCGAGTCGCCCTTCCTCTTTTCCACTTGGGACAAAGTTTTATTTTTGAGGTATTTCTTCCTCAGCAAATCTTGCCACAGGCCTTCCTCATTTAAGAGTTTAAACAGCCACTTGCTCAATAAGCATTTGTTTTGCGTGTCCAAGTTTATAATCCCCAGCCCACCAACACTCTTTGGCTTACAGAGAATGCACCATTTGGCCAATCTATATTTTTTCTTATGTTCGTCACATTGCCAAAAAAATCTAGACCTGTAATAATCTAATTTCCTTAGAACACCTTTAGGTATTCTAAAGAAAGACAGCATAAACATTGGTAAGCTAGAAAGCACTGAATTGATTAGCACTAATCTTCCTCCTATCGACAACATCTTACCCTTCCAGCTGCTAAGTTTTTTCTGAAATCTTTCTTCGATGATCCCCCGATCCTTATTTGAAAGCTTGCGGTGGCTCATAGGAATGCCCAAGTACCTAAAAGGTACCACTCCTTCCTTGCACCCAAACAAAGCTACATACGCATCGACCTTTTCTTTTGCCTCCCTGAAACAAAACAACTCACTTTTATGGAAGTTGATTTTTAGCCCAGATAATTTTTCGAAAGCATATAGTACTGTTTTCAGATTCTCAGCTTTATCTAAATTATCTTCCATAAAGAGGATTGTGTCATCCGCATATTGGAGGATTGAGAGCCCTCCTTCCACAAGGTGAGGTACTAAGCCTATGAAGTGATCAAGCTTTGTAGACCTTTCAATTAGGACAGCCAGTATATCTGCCACCAAATTGAAGAGTACAGGAGAAAGAGGGTCTCCTTGTCTCAAACCTTTTTTAGTTTGAAAAAAGTGCCCCATGTCATCATTCACCTTAACGCTCACACTCCCACCAGTGACAATTTTATCTACCCATGCACACCACCTCTCCGAGAAACCTTTCATTCGCAGCACTTGCTGCAAGAAAGACCAATTAACCTTATCATAAGCCTTCTCAAAGTCAATTTTAAGGATAATGCCACTCTGCTTTTTCCTTTGGAGTTCATGGATCGTTTCGTGCAGGACGACCACTCCTTCTAAAATGTAGCGACCCGGCAAAAAAGCCGACTGAGATTGCCGAATTAATTTACTCGCTACCAAGGTTAATATATTAGCCATCACTTTAGTAAAGATCTTGAAGCTCACATTTAGCATGCAAATAGGTCGATACTGCTGGATTTTCTTTACCTCCTTTTGTTTTGGGATCAAAGTTATTATCCCAAAGTTAAGGCTAAAAAGAGGGAGATCCCCAGAGTGAAAATCTCGGAACATGGCCATTAGATCATCCTTTATGAGACTCCAGAACACCTGGTAAAATTCAGCAGGAAACCCATCTAGCCCCGGAGCTTTGTTATGTTTCATTTGAAAGATGGCGTTGCGAACTTCTTTTTCAATGAAATCTGCAGTTAAGATGTCATTCTCCTGCTCAGTTACCTGAGGGATATCTTCCGTAATTGACTCTACCAAAGAAAAATTATTTTCTTGATGTTGTCCGAAGAGACCCTTATAGTATTTTGTTATATACTTCTTAAGGTTTTCATCTCCTTCAATTATTCCTTCATCTTGCTCTAGCCGAAAAATTCTAGTTTTTCTTCGCTTGCCACTAGCCACAAGCTGAAAGTACTTTGTATTATCATCTCCTTGTAATATCTCCGTCGTTTTAGCTCTTTGGAACCATTTAAGCTCTTCCAGTCTAAGGAAGTGGGCCAAACAATGTCGTTTCATTTGAAAGATGTCATTATGCTTATGCCTGAAGCAAGGCGCTACTATCATTAGATTCCACAGACCAGGTTACAATAGTATTGCCGTTGCAGATTCTAGATCAATTCGAGCAGCTGACTGATCATAGGTGCACGTGCACCTATTTATCAGTTATCTCTATTGTACAAAGGAGGTTCTCACTTCTTATGATGCGAACACTGTATAGTACTATGAAATGTGAACTTCCATACTGCACGTTAGATGCTGATGGGGTGACCAAGATGATCGCTGCAGTTGGTGGATGAAATCATGAAACTACATATTGCTCCAGCTTCCCTGTCCACTCCTGCCGTGGTTTCAGGGTGATCGCTCTCTCCACCGCGGCCGCATCAACCCAAAGCATCTGCTTGTACTCCTCATCACCAAAGTCCACCATAGTCTTTGATTTATTTTCCCACGGATTCAGCACAACTGACAGGATTACATACAGGATTACAATGAGAAATCCGTCATGCTGTTAACAATTAATTTTCTGGTAGGTAACTAAGGGCAACATGTCTTACCAATGTCAGGAAGTCCTTCCTTTCTTATGACAAATGAGTGTTTCTTCTCATAGCCAAGAACTGCTACTGCATTTGGGGAGCAAACATAGACTCGATTGACCTGTATAGCAATTGAACAAAAGACTAGAAATATTGAGCACCTAAGATAGAAAAAAATCCAGTGCAAACGACAACTATAGGCTAGAATCTTCTACAGTTATGCTTTAAGTATCAACAAAGGCTAGCACATAGTTATATGTATGACTATAGCAAGGAAACTGCAGCAATTTACTTGCAAGACTTAAGTTTCCACTAGTTTGAGCAGACTTAGAAAGTTTTATTGCATCAATACATCCTTTAAAGTACTGGGGGAAAACTTCACCTCTGACTCAAATGTTATAGTGTCTCCTTATTTTGTAAACCGTTCTTTGTGGCTAAGATTGTCGAGATATTCAAGGGCCTCCAGACCTTCTATCCTCACCTCACCGTAATTAACAAGACATAGCAAGTCACGCATGGAACGTCAATGAAGGGAGTAGTTAGGTATAAAAAATCGATTGCTGGGCAAATAATGCGGTAATGCCTAACCTGATGTCAGAAACGGAAAGATATGAGTGATAAGCAAATGAGAAACTGAATGGCTTGCCATTGATATTCCTAATGCGTGAGACTAATGACAAGTCCCCGTCTTTCGAAAGAGAGACCCTCATACAAAATCCAAAACTGCAACCAAATTATAGTCAGACATGAGGACTTGAGGAGATTTGCATGAAAGAGCACAGATAAAAATTACCAGGAGAACTCAATTTTGCATGTTGTGATTCAACATGAGAATGCATCTGGATCCCACCGCTGCTTGGGAGGAAGTACTGTAGGGCGAGCGACGGGCAGGGGCCGATCGGCCACCGCGGATGCCTCCCGAGCGACGGGCGGGGGCCGGGCAGCGAGCGACAAGCAAGGGCCGATCCGCTGCCGCGGATGCCTCCAGGAGCGGGGAGCGTCGGTCGTTTGGGAGATGGCCCGTCCTCCCGCCAGGGGACGCGCGTCGGGCGCGGCACGCGCCGCCTCACCGGCGGCGAGCAACGGAATCGCCTTTGGGCATCCTGAAACCCTAGGCGAGCGACGAGACAGGATAATGGATGATGATCGGAATGGATTGGGGAATAAATGAAAAATAAAAGAATGATAAGAGAAAGATAAAATAAGATATCACAAATAATTTTTCCCGTAATATCCTTATACTACCTATACTACCTAGCTATACTAGCACATACTCCTAATCAATGTTAAGTAGTATAGAATAAATCTACACCGTACGATGTTTATATACGAGTCCTTTTTCGATAGTAGTATATGGTAGTATTGTGTGTTTATATACGAGTCCTTTTTCGATAGTAGTATATGGTAGTATTGTGCACCATAAAAAGGTCATGTATGAAATCCGTAGAGGCACTTCATTTATGCAGAACATATGTGTTTCACGTGGCCATTTAGTTTGTTGGTGTACCTTGTATAACAAACATTATTTTATTCAGTTATCTGATGAAACGGTGAGAACCATTTGTTAGAAATTGGGCTCACTGTAAAGTAGTATATGATTGATTAGCGAAAATGGGATTGGGCAATTGTGGAAAACAAAGGCTACTCAATCATGTTAGAGCTGCACTGATGTCCCAGTTTTCAGAGCATATGCTGGAAACTTCAACGGGTAGCCATTCCAGACCTGAACAAACATTATCGCCTATACATCGGTGGTCATCGCAGGTTATGGGTGGTGGTTATTATCACCGGTTATCAGTGATATCTACTAGGTAAGATATGAATTAATAGTTGTATATATCGGTCAATGTTGTCATGAAAACCAACTTAGTTCAGGCAGTACACAGCACACTGCACTTGCAGTATAAGAGGTTATGAGTTACGGAACTACTTGACTCTGCCCTTCGGTAATTATCCAGTAATTTTCTTTTGAGGAAACAATTATGCTGTATTGGATGGACAAGTCCGGTGTATACTATACATTTGTGCCATCTGCTCTCGGTGACATCCAAGTCGAACTCCCTGCCATAGGGAATCAAGAAAGTAGCATGACTAATGGACAACATGTAATCCGTGATGGCCTAAGTTTTTCGAATTAGTTACTAACAGTTTGACCTTTTGCAAGATCGACTCAATTAACTATATGCTGCTAAATAAGTTGCATGCTACCTGGCGTCGATCGAGCTGGGTGCATTATATTCAAGGACAAAAGAACCTTGGCAAAGAGTTTCGATCTTCACATAAGCAACTGAAATTTGCGAGGCACGAGGAATCCACACAGTTCCCTGATTATTTTTCATCATCTACCAGCCCACATCTGAAGGCATGGGATGCGGTTCTCATGATCAACGACGAATAGAGCAACATGACCTGAGGATTTTGACTTGTACCCAACCCCTTCCGAACCGAACAAGCCTAAGGTGATTTCCACCCACAACATAGTCTTGGAATATATGAGAAATGTATGCCATTATGACACCTTTTGTCATTATTGTTCCATAATTATTTCAGCTTTCCCTTCAATGTGTTCCTTGGCCCAAAACTAAATAAGCTTTGTTAGAGCAACTCCAACAGCCTAGCTAAATTGATTTGGCTGGATAAATTTGAAGAAATAGCAGTGAAAACCTCATCCAACAGACTCTCCTTCCTCGTCTTCTCGCAATTCCAGTCGGCATTTTTCTCCCTCCGCTAGCCTTTTCCCCGAGCGCCCTCCCCTCGCCATCTTGCTCCTCCCGCGTCGCTCGCGCCTGCTCCCGCCTGCTCGCGCCGACACCGCCACTCCGCCCCTCCCTCGCGTGCAGAGCAGGGAGCCCCCGCGACGCAGCTAGCGGCCAGGCTATTCGCCCCTACCTCACGCTCCGGGCAGGGAGAGCCGGCCAAGCCATCGGCGGTCGTCCGTCCCTCGCTCGCACCGCAGAGCGGCCAAGACGCCGTTAGCCAGCCCGTCCGCCCCTCCCTCGCCCGTCGTCTTTCTCCTGCGCGGGCGGCGTGGCTCCTAGCGGTCTGGGTCGCTTGCTTTGCTCTCGATTCATGGCCTTGCTCCGAGCTATTTTTAACTAATCAATTTTAGGTCTGATACGAATAGAATTGGTTGGGCTCGAGCTCAAATCGATCTGTGCGCACGGTTCTTGGGGAAAGATCGAGTTTAAAGTACCTTGCATAGCTTAGTTCGAGTTCATGATCTGTTACCCATCTGCTTCCTCCGTCCTCTTCTAATCGCACGGCGGCTCCAGCAGGTGGCGCTGCCCTACGCACGCGACGGCGGGATCGAGCAGGAAAAAAATTGTCAAGAAAGGAACGGATGTGGCCCCGTTATGAATATGGAGAGTCCGATTTGAAGAGGCTGTTGGGTTTTCAACTGTTTTAGAAGTTTTATATTTGTTTAGAGAGCTCCTAAAATTTTAAATTTGGCTAGAATTATAGCTAGTTTCTTGGAGTTGCTCTTATTAGTAACGCCATGATGCATTTAGTCAAGTCAACGTACAAGTTGGAACCAACTACACTTTGGTGTTGTTCAAACTCACTTCTCTTCAACGTTTGACACCGGAATATTTTTGGTCTTCCTGAAAAATGGAAAATAGTTGACAGATAGGACCAGACCGTCTGGTCCAGACGTATGTGCGTATAAATTGACTGTTACAAGCTCAACAATGAGCAGCATAGTATAGGATACAGATCACGAGTGACCAAGGCCGTCCTGCATGTTGCGTTGCGGGTGAGAGAGCACAAGAGCGAGTTACTACCGCTGGTCGCCAAAGAGATTTGATCTTCATGGAGGACAATGAAGCATGAGAAGCATCAGGAACAAGAAACGTCCTATTTTCCTTTCATCTTCAAGACATCCAAGACTTCTAAGCGCGCCAGCTTTCATCAGTTCTTGGGATGTCTGTAGTACTGGTGCCGAAGCTGGTAGAACTACTTCACACCGCCAAACGTTTGGTCCGAGACAAGATGCGCGAGCATGTCACAGGAGGTTTGCCGGTGCGTGCGATCCAAATGTTTGGAAGAACAGGCGCGGGCAATGTCCAATGATTGTGCTAGAAAGGTTGTATTTCTCGGTGCAAGGTGAGAGCAAGAATACATCAGGATTTCGGCATAGGTGGGGCAAAGTACTTAGCATGAACCTCCTGTGGCAAAACGTACATGCAATACCCACCGCCTCTACTAATTTATCCTAATTAGGGCCATCGAATTGGTTTAATTACGCACGGTCGATCACTCGACTAGTTCACTTAGTGCCTTAGGAATATTAACAGACGCGAATCCTTGGAGGAAAATAATATATGTTTTTATGCATGAATATTTGCATAATCAAAAATAGTAGCATGGAGATGGCGTACTGCAGTTTTAGAGAGAGAAAAAAACAGAAGTTATCATCAGCCCTTCAGTAGATTACAAATGTCATTCAACATTTCAATCTACTAGGGCGTGTTACAGGTCATAGCAGCGGCGGCTGCCTGTGGACGCCTGCCTTGGGAGGACGGCGCCGGCTCACGGCCTGCGGAGGGCCAGACGGCAGCGGCAGAAACACCGGCATCGTGGGACTTTATCATGGCGAGAGAGCACGGTGAGGACAGCCCTTGAAGCGCGTCTCGACACGAGCCGATGATGCACGCACGCACACGGAGTCAGGACGGAACCCAGGAAGACTATAAAAAACGAACCCTAGGAAGGGGCAGGGCAGCGTCACAGAATCGCCAGATTTCCATCCATCTGCCTGCCTGCAACCATTGCAGAGCTCCAAACTAGGGGCTGTACGTGCATATGACTTCTGTGGCTCCCCCTCTCTATACATTTTTTTTGAAAGCACCCGGAGCACTAGAAAGTCATGTAAGATTTCAGACGCCCACGCTGACCGGATTTAACACAGACAAGACCGTCCGAGTAGTCTCGAAATGCGCCATACTGCAGCACTCACACCACCACGCACGCACGCACACCCCACGCATGCTGCAGTACCCGGTGGAAATCTTGAGCCGAGCGACGCTCGAACTCAGGACCGGCGGCCTCCGCACCTGGAGTGCCCACCGCCCGAGCTAACGCTCGGTTCCCTCTCTATACATCTTTATATATATCCAGCATACACTAGAAGGAACAGCTGCATATATAATGGGTCCGTCACCACACATGTCCCTCAGTGGCCTCGTCAGCATTTCCTTACATGGCTCGTCAGATCAATGAATTTGTTTTTCCTTGCATGTGTTAGACTAGTTGCATCACAGTTGGCTAGTGATTAAATGATCACGCTCAGGATCGGAGCATGGGTGAATTTCACCGAGCAAAAAACCAGCGCAGCAGCATCCTCCAGGGATGCATTCAGGCTTGCGAGGCATCGGGAATCTACCACGCCCAGTTAGGTCAACCCATTCGTGGCCTCTGCCCGGGATTAACTGATCATGTGGTGGTTTCCCCCTTGTGTGCCTGTAGATCAGGACTGGCTGTAGAGGCACAACTGTACGTCGCAGTATGGCTACATGATGCATGCACAGTGCTTGCATTGTATAGGCATTCCGCTACTCAAGGAGATCCACGGTGCTGCACCAGAATTCCGTCCATGCTGCAGATGATGTAGGTCCTATATATTGCTATCGAGCATCCTGAAGATCCAAGGCAATAATATAATAGCTTGCTGTTGATCCATCAAGACATAGACAACCATGACCGGATGACCCGCACTGCTAGAAATATTGCCATTTGTACCGGTCTGCAACCCCCTTGTTAATACCGGGCAGCTGACCGGTATCGCTTGGCCGGTACTAAATGACATACCATTTAGTACCGGTCAAGTTGCCCGGTACTAAAAGTCTTTGTGTCTAAACGCATAGGTTTCCTTTCCCTCCTTTTTTCGTTTTCGTTTTCATTTTTTTTCTCTTTTTCCTTCTTTTTCCTTTTCCACCACACAGTCATTACAATCAAAAAATCACATCACAATCACAAAAATATATTTCCACACCAGTCATCACAATCACAAGAATACCTTTTACAATCAGATAAATACATCTCACAATACCAAATTTCAGAAGAATACATGTCACAATCACAAATTCTTGCCCGAGCAGCAAAGCGTTGTCGTCGCCATAGCAGCTTGGACGACGACCTCTCCGACATCTAGAAACGCCGTGAGCTAAATTATTAGTGCACCGGTAAAAGCACTCCTACAGTAGCTAGGATCGATCAGTGAGTTATTAATTTACCGGAGTCGGTAAGGAGCTCAGATGAAGCAGGCTGCCCGCTGCTGGGGCACTTGTCTCCGCTCACGCTACGGCACTGGTTTGCATCTTTTGAGAGGTGGCATATGTGCTGCTCAACAGTTTGCAATTTTTTGTGCTCGTATGAATACTCTTTAACTTATTGTAAAAGCAATTATGGCTTGGGATAATAATAATGCATTGATTAGGGTGCAAAGCACAGGTGTGATACATATCGGCAAGGATGACCTAGGTATATGGAAATGTAATCCTTGCCAAATCGGAGGAGATCCCGAGGGAGGGGACGCACCATCAGGGTGCAACACCCAATAAAGGCCAACAAGGCCAGCTAATCAACAGCCCATACGATCAGCCTATACATCTCGCTAACCCATCTGGTTCATTTGACGCAAGTTTTTTTTTCGGTATGTGGTGTAGGGATTCCAGTATGACATGTTTGCCTTCAAGGCATCGACCATACTGCAAATACGAAACCGAGCTTGCAACTAGTCAACAGCGATCATACATGGACAGATGAACCACCTGATGAATTTTGTATAAACAAAGTCAAAATTAAAATTTTTTGTCTTGGTGCAAAATTAAAATGACTTATAATTAGAACGGTGGGAGTAGCTAGTATTCCATTTGGAGCTACACTATGGTTGACTAGCAAAATAAAATGCTGGGTTTTTTAGATAAAGAAATGCTGATTAAGATCAATTTGCCAAGTGACCATTTTGTCCCTAACACTAGTTACCAAAAAAGGGCTATTTTTATGTGGATGACAATAGAACTTAGTCTTGATACGTCAACGGTACGCAAACGAACCTACATCACAAAATCAAGTGTGTAGCAAGGCATCTTCCAATAGTAGGCATTCCCTGCTATACATCATGTCACCAAATGGTAGTCAGACTTTTACAGTACCCTCAAGTCAATATGAGCCATCCAATCCACCTCATCTAATGGTTTATATTGATCTACGTATAATACTCATCTTAATTAATGCTAGTATCACAAATATCATTTCAGAGTACCATATGAATCGTATGGGTAGTATTGAAAAAAAGCCGTGATAGAATAATAAATATGTTTATCTAGTAAGCCAAAATTCAATGTTCAATTCAATCGCTTTCCATCCATTTCGTGATGCCATGGTCATCCAATTCATTTTCTTCCCATCCGTCAATTCCTGCTGGCCATATGAACTTCGCACACTTTGTTTACTACAGCATGAACTACTGCAGAGCAGCAAAGGTGTTATCACCAGAGTTCACAGAAACTCTGAAATTTGACCCTGTACCGCAATACTAGCAAGCCCAGCACCTATTCCGATTTCACCCTGGGAGGAAATTTGCAGTGAGAAACAGTGAAGGGCTACAACGTTGCACTCTTGTTTGCTTGCCGTGGTGAAAATATATATGAACCGTGCAATTTGCTTCAAGGTGAGTTATGTAGTTTCAGGAATTCATAGTGTTTCAATGCCAATATAATAGAGTCCTGATGGCTCATCCGAATGGTTAAAATCCCCTCCCGTTTGCTCTCCTCCCCGCGCTTCATGGGAAAAAGGGGGACACGTGTCGCACAGCCTTTGCTTTTGCTATTTTACAAAAAAACCCTCCAGTTTTCTAAATATCGCGGCTAAACCCAGCCCGCCGGGAATGCACAGTAACTGTGTTCGCAAATTTCCCATTCAACCTCTCAAACTAATGTCTATTTCCACATAAAGAAGGAGAAATTCGATAATACTATCATATTTGCAAAAATTTCCTCGAGATGCTTTTTCGTTTACCCCCTCCCGCTACCCCGAACCCTACCCCCCTCACTCTCCTCGCCGCACCCTCTCAATCCCGCTCCTGCTAGCCGCCTCCGCCCTCTCTCCCTCTCTACTCTCTCCCTCCCCACCGCCGCCTCCCCTCCCGTTCACCCTCTCTGCTTGCCTTCGTCGCCCCTCCCCGCCGGCGCTCCTCCTGCTCTACGCCACCGCCGCTGGCTCCCGCAGGATCCAGATCTGGCACGGCGCAGGGCTCGGAGGGAGAGGATGCGATCTTGGCGGATTCGCGACGGCCTAGCGGACCGGGAGACGCGCGGCGCCACCGCGCGGCCACTCGACGCGGCTGATTCCTGCTTCGATGCGCGGGCGGCGCTTGAGCGCGAGCTTTGCGTGGAGGGGCCATAGAGGAGCCCCCCTCTTCCTAGGCCAGAGGCGCGGTGGCGGCGCAGCAGCCGGGGGCCTCTGGGAGCACGGGCTGCGGCTCGGAGTCGCTGTGGCTGCACCTCGGGAGGACCAGGCGCCGGGCGGGATCCGGCACACCGGCGCCCTCGTGGAAGATGGAGGATGAGGGAGCCCCGGAGGAGGCTGGCGCCCCGTTTGCCACGGATCTCGGCGTCAGCCTCGGCCTCGGCGCGGCAGCTGGGCGCCAGCCTCTGGAAGATCCATGACGTCGCGCGGGAGCGCCGGGCCAGGCCGCGGGGCGGGAGTGGCATCGCTGCCGGTCGGGAGCACGGCGGCCGCATGGAATTCAACCAGGTGAGAATCTCCCATTCGCTCTTACTTATCGGAGTTGGATGGAATCGACACCAATTCCGTGGCTTGCTCGTTCCGCTCTTTCGGTGAACATGGAAACTCAATGAAATCCTGGGCTTGAGTGCTTACTAATCCATGATGAACAACCTCCATCGTCCATTTGTTTTTCTTCCTCCCATTTCCTAGCGTTCAATTATCCATCTAAACATATAACTATTTATTAATGTGTTGTTTGCTTGGTTCCTCTGCACATGGTTCTGTCAAACTGTCCGTTCCATGACTCGTAGGTTTTGGCCTCAGTTCATTGATTTTCTGGGTGGTACAAGCTTTGACTGCCCAGTGTAATTTTCTCTAGGTGGAAAGCAGTGTGGACCTTCTGTTGGTGTGATGCTACTACAACTTTGTTCCACCCTTCGCTTCAGAAAAATAATTGCATGCTGGAATTTAAAGCTAGCAAATTGGGAAGGACTGAGTGTGTCCTACTGATGTATGTACTAGGTGCAGGCAAAATCAAGGTCAGGGCCAGCGGCGAAATTAATAAATCCTTAGGTGAAACACTATTTGGATTTCAAGTCTCATCCTGCCATGTAAATGAGCTGAACCCCCTGACCATATTCTTGGCTGGTTCTGTCCCTAGGTAAAATAACTGCATTTATTTGTCAAATGAAACAAAGCGATTGGATAGTGTTATGGAAGTTTAAAGGGACTTTTAATCAAGCTGATGCTTGTGTCTTGAGTTATCCTGTCCCTTACTTTATTTGCAAGCAGATGTGCCTGTGATTTGTTGCGTGTTTATTTTAATTGTAGTTCGGAATAGTCCAGTTCGAGTGTGTATTGGTCAATGTTATCCTAAACGATAAACGGTAAACAGTTGGTCACCTACTGTTTAGCCCATTATTTGGGCAAAACGGGTGTTTAAACGGGAAAAACGGCCGTTTAAACGGTGAAAACAACCGATTAAACGAAAACGGTGTGCCACTGTGTAGCGTTTAAACGGTGTTTAAACGGGCTAAACGACCGTTTAGGCAAACAATTGTATTGGTGGACTACAGTTTCACTTTGTCTTAACCTGGCGATTAGCGCAGACATTTCTTTCAGTGGCATTTAAAGTCTGAAAGATGAAATTTGTGTTGTACCCTACCGCTCTTCCTTGATCTTCCAATCTTCTTGGGTTTGGGCTGGTATCTATGATTTTAGAATTAGTACTCATGTTAGCCATGGGGGGAAATTATAGCTGTGCGGCAACAGGGACAGTATGGGGCATGCCTTTTAAATCTAGGATAATTGGATAACTGCAATTTGCATGGGACATCCCTTTTTTTATCTGATCTTGATATCATGTATGAACCTTACCATGATCTGCTTGTCCTCTATGACTGTTGTACTAATTCCACTTCTCATCCTATGCCTAGAGATGTGTGACCGGTTGATTATGCTTGGAAACTCAGTGAGGGCTTATGTGTGACAGGTTCAGGGACCTCTATGATCCACATGATAAATCAAAATTACTGCACAGTGACCTGGTGTTGATTGATGAAGAGGTATTGATCATCCCTTGTCAATGTACGCACACCTAAGTTTTCATCTATTATTTTCCGCTGTGATTATATAGCTTGCTATGTTCATCTAAACTGCAAGATGGTTATGCCTATGGATGTCTGCTCCAGTTTACTTAGTGCTTTGTGATGCCTTCTGGCATCTTGTTTGCTTGTGGAAATACTTTGCTTCAGCAATGTGTAATCTGATCCTCCATGAACCAAACCAAAATTGTGAGCACATTGCTGGACCTCTCGCATTTATGGTTCTCAGTTGTCAAACCAATTCGAATTCCTTAATGTGGTAGTGAACCAAACATGGACCAATAAATGATTGATGATCAGCTTTCCTGTAATGTGTTGGAGGCCAGCTCCATAGACCGTGTCTGATTTAGCGTTGGGTCAATCAAATAGGCCAAGGAAATAGGATAACTCAGTTTGGTGCTGGGAATCAAATAGGGTCTACAGAGCATGCTTTGCACTAATCAAAGTTTTGTTGGATAGCTGACTTGAAGGACAAATATTCTACATGTTCAGGTTATAGCAGTGACAAGTGCTAATTTAGAATTCAGTTTGACTGTCATAATATTTCTAAATTCTGATGGCACGCTAGATTGTGCACTATGCTTATGGGAAGTATGTTGTGTTTCATAGACAGACTCAGTTTTGATTTCAATTTCAGTTTCTATTCATGGGCATATTCAGAGGTTTTATAATTTTGATGAATTTTGACATTTACAAAGTTGTAGAGGATCAAAAGACCTTCAATCCAGTAATATCTCAAAAACTTTGGCAGAATAGTTTAGTGATTATAGCCCTACATGGACCTGAACAGAGTAGGTAGCATTACAGCCTAAGATGATTGCTTGCCCATGATTAGCTTGCTTGTGAAAGCACAGCCATGTATTGACTAAACAACTTGGGAGCTGACTACATGTGATATCTTTCCATTGAACAAAATGAGATCGACAAGGCGTATAACCACATAAACTCGGCTGATCAAAGTGGCCAAGCTAGATAACTTAAACAAAATGTAGTAAGAAGACACAGAAACAATCAGGTGTTACTATTTTGTTGGTCTTTTTTAATTAGCAATCTGCCATCCGGTTTTTAGAAAGCATTCAAGTAACAAATCATCTGGAAGTTGTGTTACATCTACATGACACATGCTTGACATTAAATTACTATCCTTTTTCAGTTCAAGGATGCATGAGCAGTGAAGCTCATGTTGATTTTGTCTCTACCAGTTGTGGCCGGCTTTTGTGTAGCCTTCGTCTCCAGCAACAAAAGTCTGATGCATGGGACTGTGTAGCTATGACCTCCGCCTGCAAACTGTGTAGCATGGTGATTAGCTTTTGGTTTCAGTTAGTATTCAAAGCTAGGTTATTTGGTAGCTATGCATACTTGTTGCGTGTGGATTTATGGTGCTCGAATGTACTGTTATGTTGATGATTGAGATGTTGGGCAGATACCTGATTCAACTGCTGAACAGACACCTGATAGATATGATAGTGATGTGTTGTAATATTTATGATTCAAATACCAGATAGACACCTATGTTAACGTGTTGATGATGTGCTTGTTACCGGATGTGGTGGTTTCGTATTGAATTCATCTTTATACCATGCATGTAGTTTAATTCTTAGTTTTTATTACTTATGATTGCTTATATTTGATTATTCAAACAGTAGGGCGTGCATCACGTGCCGAATGTTCTAGTCAACCTTCAAGAATGCTTTGATATACTGCAGCTTGGCATGAGTGAAGTTGGTACTTGGTAGGATGCAAAACTGCAAAGAAGTACAATAGTTACTAAAAGGATATCAATTACGATACGGACCCAAAAAAAACTACAGGTCAAAACTTAGTTCGAATTATTTTGGTTTTAGGTTCGTGGTAAATTCGTTGTGAATTTAAAATCAAGTTCCAGTGGCCAGTTGAGGCCATGCTATTTTGGCAGCAGTGGCAATCAATTGCAAGTATTATTGTTTCTTTGTCGTGCTATGCCATTATTTTTCTCTTTTACTTAGTGCCGGCAGCATGGTTCACCGATAAGATATATAATTTGTACGAGATGGTGCAGTCAAGTTTCTTGGTTTTTAGTACACGTGGACTAATAAGCCCATGTGAAGTGTAAGCCTGAAACCTCACTCAGGCTTAGATACAGGGGCTAACAACCCCAGCCAGATGGATTCATCACGAGATGTATGATATTTCAAGGCATGAAGTAGAATGATGTGATATTTTCACCGATTTGCCAAACAAATATTTTTCACTAGTTACTCATCGCCTAGTTATATTTATGGAAAGCGCAAATTAAAGGAGCTACATCTTGAATGTGCCAAAGTAGAGGTCTAGTTAGGACAGCCACATAGGAAGAGGGACACAAGGTGGGGATGGCGAATTGCGCTTTGAAATGTGAGGCTTATGGCGCAAATCATATAGGATTGGTAGGCATGAGGAACTCGATTATATCAATGCTAGGTTGGTGTTCATGGTCATAGCAATATATGTGCTAAAAGAATGTTCTATGTATGGGGTTAGTGGTTCCCGGACGACCTCTCACATGAGTGAGATCGAGGTTGCTCGTAAAACAGGACAGAGAATGCGCTTCACTCTTCAGTGAGGTGGAATACGCTCGCCAATGAGATGGATCGATGTTGCTGTGGTACATAGGCAATGATCAGCACAGTCGGAAAAACTCAAGCTACAACCAGTGAACCAAACACACTAGCAATTCTCAATCCCAACCTTCGCTGAGCTCTCCTCTGCAGGATCAGAAAAAACATTGGCCAATTTGGTGACGATGTTTTCTTCCTCACTTCAGTTTCTGATTATTTGTGATAGATGCTTAACCCCTTGTCAGCGTGAACAGATTTGAAGTTATCAAGCAGTTTTTATGTATAATTGTATATGCTACAAGATTTTACTTTTCATATGTTGGACCGTGGGCATGAGCAGCTGCTAGCGTTTTAGTGCAACCAAGACTTCCCTAGAAGGTCAAAGAGCTTGCGTCGAGCTTCTATAGTTAGTCTGAGCCTTTGGTTTCTTAGCAGTAAACTAAGCACCTTGGTTGCCGCATGAAACTCGAACCGATTTGCTCAGCATCGGCGTTATTAGGGGTCATGGGAGTTGTTATAATCTAATTCCAGAGCAGATAAAGATTAACTACAATAGCGTAAGTAAAATTTGCAGGACTGTTCAGGGAAAAAACATTGTCCATCATCTCCACTCAATTTGCTTCTGTTTCCATTTCTAATGCATCAAGTAATTGTAATGAGTGTGCTCATGAACTTGCTCATACTAATTAGTTTGAGTTGGGATCCCCTCCCAAATTTTATAAACACTCTTGTGGTTCATGATCTCACTGAACTAATTTTGAAGTAACAAAAGTGCAAGTGTTGAGCTTGCAAAAAAAAATAAAGTAGTGAAGAACAATTGAACTTAATGTTAGTTAACGATTCCATTGCTCTGCCATCATCTAACAACTCGCGACAGGCACTGTCAGCAACGACACAATGATGCTCATCTATCACTAAACGGAGCCAAAAAGTTATGTGACCGTATGGATTGGTTTGTGACTACAAGCTCCTGCAGGCTGCAGCAGAGGTTGAGATTTCAAACCGCCGGTAGGACTTGGCAGGAGGAACCCAACTGTGAGATGTCAAATTGCCTATATGGAAGACATATCCGTATATGATTGGGAGGTTTCAAGAATCCAGTTCAATTACATTATACAACGCTCAGAACAATAAGAGTGTGCTCATTGTCTATACCAGATCCTACTTCAGTTCAGAGGTTCAGACATTCAAAGCAGATGCTTTCATCTAGTTTCAGTTGTGTACTTGTCAGCAATCTATATGTCAGCAATTTATGTATAGTATGAACAGGAATAGTTAACCCGCTTCCCAGATACTTCAATAATACTTTTCATATGTTGGTTGGGCACAACAGACTGCTAGCGATCTAACGCAAAGAGATAATCCCTAGATAATCAAACTGCTTCAGTGACATCCACGGCTCCACTGCAATGCTAACCACTAAACAATTTCCAACTCCAGTCAAGTAGAAACAAAAACATGAACTTGCTAGTTGAAACAAGAGCAATGCATAACTCATTTCAATGCACCACTGGCAGGACAAGAAACCATATGGACAAGCTAGCCTTTCAGGAATTCAGTACTGATAGAACTCCCCTTTGCAGCCAAAGATCTATTCAGGTATCTAGCTATCATGACAAAGAGGCTTCTTAACATTGGGCGTAGCAAAAGGGACATCACACCACTAACAGTGGGCATCAGTGCTCCAGGTGGAAAACACACTCAGTCAAACACTGCAGTTTGCTTGCGTCGAGTTTCTGGTTGGTCTGAGTCTTTGGTTTCTTGACAGTAAGCATCTTGGTTGATGCATCCAAACTCCAACCATTTCCCACTGCATCTGCAATGGGGGAATGGAACTTGTTATAATCTAATTTGATTATTTGAAGCATTTTAAGATCAATCGCACTAGCGCAGGTAAAACTCAGAAGACTATCTATATACTCCAACTAAAGAGGGCCGTCTGCCACAGTACTTCAAGCAGCTTTCACATTAGAAGCAATGAAGCATACAAAATGTTTCCCCACCACTACCAATCTGTGGTACCGATAAACCAAATAGTGCAAAGTGCTAACTAAATTTCTAATCAAACTGATGTCTACCCATAATAATTAAAAAAATGATGTGAAAAAAATAATGCACTAAACAACAACAACAACAACAACATAGCCTTTTTTCCCAAGCAAGTTGGGGTAGGCTAGAGATGAAACCCGAAAAAAATAATGCACTAAACAAATCAAGAAAAATGAAAATAATAGTTGGTCTGGTATTAAAATATAGTCTGAGTGAGATGGCATTTCATGTCAAATGATGAGAACTGAAAAGCTTTTTACATAATCATAATGAGAAACTTTCTGGATCATGGTAAACATGCTTCCTACATCATGGTAAATCAAGGTCACCAAATTGCATCAATTGACCCAACAGAAGATAAATCCCTGATGCATAACAAATATACTAGAGAAGTAGCCAGCCATGAAAAAATAAGATTAGAGCTACCACTTCAACATAAGTGAAGCGTATCAAATCAAGACAAATGAGATTTCCCACAAGAACGTTTATATTTGAAAAAAATAAATGATGCTTAGTGCACATAAGACTCAATAATACAATCAAGAGCTAATCATGTCAAAAAAAAAGATGCAGAAGGCAGAAGACACATAACACCTATGTCCCAAAATAAGTGCATTTCAGTCTATGCAACTGGAAAGAAATGCACTTATTTTAGGACAGATGTATTCATTTATTCTTATAGAGTGGATATAGCCTATATCATATAGGTAGAGGAAAATAATCATGTTATATAGCATATTAAATAGACATTGGTGTCAGAAGGATAGGGTTCTCAAGAGTTATAGGATCTCAAATAATGTCGTCCCATCATTAAATAAAATAATGCCATCCTCATCCCATGATTAAATATTTATGATGGAAAAAAAAACATGAATGGCAATCATTTCTTCAATGCGACCTTCACGAGCTGAGGAAGTGCATTCTAAACGCTACTAAGACAAAGATATTTGTTGTAAAGTGGAAAGAATTCAGCACATCCCAAAAGTGCAAAATTAAAATGGAAAAAAAAACATGAATGGCAATCATTTCTTCAATGCGACCTTCACGAGCTGAGGAAGTGCATTCTAAACGCTACTAAGACAAAGATATGTGTTGTAAAGTGGAAAGAATTCAGCACATCCCAAAAGTGCAAAATTAAAATAGATCCACTAGAGCTTAAAACAGAAAAAAAAAAGGCCACTGAGTATGTTAGAACAATCATACTTAGATTGAAAAAACAACAACTGGGTTTATTGAGAAACATACAATTGGTAGCATCCTCCTCACTCATCCCCATGAAGTGAGCCACATCAGGAACACTGATTGTGGAATACGCAGAGGTCAACAGTTGGAATATCCTCTTTCTGTAGCTTTCTGCATCAGAGCAAATGAAGATCCAGATATTCACCTTATAAAGTTACACAATCAATATAAAAACAAGCAAATGAAGATCAGAAGAAGAATGTCATTAATTTTTTGAACTTCACAGCTTATATTTAGTAAATTCTGCCTCATACTCACAATTAAGAAATACTCTTGCCATCTTAACAGCAGATATAGAAATAACAATCATAAGCTCCTCTCATGTAACAGTTAGCAATGAGCTACTGGTTTACTACATAGTATTGCCAAAGTGCATTCTGCACCAGCGTTTTTTCTGTCACCATAAAGCACAATGATATAATGTCTAATATTTTAGCAATCACGTTTCAACATTACAAGTAAGAAGGCAACTTTGCCATATCAACTTACCAAGACACAATAATATTCACATTGTACCTTGAAGAACAATTAATTTTAGCAGGATAATCAACCAGATAACACACAACCAAAACATTCACCTGAGAAACTTCTCCATCATCCTATCCAGTGAGGATATCTGATTCTCAGTGCAGCCCAATTATCTAGATAGATTTTCCGACCATTAATCCATGGCAACCGCATGGTCAACAGTCTCTCCCCATCCATGCACTAAACTACCAAATCTCTATACTACATTGCACAACAAGCACGGGAAAATTGCGTGCCACCCAAAACAGTAAAAACAAGCACTATACCTAGGAAGGCAGTGATGAAGTCAGCGAGGTCAGGGCCCCACTCGAACCCCTGCGCCGCTGTGTAGACGCCGGCATGGTCGCGGTTCCATAGACACTGAACGATCCTCCAGACAGCCACGAGTTCCGGCCGCGCGTCCTTCACCTCCTGCGGCAACGACTTCCAGTAGAACCTCGCGCTGTTCCTGCTCACGGCCAAACACACCACGGCATTGTCATTAACAAAAACCCATCCCCATACTCAGTAAAGGATGCGTGGAAAAACGAGGGCAAGGTGCAGCGAATCGCGTACAGGTCGTTGAGGTAGAGGTGGGCGAGGAGGTGGACGGCGTAGGGCCATTCGTCGGTGGTGGCTCCCCTGGACGCGGTCTGCGAGACGCATGGGGAATACCGTTTGGCGGAGCGCTAACCCTGACGCGGGTGTGGGGATGGGGGCGGGAGGGATGCGTGGAAGGTACCTGAAGGAGGAGATCATCGCAGAGGGGAGCGAGACCGGAGTAGGACTTGTCGGAGAGCGCGGCCTGGACGGCGGAGATATGCATCGGCGGCGAAGGTGGAGGGGATCGCCGGCGGTGAGGGAGGACCGGGGGAGGCACGGAGAGGGTTTTGTGGCCCGCTCGAAAGAGGATATGGGCCAGCCGGCCCAATCTAGATACATGGGTTTTTTATCTCTGCTCGTCCTCTTATTAATTTAATTACCCCTCAAAAAAATTTAATTATAAAGTAATCTTACCCCTCAAAAAAATTATAAAATAATCTCAAAAATATATAAAAAATAAGTGGAAAAATAATTGATCTGAACTTTGAAGGCATAAGAAAAAAATGAAACTGGTGCCTGCTATCAGCAGAATTTGTTAGGACTTCTGTATATTACGAGTTTCTTTAAAGACAAGTCGACAACTTTTAAACAAATAAAATTTTGTGGCTGCTTGGATAGAGGAGAATATATTTGAAATACCCAAAATTTTGAAGAATGATGCGGTCATCAATTTGGTGGGCTAGCATATAACCGTTAGATGTCATCTAGGAACTTACTTAACCCAAAGGATAAGAAAATTTCTAGATGATTGCACTCCATATTTAGATATTGTTACGTCATTCGCAACGAAAAATAGTTGATGACAGTTGGTCAGCATCTAGTGGCATTCCCAAGCAATTAGCGTTATAAAAAGCAGTAAAGAGCACAAAATATATCCTCTGATGCCTTTTGTTTTTACCAGTAAGAGAACAAAATGTATCCTGGACGGCACATACAAAAGTGTTTTGGCTATCTCCAGATCTAATATTATGCATGTGCTGTCGTAATCAGATCCATATTGCAGTAGTTGTATTCCTTTTGCGAAATATTATAGTAGTGTTAAGATTTATTGGCCCGAGCATGGGTCGACTCGTGCCATTCCTTTTGTGAAATATTATAGTAGTGTTAAGATTTATTGGCCCGAGCATGGGCCGACTCGTGCCAGATTTATTGGCCCGATAGGATTATTGGCAGGCCTCTGAGATTTCTGAAAATAATTCAGCATTTCAACCAGCCCGGCCCGAGCGTGGTCTCCTCCCCCAAACTCTCAATGCGCACCACACCTGGAGTTCAGTCCCCACTCCATCGCGCTCGCCTCTACTCCCGGGATTCAAAGGCCTGTCGCTCGCCTGCCGGCGGCCGCCGGCCGCTGTCGTCCCCGGCAGGGTCCCAAGCCCGCATAACACCACCTGGTGTGGCTGGGATCCGGGCACTAGAGAAATCTCCGCCCATACCTTGCCGGGAGCCGGTTGCAAGGTAAGCCTGCCTGCAGGCCTTCTGTATGTGCTGTGATGCTATGGGGAATATAGGATTGAAATTGGATCGTTGTATGTGCCCTGATGCTATGTGGAACAAGATACAAGAAGGATCGGTGTGTGTGCTATGTGATGGTGCTTTGTAATTGCATATTGTTTATGCCTCCAGATCTATTTTTTCAGTCGTCAGAGGAACCCCGTTGCATTTCTAGGAGACTAGGACATCTGTTGTATTCTCTTTGGCTATATGTTTACATAATGTCTCGGAAATTTGATGTCGCCTGTGGCATGATTACCTACCAATGTTAGCAGATGTTGCTATTGGTAGCATATTGTATTATTACCTTGGATGTGCAGTGGCGGATCTAGACTTTAAAAATTGGGTGTACATAACCTCTAATAATATTTTTTTGCACTTAACCATATTCTAAATAAAAATTATTATGGCTAATTTGAAACATATATTATTTTCCAAGGTAAAAATCATTATTTAAACATACATTCTACCCCTCTTTTTATGGTAGCTTCTCAAGATCAGATAATAAAGATTTCACAAGTCTTGTATATGAACATCTACTGCTTTATTTATAGCTTATGTTAGTTGTTATATAGCTAGCACATAAAATATCTATCTGTGTGATATTTTGCTCCACTATATGATTTGAAGTGTTTCAGGATATGTTTTCTAACACTGAGGTAGAATAAGATTTTTTTTTAGCTGGAACAATTTGTTATGATACTAGCAAATATACTTGTGCGTTGCTATGGGTGATACTGTGATACATTTATTAACCTTATTAATTTTCATCGCGACATAATTAAATTTCACAGGACAACATCTCGATCAAAATCCTTTCAAACAAAATTTTGACCTCTAGCACTTCTTAATAATTTCATACATGCCACCCGCTCCTTCCTCAAAAAATTTCCCTGTCATCCTTCACGATGCTGGTTATCGCGACCTTGACTTTAGCAACGATGAGGGTGCCCACCATATTAGCATGCATGCTTGTCCCGACAATGTGGTCTGATGAGCAAGCCGACCCTTCTTTTGCTCGCCAATTGTTCGCTCGCGATGTTTTTACCAAGTTTCTTGCGTGGTTACCTTGTGAAGGTCGTCTACGTGTTGGTGGCGCGCTCTACTTCATCCTCCTCATGTCCTTTCCCTTCATCTCTTAGCCTTTCCCTTCATCTCTTACTAATGATCTGTATATAAAGAAGATAAGGCAACATCGATTTCAAATCAGAGGTGACTACAATCTAGACGTTAACTCTGTGCACTTTCAATTCTGTATGTGATAAGAATTTTAATGACCAAAATTAAAATGAATTACGAAAATAGTCCGCTATTTAGAAATTAGTGGAGATATTATTTGAAATGTTAGGAGCCAGTATTTGATAAAATTGTATGATAAAGTTAATAAAATATGACTTCCTATACTCCATTTTAAAAAATATTCATTTTATTGCAAAGCACTATGCTAAAAAGATCAATGCTAACAAGATGCTCCAAATGGTGGATCATTCGTTGCCAACCTTTTCAATATTTTTGATATTATCAATCAAAATATCATTTGTTATAAGCACTAAAGCAGACAATTCGTATTATTATTTCTATTAGTCATATTTCTTAAGCCGCTGTCTAAAATTGAGTTGGAGAAGATACCCTAACTAATTTGTTAGATATATATTTTGTAGATATGAGACGTTTTCCTCTTCGGAATTTAGCTTATTAATATTTATATCGAATGCTATTTTCTCAATTTATTCGCTAAAGTTTCATATTGTGTGTACTTACGTAAGATTTGGATCAATAACCAACACTGAAAAGATTGGTCTAGTACAATAATAATTAGATGAGAACCCAATTTAATTGGTATAACATATTTATGTAGCTAGATAGGTCATTAGTAAAAGGTGATCAACTAATTTTATTATTTCATCTATTATATTAAAAAGAAAAGATATTAGTATAAAATAAAAGAGAAAGAGAGTTATTGAAATAAAAAGCATCACGACTAGCTGCTTTATACCTACTGAGTATTCACTGTTCACTCTTATTCTTAAATAGGGTTACCAGAAAAGCTCAAGATTCACGAGCTATTTATATTTGACTTGCTAAAATTCAATTCAACCTAGGCTATACTTAGAATCAAGCCAAGCTTGGACCTAACCTGGAGTTTGAGAGCTCCAATGGTCCGAGGTTGAGGTATTCAGTGAAACTCGAGTATTTCGGTTTGTGTGGTATATGCATGCATCCTGCTACCTTTATTAATTAAATTTACAACCATCAAAAATTAAAATAATATAGCTGTAGGCTGGAGCTATGCATTAGCTAGCGAGCTACTGTGTTGCACAAACTAAAATAGGTACAAAATAATACTCCCTATGTTCTATTTTCTATTTTGATAGTTCTATTTCATCTTAGTACAATGATCAAGAAGAAGAACTTTGATTATCATCTCATTAATCAAGATTCCTCATTTTCGATGTTATCTTAGACTTACACTAGTATTTTTTCAAGAAGAACAACACTTCCATTCTCTCGAAGAGAAACTCTCTCCTGATCTCCTCCCTTGCTCCAGATCTTCCTACTAGTGTAAGTATTGAGCTACCTACTAACTTGGATTTCGTTTGCAAGAACAAGAACAATATCCTATGCTGGGTCCGCCCCTGTGGATGTGTGTATGTGGAGATCTCGTGTATATGCCGTGTGATCCTGCATTGTGTTTCCAAACTAAGATCTTTCCATTTGTTTATAAAGTGCCTCTGCCTGTCTATGCAATATGTCAGTGAATACATGTCGTGATCCTCAAAAGCTTGAGGATCCCAAGAATTGAGAATATACAGTATAGTCTTTTTTTTTGTATCAGATAAGAATCTAGTTTTGCTTGAGAAGATATAATGTATTATCAAGCTTTTATCTCTCCAGCATCATAAAGTGTATTAAAGGTACTTAGACAGATGCATTGTTTTAAAGAATGAAATGGTAATTTAATTTTCCGGTTATATCCAAATTGAATCATTGGATCTGAACTTAGGAGGACCTTAGTGAAAGGAATTATGGTGTTTGACAAAAAGGCTGTAACAATGAAAAGATGCAGTTTGTTCAATTCAGAAAAGTTGATGCACTTTTTAACAGGTTTTGGATTTTGCTCTGCAGCTGATAAAAAAAAATCTTTTATCTCTACCCCACCTTTTCTGATGGCACAAGCAGCTATCTATAGCCTTTTCATCATTAACAAGTCTGGTGGCCTCATATACTACAAGGTATATTCCTGGTTTCCCTATCTCTTCTTTTATATCTGTAAATATGAAGAACCTGCACATTTCTCCAGGATTATGGTTCAGCTGGGAGGATGGACACCAATGACAGTCTTAGATTGGCAAGTCTCTGGCATTCAATGCATGCTATCTCCCAACAACTCTCCCCTATCCCTGGTTGTACTGGCATTGACCTCCTACAAGCCCATAACTTCGATCTTCACTGCTTCCAATCCCTCACAGGTATGCAAACTGCTATATAGTTGATAAATCGTATGGTTCTGAACTTGAAGTTTTTTTTTTGGCACTATGGGGTTCCACATATTGGATCCATTCAAGCTTTACTGTTGATAAACGTGCACAGATTTACTTTTTCTTGCTCTGCATGTCAAGAGAACTCATTATGTTGCATATTATGGTTGTGTGCCAGACCATCTGCTTTGTAGCCTTTGTATGTGCGGGAATACCTCCATTAACACTATTACTTTTCTGCTTAAGTCAGAGGACACTAGGTTACTGGGTAGAGTGTTCACTAGACAGAAGGTTTGTAGAATTGTAGCATGTGAGGTTACTTATCAGGCAGTATTGAGTGCATGAATGCTTATGGTAGAAAATTAAGATTTTGAAACCCATTATCACTTATCAGTTTGTTTGCTGAACTAATTTTGCTGTAACCATGGATAATTTCATTTGGACTATCCTGCAGCTGAATTGTACATTTGGCCATTTGGGTTAGACTGATTTATCTCTAGTGTAAGCTTGTGCTGTATCATTTATTATTTCTTTGAGGTGTGGTCTATGTAAGTAAGCTGCCCAAATTGGCCCGACTCAGATTATCATAATCTGCCTGTCCCCCCTATGGTGTCTTCAACCTCTGTGGGACCGAAACCGGCGACCAGAGGGGGGGTGAATGGGAGCCGATCAAAATTTCTTCCGAAATCGATCTGTCGGCCTATATCCCAAAATCACCGCAAGCCCTTGAACCTAGGATATGAGATAGTAGCTATGGACTAGCTATCTCCTAGTGAAAAGCCCTAAGTAGCTGCGCGGAAGCAAAAGAGCCAACACGATGCAAATCACAGAACTGAACTGTTGAGACCGGTCAGACCGGTCGGGCTGGAAATTCAAATTCCAGACCGGTCAGACCGGTTACTCAGACCGGTCAGACCGGTCGCTCCCAGACAGCCCGCCAACAAGGCTCCAAATGTCAAATCTTGAGTAAACGAAGTCCAAATTCGATGACACTTGGAGGAAAGCTTCGTAACTACCCCGTGAACATATCCCCAAAAGATCTCACCCAAAAGATTCACGGATCGAGAGAATTCGAGGAAAGATCAAAGAGGATTGGGGTTTTCTCAAGAACACAAAATCGCCAATTCGTGAGAACTCTCGATTCCAGTAGGTTTAGCACTTGGCTAGAAGGATTAGAATCGTCACAAAGAGTCCATCAAACTACGAATTCAAGGGTTGGTCTCCTCCAAACAAGAAACACACCAAAAGAGGAGAATTAAACCCAAAACGCAAGAGAAAAGGGGAGGACGAGATGCTCAGCACATACAAGTGAATCTCAAACAAATTTCATCCATTAATCTCAGAGGAATTCACCTATACAAAGGCTAGAGCCATCCGCCCATCATCCACCCTCTAGATTGAAGAGTATAGCTATAATCTAAACTCTCTTTGCGTTGGAGTCCTTGGCCCTAACCTAGAGTAGAGGCTGGGAGAAGGAAAAACGAAGAGAAAACAAAAGACTCAAGAGACTCACCCTCCCACGGGCTGGTGGGGGGTATTTATACTCGGCTGCTGCGGTCAGACCGGTCCAAGGGACCGGTCAGACCGGTCGGGTCTGCAGCCGCCCGCTGTACACCCTCGATCGATGGCGGAGCTTCTTTCTTCGACTCGAAGTCTTTGCTGCGATGCCGCCACGTCGGTGAAGTACCGGTCCGCGGTTTTGGAGGGTCCGCGAAACCCGGGTAGGTGGCCGGTTTTGAGAAAACCGCCAAAACATCACGCGCGGGAAGATTCCCGCCTCCACGCCGTGGCCCTAGACGCCGTTCCCGCCTCGGCCTTCTGACGGCCCTAGACGCCGCCCGACGCCCGTCACCTCCTCGCCCGCAGCGAGGCCCTAGACGCCGTCGACGCCCGTGCCTCCACGACTCGGCGTCTTCAACCGCCGTCCGCCTCCTTGGTTTTGTGGCGCAAACCAAGAAACCCGCCTTCCTTCGCCGCTTGCGCCCTCGATCCAGGAGTGGACGCCACAGCTGCCGCCCGGTCCGAGCTCCGGTCCCGGCTGCCCTTCACCGCCGTCCACCGCACGGTCCATCGGCCACAGCACCTCCACGGCAGCTCCCCGTCGATACTCGATGCCCGTGTACCTGCAATCCAAAGACCAAGCGCACGATCACACCGTACGGTTGACAATTCACTCATCACAAGCAGGATAGAGTACTCAACATTCCTCAACCTCTTGCATCTGATATTATCAGCCCCCTAGCTTTGCTCATATGCTATTGTTTGTTTGGCTAATTACTGTCGCATTTGACACCTGTCCTGTTAATAGTCTGCTCTGGTTGCTTCAGGGACAAAATTTTTTGTTGTATGCGAAACCGGCGCACAAAATATGGAGACTCTGCTGAAAGCGATATACGAGCTGTACACAGACTTTGTTCTGAAGAACCCATTCTATGAGATGGAGATGCCGATCCGGTGCGAGCTGTTTGATCTCAACCTAGCTCAGGTGATCCAGAAGGACCGTCTCGCCCTTCTGGGTCGGTGAAACTGAAACATGAAAACACTACCGTCCCAATAGTGTGATTGATAATTAATTCATTTCTCTAAGTTACTCTCAGCTATGCTCAGCTTGAATCGTACTTTATACTGGTGCAGAATCGATAACTTCACTATGGTGTTTGTGATTGCTGTAATACAGAGTTTTGCATACAAAAAATGCAACTACACATGTTTTGCCTGTGATGAACTTCGAGGCTTGAGATTGGTCGCATGGGCTGTATTGCAGTAATGTTCAGGTGCCATATGTACTGTGGATCGTCTATAGTTGTAAATGAGTCTTCATATCTGATGTGGCGTAGGAACAACAGTGGCCCCAATGTTTTTTTATACAATACACGAGTACTTTGCGCGTGCCTTGGCGCGCCCTTCTTTTTTCTCTCTCAATATAAGTAAACATAGAAAGCATGTATTTATAATGGAACATGTAATCTACGGAGGTATCATTTAGTCTTTTAATAGGAATCAAAATACACTAGCACATTTATTTACAATGGCACTAAGCTTGGATTATAAAGTTCCTGGAGTCTCCAGTTGCTTTCATAAAGCATTTGTTGCACATGGTCTCCAACAGGCCATTTAAATTTAAAAATATAAGATATCAGTTCAGTTGTGCTAGTTGTGCTTCTGAACTACCACAGTGTTACCCGACCCAGAACAGCCCTCAAGGACCTTACAATGAAACACCGACAGAAACATTACTATTGGTACAAATGGCATTGCAAACTCCACCCAAAAACAGAGACTCCTGGCTGACATAGGTGGTGAATTGATGTTCTAATACTGTTTGGGGAATAGTAACTCACCTAAGAGCTCATGAAATTGAACCAATGTTTGTTGCCCCCAAATAATTAAACTTGGCATCCAAAATTCAAGCATAAAGAAGACCTAAAAACCTCATGAATCTCTTACAGAAGTAATATAAATGTCTGGATAAATGAAACTAACAAAAATCCTTATGGTGAGCATCTCACTGCAAAAGACTTTCAGAACTAATTTTCAATAAGATTTAGTGAGAGGGAGGTACTTTATTATTTTTACCGTAATGGAATTTATTTCATTAACTTAGTGACCATGACATCAACATCAAGGTACATTTATTTATGTTATGGATATATAGGAGCCTATGCTATTGATCAGTAGAAGTTAGGATCAAGTGGTTGGAGTCTCTTGCTTTGCTTGGAGAGTTCCGATTTTGGTTGCTGCATGGGGGAAATGTAATTGGAACTATAAACCATGATTAGCTGCGAGGTAAATGTAGTATGTGTTTTGTGTATTTTTCTAACCTGCTGTTGCGTTGCCTGGTGATATTTCTTTTGTAGGGTGTACTTATTTGAGGTAGGATATGCTTCCTGATAGAACAATAAAAGAGGGGAAAATTATTGCGAATACAATATGCATTGGAGTTCAAATGGATGGGAAAATAATTTGAGTATCTTTTTTTTAAGTGGCATACTAATTGGACAACATACCTCTGATTCTGCTGATGTCAATTGAACATGGGTAGGATTTTTTTGGTTCAAGGCGACCTCTTTTCTCTGCATTCAAACACTGTAAAGAGTGTTGCCTAGTAAATGGTTCATGGCTCATGTAAAGTATGCAATAATAGTCCTGTAATCCTCTAAACTAAAGCTGTAAACACATTGAAAGAAAGTAACAGCTTGCAATAATAGTGGCTCCACGGAAAGTTAAAAATCCTAAATTTGTTCTATTCAATGAGCATACATAGGAGGGCTTTGTATTTTTCATAGGAGAAGTAGCAGTAGTATAGATTAAAGCTACCCAAAACCAGGAAAACCCAAAGGATCTACTTTCCTGAAAGGAAATAATCCCAGACTCACCTGATCATTCTATAGCCAAAACTTCTTGCAGAAAACGAGAGGCATCACTAAAATTCACAACCTCTTTCTCTTTCTTTGGTTCTCAATTCTAGTTCAATGTGTCCCATTTCATTCACTGGGTAGTTGCAAATGTTCTAAATGGATGTGTTTTATGCTAATACCAGGCCACCTATCATAGCACTGGTTGTGGCAATTACATAATGTACTGCTGGTTCATCTCTGAAGTGTTGCAAGGTTATAGAATGCCCCCTTCATGTTCATGAGCTGTGGGTAAGTTCCAAGCTCCACCACCTTACCCTCTCCTAGGACTGCAATTGAGTCTAAATTCTTGATTGTATTTAGACGATGTGCCACCGCAATTGTCGTCCTCCCTGACATGATTCGATCTAGAGCTTCCTGTACCATTTTCTCTGATTGTGCATCAAAAGCGCTAGTTGCTTCATCAAGTAGCAGTATTGCTGGATTCCGTATTATTGCCCTTGTAATTGCAATTCTTTGTTTCTGTCCTCCCGAGAGTTGTATGCCATGCTCGCCACAATCAGTATCATATCCATCCTTCAGAGATCTGAAAAAGAATAGGCTCTCAATTCCATATGTCGGATAATGCGAAGTTCAGATAAATGGATGGAGTGAGGATAGGAGAAACATTTATGACTTACGAAATAAATTCATGTGCATTTGCAGCTTTAGCAGCTTCCACTATTTCATCTTCATCAGCTTCGGGTTTACCAAAAGCAATGTTGTTCTTACACTACATGAAAATATTGCTGGCTCCTGACTAACAAGAGCTGTCTGTCCTCGATACCAAGGAATATTTATGTCCCTCACATTCATACCATCAATACATACAGCTCCAATAGCAATGTCATAGAACCTCTGGATTAATCCTATGATAGTTGATTTACCACAACCACTTTTCCCAACTAGGCCAACACCTGATCCTGCTTTTACATCGAAGCTAAAATCCTTCAATATAACACATTGTGGTCTTGTTGGATATGCAAAATCTACCATTTTGAATTCTATTGTTCCTTGTATTTTATTCTTCTGATTGTCTTTTCCCACCTGCAATGTAGTTCTCATTATGATTCATGGCAATGTAGCATTGTAAAATCATATTTGTTTGCAAGGATGCTGGTCTATGGGACTACTGATGGATATGTACCTGTAAATTTTGTGGAGATTTCCTATCCAATACCTCAAACACTGAAGCAACTGCATTTGCTCCCTTTGCCAGGTCTGATGTCATGCTACCAGCTTCAGCAATCAGCTTTCCTGTCGTCATAAAATAGGTTTTGAAGAAATCAGCTGCTGAGATCTCCCCAGACTGTACCAGCTTTCCACCATACAAGAAGTCTAGTGCCCATGATAAATATAAGAGGCAAGGTGACAACCCTGTGGTGATCCCTGCTACCCACGACATCTTCCTTCCTTTCCTCAGTGGTTCCACTTGCGCGTGCTCGAAGAGCTGAAGAACCTTCGATGAGCATCCAAATGAGGTTACCATCCTGTGGTTGTAATTTGTAAACATCTTCGATGGCAATCTGAGCACTCTGATGCTGAGCTTTTGCCAAGTCCCTTGACACATTTGCGAGAACTGTCTTTTTGGCATAGTAGCATATCATCGTAGATGGTTGTACAGCTATCATGACAAGAGCAAGTTTCCAAGCTAATGTCAGACCCATCATCACTGCAGTTACAGTTCCAGAAACTGTTTGAAGAAGTAAGGAGATTCTGTCTGCAACAAGGGTTTTGACAAGAGAAGTCCTCGTTGCTTAGCTGCGAGCACAATGAACAACTTGAATTAGTTTCTTCGTCAAACCATGCTACCTCAAAGGTTAAGATCTTTTCGAGTATTTGGATTCGGATGGGCCTAACAAGATGCACGCCCATGTATTCAAAATTGTAGTGCTGCAGAAGATTCACAACAATGGATATCAATGATAATGAGCAGAAGATCAAGGCAGAGCGCCTGATGATTGCATTCATCTCACTGTAGTCCTGAACAAAGAATGCAGCAACCATGCTGCCAAAGGTTGTGGCATAAATGGGCTGCAACAAACCATATACCAGTGCAGATAGGCTGCCTATGACTGCCTGCCTCCACTCTGGTGCATTCATTGCAAGAAGCCTGTAGAAAGATGGTGCAGCTGTTGGAATGACATAATTATCTTTTATCGAGACAGTTTTAGTGACTGGCATTGGACTTGCACTGGACACATTAGGGCCACTGGTACTGGTCCTTGTTGTGGAGGAAGACCTGAGTTGTTCACTTTCTTGATTGATGTAGTTCACCATCTTCTGCAATTTCACTAGTCTTGCGTATGGGCCACCCTTGTTGATTAGCTCGTCATGAGTACCAATTTCAGCTATTGTACCTCCATCAAGTACTGCAATCTGATCAGCTTTCTTCACGGTGGAGAGATTATGGGCTACTATCTGATGGGTGGTAATGTGCATATTAGCATCACAATGGAGAGTTTCTGATTTTTGCAAGACAAAGTTGGAGAGTCTAGGGAATGGAAATTTACCAGTGTTGTTCCTCCCATAGATGCTTTATCAAGGAAGGGCATGCTGCACCAGATTCTCTGATTCGGAATCAAGTGCCCTCGTGGCTTCATCAAGCAGAAGTATAACAGGGTTCCTGATGACTACCCTTGCAATGGCAATTCGCTGTTTTTGGTCACCTGATAGCAATGCTCCGCGCTCGCCAATCTGCAAGAATTGCGAAAAGGGCAACCATAAAAATTATGGGAGGCAGAGAGTTCTGGTTTCCAGAATGTTTTTGTGATGTGCATACCTTGGTCTCATATTCTTCGGGAAGCTCCCTAATGAAGTTGTGAGCATTTGCTGTCATGGCTGCTGTGTAAATTTCATCGATGGATGCATCTGCTTTGCCGAACAAGATGTTCTCTTTTATTGAGGTACCAAACAGGGCATGATCCTGGCTGACAAGCCCCATTTTGCTCCTGATCCACTTTAGCTGGAGTTCCTTAATGTCAACCTCATCAATCTTGACAGTACCTTTAGTTGCATCGTAAAACCGCTGCACCAATGCTATTGCCGTTGACTTACCGCTGCCGCTGGACCCAACTAAAGCAACAGTTCGCCCAGCAGGAATCTGGATGTTGAAGTCTTGTAGAACTGCAATATCTGGTCTTGATGGGTACGCAAAGTGGACGGATTCAAACTTGATCCCTCCCCGAAGTTGGTCCAACATAAGTCCCTTCGAATCATCAGCGTTAATTTGTGGCACACGGTTTATCTTTTCGAGAATCCTTGTGGCAGCAATAGATGCATCAGTTAAATGTTTCAGTTCAGGGAGAGCCACCCCAAGGGATCTGCAACATTTCAGTAAGTTTATCTTCTATCTATAGAATCAACTCATCAAGAAGAGTTACGAAACAGGAGGGAACAAAGACTGAAGAACTTACAGGCCACCCAAAACAAAGGAAAGTGCCGCAGCATATATCCTCCCTCCGCTTTCATGACGGAGCATCACCAACCTGCTCCCATACCAAGCGAGGAAGGCCCAGATGGCGAAAGCAATGCCGGTGCATCCAACTGCGAGACCTTTCGCGATGCCTTGCTTGATCCCCACTTTGATCGTCCCATCAAGGAGTGTTGCGTACCTCTGGATGATACTTTTCTCGGCGGTGAATGAGTAAACGGTCTTGATTGAGCCCAGTGCTTGCTCGACCAGGAAATTTGCCTTGGCGTACTCGTGACGCGACTTGCGGGAGAGATGGAGCAGGTACTTGCCATAGATAAGCCCAGGGATCACTAGAAGCAGGACTAGAGGAGGAGCAGCCAGGGCCAGCCTCCATGAGAAATAGATGGAGAAGGCCAGTCCAGATATGAAAGTTGCAGAGTGCATCAGAAACAGAGGAACTTGTAATAACACATAAAAAGAGTTAAAAAGAAAAACAATCGATCTATCTCTTTCTGCTGTTTCTCGTACAATTTTTTTTTGTTCGAGGAATTGCTTCTCATTGAATAATCAAACCAAATGTGTAGATGACGCTTTGTTGAATTCGTCTATATTTCCCCCCTTTTTTTCTGTGATCTCGCTATCGAAACTATATGTTCTGCTATAGAACTGCTTGGCTTGCATCTTCATACTGGATTGATTTATGGATCATTACTTCATTTGGCTCCATTTTGAGATCCACTGTTCTGTTATGAAACTAGCTGTTTTGCATCTTTACTGCATAGATTTACGGAGCATTTCTACGTAATCATATTCCCTGTGTGTTGTGTAATGTGCCCACTTGTTCCGTTTCGTCTGCATTCAAAGTTTATGAAGACCGGATGAGTACGATTCTAACATTTTAATCGTTTCCAGAAAAAAAATGGCAGCCTAACCAATGTGGGCACGTTTGGTTTTCAAAGGCTTAAAATAAATACTATCACATGGAGTGCTAATTAGAAAGACTAAATATAAACTAATTATTAAATTAATTGTATAAAGCTAGAGCTTAGGGCAATTCTAACCCAAAACACTACTAGTGGTTTCTATATTTGCTATGTCATATAGACACTACTCATAGAAACTATATTCCCAATGGATGGTTTCTTCAAAAGAAGTTGCTATTCAATCATATCTCTTCCTCTCTTTTCTCCCTCCAATCATAACTTCTTTGTCTTAGTTTTTGTGTAGACATGATTTTTTGCATAGGACTTGGTTTCTTCATTTTTTTCTCTCCTCATTAACTCTCCTGCCCCATCAGTTTTTTGCTTAAATGACATTGTATTTGATGCTATGGAAACTAGCTGAGTCAGAGGGTTGGGACTGCCCTTATTCACAAGACGAATCTGTTAAGCCTAATTAATCTATAATTAGCACATGTTTACTGTAGCACAACATTAGCTAATTATGGACTAGTTAGGCTCAACAGATTTATCTCATGAATAAGTTTAGAGATTATAAAATTTATTGTCAGTAGTCTATATTTAATACTTCTAATTAACCTCTAACGTGAGGAGGCTTATTTTAAGCCCCGGAGGAACCAAACCTAGCCGTAGAATAGCATCACGACCGAGTCCAGATTCCAATCAATGGACGGAGATAATTTTTAATCCTTTTTCTTCTGAACCCCTAGTGGACAGAAATTGTTAAGTGAGACTAAGGTTGGCATCGTGCTAAACAAAAACAAAGCTATCTCACGCGTCGATCAAAGAGCTAGCGGAGGGGGGTGGCCTGGTCGGCCGCGGCCGGTGCACGTGCACCTTCTCGGCGAGGACCTCCTGTATGACGGACGCGTCCTTGGAGATGCCGCCGATGATCTCAGCGGTGGCGGCGGCGGCGTCGCCGGAGTCGAAGAAGCCGGGCTCTTGCCGCAGCCAGGGGCAGATCTGGGGGCAGGGGGGCTCAAGCCCCCTACCCCATGAACTCCATGGAAATTAGAGGAGAGGAGGGAGAAGAAGAAGAAAGGGGCGTGCGGGAGGAAGCAGCCCCCCTGCCGGTAGTGCTATAGGCACCGGTTGAGATTGCTCTTTGGTACCGGTTTATTTAACCGGTACCCCGAAAGTGGTACCAATGGTTCGAATCTTTGGTACCGGGTAAAATAATAGGTACCTAAGGCCTCTAAAATGAGACAAAATATGTTTTTGTTGGGATTTGAACCCACGACCTCTAGCCTCGCACGCTGCCCCTTTATCATCTCAGCTACACAGTTGTTCTGATTGAGAAGGAGATATATTCCTTTTAAAGTAACACATGTATGAGCCTAAGGTACTGGTTTGTGTTACCAACCGATACCAAAGACTCATAAGGTACCGGTTGGTAACACCAACCGGTACCTAAGGTTTGTATATAGGTACTGGTTGGTGGTACCACCCGGTACTAATATAAAAATTACCACCCGGCATCTATGGAGAGCCTTATGTACCGGTTGATAATACCAACCGGTGCCTAAAGACCATTCAAAAATTCCATCCACCCCAAAATTACCGGTATGGAGATAGGTACCGGTTCATCTCAATACTGGTACTATTGGGGTGGACCTAAGGCTTATTTTCTAGTAGTGATATGTGTTCATTGTTTCACCAGAAACAAGCCATTATGCGATCACAGTATATAGTTCTGAAACATCGTGTAAATCAAAATGAAATGTTCGTCACGGGCATCCTCAGGCTGCAACTTACCCAGGAACGCCACCGGCAAGACCGCGAGCGCCAGGCAGACGAAATTCAGGCACGACTGCATCCAGAAAAATAAAAGGGAATTAAAGCTATGAATCAATCGCGCACAGATCGATCGATGATGATGAGCACCGAGCACGACGAGCGAGCGAACCTTCTCGACATCGTGCATGAACCGCGCGCCGCCCAGCTGGCCGCCGCGGCCCAGCGAGTTCACGACGTCGCTGGCGAAGACGAGGAGCAGGTTGTAGGAGCAGCCGTCGGCGACGGCGCCGAGCGTGCCCAGGGCCACGAGCAGCACGTCCAGCCGGTCCGCGAACGCCAGCACGCCGCGGGAGGAGATGCCGCCGCCCGCCGCACGCCGCCCGCCGGCGCACCCGTCGCCATCGACTTCTATTCTCTGTCCGCTCCCAAGCCAAGGTGAGTAAGATTGCTTGTTGAGCTGATGCCTGGTCAATGGCTTGGTTCCAGCACTACGAGGCTATCCGAAGCGCATCCAGACCGATAGATGCTAATGATAAGTTTTGATGATTAATGATAATTGTATGCGATTAACGTCTGTTTTGAAAAAAATTAATGATTGATTTAGTCATATATGAAATATGAAAGGAGACCCCTCAATTCGAAATATTCATGCGTGCCAAGAATTCATTTTCAAAGACTAAGGACCTTTCTAGTATCAAGTGTCAAAATGAGATGAAGGACACTTGTTTTAGTTAGGACTTTATAGTTTTTAATTCTTTACCGTACTATTAAGAGGGGTTTTTAAATTAGTAGCTTGACAAAATTTGAGTTGGCCTTATAAATCTTGCACACTCGCTCAAACTCAGCTCAAGACATCCTAAAGAAGCCAACACAACACTTGAAAAAAGAAACTTTCGAAGAAAAAATCAAATCCAAGTCAATTCAGCTGCAAAACAAGAAAATCAGCACCGATGCCTTAGCATCGGTGCATCCGAAGATTAGCGGAAGAACCGATGACCCCATGTCGGCTCAATTTCTCAGGGCAAACTGGAATCAAGTTGAGATACCCTAGGACACCGGTTGAACCGACGGTTCAAATATAAGCATCGGTGCAATTGACATACTATTGCTCAGAGAGCATATTTGGGTGGACCAGAACTCGCCTTCGGCACCGGTTTAACCGACGCTTATGAGGAAGGCATCGGTGCATTAGGTGTACTATTAACCAAAACATCCTTCAGCACCAGTTTAACCGATGCCCATCGGAGCATGTGAAAGGATCGATGGACCAAGAGGGGGGTGAATTGGGCCTTTTTCAAATTTCTAAGGTAATTAGAAGCAACCTTAACCTATGCAATACTAGTAAGGCACCAATTCACCAACCGGATAACTAAGCTACCTATACAAGCTAAGAGAGATAAAACGAGTAGTAAAGCCTAGCAAGGTAGAGCTAAGTTATGATCTCTAAGGCAAGCACATGAATAAATTGCATGAAAGAAAATGCTTGAATAAAGAGAGTGGACAAGAGACGACCGGATTTTTTTCCGTGGTATCGATGTGTTGGCACACACCCCTAATCCACGTTGTGACACTCACAAAGAGTCTTGTCACCTCCCAAGTCACCGAGACGAGGGCGCTCACTAAGAGTCTCCGTTCACCATCCCGGCGTGGTGGAGATCAAGCCACGTACAATCTTCTTCTCCGGGCTCCCACAATCCTTGGCAAGCTCCGCGAGAAACACCTCGATCACCAAGATCGCCTAGGTGATGCCAATCACCAAGAGTAACTAAGGCCTTCACTTGAGCAAGAACCGATCACCAAGAACGGATGCACACAAGCTTCTCTCTACTCAAGTCCTTAATCTTGCTTCTTGATTGATTGAATGAACAAGTATGTGAAATATGAAGCTCAAGGTGGCTCTTGACTATAGTAGGAGTGTTTTGATGTTGCCTGGTGTCAAGAGTGGCAAAATGACCCATTGGAGGGGTATATATAGGCAGCTCACACGAATAGAGCCGTTGGAGAAAAACTGCCAGAAAACTGCGTAGCGCTGGTTAATCCGACGTACTTCCAATAGTTAGCGTCGGTTTAACCGATGAATGTAAACTGTCCATTCTAAAAACTAGCCGTTACAACTTGGGCAGATTAACCGACGTATCATCGGTTTAACCGGTGAGTGTAGTTGTCCACTGATCAACTGAAAAACTAAGTCTCTGGACAACTGCACCGATGTTAACTCAAACCTATCGTCGGTTTAACCGGTGAGTACAACTTTTGAAATTCTTGAAAAAACCATCTCACTGGTCAATTGCACCGACGTCTCAATTCAAACAGCGTCGGTTTAACCGGTGTATAGAACTTGAATCACCCTGGAAAAACCAACTCTGGACTAATGCACCGACGTTAAATTCAAACACGATGGTTTAACCGGTGTATTGACTTATCCAGACTCTGCTGACTTTGTTTAACCGACGTATAGAAAAATGAGAGCGTCGGTTAAACCGGTGTTAAAGACTTTTTCTGATTTTGCCTTTTCTGATTTGAGTCTTGAATGAAATCCAAATATTCTTGAGATATAAGTTGAAAGCCACTTATTTGAACTTCTAGGAACCTGAGTGACCATAGTGTGCATCCATTTTTGATTGACCATGTCCATGCTCAAGTTACTTGGCCTTAACCCCTCTTAATAGTGCGATCACTACAAAACTATAAAACCTATACTAACCTAAGTGTCCTTCTCAACCTTATGACAATTAGGACTAGAAAGATCCTTAGTCTTGACATATATAAGAGTTGAATATGAGATCGCCTTTTTGAATAATGAAATTGAGGGACCTCTTTTGACATATGACCAAATGAGCGATAATGATTTATTAAGCTGCACAAACTCATTAGTCACAATAATGGTTGTCATTAATCACCGAAACATACCTTGAGGGCCTAGATGCTTACAGCATGCATCAGTGCAATGACGCAGGCCTATACACAGTGTCAGAACTTCCAACGGATAGCCCGCAGAGAGACCGGTTGAACCGATGCCTAGCATCGGATATTCCGATGGTCCTGATTTTTGTGCAGTGGGTCTGCAACGGCTATGGGGGCTCTTCCACACTATATAAGTCGACCTCCTGGTTTATTTATGATGCCTTTGACGCATTGAATACCTGAGGCCACCTAAGAGAAGAAGAGAGAGTGCTTTGAGCCATGAGATGAAGATCTAGATCTTGATAATATTCCAAACTTGAAGAAATCAATTTTTGCAAGTGTAACAAGTGTGCTTGAGCTTAGGACCAACTGAGTGTATGTCAAGTGAAGACTTAGGAGCTTGTTATTCTTGATGTTTGACGGCATCTAGACGGTTTTTGTGATTGGAAGGTTCTTGGTGAGCTCTTGGAGTTTGTGGGAGCCCCAAGAAGTGAATATTGTACAAGGTGTGAGCTCGCCATTCCGGAGATGGAGAAAGAGCATTCTTAGTGATCACTTGCTCCTAGGTGAAGCAAAGGAGCGATACCCTTTGTGTGGGTGCTCCAACGTGGATTAGGGGGGAGCGTCAACTTCTCGATACCACGGGAAAAAATCTGGTTGTCTCGCGTCCCTTGCATTACTTCAAGCAATTAAATTCTTTTGTCCTTGTCCTTGTTCTTGCTCTTGATTGCTTGTGGTTTGACTAGAACAACTTGCATGATAGTGTGAACCTTTGATTAGGATTTGATCTTGCTAGTGTGCCTTTGTTTAGACAAGATGAGCATGTTAGTGTGTTTACCTACCTAAAGATTATTTGCTAGTATGCTCTAGTTGATAGATTTCGAATTTATAGATTGGACAATATTAATTTAAGTTAAAACGATACGTCTCCCTTCTTCTTGGGCCCTCAATACTTTCACTATCATATACTAGCACGTCGATACGTTAGAACGAGCTTGGTGACCGGCGACGTGCCGACGGCCGACAGCCCAACACGATTCAGAGAGCAACTTCCTTTGCCGCGTCGTGGGCCACGTGGCTATCCTCTTGAAGGCTACATTTTCGCACTGGAGTTCAAAGAAAAGCGTCCCAAATTCGGTGGTAAGATGATAAGAAACCATTTTTATAACTAGGTAAATGACTAAATAGCCTCGCTCGTGGCTATCCTCTTGGACTCTTATTTAATTAGAAATATATCTAGTGCAAATCAATATTTTAGTGCAAACTATACAAACTTCAATCTATACTACCGGATCAACATCCAAAGAGGCGCAGGGGGAGTGGGAGGGGGTTTTGCAAAAGTGTAATTACTCAATCCAAGGGCGGGCAGTTAATTTTAAAATTACTCAATCCTCTATACCTCATAAATGTTGATCTGGTGGTTAAGATTCAAGTTTGCACGGTTTGCACGAAGAAATTAGTTTGCACCTGATATGTTTTCTATTTAATTTTCCGCTGTCAGTGTGGGCCCAATTTGTTAGTGGCATAGGTAGGCCCAATTTGTCATTGACAAATAAGGGATTGCAAAACTTTGCAATGCCAAATAAGAATTTTCCCGGACTATAATATGAGCCTGATGAAAACAAGTGTTTATACGTCGTAGCAAGTGCGTGCTGTTTTTTTTTCTTAAACAGTTTGACGCCGAAAAAACGTACTCCCTCTTTTTTTTAAATTATAGGTCATTTGACTTTTTTATATTAAATTTAACCATTCATTTTATTCAAAAAATTTTATGCAAATATAGTTAAATTTAAATCATTCTTAAAGAACTTTATTAATAAAGCAAGTCACAACAAAAGAAGTGACATATATTTTGCACAAATTTTTGAATAAGACGAGTGGTCAAACTTGGGGTAAAAAAGTCAAACGACTTATAATTTAGAATGGAGAGAGTATTAAATTTCAGTCAAATGGGCAAAAGGGCATGTAGCCTAATAGTTACAAGAGCCTCAGTAGCACCTGAGATTCTGAGTTCGACCCTTCATGGGAGCGAATATTCTGAAATTTAATGGCGTTGTGCATTCAGTGGTAGGCGACGTTTCCGTCGGCAACGAGATGCCTGTGGTGACTTCGTCAATCTCGAGGATTTGCCGCCTCAGTCTTCAAAGATGCTCAAAGGGATAGGGTTCGCGTACACGTGTTTATAGGGGTGTGATTTGCCGGAGTCTTCAAAGATGCTCACAAGAGTAGATTCGCGTACACATATTTATAGAAATGTGAGTGTGTGTGCTTTATACTGTGTAATCTCAAAAAAAAATAAAGTTTCAGTCAAATGGTCGGGAAGCTTTCGCGGTGGATTGATTTATGAGCGACATCGTGCATGAACCGCGCGCCGCACAGTCCCCACGATAGCCATGCAGGTTCCGGTTCTTAGACCTGAATGATCAAGCCCATGGAAAGGCGATCAGCCGGGGGTCTGTGCAGGCAGCTTGGCAAGCACGGTGCATCTCGGGCTTTGGGCACACCATTTAAAACCATATGGGCCTCTAATCCCATAGCGAAAACTTCTCCTATATAAGAGCAAGTATTATAGTGGGCTAGCTGTAAGTTGGCTAAATACTAAGGTGAAAAAAAGAGGGGACAAAAAAGAAGGAAGGTGAGCTGTAAGCTTACAACCTACTTATGACAAGAACTAAGAAAAGTTGTGAGAGAAACAAGTAGGCCATACATTAATGGTTAAGGGCTCAACCACTATATGAATGGGCTGAGAGAAAGCTAAATACAATTTATATAACTAGCAGCTGGCTATATTATTAACCATGCTCTAATGCATTTGGCAATCCACTTCCGTTTCCTTTTCACCCCGGCCCCTAACACTGTCCTCCATCGGCCTTCGCCCAATCGCACAGACGCGTAGAAGATTTTCACCTGCTAGAAAACCTGCTTCCTACGGATTTTAGTACCACACGGAAAAGTTTTGGACGTGGTTCCCCTCACAAAAGATGACCGCATGCCGCCTCTACCGGCAGCCGCGTGTGGTGTGCACGCTTAGCTACTAACCCAAGGATTAGTGGTTTCAAATATGGTTGCCACATGCAACAAGTATGCTTAGCTCTTTTTTTTCGAATTTCCTATTAAAACCCATAATTTTGAACTAAACAAAATAATTTGTCTTAATTATCTAAATCTTTTTTTTAGATTACACATTACAAAAAAAAACCTTAATGGAGGCGGTCATAATTGATTTCCCGAGGCGGGCATGCCCAACCGCCTCGAACTCATCGTCACGGTTAATCGTAGCTTAATCGAGGTGATTTGTGTGCACGCCTCGGTTAATCAAATAGAAAAAATAAAAGAATAGAAAACTCGTGGATAGGCCCGCCGAACCCATCCACGGGGAGGCCGCCGCCGCCGGGAAGCGCAGATCCGCCGCCGGCGGGACCGGATCCGCCGCCGGGAAGCCCAGATCCAGCACCAGCGGGGCCGGATCTGGCCTGCAGCGGTGCTCGGCGACCTTCCCGGCGGTGGATCTTGCCCCGCCACACTGCGCCTCAATCGAGGCCCGAGGCCGCGCCCCCTCCACGACGAGGCCCAAGGCCGCACCGAAGAAGGCCGGCGGCGGCGGATCCAGCCCCGTCCCGGCACCCCCCTCCACGTCGAGGCCCGAGGCCGCGCCGGAGGAGGCCGCCAGCGGCGGATCTGGGCCCCTCCCGCGCGCCCCCTGCCACGCTGGCCCCGGATCCGGCCTCGCCGTTCCGCCCGCGCCGGCGGGCTGTGCACCTGGTTGAGCGCCGCTGCATCTGCCTCGCGCCGCACGCTGCCGGTCCGCCTCGTGCCGCATGCCGTGGTGCGCCTCGCGCACCCGCGTCGGAGGGAGAGGGAAAGGGCGGTCGAGGAGAGAGGGAGGAGCATCGCGTCGGCTGAGGGAGGCCGAGTCGGCTGTAGAGGGAGAGGGAGAAGAAGAGGAAAAAAGATGAGTGAAGAAACCCTAAGTTCCTATATTTATAGGCAAACATTGATTGGGCCTTGTCTGGGCTAGTTGGGCCTCGGCCTTTTCGAAGGCGGGCCTTTAAGTCGTCCGCCTCCATAAATCGATTAACCGAGGCATTTGCGTTAGAACAACAGTCTCGGTTAATCAATATTAACCGAGGCGGATATTTTAAATATGACCGCCTCGGTTAATGTATATAGGCAAACACTGATTGGGCCTCGTCTGGGCTAGTTGGGCCTCGGCCTTTTCGAAGGCGGGCCTTTAAGTCGACCGCCTCCGTAAATCGATTAACCGAGGCGTTTACGTTAGAACAACCGTCTCGGTTAATCAATATTAACCGAGGTGGACATTTTAAATATGACAACCTCAGTTAATGTATTTTGCGAGGCGGTTTTCTATAACCGGCTCGGTTAATAAAAAGTGACCGCCTCGATTAATGATGGCCATTAACCGAGGCAGTTATTTTTTCTGCCTGCCTCCGAGCCCATTTTAAAGTGTCTTGGTTAATCAGATTTTGTAGTAGTGTATGAGCATCTTTGAAGACTGAGCCTGCAAATCCTCGAGATTGACGAAGTCACCACAGGCGCCTCGTTGTCGATGAAAACGTCGCCTACCACTGAATGCACAATGCCGTTAAATCCCATAATATTCGCCCCGATGAGGAATCGAACCCGGGACATCATGTGCTACTGAGGCTCTTTTAACCACTGGGCTACAGGCCCTTTGGCATCTCTATCTTTTTTTTGTGCGAATGGAACTACAATAGTTGGCATCGTCGTTTTGCAAAAGCAACTCTGGCTGTATATACCCAAGAAGGACACACATAGACTGGAATCGTTGTCTATCAATCCTTTCTCTAACGTTGGTGCAAGTGTAACTAGTGTTATGCATATTGTCAAAAGTTTCATAAGATTTTGAATCATTTCGAATGTACAAAATAAGCACATTTTGGCAATGGAGTTGTTCTAAGGAGATTCGGTGGTAAGATATACATTTCTCAACTATGCAAATGCCTAAAGGTTTTCACAGGTGACAAGTGATGGCTCCATTCGTCGTTTAGCATGTAAGAGTAATTAATGCATTATATATAGAACTATAAGAATTTATAGGATAAATTCCTTTCCTACCATTGTAAATCTGCCAGACCCTTATTTAACTGGTAGGGTGCATGTGCGGTACGCACATGTTTAAAGAATAATATTGTGAAAAAAATAATAATCACACTAAATTTTAGTTGCAACAAGCTTTTTTAAGAAACTATATATGATAAAAACAAACATTAAAATCTCAATTGCGGTAAAAATAGACAACAAAATATAAAAATATATAATTATAAAAACAGGTAAATGGTATGTGTAGAAGCATGTGCCGATAATTAGACAGATAATTATACAGATAGTGGAGATGTGTGGCACGTGTCATAGAAAAACATATTTATAAAATAATTTCATTACAAGAAACGACTACTAAAGAAATTAACCTCTTAACGATACTATAGCAATCACTCTATATCAAGTATATAATGCTTCTCAAACTTGTACCGGTGCATTGATACGGGTGAAAAGAATTCGCTCCGTAAGCATCAACGTGCATAGTCATATATTTGATGCGGTAGCCAATGTCGACGTCGAGCCGGGAGTTGTCAAGCGCGAAGAGGTCCGGGTTGCGGACGCAGACCTTGAGTACCTTCCCGCCGATCTTCTCCGCAGCGACCATGAGTACCTTCGTTTGTACAAGAAAGTTCATCTTGACTGGGATCATGCCACTTTGGACGGAAATTAAGCATTAACAAACTTGGCAATTCTCTTCAGGGACTGTCAATTGCAAATGAAGGAAACGTGTGCATGATTGGAAATTCATATTTACTGGACAAGGAAGTGTAGAAACATTTAAATAAGGATGTGATACCTGATCAAATAAGTGTTTTGATAACTTCCCAAGAAGAATTTCAAGCATGCTGAAGTAATATGAGCTGTCCTCAGCAAGAAAAGTCCCTGACATGAAAGAGGTTTGGTAACCCTCATTACTGCAATATCCGAATGAGATAGTGTCAGTACAATGTTGTATTGATGTGACAAGTATTTCAACAGTAAAACAACTTTCATATGCAAACCTTTACAGCTTACATTGGACTAATAGATTCCAAATTTTGAAGCACAGAAAACAGCCACGAAAAGAACTCATCTAGTCAGTTCAATGAAGTGTTAGATTGGAGAAATGCAGGCACATCATCATTAGCCCCAACTGCAGCTAGCTAGATACATCATAGGATGGTTAGTATAGCAGTACTCTTTACCACAAATCAGCATTGCAAAAGAAAAGGTAAAAGACAAGACTTACATTTGAAAATATGGAACCAATTAACTGCATTGTAGCCATACACTAACCAACAATATTAGCCTTAAGCAATTAGGTACCACCTCCAATAAGCAAAATAAAAGCCATACATTTCGTTAGATTTTTTATGTATGTCCATGATCTTTATTTATCTCCAGAATCATAGATGCATTTCAATAAAAACCTTTGAGACTACTCAGATTAAAACAAGAGGATTACAACTCAGATTAAAATCACAGATGCATCTTAATAAATTTGAAGGTGAATGAAGGTGAATCAACAGGAGGACGCACAAGAAAACTAACTAATCCACAACTGTGCCTTTCACATGCACTTACTCGAACAGGTTACCTGCACAGACATGGACGGCTAATGGGTTGCAGCAGCTGGTGGTGAACAGCGCGCCGGCGTGCTGGCTGTTGCTCTGACGTGGTTGCGCATGCCGCCTAGGGAACCATTGCTTAGGATACACCAGCCACCATTCCTTAAAGGTTGAAGCATGAAAGTAAGGAGGCCAGCACGCGAAATCATCCTGAAACAACCAAAAGGCATCGTCCGTAAAAAATAATTTTGGGAAGAAGAGTCTCTTCTTACCTTCCGTCACCAGTGGAGCCATATGCTTGCCCTGCTCGCCGATGCCAGCACTACGACCATCCGGTCGTCGTCGATCCCATCTGCTCGTCCGTCTCGGGGGAGGACGCGACGCAGGCAACAGCGAGGGTGCGCAGGAGGTACTCGCACACCGCGTGTGGGGATCCGTGGTGGGGGCAGGTCGACGGCGACGACGACGGCCGCGCGTGAGGGATCGGGAGGGGAGGGAGGAAAGGGCGCGAGCCGGGGAAGCTGCCGTGGAGGGAGGAGCCGGCGGGAAGGCCGGACTGGGGAAGCCGGGCGCACGCCCCTGCGCATCCGTTCAGGCGGCCTAGGTCACCACCAAGGCGGCCTGGACACCGCCACCGCGGCTTGGACGTCTCGGGCTCGCTCACCGCCAAGGCGGCCTCGACGCCGCGGCCGCGGCCTGGGCGTCGCGGACTCCCGGTCTCGGTCACCGCCAAGGCGGCCTCGACGCAGCAACCGCGGCCTCAGTCACCGCCAAGGCGGCCTCGACGCCGCCACCGCGGCCTGGACGTCTCGGGCTCGCTCACCACCACGGCGAAAACCCAGGTGATCGAGTGCACCGCTCGTCCGCGCGCCGCGCCGCGGGGGAAAACAGGGAAACTCCCGAGCGCGTCCGCGCGCCGCGCCGCGGGGAAACTCGCGATGATTACGGCGCTGAGGGTCCGCGATGACACCGCGCGTCCACGCGCCGCGCCGCGGGGGGAAACGGGATAGTCGCGATGATTACGGCGTTGAGGGTCCGCGATGATCACGACCAATAATAAAACGGATACAAAGGGCGGGTATGTGGAGGCGTGGTGAAAAAAAATGGGAGTCGACGGGAGGCGGCGTCGGGATTGCACGGGGCTCGCCAATCTGTCTGCCTCCGCTTTTGGTCGAACAATTTTACTTCTAGGTGGGGCCAAAAGTGTTGGGTTGTGAGATAGGTATGAGGACTAGTCTTAGTGAGAAAGATTTTAATTTTCATAAATCCTTATAGTGTAGATAGAAGATAGATTTGCCACCGTGAGTGCCATAAGTAGGCCCAATTTGTCATTGGCAAATAAGGGATTAAATTTTGCAGTGCCAAATAAGAATTTTTTTCGGACTTCATAATATGGGCCTGATGAAAACATGTGTTTATTCCCCTCCGGCCCATGATGCCGTCCTACACTGGCCTTGGCCCAATCATATCGCTTCCTAGAAGAAAATGGGTTTTTAACACCACATCGAAAAGCTTTCAACGTGGTTCCCATCAGAAAACATTACCACATGTCATGGCAATCGGCAGCTGCGTGTGGTGTGCATGCTTAGCTACTAACCCAAGGATTAAGTGGTTTCAAGTATGGTTGCCATTTCTACCAGCATGCGACAAGTATGCCAGGCCTTTCTTTTTTACCCCTCTTCTTGTTATTAAACCAATTTAGTCATTTTTACCCAACTTTTGTGCCTAGCCATTTCGATCCCACTGAGAAAACAGACAGTGATAGCGGCAATGTGTGTGTGTTTGTGTGTGTGTATACATATATAGAGCTTCGCCAACTATATTCGTAGTTTGGTATATGTTAGTAATCTCATAGCTAGATCGTCTCATGTGATGCCATGCCACAAGTGGCGGAGCCGGATCAAACAATTAGGAGGGGCCGGCCTTTGTAATTGAGGTGATAAACCAATAAATAGTGTCAAAATTACTATTTATTTAATGGAATTTTTGTATGGCAAGAGGGAGCCGTGGCCCACACTTGGCTCCGCCAGTGCATGCCACGTAACCTTTTTTTATATTCAGATATTGTTGTTTAGGGAAGCATTTTTTTATGTATTCTAAAAACTTAGAGAGATCTAGAAACTGAGGTCAAGGTACGAAGCATTAGCCGCTAATAGAAACTAAGTACCCGCAAAAAAATAGAAACTGAGCAGAGGAAGTAGCATTAAGCCGCGGCAACTGTAGGAGTTGGGAAACGTGGAGTCAATGAGAGTGACAAATACGCCGAGTGCTCAATGTCTTGACGTTTCTTGTGTCTTCACATGTTACGATATGTCATGACTCATGTGGTGAAAGTCGAGAGACGAGCTCAAATCTCTAATGCAATACTCTATCCGTCCTGGCTCAAATCTCTAATGCAATACTCACAACTACAGAATACTTAACTGAGGCGGGCAAAAAGACTTAACCGAGACAATTTCTGCAACTGCTTGGATCGCAAGGCCTCGATGAATCGAGGCCTTTAAGGGGGTGTTTTGGAATAGAGACTTAAAAAAAGTCTCAGGGACTTTTTAATTTTTAGAAGTATTAAATAAATGTTAATTATAAAACTAACTGCAGAACTCTGGGGCTAAACTGCGAGACGAATCTATTGAGGTATCTTAATCCATGATTAGCGAAGGGTTACTGTAGCATCACTGTAGCAAATTATGAATTAATTAGGCTTATTAGATTCGTCTCGCGAAAAAGCACTCAGCTGTCAAAAAACATTTATAAACAGATTTTGTTTAATACTATAAAATAATAAGATTCCTTTTGATGTGATAGGGACTTCTGAAAAAAGTTGGGATCCAAACAGGGCCTAAGTCTTTAACCGAGGCGGTTGCGAAGCCGGCAGCCCGGCCACCATTAACAGAGGCGCACTTCCGGCTTGCCCCCCTCCGATGCATTTTTAAAGCGGCTTGGTTAATCTTTTTTTTTTGCAGTAGTGACTTTATTCATCCTGAAATATAAGATATTTTGATGTATTCTAAATTAAACTAGTCTAAGTTTAACTAAATTTATATAGAAGAATATTAACATCTAACATATCAAACAAGCAAATTAAAAAATTATATTTTATAACAAATCTAATTATTCTTATTTAACATTTAAAATATTGTCACTCTTTTATATAACTCAGCCTGTAACGCTGTCCAGCATCGGCCTGGGCCCAATCGTACAGACGCGGAGAAGATTTTCACCTGCTAGAAAATCTGCTTCCTATGGATTTTAGTACCACACGGAAAAGTTTTGGACGTGGTTCCCATCACAAAAGATAACGGCATGCCGCCTCTTCCGGCAGCCGCGTGTGGTGTGTACGCTTAGTTATTAACCCAAGGATTAGTGCTTTCAAATTTGGTTGCCACATCTAACCGTATGGAACAAGTATGCTTAGCTTTTTTTCGAATTTCCTATTAAAACCCATAATTCCGAACTAAACAGAATAATTTGCCTTAATTATCTCAATCTTTTTTGTGCGAATGGAACTACAATAGTTGGCATCGGCGTTTTGCAAAAGTAACTCTGGCTGTATATACCCAATAAGGACACGCATAGACCGGAATCGTTGTCTATCATTCTTTCTCTAAAGTTGGTGTAAGTGTAACTCACTACTAAAAAAATATTAACCGCGACCTTTAAAAGTAGTCTCAGAGCCGGGAACAACTTTTAACCGCCTCGGTTAACCGCAACTTTTAAAAATAACCTCAGAGCCAGGCACAACTTTTAACTGCCTCGGTTAATGCTCGACATTAATCGAGACGGTCATTTCTTATTAACTGAGACGGTTAAAAAAACTGCTTCACAAAATAGATTAATTGAGGCGGTTTTCTTATGTATGGAGGCAATTTTCTATACCCGCCTCGGTTTAATCATTTACGGAGGCGTACATGTATAAGGCGTACGCCTCAAAAAATCAGGCCTAGCCCACACCCACTCAGCCCATCTCAATCTCTTTGAGTATATATATGGGTCTTTTAGGGTTTCACTCTCCCCTCTCAATCTCTCTTCATCTCTCCCTTCCAAGAACTCTGCTCATGCCCGCCTCCAACTTCTCCTCCCTCCCCTCTGCTCCCCCGCCGCCCTCCCTCCTCCCTCCTCACCTCCGTCTCTGGCCGGCGGTGGGCCTCGCGGCGGTGCGGCGGAGCAGGGGACCCGCACCCCCAGCGAGCGCGGGGGCCGGCGAGCCTCGGCGTGCAGCGGCTGGGGACGAGCTTGTAACACCCCGTGTGTTATTTACCTTAATTAGGATTAATTGGTAGCTTAGCTTGATCATTAGTGCTAATCGGGTACAGTTTATGGGTCCAGATATTTCTTTCCGAAGTCTCCCGAACTGGCCAGCATGTTCCGTGTTCAAGTCGTCCACGGCGTCGTCTCCTCCTCGCGCAGACGAGAGCCGAGCAGAGCTGCTGCTGTGCCGGCCATCCCCGGTCGCGTCCCCCTCTGGTTCTTTCCGCGGGTGCCCCCCCAACCTCATCCTCCACCTCCACCGCGCAGCAGCAGGCCCGGCCGTGCTCTGCCCAGACCGGAATCGGCCATCTGCGGGCCGCTCGAGCTGCTGCTCCGCCCCCAACATCAAGCTCCTTCCTCCGGCCATTCCCCGCCGGATTCGAGGCCTTGGTAAGCACCAACACTCCCTCCTCTACCCACCCCAACAGGCGCCTTCCATTTCTCTGCCGGAGCAGACCTCCCCACGAGCTCCCGTGGAGGCAACAATGGCCGCTCATGGCCGACCATCTTCCACCCTGTAACACCCCTGTGTTAATCAACTCGCTAATCATGAGTTAATTCGCTAATCGCGGACTCGAGTTCGTCATTAGCGTTAATCGGGTTCGCATAGTAATCTTTGCTTTAGCGATGTTCGATCTTGTTTTTGTCCTTGATCTGAGCTCCAAATCAACTTCCGCCCAAAACGAAAGTTGTAGATCTTCTTTTCCTCTACAACTTTTATTTTGGCCAAATTTCAAGTTCCTATATGAAAATTTGAGTTTCATCCGGTCAAACATGGGTCAAAATCGAGTCAAAATCCTTCGAGTGTTCACTGTGCTCCTCTGTTCGGTACTGTGGCGCCGCGACGCCCATACCGCGACGGACGCCGGCGAGCTCGTCCACGCGTCGACGATCGCGCCTCGACTTCGGCGTCTGAGCGCCGCCCTTATCCTCTCGCGTGCACGGGAAGCTTCTCCTCCCTTCCAGCTTCCTTCTCCCTCGCGCTCGCGTCGCGCTGAGCTCGGGCTGGACGCCGTCACTTGCCGTGCTGGCCAACCCTCGCCGCCGCAGCCCGATTCCGTGCACCCCAACCTCCCTAGCTTCGCCTTGGACCTCCTCCACCCCTCCCCGAGATCGGCCGCGCTTAAACCCGGCCGAAATCGCGGACCAGACCGCGCCGCCATCGTCGTTCTTCTTCGGAGCTCCGCCTCTCCATCGAACTCCCTCCTACGGCCGTCCTACGCCCGAAATCGAGCCTCGGTGAGCTTCCCCGCACCACCCTCGACCTCCCCGACCTTTTCCCCACCCGAATCGGCGCCGCCGTCGTCGAATCGCAACCGCGCCGCCGCGGAACGCGCCGCCCGCCGCCCGCGTGCGCCGCCGGAGCTCCCTGCTCCAGCTCGCGGCCCCCTACCGCGCGCCCTAGGGCCGCCTAACCTCCCCGAAGCTCAAGCCGCCCCACCCCGCGGCCGCCGCAAGCCACCACCGCCGGAACGCCGCACGCCGCCGCCGCCAGTCGCCGCCGCCCCTGGGCTGGTGTGCCGCCGCCGCGTCGCCCCGCCTCGCGCCGCCTCCGCGCGGGCTGCGGGTGCGCGGGCCCCTGCGCGCGCGGCCCGCCAGCGCTGCGCCGCCGGCCGGCCGGCCAGCAGCCGCCGCGCGCGCGCGCCAGGCGCGCCCCGGTGTCCGCCGGCCCGCACGGGGCAGAGCAGAGGAGGGGGGCGAGCTGGGCCGGCGCCCACTGTCCAGTGGGGCCCGGCTGCAGTCCCCCCCCCCCTTTATCTTTTTAGTGTTTTTCATTTAGTTAATGGCTGAAAACTTCTAGAGTTTGTAGAAAAATGAAGAAAAATCCAAAAAATGCAAAGTAAATTTTGTTAGCTTTCTAAAATCATGATCTTCAGAGGAAAAATGCTTAAGCATGCATTTTATCACTTTTGCTCTGGTGAAAATTCAATATGTGTTTAAACTAGTTTATTTTGTACCACTTGTTCTATAACTCTAAAAATTATGAAAAATTCGCAGTGGCTTACTCATTTCATGTGTAGTCCACTGTAAAAGTTTCGTGGCCTGTTGCTATGCGCTTTTGGGTAGATCTATTTATACTTTGTTTACTTGCTAGGGTTAGTTATTTGTTTGTTAATCCATGCTAACCTAAGTCGTTTTAGTAGTTGTTTTTGTTGGAAACACTTCAGGCTAAATGTTTGAACTTTGATTTCGCATCGTAAGCTCTCATGCTTTGCGCTGAGTTCTAATTTGTTGCATTACATATTTTTATTCGTGTAGACGCCACGAACGACGTTGTCCACGAGCTAGTCGCTGAGCCGGTCCAGGAGCCCCGAGCAGGAGCGCAGCAGGAGGACGCCGTTGAGCACGCCCCCGGAGACCTAGTTAACCCCGCTGACCTGCAAGGCAAGCCCCGGAGCATAACCATAATTTAAAATTATTCAATGTTTATTTAAGTATTGTGCATTTATGTTCTAGGAGTTGAATGGAACCATAGTATGCATGTTTTCCCTAGGTACCGTGGGCCTATACTAGTATGCAGGTGTCGATAGAAATGCTTTGCTAAATAGGATTTCGGTAGAAGTCGAGTGATTGCTGTCACTCGCGAGTTTAGGATCTTGATCCCTTAGCTTTGGCTTGAATTTAAGTGTTGAGTGAAGAGAAATGGAGACCGGGCGGAAATGAGTTGGTTTTGGTATAGAATGAATGGAAAGTAAGCTCCGCCTGTGTCGATTGAGGACCGTTCCGTTGTTGGCAGTGCTGATCGAGGATTGAACAGTACTAACCACATACCGGAAGTAGGAGGTAGTCGAAACCGGTAAGCTGTGTACCACCTTACAGCGGTGATTTGAATTCCGCCATGCTACGCTGGGCGTGGGAGTTGGCGGGTGTTGGATAGGATGCCGCCTCCGGGTTCTCCGGGAGTTCACTGCGAGGGGCCCATCACCTGGGTTTTAGCAGGCGTAGTTCAGATGCCGTGGTAATGTGGAAACAGTTGACGCGCGTGGCCCGACGGGGCTTACATGTGTCGTGTGAGTTAGGTCCACCTTGCAAGGTTAAATCGGATCGATTCGCCGTGACTCGCGGTTATGAGAGCCTTGATCTCTTTGTCACATCGTAGTAAGAAAGTGGAATGAAAACGGAATGGAAAAGACTGGTTTGGAGTTACTAAAAGATAATCTGTTCCACCATGTGTGTTTTAGATGAATAGGCGAACTTAGTAATACTTGGTATACTAAATGGAGCTAAAATATTGAAAGTAAGGATTCACTTCTAGCAGCTTTTCAGCAAAAGAACTCCAGAGCCAAAAAGCTTTGCATGTCTAGGTAATGGGCTAAGTATACCCAGAGTCGGGTAAGCCTTGCTGAGTATTAGTATACTCAGGGTTGTTGTTGTAACCCTTCTGAGCAGGTTGTGTCCCTGCGGACTTCGAGGAGATCTGTGCGTCCTGGATTGGACAGCCGCTTCCTCCAGGTTGGACCGTCGAGTGGGCCCCGTCTTCCCCGTGAAGATTGGGCAGGTTGGCGTCACATCGGTGGGCAGGATGTGGAGCTCACCTTTTATCGTCGTCGTAGCTATCGTATTGTATTTCGAACTCAGTTTTAAACTTCCGCTGTGCGTTTGAACTCTGTTGTTTGTATTTAAGACTTTTATGTAAAACTGGTGTTGTAAATTAATTTGAAGATTTCTGTATGCTGGTAACACCTGTGCTCGTCTTCGTACGGGTCTAAGTGCAATTGTGATACTGGAGTACAGTAGTTTAATCGGGATTTTACCCGACAGCCTGTCAGGTTACACCGTTTTAAGTGCACAATAACTTGATTAAGTATTAAGATGATGGTTAGTGCATTTAAGCCGGTTTAATTTGGATGGTGCTGCTACAGCTGGCATCAGAGCTCTAAATTGCACTGGGGTGATTACCTTGCAACGATTTCGGGTTTTCGAAAAGTTGACGCTAGATGCGCTAAGGAATAGAATAGATAGTTCATATGCCCTAATTATGTATATAAGTTAGGTGGCAACTAAGTATCTATTTTATTCCAGCACTTCCAGCTTTTACTTTTTGTTAAACCTTATTTCGGTAACGACGCACCTCCGCTGAGGTAAGCAAGGTAAGCATTCTGGTAGTCCTTAGAATAGCCCACGTGTTTCATACGTGCGCGGGTCCCGTATGATGAGCATATGAGGAGGTGATAAGGCTCAATTCAAACGAGCCTGTCGCTATCTGCCGCCTGATATGGAGTGCGGATTTCATGCCGTGTGATTGTGATCACGGCCATTTCGTAAGGCAATGTTACGAGATGTAAACCTGTCATGCGGTTGGCCATGACCGTGACCCTTGGGACACGTCTACCCTTGGATGTCCCGTAAGGCGAGTGTACGGGAAGTGAATACGTTGTTATGACGTATGCAGCGCTGCCCATTCAGCGTCGAACGTCTGGGTGCCATCTCTATAGTGGATGGTAATGTATGTGTGAATATGTGGGAAACTGCATATGCGTTACCCGTGTGGCGTAGGACACATGGGGGCCCTTCGTGTGTGCTGGCACGAAGGGTCCAGAAATGGATATTTATATCTGTCTCTGTGTTCTTCTGCAGGAAACTAACCACGTTAAGCGCGTTATAAACTCCTTGATCGTAGGAACGACTAGTCTATATATAGGGAGAGTACGTAAATGTGTCACCGATTGTCCTCGTATACCATATTTGGTATTTGTTTGGGTGAGAAACGCTAGAACGTGGCATGCATCTTGCATCTTGCTTTCCTGAGTTGTTGTTTGTTTTGTTACCTTCGGTTGCGCTTCACAAAAATTTATTTGGATCACCATGTTTTTACTATGTGTTCTTAAAAATTTATTTGTGTTGCGTTACCAAGTTTAAATCTGTTCTTTTAAAAATCTGTGACTCACGTTAGCGCTATGTGTTCTTACATATGGCTAGCTTCACGCACGTGATCGTGGACGCTGAGGGTTGGGCGCACTCCAATGCCCTCCACACCGGCCACTTTCCTCGTCTGCTGTGGCAGATGCTCAGGGCGTTTGACTACACTGAGCCCCCACAGTACTCCGGACATGAGTCTAGCTTGCTGGGCACCGAGCGCTGTCAGATGATTGTGAAGATCCCTGCGTGCCCCGCTCGCTTGGAATGGGACTCGTGGCAGCTCACTGTCTATGGTAGGAAGCTGGCAGACTCCTGGGAGATTGCAACTAGGAGGGCCATTGAGGAGTTCTCAGAGAAGCATAATGCAGAGGTGATAGATACTCCTTACAGTGTGTTTCCTCTGAGGGATGAGACTACTCAGGCCTATACAGATCGGGTGAACCGCAACCTAAACTACATGATGCCCGACTACAATGTCAGGACAGCACTCTCGTTCAGCTACTCCTCAGCTTTGAGCAACATGTATGAGCAGCTTCGTGAGGAAAATGCAATATGCAGGAGCAAGGCTCGAGAGGCTCACCTCCATGAGCAGCACATGATTGGTACCCAGGACAAGATCAAGACCCTGAAGGCCAAGTCCAGAGCGAGGAAGATCAGGATTCAAGAGTTGCAAGAGGAGCTGGAGAACAGGACTCAGATGGTGCAGCACCTTGAGGGGCAGCTTCAGCAGGCCCAGGAGTGGATTGAGGACGCTCAGGCTCAGGTGCAGGCAGCAGCTGAGATGGAGGCCGAGGCAGCAGAGGAGGAGCCAGAAGAAGAAGAAGAGGAAGAGGACCCCGAGGAGATCGAGGGAGTGTCTGGAGTCGAGTCGGGACCTGGGACTCCGTGAGGACGCAGCGGGATAGTGTTGATTCTCCCCTTGCAGTGTAGCCTAACTGTAGGATAGTTGGGTAGGATGACCAACATAGTGCTCTAGGCTAACCTTGGGTTGAGAATTCTTTTGTGGCTCAGTAGTTCGAGTCATGTAGGATAACTCCTCGCTAGTATGGTGTGTAGCCGGGTCGGGCAAGACCTTTCTTTTAGTAGTGGTGTGTTGTAGGGTCGTTTGTGAACCCTTCTCCCATGCTAGTTTGATGCTGTAGCACGGCTTGGGTTGTACTGAACCTTGTTCCAGCTGAAGCAGCGTGGCTGCTTAATGTAAAAAATTTACTCCCGTAATGAGCTTTTCTGTCAGTGTGTGGAATTTCAGCTTTGAGTTGCGCTTTGATCGTCTTCAAAACTGAAAATTTGTGAGCGGTGTTTAGTTTAGCATACGTTAGAACTGCTCTGGACGAAATTTGTGGGTTGATGCGCTTTCAACCAAAGCAAGTTAGTTTATCTTCCCTTGGTGAACCATATCGCGAGGGGAAGAATTCATGCTGTGTGTTCATATTATATATGCACATTCTTTAAATTGCATGAATTAGTCCTGATAGCGAAATGGCTAACCAGGGGAAATGATTATTTTGCAGATGGGTGATAATCATGACAATGACAATCATGAGGCACTGCCTCAACAACCTCCCTCTTTGGCTCAAGCTGTTGCAGCTCTTATCGCTGACCGCAATGAGCAGACGGAATTGATAAGGCAACTGGTGCAAGCCCAAGTCAATGCCGGCAGAGGTCGACATGCTCCCCCACTAGTACCAGCAGAAACTGACTATGTCGGTTTTCTGGCCACCCAGCCACCTCTGTTCCATAAGGCCGATGATCCCCTTGAGGCTGATGCCTGGATTCGCACCATTGAGGATAAGTTCAGCATCCTCAACTGCACAGAGATGGACAAGGCCGCCTTTGCAGCACAACAGCTGAGAGGACCTGCAAAAATATGGTGGGTCAATCACAAAGCTCTACTTCCCGCTGGTACACGTCTCACCTGGGATGAGTTTGTGGCAACTTTTAAAGCCCACCACATCCCTACAAGCTTGATGAGGAGAAAGATGGCAGAGTTCCTAGCTCTGAAGCAAGGAAACAACACCGTGCTCCAATATGCCCAGACCTTTAACCAGCTATCCCAGTATGGTGGTTTTCATGTGGACACTGATGAGAAGAAACAAGATTGCTTCAGAAGGGGACTTAGTACAAAGCTCCAGGACAAACTGGCTCTCACTACTTGCAACAACTTTACTGATCTGGTTAATAAGGCCATCACGCAGGAAGATGCCACGCTGGCACACAAAGCTGACAAGAAGAGAAAAGCACCTGCTGGATCCTCCAGCAATGCACCCCAGAGATACAAGCTGATTCAGACAGGGAATCAGCAGGCTTCAAACCGTCCTCCACAGCAGGGCCGTTGGGTCGCTAGGCCACCCCAGCAACAGCAGCCGTGGGTACCTCGTTTCCCGACACAGCAGCAGAGGCCCCTAATGCTACAAGCTCCACGCCCCAACAACTACCCCTGTTACAATTGTGGTAATCTGGGGCACTTTGCACGAGACTGCCGTCTGCCACCTCGGCAGAACATCTACAAGATTCCAGCACTGAGTCAAGGTTCCAGCCAGAAAGATCAGAAAAAGAAGGTTGTACCTGCCAAGACTGGTCGTGTGAACTACACCACTCTGGAGGAAGTTCCGGAGGGCACCCAAGTGATGGCGGGTACGTTCTCCGTTAATCACTGCCCTGTTACTGTGCTATTTGATTCTGGAGCATCTCATAATTTTATCAGTGAAGCATGTGTGGCACGACTTCACTTACAAGTAACATGCCTAGAGAGACCCTACATTATTCAGACACCTGGCACCCGGTTAAATGCTGGCCAAGTAGTTCGAAATGTTTCCCTTACCTTGGGTGGGAAAAATTTTCCACTCACTCCCATTGTTCTTCCAAGTCAAGGGATAGATATCATACTTGGAATGAATTGGATGAAGAAGCATGTTGTTATCATCAATACCTCTTCTCGTATCCTTCAGTTCAACTCTTCCATGTATGGTTCTATGGACATTCATCTTTCCCAGCATGCAATTCCAGCCACTGTCATATATCATCTTGAGGGAAAAATTCTAGAAGTAATTCCGGTGGTTTGTGAATACCCTGATATGTTTCCTGAGGACTTGCCTGGCATGCCTCCCGATCAGGATATTGAGTTTGTCATTGAGTTACAGCCCGGCACAGCGCCCATATCTCGAAGGCCATATAGAATGACTCCCAGTGAGTTAGCTGAATTAAAAATCCAGATACAAGAGTTGCTGGATAAAGGCTATATCCGACCGAGCACCTCACCTTGGGGTTGCCCGGCTCTATTCGTAAAGAAGAAAGATCACGGACTGAGGCTATGTGTGGATTATCGACCTCTGAATGCAGTGACCATCAAAAACAAATATCCACTTCCTCGTATTGATATTCTTTTTGATCAACTAGCCGGAGCTAAGGTATTCTCAAAAATAGATCTACGATCTGGTTATCATCAAATCAAAATCAGACCGGTGGATATACCAAAAACAGCTTTCTCTACTCGTTATGGTTTATACGAGTATTTGGTAATGTCTTTCGGATTAACCAATGCTCCCGCTTATTTCATGGACCTCATGAATTCGGTATTCATGCCGGAGTTAGACAAGTTCATCGTGGTCTTCATTGATGATATCTTGATCTACTCCAAGAATGAGGAAGAACATGCTCATCATCTTCACATAGTACTTCAGCGTCTGAGAGAGCACCAGCTTTATGCCAAACTCAGCAAGTGTGACTTCTGGCTGAAAGAAGTGCCATTCCTCGGTCATGTCATATCTGCTGAGGGCATCTCTGTGGATCCCAGTAAAGTACAGGATGTACTCGATTGGGAAGCCCCAACTTCAGTACCTGAAATCCGCAGTTTCTTGGGTTTAGCTGGGTATTATCGTCGGTTCATCCCAGAATTCTCCAGAATTGCGAAGCCAATGACTGAACTTCTGAAAAAGGGTGTCAAATTCTATTGGAGTATTCAATGTGAGGAAGCTTTCCAGAAATTGAAGACACTTCTCACTTCTGCTCCAATCTTGGCCCAGCCGGACACTACAAAACCTTTTGATGTCTACTGTGATGCCTCAGGCACAGGACTCGGTTGTGTCTTGATGCAGGAGAACCGAGTGATTGCTTATGCTTCTCGATCACTCAAGCGTCATGAAGAAAACTATCCCACTCATGATCTTGAATTAGCAGCTGTGGTCCATGCTCTGAAGATCTGGCGACACTATCTTTTAGGTTCATTGTGCAACATCTATACGGATCACAAGAGTCTCAAATATCTGTTCACTCAAGCTGATTTGAACATGCGTCAAAGAAGATGGCTTGAGTTGATTAAAGATTATGAGCTCGAAGTGCATTATCATCCAGGAAAGGCAAATGTAGTGGCCGATGCGCTAAGTCGCAAAACTCACTGTCATTGCATCTCAGCTATACCATTAAGCGAATCTCTTTGCTATGAAATGGAAAAGCTGAATTTAAGTATTGTACCACATGGCTCATTGGCTCATCTAGAGCTTACTCCTACTCTTCGCGATCTCATCATAGCGGCACAAAAGCAAGATAAGGGGGTGAAGGAAATTCAGAGAAGACTATTAGAAGGAGACCCTAAAGTGAATTGCTTCCACCAGGATGCTGAGAATGTGTTATGGTTCAAGCACCGACTAATGGTGCCTAAGAATTTTGAGCTTAGGAAACAGATCCTTGATGAAGCCCATACTTCACGACTATCAATTCATCCGGGTAGCAACAAGATGTACCAAGACCTGAAGCAATGATTTTGGTGGACTCGGATGAAAAGGGAAATAGCCAAGTATGTGTCAGAGTGTGATATCTGTCGGAGGGTTAAAGCCAGTCATCTCAGACCAGCTGGGACTCTTCAATCCTTGAGAATTCCTGATTGGAAATGGGAAGATATAAGCATGGATTTCATCGTCGGTTTACCTCGAACTCAAAAGGGTTATGACTCTATTTGGGTTGTGGTCGACAGGCTAACTAAATCGGCACATTTCCTCCCAGTTAAGACGACGTACTTGACCAAGCAATATGCGGAATTGTACATGGATCGTATACTATGTTTACATGGTGTGCCAAAGACTATCATTTCCGATTGAGGAACTCAGTTTGTTGCTCGTTTTTGGGAGCAATTACATGCTTGCTTGGGAACGCATCTTATTCGCAGCTCTGCATATCACCCTCAAACAGACGGCCAAACCGAGAGGATAAATCAAATTTTGGAGGATATGCTTCGTGCATGTGTCTTGACCTATCCACAGAAATGGGATCAATGCTTGCCGTTAGCTGAATTCTCCTATAACAATAGTCATCAAGAGAGCATCAAAATGGCACCATTCGAAGCACTGTATGGTCGTCGATGCCGTACACCTCTCAATTGGTCTGAAATCGGAGTAAGAACGATCTTTGGGCCCGACATGGTTCAAGAGGCCGAAGAACAAGTCCGCCTTATCCAAGCCAACTTAAAGATTGCACAAACTCGACAGAAGAGCTATGCGGATAAAAGAAGGGATCCGCTCGTCTTTAAGGTCGGTGACCATGTCTATTTAAAAGTATCACCTTGGAAAGGCGTGCAAAGATTCGGAATAAAAGGGAAATTAGCTCCCCACTACATCGGTCCATATCAAATTGTGGAACGATGCGGTCCTGTGGCTTATCGGTTGGATCTTCCAGCGAATCTTTCTGCAGTTCATAACATCTTCCATGTGTCACAACTCAGACTGTGCCTTAGAGTTCCGACGGAAGCTGTTGAAAGTGACTCGATTCAATTAGAGTCTGATCTCACTTATTCTGAGCATCCTATCAGGATTATTGATCGCAAGGATCGAGTTACTCGTCGCACAACCAACCGATTCTACAAAGTACAATGGAGTAATCACTCCGAAGATGAAGCTACTTGGGAGAAGGAGGAATTCCTGAGATCCAAGTACCCGGAGTTTTTGAACACTCATCCAGGTACTACAACCTCGAACCCTTTCCGCCTGTCTTTATTCCTTTGTGCCTGAATCTCGGGACGAGATTCCTTTAAGGGGGGAAGGCTGTAACACCCCTGTGTTAATCAACTCGCTAATCATGAGTTAATTCGCTAATCGCGGACTCGAGTTCGTCATTAGCGTTAATCGGGTTCGCATAGTAATCTTTGCTTTAGCGATGTTCGATCTTGTTTTTGTCCTTGATCTGAGCTCCAAATCAACTTCCGCCCAAAACAAAAGTTGTAGATCTTCTTTTCCTCTACAACTTTTATTTTGGCCAAATTTCAAGTTCCTATATGAAAATTTGAGTTTCATCCGGTCAAACATGGGTCAAAATCGAGTCAAAATCCTTCGAGTGTTCACTGTGCTCCTCTGTTCGGTACTGTGGCGCCGCGACGCCCATACCGCGATGGACGCCGGCGAGCTCGTCCACGCATCGACGATCGCACCTCGACTTCGGCGTCTGAGCGCCGCCCTTATCCTCTCGCGTGCACGGGAAGCTTCTCCTCCCTTCCAGCTTCCTTCTCCCTCGCGCTCGCGTCGCGCTGAGCTCGGGCTGGACGCCGTCACTCGCCGTGCTGGCCAACCCTCGCCGCCGCAGCCCGATTCCGCGCACCCCAACCTCCCTAGCTTCGCCTTGGACCTCCTCCACCCCTCCCCGAGATCGGCCGCGCTTAAACCCGGCCGAAATCGCGGACCAGACCGCGCCGCCATCGTCGTTCTTCTTCGGAGCTCCGCCTCTCCATCGAACTCCCTCCTACGGCCGTCCTACGCCCGAAATCGAGCCTCGGTGAGCTTCCCCGCACCACCCTCGACCTCCCCGACCTTTTCCCCACCCGAATCGGCGCCGCCGTCATCGAATCGCAGCCGCGCCGCCGCGGAACGCGCCGCCCGCCGCCCGCGTGCGCCGCCGGAGCTCCCTGCTCTAGCTCGCGGCCCCCTACCGCGCGCCCTAGGGCCGCCTAGCCTCCCCGGAGCTCAAGCCGCCCCACCCCGCGGCCGCCGCAAGCCACCACCGCTGGAACGCCGCACGCCGCCGCCGCCAGTCGCCGCCGCCCCTGGGCTGGTGTGCCGCCGCCGCGTCGCCCCGCCTCGCGCCGCCTCCGCGCGGGCTGCGGGTGCGCGGGCCCCTGCGCGCGTGGCCCGCCAGCGCTGCGCCGCCGGCCGGCCGGCCAGCAGCCGCCGCGCGCGCGCGCCAGGCGCGCCCCGGTGTGCGCCGGCCCGCACGGGGCAGAGCAGAGGAGGGGGGCGAGCTGGGCCGGCGCCCACTGTCCAGTGGGGCCCGGCTGTCAGTTCCCCCCCCCCTTTTTTATCTTTTTAGTGTTTTTCATTTAGTTAATGGCTGAAAACTTCTAGAGTTTGTAGAAAAATGAAGAAAAATCCAAAAAATGCAAAGTAAATTTTGTTAGCTTTCTAAAATCATGATCTTCAGAGGAAAAATGCTTAAGCATGCATTTTATCACTTTTGCTCTGGTGAAAATTCAATATGTGTTTAAACTAGTTTATTTTGTACCACTTGTTCTATAACTCTAAAAATTATGAAAAATTCGCAGTGGCTTACTCATTTCATGTGTAGTCCACTGTAAAAGTTTCGTATCCTGTTGCTATGCGCTTTTGGGTAGATCTATTTATACTTTGTTTACTTGCTAGGGTTAGTTATTTGTTTCGTGCCTGCAAAGCAAACTCTTGTTAATCCATGCTAACCTAAGTCGTTTTAGTAGTTGTTTTTGTTGGAAACACTTCAGGCTAAATGTTTGAACTTTGATTTCGCATCGTAAGCTCTCATGCTTTGCGCTGAGTTCTAATTTGTTGCATTACATATTTTTATTCGTGTAGACGCCACGAACGACGCTGTCCACGAGCTAGTCGCTGAGCCGGTCCACGAGCCCCGAGCAGGAGCGCAGCAGGAGGACGCCATTGAGCACGCCCCCGGAGACCTAGTTAACCCCGCTGGCCTGCAAGGCAAGCCCCGGAGCATAACCATAATTTAAAATTATTCAATGTTTATTTAAGTATTGTGCATTTATGTTCTAGGAGTTGAATGGAACCATAGTATGCATGTTTTCCCTAGGTACCGTGGGCCTATACTAGTATGCAGGTGTCGATAGAAATGCTTTGCTAAATAGGATTTCGGTAGAAGTCGAGTGATTGCTGTCACTCGCGAGTTTAGGATCTTGATCCCTTAGCTTTGGCTTGAATTTAAGTGTTGAGTGAAGAGAAATGGAAACCGGGCGGAAATGAGTTGGTTTTGGTATAGAATGAATGGAAAGTAAGCTCCGCCTGTGTCGATTGAGGACCGTTCCGTTGTTGGCAGTGCTGATCGAGGATTGAACAGTACTAACCACATACCGGAAGTAGGAGGTAGTCGAAACCGGTAAGCTGTGTACCACCTTACAGCGGTGATTTGAATTCCGCCATGCTACGCTGGGCGTGGGAGTTGGCGGGTGTTGGATAGGATGCCGCCTCCGGGTTCTCCGGGAGTTCACTGCGAGGGGCCCATCACCTGGGTTTTAGCAGACGTAGTTCAGATGCCGTGGTAATGTGGAAACAGTTGACGCGCGTGGCCCGACGGGGCTTACATGTGTCGTGTGAGTTAGGTCCACCTTGCAAGGTTAAATCGGATCGATTCGCCGTGACTCGCGGTTATGAGAGCCTTGATCTCTTTGTCACATCGTAGTAAGAAAGTGGAATGAAAACGGAATGGAAAAGACTGGTTTGGAGTTACTAAAAGATAATCTGTTCCACCATGTGTGTTTTAGATGAATAGGCGAACTTAGTAATACTTGGTATACTAAATGGAGCTAAAATATTGAAAGTAAGGATTCACTTCTAGCAGCTTTTCAGCAAAAGAACTCCAGAGCCAAAAAGCTTTGCATGTCTAGGTAATGGGCTAAGTATACCCAGAGTCGGGTAAGCCTTGCTGAGTATTAGTATACTCAGGGTTGTTGTTGTAACCCTTCTGAGCAGGTTGTGTCCCTGCGGACTTCGAGGAGATCTGTGCGTCCTGGATTGGACAGCCGCTTCCTCCAGGTTGGACCGTCGAGTGGGCCCCGTCTTCCCCGTGAAGATTGGGCAGGTTGGCGTCACATCGGTGGGCAGGATGTGGAGCTCACCTTTTATCGTCGTCGTAGCTATCGTATTGTATTTCGAACTCAGTTTTAAACTTCCGCTGTGCGTTTGAACTCTGTTGTTTGTATTTAAGACTTTTATGTAAAACTGGTGTTGTAAATTAATTTGAAGATTTCTGTATGCTGGTAACACCTGTGCTCGTCTTCGTACGAGTCTAAGTGCAATTGTGATCCTGGAGTACAGTAGTTTAATCGGGATTTTACCCGACAGCCTGTCAGGTTACACCGTTTTAAGTGCACAGTAACTTGATTAAGTATTAAGATGATGGTTAGTGCATTTAAGCCGGTTTAATTTGGACGGTGCTGCTACACACCCCTTTCCCCGTGCTCCGAGTCACCTAAATGGAACCTCCTCACTCTCCTCTCTCTCCCCATGCCCTCGGCTTCGAGAATGGAGGCCGGGAGCGCCATTCCCGTGGAGCTCTGTGAGCTCATGCTCACGGTAATGGCGACCAGGGGCTCCACGCAACAATTGAAACTTTTTCAGGGGGCTAACTGCACAAACCAAGACTCAGGTGAATAGTGTCGCGATGGACCTTTTTGAAATCTTTGGCTGAAACTTTGGAAAATCGTAGTAAATCATAGAAAAATCAGAAAAATGCAAACTAAAATTTATTGGATTCCTTGTTCTAAGATCTACAACTTTCCTTACAGGTTGATCTTCAGTTTATAAATAGCTTTTGCTCTAGTTTAAATGTTAGTTTAAGTGGTTGCAAGCTTTGAAAATGCTTAGTAAATAGTAGACAAATGGTAAAAAGATAAAACTAGTTGGGTTAGCGTTGTTTTGACATGTATAACTTAGGAAAAATATTTAACATGCTGGTTGTTTAATGTTTCTGTGATGTTTTGATTTAATCATGAATAATGCTTGTTTACGTGTCTTTTTAATATCTGCACTTTTGGAAGTCAAAAAATTATGAAATTTATGCAGTAATGTGCTCTTGGAATGGTTCGTTCACTGTAAAAATTTCAGAACCTGAAGCTATGTGCATGTTTGTAAATCTATTTTTGTTCTGTTTGTCTTGCTAGGGCTAAATTAAATGTTTTCTGTTGTCAATAAATGTTGGCAAATATTGTTGCATGCTTTAGCAATAGCTCATCATGTTGGTAAATTTTGGTTCCTAGATCATGTCCTCAAGTTAAGTTTTTGCATTTGTTTAGTTCTAGCTATATCTTTCACTTTCCAAAAATATTGCTAAGCCATTCTTTTCTGCATGGTTCAATACATCAAGTATGTCATTTTTGGGTGAATCATGTTAAATCTTGTTTGACTAGTCATGTTTGGCAATTTCTTATTGGTGAGTGCTTGCAATGATTTGAGTTAAGTTAACTTGTATGTCATGTTGGGGTTAAATTTAATTACCTCCTGTTATCAATAAATGCTGGAAAATCATGGTTTCTTGTTAATTCCAACAATATAAGTTAGTCCTGTATAAGTTATGTTAACCTCGCGAGAACTAGTTCATGGGTTGCTTGTATTTTTTTTACTTTTATGTCTTGTTGGTTAAATAAACTGTTCTTTCTTGCTTTATATCCTTGCTTAGCTTTTTATAAGCAACCTAGCAATGCTTTTTAGTAGGAAACAGTTCAGGCTAAAATACTTGAATAAACTCTCGTGTTGCAGCACCAACTCTATTGCCTTTTGAGTTTGTTTGTTGTGTTTACTCGATAAATGATTGCCCAGTCCTGTCTTTCCTTTAATTGCATTGCATTTGCATCGTTGCATATCATCTAGGTACGCTAAATGTGCGACACGTGGAACCGGAGGGCAATGTTAAAGCCGAGCCAGAAGATGGTGCACGGGTGGACTAATCCAGAAGACGGAAGGACCGACTGGAGTGCATGCTTGGACTGGGATGATGTCAAGCCGGTGCAAGACTACAAGCTAACTAACTTACTTTGTGTCAAACCCAGGCAAGCCCCGGAGCATAACCCATAAATTCAGTATATCAATGTTTATTTAAGTATTTGTGCATTAAAGTTTTAGGAGTTGTATGAAACCCTAGTATGCATGTTCTCCCTAGGTACCTGTGAGTCCATACTAGTGTGCAGGTATCGTTAGCAATGCTTTGCTAAGTAGGATCCCGGTAAAAGTCGAGTGATTACTGTCACTAGCGAGTTTTAGGATCTTGATTCCTTAGCTATGGCTTTGAAATGAGTTGTTGAGTAAAAAGAAATGGAGACCGGGCGGAAATGAGTTGGATTATTGGTATGCAATGGATGAAAAGAAATCTCCGCCTGTGTCGATTGAGGACCGTACCGTTGTTGGCAGTGTTGATCGAGGATTGAACAGTACTAACCACATACCGGAAGTAGGAGGTAGTCGAAACCGGTAAGCTGTGTACCGCTTTACAACGGTAATTTGAATTCCGTCCTGCTACGCTGGGCGTGGGAGTTGGCGGGTGTTGGATAGGATGCCGCCTCCGGGTTCTCCGGGAGTTCACCGCGAGGGGCCCATCACCTGGGTTTTAGCAGGCGTGGTTCAGATGTCGTGGTAATGATGGAAACAGTTAACGCGTGTGGCCCGACGGGGCTTACATGTGTCGTGTTGGTTGGGTCCACCTTGCAAGGTTAAATCGGATCGATTCGCCGTGACTCGCGGATATGAGAGCCTTGGTCACTTTGTCACATCGTAGTAAAGATTTGAGTTGAGAATGGAAAATGAGCATACGAGTTGTGGTGGTGTTCTGAAAAGATAATATGGTTAACCATGTTTGTTTAGCTGTGTAGGCAAACCTAGTTGTTACTTAATAAATAAAGCGGGGCTAAAATTTGGAAAGTAAGGACACAACATTAGTAGCCCTTTTCGGCAAGATAAACCTCCAGAGCCAAAAAGCTTGCATGTCTAGGTATTGGGCTAAGTATACCCAGAGTCGGGTAAACCTTGCTGAGTATTAGTATACTCAGGGTTGTTGTTGTAACCCTTCTGAGCAGGTTGTGTTCCCGCTGACTTCGAGGAGGTATGTGCGTCCTGGATTGGACAGCCGCTTCCTCCTGGGTGGACCGTCGAGTGGGCCCCGTCTTCCCCGTGAAGATTGGGCAGGTTGGCATCACATCGGTGGGCAGGATGTGGAGCTCACCTTGTATCGTCGTCATGATTATCGTATTGTATTTCAAACTCAGTTTTAAACTTCTGCTGTGCTTTTGAACTCTGTTGTTTGTACTTAAAGTTTTTATGTAAAACCTGTGTTGTAAATTAATTTAAAGATTTCTGTATGCTGGTATCACCTGTGCTCGTCTTCGTACGGGTCTACTAGTGCAATTGTGATCCTGGAGTACAGTAGTTTAATCGGGATTTTATCCGATAGCCTGTCAAGTTACACCGTTTTAAGTGCACAGTAACTTGATTAAGTATTAAGATGATGGTTAGTGCATTTAAGCCGGTTTAATTTGGACGGTGCTGCTACAGAGCTCCTCCTCGTTCACAGGCAGCGGCGTAGGGCGGCAGCAGGCCGGATCTGGTGGCGTCGATGCCGAATCCGGCGATGGCAGGCCGCGACGGTGAGCCCCTCTCCGGTCGCGTCCGGCGGCGGTGCACCCTCTCGGGGCCGGATCTGGTGGCGTTTGGGCCGGATCCGTCGGCGGCGGGACACGGGAGGAGCCGGCGATGGGCCGCGTCCGCGTTGCCCGATGGGCTCGCTAGGCCCGTGATGGGCTTGGCGGGCTTTTTTCTTTTTTAGTTAGTTGTTTTATTAACCATGACCATGCCTCCGAGGCGGTTGGCTTGCCCGTCTCGAAAAATAAATTTTGACAGCCTCGGAATATAATTTTTATAGTAGCGACTAGTGTTATGCATATTGTCAAAAGTTTCATAAGATTTTGAATCATTTCGAATGTACAAAATAAGCACATTTTGGCAATGGAGTTCTAAGGAAATTCGGTGGTAAGACATACATTTCAAAACTATGTAAATGCCTAAAGGTTTTCACAGGTGACAAGTGATGATGACTCCATTCGTTGTTTAGCATGTAAGAGTAATTAATGCATTATAGCACTAAGAATTTATAGGATAAATTTCTTTCCTACCATTGTAAATCAGCCAGACCCTTATTTAATTTGCCACCGTCAGTGACATAAGTGGGCCCAATTTGTCATTGGCAAATAAGGGATTAAATTTTGCGGTGCCAAATGGCATGTGTTTCAGTCAAATGGTCGGGAAGCTTTGCGAATGAGAGTCCACAAAGCCTGGCCAGTAAGGATGGCAATGGTTCGGTTTTGGATCGGATATCCGCGGGTTTGGAGTTTCGTGGGTTTGGGTTCGGGTATGATTTCTCACCCATGGTTTTCGGATTCGGCCCCCCAAAACTTATCGGGTTCGGCTTTTGGTGGAGTAAAACCTCATGTTTTATATATAGAATACTTAGTAATAACTTTGTTTACTTAGACTATTAAATTTATTCTATATTGACTTAGGAAATTATTTACTATTTGTTGCATCTTGTTTATACATATAAATGTTATATATATTATGTATACATTTATGAAAAGTACTTATTGCTCTTACTATGTTGCCATACAAAAGCAGGTTTCGAGTATCCAATCGGGATTCGGGTATCCGCGGGTTTCGGTTTTGGAGATATATTTTGACCCGAATCAGTGTCCGGGTCGAGTTCGGATTTTAAATTCGAATTTCAATTTTGGATGCCCAGACACTCCACTCGACTCGAACCCGACCTGTTGCCATCCCTGCTGCCCCGCCCAAACAGTAGCATTTGTCAATCACAATCAACTTGCCGTTTCCAATTTCACCCCGGCCCATCATGCTGTCCTACACCGGCCTTGGCCCAATCACACAGACACGGAAAAGATTCACCGGCTAATAATATCGCTTCCTACAAGAAAATGGGTTTTTAATACCACGTCGAAAAGTTTTGAACGTGGTTCCCATCACAAAACATTACCACATGTCATGGCTATCGGCAGCCGCGTGTGGAGTGCACGCTTAGCAACTAACCCAAGGATTAAGTGGTTTCAAATATAGTTGTCATTTCTACCAGCATGCGACAAGTATGTTTGGCCTTTCTTTTTTTTCCCTCTTCTTGTTAAACCCATGTCATTTTTACCCAACTTTTGTGCCTAGCTATTTCGATCCCACTAAGCAAACAGACCGGGGTAGCGGCAATATATATAGCTTGGCCAACTATATTCGTAGTTTGGTATATGTAGTCTTATAGATCCTCTCATGTGATGCCACGTAACCTTTTTTATATTTAGATATTGTTGTTTTGGAAGCGGTTTTTTATGTATGAAAAATTTCTTTCTACAATCGCGTGTAGCTACTCCCACATGTATATCTCATGATATAGAACGTATCTGGTTCTACGAAGAGTATGTATGTGAAGTATGTGTTCATACTTATTTTATATACTAATACTAAGGTATAATCATCGTATATTTAAAAAATAGGGCTGTTTTTGAAAATTTTCATATGTAATTATGTATACCTTTGAAGTATCTTAAAATAAGTATATGAACATACTCAAAGTGATAAATGAGTACGCGGACATACACACGATGGTATACTGATGGTGAGAGTATCTACACGCGAGTGTAGAAAAAACTCATCCTTTATGTATTATAAAAATTTATCTTCCGGACCGTTTATTGTTGTTTTGGAAGCGGCTTTTATGTGACTCCATTCGTCGTTTAGCATGTACTACCTAAAACTCATCCTTTATGTATTATAAAAATTTATCTTCCAGACCGTTTATTGTTGTTTTGGAAGCGGATTTTTATGTGACTCCATTCGTCGTTTAGCATGTACTACCTTCGTTCCAAATTGCAGTTCGTTTAATTTTTCTGACCCTAAGTTTGACTACTCATGTTATTCAAAAAATTTATACAAACATTGCCAAATTTAAGTCATTCTTAAAGATTTTGCATTGATAAAGTAACCCACAACAAAAAGAAGTGATATTTTGCACAAATTTTTTAATAAAACGAGTGGTCAAATTTAGAGTAAAAAAAGTCAAATGATCTACAATTTGGAACGGAGGGACAACGGGTAATTAATGCATAATAGCACTAAGAATTTATAGGATAAATTCCTTTCCTACCATTGTAAATCTGCCGGAACCTTATTTAATTTGCCACCGTCAGTGACATAAGTGGGCCCTGTGGAATTCAATGGAACGGCTTACGCTTGAGGGGCGCCGGTAACTTCATTATATAGGCTGGTAAACAGCCAACACAATAGGATACAAAGAGTAGTCCAAGTAGGACAAGGACAACATATTACATGACCAAGGACTGTGAGTCTGTATCCTATACAATTACTTCTACAGCCCCCCTCAATCTCAACTAGCAAAGCTATCAGCCACTCGCAAGATTGAGATTGCTGCAAAACTCTTGTAACCGGCGCACAGGTTGTGCTTTGGTAAAACCATCAGCAACCTGATCCTCAGAAGAAATAATTCTAACATCCAATTGCTTTTGCGCAACACGTTCTCTAACAAAGTGATAATCGACCTCAATGTGTTTGGTTCGTGCATGGAACACTGGATTGGCTGTCAAATATGTCGCTCCAATATTGTCACACCATAAAATTGGAGCCTTAGATGATGAAACGGCCAACTCATGAAGAAGGGACTGTACCCAAATAACCTCAGCAGTAGCATTAGCTAAGGACTTGTATTCAGCCTCTGTGCTAGAACGAGAAACGGTGGCCTGTTTCTTGGCTTGCCAAGACACAAGATTGGACCCAAGAAAAATAGCAAAACCACCAGTAGACTTGCGATCATCAGAACAGCCTGCCCAATCCGCATCAGAAAATGCACTAATGACTTGAGAAGAAGAGCGGACAATCTTGAGACCAAGACCAAGTGTTCCACTGATGTATCGGAGAATTCTCTTGACAGCAGAAAAATGTACAGAAGTAGGACGTTGAAGATACTGACACACCTTATTGACAGCAAAAGCAATATCCGGTCGTGTAAGAGTAAGATATTGAAGACCACCAACAATGCTACGATATCTAGTGGCAGTCACATCATCCAATATATCACCAACAGTAGCACTGAGCTTCTCAGAAACAGACAATGGAGTTGGCATAGGTTTGCAATCTTTCAAGCCAGCTTTGAACAACAAATCTTTGGCATATTTAGACTGAGTAAGTAGCAAGGCTCCATCAGAACAAGGTACCACTTCAATGCCAAGAAAATAGTGCAAAGGACCAAGGTCTTTAAGGGCAAAATCATCACGGAGTTGCAGAAGCAAGCGATCAATGGTTGCATCACAGGAGCTAACAACAATGATATCATCAACGTAGACAAGGAAATAAACAACCACATCATCCCGTTTGAAGAAAAAAAAGAGATGTATCTGCCTTGGACCCATGAAAACCAAGAGCTTGCAACTTGGCGCTTAACCGCGAAAACCAAGCACGAGGAGCTTGCTTGAGGCCATATAGAGATTTATCCAGCTTGCAAACAAAATCAGGACAAGATTGATCAACATACCCAGGTGGTTGTCGCATATAAACATCCTCCTCCAGAATGCCATGTAAAAACACATTTTGAACATCCAATTGACGAATGCTCCATTGTTGAGAAACAGCCAAAGAAAGGATCAAACGAATTGTGGCAACTTTGACAACCGGACTAAAGGTATCTTCATAGTCCAAGCCATACCTCTGTTTGAATCCTTTAGCCACAAGCCTAGCTTTATAGCGATTCACAGTACCATCAGCACGACATTTGACTTTGTAAACCCACTTGCAATCAATAACATTACTAGCAGGAAGAGGCGGAACAAGATGCCACGTCTTGTTCCTCATAAGAGCTTCAAACTCAACATCCATCGCCGATTTCCATTCATCAGACACAAGAGCCTCACGCAAAGAGCATGGTTCCTTGATATCACTTAGCAGACCATAACGCACAGTCCCATCTGTGAAAGTCTTGGGCTTGCGAATGTTATTCTGCAGCCTAGTTTGGGGTCGAATTGGTATTGGTGTATGAAGTTGACGTCGCATACCAGGAGGTGAAGCTGGAAGACGTCGTGGGCTGGAAGCAACCATAGGACCTCCTAGCGCAGAAGATTCATGTGCATGTTGAGGCACAACAGATCCTTGAGACCCAATCTGCGCAGAGGAAGAAGCCGGGGGAATTAATGGTGCAGAATCAGGCTCCGGTATCGGGACAACTGACGACGTAGAGGTAGTCACGACTGAATCCGCCTCGACTGCCGCTTCAATGCACCGATGCAGTGCTCCGATGCCTTGCCGGTTCAACCGGTGCTAAAGACTTGGCTCCTGCGCGCTTGACATCATCTCTGGAACATGGTACGTTGAATGCACCGATGCCTATCTTGAAGCCGTCGGTTCAACCGGTGCTCCACTTGATCTTCACATGATCTCTAGAGGCGCACAAACTTGTGCCAATAGCCAGGCCGTCGGATCATCCGACAACCACTGGATGCACCGATGCCTATAGCGTCGGTTCTTTCGGTGCTGCTGATTTCAGTAGAACTCGTCCAATTCAGCGTTTCTTTGAGTTCTTTCTTCGTGTTTTGCTTTGCATGGCCTTTTTACTTCATCCCTGGGATCTAAAAATGTTCACTTAACAATACCATTAGTCCCATTGATTGCGTTGTCATTCGATCACCAAAATCACTCGAAATGGCATAAATAGTGCCATGTTCGTTGCAATCTCCCCCTTTTTGGTGGTTGATGACAACACAATCAAAGCAAGCATAAAATTTGTAAAAATTGACAAATTTAATCGCTTGATATCAATTGAAACCAATTGAAACCACTTACACTTGCTTGGATGCTTACCACCATCCAATGATGGCTTGGCCTCCCCCTGAAACCATGATTTCCCCCTTTGTTCCTCCCCCTATCTTGCTACTTCTTCCTCATGACTTGATTCACTTAGGTATTTCTCCCCCTTTGGGATATGCTTCTTCTCCTTGAGAAAATACCTTGCTTTGATCCACATTTCTCCCCCTTTGGAATCAAATCACCTAAAGGGTCTTGCTCCTAAAAAAGTCTTGCAAAACAATATAGCTCAAGAGAAGATTAGTAGCCTAGGGAGTTAGTTCCATGACTCATGATTCAATTGTATGATATCAATGAAGATATCAATTGAAAAAAAAATTCACTATGGTGGATCACAAAATCACGAAACTAGCATGACATGAGCTAAGCTCTCCATAAGTATGTACACAAAAAGATAATGTGAAAAACAAGTGCACAACTAGATGTTATAACTAGAGAGCATAGATCATATCCTGCACGGAGGTAGCTCTAAAATAAATAGAATATTGACAATTATACCAATTGAATGAGTTTAGAACCTTGCATACCTCCGGGGAACCAATTTGTTTACCTTACATGTACCAATTTGAAGGTGAATTGCATATGGTACCAATTGAAGTTGAATACCAATTGAAAGTCTTTGAAAGAATAGCACTTGGTACACCAAGGTTAAGCAAATGTATGAGCACATAGCCTATGAACTTAGATATGAGCATTTAAGTTCAATAGAGCATGGCTCAATATGCATGAAAGCACAATTTATTTAATCACTCTTATAGAGTTGTTTGTTCACATTGATCGTGAGAAACATTCTCTTAGAGTGTTAACTCCATCGTGAGACTATAAAAGATAAACTTGGAAATATGTTAGTCTCAAAATCACAAACCATAGGATGAACTCCCCCCTAAATGTGTGCATTTAGTGTTTGAATCACCAAGAAAATGTATGCACATTGATTTTGACACAATTAGGAAGTTTACCCTATAACTTGTGTTCATGGTACACATATAAAATACATACCTCATGAGATGCATGTACCATGAAGGGTAACCTTGTGTAAATTTCTACACACTTATCAAACCATGTAGATTGCTCATGGGTTAGAATCATGACACAAGCAACCCACCATATATAACACTAAGAGATGCAAAACATGCAAACAACCTAGCAAAAAGCAATGGAGGTATATGATGCTTGAATTGAAATTTAGCTACCATTAACTTATGGAGGACTTGGGCAACAAATGTCCAAGTTGTGAGTTTAACTTGTTTTGGGTTGACCCTTCACTTCAGCTTGTAAGCTAAGCCTCCAAATCCCCCAAATCCATTCTTGGGCTTCAAGTCTCCTTTGGAACCCACACCATTTGAGACCCCTTAATATTGGTGATGATGTCCTTGGGACCCAAATGGAGTGGTTCCAACTCCTTCTTCCCAACCTTGTGAGCAACCACCTTGCCATTGGTCTTCTTTTTTATCACATAGGAGGTGCTATTGCTTTTGCTCCTCCGGTTGGGCTTGGTGTAGATGAGAGAACTCTTGATTGTAAGTTTCTTCTTGTTCTTCTCATCCGAAAGCTTCTTCCTTGGTTGAGGACACTTGTTGGATTTGTGGCCTTCTTTGTGGCATTTTGAGCAAGTCACAGTGGACCCCTTCTCAAACTTCTTCACCATGTTTTCACGGTTATCTTGAGAAGGTTGGACATTCCTCTCTATGCCTTTGTCCTTCAATCTATACAAGTCCTTCATGAGCCTTTCAACTTCTTGCTTGAGCTCATCATTCTCCTTGGCAATGAGATCATCACATGATTCTACAACAATATTCTCATTGCATTTCTCATTGCAAGGGTTAGATCAAGAATCATCAATTATATCAATGCAAGAAGTTGAAACATCTACCCTAGAGATAGAAATTGCACAAGGGATAGTTTGCTTCATTTCCAAAGAGTCATTAGTATCATTAATGCACTCAAATTTTAATTTGAGCTCTTCATGCTCCTTGCTAAGTAATTTGAATTTGCACATTAAATCCTCAAAATTTGTAGCAAGAGAAGCATTTAGATCTTTGAGAGCACTAATGTTTTTAATTTCTTTTGATTGTTTCTTAATAACTTTTTGGTGCTCATGAACAAGGTCAAGAAGTTCATCAATTGGAGGAGAGTCGGAGTCATCATCACTTACATCGCTAACCATACCTTTGGCCATAAAGCAAGTGTTGGATGATGATCCCATGCGGGTGGTGAATTTCTTGTTTGATTCATCACTTGAACTTGCACTTGATTCTTCACCACCGCTAACCCATTCACCAAATATGGCAAATGATTCATGATTGGGATTCTTCTCCTTCTTTTGCTTGTTCTTCTTGAACTTCTTCTCAACCTTCATAAGTTGATGGTGAGGCCCATCTTTGAGGAAGACCACATACCACATGGAGTTGATTTTCTTCAAGCATTTGTTCATCTTCTTTACTTGCTTGTAAAGGTAGGGGTTCAGTGGTTTTTGATCCTCACTTGAGGAGTTTTGGCATGCCTCCTCTTATTTCTCTTCACTTGAGCTACCTTTGATGGCCATCTTCTTCAACTTTTTGACTTGCTTGTATGCAAGTGCACTATGTGTTGGTGAAGAAGGTGGCGCTCTTGGCTTGATATCATGACGTATCTCATGGGCGATCACCTTGTTGAGGACTTGATTTGGTGTCATTGTGTTGATATCTTTCTCATATAGAATTGTGGTCACCAAATCATAGTCCAGCATTCGGAGTGAATGAAGGATCTTGCGAATGAGTTCCAAATCTTCAATTTTCTTCACATCTACAGAGTTAATCTCATTCACAAGAATATTCAACCGTGAGTACATAGTTTCGGCATTTTCATGATCAATTTGCTTGAAGCTATTAAGTTTATCAATGAGAGCATGATATCTTTCATTTGCAACATCTTTTGTGCCTTCATGATTCTCACTAATAGTTTTCCATAAAACCTTAACATTTTCTCAAGGAAACACACGGTTGAACACATTTTCACCAAGAGAGTTTAAAATAGCACACTTGGCTATAGCATCATATTGCTTCTCTTGTTGACTATTGCTTTTAGTTCCTTCACTTGTTACTCTCCAAACATTTATGCCCTTTGCTTGGAGTTGAGATTGCATTAAAATCTTCCATCGTTAGAAGCCCGTGCCATCGAAACGTGGAGGAGGTCCTAGAGAATCCATCCATTCCCCTAAAAGAGCTAACTCACTAGGCGGAGAAGCTTAACCGATCAAGTGAGCTGGTAAACACAAATTTACCAATGGAATTGGCTTTCTTTGTGAGAGAAGTGAGTCCCGGCTTTGATACCACTTGAAAGGACCGGTAGCGCGCTCTAGCCTAAGAGGGGGAGGGGTGAATTAGGCACTCTAAAAACTTAGATCTATGGCTCCAACTAGTTTGCACAAAACTTAAACTAAAACAAGCTATCTAGATGTGCAACTATGATTGTTCTAGTGTGAAACCCCTATCCCAAAAGAGTTTAGCAACCTATAGCCTTTCCTATCAAGAAACTACTCTATGAAAGTAAAGACATACAAATTGCTAGTATGAAATGCGGAAGCTTAATGAGCGGGATAGTGAGATAGCAAACTCTTGACGCGAGTGTTTATCCCGTGGTTCGGTTAGCCACAAAGGCACACCTACATCCACGTTGTTGTAGCACTCACTAAGAGTATTGCTATTCGGCCATCAAGTCTCTTCCGTGAACACAATCACCGTCACCTTAGCCCCGGGTTCCACTAAGGAGCTTCTCCACAAAGGGTGGGGGTCTCCACGTCCCCCGCACAAAGTGTCGTCGTCGCTCCACACCAAGTCGGAGGGTCGATAATGTTGCCGACGAGCTTCACAGCTCCAAGGGGCCGGCGCACCAAGCTCTTCTTTTGGTTCACTAGAGAACCACAGCACAAAGGCTCAAGGCCTTGCGATCTCACTCACTAAGAGCTAATCTAGCACTCACACTTTCCAAAGCTAGTGCTAAAACCTAAGGATATGATCAATGAGCTCTTGTATGACTTGGAGGTGTTCTTGAATGTGTATGAGATGTCTTGGGACTCCAGCAAGCTTCAAATGGCCGGGGATGCCATATATATAGGCCTCCAAGTCGTGGAGCCGTTGCTCCAACGGTCAGCAAAAATCTGCGTATCATCGGATGAACCGATGCTTCTGCCAGGGATGGCCTCGGTTCATCCGGTCACTCTGAGCAACTGAAGTAGCCATTGGCTTCACTGACACAGTTGCAGCGACTCCAGGGACCATCGGTTAGACCGATTCTTAGGGCGTCGGTTCAACCGGTCACGCACAGCAACTAGACTAGCCGTTGGGCCTCCCTCTTCTGCTGGCGTCAATGCACCGATGCAGTGCTCCGATACCTCGCCGGTTCAACCGGTGCTAAAAACTTGGCTCCTGCGCGCTTGACATCGTCTCTGGAACATGGTACGTCCAATGCACCGATGCCTATCTTGAAGCCGTCGGTTCAACCGGTGCTTCACTTGATCTTCACATGATCTCCAGAGGCGCACAGACTTGTGCCAATAGCCAGGCCGTCGGATCATCCGACAGCCATCGGATGCACCGATGCCTATAGCGTCGGTTCTTCCGGTGCTACTGATTTCAGTAGAACTCATACAATTCAGCGTTTCTTTGAGTTCTTTCTTCGTGTTTTGCTTTGCATGGCCTTTTTACTTCATCCCTGGGATCTAGAAATGTTCGCTTAACAATACCATTAGTCCCATTGATTACGTTGTCATTCGATCACCAAAATCACTCGAAATGACATAAATGGTGCCATGTTCGTTACAGTGGCATGTGTTTCAGTCAAATGGGTCGGGAAGCTTCACAGTCAAATTGCCGTTTCCAATTTCACCCCGGCCAATCATGCTGTCCTACACCGGCCTTGGCCCAATAACACAGACACGGAAAAGATTCACAGGCTAATAATATCGCTTCCTAGAAGAAAATGGGTTTTTAGTACCACATCGAAAATTTTTGGACGTGGTTCCCATCACAAAACATTACCACATGTCATGGCTATCGGCAGCAGCGTGAGGTGTGCACGCTTTGCTACTAACCCAAGGATTAAGTGGTTTAAAATATGGTTGCCATCTCTATGAGCATGCGACAAGTATGCTTGGCCTTCCCCCCCCCCCCCCCCCCCCCCCCCCTCTTCTTGTTAAACCCATGTAGTCATTTTTACCCAACTTTTGTGCCTAGCTATTTCGATCCCACTGAGCAAAACAGACCGTCACTGAGCAAACCAACTATATTCGTAGTTTGGTATATGTTCATATATTATTGTTTTGGGAAGCAATTTTTTATGTATTCTAAAAATTTAGAAAGATTTAGAAACTGAGATCAAGGTACGAAGCATTAGCCGCTAACAGAATTATTAGGCGTGATGTGTAGAAACTAAGCAGAGAAAGCAGCATCAAGCCGCGGCAACTCTAGGAGTTGGGAAACGTGGAGTCAATGAGAGTGCCCAATGTTATGATATGTCGTGACTCGTCGTGAAAGTCGAGAGACGGGCTCTAATTTCTAATGCAATACTCTCTTCGTCTTGAAATATAAGATATTTAATTTATTTTAAATTAAATTGATCTAAGTTTAACTAAATTTATAAAGAAGAAACATCTAAGCAAATTTAATATATATATATATTTCATAATGGATCTAATTATTCTTATTTAATATTTAAAATATTATCACTTTTTGATACAATCTCGGTCAAATCTAGAACAATTTGACTTAGATCAAACTAAAATGTATTATATTTCAGGATGGACAGGAGTACCGATTAACAACATATTTAAAGGGTTGCATTATAAAAAAGAAAGGTCATTATTTATTTTAACATGGGCAACCTATCAAAATAAAAAAATAAAAAAATTGACATTGGGTGTTATATATCTTTAATTTTGTATTAAGAAGATTGGATTTTGGAGCCCGTGATAGGAATCCCCACAACTGATGGTACAGTGCCGAAATAGATCATGCGAGTGTGTTTTTTCTTCAAGGGAATGAAGAGAATTACTTTTGAGCAGAAATATACTCACAAACACATTTATTCCGAATAAGAAATTTAAATTACATGAAAGAATTATTCTCTTCCGATAACGAATTTTTCTAAGGCCACGGTCTGCCATCCTGAATGAACTACCGATTAGTGCATCTAGCAAAATGGTTGCAGTCGCCTATAGACTAATAAAATTCTGCTACTTTTTTGTTTATATATACTAGAAATAAAAACTCCCAAATTATTAATCTCCATAGGTGGCACTATTATTGCTGCTCTGCTTCCCGCCATCACTGTGACGAAACAGAGGAGCGGAGGTGGCGGCGCCGGAGCCCGATGACGGCGGCGACGTCCCAATGCTCCACGACCCCAGGAAGCGCCCGTTGCCGTCGCCGCCCAACAGCCCGTCCATGATGCCGCCGCTGGGCTCGCCCCCTTCCAGGATCCTGGAGTACTCGAGGTAGTCGGCCATGTCGTCGCCGGCAGCGGCGCGGGAGGCCTGCGACTCCAGCAGCGCGGCGGGCGGCCCCGCGCTGGCCGCGGCGGAGGCCGCTTCGGCGTCCCTGGCGCGGCGCGCGGCGGCGTCCTCGGGGAAGTTGAGCCTGGCGCGGTTGCCGCGGAAGCGGAGCGCGGCGGCGTCGTAGGCGCGCGCGGCGTCCTCGGCGGTGGCGAAGGTGCCGAGCCACACCCGCGCCGCCTTCTGCGGGTCCCGGATCTCCGCCGCCCACTTCCCCCACGGCCGCCGCCTCACGCCGCGGTACTTCCTCAACGGCGCCGGAGCCGCCGCCCCCTGCCCCGCCGCCGCGCCGGCGAGCTGCTCCTGCCCCTGGCCGGCGCCGCCCGCGTGCTGCTGCCACGGCACGACGATCGCCGGCGCCGGGCGCGGCGGCCCGCGCCCGCTGGCGACGACGTGCGTGAGCGCGGACACGATCGCCGCCGTCTCCGCCGCCAGCGCCTGCTCCGAAGGCACCATCGGCGTCGTCGGCGCCACCATTGCTCCGATCCACATCACCACCGCCCGCAACGCGGGGAGCACGTCGATCCCTATTTATGCTCCCAGAAACAGAAAGTCGCCAAAATCCGCAGGCCTCGCGCGCCGATCGCCACCATTAGGATTTAAGCGAGCGGCGGCGGCGCAGGCATCAGGAAGAAGCCAACTTGGATTAGGCCTGCGCGAGCGCGTGATCATCAGAGCGAACACCGACGCAGGCAGGGTTCGTCGGTTCATTCCCTCTCGAAGCTACTCCCTCCGTCGTGTCGCTCGGGATGCATGCTTGCGAGTCAAATACATTTCCCAAGCAATATTCATTTAGGGATAGAGAGAGTACTCATCTCTATCTATCCGTTTTTGTCTCTAAATGAATACAACTCTTATTTTTCGATGAGTTAAAATTTTCAAATTTATATAAAAGTTCACTAACATTTACATCTTTAAATAATTCTTTCATACACTATATAATTAATTTAATGATAATACTATTTATATAAATTTGGTCAAATATAAAATTATTTGATTCCGGATAGTTGTATTCTCTATGATGATAAATATTAAATAAATGAAACAAAATCACGGAACCGACCTGGGCAGACGCCTGTCTTGGTGACGAAGGAAAGGACGCGATGACCTGGAGCACGCTGTCTGCAGAGTCTCGGGTTATGCGGCTCGCTTGGACTCTTCTTCCTCGTTGGGAAGAAACCTGAGACCGAACAAAACCCCCTCTTGGATGCATGCGTTCCTGGCGGGCATGGGTGGGAGGGCGCTCCGTTGCAGATGGAGACGAGGCCACAAGGGCCCACGGCTCGAGTTTGACCGTCCAGAAGTCGCAGTCCGCGAGGAACGAGTCGGAAGTCGGCGGCGGCAGATGATACTGACACTTAGGTCGTGTTTGGATGGTCCTCAAAAAATTGGTGATTTCACCACTAATTAGAGGTATTAAATAAAGTTTAATTACGAAACTACCTCCACAATTATAGTATTGTAATAGCTACTGTAGCTAATGAGGGCTTTGATCAAACGATTAGAGGATGATTAGACGAGGTTACTTTAGCATCACTGTAGCCAATTACGATGGAACTTGACTCATTAGATTCGTCTCGAAAAGTTACACCAATCCGTGAAAATGTTTCGCAAATAAACTTCGTTTAGTACTCCATTGCATATATTTGTCTTATTGTGAAAAAATTTTCATGATCTCATCCAAACACGGCTTTAGGCTAATTCCAGTGGAGGATTTCATGTTGATGTTTCCAAGGTAGCCACATAAGTAAGAAAACTATGAAACAATGGTTGAAATCACCTCTCCCAATGCATAGTTTTATGTTGTGATTTCATGTGATCTATGTTGCATTTAATTTTAAGACTCATAGAGTGTTGGTGTTCGTGTAGAAAGAGTTTCATCTAGATGAAACTGATTTTTCTTCTTTTTAAATTCTATGTCATATCATCATATAATCCTATATGACATGCTAATTAATGTGCATGAAATTCCTATGAAACTCTCATTGAAAAGTGGACTTTAGAATAGGCTCACCTGCCGAGGAAGCAAATTAAAAGACAGTTTTTTCAAAGTTTTGTTTCGATTTTGTTTTTCCTTTACCTGTGACGTCAGAGTGCCTGCGTAAACTGTCCTTTCCCCTTCTGTCTCTTCTTTTTTTTTATAAGGTGCGTGTGCGGGTACACGTGGGTGGTTACATGGCGAGTGCTAGGACGGTCTGTGACGCGGATAACACGAGCTTTCGATGGCGGCAATCATCAATCATGCTTTGCTAACCATGGACTGCGTGGGCAATGTGTCCTATTAGAGCAAGCCTAATGATTTAGCTCATTATTGGCTGCAAGATTCTATTTAGTTCATCTCTTAGCCTTCTAGTATAATGATTTAGCTCTCCACTATTAATATGTGACCCACTTGTCTATCTCACAAACTTTTTCGATTCTTGTGTCGAAGCTGACTGCAAGTTTGCAGTCCACTTCTTCTCTCTCCTCTTCTCTCTCCTCCATCTTAACATTTAGCCTACTTGTAGCTTGCTATAATACTTGCTGATTCCTTATTTGGAATTTTGGATATTTTTCGTTTTCTCTTTAGAGGTTTATTATTAGTTTGGCTACTAATTTCTCTATGGATGCATCTCGATCTTTGCAAAGACAATATAATAACAGATATTTTAATTATGAATTTATCCAAATTATTTTTATAAACCGAGCACTATGGAAATATGCATATATTTGACTGTTATTGATCCAAATATATGAAATTTATTTTATTTAAATCTCAATTGTTGACCAAGACTCAGGCCTTGTTTGGTTCTCAAGATTTTTTTAGTCTCTGTCACATCAAAAGAAATTTTACTATTTTGAAATATCAAATAAATTCTGTTTATAATTTTTTATTGACAGCTGAGTGCTAATTCGTGAGACAAATTTAATGAGCATAATTAATTCATAATTTGGTACAGTGACGCTACAGTACCATCCACTAATTATAAATTAATATATCTCATTAGATTCGTCTCGCAGTTTAGCCCGGGGTTCTATAATTATTTTTATAATTAACATTTATTTAATACTTCTAAATATTAAAAAAATTTTTGATGTGACACGGACTATTAGCTCGGAAACCAAACACCCTCTCGATCACAAGTTCACAACGGATGGGAATCTGAGTAGAAGCTTTTGACTGGGCCTTTTTCTCCGAGGATGGCCCAATTTGAAGATGGCAGGCCCATGAATCCATACGCCACCCTTTCTTCCCCAAGGAGCGGTGCCGTCGAAAATCTCCGAGCTCCAACGCCGCCGCCCGCCGCGCCCGGAGCTGGGATCTCTGGGAGGTGTGGGGACGGGGGGTATAGCCGCCGGAAGTAGGTAGGGCGGTCGCCGTACCTAGCCCTATTGTTGGGTCCGCCTCTGCGCCGCCAAGTTCTTGGTACGCGACCCTACCCTCACTTCTCCCAGATTCATGAAGACCCCTCCCTTCAGTTTCCCTTTGTTGTAAAGATTTGTTCGTTTGACGCTGTTGCATGCTCACTGTACCCCGAATTGCTCAAATCCTCCTTTATTTTTTCAGGACTGCGGGTTGCTGAGTTGCCGTCACACAGTCCACGGACTAGCGTTTCTAATGGTGTTTCTACTGCTCAGTGCTAATTTCTTGATATCCTCTGATAGGGGCTGTCCGGAATCAATTTGCTTTTTTTTAATCTGTTTTGATCTGTATCCTGAACTCGTCGAATTATATGGCTTGCAGGAGGAAGAACACATAGAGGCACCGTCGTATATCCACATTGAGAGCAACGATTTCTCCTACAGAAGGTGAGCAGTTTTGTGCTAGTTCTTTCCCAGTATTTCCATGGTGGTTTGAAGTTCGATGATGTTGGTAGGCACGTGCACGCTGGCTCTCTCTTTTTATTTTATTTGCGATGCGAATCTTATTCTTTTGGTGTTACCTTTTGGAGGCACAAGAGGCAGAAAGAGGAGGACATAGTTGTGTGCGAGTGCGAGTATGATATCTTGGATCCAGAGAGTCCATGTGGAGATCGGTGCTTGAATTTCTTGACTAACACAGAGTGCACACCTGGCTACTGCCGCTGTGGAGTGTACTGCAAAAACCAGGTTAGAGTTTTGCTATCTTGGTATTAATGCTGTCATTGCAATGTCATCTGGTACTTGATGCAATGTTTTGAATTTTTATCAGTATTTTTCATGTTTGGGTCTGCTTGACTACTGCAAATAGAAGGTAGATGTTGTCAACATAAGGCGCAATATCTGCCAAACTGGGAGTAGCAAGCTAGAGAGCGGCGCTGAAGGCAACTGGTGATGGATGGTGCAGTCAGCTAGCATGTAGGTGCGTGGGTGTGCTACTGAGGGGTCGTGAGTTGGTCAGTCACCGATGGGGTTGTTGATTTGTGCCTGCTAGTGCCCTTTGCCAGCTAGGGTTGGCATTTGGGAATCCCTGGTAGCGATGGTGGCCTCTGCTCAATGCTAAGGAACGGAAAAGATAGCAGGCGGAGGGTGCTAAATTGAAAAGCTGGGACGTAGGGATTCCTTCCTGTCATGGTCATGCATAGGTTTTTGCAACATGATGGAACAATAGAAGTTTTTTAGTGATCTATGGATCCATTTTTTTTTCTAAAAGCAATCAGATTCTAGGATACCTTGTATGTTGCTTATTCCTGTACAGTTTAATGATAGTAATGCTGACAATTAATCTTTGTGTTGGTAGCGGTTCCAAAAATGTCAATATGCTAGGACACGGCTGGTAAAGACTGAAGGGCGTGGATGGGGTCTTGTGGCAGATGAGAATATTATGGTGACTGAATTATATTGATGTTTGTTTTGCTTAAATCTTCCAATATACTCAAGTAAGTAGGCTTATGTAAGTTGGATGCAAAATTGATTTAGGCTGGTCAATTTGTTATTGAATATTGTGGCGAAGTAATATCATGGAAGGAAGCCAAACGGAGATCTCAAGCTTATGAAACCCAAGGTCTGCAGATACTCTTCTCCCAGTATCTGAATTGTGGAACCTTTTAGATAGGTATAACATGTGTCTGCTGTAAATGTTAGGTTTAAAGGACGCCTATATCATTTACCTCAATGCTGATGAATCTATTGACGCAACAAGAAAAGGGAGTCTTGCCAGATTTATCAATCATTCATGGTTAGTTTTCTTGTGCGTGTGATTTGATCATTCAAATTTTCTGTCATTAACTTTAAGTGATTAATTCTAATAATTTGTTATTGAAGCATACAGCCAACCGAATTGTGAGACAAGGAAATGGAACGTCCTTGGGGAAGTAAGAGTTGGAATATTTGCAAAGCAAGACATTCCTTATGGAACAGAATTATCCTATGACTACAACTTTGAGTGGTTTGGTGGTGTAATGGTACGGTGCCTTTGTGGAGCTGCCAGCTGTTCTGGGTTTCTAGGGGCTAAATCACGTGGTTTCCAGGTGGGTGAAGTGTGCAGATTATGCTGTTTATGTGTCTTCGAACCGAAGATAAGCATATATCTATTTCATGATTGACACTAGGATTCAGCAGGAGGAACCGCAGCTGCTTTTTTTTTCTGACTGTCCAATTGAAATATCGGGCACACATGTATCTGTTATTCTGTTATGCCAATTATCTCCATTTTTTTAACTGAACAGAAGATAAGCACATATCCATTCATGATTGACACTAGGATTCAGCAGGAGGAACCACTGCTGTATTTTTTTTCTGACTGTATAATTGAAATATCAGGCACATATGTAGTTATACCAATTATCTCCATTTTTTTAACTGATTGTGGACTGGAACAGTTGATTGCCCTTTGGTTTATTGTATTTTCTCATGTGCTGGCATAATGTTGAATCGATGTGCAATTGTGCTATCTATTATTGCTTGAAAGATTGGCATTCTGCATCATTGTCTGGTTGTTGCATTTCCTTGTAAGCTGATATTTGAAATATCCAATATGTGCCTAACAAATGCTTTGTTGATTGGTATGTTGCAGGAGGCCACATACCTCTGGGAAGATGATGATGACAGGTTGGTTACACTTGTTTATGACTTAATGTTAGCCTCTGTACAATTTAATAGATGATATTGCTGTTCTTTTCAAAATTTGTTTGATATGGACTGATGAGACACTTTAGACTTTACTCAAACCCTCCGAGTCAATTTCTAAACTTAGGTTTCATATGGACTGATGAGACACTTTACTTAAACAGGAATACTGAGTGAAGAAAACATTGAATAGTCTATGAATAACTTAACTTTTTAACTGTTCATGTCTTGATCATTGGGGGGGGGGGGAATCCTGGTTATTCATCCACGAATTGTTAAACAATGCTACTTCATGCCTTGATACTCTTGGTTTATCATCACAGTGGAAAAATATAACTACCTAGGGGAAACAAATACTTCTAAACAATGCCACTTCATGTCTTAGTTTATCATGGGCTTGCTCTGGTGACTGGATCTACTTATCCTGACTAGTAAACTCCATCTTTTGTTATGCGAAGTGCTGACGGATGCAATGATTTCAAGTGCTAAAACTCAGCAACTTCTTTTCATCTCAATTGGCAGGTTTTCTGTTGAGAATATCCCTCTTTATGATTCTGCTGATGATGAACCTACAAGCATCAATAAGGACATCCTACTAGGAAATGGTGGGTCGATTGCTCAATATGGCAACAGTGACACAGTGCAGAACACTGAGAACCCTGGGACTGCAAACACAAATGAATTTGCACCAATGATTGTTGAACAATTTACTGAAAGCTCAAATGAATTAGCAACGATGACTGTCGAGCCCTTGGCTGCAAGTTCAAATGAATTCACACCAATGACTATTGAACCATTGAATGCTATTCCAATGGTAGCCCGTTTTGCTGAGAATGGGTCGACTGAACATAATGCACAAGATTCTCATGTCGCTTCTCAAAATTCAGTGCCAGAAGCTGCAAATCACCAGAACCAAACTGAATCACAAAATAAAGCATTGGTCCCTGTAAAGCCCATTCCCAAGCGACGTGGTAGGAAACCTAAACGTGTGCGCAAGCAACTGGATATTCCAGATATTTGCAACCGGTTAGTATCATCTGTGGCGTGTGAAGAAATATTGTACTGTGAGGTAAAGATCTATTGTTAACTTCCTTAAAAAATGTGTAGCAGGAAAATATGAGATTTAATATTTGGTTAAACAAATATTTCAGGAAGTGAAGAATCAGGCTGCTTCTGAAATAGATGCCCTGTATGATGAGATAAGGCCAGCAATTGAAGAGCATGAGAGGGATAGCCAAGACAGCGTCTCCACAAGCCTTGCGGAGAAGTGGATCGAGGCCAGCTGCTGCAAGTACAAAGCTGATTTCGATCTGTATGCCGCAATCATCAAGAACATTGCCTCCATGCCGCTAAGATCTAAGGATGATATGGCCCCGAGAGAACAGAATGGATTGAAATATTTGGAAAATGGCTCGTGATTTAGTTAGAAATGTGAATTCTTTACTATTGCATTCTTGAATTGATCTTAATTACCTTATCAAAAAAACGATCTTAATTAGGTAGAGAAACATTGTGAGGTCACAAATTAACAATGTTGAATTACACATCTTCAATTTCATGTTCTGTCAATGTTGTGGCGTATATTTACGATTTAAACAAATGCTGCAGGATCGTACGTGTATTCTTCAGCCCAAGCTTTTGGCAGGAGCTTTTCTCTAGGGGCAATTGAGGGCGCTTTTACAAGTGCCATTTGTACATTGCAGCATAGTTTTTTTTGTCTAAAAACTAACAGTCACCACTGCGCAATGAATGTGTTGGAACATCTACAAAAGAAGCTATGGATAAAAATTATGAAAAAAACAATTTGTTCGCCACGTTCTAGGGTACAAATGTGATTATGAACTATCAAAACTTCTAGTCTAAAAAAAGCTATCAAAATTTTGAAATCCTTTTAGTTATGTTTGATGTTTCACTCTTCATCATCGTTAAAATAATCTTTTTTTTTCGTTTGCGTTGGTTGATTTATTTGGAAAAAAAGGCAACATGAGTCCGCAAGTAAGAGTAAACTCCTGCGCCAAGGAAGGGCCTGTTTGTCAATTTGTCATGACTTTGGAGATGAACTCCATCAGCTCCAACTAATTTTCTAGCCAAACATCCCATCTTCAAGTTCATGGAGTGCAAGTAGTAGGTTTGTAGTTTTGGAGCACATCTTCTGCAAGATATGGACATATATGTGGAATTCTTTTTTTGAAAGATTATACATGGAATTATAATAAGTTATTTACTTCCTCCGTCCAAAAAAAATGTAAATCTCGCTTCCCGATGAGTCAAACAATTTAAAATTTGACTAAATTTATATGAAATAGTATTAATATTTGTGTTATAACATAAGTATCTTTAGATTAATTATGTAATATATTTCTATACTACATCTATTGGGAGATACAAATATTAGTAATTTTTTTGTATAAATCTGGTTAAATGTGAAATTATTTAACTTCTTAAAAAATAAGATTTATATATTTTTTTTGGGACAGAGGGAGTACCCACCAATACGGCAATACCACCCGTAATAGTTTCCTTTTCTTTGCCGAGCCCCCTCCGCGGCTCCGCCTGCTCCCGTCGCGAACCCCCCCTTCGGCCCTTCCTCCCTCCCCCGCCGCCTGCCTCGTCCAGAGCACCCCCGCTCCGAACTCCTCTTCTTCCTCGCTGCGCCTCGCCGCCGGCGAACTCACCGCCGGCGACGGGGCCCAACAAGCCGAGGCATCTTTTGAGTTTCGACAGGAGCTTTCCCCTCTGGACTGTTGCCATCCTCTTCCCATTCTGTTTTACCGGACTTGCGTGGATCCATCCAGACTTGGATTACTTTGTTCCAAGGTTTTTTGGTAAGTAACCCTATCCTTGATTGGATGAACTTCGCGGGGAGCTCTCTGTGTGCTGGTTTTCTGTGAGCTTGAGATGAGCAGGCAGACTCGAATCTTTCGTTCTACCCGCTCAGTTAGCTGCGTGGTACACTCCCCAACAATGCTAGACCTACATCCATTGTTGACGGATTGGATTAAGTTCCTGCTCTTCTCTTGTGCGCGCAAGATCAGTTTCGGTCGGTTAAGACTTGTGCCAACCTTAGAGGTGCGGGTGCAGACAATACTCTTGCAGCTAACATTCCTCAGTGCTGTAGAGCTATAAAAGTTTTAGAACTGGAGTAAGGTGCCAGGTTAATTTTGCTGCTCCTAACTTGATGTTGCACATTATGTTTCTTTTTTTCAATTCGTGTGTTGACACTTGCCTGCCTTGCTTGCTGCAGTAGCGCATCAATACCTGGGCTCTGATTCCTTTATTTTCCTCTTGCATAAGGAGTATCTTTGCTAAATTTCTATTTCTGCTGGCATCAAATTACTTGTCTTCTTTCATCATTCTGTATGTTAACAAATTTGATGAAGACTATTTCTGTTGTTTCAGGTGCAAATCATGGGGAAGTTTATGCGTGACCATCCACTGGTATCTCCTAGTGAAGTAAATGGGCATCACTATACTCTTGCAGCCGTTGCTGTCGGCTTGGGACTAGGAGTTGCTGGGTTATGCAAGGCATTGTATAATGGTTCATCGATATCATGGGTCTCTCCGAGGAATTTATTTTTGGGATCAGGGAGAGTATACTATGCTGGAGGTCTACGAAATCTTGGCAATAATTGCTTTCTTAATGTCATCCTGCAGGTAACCATATTATGCTCATATTGACTCTGCAATGTGTACTACTGATATCCTGCTGGATTAATGCTAAATAAGACATCATTTACTTGGCAGGCACTTGCCAGCTGTGATAGTTTTGTTTCCTTTCTAGATAATCTGCTTGCAACTGATGGCTTGCTACCTGAAGAAAAGGCTGAAAGAATGCCTCTTCTTCTTGCTCTAAGTTCTCTCTTGCAAGGTAATACTGTTTATTTGGACTATTGAACTTTTACCAATTTCGAGATCTCCATAGTGAAATCTAGACAACTCTAGATTCCACTGCTGGTGAATGCATTCTCTTTCATATTGGAGCACATGACCCTTTGCTTTTATATAAAGAAAGATTCAATTATACTTCTTTTATTTTCGTTTTATTCATCTGAAATTAGCCCTGTGCTACAAAATGTCAAAGTATGGCACTCTGTTATTCTGGCATTCACCATTTGGTTATAAACTCCTTTTGGCTACTTGCTCATGAATTTGTGTTATTGTACTTGACCTTTGCATGTTGCAGACTTGAGCATAGTTCGAGATGAAAGAATTGTATTGAATCCACATGGAGTAATGCATGCTTTGAGTTTCTATGTTAGTCACTTCAGTTTGACCAGACAGCAGGCAAGATATTTACTTCCATCTTCTTTAGATATTATATTTTTGTATTAAATGTGCAGTCATCATGATAACTACTTTTCCTCATAGGATGCTTCAGAAGCTTTTCTTCATCTTTTGATCTCACTGCGGGATGAATTTTCCCATTGTTATGTACCACATAGGAGTTCTCTGGCAGACATCACTCTGTCTCACTCTAAAGTATACAAGCAAAGGGAAGGTAACCAGACTGAATGCAAGCGCTGGAAACAAAATCTATTTGGCCCATTTGATGGGACAATCGGCAGCATATTATCTTGCAGAAACTGTTCATCTGTGGTAGACTCCTATGCTTCTTATTAAAGTGTGGCTTATAAACCTGTCATCTACTCTTGTTTTTTCTTAGCTGAATATGTTTTATTCCCTCTGCCCTTAGATAAGTAGACATTGACATGATCTCTAATGCTGTAATGCACACCCTTTTTCTAGCTATCTGCAGTAAATGTTAATGAAAAAATATTATGGAAGCAATGTTGATAACAAAACTACTGGTGTTGTTTTTGTACTTCCAATTTTAATAATTCCTTACATTTAACTATTAACTCAAATAATAAATACTCATTTTTTGGTAATTTTAATGTTCTGCCCTTGTTTCACACAGCTATCGTTGGACTTCCAGAATTTCCAATGCCTGCCTCTCTCACCAGTGCTTAATACAAATGGAGATATTGTATGTCTGGTGAACCTTCCTAAAATTTCATTACATGCGTCAAGAGTTTTTTTATTCATTCGCTGTGCATTTCATGCTCATTAATATTACTTTTGTTCCTTTTAAATCCCATGCCATGATGCTAGACCAGTGGGTGTAGTTTGGTGGATTGCCTAAAGTACTTCACTGTGGTGGAACATCTTGACAATTATCGTTGTGATCGTTGTTGGCATATTACTGCTGCCAAGTATCTATCTCTCAAATCAGAAGCTGATGAGGTAATTATGTTTTACTGATTTCTTTTATCTTTTAATTATCAGTGCACTGGAAATTCTATTGAACCCATGTTTTTTGTTATGAAGTTTCACTTTACTATGTTGGGCATGACAACTTATTGATAACTATTACAGGAAAAAGTTAGCAAACTTAACACCTGTGTCGACTATGGCACTTGCAGTTGCAGGGGTATATTTTCCCCAGAGGAAATACCATGTTCATCACCTTCACGAGCAACAAAGCAGTTGGTTATCGTTCAATGTCCGAAGGTATCCACAATTGAAGTACTCACTGAGATTTACATGAACTATCTTACATTACATGACACCTCCAGTGTTGATGTCCTCTTCCAGATTTTGTGCATTCATTTGCTACGTGCTTCAGTTAGTCCTGATGGTGAGCCCATCAAACATCAGGTAGGAGCCATGCTATATGTCAAACATGGAAACTCTCTCACGCAATATAGATTGTTTACTGAATGAGTACTTCGATTGCAGGGACATATTTCTTTTCCTTTACTTCTCAATCTATCCCCATTTGCGGGAGGTGCATCGAGCATTGGGCGAGGGCCTGGACCTTTGGCAATGAACGTGCAAAGAGATGGCCAGCAAGCTCTCCATCTATACCGACAACTGAATATGCAGATGAGCTTGAATCTAATACCTACTGGAGGGAACTCAATTCACGTGGTTGGTTTTGGTTACTCTACTTTTAACATTTTGGTAACTGATCACATGTAAGTTGGCGGTAACAATCTGACCACTTGTGATTTTCAGACAAATGTTGATGTGGCTAGTAGTTCATCATCATCACTGCAGCCATCACCATCACCATCACCATCAAGGAGCAAGTTATACGGTCTTTCAGCCGTCGTGGAGCACTACGGGAAATGCGGAGGAGGGCACTATGCAGTTTACAGGAGAATTGCATCAAATCCTGATCCTGAGGATCCAGGGCAACCTCTTGCAGGTCTTGGCAAACGGTGGTTTTACATTTCAGATGGTCACGTATCAGAAGTTTCAGAGGATGATGTTTTGGGTGCGGAGGCCACCCTTCTTTTCTATGAAAGAGTGTAGCAGCTTATTAAGTTGCAAACATACCATGGTACGAAAGTAAGTGTAGCAGCTTATTAAGTTGCAAACATACCATGGTACGAAAGTAAGAGCTGCGGATTGTTGTCAAGAGTTGGTTGGGTTTTTCTTTGCTCAAACGAGAGAATAAAAATTAGGCCTTCACTGTTTTGTACTATTGTACGCAGCAATCCGCAGATTGCACGAATTTTGTTCCAGTAGCGATAAAATCTTTGAATCAACTGAGTCATCCTTTGTTTCATCTGTAGCAGTCTTTCTGTAGTGGTTCCCTTTCACAAATCACAAGCATCAGACAGCATTAAAGGCTTGTAAAGAGCCTTTAAAGAAAAAAGAAAAACAGCAGCAGCATTTCTGTAGCGGTTTTCTTTCACCAGCAGCATGAAAGAGCATTTAATGGGGAGAAAATATAGTAGCAGCATATAAGAAGCCAAATGCAGTTTCAGTGGAAAACAACAAAGGTTGATGTTTATCAGGATGGCCAGCTGTATAATCAAGCCAAATGATAAGCAGCTATACTTTTGTCATGGCTCTCCCTTTAATCTCTCCTTTTTTTGAAAGGTCTTTAATCTCTCCTTTTGTTAGCAGGCGTTTCCAGAGATGGAAAACTGCAACCCTGCTGCAAGGGAAGTGTTTTAGCAGCTCTTTACACTACGCTTCCAAAGTTATCATTCATTCATTAGATCATTTTTAGCTGTTTCCCTTGTTACCTGCCAATTGTTTGGTGAGTCAGCTTGCAATTAAATAGCAGGGATTTATCAGCAGTGATATGGCAGGAAACTAATCAATACAAGAATATCGTGCCGCTTAGCACGATATTTCGTCGTGACCCCAAGAACGATATATTGCCGATATTTGTCAAGTTTGTGTTTGGGCCGGGTTTTTGGCCATTTTGGCCCAGTCCCAATAGATCCCCGGCCTGATTGTCATACATGTATGGATTGATTCAAGTTGAGGAAGCACACTCCTCATCCTCATCTTCCTTAATCTCAAAAAAAAATCCTCATCTTCCAAGAATCAAAGATGAAGATATTGAGATGGAACATAACTTGAATAAGGATTGTCATACATGTAGGGAGATCATTCTTTGCATTAGGAATTTGGTGAATCAGAAGTTTCGTGTTTATTATGGAACTATTTAGTGCGTGCTACCCCTTGTTTGTGATTAGTAGGATCATGGCTCGAGTTAGAATTATTCACCACTCGAGTGTTGTTACTTTCTTTTAGAGGGGAGTAAAACTGGGCAAACCACTACAGTGGTGTGGACGTATGGTACGTTAATAAAAAGGAGTACAAGGCATGTTTAGAAACCATGATAAAAAAAAATAAACAGAAGAATGTACAAGAGGCTCACCACCTACCATAGCTACAAGTGAAGATTTACATTGTAAATAAAGATGGATTTCCACTGCTTAAAGGATGGCCTTGTTCATTCAAAAGGATAGACAGTTTTTTGCTTTTCAGATCTGCCATGCTACAATTGCAAAGACTTCCATCAAGGAGATATTACTGAAATTGGTCTTGTTTTGCTGAATTATGCTGAACAAGTGAGTGATCCTATGAAACTCCAAATAGAAGTTACACAACACAGTTGTAATTTTCACCTGAATTGTGTCTTTCTTTCTTTTTGGATATTTTTAGTGTTCAGACAATCCATAAAAATAAGCCATGTAAACCCTTTTAGCCTTTTACAACACTTGGATTTCTGTATCAACGGAAGTGGTGTTAGTGGAGTAATTGACTTGAAAGGAAGTGCATACAATTAATTTACTCGATGGACAAGTTGTGTGCTTCACCGGCAATATTGCCATGCATGTGTCAGTTTGCCTACCATCTTGATGAATTTCTTCTATTCTGGTCAGTGGAATTTGGAACACCTCAGACGATTGCTTTTATTATGGGAATGTGAACATGATTTTGTAGTGTATTTTCAAATAGAAATTCCTTTGAACAGACATTTTCCTTTCCTGCAAATGGAGTTATTATTACTTTGAGTTGATGCATTGTTATCTTAGACTGAGGTTGAATTACAAAAACCATTTTTCTCTACTTTTATGGTTAATGTTGCATTACATCAAAACTCCCCATAGCCCATCCCCTCTTGGTTAGAAAATTCCAGCCAATTCCAATAGCTCGGCAGAGTAGATGTAACCACTAAGCCACAAATACTTAACAAGGATCATTGTACATTGTAAATAACCAATTTTCATACAGAAAGACATATCATTTGAAAATAACCTTGATTTCAAGCTTCATGTGTATTTTTGTCTTCACTAAGAATTCAAACTACGCAAAATCACAGTAATGTAATTCGATGGTAATAATATTATTTTTAAATTTTATCATCCGATATATCGCGCTATATCGTTAAACGCTAATGGAATCTCTACTATAATAAGCGCCGCTCTATACTATCTGCAACCTTAATGGCGAAGCACAGAAACTGCTAAAAAATGCTGTTGCTAGAGTGTAGAACTTTTCCTATATATGCGAACTGCAAAGTGTCTGAATTCTCTTGTGCTCTTGTAGCTATTTTGCAGTATATGAGTCAAGAGTTCTCCATCACAACTCTCCCCATCCACACCCTCCTCTCCTCTTCTTTGTACCACTGAGCATGGCTCAGGAAGGTGCAAACCTGCCCCATGAAGCCGACCGGAGCCATGATCACGCCGCTGCCCCCCATGGGAGCACACCTGCCTTTGATGGGCTGGCGATCGTGAGGTCGTCCAGCAACTCCAGCTCCGTCAGCAAGCTGGCCGGCGAGATCAGCAACGCTGGGGCTGGGTCTAAGCCAGCCAGCAGCCTGGCGGTGCTCCATGCCGGTGACGGTGAGGACAACACCACCGAGTCCAAGAACGCCGGCCCGGCGGTACTTGATGCCGGCAAGGGAAGCAACGCCGGATCCGAGCTCGCTAGCCCTGCGATGCTCCATCCCGGCGAGCTCAACAACACCGAGTCCAAGATGATCGCAATCCCGGCGGCGATGCTCCATGCCGGCGAGCTCGAGGACACCATCGACGGGTCCAAGCAGCTCGCCAGCCCGGTGGTGCTCCATGCCGGCGAGGACAACGAAACCAGGTACGAGCTCGCCATCCAGACGGCGCCCCATGCTGATGAGGGCATCAACACCAGTAGATCCATGCTGACCTGCCCGGTGGTGCTCTTTGCTAGAGAGGGTGACGACGCCGGGTCCAAGATGGACGGCCCCACAAAGCTCCATGTCAGCATGGACAGCAACGCTGATGCCGGGTTCATCAAGGTCGATAGCCCGCCGGCACTGCTGTACGCCGGAGAGAACGACGACGACGGCGACTCCGGATCCAAGCTCGCAAGTCAGTCGGCGCTCCATGCCGGCGAGGACAAGGACATCAACGCCGGCAAGGATGACAAGGCCGGGTCCAAGCTTGCCATCCAAGCGGTGCCCGATACTGGGGAGGACAGCAACGCCTGGTCCAAGCTCTCCACACCGGTGCTGCCTCGTGCCGGCGAGGGCAACGACGACATCGCATCCAAGCTCGCCGTCCAGGCAGTGATCGTCCATGCCGACGAGGGCAACACCGCCGTGTCCAAGCAAGTCGTCCAGGCGGCGGCGATCCATGCCGGCGAGGGCGACGACATCGTGTCCAAGCTTGCCATCCAAGCAGCGCCCCATGTTGAGGAGGACAGTAACTCCAAATCCAAGCTCGCTACTCCGCCGGGGCACCATGCCGGCGAGGGTGACAACGCCGCGTCCAAGCTCGCCATCCAGTCGGTGCCTCATGCCGACGATGACAACAACTCCATGTCCGTGCTTGCAAGGGTAGAGGTGCTTGATGCCGGCGACGACGACAACACCGCCGCATCCAAGCTCGCCATCCAAGCACCGCCGCCCCATGCCGGCGAGGACAAGCTTGCTGACCCAGCAGCGGCTGGTAATGGTGACAGCACCACCAAGGACGAGGGTGAGAGCGATGTGGCCGGAGGAGAAGGCGGCGAGAGCGTCGCAGCAACTGGTAGCAGCGGTGGTGCCCTGTCCAAAACCAGCAACAAGTCGACGTCTGATGGTGGCGGCTCCGATGACGACGCCGTCAAGGATGCTCCCGCAGCTGTCGCCGCCGACGAAGTCACAGGTGGATGCAAAGGGAAGGGGAAAGGTGTCGCGGCGACGAAGAAGGACCAGGCATTGCACATCTGGACGGAGAAGGAGCGGAGGAAGAAGATGAAGAACATGTTCAGCACCCTGCACGCGCTTCTCCCCCAGCTCCCCGAAAAGGTCAGTACGCGTGCACGGTTGCTTCCATTTCTTCGTTTCCATGTAGGGGGGATGTGTGCACGCTTAGCTACAATTTGCTTTTGCTGTATTGGTAAATCTTTTTATCCATACATACTTTGCCTTTTGTGAGTGTTTTTGGTTAATTTTATTTGACTTGGACCCACTTTATCCTAATCTTTCATTTGGTGCATATAAAAGTGCAGTGGAATCGTATGCTATTTTAGCAGATGAATGAATTAGAACAAGAAAGGTATGAGAAAATGATGAGTGGTCTATGCATGTTTCTAACGAGTTTTGTTACAATGATTGTAAAGTACCAATGGGTTCTTTCATGTACTTTTGCCTTAAAAAATTTTTGGCTGTTGATCAATGAAAGGTATTTACAAAAACTAAGTTAAATTAGTATTCGGTCCCATTTTTGGTATTTGGTCCCATATTTTTATACCACCAGGTACTTCAGTTTAGATACTTTCTACCTTGACCACCGTACGATTCTATTAGATGGACGGCTCTTATTTTTTCAATCATTGTAAAAGTTCTCATTTCTAATTGGTATTATGTCCTGATTGCAGTAATCCTTTATTTGTATTCGTAGTGCATAGTTATAAATGGAAAATGGTAGAAGAAAAATAGCTCAGAATTTTGTATTGCTTCATATATATTTGATGAGTTCAAACAAAGGATACAATGAATTTGCATTTGCATTTGGAATTAGGTAGGTACATAACGTGTTATGATTTGATCCAGACATTTGCTCTAATTTGAATATTATTTTTCTGGTGACGCTTGACCGTAGTTCTTATTCTTAAAACATTTTTTCCCTGAGCACTTATTTCATTAAGAGGATCCAGAATAGTTCTTAAAACCTTGCAACTGTGATATGACTGCTATAGTGCTACAGTACCTCAAATCGATTTAAGCATCTTATGGACATGGTATATATTGTTACTTGTTCTCCATGTGAAGTTTGAAATATTCATGTTGATGGAACATATGAAAAGGATCGTGTTGAGGTCAAAATTGTCAAAGCCGTGCTTAGGAATGAACATTACCTTGCTTTGCCTTTTTCTAAATTTGATGTTGCAGGCTGACAAGGCCACTATAGTGGGGGAGGCAGTGACCTACATCAAGAGTCTGGAAGGCACCGTCGAGAGGCTGGAGAAGCAGAAGCAGGAGCGCATGCGCGCGCAGCAGGCTGCGGCGGGCGCCGGCAGCAGCAGCGGCGCCGCGGCGTCGTCCGCGCTGCCGCCGGCGCCGGCGCCGGCGCAGGCGGCGGCCGCGACGAGGGAGTCGGTCCTGGCGGACATGGTCCAGAGCTGGAACGCGCAGGAGGCGCTCATGGCCGAGCTCAAGGCCGCGGCGACCGCGGTGGTCTACGGGGCGGGCACCGCCTCCGACGGCGCGGTGCCCGCGCCGGCCCCGCCGCTCCCGCCGGCGCCCCCGCGCTCGCCGCCGATCCAAACGTGGTCGTCGCCAAACATCGTGGTGTGCGTGGCCGGCGACAACGCCTTCATCAACCTGTGCACCCCGCGGCACCCGGGCCTGCTGACCCGGCTGTTCTACGTGCTGGAGAGGCACCGCATCCACGTCGTGGCCGCCACCGTCTCGTCCAGCCCGACCCAGAAGATGTTCTTCATCCAGGCGCGCGTGAGTCGATCGATCGATCAAACGAAGCGCACTCGCGACATCACCACCACCTGGTGGGTTTCTTTTGCGATCCTAATGAAATGGTGCTTGGACCCTGCAGATCAACACGGCGGCGCCGCCGCCGCCCATGCTCCCGGAGAACATGACGGTTGAGGAGAGGTACAAGCTAGCGGTGGCGGAGATGCTGCACGCCGTCGGCTACTGAGATCGATCGACGCTCCTGCTCGCCGAATAAATCGCTCGGAGTCGGCTCTCTCCCTGGATCAGCTGATGGATGAACTGCTGCTGCCGTCGCTTCGCTTCTACCGATGAGGATTCCGATGAGAAGGATCGGAATCTCATTAACTTTCGTGTTGTGTGTCAAGTTTCGTCGTCGAACTATTTCTTATTTCGCAAAGAATCTGGTTGGTATGGTACCGTATACTAAGTATTCTCTGTTGTCGTATGAGGTTAAACTTAAAAAAACTCGGCCGGGTGGGAAAAGACCGCCCCACCGGTATTAATTTAAGAAGAAGCCTCGGCTTTCCCGACCGAGAAAATCCCCGAACCCTGGCCCCGCCCTGACACTGGGAGACGTAACCTCTGGGAACTGTGCCTGGGCCATGTAAGAGTCCTCAGGCCGACCTGGACAGTCTCACAACCAGTGCTTTGGCACATGGGGTCAGCGAGGGGATTTTTTATCCTCAGCCTAAAATTCGCTCCCACGGGGAGTCGAACTTAGGACCTGAGGGGTGCCGCCGGAGTGTCTAACCAACTGGGCTAGCATCCTTTGGCGTCTGAGGTTAAACTTGTTGTGAACCCTGTTTGGTTTTACCCGTCGTTAATGGAGTTTGCAGAGACATGCTGCTTGATTGGATAATTTCTGTTGATTTTATCGGTCGTTGCTGTTTCTGTTTTATTTTCCCCCTCTATCTTAAGTTGTGCGCTTAGGTAAGCTTACGATATATCTTGTGTTACTGAGAATGTGTGATCTGATCTTCCAATCCGATGCATGCGAAGTGCTGAAGTGGATTGGCAAATGCATTGGCTGCTCCCTTGGATGCCACAGTTCTGCCTGTCTCCCTTGGATCTGGTTCGGCTTGGATTGAGCTGACTTGCTTTGGATTGGTGGACGAGTGATAGATCGGAAGAAGACGGTGATGGAAATTTTTTTACCAAGCTGGCTGAATCAGTTATGCACAAGGTATGAAACTCTATAGTCTATACCTTTGCTAGAATTTTCAGAAAACGCTAGCTGAATTTTAGTATGGCTTCATTGTCACAACAGCAACCTGATGGCTTGAATCAACTGTGTGCAAGGTCCACAGCTCTATACCCTTACAAGAATTTTCAGAAAACACTAGCTGAATTTCGGTACGGCTTCATGACCACAGGGTCACAAGTCACAACAGCAGCTAGACCGGCGATATAGGTGGCAGTATGGCGGAGCAGCGTTGGTGCAGCCGGAGCCGCAGGTCGTCGTTGGAGGCTGGTGATAGCAGCAGCTTGTCATCACCCTGTAGCGGATCGATGGACATGAGATCCAATGGTATGAAGCGCTAGAGACTGCGAAGGAAGTGGTGTGGGGACGAGGGTAATTAAACCGAATGATTTTATCGAGAAAAGGAATCAAGGAAGAAGACGACGCTTAAAGCATGCTTAGTCGGATTTCATTTTTTATTTAGCCAAAATCATACCAAGCTAATATCATTGATTTGCCAAAATCAAAACATGCCAAAGTCATGGCAAGAAAGTTTAGGTAATCACTTGGTTAGTGACAAAATATGCCAATATATGGAGTTATTTGCATCCAGGGACTAATTTTTAGTCCGGGTTACATTGGATATTTGGATACCAATTAGGGACTAAACATGCGTACCTATAAAACTAATTGCATAAGTGGGAACTTACGAGCTTAACTAATCTATCATTAGCATATATTTATTATAGCACAACATTATCAAAACATGGACTAATTAGGCTCAATGGATTCATCAAGCGAATTAGTCTCCATTTATGCAATTAGTTTTTGTAATTACTCTATATTTACTACTAACTGGTGTCGAAACACCTGATGTGATTGTGATGGGAATTGAAGTTTAGTCGTCGGATCCAAACGGGGCCTATATTTTCCCCTCTTCTAAGGTTTTAAGAAGTTTCTAATAACTTGCTATGATTTTGACTACAAATATTGATGTGCCAACTTTTAAGAATATTGATGCTTTGATATAGTTGAGCGAAAATTGGAAGACAACCAAGCATGCTCTTTATATTACTTTTTTTTTTGCAAAACATGGTACAAACGCACGCACACTCACTATTGTGAATACACACATAACTCTATCCCTATGAGTACCCCTGAGAGATTGAGCCAGGTGATCATCGAGATTGACGAAATCATCACTGGCGCCTCGCTATCAACAGACCCTGCTAATGAAAGAATAGAGCCGGTAAAAGAAAGTAGATGGACAAACATATGAATTGGGCTATAGTGGGCTCATTTAGTAGTACTTCCCAGATTATGTGAAGCCTCTAGGAAAATGTTTTGAGTACCGGAGGCTTTTGAAGCTTAGAGGGCAGCATGATCTTTTGATATAAAAATATTTTTTTCACGTATAAGGAAAATGCAGGTGCATGTGTCATAGGCTTTCCGTTGCCAGTTATTTTTCGAGTGTAAAATCTTTGCAAATCAAAATCTTCAAGTAAGTAAAAAAAAAAGGTGCAGGCATACGTGTCGTATGCCGCCGGCTCTGGTGACTGATAATTTTGTGCCTGTGTGGTAGCTGCCCTAAAACTTGCCACACCACGCCCGCAGCTTGGCGGGGCGGTGGTGCAGGGGCAAGTTTTTCTCTGGGCGCTTGCTAGTCCACAGCGAGGCACAACAACCTTTTTTATCAGAGTATCGCTGGCCGTGGCGTGCCGCACGGCGTGTGGTCACCGGAGGGGACCCGTGTGTGCTCTGTTCGGTAGGCCAGGAGGCTCGCGCGGTGGTGTTTTGAGGAGGGGAGACGAGCTCTCGGTTGTCCGTGCGGCACTATTGCGGCGCGGAATTTCGGCGTGTCGTCACAGCGGGAGCCGCGGCGTAGGACAGCGGTTTTTATCAGGCGTGGAGTTGGCCGCGTCGCGCCGGGAGGAAAGGTGGAAACGGGAAGCGGGTAGCATTGCCATGGCCCACAGAGGCCCGCTTTTATCCGGCCCGGCCCACTGAAGAAGCAGAAAGAAAAAAAAAGATAAAGTGCCCGGCACGTGGGCGGGGACGCGTTCTGCGGCCGCGCTGGCGACGACCGCACGTCTACGCGCTCCTCCCGACGGGGATCGAACACCGGCGACGAGTCGAAGGTGAACCGCCCTGGGTCCGCGGACTCGGACAATACGCTAGCTCCCACACCCAACGTTTTTTTTCCCGACCGGTTAACCGAAACCGCCGGCCACCGGTTCCGGTTTACCGGACCGGTTGGACCGATAACCATTGGAAGCTGGTTGAATTCAAATCCAAATTCAAATAAATTTAAAAGCTCCCGTGCAACATGTTCCGACCGGTTTACCGGTTTACCGGTCGGTTTGACCGGTTTGAATTCAAATCCAAATTTAAAAGCTCCCGTGCAACCGGTTTGACCGGTTTACCAACCGGTTTTACCGGTTTACCGGCCGATTTGACCGGTTTGACTGGTGGGTCTTAATGGGCCGGCCCATTTTTTTCTTTTTCTTTTTTGATTTAACTTCAAATCCCCACAAACTATACTAAATGAACGAATTTTTGAGAAAATTTGACACCATTAGATTTGTCGCACCTTGAAGTATTTTTAGGAATTTTTTGGGATTTTTCCATTTTTTAGAATTCAAATTTAAAATTTGAATTTGGGCCGGTTTCTAACCGCCCGATACCGGAACTGGTCCGGGCCGGTAAGACCGGTAACCGCGGTAACCGGACCGGTTCCGGCCGGTTTTTTTAACCCTGCCCACACCACGTCCCGTCTCGGACTCGGAGACATCCAGGAGGGGCGGCATGAGGTCCACGGTGAGGGACGACGCGAGCAGCCAGCCGGGTCGTCGAGCACACGAGACGAGATCTACTAGAAAACGGGCTATCGGTCCTGGCCAAAGGTATCAACTGCTGTTGCAACCGATACCGTACCATCGACGATCTAGTGGAGGGAAATTGGCACCGGGTGGTGGTACCAACCGGTTCCAATGCGTCACCATAGGAACCGGTCTGAACCACCACCCGGTACCAAATGAAGGCGGCGCTAAAGGCACCGGTTTATAGGAATAACTGGTTCCTATGGAAATGAAACGTGGCAGCTGCCAGGAGCTCGGACCTAAGGCACCGGTTGGTGCCTTGACCCGGTTCTATTGAATTAATTTTAGCACCGGGTCATTGAAATCAACCGGTGCCTTTGGCCCGAGCCTATAAATACTCCAGTCCCTCCCCCTCTCAAGCTGCCGTGAACTCACTGTTCATGGCAGCTGAGTGGGGTGAGGGGAGGCGAATTTTTGTTTTTTTTGAAAAAAAAGGTTAGTTATTTTTCTTTATAACTTAGCAATTAATTTTTAGAAATAGTTATTACTTGATTTAGTTTATATATGTGATAATTATTTTTATTTGTAGCATTTTATTGTAGTTATATACGTTATCAATTTATTTGATATTTGAATACTATCAAATTATTGTATTTATATGTTTTTTCAATTTATTTGATAAGTGAATAGCATCTATTTATTATAGTTATATGCATTATCAATTATATAAATATATTGTTATAAATTAGTAGTATGAATGAACTATTTGTACAGTACAATGATGTATATAAATGTATTGTGGACCCGGATGAGTTGGCAATAGATGTACATGGCCGACCGGCGTTCAAAGGAGTTCATGAATGACGTGCATGAATTCATAGAAGCGGCCGAGAAACACAAGTATGGCGGTTTCGTTCGTTGTCCATGCAAATTCTGTAAGAATGAGAAGGATTACTCATCATCAAGAACCATCCATAGTCACTTGTTCAATAGTGGTTTCATGCCGAACTACTATGTTTGGACCAAGCATGGCGAAAGAGGAATTGTGCTGGATAATAATGTAGAAGAAGAGGACAGGATTCCTGACTTTGCAGCCAATTATAATTCCTTTTTCAATGACACTGCAATGGGTGAGCCTGAAGAAGATACTGAAGGATATGTTGTAGAAGATGATCTTGGTCAGATGCTGTGCGAAGCTGAGGAAGGTTGCGAAACAGAAAAGGAATCGAGAGATCTGAAGCGTATGTTGGAGGACTACAGAATATTGTTGTACCCTGATTGCAAACAAGACCAAAAGAAGTTGGGTACCACATTGGAATTATTGCAATGGAAGGCATCAAATGGTTTGTCTGACAAGGGATTCGAGGAGTTGCTGAAACTTATAAAAAACTTACTCCCTGAGGGTAATACCTTGCCGGAGACAACATACAAGGCAAAAAAAAGTTGTTTGTCCTTTAGGATTAGAGGCATAGAAGATACATGCTTGTCCTAATGACTGCATCCTATATCGAGGTGAGTATGAAAATTTGGATTCATGCCCTGTATGCAACGCATGCCGGTATAAGATCCCTCGAGATGATCTAGGCGACGTTGAGGGGATGCGTGTCAAAAAGAGGGTGCCTGCCAAGGTGATGTGGTATTTTCCTCTAATACCACGTCTGAAACGTTTGTTCATGAACAAAACGAATGCTAAATTGATGCGATGGCACAAAGAAGAATGTATGCAAGACAATATGTTGAGACACCCCGCTGATGGATCGCAGTGGAGAAAAGTGGACAGAACATTCCCAACATTTGCAAATGAAGCGAGGAATATAAGATTCGGCTTAAGTACGGATGACATGAATCCTTTCGGTGAGCAGAGCAGTGGCCATAGTACCTGGCCTGTGACACTCTGTATATACAACCTTCCTCCCTGGTTGTGTATGAAGCAGAAATTCATTATGATGCCGGTGCTTATCCCCGGCCCGAAGCAACCCGGTAACGATATAGATGTGTATCTGAAACCACTGATTGAGGATCTTCTATTGTTGTGAAAGATGAGGGTGTTCGTATGTGGGATGCGCACGCAGAGGATCATTTTAACCTGCGTGCATTGCTTTCCGTAACCACCAACGATTGGCCAGCACTAAGTAACCTCTCCGGACAATCCAATAAGGGTTATAGGGCATGCACCCATTGTTTAGAAGAAACCGACAGCATGTACCTCAAGCACTGTAGGAAGATCGTGTATATGGGTCATCGTCGATTTCTTCCGAACAAGCACCCATTAAGGAGGAGGCATGCTCACTACGATGGAAAGGCAGATCATCGTACCAAGCCTAGGCACCGTTGTGGGAAAATGGTGTTTGAAATGATCAAAGATATAAAAGTAGTATTCGGAAAAGGACCCAACAGCAGATCAATGCAGAGTGATGACGGACGTGCACCTATGTGGAAGAAGAAGAGTATTTTTTGGGAGTTACCTTATTGGGAAGTCTTAGACGTCCACCACGCAATTGATGTGATGCACCTAACAAAAAATCTTTGTGTGAACCTTCTAGGCTTCCTTGGTGTCTACGGTAAGCCAAAGGATACATTGGAAGCGTGGCAAGATCTTCAACGTATGAAACAACGGGCCGCCCTACATCCAGAAAAAAGGGATAAATGACGTCATTATCTAGGTCCTGCGTGCTACACTCTTAGTAAGGAAGAGAAGCAAAGTATGTTCGACTGTTTAAATAGTATCATGGTCCCATCAGGCTACTCTTCGAATATAAAGAGGCTACTGAACTTGAAAGAGAAGAAATTCGCACACGTAAAGTCCCATGACTGTCACGTGTTGATGACGCAATTGATTCCAGTTACACTTAGAGGTATTCTACCAGCTAATGTTAGAGCAACAATCATAAAGCTATGCGCATTTCTCAACACAATTTCTCAGAAGGCAATCGATCCATCGAGTTTAAGCAGGCTACAAGAGGATGTTGTCCAAACTTTAGTCAGTTTTGAAATGATATTTCCTCCATCATTCTTCAATATTATGACGCATCTTCTAGTTCACCTGGTCAAAGAGATTGGTATTCTCGGTCCTGTTTTCCTTCATAATATGTTCCCTTTTGAACGATACTTTGCAATACTAAAGAAATACGTTCGTAATCGGGCTCGTCCAGAAGGAAGCATTGCGAAGGGTTACATCACAGAGGAGGTCATTGAATTTTGTGTTGACTATGTGGAAGAACTCTGCCCAATTGGGATTCCAGTATCACGTCATGAGGGGCGGCTGATTGGAAAGGGCACACTTGGAAGAAAATCAGTAAATGCCACAGATCATGCCACGTTGAGCAAAGCACATCTCACAGTTCTGCAACAATCAGCCTTGGTGGCTCCATACATGGAGGAGCACATACAAATTGTGCGAAGTATATACCCTTTGAAGTCTGAGACATGGATTACAAAATATCATAACGATACATTCGCCACCTGGTTGCAGAAGGAAGTCATGGCCAATGATCAAATTCATGAGCAGCTAGCTTGGCTGGCCAGGGGTCCGGCAAATTCAATCCTGATGTACCAAGCATATGAAATTAATGGTTACACATTTTATACAAGAGCCCAAGATAATAAGAGTACCAATCAAAATAGTGGTGTCCGTATAGATGCCACCGACTCTAGTGGCCAAACGAACTCATATTTTGGTTACATTGAAGAGATCTGGGAACTCGACTATGGGCCGTTGAAGATACCTCTATTTCGTTGTCAATGAGTTAAACTCACAGGAAAAGGTGTCGATATCGACGAGTACGGAATGACAACGGTAGACCTCAAAGAGTTTTGCTATCGAGACGAACCATTCGTCCTAGCTAAAGATGTCACTCAAGTTTTCTATGTGCAGGACATGTCTAGCAAAACGAGAAAGGACAAGTCCAGGAATAAATCAAGTTTTGTAGGTGCCGGAGATGAGGCAAAGCGCCATATTGTTATGGCAGGAAAAAGAAAAATTGTGGGAGTCGACGATGTCACAGATGAAGAAGAATACAATAAGGTTGAAGATATGACTCCGTTCGCAGTGGAGGTTGACACAAGTATTCTTTTAGCCAAAGAGGAGGCTCCGTACGCACGTCATGATCATAATGAAGGGACGATTGTAAAGTGAACCATCGTTAATATTCCCTTAGTTGAATGATTATGTCTTGTAATATTTTCTGTGAACATTATTAGATTTCTTATGCAACGAATTGATTTATTGGACAATTAAATGATTTATTATGCAATTATTTGATTTATTATGCAATTAAAAATGATTAGGTATGCACCTAAATGATTTATCATGTAGTATTTAGAATTATTTTGCATTTAAATAATTTATTATGCAATTATTTGATTTATTATGTAATTAAAATAATTAGTTATGCACCTAAATGATTTATTATGTAGTAATTAAAATTATTGTACATTTAAACGATTTATTATTGTGCACCTAAAACCATAGTTAATATTTTCTTAGTTGAATGATTTACTAGGCAGTTAATAAATTTATTGAGCAAATAATAAATTTATTAGACAATTATTTTAACTATTAGACAATTATTTAAATTATTAGATAATTATCAGATTTTCTAGGCAATTATCAAATTTATTATGCAAATATCAGATTTATTATGAATTATGAGGCAATTAATAGATTTACAAGAGAAAAAAAAAGGGAAAAGAAAAGAGAACCTTCGGTACCGGTTGGAAAATCCAACCGGTACCTTAGGGTCCTATTTGGGTAAAAAAAAAGTGGGGCGTCACGCGGGAGTCGAACCGTGGCCGCGGAGCCCAAATTACCGAGCGTTACCATTGAGATACTGAAGAATTCCGTTCAAACTGGGTCAAAGATTTCTGAAAAGTGAACTTTAAATGGCCTAAGGTACCGGTTTTGGATATCCACCCGGTACCATAGGGTCTTTTCATTTCCCGCCCGTTGGGCCCTTAGTCACCGGTTGTGCAGAGACCCAGTACCTTAGGCCTCGCCTAAGGCACCGGTTGTAGATGCAACCGGTACCTAAGGCCTGCCTAAGGCACCGATTGGATTTTTTACCCGGTACCCTTGGCCACGAGTATAAAGCCGTTGCCTTCTTCCTCCCAAATCTCTACTGCTCATCACCTTCCTCCGGTCGACCGCCGCCGCCCTCCATCTCCGCGCGCGCACCGTCGCATAGTCGTGCCGCCGCTGCCACATCGTCGCGCCGCCGCCTCTTCCTCTCTGCGCTCGGTCCGGCGTCGTCCGGCCGCGCCGGTGGCCCCCGCCCCTCCTCCGCTCTAGCCCGCGCCAACCTCATCGTCAACCGGTAAGTGCTTCGCCCGTGAAATTCCACGTCGCCGGCGCGATTCCGACCTCCCTAACCCCTCCACCGGCTTCGCAGCTCGACCCGGAAGCTTCCCGTGGAGCCCGGAGTCCCGGAACCCCGGAAACGCCAAACTCCGGTCGAGCGCCGCCACGGAGCAGAGCTCCGGCGAGCTGCGCCGCCGCCCACGCGTGCCCTTTGGCCCTGGGCCGCCCGATCTGAGTTTAGCGCACCAGATTAGATCGCGAATGTTTTTAATCTGATCCGCGGGATCGTGATCCAACGGATCAGATCCGCGCGTACCCCTTCGCGCTGCCACTTTTGTTAAAGAGCCCCTAAGTTTTCTCTGAATAAACCCGCAGTCCAGGCGCATTCAAAACTATTTCCAGTTAGGCCCAGAACTTTGCATGGACCCCCCTGAACTTCTTAGAAATCGAACCCGCCATCCAGCCCTTGCCTTTTTGTGGGTTAGACCCCAGATCTAAGGTTTATTTACATTTAGGTCCTCGGTTTTTGCAGAAAACCCCCAGAAACTCTGTTTTTCTTACAGTTTAGCCCCTGGATCTTGTTTTAAGCGAAGTTTCCACGTTCTAGCTCCGTTTTAGGCGTTCTTTATGTCCACGCGATCGTTGTAACGCGTAGAATAGTTCTAGCATAGTTTTGGTTGCTGTTTTCATGCATTGTTGTACTGTTTCTTAGTTTTTGCTATTGTTTGCATGTATGTTTATGTTGTGTATTGTTTTTGGCCATGTGTTCGTGAGTAGACGTTGATCCATCTGAGTAGCCCCAGTACCAGTACCCGGAGCAGCCATCTTCTGAGCAGTTTGAGCAGCAGGAGCAGTTTGAGGAAGGCAAGTATAACATGAACAACACCTATCACTTTAAATACATTTTCATACTGCATTTTAATACTGTACGCCTATAAGGTCTTTCCTAGCCACTTTATATCCTTTATATATAGTGTATAATTTAGTTATAGAATTTAGTTATTAGAGAGACTTTATTTAATCATGTATTTAAATAGAGAGTGAATAATGCTTGTATTTATGTATTTATCATGTATTTCTGTAACTCATGTATTTATCATGTAACTCGTGTAACGACAACGAGTAACGATGACGAGTAATTTCGTATTCGCTCTCTAACTCACGCATTCGCCATCCCTCGACCCTCAACTCTAGACCATCGGCGTGGTCCCATGGAAAGTTGCTTGGGCCGGAGATCCCTCTTACAAGACTCACCGAAAGAGCAAAGCCGAACAGGAAGAGAAACTTCGTGCCATAGAAGAAAAGATGAACAAGAAGGTTGCGTCATTGGAATCTCAGATGGAAGCTAGGGTCAATGAGGCGGTGCAGCTAGCTCTGAGCCAAAGGGGCACTGCTGGGTCGCACCCGGATGTTGTGATAAGCCCGTCCTCTCAACGACGCAGCAGCTGTGCATCCACAGCGGCGCCCAACGTACAAGCGGAAAAGCAACCCCAGATTGAGCCAACGGCGGTAGATGACCAGAGGTATCCAGTGGATGATGTCACCATGCCGACACCGTGCGAGCTTCATGAGCGAGCAAGAAATATATCCATTCATGTCGCATACGGGTCAGCCCTGCCCCTGAATCCTTCTACTACAATTCATGGAAGGCTGATACCCCCTGGCTACACCTCTGTCACAGTCGAGCAGATAGTTGGAAACAATGAGGATCTTGAGCTCGACTTCGTTGGAGGGGATGGAGAGAAGACATTGGGAGACGCACTACATGTGGTCGTTCTATGGCGCAAGGCCGACATCAAACTTACTGCAAGCACAACGGCTCCCGTGCAGACTGATCGCCCGTCTCCGCGGCCTACCTCACCGCCGTCCCCACTGCCACCTCCTTCACCACCGTCTCCGCCGGTGCAAAGGGCCACGAGTACTCCAACTCCTCCTGCACCAGAAAAGGGAAAGAAAAAGACAACATCCCTCCCAGCGGCTGGACCCTCAAAGAAGAAGCAGGAAACGGTCGAAAGACAATTAACCTACGAGAAAACCGCTGAGGAGTTGGAAGAGGAGACTGCTCGATATATAAAAGAACAATTGAAGCCTAAAGTCCCCCTGCCGAGGGAAAAGGTACCTCTAGAACTAGGGAAAAAGCTTCTCGCAAACCTAGACAACCCACCAAAACCGAAAAGCTTACCCTCGGATTATGATCGTACTCTGACAAAGGCACACGAGGTAAGAAATCTGAAGAAAAAATGTGGCAAGACCATTCCTCAGCATGGCACAGAATAAAAAGAACTCGAGCCCCTCCGGGTGCCAGGGTTGCCACTCCTACACCCGACGGACGTACAACTCCAGGCGGACCTACAGGCCGCAATATTTCTTTCTGAAACTGGATTAACGCTAGAGGAGGCAACGGGGCATGTGGAGTTAAAAATCCCTATCGCTCGCACTATTACTCCATTCCAGCATGGAAAACCGTTTGTCACTGAGGAAGAGGAGAAAAGTCTAGGCATGCAGATGTTCAATTTGCATAGATGGTACCTGCGAATGGCGAAAGACGAAGGGAAAATGTTTGGAGTCAAGTATCGTGACCATGATTTCTTCCGCGGGGAGGACGACTTCTGGGTGTACTTCCAAAATTTATATCATATTTACTATCGACAAGCCCTCGACGCCTCTATCATCACCATTTGGGTTTTGTAAGTATCACTTACCTCTACATTAATACTTTTTGTTAACAAGAACATAATTATATGTGTGCATTATAAAATTTTTATTGCATCGTTTAGACAGGAGACCCAAAGAAGCCGAAAACATGGATGGCACCATCAGATCGGCTTCATGTCTCCTTTGCTAGTCAACCAGAAATTGATCAACAAAAGTTACAAGGAAACGTGCCAAAACATGTACGGTTCGTTGACTAGGCAAAGTTACAAATCCTGTATATTCATACCATACAACTTTGGGTAAGCCTTGATCGACTGAAACCTCTGTTATATTACTAAATAAATACTAAGTTGTCTAATACATTTATGTATATATCCTATCTATATCTCCAGTTATCATTTGATTTTACTCATACTTTCCGTAGAGACCGGCAATCTTATAGTCTTTGACTCAAAGAGAAATCCAAAGTCCGCAATCCAATATATCATAGACCCCTTGAACAGGTAAGTTCAGTTTGCACAATCAAATCCTTTTTCTGTTAATAACAATTCCTGAATATCAAACTTAACTTTGAGCGCAGGGTTTGGAAAAAATTTGTGAAAAATAACAAAGGACGTGGTCAATGGAGGCCCGAACTGAACGTTAACATGGATTATCCGGTATGTTCATTCATAAAGATTTGTCTAGTTAAGTATATAATCCCAAATTGTTCTAAATTGAGTAATTTATTTGTTTCTCCTTAAGTGTGCGAGACAACAACAAGGAACTGATTGGTGCGGGTACTACGTATGCGACTACTTGCACATCATGACTCCATGCGGGAAGGCTACTGATGAAGAAACGAGAGTACGTCCAAACCATTCATTAGTATATTTTCATAATTGTACTAACGCACATAATGTTAATGCTTTTTTTCTAAATGATAGATGTCTCAAATGGGGGATGAATGTTACTCTACTGATCGGATCAACGCCGTGTGCGAGCAGCTCGCCGGATTCATTTTGAATGAGATCTTGGATCCTAGAGGCGAGTTCTACCACGACGGTCACATCTATAGAGGACTTCCATCGACATCCTGAGGGGACTAGTAGTTGGACGGCTAACATGACTTGTACATTTGTAAATAATTTTAAACATTATGCCTTGATGTTTGTAAATTTGTAAATATATTAGTTCATCTAATTAGCTTAATTATATACTCGCATTTCACTTTTAGTTAGTTTCAAATATTCTTTGAAAACGAACACGAACGACCAATGAACGTAGAGTACTATAGAACTTGAGTACGTTTAGCAATTATAAAAGAATAAATAGTAATAAATATAACAAACAAAACTAGATTTGGAAAAAAAGGGAAAAGGTCATTGGTACCGGTTGGAAATACCAACCGGTACCAAAGGGGCTGCCACCTTACGTCAACGTGGCAGCCTCTTTGGTACCGGCTGGTATTTCCAACCGGTACCAATGGAAGCCTAAGGCACCGGTTGAAAAACCCGGTGTCTTAAGTCGAAGTCAATGGTCGCGGTTGCGGGGCACTGGTTGGGAAACCGGTGCCTTTGGCCCTTCTCAGCCGGTGCCCAATGCCCGTTTTCTAGTAGTGAGACGATCCATGAAACCAAGCTCTGATGCCTGAGAAAGAAGATGGGAAATTCAGAAGAGCTATGGCCGGCAATGCAAGCAAGCAGTGCCAAGCTAAAGCCTAAGAGTTTCCACTCCATCGGCTAGAATAGGTTGACACAGCGAAATGAAAAGTGTTTTTTTTTTGCGGGTAGCGAAATGAAAAGTTAGAACCGTACACTTTTTATAGTTGAATGCTCGTGACATTTCAAGCTTTGGCAAAAATTGAACGTCCAGATTTGAAGTGAACATGTGAGGATGGTCTCTGCCAAATGCTATATCTAACTTGTCTTTGTTCAAAGGAAAAACGTGCCTGGTTACTAGCAGAGGAGCCCTATACAATGCAAGCGTCTGATCTGCGCATTTGGGAAGGCAGACTTCGTTCTCCTGTTGATAAAGTTTGTTTAGAGGACTGGAATGTTTTTCTTCCTTCTAATCCCATGTAACCTCCTTTGAAGTAATCTGTTGTTTTGCTCTTCCCGTCCCTTGGGCGGTCAGAACTCTCTTGTACCTCTGCTTGGTTAATAATATATGGTTCAGGCTGGTCCAATGGCCCCGCCGTAGTTCGCCTAAAAAAAATCGAAGCTACGCATCTCAGTATGCAGACGTGAGCAGTTTACTCGCTGCAGCTAGCAAGCCCCCAAAGCTTGCCAAAACAGTATGAGCTGAGCTCGCCATCCATCCAAACGTCCCCTTATTAGTTTTGTGTTAGAGCAATAATCTAGTACAGAAAAAAATGCTAAGCATATGTGTTATATGCTGCTGGATCCCCCCGGTGACACACACGCAACACACAACTTTCGCTTGTGGCGCAGCAAGCTCAGGCGCAATGTGTCAACACCGCGAGCAGCGAGCCCGGTCCCTGAGTGTAAGAAAACGGGAACGCTACGCTAGCTACTGCGTTTAACAAAGCGAGTGATCATGGATCGTTACCACTAGACGCGCAGCAGAAGATGCATTAGAGTAGACTTGATCCAACGTAGATGCGCGTCGGTGATGAGGAAGCAGATCGCAGAGCCGAGTTCCTGCTTGTCCCGCCGATCAGCACCACAGCAACGCAGCGGCGCCTCCTCGGAGTCAACATGTACGGGGCGGGAACGCCGATCACCGGTGTGCTAGCACTGCGTGCTCGGCTAGGGTTTGGCGGGGAAGGAGAGGCGACGGCGGCTAGAGTTTGTGGCACGAGAGTGTCCTCCTCCCACAGCCCTGCCTCTCATTATATAGACCCCACTAATGGGCTGTCAAACCAGAGGCCCATTAGGGTTCTATTCCTTCTTGGATTATATCCGGCCCAAACATGATTGACTCTTGGGCATATTACCAACAATCTCCCACTTGTACTAGAGACAATTACATAGGCAAGTTTTCGTTCCAACCCGTTAAGTGTGTGACCCGTAAGGTTCATGTATGAGTGGCTGTGCTGCAAGAACCATTCTTGCATTACTAATTAGCAGAGGCACCTAGCAGGGCGTACTGACTCCCATGCACACATAAAGATCATATAGGCAAAATCTTTGGATATACTCATACACTAATCCCTTTGCCTCAGGATACCAGTCAAGCTCAAGGCGAGTTTCGTGCCATCCCTGTGATAGCTCCACCACTTAACTCGATCTCGCAGTGGATTACAATTTATGACTAACTCTTTAGTCACTTTTGGCACGGCCATGCACTTTCTTAATCCAATCGCACCGAGGGGCTAGAGATATCTCTCCTGTTATCTAGGAGGGGCAAATTCCATCTTGATCCGCTCACATCCCAGTCCATGTTTCATGATACAGCCAAGACTTTCTTTATAGCCACCCAGTTACGGAGTAGTGTTTGGCAGCCCTAAAGTGCACCATTACACATGGTGAGAAACAATGGCGATCTCAGGTCTAAGGATTTAGCAGGTATACCACTCGAGACCAACTAATGGCACATTTAATACAACTACCTCCGTAGTGTCTCAAAGTGGGTCAATCCAACACCATGTTCCCTAACATGTGTCCACATTAGTGATTTAATGTCTCCATATCTATGATATGTGAAACATGATCATCAATCAATACATGTGCTAGTTTACAAGCCATTGTTGTTCCTCACTATGGCAAAAACTAGGGATCATTTTGAACAACAATAAAATAAAAGAGTTTCACAAATCACGTACTTGTTAATCAATATAAACAATTATCATTCAGGGAACAAATAACACTTTATTGAATAAAACACAAACTTAGACATGATTACAATAATCTCCCACTTACTCTAGAGTCAATCATGCAAGTATCTAATACCCATGGAACTCATATGAGCTTCATGCTTCTGTTGTGAGAGGGCCTTCGTCAACGGATCAGCAATATTTAAATCCGTGTGCACCTTGCATATCTTCACATCACCTCTATCAATGATCTCACGGATAAGGTGATATCGCCGCAACACGTGTTTGGACTTTTGGTGTGATCTAGGCTCCTTTGCTTGTGCAATGGCACCACTATTATCACAATAAAGGTCCACTGGACTGGACGCGCTAGGAATAACTCCCAACTCAAAAACAAACTTTCTGATCCAAACAGCCTCCTTCGCAGCTTCCGAAGCTGCTATGTACTCGGCCTCCGTCGTGGAATCTGCTACCGTTTCTTGTTTGAAACTTTTCCAGCTCACTGCCCCTCCATTGAGGCAGAACACAAAATCAGATTGCGATCTAAAATCGTCCTTGTCGGTTTGGAAGCTAGCATCGGTGTAACCATTTACAATGAGCTCCTCCTCACCTCCATAGACTAGGAACTTATCCTTAGTTCTTCTAAAGTACTTCAGGATATTCTTGGCGACCCAGTGAGCCTCTCCTGGGTTTGACTGGTATCTACTTGCAACACTTAGAGCATATGCTATATCAGGGCGAGTACAAAGCACGACATACATGATGAACCCAATGGCCGAAGCATATGGAACCGCACTCATCTTCTCTTGCTCATCAGGTGTCGAGGGACACTGACTCTTGCAGAGACTGACACCATGTGACATTGGCAGAAAACCTTTCTTTGAATCCTGCATATTGAACCTTTTCAATACCTTGTCAATATATGTATCTTGGCTTAATCCAATTAGCCTCTTAGATCTATCTCTATAGATCTTAATGCCCAAAATATATGCAGCCTCACCTAAATCCTTCATTGAGAAACTTTTTTCCAATGAAGATTTAGTGGCTTCTAATATTGGAATGTCATTTCCGATCAACAATATATCATCCACATAAAGGACCAGAAATACAACTGCGCTCCCACTAGCCCTCTTGTAAACACAAGGCTCTTCTTCATTCTTGATGAAACCAAACCCTTTGACTACTTCATTAAAACGAATATTCCAACTCTGAGATGCTTGCTTTAACCCTGTTGACACCAATTTTGGCATAGTCCAAAATATGAGTAATAATTATACCTTATCAAATAAAATGTGTTTATGGCCAGATTTTATCCAAATTAAATAGCATAAATTAGAAAAAAAAGCTATGAATATGGCCCACTCAGCTCGAATACGCGGCCAGCTGATCAGGTACTTCTCCGTGAATACGAGTGATAAGCGAGAGCAATATAGATGGAAGTATATTCATATATATTCTACGTGCAAATACGGTCTATTCAGACGAATACGCCGCCGGCTGGCCGGCTACTCCAAAGATACAAAGAACATACCAATTAAAGGAAATACCCTCCTGGTTCACTAACTAAATAAAAAAATCGATTGGCTCACGCAGTCTGTTATGTGATTTACGTGTTGATCAATATAAAGATAAACATGAAAGTAAAAGAAATAAACAAGCACATGCGTGCTCACGTGTATAAATCATTAGCCACATCTTGCTAGTAAGAGGCCTGCATGAAACGTACATGCTTGCCTAGATAATCACCAAATTAAAGAAAAGAAAATAAATAAGTGCGTTGTCATGTTCGCAAATATTTGGTTGGATGAACGTTCCAACTAAGCAGCTCTGAGCTAAATACACGTACCAAAAAATAATACACGTAAGTTCACGTAGCTTGCAAACTACCTATACCATCAAGACAGCTTGCGTCCATGTGACGTCCAACACACGTGTTGATGACGTAAAGGTGCATGTTGGCCGGAAACTAATTAAGTATTTTCCTTAATTACATGATTAAATGGAAAGGCCGGAGACCCAGTTGCCAGGGCAAAACGATCTTCACGGTGCCGACAGACTTTCTGCGCGCGGAGGACTTTCAAACGAATCAGGCGTTGATCGAGTCCAAGCGTAACTTGCAGCCGCGACCGAGTCCAAGTGATTCAAACCTTCACGGACTCCACGATCTCCAAGTCTCGCGCGTAATGATCCAAATTACCGCGCGCTCGTGTGATTAGTGAATACGAAAATCAAACTGGGATAGCGCCAGTTCTGGCTGCCGCTTGCTTCTATAAATAGCAGGCAAGTGCTACGGGAAAGGCCCCGGATTTCTCTCTCCGCCATCATCCGTCGACCCCCGATCCTCCATTCCATACTGCCGTCAGGCTGCCCATATACGCTGCCAGGCTGCTAACTGCCCATCACAAATCCCTCGCCGTCCGGCTGCTGCTCTGCTGCACCGAAGGCCGCCGGGAGTTCACCGCAAGAAGCAACGTCGTGTGTCCTGAAGAAGGTGAGAAGCCTCATGGTGTTACATTGATCTCTGTCGCCTTCCGGCTCGTCAGCCACAAGCAAGAAGCATCGCCTTCTTCTTCTCCCTCTATCATGGTTTCTGAACTCTGCCAGTAGAAAGACTAGCAGAGTATCATGCTTGCTCCTTGCACGCCGATTTTGTTCCTGGTAAACAAAATCTAGCAGGCAATAGTGCCTTTGGCATGCGCCGGTTTGGACGCAAGCTCGGCTCCATCCCGTTTGGTTCATGAACAAAACAGGTGTGGACGCGATCTTGGCTCCATCTAAAGTTTCATAGCAAAAGATTGGTTTGGACGCGATCTTGGCTCCATCCAATACACAAGTTGGTTATGACTTCGCCATGGTTTGGTCGCTGCCGCCCGCCGCCGGCAACTACGCGAGACCTGTTCATCGATGGCTGGCAGAAAATGAAAACTGAAAAGAAGCAAGGTTGCATGCTGTACGCATAAGCATGTCGATCTGCTCTGGTCATTAAGTTAACCAAAACTAAGAGATAGTACTGGTTGCTTCTGAAGAAACAAACTATGTGCGGAAACATAGAAATTAACTAGCTAGCAACTACTGGTATATGAGACCAACTAGCTTTGCATAACTCCTACGCCATGCATGTTTCTAACAACTACAGCCTCATATCTCCGAGGCTCACATCCATGAAAAGCCATACCCGGCTAATAATGAATTAAATTGAACAATGTCATATGGTTGACACTTGCATTTCAACTAGCTAGTGTCGAGAGCCATCAAGCATCTCGGACGAATCAAATAAATGAATTATGCCACGGCAAATCCGGCGTCAACAAAATAGATAAATTAAATGCTAATCTCTTGCATCTCATGTTTAGCCAAATCACAAAACAAATCAGGCAAGGGCATATATGTTCTTAATAATATATAGGTTTCTCTAGACTGCATCATTCATTCTCAAACAGTAGTCTATAGCCTAAAATAAAATGCGTAGGCATATATACTCAGTCCTACATTGCACTCATGTCCAGCACCACGGCCGTGCATGTCTTGCATCTGAACTAAACTGCATCAGAAAAAGACCATGACTATACATGCTAAATGCTAATCAAAAGCAGTGGCAACATATAGTCTCCATACATGGTTGTCCCTGTTGATCATCGCTCGTTAAGCTTTACCATATCTTAGTGAACAAATGGCGCCATGGCAAGTCCGGCGCCGAACATCTAAGCACAGCTTGGCCAACCTTGCTGAAATGAACAAATATGCAAGTTAGAGACTACTCAAAGCAGTCTCTCAAGTCCACTAAAGCATGCATGTTTTAGTGATTATTAAACAAAACCATACGTGGATTCAATCTCCACCCATACTTAGCGATGAGATAAAACTTGGATATATATATCAAATTAAACCAAGGCTATACTCCTATAGCAACCGATATCCTCTCTGGCTATGTTATATAGTCATACACGACTAATTGCACATGAGCCGGGTAAAGTGCTGGTGCACATCACGTCATGCACTTGCGTCTCAAATATTTGAGCAGGCAAGCAGCGACCCATATACATGTGGACATCAAATTTATAGTAAATCATGCGTGTGCATAAGCTTTGGAAACAAACAAGCTTATGGCATGAAATTCACCCCACGCGGCAGGCATCCTTCCACGGAGTCAAGGGGACTAGTCTTTTCTTTTAATTTGTAGCTATGTAATAGGTAGCCATATGATGTAATCTTTTTTTATGTACTCATGTTGGAACTCTTAATCAGGGATATTCTCTACGGAGATGTAATTAACATAATTTTTACGGAAATATAAGAATTATGGAAGTATGGACTCGCAATACTTGAATTTACCTACTTTACTTTATTTAAATAAACGAGAATTAAACTTTGTCTCTGCTGATGTGGAGGCGGGCCATCGCTCGCCCGTTTTCCCGCCATCAAACCCATAAATGGATTTCTGAAGCTTGCATATTTTTCTAGCATTTTTAGGATCGACAAAACCTTCAAGTTGTATCATATACACATCCTCACTTAGGTTTTCGTTCAGGAAAGCCATTTTGACATCCATTTGCCATATCTCATAGTCATAAAATGCGGCAATAGCTAGAAGAATCCGAATAGACTTTAGCATTGCGACAGGCGAAAATGTCTCATCATAGTCAACACCTTAAATTTGTTTAAACCCTTTCGCCACCAATCGCGCTTTATGGATGTGAACATTCCCATCCATGTCTATCTTTTTCTTAAAAATCCACTTGCACTCCACATGTCTCACACCATCAATGGGATCAACCAAGTTCCAAACTTGATTACCGTGCATGGATTCTATTTCGGATTTCATGGCTCCAAGCCATTTCTCAGAGTCGGGTCCCGTTATTGCTTCCATATAGGTCTTAGGCTCATCATTACCCGTGGTTAGGAGCGTGAACTTTTCAGGTGCGCGACGTGCCCTTACAGACCTTCGTGGGGTTGGTTCTTCCACAACATGTTCTACAACTCCTTATTCATCCCGTGAAGGTTCAGTGGGGGCTGAAACCGTTTCAGGCACTTCCCGAATTTCTTCAAGTTGTACCTTCCTCCCATTGACTTCTTTTGAGAGAAACTCTTTCTCTAAGAAGACACCATTGCGGGCAACAAACACTTTGCCTTCCACTTGATTATAAAAATAATATCCTTTGGTTTCCCTCGAATACCCCACAAAGAAACACTTGTCTGATTTTGGGGTGAGCTTATCTAACATCAAACGTTTGATATAAGCCTCACATCCCCAAACTTTGAGGAAAGATAATCCGGGACATTTCCCAGTCCATATCTCATATGGAGTCTTTTCCACAGACTTAGTTGGAACCCTATTTAGTGTAAACGCAGCAGTTTCTAGAGCATAACCCCAAAATGACAGTGGAAGATTAGCTTGGCTCATCATCAACCTAACCATGTCCAACAATATTTGGTTCCTCCGTTTGGAGACCCCATTCCATTGAGGCGTTCTAGGCGGAGTCAATTGTGGAATAATTCCACATTGTTTCAGATGATCACCGAATTCGTGGCTCAAATATTCACCCCCACGATCAAATCGCAGAAATTTAATTGTCTTGCCCAATTGATTTTGTACTTCATTCTGAAATTCTATGAACTTTTCAAACGATTCAGACTTGTGCCTCGTTAAGTAGATATATCCATATCTACTAAAGTCATCAGTAAAAGTGATGAAGTACTGAAAACCACCTCTGGCCATTGAGCTCATTGGTCCACATACATCGGTATGTACAAGTCCCAACAAGTCACTTGCCCTCTCACTTTAACCAGTAAAGGGCGCTTTAGTCATCTTCCCAAGTAAACAAGACTCGCATGTGTCAAATGATTCAAAATCAAATGAGCTCAATAAACCATCTTTATGAAGTATTTCTATGTGTTTCTCATTTATATGATCTAAGCGACAATACCAAATAAAAGTGGGATTCAAATCATTCGGTCGAAGCCGTTTTGCATTAATGTTATAAACAGGTTTATCCTCAAGATCAAGAACATACAATTCATTCATCAATGGACAATGAGCATAAAGAATATTATTAAAGTAAATAGAACAACGCTTGTTCTTTATTACAATCTCATAACCATCAACTTCCTCCAAACATGAAGAAGAGATAATATTCTTACTCAAAGCAGGAATGCAATAACAATTATTTAATTCCAAAACTAAGCCTGAGGGTAACGACAAGTGATAAGTGCCGACAGCCATGACTGCAACCTTTGCTCCATTGCTGACACGAACATCCAACTCGCCTCTTGCAAATCTTCTAGTCCTTTGAAGGCCCTGCAACGATTTGCAAGTGTGAATCATCGACCCAGTATCAAATACTCATGATTCACTGGAAGACATAGCAATATTAATTTCTATAATATTTATAACATTCATACCTGAGGCGGAAGCCTCACTTCCCTTCTTTTTTTCCAGATCCTCCAAGTATTTCTTGTAGTTCCTTGACCAGTGTCCCTTGCCCTTGCAGTGGAAGCATTCATCATTGGGAGAAGGGGCAGATTTGGCCTTAGTCTGAGAGCCCTGGGATCATTAGGAACCTTTTCCTTGCCCTTGTTGACGGTCCTTAAGTGCTAAAATCAACTGTCAACTCCTACAGCTTTTCATGATCAATAATCACCAAACTTAGTTATAGGGCTTATGACTAATTGAATTCCACGAGTTTTGGTGAATTATTATTTGTAGGCACCCACATCCGTAAAATGAGGAAAACACGAGTGAACACAAAAGAAATGCACATAATATATTGCACATGTGTTTCACTTACAAGAAGGGTCCACAAACCAGACGAAATGGGCGTGCCAAGCAAGATGCACCCAAGGATCAACACCAGGGCCCACCTATCAGTTATCCAGAAGAAGACAGGCCCGAGGGAGTGCCACTTGGATTCGGCCGACCCCCTAGTGGGCCAAATGAGGCCCATCTTTCTCCTGCAAATTCCCATGGCTCCCCAACATCTATTCCAGACGTGCATAGTACCACCTCACAAGTCTAACCGCGGATCCACCCTTGGAGAGGCTACATAAGGAGGAGGAGAGCCCCCCCCCTCAACACACACCACCATCATGTAGAACTTGTGCTCCATTGCAAAGGCGAGGCGCTGCCTAGGCTAGTGCTTAGAGTAGCAGGAGGGGGAGAAGTAGTTCGGAGGGGCGCCGGCCTGTCGGTGCTCTTCTCCAACTTGTACCTCTACGGATACTTGCTTCCTTCAGTATGAGTAAGTTAGTATTTGTGATTCCTGTCCTGCATAGTACTCGCGGGTTCATCGCTCTGTATTTATACAGAGTGCCGTAGGTTGCTACGGGAATTCAGACGTAGTCAGGCTACGATAGTAATCAGTAGCGTAGACGTGGTGTCTAGGCTAAGGGTTACCTTTGTTTGCCTTATATCCCACGGTCTGTGAAGTAGGCCGCAGGTGGTGACAACCCTGTTGGTCCTTAGTAGCCCTCCACGTTCAGATATAGCGTAGAGTCGTTGGCCGGAGTCTCCTGGCCATTTTAGGGGTAAGCCGGTGCCTGAAGCGAGTATTCTTACCTGAGAGGTCGACCTTTAACTCATCCTTAGTGCTACCGCAGGAATCCTCTCCAGTCTTGCCACCTATCCTTGGTGTGTCCTTGGATTGTCTAAGTTAGGAGTTAGTGCACACACGTTCCCTGTGGATACGATACCCTTGAATACTCACGGGTGAAAGCTACAATGGTATCCGTGCGCTTGCGGATTAATTCACATCGTTAAAATACCCAACAAGCTTTCTGGCGCCATTGCCGGGGAACGGTTGCTGTTCTGACTTCAAACCTAGCTGGTCCTCGTATATTTTCAAAACAAAAAAAAATCTGTTTTCTCTTTCTTTAGCTCTACCTTCACCCCTGCTACCCATTCCATCCTCGTATCTTTTTTCTTTTCTTATCTCTACCTCTACCCCCGCTACCCTTGGAAGGTTATCCTCGTACACACCTTCCGTCCCTTTGGGGTGAGTCTTTAGAGCCATCCTCTCTGGACATAGTTCCTCATCCTGCTACAAGGTTCACCCTCACGCCTTACCTATTGGATCGAGTGAAATAAATTCACATTCATAACCTCGATTATCGATCGATGCTAATCAAATCAAGTGAATCAAAGTTCAGTTCTTAATCCTTGAGTTTGATTGATGCCCAATAAAAGTTATGTTCACCCTTTATTTCAAATGAACTTCTATTGGAAGCTTAGGATGGATTGCTTTACCACCGCTTTCATCTTTGATGAAGTACGAACCTTTCCACCTAAGGGGGGATGAGTTGAAAAACTCATTTCCCCCATGACCCGAACTCAGAATTCTTCATTCGGCCCACAGAGTTACACATTCTCTTTCACTATAGGACCATGAACATTCCTGAGTTTCTCTATCCGGAGATCAAGCCACTCACTCCATGAGCATGAAGTTTCTTAACAAATATCATGCTCCTCCTTGACATCTCCGAGGTCTTTTGTGCCAAGTTGCTACGAGTTTTACGATCATCTCAGGGTTAACGCCCTTTACGATGGTTGTATCTTTGCAGGGCTCGTAGTTGTATTTGTGCACTAACCTTGCAACTTATATGACGATAAATCAATAAATGGTGGTGGAGCTGGGAACTACATCACCATTGATAGCTGTAGGATGAATTCCCATGGTCGAGCTTACGACCATAAACAAAGCACTGCCGGGAGATAGCCCGGATTCTCCAAAAAAAAACTGGTGTTTCAAGCACTTCTCACTTTTTTGAATAAAGTTTAGACTCCCCGGTGTTCAAAACCGGCAGAGTCCTTTTTATTTCCACCTTTGTTTTTCTTTTAAATAAAAATAGGTACAAGAATAAGTGTGGGGGAGATCTCTCAAAATCACTAATTGCAAACTCTTTTGTGATCTCTCCCCCAACATGTTCACATCATCGATGGTCCAACACGCTGAAGATCAGGACAGATGGAATCCAGAGAATGATGGCCGAACCTCTGGTTCGACAAACATCCTTTGATTTCCCTCAGTTCCCTCTTCTTCCTCTTCAAACGATGGTTTGCACAACCCTACCCTCAAACTCAACCCTAACTTCTTGAGTTTAATGATTTTTTTGTTGATCACTAAATTTAAACTCAATGAATCATGCCAATTTGCCATGAGCACTCCATGCGCTTCCATGAATAAACTTGCATATTCTTTAATCCTTGCATTCTTTCAAGTTCCTGTGAACATATATCCTCATAGGGACCCCATGCTATCTAAGTAATTGACTAATGTGATATGATTGGATGAATGGAACCATGCTCTTCCTTGCAAAGTACTTGGGTAGCTTGTCTCCTCAAATTAATGAAAATTCCTACCAAAGATAAAGTCAGATGTTCATGCTCAAATCTTCATATGTAGTTTGACTTTGCTTTGAGTTTTGTCAAATTATTTGACCCTTGTTAGAGACTTGTCATACTCTCACGATCAAGATCACGTACATGTCCACTCACATGCTATTCTTCTACACTAGAAGATAGCAAACATTATCATCCACCCACATAATAAAACTCCATGACATACCATGACTCTTTCTCTCTAAAGTGACCATTAAGGATGTGGGCTATGCAAAAAGAAATAAAAGATGCATACCCAAAGAAGATATACCACATGCTCAAAAGGCATGTTCAAAAAAAAAGATAAAAAAAGAAAAGAAAGATGCATACCCAAAGAAGTTATGTCACATGCACACAAGACATGTCAAAAAGAAACAAAAAGAGAAAAGAAAAGAGAAAGATAGTCCACATCCATATATAATAAAGAAGAGAGATGGATCATGCAAAGGAGTTCATCCACCCTGCACAAAAAAAAAATCCACACACTTGCACATCTTGATCAGATTGTATGACTCGTTTCTGCTTGGATCTTGTTTTTGACTTAACAATATAAGCAAAGCAAACATGCCTCTTTACTCCTACCCGGAGCTCCACATAAGCTTGATTAGATGATGGGAGAAAAGAAGGCAGCAACTTTTCCTTGGTGAGGATCTAAAACAAAATGAGTGAATCGGGAGAACAATTTGAGGAGCAAGACTATTTTTTTGTTTCAAAATATAAAACCCAAGTTTCTAAGCGGGAAGAGCTAGGAACTTGAAGTCTGCATTGTTCCATTCTTCAATTACCTAAGAAAGCATGGTAGCCACTTTAAAGTTCACAGGACTTGAGGAAGCTTGGAATAACTTGTATGCAGGTTACGTCCAAGGAGTGGCATCCACCTTAGTCCTTCAAACTTTACTCGAGGATGAGCAAAGGGCTAAGTGTGGGGGTGTTGTTGACGGTCCTTAAGTGCTAAAATCAACCATCAACTCCTACAGCTTTTCATGATCAATAATCACCTAACTTAGTTATAGGGATTATGACTAATCGAATTCCACGAGTTTTGGTGAATTATCATTTGTAGGCACCCACATCCATAAAATGAGAAAAACACAAGTGAACACAGAAGAAATGCACAGAATATCTTGCACCTGTGTTTCACTTACAAGAAGGGCCCACAAACCAGACGAAATGGGCATGCCAAGCAAGATGCAGCCAAGGATCAACACCAGGGCCCACCTATCAGTTATCCAAAGAAGACAAGCCCGAGGGAGTGCCACATGGGTTCGGCCAACCCCCTGGGTCGTCTGACCTCCTAGTGGGCCAAATCAGGCCCATCTTTCTCCTGCAAATTTCCACGGCTCCCCTACATCTATTCCGGACATGCATAGTACCACCTCGCAAGTCTAACCGCGGATCCACCCTTGGAGAGGCTACATAAGGAGGAGTGCCCCCCACTCAACACACACCACCATCATGTAGAACTTGTGCTCCATTGCAAAGGCGAGGCGCTGTCTAAGCTAGTGCTTAGAGTAGCAGGAGGGTGAGAAGTAGTTCGGAGGGGCGCCGGCCTGTCGGTGCTCTTCTCCAACTTGTACCTCTACGGATACTGGCTTCCTTCAGTATGAATAAGTTAGTATTTGTGATTCCTGTCTTGCATAGTACTTTTGTTTGAGTGAGATCAGTTCTCTTACTCGCGGGTTCATCGCTCTGTATTTATACAGAGTGCCGTAGGTTGTTATGGGAATTCAGACGTAGTCAGGCTACGGTAGTAATCAGTAGTGTAGACGTGGTGTCTAGGCTAAGGGTTACCTTTATTTGCCTTATATCCCACGGTCTGTGAGGTAGGCCGCAGGTGGTGACAGCCTTGTTAGTCCTTAGTAGCCCTCCATGTTCGGATAAAGCGTAGAGTCGTTGGCCGGAGTCTCCTGGCCATTTCAGGGGTAAGCCGGTGCCCGAAGCGAGTATTCTTACCCGAGAGATCGACCTTTAACTCATCCTTAGTGTTACCGCAGGAATCCTCTCCAGTCTTGCCACCTATCCTTGGTGTGTCCTTGGACCGACTAAGTTAGTAGTTAGTGCACACACGTTCCCTATGGATACGATATCCTTGAATACTCACGGGTGAAAGCAACGACGGTATCCGTGCGCTTGCGGATTAATTTGCATCGTTAAAATACCCAATAGCCCTTGCCTTTGGAGGCGTCCAACGCTTCCTCTTTTTGTTCTCCTTTTGTACCACCATCGCATGATTGGTACTTTTCTTGATGCTTTCTTCTGCGGTTTTAAGCATGCCATGCAATTCAGACAATTATTTCTCCACACCATTCATTTGAAAATTCGGAATGAAGGGCTCATAGCTCGGCGGGAGCGACTGGAGAATGACATCAACAGCATGATCATCATGGAGCTCAGAGCCAAGTATGTCCAAAGTCTCAATGTAACCAATCATTTTGATCACATGAGGACTAACCAGGCTACCTTCTGCTAGCTTGCACGAGAACAAGGATTTTGAGATGTTATACCTCTCAACCCTAGCTTGGTTCTCAAACATTCCACGCAACCCTCCAATCATATTGTAAGCATCTGTATGCCCATACTGCTTCTGCAGATGATGTGACATGGTAGCAAGCATGAGACAGCTCACGTTGACTGCATCATCGTAGTGCTTCTCATAAGCAGTGTGATCGACATTAGTGGCATTATCAGGGAGATCGTTGGGCTATGGCTCCTCAAGAACATACTCCTTTTTCTCTTGCCTGAGAACAATTCTCAGGTTGCGGTACCAATCAATAAAGTTGGTTCCATTCAACTTTTCTTTCTCAAGAACAGATCGCAAATTGAAAGTGGAATTATTACTGGCAGACATGATCTACAACATTAAAGTAAAGCGAGATTTCAGCACTAAGTTCATGTAATTCTTCTATTAAAAATTAATAAAAGACTCCCACTACAACATCGCCTTCCCTCTAATGTCATATAGGGGACCAAGATCCATATTCACTAAAATTCTATTGAGCTTTGGCTTCACTGCTAGAAAATTAGTGACATAGGTAAATGTCTTGTTAATCATATCTCTATATGACTCTTGTTTGTTGGGTGGCATCCAATGCCCCGGCTCCAACTCCATATCATAAAGCCCAAAACCATTTTGATAGCTTTGTTGAGAAAACCAATACTATGCTAGTAAGTGTCCGACACTCACCCTATTCATGATGATGGTTGATGGTACTCTACTTTGGTAAACCTACCACACAACGATCAAAATTTTTTTAATAGGTGCAGCTATTGGTAAATGGATATCAAAGTTCTCAACTTTACTGAGGGAAGTTATTATATCATGATAAAAACATATCGCTCATATGAAAAACATGAAATAACAGTATGATAGGAAAATAAACATCACAGGCATATAATTATATTATATTGTGAATAGTATGGCCTTTTGCATCACAATGGGCTCCATCTCCATGGCTCCATGGTGACCTCTGTTGTCATCCATCTTGTCTTATGGTGATCGTCATCGCCATTCATGCTTGAAGCCTCCAAGAATAAGTACTAAGCTATTACATCTAATAGCACTAGTAAAGTAAATTACATGAGGGAATCAAGCATCACATGTCGACACGCAGGTCGTTATACAATAATGGGACAACCTCATACCGGTTGTTTTAACTGTTGACACGCAGGTCACACAACTTATTACACACAGATCATCACATGATTTTGAGGCCATACCATTCACATCATACCCTGCAAAAACAAGTTAGCGTAGAACGGATTCTACCTAGGGGTATGAAGAGGCTGCTATCAACAAAATGCATCGTCCAAAGAAATCTCTTCAGGAAATCATAGATCACATCTATAGATTCGCTACGAAAATCAGGGTCATTCATAATGTCCCTTATTTTCACTAGATCAATCACATTGACCAATGCGACTGGTACATCGGAGAAGACCGCAACACATGACTCAGATCCATCAGTTCAATCTCTTCTCGTTTGCACAGTTAGCCCAGATGGTGATTCCTGCCGGTATGGGCAAGTCGTGCGCACAATAGAGAAAGACCACGAACCAATCTGCAGTCACCACGATGCTATCAACTCGTACCGATCCCCCCTCCCCTAAGAAATTGCTCACCTTTCAAATGTCCCCGCGACGGCGATCTTCTGGTCATCCCCTTCCACTCTCTCCAGCCACCACTCGAACAGTGTGACCTACACAGCAGAAATGCAGGCCGGCGCTGGCGTGCAGCACTTCGTCGTGTCAGGACTCAGGACACGCGCATCTCAGAAACGAAGGAGAAAAGGGGGGAGAGAGTTAAAAGAAAGAAGGGGGGAACAAGCTACGCGTACGTACGCAGGGGTGCTCGGAGGCAACGGCGACGGTTTGGAACGGCTTCCGGGAGTCAGAAGGGCTGAGCAGCAACGGCTGCAGCTCCCGGCGAGACTTCGACCCCCACGGCGGAATGGGGGTCTGCGGGGGCTGCATTTCGATCCGATTTTCTCCCGTTTGGAATCGGGGGATGGGAGGGGACGAACACGGGGCAGTTTTTCTTCTCGATGAAATGGCGAAGGGTTTAGGGTTTTTTTTTGAAACAGGATTCAGGGCTTTTGGAGAGGAAGAGGAGAGTGGCAGCGTGGCGGCAGCCGCGTCTTCGGAACTTGCTCTGCTTCGCTGACCCTAACGGGTGGGCCCCGCAGGTTTTCTATCGTACTGCTTATGCGGACACGCAAACCAATGCATAATGTAAAATTACAAAAATACTTCTCATCTTTTATGAGAAAAATCCACTTAAAATATCTTGTATTTTTTGTAAGAAGACTATGAAAACTCTTGTCTTTTATAGTAGCTGAGTCAAAATGGCACTTTTTGTGGGACAAATCTTAAACTCTAGATGTGCAATTATTTTGGGACGGAGAGAGTATCTATTATCGCCACTTCTCAGTCTTTCTAGATGCTACAGTGGAAAGAGGCGAAGCAAAAGTGGATTCTCGTCTCCTCCGCGGATTCGTCGCCTTCCTCGCTTCTGCCGCCCTCGCCGGCGTCGGAGGGTAGGGGGTTCGATTGAATCGAATCGGCAGTGGATCTATTCCCTCCGGTGTATATTATTAGATTATACTAGCTAGTATTCGTGTGATCCTGGTGTATATTATTAGATTATACTGGCATAGTATCCATGCGATGCTACAAATAATATAAATTTTATCCAAATCTGTATAAACCACCCATTCTTTTTGCTATTTCACTCCGTGTATAAGTTGTACTATGACCGCGCAAGGTATTAATTGTCTAGATTCCGATTAGGATTTGGGTTGCTTTGTCTGGATTCCGATTAAAATTCTGATTGACGGGTCAAAAAATCATTGTTTGCTTTAGAAATAGTGGAGATAGAGATAGAGATTCTTTCGTTTGCTGCTACTTACCTCAATTGTATTAGTATACTTTTTTTGTTCTCGGTTGAGTACGCCGTCCATTCATATGAACTACTACAAAAACTAATTAATCGAAGAGCTTTGAAAAGGTATCGGAGGCGGGCACGTTAAAAAACCGTCTCGGTTAATGTCTGCAATTAACCAAGGCGGTCATTTTATATTAACCGAAACGGTTAAAAAACACCTCACAAAATAAATTAATCGAGATGGTTGTTGAAAGAGCATCTAGGCCCCTAGTGGGTTTTGGTGTATTGATTGACAACACGATTAAAGGACTAAGTTGTTTGCAGGAGATTATGAGCAGGTATTTAATTTGTGGAATGATATAGCTCATGTATTGCAAGCAAATGTGTATGTCCCATTGGCAATCATTTTACGTGACAAGCTAGAATGAAAAGAAAAATGGAAGAGCAAGATATTCATATTGATATGAAAGGCTCTAATATTGTGTTGAAGCTTGTTAGTTTATGAGGGACTCAAAGTGGCAAGCAAAGTTGTAAAAGAAAATTGAGAGTAAGGTATTCATGGTTGACATGAAGACTCCAATATATATTAAAGGCTTGTTCAACTTGTGATGGGATTCATATGACAAGCAAAGGTTATGTGAATGAGACAAAATATGTTGTTGCATAGTCTTAAGTTGGGATGACTTGTCATATGAAAAGAATATTGTTGTCAAGGGAAGCAAGCAAGAGAAAAGTGAATGAGACATGAGTTAATGTGTATATGTTGTTTCAAATTGGAAAGCTTGCATATGAAATTAAATGGTGAATTTATATTGATAAAGATGAATTCATGCATGACACAAATCAATATGAAGTTCAAGATGGATGGCTAGAATGAAGGTAGAGAGTACCGAGAGGCGTGTTTCAAGAGGCTACGCAAGCGTCGGCTTGGGGGGGAGCAAGGAAACAGATACGGGTCAAAATACCGGAGATTCTAGAGTCATGGAGAGCTCTATGTTGAAGAGTGTCATTATTCGAAAAATGGAAGTGACTTGTGAATCAAAGGTGGATTTCATTCTTATATGAAGGAAGATTCAAAATCACTAGCTCAAGCAGGCATGCTCACTGAATTAAAGATGTTGACACCCTCAAGATATTGATTGAAGAAGTTCGGCTTGATCAAGACATAAAAGCACAAGTGTTGTGTATGTCATTTTATATGATCTTGAGTGTAGGATGCCGTACTATCAAGGGGGATGCAACATCAATGGGTTGACATCACCAAAAGTGCTCATAGCTATCCCATGTGAGAAAAATCAGAGAGAAACATTTGGGAGCAGAAAACCTAGTGTGACCGGTCTGACCGGTCTAGCCGACCGGTCGGGTCCAACGGCTAGTTTATTTGAACCGACCGGTCTGACCGGCCTAACACTGACAGAGCAACGGCTAGTTTTTGAGAGAGGGGTATTTATACCCCACACCCTCACCGATTCGTGGGTGCTGATGCCATTGTGATTCTGAGTCATCTTTGATCCATAAGAGCACTTGAGAAGTCCTCTCCAACCTCTCTTTGTGAGATTTGAGTGATTGGAGTTGAATCCTTGAGTTGGGTTGAGTGAAACCTTTGCTAAGAGAGCATTTGAGCAGTGAGAGCATAAGCCCTAACTTGAGCACTTGCGATTGCCTCGCCAACTTGTTAAAGCATTTATTACTCTTAGAGATGAAGCCACCTAGACGGCTAGGCATCGCCGGCTAGCTCCCAAGCATGTGGTGAGCAGCGGCAAGTTTGTTACAGCAGCGATTCTGTGCCACGAGGGCACATTGTCATATAGTGGAAAGGAGGAGATAGCTTGACCTTGTGGTCGCCATAAACTTCCTCAACGGAGAGTAGAATTCACACGTGGTGAATTTGAACTTCGATGAAACAAATCACTGTGTCTCCTTTGTATCATCTTCATTTGGTTTGCCTCACACTTTGTGCTCTAACTTTATTTGTGCTTTCGCTTCGATCTACTCGGTTGTGCTATTTCTGTGTGTGCAGGGTTGTGGAATATATTCATTGACACCTATAGAAGCAATACAATCAGTTGTATACATGCTAGAGCTCGTAAAGGGGGAAATAACTTAATTTGTGTGTAGGTTCTGCATTGGACCGGTCTGGCCGGTCTTCCACACCGGTCTGACCGGTTGGAGTTTCTGTTGTCGTGTTAAGTGTTGGACCAGTCTGACCGGTCTTCCTGACCGGTTTGGCCGATCAGTAACTGACAATTGTGTTAAGTGTTTTAAACTGCAGGATTTGTTTAAACACCTATTCACCCCCTCTCTAGGCGACATCACGCGATTAAGGTCCTTTCAGTTGTCTTATTTACTGAGGCGGTTAAAAAACCGTCTTGCAAAATAGATTAACCGAACCGGACATGTATAAGGCATCCGTCTCAAAAAATCCGGCCCAGCCCACAGCCCACTACCACACTGGACTATATAATAAAATGTTAACCCTAATCCATGCCCTCCACTCTCTTCCTCCCTTTTCCCACTCCCCATCCTGCGCGGCCCCTGCCTCTCCTCTCCTCCCGTCCCCTCCCCTCCCTCTCCTCTCTTCCCTGCACCAGCGATGGCAGGCGGCGGCGGGGCGCAGCGGCGCGCGGGCTCGAGGCCCTGCTCCTCCCTTCGCCGGCGCCCCAGCGAGGCCGAGGAGGTGGCCGCATGGCATAGTGGCGCGCGGGCTCGAGGCTCTGCTCCTCCCTCTGCCGGCGCCCCAGCGAGGCCGAGGAAGCGGCGGCGGGCGCGGATCCAAGGCGGAGGGAGGAGCAGGAGGCCCCGCCCCTCCTCCCTCTCCTCCCAATGCCACCCAACCGCCCCTCCTCCCTCTCTCTCTCCCTCTCCGGCGGGGCCTCACGGCGGCGAGTCCTCGCGCCCGCGTGGCAGCACGGCCTCTCTGCAGTGGTCCCCGATGCCCGCGCGCAAGCTGCGCCTCCTCCGTCGACCACGCGAGCAGCGAGCCCGGTCCCCGATCCCGTCCTGGACGCCGACCACGCGAGCTGCGCCTCCTCTGCTGCCAACCTCACCATCTATGCGATGTGGGTGCGGATCCTGGGCGCGGGCAAGCCGTGGAGCTTGGATCCGGCGACGGCGCGACCCGGGAGGCCGGATCTGGCGGCGTGGCCGGCCCTGAGCGGACGACCCCGAGTAGGGCGGGCGGACGGCCCCAAGCTGTGGCAGGACGCGGTGGCGGCGGCGGATGGGCTCGACCGGCCTGTGATGGGCTCGCCGGGCTTTTTCTTTTTTGGGCCATTCTTATGATTTTGGTGATCGATTGACAACATGATCATGAGACTAATAAATTTATCAAGTGAATCATATTAGGCGCAGCCTAGTCTCACCGAGGTTGCAGCTGATCATTCTGGCATGAGCTCGGACAGCCTGGCCACACCTTGGAAGCACCACTTCCCATCCATATGGCGCTGCGTTGGCGGGAGAACTTGGCGTCGTCGTAGAGATCTCTATAACACACATATATACTGCCTTGGCCACCCGTAGAGGTTCGGCAAAGCCTGCCGCTCAGGGTTGACAATCCTAGCAGCAGGCCAGCGACGACCATGGTATTCACCCTAGGGTCCAGGGCTGCCGCCACCGAGAAGGCACGAAAACACGTCAACCTCGCGCGCGTGCGAGGTTGCACACACTGACACACAGCTCCACGTCACGGCCGCTCATCGTGGGTCAGGTCTCGATGACGAGGCGGCCGCCGCCGGGCACCACCACGCGGCCGAAGGCATTGAAGCCGGAGCCGCAGGCCGCCGTTGGAGGCTGGTGATAGCAGCAGCTTGTCGTCACCCTGTAGCGGATCGATGGACATGAGATCCAATGGTAGGAAGCGCAAGAGACTGCCAAGGAAGTGGTGTGGGGCTTATTTCAAAAAAAAAAAAGAAAATGGTGCGGGGACGAGCGAGGGTAAACCAAAGGATTCTCTGGAGAGAAGGAATCAAAGAAGAAGATGCTTAAAGCATGCTTAGTTGGATTTCAACGTTTATGTAGTCAAAATCATGCCAAGCTGATATCATGATTTGCCAAAATCAAAACATATCAAAGTCATGGCAAGAAAGTTTAGGTAATCGCTTGATTAGTGGCAAAATATGCCAATCTATATTTTTTTCACCCTTTTGTAAGGTTTATTTGTAAGGTTTAAGAAGTTTCTAATAACTTGCTACGGTTTTGACTACAAATATTGCTGTGCCAACTTTTAAGAATATGAACCAGCTCATAGCCAATTTTTATAGGTATTATAGTTGGGCAAAAATTGGAAGCCAACCAAACATGCTTTTTTTTTGTTGAGAAAACCGAACATGCTCTTGACACTACTAGCTGAGAGGAAATTAGATGGGCAAACATTGGAATTGGGCTATAGTGGGCTCATTTAGTGTGACTTCACATATTTCGAGTATGTGAATGCTGGAGGCTTTTGAGTATAAAATCTTTTTTTACACATAAGGAAAATGCAGGTACATGTGTGATAGGCAAATGTGAGTCTCTCGGGCTACTGATAGTTAAATCATCGCACAAGACTCAAATTTTATTCCTGAACAAATTTTTTGGGAAGCAAAATATTTGAAGTAAAAAAAAAGTGCAAGCATATAATATCATATGCCGCCGGCTCCGGTGACTGATAAATTGCCTGTGTGGAGAAGCTGCCCTAAACTTGTCACACCACACCCGCCGTGGGCGGGGGGCAGGTAAGGCAGCAAGCATCAGCTAACACGCTGCCCGGATTGTCCCCCACAGTACAGACTGTGGCGCCATGCCGCCAAGCTTGGCGGGGGGTGGTGCAAGGCAAGTTTTTGTCTGGGCGCTTGCTAGTCCACAGCGAGGCAACACAACCAGTTTTATCAAATCCGTGCGGCGCGGGATTTCGCGTGTCGTGACAGCGGGGGGCCGCGTAGGGCAACGGATTTTAGGTCGGTTTGGTTCTCAAAAGTCTCTGAGCTAATTTTAATCTCTGGGCTAAAACAAAAAGTCACTTCCTGTTTGGTTTGAGATAAAAAAGTCCCAATGAGATGCAGAAAAGACCAAATTACCACTGCATGCATGGGTCCAGCTCCACCCCTCCTCCTAGATCTCACCAAACACAAGCCGTCCACCGGGTGAGGCATTTCGTCGAACACAATGGCGGCCCCGTCGTACCATGCTTCACAACAGTGGCGGCGATCAGCCATGCCACGGACGAGCCCGCCCGCCCACACGCCGGCGGGCGGCGCCACCCGCGTGTCTCCGCATGAGGGTGGCGGCCAAGCCCGCGTCCATCTGACGCGACAGGAGGAGATGGGGAGGCCGGACGCGGAGGCCGCGCGTGCCGCGGTGGAGAAGCACCGAGGCCAAGGGCGCCGGCGCGCAGGCCGCGGCGGAGAAGGCCCGAGAGGCCACGGGGACTACAGCCATGGCGGACGCACGGCTCGCGGCGCCGGGATCTGCGGGCGCGGGCGCGGGCGAGGTGGGATGCGTGGTCGAGGTGGGATGCGCGGGCAGCGGGTGGGCGGTTGCGGGTGGATCTGCGGGCGCGGGTGGAGCGGGGTCGCCGGCGGTGGGATTGCGTGGCCGGCGTTGCCGGCGGCCCTTGCACGGGTGGTGCAGCCGACAACCCTTGCCCGGGTGCACGGCTCGCCTTGGCTCGGAGGCCATGGCGCGCCTCCCTCCACGGCCCGAGCTCGAGGCCCGCCATGGCCTCCGAGCTCGAGAAGGAGGCCGGCCGAGCTCCGCCGCCGCAGATCCACTCGCGGCCGACCGGAACAGCGCCGGAACGAGGGAGGGGAGGGAGCCGGCCGAGCTCGGAGCACCATGGAGGGGAAGGGAGCGCCGGCGAGGGAGGGGAAGGGAGCTCCGCGGGGCACCATGGCCATGGGCTCGAGCTCGGAGTGCCGCCGCCGCCGCCGCCGGACCAGCGTGGATCTGCGGGCGCGACGGGCACGAGCGGGTGGAGCGTGGTCGCCGGCGGCGGCCCTTGCACCGGCGGCGCGGACTGGGAGAGGGGAGTGGGAGGGGGGGCACGGGGAGCGGGAGGGTCACGGGGCCTTGCGGCGTGGGGGAGGGGGTCAGGCTGAGCTGGGAATCGTGCGTGGACCAGTGGCAGGGAGGAATAAGTCCCAAAAAGCACCTCTCGAGGGACTTCTCAAGATTTAGTCCCCAACAGACTTTTAGCCCCAAAAAATCTCTCCCGTTTAGCTATTTAGTCCCAAAAGCCCTAGAGACTTATGCAAAAGTCCCTCGAACCAAACAAACAGGGTCTTAATCAGCCGTGGAGTTCGCCGCGTCGCGTAAGCCGGTAAAAAACATGAAGTGGGTTACATTACCATGGCCCGCAGAGGCCCGCTTGTATCCGGCCCAGCCCATGAGCTCGCGGCAGGGAACGCACTGTGCGGCCGCGCTGGCGATCGAACACCTGCGTCGAGTCGAAGGTGAACCGCCTGGGTCCGCGTCGCCGTGACGCCGTCGGACATGCTCTCCCACTCCGTCCCCTGTGGCTGTGGTGACCTCGATCGAACACCGTGGCGGGCAAGTACGCAGTGCCAGGCTAGGAGCGAGTTTCCACTTCATCGGCTAGAATAGTTAGAACCGTACACCTGTATAGTTGGAACGTGGTGCTTGTGGCATTCCAAGCTTAGGCAAAAAAAAAAAAGTTGAATATCCAGATTTGAATTGAGCCAAATACAATATCTAACTTGTCTTAGTCCAAAAAAAAACATTACTGTTTACTAGCAGAGGACCCCTATACAATGCAACAGTCCATAATAGAAGCTAGGTATCTCAGTATGCGGACGTGACTGATGAGCTGAGCTCGCCATCCATCCAAACGTCCCCTTAGTTTTGGTGCTGAGCAAATAATCTACAAATAAAAATAGTTTTGGTGCTGAGCAAAAAATCTACAAATAAAAATGTTAAGCATATGTGTCTCATATGCTAATATTAGCCCCGGTGACAACTTTCAACGCAGCCGCGTCTAGACAGCAGCCCAGACACACGTGGGCGCTCGTCTTTTGACTACGGAGATAGACCCGCTTGCCAAGGCATGCTGTGCGGTGCAGTCACCGGAGGCCGGTGTGCCCGAGGGAGACGGATTCGGTGACTTGCCTCTGGCAAGTCACAACGTAACTGGCGCTAAACGACAAGAAAAATCACTGTGTCGATAGTACTGTTTAATACTGTAGCACGGGTACTGTTCGCGCGGATCTGTCCGTCGATCGCGAAATGGACGGCTCTCAAGAGGTGGCAAGTTACCGGAACAGTGCTCGGTGACTTTGCTTGAGCAAGTCACTGAATCTCAATCCGTGCCCGAGCCTCCACGGTCGTCAAGTTTTCTTTTGAGAGCAGGTTTTATGGTTCAGCCGGCAGCAGGCGAAATAAGCGCCAGTGTGGAGGAGCATTAATTGCAGCGGCATGCAGCAGCAGCACATGCAGGCAATGGGCAGCTAGCGCAGCAGCTGCGCAGCCAATAGGAGCGGCATGCGCGCCTCTCAGCCCGCTTCAACCGGCGCTTGGCACACCGCCCGTTCCCCTCTCAACCGCCCGCTGACCTGGCTCCATAATACCTGCTCTGAGCAGGGGGAGACGCGCTCTCAACCGTCCGTACGGGACAAAACGAAATCTAGTACTCTTGGAATCGTGACGGAGAGGACCTGACGACCAGACCAACAACACGACGCACGCTGGACACCGCTGGTGGTGGATTGGCCGGGCTATCTTTCGTCTGACTCGAAAAAGGGGACTTTTTCTTTTTTATATTTAAAAAAATCAAAATTTCAAAAATATTTGTCCGTTTTGAAAAATTTCAAAACTACCCCCGGTCGCCCTATGGGGGGCGACAGGCCCTAGATATAATTTTTTTTCTTCAAATTTGCAACGAGGTCCATGGCCGAAAAAAAATGAAAGGGGGTCTATCGCCCCCCAATGGGTGACAGGGTCCTCCCCCTATATAAGCCCTGGCCGCCATTCTCTTGTCATTTGAGCCTAAAAATTCAGAAAAAAGAGAGGGTGAGGAAAAGAAAAGCGGCGAAGCTCTGCCGAATTCCGCACTTGTGATCTACCGGTAACTTCTGTATGAATCCGTTGATATTGTATAACAATTTAATTTAATTAGCGGATTAGCTGAATTAGATTTGGTGCTTTAGAACACTCATTTAGTATTACAATTTGAGTATTATTACAGACTTGTTTTTAAATTAATTATGCATTAGAATAGAATTATGACAGTACCTTATTGATATTGCAGCATAAGACAATAGAATTATGACAGTACCTATATTTTCACGCATCGATTTGGTACACGATATGTGCATTATTTAAATCATTGTTCGTCATTTGGCGCACCACACTATAGCGCCAATGTCTTCGTCAGGATCAACCTACATTCCGTGGAGCAATTGTGTAGCCACCGTACCTGAAAGAATTGATGTGCCAATGTGCTTCTGCGGTTCGTTATGCAAGTTCATGCAATCTGAGATTTTAGGAGAAGACTACGGCATGAGGTTCTTTATGTGTGAGAACTACGAATATGATCCACCTAAGCGATACGGCAAAGACCGAGCCAAGGTAGCAGGACAACATACGCTATTTTTCTTTGTGACCTAACATTGAGTTATGATTCTAACTTTTGTTGGACAAAGTCTCCTCCGCCTCTTTGTGATTTTATGCAGTGGTTCGACACCGTGCAGTCGCAGCAGTCAAAGGACTTTGTGGAACAACAGGCAAGGTGGGCTGCAGAATGTTGGCGCCGAATGAAGCACGAGGAACAGCAAGAGGAGAAGCGCAAGAAAGAGCAAGAAGAGATCCGCAAGAGGATGGAGGAGGTGGATCATAAGGCGGCGGCCGAACGTGAAGCTGACAGAGAGAGAAAGCGAGAGAGGGCACGCCGTGCGAAGGAAGCCGGGCCCGAAGCAATTAGGAAGGGCAAATATCCTCGGTGCACTCAGTAGAGTAGTACCATGTAATCCCGGCATTTTACATTCCATAAGGCATGGTATGTTTAAATGCAACAAGAAATTACCTTGTCGCGTGCACATGCCACTGCAATTAGTTGTTTATGTTTTCAGTTGAGAGCTTGACTCTGTGTGTTGTAACTTTTACCATTAATTTGCAGTTGTAGCCGGGAATCTATGAAATGTTTGAACTTGTCCTTAATATTTTTGGAGCTTTTCATGTCACTAGAATACTAAAAAGCACACATTTAATTAATATAACGATAAGAAATAAGAACTAAGAAATGTATTACATAATGTGAACCATCAAATTTTACATCATAATACAACAATAATGAAACACACATCACACATGCAGTGGCATGGCATAACCCATTGCAAACTACGACAAACAGATTCTGGACTAACCTAACATGCCTTAGGTAATTTAAAAAAAAACACAACAAACACAACGATGCAGCATGTCACTAGCACTAGGGTAGTCCTAGTAGCCGTACCTCCACGTAGCAAACTGCGCTGAGCCTTCTCCGCAGTATCCACCCATTGCAGGTGGTGCAGGCGGTGGTGCCGGAGGTGCAGGGCCCTTCTTCTTGTGACAAGGACAGTTGCAGTAACGAATAGTGCATGGTTCATCCTGTGAACTGGCAGCATTGCTGGTATCATCATCTTCGTCGTCTTTGTTACCCTCGCTCACTTCCTCATAATGTTTCACCTTGCATTCCAGATCAAAGATCTTTATCTGGAGGTACTCGATGAACTCCTGAACAGAATCAATTGGTGCAGGATCGACCCACCTAGTAAAACCACAGTTTTCTGGAGCATCGGAAGACTGCAAAACAAATTTCATGTAAGGTGTCTCATTGAAGATAAAGAAATGAAACAACCGATTATTACCCATGCGTGTGGACATTTAAAGAAACGCCGACCGCCATCCATCCCGTCGGTGCACATCTGCACTAAGCAGTCCTCACTATGTCTGCATTTTGGCCACGGTTCTCTACGGTTATCGTATTGTCGAAGAGGAGTTTCATTGGTAAATTTACTCTTGTGCTGTGGCGGAAACTCAAACACTGGTTTCGGAAAGAAATCAGGTCCAAGAGGCCCCTCCCATATTATGGGGTCTCCCTTTCTTTCCCCTTTTTTCCCCAAAACCGTAGTAATTCTTCCCGCTAGACCCACCTCCAGACATTGGGTATACAATGAGCTTTGGTGTTTGAGTGCTGCTGGGAGTTCACAAACTTCGGAGTATTTATAGGCGCACAAAGGTCTGATACCCGGAGTGTGGAGTGTAAATGCACCTAAAAAGCCTACGTGACAACACAATGAAGAGGCTAACTGACCTAACACTGAAAAGGCTAGATTCGATTCTCGAAATGACTACTCGATGCATCTCTGTGCATGTAGAGCATCTAAGTGCATGCAGACTCACAGCACTGCATTGCTGCCGCTCGGTCGATCGCGTCTAGATGCCGCCTTCCCCACTAGACGCCACAAACCTTCACTGTAGAATGACAGGTCCGTCGTCCTCTCCAGAGAGACTGCTTTGAAGGTGAGCTGGTGTGGTTGCCGTGTAGTCACATCTTTTTGAAATGGTGGAAAGGGCACTGCTATTGGGTTGTCGTCTTTTGTCACGTATGTCTGGGCAAAGAATGCGACATTTGGGAAACCCGTGATCGCCGTGCTGAGCAGTGGTAACTTGTGATCTCGTACTGGCAGCTAGATATAATATGGTTCCTATTTTGAGCTATTCGAGCTTGTCACGAAGTTTACACTATATGTGGTAGTCGTCATCATGGTCGGTGGGATCTCGGCCGCTAACTCCTACCGCACATAACTTGTCCTTCATTAAATCACGGAAAAAATTCGCAAGAACTTCCCTTATTTCACGAGCATTATGGAACCCACAAACATAACAAGTTCACATCAATCGTATGTATAGAAACAAATGACAAGTAAACTACGACAATCATAAACATCGGATACAAATAAGCGGTACACAGCTATCTCATTACAAATAAACATCAGAGATACAAACATCAGATATATCTAACCACCCCTAGGGCGTCGGACCCTTTTAGCCCTCTGCTGGGCACGGACATGGCCCTCGGAGTAGGTGTGACGATCCGGAGACCTCACCTGTCGCTCAGGACGCAAAACGGGCTGCGGTGTCTGCTGCTGAGAGATCCCAAGTGGTGCTCCTCCTAGCTGTGAATACCCCCAAGACATCGGGGTCACCGTGCGCGCCAGGTGAGTCTGGAGTCAGGCTGTCGAGTTCGTCTAAGGTGAAACCCTCGTTATCTGGAATGAACGTACTCGAAACAAACCCTGCGTAACATATAAACGTAAACCAACATATGTTGCATGGTAAATTAGTGAGTGCATTGAGAGAGTGTTATGTACCAGGTCGAAAGGAGGAAGAAGAAGGTCCGGCGCCCGCATCGGGGTAGAATCCTACGTACAAAATGGGGATGTTAGCGTACGCTCGTGTCTTTCATCATGACATGTAGAAACCAGAATATGAAACATAAACTAACCTGTGTAGGCCGGTATCTGTGGCCCCGGTACCATCCCTAGATACGGTCCGCCAACTGGTGCTGTCCCTCTAAACATTCCAGTATGGCCGAACGCAGTAGCTGGATCGTATCCTGTTTGTGATATTAGTAAATATGTAGGAACACTTGATTTAATTTTAAAGAGATATCTACGTTACCTGCACTTGGGAGGAACTGCGACATCGGCCCGTGCACGGTCGACGGACACGGGAACGACGACGAGGCCTGGGACGACTCGTGGCTGTCTTCGTACTGCACACGGCTTCCCAAGTTGTGCACTACCTGATGCAACTGGTCACGCTGTCTCGACCATGCCTCTGTCTGCTCAAACTGGGTCATTGGGGATCCGGCATGTACCCTCGTCAGGTAAGTCGAGCAGTCCGTCTCCATCATGTTGCAAAGGCGAAACTGCATCCATTAAGTAAAGGAACAGTTAGAAACACATGAATTATCTTATGAATATTAATATATATATATATATATATATATATATATATATATATATATATATATATATATATATGCAAATATGATCAAGAGACTAACCGCGCCAGCTAGTGCCTCCACGTGGTGCCGGGCATAGCCATCCTGAGGCCTCGCCTGGTGTGGCTGCGGGTGAGTGTCAACATAAACCAGACGAGCCCGAGTCCGGGGTAAGTAACAGGTGAGGTAAGCCCTAAAGGAACTGTCTATGTGTGGTCATGTTGGATGGACCAAGTGCTCATCTGCCTATTCCCATTGGTCCACCCACGGCTACATCTTGGTGAGCCAATCATCAGAGCACGGCAAGCCACTCCTTGACAACCTACAAAAGTGGACCACGAAGAATCGTTAGATTCGACACGAATGTATGAGCCAAGTTCATTCATAATTACCCGTGGTCCTGGTGACTGACACGCTCCAACGCGGTGGGCACCGGAAACTCTTGGCATTGCCCAAACTGTCTCATGACTCTCCAGGGGCAATATGCCTCAACCGCGATGTCATAAACTAGGACGGTTGTAGTAAGCCACAGGCTCGCATTCGCAGAGCAGTGCGAAGACAAGCCTGCTGGTGCACGGGTAGCCACAGCCACTGGGCTGTAAGGCTCCCAGACAACGTCCTCGGACGTCAGCATGTCGGGCTCTGAAACAAACTCAGGATATGCGCGTCTAACCTGCACATGCGCCCAGGACCTCTGCATTCCGAATAAGTAAAATTAAAAGTCCGCTAATGCATCATGTAACAATGAATAACAAAATTAGATTTGTTGCGAACGTACCTGACGCCAGATCCAGATAGTTCACATAGTGGGCCTGTCGTCCTCCTCATCGCCGTACATGGCCCCATGGTAAGGCTCGTGGCTGACCATGGGCCGACCAACGGCTAGCCTCTCGTACGACCAAAGCTGTAGCAGTAGTGGGCACACTGCCAGGATAGCGTTCCCATGTGTCTTCATGCAGCCGTCGCAGAGTCCACGGTAAGTGGCTGCAAGTACCGCCTCACCCCAGCTGTAGGCCGGTACGTCCTCGTCTCCATCCGCAATCTCCCGTGCATACGGAAGGAGAATCATATCGACCGAGTTGCCATGAGTGTTGTTGAACATGATGTAACCAAACAACCAAAGTAGGTACGCCTCCAGCGATCTGGTCACACTGTACTCGTCGGCATCCGCAGCCAACAGGGCAGGCTGCATAAACAATTAAGATTAATGGTTTCGACTGACAATGCAACATGTGAATTGTAACAATTAAATTTAAATATGCAATGAATACGTACTGTAAAATGTAGGAACCAGGTCTTCGAAGGACCTGCTGCTCGCGGGTGCAGGTTGATCGGACCTGCTTCTTCCACGCGGTCAACCAGGGCAAAACGGGCCTCCAGGTCATCCTTCCACGAGGCCGCCACCACACGCGGACCTACAGCCTCCCCGACGATAGAGGCCGAGGAGGTAGGCCACGTCTTGCAGCGTAGGAGTCATCTCCCCACACGGGAGGTGGAACGTGTGTGTCTCCGGCCTCCATCTGTCAACGAGCGCCGTCAGGAGGGATCGATCGAGCTGAATAGGCCCACCCTCGACAAGATGGCCCAGAATCAGTAGACCGTCCTCACGTAACCTGCAATAAACAAAATTGTCAAAACAAAGGAATACCGACGAATACATAAGTGATAAACAATAATATTTCATTACATACCTGTCACACCAATTGTGGTGTATAGAGATCGCCTCCCCGGGTGGACGAGGACGTAGCACCTCTAGGGCTCGGTGCTCAACTGCTGCAAAGTAAGACCTGTGGCTCGAGTCGGTAACTGGGTCTAGCAAGGAGTCCATCTCCATACCTGCATTCAAAAATATATGAGAACACATAGGTACATATATGTTTCATACAAACTGGACGCGTAATATTTATACATTACAGATAGGTTCGATACAAACTTCACGCACGATTATGACATATTATAGATAGGTTCGATACAAACTCCACGCACGATATTTATACATTACAGATATGTTCCATACAAACTGGACGCACGATTACTACATATTACAGATATGTTCGATACAATTGTGGATCATGACACCGAATGCCTTCCACGAGCAATTCTCGCCGATGGTCGTCTGAACGAAGGAGGTGCTCCATCTCTGGGATTTCCGGAAGGACCAACGTCAGCAGCATCCTGAAGTGCATTCTGAGGACACTTCTTGTAGTTGTGACCCAATGCTCCACATTGGCTGCAACGCTTTTCTGCCTTGCTTGCTTCGGACTCGTCCACACCATTCCGAATACGACGTGTCTGACGGCGGCCTTTGCCTTTCTTAGTGGCTGGATCAGGAATAAACATCTTATTCTTAGTGCCTTTCTTTGCCTTTTCTCTTTTTCTCCTCCCTTTTTCTTTCTTTCTTTTTCTTTTTCTTTCTCCCCTCTCCTTCCTTCTCTCTCTCCTTCTCCCCGCAGCTCGCTCGGCACGCCACCCCGGCCGCTCCCTGCTCCCGCACGCGCGCGCCCGCCTTGCTCCCTGCTCTCGCGCGCACAACCCCGCCCCGACCCCACGAGCGGCACACGCGTGCCAGCTGCCCACGCCCTCGCACCCGCAGCCCGCTCGGCGCGCCGCCCGGCCGCGCACGCGCGCACCAACTCTGCGCCGCCCGCCCGCGTGCACCCCGCCACGCCAAGCATGCCGCTGCCTCCCCTGCCCCGCTGCGCACGCACGCTCGCCGCTCCACGCGCTACCAAGACCCGCTGCTACCACCTCCGCGTGCCCGCGCCGCCCGCCGAACCGTACCCGTGCCGCTCTTCGTGTTCCACCCTCGCCGCACGCGTCGTCGCCCCTGTGCCAGCACAGCCCTGCCTGCTCGATGCGTCCCGTCACCTGCCTCGCCGCGCCGCCCGCCGAGCAAACAGCGCCACCGCGTTGCGACACGAGCAAGTGGCCGGAGCGCCATTAATGGCGCCCCGCGATGCTCGCCGGCCGGTACCTGGCCGGACCTTCTCCTCCTCCTCTCCCTCTTCCCCCCCTCCCTGGCCGCCGACGCGCTCCACAGCGCCGCCGCTCGCCACCCGACGACCTCCGTGGCGCCACCGCCTCGCTGCGCCCCGGCCCAAATTGAGGTGGGGAGCGGGTTCCCCATGGCCTCCTCTCTCTTTCCCCCCTCCCCGTGGCCACCGCCGAGCCCCAGGGCCGCCGGCCCAAGGCCGCCGGCGCCCTGTGCCCTCCTCCTCTGTTTCCCCATGGAGGGAGGGGGAAGAAGAGGGCATTTTGCCCATAACCCCCTCCCCTTTCTTCTAATTGCTAAAAGAACCCTCCACCCTTAGGCATTTATGCAAAAGCATCCCTGCCCTTTATGATATTCACAAACAAACCCTTCCACTATGCAACATAATTATAAATAAACCCCTGACCCTTTTTTAGAATAACCCAAATAGTTTCAAAAATACAAACCAAGCCCTTGCCTTCGTAAATATAATTACAAATAGGCCCCTGGACTCTGATTTAACCCCTAAACCATTATATAACCTATCATTTCATGCGCCAAACGACCTCGGATCTACCTAAAACTTCATCACGCCTCTCATAACATAGTTTTGTCCAAGCCATTTGGAAACCACCCAAAAATATTATTCCGAACTCCATATCTTAATTATTTCTGACTCGAGCTCGACGATAAAACTCGTAGACCACAGTGTGAACGAAGGAGAGCCCGTTGATGAGCAGTACTGCGAGCCAGCGAACGAGGACCCGTTCCGCGACCCCGAGCCCGAAGGACAGTGCTTCGACCAGGACCTCCCCGAAGGCTTCGAAGATGGCAAGTTCAATCCCGCCCTTTGATGCATGTTTTGTCCCAGTTTTTATAAACACAACCTATTGGCCTGTTTAACAAAATTGCATATGTTTTGCTCGCTGAAAACACGGTTGGATAGCCACCTCTTGATTTGTTATAACCATTCCTTAACCACCTAGATTAATGTCTGAATGTGTTTTGTTTGGACGTTAATCGCTGCTAGAACGCTTAGAATCTCATACGCAATACAACTTGTTTTATAAAGAAAATGTGTGTGTGTGGGAAGGGATAAAAGTGGAATTTTCAAAAAGATAAGTCTAGACGGGATGGATGGCATTTCTGTGTGATTTGCCGTTTGGTGTGCTCATGCCTGTGTGGTAGAGCAAGGAAGGGAGATAAGAATCTTGTCACCCCTAAGGACTGAGTTGGTGTGTCATCTCACCTAATCCCACTATCGTGCAAACCACTCGACCGTTGTATCGGCAACGGCTTAGCATAAACCCCACTAGTTAGTCTGATAGCCATCCGGAGAGCTGAGAGCACCGGGTGATCAAGGAGAAGGGATTAGCTCTGTGTGACTTATGCCCCGGTTAGAACCTCTGTGATAAGTCGATAACCCCTTGGTGCATCCCGTGATGGCTAGTCAGGTCTAGCTAAGGTGGGTAATGGCTTTGTTGGGATCTGCACCGACACTAAGGAGATCGAGTTGCGGTACCCCGCTTGTGGGTAAAGTTGCACACTTCTGCAGAGTTAAGAACCTATTCGAATAGCCGTGCCCACAGTACTGGGCGAGTTACGGTGTGGTCACATAACTAGTGTTTATTGTGGGATGGGTTGGCGTGAGTTGTTTTGGAAATGTGTCCGGCAGTTGTGCCGTGTGCTACGGCGGATGAGGAGTCCGGTAGCAGTCTTAAAACTTGGATCCTGTGTGGATCAACCCCTCGTGTTACTCGGTACAAGAAAACTGGTTTTGGAAAATGCTTTCTTTCAAATGAACCCCTGCATAAAATATTGTTTTCCGCAAATCAAACCCTAACCTTATCCTTGATTTATCCGGTGCATTATATTCTGTTTATACCCCCTCCGTGGGTGTGGTTGGACTTGCTGAGTACGTTTGTACTCATCCCATTCTTAATTTTTAAAGAGGAAGACCCAGACTTCGTTCCAGAGGACATTGAGTAGGGTACCGTCCTGCACCCAGTCTTGCCTGTGGATTAGGGTCACCCGCAGGAGATACCGCATGGCGCAAGACTCTGATGACCTTCTTTTTATATTCAATATCGTTGCGTGTGTGTGGATTGTAATCCTCGCGATAGTGGCGCTCCTCTGCTCACTACCGCGTAGAGTTGCACGGTAATGAACCATCTGATGTAATAAATGTGTTATCAGCCTCCTGGGATTGATGTTTGTATCACATTTAAGTCTTCTCCTATGAGGGGATGCCTCAGGTGGTATCAGAGCCGTAGGTTGGCCGTAGGACGTGACCCTAGGAGCGAAACCCTCTTTCTGGCCCTTTCATATTATGATTTTTCTTTCCTTAATCCTTCTTTCACACAAACACTCACCACTGGTTCTTCCCCTGTTCCAGATGGCTGACAATGGATGGATTGGCGAAATTTGTCATGCAGAGCCCGGCCTTCCTAAGTTATTGATACTCAGCCTGGAATGCATCGGAGTTGTGGATCCACCAGAGTACGTCTACCGGGAGTACGACTCCAAGGGCACTCTTCGGTGCGACGTAATGGTCTTCGTGTGAAAGAGCACCCGCTACCCGGATGTGGATCCCTAGTTCATCTCCACCACTGGATTTCATTTCCCAGACACCTACCGGAAAGCCGCCCGTAAAGCCCTCCGACGTCTGCGGGTGATCTACAAGCATCATCTTCAGCGGACTCCTATGGGATTTTTCCCGCCTACTGAAGGCAGAGGGCGCACATGGATTGCCCGGATGAGAGGACTTGGAAGAGAAGAAGAAGACCTAGAAGACACGGTCCCCCACCTATCCATCTATCTCACCGGCCAGGATGAGCTCTACCGCGAACAAGCGGTACAACTAAAGCAATAGGTCCACAGAGCAGAAAAAGCATCCCAGGAGCTGGACGAACAACGGACAAGGGCCTCACGCGCCGAGTACTCCCTGGCCGCTCTCCAAGCCCAAATGCAAGAGTGTGAGGCAGAACTGGAAGAACAACAGACAAGAGCCACACGCGCCGAGAATTCCCTAGCCGCTCTCCAAGCCCGAATGCAAGAGTACGAGGCTCGTAGAGGAATAGGTGGGTGGATAGAAGAAGAAGAAGAAGAACCCGTAGAAACCCATTGGGATGTAGGCACTCAGACTGAAGAAGAAGAACCCGAAGAAACCCATTAGGATAAAGGTACTCAGACCGAAGATGACGTGATGGATCAGTGTCTTCCACTGAAGAAGCGCCCTCTCAGGATCGAGAAAGAATCCCCATGATAGGAGTAGCCCCCTAAGCTAGAACCTCTGCCCTAATAATCATGTATCCATGAAGTCTGTATCCCACCATGTTGCAATAATAAATATCATTTACTCCCTTTGTGAACCCCAAATGAATGTGCAAGTTTATTCACCCTATCTTTGTTTTCAGATGGCTGAGGAAGGATGAACTCAGGGCAATTGCCAAGCTTTACCTGGCTTCCCCAGCCTGTTGATCAACGCCCTGGAAAGCCTTGGTGTTACGGAACGCCCGAGGTACTACAGCAGAGAGTACGAGCACCATGGTACCCTTCGCTGCAGGGTGATCCTGGACATCACCAGGAGTGAACGCTACCCCAACATCCAGCCTTGGCGAGTGACCGCTACGGGATTTAGGCACCAAGACACATATCCCTTGGCCATCAGAAAGGCACTCTGCTACCTGTGCCGGATTTTCGAAGAACACCTAGCCCCCACGCCAATAAGGTTCTTTCCGCCGGCCATCAGAACCCTAGTTTGGGAAGCACGCATGAGAAGTCTGGAATGGCGTCGCCATGAAGAGGACCTTTTGTACCAAGTGGCTATCTACCTAGCCGCCTTGGATCAGCTCTTTGACGAGCAAGCCAACATTCTAAGGGAGCAGACCCATCGAGCCTAGCAAGCAGAGCTCGCGATGAGACTACAATAGGTACGAGCAGCCCAAGCCGAGGCAAGAGCCGCAGCCGCGGTCAGCAGTGAAGCAGTTGCTCAGGAGAGCCTCAGGCAAGCCCGAGACCGGCGTATGCAAAAATGGACCAGAAGTGGAACCCCAGTCCCGACAATTGGGGAAGACCAAGTTCTACTCGGGACACCCGTCATAGGATGGGGACCACTTGTGATAACCCCACAAGCCCCACCCGAGAACCCTGGAAGGTCTACTACCGCCGATGAAGGAGAAGCTGCTACGCAACCCTGGGCAAATGGAAACCTAGAGGACGGCGAGCAAGGACTACTCACACACCCCGCCCCAGAAGAAGGCTCGCCCCACGAGTAGAATGCCCGATGCCACCCTAGTGTTGTACTTCCCAGCCCCACTGGCTTAAGTTGTACCCTTGAATGGCTTCCCGAAGCATTACGAGGGCCTCCCGCATTCGGAACCCCGCAGTCGCTGGTACGGGAGTGCAGCCTAATGGACAGAACCCTCCTCAGGATGAACAAGAAGTGAGCCAGAACCGAGGAGAAAATCAAGAAGTGCCACTGCCACCACCACCACCCCTCGGGGACCTGGCACAAATAATTCACAACCAGACCCTCATCTTGGAAACACTGGCCAATGCTCTCGTAAACAAGCGATCCCGAGAGCAAACCATGAATGACAAGCTGACGACTTTTCTGAGGACCAAGCCGCCCACCTTTGCCGGATCTAGCAACCACTTGGATGCAGACGATTGGCTGCGTGTGATTTAGAGGAAGCTCGAGCCGTTCGAGTGTCAGGACCGAGACAAAGTCCTGCTGGCAGCACACCAACTCACCGGGACTGCCTTAGCCTGGTGGGAGAATTACTGTGCCGCCGCCGAAGATGCCTCCACCATCACCTGGAAGGAATTTGTGAAGGAATTCCGCCGATATCATATCCCCTCAGACACCATGAAGCGCAAGGCGGATGAGTTCCGCGCTCTGCAGCAGGGAAGTATGTCGGTGGAAGAGTACACCCATCAGTTCATGGAGTTGGCCCGAAATGCCCCAGAAGAGGTGAATGATGATGAGAAGAAGCAGGATATGTTCAAGAAAGGATTAAACCCAGAACTCCGGACCTTGCTTACTCCACAGATCTACCCGGATTTCAACACCCTGATGAACAAGGCTATTCTCACAGAGAGGGCCAAAATTGATGAAAGGAAAGATAACAAGCGCAAGTTTCTGGAAAGCAAGTCCCGCCAGCAGGATCGCTTCCAGAAACCAAGAAGCTTCAACTATACTGCACCAAGGTATCAGGGTCCAATGCAGTATAGGACTCAATCTCAAGTGACAGGCCCACAAGCCTCTAACACGCAGTTCCGAAACCAGAACACCATGAAGGCCCCGCAGAGCAATGCAAGCCAGGTTACCACCAACAACAGCAATGGTAGGGTCTGTTTCAACTGCCGAGAGACAGGGCATTTCATTGCCAACTGCCCATATGCCAAGAACAAGCCTGCTACATCAGTCTTCTCTAATACAGTGAATGGACCAAGGCCAGTGTTGTCAGGTGTCAACCGAGTGCCCATCCGCAACAACAACAACACCAACAACAACAGTCAGTAGATGAGGCAGCCCCAGCAGTCATTTGAACGAGCCCGCGTCAACCACATCAATGCACAGGAGGCTCAAGGAGCTCAGGGCGTAGTGCTCGGTGAGTACCTAGTCAGCTCAGCTCTTGCAATAGTGTTATTTGATTCTAGAGCATCACACTCATTCATATCCTTGAGTTTTGTGGAAAAGCACAAAATACCTACAGTACTACTAAAAACACCCCTAATAACCTGGACGCCTAGAGGTGACATCAAGTGTCAACTAGGTTGTCTACGGGTAATGATCAATTTAAGTGGGGTAGAATTTTTAGCAGACTTAGTAGTACTAAAGTCCAAGGGAATAGACGTGATCCTTGGAATGGACTGGTTAAGCTGACACAATGGCCTCATAGGTTGTACGAACAAGGTGGTACACCTGACAAACCCGGAAGGAGTACGAGTAACCTGCCATACCCGGGTAAGAGGATCAGACCCGATGATGTTTAGCATGGAAGCCAAGTCCTTAGAAGAAGTCCCAGTGGTAAATGAGTACCTAGATGTTTTCCCGGAAGAACTCCCTGGGATGCCACCAAATAGGGATATAGAGTTTCTCATCGACCTTGTCCCTGGAACCGCCCCTATAGCCAAGAGACCCTATAGGATGGCAGCCTCCGAATTGGCAGAATTAAAGAAGCAACTGGAAGAATTGCAACGAATCGGCTTCATCAGACCAAGCTCGTCGCCTTGGGGAGCACCAGTCCTATTTGTCAAGAAGAAGGATGGGAGTATGACGTTGTGTGTAGATTATCGGGCGCTGAACGAAGTAACCATCAAGAATAAGTATCCCCTCCCCAGGATCGCTGACCTTTTTGATCAGTTAAAAGGAGCCAAGTACTTCTCCAAGATCGATCTGAGGTCAGGATATTTTCAGCTCAAGATTAGAGAGAGCGACATCCCAAAGACAGCCTTTGTCACCCGATACGGGCAATTTGAGTTCACTGTGATGTCCTTTGGACTCACAAATGCCCCTGTCTATTTCATGAACCTCATGAACAAGATATTTATGGATGAGTTAGATAAGTTTGTCGTAGTCTTCAACGACGACATACTTATTTACTCGAAGAGAGTCCAGGAGCACGAGCAACACCTGAGAGTAGTTCTGGAAAAATTAAGAGTACACAGGCTATATGCCAAATTCAGCAAATGTGAATTCTGGCTGGAGAAAGTAGCTTTCCTTGGTCATATTCTGACCGCGGAAGGAGTAGCAGTGGACCCCGAGAAGGTCGAAGCAGTCTCCAACTGGCAGCAACCGACCAATGTCAGTGAAATCAGAAGTTTTCTCGGATTAGCTGGGTATTATCGGAGATTCATTGAAGGATTTTCCAAGATAGCCCGGCCCATGACAGAGCTGCTCAAGAAGGAAAAGAAATTCACCTGGACAGAGTCATGTGAGAGGAGTTTTCAAGAATTGAAGAATAGGTTGACAACCGCCCCAGTGCTGAGCCTACCGGATATTCATCGGGATTTTGTCATCTATTGTGATGCATCCCGACAAGGATTGGGCTGTGTACTCATGCAAGACGGGAAAGTCGTTGCATATGCTTCCCGCCAACTCAGGCCTCATGAGCAGAACTACCCAACCCATGATTTGGAATTGGCAGTCATAGTGCATGCCCTTAAGATTTGGAGACATTATTTGATCGGGAATAAGTGTGAGATTTACACTGACCACAAGAGTTTGAAGTATATTTTCACCCAGCCAGATTTGAATTTGAGGCAAAGAAGATGGCTGGAATTGGTTAAGGATTATAATTTGGAGATCCATTACCACCCCGGAAAAGCAAACGTGGTAGCTGATGCCCTAAGCCGGAAATCCTATGGGCCCAAGAATGATCATCTGTGAGAGGAAATGGCACGATTGAATGTGCACATTGTTCCTCAAGGTTCCAGCCAAGTGCTGAACGTCTAATCCACACTAGAAGACAGAATCAGAAAGGCACAAAGTTCGGACAAGGGGCTGATGGAAATCCGGAGACAGACTGGAGAATTTAAGGCACCAGATTTTAGGGTGGATAATAGGGGAACCTTATGGTATAAAGATAGAATTTGTGTGCCCCAGAAAGGAGACTTCAGGCAAATAATCAGGGATGAAGCTCACAACTCGGCATATTTCATTCACCCAGGATCGACCAAAATGTATATAGACTTAAAACAAAAATATTGGTGGAATGGGATGAAGGCTGATATTGCACGGTTTGTCGCCCGTTGTGATACTTGTCAAAGGATCAAGGCCGAACATCAGAAGCCAGCAGGGCTTTTGCAACCCCTACCCATCCCGGTTTGGAAGTGGGACGCGATAGGAATGGATTTTGTAGTGGGTTTGCCCAAAACACAGAAGGCACACGGCTCCATATGGGTAATAGTGGACCGACTTACTAAATCAGCCCATTTCATACCCGTACGAACCAACTACGGCGGAGAAAAGCTAGCCAAGCTCTATGTGGAAAACATAGTAAAGTTACATGGTGTACCTAGCAGAATTGTTTCAGATAGAGGGACCCAGTTCACCTCTAGATTTTGGAAAAGCTTGCATAAAGCCATGGGCGCCAAATTGGATTTTAGCTCCGCTTATCACCCACAGACAGATGACTAGACAGAAAGAGTGAATCAGATTATGGAGGATATGTTGAGGGCATGTGTCCTTACCTATGGCAAGGATTGGGAACAGAGTTTACCCTATGCCGAGTTTTCATACAACAATAGTTACCAAGCAAGCTTGGGCATGTCACCGTTCGAAGCTCTCTACGGAAGGAAATGCAGAACTCCTCTGATGTGGTCAGAAGTTGGAGAGCGTGCCCTAGTCGGACCCGCACTTATAAAGGAAGCGAAAGAAAGAGTTGCCGAGATTAGAGAAAAGCTGAAGGCAGCCCAGTCAAGGCAAAAGAGCTACGCATATAAGAAAAGACGGGAAATAAGCTTCAACCCAGGGGATTTCGTTTATCTCAAGGTGTCACCCATTAGAGGAACCCGAAGATTTCAGGTGCAAGGAAAGTTAGCCCCTCGGTATATTGGACCGTACCGAGTTCTGAAGAAAGTTGGAGCAATAGCATACCGTCTAGAGCTACCAGAAGAAATGTCGGACATACACCTAGTATTTCATGTCTCGCAACTGAGAAGGTGTTTGAGAGTACCCGAGGCAGAACACGTGCCAATAGAAGCAATAGATTTGCAGCCAGACCTGTGATATTAGGAGATACCGGTCAAGATTCTGGACACTGTCACAAGGAGGACGAGAAACTCCGAAGTACGGATTTGCAGAGTCCAGTGGAGCAGACACGGAGTAGAGGAAGCTACATGGGAACGTGAAGACGCTCTGAAAAAGGAGTTCCCCCATCTCTTTAGGAACCAGCCGAATCTCGAGGACGAGATTCATTTTAAGTGGGGTAGGTTTGTCACAACCCGAAAAATTTACCAAATAAATCACACGCTAAATAATTTTTCAAAAAAATTTTTCATCGTGGAGCTCAAACCCCCCCCCCCCATAAACCTCGGACCCTATTTTCCGGAATCACTCTCTGTTCTAAGTGTCCGATTTCCAACCCCCGACCGCTTCCTGTGGCCTCGTCCGCGCGCGCACGCGACCGCTACGCGTGCATGACCGGCGTCGTGGTCGCTGCCGATATTTTCGGCGCGAATCTCTCTCTTTCTCTCCCTCTCTTTTTCCTTTTCTCTTTTTCTCCTCCCTTTTTCTTTTTTTTCCTTTTTCTTTCTCCCCTCTCCTTCCTTCTCTCTCTCCTTCTCCCCGCAGCTCGCTCGGCGCGCCACCCCGGCCGCTCCCTGCTCCCGCACGCGCGTGCCCGCCTTGCTCCCTGCTCCCGCGCGCGCACCCCCGCCCCGACCCCACGCGCGGCACACGCGTGCCAGCTGCCCACGCCCTCGCCCCCGCAGCCCGCTCGGCGCACCGCCCGGCCCCGCACGTGCGCACCAGCACGGCGCCGCCTGCCCGCACGCACCCCGCCACGCCAAGCACGCCGCTGGCTCCCCTGCCCCGCTGCGCACGCACGCTCACCGTTCCACGCGCTCCCAAGACCCGCTGCTGCCACCTCCGCGTGCCCGCGCCGCCCGCCGAACTGTACCCACGCCGCTCGCCGTGTTCCGCCCTCGCCGCACGCGCCATCGCCCCTGTGCCAGCACAGCCCCGCCTGCTCGACGCGTCCCGTCACCTGCATCGCCGCCCCGCCCGCCGAGCAAACAGCGCCGCGGCGTCGCGACACGAGCAAGTGGCCGGAGCGCCATTAATGGCGCCCCGCTATGCTCGCCGGCCGGCATCGACCTCCACCGCTGTGTTCCACCTCCCCCACCGCCTCATCTCACCTATAAATAGGTGTTCCTCGCGTCGGCAACCACCAGCGCAAGCCACACCGTCCCGTGCCCCTCCTCCCCGGCCCTGCAGCACCGCCGCGTCACACACACCTCCGCCGCCGCCATCGGTCACCGTGCCAAGCCGCCCCACTACACCCCAGCTCGCGCTAGGTAGGGGAAACGGACCTTCTCCTCCTCCTCTCCCTCTTCCCCCACTCCCTGGCCGCCGATGCGCTCCACAGCACCGCCGCTCGCCACCCGCCGGCCTCCATGGCGCCACCGCCTCGCTGCGCCCCGGCCCAAATTGAGGTGGGGAGTGGGTTCCCCATGGCCTCCTCTCTCTTTCCCCCCTCCCCGTGGCCACCGCCGAGCCCCAGGGCCGCCGGCGCCCTGTGCCCTCCTCCTCTGTTTCCCCGTGGAGGGAGGGGGGAGAAGAGGGCATTTTGCCCATAACCCCCTCCCATTTCTTCTAATTGCTAAAAGAACCCTCCACCCTTTGGCTTTTATGTAAAATCATCCCTGTCATTTATGATATTCACAAACAAACCCTTCCACTATGCAACATAATTATAAATAAACTCGTGACCCTTTTTTAGAATAACCCAAATAGTTTCTAAAATACAAACCAAGCCCTTGCCTTCTTAAATATAATTACAAATAGGCCCCTGGACTCTGATTTAACCCCTAAACCTTTATATAACCTATCATTTTATGCGCCAAACGACCTCGGATCTACCTAAAACTTCATCACGCCTCTCATACCATAGTTTTATCCATGCCATTTGGAAACCACCCAAAAATATTACTCCAAACTCCATATCTTAATTATTTCCGACTCGAGCGCAACGATAAAACTTTTATTTCTTTTTCTTGATTGTGTGTTTGTTTGCATGCGTCGTAGACCACGGTGTGAACGAAGGAGAGCCTATTGATAAGCAGTACTGCGAGCCAGCGAACGAGGACCAATTCCGCGACCCCGAGCCCGAAGGACAGTGCTTCGACCAGGACCTCCCCGAAGGCTTCGAAGACGGCAAGTTCAATCCCGCCCTTTGATGCATGTTTTGTCCCAGTTTTTATAAACACAACCTATTGGCCTGTTTTACAAAATTGTATATGCTTTCCTCGCTGAAAACACGGTTGGATAGCCACCCCTTGATTTGTTATAACCATTCCTTGACCACCTAGATTAATGTCTGAATGTGTTTTGTTTGGACGTTAATCACTGCTAGAACGCTTAGGATCTCATACGCAATACAACTTGTTTTATAAAGAAAATGTGTGTGTGGGGGAAGGGATAAAAGTGGAATTTTCGAAAAGATAAGTCTAGACGGGATGGATGGCATTTCTGTGTGATTTGCCGTTTAGTGTGCTCGTGCCTGTGTGGCAGAGCAAGGAAGGGAGATATCCATCTTGTCACCCCTAAGGACCGAGTTGGTGTGTCATCTCACCTAACTCCACTATCGTGCAAACCACTCGACCGTTGTATGGGCAACGGCTTAGCATAAACCCCACTAGTTAGTCTAATAGCCATCAGGACAGCTAAGAGCAACGGGTGATCAAGGAGAAGGGATTAGCTCTGTGTGACTTATGCCCCGGTTAGAACCTCTGTGATAAGTCGATAACCCCTTGGTGCATCCCGTGATGGCTAGTCAGGTCTAGCTAAGGTGGGTAATGGCTTTGTTGGGATCTGTACCGACACTAAGGTGATCGAGTTGCGGTACCCCGCTTGTGGGTAATGTTGCACACCTCTGCAGAGTTAAGAACCTATTAGAATAGCCATGCCCATGGTACTGGGCGAGTTACGGTGTGGTCACATAACTAGTGTTTATTGTGGGATGGGTTGGCGTGAGTTGTTTTGGAAATGTGTCCGGCAGTTGTGCCGTGTGCTACGGCGGATGAGGAGTCCGGTAGCAGTCTTAAAACTTGGATCCTATGTGGATCAACCCCTCGTGTTACTCGGTTCAAGAAAACTGGTTTTGAAAAATGCTTTCTTTCAAATGAACCCCTGCATAAAATATTGTTTTCCGCAAATCAAACCCTAACCTTATCCTTGATTTACCCTGTGCATTATATTCTGTTTATACCCCCTCCGTGGGTGTGATTGGACTTGCTGAGTACGTTTGTACTCACCCCATTCTTAATTTTTACAGAGGAAGACCCAGACTTCGCTCCAGAGGACGTTAAGTAGGGTACCATCCTGCACCCAACCTTGCCTGTGGATTAGGGTCACCCGCAGGAGATACCGCATGGCGCAAGACTCTGATGACCTTCTTTTTATATTCAATATTGTTGTGTGTGTGTGGATTGTAATCCTCGCAATAGTGGCGCTCCTCTGCTCACTACCGCGTAGAGTTGTACAGTAATGAACCATCTGATGTAATAAATGTGTCATCAGCCTCCTGGGACTGATGTTTGTATCACATTTAAGTCTTCTCCTATGAGGGGACGCTTCAGGTGGTATCAGAGCCGTAGGTTGGCCGTAGAACGTGACCCTAGGAGCGAAACCCTCTTTCTGGCCCTTTCATATTAGGACTTTTCTTTCCTTAATCCTTCTTTCACACAAATACTCACCACTGGTTCTTGCCCTGTTCCAGATGGCTGACAATGGATGGATTGGCGGAATCTGTCATGCATAGCCCGGCCTTCCTAAGTTATTGATACTCAGCCTGGAACGCATCGGAGTTGTGGATCCACCAGAGTACGTCTACCGGGAGTACGACTCCAAGGGCTCTCTTCGGTGCGACGTAATGGTCTTCGTGGGAAAGAGCACCCGCTACCAGGATGTGAATCCCTGGTTCATCTCCACCACTGGATTTCGTTTCCCAGACACCTACCGGAAAGCCGCCCGTAAAGCCCTCCGACGTCTGCGGGTGATCTACAAGCATCATCTTCAGCGGACTCCTATGGGATTTTTCCCGCCTACTGAAGGCAGAGGGCGCACATGGATTGCCCAGATGAGAGGACTTGGAAGAGAAGAAGAAGACCTAGAAGGCACGGTCCCCCACCTATCCATCTATCTCACCGGCCTGGATGAGCTCTACTGCGAACAAGCGGTACAACTAAAGCAACAGGTCCACAGGGCAGAAAAAGCAACCCAGGAGCTGGACGAACAACGGACAAGGGCCGCACACGCCGAGTACTCCCTGGCCGCTCTCCAAGCCCAAATGCAAGAGTGTGAGGCAGAACTGGAAGAACAACAGACAAGAGCCACACGCGCCGAGAATTCCCTAGCCGCTCTCCAAACCCGAATGCAAGAGTACGAGGCTCGTAGAGAAATAGGTGGGTGGATAGAGGAAGAAGAAGAAGAACCCGTAGAAACCCATTGGGATGTAGGCACTCAGACTGAAGAAGAAGCACCCGAAGAAACACATTGGGATAAAGGTACTCAGACCGAAGATGACGTGATGGATCAGTGTCTTCCACTGAAGAAGCGCCCTCTCAGGATCGAGAAAGAATCCCCATGATAGGAGTAGCCCCCTAAGCTAGAACTTCTGCCCTAATAATCGTGTATCCATGAAGTTTGTATCCCACCATGTTGCAATAATAAATACCATCTACTCCCTTTGTGTACCCCAAATAATTCAGTGTCATGCAGATATTGGTTCGCCACATCCTACATTTCCCTTTTGAAAACATTATGTGATTGTTGTGCACACTGAGCTCTATTTCTTTTTTCATGTAATATATCCAGTATGAATCATCATTTGTAGTTTCCAATACCATAATGGAAAGTTTCCATTATGGTATATTGAGTTAATCTAAACGTTGTTGAGCATCCAACTTATTCCTTTATGTAAATTTGTACTTCTGAATGTAATTTTTAATTGGCAGGAAAAACCTTTTAGGGTCTTTTTTAATCATCTAAAATTTTCCTAGTGTATCTCCTTAATAAAATATTCGTGGGATAAAGTTTCATGATTTCCAGGGGATATGTGAACTAGGTTTGCTTTGGTGAGTAGAGCAATAATGAAATCACTTTTATGTCACTGGAATTCTCAATATAGGAAGTAATTTTTTGACTATTCTTCATTTACAACATTCCATTTATTTGAAACACAAATGAAGTAATTCATCAATATGTCCTATTTTTGCAACAAAACGAGTACTTTAGTGACCATATGATAGTAACTATGCAAACTTCACATGGCATAAAAAGTAACTCCCTACCAATTTACATGACATAGGAAATAACTTTTCAATTATATGCATCACACGAAAAATAACTTGCCATTATCGACATTATAGAATATGTAACTATGCTTTTTTTTTAATCTAGTGTGCACTATTTTTTTCCTGTTTAGCTAATGCTGCACCTAGAATATTTTACATATGTGCTCATTATTTTGCAGTGAGATGAAGGGTGAATCTTATCACTATGAGTCTGATCAGAACCTTTGCAGTAATTGGGAAGAACAGCTGAGAAGTAAAAATAGACAAGCTGAGGCCCATGGCCACTAGGATGAAGAGAGGAAATGAAGGTGCTTCTTCTGTGTACAGGAAAGGAAAAGAGTCGGGAAGAAGCTACAGCTTGTTTTTATTCCATACCCAACTATTTTAAATTTCAGTACGATTAGTGTTGTTGTTACCCATCTTTTTCTGTTCGCTTTTTCTCTAACTACTTTCCTCATGGCAACAAGCGTCCGTAATGATCTGTAATGTAAAGTTTGTGCTTACTCATGAATGTTTGTAGGTGCAGCTAATGCAGTGTCCATGTCAAAAGTCTTAATCACCCTCTCTTTGGTTCAGTGCATACTGGGCAAGAGTTTCTTGACAATTAGTGGTTGGTGAATTCATCAGGTATCTACTAAATATATGCCCTCCACGCACCAATGATCACTTTAATTATGCTTCATTAATACTTCCAGCAATTTGATTGGTTAGGTTTGCTACTAATTCATCAGGTGTTTAGTTCTTAGAGAATTTCCATGTTATGATTCTCACAGAATTTTGCATTTACTTGGAGAACGATGTAGATGATCTTTTACTATGCCTACTTTAGACATGTGATTCAAAATTACAAAACCCAAATAAATAGTGTTAGCAGTAGCTTTGTTGTGATTTTTTTATCCTCTGATTTAACAAAAAACATGATTTGTAGATCATTCCTTTTTCTATTTTAAATTAGCATGTAACCCGTCACTACAAATCTGGTTTAGGAAGTAATTTATCATTTATTTACATGAGATAGGAAGTACTTTGTCCCACATGTGCAGCACATAGGAAGTAACTTCATTGATTCACATGAGATAGGAAGTAACTTATCCCTAATTTGGAACATATCGGAGGTAACTAAACATTGATTTACATCAGATAAGAAGTAACTTCTCCCTTATTTGAAACTCCTCAGGAATTAACTTATCAATGAATTCCATGAGACATAAAGTAGCTTGTCCTGATTTGGAACACATAGGAAATACCTTATCAATCAATACATAAGATTGAAAGTAACTTTATCCCTATTTTGAAACATGATAGAGTAAGTAACTTACGACTATTTTCACATTACAGGAAGTAACTCTTCCTAATTTACATGACACAGAAAGTAACTTATGATTAATATATATTATATAGGAAGTTACTTTTCCTTTCTTTTTCATTACAGAATATGTAACTAAAAGCTTTTGACCCCAATTTGTGTATATTTTTTTGATTCATAACTAATGATACGCCTCAAATATCTAATATGAGTGCTTAATTTTTCAATGGTTTATAAAAGAGACTCGTGCTAACACTATAAAAATGGATTCTTAATTATGATTCTTTTTGTTTTCTATCAGACAGAGATCAAAATTTGAGGCCCAAGTGAAGTAACTTGCATGTCTTATTGATATATCTGGAGACAAATACTCATGTACATAGTGTGTTATATAAGTTGTGCCCGTAGTATACAAAATATTCATCCTCTAATGGATGAACTAGCTAATTCCACTGAATTTGTATAACAACCGTTGAATTTCTATAAAAATTAAAGCTTTTGTGTTGGTCCAAAAGAACCTGTATGTTGGATCTCGAAGGAAGGGAGATCAAGGAAGGTTTTCCATTCTTTTGGCAGCTAATTTTGTTCTATTTTTCTTCTTGCTTCCTGTTTGAATTTTGCTGTCAGCGTTGCAACGGCTCCTCGATCAAAACAACGTTCTGACGTCGAATTCCTGCTTTGTACTGGTGCGCCTGCTGCTGCTGCTGCCCAAGGAGACCATGCGGCCCAACCTCCAGCGCTACGCGTCTAGTTGGCGCGCAGCTGGTGGTACAGCGCGGCACCAGAAAACACCCCCCCTCCCTTTCCCCTACACCCCTTATTCCATTTTTGCCTATCACGCATAGTTTGGTTGCTAAATATGGTAACTGTGGAGGGCTCTCCATTTAATGCTAAATAGAGAGGCCTCTCCACGTAGCAGCCTCCATTTTGAATTGCTAGGTGCGAATTCCACGCACACCGTGCCACCAGCACGAGCTACGTCCTCGTGCTCTGAGTGTGCCTTCATGGGGCACGTCTGCCACTCGCTCGGCGGCCCATTTCAGCGCGGCGTCGCCTCACTGGCTCTCCAATGTGGGATTAAACTACAGTGAAATCAACCAACAGAAAATGGTTTCGCATGGGATAACATCACTGGGGCACTGGGCTTTTGCGTGGTTGAGTCAGGGGATCACTTGGGCCCAGCTCTGATTTTTCCGGCCTCCGCTCAATCTCAGGAGATAGCGGCCATGCATTCAGTACAAATCATGCAAGTGCATTCTGATGCAGGAAGTGCATTCAGTTCAGGTGCCCCCCCTCTGATGCAAGAATTCTGTACAAATCATGCAAGTACAATCTGATGCAAAACCTGCTGTGGTTACTGATGAATGGAATTTCAGGCTAGTTTCTCAAATGGTTGAATGGTTCCAGGTTCTTCTACCAGTCCCATCGACCAATGTCAGTTCTGAATTTCTGATCAGAACTTCAGAGCAGCCAATCCAAACCGCACGCTTTTGTTCAGAGAAGCTTAATTCCTCGTGCAGCAGAAGTGCACGAACGCGGCCACGAGCAGACCGGCCTTGATCCGGACGCTCCAGGGGATCCCGTAGCTCCCCTTGCCGGCGAGCCCCCTCACGAACGGCCAGAAGCAGAGCACCAGCCAGCCGCAGCACACGAACTCCCCGGCGCCGGGGCCGCCGGCCCCGGCCGCCGCGGCGCCGGCGACCGCCCTCCACGCCCCGACGGCGAGCGCGACGACGGCCAGGATCGTGAGCGCCGTCGGCGGGACGAACACCGGCGACGAGTCGAAGGTGAACCGCCCCGGGTCGGCGCCGCCGTCGGGCGCGGCGCCCTGGCCCTGCTCCTTGCGGGTGACGTCGAACACCGTCTCGGAGAGGCCCAGGGTCTTGAGCACCACGGTGAGGAAGGCGAGCAGCCAGGCGGAGGACGAGACGATGCGCTGCATCCGGTGGTTGTTCCACCAGGCGCGCGCCGAGAGCCGGCAGTCCATGTACTCGGCGAGGTTGTAGGCGTTGTAGGTCAGGAACAGGGCCAATGGGATGAGGAAACCCGGCTCTGACGCCTGCACAAGAAAACATAAGTTCAGACGAGCGATGGCAAAAATGTTACTGAAGAAGATAAATTCTTGTTCATGATTGATGCAACTACTAGCATTTTAAACATAGTTCATCATAAATGCTAACAAAGGAGCAATGTGTTCAAATATGATTGATTGCCAATGAAGTTAAAATTCATAAGAACTAACCATTGCAATAAAATGTCACTGAAGAATACTAGATGGTACACTGACGACAGAAGGTCATTATCACCTTTGGCAGGAAGGATTGGTTTGCAAGGAGGCAGTAAGGCCCCAGCAGGGCGTAGCACAGCTCGAAAGGAGCCCTGAGCGGCCACACGTCGATGACGAGGTACCCGAGGCACTGCCGGAGCTCGAGACGCTTGGAGATGCACTGGAGGACTGGGTTGTTCCGGCTGAAGATGATCTCCAGCAGGCCCGTCGCCCACCTCTTGTACTGCGTGAGGCTGGCCGGCCCCCCGGTCGGCGCGCCGCCGAGGAACGCCGGCGGGTCGGGGTTCAGAAGCGCCGACCTCCAGCCGGCGGCGTGGATCCGCTGCCCCGTCAGGATGTCCTCCGTCATCGACCCGTAGACCCAGCCGACCTGCGACGACGACATGGTCAGGCGCTGTAGCAAGAGACCTGCTGCAAGATGCTGTGATGGTGGACAGTGGCAAATTCATACCTCCTGGCCCCAGCTTGTGCCGGCCTCGTAGTCGCAGGAGGAAACTTCTTTCGCCGCGTCGATGCGGCTCGCGAGATCGACCGCTGGCGCTGCGGCGAACATCTCTACTGACATGATGCTCCTCGCCGATTCGATCAGTTCTTTCGAGCTGCCAAACATCTTCTGCAGCTCCTTGTAAGATGGTGAGCCTGGAAAAGTGTACAGCCGGTTGGAGTGTAAGTGTAACTGTAAGGTCAGCCATGGTGATGCAGCAGTTGGGATTTTTTTTATGGATCCATTATCTACGAAAAAAAAGGCATCAGCGTACAAGTTCTCCACAAGATTTCACCTCTCATCCTTGGTTGCCGGACGTCCGAGGTGGGCTCCGGTGGCACGCCGTAGATGACTTTCCTGCGGTGAAAGCAGCCCGTGCCGCCGTAGAACATGCCCTGAAGCCCAGCGATTCCGAACCCAATCTTCTGAACTCACCAAGAACAGACAAGTTTGCCGATGTCGATCAGCTCACACTAATTCCAGCACCGCACGTTAAACCAAAAAAGAAAAGTTTGTGCGATGGACAAGGATCTGCACACTGCTAACACTATGACAGCGATCGAAATGTGATCTGTAAGAGAGTACTGCACCTGAAAGATAACCTCCATCTGGTTGCCGAAGGGGTCGTCCTTGAGGGCGCCGTGGAACTTCTGCGGCGCCTGCGCGAAGCCGCTGTGCACCTCGTCGTCGAAGCCCAGGAGGAGGCACATGGCGTGGAGGGCGGCCTGCGGGTTGTTGGCGAACATGTCGCAGTCCACGTTCAGCATGACGGGCGCGTTGGTCAGCACGGCGGACACCCTCGTCTGCACACAGGGAAATGGCCGGCGATCACTCGTCAGTCGTCAGTGCAGCGGCACGCCACGTCAGCGTGCGTGTCGGGAGATGATGTACCAGGACGTTCATGGCGCCGGCCTTGAAGTGGTGGTGGTGCCTTGGGCTCTTCTCCCGGGAGATGTACACGAGGCTTGGGACTCCGGTGCCGTCGTCGTCGTCCCCTTCCCTGCCGTCGTTGCCCCGCAGGACCTTGATTATGGTCGGATGGTCCCTGCGGTCGGCGCCCACGAACTCGGCGAACTCGCCGCCGCCGCACCGGACCAGAGATTCCTCGTCGGCGTTCTCGATCCGGCTGGCCAGCTTCTCGTACTCGCTCTGCATCCGCGCGCGTCAGGCAAACGGCCGTGAACACACGATCAGAGCCAGACACTGTTAGCTAGTTTGCAACTGATGGAGTGAACGTGATGCGACGATGACGAGTGCGTGAACAGTAGCTAGCCGCTGACCTTCATGGCTGCCCAGTCGCGCTGGAACTCGTCATCACCGGCCGCGCCGCCGCCGCCGCGCCCTGGGCCGCCGGAGGAGGAGAAGTAGACGAAGGGGGCCCGGACGCCGACGCGGTGCTTCCTGCAGAACGGCACCCAGAGCTCGGCGAACTCGGCGGCCTCGCGCAGCGCGAAGAGCGTCAGCGGCGAGCAGCCGTCGTCGGAGACGTAGCACGCCAGCTTGCCCGCCGGGTAGTCCAGCGCGAGCAGCGACAGCACCGTGTCCGCCGTCACCGCCGGCGGCTCCAGCTTCGGGTCCGCCGTCGTCACGAACATGTCCACCGCCGGCAGCTCGTCGACCCTGCGGCAAATTAAAGCAGCATTATTTAAACGCGGGGGATAAATGTTAATTGATGATGAAGAAGCAGGAAACAAAAAAAAATGTTAACGCGTTGCGTCACGTCTCGAACAGAACAGCTTGCCTTTGGGCGAGGAGGCGCTCGGGGTGGGTGTCGAACCGGACGGGGTTCCACTTGGCGTTCAGGTTGAGGAGCCACACGACGGCGAACCACGCCTCGCAGGCGAGCGCGGCGAGCCAGCACCACGTGCACGCCGGCGCCGCGCCGCCGCCCGCTGCCAGCAGTGTGGCGGCGCGGCGGGCGAGGAGGTCCAGGAGCAGGGAGAGCACGGCGAGGTCGGCCAGCCTCCACGCCGTGCGGGCGAGCGGGACCCTCTCCTGCAGCGGCAGCTTGTTCGTGGCGCCGGCCATGGCCGCCGCGTCGAGCAGGCTTGCTTATTTGGTCGCTCGGCGCTGAGCAGTAGCAGCGCGAGAACCACAGAAGCAAACACAACAGAACCAACTAGCTAGTTAGCACGGGTGAGTATATATTAGACACACTGCACGCTCGCAGCCAATGGTACTGCATCTAGGATTATTATCGTATAATAAACTCTGTTAAAGTGAGCATTAGAAACTACTCCCAAATTGTTTGTGTTCTCTGTAACCGTATGGATACTGCCAAATCAAGTCAGCATCAGCAGGGTATAGCATTTGCCGCTTGCCCGGCGCATGAGTGTCTCTGCATCAGGACAACTGGACAAGCACGTAAAGCTGCAATAGGTGAGTGCTTTTTTTAGCAGAAAACAGCTGCCCGGTGCTGGAGAGTCCAAGATCGAGCGCCTCTCGATCGTTCCCTTGGCAACTGGGATGGGGGGAGAGCCGAGCCGCGCACGGCGCGATCGGCGACCACACAGGCGCCGGCGCGCCGATCCCGATTCGTATCCCAGCCTGACGGCGGCGTCGCCACGCGATCGGGTGGTGTCAGGTGTGGCTGGCCGGCCGAGCAGGCCGGCGGCCTCGATCGATTTGGTTGGTCGAGCGCAGCGCAGGCCATGCTCCCCGGCCGTCTGTTTGTCGGTTTGCCACGGCTAGGTCGTGTGCGTCGCGGCTGCAAGCGATGGACGTCCGGTATCGAGTGGACGGTTACTCCCTGGAGCGTCCTGGACCTTCTAGAAGGACGCCCTTGCCTCGCTTGCTCGACGGCCATGGAGCCGACAAGGCCAAATATATGTAGAGAGAGAGAGAGAGAGAGAGAGAGAGAGAGAGGCCCATCCATAGCTAGCTGCCTGCGCTGGTCCCCCTTGCTAGCCGCCGCTACGGCGGCAACGTCGCCGGCCGATCGCGTGGCCGTACGCGGGCCTCCCCTGCCGCGTCCGCCCCACCGCCGTCGTGACGCGCGCCGGTCTCGTGCGGCGCCGAATCCCCGGCCGGCGGCCGCCGTATGCGCGCGCGCGCGCGCGGCAACGGGCGGTGCCGTGATGCATCTGCATGCGTGCCCCCGCGGTCCCGCCCGGAGGGCAGCACAGGCGCCAGCAGCGCGGATAGGATGATAGGGGCCATGCGATGCGATGGACAAAGCAAGCCATGCCATTGCCAGCGAGGCTGGGGAAGCTCGCCGCTGGCGCTGGGGCCAGCCCGGCCGGCGCGCGCATCCCGTGCTACGTGATCGCTGACGACAGCTACGACTGTCCTGGTCGGGCGGCCAGGACCAGGACAAGGAGGAGGAGGAGGATGCGCATGCGGAGCTAGCGCACGGCATGCGGTTGCCGGATTTTGTTTGGTGCCGGCCTGTTCGCGCGTGGTTTGGAAGGAGACGGCACACAAGTCGAGGACGAGGAGGTTTGACCATTAATTACGATGTTGAACAAAGCCAGTTTGCAAAACTAATTCCAGAACCCTGCGCTAGGAACCTGAAGAATCTAATGAGGTCTTTGACCGCGTAATTAGAGGATGGTTACTGTAGCATCATTGTAGCCAATCACCAATTAATTACTGTCATTAGATTTGTCACGAAAATTATACCTATCTCTGACAAAAATTTTCAAATAGATTTCATTTAGCACTCCATACAGGCGAGATTTTTTTCTCGGCTTGTGTGCTCGACAAAACCAAACAAGGCCGGCGTAGATGCCTGGTCGGGAACGGGAAGGAACGGACGTTGTCCACTACAGCTTAGTTCCAGCTCCAGCCAGCTCAACAGTATTTTTCTCTCACACCATTCCAGCTCCAGCCTCCGGCTCCAGCTACGTGACCAACCAAGGGCCCACCATGCCGCCCCGCGTGATGAGCTCTTCGAAGCCCACCAGCTGCCTGCACCGCCCGGGGGTCCTCCACGATCGCTTCCACCACTTTCTCGATCGAGGTGGCTGGCTGGGCTCGGCTCGGCTGGGCTAATGGATAGATGGGCCTTGGAGTCCGCTATACAAATGCGGGGCTGGCCTTCTGATTGGGCCTGCTCATTGTGTCACAAAAGTCATTTTTTTGTGCTGATTTTTTTTAGCACTTGACGATGATAGTTCTAGTTCATAGGCCACACATGGTTTTTTTTATATCCATAATATTTTTGGCGTTATTGGGGTGCTAATTTCTAGGTTGAGAGACACATGAACGCGCGGCGTTTTCTTTTAGAGCGAAAGGGCATTTTTAAAGAGGAAATGCAGGCGGAAAGCTAGTGCTAGCAGGTTGACAAAGCCCCTTGTCACCTAACGAGAGCTGACGTACTCTAGCATCCATGAGATTTGCAAATGGACGCCTATTTCTACAATATTCATAAATGAAAGTATATTTTGAACAAATAATTCCCCATGGATGCCCACCCCCTCGGCCCTTCCTACGTATCCATCTACTGCCCGCTGACGGTCCAGGCCAATCAAGCCTTGTTATTGGGCGGGTATTCAATGCCAGATCAGGTGCAAGTGGTTATTAGCAGCTGGTTGATTATGCAGTGGAATGTGTTGGAGGTCAAAATTGTCAATAACCGAGGCCGACCGGTCAGACCGATCTGGGTCTGTAATCCGAGTAGGGTTATGGTTTTGTGTTAAGAGTCCTATTATAACCCGATTTGGGATATAAAGATTGTACGTCCTCCCCGGCCTATAAATATAAAGACTGCGGTCGATTGAGGGTTTTCTAACCACAATCGAATCAATACAATCTTTTTTACCCTGTTTCTCAAAGCCTAATCTTTTCCAACCTCTTTGCTGTTCTTTGCTCGTCTCTACGGCGTTCAAGGACGTCTTGAGTGGCCTGCCGACCTCAAGGCACCTCTAGTTCTTCAAGCTCCAACGGGGTCCCTCCCGAGCTCGAGGTTCTAGGTTTTCATGTGTTTCTGCCTTCAATCGGTCTGACCGGTTGGAGCGGCCGGTCTTACTGGTCGCTGTCTGAAGCCCGCTGGTGATTGACCGTTGTGATCCGCGCGTCCTAGCGCACCGGTGTGTTGACCAGATTAGCGTCAACATACTTTTTGGCGACTCCGCTGGGGAAGAAAAATAATCTACATCGGTTACAATGACTGGTGAATTAGGAGATGCTTCCAAGGTTGATCCGTTGAATGCTATCAACGTCACTTATGAAGATCTATCTGAGGAGCAGCGCCAGAAGTTCGAAGCCGATTTAAAGCGGCAGAACGAGGAGATCAGGACGAAGATGCTTGCATGCTATGGGAAGACCCAGCAAGGTGTGATCAAGAAGGAAAAAATCGTCATGCCGGGGATCCAATCTGCTACACCGCCTGCTCCTTCCACTACAACGTCGACAGGTCCGGTCAGACCGGTCCCTCAGATCGGTCAAATCGGCGCCATGGTGCTGGCCTCGGCGTCCACTCCCGCGCTCACGCCAATTCCGAGTTCGGCTGCTGCTGGCCGAACTAATAAATTGGAGAGCTTCGTACCGCCATATACTACCAGATCATATGGCGAGCCACCTTTTCCACCTGCTATGCCACAAGATGTTTGGGATGATTTGACTAAAAATAGTCCTCACAATGCCGTATAGACGATGAACGATACTGCTCCAGCAGTGAATCGTCTAAGTTCTGGTGCTCAAACATCGAATGCTGAAAGTTATAAGGCCGATCTAATTAAAATAAAAGAAGATCTAAGCCAATTTTTTAAAAGCAAGCTGAGTCAACTAGGGTTAGCTCCTAGTAAAAGGCGCTTATATCAGCGACCGTATCCCGACACTTTCGATTTAGTCCCTTACCCTTCGGGGTGGAGGATCCCTGATTTCATTAAGTCCAGTGGGGATGACAATCGGTCAACTTGGGAACATATTAGTCAATATGTGGCTCAGCTTGGTGAGGCTAGTTCTAATAATTCTTTGCGAGTTCGATTGTTTTCATTATCTTTGACTGGAACGGCTTTTTATTGGTTTTCTTCATTGCCTCTGAATTCGGTCCAATCTTGAAATGAATTAGAACAAAAATTTCATGATCATTTTTATAATGGGGATAATGAAGCAAAGATAACAAATTTGACATCGGTTAGGCAAGGCCGAGATGAATCAGTCTCGGACTACTTTAAAAGATTTAAAGATATTAAAAACCGATGTTTCAATTTGACTATTCCTGAAAAGGATTTAGCTGAAATTGCTCTTGGTGGTTTACGTTCACATCTTAAGGAGAAACTCGAAGGTCTTGTTTATTATTCAATTAATGGTTTGCAACTTCGAGCTATGAGCCAAGAGACTAAGTTTAAAAATTCTAAAGAAGCATATAAGCCTCATCGTTCAAATACCCATGTTGTTGAGTATGATTCTGATTCGTCGAGCGATGAGGATAAAGAGGTTTACACTGCTGAATTTGTTTGGCCGTCGGCGGCCAAAACTTCTTCGTGTGCATCACTTAAGTCGGTTCAAAAGAATCGGAAGGAAGAGATGAAATTTACGTTTGATGTTTCTAAATGTGATCGTATATTTGGTGAATTGTTGCGTTTAGGACATATTAAGATTACTCATGTTATACCGCCGCTTGAGGAGTTAAAGCAGCGAGCTTATTGTAAATTTCATAATTCTTATTCTCATGCGACTAATGATTGCAATGTATTCTGTCACCAGGTTCAATCGGCCATGAATGAAGGACGATTGATCTTTCCTAAGATGTAAGTTGATAAGACACCGTTCCCTGTTCACACCAACACACAAACCATTGATCTGAGCAATGCAAAGGTACTGCTTCGGCCGGAACAAGCCGAAGGAGCGGAGGGCAAAAATGTGGTGATTGGTGAAGCAAGGCCGAAGAATGTCAATGACAAGATTCTAGCTAGGGAGGTGGTTCTGGAAAAGGCTCCTGATGGCAAGGAGCTAATAAAAATTACTGTCAAAGCTCAAGTGTCCGTGGGGCAAGAAAGTTCTTCTGATGCTGCGAGTCAGCCTTCTGTCCAGGACCGACTGGTCAGACCGATTTCACTGACCGGTCAGCCCCAGGGCCGACCAAGGACTTTCAAGCCTAAGCGTCCGGAAGAGGGTACTTGGAAGCAAAATGTGCCAAAGATTCAAGGAAGGGTTGTTGCTCAGAAACTGACCTTTTGGCCAGCTTCTGAATAAATACACTAAGGCCGTTCAACAAGATCGGTCACTAAAAAAGAAAGCTTGGTCACCCAGCGTCGAGGTGGTTCTCCAATGAGGGAAGGACCCAACAAACACAGAGGTGATGTCGTCACTATGTTCCCACCCCCAAAGGGCATATGCTACTATGCCATGGGTACCTTCGGCATCAAATGCTACAAATCCAGTGTGGGAACACGAAGGAGTCTGCATGCAGTGATTCCCCATGCCATATCCTCCACATTATCAAGGGGAAGGCTCCAGAACGCCGGTGCATGACCGATTGGGCCCGCGCCAATCTGGTCAGCAGCGACAGGCTACACCGGTCAGACCGGTCCAGCCCGATCGGTCAGACCGGTCTCAATAGAGGCCAGTCCAATCCCATCCTCCGAAGCAAGAATATCGCATCAAGAAGAAGGAGGGTGAGGTTCAGCCCATGCAAGTAGATTCTGGGAAGACCACTTCCGACGAGATTGTAAAAGTCGGCGATGTGAATGTGGTCATCAAGGATGTTGGAAAGAAGCCGATGGTGTTTGGTAAATCGGCTCAAAATGATTCTCAGAAGCGTGTGTTGGCTAATGATCATGAGGCCAGCAGCAGTGGCCCGGCGAACAAGTACCATCAACCTAAGTGGTGCCCGCCGGGTTTGAGCCATTCACAAAAGAGATGATTGCATCGCTTAAGGCGCCAGGAGCAGAAGGAGCAAGAGGCCGAAAAGCTCAGGGATGAGCACTTCAATAAATATCGGCCAATGGTTCCTCAGGGGAAAGAATGGCGGGCCAAGCCCACTGGGCAGTCGACAGGACTAGTCGAACCGCTCCAGGTGATCGGTCTGACCGGTGCAGCGGACCGGTCTGACCGCCAGGTGCAACCGGTCAGACCGGTTGAGCCTGTGGTTGAGCAAACGGCCGAAGATAATGCTTCGGCTTCACACGATGAAGTTCCAGTAGTTCCTATAGCTTTGGGTGATGAGGAATTAGGGACTACGAGGCTTCTCCAGCGCACAGCAACATGGAGATAAATGTTGTGCGTTACTCCAAAGAGTACTACGCCGTTTCGGAAGAGGAGGAAGCGGCTCTTCTGGATTTCGGGCCACGTGAAGTCATATTCCAGAAGCCAAAGGAATCGGACAATTATTTGAAAGCCCTTTATATGAGGGGGCACATTAATGGAAGGCCGATTTCTCACATGCTTGTTGATAGAGGGGCAATTGTGAATTTGATGCCCTATTCATTATACAAGAAGCTTGGAGGGATGGATGAAGAACTGATCAAGGAGAACATGACGGTCAGCGGTGTGGGTGGAGGCGACCCTATTGGCGCTAAAGGGGTGGCTTTCATGGAGTTGACCGTGGGGAGCAAGACGCTAGCAACAACCTTCTTCATCTCTGAGGTGCAAGGTAATTTCAGCTTGATACTTGGACGTGATTGGATTCATGCCAATTAATGTGTGCCTTCTATCTTGCATCAAATTCTTATCCAGTGGATCAGCGATGAGATTGAGGTAGTCTATGGCGATACTTCATCCTACATTGCAACCGCCGATTCCAACACTCTTGGTGTGCATGATGATATCAAATGCCTACGGGATTGGATCTGTCTGATTTTGAGTTGATCAATTGCACCAAGGATGGGTTCGTGCCTGCTACTCTAAAGCCGATGGAGAATCAGCTGTATTATTGCAAATAAAATGAGTGCAGCAGGCAGCTCGGGCGAGACCGGTCAGATCGGATGTCCCGACCGGTCAGACCGGTCCTCAGATCGGCACACAGAGCCGACCGGTCAGTTTAACCGGACAGACCGGTCTGATGCAGACTGGTTGGTGGAGAGGATTGAGCACTATCGGTCGCGGATGAATGATATGTGCGAGGCCATTGAGGATATTGAAGACATTGATAAATTGGGCTAGGGGTTTACGTCGGCTGATGCTTTAGAAAAGGTAGATATTGGAGATGGTAGTGTTTCTAGGCCGACTTTTATAAATGCAAATTTATCGACTGAATATAAAGCCGACTTAATAAAGTTATTAAAAGAGTAAATTGATTGTTTTGCATGGAGTTATTCTGAAATGCCTGGTTTGAGTCGTGATTTGGTTGAGCATCGGCTGCCGATTAAGGCTGGTTTTAGACCTTATAAACAACCTGCTAGGTGATTTAGTCCTGCTATGAATGACCGAATCAAAAAAGAAATTAATTGCTTGCTAGAAGCTGGATTTATTCGATCTTGTCGATATGTGTCGGTGTCCCGACCCGGGGGCCTGGATCCCAACTAGTAAATGCTGCGTGTTTTCTCGTCCCAGATGATGATGCAAGAGGCAACATAGTAACGCACGGTTTATCCTGGTTCCGGCCACGGGGCCGTACGTCCAGCAAAGGGGGTGTGCGAGGGCATTGTATTATCTTGCACCCGACGTGCTTGTAGTAGGGGGTACAAGCGAAGCGAGAGAGGGAGGAAGGCTCCCAAGTCTCTGCTAGAAGAGGGGTTTAACGGGGCGTATAGGGATGCCGGAGCGTAAGTGATGATGGATCTCGTCTGGGAGCGTCTGAGCGTCTTCTGAGTGAGAGAGCAAGAGTCCGCCCGCGTAAAGGAAGCCTGCCTCCTCCTTTTATAGTCACAAGCAAGGGCGGCGCACATGAGTGGGGGCGTGGAAGTCGTCGTTTTCCCCCGAATTGTGGGATACAGTGGTCGGATACTGTAGAAAGTACACTGTAGGGCATGTCATCAGGCGTGGCAGGTGTCCTGGGTATCGTCCTTGGTCCTATGAAGATTGCGCCGGTCGTCCTACCAGCCCCTGTAGGCAACGTGGTCGTCGCTGGTGTATGGTCTTCTATATATGGCGCGGTGGCGTTCAGTGGGCCCTGCGGACTGGAGTCCTGCATGCACCAGCGACAGCGGGGCGCGCGACGGCCCCAGCCCTCCTGGTCGGAATGCGGGCGTGCACTCTAGGAGGTCCGGGGGACACGTGGAGGTCCCGGACTCCCTGAGGGGGGAGGTCTGGGACCCCGTCCGTGTGTGCTGAGCGCCCCTCTCTGAAGGATACATGACGTCGCCGGACCCCTTCCTCAGTGGGAGGCGGGTCCGGTTGGTCGGCGTAGGCAGAATAGTAATGGGAGCAGTGCAGAGCCTGTCTTGTCTCGCGTCGCAGGTCCAACAGTGTTGCTACAGCATCCGGGATGGCGGAGCGGTGACCGGAGTCAGCGGATGGGACCCCAGTCACATCTACTGTGGGAATGGCGGCCCGACGCCGCCTGTCCTGGGTGCCGTGGTGGAGTGGCTGGCCTTTAATGCCTTCGTACGACGGGCGGGTGAGCGGCAGGGCCGTTTGTCCCTTATGCCGAGAGGTGGCCTCGAGCGAGGCGGAGATGAGTTACTCCCTCGAGGGTAGGTTTGCTACCCTCGAGCGAGGCGGAGATGTTTTGCCCGCTCGAGGGTAGGTGACCTACCTTCAAGCGGATCAGAGATGTTTTGCCAGCTCGAGGGTAGGTGACCTACCCTCGAGCGAAACGGAGATGCGGGGCGCAGTCGAGGGGTCTCGACGGGGACCCTCGAGCGAGGCGGAGATCGTCCCGTGGGTTCGAGAGGGGTGCGAATGGGCCGCACGTTGGGCTTCTTTGAGTCCTTTCCTTTCTTTCAGATTGGAAGGAGGCCGTGGGCCTTCATGGGCCCAGTTGCTTTACCATGTGTTTGCGCTTTAAGGCGATCTTAGTTCCCCGATTAGGGTGTCCCTAATCATGGTACCCGACAGTAGCCCCCGAGGCTTTGGTCGAGTCAAAGGATTCGGCCAAAGGGTGATTCGGCGATTTCCCCCTTGACGTGATCAGTCAATGCCACGCACCCACCAGACGCGCCTGAGCGCCAGCCCGGCGGATGTGACAATACGCTGGTCGGGGTAGTGCGCCTGCGGGGGGAGTACTTCGAGGCGCACGCCTTTTTGTTTGTTTGTTTCAAGGACAAGACGTGTCCGCGTGCTGAGGGGGGCCAGGGTGACGACGGCGTCCGCTGCTCGGCAGCTGGCGCTTTCGTTGTGCTGTCCCGCACTCAGGGCTTTGCCTTCCCTGGTTGCCTTGCGGTGCGCTGTTCGAGGGCGGTCGGCCTGAGCCGATGCTGTGCCGCCTAGCGTCCAGGGACTCAGCTTCGCTTTATTTTGTTCAGTTGCATCTCGGCGCGGTGACCGAGGGCATCCTTTTTTTCGTGGAAGGTCGCATCGTCACGGGCAGTCCAAGCCCTTGCCCTTTGACAGGCCTGAAGCTTGGAGCCCGATGCAGCTATAAATAGGGGTCGTGGGGTTCCCTTTCCTGTCCAACCTCCCATCCCTTTCTTCCAGCATCGCCTAAATCTTGTAATATTTTCCTTTGCCTTTCGTGACCGGCCCCCAGATGGGGTGGCCTGGCTTTTTATGTTTTGGTGCTAGGAGAATGCTTGCGAGCAGTGGGGGGAAGACCGGAGTGGGCATGCGTATCATCCCTCAGCTTAAGTGGGATCAGCAGAAGAGCATTGGGCCCGTGGGGTTCTGCTCCTGTGATGTCCCCTAGCCTGAAGGGGGATGGAGACGCCTGACCGTGGCACTGGCGCCAGGTCTAGTGGCTGTTCTTCACGTCGTCCCCCCCGGCAACAAGGTTGCTCTCGGGGAGACGGTGCGGAGGGCGCTGTCTGCCAGCTCGACCCCCCGCGTAGTCTTCGGTGGAGACACTAGAAGAAGGCTTGCGAGGAGAGCATTCTCCTGGACCCGTGCGGCCTGGGGGCTACTCCTCGCATCCCTAGCAGTATGGCCGTTGTGTCAGCCGGGGGCTCAGTGCCTTTCTTCGTCACTCGTTCCTCCCCAAGACAGGGAAAATTGCCACGTAGGTGGCAAGGTGTTTGTATTTTGCGACGGCTTCGCGCCGGTAACCCTTTGTAATCTTTATTTGCATTTGAGCAATGAAGTCCCCTTTCTCCTCTACGGGAAGGATGACCGAGGGTATAGGGGTGTATAGGGAGTTATGACCCTCGAATATGCGTGAAGTCTCCTTCGCGGGGTCATGTCAGCGCACCCGCGGGTGTAGCCCCCGAGGCCTTGGAGGAGAGTTTGTGCTCGTCCAAGGGCTATAAACGTTGTCCCACTGGGTTGCCTTACCGGGGTGGCCGTCCAGCGTCTTTTTCAGCCGGCAACGGCACTCTTTCAACCGCCCTCGGCATTCTCCATGCTGGTACAACGACCCGGCGTTCAGCTTAATCATCAGGGGAGCGTATGTTATTGGCGGGGGGTTTGGTTATACACGTGGAGCTTCATAATTGACGGTCGTCGACTTATTCGATGGTGCGGTTTGAACCGTGGTGTGCGAGGAGCCCCCGAGCCTAGGCCCGCGTGAAGGCATTCAGGGGAACCCTCGACTTTGATTACGACCCTCGTCGCCCTTCCGCAGGGAGGAGGGGTGAAGCGCACCATGCTACCCATGCCCGGGCCGCGAGCAATGTCTGCTTCGATGAGCTATTAGTGGGTAGTTCAAACGGATGTCCGTGCCCCGTTCGATAAGGGTCGGCTCGTGGTCCATAGACACGTCACATAAAGCACACGCGAAGGTTCGTTGGGCAGGGCTCGGACCCATTCGATAGGGTCCGAGGGCTCGATGCTCTCCCTCGATGGGATCCCCCTTCTAGGCACCCTCGACTAGCCTTGAACACTATGTAGGTTGTCTCGAACTCCGCGTTCGAGGGTAGCTTGTACGGCACATCCCTGCAATCCCTGACTCTGGCGATCTGGGGCGCCTGTCGAACCCCCCGAAGGGCCAGGCTTCGAACCCCTGATCAGTAAGGCCTCGGAATGCGATTCCTTCGGGGGTGAAGGGACACCCGAAGGAATATTCCGTCTTGATTCGAAAACGACACAGAGTCGCGAGTCACGCGCGCCGGTCTTCTGCTGGTGGTGGGCGACGTGGCCCGATTCGTGCGGTGCGGTGCGGGCGCGCCTTTTCAGGCGGCAGCCTCGGGCAGACGAAGCGGCGTGGGCGGCGGCTGGCGGATGGGATAGCGCAACAGTCGCGCCGCGCCTGCCGGTTACCGTGCCGTAGTTATTAGTGCGTGCGCGCGTGGGAGACTCCACGGTCGTGGGGCCCAGCCGTCAGCGATAGCGAAATCTACCACATTCAATGCGGTAGATTCGGGCTGTGGCTGCGGCTGTCATGGTGAATAAAAACGAAGAGAAAGGGGGTGTTTGGGATCACCTGGCTATTTGCCTTCGTCTCCCTTCGCCTCCTCTGCCTCCCCTGCATCCTGAGCCCGCAGCCAAGAGCGAAAGGAGGAAAAGGAAGGAGAGAGAGAGAGAGAAAGAGCGCACCTTAGCCATCCCGAATCCTTCACTCCCACCCCTCCCCTCGATTCGAAGAGATGTCTGACATCCAGGAGCCTTTGCCGTGGGGCAAGTCCTCCACCACCGTGGCGGTTCTGGAGCAGCTGGTCGCCGACCGGCTGCTGCTGCGGAACTCCGACTCGGGGGCGCCGGCGTGGATTTCCCCGCATCTGGACGAGACCGAGCCGAAGCCCCCGCAAGGCTACGTTGTGAGCTTCGTGCGCCTCCACGAGTGAGGCTTCGGCGTCCCCGTCAGCAGGTTTATGCGGGCATTGTGCGACTACTACGGAGTGGAGCTGCACAACTTCAGCCCCAACTCCATCTTGCTGGCGGCGGTCTTCGTCGCCGTCTGCGAGGGGTACCTCGGCATCGAAGCCCACTGGGACCTCTGGATCCATCTGTTCCGCGGCGAACTCTTCGTCGAGAACGCGCGGGGCCAACCGAGGCGGTTCGCGCGCGCCGGTGGCCTGACGCTCCACGTCCGCCCGACCCGGAGGAATTTTTACATCTCGAGCAAGATGACGACGAACAACGCCGGGTGGAGTCGAGGGTGGTTCTACCTTCGGAACTACAGGGGCGCGCTCCCGGCGTTCACTAACAGAGTTCTCTGGGAGCGACCGCCGAAGTGGGACTGGGGGTGTCGCCGCCAGCGCAACAAGCCAAGCTCGAGGGTCTCACCGACGCGCTGGCGCGTCTGGCGAAGAAGGGGTTGACGGTGGCGGCCGTCATCGCGAACTTCCATCGGTAGAGGGTGATTCCCCTCGTGGAAAGGGCCCTGCCAATCTTCCAGCTCACCCCCGGGAGCCAGGTTGAAGGCTCGAGGACGTCGAAAAAGCTGATTTTCCCACTCCACCGCCGCCCGGAGGGTGAAGTACGCGGTGGCGGAGTTCCCCCAAAATCCTGAGGATCTCTGGAGGATCAAGATGCGCCCCGAGCCGGGGTACATTTCTCTGGTAAGTTTTGATTTCGAATCCGCTGTGTGTTGTGTAGCCCCCTTTTCCTGACTCCATCTCCGGCGTGCTTTGCAGGGGTTGAGGTGTGGCACCTCGAAACCCCCGGTCCCGGAACAACGCCAGATCAATCGCCTCCACGTGGAGAAGATGAAAAGGCGGAAGGACGCGGCGGAGGCAAAGGTCAAGAAGAAGAGGAAGAGGAAGGCAAAGCACGACAAGGCATGCAAGCTTGCTCGCGCGGAGGGGAAGTCGCGGCCCGCCACGCCCGAGTCCTCGGAGGAGGACGAGGAGGATTCCTCGGATGCCGAGGACCACGCTCTGGGGAGTGACGGGGCTGCTGCGGGTGCGAGGCCCCCACCGTTCTTCCTGTGGGACGATGACGAGGGGGCACCCGTAGCACCAGATGAGACGAGGGCCGTGGCGGAGTCATCGGCGAATCCCTCCCTTGAGGGTGCGGAGCGGGAGTCGTCCCCGCCGGCAGCCGGTGAGGAGACGCCCGCGCCCCAGGTGCTGGTCCGTGGCGACGAGGCTGCGGTGGGCGAGGAGTCGTTCATGCTGGTAGCCTCAAGTCACCAAGCCGACATGAGGGGGGCGCCCTCGGGGCAGTCTTCGAGGGGCGGCACGGTGACTCGGGCCCGAAGAAGCGCCACAAGGAAGCGGAGCATGAGTGCTCGATCCGGGTAAGTAAACTTGGGTTTCGTTTTTGTTGCGTGTTTGGTCGATTTCTCAATCTTGTCGTCCTCAACTTGTGTTCCTCGATTTTTTAGCCCCGGGGCCTTCGCCAAGGATGTGGTGCAGCTTGCCCCGGCTAAGGCCCTCAAGACCGGGGCACGCAGCACGCCGCACAAGGCGCCGCAGCCCCTGCCTGCCGTGGACCTCGAGGCGGCGGCCGCGAAACTACGGGAGGCCATGGCTCGAGGGGCCCAGGCGGCGCAGTAAGCTCGGGCACATGAGGAAGAGGGCGACGCCGGCCAGAGCAGTGCCGAAGCAGCCGCTCAGGCTGCCGATGCCGAGGAGACCGGCCGGGGCGGCGTGGACGGCGCCGCCCTGGCCGTCACTGACCCCGCTGCTACTGCGGCAAGCGGCAAGCGCCGCCGCGCACATTGCCGAGTTCGCATCAGCCAGCGTGGGTGTGCTCGAGGCGGGGACGTCCGAGGGGCCCCATCACGGGGCGATCGTCCCGTCTGGGCCCCCCTCGGAGTTTTTCCGCAAGGAGCAAGAGGAGGAGGTGGCCTGAAACGCGCAGATGAGCGTTGGTCACGAGATCTTGCAAGCCCTTGACCGCGCCTTCCAGCTCCACCAGAATACGGATTACCAGGTCAGCCAAGTAAATATTTCCCCCGAAAATTGCTCGGATTCGGTTTAACTTTAATGTGTCTTTACCCATGTCTTTCCTCTTGCAGCGGCTGAGGGAAATCTCGCGCGAGAAGAGCGCCGAGATGACCCGGATGTACTCCCAGATGAGCCAGCTCGGCCAGCACAATGCCGAGCTGGTGCTCAAGAACATCGAGGCCAACACGAGAATGGCGATCTGAGAGCGCGTCAGCAGGCGCAGGAGGAGGATCTGGCGCGAATTGCCGGTGAGCGGGACGTCCAGAGGGCGGCAGCGGAGCAGAAGGCCCGGGAGGCCGAGGCGCAAGCTGCCGAGCTGCAACGCCTCCGGACGGCGCTCGAGGAGAAGGCTCGGGAAGCCGAGGCGCAGAGCGCCGAGCTACAACGCCTCGGGACATCACTCGAGCAGCAAAAGACCAAGCTCCTCCACAAGGAGGTGGCCATAGCTGCGCTCACCGGCACCCTCCGGGAAATGGGCGAGGCCTTCGAGGGGAAAGAGGTGGCCCTCCAGAACATGGGGGCCACTCTTAGGGAGAAAGAAGCCTCCTTGTCCTCGCTCGAAGAGGCCGCCCAGATCCAGAAGGTAGAGGCGCAGAGAAGTATCGCGGGTAATTACCTTTGAGTTTTCGTCGGTTTGTTTCTTTTCGTAGCTGACGTTGATTTCCTTTACTCAAAGCTGAGGCAGAAGGTGGCGGACGAGTCCGCGGCGAAAGAAGCAGTCCACACCGCACTCACGGTGGCGCAAATGGAGTTTGCCGAGCTGGAGCAAACCGCCGTGAGCATGTGTCAAGAGCTCGAGGGGGAGGGTGCCGTCTCGGGCAATTCGGTGATCAGCCGCCTGCGCGCGCTGGACGGTCGGATTGCCGAACACGCCAAGAGCACCTTCCGTCTCGGTGTCCTGCGGGCCCTCGCCGTGGCCTCGACACACTACCTCATGGATCTCCAGAGGGTATCGTTGGGGTACGTCGTTCCCGATGATGCTGATGCGGACGCCGCGTCGGCCATCATGGACGAAGCCGACGCAGCCACGGAGGAGTTCGCCGCGGTCCTCGCCTCGAAGCTCGAAGCAGACATCCCTCCCATCGCCGAATTCGACGCCACTGAAGACCAGCAGGGGGGGATGGTAGCCTGTAGAAAATCTGGGCCTCGAAGCCCATGTAAATAGATTAGTGAACATATCATAGTCACGCTTTTGTAATCACATCTTATGAATATATGAGAAATTCGTTAAATCGATTGTGTGGCCCGTCGAGGCCTTGTGCGTTCGAGCCTATGTTTTCTTTACTTTATTTCCGTGTTCTCGTATGCGACTTAGATAAACATCTGCGAGGAATTTCGCGTTCATAAGCAACGTAGGCGTAGGGTGGTGAGGGGGTGCCATATCCCGGAGGCGTAGGTGGCCCCACGACTCAGCCGGCTTCGTACTGAAGTTGCTTACGCCTCGCGTCCGCTTTTTCCGAGGATACGAGAAACTTAGAGGCGAGATTGAAATATTTCGAAAAAAACATTGGCGACTTTTTGGGGACGTTCGGGGGTTCCCCCCGTAGTAGCCCCCGAGGGAGGCTCGGCTTTGCCGAGGGTAAAGCCGAGCGTACCTCAGTGTTAGCGCGCATCCGAGCCTTCGAGGGTTCGGAAGGTTCCCAAAAATAAACAAGTAATGTGTACTTCTTTATTATTTCGGGAAATTGAAAATGTGAGCGCAAACAAAGTAAAAAGAGCTCAAAATTCTAAGGATAGAAGCGACGTAGCTGTTGTATGTTCCAAACGTTGGTGAGGACTTCGCCTTTGTCGTTTGCTAGCTTGTACGTGCCGGGTTTGAGCACCTAGGCAATTATGTAGGTCCTTCCCATGGAGGTGAGAGCTTGTGGCGGCCCTTGTTGTCCTGTCGAAGCCTCAGCACCAAGTCCCCTTCGTTGAGGTCTCGGCGCCGGACCCTCTGCGCTTGATACCTTCGTAAGGACTGCTGGTAGTGCGCAGAGTGGAGGAGCGCCACGTCTCGAGCCTCGTCCACTTGGTCCAGCGAGTCTTCGCTAGCTCGCAGGTTTTGTTGCTCTTGGTATGCCTTGAGCATTGGCGATCCATACTCCAAGTCAGTGGGGAGTATGGCCTCGGCGCCGTAGACGAGGAAGAACAGGGAGAAGCCCGTGGCTCTGCTTGGGGTCGTCCTCAGGCTCCAAATGACCGAGGGTAGCTCCGTGAGCCACCTCCGGCCAAATTTGTTCAGCTTGTTGAAGATTCTCGGCTTCAGTCCTTGGAGGATCATGCCATTGGTGCGCTCCACTTGCCCGTTCGTCTGTGGGTGTGCCACAGCCGACCAATCCACACGTATGTGGAAACTGTCGCAGAACGCTAAGAACTTCTTGCCTGTGAACTGGGTGCCGTTGTCGGTGATGATCGAGTTCGGGACCCCGAACCTGAAGACGATATCGTTGAAGAATAGAACTGCTTGCTCGGATTTGATCTTGCCGATGGGTCGAGCCTCGATCCACTTGGAGAATTTGTCAACTGCCACCAGCAAGTGTGTGAAGCCCACGGGCGCCTTCTGCAGCGGGCCGACGTGGTCCAGTCCCCACACAGCGAAAGGCCATGTGATGGGGATTGTCTGTATAGCATGGGCCGGGAGGTGTGTTTTTCGAGCATAGAACTGGCAACCCTCGCAGGTCCGCACAACGTCAGTGGCGTCGGCGACCACGGTGGGCCAATAGAAACCTTGCCGAAACGCGTTACCCACGAGGGTGCGCGGCGCAGCGTGATGGCCGCAGATGCCGGCGTGGATGTCGCGGATCAGCTCCTTACCCTCGGGGACGGGGATGCATCGCTGCATGACGCCCGAGGGACTTGGCCCTCCTGGCAAGGCGCCGCGCCTGACCACGGTTCGAGGGTAGGGTCCCTCGAATCATCCAGTCGAGATACTGGACATGCCAATCATGCGAAGTGGGGGCCTCGTCAACTTCCATTGCCTCGGCCTCGTCCGCGGAGGTAGTCCCGAAGTCAATGTCCATGGGCTCGACCTTGTCCGCCGGGGGGTTCCCACCGGAGGGCCCAGCGGACGAGGGGCCTGGCTCCGTCGGATCCTTGAACTCGACAGAGGGTTTGGTGATGTCACGACCGAAGATGTTCGGGGGACAGTGGTTCGCCCCGACGCGATCTTGGCTAATTCATCGGCGTCCTCGTTGTACTTGCGCGGGACATGATTGAGCTCTAGGCCGTCGAACTTGTCTTCGAGGCAGCGCACTGCATTGCAGTATGCCTCCATCTTTGGGTCGTGGCAGCTAGATTCCTTCATCACTTGGTCGACGACGAGTTGAGAGTCGCCGCGCGCGTCAAGGCGTTTGATGCCGAGCTTGATGGCGATGTGGAGGCCGCTGAGGAGGGCCTCGTACTCTGCCATGTTGTTCGAAGCAGGGAAATGCAAGCGTATCACGTACCGCATGTGTTCTCTGAGGGGTGAGATGAAGAGGAGGCCGGCACCGGTGCCGGTTTTCATCACCGACCCATCGAAGTACATAGTCCAGCATTCGCCCTGGATTTGTGGTGGGGGTAGCTGAATGTCCGTCCATTCAGCCATGAAGTCGGCCAAAATTTGGGACTTGATCGCTTTGCGGGGAGCGTAGGTAAGAGTTTCTCCCATCAGCTCTACGGACCATTTGGCAATCCTACCCTCGGCTTCCCAGTTGCGGACTATCTCTCCCAAAGGGAAAGACGAGACCACGGTGACGGGATGGGCCTTGAAGTAGTGGCGTAACTTGCGCCGAGCCAAAACCACTGCGTAGAGCAGCTTCTGAATCTGCGGATAGCGTGTCTTAGTTTTAGACAACACCTCGCTGATGTAGTACACCGGCCGTTGGACGGGCAGAGCATGGCCCTCCTCTTGTCTTTCGACCACGATCATCGCGCTGACCACTTGGGTCGTCGCAGCTATGTAAAGGTAGAGGGGCTCGCCGTCCGTGGGTGTTGTGAGAATGGGGGCGCGAGTGAGCGACGACTTCAGCCTTTCGAGGGTTTCTTGGGCTTCGGGGGTCCACGTGAAGCGTTCGGTTTTCCTCAAGAGTCGATACAGGGGTAAGCCTTTCTCGCCGAGACGCGAGATGAACCGGCTAAGGGACGCTAGGCATCCCATGACCCTATGTACCCCCTTTAGGTCTCGGATCGGTCTCATCCGAGTGATGGCCGAGACTTTCTCAGGGTTGGGCTCGATGCCCCGCTGGGAGACAATGAAACCCAAAAGCATACCTCGAGGTACCCCGAACACGCACTTCTCGGGGTTGAGTGTTACCCCCTTGGCCCGTAGGCAATCGAATACGACCCTGAGATCGGCAACCAGGTCGTCCGCCTTCCTGGTTTTTACAACGATATCGTCGACATATGCTTCTACGCTGCGCCCGAGATGGTCTCCGAAAACGTGGAGCATACACCGCTGGTATGTGGCTCCGGCGTTTCTGAGGCCAAAGGGCATCGTAACGTAGCAGTACATGCCGAAAGGTGTGATAAAAGAAGTCACGAGCTGGTCGGACTCTTTCATCTTGATTTGGTGGTAACCGGAGTAAGCATCAAGAAAGGATAGAAGTTCGCATCCCGCAGTAGAATCTACAATCTGATCAATTCGTGGCAAAGGAAAGGGAACCTTCGGACATGTCTTATTTAAACTAGTGTAATCTACACACATCCTCCAGTTTCCACTCTTTTTCTTCACTAATACTAGATTAGCTAGCCACTCGGGATGGAATACCTCCTTGATGAATCTGGCCGCCAGAAGTTTATGCAACTCCTCGCCGATCGCCCGGCGCTTGAGCTCGTCGAAGCGTCGCAGGCGCTGCTTCACCGGCTTGGAGTTGGGTCGGACATCAAGGGAGTGCTCGGCGACCTCCCTCGGTATGCCAGGCATATCCGAGGGGCTCCACGCGAAGATGTCAGCGTTGGCACGGAGAAAATCGACGAGCACCACTTCTTATTTGTCGTCGAGGGTGGCGCTGATCTGTAACGCCTTGTCGTTGAGGTGGCTCGGGTCAAGGGGCACCTTCTTGATACCCTCGGCGGGTTCGAAACTCCCGGTGTGTCGGTGCGTGGAGTCCAAGGCCTCGCTTGCCATTTTGTCGAGGGTGGCTGCGAGGGCCTCGTCCTCTGCTTGAGCCTCCGCGCGCTCAACGCACTCGACATCGCATTCGTAGGCGTGCTCGAACGAAGAGCCGATGGTGATGACGCCCTTTGGACCCGGCATCTTGAGCTTGAGGTAGGTGTAGTTGGGGACGGCCATGAACTTGGTAGCAAGGATGACCAAGGATGGCATGATAGGATCCTCGAAACCCCACCACCTCAAAAGTGAGTACCTCCTTGCGGAAGTTAGCTGCCGTACCGAAGCAGACAGGTAGATCGATCTGGCCAAGGTGTTGGACGCGTTTCCCCGGCGCAACGCCATGGAATGGTGACTTGCTGGGGCAAAGCTTGTCCAGTCCGATCCCCATGAGCTCCAAGGTGTGGGCGTACATGATGTTGAGGCTGCTGCCTCCGTCCATGAGCACCTTGGAGAAGCGGGTGTTGCCGATGATGGGATCGACAACGAGCGGATACCGTCCCGGATGCGGGATGTAGTTGGGGTGGTCCTCGCGCCAAAGGAAATGGTGTCCTTCGACCAGTCGAGGTAGGATGGCGTGGCCTTGGTGACGGAGAAAACTTCCCGGCGCTCACGCTTGTGTTGCCGATATGTCATGTTTGTCGTTGCTCCTCCAAAGATGAAGAAGGCGTTCTCCACTGGGGGGAACTCATCATCTCCACCTTTGTCGCCCGCATCGTTCTTCTTATCTTCGTCACGATGCGCGATGCGGTTGTAGTATTTCTTGAGCATCTCGCACTGCTCAAGAGTGTGGTTGACCGGGCCCTTGTGGTAAGGGCATGGCTTCTTAAGCATATCGTCGAACTGGCCACCACCGCCTCGAGGGGGGCCTCGAGGTCCTTTGCGGTCCGGGGCGGCAGCGAAGGCCTCCTCGGAGTCCTCTGCTTGCCCCGACCCGCGCTGGTTCGGTGGGACCGGCTTCTTTCCCTTCCTCCCCCGCTTCTGTTTCTTGGCGGGGGCGCTGGGTTTGACGTTGCTGCCCTCCGCGGGCGCATCGTCCTTGCGCTTGCTTGACTTGTCGTCGAAGATGGCACCAACAGCCTCCTTGCCGGCGGCGTAGTTGGTGGCAGCGTCGAACAGCTCCTTGGTGTTGGTCGGACGGCTTCTCGCGAGCTCATGCACCAGGTTCCTGCACGTCGTACCCTCGAGGAAGGCATTGATGACCTCGACGTGGGTGACGCTGGGGAGCTCGGTGCATCGCTTGGAGAAGCGCCGCACGTAGTTGCGCAGGGACTCGTTGGGCTTTTGGCGACACCCTTTGAGGTCCCAGGAGTTCCCAGGGTGCACATATGGGCCCTGGAAATTGCCCACAAAGATCTGGACCAAGTCGGCCCAGTTGTGGATCTGATCCGCAGACAGATGCTCGAGCCACGTTCGTGTGGCATCAGCAAGGTGAAGAGGAAGGTTGCGGATGATGACCGCATCCTCCGTCGCGCCGCCTAGCTGGCACGCTAGGCGGTAGTCGTTGAGCCAGACTGCAGGGTCAGTCTCGCCCGAGTACTTGACGAGGGTGTTGGGTTGTCGAAAACGCTGGGGAAAAGATGCTGTTCGGATTTCCCGGCTGAACACCCGGGTGCCCGGAGGCTCTGGTGACTCACCCCTGTCATGCTCGGGGTCGAAGCGTCCACCCCGTCGAGGGGTGTACCTCCTGCCGTCGATGATGTTGCGGGCGTCGCCGTCACCGACATGCCCGTGTGTGTCACGGATTCCTCCCTTACGGGAACTCTGCCAACGCGCTCATGCACCGAGGGTGCCTTCGCACCGGGTGCTACGGCTGCCTTGCCCTTCCCTGCTGGTGGCGTGTGCACAAAAACCTCGCGGTCCTGGTGTGCAGTCCCACCAGGCTACTCCGGGGCTTTCGAGCGCATATGAGACGCAGAACTCTCGGCCTGCTGCACGACAGCTTGCTCGATGAGCTCCTGTGCCTCGCGGCGCAGGTTGCGGCCCGAAGGCGTCGATGGCTCGGGCATAGCTTGGAGTAGATAGGCCGCAGCGACGAGTTTTTTGCCAGCCGTCTTCAATTCCGGACATTTGTCGACGTTGTCATCGGCCAGGATGCTCTCACGGGCAACACGTCCCGCCGCCTGGGCATGTGCACCACGCGCGGTACGCTGCTGCTCGAGTGCGGTGCGCAGTTCCTGGGTTTACCGACGTTGCTCGTCAAGCTTGGCTTGAAGCTCCTTGAGCTGTGCCAGTTGTGCTTGCCGCGCCACCGAGCTTGACGAAGAAGAGGGGGCTGCAGGCGGGACCGCCGGTTGGATCGCCTGCGCGTCTGCCCCGCTGTTCCCGTCATCACCCGGAGCGTTGTCGTCTTGCCCGTCTGCGAGCTGGACCATGAAGCACTCCCGGGCAGGAACGAAATCCCCCTCCCTGGAGTCTTCGGAGCAAGTGAGACAGTAAGCCGTCGCCAGCTGGAACGAGCGGAGAGCGTCGGGGTCGCAGACCAAAGAGTAGTCCTCGGCCTCCTCGGCTGTGAAGTTGTTCATGAAGAAGTTGATGTCGTCGGCGATTGAGCTCGCCGTCTCGGGGTAGGATTTGTCGGGAGACGATGCGATGAGGCTACGGATCGACAGAAGATGATGACCCGGCAGATCCTCATGCTTGGTGAAGATAGTGCTGATCGAAGAGGCGTAGGTGCGAGCGGCAGTGCTGCGCATCCCAATGGGGAAGGGCGAAGGCGAGGTCGAGCCCCCCCTGGGAGGCACTGGTGCTGCAGCAAATAACAGTGCCGGCGCAGATGACGCCGAGGCACGTGATGATAAGGCGATGGCCCCGTTGAGAGCGATGCTGGGTTGCGACATGCCAGCCTCAACCCATGTGGGGGAGCTGTGGCATGCCGCATGGCGCCGCTCCGCGCGTGCTTGTCGCGAACGGTGGCCCGAACGCCTGTTGCGTTGGGCTGGTGGTGTCGGAGTGACGATGTTGCGTCTGGGCGAGAGGAGCTGCATGAGATAACCGTTGCCGGTCGCTCTGAACTCGAGACTCCCGAACCAGATCACGAATCCCGCTGGGAGCAGATCCGAAACACCCATAGGGTATGGGTTGGATCTGCCCGCCATCCCTGGAGATCAAAATGGGAACAAGAGAGAAAAATGTCACGCAGAGCCCCTACCTAGCGCGCCAACTGTCGGTGTCCCGACTCGGGGGCCTGGATCCCAACTAGTAAATGTTGCGTGTTTTCTCGTCCCAGATGATGATACAAGAGGCAACACAGTAACGCACGGTTTATCCTGGTTCCGGCCACGGGGCCGTACGTCCAGCAAAGGGGGTGTGCGAGGGCATTGTATTATCTTGCACCCGACGTGCTTGTAGTAGGGGGTACAAGCGAAGCGAGAGAGGGAGGAAGGCTCCCAAGTCTCTGCTAGAAGAGGGGTTGAACGGGGCGTATAGGGATGCCGCAGCGTAAGTGATGATGGATCTCGTCTAGGAGCGTCTGAGCGTCTTCTGAGTGAGAGAGCGAGAGTCCGCCCGCGTAAAGGATGCCTGCCTCCTCCTTTTATAGTCACAAGGAGGGGCGGCGCACATGAGTGGGGGCGTGGAAGTCGTCGTTTTCCCCCGAATTGAGGGGTACAGTGGTCGGATACTGTAGAAAGTACACTGTAGGGCATGGCGTCAGGCGTGGCAGGGGTCCTGGGTATCGTCCTTGGTCCCGCGAAGATTGCGCCGGTCGTCCTGCCAGCCCCTGTAGGCGACGTGGTCGTCGCTAGTGTATGGTCTTCTATATACGGCACGGTGGCGTTCAGTGGGCCCTGCGGACTGGAGTCCTGCATGCACCAGCGACAGCGGGGCGCGCGACGGCCCCGGCCCTCCTGGTCGAAATGAGGGCGTGCACTCTAGGAGGTCCGGGGGACACGTGGAGGTCCCGGACTCCTTGAGGGGGGAGGTCTAGGACCCCATCCGTGTGTGCTGAGCGCCCCTCTCTGAAGGATACGTGACGTCGCCGGACCCCTTCCTCAGTGGGAGGCGGGTCCGGTTGGTCGGCGTAGGCAAAATAGTAACGGGAGCAGTGCAGAGCCTGTCTTGTCTCGCGTCGCAGGTCCAACAGTGCTGCTATAGCATCCGGGATGGCGGAGCGGTGACCGGAGTCAGTGGATGGGACCCCGGTCACATCTACTGTGGGAATGGCGGCCTGACGCCGCCTATCCTGGGTGCCGTGGTGGAGTGGCTGGCCTTTAATGCCTTCGTACGATGGGCGGGTGAGCGGCGGGGCCGTTTGTCCCTTATGCCGAGAGGTGGCCTCGAGCGAGGCGGAGATGAGTTACTCCCTCGAGGGTAGGTTTGCTACCCTCGAGCGAGGCGGAAATGTTTTGCCCGCTCGAGGGTAGGTGACCTACCTTCGAGCGGATCGGAGATGTTTTGCCCGCTCGAGGGTAGGTGACCTACCCTCGAGCGAAACGGAGATGCGGGGCGCAGTCGAGGGGTCTCGACGGGGACCCTCGAGCGAGGGGGAGATCGTCCCGTGGGTTCGAGAGGGGTACGAATGGGCCGCACGCTGGGCTTCTTTGAGTCCTTTCCTTTCTTTCAGATTGGAAGGAGGCCGTGGGCCTTCGTGGGCCCAGTTGCTTTAACATGTGTTTGTGTTTTAAGGCGATCTTAGTACCCAGATTAGGGTGTCCCTAATCGTGGTACCCGACAATATGCGGAGTGGATCTCTAATATTGTGCCCGTTGAGAAGAAAGATTCGGGCAAGATTAGAGTGTGCATTGATTTCAGAAATCTTAATAAAGCTACTCTTAAAGATGAATATCCTATGTCTATTGCCGATATATTGATTAATGAAGCTTCTGGACATCGTGTTATTAGTTTTCTTGATGGTAATGCTGGTTACAATCAAATATTTATGGCCGAGGAAGATATGTCTAAAACGGCCTTTAGATGTCCAGGATTAATCGGTTTGTTTGAGTGGGTTGTCATGACTTTTGGTTTGAAGAATGCCGGTGCTACTTATCAAAGGGCGATGAATTTGACCTTCCATGATTTACTTGGTGTTATATTGGAAGTCTATATTGATGATATTGTAATTAAATCAGCCGGTTTGGGTAATCATTTGGTTGATTTAAGATTGGCTCTTGAGAGGATGCGTCGGTATGGCTTGAAGATGAATCCACTTAAATATGCTTTTGGAGTATCGGCTGAGAAGTTCTTGGGCTTTATTATTCATGAGAAAGGCATAGAGATTGATCCAAAGCAAGTTAAAGCCATGAAGCGTGTTGAGGCTCCGACTTATAAGAAAGATTTGCAGAAATTCTTGGGCAAGGTGAATTACTTGAGGAGATTTATATTTAACTTGTCCGGGAAGATTGATTCTTTTACTCCTATTCTTCGATTAAAAGATAGAGTCAAATTTACTTGGGGGGCAGAACAGCAAGAGTCATTTGAGAAAATTAAGAATTATTTGTCTTCGCCGCAGGTGCTTAAGGCGCCTAGGAGAGGGGTTCCTTTTAGGCTTTATGTGGCTGCAGAAGATAAAATTATTGGTGCTATTTTAACTCAAGAGACCGAAGGGAAGGAGTACATTATTACTTATTTGAGCCGACGACTTATTGATGCGGAAACAAGGTGTACATTTATTGAAAAGTTGTGCTTATTCTTATACTATGATTGTACCAAGTTGAGACATTATTTGTTATCTAGTATGTGCATAGTAACTTGTCAAGCCGATGTTATCAAGCATATGTTACAAAAGCCGATTTTGAGTGGGAGAATCGGCAAATGGGCTTATGCGCTTGTAGAGTATGATTTGGCCTATGAGTCTTTGAAATCCGTAAAGGGTCAAATTGTAGCGGATTTTATTGTTGAACATCGGATTAATGACGAGCATGATTTGGAAGTCGGCGATATTACTTGTGTACCATGGAAATTATACTTTGATGGATCGGTTTGTGATGATGGGAGAGGAGTTGACATTGGTAATGTTTTCATCTCTTCAAGTGGTGCTGTTTTTGAATTATCAAACTGATTGGAAGAATTTTGCACAAACAATCATGTTGAATATGAAGCATTTCTATTTGGCTTGGAGTTTTTGCAATCCATGGGCGTGAAGCATGTTGAAGTCTTTGGTGATTCACTTCTGATGGTGCAGCAAGTATCCAGGATATGCCAATGTTACAATGGAGCTTTAAATGCATATCTTGATAAATTTCTTGATATTATCTCTTACATATTTCAAGAGAAGATAATGAAAATGATAATGCTCTGGCTCAACAAACATCAGGCTATAATGTGACGAAGAAATATTTCAATATTAGAAAGCCGATGCGAATTAGAGCCGAGTCACCGGTTCTGGACGAAACAGTCTGACCGGTCGTTGAGACCGGTCTGACCGCTCCGACCGGTCTAACCGCTGAGGGCGGCATGAACAGCAATTCGGCCGAAAATTCTACTCAAAAGGTTGAGGCCGAAGTGCAAGATTGGAGGGTGCATATCATATCATATTTAAAGGACCCTGGTCGTGGTGCAGAGAGAAATATTCGGTGTTTGACATTTAAATATATTTTGGTTGACGATGAGTGACGATGAGCTTTATCGTCGAACCGCCGATGATGTTCTCCTCAAGTATTTGGGTACCGATCAGGCCCGTGTTGCTATGGGAGAAGTGCATGAAGGCATCTGTGGTACACATCAATCGGCTCCTAAAATGAAGTAATTGCTTAGGAGAGCCGGTTTTTATTGGCCAAGTATGATTTCGGATTGCTTTATATATTATAAAGGATGTGAAGAATGTCAGCGGTTTGGTGATATTCAGTTAGTGCCCACTGTGTTGTTGCATCCTATTATTAAACATTGGCCGTTCAGAGGATGGGGTTTGGATTTCATTGGTCAAATTAACCCTCCTTCTTCAAAGGGGCATCGCTTCGTGTTGGTAGCGATAGATTATTTTACTAAGTGGACCGAAGCGGTACCTTTGAAGAATATGACGCATAGAGAGGTAATTGAGTTCATTACGCAGCATATTATTCATAGATTCGGCATCCCTCAAACTTTGACCACGGATAAAGGTTCGTCATTTATTTCAAAGGAGGTACGAGAATTTATTGAATCATACAAAATTAAGATTCTCAATTCTCCATATTATGCTCTGGCCAATGGACAGGCCGAGTCTAGTAACAAGATTTTGATAAGGCTCATCAAGAAAAAGATAGAAGAAAATTCTAGGAGGTGGCATGAGGTTTTATCCGAGGCATTATGGGCTCATCGCATATCTAAGTATGGTGCTACCAAAGTTTCTCCTTTTGAACTTGTTTATGGTCAAGAGGCCGTTTTACCCGTTGAGGTAAATCTGGACGCTTATAGATTGGCTAAACAAAATGACCTTTCCGTTGTTGATTATCATGACTTGATGATGGATAATATTGATGAAGTAAGTGACAAGCGGTTGCAAGCTTTGAAGGAAATTGCGAAGGACAAGCTTCGGATGGCTAGAGCTTACAACAAGAAGGTAAGGGCTAAATCTTTTCAAGTTGGTGAGCTGGTTTGAAAGACAATTCTGCCTCTTGGGACAAAGCAATAAGTTTGGCAAGTGGTCGCCATGTTGGGAAGGTCCATACAAAATTGTCAAGGTTATCTTCGGAAATTCTTATATGGTGGAGACGCTGCAAGGAGAACGTCTACCCAGGGCGCTGAATGGAAGATACTTGAAGAAATACTACCCAAGTGTTTGGCAAGACGCTTGAAGATGAAAATGGCCGGTATTTGGGTATCGCCCTTAGCATTATTTTTAGGCCAGTGCAGGATTTGTAATTCTGTATTCTTAGAGCATGTTTAGGTACTTGCTTTTTGGCTTGCATAGCTCACCAAAAAAGCAGGGGGGCATATGTTGGAGGCCAAAATTGGCAATAACCGAGGCCGACCGGTCTGACCAGTTGGGTCGACCGGTCTGGGTCTGTAATCCGAGTAGGGTTAGGATGTTGTGTTAAGAGTTCTATTGTAACCCGATTTGGAAGGGGTACGTCGTCCCCGACCTATAAATATAAAGACTGCGGCCGATTGAGGGTTTTCTAACCACAATTGAATCAATACAATCTCTTTTATCCTTTTTCTCAAACCCTAATATTTTCCAACCCCTTTGCTGTTCTTTACTCGTCTCTACGGCGTTCAAGGACGTCTTGAGTGGCCTGCCGACCTCAAGTCAACCCTAGTTCTTCAAGCTCTGACGGGATCCCTCCCGAGCTTGAGGTTCTAGGTTTTCGCCTGTTTCTGCCTTCAACCGGTCTGACCGGTTGGAGCGGCCGGTCTGACCGGTCGCTGTCTGAAGCCCGCTAGTGATTGATCGTTGCGATCCGCGCGTCCTAGCGCACCGATGTGTTGACCAGATTAGCGTCAACAGAATGCCGGGAAAATTTTAAACTTATAGACTTATCTGCCCCTAAAAACCAGCTGTCCACTTTTGGAGATCGTTTCGATTGTCTCTATCTAGCCATCAAAAAGAAGTACAACGTACAGAATCTCAAATGTACTGTTGTAGCAACTCAAATGCTTTAGTTCAACAGAATGCATGTCAACTATATTGAGCATGCATGCTATCGAAAATGTTATAAACATGTTCAGTAAATTGCTGAACTATATATTTTTTGATAAGTTGAACTAGATCTTCAGCGTTGTACAACCTCTATATACAAATTGTTGATGATCAACTCTTTTGACCTTTATTAGCACACAAAATCTGGGGCGGAGAGCACGGGCCCAGCTCAGTCCATGCCGTACAATCTCTATAGGAATTAAGCCTAAAGTAGTAGTATTTAGTATAATTTTAATTAACTTAGTACTTGTTCATTGGTTTATTAGCCCGAGTTAGAGCGCATTTCTAGCTCCGCCCCCGCACAAAATTATAAAAAAGGAAATAAAACCTTAAGTTAAAACCATGTGGAGAAGTGGACCGTATTATAAGTCAACCTGATAATGGTTCGGTGGCAAACTGATATTTTTGCATAGTTAGCTTCGGTTCAGTGGAAACGGGCTGACATTAGGAAATAGTTTGGATTAGTTTGGTTCCATGCGAGAAACAGTCCAGGTCAGTTTGGATTGGGCCTCAGCGGTTGTCGTCGAGCCAATAGAGTAGAAATCATATACTCCCTCCTTCCCCGTTTATAAGGCATACACGTATATCAAGATTCAAACCTTCTCATCTTTGACCAATAATTTGACTATTAAATTTTTATTTTTATAATGCAAATTTCATATGATTGGATTCATAATCAAATATAGTTTACAATAATTATAAGTTTATAATCAAAAGTGATATAAGTATATACTAAGAAATAGAGGTTTAGAACTAGTTTGAGCGGTGTGGTGTGGTTTGTTTTGGTTTATCCCGCTGCTGGGCTAATCTGGTTTGGAGTTAGAAAATCTGTGGGGTGGAGTGGGGTGGTCTGAGGCATACGTGATTTTGCAAAAAGTTTGGCGTGGTTTCGAAACCATTAGCAGCTTGAATTGTAAGTAGACAAAATAAAAATGTGCTTGGGCCGCACAGCTTGTGCCTGACCCTTCTTGCATTAATGCATATATACGGGTACCTCGTTGCAACAGAGACAGATAAAAATATACATTTCCAAATATAATCACATCAACCTCACACTCGCCCAGAATAATAAAATGCTCCACGATTCAGATGGTACCAACACACGAAGTCAAATTTGGCACCTTGCTAAGTGATTAGGCTGTGTTTAGATCCGCGAAAATCTGGTAAAAAAGGTCGCATCGAATATTGTAGCACACTGTAGCACTTTTCGTTTGTTTGTGTTAAATATTGTCCTATTATAGACTAACTAGACTAACACGGGCCAAATCCAGCTTGCGAGATCTAGTGCCACTGCAGCCCTTGCAAGTGGCGCTAACAAATGATACATCACAAAAGTAAACAAGACGAACAGCTCGAGATAGTGACGCGTTCGTTTGGTACTCCATGTGAGATCCTTTTCTTCACGTCGCCCTCTTGAAGCAACCACCTGTTCCCAGCATCATCCTCATCCTCCGGGTGGTGACGAGTCATGGCACATACCACTAGCATGGGGGTACCGCACGGGGGCAGTGTTGTGCAAGCACAAGCTTTGCGGAAGTTTATCCGGAGAGGCCCATCACAAATTCCTGACTTTATTGGAAATTCCTTTTCCTTTTTGCTGCTAGCTCCTTTGAGATTTTTCTATTTGCAAATAGCCACGGTCTGGTCTTACTAATTTTTCTCGTGGAGGAAAGAAGGGTGCTGGAAAGACCCTGAAAGGTACTCCCTCCATTCCAAATTATAAGACATCCCAAGAATCTTGAAGAGTCAAAGCAATCTTAAATTTGACCAAGATTATAGAGAGAAATATAAAGATTTATAATATCAAATTGATATACTATAAAAATATAACTAATAAAGAATCTAATAGTACTTAGTTTATATAATAAATGTCATTATTCTATTATATAAATTTGGTCAAATATAAAAAACTTTGACTCTCTAAAATTGTTGGAATGTCTTATAATTTAGAACAGAGAGAGTACTGTACTTTCTGTAGTTGGAATTCAATTTGAAAGGACAATTTGACGACATGCATGAGAAAGGGAGGCTGCCTTCATTTGACCGTGACTGTGTTGATGGTGCATTAGTCTATACGGATAAATACGTGATGGAGACGTCCATTGAAATGTGAAAATAGCATTTGAATCAATGCTGAGATTTGGGTTGGTCATATTTTTCATTACATTTTACATGGCTGCTAGCTCCTTTTATTAATTTTTATTGTTGATCCATAATTTTCATGTAAATTAGTATGGCCTCACTCACTTTCTTATGCTTGGATGTTTTTAATCATATCATCTACAACTCACGCAAAAATTTTGTGCTCCAATAAGATTTTTATTCAATATGACTAGTGAAAGAAACCTTGATACTTCGGGTCAATTTTTTTTTGATATCTTGGACTAAACATGTGCCTTTTTAGATGAAGGAATAATAATTTGGCATATGTATGAGTTTTGCACCTAACCATCCGTAATTACAAGTTTCAACCAATAGCTATAAAATAAAATGCAAACACATAGCATACAGTACATAAAAAAAGAGAGAAGCCATGCTAAGGACAAAGCCTTCTAGTAGGCAGGCATACATGCATAACATGATCTTCATGGTCGCCATTTTCAGTGTACGTCCGGACATCCCTGATATGTGGCTTTGACCACTCATTTTCTATTATAATATGTTTATAATAAATTAGCAAACTCATGAGATTATGGAAGAGTTTTTCAAGAAAAGAATCTACAGACAAGTAACTTCAAATGTTCCCTAATTTACATTGGCGGACCTAGGAGTCTTTAGGAGCCAGGCAACACAATGGATTAGATCTTGCATCGTCTTTATGTAGACTAGCTAGTGACTAGGCCTAATGGAGATTTGAGCTTCAAGGAGCCCGAGCGGGGCCAAGGTTACCGAGCTCTAGGTCCGCCATTGCTAATATATATTTTAAAATTACTAATGGTCAAGATTTCAAAGTTTAACTAGTCCTGAGCCCAAATGTATTTGTGGCTACATTGAACTGTATTTCAACGGAAACAAATAAACTAATCTTTTTTATGTGGGTCATATTAGGATTTGAAAAGAACTATGAGACTATGAAAGCCTATTTCAATGGAAAAAATCTGCACACTTGACTTTGAATGTTTCCTGATATATATTTTAAAATTATTAATGGTCAACATTTCAAAAGTTTAACTGGTCATGTCCAAAATTATTTGTGACTGCATGAAGTTGTAGGGCATATTAGGATCTAAAAACAAAAACTTCAAACATAAATTTTGACCATTGTTTCTCTTAGAGTATATTACTCCCTTTAGTCATAAATAAGTGACATTTTAAGGTTTTCTTAAGTCAGCAATCCCATATTTTGTTGCATATTACTTTTGATGTGTTTAATTGGATATTTGAAAATGATTTGAGTATATTTGTCTAGTTTCACAAAAGTATACTTTTTCTATGTTTTATAATTAGTTTGTGACGAAAGATGTAAGTCAAAATTATGTTATGGAAACTGTATCGCTATCCCAAGGGTCACTTATTTGTATCTAGAGGGAGGAACAATTATTACAATATTGTAAGTTTGTAACATAACATATTAAAAGACATGCAAAATCAAGCCTCTTATACAACTCCCATACACTAGCAAGTAAACATGTACTATATAATTTGACTAATTGCTATAAAACTTATGAACAGTGAACTTTTAAAAATCTTGATACGTCTAAAAGAAGTAGTGAGTCCAACGTAGAATGGACATATTACTCAACACTTATTGCAAGCATTGTTAAAAAAATGTCATTATAAAATGGCATGTAGGCTAGTGGTTATAAGAGCTTCGGTAGCACCTCGGATCCTGGGTTCGACTCTCTATGAGAGCGAATATTTTAGATTTTAATGGTGTTGTGCTTTCAGTGGCGTCTGTGGTAATTTTATTAATCTTGAGGATTTGCCAGTTCAATCTTCGAAGATGCTCATAGGAGTAGGATTTGCGCTCTTGCGTTGAGTGCGCGTGCGCTGTGACTGTCTGAGTTATACTGTGTAATTAAAAAAGACATGGCATTTATGTTTTTATGCTCCGCCCTTTGTTTAGGACTCTTTGGATATAAACCAATCCCCTCCAAGCCATACATACTGGAATGGACCGAAGTGGAAATTTTGTTCAAGTTTCACCTCAATCCGTATGCATCGGAAGAAAAATAAGTTATCCAAACAACGTCTGAACAATTTAAATCCCGTTCTTTGGCTACCAGGGGGCTACATTGTTGGTACCAGCTGGGGGCGTTCCGGTAGACTGCCCCATCCGGGAAGAGTTGCGTTCTCCACACTCACGGGAACAGTTGTCCTCGTGCTCGTGCACCCTGATGACTCGGTGGAAAATTCAAAATTCCCAGGCACAGGTCAGCCGGGGGGGGGTCCGGGCGGCGGCGGCGGCCGCAGGAGATCCCAGCAACACGGCGGCGAGATCCACGAAGATTCCTGGCGGCCACGGGCACCACACCAGAAGGGAAAAGAAATGAGCGTGCATTTCCACGGACCCAAAAAGAACTGGAGAAAGCCGGCCTGGCGGCCTCCCACCAACCGCCACCTGGCATCTCTCTCGTGGACTCGTGTGCTGGCACATACGCTCGCTGACGGTGGGACCCAACTGTCATGGGAAGGAGCGAGTTAGGGGTTGTTTGGTTCCAGAGATTTTTTTAGTCCTCGAAACTTTTTAGTATTTAGAAATATTAAATAAATATTAATTATAAAACTAACTGCAGAACCCTGGGGCTAAACTGCGAGATGAATCTAATAAGGTATATTAATTTACGATTAACGGATGGTTACTGTAGCATCACTGTAGCAAATTATGAATTAATTAGGCTCATTAGATTCGTCCCGCGAAAAAGCACTCGACTGTCAAAAAAGATTTATAAACAGATTTTATTTAATACTATAAAATAGTAAGATTTCTTTTGATGTGATAGGGACTTCTGAAAAAAAAGTTTAGTTCCGAACAGGGCCTTGGCATCTGTATATTCGTTCCAAAGAGCTACGGTAGTAAAATGGGGCCGAGAAGTGGCCGTAGACAGCGGCCTTGTTTGGCGCTATGAATAGTAATATTTGACTATTAATTACAGTGTCAAACAAAATCAGTTTATAAAACCAACTTCAGAACCCCTGCGCTAGTGACCATAAAGAATCTAACGAGGTCTTTGACCGTGTGATTAGAGGATGGTACTGTAGCATAACTGTAGTAAATCATCGATTAATTACCGTCATTAGATTCGTCGCGAAAAGTTACACTCATCCCTAAAAAATTTTTGCAAATAGATTTCATTTATTGATTCATGCATGCGAGATTCTTTTTCCGGGAAGCTGCACGTTAGGAATCTTGCGGAACCAAACAATCCCAGCGTACAAAAAGGTCAGCAGTGGGCTGGACCGAAACGGAAACGAGCAGAGGGTGGAATTCTGATTTGGTCCTCGACGTTTGCTTGAAATACACTTCAATCAAGCGATTTGGTTAAAAGTCGCCGTGTTTATTTTCTCCTCAATTCGCTCGCTCTCTTTTGACGAACGAGTGAATTTGCAGATCATAGATAGAGACTGGTGATAGAATCCGGAATGGAAATGCCAAAGGATGTCGGGCCAATTGGTTCCGGCAGTCCGGCGGCACTCCGGAGGTTGTGGGTTCGATCCCCGGAAGGAGCGAATTTCCGCCACCGGTTAAAAAACCCCCTCGCCTGCCTCATGTCCAAAGCACTGTGGAGCCCGGTCTAACTCACAAGGCGACGGGCCCCCGTGTACGGGTGGGGCAGGGGTTCGGGGGTTTTCTTGGTCTACTGTGAGAAGGTCATTCTACCTCTCAAAACAATGTTGTGGGGTGGGGGCGGTCTTACCCCGCAGGTCAAGTTTTTTTTGAATCCGGAATGGAAACAATAAATCCGGAAAGAATAAGTCGTGGAACCTATGTGATGATTGTGACAATAATATCCGTCAGCCATTTAATAATGTAATAGAGAATAGCAACTGAAGTGAAATATCTGCTGCGATCACGGCGCTTTATTTTTAAATCATGGCAAGATATTAGAGAAAGTCCAAAAATAGATACACGTGTTACGTGTATGTGTATGCTCCCGACTTTTGGTTACAAGTTACTATACATTGGTGACAAAAATTGATGTCACCCTTCCACTTGTGATGGATTTATCTAAAAGAAAGGGTGTTATGTGTGGCTTGTCACGAATCAACATTTTCTACCTGCTAATTGGCTAGCATGTATTGTAGCAAGGAAATGAAAATATGCACCCAACCACACTAATCTCTATTAGACATTCATTTCTTCTTTATGCTACTATTTTTGCTACAAACACCGCTAGGCCCACATGGAACCGTGCAACAAATTTATTGTTAATCGCAATAAAGGTTCTGTTTGGCACCAAATGAAATGTTATCTGTTAATCTATAAATATGAGAAAATATGTGCAGAGGAGAAGGGCAGAACCATAATTTTGACAAAAATTCAGAGTACTTATGGAAGACCATATGCCAAATCAATGTCAAGGGATCAAACATCATGATGTAACACTGTAACTTCCTTGCAAGTTACTACATTAAATACTACATCCAACACTGTTAGCAGACGCTGGTTCAAACCTGACGACCAGCAGGGGTGCCGGTGTCATTTGCCTCTTTCCTCCGGGCCCGCCTGCAACTCCTCCAACGGTATAAATACCGTTCGGCTCCCGGCCGAACTCCCAAATTCCCATCAGGCCCCTGCCTCCTCCGCCTCCGCCTCCGCCTCCTTCCGGTCTCCTCCAGTTGTCGCCTCCCGCCTCCCCTCCCGGCGCGGAAGCCTCTCCCGCCCCCTCAGCCAAGCCAACCCTAGCGCGGAGCCGCCTCCCAGGAGCTCTTCCGGGAGGCCAGGATGGCGGAGACGTCGGCGCCGCACGCGAGCGCCGACGCCAACGGCAACGGCACCCATGCGGGGATGGCAGCGCAGGTGGGGGCGCCCACCAACCCCATGGCGACGGCGCTGCTCACTGATCAGTACCAGTTCTCCATGGCGTACGCGTACTGGAAGGCCGGGAAGCACGCCGACCGAGCCGTGTGAGTGCCCTCTTCCCCCTTGCCCCGCTAAGTTCGTCGCGCCCGTGCGGGTGTGCGCTGTTTAGCCGTGTGCGCCGATTGGATTGGATCGGGGGGCGGTGATCTGGAGCGAGGGTGGTGAGCGTGGCTTGTCTGTGCCGGGTTAGGTTTTGAGGGATGGGGCTTTTGGGGGGATGTTATTGGCCGTCGCTCATGCAACTCTCCTCTGTTGCTGAGATACTCTCGTTTTAGGTTCTGATCAATGTGCCAGTATATATGCTCGTAGAATCGGTTATTTGGTATTACAATTTTTTCTCACTTTATCTCCGTCGTGGTTTAACTCGGCGTGGTCTTTTCTGCTGCTAGTTGGTTGATTGTTAGAGTGTTTCCTTTTTCAATTTTGTTTTTCTAGTTGGTGCTCTGTTTTTGCTTTGGGAAGCTGTGGTATTAGTAGAGTCATTTCGACCATTTCCGCAGCTCCAAATCTCTTGTTCGTTTTTATGCTACTACGTTAGTACATTTTCTATGTCAATAGGTATTACCATTTGCCAATACGATGTTGCTTATTAAAAATATGAGCAATGCTCTGTCTTCCAATGGGGCTTTCATTTTCATAGCTCAACTTTGTATTTCTTTAGGAAGCTCTTTTCAGTGTGCAATTTTAATCAATCCTTGTCGAGGTTAGTATTTTAGCTGTGTTGTAGTGGCTTGGAGTTGACGAGGATCATTAGTGCTCTGTTGTCAAAGGTATATTCCGGATTTTGTGTTAGTTTAACATATATGATATATCGGGTTCTGGAGCCAAAGCTTTTACGACCTTGCCCTTCTTGTGATAGATTTTACCAAATAAGTGTACCTAGTCTTGGATAATTTTCAGTCTGCACATAGAGTTTTTGTCCCCCTAAATCATGATGTAATTCATCGGAGACAAATGGATGGGGACACCTAAGTTAAGACAAACAGATGTGCAAGCTTTACTACTTGAGTAAACAAATGAGACAATCATTTCATCTTTGGATTTCATATTTAATTGCTTTGGCCATCCAATGTTTGAAATGTGTACAGTCACAAACGTATGCAAGAAAGCAACGTTTACTTAAAAATAAGTTGCATGTTTCCATAGTGGACGTCCCCTTTTTCTAAGGTGAGAAAAAGCAAGATGATGTCGTCATATGTTATCTAGTTCAGGAACAATTGAATTTCAAGAGGAAAAAACATTGTAATTTGTGATTCGAGGAATAATCTGTGATGTACTTCCAGATTACACTAGGAAGTTTTGTATATTGTTATTACCTATGTACAACATGACAATGCAATACTATGGACCTACAGAAACTTATTTATGCATATTGTGCTAAACAAGGATCTTTGGGTGAAGCGATTTTCTCTATGTCTGTATGGAATATAATCATGGTTCTTGACAAGGGTGTTTGGAACCTACTGCTTTTTTTCCTTTATTAATCATATGTGCCTCTGTACCTTAAGATTTTATCTGAATAAGGTAATAGGACTTACTTTTGCATGTATCGCATTAATACGTTATTGCCTACAGTATAAGATATTTGTCGGCTTCTGAAAATACAATGTGTTTTTTTCCTTTTTTTTTCAACAGCTCCCTAAATCATTAGCAATGTTCTTCCACATTCGTCCAAACAAAGCAACACCAATCTCGCATAGATTTTTTTTCTTATCACAAATTAGGCGAATTTAAACATGCAAATGGTATGTTATTGCTAGGCCACGGCATAATTCAACTAGGCTGAGGTGGGAAAGTATTTTCTCCATGTTTATCTTGTTTTTAACAATTCGTCCACATTTGTCTTAAGATAAGGTAATGTATGCATTTGTTTACAGGAGATTATTTCTGGCATGTCTTTGTTCTGTATTTATTCTTCATTCAAGTGTGAACAGAAAAACCTTCTTACCAGAATAACTATAAGCACTTAGATTTATGGAGATGAAACAATAAATGCTGAAAAGTTTATCACTGCACTGGCCAGGCTCAGGGTGCACAGCCAAAACTGAGAGGATAGTAGCAAAAGGATCTCACTGGATTTGAGATTTTTCTGGCTTGTTCCTTTGGGGATTAATATATCTTGTCTCGCGATTAACATGCTGGGGTACACAGGCTTTGATTTGAAGCTTATGGTCATTGAATTTTAATCTGACAGCAATTTTTCAAAATTATCCACCTATAACGGACTCATACAATTGGAAAAATCATAACCTGAATCTTAGGAATTCGGAAAGTATTAGCATGAGAAAGTGATCCCCAACTTGAATGTCCATCCAAGTGCTATTCTTCCATGAAGCTTTCAGTGAATCTAGTTTCTAATGCCTTTTTATTTGATTTCAACAAATGCAAGTCTATGAATGGAAAGAATGTATTACAGCTAGCAGCTTTGTCAACCTCATCCTGATTGGTTCCTTTTCATTTCACAGCTTTGACTTGTACTTTAGGAAAAATCCATTTGGTGGGGAGTTCACTGTTTTTGCTGGCCTCGAGGAGTGCATTAAGTTTATTGCAAATTTTAAGTTCACGGAACATGACATTTCTTTCCTCCAATCTGTCATGCCAATGTGTGAGGTATCATCTCATCCGTACATGAGTAATCTCTCTTTGTTCCCATGATTTTGGTGAATGGTTCCTAGATAGGCTGCTGGTTTTGCTGTAAATCAACCTTTTAGTTACCTGTATGTATAGAGAGGTTGATTAGCATGAAGTGGAAAAAATACTACTTTGAATGGAGGAAGCAGGAGTAACTTTAAAATGCACGTGCATAGGATATTTTCTTTTTTCATTCAACTTTTAATAGAATTCTTTATGGTTATTTTCCTGCTAAATGCTCATTTTCTGATGTATTATACAATTCCTAGGGTGAATTCTTCAATTATCTTAGGGAAATTGACTGCTCTGATGTTGAGGTGTACTCCATTCCTGAGGGCTCGGTAGTTTTTCCAAAAGTGCCCTTGATGAGAGTTGAGGGCCCAGTTGCAGTAAGTTCAAAGCCCTCACCAGTTGTTCGACTAGTATATGTTTGCCATACATTGTTTTGAGCATTGACCGAAATCTGGAAATGCCTCTATGGTAACTTACACTTGTTATGACATCATCAGGTGGTTCAACTTCTTGAAACTCCATTCGTAAATCTTATAAATTATGCCTCTTTGGTAACTACTAATGCTGCACGGCATCGCCATGTTGCTGGCAAATCAAAGGTTCTATTGGAATTCGGTTTAAGACGAGCACAGGTGTGATATTATTATCCGCCCCTTTTCAACTGTCATTGTAACACTTTTTTGTACAGATTAATATTTTCGTGCGCATATATCACTGCAACTTTTATTACTGCAGGGACCCGATGGTGCAATAAGTGCCTCAAAATATTGTTTTATGGGAGGTTTTGATGCCACCAGGTGGGTTCTTTTCACTTCTAAAATCTATAAGTAGAAAAATCCAGCATATTTATGGCCCTTGCTCTTTATAATGATGCTTGACGAAGAAGTGTATTTTCAGTTATCACTGCATTGCATAGCCTTTTTCCCCCCTTACCAAATGTTTATTTTCTCCCCAAAAATATCAAAATGTGTTCGTCATGTGCTTAATTTTTTTCTTGTTTTTGCAGTAATGTGTTGGCTGGAAATTTGTTTGGCATACCACTTCGTGGAACACATTCTCATGCTTTTGTTAGTTCATATATGGTCAGTAAAATATCCTTCCTGTTATGAATGAATGAAAGCTTTCACAAATACAATAATTTTCTTCACTGGAGAACATTATTTCTGTGCATACTGTAGTTGCATTAGTCAAACAAAGTCTTTGTTCTTCACTACATTGGCTGCTAGCCCCATTTTTAGGATTCAGGGTATTGTGTTCCATTCCTCCTCTTTTTAGCCAGATTTCCTTTTTTTTTTAGTCTGATGTGAAACCTATGGATTGGGGTTCTTGAGCGGGTCGATAATGTAAAGAGGGGTAGAGGTAGACCTAAACTGACGTGGGATGAGTTGGTTAAGAGAGACCTTAAGGATTGGAATATCTCTAAAGAGATAGCTTTGGATAGGAGCGCTTGGAGACTAGCTATCAATGTGCCTGAACCTTGAACTTATTTCTTTCGGGTTTCATCTCTAGCCTACCCCAACTTGCTTGGGAAAAAAGGCTATGTTGTTGTTGTTGTTGTTGTTGTTGTATGTGAAACCTATGGATTATCATATGAGCATAATGACTCCTTTTCATGTCATTTCTGTACAATGTGCACAACAGTTGGTACTGTCTTCTGCATTTGCATCTACAGAAGTTCATGCTTAGATGTACATGTTTTTTTTGGGGAGGGGGTACTGTTTCTTTTTTTTGTACCATTTATTGGTAGTTGGTTCTTTCCTGATTAGTCATACTTTCAAACCTTTCAGAGCCTTGATGAGATCCCAGACAAGACTCTCAGGAGCAAAGATGGTTCAAGAGTCTGCCAGGATTTTGTTAGTTTAGTGCAAGAGTGGCTTCAAAAGATACAGGTGTGGTTGCAGAACCTTGTTGCATTGGTTTTAGTTATCGCAGTATTCTTATCTTACTTTTTTCTCTTGATTTCAGGTAGCAGATTCATTAGGCGGTGTATTTGGTGATACAAATCAAAGTGAGCTGGCGGCATTTGTATCCTATGCGCTGGCTTTTCCGAGCAACTTCCTAGCTCTTGTGGACACATATGACGTGAGTTGGTAGTTTGTTTGAGCTTCAAGCTTTTCTTTTGTTGTTTGTACTTCTATTCATGTCTGGATGACTAGGGCCAGCACTATTTTTCTCGAGGTGGTGAGTAGGTCTGAAACCTCACAGGCTCCCACTTACATACCTCCTTTTCATTCTGATGTTACAACTGATCCTCATCTTCAATGGTGGTATTAAGAAATTGTGATCTTTTGTTTACGTCGTGCTGGTTGTTACTTTAGGCATAGACATGTATGTACTTATTTTTGCCTAAGAGTATAGTGCCTGAACAAATATGGTTTCACTATTATTGCTGACTTGGTATCTATTCGGAATGCATAATCAAAATCAATTGCTAAAAGATTCATGTGTATCTTTAACCTATGTTTTGTGCATTTTAACAATTACCGTCAGCCATACTCACCATCTCTTCTATCATTGTCGCTCATCTGCACAGTGTAGATATTTATTGAGTACTATCTTATTTATGCTGCATCTTTAGTCCTTAATTTCTGGGGCATAATTGTCATTATTAATATTTGTCCTTCAGGTTATGCGAAGTGGTATTCCAAATTTCTGCGCAGTGGCTCTAGCACTACATGATTTAGGGTATGTCAAATGTCCTTTGGCACTCATTACTTGTGTGTTTGAAGCCTTATCTTCCCATGGGAATTTCATGTACACAAAAGAAAAAAGAATCAAGAAAACATAAATGAAACTTAAGTTTATCAGGTCACACCAGTAGCATATTTAGGATGGTTTAAACTTATAATAGATTTTTGTTTATTATTTGAATCCCTACCAATCCGGGACCAAGTAATACTGGTGCCTTTTGTTGCAAAATAAGCTGCAATATCTCAGTATTCTAGATCCTTTATGCTTCGGGAATACAGATGAGAATTGGCTGCATGTTTTATTATTTCTATTTGGTTGGGTTTCTCACGTGTCCCTGATTAGCTGAGATAAGAAATTCCTTGATATTTTCTCAAATTTTAAACAAATCATGGGGCCTAATCATATCTTCTTTTGTAGGTACAAGGCATCTGGTATTAGATTAGATTCTGGTGATCTGGCCTATCTGTCTATTGAAGCACGGAAAGTGTTCTGTGCTGTAGAGGAGGAGTTTAATGTACCTGGTTTTGGGAGGATGGTCATCACTGCTAGCAATGACCTGAATGAGGAAACAATTGATGCCCTCAACAAACAGGTAATAAACTTATATCGTGATTGTATCACAATTTATCAAAACGATGTCTTATTTTCCCTATGATGGAAGTTGCCAATGTTATCAGATGCATCTGTATTTTCTGCTATGAGTTTTCTTTCTTTTTAATCCTATCAGTTGTAAACATAATTTAAAATCTCCATTTCTTTGCAGGGTCATGAGGTTGATGCCTTTGGGATTGGAACTTATCTTGTAACATGTTATTCCCAGGCTGCTCTTGGCTGTGTCTTTAAGCTAGTCGAGATCAATAGTAAACCTCGTATTAAACTCTCTGAGGATGTGGCAAAAGTATGTCCAGTATTTTAATATCCAAATTAATTTATCTCTATGTACAATTCACTGATGGTATGATGCATATTTCAGGTTTCCATTCCGTGCAAAAAGCGATGTTTCAGATTGTACGGGAAAGAAGGCTACCCACTGGTAGACATTATGATTCGTGACAGTGAACCATCACCTAAGGTAAACTACAGTTCTGTTTTCTTTATTCACATGTGACCTTTATATTTAGCACAAGATTTTTAATTATCAAAGTACAGAACTGTAGAATCTACCTTGGAATGGAACATAGCTAATCTAGTACTTGAGTTCATCACATGCTTCCTATGTTATGTATCTTGTCTTTGACATTTTTATCTGCAGTAATCTCCAATGTTTAAGCTGGATTTCATAATGTCGAAATATTGCAGGCAGGAGAAAGAATCCTCTGCCGCCATCCGTTCCTTGAATCAAAGAGAGCATTCGTTGTCCCCCAGCATGTTGAGGAGCTTCTTCAGTGCTATTGGCCTGGGAGCACAGGTATGGCTCTTTTATCTTTCTTGTAATGAAAATTTTGTCAGTGATCATGAACTCATGACTAAATTTTGGAAACTGGTAATCTGAAAGGGAAGTAATCAACATCAGCTCCAATATAGCCTTTAAAAGTTGAAAGGGTCCTCCTTTTGCACTACATATTTATTAGGCAGTAAAATCTTTTAAAATAATGGAGCAGAGTGACAGGCAAAAATTTTCCCTCAAACACAGGTGACTGACTCAAAATCTTTCCTCGAACAAATTGTTCTGTAGATTTCTAGTGCCCTATTGTGTCGATATTTCCCCTGCACTCATCGATCAACAGAGCAACAACCTTTTCATGTTGCTTCTGGAGTTTTCTTAAACAAAACGGGACACATTTAGGACATGTAACCTCATCAAACCAGATAATAAATATCCGTTGGATCAATAAGATACTGTGCACTGTAGTGTCCTCACTCTCGACTTACTGATTGTCTTGTTATGGCGTCAATGACATGTGCACCCGTGTTCCCCTGCAGACAAACCCAGAGCAGAGCTGCCCTCCTTGGACAAGATCAGAAGCCGCTGCATGCAACAGCTTGAAAAGCTGCGGCCTGATCACATCCGGCGGCTAAATCCGACACCGTACAAGGTTTGTTCCTTTTCTTTTCGCGTTACCATTCCCATGGTGACGCGTCGTTACCAGCAACGTCACTAACCCTTCACTCTGAGCAGGTTAGCGTGAGCGCAAAGCTGTACGATTTCATCCACTGCCTATGGCTGAACGAGGCGCCAGTAGGTGAACTGCAATAGGAAGATGGTAACAGAAGTTTCGTGCCATCTTGGAAGTATAGCAGCACCACAGCGAAAAAGATTTCAGACGAGCCATGCCCAACATCAGCTCATTGCCCATCCATTACGATTTTGCTCTCACACTGTTTCACCTTGTACAAACCCGGTCATCGGTGTAGATGCAGGCCTGATTTTTACACATCCCTTGATTGGTGGGGATACTATACATACATCTTTGTGGAAAAAAAAAACAGAATACAGTCGGAGCCGATGGGTAAATTAACAGCGAAAAATGTTTGAGATCCTGCCGTGTTTGTCGCATTTGGAGGTGACCGATCGAAACCAGAGCTGCCGCTGCGATGGCAGCCTGCCAGTGCTCCAATCGCTGGTGTCACTGTTGTCTGTTCTTGGGGTTTCTTGCGCGAGGACTGTCCTGAGGCGAGTCCGGCCAAACGCCGCAGTCGATAGGGTAAAGCAGGAATCGTTGATGCGCTCGCCAACCACCCCGTCGCATTTTGTCGCCGAAGAGTACACGATGTGTTGGCTGTGTTTGGTTTAGGGTGTAAAAAATTCCGTGGAAATTTTTTGGCCATTTGACCACTAATTTAGAGTATTAAATGAAGTATAATTACAAAACCACCTCCACAACCCCCCTTTAAATCGCGAGACGAATCTAACGAGGCATTTAACCGCGTGATTAGAGGATGGTACTGTAGCAACACTGTAGCAAATCATCACTTAATTACCGTCATTAGATTCGTCTCGAAAAGTTACACCCATTCCTGAAAAGATTTTGCAAATAGACTTCATTTAGTACTCCATGCATGTAAAATTTTCTTCTCGAAAAATATGCACAAAAAATTTACTGTAGTATCCAAACACGGCCCTGGTTATTTTTTTTTCTGAACTACCGTTGCGTTATGACAGCACATGTAACAGATCGGTTCGTTGCTTTTGGAGGTTGTTGTGGGCTGTGGCACGCATGGCTGTTTGCTCAGTTCTGCGCGATTCCTGCCAAAAGGGTGACTACCTGTGTGCTAAATTTTCGTGGAAAGAGCACACTCGCCATGAACGGAGAGCTTGCAGGGATGGAGGACCTGTCAGAGAATTTGCAGGGAAAGAGACCTGTGAGAGGTCTATGGTACAAGCATCATGGCACTGTTGTCTTTAACAAATCCGTAATGGCTTTAGGACAAATCTGAGCATTTCATTTCGCCTGGCGTATCCAAATACCTTTACATGTACGTTCAAGGTTTTAAAAAAATCTAATTTACTCCCCTGAATTATCGGTTTTTTATTTACATTACATCTAAAATCAAATAAAAAATAGATAATAAAATTCGTGCAAAGTAGGATGCCCTAAGACCAATTCCAGGTGGTATGAATTGATGTGTCAATAAAGGGTGTACCCAGTGCCGTAGACTTCCCGCACTGTGCGGGGTCTGGGAAATGGTTGTTTTTAAGCCCCAAGTCTTACCCACACAAATGTGCAGAGGCTGGGGCTCGAACCCGAAATCTTTCGGTTACAAACGGTAGGCTCTACCGCTGCACCAGGCCCGCCCTTCGAATTGATGTGTCAATCACTTTGTCAAAATTTTGTGGCAAACCACATTATCAATCCATGTTAGCACATCGTTGTCCATCTATTTTCCCTTCTCTTATGAAAAACACACTCATAATCTCTCTCTGAATGCACTACATTAGCGTATAGCCGCTGCTGTCCACATCCGCCACCTCTACCGACCCGTCGGCAGCCACCCAAAGACCCCCTTCACTGGCGGAGCCAAGTGTGGGCCAAAGTGGGCCACGGCCCCCCGCCATACAAAAATTCCATTAGATAAATAGTATACTATTTATTGGTTTAGCACTTCAATTACAAAGGCCGGCCCCCCTAATTCTTTGATCTGGCTCCGCCACTGACCCCCTTCTACTCTCTCGCCATTGCATAGGGACAGGTGCTGCAATTATATATGCGGCTAGTTAATCTGGTCTTAGACACAATATGAAATTTAAACAAAATAACTGTGCTGATGTGGTTAAACTTTTTCTAAGGATACGGCTCCGACAACATTTCTTGTTTTATTCGCAAAACATGTTCAATATTTTTCTAGAAAAAGAACTCTCTGCTCAGAGATTGAAGAACTATGAAGAAATAAAATGAAGAGTTTTTATTCTTAAGATCTTCCACCTTAGTTAACATCTATATTAGGTGTTTCTAGGGGTAGTAATGGGTCATGGCCCTAGTGGCCTTTTCACAGCCCAACAAAGTTTTTAAATTTTTTAGCTCAAAATTATATAAAATTAGAGCCCAATCTTTAGATTTTTTAGTTCAAAATCTTGAGTCCTTTACCACCATAGGTGTTTCTGGAAAGGCTTTACAAACAATTGCAGTTGCATGAGGGGAACGACTCTCGCATAGAAACAGACATCGCCAGCCAGCAAATCTTATTCACCGTACATTCACAGCAAGTTGCATTGAGGAGGGCGTACGGTAATCACGTGGGCAAGGTGATGTTTTTTTGCCAACCGAAACGACGGCAACCTCCAACCATGTACGTTAGGTGTACCCGAACTACTGCAGCAAAGAAGAATAATCATTGTTATGCTTTTTTCCCCTTTGGAATCCCACGAGGTCTCGACTTGTGTAGCACCGTTATCTTTATTTCAAAAAAATAAAGTAGCACTGTTATCATACAAATTAAGTCGAACAATTACAGGGTACAGAATATATAGAATGGAAATGCAACTTTTGTGTATGCTATATTAAATAGCAAGCGTTAAAACATTGCGGCGAAAAGTTAGTGTCTTAGGGACATGTAGAATGGCATGTCTAGCCATGTTATACTTAGGGTTAAAAATTTAAAATAAATACTAAAATTCGGATACGTTAGCATAAATGAGTGAGTGTGCTCGCAGGCTCACAACAACACTTGAATATCGTTTAGTTGCGCGTTTTTAGTTATTTACATGTGTTAAACGTAGAGGTGAACGGTGATGAAATGTTATATGCAACTCACATTTTCAAAGCCATGATGTGGGCAAAAGTGCAAAAAGGCTTGGTAATATGTGCACCATAAGTGCAAGTTGTTTTATCTTTTAGATATAGCAAAAAAAAAAATCCCTGGCTTGCTATTCTTCTACGTTAAGGAACCTTCAGCGTGGCAGATGTAAGTAGCTCGAAAACATAATTAAGCAGTCATAGAGCCAAGCACATATACTATGTGTTGAACACAATTCTAATGGATGCTACTGCAGATGAGCTTGTAGCTCAGTGGTAGAGCATCCAGTTGAGGTATCACCCACTCAGAGCTTGAATCCTAGGTGCTACACAATAAAAATCCCTCTTGCTGGTGCAGCCAGAGTTCAGGGGATTTTTTCATGACTGGAAGCCGGTTTTCTCCCTTTTAATAAAATACAGTGAGGGGTGTCTTCTCCTACTGGTCATGTTTTTTTTCTAATGGACGCTACCTCTTGTTTAAATATTTATCTAAATAATATATGTGGGAGAAAGATGATAAAACAGATTTTATGATAATTACTATATCCTGTTTCATGATTTTTGCAATGCATATGTAACCGTTCTTATATTTTATAATCTTGAAGATATAAACACGTCGATCGACACTCTATCTACAATTGATAATTGTACGAAAGGAAAATTGTGCAACTTAAACAAAAGGTGTATGGCTACACTACCAGATATAGAAATTGCAACAAGAAATACTTTTAGGTACTATTTAAGAATTAAGATACATAAATTCATTTAATCTCACCTAGTTCTCGGTCCATTCTTGTGATTCTACTTGTATCCTACTTCTAAAATATCTTTTATTTCTTTATTATGTACCCATTAATTACCACTACCATAACGTGGCAAGTAGCATCATAGACTTAGAGAACGCGGCGATCGCGACGGCATTTGAGTCGCTATTACATAATAAAGATTTACGTGTGCATTTCACAGTTATAAAAGTCTATATGAGCCCACCACAAGAATCCAATGGCTGCATGCGATTAATATGTCGGCAGATTTATAGTAGTTAAATAAAAGGAAATTTAGATGATGGCTAGCTCCCAATTAACATTAACTTTCTCGAATACATGATAATGCTGTCTGTGGAATTACTAAGTGTTAACGGAAAAAAAAAGAACATTGCAACGGCCACTTCCAGGCTTTCATTCGAAACAAACGAGTTCCACATGAATTTAGCATAAACTTCATTGAAATGAACTACCTTATTCCTAAGAGCCAAAAGAAATTCCTTCACTTGGGCCGTGTTTAGTTCTTTTTGCAAAAATTTTTTTGCAAAAGAATCTTACCAATTTGAAGTACTAAATGAAGTTTATTTATAAAACTTTTTGCACAGATGGATTGTAAATCGCGAGACGAATCTAATGATGCTAATTAATCTATGATTAATTACTGTAGCATAACTGTTGCAAATCATGGATTAAATAGGCTCATTAGATTCGTCTCGCGATTTACAGCTCATCCATGCAAAAAAAGTTTTGTAAATAGACTTCATTTAAAACTTCAAAATAGTAAGATTCTTTCACAAAATTTTTTGTTTTTGTGTTCATGGGGTGAAGGACTAAACTGGGCCTTGGGCAACTCATAAACCTGCAGCAGCCTGTCAGGCTGTCACTGCTCCTCCCTCCCACTGGTCCTGGGCTCTGGAGTCTGGAGTCCACTCCTCCCTGCCCTGTTCTCCACTGCCCACTCCCTCCCCTCACCTCTCTCTCCACTCTCACTGCACTCTCACTGTACTCTGATCATTTGTAACTATCCATGCCCCCCTCTGCAATTCTTGTTCATTTGGGATGTGATTGGCCTCTAATGATCGCCACCAACCACCCAGCCATCCAGGCCACACCTCACCACCACCACCACCACCCTACTCTCCCACCTCCGCAGCCGAAATCCATCCTCGCTCACCATCAGAGCTAAATTAACCTCGCACCCCCGAAATGATCCGCTCGCCGCGCCCCACATTGCCCGCAAATCCAACCCTTTCGGGCCCAATCACTCCCCAAATCCACCTTTTTCGTCACTCCATCCTGTCCTAAATCCCCTCCTCAGTCCTCCCCACCCCCAAAGTCCTACCTTTCCCACTGCACCCCCTGCAGAGATTCTTGGCCACTTTGATTGCCCGCCTATTCGTTTCCTGCGAAAATCCGCTCTAGCTCACCAAATTCCCTGCAAAACCCGTCTTTTTGGCGATTTTTTTTTCTTTGAAATTTTCGTTCTTGAGCGTCCAATTCTGCTCGGGCTCCGGGGAGATCCACCGTTTCTGCTTGCGCCAGGAGGGAGCTGGGCAGCGCGGCGCCCATGTCGGACTCCGAGCTGTCCCAGGGCACGCTGGTGTTCGGGCTCCACCTCTGGGAGGTCGTCGGCATCGGTGTCGGCGCCGCCTTCGTGCTCCTCCTCGTCCTCCTCTCCCTGCTGTGCCTGCTCGCGTCCCGCCGCCGCCGCCGCCGCCGCGCCGTCCCGGCCACCCCCGTCCTCCACCTCCCCGTCGTCGTGCCCAATGCCCAGCCCAAGCACGCCGCCAAGCCCCCCAAGGACATCCAGGAGGTGCCCTACCGCGGCGCCGCGGCCCCCGCCGCCCCGCTCAAGGCGCCGCTCGCGCAGGTGCTCCAGGCGCCGCCGCCGGACTCCATCCAGATCGAGACCGGGAAGGAGCACCGCATCACGTTCCCGGAGCAGCCGCCGCCGCAGCACCACCAGCGGAGCGGGGGGCCGTCGTCGCGTGGCGCCAGCGGCGAGAGCCGCGGCGGGGGCGGGGAGCCGGGGGTCCCGGAGGTGTCCCACCTGGGGTGGGGCCACTGGTACACGCTCAAGGAGCTGGAGGACGCCACGTGCATGTTCGCCGACGAGAAGGTGATCGGCGAGGGCGGCTACGGCATCGTCTACCACGGCGTGCTTGAAGGCGGCGTGCAGGTCGCCGTCAAGAATCTCCTCAACAACAGGTACTGGTGCTACCTGTAAGCTGAATCATAGCTGTATTTTAGAAGCTTATGTGTTGAATTGGCTTCCTTCATTTTTTGAAACTGTTGATTACAGTTTAAGCAAGATGCACACGAATGGTCAATGTAGATGTTGACAATTTAGATGGTGACATTGTGCAAGAAACCCAACCAAGTCGTGTTTTCTACGATTCATGCTTAGTAGTGAAGTCTGTGGTATATAGATGACGAAATGTATGTTTGTATTAGTGAATTTAGGGCTGCTTAATTAGTAAAACTTGATGCTCTGATTTGTTAGGGGGCAGGCAGAGAGGGAATTCAAGGTTGAGGTGGAAGCGATTGGGCGGGTGCGGCACAAGAACCTGGTGCGGCTGTTAGGATACTGTGCTGAAGGGAACCAGAGGTATCTTCTTATATGAACATCAGTTTTAGTCAGATTGTGAAGTTGTAGAAGCAAGGAGCTTAAAGCATAAGTTTCGTTGAATATGGTTTGTTTCCAGGATGCTTGTGTATGAGTATGTCAATAATGGAAACTTGGAGCAATGGCTTCATGGTGATGTTGGTCCTGTGAGCCCTCTCACATGGGATATCAGAATGAAGATTATTTTGGGAACAGCAAAAGGGTATGCAATTTTTGGCTTATAACTGCAGTGTATATAATATTTTTGCTGTCACTGACTCACTGTCTGCTTACTTTATTTACCTAACTGTGCAGCTTAATGTATTTGCATGAGGGACTTGAACCAAAGGTGGTTCACCGTGATGTCAAGTCAAGCAATATTCTCCTTGACAAGCACTGGAATGCTAAGCTTTCTGATTTTGGGCTAGCGAAGCTTTTGGGTTCAGAGAGGAGTTACGTCACAACCAGGGTCATGGGGACATTTGGGTTAGACATCAACACACTACCTACAAAGTTAGGATCACACAATATATACAAGAATGTGTTGGCTTATTTTTATCTTATTATTTGCAGGTATGTCGCACCAGAATATGCGGGCACTGGCATGCTGAATGAAACTAGTGATGTCTATAGCTTTGGAATCCTTATCATGGAAATAATATCTGGACGGGTTCCTGTTGATTACAACAGGCCACCAGGGGAGGTTAGTAATGAGCGTGCTCCTTACTAATGCTAATTAAAGAACTTATAAAATGCTTTTCTGAACACTGTGGAGTACTTTTTCAGGTTAACCTTGTTGAATGGCTGAAGACAATGGTCAGCAACCGAAATTCTGAAGGGGTTTTGGATCCGAAGATGACTGAGAAGCCTACTTCTAGGGCATTGAAGAAGGCTTTGCTAGTGGCTCTACGGTGCGTAGATCCTGAAGCTCGCAAGAGGCCAAAGATCGGGCATGTCATTCACATGCTTGAAGTTGATGATTTTCCCTACAGAGATGTAAGTCTGGATGGCATGTGGATATTTATGAACTTATTTTTTGAGAATCCATTATTTCGTTATGATGATTTGCATTGCTTCTGTTGCCCCTAAATATTATTGCCTTCCAATTCCGAACCAAGAAAGTCATCGTGCCGAACACCTTGTTTTGTACACAACTACACATTGTTTAAATTTAGATTAGTTGGGTAACATCTCTTTTTGAGCCGTTAGTCAAGTATCCCTGAATTGCTTGAGCGTTTGTTTTTGCTTGGTTTTCACGAATTATATCCTAGATTCTTGTTGTTTCTGTAAATTATGTGCGGCCTCCAAAGCCTTCAAGAGCTGCCAAGTTCATCGTAAAAAGTATAGCAATATTTTCCAAAACTACACGAACTTAGGGTTCTTTTTTTTAATAAGGACACAAACTTAGGTTGCTAACCTTTTGCTACTCTTGGCAGGAACGTCGCGGTGGCAAGGCTCCAACTCAAGGGAGATCGGTCGAAACACCTACAAGTGAACCGGGTGATAGCAGTGGGAACAACACGCCAAAAGACGCACCGAAAGGAGGAGAGCCTTTCAAATGGAGAACTCAAGAGACCTAGCAATCAGGAAAAGCAGCGATTGTTCCGAGTCTTCATGCCCATCCGAAAATCTGTATGCTGCGAGGCCACAAAAGGCTCATTTTCTGTCTCGTCGGTTGGTCAGTTGGGCACACAAGCTCTGCAAGCACCAATGGTGATCGTCGTGACAGTATCTGTACATTGTCGGATCAATATGTTAGGCATAGTGATTTTTTGGTTGTTTTGTTCTGGGTCGTATTTATGCGGGAGTTGATTTGTATGGTAAAGGCGTGTCTACTCTTGAGGTGGGCAAAGATTATTGAGCATTGCTATAGCTGAAAACCGTTGTACTAGGATTGGCCAATGGCATCCAAACCATGCTGCCACACTTGCTGATGCCCAGAGTCCGGGCAGTAGGATTATTGACCAACGGCATCAGAAACTCTGGGCATATAGTTCTCAGTTTCTGATGCCACACTTGCTGCGGTTCCTGTCATATGACACTGATTATGCAACTGCCCAGACTGAATGCTCAAGGTTGCTGGTGTTGTACCAACCAGTGAGTGGTATGTGACGATTCAACTGTTCAGACTGAATGCTCAAGGTTGCTGTGTGGTGTGAGGGCCTGATGTATCTGCCATTGTTTGGTACACAATCACAAGGTTTCAACAGTTTTTGGCAGGCAATTGCAGTCAGGTAGTCACACAAGCGTCTGTTATCCAGATGAAGAGGTTACCTACTGTGCTTGGCCAGAGGTTCAGACAGCGATGACGGATGGAACCTGTGATTGCTACAGACCGGAGAGGTAACGGATTTCGTGATGCGCAATGAGCAAATCCGGGCACAGGTTCTGTGTCCTTTTGGAGGTGGGATGACGAGCGAGGGATGGTAACCACTAATAACCAGGCAAGGATTGAGAGGACAGAGGAGCTGCCTCCGACGACGACGAGTGAAGGATCGGCGTCGACATCCCCAGCGGACTCGCTGTCCGGACAGTTACGGGCTGGTCATTGCCGTGCGTCCTTCGCGGCGCCAGTCGACGGCCGCCGCCGACACTGCAGGTCGCTGTCGACGGTAACCGCACCCGTGCGGCGGCAGCCGTGGCCTTCAAACATTCTGAATTCATCTGGACAAAATCATGCATGTGTCCTGAAATGATGTATCCCAGATATCCTCCCATGCGACTTACCCCGGAATTTCAAATTTTAAGCTCGTTTCCCTCGGTTCATTCGGAAAACTGAACTGAAGGGAGAGAAAAAAAAATAGAAGTTTTATTAGCTCCTTGGTCATCTAGTCCATTTTTTTATTTGAAACTCCAAGTCAGTCTTTAGGAGTTCAAAAACGCAAAAACGTTCAAATTTTAAAAAAAGGAATGCAAAAGGACACCTTTTGGTCGAAAGATGAATGGTCGACGATGGATCAGAGAATCCCAAACAAATCCCGGCCCGGGTCAGTTCAAAACGGCCCGGCAAAAGTCTATTTTACCTCCTCCAACTATCACCAAAGTTTGGTTTTCCTCCTACAACTATAAAACCAGGTATTTCACCTCCCTCAACTTTTCAAACCGTCCATTTTACCTCCCTCGAGCGGTTTTGAAGACTGTTTGCTACAGTAACCGTAGTTTTGTCTTTTTCTTTTTTTAAAAAAATTTCAGTTGAATCTTTGAAAAATCATAATAAATCACAAAAAAATCATAAAATAGAAAATCTAATTTTGTTGGACTCCACATGAGTAGATATACGCAGTGAATATATTATATGGTATACTTTAGTATAATTTTTTTACTGTAACTTTAGATATATACTTTTCTGTAATTAATTTATAGCTACAGTTTTCGTCGTCCCATTATGGTGAAATTTTTATGGTGAGCTAATCATTATATGATTGAGCTGTAGTAAAAATTTTATGATTATTAGATCATGTTCGACTGATCTATAGATTTATCTATATAAACTAGATAAATCTATAGAAAAATCTAGACGAATCTATAGATAAATCTATAACTCAGTCATGATCTAATAATCATAAAAGTTTTACTATAGCTCAATCATATAATAATTATCCCACCATAAAAATTTCACCATAATGGGACGACGAAAACTGTAGCTATAAATTAATTACAGAAAAGTATATATCTAAAGTTACAGTAAAAAAATTGTACTAAAGTATACCATATAATATATTCACTGTATATATCTACTCATGTGGAGTCCAACAAAATTGGATTTTCTATTTTATGATTTTTTTGTGATTTACTATGATTTTTCAAAGATTCAACTGAATTTTTTTTAAAAAGAAAAAGACAAAACTACGGTTACTGTAGCAAACAGTCTTCAAAACCGCTCGAGGGAGGTAAAATGGACGGTTTGAAAAGTTGAGGGAGGTGAAATACCCGGTTTTATAGTTGTAGGAGGAAAACCAAACTTTGGTGATAGTTGGAGGAGGTAAAATAGACTTTTGCCAAACGGCCCTGACGAGACAGATTTAACGGGCCCCTCTTATTTGGGCCTAAAAGCCCAGTGGCCGCGGGCCTCGTCCATTCTGACGTTTATACCCCTCGGCCGCTCTCCCCTGCTCCCCGAGCCAAACCCTACCCCGCGGCGGCGGCTATTATAAAAGCCTCACCCGACCCGGGCGCTAGGGTTCTTCTTCGTTCCTCCCACTCGCCGCCGCCGCCGCCTCCCGAGCCTCAGGCGCTCCAGCTCCCGGACCTCGCCCCCCACCCCCCCCCCCCCGCCCCCGCCCACCATGGTAAGCGGGAAGCCCCGAGGCTCAATCCGCCGCCGCCGCTCGTCCGCTTCCGTGTTCTGTTTGCCCGTGTTAATCTCGCGTTTGTTCCCTTCTCCCGCAGATCATCCCCAAGAAGAACCGCAATGAGATCTGCAAGTACCTCTTCAAAGGTAAGAAATTCGTTGCCCCCCTCGTACTCGCAGTACGGATTTGCAGCATGTGTCTGTGATTTGTCTTGTTCCGGGAAGAGAGGGATATGTTAATCTTACTAGAGAACCGCTAGTCTTTAGCGGTATGGTATTTATACGATTTATTGACTAAATGTACATAAACTTGTGATCTTAGGAATAGGGTTTATTAGCTCAACAGATTTTTTTTTTGAAAAAGGCAACAGAGCATTTTTAGGACCCGACTTGTCATTTCGAGTCCAGAGACCTCTCAAGCAAATACATGCTCTTGTTTTTAGAAATTCAGAGATTCAGAGAAATGGAGGATCTTGGTGTCAATTTAGTCACTGGAGCTTTTGCTCACTTGATGTATGTGCTGCTGCAGAGGGCGTGCTGTACGCCAAGAAGGACTACAACCTGGCGAAGCACCCGCAGATCGACGTGCCCAACCTGCAGGTGATCAAGCTCATGCAGAGCTTCAAGTCCAAGGAGTACGTCAGGGAGACCTTCTCCTGGCAGTACTACTACTGGTACCTCACCAACGATGGCATTGAGCACCTCCGCAACTACCTCAACCTGCCATCTGAGATCGTGCCTGCCACGCTCAAGAAGTCTGCCAGGCCGCCTGGCCGCCCGTTTGGCTCTGGTCCTCCTGGTGACCGCCCAAGGTAGTCTTTTTTTTTTCCGAGGCTCTGTTATATACATGTTAAATTATGCACCCTAAAGTCATGTGATATGATTCTACGTGTTTGCTGCACACATCTCGTAATGATTTCAGTGGAGAAGTATAACCACATCTTACCTAGTGCTGTCTGTTTTCAACTTTTTATAGGATCATATAAATTTAATCATCTATTAGGAATTATGTTATGGTACACTTAAATCTACTAGGACTTCGCCACTCGCTGAAATGTTGTGTGAATTAGACATGCGTGCCATTTGTTCATTTTTGTTGTTGCAGCAGTATACATGCATATTTAAGAACCGTGGATTTGTGTTACTTATTTGTACTGTGTTATAATTTGTTTATTGAAACAGTTCTCAGGTGTGGGGCATTGTTATAGTGCTTTAAGGATATCTGAGGAGTAGATTAAGCTAATTTTATGGCAACTAGGAAGATAGCATCTACAAAATGCTGAGTTATCCTGTCGCCAACTTTACAAATTGAATGAAGCAATTTAATTTTTTCCTCTATGCTTGTAATCTTTGTAGGGGCCCACCTCGCTTTGAAGGGGACAGGCCAAGGTTTGGTGACAGGGAAGGGTACCGTGGTGCTCCTCGTGGTGCTCCTGGTGACTTTGGTGGTGAGAAGGGTGGAGCTCCTGCTGAGTTCCAGCCATCTTTCAGGGTAATCGCTTGCATCCTTCTAGTGCTTCATTATTATTCATCGGCTTTCAACATAATGACTTGAAAATCTGCTTGATTATGCCTGCCACATACGACTTGCAGTTACCATGTGGCGGGTATTAGTTCCATTTTAAACCGTATTTAGTCAAAAAGAGCTACTGGCATGGTTCAAATGTAGAGATTAAGTTTTTTTTTCAGTTTTATATGCTTAGGATTTGAATTAGGTCATGATTGCCAGATAATTTACACAAACAGAAAGCTGAGGCGTAATGGACACTTCGAATGGTCTTGGCTGCACCTGTTCTCCTCCATTGGCCCCTGGAATTGTGTAATTTTCAGACAAATTAGCAATGTCAAACATGATGTCATGAATTTCCATGTTGGCGCGTGTGTCAGTTTAAGAGTTAATTTTGTTAGTTTTTCTTTCCTTGTACGTTCTGTATATTATTCTAGTTTTTGTTAGCATGGTGAATGTATTGGATTAGGCAGCAAACTATCGTGCACCATACTTGTATAATTGCTGATGTTTGTTTCCACCCCTCAATTTCTGCAGAGTTCTGGTAGCAGACCTGGCTTCGGCCGTGGTGGTGGCAGCGGCTTTGGCGCTGGCCCGACCTCTTCTTCCATGGAGTGAAGTTGCCCCTAGTTTGGACATGGTGTTTTCCTTCGCATGAGGCGTTTAATTTTGAAGGACAGTTATGTACTAGTATTGTTATCCGGATCGGCAGAGTGCTGACATATGCAGAAAATTGTGCTATCTTGATACCGCGGTTCCAGTATATTGTGCAAACGGATTCATGTCGTTACTTGTTCGAAAGCAATCATTCTGTTTTGCTTGTTTGTGATTTTCCCGTTTTTTTGCTGCCGACCGTCTGTAATCTACTTCGGCAGAATTGTGTGTGTGCAGCTAAAGCTGGAAGGATGATTTGCTGCTAGATTGATCAGTATCTGGTACATTTGATTTTTTGCTGGGGACCTGAGTTGATACAAAGAGCATCATTTATGTGGCGCTTGGTTTGTTTCTGCAGGGTTAGCTTGCTTTAGTCAGATTCACAGGACCTGTGCTAATGTTATCTTAGGTGTGCAAAATGTTGCCTCGCGACTAATACGAAAGCATGTGCATCACAATTTCTGTTGAATTTGCAAACGTACTGTTTGTTTATACCATTTTCCTATTTTTAGAAGGGGAATTTGCAAACGTACTGTTTGTTTATACCATTTCCTATTTTTAAAAGGGGAATTTGCAAACGTCGTCCGCGCCACCATGGCCTCCATTGCAGGACCTCACTGTTTTGAAATCACAAGGCTCTTGCCAAACTCATTTGTCACATTTCTCGTGTTTGGCTTTGTATGCAACCGCATCATACATAGGCTCGTAGCACCAAAGTATCTGTATCTGTACAGCAAAACGTGGAGAGAATTCACAGGCGCAGGAGAACAGCGAGGACTGCCGGCAGCAGGACGAGCCGCTGCCACTGCAGCGCCGGCGGCGGCCGCCACGCCGCGGCGTCGGACGAGGCGTTGAAGATGCCCTTGGGCGTCCTGCCGTGATGGGGTGTGCACGTGCCGTTGGCCTGCACAGCAGAAAGAAGAACAGTTTCACCATCTCAGTGCGAAATTCAGCTGTCTGCTGCTGCTGCTACGAATTTGTGCGTGACGAACTCATCAGAAATTCAGAATCCGCTTTCGAAATCGAATCAGTTTTGTGCAGCGAGGAGGCCTTACGTTGCAAGCCGAGATGCTCCCGCAGCCGCAGATCAGGCCGCCGTTGGCCTTGTCCGTGGCCGCCGCCGCGCCGCCGCGGTCGCTCCTCTGCATCACCGACGACGAGTTAGCACGCACCAGAGATTCAGAAGCACACCGGTGCAAGAGCACCGTCGTCAATAAGCTGACCCTGTAGAAGTCGACGGCGATGTAGTTGGCCCAGCGGTTCCCGGACTTGGCGTGGCAGGCGGCGAGCGCGTCCATGAGCGGCGCCGAGTTGTCCTTGCACGCCTCGGGGAAGGCCGGGAGGTCCCTGAAGTAGTTGACGAGCACCAGCGACCTCGAGAGGTCGTCCATGGCGGCCGACTCGGCGCGGTTGCGGCACGTCCCCTTCACCATCCCCTTGGTCCCGTCTGCAAGTCGAAGAAAAAGAAAACCATGAATCTTTTTCTCGCATTGCAAGTCGATGCAAGCAAAATGCCATTGGCGTCAGCTTGGTGGCCGTCGCGACGTACGTACACTGGTTCTCGACGACGTAGCGCCACTCGTAGGCGATGCCCTCGGCGGCCTCCTTGGCGGCCTTGGAGGTGAAGACGAGGAGGCGGTGGCCGTCGCGGACCATGTCGCTGAGCAGCGGCCAGTCGCCGCCGGCCTTGGGCATGCGCCAGACGGGGAGCAGGTAGCGGGCGAGCCCCGAGGCGTTGAGCACCCGGGTGAGGCCCATGGGCGACTCCACGTAGTCCTCCACGAAGATGGTCACCACCTCGGCGCGGTTCCGGGACAGGAAGCGCTCCACCTCCCGGAGCACGTTCACCGCCGGTTGCTGCCGGAGCCAGGGGAGGAACCGATCAGATTGATCACTGTTCAGAGCTGGCCTACCTGGGAGGGAGGGAGGAAAGAGGAGGGGCTTACGAATGCGGTGAAGTTCTGGCAGATGCCGCCGTAGGAGTGGCAGAGCCAGATGTCGTTGCGGAAGTCGTACATGTCCAGCATCAGCCCCCTCACGCCGCGCTGCACGACAAAGAAACAAGGGAAAATTCGATTTATGCCACCACAACTCCGTGAAATTGGGTGTCATGTTGAAAATCATGCCACTCAATGACATGATTTTCAACATGAGATCCAATTTCCAAAAATTGGAGTGGCATGGATCCAACTGACCCAAGAAACAAAGCCGGCCGAGTTTCACGGCGAGAGCGCAGCCAGCGGGTCAGCAAAATGGCTGTCGTCTTAGTCTGAAGGAACAAGATCTTTGCCCCCTGTCCCTTCCGTTGTGGCGCAGTAATAAGTTTGTCACCATTTACTACTTAAACCAGAAAAACAGTGTTCACGATCGATCAGAGGCGAAATAGCACCTCTTACTTATCCGTCTTTTTTCTTTTTCTTTTAGAAAAAAGAAAAGACTCTGACTCGTTGTTCAGAACTACACAAGACTAGTACGGTTGGAACTCGGAAATGCCATCACGGGAATCGTGGGGAATGATCGAAATATTGACCATTAGCTAGCTGTTTAGCAATTCACGCTCATGTCACAAGTTGGTTGAGGTGAGATGGCACCGGGAATTGACGCGCCAACCATGTTGCTCGCGGATAGCAGACCACACAGGAATGCAGGGCAAAGGCAACCACGAGAGGGACAGGGACAGGGCCACAGGGGCAGGCAATTTGGTCGTGCCGTGCGCGCGCGGCTCGACCAAATTGCCGCGACCACGCTTCAAGCAAGTACGGACTCTGGCTCGACCTCCGCCGCTCTAGTACTCTGCCCACGCAGACCCGCGCGCGTGCGGCGGCGCCGCCTGGAGCGCGCGCACGCGTCGGCGCGCGGGTAGCGCCCCCGCGCCACGCGTTGGCGGCGCGCCCGGCGGCCCTCGCGCCCATACCAACCAGCTGGACAGAAAAGCCTCGTCGCGTGTCCGCGTCCAATCAAGACGTGACCGCGTGAGAGCAACAGCGCGAGGAGCTGGCTGGTGTTGGCTTGTTGCTCCAAGATTCGCGCCGGCGGCCGCGGCGGCTAGGCGAGGCGTGGCCGGCGCCGTGGCGGGAGGAGAAGGCCGGGAAGAGGGGGCCGGAGAGGGGCACTCACGTTGAGCTGCTCGGTGACGGTGTCCTGCTGGCTCCACGGCGTGGCGATGGCGACGCCCGTCTGCGACCGCTGCCCGAGCCGCGCGAACGAGTTGTGCGTCGTCAGCCACGCGTACCGGTTGAACGGCAGGTCCCGCGCCTAGGATAGGAGACGATCGATCAAGCACACGGGACGGGCGCTGAAGAAGAATCATGGCGGCGGCGGCCGGAGCATGCGAGCGAGCGAGCGAACGGGAGGAGAGAGAGAGCTCGTAATTACTCGTAGTTACCTTGGTCTGCGGGCCGACGGGGACGACGCGGGTGCAGCGCGGCCGCACGTTGCCGTTGGCCACGCACGTCTCGCAGTGCAGGCCGGCGGCGCAGTTCCGGTCCAGGGCGCACGTCTGCCCAACCTTCCGCGCCGACACCACCACCACGGCGGCGGGGGAGGAGCACAGCGCCAGGAGGACGCCCACGGCGGCGATGCGGACGAGCGCCGCCGCCCTGTCCCCGGCCATCTCCGGCGAGGTGCCCGGCGCTCCGTTCCTCGTCCGGAACACGGCGGCCGGCGGCCAAACGAGGGCGGAAGGGGCGTCGGGTCGGCGGTTGTGTGGCTTCGCCTCGCTCTCGCTTGCGCTCGCGTCTACGAGTGGCGGTTGTGTGGCTTGCAAGGCCGGACTTGCCAGTGGCGTCGTCGGCGCGCGTGCTGTTTTGTTTCTCGGACGCTTTAACTTGGCCTTTCCGTTCCGCCGGCGCGCGCGCATCTTGGCCGTTGGCAAACGGCGCCCCATCCGCCGCGGGTCCCGGCCGTCATGTCACGGGCGGAGCAGGGGGGGGGGGGGGGGGGGGGGCGGTGGGCGCGGACGCGGCGGCGGCGTCCCGTCGAGGTGGCCGTTGCGGTGGTCCGGTGCGGCTGCCGCCGCGGGGGGCAACCGCCAGGTGACCTGGCGGGGGCAGCAAACAGAACCGACCCAACCGCAGCCCATTACTAATTGCGGATTCCGCCACTCATGAGCAGGGTTTACAATAGCGGTGGGAACCGGTCCGGTTTGAGCCGATACCAAACCGGACCAAATTCAAAATTTAAATTTGAATTCAAAAAAATAAAAAAATTTCAAAAAATACTTCAAGGTGCGACGAATCTAATGATGTCAAATTTTCTCAAAAATTCGTTCGTTTAACATACTTTTCGGGCATTTAAAGTTAAACCAAAAAAGAAAAGGAAAAAAATCAGACGGCCCATTAAGGCCCACTTGGTAAACCGGTCAAACCAGCCGGTAAACCAGTCAAACCGGTTACACATGCGATTTTGAATTTGGATTTGAATTCAAACCGGCCGGTATACCGGGTATGCCCTCACAGACCAACACCAGTTTTTTCTGCATACTTTTTCCTCACTTGTGCGCACCAGGGAATAAGTTCCCGGTCGGTCACCCATCCCCAAATTGCTCCGGGCCAAACACGTTTAACCTTGGAGTTCTTTGGAGACCGGCTTCCGGAAAAAAAGTTGCAACTTGTTGACATGAGTATTCTATCAATCCTATTAAGTCCTGGACTGGGATGTCACAGGTACGAACCGGTTGAACTGAGTTTTTTGAATTCAAATTTGAATTCGACCGGTACCGACCGGTTTCTGGCCGAACCGGACCGGTATACCGGTACCGGACCCGGCAATTTGGCCGGTCCGGTCGGTAAATTAAACTCATGAGTGGCCAGGCCATGCCTCTGTGTGTACTACTGGTACAATTTGGTTGTGCTCGAGGAATTGGATTTCGGTACTCATCCGGCTTCGTCACATGGGAGGTTAAGATAGCCAACTAATAAATGGCACGTTGTTTTATTTTTTTGCGAATAAAGAGGGGGGAAAGCTATCACTCACTTGAGTGATTTAAGGCATCTCCTTACTCGATTTTCTCTTTCACCAAATCCTCTCTTTCTTCTCCAACTCCAGAGAGGTTAGGGGTTAGGGTTCGGGTTAGAGTTTGGGGTTGCGGGTTTGAGGCAATAACAGGTCTGTGATGCCCTTAGATGTTCTGGGCCGCACGCGCGCTACACTGATGTATTCAACGAGTATATAGCCTTGGCCGACAGGCCCGGGTAATCTTGGGAAATTTCATCGTGATGGGGATAGTTCATTGCAATTGTTGGTCTTCAACGAGGAATGCCTAGTAAGTGCGAGTCATCAGCTCGCGTTCTGCTAGCCGGCCTTAGAAGGAGGGCCGGGCGGTGGAGGACGGCGGTTGGGCCAGTGCCGAGGCGGGGGCGACGGCAGCGCGAGGCGGCCCAAGATTCTTGAAATATCTTATAATTTGGAACGGAGCGAGTAGTACTATACTGTACCCTGTATCAAATAATATTCAGACCTTATTTAGATGCGTAAACTTTTAGATGTAAAGTACTGTAGCACTTTCATTTGTATTTGGTAATTATTATCCCGTCATGGGTTAATTAGACTCAAAAGATTCGTCTTGTAAATTATAGACAAACTGTGTAATTAGTTATTTTATTTAGCTATATTTACTACTTCATGTATACATTGAAATATTCGATGTGATGAGAAATCTTATAAAATTTTAGAATTTTGAAGACAGACAGAGCCTACCTGACTCCAATCCCCAAACCCGACCCCCCGCGTCCGGTTTTCTCTCATCGCGGGTTCCTCCGAACGGTGTTTTTTTTGTTTTAATTCGAACCGTGCCATTACAATTCTTCAAGTTCAGAGAACTACCATTACTATTCGTCTATTTCGAACCATGCCATTACTATTTAATCTCTACCCGGCTCGTGCCATTTTGTACGCTTGACGCGGCTTTGGGCCCACATGCAGACCGTACGCGATGTATTCTACTGCTTTGGCGGCTCAAGCCGAGCCGAGCCGAACCAGCGGAGCCGTTCCCCAAATGATAAGGCCATGGTTGGCTCAGCTGAGCCGGTCAGTCCTTGTAAGGATCGATGGACCAAGAGGGGGGGGCTGAATTGGGCCTTTTTCAAAATTCTAAAGCAATAAAACAACCTTAACCTATGCAAGGCTAGTAAGGCTCAATTCACCAACCGGCTAAACAAAGCAAACTACACAAGCTAACAAAGATATGAAACTAAGCAAGGTAGAGCTAAGCTATGATCTCTAGGGTCAAGCACATGAAAGAAAGCATGAAAGTAAGTGCTTGAAATGAAAGAGAGTGCAAGAGACAACCGGATTTTTCCCGTGGTGTCGATGTGTTGGCACACACCCCTAATCCACGTTGTGACACTCACTAAGAGTCTTGTCACCTCCCATGTCACCGAGACTTGGGCGCTCACTAAGAGTCTCCGTTCACCATCCCGGCGTGGTGGAGCTCAAGCCACGTACAATCTTCTTCTCCGGGCTCCCACAATCCTTGGCAAGCTCCGCGAGAAACACTTCGATCACCAAGATCGTCTAGGTGCTGCCAAACACCAAGAGTAACAAGTTCCTAAGCCTTCACTTGACCTACACTCAGTTGGCCCTAGCTCAAGCACACTTGCTACACTTGCAATGGATGAGTTCTTCAAGGTTGAAACACAAACTAAGCACTAGATCTTCTCTCTTTTGCTCAAAGCTCTATCTCTTCTTCTCAAGGGTGGCCTTAGGTTTTCAAGGTGTCAAAGGCAACTGAAATGAACCAGGGGGTACCCTTATATAGAGTGGAGGAGGTCACATAGCCGTTGGAGGTTTTCTGCAGAAAAACCGTGACCACCGGAAGAACCGACGGTATAGAAAATATGGGCATCGGTTCAACCGGTCTCTCTGTGTCAAAGAAGTAGCCGTTGGAGTTCTGACACAGTATCCACGCTTGCGTCATTGCACCGGTGCATGCTCCGTAGGGGCATCGGTTCAACCGGTGCTGAAGAGGTTCGCTGATCAACTCAAACAAGCGTTCTGGAACAAAGTACATCCAATGCACCGGTGCTTTGTTTCTGAACCATCGGTTCAACCGGTGCTGAAGAGAAGTTGGAGTCCATCAAACATGCTCTCTGGAACAAAGGACTTTTATTGCACCGGTGCTTTGATTTCGGAGCGTCGGTTCAACCGGTGCTGAAGAGAGGTTGAAATCCATCAAAACATGCTCTCTGGAACAAAGGACTTTCACTGCACCGGTGCTTATCTTCTTGACCATCGGTTCAACCGGTGCTTTACTTGATATCTGCCTTCATCCAGAGAAGATGGACCGACATGGCATCGGTCCTTCCGCCATGCATCGGATGCTCCGATGCTTGTGCACCGGTTCAACCGGTGCTGCTGATTTTCTTTGTTTTCAGCTGTTTTGACTTGGATTCGAATGTGACTTTGATTGTTTCTTCTTCCAAGAGTTGTGTTGACTTCTATTGACCATCTTTTGCTGTTTTTGAGTGAGTGTGTAATATGTCTAGGGCCAACTCAAGTTTGATCAAGCTACTAACTCATGAACCCCTCTTAATAGTGCGATCACTACAAAACTATAAAACCTATACTAACCTAAGTGTCCTTCTCAACCTTGTGACACTTAGGACTAGAAAGATCCTTAGCCTTGACAAATATAAGTTAAAAGCCGAGATCGCCTTTTTGAATGACCGAAATTGAGGGGCCTCTTTTGACATACGACCAAATGAGCGATAATGATCTATTAAGCTGCACAAACTCATTAGTCACAATAATGGTTGTCATTAATCACCGAAACATACCTTGAGTGCCTAGATGCTTACAATCTCCCCCTTTTTGGTGATTGATGACAACACAAACATAAATAACGAGAGAGCGAGAAAGATAAAGCAGGAAAAACACGAGCAAACCAAAAGCAGGACCAAAGAGCTCAACGGCTCAAACGAAATCCATAGATATGTCTCAAAGAGCGGCATACTCAAGCGACAAATGTACATATCCATGAATTAACACCAAATGTGATACAAAGAATCAAAGTCCTGATAACTACGAGCTCTCTCTCTAGCTCTACCCTCCCCCTAACTCTCTACCCTCCCCCTAACACCTCTCCCCCTTTGGCAACAAAGCACCAAAAAGGAAGGCGATCTAATCCTGAGCAGGAGAAGGCGGGGTCTTCCGGCTGGGTCCGGTGGAGAACTGAGCGGCGGAGTCGTCGGCGTCGTCGTCTGTCCAGTCGTCGTCGACCGAAGAAGACTTCTGCTCGACCGGAGTCGTCGGAGCAGCAGAAGTAGCTGGAGTAGCGGTAGGAGCTGGCGCGGCGACGATCGTGGAGTCCGTCGGAGGAGCAGACGTGACGGGAGTCAGGTCTGGCTGAGTGGGGCGCACGACGGACGGACGGAGCACCTCGGGCTGAGAAGGAGAGTCGAACGTGAGTGACTGAGCCGAGGGGTGCTGGAGCTGGTGTAGGATCTGCTGCTGTCTATGAAACTCTGCACGCTGCTCGGCTGTCCAGACACTAGGCTGTGGAGCAGGAGCCGGGGCAGCAGTAGGAACAGGACTGGCAAACAACCCGGTCGGTAGAAGTGGTGACACCGGGAAAGATGACAAGGGTGTCTGCATGAAACCGCCAGCAGGTGGAGGAGGAGCAGTGGGGTCGAACTGGAGCTGCTGGGGTGTAGGGAGCTGAGGCTCAGGCAGTCCAGTGTGTCGGTACAGCTGACCGAAGCATCCCGAGAAGAAGGTAAACATCTGCTGCTGGATCTGGGACTGCTGCTGAAGCTGTAACCTCATGGCCTCCTGCTGCTGCCGAATCCCCTCAAGCACTAGAGTCTGGGCCTCCTGCTGGCGAGCCTGCTCGGCCTGCATGCTCAGCTGAGCTGCTGCAAATCTGTCCTGCTGATCTGAGAGACGAGTAAGAATAGCAGCGAGTGCATCGGGCTGAGTGACCTGAGCGGTGGAGACTGGAGGAGCGGGGGCTCGTGCTGCACCAGAAGATCCTGCCTCATCATCATGAGCTCCTCGAGGGACGGTAACAGTGGGAATGAAGTCCTCGTCATCCTCCGAGTCCTCTGAGTCAGTGATCAGGTAGTGTGGGAGCTGGGCCTCTGCAGCTGCTAGTGAAGCGTCCTCGGCTGCTGTCGGATCATCTGCAACTCTGCCCTCAGCCAAGAAACGCTCATCCAGAACCCTCTGTGCTCGGCGCTGGCCTCTCGAGCCACGACGACCGTCTCGAGGAGTAGCTGGTGAGTAAAAACTGAAATGTGTCCTCGAGTGCTCCAGCTCATCCATATGCTCATTCTGACTTAGCTGAGCCAGAATCCAACAGATCCAGTGAGCAAACGGATGCCGACGGTGAACTGTCATGCCATCCAGAATCACATCCTCTAGCTCGCAGATAAAGAAGTCGACTAGGTCAAAGTCACGACCTGTCATGATATAAAGTAGAAGCCACTGCTGCAGAGCTGTAATCCCCTCATTGTATCCAATCCGAAATAACAGACTCTTCCTCAAAGCTAGATGGATAGAGTGTGCCATGGGAGTCAGCCTGTCCGGAGTCCTCGGTGTGCCAGGCAGGAAGGGCTGCTGGAAAAGAACACTGATCTCCTCATCAGATGGTACGTGAGACTCGTGAGGACGTCGAGGAGGTACCGTGCTGCCATAAGCCTGATAGTGTATGAAGTGTGGCTCCTCGGCAATCTGAACTCCAAGATAGGTAGCCAGTCGTGCTCGGGTCAAGCGATAGTGCCTTTCCTGGAACATGAAGTCTATAAACTGCCGGTCCTCCTCAATAAACAGAGTGGCGTAGAAGACTCGAACCCACTCTCGAATATACCTGGACCTCTCACTGAGTAGAGCAGGCAATCCAACATATCTCTCAAAGAGAGGAAGCACTGGAGTCCCACCTGCTGCTACACGCATAGCTACCCAGTGGAGCATCTTGTGCTCACTAATCTTGATGTCCAACTGGCAGTAGGTGTGGTAAAAAGACTCCTGAAGCAGAGTGTAAAAATGACGATCAACTCCGACATCCCTCTGCTCGGGAAACCACTGCTCCGGGGTCACATAACGCAGTCTCTTGACCCTAGGTCCTGGAATACCCCTGAGATCGAACAACTCAACCTCGGGCAGCTCCTCACCACTGTCCTGACCACCTGTCTGAGTCTGACTGTCGGTGTGCTGCTGCGGTGCATGACCTGCTCCCCTCTGAGTGCCACCACCTCGAGTCCGTGGACGTGAACGGGACTCAGGTGTGGCCTGAGCTGTCTGAGTACGTCCTGAGCGACGTAACTGCTGCTGTGGCTCCCCCTGAGCCTGAGGATCCCTGATCCTGAGTGAGCCCTGCCTGTCAGCTGCGTCTGCCACTGCCTCGGCCTGCTCTCGCTCGCGGTCCTCACGGGTGCGCTTCTTCTTTTTCTGCACAATCATCTTGCTCTTGCCTTTCTTGTCTCCTGCCATCTGTCATAGAAGTAGTATGATGGGATATGAGCCTAAAACAAGAATTCTAGTGGATATCCTCGGAAAGAGCACACTAATAAAGATCTTGAAGTGTTTGAGCAAGAGTGTGATTTGTGCAAGGTAAGTAATATATGTGAGCATGTGTGTAACTGAAGTGAAATAGAGACACAACACATGACGAGGAGGTTAAGATCATACCCTGATAGATCAAATGAGGAAAAACCGACAAAAACGTCACAAGTTGTCTTAGAGACAAACTGTCGAACACCTTGAGTGCAGATGAGCACAAGGTGGGAGGGGCACGGTGAGCTCGGTTCCCTGCGCGTGAGGAGATTCAGAGGAGGATGGAGGTGCACGGCGCGCGGAGAAGGCGTGCTGGCTCTGCAGGCGGCGGCGCTGGACTTGGATGGCGGCGGCCTGGGGTCAGCGGCGCACAGACGTCGCAGGCGCAGAGCAGGGCGGTGCGAGCGTGGCTCGGGCGCGAGGTCTGTGGCGCGGCGGCGAAGCGATGCAGGAGCGGCGCGCGTGCGGCAGCGAAAGGGCGGCGCAGGAGTGGCGGCGGCGTACGGGCGCGGGGTGCAGGGTGGCAGTTTCGCGGGGAGGAAGAGGAACAGGAGTGAGACTGACGCGTGGGCCCGCGGAAGGATTAAGTGAAAACAGAACGGACGGGCCCGCCAACCCTAAGCACCGGAAGGTCCGATGGTGCAGAGAAAAGACCGTCGGTGTAATCACCGGTGTAAGTTTGACCAGATCTGAACGAGATTGAAACGTGGTCAGAAGGGCACCGGAAGATCCGCCACTGAGGCACCGGAACATCCGATGGGCGTCGGTGTATCTGCAGGAGTAAGGTCCAGAGGCTATGCAAGGCCCATTTACTCCACGCAGTAGCACCGGTTGAACCGATGCTGAAGCGTCGGTTCATCCGCCATACATCGGAAGCACCGGTGATCCATCGGAGTAACGGCCGGAGGTTGTTCCAGAGGCGTTGCAGAAACCTAGCCACGAAGACTTAAGCACCGGTTGAACCGATGAGATGAAAAACACGGCGTCGGTTTAACCGGTGGTTAAAGAAATTTTCTGCTGAACTACAAACTCTACTTCTGATCCAAAAACTCAAAGCCAAAGCCATAAACACTCAGTTTTGGATCATTTTCGAGAGACAACCTCACCCCTCAAACACTCAAACTAAATGCTCGCAAGCTTTTATATTAACTTAGGCAAATTAAGAACCAAGCGAGGTTTAAACACAAAAACCAAATGTATGAGCCACTTTGCCTATGAACTTAGAGATTTAAACTTTAAGTTCGATAGGACGTGACTCAATAGGCATGAAAGCACAACATTGATCTTATCACTCTTGTGGAGATGATATATCATATTTAGCATGAATATCTTTCTCGAAGTGTGATTTGCTCCCTTGTGATGCTACTAACGTGATGCAATGCCAATGCAAAGCGTGAAATTAGACATGGATGCATTCTATATGACAAGCACATGCATTGCAAAATTTAAATCTATCTTGTCAAGTTTGAACCCTCGTCAAGCTTCTTCATGATGAACCATTCTTCATGCCATGAGCAAAACCAAGACCACCGGCTCATGCAAGACCCATGTTCATCACTATCTTGACAAGGTTAGACAAGCCCCTAGCACATGTACATATGAAATGCATCTATATGACAAGGCAATTATATGACGTTAGAAGCATCTAGAACGTTAAGCTCACTCCTTAGCCTAACAAAAGTACTCTCGTCTAAAGGTTTTGTGAATATATCCGCCAATTGCTCCTCGGATCTCACACCTTGTAGAGATATATCTCCTTTGGCTTCGTGATCACGCAAGAAGTGATGGCGAATATCAATGTGCTTTGTGCGAGAGTGTTGAACCGGATTTTTGGCAATTTTTACGGCACTTTCATTATCACAAAGGAGCGGGATCCTATCTAGTTTCACACCAAAGTCCAAAAGGGTTTGCTTCATATATAGGATTTGGGCACAACATGCACCGGCCGCTATATATTCCGCTTCCGCGGTGGACAAAGCCACGGAATTTTGCTTCTTACTCGACCAAGAAACTAGAGAACGCCCAAGCAAGTGGCAACCCCCGGAGGTACTCTTGCGATCCACACGGCTTCCGGCAAAATCCGAATCCGAGTATCCCAAGAGATCTAAACTAGCGCCTTTGGGGTACCACAAGCCTATGCTAGGGGTGTGCTTGAGATACCGAAGGATCCTATTCACAGCCGAAAGGTGTGACTCCTTTGGGTTAGCTTGAAAGCGGGCACACAAGCACACACTAAACATTATATCGGGCCTAGATGCGGTAAGGTAAAGCAAAGACCCTATCATTGAATGATAGAGGGATTGATCAACCGGTTTACCGTCCACATCCAAGTCGAGATGCCCATTGGTTGCCATGGGTGTCTTGATTGGCTTGCACTCATCCATCTTGAACTTCTTCAAGATATCTTTAGTATATTTTTCTTGATGGATGAATGTCCCTTCCTTCATTTGTTTGACTTGAAAACCAAGGAAGAAGGTCAATTCGCCAATCATGGACATCTCGAATTCCCTAGACATCATGGTAGCAAACTCATGGCTTAGTAAATCATTAGTTGAGCCAAAGATAATATCGTCAATATAAATTTGACAAATGAAAAGATCCCCGTTGACGTCTTTTGTGAATAACGTGGTGTCCACCCTCCCGATCTTGAAGCCTTGCATGATTAGGAAGTCACGAAGCCTCTCATACCAAGCCCTTGGAGCTTGTTTTAGCCCATAGAGTGCCTTGTGCAACCTATAAACATGGTTAGGATTCCTCGGATCTTCAAACCCGGGAGGTTGCTCAACATAAACAAGTTCGTTAATAACGCCATTTAAGAATGCACTTTTCACATCCATTTGATACAACTTAATGTTATGATGTGAAGAGTAAGCAAGAAGGATACGGATAGCTTCAAGTCTTGCGACTGGAGCAAAGGTTTCACCAAAATCCAAACCTTCGACTTGAGAAAACCCTTTTGCCACAAGTCTTGCTTTGTTGCGTATCACCACCCCATGTTCATCTTGCTTGTTTCGAAAGACCCACTTGGTGCCGATGATGTTCTTGTCTTTTGGAGGAGCTTCGAGGACCCAAACTTCATTGCGGGTGAAGTTGTTCAATTCTTCTTGCATGGCCATCACCCAATCCGAGTCCTCAAGCGCTTCCTCTATGCTAGTGGGTTCAATACAAGAAACAAACGAGTGATGTTCACAAAATGAAGCATGCTTAGAGCGAGTTCTTACTCCCTTGGAAGGACTACCAATGATTTGACCAATTGGATGATCCTTGGAGATGCGACCATGCTTCACTAGCGGTATTTGCATGGATGGTTGTTGGGGTGGATCTTGTGTGACTTGTACTTGTTGTGGAACACTTTGCTCTTCTTGTTCTTGGACTTGGGGTGTTGGTGTTGGCACATCTTCTTGAGGTAGTGGATCATCTTTTTCTTGATCTTTATCCACTTGGGGTGCCTTGGAGGTGCTTGGTGTAGATGAGGAAGGTCCTCCCCCTTGATCATTGCCTTTATGCACCTCTTCCGGCTTGATATCCCCAATGGACATATTCTTCAAAGCTTCATCAATCTCTTCATCACCTACATTTTCATAGCCAACAACCTCCTCTTGGGAGCCATTAGATTCATCAAACTCTACATCACATGTTTCTTCAACTAACCCGGAGGTTTGATTGAATACTCTATATGCTTTGGAGTTTGATGCATAACCAAGAAAGAAACCTTCATCACATCTACTTTCAAACTTACCGAGCCTTTTCTTCTTATAGATGAAGCATTTGCAACCAAAGACTCGAAAGTAGGATATATTTGGTTTCTTCCCGGTGATGAGCTCATATGGAGTTTTCTTGAGGAGTCGGTGGGGATACACTCGGTTGGATGCATGACACGCCGTGTTGATTGCTTCCGCCCAAAACTTCTCGGACGTGCCATAATCATCCAACATTGCTCTTGCTAGGGTGATGAGTGTCTTGTTCTTTCTTTCCACCACTCCATTTTGTTGAGGTGTGTAGGTGGCGGAAAACTCATGCTTGATGCCCTCTTCATCGCACCATTCTTCAATCTTCATATTTTTAAACTTGGTGCCGTTGTCACTACGGATCTTCACAATTGGGGAGTTGTACTCCCTTTGAGCTCTTCTTGCAAAAGTCTTGAAGATTTCCGGAGTTTCACCCTTATCGCCTAGAAACATAACCCAAGTTAAACGTGAAAAATCATCAACAATTACTAGGCAATAGAGGTTACCACCAATGCTCTTGTATGTAGTTGGACCAAAGATGTAACACCCCAGTGTTAGTTTTGGCATTAATATCGTGTTTAATCGCTAATCAGGGTTAATCACCGTCATTAGCGTTAACCGAGTCCGCGCGTTAAACATCGGTTTAGCCGAGTTCGAGCGCGTTTTTCTCCGTGATCCGAGCTTCAAATCAAGTTGCGCCCAAAAGCAAAGTTGTAGATTTTCTCGTCCTCTACAACTTCTATTTTGGCCAAATTTCATGTTTCAATGTAAAATTTGGAGTTTTGGGTGGTCAAACTTTGATCAAAATCATTTCAAACGAGTTTCACTCGGTTACTGTGTTCTCCAGTGAAGTCGTACGCGCGCCCATACCGCGACCCCCGCGTCATCGCCGGCGACGCCACGCGTCGGCCGTCGGCGAACCTCGCCCTCCGTGCTCGCGCGCCCGTCCTTATCCCCACGGAGCCGTGTCCGTTTTCCTCTACCCTTCTCCTTCCTCGAGCTCGCAACGAGTGGAAGACGAGTCTGAGCAGCCCGCTGTGGAGCATCCCTGCTCCGGTCACCCCTCGTCGTCCTTCGTCGATTTCTCGCGCCAAAGCTTCCCTAGCCTCGCCCCGAAGCTCCTCCATCCCTTCCCGAGCTCGGACGAACCCTACGCCGGCCGAATCGAGCCCGCGACCACCGGCCACCATTGTTGCCCTCACCGAAGCTCCGCCCCTTCCGTCGAGCTCCCCTCTCCGGCTCTCCTCCGCTCCAATCGAGTCGTCGGTGAGCATCCTTGCGCTGTCCTCTTCCTTTCCAACCCCATCCCCGCTCGAATCCCACACCGCCAGAGCCGGAGCACCGCCGCGCCGCCGCGGATGGCCTGCTGCGCCGCCGGCGCACGGCACTGGCCGCCCCTGTGCGAGGCCATGGGCCGTTGCCGCGCGCCCCGAGGTCGCCGAGCACCCCTCGCCGTCGCGCCGCCTCTTCCCGCGGTCCTCCTGCCCCGCCACCGCCGGAACGGCGCCGCCGCCGCGCGCCGCCACGGGCTGCCGCCGTCCTGCCGCCGCCGCCGCTTGGCTCCGCCCTGGCTGCCCCCGCGCGCACCCCTGCTCGGCTGCGGGCCTGCGGGTCCCTGCGCGCGCGAGCCCGCTAGCGCTAACCCGCCGGCCGGCCGGCCCTTGGCCGCCGCGCTCGCGCGGGCGCGCCGCCGCGCGTGGCCGGGGGCAGAGCAGGGGAGCCGCCCCCTCTCTCTCTGTCCCTGTCAAGTGGGCCCCGGTGGTCAGGAGCTTTAGGGTGATGTTTTTTTCTTTTGTTAATTTCGGCTGAAAGTTTGATAATTGCTAGAAAAATGCAGAAAAAAAAATCCTAAAAATGCAAACTAAGTTTTGTTAGGTTTCTAAAATCAAGGTCTTCAGAAGAAAAATACGGGTTCGTGGGAATTGTCACTTTTGCCCCTGCTAAATTTAGGGTTTGCGTTTAAGCTTGATTATTTTGTACCGGTTGTTCTGTTTGTCTAAAAATCCTGAAAATTTTATGGTAACCTATTCTTTGTATGTCTAGTCCACTGAAAAATTTTCATATGCTTGGCCTAAGTGCTTGGTTGTGGATCTGTTAGTGTTTGTTTTCCTTTCCTAGGGCTAATAGGAATGTGTTTCTATATCTGTTGTTGATGGAAAAATTTGTGAGGCATGCTTTACTGCTTTCACTTTGAGTTGGTTAATTTTGTGTTGCTAGGTCATGTTTGTAAGTTAGAGCTTGCTTATAATTAACCCCTAGCTTTACTCTTTTCTTTATATAAATGTTGTTAGTTGTTAGTATCTTGCATGCAAAACAAACCTATGTTTTAATCCCTGCTGCTCTAAGCAGTTAGTAGTTGTTTTTAGAAGGAAACACTTCAGGCTTTTTGAGTTGAGCTTCTGAACCGCTTTGCATTGTATCGTTTTGAAGTGCATCTTTTCTTAAGCTCATGCGTTGCACCGTATCCTAACTGTTGCATGGCAGATTTTATTCGTGTAGACGCCGCGAGCGTAGTCGCCCACGAGCTGATCGTTGAGCCGGTCCAGGAGCCACGAGCAGGAGCGCAGCAGGAGGACGCCGTTGAACACGCCCCCGGAGACCTAGTTAACCCCGCTGACCTGCAAGGCAAGCCCCGGAGCATAACCATAATTTAAAGTATTCAATGTTTATTTAAGTATTGTGCATTTATGTTCTAGGAGTTGAGTGGAACCATAGTATGCATGTTTTCCCTAGGTACCGTGGGCCTATACTAGTATGCAGGTGTCGATAGAAATGCTTTGCTAAATAGGATTTCGGTAGAAGTCGAGTGATTACTGTCACTCGCGAGTTTAGGATCTTGATCCCTTAGCTTTGGCTTGAAATGATTTGTTGAGTAAAGAGAAATGGAGACCGGGCGGAATTGAGTTGGTTTTGGTATGGAATGGATGGAAAGTAAGCTCCGCCTGTGTCGATTGAGGACCGTTCCGTTGTTGGCAGTGCTGATCGAGGATTGAACAGTACTAACCACATACCGGAAGTAGGAGGTAGTCGAAACCGGTAAGCTGTGTACCACCTTACAGCGGTGATTTGAATTTCGCCATGCTACGCTGGGCGTGGGAGTTGGCGGGTGTTGGATAGGATGCCGCCTCCGGGTTCTCCGGGAGTTCACTGCGAGGGGCCCATCACCTGGGTTTTAGCAGGCGTAGTTCAGATGCCGTGGTAATGTGGAAACAGTTGACGCGCGTGGCCCGACGGGGCTTACATGTGTCGTGTGAGTTAGGTCCACCTTGCAAGGTTAAATCGGATCGATTCGCCGTGACTCGCGGTTATGAGAGCCTTGATCTCTTTGTCACATCGTAGTAAGAAAGTGGAATGAAAACAGAATGGAGAAGACTGGTTTGGAAGTTACTAAAAGATAATCTGTTCCACCATGTGTGTTTTAGATGAATAGGCGAACTTAGTAATACTTGGTATACTAAATGGAGCTAAAATATTGAAAGTAAGGATTCACTTCTAGCAGCTTTTCAGCAAAAGAACTCCAGAGCCAAAAAGCTTTGCATGTCTAGGTAATGGGCTAAGTATACCCAGAGTCGGGTAAGCCTTGCTGAGTATTAGTATACTCAGGGTTGTTGTTGTAACCCTTCTGAGCAGGTTGTGTCCCTGCGGACTTCGAGGAGATCTGTGCGTCCTGGATTGGACAGCCGCTTCCTCCAGGTTGGACCGTCGAGTGGGCCCCGTCTTCCCCGTGAAGATTGGGCAGGTTGGCGTCACATCGATGGGCAGGATGTGGAGCTCACCTTTTATCGTCGTCGTAGCTATCGTATTGTATTTCGAACTCAGTTTTAAACTTCCGCTGTGCGTTTGAACTCTGTGGTTGTATTTAAGACTTTTATGTAAAACCTGTGTTGTAAGTTAATTTGAAGATTTTTTGTATGCGGGTAACACCTGTGCTCGTCTTCGTACGGGTCTAAGTGCAATTGTGATCCTGGAGTACAGTAGTTTAATCGGGATTTTACCCGACAGCCTGTCAGGTTACACCGTTTTAAGTGCACAGTAACTGGATTAAATATTAAGATGATGGTTAGTGCATTTAAGCCGGTTTAATTTGGACGGTGATGCTACAGCTGGCATCAGAGCTCTAAATTGCACTGGGGTGATTACCTTGCAACGATTTCGGGTTTTTCGAAAAGTTGACGCTAGATGCGCTAAGGAATAGAATAGATAGTTCGTATGCCCTAATTATTTATATAAGTTAGGTGGCAACTAAGTATCTATTTTATTCCAGCACTTCCAGCTTTTACTTTTTGTTAAACCTTACTTCTGTAACGACGCACCTACGTTGAGGTAAGCAAGGTAAGCATTCTGGTAGTCCTTAGAATAGCCCACGTGTTTCATACGTGCGCGGGTCCCGTATGATGAGCATACGAGGAGTGATAAGGCTCAATTCAAACGAGCCTGTCGCTATCTGCCGCCTGATATGGAGTGCGGATTTCGTGCCGTGTGATTGTGATCACGGCCATTTCGTAAGGCAATGTTACGAGATGTAAACCTGTCATGCGGTTGGCCATGACCGTGACCCTTGGGACACGTCTACCCTTGGATGTCCCGTAAGGCGAGTATACGGGAAGTGAATACGTTGTTATGACGTATGCAGCGCTGCCCATTCAGCGTCGAACGTCTGGGTGCCATCTCTATAGTGGATGGTAATGTATGTGTGAATATGTGGGAAACTGCATATGCGTTACCCATGTGGCGTAGGACACATGGGGGCCGTTCGTGTGTGCTGGCACGAAGGGTCCAGAAATGGATATTTATATTTGTCTCTGTATTCTTCTGCAGGAAGCTAACTTCGTAAGCACGTTATAAAATCCTTGATCGTAGGAACGACTAGTCTATATATAGGGAGAGTACGTAAATGTGCCACCGATTGTCCTCGTATACCATATTTGGTACTTATTTGGGTGAGAAACGATAGAACGTGCATGCATCATCTCATCTTTGGTTGGTTGATCACCTTACTTGTTACATTGTTTTACAAAAATGTGTTGTTTTTACCTGAATGTCTTCCTAGGGTTGTGTTGTGGTAGTAGGCCAAAGTAATCTGGTAGTTTGATCTTGAGTTGGGAAGGTCTTTTATAAGTTAGGGGATTCGAGTTTTGTGAGAACCTTACCAGTAGTCTAGCTTGTCGTTCAAATCCAAACTCTGGATCTGTATCTTGAATCTATTCCAGCAAAAGTGTTGTTGCTTTCTCTTTTGGCTATCTAAACTTTGATGTCGGTCAACAAAACCTTTCGATCCATGGTCCAATGAATCTTCTAGTATCTCTCAATGTTGGGCATTTTGATTCCAACATTGAAATCGTGTGCTTTCGTTCTTGTTCAGTTAATTTTTGGAGAAATTACAAAGATTTTTGATAATGATAACTTTTGAGTAGAGTCATTATGACATCCTGCATCACCTTATTGGTCAGTGCATTGTGTCGCATCATGATCGGGAATGCGTAGGCTGACTAACGGGTATGCGTCCGAGTACACTTCGGGTGTCTTCGGTTTCGTTAATTTATCTTGCTCTTGGCACTGTTGGGTTGCTACAATCGATTCCTCTTGCAGTTGTGTTTTGTTACATAACCCTGATGCCGCGACGGAACCTAGGGTCTCATGTGTGCCGCAGCCACATGATTGAGCCACTAGGAGCGCGCTGGTGCCAAGGTATATGTGACATAACTCATTGCAATCCCCTTTTATGCAACCTTACTAGTGTCCTAACTTCTAATCCCTCTCAAGGGTATAGGGTTAACGAGAGGTTAGTCTCACGCAAGAGAACGGTCCTAAGACGCGTCTTGTATTGTGTGCATCGCAAACTCATGCGTGTATGCATCATATTTTATGCACCTCCTAGATGCATAAAACATGGGCATCAACATCTTTGCACCATGGTGCATGCATCATTGGGCCAGCATCATAACTAATGCATCAATTCATATGCACCATTCCATTGTGCATGGAACATTTTATCATCGTGTTGCACCAGCATTGCAATCATGCATTCCAGGAGTGCATCATTATCCGAGCCATCAAGCATTGCACTATGGGTGAAACATTTTATCTTTATTCCTTGGTATGGTGGCATTGTACTGGCATAAAGAAGCATGTTTTGTGTAATTCATCAGATAATATAATCCTGAGCAAGGATATTCCGAAAACACTTCCTAAATCATTCTTCCTTTTTACCCTCATTTGTTATTCATGAGCCTTGTGATGAATCTCAATGGCATTTGCTCTCCTCGTGTTGCGATCTCTGCGCTGCGAGGGCTTGATTACCTTGTCTCAGCATCATTCCTTGCTTTGTTTGACCTTTTCTTCTTGAACAGAAAATCTTACATCACTCAATTATCTATTCTACTCAAAGAGTCTCGCAGAAATTGAGTCCGGATGTTTCTTAAAATCATTGTCGTCATCAGGAGGCATCCCTGACTGCATGTAAAGAATGGTTTTGTGTAATGCTAATCTCCTTTTCTCCTTTAGCGTCAAAATCATTCCGTTGTAAATCACGTCATTGCTTTATCAGGTAAGTCTCTGGAAGGTACATCAGTTTTGTTCCAGGTGTCTGCTGGTTTCGTTTATAGCTCCCGTAGGTTCCTGAATGGTTAGCGGACTTGATCTCATGTTACTATCCAACCGGACCGAATCCCCTGTTGATCGGTAATCAGGTAATCTCATCGGTGGACGGAAGCTGTATGTGAAGCTTAAGCAAGAATCTTATTTCCTGCAGTCTATGACAGCTGTGGCAGCTAATCCCTGTTGCTCTCATGTTATGCCCCGTTGTTGGAAGTATGCCTGACGGCGCCGCAATGAAACTAAGAGCCTACTCTGAGCAATCAACACATGCTTGTACTACTTGACACACGCTGGTATGGGGATTGCTAATTATGATCCCTTATACCACTGTGTCGGTGTGATATCTCCTCATGGGCATTTCCCGCATCTATCGTTCGCCGTTTTGCCTAGAAATCTCTATACCGGACCTAAATCTAGTAAGTCTTTCTTCCGAAGTTACCAAGGGGATTGATCTTTCAAAGAACTGCCAATGGACGAAAATGCTAGAAGACTACAAGATGTGGTAGACAAAGGACCTTGGTTAAATTACCGAGATGATCAACTAGCTGGAGCTAAGGTATTCTAAAAAATAGATCTACGATCTGGCTATCATCAAATCCAAAAATCGGACCAGTGGATATACCAAAAACAGCATTCTCCACTCGTTAGGGTCTTTGTGAGTATTTGGTCATGTCCTTTGGATTAACCAATGCTCCAGTCTACTTCATGTATCTCGTGAATTCGGTGTTCATGCCAGAGCTGGATAAATTCGTCGTGGTATTCATTGATGATATCTTAATCTATTCCAAGACAGAAGAAGAACATGATCAGCATCTTCATATAGTACTCCAGCGTCTTAGGGAACATCAGCTATATGCTAAACCCAGCAAGTGCGAATTTTTGGCTAGAGGAAGTTCCTTTCACCTTAGTAGGAAATTCTGGTTTTGGACTACATGTGTAATTTTGAGTTCCCTAAACCACCTTGCTTAGTTTGGGCTAGAGACTCGTGTATGCAATGTTGTGTATAGCTATTTATGTGTATGAGGTTTGTGTGGGCCCTCCCGAAATAGAAGTTGTCCTACTGCTAAAGATGTCTCCACTTTATTCTGTTTCTCAGGTGAATAATGGAGTATGCAGCGGGAAGTAGTAGGAAGGAACCTGGTCAGGGGCACATCAACCTTCTACCTTCCGACGTCGTGATAACCGAAGCACCAATGAGGCAATTTGAGCCTTGCCACTGTTGCAAGATGTACGACCGCCCTTGTCTACGAAGCAGCCCCAAAGAAAAGAAAAGTGAGCACAGCGAAGTACTTGAAGAATATACTAACCCCAGACCGGAAATAAATTGGAAGCAAGAAAAGACGCAGAATGTTTACTCGGACTCCTTAATGCCACCACCGCGACTTCCGATGGGACTTAAAGATCACCAGGAAGATTGTCGGACTCCCAAGCTCAGCGCAGGCAGCATAGACTTGAGTGGATGGGAAATTACATGCACAGAATTCTCTCCACATGGTAGAAGGCAAGTTAGGAGTACTACTGATGTCGACCCAGCTATAAGAGCAAGAACTCGTTCACCTGTTCGGAGATCAATGAGGTCAAAGAAGAAATGTCGTTGCACCGAATGTCAACCTTGTTTCAAGTGTGGCGAATACGGCCATTTTATTCGGGACTGCCGTTCATCCACTTGGAAAGATCCACCGAATTCGGTTAACACCTCTAATAATCTAAACTGGGCAAGGATACTATCCGATGTTCGTATGTCGGGAGGCGACTCAAGCCATCTACTTCGGGTGTTAGCTGCACAGTACGAACCACCTACACAAGGTCAGAGGTCAAATAAGCAATGCGATAGAAACAAGTCCAGCACGTGGTACCATCGAGAAGGGGTGGTTCACGCTGAATGCGCTACACCTAAGAAAAATTCTGAAGGTAAGTCAGTTGGGGAAGGTAATTTTTTTTGGATAGTGCTAATATTCTGGGTTAATGAACATCTTCCCTCCTTATCGGTCACTTACGCGTGTGAATCTCGGGACGAGATTCCTTTAAGGGGGGAAGGCTGTAACACCCCAGTGTTAGTTTTGGCATTAATATCGTGTTTAATCGCTAATCAGGGTTAATCACCGTCATTAGCGTTAACCGAGTCCGCGCGTTAAACATCGGTTTAGCCGAGTTCGAGCGCGTTTTTCTCCGTGATCCGAGCTTCAAATCAAGTTGCGCCCAAAAGCAAAGTTGTAGATTTTCTCGTCCTCTACAACTTCTATTTTGGCCAAATTTCATGTTTCAATGTAAAATTTGGAGTTTTGGGTGGTCAAACTTTGATCAAAATCATTTCAAACGAGTTTCACTCGGTTACTGTGTTCTCCAGTGAAGTCGTACGCGCGCCCATACCGCGACCCCGCGTCATCGCCGGCGACGCCACGCGTCGGCCGTCGGCGAACCTCGCCCTCCGTGCTCGCGCGCCCGTCCTTATCCCCACGGAGCCGTGTCCGTTTTCCTCTACCCTTCTCCTTCCTCGAGCTCGCAACGAGTGGAAGACGAGTCTGAGCAGCCCGCTGTGGAGCATCCCTGCTCCGGTCACCCCTCGTCGTCCTTCGTCGATTTCTCGCGCCAAAGCTTCCCTAGCCTCGCCCCGAAGCTCCTCCATCCCTTCCCGAGCTCGGACGAACCCTACGCCGGCCGAATCGAGCCCGCGACCACCGGCCACCATTGTTGCCCTCACCGAAGCTCCGCCCCTTCCGTCGAGCTCCCCTCTCCGGCTCTCCTCCGCTCCAATCGAGTCGTCGGTGAGCATCCTTGCGCTGTCCTCTTCCTTTCCAACCCCATCCCCGCTCGAATCCCACACCGCCAGAGCCGGAGCACCGCCGCGCCGCCGCGGATGGCCTGCTGCGCCGCCGGCGCACGGCACTGGCCGCCCCTGTGCGAGGCCATGGGCCGTTGCCGCGCGCCCCGAGGTCGCCGAGCACCCCTCGCCGTCGCGCCGCCTCTTCCCGCGGTCCTCCTGCCCCGCCACCGCCGGAACGGCGCCGCCGCCGCGCGCCGCCACGGGCTGCCGCCGTCCTGCCGCCGCCGCCGCTTGGCTCCGCCCTGGCTGCCCCCGCGCACACCCCTGCTCGGCTGCGGGCCTGCGGGTCCCTGCGCGCGCGAGCCCGCTAGCGCTAACCCGCCGGCCGGCCGGCCCTTGGCCGCCGCGCTCGCGCGGGCGCGCCGCCGCGCTCGCGCGGGCGCGCCGCCGCGCTCGCGCGGGCGCGCCGCCGCGCGTGGCCGGGGGCAGAGCAGGGGAGCCGCCCCCTCTCTCTCTGTCCCTGTCAAGTGGGCCCCGGTGGTCAGGAGCTTTAGGGTGATGTTTTTTTTCTTTTGTTAATTTCGGCTGAAAGTTTGATAATTGCTAGAAAAATGCAGAAAAAAAAATCCTAAAAATGCAAACTAAGTTTTGTTAGGTTTCTAAAATCAAGGTCTTCAGAAGAAAAATACGGGTTCGTGGGAATTGTCACTTTTGCCCCTGCTAAATTTAGGGTTTGCGTTTAAGCTTGATTATTTTGTACCGGTTGTTCTGTTTGTCTAAAAATCCTGAAAATTTTATGGTAACCTATTCTTTGTATGTCTAGTCCACTGAAAAATTTTCATATGCTTGGCCTAAGTGCTTGGTTGTGGATCTGTTAGTGTTTGTTTTCCTTTCCTAGGGCTAATAGGAATGTGTTTCTATATCTGTTGTTGATGGAAAAATTTGTGAGGCATGCTTTACTGCTTTCACTTTGAGTTGGTTAATTTTGTGTTGCTAGGTCATGTTTGTAAGTTAGAGCTTGCTTATAATTAACCCCTAGCTTTACTCTTTTCTTTATATAAATGTTGTTAGTTGTTTGTATCTTGCATGCAAAACAAACCTATGTTTTAATCCCTGCTGCTCTAAGCAGTTAGTAGTTGTTTTTAGAAGGAAACACTTCAGGCTTTTTGAGTTGAGCTTCTGAACCGCTTTGCATTGTATCGTTTTGAAGTGCATCTTTTCTTAAGCTCATGCGTTGCACCGTATCCTAACTGTTGCATGGCAGATTTTATTCGTGTAGACGCCGCGAGCGAAGTCGCCCACGAGCTGATCGTTGAGCCGGTCCAGGAGCCACGAGCAGGAGTGCAGTAGGAGGACGCCGTTGAACACGCCCCCGGAGACCTAGTTAACCCCGCTGACCTGCAAGGCAAGCCCCGGAGCATAACCATAATTTAAAGTATTCAATGTTTATTTAAGTATTGTGCATTTATGTTCTAGGAGTTGAGTGGAACCATAGTATGCATGTTTTCCCTAGGTACCGTGGGCCTATACTAGTATGCAGGTGTCGATAGAAATGCTTTGCTAAATAGGATTTCGGTAGAAGTCGAGTGATTACTGTCACTCGCGAGTTTAGGATCTTGATCCCTTAGCTTTGGCTTGAAATGATTTGTTGAGTAAAGAGAAATGGAGACCGGGCGGAATTGAGTTGGTTTTGGTATGGAATGGATGGAAAGTAAGCTCCGCCTGTGTCGATTGAGGACCGTTCCGTTGTTGGCAGTGCTGATCGAGGATTGAACAGTACTAACCACATACCGGAAGTAGGAGGTAGTCGAAACCGGTAAGCTGTGTACCACCTTACAGCGGTGATTTGAATTTCGCCATGCTACGCTGGGCGTGGGAGTTGGCGGGTGTTGGATAGGATGCCGCCTCCGGGTTCTCCGGGAGTTCACTGCGAGGGGCCCATCACCTGGGTTTTAGCAGGCGTAGTTCAGATGCCGTGGTAATGTGGAAACAGTTGACGCGCGTGGCCCGACGGGGCTTACATGTGTCGTGTGAGTTAGGTCCACCTTGCAAGGTTAAATCGGATCGATTCGCCGTGACTCGCGGTTATGAGAGCCTTGATCTCTTTGTCACATCGTAGTAAGAAAGTGGAATGAAAACAGAATGGAGAAGACTGGTTTGGAAGTTACTAAAAGATAATCTGTTCCACCATGTGTGTTTTAGATGAATAGGCGAACTTAGTAATACTTGGTATACTAAATGGAGCTAAAATATTGAAAGTAAGGATTCACTTCTAGCAGCTTTTCAGCAAAAGAACTCCAGAGCCAAAAAGCTTTGCATGTCTAGGTAATGGGCTAAGTATACCCAGAGTCGGGTAAGCCTTGCTGAGTATTAGTATACTCAGGGTTGTTGTTGTAACCCTTCTGAGCAGGTTGTGTCCCTGCGGACTTCGAGGAGATCTGTGCGTCCTGGATTGGACAGCCGCTTCCTCCAGGTTGGACCGTCGAGTGGGCCCCGTCTTCCCCGTGAAGATTGGGCAGGTTGGCGTCACATCGATGGGCAGGATGTGGAGCTCACCTTTTATCGTCGTCGTAGCTATCGTATTGTATTTCGAACTCAGTTTTAAACTTCCGCTGTGCGTTTGAACTCTGTGGTTGTATTTAAGACTTTTATGTAAAACCTGTGTTGTAAGTTAATTTGAAGATTTTTTGTATGCGGGTAACACCTGTGCTCGTCTTCGTACGGGTCTAAGTGCAATTGTGATCCTGGAGTACAGTAGTTTAATCGGGATTTTACCCGACAGCCTGTCAGGTTACACCGTTTTAAGTGCACAGTAACTGGATTAAGTATTAAGATGATGGTTAGTGCATTTAAGCCGGTTTAATTTGGACGGTGATGCTACAAAAGAGATCCATGTGAAGTAGCTCGAGCGGCTTGGAGGTAGACAACATCGTCTTGATGGGATGATGTGTTGCAACTTGCTTCCCGGCTTGACATGCTTTACATAGCTTGTTCTTGTCAAACGTGACATCCTTCAAGCCGGTGATCATCCCTCTCTTGTGGGCTTTCTTGAGGTTGCTCATGCCAATATGAGCAATTCTTCTATGCCAAAGCCACCCAAGAGAAGACTTGGTGAAGAGGCATGTCATGGTACTTGTTTGCTTTGAAGAGAAGTCCACTAAATAGATGTTGCCATGCCTAAACCCCGTGAATACCATTGACTTGTCTTCTTCAAGAGTTACTACAACACCATTCTTGTCAAAGGTACACGTTAGTCCAAGATCACACAATTGAGCAATAGAAATAAGATTAAAACTAAGTGCTTCTACAAACAAGACATTAGAAATGGATAAATCTTTAGAGATAGCTATTCTACCCAAACCTAAAACTTTTCCCCTTGAGTTATCACCATAGGTGACATGTTCATGATCGCCGGGGTCTTCAAGAGAGGTGAACATGCTATCATTGCCGGTCATGTGTTGAGAGCAACCGCTATCAAGTACCCAATATTTTCCACCGGCTTTGTAGTTCACCTACACACATGAGAATTCACTTTTGAGTTTTGGGAACCCAAACAAGCTTTGGGCCTTGCACATGTGTGACAAGAGCTTTTGGGACCCAAAGTTGCTTGGGGAGCTTTTTCTTTGACTCCTTAGTGAGTTTGCCAATAAACTTGGCCTTCACCTTGCCCTTCACTTTACTCAAGAGAAAATGGTTATTTTGAAACATTGAAGAGTAATTCTTGGGTAAATTAGGAAGAGGACGTGATGGTAAAGTGCACTCCCTAGTGTGGTGCCCGGTGACTTGGCAATGTTGGCAATATGATCCAACTTCCTTGATGAAGCTAATCTTGATCTCCGGAGAAGGAGTAGTGCCTTGATTTGGCTCCGGAAATGAACCAAGACCTCTCTTGCCATAGTCACGTGCATTGTTGAAGAGAATTTCCTTGTGGATGTATTCTCCTCTTGAGAGCTTCTCCACACTACTCTTGAGGCTTGCCACTTGATCCATCAATTCCTTTTCCCTAGAAGGTACAAGCTTGGGCAAAGCATTAGTGGCATTTGCATTAATGAGTAGGTCATCACATGAAGTAGAAGCATTGACCTTCTCAATAGTTTCATGAGCAAAGTTCTCAAGACTTGGGTCAATTGCTTCATAGGCAAATTCAAGTTCTTGATATTTGTGAGCCAACTCCCTATGCTCTTGTTTAAGTTTTTTGTGGCTCTCTTCAACTTGCTTAGCAAATACAAGTGACTCATTGTGCTTTTTGAGCAAGTCATTGTACTTGCCAAGCAAGTCGGAGTGGGCAAGCTCTAACTTGGCATGAGTGCTCTCAAGAATCTTGACTTTGCCCTTTTCCCTCTTGATGACGGATGTGTACTCATTAATGAGATTAGTGAATTCATAAGGATCAAACTCTTCATCACTTTCATCTTCACTATCTACCTCACATACCTTGGTGTTACCTTTTGCCATGAGGCACATTGGAGGTGGAGGTAGTGATGGTTCTTCATTTGTGAGGGCGATGGTGACTATGTCTTCTTCATCACTTGAATCTTCGCTTGATGAGACATCGGTCACCCATTCTTGTTTTTCCACCAAGAAGCTTCTCTTGGTGTGCCCTTTCTTCTTTGAGAAGAGTTTGGTCTTCTTGTCATGGCTCTTCTTCTTCCCAAGCTTCTTGTTCTTGTTCTTCTTCTCATCTTCTTCATCATCACTTGAATCATGGCGATGTTTGCCTTTGTTGTCCTTCTTCCTTTTGTCCGGCTTGGGGCAATCGGGAGAGATGTGGCCTTTTTCTCCACAATTATAGCAAGTTTTGTTCTTGACATCTCCCCATGGCCGGAACATTCTTCTTTTGGGGTCAAAGTTGAAACCCTTCTTGTTGATCTTGTCATTCAAGCGTGTGAACTTCCTCATCATGAGAGCAAGTTCTCCATCATCTTCTTCATCGGATCAGCTCTCATGATGATCCTCTTCTTCATTGCTTGAGATTGATTCTTGCTTGACCATCTTGAGCTTGCGGGATTTGTTAGCCTTGGTTTTGAGAGCAATTGACTTGCTTGTTGTTGGCTCTTCGGTCATACCAAGGATACTCATTTCATGAGCGCGAATTTCGCCCACAAGCTCTCCCACTTCCATTGTATCAAGATTCTCCTTTTGAAGCATAGCATTGATAATGTTGTACTTGGGCTTCGGAAGGAGCATGAGAATCTTGCGGTTGATGGAGCCACTGTCAATTTTGGAAACTTCAAGAGCATTAATGTCCTTGACAATGACATTCAAGCGGGAATACATATCATTGCAATTTTCATGAGCAAGCATTTTAAAAGAATCATATTTTGCTCTAAACAAGTGATATTTTTGTTCACGGACTTTTGTGGAGCCTTCATGAATTTCAATTAGCTCTTTCCATATATCACTTGCTAAGTCCATGCCATTTACTCTAGCAAAGACTTCCTCACTAATGGCTTCGAAAATTGCATTTCTAGCCTTTGCATTCCATTTTAATTGCTCCGTGGTGGGAGTTCCGGTGAACCCGGTCTTTGTTGCCAACCACACTTCGGGGGCAATCGCATCAAGGTATGCGGCCATACGAACTTTCCAATAGGCAAAGTTCTTGCCCTCGAAGTGAGGCGGCGAACCTCCCATCTTGGCCATAGCTCTAGGCGGTGAAGCCTAATGATCCAAATGAGCAACGAGGCTTTGATACCAATTGTAAGGATCGATGGACCAAGAGGGGGGGTGAATTGGGCCTTTTTCAAAATTCTAAAGCAATAAAACAACCTTAACCTATGCAAGGCTAGTAAGGCTCAATTCACCAACCGGCTAAACAAAGCAAACTACACAAGCTAACAAAGATATGAAACTAAGCAAGGTAGAGCTAAGCTATGATCTCTAGGGTCAAGCACATGAAAGAAAGCATGAAAATAAGTGCTTGAAATGAAAGAGAGTGCAAGAGACAACCGGATTTTTCCCGTGGTGTCGATGTGTTGGCACACACCCCTAATCCACGTTGTGACACTCACTAAGAGTCTTGTCACCTCCCATGTCACCGAGACTTGTGCGCTCACTAAGAGTCTCCGTTCACCATCCCGGCGTGGTGGAGCTCAAGCCACGTACAATCTTCTTCTCCGGGCTCCCACAATCCTTGGCAAGCTCCGCGAGAAACACTTCGATCACCAAGATCGTCTAGGTGCTGCCAAACACCAAGAGTAACAAGTTCCTAAGCCTTCACTTGACCTACACTCAGTTGGCCCTAGCTCAAGCACACTTGCTACACTTGCAATGGATGAGTTCTTCAAGGTTGAAACACAAACTAAGCACTAGATCTTCTCTCTTTTGCTCAAAGCTCTATCTCTTCTTCTCAAGGGTGGACTCAGGTTTTCAAGGTGTCAAAGGCTACTGAAATGAACCAGGGGGTACCCTTATATAGAGTGGAGGAGGTCACATAGCCGTTGGAGGTTTTCTGCAGAAAAACCGTGACCACCGGAAGAACCGACGGTATAGAAAATATGGGCATCGGTTCAACCGGTCTCTCTGTGTCAAAGAAGTAGCCGTTGGAGTTCTAACACAGTATCCACGCTTGCGTCATTGCACCGGTGCATGCTCCGTAGGGGCATCGGTTCAACCGGTGCTGAAGAGGTTCGCTGATCAACTCAAACAAGCGTTCTGGAACAAAGTACATCCAATGCACCGGTGCTTTGTTTCTGAACCATCGGTTCAACCGGTGCTGAAGAGAAGTTGGAGTCCATCAAACATGCTCTCTGGAACAAAGGACTTTCATTGCACCGGTGCTTTGATTTCGGAGCGTCGGTTCAACCGGTGCTGAAGAGAGGTTGAAATCCATCAAAACATGCTCTCTGGAACAAAGAACTTTCACTGCACCGGTGCTTATCTTCTTGACCATCGGTTCAACCGGTGCTTTACTTGATATCTGCCTTCATCCAGAGAAGATGGACCGACAGGGCCTCGGTCCTTCCGCCATGCATCGGATGCTCCGATGCTTGTGCACCGGTTCAACCGGTGCTGCTGATTTTCTTTGTTTTCAGCTGTTTTGACTTGGATTCGAATGTGACTTTGATTGTTTCTTCTTCCAAGAGTTGTGTTGACTTCTATTGACCATCTTTTGCTGTTTTTGAGTGAGTGTGTAATATGTCTAGGGCCAACTCAAGTTTGATCAAGCTACTAACTCATGAACCCCTCTTAATAGTGCGATCACTACAAAACTATAAAACCTATACTAACCTAAGTGTCCTTCTCAACCTTGTGACACTTAGGACTAGAAAGATCCTTAGCCTTGACAAATATAAGTTAAAAGCCGAGATCGCCTTTTTGAATGACCAAAATTGAGGGGCCTCTTTTGACATACGACCAAATGAGCGATAATGATCTATTAAGCTGCACAAACTCATTAGTCACAATAATGGTTGTCATTAATCACCGAAACATACCTTGAGTGCCTAGATGCTTACAGTCCTCACTCGAACACTCGCCCCTCCCCTCTTCGACCCGACGAACCCTAGACCGGCGGCGGCGGAGCAACGGCGGCGGAAGATCTCCAAGGAAGTCCGATGCAGGCGACTTGAAGCGGATGGCGAGCCCCCCCTCGACGGAACCTCCCCTACTGGGGGCGCCGATGGAGGTCGACGGCGTGGACAGTAGCGGCGGGCACAGCAGGTAAGCCTAGATCTGTTCTCCAAACCTAACTAGACGAAGGTTGAATCGTAGGTTGTTGATTTGTTGTTGGGTTTCTCTGTCTCCTCTTTATAGGTGTGAGTTGTTCTCGCTAGAGATTATGGTGGAAGGTTTTTTCACAGTCGATTCAATGGGTAGGAAAGTGTACTGTAAGGGCCGGGTGATTAAGTGGGATGTCGAGATTGGCTCTTATTCACTTGATTTGCTCATGAAATGTCTGGAAAATGAAGTAAAATGGGCACCTAACCAGTCGGCTACAGTGTGGTTTTTTCACAATAAATTGGGTGAGGACATAAGACTAACAGAAGAGTTTCAGTTGCGTGACATATTTGAAATGTATGAGGCAGAGATGCGTTGCCATGTGGTAGTAGCCATCCTTGACAATTCCAAGATTGCTGATGTGGTACTAACTGAAGAACTAGAGCCACTGTGTATGGTGCTACCTGATGAAGGGTCACCTGCTAACCAAAAGGGAGCGTCTGCATCCAAGGTGGCAGGATCAGAAGGTGCTGCAGCTGAGGAGGCAGATGCTCTAGAGACAGATTTGTTTGACAATGAGGAGGAATATGTTGGAGTAGATGATGAGCACATCTATATGCCTGTGCCACCATCTTCAGCAGCAGGCACTGAAAATGTTGCTGCTAAACCCACACCTACACCATCACAGCCTAGTTCACAAGCACCTGAATCATCGCATGCACATGCATATCCTCAATTTAATGAAAATGGGCCTGCTGCTGAAGGAGGTGTGCCTCTTGAGACAGAGGTCAATGATGTAGATCCACAGGAGTTGAATGTGATTCATGATCCTGATCAGCCAAATATAGAGCAGGGTGCCTTGTTTCCTGATATTGTGAGCTTCAGGAAAGCAATTAGGCATTACGCTGTGCAGAGGGGTTTTGAGTTCACTAACCTCAAGATAGATAAGACCAGGTTCATTGCCAAGTGTGCTCATCAGGGATGCCCATGGCGCATACATGCTTCCCACATTTGGGATAAGAAGACAATTGAGGTAAAGTACATGTCTGATTTAGTTATGTTATTGTTTAGTTTGTTATGCTTCCAATTTCACACCTGTTTGTATTGGTTGTGCAGATAAAAGTTCTTCCTGCAGAGCACAATTGTCTAACTACCAAGCTTAGGGAGAGCAAGATGACAACTCAGGGATGGGTTGCTAATAGGTTGTCTGAATGGGTGAAGAAAAACTCCAATAAAGGTGTAAAGGATGCTAAAGAGAAGGTGGAAGGAGATTATGGCATCAAGCTTTACGTATTCAAAGGCTTGGTCAGGTTTGAAACTCCTTAGAGCAAGTTCATGGTAAATATGAGGAGAGCTTCCAATTTTTGTTCAACTGGAAAGCATAGATGGAGATCAGTGCACCTGGTAGTGTAACTGAAATTAATTTAGAAAGGAAGAATAAGAAGATGAGGTTCAGAAGGATTTTTGTTGCATTGAAGCCAAGTGTAGATGGGTTTTTAGCTAGTTGCAGACCAAACATAGGGGTTGATGCCACCAAATTGAATGGCAAATACACCAGTCAATTGGCATCAGCAACTGCAGTGGATGGGCACAACTGGTTGTATCACCTGGCTTATGCAGTTTTTGACTCAAAGACAGAGGAGAACTGGACCTGGTTTATGGAACAGTTGCAGAGGGCTGTTGGGACCCTAGAGGGACCGGTCATTTGTACAGATGCCTGTAAATGACTTGAGACAGCAGTTGGTGCTGTGTTTCCAACAGCAGAGTACAGAGAATGCATGAGGCATTTGTATGGGAACTTCATGAAGTACTACCAAAGTGATGTTTTCACTGAGCATTTGTATCCAGCAGCTAGAAGCTACACTGAGGGCTTGTTCAAGTGGCATATGCAGAAAATATATAATGTAGCTCCAGATGCTATAGATTATCTTGAGGAGTTCCACTCCAGAATTTGGTACAGAAGTGGTTTCTCAGAAGCAAGCAAGTGTGATTACTTGACAAATAATGTGTCTGAGAGCTTCAATGCACAGATAAGACATCTAAAAGGTTTGCTGCTTCATGAATTGGTTGATGGGTTTAGAGAATTGATCATGGAGAAGAGATATCTGAGGAGAAATATAGGAGAACAGATGGAAGATGGAGTATTGCCAAATGTGATTAAGGAACTTAATGCCATAAGCATGAACCTGCAGGTTGTTAAAGTATCCAGGAGTGATGATGACATAGCAGAAGTGACTCTAATTGACAAGTGGAACAACACTAGAAGGCATTCTGTGAACCTGAAAACCCACAAATGTTCATGTAGAGAATGGCAAGTGACAGGCAAACCCTGCAGGCATGCCTTGGCATGGATTTTGTCCAACAGAGGCCTGAACATTGGGGATTATATGCATGAGTACTACTCAGTTGCAAGGTTCAGAGCTGCATATGAAGGGAGAGTTGAAGCATTACCAGACAGATCCCAGTGGCCAGTTGTGGACCTTGGCTTCAAAGTGTATCCTCCTTTACTGGGTAGATCAGCAGGCAGGCCTAGGAAATTCAGGATTCGGGGATGTCTAGAGAAAAATGCAACAAAAAAGAAAGAGAGATGCAGAAGGTGCAAAAAATTTAGTCACTTCTCCAAGACTTGCCAGATGCCAGTTGTTGGAGAAGATGGAGAAACTGCCACTCCAAAGAAGAGGTACACAACTATCTTAGTTCATGTTTTACTAATGACTACTAATCTAAAAATATTAAACTCTTTGGCTTGTGTTCATTGTAGAAAGAGACAGGTTGCTGAGGACATAGCTGGACCAACTCAGAAAAATAAGAAGAAGATTTCCCCCAAGAGAAAGAAGACCCCAAAGAAAAAGAAGACCCCATCCAAGAAAAAGCAAAAGCAAGCTGAAGCTGCACCTGCTCCCAGTGTTGTGAGGAGTCTGAAAGCCTGGCTGAACACTTCTGCTGGAGGATCTGAGGCCTAATTCAATGTTATGTCTTTTGTGAAGCTATGTGGCTTTTGTGATGTCTCTTGTAATGAACTTGTGCCATGGTCATGTTAATGTCTTAGCTTGTGTTTAGTTCTGAACAATGTCAGGCACTCTATCTGAAGAACATGGTATTGTAATGGACATGTCGACTTTCTGTTGAGTATGTTTTATTCTGGACATGTAATGGACATGATTGTTATCTATCTGTGGCATAACTCTATCTGACTGTTATTCTCATGTGCCAAAATTCAGTCCAAATTCAGCCAAAATGCTGCCAAAATACTGCTAAAATGTGGGAATTAATAGACATAAGTTCACATAATTAACAGAAACATGAAGTCACACATTGCATATAAAAGTAGGTCTTATATTTACACACAACTTCAGCTGCAAGTAGGTCATCTATTTACACACCATTCAAAAGCTTCCAAAAGCATCCTAGCTCATCTACTTCCAGTTCACAAAAGCATCCTAGCTACTTCCAGTTCACTAAACCATCCTAGGTCATCTACTTGCAGTTCACAAAAGCATTCTTCTCCTCACACAACACTGCCTCACTTCCACAGCACTGTCACCATCAACCCAACCACAGCAACACATGCAACAAGTACAGCTACCCAGGTCTTCTTCCCCTCACTGAGCTGCTGACTGAGCTCCCAAATCTGCATCTTCATTGCTTCAATTTCAATTTTCAGCCCATCAAACTGGTTCTTGAGCTCAACAAACTAGTCCTTCAACTCACACAGAGCTTGCATCCTGGCATCTCCAATGACTTGGAGGTCGCCACATTGCTGCTTTCGTGCATCCAGCACACACAAATAAGTCTCGTACTGACGCTCAGACCGAATCCATTCACATGTGTTTGGATCTCCCTGTCACAGTGAGCAAAACCCTAGCACAGTCAATGGCTACAAAATGGGGTCGATTCAAACACACAGATGCAACAAATTAAAGAGAACTCACCCTCACGTTGTTGGGGCACTTGAAAAACATCTGATTGAACGTCTCCGGCTGCTTGCTGCGGATACAGATCAGGCGGCATCCACAGTTGGGGCAGTCCTCCAGCCGGAGCCGATTCCCCTGGCTCCCGAACACGGACGGGCCCGAAGCAGTGGAACCCTCACTCATGCTGGGCTTCACGCCGGCGCCGGAGAAGAAGGAAAGGCAGCGGCAGCGATGGCAACGGCGGTGGCGAGGGGCGGCGCCGTACGCGAGGGGCGGTCGGTCAACGAAGGAGAATGGATGAGGCCACTCTCCCTCGGCTTGTTCTTAGCAAGTGGCACCTTGAGCCATACGGTCTGCAAGTGGACCCTAAGCAGTAGAATACGTTGCGTACGGTCTGCATGTGGGCCCAAAGCCGCATCAAGTGTACAAAATGGCACGAGCCGGGTAGAGATGAAATAGTAATGGCATGGTTCCAAATAGACGAATAGTAATTGTAGTTCTCTGAACTTGAAGAATTATAATGGCACAGATCGAATTAACTTTTTTCCAGCTCGTAACAGGTCGGGGCGGCGGCGCTCCGGTGCCGTGCCCGCGTCCTGACCCCACCCCCACCCCCCCCACCCGACACGCCGGCACCGCACCACCCTCCTCCCTGTAATGCCCCAGGCGCCGGCATAACCTCTTGTGATAGGCGTATTCACTGAAACCGTGTTCGTTTAGCGGGAGAGTGTGTCTCGCGTGAGTGGGACCCATGGGTCAGGGTCGGCAGGAGAGGGATAATACCCCTTGCCATGTAAAGAACGAACTCATTCTGAATCTGAGAAAAGAACGCCGTGTTCTTCGGGAGACCGGGTCCTCCGCCGGTTCCCAACCCGAATTTGCTCTTCCTCTTGTGGTATCTCACATCGTGATCTTGGTCGCGGCCACGGGGCATTACAACTGGTATCAGATTCAGTATCCTTGGTGCGCTCCCGCTCGATTTCTTGTAGTGTTCTTTCCCGTCCCCAATCGGATCCGCCATTCCGGCGATTCCGATCTACGCCGCCGAGTTCTCTGCCGATCTCGGCGTCCACTGCCAAGCGCCGGTTAGCTATTCCAGCGCCGTCGCCCACATACGTTCTTCGCCGCTTAGGTTACTAGTGGGGATTGGGCGCTCTGGGCTGAGAGATTCTTCGATTGGATCTGACTTCGGGCACTGCGTCGAACACTTCGACGCGGTTCGTGGTCTCCGTTGTTTGATTACTGAATCCCGTCGGCTTTGCGTCGTGCTCAAGCCCTTTGGGGTTTCATCAATTTGAGTCGCGTTCGCTCTGCTTCCGGTGTAATCACAACGGCGCCCCCTAAGCCATCTGTTCAGACCCAATTCGTCCTCTCGGCGATGGAGCAATCAGCAGGGCGGGATCAGGTGCGTTGGGATCAAGTGGACAACAATTTTGATCTCCTGTTCGCTCGCATGGAGGACATCCTAGGTACACAGATCAAGCTGGAGGTACAGCAAGACTTTACGAACAAGGTGGTCGAGCAGATGATGAAGGACCAGCAAATCTTGACCAAGCAGATTGAGAACACCGGGCAAGTATTGGCGAGGATGACTTTGGACGCAATGCGTCGACCACATCGAGAACCACCAAGTCCTACGGCTTCAGAAGCTTCGGCGGACAATCCCTTCCACCATGACTACTCAGGTATCCCACATGTTCCCCATCCCCACCGTCATGACCGTGGCGCTATGCGTTCAGGTGTGGACGGGTCTCACAGATTCAAGCCAGCAGTGCCTAAGCTGTCCTTCCCTCGTTTTGATGGTGCTAATCCCACGATATGGAAATCTAAATGCCAAGATTATTTTTCTCTTTACAATGTGCCTGATGCTATGAAGGCCACATTTGCATCTCTGCATATTGATGATAATGCAGCTAAGTGGTTACAAGTATACAAGAAATAGCATGGCCTGGCTGATTGGCACACATTCATTGCCGCGGTAGAAGAGAAGTTTGGGGCTTCCAATTACAGGGATGCCATGGAGGAGTTATTGGATCTCACTCAAACTTCCACAGTGGAGCAATATGCTGTTGCATTTGAGAATTTGCAGTATGAGCTGTGTATGCACAATGATGGATTTGGGGAGTTGTTCTTTGTCTCTCAGTTTGTCAAGGGCCTCAGGTATGACATTGGAGCTGTAGTCCAGTCTCAGCTTCCTCAGACCGTGGACAGAGCAATTTTGCTAGCCAAAGTGCGACAACAAGTGCTGGAAAAGGGCAAGACTAGAAATCAGAAACCTTCTGTCCCTCCTAGGCACCAGTCTTGGGCAGCTAAGCAGGATTCTAAGTACAGTACCCCTACCACACAACTGTCCAAGGAAAGACAAATCCTCACCTACAGGAAATCCAACAACCTCTGCTACTTTTGTGGAGACAAATATGACCCTGCTCATGTTGTTGTTTGCTCACAAAGGCCCAAAGCTCATGTCAATGCACTGGTAGTTAACGATTTGGATCTGCCCTTATCTGAAGAGGTGATTGCCCAGTTGGAATTAGAGGATTCTCTCACTAATGAGTTTGGGCAGTTATCACTGAATGCCCTGGCAGGTACAGATCATGGTCAGACATTGAAACTCAGAGCCATGGTCAAAAACAAAGTTATGCTCACCCTGGTAGATAGTGGAAGTACACATAGTTTTGTCAGCTCCCAATTCTTGCAGCAGGTGGGCATCACCCCAAGTCCAACTGTTCCTACTTCAGTCAAACTGGCTAATGGGCAAGTACTGATCTCAGACCACTGGGTTCCACAAATGTCATGGTGGTGTGATGGTTTCACCTTGCAAACTAATATGAAAGTGTTGGACATAGGTGCTTTTGATGCTATACTAGGCTTTGATTTGTTACAGCATAACAGTCCTATGACTTGTGATTGGGAGAACAAAACCCTTCAGTTCACAAAAGGAAATCATCAGATCAAGCTGCAGGGCATTAAAATGCAGGATCATGAGATTACCCACCTTCCAGCCGATAGGTTATACAAATGGTGGAAGGGCAACGACATCTGGGCTTTGGTGATGCTAGCTCCTGTGGATCAGCCTAGTAATTCCAATGTTTGTCCTCAGGTGGCACAGCTGTTGGACAAATATCAAGATGTGTTCCAGGATCCAAAGACATTACCTCCTGAAAGAGCTTATGATCACACTATACCATTACTCCCTAATGCTATCCCTGTTAATACCAGACCTTACAGGTACTCACCTTTACATAAGGACGAGATTGAAAGACAAGTCAGAGAAATGTTGTCTGCTGGGCTGATCATTCCAAGTACAAGTCCATTTGCATCTCCTATATTGTTGATTCAAAAAAAAAGATGGCAGTTGGAGGTTTTGTGTAGATTACAGGAGACTGGATGACATTACCATTAAGAACAGATTTTCTATGCCTCTCATCGAAGAAATCATTGAAGAATTGGCTGGTAGTGCTTACTTTGCCAAGTTAGACATGAAATCTGGTTATCACCAAGTAAGGATGAAAAAGGAAGATGAATATAAGACAGCTTTCAAAACACACCATGGTCATTATCAATTCAAAGTCATGCCATTTGGGTTGACGAATGCCCCTGCAACCTTCCAATGCATCATGAATGAAGTGCTGGCCCCTTTTCTCAGAAAATTTGTTATGGTCTTCCTAGATGATATATTGATTTACAGCCCAGATTTGGAGACCCATTTGGCTCAGCTGGACCAGGTGCTGTCCACCTTGAGAACTCACCACCTTTACATGAAGAAAAGCAAATGCTCTTTTGCTCAGTTGCAAGTGGAATACCTTGGACATGTTATTTCTGGTGCAGGAGTTGCTACTGCTGGTGATAAAATTGAAGCCATGCTGAAATGGCCTGTCCCACAAAATGCTACTGATGTGAGAGCTTTTCTGGGGTTAACTGGGTACTGCAGAAGATTTGTGAGGGGATATGGCAGCATTGCTAAACCTTTGACTCAGTTATTGAAGCACAAACAGTTTCAGTGGTCCTCTGATGCCCAAGCTGCTTTTGTCCAGTTGAAACAAGCCATGGTGAGTGCACCTGTCCTAGTTTTGCCTGATTTCAAGGAGAGTTTTGTGGTAGAGACAGATGCTTCAGACATAGGAATTGGAGCTGTGCTTATGCAGAAGGATAGACCCATTGCTTTCTTAAGTAAGGCTCTTGGTGACTCCCACAAGAGCAAGTCTATCTATGAGAAGGAGTTTCTGGCATTGATAATGGCCGTAGAGAAGTGGAGACAATACTTGCAGCGCCAAGAATTCATCATTAAAACAGACCATCAAAGTTTAGCATATTTGACAGAGCAGAATTTACATTCTGAGTTGCAAAGAAAAGCCATGACACGTCTGATGGGGCTGCAATTCAAGGTGGTCTACCACAAAGGAAAAGAAAATACAGTAGCGGATGCGCTGTCTGGAGTGGGTCACATGATGGCCATTCAAGCAGTTTCCTCTGCTCAGCCACAATGGATATAAGAGGTCACCAATTCTTATGTGATTGATAAGGAAGCTCAAGCCTTGCTAGCCCGGTTGGCTTTGGTCAGCCCTGATGATCATGGATTTTCCTTAGACAAGGGTGTCATTAGGAAGCAGGGCAAGATATGGGTGGGACACAATTTAGCTGTTCAAACCAGAATTATATCTGCTATGCACTCTAGTCCTGTGGGAGGATATTCTGGTCAGAAAGCGACCTATCATAGAGTTAACAACTTGTTTGCTTGGAAAGGGCTCAAGGGGGATGTGGTCAACTTTGTGCAACAATGTGGTATATGTCAACAAGCAAAGCATTCTCACACTCATACAGCTGGCTTGTTACAACCCCTCCCTGTTCCTGAAGGTGTTTGGAGGGATATTTCCATGGATTTTGTGGAAGGCCTGCCTAAGGTCGATGGTTACAGTGTAATCCTGGTGGTAGTTGACTGTTTCACAAAATATGCTCACTTTATGGCTCTCAAACACCCCTATACTGCCCTTTCTGTGGCCAGAGTACTATATGATCAGGTGATCAAGCTACACGGGATGCCGCAGTCCATTGTTTCTGACCGGGACAAGGTGTTCACTAGTACAGTTTGGACAGAGTTGTTCAAGATGGAGGGCGTTCAGTTGAAGTATAGCACAGCTTATCATCCTCAAACGGACGGCCAAACGGAGAGAGTGAATCAGTGTCTGGAGATGTATCTTTGTTGTGCTGTCAGTCAATCTCCTCGACAGTGGAAGACATGGCTACCACAAGCCGAATTCTGGTACAATACGGCATTTCACTCATCCTGGGATGTTCTCCATTTAAAGCCTTATATGGGTATGATCCTATGGTGGGTGCTATGGTGGATGCGAAGATCAAGCCTCCTGCCTCCATTGCTGAGTTTGTGACTGATCGTCAGTTGCAATGTGGCTTGTTGCGGGATCAATTGGCCCGTGCCCAACTTCGTATGAAACAAAATGCAGATATCAAACGCACTGATGTGGAGTTTCAGGTGGGGGACCAAGTTCTGCTTAAGCTACAACCATATGTTCATAATTCAGTCGTTAGTAGACCGTTTCCCAAGTTGGCACTGAAGTATTATGGTCCTTTTTCGGTTCTGGAGAAAGTGGGTATGGCAGCGTACAAGTTAGCACTTCCACCTGACAGTCTCATACACCCTACATTCCATGTGTCTCAGCTTAAACCATTTCGTCCAGATTTCTCACCGGTATACTCTTCTCTCCCTTCTTTAGTGGACTTACATTCTGTTGAGTTGGAACCTGAACAGGTGTTGGCGCGCCGGCTAGTGAAGAAGGGTAATGCTGCAATTCCGCAAGTGTTGATCACATGGTCCAAGCTCCCAGGGGCTTCTGCTACGTGGGAAGATTACAACGTGGTCAAGGGGCGTTTTCCGGCTGCATTGGCGTGGGGTCTCGCCAGTTCTTCAGCGGGGGGAGATGTAATGCCCCAGGCGCCGGCGTAACCTCGTGTGATAGGCGTATTCACTGAAACCATGTTCATTTAGCGGGAGAGTGTGTCTCGCGTGAGTGGGACCCACGGGCAGGGTCAGCAGGAGAGGGATAATAGCCCTTGCCGTGTAAAGAACGAACTCATTCTGAATCTGAGAAAAGAACGCCGTGTTCTTTGGGAGACCGGGTCCTCCGCCGGTTCCCAACCCGAATTTGCTCTTCCTCTTGTGGTATCTCACGTCGTGATCTTGGTCGCGGGCTGGCGGCCACGGGGCATTACACTCCCGCGCCGCCGCTCTCCTCCGGCGTGCAGCACTCCTCATGACAGGTGCCGCCCCCTCCTTCCTCCGCTGCTACCTGGCCCGCGAATGCTGCTGGAATCCTAATGACCCGATCTAGTTTTTTTTCCGGGGATCGAGGACGCAAACGGCGTCATCCACTCTAGGCATCGAAGCTTCCTCAAAATCACCTGTGCTGTCGAATCCTTGGGGGGCATTCCTCTCCAGAGGCATAAGGTTCCCACTATCGCCATCCCCATTCGAATCCCGATAGGTGTGCTCGATTTGTCGAGGTTGCTGTCTTGACGGTGCTACTCTCCCTCGTTGCAGGTGTCCGATGGAATTGGATTTCACCTCCAATAATTGAATCGAGGACGCCGGCATGGTATTGGGCCACGGTCATGGATGAAACTGACACCGTACAGGCGCAGGTGAAGGTGCATACCTTACATCCCTGCATCGCAGCTTTGTTCCCGGCCTGATTCATCCATGTTGAGATGCGTTTTTTATCTGCTAGTTCCATGTTCTTGATCTTGCATATGTAGGAGCTTAATTTTATTTTTAAAACTCGTTTTCCTTCCATATTTTCAACATGCAGAGTAGATATCGCTGCAACTGAGATCGAGTACACATGCAGGTCCGTCAAACAACCACGAATTCAGCTTTCAACTTCATTGTCGATAAGTAATAATATGATATAAAGCTGGATCATCTCTTTTCATGTGAAAACACGTTGAGCCCAGATCTCATTTGGCCTTGTAGCTTGGTGTTTCTGCACAGCTATTTAGATGCATTGGTACTTGAATCAGGACTAGCTATTTTATTTATCTACTCTCAGTTTATCTCACTTGTGCTCGATCTGAAACATCAGGAGTTGTTGTGTCAGTCTGTCAGAGTGTTGGTTTCGGGTCTAATCTTCCACGGCGTCATTGGTGTGGTAATGAAGTTCATTGCTAGTGCTGGTACCATGGTGTGGATATCTATCATCGGGGAATAGGGTAGGTGGCTAGGAGTACCTTCTTCTGTGCCTCCTTTTTTTATAAGTCGTGATAATCGGTAGGCTAATTTACCAATTAAAAGTATCTTCCACTGGCATGCTGGATATTTGTTTCATTTTGAATTGAATTGGAAATTTATATGTCCTAACTGTCATTGTCAATTCAAAAGAATATTGTGTCAGGGATATCATATAGTCACACCAACCTTGCAATTTCTTAAGAATGTATACCTTTATTTTAAAGAAGATTTAGTGAGCTTGGCAAAAGATTCAGGCCTTCATCCATTGGTTCCTTACTTTTCCTACTTCATTGCAGATCTATTGCGAAAAAAACGCCTTACCTATATCACTTTGAAGATGCTTCATTTCACACTGTCATATCATTGGGTATCCCATATCATTCTATGACTTGTAGCATATATAGGATTTCTATACTGATGCCCGTGGCCACATGTTTAGAGCCTAGGGCATGCTGGCTGCTGCTTGGTGGACACTGTTTCTTTTGATTACTTGCTTTTAATCCTTTTGACGTGGTGAACTGTTGTCCCTGCAGGATTCCCAGATCAATCCTGCTGCCTGACGCCTGTTCTGACTGACGAGCTTGACGTACTGCTATATATAGGCAATGAGCAGATGCTCAGCAAAGTGCTATGAAGCCTCCATCTCCTGCCGCTGGCCTTGATCTGAAACATTCAGGCCCTTTTGCTGTATAGGAGAGGCCAGGGCTAAAACCGGGTTAGTTCCTGTCTGCTAGTTTATTTTGGCGACCCACCCATTGCCGTCAGTCTGATTTTCAGTTCTGGTTCATTTTGTTTTGGCTCTTGCTTGATATATGTTTTGTGAACTATTGTCTTCTAGGGATTAACTTTTTAATTGATTACTGTTTGCCAACTGACCGATGCTTTGGTTTGTTTTCTCAGATTATTTTAGTATCTCCTCGTAAATTATGTATATTGAACTTCAGGCTTAATTAGGTCCTACTTTGTGTTGGATTCTGCCAAGTTGTATGGCAGAGTTCTCATTTTGAAAGTTTTTGTTTTAATCTTCCATGATTATATCCAGTTCTAGTTTAGAGTCCTAGATCCTGTCCCTTATTTTCCATTTCTTGCTTAATAACAGGAAGTAAACCATGCATGGATCGTGGAACAGGTACAACTCGTCAAATCTGGAGGTGTCAGTATTTCATAACTGTCAATTTGATCGATGCATATCCTTGTAAGGTATTTTTTCTTCGTTATAGTTGTTGGATGTTTTCATCTTAGAATCTCAGGTAATGTTGTGCAATGATGCATTATTTTGTTGCATGTGAGGCACTTGAGGATTCCTTTTGTTATCTGATTGGTCTATATTACTTCATGACGTAGTTGCATACCTATCTGTATCCTAAACCAAGTTATTACCAATCATAATTTTCGTGTACTAGAGCTTTATGTCCTTTAAAAAAATGAACTGATGTCTGTCATACTTTCTTTTAGTTATCCTATCATCATGGTATAATGGCATGCCCTTCATGTTTTGGTTTGCTGGGGTGATCACTTCCTACTCTTGATTCCTTTCCTGCCCTTCCTTGCATAAGATGAGATTTTCTGCTTGTCTGAGCATTGATCGGTCAATATGTACAACCAAATGAGTGATTTTAATGGGTGTATTATCACATACTACTGCAAACAGTATAACTTAAATAAGCCAATGTCTGTACCTTTTTTTCAAGCATTTATTTGCGAGTACAAATCTAATGATATCCAATTATTCTCATGTGGTTTTGTGGTTAATTTGCTTCTTAGAGCTATGATGATGGAAAGGTGTTAAGAATAAAGTAAAAAAGTGAACTGGATTAGCAGTCCCTGGTTTATCGGTCACTGGATGCTGAACAACCAATTCATCTTCGTTCTTATGATTGACTATCATTCAGCAGCTAGTTCATATTGTTGGTGATGTGGTACATCGGTGATTCACTCACTTCAATTGGACTGTAGCACAGTTTTTGCACCTATGTGTTATTATTTACAATTACACACAATACAAGTTTTTTCTTCCTGTGAACAGGTGACTTTATTACATGCAACATTTTCTTATCGTATCCTATTGCAGGCTAGCTGTGGCAGTGAGGGCTTGTTTGGATTGAACCCTGAAAAAGTGCTTGCGTCAAGCAGCGTCTCTAGGCCTTCAATTTCGAGTGCCTGCAGTTTACTGTTCACTAAAATTAGTGCTTTTATTAGCTAAAAACTGAGATTTACTGCTCACTAATGAGAGAATTTTCAAGAGCAGGGGATGGCAATTTTTGTGTCTCTGGTAGGAGCGGAGGCAATGGCGTTCTTTGGTTGGAGCTGTAGCAAGAATCGATGGAGAAAGGTGAGGTCATGGTGGTGATGTTGGACCTTGAGAATTCTGGAGATGGATTTAGCGTGCTGCTGCTACTGCTATTGTGCTATTGGAAGGAAGAAGGCTAGCTGGGTGGCTTTTCTGCTCCTGGTGCTTGCCGGCAAGAAGGAAGAGCTACTGGTTGGTGCTGCTTGGTGGAGACAAGAACAGAGGAGAATTGAACTCCCATGTAATTTCCTTTCCTTCTCTAATTTACTTTAAGGTTGCTTTCGATTATGTTTTAGACATGTTGCACTCATAATAATTGCTGCAGTTCCTAACAGCAAGAAATTGTTAGACAATGTATATGTGCATTGCGTGTGTTGGGCCCTCGCGTGCTGCGCCTGGGCCTTGGCCGGCCACTATGGCAAGGCCTGGTTGATTAGGTCGGCAGGGTTCTGCCTCTAGGGTTTAGGTCTCCGACCTATATATTTGTAACCCTTGTTTTACCCTAATCAATCAATCATTCCACGCAATCTCTATTGCTTTCAGAAATGATTCATTTTGATTAACTGGAGCTGGGATCGGAGTAGTAATAGCATAACTTGAAGCTGGGAGTGGTACTAGCATAACTTGAAGTTTTTTCAGCAAGAGTGGCAGCCTGGCAGGTATATATGGTACAAATATATAGTTTTATTTTACCTTGTCTTTTATTTTTCTTACTGTGAACTTGCCCTGTATATGGTGGAAGCTGATATAAATATTTATGCCTGTAGTATTTGTCTGGCATGTACCTATGTGTTCACCATTTCTTTCGCACCAAGCAGTGTTTATGATCGAGCAATGAATACGAAATTGGCATTGCGACAAATAGGAAGTTGCCAAGTTGGGGTCAATCCATGCACATTAGAAAATTTGTGCAGAAACATAATGAAAATTTGTGATTAGTGGTCTAAATAAATTTGTGCCTAATGTGGATGTGGGTCCAAATTAAGTTTTTTTTGGATAGGTCCAAATTAAGTTTGTGACTGTAATTTAGGAAAAAAAATGAGTGAATGGATTTTTTTCCAGATATTCACTTAGTTGTCTATATTTTGGCATTTGATTGGAACCTGATCTGTACGGACAAAGGAATGTATTCTGAACTTTTACGTTGTCACATAGAGGGCAGCTGAATAATTAAGGTCCAGCAAGGTCAGGCTACCCCTTCTTCCAGAATATACACTTAATTGTATGTATTTTGGTGGTGTTGATTAATTTGCTTACATGTTGATATCAATAGACTTTTAATATTTTTTATTGCCTATGATCTATGTATTGTTGCAAATATTCTAGTTCGCCTAGGCGTCCAGCGGGGGTCCCTCTCTCTCTCGCTCTCTCGCTCTCTCTCTCTCTCGCTCTCGCTCTCTCTCTCTCGCTCTCTCTCTCTCGCTCTCTCGCTCTCCCTCGCTCGCGCTCCCGCTCGCCCTCCCTCGCCCTCCCTCCCTCCCCCTCTCTCTCTCTCTCTCTCTCTCGCTCTCTCTCTCTCTCGCCCTCCCTCCCCCTCCCTCCCTCTGGGTGGGTGGGTAGGTGGGTGAGCGCAGCCAGTGTTCAGGTTGATGTGCTGATATAAATGATGGCTTGGTTGTCATATTTGTCATTGTGTTAGTAGTTGCAGGTTGCAGGTTGTTCTTTTGTTATTTTTATTTTATTTCAGGGAGCATTTGATTTTGTGTAGTTATTTTTGGAATGTATAATGCTGGATTTAAGGATGCTCACCCTTTTGTTTTTTTTGTGTGTTTGTGCAGTCGTGAAATCACACCAGTACATATCTTTGACAAGCGTGATGCTGTTGGATTGTTGGTCAATCCCGGGCGTCATTGTTCTTACTTGGGTATTTCTGAAGACTATGGGTTGAGGAAGTTCCTTGGTGTCGGAGTTTATGTGGTTGGCCTTATACTAGTTGTATTTTTCAGACGTCCATATGCCTCTGATCCAGCTAGTAAGAATATGCTTCTCATGGTGTGCACCGAGTGATTGACTGTTATTGGGTTTTGGAAGTTTGTGCTATTTTTCTAACGGGTATTGCAAATGTGACAGATTTTTGAATTAGTAATCTGTCATCTTTTGGTGGCGACGTGTTTGTTGTTCTGTCTAAGAGTCGACAGATTTCTTGTTGCAAAATCTGTTGCCAGATGTATAGAGACCATAAGTTTTGAAATTTTAGATATTATCGTAAAACAAGCTTTTATTATTTTAGGAAAATAGAAAAAACACCTTTAAAACTAGCTAAATGACTAAATTTGCCCGAATTCGACAATTGAAGGGTGTTAAGTACCTGGTTTCATAGTTTAAGTTGAAAATCAAACTAGCGTGCAAGTTGAATGGTGAAAAATGCGCCTTAGCCTTAATTTTAATGGTTGCAACAGATGATTATAATGCCAGCCAACAGGCCGCAGCATCTGAAAAGAAAAACAATCGATTCCTACTGTAACAACTAGCCGCAGCATCTGAAAAGAAAAACAATCGATTTCTACTGTAATTCGGCATTTGGACAACACATGAAGCCAGCAGAATGCATATCACTGTCAAGAAAAAAATGATGGGCTGCTCTGTTGTCTGAAAATATGAAACCAAATCAAAGTACGTGTTTTGGACGATGGACGTCAAATAAATATGTACTCAGAGATAAAAGCTCGAGTTCAAACTTGTCTTTGAAAAAATCCTATTAAAATGATAAAATTAGGTTCATTTGTACTAAAAGACAATATTTAGGCCAAGGGGTTTATGGTGCTTAGTCGCTACTGGTCTGTGGAACGTCCGACCAACAGTATCTCTAAGATTTTTTTTTCTAGATTTTTAGGATCGAACCCCCGTCTATTAATTATAGGGATGAAAACGGTCGGGAAAATCCCTAAATCACATTTTTGGACCGGGAACGAGAATGCCAGACAGGAAACGAAATCGGTATTACGGGATATCAGAAATGGAATAGTTCGATCGGGAACATGCCAATTACGATTAGGAATCGGAAACTCAAGACGGGGAAATACATGTAACCACTTCAAAAATTAAGCTCGAGACAATAGTTAAGACTGCAGAAGTTATATTCAAACAAGAGATATAATCAAGCATTCAAGCAACGCACAGCAGTAAGGCTGACAGGCACATAGCAACAGAACACCAAAATATTACAGCGTAGTAGTGTACAGATCACAGGCCCAAATTTAAAAATAAATGCCACAACGAGCAGCAGTAGCATGACACCATCAGACATCAGTCCATCACCAAGTCCACGACCACAAGGCACTCTCAAGTCCACAGTCCACAGTCCACAAGTCTACAACGCACAAGCTGACTAGTGACTAGCAGGTCTAGCATACTAATAGACAAGACATCAGAGCACAACTCGGCAAATCTAGTCTATGCCATAGTAATCATGATCATTTCCTCGTGCCCCATTCATTTCTTCATCACTGTCAGCAACATCGTCGTCCTACAAGAAGAGGAAGAAGCATCACTGCATCAGATTGACAGGCACAAATTTTTGTAGAAGCAAATATTAACCAAGCCATAGAGATTCAAGGTTTTTAATACAAGTATGTACAGATGAGCACATCCTGCACTGCTGCCCAGAGGATCCTTCCTAATTCCTATCATGCATAGCAAATATATAGATGCACACAAGTACAAGACAGCAGCATCTAATGGACAGTAGTGCAGATCTTGATTACCAATTATAAGCAAACAGCAGGTTATAAGCTTGTAAGTTTTGAGAAGCAACTAATGGACAGTGGTGCAGTATTTGAATTCTGTTACCTCAAGGTGCAGCTTCAAAACAAGGGCCTCAATTACTAGGGTCGTCACGTCCCAGTGTCATCATCAAGACCAACTCCTCCAAAGGAGGCTCGAACTCAGTCTAAAGAAAGCAAATAACAAATAAAACAGTAGTTAATAGACAATGATTCGAATAAGTCGAAACAAAAAGTACACAAATAGTTCTTACCTCAGGATGAACATAGGCGTCGAGGACTGAAGCAATCGTTTCATTGCAAACAACAATGGTTCTGTCACTGTTACCGCAGCTAATCATACCCATCACACCTGTCATGCCAAGCACAGGCCCCCCTGACATGCCTTGCATTGCAGGACAGTCTACTGCGATCGCCTTCGTAGAGATACCTGCATTTTTATACAGGAACGGCTTCTCACGCCTTCACAAAAACAAGAGACAAACATACATATATTAGCAAAGCCAATCAGAAGTTATGAAATTTTTTATGATGCTTAGAAAGAATAGAATAACTCACATGACTTGCCCTGACATGACAGAGAGTCTTGTTAGTGCTGCTGTCTTGAAAAGGTTGTGAGGATTACAGTGGGCGACAGCGATTGCAGATTGATTTAGCACCAGATCTGATGATAAGAAATTCAACGCCTGAGCTCTCTTGAGTGCCTTTGCTTCAAGAATAGCTACATCTGCCGTGTAGTCGGCATGAATGATAGTAGCCTCAAACTGCTTGACTCTACCCCTAGGCATCATCTGTCGGACATAGATCTTGCTTTGTGGGTCTCCCTTAGTACACTTGACGTTGACGACATGAGCTGCAGTCAAGATAGCAGATCCTTTGTTGTTACTTTTTATAATAAAGCCTGTGCCTGAGGAACGGGACCTCATGTGCTTGCCGTTGGAATTAAGCTTCTTAGAGTCCACAAGAATGTGAAGAACGCTCCCCCTTGCCTTCTTAGCCCTGAACTGCAGTGTCACTGGGGACGTGTCATCCTACAATCAAGAGAAACAAAACCCAATCAACAGCATGAAAGGCTAAGACCCGTGCAGGAACAAAAGTTTTGCACCTGAATTAGGTGGGAAGGGTAAAATTGACTAACTAAAAGTGAAGGTTAGTAATCTAACTAAGAATAAGAAAGAATATCAAGAATATCAAGGATATTTTATTGACAGCAGCTATTCTACAAAAAGCGCAAGAAATCTATTTTCAATTATGTAATGTGGATATAACAGAGGTTCGAGCAATATCATCAAACCGGCGGACCCAGGGCCCGTTGACCCTGGGCACTCGCCCGGGCTCCCTTGCTATACGTGCAACAAGCTAATGCTAGCACATCGCAATCGTAAAAGTATGTCTGAAGTTCTTTTGTGCGTTGGCTACTACTAGAGAGAAGCAAGGCAAGTAGTAGTCGGTGTTGGCACTCCCTCACACACACAACACCCTCTTGTTTGCAGGTGGAAGAAGAAGATGAGAGGAAGAAGGACTCAGGAAGAGCACACGAAGTGGAGCTGCTTAATCTGTGAGCTGCAGCTGTCTCTTCTTTTATAGACACAAGTAGTCAAGGTGAGCATTTATAAGGTAAGGCGCTATAGTGTTATGCAGCCTCTACCACTACTAGCTACTGCTGCTACTACTAGTCACTACTGCTACTATGCTGCCAACAGCAGCTGCTACTATACACAATAGTGTTTGCCGCCCAACATTGAAGAGGCAGCCTTGACTGAGTAGGAGCAAGAGCCCCTACCAGCGTAGAACCTAGACAAGCCAGAGTATGGGTAATTATCTAACAATTCTTCCCCTAATTGCATTGCTCTTGCTTGATCTCCTCAACTCCAATCTTGGTCCTCAACTCTGTAAGTCGAACGCGTCCAAGTGGCTTAGTGAGGATGTCCCTGAGCTGTCGAGCTGTCTCGACATACTCGAGCTTGATCTATCCACCGTCGAAGCAATCACGGATGAAGTGATACTTGGTGTCGATGTGCTTGCTCCGATCGTGGTGGATGGGGTTCTTCGCTAAGGCGATGGCGGACAGGTTGTCCACCATCAGGACAGGTGCCCGAGCTTCTTCTCCAGTGAGCTCTGCCAGCAGCCGCCCCAGCCAAACTCCCTAGCAACATGCCGCCGCCGCCGCAATGTACTCTGCCTCGCAATGCTCAGTGCGACGACCTTCTGTTTCATCGATTGCCAGGAGATCGGGCACGCTCCAAGGAAGAAGAGCACACCAGTCGTGCTCCTTCGTCCATCAACGTCACCTGCCATGTCGCTGTCGCTGAACCCAATCAGCTCCAGCTCTCCTCTGCTCCTCCTTGGGTAGACGAGCCTGTAGTCGCGCGTCCCTGCCACATAGCGGAGCAGATGCTTGACCGCGGCGAGGTGATCCTCCCGCGGCTCTGCCATGAACAGGCTCACGTACCCCACGGCGAACCCGATGTCCGGCCGCGTGTGCGTGAGATAACGCAGTGCGCCGACGATGCTCCGGTAGCTCGTGGCGTCCACCAAGGGGGCAGTGCTGTCTTTTGACAGCTTGATCTTCTCCTCCATAGGCGTTTGGCACGCCCTGCACTCACCCATCCCACTCCGCTCCAGCAGCTTCCCAGCGTAGGAGCTCTGGCGGAGCGTGATGGCGTCCCTCCCCTGCTCCACCTCAATGCCGATGTAGTAGGTGAGCAGGCCGAGGTCTGACATGCGGAACATCGACTTCATCTTCTCCTTGAACGCGTCGATGTCCTGCTGCTCTGCGCCGGTGACGATGAGATCGTCGACGTACACGCCGACGATCACCAGTCCTCCTCTCAACCGGCGCGTGTAGAGGGCGTGCTCGGTGGCGCACTTGGTGCAGCCGAGCGACGCAAGGCTGGCGTCGAGCTTGATGTTCCACGCGCGTGGCGCCTGACGCAGCCCGTACAGGGCCTTGCGCAGGCGGAGCACCCTGTGCTCCTCGCCGGCGATGACGAATCCCGGCGGCTGCTGCACATACACCTCTTCGGCGAGCTCTCCGTTGAGGAACGCGGACTTCACGTCCAAGTGGTAGACCTTCCAGCTCATCCCGGCCGCTAGCGCCAGCAGCAGGCGCACGGACTCCATGCGCACCACCGGCGCAAAGACTTCCTCATAGTCAATGCCATCACGCTGCACGAATCCCTTGGCGACAAGCCGCGCCTTGTGCCGCACCACCTCGCCGCGGTCGTTCCGCTTCACCTTGAACACCCACTTGAGCCCAATCGGCCAGCAACCGGCCGGCAGATCCACCAGCTCCCATGTGCGATTCTCCTCCACCGCCGCCATCTCTTTCAGCATCACCGCCCGCCAGCATGCCTCCTGCTCTGCTGCGGCAAAGCTTGGCGGTTCCTCTACGCTGCCCAGATGCAGCTCGAGGTCGTCCAGCTCGTGGGCCGCCTGCCCTGGCGGACTCGTGTCGACAAGGTCGTCCACCATGCGAAATCGAAGGGGCTCGCCGGAGTAATCGGCGTCGATGTTCGAGGAGGCGCTCGGCGGAGGCGTGACGAAGCAAATCGACGAAGCGGTGCTCGTTGCGGCAGAGATCGGAGCCCCCTGTCCCGCGGTCTTTTTTGATGGGAAGAGGTTGCCAACAACTGTTTTGAGTTTTGACAGAACAGGGTAATTTCTGTCTGCTTGGCACACCAAATCATGAGGATTGTGTTGGTATTACGTGGTCACGAGTCCCTTGATCCTGATACTGTGGTCTTCACGTTTGTTCCCGAGTCCTCAAAAAAGACTGAGCGAAAAGACGTCTATCTTTCTGTTGAATCAGTTCAGGCGTATTTGGTTGATAAGGTGTACTCTATGGAGCCTAAATCTGATGATTACTTTATGATACTTTGTGATTATTTTGGGGAGAATGTTGGTGGTGGTAATCGACTTGTTGCAGCACCTGTTTTCACGATGTTGGGGAACGTACTTGGTCTCGTACTACAGAATTGTCGTCAGGGGGATATAGGCGCTCAAATGAAGGTTGTAATGAAGGCAAGCGCTGTGAAACGTTTGCTTGAGTCATGAGAGCTAGTTTGAAAGGTTGTAATGGAGGTACTCTTAAATAAGAGAAGACTATGGATGCATGTAGTTTATTAATGGTTGGATATTTTGAGAAATTTGTGAGATGTATGCAACCATTTAGTTTATGAATGAATGGATGTATGTTTGTTTATTTATTAATTTATAATTTATTAATTCATTCATCGCAGTATCTCCCTCTGACGTGTTTTTCCTCACATCACGTAGTATGTGATCATGGATTCATGGAAAACATTAAGCCCTGACGCCACGGCAAGCTTGGTGTTTTGTGTTTGCCTCATGACATCTGCTAAGTAATAATACCAAGACTAAAGAGATTGCTATACATGACGTTTAAGGTCCATCCATAAAAAAAAAGTGTACAGACTTTGTCAAGAAACACGGTTTTATACTAGCACAAGGTCAACATACAATGCCAATCTGGTACAGAGAACAGGGCAGCAAAACATTCCATCCTTTTCAGCCAAAATGAGCGGAGATGGAGCTCCCAAGATCAGTGTTCATCATCTGAGGAAGAGGGTAGATCGCTCGTTCTTGTCCAACTCCAAAGATTCGGTTGCAGCGACCTGAATCTAGCAGCCCAACAAGTACCGACCATGGAGCAAACTCGGAGCCGGATGGCCAGCTGCTCATTATAATTGTCTACATCAGCTCTGGTTCCCCACGGGGGTCAACGGTGAAATGTAGCTGCAGCGATTTCTCCACGATCGGATGGAACTTCGATGCCCACATCTGCAATTCACAAGGCAAACACAGCCAATGGAGAATCGGAGATGGCAAACACTTCTACATTTTCCTTTCGCTAAAAAAAAACACTTCTACATGTTGCGTTGTTACTGATCCGGGAGTGTAAACAGAAGCAGTGGCTGTAGTTTATTCGACTATTACAGCCTTGGATCCAACTGATTTGGCATTCATCTCCAGATTTGTAGTCCGGAAGGTAAACCTCTATCATATGTGTAATTCAATTTGTTTAAGGCATGTATGAATCCAGACATGAAACACAAATATGAACAGATGCAAGCAGAATTTTTATATCCTTTGTACTCGGTGCTCTCCCTGAACAACTTGAAGTCATCAACTGAATGAGGCAACAGATTTGAGTAAACAACCGGAGCTCTAAGTGACAGGCAAGCTTTCGATCATGTAGCCCAGAGACTCTTAACTTTATACGTAGGAAGCGAGGAAGCTTATAGCCCACTAACATGATGGAAAGCGGATTACTGCAGCATGACTATATCCATTTCCCGGTTGATTCAAACAGTGGCCTGATATACAAAATAAAAGTATCACATCAGAAGCAGTTCCCTGAGACTGGGGAAAAAAGTTTTAGTAAGAATAGACTGCGGATATTAATAACAATCTATCATGTGAAACAAGATAAATAATCAAGGTATTAATAACAATCTATCATGTGAAACAAGCTATTGATAACAATCTATTATGTCTTCTAACTCAGCAACATGTACAGGGGATTCAAGGTTGCAGTGGAAATGCGACAGGAGAACCATAGGTTGCCTGCACAATAAAAGAACTGCATTGGCTGATCAACTTCTGAAGAGAGATGATGCATCCTCCACTGCGTCTCGAGATGCAGTCTCCAAGAAAGATATCAGCAACATAAACTCGACACCGTAGTTAAAATCCTGCCACAAGGACCAGATTTTCTGTTTAAATGCAATGGGTATTTTGCAAATTAAAGAATGACTAGGTCTATGCCCGTGCGTTGCTACGGGAATTGAAAAATTTTCAACATAACAAAAAGAGCACGAAGAAAATGGAATTTGGTAAATCCCCTAGGCTATAATGTAAGCAAATAACTTAAAGCAATCCATCCTAGACAAGCAAAAAAAATGAGATCACAATGACAGTAAAGAAAGAATCTTTTATTTTTCCTTGAAATGAATTTTTGTAAACAACCATTGGTTATTACAATTATTATAAGGTGTTTCTATAGTGCAACTAATAGATTCTTACGTTTTCACAGCAAGGAGGTATAAGTCTGGGAGTGCACGTGACATCCAGATATCTTTGTAAAAAGTAAAAACATACTATTACATTGAGATTGGAGCATGACTATACCTGGAAAAATACAGATTGTCTATCTTACTGTACTCACAACCAGAATTCCAGGAGTCATATTGATTGTCTATCTTACTATACTCACAACCAGGATTCTAGGAGTGAAGTGGTGCAGATTGAGAAATGTGAATCTTCAAGAAACCCATGAACCATGAGAAACTATCTTCAATTCAGTTCGGTACACCTATCATATCTAATAGCTGAACAGACAACTAAGATATCCCTTTTACCTGTAAGACAATCATCCACCGTTAAATCAATCAGATAGTCAAAACATATATGCGGTAGTTTTGTCTAAAATAGTCATTTGAATCCATGGCAAAAAGAACAATCCAAGGCGTGAGTTTCACTCACCTCTTGAGCTCAGTGGTTACTGCGATGGTCACCCAATCTCAGAGATAAATTCGTTCATGTTTTCCTTTTGTAAATTCTGCACAAAAAGATGAAACGATGAGGTATTTGACCTATTGTACTGACTTCATATAGGGTTATGAAGCAATGCTAACTTCATACAATTCAGGAGAAGTAGCGAGACAAAATCAGAGACGGTTAATTATGAGGAAAATGGTATCAAATAAACATAACCCGTGCAGCTCAAATGGTAAACCAAGCTGATGCATTTTAGTTGCAGAGAAGTAGAGAGGGAGCAAGTATTACTGGAAGTGATAAATTTTTTAATTCTTAATATAACTGGCAATATTTCATTGTCAAGTCTCATGAAAAAATTTGTCATGCAGTATGCTTATCATAATCTCATCAAGATGCTTTGTGTCAATGTAGACTTGGATTTTTGAACTCTTAGAATTTGTGGCATAAGAATTAAGACAGGGAAGAGACACCCTTCTCTAAATGAGGTTATTATTAAGAGTTCAGACACTGGCCCACATAGAGACAAGGACCAAATTGAAATTGAATTGCAAGCAAATAGTCTTAGGAGGCTGGAATTAGCAAGCCTCTTTTCAATTGTATCAGCGCTCCTAATCCTGAATTGTATCATTTTGTTACTATGATCCACAAGGCCAAGCATCACCTCATGTCAATACAATTCTGAAACGCCAAATTCTAATCCTTGGCAAGTGCAGGCAAAGCAGCCCCAAAAATAAACATGTAAGGATGTACCAACATGCTCCACAGGCTTTCTAATCCTGACTTGTATCATTCCTTTGGCTATGATCCACAAGGCAAATTAAAGCGTCACCCCATGTCAATAGAATTCTGAAATGCCAAATTCTAAGCCTTGGCAATTGCAGGCAAAGCAGCCCTACAAATAAACATGTGCCAGCATGCTCCTTGCAAAAAAAGAAAAATGTAGCAACATGCCTCTAGTTGTCTACCTAACAATAATATTGAAATATTTAACCTGTTGAAGAACGCATGACACTAACGACAGCATGAAACAATGGACTAATTAATAGCTAACATAACACAACTTGAAAAAGAATAAATATTCAGAACTGTGTAAGCTGGCAGCATGGCACATTATTTGGAAGGTACAGAAATTCATAGCACCAATGTTTTTTCGTCATAATTTCAGAATTCATAAAATGGCATAATGCTATAGCCCTAGTGCCCTACACAAGTTCCACATAACATCAGTTGTAACTTGTAACTAAAGGATGTATGTTCACACATGATGAGATCACTGATATCAGGCAAAGGGAACATCAAAACACCCTAAACAAAATTCTTCCAGGGCAATGCTAAGTGTAGCATACTGAAACCAAGCTCGCACAAGTTAACAAACTGTAAAGCAGCGCAGTCTTGTCTAACTCAAGGAATACCTGGTTGATGCTGCCATGAATAGAAGTCTTGTCCCTGACCCTGAGCAAATGCACTCTTGGAGACATCAGCTTCCAGGAACAGCATCAGAAGAGATTGAGACAACAAGTGGCCCTTGGACTTGATAATGTCATCATGCACCGAGCTGAGGAGATAGGCGTGCTCCGGTGCTCCCTCATGGAGTTTAAGTTCACCCTTGTCTTCCTGAACTCCTGCCTCAATGAATGAACCGATTAGCCAGTTGTTCAACGGAATAAAAGTAGTGCAGGGGACCTGCGCTGCGTGAACTCGTGGAGGATGTCGAGCGGCGGCGGCATCGATGGAGGCCGGCCGAGGTAGGATGGCTGCTTCCAACGCGCCCTGAGCCCGACGGCCACGGCGGGTTGCAAGCGCAGACAATGGTGAGGTCTCCGATGAATATGAGGCTGGTGACGACGGCGATGAATCGGGGGAGGCGGCGATGGTGAGGGCGGGGGGCGCCGGCTTGAGGGAGGCGGTGTCGACGGCGACGGATCGGCACAGATCATCTCGTCGTCGGAGGAGGAGGAGGACGCGATGGCGGCGGCGAGGGCGATCGCGTGATCGAGGGTGACGGTTCGGCGATGTTGTCTAGGGATTTCGCGACTGTTGCGGTCTACCGTTCGCAGCGAGGAAACCAGGGATCGGACGTCTGTTGATGGCTCACGGCAGACTGACGAGGGGGAGGCGCGAGGGTCGCACGACGGGTGGGTTGCGTTTTTTTCGGTCTCCCGCTTGCAGCGGCGAGATTAGGGATCAGACGTTGCAAAATCGCGCGCGGCAGACTGACGAGATGGGGAGGTGCGAGGGTCGGCGACGGACAAATCGCCAATTTACTTTTTAGGAGTAGAGATACTAAAATCAACTCCAGCAATAGCCTCTAATCCAGAGTCCCTATTTTCTAAATAGAGGCTTCTCTACTTTTTAGGGCTCTTTTTATTGCAGTCAACTCCAGCAAGGGTCCCTATTCCATTTTTCAACCCCTATTTCCTTTTCTTTCCATTTCAAGATTAGACTACTTCACTTGCGTTTGGTCATTTGCACAAGACTTGTACATATGAGCATCTAGGATAGGACACTAGCGGGATTTCCAAGCGTGAGCATCTGATACAGCACCTAGCAGAGTCCACCGACAGCTCCCAGCTCTAGCGGTTGAGAAAATGAGAAAAAAAAATCACCTCGCTGGATCAGACAAAGAGTCCTGCCCTGCTAGTGATGGCCTGCAGCTTCGGCTTGTTGGGAGTGGCCGAGTGGCTCGAGCGTGCGCAGGGATGGGGTCGCCGCTCGCGTGGGAGGCACGCCGCGGAGATTGGGGGCAACGCCAAGCGGATCTGAGCTTGGAAGTGGTGGCAGCGAGCATGCAGCTCGGGGCTGGCGGCAAGCAAGCTGCAGCTCGGAGCAGTCACTGGCTAGAGCAGATCCGCCGCCGCCGCCACGGCTGGAGCGCGGCAAGGATGCTGGGCTGGCTGCCCCACCACCGATGTACCACGCGCAGCCTCTCCCTCTCCTCCGAGGAGCACGAGAGCGGCGCTGGTGCTGGAAAGAGAGAGGAGACGGCCGAGACGCCGCCGCCCCGCCAAGGCCAAGAAAGCAGCTCCGGCCGTGGGGGTGCGGCTCCGGGCGGCCGTGGGGGTGGGAGCTCCGCCGCGTAGGGGGCGGCTCCAGCTGGCCAGGCGGGCCGGAGCTCCGCCGCGTGCGCGTGCAGCTCCGGCCGGCCGCGCGGGTGTGGGAACTCTGCCGGGTCCGGGCAACTCCTGCCGGCCGCGCGGGCGCGGCGGGCGGGCGGTCAGTCGAGACGCGGAGGTGCGCCGGGGAGGAGTAGGGGCCTCCTTGTCCGTCCGTGGGAGAAGGGGCTTGCTCCCCGCCCTCCCTTTCCCTCTCCCTCCCCCCTTGCGGCAGGCTCAAATGCATTCGAGAGAGAGGGATTGCAAGTTTACCTCTCCTCTCTCCTCGAAGACCGTTTGCCTTCAGGGTTTGGCTCGTCTGTTGGAAGACTTACCTCATGTGAACAGTGGCAATTGGAGAGGCAGAATGCGTTTGCGTGCCCTTGTTGGAGTCAGCCTCAGGCGTACATAGGAAGCAGGTTTTTGCTCATCGAGAATTTTGGAATAGTATGCACTACTCTGGAACTTTGCGATGTCTTCCTTCTGCTGAAAACGCATCAAGACAGCGTGCGTAAAGTTCTCGCTATTGGGGTCCTCTATGCGTCCTGCATCCAATATATCACAGACACCAAACTGAAGTTCTGTATTTTCTCTATCCCCCCTGACTCATTTTCTAATCATGCATGCAGGCGGTTTACCTAAATCATGCATGTACCTGCATGGAAAAAAAAATGTAGCACCTCTCACACAAAAATAACAATAACATGTGCACAGGTATTTATGTCACAGTCACACTATGGAAAATAAACACCTAGATCTAACACTACATACCTCTCTCTCTCTTCAAGTCATTCATTATGGGCATGTCAGGTTAGATCGAGTCCTAACACTAGATTGTGTCATGATACATATGTGCACCTGTCATGCTACAAAAGTTATAGGCACCTGCCATAATATGGTTTTAAAAACATTTTTCTGATCAATTTTTTCACGTACTAGTGGAGGAGATGCACGTACCTGTTTAAAGTCAAATTATTTAAAAGTGATTAGATTACATCAAACTACTATTTCGGTCCTTTCAAAAGGATTGTTGGTGTTCCATTGCTCACAATCTCATTGTGCCATGGCGTCATTTCCTGTATTTGTTTGGTTCAGCAAGGGCGTCACACCTACAGTAAAGACATTTGAGTCAGGGGCTTCATAACCTGACATATTTGCGATTTTATTGAAAGGACAAGGTACCTGGTGATTTGATACTGATGTGATGTTAGGAACTGCACTCTCGGCACTTTTCTAATGGCTGGCTTCCCGCCTCTTACTACTAAGCTCTGTTTTTTTTTCTGCTGGCAAGCTTAAATACTTCTCCCTTGCCTTATGCCGTTTAAGTTCCCTGTGATCAAGATTTCCTCAAGTGAGTTGCACATATATATATTGTTGACCCAAAAATAAACACACTGGAATCCGAGGGCAAGTATTCGCCAAGCTCCGGAAAGTCAATCAAGCGTGCCAGTCAATTTGACCTGTAATTGACAAAGGATAAAACAAAGTCAAATTCGAGAGCATATCGGCTGGGATTCCGAATATCTCTCACACAGGCGTATCGGCAGGCCCTGCCGATACAGAAGACAACAAAAAAATATTAAATGCGCGTGTGTAGTAAACAAACGCGTCGGCAGGATCAGCCGATGCGGAAAACGACAAAATCAACCTTGGGTGGTTGATTGCACGTATATAGCAAAATTTAAGCTACGAATGTGTAACTCAGATTATGCAAGATAGAAACAAATCTAAACAGGCTTTTAAGATAACAGAGTGTTATTATAAAACCTGAAGCCGATCTAATATGTTTCTAAGCGGATAGATGTGATAATGGCCAAAAACATAGAAAAAACCTACAAATCTAGCCGATATCGATAAATTGTGAATAAATCTAGACGAGAAAACAGTGATGTGCCCGAGATCAAAGGCTAGATAAGCTCGATAACTTTTGAATAGATTTGAACGAAGCCACAGCGATACGCCCGGTAGCTAAAGCTCAAATATACTTGGTAAAACAAAAACTCACCAGCAAACCAAGTCGCTCGAATGTAAGGCGTCCTTGATCAACTTGAAAGAACTCGTCGAAAAGAAAAGAAGAAAGGCGAAGTCGCCAAAAAAAGTGCAAAGGAATTGTAAAGTGTTTGTTGTATTGGATGTGTATCAAGTTTTTCCTGTCCCGTACAACTGATATTTATAGTCTACGCTAACAAGTCCTAGCCGATTACGGCAAACATATTACTTGACTAAAAAGAAAAGACTCTCTAAAAATAAACTACTTAAACATTATAACCGAATCATCAGAATCCTTGTAGAGCTTGGATTTCCATTTCTCCTCCTGATTCATCGGCAACCCCTTCATCGGCCGATTACCAAACCGCGTGGATCTGCATCCTCATGGAATATTCCTTCTGGCAATCGGCTGCATTTCATCGGCCGGTTCTGATCCTGTGCACCTTTTGGTTTCTTTCAAATCGGCAACCTTCTTTTCACAAAATCATCTTCCTTGACACGTGTCAAAAAATGGTGTCAACACATGCCCCACAGTTTCGGAGTAATTTATTCGTTGCTCCGAAACTACTCTGACTCATAATTACTCTTTCGTACCAATGCTCCAATCAGAACCTAGAGCAATTTCTCGAGTCCTGTGCCCGCGGCACGCTTCAGTACAGCCAGGTAAAACTCTTCTTTTCCCCTGACCTTTCGCTTCCGATCCACACAGACTTCTCGCGATGATTCATTTTTCGTCTTTTCGCCTAATCCACCTTCTTAGTTTGGCCCATAAATATTACTCCCCGGCCCAGCATCGGCAACAAACCTCCATCAGCTACAGCGCCTCCTGCTTTCTTCTTCACTCAGCCGAAAACCCTAGATCTTCCTGTAGCAATGGCGGGTCTCAAGCACTCCGATGAAGGTCCCTCTAATGCTCCTCCGGCGATCCACCGCCGCTAGAAGTAAACTCCCTTCTTACACTTCCGATTGGTGCGACTTCTACTTGGTATTGACTTTCACTCTTTGTGTAGCGATGACGCTCCTCCTTCCTCCGACTCTTCTGATTCGGAGGGTCCTCTCTTTCCTGGTGTCCCCAAAGACACCAAGGAGTACATTCGCCAGCTTCTCCGCGAGAAGGATGAAACTTGGCAGAATTACTCCCAAGAGACCGTCAGGTCTCAATGCCTCGCCACCAAACTGGAGGTGGCGCAATCCGACCGAGCAATCGTCCGGGCTCAACTCGCCGCCGCCGACTCCAGGGTCGCTTGTAAGTTACTTTTCTCTTGAAACACTCCCTTCTTTCTCAATCTTTATCTCTGACTCTTTGTTCTTTCAGTCCTGGAGTCGCACATCCAGACCCTCCACGCCGCAGCAGCCACCGCCACCGGCTCAGTGAACGCTCGCGGCGACACTGTCGTCGCCCGCCAGCGGGACATTCCCCGCTGCGTCCGGGAGGTCGCCGAACATGGTGTCCGCCGCGGCGCTGCTGTGGCCCTCGCCATAGCCCAGTTCCAGTCCGGCCATGACTCCCTGCAGGTCGAGCCGATCTACCTTCCGCTGGGCGGCGAGGACTGGTGGGCGTTCGAGGAGCTCGCCGACGACATGGAGATGGCAGCCACTGTCATCTCCGAAAACATTAGCATAGAGGCGATCATCGGCAATGTTTTTGCCGATGACTAGATTTCTAGGAGTAGCATCTTCTAGGAGTAGCCTCTACTGTATTGGCCAGATCATTTGATCGACCTTTTGTAAAAATATTATCAATGAACTATTTTCTTTCTCTATCAATTCCCACTGCAATTCTCCAAATTTTCATCAATTGATAATGCAAATAATGAACACTAACCTAAATCCAAACAATTCGAAATGTGTAGATTTTTTGCACTAAGGGCGATATATGTCATATCGGCCATAACATTTCAACCGATAACTCAAGTCAATCGGCTATGCATCCACCCAAACGCTAGGATAATACTTCTTCAAATATTTCCCATTAAGGGCTCTAGAATACTCTTTCCCTTCAAGCGTTTCCAAAATGTAAGCATTACCAGGAACACATCTGCTTATCCTGAATGGCCCTTCCCACGTTGGCGACAATTTGCCGAATTTCGAACTCTTCATTCCTATCGGCAAAATTAACTTCCAAACCAACTCTCCTTGATTAAAGGCCTTGGCTTTTACCTTTTTATTGTACCATCGGCCAACTCTTGCTTTGTTTGTTTCAACATTTGCAAGGGCCTTCAGCCGATGACCAGCCAAATCTTCCAATTCATCTTTCATCAAAGCCGAATACTCATCGATGGTTAACTGATCTTGAAATACGATACGCCGCGAATCAAGCTTTAATTCCCATGGGAGGCAGCTTCATGTCCATACACCAACTGATACGGAGACACTTTTGTGGCACCGTGACAAGCCATCCTATATGCCCACAAAGCTTCATTAAGCACCACCGTATGCCACTTCCTAGGATACTCATCAATCTTTCTTTTAATTAGCTTGATGACCCCTTTATTAGATGCTTCTGCTTGGCCATTAGCTTGAGCATAATATGGAGAATAATTCAACAATTTAACTCTCATTCCAATGGCAAATTCTTCAAATTCCTCTGATGTGAACATAGTATCCTGATCGGTTGTAATGGTTTGTGGAATACCAAACCGATAGATAATATGCTCTTTGACAAACTCGATCATCTCTTTTGACGTGATATTTTCCAGAGGAATCGCTTCAACCCATTTGGTGAAATAATCCGTGGCCACCAAGATGAATTTATGATTCTTACTGGATGGTGGATATATCTGACCAATCAAATCAATTCTCCATCCCCTGAATGGCCACGGTTTAATTATCGGATTCATAGCAGATGCAGGAGCTCTTTGTACACTTCCAAACTTCTGGCATTCTTGGCAACCTTTATAATATGTGAAACAATCTTCTAGCATTGTTGGCAAAAAATAACCATTTCTCCTGATCACCCACTTCATTTTATACGTCGATTGATGAGACCCGCAGACACCTTCATGAATTTCACCCATTAGTACCTTTGCCTCTTCTTTATCAATGCAGCTGAATAAAACCCCATCAATCGTCCGATAATACAATTCTTCTTCCAACAACACGTACTTGATTGCTTGGAATCTGATTTTTCTGTCTACTTTCTTGGAGGGATCTTTCAAATAATCAACAATTTCTTTCCTCCAGTCATCGGCTGTCAATTCCAAGGCCATTACCCCTTGCATTAGCCGATATCCTGAAGCATGCTGAGCCAGCCGATTTGCATCATTATTATGAAACTTTGGAATATGCTCGATGGTCACCTTTGTAAATTCTTTCAGCAATCGGAGACACTCTTCATGATATAAACACATAATGTTATCTTTGCATTTATATTCCCCAATTAACTGATTAATCACCAGCATAGAATCCCAAAAAATCTCAACCGCATCGGCTTTGATCTCTCGAAGTAATTGGATTTCTTTGAGAATAGCATGATACTCAGCTTGATTATAGGTTTCAGATGCCTCAATTGGAAATGAGAACTCAAAATTTGCCCCCCGAGGGGAAATCAGCACCACACCAATTCCAGATCCATTCCCACATAAAGATCTATCGAAGAATAAAGTCTAAGGAACAAGATCTACCATGCTTAGCTCTGGCCCACAATGTTGCACAATAAAATCGGCTACGGCTTGACCCTTAACTGCTTTAGCCGATCTTGTCAAATCAAATTCTGACAATGCTAAAATCCATTTCCCTATTCTCCCATTTAAAATCGGCAGCGAGAGCATGTATCTAATCACATCATCCTTGCTCACGACAACACACTCAGCCGATAATAAATAATGCCTAAGCTTAGTGCAGGAAAAATATAAGCAAAGACATAGTCTGTCGACTGGAGAATATCTGGTTTCAGCATCTAGTAATCTTCTACTCACAAAATATATAGCTCTTTCTTTTCCTTCAAACTCTTGAATAAGGGCCGATCCGATAGCATGCTCATCAGCCGATAAATATGATTTAAACGGCTTGTGCTTTTGGGGAGGAACCAATACTAGAGGATTTACCAAATAATGTTTGATCTTGTCTAATGCCTTCTGATGTTCCTCTCCCTATACAAACTCCTGATCGGCCTTCAACTTCAGTAATGAGCTGAACGGCTGAATTTTTCCAGACAGATTAGATATAAATCTCTAAATAAAATTAATCTTGCCGATCAATGATTGAAGTTCAACTTTTGTTGTAGGGGCATCAACTTTGTCAACAGCTGATATAGTCTTCTGACAAATCTCAATCCCTCGTTCATGTACCATGAAACCCAAGAATTGGCCAGCCGATATAGCAAAGGCACATTTATTTGGATTCATCTTTAAACCGTGCCTCCTTGTGCATTCCAAAGCTCTACGCAGATTGGCCAAATGCTCTTTGTGCCCTTTGACTTTACAACCACATCATCAATATATATTTCCACAATCTTGCCGATGAGTTCATGAAAAATACAGTTCATGGCTCTTTGATACGTGGCACCGGCATTCTTTAGTCCGAAGGTCATAACTACCCATTCGAACAAATTGAGATGTCCTGGACATCTAAATGCCTTCTTCTGTCATAAATATCTGATTGTATCCAACATTGCCATCCATAAAATTGATCACCTTGTGACCAGCAGCGGCATCTACCAACATATCGGCTATTGGCATCGGATAACCGTCCATCAGCGTGGCTTTGTTGAGATTTCTGAAATCAATGCACACTCACAATTTTCCATTCTTCTTGTAAACAGGAACTACATTAGAAATCGATACAGCATATCGACACTGCCGAATAAAATTGGCTTCGATTAACTGTGTGATCTCGGCCTTTATATCTGGTAAAATTTTAGGATTGCACCGTCTTGCTTCTTGCTGATATGGCCGATATCCCGGTTTTATAGGTAAACGATGCTCAACAATAGATCTATCCAAGCCAGGCATCTTATAGTATTGTAGGATCTAGGACACCGACTAGAGGGGGGTGAATAGGTGGTTTTAACTTCAATCACAAACACTAGACAAATTTAATTAGTACCACAAGGAGATTTCTACTTCTACCAAATCCTATATCTAGTGAGGGTTTGCAACCTAGGATGACAAGTATCAATTCAAGCTCTAGTAAAATAAATGGCTCAAAATAGATTGCTACAAATAAAAAAGTAAAGAGATCACCGAACAAGAGACAAGAATTTTTCCCGTGGTGTCGATGACTTGCCAGTCACCCCTAATCCACATTGAGGTGGATTCAAAGTTTCAACCGCTCCTCTATCAAGAATACCTCTTGATCTTGAGCCGGCTTGAACTTCAAACCTCTCCAAACCTCGATTCCACTAGAGTTGCTCTTCACCACTCCGGCGAGGTGAGCACAAGGACCTCTCACAACCAAATCGAGGCTCCACCACAATCTTCTTGGTGAACTCATCGATTCCACTTATCCAAGCCATCTAGGAGGCGGCAACCTCCAAGAGTAACAAGTTGATGATGCTTGCTTGAAGACTCCCTAGTGCCCCAAGGCTCAAACACTTGATGCAATGCACTAGGATGCTCTCACACTCTCAAGAATACAACCACTAAGCAATATGAGTGAGAGAGAGGAGAGAGCTTGCTCTAGAAAGTCAAGAAAGCTTTCAAATGAGCCAAGAGAACCCCCCACGGCCAGCCATGGGGGTATAAATAGCCCATCCATCAAAATCTAACCGTTATGTTCAAAATTGCGCGGTCGCGGACTGTCCGCGTCACAAAAACCGGACCGTCCTCCATTCAAATGCAATGGCTAGAAATGCATTTAATGTGTGTCAGAAACGACCGTTTGAGCCCTGGCGGACCGTCCGCCCACCTGGCGCGGACCGTTCACCGTTCAAAGTTTCCAAGCACACAGAACTAAATCAGGTTCTGTCATTTTCAAAAATTAGCCGGCGGACCATCCGCCCCCTAGGGCCGGACCGTCCGCCGTTCACTTGAACGCGCACAATAGAAACATCCAAGTTTCTAGTCCCTTCCTCAAAGTAGCTAGCGGACCGTCCGCCCCAGTGGGCCGGACCGTCCGCGACAAGTCACACAGAGCCCATCAAAGTCAGGTTACACCGGCCCGTTCAAAAATGACCGGGTCGGTCAAACCGATGGCCGAAGTACCGACGCTCAGGTCAAACAGTCAGGGGGCGGACCGTCTGCTCCCCCTGGGCGGACTGTCCGCCCTTCACAATATTTCAGCCCACCAGAAACATCATGTTTCTGTCGATTCCAAAGTTTTGTACGGCGGACCGTCCGCCCAGAGCCAGTCAGCACTACTTTGAAACTTTAAGCGCCACTCTTGCAACGAAGTCAATCCCTCATGCATGCAATGCAATTGTTTGAGCAAAGTGGCACTATAGAACCATCAAGCACGTGTTCACAAACCCCTCTTGATAGTACGGCTATCTATCCTATTAATCCGGTCATATTTCATCCACTAAGCACCTTGTGACCGGCAAAAATAGAAAAACCCTATCTTTATACCTTCGCCTTGAGCACATCCTCTTGACTTCATCTCCAGGCACTTCATGATGTCCTCTAGGCTTACTTTTCCATGGACCAATCTATACTCATTCTTATCTCAAGAATTTTGTTAGTCCATAAGAATTGTCATTAATTACCAAAACACAACTTAGGGGCCTAGATGCTTTCAAGTATTCCCAAGCAAAGCAATCTTTGTATTCCTTTAATAAACTTTTCAGCTCTTGCTTGTATTCAGGATCCAAATTAGCACTAATAAATGTCGGCCTTGGTCTATCACCATCTTCAATATCAATTTCTTCTAGTAAATCGGCCGATGTAAACCCATGCCCCAACTTTTCTTCTTCTTCTAGGAACTCATCCATTAAGAACTTTTTGAAGAACCGACTGCTTGGATTGGTGTGGAACCATTACCAACCGATGAATTATTATCGGCCCTAGCTTTGACATGCCAGACTTGTGTGACCTGCTCTTGCTCTTCCTCTATGATCTCCAGTTGGCGTAGTCTCTAAGCACGTCTCTTTTGTGACCTGCTCAATCCTCCTGGACACCATTGAGGCTGATTAGTACGATCTGAATCGGGTTCGCGCTCTTGATCTCTTCGCATCGGCTGATCGTCTTGCACCTTGTCATTGGCCATCTGTTCCAGCCGATCGTGTGTGGGTATCCTTCTTCCAGCAGGATCACACAGCATGGTCCTGCCCCCAGTCGATCATGCACCGATACCTTTTTTCCTAGCCGATCATGCACAGGAGTGCGCTCACGTCGATAAGATTCATGACGTGGCCTTTTATGTGATCTACTGCCTTGCCCATTGCATTCAAGACAATCATATGCCGATGGCAAGGTCAACCATTCTTACCAACAGTAGACAAAGAAAGGGCATCTCCAATGCTCCTTCTCACGACGTGATTCCTCCTCTTTGCGCTGCTTTCTTTCACGGTCACGCAGGAACTTGTTCAACAACATTTGAGATGTGACACATCTACGTGGCGCCGAAGAACATTCGGCCTCATCTTGTAGACCCTTCTCTTTGATCTCATCGGCCGCTATCTGCACTTTGGGATCAACAGCCCCAGATTTTTTGGCCGATGATGATGTCAGAATCTTGGCTTGAGGAGGACCCTTGTCTCTGGCCACATCCACCATGTTCGTAGCAAACGGATGTTGGTCGATCTTCATCGTCCTTTTGGGAGTTTCAAACTTCAGCTTCCCTTGCTCAAACGCCAACTGAATTTGCTGCCGAAAGACTTTGCACTCATTTGTATCATGCGACGTGGCATTGTGCCACTTGCAATACTTCATATTTTTTAGTTCTTCTTCCGACGGGATCTTATGATACGGCTTTAACTTGATCAACCCTTCCGACAACAACAAGTCAAAGATCTTGTTGGCTTTGGTGATGTCAAACTCGTATGACACTGGTTCCTTTTTTCCAAACAGACACGTCACCGGCTTCTTGTTGTTTTGAATCCATTCAGCGATGCGATCGTCTCTTGCTCCTCCTCAGAATCATTATTAGCAGAATATTCCACATAATTTATTTTCTTCTGAAAAGGCTTCTTCGACTCATAGGATCGAGTCTCCCCTGTCATCCAACTCGCGATCTGACTGATGTTCTCAAACTCTTGCGATGCATATTTGTCTTTGATGTGTGGCAAGAGTCCATTAAAAGCCACATCGGCCAACTGCTGATCAGACAGTACCAAGCTGTAGCACCGGTTTTTGACATCTCTGAATCTTTGGATGAAGGAAGCGACCGATTCATCATTCCCTTGTCTCAATCCAGTCAAATCGGTCAACTTTAATTCTGTAACCCAGAGAAGAAGAACTGATGGAATTGTCTCTCTAGATCAGCCCAATATAATATGGAGTTTGTTGGTAAACTGGTGAACCAAGCAAAGGCCGATCCAGACAAATACAAGGAGAACAACCGAACTCTGAGTGCATCTTGGTTGCCCGCTTCTCCCAACTGTAGAAGGAACCTGTTAATATGTTCCATTGTAGAAACTTCTCCCTGCCCTAAGAACTTGGTAAAGTCAGGCATCTTGTACTTGTGTGGGAGAGGAATCTGATTGTAAGCTGGAGGATAAGGAGTTTTGTACATAACAAACTGTTGCTTTGGCCTTAAACCAAACTGTTCCCTCATCACTTCAGCTATCTTAGTATTCCAATCAACCTGCTGATCAACTGCTGGCATTTGTTGAGGAGAAACTATGTTCGCTGAGTTCGTCATCATTGCAAGCTGTGGTGACATATGGGTCATTGGCTGTCCAGCCGATTGCATTTGATGTGCCTATTGAGCCACCCGATTGGGTGTCTGCTGAGTCGTTGGTGGTTGGGTCGATGGACTATTTGACTGTTGACCAGTAGACTCCATGTACGGCACGTTAGCATATCGCAACTGTCCAGTTGTCTGATCATGGAAAACCCAATTCACTCCATTCTGGTGCGGAGATTGTGAAAGCAGAATTTCTATAGGAGACTTGGGTTGGAGGAGGATTGCGAGACGCTGCTATGGGGTCATCGGTGGTGGCGCCGATGCATTGAACTATGCCAAAAGATGTGTCGCCGATGCATCCTGCTGGGAACCCATCGGCTGAGTAGCCGATGGATCAGGCCGAGGGGTCATCGACTGAGTAGCCGATGCATTAAACTGTATCTTAGGTGGTGGAGTAAACAACTCAGGTGGCATACCATATCCAGTTGCAGGATTCCACCCTTTTGGGAACCCAGATGCATATCCACCTTGCACGGCTGTAGGGATAGGCGGAGTGCCTCATGTGGAATTTGCATACAACAGGGCGGTACACTCAACCAAAAAAATTTATCCATTTGAAATTGTTTATGGTTTTAAAACTGCAGCTTCTATCGATCTTTTGCCTTTGCCTATGCAGGAACGTGTGAATTTTGATGCAAGCAAGAAGGCTGAATTTGTCAAGAATATTCATGATCGAGCTAGAGCAAACATTGAAAAGATGACCAAGATGTATGAGAAGCGCGCCAATAAGGGTCGCAAAGAGATACAATTTGAACCAGGTGACTTGGTTTGGGTGCACTTACGGAAGGATCGCTTTCTTGAACAACACAAGAGCAAGTTGTAGTCCAGAGCTGATGGTCCATTCAAAGTGCTTTCGCAAAATTAAAGACAATGCATATGAAATTGATCTTCCAATTACTTATGGTGTGAGCACAAGTTTCAATGTCACCGATGTTTCTCCATTCTATGGATTGGATGAGTCGAGGACGACTCCTTTTCAAGAGGGGGAGGATGATGAGGACATCCCAACCATGCATGATACTTCAAATGTCAAGAATTCACCATCCAACATCAAAGATACAAATCAAGGGCCACTTACGAGATGTCGTGCCAAGAAACTACAAGAGCAGGTGAATTCATTCCTAACCTATTGTGCCTTTATAACTTCTAAGGATGTTATACTACCTAAATGTTCTACATTGGTTGTGCTTAGATGTACACATGAAGAAAGAGCACCAGATTGGACCCAAAAGAGCACCAGATCAGATCGGACCACCAGTTCGGACCACCAAAAGAAACAGCTATAACTTTTGATTCCCGGAAGATTTAAGGGCCCATGAATACTCGTTGGAAATATTATTAAATCTACTTTCCAACCCACGAAATCTCACTTCGTTTAGACTCCCCAATAAAAGGTTATTGTCAAAATACTCAAAACAGGTCAGAAGGTCAAGAGTCTGCTCGAGGATTTATCTTTGCCCAAATTCCTTTGCAAGACTGTACCATTCTACAATGTTTTATGATGCATGCAGCATATGCCTTGAAAGTTTGTCAAGTCTAGTTTCACACCCAACAAACGGCTCATTGTTTCGACTTCCGAGCAAGGAGTAATGATCAGATTGCTGAAGACTGCTCACAAGCTAAAAAGTATGCAGGTAGGAATTGAAGACAATCTCGTGAATGCTTCACCAGTTGGCCTTCCACCTTCCAACATGGAGACTTTAGTTCATACCTATCTAGGAGGGTTGTTCCTAGTATAAATATCTCCTATGTGTCCTCAAGAAAAAAAAACCTTTTGATCATTTGATAAACTGAATGAAATTGTCCTGCAGCCGAGCTGCTGAGTGCCTTGCACACCCTTGTTCTTCCTTGTTCTTCTTGGACTTGTGAAGAGATCCCTCTAGGTCCTGCTACTTCATGCTCTACGGTTTCCAGTATGGCTGTACCATTTTGTGTGGATTAGTCCTGGTTTGTGGTTCTGCGATCTTTTGGAGTTCGAGTCGAAGTCCTCAAGGTTTCGGTGCCTCTCTCCCCGTCGTTTGGTCGCATCCAACCTTGGCAGGTATAAAGCTATTTACCCGCTGTTCGCAGCAAAGTTATCCTTGTTCTTGAACCTACTGTCTTGAAGATCGGGCTATCCTTGTGCTAGAATACATCAGCACCTATCACCGGAGGTCTCCCAAGGCGGCGGAGGGTCTCGTTCATTGAGTTGAACGAGTCCCTTAGGATGCTGATTGCCTAGGTGTCGCCTAGGCCGAAGGGGTGGGGATTGAAGACGTCCACCACCCCTGGTGCCGGATCTGGAGCCGGAGCCCGAGCAGGGGCGAGAGCAGGGGCCGGCACAGGAGGTGATAGAGGATGAAGGCGACGGCGATGAGCGGAGGAGGTGGAGGAAGACGGTGATGGCGACGGTGATGACGAGTCCACCGCTTGAACGAAGCGGCGGCGGCAGCGGGAGCGGCGGGAGGGAGTGCCCTAACCCGACATCGCGGCGTGCGGCGGCGGCTGCGCGAGATCAGTTGTGTGATTGAGGCAATGGTGTAAGCATCCAGGCCCTCAAGGTATGTTTCGGTGATTAATGACAACCATTATTGTGACTAATAAGTTTGTGCAGCTTAATAGATCATTATCGCTCATTTGGTCATATGTCAAAAGAGGCCCCTCAATTTCGTTATTCAAAAAGGCGATCTCGGTATTCAACTCAATTATATGTCAAGACTAAGGATCTTTCTAGTCCTAAGTGTCATAAGGTTGAGAAGGACACTTAGGTTAGTATAGGTTTTATAGTTTTGTAGTGATCGCACTATTAAGAGGGGTTAAGGCCAAGTAACTTGAGCATGGACATGGTCAATCAAAAATGGATGCACACTATGGTCACTCAGGTTCCTAGAAGTTCAAATAAGTGGTTTTCAACTTATATCTCAAGAATATTTGGATTTCATTCAAGACTCAAATCAAAAAAGGCAAAATCAGAAAAAGTCTTTAACACCAGTTTAACCGACGATTTCACTTTTCTATACGTTGGTTAAACGAAGTCACCAGAGTCTGGACAAATCAATACACCGGTTAAACCGACGTGTTTGAATTGAACGTCGGTGCATTAGTCCAGAGTTGGTTTTCCAGGGTGATTCAAGGTTCTATACACCGGTTAAACCGACGCTGTTTGAAATGAGACGTCGGTGCAATTGACCAGTGAGATGGTTTTTCCAGGGATTTCTGAAGTTGTACTCACCGGTTAAACCGACGATGGTTTTGAGTTAACGTCGGTGTAGTTGTCCAGAGACTTGGTTTTTCAGTTGATCAGTGGACAACTACACTCACCGGTTAAACCGATGATACGTCGGTTAATCTGCCCAAGTTGTAACGGCTAGTTTTCAGAATGGGTAGTTTACATTCATCGGTTAAACCGATGATGACTATTGGAGGTACGTCGGATTAACCGGCGCTACGCAGTTTTCTGGCAGCTTTTCTCCAACGGCTTTATTCGTGTGAGCTGCCTATATACCCCTCCAATGGGTCATTTTGCACTCTCTCAACACCAGGACACACTCATACACTCATACATTGTTGAGAGCCACCTTGAGCTTCATCATTCACACATATTGTTCATTCAATCATTCAAGAAGCAAGATTAAGGACTTGAGTAGAGAGAAGCTTGTGTGCATCCGTTCTTAGTGATCGGTTCTTGCTCAAGTGAAGGCCTTAGCTTGTTACTCTTGGTGATTGGCAGCACCTAGGCGATCTTGGTGATTGAAGGTGTTTCTTCCGGAGCTTGCCAATGATTGTGGGAGCCCGAAGAAGTTTGTACGTGGCTTGAGCTCCACCACGCCGGGATGGTGAACGGAGACTCTTAGTGAGCGCCCTCGTCTCGGTGACTTGGGAGGTGACAAGACTCTTAGTGAGTGTCACAACGTGGATTAGGGGTGTGTGCCAACACATCGACACCACGGGAAAAAAATCCGGTTGTCTCTTGCCCGCTCTTTTCTTTCAAGCACTTACTTTCATGCAATTATTCATGTGCTTGACCTTAGAGATCATAGCTTAGCTCTACCTTGCTTAGTTTCATATCTAGTTGTATCTTTGTAAGCTTGTGTAGTTTGCTTAGCTAGCCGGTTGGTGAATTGAGCCTTACTAGTATTGCATAGGTTAAGGTTGCTTTACCTTGTTTTAGAATTTTGAAAAAGGCCCAATTCACCCCCCTCTTGGTCCATCGATCCTTACAATTGGTATCAGAACCTCGTTGCTCATTTGGATCATTAGGCTTCACCGCCTAGAGCTATGGCCAAGATGGGTGGTTCGCTGCCTCACTTCGAGGGCAAGAACTTTGCTTATTGGAAAGGTCGCATGGCCGCATACCTTGATGTGATTGCCCCCGAAGTGTGGTTGGCAACTAAGACCGGGTTCACCGGAACTCCCACCATGGAGGAATTAAAATGGAATGCAAAGGCTAGAAATGCAATTTTCGAAGCCATTAGTGAGGAAGTCTTTGCTAGAGTAAATGGCATGGACTTAGCAAGTGATATTTGGAAAGAGCTAGTTGAAATTCATGAAGGCTCTACAAAAGTTCGTGAGCAAAAGTATCACTTGTTTAGAGCTAAATATGATTCCTTTAAGATGCTAGCTCATGAAAATTGCAATGATATGTATTCTCGCTTAAATGTCATTGTCAAGGACATTAATGCTCTTGAAATTTCTAAAATTGACAGTGGCTCCATCAACCGCAAGATTCTCATGCTCCTACCGAAACCCAAGTATAACATCATCAATGCTATGCTTCAAAAAGAGAATCTTGATACAATGGAAGTGGGAGAGCTTGTGGGCGAAATTCGCGCTCATGAAATGGGTATCCTTGGTATGTCCGAAGAGCCAACTACAAGCAAGTCAATTGCTCTCAAAACCAAGGCAAACAAGCACCGCAAGCTCAAGATGGTCAAGCAAGAATCAAGCTCAAGCAATGAAGAAGAAGATCATCATGAGAGTTCATCCGATGAAGAAGATGATGGAGAACTTGCTCTCATGATGAGAAAGTTCACACGCTTGAATGACAAGATCAACAAGAGGGGTTTCAACTTTGACCCTAAAAGAAGAATGTTCCGGCCATGGGGAGATGTCAAGAACAAAAATTGCTACAATTGTGGAGAAAAAGGTCACATTGCTCCAAATTGCCCCAAGCCGGACAAAAGAAAGAAGGACAACAAGAGCAAGCATCGCCTTGACTCAAGCGATGATGATGAAGATGACAAGAAGAACAAAAACAAGAAAGTTGGGAAGAAGAAGAGCCATGACAAGAATACCAAGCTCTTCCCAAAGAAAAAGGACAACACCAAGAGAAGCTTCTTGGTAGAAAAACAAGAGTGGGTGACCGATGTCTCATCAAGCGAAGGATCAAGTGATGAGGAAGAAGATATCGTCACCATCGCCCTCACCAATAAAGAATCATCGCTACCTCCACCTCCCATGTGTCTCATGGCAAAAGGTAAAACAAAGGTATGTGAGGTGGATAGTGAAAATGATAGTGATGAAGAGCATGACCCTTATGAGTTCACTAACCTCATTAATGAGTATACATCCGTTATCAAGAGGGAAAATGGCAAAGTCAAGATTCTTGAGAGCACTCATGCCAAGTTAGAGCTTGCCCACTCCGATTTGCTTAGTAAGTACAATGACTTGCTCAAAAAGCACAATGAGTCAATTGTACTTGCTAAGCAAGTTGAAGAGAGCCACAAAAAGCTTAAACAAGAGCATAGGGAGTTGGCTCACAAATATCAAGAACTTGAATTTGCCTATGAAGCAATTGACCCAAGTCTTGAGAACTTTGTCAATGAAACTATTGAAAAGGTCAATGCTTCTACTTCATGTGATGACCTACTCATTAATGCTAATGCCACTAATATTGTGCCCGAGCTTGTTCCTTCTAGGGAAAGGAATTGATGGATCAAGTGGCAAGCCTCAAGAGTAGTTTGGAGAAGCTCTCAAGAGGAGAATACATCCACAAGGAAATTCTCTTCAACAATGCACGTGACTATGGCAAGAGAGGTCTTGGTTCATTTCCGGAGCCAAATCAAGGCACTACTCCTTCTCCGGAGATCAAGACTAGCTTCATCAAGGAAGTTGGTTCATATTGCCAACATTGCCAAGTCACCGGGCATCACACTAGGGAGTGCACCTTACCATCACGCCCTCTTCCCACTTTACCTAAGAATTACTCATCAATGTTTCAAAATAACCATTTTCTCTTGAGTAAAGTGAAGGGCAAGGTGAAGGCCAAATTCATTGGCAAAATTGCTAAGGAGTCAAAGAAGAAGCTCCCCAAGCAACTTTGGGTCCCAAAAGCTCTTGTCACACATGTGCAAGGCCCAAAGCTTGTTTGGGTTCCTAAAACTCAAAAATGAATTCTCATGTGTGTAGGTGAACTACAAAGCCGGTGGAAAACATTGGGTACTTGATAGCGGTTGCTCTCAACACATGACCGGCAATGATAGCATGTTCACCTCTCTTGAAGACCCCGGCGATCATGAACATGTCACCTATGGTGATAACTCAAGGGGGAAAGTCTTAGGTTTCGGTAGAATAGCTATTTCTAAAGATTTATCTATTTCTAATGTCTTGTTTGTAGAAGCACTTAGTTTTAATCTTATTTCTATTGCTCAATTATGTGATCTTGGACTAACGTGTACCTTTGACAAGAATGGTGTTGTAGTAACTCTTGAAGAAGACAAGTCAATGGTATTTACGGGGTTTAGGCATGGCAACATCTATTTAGTGGATTTCTCTTCAAAGCAAACAAGCTCCATGACATGCCTCTTCACCAAGTCATCTCTTGGGTGGCTTTGGCATAGAAGAATTGCTCATATTGGCATGAGTAACCTCAAGAAAGCCCACAAGAGAGGGATGATCACCGGCTTGAAGGACGTTACCTTTGACAAAAACAAATTATGCAAAGCATGTCAAGTCGGGAAGCAAGTTGCAACACATCATCCCATCAAGATAATGTTGTCTACCTCCAAGCCGCTCGAGCTACTACATATGGATCTCTTTGGTCCAACTACATACAAGAGCATTGGTGGTAACCTCTATTGCCTAGTAATCGTTGATGATTTTTCACGTTACACTTGGGTCATGTTTCTAGGCGATAAGGGTGAAACTCCGGAAATCTTCAAGACATTTGCAAGAAGAGCTCAAAGGGAGTACAACTCCCAAATTGTGAAGATCCGGAGTGACAACAGCACGGAGTTCAAGAATATGAAGATTGAAGAATGGTGCGATGAAGAGGGCATCAAGCATGAGTTCTCAGACACCTACACGCCTCAACAAAATGGAGTGGTGGAAAGAAAGAACAAGACACTCATCACTCTAGCAAGAGCAATGTTGGATGATTATGGCACGTCCGAGAAGTTTTGGGCGGAAGCAATCAATACGGCGTGTCATGCATCCAACCGAGTGTATCCCCACCGACTCCTCAAGAAAACTCCATATGAGCTCATCACCGGGAAGAAACCAAATATATCCTACTTTCGAGTCTTTGGTAGCAAATGCTTCATCTATAAGAAGAAAAAGCTTGGTAAGTTTGAGAGTAGATGTGATGAAGGTTTCTTTCTTGGTTATGCATCAAACTCCAAAGCATATAGAGTATTCAATCAAACCTCCGGGTTAGTTGAAGAAACATGTGATGTGGAGTTTGATGAATCTAATGGCTCCCAAGAGGAGGTTGTTGGCTATGACAATGTAGGTGATGACGAGATTGATGAAGCTTTGAAGAATATGTCCATTGGGGATATCAAGCCGGAAGAGGTGCATGAAGGCAATGATCAAGGGGAGGACCTTCCTCACCTACACCAAGCACCTCCACGGCGCCCCAAGTGGATGAAGATCAAGAAAAAGATGATCCACAACCTCAAGAAAATGTGCCAACGCCAACAACCCAAGTCCAAGAACAAGAAGAGCAAATTGTTCTACCACAAGTACAAGTCACCAATGATCCACCCCAACAAGCATCCACGCAAGTACCACTAGTGAAGCATGGTCGCATCTCCAAGAATCATCCAATGGATCAAATCATTGGTAGTCCTTCCAAGGGAGTAAGAACTCGCTCCAAGCATACTTCATTTTGCGAATATTACTCGTTTGTTTCTTGTATTGAACCCACTAGCATAGAGGAAGCACTTGAGGACTCGGATTGGGTGATGGACATGCAAGAAGAATTGAACAACTTCACCCGCAATGAAGTTTGGGTCCTCGAAGCTCCTCCGAAAGACAAGAACATCATCGGCACTAAGTGGGTCTTTCGAAACAAGCAAGATGAACATGGGGTGGTGATACGCAACAAAGCAAGACTTGTGGCAAAAGGGTTTTCTCAAGTCGAAGGTTTGGATTTTGGTGAGACTTTTGCTCCGGTCGCAAGACTTGAAGCTATCCGCATCCTTCTTGTTTACTCTTCACATCACAACATTAAGTTATATCAAATGGATGTGAAAAGTGATTTCTTAAATGGCGTTATTAACAAACTTGTTTATGTTGAGCAACCTCCCGGGTTTGAAGATCCGAGGAATCCTAATCATGTTTATAGGTTGCACAAGGCACTCTATGGGCTCAAACAAGCTCCAAGGGCTTGGTATGAGAGGCTTCGTGACTTCCTAATCATGCAAGGCTTCAAGATCGGGAGGGTGGACACCACTTTGTTCACAAAAGACGTCAACGGGGATCTCTTCATTTGTCAAATTTATGTTGACGATATTATCTTTGGCTCAACTAATGATTCACAAAGCCATGAGTTTACTACCATGATGTCTAGGGAATTCGAAATGTCCATGATTGGCGAATTGACCTTCTTCCTTGGTTTTCAAGTCAAACAAATGAAGGAAGGGACATTCATCCATCAAGAAAAATATACTAAAGATATCTTGAAGAAGTTCAAGATGGATGAGTGCAAGCCAATCAAGACCCCATGGCAACAAAAGGGCATCTCGACTTGGATGTGGACGGTAAACCGGTTGATCAATCCCTCTATCGCTCCATGATAGGGTCTTTGCTTTGCCTTACCGCATCTAGGCCCGATATAATGTTTAGTGTGTGCTTGTGTGCCTACTTTCAAGCTAACCCAAAGGAATCACACCTCTCGGCTGTGAATAGGATCCTTCGGTATCTCAAGCACACCCCAAGCATAGGCTTGTGGTACCCCAAAGGTGCTAGCTTAGATCTCTTGGGATACTCGGATTCGGATTTTGCGGAAGCCGTGTGGATTGCAAGAGTACATCCGGGGGTTGCCACTTGCTTGGGCGTTCTCTAGTTTCTTGGTCAAGTAAGAAGCAAAATTCCGTGGCTTTGTCCACCGCGGAAGCGGAATATATAGCGGCCGGTGCATGTTGTGCCCAAATCCTATATATGAAGCAAACCCTTTTGGACTTTGGTATGAAACTAGATAGGATCCCACTCCTTTGTGACAATGAAAGTGCCGTAAAAATTGCCAAGAATCCGGTTCAACACTCTCGCACAAAGCACATTGATATTCGCCATCACTTCTTGCGTGATCACGAAGCCAAAGGAGACATATCTCTTCAAGGTGTGAGATCCGAGGAGCAATTGGCGGATATTTTCACAAAACCATTAGACGAGAGTACCTTTGTTAGGCTAAGGAATGAGCTTAATGTGTTAGATGCGGCAAACGTCATGTAAGTTGCCATGTCATATAGAAAAATGCATACATATAGGACACTTGTCTAACCATGGTAAGATAGTGATGAGCAAGGGTTTAGCTAGAGGTGGTGGTCCACTTGTTTTCTCTAGGCTTGTAGAAAGGCTCGTCATGAAGAAGCTTCCTGTGGGTTCAAACTTGACAAGTAGATCTTAAATTCTTGTTATGCATTTCTTGTCATATAGATGTGCACTTCATGTTTACTTTACTTTCGCATGTGGTTGTAGTTTGCATTAACATTGCATGCGTAAGGGTCACAAAGGAGATCACTTGATGAAAACGAGACTTGTTTCAAATACAAGATCTTAATTCATGAAAAGTGAAAAGAGCAAAGTGTTAAGTGCGTTATTGCCTAGTGAGTCATGTCATAATAAGTTTGAAGCTCTCTATCTTCAATATTCCTATGACAAGGCTCATACATTTTATTTGGCGCTTTGTCTCGCTTTGCGGCTTTTCCTTGTGCATGAAAAGAAAAACTAATAAGCTAGTGTGCTATCCTATTTATTTTGAGGGGTAAAGTCGCCTATGCAAGTCCATTAACTTGAGTTTATTTGAGTTTTATAAGTTTATTGGACTTAGCATAGAAGAGTGAGCTGAGAGAAGGGTTTTCGGATTCACCGGTTAAACCGACGTTCAATGGATCTCTACCCATCGGTTTAACCGGCGTTACTAAGTTTTGTCTCAGCTCAGTCAGTTTCAGGCATTCAACCGGCGTATTCAAAAATCACATCATCGGATCAACCGGTGAACGTAACATAGATCTGACCTATCAATCAACTGGTGTTAGCAGCGTTCAACTGGCGAGTTAAATTTGCATATCGTTGGATCAACCGGCGTTCAGAAGGATTTTGTGTTGAGTCTCGGGTGAACTGCACCGATGCAATCGACCGGTGTTCTAAACCTAGTCATCGGTTTAACCGGCGTTAAGGAAAATCGCGGGGCCCACCTGTCATATATCTCTTGCCCGCGTTCTCTGCTATCAGTTTTCCACGCCGCAGCCCGACTCTCCCCGACTCACGTCACCGCCGCCGCTTGATTCGCTCCGCCGCCGTCACGCCCCCGCTTGCCCACGCTCACACCACCGCTCGCCTGCACGCCGAGCCGCCGCCGCCGCGCTCCATTCTCGCCAACGCGCATCCACCACAGCGCACCCTGCGCAGCCCATGCGCGCCTCCGCCGCCAAACGCCGCCTTGTGCTCCAAGCGCCGCCCATGCATCACCGCCACCTAAGCCGCCTGCACGCAGCCGCGCCTCCACGCCTTGCACGCTGACGCCCACGCAGCCGTGCCTCCACGCCACACGCCAGCCACAGCACACCCTCACCCAGTGCTCACAGGGTGTTTGAGGTTTTGCCTGTTTGAGATGGGACGTGAAAAGAGGAAGGGGAAGGAGGTTGTTGTGGAGAAGCCTGTCCGCAAGCGGACTCGCGCAGAGAGAGAGGCCGAGAGGGCCGAGATGGTGGCCAAGGCCACCGAGGAGCAGGCGTCAGGCCGTGCTCACCCGTTCGCGATCAGGGATCCGCTAGCCAGGGGCAGGGGCAGAGGCCGAGGTATGGGCCGAGTCAGAGGTGCCAGGGCCACCAGAGCCACGACAGAGGCAGCAGCAGAGTCAGATCAGTCAGTTTCAGCTGCAGAGTCAGATGCAGATTCAGAGGCAGAGCAGTCTGAGCAGTCACAGGGGCAGGGCACACAGGAGTCACCGACTCTACGATGTTCTGGCCGCAGTCGGCAGACGTCCCCAGCAGGAGAGTCTTCTCCGGCTACCGAGCGTCGCACTGGACCGAGGACGTGAGGAGGTCACCAGCCACAGGAGCCTCGCAGGTCTGCAGCAGCAGCTCGTAGAGCCGAGGCCCTAAAGGCCGAGCGCGCAGTGTTCCGTATGGACACTGTTGTGCGTCTGGAGCCAGGTGTGCTGCTCCAGAACTTGACCAAGGCCAATGCGGTGAAGGTCAAGAGGCTCAGGTGGAGTGTTCAGGAGGAGGACTGGTTCCCCGTGACCCGTGACAGTCGGGTCGACCGTAGGTTCTGGACGCTTCTTCAGGCCAGTTTCTACGAGACCTACCAGAGGCGGGGCCACAAGATCTTCCCGCACAGAGTGCTTGACTGGGTGTCACTGAGGACAGCCGCAGGGGGAGCAGACGTTAGAGAGCACTTCGTTCACTTCAGAGGCCTGCCCAGGTTACTTCAGATAGGGCAGAACAGATACATCGAGGACTGGGTCAGAGTTTTCTATGCCACAGCTTGGATAGCTCCAGAGCGCAGAGCAGTACACTTCGTGTTTGGAGGCCAGGTTTTTGGTTTGTCCAGAGCGACTTTAGCAGGGATTCTCAGAGTTGACTTGGTTGACGTCTCCCTGCACGAGATGGTATACGGAGACGCAGATCCACCGCGCAGAGCTATGATTGGCGGGGTTGCACCTTCTCACGAGGCGATCTCTCAGTGCTTCCGCCAGCCGTTTCCAGCGTCGTATGCCAGAGTGCCCAGCTTGCTGACCCCAGAGGCGTACGTAGTTCACATGGCCCTCCGGAGGACGTTGTTGCCGAGGAGTGGCTACCCAGAGGGGTTTACAGGTTTGCAGCAGCTGTTACTACTTCACATCCTCACTCACAAGCCGTTCGATATTGTTGACTTTATTTTGGCTGAGATCGAGGATGTGATCACTGACGGGATGGGGGTCGTGAGACAGTTCCCCTATGCACACTGGATCAGCTATATTTGTTCGATGATTGTACCAGCAGAGTCACCTGTCAGCAGTGTGTACCATCAGGATGAGGCTCCCCAGTTCCCAGTTTACCGTCCGACAGCACCACAGGACCGGAGGAGAGGCAGACAGGCCGATAGAGCTGCCATGGCACAGTTGTCACCAGAGGCACAGGCCCGAGCGGCATAGGAGGATGAGGCACTGCTAGCTGCCGAGGCACAGCTTCCCGGAGGAGACGATGAGATACACTGGTCTGAGCTTGAGTCAGACTCCTCCGAGGACGTCGAGTACTTCCCTGCAGCAGCCCCAGCTAGTCACGACCATGAGGCAGGGGGGTCCAGGGAGCCAGCCCCAGAGTCAGCCGCTGCTGCTACAGTTACAGAGTCACAGGTGACTCAGCCGTCCGAGCTCACCTCTCTTCTTCAGCAGCTTGTTACTCAGCAGCGAGAGGACCGGATAGCACAGGAGGAGGCCAGGAGAGCCCATGAGGCTCAGCTAGCAGCCATACAGAGGGAGGCCGCCCGAGAGCGTGCTGCAGCGGAGGAGCGGTTTGTCGGCCTTATTGACAGAGTTTCACAGAGGATAGACGCTCAGTTTCAGCAGATGCAGCAGGGCATGATGGCGATGTTTGGGATGATTACACAGCTTTACACTCACACCGGACTCGCCCCGCAGCAGCCAGGACAGCCAGGCCTCAAGGCGTTGGAGCACCTCAGGTTGCAGCCACTCCAGCTCCAGCCCCTACAGTAGCTCCAGCGACTACGGCGACACCGGAGACCACGTTCTCGATGTCCGCACTACTTGGGTCTGCCGGTCGTCCACTCTTCTCACCACTGCCAGCGACTTCACTCTTCCAGGACTCTCCTTCGGTAGTCCAGTCAGTCGCCCTTCCCGTTGTACCACAGACACTACCTTCAGGGGGAGGAGGAGAGGGTTCTTTGCTTCAGCAGTCGACACAGCCGGCAGCTTCAACACTTACTACTTCAGATGTTGACACATCTTCTGCTGAGCCGGTTACCACTTCTACGGACCCTCTTCCAGGCAGTGCCAGCACGAGAGCCTCGATGACAGCTACACCCCCAGTCAGTTCAGATCCAGCAGGCAATTCTGACCAGCAGCTCCCGTCAGTCACCGAGGGTACACCATCTGACGACGATGACAACGATGACCCGGACCGCTTCCTCGCCGTGCCGCGACAGCCGGATCAGTAGCTCGCCTTTTTAGTGCTTTGACGCCAAAGGGGGAGAGAGTCAGGGGGAGGGTAGAGTTAGAGAGAGCTAGTAGTTATCAGGACTTTGATGTTTTATTATCATTTGGTGTTAATTCATGGATATGTACATTTGACGCTTGAGTATGCTGTGGTTTGAGACATATCTATGGATTTCGTTTGAGCCGTTGAGCTCTTTGGTCCTTTTTCGAGTTTGCTTGTGTTTATCCTGTTTTATCCTTCTCGCTCTCTCGTTATTTATGTTTGTGTTGCCATCAATCACCAAAAAGGGGGAGATTGTAAGCATCCAGGCCCTCAAGGTATGTTTCGGTGATTAATGACAACCATTATTGTGACTAATGAGTTTGTGCAGCTTAATAGATCATTATCGCTCATTTGGTCATATGTCAAAAGAGGCCCCTCAATTTCGTTATTCAAAAAGGCGATCTCGGTATTCAATTCAATTATATGTCAAGACTAAGGATCTTTCTAGTCCTAAGTGTCATAAGGTTGAGAAGGACACTTAGGTTAGTATAGGTTTTATAGTTTTGTAGTGATCGCACTATTAAGAGGGGTTAAGGCCAAGTAACTTGAGCATGGACATGGTCAATCAAAAATGGATGCACACTATGGTCACTCAGGTTCCTAGAAGTTCAAATAAGTGGTTTTCAACTTATATCTCAAGAATATTTGGATTTCATTCAAGACTCAAATCAGAAAAGGCAAAATTAGAAAAAGTCTTTAACACCGGTTTAACTGACGATTTCACTTTTCTATACGTCGGTTAAACGAAGTCAGCAGAGTCTGGACAAGTCAATACACCGGTTAAACCGACGTGTTTGAATTGAACGTCGGTGCATTAGTCCAGAGTTGGTTTTCCAGGGTGATTCAAGGTTCTATACACCGGTTAAACCGACGCTGTTTGAAATGAGACGTCGGTGCAATTGACCAGTGAGATGGTTTTTCCAGGTATTTTTGAAGTTGTACTCACCGGTTAAACCGACGACGGTTTTGAGTTAACGTCGGTGCAGTTGTCCAGAGACTTGGTTTTTCAGTTGATCAGTGGACATCTACACTCACCGGTTAAACCGATGATACGTCGGTTAATCTGCCCAAGTTGTAACGGCTAGTTTTCAGAATGGGCAGTTTACATTCATCGGTTAAACCGACATGACTATTGGAGGTACATCGGATTAACCGGCGCTACGCAGTTTTCTGGCAGCTTTTCTCCAATGGCTCTATTCGTGTGAGCTACCTATATACCCCTCCAATGGGTCATTTTGCACTCTCTCAACACCAGGACACACTCATACACTCATACATTGTTGAGAGCCACCTTGAGCTTCATCATTCACACATATTGTTCATTCAATCATTCAAGAAGCAAGATTAAGGACTTGAGTAGAGAGAAGCTTGTGTGCATCCGTTCTTAGTGATCGGTTCTTGCTCAAGTGAAGGCCTTAGCTTGTTACTCTTGGTGATTGGCAGCACCTAGGTGATCTTGGTGATTGAAGGTGTTTCTTCCGGAGCTTGCCAACGATTGTGGGAGCCCGAAGAAGTTTGTACGTGGCTTGAGCTCCACCACGCCGGGATGGTGAACGGAGACTCTTAGTGAGCGCCCTCGTCTCGGTGACTTGGGAGGTGACAAGACTCTTAGTGAGTGTCACAACGTGGATTAGGGGTGTGTGCCAACACATCGACACCACGGGAAAAAAATCCGGTTGTCTCTTGCCCGCTCTTTACTTTCAAGCACTTACTTTTATGCAATTATTCATGTGCTTGACCTTAGAGATCATAGCTTAGCTCTACCTTGCTTAGTTTCATATCTAGTTGTATCTTTGTAAGCTTGTGTAGTTTGCTTAGCTAGCCGGTTGGTGAATTGAGCCTTACTAGTATTGCATAGGTTAAGGTTGCTTTACCTTGTTTTAGAATTTTGAAAAAGGCCCAATTCACCCCCCTCTTGGTCCATCGATCCTTACAAATGGCAACCGTGGTGAGTGCAGAAGAAGAAGAAGCCGGGAGGCAGTATTTATAGCGAGAGGCCGGAATGCGAAAGGGCCGGCGGAATTCGAAAGGGCACGCGGTTGCGGAGAGGGCAACAGGCGGCGGTTGCAATTCCCGAGAGAGAAAGATAGGTGACGGGCGGTATGTGAAGCCCGTCACCTGTAATCATTTTAAGATGATGTGAGCTCTTTATCATAAGTGATGGACCACTATGACATCCATCACCTACGAACGTTGCCCGTCACCTGTAACCATTTCAAGGTGACATGAGCTCTTTATCATAAGTGATGGTCTACAAGGACGTCCATCATTTGTAAACATTGCCCGCCACAGTTGATCCTAACCTAGTATTTCCCCTCGATCAGCCGCCGCTCGTTGCGGCGCAGAGGCGGCGGGAGGCGGCGATTTTGGGTAGCAACGCATTTGGGCGATTTGGGGGTCGTGCAAGGTTAGGGCTCCAAATTATCCCACTTGATCTCCCCATTCCCTCCTCCTCGATCACCTCATCCTCGTGTTCAATTAACTGTTAAAAATCTTATGTTTTGCGGATGTAGATGGTGGATTGAAGTTGGATGAGCCTTTCTAGCCATTGTTGTCCGCAGTACTTGAGGGGGTTGATGAGTTTCATACAGATTGCGAGGGCCGACATGGAAGCGAGGTCTGAAACAACAATGTATTGTCCGTGCCTTGATTGCGGAAATGATAAGAAATACTCTTATTTTGAAGTGGTTTATGCGCATTTGATCATTCGTAGATTTGTACCAAATTACACTTGTTGGAATAAGCATGGAGAGGAAGGTCCTAACGAAAGGGGGGAATGGGTCGCCGATACTCAAGAAGGGTGCAGGGATGATGATCAAGATGGGCACGACAATTGTGATCAAGAAGGGTGCAGGGATGACATCAATGAGGTGTGCATTTTGGAGTTTAGTGACGATCAGTTTGATGCCTTGGTCGACAATGTTGAGGAGATGATCCATGATGTCAGGGGAGAAGATGAGATGACTGAAGCTGAGCTGCGTAAATATAAGCAATTTGTTGAAGATTCCAAAAAACCTCTTTATCCCCATTGTGAGAAGTACTCGAGGGTAACCGGGGATCTGAAGCTTCTGCAACTAAAGGCTGCCCATGGTTGGACAAACAAGAGTTTCAAAGCATTGCTTCTTCTCCTAAAGGATATGCTTCCAGAGGGGAACTTGCTACCGGATACTGTGTACGAGACCAAGCAGATTGTGTGTTCCGTGGGATTGAAAATTGAAAAAATTCATGCATGCTAGAATAATTGTGTCTTGTTTCGTAGAGAGAATGAAGATCTGGACAATTGCCCTAAATATGGAATATTGAGGTACAAGCGTCGAAAGGATGGTGGTGATGATGGAGAGGACATCACGGATGAGAGGAAGAAGGGGACTCCTAGGAAAGTTGAATGGTACTTTCCTCTGGTTTCCAGACTGCAGCGGATGTTTGCAAATAAGAAGGAGGCGAAGTTGTTGCGTTGGCATGAGGATGGACGTAATAAAGATGGAATGTTACGTCACCCTGCAGATTGTGCTCAATGGCGACATTTTGATAACACCTATGGCTGGTTCAGTGATGATCCTAGGAATATCAGGTTTGCTCTGAGCACAGAAGGAATGAATCTATTGTCAATCATGAATCTCCCCCATAGCTTTGCAATAAACGCAAGTATATCATGCCGTCAACATTGGTCTTGTTGGTATTTCATAACGTCATGAATAAATTCGCAAGTGCACGGATACCACTGTAGATTTCACCCAAGAGTATTCTAGGGTATCGTATCCACTAGGGAACGTGAGTACACTATCTACGGGTTCAGGCTCATCCAAGGACACACACACAGGCGTTGGAGGATAGAAAAGAGAGAACTTTCTATATCTAGAATCTATGCCTGGAAGAAGAGATCACGTCGCCGTTATACTTCGAGTTAAAGGTATCGACCAGCTTATACAAGCCGATAGCTCCAATATGATGCTCTATACAATATCCGAACGTGGAGGATTACTAGGGCTCGAACAGGGCTGTCACCGCCTACCGGCTACCTCTACAAACCGTGGGACTACCAGACAACTGAGTGGTATAGTCTAGCCTAGACACCACGTCTACGCCTTTCCCTACTAACTCTAGAGGCGATCAGGGTTATCCTTTTCTATCCGAAGCCCACTCTAGAGTCAAATGCTACTCGCTATCATACACATCAACTAATATATGGTAGAGATGATAACTTGCGATCTAAACTCTAATTCTAAATAAGCAAAGAAAGTCTCGAACACTTACAACTGAATAAGCATCCGTCGAGGTACAAGCGGAGAAGAGCGCCGACAAGCCCGGCACATCCCTCGACTATCTCCCTCACTCTCGTAGAGGTACAATTTGGAGAAGAGCGTCGTTGCCGGCGCCCCTTCTGAGTACCTCTACTCCAAAACTCCTAATAAACACAAGCTAGAGAGGCTCTACACTTGGAGGTGAGTGATGTGTGAGTGTGTGTGGTGTGTGTCTTTATTTGAGCCCCCCCCCCCCCCGCCTGTATAATGCATTGGATGAGGAGGAGTTTAATTAATTTGATGAAATCACTCCTTTTGCAACTTGTGAGCTCCCCCGCTTAAATGCCAATGACAAGACCCCCTACCTGCGGACCGACCATAACGAAAAAATCTGTGTGAGGTCAAATTCAGACCGTGGACGTGGGCGTGGACGTAGATGTGGACATAAAGAAACCTAGTGTAACATGGTCAAATTATGAATTTTGATGTCCCAAATAATTATAGTGTAATGTACATTACTTGTTGTCTGAATTTTGATGTAATATGACTGAATTTACTTTCTGGAAGTGTAAGTGCAACTGCAATTTACAGCAGTCTGAATTTGCTTTCTGGAAGTGTAAGTACAATTACAATGTACCGCAGTCTGAATTTGCTTTCTGGAAGTGTAAGTGCAACTGCAATGTACAAGTCTGAATTTGTTTTCTGGAAGTGTAAGTTCAACTGCAATGTACATCAGTCTAAATTGCTTTTTGTTAGTGCAAGTGCAACTGCATTACCCGTCACCTATCAGTCATAGGTGACGGGCAACATCTGTGTGGCCCGTCACCCAAGCATTAAAGGTGACAGGTCCAAAACATAGCCCGTCACCTAAGACGTAGGTGATGGGCCACACTGGAAACAGTCTTCAAGTGCTGCACTGTAAAGCTAATAGAAAGATGATAGGCTACAATCTGTGTGGCCTGTCACCTAGGTCAAGTTCGAACTGGACTTAAAGCCATTCCCCTTAGCCAGGCAAGATCTAGAGCTGGGTACGCCGTCACTCAGGCAAGATCCAGAGCCTAGCTGCCACCAGCAGGCAAGATCCAGAGCTGGGCACACCATCGCACAGACAAGATCCAGAGCCCAGCCGCCGCCAACGGGCAAGATCCAAAGCCGGTCACGCCGTCGCGCGCGTTATCGTCTTCAAACAATATTGTTCTTACTGTCATATATTTACTTGGATTTGCTGTCTATTTTTGTTGTCCGAAACATCTGTCTGAATTGCTTGGATTTGCTATCTATTTTTACAATTAGAGGCAAATGATGATATAGGAATAGTGAAAAACTTATTGCCGCCTTTGACATACAAAATTGAGAGATTGAGAGATTCATACTTGCCATGAACAGGTCACCCTCAAACGGCATGAAACAGATGCCATGTACACTCGCTGGTGTGTCACATCTGTTTCTGCCCTTTGAGGCTGAGCTCTTCGTGAATTCTAGAGAGTGAATCGGTTATTGCCACCTCTGCCAAATAAAATTGAGAGATTGAGTACTTGCCATGAACAGGTCAACCTCGAAAGGCATGAAGCATATCCCATGTACACTTGCTGGAGTACTGTGGCATGTGCTTATGCCTTTCAAGGCTGAGGTCTTCATGGATTCTTGAGAGTGATATCGGCTTGGCATATGGATAGTTAGTTAATCCAAACATATCACTCCCACTTCTGATGACTTTCTATGTTATATTTTTGATAGTTGACATGTAAGTGATGCTGATCTTTTATGTCTAAGGTCATTTTTATGTATTATTGGATCATTTTGGTTTTATTGAATCTTTCTACAAATGATGATGTGATAGATTTGCTGCCTATTTAATTGGATCATCATGGTTTAATTTGCTTTCTATTTTTGCAGGATCAGTGCAAGCAGCTATGTCGGAAACTGAATCCTCCGATTCAAATGCACAAAGTGCTGAATCTTCAACAAGAAGTGTCTACACATACAGGTGCATGTAGCGTGTATCAGCGTAGGAAGCCTAGAGCACAAACCAAGTGGCCTAGTGACATCATCAAAGTCGCAGGCTTCGACAGTGAAGGGTTCCCAACAAATGATGATGGAATGAAACGCTACCGACTGATTTGTGGATTAATCGCACGGCAAAGGATTGGAATCAATGTCCACTTTGAGGATTTGTATAAGCCCGCACAGCAGGGCTTGTTCGATATCATGAAGCAATACTTGCAGTTTCCTGAGGACACATCCGAGGCAGAGATGAATCATGTCGAAGGGGCGGCATGCAAGTCAATCGCCAAGCTCCACAGGAGCTTCAAGTCCAGTCTGGTACGAAATTTTGTCAATGATGGTACAGAGCCCTTCGAGATGCACAAGCACTTGGATCGTCAAGAGTGGGAGATGTTCGGAGTAGTTCAAAAAGAAGAGCGAGCACTTCAAGAATCTTCGTGCTAGGATCACGGATAACCAACGCCTCGGTCTAGAGGGCTATGCTGGGAATGGGAACGGGAGGTGGAGCAAAGAGGACAAGGCAATGGAGGAGCCGGGGTCAGAGAACCCTTGGAAACAGTATTCTGGGCGATCAGCACCATATTTAAGGGCCAGGGCTGGTCCAACACCATCCAGCGAGGAAATCGCCTGAAGTAGTCACGGTACCAAGAGGCTGGCCGACCGGGTAATCGAGCTGAAGGATCATGAGAGCAGTGTAAGAGAACATGACATCCTCTCCACTGCCATTGATACGCCAGAGCACACCGGTCGCGTGCGTGGAGTCTCTAGTTTAAGGGGTTGGAAGCAAGCCTTCGGCAAAGAACAAGAAGGCTTGTGGAAGAAAAAGAAACGGTCATTTGTTGTGGATCCTGACCGACTGAAATAGGAGATAAAGGATGAAATAATTGCTACACTCAGGGCAGTGGTGATAGATGTTGATGTAGCATTATTAGCTGCGGCCCGTGGCAAGAGCAGTTGCGCCTCTAAGGAGGTGGAATGGCGAGTACCAGAAGAAGCAGCAGCACCAGCAGCCTTGCCTAACCGCCCTCCCCCGGTCAGCGCAGCATGCCAAACCCAGGACCCCCCTCCCCCAGTCGATGTAGCATGCCAGACCATGAGAAATGCATGGGTGCAATGCTTGATGAGCCGGACACAATTGACAGGCTCAATAATGTTCCAACCCCCTGCAGCATTATAACTGGAAATTACTCAACTTTGTTGATTGAGCTAGCACAGGGGATTGTGCAACCCGGGGACCAGGATGGGTATGTCATGGTCAAGCTTGATTTTGTCCACGAAAACACCAAGGATGTCACTCTACCCATCCCGCTGCCAGAAGCCGACATTTTTACTTTGAGGGATGCCCGTACCATGCGGATCCAATGGAAGAAAAGTGGTATTCTCATCCCGTCCATTGGTCGGTCGTCAACTAGTGGTGCCCAAAAGCGGCCACGCACCACAACACCTGATCCTGAACATGTGAAGAAAGATGTTGCGGCATGCGACGACCCTCCCTCCTCCCCACCAAAGAAAAAGAGACCAGCAACCCCAAAGAAAAAGGCAAGGGGTAAGGCAGAACCCAAAGGATTAGCATAGAAAGCAACAGAATCAAAGGGTAAGGCGGCACCCAAGGAACCAGCAAAGAGTGTATGGACTTCTGCTCACTCCAAGTTTGAGATGGGCAAGCCAATGTTGTCAGAGCTGGATCTGGCCACTGCAGGGGTGAATACCAAGGGACTCCACAAGCACTACATCACCCATGCCATGGATAATGATAATACGTCAATCGTGGGTGTGTTGGTATTTTGCAACGTCACGAATAAAATCCGCAAGCGCACGGATACCGCTGTAGCTTTCACCCAAGAGTATTCCAGGGTATCGTATCCACTGAGGAACGTGAGTATGCTATCTACAGGTTCAGGCTCATCCAAGGAAACACGCGTTGGTGTGGAGAAGACAGAAGAGAGCACTTTCTATATCTAGAATCTATGACTAGAAGAAGAGATCACGTCGCCGTTATACTTCGACCTAAAGGTATCAACCGACTTATGCAAACCGGTAGTTCTAATATGTGCTCTATTTGATATCCGAACGTGGAGGATTACTAAAAGGCTCGAACAGGGCTGTCACCACCTGCCGGCTACCTCTACAAACCGTGGGACTATCAGACAACTGAGTGGTATAGTCCAGCCTAGACACCACGTCTACACCTTTCCCTACTAACCTTAGCCCTGGCCAAGACTACCCTTTTCTATCCGGGGTCTTAAGCTAAGATCAAATGCTACTCGCTAGCATACACATCAACTAATATAAGGCAGAGATGATAACTTGCGATCTAAACTCTAATTCCAAATAAACAAACAAAGAAAGTCTCGAACACTTACAACCGAATAAGCATCCGTCGAGGTACAAGCGGAGAAGAGTGACGACAAACCTGGCACTTCCCCCGACTCCTCCTCACTCTCGTCCTCTTCTTCTACACCTCCTAGTCTACCTAAGCATCTAGGATGAAGGTATCAAGCTCCAAGGGAGAAAGGTGAGTTGAGAGGGTGTGATGTGTGTGTGTGTTCCATTCCTTACCCCCTCCCCTTGTATTTATAGGAGGGAGCCAGGGGTCTTGCATCGCCGAGCTACAGCTACTACTCCTCAAACCGACATTCTCCACCAATGAGGAAGCGCCACGTCGAAGCTTGAGGCGATGGGGCCCATTGGGCCGTCGGCCGACCAAGGTCGGCCGACCTGGCCCAGCTGCCAACCGCCTTTAGCCTTCGTCCAGTGGTTGACACATGGGTCCCTCGGTCTTTAGCACGTGGTATTGCCTCTGGTAAGTCGGTTTAGCTGCCGCATGTGGGCCCATGGATCGTCGCGCTTGCGTCTGATTGGTCGAGAGGAGTTTGCCTTGGATTGTTGATGTGGCATTGCGGATGGGCTGGTTCTCCTCCTCTTGTGTGGCTGCCATATGGGCCCTTTTGGCCCTTGGGCTCTCCCATGAGTGATTGGGCATTTGTACCTTGGATCATTCTTGCTAGTTTTCTGTCTTTTTAGCCCAAATTCACCTGCACATATTCTCAGACCAGTATCTGTGGAATTCGTCAAATAATCATCCTATGCTAGCATCTATTCCTTCTGATGCTCGACTTTTGCACGATAGTTGATGGTCAAAATGGGTCGTTAGTGACCGTCAACAGGGCGAATTCAAGGCTGAGGACTTGGGCTGTTGAGAGTTAGAACGGTGCATAGAGTAGTACTTATTTGCTCATAGATGCGCAATCCATCTGGAGGTACTTTTTGAAAGATTTTTGAAAACATGGCAAAGTTACCAGGATAACTCTCTCGAGGCACTCAACTTGTCTTTTTCTTACCAGGGCAGTAACTGCCTTTGATCTTTCCTACTACTACAAAGCTTTTGTGGAGCTCAAGGTAGGATAAGAATATGGCATACTTGCATTCCATATATTGTAAAGTCAAAGAGATGATCCATGGAGAAACAAGTCATGCAATCTTGATCAAAAGGTGCAAGTGTATGAGTGGATGGATCGATGGATGTTGCTTACTCCTTGAGGTAATGGTTTTCTCTCTCGAATCATCCCTGTCTTTTTTTTGAGACATGGTTACCCCTTTCTCTCTCTTTTTTTGTCGTCCTTCTTTGACATGCCATCTTTTCTCTTTTTGGGGCAACCATAATCTGACTTTATTTTATTTTAGGGATGTTCTACGGGAGAGATCACCACGACATGGAGCATTTATTAATGTGAAATGGATGGATGGTGGTGCTAATTCCTAGTGTAGGAATGTAGTAAAATGATGGGACGTGTACGTGCTTATGATCGAGAAAGCATGAAAAGCATCTCACTAGGGTCACACATTTTGACAAAATTCAACAGAACATCAAGCAGCATATGTGTAAAGTTGTTCATGGAATATGACATATGGCTCTGGTAGAACTTTGCATATCACTGGGAAACTTGTCTTTTTTAGATTTTCGAAAATAACTCTAGATTTCAAGCTTCACTAGAATAAATTTGCACAACCTTATTTACCATATCTATACTCACAACAACTTAGACTTGGATCAAGCATGTGCAACCCACGGAACTTTCAGGTTTTTTGGCAAGATATTTACATAACCAATAGATTTAAACTCAAGAGAACTCTTATTTCCAAATTCGGCACAACAGACATGGCAGAGCAAAGCAAAACTCATCCTTTCAACTTGTCATAAAGAGTTAAAATATTCTTACTACGCATGATGAAAAGGGAAACAAAGCAGTAAATATTTATTTTGTTTTTGGAAGTTCTTTTATCAAATTTTATTCAAAAGAAAGTAAAGGATACAGTTGACTTAGGGGAGGGAACCTCCCCCAAGTTAGCTCTTGGTTTAGGGTCCGAAAAGCCGGACCTTTCTCCATACCTGATCAGGTTGAGGTCGTTCCGTCCATACCCGGAGAAGTAGTAGCGGTCGATGACGTCTTATTCTTCTTGCGCCATACCTTCTTGGTCTTATTTGATGGCGTAGACGGCGCATGAATAGAATCCTCGAATGTAGGATAGACGATCTACATATCTTCATACTGTATTGGTGATGAAATCAGGAATCTTCTGGTCGTCTTCCACTGGCTCGGTTGGTGGAGTATGAATCTCCCAATCCTCCCAAGCTGGCTTGGAAGGGGAGTAATAATCTTGATGATCCCAACCGGGTTCTGCCCATAACCCTGTTTCTCACTATCCTCATGAATCAGGAATACCTCGCTCTTGTTTTGAAACTTGGATTTCATGGTCTTTCCCATGATGTGGAGGCTAATTTTTCCTGTCCCTACGTCAATTCTGGCATTTGTATCATTAAGGAATGGTCGCCCAAGTATGAGCGGAATCCCAAGATCTTCTTCCATATCGAGGACTACGAAGTCCACCAATATGTAGGTATTCTTGACTTTTACCATTAGCCTTTCCACAACTTCTTCGGGATATCTTATCGTGGAATCCGCCAGCTGAACACACATAGTGGTAGGAAAAATTGATGGGTAGCATAGCTTTTCAAATTTTACCTTGGGCATGATGTTGACACTGGCTCCAAGGTCACACAGGGCGTGATCAAATTCACAATCGAAGATTGAGCAACTGATCACTGGAGTTCCAGAATCTTCTCTTATTGTGGCTGCTAACTCGCCCCACGAACCTCTTCTTGGGCGGGGGAGCTTCTCTGAATAGCTGAGGGGTATCCTGGTAAGTGGCTCTTTCCACATAGTATTTATGACATTAACGCTTTCTAGAGTTGATTCGGGTTGACCCGGAATCTTCCCTAGTTCAGCAGCAGGAGTAGCAGCAGCTAGCTGAGCCAATTGAGTTTCTAGCGTCTTGTTGAAACTCAGCTGGTTCTTCATAGCAGTGGAGAATCCGTCCATCTTGGCATGGATGGTCTCCATTGATTTGTCTATAGCGGCCAACTTCTTCTCAAGGGACTCATTGATCTTCGCTTGGCCGTAGACAAGATCTCTCAAGGTAAGTTGGTTAGGATTGAAAGAATTTAAATTTCTATTACCTTCTTGATAGTATGGGCTTGATTGATTCCACCCCTGACCTACTTGTGGACGAAACCCATTGTTGACATTGAGAAATAAAGCTCCCTCTTCAGTTTCTGGGCAATTGTCACCCGAATGTCCAACATTCCCGCAGACCTCGCACGTCATATGAGTTTCCTAGGCTTGAAGTGTTTGCATTTGAGCCTTATCTTAGGATAACCCTCAAATTTCTTGAGGAGGAGATCGATCTTTATAGCGAGCATGTCGGCCTCCTTGACGGAGTGCATGCCTCGCTGGCGCGGTTGGAGGCGATCATTGCTCCAACCTTGGCTGGAAACCATCTTCTCGATCAATGATGTAGCTCTTTCAATGGTCAGCGAAAAGAAAGCTCCACCCGTAGCGGCATCCACATGATCACGGGATGACTGTGTCAACCCATTGTAGAAGATCTGTAGAATAAACCAATTGTCCATTCCATAGTGCGGACACGCTAGAATGTACTCCTGAAGTCTCTTCCAAGTTTCAGGAAGTGACTCATTTGATGCCTGCTGAAAGTTTGAAATCCGACCACGAAGAGCATTGGTTTTGCCCGTCGGGAAGAACTTCGAGAGGAACGCCTTGGCACATTTGTCCCAAGTATCCACAGCAGCCTTGTTAGCATAAAATCATTGTTTCGCTCTCCCCCAATGAGAGAATGGAAACAGACAGAGCCGGATTGCATCTTCGATACACCATTGATAACAAAAGTACTGCAAAACTCTAGGAACTGCTCGAGATGAGCGCTGACATTCTCATTGGCCTTGCCACAAAAAGAGCTGGCCAGCACCATCGTAATAAGACCCATCTTGATCTCGAAATTTTATCCTTCGATATTAACCTCGGGTCCAGTAGGGACCTGGTTAGCAGACGGAGCAGAGTAATCACGGAGTGTATTCTGGGCCATAGCTTGAGGAGCTGATGACGATGCGATGACTGGTTCGGCTACCAAGAGTGGTCTCCGAGGTGATACGAGACGAGCTCGCGTCCTCCTCAAAAGTGACTCTGGATCGGAATGAAAGTTTTGCGGCAAGTCGAAACTGGTCATACATTATCCTGTTTTCATATCAACAAAGACACGAAAACAAAACCAAGTTAGTCTGTTTAGCAACCGAATACCAATTTCGATTTTATTCATAACTTTGTCTATATACTTCAATATGTGCCTTCTCCGGCAACGGCGCCAAAAATGCTTGTTGGCGCCTACCAACGTCACCACCGGGAAAGCAGCGATGACGCCCGTAGACGCTAATTTTGGGGTGGCAGTATTTCATGAACCACGAATAAATCCGCAAGTGCACGGAATACCACTGTAGCATTTTACCCGGGAGTATACCGGGGTGTCATTTATATTTCTGCAGGGAAGGCGGTGAATGAAGAGATATAGAGTAGTTGATGAACTTTATATAGATTTGATACTCTCATATATAAACAGGGGTAAGATATATAACATGGTAGGAGATAGTGTGACACACACACAAACTACCCTCTGGATAAATAAAAGAAAAGATAAAAGATACTGTTGGCCGGGAGCAAGGCAGAAGTTAGAGCTCGAGTCAACTGTACTAGGCTAGCTATATCTATACTATCTCATTGGTTAGATCGTCAGAGATTAAACTACACAACAGGGAGACCGCTATCAAAGCAACAGGAGAAGCCCGTAAAGCCCGGCGGCTTTATGTACCTCCTACCCCCATACCGAACGTGGAGGATTACTCGGGCTCGGACAGGGCTGTCACCACCTGCCGGCTACCTCTACAAACCGTGGGTATTGTTGACATCCAGCAACTCTTAGCTAATCTAGACACCATGTCTACACTAGTAAGGGATACTCTAGTGTCCCGCGTGGAGCCCCCACCCTCCGGATGGATAGACATCACACTAGAGCAAATATATGAAATACTTGAGCAGTTGATAGAGTTCTAAGCACGAAATGCTAACCATCTCAAGCACAGGGCGATCATGCAATGCAAGCATTGAACAATAATGCAACCATATCAAGAAGCATATATCCGATAACTCAGAACATATTTCGAGCAGATATCGGCAACCATAGTCTAATTCTATTACAAACAACCGAATATTACAAGAGAGAACTAGAGATGAACCCAAACCAGACTCTTGAGCAGATCCAGCGACTCGAAGACTCCTAAACTTCTCCTAAACTCCACTAAGCCTAAAGACTATGCAAAATGAGCAAAAAAAAAGAAAGGTAAGTGTGGTGTGTTTGTGTTCTATTCTCTACCCCCCTTTATCTATAGCAGGGAGCCACGGGGTGAAACTCTCCAAACCGACCTAAGGGACCAACCAAGAGATGACACGTGGCTTGAATAAGGCGGTGGGGCCCACGGGCCAGGTCGGTCAGCCTGCCAGTGGGGCCAACCGCCCTCATCTTCTTCTAGCAGGCTGTCCTGAGCCTCCTTGTCTGGTCCACATTGGTATTGGCCTGTCTTGGCTTGTCTGAATTGGGTTCTTACATCACTTTTGGTCCATATGAGCCTGAATCGGTGCTCTGATATTTTTTGTGATTTTATGTCGGGCCAAAGTGTGCTTGTAACCTGCATATTAGCTCAAAAACACAACTTGCATTTTCTAGAAGGTAAAATGTGGTTTAGGGATTTTATTGGATAAAGATGCGTGTAAGAAATGCAAACTCTCATGATTTCCTGATTAAGTTGACGCCTGAAGATGATCGTTAGTGAGCGTCAACAACGGTCGCCGGCATCGCCTACTGCCCTCCTCCGCTCGCCCCACCACCTCCTCCCCTCCCTCTCCTACCACGCCGCTTGCCTCCGCATCCCCTGAGCCAGGGCCCCTATCCACCTCCATAGCCTCGCCCACAACACCAGCTACTACTCCAGCCTTCGCCGCCTCAGCGCCCTCGCCATCCACCGGTGCTGCTACTCTTGGCTGCCCACCTGCCCGCCTATTGTTGCTCTGCTAGGGGCTGGGGAAAATAAGAGGGGGAGCTGGTCCTCTGCTTTACTGTTGGCGCCTGCCAACGTCACCATAGGAAAGCAGCGATGACGCCCGCAGACGCCAATTTGGGGTGACAGTATTTCATGAACCACGAATAAATCTGCAAGTGCACGGAATACCGCTGTAGCATTTTACCCGGGAGTATACCGGGGTGTCATTTATATTTCCACAGGGAAGGCGGTGAGTGAAAAGATATAGGCTAGTTGGTGAACTTTATCTAGATTGGATATTCTCATACATAAACTACCCTCTTGGTAAATAAAAGATAAAAGATAAAAGATGCTATAGGCCGGGAGCAAGGTAGAAGTCAGAGCTTGAGTCAACCGTGCTAGGCTAGCTATATCTATACTTTCTCATTGGTTAGCTCGTCATAGATTAAACTACACAACAGGGAGATCGCTATCGAAGTAACGGGAGGAGCTCGTACACCCTGGCGACTTTATGTACCTCCTACCCCCATACCGAACGTGGAGGATTACTCGGGCTCGGACAGGGCTATCACCACCTATCGGCTACCTCTATAAACCGTGGGTATAGTTGACATCCAGCAACACTTAACTAATCTAGACATCATGTCTACACTAGTAAGGGATACTCTAGTGTCCCACGCGGAGCCCCCACCCTTCAGATGGACAGACATCACACTAGAGCAATCATACGAATACTAGAGCAGTTGATAGAGTTCTAAGAACAAAAACTAACCATCTCCAGCATAGAGCGATCATGCAATGCAAGCATTGAATAATAACGCAACTATATCAAGAAGCATATATCCAATAACTCAGAATATACTTCAAGCAAATATCGGTAACTATAGTCTAATTCTATTACAAATAACCGAATATTACAAGAGAGAGCTAGAGATGAACCCATACCAGAACTCTCGAGCAACTCCGACGACTCGACGACTCCTAGACTTCTCCTAAACTCCACTAAGCCTAAAGACTATGCAAGAGTTGAGTGAGGTGAGGTGTGTGTGTAATCTCTACCCCCTTGTATTTATAGCAGGGAGCCACGGGGTGAGACCCTACAAACCGACCTAAAGGACCAACCAGGAGATGACACGTTGCTTGGCTAAGGCGGTGGGGCCCACGGCCAGGTCGGCCGACCAGGTAGGTCGGCCGACCTGCCCGGGCCACCAACCGCCCCCATCTTCTTTGGGCAGACTGTCCTGGGCCTCCTTGTCTGGTCCATGTTGGTCTTGGCTTGTCTGAATTGGGTTATTGCATCACTTTTGGTCCATCTGAGCCTGAATCGGTGCTTTGATAATTTATGTGATTTTATGTCGGGACAAAGTGTGCTTGTAATATGCATATTAGCTTCAAAATACAACTTGCATTTTCTAAAAGGTAGAGTGTGGTTTAGGAACTTTATTGGATAAAGATGCGTGTAAGAAATGCAAACTATCATGATTTTCTGATCAAATTGACGCCTGGAAATGATCGTTAGTGAGCGTCAACATCTACCGGCCAGACTCTTCTGTTCCGCCTTCTCCGCCCGAACTCCTCTGCTTGTTGGCTGCCGCCGGAACTCACCCCTGGTCCTTCCTGATCCGCGTCGCCGCTCGCCTCGATTGCGCGTGGAGGGATTTTATCAAGGGAGGAGGGGAAGATGGTGCTAACGGATTCCCCGTGCGCAGCGGATCCGCCCCTCCGTCGACGAGCTGCAGCGAGTCGTACAGTAGTGGCGCTTGTCGTTGATTCGCCTCGGAGCACGCGAGGGAGCCGGCAATCAAACGACACGACATCGCCATTCTCTCTTCACTTGCTTGCCACGGGGTTTTTTGCTACTGTTTAAGCATACAATAGTTAGTCCACCATAAAAATTTCACCACAATTGGACCATGAAAACTATAGTTACGAATTATTCCAATTAATTATTGAAAAGAATAGATCAAAATCTACAAAAAAAATTGTACTAAAGTATACCATATTATTTATTCACTGTGTGGAGTCCAACAAAATTAGACTTTATATTTGATGATTTTTCTATAAATTACTAGTATGATCTTTCAAAGATTGAACCAAAATAAATAAAAAAAGAAAAATACAAAACCACCATCTGAAACCCCTTGGGAGGTTATTTGTCCGGTTTTGAAAAGGTTGGAGGGTTATTTGTCCGGTTTTATAGGTTGGGGTTAAGTAGTCCACCACCGATAGGTGGGGGTTATGTAGACTTCTGCCAAAAAATTCTTCGGTGGTAGGCGACGTTTCCGTCGACAGCGAGGTGTCTATGGTGTCTTTGTCAATCTCGAGAATTTACTGACTCAGTCTTCGAAGATGTTCATAAGAGTAGAGTTTGTATACATATGTTCATATAGGTGTGAGTATGTGTGCGTATATTTTTACTGTGTAATCTAAAAAATTCTCGGTTTCAGCCTTGTTCTACACTTTAGTCCATCGGCGGCTTTTTGGGGTGGGCCCAGCTGGCCTCTCTTGGGTCTTGGCCATCGAACAAGAGCCGCAGCTGCGTCGCGTTACCGCTCACTGGCTCGCACTCACTCTCGCCTAGGGTTTCTTTCTCCCGATCCAGGCTGTGTTTATTTCCAAAATTTCTGTCTCCAAACTTCACTATTTACCTATAGTATTAAATCTTTTACCTCATATATGAAGGATTAAATGTAGATAAATAAAAAAACTAATTGTATAGTTTTAATGTACATGACGAGATAAATCTTTTGAGTCTAGTTAGATTATGATAAGACAACAATTACCATAAATAAATGAAAAATGCTACAGTATGCTACAGTGTCTGATATGACTCTTTTTACCACCATTTTACTGAGGCAGTGTTTAGATCCACGAAAAAATGGAGAAAAAGTCACATCCTACACTGTAGCACACTGTATCACTTTTCGTTTGTTTGTGGTAAATATTATCCTACCATGACCTAACTAGGTTCAAAAGATTCGTCTCGCAATGTACATCAAAACTATGCAATTAGTTTTTTTATTTACCTACATTTAGTACTCCATACATAGATCATTTGCTATATTTAATGTTTCAATGTGATGGAGATGTGATGGAAAGTTTGTGGGATCTGAACACACCCTGACCTAAACACAGCGCCTGACGTTCGAGTCCCTGCCGCCGGCCGAATCCCCCGCCACGGAGCCTCGATTCCACCACCGCCTCAGGTAAATCCGCCGGCGATCTTCCTTCCCGCCGGCTCGCAGTCACGCGTCGGCCGCCAGAAGTCTCCACTCACTCCCGCTTTCTTCCGTTGCAGACGGTCCAATGCGCCGCCGCCAGTCGAATCCCCCGCCGCCGCCGGTCGAATTCCCCAACGCCGGTCCAATCCCCCGCCACCGCCGAAGGTAAATCCGCAGGCGAGCTTCCTTCCCGGCCGCAGGGCGTTCTCTCCCTTCCCCCCACCCCTTTGCTTGACGAATGGGTATTTTTTCTTGTTTTTTGTCTGTGTATACTCGGATCTGAAGTTTTTATTGCTAGTAGTGCATCCTGAGCTTGATGAATGCGAAGTTTTTGTTCTCTTTTCCGCAGTAGCATATGTCCTGGATGTTGGACTACCAATGCGTTGTTTTTGTTGTTATTAGACATGGATCCGACTGCTAGACGTCTGCTTGACTCCTATGGTGCTTTTGTATGCTAGTTCTAAACTAAGTAGTAGGAAAGAATATATTACATGTAGTCTAATGAAAGGTAAAGCTTAGGTTTGGCTGCCTTCATATCAGTCATATTACAACCAGCATAAAAGATAACCCTGATACACCAGAGGTGCCTTAAGTGAGCTCCTTTCTTTCAGTTATGTTTGTGGTAACGCTTTTGCTCCAAAGATAATATCATACATGTTTGTTTTGGGAGAGCAAGTTGCAATTCTAAATACTTTTTGACACAACCTAAAGAATAGGCAAAATTGGCCCCTGGAGACCATTAAAGTGTGGCTTTTGCCACAGGCCACTAAAAAAAGTTGTCTTTGTCACAACACACTGTAAATCAAAGGTAATTTGCTGTAGGACACCACACCTATTATTATACTCGGTTTTTATAGAAAGCCATGTGAAATGACGATTATACCCCTTGTCTCTCTTTACCGACTGGAATACATCTTGTGGCTGCTCATCTCCCCCTCAGAACGCACCCTCCTGGCTAATGTGCTCATCCATCTGCACCCTCACCTGCTTCGGCGAGCTAGCGCTGGGCTCGGGGGCACTCGGTAGGGGGCTGGCCGGTAGGACGGGGCGCTCGGGAGGGACCGTTCGACTGGGGCATGCTGTGGGGGCGCTCGACGCTCGGGGCCGCAGCTAGAGTCCCTCCCGTGCTGCCGTGCCCCTCCCGCCGGTGCGCCAGAGCCGTGCCGCTCGGGGGCAGAAGTCAAAGCGAGCGAGCGGGCCTGGTTTTCTGGAGATGCAGGGGTAGTATTGTCCACATTTATGTACTTTCACTACTTTGTGACCTGTTTGAGGTGGAAATGATATTATATGAGCCATAGTTTCTTCCAGCAAATGTCCATAGAATTGTAATGGTTTAAAGCAAAGGCCAAAGGCATAGTTTTTTAGTGGCTTGTGGCAAAAACCACACTTTAACGGTGTCCACGGGCCAATTTTGCCTAAGGAATAGGTAGCAGCTAGCTGGTAGATACTTTTGAGACATCAGTTGTAGCAGTGCACAGACCTTTTCATGTCAGCACTGTATGCTATTGTTGATAGTTGAGCTAAGAAAAGGCCATCTTCTATGGGGACCCCACCAAAATTGTAATTGTTGGTATTTCAAGTTTATATATGTCAAGGACCAGCAACCTGACTTGAGGCCATTATTAGCATTCCTGATTACTTGCTCGGTTATAGTTTTACATGCTTACGACCTAACATTTTGCCTCTTTATCTTATTTAGAAAAGGAAGTTCCGCTTCAGTCTCGGAAAAGATGCGGAAAGCTAAGAGAGGCAGGGATGATTTCACTAGAACCATTCATAGGTGCAAGACTGAGTGGGTTTCAGGTCTGCTAGAACTTTTTCCTGTCTGCACCCCCCCCCCCCCCCTTGACGTCATTATTTGATTATTCACAGTTGCCTTAATCCTTTTCACCTTCAACTAGGTTGCTTCCCTGTGGACTCAACTCAAGATGTTTGGGATGGGCTCAGTGATGTTCTAAAATCATATTTGTCTAGAAGTGTCGCCTCAATTGCTTTGCGTGATGGTGATTATATGCTGCTAGTCTTCTCAATTTTCCAACAAATATATATTAAAACACCACCAATTATAAATGATTTTCTTCTATAGGAGACACAATCTTATTTTCATGCTCGGGCATAGCTATGGAACGCCAGGGGTACAACCACAGGTTTCTGACTACTGCAGGTTTGGTTAGAGCTATGAATGATACAAACAAAGACTATGATGACTTAGAGGTTGGAGCCAACAATCATCATCCTTTAATCATTTTTACTTGATCATTGTACGCTTATTTCTTGCCTTATCGTATTGCAGATTGAAGTGCGCCATGAAAGTCATAAAGTATTTAAGGGGTGTCTGGCTGAATTTGATTTACATCGCAACTTTGCTGTTGTTGCTGTCTCTCGCTTGAATGATGTTCAGTTTGGACCGTTTCAACATGCACTTGAAACTCTGCCCCATGGTGAGGTTTTAGTAGCTGTAGGGCGTGATGTCTCTGGTAAAATAAGGGCCAAGTGCGTGGAATTGAATGGTGAAGGGATATCTGAGGATGATGAAGATCTTCACTGTAAAACCTCAGAGGTACACTTGCATATTATTCTATTTCTGTTATGCATAGAGGCCATAATAATATTCTCTTTATTTTTTTGTTTAACTCTTGTTGTATACAACTTCATTTTGTTCAATTGTAACCCTTGTTGCATGTAACCTTTATTGTGTTATTAGGTTTGGGAAGGTGGGCCACTCCTTTTTGTTGAACATGTTGTTGGCATGAACCTTTTTCTGACTACGAGAAGAGCCATTTTCCGACCATGGGACATAATTCTCAAGCATCTGGATCATTACTCACAGTCAAAATGTTTGAAGGCTTACAGGTATGTCCATGTCTATGCCCTATATTAGTTCACTCACCTTCTCTATTGTACCGCTTTTCTCATAAAAGAGCTTATGTGTGCTAGACAACATATATATAGAATAATCTGGATCATTAGCTGCTCTTCCTTCCTATTTGGCACCCGTGCTTTGCAGTTTCACAATGTTTATACTTTTAATTTGCCACTTTAACCAAAATATTTACCGACCCTTAGCATGTATCGCTACGGGTGCAAATTGGTGTCCCCTAGGTGCACCTCCAACCCTCTTTAGTTCAAAATTTTGTACTACTTGTCCAAAGTGGAATCCTATTTTGAAAAAATAGTACAAAACTTTGAACTAAAGAGGATCGAAGGTGCACCTAAGGGTCACCTTTTTACACCCCTATGTATCACAGATTCACAGTTGTCCTGTACTAGACTAGTCATATTTCTTGTGCTAATGTTGAAAACTGCATGTTTGTCTTATTTGAATGTGCACACTGGAGAGCATTATGATCATGTTTTAATGAAAGATTTTCCACAGGATTTCAGAACCTCATTTCTCTATCTTGTTCCATGTCTACGCATCCAATTTCTACTCATGCTTGGTTTGGTGCCATTTTGCATATTATTGCACTGGTTTGATCCATTTCACTTTCATGTTCTGCAGGTTTGGAGCAAGACCCCTAGGTGAGAAATCTATCACCTATCCGCACACAGGTACTCCTTGAGACTGCATCACATTGTGGTATCATGCTGATTGTTACAGTTTGTAATGGTACCTATTTCAAAGCTGTGCAAGTTTAGCATTTACATTTTATTTCAACTATTAGTCTGGGCCTTTCACTTGTACTCATATTGCTAGTGCTTATTATTAGTTAACATATGTACACTACATTCACACTATGTGTACACTACATTCATGCTGATTTCTAATGTTAATTGTTGCTCAGGCTGTTACCATATAATATCATTTATATTACATGCTGATCACTATGTGTAGAATTTATGTGAATTTACATACTGTGCATACTTCTGAAGTTCTAATGTTAATTGTTGCTCAGGCAGTTATCATATAATACTGTTAATGTTACATGCTGATCATTATGTGTAGAATTTATGTGAATTTACTTTCTGTGTATTGTATTAGTGTATGTTAGTGCTGACCACTTCACCTTGTTGCACCAGTACAAGGACATTATTATTTCAAGGACCTATCATTAGATCTAGACTCCAAGGGTTACCCTAAGTTACCACCAACCATGTTAGGAGGTGAGTCTGTGCTTCTAAATTTTCTGACTTTTAACAGCTCTCCTGAACCACTAACAACTATTCTACAATGTGTATTTCTCCAGCTGGCATGATTCTAGCTAATACGTTTGAAGAGACTTTTGGCGACACATATAATAAAGGTGTCTGGAAAAAAATCAACAATGGAGCTTCTAACATAAGACGCAATGTTGTTGCACTGGCTTCATTCACTGGTGATTTACCTTGATGCGCCATTTTCTATTTCATCTCTTTTTTTTATTACAACTAGCAGCTAATAACCGGAGCCAATGCAGGAGGAAAAAGGTTTTTTGCATGCACAGGTTTTTTTGTTAAATGGATGGGATCTTCTATTATTTTGACTTCAGCAAGCTTGGTTAGAAATTCTAATGATGACAGCAAGATTGTTGAAAATTTTAAGGTTGGTGTTACTCATTATTGTGATTCCAGTTCTTAGGTGGTGCTTTAGTTTCATCGCTGTATTATTTGCTGTATTATTTGCAGATTGAAGTGTTGCTTCCAAACAACCAACGCACAGAAGGAACATTACAACATTATAATCTACATTATAATGTTGCTCTAGTCAGTGTTAAGGATTACCGTGATCATCGTGCATTAAATACTGTGCCTTATTTTATTGACCATTTTGAGGTAGCAGCTGTAGGCCGTTGCTTTGAATCAGGCGCATTACTGGCTACTTGTGGGGAACTGGTTAACTGGACAGGCACACTTGATTGCAAGTTCCTCATATGTTCCACGTGTAAAATCACTAATGTAAATACTGTATTTGTATTGCTAATTTTTCATGTTGATAGTAACTACTAGTTCTGTTTTTTTCGTAAGATGCAATTCAAATATGGAAAAGTTGAGCTCTGACCCTAAATTTCCCTGACTTTATTATTTTGCTTGCACATGTAAGGTAATCCTGTAATTTTATTGCTTTTTTTACATTGATAATAAGTACTCGTTCTGCTTTTTTTTTCTATAAGACATATCAAATATGGAAAAGCGAGCTGACCCTATATTTCCCTGGCATTAGTTTGCTTGCATTTACAAAATCATGATCACGAGAAAGTACTTTGAATATGAATATAACAGTATCATTATTTTTTGTCAAAACCTGTATAAATTGGATTAATAAATAGTCAAGGCTCGAATTGAACTGTCAGAACACGTGATGTTATATTAGAATGAGTTGGCTACCAATACCTATTTGGAATAGAGAAATCACAACTTGTCCATGCCACCTTGCCAGGCTGGGATTGGAGGCCCACTTGTTAACCTTCATGGGGATGTTGTTGGCATGAACTTCTATGATAAGAAAATAGGAACCCCTTTTCTGGCATGGGAGAGCATTTGCACAATTCTAGCAATGTTTGAGAAAAGGTATTCTGTGCACATCATGTATTTTATTTTTTATGTAACAGTTTAAAAAAGTTGATGAACTAGGTTGAGTGAAGCATAAATCGTTTTACTGGTATATATATGTTTGACAGTAAACTTGGTGAAGTTGGCAATGATAGTGACCCCCCTGCACCTTTCTGGAAACTGCCTGGAGATGAAAATGTGTTAAACAGGTAGGTATTCGTATGCGCATTGAAAATACATTAAGCTGGGGTCAATTTCTCGACATATAAACTATTTTATTCAATTGAACTACAGGTGGCCTGTCCCCATGCCACACTGGCGCCATCCTGACTTTTTGGATGAGGATAAATCTGATGACGATGATGACGATTATGTTGATGAGTTTGGCAACATGAAGCTATTCCACGAGAAATACACTTACATAGATGGAATTAAATATATGCTCTATTAGTCTTAAAATCTCCATATCATTTGTAGTTTGAGATGGTAGAAGTACCTGGATTCTTGTTTGTTTGAAGTCTTTGATATGTGCTGCGTTTGTATCTTGTATTAAATTATTTGGTGCCATATTGAGTAATAGCGCTTAAGGTTGTTAGCCCGAGTGGTGCGAAGCAACCGGCGGCACTCCACAGGTGGGGGGTTTGAACCCCCACCGGGGCGAATTTCCCCTCCTGTGGGAAAAAAAAACCCTCGCTGTGCTCCTGATAGCTTGGGTTGTGTAGTCAGCCTGGTCCGGCCTAACGTCACGGTTTTCCGGCCCGGGTAACGGTTCCAGGAAATGGCACCAGACCCAAGATCAGAAAGAGCCAGGGTTCGGGGAATTTCTCGGCCTGCGTTAGAAGGTCTCCTTAAAAAAATGCTGGGGAGGGGGGGTTGGCTAGCCCCTCGCAGGTCGAGTTTTTTTATTGTGTAATAGCATGCACTGCTACTTAAACCTGATAATGGTTCGGTTCAAAACCAGTTTTTATGATTTGGAGTTCAGCTGGTTGGACTTTTTTTTTTGAGACAGCTGGTTGGACTTTGGTTTGGTGGAAATGGTTTGGCACCAGAATATGGTTTTCTCCAGTCTGGTGTCGTTTGGACTAGTTTGGAACGGATTTGAATGGAATCACCGTCTGAATTGTTTTCTCCCACCGTCTCTTTGGTAGCGCCCCTATCTGCGAATCTGCCGGTGCAGGCTGTAGCGAGCGCACTACCATGCTGCTCTGCCTGAAGGTGGCGTTTCCGGTGACCCAGCGCCGTCGGAAAGGAACCTGTGGTTCGAGTGGAGCAGCAAAAGATTTATGATCATAACTGATCCAAACGAAAACATTGTAATTTGTAAGCTGTTGAATAAAATCACAATTTTGGCAAAACCAAGTACTGAAACGAACAAAGGTAGAAAATAATTTTGCGGGCAGCATGCCGTGTGCCCAATAGACAAGTTCATGCGTAAAGTCACGTAGCCTAGTGGTTACAAGAGTTCTGAGTTCGGTTCTTTATGGGAGCGAATATTTTGGGATTTAATAGCGTTGTGCATTCAATGGTAGGCGACGTTCCCGTCGACAACGAGGCATCTGTGGTGACTTCGTCAATCTCGAGGATTTGCCGGCTCAGTCTTCGAAAATGCTCATAAGGGTAGGGTTTGCGTACGTGTATTTATTAGGGTGTGAGTATGTGTGCGTTATGAGTGTCTTAGTTGTACTGTGTAATCTAAAAAATAAAAAAATAGACAAGTTCACTGATGAAACGGCTTATACAACAATTTAACATAAGCTATTTCCTTATGGTTTATCTCTACTCCTAAAAAGAGATTAAGATTGACGTTTTCTTCACCTACACCACTGTCCCTTGGTCACCCCATTTTGAGATCGCCCGATCCTCTTCCCGTGCGATCTGACCCCTCCAGATCCTGCCTCGAGGCCCCGACCCGCCTCCCCCTCCCTCGCTGCATCCCGCCGCCTTCCGCGGCTTCCGCCTCGGTCCGCCCCGATGCCATCCCTGTCTCCACGCCCCAGCCGCCGCCGCAGCGCCCTGCGCCTTCACCCCCCACTATCCGCCGCCGTCGCCCTTCTCTCCCCCGCTCTGCCCTATCTCTCCCTCCGCGCTCGCCGCCGCCGTCACCCTCGCTCGCATCTCCGCCCAGAGTTAAAAAAACCGACCGAAACCAGTCCGAAAACCGCGGTTACCGGTCAAACCGGTCCGGAAACCGCGGTTACCGATCAAACCGGTTCGGACCGGTTCCGGTTTGGGTCGGTTTCAAACCGGCCCAAATTTAAAATTTGAATTTGAATTTAAAAAACATGAAAAATTCCCAAAAAATTCCTAAAAATACTTCAAGTTGCGACGAATCTAATGGCGTCAAATTTTTTCAAATATTCATTCATTTAGTATACTTTGCGAGCATTTGAAGTTAAACAAAAAAAGCGTGCATACAAAAGTATACAAATACAATGTAAAACATGTTATACATTATATTAATGTAAAAGTAGTACAAAAGAGGGTTGGAGGGTTCATTTAGGCTAAAACATGTTATACAAACATTCATTTAGTATACTTTGCGGGCATTTGAATTTAAAGCAAAAAAAGAAAAAAAATTGAATTTGGCCAGTTACCACTCAAACCGACCGCTAACCGGTCAAACCGGACCGGTAAACTGGTCTAACCAGTGGAAACCGGTTCAACTGCCGTTTTTGGTTTGAAATTTGAATTTGACCGTTTTTTTCCGGTAACCGGTCCGGTTTACCAGAATCGGAGGGCGGCGGTTTCGTCGGACCGGTCGGTAAAAAAAACCCCGCCTCTGCCCCGCTCTCGCCTTCACCCTGCCCCCCGCGCGACGCTCCGGCCGCTCTCGCTTCCCCCTCGCACGCGGGAAATCTATGCATCGCATATGTGATTTCCCGACGACACATCGCAGAAGCACGGTACATCTTCTTCCTCGAGCCACGGCGGCCGGTGAGGGGTTGCGAGCTAGGGGGGAGGGGTGGCCGGGGTCCGGGGGTGGTATGTGGGGGGAGCGGCCGCCGGCGAGGTCGTCGGCGGCCGGGATGGTGGCGGGCGGCGGCGGCCTTTAGGTTTCGGGTTGCCGGGGTCCGGGGCGGCTCCATGGCCTCCGGTTATAGAAGAGGAGGGGGCCGGGGGCGGCGGCGGATCGGCCGGCGGAGGGCGAGGCGGCGCGGGAGCGCCGCCGGCCGGGCGGGGCCGGACAAACGGTGGGCGGTGGCCGGCAGCGGGGGCGAGGCGGTGGACGGGCGGCGTGGCGGCGTGCTCGGTTAGGGTTGGCGGCGGCGGAGGCGGCGCCGGAGCCAGGAGAGGCGAGGGATGGCGGGGGAGAAAAGGACGGGACGGAAGATGGCTTCTGCGGAGCTGCGACAGCTCCGCGTGAGCTCGCTTGTGCGAGGAATAGACACCCCTCCTCGGCTCCTCGCGCGTGCTGGCTCTCCATCTCCCCCAGGCCTACGCAACACCCCGTCGGAAGTGCCCGGAGTTCGACGCACCGCCTCCCCATCTCACGGCACACCGCCGTCCGCCGGCCGCATTCCCTGACCGCCGCTAGCCTCCTCCTCCCCCGACCGCATCGACAACGGCGCCGATGAGTTTGGCCGTCGTCCACCAACTCCTATGATCTGAGTTCGGTCTTTGTTTCTCTTCTCCCCTCCACGATGCAGTGCGCGCTGGAGATAGCGTGGATTTAGGCGCCGACGAGGCCTGGCACCCCGCATCGATGACGGTGACGACAAGTTTGGCCGCCACATCCCTCCGTCTTGCACAAGGTCGTCTGATCTGAGTTCAACTGCCACTCTTCATCAACCTCCGCTCAATGCTGTCTTGATGTTCTTGGTGACATCGCTGGTTGGGACGCGGAGCTGGAGCCCTACTTTTCTGCTTCCACTCCATCGAGGGCGCCATCGCCAGGTGATGCTTTTTTGTTTCCGCTAATTTTTGCCTGTTGTTGATCGGATCCATGATCTTTGCTGTTGGTGATATGCCCAAGAGCCCATCATCACAATACGGTTTAAAGGCCCAAGAGGATATTGATCTAAGAGGGATTAGGGTTACTAATGGGCCTATGAGATAGAAGCCCATTAGTACGCCCTATATATATGAGGGAGGGGCTAGGGGGGCGACAACCCTGTGAGCCGCGCCACCTCCTAGCCGCCGCCCCTCCCTCTCTCTCTCGGCCGCCGCCATGCCGTGCGTGCGGTGCTAGCACACCGACGCTCGGTGTTTCATCCCCGTACGTGTGGACTCCGTGGAGGCGCTGCTGCGACTGCTGCGCTGATCAGCTGCTGGGATCAAGTATGAGGAGCTCGGTTCGTGGGACGTGATCGACTACTTCCTCTACATCGACGCGCGACTTCTTCCGCTGCGCTGCGCGTCTAGTGGTAACGATCTATGATCTTCTACTCACAAGTATCTTGGGTATATGCGGTAGTGATGCTAGCGTAGCCTACCCGTTTCCCTTCAGTGGTACCAGAGCCATCTTGTGTAGTTTTTGGTCTGGATCATTTGCATATAGGTGATATGTTGTTGTAGTAGATTGGATCTATTACTTTTGCACGGTTTGATTAGATCAATTGGTCATAAGGGGTTAAAACTGGAGCGAGTTGATTGTGCGGCATGTGACAAAAGATTAGTTTGTGTTCTTTCTCTGTTATGCATACGACATGTCCCTACCGGCTGGAATCACCATCGGGACTAACCGTGTGCATAAGTCAGCAGATTGGACCAACAGATCGAGGTCATGTGTAGATGCAGTCTTCTCAAGTGCAAAGTTTGCACGGTCAATGTGATTGACCTAGTGAAATTTGAGGCATTATGAATGGCTCAGACCGCCGTTGCTTTCTCGCTGTAGCGGCTTCCTAAGAGCTACTTTGGTAGAACACGTCGTACGCCTAACTTGGTTTTGCAGGGTGTGATGTGAATGGTGTGGTCTCAATGTCATGTGATGATCTATGTGATGATTTGTGCGGCCTGCGTGTCGCAAGTTAACACAACCGGGTTGAGGTTGCACCATTATTCTATAACGACCTGCGTGTCGACTTGTGATGTTTGAATCCTCGTGTAATTATTTCACTAGCTATTAGATGTAGTAGCTTAGTATCTTTTCATGGAGGCTTCAATCATGATGGCGATGATGATCACCACAAGACAGGACGGATGGCAATGGAGGTCACCTTGGAGCCATGGCGATGGAGCCTATTGTGATGCAAGAGGCCATACTATTCACAATATAATATGATTATATGCATGTGATGTTTATTTTCCTGTCATATTATTCTTTCATGCTTTTACATATGGTGGATGTTTTAATCATGATAGAATAGCTTCCCTCAGAAAAGGTTGAGTTTTGATGCCTTTTACCAATAGCTGCACCTATAAATTTTGATCGTTGTGTGGTAGGTTTATCAAAGTAGAGTACCCTCAGCTATCACTTTTGTATAGGGTGGATGTCGGACATTCACAAGCATAGTATTGGTTTACTCAGCAAAGCTATCAAAACAATTTTGGGCTTTAAGGCATAGGGTTGGGGCCGGGGCATTGGATGCCACCCAACAAACAAGAGTCGCATAGAGATGTGATTAGTAATTTGTTACTTACCTATATCACTACTTTTCTAGCCGTGATGCTAAAGCTCACTAGAATTTTAGTGATTATGGATCTTGAACCACTATATGTCATTAGAGGGAAGATGACTTTGATATAGTAGGTTGTCTTTTGTTAAATCAGTTAATGAAAGTCTTTACATAAACTTAGTGCTGAAATCTTGCTTTACTTTAATGTTGTAGATCATGTCTGCCAGTAACAATTCCGCTTTCAATTTGCATTCTGTTCTTGAGAAAGAAAAGTTGAATGGAACAAACTTTATTGATTGGTACCGCAACCTGAGAATTGTTCTCAGGCAAGAGAAAAAGGAGTATGTTCTTGAGCAGCCATATCCTGATGATCTCCCTGACAATGCAACTGCTGCTGATCGCAGAGCTTATGAGAAGCACTGCAATGACTCACTTGATGTCAGCTGTCTGATGCTCGCCACCATGTCCCCTGATCTGCAGAAGCAGTATGAGCATGCGGATGCTCATACCATGATTGAGGGGCTGCGTGGGATGTTTCAGAACCAAGCCAGGACTGAGAGGTTCAATATCTCAAAGTCCTTGTTTGCGTGCAAGCTGGCAGAAGGTAGCCCAGTCAGTCCTCATGTGATCAAAATGATTGGTTACATTGAGACTTTGGACAGACTTGGTTCTGAACTTCACCAAGACTTGGCTACTGATGTTATTCTCCAGTCGCTCCCGGCGAGCTATGAGCTTTTTATCATGAACTTTCAGATGAATGGCTTGGATAAAACATTGAGTGAGTTGCATGGGATGCTAAAGACAGCAGAGGAGAGCATTAAGAAGAATCCCAATCATGTGATGATGATTCAGAAGGGGAACAAAAAGAGGAAGCGTTGGACGCCTCCTAATCCCAAAGGTAAAGGCAAGGAAAAGAGTTCCGGTGGTGAGTCCTCGGGCTCTAAGCTAAAGCCAGCACCTAAGGCCAAATCTGGCCCTACTTCTGAAGATGAATGCTTCCACTGTCATGAAAAGAGACATTGGTCTAGGAACTGCAAGAAGTACTTGGAAGAAAAGAAGAAGAAGAAGGGAAGTAAGACTTCCACTTCAGGTATAAATGTTATAGAAATAAATATTGCATTATCTTCTAGTGAATCATGGGTATTTGATACTGGATCGATGATTCACACTTGCAAATCGTTGCAGGGTCTAAGTGAGACTAGAAGATTTGCAAGAGGCGAGTTGGACGTTCGTGTCGGCAATGGCGCAAAGGTTGCGGTGTTGGCGGTCGGCACCTACCACTTGTCTCTATCCTCCGGATTAGTTTTGGAATTAAATAATTGTTATTGCATTCCTGCTTTGAGCAAGAATATTATTTCTTCTTCATGTTTGGAAGAAGTTGGTGATTTTAAGATTGTAATAGAGAACAAACGTTGTTCTATCTTTTGCAATGGTATTTTTTATGCTCATTGTCCATTGGTGAATGGATTATATGTTCTTGATCTTGAGGATAAATCTGTCTGTAACATTAATACTAAGAGGCTTAGACCAAATGAGTTGAATCCCACTTTTATTTGGCATTGTCGCTTAGGTCATATAAATGAGAAACGCATTGAACAACTCCATAAAGATGGATTGTTAAGCTCATTTGATTTTAAATCATTTGACACATGTGAGTCTTGTTTGCTTGGAAAGATGACCAAAGCGCCTTTCACTGGTCATAGTGAGAGGGCGAGTGACTTATTGGGACTTGTACATACCGATGTATGTGGACCAATGAGCTCAATAGCCAGAGGTGGTTTTCAGTACTTCATTACTTTCACTGATGACTTTAGTAGATATGGCTATATCTACTTAATGAGGCACAAGTCTGAATCGTTTGAAAAGTTCAAAGAATTTCATAATGAAGTACAAAATCAATTAGGCAAGACAATTAAATTTCTGCGATCTGATCGTGGAGGAGAATATTTGAGCCTTGAATTTGGTGATCATTTGAATCAATGTGGAATTATTCCGCAGCTAACTCCGCCCGGAACACCTCAATGGAATGGGGTATCCGAACGGATGAACCGAACCTTGTTGGACATGGTTAGGTCCATGATGAGCCAAGCTGATCTTCCATTGTCATTTTGGGGTTACGCTCTTGAAACTGCTGCGTTCACACTGAATAGGGTTCCAAGTAAGTCTGTTGAGAAGACACCATATGAGATATGGACTGGGAAGCGTCCCGGATTATCTTTTCTCAAAGTTTGGGGATGTGAGGCTTATGTCAAACGTTTGATGTCAGATAAGCTCACTCCAAAGTCAGACAAATGTTTCTTTGTGGGGTATCCTAGGGAAACCAAAGGATATTATTTTTACAATAAGGCGGAAGGCAAAGTGTTTGTCGCTCGCAATGGTGTTTTCTTAGAAAAGGAGTTTCTCTCAAAAGGATTTAGTGGGAGCAAGGTGCAACTTAAAGAAATTCAGGAAACACCCGAAACTGTTTCAGCACCCACTGAAGATCCACGGGATGTGCAAGATGTTGCACAACCCGTAGTTGAGGCACCAGCCCCACGAAGGTCTATAAGGGCACGTCGCGCTACTGACAAGCTCAACCTCCTTATTACGGAGGAGCACCACGTATTATTGATGGAAAATGATGAGCCCTTGACCTACAAAGAAGCAATGATGGGACCCGACTCCGACAAATGGCTTGAAGCCATGGAATCCGAGTTAAAATCCATGCATGATAATCAAGTTTGGAACTTGGTCGATCAGATTGACAGTGTAAGACCTGTCGACTGTAAGTGGATTTTTAAGAAAAAATTAGACATGGATGGAAATATTCACATCTATAAGGCACGATTGGTGGCGAAAGGTTTCCGACAAATTCAAGGTGTTGACTATGAGGAAACCTTTTCGCCCGTCGCAATGCTAAAGTCTGTTCGGATTCTCCTAGCAATTGCCGCATATTATGACTATGAGATATGGCAAATGGATGTCAAAACCGCTTTCCTTAATGGACATCTAAGTGAGGATGTGTATATGACACAGCCTGAAGGTTTTGTCGATCCTAAAAATGCTGGGAAAATATGTAAGCTTCAGAGGTCCATCTATGGATTGAAGCAAGCATCTCGGAGTTGGAATATTCGTTTTGATGAAGTAGTCAAAGGGTTTGGCTTCATCAAGAATGAAGATGAGCCTTGTGTTTACAAAAAGGCTAGTGGGAGTGCACTTGTGTTTCTGGTCCTATATGTGGATGACATATTACTGAACGGAAATGATATTCCAATGCTTGAAGCCGTTAAAACCTCATTGAAAAAGAGTTTTTCGATGAAGGATTTAGGAGAGGCGGCTTATATTCTGGGTATTAGGATCTATAGAGATAGATCAAAAAGGCTAATTGGATTAAGCCAAGACACGTACATTGACAAGATATTGAATCGGTTCAATATGCAAGATTCCAAGAAAGGTTTCTTGCCAATGTCACATGGCATTACTCTAAGCAAGAGTCAGTGTGCTACGACACCTGATGAGCAAAAGAGGATGAGTACGATTCCTTATGCTTCAGTCATAGGGTCGATCATGTATGCTATGCTTTGCACGCGCCCAGATGTTTCCATTGCTCTAAGTGTTACGAGCAGGTATCAGTCAGATTTCGGTGAATCTCACTGGACAATTGTAAAGAGTATCCTTAAGTACTTGAGAAGAACTAAGGATATGTTCCTAATATTTGGAGGCGAAGATGAGCTCCTTGTAAAGGGTTACACCGATGCTAGTTTTCAAACAGACAAAGATGACTCCAAATCGCAATCCGGTTTTGTTTTCTGCCTCAATGGTGGGGCAGTGAGCTGGAAGAGTTCCAAGCAAGATACGGTGGCTGATTCGATGACAGAGGCCGAGTATATTGCAGCTTCCGAAGCTGCAAAAGAAGCTGTTTGGATCAGAAAGTTTGTTTCTGACTTGGGTGTTGTTCCTAGTGCGTCCAGTCCAGTGGACCTCTATTGTGATAATAGTGATGACGTTGCACTAGCAAAGGAGCCTAGAACAACTAAGAAGTCCAGACATATACTGTGGAAGTATCACCTCATCCGTAACTTTATTGAGAGAGGTGATGTGAAGGTTTGCAAGGTGCACACGGATTCAAATGTTGCTGATCCGTTGACGAAGCCTCTCCCACAACCAAAGCATGAGGCGCACATGAGATCTATGGGTATTAGATACTTACATCAGTTATTCTAGTGTGCGTGGGAGATTCGACTTCTTCCGCTGCGCTGCGCGTCTAGTGGTAACGATCTATGATCTTCTACTCGCAAGTATCTTGGGTATATGCGGTAGTGATGCTAGCGTAGCCTACCCGTTTCCCTTCATTTGCATCACACTATGGGATTGAAGACCGAACAAGAATGTCGTACTGATGCAAATTATGTGCTTTGCTGGGCACTATGCATACTCCATCTGTAATGGCCGCATATCCATGTCCCTGGTAATGCCATCATCTCTTATTTAGTTATTTGTGTTGCATCATGACATCCAGAAAATGTTAGAGTTAGCGTATGCTTGTTAATTGTTATATATTTGATGAGATGTCTAATAGCTCAACCGATGCTGCAAACTCTGAACAACTCTCCATATCCAAACAGAAGAACTACATCCTTCCTGATGGAAAAAATAACAGGGGATTAGCGTACGTCTGTACTTCAAAGCATTTCGCTAACTCAACATTTTTCCCCGCGTCACCTCGGCTCCACCCGGTCACCGCTGCCTTGCATTGGCCGGCGCTCCGTCGACAGCATCGCCACTGCGCCGCTTCTACCCGGCCTACATTGTTTAGGCCGCCGATCGCATACTACTGCCTTTATATATTTTTAGGATGGTATTGAGCTATGTTTCACCGATACGCGATACTGGTACGGCGATACGGGTACGCCGATACGGCGATACGGCAAATCTCCAAAAACCACGATACGCCGATACGTCAAATATATAAATATAAATTAATATTTTCTATTTTTCTCAATAAACATAATAGAATATTCAATAAACATATAGCAAGTAGTCCTGATGACGCAAGATAAATAATAGGCAAGGTCATAGCAAGTAGTTCAAGATGGAGAGGCAAACAGCCAAACACAACCACATAGTGTACTACATAACATAGAGATACAAGGCACAAGGCCAAATCAAAGGATTATGCAGGCTATCTCTTCATGCTAAAGTTCAATCATCTTCTGCAATCATAACCTCAAACTCCGGCTCATCCAAAGTGAGATTAGCAGCTTGAAGAATACCGACACCATCAAATGTCTCAAAGCCATCTCCCCCAACATCCCACATTTGTGTTGGCCCTGTGAGATACTCATCACTGCACCTTGAAAGAAGACGTAAGTTGTTATGCACAAACACTAAATCCTCAGCACGTTCAGGTGTGAGCTTGTTTCTTCTCAAGTTATGGATAAAATTGTATGTGCTCTAGTTTCTCTCGCGGCAAGAAGAAGAAGCTGGCTGCCCAAGCAGCTTAAAAGCTAATTCTTTCAACTCTGGGGTCCTAGACCCATAGATGCCCCACCATTGCAGTGGATCAAAATGAGCTTTGTCATCAATTGAATCAGGTAAACTAAAGATGCCTCTTTTCAGTGAGTAATCAATGAACTGTTGTTTAACTCTCCTAAGCTCTTCTGTAACTGGAAAAAGCTTCCTAAGGCAATTGTTCCTTTCTTCTGAAATTTCTGGATCCATATGTGGGGCTACACGGTTTGGGTCTTCTGAAAGCCATTGTTCACTATAGTACCTAGGGTTAAGAGAGTGTGCCAAACAATGGAGTGGGTGTTGCTTTTGAGCCAATGATCTTGTAAAATGTCATTGACAACATTGAAGAACTCAGATTCATCCAGCGGCCCCTTCCCTTCTTTCCGGTAAATAACAGTTTTTACTTTCTCTATCATGCTGTCCCACATTTCATAAATTAAGTGCAGACAAGGCTTCTCAGTATCTGCTGCCCTTAGCATTGAGTAAATGGGATCAGTGAAATCAATGATGTATTTCACTTGATCCCACCAATAGTCATCAAGCACCTTCTGTCTCACAAAATTGGTCTTTTCCTGATCATCTTCTCTATATGTTCTCCACTTATCACTGATTACCATCTGTATAAGCGAGTCCTTGAGAAGAAGAAACCTCTTCAACATAACAATGACAGATGCAAATCTTGTGTCTGCAATAGCTAGGAACTTGAGGTTACTAAATGAATTGAACATTGACACCCTCATGCCATGATTCATGATAAAATTCTTGATTTGGAGAGCATCCCCGGCAATATCACTTATCCATTTAAGTTCTGGATTTTCATCTTCATCATTCTTTGCAGCACAAATATTTTTCAATGCCAAATTCAAAGTGTGGACAACACAGGGAGTCCAAAAGATGTTGCTGTACTTTGCTTCAATAATCAAACCAGCAGCTTTGCAATTTGCTGCATTGTCAGTGACCACCTGAACTACATTCTTTGATCCAACCTTTTCAATAACCTCAATCAAGAGGGCAGAAATGTACTCCTTGGTCTTTGCCTTTCCTTCAGTGTTTTCACATTTCAAGAACATTGGACCGCTCTCTGTCACAGCAATGAAGTTCAAAAGGGGCCTTCTCTGAGAATCAGTCCAACCATCAGCTGCAATTGTCACCCCTTTTGTGGACCAGGTGCTCTTGATGGGTTCAAGCAGCTTCTCCACATTAGTCTTCTCTTGCTGCAGGAGAGTTGTTCTCAACTTGTTGATTCCAGGAGGGGTATACCCACCCATTTCATGTGTTGCCACAAAGTTGAATGCAGCCCGATAGTTTGGGTTTCTTGCCAAGTTGAAAGGAACGCCTGCAAATCCAAAGAAACAAACTATTTTAGCAGCTAAGAATCAAAAATACCAGATTGCAATTTGAGAATAAGAAAATAAATAATACAACAACAAACCTCATGTGTAGAACATTCTTGCAATAATTGCATCAGCCATTTGTCGGAGTTCAATGTGGAAACTCTCCAAAATACCAGATTGTTTTTTCTTCTTTGATGATGCCTTAGATCCTGTTGGCGGCAACAATCCAGAGGATGATGCTCAGGCAGAGAGCTGCACTGGCATGGGAACACTCCTCCTTGAGCTTCCATCAGCACTAACTCGTGCTGCTTCTTCTTCCTTGCGGAACTGGTCCACCATCTCTGGTGTGGCAGCACCACAAATTGATGTGCCTTTACCAGGTTCCCTCATGAGATGTGCTCTTACTCTAAAGTAACTCCCAGGAATAATGTGATCACAATACAAGCACTGAGATTTTGCATTTCCTCCAGAAGAAGCATTCTTTTCAAGTAATTTAACATGCCTCCACAGAGGAGTTTTACGCAATCTCTCATCAGAAGGATTGGGATCAACTTGTGCACTACCAGCACGGGCACTGGGATTAGGTGATGGAGAAGGAGAAGTTGAACTTCCACTTGCACTTGAACTAGCCATGCTTTGTAACGTATTATCTACAACGAAATGCAAGACATGAACAACTCAAATCCATTTATCTACCTCTCGCACAGGGTCTACAACGAGATGCAAGTCATGGGAAAAAAACTCAATCGCAGGCTAGCAGACTAGCAGTAGCAGCAAAAGAAACGAACAAACGAAATGAACCCAAGTTACCTGTAGTCTAACGGCAGCCACTCGATGGCGAACGGCGTGGACGAGAACCACGGCCACGTCCTCTCGTCCGGGTAGCCCAGCACGTCGAAGATCTCGCGGAGCTGTCCTTCCTCGTCCCGGCCGTCCCCGAACAGCACGTTCCCCGTTGATGAGATGCGCCGGCTGTAGATCCAGATCCAGGCGGAGGTGCTTGGCCGCTCGCTCCCAGCCGCCGGCGCAAGGGACTGGGATGGGCGGACGGCAGCACGGCAGCGCAGAAGAGAGCACAGAGCAGCTAGCGACGGCGGCAGCGCTGGTGTGTGGATGTGGTGTGCGGAGTGAGGTAGAGAGGGGGTTTTAGTAGCTAGGTTTTTGGATGGGCCGGTGTTGATATTTTGATGGGCTTCACCTTGAGCTGGGCTTCAAAATGAGATATTACAGCCCAACGTATCGGATGGACGTATCGCCGAGTATCGGACGCGTATCGCGAATTAAATAATTTATTTTTAAATCGAATTAACCCGATACGCGTATCGGGGCGTATCGGGACGTATCGGAGTATCGGGGCGTATCGGGTACGGGTACGGCGACCATCCAGGCATATCGGTGATTCGTAGGTATTGAGTACAGTTTTCTTACAATAGGTCATTTCTCTTTCCCATACCCGCTCTGCTGAGGATGTCAGGGAGGTTAGTTTTGTTTCCTCATGCTTTCAATCTTGTGCTTTAATTAAACATTCAGTTGATTGTTCATCTACTTCATTTTGCTTTTATTGTTCCTTCAAGTGGATCATTTATCTGAGGCATCCATGCAACATTGATTGCAGTAGCAAAAACCAAATTATAAGAGCAGTATGTGCAAATTATCAGCCAATTGAATCTATTGATGTACAAAGGAAGAGTATGGGATAAAACTTGACACTGAACTATGGTACTATGGTCAGTCAGTCGGCATAGTGAAGCCTTTCGACAGGGGTGATAATCTTGGAAAAGATTTGTGATTCTTCTGTTGTCAAGATCATTGATTGTGATACATTAGATACCCACTACCCATGCCATTGGTTCATGTGATGCATGGGAGATTACCTCCATTTTTTCTCACTTATTTAATTAAAGATAACTAGAGAGTACAGCATGTGCACCAGTTGTCTTTTTAGGTGATTTTGCCTCTTTTCATATTTCAAATACTTGGAAGTTTTGATCCAATAAACCAAGATTGTCTCAGAAACCTATATATTGGAAATATGGGTTGATGAGGAAACACATATAGGATTGTTGACACAATACCATTACCATGAATTATTTGTTGCTATCTTATTCTGTTTGACATAACATCATGGCGCTGTATATAACATCTGTAAAGATAGTCTAGAGGTATTATCAGTTAATTTACCTAGGATTTAGTCCTTACTTATGATTTTTCAATCAAGCATTATGTGTCTTGTGCTACGAAGAATTTTGCTGTCCGTAGCAACTCACGAGTACAAACCTAGTTACAACAAAACTGGGCGACTTGCGTCAACCAAAGGAAAACCAACCCCACGTCCTTCCCTCGACCTAAACATAGCTCAGATGCATCACCGTGAGTCCACAGGGTAGCCACTGAACCACATGACATAATGCACAAACTTTTGAGCTGTACACACAGATTCTAACCCAGCAGGCCAAACTTTTAGTGATGCATCACTTCGAATACACAGGATTGGCACTGAACCACACAGCGGAACACAATGCACTAACATTTGAGCTGTACACACAGATTCCAACCCAGCAGGCCAAACTAATAGCTTTCATCGTAAATTCGATTCACTATTACAGAAATTATTTTCACCACAGCTATTTTCACAGCCGGTTCTTAATGGACCGGCGGTGAAAATGTTTCACCACCGGCCCTAAAACAATTGGGTGTAGTGAGGTATAGAGGCGACGTGGCTAGAACCAGCGGTGAAAATGGTATCTATTTTCAGCGCTGGTCCTAGCCGCGGGCCGACGGTAAAAATCATTTTCACTGCCGTCCCCGAACCCCACTGCGCCTAACCATTTTCACCATCGCATCCTACAATGGGATGGTGGTGATGGCAAGGGGCCGCATCTAAAATTGGGTAAAATGCTCGCGTTTTCTTCCCTGTCATCCTGCGCCGCCCCCGCCCAGGCCTCCTCCGACCACACCACGCCAACCTCCACGCCGCCGCCGACCTCCGCCCTCCACACCGCCCCGATCCCGCCCACCACGACGCCCCTGACCCCCACCCAGAACTCCATCAGCGCCTCCTCCTCGCAACCTTGTCGCAGATCGGCCCCGCGCTCACCCCACCCCCAACATCCCGCCGTCGCCTTCCCGCCACCGCCCACGATGCCTCCCTGTCACCGCCCGATGTCTCCCAGCTGCAACGACTCCTCCCGGCCACCGCATCGAGGCATCCCTGCAGCTGTGCGTACTCCTCCCCGCCGTGGACGGGCAGCTGGGTCAGCTAGTTGACGTAAGAAATCTCTACCCCTTCCCTCTTCCCTCCCTGGACCTGATGCCTTACCTGATCAAGATGTTCTTCGGCTCAATCTTGGCATTCATCCTGCTGTTGTCACAATGATTAGTTTCCGCTTTCGGGAACACCATGCTTTAGGTTGGCTTGGTAAGTAGAAAAAGGTGTGCTAGGCTTGCAATTTGCTGTTTGTAATATCGTTCACAGGGAAAACTAGCCTGATGAAATATGAAGGGATTTTGATTAATTGGCTTGGTAAGTAGAAATATTTCTCGAAGGATTTTGATCTTTTGGAATGAGCATAGTCTTCCACTTTGTCTTCATCATCTCCCACCTTTCTTCGCTTCTTGTGGCCACTGGAATCTTTCATTTTCTACAAGGATACACAAGAATAAAATGCACCGCTGCCGGCCCATGAACTTGGCAGGGGATGTCATCCCGGTTCCCAAACTCCCAAAATACACATCTGTATCCCCAAACTTGTTAATTAGTTCATGTGGATCCAAATCACCGTTACTCTTGTTAAACTGCCAGCGTGTCAAGCTGACTGGAGGTTAATGTGGACGACCCATGGGGCCCACATGTCAGCGCCCAGTAGTTGTTGTGAGCCTGTGACACTATATTATAGATAGGCCCTTAGATCTAAAGTTTGTTTGCACTCAAGTCCTTGGATCTCTCACTCCCCTCCCCCTCTCCTCTGTACGCACGGAGCCATGCCAAGATGCTCGACCGACGCGTGGCTCCAGCCAATAGCGAGCTAAACCAGCAGCAGAACGGCGGAGCCCATGGCTAGTATGGCCGTGACGAGAAGGCGCACACGACAGCGCAATGCAAGGCCATGCGCCCGCAGTCCACGATGAGCAGCAGCATGGTGGCGCCGCCGCCATGGATGAGCGCTCACAAACAGTGCAAGAACGAGGAGAGCACGAGCATCAACGCATCACCTAGGTTCGATTTGAGCCGCGAGATGTGGAAAACGGTGGCCGGAGCTAGGAGTTCGACGATGAGGTGGAGGCGGAGTGGTACTAGAGGCCGATGGCTGGGGGATCCTTGATTCCCGGTGATGAGGGGGTCGGAGCTCGTGTAGGAGAGGTTGGGGAGAGAGCTAGGGAGGTGAGTGAGCCTCGGGTGCGAGGGATTTGAAATCCATGAAGGGAATCGAGCGGATTTGGCCGGCGATGGTGAGCTGCTCAAGCTCTGTTAATGGTGGATGGAGGAAGAAGAGGGAGGACACGGGAGGAGAAGAGGGCTCGGCTTTGGTGCACGAGGATGGCCTGGAAAGGGGCCGTACTCTGGCCGTGCGCTGGCGGGGAACGCCACGCCGCCGCCGTGCTGGCCATGGCTGTGGAAGGCAGAGGAAGGAGGTAGGTGGATCTGATATGTGGGCCCCACAAGTCAGGTCCCCGTCAATGTTCAGTCATCTTGGCACGCTAGCAGTTTAACAAGGATAAAGGTGATTTGGACTCCACGTGAATCAATTAATAAGTTTGGGGACTCATATGTGCATTTTGAGAGTTTGGGGACCGGAATAACACCCGCTGCCAAGTTTAGAACCGACGGTGCATTTTACTCGATACACAATTACGATTCTGTGGTCATAGGTGAGGAGATGTGACCGTACCACGAACTTTAGGAGCTAGCAAGCCATCCTTTTGCACTGAATTGCCACCAGTAAGAATGGGAAAAAAATCACACTAAGAATAGAAATTGGTGTTGAAGGAGAACATACCATCAGAGCAATTCTCTTTGCATCTGATATGGTCTAGTATCAAGATTTCATCTGTGTCCACCTTACACTGGTCAATTTTCTTGCTTCAAAACATAGACGATGAGAGCCAGGCATTGGAAACATACCATCTCCTTTGTGCCAGAAAAAAAGTGAAGTGGGGGCAAGAAGGAAAACTGCTATTACCAAGGAGCTGCTCAATCAGCAAAAACCACTGGGCTACATATTGAGTCACCAAAGATACATCATATCCTGATCTCCCAGCACGTGCACCTCGAATTTTTTTAGGGACGGACCAAAAAGTCACCCGTTTCTACAACGAGGCTTGAGTACTGTAGCAATTGAGCCGCCCCTGGTAATGCAATTTTCAGGGGCGGTTCACTCCCAGCCGCCCCTGAAAAATGGGTGCCTTTGTAGGGGGCGGGCAGGTTAAAAAACGTGAAATTTTTATGTAATGATCGGTAGGACTAGTGAAAAATATAAAAACTACGATTCAACATGTTTAGTGTTAAAGAGTGTTCAAAACACAAAGTTAGCCTTAAGTAGTATGATCTAATAGTGTGACACATGTCTACATTGTTGTTTCAACACTTTCATTCATTATATATATTGCAATATGATTTTGATATTTTTCTATGTTATACATATCAAAATATGCCTATAGTAAAATTTCATAATTTTATCATGTGTTTTACTATTTTATTTGAACAAAAATATTTTTGCGGGAATTTTGAAAATTATTTGTAGGGGCGGTCCGCCTGCGAGTTGGGGCGGCTGGGGGGCCACCCCGCCCCTACAAATCGGATTCCTATATATCCCAACACTTGAAAAAAATTTCAGTTTCCCGGACGCGAGTGCGAACAAATGTCGGGAGGCTGCCAAATTTTCGACCTCCACCTCCTCCGCCTCCGCCGCCACATCTCCGCTCGGACCCGCGCTACCGCCGCCACCCCGAGCACACACCGGGTGCCGCCGCCCCTGGCCGGGGCCGCGCTACCGCCGCCACCCCGAGAACACGCCGGGTGCCACCGCCCCTGGCCGGGGCCGCCGCACTTTGGCTGGGGCCGCTGCGCACCTGTCGCGCCCTAGCCGGAGCCGCCGCGCACCGCTGCCCACACCGCCACCAGGTCATCAGAGAAGAAGATACCCCATTTCAACATTTAACATTTACAATTTCAACATTTTTAATGTCGAATGTTGAACATGTTTTAAAAAATATTAAATATAATTTAAAAAATGTTAAATATTTATATAAATTAATTGGATCAAAGTGGACCAGTGTATAAAATAGCGGGCTATGAAAATTAGCGGAGAGCTCTTCTTAGCCACTATAGTGCCGCTATAGCTCGCTATTTTGTACAACAATATTATAGCTGCGGTGGTCGAAAAATGCTATTGTTTCGCTATAGCGCCACTGAACTGGACTTTAAGAATAGATGACATGGAGCATCTATAGCTAGTTCGCGCGCGCGCCAGGGGCGGAACTGGCAAACGATTTCCGACAACCCAAAAGATTCTATTTCCGGCTACCACAACATTTCCTTTTCATTTTTGGCCTCCTGCAGGATCTGCACACGGCACTCCATCCCACTCCTCCCGCCACGAAACGCACATAGCTGCGCTAGACGGAACGCGCGTTTCCTTTCCGCGCCTGTGTGGCTCCACTGTGACCCATCCACCGCACCTCTCCAAAAATCGTATATACACCATATAAAATTATGCACAAACATTATAATAAAAAATATTTATACAACAAAATTATGTAAAAATTAATAATGTGAAACATATTTATATAGCAAACTTATATACATAACTTTTACAGAAACAAACGTATAATTATATTTTCTAAGAAAAAAAGGTATAACAAATAAAATTGGAGAAAAAGTTGTGCAAGTACAACACTGAACAAAAATTGTTGATATAACTTATGCAGAAAGATGAAAAACTTGTACAAAAAGAAAAGTTTAGAAAAAAAATTGTATGAGACAAAGTTATCTAAGTTATAATTTCTAGATACAACTTTTACATAAAACTTTTTACACACTGTCATCTCTGAGAGATAAATTTGCATCATAACTTTATGATACACACAACTTCTATCTATAATTCTTCCTTAACAACTCTTTGAAAAATAATTTTTTAGCACAACTTTTGCGATACATACAATTTTAATGCATAAATTTTTCCAGACAAGTATGGAGGATAATTTTTTACCACAACTTATATGATGTTGTCGTGGGATTTTTAGGGTACCCACAGCCGGGTGGCGGAGCGCACCCGCCTATTCCCAATGAGGGAGTACTCGGGGAAGTACTTGGCGATTGGGCTGATCGGACACTGAGACAAGCACACAAGAACACACGATTTAGAGTGGTTCGGGCCGCCGGAGCGTAATACCCTACGTCCACTGGGAGAAGTATTGTTCTTGATTGTGTATGAACCTATCCTCTGCCGGGTCTTGCTTTCACCCAGTCTGAGTTTTTCTTCTAGCGGGCGCCCCCTTTTATAGACCAAGAGGTGCGTATACATAGGACGTTGGGGCCCCGACAAGTGGACCCAACGTACTGTGCAGCATACTGCGCAGAGTACTCAAATGGCTACAGTGGTTACGAATCTTTCCTCTGATATGCTTCCATGCCCTGCTGACTCTCTGACGAAAGGAGGTCTTCTCTTGTCCCGTCAGCAAGGTGCCCGTTGGGGGAACGTAGCTTGCGGCGTGACCTGTTGAGGCTATTATGTAGGCGTCATAATGGGTGGAGCCGAACCGTCGTATCCATCTGTTATGGCAGACTGACAGGCGCGGCGTGGGCGGCGCCAGCAGCTCCACTATGCACCTTGGTAATACGCGATCAATAGTGCCCCCTGGTCAAAGAATCGCCTCGGCTTCTGCTGCATCAATGCGGACGTCCACCTACCACAATGAATGCAGTGGTGGGTGAGGCATAGTATAGAGACCAAGCGACCTTGTATACGTGTCTGTGCTTATAGACACGTGTCGGCTCCGGACCCCCCCGGGGAGGGGTGCCGATTCCTTCCCACGGTGAGGGGTCCGGTTACTATTCAGGGGTCCCGGACCCCTGTGGGGGTCCGGGACTCCGCGGGGGTCCGGATTTCCACGGGAGGTCCGGATCCCCCGGTTGTTCGGGCTGAGCGCCTGCTTCTCCCGGAACACGTGGTGCTCCCGGACCTTTCCCAACCAGGGGATGGGTCCGGGCCAAGCGACCTTATATACGTGTCTATGCTTATAGACACGTGTCGGCTCCGGACCCCCCTGGGGAGGGGTGCCGATTCCTTCCCACGGTGAGGGGTCCGGTTACTATTCAGGGGGTCCCGGACCCCTGTGGGGGTCCGAGACTCCGCGGGGGTCCGAACTTCCACGGGAGGTCCGGATCCCCCGGTTGTTCGGGCTGAGCGTCTGCTTCTCCCGGAACACGTGGTGCTCCCAAACCTTTCCCAACCAGCGGATGGGTCCGGGACCGTTGTTGGGCGAACAGGGCTTTCGGTCCGCAGAGGTCCGGCCGCTGGACGTAGTTAAGGATGACTACAAAGCTCTTCTCGCCTAGACACAGCAAGAGGGGGTACCCCAGTCCTGGGGTACCGACAGTCGCCCCTGGGCCCACCTCGGGAGAGGCACGAACCCGCGGGTGGGGCCTACTATCGTGATGTGTTTCCACGCAAACTTGATTGCGTTGGTGTGCTCATGCAAAGAGCGGGTGCTCCGGACCCCTGAGGCCGGTACACCGGTTGCCTGGTTCAGGTTCTAGAGCGCCCTCCGCAGGGCGACGAAGGTGTAGGCTTAGGGTGCGGAACCAAGCTAAGCGGCTACACGGACTTCAGATCGCTCAGGGAGTAAGCACCACTTCCCGGACCCGGCTCTTTGCGACCGTAGCGGGCGGTCTCCGCCGGAACGGGCCACCGGAGTGGACTTGAGTCGACCGTGGCGAGCGGTCTCCGTCGAAGCGGGCCACCAGAGTGGACTTGAGTCGACCGTGGCGAGCGGTCTCCGCCGGAGCGGGCCACCAGAGTGGACTTGAGTCGACCGTGGCGAGCGGTCTCCGCCGGAGCGGGCCACCGGAGTGGACTTGAGTCGACCGTGGCGAGCGGTCTCCGCCGGAGCGGGCCACCGGAGTGGACTTGAGTCGTTGCTGACGATCCGATGAAAGATATCACCGGACCTGAGAGTAAGGTGCAAGAAACCAAGCCTTATACTAGAAGGGAGCCCGGGACCTCTAAAGACAGCAGTCTCGGATACTAGAGTACTTGTAACAGGGTAGAGAAGTACGTAAACTTAGGGTACATTAACAGGCTAAGCTACGCGGAGCTTCTCTACCCCATGATACGAGTACTACTTCTCCGGAGCAGGTCTTTAGGGGTCCGAACTGCCTTCCAGCTTGAAGGGGTGTCCCCACCTGGCCACAAGCCAGCAAATTAACTTAGATTGTTAGCAATAAAAGGAAGATTCCGCTTAAGAGGAAAGAATAGTTAAACCAAGGCGAATAAGTGTTATCAAGGTGGAGCCTAGGTAAAACTGAGAAAGAAAATCCCCTTTATTATTGTGGTTGTCACGGTATACATCAGAGGTCGGGATTACGAGGTCGGACCTCTACCGCTCCGGACCGCTTTTTGCCTGTTTGTGTGATAGGGCCAGAGGTCGGGTTTACAAGGTCAGGCCTTGACCGCTCTGGACTCACACGTAGGCGCCACGTTATTACAAAGGAGGAACTCTCTTAGTCCTTTCTTAGGAGTAACCTACGCTGCATGCTATACAGCATGTTCTTCTTTGGTTGGAAGTGGTACCGCTTCTCCTGGATTCTTCATAGTCGTTGGAGGCGAAGGCGCCCTGGATGAGCCTGAACTGCATCATCCAGCATCACCTCGGGAGCTCGGGGGGCCACTCCTTGCCTAAGAGCTGTCATATGCTTAAGTAGCATGAGACGAATTCTTTGGCTTTGAATGGAAGGGCCCCCTGCCGTCGTCGTCTTCCACCGGAAGCCAGCCCGCCTGCCGCTCGCTGCGGCAGAATCTGGACTTCCGTCGCGGCGCAGCACGAGATTGGGTGATCGTATGGACGAGCACGGAGCGTGGAGATGGGCGGTCGCTCACCGGCTTGTCCTTGGTGCTAGCGCCAGGGGCCCCCGCGCCTGGTGGTGGGGTCCTGTCTGCAGCAGCACCAAGAACCTTGGGCGGTGCCGGAGACGCACGACGACACGGTCAACTTCCTCCGGGATGGCCGTTGGCTCCAGGCTCCATGTTGAGAGGAAGCCTTGAGCCGACGCGATACCACCGCAGAGGAAGCGTGGCCGTTGCTTGAGAGAAAACCTTGAGCCGACGTAGGGGCAGCAGCGCCCAGCGGCGCCTCCGCTGTGCGTTGCCGCGCCAGCTCTGAGGTGTCGTAGTGGCGACGCACAACAGACGCCACTGCCGTGCGCCGCTGCACTGTGGGCGTTGGTGACCTAGTGCCACAGCATGTGGCGTGGGTGACGTCCTGCCTTCCTTCATCTTCTCGTTCGCCGTTGCAGAGGATGAACACAGCCCAGAAGCCTGAAGATCCAGCCAACACCAGACTTCCCCACGGACGGCGCCAAATGTCGTGGGATTTTTAGGGTACCCACAGCCGGGTGGCGGAGCGCACCCGCCTATTCCCAGTGAGGGAGTACTCGGGGAAGTACTTGGCGATTGGGCTGATCGGACACTGAGACAAGCACACAAGAACACACGATTTAGAGTGGTTCGGGCCGCTGGAGCGTAATACCCTACGTCCACTGGGAGAAGTATTGTTCTTGATTGTGTATGAACCTATCCTCTGCCGGGTCTTGGCTTTCACCCAGCCTGAGTTTTTCTTCTAGCGGGCGCCCCCTTTTATAGACCAAGGGGTGCGTATACATAGGACGTTGGGGCCCCGACAAGTGGACCCAACGTACTGTGCAGCATACTGCGCAGAGTACTCAAATGGCTACAGTGGTTACAAATCTTTCCTCCGATATGCTTCCATGCCCTGCTGACTCTCTGACGAAAGGAGGTCTTCTCTTGTCCCGTCAGCAAGGTGCCCGTTGGGGGAACGTAGCTTGCGGCGTGACCTGTTGAGGCTATTATGTAGGCGTCATAATGGGTGGAGCCGAGCCGTCGTATCCATCTGTTATGGCAGACTGACAGGCACGGCGTGGGCGGCGCCAGCAGCTCCACTATGCACCTTGGTAATACGCGATCAATGGTGCCCCCTGGTCAAAGAATCGCCTCGGCTTCTGCTGCATCAATGCGGACGTCCACCTACCACAATGAATGCAGTGGTGGGTGAGGCTTAGTATGGAGACCAAGCGACTTTGTATACGTGTCTGTGCTTGTAGACACGTGTCGGCTCCGGACCCCCCCCCCCGGGGAGGGGTGCCGATTCCTTCCCACGGTGAGGGGTCCGGTTACTATTCAGGGGTCCCGGACCCCTGTGGGGGTCCGGGACTCCGCGGGGGTCCGGACTTCCACGAGAGGTCCAGATCCCCCGGTTGTTCGGGCTGAGCGCCTGCTTCTCCCGGAACACGTGGTGCTCCCGGACCTTTCCCAACCAGGGGATGGGTCCGGGACTGTTGTTGGGCGAACAGGGCTTTCGGTCCGCAGAGGTCCGGCCGCTGGACGTAGTTAAGGATGACTACAAAGCTCTTCTCGCCTAGACACAGCAAGAGGGGGTACCCCAGTCCTGGGGTACCGACAGATGTTATCTTTATCAGAAAAAAAATTTGTATAATTTTTTACGCACAAGTTCATCACACAACTAATGAGTAGAAATTCTTGTTATACTTTTTTTAGTAAATTTTTATGAAAAAAATTGTCAAGAGAATTTCAGCACATAATAGAACGTAAAAAGGAGAAAAACTGAAAAGAAAAAATAATAGCGCTTGCACCGCGTAATAGAAAAAAAATAGAAATGAGTAATAGAAAAAAAATAGAAATGAGAAAAAGGAAACAACAGAGTACGTGGGTATGTAATCATGTGGGTGACTGGAGATAGCTTCATCATGCCAGTCGCGTCGTGCGCGAGGAGCCACCTAGCATAACGAGCCAAGCCGCCAGCAGAACTGGGCTGAAAAGAAAAAGAACGAACTGGAAGAAAGGGAAGGTGTGCTCCCGCGCTTGTCGGATCGATTGTTGGTAAGAGAAGTAGCGCGCGATGGCTAGAATGGATTTGCGGCTGGGATTCCCTCTCTTTTTCGAGAAATTTGCCTATTTGACACTACAAATAATCAAGGTTGCTCATTTGACATCCAAACTTCAGATCTTACCTACATGTCCCCAACTCAAAATTATGTTGCCAATTTTACACTTACGTCACTTCTGTTAGCGGTCACCGTTAACTGTGTGGGCCAGGCAATAGGAAAAGACCAAAATGCCCTTTGAGTAAAAAAGAAGCGGAGAAGTCACGAGAGCAGCACTCGCCGAGCCCTTCCTCTCGGCCTCCCCACACGGCTCCTTTACAACCCTAGGCTACGGCGCGTCCATGGAGGGGGCGGCACAGAGGAGGACGACGCGACAGACGCCAACACAGAGGCAGCCCGCGCGGGCTGGGAGGCACCCCCCGCGGCCACGGGATCCGGCGGCGCGGGCTGGGAGGAGCCCCGCGTGGCCACGGGATCCGGCGGCGCAGGCAGGGAAGCACCCCGCGTGAGCTCGGAGGCGGGCGGTGCTGGCAGGGAGGCGCCCAACGGGGCCTCGGAGGCGGGCAGAACAGAGGGCGCCCACGCAGCCTCAGGGGCGCCCCGCGCGGCCGAGGAGGCTCTCGGGGACTCGGCCGGCGCGGCCAAGGCAGGTCGACGCGCGGCCGAGGAGGTGCCCGGGGACGCGGCCGGCGCGGCCAATGCAAGTCGACTCGCGGCCAAGCTGAGGGTGAGGCGGCTGGCCAAGCAGGGGCCCGGCCAAGCAGTGGAGCCGGCCAGCCACGCAGCCAGTGCAGCCAAAGTGGCAGGGTATGTTTCGTGATGTCCTTGTCCTCCATAGCTTCACCATTGCAGCCATAGTTTCATGCCCTTGTTATTGTGCTCTTACAGGATGGTTCAGCTAGTTGTTATCTATTGAAAATTCATTTGCTTGGCAATCGCAAAAAGGCTAGAAAGGATCTCAAATGTTTTACTTTCGAGATGGTTGTTGATTCAGATTTGTCGAATTATAAGGATTTCATAGAATCAGTTACAGACAAGTACGCTGCAGGTTACTTGGAAGTTGCACATGTCCAATACTATGATGTTGTTCTTAGGAATTTTCCAGAAGTAAAATCAGACCATGATTTGATGTCTATGTTTGATATACACTGTAAGGAGAAATTTGTGCAGATGTCCATCTCTTATTGTGATCCCTCTGAGACATTTGAGCCTATCACTGAGTGGGAGTTTGTTGGGGAAGGATAGCCTGAAAACACAGTGCAGGATGAGGATGATTACCCAGAGGATGATCATGTTGGTGTTCATGAGGAGACCATGTACTTGGACATTGCCCCTGGATGTTCTGAGAAAGGGAAGGAAATTGTACCAGTGGAGACTAATCCTACAGAGGCTGAGGATGACTCAAAGGTTGAGTTTGATGATAACTCAGAGGATAACTCAGAGGAAGAGGCATATGAAGAAATAAATCCGCATCCAATTCTTGATTTCGATCAAGAAGATCCTCCTATGGTAGCGCGCACTTCCCCCTTTCCCCTCGCGCACGAAAGCCCGCCGTGGAGTCCTGATGCTGCCACGCGTCCGCCCGGCGAGCCCGTCACATCCGCGTCGTTCCCCGGCGTCCGGGCCACCCCTAACCCTAGTGCCTCGCCTATAAAAACCCTACGGCCCCGACGCCAAAACCCTACCACCCAGGGGGAATTCCCCTTCCACCGCCGCCGCCAAGAGAGGGGAAGAAGCAGAGGAAGGAAGGAGAAGGAGGAGGGAGCCGCCGCCACCGGAGCTACCCCGAGCCGGTGATCCGTACCCCTACAACGACGTTGCAGCTCGGCACGGCACTGCCTCGGCCCGCCTGCACCGAATCGCCGCAGCTCCGAGCACATCTTTCTCAGACCCGACGGGTGAGCATCGTTCGCCCTTTGCCCAAATCCCAGCTTCGGTGAGCCTTGGCCGCCGTTGAGCCGCCGGTAGAGAGCCCTAGGAAGCCTCGTTCCCTTGTTTGTGCGCCTGCAGGAACCCGTCAAGCCGCGCCGCCATAACCCACAAACCGCCGTCGCCTACCCTGTCCTAACGCCGCCGTGCCTAGCGCGCGGCCACGCCGCGGCTCGGGCAAACCCGATGTCCGCGCACGTGCGCACAGCCACGGCCAGGCCACCAAGGCGACGCCTTTGCTCGCCTTGGGTGGGCCCGTGCCGATCCGCACCATCGGCGTGCCTTGGTGCCACCGCGGGTGACGTTCATCACCGCCCCTACCGCCGCGGAGTTCCGCCGTGGCCTTGCCACGATGGAGCTGCTCGTGTGCACGTTCTTGGAGCAAGGCCAGGCCTTCGTCTGGCTGGTGGCCGAGAACGGGCAGCCGCCACTGCCTCACCAGACTACCATGGCTGCGCCGCCGCCTTGCCGGCGTGCGTGCGCTCGGGACCGGCCCAGACCGCCTTTGACCCTTCCTAGACTGCGTGCGTGCATGCCACAGCCAAGGCAGAGCCTTTGCTCGCCGGAGGCACGGGCATCGCCGCCGTTGTCGCCTCGGACCGCCACCCCGACGCGCAGTTGCCGCGTCGTCGCCACACCCACGCCGCGACGTCGCGTTCACGGCGTTGCGAGCCTGCCCTACACACACGGCCGCACACACATGCCTGTGACCGCACTGGATCGGATGGAAGATGCACCGGATCTCGGAGACACCGACAAGCGGGGCCCAGATGTCAGCGACTGAGAAGAAAAGATGAAAAAGAAAAGAGAAGGGAAGGAGGAGAAAGCAGGCCGATTCCAGCCCAGAAGGCCCAAGAAGGAGATAAGCCCAGAAGGAGATCCGGCCCGATGACGCGCTGCTCTTTTTCTTTTTCTTTTACACGGCACTGACACGCGGGTCCCACCTGTCGGTGAGACCTACTGACTGACCAGTGGGCCCCCTGAGACCGACGACCGCTGACTGTTGACTGGGTCAACGTTGACCTGGTCAACGATGACGTCTGCATGGGCAATGCTGACGTCATCATACCCGACCCCCCTGCTGACGTCATGCTGATGTCAGCATGCCACGTGGCACGCCCAGAGGCTGCCATGTGTCACTGATTTTCTTTTATGTTTTCCGAAATCCTTTTATTATTTCCAAAAATGCTTTTATGCTTAGAAATTTGATAATAAATTAACCGTAGCTCCGAAAATTATGAAACCAGTTTCATAATTCTTCTAAAATCAAGACCTACGTGTTAAAGTAGGAGTTGCTGTGTTTTGGATCTTCTTTTGAAGAGTTTTGTGCATCTTTGCACTTGGACCCTTATACTTTCCCGTAATTACGATTAGGACCTGACGCCGAGGAGCAGACCGGAGGCTACGACTACCCCGACTTCCAGGAGCACTATGAGGAGACCCCAGGTTCACGCCCATCCATGTTTTGAATACCTATTAGGCATTGCTTGCGAGACACGCTACGCCCCCAAATTGAGTGTTGAGATGAGCTTGCATAACCATTTATTACCGTATTCCTTGTTTCCCATATTTATCATTTGTTGATGTATGCTATTGCTACTATGTGTGTGTGAGATTGGGGTATGGGAATATATATATATGGTATAGTCCTTGCGTGCTGGAAGATGCCTCCACCTATACAGGAGATGGGGATAGGTTACAGCGGGGCGAGCGGACCCTTTCTCCGACCTTAGGGTCGGGAGCTGGGGGTTGTGTGTTGGGCACGATCCTGTGAGCACCTGTGATGGGTGACGAGCACCTGTGGCGGGTGCAAGGCTGTTCCCGTGGGAACATGAGTTGAGGAGTTGAGGAGGCGATACCTGTAATGGGTGCCGATCGCGAACCGTGTTTACGGAACGCAAACTGTGGACGAAGACGCTCGCCCTTGCAGGATTAAGGACTTGACTTTGTGGCCCTAGTGACGGAACTATGTCAGACATGCACACCACTTATCCTTTATGAGGGGGGACCCATCCCGAGCAAGCTACGCGCGGCACCATTACTGCAGGAGGAGAGTGTTTCAGTGTCAGGGGGAGTGGGCAGGACCCTTTAGCCCCCGATCGCAGGATCCATGGAGATTCCATTCTAGATAGCTTCACAGCCTCGGGAGACCTACTGCGGGAGGACGCGCCCTAGACCGGGAGTAGGATGGTGCCGTAGCCGTTAGTTTCGTTGACTGGTGCCTCGGAGATAGTCGGAGTTGCTTGCCGGCTAGATTCGGGGCGAGTGGGTACAGGTGTATAACTCTTGCAGGGTTAAAACTATATATATAGGCGCGTACTCGGTCATGTACAACTCTTGATCTGGCCCCACGAATGTAGTTAGATCCACATATACTTTTCTACCTTCCTCTAGTCCACTTTCCTGATCAGATAGCAGCTGAGGTGCGGGGAGAGGTAGTTCCCGCACCGAACTTGGGTAGTTGTTGTAGTGGAAGTTAGTAGACCGGGAGTCCGGAGTGCCGGAGCTGCCCGCGTCAGAAGGAGAATGGATGACTTATTATAAATGCTTGCATAGGAAACCATAACCTTTCCTTGGCATTGTTTTTACCTTTATGCATCCACATATTGCTTCATGCGGATGGTGACGTGGACCTATCCCATCCTTGGGGATAGATTGGGTAGATGCAGGGTATGACTCGGAGTACGATAACAATGACGACGGGTGGTACGACTGAAGGCGTGCTACACTTAAGGATGCCTGTGGAGAAGAGAATTCCCGGAGGAGGACCAGCATGAAGTCTTAGTTACCATTACGCTTTCTGTTTGCACCTCTTTTAGCCCATCGGGCTTGTACTCGGAGATTATTACTGTTATCCCAAATGTTGTAATAAGTTAAACCCATTAATGTTCTGTAATCGCTGGTATGACTGTGATTTCTGCCTGAAATGAGTTCTGTATGTGATAGCGACTGATCCAGGGACTATCACGACGATACAGGGAGTCGGGTTGCCCTCTCGGGAACCCGGTTCGTTTCAGTTGGTATCAGAGCCATACTTGACTGTAGCACGAGCCCTAGAATGGTCGTTAGCTTAGGAACGATCTAAAACTACTATGTCTACTCCTATATGCCCCCTTGAATTATAAATAACTACCTTTTCACTCTTACCACCTCCTTCATCTAACCATCTCACCTTTTGCTAACACCTTCTTTTATGTTCACGCGCAGATGGACAAGGTCGAGGAGATCGAGCAGCTGTTGAGGCAATGTCTCCACCACGACGAGGAGGCTTACCAGCTGCACCGCGCCGAGGCTTTCGGGTGGTTCGAGCGAGTTCTCGGGAAGGCCGACATCTCCAAGGACCGCGTCAAGTTCGCCATACAGAAGGTGACCGAGGGAGACTTTGAGAGCTACGACGCCGACTTGGTCGTGATACCTGATCCCACTACCCCCGGCTCTACCGGCTTGTCGGTTAAAGCAGTTTTGACCACAGCCACCGCCTGCGCCCAGCTCGCCGCCTACCGAATGGTGAAGAAGGTGGTTGCTCAGTACTGGGAGAGCAAGTTCTGAGACAGTAGCTACCGTCTCCTTCCCAGAGCAGTGCTACCAGGAGAGGACCCTGACGTCACCCGTCTGGAGACGTTCTCAGCACCCGTCCAGGAGGGGAGTAGAGGTGGTGCGTTGGTACACACCACAGGTTTGTACTTGCTCAGTACTGACCGTTTGCTGGAGGACGTGGTTGAGGAGAACCGCCAGCTGGACTCTATCTCGCGAGGCCACGCGAGGCTGATACCACGGTTGGAGCGAGAGAACAGGAACATGGCTTTTGCTCAGACCTACTTGGTGTCGATGCTCCGCCAGGTCCGCGAGTCTGAGTTGCAGACATACAAGATGATGGACGCCAGAGACAAGGCTGAGGAGAAGCTGCGACGGTCAGAGGCAGAGCGCCGCAAGATGGCCAAGCAGATGGAGGATCTTTACCGGATCATCGCCGATCGGAAGATCCTGGAGAGTACCGTCAGCGACAAGGTCATTGAGCTGGAGACCCATTAGAGGGAGAACCAAGACAACCTCACCCAGCTACTCCGCACTGTTGCGTATTACCGCGACAAGGCCGACCGTCTAAAGCAGACTTGGAGACTGACTGATGCAGTGAGGGTGTGCGAGCTACAGGAGATGCAGGACCAGCTTCCAGAGGGAAGTAGGACCAAGATCCGCAAGGAGAACTTCGAGCCTATCCCTACGGACCTACACCTACACCGTTGCCCCTATGAGAGCCTGCCGCCGGCAATTGAGACCCCGGAGGTTCTACAGAGTCTGAAGACTGTCGGGAAGATCTTTCCCCTCAGCTACCCAGAGGAGATCAAGAGGGTGCTCCCGTTCCGCAAGCGCCCCCGTTCAGGATAGAGAGTGTGAGTAGTAGAGCTAAAATAAGGTAGATGTAGAGTAGCAGCCGTCGATGTCCCATTCCGGCGTGAGAGTCATGAGTAGTCTAGTGCCGAGGACCAAAATGCCGGCAGTGTTGACATGATGTGTCTTGTAACCGTTAAGAGTCACCCCTTTTGAGTTTTTCACGATGTATCTCTCCAGAGCGTGAGTTGGGTGTGCTATCCAAGGGTTAGGGTTTAGCCTCGGATAGGCACTGGTGTCTCTTGTACCTCATGCATGATTGACTGAGTGTTTGGATCTTATGTTGGTGCTTTATGTTATTGTTTCGTTCTTCACATTGATTGTATAATTATTAAGTTTTATATATGACTCTTCTTTTTTTTAGTGACGTTCGATAAAGCTTTTTACCTTCGTTTCTGAAAGATGTCGATCCGTCGGTCCAACCGGATCATGGCCCGCTTCGAGGAAGCCGCTCGTGAGGAAGCCGCTATCGCCGCACGAGGCCGTGGACGTGGCCAAGGACGTGGCCGCGGACGCGGACGTGCTCCCGCGTCAGCACCGCCTGCGGGGCGTGGCAGGGGCGCAGCCCGGTTGCCCAAGCCCCTCAACAGTACCAAGGACAGGCAGAGGGAGAAGGTGACGAGGACGAGGAAGTCGACGAAGAGATCGAGGTGGAACCACCACCGCAGCACCAACAGGCGCTGCCACTGCCACCACCACTGCCTAACCTCGTTGAGGTCATGGCAGCTCAGACTCAGTGGATGCAACGCCTGACCCAGCTCGCCGAGCAGGGGGTTCAACATGGGGGACCACACCCCACCCCCCAGGAGGAAGGCCTGCACCAGAAGATCGAGAGATTCATCCATCTGAAGGCACCGATGTTCAGCTACTCGGAAGACCCGATGGACGCCGACGACTGGCTCAGGGTCATCGAGTCGAAGCTTGACCCCACCGACTGCAATGACGAGGAGTGCGTCGCCATTGCCGTGCACCAGCTGGAGGGACCCACTAAGTCCTGGTGGGACAGCTACTGCGACTCCCACGCAGATCCCGCTCACATCACCTGGGAGGAGTTCGCTAAGGCATTTCGCGACCAGCACGTGCCGAAGCAAGTGATGATTCAGAAGGCCCAGGATTTCCGCACAATGGTCCAGGGTACCATGAAGGTGGAAGAGTACGAGCGCCACTTCATGAAGATGATGCGATACGCCCCCGACGACACCAACACCGATGAGAAGAAACAGTTCTGGTTCCAGCGTGGCCTGCACCACAAGATTCGCCAGCTGGTGGCCGGATGCGAGTTTCCCACGCTCCGCCACCTAGTGAACCGTTGCATCGCCGCAGAGAAGGAGAGGCTTACCTGGGAGGATCGCCAGCGCAACAAGAAGAGAAGGGCTGACCAGCCAATGCACGACCACCCTTTCCAGAAGAACAGGAGTGCACCACCACCCCCGTCCAAGAGCAACTACCGCTCCGGCTCCGTCCCACCAAACAGGAACTTCGGAGGGGGAGGCAACCAGAACAACTACAACAGGGGACCAGCTCAAGGTGGAGGAGGCTACAACCGCTTCCAGCAGGGGTAGCAAGCTAACACCGGTACCGCTCCGGTTGTTTGCTTCACCTGCCACAAGCCTGGCCACAAGTCCTTCAACTGCACCGACAAGAGGACCCAGACGCCTGCGCGCGGTCCAGCACCCGTTGGCCGTCCTGCGTAGACGCCTCGCACCGCCGACCGTGGTCGCCTGAACCACATTACTGAGGAGGAAGCCCGTGAAGCGCCAGAGGTGGTGACAGGTATGTACCTAGTCAATGGTGCAAAAGCTTTGGTGTTGTTCGACTCTGGAGCGACTAGCTCCTATGTTTCTACCAAGTTTGCTACACAGAACTCCCTCCCCATGACCATTAGAAGCCGACCCATAGTAACCAGTTCCCCACTGGGAGATCTTAGGTGTACCCTTGAGTGCAAAGGGGTGAGGATCATGATGCAAGGAATGCCTTTCATGGCTGACCTGACTGTATTGAAGTCAGAAGGGATAGATGTAATCTTGGGAATGGATTGGTTAACCAAACATAAGGGAGTCATCTCATGCTCACCTCATCTTGTAACCTTAGAACACCCCAGTGGGAGGAAAATAGAGGTAGAACCCCTAAAATCCCGAGAGGTACCTCGGATGTACCACCTAGATAGTTCAGAAGCGCAAAAACTACATGATGTACCAGTAGTATGTGAGTACCCGGATGTGTTTCCGGAAGAGTTGCCAGGACTACCGCCTGACAGGGACATCGAGTTTGCGATCGACCTAGTACCAGGTACAGCTCCGATCGCTAAACGGACCTATCGGATGTCGGTGGAAGAACTGGTAGAACTAAAGAAGCAGCTGAAGGATTTGCTAGATAAGTGTTATATCCGACCAAGCACTTCACCATGGGGACCACCAGTCTTGTTCGTGAGGAAGAAGGATGGGTCCATGAGAATGTGCATTGATTACCGCTCCTTGAATGCAGTAACCATCAAGAACAAGTATCCGTTGCCAAGAATTGATGATCTGTTAGATCAACTCAAGAGGGCCAAGTTCTTTAGCAAGATAGACTTGAGGTCCGGTTACCACCAGATGAAGATTCGCCCCGAAGACATTCTGAAGACAGCTTTCATGACAAGATACGGCCAATATGAGTTCACTGTTGTGTCCTTTGGGCTGACCAATGCCCCGGCCTACTTCATGAACATGATGAACAAGGTGTTTATGGAAGAATTGGATAAGTTTGTCGTGGTCTTCATTGACGACATTCTAATCTATTCCGAGACCGCAGAAGAACATGCAGAGCACCTGCGGATTGTACTCGAGAAGCTAAGGTAGAAACAGCTATACGCCAAGTTCAGCAAGTGTGAGTTTTGGCTAGAGAAGGTTGCCTTTCTGGGACATGTCCTGACAGCCGAGGGTGTTGCAGTGGACCCCGCCAAAATAGAAGCTGTAACAGAGTGGCAGCAGCCAAGAAACATCACTGACAACAGAAGTTTTCTCGGATTGGCCGGATACTACCGCCGATTCATTGAAAACTTCTCAAATATAGCCAAGCCAATGACAGAACTGCTCAAGAATGGTGTACCTTTCGTCTGGTCAGAGAAGTGTGAAGCTAGCTTTCAAGAACTCAAGTCCAAGCTCACTACTACCCCGGTCCTTACGCTCCCGGACATCCGGAAGGACTTCGTGGTGTATTGTGATGCTTCTCGCCAAGGTCTTGGATGTGTACTGATGCAAGAAAGCAAGGTGGTTGCCTATGCTTCGCGCCAGCTTAGAAAGCATGAAGAGAACTACCCGACGCACGACCTTGAGCTCGCAGCAGTTGTGCACGCGTTGAAAATTTGGAGGCACTATCTGATTGGCAATAAATTTGATATCTACACCGATCACAAGAGCTTGAAATACTTCTTCACCCAGTCGGAACTGAATATGAGGCAAAGAAGATGGCTAGAGCTGATCAAAGACTACGATCTCAATATTTAGTACCACCCCGGAAAAGCCAACGTAGTGGCAGATGCGCTCAGCAGAAGAAGTTATTGCAATAACATGATGGTTCGAGATGAACAGCCTGACTTGTGTGACGAGCTAGATAAGCTGAAGCTTGAGATAATCGAGCAAGGGCAGCTGAACGAAATGATCATCAAATATGATCTCGAGGATAGGATTCGTGAAGCCCAGAAGCAGTGTCCCGAGATTCTCGAGATACAAGAACTAATGAAGGAGGGAAAGGCAGTCGACTACAGAGTTGACGAGCAGGGAACCTTGTGGTTGAAAGATCGCATATGCGTACCCAAGGATGAACAGATTAGGGGAGAGATTCTGAGAGAGGGACATGATTCCAAGTACTCCATACATCCGGGGAGTACGAAGATGTATCAAAACCTCAAAGACCGATTCTGGTGGAAAGATATGAGGACAGATATAGCCGAGTATGTGGCTAAGTGTGACACGTGCAGAAGAATCAAGGCCGAGCACCAACGTCCAGCAGGACTGCTCAAGCCTTTGGATATTCCAGTATGGAAGTGGGATGACATCAGCATGGATTTCATCGTGGGATTACCCCGTACCCAGAACGGGCATGATGCGATATGGGTGATTGTTGATTGATTAACCAAGGTGGCTCACTTTATACCCATCAGTGACCGATACAGGGTTGCCAAGTTGGCAGATTTGTACGTCGACAACATTCTGCGACTGCATGGGGCACCCAAGAGTATAGTATCAGATAGAGGGCCACAGTTCACCGCCCGGTTCTGGTAGAGCTTGCATGAGTCCATTGGAACCACACTAAAGTACAGTTCTGCGTACCACCCCCAGACAGATGGTCAGACAGAAAGAGTCAACAAGATACACGAAGATTTGCTGAGAGCGTGTGTTCTGACCTACGGCACAGACTAGGAAAAGAGCCTATCATATGCAGAGTTCACCTACAACAACAGCTTCCAAGCTAGTCTCAAGATGTCACCTTTCGAGGCATTATATGGCAGAAAGTGCAGGACACCACTGATGTGGTCAGAGGTCGGAGAGCGACCCTTCTTCGGACCAGAGGCGATCGAAGAAGCAGCAGAGAATGTGACCAAGGTTCGGGAGAACTTGAAGATAGCCCAAAGCCGACAGAAGAGTTACGCAGACAAAAGGCGATACGACCTTGCCTTTGAAGTTGGAGATCATGTGTACCTGAAGGTATCACCACTTCGTGGAACTCGGAGGTTCCATGTGGAAGGGAAGCTTGCACCAAGATACATTGGCCCATATCCAGTGATTCAGAGGATCGGAGAACTGGCGTACAAGCTGCGGCTACCAGAAGAACTTGCAGGTGTACACCCAGTTTTCCATGTGTCTCAGCTACGCAAGTGCTTGCGAGTGCCAGATGAAGCTATGCCGGCAGAAGCAGTGGATTTGCAAGATACTCTAGAGTATATGGAATACCCGGAGAAAATATTAGACAGAGCCGTCAAAGAGACAAGGAGGACCTCTATACCCTACTGCAAGGTTTTGTGGAGCAATCACACAGAACGAGAGGCCACTTGGGAGAAGGAGGCTGACCTGAAGGAGAAGTACCCGCACCTGTTCGAAACCCAGATAAACCCTTAATCTCGGGGACGAGATTCTCGTGAGGGGGGGAGACTGTAACATCCCGTAATTTTACGGAATGTTATGATCTTCGAAAGTACGAAACTTCAAAAACTTTTTGCGTGGAAGTGTTAGTAGCTAGGATCACTTAAGGGATAATGCTATTCTTTCCCAAATTCTTAGAATCTAAAATATAATTCTAACACAAGGACCTAAATGTTAGTGTGCTACATTTGGATTTGGAGTTTATTGCCTCTACTTGTTTCAAATTCGTTTGGATGGTTTTTGTTTGAATTGTGTGGCATTTGATTTGAATTAAAACCATTCAAATCAAATACAAAAGCTAACCTAACCCTCTAACAGAAACGGGCCGAGACCCACCAAACTTAACCGGCCCGACCAACCTTCCCTCCCCCCGTTCGGGCCAGAAACCACCGTTGCGGCCCGGTCGCGCAGCGGACGCGCCCGCACGGCCCAACCGGCCTGCTTCGCCCCGGCCTGAAGCACCACTCGGCCCAGCACCCGCTTCCCTTACCCGTTCACCGCCCAGGGTCGCTGACAAGCCAGCCCCGCCTGTCAGCTTTACCCCTCACCTCACGCCCGCCGCGCTCCCCAGCTTTTTCCGCCGTGGTGCAACGCGACAGCGCACAAAGCGTGACTCCCGCCGGCCAACTGCCCTGCTGACGCCTGCGTCTGCCCCCGCGGTCGGCCCCGATTCCTTGCCGCGTGCGCTTCCCCATTTCCCCTCGCGCACGAAAGCCCGCCGTGGAGTCCTGATGCAGCCACGCGTCCGCTTGGCGAGCCCGTCACATCCGCGCCATTCCCCGGCGTCCGGGTCACCCCTAACCCTAGTGCCTCGCCTATAAAACCCCCACGGCCCCGACGCCAAAACCCTACCACCCAAGGGGAATTCCCCTTCCACCGCCGCCGCCAAGAGAGGGGAAGAAGCAGAGGAAGGAAGGAGAAGGAGGAGGGAGCCGCCGCCACCGGAGCTACCCCGAGCTGGCGATCCGTACCCCTACAACGACATTGCAGCTCGGCACGGCACTGCCTCGGCCCGCCTGCACTGAATCGCCACCGCTCCGAGCACATCTTTCTCAGACCCGACGGGTGAGCATCGTTCACCCTTTGCCCAAATCCTAGCTCCGGTGAGCCTTGGCCGCCGTTGAGCCGCCGGTAGAGAGCCCTAGGAAGCCTCGTTCCCTTGTTTGTGCGCCTGCAGGAACCCGTCAAGCCGCGCCGCCGTAACCCGCAAACCGCCGTCGCCTACCCTGTCCTAACGCCACCGTGCCTAGCGCGCGGCCACGCCGCGGCTCGGGCAAACCCGTTGTCCGCGCGCGTGCGCACAGCCACAGCCAGGCCACCAAGGCGGCGACTTTGCTCGCCTTGGGTGGGCCCGTGCCGATCCGCACCATCGGCGTGCCTTGGTGCCGCCGCGGGTGACGTTTGTCACCGCCCCTACCGCCGCGGAGTTCCGCCGTGGCCTTGCCACGATGGAGCTGCTCGCGTGCGCATTCTTGGCCCAAGGCCAGGCCTTCGCCTACCTGGTGGCCGAGAACGGGCAGCCGCCGCTGCCTCACCAGACTGCCATGGCCGCGCCACCGCCTTGCCGGCGTGCGTGCGCTCGGGACCGGCCCAGACCGCCTTTGACCCTTCCTAGACCGCGTGCGTGCATGCCACAGCCAAGGCAGATCCTTTGCTCGCCGGAGGCACGGGTACCGCCGCCGTTGTCGCCTCGGACTGCCACCCTGACGCGCAGTTGCCGCGTCGTCGCCGCACCCACGCCGCGACGCCGTGTTCGCGGCGTGGCGAGCCTGCTTTGCACACACGGCCGCACACGCACGCCTGTGACCGCACTGGATCGGATGGAAGCTGCACCGGATCTCGGAGACACCGACAAGCGGGGCCCAGATGTCAGCAACTGAGAAGAAAAGATGAAAAAGAAAAGAGAAGGGAAGGAGTAGAAAGCAGGCCGATTCCAGCCCAGAAGACCCAAGAAGGAGAGAAGCCCAGAAGGAGATCCGGCCCGACGACGCGCTGCTCTTTTTCTTTTTCTTTTACACGGCACTGACACGCGGGTCCCACCTGTCGGTGAGACCCGCTGACTGACCAGTGGGCCCCCTGAGACCGACGACCGCTGACCGTTGACTGGGTCAATGTTGACCTGGTCAACGATGACGTCAGCATGGGCCGTGCTGACGTCAGCATACCCGACCCCCCTGCTGATGTCAGCATGCCACGTGGCACGCCCAGAGGCTGCCACGTGTCACTGATTTTCTTTTATGTTTTCCGAAATCCTTTTATTATTTCCAAAAATGCTTTTATGCTTAGAAAATTGATAATAAATCAACCGTAGCTCCGAAAATTATGAAACCAGTTTCATAATTCTTCTAAAATCATGACCTACACGTTAGAGTAGGAGTTGCTATGTTTTGGATCTTCTTTTGAAGAGTTTTGTGCATCTTTGCACTTGGACCCTTATACTTTCCAGTAATTACGATTAGGACCTGACGCCGAGGAGCAGACCGGAGGCTACGACTACCCCGACTTCCAGGAGCACTACGAGGAGACCCCAGGTTCACGTCCATCCATGTTTTGAATACCTATTAGGCATTGCTTGCGAGACACGCTACGCCCCCAAATTGAGTGTTGAGATGAGCTTGCATAACCATTTATTACCGTATTCTTTGTTTCCCATGTTTATCATTTGTTGATGTATGCTATTGCTACTATGTGTGTGTGAGATTGGGGTATGGGAATATATATATGGTATAGTCCTTGCATGCTGGAAGATGCATACACCTATACAGGAGATGGGGATAGGTTACAGCGGGGCGAGCGGACCCTTTCTCCGACCTTAGGGTCGGGAGCTGGGGGTTGTGTGTTGGGCACGATCCTGTGAGCACCTGTGATGGGTGACGAGCACCTGTGGCGGGTGCAAGGCTGTTCCCATGGGAATATGAGTTGAGGAGTTGAGGAGGCGATACCTGTAATGGGTGCCGATCGCGAACCGTGTTTACGGAACGCAAACTGTGGACGAAGATGCTCGCCCTTGCAGGATTAAGGACTTGACTTTGTGGCCCTAGTGACGGAACTATGTCAGACGTGCACACCACTTATCCTTTATGAGGGGGTACCCAGCCCGAGCTAGCTACGCGCGGCACCATTACTGCAGAAGGAGAGTGTTTCAGTGTCAGGGGGAGTGGGCAGGACCCTTTAGCCCCCGATCGCAGGATCCATGGAGATTCCATTCTAGATAGCTTCACAGCCCCGGGCGACCTACTGCGGGAGGACGCGCCCCAGACCGGGAGTAGGATGGTGCCGTAGCCGTTAGTTTCGTTGACTGGTGCCTCGGAGATAGTCGGAGTTGCTTGCTGGCTGGATTCGGGGCGAGTGGGTACAGGTGTACAACCCCTGCATGGTTAAAACTATATATATAGCCGCGTATTCGGTCATGTACAACTCTTGATCTGGCCCCACGAATGTAGTTAGATCCACATATACTTTTCTACCTTCCTCTAGTCCACTTTCCTGCTCGGATAGCGGCTGAGGTGCGGGGAGAGGGAGTTCCCGCACCGAACTTGGGTAGTTGTTGTAGTGGAAGTTAGTGGACTGGGAGTCCGGAGTGCCGGAGCTGCCCGCGTCAGAAGGAGAATGGATGACTTATTATAAATGCTTGCATAGGAAACCATAACCTTTCCTTGGCATTGTTTTTACCTTTATGCATCCACATATTGCTTCATGCGGATGGTGACGTGGACCTATCCCGTCTTTGGGGATAGATTGGGTAGATGCAGGGTATGACTCGGAGTACGATAACAACGACGACGGGTGGTACGACTGAAGGCGTGCTACACTCAAGGATGCCTGTGGAGAAGAGGATTCCCGGAGTAGGACCAGCATGAAGTCTTAGTTACCATTACGCTTTCTGTTTGCACCTCTTTTAGCCCATTGGGCTTGTACTCGGAGATTATTACTGTTATCTCAAATGCTGTAATAAGTTAAACCCATTAATGTTCTGTAATCGCTGGTATGACTGTGATTTCTGCCTGAAATGAGTTCTGTATATGATAGCGACTGATCCAAAAACTATGACGATGATATAGGGAGTCGGGTTGACCTCTCGGGAACCCGGTTCGTTTCATTGGGGGCCGGGGGGGGGCGGCGGCTGCGGTTGTGCTCGCCAGTGGAAGCAGAAGCACACTTCCCTCAACCGGTGCTTCGATTTTGTTGTGCTCTTTGCTCCCATGTCTCTATCTGGTGGTGATTCGGAGTTCATGACACCTTTTTTTTCTGCTGGAGATTGTTGGTGACGATTCTGCAGTTCCAGCTCGCATCAGTGCCCCAAGGCTTTATTAGTAGAAGCCCAAATGATTGAGGTCATTACGTTTTCTCCCCTGATGAGGGTTTGAGGTGCGGGGTCACCTTTCTGGGGAGCAATGGCATAAGCAGAAATTGTTCGGGCGCGGCGCATGCGTCGTCTGCCATGGGGGACCTCACTCCGCTCGGAGCTCGCAGCTTGGAGTCCTCGCACGGTCGCACCATTCAATTCGCCTTACCAATAGGGTTGCTGTACTCCACTGGGCTGCACAGTTGCCCCTGTCCCTTTGGGAGCGCCCAGGCCTCTCTCGGCTTGGTTTAGTAGCCGTTAGATTTTGCTCTCCCCAAGTTCCTCCGTCCTCTCACTTAGCGTTATTGAATCACGAATTTGTTTTGACTTCGCCTTCACCTGATGTTTTCACGTGGGGTGTTTAGACTTGTGCTCGATATAATACTGCTGAATAGTTGAATTTCTTGACTTGAATCCATCCACGCTTATCCGTAGGTACGCCGCATTCTGAAATATCTGGTTGTAGCATGTTGGATCGTCCTTGATGAAATCGGGGGACCAGATTTGGAATTTATTGCATGTTCCGTTGGTCTTGCAAGATACGTATCTCTTGTACTGGTCATGTGATCTGAGACATTCACTTCAGTTTCTGTTTTCTAAGATGCAGATTTTGTTCTTTCTCCGTAGTATCTCCCCCCAATTTCAGTAAAGCTATGGAGTGATTAGGGTGCTCTTCAAAAGTTATTTATTATTTTTAAGCTTCATTGTATCTGTACTTTTGCAGCAGCACCCATTATTCATAACCATTCTTCCATCATGCAGACTGCCCTTTGGATTTGAGTTGGCCCAACTACGGACTGATAGCTTCCGTCTGCTCGGATCAAAATGGACACTCAAAGTGTTGCCGCTACATCAATGCTGTTCTTGCGGTTTCATCTGCCATGTATGCAAACACGACAGGCACACTTGGGGTTCCGGATGAATTTTCTGATATCTGCATTGCCAATATCTCTGATACATTGGTGTCCAAGGGGATACTGCCCACTGCCGCTTCGTTCTGTGGCCTTGGGATCAAAATTCAAGTGTCCTATCAATGTGTTGGGATGACCACCATCGTTCAGATGTTGCAGTCTCCGAATTTCAGTGATGTCACAAGAAGCTGTGCAACTACGCTTTCGGATGATATCACTTGCAAGAGGTGCTTAAACTCTGGTCTGTTGTACCTCCGCCATCTCGTGGGGGAACAAGATAATGTCACGTTGAATACCTGCCGTGATGCTGCTTTTGTTGCATTTGTGAGTCAAGGGAATATATCTACTGTTGATACAGCCGGTTGCTTTTTTAGCGTTCAGGGGCTTAGTGCTCTTCAAGGTTTGCATATTTGATAAAATAAACTTGCCTTCCTTTTCTGTACAATGGCCGGTGTCATTAGAATTTTGTTGGGCAGAAATTCTCTTAGATTCTGTAAACTTAACCATGCTACCTCTTCTTCCTGTCCTAAATGGCTTTTCTTTCTGTTTCGTGGAGTGAATCACCTTAAATCATAAGCCTGGTAGCTCACATGATCATTTCATAGGTTTTTTTTCAATGGATAAATACCAAATGATTTCTTTGGATATTTTTTCTAATTCTGTGAAGCAAGTTTATACATGTTACTATTCTAATATATATAAGTAACAGTAGGTATCCATCTTCAAACATTCATAATAAGCATTCATTTAGTACCGCTGTTCTGATGATATTTAGCTTTTGTTGTAGTAGTTAGGTATGAACAAACTGCTTGTTTTAATCATTGCGTTTGTTCATATTAAAAAGTTATATATTTCTATATAGTGGTTGCAAAGATGAGCTATTGCTTTACATCTGCTTTTGTTATGCAAATTTGTAGCTGTATTTCTTATACTTTAGGTACTTATGTGTATTGAAATGCTCTCTCCTAAAAGTATCTGCTTGTTGTAGTTCAGTCGTTTGTAGCTTGGCCTTGTCCAATATGTGACCTTCTCACTATTGAATATACAATGCAGCGAACATCTCTGGACCGGCCCCTGATGGACTTCTTGCGCCAGATATATCTCCCAGTCCACTTATAGTGCAAGTTCCTGTAGTGCCACCCAAGCATCATCGCAGCTACAAGCTCGTTCTATTCCCAGCTATTGGAGCTTTGGTTACAGGACTAGCCATTCTACTAGTGATAATACTGATTCTGCTAATCCGTAGAAAGAATAAAGAACTCGAAAAGATAGAAGGAAATAACCCTCTGGATGCATGGAGTTTCTCTGGTGTTAAGAAGAGCAAAGAAGGTAAGAATTTCCTGATTTTTTTTTGGTGTGCTGCTGTAGTTCTTTCAAGAATATTTGCTCATTTTGATGTCCAACTGCTTTAAAAAATAATGAGGTTTATGTTGCATGCAATACAAGTGCTGGGTAATAGCTTACCATTCCTTAGCAAAATATGGTTGATTTTAGATGACACAAAACTCATTTATGAAATCGTTGTGCAAGTGATGATATGGGAATGAGAATTGTAGCCCACGGGCCATGGCAAACATGACGGAAAATATAAGGCCCTGGATCCCGTATGTTTGGCTGCTTCCATGCTATTTGAATTAAATATAAAAGATCCACCGTTACACATCAATATCTTGTCAGTTAGGTATTCCATTTGTACCCATTATCCTAAATAAAAAACTAAACCACCTAGGTGGAGCTAGTATTACTAATGAAGGAAATTCAAGCTGAGGACTGAAGTCACAAGTCACACCTCCCAAAGTTGAGCTAGGCTCAGTTCCTTTTAACCATTATCCTGAAGTTATCAACCAATAATATGGAAAATTATGTGTGGTCTGAATTTTTTCTTTGTGCAACGCATCATACTTAAAACTATGATGGACTTCCTGCAATTTATTTCTGAAACTTAATGGTTGAAAACTGGATATATTTGCCTGAGGCTGACTCTTCAAATTATTTTAAAATCAGAATCGATTCAAGAGCCATTTCAATTTTATTTGCCTAACAGGAGTTTTTTTGCAGGTAATTCTGCCATTTTTGGCAGATTTAGTTACAGAGAAATGAAGAAAGCAACAAGGAACTTCAGCACAGTGTTAGGAGGGGGTGAAAATAGTACAGTATTCAGAGGCCAACTGCTGATGGATCTGTGGTTGCTATTAGACGCGTTGATAGTTCGCCGAAACAAATTCAGCAAGAATTTTGTAAGGAAATGGAATTTCTTGGGTGGTTGCATCATCGGCACCTTGTTGGACTAAGAGGCTTTTGTTTAACAAGATTTGAGAGGTCAATATCTGCCACACTCAAATTCAGATATCCATCAATTTACGGTTCTTACAGTGCCCTGTAATCCAGGTTCCAGGTGCATGAATACATGGAAAATGGAAGCCTTCAAGATCACCTACATTGTAATATGTCATGTTTCGTTCTCATTCGTCTTATTGCACATTATTTTTGAATTGCATACTGAAAAACATCTGACTCTTTGCAGCGCCAAGTAAACATCTTCTACCATGGAAAAACAGGATCCAAATTGCCATTGATGTTGCTAATGCTTTGGTGAGTTTCAGGAAAACTGTGATCTCGATTATGAATAGGGTTGTTCTTTTCTCTCTTTGTTCAGAAGTCATTGATCGTTATAGTGCTCACCACATCAGTTGTTTCTTAGAATTTGATCAATGTGTGTCAAGTCTACATAATCTATATCACGCTCATTGTCGCGACTGAATATATTTCAAATGTTATATTTAGCTTGTTTATAATGTTTGGTTACAGGAGTACCTTCATTTCTATTGTGATCCCCCACTATACCATGGAGACGTCAAGCCTAGCTACTTCTTCTTGGATAAGAATTACCTTGCGAAGGTAATTGGTGCAGAACTTTGCCACAGTTTACAATCCTTCTTACTTTGGGTAAACCAACTGTTTATGCTTCAACAGCTTGCTGGTTGCGGTCTCGTGCACCATTGCACAAGCAGTGGCAATACAACTCCCAGTTCCACCCCAGTGAATGTCAAGATCCAAGCAACTCCTGGTAAGGCACACTTTTGTTTCCTCATCTCAGATGACTGAATACTATCTGGGCTTTTCATGGCTTTTTTGATACATTCAAAAATAAAGAATCAGTTTCATGAGTACTGTACTGCGTACTAGTATCTCAGTAGCAATGTCATCAAATCTCATGTGAGCAGGGTACGTAGACCCCCGAGTACGCGGTGACCCAGGAGGTGACCCCGAAGAGCGACGTGTACGGCTACGGCGTGCTGCTGCTGGAGCTGGTGACGGGGAAGCCCGAGGTCCAGGGCGAGCGGAGCCTCGTGGAGTGGTCCCGCGAGCTGATCGGCACGGACTGCCGGCTCCACGAGCTGGTGGACCCGGCGGTGGCGGGCGCGTTCAACCTGGACGAGCTGCAGGTGGTGACGGACGTGATCCACTGGTGCACGCACGGCGACGGCGCGGCGCGGCCGTCCATGAAGCAGGTGCTCCGCATCCTGCACGAGCGGCTGGACCCGCTGTCCGGGCGGTTCGCGCGCGCCGTGGAGGGCGAGGAGGGGTACTACTACTGCGCCGCCGCCAGCGGGCGGGCAAAGGGGAAGCGGGCGGGCGGCGAGGCGGCGGTCCAGTTCAGCGGCGAGGCAGCGCGATCGTGGCTGCCGTCGTCGAGCAGCACGTCCCGGTCGCACTGCAGCCGCAGCGTGCTGCTGGAGTGCAGCTCGCCCGAGCAGCAACTGTCCCCGCCGGCGGCCCACGGCAGCGGCGCGTTCCCGGCCTGACCGACGCCGGGCCGTGCGGTGCAGTCCGTTCTTTTTGGTCTGTGGTGGTCTGGTGGAGCTAGCGGCGGCGAGCGCTGCTTGCTCCGTTGCGTCGACGGATTCTGCAGGCCTGGCTGGCTGATGCGGTGACGCCAGCCGGCTGCCATTTTTCGAGGAGACTACTCTATTTTTCATGGTATGGTTCTCGGATCTCGGTGGCTCGTGATGACTGATGGCCGGGCGCCCGGGCCGTGCCGACGCACTGGCCCGCGGCAGGATCCTGCCTGCGAGATCGGGAGACCAGGAGAGCCTGATCTGACCCCTATGCGCAGGAGTGATTGGAGTGGAAAGCAAGGCGCCACGCGTGAGAGCGACTGATTGGTGTTGGTTCGGTTCCCTAGGTGTTGGGTGGTGGTTGCTTGCCATTGATCGCTGCATTGATGTGCGTGTGGAACATGGCTACGCATTCAAGTCGTGCGTGATGCAGGCTGCTTCACCGGGATACTCCTACGCGCGGCGCCCGTTGTTTCCGTTTTGAGTGCGCGCCGCATGTCTCCAAGCTTCGTGCGCGGCTCTTCTTGGGAGGGATGAACCAACCCAGAGCTGCGCGCCGGCGTGCGGACAACGCCGCGGTGGTGCGGTACTCCGTACTGCCCCTGCGTGATATGGCGAGGGCGAGGCTCCACTTCGCAGTCATGGGCGGCCATGCGGCACGCGGTGCACGGGTTTGCTGCCAGTGTAGCACAGCAGCGCAGCAATACAGCGCCATCGCGTGCCGTGGCTGGAAACTCGAAAGTGTATCAATTCACATGGATGCCGCCGGTGGAAAACCGGAGCAGTTTGGCGTCCAGAGCGTTCGGTCCTGTTTGTTTCTTTATAAAAAAAAGGGCGTTCGGTTTGTTGCTGAGTGGTTTGGGGGTAGTAGCTGCTGGATGGATTGGAGGTTCGGACCGGTCGTGTCTTTGTGCGGTTCCAACTTCCAGGTTGGAACGAGGTTGCAGTTGGAACCCCAACGGCGGACGCGCCTGTCGGTTGCAACAGAAGAGCCGGACCGACCACGCCCGGCGATGGGTGTTGGGTGGTGCTCCACCACCGGAGGTCAAGGCGCGGCATGATCAGGATATCAGCCGACACGCACGCGCGCGGCGTGCCGGGTGCCTGCCCGCAACCTGCAAAGGCAGGGACACGGTGCCGGGATGCCGGCGACGCCCGCGCCGTGGGGCGCACTAGCTAGAGGCGGTTCCACCACATGCCAGCCCAGATGACCGGATCCCGTCGGCGCGCGCGTGCCGTGGCAGCCGACGACGATGCCCCGCTGGCGGACGCGACAAGGCTGACCTCGGGCGCGTGCCCGGCGCCAACCGGATCGGCCGTAGCAGTAACCTCCCTACTACCCCTCTGAATTTTTCTACCGTACTCGAGCCAAATACGGATTCCGCGTAACTACACCCGTAGTCGCAGAGGATGGGAGTACAGGGCTACAGGCTATGGTCTATGGATCGGGGGCACGCCGCACCCGCACGTGAACAGTGAACTTAGATTACAGTCTAGGGATATGGGCCGGCCGAGAGATGGAGAAGTCAACGCTACCATCGCGGCACGCGATGCGCCGGCCCCCGGAACCGCGCGCGGTCTGCGCTCCACCGGCCCCCGCGTCGCGAACGGTCACCGGCGAGCGCTCCCGGGCGGCGTCGATGCTGCTGCCGTCGGGGTCGAGCCCTCGCCGCGTCGTGCGCACGCACGCCGCTGTCCATCTCGGTCTCGGAGGGCAGATGGGCTCCGGTCGTCGAATCCGGCGGCAACCCGGTGCTCCGCGCAGCTGCGTCCGGGGAAGCTGGAGCTGGTGGTGGCTGCTTGACACGGCGAGGTGACCAAACCTCAAACCTGGCGATGCGATGCTCGTCGACTGTACGTGGCCGTGGCTCCCTTTCCACCAGTCACCTGAAAGTGCGAGGAGGGACAAAAGGCAGGCAGACAATGACATGTCCAAGGCACGGGCACACCAGCCGGATCGGAACAGATAAGATCGGACCTTAAGCTGAACCAACGGATCGATTTGAAATCTGAGATTTAAGGTGTGTTTGAAATCTGAGATTTAAGTTTAGCACTGGCCTACCATTCACGAGCTCTAATGATGTGGGCTAAACTTCAGTCAAATCTTGAAAATTTTAGCAAGAATATGAGTTCTTCTGGATGCTAAAAGTTAGTAGCACTTTTAGCACTCTGTTTAGTTCCAAAAAAATTTCTACAGTACCCATCATATCAAATTTTTGGATATGCATAGAGCATTAAATATAGTTGAAAAATATCTAATTACACAGTCCAACTGATTAGTAAAAAATAAATCTTTTAAATCTAATTAGTTTATAATTGAACATTAATTGTCAAATAACAACGAAAGTGCTACAGTGTCAAATCCAAAAAATTTCGCAAGCTAAACAAGGCCAAACAAACCGTTAGCACTTAGCCGAGCAGACTGCAGAGTAACCACCAAACCCGGGGGGCGCTCCCGTTTTCCTAATCGGCCAGCTAATACCTGGGCTGTAAACAATTCCCTGCACTTATAAAAAAAAACAATTCCCTGCAGCCGCCCAGCAAGTAACCTGCGCATGGGCGTCGCGTTCTACTTCACCCTTCCATCTCGCTGTCCCCCACGTCACGGCTCACAAGTCTATCGCCGTCCCGACGCTGGATTCAGACCGTACCTGACCTGCAGTTAGGTGCCTGGTTGCCGTCGTGAGCCGGAACGGTCAGCCGCCGCCGCCGCGGGACACGTCCATCGTTGCCGCCGCGCCGGCACACATCGCAGAGACAGACACGCGAGCCGGGAGCCGGTCACGGTTCAGGTTCAGGTTCACCGAGCCCCCGGGCACCGCACCCCCGCCTCGCGGAAACCAGCAAAAACCCAGGGCAGGGTCGCGGAGTGGTGGGCGCGCACCACTCTACTTGTACCCCCCGCTGACCGAGCCCCAGCGCGCCCACACACGCCGCCGCGAGCGCGAACAAAATGCAGCGGCAGCAGCAGCAGCAGCAGCAGGCCGCGCCGCCGCACCGGCACGCGAAGACGGACTCGGAGGTGACGTCGAGCATGGCGCCGTCGTCCCCGCCGCGCGCGGCCTACTACGTGCAGTCGCCGAGCCACGACGACGGCGAGAACAAGACGGCCGCCTCGTCCTTCCACTCCTCCCCGGCGGCGTCACCGCCGCGCTCGCTGGGGCGGGCGTCCCGGGACTCCTCCTCCTCCCGCTTCTCCGCCAGCGCCAAGGGCCCCTCCTCCCGCGCCGGCGCCGGCGGCGGCGCCGCGCCCGGGGGAGGAGGCGGGCGCGGGCGCCGCGGCGGCGGCGGCGGCGCGTGGATGAAGGAGGCGGCCATCGAGGAGGAGGGCCTGCTGGGGATGGACGACGACGGCGACGACGGCTACGGCGGAGGCCGCGGCGGCGGGTGGAGCGGGATCCCCAGGCGGGTGCGGTACGGGATCCTCTTCGTGGGCGCCTTCTTCGGGCTCTTCTTCTTCTTCGCGCTCATCCTCTGGGGCGCCAGCCGCAACCAGCGGCCCGTTGTCACCCTCCACTCCGCCACGTTCCACCGCTTCGTCGTGCAGGCGGGGACCGACGCCTCGAGCGTGCCCACCGAGATGGCCTCGCTTAACGCCACCGTCAGGCTCAACTTCCGCAACACCGGCACCTTCTTCGGGGTGCACGTCTCCGCCGAACCCGTCACGCTCTACTACACCCAGCTCCAGCTCGCCGCCGGCAATGTAAGCTTGTTCTGATCCCTTTCTCCCTCTCTCTCAGCCTTACTGCATGTTCATACTTCATGATTGATCGATCGATCAATGCGCGCCGCTTAGATCAACAACGCGGTCGTCGTCGATTCAGTTATAATTGATTGATTCCCAAACTCTCTAATAATTTGAGGATGAGTGGCGTGCATTAGGATTTGTCACTTCGATGGTATTAGTAGAAGCTAAGGACTGAACTAAGCTTGGATTACTGAGTGCAATCACCTGAGCTAGGAGAAACACTAAGAGTAAAGACTGTTAATTTGTCACTTTTATTTACGCCAATCTTCAGGATATCTTGAGGGATCTCTTTGATGTTAGGAGCAGTCAACCCTCAAATTTTAGCAATAGATCGCCTAGATTTTTTTTTTTAAAAAAGCCTGCCAATATTCAAATATCGTCAAAACAGGCCACCAATCTTCCAGTCATTATCTTTACTTGTGGCAGTAGATGTTATGAGTATGAACAGTGGGCTACAGCTGCACACCGACGTTGACCCACCCGAACAACGCGCGGTAGCAGGTGCGGTCGACAGCGACCGCTGGCGGGAACGCGAGAGCGCGTTCACCGCGGCCCGTGCCGTGGAAACTCGAGCAGGCACAGCTCATCCCCTCGCAGTTCCCGCACCGTCTCCATCTCTAGCTGTCATCCAGTTCCCCCGGGTCGCGTTCCTGCCATCCTGCATGGCTGCTGCATCGGCATCGCATTCGCATCGCATCGCATCGCATCGTCCCCATTCCTGTAGGAAAATGGGGGCAAATTCTTTAAATTTTTTTGGGGCGAAAGATCTTTGCTTTGGGAAATGATGGATGGCTGACGGCGACGTGCTCGCCGGCGCTGCGCTTCTGCAGATCAAGTACTTCTACCAGGCGCGGAAGAGCCAGCGGAGCCTGGCGGTGTCGGTGGTGGGCGACAAGGTGCCGCTGTACGGCGGCGGGGCGGGGCTGAGCAGCACGCCGACGACGCTGCCGCCGGCGAAGAAGAAGATGCCGCCGGTGGTGGTGCCGCCGCCGCCGGTGCCGCTGCAGCTGACGGTGCGGCTGCGGTCGCGCGCGTTCGTGCTGGGCAGGCTGGTGAAGCCCAAGTTCCACAGCGAGGCGCGCTGCAACGTGACCATGGACCAGACCAAGCTCGGCAAGCCCGTCTCCCTCAGCAAGGCCTGCACCTACACCCACTGACTGATAGCCCTCTAGACAAGTTCGATCGTCTGCTGGCTGGCGTTTGCTACCGTCTCCGTCGTGATCTTTGTTGTTGGTGTTCTTGAACTTCTCTTGGTCAGATATACTGCGTGGGTGGGATGCGAGAATTGTTGGTCGATTGCTATGTACAGAGGAATTTTTGATGTGGGAGAGTTCGAGATGGAATAATAATTAAACTTTTTTTTCTTTGATTGATGCGTCGCTAGTAGTATCAGAAGATGCTTCGCCAGTTATGTTTCAGAAGCCATCTGATCTCCAACAGATAGATGGCTGACACGCCTCAAAGCAACAGCTACCGTTTCAGCACTTGGATTGCGTCAGGAGCCCTGAAGAAATCTCCTCCTTTTACATCAACCGCTGATGGGGTCTTGTGTTCTTTCATCTGAATCACAAATGTAACAACAAAGGCTTCCCTAAAAGAAGATCATCACGAAGCTGGATCCGAGATAAATGAGCACATCCGTGTCACTGTTGCAAAGCAGCAGGAGGAACGCACAAGATGCGAGCGATGCATCAGTCAACTGATGTACCCTGTTCTAGCGATCGGCCGATCCTTGCGCATTGAAGTAGCAGGGCGCAGTGAAGAGAGAGAAAAAAAAGGCGTCAAGGGATGGAGCTCACATGGACGCTGTCAGGCTCAGACAGCCAGCCAGAGATCGGAATTCATCCTGCTAGTTTGCGAATAAACAAACAGCGATCGAATTCAGGCTTTTTTGCAATGGCATGGGATAAATCCTGACTGTGATGGTGTGAAGGAAGTTAACTGTGATGGTGCTTTTTCAATCCTGAAACCAAGCCTGTATGGTGCCTGGGGCTTTTGTCATCATCGGTGACGGTGACAGTGAGGTGCTCCTATGCGCGGGTGGGGGAAAGGATTCTTGTTTGTTTTTTTTCAGTTTAAAGTTATAAGTTCCGTCACATCACATGTTGAACTTATAGATTGTACACAAAAGTTCAATGCTCCCCAGTGCAAGAAAACGAAATAAAGGGACGCTACAACAAGGCATGAGTACTTCAAGTTCCTGGAGACGTTCTAGGCCTTGTTTGTTCTTGAGGATTTTTTAAGTCCCTGTCACATCAAAAAAAAAATATTATTTTGAAATATCAAATAAAATTTGTTTATAAATTTCTTTTGACAGCTGAGTGGTAATTCGCGAGACGAATCTAATTAGCCTAATTAATTCATAATTTGCTACAATAATGCTACAGTAACCGTCCGCTACTCATGAATTAATATACCTTATTAGATTCGTCTCATAGTTTAGTCTCAAAATTCTGCAATTAGTTTTATAATTAATTTTTATTTAATACTTCTACATATTAATTTTTTTTATGTGACATAAACTAAAATTTAGCCTCTGAAATCAAACAACCTTTAGATGATCCTGCGATGATGATGACCGTCGGCATGTGCAGCGGAAGTGCGGAACGTCAGAGGAGCTCGCGGTCGACATTGTTGCCGTGGCACCTCTCGCTGGAGAGTTCACGGCGGCGCTGACGAGCCGCGCCGGCCTGGCACCAGCACGGCGGGCGGCGCCTGGGAACGCGGTGGCACCATGGCCGGCGCAGTGCTTGGCGTTCTGACATCTGACTTCAGCGGTGTCCGTGCCTGCGGCGACGGCGAGCAGCTTCACAGGCACGACGAGGAGGCTCGGCGTGTGCTCGCTGCCGCACGGCGATGTCACAGCACAGCACTACTCTTGAGGTGACTGGTGAGGAACACTAAAGATAGTTTTCGATCCGTGACAGCACGAACGGGAAAGATCATCTGAATGTTCAGAATCCAAAGGACGTATATTCAGTTTCAGTAGATCATCAGGGCACTGTCATGAAGGCAATAGTATCATGGAACGCCTTCTGATTTCAATTTCATTTCATTTCAAATTCAAAATTTTTATAAGATTGTTTTGGTTGGAGTGCGCCTAACCAGGGCAATAATGCAACACCCAAGCGACACATGAGAACTCCTGTGGCAAGCAACTGTTGCGATCTCTCCCCCACAATAAATAAATTTAATATCAAAGCGGGCACATGGCCCATATCAGATATTAAACTGATATCTTAGCCAAAAGGCCAAGAAGGGTATGAATTGCTTGGTTGGCTCGGCTCTTCTTTTGTTGCCCCTGTGCGAGCTTAGGCCGGGACTATACATCGCGCGTGCTACAAAATCACGATCCATCGCTTGAAGGACGTGCGCAGCGCCGCACGGCCCAAAGCACTCGGCCCAATAAATATTTGACATTCTGCATTGATTTGTCACACATAGTGGGTCTGTGCCATGCATGATTCCCTGACTTTCTAAGTCCCTAGGTGCTATATTATAATGCTTGGAAAACAGGTCTAGTGCACATGACCTCAAATAAAGCTGTTTGAGCAAACACATGCATCCGTAGGCATAAAAAGCAATCTTTCTTTGTGTTTTTCTTTTGTGTTGATTCACTTCATATTCACCTTTTACCATATTCTGGTTGATATTTTTTATTTCATTTTTATATTACTTATTTCACCATTATTTTTTATTTTCTTTTTTTATGGACTAAGCATATGAATGTTGTACATATAGTAATACTTAATATTTATTTTGTTATATTTTCTTATGGTTTACGGATTTATTTTTTATTTCATTCTTTATTTCTTTTTTTATTTATTTAAAGTTTCTTACATTTTTATTTAGTTTTCATTGACAGAGTCTATTGATAGACTTCTTCTCCTTTCCTTTTCTTTTCTTTTAGCCCTCCTAAATTTCTTTTTTTCTATATTCATTTTGTATTCTTATTTTTTTTCTTTTCATGTCCATGTCGACATTTTTAATTTTAACTCAATTTTTTTTCTTATTTGGAATATATTTCCTGTATATTATTTGATTTTATTTGTTGGTGGATGAATATGTTTTGTTCACTCTTATGAAATAATTATACATCGCATGTGTGATTTATGAAATAATTATACATCGCATGTACGATTTAATAAATTTTCTCCTTAGGTGTTCCTCTACATGATTGTACCATAGCCGATTTTTCATACAGACTCATTCGGTATGCAAATATGCTTATAATTCTTTATATAAAATTATTTATATGTGCGTAACTAATTTGTTCACAATGTCAAATTATTTGTTCCTACTATAGACTAAATTGTTCCGTAAAGTTGATCCATTTGTTCGCAATATTAATTTTCATTATCTATCCTATACAATCAAATGTTCGCGATCTGTAATATTTTGTTCGTTGCACACTATAATTTGTTCATTATGTTTAACTTTTTGTTCATAGAAAATGCTTATTTGTTCATATTCTTAAAATATTTGTTCCCAGAATCTAAAATTAATTATTTAATATTATAAAATAAACTTTAAAAAATATCGCGCAAACATAATCAAGTGTGGTCTTGTTTTGAAGATATTGTCATAAGAAAAATAATGGTGCAATCCAAATTTAATTTGAATATTCGATTTGATAGTTAAAAGTTTTTTTAGTTTCAGATTTAAATGGATGTAAGTGACGTTAGCATTAGTTTCAGATCTTGTCACTGCTTCTGTCTATCTCTGCATCATGCAGAAGTTGTCTCCTATTTAGCACCAATCAAACAATAAATGGGCCGGTCCAAACTAATATCACACAATAAATTACCGTACACTTCAGGTGACCGTTGGCGAAACCATCACCCGAACCGATGGATAATCGCGCCCGCAGGCGTAGCCCTGCTCTTGCCCCTCGATGTGGGACTATTATTACAAGTCTAAAACAGGCGTGTCTAGTGTGTTCCCTGACTCATTAAGCGGATTGGGCCTCTTAAACTGGATCCTAATGGGCCAGATTGAGATCCAAGCCTGGCAACTATTGTAAAATAGGAGGACCTCCCAGCCCACCTGGCGGAGTAGGCCGTACCTGTACGGCAAGAGGACCTAGAAAACCCATCTATCTTCATGTGCATGGTTTGATAGTCAAATTTTGCAATTGTGTTTTGTGTCCAATTTTACTATTTTTTCATATGAATATTCTCTCGGATCACCGGAGATGCTACGCTGCAACAACTAGGCTGTGGCCTGTGGGCAATTTCCCACTATTAACTGAATAATGACGGCAACAAACTTACATCATGGTTCAAAGGGATTAGACACCAGCACTGATAGCATATTATATTTTATTTACACTCGATGGTTATAGAAACCTTTGCGAAGTATGGATGGCTATTAGTAATAATAGGAACCGTGCTTAGCGATCCTTTTTTCCTGCTTTTGGAAAAGAAACTGCTGTCGTTTGTTGGCACACTGCTGTTTGGTAGCATTTCTAAGTAATCCATGGATAATACTATAATAATAAATGAGATTGTGTATTGTGTACATGTATTTCAATGCACGGTTCGGGGTCTAAAATAAAATTTTCTTCTTTAAAAGATAATCATGGTGCATATTTTAGGGTCTGTTTGGAGGGCTTATTTCAACTTCGGTCTAACCTATTCTGCGCAAATTTTAAGATAATAAATGTGAAGCTGTTGTGTAAATTTAGGCTAAAATGAACTAAAGTTGGGTTAAGCTAATTCTCAGCTTCGTTAGAGAAGCTGTTTTGGAAGAGGCTCTAAATGGACAGTTAGTTGTCACTGAGACGGTACAGTTTTCAGGCAAGATGGGCCCAAACGCCGAAGAGACAAGAAGCTTGGGCCGAGTTTCAGGCTCAAATAGCTTTATTTTAAGTTTTTTTTCCCCTCCAGGACCCAACAACGTGAGAGCTGGAAGGCGACACATCAAACTTTGTCTTAGGACACTTAAACGTCAAACTTTATTTAGAACACTGAATACTGAACACATACACATCAAGCATATTTTAGATTAAGATATTTGCTAAGCTTTAGATAAGGTCCTGAAACAAAGTGATCTTTCATGGTACACCCCTCCTTTTTTCTGCTCGGTATCCTTGTCTCCGCAACAAGCAAAAGCCGCACGCCTGGGCACACCAACCACTTCAACAGCAATCGACCTCAGCAAAGCAGCATCATCACCGGTCACCTTTGCATCATGCTGCCGGCCTCTCGCTTCATAATCACACCAATCATCAGTAATCTCCTTTGAAAAAAAATGCTTTGCCAGGACAATGGCCACCCTGCAAGCCTCTGCAACCACTGCCATTATACTACAAGACAGTACGAATCCCTTACCTTTTGCCTTGCAACTTCTGCCCAGCTGCATTCATGGAGTTAGAAATCACGAGTCTGATGCGCCATACCTTCGCAATGAGTTTGCAAGAAGCAAAGCCTTTTGGACTGGAATAATGGCCGGGGTCGCAGAGGCTTTCATTCAGATGGAGTACTCAACTGGACTCTATTATGGATCATGGAACAGTGCAATGGCAGGTGGAGTGCTCGAAGCCTCAAGTGTTTCAGATAGTATAATGCTCGGTTTGGAGACCGCAACAAGCAAGTCCGACGATGCCACAGCGCGTCCACTGATTCCTCCCTGGAAACCTGATGATTTGTGCAACGCCGGACTGCAGCCTGACCCTGACAGGGAATTCAGATCACTTTCAGGTACCATCGTCGTCAGGAATTAGAATCCGTTACGGAAAAAAAAACTCAGAATTGAATAGGCATGCAACCGTGCTGCACTGTTCCACCAGAAAATCTCCCCATTCCTCAAAATTTCAGTAGATATAAACTCTAAATTGATCTGAATCTCGCGGCAAGCAAGATCGACGATGCCGCACCGCATCCACAGCTTCCCACTGAAAACCTGACGGTTTGCTCGATGTCCAACTGCAGACTGACAGGGATGTCAGGCTATTTTACCACCATCACCGTCACAGGATTAAGGAATCAGAGTCTGGTACGCTTAAGGCCCCGTTTAGTTCCCAAAATTTTTCCTATCCATCACATCGAATCTTTCGACACATACATGAAGTATTAAATATAGTTGAAAAAAATAACTAATTACACAGTCTAACTGATTAGCACGAGATGAATCTTTTAAGCCTAATTAATTCATGATTGGACATTATTTATCAAGTAACAACAAAACGTGCTACAGTAATTTTTCGCCAGCTTTTTGCAAACTAAACGGGGCCTAAAAAGGGAATTAAATGGACAATGCGATCCCGGGAATTAGAACCCATTACGCGAGAACTTAGGATTGAATGAAGAACGCAACCGTCCCGCGCTCCCCCACCCTCAACGGTTTCAGTCATTCTCAGTGCTCTGCTTCCAGTGATCCGGCCAACCGGATGGCGCTGCGCCGCTACCGGAGGCGGCGGCGAGAAGGCGGCCGGCCCAAAAAGGGATCAGAGCGCATGAACGGGGGAAGGCTGGCAGCTGGGCAGCACACACGCGACGACCGCCCCTCGAAAGTCTGGATGGAGGATGGAATGGCAGCCTGACTGAGTGCAGGCAGCACCCACAAACGCAGAAACACAACCCTGCACTAGTGTGCTTCTGTTTCTCCGCTGTTCTGCATCAGCTTCATTTCCATCCGATCGTATCAACATCTGTCGGCTGTAGCAGGAATACACACTTCTACTGCAGCGAGGCAAGACTCGCGTAGTCATCCGTAACTACGCGGTAAAGGGCAGAGCAGCCGGGCCCCACGAGTCAGGCCCTTACCTCACCGGGCCAACGGCCCCGGTCCCGCTCCCCGCTCAGGGACGGGTCCGGAGACGCCACGTGTCCCTGAGGAAAGGAACCTCCGAGCTGACAGCCGAGGCCTCGGACCCCCGTAGGGGTCCGGGACCTCCCGCGTCCATCCGGACCCCCACGCGGTAGAACCAACATACCACTGGGGGGTCCGGAGCCGCCACGTGTCCTGAAGGCGCGGGCGCGAGTCTTCCGCTGGAAGACTCGTCCACCCACCGCATTCAATGCGGGTGGTTGAGGCGTGCTCTGCCGCCACGGCACACGGGGCAGCCTTTGTCAGGCCTCACTGTAGACCGCGTTTTACCGAGGTACTCAGTGCAGCCGCCTACGTAGCAGCCGCGTAGAGCCCGTCTGCCGCATTAATTGGATACGACGGCACGTCGCTTTTCCATCATGCCGCCTACGCCGCAAGCTACTCGGCCGTTCAGCTACGGGGCAGGCGACGCCGCTAGCTACGGCTGGCGCCGTTTCGACAAGACAGCGCCTGGACATGCTGAACGGGGGATTCCAGGAGCAGGCAAGGAAATCCAGGAGAGAGATCTTCTCCGCCTGCAACCACATAATGTATGAATAGTACGTTATTTTATACTGCACCGATTGGGCCCACCTGTTGGGGACCCAACGGCCATGTACGCGCTCCCCTTGAGATATAAAAGGGAGGCGCTCGCTGTACACAACAAGCTCTCCAGAGCACACACAGACGCACGCTGGACTCAGCACCAGTTCACCCAGACTCAGGCAATACAACACACAGTGCACGTAGGGTATTACGCTCCGGCGGCCCGAACCACTCTAAACCTGCTGTGTTCATCGTGTTCTTGAGCGAGATCGAACTAGCCCTAGCTAACCCCCGGGTGCTCACCCTCTGGGTTTAGGCGGGTGCATTCCGCCACCCGGCTGTGTTAGCCACACCACGACAACATCCATCACAAATAAAGATAACAAATCCATCTCCAAATCATGCCCCCACTTTTCAACACATAGTTCGATACGGAAACTGATAAAATTACATCTACTGGTCATCCCAGTCATGCATAGTTGAACACATAGTCCGATACAGAAACTGATAACATTACATCTACTAGCCATCCCAGTCATGCATAGTTCAACACATAGTTTGATACGGAAACTGATAAAATTACATCTACTGCCTACTAGGGCCACTGGAACCATCATCTCTGAAGCTCATCGCAGAGATCTTCTGTTTGTTGATGTAGTATTCACGAACCCACGGTGTCATCTTGTCGACATGCATGCTCATGACCTGTTCTTCCCGATCTTCCTTCTGGAGTTGGAGCATCTCTTGTTGTATTTGCACCTGCACTTTCTGAATTTGCAGCTGCTCTTCCTGTAGAGCTAGTTTGCGATCAGACCGAGAAGCTATGTCCTTGGCCTCCTTGTTGCTTGCGGCCTCAACCCGTTCTTCATAAGCGCTCCGGTCTATGGACATCTTTTGCAGCACTTCAAGGCAAGCTGAAGATGAGGAAGCGGTGCTGCTGCGTGCCTTCTTGCCCTTGTCCCTGCAACTGGCCTAGCAATTCGAGGAGGGAGCGTGGGATCTAAGTTTTCCTCAGCAGGTTGTACATGCGGATCTTCGTTGCTTGCAGACATGGAAGCGAGCCACTCGTTCCATTTCATCTCATTGCGTAAGATATACCAACAATGAATGAACTTGAAAGTGGTTCCGATAATACCCTCATACATCTGGATGGCGTCTTTGACCTGCACAAACAACCATGGATATTGCATAAAAAGTTAAGGCAAATAATGCATCTGCTGGAAGAACACATCGTCCTTTTTGGTTTGATCTATTTTTGTCAATTCATCTGGTAAGCTAAAACAATAAGACATGTTGTACAGATAGAAATTAAATGTAGCCCAACTATAATCTGAAAGGAATATGATTTATTGCTCCTTATTTTTTTTTATTTTGTGGTAATGTAGTCCAACAGATTAAGCACTTCTATACACTCCAAAGAACAGTTTCATTTTATGTAAAGAGTGTTGTTCCTTACCTTGTCATTTTCGCTCTCGCCACTCTGGTTTTTCCTTTCAATCTCATAGTAGAACCCACAAAATCTTGAAGTATCCTTCTGGATATCAGCCCATCTATGTTGCAGGGCAGAGTTGGACCTATCAATTTTACTGTGTTCATCGTAGTAAGCTTTTATCCTTGCCCAGTAAGATTGGATTGGCTGGTTGATTCCCCCAATAGGATCCTTGCTCACATTAATCCACGCCGAGCATAAAAAATCATCCTCCTTTGTTGCGAAGTTCTTTGTACGTTTGGCAAGGTATAAAATCGCGGGCTAAGACGTTTAGCGGAAGCTCTTCCAAAAAGCTAAGAGAGCTATAGCGAAAGCTATAGCGGAGCTATCCATTTAGCGGTTTGCAAAAAAAATATGCATAATGTGGCCAATAACATCAGTAGTGCAACCAATTTCAGCAAATTTTTCATAGCCATAAGTCCATAATACATATAAAATTAGAAGCATCATTGGTCTAACATTCTAAAATAGACTCAACACGTCTCTTGACTGCCTAACTGTGCCCGTGATGCTTTGTCTATGGTCCACCCTAGTTATATTGATTCTTTATTTCTTTTGGCTACATCTTTAGCGGAAGTAGCGGACATTTATTATCACTAAATCCTATAAAAAACCCCTATAGTGGACATAGCGGACAAATATTGTATAGCGTAGCGGGAGATCTCTTAAAAAGCTAATAGCGGACAATAACGAGCTATTAGCGGGCTATTTTGTACCTTGACGTTTGGCAGTACCCTTCCTGCGTCCTTTAGGAGCTCTAGGTTGTGCTGGCACGGCAGTGTTCATGTTTTGGGACCCCTAAAAAATGGAGACAAAAAAAATATATAGTCAGTGCTAACACATTCAACAATGATTTTCTAAATGACACTTCAAAAGGTACCATAATTTCAATGCCATACATCTGGAGGGAAGTTGTTAAGCTGCTGCTCGGTTGACATGTAGGGCTCACCTATGTCAATGCCATGGGTGTAATTCACCTCACCAATTGGCTGAGAAGCATTATCCATTCCTTGCCACAAGTTCTCCATTGAACCCTGCACATATGCATATCCTCTGTCAAAACTTGATATGGAGGAAAATACAGGACCGTGAAATATATTCATACAGAGGATATGCAATGGCTTATGCCTTGCCATTGTTGGTACAGACAACAATCAGCGCGGGTATTATATCATGTGCAGACATCTCTAAATAATTCATTCTTACTCTTTGTCCACGACCCACTCAAGCCAGTTGCAGAATGCAGACCCATGGTAGGGTTGATAGAATTCTACCGCATTCGATACTGGGATGGGAAGGAGGCAGCCAGCACAGCAAGCCATACCATGGAGCTACCCAAGCCATAGCCCGGGCCATGGCTGGGCGGCCAGAGGCCTGTATCCGCCCCTGGACATCGTTGTTCTTCCCCCGTGCCCCAAATCCCTGGATCTACGAATTTCCCACACCGGTGGAAATATAAACTGCCCTATGCACTTCATCCGCCTCCAGATCAAGCTCTATACCACTAATCCAGACCAGCGAGATCAAAGGACTCACCTTGCAATAGTTTGTCGTCGGAACCGGCGAAGAACGGACGCTCCCCGGTGAAGATGAGCCTTGGGATTCAGAGCGCCGTCCCCGCTTTAGGCTTCCTTGACATGCTCCTACGCCCCCCCCCCCCCCCCCCCCCCCCGCTGTGTCCTCTTGGATTTAGACTTGGACTCCAGGTCGGGGGCTCGGGGCGAGTCTTGGTCGGGGGAGACAACCTCGGCGCGACGGGCAGAAGAGTCCGGGGCTGGAGAAGAGAGCGTTAGTTGGTTTCTCGTGGTTGCGCGAAGGAGAGAGAATGAATGAATATGCGGTGCTTGCGGGGCCAGACCCCTTTTTGCGTGGCCGCGTCCGCACCCTGCTGGAAGCCGCTACAGTTGCTCACGAGTGCGTATTTTGCGGTTGCGCATCCTGATAGGGGCTTTGCTGGAAACAGCCTAATGCATCTGGTAGGGTGGCACCACTGCGCCGGCGACGACGCGACCGCGACCGCGACCGCGAGTGCTCTCCAGTCGTGGCGTCCACTCACTCACTCAGTCTCAGCTCAGCTCGCCACCTTCGCCGCGGATGCATAAGAAGCGGCAGCTCTGAGCTCAAGTGTCTCAGCTCAGCTCAGCTCAGTTCATCTACTCGCTTGAAGCCATTCGGCGACGCGATGGTGTTTCGGGCCGTGCTGCTCGGGGCGATCAGCCTCTTGCTGCTGCTGCTGGCGTGCGCCGGCGCCGAGCCGGCGCCAGGAGGTGGCGGCGAACGGAGGTCGTACATCGTCCACATGGACGTGGAGAAGATGCCGGCGCCGTTCGTGGAGCACGAGGCGTGGTACCTCTCGGTGCTGTCGTCGCTAGCGTCCGCGACGGCGGCGGCGGCCGCGCCGGTGCACCTGTACACGTACACCCACGTCATGCACGGGTTCAGCGCCGTGCTCACCGCGCGGCAGCTGGAGGAGCTCAGGGCGGTGGAGGGCCACGTGGCCGCGTTCCCGGAGACGTACGGCCGCCTCCACACCACGCGCACGCCGGAGTTCCTCGGGCTGAGCGCCGGCGCCGGCGTCTGGCCGGCGTCCAGGTACGGCGCCGACGTGATCGTCGGGATCGTGGACACGGGCGTCTGGCCGGAAAGCGAGAGCTTCAGCGACGCGGGCATCCCGAAGCCCGTGCCGGCGAGGTGGAAGGGCGCGTGCGAGGCCGGCCAGGCGTTCGCGCCCTCCATGTGCAACAGGAAGCTCATCGGGGCGCGCTCCTTCAGCAAGGGCCTCAAGCAGAGCGGCCTCGCCATCTCGCCCGGCGACTACGACTCGCCGCGGGACTACTACGGCCACGGCTCGCACACGTCGTCCACGGCCGCCGGCGCCGCCGTCGGGGGCGCCAGCTACTTCGGCTACGCCAACGGCACGGCCACCGGCATCGCCCCGATTGCCAGGGTCGCCATGTACAAGGCCGTGTTCGCGGCCGACACGCTGGAGTCCGCGTCCACCGACGTGCTGGCCGCCATGGACCGCGCCGTCGCCGACGGCGTCGACGTCATGTCGCTGTCCCTGGGTTTACCGGAGACGTCCTACGACACCAATGTGATAGCCATCGGAGCCTTCGCCGCCGCGCAGAAGGGCGTCTTCGTGACGTGCTCGGCCGGGAACGACGGCTCCGGCGGGTACACCATCATGAACGGCGCGCCGTGGATCACCACCGTCGGCGCTGCGAGCATCGACCGGGACTTCACCGCCGCCGTCACGCTTGGCAGCGGCGCCACCATCCACGGCAAGTCGGTGTACCCCCAGAGCACGCCGGTCGTCGGCGGCAGCCTGTATTACGGCCACGGCAAGAGGAGCAAGCAAAGGTGCGAGAGCCTCAGCCGCAATGACGTGCGCGGGAAGGTCGTTCTCTGCACTGCCGCCGCCGGCGTGAGCATCGGGCAGCAGATGGACGTGGTGCAGAGCAACGGCGGCCGCGGCGCCATCATCGCGAGCGACATGAAGGAGTTCCTCCAGCCGGAGGATTACTCCATGCCGGTGGTGCTGGTGACCGTGTCGGACGGCGCGGCCATCGCCAAGTACGTGGCGGCGGCGTCAGGCAGGAAGGCGCCCATGGCGATGCTCCGGTTCGGCGGCACGGCGGTCGGCGTCAAGCCGGCGCCGACCGTGTCCTACTTCTCCGCCCGCGGACCGGGCCAGATCAGCCCGACGATCCTGAAGCCGGACGTCGTCGCGCCGGGGGTGGACATCCTCGCGGCGTGGGTGCCCAACAAGGAGATCATGGAGATCGGCAAGCGGAAGCTCTTCACCAAGTACGCGCTCGTCTCCGGCACGTCCATGGCGTCGCCGCACGTCGCCGGCGTGGCCGCCCTGCTGCGGTCGGCGCACCCGGACTGGAGCCCGGCGGCGATCCGGTCGGCGATGATGACGACGGCCTACGTGAAGGACAACGCCGGCAACGTCATCGTCAGCATGCCCACCGGGTCGCCGGGGACGCCGCTGGACTTCGGGAGCGGCCACGTCAGCCCCAACGACGCCATGGACCCGGGCCTCGTGTACGACGTGGCGGCTGATGACTACGTCAGCTTCCTGTGCGGCCTCGGCTACAGCAGCCGTCAGATCTCGACGGTCGCCGGCCGGCGAAACCCCAGCTGCGCCGGAGCAAACCTCGACCTCAACTACCCGTCCTTCATGGTCATCCTCAACAGGACAAACTCGGCCACACGGACGTTCAAGAGGGTGCTGACCAACGTCGCCGCCTCGCCAGCGAAGTACAGCGCGTCGGTGACGGCGCCGGCGGGGATGAAGGTGACGGTGTCGCCGACGGCGCTGTCCTTCGGCAGCAAAGGCAGCAAGCTGCCGTTCACCGTCACGGTGCAGGTCAGCCAGGTGAAAAGAAGCTCAGATGACATTAACTTCATTGGGAACTATGGGTTCTTGAGCTGGAATGAAGTTGGAGGGAAGCATGTTGTCAGGAGCCCAATAGTCTCAGCATTTGCTCAGTGAGGAAGACATGCGCATAACAGGAGCGAAAATAAGAGCATGACCGTAGAAAAGATACTATATTTATAGTTAATCCTGATCAAGAACAGGGAAAATATAGACTGAAGAGGTGGGGTGGGGGGGGGGGGGGGAGCCTCACCAGATACTAAATTACTACAGTTGAAAAGTGTTTATATCTGATAATCAAATTATAGATTCCTCAGTTGTTTTCTTTTCCAGCCATATCAGGCTCTGCTGCAAATGAACTGCATCCATATCTTGGATTGCTTCAAACGAACACAAATGAAGAATGGTCAAAATTTAAAAGGCACTGCACCACATCTTTGGAACCTGATAATCAGATGGATGTTCTGTTCTTCATCATCAAGAACACCACGAACATCAATTTACTACCCATAAACTACAAAACCATACAGTTAAGACGCGGCAAAACATGTTAATAAGTTTCATACAATGAGTAGGAGCCAGGTACATCTCCGCCTTCACTTCTATTATTTGTACCAATGGGCAGTGACAGATTAGATACAAGATAAAGCAAAGGCAACTTCCAAGCTCTAATCATATCATTGTGTTGTGAGAAAATAGTTCCCCAAAGTTGAGCAAGAAGAAAACCCCGGCATCTCCACAGTCGACTGAACTGCTAAGTGGGGATACTATTGACACTATCAATGATAGTGGATACCATTAAACACAAAGGCATTTGATGTCCAAAGCATCCAACACTATTGTGTCCTTGGCTCCACTGAGACAATTTGCTACGCAGCACAAAAAATCTTGAAAACTCATGGCCATCTTGCTGGTTGCTGCTACCACATCACTGCAGATCTGCAGTCCTTGGACACCATTCCTACAACTAGTCCATAATCCTACTCATTTGCAACTTCTACCTTTAGGATCAAAGTCATTGTCAGCAGAACAAGACCTGCAAATGATTATCCATATCACATCAAAGTCCTTTGCCACCCGCAGTTAGGTACTTCTCCATGCTGTTGTTGACCATGTTAGCACGGGAGATGTACATGAAAAACTGAAGCCCAATAAAAGCATAGATGAGCTATTGAGTGGCCTGACTGCTAGCTGTGCAGCTTCAGAGGTCTAGTGCCCTGTGCCCCCGTGTAACACAGATGTATCTCTTGTAATGGCGAGGCAGAAAGGGCCAGCACAATTCTGAGATGATACCAGGTAATGCCTCACTAAGCACCCAAAGGCTGAGGAAGTTTTATAAAAGAGACATAAACACCAATTGCAGTACATCTGATGACGGCAATGACAATGCACCCAGGGACTATGATGGTCATCAATCACGCATTCCATGGTTTCAACAACTCATCCTGCATTACGGTGGGCTGCTTCAGCTGTTCATTACCACCATAAAAAGTAGTCTTGCACTAGTTATAGTCTCAGCATTTCCTTTTTCATCAGCAGTCGCAGAATTACTTTCATGGTTACTGCAATGGATCAGATAATGACTGGTAGCATCCACTTGAGTATCCGATGTTTATGAGGATCAGAGGTCTCCAACAGTCTGATAACCACAGGCTGTCTTATACCCATGGTAAAGGTGATATGTGTCAGCATGCTCAACTGGTGTGGCTCCCCAGGGTACACCATCACAAATGTCCCAGACCAAATTGTGTACCAATTGACATCTATCACCAACATTGTATATAAGTCGTCCAATAATTTTCTTATGATGACATGACGGAAGCTGATAAATTCCAGTAGTAGCCATGAAGTGGTCAACTAGTCATTGTGGCAGATGGTGTGCAAGTACTCCAGGAACTAAGTGATTTCCTCATACTAAGGCTGTATATAAGGCTCTTAAATGATGGACACGCCAAGAACTATATACATGGAAGCCGGCAACATGTGCACATAAGATCAATGTCCATTTCATCATGTTGACTTAGGGCTGAAATGAATACCATGAGTCATGGGCTTCTGCTGAGGGAATTGAGTGCTGAACAAGAATGCATGGAGATCAGTGACACCAAGCTGATCATCCAGTACACACTCATTCTATCATCACCATATAACCATACAAACTCGCTTTGCCACATGAGATGCAAAAGTATGGGGTAGTAAGTATCCAGTCTGCCATGCAACATGTTTGGTCAAAGTAATGATAATAGCACATTTGGTCAATAAGGCCAGTAACAAGATCGACAGCACTCAAACTAGAGTAGGCACAATTCTGCAGTTTTTAGGTAATAGCTGTGTCATGTTAAAACTTCATGTAAACTTTATAAAATATAAATTATGCACCTGATCCATGTTTCTTGACTAGAGTAGTTATGTTTGTGCCTCAACGAATCTTTCTGGGGGCAGTAATGACAAAGATATCCCACACTAACTCTGCAGATACCCAATCTTGATATAGGCTATCTCTCCTCATCATTCTTGAGAAGAGCAAACAATTATGCAATACTAGATGGGATCTTGGGAATAATTATGTAATCTACGTCCAATCAAAATATTTACATGGGCATCCAAACTGTGGTTAACAAAACAGTGTTCAGAGCTCCTGTCGTCTCAGCTCAAAAGAGCGAGGGAGGGACAGGGTATATACCATACATTCTAAAAAAATGATCTTAGCACAAGCAGAAGATATATATATGTTTTGAACAACATAAATTGTCCTTCAGGATTCCAGTTATGTTCTTGCTACAGGTAAGTTCATTTCCATAATACTGTTATGGTTCCTTAATATATGTTCCATATAGGTGTGATAACCTAGAAGGGAATAGAAAAATATCTCCTGCCTAACAAGTAAGAACCAGGGTTTTGCCAGTTTATTCTATGCATATCCAACATTGAACAGAATGAAGACGGTAGCCAAAAGGTTTGGTTAGTGGAACATACCTTGAAGAGATGGCTGAGAAAATCAGCTTGGTATTGGTGTAAATAAGTAGCTAAACTAGTACTCACGTAGTCACATAGTGGCGACGCTCCTTTTGAGAATAAAAACTCAACTGGTTAGCTGCTGTAGAGTATATAGGTGTGATAAGAGGTGTTAAGTTTTGTGGAAATAAAGATTGTCAAAACCAAGTTGCTGCAAGATTTGTACTATCGACAGAAAGCATGAAGGATGAAACATATAACATTAGATGATAGATATCACAAGAAAATGAGGGAAATCTGCTTTGACTTCACTTAATAAGATATTGCTGAGGGACTCAAATATGCAGCCCTGTAACGCATTATATTTACTCTTGTTATTGCATAGCAAAAGGATAACCCACAATCTCATACTTCTAGGTAAGATGCTCATGTCGTAAACTCTGCATTATCTGGTAGCAAGACAAAGTACACAGATTCATTAATATGGACCAAAGTATACTAATCAAATATATCATTGTCTGAAATATATTTCTCAATGGCTTTCACATACACAGCCTTTGGCAGTGTCCCTGTAATACTATGTATTTTCTCTCCATCCTTGAAGAGTAAAACAGTTGGAATCCTCTCGATACTGTAAGCAGTAGCAACCTGCGGGTAATCATCAGTGTCAAGCTTATAGCATTTTATTCTCCCAGCATACTCTTGTGCTATCTCATCGACAATTCGTGTGACCATCCTGCAAGGTCCACACCAGGAGGCCCAAAACTCAATAAGGACAGGTACATCACTGCAGATCACATATTCGTTCCAAGAGCATGCAGTAATTCTTTCAGCTGTAGGAAAAGACAGAATATTGTCATTAGACATTTTCCATATATTTCTAGACAAGCTTCATTGAGAAAATTCTGAAAATACATTTATTCGAACATAAAGCAGTTGTTCTGCTCATGTAACAGGAAATTTGAAAAGGTAAAGAACTGTATAGGACATCTGAGAGTCTTATACTTAGGTGGAACATAAAGATGACCTAAGTAGTTGGCTTACTTTATCACACAAAGTTAATGAATAAAATGGTGAATGAGATCTACTCAATAATACAAACTGTAGGAACAGCAGCAGACACCAAACTATCATAAATATGATGGGTGCAGCTAAAAACTATGTCACACATAGATAACAAAATCCATTTACTCGTGAAATTTTCATTGCATGGGAACAGCAACAGCTATCAGAATACCTCAACACGGTTCCAGGCAAGCTAAGTTCAATTTTTATTGAAAGAATTGTTTACTATTATTAGGGGGCGGGGGCGGATTGCTAACATAAGCTACTTCTCAACATGTATCCACGGTTAACAGTCCATCATTCTCAGCCAATCACAGCTTCAACTCAAAGGATCAATTGCACTGGCCTAATTCTTCTGCCACTGCTGTCTCAAAAGTCTCCTGCCACTGCCTCATTCCATGGGTTTAGCTTCAGCAGGCTGCGTTTCACCACAGCATTTAGGACGAACCATCGGAGCACAGAACACCCATAAGCAAGTAAGCTCACAAAGCAATGGCAAGCGGCAACTACAATGGAAACTTGAAGCAGGCTATTGGCAGTTTGGCACATTCCGTCTGACAGGTGGTGGTTAGCGAGCAGTAAGAAAGAGAGCATGGTAAATAAAGCTTCACGCCTCACGGAACGGGGGATTCAATCAGCTAGGCCCTTACCGCCGGGGGAGTAAGCGCAGCTCACCCTCACCGCCGCGGCGCGCCGCGACGGCGGCGGGCGCCGGATCCGGGGCGCCGCGGACTCCGGCCGGTGCGCCCAGCGGCGGCACGTCCACCGCCGGGCGGAGGAGGAGCCGTAGCCGTCCGCCCTCCGGCGGCAGGACGCGGCGTGGGAGGAGGGCGCCGGCAGCAGCGCCATGGCGGAGCAAAGCCGGCGCGGCGGCGCGGGGCAGTAAGCCGCGGCGGCGGCGGCGGCGGCCATGTGTGTGATTCCGCGAGTGGAGCTCGAGCCGCGGCGGGGAGAAATGCGGTTGGTAGAAAATTCACGAGACAGCCGCACACGGCCGATCCTGCTGCCTCGAGACAGCGACGGTTGACCCACAGCGAAAACGTGCCAACTGCCAACGCCCAAAGGGTCCCTTCACCCTTCTCGTTTCTCTTACGTCCCTCTAAAGCAACAATAATCCTTTCAAGAAACTAAAACAAAAATATTTTGGGCGTCAGAATGTAATAATTAAGCTAAAAATACATTTCAATTTGTGGGAAGCATGTAAACTCTTTAAATCTTTATCTCTATCTCTACCTCTACTATTTCTAACGCAGGCAATGTTTCCTTAGTACGACAATCGGAATCCTAATCAAAGTCTGAATAAATCAATCCAAATCCTAATAGCAGCCGGACAAATCATTTGGAATCCTAACTAGCTCTTGATCCGGACACCCGTCGACTTGTCGCATGGCCTCTCGCAAGTCGCAACAAGGCTGCCGCGTCTAAGATTCTCAACGGAACGAAAACAACTGAAACGACGCTCCGTTTGGGGTGCTCCCGCTAGCTTCGGCTCCATCATTGTAGTGCTATTTGTAGCACGAAGCTGGGAAGCCAAAAAGTAGTTCTGGAGCTATTCAATAAACAGTGCTGCGCGACCGGTGAGAGAGGAAGAGAGGAGAGAGAAAAAATGGCTTCAATAAATAGTGCTGCTATAGTGGTGTGTGCAGTGGAGCCGGAACCGCTCGAAACTTTCCAAATAGGGCCTATATTGTGGAGCCGCTCGAAGCCTTCCAAAGGGGCCTATATCGTGAACCATGCAAATCAACAATCGGGCTTTTTTCCAAGCGACCGTCGCTGGCATCTAGTATGATAAACCCTGCGAGCGGTGGGATCAAAAACATTTACAGAATCTTAACAAACAAAATCTATATTCAAACCGGAGTTTGTCTTAGCTTGGGATATATTTGATTTTCTAATATAACTTAGACTTCCACGGTTCCACCATAGCTATTAGTTTGCTTATTACACGTGCTGTAATTAGGATTGTTGTATATATGGTCTCAAATAGAGATACAAAGCAATTGGTTTGTCTTAGCTCACAATTTACAAGCGAATTGTGCAATTGGTTTTTTTTTTATTTTGTCCATATTTAATACTTCATGCATGTATCCAAATATTCGATGTGATGTTTTACATAGTTTTTTGAATCTAAGGCCCTGTTTAGTTCCCAAAACATTTTCTACAGTACCCGTCACAACGAATCTTTGGACACATGCATGGATCATTAAATGTAGTTGAAAAAATAACTAATTAGATATAATTGATTAACACGAGACGAATTTTTTAAGCCTAATTAGTCCATAATTAGGCATTAATTGCCAAATAACAACGAAAGTGCTACACTGTCAAAACCCAAAATTTTTCGCGAACTAAACTAAGCTTCTGTAGTCCTCATCATCTCCACGCTCCTCATGCTGCTAAGCAAACAAAATTTCTGGATAATCTTCTTTCTCTTGTGCACCTGAATCCATATCATTCTTAACGTATCCAGTTTTATGTGAAATTTATTTGGAGGTACAAATCTCCATTTAATATCCATCAATACAATGTGTGTTTCTCCTAATTGTGGTAGCAGCATCTATGCAATAAAGGAGTAGGATTTTAGAGCAGAGAGTCAGTTGTGCGGTGGCAGGTCTGCATGAGGGTGATTTACTGATTTAGATGCACCTCGCTGTTTAGGTTGATCCACCGGTACGAATTTTTAGGAATAAAAACTGAAGAATGTTCACACTAAGTCTATTTTAATTTAGATTAGAGTGGATTACTATATAGTATCGACCAAGAATGTTAATTTCTTTAGTAGTTGTTTGGTGTAATTAAATTATTTTTAAAATATAATTTTTTTAACACGTGTCCGTGCCTCTCCACTCGTGAAAAGGAAACATGACAAGGAAATTTATCATCCCTTTATTTTTTTTTCTCTTATCATCCAGGAACGAGAAAAGAACACGAACCCTGACTCCGATCGTCGGCGGCTCGCCGCCGGCGCCTCAGCCGCCCCCACCGCCGCCGTCACCCCGTGAGTCCTCGCCCCCCTCCCTCGCCTAGGGTTCGATCCGCACGCCAGAATCCGCACGCCCTCTTAATTGTTTCGTTACCATCCATTTCCCGTCTCCAATTTTCATTCGCTCGATTTGCTCTCGCTGCATCTGATTCTGCCCCCCCCCCCCCCCCGCCCCTGCGGAACGGATTGGGCGCAGCAGCAGGGCGTGAGCTCGCCGGCCCCGCGATCCGAGCTCCACCCCCCGCGGATGCAGTACCACCACGGCGGCAGCCGCAGCCGCATGCCGCCGTTCGCGCGCGGCGGCGGCGCCTACGGCCGCGGCCCGAAGCCGTTCTACCCGCCGCCGCCCATCCCGGCCGCCGCGCTGCCTCCTCCTCCGCCGCCGCTGAACAAGTATGAGGTGCTCTTGGAGGCCGGCCGCCTGGCCGCCGAGTACCTGGTGGCGAAGGGCGTGCTCCCGCCGGACTCCCTGCAGCAGCGCGGCGGCGCAGTCGGTGCCGGGGGATGGGGCCAGCTGCCACCGCCTCCTCCTCCTCCTCCGCTGCCGGCGGGGCAGGAAGCCCCGACGTACTACAACGCCAGGAGTGGCCGGCGGCAGGTCGATGATGAGTGTGGTACTCGTAACGCCCGCTCGAGGCGGAACCGTGGTGGCGATTACAGTAGCGGCAACAGCAGCAACTACAATGGAAGGTGGAAGAGGAAGTTTGGGGCTGACAATAGGTATTCGGATTCGGGGAGGGATAAGGGAAGGAGCAGGGGATATTCAGATACCCGGAGTTATGATGAGGACGATGAGGATGGGGCTCCTGGGTTCAAACGGGAGTGGCGAAGCAGTGGTGGGATTGATGAGGTTGGGAGCAGCGTGTCAGGGCTGGCTGGGGAGGGGCCATCATCGAATGTGGTGGAGATGGGGGAGTCGAAACTGGAGGATACTGGACCAAAGGCTAGTTCTAACAGCAATGATCAGCAGAAAGCTGATGCTTGGCATGAGGTGGAGGATGAGAATGAGGCAAATAAAATGCAGGAGGACAGTGTGGTCTCTAATTCAGAGGTAGTGGAACAAACGTTGAATTGTGAGGGTAATGCCAACAATGATTCTTCTGGTGTTGTTCAAGAGGCTGAGACAAAACATTTGCCAGTATCCTCAGGTGAAAAAGTCTCAGATGGGAGGCCAGAAGACAGTGGCATTCTGAGTGAGAAGGTTGAAGATGATAAGACTTTACACGAGAAGGCTGAAGATGATAAGGTTGACGATGATAAGACTTTACATGAGAAGGCTGAAGATGATACGACATCAGATGAGGTCTCCATTATGGCGAACAATTTACCTAATGATCCTAGAAATTTGCTAAACTATTGTAGTTTTGCAAGAGTTCCAACAAGACCGCGATCAGTGCTTGCAAACAGGAACGCACGACCAGCCCAAAGAGAATTTCCTATGTCTGGACAGGGCAGTCTTGTTACCACTGAAGAAATGTCCCAGACGGCAATGGATGGAGAAGCTAACACCAACTCCATGACTAGTATGCAGGAAGACAGCAAAGATGAGGTGGTTAGACAAGAACATGCTGAACAAAGTACTCCATGTAATCATGTGGCAGAATCAGTGACATCCAATGAAAAGGGAACACAAGGTGAAACTGAAGAGATGGAACAACAGAAGAACATCACTCAACATTACGGTCTCGAGGATAATAATGAGTCCAATGAACTGTCTCCTTCATTTGCTTCTCACCAGAATAGCTTCAGTTTGCAAGTTGAGGAAGGAATACAAATTTACAATTTAGATATGCCACCACAGGATGAAGTGTTGATCGATCCACCCAATAAAGGAGAAACTGTTGATTCTGAGTTAGTACCTAATATCAAAGCAGAAGCTTCTGTCACAATAGAAGAGGAAAAGCTTGGTCAGTCAAGCTCATTTAAAATATGCGATCTCAACCTGGTTGGTTGTCCAGAGGTTGCTGACATGCGAGCTGATCCTCGTTTAGGCCAAAGCTCCACTGCTGGATGTTCAGTGGAGCAACAAGATACTCAGCAAGTTGACTTTGAAACAACTCTAGGTAACAATTCAAGTAGTACTGACACATTTTTATTGGGAAATAAGGCAGTTCAAGTTATTGATATCCAAGATGATCCACCAATTGAAGCTGGTGCTTGTGACACTTCAAAAGCAGAGTGAGTTTTTCTTCTCTGCTGTTTCATTCTGGTGAACGATATTTTGAGTCATGGAGTGAATGTCTTGTTTTTATTTCTGATATTATGAAATACAGGGAATGAGAGCCCTATGGGAAACTTGGATTAGTTACCTTTAGGTGACCATCTTTTTACTGGCAATTATGAGTGTTAGCAATGAGTTATTGATAAATATGTTGCTATTGGCAAACAAGGTCGACAGCTGTCGTGCGAGTACTCAGTTCATGTCTGATTCCTTGTAAATATTGCCATTATGTCAAATAGTCAACAGCAAGATGCACACTTTCTCATTTATGTTTAGAGTTTAGTGGAGTAAAACATGGAGCCCATTCGTAGCGGCTGCAGCGTATGGGTTTTGGGCTATTGTGCAATCAATTTTTACCCCTAAGAACATTGATCGGACTTGTTACAGGTTTCTGGCTAGCATGCATTTTGATTACAGAAACTATGTCGTAGCAGTGTTGAAGACTGACTGGTCACTGTCTTTCAATCTAATAATTATAGGCCCATGCCACAGTTATTTGTGCACGGTGCACTGGTAACATGGAGCAGCCATCTCCGGCCATGTTAGTCTAGGCACCAGTTAACTGCTGCTTACTGGATATGCTTATTTACCCCCTGTGGCATCTGGCCATATACTTTAAATCTGATGCATTTTGGTGTACTAATCCAATCTACTATCAATCAGAGGTGACATGGTGTATTCTAGCATGGAGAACATGACGAACCCGCCCACGAACATCGATGCCCTTCATGGTATCCAAGATGGTTATGGTCTTGCAATTTCAGATTACCTTGGTGCTGATATGCCATGCTACCAATCAATACAAACAGATCTTCAAGCTGGGATGGACCTAAATGGTTCAGAGGTGAGGTTTCCTGCTATTTTGAGACCATCACATTTACACTTATGATATATATTTCAGAGTCAGATCTTGCCTCATTTGTGTCATCTGTAGTGGAGTACTTACATCCTTTTTTTTCTTTATTGTTCATGCAGGGCATAACTGTCGTGGATGATTCTATATATAGTTCTCTTAGCGACATAAGTAACTTTTCTGCATCTCCAATTAGTCTTTCTACAATTATGCGCTTTATATTGTCGTTTTGTTGGTAGATGTGTATTGCATATTTGTATGCCACGATGGCACGATGCCTACATTTGTGGCTTTGCTGACATTCTCTCAGTTTTTTTTTTGCCTGGCTTTTTAAAACTTGAAAAGGACACAAGTAGGCTTAAGCTTTAATTTCTTTATTTTCTAAATGAGAAAACAAGGGTGACACGAGTAGGAGACATATATGTGGCCGTTGCATTTTCCAATCTCCAGAAATTCATGCAATACAGATATAATGAAATTGCTCACGTCTAGCAGCATATATTTTTTTAGTCCAATGCAGATAGATAGTTCCAATGGAAATGCAGTTGGGAGGTAGCTTTTGCTATCTTTTTTTTTTTTTGGGCAAACTGGCCAAGTAACCATCTCTAGTCTGTGTAACTTCCTGCGCTGTATATGTCAACCAGGAAATCTATGAAGGGTAATTTAATGTATGATGTTCTCATTTGAGTCGTTTCTGGTTGTCAGTCCCCAGAAATGTGACTCAAACTTGTGTAGTTCACTGGAAGCCTGGAACTGTTTCTTAGCATGTTAGAATGCATCATGTCCTAAGATCCTTGCGTGACCTTTGTTGAATTTTACTCCTTTTGATTTCAGGTTTTATGGAGGTTTGGGACCAGCAACCTCAAGACTACGAGAAGTTCTTCTGAGGAATGAACTCGTGGTGCTGTAACTGTGGCAGAGTTTGATAGATAAATACAGAGTTACACAACACTTGCATAGATAGAAATAAAACAGCAGATTGTGCCTAACACATATAATTCCACATGGCCGTGCGGCAGCAGCATGCATTAGAGACTGTCAGTTTCTCGCTTAGATCCATAAAATTTTAAATGTTGGACATGGAAACTCTCTAAATATTGCATAAAGTTTTTAGCGTTAGACATGTAAACTCTCTAAATATAGCGTGCGACTTATGACTGATTTATATTCTTTGAGAAATGATCCTGCCTATATAGTGTGCCATTCGCATAGAGGAACCATCATGTGAGGTAAATATAAGGTGTGACGTTAAGTTTGTGCTAAAGTACATAATTATGATATATTTTGGAAACAATTATGGTGCTCCGAAGTATTGCCATTCTATTTGATGATTTGCTTCAAAGTTCAAATGTTCCACATTATAGATGAAAGTAGATGCAACCCTAAGATATATATTTATATGTTTCCGTATGAAAATGTCTGGCTGATTTTTCTCACATTAGCACACGCCATTGCTTCTGATTTCTTTCATCCTCTATAACAAGAAGAATTGGAACATATATCTACACACCAACCTGATGCTAAAGTTTAGAATTATATATATAGAACATCTTGCTAATCGTGGCTGATTTCAAAAAGGTACAAGCGGTTTGTTTTGCTTAAAAAGGGTTTTAGTGAGAAGTGGAGCAATAATTCAATTAAGCAAAACTATTGGTTCTAGTTTAGGCAAGGTTGTCGATACTCTCGATACCTTTTTGTCCAGGTGCAGATGGAAAACGATTTCATTTCGAAATCTCGTGTCAAAGTTAAATGAAGGTCTATTCTTGAATCGCTTTAGCATACTACAATCAAGATGGGAAGTTTGGTTCTTATTGATCAAAGAAGCGATATGGGTCGTCTGTGATGAGACAAAAAGTAGAGGCTGAAGTCTGAGGGGGTGTTTAGATTGAGGGACTTCAAAAAAGTCCTAGGGACTTTTTAGTATTTAGAAGTATTAAATAAATATTAATTATAAAACTAACTGCAGAACCCTGGGGCTAAACTGCGAGACGAATCTAATGATGTATCTTAATCTATGATTAGCGAATGGTTACTGTAGCATCACTGTAGCCAATCATCGATTAATTAGGCTCATTAGATTCGTCTCGCGAAAAAGCACTCAGCTGTCAAAAAACATTTATAAACAGATTTTATTTAATAATATAAAATAGTAAGATTCCTTTTGATGTGATAGGGACTTTTGGAAAAAGTCCTGGAGCCAAACAGGCCCTGAATGAACTCACTCCACTCCTGCAACAGAGAGCTCTTTCTTCCAGAAAGGACCGGCTTTTTCAGGGACACCCGCAGCTTTGTCGTCGCCGGTGTGGCCTCTCGGCTCGCGCAACAAGGCTGCCGCATCGGAAATTCTGAACGGATCGAAAACGAAGTGGCATTGGATCCTGCGCCTCCCGTGAGGCCGTCCAAATCACTGGCCGGGCTTTTCCCGAGCGACGCCTACGTGTTCGCCGGCCTCCGGTAAACGGCAAACCCCTGCGAACAGTGGGGCCGAAAAGATTTACAAGACCTTAACGTTAAAACTGGAATTAGTTGACGGTCCTTTGAAATTGAACTGAATCAAATAATTAAACTAAAACACGAGTTGCATGTTGACCGATTGCCCTTCTTGCTCCCTCCAGTGTCCAAGTCAATCAAACTGGACGTTTTTGATAAGGAAAACAAGGAGAACCACAAGCTGTGCCTTCGTTACGTGAAACATCAAACCCCAAGTGAAACTAACTGGAGGTAGTATTACGTTACAAATTTACACCAGCATACATGGATGTTTATCCTATCCTATGTACATATGCGGGCGCGCGCATCCTATCCATACCAGTAGTTTCAAGAGATTATGTCGTCGGTATGTCTCGACGTTGATGGAATCCAACATGCGAATCGAGCAGCATATCTTTGATGTTAACGGTCACCACGCACGCAGTCATCCTCGACTGCTACCAATATATCTACCAATAGAAAGAATAATCAGCTGTGTACTCAAACCCGAGTACTGGACAGATTCTTCTACTTTGTAATACCAAACCAATCCGTTCACTGTTACTTTTACCAGATTGTGTAGAGCACTGTGCTCCACATTGGGCGGTCCTTAGCCCAGATGAATCAAAAAGCCGGGCATCGAAACGCACACGCAGTGACGCGAGTGAAGCAGTTGCAGTAAGCTAAGCTCGCGCGGTCGCCAGCTCGCAAGGACGAACACTACTAATCCACGACTATCTTGTTAGTACTATTATTCCTAACAGCTTGCCGATAAAACTAGAGAAGCTCGTCTGTGCGTGCCTGCAGGCTACGGCAGTAACCTCTTCCCCTTGTTATTCCCGGCATCGACCATCGGCTACGCTACGCAACAGCGGAGCCGCGGAGAGACCAGACCAAACCGGCGGGCAGATCCGAGGCGCGAGGGCCGGCAGGGCCCACAGGGCAGCGACCGGCCGGGCCGCCTCTGCAGGCCGCAGCTTGAAGCTTTTTTAATTTCCCTTGCTCGTGCCGCCACGCGCGTGCCGTGCGCACGTACAGACATAGCCGCAGCCGCCTCGCCGCGGACGCCAAGACCGCGCGCCAGCCAGCCCTCCCGGCATCCGGCTGCAGCAGCTCCGAGCCGCACGTGCGTGCGGCCATGGCGTCGACGCGCCGGAGGCACGCGGGGGCGGCGGCGGCGGAGTGGGCGGCGGTGTCCGGTGCGGGCGCGTGGCGCGTCGAGGCGGTCGGCAAGCTCCAGCTGATGCGGCGGACGGGGCTCCCCGCGCGCGACCTCCGCGCGCTGGACCCGGCGCTGTCCTACCCGTCCAGCATCATGGGCCGGGACCGCGCCGTCGTCGTCAACCTGGAGTGCGTCCGCGCCGTCATCACCGCCACCGAGGTGCTCGTCCCGGGCCCGCGGGACCCCGCCGTCGCGCCGCTCGTCCGCGAGCTCCGCGCGCGCCTGATCGCCGCCCCCGCCTCGCCCGCGCCGTCGCAGGTCTCACTTCCGCCCATGCCCACACCTCCGATCCGATCCTCGGTCTCTTCGCTCTCTCGCGCCGGCCTCCTTGGCCGTTTCTCCTGGACTCATTCCTGAAGCAAAGGTCTATTTGTTTTTCACGGTGGAAGGAGGACGAGGCGGCGGATCACGGCGGAGCGTTGCCGCCGGCAGCCGGAGTGGGCGGCGAAGGCAAGGACGCCCAAGCATTGGGACGCGAGTCCAAGGCCCTGCCGTTCGAGTTCAGGGCGCTCGAGGTGTGCCTCGAGTTCGCGTGCAAGTCGCTTGAACAAGAGGTACAATCAATGGCCTGCTGCCCTGTCAGTGGCCAGATCGCAGCGCTCAACTACTGCTCTGTTGTTGATTTCATTCTGTTTCAGAAACTTGTCCGTTTCTTCAGACTCGTACATTGGAGGAGGAGGCGTACCCGGCTTTGGACGAGCTGAGCTCCAACGTCAGCACTCTCAACCTCGAGCGCGTGAGGCAGATAAAGAGCCGATTGGTTGCGATTTCTGGGAGAGTTCAGAAGGTAATTAAGTTGCTCGATCACTCTGTTTCTCTCTTGGTGCGAGCTGCATGCACAAAATCAAATGTCAAAGTCTCTCATCCAGATGATCTCCAAATGTCGTTCAAAGACAGATGTGTGACAGGAATTCGTAAATGTCTTGTATGATCGTGCGCCATTGCCGCGCATCTGTCGACAGGTCAGGGATGAACTCGAACACTTGCTAGACGACGACGTGGACATGGCCGCCATGCACCTGTCGGAGAAGCTCGCCTACCAAGCCGCTGATGGCAACTCCTCGAGATCCAACGTCGACATCGAGCCGAGCGAGTTCGAGGAAGACAGGTACCGATCGAAATAAAGCTGATGAATTCCATGCTAGAGCACAGGCGGTAAGCATCAATGTGCCAATGCGTGCGTGATGTAGGGACGGCGGAGAGGTCGAAGAGGAGGGAGGGGGATCATCCGAGGGCCGCGGCTATGGCAACGGGACCTCCGCCACCGTCTTCACGCCCAAGATCGACGAGCTGGAGATCCTCCTGGAGGCCTACTTCGTGCAGATCGACGGCACCCTGAACAAGCTCTCCACTGTAAATACGCAGATCTCGATCGCTCCCTTGACGAACGAAATTGCTAAAGCTTTATCTCGCCATGGATCGCGACGAACTGAATCGGGTTGCGAACTGATGGCTGAAGCTGCGCGAGTACGTGGACGACACGGAGGACTACATCAACATCATGCTGGACGACAAGCAGAACCAGCTGCTGCAGATGGGGATCATGCTGTCCACGGGCACGCTGGTGGTCAGCTGCGCCATCGCGGCCACGGGCGTCTTCGGCATGAACATCACCATCCCGCTCTACACGGGGGCCACCAAGGGGGTTTTCTGGCAGGTCACTTGCGGCATCGTCGGCGCCGCCGCCGCGGTCTACCTCGTCGCGCTGCTCTGCTACAGGAGGAGCGGCATACTGCAGTGACACTACTGGAGCATGGAACGGGCTTGGATTAGACGTGCAGATGAATGCACAAGTGGGGGAATATATATGAGAGGGGAAGAGGCGCCGAAGTGTTTTAAATAAGCCACTGCATTTGGATCTCTCCTGCTTGAGAAAACTCCTTATTTAACATCAGACGACCCTGGGAACCATCACACACTACAAGAAAAAGCTCCATTACATGCCGCCGTTAGTACCGGCTGGGTACCGGCTGACCGGTACTAAATGGACAACCGTTTAGTCTGGTACTAAATGTACCAATCTTTAGAAAAATACATCGGGATAATTGTGCGTGCACCGGGGCTCGAACTTGTGATCTGTGACCTCGCGTGTAGTCTCCTCTACCATCCCACCCACACAACACATGAGTGGATAGAAGATGCTATCCTTTCGATGTAACCAAGACGAACCATTTAGTACCGGGTCATGACCATTTAGTATCGGGCCGTAACAGCACCCGGTACTAAATGGTTGGGAGGCCCCGGGAGCCATTTAATACTAATAGCATTTTAGTACCGGGTGATGTTATGGCCCGGTACTAAATGGCTCTGGAAGTCACTGTGTTATAGAACCGGTACTAAATTGGTATTAGTACCGGGTTTAAAGCAGCCGGTACTAATTGGAGGTGGACGAATGACTCTTTTTCTAGCGGTGACAAGTGATCTTTTTGTTTTGCTCATTGACGCTTTGTTGGCTTTTGGCGCCTTCTCGCCAATGATTCTCCCAATTTTCCGATATGGCAAAATTTTGGTCAGGTTTATTGTATAAACATCTTGAATACTGTGTTGGAACCAAGTGTTAGACCATCCCCAACCCTCCTAGTAGGATGTTGTCCATAGCATCAATGAGGCTGCCACATAAGCAACTTGGTGACATGGCAAGAGACTCAATGAGGAAAAATATAGACATGGTTTCTCATGCAAGACACCATGTCTACACAAGAATCAAGAAAGGGTGAAGAGTGATAGGGTGAAGTAATGAGAGAGAAGAGAGAGGATTGGATGAGATTTATTTTCTTCATTCATCATAGAAACTATGCATTGGAGAGATAGTGTCTATAGCTAATTTCTTACTCTCTTTTTTATTTAGACATCACCTATGGACACTATGGGTTGGGGATGGCCTTATATAGGGTACTGTAATACCCCCTCCATTCTTTTTTAATAGCTATTTTTCAAAAACTCAAATAATTTGCTATTGGTATGGACTGTGGCAATAAATAACACTAGTAACGAGAAGTTCCCGGTTAAAATATTGGAGGACAAAAAAGTCTGTGTTGCATTTATTACATGATAAGTAAGGTTATTTTTCTTAGTTATTGTGTCAAGGTGAAATATATCTATCAAAACAAACGGAGAAAGTACTGTATAGCAACCAAGTGCTCCATATGCATAAAGATTTGTTCGTCAGATTATCAGGATAAAGGGTTATTTTCGCCAAAAATATAGAGATATATATAGGGGAAAGCTATATTACACTCGAGCATTTCTACTCCTCCCCACACTCGAACTTTGCTGCCTATTAAATCGCGCGTCGAGGTTGGAGGGGTGGGAGGTGGGCGGCGGCGGCCGGCGGCGAGGTCGCCGCCGGCCGCGGGCGAAGGTCGAGGCAGCGGCCTTTAGGGTTTGGGTTTCTGGGGGTCGGAGGAGGCTCCAATGGCCGACGGATCTAGAGGAGGTCGGGGGCGGCGGTAGGACAGGCGGAGGTGGTGGTTCGGCCGGCGGCGGAGGGCGAGGCGGCGCGGGAGCGCCGGCGGCCGGGCGGTGGAGGAGGCCGGTTGGGCCAGGCCGGGGCGGGGCGACGACGGCCATGCGGCGGCGGCGCCGACGGCGACGGCGGGAGGCGCAGGCAGAGGAGCCGCGGGCGCGGTAGGGTCGCGCCGGAGGCGCGGGGCTCCGGCGTGACCCTCCCGCCCCCGCGGCTGGGGAAGCAGGGCGGCGGCGGGGGCGCCGGTGCTAAGGAAGGAGGAGGTCGGAGGTTGAAGATGAACAGTGCAAGGAAGATCCACCACCGTCAGATCTTCATCCGGTGGTAAAAAAAATTCGGGTGTGGAGAAAGGAAAAAATACCCGGGTGTGGTATAGACATCCCCTATATATACCAGACTTGGATTAGACCGAGGCTTTGTCTTGTATCTTCAGGCTCATGGATGGAGTCCCCAACACGCACCAATAGTTTAAGAATTTTCTTGGATATAAAGACATGTCTAAATTTATATAGTTTAATTAACGTTTCAATTAAATCCAAAGACCCCGAACTGTAAAAGATGGAGTGTTGTTTACCCAAGAGGTCACTCTAAGACCTTCCTCTGGAAAAAAATTGAAAGAAAATAGAGAAATATCATTAGCTTTGAATTCTATATGAAAATATTAGAGCCCTTTCAAACAAAGGATACACTATATGAAACTTTTATAAAATACTTCGTGGTTTTAGAGAATTTTTTCCATGAGACCTCTTGGAAATTTTGTGTTTGCGCCTCTTTTACTATTCATGTGTCATTTACGCGCCCCATCCAAATAGTAACTAGTGCAGTTTTTCTATTTTACAGAATTTGAGCTGTAGCAGTACTGTGCTTTTCTTCTTAGCAGTTCTATGTTAATCACGGCTCATTTAAATGACGCGAATCAGCTAGTTTATAACTATTCACGTTACTTTTTTATCCATGTGAAAGAGAGAGAAAGAAGAGTTATCTCTTATTTAAGAGATAGTTTCACACACACATCCAGTGAAGTTGATATGTGGGCTTATCTATATGTAAAAGCTAGAGCCTGACTCTAGATTGTTGGAGGATATATCTATTGCACTATCAGATGTATGAGCACTACCTCTAATCTTTTGGGTGAGACTGGCATTTGAAAGGAGATAAGACCTTGTTTGTTTTCAGAAATTTTTGTTAAGTCTCTGTCACATTAAAAAAATCTTAATATTTTATAGTATCAAATAAAATCTGTTTATAATTTTTTTTACAGCTGAGTGCTAATTCGTGAGACGAATCTAATGAACCTAATTAATTTATAATTTGCTACAGTGATGCTACAGTACCATTTTCTAATTATGGATTAATATACCTCATTAGATTCGTCTCGCAGTTTAGCCCAAAGTTCTGCGGTTAGTTTTATAATCAACTTTTATTTAATACTTCTAAATACTAAGATTCTCTTTGATGTGACGTGAACTAAAATTTAGCCCTTTGAATAGGGATGTAAATAGTACAGATATTTTCCGGCCGTATTCGAATTCGATTCGGTCTGGAAGGATTTTTATCCGTCCGTATCCGATTCCGAGTATCCAATATCCGTAACAGATCCGTATCTGTCGGTACCCTGCAACTGGGGTACCCACTCCTACTGTGCCAAGACTCGCGTAGTTATCCGTAACTATGTCCTAAGGAGCTGAGCAGCCGGACTCCTGGGTTCCGACTCCATCTCACCGGACCAATGGTCCCGGACCCGCTTCCCGTTCGGGGACGGGTCCGGTGTCACCACGTGTCCCAGAGGTGGAAATGCTCAGCACCTGTGACCGCGGACCCGGACCCCCGCAGGTGGGTCCGGGACCTCCACGTGCCATCCGGACTCCCGCAGATGCGTCCGGGACCTCCACGTGCCATCCGGACTCCCGCAGATGCGTCCGGGACCTCCACGTGCCTATCCGGACCCCCGTGAACTCTCGGCTCAGCTAGCTGCTCGGGAGGGGTCCGGAGCCGCCACGTGTCACGCAGACGCGGACGCGGGCGCAAGCCTTCCTCTGGAAGCTCCCTCGCCCACCCGCATTAAGTGCGAGTGGTTGAGGCAGGCTCTGCTGCCTCTGGGCGCGGGGCAGCTTTTGTCAGTCCACACTGTGGATCGCCAGATACCGAGACAAGCATTAAAGACTCAGCGCCGCGTGCATGAGCGACGAGTCATGATGACCAGCTACTGACTGAAGCAACAGTGCACGCTGCTACAGTGACTGAGTCAGTAGTTCGGCGCTTCATCATGACCTCAACACGCGACTGCAAAGGCTAGACTCTACTCTGACAGGACAACTCAAGACCATCCCTGGTCAGAAGCTACGCACGGAAGCCGACGACAAGATCTCCGGATCTGAGGCATTGAAAGCCAAAGTTTAGTTTATAATACATCGCCGGGTCCACATGTCGGGGCCCCGCTCAGTGTACGTGCTCCCCTTGGATATATAAAAGGGAGAGCACGCCCGCTAGAACACAGGTTCACATGGGCTCGAAGGTTCACACGGGCTCGAAGGACACACAAGCTCTCGCGAACTCCCTCTCTCTCTCGAGGGAAGGCAATACAACACACAGTGGACGTAGGTTATTACGCTCCGGCGGCCCGAACCACTCTAATCCCATTGTGTTCATCGTGTTCTTGAGAGAGATCGAACTAGGACTAGCTAACCCCCGAGTACACACCCTCTGGGCTAGGGCGGGTGACTTCCGCCACCCGGCTGTGGTTTGCAGCACCACGATATTTGGCGCGCCAGGTAGGGGTGCTTTAGCTAGTTTTAACTCATCTCTTGCCCATCTCCATGGCTCGGGTGGTTGAGCACTCCCACCACCACGACGACGTGGAGATGACGGAGGGTGTGGCGTCATCCGCGCCACACGCCTCTCGCCTTCCTGCGCCAGGGGCAACCGTGCCCGTGGAGCAGCCACCGTCGGCAGCGGCGCGCGCTGCACGTCGGCAAGAGTTAGGGAGCCCGTCAAGGGCCCCCTCACAAGCTGCGAGCGGCGGAGCGACAAATCCCAGCTCGCAGCATACCTCACTCATGAGAGGAAGCCCGCTCCGGGGGAAAGCCGACTCCGGTCGCACCAAGCCCGCTCCGGCGGAAAGCCGACTCCGGTCGCACCAAGCCCACTCCGGCGGAAAGGCGACTCCGGTCGCACCAAGCCCGCTCCGGCGGAAAGCCGACTCCGGTCGCACCAAGCCCGCTACGGCAAAAAGCCCACTCCGGTCGCACTAAGCCCGCTACGGCAAAAAGCCCACTCCGGTCGCACCAAGCCCACTCTGGTGGCTCTCTCCGGCGGAAAGCCGACTCCGGTCGGACCCCCGACTCTACATCTCTGTAAGTCCTACCCTTAGAGGCCCAGCAGGGAATTAAACATTTTCCTTTGTAACTAGGTAGTACATCCGTGTGGTCCAGTCCGGTGAGCCTCCCCCGTGGAGGAGTCCGGACCTCTGCGAACCAGGTTCAGGGAAGCGTACTCACCCTCCGGGGAGGTCCGGAGCCGTGTAGCCGCTTAGCCTGGTTCCGTACCCTAAGCCTGCATGCTTTACCTCCCTAGGGCGAGTACTGTAGTACTTAAGACTGGGGGCCCAGAGGTCCGGACAGCTCCGACCTCATAAACCCGTGTTCTGGCTTACATCGCACATCTCATGTACATCTAGTTATAAAGAAAAAGTTTATTCTCAGTTCGTCTCTAAGGATGTTACATTCCAATTTCAATCTACGCATTCTGTTTGCGCTAACCCCCCACGTGGCTTCTTACTCTTGTGCGGTGATTGTGGTCCGAATTGAGTTGGCTAGTTAGTGACTTAGCTCGAGACCCCTCATGGAAGAGAGGGGTTCGGACCCCTGGGAACCTGCAGGTTCAGGGAAGCGCACTCATTCTCCGGGGAGGTCCGGAGCCGTGTAACCGCTTAGCCTGGTTCCGTACCCTAAGCCTGCACGCACCACCTCCTGTGAAATAAGTGCCGTAGTACCTAGGACTGGGAACCTGGAGGTCCGGACTTTCTCTTAACCTAAAGGCCGGCCCCTTGAGCTCCGTTCACTGAACCTACCTGTCTATCTCAAAAGATTACAGCCAACAGGATTTGGGACCCGTGGGCACGCTACTAAGCATCTACCTTGAGTCATGTGCAGGTCCAAATGTGATGATGCAGCAGGTGACCCAAAGGATGGACGATGCAGGACAAGACCCTTGCGGCGCGCACCGCTGGGCGCCAGAAGCAGCCAAGTTGCTCACAGTAGTGGCCCCACCTGCGGGTTCGTTGCCTCTCCCGAGGCGGGCCCGGGGGCCTCTGTCGGTACCCTGCAACTGGGGTACCCACTCCTACTGTGCCAAGACTCGCGTAGTTATCCGTAACTATGCCCTAAGGAGCGGAGCAGCCGGACTCCTGGGTTCCGACTCCATCTCACCGGACCAACGGTCCCGGACCCGCTTCCCGTTCGGGGATGGGTCCGGTGTCACCACGTGTCCCAGAGGTGGAAATGCTCAGCACCTGTGGCCGCGGACCCGGACCCCCGCAGGTGGGTCCGGGACCTCCACGTGCCATCCGGACTCCCGCAGATGCGTCCGGGACCTCCACGTGCCTATCCGGACCCCCGTGAGCTCTCGGCTCAGCTAGCTGCTCGGGAGGGGTCCGGAGCCGCCACGTGTCACGCAGACGCGGACGCGGGCGCAAGCCTTCCTCTGAAAGCCCCCTCGCCACCCGCATTAAGTGCGAGTGGTTGAGGCAGGCTCTGCTGCCTTTGGGCGCGGGGCAGCTTTTGTTAGTCCACACTGTGGATCGCCAGATATCGAGACAAGCATTAAAGACTCAGCGCCGCGCGCATGAGCGACGAGTCATGATGACCAGCTACTGACTGAAGCAACAGTGCACGCTGCTACAGTGGACTGAGTCAGTAGTTCGGCGCTTCATCATGACCTCGACGCGCGACTGTAAAGGCTAGACTTTACTCTGACAGGACAACTCAAGACCATCCCTGGTCAGAAGCTACGCACGGAAGCCGACGACAAGATCTCCGGATCTGAGGCATTGAAGGCCAAAGTGTAGTTTATAATAATCGCCGGGTCCACATGTCGGGGCCCCGCTCAGAGTACGTGCTCCCCTTGGATATATAAAAGGGAGAGCACGCCCGCTAGAACACAGGTTCACACGTGCTCGAAGGTTCACACGGGCTCGAAGGACACACAAGCTCTCGCGAACTCCCTCTCTCTCTCGAGGGAAGGCAATACAACACACAGTGGACGTAGGGTATTACGCTCCGGCGGCCCGAACCACTCTAATCCCGCTGTGTTCATCGTGTTCTTGAGAGAGATCGAATTAGGACTAGCTAACCCCCGAGTACACACCCTCTGGGCTAGGGCGGGTGCCTTCAGCCACCCGGCTGTGGTTTGCAGCACCATGACAGTATCCGAATGCTCAAAAGTTATATTTTTATGATGTTGATATCCATTATAATCTTATTCGACAAAAACTAACATTATCTGTATCCGACTCCGTATTCGAACACAAATATGAAAACAAATACGATATCAGTAATCCCTATCCTTCACTTGATGAAACGCACATCATCCAATGAATGATCTAGACAAAAGACAGAAGACGTGTCCGACCTAAGGTTATCCGCACTCGTCGTCCTCTATTTTCATCTCCTAAAAGGAATATTTCTGTCTAGTCATTAAGATTCTCTTCTCTATATTCAGTTTCGCTGCATCGTTCATCCTTTATATCTCCACTCTATACCAAGTATCAGCAGATGGACCCACATGTCAGATTTTTTAATCTTTTTTACACCCCCATTCTCTCTCTCTCCCCCGCTCCCCTGCTCTCTCCACCGCCACCCCCTTCTTCCTCCGACGCCACTACCTTGCTTCCTCTGGCGAGCAGCGACGAGGAGCCGTGGGCGGCGTGTCGCGGCGTGCGCGGAAGGGAAGGCGTGGCTCGGCGGACGTGGAGCGGGGCGTGCATGAGGACGGCCGCGTGGAGGGGCAGCGGCGGGGCGGAGTGGCGGCCATGGCGGGGCGGCGCGGCGGGGGAGCAGCAAGGCGGAGAGGCGCGCGGCGGGGCGGAGCGTCGGCCGTGGCGCGGCGGCCGGACCGCGACGCACTGCGCGGGGCGAGGCTGCAGCGGGGCGGCGCGGCGGGGGAGCAGCAAGGCAGAGGGGCGGCCAGACCCCGGCGCGCGGCGAGGCGCGGCGGGGCGCGGCAGGGCGTCGGCCGTGGCGCGGCGGCCGGACCGCGGCGCGCCGTGCGTGGTGAGGCTCCAGCGGGGCGGCGCGGCGGGGGAGCAGCAAGGCGGAGGGGCGGCCGGACTCCGGCAGCTCTTGGCGGGCGCGGGGCCTCGACGGCAGCAACAGCTTCGAGCATGGGCGGGCGGGCGGGCGGGGGTGGTTGGAGCTGCCGGCCTCGGGAAGCGGTAGCGGACGACTCGCTTGCCCCCTGGGAATGGCGGACGGCGGCTCGTCCGGGATGATGTCGGATGGCTTGCCGTCCCCCGCTGCGGGGCTTTTTCCTGAAAAGGAGTACTGCAGTATGGCTTTCCGTGTGGGATGGAGTACCCACTGCGGACAACCTAACCCTGATAACAATCGGCACGCAAGTGGCCCGTTTCTCTAGCTGACAAATCTACCCAAATGGTTCTCTGGCCCACCTGTCTGAACCCAACAACATGTACCCCAACCGCGCTGATGAAAAACCACCGCGTGCACGCCCTCACCCGTCGAAACGACCGACCGACCAGAAAAAGCTAAATAAATAAAGATAGAGAAAACAAACTTGCAGACTACGAAACATCGAACTAGGATCTCTCCCAAATCACACTCAGAATTTCCCCCATTTTGATGAAAGGGAAACGGGACAAGGGAAATTCATCATTCCCCCCTTCAATTTTTCTTTATCATCCAGGGACACCAACCCTGACTCCGTTTGATGCGGCTCCGATGGTCGCCGCCGGCGCCTCAGCCGCCCCCACCGCCGCGGTCAACCCGTGAGTGCTCGCCCCCCCTCGCCTAGGGTTCGATCCGCGCGCCAGAATGTCACGCCCCCCAATCCATTCCCCGTCCCCAATTTCCGTTCGCTCGATTTGCTCTCGGTGCATCTGATTCTGCCCCCCATCCGCGGAAATGGATTGGGCGCAGCAGCGGGGCGTGAGCTTGCCGGCGCCGCGATCCGAGCTCCAACCCCCGCGGATGCAGTACCAGCACGGCGGCAGCCGCAGCCGCATGCCGCCGTTCGCGCACGGCGGCGGCGCCTACGGGCGCGGCCCGAAGCAGTTCTACCCGCCGCCGCCGCCGCCTCCTCCCGTCCCGGCGGTCGCGCTACCTCCGCCTCCGCCGCTGAACAAGTATGAAGTGCTCTTGGAGGCCGGCCGCCTCGCCGCCGAGTACCTGGTGGCGAAGGGCGTGCTCCCGCCGGGCTCCCTGCAGCAGCGCAGCAGCGCAGTCAGTGCCGGGGGATGGGGCCAGCTGCCTCCTCCTCCTCCTCCTCCTCCGCTGCCGGCGGGGCAGGAAGCCCCGACGTACTACAACGCCAGGAGTGGTCGGCGGCAGGTTGATGATGAGTGTGGTACTCGTAACGCCCGCTCGCGGCGGCACCGTGGTGGCGATTACAGTAGCAGCAACAGCAGCAACTACAATGGAAGGTGGAAGAGGAAGTTTGGGGCTGACAATAGGTATTCGGATTCGGGGAGGGATAGGGGCAGGAGCAGGGGATATTTGGATACCCGGAGTTATTACGAGGACGATGAGGATGGGGCTCCAGGGTTCAAACGCGAGCGGCGAAGCAGCGGTGGGATCGATGAGGTTGGGAGTAGCGTGTCAGGTGTGGCTGGGGAGGGACCATCATCGAAGACAGGCGATGGGGGAGTCAGAGCTGGAGGATACTGGATCAAAAGCTAGTTCTAGCAGCAATTTTCGGCAGAAAGCTGATGCTCCGCATGAGGTGGAGGATGAGAATGAGGCAAATAAAATGCAGGAGGACAGTGTGGTGTCTAATTCAGAGGTAGTGGAACAAACGTTGAATTGTGAGGGTAATGGCAACAATGATTCTTCTGGTGTTGTTAAAGAGGCCGAGACAAAACATTTGCCAGTACCCTCAGCCTCAGGTGAAAAAGTCTCAGATGGGAGGCCTGAAGATAGTGGTATTCTGAGTGAGAAGGTTGAAGATGATAAGCCTTTGCACGAGAAGGCTGAAGATGATACGACGTCAGATGATGTCTCCATTATGGAGAACAATTTACCTAATGATCCAAGAAATTTACTAAACTATTGTAGTTTTGCAAGAGTTCCAACAAGACCGCGATCAGTGCTTGCAAACAGGAATGCACGACCAGCCCAAAGAGAATTTCCTGTGTCTGGAGAGGTCAGTCTGGTTACCGCTGAAGGAATGTCCCAGATGACAATGGATGGAGAAGCTAACACCGACTCCACGACCAGTATCCAAGAAGACAGCAAAGATGAGGTGGTCAGACAAGAACATGCTGAACAAAGCACTACCTGCAATCATGTGGCAGAATCAGTGACATTTGACGAAAAGGAAACACAAGAAGAGATGAAAGAACAGAATAGAACTCCTCAACACTATGGGGTCGAGGATAATAAGGAGCCCAGTGAACTGTCTCCTTCATTTGCTTCTCACCAGAATAGCTTGAGTTTGCAAGTTGAGAAAGGAATACAAATTTACAATTTAGATACACCACCACAGGATGAAGTGTTGATTGATCCACCCGATAAAGAAAAAACAGTTGATTCGGAGTTATTATCTAATATCAAAGCAGAAGCTGCAGTCACAATGGAAGAGGAAAAGCTTGGGCAGTCTAGCTCATTTAAAATACGTGATCTCAACCTTGTTGGTAGTCCAGAGGTTGCTGACATGCGAGCTGATGCTCGTTTAGGCCAAAGCTCCACTGCTGGTTGTTCAGTGGAGCTGCAAGATAATCCGCAAGTTGACTTTGGAACAACTCTCGGTAACAATTCTGGTAATACCGACACGTTTCCTTTGGGAAATAAGGCGGTTCAAGTTATCGATATAGAAGATGACTCACCAATTGAAGCTGGTGTTTGTGACACTTCAAAAGCAAAGTGAGTTGTTCTTATCTGCTGTTTCAATGCAGTGAAGATGCATAGTCATGGAGCGACTGTCTTGTTTTTTTATTTCTGATATTATGGGTTGATAAAATATAGGGAATCAGATCCCTATGGGAAACTTGGACATGTTACCTTTAGGTGACCATCTTTTTATAGACTATTATGAGTGTTAGCTACAAGTTATTTTTCTTTTTGAATCAAGCTACGAGTTATTGCTAAATACACTGCTGTTGGCAAACAAGGTCCACAGCTGCTCTGCAACTACTCTATTCGTGGCTGATTCCTTGTAAATCTTGCCATTATGTCAAATAGTAAACATCATGAAATGCACTTTCACATTTATTTTTATAGTAAAGTAAAACATGGAGCCCATTCATAGCTGCTGCCTGCTGGAGCATGTGGGCTTTGGCCTTTGGGCTATAGTGCAGTCAATCATTACCCCTAGGAACATTTATTGGACTTGTTACAGATTTCTGGCTAGCATGCATTTTGATTACAGAAACTATGTCGTAGCATTGTTGAAGATGGACTGGTCACTGTCTTTCAATCTAATTATCTAATTATTATATGCCCATGCTATAGTTATTTCTGCATGGTGCACTGGTAACATGGAGCAGCCAATCTCCGGCCATGTTATGTTAGTCTATGCACTAGTTAACTGTTGTTTAGTAGATATGCTTATTTATCCCCTGTGGCATCTGGCCATATACTTTCAATCTGATGCATTTTGGTGTACTAATCCAATCTACTATCAATCAGAGATGAGATGGTATATTCTAGCATGGAGAATATGGCGAACCCACCCACGAACACAGATGCCCTTCATGGTATCCAAGATGGTTATAATCTTGCGATTTCAGATTACCTTGGTGCTGATATGCCATGCTACCAATCAATACAAACAGACCTTCAAGATGGGATGGACCTAAATGGTTCAGAGGTGAGGTTTACTGCTATTTTTTAGCCATCACATATACACTTATGAATAAATTTCAGCCAGATCTTGCCTCATTTGTGTCATCTGTAATAGAGTACTTACACCCCTTTTCCTTATTTGTTCCTGCAGGGCATAACTGTCATGGATGATCCAATATATAGTTCTCTTGGCGACATAGGTAACTTTTCTACTTCTTCAATCAATCTTTCTACAATTATGCGCTTTAGATTGTTGTTTTGTTGGTAGCTGTGTAGTGCATATGTGTATGCCATGATGCCTCCATTTGTGGCTTTGCTGACTGTTAGAGGAGTCAAGGGCCTATTGGGCCTTAGCCCATTAGGGTTAATTAGTCGCTTGCTTAGGGGTCAAGTAAACCTCTCTATATAAGGAGAGGAGATGTATCAATCTAATCAAGCAAGAGATTAGAAGGAAACCCCTTCTCTCTTGCCGGCCGTGGGCGAAGCCCCGCGGCCGGCGTTCCCAGCGCCTCCAAAACCCTAGCCGCCGCCGTGCCTCCCTCGACTCTCCCCTGCTCGATCCCATCAGCGTTCATAACAATCTGGTATCAGCTATGCCAGGCGACGACAAGTCTGAGCCACCACTGCCGCCGCCAACCATGGAGGGTCTGGCCGCCATGATGACCAAGCTGCTGAGCAGCATGGGCGACATGGAGACGCGCATCACCTCTATGGAGTCGCGCATCACCTCTATGGAGTCGCGCCTTCAACCGCCGCCGACGTTGAACCCCACGGCGTCCATGCCCTATGGGATGCCAGGGTACGGATCTACAACCCTGGCGAGTTCTTCATCGACGGCCGCCGCCACGCTGTCCACGGCACCCCCAACGTCTTCGCCGACCCTGCCGATCACCAAGGATCTGTGCGCCGACGTAAGGGTTACAATAGTCCAGATACAAGCCGCTCTCCAGGAGATGATACAACTTGAGCGAAAGAGAGAGGCGGTCGTGCACCTACAAGCGGCAACGCGCAAGTTCTTGGCGCGACGGCTCGTCTGCGTGATGCGCAAGGAGCAACAGGACCAAGCGGCTTCATTCATCCAGGCGGCGGTGCGGCTGCAGGCTGCAGCACGCGGCCTCCTAAGGCGGCGTCGGCTGCAGAAGATGCGCTTGGAGATGCAAGAGGCGGCTTTGACAGCGATCGACCTTGGCAATTGGGGGCGCGACCTTGTCCCGTCGGAAGGCCACCAGCGCTCGCGCCAACTCGCCGCTGTCTTCAAGCGCGCGCTGGGTAGTGAACTCCAATTCTACAGCAGTGGAAGGGGAGGCGGTTTCCTCTTTGTCATCGGCGGGGACGCAGTGCCTAGCGCCACCGCTTTTCGCTACCGGCCACCGCGAGGACGTCTCCGCTGGTCGCAGTCCCGATTAATTCCAGGTGGCCGTACCCGCGCACCCCTCTCGTTCCGATGGTCTCCGTGGGATCCAGGCGGTGACATACGTGCAGATCCAGCACGCGGAGGGTGTCCGCCTTATCTGCAGGAGTCAAAAATAAAGAGTCGCAGTTTATTTAAAATAAGCCGAGATGTAAAAGGCTTGTTCTTAGGAGTTCGGTTTGCGTCTAGTGGAGTCATTGTTAGCGTCATCGTTAGATTGCAGCTTGAGGACAAGCTGCATGTCCAGGTGGGGTGTAGTGTTAGAGGAGTCAAGGGCCTATTGGGCCTTAGCCCATTAGGGTTAATTAGTCGCTTGCTTAGGGGTCAAGTAAACCTCTCTATATAAGGAGATGAGATGTATCAATCTAATCAAGCAAGAGATTAGAAGGAAACCCCTTCTCTCTTGCCGGCCGTGGGCGAAGCCCCGCGGCCGGCGTTCCCAGCGCCCCCAAAACCCTAGCCGCCGCCGTGCCGTGAACAGTACCCGCGGGCACTGTAGCGCCGCGGGTACTGTAGCGCGCCCGCCACCACCTCCCTCGACTCTCCCCTGCTCGATCCCATCAGCGTTCATAACACTGACATTCTCTCATTCCGCTTTTTTTTTTTGAATGGCTGTTTAAAACAAGAGATAGGCCTAAGCTTTAATTTCTCAATTTTCTAAATGAGAAAACAAGGGTGACAAGAGTAGGAGCTATACATGTGGTCTTTACATTCTCCAGTCTCCCGAAATTCACGCGGTATAGATATATTGGAATTGTTCACTTCAAGCAGCATATATCTTTTTAATCCAATGCACATAGATAGTTCCAGTGGAAATGTGTTCCATAGGTGGCTTTCGCCATCCTTTTTTGGGCAGGCTGGCCAAGGATAATGATCTCTAGTCTGTGTAACTTCCTGTGCTGTATAGTCAAAGGGTATTTTAACGTATGATGTTCTCATAATCTCAGTCCGTTTCTGCTTGTTGTCTAGAAATGTGGCTCAAACTTGTACACAAATCATGAGCATCAGGGCCTTTTCTGTCTAGTTCGCTGGAAGCCTGGAGCTATTTCTTATTATGCTAGCATGCATCCTGTTCTAAGATCCTTGTGTGACCTTTGTTTACTTTTACTCTCCATGATTTCATTTTCAGGTTTTATGGAGGTTTGGGACCAGCAACCTCAAGATTACGAGAAGTTCTTCTGAGGAATGAACTCGTGTTGCTGAAACTGTCGCAGAGTTTGACAGTTAAATACGAGTTCCACAACACTTGCATAGACATAAATAAAGCAGCAGATTGTGCCTAACACATAGAATCCCATATGTCTGTGCGGCAGCAGCATGTCAATGCATATTCCGGGCCATATTGGCACTTTCGTGGTACCAGAGAGTCTGCGTCAGAGTGGAGTAGAGACGTTCAGTTGCCCTGGCTACCCTGATGTAAAGAGTTGTTGCTGCATAGCTGTCTGTCATGTAATTCAAGGGAATTGAAGCCAAGCCCAATATTTCTCCCAAACAATTCGTCATCTGTAAACAGTTCGATATTCTGCAAAATAAATGGATTATTTGTTGTATCTGCATTCTTTTCTAGTGATGTAAGCTGGATGTGCCTTGTTTGGCAACGTATCAAAAGTAAGGCAAATATTCTTCAATTGGGTAGATGATTTGAATGAAATTCCTAGTTAATATAAGAGGATTGGTTTTGTATCAAAACAAACTGCTTATGCAAGTAACGTCTTCAATCAAGATGTGCTAATATGCAGAATGTGCCAATAGCAAGAAGGTAGATTGAATCCATTGTACGAGTGGTTTATCACTCATAACTGGAGAAATCGAGCAGTCAGTACATCTGATTATGTATGTCCAATACTTCACTGTTTCGGTGAACAAAATTCCAGCAGATTACACAGTAACAGCAAAACTTCAAGCTGGTGATAACTCATTACACGGTAACAGCAAAACTTCAAGCTGGTGATAACTCGCAACACCAGAAGTGTATACATAGGTGAACCTCATTTGAGATCAAATGCCTCCATCATGTTATGAACAGAAAACGGTTGCTCACTAAATGGTGCTTTGGCTATCAGTTGCAGCTGATCTTTCAACCAGTTCACACAGTGGCATCTTTGGCCGCCTCCACTGAGCTTGCGCTTTGTTTGCCAGAGCCAGTAGAAACCTTCACAGTAGCAGGCCTTAGCAGCCTCTCCTTCAAGAGGAACCCTCTGCGGACTTCATGCGAGACAACCCCTGCCTTGAATTGTGAGGATTCTTCTCGTGCGATGGCCTCATGTACCTGCAAAGAAAACACGGCAGTGCTACACGATGAATAGAAAAGTAACAGTTCTCAGTTTTCATGCACAACTATTCATTTCTAGCCACAAGCATGGAAAATAGATGATTATTTTTTTCATAACATTCAATCCGAATCATTTAGATCAACAGTTACACTGCAGAGTAGATGCTTTATGTTACCCATAGTTATCAGGAATTGAGCGAAAGCTAAGCTCAACCTAATGAGTATGAACCAGGCCATGATAAAGAAACTAGATATTATTCTGCCCTTGTTTAGGGCCTGTTTGGATGAGCTAAAGTTGAGTGCTAAACTTTAGCACATATTAGCACTCATATACATGCTAAAGTTTTTGAGTCTTGGCTAAAGTTTAGCCCACCCCATTAGCACTCCCGTTTTGTTGAGCTAGTGCTAAAGTTTAGCACTTGAATCCAAACGGGGCCTTAATACATGAATGTTTTTTTTGGCATGTTCAAAAGAATCCAATATGTTGTTTCTATCCAAATTTATTTAGGGATTTGCCACTGACAATGCGAACAAAAGGGATGATGCATAAAGTAAATTATACTTACCGAAGGATCAAATGGCTTGCCAACTGTTTCAACAACTCCTACACCCAAAAATCTTAGCGTCTCAACTAACTGCTTGTATATGCCTTGATAGCTTGTGCTGATCTTTTGCTCCTTTTCAGTCTCTGGGGTGTTCTCTAAATTTGTCTTCTCAAAACTATCAACCAGAGGCAAAAGACTCTGAACAACTTCTACCTGTATATTTGATGTAAACTTTGCTCGCTCCTTTTCAGTCTGCTTCCGGAAATTCTCCAGATCGGCATTTAAGCGAATGAACTTTTCCTTCCCAGAAGTTATTTCGGCTGTAACACTTTCAAATTGAGAAGCTACCTTACTCTTCTCTTTTTCCACGGCAGTGATTGCCTTCTCAACTTCGCCAAGAACCTCATCATTTCCATCTAGAAAAGCGGTCTTGTACAGTTGGATTAGGTCTTTCATAGGAGGGAAATCTTCCCCATTGACAATCTGCACAGACACTCATTTTGACGAAACTTGATGAACACATACTTATCATAATCAAACCATAACAAGCTCGAACAAAGAACTGTTTCTCTTTTAATTTCATTGCTACCAGCTATGTAAATATACCAATACTGTAGGACTTAATCTGCAGCTGTCCCTTATCTGTTTAAGTCAAGGCAAGTCTGCAGTTTGCTAGCAAGGCAAGTTTGCAGTTTGCTAGCAGCTTTTGTTGACTTGCAGCCTTTGTTGACTTGTGGCTCTAGGCCACTAATGTTCAGACAATGATAGAAGTTATTAGCACCTTAGAGTAGGTAGCAAATGGTGTATAAATATGAGTGCAATGCAATGAGAAAAGGCAGTTCAGTTTGCCACATTCCAGTCTCTAACTCTCAGCCAACGCAGAGAGCTGTGTGTGTGTGTGTGTGCAGAGGAGCTCAGCTCTTCTTCTACCTTGGAGTCAAGGAGAGGGAGAGGAAGGTGAGCAGGTTGCTCACCTGGTTATTGTGTTCTAAAGCCAACAAGTGGCATCAGAGCCGTACGGTGTCGTTCTAGCCTAGCGGCTGAACGATGGCTGGCGAAAACTCCCCGGCGTCCAGTGCAGGCGACAAGGGGAAGGATGTCTCGGAGGTTGTGATCAGGACGGTGCGGGAGACGAGCTCGCGGGACTGGCCGCAGCTCACTCGCACCAACTATGGCGAGTGGGTGGTGCTGATGAAGTGGCGGCTCAAGGCGCGCAAGCTCTGGACGGCCGTGGAAGTCGGCACCAAAGAAGAGGATGAAGACGTCCAGGCCATGGACGCACTGCTGTCATCCACGCCACCAGAGTTCCACGAGGCCATCGGCAACAAGAAGACGGCGAAGGAGGCATGGGACATGCTGGCTTCATTTCGAGTTGGCTCGGATCGAGCCAAGAGGGCCAAGGCGCAGCAGCTGCGCAGGGACTTCGACGACCTGAAGTTCCGCCACGGCGAGGCTGTGGAGGACTTTGCGCTCCGACTCCAGTCGTTGGCAAGCCAGTTGGCAACGCTGGGGAAGAAGTTGGAGGAGGAGGACGTCGTCTGCAAGCTGCTCCGCGCGTGCCCGGCCAAGTACAGCCAGATGGCGGTTACAATCGAGGCCACCTTGGACCTGGATCAGGTCTCGCTCGAGGACGTCGTCGGTCGACTTCGCCTGGCCGAAGGGCGTTCTGATGCGCCGCTGGAGCGGAGGCAGGAGAGCGGCAAGTTGCTGCTCACCGAGGAGGAGTGGAACGCACGCATGAAGCGGCGGACTGGGGAGAACTCCTCAAGCCGCGGCGGGTATGCCGGCGGCAACAAGGCGCGCGGGAATCCGCGCGGGAAGGGGAAAAAGAAGAAGAACTTCGACCTCGATGCCTGCCGCAAGTGCGGCAAGATCGGGCACTGGGCTAAGGAGTGCCCGGAGCGGAAAGAGAAGAAGGAGGAGGCCCACCTAGCTCAAGAAGAGAGCGACGACGACCACGCGCTGTTGATGGCGCAGTACTGCGCGCTGAAGGATGGCGAAGCAGAGGAGGCGGACAAGGAGCAGAGGACTGCGCCGCAGCCCGTCAACCTTGACGAGCCACAGGCGCGAGTGCTGCTGGGCGCGATCGGCGACGAGCTGGAGCAGAGGTGGTACCTGGACTCTGGGGCCAGCAACCACATGACGGGGAGCAGGGCCGCCTTCTCTGACCTCGACGAAAGCAAGACCGGGACGGTCAAGTTCGGCGATGGCTCGCGGGTCATCATCCGCGGGCAGGGCACGGTCCTCTTCAGGTGCCGCAACGGCGAGCACCGCGCACTCCAGGACGTGTACTACATTCCCCAGCTGCGCTCAAACATCGTGAGCATGGGGCAGCTGGATGAGCACGGGTCGGAGGTGCTCATCAAGGCCGGAGTACTAAGCATCAGGGACCGGGAACGGCGTCTTCTCGCCAAGGTAACACGTTCCCGTAACCGGCTTTATCTCCTGGATTTGAAGGTGGAGCAGCCGGTGTGTCTCGCGGCGGCGTGCACGGAGGAACCATGGCTGTGGCATGGGAGGTTCGGCCACTTGAGCTTCGAGGCGCTTGGACGCCTAGGCAAGATGGTGACCGGGCTGCCGCAGATCAAGCACGTCGACGAGCTCTGCGACAGCTGCCTGGCCGGGAAGCAGAGGCGTCTGCCGTTCCCAAAGGCGGCCAAGTACCGGGCGCAGGAGGTGCTCCAGCTGGTCCACGGAGACCTGTGCGGGCCCATCACGCCGACGACGCATGGTGGTCGGAGATACTTCCTCCTGCTCGTGGACGACTGCAGTCGGTTCATGTGGCTGCAGCTCCTGACGAGCAAAGATGAGGCGGCGGAGGCCATCAGGCGCTTCAAGGCGCGGGCAGAGGCGGACTCCGGGAAGAGACTGCGCGTCCTCAGAACCGACCGTGGTGGCGAGTTCACGGCGGTGGAATTCGCCAGCTACTGCGCAGGAGAGGGAGTGGCGCGTCAACTGACGGCGCCATATTCGCCACAGCAGAATGGCGTAGTCGAGCGGCGAAATCAAACCATCGTTGGGATGGCACGCTCGATGATGAAGGCGAAGGCGATGCCGGCGGAATTCTGGGGCGAGGCGGTGAGCACGGCGGTGTTCATCTTGAACCGCTCACCGACCAAGGCCCTGAAGGGGATGACGCCGTATCAGGCGTGGTATGGGCGTAAGCCAAACGTCTCGTACCTACGCACGTTCGGCTGCATCGGGCACGTGAAGACCGTCAAACCAGGCCTTGGGAAGCTTGAAGATCGGAGCACCAAGATGGTGTTCCTGGGCTATGAAGATGGGACGAAGGCCTATCGGCTCTACAACCCGGCCCGGGAGAAGGTGGTGGTGTCCCGGGATGTCGTTTTCAACGAGGCGGCGGCATGGAGTTGGAGCACGCCCGCGGCAGGGGAAGCAGAGGGGTCCGGCGGCGGCTTGACGGGCGAATTCGTCGTCGAGCAGCTGGTGATCGAGCGCCGGAGTGGCGCAGAAGAGGCAGCGCAGGAGCCAGAAGCGGAGGCGGTGGAGCCTCCAAGTCCTGGCACGGCGGAGGTTCCGCCAAGTCCTGGCGCGGCGAGTTCAGCGTCCCCAGCCTCCCTTGTTTTTCCAGAACAGGGGACCCCGACAGCGGCGGCGGATCCTGAGTTCGCATCCCCCCGTCCTCCTACTCGGAGTTCGTGGATGCCTACCACGACGGAGAGGAGCTCCGATTCAGGCGAGTGGACGACGTCATCGGTGATGCAGAGCTGCCGGGGCTGGCCTCGCGTCTCACCGATCCAGAGCTCATGCTCATGAGCGCGGAGGAGCCGGCCACGTTCGCGGTTGCGGAGCGTGACGCGGACTGGCGGAAGGCCATGATGGAGGAGATGCGGTCAATCGAGGACAACCGCACCTGGGAGCTGGTCGATCCGCCGGCGGGATGCCGGCCGATTGGCCTGAAATGGGTCTACAAGGTAAAGCGGGACGAGCATGGCGCCATTGTCAAGCACAAGGCTCGGCTCGTTGCCCGTGGTTTTGTGCAGCGTGAAGGGATTGATTTCGAGGAGGTGTTCGCACCGGTGGCTCGGATGGAGTCGGTGCGGTTGCTGCTAGCTCTTGCGGCGGCAAAGGACTGGCAGGTCCATCACCTCGACGTCAAATCGGCGTTCTTGAACGGCGACCTGGAGGAGAAGGTCTACGTCAAGCAGGCGCCGGGCTTCGCGGTGCCAGGGGCAGAGCACAAGGTGCTCCGGCTGTGGAAGGCTCTGTATGGGCTGCGCCAAGCTCCCAGGGCGTGGAACGCTAAGCTCGACACCACCATGAATGAGCTTGGGTTCGCACGCTGCGCCACCGAGCATGCGCTGTACACACGACGACGGGGGAAGGAAGAGCTCATCGTCGGCGTGTACGTGGACGACTTGATCGTCACCGGAGCTCGGGCGCAGGACATTGAAGAGTTCAAGTGCGAGATGGCTGACACATACGCGGCCGGACATCACGTTCGCAGTCGGGTATGTGAGCCGCTTCCTCGAAGACCCGCGGGAGGACCACTGGACAGCGGCCAAGCGGGTGCTGCGCTACGTCCAGGGCTCTCTGGACATAGGCGTCGTCTTCCCCAGGCACGGCAGGCTTCAGCTGACGGCGTTCAGCGATGCGGACATGGCTGGAGATGTGGATGGACGGAAGAGCACCACAGGTGTGCTCGTCTCCCTTGGAACCGCACCGGTGGCTTGGCAGTCACTGAAGCAGAAGGTGGTGGCGCTGTCAACCTGTGAATCGGAGTACATTGCAGCGGCCACCGCGGCGTGCCAAGTCGTGTGGCTGCGCCGGCTGTTGGGTGAGCTCACTGGCGTTGAAGCTCGCCCGCCAGCACTCAAGGTGGACAACCAGCCGGCCATTGCGCTGGCAAAGAACCCCGTCTTTCACGACCGAAGCAAACATATCGATGTGAAGTTCCATTTTCTTCGGGACTGCGTCGATGGGGGGCACCTTGTCATCGAGTTCGTCGACACCGGACGGCAACTCGCTGACATCCTCACCAAGTCGCTCGGGCGTCTTCGGTTCTCGGAATTGAGGAAGATGATCGGCATGGATGAGGTCCAGGGCTAGCAGCAGGATTAGGGGAAGTAATGTAGGACTTAATCTGCAGCTGTCCCTTATCTGTTTAAGTCAAGGCAAGTCTGCAGTTTGCTAGCAAGGCAAGTTTGCAGTTTGCTAGCAGCTTTTATTGACTTGCAGCCTTTGTTGACTTGTGGCTCTAGGCCACTAATGTTCAGATAATGATAGAAGTTATTAGCACCTTAGAGTAGGTAGCAAATGGTGTATAAATATGAGTGCAATGCAATGAGAAAAGGCAGTTCAGTTTGCCACATTCCAGTCTCTAACTCTCAGCCAACGCAGAGAGCTGTGTGTGTGTGTGTGCAGAGGAGCTCAGCTCTTCTTCTACCTTGGAGTCAAGGAGAGGGAGAGGAAGGTGAGCAGGTTGCTCACCTGGTTATTGTGTTCTAAAGCCAACAAATACCATTACTACATCTCAATGCTAACAATTCACAACAGTAGCTTAAATACAATTTTATCACACCGTGCTTCAAACTAATCAATTTATCTAAAAGAGAGATCGAAAAAAAGCATTTCCTAATGTAGTCCAAATATTTATGTGATTTTCAGAACAATAACAAGGCAGTCTAATTTTAGCTCATCTTCTCTATTTGGCCAATCCCATTCCCAAGCATTATAGGCTAACACTGCAAGTTCCTGTCGTCCAGGGCATATAAAGAGCATACTAAAGATGGGTAGTTATCGCAAAATTAGCAATGGCGCCTTAACACACACGTTCATTTCTTCATCATTCACTCTACACTCCAACTGCAGCTTATCACGGAACCAACTCTTGAAGAATGAGACACATATACGATCACGCACGCATAAGAAAACATTGAGCTAACACAGAGCGATCTTCACACTTCTCCAAGAACAGTCCTTCCCTACTATCTCGGTTCCTCAACCATGAAGTGCCGAAAAGGGTCAAAATTATCCGCAAGCTCGTTAGTTGCTCCACTGAGACCTCTACTCCACCCCCGTGTAACCACGAACAGAAATTAGATGTTCCATACATCTCACCTTCGGGTCAACGCCAGCGCCAGCGGCGACGCGGAGCGGCCGCAGCTCGGCATTGGGGCGCCGGAGGGACAGAAAAGCGGGAGCCCCCCGGCCGGGTCTCCAGCGAGCTTGCAGCACGGAGGCCGGAGCTGGGTTCTGGAGGCGGCGGCCGGCGGAGCTAGGGTTTGCCGCGGCCGACGAGGCGGGGCCGGCGCAGAAGGGCGCCGCCATACTGGCCTATCTATCGTCTTCCCCACCTACTGTCCGGAAAGTACTCAAAATAACAAAAAGAAAAAAAAGTAAATGCCATGTAAAAATGGCGCTCGCTGGCCCCTCGGACTCCGGGGCCTCTAGATGCCGTCCGTTTGCATGGGCGGGCCATCTGGACCGTTGATCTCGGAGCGGGGCCCACTCGGCAGACAATTAGAGGCTGGCGAGCCGGCAACGTCAGCAGCATGTCGCTGCCGCGCCGCGCCTCGAACCATCTCGTCTCGTTTCGTTTCGTTTCGTTTCCTCTCCTTCCCTCGCCTGCTCGCTCGCTCCCCAGGACCCCAGCCACATCTCGAGCGCGCTCCTTGGCGGCCGGCCGCCCACGCCCCCCCTCCGTGCCCGTGCGGTGGTCCGAGGTGCCGTCCCAGGTTCGTGGCGCCTGCGCGAACCGAGCCTTGGTTCGTGGGCCCGGATTTCCCGCGCTTGATTTGCAGCCGGGGAAGCATCACAAGGGAAACGGGATTAGCTAGCTCTGCAGAGGCCGCCGGGCTTCCCCGCCCCTCGCGCGCAGGCGCGTGCGCTTGAATAAGTTGGAACTCCTTCAAGTTCCCGGCTCCAAATGGCTTCCTCAGGTATTCGTCCCCCTCCCCCACAAATTTGTGGGATTCATTGGAGATAATCTCCTTTTCCTCCACCTTCTCTTCGATTTTTTGTTTTCCTTTGAGTTCACCTGTGAATGTAATGATTTGGTATCACGGTGATGCGTAACTGGCTCAGAATGATTGAGTTATGGTGCAATTCTATTACAACCCTTTTTTTTCTGTTCACGATTTGTTGTTCCTTGATTCAAATAAATAGAAGAAGTTTAATTTCCGAACTAGTCACAGGTCCTGATTGTCGGTGCATTTTTTGGATTCCTCAAGTTTTTCCCCAAATTCAATATGCGGTGGGTCAAATTGTAGATCACATGGGAAACCCAGCTGTTTGCAGGGGGCTTGGTTTTCTGTGCTCATGTAAATTTAACTACTTGCTAGAGGCAGCCAACACTTGAAAATTGCATCAAGTCTGTCAGAAAACAAGTAAAATGGATGGAGGGATCCTGTTACCTGATAGCATAGATATATGTATTGCCCCTCATACCTCAAATTGTTCATGTGATACTGTATTATTTTATATTGAAGTAGACTACAAAGTATCAGGAGACATCCAGTAAGGTACACTGAGCTCATCATCAGTAGTTGAAAGTTGTTATCCTGTATCAGGCCTATAAAAATAAGAAAAATCACCTGAGCGCATAATGTCAATGTAAATTATGTTGCGTAAGATACCATTTGAGCTACTCTTACTGCTGTTACTTAAGGAGATAAACTGCTATCATAACTCCTAATTTAGGATTTTGCTTTGTTGGGCATGTCAAAGCCTATTCCGTGAGATACACCATATGCAGTATCAAGGGGATGCACAACGTGTTGTGTTGGGTACCATTTGACAAGGTGTTAGTATACTTAATTAGAGATACTTTTAATGCTGTTACTTAAGGATATAAACTGCAATTACAACTCTTCATTTAGGATTGTGCTGTGCTAGGGCATGACAAAGGCTATTCTTTCAAAATAGCCCGATAATAGCCCGCTATAGTCCGTTATTAGCTTTTTAGGAGATCTACCGCTACGCTACAAAATATTTCTCCGCTATGTCCGCTAAAGGGATTTTTATAGGGTTTAGTGGTAATATATGTCCGCTATATCCGCTAATAAAGATGTAGTCAAGAAAAATAAAGAATCAATATAACTAGGATGGACTATAGACAAAACAATATGAGCACAGTTGGGCAGTAAAGAGACGTGTTGAGTCTATTTTAGAGTGTTAGGTCAATGATGTTTCTCAGTTTGTATGTAATTATTAATTATTTTATCATTCCGCTAAATGTTTAGCCTCCGCTATAGCTCTTTTAGCTTTTTGGAAGAGTTTCCTCTAAATATCTTAGCCCGCTATTTCTTACATTGGTATTTAGTGGATGCACAGTCAGGTTGAATTTCCTGAAAGCAGTCATATTAAGGGGAAAAACAATTTTTTGCTGCTTATCGTTAAATTGTATCTAAGGATTGGTATATTTTGCATCAAGAGTATGCATGTCTACAGGACATCATGTTTCTATTGCTGGATTTGTTCTTACCATTCACTCTCACATACTTATGTGATATGATAATGTCTTCTCCTGCAGATGTCTCTGTTGATATTCGGTCCGACTTTAACTCATTCGATCATTTTCCAAGCATGCGATACATTGCAACAGATAGACCCTGGTTGAGTAAGTATACATGAAGCTCTCACTTGAATTGAAGTATTGAACTGGCCGTCTGCCTCTCTTTTTCTATGTTAACTGAACAATGACCATTGAACATTAGCTTTTTTTTGTGCTACAGAGAGATTAACCACTCTTTACCTTTTGGTATCTAATTCTTTAACAGAGTTATATGGAATAAGAGTTCAGCCTATGCCGCCATTCAGAAGTTTGAGCTGCAAACCTGATCCGGCACTCATTCATCATTGCCTACCTGATGAACTACTTCTTGAGGTGATGTTATATGAACTGAGGAGCATTTATTTTCATTTTCTTAATGCATAAAGAAAGCACTTTCTGAATTGTTCTCCATTTATGTCCTATTCATGTGTATTTCCTGCTAACTATCTTTGTACATCTCATCGTATTGTCGTATCATCATGAAGAGGAACTAATATTCTTGATTGATCCATAATATATTTCTTGCTTGAATAAAGTCCATTTTGTGCTCCACTGAAGCATCATGAGAGTCCAGTTATAACCCCCTATAGTACTTTTTTTGTTTACTTAACCGCTTGATGAGATTATAATACCGGTTCACATCACCTCCTATGCCAGCTTTGCTAAAATTATTTTGATGGCGTGGAAAGTTATATGGCCATAAGCCCATAACATTTCTCATTCTTTTTCGCAGCTACATACCTAATCAGTCATCCAAATCGTGTTATTCTGTGCCAGCATGCGGCTGCTCTTCTGCTTTTGAATTGTTCCTGAGAGCCCATGATTTCCACAGATGCAAGCACTAACACATGCATACTGCAGGCCACAGCATGCTTGCATGGCATGATGTAACATGCACACTGCTAAGGGGACTTAGCAATCATTTCTGGCACATGCGCATGCAGCATGCTAATGATGATACAAAATACAATGCAAATATGATGTAATTTGCACGTAATTCCATGCATCCAATCGGTGATAAACTGTTTATGTTAGCTAGGAGGGAAGTCAAATGGGGATGATGGGGTACCATTCATGGCACAGAACCTTCCACATCATCAAAACCACCTAGCAAAATTGGCATAGGGTTGTTATGAACCATCATTATAACCAGGGGATGAAGTAAACCAATCAATACTTTAGTTTGCTAAGTGGACTCGATCGATATTTTGAGGGAGTAAAATGGAATTTTTCCTTCTTGCTAGGTAGGTAAGTCATAAGTGTCACCCATGTACCTCATCCTATCACGACTTCAGAGTGAAAAAGAAGCCCGTCTAACAATTCTGCATTGCTCAACTGTTTCATGGTTATTTATTCCAACAGATTTTCACAAGAATGAACCCATATACGTTAGGGAGGGCTGCCTGTGTCTGCCGCAAGTGGAAATATACTGCACGTAATCCTGCTTTGTGGCGTGCTGCATGCTTGAAAACTTGGCAGGTTAGTGTGATTATATTTTGTTATTCACTTTTCATATTTCACTTTCTCAAGGACCCAATTTTATATTATGTAGAGGAGTGGAACTGAAGTAAACTACATGATGGTTCGGTCGTTGTATGATTCTTCTTGGAGGAGAATGTGGCTGCAGAGACCAAGAATCCGAATTGATGGTAAATATTCAAGAAGCCTTATATCATATAGTATGGTGCATTATCAAAAAGCATATTTCTAAGATAAAGAGTGTTTTGTGTATTTCAATTTTTTTTAACAGTGCCAAGTGCTGGGTGATCTAAAAAATTTCATCAATGAAATATCACCATGGCAATTACTGAATGATTATTGGAAGGTTCTTTAAGGATGTTTATCTATCTGCTATATACATCAAAATCTAATATAGAGGGTTAAGTGGGTACACAGAACTATGACTTGACATTTTTTTCTAGCGTGCCCAATTTAGTTTGCACACTGAGGTTCGATGCATCATGGATGTTACATACAATACAGATCTGTCATTTGTCAGTATGACCTGTGGTGAGCCAGTGACCAATGAACTTTGACTCACTGATTAATTAAAATGTCCTGTGAATTCTTAATTTTAGTTTTAGGTGCAAAACTCATCCATTGCAATGCTTCTTTTCTGATGTTCTTGATTTAATTCCTTATTTTCTCTGTTGCTATTAATATCGATAGAGCTTTCAGTGATGTGGGTATATTATATTTGCACTGACTTTGATACTTATTGCTTCTTCAGGTCTCTATGTGAGCAGGAACACATATATTCATACTGGAGTTACAGAGTGGCAATTCAAGAAAACTGTCAATGTGGTATGATGGCACTGATTGTTTTTTTAGAACTCTGTTTTACTCATGTTCACAAATGCTGATCATTATGGCTGTATTATGATCAGTTTTCTTATTGATTTTATGTTCTAAGGATTCCCAAGTTGTTGGTATTAATGATATTACATCCCTTTCATGTTTAGGTTTGCTACTACCGTTACTTGAGATTTTTTCCTAGCGGGAAGTTCCTCTACAAGGTCCCTATCACAACTCCTGCTGCCATTTGTTGACATTCAACAGCAGGATTCTCACTCATTACTCTCTTTTTTTGTCCCATTGAATGACAGATTTCCCCTGAAAAAATTAAAGATGCTGTCAAGTGCATGCATTTCCGGGCATCAAAGGCTGATTGTGTATTTAAAGGCGACTATATACTGTCAGAGGATGGCCAGGTGAAAAGTTCAGACTTGGTTAGTTGGTTATGCTTTCTTTGGCAAAGTCCATCACATTCTTCCTAATCTGAGCTACTCTTTCTTGGCCTGCAGATAGAAATGGCACTCCTATATCCGGGGCATCGGTACACACTTGTTAGGATGCGCCTTAGGTATTCCATGTGAAATTGTTGCCCAAGTTTTGATGATTGATTCTAGTTCCTAGCCTTTGAAATTTGTGCCGACATTCTGCAGGCTTAGAGGCACTACAATTGGTGCAAATAACAGGTTGGATGTGCTAAAGATTCTAACCACTGGAGTTAATGCAACTGAACTGAAAAACTGGACAGGCAGCATACTTGAACTTGTTGAGGGCTGGGAGGAGGATGAGACGCATGACCCAGATGTGCCTGCCGTTTCCCACAGCAGGGGTTTGTCTCCCTTCGTGTTTGTTCCGTTTGAGGAGGTATGTGATTTTGATCTACGGCTAAGTGTATGTTATACTCATTGTGGTCAGACTGCTATTGGAGGGAGGGTTAACTGCAGGTTGTAGTTCAGTTTCTTATACCAAACATAGTATGATTGACTGGAGTGGGTATATTGTTCAGGCTGATACTTCGGTGCTAAACCTCCCAGTGGAGAAGATGGATTACTATGTCCCTGGGTGAGCTACTCATGGCGACAATTATGATGGAGAATGGAGATGATGGTGGAGATGATAAGCGATTTCATTTCCTCACGGATTCTTGCCAGAGCAATATGTAAATACACAGTGTTGTTTTATTTCCCCTTCTGGGTTGCTTGCATGAAGTTGTATGAATAATTATACACGTGTTCGTTGATGCTTTAAAACGGGGTAGGCAAGAAATAAGTTCTTTGTCGATGCTATAAAACGAGTGGAACCACCCCCCTCAAGTTGTGGGTCTGTACTATAGAAACAAGCAGTCTATCGTTGTAAATGTAAACTCTTGAATCTGAATATGTATTTTTTGACTGTACAGTTACATCTTTGCATCTTCGTTTTTCTTGATTAAATTAAATGAAACCTTTGCATCTAGCTACTATATGAATGCTAAGTTAGTATATGAGTAAGTACACATTAATACACTTGTGTTAATTTGTCTCCAATAGCTAGCAGTGACATTTGAATTTGGATACAGCTATATACGTGAATGCTCATTGCTGAATAGGAAACAGATGTCCATTTATTTTTTGAGTCAAGTCTATTTTACCCCCCTCATCTCATCTTGGCATTTAAAATACCCCCCTCAACTCACAAACCAGACATTACCGGTACCTCTGCTTGCAATACCGTTTAATTAACCCCCCCGCGCCCCCTTGACCCTGTTTTCGCTGCCACCTCAGCCCGGTTGTCGCCACGTCTGCCCTGCCACGTCAGGGCGAGCCCAATACCACGCCCCGGCCCAAAACGCACGAAGGCAGTCCTCCATTCGCAGCCGCCGCCGCCAACGTCGCCCTCTGTCGCTGACCAATTCGCCGTCGCTGCCATTCCCCCCGCCGGCAGCTCCCATCTCCGCCGCCGCCGCCGGCGGCTCCCTTCTGCGCTGCCCTTCCCCCCAGCCTTCCTTCTCCCAACGATGCACGGCTGTGTATCTAAATAGCATACTTCCCCAGGTTTGTTACCTCTAATTTCTAGGGTTCTATGAAATTAGATGTCTCGATTTCTCTGTTTGAACCATCGTTTCCTCTATCATGTTTGGTTGTAGGTTTTTATCTGGATTTAGGATCTGTTGAAATGGATTTGATAGACTTCATTGCTGTTCGGTTCCACTTTCTTGGTCACTTCATCAGTCATGGCACGAAGGTAGATTATGTAGGTGGTTCAGAAGCAATGTCTTACATAGACAGAGATAAACTGTCGTTGCCAGAGGTAGTGGGACACCTAAAGGACCACTACAATGTGGAAGAAGGCTCTTTGCTTCACTGGTTGTTCCCAGGAAAGGATATGAGCAGTGGGCTTAGAGTACTATTAGACGATGGTGTGTGCCAGTACATGTCACAGTGTGTAACTGAAGGTGGAGTTGCTGATGTCTATGTAGAGCATGGTAGTGGCACCAAAGTTGCAAATGAAAACAGCAACGATTCAGATGTCCAGGTCATTGGAAGCAAGGAAGTAAGCTTGTCTCCAACATTTGGGGCGGTGGAAGTATCAGGGAGCAAGAAATTGGAGTTATCAGCAAAGGATAATGTCAGTGCAATGAGTCAAGTAGAAGTACTGCAGGTTACTAGTTCAGATGACAGTGATTATTTGCCTGGTGACAACAGTTCTTCAGAGGTAGATGATGAAGTTGAACAGATTGTAAAGAAATTCAAGGAGTACAAGAAGAAATGTAAGTCAGGAGAAATTGCTAATTTAGATGATGTTGTGTGCTCAGGTAAAGGTGCGGCAAACAGTCCTGATGGATTGGGAATCGATGACGGAGATGAAACACCCTATGAAGACAGTAGTGAAGCGGAGGAGGAGTCCTATGAGTCAGGTAGCGATGAGGGATCAGTGAGGCAAGTCTCCCAGTTTCCTAGATATAAGAGTACAGGGCATAGGGCTGAGTTTTGTTTAGGAACGAAGTTTTCAAACAAGAGAGATTTCAAAGAGGCAGTGAGGCTGTATGCTCTCCAGCAGGGTATGCAATCACTTGTGAGAGAAGAAACGGACCATTCTCGCAGCCAGCAGGTAAAGCACCAACTGCATCACACGAAGGAGGCAGGGCAGCAGCATCATCACCACCAGCTAATAATGCAATGGTTATCTCTTCATCTATATGATATTTTTAGTTGTCCGTTCAGATTTGTTACCTCTTCAACTATAGAGTACTCTCAACTATATGATACATTTTGCAGGTAGTTGTGCATACTTCACAGCAAAGTGCAGCCAGTGGAACAAAAAGAAAGAGAGGTGCTTCCACAGACATCGAGATTAGTTCTCAGTCACATGGTTCAGTGAACAGAATGAACAGAAGCAAAACAAGTGTAAGTTGACAGTAACTACTGTGTTCTATGCTGGATTCACTCACATTTGTGACTAACATTGGTTACTCCAAACAGGGTGCTACAACAACTGCAAGGGCAAAAGTTCAAACTCAACTAGGTGGCACTGCATCTATCCACTTAGAAGCTAATGTACCAACTTTTCAAGCTTGTTCCAGGGTGGATGTAACTGTCACTAGTGGAACTGCTAGTGCCCAAGTGGAAGCTCGTGAACCTCCAAAGAAACTGACACCAAGAAGGGCAAGGAAGGTGCCAGCTATCATGTCTCCTGATGACTAAACTGGATGGGTCCTATTGTGTTAGTGTCCTGATGAGTGAACTGGATGTGTCCTACTGTGTTAGTGTCCTATGTTGGACCATGTGTTCAAATTGAAGTTCAATTTGTGTTAAACAATGTTAGTAAACTGTGATGGACCATGTGTTGAACTTGATTTCAATGTGTGTTAAATTATGGAGTACTCTAAATTATGCCATATGTCCCTCTGTGTACTCATCAAACATGACAGCATCTGCCATTCCATTCCATTCCATTCCATTGCATTAAATTTCAGAGTACATTGGTTTTCAACATACAGAACATTAGCAGCCCAATACAAACAGCAAGTGCATACAACAGTATAGCCCTTTGCCTGTTTAATTCATTCACTCTTTCACCTAGCACAACTACTTCATGGTCTTTGGCCTGCATTGCAAGTCTGGCGGCTTGGAGCTCTGCTTCTTTTTCAGCTCTTGTCTCCTCTAGCTTTTCCCTGGCATCAACAACTGCAGCAACCATCTCTTCCTTCTCCCTTCTCAACTTCCACACCATGTCGCGCAGATCAATCAGCAAGCTTCGCACAAAGGGAGTGGTTGTTGATTCTTCTGCCCAATCCCACAAACGACATCCACCAACCTACAGAGAATGAGATCCAAGAGTACTCAAGAATAAATCACACTTCACTCCAAAAGCTGAAATTTTTCTGTACACCGATCCTTACACGGGCTCTTAAACACTTGTAGTACCTACGTCCTGGGTTATCATCGCTCCAGGATATCCATCGGGCTGCCTTCTGCTGGCAGTGGCACATATACGGTGGCCAGTAATCTGTGGGCTTCTCTCGGTATGGAATCGGGGAAGGTGCCGCAGCCCCGTCCATCCTCGGCCACGAAGCCCGGGACGACGAGCTCGATGAACCGGTCGAACGAGCTGGGCTACCCCTCATGGCGTCGTGGCGTGCGGAACCTGGCGGCAGCGAAGGAGGGACCTTGCGGCGCAGAAGGGAGCCGCCAGCGATGGCGGCGGAGATGGGAGCTGCCGGCGGGGGGAATGACGTCGACGGTGAATCGGGCAGCGGCAAAGGGCGAATCGTTGGGAGAAGGAAGGCTGGGGGGAAGGGCGACGCAGAAAGGAGCCGCCGGCGGCGGCGGCGGAGATGGGAGCTGCCGGCGGGGGGAATGGCAGCGACGGCGAATCGGTCAGCGGCAGAGGGCGACGTTGGCGGCGGCGGCTGCGAATGGACGACTGCCTTCGTGCGTTTTGGGCCGGGGCGTGGTATTGGGCTCGCCCTGACGTGGCAGGGCAGACGTGGCGACAACCGGGCTGAGGTGGCAGCGAAAACAGGGTCAAGGGGGCGCGGGGGGTTAATTAAACGGTATTGCAAGTAGAGGTACTAGTAATGTCTGGTTTGTGAGTTGAGGGAGGTATTTTAAACGCCAAGATGAGATGAGGGGGGTAAAATAGACTTGACTCTTATTTTTTTTCCCTTGAGGTTTAGCAAGAAAGGGATGTTGCACCCTCTGTTTCGCACAAGTTATACAGCCTCTGTTCTCGAAATCACAACTTCACAGGAGACGCCCAAAGTGTACCATTTGGCATCAAGGATCTTTCACGAGGCGCCGTCAGATCACACACTTGACACTTCTATCAATTGGGTATCTGCTTAGTATTTAGTAGCAGCTGCCGCCTTTGGATCGTGCGAAATTGGCGTTCCTTGTATACAGAGCTACATGCTGCTGGGTTTGGGATGCGGTTCGTGATCCTTGTACACCAGCTCCTTCAACGCCGGATTACGAGGCAGGTACGTGTCCTGCAGCAGTTCATCAAAAAAATAAAAATAAAAAATTAATCAAGCATGACTAATTTGCTAAATTAGGATGTCACGAGCTCAGCAGTTCAAGAACAATTTAAAGCTTCATTAGAATGCCCCAAACACTGTCTGTAGTGCAATGGACATGCGCCAATTCCACCGAAAAAAGAACACCTGCCAACTGAATTTTAGATTTACCAGGTAAATTTGTCGATTTTAAGGGCGTCCTCGATCAATTTTCCCTGTCAACTGACTCACTGCAGGCAGTCCGAGCTGCTTGCTAATCCTACTCATCTATCCTCCTCGAAGAATCCGAGGGACAATAGAAGCGCGCGCGTGACGCAGGAGATGAACCAGTGGGTAGGGCAGCAGAGGAAGAGAGGGGATCAGGATCACGCACGGAGATGTAGGAGCAGGTGGGGACGACGCGCATGCCGCGGCCCCGCGCGTGGGCGAAGGCGGCGTCGCAGAGGCGCGCGGCGAGCCCCTGCCCGCGCTTGCTCCGCGGCACGTACGTGTGCACCATGTCCATCACCGCCGCCGCAGGATGAGGAGGAGGCGCGCCGCCCCCGTCACCGCCGGGGAGGAGGCGGTACTGGAGGAAGGCCTCGCCGTCGGGCGTCTCGAACCTCCCCGCGTCCTCCCTCCACACGATGCCCTCCGTCTCCGGCGGAGGGGCCTCCACCTTCCGCTCGCCCGCGCCGGCCTCCTCCGCCATCAGATTGCCCGGAGGAGGAGAGACTGCTGCTCACGTAGTCGGACTCCTCGAGCTTGTCTTGGGCTCTTGGCTCCTTGGCTGGCTGCTTGTGTCTGGGCTTGGCCCGACAAAAGCTTTGATGGACCAGATTTTGCTTGGGCCTGTGTGGATAAACGAGAGCGGGTTGGCCTTTTGAGGCTGTACTAATTTCCTTCCTCTAGTACTGAGATGGTGCCATGCGCATGGGATTTGTGCTCGCGGTTGTAAAATTCTTTTTCGTCTTTATACAATGATACACAGTTTTTCTGCATATTTAAGAAAAAAAACTGGGCTAGGGCCGTATACTGCAATAGGGTGAAACGGGCCTAGAGAGAATTTGAGGAAAACGTAGTGTTTGAGACCGTGCAGTAGATGGATATGGCTAAAATAATATACTAGAAGAGAGCAAGAGCAAGCCAGCTATGCATAGTTCTCGTAAAATGTTTTTAGAAAAAAATATAGTAAATTAGTGAACCAGCCATGAGTTCCTTGTCTGCAAGTTGGTTTCTTGCATCAACATTTCTCATGGTTGGTTCACCATGGAGAAGATGACTTTTAGAGGTTTTCAGGTTGGAGAAATGAAAAGATTTGAGGTCGTATTTTCTTTCCCATACGTATCAAAAGTTGTAGTTTGTGCATAATAATTGAAGTTTGTGCGGGATTAGTGTGTATCTTTTCAGTCTGATACGTTGACTGGACATACAGTTTTGGTTTCTACCATGCTGGACTCAAGGGGAATGCATCTTGCGCTGCAGATACAAACAGACACCATTCCTGTCGTCATCAAGCTAGCTATCCAATCCGCAGTTCATAGAACACATGCAAGATGACTGCGACAGTACGACCTTAATTATGAATGGGATTCACGGCGCCGGGAGAGTTGACATTTACTTTTTCCTTCTCGCCGCACTCTAGTGCCGAGATGGTGCCATGCGCATGGGATTTGTGCTCGTGCGGTTGTAAAATTCTTTTTTGTCTTTATACAATGAAACACAGTTCTTCTGCGTATTTGAGAAAAAAACTGGGCTAGGGCCGTATACTGCAATAGGGTGAAACGGGCCTAGAGAGAATTTGAGGAAAACGTAGTGTTTGAGACCGTGCAGTAGATGGATATGGCTAAAATAATGTACTAGAAGAGAGCAAGAGCAAGCCAGCTATGCATAGTTCTCGTAAAATGTTTTTAGAAAAAATATTGTAAATTGGTGAACCAGCCATGAGTTACTTGTTTGCAAGTTGGTTTCCTGCATCAACATTTCTCATGGTTGGTTCACCATGGAGAAGATGACTTTTAGAGGTTTTCAGGTTGGAGAAATGAAAAGATTTCAGGTCGTATTTTCTTTCCCATACGTATCAAAAGTTGTAGTTTGTGCATAATAATTGAAGTTTGTGCGGGATTAGTGTGTATCTTTTCAGTCTGATACGTTGACTGGACATACAGTTTTGGTTTCTATCATGCTGGACTCAAGGGGAATGCATCTTGCGCTGCAGATACAAACAGACACCATTCCTGTCGTCATCAAGCTAGCTACCCGATCCGCAGTTCATAGAACACATGCAAGATGACTGTGACAGTACGACCTTAATTATGAATGAGATTCACGGCACCGGGAGAGTTGACATTTACTTTTTCCATCTCGCCACACTCTAGTGCCGAGATGGTGCCATGAGCATGGGATTTGTGCTCGTGCGGTTGTAAAATTCTTTTTTGTCTTTATACAATGGCAGTTCTTTTGCGTATTTGAGAAAAAAAACTAGACTAGGGCCGTATACTGCAATAGGGTGAAACGGGCCTAGAGAGAATTTGAGGAAAACGTAGTGTTTGAGACCGTGCAGTAGATGGATATGGCTAAAATAATGTACTAGAAGAGAGCAAGAGCAAACTAGCTATGCATAGTTCTGGTACAATGTTTTTAGAAAAAAGTATTGTAAATTGGTGAACCAGCCATAAGTTCCTTGTCTGCAAGTTGGTTTCCTGCATCAACATTTCTCATGGTTGGTTCACCATGGAGAAGATGACTTTTAGAGGTTTTCGGGTTGGAGAAATGAAAAGATTTCAGGTCATATTTTCTTTCCCATACGTATCAAAAGTTGTAGTTTGTGCATAATAATTGAAGTTTGTGCGGGATTAGTGTGTATCTTTTCAGTCTGATACATTGACTGGACATACAGTTTTGGTTTCTACCATGCTGGACTCAAGGGGAATGCATCTTGCGCTGAAGATACAAACAGACACCATTCCTGTCGTCATCAAGCTAGCTACCCGATCCGCAGTTCATAGAACACATGCAAGATGACTGCGACAGTACGACCTTAATTATGAATGGGATTCACGGCGCCGGGAGAGTTGACATTTACTTTTTCCATCTCGCCACACTCTAGTGCCGAGATGGTGCCATGCGCACGGAATTTGTGCTCGTGCGGTTGTAAAATTCTTTTTTTGTCTATATACAATGATACGCAGTTCTTCTGCGTATTTGAAAAAAAAAACTGGGCTAGGGTCGTATACTGCAATAGGGTGATACGGGTCTAGAGAGAATTTGAGAAAAACATAGTGTTCGAGACCGTGCAATAGATGGATATGGCTAAAATAATGTACTAGAAGAGAGCAAGAGCAAGCCAGCTATGCATAGTTCTCGTAAAATGTTTTTAGAAAAAAATATTGTAAATTGGTGAACCAGCCATGAGTTTCTTGTCTGCAAGTTGGTTTCCTGCATCAATATTTCTCATGATTGGTTCACCATGGAGAAGATGACTTTTAGAGGTTTTCAGGTTGGAGAAATGAAAAGATTTCAGGTCGTATTTTCTTTCCCATATGTATCAAAAGTTGTAGTTTTTGCATAATAATTGAAGTTTGTGCGGGATTAGTGTGTATCTTTTCAGTCTGATACGTTGACTGGACATACAGTTTTGGTTTCTACCATGCTGGACTCAAGGAGAATGCATCTTGCGCTGCAGATACAAACAGACACCATTTCTGTCGTTATCAAGCTACCTACCCGATCCACAGTTCATAGAACACATGCAAGATGACTCCGACTGTACGACCTTAATTATGAATGGGATTCATGGCGCCGGGAGAGTCGACATTTATTTTTTCCATCTCGCCACACTCTAGTGCCGAGATGGTGCAATGCGCATGGGATTTGTGCTCGTGCGGTTGTAAAATTCTTTTTTGTCTTTATACAATGATATGCAGTTTTTCTATGTATTTGAGAAGAAAAAAATTGGGCTTGGGCCGTATACTGCAATAGGGTGAAACGGCCTAGAGAGAATTTGAAGAAAACGTAGTGTTTGAGATCGTGCAGTATATGGATATGGCTAAAATAATGTACTAGAAGAGAGCAAGAGCAAGCCAGCTATGCATAGTTCTCGTAAAATGTTTTTAGAAAAAATATTGTAAATTGGTGAACCAGCCATGAGTTCCTTGTCTGCAAGTTGGTTTCTGCATCAATATTTTTCATGGTTGGTTCACCATGGAGAAGATGACTTTTAGAGGTTTTCAGGTTGGAGAAATGAAAATATTTTAGGTCGCATTTTCTTTTCCATACGTATTAAAAGTTGTAGTTTGTGTATAATAATTGAAGTTTGTGCGGGATTAGTGTGTATCTTTTCAGTCTGATACGTTGATTGGACATACAGTTTTGATTTCTACCATGCTGGACTCAAGGGGAATGCATCTTGCGCTGCAGATACAAAAAGACATCATTTCTGTCGTCATCAAGCTAGCTACCTGATCCGCAGTTCATAGAACACATGCAAGATGACTGCGACAGTACGACCTTAATTATGAATGGGATTCACGGCGCCGGGAGAGTAGACATTTACTTTTTCCATCTCGCCACATCAAATTAGATATATATTGACTCTGTTCGCTGCATTCAGCCAATAGTGTTTTTCTCTCACGCCAAAATCAGCACCAGCCAGCAGCCACTAGCCATCCAGCAGTATTTTTCTCTCATAACAAATCAGCACCAGCCACAGCACAGCGAACAGAGTGATTATAGATACAATTATGGGACTGGCCTATTGCTAATATTTTTATGAACATTTGATCCGGAAATGTATACAATTCTTTTTAAATGTCCGCTGGCAGGTGGCAAAGAATATTACTTAGAAGATCCGGTTGCCCCGCCCCCCCCCCCCCCGCCGTGCCGGGCTAAGTGTTCATTATCTATTATATATATATTTGAGTGTTAGAAGAAGCCACCACATTTGCCAAGAGCGTCTAGAAATTCCCACATTAATCTAAAAAAGAGAAAAACTTGCACCATCGGATTTTATGAAGATCTAACGGTCTAAACTAACCAGAAGAGTCTAACTATCCAAAAAAGTATGTATCCAATTAAAGCTAAAGCTATAAACAGAATATGCAATAAATATAGAGTCCGCATGATACAAGAAACCAACGTTTCCATTTGTGTCTTGATTTATGTATATACCATCGTATGTTAAGTTACTGTCCACTAGCACTTATATGATATGTTATTTTATTGTCGCCTCCATCCGTTGGATGTGCAGCATGAGCTTGGTAGTTTTGGCATGTTAACGCAATGATTGCGGCTACTTGACAAGAGCAGTAGTTGGTTGGGGCCTTGGAGCTAGGGAGTCGATAAGACACGTAGGTAAATGCGGTGACTCGATGTGCATACGAGTGGATAGGATGAGATTGCTGTAGGTTTTTCTATTATTTTAGCTATAGAGTTTTCACTCAATTTGTTTTGCCGACTCTTGCTCTAAAAATCGAGTGAATACCTTCACTCAATATTCATATTCCATCGCCAAACTCTGTTACATGCAAGAAATTTGATTGAGGAAAAAAAACACTCCATTGTTGTATAGTCAGTCCTTTGAAAGGACCATTAATAAGAGCCAGAGTCAGTCTCTTAACAGGATGAGGATATATTTGTCTAAACAGGTGTTCACCCATGTCCATTTATATGTGAGATTTTTAAGGGTGACAAAAAGAACTGAAGGTGCTAATCGATGACCAAAATATCTTGGAGAAAATAAGGCCAAAAACATTATCTACAAAAAGATCTTCTTATCAGTAATATAAACATGCTCTGCAAGTATTTAGATAAGTACACAGCATAGTCCTGTGAAATGTGATCTCAAAATAATCATCTTCGTAATAAGAATATATAATAATCAGGAATTGCTAAAAAAATATCAGCAAGTATCAAAATAGTGGATATATACTATGCAACAGTTAAAGCTTATGTATCAGATTTAACAGAGTAGTTAAAGCTTATGTATCAGATTTAACAGAGTAATATGTTAACATACAGAAACTTGAAACATATGGCTCACGCTAAACAATCATTTAAGAAAAAAGCTCTACGGTAAACCAACATATACCTTTCCTGCAATCAGAATAAATACCCTGCTTCCCACTAAGATGTTTTACAAATAACATTAGCCCTTCTGAAAGGTGGCAAAAAAAAGACAGAACCACCGTGCCAACTTAGGATGGCAACCGCGCAGCGGCACGGCCCGACTTGGGCACAAGTTTGGGCAGCGGCGGAGGGAGAGTAGCAGAAGCACCTCGTCTGGGATCACCAGATCTTGGTGCAGCTGGGGGGGGGGAGGGAGCAACAACGAAACACCAGCAGCGTACGAGCAGATGACCGGCAGCGGCGGAGGCAGCGCAACAGCTCCTAAGGGATGGGCAAAGCAGAGCATATGGTCAGCGTGGGAAAGGATAAAGAGGGAGGTTGAACCGACAAGGAAGGTACAAAAAGTGAGAAGAAAAAAGGAAGTACGAAAAATGCGAAAAATAAGAGAGAAAAAAAGAGAAAACAAAAATTATTTTATTATGTATTTTCATATAAAATTATATTATTATAAAATCACATTATAGGACCATTACAGAAGCTGCTTCATCTAAGGGCCATAGCCGGAGCCATTTAAGCCATAGTTAGAACCCTGCCAAACTATCTCTAAGTCGATAGCCTATGATACACGACAAATAACTCCAACAGCTGCTTCTACCGCCCTCTTCTCTCAGAAAAAATAGCAAGCTCTAAAGCACAATCTAAAATCAGCAACTGAGTCGAACTAAATAGGAAATATACTGATCGATTTTAAATGCGTGGAGCAAGAAAATGGAATGATACACGACAAATAACTCCAACAGCTGCGGCTACCGCCCTCTTCTCTCAGAACAAATAGCAAGCTCTAAAGCACAATCTAAAATCAGCAACTGAGTCGAACTAAATAGGAAACTTCTCCGTTAGGTGCATCATACACGAAATATACTGATCGATTTTAAATGCGTGGAGCAAGAAAATGGAAGATGGAGAAATCGACAGGCTAGAAGTTAAAGAAAAGATTTAAAAACAACATAAAAGACATGTCTGGAACTATCCATCACCAATATGATAAAACTCTAAAGTGGACTCATTTATGCAGTCCGGTGGGTTAAAAACAAATTAAAAATATACAGTAACCAAAGTGAGGGAAATCTATGAGTAAAACACAATAAAACACACACACACACATATATATATATATATATCGACTGGAGTAAGCAGGGAGGCCCTAAACTATTTTTAAATATAACTTTTAATTTAATTCATAAAATTCTTAATTCGCTCCCACCATGAATTAGATCTAGAACGGCTAGATATTTCTCAGGTGATCTAACAACTAGGCTAGACTTTCTTTTGTTAAATATTATTCAAATTATCGCACAAATCAAAGTCCAACATCTAAGTTACAAGTTGTTGGCTTCAACATCACTAACACATACATATAATATATTTGATACCTATATAAAAACTTTATAAAGGATAAACCATGTATTCAAGTTGATTCCATATTACAGTTAATCATCAAACTTAAATATCACATGCTACAATATGCATCCATATTGAAGATGGCCCAATATTAAATTGAATCATCATATTTAGATTTTGCAAGTTCAAATATTAAACTATGAAAATATGATATAGAGTAAAGTACTTTAGAAATCGATGATTGATATGAAACTATACATAGAAAGCTGCAGGTAGTATTCAGCGAGCGAGAGGTAATATTTCTATTCTGTTAAGATAAAAAATCTAAAAAAATAAATAAATAACTAGTTACCCGCGCTATTAGCACGGGCCAGTACTAAACAATATCCGATGGCTCGAAGACTGGCAGCCTAATGCCCTAACGATCCTCTTAAGTACCTGGCGCATGCAGCGAGAACGACATTGACTTTGCTTCGTTTCGCTTTGCTTCTTCCCGGCAGCAGCAGCGAACAGAGAGAGAGAGAGAGAGAGACGGGCGGGCGGCGATGCAGATCCTGGGCCCGTCGCCGCTGCCCAGGCCTTGCCCACGCCTCTGCTGCGGCGGCGGCCGCCGGGGGCAGCACCGCGGCGAGGCGTGGGTCCACGTGGCCGTGGGGAGGTCGCCAGAGAAGACGCTCGGGCTGCTGCGCTGGGCGCTGCGCCGCTTCGGGAAATGCCGCATCGTCCTCCTCCACGTCCACCAGCCGTCGCCGCTCATCCCGACCCTCTGTGAGCACTGTGGAGCCTGCGTTTCATCATTCTCTATCTAGGAGTTCAGTCGATCTCTCGTTCACTCGCCTGCTGCGCGCCCCAACGCAAATGAACTGAAATCGCTCCAAATGGACTGGGAAAATGCAGTGGAGAAGATCCCGGCGGCGCAAGCCACGAAGGAGCTGGTGCTCTCCCATCGCAAGTCCGAGAAGGAGTAGACGGACAGGGTGCTCCTCGCCTACCTCGCCTTCTGCCACAGGGCCCAGCCGCCCAGGTGCAGGCGAAACTCCTGCTCACGGAGAACGACCAGATCCACGATGGCATTCTTGGCTTGGTCAACCATTACAGGATCGCCAATCTTGTAATGGGGTCGACACCCGACAGGTACGCTTCTGCCATCTCTTGATGGAGCCAGTAGCATATGTTGTGCTCGACTGTTTGTCTGAACCGTGTTCTGGTGCGCCGAGCGCGTGCAGCTGCTTCAAGTTGAAGTTCGGCAAAGAGTCTTTAATGGCTAGCAATGCTCCTGCGTTTTGCCAAATCTGGTTCGTGTGGAGAGGAAGACACATCTGGACCATAGAAGCTAGTGCAGACACCGACAGCAACACCCCAGTTCACTACCAGGTTGATGTCCCGACAGCAGAAAGAATTAGGTTCAGCTCATATTCTAACAATGCCGGAACCATACTTGATGAAGGACACGTCACGGGCGAGGCACTAATGAAAGTCGATCTTAATCCATGCATTGTTTCAGATTATGATGGTTATGAAGCTCTTGGGGCACACGAAGCCAACCATTTCTATAGTATGAGCATTGCAAACTGGCAAGATGCAGAATCAGCAGCACTCAAATCAACCTTGTGCTCTGATTCTTCTGTACATACCTCAAATTCTAAGGTGGTCCCTCTGCTTCACTTATATATGCATCCATAGTTTCATGCTTGAGACGTGTGTAAAACATAATATGGATATTTTTTCCAGGAAGTATTGGACAGAAATCTCAAACAGGTAACGATGGTAGCTGATGGATCAAGAAAGGAAGCTTTAGTTGAGCTGCTGAAGCGCAAAGAAATAGAGTCAAAAGTAGCAAGTGCTTTTGCCAGGGTATGCAATATCTATTCCACACCATTTAAGATATCATGTACTCCTATCGCATGCGTTCATTTTCTTAACGATCTTTCGCTCTCTGTGCAGGCAAAAGATTCTGATTCTACTAAAAATCATGAAATTAAGATGAGGGGGGAGCTTGAAGATTTACTGGTAGTCACCAGAAAGCAGCATGAAGATCTTCTAAAAAATAAGGAGAGAGCTGTAGCAGCGCTGGAATCTTCTATGAAAAGATTAGCCCTACTAGATGCCCGTGCTGCAAACATAAAGCTTCAGATGGATGAGTTTTCAGCAGAGTTTGAAGTGATCCAATCTTCCATAGAAAGCCTCAGGCAGAAGAAACTGAAACTACCAAAGCTAGAAGATAGACATACTGACCAGATTATGGGGGTCACATACAGCAATGCCACACTATCCAATTGCCTGTCAAATGCTTTTGGAGATGATTTGTACAGCTTTAGAGAATTTACACTGTTAGATATCCAGTCTGCAACATGTAAATTCTCAGAGGGCTTCAAGATACAGTCAGATGGTCATGGGTGCGTTTACAAAGGAGAAATCATGAACAGAACTGTGATGATTTATAAGCTGCACTCGCATAGCATTGAGAGCGTGAAGCAGTTTCAGCAAGAGGTATTCCATGTTTCCCCGCTTCCCACACACCTCTTGCATTTGATACATTTATTATTAGTTAATATGGCACTATTGAACTTAAGTAAGTTATTTTCCAGACACGTGAACACATGGTATTGGTGTGACACATTATCCATTTCTCTATTTTTCATCAATAATAAAAACAAGAATGGTGTAGCAAATATTATTTTTTGCTACTATTAAAATAAAGTTAATTTCACAAGCATTTTATCAAATTAAAATAATAAAGTTTGTACTCCCTCCATCCTCGTAATATAAGGTATTCTAGCAATTCCAAGACATATTAAGGGAGAGAACAAAGGACGCATGTATCCTCCGGGAGCTCTTCGTTTACCAGCCATAATTAAAGTTGTTCCTTAGATTAAGCAGGGGAGTAAGTAATAGAAAAGGTAAGCATGTAGCTAAGAGCCAAGGAAAATTAAATGATTTCTTTTAATACTTGTCAAAAAGTCCTACAATGCCTTATATAGAATGTCTTATATTTCAGGACGGAGGGAGTAGTTAATAAAAAACAAAACCAAGATCTTTATCAGAATGATAGGTGGGCCCCACTGTTGGAGCTGTTACGGGTTTTCAAAAGTTGTAGTTCTGTGTTGTGAGGGATGAGAGTAGCTTGCAGTTCTGTGAAATTGCCACCCAAAATTGTAGTTCTTTGTTAAACTGTCAAGGAAAGTTGTTGTTTTGCGAAATTAACTCATTATAGTATTACTTGTGATGTAATGTAGCATTAAGGAATAGGATAATTTGGCCTACCACGCTTGCAAATTTTCTGCTTATTTGTTGCATATCTTAAGTCTGATGGCAATGTAGATAGTTTTAGAAATTGCTATTAAATTTTGGGCTTATTTATCAGTTTCATGTGTATCACGATATCATCATTTAGCTGAAGATACTTATTTCTGTTTCTGTACAAGGTTTATATCCTTAGCAAGGTGAGGCACCCTCATATTCTAACATTGGTTGGAGCATGCCCAGAAGCTCTGTGTCTCGTCTATGAATATCTTCCAAGTGAGAGCCTTCACGACCGCCTTTTCAACAGATGCAACAGCCATTGGTTGCCATGGAAAATCCGTGCCCGCATTGTTGCTGAGATCTCAGGTGCACTTCTGTTCTTGCATTCCTGTAAACCCCAGATGATCATCCATGGCAACTTGAAGCTTGAGAACATCCTTCTAGATACTGAATGCCACTGCAAGATTGCCGATTTTGGTATTTCTCGGCTATTCACAGATGACATGAAGGATTTCCCATCATTTGCGGACGGTTCCAAGCTGAAAGGGTCCTTTCCCTATGCAGACCCAGAGTGCAAGAGAAGCAAAGTAATGACACCAAAGTATGATATATACTACTTCGGAACGGTGATACTCCAGCTACTGACCGGTAAACAGGAGGTTGTACTAGGGCTTGCTGGTGAGGTAAGGCGTGCTATGTCCTGTGGCAAACTATCATCAATTCTCGATCCTATGGCTGGGCAGTGGCCTTTGGAGGTGGCTGGAAAGCTAGCAGAGTTGGGGCTGAGGTGCAGTGAAACCAGCAGCCAAGATTGCCCGGAGCTGACTCTTGAGACCGTACGAGATCTGGAACAGCTATATTTTACGAGGGAGGGACGAGCACCCTCCTCTTTCCTATGCCCTATTCTGCAGGCAAGCAACACCATCTTGAACCATTGTTCACATGGGCAAGGGTATGGGACTGGATGTGATGAGTAATGAAAAACTTGGTATCTTCCCCTTCATTGTTTCCTGCAGGAGATAATGCATGATCCTCAGGTGTGTGCTGATGGCTTGACGTACGAAGGGCTGACGATCCGTGAGTGGATGGATTCTGGGAGCGAGACGTCGCCGGTGACCAGCCTGAAATTAGAGCATCGCAATCTCACACCCAACCACGCCATTCGCTTTGCTATCCAGGATTGGCTTCGTCACTCTCACTGCCTGATGAAGCTCTAGCTTGGCATTTGTTTTGCTTTTCCGATCTGTGTAGATTCACTTGTAGAAAAAATAATAGGGACGCATAGTACTGTATATATGAATAATTTTAGTAGTTGGTTTAAGGTTTTTGAGTATGAATTTACCAAGAGCTTATTACTTGACGGAATGTATTAGTATGTTACTATGTTTAAGCTTGGTATTGCAGCTGCATGATCACATTGATCACATACTTTTGCCCATATATGTACAGCTAGCATGGCCTCATACTGCAGTTACTAATCTCAGAATTTGGTGATTTCTTTTTATGTCTCTTATCTTGGTATAGCCATTGTATCTGATCATGTGTGCAAAAGCAAAACCACATATTACACGGGTGCACCACTCACAACAACCTGCACACTCATCTAGGCTTACAATACTGGGTGCAAATGTTCATGAAACAAGCTGACAAATATCATATGGTTGCCATTGTTAAGAGCAAGAAATAATATCTGTTTTGAGAAAAAGTTGGTGAGATCTCCTGCTGAGATCATTTGCTTTGCTTTGTCTTTTGTATCTTTGTGGGCAGAACTGCATCGTCAAGAGCATCGGGTGGCCTTGGAGGTTGGAGCTGAAGCCCTCAAGTGAGTCTGCACCCACAGCAGGCACCTATGGAGGATACTGGGATGTTGCTGCTGCATTGAGCTGCCTGGGAAAAGGTCCTGGAAGACCGGTCTCGTGCAAGATTTTCTTGGTCTCTTTTGTTTTTGGTCGCCTGCCTTTTTTTTCGCTTAAGAGGCAGGTCTCTCTTTCTGTCACGGGATGTAGGGTCTCCGCTTTTGTTACAGCCCTTTGTTGCTGTGGTTAACTAGACTGGTCGTTAGTACGTCAGGCTTATCTGTGGTCAGGGGAGCGTGGAGTATGGGCTATGTCCAGAACTCTAGCTAAATTCGCTGCTCTTCAGTAATGAAATATGGGCAATGTCCCGTTTGGAGAAAAAAAAATCTAGGACTACAACACAATTCCGTCCCTAGTGAGATCGATGGAACCATCAGGATACCGTAGACGATGCTCCATCCAATGTGGATTTACGTGTCCCTACCTGCAATGAAGTTGTTTTCGAGCCGAAAGCAAAAGGAATTCAGCAATGGCATCAGAATCCCACGAATGAGTGTTGAAGTTTTCACCGACATGCCTAAACAGAGATCACAACAACACCACCAGAATACCCACATGAACTACACTGGAGTTGTTTTCGAGCCGAGGGCCAATGGTTCGTATCAGGATCCCATGAACAAGCGTCGATGTTTTTCCCACTGAGCCTGAAAAGAGAGATCGATCTAGCGCCGCTAACGCCACAATAATACCTACATGAACCACACTGCTGCCAATTCCCATACTCTGAAAAATGTCGTGCAAGATCACCCATAAGTTGAGCTAGAGCCTAGAGGAGCATAGGAATTATCAGAAAATGCGAGCAATAGTTTGTTCTGCGCGGCCCACAACTCAATCTCGGCCGACCCACCCAACGGATTTTAATTGAGCGATATGAACAGCGGACGCGCGTCCAAAGATAAGCCGAATCTCCCGTGGCCATAGTGTGATTCACCAGCGACGTGAACGAACCACCAGAAATAAGGGAGGGCAACAATGTTCCATGGATAAGTTTTTCAAAGGATGAACAACACGGGCTATATATCTCCCTTCTTTAAACAAAGGAGAAACGTCTGCTGCTCTTTACCGGGCCATCCATGACCGTCTTTAACACAAATTACATGCATCTACTGCCAACCATCTTTCAAAAAGCAAAGGGGAATTATCCATTGCTTTGGAAAAAGACAAGGAAGAATGCTTTGCTTGCTGTGAGAAGCAACGCACCCAGCAAGCAAAACGTACAGGGAGGAAGCCAGGAAGCAAGCAAGGAACCATAGGTTGTGCGGAGAAAGGAACATAGCTGCCTACTGCCAGTGTGCCTCACAACAGTTAACACTGCACTCGCAAGCCTGCTGCCCTCCGCCTCGCGATTGCATTTCCTGCCCGCTCCTTTGATGGGTTACATCTGAGGGCGTGTACACATCAATGGAATGATGGGTTAGATCGATGCGCCTTCCTTCCTTTAATTAATTCCTCCATGGCCTTTGAAGTTTGGACAGACAGCAGAAGGATTCTTCTCCACGGGAACTGAAACAGGTGTGTGCCCCTCTATCCTCGCATTATTTGCTTCCTTGGAAATAATACTACTCGTAGTACTGTACCATGCTGCTCGTTTACAGTAATGCTGTGCGCAGGTGTTGATCGAACCAGCGGATTCATGGGTTAGATCGGCGTTCGTGAGAGCAATTCCTGTCTGTTGTTGGTCTTCTAATAAGGCAAGAGGGATTTCATCATGGATACAAGGGTACGGCACTACCGCAATTCATGTGACTGTAAGCATTGGTACATCTAATTCAAAAAAATTTGCAGAAGCCAGTGCACTCTGCTAGCTGCTAGTGAACTTTTGAAGGCAGAACATTAAACATTTTTTTGGGCTATAGGTTTCTCGATCAGGTTATGTACCATCAAACACAAGAGAGGCCCTCTACCAGGGGCTGCCACCAAGGGTCAAATCGGCTCTACCAAATAGATTAAAAACTTCCTTAGTGGCTCAGGAGGTAATACAGCCAGAGAACAAATGAACCACATCACCAAAGTTTGCACATTCTGATCCCTGAATTCTGATGCGGCTCACCATTGATGATATAAGGGTTCAAATGGAGAAATAATTGAAATGGCTTGTTCCTATGGCCATCAATACCACCTGGTACTATAGCTTGTTTACATCTAACCAATTGTTTTAAGGTTGATTCAGTTATTATATTGAGATTTATGCATCTACTACCTCTTATGCTTACTTCAGTGCCCGAGGCTTCTTGAGGTTTAGCGAATGGGCCAAGTCGGGGTAAGATGACTATTTTCCACTAGTCTTTTTAACGCACTTACTTAGGGAATGACAGTTCTCGGAGATCTGACATTCCCTTTGCCTTCAATGCTCCAGGACTGACAGGGTCGGGAGACGACCAGGTCAAGCAGATCCAATCGAGACGCTCTACCATGCCGACAAGGCAAGGACCGAGGATCACATCCTGGATTTAGTCGTTTGTCTTCACCACCTTGTCAACCAGAGTAACCGGCCAGCAACGCAAAAGACCACTGATCTGCCTTTACATCTAACCAAAAGTGCGAAATGATCATGGCTGTTATCTGAAAATACCATTTTTCTGAGTGGTCAGCAAATTCACCAAGATCTTGTGATCCAGTTCGTTGGTTGATTTCGTCTTTGATAGGACGTGCATTTTTCATATGTCCACAGATACAATCGGGCATGCTCACATCAGCTGAGTAGGTCTAGTATAAGAATAGCTTTGTTGCTTTGACCTGTTGTATATATATTCAAGTGCAGTTGCCGATTGGAAACGTACATGTGTATATGCAGATGTGATAATTACAAATGGTGATCATATGGATGAGCGACATAATTTGCTGAGGCGTAAACTGTAAAATCATAAACTGCACACTCGATTTTCAACGGTCACTCTCAGGCGTTAGCCAACACGAAAGGACTCTTACAAGTATTCCCTCCGTCTAGATGATCAACACCATTGTTTTTTATACAACCTTGGCTAAAAGAGTAAATTGCATTCACCGTATAACAACTTGTATGGTCGTCACTTTGGTCCAACAAATTGCAAAATATACAAACGATACACAAACTTGTAAGATATGTGCATGTACGGTCACATAATACACTAGAGCGTATTATGTCACATCTTGAATAGATACTGGATCATATTGTTTTACATTTAGTACACAATGTTTACATCCTATCCAAACTAAAATTTTTGTATACGATTTAGGCAGGCGTGTCCTGGTCTCCTACAGTAGTTCAAGAACAATTGATAGCATAATTAGGATCACACGAACTGGGTAGTCCATTAGACATCGTTCAAGAAGAATTGACAGCAGACTAACGATTTTACTGGGCGAGACGCAACAGTTATCTGTCTCTTCCCCGCGCGCGCACACCCAAGCCAGAAGAAAAGGAAAAAGCCTTGGCAATCTCTTCTTTAAACAAAGGAGAAATGTCTGCTGCTCTTTACCGGGCCATCCATGACTGTCTTTAACACAAATTACAGCTACCGCCGACCATCTTCCAAAAAAGCAGAGGGGAACTATCCATTGCTTTGGAATAAAGAGAAGGGAGAATGCTTTGCTTGCTGTGAGAAGCAACGCACCCAGCTAGCAAAACGTACATGGAGGAAGCCAGCCAGCAAGCAAGGAACCATGCGTTGTGCAGAGAAAGGAACATAGCTGCCGACCGCCGTGGTGCCTCACAACAGTTAACACTACACTCCTAAGTCCTGCTGCCCTCCGCCTCGCGATTGCATTTCCTGCCGGCCCCTGTTCGATCTGAGGGCGAGCACTCATCAATGGAATGATGGGTTAGGTCGATGCGCCTTCCTTTGATTAATTCCTCCTTGGCCTTTGGAGTTTGGAACAGGTGTGTGGTCCCCTTTACTCGCATTATTTGCTCCCTTGGAAATACTACTCGTGGTACTGTACCGTGCTGGTTGTTTACAGTAATGCTGTGCTCAGGTGTTGATCGAACCAGCGGGTTCATGGGTTAGATCGGCGTTCGTGCGCGCATTTCCTGTCTGTTGTTGGTCTTCGAATAAGGCAACAGGGATTTCATCATGGAAAATTGGGTACGGCACTACTTTAATTCATGCGACTGTAAGCATTGGCACATCTAATTCAAACAGTTTTGCAAAAGCCAGTGCACTCTGCTAGCTGCTGGTTTATACATGCATGCGCCAACGTCCTTTGATTCGTATATATCTCATGCACACTACCAGAGCATATGCATTCGTATTGGATTGACTAGTTACTAACTGAAGCTGCAACGGATTCATATATATAATGTAGCCTCATTTTGCTTCCTCCTAACTCCACTGCAGTATATCGAAGCAAGAGACGTTCATGGCGCCAGAGAGGAGATATTTGAATGTATTCGGCAGAAGAGTGACAAAAAGGTCATCTATTTTAATGGTTGGGGTGGCTTGGGGGCGGCCCCTGTTCTCAGATCCATAGAACAAGAACTTCGGTCAATCAAAGCTAAGAAAAATCCTTCAAGACTATGCTTTGACACAATAATTTACATAGATTGCTCAGCATGGGAAAGTACAAGGGTGATGCAGAGGAAAATCGCAGAGGAGCTAAAACTAGGCCCTGAAACAGTGATGGCCACGTTTGACAAGCAGGATGAAGTGGATGACCTCAAGGGCGTGGACCTTGGCTCTAGGGATGTGATACCTAGTGTTTCTCAAGTGATTAACCAAACCCTGGTTAATAGAAAATTAGTGATGCTTTTCCTTAATGGAAGTGATGATGAGGTTGATGTACGTAAGTTTGGCATTATTCCTGACTATTGCAACCACGTAATAGTATGGACATTCAAAAGACGGTCTTTGACTATACATGATCAGCGTGAGGTAGCAATAAAGCTAAGATACACCCACTTTTTTATCTCTAGTATGTCGTCCCAACTATTACAAACTTCAGATGTTCATGCACTGCTGCGTGAAGAAGCAGCTAACATAGTTGCTCGCCACCCATGGATGCAAGGCGTCGACCCAACAATGGTAATGAAGTGTTGCCTGTACGAGTTGTTCTTGCAGTATAGTTTTCACAGGGCCACAGGATTTGATTGGGTGGCTCATGCTCCAAACTACTGGATGTGTGATGGGATAATTAAGGGAAATGGAACAAGGGAGATTACTGATGCATTGCATCATGAAATACATTGGGTGTGCAATAATGCTTCTCTGCTTGACAAAGTGTTTGAAAAACTCATGAAAGACCCGGAGGCTCCATTTTTGGTGGTCAAGAAGGATGGTATTTCTTTCTCTAGAGAGAGCCCATGTTGTCGTTGGGTTTGTATGACCTCAAAGAATCTGACAATACAAGAAGATACAAAAGCTATATTGGAAAGGGCATCGTCTTTATTCGTAGCACTTGACAAGTCTGAGAACCCACAAGACTCACCAAATGTGTTTCTTAAACACTGCTGCAACCTTGGCGTGCTAATTCTCTCTCATTGCAGCTTCAGTTTTATGTCACCTCCTTTCCTCCAGTGTGAGGGATTGAGATTCCTCGGATTGGATCACTGCACACATGACAACAGAAGTGAAGGTGCAGGGAACAATGCAAATTGGGTGTGTCTACAAAGCCTATGGGTGCTTGACTTACGTTACACAGAATGGGATGCTATCGTATCTGAAGAAAATATGGATATCATGACTAACCTCAGGGAGCTAAATATTGAGGGATTCATGTGTTGGCAGTTAATAAGTGGTAGATTACAGGGAAGGTTGCGTTACCTCCAAAAGCTCCGGATAATCAAACCCACTCATAAAGCAGAGACGCCATCAATAGCTTGCTACAACCCATTGGTGGACAAAACAGATCTGGAAATACTTGATTTGTCTGGTAACAGAGACATGGAAAATCTGCCAGCAAACTTATCAATGGCAAAGAGCCTCCAGATGCTTATCCTTGATGGTTGCGACGGGCTAAAGAATGTTGCTGTGCCAGACGGGCTCCCCTCTTCCCTAAGGTCATTTAGTTTTGATGGATATGGACCGGCGACCAAATGGACGTCATCCTTTAAGCTGCCCCAAGAATTTTCCGAACCGGAGCAGCCGCATGATGCATATAAAAGGGATGCCAAAACCTCCAAGATATCCCTACAAGCCTGCACGCAATTGGAGAATTTGTTTGTACGCGGACTACCTAATCTTGTGGAGCTAGACCTCTCAGGAAGTGAAATTAAGGTACTTGACCTCAAAACTATGGTGGTAGATGTCCCAGAACTCAAGCGGCTCTTTTTGCTGGGTTGTGAGAACCTCCGTGCAATAATTTGGGGATCATATGATTCAATGAAACGGCTAAAGCTGGAAGTGGTGTGCATAGACACACGAGCTAAGAGGACACCTGGACTTACTCGGCCGTCCCTTGCCCAGCATAAGCATTTCCACTTGCAGTTGCATGCTGTTCTCGCAGACGCGAGGCTCGGCAGGTCCTTGTGTCACCTGGTGGAACATTATGTGAATCAAAGAGGTGACTATGAGGGCACTCATTTCAATATCCATGTCACCTCTTCAGTTGAGTACGGTGGGGGTGTTCAACTCGAAGCGACGGTCAAGGAGAAGACTGCAGGACCTAGTAATAGTCCCCAGCACCATGTTCTAGCGAGTCCGTATGGTGATGTAACCACCGAGATCGGCAACAATAATGTCCCAATGCTGGTGTTTCCACAGCCCCCGGCTCAACGGTCAGATCATCATATTGAGATTAGTAACGAGAGCCGAAGCTTGGGTAGTGAACTGGTGGCAGATGTCCCAATGCTGGCGTTTCCACAGTCCCCTACTTTAGGTGAGCTAACAAGACGGTACGCCGAATCCCTGCACGTGCATGATGCCGCAACCAGCGCTAGCATGCCCGAGGACTGGCATCGCCTGAAGTGGTGCCACGTGGAGAGGTGTCCCAACATGGATACGATCTTCCCTGCAGAGGCAATGGACTATAATCAACTACAGACCATCTGGGCATCGGATCTCCAGATGGCCCGGTGCATTTGGAGCCAATGTGTCAGACGCCGCTATGATTCCTTCGAAAAGCTGCAGCACCTGCACCTGCGTTCCTGCCCGAGGCTCCAGTTCGCGCTGCCGGTGTGGGTCCCCTCCTTCCCCAACCTGGAGACCCTCCACATCATCCGCTGCGGCAACCTCACGCACGTCTACGCGCTGAACAAAAAGTACCCGGAGGAGATAGTCGCCCACGGCTTACAGTTCCCGAAGCTGACCACCATCCACCTGCACGACCTGCCCAAGCTGCGACAGATATCTGAGGTCAAGATGCTCGCGCCGGCGCTCGAGACCATCAGGATCAGGGGGTGTTTCGGCCTGCGCCGGCTGCCGGCCTTGCAGGGCCGCGAGCCCGGCGTGAGGCGGCCGGCCGTTGAGGTGGAGAAGGACGTGTGGGACGCGCTGGAGTGGGACGGGCTCGCCGCCGGCCACCACCGCAACCTCTTCGAGCCGCCCGTGCACTCGCGCTACTACAGGAGGAGGCGCCTCCTCAGGGGCACCGTCCTCAGGTACGCACACTGCTCTGTAGTCTGTACACCAACATTGGTGAAACATTTTATGACTCGCTGCCTCTCGCATTGCCTAGGTGAATCCTGAGCCGTGCGTCCACACTACTGCCGCTGCTACCACGGGAGATGACCGACTCGTCCGCCCTCTACGGTGGACGCTGGTCGGGCAGGATTGCAGGCTTGCTGTGATGATACTGATGCTGCTGCTGCAGGCTGCAGCAGCTGCCTTTGGTTGTGTTTGTTGTTGACAAGGGCAGGGGCCTCAGGTTGGCTTCCTGCTTGCGCTGCGCCGTCGATGGCCGAGTTGGCCTAGCGGTTGCCAAGTGCTTTGGAATAAAAATGCCACCGGGCTTTCTGCCTGCGCGCGTGTTGCGCTCAGACGGTCAGACACCGGCCGGCTTGTGTGCTCGAGTCGAGTGTGTGGCTTGCGATTGGATCCGAGACAATGAAGCAGCAGCAGTAGCTGGGTCCGGGTGTGTGCCTGACCACCTGCTGCGTGTGTGTGTGTGTGTGTGTGTTTGATGTTGTGTGGCTTGATGAGTGCCTGCTGCTCCGTTCGAAACGGAGTGCCGAGCTAATAAGCAGCAGCTGCGTGTGTGCTCGCGCACACGCGCCTGTCGTGGATGCACTGAGTTTGCTTGCTATGTAATGTTTGATGAATCAAGAGACAGCTGGTTTGTGTGCCTGATGCTGGCTGCTGTGATTTGTGAACCATTTATTAAGCTTCAATCTATGGTGTTTGTGCTGTGTGAATTATTCTTGCCAGCATCAGCTGGAGATGTTTGTTTCCATGCGTCTGTTTCAACTTGTGACATGTTTTGGCATAGCCATCAACAGAAGAATTTTGCTCGAGTACGGAGACAGTTTCTGTTTTCATATCTGAACCATGCAGCTTTCTTGCCTGCATGCTCTGTTTCATCTTAATCCGCAATTCAATGAGCTGCAAGCCTGCAAAGTTTGCTTGATCTGAACTTTTGATTCCGCTTGCAAGGAAAAGGGGTTAAAGAACTATTTCCACAATTTCGTTTCCACACTTCAACAAACAACCAGATGATCAATAGCTCTTTTAGTCATTTATTTATATGATCCTTCCAAAGCAGAAATACAATGGAACAACAGAGCGCTCGAGTCCAGACTCATTGACTCCAGTACGAGAAAAACAACTATTCATTGCTCTTTTAACGATTATTACTAGTCAGCTTAATCTGAAGACCGGAACATAATCTGAAACAAAAATTACCAAAAAAAATGTCCCACCGGGATTCGAACCCAGGTCGCCAGATTCAAAGTCTGGAGTGCTAACCACTACACTATGGAACCAGTTGATGTAATTCTTTGATGCCTTAGTTATTTATATGTATTATATCCATTGCATGTAACTGGCAGAATAATCATGACGTGCTTTTATCTCCAAAAAAGAAACATATATAGCATTCAGGGAGCAAATCACCTAGAATCATAAAGTTGCAGAATTCAACAGCATGCAATAGAGATACAGTAGCATGTTAATGCTAAGAACACTATATTCCATCTCATAGCCCATTATCGGGCCAAACAAATCTTCCATGGTAATAGAAAAATGAAGGGACAATTGTATAACTGCCCTTGTTCTGAGCTGTAATTGCACGTTTGCCCTTATTTTTTTAACTTTCTGGATTATGCATATCCATTGCTAACTTGTTTTACATTGTAATTTTCAGGAAACTGCCATAGATGAATACTTCAAACCAATTGACAAGAATGCTAAGATCATAACAGATATGCAGTTGGAGAAAGAAGAAAAGCAAATGAAGGAGATGGCAAAAGTTATGCAAGAGCAAATAAAAATGCAAAGAGATATCGCAATGAAAAGAGATGAGGCTGCCAGCCTAGAGTCTAAGGATGCTCAAGTGAGTGGAAAAGTAGCTGAAATCCCTACGAAACAAGAGACTGTAAAATAGATACTATGTATTGTTCCTTTTCGCAGGAAGTTAGTGTGCCTGTGCATACTCTTTGCACTTGTTTTGGGCTAGGTAATAAGTATGCACTATGCGACAATCACATACTTCCTTTTCATTTTTGGGTCAATTGCAAAACTGCCCTTGTTTTGACCTGTAACTGCACGTTTGCCCCTATTTTTTTAACTTTGCATGTTTGCCCCTGTTTTTTGAATCTGAAGGTTCCACTTGCCCCTGTTCCGTGAAAGAGAGTTAACGGTGTTAAGTGCAAGCTGAAAAGACACAAATGCCCTCGACATCTCACCCACCGCTCACGCCTGCCTGCCGCCTCGCCGGTCCCCAGCCGCTGCCGCTGCGCCGACCAGCCTGAGCCGCGCCGGTCCCCGCCCGCCTGCCATCGCACCGGTCCCCGGCAGCCTGCCGCCGTGCCGAGCAGCCCGAGCTACGCCGGCCCCCGCCCGCCTGCCACCGCGCCGAGCAGAGTTGAGCAGAGGAGGCGGCGCTCCTTGCCGGATTCCGGCGAGGGCGGGCCATGGCTGTGAGGGGAAAGGGGCGAGGGAGCACGGGGAGGTCAACCCGCACCTGAGGAGTCCCTTATTGGGGGCGGGGGCGGTCGGAGGAGGGCTGGCCGCGGGATCAGGCGGCCGGCGGTGATGGCGTGCGGCGGCGGCGGTGTTCCGGCGCGTAGGGATGGGGTGGCCGGCTTGGGAGCTTCATTGAGGCAAGGGCAAGCTTGTGGGGTGCTCGATTTGGGAAGGGAGAGGGCGGAGTGGCGGCTCCACGTGCGGCCGGCGAGCAGCGGCGCAATGGAGGCCGCGGCGGGGATTTGGGCAGGCCTGGGCAGTGGGTAAGCGGTCTGGGAGCTTCGGTGCGGCGAGGTGTGCTGTACCTGGGGGAGGGCTGAGCGAGGGAGGCCGACCTTGAGCACCGGCGAGAGGAGGGAGACGCAGGGCCGCCTGCCGCCGCCCGCCTGCCGCCGCGCCGAGCAGCCCGAGCTGCCTCGGCCCCCGCCCGCCTGCCGCGGCGTCGAGCTGCCCGAGGCGCGTCGTCCCCCGCCCGCCTGCCGCCGCATCGGTGCCCGCCCGCTGCTGGGCTCGTCAGGCGCTGCCCCCCCTACCCATCACGCCGCCGCCGCCGCCGGCCGATGTGAATGGTCACGAAGCAAACAGAGAGAATGGGAGGAGTTGTGTGTTTTGGATAAGGGTAGTATAGTCTTTTTCTTTTTTTGCGAAATTTTTTTAGCACTATTATTGAGCTCTAGCTCACGGTGTTAAGAAACAGGGGCAAACGGTGCCTTCAATTTTGAAAACCAGGGGTAAACATGCAAAGTTAAAAAAAAATAAGGGCAAACGTGCAATTACAGCTCAGAACAAGGGCAGTTATACAATTGTCCCTTCATCTTATTGTCATGTGTGCAGTCCCACGAAACTGAATCAGAAACCTGAACTTGGACTTTTAGTATATATTCAAAATATTTCACATCAACCAAACATATACAATTGCATTGTTTTCCACATGCCGATAGCATGATTGCCAACCTTTGTCTAATTGTCTCACTTCTGTCGGTCCTCACTTCTGCTGGCACACAGGATTTCATTCAGGTTGTACATTTTTTTAAGAAACTAAGTTGTTGCAAAATGCAGTATACATTTCCATGGCATGACTAAATTTTTAGGTGTAAACTTACAGCTTCTTCAAGATGCTGATGGACAGCTTGCATCTGCTGAACCACTTGACGAACCTCTGACAAGATAACCTTTTCTGGCTGTCTCCGCAGCTCTTCCTTCCTAGCTTGGGCCTGAATGAATGATAGTAATTGTTAAGGCAGATGTTACTTGATATGAAAGCTAGCTTTTTCTGTATCTTCAACAATCAATCAACCCTTTTCTCTCCTTACCTTTTGGGACAGAACACCGACTTGCATTACATGAAGGTGTTCATACTAGCTAACAATCTAAGTGTAGTATCATATATACCAGTATTTCTTTACTGAAAGCATATGCGGCTCGGGATAATAGATTGATTACAGGTGCAAAACACAGGTACAAATATATAGGCAAGGAACCCTAGGATATGGCTGATGGAAACAGAACCAATTGGGAGTCCTTGCCTAATACAATTAGGACCTAATCAACTATCCCTTACGGGACACACACAAGCATGTGTGGCAATAGACCCAAGCCCAAAGGGCCTGCCGAACCCCTCTGCTAACATTTACATAATGGTACAACATCCTTGAAGTGAATACACTAAGCAACTCGCCGCTTTGCCCACTCAATATTAATGTTGTTAAAATGCCAACATAACTCACATAGTTTCTATGCCAACATTACTAAAATGCCAACATTTCTATGCCACATCATCAATGTGAGAGGAGTTTCATCATATGTGGCACAGTTACCTAGACCTGTATTGCATGAAGCATCGCTACACAACAAGCGAAGCGGACAGGTGGAAAAAAGGACACATCCTGTTTTAGATAGACAGTTAAATAACTAAATAATTCAAATATTTTCCATGTCTAGGAGATGTTAATTTTTTTTAAAACATTGTTTGAAGGTTGATACAGAATACAAAAAAAAAATTGCATTAGTACCCTTTCTTCAATGATTGTCATTGCACAAACTAAAGTAGATCATAAGTCAAAACCACGCTTTATAACAAGGAGCATTTTCGACTTCAGACCAGTGCGATCTGCAAGATACCCTGGTGCAAAACCATGACCAAAGAGAACCACATGATTTTCCTATAACTCTGCATAAGAGTAACTAACTCTGTCTACTAAAGATCAATTTCCATGTAGGGAAGACATTGAAATGACAATCATTTCGAAATGGGTATGATATATATAACAATCACTTGTCCTCAACGTTAAGAACTAAACAAAAGTTGATATGCACCGGGTACCTCTTCGGATCAATCATGTTGACCAAAAATAGCGATTTTCTGCACCTAACTCCTACCTCTGCGTAAAGGCAGGTTTCGCACTAAATGTTAAGCACTAGACATAGAGTGCAAATCAGCTAAACGTCACAACTAAAATTGAACAGAAAATGGCAGTTCCACCATGGAACCTCAACTGTTTAACCTTATCCCATTTTCAACGAGAGAGGACAACTAGAAGATTTGGTTCCATGCGGGCTTAAAACGCAAAATTGATGCTACACTTTCCCCAGCAAGTGTCGGTTACACCATGGAGTCAGACAGGACAGCACGCACTGCCACAATATCTCGAATGAAATCTCTTGGGGAAAGTACTTGCCATCTCGAGGCGCTTCTGTAGCTGCAGCCTGTAGGATCGGATCCGCCTCTCCTCGTAGCCGGACATCACCCGCACGATGAACCATGCCTTCCTCCCCAACTGCACCAGCCTGTCCATCCCTCCGTGAAAGGGAGCACGCGCCCCCCGACGCCCAGCGCCTAGATCGGCCTCGCGCCCGAGGAGGACGAAGGAGGAGGAGGAGGAGGGCCTAGTTGGTCCACGGACGGATGGGCTCGATTAGACAAGCAGGCCACCACGCCGCAAACGAATCGGACTCACAGGCCCCTGGAACAAACAATCCGCCCAGGCAGGACCGCAGGAGTGGGTCACTTACGAGGAAACGGAGGCACCGATCCCCGCCCCACGCCGGTGCCGGGAGGAGAGGGTGGGGTGGGAGTGCGTTGACGAGGAAAAGGGCTTCAGCGGAATGAGGACGCGCCGGCGGTGAGGTCGCCGATGGTGGCGGGCCTGGCGGCGGTAGAACCGGGTCGGAGGGAGGGAGGGGAGGGAGGAGGAGCCTGCGGCCTGCCCAACCAAGTCCGTTCTGCAGATTCTTTTTTTTCTCTTTCCGGTTCTGCCCTTGAACCTAGCGCAGAATGACGACGGAACGGAGGGGCTCTGATGTCATGTTCCCGATCAAAACCGTCCGGCTGTACCGCATTTTGTTCGTCAGGTCGCCCCGGTTCAGCTGGTTTTCGCCCAGCCGTGGAGTCCATGGACCGGCTCTCCTCTGTTGCTGAATGAGAAAGCAAATCGCGCCGCCACGGTGTTTTCTTGTTCCGCTAGCGGATTTATACATACAGATTCCGAAACAATATGAATCAGGAGTGGCAAAGGATTTTAAAATTTAGTCTAGATAATTCAAGAGCCAGACTTTTGATCAAATTAGATTGTGAAAAGATCACCAGAGCCATGCATAATTGGTTACGTAAATATGATAGTGTGGCTGATGGACAATCTAAATTGCATAAGGTCGTAGTAGCAACAAGCTAAGGTTGCTGTCCCGAATGGCCACAAACCACAGCCAGTACCGGATTTCCGAACGATGACGATGCATCGATGCGTGCTTGTTCCGGATCTTCACTACGCCATCCAGTCTCCAGAAGCAACGGCAGGGGAGCACCGGCAACGTCGAAGGCCGCCGGCGGGGCACATGCAATCGATGCGTCATGCTTGGCCTTGGCCGGCCGGCCGGAGAAGTCAATGCCGATCGAGCGAGCAGGTCAGCTCAGTCGCCGACCCCGCACGGTGCGCGCTTGGCGAGAGAGCCGGGAGACCGGGACATGCAGTGACTCAGTGACCGCGTGCACCGGTGCGCGCAGCAGCGAGCGATCGATCGATCCGCGGGGGAGCAGCGAGTCGTGGCAGATGCGCCGGGGCAGGCAGGGGGGGGGGGGGGGGGGCTTAAACAGTACAGCAAAGGCAGAGGTCGTCACCGACACCTCGCCGCCTCATCCTCATCAGGACGTCCTCTGATCGTCGCGATCTGACTCACCAGCGGGCAGCGGCTCGCGGATGCGCGTTTCATTCCGTTCCGGTCAACGGGCTCTAGGGGATGAAGCGATACGATCGCGCGGCGGCCTCTGGGCGGCGGCGGGGTGATGGGTCGTAGCAGCAGGTAGGAGGGAGGGATCGAGGCCGCGGGGAGCCCCATGCCGGGGCCGCGGGCGCGCGGCGCCCATATCCTGACCTCCGGGCGGGGCCGGCGCGCGCGGCGTCGTTCGCACTGTGCCCCGCGCGCCGCCCTGCTGGCCGGCTCATAGTTTTTCCTGCTGCTGCCGGCCGGCGGACGGCGGCGGCGCGCGGGGCGTGCACGCGTGGATGGACGTCGATGCGCGTGGTCCACGGCCCCGCGAACAGTCCACCGCTACAAGATCTATATTTTTCCATGGACCATCATATATTTTTCCTGCTTGGCCAGCAGGCAAGGCACATCCATGCCCAAATTAACGGGTGTGGGCGTAGCAGCGACGAAGCGGGAGCAAGCGCAGGCACCGGCGGGCATCGGACTCGTACGCGGCGGGCCCTCACGTGCCGCCGCCCATGCGACGGATGCGCCGCCCTCGTCGCGCAGCGCAGATCCCTCGCCCCCTCCCTCCCTCCCTGGGCTCGGCTCGACGCTCCGCGGGTCAAACCGGTGGCCATCATATCATCCCCCGCACGGCCGCGCCGCATCCCGCGTCACGCTGCAGGGTGTCTGGATTGCGTGCTTCTGTTTACTGAAGATCTCAAACGTATTCTTCTGGACACTGTTCCAAACTTCAGTCAGATGTTCTGATCTGATTTTCCCCCGTTAAATTAAACTTAAATTTGGCATCGGTAAAAATAGCTGCATCTGCTCCTACTGACAGACGGTTCAGTTGGCCGGCAAGGACGATTGCCCAAAACCGCAACAAACCAGAGGTTCAAAATGTAGACCCTGTTTAGTTCGTTTTACATGTAAACGTAAAAAAATTTTGCGTGGGAATCTTGCCAATTTGAAGTACTAAATGAAGTCTATTTATAAAACTTTTTGCACAGATGGGTTGTAAATCGCGAGACGAATCTAATGATGCTAATTAATCCATGATCAATCAATAATTAGCGGATGATTACTGTAGCAAATCATGAATTAAGTAGGCTCATTAGATTCGTCTCGCGATTTACAGTCCAACCATGCAAAAAATTTTGTAAATAGACTTTATTTAGTACTTCAAATTAGCAAGATTTCTTTGCACTTTTTTGCGTTTACGGTTTTTTTGTGTTTACGGAGTTGGAAGGACCGTAATTTAGAATCCCCAAAAAGTTCATTATCAGTTAAGCACACCGTATCATGGCGAAGTTTAAACTAACCGCCTAATATAAAACGAGCTCTTCCTCACTGGGCTACCCCACCTATGTACACTCGTAGTCTCTACGCATCCCAGCCAAGAACCGGACTAGCAGCAAAGCTTCGAATCCCTCCCCCTCCGCTTTTCCCTCTCCCTCTTCCTCCTCCTCCACCCCCTTTTCCAACCCCAGCGAGAACCTTCCAAAAGCCTCCCGGGAGGTTCCCTCGCCATCGCCAGTCCGACCCGACCGGGAAGCGCTCGCGCGCGGCCCTCCCCCGAGCCGAGCTCGCCGGAGCCATGGAGAAGTACGAGCTGCTCAAGGACATCGGCGCCGGCAACTTCGGCGTGGCGCGGCTGATGCGGAACAAGGAGACCAAGGAGCTCGTCGCCATGAAGTACATCCCCCGCGGCCAAAAGGTGCGGCGGCGCCGCTCTGGCCTTCTGATACTTCTCGCGAGATTCATGGTGTTTATTTTTTTTCCTCTGACGGGTGCTGCCTCTCCTCTACTGCGCGTGCCTCGCGGTTCGCAGATTGACGAGAATGTGGCGAGGGAGATCATCAACCACCGCTCGCTGCGGCACCCCAACATCATCCGGTTCAAGGAGGTGCGAGGAATCGGCTCGAGAAATGTGATGGTTTCTGTGTGCTCCCGGTGAAGAATCTGTGCGCGAATTTATTTCCCCCCTCCTTTTTTTTCGCAGGTGGTGCTCACGCCGACGCATCTGGCGATCGTGATGGAGTACGCCGCCGGCGGCGAGCTGTTCGACCGGATCTGCAACGCCGGCAGGTTCAGCGAAGACGAGGTCGGGATCGGCTACTAATCAGGCGGCTACGTGTAGCTCGTGCTGGGATTTCTTCTTGCGCTAACCCGTGTAAATGGACGTTCTTGCAGGCGAGGTACTTCTTCCAGCAGCTGATTTGCGGCGTGAGCTACTGCCACTTCATGGTAAGAACCGAAAAAAGAAATGATTGATCCTTTTTTTTCCTCAGCAAGAAGAGTTAGTAGTACACCATTTAATTTGTGCTGACAAAACAAGTGTCCAACACGAAATCCGTCGTGCATTTGCAGCAAATTTGCCATCGCGACCTGAAGCTGGAGAACACGCTGCTGGACGGCAGCCCGGCGCCCCGCCTCAAGATCTGCGACTTCGGTTACTCCAAGGTGCCGTGCTTTCCCTCCTGATCGGTGGTTTCCTTCCAAAAAAAAAAGGGACGAGCTTTTCCGTCAAAAGGCGCCCTTTTTTCACCCTTCCTTGCTCACCTGGAAATGCTCCTCCGCCTAAAATCTCTTGGTTACTTCTCGCCTGAATGAACAAGCAACAAGAAATCATTGGCTCTGGCTGTGGCGCTGACGCCTTTCTTCTCCGCGGCGATCCTTTTTTTTTTTTGTTGCAGTCGTCGCTGCTGCACTCGAAGCCCAAGTCGACGGTGGGCACGCCGGCGTACATCGCCCCGGAGGTGCTCTCCCGCCGGGAATACGACGGCAAGGTCAGTCAGTCTCTCTCTCTCGTCAGATTCTCCTCTCTCTCTCTCTCCGTCGTCAGATTCCCCCCCCCCCCTCTCTTCCTCCCCCTGTGACGTAGCAGGAGTGGGGCCCGCTCGCAGTGACCATACTGTCTCGCTTGTCGCGAGCCGCGTGCACGTACCCGCCCCCTTGGAGTCCACGTAACGGGCCGTCCTCGATGCCATTCCCAGAGTCCACGTGCACCCGGTCCACAGCGTGTCATCAGCTGAGCCCACCTTGTCACACGGTGTAGGTCTATAGACCAGGTCCAGACACACTGCCACCGCTGTAGGTCTATAGTCCCTTGGCTGCAGAGATCTCTGGGGCTCTGCCGGCTGATGATGGATTTGGGATTTGTCCGAGATGGGGATTTGCTTGCCCGCGGCCGGGCAGACAGGCCCGTCCTGACGCCGGGCAGTGGGGCCCGCCGAGGCCCATTCGTGTCTGCCTCCTGCCCCCTCTCCGGTGCATCGTGATCCGTGACCTCGCAGTGCGCACGCCGTCTGATTCGGGCTTCAGGTCTGCTCTGGGCTCGCTCTGGCCGTTGCCGAGCTGGGGGGCCAGCAGCAACCTATCCGATGGGCCCTCAGACCATGCTGACTCACACACTAGTGTCACAGTGTCATACTGTCACTTAGTAGTTGTTATTACTCGCTGTGCTCTTCCTGACTTCCTGTAGCTAATGAGATCTGGTGCTAGAATTAGTAACTTAGTGCAGGTATCCTCCCAGTGGGTAGTGTTGAAAAAATAAAAAAAAATCATTCAGAAAAGCGTAAGGAGATCATGCGAGGATACGTATGTTCCTTCCCGTGTGATCTCGATTTGGACATTCACATTCTCTTGTTTCTCCGGGGATCACATATCATGCTTTTTGGTGGCGATGCTCGCTCCACCTGCTTTCCCTGCACGCCATGCACAGCTAGCCGAAGGGGGGGAGCGAAAGGTTTAGGTTCATCGGATTCAGACCGGTTTAGGTTCATTGGATTCAGACCGGTTTAGTGGTCAAGAATTTGTAGTCTGTACGCTCGGTCGCTCCAGCTTGCTCTAATAAATTGTGGCCTCAAAGAAAAGTTAGATCAGCTGGGAGGAAAAGCATGAGATTCTGTGGATAAAGATATTGATCAGCAGTGCTACTTGACTTGGGTGAGGTTGAAGATGGCGAATGGCGATGCAGAATTGCGTTTTTTTTTGTATAGGAGCATGCAATGTTCAAACGGTCTTTTGTTTTTCCATCATTAGGAGTTTGAAAGGAGGCGACTAAGAAAATAAGGTAAATCCATGCTTGTGACAAGATTGTTGGGATAACAACGCACCACTATGGCGCATCAAGTTGGGCAACTCGCTGTTTTTGCTTGACAGGTCCTCTTATTAGGTTCAGTTCACGCTTTATGTCCTTTTCCTAGCCATTTTACCATCATGGTTTTAGTGCTGCAGACCATCTGGTTGATGTTAGCACAAGAGGCCCTCAAGCCCAATCCTTTTCAAGCAGTCATGTTAGACTGAACCTCTCTTTTGGCCTCTTGTGGTCCTTTGAAGCTATTTTCTACTCCTTATTTATTTTTCTCATTGTCAGACACCGCACACAGTGATTGCATTTTGTTCTGTTGCTATGCAAGAAACCATATTAGTCTGCTTGCACTTCTCCTTTCCAGCGCTGCAAAATTTGTTGTATTTGCTTGTCAGAGATAAATAGTTTATGGACACAATATCTAGTATATTATTTAAATGTTGATTTCTGGAACCCCTTCAATACTACGCTGAGACCAAAGTGGCATCCATCTGCCCAACCGTATGGTGCCCACTTCTATGTCATAAAGCTCTGCTTTTGCATTAAAATACTGTAGTGACCTTTAATTTTCTCCATGTCAACCTGAGTTTTGTATGGGTGAATTTGACTTCATTGCCTGCAGCAGTTCTTGAGACAGATGCATGTGAATGCATATTATTTGGAGTTCAGAATGATCACAGTTGCTATCTACTTCTTTCCCAAAAGGCGAAAAGAAACACAGCATAGATCCCAAAAGAGTTATAGTTTTAATGATTTGATGAAAAACGAGCTCCTAAACTCCTTACAAAAGTGTACTGATTCTCTGATGCCATCTTTCACCTGTCGTCAGCCGAATAGAAAACCTCATCTGAACATATTGCATGATGCTTTACAGCTTTGATCTTTTTTCCCATTGTATCTATAGCTGAGTTGACATAGCTCAAATGTTCACCCACTTAAAATTGTTGCTCTACGAAATCACATATATTTTAGAAGCTTGATGCAAATGTAACATAGCTGAAGTTTTGCTTGCTTTGAAGAGCTCTTGAACCTTGTATTCCACCTTTTTAGGCATTTTGATTGAACTACATATAGGCATATAGCCAATGCGATGGTGAGATGCATAGGTTCTAGCAATAGAAATACAGTCTATAAACAATCCAACATAATAGTGCTAAAGAGCCATCATTTGAATGTTCTCTTCATTAGAAGGCCTGTGCCATAATAGAATAGGTAGCCCCACTGAAGGTTGTATTGACGACCATAACTGCGTCTTATTGTCTTAATATCCTACTGGAAAGAATTGTTCTTTAGTACAAACTTTCTTGCTTTGTCATTGCCTTTATGTTTATTTACTTATTTTTCTTAGCATATTTGCAACATTTGATTAATGGTTCAGACAGCCGACGTGTGGTCCTGTGGAGTGACCCTTTATGTGATGCTGGTCGGTGCTTATCCTTTTGAGGACGCTGACGACCCCAAGAATTTCAGAAAGACGATTGGGGTAACAACTAAAAATACTTCTCCTTTTGCTAAATCTAACCCCCCCCCCCCCCCACCAAAGTTCTTGTCTCTTAATGCTGTTCTTGCTGCATTCTTTATTTTCATAGAGGATCATGTCAATCCAATATAAAATTCCGGAGTATGTCCATGTATCCCAAGACTGCAAGGAACTGCTCTCGAGAATCTTCATCGCAAACTCCGCGAAGGTAACCCATATATTTCAAGCTCAGATCAGCCTAAAGCGGTTCAATGGCTTCATTCCATTTCCAAACTTCATGCAGAGAATAACGATTAGGGAGATCAGGAACCACCCCTGGTTCCTAAAGAACCTGCCTAGGGAGCTCACAGAAGCTGCTCAGGCAATGTACTACAAGAAGGACAATAGTGCTCCAACCTACTCTGTGCAGTCCGAGGAGGAGATCATGAAGATCGTCGAGAAGGCACGTACACCGCCTCCTTCCTCCACCCCTGTGGCTGGCTTTGGTTGGGCAGAGGAGGACGAGCAGGAGGACAGCAAGAAACCAGAGAAGGCCGAGGAGGAAGAGGATGGCGAGGATGAGTATGACAAGCAAGTGAAACAAGTCCATGCCAGCGGTGAGTTTCAGATCAGCTGAGGGTTTCGCCACGAGAGAGATCGCAAACAGATGTACTGTGGTAGCAACTGATGATGAACCTCATACCCTACATTCCTGATAGTTTGTGGTCTTGATTTCAAGTTTTCTTTCATTTTTTCCTATTTGATGCTGCAACAGTGTAAATTATTGAAGTGGTTCCAACACTGTATTTGTAAGGACTGATTAAGCTAGCAAGTGCCACAAAATATGGAATAAAACATCTCGTTGAGCATGTACTCAGGCAGCCTTTGCACGTGCTTATGGATCTGTTATCTGTTCACTTGCGCTGGGACAATGACCACATAGAATGACAATAGGTGGTGAAATCATGAATAGGCAAATGCACCTGCCTCTGTTAAATCCTCGGCACAGATTGCCTTCGATTTCTACATCCATGAATTTTCCAGGGAAACCTCCTGGCGATGCTGTGGCGGGTAAGTTTGAAGCAAATTTGCCGTCTCTTCAGAGGGACGACCATCAATTTATGTATCATGTACTGTAGAGAACCTTCCATCAATGGAAGAGCATCATATGATCCAGTGAGTGCTTATAAGTTTTGCCCATCTAAAAATTTCAAACGGTAAAAAGAATTCCAGGAGGGGCAAACACATTATTTAGTGGTCCGTTAAAGCCAACCGTGGTTTATGCAGTATGCATATACCGCAGTTCATCAAACGCTATTTCTCATTCCCAACACTTCCAGCAAATGGGAGTGTTTAAATGACAACTATGTTAATTGTTAAGTACCCCTTGCCTTGGGGAAAACTGGCGGGGCTTTACAATTTTTATTGCTTCAGAAGGGTGCCAGAATCGTCAATTAGAGGTACACATCTGGATTTAGCCGGCTTTTGATGAGTGGGACGCCATCTTCTCTCCATACAATGCGGTCCTCGCACAAAGCAGCAACTGCTTCAACATAGACTTGATGCTCCTGGATGACAGATTATTCAAACAAGGAAATGATAAATACTTTGTGTTGTGGATTAACTTCAATGGTGTGTCGATGGAATATTGGAATTGGAACTGTCTTAGTCTGTATGGACTTTTACCTCATGGAGGACTCTTGCAGCCAATAACTCTGGTGTGTCATCTGCAAACACCGGCACAACCCTCTGCGCTAATGTTTTTCCTGTATCATAGTGCTCATCCACAAAGTGTACAGTTGGACCAGAGTATCTGTATCGAAAATTATTGTCAAATGACAGTCAAAGAAGCCACATAATTGAAATGCAAAATCAAAGAACATAATTTGTAAATACTATGCTCAATTTGAGAAGAATGTTTAACACAAAATGTAGTTTAAACATAATTTGTAAATACATGCTCAATTTGAAAAGAATGTTTGCCATGTTCCATGAAATTACACAGGTTTGTGCATACAGGCAATGTTTTATTGGGGAATCCACAGGTGAATTGCATAGGTAGAATGCTAGGCAAGTCTGAATTACCTTGCACCAGAGGCAACAACTGCTTTATGAACCTTTAAACCATAGTAGCCTTTGCCTCCGAATGCCGGAAGGAGAGAAGGATGGATGTTTAATATGGATCTTGGGTATTCCCGAACCAATTCAGCAGGTATAAGTTTCAAGTAACCAGCAAGAAGAACAAAGTCAACTTCATGTTCCCTGTTTCATTGGTAAGCACGAGCCAGGAATCTGAATATTAGCGTGATACAAAGGCAGGCACAAGGAATGCAGTACACCACAGAGTGTCCACAGTCAAGAGTAAACAATAACAATATGGCAGCAGGGTATGCGAATTGTTCAAAACTACACGCTTCACCCCTGTTATTTTCCTGACGTGGTTGCTTTCAGAATGACACAGACAAGGACGCACGCATGGAGAGGGGGCATTAGCAAGAAACAACCTCAGCGCATGAAGCAGTTCAGGAACCGAAACCCCCTCCGGCGCACTCTTCGACTTCGGGAACACAACGACCGGAATGCCGTTGCTCCTGGCGTACTCCGCACCACCGCAGCCTGCAACGCAGAAGTGTCACCCTCGAACCCAAAAACATCCATCCGCCCGCGACCCGAGCAGCTGGCGGGACGCGGTCTTCCTCACCTGGCTTGTCGGTGACGAGCGCGACGACGTCCCCGCGCACCTCCCCGGCCAGCGCGGCCTCGTGGATGGCCCGGAAGTTGGAGCCCCCGCCGGAGACGAACACTGCCAGCCGCTTCCTCCGCCCGACCCCGCCGGCGTCGCCACCGTCCTCCACTATCGCGCTGGCCCGGAGGGGGCGCGGGTCCGGGCGCCGGGGCAGCTCGCACCTGACGGCGCTGGCCCGGCGGCTCGCCGCTAGGCCCCACGGCCTAGGTTTCGGGCCCGGCCGCGTGGCGGGAGCGGGGCTGACGCTGAGCGGGCGGCGCGGGCGTAGAGAAGGCGGTGGTGCGGCGGTCGCTTCCATGGACAAGCGAGAGGAGCTGGGTGTGGGTGGAGGGTGTAGTGTAGAGGCTGGCTGCTCCGGGGGGGGGGGGGGGGGGGGGGGGGGCGGCGGCGCGGTGGAATTTGGGAGAGCAATATTCGAAGCCCGACCAGTCCAGTCGGGGGGAAAGCCGAAAGCGAGGGGGGTTTTACATTTTTACCATTATAACGAATGGCACTCATCAGATTATCATCTTTAAATTGGCACCTACAACTATACCAGCAGAGAGAAGTTTAACTTACAATTTTACCACTTTTGCACATGTGGCAAGCCACGCAGGCATGACACGCTGGCACCCAGTCAGCTCGCTGATGTCAAATGTCCTTCGTATCCCTGACCTGCTCCTCTCTCTCCCTCTCTGACATCTGGTCCTACACATCGTCTCACTGGCAGTGGACCCCACTCATCAGATTCATCTCCCACCTATGGTAGGAGACACCTCGAAGGCGGCGGCCATGGCGAGCGCGGCCGTCAGCTGCGCGCGATGGCCTCGCGCTCGGCGGCCACCATGGTGTCGCGTCCTCCCCGACTTGCGGCCGCTCCGCCGGCCTCGCCTCCTCGGCCCGCGGCGCGCCCCTCCGGCCCTCCTCAGACCTTCCTCGCCGGCGCGCCCCTCCGGCCCTCCTCGATGGCGCCTTTTCCCTCCCGGCGGCGGAGGGGCCACGGCGGCGCTCGACTGCGGCAGAGCGACTCGCGAGGCGGAGCGGAGGCCGGCCGGGCAGTGCGAGGAGCGGCGCGGCGGACGGCCCGCACGGCGTCTGCAGCGGCTCGGGGCGGCCCACGAGCACGGCGGCGGCGGTGGCTCGGCGTGCTTGTACTCCCTCGTTCCTCCCTCTCTGGTGCCCCTCTCTCGTGGCTATGGCGGCGGCCGGTGACGGCGGCCATGGCGGCGCGCGGCGGCCAGGCCATGGCGGCGGCCAGGCCGCGGGGCGAGCGTGCGGCCGCGGCGGCCTGCGCACGGCGGCCTCACGCGGAGGAACCGCCCCTCCACGGCGGCCCTCCTCGCACCGGCAGAGGACGGCGCGCACGCAGGGCCCCTGCAAGGCCTCGTGGCGTGCGTCCGCGATGGCGTGCGCGCGTCCGCGGCGTACGGCGGCGAGCGGTGGCGTGCGCGCGTCCGCGCGGGGCCATGGCGAGCGGCGGCGACCAAGGCGATTGGGGAGAAGGGGAGGGCGGACGGCAGCAGCGCGCGCGTCACAAGGGCGGCCACCATGGTGTCGTGGTCGGTGTCGTGGGGGATGAATCTGACGAGTGGGGTCCACCTGTCAGTGAGACGATCTGCGTGACCCAGCTGTTGGAGAGGGAGTGAGAGAGAGGAGGTTAGGGGTAGGAAGGACATTTGACACCAGCGAGCTGACTGGGTGCCAGCGTGTCATGCCTGCGTGGCTTGCCACATGTGCAAAAGTGGTAAAATTGTAAGTTAAACTTCTATCTGCTGGTATAGTTGTAGGTGTCAATCTAAAGATGATAATCTGATGAGTGCCATTCGTTATAATGGTAAAAATGTAAAACCCCCGAAAGCGAGAGGGCGGAAGGCCCAACACAAGTGATACTGGTCTTGTTTGGCAATGCTAGAATTCTAGCACGCACACATTCCGAAAAAAGAATCTCGCATGCATGAAGCACTAAATAAAGTCTATTTGCAAAAAAATTTTAGGGATGGGTGTAACTTTTCGCGACGAATCTAATGACGGTAATTAATTGATAATTACCTGTAGTGATGCTACAGTAACCATCCTCTAATCGTGCGGTCAAAGGCCTCATTAGATTCTTCAGAGTCACTAGCGCGGGGATTCTGAAGTTGGTTTTGTAAACTGGCTTTGTTTGACACCGTAATTAGCGGTCAAAATTTACTATTTATTACCATGCTACAAAACCAAACAAGGCCACTACTGCGAGAAGGGAAGCGCCTTTTTTCATTTTTATATTTAAAAAAATTCAAAAATATGTGCCGAATATGCAAATTTTCAAAAATAGATGCCTGTCGCCCCTCTGTCGCCCATCCAGTTTGCGACAGGACCTAAATATAGGTCCGGGTGCACAGGGCGTATTAAATAGTAAACTTGTAAAATTATATAAAATCGTAGAAAAATCATAAAAATATAAACTCAACTGTTCTGGATTCTATTAAATAATATCTACAACTTTTGTTACATAAAGTTTTTCATTTGATTAATGTATCTTGCTCTATTTTAAATACTAGTTTAATACATTTTTATTTAAATCTCAAGATCCACCTTTGGATGCATGTCATCTTTGACTAGAGTGTTGCATGTCTTGAGTACAGGCTTGTGTAAAATTGGTAGGCCCAAAAAACACTTCTAGTATAAGTTTTTAAATTAGATCTTGCAATATATCTAGTTTAAATGAGTTATTTATCCATGTTGCTATATTGAGTTTTAGGAGCCATAACTTTTACAGTAGCCTTATTTTATTTCCTAAGAGCTATAGAAAAAGTTTGGTAAATTTTAGATAAGTACAACTGGATCAAATGAATTATGACTAAGGTAAATGCACTAAATCAAGAAAAAATAGTTCTTGTACCTAAAAAAATCTAAAATAATTCATTTGGTCTAGTTGTGCTTATCTAAAATTTACTAAACTTTTTTTATAGCTCTTAGGAAATAAAATAATGGTACTGTAAAAGTTATGACTTCTAAAACTCAGCATAGCAGCATGGATAAATAACCCATTTAAACTAGACATATTGCAAGATCTAATTTAAAAAATTATTCTAGAAATGTTTTCTGGGCCTACCAATTTTGTACAAGCCTATTCTCACCATATGCAACACTCTGGCCAAAGATGACATGCATCCAAAGGATGGGTCTTGAGATTTAAATAAAAGTGCATTAAACTGGTATTTAAAATAGAGCAAGATACATTGATTAAGTGAAAAACTTTATGTAACAAAAGTTGTAGATCTTGTTTCATATGATCTAGAACAGTTGAGTTTGTATTTTTTTGATTTTTCTACGATTTTATATCGATTTTACAAATTCACTGTTTAATGCGTCCTGGGCGCCAGGACCTAAATGTAATTTTTTTTACATTTAGGTCTTGTCGCCAACTGGATGGGCGACAGGCACCCTATCGACAATTAGGAGAAAATTTCCCGATTCGGCATATATTTTTGAAATTTTGTTTTTTTAATATAAAAATGAAAAAGAAAAACCCGGAAGCCGTGAGACGCGTGGGCCTTACGGCCGGCGGAATCGTGGATCCGACGGCCCGCGTCCCATTCCATTGGGCTGGGCTATGACGAGGTAGAGATCCCCGTTTATTTTCGCCCATGGAGATTTTTTTTTGTCTCCCCGACAAAAGCACCTAGTAGTTTAGTGATTTTTTAAACAGCTCTTTTTTAAAATACAATCGATTAAAATTTGCGGGGAAATTGTGGATTTCGAAATGCTGGTCGGGCAACGCCGTGTAGAGTCCACCTCTTTTGGATGATTGGGTCGACCCAAAATTTGATAAAAATGAACTAGAATGACATACTACGTAATTAATTTGGGAGAGAAAATGAACTAAAATAACAAACTCAAAAATATCAATGGGTACCCACTTACATCCCTGCGGGTAGGCGATGCTGCTTGGAAATTGGAACTTGGCTGGCTGGGACAGTGGATCCATCCAGCTTGTCGCTCTGGTTTTGCCCACCGTGGACTTTAGCCAGAGCTATTTCCTCTGTTTTTATTTAGATATTATATTATATTAGGTTTGTTCTATAAATTTTGTCAAAGTTTGTCAAATTTGATTTAGGACAAACATAATGTCACATGTAAATACAAATAAATGGAGTACTTCGTGGCCTAGTTTGTGTGTGCGCATCGTGAAAGATTTTAACTAATCTATATAATTTATAAAGCACGTAATATTTCCATCTGAATTTTTAGTGCAGTCCGTTTTGTGTCACTGATAAGTGGACTTTAGTCCTATCTCGTATACAAGTTGGACCAGCCCTCCGTCCACAACTCGATCACAAAAATTCACACAAATTAACATACATGCAACTATACATATTTGATAGTTATACTAATTTTATTCATAGTAAGTTATGAATATATTTACCTGGTTAAAATAAAAGGACAAAGCAGGAGACGATCTCCGGCGCGTCACTGGATTCGGCAGTTTCCACAAGCACCAATGGCTGGCCTCATAGTTGTTCCTCGACCATTGCGATGGATGGATTAATGGATATCTCCACAATATTTTGCAAGATGCTCGCACACAGGACCTGACCGTCTCATAAGCGTAACCCATGGCCGCTCGACCGAAGCTGTCGCGCAAATCACATCGTGGCCCAAAGCGTATCCGAGAAAACGATGGCAGGAGAGCGACGCGCGGAGATGCCTTGGAATTTCTCGGGGCACATGTGCTGTGTGCTACTCCCTCGCCATTCGTCCTAAATTACTTGTTAGCTAGCATCACTCTAGTTTTATCAAACATTTCTAAACTTGAACCAACATGTGAAAGCATGAAGTTCCACGATATCAAATAAAATGCACTTGCGAAAGGATCCGTAGTTTAATAGTTATAAGAGTCTCGGTAGCACTTCAAGTTCTGGGTTCGACTTGCTATGGGAGCGAATATTATATGATTTAACGACGTTGTGCTTTCAATGGTATGCGACATTTCCGTAGACAGCGAGACGTATGTGGCGATTTTATCAATCTCGAGAATTTGTCGGCTTAGTTTTTGTAACACACCGGTGTTAATTTGAACGCTAATCTCGTGCTTAATCACTAATTAAGGCTAATCACCGTCATTAGCGCTAATCGAGTACGCTTAGTAAACTTCGTTTTAATCGTTTTCGATCGTGTTTTTCCCCATGATCCGAGTTTCAAATCAACTTTCGCCCAAAATGAAAATTGTAGATCTTCTCTTCCTCTACAACTTCTATTTTGGCCAAATTTCAAGTTTCTATATCAAAATTTGAGTTTTGGCCGGTCAAACACGGGTCAAAATCAGTCAAAATGTGTCACTGTTTCCTCCTGTGCTCGCCACGGTGTCGCTCGGCGCCCATGCCGGCGACTGTGGCCGTCGGCGCCTCCTCCACGTGTCGGCCGTCGGCGATCCTCGCACGCCGCGCTGCGCGTCCTTATCCGGTCGCAGTGCCGTCTCCGTTTTTCCTCGCTTCCATCGTCTTCTCCTTCCTCGGAGCACGTCAAGCCGACGCGAGCAGAGCTCGTCGCGCCGGCCAACCCTCGCCGCCGCAGTTCGATTCCTCGCGCCCCTAACCTTCCTTGTCTCGCCCCGCACCCACGCCGCACCGCCCCGACCTCGATTAGGCCGTTAATCGGCCCGAATCGAACCCGCAGACCGCCGTCCGCCATCGCAGCTCACCGGAGCTCCCCCCGCTCGACGCTCTCCTACCTCCGGCCCTCCTTCGCGCAAACCAAGCCCTCGGTGAGCTTCCCCATGCCACTCTCCTACTCCCCGGCCTCTTTTCCCCTTGATTCCGCGGCCGCCGGCGTCGGAACTCCACCTCGCCGCCGTGGCCGCCGCGTGCCACCGCCGGCCCACGCCGCGGGCCCCCCTGCGCGCGCTCGCGGGGCGTCGCCGTGAGCCGCAGGGCCGCCTGGGCCCCTGGCCGTCGCCCGCCCTGCCGCGCCGCCGGTACAACACCACCGGCGGGGAACGCCGCGCGCCGCCGCCCTCGCCATGGCGCCGCCGCCCTCGCCATGGCGCCGCCGCGGGCCGCCTTGCGCGCGCCTCTGGGCCGCGCCACGCGCGCGCCGCTCGGCCGTCGCCTCACCCCGCCCCCTGGCCGCGGTCCATCCGAGCCACGCCGCCGGCCGGCCATCGCCGGCGGGGGCAGAGCCGCCGCGGGCCCGCCTGGCCGCGCGCCGGCCGGCCGCCCGAGCTGGCGAAATAGAGGAGGGGGACTGGAGCTGGGCCGGCGCCCACTTACATGTGGGGCCCGGCTGTCAGCCCCCCCTTAAAATGTTTTTCATTTATTTTATTTCGGCCGAAATTTCATAATTGCATAATAAATCACAAAAAAATCCTAAAAATGCAAACCAAATTTTGTTAGATTTCTTAGATCCAGAACTTCAGAGGAAAAATACTCATGAATGTCAAATGTTAGTTTTATCCCTGCTAGAATTTACTTTGTTTTTGAGTTTGTTTATTTAATATCTACAGTTCTGTTGATCTAAAAATTCTGAAATTAATTTAGTAGCCTCATCTTTTCATGTGTAACCCACTGTAAAATTTTCATGATCTATTGCTGTACACTTTTGTGTAGATCTATTTGTGTTGGTTTAGCTTGCTAGGGCTAAAATAAATACTTTATGTCATCAATAAAAGCTGGAACAATTCTGTGGCATTCCTTATCTTTATCATGTTGATCTGGTAAAATTTCGTTAATATTTTATGTCAACAAGTTATGCCTTTACTTTTGTTTAGTTCCTAGCTTTGGTTTTATTCCCGATTCTTGTTTTTAGTTAATTCTAAGTCCGTAGTTTTATGTTTTTCTTGTGCTCTAGATGGGTGATTAGTCATCTTAAGTAGTTTAGTAGCTGTTGTTTTGAAGGAAACACTTCAGGCTAAAATATTTTGAAGTCTTGAAACCAATTATCAGCACCCGCACCCTTTCGGTTTTAGCCTTGTTGTTATGATTACTCAATTAATGTGGTCGGTCTTGATTGTGGCTCATTTTGCATTGTAACGCATTGCATCGCATCTTGAGCCCTCATGCATCGCACTGTGTCCTAACTGTTGTATGTCATTCTTTTTCATACGTGTAGACGCCACAAACGAAGTCGCCTACGAGCTGATCGCCGAGCCGATCCAGGAGCCGCAAGCGGGAGAGCAGCAAGAGGACGCAGTCGAGCCCACTTCCGAAGAAGTTGCTAACCCCGCTGACCTGCAAGGCAAGCTCCGGAGCATAACCCATAGATCCAGGAGTTGTATGGAACCCTAGTATGCATGTTTTCCTAGGCACCGTGAGTCAATACTAGTATGCAGTTGTCGATAGAAACACTCTGTTAAGTAGGATCTCGGTAGAAGTCGAGTGATTTCTGTCGCTCGCGAGATTTAAGATAGTGTTACTTATGGCAACGTGGCTTGAGAATGAACCAATGAGGAAAGAGAAATGGAGACCGGACGGAGATAAATTTGGTTTTGGATATGGAATGGATGGAATATAGCCTCCGCCTGTGTCGATTGAGGACCGTACCGTTGTTGGCATTGTTGATCGAGGATTGAACAGTACTAACGACATGCCGGAAGTAGGAGGTAGTCGAAACCGGTAAGCTGTGTACCGCTTTACAACGATAGTTTGAATTCCGACCTGCTACACTGGGCGTGGGAGTTGGCGGGTATTGGATAGGATGCCGCCTTCGGGTTCTCTGGGAGTTCACCGGGAGGGGCCCATCACCTGGGTTTTAGCAGGTGTGGTTCAGATGTCGTGGTAATGATGGAAACAGTTGACGCGCGTGGCCCGACGGGGCTTACATGTGTCGTGTTGGTTAGGTCCACCTTGCAAGGTTAAATCGGATCGATTCGCCGTGACTCGCGGATATGAGAGCCTTGGTCACTGTGTCACATCGTAGTAAGAAAGGGGAATGAGAACGGAATGGAAAAAGGTTGGTTTGTGAGTTACTGAAGGATAATCTGATCCACCATGTGTGCTCTAGATGTTTAGGAGAATTTAGTTAATACTCGTTGTACTAAATGGAGCTAAAATATTGAAATTAAGGATTCAGTGCTAGCAGCCTTTCAGCAAAAGAACTCCAGAGCCAACAAGCTTTGCATGTCTAGGTAATGGGCTAAGTATACCCAAAGTCGGATAAGCCTTGCTGAGTATTAGTATACTCAGGGTTGTTGTTGTAACCCTTCTGAGCAGGTTGTGTTCCCGCTGACTTCGAGGAGGTCTGCGCGTCCTGGATTGGACAGCCGCTTCCTCCTGGGTGGACCGTTGAGTGGCCCCGTATTCCCCGTGAAGATTGGGCAGGTTGGCATCACATCGGTGGGCAGGATGTGGAGCTCACTTGTATCGTCGTCGTGGTTATCGTAGTGTATTTCGAACTCGGTCTTAAACTTTCGTTGTGTTTTGAACTCTGTCATTTGTACTTAAATCTTTTATGTAAAACCTGTGTTGTAAATTAATTTGAAGATTTCTGTATGCTTGTATTACCTGTGCTCGTCTTCGTACGGGTCTACTAGTGCAATTGTGATCCTGGAGTACAGTAGTTTAATCGGGATTTACCTGGCAGCCTGTCAGATTACACCGTTTTAAGTGCACAGTAACTTGATTAAGTATTAAGATGATGGTTAGTGCATTTAAGCCGGTTTAATTTGGGCGGTGCTGCTACAGCTTTCAAAGATGCTCGTAGGATAGGGTTTGCGTATGTGTATTTATAAATGTGAGTGCGCATGCGTTAAAAAAAATGCATTGTGAGTATATCTATTTATTTCATATTCTATTAAATCAAATAAAATTGATGTTGGTTATCTTTTGATGAACACGATCAGAATCAAACAAGAACGACTTAGAACGAAACTAAAGTGACAATAATTTAGAACGGAGTGAGTACTCGCTAGCCCTAGTATATTAGTATATCAGTACAATATCGCACCCAAATCGGCCTGTCCACAGAGCAAAAACCAAACCAAAATGACAATAATCTGGAACAATGTGTGTGTGTGTGTCGGAACATTTTGATCGCAGGGGCGTCGCTGTCGCGTGCACCCGCACTGGGATATTCCCCGGAAGCCGACGACGATATCACCATCACCCCTCGCGGATGCGCGCATTTTGGGGTCGCTGCCACGGCAAACGACAGCGCCCGGGGAGCAGCCTCTCCTCCGACTCCAAGCGCACGCGGACGCGGTCGGCGAGGACAAGGCCGGATTCGGGGGGGATCTCCCGTGAGCGAAGCCAAAAGCGATGGCGGCCGGCGATGCCAATTCCATTTCCATCGCGAGCCTACCTCTCCCCCCTGCAGGCGGCTGGCGTGGTGGCGGCTGCTCGGCGCCACTCCACCTGCCCATCAAGACGGAATCTCCCCCACCGGGCCGGCGGGCTCCGACGACGTGACCCACGCTCTGTCCGCTAGCTCCTTGGACGGACACGCTCCTCGGCGCTCCGCTCCAGGCTCTCCATTAACCCACCCGCCGGAGCACGAGCACTGCAGGAAGCCCGGGACGAAGTTTGGTGGTGCGGTGCGATGGAAACGGAGACGGAGGAGGAGGAGCTTTCCTGTTTGCCCACGGCCGCCGGGGCTGCGAATTCCGACCGGGCTGCTGCTGCTGCTGCTTGGACTTCGGAGACGGAATTCAGCGTTAGGATGTTCCGTTCCTCGTCGTGGAAAAAAGTTGGTCAGGCGCCGATCAACCCGGAGCTAAAGTAATCCGGCCAAAGATCTCGGAGCATCTCCGGAAGACGCATAGCGGGTCCGCGGTGGCGCGCCGGTCGCCTGACGTACGCGAGCTGGTTTTCACACCTCCTTTCTCGAACGCTGGCGTGTTGTTTAGTCCTTGACTAGCATAGTGACCGTATGTTGTTACGGGTAATATAATAAATTTATATAATATCATCAACTTTGTGTTTGTCTATTTCATCCGTGCCACGATTATACGAGACATTGATTGTTCATGTTCTGATTGGGATTCCGGTTGATTTGTCAGATTTCGATTGATTTGTCCAGATTCCGATTGACGGATCAAAAAAATATTGTTTGCTTTAGGAATAGTAGAGATAGAGATAGAGGTCCATGTGCGCCAGCGCATGCAACTGCCTTATCATCAGCTGAGCTGGAGCCTCGTCGTCCGTCCAATTGTCCACGGGCTATGGTCAGGGTACGGAGATGAACATGGTCAGGTTTTCAGGCAATTCACACGCGTGAGATGAGCGCATGGTCACTCGGTCAGGGTCAATGCCACGCAAAAGTCAGAGCGGCCCCCCTGCGTGCAGCGGGGCCAATGCATGCGTTGTTTGTGGTAGCTAGAATGGCAGAGGATGATAGGGCGGTCGCGCTATCTCTGATGCATCATCCCTATCTCCACACTGTAGCCTAACTGATTAAGGACACCGTCAGCCGATTTGATTAGCAATGATGCAAGCTCGAGCGCGAGGTCCCGGTGGCACAAATGGCGGCGTCTGGGCGACGCCGTCGCCGATCGTCGTCCCCGCGGAGGATCTTTAGTGGGTGCGGACCAACGGTTTGGTGAACCACTCTCTGGCGAGGTCAGACGACCGACCGTCCGGCCTGTTTATCCTTTCAAATTAAAGGTAGAATCCTTTATTTGTGACCAGCTGGTGCATCGTTTGTAGATTGTTTACTACTACCTTTGCAGAAGTTTTTTTTCCCTTCCTTCGAGGGAGAGGATTTACCATGGGAGTCAAGTAACTCACATACAAATGCTAGTGAAGCACGGAGTCGTGTGTTCAAAGTATATGATCGAAGCATGTCCTTTCTATGACTGCAACTTTTGTTATAATGTAGTACTTTTTTTTTAAACTTATAATGTAGTACTTAGCTAGCTACAAGTCAATGCGCAAGGATTGCTAACTTGTCTCTGTTGTTATTACTTTATGGACTTGATTGAAATCGCATGGAAGCAAGAAGGTCAACTTCACAATCAGCCTGATGGATCAGTTCATTCTGAGCTAGTAGTGCATTAGTCAGCTCATTATTTTGTATTAAAACTAGTTCATATCAGTAAAATTATTGCAGCGATCTAACCGGTTCATCATATGCTTCGACTCGACTCCACATTTCGACGCGGTTCATCCATTGGTGTGCTAGAAAGGACATTGCTTCGAATCTAAATGATGCTTTGTCTATTCATGTACGTATCAATCGCATAGCAGCTCTTGGCATCTTGTTTACACGTACGCATCAACGAAGAAAAGCACAAGAGAATCTAACAGCCAAACCTTTCTCTCTCGATAACGAACCAATCGAACAAACCAAGAAGAAGATGAAGTATACTTTATCGGGTCGACGAATAACCGAGATCTTCGGCTTCACACTGTGCCCACTGCATGTCGTACTAGCTGGATGTCTTGCTGATCGATCGGCGCCGGCGCCGGCGCCGCCACGCCGTCGTCGTGATCAGCGCGCTGTCTCGCCACCCCAGCGACATCGCCCTGCCGCCGCCGCCCTCGACGACCCGGAACCCCCCGCCGCCGCCGCCGCCGCCGCACCCGCTCTTCATCTTCAGCAGCAGCTTCGCCTGGCTCACCGTCCTCGAGCTCAGCGCCACGGCCTCGAACCCCGCGCTCTCCATCATCTCCTTCCAGCTAGCGGCGGTGCTGCAAGGCTCCATCGAGTGATGATCGCCGCCGCCGCCGTGGCCGCGGTCTAGACAGGCCACGGCGTTGCGGATCTCCGTGCCGAGGTAGTTCCTCTCGATGGCGAGCCTCTCGGCGCTGTCGGCCGGCAGGGACTCGTGCAGCGAGTCGAACACCGCGGCGAAGTACCGGAGGCTGGCCGTGAACGGCGGAACCAAGCTCGAGCGACCCCTCGGCGGCGCGGCATTGCCGCCTCCGCCTCTCTCTACCAGGAACACCAGGGAAGGGTTCAGGGAGCGGATGCGAGCCAGCGCGCTGCACGCTTCTCTTGCGCTTGTCCTCGAGCTCTGTGATGCGGCCGGGAACGCCAGGTTGACGACCACCGTCGCGTCGCCGTCGTCGTCGTTCCTGATGCGTTCATGGCGGCCGCTGCTTGGTCCGCTCGTCACGACGCCCTCGAACTCGAACCGGACGTTGAGGCAGCCGCTCGCGAAGCGCGCGAGCCGCGCCTCGGTTTGCCGCAGCTCGTCGGCGCTCGTCCCGAGGCCGGTGATCCGCAGGGACACCGGCTCCTTGCGGTGGGCGCCGTCGTGGGAGCCGCTCGTGCTCGCGGCGTCGGCGTCGGCGGCGGCGGCGGCGTCCGAGAGGGACTGGATCAGAGAGGGCCACTGGAACCCGTACGACACGTCGAAGTCGACGACGTGGAGGCTCCGGCGGCCACCGGCCTCGAACGCCTCCAGGATCGCCTGGTTCGCCGTGAAGTGCGCGAACTGGTAGAGCGGGGACGCCTGGTAGAACATGGTGTACGCCAGGAACTGCTCCCCGCGCGTCGGCCGCGGAGAGGCCGCCGCCGCGGGCGAACGGAGCCGCAGCCCCGGCGCCAGCGCGTCCGCGAAGTAGGCGGCGACGCGCGGGGCGGGGTCGCCGCCGCCGAAGGACGCGCGCCGGTAGACCTCGTGCAGCGCCGCGGTGGCCGCGCGCACGTCGCCGGCCTCCCCCGCCGCCACCGACGAGAGGAGCAACTGCATCAGCCGCAGGCCGCCGCCACTGCTCTGATCGTCCGACTCCAGCCTCGCCACCATCCGCTCCCTCGCCTGGAGAAGCCTCACCACCCTGCCGCGGTCACCACCATCGCCCACGTCGTCGTCCAAGACACCATCCCGCACCTTCCGCTTCTTGCCCGTGCCCGTGCCGTCACCATTGACGGCTAGACTCAACGTCAGGTTCATGCACGCCTTCCAGCTTCCACGTCCCAACAGACCTCAGCTCGTGGCCTCTCCAAGAAATCTAAAGAACCCACAACCCACACGGCAACGGAGAGGAGCTAGGGGAACCGGAGGGGAGGAAGAAGGGACGGTCTCGGCCGCGGCGGAGGCTATATATAAGCCACCAGGGGAATCCAGGAGATCTTGGCAAGAGGAGGAGTGGGGAATAGCGTGTAGCTTTGGACGCAAGAAATGCTCCGATATGCTGCCCGGTTCGTTTTGGCTTCTTGTTCCCCGGCGACGACGCGGCCTTGGGTTCCAAGGATAGGATATGCCGGTGGCGCGCTCGCTGGCTGCCTCTTTGTTCTGTGCTCAGGAGGATCTTCCTGTCCTGTCTACCCGGCACCAGGCCACCAATCCCCTGGCCTCACTCGGAAACATTGTTCAAAGATAGTGTTAACAATGTGGGACTAATGCAGGTTAGAGGTCAGTTTAGTTGTACGATGTGGATGTGGCATGTCGTATGTGAGCTTCGGATGGCATCTTTTTTCGTGCTGAAAGGTGTGCTTCTACACTGGACTATGGTTTAACTGCCACTTGGGTGTATGATAATAATAATAGTAGCTGTGAGAAACCTCGATGGGCTCGATAATCATACGGTTTAATTCGGTTTTTGGGACGCTAGTGGAGTCTCTGCCAAGTTAGCACAAGATATTGGACTCAGGACTTTGAGGAGGCATCATCGTGTACGTCAAGGCCCATCGAGCATACGTTCCGTGGACCCGACTTTGTGTCTGGACACGGAACCGGTAAAAATCGTGGAAAGGGGTGGTTGGAAGGGGAGGAGCAAAAGGAGCCGGCAAGAAGATGCGACGAAGGGAAGGCGAGTGGACCGCCCCCTTTGGCCAAAGGGTGTGAGAGCAAAAAGGAGCAAAAAGGGCATCTGCGAGACGGTGGCCCTCGAGTCTATCAGACAGGCTATCAACCATCGATGAGGTCCACCGGTCACTGTCCTGATCCGTTCTAGAAACAGTGGTCCTACAGATATGAGACAGTTGGATTGGATCATTTTGTTCCTCTCTCAGTCTCTCTCTCTAGTTTCAGGAAATGAAATCGCGTAGAGCTGCTAGCCTTGCTTTATACATTTGGGGTTTCCTCACCTTTGGCTACTTCGCTGGTAGTAGTAGGTGTTTTCCTGACGTGAATGCCTGGTGTCCAGAAGGAGGTGCAGATTGCATGCTAAGGCATGACGACACAGCACAGAGGGTAGGCAAGGCAAAGGGAAAGGCCAAGAAAAGGAATGGTTGGTTCGTCCCACCACCGGTACGAAGTTGACTTCTGAAAGTGTGAAGAGCCCGTGGTTGAAGAAACAAGAACTTGGGAGGCATAAAACATTTGTACTTGTCTACAGCCGTAGTCCACGATGTGGTAGCATAATTGAGCACCGTGCTCATCACGGAAGCTTCACGAAGTAAACGATTCTAACGTACGACTGTCGTGGACCATACAAATCCTCGATAGGTAGTAAGTACGGTGTTCATGTCGTCCTGTTCACTGTCCTCGATAGGCATAAAACATTTGTACTTGTCTACAGCCGTAGTCCACGATGTGGTAGCATAATTGAGCACCGTGCTCATCACGGAAGCTTCACGAAGTAAAAGATCCTAACATAAGATTGTCGCGGACCATACAAATCCTCGTAGGTGCAAATAGATTACTCCACCTCCAACTCTCTCTAATTTAAAATTTTGTACTCCTTTTTTAAAATAGAATCTCATCTTAAAAAAGCAATATAAAATTTTGAATTAAAGAGAGTTGGGGATACACCTAGGTCACCCGTTTGCACCCCTAACCCCTAACGGTGTTCATGTCGTCCTGTTCACTGCCCTCTGCGTGGTTCCATTCTATATTAGTCAATAGTTCTAGAATGCAACTAACATCCATTCAGAGCCTATCGAGCACTACCCTATCGGGCGCTATATCATAGTAGCAGTCAACTCTCTGGGGTTCTGGAAACTTGGAAAGAGTACCCAGGACAGCAAAATCTTGCGAAATAACAGTGCTTCGGAACGGTGCACTTTGTAGAAGATGTATTCCCAATTTTATTTGCAACTGTAATCCAGAATGGATCACGACTTCGTGAATTGCAGAAGGTGCGACTTCTACGTTTCCAAATGCTAATACAACTGTCACCACCAACGCACTATGTTACCTGTTGTTCTGAGTTACGTAGGTTTTTCATTTTCTTTTCCGGTCGCCAAATGCAAGATTTAACTAATGCAGGCTTCTGTGGGATTTCTCTGCTCCGTATTTTGATGTATATAAGTTACCCAAATGGGATAAGCGTGCCCTAGATCCAGGCAAACTTCTTGCACATAAAAATCAAGCATACTCGCCAATATATATTGCAAGCCTCTTTTCCGCTATGCAGCTTCCACATTGAAATCACCCACACTGTGCAGTAAGAATGCTTGCAGATATAAGCCCGGATGTGCACAGCAAGAATCAAAATTGATGCCTACACAGAACCCAAAATATCAAAATGACCAAACTCAGCAAACTCTGCAATTATCTGAGGGTGCAACCGTTATGCACATAATAATTCGATGACCTAATGTAGAATAACAGAAAATAGCCATTGAAAATAAAATTACTAGAACATTGAAGAAATAATAGCATATGATCAATTAAAATGGTAATCATGCTATATCTGATCAATCAAAGTGTTAATCATGAGAATTGCTGTACTACTTCCTATTGTTAAATGGATATCATCAGATCTAACTTTCTCAATATATAATCAAGTGTTCCATGTAACCATATAATCCTTCAAAACATGAAGGAAACATTTTCCATGAAAATCCCAATGATCCATATTCAAAAAGGTCATGACTATTCCATCTGCATGATTCTACTTTCGATATAGTTCCAAGAAAACTAGAGATCAATAGGATTACCATGACTTATGCTAATTGGGCTTTGTCTTCTTCTAACAGTAAATGAATGATGGACCTGACCACTTCATTGTCAACAAATGTTGCCATCTGAAACAAGACAATAAAATCAGCTAATCAGAAAGGGATTTGCAGCATGAGGGCATTATGTTCTGTGAGCTCTGTTAAGCAGACTTTTGTACAAAGAAAGTGTCTTTACATTGTGTGAAGCTGTCTATATTCAAAGCAAGTTATACTTCTTGCATATACAGTTAATAGATATTAAGCAAATGTATAAAGAGATGGTCCAGAGATGCTAGAACGCATAAAATTTTCATGTTTCCCCTTTCACATCAACAACAGGAAGTCACACCATACCTCTGGCTTTCTTGTCAGTTCTTTCAGAACAGCATCAAGTGTTATTCGAAGTTGCTTGAATAAAACAGCAGTCTGCGCAGCAGCAGACAACCTCAACCATCCATCTATAACAACAACTCCTGTCTGGAAACAAAGACTATCAGTTTCCCTACTGAGAATTCAGATATCAAGAATCATATATTATATGACCATACACACGAGCTTTCTAGGACAACTCCAAAAGGGGGGGGGGGGGAAGGTTTCTATCTGATCCACAATTCCACATGACCATATAGACCTGGGTCAAACGAAAATACCTAAAGTATACCCTCTTCCTAATGTGGTGCCCATTTCCATTTTTTCGCATAGAATATGGACAATACACGAAAAGTGCCAACATACAACACACTACCACCGGAAAAGTCACATGGACAAAATCTTTCCAAAAGAATCAGAAAATTAAGAACCAAGTGCCTCCGGTAGAGATATAACGAGGATGATGACGTTCCATTATGTCTAGTGCTCGATGAGAGTCAAAGTACCTGATGTTGGATCACCATGGAACCACCAAACAGGAGGAGTGAGTAGGGAGAAATGACGCTAGTATCACGTAAAAACACCTTCGTTGTCTCAACCTGGAAATAAGAACCGGAGATAGAATAATAGAATGAATAGTCAACATCAGAAATTGATAACCCAAGTTCATCTTGGTTGGTGTGGTGATCATAAATAAATTTGATAATCCATATTCCTTGGTACAACAATATACTCAAATTGGACAGAGTACTTAACTCTCAGCAAATAAATTTGGACATGCAATTTTTCTATGGATCGGGTATACAAGACCCACTCTTATGCATAATCTGAAAGCAAAGGTAATATCTAGAGTCTAGACCGTTTGCCATTGATAACAGTTGACACAAAAGCAGTATAAATAGAAGCATACCAAATGCATAACAAACTTCTCTATGGAACAAAATGGTAATGATCCCTTTTATGTCAGATAAACAAGCATATACCTTTTCAAGAAACACCAAAAATGGATATTGAACAGTTTTCAAGCTGTGGTTCACAGATGATGGATGTATATGGACTTCTCGCCTTCCATCATACCATCTAGGACGGTCCTTACTGAACAGAATATCAGATGGCTTTCGTCCACCTAGAGCTCCAGGATCAACACCCTCCAAAGATGCTGCAACATTAGGGTATAGACCTGCACATATGACTGACTGCACAACACAAATGTCATGCAAGCATTTTTCGTACAATGTGTTGACATCATATCTATCTACCAAGTGAACAATTAGTAATTTGATAAGCATAGTGATAGCATTACACTTACAACAAGCAACGGTACAAGATCATTTCATCAACACAGTTAAACATACTTTTGGTACATGTCCAAAAGTTGCTGACAGTTGAAAAGAATTCCAGGCTCATTCAAACCAAAAACAAGAACAAAGTCATGCAGTAAATTTATTCCTATCTAATGTAAGTGAGCTTTCAATTTACACTGTATTCATTTCAGTTTGTACACTAGATCTTATCAATTTTTGAACCATATACATGAAGATACATAGTCATTCAATCAATGACACTGCAATATCGCAACCAGAATCAATATTCTCCAAATTAATCATGTGTCATTTTTCCTTTTGAAAGTAAACAAAAAGAAATGACTAGTATCAGTATACAAGGACCATAAATCATGCTATTACCTTAATAACTGAGGTGCAGCGAGCATACGTGTTGAATGGAAGCGACATATTAGAAAACCAGATCTCAAGATTACTTTTCCTGCTCCCCTCCTTAGGCCTCTGGAAATAGAAAAACCAATTCATAGTTGAAGACTGACTTTGATGTCTTTCCATTCAGATTAGAGAAAATGTATTTACAGTAGTATTGACAGAGAGGTATATGATATTTATTGGATTGAACTGACCAAACTACCTTAGCACATCATTGCTTATGAACTTGCCAGCTTTTTTACTAACTTAGGTTGAACTGAATTTAAAGCATAAGTGATTCATGATCAACTTTGTAAGTTAAGTGCATGGATTGCAGTCTACTAAAGTTTGTTTCTATTAAGTAAATGTTCAATGTTTTCTGTCTGAGGAAGAGAGAAAGGAAGAGAGAGCAGACTTGTTCTCAACCCAAACATCCCATTGAAAACACAAACGGCCAACTCTATGAAATAAACATACCATACTATCTTTAGGAAGATCAATAAGTCCAATATCAGCTAATAATGTGCCAAACTGAAGACGCATGTCCCTGCAAAGAAAATATATCTGATTAAATACTTGTAGTGGATAAACATATCACATGTGAATCTTAGTAACTTCTACATTTTTATGGTAAGCTTGAACATATTTTCTGATTAATGATAGCAAAAAAGAAGCTTCTGAATCGACATCATTATGCAATACAAGATATCTGTAAGGAAAACAACATAACAAACAAAAAAACTAACAGTTCCTTCCACAAAATCAGTAGCAACTCAAAATGTCGCATTTCCATAATTAATACAAGGGAGCTGCAACGTTCCTAACCAATAATTGGGTTTTCCATGTCCACCTATGAGCTTTGAAAGAAAACAATTACAATGATCCCTCAGGAGCATACTTATGATTTATGAACCTATGCTTATCAACACCTGATTCACAATGTTACCTGCTAAACTAGAGGTGTTGTGCACCATAACCACATAGGTCATACATAAAGTGCATAGACAATAGCAGCGAAAAAAAGACAGACAAATGGATTTCAATTAAATATGTAGTTAAATATTCTCCAAAAACAAAAATGCAGTTTCCATATTTAATGAGAACTGGTATTAAAAGGAGCTGCTGATCATCTTCATATATCTACTACCTTCATCGGATTGACTTGGAGTATTTGTTTTCCCCGTTGGGTTAGGTTTAGAGGAGAATTTTGTTTAGAAAACAGGCAATAGAACTAGTTCTTCCATTTGAAATATAATAGCTGTTAAGGCCCATATGTTATCTAGGCCCATAGTGGCCCATACCCTGGCTACATATATGTCCACCTAGGACTAATGGAGATTATCACTTGTCTAATCATCCAAAGGTAACACGGAATCAGAGCATGGTTTAGGGTTAGGGTTAGGACTAATCTAATCCCTACCCCCGATCCATTTTTATCTCCCGCCGGCACTCTGCTCCGCCGCCGTCGCGGCCTCCCCTGTTGCACCCGGCGCTCTGCTCCGCCGCCGTCGCAGCCTCCCCTGTTGCGCCGTCTCCTCCGCCCGTCGCAGACGCGGCGTTCTTCCTGGTGCTCCTCTACTCGTCCCTCCGCGCCGTCTTCGTCCTCGTCGGTGTCGCCTCCGCTCGTCGCGGATCCGTCTTGGCTGCATTTCCGCCGCCTGTTGCGGCCCGTCCCACGCCGCCGTCGCGGCTCGTCTATCGCCGCCGTCGCGGCCCACCCTGCGCCATCGTCGCGGCCCATCTCCTGCCGCCCGTCGCGGCCTCTTCTTCGACGCCGCCATCGCGGCCTCCTCTCCAACGCCGCCCGTCGCAGTCTCCTCTACATCGCCGCCTGTCGTGGTGCTGCTGTCGCGGGAGTCAGTCTATCTTCATCAGGCGCCGCAGACTGCCGTGTTTTTCATCTATGAGCAGGATTTTCATTTCTTGTTACTGGTACTGGTCTTTGCTATTGTTGGACATATACCAGCATGTCGCATCCTACTGCTATCACCATCCCTGTGCGGCTTGATGGCTCCAATTATAGAGAATGGGCCTTTTGTGTTGAGACAGTGCTTGGTGGATATGGTCTTGTCTCACATCTTACTGACACTAAACCAGTTGCTGAAGCTGATGGTTCTAATGCTAGTACAATCACTACTTGGGTTAATGATGATGGCAGGGTCAAGACTGTAATAGTCACAAGTATTAAACCATCATTGATGATGAGTCTTCAGCCCTTTGCAACAGCTAAGGAGATGTGGGATTATCTAAAGAACAGATTTGTTCATGTTAGTGGTGCTCATCTGCATACTCTGATGCAAGGCCTTCGTGGACTTCAGCAAGATGACATGACCATTGATGACTACTATAGTGCTTTTGATCGTTACATGGGACCAGTGCTATCTATGGTCCCTTCATCTACTGCAGATTGTGATGGGTGCTCCAAGAAGAACAAGTTCATTGAGCAGTTCATGATGTATCAGTTTGTTATGGGACTCAGGTCTGAATATGAGCCTGTTCGTGCGCAGCTTCTCAATAGATCTCCCACTCCATCCTTATCAGAGGTTCTATCCTCAATGACTGCTGAAGAGGCTCGACTTCGTTCATTGTCATCTGCTCCTTCAGTGTTGGCACCTCAGAGTGTTCTTGCCGCTGCTCACAGGTCTCGTGTGGCTGATACTTCCACCCCTTGTGAACATTGTAAGAAGACTACTCATCGTTCAGAGCATTGTTTCGCTAAGTATCCAGAGAAGCTAGCTGAGTTCTGTGCTCGTCGTGCGGCTCGTGGTCATGGTACCTATGCTCCTCCTCGGGGCTCTGTGTCTGTTGCTGCTGCTTCACCTGTTCATGCTCCTCAGTCCTCTTGGGTCCTTGATTCAGGCGCTTCTTTCAATGTGACTTCTGATAAATCTCAGTTGGTTAATTGCCAAGCAGTCCATAATGGTGCTTCTGTTCAGACAGCGGATGGTACATCTTGTCCTATTACTTCTCATGGTTCACTTTCTACACCACATTTTTTTGTACCTAATGTTTCCTTTGTACCTCAGCTGTCCATGAATCTTCTTTCAGTAGGACAGATTACCGATCAGAATTGTTTTATTGGATTTGATGACTCATCTTGTTTTGTTCAGGATCGTCGAACCGGGAGAGTGATTGGGACTGGCCAGCGCCGTAGAGGTTCCTCTAGCCTCTATGTTTTGGACACATTTGTAACACCCCAGGTGTTAATCACCTGTAGTTAAGGTTAATCCGGTGTTTGATATCGTCATTAACACTAACCGTGCTTGCATAAATATTTTTAATTACATTTTGTTTTGCTAGCTTGTCAACACATGATATGATGACTAGTTTTCAAATCCAATGAAACATGCTTTAAAAATAACTTTTAAATTCTTGCTCAAATAAACTTTTGCCTAAAAACAAAGTTGTAGAGTTTGGAATGGTGAAAAACTTTCGTGTTTATGGTTTATCAAGTTTCAGCACAAAATTTGAAGAAAACTTTTAATTTTACTTTGAATAGGACATTAATGCTTTGGTTTCAAAATTTCAAATTTTAAAACATGATTTAATCCTCAAATGAAGTTTTCCCTGAAACAAAAATTGGAGATCTCAAAATCTTGAACAACTTTGGTTTTCAAAATTTTCGGAGCACAGTTTAAATTTTTGGAGAAAAGTTGAGTTTACAAAATGAAATTTTGAACTTTGATTTATTTACAGAACTGCCATCACCACATCTCCTCCTCTGCTCATGCCGTCGCTGCCTCGGCGTCGAGGCCCTCACGCCGGCACCGCCACTGGCCGCCCACACGTCGCGCCTTGACCGAAACCCGCCTCCCTGCCCCCGTTTTTTCCCCGACCTGCTCCTCGCTGGCACCTGGTGCCGGCGATACGCGCCCTCGGCGCCCCTCCGCGTGCCACGCCGCCAAACGCCGCTCACCGTCGTCGCGCCGTCGTCCTGTGCTGCCCATGCCGGTCGTCCTCGACCTTATCCTCCCCGAGCCCAACCCGTGCGCCTTATCCTCCTCGAGTTCACGGTGCCCCGTTCCCCTTCGTTCTCCTCGAGCTCGAGCTAGGCCGAGCTGAGCTGAGCCGCCGCCAGCCCCTGCGCAGGCCATCCTCCGCCGCCCCGCTGCGATTCCTCGCGTCCCAGGCCGCCTCGCTTCGCCCCGCATCTACTCCGCTTTGCCCCGCATCTGCTCCGCTTCTCCTAGAGAGCCGGGCCGAGCCCCTGCCCGCGCGCCAGAGGCGCCGCCGCACGCCATGGCCGCCGCCGCCCCCAGCTCGCCGTGGAGCACCCCTCCCCGACCCTCCTCGGCTCCAATCGACCCCGCAGCTAGCTTCCCCACGGCGCACTGAAGCTTCCCGACCCCTTCCTCGCAGCTCACGACCGCCGGAGCGCCGCCGTCGCCACCCACCGCCGCCGCCTGGAGCAGAGCTCCGTGGCCGGCCCGCCTCCGACCGCCCCAGGTCCACCCGGACGCCGCCCGAGGTCCCTCTCCACTTGTGCTCCTCCACCCCTGGCCCCTCGCCGCCGGCGACCGCCGTCGCCGGAAACACGGCCGCCGCCGCCTCCTCTGTTCCCAAATCCGGCTAAGGGCCAATTTGCAAGCCCCCAATTCTTTCCAGGGTCTTTTCTGCAAATTCCAGGGACCCCGTTGTAAAGCTTTAGTTTAAGTTTTCAAATCTAAGCAGTAAACTTCTAAATTCAATTAAAAATCATAGAAAAATCAGAAAAATACAAACTAAAATTTGTTGGATTCCTTGTTCCAAGATCTACAACTTTCCTTACAGGTTGATCTTCAGTTTTTAAATAGTTTTTGCTCTAATTTAAATGTTAGTTTAAGTGATTGCAAGCTTTGAAAATCAATAGTAAATAGTAGAAAAATGGTAAAAATGTAAAACCAGTTGGGTTAGCTTTGTTTTGACATGTATAACTTAGGAAAAATATTTAACCTGCTGGTTGTTTAATTTTTCTGTGATGTATTGATTTAATCATGAATAATGCTTGTTTAAGCGTGTTTATTTAATATCTGTAGTTCTGGATGTCCAAAAATTATGAAATTTATGCAGTAGCTTACTATTTGCACGTTTAAATTCACTGTAAAAATTTCGTGCCCTGAAACTATGTGCATGTTTGTAAATCTGTTTTTGTTCAGTTTGTCTTGTTGAGGATAAAAATAAATATTTTATGTTATCAATAAATGTTGGAAAAATATTGTTGCATGCTTTATCAATAGCTCATCATGCTGGTAAATTTTGGTTACCCGTTTATACATGTAAGTTATGTTTTTGCATCTGTCTTGGTGCATCTCATTTAGGTACGCTAGATGTATAGCGCGTGGACGTGGAGCACGTCAGCACGGAACCGAACCACAAAACGGTGTTGAGTGGACACATCTTGAAGAAAGAAGGACCCGCTGCAGCAACCGAAGACTCGGCTCCAAGTCGAAAGGGCCCAAGGCCTTGTTAGTACTAACACTGACCTAGTGTTAATTCCAGGCAAGCCCCGGAGCATAACCTCTAATTTCAGTATTCAATGTTTATTTAAGTATTTGTGCATTTACGTTTTTAGGAGTTGTATGTAACCCTAGTATGCATGTTTCTCCCTAGGTATCTATGAGTCTATACTAGTATACAGGTATCGTTAGTATTGCCATGCTTAACTAGGATTCGGTAGAAGTCGAGTGATTCCTGTCAGTCGCGAGCTTTATGTTTTTGTTACTTATGGCAATTTGGCTTGAGAATGAATTAATGAGGAAAGAGAAATGGAGACCATGCGGAGATGATTTTGGTTATGGATATGGAATGGATGGAAACTAAGCCTCCGCCTGTGTCGATTGAGGACCGTACCGTTGTTGGCAGTGTTGACCGAGTTTGAACAGTACTAACCACATGCCGGAAGTAGGAGGTAGTCGAAACCGGTAAGTTAATTACCTGATTTGCAACGATACTTTGAACTGCGACCTGCTACTCTGGGAGTGGTATGATGGCGGGTGATGGATTGTATGTCACCTTCGGGTTCTCTGGGAGTTCGCTGTGAGGGGCCCATTCACTCGGGTTTTGGCATGTGGTTCAGACGTCGGGGTAATGATGGGAACAGTTGACATATGTGGTCCGGCGTGGCTGCACGTGTCGTGTGAGTTAGGTCCACCTTGCAAGGTTAAATCGGATCGATTCATCGTCTCTCTCGGTTAAGAGAACCTTGGTCACTTTGTCACATCGTAGTAAAGGTTTGAGATAAAAATGGAAAGGTGAGCATATGAGATGTATGTGGTTTTCTGAAAAGATAATGTGATCAACCATGCGTGCTTTAGATGTTCAGACAAATCTAGTTGGTACTTGTTAAATTAAACTTGAGCTAAAATATTAACAGTAAGGATCCACTATTAGTAGCTTTTCAGCAAAATAAACTCCAGAGCCAAAAAGACCTTGCATGTCTAGATAGTGGGCTAAGTATACCCATAGTCAGGTAAGACTTGCTGAGTATTAGTATACTTAGGGTTTGTTGTTATTCTGTTTTAAGGTATTTGCTGCTGGTTGGAGCTAACTAGGATTCACATCGGTGGGCTCGATGTGACGTCCTCACGTCATCGTAGTTGTCATTGTTTTTCTAAACTAAACTTCTATTTGAATTCCGCTGCATGTTTAACTCTGATAATTTGTTTAAAACTCATTTTGTAAAGCTCTGTTGTAAGTTAACTTTGAGAACTTTTGTCTGCTTGTAATCATCTGTGCTCGTCTTCGTGCGAGACTTCCAGTGTTTTTCGATCCTTAACCCGACAGACGACCGGATTATACCGTTTTAAGTGCACAGTAACTTGATTAACCATTAAGATGATAGTTAGCGCACTTAAGCCGGTTTAATTTGGGCGGTTCTGCTACAACATTGAGTCTTCCTGCTTCCGCTACCTCTACAGCTCATGTGTCATCTGTTGCATCATCATCTGCCCTTTTTGCCATGTGGCATCATCGCCTTGGTCATCTATGTGGGTCTCGTTTGTCGACCTTAATAAGTAGTTGTTGTCTAGGCAATACTTCTGTTGAGTCTAGCTTTCAGTGCAAGGGATGTAAACTTGGAAAACAAATACAACTTCCATATTCTTCTAGTACATCTCATTCAGCTCGACCTTTTGATCGTATTCATTCTGATGTATGGGGTAAAGCACCTTTTCCCACCAAGGGTGGTCATGAGTATTATGTTATTTTTATTGATGATCACTCTCGATATACTTGGATTTACTTTATGAAACATCGCTCCCAGTTGTGTTCCATTTACCAGAATTTTGCTCGTATGGTGCATACTCAGTTTTCCACTTCTATTAAAGTGTTTTGTTCTGATTCTGGTGGCGAGTACATATCTGATGCTCTTCGCCAATTTTTGGCCTCTGAGGGTACTCTTCCTCAGCTTTCATGTTCTGGTGCTCATGCTCAGAATGGGGTTGCTGAGCGCAAGTATCGCCATCTCATTGAGACTGCTCGTACCCTTTTGAGTTCCTCATTTGTTCCTTCTCATTTTTGGGGTGAGGCTGTTGCTACCGCTGCTTATCTCATAAATAGACAACCGTCTTCCACATTGTCTGGAAAATGTCCTGGTGAAGTTCTATTTGGTACTCTACCTCGCTATGATCATCTTCGAGTTATTGGTTGCACTTGTTATGTCTTGCTTGCACCGCGTGAGCGGACTAAGTTGACTGCTCAGTCAGTTGAGCGCGTGTTTCTGGGGTATAGTCTTGAACATAAGGGTCATCGTTGTTACGATTCTTCCTCTCGTCGTATGCATATTTCTCGTGATGTGATCTTTGATGAGAATCGCTCTTTCCTTTATAATTCTTCCACTCCATCCTCATCTTCCCCCACAGAGTCCACTAGCTTTCTGTGTCTTCCTCCACCTATTCCATCGCCTTCATGTCCACCACAGCCTCCATGTCCACCAGCTAAACCTCCCGTCACACAAGTTTACACCCGTCGTCCCAAAGCTCCCACAGTTCTTCCATCTGATTCTCCTTCGGCCAGTCCTGATACTCCTGTTTTAGATGCATCTAACACTACTGATGAGTCTCATTCTATTTCCAATGAGTCACAGGTTGGTCCGCGGTATAATCTACGGGATCGTGCTGCTATTGCTCCTCCTGATAAATTGGGTTTTCCTCATGTAAGTGTTGTCCTTGCTGTTGCTGAACCTTCCAGAATGGCAGAATGCTATGTCAGAGGAGCTTGCTGCACTTGATCGAACAGGTACTTGGGAAATTGTTCCTTTGCCATCCCATGATGTACCTATTACATGTAAATGGGTGTTCAAAATCAAGACCAAATCAGATGGATCTCTTGTGAGGTATAAAGCTCGTCTTGTTGCTCGCGGATTTCAGCAAACTCAGGGGCGGGACTATGAGGAGACTTTTGCACCCGTTGCGCATATGACTACCGTTTGTACTATGATTGCAGTAGCTGCCAGTCGTTCTTGGACTATCTCTCAAATGGATGTCAAGAATGCTTTTCTTCATGGTGAGTTACATGAGGAAGTTTATATACACCCACCTCCAGGTGTTGATGACCCTTCAGGACAGGTTTGTCGTCTTCGTCGTGCTCTCTATGGCCTCAAACAAGCTCCCCGTGCTTGGTATGAGCATTTTGTTTCCGTGATAATAGAAGCTGGTTTTTCACCTAGTCCTCATGACCCGGCTCTATTTATTCATACTTCTTCACGTGGTCGTACTCCGCTTCTTCTCTATGTTGATGATATGTTGATCACGGGTGATGATGCCGAGCATATTTCCTTGGTCAAGAGGCACCTTAGTCAACAATTTCAGATGACTGATTTAGGTCCTCTCAGTTATTTCTTGGGCATTGAGGTTTCACGATCTGACAAGGGGTATTACATTTCTCAATCTAAATACATTCAAGATCTGATTGCTCGATCTGGTATTACTGATACTCGAACAGCTGCCACTCCTATGGATATTCACTTACAGCTTCGTCCTACGGATGGTACCCCTCTCGAAGATCCTGCTCGATACCGCCATATTGTTGGTAGTCTAGTATATCTCACAGTCACAAGGTCTGATATTGCTCATGCTATTCATATTTTGAGTCAGTTTGTGAGTGCTCCAACTTCAATTCATTTTGGACATTTGCTTCGTGTACTGCGATACTTACGTGGGACATCCTCTCGGGGTTTATTCTATGCTCATGACAACTCACTTCAGCTTCATGGCTATTCAGACTCCACTTGGGCCAGTGATCCAACAGATCGCCGTTCTGTCTCTGGTTATTGCATTATTCTTAGTTCTTCTCCTCTTGCCTGGAAGTCCAAGAAGCAAGCTGCTGTCTCCCGCTCTAGTACAGAGGCAGAACTTAGAGCACTTGCCACTACTACTGCTGTGATTGTGTGGATTCGATGGCTATTAGCTGATTTTGGAGTTTCTTGTGATACCCCCACACCTCTTCTTTGTGATAACACTGGAGCCATTCAGATTGCTAATGATACTGTCAAGCATGAACTTACGAAGCACATTGGTGTTGATGCAGCCTTTACACGGTCTCATTGTCATCAGAAAACTATTGCTCTTGAGTATGTTTCATCAGAGCAGCAACTTGCTGATTTTTTCACTAAAGCACAAACTCGAGAGCATCATCGTCTTCATTTGCTCAAACTCAATGCTTCAGATCCGCCTTGAGTTTGAGGGGGGTGTTAAGGCCCATATGTTATCTAGGCCCATAGTGGCCCATACCCTGGCTACATATATGTCCACCTAGGACTAATGGAGATTATCACTTGTCTAATCATCCAAAGGTAACAATAGCACCCCAATCTCACAGTTGAAGACTGAGAATAACCCCACTACTTGGTAAGCAAACGTCCAAAAAAGCCTTAGGACATCTGCTTTTTGCATCAGGTTCTGCATAAACATGATTTCAATTCTGATGAAACAAACCTGATCATGTGCATCACCGTACTATTCAAGTAAAATGAATGACAAAATTGACGAGCCGACTTAGCTCCATGCTGCAATTCAAAACCAGCTTATTAGAAATCCTCCAAGCACACAGTAAAATTTATGATAAAGTAACATGATCCTAAATGCACATTAAAAGTTGCCATACAACAGAAAAAGTGTATATTAGAACAGGAGGAAGTAGTTTATAACCTGAAGCAGTATTCTAGACCATTTGTCGTACGCAATTACCATTAACAGGTGGTCTGATTGTTTATTATCTGTTGCAGAAGTAGACCCATCAAGGTTCTCATTCAACAGTGTAGCTTTTGCTTTCTCTACATTTTGCTTCTGTAATAAAAAAAGAGTCATGAAATTCAGCGTCTAGGTCACATAAATTGTTCATCATTGAAGTCACATAATACCTCATCTTTCGGAGAGATAAATGGGGATTTATAACTCAGAAAAGCAGCAACAGAAAGAATTGATGATAAACAACCGAAGATAGCACCATATAGCATCATCTGCGGTCGCATATGAAAAATGAATCAAATCATCAGAATGTGAAAAAAAAGGGATCCATCAGAACTATAAATTCATAACAAGATGTATAAAGCAAAAAAACTAAATACTATAATCAACTACATGTATTTTTTTTTCTTGAACCGGGAAGAGGACTGCCTGTCATCAGATTAAGAACTCTGAAGGTAACTACAGCTGTTGATTTTTAAGAATCCGGAAGTTACTGCAGATTACATACAGAAATGCACAAGAGGCCAACAGATATGAAAAATAATGCATGATAATTGCTTATAATGATGTAGATGCGCAAAGGGGCATGGCCTACACAGATCAAAGTGAATAGGATGGGCTCTCAAAATGAGGTGACTTTGGTTACAGAAAACAGAACCAGAGAAGCCATGGGCTTTTCCCCCCCATACAAGCGCATCATTCGGTCAGAGCTTTTTTCTCAGTGGCAATAATATCAGAAGTTGGCAGTGGCATGAATACTCTCTTTTCGACCGACAGATGGCTTCATGGACATAGCCTTGAAAAGCTTGTGCCACATCTATTCAGTTCAGTTTCAGGTCAAGCGAAGAAAAGAAAAGTTCATGAAGCCCTTACTTATATGAGATGGGTAGCTGACATTAGAGCTCTTACTGTGTCTGTCTTGACTAAGTATCTTGATTTATGGGAATTATTAGCCGAGGTGGAACTCCGCCTATGCTGACTGGAAGACTCTCTCCTGAGTCGTCTCAGCATAGCCAGTCCCAAGCCCGGATAAAGGAGGAGGGTTGCGTTAGGTTTTGGCAAACCAACATAAAAATAGCCACTCTAATGATTTGAAACCCACAAGAAACTCGTTGGGGCGTAACCCTCTTAGCGACGCGCTACATCGGAACCCGGGTGTGGTGATAAATGGGCAAGGGCCGGGTCGCCATCCCCCAAGGGCACGTCTTATCATGACCTGGGTACGATGATAAGTGAGCAAGGGTCGGGTCGTCACCTGAATGACGCGCTACATCTACGCCCGGGTGTAGTGAAAAATGAGCAAGTGTCTTCGCATTTCCCTCGACGGGTGCGAAGGGTAAGGAAGCTAGCCGAGCCAATTAGGATTCGTATAGGTAGCTGGAACGTAGGGTCCCTAACGGGTAAGTTGCGAGAGCTAGTTGATGTAGCAATTAGGAGGCGTGTAAATATTCTATGCGTTCAGGAGACTAAATGGAAGGGCCAGAAGGCGAAGGAGGTTGAGGATACTGGCTTCAAGCTTTGGTACACGGGAGCAACTCCGGGTAGGAATGGTGTAGGCATCTTGATTGATAGGAGCCTTAAAAATGGAGTCGTAGAGGTTAGAAGGCAAGGCGACCGGATTATCCTAATCCGGTTGGTAGTTGGAGATTCGGTTTTGAATGTGATCAGTGCCTATGCCCCTCGGGTAGGCCTTAGTGAGAGCACCAAGATGCAGTTCTGGGAAGACCTAGATAGCATGGTTAGTACCATGCCTACCAGCGAGAAACTCTTCATAGGAGGAGATCTCAACGGCCATGTGGGTGCGACTAATGTAGGGTTCAAGCGAGTGCACGGGGATTTTGGGTATGGTAGCAGGAGTCAAGAGGGGGAGGATGTGTTGAACTTCGCGTTAGCCTACGACTTGTTGATAGTGAATACCGTGTTTAAGAAGAGAGAATCTCATCTTGTGACGTTTCGTAGTGGACAACACTCGAGCCAGATCAACTTTATCCTTGCTAGGAGAGAGGATAGACGTGATTGCTTAGATTGTAAGGTGATACCTGGGGAGTGTGTTGTCCCTCAACACAAGCTTGTGGTGGCGGACTTTCGTCTTCGGGTACGTGTCCACCGGGACAAACGTGCCAAGATTACGAGAACAAAGTGGTGGAAGCTTAGAGGGGAAGCGGCACAACCGTTTAAGGAAAGGATGCTAGGTGAGGGGCCTTGGGAAGAAGGAGAAGACGCAGATGACATGTGGCTAAAGATGGCAACATGTGTTCGGAAGGTGGCCTCAGAGGTGTTTGACATGAGTAGGGGAGGCAAACAGGAGGGGAAAGACACCTGGTGGTGGAATGACGAGGTGCAAAGGGCTATTAAGGAGGAGTGTTTCAAGCGTCTCCACCTTGACAAGAGTGCAGCCAACATCGAGGGCTATAAATTAGCGAAGAGGGTTGCAAAGCGAGCTGTGAATGTAGCAAAGAGTAAGGCGTATGATGACCTGTATCAGCGGCTAGGCACGAAAGAAGGGGAGAAAGACATTTATAGGATGGCTAGGATCCGCGAGCGAAAGACAAGGGACATCAACCAAATCAAATGCATTAAGGATGGGACAGATCGACTGCTAGTGAAGGATGAGGAGATCATGGATAGATGGAGAGAGTACTTCGACAAGTTGTTTGATGGGGAGAGTGAGGGCCCTACCCTTGAGTTAGATGACTCTTTTGACGATACCAACAGACGTTTTGTGAGGAGAATTCAGGAGGTAGAGATCGGGGAGGCTTTGAAGAGGATGAAGGGGGGTAAATCGATGGGCCCTGATGGTATCCCCATTGAGGTGTGGAGATGCCTAGGAGATAGAGTAATAGTATGGTTAACTAAGTTTTTTAATCTCATTTTTCGGTCAAACAAGATGCCGGAAGAATGGAGGAGAAATATATTAGTACCTATCTTCAAAAACAAGGGTGATGTTCAAAGTTGTACTAACTACCGTGGGATTAAGCTGATGAGCCATACGATGAAGCTTTGGGAGAGGGTTATCGAGCATCGCCTAAGAAGATTGACAAGTGTGACCCAAAACTAATTTGGGTTCATGCCTGGAAGGTTAACCATGAAGGCGATTTTCTTAATACGACAATTGATGGAGAAATATAGAGAACAGAAGAACGACTTGCACATGGTCTTCATTGATCTTGAGAAGTCATATGACAAAGTACCGAGAAATATCATGTGGTGGGCCTTGGCGAAGCACAAAGTCCCAACTAAATACATTACCCTCATTAAGGATATGTACAAGGATGCGAAAACGTTTGTCCGGACATGTGATGGCAACACAACTGACTTTCCTATTAACATAGGCCTACACCAGGGGTCAGCATTGAGCCTTATTTATTTGCTTTAGTGATGGATGAGGTCACAAGGGATATATAAGGTGAGATCCCTTGGTGTATGCTCTTTGCTGATGATGTGGTGCTAGTTGACGAGAGTAGGGCAGGGGTTAATAGGAAGTTAGAGCTGTGGAGACGCACGTTAGAGTCGAAAGGGTTCAGACTTAGTAGGACCAAGACCGAGTACATGATGTGCGATTTCAGCGCGACTAGGCATGAGGGGGGAGACGTTAATCTAGATGGACAAGTGGTGGTCCAGAAGGATATTTTTCGGTATTTAGGATCGGTGCTACAAAAGGATAGCGACGTTGATGAAGATGTTAGGCATAGAATTTCAGCTGGCTGGTTGAAATGACGGCAAGCTTCTGGCATCCTTTGTGACAAGAGGGTGCCACAAAAGCTAAAAGGCAAATTCTATAGGACAGCAATTCGTCCGGCGATGGTATACGGTGCTGAATGTTGGCCTACAAAAAGGCGACATGTCCAGCAACTGAGTGTAGCAGAGATGCGGATGTTGCGGTGGTTTTGCGGGCACACAAGGAGGGATAGAGTCCGGAACGAAGTTATTCGGGATAGGGTCGGAGTGGCACCAATTGAGGAGAAACTTACCCAGCATCGGCTGAGATGGTTTGGACATGTCCAACGAAGACCTCCTGAGGCGCCGGTGCGTAATGGGGTTCTTGAGCGGGTCGACAATGTAAAGAGGGGTAGAGGTAGACCTAAACTGACGTGGGATGAGTCGGTTAAGAGAGACCTTAAGGATTGGAATATCTCTAAAGAGATAGCTTTGGATAGGAGCGCTTGGAGACTAGCTATGAATGTGCCTGAACCTTGAACTTATTTCTTTCGGGTTTCATCTTTAGCCTACCCCAACTTGCTTGGGAAAAAAGGCTATGTTGTTGTTGTTGTATTAGCCGAGGTGGTGCTGCAGCAAGAAGTTGAGGATTCTCACATTTTGGCAATTCGCACCAACAGGGAAATATTCAGCTTAGTCAGCATATGAGGCAATGTTCATTGGTGGCATTCAGTTTAAATCTTGGGAGAGGATCTGGAAGAGCTGGGTGCCCGGTAAGTGTAAATTCTTCATGTGGTTGGTCGCACATAACAAATGTTAGACGGCTGATAGGCTTGCTAAGAGAGGATTACTGCACCCTGAACTTTGTCCATTATGTGATCAAGAGGAGGGAACAATAAATCACCTGCTACTATCTTGTGTCTTCTCGCGCCAAATAAGGTTCAGTGTTATGCAACGACTAGGTCTGCAAGTTTTAACTAAACAACCTAGTGATCACTCCTTCGAGGACTGGTGGGATCAGGTGAGCAAAAGGGTGGCTGACCAAGCAAAAAAGGGCCTAAAATCAGTTGTAATCTTGGTAGCTTGGTCTCTCTGGAATCACAGGAATCGTTGTGTTTTTGATGGTCTGCAGCCTAGTCTGAATGGGCTTCTCTCTACCATTAGAGATGAACTGCATTTGTGGGAATTGGCTGGGGCTTGAGGAATGTCGGTACCCTGTAGCAGGGATACCCACTCCTACTGCAGTAAGACAGGACTCGCGTAGTTATCCATAACTACGCCCTAAGGGGCGGAGCAGCCGGGCCCCAAGGGTCCAGGACTTGCCTCACCAGGCCAACGGCCCCGGACCCGTTCTCGCTCTGGGAACGGGTCCGGTGACGCCACGTGTCCCTGAGGAGGGGAAGCTCCGCGCCAACAGCCGAGGGCTCGGACCCCCTATATGGGTCCGGGACCTCCCCGCGTCCGTCCGGACCCCCCACGCGCGTAAAACCAATATACCGCCGGGGCGGGGTCCGGGGGCGCCACGTGTCCCGCAGGCTCAGGAGCGGGCGCGAGTCTTCTGCTGGAAGACTCGCCCACCCACCGCATTCAATGCGGGTGGTTGAGGTGTGCTCTGCCGCCGCGGCACGCGATGCAGCTTTTGTCAGGCCTCACTGTAGACCGCATATTACCGAGGTGCACAGTGCAGCCGCATGCGCTGCATCCGCGCAGAGCCCGTCTGCCGCATTAAATGGATACGACGGCACGGCACCCTTTCATCATACCGCCTACGCCACAAGCTACACGGCCCGTTCAGCTACGGGGCAGGCTACAGCAAGCTACACCGCAAGCTACGCCCTGGCGCCATTTCGACAAGACAGGGCATGGCTATGCCGGACGGAAGATTCCCACGGGCAAAGCAAGGAAACCCAGGAATAAGGTCTCCGTCGCCTGCAACGCCATAATGTCTGTACACTATGTTATTTTATACTACATCGCTGGGCCCATCTGTCGGGGACCCAACGGCTATGTACACTCCTCCCCTGAGATATAAAAGGGAGGAGTACGTAAAGTCAGGACAAGTTCACTCGGACTCTCACAGGCCAAGTGAAGCCAAGCCAAGGCAGACACAACACAAGCTCGGATTCACTCCGAACAATCCCGTTCTCAACCTCTTGAGAGCACAAACAATACAACACACAGTGGACGTAGGGTATTACGCTCCGGCGGCCCGAACCACTCTAAACCGGCTGTGTTCATCGTGTTCTTGCATCTAGATTGGACTAATCCTAGCTACTCCCAAGTACTCACCCTCTGGGTTTAGGCGGGTGCACTACGCCACCCGACTGTGGGTTTGCACACCACGACAAGGAATTACTCATCTGCTCGCCCTGCAGCCTAACGGTTAGCCTGATAGGTCTCCTTGGTCATGGGTTGAATTCTTTAAAAGGGTAATATAGTGTGTGTTTGGGAGGGGGGTTTTAGGTTTTTTCTCCCATAAAAAAGAACTTTGTACTGGTGACTTGGTGCTAGACCCTTCTTTCTTCTTAGTATATTGATACGCAGCTCTCATGCGTGTTCGAGAAAAAATAAAGTGAATAGGACTCTCCGAAGAGTTCAAGCTCGACAAGCGACTTTAGCATGGCTCTAATTTTAAGTAAGCAGGCCATGAGCCTTCACCAAAGCAAATTGTTGAGCTTAAACAGTTTGCTTAGGTTCAAGCTTTACTCAAGCGGACCTCAAGTTTATGTTATCATATGTAATGCCTAATGCTGAAAGGTGCACGTATTGTTCTGTTAGTTAGCTCACTTGAGACATGCCCGAACTACGATATCGGCTTACTCAAGCTCGGCTCAAGCTCGACTCTATGACAGTCTAACATGAATTCTTGTACATAAAAGGATAGAAAATAAGGCGATATGCTCGGAACATTCTCGAGATGTGTAATAAAAATTAAAGAATTAGTTTACTGAAATTTGAAATTTCAAGGGGAAAAGTTTCAATGCAAGATGGACGACAGAGGATAGAATGTACTTTGTGTTGGATCGTGTGACAAAAGTCTGCTATTAAGCGTTACTGGAGCATTAATGAGAAACTCCACAATGTAAACAGCACAATCAAGTTACTTTGCTGAAATTATTCATGTTAATTAGCCACACCTTTCCGATCAAAACATCAACAGGCAGTTTTGCTAGATGATACCCAAGAGGTGACAACTCCTCATGTCCTTCAAATGCTCCAACCTAGATAAAGCAATGGCAGCATAGTGTTTAGTTGAGAACTACAGAAAGGAATGCCAATATTGCTATGCATACTTTCACTTACTACAATGTATACATGGTTAATAAACAGAAAGAATAGAACCTTGTATAACAAGTCAACTGCAGAGGAAATAGCTTCTTCATTAGGGGGCTCTACTGCCTGGAATAAGACATGATAAAATGTGAGCATATCACTAACAGAACGATATGCACAACAGCAGAACTAATACAAATAAAGTCACGACATACTATAAAAAAATGCACAGGAACTCAACCTCTTGGGCAAAAGTTACATAAAACTTGCAGATATTGCATAAAATGTGATGAAATCGGAAGAAAGAGTGATTGCGAGAAACAGAGGGAAATGTACCTTTAGCAGGAAGGATTTGATGTCTCCGAGATGAAGTGATTTTATTTGCAGGCACAGCTCAGTCAAAGGCATCCGTAACATCTCAGGCACCTTCAAGCATAGACTGAATATAAATTCCCCAAGACTACATGTGCTATTTAGGAAACTTTTGATAGCCTTTGGCAACGATATTAACAATAACATAAAACATAGCTCATTTGTGTCAAAGAAACATATTCTCCACATATTACAAATGAAAAACACAGCCTCCTCGCTTCTGTGCATGATGTGGGTTTGCAATTAATTAATCTACCCTATAATTGATTGATATATTGGAGACGGATTAGAAGGATGAGGTAGCCGACAGGGAAAAGGGGAAGCGTATCAGAAAGAATGGTCACCATATAGGGAATAGCGAAAAGGAAAAGGCACCAGGAGAGATAACTGGCTTATATGAGAGGCAGATAGGAAACCATTAGAAAAACATAACTAGGGCCAGTGATAACCTGAAATGGACGCATAATGTTTTCAAACCGATGCCTGGTATACAAGCAGAAACATAAACCAGGCTTCACACGACCAGCCCTTCCGCGTCTCTGCTTTGCATTTGCACGAGAAATCCAATCTTCTACTATGCTTGACATTTTCTGCAAACATACAAGATAAAAGAAATTTTAAATACTTTTGTTCCACTTTCTAAGATTATACTGTTTCATAGGAATTTGTCTGTCAACATACGACGCATAATGAAGTGAAGAGAGCTCATGCACCAACACTAGAACTGTCGAGCTAACCAAACAGCCATATTGAGCATCATTTGAGTTTTGTGTTAGGACTCGTTGGTTAGTGAATTTGAAAGTCCAAGTGTGCAAGCAAACCATGAAATGAACACAATCTGGCAAGGTAGAAGACTACAACAGTTGATTCCAGTATTAGGGCCAAGACGTTCAAGCACTAGTCTATGTGTTCATTTACAATATTTCTTCAAACTCATTTATAAAAGATAATCTTCTATTTTTTCCATGTTTACAGGTGAAAATAAGAGAAATCTGACCTTCCGTGGGTTAAAACGGTTCTGCTTGTGCTTTCCAGTATCGACTACATATATTACATCATCAATTGTAATGCTGGTCTCTGCTATGTCTGTGGCAACAATAACCTGCAACATCATGTAGTAAGTACACAGTATATCTGTGAGGACAGGAGTGGGGGTAATCACCTTGCGGAAGTTATCTGGTGGAGACTGGAACACTTTTCTTTGATCAGAGGGTCCAAGTAATGAATGTAAAGGAAGGATCCAATCAGATGATGCCCCTCCAAATCTAACTGAAGCAGATAATCTATCAATCAACATGTCAATCTCTGCAACTCCCTGCAGCATTTATGGTGGGAAAGGATATGCCCTTTAATGCAAGAACGTAAGATACATATTAGCAAACAAAACATTTAACTGATGTAAAACCCTTACAGGAAGAAAAACTAGAAGAGCGCCAGGAGGGCAGTTCTCATCAATATAGCATATTAAGTCTTCCAATAGATCAAAATCAATCACATCTTCATTCAACCGTTTCTGTGTTATCAACAGAAAATATTCAGTCAGAACCAAAATACTTTTAAAACAGAAGGTGTGAAGTATGGTTCAGATAAAGAAACTCACTAGATTTTGGTTGGTTCTCTCACTGTATGACTTATAGTAATCAGAAACATAATAAGGGTTAACATAGCCTTCAGAAAGAGTTGACTCATCACCCCATGAGGATAAGACAAGGTTCTTTTTGCCTCGTCGGTTATTCACTGAGCTGCTAGCATGCTTCCACTGGAAAAGAGTAAAAAAACAATAAATGTAAGTATAGCATTAATGCTAAAAAAACACACACACCAAGTATAATGGATTTCAATTGGTTAGCCCTGAGGATCTCATGGGCAGTGACAGAACATACAGTTGCGGAAACACATACCATACTCTTGCCCATAAAGTAGTCCTATAAGTACCAAACAGGGAATTCTTAGCTTTATTACAGGCAACACATCAAATACTTAGTTCATGTTGGGCTGATAAACTGTGCTATACATTATTGCATAAAAGAAGTTGCACGACCAACAAGATTTTCCATACTCTTGTATCAGACACAGAAGACTAACAGAACAAGCCTATATCTACAAATACAATGAGCAAGAGAAATATATACAAGTTCTAGCCAAACAAAAGAAACAGTAATAATCACAGGGCTCCAACAGATGAAGAATGTGGACACTATCAGGTGTGAGAATTCAGAAAATGAAACCTTTTCTCCATGTTGTGCGAAATACGCTCCTGATGCAGGAGAATCCAATTCAAGACAGTACTCCATCTTCTCATAAACATCCTCAAGAAAGTGAGTTGAAACCGGATGTGTTCTTCCTTCAACGCTAATCACAGGGCATTCTCCAAAATATCGTGCAAATAGGCTTGAATCTACCGTCGCAGACCTGATTATAAAGAACATTGGAATAAAAACAAGATTAGCAAGACAACAAATGCAAACAGTAAGAAAGAGAATGCAAAAACTAAAAGAAGTAAAGATAGCAAACCAAAAGGGGATGGATTTTACATGAGAATCACTTTCAACTTCCTTCCTTGTTCATTGGAGCGTTTCTCAACAAGGTTCTTAAGAACAATAAGCAGGAAGTCACTCTGAAGGGAAAAATAAAGATTGTTTACCTCATTAGCATAGGAACACACATGACATTTTGTAACATGAAAAAGGATAAAGCACATGAGTATATACCAAAATAGTACGTTCATGTACTTCGTCTACGACAACATGAGTAACATCACTTAAGTCTCTGTTTCCCTGAAATATATAGCATGGATAACAGATTATATTATATTTTAGCAACCATCAGGACATGATACAAAATTAGATTCCTCCTTTTATTAGCTGAAAGGCAGCTTCAAGTTTAACTGTTAGGGCCCAGCCGGCCCAGGCGCCGGAACCGGCTCAGCCAAGCCAGGCGCCGGCCCCAGTGATCACGTACTACCCGCGGCGCCGTCACACAAGTGGCTAGGATTTGTTTCCCTAAATATTTTGTTATTATTTCCATAAGCTAGTTTGGATTTGTAAGGCAGGGATATAAATATCCCTAAACCATCGGTTAAGCAGGCAATTATCTTATTGCTGGCCTCAAGGGGCCATCCGAAACCCTCCTGTTCCCCCTGCCCCCTTGTCAACCCTCCAACGCCGCCGCCTCTCGCAGCCACGGCACCCACCCGCCGCCAGCTGCCCAGGCCACGTACTCCTCCCCCCCCCCCCCCCCAATAATCTACGCAGCCGCAGTAGGATCAAGAATCCTATCATTAACTAGACCAGAAAAAATGAAAAAACAGATATCTTTCATTAAGAAAAATGCATGAAACAACAATTATTATGCATATGAGGACACTACTCACCGATAATTTCCTGAGAAGGATACCAGTAGTGCAGAACAAAAGTTTTGTCCTCTCATTCCTAAAACAATAAAAAAAATGTATTATATTTTTGAAAGACATGTGGTATATACATACAAAACTAAATGGTACAAAGCCCAAGGGAAAGGAAAACAAAAGAGGTAAAAATGGAAGGAAGGAAAAGTACAAAGGGAGAAAGAGGGAGGGGTTAACACATAAGAAAGGATTTTCTACCCAGGAGAAAATATCAGACATTATGTACCAATTACAAGTTATACTAATAAACCTTCAGGGATCACATGCCAAATTGTAAGCACTGTGCACATTGAACATGTGCATGAGAAAGAAACGCACCGTGCGCTGTCAAGACGAACTTGATATCCAACCAGTGAATCATTTGATCCAGGTGAAGATTCACACCTTTCATCAGACACTCTCTCCGCAACAGAAATGGCCTATACATATGTAGACCAATCCAAGTTACGTTCTATTATATATCTGTTTGATAAAATTAAAGGTATAGGTAGTTTGTGATTATGTAAAGTTTGGAGCTTTAGCAAATATGAAAAGAGCAATCACCACAACAAATGATCTCCTGATAATGCAAATCAGTTGTGATGGGAGATTCAATTAATATATAGCCTTGCAAGTGATTTCATGAATAAGGCATGCAACTTTTGCATAATACCACTGCTAATGTTACGATGTTGTCCTCGAAGAAAAGATAAAGATCTGCATCTTGATCTTACCGCTATCCTCCGGGGTTGCGTGCAAATTATATTGCAATAGCCTCCAAGTTCAGAATCAATCATGTCATCCAAAATAAACTGTGGCACCTGCAAATATGAAAAATATTCATGAATTCATAATTCTGGAAATTTATAATTAGCCTACACAAGTTCGAGTTGCATCATATTCAGTACAAAGTATTGAGAAGAGTGTATATACAAATATAAACATCGTATCAAGAAACACTGCTGTACATATCATGAAACAAAATATAGAAATCGTTTACTGAGAAAGGAGATTAATAATGAGACTAGTTAATTAACATTGTTGACACTACTATTTCCAAAAAAAAATACCGCCGCCCACTGTTAAGGGCTTAAGGCCGGTTACCAGCCTTGCCGATTCGGTTTTTGTTGATCCTAACTTTGACACAGAAGATTCACTAGCCTGGTTTGTACAATATGGGCTTGCAAAGAACAGAATGAAGGCTGGGCTCACTCCCACCGTGTATTGCAAACGTTACCATTTAAGTCGGCACCTGCAATGTGGCTGCTGTTTGAAGGAATATTGAATTGTTATGTGAGAATTGAATCCAGGACCAGAGGACGTTGCCCAGGACTGGCGAGAGCGTTACTGCTACACTAGCTGCTGCATCATGTTGTTAGCAAATAGTAAGAAACTTTTGAGAGAACTCAAATGAAACAACTTTTTGCCCATCTACACAGCTACCAGGGCATTTGTTTGGGCCTTACTGCTGCATTTGTTTGGGCCGTTCCTTTATTTCAGTGGTGCATGTATTTATGTATCAAGGGATGTGGGTGTGTGTGATGTGTGAGTAGTTTTGCACAGCTGGGTTCTCTTTCTTAGTAAAATGATACACTACTCTCCTGCATGTTTGAGAAGATAAAGGAGACAAATGAGACTGTAACAAATTATTGACATAACAGACTCATCTACAAAGGGAGTGAATGGTTGTATGATATGAATATATGATGCACGACATGTTGTCTTCCACTCGGAACTATTGGCACAGGACATAATTGATATTTGATATGTAAAATAATTTGAATGAAAAGGAAGAACAGGTACCTGAGTTGTTTTCCCACATCCAGTTTCTCCACTAACAACAATTACATCATTATCTTTCAGAAATTGTAGGAAATGTTGCTTCTGTTTAGCTATTGGTAGAGAAGCTCTTGCTTCCAGCATTTTCTAAATTCCAGGTGAACACAAGAATTCATCAGTAACCAGACAAAGAAACAGCACGTAATTCTGAAAAATACTATTATTAGATTGCCCGTTCATTGCATACCAAGTAATTCGGTAGCTTCCTTTTGTCTTCCAACTGCTTTTTCAAAATTGCACTCTCTGTATGCTCTGGGGATTTCACTCCTAATTGTGGAAGAACAAAAAATCACACTTTAATTATTAGCAGATACTCCGTAGAAGAATTAGAACTACAACAATGAGACTATAGCTTTAACTCATTTGACCATTTTAATTAGAAGGGTAGCAGATAGAAGCAATAGAGGTACAATAATGACAGTATAGCTTTGACTTATTTGACCATTTCGTTTAGAAGAGAAAAAATATTAACTCAAGGAATATGTATGTGGTAGAGAATCAAAGCTTATTTCGTGCATGTCAATAGATAGTACACTGTTCCATATGATTCATCCTAAAAAGTGGCAAAGAAAGAAATTCCATATGATAGCAACCTTGATGTTGCCACTGCCCAGAAAGTACAAGGAAATCAAGAAGGTGAATGCAATTACTGAATATGCCAAATGTAAGTAAAATGACTGCCATCAGTGACAACCAAGCATGTCTGGGAAAGGGGGGAATGATAATCATCCAAGCAAGATTGTTTATCACATTATTCAGAAATATGTTTCAGAAACAAGTACTTGAATTGATGACTTGTATTGACAGCTTACCCATCCAACTCATCATGGCAGGCTCTCTCTTCTCATGTACAGATTTGTTGTCTTTAGTATCCCCAGAATCTACAAGTATTCCACCAGCAGAAGAATCTTCGATATGAGATGTATCTGCATCCATATTCAATAACATATCTACAAAGCCAGCTCTTCGACTATCTTCAGTATCCAGAACCCTTGATGTTGACAATAATTCACCTGTTTTATGAAAACATGCAATGTGTAACACTAAGACTCATTATGATTCAAATGTCAGTAAGGAAGAAGATATGAATCAATAGCTTCAACCTTCTTGCCATCTTAAAACAAGTGACGAGTATGGCTCAGTAAGCAGCTGACGTAAGGGGAGGTCAGCAAAGAATTGATATAGAGCAAAAGCTGCAACCCGACTTTGTGCTTCCTGTTTACAAGTTCAGTTTAATAATGCAAATTTAGATAAGGACAAATAAGGTTATTCTATTGTGAGTAGTTATGAACTAAAATCTCACTGTATCATGCAGGTATAAAGATAGTCATTATCACAAAGCATGACAAGTTGACAACACGAGCATATGTATCAGAATAATAATTAGATGACATAAAATATTTATAATAAGTGTTATCATACAAAGTAACAGAAAGGTGACCTCAACAGATCCATATTCTTCATCTATTTCAGGTAACTGAATTTTCGTCAAGCCTCCAGCCTTCCGACTCTTACCACGGCCAGTAGCACCCCGCAAAATGTTAACAGCATACACAAATTTACCACCTTTCTCAGATATTTTACTATATTTGGGTGCTTCCCAACCAAGTCTCTGACAAAACTTTTGTAGAACAGCTTTTGGCATTTTACCAGAATCTCCCTGTAGTTGGGAAAAATGAACAGTTAGAAAAGGTGCAGAGCAGAAGCACAAGTCAAACGTGAAACATGTTCCATCAATATGAAGAAAAAGGAAAAGCACTTGGACCTTCTTCCATATATCATCTATGCTCCCAAGAAGATGGCCATAACCATCATATGATAATTTCTCTATTTTTTGCTGTTTCAATATTTCTGGAGCCACTGCATCCCAAGCAGATGAGTCTTCAAAAAACATGCTACCAAGCTCTACCTCCTCTTCTGCTATCTCCTTCGTGCAAGTTTCGACAACATCCTTAGGAGTTCCCTTTTTCAAATCAGATCCTTCATCAATATTTCCTAGACTGTCAGAATTATTTTCAGCTACCCCTAAATCATTCTGACTGCCCTCAACATTTGTAGTTTCAGAATTTGAAGAGACAGAATGTGCAGAATGGCTTGTATCTTCCTTCAAGACTCCATGCTTGGAATTCTTTTTTGCAGCTGTAAAGTGGGACGAAATCATAAGATAGATCTGTCTGAACTACATAGAAATCTCAAAAACTTATCAGGACCAAGTTATTAAGAACTAGTAGACGAGTTATAACATGAATATAATAATACAATAATTAAGTTACCCTTGCTCTTCCGCCTACTTGGTTTTGCTTCAACAACTTCAAAACTTTGTAAGCAGTGATCTTCCCATGTGGAGGAATCATTAGAATTTGCATCCTCCTCCTATATCAATGGCAGTCACACTTACAATACCATAAAACAAGACATAAAAAGAAACAAATGGAAGAACAGAAAGATTTGATAGAGGAAGATTGGAAAGAACTTGGTAGACGAATAATTTAATCTGTCGTGAATTCATATGCGTAGGGTATTCCAATGTTGTGGGTATTCCAATGTTGTGTACATTAAATTCGAACATCAGTTAAAATGTCATATAAAAATCCATATGATACAAGATTAATGCCGTCAAGTTTCCATATTTTTCCTATTAATATGTAAAAACATCATTTACATTGACAACAAGAAAATAACATAAATCATGTGTCATCACAAGTACTTCCATTATATTCCCTAATTTAACTAGCATGGAGCTATTACAGGTAATAGTCAAAGCTGTATTAAACATAAGGTTAACAAACTCCAACTAATGTTCAAAGAGTACTAGGACTCAATGACTCAACTCAGGTGATAAAATTACTTGTTCGTACATCAATACCTCCTCTTGTTGTTCCATATATTGCCGAATCCAAGCAGCTTGCGATGACCGCCCATCATCCAATGATACATTCTCCTCTCTCCGCCCACCAATTCTGATTTCCAACTGCTCAGTGCTAGCATTCACCTCCTCAGGTTCGCGACTCTGTGGCACCCAATTTTCCTTGGCTGTGGACAGTACCTTAACAGAACCTTCAGCTCCTGCAACACACACCGCCAATGCAATCAGCACATGGTTCAAGTAAATGATCAATGATGTAATGTAAAGTGTATTCTGTGTGCACATGCAGGAGAACACTCACACATCACAAATGCATGTTCAAGAGCACGCACGCAGACTGATGAGGACACAAGCCCACGCACAGAGAAATGTATGTCTACACATGCTGTACTGCTCAGTATTCACTGCCTGGAAGCACTGGACCATAAACCCTTCAAATTTCATACCTGTGCGAGAGGAGGTGGAGCTGGTGCCACCGCTGGAGAACTTAAGGGGGAGCTCATCGCCTGGCAGATTAAAGCACAACCAGTCCAACGCCGACTCAAATGTCGCCGAATCCTGCCCCCCAAAAAAAAGCACAAAAATCATCAGCTAACAGCCAATTCGAAGTTCGAACACACGGTGCACTCGGGGATACTCACAGGTATAGCGGAAAGCGCCTGCTCGATTTGCGCGGAGGTGAAGCCCTCGAGCGCGAGCTTGTCGTACACGCCACGCAGCCGCCGCGCTTTCTGCTCCCTCGACTCCCCGCGGGCCCCGGGACCGTCCGTGGGCGCCGGGGAGGGGCCCGCGGCGGCGGAGGAGTTGAGGAGCCGGCGGCGGAGGCGGCGCTCGTTCTCCGACGAGATCTGGAGACGCGGCGCCGCGGCGGCGGCGGCGGATGAGGAGGAGGAGGAGGACGAGGAGGAGGAGGGTTTGGGCTTCTGCTTCTGCTTCGACGCCGGCTGCTTCTTCTTCGGCGCCATTTGGCCTCCGCCGCGCGGGAGTGTGAGGGCGCTGCCCCCCTGATCGTCTCCGGCGACGGCGGGCTTTCGGAATTCCGGAATCGCGGGGAACTGCAGCCTGCTGCTGGGTTTAGCGCTTAGCTGGGAAGACGGCGGCAAGCGGTCTGCTGCTGCCGATATTATCGTGGGGCCCACATTACGTTCGTGGCGATTGGGCTTGGGCCTCTTGGCTTGGCTACCAGCCTTTTTCCGTTTTTCGCAAATTCTTCTCACGTAGACACGCCCGCAAATTCGACATTTCAATTTTCGAACGTTCATTTCGACTCCTATTCAAAATTTAGGTTCCCCTAAATTTTGTCATCTTATTGTTCTTGCATGGAAACGAAATATATATTAAAAAATCTTTTCGACGACGTTTTCTTATTTTCGACGAGACTTACATAATTGTACATGGGAGGCAACCAAAATTAAACATTGAACACGCACGCTTCCATCCAATAGGGAAAGCAAGGATGGAGTTGCAAATGCACGCCGGTTGAGTCGTTGCCAACCCAAAGAAACACAAACTTCTGATGAATGTGTCTTCTTTTTTTCTGACCAACCACCACTGCGCGAGTAGTCGAGCAGTCACCGCGCGCCGCCTCACACGGTCACACCGTCCACGAGGCCGACCTCCTGAGCACGGGCTTCATGGCCTTGTCCTCCTCGAGGGAGATCATGCCGAGGTGGGAGGGGTCCTCCAGCATCATCTTGGCCACCAGGTACCCAGCGATGGACCACGTCTGGAACTTCCTCGCCTGCTTCCCGACGTAGCGCCCCAGCTTGCCGTCGTAGTACTCCGGCCAGCCGTCCCTCGCCAGCCTCGCCTCCGCCAGCTCGATCGCGCGCCGGGCGATCTTGAGCCGCCCGGTCTTGATGCACGCCGCCGTGAGCAGCCACAGCAGCACTGCAGCAATTGAACAGCACAATCAATGAAAATCAATGGAGGGAAAAGAGAAAAAAGAAAACCAGTGCAGGATCGAATTGCAGATGGTGGCTGACCTGGCCAGGACCCGCCGTTGTGGTAGCTCCACCTCGTGTTCTTGGGGTCGCACCCCGTGACGGTCTGCCACTCGTGGCCCTCGATGGCCGGGTAGCAGATCTTGACGGGCATCTCGCCGACGAGCTCCTCCCAGCGCTCCTCGACGAGGTCCATGATGGCGGCGGCCTGGTCGGGCGTGGCGAGCGAGGCGAGGATGGCGACGCAGTTCCCCAGCGCGAACCACCGGAAGTCCATCCGCGCCGGGCTGACGTTGCCGACGAAGTAGCCGCCGCGGGTGGGCATGAAGTCGAGCAGCCAGTCCGGGATGGACTCCGGGTTGACGTTGAACTTGTTGACGGCCGTGTGCGAGTACTCCTCCGTCTTGTACCGGTAGATGTCGTTGAGCTGCTGGAAGTCCACCCAGAAGTAGCTCCGCACGTGGTAGCTCAGCGCCGCCAGCCGCGTCACGATCCGCTCCATCATCTCCTTCCCCTCCGCGTCCGGCCTCAGCATCAGCAGCGCGCACCGCAGCGCCATGAAGAACAGGGCCTGGATCTCGATCGGGTACCCGTACACGCCCTGCAGCGCCAGCGGCCGGCCGGTCAGATCAGCTGATGAGCTCTCTACGCTGCTTAATAAGTTACGGCCGCCGCCTTGACTTACCATCCGGCGGTCGATCATGCAGCAGCCGTCGGCGCAGAGGAGGGTGGGGAAGGTGTCGAAGCCCTCGGCGAGGCACTGGTTCATGATGAGGCGGATGCCCTTCTGGCACATGGGCGCCTCGGCGAGCGTCATGTCGCCGGTGGACTTGGTGTAGGCCCGCAGGATGATGATCCACCAGAAGCCCGAGTCGACGGGGGCCACGCGGCCGATGGCGCTCTCGCCGAAGTCCGCCACCAGCTTGTCCACGCCGCGCTTGGGGTCCTTGAGCACCTTGAAGCTCGCCGGCATGGCGCCCTCGCCCAGCTTGAACCGGTCGATCCGCTTCTCCCACCCCTGCAGCAGCAGCGTCTTCACCAGGAAGTTCCGCACCACCTCCGGCTCCCCGTTCATCAGGAACGCCAGCGCGCTCGGCACGAAGTCACGCACGAACACCTGCATACATGCATCCAGGAAAGAAATGAGCACACGCCCAACTTATAATATTCAACCGAGTGATATTCTTCCAGAGCTGTTTGTTTTGCTAATTATACGGTTTTTCAAGCATCTATCTCGATCAAAATAACCAAAGTATTTTCCAAAAAAAAATCAGAGAGAGAGAGAGGGGGGAAAGATCTCGATCGAAGTAACAGAATCCAACAACTACCCTGCACGAGCAGGAAAGTGTGTTCGACGAGCAAGGCAGCACGCCGTTGCCGTGCCGCGCGCGTACCTGGTCGTAGTTGAGCACCTCGCCGGCGGAGTGGTCGACGGCGGCGATGGTGCCGAGGGGCTGGCCGCGGAAGGACACGAGGGAGCGGCGCAGCGCGTCCCAGGCCTCGCCGACGAGCGGGTGGGGCTCGAACGAGAGCCGCGCGGAGGAGGCCGGCGTGCCGCAGTAGGACCGCAGCCCGCCGCCGGGGGAGTACATGCTCTCGTAGCTCTCCGCTCCCGCGGCGCCGTACCCGCCGGCGCCCCAGCCCCCGCGGCCGCCCGCGCCCGCGCCGGAGAGCGAGAGCTCGCTGAGGGAGCGGTCGTCGAACGAACGCTGCCGCTCCACGTTGATCCGCGGCTTGTGGTTCAGCAGCCGCGTCAGGTCGAAGTCGTCCGGGTCCGCCAGTGACGCCTGCGACGACGCCCTCCGCATCGCCGCCGCCGCCGACTCCATCTCGCACGCCGCGGCCGCCGTCGGGCGCCTGCCTGCCTGCCCGCGCGACGACGAAAGAAATAGAAGCGACTCGACCGCCTAGCTAGCCTCCCGGCGAGACGACGGCTAAGAGGAAGTGAGGGCGGAAAGCTTGGCGGAGATTGTCTATGGCTCGCCGGAGCTGGGTGTGCTTTCCCGGCGAGCGGCGAGTCGGGGTCGGGGTAGGAGCCGCGTCGCGCGCTGCGGAGGCTGGCTCTGCTCCGGCGCGGGAAGGGGGTTGTGGACTGGGGTGGGTACATAAAGGCCCTGGCGCCGGAGGATGACCTGTGGGGACGGGCAACCAGCGGGCCCACGTGGCGGGGGAGCTGGTGGTGGTCGGCGTAGGATTTTGTGCGGCCGGCGCTGAGGTGGCGCGGCGTCCGAGTGGGACTGGCTCCGCTCCGCTTGGCGCTTGCCGTTTGCGTCATTGCGTGTGCTTGCTTGGGGGTGGTTGCCTCTTGGGTGTCTGATCTGGGCCGTGTGTTGGTGGTTAGATGAAAAAATTTTCGCGTACGTTTTTCGAGAAGAGAATCTCGTACGCATGGAGTACTAAATGAAGTCTATTTACAAAACCTTTTTAGGGACGGGTGTAACTTTTCGAGACGAATCTAATTGTTGTAATTAATTGATGATTTGCTACAGTGATGCTACAGTAACTATCCTCTAATCGCGCGGTCAAAGGCCTCGTTAGATTCATCTCGAGATTTACACGGGGGGTTGTGGAGGTGGTTTTGTAATTAGACTTCGTTTGATAGTTTAAATTTTTGGTCAAAAGTGCTACAGTAAAAACGTGAAAAAGAACCAAACACGGCCCTGATGCTCATCAGGGGTGCCGGATGACTAAGGGATGACTCGGTTTCTCAACAGATTTCTCTTCGAGGATTCCCAACAGATTATGGATGAACATATAGAAGCAAGCACGCATATAGTTTTAGGAACATTTCTGCTGAGCAGTGTTTGTGGTCTTGCACGAAGTCGCCAACTCCTCTCACGGTGCAAAACCACTCAACTTGAAGAAAAGACACAAATTCTTCCGAAAGATGTTTTTTTTATTTTCTGAATGCGCCTTTGAGATCGATGTTAGATTCATCGTAGTACCTTCCGTGCAATCTTACAATCTTGTAAGGTAGGGTGGGCAGGATGGTATTGCGTTACGGTGTACTGTGTACTAGCATGGCGGTATCTGACAGAATGAGTCAATGGATCCTCAAGCTCCTATAGCGTCAGTTAAAAATTTCGTTTTGCACATTTTCCATTGATTGGAAGTTGCATTGAATACCTGATGCTGTAGATTACCCATCCGCAACGGCACCAGGCCATCTTCTTCTACAAGAAGCGGACACAGAGTTTCCAAACTCTGCTTCCTACTCCAACCTTGTAGCACCTCCGACCAACACAGGCGCTTCACTTCTGTATGTGTATGTTTACTTGACGACTGGAGACATGTGGCCATGTTTGGTTGCCCAATTTTTTCACAACAAAATGAATGTATGCATGGAGTACTAAACGAAGTTTATTTGTGAAACATTTTCATAGATAGGTGCAACTTTGTGAGCTGAATCTAATGAGCCTAATCTTAACAATCGAAATCTGGGTTGATTCCCTGACTTGGGAGCGCGCCACGTCGCCAACCGCTCCCAGCCATCGGATCGGCCCGGCCGACGGTTCAGATCGTGCACTCCTATGCCATTTTGCAAAAAACTCTTTGAACTTTAGGTAAATCAACCCGTCGTCCAGCCTCCTCCCTCAGGTAAATTAGCGAAAAAACCCTCATACTTCCCCCAAATCAACCCGCAGTCCAACCAACCCGGTTCTGGAAAATTTGCAAAGAAAACCTTAAATTTTTATTAAATCAACCCACCATCCTGAACCTTTCTCAGGATTTCTTTTAGGAAAACCCTCAGTTTTCAACTAAATTAAATCACAACACATTCTATTCGTTACTTCTACACGAGCAGCATCATACGTACAATTCGAATAACTTTATTATAGAGAAAAATTTAAAATTCAAAACGCTTTCGCCCTTCAATTGCACAAATGCTTACAAGAGATCCGTTGTACTTATGATTCAAACACAAAAACGTCTTCAAATTAGAAATTGCTCATCACAAAAGTTACTCAAAATTTAGAAAACCTAAAGCTTCACTATACAATAAAATTTCAAATTCAAAGTATTTTTTATAATTTGTTTGCATAAATGTTTATATGGATTGCCAAATTTCATGATGATTAGAAATTAAACTCCGCCCATTAAATAATTATAGCTCTCCTCCCACAATAATATACTATTTAAATAATTGCATCACAATAATAGAAAGTCTAAAATATATACTTTTTATATGTTATGCAGACCATGACACTTGCGAAAATAACAAAACGATGAATTCGATTTATCTACATTGCTTGAAAAAAATATACATTGCCTACATACAACGACTATTACTCTACCCAAAAACTAAAGTCTGCATCAACTGTAATACTAAGACGTGGAATAAGGGCCCACCGCGGCAAAACAAAGTTGCTCAGAATTTCAAAATCTACAAGTTTATTATAAACTATACAATTTCACATTCGTTCATCTGCATAAATGTTAATTCAAAACGCTTTCTCACTTCATATGCACAAATGCTTACATGTGATCCATTATTTCCACGATTTGAATACCAAAACGACTTCAAATAAAAAGTGTTTAAAATAAAAGTTGCTCAGAATTTCTAAATCTACACCTTTATTATATACTACAACTTCACATTCGTTCATCCCCATAAATATTTACGTAGGATCCTGGAACATCTTTACTAAAAAAAAGATTTGAATACAAACATTTCTAAGAATTTCATAACCCAAAGCTTTACTACATAATAAAATTTAAAAAAATGATGCCAAAAAATACTACAATCAGAAATAGTAAATATAACAAAAAATAATGGTTCCATTTGCCTACCCAAAATAATATTCTATTTAAATAATAAAGTTCTATTTAAATAATAAAGTCATGACAATAGAGAGTCCAAAATATAAGTCAACATGTAGCTAACATGAACCTAAAATACTTCGAAACTAAAAACAGGACATAGCTTACATACCAAAACATCACATGCATTTAAAAAAAATTAACATAATCTACTCAACGTTAATTACATACTGGAACAATAACTTGGCTGCGCAGCGCTGCGCATGGCTTTCTAGTCTATCTATATAACTAATCCTAGTTCATTTCCTTGCATCAGGAAGTGGCCACATCGGCAAGAATGTATGGGCCGTCGGATCGGTCGATCCAACGACCAGAAACAATTCTAGAGCATTTGACCCCATATGTGGGACCTGTGGACATGGGTCCCACATGTGGGCAACATAGGACCCGACAACGTGGGTCCCACCATATGTGGGGCCCACGGAACCAATTATATGTGGGGCTTACTATAGTTTTTCAAACAAAAAAACCTCTGAACTCTAATAAAATCAACCCACACTCTACCTAAGTCGCTCCACATAAAATCCTATGAGTTTTGGTGAAATCAATTTGCACTCCACGAACAACAAATCTACAGAAAACACCACAAGACTTCTGCAAAACCAACCCGCTTAGACGGGTTAAATCGCCTCACACATTTACACACTACATATACCACAACATTGACACGTATGATGACTGCAACATACAAACTTTCTCGCTACAGATGCATGGACGATCTGGGAACGTAAATTTGGCGAAAAACTCCTGGAACTTTGGTGAAATCAACCCGCAGTCCATGGATGGCAATTTTACAAAAAAGCCCCCGATCTTTGTGAATGTCTACAAAAGACCACCTGAACTTCAACGAAATCGACACGCACTCTATTGATGGCAACTTTATGGAAAAAAAAAACGGTCCTTGGCGAAACTAATCTGCACTCGACGAACATCAAATTCACAGAAAACCCCCTAGAGTTTTGCGAAACCAACCTCCTTAATGTGTATCTGTGACGGGTTTAATCGCCTCGCACATTTACACAATGCATATACCACAACATTGACACCTATAATGACTACCACATACAAATTTTGTCGCTACGAACGCATGGACGATCCATAGACATATTTCAACAGTCTACACCTCACACACATACATTTAACAACCCAAATCAAATTTGACCGAGCCAGTAATAAAACTTTATAACCACACATATATATATCCGTGACGGGCCTCTCGGGGGCGCCAACAGCGCAGTATTTTTCTAGTTAATCCATAATTTGCAACAGTAATGCTACAATAATCATCCTCTAATCATCCTCTAATCGTACGGTCAAAGGCTTCATTAACTACAGTACGGCTACAGTACCATAGTTGTAGATGTGATTTTGTAATTAAACTTCATTTAATATCTCTAATTAGTGGTCAAAGCTGCTAAAAGTTTTTATAATAACTTTTTCACCCCCTAGCCAAACGCGGCCATGAACTTCTTCAGCCACTTGCATCTCCAATAGGTGGAGCACATCTCGAGTCGAACAATTTAAGAAACCTAGGCCCTGTTTAGTTCCCAAAAAATTTTCTACAGTACCGTCACATCGAATCGTTTGACACATGTATGGAACATTAAATATAATTGAAAAAAATAACTAATTACACAGTCTAACTGATTAGCACGAGATGAATCTTTTAAGCCTAATTAGTTCATAATTGGATATTGTTTGTCAAGTAACAACAAAACGTGCTACAGTACCAAAATCCAAACCTTTTCGCGAACTAAACACATTCCTGTTTAGTTCGCGAAAATGTTTGGGTTTTGACACTGTAGTATTTTTGTTGTTATTTGATAATTAATATCTATTTATTGACTAATTAAGTTTAAAAGATTCGTCTCGTGCTAATCAGTTAGACTATGTAATTAGTTATTTTTTCAACTACATTTAATGCTCTATGTATGTGTCCAAAAATTTGATGTGACGAGTAGTGTAGAAAATTTTTTAGGAACTAAACAGGGCAGTTTCACATGTTCAGAACAGCGAGTAAATGCAAGTCACGTCGTGTGGGTTCCGGGCTAATAGTCTCCACACAAGGGGGGAGACGAAACGGGTATCAAACGCATCATTGCTGAAAGGGAAACCGAGTGAATCATTTGAGGAAAAAAAAAAACTACTCCGGAATGATCGTCGCGTTCGGTCAGTCATCACGCACCTAGGCACGGGACGGAATCGTGGGAGAAAGATTGCAGGCCACGGAACAGGCTCTGTCTCAATTGCCAGAGCATGACGCATGAATTCCAAGTACCACATGAAGGTCAGGGAATGCCTTGGGTCCGTGGATGCGTGAGACGGAATCACGGAGAAGAAAACGGTCAGGAACCGCGAACACAAGCTGGTGTTTCGTACCGTACGGGAGCTTGACAGTTGACACCCTAGGAGTTTGAGATGCAGAAGAACATAAAGGCCCGTTTAGTTCTCAAAAAGTTTCTCACAATATCCGTCACGTAGAATCTTCGAATACATGTATGGAATATTAAATACAATTGAAAAAATAACTAATTACACAGTCTAACTGATTACCACGAGCTGAATCTTTTAAGCATAATTAGTCCATTATTAGACATTATTTATCAAGTAACAACGAAATGTACTACAGTGCCAAAATCCAAAATTTTTCACCAACTAATCACACCCAAAAGAAGAGTCCTCCTGGTGCAGATATACGGATGCCCTGCAGTTGACACCTAGGGAATGATCGTAGTAGTTTGGCCTGACACCTTGACATGCCCTTCACGCTGTTTTTTCGGCTTGACGCCGCTGCTTGAAAACCTGGTGCTGCGCTCCGGCTTCAGGCCGGTTTCAGGATCAGAAGGCCAGGCCAGTCTTGCAGCTCATACCGTGCGCAAACCGCTGGTCCCAGGCCAAGCACGAGTTCCGCACCGGCAGCTGGGCGGCGGCCCGCCGCGAGCGGCCGCCGGCGAGATGCCGACGCCGACGGCCCGCGCGGTGGCGGAGAGGCCATGTGGCACCGCGGGGAGCTGGCTGGCTGGCCGTGGCGTCCCTTTTGACCAGCTTTGCCTTGTTATCCGGGAACCCGCGGTCCCTCGCCCGGCCGGCCGTCTGAATCCCCGCGGATGTCACGACGGCGACCGGCGGAATGATGGCCGCCCGCGCCCCGTTCGACGTGGCCGTTCGCCAGGCACAACCCAGCGGCATGATTCGACGAGCATGATTAGTCATCAAGCCGGCCGGGGTGTCACAAGTCACAACCTTGCTACTACGAATCATGGACCTCTGCGTCAATTACTCATCGTGATCATGCTATTGCTAGCTTCATGGTCAAAGGGCCGTGGGCCTTCCAGTACCTTCGCGAGGACAGGAGTATCTGGCTTAGTTATGAGGTCGCAGCTAGCTAACTCCTGCACAAGCATACGTTGCCTGCAGGCCATGGAAGCCATGGAGCACAGCCGACGCGACGGCGACCCCACGGGCCGCCTGCAGCGGATCACTGCACGCAGCCTGCTATGACGGAGGCCTAACCGAACTGACGTGCGGAGGAGGTCGGTGACCGGGTCGCCGGCCTAGGCTTTGTTCAGTTGCGGCCATAAAGATTTTGAAATGGAATATTTTCATATTTGAAATATTAAATATAGATTAATTATAAAATTAATTATAGATCTCGTCTGTAAATTATGAGACGATTTTTTTAGACTAAGTAATCTATCATTAGTACATAGTTATTGTAGTAATTAATGTAGTAATTTAGTGTCTGATCATGGTCTATAATTATGCTCGTTAGATTTAACTCGTAATTTACAAACAAACTATGCAATTAGTTTTCTATTTCGTCTAGATTTAATACTCCATGCATGTAAGATTCTCATTCGATGTGATAGTTTTGGAATTTTGAATTTCGCGAGCGCTAGCCTTCCCTTCCCTTGCGGCGCGCCGGCCGCACGTGCGCGCGCGCTAGGCACGGTGACCGCGCCCCGACGACGCGACCGGCCGCCGCTACCGACGCCGCGACCGCGAGGCTACGGCTAATCTCACCCCCGCAACTCGCGATGATGAATCGGGGGGAGCCCAGCCGACGCGTCCACCCACATGGCCACACCCGGCGCCGGCCCGCGCACGTACACTCGCCGCCGCCGGCGTCCCACGGCGCAGGGCACCTCGGCTGGCAGCTTCGCTGCCTGCTAGCATCCGATCGACTCTCTCTCTGGGTTTCTCGGGCCACTGTTCCAGTTGAGGATGGCGCCGGCGGCGCGCGGTGCCCTTGCCACCGGGGCACGGGCACTTCACCCCCGGATCAGCATTCGGTGCGTGTGCTCTGTCGTTCATTCATTCGGTGCCCTGCATCCACTCGACCTTCCGAGCAAGCGTGCGAGCACGGATGGCATCCTGGACGCTGACCACCCTCTCGCTCGCTTGGATCGGGACCCCGGCACGCACAGAGCAAGCGAACCGGGCAGCCGGTCGCGTCGGGTTTAGTCGCAGAGTACGTACGGTGCGGATGCGATGGCCAATCGGTCTGGTAGTGGGGTCGAGCAGCAGGAGTTGGCCAGATGGGTGTAGGAGCAGGGCCGCGTTTGGGGTGAGGTAGAGAGCTTCAACTTCACGGAGAGGACTGCCGAGAAGGGCGGGCGCTGTGCAAGCAGGACGTGGCAGAAGTGGAGCTGGGACACCTTTCTGTGTACACGCTGCTGTCAAAAAGGGCTTTGCGCCATCTCTACGCACGGATTCGTTTTTTTTTCTGGAATTTATCAACTGGACTGCCAAATACAGTGTTGGTTGGGAAAACTGTCAAAAGCCAAGTGCTCATTTCATATGTTCTAGTTCCATTTTAATACGCTAAACATCTATTCTGAACCAAGAGGAGTACGTTCCCAGAGTTCTACAGAGATGCAGTCATTTAGATACACAAGACAATTATAGTACTGCCCAAGATTTCGCAAGACGAGCCAAAGTAATGTAGTAGACACTAGGCCCAAGCGAAATTGGACTGGACCGCAGGAGGATTGATTCATGCACGGCCGGACAGAATCACGGAACTAACAACCAAAATTCTTTGTATCCGCAACAATCCTTTTGCAATATATCATCAATTGCTACAAAATCAACGTCGTGTTAAAATATTTTTGAAGTACTGATCTAATGGCACAAAGTTTCATACAGTAAGCATGCATATAATTTCACTAAGCGACGATCAAAATAAAAAAGTTTGACCTTTTCAAAACCTATACTAATAAGCCCTATAAAAATGGAGATTTGAGGCTAAACTCCAAAATTTAATTGTTGGTAACACGGATGTCAGCTGTAATAAACTCTCCTCTGTTTTTTTTTTCAGATTTTTTCCCAGTGAACCTATCAAATAAAAAACCAAAACCGAAGACAAAGCCTTTATTGATCAAGGTTGGCAGAGCTCCTGTTTTGGAAAAAAAAAATATCAATGAAATGGCTATACAGCTGAACCCCTGAAAAAACCTTCCTCAACAAAATGGCTTGTTTCAATGTTTTAGTGACAAACTGACAACCAGTAAGGAGCATAGCATAATATCACGCACTTTTATATATCCTGTATTAATTGTACAAAAGTTTAGTAGCCGAGTATGACGACAAATATATTTTCACAGTAAATATTTAATGCACAGGATGAACTCTGAAATGGCAGTTTCTAAAATACACAAGCAGAGGCTACTTTCTAAGCTCTAAATAACAAACGGATCGAAGGACAAAAATTAGAACTGCAAACAGGCAAGATGTAGTTGATTGCCAATAGAAATTGAAGAATGTCAGCATCAATTTCTAAAACCACACTTCTTCAGGAATCGCGTCAGTTGGAAGTTTGAGATTTAACCTCTGAGCTACATCTCCTGGTAGATCTGCCATCTTTAGTTGCAACAAGCTCCCCAAGCCTCCATCACTCTTCATGAACTCGTCTTGGCTGAGGAGTATCATCTTGCCCAGCAAAGTACACCATAACAACCAGAAGAGCAATGACAAATATAAGGATGTACAGCGAATTCATGCTGACCAGAGAGTTCAGGAAACCCATGAAAGAAGGGCCACTGACTTTCTTCTTTGTGGTTCTTCCTGCTCTGTATCCCTCCAGGAATTGGCTTATTTGGGATGCTTGGTCACCTTCTTCTAATCTCTCTGAACCATCCACCTTCACAAAGAAGCATTTTTAATTCTATCCCGGACATAGTGAATTCTCCATTTGATGATGAGCAGAGAAATAGTAGCAGTTTATATCTTAATCAAGCATCAAATTTTTCATGGAAATTAAGGTCAACAAATAGGAAATAATAAAATTATACTTTTTATTGAATCGTGCACAACCAGTAACACAGAGTAGATATTGATTACTGAGGAAGCTTTACTTACTAGCTCATACTCCTCGTTTCTATCCCACACCAGCAGCTTTGGCAGCTGTGAGCTCTTGGAAACGTCAAAAGTCTCCACAAACTCATCCCATTGCTTGATTCCAACATATCCAAACACCAAATCACGGTTCGCACTAGCAGCAGATCTCAAGATTTGTACCAGTTGTGTAGAATTTTCATCTGAATCATCCTCCAAAATTGTGAGAACAACTTTCCTCTCATCATCATTCAGCATTTTTAGTGTCTCCGTATTGATTGGGACAACCAAAGGGAGCAGGGATTGCCGTACAAAATCTTCCAACAAATTTCCTAAGTCCAAAAAACAATATCATCAGTTATGGGGAAAGCAAAATGTCTATGTATGGTATATTCAACTGGACATAAGCCGATATATGGTACTTCAAAATACTTCACAGACTAAGCATCATAACATAAAAAAATCCAATCATCACCACAAGAAAGGGATAGCAAATACCTTCAAATGGGCCATAGAATAAACTTTGTTCCTTATACTTCGGATGTATTGCAACTAGTGCTGGAACCTTATCAAAATCATAGGCTACCATGATATCCTCGGAGAAATCTTTTGCAACAGCAAACCAAGCTCTTTTCTTGTATTTCCTTCCATATTCAGCAATCAATGACTCATTCACCCCAAAACCAAGGAACATAGGAAAGCTTGTACCAGCATTCTCAACAAAGTTCTTTATCGCAGCGTCTGACTCAAGGATAGAAACATCTGGCGCAACAAACTTCTTCAGATTGCGGACAAGCTGGTCAGCTTTCCTTGAACCAGTGTATTCAATTGGGACCCCGTGGATAAAAAGCATCAGGGTAGGGAACCCACTGCATTTAGAAACTAAGAAGCATCAGCAATCTAGAAATCTATACTCAACAGTGAAACCAAAATACTTAGGGACACGAGCTTACTCTACTCCATATTTTGATCCAAGTTTCCTGTATTTGTCAGCGTTTACTTTGGCAACTACGATGGGCTCACTCAACCCTGCCAACACCGGCGCAGCTTCATCTAACTGCATTAACAAAATAGAAATTTTCAGTTTCTCAATCCAAGATAAAAGTCCCCAGCAAAAGAACCCACTGGCAGTTCCTGTCTTTTATAGAAGTTCAAGGCGTATATTTTGAGAATCTATTAATTGGCCACAAACATACTGTACTTGCGCTTAGTTTCTTTTCTTCCATATAAGCTATTCTACCTTAATTCAGGTGATGCCACACTCCTATCTCACTATTTATTGAATACCTGAACAATAACAGGCTTTGTTCAACAATCGAGCAAATATCCTGATCCTGAAAAATAGTAAGTTCTGTATTCTCCCAACTTCGCCTGCTTCACTGCTTGAGTTCATGGGACCACGCAAAGAACACGCGATCCCAGAATCCCAATCAACCGGCTGCCACAGCACTAACAGACGCAACAAGATCCACAGAGAAAACCCCACGGTGTCCCAACCCCCAACACATCCCAATTCGCATCGCATCTCGCAGGGCTAGCACCAGCAGCAAGTTGCAGGTCGGCAGGCCCAGTGGACAGGTCAGCGCTCGTACCTCGGGCGCGAGGCGCTTGCAGTGGCCGCACCACGGGGCGTAGAAGTCGACGAAGAGGAAGTCGATGGCGCCCAGGGCGGCCTCGAAGTTGCTCTCGTCCAGGTCGATCACCCGCCCGTCGCGCGGGAACTCCTCGCCCGCGGCGGCGGTGGCGCGGGCTGAGAGCGGGAGCAGCAGGAGGAGGAGGAGAGGAAGCAGCGCCGGCGGCAGGACTCGAGTCCCCATCGCCGTGGCGGGCGCTCGATTCGATCTCCGCCGCGTTGGAAGGAGGGCCACGGGACTTGACCAGCTTCCAAGGGGAAGGGGTTTATTGGGAAATAAGTTCGCATTTATCCTTCCCCCGAATCTGATTTTTTTTTTCACTTTTTCAGGGAGATAGTACTACTCTTTTTTCTTCTTCTGAATTTAAGCCCTACCTTAATTTAAGATTACATCAACGCCTTACTTTCCAACGGTTTGGATGTTGTTGCAGTATATCCTAAACGTTAAACAATAAACAGTCGGTCATTTGCCATTTAGTCCATTATTCAAACAAAATGAGTGTCTAAACGAAAAAGCGGCTGTTTAAATGGTCAAAACAATCGATTAAACAAAAACGGTGTATCATTGTGTAGTGTTTAAATGGTGTTTAAACAGGCTAAACGACTGTTTAGACGAACAACGGTTATACTTCCTCCGTCCTAGAATTATAGCAACTACGAGTAAAATAATCATAGGCACTAATAATATAAAAATATATTAATAGATTTATCATGAAACTAACATTACAATATGTAGCTTTTTCTGTTTGAAATAATATAAAAAAATATATTAGTATAGATATCATCAAACTAACTATTATAATATGTAGCTTTACCTATTTGAAATAATTTATTTTTAGAGATACTATTGGTCAGATTTAAAAAGCGTCTGACTTCGTAAAAAAATCTAAACGTGGGTCGGAGGGAGTAACAACTTTTTATTGATTCTATTAAATGAAAATTCTGAAATAATCTTAAGAACTCCATTGTTAATTTCTATATTTCTGAAACGCTCCTAAAATCGGACAGCTAAGGTAATTTTGCCTCGACCTCCAAATCCACAAGTTCGGCAATATTCTGCAGCTAAAACCTGCATTGTCACCGTCACCAGGACTTTGGTCCGGTAATGTGACGTGGACCACCACGGAATCTCATATCCAGCCCTGCTCTAATCCATAGCATCTAGCCATCTACAGTAGGTAAGCAAGTGACACCTCAAAAGGTAACACCGGGTACCCGTGCTCAGCACAAGTAGCGTGACAAGAAACCGCACAACAACAAATGATATCACTGCTGAGGTTTCTCAACAGCCTGGAAAGTTCAAGCCACGATATTATTAACAGAAAGTTGTGTCCTACTTGAAAACATGGCAAGAAACGAGGTTACAACTTCTCGTAAGAAAACATGGTAATAATAAGCAACCACCAAGGTAGAATCAAGCTTAAAACTTCACAAAATGTTGTTGAAAATAAGTCTCCAATATGTAGGCTTTGAGAGCATGATCGCTCAACCTGAGGCGGTCTTCTTCTGCTGGAAAATGACTGCGTACACGGGGACTCCAACGCCGATGCTAACTGCTCCCAGCACGGAAAGAGTCACCTTCAACCCCTGATGCTTCATCCTGTGCAAGTTGTACATGTGCTTGGCATGGAGATAGTACGGCTCATCGTGGCCGTGCCCTCCCATTCTCTTCACACCAGTGGCATGGAATCCACGAGAAGCTGGCGAATCCAAGAAAATCAGCAATCAGGGTTACTAAGGGAGAGAGAAAATAAATGAGACCACAACTTCATTTCACAGTAAAGGTAAGGAACAACCCAAAGTATAATGAATAGGCCCATGCATCCACAAATATCTACTGATCAGCAATTCAAAGTGATCTTAACAATAGAAAGTTCACAAATGCGTTAGACCTTAAAAATACAATGATCAAGCCAACCAACTAAAAGGCACTAATAGTAATGGTTCAATATCAGAAATACAATGATCAAGCCAAAAAACTAAAGTGGACTAATGTTCATTCACAACTACAATCACCTCCAGTTTCCCACCAGTCCAATATTCAAGCCGCTTTTCCATTTTCACCTCTAAAACATGCAGTCAAGGAACATAGGATTTTGAACTCTTGGCATTGATACGAATGAAATGCATAAACGAAGCTATGATTGGTTTCTTTCTGAATAAAATAGTTCGCATAATCCAATTGATGAAACCATGGGACCAGCGCACTGATTACAACCAGCAGGGTTCCAGATAGAAGGTGTGAGATCACACCTTCTAAAAAAGCATAAACCTCCTTTGCTTCGAAGGATAAATAATAACATAGCACAGCAAAAGAATAACCAGCACCCTATTTAACCATCAAGTTTTGGGACCATTATTTCTAAGTTGTAAACCCTCAAAGACCTGTCAGGTCCACGACAACAAAGTGGAATTGGACCCAAAGACCTCCAACAAATTGGCACTACTACTACAACAACAACAACATAGCCTTTTGTTGTTGTTGTTGTAGTGCCAATTTGTTGGAGGTCTTTGGGTCCAAATTGGCACTACCTCCTTTAAAACACATGAATGAACAAACTTCGGTAAGAGGCACGGTAAGCACACAAGAAGAAAAATAAAACACAAGGGCACATGCGTACTGCTCCTTCACTCTCATCTCGGGTAAATTGGAATGATACAAAAGGATCCGCAGAGTTGATATCACTGCATTGTTAACTGTTATACTTACTGACTTCTGAGTGATCAGATGCTGTAAACTCGGCAAGCCTCGATCTCAAAGGCCAAAGCCAAAAGGGCAGGCATTTCCCAATCACCACATGTAAGACCGAAATGGCAGGAAAACCTAATTCAGTGCATCGCCTTATTCATTCACCAAAATATACGCACCGACGGATCTTATAACGCCGATCGGAAGCATAGTCACAGCGGAGCGCGGACAAATCTTGTCCCCCCCCCCCCAACCCAAATACGTATTATCAACCCCAACCATTTCATCACGCGACCAGAACTATTCTCCGAGTAACCGACGGATCTACCGCCGCCCGCATCCATACCACCACGACCATCGGAAAACTAACACCCGACCGAAGCGAATCGCGCCGCCGCAACCCTAAATCGGCCCGCGGTGGGAGGTCAAGGCCCGGGGACGCGGGATCGGAGGGGCGCTTGCCTGGCTTGGACGCCTCGGCGCCGGCGGCGAGGAGGCGGATCCCGGAGCGGAGGCCGCGGTTGAGCGCCGTCGCCATCGCCGTCGCCTTCGTGTTCTCGACTGGGGTCGCCGCCGCCGGAGGTCTGGTGTGGTGGTGGGCGAGAGGGGGGTTCTCACTGTGATGATTTGTCGCGGTCGGGCTTCGTGAGGGGGTTGCGTTGCGTGGAGAGCCCGTTTGGGCCGCTTGTGTTTCCTTTCCTAAGCGAAGAGGCTCGGCCCAGTGAGCAAAGAACACTTACGCCTCCGGTGTTCAAACAAAGACGCCTTCGACATCGGAACACGTATTACAAGAGTCCGCCTTCCGCCTCAGATGACTTCGAATCGAATCGTCGGACGGCGGCGGAGTCGAGACGCCTCCCCTTCCCGGCTTCCCCGTCCCCCTCGCCGATGGAGTCGCTTGCGTCGCAAGCGAGGCCCGCGGCGGTGCTCTGGCTCGCCGGCTTCCTCCAAGCCGCGCGCCTCCACCGGGTCGTCTCCTTCTGCGCCAGGTCCCTCCGTCTCTGTTCAATACCCCCTTCTCTATCCTTTTGTTTTTTACAATTTTATTTGATTTTTGGGGGGAGAATTAGAGCTAATTGAACCCGCTCTAAGCGTCGGTTACATCCTCCGTTATTATAACCTTGTCGATTTCTGGTTGGATGCAGCTCGAGGGCACTATCCATCAGGATGGCACAGTGCTTCCTGCTGAATGGCCTCATCTTCCTGGGGAGGTACGGTGGTTCGCGATTGAGTTCGAATCTCGACTAGATTATGTGTCTGTTGTAGCTTTGGAGTGTGGTAAGACCTAAAGTTATTAGAACTTGTGAGTAGATTGTACAGTTTTGTGCTAAGTGTTGTTCTGTACAAGTTGTAGTTGTCCTTTGTGCTGAGACTACTAGGATAGCATAGCAAACACCATCAGAATGTTATGTGGTTGGAATGTTGTTATGCATTTGCCTCTGCCAGTTTGCCCGACGAACTAGTGAACAGGGTGGAGTTTGATGGGCTGTTTGGAGTTATGCAGGGAATAGTGGACATTGACTTCTCCCAGTTCTCTGTCACTTCAATTCTATTACTATGTGTTAAACATAGGGAAAATATATTATTTATAATCATGTCAGTTGTTACTTCTCAGCACTTGTTTCGTGATATTGTTTTCAATGTCCCTGCCTATCCTATTTTTGTGTTGTTTCTCTTGAATAAACTTCTAAACAATTCTGTGCTTCATAGCTTGCTAACCCTGAAATCGGTGGTCATTCCGACTCTATTGTGGATTCTACCTGAGCAATGCAATCAAATGGGTGGACAGCATCTTTGTGATCACAAGGCAGCTATAGCTATTTATTCATTCTTACGCTCGGGCCTTGTTGAGATTTTTTATGTAAGCGCTACCTTTTATATGCAGATATGTTTTTTATTTGTAAAAAATGTTACTGATCATGTTTCTGTTCTTGGTATTCCCATTAACACTCAAATTTCAAATCTATTATGGTGCACTAAGTTATTCAATTTGCATTGAACGGTACATGATTTATTGATGTTAGCTAGCTAATGTGAAATTTAATATTTGGATTACATTTTTATTTTAAGAAACATGTGTGGAATAACAGATATTGGTGGACACTTACCTTTGCAATAATTCATGTAAATAGAACGTGAGATAGGAAGACCTGTTCTTTCGTAGCAATAAAGGTTGACGAATCATAATACATGTTATTTTGTTAAAGCATCACTAATGTTTTCCTAGTGACATACTTGGCTCTCCATATGCTGCAAAGTTTTCTATGGCATGCACCACTAGTTTGCAGGATGCCTTGGGACAAACTATCAAATTCTTATCAATTTACCATAACTATCTCCCTTAAAATAACATTTACTGTTACTAGCTTATCTAAGAATAATGCTTACTGTTACTATCATGTCATGTACTGCTTTATAATATGTGTGGCATCGGCACTGTAATCTCCGTGTTATTCTATCACATTCTTTTCTTTAAATATTTATGCATTGCATATTATTTATTATAACATTTTGGTTTCACATAACTAAATATCTATTTCAGGTATTTTGGTTTTATCCACTTTACGTCTTCAGCTTCATATTAAGTACGCTTTGGTATGTTTAATCCTTTTCAATGCATGATCTCTAACTTCTATTGTACTGCCAGAAAAATTGTTTTCTTCTTTCTGCAAGTACGCTGTTGGTTTCATGGTTTCAGTCAATAATAGAGCTAATAGCTTACAGTTTCTGGTTTAAAAATTGCCCATTTTCTCTTGCTAATGAAGTAATATGTTCACTATAGCAACTATGGTCCAATATTCCAGCTAGCTGCGCAAGCACCTTGTTGTAGCCAATTGAAAATTTGTTTTTTGGGTGCACCATGACACGATAAGTAGATTTACTGTTTTTCAGTATCTGGGAGTAACATGATTAGAGTAAATCTTTCTATGCGTAAGTTTGTTATTTGCTTTCGGAGATATGTATTTAGCAAACATTGGAACATTTATATATTTGCAACAGGCAGGTAAATTTGCCCAGTCTATGTTTTCTTAAAAAAAACACAAGTGTTGTCTGTTGCTGAATTCTTGGTTAGGTTTCAACAGCACATGAAAACAGAGCTAGATTTGGTCTTTGAAGTTTTAATTTTGATTATGTGGAAACTTATTCTTGTATTTAATGAAGTCACCTGTTGTTACAGGTATGGATGCACATTTTGTTATCATCGAATTATGCATATTTCAGAGACTAAACAAGGGAGCACCCTGTTATCCCTTTTGTGATGCGGACCATCTTATGTCAGGTATAATGACATTGCCAAGCATGCTTTGGATGTTGTGAAAAGGAAGAGCCTGGATTCAACTCGAGCGTTGAATGCTCACAACATAACTGAACCAGAAGACCAACCTGAAGGATTTGACAGGTAGGTGTGTTCATGTGGAAATGGGTAGTTCCTGATTGCTGCTCTGTTGCTGATTATTTTGATATTAGGGTTGCACTTGGTATAGGGGAACAGGTCTATTCAATCCTCCTTTTGACCATTTTCTTTGTTGAGGTATGATGCTATGTTCCCTTCATGTATCATTGGACACACAATTCAACAGATGATATCTATTTGAACTTCATTTCTCCCGGTCTTATTGGTTTGTCATTTACTGTTTTCCATATATTTGCATGAAATGCCATGCAGGTTTCAGTGATTGGTTATGTACCTTACTTTGGCAAGGCAATGAACTTCCTGCTGCTGTCATTGATGTATGCCTACTATTGCTTCGAGTAAGTATGTCTGAATCTTGTTCATCATTCTTCCAACTATTCTTTTTCAGTGTGTGTTGCATTTGCAGGGTTATTTACATAGTTCTGTTACCTTGAACTTTGGTAAACTTTTTGCCAGGTACAAGTGGAACTTCTTTGCAGTGAGTCTGAATAAAAGGCTTGAGTTCTTTGAATCAAATTGGGCCTTCTTTGCTGGATTTGGTATGTTGACAATTCATTATCTGACAACTACATATTTTGTACACATTTTGTCTGTTTGAAATGACGTAATCCATTTTACATGTGTTTGGGTATTTTTGTGGCAAGCGTTCACACTTTTAGGTTGTTATTGAAGTGTTTCCATGATTATGGATTACTAAATCTTTTTAGCTGTTCAGCTTGTTCATACATTAAAACAATAGGCGTTACTTTTTGCACCAAGTTGAAACCGTACATAAAAAGGCCGTACCAGTGCTGAAAGCTCCCACACAAGATGTTCATTATAAGTTCCAAATGTAAATTGACAACCATTTGTCTCATAGGCTCCAAACCATTCAGAACTATTTTCTTGCTGTGATTTGGGAAACTTCAATTGTACTTTAGGTTTTAGTCAAATACCTTGTGTAAATGAGCATTGTTTTTCCTTTCCCTTACCTTTTTATGTAAATTGCTTGCTTTATTGACATCATATTGTTTCTTCATATTCTTAAATAATCTATATGCTCTAGCTGGTTTTTGTGTAATTTTGACATATTGTTGGTTGTTCCTATGTAGGGGCTCCATGTGTTCTACCAATTTTCTTCTTCTCTCCTCTTACAAGTTATGGACTTATGGCCATACTTTACCCGTTGGTAAGGTTAAAAACTTTTCAGTTGCAGTTCTTATTTTTTGACGTTTAAAATGTTCTCTTTTGGTACATTACATATGATAAATTTAAGAGTTTCCAATCTTCAAAGGTTTTACACTGTTTCCTTCTTTGTCAAACACGCGCAGTCGATTTTTATGATATATAACTGCATTCGAGTTCATTGCTGTGAAAATTGTCAGAAACTCACTAGTGGTTTATTGTTGGACATAGCTAATAGATAGTACATTAAGTTGCACCATTTGTACATTTGCTTTGTGGCTAGGAAAAGGAAGCTGTACATTGCTCATAAGTTGCTGCAGTTTTTTCGTTCACAAAAACAAGTTGTTTGATGATACCATTTTAGATTATTGGAAGGAATTCATAAGGATTCAAGGATGAAATACTTCTGCAAACATACAGTTTTAGAAGGCTTCATAAGATCCAATACTATGAGTTGGTTTGACCCTCTTGTACAGTAGCTCTAGTTAGCTTCTTTCTGTCTCCTTGCTCTCTATTTCTACTCTTTTTTTTGCTCCCTGCCTTTGGGCATCTGTACATTTTTCCTTTTTTTTTCTTTATATACCACAGCATGTTTCTTCGCTGCTGTTTTACCTTAAAAAGAAGAATTCATAAGTCTGCATGTAGTCTATATTTAGCTGGAAACTTGTACTAGATGAGACCTTGCAGCCTCCATTTTGAAAGTATGATCATATTGTAATTACACCATGCCTTCCTAGAATACAAGCACTGAACTTCATGGCACATAAGATTTGTTTGTATGGGAAGAAGAAGAACAGCAATGTACACTTGTTATCAATTGTATGTTCCTTGTTTTGATGTTCTCTCTGTTTTCCACTTGTTTCCCTGGAGGAGCTTTGAGATATTGAAATTTCCTCTTTCCAGGGTGAAGTCCTTGCCTCATAGATTATATACTCTTTGGATTAGAGTGCTTTAAGACATAGTAGGACTGCTCGTTATTTGTTTTATGATTGATCAAACAAATATGCAGCAAATTCCGGGAGTCCAACTTGACAACATTGCTTTTCCAGTTTGTCTTGACTGCTGCAGGCACTCAAGCTGAGCAAGTAATTGATGAACTGAGAACTGCACATGAAGGGAAACTACAAAGAATACCTGTGTTCTTTGTTGCAAAGCGACTAACGTGAGCTCCCAACTTTCCCTTCATCAGCGGGCGTTCGGTTCCCTTTCAAGTAGCGAATTTCATAAGCAAGTCATGCCTAGTTGATATGTTTCAGTCTTTTTCCAAGTTTTGAGCCTCATGGTTTTCTCAAGCACTGTTACTTGCATAGTTGATGTTCAATCTTTTTCCAAAGTTTTGAGCGTCATGGTTTTCTCCAGCACTGTTACTTTGGTTGGTACCAAAGGGGCCTGATATTAACAGTTCAAAACATGTCTAAAATTGTGGTACCTACAGGACACAGGCACTGCAGCTGTTTCCAGTGGTGCAGAAAGAAGAATGAAAGATCCACAATAATACTCAAGGAAAGATGCCACTGGGTTGTGCTTATCACAACGCTGCTGTTTCAAAGAAGATGCTGCATTGTGCTTGTCACAAAGCTGCTTGTTGATAAGCTGCCCGACTCTCCATAATGCGGAATGGGCTGTATATATTTTCGCACACTGTAAATACCCTGTAACACTGCTGCTGTAACATACATACATTTCTGCTAAATGGAAGCTTTGAGGGGGGGGGGGGGGGGGGGGGGAGGGAGGTACCGCGTTGTCTACATGGTACCCACCCATATTTATGTACTCTATTTATGTGCATACGAATTGCATCTTCTCTCTCCATCCATTTACTGGTGTCAGTTGTAGATTTGGTACCAGAGTTTCATACATTTGCTCTCATTTTACACCAACTAACTGCACGAACGCATTGGTTCATCTTGTTTCGGTTTCAGACGGTTTCTCTGTATCTGGTTCATTAATTGCAGGCATTGTTCAAGAATGAAGAATATGACAGTGATTAAGTATGTGCCCAGCTTAAAGTTGCTTTCCTTCCCGTTACTTCACATTCTTGTAGACTGATGGAACATGAAGTGGCACGAGAACTAATACCCATATGACATTTTAATTAACGCACCACTCCTGTACCCGTTGGTGTTGATAGTTTCTAGTAATGTTGTAGCATGCAAGTTTCCAGTGATGCCATTGAGGTATCTGCCCTCTAGGATTAAATCTCATCGTTGTACTAAATCGGCGCATTGTGCCTGTACTTTGGTAGTAGCCACTTAGAAGGCTCGCTGAACTGTTAGTTGCTCGCGTCCTGAAGCCAAACTGTTTATCACACCTGTTCGCCTAACCACTCTTTTATTAAGGTCAGGTGATGTGCAGGGACTAACCGTATTATCCTATGCTTCATAAATTTCCCATGGTCCTAGGAGTATCTCCAATAGTTGCTCATCCTCTAGAAAAAGAAAACATTGAAATTTCTTGGTGTTTTCAGCTGAATGGATGGTTGATGGATGCTGTAGCCTCTATCATTGAGGGCTAGCCGCTGCCGACACCGACCCTGGATGCCGTTCCTTGGTTTCAGCTGGGCACAACAAAGCACCACAGAATTGTCCTCTGCTGCCTGAATTTATAATGAAAGCCGCCCCTGAGATTATCAGGTCTAATTAGACGCCGGACAAGGCCCAGGTAGGAGTGGTAAAGGGCCTAATATTTTGAACTAGAAAATCTAAGAGTAATTGGTTTGTGGGACATCCTCAAATGGTGATTTTGTGCCGCGCACACTCCATACTTCGAATTTGTGCACAACACACTGTGATTCTATATTTTTGTCTCCAACACACCGCAGCACATAAAAAGACTTCTTTGCCCTTGCAAAAATCGGGCCCACCGTCAGCTCTCTCCCTCTCCTTCCTCCTTTCCCTCCCCGTACCTCTCTCTCCCTGTCCTCCCTCCGCCGCGCACGCACCGGCAGCGGTGCTCGCTCCCTCTCCCGACGCCGCTCCTCCCTCCCTCCCTTGTCCCCCTCACTTCCTCCCCGGCCCTCCCTCTCTTTGGCTCTCCGCGGGGCCGGCGCCTCCCCTGCTCCATTAGCCGAGCGCCGCCGGGAGCTCGCCCTCTCCACCGCAGAGGACAGCGTGCGCGGACGGCCCGGCTCGAGCTCGACGGCGGGCGCCGCGGCGGCCATGGCCCGCGGCCCTCCTCCCCGACGCGGTCGCCCCCGAACCCCGGCGTCCCTCCTCCGACCTTCCTCCCTGGCGGCCCTCCCCGTGCCGGCCTTCCTCGTCCTTGCGGGCCGGAACAGCGGCGGCGCATGTGCGGGAGGGGGGAGGAGGAGCAGGGGCGCCATCCCTCCGTCGCGGCGCGGCAGGCGGCCTCCGGCGTTGCGCCCTCGGGCAGCGGCGGCGGCGGCGCGTCGAGGCGGTGGGACGGAGCAGCGACGCCCGTCCTGCTCCGGCAAGCAGGGGCGCCGGCCGTGGAGCTCCCTCCGTGCGGCGGCTCGCCCGCCCTCTGCCTCTCCTCACCTCGCCGGGCCGCGGCGCGTGGCGAGCAAGGCCGGCGCGGGCGCGGCGTCGCGGCGAGCAGGGCTGGGCGGCGGTGGTGCGGCGGAGTGCGCGGCTTCGGGGCGAGCCGGGGAGAGTTGACGGGTGGGCCCGGTTTTTCAAGGGCAAAGAAGTCTTTTTATGTGCTGCGGTGTGTTGGAGACAAAAATATAGAATCACAGTGTGCTGTGCACAAATTCGAAATATGGAGTGTGCATGGCACAAAATCATCATTTGAGGATGTCCCACAGACCAATTACCCAAAATCTAAAGGCCGGGCCCTAAAAGGGCCGGACTCTAATCTTATACAATTTTAAATTAAATAATTTAAGAGCATTGTTGGGTTGTGAAGAGGCTACTAGGCCATGGCCCATTACCACACCCCTGGGCCCAGGATTCCATCAGATCGTCCAGCTCGCATCGTCTGCTAGTAGCTTCTTGTCTGCTCATCCTCTCTTCCTCGTACGTGAGTACGCCGCGACCATCCATGGCGTCCCGCTTTAATGTTTCTATTGCTTCCACATGCATAATAATTAACATGTACTAGTGCGTACTAAAATACGGCTCCACGTACGCCATCATTTTTTATAAAGGGGCAAAATAAAAGAAAGACATGCAGCAGAATACGTACAAGCAGAGGCTGACTAGCTAGCCTGTGGTGAACAGTAACCAATGTGGGTAGCTTTGTCCATTCCCTTGGCGCCCCTTTTGAACAAGCAACTTGTACGATGATTGGTTCTCAAGCTTAAGCTGGGGTGGAATCTTAGTTTAATTTAGCAATCTCCATCCAGGAGGTGTATGCTGCTGGACCCTGCCTGATGCCGCTGCCTCGAGTGTGTTTTCCATCTAATTGCTGGCAGCTGGAGCTGCTCCTATTCTTTCTTCCTTTCTTTCTTGCGTTCATGCTGGCTGCACATTCTATTCCTCGCGACTCGCGTACCATGCTGCCATCCACCAGTGCTCCGAGTACTCACTGCGTTCGGCAGGCTGGAATTGGAGGCTGGAGGTGGAGTGGTGTGAGAGAAAAATACTGTTACTTGGCTGGTGGCTGAAGCCTGGAGCTGGAGCGATGTGAGAGGGAAAAACTGTAGCGCTGGAGGGCTGGAGACCAGCCGAACACAGTGACTATCACACCAATTACGTGATGTGCCTGATGCCACCAAACGCACTGCACGCTAGTGCCGCGTCATTTAACATCCAGCGTCTAATAAGCCTCATCGGAGCGCGGGGATTTTTCTCGTGTTCCTGCAGGACCTAACTGAATTGCTTTCTGCATAATTCTTGTTTCCTGCATTCCATTTCTAACTTCCCAATGCAAGATGTGGGGTCTGGCCGTCTGGATGGTAACAAAAAAAATCCAATGCTCCAAATGATTCGGCATTAATTGGTTGTTGTTATGCCGAACCCTTTGAGATTATTCATTAATATCTCGGACGACCTCGAGCTGAACGAAGCTGAGATAGGAGTAGGTATCATGGTGGAGCCGCAGCACTACACTCTGGGCGCACGCACAGGCAGATTTCAGGTCGCAGGACCAGCACCAGTCCTAATAATAGTGTGTGTGTGTGTGTGTGTGTGTGTGTGTGTGTGTGTGGTTCGTTGATCCTTCAAGCCTGTTCAGATCATGTAGCTAAATAGCTAATGGCATCTCCAATATCTTCATGGGGTTCGTTGCGCTATTGCTAGCTAGTACTCCTGCACTGCATTATAATCTACTCCTGTTTCGCCTTTGCTTTGCTGCTGGTAGCCTGCACGCGTCATGCATGCACACACATCCGCACGACTGCAGAGTGCAGACTGATGCCCATTACCATCCAGGCACATCCATGGATCATCGATGTCATAAAGGATTAGGAACGATGATCCCGAATCTTTCGGCGCACAAGCACTGAAACACGCGCGTAGCGCATCCGCGCGCCCCCGAGCAATTTTTATTCGGTTGGGCCTTGGTCCACACTCGACAGCACGCATTCTGAAACGCCATCGTCTGGGCGAACAACAGTGCCGGATTCTGTCGAGCGAGGATGGAGCAACAACTGATCGTTCGTTTCCTGCCCCTCATGATGCTCGCCGAGAAAGAATGCCGGCATGTGTGCCCAACCACCATGATCATAGCGTGTACGTGTACATGTGTTTCTCGATCACCGCTACTTGGTTCGTTCCCCAGGAAAGGCAGGAACGAGCGAGAACGAGAATCATCAGCAGCGCTGCGTTAGGATTCATGTCCCCGTCCGTGTCAAGTAAAAAGGATCGGGGGGGGGGGGGGGGGGGGGGGGGGGGGGGGGGATCTCCCAAGTGGCGGGGAAGCGTGCGTGAAGGGTGAAAGCGTTGTCGTCGTCAGGAGTTCAGGTGAGGTGTTTGCGAGCACACAGTCCCATTCCATTCCAGGGGGGAAAGGTAAAAGGAAAAGAAAGGAGGAAGGCGCAACGCCACCTAGTAGCGATTAACTGCGGGGATTATTTCAGCAACTGTATGATTACAGCGCATAACAACAACCGCGACGAAGCCCCGTCACGCACACCGGCTGCTATTGTGGTCTACTACGTCACCTTTTTTTTTTTTTGGTAGCAGCGGGCAGGTCACAGCATGCATTTCCATCCGTCAGTCAGTGTACTTTTTGTTCGGAGGCAGGCTGCTGCGATTTTTTGCAAATAAAAGGCGTTGAAACGTACGCGAGGTACGCCTTGTTCTTTTCGGAGGCGACAAGCGCTGTCCCTGGTCTTTGCGGATTTTGCCTTTGTTCTCATGCTGTCCAGCCATGCGTGTACGCGTGTGCAATGCTAGGAAATTATTCTCCACCTATCTTCTATTAATAGCAAAAATAATTATCAAAATATTGAACTAAGGTGGTGTTTGGATCCAGGGATTAAAATTTAGTCATTGTTGCATCAAAGAGAACGATCTTGATATTTAACAATATTAGATAAAGTTTTATTATAAAACTAATTGCAGAACCCTAAGGATAAACCGCGAGACGAATCTAATAAGATGTATTAATTTATAATTAGTGGATGGTTACTGTAGCATCAATGTTGCAAATTATGGATTAATTATGCTCATTAGATTCGTCTCGCGAATTAGCACTTATCTGTCAAAAAAAATATAAATAAATTTTATTTAATACTCTTAAATAGAAAGATTCTCTTTGATGTGATAGGAACTAAACTTTGGTACCGAGAAACAAACAGCCCCTAAATTTATCAAGTTACTAAACAATATTCAGTAATAGCTCGCCGGTTATTGAACTGCTAGCTGAAAATTGATTTAGTAATTCTAGTCAGTCTAGCTATTGGTGTAGAATAAACTGCTACGTTTAAAATGTAGAATAACATATAAGTATATGTACACAGTACACCACGATAACAAAGATACGACGGGAAAACAGTATTATACGCTTGCTAACCATTTTTCCTAGCTAACGCAAACACAGGCGGCGAGTCGACTCGCCGGCTCGCGGCGTGCGTTATGCGCCCGCCCGGCCGCCGCCGGCTGCCTTCGGCCTTCCTCCCGTCGCCGTCCGGCCGGGGTAGCTTAGCAATCATGTCCGCCGCGACGGGGCACGCGCGCGACATGGCTTTTTCTCTCTCCCTCCTCACGCTCACGATCAACGAAGCTGGCTAGCCGACGCCGAGCCGAACCACCCACCTACGCACCCGCCGGCCGCCGCGCCTGCGTAACCGAGCGCATGGGCAGCGCACGGCAAAGCCCACCCGCGCCATCGCGGCGGGATCGGGCGCCTGTCGCCACCCGAGAAGGAAAACCCCCGGCTGACCGTGCGCGCATGCTCGGTGCTTGCTTGCTCCCTGCCGACTGGACCCTGGCTGGCTCGGCTCCTGCCTGCAGAGGGAGCGGCCGGTCAGCCGGCGACGGTGGATGCGTGAGCAGTGGAGGGAAAAATGGCGGTGGCTGTCAGCTCGCGGACGACGCGGCACCTACTGGCGCAGATAGCAGCTGCTACTTGATTACCACTGCTGGTGGCTGGTTGCGGTAGTGCGGCGAGGCTTTCAGTTTTGACATGCTCTTTTCAAGTTTCGGTGGAGTTAGAGCGAGGGAGACGGCTAACAGCGCGAGTGACCGGCGGTGGTCAGTTTTTACTTTTTAGTACAGGCTACAGAGGAACTGTTTTGATTTCTTCTACATGATATCTTCTTGGATATGAAAAGGGGACACGGAAATATCGCCCGAATTCACCACAGAAATTTAGAAAGGAACTGCTCCCTCCGTTCCAAATTATTGGTTGTTTACAGATAATTTCGATCCGAAGCCCTGATCGATCTGATGCATGGCTTCATTGGTTTGGTACCTACAATTTCAGCAGCAAAACCTTGCAGCACGAGGTGATAAGAGGATCACATTTATATTTCAGGGGGGGTACTAAAGTAGTAGGTAGCAGCGCCCCACAAGGCACAACCACGTAATCAACTCGTGGTTACGGGACTGCTAGCTGGTTGTTAGAGAGGCAAAACGCAAATGATTACTAGGAACATATCAGGTGCAAAATATGAAAACTTCAATTTGGACCATCGGATCAATATCCAAAGAAAGAGCCGTAAGGAGGTGTGAGGGGGAATTTGCAAATGTGTGATTACCCAATTCAAGGGCAGATTCAGATTGTAAAATTATCCAATCCCCCATGCCCCTTAGATGTTGATCCGATGATCAGATTGAAATTTTCATTGTTTGCATAGAGATGTTAGTTATGTTACCATGATTATCAGCTCCAGCGCTAAGCATGTGTTAGCCCGGCTGATCACGTGACCGCTGCGTTTCCCGTATCCTAACCAACAGTGACGCGGTTGTCCGTACGTGTAGTGAGCGCCGGACCTCTGCTCGGAATCGGCAAAAGGAAAGGACCTCGGCGGCTAACAGTGCTGGGCGTCTCGCTCGGTCGCACTGTTTCGCCTCCCGCGGAAAAGGAGGTGTCGAGGAAACAAAGCGGGGGTCACTGCACGAGAAAATGCTCTCTGCCTCTCTCTCATTCCTTGGTGACAAAATTCCTTACCAAAACTTCTTTCAAAAAAAAAATTCCTTACCAAATGTAAGATCCTTTCGTACAAGCTGCGAGCCTACTACTAGTACTGTATACTAATGAGGTAGGATTAAGGTACATTGAGAATCCTAAGTTCAGGAGTTTGAAGGGATTTTTTTTTTCTTTGACTCAAGGGTCACGATGGCTTGTTTTGTGGCCCCTCTCTCGATCATGTCCTTGTGCTCCTTCCGATTCAAAACGTTCGGAATATTGACACGGTTTATAAGATGAAAATGAGCAACAACTAGTATGGAAAACATGAAACTAAGTATTTTGAAAGTGCAGGACCCTATCTTTTTATGTCAATTTTTACATATAGTATGTTTCACGTATCGAGGGACCGAAACTGTCGACCAGAGGGGGGTGAATGGGAGCCGATCAAAATTTTTTCCGAAATCTGAAACGTCGGCCTATGTCCTAAATTCACCGCAAGCCTTCGGACCTAAATCAGCGAGAATAGCTATGGACAAGCTATCTCGAAGCAGAAGACCCAGGTCGCAGCGCGGAAGCAAAGCGAGTCGAAACGCAGAACTAGACTGCAGAGACCGATCAGACCGGTTGCACAGACCGGTCAGACCGGTCGGGCTGGGAATTCAAACTGCAGACCGGTCAGACCGGTTGCACAGACCGGTCATTCCCCGACAGCCCGCCAACAAAGCTCCAAATGTCAAATCTCGAGCAAACGAAGTCCAAATTCAACAAAATTTGGAGGAAAGCTTCGCATCTACCCCATGAACATATTCCCAAAAGATCTTTCCCAAAAAATTCACAGATCGAGAGAAATCGAGGAAAAATCAAAGAGGATTGGGGTTTTCTCAAGAACACAAAATCGCCAATTCGTGAGAACTCTCGATTCCAGTAGGTTTAGCACTTGGCTAGAAGGATTAGAATCGTCACAAAGAGTCCATCAAACCACGAATTCAAGGGTTGGTCTCCTCCAAACAAGAAACACACCAAAAAGGAGAATTGAACCCAAAACGCAAGAGAGAAAGGGAGGACGAGATGCTCAGCACACACAAGTGAATCACAAACAAATTTTATCCATTAAATCTCAGAGGAATTCACCTATACAACAGCTAGAGCCATCCGCCCATCATCCACCCACTAGATTGAAGAGAATAGCTATAATCTAAACTCTCTTTGCGTTGGAGTCCTTGGCCCTAACCTAGAACAGGGGCAGGGAGAAGGAAAAACCCAGAGTAAACAAAAGACTCAAGAGACTCAACCAGCCACGAGCTGGTGGGGGGTTTTATACCCAGCTGCTGCGGCCAGACCGGTCAGACCGGTCGGGTCTGCAGCAGCCCGCTGTACACCCTCGATCGACGGCGGAGCTTCTTTCTTCGACTCGAAGTCTTTGCTGCGATGCCGCCACGTCGACGAAGTACCGATCCGCGGTTTTGGAGGGTCCGCGAAACCCGGGTAGGTGGCCGGTTTTGAGAAAACCGCCAAAACCTCACGCGCGGGAAGATTCCCGCGCTCCACGCCGTGGCCCTAGACGCCGTTCTCGCCTCGGCCTCCTGACGGCCCTAGACGCCGCCCGACGCCCGTCACCTCCTCGCCCGCAGCGAGACCCTAGACGCCGTCGACGCCCGTGCCTCCACGACTTGGCGTTTTCAACCGCCGTCCGCCTCCTTGGTTTTGTGGCGCAAACCAAGAAACCCGCCTTCCATCGCCGCTTGCGCCCTCGATCCAGGAGTGGACGCCACAGCTGTCGCCCGGTCTGAGCTCCGGTCCTGGCTGCCCTTCACCGCCGTCCACCGCACGGTCCATCGGCCACAGCACCTCCACGACAGCTCCCCGTCGACACTCGAAGCCCGTGTACCTGCAATCCAAAGACCAAGCGCACGATCACACCGCACGATTGACAATTCACTCATCACAGGCAGAGCAGAATACTCACATTCCTCACGTATCAGCGGCCAAAGTTACTATAAGTCGGTAAAAATGATCAGCACCACTAACACCACACGAATTACCGCGCGGTAAACAGAAGACGAGCCCTCCCTCGATCTCGAGTCTGCTGGGAGCTGCTCCCTACGCTACCCTAACAGTACAGCTCCATTACTGTTACCGCCTTGATCCGATGCCTCGGACGCAGAAAATTACCGAGATCAAACCGGACCTGCGCACCCGGATCACGTCACCGCGCCATGGCCCGACCATAAATTGCCTGACGCCGCCGCTCCGGGCCTGCTCCTCCACTCCAGCTCCAGCGCTCTGCCTCTGCTCACGCCACGCCACCACCGTCCACCAAGAAACACCGCGCGGCACGGCAATGCCCAACCCCTCCTCGTCCTCGACCCCGTCCCCGCCACCGGCGCCCGACGCCGCCGCCACTCGGCGCAGGCGGCGGCGGCGCCGGCAGCTCCTCCCGCCGTCGTCCTCCTCCTCGTCCTCTGCGGTCCCGACCTCGGCGGCCTCCGGCGCCTCGGCGTCCTCGGCTTCCTCCTCGGCGTCGTCCTCCGCCTCCTCGGGGCTCTCCTTCTCCTTCCCGTCCTTCTCGCCGGCGCCCTCGCCGTTCCACCACCGGTTCCTCTCCCCGCTGCGCGCCTCCGCTGTGCCCTTCTCCTGGGAGCACCGCCCGGGCATCCCCAAGACCCCCGCGCGCCAGGCGGCGCCGCGCGGCAAGGCCAGGGCGTCGGCGTCGGCGGCGCTGCCGCTGCCGCTGCCCCTCCCGCCCTCCCTCCTCTCCAGCAAGGTCGGCGCCGCCGACGGCCCCTTCCCCGCCGCGGACGGCTACCTCGTCGTCCCCGGCGACGCGAAGAAGCCGAGGCGTCCCGGGCGGCACCGGCAGCGGCGGCCGCCGGCGCTGGCCGCCACCCTGACCGACTGGCTCGCCGTGCTGAGCCTCTACCGGTCGTGCACCCGCTCCCGCGACTGCCTCGCCGGCACGCCGCCGCCGCGCCGGCCACGCTCCCCGGCGAAGGCCGTGTGATCGCGCGCGTCACATACTACTAGTGAGTTCGCCGATACATCGATGGCGCCCTGCGTCTGCGTGTGTGCGTGTGGGGTGCTGGCCCCGATTAAGAATGTGCTTAGGATTAATCACGCTTGCCTTGACGCTGTAATTAAGGTGGTTTGGCGTTTCCCCCATGTGCGCGTTGCTCTGCTTGTTTCCTCCAGGCAATAATTGATTAATCCATCCCGCACGGTGATTACTGACGGACTTGGTGTGCCGGCAGCTGCTTGCCGGTGAACGGTGATGTACTGATGCCGCATGCTTGGGTCCCTCCGTTAATTAGGTTGTAAGCTTGGTCACTGATTGGCAGCAAGCTGCTGCTACTGTGTTCCATGGGAGCAAAAAAAGGGCAGAATAATGTGCCTTTTGTTTGTGGCAAGATGGACATGATACTGTCCTTCCTCTGACACTGCATTGTGTGTTCACTGTGATTACTCTGTTTTCCACTTTGTTTTTGAAAATTCATTTGACTAATAACATACTAGCCTGTTTCAACACAACTTACGAACACACTTCCATTCCATCAACTGTTGGGGGAACGGAGAGTAGGAGTCAGTGTGCAGTGTTCGTGTTCCCTTCGATTAGCTTCCTTATATAATTGCTGCCCCTCGCCGGACAAGTGGTGGCGCGCGGTGGCGTAGAAGGGCGAGCACCGCGGCGAGCGAGCGACCGGGGCGCATGCGCGCGGTGCGGGACGGGGACGGGAACGGGACAGCGAGAGCGTCGGTTGGGTCACGTCGCCGGCCGTCTTGACCACGGAACCGGCTTTAATTTGCTGCCTCCTCTGCTGGTGCCCAAGTGGTGCGCGCGCCGGGCTAGCTGAACGCCTTGTGTTCCTGGAAAGCTTTTTGTTTTTTGGGTAATAATTGTAATTCACGTCAGGGCTGGTGTCCGTCAAATCACTTCCGGATCCGGGGGTGATGTTTGATGGTTAGCTAGCCTGAGGAGCATCGACAAGCGACATATGGTTTGTTTGATATGAATTAAACCTTTTAAAATGTCAGTTTTTCATCACCTTTGGGCGGGGATCAAGCAATAATCCAGATCGATCCTTCCCACCGCCAACTCTTGTCCACATTCAGCTCTTGGGGTAGTGCCAGTGTGCCACCGCTAGGACCCGCACCTTGATATGTAGGGGCCCCAAGACGTGATTCTTGTTTTACTTAACACAAAAGGATTTTTAGCACAGTACCGTTCGCAACATTCATATAGGTCTGAGTTCAACTAACTACTCCCTCCATATCTTTTTACATGTCGTTAGGACATAAAATTTTAGTTTATTTTAGTACAATTATTTGGTCTGAAACGTCATATAAAAAGATATGGAGGTAGTACGACATAGCATCACATCAACTTATAAACTAACTCGGTTTTAGTCTGCACTCACTTCCTGTTGATAGGCTACATTGCTCGCGGCCGCACAATTTGCCGCACGTCCAAGGCTCCTCGAAACACACACAACTATACAAGTGGTAAAATGCCTTAAAATTTAGCCTAGATAGTCTACTTATACAATTTTAAGCTTAGAAAATGAGTACTAAATTGGATTGTGGAGAGAGGCCTAGGATTATGATCCATTAGAACCTGACGTCGGTGCTTTTGCAGAGTACCCACTTCCACCATTCCAAACGCCGCGAACGCCAGGCTCCTCGTGCGCCAATCTGGAGTGGCACTGGTAATAATAACCAATCTGGGGTGAATCAGTGGGATCAGCACCAACCGGAAGAAGATGACTTGATGAGAAAGCGGCTACCCCGAGCTCTCGAGGTCGTTGGCGCTCAGCAACAACAAGCACTGCTATTATTTACCATCCTCGATCGCGAAGGTAATTCTACTTGTTTGACAAAGTTACCTTGGAGTACAAGGGATCGCCAAAATTCACGGAGGTTGTGTTTAGATGCGAAAAATTTGCGAAAAATAAAGTTGAAAACACGGTAGTATTTTTTTATATGTGGTAAATATTGTTTTATTATGGGCTAACTAGACTCAAAAGATTCATCTCGTAACATACATCCAAACTGTGCAGTAAGTTATTTTGTTTATCCATATTTAGTGTTCCATGCATGTGTCATTTGCTATATTTAATATTTTGATATGATTTTGATGTGATGGAAAATTTGGAGCAGCCCGAGTCGAGACACCGGTTCTCAAAAGTCAGCGGGGGCGTCCTGTGCTGCGTACTCTCACACGCGTGCGCACACATGTGCGATGCAGACTGGACTAGTCTAGCTCGCTTTCGCCGGCCGGCCAGGCCAGCCGGCTGCTGCGTGCTCGCGGTCACGTCGGCTTGACCCCCGTACGTGCCCTGGCAGGAACTTAATTTCAGCGCAGAGCTACCAGCAGTGTGCTAGTACTGTCATGCCGTGGGTCTTGTTTGGTTGTGTGTAACATAAATAGTACAAAAATTTTGACCAATAATTAAGGGTACTAAATAAAGTTATTTTACAAAACTAACTCCACAATCCTGCGCTACTTCGCGAGACGAACCTAATGAGGCCTTTGACCGCACGATTAGAGGATGGTTACTGTAGCCAATCATCGATTAATTACTATCATTAGATTCGTCGTGAAAAGTTACACCCATCCGTGAAAAGGTTTTGCAAATAAACTTTATTTAGTACTCCATACACGTGAGAATCGCGCATGCTACTCGGGCTACTCGATCCAAACAGGGCCCTGAAATCATGCGTGGACGCACAGTGCTGCCGGATATTGCCAATAATTGTGGAAGCTGTTCTTTAACGCAGGAGGAGAATGTGCTCGATCGCGCCCTAATTTTTTTTTTCTGAGCAATGAGCAGTACTCATTTCTGGCTGTGATGAATAAATTGTCAACCGTGTGGTGTGATCGTATGCTTGGTCTTTGATTGCAGGTACACGGGCGTCGAGTGTCGACGGAGAGTTGCCGTGGAGGAGCTCAGGCCGGGCGGCAGCTGTGGCGTCCACTCCTGGATCGAGGGCACAAGCAGCGACGGATGGTGGGTTTCTTGGTTTGCGCCACAAAACCAAGCTGGCGGACGGCGATTGAAGACGCCAAGTCGTGAAGGCACGGACATCGGTCTCAGGACTGGCGGAGGAACGGGCGTCGAGGGCGTCTAGGGCCTCGCTGCGGGCGAGGAGGTGACGGGCGTCGGGCGGCGTCTAGGGCCGTCAGAAGGCCGAGGCGGGAACGGCGTCTAGGGTCACGGCGTGAAGGCGGGAATCTTCCCGCGCGTGGAGTTTTGGCGGTTTTCTCAAAACCGGCCACGTACCCGGGTTTCGCGGACCCTCCAAAACCGCGGATCGGATCTTCATCGACGTGGCGGCATCGCGGAGAAGACTTCGTTTCGAAGAAAGAACCTCAGCCGTCAGATGAGATCGTGTACATGGTTCTGCAGCTCCGACCGGTCTGACCGGTCTGGGCGCGGCTGGGGTATTTAAGTCCCCTCTCACCTGCCCGTGGGAGTAGAGTCTCTTGAGTTTAAGATTCACCCTTGTGTGCTGAGTTTTCGTCCTCCCCTGCGTTTTTGGGCTCGAATTCTCCTCTTTTGGTGTGTTTTGTGTTTGAAGGAGACAAGCCCTTGGATTCGTGTTTTCCTGAACACGTTGTGACGATTCTAATCCATCTAGCCTAGTGCCAAACCCTCTGGAATCGCGAGTTCTCACGAATTGGAGTTTTTCACGTTCTTGAGTAAACCCCAATCCACTTTGATCTTCCCTCGAATTCTCAAGTTCATTTAATCTTTTGGGAGAGATCTCTTGGGGATATGTTCACGGGACAGTTGTGAAGGTATCCTCCAAGTTTTGTTGGATTTGGACTTCGTTTGCTCAAGATTCAACATTTGAAGCCTTATTCACGGGCTCTCTGGGAGCAACCAGTCTGACCGGTGTCGACCACCGGTCTGACCGGTCCGACCGGTCTGACCGGGGTGCTGCACCGATCTGACCGGTCCCTGGCTGTGAGGTTTGCAGATTTTCTCGTTCGCTTCCGTGTTTTCTCTCACTCGTTCCTAGGGTCTATTTGTGTTGGTTTAGCTCTTTCATAGCTATTCCACACTTCACATAGAATTCTAGGGGTTGGGTGTTGGTGATATGCCCAAGAGCCCATCATCACAATACGATTTAAAGGCCCAAGAGGATATTGATCCAAGAGGGATTAGGGTTACTAATGGGCATATGAGATAGAAGCCTATTAGTACGCCCTATATATACGAAGGAGGGGCTAGGGGGCGACATAACCGCACCACCTCCCTAGCCGCCGCCGCCCTCTCTCGGCCGCCGCCCTTGCCGTGCGTGCGGTGCTAGCACACCGACGCCCGGCGTTTCATCCCCGTACGTGTGGACTCCGTGGAGGCGCTGCTGCGACTGCTGCGCTGATCGGCTGCTGGGATCAAGTACGAGGAGCTCGGTTCGTGGGACGTGATCGACTACTTCCTCTACATCGACGCGCGACTTCTTCCGCTGCGCTGCGCGTCTAGTGGTAACGATCTATGATCTTCTACTCGCAAGTATCTTGGGTATATGCGGTAGTGATGCTAGCGTAGCCTACCCGTTTCCCTACATTGGGTGCGCAATTGGGAGATAGGTCGTACTTTTGCTTCGGCGAAAATTTTAATCGGCTCCATTCACCCTACTCTGGTCGCCTTTTCGGTCCCTCATTTTTTCCGAACTTCACCGTGCCCTAATTAATCACCAGCATGCATATAACCTCTATGTGAGCCCTGCGCGACGATGTGATGATGCGGCGACCCAAGTCAGCGGCGCTGTCAAATCGCACTCGCTGAGAATAATCCGGATCGGGACGTCCTAGCAGTCAGATTTTTTTTACTAATTTACTCTAATAATAAAACGTCCCATCGTTTTTCTAAGACCTGTTTTCTAGCTACCTTTGGAACTTGTTGGTGTGTCGCTACTAGCTAGATATACGGAGAATGTAAGGAAGCCGTGTCAAGAGTTCAGAGCATGTATACAGTGGAATGCAACGTGGAGCTTTGTTTTGCAGTCGATGAGAGATGCTGCGTACTTAGTCTTTGACCACGGATTAGATTTGGGCTAAAAGGGAATGCATGATCCAGCTAGCCGCGCGGTTAAATCCAGGTCGTTAAAAACATTATTCGAACAGTTTTGAAATGTGACAAGGGATTTAAAAAGCTTGTGTGGTGACACAAGAAAACTGCCACCCAACCTTGCTTATGGATCAAGGGGAGGATCGGAGCTCATGGAGATTTGGTTTATTGCCCAACCTCGAGCCCGAAGGCTTGTAACGCGGATCATCAATAATCCTATGTTGGTTTTAATTTCTAGGCATGTTAATAATGTCATTAGCTCTATAATAATGTTATTACGTACTACGGGCAAGCTAGCACGCCACCCGTCGCTTTTCGGTGGTTTCCTAGGCATGCATGGAATTAATTCGTTGGCGTGTCACTAGCTGGAGAGAATGTAACAAGTTGTGCTTGGCTCAAAAAGAAAAGACGGAGTAGGTTGTGTACAGAATTTTGCGCACATATAGTGTGGCAACAGGCGCTAGGTGAGGTGGAGCTAGCAACAAGCTAATAAATCCATGCTACTCCTATATACGTGCTTAGTCTTTGACCGCGGATTAGGGTTGGGTATCAAAGAAAAGGATTGCGCGTTATGCAAGGAGAATTATTCTACCCCTCTTCTGGATTGAGAAGTAGTATATATGAGAAGTCGTTTGGAATGTTATAAGGGGTTTAAAATTAGAGAAAATTAGATTCATGCCACCACAACTCCGTGAAATTGGGTTTCACATTGAAAATCATGCCACTCAATGGCATGGATTTCAACATGAAATCCAATTTCAAGAAGTCGTAGTGGCATGGATCCAACTGACCCTTAAAATTAAATGTTCGCAGAATATAATCGCAGTGACATAAAACTAAGAAACGTGACTGCTACCCAATGCAACCTTATCGATCGAGGCGAGCTGGGTGAAGCCAAGATATAGAAGGTACGTGTTTAGGATGTAGATCAGCCTCTTAAGTTTAACTAGGCAACATGTCCGTACGTTGTTATGGACAAAATTATATATACATGTCGTCACACTATAAAGGCTAGATGTGATTTTATGAAAGTGTGATATTGTTATTCGTTATGAAAGTGTGATATTATTATTCATTTTGTACAACTTTTTGTGTGCTGTAATTTCGGACAACTAAAAGCAACAAATGCAACCGAGTCCGTCTCATCGTTCTTCAAGAGAACGGGGCCGCACTGTACAAGCGAGGGGGGAGACGCCGTGGCCTGTGGGCGAGGAGTTCGATGGCTGGGGTATGGTTCCAATTCCAAACCTCCCAGGCAACATGTGTTCAGGGACGGGGAGCTACTGCATCGAAGTTCCAGCGGCGAGCGGGACTGCGTTTCATGCGCAGCAAAATCAGTAGCATCCCTACGTTCATGTCAAGCCGGCCATGACAAATGGGCAGCACGTCCGCAACTGCAGGTGACGGAGCATGAGCTTATGGACAAGCCGAATTCTCGTCGAAAACCAGCAAGATCCTCATGCTACTCCTCCCCCATCACCTGACCAGAAAGAAAAACAGGGTCGTCGTCCTCGCCTCTGGCCAATTCCATCTACGGCGGGATCCTCATGCGTGCTGCTCCTTCGTGATAGGCGATGGCTGTGTCATCTGCGAGCGCCGTGGGCACCGGGTGCTACGGAGTTGCGGAGCCGTGGAGGAATGGCAAGGAAAGCTCACGGTGGTGAGAACCACCACGGACGGGGAGGAGCAGCAGACAGCGATTGGAGATCGTGTCGGACCAGGTTGGTGCCGCACGAGCAGGTAGGAGGTGTCTTTTGGCCCGCTTGTCAATGATTGATGATGTACCAAAAATCAAAATACCGTAGAAACGGTTCGCCGTTTAGAAATAGATGAAGATAAAATTTTTGGGCGTGGTCATGGTATATACGTATGCGCTGTAAACGACGGGCGTCCGGCGTCGTCGGGCAGAGGGCGCGCGTGCACGAGCCGAGATTCCATCGATCCAGAGTGATCTTTCCGGAGAATCACATGTGGCCCCCCCCCCCCCCCTCCCCCGCCCTGGCCGCACCGTACCTGCAAGGGCGTCTAGGTGGCGCAAGCTTTGCTTGCTCTCGACCGAGCTGTCGATCGCAAGTGCAAAGCGCGTGGTGTTCACTCACGAGCGCGCTCGTAGTCGTAGCGTCGTGCCTTGACTTGATAGCAGCTGCTGTGTGTGTCACCCACCGCCCCCGCCGCCGGCGTTGTCGTCCTTGCCCGTACAGATCGGGCCGGCGGCGAGGGATATGTGTGCGTGCCGGATGGGCGCGTCGGCTCGCCCGTACAGATAGAGTCGGTCGTCTGGGACGTGACGCGCGCGCGATCGATTCCGATCCTCGCGAGTGCTGACCGAACGGCGCCTATCGTCGATCAGCTAGCTAGCGAACCCAACGGCCGTCCCCGCCCGGTCCGGCGGCTAGCTTGGATGGGTTTATTTGGCGCCGACCGCCGTTGGTCGCGTATGCGCCGAGCCGACCCCCACCACGAGCTGCATCCGCATCTCGCGCTGTCGCCAGCCGGGCCGGGACCGTCCCGAGATCGAAGAATTATCCGCGCGTGTACCGTACGGGCGCCGGCCAAATCCCCCGGGCAACCTCATCTCCGATTCTCCAGCTATGGCAGACTGGCAGCACGCACGCCCTCCTCCTCCTCCTCCTCCGTCCCGGCTCGCGACCGAGAGCACGTGCGCCAACGGCCAATCGACCAGGTTCGATCCCCCGGCCGTCGTCGTCTGTATACGTACACGCTCGAGCCACATCCTCCGTACACAGGTCTCGTGTACAGTAGTAGATCGTACGTGGGCCGGGGGGCCCAGAATGCTGACTTGGAGGAGCACGTACGGGCATGGCAGACCGACTGAATTACCGGACGACGGCGGCGGCGGATGATTGCAGATTGGGGCGCGAAAATGTTTGATGCCGCGGCGTGCGTGTGGCTGCTGGAGTGCTGGTTGGTACAGCTCAAAGCACCAGCCCGGCAGATCAGGAGAATGAAGCAGCAGCCCACCGCGCTGGGCCGCGTGGGTGCCCACCCATTCTGCGCGCTTTTTTCATTTTTATATAAAAAAAATTAAAATTTCAAAAATATATGTCCGTTTCGGAAAATTTCAAAAATATACCCCGGTCGCCATATAGGGGGGCGACAGGCTCTAAATGTATTTTTTTTTTTCAAATTTGCAACGAGGTCCCTGGCCGGGGGCGCGCGGGTGGAAGGGGGGCCTGTCGCCCCCCCCCTCGGGCGACCGGGGCCCACACACAGGCGCGACAGGGGGCCTGTCGCCCCCCCCCCTCGGGTGACCGGCCCTTCCCCTCCTATATAAGCATTCTACCCTCGTTTCCTCCTCATTTGAGTCCAAAAATTCCACCAAAAATCCAGAAAAAAAGAGAGGGGTGAGGAGAAGGGAAGCGGCGAAGCCCTGCCAAATTGCGCACTTGTGATCTGCAGGTTAGTACATTTAGCTTATGTATTTTTCCATTGATATTGTAGAGTAATTTAATTTAATTAGTGCTATAGTAGAACCATTTAAGTAGGAGTTTAATGATACTTTAGTTATGTAGTAGTAAATTAGTTTAGAAAATTAGTACTACGTGTTTATTATTACAATTGCAGTACTATTAGAGACGTGTTTATAAATTAATTACGATTTATAATAGAATTTCGCATATGCAGTATAGAATTTGAGTGTCATCACGTAGTTATGAATACTTATATGTTGTAGTTGAAATTCATACTTAGTTTTTACGGATTATTGAATAAAGTAGTGAAGTTAAGAGTATAACTCGATAAGTATTATGTGATATACAGATATGTCGAGCAAGATGCAGTTTCAAGTATTTTTTGGTGACTACAATATTTTGTATGGGCCAAATGGAGTAGACCTTTCTGCCTTTAAGTGCACATCTAGCGCCATAGATAAACCTCTGGAGAGGAGTTTTGGTTCCATATGTAAGTGGCTGCAGCATGGGTTCCGTGTTGATCCGGAGACACATGTGATGATCGTCCAGTCTCTTGTTAATTAGGAGGTAGAAAGTGATTTATGGGAATTGATGATGATACACAGCACTGATGACTGGCAGAAGTACATGCAAGCAGCTTTAGAGCGTGAGTGGCCTCTGGCCATTCTTGTTCAAATCCGGGAGAAGACACAAAATGAAATCCAACATGGTGCAGATCAAGCAACTCCGAGTATTCGAAGAGAGACCAACTATGTTGAGCAAGATGAGTCAGAAGAGATAGAGAACCAAAACATCGGACCACAGGGCCTTGCTGATGAGGGAGAGAGGATACATAATATTGTGGACGAGATGGAGGCAGAAGACCAAACCGCAATAGAGATGGAAGAATATGAGGGCTTATCTGATGACGAGCAGTACTCATTGCCAAAAGAGTGGAAGGAGTATGGTTTTGGCAATCATGTCGCAGAAGACGTACGAAATCAGGAGTGGGAGTACAGAGGGAATGAGGTAGTGCAAGGTGCAACAAATCCAAACATTGAAGCCGTAAAAGATACTGTGAGACTATATGCAATATCATTGAAACGAGAATTTAGAGTCGTAAAGTCTGGCAGTAAAGAATATGAGGTGACGTGTGTGAATGATGGATGTCCATGGCGAGTACATGCATTCAAGGGAAAATGGAAGTCGAACTGGAAATGTTCCATTGTGACAGAGCACACTTGTTTGCTGTCAGAAGTTCTTCCCTCGCATCGCAATATATCATGCGACTTTGTTGCAAAGCAAATATATGGGTTGATTATGGACAACCTAAATTATGAACCAAAAATAATTGTTCGACACATTGAGCAGACTTACCAGTACTCCATTAGTTATTTGAAGGTATGGCGGGCTAAACAAAGGGTGTTCGAGATGCGGTTCGGCACATACGAGACATCATATGATAACCTACCTCGTATGTTATCCTAGGTTGCTGCTAGAAATCCTGGAAGCTTTTATGACACATACCTCGTACCAGCCGTGACTAGGGGGTAAAGTATTCTGCAACGAGCCTTCTTTTGCCTAGGTGCCTGTGTTAGGGCATTTTAGTGTTGTCTTCTGGTGATCTGTATTGATGGCACATTTCTGACTGGAAGGTATAAAGGTCAGATACTCACCGCAATCGGGGTAGATTGCAACAACCAAATAGTTCCGCTCGCATTTGCATTTGTTGAGAATGAGAACTTAGACAGTTGGTATTGGTTCCTTGAACGAGTGAAGGTTCACATTGTTGTTGCACGTCCAGATGTGTGCCTTATTAGTGATAGGCATGCAGGTTTGCTACAATCAATACTAAAATTGCAACGTGGAACTGCGACAACGCCTCCATTGTGGCCCGATGTCCAAAACAGGTGGTGCATTAGGCATATGGGTGCAAACTTCTATGACCACTTCAAGAACAAGGATCTTAAGAACATGTTTAAGAGGTTGTGCACCCAAAATCAACAGAGAAAATTCAATGCATTATGGCAGATGCTTGATCAGTTGACTGCAGAGTTAGTGAAGGTAAGGGCATCAGGAACAAGGATGAGTCAGGCTGCAGAGGCTAGGGATTCAATTGAGAAGCCATTTTCACATAGAATTCGAGGTGCACCCAAGGAGAAATGGTCATTCCTTTATGATACCAACGGAATACGATATGGTATTTAGACAACGAACCATGCAGAGTGTTTCAATATGGTTATGCGTTCTTGTCGTGCCTTTTCTCTTGTGGGAATTGTTGACTTCATCATGTATGGGTGCATGAAGTATTTCAGAGAGGGTTACATGGCTGCAATCATAAACATCAGTAACCCCCAAATTCAGTTTTGCACAAGAGTGACACAATATATGAAATAGAAGATTGAAAAGACCAAACTGCACTGCGTCATATCGACAGGTACAATGGAGCATAGATTTGAGGTTCTATGCAAGGATAGAACTGGTCGTGGTATCCGTAGATATAGGGTGGTATAGGAGAGTTTGATTATAGTAGATGGCAAAGCCTTCTTCTCCTGCATGAAGCCTAAGTTATTGCATTTGTCATGCTCGCATCTCATTGCGGCATGTGCAGAGTCTGGGTTGCAGCCAGGAGTTTTTGTTTCACCTTACTTCAGCAAGGAAGCAGCTGTATCCACCTGGGGACATGAGGTATACGGGATTTGGATAGTGGGACCTTTCATTCAGGATAATGAGAATAAGATGTTTATTCCTGATCCAGCCACTAAGAAAGGCAAAGGCCGCCGTCAGACACGTCGTATTCGGAATGGTATGGACGAGTCCGAAGTAAGTAAGGCACAAAAGCGTTGCAGCCAATGTGGAGCATTGGGTCACAACTACAAGAAATGTCTTCAGAATGCACTTCACGATGCTGCCGACGTCGGTTCTTCCGGAAATCCCAGAGATGGAGCACCTCCTACATTCAAACGACCATCGGCGAGAATTGCTCGTGGAAGGCACTCGGTGTCATGATCCACCAGTGTGCAGTTTGTACCTATATACTTATCGTGCGTGAAGTTTGTATCGAACCTATCTGTAATATGTAGTAATCGTGCGTCCAGTTTGTATGGAACATATCTGTAATGTATAAATATCGTGCGTGAAGTTTGTATCGAACCTATCTGTAATATGTAGTAATCGTGCGTGGAGTTTGTATCGAACCTATCTGTAATGTATAAATATCGTGCGTCTAGTTTGTATGGAACATATATGTACCTATGTGTTCTTATATATTTTTGAATGCAGGTATGGAGATGGACTCCTTGCTAGACCCAGTTATTGACTCGAGCCACAGGTCTTTCTTTGCAGCAGTTGAGCACCGAGCACCGAGCCATCCGGTCTACTGACTTTGGGCCATCTTGTCGAGGGTGGGCCTATTCAGCTCGACCGATCCCTCCTAACGGCGCTCGTTGACAGATGGAGGCCGGAGACACACACGTTCCACCTCCCGTGTGGGGAGATGACTCCTACGCTGTAGGACGTGGCCTACCTCCTCGGCCTCCCTATCGTCGGGGAGGCTGTAGGTCCGCGTATGGAGGCCCGTTTTGCCTTGGTTGACCGCGTGGAAGAAGCAGGTCCGATCAACCCACACCCGCGAGCAGCAGGTCCTTTGAAGACCTAGTTCCTACAGTTTACAGTACGTATTAATTGCATATTTAAGATTAATTGTTACAATTCACATGTTGCATTGTCAGTTCAAACCATTAATCTTAATTTTTTATGCAGCCTACCCTATTGGCTGCGGATGCCGACGAGTACAGTGTGACCAGATCGCTGGAGGCGTACCTGCTTTGGTTGTTTGGTTACATCATGTTCAACAACACTCATGGCAACTCGATCGATAGGATTCTCCTTCCGTATGCACGGGAGATTGCGGATGGGGATGAGGACGTACCGGCCTACAGCTGGGGTGAGACGGTACTTGCAGCCACTTACCGTGAACTCTGCGACGGCTGCATAAAGACACATGGGAACACTATCCTGGCGGGGTGCCCACTACTGCTACAACTTTGGTCGTACGAGAGGCTAGCCGTTGGTCAGCCCATCGTCAGCCACGAGCCTTACCACGAGGCCATGTACGGCGACGAGGAGGACGATAGACCCACTATGGGAACTCTCTGGATCTGGTGTCAGGTACGTTCACAACAAATCTAATTTTGTTATTCATTGTTACATGATGCATTAGCGCACTTTTAATTTTCCTTATTCGGACTGCAGAGGTCCTAGGCGCATGCGCAGGTTAGACGCAAATATCCTGAGTTTGTTTCGGAGCTCGACATGCTGACGCCCGAGGACGTTGTCTGGGAGCCTTACAGCCCTGAGGCAGTGGCTACCTGTGCACCAGCAAGTCTGTCTTCGCACTGCTCCGCGAATGCGAGCCTGTGGTTTACTACAGCCGTCCTGGTTTACGACATCGCGGATGAGACATATTGCCCCTGGAGGGTCAGGAGACAGTTTGGGCAGCGCCTGGAGTTTCCGGTGCCCACCGCGTTGGAGCGTGTCAGTCGCCAGGACCACAGGTAATTATGAATGAACTTGTCTCATACATTCGTATCGAATCTAATGATTCTTCGTGGTCCACTTTTGTAGGTTGTCAAGGAGTGGCTTGCCGTGCTCTGATGATTGGCTCACCAAGATGCAGCCATGGGTGGACTAATGGTAACATGCAGACGAGCACTTGGTCCATCCAACAGGACCACACACAGACATCTCCTTTAGCATTTACCTCACCTGGTACTTACCCCGAATTCGGGCTCGTCTGGTTTATGTTGACACTCACCCGCAGCCACACCAGGCGAGGCCTCAGGATGGCTATGCCCGGCACCACGTGGAGGCACTAGCTGGCGCGGTGAGTCTCTTGATCATATTTGCATATATATATATATATATATATATATATATATATATATATATATATATTAATATACATAAGATAATTCATGTGTTTCTAACTGTTCCTTTACTGAATGGATGCAGTTTCGCCTTTGCAACATGATGGAGACGGACTGCTCGACTTACCTGACGAGGGTACGTGCCGGATCCCCAATGACCCAGTTTGAACAGACAGAGGCATGGTCGATGTAGCGTGACCAGTTGCATCAGGTAGTATACAACTTGGGAAGCTGTGTGCAGTACGAAGGCAGCCACGGGTCGTCCCAGGCCTCGTCGTCGTTCCCGTGTCCGGCGACCGTGCACGGGCCGACGTCGCAGTACTACCCAACTCCAGGTAACGTAGATATCTCTTTAAAATTAGATCAAGTGTTGTTACATATTTACTAATATCACAAACAGGATACGATCCAGCTACTGCGTTCGGCCATACTGGAATATTTAGAGGGGCACCAACAGTTGGCGGGCCGTATCCAGGGATGGTATCGGGGCCACAGATACCGGCCTACACAGGTTAGTTTATGTTTCGTATTTCGGTTTCTACATGTCATGACAAAAGACACGAGCGTACGCTAACATCCGCATTTTATACATAGGATTCTACCCCGATGCGGGAGCCGGACCTTCTTCTTCCTCCTTTCGACCTGGTACAAAACACTCTCTCAATACACTCACTAATTTACCATGCAACATATGTTGGTTTACGTTTATATGTTACGCAGGGTTTGTTTCGAGTATGTTTGTTCCAGATAACGAGGGCTTCACCTTAGACGAACTCGACAGCTTGACTTCAGACTCACCTGGCGCGCACGGTGACTCCGATGTCTTGGGCTATCCACAGCTAGGAGGAGCACCACTTGGGATCTCTCAGCAGCAAACACCGCAGCACGTTTAGCGTCCTGAGCGACAGGTGAGGTCTCCAGATCGTCACACCTACTCTGAGGGCCATGTCCGTGCCCAGCAGAGGGCTAAGAGGGTCCGACGCCCTAGGGGTGGTTACATATATCTGATGTTTGTATCTCTGATGTTTATTTGTAATGAGATAGCTGTGGATCGCTTATTTCCATCCGATGTTTATGATTGTGGTAGTTTACTTGTTATTTGTTTCTATAGATACTATTGATGTGAACTTGTTATGTTTGTGGATTCCATAATGCTCGTGAAATAAGGGAAGTTCTTGCGAATTTTTTCCGTGATTTAATGAAGGACAAGTTAGGTGCGGTAGGAGTTAGCGGCCGAGATCCCGCCAACGATGACGACGACTACCGCATATAGTGTAAACATCGTGACACGCTCGTATAGCTCAAAATAGGGACCATAGTGTATCTAGCTGCGAGTACGAGATCACAGGTTGCCACTGCTCAGCACGGCGATCACGAGTTTCCCACATGTCGCATTGTTTGCCCAGACATACGTGACAAAAGACAACAACCCAATAGCAGTGCCCTTTCACCATTTCAAAAAGATGTGACAACATGGCAACCACACCAGCTCACCTTCAAAGCAGTATCTCTGGCGAGGATGACGGACCTGTCATTCTACAACGAATGTCTGTGGCGCATAGTGGGGAAGGCGGCATCTAGGCGCGATCGACCGAGCGGCAGTAATGCAGAGTTGTGAGTCTGTATGCACTTAGATGCTCTACATGCACAGAGATGCATCGGGTAGTCAGTTCGAGAATCGAATATAGCCTTTTCAGTGTTAGGTCAGCTAGCCTCTTCACTGTGTTGTCATGTACGCTTTTCAGGTGCATTTAGACTCCACACTCCGGGTATCAGACCTTTGTGCGCCTATAAATACTCCGAAGTTTGTGAACTCCCAGCAGCACTCAAACACCAAAGCTCATTGTATACCCAATGTCTGGAGGTGGGTATAGCGGGAAGAATTACTACGGTTTTGGAAAAGGAAAAGGGGGAAGAAAAGGAGACCCCATAATATAGGAGGGGCCTCTTGGACTTGATTCGTTTCCGGAACCAGTGTTTGAGTTTCCGCCACAGCACAAGAGTGAATTTACCAATGAAACTCCTCTTCGACAATATGATAACCGTAGAGAACCGTGGCCAAAATGCAGACATGGTGAGGACTGCTTAGTGCAGATGTGCACCGACGGGATGGATGGCGGTCGGCGTTTCTTTAAATGTCCACACGCATGGGTAATACTCGGTTGTTTCATTTCTTTATCTTTATTGAGACACCTTACATGAAATTTGTTTGCAGTCTTTCGATGCTCCAGAAAACTATGGTTTTACTAGGTGGGTCGATCCTGCACCAATTGATTCAGTTCAGGAGTTCATTGAGTACCTCCAGATAAAGATCTTTGATCTAGAATGCAAGGTGAACCATTACGAGGAAGTGAGCGAGGCTAACAAAGATGACGAAGATGATGATAGCAGCAATGCGGCCGCTTCACAGGATGACCCATGTACTATTCCTTACTGCAACTGTCCTTGTCACAGGAAAAAGGACCCTACGCCTCAGCCACCACCGCCTGCACCATCTGCAATAGATGGATACTGCGGAGAAGGCTCAACACAGTTTGCTGTGTGGGGGTACGGCTACTAGAACTACCCTACGGCTAGTGACATGCTGCATCATCGTGTTTGTTGTGTTTTTTTTAAATTACCTAAGGCATGTTAGGTTAGTCCAGAATCTGTTTACCGTAGTTTGCAACGGGTTCTGCCATGCCACTGCATGTGTGATGTGTGTTTCATTACCATTGTATTATGATGTAAACTTGATGGTTCATATTATGTAATGTATTTCTTAGTTCTTATTTCTTATTGTTAGATTAATTAAATGTGTGTTTTTTAGTGTTCTAGTGACATGAAAAGCTCCGAAAATATTAAGGACAAGTTCAAAGATTTCATAGATTCCCGGCTACAACTGCAAATTAATGGTAAAAATTACAACACACAGAGTCAAGCTCTCAACTGAAAACATAAACAACTAACTGCAGTGGCATGTGCACGCGATAAGGTAATTTCTTGTTGCATCTAAACCTACCATGCCTTATGGAATATAAAATGCCGGGATTACATGGTACTACTCTACTGAGTGCACCGAGGATATTTGCCCTTCCTAATTATTTCGGGCCCGGCTTCCTTCGCACGGCGTGCCCTCTCTCGCTTTCTCTCCCTGTCAGCTTCACGTTCCGCCGCTGCCTTACGATCCACCTCCTCCATCCTCTTGCGGTTCTCTTCTTGCTCTTTCTTGCGCTTCTCCTCTTGCTGTTCCTCGTGCTTCATTCAGCAGCCCACCTTGCTTGTTGTTCCACAAAGTCCTTTGCCTGCTGCGACTGCACGGTGTTGAACCACTGCATAAAATTATAAAGAGGCGGAGGAGACTTTGTCCAACAAAAATTAAAATCATAACTCAATGTTAGGTCACAAAGACAAATAGCGTCTGTTGTCCTGCTACCTTGGTCCGGTCTTTGCCGTATCGCTTAGGTGGATCATATTCGTAGTTCTCACAATAAAGAACCTCATGCCGTAGTCATCTCCTGAAACCTCAGATTGCATGAACTTGCATAACGAACCGCAGAAGCACATTGGCACATCAATTCCTTCGGGTACGGTGGCTTCACACTTGCTCCACGAAATGTAGGTTGATCCTGACGAAGACATTGACGCTATAGTGTGGTGCGCCAAATAACGAACAATGATTTCAATAATGCACCTATCGTATACTAAATCGATGTGTGAAAATATAGGTACTGTCATAATTCTATTGCCTTATGCTACAATATCAATAAGGTACTGTTATAATTCTATTCTAATTCATAATTAATTTAAAAACAACTCTGTAATAGTACTAAAATTGTAATACTAAACGAGTGTTCTAAAGTACCAAATCTAATTCAGCTAATCCACTAATTAATTTAAATTGTTATGCAATATCAACGGATTCATACGGAAGTTACCGGTAGATCACAAGTGCGGAATTCGGCAGAGCTTCGCCGTTTTTCTTCTCCTCACCCCTCTCTTTTTTCTGAATTTTTGGTGCAATTTTTTGTCTCAAATGAGAAGGGAATAGAGGCCAGGGCTTATATAGGGTGGGAGACCCCGTCGCCCGTCGGGGTGGCTCTGTCGCCCCTGGGGGGCCCTCTCCCCGGCCAGGGACCTCTTTGCAAATTCAAAAAAAATTACATTAGGGTCATGTCGCATGTTGCTTGGGCGACAGGACCCCTGTCGCCCCTGGGCCGGGCGACCGGGGGTATTTTCGAAAATTTTCAAAATTGACATATATTTTTGAAATTTTTATTTTTTTAAATATAAAAAAGAAAAAGACGCCCATTCTGGGCTAGGCCGGCCATTTTCTTTTTCCTTTCCAAAGTTTCCAACGTCAAGAGCAAAAGCCCCACGCGATGCAGTGCTAGCAGCGCGAAGAAGCTAAGGTACCAAACCGTGAATATCAGCAGGCCGCCAGGCGCGCACGGCTTCATAAGCTGCCGAGGCCGGACTCGCGGCGTGTCGAATGGAGGCACACCCAACTCACGACGAGGACACTCCTCCTCCTCGTGTTGTGGCGCAGGTGGCACCGTGGGCGGCATGCACACTCAGCGACGCAATGACTATGTTGAAAATGTCAGCTGCCCGCGCCGCCGGGTCCAGCTTACGGAACTTGGCGTGCTGGCGCACGACAAGTGCGCTTGGCGATTCTTCTTCCTAAAACGGATCGGGTACGGACAAATATTTATTTTCATATTTATATTCGAATACAGAGTCAGATACAAATAATATTAATTTTTGTCGCATAAGATTGTAATGGATATCGACATCATAAAAATATAATTTTTTAGTATTCGGATACAGATCGATTACGGATATTGGATACTCGGAATCGGATACGGACAGATAAAAACTCTTTCAGACCGGATCGAATTCGAATACGGTCGGAAAATATCCGTACCATTTACATCTCTGCTGTTCTTTTTTTTTGCTGCTTGCTGCTGCAGCATTGTGTGTATAACACATTTTGTAATCAAACAAGTTTCCTCCTGCTCGACATTCAAAAAAAAAAGCCCTCCTGCTGTAATCTGAATCGAATGGCTATTGTATCCCAATGTGTTTTTTGTGTTGCTATTGTAATCTGAATTTTGCGGCTATCATACTCATTCTGTTGCTTATGGATTGATAGGACGGTCGTGACACTACGCATCCACTGTCCTGCAAACGCAACAGATACTACGAGAAACCGCGCATTTGCCGTGTGTCCAAAATTTGCCATGGACAACTTTTCAGACACACAGCAAACAACTGTTTTGTCATATGTCATTCAAAAAACATACGGCAAATGTTGGGCACATGACAGTCATACTTTACCGTGTGCTTTATTTTGTCGTGTGTTTTTTTGGGCACACGGCGTGTGCTCTAGATCTGACACATGGCAAATGACCAGGCTTTGCCGTGTGCTCTAGATCGGGCACACGGCAAAGTGAATTTAAAATTTTGTAGATGACTTCGGATGGAAAAAGGCCAAAATAAAACTTGTAGATCTCATAAAGTTATTAAACTTTGTAGTTGATAATTTTTAAATTTGAATTTGTTTAGAGCCTCAAACAAGCAATTTACGTTAGATTTAGTATAATATGTGGGGAAAGAAAATTGAGTATAGACATAAATGAGTGTGTGGTGCAGAGTGCGAATATCACCGGCCGCGTAGCGCAAAAAAATTTTGTGACTTCGATGAAGCAGATGGGTGGCTGGCCGGTGGGGTCCTTCCCAAATTAAATTTTTATTGTTTTTTATTTTAAAATCAGTTTTCTAATAAAAACTGTCGAGTACTTTTTAGCACTCGGTAAACTTTTTGACGTGTGCCCGATATAAGAACCACGGCAAACAGCCTTTTTGCCGGCCACTGTTTGCCGTGTGTTACACACGACAAAGTGCTTGCCGTCTGTAATACATGCTTTGCCGTGTGCCCTAAATTTTTATCATTTTCTATTTTTAAAATCAGTTTTTTTTTAAAAAAAATTGCCGAGTCCTTTTTAGTACTCGGCAAACTTTTTGTCGTGTGCCCGATATAAAATTCACGGCAAACAGCTTCTTTGCCTGCCACTATTTGCCGTGTGTTACAGGCACACGACAAACAACCTGTGTTCCGTATCATCTTCGCGTGTGTGCGACTAGCAACCTCCAACTTTTTTCTTTTTTATCTTTTGATCTTCACCGTTTGCTTTTTTCTTAATTAAACAAACGGTTCCTCGACGGGATAGAAGCGCACGCATGCCATGACAGTGATCAATGCCTAGCATTCTTTTTGAAATGCCTGGCATCCTGAAGAAGCTAAGGGTACACAATGTGAGTCTTTTACGTGTATGCTCTTACGAAAGTTGGTATCAACCTCTATACCTCTAAAAAATTTGATCACACATGTATGCCCTCGCATTTTTTTCCGTGACACGTGCGCCCTTCTGTTAGAACTTAACGGTAAAGAAGCTCTGATAGGTAGAACTGAGTAGTGAAAAGACCAAATTGCCCTTGTAAGTGGAAGGGCCTCTTTACCCAACCTAAGCCCGTGGCGCACCCCCTCCCCCCGCCGCCGCCTCTCCCTCCGGCTGCGCCAGCCGGCCCAGCCTGTTCCCCGCGCCGGCGCCCGCCCGACCCCATGCGGAGCAGCGCGCGCGTCAGATGGCAGAGGCAGGCGCTGCGGCGGAGGCCATGGCCGCACATCGCACGGCCCCCACACTCGCCCGCTGCCCTCGCACGGCCTGCGCGGGCACCCTGCCGCGCCGTGGCCATGGCGGCGGGCGGGCGGCGTGGCTCAAGTGCGGCACCCACGCGGTGGCCATGGCAGGGCGGCCCCCACTTGCAGCCCGCGACGCGGAAGCCATGGCGTGGGGGCCATGGTGGGTGCCCACGCAGGGCTGTGGCGAGAAGCAGCCCCTCCGGGCGTGGCAGCGGAGCAGGAGCGGGGGCAGCCAACGAGGCATCGTCTCCCTCGAGCTCGAGCTCCGCCGGCCATTCTCCTCCCTCCTCCCTCCTCGCCGTGGCATTCTGATATCCGCCCCTTCCTGTGCGTCGCCATGGCGCCAGCGGCCAAGCTCCGCGGCCCGGCGCGGCCCTCTTTCGCGCAGCACGGAGCTGGGCCGTTGGTGACGGGTACGAAGGACGAAGGGGTCCGCGCACAGACATTTCTTTCTCTGTCCAGCGCCTCCCACAGAAGGGCAAGGACGTCTTTCTCCACCTCCGTTAGTGACCGTTACTCTCGATTCCGTCCAAAAGGGCACAGAGGTCACACGAAAAAAATACGAGGGCACACAAGTGCGAACAAATTTTTTAGAGGCATAGAGGTCGGCACCAACTTTCATAAGAGCATACACTTAAAAGACTCGCACAATGTCAGGTGGCGCCTCGCATAAGCAAACCTCGTGTCCTCGTCAAACTCTTCTCTCTTTTTTTTGGCTCGTTAGTTATTAGTTGTGTCATGACGCGATCACCAGCAAATTCTCTAAACCTCACGGAGCTTCGAGCACTGAAAAGCAGCAAGCATAAATGGCCGCCGTTGCTAGAATTACTAGGAAAATTGGCGCACTATAGGCGCTATTGCTGCGCCTGTATGTGTTGTGTGTGTATGCTAATGTGGCCTGTTTGGGCTCCTTGGCTGTAGTGCAAAAGGTGCCGCAAGGATGATGTTGGCCCATTTATAGTTGCTGATGACAGAGGGCAAGAAAGGGTGGGCTGGATGGAGCGCAGTCGTGGACGGTTTTGGGTGAGGGGTGTGCCTGACTGGCTGAGGTGGCGTTGCAGTATGGCTGCCACCTATGCCCATTCTGTCAGCTAGAGAGGCCACAAGGCTGTTATGTAGTGCGCCAATGCAAGTGGGGCTGTGGGGGTTTCTGAAGCTAGCAGACATTTCTTGGAGGCATCGATGGCGGCAGGTTCAGCAAAGGAAGTGAGAGAGGGGATGACAGGTGTGAAGAGGGCTGCTGAATGGGATCCGGCTCAACGTTATGGCAAGAATGCTCGGCAGGTATTCTGTTGGGTATTGCAATGTGTATCTTGCAGTGTTTCTTTCAGTTCTTCACTGTGGATTTTTATTCACGCTACTGCACGTGAAGATTTGGGTGTTATTTCTAGTAGTATGATAATCTTTCAAAGTACTTTCCTGCTGTGTTCATTCATGCTCCATCGGAGGCTTGCCCTGCTTTCAATATACTCCTTAGGAAATGAAAATACAGGCTCAGCAAAAGGGGCACGATAAAGTCGATCTACAAACAATATCGGCCACAAAATTGCAGGCATTAAATAGAGAAACAAATAGAGCAGGCAGTCAATGAGGAAACACATAGACCTTGCCTCGCTGCCACCTTGACTCTATTACAACTCATTCTTTTAGCACAATTCTCATTTGAATCAGCAGGTGCCACCAAAGGATAGTAATGGTCCCCTATATGAATAATATACCACCACAGATGAACTCAATAATGGAGTAAAATTCTATATGCATAACAATATATAACATATTGAAGAGAAGTCACTAACTGACGATGATGCCCCATGGAGGAACAGCCAAGGAGGCTGCACTTAATAGAGCATGAACACTCATAAGAACAACTATTCGTGTCAGCAAAACTATAGATAAATCACACATGAACAAATGAATAATAGCACACACCGAGCAAGGACATGAACAGGAAGCAATCGAGCAAAAAATGAATCACACTGAAGCAAGATGACCCCAAATGAACCACAGACCTGCACACAAGAATGCAGCTGGGCGGCCTTCCCTAAGGTCACGAAAACTTACTGGATCACTATCACGCACACGACAAACAGACAACCCAGAATGAGCTGACGTAGAAGATGAAGCGCATGCAGCCGACCGAGTTTTTTTTCGCCTTTTAGAATGCATGGAAACTGACTCCAAGACAGGTACGCAACTCACGCAAACAAATAGATACACTGAAAAAGGGAAATAAACAACAATTTAGGAAGACAGGGCCATAGATAAAATGAACATCAGGGGCAGACAAAATCCTTAGGCAAAATACCAAAAATGGGAACCCCTAAAAAAAAGCCACTGCAGGCCAACAACATTATAAGTAGCAGGAAACCTCTGTGACAGTAAACTGGGAACCTAATCACATGAAAAGCAGAGCACAGCAAAACAACATACCAAATTGACAGCTATTGCAGGCCACAAATGAGCACAACAGTAATGAAATGTTATTTGAAAGAGTTTGCAATCCAGAACATGCAACTGAACAGAGTGTGCATAGGATTAACATGCATACAACACAAATAATGGAAATAACAAAATCTCTTTGATAGCACATGCCCAAAAGGATGTATCAGGCACAATCAAAGAAGAAAAGAAAGAGCGATAACTAAGATCAGGTACATCAACGAAATGCGACTAAATAATAAAGAGCGATAGAGTCTAGAATTAGCACTAAGTAATCTCACCTGAAGTACCAGAGGCCCTCGAACCTCCAGGGGCGCAGCACAAAGGAGGCGGATGATTCCTAGCCAAAAAAAAAGAGAATAAGACATGAGGCTGTCATCCATAATAGGAAGAAAAATGCAGTTGAAGAAAATGAATGGTGCAACGCTACTAAGACCAAGAAAAAACAAGAGGAAGCCAAAAAAAGGGGAATCACAAGGAAGGCGAGGGAGGACCTTAAACTGGTACAACACTGAAACGAAAAGCAAGGCCAAAAAGCAGTATAGAGCTTGGAAATCCAAGAGCTCGCCGAAAGGAACCAAAGAAAAAGAACAGGGACAAGAGCTTACCGAAGAAGGAAAGGAACTGCAGACGCCGAACTGGAGCAGCCAGCGGCGGCGCAGCCTAAAAAAACCAGGTACAGGTGGAAGATGAAGGTGATGCCACCAGGGAAGCTGACAGAGGCGATGTGGCGTGGGATGGACGCAGCCCCAGCGGGCCGCCGAGCAAGATGAATGGAACAGACCAGAAAAGGCCGAAATGATGGCCATACACGAGAAACAGAAGAACCAGCGCAGAAAACCAAACTGGGCCAACGAAAAGCACCCCATGCAAACCAAAGGGACAACCACGTGAGGTCCATCAAACTCCACCAAAACCTGCCATGCACCAGCATCGTAAGAAGCAAACAATCCAAAGCGACACACGCAGGCAGGGAATTGGCCGACATAGCGCTAAGGCCTCCGGAGGCCACGTTTTGGTTGAGCGATATAAGTTTACTTATGATCACTCAACTCTTATAAAACTATAAAACTGAACTAATCTTGGAGTTGGAGCAGCCAAAGGCGCGCGATGCTCCAATACAAGGGAGAAATTTTCGGATCTCGATTTTGCACCAGCTGCGGAGGAGGACGAACTCATCAATCGAATGCGACGCCGAGCGGCACCGGCACGCCAGCTGACGGTGCGGGTTGCCGCCGAGGGGCGCGGCACTGACGATGAAGCGCGCGGGCGGGCACGCTGTTGGGGTTTCTTGGGTCGGCTGTTACTAGACACATGTGCAAACCATTTGGGCCGATTCTCATTCGCTTCGTCCGACTGGTGGGCTAAACACGAGCCCATGCCTAGAGGCAACGACTTTTTAGTCTCGTACCGTGTTGCGTGGCAAGCACGCAGCGCTTCGTAAGGCTATCTGCACCGGTGCCCGCCACAGCTCCCTCCAGGATCACTTTAGTGAAAAAATCGCCGCAGCGGCGTTCGCTATCCTGCACGCTATCTTTCCGGATGCCTCCGTCTGAGGCTCCGCCCTGCCTCAGCCCGATCCTCCCGTGCTAAACTGCTTTGGCTCCGCCCTGCCGTCGGTCGGCCACCAAGATCTGCCGTGCCCCTGGCCTCCCAACCGCCCAGCGCGGGGCCACGCAGCGGCGGAGCAGAGTGCCGCAAGAGAGGAGGGAGGAGGGGCGCGCGGGGGCGAAGCTAGACGCGGCGTGCCGGCCGCCGCGGGGGAGGAGGGGCGCGTGAGGGCCGTATCTCCTTCCCTCCGCCAAAACAAGACCGGCACCCGGCCCTGCTCGCCACGCTGTCGGAGGAGGGGCGCGCCCGCACCACCGTAGGGGGAACGATCCCGGAGGAGGAGAGGCAGTGCCGCCCGCCGCCTCGCCACACCCAGGCTCGGCCACGCGCGTGAGCCCGCCCGCGCACACGCCCGCCGCGGGCCGCCTCCGCGCCAGCACGCCGCACGCCGAGTAGGGCAGAACAGAGCTCGAGCAGCTCTCCTTCTCCGGCAAAATACGTTTGATTTCCTTCATGGATTTCAAATCCACCCCACCCGAGGCTCACTGACCTCCATAGCTCCCTCCCCAACCCCTCCAACCACAGCCCCGACCCCCACCTCGCCGGGACTCGAGTGTTCCTCGGCCGCCACCCTCCATTACCGTCCGAGCTCCACCTCCACATCGACAACCTACCCTCGTCTTCTCTCTGCTCGAGCTAGGTATAGAAATCGGTTCCCCTCGCCCCCATGACGCTCATGCTCTCCCTACTTCCTCGCGTTCGCCGGCCAATCAGCCGGAATGCCGCCACGCCGCCGCTCCGGGCTGCCTGTGCCACCGCGAGCCGCCGCTGCACCGCTTCCCGCGGCGCCACCGCGTACCACAGCATGCCCATGGGGCGCTGGCTGTGGTATCGAGCTGCAATGCAGCCGCCGACCCTTGTGCCGACGAAGGGAGGCTGCAGGAGGCGCCGCCATCGTGGGCACGGCGCCGAGCGGAGAGGAAATGGAGAATTGGAGAGGGTGGAGAGAGAGAGACGGCATTTGGAGATGGAGTGGAGGGTTGGGTCCCACTCGTCAGCCTCTATAGAAAGCATGGTAGAGTTGATGTGAGTAGAAAATGATGATGACCGGGATATAGAGTAGAAATATAGAGGATGAATAGGTGCAGTGAAATTGAGAACAGAGTAGAGAATCTCGATGATCAGAATGAGAATATTCCTTTAGAGAATGAATTTAAAGGACAATGAGTGTGGATAGGCTAAGGCGGTCAAGCGGGGACGGTGGTGTGCCTCACGGAGGCACACGCTGATCACGCGGGGGAACTCGTGATGACAACTAGCTCTACGGTGGCCAACACGTGCGGCACGCACGCAGAGCCAGATGCAATGCCGACCAAACAACGCGGCATTATATATGGGCACGGTGCGCCCGCCACCCACGGGGCCCATCCACGAGATGGTGCTGCTGGCACGTGACATACGCGCTTGGCCTTTTTTATGGTAAATTTTTCTATTACCAGTACAGTGCTCGTATGTTGCTACGGGTTTTTCACTTCAAGTACATGCCGTGTCGTGACCGTAGGAGGCATTCATCATCCGGGTTCTGATTAATTTGTCCGGATTCTAATTGGAATTTCGATTGATTTATCCGGTTCCGATTAGAATTTCGATTGATGGACCAAGAAATCATCACTCGCTTTAGAAATACTATAGATAGAGATATAGATTATTTTTCGACCCACCCAGACCAAGAAATCATCACTCGCCTTAGAAATACTATAGATAGAGATATAGATTATTTTTCGATCCACCCAGTTGTAGCCAGCCGTGATTTATATCGCGGTTTGCGTCGAAGAGCGGACTGGGCTAGGCCAGGCCGGACCGAGCCTTTCGGTCGCAGCTAAGCTAATGTGACCTTGTTTAGATGCAAAATATAAAATTTCAAAACTATCACATCTAATGTGTACGTCAAATGTATGTAGTATCTAGACACAATAAAAAACTAATTGCATAATTTTTTTGTAAATTACGAGGCGAATCTAATTAGCCTAATTAGGTCATAATTGGACTCTAAATTGCTACAGTAACACATGCTCTAATGGCAGATTAATTGGGCTCATTAGATTTGTCTCATAATTTACAGATGGAATCTATAATTTATTTTGTAACTAGTCCATGTTTAATACTTCAAATGTGTGCCAGCATATCCAATGTGATATTTACGGGATAAAGTTTTTGCATCTAAATAAGTATACTCCCTCAGTCCCAAATTAAATTATAATTCGTTTGACTTTTTTAACCTCAAGTTTGACCACTCGTTTTATTCAAAAAACTATGCAAATATAGTAAAATTTAAATTATTCTTGAATAACTTTTACTAATGAAGCAAACAATAACAAAAGAAGCGATATTTTGCATAAATTTTGAATAAAACGAGTGATCGAGCTTGCAGTAAAAAATCAAACGAACTATAATTTGAAATGGAGGGAGTATCTTTTTAAAAAAATTGCACCCACGATATGGGTGCATATTGATCCAACAATTTATAAAATGTCTAATTGAGTGCAACAACTTGTTAAATTGATGTATCGATGATGTATTTGGTCATGCCAAAAGAAAAACAACACTGAAACGATGGTGAAACGAAATGAGATTAATTCTGCATTAACATCTACTGGCAACAATTATCCTGGCTTTGCTATACTTTCAGATTTAGCCTTGATGCATGCTTGATCAATCAGCTGCATACGTACCTCGTCAAAGCCATACCCACCATGGTTTTTCAAAAAAAAAAAAGAGCCATATCCACCATACGAAGCATTTGCCAAAGCAATTCCACTCGCACTACAATATGCTTGAAACAAGTAACCTTTTAACGTTCTAGCACCGCTTTGGGAAAAAGATTCTGACCCAAATGAAATTGCGGAAATAGTTTCTTTAACCCCTTTTCCTTGTAAGCGGAATCAGACGTTTAGAACTAATAAACTTTGCAGGCTTGCAGCTCATTGAATTGCGGATTAAAATGAAACAGAGAATGCAGGCAATGCTGCATGGTTCAGACATGAAAACAGAAACTGCCTCCGTACTAGAGCAACATTCTTCTGTTGGTAGCTATGCCAAAACTCCCAAATGGAAACATATGCATGGATACAAACATCTCCACCTGATGCTCGCAAGAACAATTCACACACCACAAACACCATACATTATTGAAACTCGATAAATGGTTCACAAATCACAGCAGCCGGCATCAGGCACACAAAACAGCTGTCATTTAGTTCATCAAACATTACATTGCAAGCAAACTCAGTGCATTCACGACAGGCGCGCGCGCGCACACACAGTTGCTGCTTATTAGCTCGGCACTCCGTTTCAAACAGAGTAGCAGGCACTCATTAAGCCACACAACATCAAACACACACACACACGCAGCAGGTGGTCAGGCACACACCCGGACCCAGCTACTGCTGCTGCTTCATTGTCTCGGATCCAATCGCAAGCCACACACTCGAGCACACACGCCGGCCGGTGTCTGACCGTCTGAGCGCAACACGCGCGCAGGCAGAAAGCCCGGTGGCATTTTTATTTCCAAAGCACTTGGCAACCGCTAGGCCAACTCGGCCATCGACGGCGCAGCGCAAGCAGGAAGCCAACCTGAGGCCCCTGCCCTTGTCAACAACAAACACAACCAAAGGCAGCTGCTGCAGTGCAGCCTGCAGCAGCAGCATCAGTATCATCACAGCAAGCCAGCAATCCTGCCCGACCAGCGTCCATCGTAGAGGGCGAACGAGTCTCCCATCTCCCGTGGCAGCAGCGGCAGTAGTGTGGACGCACGGTTCAGGATTCACCTAGACAATGTGAGAGGCAGAGAGTCATAAAATGGCAAGTGATGAGTATGCAGTCGATAGGAAGAATGAAAGAGAGCCTATTTTATTCCTACAAATAGAACATATTACACTTCACCAACGTAACCATTAAAAAAAATGTTTCACCAATGTACACTTGGTGTACAGCAGACTACAGAGCAGTGTGCCGTGTGCGTACCTGAGAACGGTGCCCCTGAGGAGGCGCCTCCTCCTGTAGTAGCGCGAGTGCACGGGCGGCTCGAAGAGGCTGGGGTGGTGGCCGGCGGCGAGCCCGTCCCACTCCAGCGCGTCCCAGACGTCCTTCTCCATCTCGACGGCCGGCCGCTTCACGCCGGGCTTGCGGCCCTGCAAAGCCGGCAGCCGGCGCAGGCCGAAGCACCCCCTTATCCTGATGGTCTTGAGCGCCGGCGCGAGCATCTTGACCTCAAATATCTGCCGCAGCTTCGGCAGGTCGTGCAGGTGGATGGTGGTCAGCTTCGGGAACGGTAAGCCGTGGGCGACTATCTCCTCCGGGTACCTTTTGTTCAGCGCGAAGACGTGCGTGAGGTCGCCGCAGCGGATGATGTGGAGGGTCTCTAGGTTGGGGAAGGAGGCGACCCACACCGGCAGCGCGAACTGGAGCCTCGGGCAGTAACGCAGGTGCAGGTGCTGCAGATTTTCGAAGGAACCATACATATGTCTGTTGATTTTGACACCTTGGCTCCAAATGCACCGGGCCATCTGGAGATCCGATGCCCAGATGGTCTGTAGTTGATTTCCAAAGTCAATTGCCTCTGCAGGGAAGATGGTATCCAAGTTGGGGCACCTCTCCACGTGGCACCACATAAGGCGATCCCAGTATCCCGAGGGCATGCTACTGCTGGTTGCGGCATCATGGACGTGCAGGGATTCGGCCAACCATCTTGTTAGCCCAACTAAAGTACCGACACCACCTGCCACCAGTTCACTACCCAAGCTTCGGCTCTCGTTACTAATCTCAATATGATGATTAACTGTTGTGAGGCACCACGGCGGTCGGCAGCTATGTTCCTTTCTCTCTGCACAACGCATGGTTCCTTGCTTGCTGGCTGGCTTCCTCCATGTACGTTTTGCTTGCTGGGTGCGTTGCTTCCCACAGCAAGCAAAGCATTCCCCCTTCTCTTTATTCCAAAGCAATGGATAGTTCCCCTCTTCTATTTGGAAGATGGCCGGCGGTAGCTGTAATTTGTGTTAAAGACAGTCATGGATGGCCCGGTAAAGAGAGCAGCAGACATTTCTCCTTTGTTTAAAGAAGAGATTGCCAAGGCATTTTCCTTTTCTTCTGGCTTGGGTGTACGCGCGCGCGGGGGCAGAGACAGATAACCGTTGTGCTCGCCCAGTAAAGTCGTTAGTCCGTTGTCAATCTATTATCTATTTCATACTATAAAGAACCTAAACAATTGAAACACATTTTATCAAGATTTTTCTATCCACCCCTCTCACAAACCACCACTTTAAGACTCACGCGTAAGCGCAAAATGGCTGACAGAAGGCCTGGTGAACTGATTTCGTCACACGGCGCCACACAATTCCCCCAAAACTCTAAAATTTTTGACACCGCGCCTCCGTCTACCCACCTTCGTGTACCCGCCCGGCCATTGGTTGCCCATCCCAAATAATCAGCGTCATTACCTTCCCGCCCGGCCATTGGTTGCCCATCCCAAATAATCAGCGTCATTACCTTCCAAACGCGGCTCCTGGCCCTCCATCGTCGCCCCGGATCCTCGCCCTCCCACGAATCACATCGCACGCTCATCTCTTTCTCCCTCTCTCCCCGATTTCTTTCCTTCTTCGCATCCCATCCCAGCGAGATTTCTCTCCTCGTCCTCCCTGTCTTCCTGGCGACCGCCATGGCGCCGACCACGCCGAGCTCCAGCGGCGTCATCGCCTCCTGGGCGCCGCCGAGGCAGACGGCGACGGAGGACACGGCGAGCATGCCATCCGCGAGGTGCCTGCGGAGGACGGCGGCGGCGCCTCCCCCTCGCGGAAGCGCTACCCCCACGCCGCCGCCTCCCCATCGATGCCGCCTCCATCCCTAGCCCAACGAGGCGGCGACCCCCTCCCTCCCTTTCCATGGCAGATGCGGCGGCAACAGACCCGCCTCGATGCCTTCCTTCCATCCACGGCGTCCTGCCTGGCCGGCTCGGCGCTCTGCCTCTCGCGACGCCGGACGCCGCGGCGGCGCCCAAGTCCCCCGTGCCGATGGCCATCTCGGTGAGCTCGAGCACAAATTCCCCTATTGCTGCGGTTCGTTTGTTCTACGGTCTGCTCTAATCGTGAATCGTGAAGGGGCGGGGTTTTTACATATTTACCACTATTAGGAGAGGCACTCGCTCGTTTAGCACTCTTAAAATGACTCTTACATATTTAGCACTACTGTAGCTGCAGCTCCTACATTTTTACCACTTTGGATGACGTGGCACGCCACAGAGGCATGACACGTTGGCGCACAGTCAGCAGGGTCCCGCGAAATGTCCTTTCTACCCCTGACCAGTTCCTCTCTTTCCCCTCTCCGACAGCTGGGTCCCACAGATCCTCTCACTGTCAGGTGGGGTCCACTTGTCAGTTTCATCTCCTACCTCCGATTCCTGCCCCCTTCCATTCACCCGCGCCTACTAGGGCCTCCTCGACTCCGCCGCGGGCCCGGCCGCCGCCGCCCAAGCCTACCAGGGCCTCCACCTCGGCGCCGGCACCGGCGGGCGTCAGGTTGATTGGAGGAACCGCCGCTCGCCTCGCCTGCTCCACGACGCCCCGCCCCGACGCGATGCGATGTGGCGCCACCCGCCCGCTGGCGGGCGTGCGTTGCGGCCAGCCCCGCAACCGGCTCACTGCGTCGCTCCGCGACTGCGCTGCTGCTGGGGCCGCCGGAGCCGAGCGCCAGGCACCATTCCCCCTCATCTTCCTAATCGCGCTGCGCGCATGGTTAGTTGGCTGATGCTAGTAGGAGGACTCGGTGGGTGGTGCTCCTCCCGAGCCCCAAAAGCCAAATTCCTCGCGTCGCTGCTCCTCTTCCACGTCCTCCCCGCCCGCATCCACCTCGCCCCCTCCTCCCTCCTCTCCCACCAGACGCTCGCCGGCGAGACGCTCGAGCTTACCGTTGCGGGGTCCAGTCGCGGCCGTCACGTCCCTTGCCACCGAGATGGGGCAGCTCGTCTCCGGTGCCGAGAGGATGGCGTCGTCCGGGGCGTCCGCCGCGCGGAGGCGCGTGAGCCCGACGAGGACCTTGTCGGGCAGGGTGCCCACGGGGAAGCTCGTCCATGGAGCTTGTGGATATGGTGGGGATTGGTTCATGGAGTTTTTTTTTTGACTGGAGACTGGATTGGTTCATGGAGTTGGTGTTTGGGTGGAGACCGAAGGCCGTAGCTGAGATACTGCTCCGAATTCTTGAATCGAGCACCCAGCCCAGCTCAGGTTCTCGCCCTCCATCACGGTGCTTACCAAAGGTAGAAGATGAAGCTGACGAGTGGGACCCACTTGGCAGTGAGAGGATCTGTGGGACCCAGCTGTCAGAGAGGGGGGGAAAGAGAGGAACTGGTCAGGGGTAGGAAGGACATTTCGCGTGACCCTGCTGACTGTGCGCCAACGTGGCATGCCTCTATGGCGTGCCACGTCAGCCGAAGTGGTAAAAATATAGGAGCTGCAGCTACAGTAGTGCTAAATATGTAAGAGTCATTTTAAGAGTGCTAAACGAGCGAATGCCTCTCCTAATAGTGGTAAATATGTAAAAAACCCTGAAGGGGCTGGGGTTCCAGGCGGAGAGGCTCAAGGTGTTTGGCATGCGGTGTCATACGAGTTTGACTTGAGGACGGCAAGAAGATCCTACTCGCGCGCCTGCTCGAGGACATCAACCGCTGGGACTTCGATGACCTCCCCATCGGGTCTCCCAGGCCAACGCCGACGACATGGTGCTCGCTGAGATCTGGAGGGTGGGGGTCGTCGAGCCCACCCTGCCACCCTTCCAGCTCGCCGGGCCCATGCAGCTCTGGATCCAGGACGGCAACCATGTCAGGCTCCCCTTCCCAGTAAGTGCAGGAGTTCGTTTTGCCCCTAAAAGTATGTGAATTGTAACGCTCTTGTTCTGGTTGGAATTGACATGTGTATGCATGATCCTTGCTTGTTCTATAATATGTGAGACTCTAGAGATTGAAAGGTTCTTATTGGCTTATTGCAAGGGTAAAGCCTGCCATCCGAATGGCCATCAAAATTGAAATTGTAGAGGCAGCTGTAAGGACTCATGCTGTTTGTTCCATTTAGCTTTTCACTGCGATTCGTGGAAAAGTTGTTATTCTGAATGGCTCCCCAATCAAAGGTGTCAATCAATCTAAGAAACATATTGGCCCTTGCAGTGCTTGTATACTGTTTTTCTCCAAATGACTCTCCTTATTTGAATATGTTCATTCCATCAACAGCATCATCTCAAGATGAGTTAGTGAAGGCTCTTCTGGTAACATAGGTAGGCAACTTATACCATGCATGCAGTTTACACACTTTTCAAATTTGTTTGACTTGAGAATGATAAATTGATGTAGAAACTATATTGTTACTTGTCCTCTTTACCACAATTTATCAGAACAATTTAATTTGAAAAGAAAAGTTACTTTATTTTACTTTAGAGGGCCAACTGGCCAAGTTCAACCGTGGATTTCCTTTATTTTGTTTTGCACATATGGACTTACTTTTTCTTGAAATTGTACATCTGCAGTTCCAATCTGATTTGTGCCACAATAAAATTACAGCGAACTGATCAAGAATCACTAAATTAGCCAAGCTTCCTAATTGTTTGTATCACCACAGTACGGTATGAGTTTGTGATTACATTTCTCTTAGACATGACTTATGCTCCAGAGAAATTATCATAGTACATTAGTAATTATTTTTCTCTTAGGCCAGCGGTTTGACGGTATTCTCCTGGGAAGAGGCCAACTGCTCCGCGCCCTTCTAAATCCAATACAGCAGCTGTAGACTCGAAGCTCTTACTTGCCTGTAGTTGATTTTTCATCGTGCTCAATCGATTGACCTGCAGGAAATGGTCATCCTAGCAAAAACTATTGTTTTTTAAATATTACATTCTTCTGCATCATGGAATTACCAACTGTTGACGCAGATCTGGAGCCAACACACCAAAGCGCTAGAATGCGCAGCGAGCGACGGCACGATGCAGCGCCGATGCTCAGACCGGTCTAACCGGTTAGACCGGTCGGGTATACCGGTCAGACCGGTTGTCGCCGGGCAGGCCGGCGGCGAAACCAATGAACGTCGCCCGGGAAGGACCCGTCGGGGCAGGCGCACGCAGGGTTGTTCTAGGGTCGGCAGGCCACCTAGAATGCCCTCAATCGACGTAGAGACGAAGGAGGAACAGCAGACAATAGATGGGAAAAAACTAGGGCAAAAAGAAAGTAAAAAAATAAAAGTTTTTGTATTTGATCGATTGGATACCCTAATCGGCCGTGACCCTTTATATTTATAGGGTGGGATGGACTTATCCCGCAAGAAATCCTATTACAAGATCTAAATCTATCAAAAAACCCTAGTTGTACTCGGATTCCACTTGGACCGGTCAGGCCCACCGGTCAGACTGGTCGGTCGTGCCAGACCAGCTACAGACGCTTCAACCGATCAGACCGCTTGAGCGCACCGGTCAAACCGGTCTGTACAGGCTGCTGCCAATTTTGGTTGTCAACACCAACATGCTATACCTGAAATTTCATTTGCTTTCAGAAGTCATCAAGTTGCAGCTGAAACACTTTGGTTTTGCAAAAACTGATTGGCCGAGCTTCAGTTAGGATGACCGGTCGTGTTTCAGGGGCACGAATACTGGCATTGTTTCTGGTGTAGTTTTTTTAAACTTGAGCTTCGATTTTTGCAAGTTGAACCTGCTCTTCCACGTGTTCGTCAATCTATCTGATTAGGAATGTCGCTAATCAAGCAGGCACATTATATCTAATGCATTTGAGGCTTTTGCTTTACATGGTTGAAATTATTGCTTTTAGTCAAATATTTCATGTTCATTCTCTTAAAACTTTATGTTGACAGGTTGGTTTTAAATGACTGGTGCATTACATCTATAGCTCTGCAGAAAGCTCTGCTTCACAAAGTTAACTTCATTTTCAGATCCCCTGAACTCAGTGATCTCTACTTCTTGGAGGTGATTAAACAAGAATTCCTCGATTTTCCAGTTTTGTAGCTCATCACAAATGCAACCAGATAGGCAAGTAGATTGTTTCTGAAATAAAGATCATTATGTCTTATAGTAAGGACAACTGATTAAGAGTTGAACTTGAATATTATTAAAACATCACATTGACCTTAGCAAATAAGGATTGCACCTAGACATTATTAGCATGAAGCCTCGTAAAGCAGTAATATAATTATTCTGAGCTAAGAGAAGGTGATGTAGTAAACATGATCACATATTCAAGAATATTTTCCATTGGACTTACAAATCAGGTGCAGAAATAAGTAGGGCTGAAATTATATGTTTTATCATAATCTTGTTAAATGATTGCAGAGATCATTCCCACACTGTCCTCTGCTTTTTAGTTCGGTGTGCCTTTTTTAATTTGCAGATAGAAATTACTAATCATGGTTCATCTTGGTGTTGTTTGGTGGCTGTGGGAGGCATGGGGGAGTTCTTATGTTGAGAATCGTCGAGCTGATATATGAGTTCAGAAAAAGACAGTTGCTAAATGACATTGGAGAGGAGGAAAAATAGTATGCCTTGTGCTGCCACGGTCAGAAGCGGGCTATTGCATGATAGGATTTTTCACTCCCCAAGCTCACTGATCTTGTAAGGATACTATGGTGAAATCGAATACACGACGTCTTTTTCCTTCCTCTAAGTTCAAATCAGAAGTATAGGAGTATAGGATGGCTGCAGCCATGAGCCATGGCGCCCATCACAGGTTAAGAGTTGTGTGGTATGGTGACACTGCTACTCTGCTAGCTCCTAGGTATGCAAGGCAATGACTAACGTTTTCCACCATGTGTGCTATATTTCTTCTAAAGAATTGTCCTGATCATCTCCTTGTATGTGGTTATTGTTCACGGCACCACTGATCCATCATCAGGTACGTATCCTGTATATATTCGGTCTATCGAACGCGACGCAAAATATGTAATCAATTGTTTCTGATCAGGGTTTTACTTTGTCAACAGGTTTAACACAATTTCGCGCGTGCTTCGAATGATAACAACATGATTTCCAAATAAGGTTACAGTGCAAATTTTGCTTCCAACGAAACGTTGGTGGTCACACCGGAAGATATGGGAAATAAATTGAAAAAAGGTACAATCGTATTGATTTGTACAGATTTTGATTTAATTTTATATGTTTAATAATGCTGTCAGTGATAATTTAATTTATTTGTTTATTCAGTGTACTGTGAAGAAACTACACCTCAATCTACTTGTGCTTCCAGTGTTTTGTTCGGGTTCACACTTGAATCTATGGGTAATACATTAAATAAATGTGTTATTATTGTGGTATTTTCAAAATTGTATTATATTTATGAGTTTGTAATAATTCAAATTACATTTTTTTTCAGAAACATATGATGAAAAAACACCAGCAGAGATTAGGAGAGAAAAGGACAAGAAACGATATGCCGCAATGTCTGTGAGTGACAAACAGGAAAAAATATCTAAATATAACATTAGACGTACCATTAAATAAAGCTTAGGATCAAATTATACCGAATGTTGGGATCTATCTTCCAGAGCCTGTTTTCTCTCATGGACAACTATATGTTGCCTTATTAAGAGATGTTTCACGTTCAACTACATAGATGTTGGCCAATCCTAACAAGGACGTGGATCCCCCTGGTAGAAGTATAAAAAATATTGTTTTCAGAGACATTTTGCATACTTGAAAATTCGGACGTGGATCCCACTGGTAGAAGTACAAAAATTATTGTTTTTAGAGACATTTTTCATACTTGAAAATTCATACTTGAATACAGGTATTTCACTTGATATATACTTTTTTTTTGAAGTATCAATGCTATTAGTTTTTCTTGACATGCTTTCATGGTGCCATGATAGTGGAGATGGACACATCGTATAATCATTATTGGGATCGGAGATAGACGTCAAATCGTGATGACAAGTGAATCTCCTTCATCATTTGAGTTGATTCTCATGTTATTTGGGGAGCAGTTGAGGCATGCATATTTAGGATATTGTACGACTTGCTGTGCATCCAAATAAGAAGTATGTAAACATTGCATTGACAAGTTGATATTGATAATTTGTTCGTCCTTCAGGATTTCTAAAATCACGATTGTTGATTAGGTTTCCATTCATATATTGAAATCACGATTTTTATTAGGCCCATAATCGAGACTACGTCACCACGAAATTATATATGTTTTCACCAAAGCTGAGTTTTAGTTGCTGGTGGCTCCTAATATTTAATTTGATCATTTTTTTATAACATCACTCTTCGAACACGTGCGTGCCGCACGTGCACCCTACTAGTCTTAATACAATAGTGTTAAAAGAAGCTACCACGTTCACCGAAAGGGTCTAGAAATTCTCACGTTAATCTAAAAAAGAGAAAATTTGAACTGTTAGATTTTATGAAGATCTAACTTATATCATATAAAAGATTAATATAACATAAAAGTCCACATTGGATTAAAAATTTGTATTCCTTATTAGATTCGGACTCTAATGTTTTAGCGGCATAACTGGTCTAGCGGTAGTGCGGTACTAGGACTCTAGCATGCTAGCTCCATTCAGGATAAATAAAGAAAATAAAGAGAGGTCACGTCAATTCAACTATAACGGGCAGGTTCTATTCCGAGATCGTTTGAAACAAAATCCAACCTAATTAAATCGTGTTAGTTCTCCGTAAGTTTTGAAAAGAAAAGGATAGGACTATACATGGATCATATCTATCTATTATTATCTTAATACAATAGTGTTAAAAAAAGCCACCATATTTGCCGAGAGAATCTAGAAATTTTCACGTTAATCTAAAAAAGAGAAAATTTTGAATGTTAGATTCTATGAAGATCTAACGTTCTATATTATTCTAAAGATTTTATATCATATAAAAGATCCATATAACATAAAAGTCCACATTGGATTAAAAATGTGTATTCCTTATTAGATTCGGACTCTAATGTTTTAGCGGCATAACAGGTCTAGCGGTAGTGCTGTACTAGGACTCTAGCATGCTAGCTCCATTCAGGATAAATAAAGAAAATAAAGAGAGGTCACGTCAAATCAACTATAACGTGCAGGTTCTATTCCGAGATCGTTTGAAACAAAATCCAACCTAATTAAATCGTGTTAGTTCTCTGTAAGTTTGGAAAAGAAAAGGATAGGACTATACGTGGATCATATCTATCTATTATTATCTTAATACAATAGTGTTAAAAGAAACCACCATATTCGCCGAGAGAGTCTAGAAATTCTCACATTAATCTAAAAAAAGAGAAAATTTGGACTGTTAGATTCTATGAAGATCTAACGGTCTATATTATTCTGAAGATTTTATATCATATAAAAGATCCATATAACATAAAAGTCCACATTGGATTAAAAATTTGTATTCCTTATTAGATTCGGACTCTAATGTTTTAGCGGCATAACAGGTCTAGCGGTAGTGCGGTACTAGGACTCTAGCATGCTAGCTCCATTCAGGATAAATAAAGAAAATAAAGAGAGGTCACGTCAATTCAACTATAACGGGCAGGTTCTATTCCGAGATCGTTTGAAACAAAATCCAACCTAATTAAATCGTGTTAGTTCTCCGTAAGTTTTGAAAAGAAAAGGATAGGACTATACATGGATCATATCTATCTATTATTATCTTAATACAATAGTGTTAAAAAAAACCACCATATTTGCCGAGAGAATCTAGAAATTTTCACGTTAATCTAAAAAAGAGAAAATTTTGACTGTTAGATTCTATGAAGATCTAACATTCTATATTATTCTAAAGATTTTATATCATATAAAAGATCCATATAACATAAAAGTCCACATTGGATTAAAAATGTGTATTCCTTATTAGATTCGGACTCTAATGTTTTAGCGGCATAACAGGTCTAGCGGTAGTGCTGTACTAGGACTCTAGCATGCTAGCTCCATTCAGGATAAATAAAGAAAATAAAGAGAGGTCACGTCAAATCAACTATAACGTGCAGGTTCTATTCCGAGATCGTTTGAAACAAAATCCAACCTAATTAAATCGTGTTAGTTCTCTGTAAGTTTGGAAAAGAAAAGGATAGGACTATACGTGGATCATATCTATCTATTATTATCTTAATACAATAGTGTTAAAAGAAACCACCATATTCGCCGAGAGAGTCTAGAAATTCTCACATTAATCTAAAAAAGAGAAAATTTGGACTGTTAGATTCTATGAAGATCTAACGGTCTATATTATTCTGAAGATTTTATATCATATAAAAGATCCATATAACATAAAAGTCCACATTGGATTAAAAATTTGTATTCCTTATTAGATTCGGACTCTAATGTTTTAGCGGCATAACAGGTCTAGCGGTTGTGCTGTACTAGGACTCTAGCATGCTAGCTCCATTCAGGATAAATAAAGAAAACTAGTTTGGTAGACGCGCTATGCGCGCCCGTATAGGAAATTGCTATCTCGAAGTAATATTTTTTTACTGTTTTCGAAAGAGGATCGTACGATGTTTTAAATTATATAAAAAATATATTACTGTGAAATACGGAATTAATTTTTTTATAAAAATGTATATTTTTTATTTTACAATAGACTTGTAGTGTGTAACGATAGGTATTATTGTCTTTTATGGACATCATGGACTTATGAGATCGTATAGTACAGATAAGATGCTATGATATATTTTTTAAGTTTGGTTTAGTACAATCAGTTAGTTAGATGGTAAATATTTTTAACGATCTAAAATTCTCAGTTGATGTAAAATTAACTCATAGGCTACTCCTTTATATGCTGGATCGTTCATATAAATAAATATTGTTAGAACTTTAGTCTCAAGTGTATATTAGATAACTGATGCTATAAATATTAGGAAGTCTCAAGTGTATATTAGATAACAAGTGTTTTAAATATTAGAAAGCAAATATTGGGAAGTTTTTTCTTTAAAAAAAACAGAAGGCAAACTTATACCGGAAAGGTAAAAAAAAACCCTCACAAACAGTACTTAACAGTGTCGCGAGGGGCCCATTTGTGAACAGTGCATGTGGGCCCACTTGTGAACAGTTCTAAACAGTGCATATGGGCCCACTTGTGAACAGTCATATGGCCCGCTGTGAAATAGTGCTGTGTGGGCCCCCGTGGGCCAGAATTCACGTGTTGCGCCGATTCTTGGCCCCTTGGTATATGTACTCAATAAAGAGAGGTCACGTCAATTCAACTATAACGTGCAGGTCTATTCCGAGATCGTTTGAAACAAAATCCAACCTAATTAAATCTTGTTAGTTCTCCGTAAGTTTTGAAAAGAAAAGGATAGGACTATACATAGATCATATGTATCTATCTATTATTATCTTAATATAATAGTGTTAAAAGAAGCCACTACGTTCGCCGAGAGGGTCTAGAAATTTCCACGTTAATCTAAAAAAGAGAAAATCTGCACCGTTGGATTTTATGAAAATCTAACGGTCTAGCTAGCCCGAAAAAGAAAAAAATATACACTGTTGAATTTTATGAAGATCTAATGGTCTAGACTAGACCAAATAGTCCATATCTAATAGAATTACTTTTCTAATTTAAAAATCAGCACATTAGTTCGTGAAAAAGTAAAAACATGTATACCATTAATTTATTGTCTTCGTATTTCAAAATTGTTGAGATTGAAGCCGGAGATGCTTGGACAACGTGGGGACCGACCAGCAGTCCATTATCTCTCGGCATTCCAAACTATATGGCCAGCCGTTTCCCATATGCCGGAACTTTGTCGAGCCGTGGTGCAGGCCGCTGATGGCGCCGCCGTAGCGCAGCCATGCACGCCGCCAGGACGCGCCTCCCTCCGCACGCTTGGAGCCTTGGACGCCTAGAGCAATCCTTCGCGGCCGCGACGTCGATGGCATGGATGAGCCAGCTGGCGTGCACGGCAACGATGGCATCAGCTTGCGTGGCCTGTTTTCAGATGCCCAGCCCTGATCACGGCACTCAATTAGTCGTGATAGGGGAGCGCGGAGCGGGTGGCCGGGCAGGCGGGCAGTAGCGGCACACTCTGGCGGGGCACCCGATGATTCACGGTCGCGGTCTCACGGAGCAAAGGCGGCGCGCATGGAAGCCAGCTGCCGCGCCACGTGGGCCACGTATCGTATACTTGCTTATCTAGAGGGTTTTTGAGGGAGCTAAAATTAAATAAATACACGTTCAGCCCTAAACAAATGGACCGTTTAACTATGATCTTAAGTGTGCATTAATAGGTATTGTAGCATTCTTATGCCATTAAGCAATACACCCTCCATACTCAAATATAAGGCGTTCTGGAGTTTTTAGAAAAGATTATGATTGTAAAAAAAACTCTCCTACCCCTAATTATTAAGCATTTGGACTCTATTTGATTATGTGCTAATTAAAGTAGCTTGCTCTTTCTCATACACCTTTTCCACATGCACCCCATAGATAGCTGCATGCACGTCTTTCTATTGCGAAAAACTCGAAAACGAAGCACAATTAAAATGGTTGGGTTCACTCTCAACTCTGGATACCTTATATTTGAGTACAAATTTGAACTTTAGAATACCCTGCATTTCAGGACAGAGGAAGTACTCACCAACAAGCTGTTAATTAAGAAGTTTCTAGGGTGTTCTGCAACTTACAAATTAGGTTCTTAGAAGATATTGTTCTCTATCAGATAAACTCATAAACACTAACTGCATGGTGGTGCCACATGATTAGCGTGAAATATGCATCAGAATCATCAGGCAAGCAGGGTCACGGAACAACCATCAGATATTTATGTATATAGCAGATCTTGACGCTACCGGTTCACAAACTACAAACAACACCAGCAGAGTTTGGACGAAACAAAACAAATGCAAAGAGAACAAAGTTACAACAGATGTTCTAAACTGCGACTATGCAACGTAAGTTAGCCACTATATTTGCCAAGAGAGTCTAGAAATTTTCATATTAATCTAAAATGAGAAGGATCTACACAATTAGATTTTATAAAGATCTAACGGTCTAAACTACTTAAGAGTTCAAATCAAAATTTAATTAATAAATAGTTAAATTAAAAAATAAAATTAAGAATAAAATAATATGATCAAAAATTATTAGTAAATAGATAAATTAGAAATTAAAAAATAAACAAAATTAGAACATAACCAAAGAGTTCACTTCAAATAGGATTAGTAAATAACTAAATTTGAAATTAAAAAATAATAAAAATAGCACTTAACAATAGTGTATATATTAACTGAATATCATTAGTAAATAGCTAAATTCTATTAAGTTTGTGAAACAAATTACATATGCAAATTATTTAAGCGGTGTTTAGAAATATGGCTTGAAACTTCCACACTAATAAAAAGGTGACAGATAACATTGATTTTTAGATAATTTAATGGTTCAAATTAATATGAAAAGTTTGTTGAATACCACTATTACATTGGTTAATTTAAAATTAAAATAATATATACAAATTTCAAGGGAAATATAAAAATGAAAGGTGTGACAACTAGAAGTAGCAAGATCATGATTTCTTGGTGTGTAGCATTGTGATTAGTGGACAATTGTGATTCATAAAATTAAGGAGAGAAGGAATGATAGGTGATGCAGTCATGTGCAACGCCGATGTAATATAGAACAAATAAGTTTGGAAGTTGATGTTTGAAATCCATGCCCATCCATAGAAAGCTACATGAAGTGATTGAAAAGGAAAAAGAGTCATGCACCGTCTGGTGCTAGAGAACAGAAGCAAGAGAGATGGCACAAGCACAAAGGAGAAGACTACCTCTGGCTGAGATAGTGAATATGCAAACCCAGTTCACAATATATATTGGAAAAAATGCATCAGTCGTAAGACATTATGGGACATGCATGCATAGGGGTTTAGGTACTGGAGATTGGAGAGGAAAGAAAAGAAAGAAGATTATTTATTCCTATTGTATACATTTACTCATGGAGATCTTTTTTAAATATGTACAACGTTGAAAACTCCAAAGGAAGGATGTGTATCATCAGTCAAAAATGTAAACATGAATTCTTGCTCATGATATTCTATATAATATAAACATAAGGCGCTACATAAATACAAAATATATGTTTGCATATAACATATTACCTATTCTTAGAATTCATGTTCCAAAATACTTCGTAGTGTTAAAAAAATAGTCCACAAGATATGCAATGAGAAAAAGGCAGAACTGATATATCGGTTTAGATCATCTGAAAAAATTATCTGCATCTATTTTCAAGTAATAAAAACAATAACGCATAGAACCAAAAAACTAGCTACCCGCGCTATTTGCACGGGACACCTTGCTAGTTCTTCTTGAACGAAGGTCTAATGGACTACCCAATTCGTGTGATCCTAATTATGCTGTCAGTTGTTTCTTGAACTACTCTAGGATACCAGCACGCGACCCGTCTCTTTTCGCAGGTTTCCTAGGCATGGAATTAATTCGTTGGCGTGTCACTAGCTGGAGAGAATGTAACAAGTTGCGCTTCGCTCAAAACAAAAGACGGAGTAGGTTGTGTACATAATTTTGCGCATATATACGTTGTAGTGAAAATGGTCTCTCATACCATATTTCAATATAATGTTTTGGTGATTGATGACACACACAACACTTGGACTAATATATGATTATTAAGATGACCATTCTCAGGCTTTTAGGTTCAAGTGATGACAAAGAGAAGATAGGCGTAGCTAGGCCCGAAGGGCCGCACCTACGGTGGTTCTTCATAATCAAGAAGAATATCTCACTAAACAAAATGAAGAAATCAAAGCTCTTAAGGCTAAAGAAAAACTTCATGCCTCATTTGTCTCAAGATATGAGAATTTGCTAAACAAATTCAATTTGTTAGACAATGAGCATAAAGAACTTAAAATAAAATATGAGAGCTTTGAATCTAAAAATGAATCATCATCGGATAAATTATTTCCTTGCAATATTCCTTGTGCAACACCTATCATCAAGGTAGATGCGTCTACCTCTTGTGATCTAACCACTTGCAATGAGGATGTGATTGTAGAAACATGTGATGATCTCATTGCTAAGGAAAATGATGAGCTCAAACAAGAGGTAGAAAGGCTAATGGCGGACTTGAGGCGGCTCAAAGGAAAGTACACTCAAGAGCAAGTCCAACCTTCTCAAGATAACACCTCCGCGGGCGTGAAGAAGCTTGAGAAAGGAGAAACTGTGACTTGCTTCAAGTGTTGCAAAGAAGGCCACAAGTCCTACCAATGTAAGGAGAAAGAGGGCAAAGCAAAGGCCAAAGAAAATGGCAAGCCCAAGAACTTGAACAAGAGCAAGAAGGGACACAAGAAGGCTAAGGAGATCAAGAAAAACACATCTCCATACTTGAAGGCTTCATACATGTACACCAAGTCCACCCACAAGATCAAGCAAAAGAGCAACCACTACATACTTGAAAAGAAGAAGAATGGCAAGGTGGTGGCTCATGTCATGGGGTGGAGAACATATGGATGGAACCGGCCTATTTGGGTGCCCAAGGATATTATTCATACCATGGATGGCTCTCAAAAGGTTTGGGTCCCTAAGACTTAGGCACCAAACAAGTACAACGGGGAATTTGGAGGCTTGACAAGGTTTGGGATGCATGAGTAGGGATGCATCATGCAAATTTGAAGTAAAGCCAAGTTATGGATTAAAGATTAGTGACCCAAATTCCCCTCCCCTACATATGAGGTAATGAGCAAACTAAAAGGATGATCTCAATTCATTTGACATCCTTCATGCATCATTGTAGCTCAATGCCTCTCTAGGATTGCATGATCTTATCTTTACTATTGGTATCTTTCATTTGATATGCTTTCCTAGAAATTTCATATGGTAGGTTGTCTATGCTTTATCATATCTTGTTGCAACCTACATGAGCTTAATTGTTTCTCTCACATGGCATTTGTCCTTCATAGCATATCTTGTAATTTGATATCTCTCATATTTGTGGTAAAAATGCATTTGATATCAATTGCTTGCTTATGGTGCCATGATTAGTAAGTTATAAAGTTAAAATCCCAATTATGTGAATTACAAGTGCATACATTTGTTTAAAGTGATTCAAACACTAATGCACACATTTAGGGGGAGCTAACTCTATAACTTACGTTTGTGTGACTAATATGCTTTACAAGTGTTATTTGTTGTAGTCACCTAGAGCTATCTCCATGAGTTCAAATTTCTTTTGAACACTAACCCTACGAGTCACAATTGGCATTACAATTGGTTAAGATGAGGAGTACCACAAGCTTTGAAACAGGGGGAGCCTGCTCAAACAAAGGGAGATATGCCAAATTTAGTGGGTATAACACTATATCACTAGTCAATTTCTTTTGTTACTAATGCTTCTTATTGCTAGTGATTATGAAGCTTTTAGGTGTTTGATGACAAAGGGGGAGAAATGTACCCTAAAAGCAGGAAAATAGTTTGGAGTAAATAATGCCATTAGCAAGGGGGAGGAATGGAAAATACAATGCAAAAAGATGCATGGTGACAGGGGGAGGTACATAGTCAATATGGGGGAGAAGTGCAATTTGAGATGATCCTATGGACTAAGGTATAAAAAAAATTTCATTGCTCATATGGTTCAAACCACACAATTGTCTTACATTGGCCACAAGCCATTGTTTCACAATTGCTATTAAGCCGGAAGTATTTCGTCCTATGGACTAATCAAATGCCGGTAGCTTTTAAATTGAGCATTGAAATGTCATCCGAGCAAGCTAAGTAGTTTCTAACTTTTCAAATTGGTATCAATTTCATATTCTTGCAATTTATCTTGCTTGCTTTGGTTGTGTTGTTATTAATCACCAAAAAGGGGAGATTGTAGCGAAAATGGCCTCTCATGTCATATTTTAATATAATATTTTGGCGATTGATGACACACACAACACTTGGACTAACATATGATTGTTAAGATGACCATTCTCAGACTTTTAGGTTTAATTGATGACAAAGAGAAGATATGCGTAGTTAGGCCCGAAGGGCCGCACCTATGGTGGTTCCAAAGGATAAGAATTGAAGAGACCGTGAAGAAATCCAAGTCGAAAAGATCAAAACGAAGACAATTTGCTATCACCGGTTAAACCGATGATGAGCAAATTGCACTCATCGGTGCAATGAACACAGAAGCTGCGAGCTAGGGTTTGGCACCGGATTAACCGGCATTGGGTGTTTTACACTCACCGGTGTAATGGACTTGGAGGCCGAAGAAGCAGCAGGAGTTTTACGGGCACCGGTTAAACCGGCGGTCAAGGCAAAACGAACGTCGGTGTAGTTGTCCAGAGAGTTGGTTTTCGGGAACTCGGGGATAGTTACATGCACCGGTTAAATCGGCGATGAAGATGCATTCATCGGTTGATTACGTCGGTTGATTAAGGTAGCCGTTGAAGTATAACGGCTAGTTGGAAAAAGGTGCTCACCGGTCAAACCGGTGATGACACAAAGTGGATCATCGGTTTAACCGGTGATAGCGCTTTTTGACAGACACTTTTCCAACGATTCTTTTGGGGTGTGTGGGCTATATAAACCCCCTAAGGCCGGTTGCTGCATATGGTTGGACGCCAGAAAAGTTGAAGGAAGTGTTGCCCAAGCAAACTAACATCTCCAACCATCCTAGCAAAGCTTAGTGTCATATCTAGCTTGTGAGAAGCTTTGAGAGAGTGTTTTGTGCACTTGTATAGGGATTAGTTATTGCGAGAGCTCCCTTGAGCAAAGTCTTGTTGCGGCAAACAATCGTGTACTCGTCGTGTGACCCTCCGACTTGGTGTAAAGAGGCAACGACACTTTGTGTGGGGAAGGAGACCCCTCTTGGTGAGAAGCTCCAATAGTGAAGACGGTGCCGTTGGTGACGCTTTGAGAGAGACGGTGGAGGTGGCCTTGTCTTGGTGACTTGGCGTCACTTAGCCTTTGCTTGCTGGAAGCCTTGGTGGCGAACGCAAGACGGTGATCAAGCGAAGAGACTTGGCATCACACTTGTTCTTGTTGGACAAGTGGCCGTGGATGTAGGGAGGGACTTGGTGTCCTAACTGAACCACGTTAAATTGTGTGTCTTGGTGTCTTCACTGGAGTTTGCATATTCTCTCTCTTACCTCTTTACTTACCGTATTACGTTTCCGCATTTACTCTATCTTGCGTGCATTTACTTTTTTAGTTAGTTTGATTAGGATTGGCTATAAGTTGTAAGTCTTTTAGGGGTAAGTAGAGAGTTGTATAGATAAACCTTATTCATAACTAGCATGTGTAGGACGTGTTAGGTTTATTTTATGCAAATAAATTAAGCCCTAGGTTAGAAAGCAATTAGCGACCCTATTCACCCCCTCCCCCTCTAAGGTCGGACACCTCGGTGATCCTTACATACGTACTGTGGCAACAAGCGCTAGGTGAAGTGGAGTTAGCAACAAGCTAAGCAATCCATGCTACTCCTAAATACAGTACGTGCTTAGTCTTTGACCGCGGATTAGGGTTGGGTATCAAAAGAAAAGGATTGCGCGTAACGCAAGTTGAATTATTCTACCCCTCTTCAGGATTGAGAAGTAGTATATATATTAAAAGTTGTTTGGAATGTTATCAGGGGTTCAAAATTAAATGCTGGCACAATATAATTGCAGTGACATAAAACTAAGAAACGTAACTACTGCCACCCAAATGCAACCCTCACTCTGTTTGGCTGGCTGTGGCTGGTGGTTGCTGCTGATTTGTTGTGAGAGAAAAATACTGCTGGTTGACTGATAACTGTTGGTTGGTGCTGGTTTGGTATAAAAAACAGTGTTGGCTGGTTGCAGCGAACAGAGTGCCTATCGATCGAGGCGAGCTGACGAAGATTGGGGCCACGGTCAAGCCAAGAGATAGAAGGCGTGTTTAATTAGGATGTAGATCAGCCTCGTAAGTTTAATTTTGGGCTTGGGTCACGATCGATCGTCGGCGGCTGGTTGGTTGGCCTCCCTAACTGCAAGCCCCAGCTAAACGAGACGGACGTCCAGCGTCGTCGGGCAGAGGGCGCGCGCGGGCACGAGCCGAGATTCCATCGATCCAGAGTGATCTTTCCGGAGAATCACATGTACGTGCTCTCCCCCTCGAGCTGTCGATCGCAAGTGTAAAGCGCGTGGTGCTGTTCATCACTCACGAGCGCGCTCCTAGTCGTAGCGCCGTGTCGTGCCTTGACTTGGTAGCAGCTGTGCTGTGTGTCACCCACCGCCCCGGCCGGCCACCGGCGGCGTCGTCCCTGCCCGTACAGATCGGGCCGGCGGCGAGGGAGATGCGTGCATGCCGGATGGGCGCGTCGATCGACTCGCTCGTACAGATAGAGTCGGTCGTGGGACGTGACGCGCGCGCGATCGATTCCGATCCTTGCGAGTGGTGACCGAACGGCGCCTATCGTCGATCAGCTAGCGAACCCAACGGCCGACCCCGTCCGGTCCGGCGGCTAGCTGGATGCGTTTGCCGTTTGGTTTGGCGCCGACCCTCACTACCACGAGCTGCATCCGCATCTCGCGCTGCTGTCGCCGCCGGCCAGGACCGTCCCGATCGAAGAATTATCCGCGCGGGTGGTACCGTACGGGCGCCGGCCAAATCCCCCCGGCAACCCCATCTCCGATTCTCCAACTATGGCAGACTGGCAGCACGCACGCCCTCCTCCTCCTCCGTCCCGGCTCGCGACCGAGAGCACGTACGTGCGCCAACTGCCAATCGACCAGGTCCGATCCCCCGGCCCGGCCGTCGTCGTCTGTATACGTACACGCCCAAGCCACATCCTCCGTACACAGGTCGCGTACAGTACAGTAGCGGATCGTACGTGGGGTGCTCGCGCGCGCGTGGGTGCACGGGTGGTGCCGCCCGGCCGCGGGGCCGTCGGTGCAAAAGCGCGCGGCGGCGGCGCTTCACAGCTTCGTCAACCTTTTCCTAGCTATCACGTCGCGGCCGGGATATGTCTGCCCCCAGCTAGAAATTTGCGGCCCCATTTATGAGCTCAGTTCGCGTCCGCTTCACCGTTCGACGCGCGCGGCAGCGTCGGCAGGCGGTCACCGGCGCGTACGGCACCGCCCGGCCGGTCAGTCAGCGGCGCAGGCCGGCAGGGGCGGGTGGGGGGCACAATGCTGACTTGGAGGAGCACGTACGGGCATGGCAGACCGACCGAATCGCCGGACGACGCCGGCGGCGGTTGATTGCCGATTGGGACGCGGAAATGGTTGACGCCGTGGCGTGCGTGTGGCTGCTGGTTGGTACTCCTACAGCTCAAAGCGCCAGGCCGGCAGATCAGGATAACTAGATAGGTTGGCGCGCTATGCGCGCTTGTAGCAAAAGGTTTGATCTAAAATTATAATAAAAATATATTATTATGTGCTATAGTTAAAATAATATCGTGTTGATGTATTTTAACAATATGTTGATGTATTGAATGAAGTCTGAAAGTTAAAGTACATAGGTATAGTAGTTTAAAGTCTGAGAGCACGCTAAATGTATAGATATATATATTTTTAGGTTTTTTTGTTTTATGTTAGTAGGTACGTTATGTGAATTGATTTATATTTATTATTGATTTTGGTAGGGTAAAAGAAAAATTTAGTAATTTGTAGTAGGTATAGTTCATGAATTGTCATACAATTATATTTTGCGAATTAAAATCCATTAAGTAGTAGGGGCTAGCACATGTAGATGTAATTGATGTTTATTATGTTCGTGTAAATAAATAATTAAATATATTTTATGAATGAATTCCAATTGAATATTATGTGGGTACCACCTGAATACCACACAGGACCCACGTTGGTTCTGTATAAATAGTACATGTAGGAATTTTTTTTTGTATGTTAACAGATATAGTTGATGGATTAGCTTGCACTAATTATTAATTTTGGTAGAAAAAATCATAAGATTAGGATTAGAAATGAATGAATGATTCAATTATATTTTGCGAGTTCACAAAGTGAAAACAAAATCCAATAAGTAATAGAGGTGAATGTAGTATACAATTTTTTATTTTTGTGTATAAAGAATAACTAAACATTTAAACACGTGGGGCCCACATGTATAGAGGTGAATTACAGTACCCCCGCCCGCATGAACAGTACCGCCGGGCCCACGTGGGGCCGCGACTCACGGCAGCGCTCCAAATCTTGGAGCTTTAGTATATGTACTCAATGAAGCAGCAGCCCACCGCACTGGGCCGCGCGGGTGCACTGCCCACCCATTCTGGGCTAGGCCGGCCGTTTCCTTTTTCCTTTCCAAAGTCTCTCCAGTCCAACGTCAAAAGCAACAACCCCCCACGCGCTGCAGTGCTAGCATCGCAAAGAAGAAGCTAATTAAGGTACCAAACCGTAAACATCAGCAGGCGCGCACGGCTTCATAAGCTGCCGAGGGCGGACTGGCTGCGTGTCCAATGGAGGCACACCCAACTCACGGCGAGGACGCTCCTCCTCCTCTCCGTGTTTTTGGCGCAGGTGGCACCGTGTGCGGCATGCACACTCAGCGACGCAATGACTATGTTGAAAATGTCAGCCACCCGCGCCGCCGGGTCAATCTTACGGAAATGTGATCCCCCCCCCCCCCCCCCCCTGTCTTTTTTTTTTGCTGCTTGCTGCTGCAGCATTGTGTGTGTAACAAATTTTGTAATCTTGTATAAAAAATTAGAAAAAATTCAATTTACTCCCCTCAACTATAGCCAAAGTCTGGATAACCCTCTAAACTATAACTTAGTTCAATTTACCCCCTAAACTATGTCATTTGATTTATTTTACCCCATAACACAATTTATCTTTTTTGTTTCTCCATACACAAGTTGAATTTTAATTTCAAATTTTGCTGGGTAGCAATGGACATAACAATTCATATTTAGAAAAAGTTTTATAATTTTCCCCCATTAGTTTTCGTATAATTTTGAACCCCAATGATTAATTTATTATTAAATATCCTAACCTATCAAAATAATGATAAAAAATTATGATTTATTTTGCTAACATGTGTTATGGTGTGTACTATTATGTTGTAAAATTTCAACTTAAAACTCCACCTATGCATGGAGAAATGAAAAAGACAAATTACAGTAAGGGGTACTTTGAATCAAATGAGATAGTTTGGGGGGTAAAATGAACCAAACAATAGTTTAGGGGGTTATCCAGACTTTGGCTATAGTTGAGGGGAGTAATTTAGACTTTTTCCTAAAAAAAATTGTATTTTGTGTTGCTATTGTAACCTGAATTTTGTGGCTATCATACTCGTTCTGTTGCTAATGGATGGATAGGACGGTCGTGAAACTACGCATCCACTGTCCTGCAAACGCAACAGAACGATCATCTGCGCACGACATGTGTGCAACTAGCAACCACCAACTTTTTTTTTTGGTTTGTTAATCTTTTGATCTTCAGTTCTTCACCGTTTGCATTTTTCTTAAACAAACTGTTCCTCGACGAGATAGAAGCGCACGCATGTCAGGACAGTGATCAATGCCTAGCATTCTTTTTGAAAAGATCAATGCCTAGCATTCTGAAGAAGCTAAGGGTACACAAATTCAGGTATGAGCCTCGCATAAGCAAACCTCGTGTCCTCGTCAAACTCTTCTCTCTTTTTTGGCTCATTAATAATTAGTTGTGTCATGACGCGATCGCCAGCAAATTCTCTAAACCTCACGTAGCTTCAACCACTGAAAATTAAAGCAGCAATCATAAATGGCCGTTGCTAGAATTATGATCACGCAACTCTTAAAACTACTATAACTGAACTAATCTTGGACTTGGAGCAGCCAAAAGCGCGCGATGCTCCAATACAAGGGAGAAATTTTCGGATCTCAATTTTGCGCCAGCAGCGGAGGAGGACGAACTCACCGATCGAATGTGACGCCGAGCGGCACCGGCGCGCCAGCCGGCGCGGGTTGCCGCCTAGGGCCGCGGCTTTGACGTCTGACGACGAAGCGCGTGGGCGCGCACGCTGTTGGGGTTTCTTGGGCCGGCTGTTACTGGACACCATTTGGGCCGATTCTCATTCGCTTCGTCTGACTAGTGGGCTAAACACGAGCCCATGCCTAGAGGCAACGACTTTTTAGTCCCGCACTGTGTAGCGTGGACGGTGCCGTGCCTCACGGAGGCACGCGCTGATCACACGGGGGAACTCGTGATGACAAGCAATGGCGGAGCTTGATCGAAGAATGAGGGGACCCTTTTGCTACAGTAATAAACAATGTCGAAATTACTGTTCATTTAGTGTAAAATTTGCAAATCCAGGGGGCCATGGCCCCCTTTGGCCCTATGCCTATGATGACAAGTAGCTCTACGGTGTACATGGACACGGTGCGCCCGCCACCACGGCCCATCCATGAGATGGTGGTGCTGCTGGCACGTGACACACACGCTTGGCTTTTTTTAATTATTTTTGACCCACATACTCCTCCATTCTAAAATAAATATATTTTTAGGACCGAGCACGCAAATCAATACTATATGTAAAATTATAAAAATATTTTTGTCTTTTGTGATAAATGAATGAGATGTTAGTTATCCTTTGTGAGAATCTTCTGAAAAATTGTCTTGTCATTTGTGATAGGTGAGTCAAAATTTGTGTTTTTTATAGGACAAATTTTAAACTCTAGAATTGCAGTTATTTTGGAACAGAGAGAATATATGCGGCCTGCTGTGATTTATTTCACAGTTTGCGTGGAAGAGCGGGTGACAGTGACAAACTTCCGAGCTTCCTTAATACATGGCAAGACATCCAGCTTCAGCAAAGCACATGCTCACTAGTAAAGCAATCACTAAAAGGGCGATGAATATCTGTTTTTTTTTCGTAATGGAGTCATTGAGTCTAGACTCGAGCGCTTTGTTGTTCCATTGTTTTTCTGCTTTGGAAGGGTCATATAAAAAACTAAAAGAGCTATGATCGTTGGGTTGTTTGTTCAAGTATGGAAACGAAATTGTGGAAATAGTTTCTTTAATCCCTTTTCCTTGGAACAGTGCGAATCCAGCAACCAAATCAAGAGGGAGCTCATCTCCCTTCTCTTCTTTCTCTCTTTCTCTTCTTCTTCCTCTCCCCTTCTTTATTCTTTGGTCCCAAAAATTGAGAGGGGGTTTAGGGGGGTATCCATTGATCTTGGTAAGGTAGGGAGGCTTGAGCCTCCCTAGCCCCCCCTTGAGATCCGCCCCTCGGCCTTGAAAGCTGAAACGGATTAGCGGGCACAAAGTCATTCTTTAACCCCTTCATATAAAAAGGACTAAAAGAGCTATGATCCGTGGAAGCGGAATCAGATGTTCAGAACAAGTAAACTTAGCGGGCTTGCGGCTCATTGAATTGCGGATCAAGAAGAAACAGAGCATGCACGCAAGGATTCTGCATGCATGGCACAGACATGAAAACAAAACCTGTCTCCTTACTCGAGCAAAATTAAGAATTCATCAGAATTGTGGCACTTCAGTCTCGCATCACAAGCTAATTCTTCTGTTGATGGCTATGCCAAAACATGTCCCAAGTGGAAACAGATGCATGGCAGCTGATTGTCGCAAGAATAATGCACACACCACAAACACCATATATTGAAGCTCAATAAATGGTTCACAAATCACAGCAGCCAGCATCAGGCACACAAACCAGCTGTCTCTTGGTTCATCAAACATTACATAGCAAGCAAACTCAGTGCATCCACAACAGGCGCCTGCGCGCGTGCACACACGCAGCTGCTGCTTATTAGCTCACCACTCCGTTTCAAACGGAGTAGCAGGCACTCATCAAGCCACACAACATCAAACACACGCACACAGCAGTTGAGCAGCACACACCCAGACCCAGCTACTGCTGCTGCTTCATTGTCTCGGATCCAATCGCAAGCCACACACTCGACTCGAGCACACACGCCGGCCGGTGTCTGACCGTCTGAGCGCAACACGCGCGCAGGCAGAAAGCCCGGTGGCATTTTTATTCCAAAGCACTTGGCAACCGCTAGGCCAACTCGGCCATCGACGGCGCAGCGCAAGCAGGAAGCCAACCTGAGGCCCCTGCCCTTGTCAACAACAAACACAACCAAAGGCAGCTGTGCAGCCTGCAGCAGCATCATCAGTATCATCACAGCAAGCCAGCAATCCTGCCCGACCAGCGTCCATCGTAGAGGGCGAACGAGTCTCCCATCTCCCGTGGCAGCAGCGGCAGTAGTGTGGACGCACGGTTCAGGATTCACCTAGACAATGTGAGAGGCAGAGAGTCATAAAATGGCAAGTGATGAGTATGCAGTCGATAGGAAGAATGAAAGAGAGCCTATTTTATTCCTACAAATAGAACATATTACACTTCACCAACGTAACCATTAAAAAAAATGTTTCACCAATGTACACTTGGTGTACAGCAGACTACAGAGCAGTGTGCCGTGTGCGTACCTGAGAACGGTGCCCCTGAGGAGGCGCCTCATCCTGTAGTAGCGCGAGTGCACGGGCGGCTCGAAGAGGCTGGGGTGGTGGCCGGCGGCGAGCCCGTCCCACTCCAGCGCGTCCCACACGTCCTTCTCCATCTCCACGGCCGGCCTCTTCACGCCGGGCTCGCGGCCCTGCAAGACCGGCAGCCGGCGCAGGCCGAAACACCCCCTTATCCTGATGGTCTTGAGCGCCGGCGCGAGCATCTTGACCTCAGATATCTGCCGCAGCTTCGGCAGGTCGTGCAGGTGGATGGTGGTCAGCTTCGGGAACGGTACGCCGCGGGCGACTATCTCCTCCGGGTACTTTTCGTCCAGCACGAAGACGTGCGTGAGGTCGCCGCAGTGGATGATGTGGAGGGTCTTCAGGCTGGGGAAGGAGGGGACCCACACCGGCAGCGCGAACTGGAGCCTCGGGCAGGAACGCAGGTGCAGGTGCTGCAGATTTTGGAAGGAAGCATAGTGGCCTCTGACACCTTGGCTCCAAATGCATCGGGCCATCTGGAGATCTGATGCCCAGATGGTCTGTAGTTGATGTCCACCGAACGCCTCTGCAGGGATTCCAGGGAAGATGGTATCCAAGTTGGGGCACCTCTCCACGTGGCACCACATAAGGCGATCCCAGTATCCCGAGGGCATGCTACTGCTGGTTGCGGCATCATGGACGTGCAGGGATTCGGCGTAGCGTATTGTTAGCCAACCTAAAGTACGGCCACCTGCCCCCAGTTCAGTACCCAAGCTTCGGCTCTCGTTACTAATCTCAATATGATGATCTGACCGTTGAGCCGGGGGCTGTGGAAACACCAGCATTGGGACATTATTGTTGCCGATCTTGGTGGTTACATCACCATACGGACTCGCTAGAACATGGTGCTGGGGACCATCACTAGGTCCTGCAGTCTTCTCCTTGATTGTCGTTTCGAGCCCAACACCCCCACCGTACTCAACTGAAGAGGTGACATGGATATTGAAATAAATATCTCTTGCAATCGAATAATATTGATCATACAGCAGGCGAAACAAGGACCTGCCGAGCCTCGCGTCTGCGAGAACAGCATGCAACTGCAAGCGGAAATGCTTATGCTGGGCAAGGGACGGCCGAGTAAGTCCAAGTGTCCTCTTAGCTCGTGTGTCTATGCACACCTCTTCCAGCTTTAGCTCATCTGATGATCCCCAAATTATTGCACGGAGGTTCTCACAACCTAGCAAAAAGAGCCGCTTGAGTTCTGGGACATCTACCACCATAGTTTTGAGGTCAAGTACCTTGATTGCACTTCCTGAGAGGTCTAGCTCCACAAGATTAGGTAGTCCGCGTACAAACAAATTCTCCAATTGCGTGCAGCCTTGTAGGGATATCTTGGAGGTTTTGGCATCTCTTTTATCTGCATCATGCGGCTGCTTCGGTTCGGAAAATTCTTGGGGCAGCTTAAAGGATGACATCCATTTGGTCGCCGGTCCATATCCATCAAAACTAAATGATCTTAGGGAAGAGGGAAGCCCGTCTGGCACAGCAACATTCTCTAACCCGTCGCAACCATCAAGGATAAGCATCTGGAGGCTCTTTGCCATTGATAAGTTTGCTGGCAGATTTTCCATGTCTCTGTTACCTGACAAATCAAGTATTTCCAGATCTATTTTGTCCACGAATGAGTTGTTGCAATCTTTTGATGTCGTCTCTGCTTTATGAGTGGGTTTGATTATCCGAAGCTTTTGGAGGTAACGCAACCTTCCCTGTAATCTACCACTTATTAACTGACAACACATGAATCCCTCAATATTTAGCTCCCTGAGGTTAGTCATGATATCCATATTTTCTTCAGATAAGATAGCATCCCATTCTGTGTAACGTAAGTCAAGCACCCATAGGCTTTGTAGACACACCCAGTTTGCATTGTTCCCTGCACCTTCACTTCTGTTGTCATGTGTGCAGTGATCCAATCCGAGGAATCTCAATCCCTCACACTGGAGGAAAGGAGGTGACATAAAACTGAAGCTGCAATGAGAGAGAATTAGCACGCCAAGGTTGCAGCAGTGTTTAAGAAACACATTTGGTGAGTCTTGTGGGTTCTCAGACTTGTCAAGTGCTACGAATAAAGACGATGCCCTTTCCAATATAGCTTTTGTATCTTCTTGTATTGTCAGATTCTTTGAGGTCATACAAATCCAACGACAACATGGGCTCTCTCTAGAGTAAGAAATACCATCCTTCTTGACCACCAAAAATGGAGCCTCTGGGTCTTCCATGAGTTTTTCAAACACTTCATCAAACAGAGAAGTATCATCACACTCCCAATGTATTTCCTGATGCAATGCATCAGTAATCTCCCTTGTTCCATCTCTCTTAATTATCCCATCACACATCCAGTAGTTTGGAGAATGAGCCACCCAATCAAATCCCGTGGCCCTGTGAAAACTATATTGCAAGAACAACTCGTACAGGCAACACTCCATTACCATTGTTGGATCGACGCCTTGCATCCATGGGTGGCGAGCAACTATGTTAGCTGCTTCTTCATGCAGCAGTGCATGAAACTCTGAAGTACTTAATTGGTTATCTGACAAATAATCATAGAGAAAAAGGTGGGTGTATCTTAGCTTGCTTGATATCTCATCACGGTGTTCATGTATAGTCAAAGACCGTCTTTTGAATGCCCATACTATTACGTGGTCGCAATAATCATCAGCGATAATACCAAACTTATGTAAATCAACCTCATCATCACTTCCATTAAGGAAAACCATCACAAATTTTCTTTTATCCAGGGTTTGGTAAATCACTTGCGAAACACTAGGAATCACATCCCTAGAGCCAAGGTCCACACCATTGAAGTCATCCTCTTCATCCTGCTTGTCAAACGTGGCCAGCACTGTTTCAGGGTCTAGTTTTAGCTCCTCTGCGATTTTCCTCTGCATCACCCTTCTACTTTCCCATGCTGAGCAATCTATGTAAATTATTGTGTCAAAGCATAGTCTTGAAGGATTTTTCTTGGCTTTGATTGACCGAAGTTCTTGCTCTATGGATCTGAGAACAGGCGCCGCCCCAAAGCCACTCCAACCATTAAAATAGAAGACCTTTTTGTCACTCTCGTGCCGGATACGCTCAAGTATCTCCTTTCTGGCGCCATCAACATCTCTTTCGCCAATATACTGCAGTGGAGTTAGGAGGAAGCAAAATGAGGCTACATTATATTAATCCGTTGCAGCTTCAATCCAATACGAATGCATATGCTCTGGTCGTGTGCATGAATGAGATATATATACGAATCAAATTAGGATGTTCGAGCATGAATAAACCAGCAGCTAGCAGAGTGCACTGGCTTCTGCAAAACTGTTTCAATTAGATGTGCCAATGCTTGAGTCGCATGAATTACAGTAGTGTCGTACCCATCTTTCCATGATGAGATCCCTCTTGCCTTAGAAGACCAACAACAGACAGGAAATACGCGCACGAACGCCGATCTAACCCATGAATTCGCTGGTTCGATCAACACCTGCGCACAGCATTACTGTAAACGAGCAGCGCGGTACAGTACTACGAGTAGTATTTCCAAGGGAGCAAATAATGCGAGTAAAGAGGACCACACACCTGTTCCAAACTCCAAAGACCATGGAGGAATTAATTAACGGAAGGCGCGTCGATCTAACCCATCATTCCATTGATGAGTGCTCGCCCTCAGATCGAACAGGGGCCGGCAGGAAATGCAATCGCGAGGCGGAGGGCGGCAGGACTTAGGAGTGTAGTGTTAACTGTTGTGAGGCACCACGGCGGTCGGCAGCTATGTTCCTTTCTCTGCACAACGCATGGTTCCTTGCTTGCTGGCTGGCTTCCTCCATGTACGTTTTGCTTGCTGGGTGCGTTGCTTCTCACAGCAAGCAAATCATTCTCCCTTGTCTTTATTCCAAAGCAACGGATAGTTCCTCTCTGCTTTTTGGAAGATGGTCGGTGGTAGCTGTAATTTGTGTTAAAGACAGTCATGGATGGCCCGGTAAAGAGCAGCAGAAATTTTTCCTTTGTTCAAAGAAGAGATTGCCAAATCTTTTTCTTTTTCTTGTGTCTTTTTTGTGTGGGCGCGCGTGGGGAAGGGACAGATAACCGTTGTGCTCGCCTAGTAAAATCATTAGTCTGTTGTCAATTCTTCTTGAACGAGGTCTCATGGACTACCCAGTTCGTGTGATCAGTGGCGGATCCAGGATTCATGGACAGGGGGGGCTGACATCCTTCTTCCTCCTCCAGCCCCCCTCTCCTTCTTTCTTCTCTTCTTCTTCCCCTCATTCCTCCCCTATTTTTCCTTGATGTGCAAGCACGTAGGGGGGCTGGTGCACCCCCAGCCCCCACGCTAGATCCGCCCCTGTGTGATCCTAATTATGCTGTCAATTGTTCTTGAACTACTCTACGAGACCAGGACATGCCGGCCCAAATCGTATACGAAAATTTTAGTTTGGATAGGATGTAAACATTGTGTACTAAATGTAAAACTATATGATCAAGTATCTATTCAAAATGTGGCATAATACGCTCTAGTGTATTATGTGACCGTACATGCACATATCTTACAAGTTTGTGTATCCATTTGCATATTTTGCAATTTGTTGGACCACAGTGACGACCATACAAGTTGTTATACGGTGAATGCAATTTACTCTTTTAAATAAGACAAATGGCCAAGGTCGTATAAAAAACAATGGTGTTGAACATCTAGACGGAGGGAGTACTTGTAAGAGTCCTTTCGTGTTGGCTAACACCTGAGAGTGACCGTTGAAAATCGAGTGTGCAGTTTATGATTTTACAGTTTACGCCTCAGCAAATTATGTCGCTCATCCATATGATCAGCATTTGTAACTATCACATCTGCATATACACATGTACGTTTCCAATCGTACAATGTGGTTATCGCAACTGCACTTGAATATATATACAACAGGTCAAAGCAACAAAGCTATTCTTATCCTAGACCTACTCAGCTGATGTGAGCATGCCCGATTGTATCTGTGGACATATGAAAAACGCACGTCCTCAAAGACGAAATCAACCAATGAACTGGATCACAAGATCTTGGTGAATTTGCTGAGTACTCAGAAAAATGGTATTTTCAGATAACAGCCATGATCATTTCGCACTTTTGGTTAGATGTAACGGCAGGTCAGTGGTCTTTTGCGTTGCTGGCCGGTTACTCTGGTTGACAAGGTGGTGGTTACTCTGGTTGACAAGGTGGTGAAGCCAAACGACTAAATCCAGGATGTGATCCTCGGTCCTTGCCTTGTCGGCATGGTAGAGCGTCTCGATTGGATCTGCTTGACCTGGTCGTCTCCCGACCCTGTCAGTCCTGGAGTATTGAAGGCAAAGGGAATGTCAGATCTCCGACAACTGTCATTCCCTAAGTAAGTGCGTTAAAAAGACTAGTGGAAAATAGTCATCTTACCCCGACTTAGCCCATTCGCTAAACCTCAAGAAGCCTCGGGCACTGAAGTAAGCATAAGAGGCAGTAGATGCATAAATCTCAATATAACTGAATCAACCTTAAAACAATTGGTTCGATGTAAACAAGCTATAGTACCAGGTGGTATTGACGGCCATAGGAACAAGCCATTTCAATGATTTCTCCATTTGAACCCTTATATCATCAATGGTGAGCTGCAGCAGAATTCAGGGATCAGAATGCGCAAACTTTGGTGATGTGGTTCATTTGTTCTCTGGCTGTATTACCTCCTGAGGCACTAAGGAAGTTTTTAATCTATTTGGTAGAGCCGATTTGACCCTTGGTGGCAGCCCCTGGTAGAGGGCCTCTCTTGTGTTTGATGGTACATAACCTGATCGAGAAACCTATAGCCCAAAAAACTGTTTAATGTTCTGCCTTCAAAAGTTCACTAGCAGCTAGTGAAAATTGCTGAAATTCGTTCACTCAGCAATTATTATACTCGGAAGATTTATCCTTTGTTTTCGGATAAGATCCAGTTATCCATTAAGCGAAGTCATATGTAAAGAAACAAGAAGTTTTGAATACAATATGATGACAAGGTGCAAGTATGAATATCATAATATTTTATTGATATATATGATACGATGGCAAAAGCAAGCAAATAACTCAGAACCTGAGCTCAGTGAACAAAAATAATGAGAAGAAACTTACAATGCTATAGATCTGAATGATAATGTTTGCATAATGTAATGCCAGCCCAGCAGGTCCTAGCCTTTGACAGCTCGCAGTTGATTCAGCACTCAAAGCAAATCCATCTACAAATGCATTACAAGGATCAGCTGGCAGTAAATTTGACTGATTTAAAAGGAGACATTGAGCCATGAAAATACCAGAAGATCCAAAAGTACTGTTGATCTCAAAATGTAAGTAATGCACGATTTCTACAAGCTTCTCGACCACCTATCATGACAAATTTATGTCATAAGCAATATAGGGTAGGTCACATAGCATACATGCAAATTCTACAGCAAAAAAGCTACTTACTTCTTCCAACGTCTTGGACCAGAGAGATCTTTTCTTCAAGCTCTCCACGTAGCTCCTTTGGGTCTTCAACTCCAGTCTCACAATTTGAATATTATCTCCTGCAAAATAATTTGATTATAAACTTCGAGTATCAAAGGCTCAAAGAACTACAGCTACAGTCATAATGAATGGATTTGGACACTTAAAAGGAAGACTAATGACAAGAGAAATTTCTTTTCCTTAGCTTCCACAATCCCTTTTCTTTTAGGTTATAGACACATTCTACAATCTATCTGTTCAGAAAATGGTGTAGATAGTCCTCGTACCTTTTTCAAATCTCTCTGTATCCTTTCCCTTTAACTTAGAGTTGTATTCTTGCTCAAATCTATCTAATGCATGAAGCTCATGGTACAAATCCTGCAAAAAGAAAGAAGAAATTTAAATAATCAAGAAGATAAAAAATTGTCCCTCGAGGCCTCAAAAGATTACTTCAGAGAACATCCAGTGCTCACAGTTGTACGTTGAACAAGAGTCATCAACTTTTGCATCTCTGCTTTGGCTGTTTCTTTCAGTTGCTTCTGGGGTGCACTTTCGGATTCTAAACTAGACACCAAATGAACAAGATAGTAAAAAAAAAAACTCATTTGTATAACTCATTGCTTCCTGTCAAATAATATAAATGCTTACTTGAAAAAATAGCGGTCCAGATTATGCCACTGGGGATCTTTGCAACGGTTGCCAAACCTGATAACCTCTTGGGAAAATATTTTCAGCTCTTCCCTGCAAATATTAGCCAGAGGTCACAAACAGCTATTGGTCAAAGGTGATCAGAAATTCACTATGGTAATTGATAAAAATCATCATGTGTACCTTTTGTCATTAGCTGCAATTCGCATCAACTCACTCATGTCACTGGAAACCAAACTCTGTACACCTTCAGAAGGAAGCACGACTCGTTTGAAGTACGTAACAGTGTCTTCCGAGAGAGATTGCATAATACTGGCACCTTTAAGTATTGTGTTGGCAACCTCAAAAGCAAGAATTGATATCTTGCACCCTTTGTTCTTTGATCTAGAAATGAAGCCACCATCTGGGCTGAAGGTCGTCACCAGGGATCCTAATGTGTCTAAAATGTCCACTGCTTTGCCAAATCCAGCCATGCTGGCTGTCCCAAGCACAGAGCCCAGTCTAGGAGCCTGCTAAGAAACGTCAAGGCTTTCAGACACATACCATTTCACATTTTAGTAATGCTGATAAGGTAAAAGTTATGCAGCATAGACCAAATCATTTTCCTGGTAAGAGGCTAGTCAGCAAAAATATGAATCACAGCTAAGAAGTACGAAAAAAGTGTCTGTCTGTCATTGATGCAGCTAAATATCACTGTACGCAAGCTAAATATCACTGTACGCGAAATGCAAATCCATTAAATTTTGTCCACCACTTGCCTTGCTTGTTCCAACACTTCTAGACCTGTCTATCCTCGGCTCAGACAACTCCATTTTGCCAGATGGAGCTGTCTCCCCTGATGTCATGACGTCCAACTTACTGTTCCCGGGAAGAAGGAAATCATCATCATCCTCGAATGAGAACCGATTAGAATCCCAAGCCAACTCATGGTTCTCCGCAATCTCCATGGTTTCTTCAACGCCCTTAACCTTCTGCTTGTGTGCAGCACTCATCCTGTCACTGAATTCGCTGATGCCATCTGCAGCATCCTCGAAGCTGGCATCGGCGATACCAACAAACCTTCTTGAATTCAGAACTGCAAAACAGTAGGCACCACCATGAGCAAATTTCTCCAACTACTCTAGTCCAGTCTACCTTTACAAAGAATTGGATTTTTTTTTAGAAAAAAGGGAACAGGAAGCATGTAGCGCGCATACCGTAGCAGCTGTTGCAGTCCATCCGCTAGGCACCTGCTCCCACGACGAGACCGGCATCAACGAACGCTCCCGATGAACCAAGAAGCGCCGCCCGTTCACACAACGGACCACGAAGGCATCCGCAGATCCCCCACGCCACCCGGGCGCCGCGCGGAAGGTGCTCGACGGAATGCCGCCCGAGTCAACGGGGGCCGCTGGAAAGATGGCGCAAGGACCGAAAAGAAGTTGCAGGAAAATGACGAGCCAACCGCGCCAACCGAAACCCCCCCTGTACGCAGGTTGGAGAAAAAATCGCGCCAGCAAGAAATCCGGCAGACGAGCAAACCAAAAGATGGAATTTTTACAATCTCCCCGAGAGCAAGCGACGATTGACAAACACAACCGGGCGAGGAGAGGACGAGGCCCTAGGAATTGGCTGTCCTTGAGAACCGGGATCTGGAGCCGGAGGAGGGAGACGGGAGAAGAGGAAGCGGCGGTTTCTTTCCTCCCCGGGACGAGTAGAGTATTTTCTCCTGCCTTTTCCGCTCGGGCGCCAACCGGACACGACAGGGGCGACAGGGAGGCAGGCAGGGTGCCGCCGCTTCGACCGATCGATCCGTCTCCCAGCTGCCGAGTCCACGCGCTGACCGCGATTTTTTTTATGGGCGCGCGCGCGTGCGCGGTCGCTCGGAGACGCCACCTGCGCGCCGGGTCGCCGCCGGACCCGGCCGGCATGGGGCGAGGTCGCGAGGATTTGTTGGCTCTGGCTGGCTGGCCGGCGGGCCGGCCCGGCCCTTGCTGTTGCTGGCTAGGCTTGGCTGGTGCCTGGTGGTGAATCCGGGTCGCTTTTCATTTCAGCTCACCTGCTGCTGCTGACAGCTGCGGAGTGGGGGTCACGTTCTTGGTGCCGAGGCTGCGTTGGGTTTAATTTTTGGGTTGAAAAAAACTCGTGAGCGTTTAGTACCCCATTATTGAACGGGTCCGAAACGATCTCCTCCTGTGATCGTGATCATGGTGCCGTGCCATCAATTAATATTATATATCTGGTGTAACCGGTCGACGAAAAGGCTCGTGGTTATAGAAATCTCAATAGCATCTCAAAATTTAGATCTTAAATTCAATTTTTCGATGCGAATTTTCTAAAATTTAACGGTGTTGTTTTTCAATAGTAAGCGACGTAGGCACTTATGGTGACTTTATCAATATTAGGGGTAGGATTTGCGTACATATGTTCACAGTGACGGAGCTCGCCTCAAATTTTAGGTGGGGCAGAATTATGCTTCAGATTGAATCAAAAGTATGGACGAGTATTTGCTCTCGAGACCACCAAATCGAACTCTCCCGCATCACTCAAAAACCAGCAGGTTCTTCTTTGTATTTAGCCATTGCGGGTGCAAGCGCGCTGCCACACGTTCTGAGGCAGCGCCAAGCAGCCGCCCTGCCCATATATCATCATCGCCACCGCCACGGCTCCCCTCCACCAAATCGTTATGCAATGCAGTCGTGTAGGGTAAGCTGGTAGCTGGCCAGCGGTCGAGGCAGCTGCACCAGCCACTAGGCCTAGGCCGGCGTCAAGGCAGCAGCCGCCGCGGTGCCCGGCATACGAGCGTGGTGCTTGCCGAGGCAAGTCGCCTTGAGCAAAGATAGCATGCGGCCTGGTATTTTGAAGCAGATTATCAAGAGGTTTCAATTGTGGATTGGGCCAAAATTTAAATTAGGCTGTCTACTTGGACACTGTCACTGCTCATTACAAACATCTTCTTCCTCCTTCAGCCAACATGCTGCGTTGCTGTGGGCCACTCCAATCTTCAAGTCACTACCCTGGCTACCTAAACGCCCTTGGCAGGATGATGGGGCAGGGTCTTTGTTCCGCCATAGCTGGGGCAACTGCCCCACTGTGATGTATGGGGAGCTCCGTCTCTGTGTGTTCATAAGAGTGAGTGTGCATGCATTGTGAATGTCTGAGTTATATTGTGTAATTAAAAAATAATTATCTCATATCAGATCAAGAAATAATTGGGGTATTTTTTTATATTTTTATTATTAGTCGTTTTCTCCATGTTGTTGTTGTGTACTCCTAGAAACGATAGTTCTGATAGTATTTTTTTTCAACTTTTTTCTAGTGACGAGCTCGCAATAATAATAGAAAGCAGTGGCACACTTACATTCACATCTGCGATATTTAGGTCGTGTTTAGATGTTTTGCAAAAAAAAATTGCGATGGAATCTTGCGAATTTGAAGTACTAAATGAAGTTTATTTACAAAATTTTTTTCACAGATGGGTTGTAAATCGCGAGACGAATCTAATGATGCTAATTAATTCATAATTAATTAATAATTAGCGGATGGTACTGTAGCATCAATGTTGCAAATTATAGATTAAGTAGGCTCATTAGATTCGTCTCACGATTTACAGTCCATCTATGCAAAAAGTTTTGTAAATAGACTTCATTTAGTACTCCATATATATGTCAAAATATTCAATGTGATGTTTTTTTTTTGCGTTTAGGAGTTTACGGGGTGGGAGGGCCTTACCGACCGAAAGCCGAAAGTGATACGACCTCTGTATGCAAAGGGTATGTTTAGTTCATTTTGTAAAAAAATTTGCAAAGGAATCTTGGTCATTTGAAGTACTAAATGAAGTCTATTTGCAAAACTTTTTATATAGATGGGTTGTAAATCGCGAGACGAATCTAACGATGCTAATTAATTCATGTTTAATCAATAATTAGCGGATTGTTACTGTAGCATCACTGTTGCAAACCATGGATTAAGTAGGCTCATTAGATTCGTCTCGCGATTTACAGCCCATCCATGCAAAAAGTTTTGTAAATAGACTTCATTTAGTACTTCAAATTAGCAAGATTCTGTTGTAAAATAATGTGTTTACGACGTTTTTACGTTTACATGTAAAGAACTAAACAAGGCCAAAGTGAAAAAATCTGCACGAGCTAGAGTGTCCATCAATCCCTGGCCAGCAGCCCAACCCAAGTGGTACGGATCCCGTCGCGATCCGATCGTACGTTGGCGAGGCGTGAACCTGGGTCCTTTTCTTTTCGTAGCTACGGAGTACTAGGAAACTTTGACTACTAATTATAATATTAAATAAAATCAATTTATAAAACCAATTCTAGAACACTTGCACTAGAAATCTTGAAGAATTTAATGAGACTTTTGACTGCGTGATTAGAGAATAGTTACTGTAGCATCACTGTAGCCAATTATCAATTAATTATCGTCATTAGATTCGTCGTGAAAAATTATACCCATCTCTAAAAAAATTACAAATAAATTTTATTTAATACTCCATATATGTGAAATTTCTTTCTCGATTTGTGTGCACTAAGGAGTTCCTACTGTGAACCAATGCCTGATGGCCTCCTGCGCGCTAACTACTTTAAATTCGCAAGCACGGAAGCCTCTCGCATGTGGCGCGAGCTCAGTCAGGACTGAATGCGCGCACCGGTTGACTTTTGGTTCGCCACATAAACTACTACTAGCCCTTTTTTTAGGGCCATAAACTAACTATCCCTTGACAAGCAGCTGTACATGTTGGGGGAAGAAACCCAGTTTTCCTACGCCCGCTAAAGTCTCTGCGACAAGAAAGGAACGGGTCATGGACTGATGGGCGGCAACAGCAGGCCAACACCGTGTCGACACCATCGACCGAGCAGCTGCTCGCTCCTGTAAAACTAAGTCGTGTCGTCAGGGCCCGTGCGTGTCGCGCGACCAAGCACGCCGGCGGCCACCCATCGATCAGCCACCACGCGCCGCCACGTTTGGGCGTCGCCGGCCGTCCGATCCACGTCGGCGGGATCCGGACCGACCGCGGGAAGATAAGCAGCAGGTTCTTTCTGATCTACTAGAGCCGCGAAGGGAAAAAAAACAGCATGTACGGCGGCTGCCAGCGCAATGGCTGAGAAGCGCTGAAACTTCAGTTCAAGGGAGCTAAAGTTCGCTACAAACACAACACAACTGCCAACACAGTCTACTTTTCCCATACAGGTTTAGGGCCCGGCCCGGCAAAGGCCACGGTAACAACATCCTCCGGCCGGCGGCCGCCGGCGGCGGCGGCAATATTTACAGAACGCTCGCCGGAGCTACTTCGTTCGCTACAAACACCACCGTCCGACGGAGGAGGGCTCGCGGTCGCAGAGCGCGAAGCGATCTTCACAACACTTAGCTTGTCAACGAGACTTTGCATTACACAAACTGGCGCAGAAACTTCAGGAGACCAATCTTGCTTCTCAGCGACAGCGGCGGCGGCAGGAGACGGCGGCGAGCGAGCGCAGAACGAGAGGCACCCCATGCCGTCCACTGCGTCATCTTATGGTCGGCACAGCACATTCAGACCGGTGCGGTTTCTTGGCACGCGTGAGTAAACTTTGAAGGGTTTAGGGTTGGGCGGCTCACCAGCGTGGGTGCCTGCACGTTCACACAGGTCTTTCTTCAGCAGGACTGTGCCCGGAACCGAGGCCAGCCTGACCTTACTCAGCCGCTTCTTATCCGAGCCGTCTATCTCTCTGAACCTGAATGCCGATGTCCATGTCTCCACTAGGTGCGGTATTGCTGATAGAAGTAGCATCTCCACCTTCAGGGATTTCAGCATCTGCCCAAAATCATATTGTTTAGGTCAAGTTTCTTAGAGTAACAACTTAAATTCTATGTGGTGCAGAAATGAAGGATAGAAGATAGAGAATATTATCATCACTGTTCGATAAATCACTAAAATGTTCTGAATCTCCTAGATGAGTACTAATACACACCGTAAAGGGGGAAAGGTGGTCCGAATCCATTTACTCATAGTCATAAGACATCTATTGTCAATTTTTATTATCCAAAGGCTTTAGACCGACAAATAAAACAATGCACTGCAGATAGCTAGACAGGAAATCAATGGAACATGAGATACATACAAACATTCAGGTAATTGGGAAGGGTAAGCATTGGATCTGAAATGATATTTTTTTGGCACTGCATTTTTATTAAAAAAATCCAGACAGGCAACTGAAATACCAGGGTCTGCAACTAATGTCCATACCTCCTCAATGTAATCCATAAGGCGCCTGCACATTCCCTGTTGACGATTCTCTGTACAAGTAGCTACTAGGGGCATCTCTGCTACAATAGCACCATGTAACCTGCAGCGACATCTACGTTAACCCCAGATGTCCATTTCTATTAGTTTACTATTCGACTTTATACTCATAAAAAATTCAGGCTTCTTTTCACATGGTACCTGATGGATGCCACAGATATGATGGTGTCATCATTTTCCAAGACAACAGTATAGAATCCCTTGTGATCCAAATGTACAAAATCAGACCTATCAAAGAAATATTACCGTGTAAATGGTGATAATAGGTGGCATAAGTTAAATTTTAAAAAATTAAAACAACAAGATCAAGCAAACATTCAGTAAGCAACTAAGCGTGTCAGTTAAGCACAACTGATTCAAAAGAGAGAAGGAAAGGCTGTCTCACCTCCAGTTATATAGTATAGAAGGAATAATGTCTATTCCTGTCCTTGGATCTAAGATAGGCAGGAAGCATTCTTCCATAATGCTCAAAGCAATCATTAGTTTCATGTTGCATTCAGCCATGAGAGCAATCTCCGCAGCTGTACGAACCTTTTGATCACCATTATTATGAAGAATGGTGCATGAAAAACCATCATCCATATGGTCAGGCACTCCAACACGACAATGAAAGGTCGTATAAATCTGACAGTACCAGAACAAAGTCAGTCTCATTCAAGTAAACATCCTACCATCTTTGGTAACCATGCAGCTAGTGGATGTTAAAGAACAGGTAAAGTCCTTTTGAAATATACCTGCTGGCATCTTCTTCCACAAAGAAATCTATCAGGTCCACTTTTGTCATTGCATAAAACCTTGCCAGCTACGCATTTTGCATGATCTGAAGGAAATAAAATGATTTCAAATGATCAACAAAATATAAATATAAACTATATATCGAATCTAATTCGCCAAAAAGTTCAAATATTGGAATAATTTTCTGAGCTTGGTTTATTACAAGAACCATAACTGTGATAAACAAAGTTTGGTTGTACAACTCAAGTGCAAATTATAAATGTTATAAGGTAATCATTTCACATAAACTGTATTTCTACAAAAAAAAAAACTACTACTCAAGTTAAGTAATTGTTGCCATATTATATAACCAGACAATTTGCATTCAGACAAAAAAATCATAGAAACAGGAAAGCATGACTCAAAAGCAATGCGCCTGTGTTTTAAAGCTAGACCAGGGGAGGAGCTAGAAAACAAGGCCACCGGGGTCACTGCTCTTTGCATGCTGGGGTCATCAATGCACATAAACAGTAGTTTCTGTGGGACTATCAGAGTTTAATCGGTTTCAGCTGATCCCGATAATCAAGCCTAGCTTCATCCGAGTTAGACTCAACAATCCATGATTAATGTCCTATTATAAAAAAAACAGTTGTGCATAAATATTGGATATGGAGATAAAAGAAACCTCGAATGGCGGGGTAAGACCGCCCCCCATGGCATTTCACTAAGAAAGAAATCTCAGCCAAGCCGGCGGAGAAAACCCCTGAACCCCGGCTGCACCCTATAGTGCTGCACCGTAAATTGGCCAACCATGACCCACTGGATTCGACCACTGCAACTACCCCCTGACAGGAGGGCCCAGACCAACCACAGGTGCCACAAGCCAGCGCCCTACCACTATTTTTTCGGGTTGCCTGCAAGTTTTTTTTTTGTTGTTGTTTTTGCTGCCACCAGGATTTGAACCCTGGTTGGTATCTTCCTCAATTTTGGAAGCTTACCACTACACTACAGGATATAGAGATACAATATGGATGGTTCGAGAACAATCTTACGGACAAGCAAGAGATTTAAGATGGCAATGAAGATGCAGAGTGTGACATGTGACATTACATTGAGATTCACACTGTAAACATTCTAAAGCAGGGACTGAAGTCCTTAGCTCCTTCGAATTGATCACTTCCCCACAAATGTCACAAAGGCAGCTAGAGCAGTACCAGTTGCCTTCTGGGATATCCTGAAGGAAAAGGTAGGGTACAGTTGGAGAGGTCAGTAACAATTATGACATGCCTGCTTATTATCCTGCGGTTACAGAAATAAATGGATCGATAACGTGAACTCTGCTATGAATGCTGAAACAGTAGTTCTGTGATGCAGATGTGAAATGAGAAGGGACCTACATGCTATAGAGGCTGTCATATTCAGGATGGAATTTTCCAAAGAAACCATCCAGGATGTAACTGAAGTAAATATTTGACACAACCATCGTAACTCAGAGCCATGATAAACAAAAGTAGAAGTGAGTAGTGACTTATTTTTTCCATGACTTCCCCAGGGTCAGCTTGGTAGTAATTAGTAAAGTAGACATGTGTGGGATGTACTATGCCATTCGTTAATTTTTCCTAAATTACAGCAAAGAAATAGCAATCTCTGAAGCATCATTTCAAGTGCAGGCATGGATCCAGAATAAATATAACTATTATTACTCCTACTACTCATTAGTTAGTTCATTTATTATCCCAGCATATGGACAATTCGATAATTTAGCTAACCAGAAAAAAAGGTGACATCAGCATAACAAACCTGACAAGGCAAGCAAGCTTGATGGTAACTAGCAGGACAGTTGTCGCAGCATATCAGTTCACCAGCGTCACCACATGATCCACAGATATCATCATTTTGATCTCCTTGAAGTGACATAGTATCTCTTGCACGCTCTTTCCTGACCTTTTGCTCTATAGACCATGCTTGAAGCTGACAAAGACTGTATGATTTACCTGTACCCAAGGAAAGATTCAGGGATGGGATTTCTTGCCTGAGACCTGCATGACACTTAAACTTGGACATTGTAAATGTGGTGCCACAGCACCGGCATCGAATGCCATTACTAGTTATATTCCCATCCTTTAACACATTTTTGCCTCCGGGCTCTCGATATTGAAGAATGTTCACTTTAGCAAAAATACCCATTTCAAGTAACTTGTTCAACACTGTTCTTGTTCCTCCATGCAACTTCTTCCTGCTACCTTCCCCTTCCCTCTCCCAGCGGTATCTTGGAAGACGCCTGAAACCAACTTTATTTGTGAGCCTTCGATGAAAACAATTCCTGTAACGTGCAGTCAACTTATGTATTACAGCTGTCATCAGAAGATCGTCATCATCAAACTTGCATGTGCGAGACCTTGTATTCTTTTGCCTTTTGTTATCCTTTTTGAGTGGTTCTTCTGACATGGAGTGTTTTAAATGTTCAATGCTTTGTTCATCTTGATCCTTGTCATCCTTATTCTTGGGCTCTAAATTCGAAGGAACTTCATTAATGATTGCTGTAACTATCTGTTTTTCCTCACCAAGAACTACAGGATCACCAGGGTTGTCAGTTACATCATCCATATACTGACTTATGCAATTGCTTAATGGAGCATCATTCACTTTATGTTTTTTTCTACTGACATTGTCTTGGATATCTGCAATCTTATCATGCCTTTTTTTCCCTTTCATACTTGAGCCAGATTCCAATATTTTTTTATGTTCATATGCTGATGCCTCTTTCTCCAAATTCATTTCACCACAGTGTTTTGACAACTTCGAGCTTGGCTCCACATCAGCAGCACAGATCAACTGCCTATGAGGTTCTGGGTTTGTTACTGTCCAACAAATCGGAGAACCTTGACTGTCAAGGTATAAGAAACCCTGAATCAAGCTTGCCTTATAAACTGATGACTGAGTACCCATGGTGTCATGGGAAGCATTCAGGAAGCTCAACATCTCTTGGCTGTTCATACTATTGTTCATAAAAGAAAGAGTCCCATCATGAGGCGACACAAACAACACTTGCGGCTCTGCGATCATCAAAGCATTGCCACTAGCTTCAGATGGTAACTGTTTTGTTTTTGTTGGATCTTCCAAGCTCGTACTATTAGCTCCCAAGTCTGTATCCTTTTCTGATTGTAGCGATAATACACCTGAAGGTCTATCTCCTGCATCTTTATCTGCCATTTGACATTGAGAGACAACCGCAGCATCAGGACAGCCATTGTCAATACAATCTTCTTTAGATCCCATGTAATCACTTTTCTCTAATGGTAGTGATGATGCACCAGAAGGTCCATTCTTGGCATCTTTATCTGCCACTTGGGGCTCAGAGGATACTGCAGCATCATGCTGTTCATTGTTGGTATCATCTGTAATTCCAAGTAGCATCTCGTCAACCTCAGGGGAAAACAGTAAGTTCTCTCCTAGGAGCATCTCCTCTGAAGTACCTGCAGAATTGGCCACGTAGGGAACTTCCACGGTTTCATAGCGATGAGAATTCAGATCTTCTATTTGAACATTGTTAGCCAGGTGTTGTAATGCTGGTGGGAAGTACAATGGATCAGACTTATCCTCAGCTTGCTGCTCCACTTTAGACTTGATGCACGGAAATTTCTTTTTCTTGCTCAAACAATTTTGTCTTGAGCCAAGAAAAGTTGTTGCATCATGGAGACCCATCACTATGCGATGAGCTGTGCTTCTTATGCCTCGTCCATTTGTTTCTGAGATGCGCTGTGATTGTTGATTGGCTTCATATTCTCTTGGATTGTTTGAAAAAAATATAGAAGATTGTTCATTGAGCGAAGAACTTCCTTCCTTATCAGGCTGAGGCTGATCATCAGTTTCAGAGAGAAAAAATGGCAGAAGACTCTTTTTGCATGACCCAGGTGGCCTGCTTTCATTCTTGGCACTCAACAATTTACGCTCGCTGTGACTGAGGAAAGTTACACTGCTGTTCATAGCTTTCAGTGCCTCTCCACTTTTCAGAGCTCTAATCTTCTTATCAATGCAAACTACAGCCATGAAAGGGTCAAGGAGCCACCACTGGTGGAGGAAAGATAATGATTGCTTCGGACGCTGGACCTCATATTGTAAGCACAGCAGTGTGTTCTTCAAATCATACAAAAAGTCATGCATGTTCAACCATTCCTTTCCATAGTCATTTGACTCATTTCCGTCAGTGCAGGGTGTAGTCGTAAGCAACCATTGACCAAAGCATTTCCATGCCCTGGGAAGAGAAAACAGTTGTGTCAGTTTGTCCGGCGCCACATAGATGTGGTCAACCTTACTCTTGCCACCCCTTTTCTTGCCCTCGACCTTCCACCCAGCATCCACCATCAGAAGATGTGCGTGCAGACGGAGATGATTCCAAAGCTTTCCATAGCCACGGCCATCTCTCTGGCGGCCAGAATTGCAAATATCAATGCCCTCCAAATCCATAGCACTGCAAATTCTTGCTCTCTCGCTCCTGCGAGTCACCGCCCTACGCGTGTACACTCGATCAGGGGGAGGCGGCGTCCACTGCACCACAAGCTCAGAAGGTCCAGCATAAGGAGAAGGCATTGCTCGGCGCTCCTGCTGATCAGCAGCAAAACAGAAGACACGGTAGCTTGATAAGTTACCAGCAGTGAAGGACTCAACTATGCGACAGTGTGCCATCTTGTGATTGGAGGCAGAACTTGATGGTGTGCTAGACCCTGTCACTGGGTTGCCTGGATCTGCAATATGTCCAGGGCCTTCATGATGATGATTAGTTAATCCATCAAGGCCTGTTATCCAGAAAACACCCTCAAAGATCTGTCTTTCTTCCTTGGAACCATCAAATGCGTCTTCTGCCAGCTCAGCAACTTTCTTCCCAAATAGCATTGTGGCAATGTCCTCCTCCTTCATCCCTATCTCCACAAACAAGTCTTTCCCGTCCATCTTGTTGATTAACAGCCAGCTCGGTTGCTTTGAACACGATTAGCTATTCTGCAGTGCAGTAAACATCCTAAATTAAAAGCACGGTAGAAGCAAGACGCGGGCAAGCATGGTACAGCCAAATAGAGAAAAGCAATAAAAATTTGCATTGTGATACACATTCGGTCATACATCAGCTTACAAGACTGACCGAAAATATGGGAAACTAGAGCACAGTCAAACCAAAGAAGCTTGCAAGATTCAGCCTGATAGTTGCAACACAACTAAAGCAGACAGAAATGGACTCAACCAAAGCATGCAATGCAAACTTTTTTCGCGAACATGCCTTAGCACGTATTTCATTAAGAGGGAAGCAGATTACAAACATAACTTGATGCTAGCCAAACAGGAGTTGACCGGCACAAGCACACAAAGGAGTAACAACAGAGAAAAAATTGAAAAGAGGCCAACGAAAACAAACAGCCACAGCACTAGCAGAACGACGACCACAGAGCAGAAGACCTCACCAACCCGCCAAGACCCACGAAACAACCTAACACAGATGAACCTACATGAAGAACAACATCACCGAGGCCGCCAACTGACCACGAAAACAACCAATGGGTGGCCAAGCATTCACCAGAATAATTAGTCACTATCATTATTTTTGAAAGATTCCATGGCACTTCGCCAGCAAGAGTGGCCATCTGATATCCAAACTCAACACTCGACAAATGCAGGGCATAAGTTTCCTAAAAAGATGGAGGACATAAAGCTTGAAGCACCACAAATAGCTGCAGTTCCAAAGAGTACCAAATCTATCAACCTATGGAAGCAAGATGGGGAAAAAAAATAGAGAGCGTCAGTCTCCTAGCAAGGATATAAAAGAAAAAACAACAAAGCTACCAAACACCGAACCCGCAGACCCATTGAGGCATTGAACATCAAATCCATTGATTGTGGAGCAGTAAACTTTTGTCTAAAATCACCATGACCTGGAACAGAGGGTCGTTCTATCAATGAAAGCAATGATGTTTCGATGCAGGGGAAACAGGCCAACCAAACAAAGGAACCAGGTCAAAATGTGCTCCAAGGGGCCAAAACACACACAGTTTATTCGATAAAAAAAAACACACTGAGTGGGAGTCCAAAAATCCACCAGAACAGACCAACCTCAACATGCAGCAAGATCTCTACCCAACATTTATTACATTCTTCAAAAAAGTAACATTTGAGGAACCTCGCTGCCTGCAAGGCCAACGGATCGATCCTCCAACCGACGAACTCAGAGATTAGACCGCCGCAGCAGCATCTCCCCAATCCAGTAACCCACCCACAAAGAAGATCAGCACGGAACACGCGGCGAACCGCATTGTCCAGCAGGGATCGACGAGATACTAACCGCGGCGAGGGAGAAACGGCGGCGATGCGGCCATCGGCCTTCCCTTATCCCTTCCCCATCGGAGACGCCGCGCGCCGCCAGCAGCTGCCTCCCTCCCTCCCTCCTTATCCCTCCCTACCTCACCGCACCGAACAGTAATGGCAGGCAGGCCACTCGCTCTGCTCCGGGGCGCGCGCAGCGCAGCATTGGCAATCTCTCTCTACCCCCTCCCCCTCCTCCGGCCTCCCCCCACCTGGCCTCGCGGACAGAGGCGGCAGAACCGGGCAGTTCGGTGCTGGCGCGCAAACGGAGGATGCTTGCCGCCGTGCTGTGCCCCCCCCCCCCCCCCCCCCCCCCCCCCCCCCGCGCTGCGTGGCCGCCTCGTCCGTTACGCGGATGACGGGGCTCTCATCAAGCCGCGTGCCTGTGTGCTCACGTGTTCGCTCACGGCCAGGGTTTTTTTATCCGACCGTTTGAACTCAACCGCCGACGTCCGGTTCCGGCTAACCGGTTCGGTTTGACCGGTTACCGGTAAAAACCGGTCAAGCTCAAATTTGAATTCAAAACCCGCAGTTATACCGGTTTCGAACGGCTAACCGGCCGGTTAGACCGGTTTACCGGTCCGGTTTGACCGGTTACCGATCGGTTTGACCGGTAACCCGCTAAATTCAATTTTTTTCTTTTTTTGTTTAAATTCAAATATCCGCAAAGTATACTAAATGAATGTTTGTATAACATGTTTTAGCCTAAATGAACCCTCCAACTTCTTTTTTGTACTACTTTTACATTGTATTTGTATACTTTTGTATGCACGTTTTTTTGTTTAACTTCAAATGCTCTTAAAGTATACTAAATGAACGAATATTTGAAAAAATTTGACATCATTAAATTCGTCGCAACTTGAAGTTTTTAAGATTTTTTTGGGATTTTTTCAATTTTTAAAATTCAAATTTAAAATTTGAATTTGGGCCGGTTTAAAACCGACCGGAACCGGTCCGGGCCGGTTAGACCGGTAACCGCGGTAACCGGGCCGGTTCCGGCCGGTTTGGTGAACCCTGCTCACGGCTGCTCAAGTGGATGGAGAGAGGTCAGGGAGGCTGACGCTTGGATGGATCCGGGCTTGTACGTGTGGGTATGGCTTCGCTTTGGCCTGAGAGAGAGAGATTTTGGTGCTTTTGATGTGAGTTGACCGGATTCCATGTTACCATTCTCGGCGTGTGATAGACGCCTTGTTTGGGCCCTGTTTAGTTCCTAAATTTTTTTTACAATACCGTGATATCGAATGTTGGAACACATGCATACATGGAGCATTAAATACATTTGAAAAAATTAACTAATTACACAGTCTAACTGATTAGCACGAGATAAATTTTTTAAGCCTAATTAGTCCATGATTAGATATTATTTGTCAAAAAACAACGAAAGTGCTACAGTGTCAAAACCCAAACATTTTCGCGAACTAAACAGGGCCTTGGCTTCCTGGCGCAATTTGCGCTAGAAAAGAAATATTGCATGCATGGAGTACTAAACGAAGTTTATTTGCAAAATCTTTTTAAAGATGGGTATAACTTTGCGCGATGAATCTAATGACGGTAATTAATCCATGATTGGCTACAGTGATGCTACAGTATAATGCTCTAATCGTGCGGTCAAAGGTCTCATTAGATTCTTCAGGGTTCCTAGCGTAGGGGTTCTGGAGTTGGTTTTGTAAACTGACTTTATTTAATATTCTTAATTAGCGGTCAAAGCTGCTACAGTCCCTATCGTAGCGCAAACCAAACAGGGAGTGTGTTGGTAAACTGAATTTTTCTAGCTCACATCTGCAATTCAATCTTTTCCTGTTCTTTTTGTTTGGCGTAAAAGCCTGATAAGGCAACTCGCTTGTTCCGCCCAGCTTATTTCTAACGACGTACTTGGATTAAAAGTTGCCACCAAATTAGCTACAACGATCTTTATTATGCTTGAACTTCGAATTGTATCTGACATGGCAGACAAGAAAAATATAGTGTGAGAGGTTGTGCAATTAATGTTGTAGTCAAGCGCCGACTCTATATGAATTTTATGCAAGCAAGTATATATTTCAGCTAGGATCATCTTTTTCACATACCTTTGCTATCCCAAAAAGTTTAGTCAGCTTTTTAAGCATGTGACAACTTATTCTCCATAATGATATCTTGGACAATCTATTTGTCCATAATCAACAAAATAGGAGAACGTCACAAAACCTCTTGGCAATTCAGAATTTCTAATCCATCAGGCACCCATAGAAAACAATATTTGAGTTCTTATATTTGTCTTCTGAGTTGTAAGTAGTTTTTTGAGCTTTTTTTTTTGCAAACTTAAAAAAAACGATGCCATACTGTAACATCCTGAAAACTCACTAAATTAAATCGTGCGCTAAAGCCGTTTCTCATCGTCGAGCTCGACCCCTCCTTAAAGCCCTAACCCTAAATTTTCGGGAATTTCCCTGATCTCCCGATAGCCCGGAGAACCGAGCTCGAGAACTGAATCTCCCGCTGTCACATCTGCTTTATTGGCCCTCGTCCCGCGCGTCATGCGCGACCGGCGCGCGTGCGCGACCGGCCGCGGTTGGCGCCGCGAATCCCGCCCCCTCTCTCTTCCTTTTTCTTCTCTCTCCCTCCTTTTTTCTTTCTTTTCTCTTTTTTTTTCCATTTTCTTTTCTCCTTTTTCTTTTTCTCCTCTTTTCCCTCTCTCTTCTTCCTCCCCGAGCGCGCACGGCTCGGCCGGCCCTCTGCTCCCGCGCGCGCGTCCACGCCACGCCACGGCTGCCCGGCCGCGCTCGCGCCTGCCCGCGTCGGCCGCACCACGCCGCCCGGACCCACTCGCCCGGCGCCCACGTGCCTCCCCCGCGCCGCTCGCCGCCCCTGCCCGCTCGCCGCCCCTGCCCGCGCGCCGCGCCGCGCACCGAGCACCGCCGCTGCTCGCGCCATGGCACACGCGCACGACGCCAAGGCGCGACGTCGCCACGCGCGCACGCACGTGCGCGCACACGAGCCTGCCACAGCACGCCGCGCCGCACGCCGCTGAGCACCCTGCCATGCCACGTGCGCGTGCCCGGGCCGCCCGCCGTTGACGCCCTGCCTCGCCGCCGGCCGCCCTATGCTCACCCAGCGCCGCGGGCCCGCCCGCCAAGCCTGCCCGACGCATCTCGTCCCGCCTCGCCGCGTGCGCCGCTCCACGACGGCCGCAAGCGGTCGGAACGCCATTAAGGCGCCCCGCTGAACTCGCCAGACCGGCCACCGGCCACACCTACCCGCCACCGCCACGCTCGGCCTCTGTAAGGATCACCGGGGTGTCCGACCCTAGAGGGGGAGGGGGTGAATATGGTCGCTAATCGCTTTTTAAGCTAGGGCTCAAACTACTTGCATAAGATAAACCTAACACGTCCTATACATGCTAGTTATGACTAAGGTTTATCTATGCTACTCTCTACTTACCCCTAAAAGACTTGCAACCTAGCCAATCCTAATCAAACTAACTAAGAAAGTAAAGGTACGCAAGATAGAGTAAATGCGGAAACGTAATGCGGTAAGTAAAGAGGTAAGTGCAAGAGGGATGCAAACTCCCGAGTAGACACGGTCATGTAATGTGGTTCGGCACAAACGCCTACGTCCACGGGACACCGAGGCTTTTCCGATCACCGTCTTGCACTACGCCACCAAGGCGATGTCGGCAAGCAAAGGCAAGTGCCCCTAAGACACCGAGTCTCGTGCACCGCCACCGTCTCTCTCGGTCACCCAGCCGTAATCCACTACGGAGCTTCTCCACCAAGGAGGGGGCCTCCTCTTCCCCCGCACAAAGTGTCGTTGCCACTCCACACCAAGACGGAGGGTCACACGACGGATCACAAGTTGCTTGCCGCAGCAAGACTTCTCTCAAGGGAGCTCTCGCAAGAACTAATCCATATTACAAGCACTAAGCACTCTCACAAGTGTGCTTAAGCCTATATGATGTACAATGAAGCTCTATGGTGGTTGGAGATGTTCTTGGGTGTGTGTGGGATGTCCAGCAACTCCAGCACGCTTCAAATGGCCGGGGTGAGGCGTATATATAGGTCACCAAGTCTTGTAGCCGTTGCTCCAACGGTCAGCTGAAAATCTGCGTATCACCGGAAGAACCGATGCCTCTGGCAGGGGTAGCGTCGGTTCATCCGGTCACACATAACACGAAGTAGCCGTTGAACTTCTGACAGCTGACACAGTTGCCACCGGTTGAACCGATGCTTTGTACCGATGCATCACGGGTTCATCCGGTGCTTAAGGATCTTCTCCTGGGCGCTGACGTCATTACACCGATGGTATGCACCGATGCCTCACCGGTTCAACCGGTGCTGAAGACTTGTCTCTTGCACGACTTGCATCGTCTCTGGAACATAGGATGCCCAATGCACCGATGCCCCTTTTTGAACCGTCGGTTCAACCGGTGCCTAGGCTGACTTGGCTTCGATTCCCTTCTGCACCAAAATTCCATAGCGTCGGTTTTTCCGACTACCATTGGATGCACCGATGACTTTGGCGTCGGTTTTTCCGGTGCTACTGACTGAAGAGCTTTCTTCCAGTGCTGATGACCGTAGGGGCGGCCCTTCAGGTCTTGCTACGCTTATCTTTTCTTTCTCTTTGTCATCACTTGAACCTAAAAGCCTGAGAATGATCATCTTAACCATCATATTAGTCCAAGTGTTGTGTTGTCATTCGATCACCAAAATCACTCGAACTGGCATAAATGGTGCCATGTTCCTTACTGCCTCCCCGCCGCTATAAATAGGCCCCGGCGTCGCCTTCAAGCCCCTCGTCCCCGACCGCTATAGCCTGCTCCTCCCCAAGGCTCCCAGCGCCGCCACCGCACGCCACTAGTGCCGCCGCCGCCTGCTCCCGTCGCCCCGCCTCTACGCGCCACCCCCGCCCGAGGTGAGGCAGGGAATCAACTCCCCACAGCTCCCTCTTCCTTTTCCCCCTACCCCGAGCCGCCGCCGAGCCCCCACGCCGCCGAATCGCCGGCGCCGAGCGCCGCTCCCCTCCTCTCCTCTGTTCCGCGTGGGGAGAGGAAGGAGATGGCAATTATGCCAAACCCCCCCCCCACTTTCTTCTATTCCAGAAAGAGCCCTCCACCCTTTTTGGCCATTTTGCAAACCAAGCCCCTCCTTATGATATAATCCAAAATAAACCCTTACCCCTATAAACATGATTCTAATTAAACCCTTGATCTTTCCAGGATAGTGCAGAGTTTTCCACAAATTATAAACAGGCCCCTGTTTCCCCCAAAATATTTACAAATAGGTCCCTAGACCCTTATTTGACCTCTAGACGTTTACACAACCTATTATTTTATGCACTAAATGAACTCTGATCAACCCGAAACTTTACCACGCCTCTCATAACTTAGTTTCAGCCATGCCATTAGGAAAACACATGAAAATATTACTCTGTACCCCATATCTTATGTGTTCCCATTTCGAGCTCAACGATAGATCTTTGTTTCCTGTGTATTGATTGTGTGCTTGTTTGTATGCGCTGTAGACCGCGGAGTGAATGAAGGAGAGCCCGTCAACGAGCAGTACTATGAGCAGGAGAACGAGGACCCATTCCGCGACCCCGAGCCCGAAGGACAGGACATTCCGGAAGGCTTTGAAGACGGCAAGTTCAATCCCATCCTTTGATGCATGTTTCTGTCCTTGTTTTTATAAACACATCCCAATGGCCTGCTTTATAAAATTGCATATATTTTGCTTGCATGAAAACACAGTTGGATAGCCACCCCTTGATTTGTGATGACCATTCCTTGACCACCTAGATTAATGTCTGATTTTGCTTGGACGTTAATCGATATTAGGACGCTTAGGGCTTTACTCATGATTCTATTTTATAAAGAAAATGCGTGCGTATGTGGGATGGGATAATGTGGTGTTTTTGTAAAGAAAGTTCAGACGGGATGGATGGCATTTCTACGGATTTGCCATTTGGTGTGCTCGTGCCATTGTGGCAGGGCAAGGAAGGGAGATATCCATCTCGTCGTGTCTAAGGACCGAGTTGGTGTGTCATCTCACCTAACTCCACTGTCGTGCAAACCACTTGACCGTTGAATGGGCAACGGCTTAGCATAAATCCACCTAGTTAATTTGATAGCCATCAGGAGGGCTGAGAGCAATGGGTGACTAAGGAAAAGGGATAAGCCCCGAATGACTTATGCCCGGTTATACCTAAGTGAACGGTCGATGATCCCTTAGTGCATCCCGTGATGGCTAGTCAGGTTTAGCTAAGGTGGGTAATGGCTATGTCGGGATCTACACCGACACTTCGGTGCTCGGGTTGTGGTACCCGCTTGTGGGTAAAGTTGCACACCTCTGCAGAGTTAAAAGCTATTCGAATAGCCGTGCCCACGGTATTGGGCGAGTTACGGTGTGGTCACATAACTAGTGTTTTATTGGGATGGGCTGGTGTGAGTTGTTTTGGAATTGTGTCCGGCAGTTGTGCCATGTGCTACGACGGACGGGGAGTCCGGTAGCGGTTTAAAACTTGAACTCCGTGTTACTCAATACAAAAACTGGTTTCTGAAATGTTTTCTGCTAAATAAACCTCTGCATAAAATTTAGCTTTCTGCAAACTAAACCGTAACCTTACCCTTGATTTACCTGTGCATATTATTCTGATATAACCCCCTCCGTGGGTGTGGTTGGACTTGCTGAGTACGTTTGTACTCACCCCATTCTTACTTTTTACAGAAGAAGATCCAGACTTCGTAACAGACGACGCTGAGTAGGGTTATCGTTCTACACCCAACCTTGCCTGTGGAACCGGCCCTGTTCGAGATGTTTTCGCTGACGCAGTACTCTGAGCCCGAGCTAGACCCCATGTGGGTTGCGGTCTGGTGTTATGTTGTAGCATGGTTACTTTTTATCATTATCTGTATCGAGTGTCCTCCTCGGAGGTTTGTACGGTAATGGACCATCTGATGTAATAAATGTGGCATCAGCCTCCTGGGACTGATGTTTGTATCACATTTAAGTTCTCTCTTATGAGGGGACGCTTCAGGTGGTATCAGAGCCGTAGGTTGGCCGTAGGACGTGACCCTAGGAGCGAAACCCTGTTTCTGGCCCTTTTTCACTAGGACTTTTCTTTCCTTAGTCTTTCTTTCACACAAACACTCACCACTGGTTCTTGCCCTGTTCCAGATGGCTGATAATGGATGGATCGGCGGAATCTGTTTCGCAGAGCCCGGCCTTCCTAAGTTGTTACTACTCAGCCTGGAACGCATCGGAGTTGTGGACCCGCCAGAGTTTCTCTACCGGGAGTATGACTCCAAGGGCACTCTTCGGTGCGACCTGATGATCTTCGTGGCGAGAACCACCCGCTACCCAGATGTGGATCCTTGGTTCATCTCCACCACTGGTTTTCGCTTCCCGGACACCTATCGAAAAGCCGCCCGTAAAGCCCTGCGACATTTACGCGTGATCTACAGGCATCACCTCCAGCGGACTCCTATGGGATTCTTCCCGCCAAGTGAAGGGAGAGGACGCACATGGATTGCCCGGATGAGAGGACTTGGGAGAGAGGAAGAAGACCTAGAAGATACGGTCTCCCACCTATCCATCTATCTCACCGGACTGGATGAGCTCTACCGCGAGCAAGCAGCACAACTGAAGCAACAAGTCCACAGAGCAGAAAAGGCAACCCAGGAGCTGGATGAACAACGGACGAGAACCGTACACGCCGAGTATTCCCTAGCCGCCTTCCAAGTCCAAATGGAATAAAAAGAGGCGGAACAGGAAGAGCAACAGGCAAGAGCCACACGCGCCGAGAATTCCCTGGCCGCTCTCCAAGCCCGAATGCAAGAATATGAGGCTTGCAGAGGAATAGGTGGATGGATAGAGGAAGAAGAAGAAGAGGAACCCATGGAAACCCATTGGGATGTAGGTACTCAGACCGAAGAAGAAGAACCCGAAGAAACCCACTGGTATAAAGGTACTCAGACCGAAGATGACGTGATGGATCAGTACCTTTCCACTGAAGAAGCGCCCTCTTAGGATTGAGGAAGAGTCCCCATGATAGGAGTAGCCCCCTACAGCTAGACCCTCTGCTCTAATAATTGTGTATCCATGAAGTTTGTACCCCACCATGTGGAAATAATAAATATCGTCTACTCCCTTGGTGTACCCCAATAATTGTGCAAGTTTTTCACCCTATCTTTGTTTTCAGATGGCTGAGGAAGGATGGACCCAGGGCGACTGCCAAGCTGCACCTGGCTTCCCCAGTCTGTTGATCAACGCCCTGGAAAGCCTTGGCGTTACGGGACGCCCAAGGTACTACAGCAGAGAGTACGAGCACCATGGTACCCTCCGCTGCAGGGTGATCCTGGTCATCACCAGGAGTGATCGCTACCCCGACATCCAGCCGTGGCGAGTAACCGCTACGAGATTTAGGCACCAAGACACCTATCCCTTGGCCATCAGAAAGACACTCCGTTACCTGTGCCGGATTTTCGAAGAACACCTAGCACCCACACCAATGAGGTTCTTCCCGCCGGCCATCAGAACTCCCGTTTGGGAAGCTCGCATGAGGAGCCTGGAACGGCGCCGCCATGAAGAGGACCCTCTGTATCAAGTGGCTAACTACCTAGCCGCTTTGGATCAGCTCTTCGATGAACAAACCCACCTGCTGAGGGAGCAGACCCATCGTGCTGAGCAAGCTGAACTCACGGTGAGGCTCCAACAGGTCCGAGCAGCCCAAGCCGAGGCAAGAGCCGCAGCCGCGATCAGCAGTGAAGCAGTTGCACAGGAGAGCCTCAGACAAGCCCGAGACCGGTGCATGCAAGAATGGACCAGGAGTGGGACCCCAGTTCCGGCCATCGAAGAAGACCATGTTCTACTCGGGACACCCGTCATAGGATGGGGGCCACTCGGGATAACCCCACAAGCACCACCCGAGAACCCCGAAGGGTCTACTGCTGTTAGAGAAGGGGAAGCTACTGCGCAACCCCAAGAGAACGGGAACTTAGAGGTCGGCGAGCAAGGACTACTCGCACACTCCGCCCCAGAAGAAGGCTCACCCCGCGAGTAGAATGTCCGACCCTACCCTAGTGTTGTACCCCTCTAGCCCTTTCGGTTTAAGTTGTACCCCTAGTACGAACCTATACCCGGACGTGTAGTACGCGTTCTAGTCGTGTCCCCGTGTTGTACCCTGCCTCGCTTTAGTAAAAGTTGCTTGTTTGCCTTGTTGTGTGCTTGTTGTGTGTGTGCCTTTCGGCAGAAGGTTGATTCTGCCTTGTTACACGTATTAAACAACTTAAACATCACCTAATCTTAGTCTCAACCCACTTGTTCTACAGATGGTTTCCCGAAGCGTTACGAGGGCCTCCCGCGTCCGGGACCCTGCAGCCGCTGATGCAGGAGTACGTCCTAACGGGCAAAACCATCCTCAGGAAGAACAAGAAGTGAGTCAGGGCAGAGGAGAAAATCATGATGCACAGCTGCCACCACCACCACCACCACCCTTCACGGACCTGGCACAAATAATCCATAACCAGACTCTCATACTGGAGACACTGGCCAATGCTCTAGTGAACAGGCAGCCACGAGAGCAGACCTTTAATGACAAGCTGACAGCTTTTCTGAGGGCCAAGCCACCCACTTTTGCCGGATCCAGCAACCCCTTTGGATGCAGATGATTGGCTCCGCGTGATCCAGAGGAAGCTCGAGCCATTTGGGTGCCAGGATCGAGATAAAGTCCTTCTGGCAGCACATCAACTCACCGGGACTGCCTTAGCCTGGTGGGAGAACTACTGTGCCGCCGCCGAGGATGCCTCCACCATCACATGGAAGGAGTTCGAGAAGGAATTCCGTCGATATCATATTCCCTCGGCCACCCTGAAGCGCAAGGCGGATGAATTCCGCGCACTTCAACAAGGGAGTATGTCGGTGGAAGAGTATACACACCAGTTTATGGAGCTGGCTCGCTATGCACCAGAGGAAGTGAACGATGACGAGAAGAAGCAGGATATGTTCAAGAAGGGACTAAACCCAGAACTCAGGACCCTGCTCACCCCTCAGATCTATCCGGATTTCAACACCTTGATGAACAAAGCAATCCTCACCGAGAAGCCCAAGAGCGATGAAAGAAAAGATAACAAGCGCAAGTTCCTGGAGAGCAAGGCCCGCTAGCAGGATCGTTCCCAGAAGGCCAGAAGCTTCAGCTATAATGAACCAAGGCCCCAAGCCCCAATGCAGTACAGAACTCAGTCTCAAGCGACAGGACCACGGGCCCCTAACACACAACCCAGAAGCCAGAACACCATGAGGGCCCCTCAGAGTAATGCAAGCCAGGTCACTAACAACAACGGCAATGTGAGGGCCTGCTTCAACTGCCGTGAGACGGGACACTTCATCGCCGACTGCCCCTATGCCAAGAACAAGCCGGCTACTTCAGCCTTTTCCAACACAGTGAACGGACCCAAGCCAGTTCTGACCGGTGCCAACCGAGTGCCGCTCCGCGGCAACAACAACACCAACAACAACAGCCAGCAGAGGCAACCCCCGCAGTCTTTTGGACGAGCCCGCGTCAACCACATTGACGCGAAGGAAGCTCAAGGAGCTCAGGGCGTCGTACTCGGTGAGTACCTAGTCAGCTCAACTCTTGCAATAGTACCTTTTGATTCTGGAGCATCACACTCATTCATATCTTCGAGTTTTGTGGAGAAACATAAAATACCTACAGTACTACTAAAAACACCCCTATTAACCCGGACGCCCGGAGGAGACATCAGGTGTCAACTGGGTTGTCTACGGGTGAGGATCAATTTAAGTGGGGTAGAGTTTCTAGCAGATCTAGTAGTACTTAAGTCAGAAGGGATAGATGTGATCCTTGGAATGGACTGGCTAAGCAAACACAATGGTCTCATAGGTTGTACGGACAAGGTAGTGCATCTAACAAACCCAGAGGGAGTCCGAGTGACCTGTCACACCCGGGAAAGTGGAGCAAACCCAATGGTATTCAGCATGGAAACCAAGGCCTTGGAAGAGGTCCCAGTAGTGAATGAATACCCCAATGTCTTTCCCGAAGAACTTCCCGGTATGCCACCAGATAGGGACGTAGAATTTGTCATTGATCTTGTTCCTGGAACCGCCCCCATAGCCAAGGGACCTTATAGGATGGCGGCCTCCGAGTTGGCGGAGTTAAAGAAACAACTAGAGGAGTTACAACGGATAGGCTTCATCAGGCCAAGTTCATCGCCTTGGGGAGCCCCGGTTCTATTTGTCAAAAAGAAGGATGGAAGTATGAGGTTGTGCGTTGATTACCGGGCACTGAACGAAGTCACTATCAAGAACAAGTACCCCCTCCCTAGGATCGATGATCTTTTTGACAAGTTAAAAGGAGCCAAGTACTTTTCCAAGATTGACCTGAGGTCCGGATATTTTCAGCTCAAGATCAGGGAGAGTGATATCCCGAAGACAGCATTTGTCACCTGATACGGGCAGTTTGAGTTCACAGTGATGTCTTTTGGGCTGACAAATGCACCTGCTTATTTCATGAATCTCATGAACAAGGTGTTTATGGACGAGTTAGATAAGTTTGTCGTAGTCTTCATCGACGACATACTTATTTACTCGAAGAGTATTCAGGAGCACGAGCAGCACCTGAGAGTAGTTTTGGAGAAGCTGAGAATGCATAGGCTATACGCCAAATTCAGCAAGTGTGAGTTCTGGTTGGAGAAAGTAGCTTTCCTTGGTCATATTCTGACCGCGGAAGGAGTAGCAGTGGATCCCGAGAAGGTCGAAGCAGTCTCCAACTGACGGCAACCAACCAATGTCAGTGAGATCAGGAGTTTCCTCGGATTAGCTGGGTACTATCGAAGATTCATTGAGGGATTTTTGAAGATAGCCCGGCCCATGACAGAACTGCTCAAGAAGGAGAAGAAGTTCACCTGAACGGAGTCATGTGAGAGGAGTTTTCAGGAATTGAAGTGAAGATTGACGACAGCTCCAGTACTAACCCTGCCGGATATTCATCGGGATTTTGTCATCTATTGTGACGCGTCCTGACAAGGATTGGGTTGTGTACTGATGCAAGATGGGAAAGTCGTTGCATATGCTTCTCGTCAGCTCAGGACTCATGAGCAAAACTACCCGACCCATGATTTGGAACTTGCAGCCGTAGTGCACACACTTAAGATTTGGAGGCATTATTTGATTGGAAATAAGTGCGAAATCTTTACCGACCATAAAAGTCTGAAGTATATCTTCACCCAGCCAGACTTGAACTTGAGACAAAGAAGATGGCTGGAATTAGTCAAAGATTATAATTTGGAGATCCATTATCACCCTGGTAAATCAAATGTAGTAGCCGATGCCCTTAGCCGGAAATCCTACGGGCCCAAAAATGACCATTTGCGAGAGGAAATGGCACGATTAAACGTGCACATTGTCCCTCGAGGCTCCAGCCAAGTACTGAACGCCCAATCCACTCTAGAAGAAAGAATCGGGAAAGCCCAAAGATCGGACAAGGGACTGATGGAAATCCGGAGGCAGACCGGAGAAAATAAAGCCCCAGACTTTAGAGTGGATAATAGGGGAACGTTATGGTATAAAGATAGAATTTGTGCCCCAGAAGGGAGATTTCAGGCAAATAATCATGGATGAAGCCCACAACTCAGCCTACTCCATTCACCCAGGATCCACCAAAATGTATATGGACTTAAGACAGAAATATTGGTGGAATGGGATAAAGGCAGATATTGCACGATTCGTCGCCCGTTGTGATACTTGCCAAAGAATCAAAGCTGAACACCAGAAGCCGGCAGGATTGTTGCAACCCCTACCCATTCCGGTTTGGAAATGGGATGAAATAGGGATGGATTTTGTGGTAGGACTGCCCAGAACCCAGAAAGGACATGATTCCATATGGGTAATAGTGGACCGACTCACTAAAGCGGCTCACTTCATACCCGTACGGACCAACTATGGCGGAGAGAAGCTAGCCAAGCTTTATGTGGAAAATATAGTGAAATTGCATGGTGTACCCAGCCGAATTGTTTCAGATAGAGGGACTCAGTTCACCTCTAGATTTTGGAAAAGCTTGCATAAAGCCATGGGCACCAAGCTAGATTTTAGCTCCGCTTATCACCCGCAGACTGATGGCCAGACAGAAAGAGTGAATCAGATTATGGAGGATATTTTGAGAGCATGTGTTCTCACCTATGGCAAGGATTGGGAACAGAGTTTACCTTATGTAGAATTTTCATACAACAACGGGTACCAAGCAAGCTTGGGCATGTCGCCGTTCGAAGCTCTTTATGGAAGAAAATGCAGGACCCCTCTGATGTGGTCAGAAGTTGGAGAACGTGCCCTAGTCGGGCCCGCACTCATAAAAGAAGCAGAAGAAAGAGTAGCCGAGATTAGAGAGAAACTGAAAGCAGTCCAGTCCCGACAGAAGAGCTACGCGGCCAAGAAAAGACGGGAAATTTGTTTCAACCCGGGGATTTCGTGTATCTCAAGGTATCACCCATTCGAGGAAACCGAAGATTTCAGGTACAAGGAAAATTGGCCCCTCGGTACATTGGACCATACCGAGTTCTGAAGAAAGTTGGAGCAGTAGCGTACCGTTTGGAGCTACCAGAAGAAATGTCAGATATACATCCAGTATTCCACATCTCGCAGCTAAGAAGATGTTTGAGGGTACCCGAAGCGGAACATGTGCCAGTAGAAACAATAGATCTACAGCCAGACCTACGATATCAGGAAGTACCGGTCAAGATTCTAGACACTGTCACTAGGAGAACCAGAAACTCCGAAGTACGGATATGCAGAGTTCAGTGGAGCAGACACGGAGTGGAAGAAGCTACCTGGGAATGCGAAGACGCTCTAAAGAAGGAGTTTCCCCACCTGTTTAGGAACCAGCCGAATCTCGAGGACGAGATTCATTTTAAGTGGGGTAGGTTTCCCCACCTCGTGCGCTAAAGCTGTTTCTCGTCGTTGAGCTCGACCCCTCCTTAAAGCCCTAACCCTAAATTTTCGGGAATTTTCCCTGATCTCCCGATATCCCGGAGAACCGAGCTCGAGATCTGAATCTCCCGCTGTCACATATGCTTTATTGGCCCTCGTCCCGCGCGTCACGCGCGACCGGCGCGCGTGCGCGACCGGCCGCGGTCGGCGCCGCGAATCCCGCCCCCTTTCTCTTCCTTTTTCTTCTCTCTCCCTCCTTTTTTCTTTCTTTTCTCTTTTTTTTTTTCCATTTTCTTTTCTCCTTTTTCTTTTTTCTCCTCTTTTCCCTCTCTCTTCTTCCTCCCCGAGCGCGCACGGCTCGGCCGGCCCTCGGCTCCCGCGCGCGCGTCCACGCCACACTACGGCTGCCAGGCCGCACTCGCGCCTGCCCGCGTCGGCCGCACCACGCCGTCCGGACCCACTCGCCCGGCGCCCACGTGCCTCCCCCGCGCCGCTCGCCGCCCCTGCCCGCTCGCCGCCCCTGCCCGCGCGCCGCGCCACGCGCGCACGCACGTGCGCGCACACGAGCCTACCACGGCACGCCGCGCCGCACGCCGCTGAGCACCCTGCCATGCCACGTGCGTGTGCCCGCGCCGCCCGCCGTTGACGTCCTGCCTCGCCGCCGGCCGCCCTATGCTCACCCAGCGCCGCGGGCCCGCCCGCCAAGCCTGCCCGACACATCACGTCCCGCCTCGCCGCGGGCGCCGCTTCACGACGGCCGCAAGCGGTCGGAACGCCATTAAGGCGCCCCGCTGAACTCGCCGGACCGGCCACCGGCCACACCTACCTGCCACCGCCACGCTCGGCCTCCCCACTGCCTCCCCGCCGCTATAAATAGGCCCCGACGTCGCCCTCAAGCCCCTCGTTCCCGACCGCCATAGCCCGCTCCTCCCCAAGGCTCCCAGCGCCGCCACCGCACGCCGCTAGTGCCGCCGCCGCCTGCTCCCGTCGCCCCGCCTCTACGCGCCACCCCCGCCCGAGGTGAGGCAGGGAATCAACTCCCCACAGCTCCCTCTTCCTTTTCCCCCTACCCCGAGCCGCCGCCGAGTCCCCACGCTGCCGAATCACCGGCGCCGAGCGCCGCTCCCCTCCTCTCCTCTGTTCCGCGTGGGGAGAGGAAGGAGATGGCAATTATGCCAACCCCCCCCCACCACTTTCTTCTATTCCAGAAAGAGCCCTCCACCCTTTTTGGCCATTTTGCAAACCATGCCCCTCCTTATGATATAATTCAAAATAAACCCTTACCCCTATAAACATGATTCTAATTAAACCCTTGATCTTTCCAGGATAGTCCAGAGTTTTCCACAAATTATAAACAGGCCCCTGTTTCCCCCAAAATATTTACAAACAAGTCCCTAGACCCTTATTTAACCTCTAGACGTTTACACAACCTATTATTTTATGCACTAAATGAACTTTGATCAACCCGAAACTTTACCACGCCTCTCATAACTTAGTTTCGGCCATGCCATTAGGAAAACACTTGATAATATTACTCCGTACCCCATATCTTATGTGTTCCCGTTTCGAGCTCAACGATAAATCTTTGTTTCCTGTGTATTGATTGTGTGCTTGTTTGTATGCGCTGTAGACCGCGGAGTGAACGAAGGAGAGCCCGTCAACGAGCAGTACTATGAGCAGGAGAACGAGGACCCGTTCCGCGACCCCGAGCCCGAAGGACAGGACATCCCGGAAGGCTTTGAAGACGGCAAGTTCAATCCCATCCTTTGATGCATGTTTCTGTCCTAGTTTTTATAAACACATCCCAATGGTCTGCTTTATAAAATTGCATATGTTTTGCTTGCATGAAAACACGGTTGTATAGCCACCCCTTGATTTGTGATGACCATTCCTTGACCACCTAGATTAATGTCTGATTTTGCTTGGACGTTAATCGATATTAGGACGCTTAGGGCTTTACTCATGATTCTATTTTATAAAGAAAATGCGTGCGTATGTGGGATGGGATAATGTGGTGTTTTTGTAAAGAAATTTCAGACGGGATGGATGGCATTTCTACGGATTTGCCATTTGGTGTGCTCGTGCCATTGTGGCAGGGCAAGGAAGGGAGATATCCATCTCGTCGTGTCTAAGGACCGAGTTGGTGTGTCATCTCACCTAACTCCACTGTCGTGCAAACCACTCGACCGTTGAATGGGCAACGGCTTAGCATAAATCCCACTAGTTAATTTGATAGCCATCAGGAGGGCTGAGAGCAACGGGTGACTAAGGAAAAGGGATAACCCCCGAGTGACTTATGCCCGGTTATACCTAAGTGAACGGTCGATGACCCCTTGGTGCATCCCGTGATGGCTAGTCAGGTTTAGCTAAGGTGGGTAATGGCTATGTCGGGATCTACACCGACACTTCGGTGCTCGGGTTGTGGTACCCGCTTGTGGGTAAAGTTGCACACCTCTGCAGAGTTAAAAGCTATTCGAATAGCCGTGCCCACGGTATTGGGCAGTTACGGTGTGATCACATAACTAGTGTTTTATTGGGATGGGCTGGTGTGAGTTATTTTGGAATTGTGTCCGGCAGTTGTGCCGTGTGCTACGACGGACGGGGAGTCCGGTAGCAGTTTAAAACTTGAACTCCGTGTTACTCAATACAAAAACTGGTTTCTGAAATGTTTTCTGCTAAATAAACCCCTGCATAAAATTTAGCTTTCTGCAAACTAAACTGTAACCTTACCCTTGATTTACCTGTGCATATTATTCTGATATAACCCCCTCCGTGGGTGTGGTTGGACTTGCTGAGTATGTTTGTACTTACCACATTCTTACTTTTTACAGAAGAAGATCCAGACTTCGTACCAGACGACGCTGAGTAGGGTTATCGTTCTACACCCAACCTTGCCTGTGGAACCGGCCCTGTTCGAGATGTTTTCGCTGATGCAGTACTCTGAGCCCGAGCTAGACCCCATGTGGGTTGCGGTCTGGTGTTATGTTGTAGCCTGGTTACTTTTTATCATTATCTGTATCGAGTGTCCTCCTCGGAGGTTTGTACGGTAATGGACCATCTGATGTAATAAATGTGGCATCAGCCTCCTGGGACTGATGTTTGTATCATATTTAAGTTCTCTCTTATGAGGGGACGCTTCACATACTTTGCTAGGAGTTCATGATCATGTGACTGGAAATCCAAACAAAATAGCCATTAGACGGGTACACTAGTGAAAGTAAAAATTTCATTGAAAGTAGTCAGAAATAAATGTTGGGGTACTACACCAAGTACTCCCTCCATACCTATAAAGTAAGTCGTTTAGGACATGATGATTAGTGGCGAATCTAGGATTTATTGTTAGGGTGGTCCAATAGAACATTTTTAAAATATTTTAGTAAATAAATCAATTTAAATCTATAAAAATGTACTTTCTCACATTTCACCTTCTCAATTCATTGTTATACATAACAAAATAGTTGCTAACTTATTTTTCTATTAGAATAATAATAAAAGATATGAAAAAGCCTAGCCGAAGAGGGTGTTTAGGCCAAATCTTAGGGTGGATCGGGGCCCACCCCTTAGATCCGCCCCTGATGATGATTGTGCATACTAAGAAGTGATCAATTAGAGAATATTTTTCTCTGTTTGCTCATATTAAATGCTGTTGTGGGTGCATTCCTTATTATGAGAAACGATCATATATAGCTCAAATGGCTAGTGCAACAAGGCATGAGTTCCCAGGTCCTGGGATCGATGCCTGGCTCATTGCAATTAAGTTTAAATGTTATAAAACTGAATCAACTCCCTCTTTAGTCCATCACCATCAAATCAAAATGCTATAAAACTGAATCGCGGGATTACTGTTGCCTTTATTAGAGAGAATGGGGGAGTAGTTTCACTACTGGTGCAACTTGCATGGTTTCTCCTGAAACGAGCTTGAAATTTGCTCTCACTATAAAAATTTTACGGCAATACATTCCTCAACCGCTAACAGCATGACCATTTTTTTCCGAAGATAATCGGAGACGGAATGTTGGGGGTCCATATTGGGGGGGCACCGCCACTGCCACTGTTATAGCACACTGCTCACCCCACACAGTCACAGCACTGACCAAAGTGGAAACCCCGGAAAAGCCGCGCACTCGCTCGCTCCGATCCATCTCCGCCTGCCATTGATTCCCTTCCCGTTCTCGGGGAAACGGGCGCGGCCTCCGAGTGCGAGCCGTGTCCCCCGGGGTGGCCGACACCCGCGACGGGGACGTGAGGACGTCCACGCCCAGCTCCCGCGCCGAGACGCCACACACGACGGCGTCGCGCGCGCGCTCCCCGGCCTTGCCGGTGGTGACCAGCAGGCGCCGTGCGCGGCGCTGCCGCTGGCACGATCTCGCTCGCGTTCTCCAACGAGGGCCAGACAACGGACGCGCGCGCACGGCCTGGGACGGGAACGCCGGCTCTCGGCAACTGAGCCTTTGGGTCCGAGTGGCGAGATGGGCATCAGAGTGCTCCGGGTCGGGCGCGGTGGATTCGCGTTTCCGGATTTGGGCAGTGGCCGGTGGCCGCGGCCGGGCCTGGTGCCCGCCAACTGTTCCCGTGCCGGTGGCGCGCGCTCGCGTCGCCAGCAACAGCAAGCGCCACGCGTCGAGCGGGCCTGCCGGCCGGGTCTCGGCGGCGGGGGACGCGCTGGCGGGAGAGCGGGCGCGCTGCCGGTTGCTCAGACACGAGCCGCCGGCATGGTGCGCACGCCCCGCGAGCAGGCCGTGAGTGCCAGGCTCGCGCTCCCAGCGCGTCCCTGTGTCTCCGGACGGGCCTCTTGATCGAGACGCGCCACGCGTGCCGCGCTGGTCACGGGCTCCCGGCTGCTCCGGTCTCGCGCGGGGCTGCACGTGTACCACTATTCCCATGCCTACAGTATGTTCAGTGGAGCAGGGATTTTTTTTCCTTTCTGGTCGCTTTGTGCCCTGGCGTGGATGGTGTTCGCCGGAGCTCCCCGCTGACGTGTTCGTGCTCGGTTTGGCGGCGGCAGAGCTGCAGCCCGCAGGCGGTGCCGCGCACAGGCAACGCCAGCGGGCGCAAGTGCTTCTCTATTGTTATATAGATTAGTTTAGCAAATGTAAACGTGAATCAAAGTGGCGCAGCGGAAGCGTGGTGGGCCCATAACCCACAGGTCCCAGGATCGAAACCTGGCTTTGATATCTTTTTTTTTTTCGTTTTCTTGGTTCTTTTTGTTATTTTCTTGCCCTTTTAGTTTGTTTTGTATTGTCTGCCCGGTGCCTGCTCACCTCTTTTGAGTCATCTGATGGCACCCTATCGAAATCAAACCTTGTGCATGGATCCGACCACGACCATGATAGGTGCACTACCAAATTGTTTCGAACAGTAGAAAAATCAAAAATTGCATCACCAAACCTTGTTCCGTTCTGGAGCGACAATGACAAAACCTGTTTGCATACATGTATTTGTGGTGCCACAACTTTGCAACGACATACATGGCAGATCGACTAAAGAAAACCGCCAAAATTGATCAGTAAACGCTCAAGAACAATTGTTACAAGTTACAATCACCGCCTAGACTAGTAGGAGGATGTCGACGAAATCCTGCCGGTAAGGAGTACAAGAAGCGCTACAATTGCAGCGAAGCTCACGGCCAAACCGCACCACAAAATCGTGTCAACGTTTACGCCTCTCCTAGTTACAATGTTCACCTGCTGTTCCTTCCCTACCGACTGTGCTGCATTGCTTTCACTTGCTTTCGTCGATCCCTCCACGTTTCTCCTGACAAGCGTAGACTGGACTGCCCCCTGTTGATTAACGTTACCACTGGTCTGGGGTGCATCAGGTATATCCTCGCATCGTTCAGGGCCGCAGTGTTGTGCGACGTCGGAGCACGCACAGGCGCCACAAGAGTCGGTGGCACAACAACCAGCATCCTCCGCCTGATTCTGTATGTGTTCTTTCTGTGGTTCACTGCTGGTTTGCTTAGGTGCTTCCCCTGCAACCACAGATCCTTCTATCACCTCACCGAACACAGACCATCGCCCAACTGATGTGATCTTCACATTCGCCGATGTCCCTAGCATGCTATCTGGGGCAATGACCAGCACCTGGATATATCCCTTGGTATGTCCAACCTGTGCAGAAAAGGAGTAATTTCAGGGAAAGTTTAGCATCTGGGGTGAGCATCATCAGCAACTGGTGACAAGGATTACTATGCACTTACCAAGTGAACACCATCGGTAGCTATCTCAGTGATCCAGATTCGCTCTACCTTGCCTTCCATTCCTTTGTAGGGTGAAAATGATTCAAAAACAGAAGTCAGTTCACGACTCCGCTTCTTCACATCATTGCTTGGCACTTTCTTCATCCTAGCAGCAGGTGTCCCTGCAAAAACAACATTGTAGATGTGCGTATAAGAAAAGAATATTGACAATTACGAAGTGTAATTATACAGAACCCTGTGGCTTGAGAAAATCCAGAACAAGATACCTGGTCTGGGGTAAAACTGTGATATGTGGACTTGAGGAAATTGATATTCCTTTACGAGATTAACAGTCTCAGCAAAATCTTCATCAGTCTCACCTGAAAATGACATGTTATAGATCAATGCAAATAATAGCAGTAACATCTTTCACATTCAATTGATTAGAAATGGTACAGATCCACTAATAAATTATAACTAAGAGCGAATTCCAAAACTGAGAACTTCAGCATACCAGGAAAGCCACATATAATATCAGTAGCAATTTGCATTCCAGGGACAAGTTCACACAGAGTGTCAACTACCTTCCTGAACTCACCAACAGTGTATTCACGATTCATGGCCTGCGATTTCCGACCATAGACTGAGTCAGATCCAGGGGCAAATACTTGACATACAAAGAATATTCAAGTTGTATGTTTGCAACTAAAACACTTCTCAAGCAAGAGTTGAAGTTTGATCATACCGTTAAAATAGCATCACTTCCAGACTGCACAGGCACATGGAGGAAAGAATAAACACAAGGATGACGCAAAACGGCAGCTATCTCCTTCAGATGCTCTAGTATGAAAGGAGGGTTTGTCATGCCTATGCGGAGCATTGTGCTTCGGTCAACAGGAAGCTCTTGGACAATTGCATTTAACAGATTTGGAAGATTTGTACTGATGTCCCTGCCTGAAAATTTTGGAAGTCAGAACAAGTAAATTACCATGCAATTATTACATGTATCAGTCATTATAAGATCCAGAAGGAATTGGACACTAAAATTACCATAAGCACCAGTATCTTCACTGCTCAACCATATCTCTTGGACACCTTCAGACACAACAGTTTTCACACGATCCACCTACAAGATCAAATGATTTACCTGGAGTTCAAAGAAGAAGCATTGCTCGACAATAGAAAAAATTTAAATAACACTTACCAAGCTGTCAATAGTATAGCTTCCCAAATGACCACGAGCATGCTTTGTCTTACAGTAAGTGCAGGCGCCTAAACACCCCACATTAATAGGAAGAATCTCGATAAACTTGTTCTTTCTTACCTGTAAGTTTAGTTTTACTGAGTCATCAGAAATAAGCTTACAGGCTCCATTGACTACTAAAAAGCTGCTAGCACAACAATTTTCTTATCAAACAAGAAAATCGCACACCAACATGCTCATATAATACTGAAGAGATACAAGTATTATGCTTAAGATATTGCGCACAGGTTCAACTTGTACCTTAGGTAAATCAAGTGAGGGCAGTGTTTTCCGACTCAGTAACCGAACCTCATGGCCTTTTAAGGTTTCCTCAACCACTTCAACAACCCGGTCTATCTGTTGCACTCCAATTATACTAATACCTTCAAGCTCCTTGAGACCCTGGCTTCCTTGTGGTACACATCCAGCGACTACTAGTGGTTTGTTTGCGTTCTTGCATTTCGATATGAGGGTTGTCATTGCAGATTGACTAGGATTTTTCACTGTGCATCTGGAATAGAAGAAGTAAAGGTTAAGCTATATATAGTTAATCTTTTCTTCTCGAGTTTGGCATTGCAATAAAAAAGTGTAGGTTTTTTCACCATGCATCTGGAATAGCAGAAGTAAATGTTAAGCTATATTACAGTTAATCTTTTTTTTTATAAGTTTGGTATTGCAATAAAAATATGTATAGCTTGTCTCTAAACATTAAAGGACCCAGCTACTGTGAACGGGAATCTACTTTGCACCAACATAGTACAGTTCACTGAATGTGAATGGTAAAGTACGTTCAATGCTGCGAGTCCAGAGCCATAACAATTTGAGATTTCTGGTGATGTTAAATTCATTTCAGTTATGCCTGTAGTCTTCTATGAACGATCAGAAAAACAGAAGAGAGGGATCATACGTGTTAATTAGCCATAAATCTGCTCCTTCGGGTTCTTCAGTAATAGCATATCCAAATGCCGATAGCTGTCCCGACATGTACTCACTGTCACTCTGCAGGGCAGACAAAGGGACATATGTTACATTAGCATAGAGTAAACACTGCTCTACCCAGTGGCGGAGCCACCACTAGGGCGAGCCCGGGCGGCCGCCCTAGGTGCTTCTAGACGAGATCTAGAGCATACTGTTAACAACAAAGGTAGCGGAGAACAAGAAGTAGGATGGATCTGAGAAACATAAGAAGAATAAAGGAGAACAAGGAATTAACTTTCAAAGGACAAATTACTTGAGTAAAGAGTAAGAGTTCATATAAGTTGTTCGATACTCCTCCTCGTATGCACTCAGTATTTTAACCAGCGACTCTCTTGCATTTATATGGGTTGGGCTTGATACGTGCGCGCAGGCACATCTAGCGAACCCATTCGCTGCCATCAAAACTAACACTAGGCTTTCTGGTAGGACTGTCCATAGTGGTAGATGCTTCCTCCGGTTCGTGGGTGCTGACAATATCCCCCGTTCTCAACTCCGATCGGGGCTCATGACGGTGCGATGACGCCCCCCTCCCCCGAACGTGAGGACGACGGTCATCTACTGCCAAGAGTTGCGAGACTCAGATTGGGCCAATGGAGCACTGCACGAGAGGACTTCGTGATCTCGTGGACCGTCCGGTCGAGTGGGCTGTAGCCTCTTAAGAGGTTCAGTCTAGCCCCAGCCCAACGCTGTGTCTTCTTGCCACCAGACGCTGCTGGCGACTTTGGCAGTTCACCATCCACCCCCTGCCTGCAGTCCCGCTCAGGCACTCACGCCGACGCATTGCTGTCGTTGCATGATGGCGCTCCGCGTCCGTCCGTCAGTCCGTCCTGCAACCCCAACTCGACACCCGCCAGCCGCGTCAGCGGATCCCGTGCACCGCTGCCGCGGGCGCTTGCAACCGGGCAGCAATCTTTGGCGCATCACTTTGGCCGTGTGAAAATTTTGATATTGAACTCCGCCCTAGGTCATTTTTTGGGCTGGCTTCGCCAACTGGCTCTACCAACACTTGCACTAGGCGCTAGCAACAACAGCAAGAAACACAGAATTATACAGTATTTCATACCAGCACACTGCACACCAATTAGTTTCCAAGCTTGCATATAAAAAGTTAGCCCAAAATAGTGATGAGGAAAAAGCTTACCTGGTTATGTGAGCACCCGAACGTCTTGACATATATCGTCTGCAACACCGACAGCACAAGAAAACGGAGTGCGCATCAGATCGCGCCAGCGAGCACGGATCATGTCGAAGAATCCCGCAAGCGAAAGCGAGTGACGTTGTTACCTGCGTGCCGGGGATCCGCGCCTCGGGCTGCGTCGGCGTCTGCGCAACCCTTGACGACCGGCGCTTGGGCTTGACCGCGACGGCGGCCAGCGGGAGGCGAAGCCCCGGAGGCGCTCCGCCGCCGGAGAGGCCGGCCGGGCCCAGCACGTCCTCGATGTCCTCCATCTCCAGCAGCGGCGGTGGCGGCGGCGGGCGTGGCGGGGTGTGCCGAGCCGAGTAGGGTTTTTGCCCGCGGACCAGCAGCCACACGCCAACAGCCGCGGAGCGCGACGGCGACGGAAGCCAACTGGGCCTCCGCGCTGGCATCGTGGGCTTCCTCTGGGCCGAAGAAGCATGCCTTCTCTTGGGCCAAGTGGAACGAAGCCCATTCAGGGCCTATGGTAAAAAGCCCAAACGCACGTTATATCGGGCCGCTTTTTGCGAGGGTCCCGGCCGCTTTTCAACGGCCAACTCCAAGGTCCCGAGCGCGCGAGAAACGAAACCATCCGGGGCGCCGCCGCGTGCGCGCCCGCGTGTCGCCTGCGGGCGTGCCATACGTGCCGTCGCACGCGTCGCCGCCCACCCACGTGTCAACAGCGCACACCTCGGCTTCTTCTTTGGGAGCTTCTACAACCATCGCCGGCCGCGAATTTAAGCTCTTTTGGCACACGGCGGAGCACAGTAAAGAGGCTACACTACACCGGCTACTAGCAAAGCTTAGCTCGATCACTTGGTACAACCAAGCCGATGCGTGCTCACCCAATGCGACGCCGACTCGTCGCCGCCATGATGAACGTCGTGGCCATCGGGCTCGTGCTCTCGACGCTGGCCGCCGCGGGGGTCTGGTCGCCGGCGCCGGCGCCGCCGGCCCAGCCGCACGGCGACCACGTCGTCCGGGAGGGGCGCCGCGTGGTCATCGTCGAGTACGAGCGCGAGGTCCAGCTCTCGGGCGAGGACGGCGGCACCGTCAAGGTCAAGGAGACGCGCGTCCTGCCCCCGGACGCCCTCGACGGCGTCGAGGGCGACGGCGAGGGCGTGGGCGGGGTCTTCGATGGAGCGAAGGAGGTGGCATCCGACGCGGCCGGCAGGGTGGCCGGCGCGGCGGCGGAGGGCAAGGAGCGGCTGTCAGACGCCACGGGCGGCGTCCTCGGCGCGGTCAAGCGGTGCAAGGACAGGCTCTGCGGCGCGGGCCGGAAAGCCGAGGAGGCCGCCAAGGACGCGGCGTCCCGCGTCCAGCGTGGCGCGGAGGACGCCGCGAGGGGCGCCGTGGAAACGGTGTCGGACGCCAAGGACAGCGCCGAGAACAAGGCGTTCGACGCCGCGCAGCGTGGCAAGGACGCCGCGAAGGGCGCCAAGGACAGGGCCTTCGACGCGGCGCAGCAAGGGAAGGAGACGCTGAAGAGCGCCAAGGACAAGGCGGCCGATGCGGCGCAGCAAGGGAAGGAGACAGCGAGGAGCGCCAAGGACAAGATCACCGAGGCGGCCGGAAAGGCCAAGGAGAAGGCGTCCGACGTCCAGCACGGCGCCGCCGAAGCCGCCAAGAGCGCTAAAGATCGGGTGTCCGAGGCGGCCAGGCACGCCAAGGACGGCGCCAAGGAGACCGTCCGGGGCGCCAGGGACAGGGTCTCCGACATCGCCGAGCGGGCCGAGGAGGACGCGGAGGACGCCGCGGAGCGCGCGGCGGACACGGCCGTGAAGGCGAAGGCCGGCGAGGTGCGGCGCAACCTGACGGACATCGCGCGGCGGGCGCGCGGCGTGGCGTCCGACGCCGCCGCGGACCTGCTCGGCGGGGGCGGACCCCGGAAGGCCGCGCGCACCGCGACGGCGGTGATGCACCTCCTGGGCTTCGCCACCGCCTACGGCACCTGCGTGTGGGTGACGTTCGTGTCCAGCTACGTGCTCGCGGCGGCGCTGCCCCGGCAGCAGCTGGGCATGCTGCAGAGCAAGCTGTACCCGGTGTACTTCCGCGCCATGGCGTACGGCGTCGGGCTGGCGCTCGCCGCGCACCTGCTGGGCCGCGAGCGGAGCTCCGCCGCCGCGCGCGCGCAGAGCTTCAACCTCCTCGCCGCGCTGGCGCTGGTCCTCGCCAACATGCTGCTCCTCGAGCCCAAGGCCACCAAGGTAACCAACCTGCTTGTCTTCGTGCGTGTGCACGTATGTTCCCAATGTTCCTGCACAGTTTCTAAAAAAAAAATACTCGCGTGCATGAACAGGTGATGTTCGAGAGGATGAAGGTGGATAAGGAAGAAAGCCGGGGGCGCGACGTGGCGGACATCGCCGACCCGCCGACGGTCACCGTGTCCACGACGGCGACCAACGCCGCCAGGGCGGCCCGCGCAGAGGCGGCGGCAGACGCGGCCGCGCCCGCGGCGGCGGCGCGTACCTCCATCCCCGTCGACGGCGCGGCGGCGAAGGCGGGCGGCGGCGACGCGGAGATGTCGAAGAGCAGGGTGGTGAGGCTGAGCAGGATGCTGAAGAAGCTCAACGGCTACTCCTCCCTGTGCAACGTGCTGTCGCTCATGTGCCTCACCTGGCACCTCGTGCACCTGGCGCGCCGCCTCCAGCCGGGCACCGCCTGCTAGGCTCGGCTCGGTTGCTCAAGGGGGCCTCAGCTCCTCCTGATGCTCCCGCCTCAATGGCTTCATGGTGTCGTCTGGTGGTATTCAGCGTCAGTTTTAAGTCATCTTGTGGATCTGACACGCATGTTTATTTGCTCAGTACGTAGTTCTCTTAGGGTTGTGTTGATGCGTGCTTACAGGCCGGTGTCAACTTGAACGGCAGCTGTAGTCCTCCAGTAGTAATGCGAGTGTCAGTTGTATGTGGTGCTAGGAGTAGGTCGTAGCACTAGCAGCATGGGTGTAAGTTAAATCTTCAAGTTTTCATGTAAGTTAAATCTTCAAGTTTCCATGTCAAGTTTCATGTCTGCAACGGTGACTGGAGAGTGGCGACGCTGTTAACTGAAAAGTCCTACTATGTTCTTGCAATCTTGCTCGGCAGTCAGCACAGGCACTGGTACAATTCGTAGCTTCGATTTTGTCTTCTCGACTTCAGAAGACAGCACTGGTGTGCCCAAGCGCATGACGCTATAAGCTTGAAATGGGCCTCCAGTCCATCGTTAAAGCCTGGTGTCTGGCCGCCGCGGTTTTTTCTTTTTTATATTTTTTAAAAATAAAAATTTCAAAAATATATATCCGTTTTGAAATATTTCAAAAATACCCCCGGTCGCCCCCATAGGGCGACAGGCCTTAAGTGTAATTTTTTTTGTTTAAATTCGCAATGAGGTCCCTGAAAAAAAAGGCCCTGTCGCCCCCCCAACGGGCGACAGGGTCCTGTCGCCCACCCCTGGGGCGACAGGGGCTGTATATTCTGCCATTTGAGCCTGCCATATGCCGCCATTTCCTTTATCATTTGAGTATAAAAATTCAGGAAAAAAGAGAGGGGTGAGAAGAAGAAAAACGGCGAAGCTCTGCCGAATTGCGTACTTTTTGAAATGATGGAAGGGCACTGCTATTGGGTCACGTATGTCTGGGCAAACAATGCCACATTTGGGAAACCCGTGATCGCCGTGCTGAGCAGTGGCAACCTATGATCTCGTACTCGCAGCTAGATACACTATGGTTCCTATTTTGAGCTATTCGAGCGTGTAGTCGTCATCATCGCCGGCAGGATCTCGGCCGCTAACTCCTACCGCACCTAACTTTTCTTTCATTAAATCACGGGAAAAAATCACAAGAACTTCCCTTATTTCACGAGCATTGTGGAACCCACAAATATAATAAGTTCACATCAATAGTATCTATAGAAACAAATGACAAGTAAACTACCACAATCATAAACATCGGATACAAATAAGCGGTCCACAGCTATCTCATTACAAATAAACATCAGAGATACAAACATCAGATACATCTAACCACCCCTAGGGCGTCGGACCCTCTTAGCCCTCTGCTGGGCACGGACATGGCCCTCGGAGTAGATGAGAACATCCAGAGACCTCACCTGTCGCTCAGGACGCGCAAGGGCTGCGGTGTCTGCTGCTGAGAGATCCCAAGTGGTGCTCCTCCTAGCTGTGAATACCCCAAGACATCGGGGTCGCATTGCGCGGCAGGCTCTTCTGGACTCAAGCTGTCGAAGTCGTCTAAGGTGAAGGTCTCGTTATCTGGTCGAAAGGAGGAAGAAGAAGGTCCGGCGCCCGCATGGGGGTAGAATCCTACGCAAAAATGTGGATGTTAGCGTACGCTCGTATATTTTATCATGACATGTAGAAACCGAAATACGAAACATAAACTAACCTGTGTAGGCCGGTATCTGTGGCCCTGGTACCATCCCTGGATACGGTCCGCCAACTGGTGCTGTCCCTCTAAACATTTCAGTATGGCCGAACGCAGCAGCTGGATCGTATCCTGTATGTGATATTAGTAAATATGTAGGAACACTTGATGTAATTTTAAAGAGATATGTACGTTACCTGCACTTGGGAAGAACTGCGACGTCGGCCCGTGCATGGTCGACGGACACGGGAACGACGACGAGGCCTGAGACGACCCGTGGCTGTCTTCGTACTGCACACGGCTTCCGAAGTTGTGCACTACCTGACGCAACTGATCACGCTGCCTCGACCATGCCTCTGTCTGCTCAAACTGGGTCATTGGGGATCCGGCACGTACCCTCGTAAGTAAGTCGAGCAGTCTGTCTCCTTCATGTTGCAAAGGCGAAGCTGCATCAATTCAGTAAAGGTACAGTTACAAACACATGAATTATCTTATGAATATGATTATATATATTTATATATATATATGCAAATATGATCAAGAGACTCACCGCGCCAGCTAGTGCCTCCACGTGGTGCCGGCCATAGCCATCCTGAGGCCTCGCCTGGTGTGGCTGCGGGTGAGTGTCAACAAAAACCAGACGAGCCCGAGTCCGGGGTAAGTACCAGGTGAGGTAAGCCCTAAAGGAGCTGTCTGTGTGTGGTCCTGTTGGATGGACCAAGTGCTCGTCTGCCTGTTCCCATTGGTCCACCCACGGCTGGATCTTGGTGAGCCAATCATCAGAGCACGGCAAGCCACTCCTTAACAACCTACAAAGTGGACCACAAAGAATCGTTACATTCAATACGAATGTATGAGCCAAGTTCATTCATAATTACCTGTGGTCCTGGCGACTGACACGCTCCAACGCGGTGGGCACCGGAAACTCCTGGCGCTGCCTAAACTGTCTCCTGACTCTCCAGGGGCAATATGCCTTAACCGCGATGTCATAAACCAGGACGGCGGAAGTAAGCCACAGGCTCGCATTCGCGGAGCAGTGCGAAGACAGGCCTGCTGGTGCACGGGTAGCCACAGCCTCTGGGCTGTAAGGCTCCCAGACAACGTCCTCGGGCGTCAGCATGTCGAGCTCTGAAACAAACTCAGGATATGCGTGTCTAACCTGCGCATGCGCCCAGGACCTCTGCATTCGGAATAAGTAACATTAAAAGTGCGCTAATGCATCATGTAACAATGAATAATAAAATTAGATGTATAAGAATGCACCTGACGCCAGATCCAGATAGTTCCCATAGTGGGCCTCTCGTCCTCCTCTTCGCCGTACATGCCCCTGTGGTAAGGCTCGTGGCTGACTAGGGGCCGACCAACGGCTAGCCTCTCGTACGACCAAAGCTGTAGCATTAGTGGGCACCCTGCCAAGATAGCGTTCCCATGTGTCTTCATGCAGCCGTCGCAGAGTCCACGGTAAGTGGCTGCAAGTACCGCCTCACCCCAGCTGTAGGGCGGTACGTCCTCGTCCCCATCCACAATCTCCCGTGCATACGGAAGGAGAATCCTATCGACCGAGTTGCCATGAGTGTTGTTGAACATGATGTAACCAAACAACCAAAGTAAGTACGCCTCCAGCGATCTGGTCACACTGTACTCGTCTGCATCCGCAGCCAACAGGGCAGGCTGCATAAACAATTAAGATTAATGGTTTCAACTGTTAATGGAACATTTGAATTCTAACAATTAAATTTATATATGGAATGAATACGTACTGTAAACTGAAGGAACCAGGTCTTCGAAGGACCTGCTGCTCGCGGGTGCGGGTTGATCGGACCTGCTTCCTCCACGCGGTCAACCAGGGCAAAACGGGCCTCCAGCTCATCCTTCCACGAGGCCGCCACCATACGCGGACCTACAGCCTCCCCGACGATAGGGAGGCCGAGGAGGTAGGCCACGTCCTGCAGCGTAGGAATCATCTCCCCACACGGGAGGTGGAACGTGTGTGTCTCCGGCCTCCATCTGTCAACGAGCGCCGTCAGGAGGGATCGGTCGAGCTGAATAGGCCCAACCTCGACAAGACGGCTCAGAGTCAGTAGGCCGGCCTCACGTAACCTGAAAATAAACAAAAATGTCGAAACAAAGGAATACCGACGAATACATAAGTGATAAACAATAATATTTCATTACATACCGGTCACACCAATCGTGGTGTATAGAGATCGCCTCCCCGGGTGGACGAGGACGTATCACCTCTAGGGCTCGGTGCTCAACAGCTGCAAAGTAAGACCTGTGGCTCGAGTCGATCACTGGGTCTAGCAAGGAGTCCATCTCCATACCTGCATTCAAAAATATATGAGAACACATAGGTAAATATATATTTCATACAAACTGGACACATAGGTATAATAATAGTTCATTACATACCTGCAATATTTCATTACTATATATTACAAATAATGAAATACAATTGTGGATCATGACACCGAATGCCTTCCACGAGCAATTCTCGCCGATGCTCGTCTGAACGTAGGAGGTGCTCCATCTCTGGGATTTCCGAAAGGACCGACGTCAGCAGCATCGTGAAGTGCATTCTGAGGACACTTCTTGTAGTTGTGACCCAATGCTCCACATTGGCTGCAACGCTTTTGTGCCTTGCTTGCTTCCGACTCGTCCATACCATTCCGAATACGACGTGTCTGACGACGGCCTTTGCCTTTCTTAGTGGCTGGATCAGGAATAAACATCTTATTCTCATTATCCTGAGTGAAAGGCCCCACAATTTCAATCCCGTATACCTCATGTCCCCAGGTGGATACAGCTGATTCCTTGCTGAAGTACGGTGAAACAAATACTCCTGGCTGCAACGCAGACTCTGCACATGCCGCAATGAGATGGGAGCATGGCAAATGCAATAACTTAGGCTTCATGCAGGAGCAGAAGGCTTTGCCATCAACTGTAATCAAACTCTCCTGTACCACCCTATCTCTACGGATACCACGACCACTTGTACCCTTTCATAGAACCTCAAATCTATGCTCCATTGTACCTGTCGATATGACGCGGTGCAGTTTGACCTTTTCAATCTTCTCTTGCATATATTGTGTCACTCTTTTGCAAAACTGAATTTGGGGGTTGCTGATGTTTATGCTTGCAGCCGTGTAACGCTATCTGAAATACTTCATGCACCCATACATGATGAACTCAACAATTCCCACAAGAGGAAAGGCACGACAAGAACGCATAACCATATTGAAACACTCTGCATGGTTCGTTGTCTGAATACTATACCATATTCCGTTGGTATCATAAAGGAATGACCATTTCTCCTTAGGTGCACCTCGAATCCAGTGTGAAAATGGCTTCTCAATTGAATCCCTAGCCTCTGCAGCCTGACTTGTGCCTGCTCCTGATGCCCTTTCCTTCACTAGCTCTGCAGTCAACTGATCAAGCATCTGCCATAATGCATTGAATTTTCTCTGTTGATTTTGGGTGCACAACCTCTTAAACAGGTTCTTAAGATTCTTGTTCTTGAAGTGCTCATAGAAGTTTGCACCCATATGCCTAATGCACCACCTGTTTTGGACATCGGGTCACAATGGAGGCGTTGTCGCAGTTCCACGTTGTAATTTCAGTATTGATTGCAGGATACCTGCATGCCTATCACCAATAAGGCACACATCTGGGCGTGCAGCAACAACATGAATCTTCACTCGTTCAAGGAACCAATACCAACTGTCTACGTTCTCATTCTCAACAAATGCAAATGCGAGCGGAACTATTTGGTTGTTGCAATCTACACCGATTGCGGTGAGTCTCTGACCTTTATACCTTCCAGTCAAAAATATGCCATCAATGCAGATCATCGGAAGACAAAACTAAAATGCTCTAACACAAGCACCTATGCAAAAGAAGGCTCGTTGCATAATTCTTTGTCCCCTAGTCACGGCTGGTACGAGGTATGTGTCATAAAAGCTTCCAGGATTTCTAGCAGCAACCTGGGATAACATACGAGGTAGGTTATCATATGATGCCTCGTATGTGCCGAACCGCATCTCGAACACCCTTTGTTTAGCCCTCCATGCCTTCAAATAACTGATGGTGTACTGGTAAGTCTGCTCAATGTGTCGAACAATCATTTTTGGCTCATAATTAAGATTGTCCATAATAAACCCATACATTTGCTTTGCAACAAAGTCGCATGATATATTGCGATGCGAGGGAAGAACTTCTGACAGCAAACAAGTGTGCTCTGTCACAATGGAACATTTCCAGTTCGACTTCCATTTTCCCTTGAATGCATGTACTCGCCATGGACATCCATCATTCACACACTTCACCTCATATTCTTTACTGCCAGACTTTACGACTCTGAATTCTCGTTTCAATGATATTGCACATAGTCTCACAGCATCTTTTATGGCTTCAATGTTTGGATATGTTGCACCTTGCACTACCTCATTCCCTCTGTACTCCCACTCCTGATTTTGTACATCTTCTGCGACATGACTGCCAAAACCATGCTCCTTCCACTCTTTTGGCAATGAGTACTGCTCGTCATCAGATGAGCCCTCATATTCTTCCATCTCTATTGCGGTTTGATCTTCTGCCTCCATCTCGTCCACAATGCTATGTATCCTCTCTCCCTCATCAGCAAGGCCCTGTGGTCCCATGTTTTGGTTCTCTGACTCTTCTGACTCATCTTGCTCAACATAATTGGTCTCTCTTCGAATACTCGGAGTTCCTTGATCTGCACAATGTTGGATTTCATTTTGTGTCTTCTCCCGGATTTGAACAAGAATGGCCAGAGGCCACCCACGCTCTAGAGCTGCTTGCATGTACTTCTGCCAGTCATCAGTGCTGTGTATCATCATCAATTCCCATAATTCACTTTCTACCTCCCAATTAACAAGAGACTGGACAGTGATCACATGTGTCAACGGATCAACATGGAACCCACGCTGCAGCCACTTACATATGGAACCAAAACTCCTTTCCAGAGGTTTATCTATGCCGCTAGATGTGCGCTTAAAGGCAGAAAGATCTATTCTATTTGGCCCATACATAACATTGTATTCACCATAAAATACTTGAAACTGCATCTTGCTCGACATATCTGTATATCACATAATACTTATCGAGTTATACTCTTTACTTCACTAACTTATTCAATAATCCGTAAAAACTAAGTATGAAATTCAACTACAACGTATAAGTATTCATAACTATGTGATGACACTCAAATTCTATACTGCATATGCCAAATTCTATTCTAAATCATAATTAATTTATAAACACGTCTCTAATAGTACTGCAATTGTAATAATAAATGCGTAGAACTAATTTTCTAAACTAATTTACTACTACGTAACTACAAACTAAAGTATCATTGAACTCCTACTTAAATGGTTCTACTATAGCAATAATTAAATTAAATTACTCACCCCTACTTAAATTACTCATATTTAAATACATAGTACTTAAATATAACAATATATAAACTAAATGTACTAACCTGCAGATCACAAGTGCTGAATCCGGCAGGGCTTCGCAGCTTTCCTTCTCCTCACTCCTCTCTTTTTTTTTGGATTTTTGGTGGAATTTTCGGACTCAAATGAGGAGGGGAGGGTTGGAGCTTTTATAGGGGGATACCCCGGTCGCCCGCAGGGGGGCGACAGGCCCCCCTGCCGCGCCCGTGGGCTGGGGCACGCGCTGGGCCCAGCGGTCGCCCGAGGCGGGGGCGACAGGCCCCTGTCGCCCGTTGGGGGCGACAGGGCCTTTTTTTCCAGGGATCTCATTGCGAATTTGAACAAAAAAAATTACACTTAAGGCCTGTCGCCCTATGGGGGGGCGACGGGGGTATTTTTGAAATATTTGAAAACGGACATATATTTTTGAAATTTTTATTTTTTGAAAATATAAAAAAGAAAAAACCGCCTGGCCGCCTGGGTTCGACATGAGCTTCGGGCCATCGCGTGCTGCTTCCACGGTCCGGAAACAAAAAAAAAACCTCGTCCTTGAAAACGAAAGGCAGCCTGGTTTCTGGGCTTCGGCACGAATTTGCGTCGCAATTGGATAGGTGGGCCTGCAAGTGCCAGGAGCGAGAGCGACTGGGCATGAATAGAATTTTCAACTGTAGATGCTTTTACCCCCTAAAAAAAACTGTGGATGCTTTTACGTTACAATTACAAGGATTTTTGCGCCGGCAGGAATCATGGGCCAGGCCGTTGCCCGTTGGAAGGGTAATAATGTACTAATGCCGCGTAATACTATTTTCCTTTCCTTTGTTTGCTCAAGGTCTATTAATCAGGCTGTAAAGCAGGCCGTTCCATATCATTTGCGTCGGAAACACCAAAGGTACCGTTTGGATGTTGGCACTGGAGGTCGGAATTGAGAATTGGAATTGCAAATGACGAATACCGTTGTTTGGATGTATGTGGAATTGAGATTTGTTATTGAGGAGCCAATACCACGGAATCGATCGACAGCTAAAATAGCCCTTCATCAAAATCGAGCCATGCCCCTCCATATTGGGAGGAATCGCTCAGACCCCGCCATAGCCGTCGCCATTCCCTCCTCCGGCGGGGGTGAGTCCAGCAAGCCGCGCCGCCCTCTCCTCCCTCCGCTGTTGAGGCCGCGCCGCCCTCTGCTCCCTCCGCCGGTGAGGCGCGCCGCCCGCTGCTCCTGCCGCCGGTGAGCCGTGCCGCCTGCTCCTTCCCTCCACCGTCTCTCGCCGCCGCGGCCCTCCATCTCCGTCGCCGCGACCTTCCTCTTCTTCCCGTCCGGTGAGCCGCGCCGCCCTCTGCTCCCTCCGCCGGTGAGGCCCGCCGCCCTCCCCCTCCCCACTACGCCGGCGGGCCGCGCCGCCTCCATCCTCCCTCCCTTGGTGGGCTGCCCCGCCCCGTCCTCCCTCCCTCCCGACAACTTGTGCCGCCCTCGTCTTGCCTTGCTCCTCTATTCCATCTAGCAATTTCATCTGCATCCAAACAATGACTTTGGTATTGTAACCCAATACCAATACTAGTCTGATTTGGCATTGAAACTAATTCAATGCCAAGGGCTCCAATATCGACATCCAAATGGAGCCAAAGATTACTTTTTGGTGCTGTTATCTCTGCGATGCGCGTATACTTTGCAGACACTAGCGTATTAGATACCAATACTTATCGTAGATTGATGCTCCTTAGATATGTATTGGAGACTTAAAAAAAAAAGATACGTATCGGAGGATACTTGGCGAACCAGTATCAAAAAATTTTATGATTCTCGTCAGATACATAAATAATCCTGATACCTTTTTTGTAAAGACCCTCTCGGATACTCTCTCTCTCTTTTTTGAAAAGTTTGTCCTCTCGGATACTCTCCATACCTTGAAACTTAGAGCATCTCCGAGAGCTCTTGTATTTTATTAGTTAAATTAGGAGGTTGTAGGCCTTTAGTAAAAATAGAAAAACACCTAATTCTATGGGGTAGTCCAAAAGACTAGGTAAAATATGATGGCTATATTCAAAATTGAGTCCACGTCATCTAATTCCATCGACTCTTCCGATTCCACCGAGAAATCTGTTCGCGATGCCGTGACGTACGTGAGCGCCGCCGCCCCTTCACTCGCGCCGCCGCCCCTGGACGACGTTAGTGCCAGCGCCGCCCTTGATGACGTGAGCGCCCGGCGCGCGCCCCTGGACGTGAGCGTTGTGCCGCTACTCCTTCAAGCTTCATCGCCTGAAAGTCGTTTGGAAGTTGGATCAAATCGATTGAAGCGACTGGAAGTCCTCCTTGGCCTCCACGTCCAGACGGTGCAACGACTGGAAGTTGGATCAAATCAATTTGAGGTATCATGACGTGATCACTTCAACGTAGTGCCTTTTCAATCTGTACCGCATTGAAGCGATTTTTTGATCAGCTGTGTTTTTATTCAGTCTTTAATATTGCTTTGACAACAACCTCATTGAGTATGGATTCAGATGATGAATTCAATCAATTTGTAATGGATGAAATCATTGATTCCTCCTCTTCGGATGACGAGAGGAAAGCTGTTATTTCTGGTGCCGCACACTAGATAGTTGAGGATATACTTAATCATCCGGGTCGAATTCGTTCCGTCGAGGGACATGATGTTGTGGATCGTGAAAGACTACTATACCATGGTCTTCTTTACAAAGACTATTTCTCAGAAAAAACCTACTTTCGGACCAAAGACTTTTAGACGCAGGTTAGTATTTGTGCCTACAGTTTCTATCGTTACTTTTAGTGGCTTGCTTTACAATAGAGCTAATTTTTAATTGTGTCATGACATAGGTTTCAGATGAAACAACATTTATTCATGCGCATAATGAATGCTATTGAGGAGCATGATGAATATTTTGTGCAGAAGAGGAATGCGGCTGGTACCCTAAGACTATCTTGTTTGCAGAAGGTTGTGGCAGCATTCCGACTGCTAGCTTATGGCGTCGCGGCCGATGCTTTGGACGAGTATATTCGTATTGGTGAGAGTACCGCTTTAGAAGCTTTGAGAAAGTTTATCGTGGCTGTTGTTGAAATTTTTGGACAGGAGTACATGAGATTGCCTAATGAAGAGGATACCGCTAGATTACTAGCAATTGGAGCCAACAGAGGTTTTCCTGGTATGCTTGGGTCCATAGATTGTATGCACTGGAGCTGGAAAAATTGTCCTACTGCATGGCATGGTATGTACCATGGACATAAAAAGGAGCCAACAATTATACTTGAAGCAGTTGCTTCTAAAGATCTCTGGATATGGCATTCATTCTTTGATATGCCTAGTTCACATAATGATATCAATGTGCTTCAAAGATCTCCTATATTTGCAAGGCTTGCTGAGGGAGAAGGTCCACAAGTTAATTTCAATATCAATGGCAATAATTATTCTATGGGTTATTATCTAGCAGATGGCATATATCCGTTGTGGGCCACTTTTGTGAAGACTATTCCAGAGCCTCAAGGTAATAAAAAGAAATATTTTGCAAAGGCACAAGAAGCTTGTAGAAAGGATGTTGAACGGGCATTTGGGGTCCTACAATCTCAGTTTGCTATAGTTCATGGTCCGGCTCGCTTGTGGGATGAAGAGTCGCTAGAAAATATTATGAGGGCTTGCATCATAATGTATAACATGATTGTTGAAGATGAGAGAGATGAATACACTGATGAATATGATTGCGACTATGACGACATGGGAGAAAAGGTGACAATATCCCATAATAAGCGCCCGAACTAGAAGCTTTCATTCAGAATTACAAGAACATCAAGAATAAGAAAACCCACACTCGGCTTCAGGCAGATTTGATCGAGCACCTGTGGAATTACCACCCAGATTTATACTCTCTTGATTAATTAGACAAATTGTACCCAGATTTGTACCCTCTCGGTCAATGTCTTTTTTTTCCAACAATGCTGGTGATTTGTACCCTCTTAATTGTTTAGCAAATGGAACTTGTTTCTCCCATCAGCAGGTTCATTTTTCTCTGGTCACAAGCTAGCACATGAACGTGATTTGTACCATCTTGAATGTAGAATAAACATCTTGAATGCAAAATAAACATCAGTCGGCACATAAGAAACCAAACAGTACCATCACAAGGCACACATGCACACAAATTTTTTTGACAGAAACCATTTATCATCTCCAGTCTTGACCCTTGACCATTGTGCTGGTTACAACCATAACTTAAAAATAGTTTGATGACCGACAAAGGTAAACAACGATAGACTGAACTAACCTGAACTAAACAGTTTCATAACTGAACCTGAACTAATTTGAGAAAAATTCTAGATATTCGAACGCCTTTCCAGAATCTTATTCTTACGATCTTGGAAATACTGCTGGTCCTCGAAGGCCATTGTGCTCAAATCCATAGCAATAATTTTGTCCTCTTCCAGCTCTCTTTGGAACTCAAATTTCTCTCTCTCCAACTTGATCTTTTCCAGCTGCAGATCTCTCTCCAACCTTGATCTTTTCCACCTGCAGAGCAAAGGCCTTGTTGCATGTCTCTTCTTTCTTCAAATCTTTCTGAGCATCAGCTTCTTTCAACTTTGCCACAAGATAGTCCAATGCTTTAATGGTCAAACGTTGGCGTAGCTTCTTTTTCTCTGTCTTGGTTCCATCTGGTCTTTTTGAAGAATCTTGAGCTGGTGCTGCATCAACACTGACTATAGGTGCAGCTGATGATGGAGATGAGTTTTTCTTTGTCTTCTATTTCTTATTACTAGTTGTTTTTTGTCCTCCAATTTGCTTGCGCCTTTCTATCCACTTGGGCTGGTCCTTCAGAATTCTCCAACAATGCATTAAGGCAAAATTCCTATGCTTCCTGTCTTCTGCCTTAAATAGTGAACATGCTGTTGCAATCTGTACATAGACATGAAAATATTTAGTTGAAACAAGATCACATGAAAGACAACTATTTGTTTGCAAGGATTATATTTACCTTGTCATCAACTGAGCAACCACTCTGATTTCTATCCTCAATCCTGGTCACACATCCACAAAAAATATTGACATCATGTAGTATAGTGGACCATCGATTCATTAAAGAACCTTGTGTACGATCTGACTCGAATGACTTGTTAGCATGGAAATATTCATGGATTCTTGCCCAATAAGAGGTTTGTGATTGATCAACTCCTCGAATAGGATCCATGCCCACATTTAGCCAAGCAGACACAAGAAGTCTGTCCTCATCATCTCCAAATTTTTGGTTCTTCCCTGTGATCCTTTAGATGCTGCAGGACCCTGATCATTGGGTGTGACTGCAGTAGGTGAAAGATCTTGAGACTCTTCTACACCATTCACTAGGTTGTGAAATATGTCCCCGCTGAACTAGCGCCGCAGCCCCTGGACTGGCGCGCGCCGCCCCTGCTGGATGTGAGTGCCGCTCGATTGGTGGCGAATCGGCGGTGAAAAGCAGAGGTGCGCGAGGAAGAGGGCAGCGGGCGCGGGAGGGTTGTGGATGGCGCGCGCTGAAGAGGGCAGCGGGCGCGGGAGCAGCCAAATCCGCGCGGGAACAAGGGCCGCGGCGCGGGAGATCTCGGATGCCGAGCGCACGGCGCTAGCAAAAGATGGAAAGGGGAGCCTACAGGATACAAAACCGAGATACAAGACGAGATGGATGGAATACCTGTTGGAAGTGATTTTTTTGTCTTCTTTTTGTTTTTTTAGATAATCCAACCAAGATACAAGAACTCTTGGAGATGCTCTTAGACCTCTTATCTTGCTTATAAATATACTCCCTCCGTCCCAAAGTAAATGCAATTCTAAGAATGAGCATGCAAACCAATACTGTGTAAAATTACTAAAAAAATCTTTATCTATTATGATAATTGGATGAAGTGTTAGTTGTCTTGTGTAAGAATATTTCAGAAATTGTCTTGTCTTTTTGGTACAGTGGTTAGGTCAAAGTTAACATTCTTTGTAGGTCAAATTTTAAACTCTATACTCCGTAGAAGCAATTTTTTTTGGAGCGGAGGGAATAGGCTCTTTTTGTGCACATGAAACATTCCCCTAAAATATAGCCTTGCATCTCAATATCTGTGCCAGTTGTACCCTATTGGCACCATTGTCCATGCCCAGTGCCCAATATAAGATAATGCCAACATTACGTCACAATCTATACAAAGTTTTACGTATTCTCCGTCCACCGCTAAGATTTAACTTAGGACGAGCCAAAAATGTCGGAGAGTACTCGATGATCGTGGAACAGCCTTCCAAAATTTGTTAGCGGCTGATCACGTGTTTGTTGAATTCATGCTCGTCGGAGTACGCGGCTGGAAGCATCACTGGGCTGGGGTGATCACATACAGTGCTCTCGTCCCTCATCAACCGCATCACGAAGTGATAACAAGGGACCTGCTCTGTACCACGCGATCGGCCTGCCACCGGCACGTGCGCCGCCCCTTCCGGCTGGCGCCTGGCGCCGGAAGTTCGGAGGCTCTGGCCCACGCCCTCGTGCCGGGCCGTCAGGCACAGCGCACGCCCGATGCCCGACGAACCACCAGCCCCCGGCTCCCGTCCCTCGGCCGCTCGTGGCCTCGTCACCTTGCTGCGTGAACCCATGACGGCGGCGGGCCACGCGTGTACCGGCGCCGCGGCGCGCACGGGCGCAGGCGCCAGTTCTGCCGTGCGGCCGGCCGGCTGCTCTGGCCAGCGGCGACGGCGAGCCGGGGCTTAGCTAACTGATGCGCTTGAGGCTCGCCAGTAGCTCCAGACTGGGGGCAAACCCAGATCGCACAGCCACCACCAAATCCTTGCGCAAGAGCGACCGGTCTCCTACCAAGCCAACACGGGGGCCTCGTCGCAACGCGAGCTGCGACGTCCTCCCAGCGCTGGAGGCCCGAAGGGACAGAACGGGACGGAGCGATCCGTGTCGGATCCTGCCCCGCCCCGAAAGCCCCCAGCGGCGCCGGCAGGCCCGGCCTAGCAGCCGCGCATCATCACCCCCTAGGCCCCTACCCGCCGTGTACCCATCAGCCGGCCGGCCGGGCTTCGAGCCTTCGACACAGACGCGCCCCGACAAGACAACTCGCGAGGGGTGGGACGCGACGCGACGCGTCTCCGGCCGGCGCCCCCACACCGGCGAGAAAGCCTCGGCCGGCCCCGCGGCGGCACGAGCACGAGCCACACCGGTGAACCAGCGGAAAGTCAGGCCCGGGCCTAGAGGCGCAGCGCGGCCCAGGCACCGGCAGGCAGCCAGGGCGAGCCGGCGAGGCCCCGGCTCCGGCACCGCGCCGGCCGCGGCGCAGGGCGCAAATGGCAACAAAATATCAGGTTTCTTTTCCTCGCAGCGACAAACCAGACACACACACAGACTACTCGTACCAGACAAGAACAATGCGATTACTTGTATCAAGAAAATGACGCGACCAAAAAAAAAATCTCAGATCCTTCCAAAGGAGATTTCCACGCACCGACTCCCGAAGCATTTCAGGTGGATTTAGCATTACTCGAATCATTAGTCACTGATGATTAGGAGACAGTGCGGCATAGCAGCAGGGCCTAGAACTAGAACACTCACTCCAATTAAGCGGCGGCGGAAGTGGAAAGATGACAGATGTGCCCCTCCGTGGCTGCACGGACGTACGGAGCGGCCGCGTCACGGGGGGCAGCCGGCAGGGAGGGGAGGTTAACAAGAGCACGAGGGGGTAGTTGTGGTGGGAGCAGCTACTGACTGGCCGACAGTTACCTAGAGCTAGAGCTAATTAGTCGCTAAACCCTAGGGGGATTAAGCGGACGGGGCTCATTAGCGTGCGCGGGAGGGGGGAGTGTGGAGGAGCGCCCTCGATCGGCGGCTGGCCTAGGCCTAGACGCTGATGGGGGACGGGGAGGGGGAGGAGACGGCGGCGCGGGGCGGGGAGTCGTCGGTCTCGTCGTCGTCGTCGTCGTCGTCGCCGGCGCCGGTGCCCATGCCCGGGGCGGCGGGGCGGATGCCGATGCCTGCGGCGGCGGGGCTGATGCCGATGCCCGCGGCGGCGGCGGGGGAGGTGGAGGCGAGCTGGTTCTTGTGGTTGTGCATCCACACCTTGAGCACCTGCCGCTTGACGCCAATCTCGTCGCAGAAGCGCTCCAGGGCGCCGTCGTCGTTCCGTTGGATGCGCCACCCCTGCTTCTCCGCGAACTCGCGCATCCGCTCCTTCTGCTCCGGGGTGAACTTGGTGCGAAACCGCTTCCGCCCGAAGCCGCCGCTGCCGCTGCCGTTGCCGGCGCCGCCCGCGCTCCCCGCCGCGCCGCCGAGGCCGAGGCCCGCGACGCCGAAGTCGTCGGCCCGCGGCGGCGTCTCGGACCCGGACCGCGCTAGCCACGGGGCCGCGGCGGCGGCGGCGGGGTGGTACGGCAGCGCGAGGTGCGGTGGCGCCGCGGCCGCCGGAACCCAAGGGAGGAACGCCTGCAGCGCGGCCTGGTGGTGGTGGTGGTGCTGGTGCAGGTAGTGCGGCGGCGGCGCGGGAAGCAGCGCGGGCATCGGCGCCGGCGGCGGGCGGAAGAACACGGGCGGCGCGGCGCCGCCGCACGAGGAGGAGGAGGCGCCCGCGTCGCGGCGGTGGAAGCTGCGGTGGCACCCGCAGGCCGCGCACTTGAGCTGGTCCGGCGACGACGGCATGTACTCGCCGCAGCCGTCGAACGCCTGCCCGCCCATGGCCGCCGCGTGGTTGCGCATGCACTCCTTGTACTTGCCGCCGCCGCCCCCGGCGCCGGCCCCCTCGTAGGGCACCATGCTCAGCTGGTGCTGGTCCATCTCCATCATGTCCCTCCCACCCGACCAACGATCCCCACTGCCAAGGCCGTGGACGGCGGTGGGTGGCCTCCCGTGCCGCGTCTCCCCCCACCTTCCCGACCGGCACCCAGCTCCCTCTACCTGGCTATCGCTTTCGCAGCAGCAGCGGCGGCGGCGAGACCGTCTCGGCAGGGCCGGAGCGCGGCGGCCCGGGTCTTTTATCCGCGCGCGGCGCCGCGGCTCGCCCCGCCGCTGGGTCGCTGTCACCCGGCCCCCCCGTGCCCGGCCGCTAACCTTAACCCCTCGTGGTCGCGGGGTGTTAAAAATCCGGCAGCATTAGGCGTCGGCGGCGCGCCACGTGGCGTCCGGGAGCCGCTGATCCCGGGCCTGCGCCCGCCACGTGATCCGGTGCGCCGGCTCGGGGACGGAAGGGAGCGGGCGGGAACGTGTCGAGCCGGCACTGGGCGGCGCGGTGGTAACAGTGACGGCGTCCGTGCTCTCGGGTTCGGAGGGTTCGCCGCGGGGGGGCCGCCACGTTCGTCGGCGGTGGCGCTGGCGCGGCGTCAGGTGATGAGAGGGGGGCCGGCGAGGCTGGCCGGGCGGGCGGACCTGATGCTACCGGACGAGGAGAGACGTGGGCGGGTACGGGCTGGCTAACTGCCTCTGCCTGGCCGGCCTCCGGATCCTCTGCGCCGTGCGCTCTCGCTCTCTCTCTCTCTCTCTCGGTCAGCTGCGCAGCATGATCCGCGGCGTCGCAAGTTGCGATCCCGTGATGCCATTGCCAAGCGGCGGTGTGTAACGGACTCGTGATGAGCCAGCAGCAGGACACGGCATCACGACAATTACTGGCACGTCGCCGGGCGGCCTGTGACGGAGCGCCTCCCGTGGCGCGTGACGGCACACGGCGATGGGCGGCGATACACTCCCCGAAACTTAAGCAGCAGCGCTACCCGTTCATTCATGGCGATCACAGGACGCTTACCCCCTGCATTGATCATAGTTAGCGAGACGGAGAAACGACGGGGGAAGGGACGAGCGAGGCCGCTCGGCGCTCGCTGGGCGCAGTAAAGGCTCGCTGCGCACCCCCGTGCCATGGCCCGTACACAGAGCACTCCCCCGCGCTACATCGAGCTCGCGCGCGCACGGCGGTGTCGCGTCGCCCCCCGGTCGATTCGAGAGGCGCGGATAGGGCTAGCCGCCGCTAGAGAGGGCTGGAGCCTTGTCGAGTCGTCGAGGGGATCGGAGGCCGGCGCCGTTGCCGGAGACCAGAGGGGGGCCGTCGGTTGCGAGTAGGCGGGGCGGGCGGGGCAGGTGGTGGGAGCAAGAGCAAATGCGAGGCCTACCCCGCCCGCACGGACTTTTGCCGTTCGCGGGTGGTGGTGACTCATCATGAGGGGAGGAGGAGGACGACCGTGCGCGCGCGCGCGTGGGTGGGGTGGTGTCAGCGCCAGCGGCAGCAGCAGAGGCGGTTGATGGAAATGGAATTGGTTCGGCCCGGCAATTAATGGCGCTTGGCGCTCGCCCCATGCGCCGCCGTCCCCTCCGGGTCCCCTGCTTCCTTCCCTCCATGACGGAGGCCGCCGCAGCAACGGCGCATGCGTGGACACGGCCGCGGCGAGCGCGATCACTGTTTCGCGTGGGCACGGCGGCAGCGTTGCTACAGCACCACTGCTGGGCTTTGTGGGGAGACGGCATTGGGAAAAGTCCCCCAAAAAAAAGAGAGAAAAGGACGAAGCTTTCGTGTGTCCGGTTCACGTAGGCCATTCGCAGCCGCCTGGAAATCGAAACCCCCAGACACACGCATGGAGAGGCGCCGCTGGCTGCTGCTGCGGTCTTGCGCCCCCGTGGCACGCGGACCACGCCGGTCAGGATCGCCGGACAGCCGGATGGAGACGGGGCAGGCGGCGGCAGCACTGCAGCAGCCAGCAGCCAGGCCTCTTCTGTCTTCTCAAGCCCGCGTCGTCCCGTCTCGTCCCTCGGCTCCCGTCTTGTCCGCCCTCGCTCGCGCGTCGTCGTGGTAATCCCTGCCCGTGTTCGGGTAGCTGTCACATCAAAATTATACAAAGACTCCGTTTAGATTACACTCCATAAATCCGCAAACAAAAAAACGTCACAAATAATGTTTCGACACATGCATAGAGTACTAAATGAAATCTATTTACAAAACTTTTTGTATAGATGGATTGTAAATCGTGAGACGAATCTAATGAGACTACTTAATCCATGATTTACAATAATGATGCTACAGTAACTATCCGCTAATTATTGATTAGTCATAGATTAATTAGCATTATTATATTCGTCTCGCGATTTACAATCCATCTGGACAAAAAGTTTTATAAATAGACTTTATTTAGTACTTCAAATTAACAAGATTTCAACACAAAAAATTTTGCTCGTGGAACTAAACATGACAAAAAAGACAAATGTCCGCATGGAGTACTAAATGAAGTCTATGTGCAAAACCTTTTCATAGATGGGTGTAATTTTTCGAGACGAATCTAATGAGCCAAGTTCTATCATGATTGGCTATAGTGATGCTGCAGTAACCGCCCCCTAACCATTTTCTAATTACATAGTCGAATACCTTATTAGCTACAATACATGCTACAGTATCATAATTTTGAAAAATATTTTATAATTATACTTTATTTAATATTTTTAATTAGTGGTCAAAGAGGTGAAAAATTTTCATAAAAACTTTCGATTTTGTTCGCTTGTTGCCATAAAAAAGCTGCCGCCGGCATCATTCCCCCTCGCCAACCTGCCGGCTGCGCCGCGCGCGCTCTCCCCTACTCCCCTTCCCTTCCGTGCCTTCCCCTCCCTCTGCGTGATCTCGCTTCCAACACTGACGGACAGAGTGATAGAACATGGGCCTACCCTCGCCTGGCCTGGCCACCTCCCTTTCCCCACGCAACTGGCCAGGCAGCTGCAGCAGCGGCGTAGCAACCCGATGCTGCACTGACTGGTCACTGCCCATGTTTTGGAACTTGGGACTGCCATCATCGAATGCTTGTTTTGTTGATTGCGACCAGGACACTACTTGATTCCCCTCCGTTTAAGGCAATGTTTGGTTCCAAATTTTTTTTAGAAGTCTCTATCACATCAAAAAGAATCTTATTATTTTATAGTATTAAATAAAATTTATTTATAAATATTTTTTGACAGCTGAGTGCTTTTTCAGGAGACGAAACTAATAAGCCTAATTAATTCATAATTTGCTGCAATGATGCTACAGTAATCATTCGCTAATCGTATATTAAGATACATTATTAGATTCATTTCGTAGTTTAGCTCCAGAATTCTACAGTTAGTTTTATAATTAATTTTTATTTAATACTTCTAAATACTAAAAAAGCCTCTGAGACTTTTTTTAAATCCCTATTCCAAAACACCACACTTAAATGACGCTGCTGTTTCATAAACAACTTACAGTTCGTCGACGTAATTTCTTTCGGCTTTGATGTTTTCGATTCGACTGAGTTTGTGCGTAGTAGTATGTACTAAAGTACAAGTGATTTGCTAATCTGTTACTTCGTACCATTTCCCATTTCTAAGACTTGCTTGGTACGAACAAACGCTCTACTAGATACCATCCAAAGTGGTACTGGTACCGGGGTCCTGTACTCCTATGTACCGGTATTGAATTCCCTTCTTCATCATCCCGTCCAGGGGCAGGTAGGTACTCGTACCCTCGTATGAGGACGTTTAGAATGTTGCTCAAAACTTGTTTGTACGGAATAAATAGTTCTTAAACCAGATATGTATGTACTGTGCAATCAGTTTATGAGAGTTTATAGTAAAAGATATCAGTAAGCATATGGACAGCTCATAGAAACTAAATCGTATTAATCTCCCACTCAATCACTCACTACCTCTCTCTCTTCACACTTGCTTACTCAAATAGTCAAATGTGAGGTTCAGCTTACTATCTATTTTGAGAACTAACATTGCGCACGTTGTAACAACCAAAGATCTTTTTTGTATGGAATCCATCTATATGGATTATTGGATCCAAATATAATGGTCTTAGAAAGATGCTCTTTCGAACGTTGTAGGCGGCAATACCACGCGAGTCAGAACGGGCATTATGATGAACTGGAGCTCCCAAGCGCAACCGGGATTCCAAGGGGGCATTATGATGCCCCCTTTTAGCATGTCCGCCCTTCGCGAGTCCAAGACAGAATTATAATCCGCTCAGCCTTTCCTTGTGCTCCTTTTCTTTTTCCTTTGAACGATTTCGACGTGCCTGTTACAACCCCGGATTGATCTGCACTGCACATCACACTGTACCTACACTCGGTCACTCAGCTTCAACTAACCAGATCTCATCCAACCGCTAACGGCGTACAACCAAAAGCCAAGCCACCACGGGACCATGGACGTTCGAAGTCAAAGAGGTTCTTGGTAGGAGGGAGTGTACATGGCAGGTTGACAGAATGACGGCTGCGATACAGGAGCACATGACTACATGAGCAAGGAGATACACACGCGTATAGCACGGAACAGCGCGCAGAGGATGTCCGGTCCGGGCAGTGCCGTCGTCCTCTCCAGCCGCAGGATCGGCCAGGACGGCCTGTGCTGCACTCACCACTTCACCAGGAGCCGAGCCACGGACGGTTTGTTTTAAGGCGGAGATTCGGAGCACGGGAACGCCATCCGCCGCGGTCCCGCAGATGACATGATGCCACGGACATTCGCACTCCGGGTACCACAGCACGCATAAGCCGTAGCATAATAAAATCACAAACCCGTATCTCGCAGGCTCGCAGCGTGGCGAGCCAGCAGCGCCCAAGCCGCGGCCGTGCCGGACCCAAGTCAAACCTCGCACCCGGCACAGCGCCAAGTACACATCAGTCACGGCATCACATAAAGGCAAGGTGCCATATACAGGCTACAGCCGCGTCCTTTCGGGTCTGCTACAGTTTTCAGTGCAGGTACAACAAGAACTCCGCCTTCGGCGTCTTCCCAGCTCCTACCAGTAAATACAATCCTGTACTCCTAGTCCTACTGCTAGTAGCATCTTTGTGATCCAATAAGCTGTACAGGATAAAAGGTATCTGCATGCTAACTAGTAACTAGTAACTAGTGAGCATCAGCGCCTGCAGTCTAGCCACATTTCGCTTCTCTTTTTTTTTTCTGCCGGTTGGACGCAGGCGATCCGTGTCCAAATGCGGGTTAATCAGGTTTGCATCGGTTGTGGCAGCAACGGTGTCCCACTGTTGATGGAAACATTAGAGCGACAGGGGCATGAGAGGACATCAGCAGGAATGCAAGCTGTTGCCTCCATGAGGATTGAGGAAAACGGCGTCTCAGTGAGGCTTTTGCTATAGCGCCTGACTTGCCATCTGCAGAGCACGACAGAGGCGTGTTAAGAAGGGAGAGGGCACTTTCAGACACCAGTTTCAAATGCTAGCACGTAGTATGAAAGACTCAAAGCATGTTGACTAGTAGTATGTTAAAAGAAATCCGAGTTTTGCGTACACGCATGTGCGGGACTGTCGTGTGCGCAGGGGGACTGGGACGTCACAGGTGAAACACCATACCTTTTCTTGGCAGATCCTTGACAGCGCTTCTACATGGAAATTTTGTAGCTCTTCAAGGACTTTAACATCCAAGCCCCTGAGGTCCTCGCCCTGAAAAGAAAAATTCTGTATCAGAAGCATAGAAATAGAAGACGCTGAATTTCAGCACATTCTGTCAAGTGGCTCAAGGCAAGGCAAAGAAAGCTCCCAGAGAGAAATTTTATATCGCAAAAGTAGATTTATCATCTTTCCAGCTGGAAAACTAGTGCAAGATAAAAATATTATAATCACCTTCAATCTGGACACAACGCTTTCCAATTCTTTGCATCGCCTTCTTTCAAAATTGTATGCAGCTCTCGCTTCTTCAATGGTACTGAGGCCATCCCAGCTCCCATTTTCTGAAGATTGCATTTCACTTGCCAGTCTGCCACTATCAGACTTAGATGGGTGGATGCCGTTTTGCTTTGCTTTGAATTCAAAAACATCCTCTTGAGAGCTTTCTTTCTTTATTTTTGAAACAAGAACCCACATACTTGCCAGCTCGGTTTCCAACTCATGCTCATGGCATTTTGCGTCATCAATTATCTTTAGAAGCTCACTCTCTCTTCGATCCTTTTGAGATAGTGTGTCCTCTAATACAGCCTCCCGCTGACAACTAGCAACCAGCTCTTTCTGCAACTCTTCCACTAGAATTCCATTCTCATGATCACACCGTTTTGTGTCATTGTGAATGTTGCTCCTTGAAACTGATGCAATCTGCTCTTTCGCCGCAGCTAAGTCTGCTCTCACCTTTGCATTTTCATAAGAAAGCCTTGTGACTTCTTCCGCCAAATTTTTTAGTTCAACTGCAGCAGCAGATGCCAATTCTTTAGCATAGGACGATTCCTCAGCTAGTTTTTGACTGTGAATTTCCAGTCCATCCTTCTCTTCTGCTAACCTCAGATTTTCTTGCTTCAAACTTTCAATTTCTGAAGCCTGCAGCACCGTTTTAGGTTTCAATTGGCATATCATAAAAGAAGATAAAACAGATGAACTATAAAGGAAGGTGATGACATAGGGGCATATGCTCTTTACCTGCTTGAGCACTTGAGATATTAATCCTGACTCGTTTCCTTCAGTTGTTCTAGAGGACACATTTGCATGGTTTGAGAGTTCATTTGTGTTATCCTTAGTATCAGTGCTTGCTGTTGATGGTTCACTAGACTGCACACTGGCAAAACTATCCTCGCTTTTCGCAGCCTTCAAGCTACTGATTTCTTGCCTCAATTGTGCAACTGTTTCTCGGAGTTCTGCATTTTCTGCTACCTGTTTGAACAAGAAAGCAGAATCAAATTAATCCATTGAACATTAAAAAAATTATGACCTCCACCAGCTGCTCACCTTAGCTTGCAGCTGGTCTTGAAGAATTCTATTATCCGCAGACATGATCTAGAGAAACCACCCAATCCAAAAGAAAAACAGTAATTAGTCCAGCATAAATTTCAACAAAACAAAAGGATAGTAGCTGACAGATTGACTATACACAAACCTCCAGTTCAAATGTCTTCTCGCTCAACTGTGTACTCAACTTTGAAAATGTCTGTGAGAAGATCAGATTATATGAAATACTCAGAACATTGATATGGCATTAAAAAACAAAACATTCTAGCATATGGGACTGGCTCACAGAATAGAAATTAAAACTATTAAATTATTTTCCCCTCAACAATACAAAATAGAACAACAATATGCCCACTGGTAAATGGTAGAAATTTGTAAGTAAATCAAACTAGGATGAAGTTAGATTTCGGCTCGTCATTGCGTAGCCATTTCATGACCTGGGACAACTCTGTCTTATTTGCTGGGTCTTCTGTAGTTTCAAGTGATTGAACCATCCGCTGCTCCAGCACATGTATATGCGACTTCTTTTCAGTGATTTCGTCTTTCAACTTTTCAATTTGCTCCTGCAGAAGAAAATAAAGGGAAAAGACACTTCATAAAAATACACCCAGAAACTGCTCAACTGGTTACAGAAGGACAGTCAGAAAATTACCTGAATTTGCACATCATCAGGGTTGTTGGCTGCTTGCTCTGACAGCCTTTTGAGTGAGCTTGTACAAAGTGCAACTTCCCCAGCCAGCATTTTGACCTGCTCTTGTAGAAGATCTATTTGATCCACAATGGTTGTTCCACTCTACAAATGCAATAAGGCTGTCAGTGTCAATGACTGTAGTGAATACCCACTAAAACAATACACAGTTGGAATAAGATGTGAAAACCAAAGCAACACGATTGGATGTACTATTAGCAAGGAAGGTATGGCCAGGCTGCTCCTGGCCAGAGGAGGTCGCCAGGCGAGGAAAATAAGTACTAGCGAATATTATCAAACTTTCAGAGACTGCATGAAATCAAACATTCAGACTCCATATTTCCATAACTTCAAACTTGAATACACTTAGCAACTTCTTTCACCTACTATAGTTTGATATTACATTATCCTTTGATGGGCAGTGAAGATTCCCCAAGGGTCCTTGTCCTCCAGTAAGCATTAAGCAACACCCAGGGAAGTGCCAGACTTCAATTATAATTAGGGTTTGCACCAGCTAATATTGCTTGTTAGGACAAGGCAATGTATGCACAGGAAGTGCGGAATCAGGGAGAAAAAATGGAAAGAGAGAAGTGTAAACATAGATCAACTCACTGGTAGCGGGTGACGTGCTCTGGACGCCGCACTAAATAAGTCACCAGCTTGAGTCCTTTCAAGAAAAGAATCGGCAAGTGTCGGGTCATCTCCTTTCCTGGTCATTGATTTCCTTCGACCATCCTTCAGGTCAAGCAGCAAGTTTTTTTGTTGTGATGATTTAGAGCAGGAAGGTGAGCCACTAGCACTGCTATCGCCATCCACACTGGATGATAACCCCGATAGTTGGTCAGACTTCTGCATAAGTTAATACATATACAATTATTAATGCATACAATCCATATAGCTAGAATGTCTTTCTTCATGCTATCCATAATCCATTATCCAGTACCTTTAGTTTGAACCAACCAAGCATTCCACGTTTACGATTCCTTTTGTCAAACCTGGCTGACTCATCAGGATTGTTCGCATCAAGTTTCCCTTCAAGCGAAAGCTCTGAATCAAGGCTTATATCATCATCATCTACAAAGTATTCCCGCTTTCGATCTGGCAAATACACAAGCTGCAATTTGAAACAGAATAAGAACAATTGATACCCTGCGCTACACAAAAAAACATACTGTGAATATATTAGCACCACACAGTCAACACCTAGTCACCTACACACAGGATTAACAAGGTTCCCCAAAGCACCGTACTGTTATGGCATATTGCAAGTCCAGTAGCAAATGACTATTCCTTTGCGGAGGGGCAGTATGACGAGAAAATTTTCTCGGGCAGTTATCTTGGTATGGTACATGCTACTAATTGGAAAGAAATACTCAACTAACTAGTGTAGGAAGGATGGATTGAGTATAATGGATTTGATATTGCATTGAGCCTCTCGGCGGTATATATATGAGAGCTGCAAAGACTCAGGGGGCCAAGACAGTACAAGGGATCGTAATTCCAACAAACTCTAATCTAATCATGTGTTGTGATATACTCCAACAACTAGGAGTTATTGATGGAGAGAATAATTGCATGTATTCCTCCAAACCCTAGAAGGGTGGGATATATAGATCCTAAACATGGGCCTCTAGATGGGCCTCTATATATGGGCTCACATATACACCAGCACCCCCCCCCGCAGTCTGAACTACCGGCGCAGCGGTGTTCAAGACCGGACAACGAGAAAGCTAACACACCCCGCAGTCTGAACTACCGGCGCAGCGGTGTTCAAAACTGGACAAAAAAAGAGTACAAAGAGAGTACAAAGGGCAAATACCCCCCGCAGCCACAACTAGCCACCGGCTACGTTGAGGCTGGAGCGAAACTCCGTGAAGATTGAGGAGGGCAATCCTTTGGTGAAGATGTCAGCAAACTGGGAGGTAGTCGGGACATGGAGTACCCGAACATCGCCGATGGCGACTCTGTCGCGCACGAAGTGTAGGTCGATCTCCACATGCTTCGTCCGCTGATGCTGGACGGGGTTGGTGGAGAGATACACGGCGCTGACGTTGTCGCAGTAGATGAGCGTGTTCTTGGCGAGCGGGTTGTGGAGCTCCGCCAAGAGCTGTCGTAGCCAGGACGCCTCCGCCACGCCGTTAGCGACAGCCCGGTACTCCGCCTCAGCACTGGAGCGGGAGACAACCGGCTGCCGCTTGGACGACCAGGAGACCAGGTTGCCGCCCAGGAAGACGTTGTAGCCGGAAGTAGAGCGACGAGTGTCCGGGCAGCCAGCCCAGTCGTGCGGAGCGCCAGCTTGTGAGAAGCGGTGGCGGAGGTGTTAGGGTAACACGCACACCCAAAGACCCGAAGGTGGTCGTAGCGAGGAGGGGTACCGAAGAGAGCGTGGTGTGGAGTGGGAGCAGGAGAAGCAGTGGACGGAAGGCGGTTGAGCAGGTAGGTGGCGGTGTGGAGGCTCTCAGCCCAGAAGCGCGGGGGCAGAGAGGCCTGGATCAGAAGGGTGCGCACGACGTCGTTCGTCGTGCGAATCATCCGCTCAGCCTTGCCGTTCTGGGGAGAGGTATACGGACAAGACATACGCAGCTGAACACCCCGAGAGAGGAAGAAGGAACGGGATGTGGAGTTATCGGACTCCCGCCCGTTGTCACACTGGACGGCCTTAACAGTGAGGCCGAACTGAGTGGACACCCAGGCAAAGAAGTGGAGGGTGGGGAAGGTCTCAGACTTGGCGCGCAAAGGGAAAGTCCAAGAGTAATGAGAAAAATCATCAACAATGACCAGATAATATTTGTAGCCAGACATGCTGAGTACAGAAGATGTCCACAGATCACAGTGAATAAGATCAAAAGCATGCGCAGCATGCGAAGAAGAAGAAAACAGAAGTCTAACATGACGACCTAACTGGCACGCATGACAGAGGTGCTCAGCAAGAGCCCTAGTACATGAAACATCGGTACTATGACTGAGCTTAGCCAAAACGTCACGGCCGGGGTGTCCAAGCCGGCGGTGCCAGGTGGTAGAAGAAGGCGTCACGGCAAAGGCAGTAGACGAAGAAGAAGTCGAAGACGGAGCAGCGGAAGCTGGAAGCCGAAGAGTGTAAAGGGGAACCGGGCTATCACATTTGAGGAGCGGACGCCGGGAAACCGAATCCTTCACAGTAAGACCAGAAGATTCATATTCGATAGAACATGAGTTGTCAGCAGTAAACTGGCAAATGAAAAGAAGGTTGTGAACCATTTGAGGAGCAATAAAAACATTAGGAAGACGAGGAGCAGAACCCACGGCGGTGACAGAAAAACAAGACCCATCACCAACCATGATAGAAGAAGGACAAGAGGGGTGTGGGAGTCGGACGGAAGAGAGGATACCGGCATCAGGAGTGGTGTGGAACGAGGCACCCGAGTCGGCGATCCACTCGGTGCTGACCGACGGCGTCAGTCCCATGGTGTTGAAGGACTGCGCCAGAGCGGCCTGATCCTACCCCCCAGACTAGGTCGGCTGCTGGCTGGGCTGAGCGGGCGGAGTCCAGTACGGCGCGGAGAGGGGAGCAGCACCGGTGAACATGGCCGCCGGCTGGAGCTGAGGACGAGGCCCCCCTCCCGGACCCGGGAACGGCCACATCGAGATGCGCCCTGACCATGGGTTGCTGAAGGATGGCCAGGACGTACCTCCAGGAGCAGGGGCAGAAGCGGGAGTCGGAGTCGGAGCCGGCGCGCCCCGACGGCCCCCACCGGTACCGGTACCCCCAGAAGCAGGGCCACCGGTGCCACCACCCCCCCCCCCCCGCGCCGACGACGTCCACGCCCACCCCCCCACCTCCGGTCTGCCCGGCGGGAGCAGCACCAAGGAGAGGTGGCAGGGGCGGCGGAGGAAGCCGGTGGAGCAGCGACGAGCGCGGTGGAGGTGGACGAGGGCGATCCGGGCGCAAGACCCCTGGTGATCTCCTCGAGGGCGAGGTCGTCCCGGACCTGCGGGAAGGAGGCGAAGGGCCTCTGGAGAGCGATCCAGCTCTTCAGGTGGTCATAGGTGCTGCTCAGGCCCCACAGGACATTGAGCACCAAGACCCGATCGGACACCGGATTCCCGAGGTCGTGAAGAGCATCGGCCATGCCCTTCATTCGCCTCACCAACGGAGAGGTCCTCCTGCATGAAGGTGCGGAAGGTGGCGTCGAGCTGGAAGGCGCGGTACTCAAGCCTCTCGAGCGCCACCCAGGCCTGCCGTGCGGTGCCGCCGTGGGTCCTGACGAGGTCCTGAAGATCCAGGGAGGTAGTCCCGAAGATTCAGGACAGGGCGACGCTGTTGAGGCGCAGCCACGCCACTGCCTGCGCCTCGATCGGCGTGTCGAGGACATGGTCGTTGAGGGCGTAGCGGCGGAGGGCGAGCAGGACCTGGTCCCGCCAATATCCGTAGGAAGAGGACGTCGGGTCGAGGAGGACGGTGACCAGGGCCCTGATGTTCTGGACGCCGGCGGCCTGGAGGTGGAGCTGGGCGATCATGGGGTCGGTCGGGTCGTAACGGGCTCCAGAACCAACAGGCGGGGCCTGGCGAGAGGAAGAGGAGCCGGGCTCGGGGACGATGGGCCGGCCGGAGGAGGCGCGGAGGAAGTGCTCCGCCTCGGCAACCCGGAGTGCGAAGGCGTCGGCCACGGCGCGCTCGCGCTCCCAGGCGAGAGCAGCCACGCGGAGCCGCTCCTGGGCCGCCGAAGCCTCCGACTTGGCGGCGAGGAGGGCCGCGGCGAGAGCGGCGTCGGCCGGCTGCCCGCGGAGGGCGGCGGCGGAGAGCGGCGCATCCGCGGGCGACATCCCGAGCCCGGTCCACGCGGGATCGGGCGCGGCGTCAGCGGCGGGCTGCTTGCCCGCGGCGATGGCGGCACGGTAGGCAGCGGCGGTGGCGGGATCGGCGGCCGCATCCCCTGGAGCAGCACCCGCGGCGGCAGGCAGGGCTAACAGCGGGCCGGGAGGGGCCGGATCGGGCCCCGGCGGCGGCGGATCGGGCACCCCCCCCCCCCCCGCGCGCCCTCCGCGCCTCCTGCGCCTGCGGGCAGGGGCGCCAGCACGACCAGGGCGGCGGCGGCCGGGACGGCAACGCCCCCTACGGTGCTCCCCGCGCCTGCCGCACCCGCGCGCACGCCGGCGGCGGCGGCGGCAGGGCCCAGACGGCCCCAGCCGGCGGCGGCTGCAGGGGCAGACGGGGCGGCGGCCCAGGCGGCGTCCCTCGCGGCGCGCGGAGCAGAGGAAGGGAGGGGAGGGAAGGAAGAGAGGGGAAAGGGGGAGGAGGAGGCCGGCTGCTGCTGCGGGCGGCTGGGAGGGGAGGGAGGAGAGGAAACCTAACCCTAGGCTAATGATACCATGATGGAGATAATAATTGCATGTATTCCTCCAAACCCTAGAAGGGTGGGATATATAGATCGTATACATGTGCCTCTAGATGGGCCTCTATACATGGGCTCACATATACACCAACAGTTATTAAGTTTCAACATGACAAACAGCATACCATAGCATCCACAAAAACAAGGAATAGAAGTGGAACCTATGCGGCTCTTCCACACTTGCATTATATTTCAGTTTCTAGAGCATGCTATTGCTAAATTTCGTCTACTGTCCTGAGTTAGATTAAGAGAAAAAAATGCCCGCAATCAAACAAACAAAACAAAGAGGGCTCAAACCTCATCTTCACCAAACGAATGCCGTCGACGGAGGTTAGTCTTTCCTGAAACATTTGAGGATATCGAACTTTTGGTTGATACCAATATTAATTTTGTTAACCTCTGAATTCTACCCATCAGTGCTGCTTTTGCTTCTTCTTCCTGTTCTAGCCTTGATTGAAGTTTGACTTGCCCAGCTTCAAGCTGTCACACAGATAGATTATAAAGAAATAGATTAACATATCAGTATTGAAATATGACCAACAAATATTGTCCACATGGAACATGTTCATTTACTCTACCAGGATGTTTTTAGGAAAGGCATCAGTTTCATACTCCCTTTGTTTTAAATATATGATGTTTAGAATAAGCTAGCTTATCCTAAACATCAGATATTTAAAAATGGAGGAAGCAGCACATAAGCATGCAAGATAAAAGTGAAAACTACTCATGCAGTGATGTTTCCATTTGCCTGTTCTTATAGTTGTAGAAACAGTTTCCAGAGATCATGTGAGAATATTACACCAAAAGTTTGAATATGAAGCAAACCTGGAGTTTCAGATTAACAAGATCTTCTTGATCCGTAGGGAGAATACACCCATTGCCCATCATACCACGTCTCAATTGCTGTAGCTCTTCTTTCAGGCAGGATATCTCCTTTTGATACTTCTTTATTAAGGACTTCTCGTCTATTATCTGAGAATGAAAATCCATCAACATTAGTAACAAGCACACCACAGTAGACGTTTCCTGTAAAGTTGTTGTCACTATAAAAAAAAAGCAATTGTACAAGCACAGTAGTGCAAAAAAATGGATTAAAGGTTATTGACTGTTACCTTATTTTGAGAAGCTTTTATTTCAACATGCTTGCTCCTGTGAGCAAATTTTAATGTGTTATGTGTCTCCTCACTGTTGCTGGATGCAGGTGTGACTGTGCAAATAAGCTGCAAAAAAGATAAGCATTCAACATAGCAACATAGGCTTCGCTATGCACGCGGTACAACATTTAGATGTGGAAATACTTTCCGCAAATGAAAAGCAAAACATAAAGACAACAAAAAGGCTTTTTAGTGAAGCAAGATAGAAATACACAAACGATTTCCCATAAGAACTACTTACAGATATGCGTCCGTGTCCACTAAGAGAAGACTGAAGTAAGCGCGTGAGCTTTGAGTCTCTATAGGGAATATGAGTGGCCTTACCATCGGTAAGTTTAGCAATTACCTGCAAGATGTTGATGACAGTTTTACCAAGAGAAGAACAACCAAACAAATGAACAAAGAATATGACCATTCTTGCACTATCCCTGCTAAAATAGCATATTTTAGGACTAGCAAGTAGCAAATACATCTAAGTTCTCCAAATTGCAGATTAGGAGCCATATGCTGATCTGTCGCCCAACTAGCTCCGAGAGAGCAGAGGGGAACACCGGTTGGCACAAATATATTAAGGAATATTTCCATTACCACTATTTGAGTTGCACGTTTAATCTATACCACCGGGCTGTCTCAATGACATGTGGAACCAGACCCCACACCATTGACTACTCTGATGGTATAAATGAAAAGTATCCCTCAAGTGACGGTATGAATGAATCTCCCTATGTATAAAACAGTCCACAAAGTTATATACTTATATTTTCTGTATGTATCAATATGTCATAGTAATAAGACAAATAGTTAAAAATATCTGGTACTTACAGTTCCAAGGGTGAGCAAACTCTTGTTTATGTATGAACCTTCTTTGCGTCGTAAACCAGTTGTTTCAGTCTTAGAACTCTCAGACCCAGCAAGGTCAATCAAGTTCTGATCAAAGGATATAAAGAATATCATAAGAGCACTTAGGTGTCCCAAAAATTTTAATCAAGCTCCTGTATTCTAAATGCCAAGAGACACAAATTAATTGTAGGAGAATGAAAATCAGAAGCAGCTGAAGGGGAGGAATTACCAACTGAGACAACTTGACTTCTTCTGCTGCATCACTTTCACCGGAGGGACTACTCTCAATGGTCTGCAGTTGTGTTGACATATAAGTTTAACAAGTCTGCCTGATTTAGCTGTTATAAGTTTATTAGCCTAGTCTTACCGAACAAACTTCTAATGGGGAAAAAACAGTTTGATATCCAATAAAGTACTAGTTAACAGATTTTTCACATATTTAACAAGTATTAGTTGCCGTACATATTATATGGAGTAAATGGCACGAGTCATTAAACTTTGCATGGTGAAGTCAAGTATGCCCATAAATTCATTTTAGTTAACTACCACACTTGAATCTACAATGCTGATTTACTGAACCAAAAAGAGAGCAAGCAGCAATACCAGAGTGAAGATAGTGTGACTCCTACTGCTGACAAGATTGAAGTTGTTTGATCCAACATGTCTGTGCTCTGCAATAAAGCAATGATGTCAGGAGTTCAGAACAGTACAGATTTGATTCCATTGTGTATGAACCAACATTGAAGGAATTGCCCAAACGCAGCTCTCACATACTTGGATGCAGCCATGCAGGCACAAGGCACAAGCATCATGCTTGTTTGAAGCTTATATTAAATAATCCATAGAAGTATGAATTAATGTGTTATGTTTCAAGGGAAACAGCAATTAAATAATCGAGGACAATACAAGAGATGTAATTTAAAATGGAAATACCATGTGGACCCTAATCTGAACACATAAGTACATTAAAAAAGTCAACCCCATGGAAACTAAAATTCCTTGGATGCCCCCTTTCTTATTTATAAAATTGCACGAGTCATGTTTTGAACTTAGATATCTTAGATTTTAATACATTATGGGTGCACATACACCAAATCAATTCACCCAATGGCTTAATCTATCCAAGAAATTTGGGTGGTACAATATAAAGTGTGTCCTCTAGATAGAAACAAATACCTTCTCCAGATGCTATTAGAGAGAGTGCATGTGCAGGTGATAAAACAACCTCTTCTTTAATCCCTTCCACATAAGTTCCCTAAATGATTAGATCAACAGAACAAGGGTATGATAATTTATCAGCTAAGAAGGAAAGACTTATTTTCACACTAATGGAAAAGGTTATCTTTCTCAAAAAGGATAAGAAAAAGGACCCAGCCCACAGACAAAATAAACCAAGAATGAATATGGAATGGAACAATCCATATCAATTAAGGAAAAGAAATCCATGCGGCTTAACTCATTGTTCTGTATAAATTGAATGGGCACGACTGAATAATTACAGAATCAATTTTAATAAAAACCAATACTCCAGGTACCTGTGCATCTTCTCGAATTCTGAGATTCTGTCCTGTTGGATCAAGTAAGTCATTGATAACCTGCAAAGTTATAAAGATAAACCAAGCTTCTGAACAAGTACTGCACAGTTTCATGATTAGTTCTGAATCAGTACATTTCAACAAATTGTGACCACTTTGAACTGGCCTATGTTTCATTACTTGTATGCAGTTCAAGTTGAAGAACAAATCAGAATCCTTTCATATAGATTGCATCGTAATCAAAACTAGCATGGGAATTATGATCAAGTCATAATATATGAGTAGGAAATAAACTGGCATCAAATATCCAATATGGAGATGAAATTGTAATTGGTGGTGTTGCTATGCAGTAGCAAGAAAATTCACAGCTCGAAAAGAGAAGTCACCTCATTGTAAATTTCAAGATACGAAACACGCAGAAGGAACTCTCGTCCAGGTGTCTGATGTCAGCAAAAGATATAACAATGTCATGTTGTCCTTTTTAGTCAAACAGTGTATAGAAAAATGAGGAAATTACATCTTGAATAATGCTGAATACATCCTTCACTGCCAATGGAATGATTCCAGGTGACTTCTGCTCTCCCTGCAACAATAATCCAAATGTACCATGAAAGGAAGTTCAACAATGAAGAGGAGTAAATTCTTCCTGCACAAAATTTGTAGCATGTGAAATTGAAATTGAGTTTCTTTAGCTTGTTATCAACTTATCATAACAAAAGGATGATGAGCAATATATGTACTAAACAATAAAGGAATGCCTTGTGCTGAACAAGCAGGTACAGAAGACCATTGCTAGAGGCATAAAAAATAGTAGACACATAGGCATAACATGAAAGCAGAAACTTACATGCATGGTGTGAGTTTTCCCACTGCTAGTTACACCATATGCAAAGACAGTGCCTGAAAGGAACAGAGAAATTTTAGGGAACTGAATTAGTATCAAAGTACCTATGCTATCTCCATAAGGTTCACTTGTCTTTTAGGCCATTGTTACGGTCTCCAAGACACATATTTAACAACTATTACTCTTTCTAAGTATATGTTTAGAAAAAATGATTTTCCATGTAATGAAGTTATGTACTTTTCAAAGCCGCATAGTCAAAATCTTAAAATGTTGAGCACGGGCATTCTAGGGCGACATGTACTTTGGACCAGAGGTAGCAAGAAAGCATGTGCAACTGCACCAGCAACCAGCAGTGTTTGTGCTTTGGTCCTAATCAAAAGCAGAGGTGGCAATGACAAGAAGAAGCATGCACAATTGCACACCAACAGCCAGATATGCCAAATTTTATGATCAAAGAACAGGTAACACTTCATAGTTCAGAGGATACAAATAAAGTAGGGGCTTTCCCCACCAAAAAAATTGGCTCAATGAGAATGGCCACACACCCTACCAATCTGCATTCTGAAATAGACCTTATTTGCATAGTGCATAACTTGAGTCTGTTGTCTACAGAGCTCTCCTTACATGCCGCTATTGTAGGAACTGGCTACCCAATATTTTGCCCCACTCAAAAGTCTAATAGTCACGTAACAACAATTCCAGTCTCACAACTAATTAAGGTCACATGTATTTCTAGACAAAAGAACTGAAAATGGAAACATACCATTGATTCCTTGCATGGCACCACTTACAACATGCTGAGCGGCAACATCATATACATGCCGAGTCGTAGTAGCAGGGCCAAAAACTTTATCTGCATCAGAGAAAAAATGCAAAGGATTCACAAGGTTCAGTAAACACTAGTGCACTACAAACTTGGTTAATATCTCTGGAACTGCACTGCAAAGCTTATCTCTGACCTAAGGTTCTTTTCCTCGAACATGAGTTTAGATTCAAAATAACAACAGAATTAACCATCCTCTAAAGAAATGACAGAATTAACCACACTGTTCTTAACCATTTAACGAAACTTCTGCTGAAAAGCATGAAGACCTTACCATGCTCTACATTTTGCATACTGCAGCATGCCTGATCAATAAAGTGAGAAATAGTACAAAGCGGAAATATGGCTCTCTTCATTGATTACAACACTGACCCTAGGGAATTGTTTAAGCAGCCTCTCCGCTCTACTGTGACAATGTATCAACATTCATCCCCAGTATACCGCATAAAAGGAATTCAAGCTTCTAGAGCCAATCCATTACCAAACATGCCACAATCACTATCCTTATTCCTCAAGTACCTGGCCGGGCTCAACAGACAATTTTATCCCCTTTTTGGGTAAATAGTAGGTACATTTCCTTTGCAACATCGACTGTTCCACAATGTAGCATCGCACAGCAATGAGCCCAAGAGCACTCACCGAAAGCATAGGCAATGCTGGGGTTGTACTCATTGCGCACCATATTGTCACCGTCCGCGTACCACGCCACCTCGTCCCCCTTGTTCATCTCTCTAGGACTACAGCACAAAATACAAACACGCATTAGACGAACACGCAGCATAAAGCCTACGAAATCGAAAACCCCATCTCCAAACAAGGCATAAAGCAAGCAAACAAGCGTAAAGGCACACCTGAGAGGCCGGAAGCGGACGGTGACCATGATGTTCTCCTTGGCATTGGCCGGGTCCACGAGCGGCGCCCTCCCCGCGGCGCGCGAGGAGACCGACGATGGCGTGGTTGGCCTCGCGGAGGCTGTAGAGGACGGCGTTGCGGGACGGACCGAGGACGACGGGGTGGTGGGGCGCGCGAAGGCGGCGGACGGGGTAGCGGGCCGGCCGCCGGAGGTCGACGACGGGGTGGTGGGCCGCGCGGAGGCGGTAGAGGAGGGGGTGGACGGGCGGCCACCCGAAGAGGCCCTCGCCGGCGGAGGAGGCGCCGCCGCTGCCGCCGGCGGTGCCGAGCGGCGGGATCGGAATGGGGAGATACTGGAGCGCGTCGACCTCGACGACGACATTGCCGCGGCGCGGCGGTGGAAACTGGAGCGGAGCCGGGATTGGGGCGGGGGACTAGGGTTTTGGGGGGGGAGAGGAGGCGAGCACGAGCTCGTGGGGATGGAGACGGAGAAGGGAGCTCGTGGTATTGCTTTGGAGGGTCGTCGTCGTCTTCCTCCGAGGCGCCCCCGGGTGCCGCATTATGGACCACCGGAGGTGAGATCACCGCGGCGGCCTCCTGAAGAAGTCGATGGCTATGGCTCGTTAAGCAACTGTTTGGATGTGATTGTGATGATTTAGCATAACTAAGATACTTAATTCATATATCATCCGAAATTGACTAAAGCTTCAGTCAACCGTCATTCTCTGGCTTTGTGGGTTTTCCGTTCATGTTAAACTTAGGGTAGAACTTAGTGAGTGATGTCAACATGGCAAGAAAGCTAGAATGTTGTGAGCTGAGGACAATTTATGTTGAAGAATATTATTTCAAAAAAGAAAAACTAATGTTAGAAGAGCTAAGATAGGAACATACCTGAACCCAATGATTGTTGTTCAATGGTTGAGTGGGAAATCATGGGTACCACTAAAGATGAGATGATAAAAGCAAGATAAGAGTAGATGGCACAAGATAAATAGAGCAAAAAAAAAGAGGTAAAAGGAAGGAAGATGATACGAGTAGAAAAAAGGATGAGCAGTTCAGCACCATCGGGTTAGAAGGAAATGGCCCTTACTTAAAAAATGGGTGAAACACAAGCGACTGGAATTTAGTACATCTCGTCATCCTGTCCTACAATTTGAATTTAGAGCTACCCGGCCCCAATTCAACTTTTTTTTGAAGTGAGTCATGTATTTGATGAACGTAGAATGATATAACAAGATATAGAAAGCAAGCACATGAAACACGAAAAGGACAAGTATATATGGATAAATATTTAGTGTTAGGATTAAGATTTCACTCTAGCCCTAAGTATGTTCAAGACCATACGATGCACTTGTAGTCTTTACTCAGATAGTATGCTTTAACTAAGTATGTTTGTTTGAAAGATACAAAAGTATACTAGTACCGACGGTGCACCGCAAAAAGTTAGGAGAAAAGCGGTTCGGTCGTTTGGGCGGGAAGCGACGGTAATTGCCGCTAGGATCACCGGTGACGTGACCGGACACGAACCTGCGGTCACTTTGAAGTTTGTAATTTGGCTACCGGTCGCGCTTGCGCCACAGAGCGCGCCGTTGGTGCCCGGCACGTGGCGTGCACGTGACGCTGATCAGAGTTAATGCTGGGCTCGTCGCCGTGGCCCATCAGCAGCATCTACTAGCACTCCGTATGTCTCCGCTACGCTGCTGTCCTAAATGATGTCTCAAGTGGTGGGCGCCCACCAGCCAGTCGGTCCAACCGGGCGATCCAAAATTCCAAATCCAGGTCGCGGCCCGAGTTGGTGGACCGGGTCCGTCCGTGGCCAAATGGCCCATCCACTGCTTTAAAAGATTCTCTCTCCTGCCTGTGACGACAAATCCAAGAGCATGGACAGATGAAAAATTACTCCTGGCTGTGTTGGGCTGGGAAGCACTCGGCAGATGCACCAGACGTAGGGTCCAGAAAGTTTTTAAGTGCTGCGGATCTGGCTGTTATCTGTAACCCCGTGCAAGAGGAATAGAGGAATCATGCTGCTACTTGCTGGTAGAAAAATTGACAGTACATGCAAAGCAGCATGTGCAAGAGAAATGGAACATCAGATCAGATAGCTCCATCTGGAGGATCACACAATGGCTCTGAAATTCATGACGTGTCTGTTTTATTCCATTTATTCGCAAGCTCGCTTCCGAAGTCGGGATAAATAGAAAGAGCCAATCTTCAATTATAAAAAAGCTGGGGACGGATCCATCTTGTACGATGAGCAATAAATCGTATGTGTTTCTCTTTGTCTTTGATCCTGCAAGGGGCAGTAGCCGAGTTATTTTTATTATCTTTAGTAGATGTCTAAATGAACTGCTTGGTCCTTCATTTTGCCAAAGAGCCATAGAGAACCTAGTCAAGCGACTTTACATATTTGAAGGCAGGAGGAATAGACACCTTTTGTACGAGAGTATTTGCCTGCTTTGCGGGGCTAGGTGCAGCACTAATCATCCAGAGAGATTCCCTGCAGGATCAATTTGAGTGAAGGACGATAAGAATGGTCAGCATGTTGGGGAAAAAACAAATCAGCAACATTTTTGATGGAAGAAGCTAGTCGCCTGCCAAATACGAAGCACCAACTGAAACTTGCTATTTAAAGAAACTGCAAATGACAAGGCAGCCTCGTAGGAAAACTGACACTGACCTGTGGAGGATTGAACTTTGCACCCAGATTGCTCAGTTTAGCATGAGCCTCAGCGTAGTCTTTAAAGAATGCATCTTGGTCCGCTGCATATTTCTCTGCATAGACCTGTTTGTGTTGTGGATTCTCAGACAGTAAGTTCAATGATTATCGTAGGATACCAACATCATAAAGATGAGCATCAAAGATCACCTTGAATGCTGGGTCCTCAAATAAAGCAGCATCTGTAGGTAGGACCAGAAGATCCTGATCTCTTTTCTCTTTAATCTCCTGAAATATTGCTACCAGATCAGATATGATAAACTCAGATTAAATTTTGCAGTATGTAATATGTGGCAAAAGACGCATACCTTGAAGTAACTGTTATCAAATTTCAACCACTCAGCTGTCCATGACTGCCCACCAGGTGCACCAGGACCATTTTTCTGCATGAGTTGGACATGGTAGGTGAATTCAAGATTGGTCCAGCGAAATTTATTCACACACACAATGCAGCATGTTCGACTTCATATGTCCAGATAATACCAATGGTTTTGAGAGGATTTTATATATAAATCTAAGTGAGCAATTATATCCTTTGAATATAATAGAATGGTAAGATGGGGAAAAATGCCAAGAGACAACACATGGCGTGCATAGCTTAGTCAGTACATAGAAACAGAACAAAAAAGATTTAGATCCTTTAAATAACAGTCAGATGAAAAAGGCCAAGAAACAATACATGACGCGAATAGCTTAGTCAATGCATAATCATCGAATAAAAGCATTACAGAGATATTGAGGACAAATCTAAGAGCTGTGCAGGCACAATATGACAATATACCAAAGCATTGAGAAATTGCAATGTCTCTCTTACAGAAAAGTTATAAAATACAATTCAATCATTAATCAGAACAGAGTGGACGGAACAAATCATGCTCAAAATAGAATTCCTGAAGAAATGATAACTGATGTTCCTGCTTTGCACCTCACACAAAGAAGATAAGAACATACGGTATATTTTGTCTCTGGTTTTCCCCAGCCACTCCGTTCAGGCCTGGACCTTCCAAGTGTATGTGCTCCAGACAAGACAACAATGTCCTACACAGGATTCAAATTCCAAAAAGTTCAACAAAGGCAACAAGAAGTACATACTGAAACGGCTACGTGTCTTCATCTGCACACCTTGTCATCAAGGCCCATTCTGTAGAATACCTCCCTCAAGTGGTCAGCAGGTGAACTTGGGCCAGCATCTGTAAAGCACAAGATAAAGGGGAATTGAAGAGGCATCAGAACAATGGAATTGGGTAACATGCAGGTGCATCTATTCCCATCTACACAAAAACAGTGTTGACATCAATGCAGCAATGGAGGTATACCCTTGATTTCTGGAAATAAAAAATATACTTATTTGATATTCTCAGCAGATAAGAGAAGTCTAGAGAAGTATCCTTTGTATCTAACTCTTCCCTACAAACTAAGAAAGGTCATTGGTACTAGATGCAGAACACTGCAAAGTCCAGTGACGAGATCTACTAACCAGGAAGCTTCCCCTCAGGTGGGCACTGCTCAGGTCCTGTAACATCAACCCGTCCATATTTCATTGGAATCTTTGGGCCACCAGCTTCCTGGAGTGAGATTGACTAGGATTAACATGGCAGTAATATATTAAAAGTAAAATGGCTAGATACTTCACTGAGGGAAAGGTCAGACCTCAATTGCTGTAGCACTTGCCAACTGAAATAAATCCGCATAAGTAATGCCCGGGTACTTGTCCTTAATTGGTTGGATAAGCTTTAGAGCATTTATCAGGCCTTTGAGAATTTCAATAAAAACATTTAGTCATCCACAGTACACTTTAGAAGAATAAAGCAATGATACTGGGGGCAGTCTAGTAAAAGTACCAGCATTGGCTCCATGTTTCAGTTCAACATCAAATCTTAAGCTTCCATTAGCTCCACCTCGTTGTGGCCACTCCTCAATATTCTTGTCATATGTACCAGAATCATGCCATCCCAGGCGGACCTTCCCAATCAAATAAACAACAATCAACCATCTTGCATAAATGAAAGAAGCCCTAAGGTAACCCAATTACATACACATTTTTCTTAAAAAAGATACTAGAGGACGGAAAATTGAATTGCATTTGGTAGGCAAATAGAATATGCACGATTTCATGCAACAACACTTAACTGGAAAAACAACAGTCCTGTGATACCTTCAACCTCTAAAACATAAGACAAAAAATCACATGACCATTCAAAGGTAAAATACATGAGCAGCATAACTAACAAATAGAATCTGACATGATCCTGAAGCGTATATTGGATAATGCCTTCATCTACATAGTATCATTAGTCACTACTACATCATGAGTTTGAATTGAAAAATTCTGTTTGGATTACTTAATACCATCTCATGAGTAATCAAACTTTTCTAGCATACCACTCACTTTTTTTACATTCATACTGGTTGACTTTATCTTACATAGTACCATTTTATAACAAACAAACAACTCATGTCGAACTTACTTTTACCTGCCTATATGGGCTAATCTTCGTGCATCATAAAAAGACACATATTAGGCTCAGCCACAGGAGGCAACTCCAGCATATGCTCATTGGTGTCAAGTGGCAGTGTGGCATCAATGACTTGTTGCAAAAACTAAGTAAATCTCTAAGCATAATCAAGAAACAACACCTAAAAATGGGAAACAAACCCATGTTCTAGTAGGATTGACCGATAACATTTTTTTCTGGATCCACCCCTGCTCAAGAGTGCTGCAGAGGCACATATGAATGGATCGGACGCCACTAACAAAGTTAGTATGATATCACAGCTACTAGGATCATAAGTCAATGCCTCACATCTTCTAATGTTGCAATGCGATGTCACATCCCAAATCTCGCACAATACACAACGATGGTGACCAAATGGAGTGTCTCAGCAAGTAAGCGCTTGACAAAGGTGACCGTACGCACCAGGACGGGGTGGCAATGAGTCGTCCCGAGAAGCTCCCTGATGCCCTCGCGGGCGGCCTTCAGCTGCGTTGCGTCGGACGCCGCCGTCGCAGCCGCCGCCGAGCACCTCACCGCCCTCGCCTTCTGCGACCACACACGGAAACACGAGTCAGCTGCCGCACCATTTCGATCCGCGTCTCAAGCCGCCCCTGAGCACCCTGAACCCAGCAGAGGCGGGCGGGTACGGACCTGCGGGAGCCGGGAGGGCGCGGCGCGGAGGGCGACGCCCGCGCGAGCTGGCGAGGCCGACGGGTTCGGGAAAAAGGCGCGGCTGGCCCGCGCCGCGCGGCGGGCGGACGGGGCGGCGGCCGAGGCTCGGAGGGTGGCCGCGGTGGCGGCGGCGAGGCGCTCGGCCATGGCGGGCTGGGGCGACTAGGGGTTGGTGGGTTGGTGATGTGGGGGGGAGCAGCGCGGCGGCCCTTGGAACGAGGAGGAGCTGCGGGCTCCGAGAGAAAAGCAGCCGGTCGATTCCACCACGGCGCGGCGCCTCTCGCCTGGGTTTCGAGGGGTTTTGTGGGGGGTTGATGCGGGAGGCGTGCCCTGGGCTTCGGGGGCTCGGGGTCAAGGGCAACGGCGGGTCGGCGGCCGCGGGAGTGGGGAGGTTTGGTTGGTGGTCCGGAGGCGCGCCATTTGTTTATCCCGCGGCGCCAATGGGCGCCTGGCGCGGCGCCAGTCTCAGGACTCCGGCGGAGACTTCCGCGGTGTTTGGTGGCGACTGGTGCGTCGCCGCGCGGGGGCGGCGTGGTGTTTTCTGCTGGTTTTGGAGGGCCGGTTGGCGGTTGCGGTTCTGGTCATCTGGCGCCGTGTCAGGTTTCTCCACGGCTCCTCGGAGCCGCCAAGCAACGACGGGGCCTACGACTGTTCGTCCTTTTGCTTCTACGTGTCCGTTGCAAGGGCTTCGGAATGATGGCAGATGGGTTTCTCTCTGAATATTATCTGCAGAGGCTGATGCGAGATGCACGCATTGATTTGGAAAGGATTATGTTAAGTTGGGTTTATTCGCAGAACGGTTAATGCTAGGATCAGGATGTCCGATATGCAGATAAAATTGGACGCTCGGACTCATGCCGCAACAGACAAGTACAGATGTTGTAACTATTGTTTCTTTACGTTGCGTAGTGGATGTTGCATGAAACATGATATTAATGTTGCAGAGGAAATTTTCCATCCTCAATTCTGATATCGGAGTCATTGTATGCATAGTTTTTTTATGTTGCAAGAGTTGATTTCTGATGTTACAACTATTATTTATCAATATTGCCACGAATCACCTTATAAAAAAAATCCGATCGGACGTCCAGGCGCTAGTAGTGCCATTTGCCGAACATAACTGATATCTCACGAGCCAAACTATGACTAAGGGGTGTTTATGAGAGCTCTACTCCAACTTTTCAAACTCCACTCCACGAAGTCCCTGCCAAATATGTCCAGCTCCAACAACTCCAAATCAGAAAACTCAAAAAAAAAAGAGTTGGGGCCAACTCCATATTTTTCAAGGAGGTCCACAAGGGATGCTCCGAAAACACCTGTTATAGACACTCTCATGGAGTTAGGGTAAAATTACCCACCATTACCACTCTTTACACAATTTAAGGGGATCCTATCACTATCAACAAATTTGTTCCAACCTAGAATAATAAGCTCATGAGCTTGGTCTTACTTAACCCTTTTTTTCTCCCTACACCGCCCCCTTCTCCCATCGCCGCCCAAACCCTATGCCGGCCCTCCAGGGGACGTTGTGTGACATCCCAAAAATCTAACAAAATTAAATCACGCGCCAAAATATTTTTTCCAAAAACTTTTCATCATTGAGCTCAAAATCCGCCTAAAACCCTGAACCCTAATTCCCGGAATCTTTCTCTATTCCAAACGTCCGATCTCCAACACCCCCGACCCCTTTTCCCTGTGGCCTCGTTAGCGTGCACACGCGACCGCTGAGCGCGGCCGGCCGGCCCCGCGGTCGACGCCGCGATCAGCGCGGCGCGAATCTCCCTCCCTCTCTCTCTTCTCTCTCTCTTCCCCTTTCTCTTTTTCCTTTTTCCCTTTTCTTTTCCATTTTCCCTTTTCTCTTTCCATTTTCTTTTCTTTTCTCCATTTTTTCTTTTTCCCTCTCCCTCCTCCCTCCTCCTCTCTCCTTCCTCTGCTCCCGAACGCCGCCCGGCCCGCACCGTCCGGCCCCCGGCTCTCCGAGCCCCGCCGCTCCCCACGCGCAGCCCGGCCTGGCTCCTCCTCCCCTCTCCCGCGTTGGTGTGTCATCTCACCTAACTCCACTATCGTGCAAACCACTCGACCGTTGAATGGGCAACGACTTAGCATAAACCCTACTAGTTAGTCTGATAGCCATCAGGAGAGCTGAGAGCAACGGGTGATCAAGGAGAAGGGATTAGCTCTGTGTGACTTATGCCCCGGTTAAAACCTCTGTGATAGGTCAATGACCCCTTGGTGCATCCCGTGATGGCTAGTCAGGTCTAGCTATGGTGGGTAATGGCTTTGTTGGGATCTGCACTGACACTAAGGTGATGGAGTTGCGGTACCCCGCTTGTGGGTAAAGTTGCACACCTCTGCAGAGTTAAAACCTATTCGAATAGCCGTGTCCACGGTACTGGGCGAGTTACGGTGTGGTCACGCAACTAGTATTTATTCTGGGATGGGATAGCGTGAGTTGTTTTGGAAATGTGTCCGGCAGTTGTGCCGTGTGCTACGGCGGATGAGGAGTCCAGTAGCAGCTTAAAACTTGGATCCTATGTGGATCAACTTTGTGTTACTCGGTACAAGAAACTGGTTTTGGAAATGCTTGTTTTCAAATGAACCCATGCATAAAATCTAGCTTTCCGCAAAAGTAAACCTTAACCTTATCTTTGAATTATCCTGTGCATTATATTCTGTTATCCCCCCTCCGTGGGTGTGGTTGGACTTGCTGAGTACGTTTGTACTCACCCCATCCTTATTTTTACAGAAGAAGATCCAGACTTCGTTCCGGACGACTCGTTCCGGACGACTCGTTCCGGACGACTCGTTCCGGACGACGCTGAGTAGGGGTACCGTTCTGCACCCAGCCTTGCCTGTGGATTAGGGTCACCCGCAGGAGATACCGCATGGCGCAAGACTCTGATGACCCCCTTTTTATAGTTAATATCATTGTGTGGGTGTGAGTTGTTATCCTCGCGATAGTGGCGCTTCTCTGCCCATTACCGCGTAGAGTTGTACGGTAATGAACCATCTGATGAAATAAATGTGTCATCAGCCTCCTAAAACTGATGTTGGTATCACATTTAAGTCTTTTCTTATGAGGGGACGGTTCACGTTGGCAGCGGCCTCCTCTCTCATGGATATTGTATCTCCAAGATGATGTTCTCCCTTCTAGAGTTCTAGTATAGGTATTGTGGCTTGATTTCTTGTATATCCCCTTCAAATTTTCTTCTTCTCCCTCACAATTTCTCCAAATCCTTGACAGAAGCCTCCGCTCCTTCGTTGGGGCGGACCCTTTCATCCCGCCAGCGCTGGCCGGCTCTCCGCCGCCTGTTCCTGCACTGCGCAGGGCCGACACCCTGTTGTCGCTTCCTCCTCCTGTTGCACCACGCGGGCTTGGCGCTCCGCCACCTCCACCTGCACCGCGTGGGACCGGCGCTTCGCTTCCTTCGCCTGCACCTCACGGGTCCAGCGCTTCGTTGTCTTCGCCTCCTCCTCTCGCGTTGCACAGGACGGGCGCCCCCCAGCCTCCGCCTTGTGCGCGGAGTGAGCTGGCGCTCCTCACGTCACTGACACTGCTGACTCGAGTGGGTCCAGTTCTCTTCTGCATGCCACCGACGCGCGGGGCGGGCGCTCCTCGTGCCGCAGACGCAGTCAACTCACATGAGTCGTCGCTCCACCAACCGCTCGAGGGGGCAGCTAGGGTTAGGGGGGTATTTAATTTATTGCCATCTTCTCAAATGGCGCTGCTTCGATTGCCATCCTTAAAATGGCTTCCATATTTTTGCCATCGTGAAACCGAGTTCTCAACATAATTGCCATTTTTGCTGATGTGGTGCTCCACGTCGCCGTGTCAGCGTGACCTCCATACCCTATTCTTCTTCCTCCCTTCTTCCTTCCTGCTCAAAAATGGACGAGCCGTAGAAGAGGGTGTGAGTGCCAGACCTGCTGCTTCCCCAGCTAAGCGGCATCTTGTGCTCTATCAGAGTCATCCACCCTCACTGCGTCTGGGCCGCCGCGCACGAAACAGGAATGCGGCACCTCAACCGAACAGCACCCAACGGTCGTCGGCTCTCCGAGCTCAGCCGGTCCACCTACGCCTGCAGCCATGGCCCTGCACCTCCATGCGTGGAGCCATGGTGAGCAGGGCCGGCTCTACCTTTCCGAGGGCCCTAGAGCAAACAGGATCTAGGGGCCCTTTAGGGTAGACATTTATTTATATTTTTAAAATAATAAAACATATAATAGAACTAGTAAAATGTCTCACCTAGTTAAAAATAACGATATCATAAACTAAAAGACATGAAAGTAATAACAAGCTCAATTAACACCTAATAGTAATGCTTGAATGTGAAAGAGTTTCTAGCCTAGCGGTTAAAGCACCTAAGTAGCATCCAACATATTTGAATTCGACTCCCTGTGAGAGCAAATTATATGGGTCGGAAAAAATAAAAAATTGATTAGGGCTTCCCCTACTGACTTCGGTTAGAAATAATAATGTTTGAATTACTTTTAGAGAAAAAAAATAATCTAAAGCAATCCAAGACAAGTTATTATGAGGGGAGATTTCTGCAAAAGTAGTGACATAGTTTCATGGATCATTATTGTCCAAGAATATTCTAACACCGAAATTACGAAGGAATGTAATATTAGAATTAAAAGTTTAAAGCCTGAGCAACCTAACTTTCTAACCAAATAGTGAATTTAACTACTTAAGGGGCGATTGAATGAAAATAAAGATGGTTCCTGACCATGAGCCTCATGGTGACCTGATCCAAGCGCAGCAAGTGCTAGGGCGTTCATGGGTACCGGCACGGTAGCAAGTGCTTCGCTGATGACCGGTTGGAGCATCGACCGCAACAAGTGCAGCAGGCAGCAATCGCTAACAAATCAATCGACCGCAACAAGCGCAGCAGGCAGCAATCGCTAACAAATTTGCTAATTCTTTCGATCAGGATCATTTCTGAATTTTGATAAGATATGGCAGGATCCGCGTGCGACGCAAACTTCTCTAGCGGCCACAACACCTGATCACACTTGCTGGTGGGTCGTGGCTCTTCTTCCCTCGATTCAAGCGCTGTGATGATGTTTCGATATCTCTACCACTGCTGGGCCCAGAGTTCTTTACAGATAGAATACTACGGACTAAAGCCGCAAAGGATGGGACTTGAGAGTCAGACTAACCGTTGCACTGCAGATGTATCTGGGGTTGGGCCCCCCTCGGGCATGGGCCCTATGCAGTCGCCCCTCCTGCCTAGGCCCAGAGCCGGGCCCGATGGTGAGCACTGCCCAACACACGCTCACGTATCAATCAGCACTCCATGCTTGCCGAGGATTTTATCGCGATCGGTGAGTCGGTGGTAGGAGGCGGTCACTGGGTCATAGCCAGTAGAGAGCACGACGAAGACCCAGAGCAGCGGGAGCGCGCTCTAGCTGGCGAACTAGTGTGCGTGCGCGTGAACACATTGTGGTGGAGGTGGTGCACCAACGGGAACACGACCATGCTCGCCAGGAGGCCGAGTATTGCTGATGCGATGCCGACGACCTCGCCGGGCGTCACGTCGTGGTGCTGAAGCACCTGCACGAGCGCGTACACTAGTGACCAGCCACGCCAGCGACAACGCGTGGTAGCTGCTGTGCATGCCGCCTAGCGACTGCAGGATGCCCACCATCAGGTGCCACGTGTTAGCAGCAGGATAGCGGGGGAAGGATTGGAGAAGGGAATTCGAGGAAGAACAGCAAGAATTGGGGATCAAAGAGATGGATCGGGAACGGCATGAGATCCGGTTGCCTTGAGGAAGAAGAAGCTGTTTAGTTCATACATGATTGATTGATGTCTCTCCTCCTCGCTCTCTAGGTATAAGTAGCTAGCTGGTTACATGGGCTTAGCCCAATGAAGAATAGGCACGCAGGCCCGGTAGGAAACGTCGGTTCCTAAGCCCAAAACGAGACATAATAGGTATGGTGATCCTGACACCACGCTGGTCTTGACGCTGGCACCCACGGCCGGCCGAAGAGCGTCACGGGGAGCCAAAAGTCCAGAACACGACCCCCAGCACTGCCTCAGAGCATCACAGCGCGAGCCTCAGGATGTTGCCCTTGGCGAAGAGCCGAAGTCGGCGGAGTGCTGCCTTGCATAAAGGAAATGCCCGTTTGCCACAAGCACGAGCCCCACCATGTTCAGCAGGACACACAAAATGAAGAGGTGCTTGTACACAGTGAACAAGACCTGGTCGAGCAGGAGCAGTATGACGCCGAGCCTCGAGCGCGCAGATGGTATCTGCTTCGCCGACACCGGTGCTCTCGCTTTCTTACTCGGCATGCCATCAACGGTCACTGCAGCCGCGGTGACGACGGCCATCTCCTTGTCAGCGTTGATGATAACGGGCTCATCGTCCTGCCAAAAACGACAAGAAAGATCTTGGAGGGGGGACGGCTGAATGACTCTGGCAGCCAAACCCAGCAGCCAGTGCTCGGGGCGTCCGCTAGCGTCTGGGGCAGATAACGACCGTCGGCTTGGGGGCGAACGGGCTGCCCAACGGCGGCTTGAGCTCGAAGGACATACCGCGACAACTGGGGAACTTGGTGTGCATCATGGGCTTGGCTTAGTCCCACCCATCCATGGCGCCACGAGCTAGCTAGTCTTGCCAATCGTGCACGTCGAAGGAGATGCAAACGGGAGGAGAGGGAAGGAGAGCCTCGCGGGATGGGGCGTGTGAGCTGACAGATTGGTGTGGTTCCAGAGGAAGAAAGGTGAGGGTAGCAGGGTCATTTCCTATGTGCTTAGCGTATGCTAGCACGACGATGGAGCGCCACATCAGCAAAATTGGCAATTCTGTTGAGACTCGGTTTTATGATGGCAAAAACATAGAAGACCCGAAGGAGGGGATGATTAAGAGGGAGCTAAGTGGGGGATTGGTGGTTATATACGTAGGGTAGGGGTTGTTGGGTTGGGCCGGGCTGGGTTGGTCAGTTTATTATTGGGCTTCGTGTATATTTCGAGTATCTCAGTTTTCTCAGTTACCGAAGACTTAGAACTGAATAAGCCGAAATTATTTCGGTTAGTAAGAACTAAGAACCGAATTTAGAACTAATTTTTCAATTTCGGGTAATTCATCGGTACTAGGATAATTCGATTCGGTTATTGTTTATCTGTTTATTACGCAAAGCTAATTCTACGTGCGCTCGCTATTAACAAAATCAACGATCGATCTCAGTTGCCCTCCTCACATGGACCCATAAGCAATTAATGCCACCTTCCCCATCCGCTTCTATTCCCTTTTCTTTTTCCCTACCGCTAATTTCCGCATCTCTATCTCTCTGATTCTCCACATGCTGGAGGATGCGGCAGCTTCTCTCTTTTTTCACCTTCTTCATGTTGTGTTTCCAAGATATTCTTTAAACAAATATTTTGCAAAAGTAAGCTGAAAATTTATCTCGAGAATTTGTATTTTCTACAATCTATATGGCAAACTTATGCATCAAAATTATGTGAGAAATTTTTTCTAATAACTTTTACATGAAAGTTAGGTCCAAGATTATCCTTTAGCAAGTAGGCTGCAAAAAGTTATATGTAAAAATTGTACGTGCTGTGAAAGTTGTGTTAAAAAATTATCCTATAAAAAGTTTGATTGGAAAAAATTATGGCTAAAAGTTATGCACATCATAAAAGATGTGCTAAAAAATATAATCTAATAGTTATATGAAAGAAGTTATATATACATAAGTTATAACTTTCTAAAAATAGAAAGTGGTGGAGAAAAAAACTTTCCAAATAAGGAAAATCAGCAACTGTGTGAAATCGAGCGCTCGGAGCTCTCCTGGCGCGCTCACCAATTAGCACACGCCTGTTTATTATGCCCACCTTAAGCCATAGGCCCACAGCTGGCCTCGCCAAACTAGCCTTAAGTCAATAACCTATGATACACAACAAATGATTCAAACAGTTGTTGTAGTTGCTCCTCTTCGCTTAGACAAAATAGCAAGCTCTGTGGCACAATCTAAACTCAGCAACTGAGACGAACTTCTCCATTAGATGCATTGGACGAGAAACACACTAATCGATTTCAAAATGTGTGGAGAGAAAAATAGAAGATGGAGAAATCGGTCAAAATAGACTGAAATAGCTCGAGAAACAACAATAAAGATATGTCTGGAACTATATACAACTTTTGTATGGACTTGTGAAAATAAATAAATAATATAGTATCTTCTGACCGAAGTAAGCAAGGACACCCAACCTATTTTAAAATATAACCTTTTTATTTAATTCATTATTGTTTTTATGAGTCAGACCTAAGGTCTGCTATACGCTACTGAGGTATTGTAATAACTAGACTAGAGATCCTTTCTCTAAATAATAATCAAAATATTGTAAGGCACAAATCAAAGTCTAACATCTATTCATGGTGAGCTAACATTAAATTCAATCCTCAGAATTTTATTTTGCAAGTTAAACCACCGTCGAGACGTCAAGTCCAATCCACTATCAAAATGACAAGTCCAATTCACCGACGCGATGCCAAAGAATGATCGTCGCGACGAATTGAACAGAAGAATGTAGAGTTAGCTGCACCGGTTAAACCAAAGCCCCACTATCGGTTCATCCGATGGTAACAAGATAAACCGACGCTCTAGCATCGGTGCAAGTTTTGGGGCCAGAAGAGATCAAGTGAAGACGGCCCTTAGGCACTGGTTTAACCGACGGGTCACTCAGAGGCATCGGTACAATCAATGTAATATTGTCCAGAGACAATGTCAAGTGCGCAACAGCCAAGCCTTCAGCACCAATTTAATTGATGCCCCATCGGAGCTACTTCGGTACAACGTCAGCAAGAAATGATCAAGAACAACGGCTAGTGAAGATTCAGTGTCACCGGTTTAACTGGCGCCCACGCACCGGTTTAACCGATGGTTACAAGAGTTGCTACAGCTATGTCAGAGGAGCCAACGGCTACTATTTGGTCCAGAGTGACCGGTTTAACTGATACCCTCGCAGAAAATTGGCCAACAGCTCTAAACGGCTAATTCAAGTGGGAAGGCTATATATATAGACACCTCCGGCCATTTGAAGCTTGCTGGAGTTTCAAAACATCACACCCACATCCAAGAATACCTCCAAGCCATCCAAGAGCTTAGTGATTACATCTTTAGTCCTTAGCACACATTTGAGAGTGTTAGTGCTAGGTTAACTCCTAAGAGAATGAGAGAGAAAGGTGTTGCTGTCTTGTGGCTGGTTCTAGAGTGAATCAAAAGTTGTATCTCGGTGCGCCGACCCTTTGGAGCATTGGTGGCTCGTCGATACGTCAACGACCCTTCGACTTGGTATGGAGTGGCCTCGACAACTTTGTGCGGGGGACGTGGAGATCCCCTTCCTTTGTGGGCAAGCTCCTTAGTGGAAAGCGAGATCAATGTGACCGTGATTGGCGAAAGAGACTTGATTGCCGGAAGCAATACTTTTTGTGAGTGCTTCAACAACGTGGATGTAGGGGCGTCTTTGTGACAATCCGAACCACGGGATAAATTCTCGTGTCGAGAGTTTACTTCCTCTCGCCCCTCCTTTAAGCTGCCACATTTCTTATTACAATTTGTGCGACTTTACTTTCTTAGTGTAGTATCTAGCTAGGATGGGCTATAGGTTGCATTTTTTTGGGATGAGAGTTTCACACTAAGGAAACAGTAGTTGCACATCTATATAGGTTGATTTAATTTAAATTTTATGCAAACTAGTTGAAAAAATCTTTAAATTACCTAATTCACCGTTACCTCTTTTAGGCTAAAGCATCCAGGCTAAAGCATCCAATCAATTTAAATCTGAACTTCTTTTCTATGTTCCGCTCGTGTCGCCCACGACTTGGGTGGACTCCTGCCTTGCTCGAGTCCGCCGTCGCCGCCACCTTCGGCGTCCTAGCAGGTGGCTAGGAGGAGCGGGGTCCACTCTCTAGTAGATATGCTACTTTGTTAGATAATAATTTTTTTCCTTATATATATATGACTTGACTAACGTACGGCCGGCCGTACGGCCGGCCGTACGGCCTGTTCCTTTTTGGAAACCGGAATCATTCAATATTTATCCACTTTCTTTTTTTTGGAAAAAAATATGGCATCTATTACGGGATGAACCATGACCAAAAAAAGCAGTATTATAAATTCCAGTACGCAGCTCAAAAACTACACAAACATCATTCAATTCTCTGACTAAATGCCAAAGCTAGATAAAATAAAATGCTAACGGAAGATGAACAAATTGCTTGGTCAAGTTGCCTAAACGAAGACGTTCTCCGGCTTCAAGTCTCTGTAGACCATTCCAAGCATGTGCGGGTACTCCAGCAAGCAAGAAGCACTTCTGCAACGTAGAACCTGCAAGATTGATATGATCATACACCTCATAACAAACTAATTTCGGTATAATTCAACCATAATTTAGCAGAATGTTTAGGCAATTTGTATCTGTAACCTTTTAACTTAGGAAAAGAAGTAGGGAAGTCATTAGTCTGTGAGTTTCAGACTCGGCAAACAAAATAATTATCTGAAGCTTGCATATCTCTTTGTGAGCTGCGATAATTGATTGTGAACCTAGCAATTTGGTGCTGTGTGCATGCATTTGCCGCCCCCCTTAAATCCAAATTGCATCACAAGCAAAATAGAGATCTACTAGGCATATTATCACAAATGCACGTTATCTTCATATTTGCATAACTGATTATCTCCTTTCATGACCTGTCATACAATAAGGAAAAAGAGAACCAAATTAGTTAGAATATAGCATGCAAAAAAGGTTCTGGTGCCATAAGCATTTAGATTAATATCTATTATACATTTTAATGATACGAATTAAGCATTTCAGATGTCCATTCCAAGTAGTTTGTTGCGTAATGAAGTATATTGATTTGTATAATCCAGAACCATAATATTTCCTAATTCCCTCCCATATTATTGCGGGAACCGTAATTTTGCCTAACAAACTACATTGTTTTGCCTAGTTATAACGGTAAAATTGTATAATCAGAACCACATTATTGCCTACTAAATAAACTATATTATTTTGGAAAATTGAGCGAGTTACACCAGCATAGCTCTAAGATAAAGACATAGCAAAATGGTGGGTTTGTTACCCGCACCAAAACAATTTCGCCAAGATCAAAAACACACAAATAGAACTGCTATGATTAGGTTCAGCTGTACTTTATGCAGAGTTAGCATTTTTCACAAATATTTATATATATATATTTAATGATGATATTTTCCATTCAAAACAATGCTAGATGGCAAAATGAACAATATGCTTGTTGATTTAGCATAGGCAACCTTCCAGTAAACTGAATGTTTAGTCAATAAATTATAATATTGTCTAATAAATACAATATCATTGCCTATATCATATTTCTAAATTGGCTTTGAATAATCACTGAACTGCTTGGCTTCAACTTAAATGCTAGAAATGATATATTAGCAAATTATACTAAGTTTCTTTGTCTTGTTTTGTGTCCACACTTGCTTATTTGGAATTTTTCAGGATCAACAACAAAGGTAGTGTAGTTTATTAAGCATAACCATTCATGAATCTAACGATTTTGGTAAGTTGAGTTTTACTCCTATGTGAAATTTTTAGTAAATGATGATTGCACACATAGCATTTACTCATGTGTGGTCAGATAAGGCTAAAAGAACTAGATTATGTGTTAAATACCAGTGCTGATAGTAGTATATTACTTACTCTCTCTGTCCCAAAATAAGTGTACTTTTAGGAGTTGGGCACAAGAATTAAGGATGGATAAAAAAAGTAGAGAGTACATATGACAGAACAGAATAGTACGGAGAGTGCTTTGGCATGAAATGGAGAGGAGACACTATGGCTAATGCAGACGATTCCAAATGAACAAAACATTATCAAGATGGAAGTGCTTTTCTAATAACAGAACTTTGCCAAACCAATAATAAAACTTTGCATAACTAAACATAAAATTTTGCTTATCTGATAACAGTACTTTGCCAAACTAATGACAATACTTTACCTATCTAAGTACAATATATTGCCTAAGTGTAAATAGTATTTTGCCTAACTAATAATAACACAAACTAAGAAGGAATGGATAATTAGTTGCAGGAAATCATTGATGGGTCATTCAATCACTGGCAAATCATTGATGAAAAAATTGCTTGAATTGAACACTTAAAATGCTATCTTAATAGTAATTAAATGCCAACTAAATTTTATTCACATGCTTCTAATAATGCTAATAGAAAAGTTTATGGGTCGCATGCATCCAAAATGTAGTTTTGCACTTGCTTAGTCAAGCCATCATGCTGATTTACAGAAAATGAGAATGAAAAAAACAAAAAAAATCACTCACAATTAAAAATGCTACCGAATTAAATGTGTAAGGAGGAGCTGTACAAACAGGAATGCTTATTGCTTGACTATTGGGCAGCTACACCGAAGGAGTAGATTGTTCAATGTTTTCTCTTACGTATCTACCTCCCTTTCAGCATACTATAGATTTGTGATTGACGATGAGATGTTTGTTACTTTGTTATATAATATTCTATAGGTTTGCAGAAGATGAAAAAAATGATGCATAGAGAATGTACCCTTCCCCATCACAGCTTGAAAACAATCCTACTACCCATTAATTCTGAACTAGCATAGAACTATAGGAAGTACAAACTAATATTAGCCACGTTTATTCAAGATATGTGTAAAACTAATAACAGTAAACTACCATAAGTAAACTAGTAGCACGGATCTAGAATATGTCATTACATACACCTCCCACAGGCTAATCCTACCAGTCAATAAACTGCAAAACATCATACAAAGTAGGGCTATCCCTTGCTTGCAACAGTCAGGTAAAGCACAATCTACATTAAAAATGATGGATATGCTTGACTCACCTTTCTGCTGCTACATTCAGAAAATATACTCTCTCAACTTCAGGTTGCCCAGCTTAAAAAATTGTCAAAAAAACGAAATAGAATCAGAATAAATCTGGGTGACGAGATTTGACACCAAAAGAACAGTAACAGATTGCTCGCCTGATGTGAGCCTGTGATTTTGCCCCATCGATGGACAGAACAAAAATCACCTGGAGATGAGCGCGGCTGACCTAGAGTCAAACTCAGCAAAAAATCATGTGTGTGTGAGGATTTATGGTGTGCGGAAGGACATGCACTAACCTGGTCTCCCCCCACCCCCTCTCGCTCCCTCTCCTCCTGAGTATGTCGCCGAGTTCCAGGTGATTGCGCTCATAATCTCCAACAAATCGAAAACGAGAAAAAGTCGCACATCAAAATGATAAACATGGGAGGAGATCTGCGAGCATGGTGGCTGCGTAGGTGAATGCACTCACCTGTTTCCCCCTCTCCCTTCCCCTGATTAACTCACGGATTCCAGATGCTTTGCTTTGTTGGATCTCCACCAAATCAAAATGGGGAAAAGCCAGACATCAAAACGACGAACAGGGAGATTTTGCTCGGGCGTGCAAGGGAGGGGGGAATAACTTAACTGAGCTCCCGAACTGCAGCAGATGCCCACAGGATCCAGAGAATGGCGCCGATGTAGGAGATGCGAGCGGATGGAGGCGAATCGCTGGCCGATGTATGCGATAAAAGAGGAGAGAGATTAACCCTAGAGAGAGAGGGGAGGAACGAAATGAACCGGCGCTTGGAATAAAATTTCTCCACCACTCTATCACCAGCCTTCTGGAAATGTGGGACCGCCCGATCAGCTGCACATGGGTGCAGTGCGGACGAAGGGTGGAGCGGCCGTGCGAATAGACAAATATACGGCGAGGCTAAAATGCAATAAAGTGTATTTGCTATAGCAAATGCACAGACTCTCTGTAGATCTCGTATAAATGCAGATCTGGTCTTATGCATGCAAAATTAGATGCAGCCAATCACAGCTCATCCTCCACCACCTACCAGGAAGCATGCATGCAGAGAATCTTTTCTTGATTCAGATTGAAAAAATGCAATATTTTCTAAACCGTAGCTTCGATTCCAGATCCGTTTGCAGCAGGTTGTTGGAAAAATTGTGCTTAACAAACCAAGATCCATGAAGACTATATTTGATGAACTTATTTTTTCAAGTACGTAATTGCAACTTCACTGTACTATGAGTTGCCATCACAACTACAGCACAATTGCAACTTGGCTGTAATATAGTTAGCATTTATTGCAACCACTCAGAATCGAATTTCTACTCAATTGCTACTAGTGCAACTAGTTACAATCTAGTTGCAAGACTAGTCAGTGAAAGTTGTTATATGTTACTAATCAATTACTACTTGTGTAAGCAATTACTACTTATTGCAAACTAGTTACTATTAGTTGCAATCGGTTACTAATAGTTGAAAATCAATTACCACTCATTTGCAACCCAACTATTGCCGGTTGCAATCAGTTACAAGTTAGTTGCAACCAGGTAGTACAAGTTGCAACCTCTAATTAGTACTAGTTGCAATCTAGTTATTGTTCCAGTTGTAACCTAATTACTACTAGTTGCAATCTAGTTACGTGTAATCAGTTACTACACATTTGCAAGTCAACTGCTACTCTAGTTGCAACCAGAATTACGAATAAACCTATTTATAGAGATCAGATGCAAATAGTACATATAATTGCAACTCGATAATATATAGAGTTGTAATCGGTGGTACACAAAGATGCAATTTGCATAAAAAAGTAAACATATATTGATATTGGATCTTGTTTTGTTATGCACATTTTTCTGAGTAAGATGCAACAAACGGTTTGTCAATCGGAGTCACGGTTTAGGAGAAATTTTGTGTCAAAAAATTGAACCAACAAAAAATTCCATCCATGCATGCATCTGGTTGACCTTTGTGCTGATGGAAACTGCTCCGAAAATATCGTCTACCTTGCGGTCTTTCCCCGTATAGATCGCCTCACGTTCCAATCTATAGTAACCTCCCCAGCTTGTTCTCTATGTTGCCTGCTCGTCCGTCGTCGTCGCGAGCTCCTCCCTCGCCGTCGTCGTCGGTGCCTGCTCTTCCCTCGCCTGTCCTCGGCCCTGCATGGGGATCAACCTCTACGTCCCCTCGCATGAACAATAATACGTCGCCGCCGCCCTCTTTTTCTCACCACCACGCACGCCGATCCGCACTGCGCCGCCGCCGCCGTACGCCCGTACTCACCAACCGTATCGCGGACCACTCAACCACTCCGTACCTACGTGGGTCTCCATTGACGATCCAAATTGGATGCCTGCCACTGTCCTCCGCCCAGGCTGCCTGCTTTCAAATCACCTTCGAACATCATCCGACGGTATGTATACTTTTGGCCGATCCATTCAAATGTGTGCATGTTGCTAGCTGCCTAGCTGATCCAATTGACTGCCTGCGTACACTTAAAAAGTTTCTGGCTGCTGGCCGAACCAATAAAAGGTTTCCAGCAGCAAGTTTGTTCCAGCGTGGCAGTGCATGCGTATGACTTTGGAGTTTGGAGAGCCATGACTATTAAAAATGATTGCTCAAAGTCTAAGCAAAAGTTCCATCCGTCAGTGGGCTACCAAGGTATGCTGGCATCTGATTCTATAGCCAATCAATCCGATGCACTAAAATTCCTACGGTTCTCCTGGCCGATCCAAATTTCTGGTGTGCATATACATGCAGACGTTTCTGGATAAACCTTAATTATGGCCAATCTAATTGAGATGTGCATTCTTTCAAAAGTTTCTAGTTAAATCATTCTGCGGCACCCAATTCACATGAAGCGACTCCACCACTGTATGGCTCTAAACTTTGAAATTGTTATAGATCAAAGCGCCTTGCTAAATATTCATGTAATTGATTGCATATATAGGTACGCTCCTTTTAGTCATCCTAATTGGGTTTGATCATCTTATTGGGCAGTGGCTGGCAACAGCGTTTGCGCAGCGACTGACACCGGCTCGAGCTGCACCGACCTGAGCCCCCTTTCCATCCGCCGGTGATCAATGTTGGTCTGCGGGTTTAACCTGGACAGATCCATCATCAAACGTCGATCTACATGTACGTGGTTATGACATGGTCTTTTGTTGTTCGATCGGTTCAGTGCATCCTACCATAGGAATTTCCAGTACACCTAATTCAGTTTCAGGATTTAGGGATGCATTTGTAGCACTGTTTCATGTTGTAGAGTGCATATGCATTTGTTTGAAACATTGAGTTTACAGCTAGAAAATCAGGATTTCCTGCGACAGAGATGGTTCACACCCTTCAGTTCAAAATTAGGATTTCCTGTGATTGAAAGCTTGAATTTCGGACGGCTACAAAAGCAACCATGGTTGTATACTGGAATAGAAAAACAATTGAGGCCGTAAATTGATTGCGACAAGCTTTTTACTGCAGTAATAATATCCAACATGAGACTATTTTAATCCTTTTTGGAACTTCAGGACTTAGTTATAAAGTTGACACGTGCTATATTATATCAGCGTTTTGCAGTGAAAGAAGAGGCTAATGGAATCAATAGAAAGAAAAATCATGTGGTGAATGATAACGTACTTTGCCATGTTTTGTCTCTGTTTCTAGAATTTGAAGTTTGAATAATGTTTATTGCCATGGCTAATAGATTTCCTCTACTGTTATAGGGCCTAAATTTAGGAACTCAGGTATTTAGAGTGTGGTGAATAAATTCTCTGTGCCAGCTTTGTACAGATCATACAAAATTGTTTGGGTTATTAAGTTCAGCTAATCTCTACCGTGATAGGTTTAGACCCTTTATTTAACCAAAATTTTGTATGCCAAACATACCTCAACTACAACTGGTATAGATAGAGTTATATACACATCAACAAAAATTGGGCATATTGCATTACTAATAAGATGAAAAAAGTTATCATGGAGGCAGTTGATCGAAAAAAGTTATCATATTGTGTCATCGGGAAGGCATGAGGGGCCATGGTGGCATCCTTGGCAGCTCTGGTGCTGTTGCAGTTGGTTGGGCAAAATAAGATAATAATATTTGGTAATAAAAGAGAGATGAATTTGTGTAAATAAATCAATTTTTTTGTAATCCTACCTAGATTTGTTATGTTTTTATTTTCTTTACACATAGGACATTATTTGCATCCAGGATACATGAAACTCTTGTGTGTTTTCAGTTGATCTACTGATATAAGCAACAGAGAAGCATGCATGTTTGGTCCAAGTGGCCTACTAGGTAGAAGGAATCTGGATATATTCTTGTTTGAAACATTGTATGATTGAGTGAACGTGCTTTCTTTATATGCTTGCATTGTACGTGTATACAGCCCTTTTCTAAGGTATGCTTTTTCAGTTGATCTATTAATAAATCTAATACCGTATTATTTACTTATTCAATTCGTATCCTTTTTCTTTTTCTTTAGTAGTGACTGAGAAGTCCGAAGTGTCATTGTTATTACCCCTTTCTCTCTTATTTTACATTCTAGCAACTTTTTCCTTGTTTAACTTTGTTTTTGTCTAAGAATAATGGTTCCTCATAGCTTTAGTACTTTAAGGTGTGTTGGACTGATCAACAAGCCAAGCATTTGAGGAGAGACAAGCTTATAAAAGTATTTGAGCAAAGTCAAACTTATATAGAAGAATTGAAAGAAAGATTGGTTATTTAACTCATTTAAAAAGCTTGCTAGAGCTATGCGGCCAAGATCTCCTGTAGCTAAATCACATGAACGACAGCAGCGAAAGCATCCAGACCATGTGCTCTCTAGCAAGCTTTTTAAAATTTTCAAATGAAGAATCAAATGTATGTTACACACTCTAGAAAGCTGCCGAAAAGCTAAAATTTGGCTCCATGCATATTTATATTTATGCAAGCAATTTATTTCACCCGTAGCAATGCACGGGCGTACACCTGGTACCGAAAAGAGGCTAAGGGCGACGTTTTTTTCAGTCGTCTTTCGTCCGTCGTCGTCGTCCCCCTCCGCGATCGTCTAGCCTGTGCGATCGAACGCACCGTCCGATCAGTTTCATCGACGCCCGTATGACTGCTGCCATCGCGCTCGCAACGCCGCAAAGCTCGCCCCTTCCCAAATTGTGCACGTTCCTCCGGTTTTGCGATCAAGTTCCTTGATTTTCTACCGATCGAGGGTTCCGTGCCCAAACATCCTTTTCTTTCGGCGCTCAGTTCGGCACAAATCACGCCCCGCAATCCTCTCCCCCGCCGCTCCTTGATCTCCATCTGCATCTCCTATCACAAAATCCCAGGGCCTGCGCTCGCATAGTCCATGCTGATCGACAGGTACAGCACCAGTCCACCAGAACTCATTCCCCGCCAGGAGGATGGCGATTACAGATAGGAAATCTCCGATCCACCGGGAGGATGATGATGACAAACAGGAAGGCGACCATCGAAACCACGCCTAGAGCGGACATGTCCGTTCGTGAGTAATATTCGTGTTTTTGTTATACGTTGGGCTCTCAAGTTTGATTCTGGGTGTTCGCTATGGTTACCGACGCATCGTGATGTCTTCAACAAGTTCGATTCTACATACACGTCCACGTAAGATATTCAAACCATACTTGTTGATCCGACTCCCCCTCCGTGGTCATGTATTCGATTGAGGCAGCAGACTCAGAATCTCAAGCAACTAATAAAATGGTTGCCTGCAAGGAGTTACAATGTATAAAGTATGGTACAATGTGCTCATATTGTTTGTAATCCTTACAGAGGCAGCAAATATTATTAGATGAATAAACAAAACTCCCTTTAACCATAGATAGTTTAAGCATGCGACTTTGATTCAGATATCTTTTTCGATTCCGACTTTTTTAACAGATAATTAGTTCAACATCGTATCAATAGACCTTGCAGAAGTAAACTAATTGCTAAGCCACATCTAAAAGCTCTAATAGACACATAATACAATAGATAGAAGACGGGAGAGAAGGGAGGTGAATTCTCACTATGCCCAAACTGCTTGAGCTGGCCTCTCTTGGAGAGCACGGTCAGTGAGTGTCTTCCACGCACCGGCCTTGTAGCAAAGCTCGACGCAGACGACGACGGCGGACGGGGTCCGGCAGGCGTGCGCTCACCAGCGGGCGCGCCAGCGGCGAGGAGCGAGCGGCGGCAGGCGGAGGACTGAATTGAGATGGCACAAATGTGCCTTGACTTTGAAAAGCAACCAACCACACAAACTCTCCATCTGCTGCCTGCCAGTCAGCCTTACTAGGTCCCTTTGATAGTTTGATCCAACTGCTAATGGTCGTCGTTGGTGCTGTGTTCAGGAAATCTGGATCAAAATAACGGAGCTACGAACTCTGGGCTGCACACCCTGTCCAATGCTTCTCCTGTGATCATCGCAGTCAAGAGCCCCTCTTGCTTTCATAAACATAGTTTGTGCACTATTTTTTCTGCATTGACCGTGGCCCTCTTGTCTATTTGCAGGTTTGCCAACTAAACAGGGATTCTTAACTTTGTTCGAAAAAAAAACAGGGATTCTTAACGGGGTATTGCATTCAGCTATTTCCCCTGGTGGATTGGTGATCTTGGTGACATGTTTCCTCTTCTCTATGGTTTGTGTTACTATTGTTCAGCATTATTTTTATTTGGACCTGGAACAAGATTGAGAGCAAAAACAATACACATCCACCTCGGCTAAGGGTGTTGATTATTTTTGTTTCTTTCTTTTAGTTGATGTCACGTGATCCTGATAGAGACAAGGCTGGATTCATCTTGGATTGTACTGTCTAGCTGATGGAGTTAAGATAGATGTCAAACAAGATAACTCTTGCAAATTCTGCTTGAGCAGTGGTGGAATGGATCAAAGAAAACAGTCAGCAGTGTTCAACGCTCTCAGTCATTCTATTGCATGAAAAAATGGGCTTATGTTTATTTTCATTGATATCTAATTTTCATGTTCACAGTTTGAAATATTGTCTTACGAAATTCTGGGGCATGTGTCTTATCTGATAAGCTGTAGTTTCAAATTATTTTCTGGTCATTTAACATATAAAAGCTAATTAAGTTATATAGGTTCCGCTTTGTAATCTTATTTGGTTTATCGCCAGCCAAGTTAATCACTAGCTGAATTATGTCAAATGCTTAAGCACTGTTAGAGCAATTGTTATTTGTGCTGAAAAGTTAATCAATTGCTCCCAAACATATTTGCATAGGTGTCTGTTGCGGAGTACAGACAATGGCAAAGACGGTGGCCTTGGTGCAGATCCGGGATGCTTGTTGGATGCGGGAGCTTGCGGTGGATCCGCGACGGTGTTTGTTGTACGAATCTCTTGCCTATCAGCTTTCTTTTTGGACAAAGATCATGCTTCCCTCCATGACTGAGCTCCCTTCATGTTGGAAAAAGAATATCCTTGATAGTTTTTACACACCTTCCTTAGACCTGTGTCCCGCATTATTTTCTCTATAAATAGTTTAGATGGTTCAATGGCTCCAGATCAACATATAGTTGTCTTGAATGTCTTGGAATATATTATACGTACATGAATGACTCTTCCATTTTGGTTCCGAACTCACGCCACGAGTTTGAATGTCATCTATGTTTCGAATCAAGCACAGTCTAGATTGTTAGTATTCGGAATGGATTCAATAAGCGGTATTTGTATTGCACTGAATTTTTTCAGCCCGTAGCAACGCACGGGCACGAACCTAGTAATTGGATTAAAGTTTGGATCTTCATTCCGACGTTCCAATTTGGCTTTCTATTTTGTACTAGATCCCCTCCAGAGGAAGAGTCATTTCTCCGGCAGCGAAGTGTTCAGGAATCAAAGTATGTTGGTCTAGTCCTCTTTGAAAAGAGATTAAATCCATTTTCCCTTTCAGTGGAATCATCTCTCTGGCTACTGGTGATACTATCAGTGGCGACGGCAGATTTCTTCCAGCCTTCGCTAGTATGCTAGATTATCACAAATTCATGAAATTGTGAGTACTCTTGTTGAGTTGAGAGGTGTAATTTCGATAAGTAGGTTCTGCCACCAGAATTTTTAGATCTTTTGGGAGACTGCATTTGTATAATTAAGAAATTGAATACGAAGAGCGTTTCAAGAGCTACGGTCTGGGCTGTAGCCCAATCATATATACAGCCCAACCCATTATCTCTACAGGACCCACCAGTCAGTGTCAAAGCGCGATAACGAGCGGCGAGGCAGAGCCGCCACAGCGGCATAGCCCCCGCGACGAGATACCGATGTCACTCGTCTCTCCCCGCTGCGGCCCGCCGCTAGCGCTCGGCGGCCGCCACCGCCGCCGCCCGCATCGGGCCCGAGCCGTCGCGCCCAAATGCGAGACCTCCCCCTCCCATCCTCCCGTCCTGACCCGGAGGGCCGTGTCCGCCGCCGCGCTGCTCCTCCCCCTCCCCGCCTCGTGGCCGCAACTCCCCGTCGCCTCCGCGTCCGAGGCGGCGGCGGCGGCGGCGGAAGCACAAGGAGAAAGTGGAGTTCCAGAGGGGCTAGAACTGGAGCGGTACACCGACCAGGAGCAAGGCTTCACCCTCCTCAAGCCGGCCTCCTGGCCCAAGGTGAGGATTACTTAACCTCGACGACGTAACTATTTCGTAACAATGTAATGCAGCAGCGTAGGATGCTTTGTGTACTTCGGGATTGTGAATCGCATATGTGAATTTTTGTGCTGCTGCTGTGTGGTTGGTGAAGGTGGACAAGGCGGGCGCGACGGCGCTGTTTCAGCAGGAGGGGAAAGGGAGGAACAACATTGGGGTTGTCGTCAACCCTGTCCGGCTCAATTCGCTGACGGAGTTTGGGACGCCGCAGTTTGTTGCCGACAAGCTTCTGCAGGCAGAGAAGAAGAAGGTATAAATGCCTCAACAATGTTTTCCTGGCAGTGCAACTCCTCTGTTCAGTGCCACTTATGAATGCTTGCAGACGCCACACACTGTGACAGTTGAAGTGTCATACTTAGATGAACTGCTAACGTGCTGATCAGGATTCTGATTGATACCTGTGGTCTATGTACTTCATTTGCCATGTTCGGTGAATCAGTGCTAGGAGGCTCCAAGCAACTGATTGAATCTTTTCACTTAAAACAGGAAAGCACGAAGTCTGCTGAGGTGATTTCAGCTGGAGAGAGAACAGGTCATGGTGGCCTGACAGTGTATGAAATTGAGTACGCACTGGATAGCACCAGGGGAGGGATGAAGCGGATCTTCTCAGCTGCATTTGTTGCTTCAAGGAAGCTCTATCTTCTCAATATTGCCTATTCAGATGCCCAGGAGAAGCCCTTGGACAGCCAGACTAGAACTGTTCTGGAACAAGTTCTCCATTCTTTTGATTCTGTATAGTGGTCTTTAACAATTGAGGTATGACACTTTTCTCTCTTTTTTTCCAGAATTTCCTTCCGCTTGAAAATACAGTCCCAAATATTTGTTTCTTGCTTTGTAAAAAGAGTTGTAATCAAATGGTTGCTGTGTTCTGTTGTCCAAATTCCATTATACCTTTATCAATTATCAGTGACTAAGGATATAAGTTATTTCAGTTTAGATAATTAGCTTCATTTTCTGCTGATTGGTTATGTTTGCCTCACAAGCAATACAGTAAAGTGCTATAATCTTACAATTCTTAATCTGGCATACCTACATTTATAATATCTCGGACGAAGTTTTAGGCAGTAACAGTATTACTCTAGAATCTGAATGCTACATGTCCTGAAATATTATTTAGATTGGACATGGGATGGGAAGAGATAGCGGAAGAGGGAGAAAGCAAAGTAATATTAAAGTCCCAAAAGTTTACCTGATATACAGACGTTTAATTTAAATTCTGGTCTATGCCAACCTATATAAATTTAAGCTAAACTTTTAAATAGCTATGGTTTATAGTACATGGAAATAAGGATCAAGCGCGAACCTGTGTAATCGTAGCAGCTTCAGGATTTGATCCTATTTTCATTGAGCTAGGATTAAATTGTTTCTTATGTTATCACTGATATTTTGCAATTCATTAAATCATTACTATATACTCCTAAGTCCTAACAATAGAATGTTCAGATACCGGCGCTTAAATTCTTGTGTTTTTAATATGATAAGATGTTATTATATGAACAGGTCATATGTTGCAATCTTGCATCCAATGGTATTGCCATATAGGGATTAGCGCCTTCTCCATTCTTTTTTTGAAAAGCTCGCCTTCTCCATTCCCTAACTATTTAGAAAAATCAAGAACAAGGCTAACTTGCACATGCGCATAAACTTCTTTCATATGGATGGATAAACTATAAATTATATTCTCAGGCTAGAATGTTTAACCATCCCATTGTTCTCCATAAAAGAAGCGTACAATATATCCATTAAAAGAAGCATTGGACTCAGTGGGCAATATCTCCATTAAAAGAAGCATTGGACCCTTCAGTGGGTTCTTTTGGACATTCTGAAATTGGGCTCTTTGGGACCATTTTTCTTCGCCTGTCTCCTTCACATGACATAGCAGAGAGAATAATGGCCGATGTAGATACCTTTGATTAATGCAACTGATACTATGATGGTGTCCAGTTGGCCCCACCCTGTGCAGATATGAATAGCATACTATAGTGACACAAAACTGTCCTGTTGCAGGCTGTTGGAGCTAACTTAATGTGTTATCATCATTATGTTCTAGGGAAATATGTTATCATTATTATTCAAGTGATACTAATAGATGTTAATACTATAGAAAACAAACTGAGTGAAACCGATCACTGCTGAGTGAATGCCTATTTCTTCTTCTTAATTAAAAAGCCAAGTTCCTCCTAGGAGGGTTGGGTTTTTTTCCCCACCTGTAGAAAAACGCGCTAGTCTGTATGTTTGCCGTTCTTTCTAAGATTGAGAATGGTACTAACCAAGAAATGATTTTCAGGTTAGGGCATTCAGGTTGTCAAATTGTCGTAATTAAATACAACTATGGTATGTCCAGGAGCTGTATTAACATACTAGGACCTTGGCGACCTGGTCATATGCTGTTACTTTTTATTCCAGCGGCTAGATAGTCGCATGGGAATATCTTCCCAGCCGCAAAGTTGGGAGCTGGTCAAAAGAGCAAGACTTGTCGTCGCCCCTTTTCCTTTCAAGAATCTGTACTTCGCTGTCGCTTGGTGGAAAAATGGCTGATGCTGGTGTCCCCAAGTCAAGTGTCATCCATAAAATTCATGCACGTGCCAAGTTGTCCCGAAATCTTGCCCTAATGATGATCGTTTCATGAGTTCTGCGGAATCACATCCCCATGATTTTGTTCATTCTTGTCGGCTGCAGGCTGGAACTGAAAGTTGACCGGCAGCTGGATGTTAATTTGACATGTGTGGGGCTGTTGCTATGATGGAGCAATCTCTTGCTGCTCTGCCTCTCTCCGAGTCGGCAGCGCGTGCATGGTCTCGTCTCGTTTCCGGGACACAAAAGGGCATGGCGACATGTCACATGTGAACGGGTTCGAGGTGTACAGTCTGCTCGGCGCTCTCTGTTGAACGTGAGCCGCCTTATGTTTGGAAGCGTAAACATGCTGCGGGGTGGCACGCCAACATTTTTTTTTCCCGCACCGCGCCGTCAGCATTACGTGCAACGAAGGAGAACGCCGGTTCTCTTCTACGGCTACGAGCGGGGAATGGCTACTTGACTATGCATTTTCAGCGTTTCAGTGTGCGCATGGCCCGTTCGTTCGTTCACACACACCTCCATATAAAACCGTTCCAAATGTTACTCTTTCTGGTAAGTTTGATTTTAAACTACTGAACTGACATCGGAGCCACATGATGATTCAGATTCTCCTGAACTTTTACAGTATTTTGGTACGCACTAGAAAAATGTTGCGCCGTTGGCGCCCCCGAGAGGCTCGTCATGGATATATATATATGTCTGGTTATAAAGTTTTATTGCTGACTCAGTCAAATTTGATTTGGGTTGTTAAATGTATGTGTGTGAGGTGTAGACTGTTGAAATATGTCTACGGATCGTCCATGCGTTCGTAGCGAGAAAGTTTGTATGTGACAGTCATTATAGGTGTCAATGTTGTGGTATATGCAGTGTGTAAATGTGCGAGGCGATTAAACCCGTCATAGATACACATTAAGGAGGTTGGTTTCGCAAAACTCTAGGGGGGTTTCTGTGAATTTGATGTTCATCGAGTGCAGATTGGTTTCGCCAAGGACCAGCGGGTTTTTTTTCATAAAGTTGCTATCAATAGTGCGTGTCGATTTCGTTGAAGTTCAGGTGGTCTTTTGTAGACATTCACAAAGACCGGAGTTTTTTTTGTAAAATTGCCATTCATGGACTGCGGGTTGATTTCACCAAAGGTCCAGTGGTTTTTCGCCAAATTTACGTCCCCAGATCGTCCATGCGTCCGTAGCGAGAAAGCTTGTATGTTGCAGTCATCATACGTGTCAATGTTGTGGTATATGCAGTGTGTAAATGTGTGAGGCGATTTAACCCGTCACCAATATACATTAAGCGGGTTGGTTTTGCAGAAGTCTTGATGTGTTTTCTGTAGATTTTTTGTTCGTGGAGTGCAAATTGATTTCACCAAAGTTCATAGAGTTTTATGTGGAGCGACGTAGGTAGAGTGCGGTTGATTTTATTAGAGTTCAGAGGGTTTTTTTTTGTTGAAAAACTATAGTAAGCCCCACATATAATTGGTTCTGTGGGCCTCACATATGGTGGGATCCACTTGTGGGTCCTGAGGGTCCATAGTGAGGCCCACTTGTGGGACCCACGTTGTCGGGTCCTACGGGGCCCACATGTGGGACCATGTCCACAGGTCCCACGTATGGGATCAAATGCTCTATAATTGTTTCTGGTCGTTGGATCGACCGATCCGACGGCCCATACATTCTTGCCGATGTGGCCACCTCCTGGTGCAAGGAAATGCACCAGGATTAGTTATATAGATTTTTATCCAAACAATTATTTTCCTTTTTCCTTGGAACAGAAACTATTCTTTTTATTGATGGAAGAGTAAGAGCAAACCTGACAAACTCTGCAGATTTTCATGTCGCTATCCACTTCTGTTCTCGAGAGGGTAGAGTATAGAGTTCGCCCCTCCCACTGAAAGATGCGTGCGTGGTTTGCTCTGTTTACGTCGGCACCCGGACTTTTTCAAAGGCCTTCTTTGGACTTTTGTGCAGGATCCGATAGCTACAGCCTACATGTGGACTGCTACGCCTGCCGCACGAGAGGAGAGCATAGAGGAGGAGATGGGGGAGAAAGGAGTTTTGTGACTTTGGTTGGCCGACGACATTGCTCACTTGGATAGTTGGATGGGTCCAGTCAACGGCCGCTACGGCTGGACCCGTCCCGTTTGAACGCGATGACAATCAAGTGTGGATGGATGCAACATGCGCTGGCCAGACGACCGGTCGATGCAGGCGGTAGAGGGCGTTTCAGTTGCCCTCGATCGAAGCATGGCGCCCCCAGCACAGTGGCGGGCCCAGGATTTGAAGGCTGTGTATTCAAAAATTCAAAACACAAAAGCAAAATGGCTATTTTATACCTATTGTTCACACATATACATTTGATTATACCTTTAAATACTATGGATTAGCAAAAATAATTGGTATTCAATGAATACACATGCATACCAAGTGGGCCCGCCCCTGCCCCTGCAGCAGCAACAATAAAAAAAATACTACGTTTGATAAAAAAATATTATTACGTTGAAAATTGAAGCAACATATGCATACGCGTGCGCCCAAATTGGAAATTTTAGAATAGTGATGCTACATGGGGATAAGATAGCTAAACTTACGAGGAAGACGCCAATACGGGCATTGTTTGCGGCCATACATGAAAAAAAAAGAAAAAGAAAAAGAAAACTTAGCTTGTCGTTCACGTGGCGTGCGTGAACATGGTAGAGTGGTCCCTTCCAGAAGCACACGGTGCAGGCGGAACTCGTCACCGAAAGACACTGTGCGACCTTTGCCCCGTTCACGGACATGTTTGGCGCCGTTCGGATGCACTAAATTTGTCTGGCTGGGGTGAATTTAGCCGAACGGTTGGTGGTTAAGCCACGATGCTCCGCACGGCTCCATCCGCAAACACCCGCACATCCAGCCAGCCAGCACAAACATCAAAATCAGATAGCACTGTTCACCCACCCTGTCCTCCATTCCAGCCAGCCAAAAGTAGTGCATCCGAATGGGGCCTTTGTTCCCTCGGCTTAGGGTTAGTTTTGAGACTTTTTGAATAATATGGAGCAGATCGGAATTGAACATTTCACAACCTACAACAAGTTTAGACTGTATTGTTACGATCTGTACTAGAGTCTGATTTCTTTTCTTTTTTTTGACACAAATAAGAACAGCGTGCCCGAGTGCGCGCAGAACAGAAGCAGCACTTTCGCTGTGAACGTCACGAGGGCCCTGCCTTTGGTACACTTCGAGTGTGCGCATGCCATTTTCCATGCTAGTACGGTACTACTAAATTAGCCAGCTACTCCTCCAGGCAAGCAGGCGAAGACGGGCGAGCTGTCTCGGGCGAATGAGAATCCCGTCTAGTCAACCCGAGGGGCTTAACAAACCCCCCACCCCACGAAATATTTGCGCCTGCCCTGCCGCTCCTGCATATAACCAACGCCAAGCAAACCGGCGGCCAAGGCGCACGCAACGCAGCCGCGCCGCACGCCGACGCCGCCCCGACCTCCCGGTCCCGGACCCTGACCTCCTCTCCCCCTCTGCTCCCACAGCCCACGAGCGCCTAGGCCTCGCGCTTCCTCCCTCCCCGCCCCCGGGCGCGCTTCTCAAGGCGCGCCGTCCCCCGAGGCGACGACCCGTCCAGTCCAAGGGCGGCGGCGGGGGTTGCGCGCGCGCGCGCGCTTCGTCGGTCGGAGGGGTCGGAGGAGGCGACCCGGCGCGGAGCGGTGCGCGGGTTTCGTTCGTCCGTCCGTCCGCCCGCCCGCAGCCATGGACGGGGAGAGGGGGGAGGCGCTGGTGGTGGACTCCGGCGAGAAGCGCCTCAACGAGCTCGGGTACAAGCAGGAGCTCCGCAGGGAGATGGTGAGATGGGTTTTCCACGCCTCCTTTTTCATCCGTCCTCCGCGTGCTTGTACTAGTCTGTTGCTGGCCTTTTGGAGGTAGATAGATGTGGCCGCGATCAGGTTTTGGCAAAACCAGTCACGGATGAAAAAACGAGCCGTATAAATATTTTCTCTGTTTTTTTTTCTACTATAAGCATAACATCATCGGTAGTAGAAATGTGATCTCGGTCGGCTTCCTCTCGAGGCTGGATCGTGAGCTACTAGTTTTGCTCTTGCGGTTCTCAAGATGAGGGAGGATACTATACTTGATACTAGTGCTGTGTCCCCTGCAGACGCTGTTCAAGACGCTGGCCATCTCCTTCTCGACGATGACGCTCTTCACGGGGATCACGCCGCTGTACGGGACCAGCCTGCAGTACGCGGGGCCGGCCTCCCTCGTCTGGGGCTGGGTCGTCGTCTCCTTCTTCACCTGGTTCGTCGGCGTCGCCATGGCCGAGATCTGCTCCTCCTTCCCGGTACGCGCATTCGTGCGCTTTCTCTCGCTACCGTTTCTTGATTCGAGATTGTTTGCCCAGTCTCTGTTATCTGATTATTGATGCTAGTTAGTTGCCTTAGTGTGGCCTGAAGCCCGATTTCCTTGTCGATAGAGATTTGGTCAGTCGTGTTCAGTTCAAATGGTGCCATGCAAAATTTTGTTTTCTAGGAGGGCTTCTCAAAGCGTTCAACGCCATGCCATCGTTTGCGTGTCTTTTTATTTAAACTGTTACTGTTATTACCACGTGTTAAGCAATATTTCTTATTTAATTCCGTACCTGTCTCTTGTGACTCTGTCACTACTCTGCATACTGAACCCTTCTCTTTTGAAACTTGTCTGCTTTCTGATTTCTGAACTAAAAACAAGACAGATAAATGTCAGACACCAAATTATATAGCTCTGATGTGCTGCTAATTTTCTTCAGTCTAACCTCACATCCTTACAATTTGAAATTTTGCTATCCTGACTTTTGAGTGGCACCGCTGAAAAATAGTTTCAATGCATTATTCTTATACGCTTGTGTTTGTTCTTCCGGCGAAAGCTGCATGCAACTGAGTGCTGACGCGTTCTTTTCTGTTTGCAAACAGACCACAGGCTCCCTGTATTTCTGGGCTGCGCACTTGGCCGGTCCAGTATGGGGTCCGTTGGCATCTTGGTGCTGCGCTTGGCTGGAGGCAATTGGCCTCATTGCCGGAATTGGCACACAGGTACGCTCGGCTCCTCTGTTTATAGCTGATCTCGTCATATGCTCGAGATCTTTTTTAGCAATCTTACTCTGTTCTGGCGCGTGATTTCCGTTTGATCCTTACTTTGAAACAACAGAGACAAGCCCATTTTACTACTCATGTAGTACATATATTTTCAATCACAGAGCCTGTCATGCCAGCTCATAATCCGTCATTCTATATACCAAATATATAAATGTTCTATCATGCTCTGTGATTTCCATTTGATCAGGTCTTTCAAAAATTTTCGTGTGCTTTTCGCAAACTATTAACTGTCCATTTTGCTAGTCATGTATTTCCAATCACATAGCCTGTCATGCCAACTCATAATCAGTCGTGCTATATACCAAATACAAATATAGATGTTTAATCTGCCCTGTCATTTCCATATGATCAGGTCATTTGATCCGTATTACATGGAAACCACGGAAACTATTAACTGTCCATTTCACTGCTCTTTGGATTAGCACAGCCTGTTATGCCAACTCATGATAGCTGTACTATACCAAATATAAGCGTTCTATTCTGCATTGCAATTTCCATTTGATCATGTCTTTCAAAACTTTTCATTTGAGCTTATGCGGAAACAATGGGAACTTACTTTCCACTCATGTTGCCGCTCTGATGCTGCAGGCATATGCAGGATCCCAGGTACTGCAGAGCATCATTCTACTCTGCACCGGCACCAACACGGGCGGTGGCTACCTGGCCCCGCGCTGGCTATTCCTGGTCATGTACATCGGGCTAACCCTGATCTGGGCCGTGCTCAACACCTTTGCGCTCGAGGTCATCGCCTTCCTCGACGTGATCTCCATGTGGTGGCAGGTACCAGCAGTCCCTTCTCACTCAGCTGCCACCGCTACATTTGGAGAGCCATTCGCACATGGTCTGGTTGCCAACTTGCGCTGTTGTCTGATGCTTGCAGGTGATTGGTGGCACCGTCATCGTGGTGATGCTCCCGCTGGTGGCCAAGACCACGCAGCCGGCGTCGTACGTGTTCACCCATTTCCAGACGGCCCCGGAGGTGACCGGGATCAGCAGCAGCGCCTACGCCGTCGTCCTGTCCTTCCTGGTGAGCCAGTACTCCCTGTATGGGTACGACGCGGCGGCGCACCTGACGGAGGAGACCAAGGGCGCCGACAAGAATGGTCCCATCGCCATCCTCTCCAGCATCGGCATCATCTCCGTCTTTGGGTGGGCGTACATCCTCGCGCTCACCTTCAGCATCCAGGTAATTTGGAACGGAAATGCGTGCAGATTGCAGTGCAGCCAACCAAAATTCTCTGAAATAAAGCTGATGCATAGATGTTTTGTGCTCTGGGCAGGACTTCAGCTACCTGTACGACCCCAACAACGAGACGGCCGGCACGTTCGTGCCGGCGCAGATCCTGTACGACGCGTTCCACGGGCGGTACCACAGCTCGGTGGGCGCCATCGTGCTGCTCTTCGTCATCTGGGGCTCCTTCTTCTTCGGCGGGCTGTCCATCACGACGAGCGCGGCGCGCGTGGTGTACGCGCTGTCGCGCGACCGCGGCGTGCCCCTGTCGTCCGTGTGGCGCCGCATCCACCCGCGGCACAAGGTGCCGGCGAACGCGGTGTGGCTGTGCGCGGCGGTGTGCGCGCTGCTGGGCCTGCCGATCCTGCGCCTCAACGTGGTGTTCACGGCCATCACGTCCGTGGCCACCATCGGGTGGGTGGGCGGCTACGCCGTGCCCATCTTCGCGCGCATGGTTATGCGGGAGGAGGACTTCCGGCCGGGGCCCTTCTACCTGGGCGCCGCCAGCCGCCCCGTCTGCCTCGTCGCCTTCCTGTGGATCTGCTACACCTGCGCCGTGTTCCTGCTCCCCACCACGTACCCGATCAAGATGGACACCTTCAACTACGCGCCCATCGCGCTCGGGGTCTGCCTCGGCCTCATCATGCTCTGGTGGGCGCTCGACGCCAGGAAGTGGTTCAAGGGCCCCGTCAGGAACATCGACGACCACAACGGCAACGGCAAGGTCTGATCAACAAGCACGTGATGCCGCGAGCGATCGGCCGGCGCCATTTTTTCTCTCTCTTTTCTTGGCCCCTTGAGTGCCCATGATGATGACGCTCTCCGGGATGTAGTAGCTCCATAAGGAATAGGAAAGAGCACACAAGAACAATAGGAATGGGAGGCATCGAGAAAGAACACAAGCAAGGTCTTCACCTCTCCAACACTCGAGAGCGAGGAGGGGAAGGATCGCCATTAACACTTTCTCGCATGTTCCCATTCCCTTCACTCTTGCACGCTCTCTTTCTTCCTCTTCCCTGATTTGCTGCATAGCCAGCATAGGCCATGCTCTCGGCGAGATTCTCAACAGGTATACGTACAGTATAACTATAAGCACATACGTGTGATTTGGCATCTAGGCTCTAGTGCAGGGTTCAAGAATCAAGAACGAGACTCGCATGACCGTGACATCTAGGCTCTAGTGCAGGGTTCAAGAATCAAAAGTGAAACACGCACATGCACCGTACGTGCTGCGCCGCAACATATACGCGTGTGTGTCGATAAATTTGTGCACACGATCAGTGGGATTTAGTTTAGACTGTGGTGGTGATGACTTGTGTGTGGTACAAGAGGAAGGAATTACAAAGGGATTTTTTAAACCAGTCGAATTGGGAGCTACCAATTATATTGAAAAGAAGAATGCATTCAGACCAATCATTACAACGACAACATGAAACGATATCGGTCATTGGATTAGGACATCAACGTGAACCTCTCCATCCAACACTACCTCTCCCGGACAAAATAACCACACACCACTACTCCGCAATCAAACACACTACCCAAAGTACCCATACTTCATCTCGCCAAACCGTAGTAACCAAACTAGCCCATATAGACTTAATTAAGTTTCTTAATTAAACTAGAATGTTTTTGGTTGCATCTGATTTCTACATCTTCAAAGTTTAGGCGCAGGCACCAGGCACCACGGGCTAGGCGCTGTACAGGTACAGCACAACAGCAATCTTGCAAAATTCAACAGGGGCCATTTGATCCCGAGTTGTCTAGCCCAACCAAGCCCAATGATCCGTAACAAAAGAAAGCAAGGCAAGGCCCACGTACGTTGAAAGGCCATCCACGTCAGCGCACACTACTGCTCCTCCTCCCTGATCCGCGCGGTTGACGGCGGCCGCCTGCCGCCTGCCGCCAGCTCCAGCTCCGAAGTGGACCTGCCGTCAAGCCGGAGGACCAGGCGGCAACAGGAGACCTCGAGCTCCGCCTCTCCTGACTCCTCCATCCACGCGCTCTGAGCGCGAGGGGGCAGGACGCGACCGGGGCGGGGGGTGGCTCCGGTCCAGCTCGTGCGGGTGGAGGTGGAGGAGGGGGCCGTGGACGGCGCTGCCGCGTCTTCGGCTGTCCGGTAGGAGGCGCCGTGCTAACTGCGTGAGTATCCTTTCAATTAAAAATACGTGATGCAGTGACTGATGTAATTTTGTGGAGGGTTGATGATGTACGTCTGATAGTTCAGGTTCACTTTCAGTGCAAGTTACTGGACATGTTCGTGATGTCCTGTACTTCTGATTAGATCCTTGAACAATAGTTGTTGTACAGCTACTGTTAATAAGTACTCCAAATTTTTAGGAGCCGATTTTTCTTTTTGGAAATTTGGTGCCTTCATTGAGTTAGCTTTTGCGCATCAGCCATGACTTTACTCTGGCTGTAAAGTCTTTAACTTGGTGTGAAATATATGAAATCGTGCATCTGCCACCTGAGACAGAGCTGCGGACTTGTATTTTGTGTTTTCTTTGTCAATAATAACAATCATGCAGTTCCGAAGGGAAAAATGTAGGATCACCTAAGAGCAATAGGCACCAGGAGCATTGGAAATACTAAAACGAAGTTTGGGGCTAATTATGGAGAAAAATAGTTTTCATAGGCTTTCCACCATGTTTCCGTGCCCAATGCTCCTATGTTCTCCGTTCCTTCTTCTTTTGGACATGAGCTCATGTATGCATATGTTTTGTGTTTTTTCCTACTGAAACAGTCATGTAAGCCAAAAGGAAAGGGAAGGAGCAACTAAGAACAATAGGCATGGGAGGCATCAGGAAAACACCAAATGAATGCTTTCCTCCATGTTCCCATGCCCACTGCTCTTAGACACTCAATTCTTCCTCTTCCTGACTCACTCTCAAGACCCAATCACCTAAGGCGACACATAAGTATACTTTGTTTTCTTCACTAGAACAATGTTACAAGCCAAAGGAAGAGGAAGGAGCATCTAAGAGCGATAGGAATGGGAGGCACCAGGAAAACATAGAAACACGGTCATGCTTTCCTCTGTGTTCCCATTCCCACGGCTCTTGGACAGTCTCTTTCTTCCTCTTCTCGGCTTGCTTATGCATAAGACAACTTGGCTAAGATAAGAAGTTGAACCACTGAACAATGCCCACTACATTCTGTGTGGTATATATAAGCAATTGGTGCAGTGCTTTAGAAATCAGAATGTACAGTCCTTGTGAGTGAAAGCAGTGGATACGCATACACCTACTGCATGGCACACATTATGCTTGTGCAGACCATTGAATGGAAACTGGGCGAAAAGCAATTTGTTGATAGTGAAGCGCATTCGCAGAAAGGGACTAGGAAGTTAATGGGTTTTAAAAAATGCATTTACAGAGGGAGAAATAAAAAAAGAAGCTACACCTACACGTTCATTTAAAATTTTGAATGAAAGAGACGGTAGGTGCATGTGATGGAAAATCAATAGAACCAAGAAAACAATACTTTAGAATTAATGGTTCCACACTAATAAGCAATATGCCAACCCGAGATTATCCATTACAAAGAACATTAAAGTACAACACAAGGATCTTAACATTAAAGGACGGAGGGTGTCAATGGGATACGTCTCCATGATTCGGCGAGCTCGATCCCACCTCCGCCACCCGCAGACTCCGAGCACGAGTGCAGAACGCGATGGCGTTGGCTTCGGCTCGACACGGGAGGGGCGCGTGGAGGGTGCCACCGGCCACCGCATCTGCCCCGCCTGGCTGCAGACAGAAGGCGGCCTGGTGACTCTGTGAGTGCCCTCTCCCATCTCTAAAGTATGTGATTTGCCTTTTTTTTTTCCTCTCTTCCATTTTTGTTAATCTTCAGATGTTTATCGTCTGATGGTTTGGGTTTTAATTGCATCGTGAAGCTACTGGTCCTGTTCATCCATCAAGTATATGGCATACATTATACGCGGACAATTCTGCACCCATTGTTCAAGTTTCTGAAGCAGTTAGGGACCAGTTCGTTGGCAATTTGAAGCCTACATCGAGTTGGCTGTTGGAGGCTTGATGCACCTATGAACACTAGGCATAAGAGGCATCTGAAAAGCTCTGGAACCAATCTTGGCCCTTAATTTTACAGAGGAATAATCTCACTTCTTACACTCGTTCGTCCATGCTCTTATGACCAATATGCTCTTACGTTGTATGTTTCTTGCTCTTCTTGACTTCATGACCCCGTTCTAAAGCTAATTGTGCATATCTTCTTTTTTTATCTTCCAAAACAGGTGTGTGAGCCAAAAGGAAGGGGAAGGAGTAACCAAGAACAATAGGCATGGGAGGCATTGGGAAAACACTGAAGTATCTCCACCCCTAGTCGGGGAAGACAAATTTAAGCTTTCCTCCATGTTCCCATGCCCACTGCTCTTAGATACTCGTTTCTTCCTCTTCCTGACTCACTTTCAACCTCATTTCTAAGCCCACACATGAGTATATACTGTTTTCTTCACTGGAATTTCGTAGGCCTAAGGTAGAGGAAGGAGCACCTAAGAACTATAGGAACGGGAGGCATCAGGAAAACATTGAGATAAAAACAGACAGTTACCATGCTTTCCTCCATGTTCCTGTTCCAATTGCTCTTAGAGATTCTCTTTCTTCCTCTTCCTGGCCTACACGCTCAATACCTCATCATCTAAGCCTACACAAGTGCATTTTATTTTGTTCACTAGACCAATTTCGCAGGTCAGAGGAAAAGGAAGGAGCACCTAAGAACTGTAGGAATGGGAGGCATGAGGAAAACACTGAGACAAATGTCTGTATCCAATTCTAGCGGTAAAAACATACAGTTATCATGCTTTCCTCCATGTTCCCATTCCCACTGCCCTTAGATATTCTCTTTCTTCCTCTTCCTGGCTTACACAGTCCTAAAACAACAAGAACAAGAAGTTTGAACTGTTCAACAATGCCTATGGTATTCTTTGGTATATATAGGGTTGTAATGCAGTATTGCAGTGCTTTAGACCCCGCAAAATTATGTACCTACCTGCTACTTCATGGTACACTGTCGTGCGTTCCATTTAATGAAAGTGGGCTAGGAAACATATGTTGATAATGCTGCACATTTGTGGATGGGATTTTCATGATACCTTTTCCTATACACATGTAAAAGTCCTTGAACCTAAGAATGCACGCTATAGCATGGGGGGACTGATATATAGCAGAGTAGGTACCTTAACAGGAAAGCTAATTATTATTTATCACTATGCTGGAGCAGGCATCTTTGGCAAAGGCATCTCACCTTTCCATCTCCATCTCCCACATACCGTCATTACGATAGGGGATCCATTTTCATTTTTTACTTGAAGCTTACAATCTTGGATTTTTTTTCCTTTCATTTTTAGCAGAAGTGGTATTGGTTTTTCTTCCTCCTTTAGGAGGATAGAAACTTTTGTTTTACTTGCAGATTTGCACTTGGGTAGAATTAGCCATTTAGGGTCCATTTGGTGTAGCTCCGGCAGGCTCCGACCTCCGGCTCCCTCCAGCTATTGCAAGCTGCAAGTAAAAATGATAATGATCCCCAATCAAAGCTCACAAGATGCACCAAAAAGAATGGAGAAACAAACAAGAAGCAATTGACATGACCATATCTCTGATCTGTCACCTTGCTGCAACAGGTGGAAGTAAAACTTGTTGATTGTTGAAGCTGGCTGAGAGAAACCTTCAGACTGCAGCCAACAAAAAACTTTTTTTTCTTTCGAAAGATCACATCCATGCAAACCCAACAGGACTTCAACAACATGGTAATAGCAGAAAGATTCAGTAGGTGAAATACAAATCGATGAGCGTCAAATATGTGCAGTAGTAGCAAGCAATATGTGGAGAGAAATCATCACTTTTGCAATATCAATTTGTTGAACTACAAGATTCGTGATGGAACTAACAAGGAACTGAGCATGATCCAAAGAAAGAACTTAAGCTGCCGGCGTCCAACTATAAAATCATGCTGGAACCAAACAAGTATCGCAGTAGCAACGCGGACCACATGGGCGGAGAAACCAACCAACCTCACAAGCTGGCTTGATTCAGTAAAACAGTAAGTTGCTGGGCCTTGTTGGATGAGTAGTAGATGGCGGTGCAGCTGCAGATGTTGCCAGTGCCCTGCAGGTAGGACTGTCTATATATGCACGAAATTGGAGTCACCTTTTGGATTTGAATTCCTAAGAATTCCTCCATGAATAGGGCATGACCTCACCCTGCTTTGATTTCACGGCAGAAAGTAGAAAGTAAACTACTGAAACTAGTGATGGTTCAACACAAAGGAATAATAGAGAGAGTAATCTATCGTATATGTGGTTCAACACAAAGGAACTAGGGACGAATTATGAATATGCACCATGTTGACTAACAGAACTTTGTACCTATCCACGTCAAACCTCAATGTTCTGGTTTCTTACTTCGTATGCTACCTGTGAAGGGTGCATCTTCACATACTATGCAGTGTCTGCCTAATAGTCAAAAGTTTACTTCTGATTTGTACACAAGTTAGACAAGCATCATCTTACTCATGAATAGATTAAATCATGGCAATAACCTGAGCTGAAATAATCACACTAAGTAATCAAGACCTCATATTGACGAACACTTAGGTGAAGAAAAAAACACTAAATATACACTAGAATTATTCAAGCATGGTAATCGAATAAGGAACTGAGGCAGCCACACGCTTAAATATAGTATCATGTGAACCAAAAGGAAAAGGAAGGAGCACCAAAGAACAATAGGCATGGGAGGCATCAGGAAAGCTTGAAGCAGATCCCACCTCCAAGAGATAACCATCGGTTGAGCTTTCCTCCATGTTCCCATGCCCACTGTTCTTAGGCCCTCATTTCTTCCTTTTCCTATCTCACCTTTGTGCTTTCATAATCCAAATGTGTTTATTGAAATCTCTAGCTTTCCCTCAAATAACTATGTGAGCCAAAAGGAAGAGGAAGGAGCACCTAAGAACAATAGGAATGGGAGGCATCGGAAAGCACCAATGTTTTCTCCCCCATGGTCAGAGGAAACATACATGTTGGGTTTTCCATCATGCTCCCACTCCCACTGCTCTTAGGCTCTCTCTTTCTTCCTCTTCCTGACTCGCCTCTGTGCCTACAACTACAAAATATTCAGACAAGCCTGGGCTGTTGAACAATGTCTGCACAGTAGATTAGAGTATATATATAGACCCCTGCGATAGCGACTAGACAATGAATGAATCTATTGGATGTGCACTGTGAGGTCCATAAAATGGCAGTGGAAGATAGCGGGATCATGCATGCTACATTGTCAATGTAGAACATTAGCAAGGATGACATTTATGTGCATACCTAGAAAGGCAACAACCCTGACAGGACCTTGAATTTCTATCCACCCGGGAAAAATAAAGACCATGCATTAATCTGTTCCCCTTAAGAGCAAGGATAAGACTACAAATTAGAGTTAGGGAAGATGGACATGACAGACCCTGTTTCTGCAGCCTAACTTTCATATGCTCAATGAACTATGGTCCGTACAAGCAAACAAATGTAGGTTCGCATCTTCAGATAGGTAATTTCAGGGAATTGAAAGGCCCAAGCCTGCACACATAAACAGGAAGGGTGGGAAAAACAAACTAGGCAAGCAAACATTTTTGTAGCAATAGTACAAATTCCTTGTAGTGAACCAAGAGACAAGTTTAATTTTACAGACTGAATCAGTAGAAACTATTAATTAAAAGCCTTTGGAAGATCAGAATAGATCAACATAATTTTCTGGACCCTCTATGAATGTTGGTAAAAGTAAAAACTGGATTTAATTCAAAGAGTACAATATTGTAGTTTTGCTTATACTCCATCAAAGTATAAGAAAGTTCCTCATGTTACTGATAGTTTGTACTTTGATACCAATAGGGCTGATTGCGTCATTTTGTTTATCGTAGAAGTTAAGAAGATGGAGAAGGGGGTTTTCTCCCATTTGCAGTCGTATTGCCACTCCTTACTGATTGTCATCATTTTTTGCATCAAGCGAAAATGTAATTGTCACTATTTTATTGTAACAACTCGTAAGCTTCAAATAACATTGTTAACTACTGTTAGAAATTACCTGCATCATTCATGCCATATTTGCCTTTTATTGTAACAGTTGAAGAGGTGCTAATTTCTTACATCATACAACTGTCTCATAACTATACATCTAGCTGTTATCTTGTTGATTCATGTGATGAACAGTAAATAGTCAATAGCTAATTGTTAAGTGTATATATATAATATTAGTTTTATAATGTGCTAATAGATCCCAAAGGAAGAGATACACCATCAATCATGTCAAACTCACAATGCCTCCCTTGAATGTTGTGCGAACCAAAAGGAAGAGGAAGGATCACCAAAGAATGGTAGGCATTAGGAAAGCTCAAAACAATATCTTAACACTCAGTTCTAAACATGGAAGTGGAGAGCTTATGCTTTCTTGCATGTTCCCATGCCCATCACTCTTAAGCCCTCCTATGATTCATTTTCCTTGCTCATTGTCAAAATTATCTCACCATCCCCATATGAGCATGTGTTCCTTTGTTTTTTATGGCTAAAACAGCACTGTAAGCAAAAAGGAGGAAGGGGTGCTCAAGAGTAATAGGAATGGGAGGCACTGGGAAAGCCCAAGCCAAATTCAACCTCCTTTGTTGGAGGAGAATACAGACAAGTTTGGGTTTCCTCCATGTTCCCATTCCCACTAATCTCAGGCCATCTCGTTCTTCCTCTTCCTGGCTTACAACCAACACAATGTTTCCCTTCTAAATATATTGCCTTGGTATGTTCTGTTTATCCACCTAATGTTAATCTCACAAGCCTTAAGGAAAGGGAAGGAGAACCTAAGAGCCTTAGGAATAGGAGGCATCAGGAAAACACTAAACCAAATCTCTATATCCAATGTCAGATATGGATCGGAATAGAGATTATGCTTTCCTTCATGTTCCTATCCCTAGCGCTCTTAGATACTTTTCTTCCTTTTCCTGGCTCACCCTCTAGGCACCCACTGGAACTTCGACCAATATTACTCAGCTCTAGAACACACACACACACACACACACACACACATATTGAGAGTTATAGAGCTCTCTTCAGTGTTGCACCTAGTCCAGTGACAATTAAACTCACCATGTGCATGGATTGTGATCCGCCATAGGACATAGTAGTTGATGACTGTGGGACCATGCATGGTACATGTACCACCAATGTATAGCACATGCAAGAAGCCAAGAAGAATACCGACTACACTAAAAATGTTGGCTGTAACCTTTGTATTCACATATCTCTTGTCTGTACAAGGAACTTGATTTTTCCAGGCTTGATATATGTGGAAAGCCCAACCCATGTAAAACAAACTACTTGCATATTAAACAAATCACTTATACCGGTGACCTAAGACACCAATTGATGTTACAAAACGGTGACTTTGTGAAATTGTAAAATCAATTGATGTCTCAGGTTGCCTTTATAATGATTCTTTTCACATATTTTACAAAAAAAGTGGCCTATATCATGCTTCGACACTGTGTCCATGATGTGCAACTGCAAGCAGGAATGGAGGACAAGGTACTCTGGCACTGGATGGCTTCATAGGAACACACAGCAAATTTAGTCTGCAAGTTCAGTCTGCAGAGTGTGCTTCTTCGGCTCCATTTTGCTCGATGGGTCTGCAGCTGTGGAAGGTCTGGGCACTGCTCAAAGTGAAGCTCTTTGTGTGGCTGGTTTTGCAGTGACGACTCTGGATGGCTGATCGTTGATCATGCAGAGGATTGTAGAGCCACATCAATTGTCCGCTCTGTGAACAGGAATCTGAAGTGCCTTGACAATCTCAAGCTGCTCCTACACAAGGCAAGTTTGGTTTGGAATCCTTGGACATGCCAACATGCAGATACAGTTGGCGGCTGCCTAGACCATTGGCTGGTGGCACCAGCTTCGCTCCAGTGAAGACAAGGAGCACACGTAGGGGCTCGATTCTCTTCATGTTGATAACCTGGCTCATTTGGAAAGAATGGCCGTATTTTCAACAAGAAGAATTAACATCAACGCAGCTGCTCAATCGAATCAAAGAGGAGGCAGAACTGTGGTGCCAAGCTGGTGCCGAAGCCCTCAGCACCCTCGGTGCCTGCTCCTTTTCGGATCAAGCTCGTAGTTCAGCTAGAACTAATTAGCTCTCCTCTGTACTTGTCTGGTTGTTTAGTCCCTCAGCATAAGAATGAGTGAAATATTATAATCATCAGCAAGCGCTAAGGCTATTTGCATTGTAACAAACTTTACAATTCATCTTAATTTGATACAAAGATACGCAGTTCACCTGCATATGCTTGAAATAGAAAATGGTGATTTTTCAGAAGACAAGCAAAACTACACGACTGCGAATTCGAAGGAGCACTTCTGCTTGAAATAGAAAATGGTGATTTTTCAGAAGACAAGCAAAACTACACGACTGCGAATTCGAAGGAGCACTTCTGCTTGCTATTCCAGTGATTTGGAAAATGTTAAAATTATCAATAACTATTTTCATCATTGCTCTTGTGGAACTTTGAAGGTTAGAATAAAGAAAAGACATTTTCTTCCAAGTGTTGAATTTAATCAACCTTGTTGTGCTCCATTTGCAGATTTATCATGTTGGGTCACACCTGTATTAGTTCATCAGTTCGGTCATTTGTATTGCTTTGAATGATCTGTTCATGTTGTATGCCATCTTTGTTCTCTTTCTATTTTCTGGTTCCAAATATCCCAGACTCCCAGCAAGGCATATATTTGGTTTGTTATATATTGGCAGAAGTCTACAACTCTACATAACCCCCCAAACTATTAAGTTCGGAGCACTTAACCCGCCCAACTACAAAATCGGATATCTAACACTCCAAACTATCAAATACCATGCACTTAACCCCCTCGGGCGGTTTTGCTAAGTGGTTTTGCCACGCTGGACGCTGACATGGCCTCCTGATGCGTGGGGCCCACTTGTAAGAGACACATGGATCCTTTCTTCTTCCTCTGTTCTTCTCCCGTCGCCGCCGCCGCCCGTGAGCCCACCGCTCGAGAAGGACTCGGAGCCCGAGGACGAGGGAGGAGGAGGGGGTGAGCTCCACCACCGTCGACCTCAGAAAGAGGGAGGTAGAGGAAGGGGGCGGCGCCCCGCGCGGGCGTCCACTGCGAGCTCAGCCACCGCCCTGCGCGAGCGTCCATGGTGAGCTGTGCCGAGCTCGGCCGCCGGCCCGCGCCATGGCCCTGCGCTGGCCGAGCTCGAGCTCCAGGAGGGCCAGCTCCATGTGGGGAGCTAGAGCTCCGGCGGCCGCGGGCCTCCCTGCTTCGCCACCGAGTCCGGCGCGTGCGAGATCCAGCTCTGGCGGCTGGTGCGCGAGGGAGCGGAGGGGCAAGGAGCACAGGGGGGGCGATGCGCTCGCGGCAAGGCACGCCCACCCACAGCCCCTGCTTCATGCTCGCGACGAGGCCCATGCTTTGCGCTTGCGGCGCCCCTACTTCGCGCTCGCGACGAGGCCCTCCTCCGCCCATGGCACGCCCGCCCGTGGGCGGCGGCGACGGGAGAAGAACAGAGGAAGAAGAAAGGATCCATGTGTCGCTTACAAGTGGGCCGCACACGTCAGGAGGCCACGTCAGCATCCAACGTGGCGAAACCGCTTAGCAAAACCATCCGAGGGGGTTAAGTGCACGGTATTTGATGGTTTGGGGTTTTAGATATCCAGTTTTGTAGTGTGTGTGTGTGGGGGGGGGGGTTAAGTGCTCCGACCTTGATAGTTTGGGGGGGGGATTATGTAGACTTCTTCCTTATATATTTGATTTGAGCATAGGCTCATCGTGAAAGAACAGTGACGAATCTGTACCACTTTGTTACAAATAAAACTTTTGTGTCCCTTTTTCTTTTAATTTCAGATAGTATTAAAATATGGTATCCAGCAAATACATCTTGATGTCGGTTATTCTTCAGAAGTTAGAACAGCGAACGATTTTAGTTGTGTTATTTTGCAGTTGTGCTAATCTAGGATGATATGAAACAGAAATCATGGTGAATCAAGAACATGTGAATGGATAAGCACATTACAAAATATTTGGAACTCAAATTGTACCATTTAGGGCATCGTTGAAAAAAATTATAAGCAAAACAGGTATGAGGACTCAGAAAAAGAACATGCATTCTCCGAGTAATTTGTGAGCTCGGAGGAAGAGGAAAGAATACCTAAGAACAATAGGCATAGGAGGCATCGGGAAGGTCAAAATATATAGTACCTCCACCCAAAGCTAAAAACAATGGAACAAAGGGTCCATGCCTTCCTCCATGTTCCTATGCCCATTGCTCTTAGCTAATCTAATCTTCCTCTTCCTATCTCACCTTGAAGTTCTTGCCTAAGTGTGTATAAGCACGTTTCTAGTTTTCTCCACTAATACAATCACGCTAGCCAAAAGGAAGAGGAAGGAGAGCTTAAGAACAGTAGGAATGAGAGGCATCGGGAAACACCAAATTAAATTTCCACCTTCATTGCTAGGAGGAAGTCGTCAAGCTTGGCTTTCCTCGATATTCTCATTCCTAATGCTCTTATACCCTCTCTTTCTTCCTCTTCCCGACAGGCCATACTGCCATAGGACCCCCTCATATAAATATGTGCATTTTTTTGGAGGAATATGTGCACTCATTTATTACCTTCATCACTAAATAAATCGTTGTAGCAAAAGGAAGAGGAAGGAGGACCTAAGAACCATAGGAATGGGAGGCATCAGGAATGCTTTAAGCCAAATATCCATCTCTCATGCTAGAGAAGAAATTAGGGCACTGCATTCCTTCATGTTCCCACTCCTAATGCTTTTAGGACATCTCTTTCTTCCACTTCCATGCTCACAATTTTTTTTGGGTGGGGTGGGGTGGGGTGGGGGAGGGGGTTACAAGTTGTTGCTGTGGAACACCATGCCCCAGGTATATATAGAGACCTTTTGCTATCTATACTGAAGCTTCGTGGAGTGTGGACAATGAATGGACAAAGTGCATGGCACACCAGTAGGACATTGGTACGGCAGTGGATCCCAGTATGTGGGACCATGTAAACTGCAGCAAATTGATGAATGTGGGACCTTGTAACCTATACAGGAAATGGAGAATTGAAGAGCACATGCAGGAGGCCAAGATGGAGATATTCTGGTGCTATATCTGAAGGGCGGACACATTCATGTCAGCCAATTGAGCTGAGCAGTAAATTCACAAAAAGGGAATAGGGTGAAAAAGAAGCCTTCAAGTGCATTTACTTGGATTCACGTGCTCAGATTTTTTAAATCTATCTCTTGTAAGAAAATGGATCGCCTACAATGTAAGACAAAATTGAGATTTTTTTCAGACATATGATGAGTAGTCTGAATTGCCTAATTCAAATAGTGGACAGTGTGTGTGTGTGGGTGGGTGGGTGGGGGAGGGCTCCCTCGCTGTGTTTGTGGTTCAAAAAAAAATAATTACACAATGGAGGTCCCTTGCTTACTTCTCCATAAAGAAAAGATTATTTTACTAATTGTTAAACTACCAGTGATTTGACCTTGGAACCAGGAAAATTCCAAAACGTCGACATTTCTTGATCATGCATGCACAGATTGAACCTGAAGCCACTCAGAGCGTAGATGTTGGTTTGTCATGCATCAGACATAGCTATGCTTGCATCTTTTCAAGGCATCAACTGTTGCTGTCATTTCACTTGTTAAAGATTGGTTGCCGAGATATATTCTGATTGCTATGTTCGTTACCTACTAGTTTACGTGGAGCATCTGTCCATCTGGTCGCTATGCGATTTCCTCTGCCTCTATGCACTTAGTAGGGAACTAGGGATAGTAGGGACCATCCAACGTCTTTGGAGAGAAATTTTGAAACTGTACAGTAATTTACCTGCTCAGAATTTAATTTGTGCTAGTGCCATGCTTGTTTGTTGCTAATTTACCGGGGGGCATTTGTCCATCTGGTTGTTGTGCCCTATGCATGGATAAACTTGGTAGGAACAGCTCATTTGTTTCAAATAATTTAACAGGACAATTATTGTGCTGTTGATGGTCTGCACCCTGCAGATGCAATAATGTTGACATGTACATGAGTGCGTCCCATCTTTGAATGATCTGTATCTTCTCTGCCATTCATAGTCACAACAGAAAGATGAAATAATATTATTCAACTATTGTTGTGTTCTTACTGCAATATTGTTTTTGTACAATGAGATATGTAATCATTTACAGAATAGTAAAATACAGCAGGTTTAGCAGTTGCATCATTGTGCTAGTGGATATATGACCAAGAATCTATCATTCCAGTTAGCACACCATCACATTAAAACTACATAACGATTGAGGCATGCCATGCCCCCCATGCCCGGCCACTACATTGGAGCTCTTTTTACTGACTCTTCCTGTCTCAGATTGAAGATCTTGTCCATTCCAATGCGTGTGAGCTCTCAAATGTGGGAGAACAAATCTAATGTTCTCTCTTCATGCATTCCCGTGATCCCATAATTCAAAGTGGCAAAAATGGTCATGAAAAACTTTAAAAAAAACTGCACAACAGTGGTCTAAATTCGTTGTAATTAAAATGCCACAAAAAAAATTCAGCCCTAAACTCTATGTACTTGATGTACTTGGGTGTACCAAACTCTGCCAAAGAAAGTAGCAAAGGAGAAAAATAGAAAAGCTATTGTTCACCAGCATTTGTCTTCTTCGAAAGACATTTGTCATTTTTGCTTCCGAAAATAAACTATATTTGAGGTGAGGTTGAACTTTTGAGTGATATATATTTAATCATTAGATCAACCACCTAACGTAATTTTTACATAATTTTTCATGGCCATTTTTGACATGTTTTGGAATGTGTGATCAAAGCACCTTAAGGGCCAGGAGCACTATAGATGTGCTCTAAAACGCTTGTATATGTATGAATCTCTCTAGTTTTCTCTGCTAAGATAATTAACCATGCAAGCCAAAAGGCAAAGGAAGGAGTGCATAACAACAATAGGAATGAGAGGCATCAGGAAAAACACAGCACCAAATTTCCACCTTCATAGGAGGAAACTAGCGAGCTCGTCTTTCCTCAGATATTCTCATTCCCACCACTCATAATGCTCTCTTTTTCTTCCTTTTCCTGGCTTGCCATCAGGGCCTCTTCACTTGAATATGTGTATTGAGAGTGTTGTTTTTCATCACCGAATCAATGACGCTAGCGAAAGGAAGAGGAAGGAGAACCTAAGAACCATAGGAATGGGAGGCATCAGGAACACATCGATGCAATCCTCCTCCTCCAATGCTAGAGGAGAAATCAGAGCATAGGCATTCCTTCATGTTCCCACTCCTACTGCTCTTAGGACCTCTCTTTCTTCCTCTTCCCTGCTCACAAATTCTCATGGAGAGAACTATTACCCTAGAAGGTTGTAACCCTTCATGGCTGAAGAGTTTGTATATATAGACTTCTATTGTGAAGCATCTAATGCATGTCGCACTAAATGATGCTGGATTCGAACAGCGGACGATAGTGGGACCATGTAACCTATGTCAGTTAATGATTGAGGGCCCATGGCACCTACAATTTAAAGGAAAAGCACTTGAAAGAAGCCGATGGACCGGCCATGGTGAATTGTTTTATTTGGATCCTTAAATAGAGAGAGAGAGAGAGAGAGAGAGAGAGAGAGAGAGAGAGAGAGAGAGAGAGAGAGAGAGAGAGAGAGAGAGAGCAGGAAATGTTATCCTAAAGGTTGTCATTCCATTAGATATGTCTCCTGTTTTTCCGCTTCTTTAAAAAGGGGATTGCTAGTTATCTATGTAGCACAAGAACAAGACTTGCTCAAAATTTCAACAAAGGAATGAAAGGTTCAAACTTTGTGTTACAGTAAAAAACAAAGAGCAAAAACAATAAACTAAAATTTGATGTATCACTCTGAATACAAAGTTTGAACCCAAACTGCATGCAGAGAGATTCAGCCTGAAGCCACACAATGGTGCTAATGTGGTCTAGCCAAGCATTTGATCTTAGGTGCTTGCATCTATATACTATTGAAGTCATCAACCGTCATTTCATCTGGAATGATATTTCAAACCTGCGCATAAATCATGCTGTTTCCATGCTTGTTTCTTGCTAATTTACATGGACCGTGCATGAACTTGGTAGGAATAGCTCGTTTATCTCAAATCATTCTGGTAGGGAGAAATTAGTATTTGTGTTGTAGATGACCTGCAGATATTTGTTTGATCTCAAATCATTCTTTGCAATAATTCGTAGTCAGTACATAAAGTTGGTGCCAAATACATGGCACATATACCCATATCGTAAGTTTAATGATGTATTATTGTTGTGTTCCTGCTCCAAGTTTGGTAGTGTATAATCTATTACAGCAAGTTGAACAGTTGCATTATTGTGCTTGTGGAATTTGGAAATTGTGCATGGATCAAATAAAGGCTTACACCAAAGAAGTCAACTAGCTAGCTAAGGCGTCATCGTCTTAGCTTATGCATGGATACAACGTGACAAAGATTTGAATTGAAGTCACTCTAGTTAACGAAGTCATTGTCTTAAACTATCTGGATCTAGACATGCTCTGTCCCCACGCTAACTGCACTGAAGCTCTTTGTACTGACTTTTTCCCCATCCCATCTCACCTTTAAGACCTTATTGTCCAAGGTATGTATCTATCTCTCCGTTGTTCCGCAAAGACAATCACATAAGCCAAAAGGAAAAGGAAGGACCACGTAAGAACAATAGGAATGAGAGGCATCAGGAAACACCGCAACAAGTTTCCACCTTCCCAGGAGGAAACCAGCAGTGAGCTAGTGTTTCTTTGATGTTCTCATTCCCACCGCTCTTACGCACTCTTTTCTTCCTCTTCCTAGCTAGCTCGCTATCAGGGCCTTCTAATCTAAATATGTGCATTGGAATTTTATAACCAAATCAATAACACGAGCAGAAGGAAGAGGAAGGAGCACCTAAGAACTACAGGAATGGGAGGCATCAGGAATGCAAGAATGCAAATGTTCTCTAATGCTAGAGGAAAAATTAGAGCATTCTCATTCCTTCATGTTCCCATTCCTACTGCTCTTAGGACCTCTCTTTCTTCCTCTTCCCTGCTCACACTCTCAAAGGCTGTAATTGTGGAACTATTCCGGAGTGCATATATATGGCGACCTTCGATGTACCTTGCCCTGTGAGCAAAGAAAGCACAAAATAAATGAGCAGGTGCATTATTGTAGGATGTTAGATATGGCAGTAGATGACTGTAGGGCCATGTAAAGTATAGCGGTCTGAATGTGGGACCATGTGGCCTATGTTGGCAATGAAGAGCACATGGAAGAAGCCTTGATGGAGATTTTCTGGCCGTGCCATATCTGAAAGGCAGACATGACTAGCTGATTAACCTGAGCTGTGAACTAAAAAAAGGAAAATAGGGGGAAATAGAAGCCTTCAAGTGGGCATCTCTCTTCAATTCTCACAAAAAAGTAACTTCCAGGTTCTATTTTCATGTTTTTTTATGGGTAAGCTGCTCCTCTGTAAAGGAAATGTATTGCTGCTTATGTAAGGTAAAATCCTAGAATTGTTCGGATGTGCAACCAAAGTCCAATGCGTCAAAGTTTTATTTTTCCTCTAATTTACACATTTCTCAAGAAGCTCTTCTGCTTACAGATTTTCAAAACTGGTTAAACTATAAGAACAGAACCAAAATCCTTGAGACTTGGAAAATCAAAACATGTCAACATGTCTTGGTCATGCATGTATAGATTGAGCATGAAAGCCACTCTAGATTGTAGAGACCAGCTCAACAATGTATTTACCTTGGCAGTGCATGTCTCTGCTGAAGGCATCAGTATGACAGGATGCATTCACTGTCAGAAATTTTCTACCTGTCAATGTTTGCCCACTTGTATGTTATGTTGTATGCACTTATAACTCAATTGATTCAAATTTAGCATGATAGTTGCTAATTATCGGCTACGATGTTAATGGTGCACAAAGTCATAGTACAATGTTCATATTATGTATGTCATCGTCTTTGTTTTCTGTCTACTTACTTTGCAATTATTGGCCATAGCAGAAGTTTGTGGTAAATATGTGCCACACACATGGTCCATGAAACAACACATACTTTATCTCCTGAAGTTGAGTATGCAGCCAGTTTCCCTATGCTACCCGACAATTCTTATTTAGGGATAAGTCTATTTTACAACCTCGAACTAGTCAAGAAGTCCGTTTTTCAACCTCCAACTACGAAACCGGGTAACATAGGTCCTCGAACTGGCAAAACCGTCCGAATCACCCCCTCGTACACTGTAGCAAGCTGTTTTGAGGGTGGTTTTGCTACAGTAACATTTCTGAATTTCTGGAATTTCACACCTCTCAATTAAATAATAAAGAAAGCATAGTTAATATTGTCTAAAAATCATGATATTTTTTTGGGAGGTAGATAAAAAGACAAGGAATTTATTTTGGCTAGATGTGCTACATTAAACATAAAGGAATTTGAATTATAAAATTTTAAAAATAGGTAGAATTCAAAATTCCTTGAATTTTTAGGTCAGCTAAACCTTTGATAAAAATGCATTAAAAATATGATAATTCATAATTTTTTATTTAGTTTAGTTAGGTACTTTTTATTGGCCCAAGTTTTTATGAAAGTTTTTGAATTCCTTCGCAATGCTCAAATTTGAATCAAATTTGATTCCTCAAATTTTAATTTATGAATATTCTATAGAACTTGGGCCAATAAAAAGTACCTAACTAAACTAAATAAAAAATTATGAATTATCATATTTTTAATGCATTTTTATCATAGGTTTAGCTGACCTAAAAATTCAAGGAATTTTGAATTCTACCTATTTTTAAAATTTTATAATTCAAATTCCTTTATGTCTATTGTAGCACATCTAGCCAAAATAGATTCCTTGTCTTTTGATCTACTTCCAAAAAAATATCATGATTTTTAGACAATATTAACTATGCTTTCTTTATTATTTAATTGAGAGAGGTGTGAAATTCCAGAAATTCGGAAATTTTACTGTAGCAAAACCGCCTTTGGCTGAGCCAGGGTTGTTTTTCAAACTGTTTCGTTAGTTGGAGGTGTAGGATGTCCGGTTTCGTAGTTCAAGGGCCAAAAATCGGACTAGCGTGATAGTTTAGGGTTGAAAAACAGACTTTTCCCTATTTATTAGTGTGATGTGTATCCAAAATAATCACTACTTGATCAGCTATATCAACGTGCTAGTGGAACCTAAAACTTAAACCAGTGGGATAGCTGGCTAAGCCGTCCCCTTAAACTATTCATGGGCTAGACATGCCAAAGAATCAAACATTCCGATTAACAAACCTACCATACGTACGAAACTATGCGTGGATTGAGGTATACCAAAGAGAGAAAACATCAAGCAAAAATGGTCAACTGAAAGCGCACATTTATCAACTGCGTAGTGTGCCAAAAAGGAAGAGGAATGAGCACCTAAGAACAATAGGAATGGGAGGCATCAGGAAGACTTAAAAAAAAAGCCTTCCTCCATGTTCCCATTCCTACTGCTCTTAGGCCCTCTTTTATTCCTCTTCCACCTCACCTTCAAGCTCAAATTATGTAAATAAATCACGTTGTATTGCGAGCCAAAAGGAAGAGGAAGGAGTGCTTAAGAACGATAGGAATGGGAGGCACCGGGAAACACCAAACAAAAGCTTCCACCTCCCATTTCTGGAGGAGAAAACAAACAGGTTGGGCTTTCCTCTATGTTCCCATTCCCACTGCTCTTGAGCCCTCTTTCTTCCTCTTCCCATCTCACTCTACAGGATTATAGGTCTTGCAACCCTCCAGATATCTCTCAAACAACAACACTGGATTGCTCAACAAACTCCATTGGCTTTAAGGTGTATATATAGACCAGTAATGCTTTCTGCATTATGCCATTGACAGTGGGGCCCGTGTTAACTTCAGGCCTGTCCTGTACAGCTGTACTGTCAGTTTAAAACACGTGCCTGAGGAGATACTCTGTTTATCCATTTATAAAAGGCGACCGGTATAAATCCCTGCAGTAACAGTGGAGAAAGAAATGGGTGTCAAGGAAAAAAAAAGAGAAAATCGGAAGTTCAATTGATACCTTTATGCTGTTATGCAGCTCAATGTTAGGCAGGGTTCACGCATTGCGTGTAGTAGTGCTATTCCAAAGTAATTAGAGAATATGCGTTAACAAGGAACATAAGCTTGGCCAAACTATAGATAAAGCAAATAACAAGAAATGGACTATCATCAATGTTAAACAACATGTCGCGTAATGTTTCATAAGTTCTTTAGATATATTATGGAAAGGTTGTTCCTATGTTATTTTTGTAGAGTGGTTTCATATAATGCATTTGCCCTAGTCCTTGGATCTGTGGCGCATTAGGAAGCATGTGGTCACTGTAATTAATTTTCTGTTGTCATTGCGGTTTCTTAGAAAAATACATGATACATAGACTTGTGACTTGTCCATTTGATTGCTAGGACACGTGTACCATCTCTATATCGCTCTTTTTTTTTTTTGCAAAATCTATATCGCTCAATTGGTTGCCCTTGATTTGGGCAGGGCAGTTGCCAGTTATGTCCGTGCCTTAGTTGGTCCACAGAGTGTATACAATGTTCATACCATGCATCATCATCTTAGTTCTCCCTGCTTTATCTGCAATACTTTTTTTAATTAACCGGCAAGAAATTTGACAGATATATATTAATAGATAACAATATACTCTCAACTGAAACGAAAACAAAATAACATAAGATTCCAAAGATCTTTATATGTGTGGATTGAAAATGCCAAAGAAATGAAAACAAAATAAAAAATTCCAACCGAGAATAACAGATATTTTTTAAAAAAATATATAGAAAATGAAAAGAAGGAACACAGCATTCATCATCTTTGTTTTGTGTGCCTCGGTAGGAAGAGGAAGGAGCGCCAAGAATAATAGGCTTGGGAGGCATCATGAAGACTCAAAATGTGACTTAGGCCTTCTTCCATGTTTCCATGTCTACTGCTCTTAAGGTGTATTTTCTTCCTCTTCCAGGCTCACCCTCAATTTAAAAAAAATCCAAAAGGTGTGTTTTCTTTGTTAAAATAATGGTCAATGTACTGCAAGCCACAGGAAAAGAAAGGAGTGCTTAAGCACGAAAGGAATGGGAGGCATCGGGAAACACCAAACCAGGCTTCCACCTTTGTCGCTAGATAGAGGAGGAAACAGACAGACTAGGCTTTCCTCTATGTTCCCGTTCCCACTGTTCTTAGGCCCTCTCTGTCTTCCTATTCCAGGCTCCCTCAGGTCCTACTACTCTAAATATACTCTCAGACAAGACGCCTGACATGCTGGGATATTAAGTATATATGACTCAGGGGGCCATGCGGATATGAGTCGATCAGGCTTTGTTATGCATCACAAATGTTCGGCACATGCAGGAGCAGATCTCCAGCTTACCATACCTAACAAGACAACCAGTATTAAGGCCAGCATTTAGATTAGAACTAAAGTGAAGAAAATTTGCATTTAAGAATGAGAGCAGTGAGGAGATGGCATACCTTATGCATTTTAGTTGTAGGCAGGGTACGGACGTCAAGGTTATCATGAACTTGTCCACATGGACCACATTATGAATAAAGCAAGAGGTGGTGACTACTATCACTGTTGCAACCTGAAAGCAGGAGAGCTGCAAAATGTAATGGTTCAGGCTAAGAGCAAAAGCAACAAGACAATGGCCATTTATCAGGAAAACTAAGAAATGTTCAGGCTAGTAACAGAAAGCCCAGATTGCCTAATTCAAAAATGGAAGGTTCAAAGGCTACAAGATAACTTAGATACAAATTTGATATTTCTTCAATTATTAGTGCATTTCACAAGGATCTCAAGTGTGCTGTTTCCTCATTAGGCTGTTTAATTTTCTTAATTGTCAATTAGTCATATCAGGTCGGTTAGCTAAGGTTGTTAGTTTGTTGCTTTCGTCAGTTAGTACCTTGTGTTAGGTCTGGCTGTACATCCGCCAGGCTAATTTCTCATTGAAGTTAAGCAAGGATCAATAGGGAAAATTCTTTGCTGTCATGTGGTCTTAGGACCCTGTCCAAACATTCTGTAAAAAAGGAACTCGACCAACCTAGGAGAACTAGGTGACTTTTTAAATATGAAGAAATATTCACCCAGTTTCGCCTTGACGAGGACTGAAATCAGGTAGTCTGGGCGTACATCCATGGCTTCAACCAACTAAGCTAGGCTCAGTTCCTCAGCCATCTCTCTATCACAGTTCTAACGCACTCCATATCACAAAGAAAGGAATATTATTCCACAAATAGTATAACAATCGCAAAACTATCAACAACAATCAAACCATTAAGATCTTGTAAATATCGACATTTCCTGGTCATGCGGGTATAGGTTCAGCATGAAGTCCCTGTAGAGATGGCTAAGCAATGCATTTGCCTCAGCCGTGATTGCATCTGTTTAGGCAGTGGAATGACAGGATGCAATCAGTCATATCTTTACCTGCCATGTTTGTTTCTTGTAAACTTATCCAGACCACTTGGTCAATTTGGTTGCTATGCCCCATGCTTGTCTGATCTGAGTGTAGCTTATTTGGTTCAAATTTTGCAGGGTAGTTACTTTGTTCGTGATACAGACTGAAGTCAGAGCATGTGTTTCATCATCTTTGTTTCTCTCTACTTTATTTGCATCCTTGGTTAAAGATAAGTTCGCGGAAGATGAACACCATCATGTGTTCTACCAAATTATATTTTCATGTCCCTTCCTATTAAATTCAAGGGTGTGCTAGCCAGTTTCTTATTCCTTTGTTAGCTGATAAATGTTGGTGCGAGATGTGTTCATGTTCAGAACAGTCAATATTAAGCAGTTGTATAATTGTACTAGTGGAGTCTGAAACTTGAATAACTATTGGCTATCTAGCTAAGACATAACCTTTAGCTTATATGTGACTAAACATGCCAAAGAATATGAAACTGAAAGCACTCCACTCCAGTAAGCGAAGCCATCATCATTCATTATGCATCTACTCAGTCATGCCAAAATAAACATAAAAGAAAAAAGTGCCAAATGAGGAATCAAAACGCACCACTCATACTCTCTGTTATGTGATCCAAAAGGAAGAGGAAGGAGCATCTAAGAACGATAGGCATGGTAGGCATCAGGAAGACCCAAAATGGATTTACACCTCATAGGCCTTCCTCGATGTTCCCATGCCCATTGTTCTTAGACCCTCTTTTCTTCCTCTTCCATGCTCACCCTCAAGTTCAAATCATCCCAATAGGTGTATAATTTGGTTATTTAATAAAACAATTACACAGCAAGCCAGAAGGAAAAGGATGGAGTGCTTAAGAACGATAGGAATGGGAGGCATCGGGAAGCACCGAACCAAGCTTCCACCTCTGTTGCTGGAGGAGGAAACAAACAGGCTAGGCTTTCCTCCACGTTCCCATTCCCACTGCTCTTAGACCCTCTCTTCCTCTTCCCAGCTCACTCCCAAATCCTACAGCTACAAATTTCCATATGCTTCACATCAAAGAGATTGCTGGATAAAAACTTTGGCTCTGAGGTATTTATAAACCTGTAGTGTACACTGGGAAAACATTATGTAGGGAAAACAGACTACAGACCTGCCAATAGGGAAGGGGGGCATGTGATGACCAGGCCATTGTCCTGCATTGTAAATGGCACGTGCAGGAGATCCTCTACATAGTGTATACCCATATGTCCATCTTAATGGGCCAACCACAAGCAGTATTAAGCCCTACACATGGAACGGGAAAAATGGGTGAAGAACTTGCAATTAAAACTAAGAGCGCTGAGGAGAAAGAGAGGAGATAATATACCTTATGCCAGTTAAGCTGTAGCCTTGGTAGAATTCAGGTTTTGGGGATAGTATGCCACCTCAGAACATTTATAATCTAGAAGCTAAACAAAACATTAAAGACTTTTGAAAATTCCAGAAGAAAGCAAACAGGATGGTGCCAACTGCCACTGTTGATACTTGAAATCAACCCAACAGCAGGTAATTTCAGACACAAAATGCTCTGGAACAAGTAATAATGTATGATTAACCAATGGATACAGATATTACACATTAGCAAAAGATGTATATGGCCTGTTAATAGTCTATCCGCAACATGACAGCAGGTATTGACAAAAAGAACTCAGGAACAATCTCTTCATAGCAAAGCATAGGAAACAATATGAAATTTACAAGTCATATTTCATCCTAAACTACTGTACACATCGATTTATGAGGAATCATAGCTATGGAACAGCCAACCACATTTCAGGAACAAGGTCTAGAAGAGAGCCCAGTACTTGTTCTAGATGCTGAGTACTTGCCAATTGCTACCTTGTAGTCTGGCAGCAGCTTCATCAAAGTTTAGTGCCCCAAGTATCCTGGGTGACTGGGTCTGGAGCTGATGCATTTCTCATCAAGATCCTGAAAAGTTACATGTGTGAGAATATGAACAAACATCAAATCAGCAGGTGACAATTCATCACCAGCCTGATATTTTGTTTTATTGAGCTGTGTTTCAACATGATTGAACAGTTTGCTCAGTTTTGCTTGTTTACTTCATGATGTTAGGGTCCTTGCCTTCCATATCATATGCTTCACGGAGCTTGACATAGTACATGCAGATCAAATCTGGGGCTTCTGCAATATGAGCAATCAAATACCATATGAACTTGTAGGCAAACGTGTGGTACTGAAAAAGCCATCATCTTAATCTATGCACAGACTCAATGATGCCAAAGAATATGAATATTACAATTAACCAAATCATCATCATAAGCCAAGAAGGTAGATAGTCATGACAAATAGTCATCAAGGAAAAATGGCCAGATCAGCAATGGAAACAGACCCCTCATCCTGTGTATTGTTGTGACCTGAAGGAAGAGGGAGGAGAACCAATGGAAACACACCCCACATCAGTGATAAAGCATTCTGTTTAAAAGCAATTAGATGCTATAAGTTGAAAAATGCATAAGAACTTGGCCACATTAACTAAAGCAAACAAGAAGACAATGACAACTTTAACTGTTCAAACATAAAAGGAGAGCTGTATAATTCAGGTTAAGAGCAAACAACAATAAAACAGTGATAACTGTCATAGTTGGAACCAGAAAGCAGGACAGCTGTAATCACTGGCTATGTAAATGCAAAACAATAATTGTTCAGGCTAGCAACAAAAAGTTAAAATTATGTACAAGAAAAACGTAGCTATCAATTTGACCTTCTTCAACTTATTAGAACATCTCACATGGAGCTCCCCAGTTTTCTGTTTCTCAAAAAGAAAGGAAGAAAAAATTATTTCACAATCGATAAAACTATCAGATACTATTTGTTTCCAATTACTATCAGATACTATGGTCTGATGGTAACTTGGAAGGCCAAGACATGTCGGCATTTCTGGGTCATTTGATTCAAATTTGGCAGGGTAGTTGCAAAATATTGATTGTGCTATGCTCACTGATTCAAATACCGTCAGAGTATAATGTTTATGTCATGCGTATCATCATCGTCTTTTTCTCTCTCTACTTTGCGATCCTTATTCATAGAAGAAAATTCAGTTGCAAATACATGTGGCATGTTCCGTGAAATAACATACATGTATATCTTCCTGACAAGATTTCACGCGCTAGCCAGTTTTCATAACTACTTCACAAATCTTGGTGGAGTATGTAATTATGTCCAGAATACTTCACAATTATGTGGTTATATTATTCTGCTAATGAAATTAGAACATTTCTCGACGAAAATGGAATTATAACATAATCTGGTGTGCTGGCCATAGCCAAACAGTCAAGCCATCATCTTAACTGTTGGTGTATATGTGAGCCCATGTATAGAGAGGCCCATCTAGAGGCCCATGTATCCATCCTATAAGGGACGGATTGAATTAGGCTAGGACCACCCGTCCTCGTGCCCCCCGCTGACATGCACACAACCCAGTTTACCAACTAAATTGTACCCAGAAAACACAACTCTGTAAAGATCAACGCTTCCAAACACTCCTGCCTCCAATCCAACGGCCCTGGATCGTTGGCTTCAACGCGTTGAAGCGGAATCGCGTCGAGCCCGCGCGTCGCCCGCCCCTCTGCCCCCCGCGCCCCGCGTTCGATTTCCTACCAAAAGTAGTGGCGCTTCTTCTTCCTCCCGGCGGGATCCCGCGCGCCGGCTTCCAATTCCAGCGCCCACCTCCGCGGCTCCGCCTCGCCCGCAGCCGGCCCCTACGCCGCCTCCGGCCGTCGCGAACCGCACCCTGCGCCGAGTCCGACCGTGGCCTCCACCCGTGGCCGCCTACGCCTGCGCCTCCTCCGCCCGTGGCCGCGGCGGCCTCCGGGTCCGACGCGGCCGCCTCCTGCGCCGGCCTGAAGCCTCGGGCCTCGCCCGTGGCCGTGTCCGGCCGTGGCCGCGGCCGCCTCCGGGTCCGCCTCCGGGTCCGACGCGTCGCGGAAGGAGGGGGACGGCGACACGAGCGCCGGGGAGCCGTGAAGGAGGGGCGGAACGAGGCGCTGGCGAGGGAGGGGCACGGCCGCGAGCAGGTTCGTCCGCCGATGCCGTGGCCCGCAGGTGGGCTCGGCCGCCGTTGCCGGCACGCGCGCGGGTTCGGCCGCCGCCGCCAGCACACGCGCAGGCGCAGGATCCGACTACCACTCAAAAGGAGGTGCACCCATCGAACGCCCTGAAGAGAGCTGAAGGTGAGTAGATGGGACTTGCTCGATTTCACCTGCAGCGATGTTTTTTTTTTTGACTGGATCTGCAGCGATGCTGATTCTTGCTGTTGTGGTAGTGCTGTAGTGATGCCTCCTTTTGAGTGGTAGTTTCCCATGAGTTCTATGGATTTGCCGATCGAAACACAGAGCAGGTAGGCTGGAGCTCCAGTACCAAGACTGCAGACAGGTGAATAGATGATTATGCAAAATACTAACCAACGATTGACTGACTAATAATAGCATATGTTTAGATGTGAAGATATGTACCAAATGTGTGCGTGCCAGTCTGTAGGTTCTGAGTCTAATTGTCTTTTACTTTTTTTTTCTTGCACAAGATAGTTACAATGGTGGCCAATGTTATCGAATTGTTCCGTCATAGACAATGCAAATATTTTGATTGCAATTTGCAATGCTGGATGGAGTGGCAGATTTTATATTCTGCTGACCAAGCATAAGTTTTCAGGTTTTCTATTTTGTATTTAGGAAACTAGCTGGCAGCATCATTTGTATGCATGTTGATTAGTCACCACCTTTCTTAAAGTGTTTCTGTTTCATGTGTCCTGTAGGGCATTCTTCTTGAATAGAGCTGAGAAGAGTCAACTATTTCAGCAGCAAGGCATTACCATAAGCATTGGAGAAGTAACTTCCACAATGAAGCCCATTGTTCGTGAGATATGGCAAATCCCACAAAGAGTAAAGAAGCTAATAGAGCTCTTACCTCATCAAGAGGTACGGTTTCTTTTTCATCTGAACCTGCACATGGGCTGATTTCATTTTGTGTGTGGGTATGAAATGCAACAGTCTATGGTAAGTAATTTAAAAATTAGAGAACTAATTTGCAATTGGATCATCATTTGCTTATTGCCTAATAAATCCAGTATATGTATATGCATACAAATGGAATTGGTTCCTCATATGGCGTTCACAGTATGTCTTTTCCTCCTGTTCCAATCAGATTTGTAGAGCACCACTGAGGTGATTGTAAAAAAGAAAGAAACTTTGGGGGCAAGGTAAATCACATAATCAAGCTAACTGCGATTTTCTGGGGCATTGTCTTCAAGCTTTATTTTCCACGGATTAACCTATGTTCAATTCAATCAGAGTGAGGAAATTGGCCCACCCAAACTTACCATGTCCAACTTGACTCTGCCGAGAACTTCAAAAGGGTTGCTGTCAAATTCGAGAACCAGGTGTTCCATGAGGCTAACAGTAAGGTAATCTTTTTTACCCTCTGGAAAATAGAGTTAATATCCAATTTGATCCTAATATAGTAGGATCAGAGTTATTTTGGCATGTGAAGTAAAGTCAGCCTGAAGATTTATCCTATGACAACTTAACTGAATACCTAATTAATAGAAAGCCAATAAAAGTGCTTCGTTGGATCTTTGTTCGATGTCACACTCGATCTGTATTGTGTACATTACTTGCGAGATGCCAGCAGTTGAGAAAGGAAGCCTCATGCAGCCCATGCTAGACCATGATAGATGCAAGCAGACTGCTGGTTTCTTTGGAAAGGCCTTATTTTTCTGCCTGTCACTGACCATCACAAACTTGTGAGCACGCGCACACTACAAATTTTAAATTTCTGCAACTCAAACTAGCATCAGTAAGGTAGATTCAGCTCATAAAGCCAGTGTACCATATAACTCTGGACAACTTAATGCTTCAGTTGCTAAAGATAGCACTTGCACCAAGTTTAATTTGGAGGATGCAAAGCATGCATTCGGAAATTGGTTGATCAGTTATATCTTTTATTTTGGGTTTTTATTTTTACCGTTTACACTTAGATTAGATCAGAGTGTCAGACAACATTTTGCTGTTTTGCTGGTCCAAATATAGATTTTCTATGAGTGATCAGTTATATCTTTTATTTTGGGTTTTTATCTTTACGGTTTACACTTAGATCAGAGTATCAGACAATATTTTGCTATTTTGCTGGTCCAAATATAGATTTTGTATGAGTCGTAGCTTGTAGGAGAACTAACTGGAGTTCATATCACAATTCATGTTGTGTCTACTCAGTAGGAATATTCAAAGTAACTATGTTTTTGTCTTATTGGATATCCATGGAAGCATCCTACTTTCTATTATCATAAAATTTGTCTCAAGAGAAGGTCCAGTTCATAACAGATATTAATAATTCATTTAGTTAGTTTGTAAGTATGTAGCACCCTTACTTAGAGTTGTTGTTCTAACCTGACAGATGCATGCTCTGAACTAATTCTTCTTGCCCCTCTGCTACTCCTAATAACTATATGTTACATCTTCTTTGTGTGAAACATTTATTTCTTATTTTGGACTATAGATCATGTGTTGTTTTTTGTATGTCTGAAATGCATCCATAGCGTTAGATATGATCATTTTAGTAATTTTCATTTGCATGGATATGATCATTTTATTCTTAACTATGGAAACATATTATGTCTTTTGGTTGTTTTGATGTGCATGGACAAAGTGTCACCCGGAGTGTTAGCACGGGCAGCCTGTCCAGGAACACAGCCTGGACGGCAGAAATACCAGAATATGCTCAAGAGTTTTAAGTTTTGCCATGGATAGAATGCATGATGAACTGCTGAAGCTTAATGGCAATGGCTTGCTATGCACAGTTGTGATGATATTTTTTATGCCTGAAAACAAGATAACTTCTTTCTGTTCTTTCTGTATCTCTCACCCTTTTATCATTGCTAATCCGAGGGATATGCTAATGGATTTGCCAGACTTTCTTTACAATGTAAAATATTGCAGTGAGAAAATTTGCTCATATGTGCTACAAGAAGATGCTATAAGTGAGCAATTGCTTCAAAGTTCTTTCTAATTTTATCTGGAGCACAGGTATGTTTCTCTGATGATTACCTTGAATCATGAACTTGCCACTTTGCATTGCTGTTAGTTTTTTTTTTGTTATCTTCTCTGGTTAATTGAGTGATCTTCTGATGGATGCTTAATTCTAATACACTTGATCACTGAAACTCCAGAGATTCCTGGGCAATATAATCTTACTCAAGTGTCATGCTGAGAATGAGATAATACACACCCTTGCATTCTTAGCTGGTGCCATGGTTTGGTCACAGGTACTAATAACTCACCTCTCTAGACCATAATCTATGTTAAGTCAATTATGTTTCCCCCCTATCTATATTGCACTCTGATTAGCTTTAATAGTCTTTCGGCACTCTGATTAGCTAATAATTGTTATGACTTAGGAGTCAGGACTGGCATAATTATGTGGTCTGCACTTAAATATATTTGTTTTTTTAATCCGTAGCGTTAGCACGGGCCAACTTACTAGTAGAATCTATATATCCCACTCTTTTAGGGTTTGGAGGAATACAATCTATTATTCTCTCCATCATGGTATCATTAGCCTAGGGTTAGCCTCTTCTCCTTCCTTCCCCTCCCTTCCTCCTCTGCTGCCGCCACCGGCCCTGCGCCGGGCGCCTGGCCCCGCTCCACGTGGCCACGATCCGCCGCCGCCCTCCCTGGGCCGGGCGCGGGCGCGGCGGGATCCGTAGGATCCGCTCTGGATGCCGCCCTCCCTGGGCAGGGCGCGGGCGCCGCGGGATCTGCGTCCGCCGCCGCCGCCCCTGGCGTGGCCCTTGCCGCCGTTCCCGGGCAGGGCGCGGACGCAACCGCCGCCGCAGGGGCCCTGCACGCCGCCCTCCCTGCTCCAGGCGCGGGACCTGCCCCCGACGGCCCCCTGCAGCCGGCCCTACCTGTGCTGCAGGCCCTGGACGCCGCCCTCCCTGCTCCAGGCGCGGGCCCAGGCGCGGGACCTGCCCCCGACGGCCCCCTGCAGCCGCCGTCGCCGCCATCGATCCGGCAGTCCTGCGGGCCGTGGCGCAGCTTCTATAGGCCGCGAGCGCCGATCCAGCCACCCTGCAGGCAGCGGCGCAGCTGCTGCAGGATCCCTCCGCCGCCACCGCTGACTCCACGCCTGATGCCGCGTGGACCGGGCTCGGGATGTCACCCGCGGATGCGCCGCCCTCCGCAGCCGCCCTCCGCGGGCAGCAGACCGACGCCGCTCTTGCCGCGGCCCTCCTCGCCGCCAAGTCGGAGGCTTCGGCGGCCCAGGAGCAGCTCCGCGTGGCTGCCTCGCCTGGGAGCGCGAGCGCGCCGCGGCCGACGCCTCCGCTCACCGGGTCGCCGAGGCGGAGCACTTCCTCCGGGTGTCCTCCGGCCGGCCCGTCGTCCCCGAGCCCGGCGCCTCTTCCTCCCACCAGGCCCCGCCCGCTGGATCTGGAGCCCGGTACGACCCGACCGACCCCATGGTCGCCCAGCTCCACCTCCAGGCCGCCGGCGTCCAGAACATCAGGGCCCTGGTCACCGTCCTCCTCGACCCGACGTCCTCCTCCTACGGACGCTGGCGGGACCAGGTCCTGCTCGCCCTCCGCCGCTACGCCCTCGACGACCACGTCCTCCTCGACACGTCGATCGAGGCGCAGGACGTGGCGTGGCTGCGCCTCGACAGCGTCGCCATGTCCTGGATCTTCGGGACCATCTCCCTAGATCTTCAGGATCTCGTCAGGACCCACGGCCGCACCGCGCGGCAGGCCTGGGTGGCGCTCGAGGGGGACCTCTCCGTTGGTGAGTACTGCCGGCGGATGAAGGGCATGGCGGATGCTCTTCACGACCTCGGGGATCCGGTGTCCGATCGGGTCTTGGTGCTCAATGTCCTGCGGGGCCTGAGCAGCACCTATGACCACCTGAAGAGCTGAATCGCCCGCCAGAGGCCCTTCCCCTCCTTCCTGCAGGTCCGGGACGACCCCGTCCTCGAGGAGATCACCAAGGGTCTCGCGCCCGGATCGCCCTCGTCCACCTCCACCGCGCTCGTCGCTGCTCCACCGGCTTCCTCCGCCGCCCCTGCCACCTCTCTCCTTGGTGCTACTCCCGCCGAGCAGACCAGAGGTGGGGGGTGTAAGGATCACCGGGGTGTCCGACCCTAGAGGGGGAGGGGGTGAATAGGGTCGCTAATCGCTTTTTAACCTAGGACTCAATCTAATTGCATAAGATAAACCTAACACGTCCTACACATGCTAGTTATAACTAAGATTTATCTATGCTACCTTCTACTTACCCCAAAAGACTTGCAACCTATAGCCAATCCTAATCAAACTAACTAGGAAAGTAAAGTTAAGCAAGAAAGAGTAAATGCGGAAACGTAATGCGGTAAATAAAGCGGTAAGGGAGAGGATATGCAAACTCTCGTGAAGACACCAAGACACACGATTTAACGTGGTTCGGTTAGGACACCAAAGTCCCTCTCTACGTCCACGGCCACTTGTCCAACACGAACAAGTGTGATGCCGAGTCTCTTCGCTTGATCACCGTCTTGCCACGCCTCCAAGGCTCCCGACAAGCAAAGGCTAAGTGACGCCAAGTCACAAAGACGAGGTCACCGCCACCGTCTATCTCGAAGCGTCACCACGGCACCGTCTTCACTATCTTGGAGCTTTAACACCAAGTAGGGGCCTCCTTCCCCGCACAAAGTGTCGTTGCCACTCCACACCAAGTCGGAGGGTCACACGACGAGTACACAAGGTGCTTGCCGCAGCAAGGCTTTCTCTCAAGCTAGTTCTCTCAAGAACTAAGCCTAAACCAGCACTAAGCACTCTCACAAGTGTGCTTAAGCCTATATGATGTACAATGAAGCTCTATGGTGGTTGGAGATGATCTTTAACTCTTGTATACTTCCTTGAACTCCAGCACCTTCAAATGACCCGGCCTTGGGGGTATATATAGGCAGCCCAAGCAAATGTAGCCGTTGGAGATAAGCTGCCAGAAAACTGTGTAACGCCGGTTAATCCGACGTACCCAAAAAGCCATCATCGGTTCAACCGGTGTATGTAAACTGCTAATTGAAAAACTAGCCGTTAGCAATCAACCGGTGTATCGCCGGTTTAACCGATGCAATCAACCGGTGTATGTAATATTAGCGTCGGTTTAACCGGTGAGTGTAACTTCTTCACGTTCCTCCAAAAACCACCTCTCTGGACAACTGATCCGATGCAATTGACCGATGCATCATCGGTTCAACCGGTGTATGTATTTTCCTCGGTCTTCATCTGCCAATGCACCGACGTATATAACTTCCGTAGCGTCGGTTAATCCGGTGTAAAACCCTAGCCCGCAGACCTTCTTTGTGATTGCACCGGTGAGTTCATTTTGCCCTACGTCGGTTTAACCGATGATAGCAAAATACCTCAATCCTTGTCCCTTTAACCGATGATAGCGGAACCCCCATAGGGGTGGCCCTTCGGGCCTTGCTACGCCTCTCTTCTCTTTGTCATCACTTGAACCTAAAAGCCTGAGAATAGTCATCTTAACAATCACATTAGTCCAAGTGTTGTGTATGTCATCAATCGCCAAAATATTATATTGAAATATGGCATGAGAGGCCATTTTCGCTACAGGGGGGCGTGGACGTCGGCGCGGGGAACGTGGTGGTGGTGGCACTGGTGGCCCTGCTTCTGGGGGTACGCCCTGGCCATCCTTCAGCAACTCATGGTCAGGGCGCATCTCGATGTGGCCGTTCCAGGGTCCGGGAGGGGGGGGCTCATCCTCAGCTCCAGCCGGCGGCCATGTTCACCGATGCTGCTCCCCTCTCCGCGCCGTACTGGACCCTGCCCGCACAGCCCAACCAGCAGCCGACCTGGCCTGGGGGGTAGGACCAGGCTACTCTGGCGTAGTCCTTCAGCACCATGGGACTGACGCCGCCGGTCAGCACCGAGTGGATCGCCGACTCGGGTGCGTCCTTCCACACCACTCCTGATGCCGGTATCCTCTCTTCTATTCGACCCCCACACCCCTCTTGTCCTACTTCTATCATGGTTGGTGATGGGTCTTGCCTTCCTGTCACCGCCGTGGGTTCTGCTCCTCGTGTACCTAATGTTCTTGTTGCTTCTCAAATGGTTCACAACCTTCTTTCCATTCGCCAGTTTACTGCTGACAACTCATGTTCTATCGAATTTGACTCTTCTGGTCTTACTGTGAAGAATTCGGCTTCCCGGCGTCCGCTCCTCAGATGTGACAGCCCGGGACCCCTTTACACTCTTCGGCTTCCTGCTTCCGCTGCTCCGTCTTCGACTTCTTCTTCGTCTACTGCTTTTGCCGTGACGCCTTCTTCCACCACCCGGCCGCGACGTTTTGGCTCAGCTCAGTCGTAGTACCGATGTTCCATGTACTAGGGCTCCTGCTGAGCACCTCTGTCATGCGTGCCAGTTAGGTCGTCATGTTAGACTTCCATTTTCTTCTTCTTCTTCGCATGCTGCGCATGCTTTTGATCTGATTCACTGTGACCTGTGGACATCTACTGTACTCAGCATGTCTGGCTATAAATATTATCTGGTCATTGTTGATGATTTTTCTCATTACTCTTGGACTTTCCCTTTGCGCGCCAGGTCTGAGACCTTCCCCACTCTCCACTTCTTTGCCTGGGTGTCCACTCAGTTCGGCCTCACCGTTAAGGCCGTCCAGTGTGACAACGGGCGGGAGTTCGATAACTCCACCTCCCATTCCTTCTTCCTCTCTCGGGGTGTTCAGCTGCGTATGTATTGTCCGTATACCTCTCCTCAGAACGGCAAGGCCGAGCGGATGATTCGCACGACGAACGACCTCGTGCGCACCCTTCTGATCCAGACATCTCTGCCCCCGCGCTTCTGGGCTGAGAGCCTCCACACCGCCACCTATCTGCTCAACCGTCTTCCGTCCACTGCTTCTCCTGCTCCCACTCACACCACGCTCTCTTCGGTACCCCTCCTCGCTACAACCACCTTCGGGTCTTCAGGTGTGCGTGTTACCCTAACACCTCCGCCACCGCTTCTCACAAGCTGGCGCCCCGCTCGACTCGTTGTGTGTTCCTCGGTTACTCCCCTGACCACAAGGGGTACCGATGCTTTGACCTCACCTCTCGCCGTGTCCCAACTCCCGACACGTCGTCTTTGACGAGTCGGATTTCCCCTACTCCACCTCCTCCACTCCTCCTGACCCCGAGCTGGAGTCTCTGTTTCCGACTGACCCGGTGGTTCAGCCACCGTTACCTGTTTGACCTTTCCCTTCAGGATTTCCCGGCGCACTGGCACCGCTTCCGGTGATCCCTGCTGCGCCGAGCGCGGCCCCCAGACCTCCGGTCGTGCCGCGCGCGGACCCGGTGTCTCCCGTTGCGCCACGCGCGGCCCCGGTGCCTTCCCCTGCACCTGCACGGTACGCTCAGCCGATGCAGATGTACCGGCATCGTTCGGCGCCGACACCGGCGCCGCAGCGGTACGCTCAGCCGGTGCAGGTGTACCGTCGTCGTTCGGCGCCGCCTCTTGCTCCGGAGGCTCCTGCGACGCCTACACCGGAGCCGTCGCCACCGCCGCCTCCTCCGGCTCCCTCTCGAGCCGAGCCGGAGGTGTACCACCCGCCAGTCATCCATCGGGATCCTCGGCATATCCATCCCATGGTGACTCGGCGGATGGCGTCTCAGGCCGCGACTCTCGCTGCCACCGAGGGAGAGCCGCGGGTCTCTCCGGTACCCTCCTCTGTCCGCGACGCCTTAGCGGATCCTCACTAGCGTCGCGCGATGGAAGAGTACGCGGCACACTGGAGCGCTACAAGGCTCGCTGGGTTCTCCGGGGGTTCACTCAGCGACCTGGTGTGGACTACGATGAGACCTTCAGTCCAGTCGTGAAGCCCGCTACGGTGCGCACGGTCCTCTCGCTTGCGCTCTCGCGCTCTTGGCCTGTGCACCAGCTGGACGTGAAGAATGCGTTTCTTCGCGGCACTCTGTCAGAGACTGTCTACTGCTCTTAGCCAGCGAGATTTGTGAACTCGAGTCGTCCGGATATGGTCTGACGGCTCAACAAGTCTCTCTATGGTCTGAAGCAGGCTCCTCGGGCTTGGTATTCTCGGTTCGCCACGTTCTTGCTGACATTGGGATTCACCGAGGCCAAGTCTGACACGTCTCTCTTCATCTACCGCCATGGGGATGAGACTGCCTATCTGCTGCTCTATGTCGATGACATTGTGCTCACAGCCTCCAGTCAGCAGTTGCTTCAGAGTGTCATCTCCTCTCTGCAGCAGGAGTTTGCTATGAAGAATCTTGGTCAGCTCCACCACTTCTTGGGCGTCACTGTTGAGCCTCGCCCGTTTGGTCTTCTCCTTCACCAGCGGCAGTACGCACTTGATATTCTGGAGCGGGCTGGGATGTCTGATTGCAAGCTCTGCTCCACTCCTGTCGACACTCAGGCGAAGCTGTCTGCTGATCTGGGTGATCCGGTGGCTGATCCTACTGCCTACCGGAGTATGACCGGCGCTTTGCAGTACCTCACCTTCACCAGGCCGTACCTCACCTACGCGGTTCAACAGGTATGTCTCCACATGCATGATCCCCGGGAGTCACACCTTGCTGCGCTGAAGCGTCTCCTCCGTTACGTCCGTGGCACTGTGGACCTCGGCCTGGTGCTTCACTGCTCGTCCTCTGCTGAGCTGGTTGTCTACACCGACGCTGACTGGGCTGGCTGCCCGGACACTCGTCGCTCCACTTCCGGCTACGCTGTCTTCCTGGGCGGCAACCTGACCCCCTGGCCGTCCAAGCGGCAGCCGGTCGTCTCCCGCTCCAGTGCTGAGGCGGAGTACCGGACTGTCGCTAACGGTGTGGCGGAGGCGTCCTGGCTACGACAGCTCTTGGCGGAGCTCCACAGCCCGCTCGCCAAGAGCACACTCGTCTACTGCGACAATGTCAGTGCCGTGTATCTCTCCACCAACCCCGTCCAGCACCAGCGGACGAAGCATGTGGAGATCGATCTGCACTTCGTGCGCGACAGAGTCGCCATCGGTGATGTTCGGGTACTCCATGTCCCGACTACCTCCCAGTTTGCTGACATCTTCACCAAGGGACTACCTTCCTCGACCTCCTCGGAGTTTCGCTCCAACCTCAACGTAGCAGGTGGCTAGTTGTGGCTGCGGGGGGTATTTGCCCTTTGTACACTCTTTGTACTCTCTTCTTGTCCAGTCTTGAACACCGCTGCGCCGGTTGTTCAGACTGCGGGGGGTGTTGGCTTTCTTGTTGTCCAGTCTTGAACACCGCTGCGCCGGTAGTTCAGACTGCGCGGGGGGGGGGGGGGGGGTTGTTGATGTATATGTGAGCCCATGTATAGAGGCCCATCTATAGGATCTATATATCCCACCCTTCTAGGGTTTGGAGGAATACAAGCTATTATTCTCTCCATCATTAACTTACCAGTAGACTAACATGCCAATGAATCTGAAACTGAAATAATTATAATTAACAAAGCATCATCTTAAATTATGCATGAATTGAATCTTACCAGAGAAACAATGAAAATGAAAATGGCCATGTGATTAGCAGTATTAGACCATTTTTAAAAGAAATAACACCATTTTTCTTTTTCTTTTTCTTTTTTAATTATGTAAGATGAAAGAAAGAGGAAGGAGCACCAAAGAACAACAGGCATGGGAGGCATCAGGAAGACTCAAAATGAGATCTCTGCATCCTAGGCCTTCCTCTATGTTCCCATGCCCATTGCTCCTAGGCCCTCTTTTCTTCCTCTTCCACACTCACCTCGAGTTCAAATCAGCCAAATAGTTGCATAGTTTGCTTTAGTCTACTAAACCAATTAAACAGTAAGCCAAAGGGAAAAGGAAGGAGTGCCTAAGAACAATAGGAATGGGAGGCATTGGGAAATACCGAACCAAGATTAGCTTCCACCTCTGCTGCTGGAGGAGAAAACAAACAGGTTGGGCTTTCCTCTATGTTCCCATTCCCACTGCTCTTAGGCCCTCTCTTTCTTCCTCTTCCCAACTTGCTCTCAAGTCCTACAGCATCCATATGCTCCCAGGAAAGAACCTTGAATCGTTGAACAGAGCCAGCCGGCCTCCGAGGTATATATAGGCCTGTAGTGCACTTTGGGTAAATGTAGAGAAAACAAAGTACAGACCTGTCCCATGGTGCGTCATTGTAGCTTGTTGCCAGGCCCTGTCCTGCATTGTAAATGTAGGGTATGTGCAGGAGATCTCATGGTTATATAAAAAGACAACCAGTATTAAGGCCTGACATTGAATGGAGAAGAAAATGGATCATGGAACTTGCATTGAAGTATAATAGCAGTTAGGACCGAGGAGAAAGAAGGTTATAATGTACTTGTGCAGTACAGTACCAGGGATAGCATTCTCCTTTAAAGAATTATTAGAAGTTAAAAGGGCATAACAATTTTTCACCAAGTTATAAATGAAGGAAACAAAGGACAGTAAAAAAATGAAGGCAGGATAGTCATAATGTAGCAGTGTACCAAAATCAAGTTAACAACAATTTATATCAGACATAAACTGGACTATAACAAGTGACAAAACCGGAATGTATAGCTAGGTCTATTCTGTATACAAATCCTATTGTCTGCAGTTCAGCATACAACATGAAGCAGAAATATACAAGCGAACAAATGCATTTGCTTTCACAAGTGAAAATAAAACTCAGGACCACAGGAAAAACACATGGAAGATATACATAATATAGTTTTTTGGCCGAAATCACTGTACATGTCGGTTCACAAGGTATGGATTCAGCTATGCAGCAGCTGAGCTATCTAGTACCTCCTGAACAAGGTTCGAACGCAAAGGAAGAATGACGTCTTGAAGAGAGTCCGGTACTTCTTCCACCCATTGAAGTACTTGCCAATGGCAACCTTGTAGCTTGGCCGGTGCTTCACCAAATTGTAGTACTCAAGTATCTTGGGTCTGCAGTTGATGTATTCCTCATCAAGGTCCAGAAGAGTTATACGCGCAAGAATAGGGATGAACATCGAATCAGCAGGTGAGAAGTCATCGCCAGCGAGGTATTTGGTCTTGCTGAGCTGCGCTTCAACATCATCAAGGAGTTTGATCAGTTCTTCCTCACTTTGCCTCATGATGTCAGGGTCCTTTACTTTGTCCTCGGTCTCATAAGCCTCACGGAGCTTGACATGGTACATGCTAGCTAGATCAGGGGCTTCAGCCATGCGAGCAATCAGCACCCGCCTTATGAACTTGGAGACAAACGCACGGTACTTGACCGGGGTGTGCGTGAGGGTGAACATCTTAGGATTCCAAGCGTCAACTTTCTGCATCCATTGGTGAACCACAGTATTCACAGGGGGGATTTCGCCACTCAAATGCACCGCAAGTCTGTCTATGTACCTATGGAAACATAAAGCGCACAGATAAATAAAGCATTGCTGCTTCAAGAGCAGTAGAAAAATGTACAAGTTTCAGGTATACACCCAATGTGGATGAAGAACGTACTGAATGATATCGATGGCACGATAGATGACATGAACGCCGTTCTGGAAGACAGGGAGCTTCGCGGAGGGGTTCATGCGGAAGAAGTCCACGTTCATGTTTTTGCCTGTGAGCGGGTTGACGTGGTACGAGGTGTAGTCGATGCCCTTCTCTTCCAGCGCCATCCGCACTTTCTGACTGTCCAGAGAATAGGAGTGGTGGTATAGCTGCATCGCTGCAACGAACGATGCGAATAAGTGCCAATACTACCTCAGGACAATCAGTCCTGCTGGGTCGGGAATACCATGAACCACAGAGCAGTTCATCCAAATTAATTGGTGTTTTCGGATTGTTAACCTATAAATCGTCATCACAAAGTGGCTGAGAGACAAATCAAATAATAAGTAAAAAAAGGCTAGTTGGTAGTTTATTTTGTGTTTTCTCCAACGGTTCATTCATCCAAGGATACGATATTCAGCGAGCCACGCCATGAGTACCCACTGTTTCTCTTTCTCCCAATCTTAACAACAGAGTTCATCAACACAAACCATAACGGAAACTATGCTTTCGATTGCCAACCGCGCGGCACTCGTATGGACCAAGCACGAACCATAAGAGCCACGAAACCCCTACTACAGGCCACAGGCACCCTCGACGAAAAGGGGGGAAACCGATCTTCCCTGAATCTCGCCATGAGTCGAAGAGCACAAGGGAACCCCCGCAACAACCGCCCAATCCGGACCCCGAACCCAACCAACCGAATACGGGAACGGACGAGCGATACCTCCAGGCGCGGAGGCGGAGGCGGAGGCGCAGGCGCAGGCGACGGCGACGGCGACGGGACTATCACGGGAGGCTTCGCGAAGGCCGGCGACGGGAGGCTGCAGAGCGGGGCACCAGGCGGGCGGGCGGGGTTTTGGTGCGCTGGTGCGGTTCTGGGGGGACTCCGCTGCCGTTTTGGGCGGCGTGCGCTTGGATGGGTTCGTGTCCTTCCTCACTGGGCAGTGGGCACTGGCACGCTCGGTGTGATTTTTTTTTTTTGAAAGGATCGCTCGGTGTGATCTGGTTGCAAAAAGATTTTTCCTTTTCTGCGTCAGCGCGACGCCTCCTTTGTCCCAAGAATGCCCCTGCTCCCTCCTCGTTCGGTCGTTCCCGTCGTCGCCTCCGCGCCTGGTCGGTGGCCGCGGCCCATTATGGCCGTGTTTGGTTAGGGAGAAAAATTTTCGGGCATGTTTTTCGAAAAGAGAATCTCGTATGTATGGAATACTAAATGAAGTCTATTTGTAAAATCTTTTCAGGGATGGGTGTAACTTTTCGAGACGAATCTAATGGCGGTAATTAATTGATGATTTGCTACAGTGATGCTACAGTAACCATCCTCTAATCGCGCAGTCAAAAACCTCATTAGATTTGTCTCGCGATTTATACGGGGTTATGGAGATGATTTTGTAATTAGACTTTATTTAATAGTCTAAATTACACGGGGCTCTTCATTTTTGAAATAAACTTCCGGTTATCTTCATCATTCCAGCCGCCGGCTGCTCCGGCCGGCCAGGAGGAGGGAATCAAATGATTGCTTCCGCGCATTCGCCGGAAAGGGCCGTCTGCTGCCTCGTCATCGGCGCTGCCGTCGGCCATGGCCGGCTGACCGCCCGGTTCGAGTCCAAGGTGTCTCTCCCTCCCGCTGGCACACCGCTGCTGCAAAGCGTGCACTGCAACTACAAGGAAAGGAAACAACATCGTAACAAGCTGAATCATGGCATTCGTATCACGAATGATTTTCTTTTTCCATTTTGATTCGTAAAATTTCGCTCCGTCTGTCACTTGATCTCTGGTAGTAACGACGTGAAGGTGACGCATGGCGACTGTGTTGGCATGGAGGCCGGGCCAGGCCACCGAAAGAGAGCGTGGACATTTTTCCCCCTCCTTTTTTTTCATTAAAAAAGCATATTTTCGGTGGGACCTACGGGGCTAGCTAGCAGGCTGGCAACAGCAGCATCTGCTAGTCAAAAATCGAGAGACGTGTTTGGTTGCGCTCTGTAAAGTTTTTGAAAAGACATCTTTTTACATTTGAAGTATTAAACATATACTAATTACAAAAATAATTACAGAACTCGTATGTAAATTGCGAGACGAATCTAATTAGCCTAATTAATCCGCCATTAGAGGTTATTTACTGTAGCAATAATGTAGCAATTTAACATCTAATTACAGTCTAATTAGGTTCATTAGATTCGTCTCGCCATTTACAGACAGCCGTCGCAATGCGTTTTTTATTTCGTCTAGATTTAAGTCTCCATGTATGTGCCAGAAAAAAATTTAGAATTTTGGTTTTTCAACCAAAAACACGGCCGGCCCGTTTGACAGGACTCCGGCACACCCTGGCAAACGGTGGAAAACACAGCAGCTTCGTGTCCGGAGCCGAAATTGAAACCTCTTGCGGCTTCCACATGCCAGGCGGAGCCAGGAAAAGAGGCTTCGTGCGGCTCCTCCGTCCGTTAGACAGACTTGTCCTCGCGAGGGGTGGAGGGAAACGATGAAAGTAAGGACAGTGCGAGGCGCAGTGGGAGTTTGAGGTAGCAGCAAAATTCGGAGGCGCGGCGGGAGCTCGCGAGGCCGGAGGGAGATGCGCAGCCGCTGGAGCTCGAGGCGGCCGCGGCGGGGCCCGTGGCGGCCAGCGGGAGCTCGTGGCTGGAGATGGGGAAGGCTGGCAGGAGCACGAGGTGGCTGCGGCAGGAGACGAGCGGCCGGTGGGAGCTTGCGGCTGCAGACCGGGATAGGCCGCCTGGCCAGTGCGAGCTCGTGTCAGGAGCCCCGGGCAAGCCGGCGGGAGCTCGTGGCCGCGGGGATGGACAATGCCGCTCCTTGCCCAAGCCTGCAACCGATGCACACGGGGAAGAAGAGGATAAGGAGGAGAGAGCTAAGGTGAAGGAAAAATAAAAAGAAAAGAAATGGGAACAATTAAGAAAAAAATAAGGGTATTATGGTCATTTTCTTCTTTAGGTTACAGGAGGAGCCGTTTTGCCAAACATTTTTCAAAACAGCTTCAGCTCAACCAAAGAAGCCACTCCATCAGAGGAGCTGAAGCTGGAGCTGTTTTTGGAGGAGTCGAAGCCCTACCAAATAGGCTCTACATATATATGCTCTATTCCTAAAAAAAATGCTTATGGTTGCGTTTAGTTCGTGACAAAGTTTGGATTTTAATACTGTAGCGCATTTCGTTGTTACTTGACAATTAATATTCAATCATGAACTAATTAGGTTTAAAAACTCATCTCGTATGAAAAATTTATACTGTATAATTAGTTATATTTTTTAACTGTATTTAATGTTACATGTATGTCTCCAAAGATTCAATTTGACGGGTATAGAAACTAAAGAGGGCCTATATGTTATGTTATATGCAGCCGCGAATAGCTGCTACGACAGTCTGTATCCGTGCTACAGAGATGACTTGTTCCGCGGAAATGGAGTTCCGATTAGCTGCGAGTTCCGTTTCTTTTCTTTTCCTTATCTTTTTATTAAAAATGAAGCTCTGTTTCTTTTGAGCCCTACTCATTTTTATGTTCTTCGTTGAGCTTGCAGGTTTCATCCAAACTGCCTACTCGACCAGTTCATATAACTGTACAATACAAAGCCCACGGGCAGCCCGACCAACAAAATCAACCACTGGTGGTTTGGGCCGTCGTGCGAGAGCATGTGAAGCTCAAGCCGCCATCAATCGGCCCGGTCATCATGCCGCCGGAAATAATTTGCGCGCCATTGTGGAATATTTTTTATTATATTAGAACGATTGTACTAACTTCACATTAAAATTATTCTCTATTTAAAAAATTCTAAAAAAATCATCTAAACATATTCAAGTGTGATCTTATTATGTAGATTTCGTCGTAAGAAACATAATAGTGTAGTCGAATTTTAATTTAAATATATGATTTGTAAAATATAGTTTTTTTTCTAATGGTTTCCTCTTAGCCGGTGTGCCGGTCCATTCTTTTCTTATGTGATACTTTTAACTGCTATATGCATGTGACCTCTAAGTCTAACAGCCCCCCGATGCTGCCATGGACGAAGCGGAGGCAACTCTGTTCCGCTCGGCCGCATGGCCCGCCCCGCCGGCTGCCGCGCCGTGGCGGCATTGATGACTGCAGGCGCCCCCACGCCTGACGCCCCCGTCGCCGTCGGCCATCTCGCTCGCGTCCTCGGCTTCTCGCGGCGCTGCTGCTCGTGGGTTGGGTGTGAACGTGCCAGGGGTCCCGTATGCGCGCCGCCGGGGCACGAGGTCCACGCCCCGCGCTCCGGCGTGGTCCCGATCGCGAAGCGGATGGCGGCATGGGCAGGCCGCGGGCGCAGGCACCCAACCACCACCGAGCAAGCGAAGGTGTCCCCCGCCCGGGCGGCCGCGGCCGGCCCGACCCCGAGAATGACCTGGACACCGCGGGGATCGGGATGGACAAGGGCTCCGGCAGGCGATGGCTGCTGGACCGTCCTATGATCGGTCAGCGTCACCTCGCCGAGCTAGCCGCGCCTGGCCGTCGGTTGCGTTGTGATGCCTGTTCCCCTCCGGGTCCGAGCGAGCTCAGACCATCGGAGGCCCTCCGCTACCAACTCTTCCTGTGTTGTTTTTTCTTGGTTTTCACTCGAATTGCGTGCACATCGGAGCGAGGTCCAATTCAAATCGATCGAGCAGACCTCTACGAAAACATCCCAGATTATCAGTCAGTCAGCTGCAGGGTTGATGTGCCTTACTCTTTCGCAAAAAAATAAAAAAATTTGCTCCGTACCACACATTGTAGAGCCGCCGCCGCCGCGGAGTGCAGTCATGAAAGCCCCAGCCACCCGCCACTAGTCCCCGACTCCCCGTACGGCGGCGTGCGCGTGACTCCCGTGGCGCCGCCGCCGTGCCCGCGCGCGGCAGAGGCGCGGCACGCACGCAGCTTGATCGGTGTAGCCGCAGCACTTCCAGCATAATAATCCGCCGTCGCCGTCGCCGTCGCCGGCCGGCAGCCAGGACACGGCGGTGGACGGGATCGGGGACGAGACGTGACAGCACATTTATAACGCGATGAGTGGGTTTAGCATCGGCCTACCGGTAGATCTATCGCTGCCGCGCCGGCCCCGGGCGCGCGCGCGGTCGCCGCAGTAACTAGCTAGCGAGCTGCCTTCCGCAGCGTTAGCCTTGTTGATAGCTTCATTTAGTTGATGAGAAAGGAAAACGACGGAGAAGACAGGCGTTTCAGCGGCCGGCGGGTGGGCACTGTAGCAGCGTTTAGCTCAGGTACGGTTGCGAATAGTAAAATGGGTGTTTGAAGAGGACGCGGTGACGTGACGGTAATATGAGATGACAGTGTCCGATGGCCGAGGTCGTCGCCCATCTTCACTGCTGGTTATAAAACGGTACTATAATTGTGAAGGTGATTTTACAATTAGATTTTATTTAATACTTCTAATTAATAGTCAAAACTGCTAAAATTTTTCACTCCCTAACCAAACATGGTCTTCGATCTTCCTTTTGATTCCTTTGGAGATGGATCTCGCTTGGGGTTGTCGGATGGATTTCAGTATCGACCACTCCCGGAGTCCGGAGAACGAAGAAGCTCAGCCCCGCCTCCCGGCCCGCTCGGCTCTGGCGGCGAGACACCACCCACTCCGCCGCCGCCGATGCTAATCACACACATGACATCAAGGAGGACATCGACACCGACACTCTGACAAGTTGAGCCCATATGTGCGCACAGCAGGGTTCAAAATTTCGGTGAAATTTCGGCGAAATTTCGGTATTTTTTTCGTTTTCGGTAGTTACCGGGAAGTGGAATTTCGGTAAATTTCGTTTCAAAATTCAAAAATTCAAAAAAATTTGTAAAAAAATATGTAAAAAATATGATAAAAAACTAGGTGTTTTTCTAAGCAAATAGGACTAGAACACACTCAAATCTAAGATCATTTGCTAGGCTAAAATTAACATTTGAAACCGTAATTTGAATGACTCGTCATTTCATGTGCAAAAATTTGTTTTCTCCCCTCGACTTCAACTAGACTTTGGTTTATCATGATATTGGTGAGGTACCTATTCAATTTCATATGCATACCTACAACTAGGATGATGATCCATCGGCCGGCCCGGGTGGACTATACTCTCATCAGTAGACTAGTAGATCTGGTTTCCTCGTGCTGTCCAATTAGGCTCGTCGTCAATCTTGCTTCGCTTTTGCCTTTTGCATCTGCTTTTATATTATCATCTAGCAGCTCTTTTCTTTTGTATGTAGCGGTGAGATCGAATGAGATGGCAGCTAAAGCCCTCTGTCTGATGTAGTCTATTATTCTTAACCAGGCCCTCGATCTGGCTCTTCTTCTAGCTTTGTAGCCGGTAACTGTGGAGACTTGGGAGTTTTTTTTTTGAAGTTGTGGCCATTGCTGATACGTGTTAAATTCCATTGGCAATTCTTCTCCATTGGCAACTGCAGATTAAGTCAGTTGTGGCCTTTGATCTGCCCCCACTTCGTGGAAGAAAGCTTTGCATTGCAATAGTAGGTCGGTGACTGTAACCTTGATTCTAGTGAATTTCCTCCGACGCCATTCCAGTCCCGAGGATAAGAAGAGAAGGTCAAATTCTTGCATCCACAGCATGCATGTGACCAAAATCTTAGGCCACAAGAGAATTGTCACCATCTATAGAGCAGGGAAAAACTTTCCGTTGGAAAACTGCCGGAAAACACACCTTTCAGAATGCTTTAACAATTCTCTATACAAATTGAATCAAACAAAAAATTCAAACACTGTCACATGAATTGATAACCAATTCAAATCATGTTTGTCCTGTATTTAAAACAACTTTCAATTGGATCAACTAATGTCCCTAAAAATTTATAGGAATATCCGCCATAACAAGAATAATAAAAGTCCAGTTGAGGTCTAAGAGAGAAAATGAAAGTTGTCACATGAAATGACAAGACTTTTAATTGGTAGTTTTTGAAATAATCAAATAACTTTCAAACCATTGCTCAAATGAAAAAGTTCCTGAAACAAAAGTTGTAGATCTCGAAAAACTGAACAAAGTTGGTATTCAAAAGTTTTTCATTTGACCTCGGGAACAGTACGAAAATCACAACGGACATCATTTTCCGGTCGAAATCACCGAAATTTCGGTCGAAATCACCGAAATTTCATTTTTTGAATTTGAATTCTCTTTCCGTTCGGAATTAGCGAAATTCGGCGAAATTTCGGCCGAAATTTCGTTTCCGGCAAACGGCGGGATTCGGAAAAAAAACGAAAAGGTAAACCCTGGCGCACAGTGTGCCAAACGTGTGCGTGGCCTGAAACAAGTCATTTCTAGACCGGCCGGGGTTTAATGAGTTTAGTAGGTACGCATTTGGGCCCATAAGGAAAACACAATTGCGTGCGTTTAGCCCACAACCAAGACCTCTCTCATCTGTCCGTATTTTTATAACATCCACGGAACACGGTAAAAAAAAGGAATCTAAAGGCCCATCAACGCTCCCGCCGCCGTTGCTTCTCAGCTCGCCATACGAATCAAAGTGTATAGCCCGCACATTTACGCGGTAGTATTGAAAATTCAAAAATTTGCATATCGTGCCCCACAGCACCGGAGATGGAGGCGGACCGGGGAATCGTCGCGCGGACGTAGTTAGGTTAGGTAGCTACTTATCTAGACTTAGGTTTTGCTCGTCGATGCTTCTCGTCGATGGAGCTAGGGTTTGCCGGGGACTTCTAAATTCGCGGCGGTGTGTCTTTTCTGGCGGCGTTGGCATGGCGGAGAAGGCGACAGCACAGTGGAATAAGCTTTTCCGGCCTCTTCTTCGCCCCGGTGACGTTCCCCTCCGGCGTCATCGGAGAGGTTGCGGAAATCGTCCTAGGAGTTGGCTGGCGGCGCATCGGCTTCAGGTGATGTTGCTGCTGTTTTTCTTTTGCAAGGAGGAAGAGTTATCTGTGGGTGTTGTGGTTGCGGCATGGCCGGATCTGGCTCCCCCCGGTGGCGATGGTCGTCGGCGAGCTCAGATTCGGGAGTTGGAGAAGTTGGGGCGACGCTCCGGTCGATGGCTGACCGTCGACGGCTTCATCCCGTTTTCCATGACGGGTGTCTACTTCGACTCCAACAAAGCCAGCGTGCAATGGGGCTTCTCCAACTCAAGGTGAGGTTCGGCTCCTTCTTCGGCGGCGACGGCCGGCGGCGAGGTGGTCGACCTTTGGTGGATCTCGAAGGTTCCAGGGGCGTCGATATTTTCCTCTTGTTTTTCTGGGTCCTTCGTGTTGTTTGGCTTGAACAGGTGTCTCCGTATCCCGTGGGTACATGTCTGTATTCGTATATATTTGTGTATGCTTTTCCTTAATATGAAATACAGATATGTATTGTCAAAAAAAAGTTGCAAGTTGGTATTTATGGTGAGCTTGCTGCACCCAAAACTTAGCCTGTGGTGGCTACCCCGAGGCCCGAGTCGTGCAGTGGCACAGACGACGACACTGCTGCTGCTCAACTGCTAGTAGTAACATCTAATTAATCTAAGCTCACTTAAGTCACTTGCTATTGACTCATTGACACAGGAAGTGACGGCTTATGTGTATACTAGTACAGTACAACTGAAGCTGGCTGTTCCGCCCCCGTTGTTTGGTAGGGTGTCGTCCTAGCTAGCATTAGTGTGGCAACGCTACATTAGTCCACGGTACGGTTCACCACAAGGTGTCAAGGTCGGGCATCCTTGTCGTCCTATTCTCATGTAGACTTTGTTAATCAGCCGCTGCATGGGCAGCATAGCCCCTGATCCCGATGTGGTCTGTCCTGTCCGTTGGAAACTTGGAACCAATGCAAGAGCTAGCGCGCGCATTATTCATCCTGACGACCAGCCGAGCACACTACGGTGCGGTCCATGTCCACAGATCATGCACAGCCGACCCCTTCTACGCACAGTGTAAGCAGCGGGGGGGGGGGGGGGGGGGGGGGGTTGTCTTTGAGAGCTCCGCCAACAAGGGCTGTAATACGTGCTCTCATCTTCTTCTCCCCGATGAAAGGTGTACACCACTTGATCTGATCCCTTTTTGAGCGAGATGGTTAGATTCAGGTGCTAATACTTAAAAATGCTAGGTTGTAGCATTAGCTTATCCAAATAGAAGTGCTAATAGGGTGTGCTAAATTTTTACCAAGACTCAAAAATTTAGCAGGGTGTATATGAATGCTAATAGGTCCTAAAATTTAATTTAGCACTCAACTTTAATCCCATACAAACAAATCTAGGTACCACGCAGCAAGCATTTTCTCCCAAAGATCATAATGATACATAAGTCAAACCACTAGATTCCTAGGAGACGCTAATTTAAGTTGAACTGTCAAAAACGCATCATAAAGACGATTAAAGTTTAAACAACGAGTTTCTTCCTAACAGGCCCCATTTTTTAAGGGGCAATTGCATTTCATTTATTATGGAAAAAAGTCCCGTTTTACCCCCAGAAGTGGTCTATGAGTTCGAAAATATTGAAGATTTGCTACAAATGAACCAGATTTTAGGACATTTTACACTTATTTTCTGGCCATGGTTGGACGTATTAGGTTTTAAGATTTTTTTAAAAGAAAATCTTATACACATACCTTTTTGAAACCGTGCTCTGTTATTGGCCCAGTTTTATATACATGATGTGGCGCCGTTGGTTTACTCCTGGTCCTTGACCTTGAGGCTGTGACAAACTCTTCTACTAAACTTGTCGGTACCCTGTAGCAGGGTACCCACTTCTACTGCAGCAAAGCAGGATCCGCGTAGTCATCCGTAACTATGCGGTAAAGGGCGGAGCAACCGGGGCCCACAGGACAGGCTCTTACCTCACTGGGCCAACGGCCCCGGACCCGCTCCCTGCTCTGGGACGGATCCGGAGACGCCACGTGTCCCCGAGGAAGGAAAGTTCCGAGCCAGCCACTGAGTGGTCCGGGATCTCCTCACACCCGTCCGGACTTCCCACGTGCGTAGAGCTAACATACCACTAGGGGGTCCGGAGCCACCACGTGTTCCGTGGGCGCGGGAGCGAGTCTTCCGCTGGAAGGCTCTCCCACCCACCGCATTCAATGCGGGTGGTTGAGGCGTGCCCTGCCGCCGCGGCACGCGGGGCAGCTTTTGTCAGGCCTCACTGTAGACCGCATTTTACCGAGGTACACAGTTGTCGTGGGATTTCTAGGGTACCCACAGCCGGGTGGCGGAGCGCACCCGCCTATTCCCAGTGAGGGAGGACTCGGGGAAGTACTTTGGCGATTGGGATGATCTAGCTTTGAGACAAGCACACAAGAACACAAGATTTAGAGTGGTTCGGGCCGCCGAAGCATAATACCCTACGTCCACTGGGAGAACTATTGTTCTTGGTTGTGTATAAACCTATCCTCTGCCGGGTCTTGGCTTTCACCAGCCTGAGGTTTTCTTCTAGCGGGCGCCCCCCTTTTATAGAACAAGGGGTGCGGATACATAGGACGTTGGGCCCCGACAAGTGGGCCCAACGTACTGTGCAACATACTGCGAAGAGTACTCAAATGGCTACAGTGGTTGCGAATCTTTCCTCCGATATGCTTCCATGTCCTGCTGACTCTCTGACGAAAGGAGGTCTTCTCTTGTCCCGTCAACAAGGCGCCCGTTGTGGGGACGTAGCTTGCGGCGTGGCCTATTGAGGCTATTAGGTAGGCGTCATAATGGGTGAAGCCGAGCCGTCGTGTCCATCTGTTATGGCAGACTGATAGGCGCGGCGTGGGCGGCGCCAGCAGCTCCACTATGCACCTTGGTAATACGCGATCAATAGTGCCCCCTGGTCAAAGTATCGCCTCGGCTTCTGCTGCATCAATGCGGGCGTCCAACTACCACAATGAATGCAGTGGAGGGTGAGGCTTAGTATGGAGACCAAGCGGCCTTGTATACGTGTCTGTGCTTGTAGACACGTGTCGGCTCCGGACCACCTCGAGGCAGGGTGTCGACTTCTTCCCTTAGTGAGGGGTCCGGTTACTATACAGGTGGTCCGGGACCCCATCAGGGGTCCGGGACTTCCGCGGGGGTCCGGACTCCTCGGGAGGTTCGGAGCCCCGGCTGTTTGGGCTGAGCGCCTGCCTCTTTCGGGACACGCGGTGTTCCTGGACCTTTCCCAGTCGTGAGACAGGTCCGGGACCGTTGTCGAGAGAACAGGACTCCGGACCACAGGGGTCCGGCTGTTTGGACGTAGTTAAGGATAACTACAAGGCTCTTGCCTAGACACAGCAAGAGGGGGTACCCCAGTCCTGGTGTACCGACAGTGGCCCCCGGGCCCACCTCGTGAGAGGTACGAACCCGCGGGTGGGGCTACCACCGTGATGTGTTTCTACGCAGCTTGATTGCGTTGGTGTGCTCATGGAGAGAGCGGGTGTCCCGGACCCCTGAGGCCGGTACGCCTGTTGCCAGGTTCAGGTACTAGAGTGCTCTCCACAGGGCGATGAAGGTGTAGGCTTAGGGTACGGAACCAAGCTAAGCGGCTACACAGACTTCGGATCGCTCAGGGAGCAAGCACTACTTCCCGGACCTGGCTCTTGCCGACCGTGGCGAGCGGTCTCCGCCGGAGCGGGCCACCGGAGTGGACTTGGAGCGACCGTGGCGAGCGGTCTCTGCCGGAGCGGGCCACCGGAGTGTACTTGGAGCGACCGTGGCGAGCGGTCTCCGCCGGAGCGGGCCACCGGAGTGTACTTGGAGCGACCGTGGCGAGCGGTCTCCGCCGGAGCGGGCCACCGGAGTGGACTTGGAGCGACCGTGGCGAGCGGTCTCCGCCGGAGCGGGCCACCGGAGTGGACTTGGAGCGACCGTGGCGAGCGGTCTCCGCCGGAGCGGGCCACCGGAGTGGACTTGGATCGTTGCTGACGATCCAATGTAAGATATCACTGGACCTGAGAGTAAGGTGCGAGAAACCAAGCCTCATACTAGAAGGGAGCCCGGGACCTCTAAAGGCAGCAGTCTCGGATACTAGAGTACTTGTAACAGGGTAGAGAAGTACGTAAACTTAGGGTACATTACCAGGCTAAGCTACGCGGAGCTTCTCTACCCCAGGATGCGAGTACTACTTCTCCGGAGTAGGTCTTTAGGGGTACGAACTGCCTTCCAGCTTGAAGGGGTGTCCCCACCAGGCTACAAGCCAGCAACTTAACTTGGATTGTCAGCAATAAAAGGAAGATTCCGCTTAAGAGGAAAGAATAGTTAAACCAATGCGAATAAGTGTTATCAAGGTGGAGCCTAGGTAAAACTGAGAAAGAAAATCTCCTTTATTTTTGTGGTTGTCACGGTATACATCAGAGGTCGGGATTACGAGGTCGGATCTCTACCGCTCCGGACCGGTTTTTGCCTGTTTGTGTGATAGGGCCAGAGGTCGGGTTTACAAGATCAGGCCTTGACCGCTCTGGACTCACACGTAGGCGCCACGCTATTACAAAGGAGGAACTCTCTTAGTCCTTTCTTAGGAGTAACCTACGGCTGCATGCTATACAGCATGTTCTTCTTTGGTTGGAAGCGGTACCGCTCCTTCTGGGTTCTTTATGGTCGTCGGAGGTGAAGGCGCCCTGGATGTGCCTGAACTGCATCATCCAGCATCACCTCGGGAGCTCGGGGGGGCCACTCCTTGCCTAAGAGTTGTCATATGCTTAGGTAGCATGAGACAAATTCTTTGGCTTTGAATGGAAGAGGCCCCATGCCGTCGTCGTCTGCCACCGGAAGCCTGCCCGCCTGCCGCTCACTGCGGCAGAATCTGGACTTCCGCAGCATCGCAGCACGAGATTGGGTGCTCGTATGGACGAGCACGGAGTGTGGAGAAGGGCGGTCGCTCGCCAGCTTGTCCTTGGTGCTCACGCCTGGGCCCCCGCGCCTGGTGGCGGGGTCCTCTCTGCAGCAGCACCAAGAGCCTGGGGCGGTGCCGGAGACGACACGACGACACGGTCAACTTCCTCCGGGATGGCCGTCGGCTCCAGGCTCTATGTTGAGAGAAAGCCTTGAGCCGACGCCATACCGCCGCAGAGGAAGCATGACTGTTGCTTGAGAGAAAACCTTGAGTCGACGTAGGGGTAACAGCGCCCAGCGGCGCCTCCGCTGTGCGTTGCTGCGCCGGCTTTGAGGTGTCGCAGCGGCGACGCACAACAGACGCCGCTGTCGTGCGCCGCCGCACCGTGGGTGTTGGTGCCCCGGTGCCACGGCATGTGGCGTGGGTGACGCCCTGCCTCCCTTCATTTTCTCGTTGGCTGTTGCAGAGGATGAACACGGCCCCAGAAGCATGAAGATCCAACCAGCGCCTGACTCCCCACGGACGGCGCCAAATGTCGTGGGATTTCTAGGGTACCCACAGCCGGGTGGCGGAGCGCACCCGCCTATTCCTAGTGAGGGAGGACTCGGGGAAGTACTTTGGCGATTGGGCTGATCTAGCTTTGAGACAAGCACACAAGAACACAAGATTTAGAGTGGTTCGGGCCGCCGAAGCGTAATACCCTACGTCCACTGGGAGAACTATTATTCTTGGTTGTGTATGAACCTATCCTCTGCCGGGTCTTGGCTTTCACCAGCCTGAGGTTTTCTTCTAGCGGGCGCCCCCCTTTTATAGACCAAGGGGTGCGGATACATAGGACGTTGGGCCCCGACAAGTGAGCCCAACGTACTGTGCAGCATACTGCGAAGAGTACTCAAATGGCTACAGTGGTTGCGAATCTTTCCTCCGATATGCTTCCATGTCCTGCTGACTCTCTGACGAAAGGAGGTCTTCTCTTGTCCCGTCAACAAGGCGCCCGTTGTGGGGACGTAGCTTGCGGCGTGGCCTATTGAGGCTATTAGGTAGGCGTTATAATGGGTGAAGCCGAGCCGTCGTATCCATCTGTTATGGCAGACTGATAGGCGCGGCGTGGGCGGCGCCAGCAGCTCCACTATGCACCTTGGTAATACGCGATCAATAGTGCCCCCTGGTCAAAGTATCGCCTCGGCTTCTGCTGCATCAATGCGGGCGTCCAACTACCACAATGAATGCAGTGGAGGGTGAGGCTTAGTATGGAGACCAAGCGGCCTTGTATACGTGTCTGTGCTTGTAGACACGTGTCGGCTCCGGACCACCTCGAGGCAGGGTGTCGACTTCTTCCCTTAGTGAGGGGTCCGGTTACTATACAGGTGGTCCGGACTCCTCGGGAGGTCCGGAGCCCCGGCTGTTTGGGCTGAGCGCCTGCCTCTTTCGGGACACGCGGCATTCCTGGACCTTTCCCAGTCGTGAGACAGGTCCGGGACCGTTGTCGATAGAACAGGACTCCGGACCACAGGGGTCCGGCTGTTTGGACGTAGTCAAGGATAACTACAAGGCCCTTGCCTAGACACAGCAAGAGGGGGTACCCCAGTCCTGGTGTACCGACAACAGTGCAGCCGCCTGCGCAGCACCCGAGCAGGGCCGTCTGCTGCATTAATTGGATACGACGGCACGTCACTTTTCCATCATGCCGCCTACGCCGCAAGCTACACGGCCCGTTCAGCTACGTGGCAGGCGACGCCGCTAGCTACGCCTGGCGCCGTTTCGACAAGACAGCGCCTGGACATGCTGAACGGGGGATTCCATGAGCGGGCAAGGAGATCCAGAGAGAGATCTCCCTCGCCTGCAACGCCATAATGTATGAACAATACGTTATTTTATTCTACATCATTGTGCCCAACTGTCGGGGACCCAGCAGCCATGTACGCGCCTCCCTTGAGATATAAGGGGGGGCGCTCGCTGCACAAGGGAGAACACACACAGACGCACGCTGGACTCAGCTCCAAAACTCTTCAGTCTTGAGCAGCACACAGTGGACGTAGGGTATTGCGCTTCGGCGGCCCGAACCACTCTAAACCTGTTGTGTTCATCGTGTTCTAGAGCGAGATCGAACTAGTCGCTAGCTAACCCCTGAGTACTCACCTTCTGGGCATAGGCAGGTGTATTTCGCCACCCGGCTGTGGTTTGCCACACCACGACAAAACTGCTAAACAGTCACATGTTCTGGCTTCTGGCTAGAATTCGGGTTGGAAATTGGAGGAAGAACCGCGATGGCCTTAGATGGTACGGTATACCCTTCGACAATCCGGTGTCCCGTTTTTCTTTTTTTTTCAGTGCGTGATCACCATGCGGCACCATGCAAATGGAACAACGCATCCATCAGCCATCATGAGAATATGAGATGGAGATGGAGATCCAGCAAGAGCCAGGGTCCTGCCTAGCCTGAGTCCCCCAGCTCCGGCTGAAATTCCCGGTCCTGGGAACGGAAGCCCCAGCCCAAGCCGGAAAACCGACGCGATCTCGTGCCGTTTCCTCTGAACTTCTGAAGAAAAACACCCGGCCGGAGAACGCGAACGTCCCCTGACTAAAAAAACTCAGACATGGTGGCGAAGGCGACGTCGCGCGCTCTGGTCTCTTCGTTCCGGGAGCGCAACGAGTGGCCCTCCTCTCCCGCCGTCCCCCGGGCCTCCAAACCCCACCGGACCCTCAATCCAGACTCCCATCCATCCGCTGACGAAGTGGGTCCGGAAAAACGATGGCCCACGCGTCGGTGAAGTACCCGGACGGCCAAGGGCGAGCACGGGGCGACGGGAAACTACCGGGTCGTCGTCGTCCACCTCCCCCCGTGCTCCGCCCTTAATGGCGCGCTAATCAGCGAGCTTAACCCCACCGGCTCGGGCGAGCGCCAGTGTGCTTGACGCAGCGGCGGCGTCACATGGGGGTGGGGGGGTGTGGGCGCTTGTACGCTAGCCATTAATACGGCAGGTCGCCCATCCCATCGCGGCCGCCGCGGCCGCCTCCCGTCTCCCCCCGCTCAGGCTTAAATCCCCCCCCCCCCCCCCCCCCCCCCGCGTTCCGGTCGCGCACCCCACCCCCGCCGCGCCTCCCGTCGCTTCCTCCGCCGCTCGCCGCCGCGCTCCCGTTCGTGCTGGTGGGCGGCCGGCCCCGTCGAGGAGATGGACTCGGTCATGGCCGCCCCCGACGCGCCGCCGCAGGCCGTCGTGCTCGTCTCCGCCGGCGCCAGCCATTCCGTCGCGCTGCTCAGTAAGTCTGGCCGCCTACCCCGCGCATTTCGTCGAGCACGGCTGTGGGGGTCGCTGACAAGTGGCCGTGTCTGCCTTTTTTTTTTCCTTCTGTGTCTGCTTGCCAGCGGGCAATGCGCTGTGCTCGTGGGGCAGGGGCGAGGACGGGCAGCTCGGGCACGGCGACGCGGAGGACCGGCTCGTGCCCACGGTGCTGAGCGGCTTCGACGCGCCCGGGATCGCGTCGGTCATCTGCGGCGCCGACCACACCACCGCCTACTCCGAGGAGGAGCTGCAGGTCTACAGCTGGGGGTGGGGAGACTTCGGGAGGCTGGGGCATGGCAACTCCACCGACGTCTTCACGCCCCAGCCGGTCAAGGCGCTGCAGGGGCTCAAGATCAAGCAGATTGCCTGCGGGGACAGCCATTGTCTCGCCGTCACCATGGCCGGAGAAGTGCAGAGGTGAGACGGCTACTAACCGTTAAAACCGGTGGGAGTGTTTGAGAAATTGCTTGATCATCAGTGCTATCAAGCTTCACATCGTAGTATTCTCGGTTGCTCTATCTGAGTTTTGCACTTACCATTCTTTATTATGTGATCCTTATATTTGTTTATTTGCAGTTGGGGCCGTAACCAAAATGGACAGCTAGGCCTTGGAACTACTGAAGACTCGCTGCTCCCACAGAAGATTCAGGCTTTTGAGGTAAAAAATGGTATATGCCAAAATCTTCGTATAGGGAGATTTGCATCATACTAGGAAGAGTTTTTGGGCTACCTTATTGCACTTTGACACTTGTTCAATGCAGCGGACTTCGCGCATATCATGTTTATATAAATCATGACTATGAGTTGGAAGTGTCAGATTCATATCTTACTTGATGTGCAACAATATATTAGCTATAATCATGAGGCAAACTATATCTGTGCTGTCACTATGTTCACCAGTAATGGTGATGTGAACATCGGCCCTCATCCATTACATCTTGTTCCTTCTGGAGGAGAACTATCACCATTTGTCAATGTCCTGTGCGATGCAGTTAAGTGCTTATGGTCATATGTTTGTAGGGTGTTTGTGTCAAAATGATTGCTGCCGGTGCCGAACATACTTCCGCTGTAACTGAAGATGGCGACCTCTATGGATGGGGTTGGGGTCGATATGGAAACCTAGGTCTTGGGGACCGTAATGATCGTCTGTTTCCGGAAAAAGTATCTTCTGTGGAGGTAAATCATCTAATTGACTCGCCCTTTTAGTTTAAAGCAACATGTCCACTCAACTGATGTTCTACTAACACCTTCCGCACTTGATACTGCATGAAGTTTTGAAAGACAGTACTGCAAAATTGATCGTTCCATCTTGGACCTGTTACAAACCAAAATACACTCATTATTCTTTACTTGATCCCTGAGACATGTCAGCTGGGCATATATTCAGCTGTGAGTTACTCATTTCCTTTCTGGATCCATGCTGTCATCTTGAAACATCCCTCAACCAAAATCACCCTCGGAAGACAATCTTTTTTTCATGATAGAAACCCTCAAAGTAGATGCAATTCTTTTAGCTGATTAATCCGAAGTCTTTGTTCTTGTCTAGACTTTATCCAAATGATTTCTTTGAAATATAAGCATGGAATACTACCAATTTATCTTTCCCAGTCCTGACAAAGTAAAACAATAGTGTGCCATCATCCAAACACATAACAGATGTTAAATATCTGATTTATTGGTCCCATTGTTAGTGAAAAGGTTGCTCCTTACTCTAATAAGTATTCCCTCTGGTTTTGAATATATGGCGCTTATGAGAAGCTAATTAGTAAATAGATGTTTATCACTCGCTATGGGAAACAAATCTTAGCAAACTTATCTCAGAATTTATTTCCCCTGCATCTTGATCTTACTAATTCTTTCAATAAGTTAGGGTTAATTTCACAAGGATATGGTCATTAGGTTCTGTTCTCATATATGGTTTTTCTTTTTAATATTGTTTCTCTTTGTTGTTGTTCCAGGTTGTTCTATATTCTTATGTTTTGCCTTTTTGTAGGGTGAGAAAATGGTGCTTGTTGCATGTGGATGGCGCCATACCATTACTGTTTCTGAATCTGGTACTATGTACACTTACGGTTGGAGCAAATATGGTCAACTGGGACATGGTGATTTTGAAGATCATTTAGTTCCACATAAACTTGAATCTTTAAAAGATAGCACTATATCCCAGGTAAAAGCTCATAGCCACATTCTCAGACATGGTTTCATGAAGGGTTAATACAATTACACACTTAGTTTTCCCCTTTTGTAGGCTTTAGAAAGGTACTGCCTTCCAGCGTAGGCAGACATAGACATAACTTATGCTGGAAACTTGAAGAATGCACTTTTTACATGTTGTCTATAGGCTAAACGTTCTTTTATATAAAAAAAGTTAGGAAGTCTCCCCAAAAAATAAAAACCTATTATATGCTACAACTCCTTAGCTAAAAAAACGTCAGATCTCCCTGTCTAACTAAATTGGCATATTTTCAAGTCTTCTTGGAATCTTGATTACTATTTGAGCTTTGGAAGAAAGGTTTATACGCTTTGCATTCTGCTGGTTTAGATTTCAGGTGGTTGGAGACATACAATGGCACTTACATCGGAGGGAAAGCTTTATGGGTGGGGTTGGAACAAGGTCATTATCTTTGTGCCTTTACTTCCTTTTGTGCCCCATAATTGCTGTTTGATTCAAACTGCACAAGCAAGATTCTATTATATACTTTTGTCGGTGAATACAGATAGGCAAACATTTAGAAGCTTTTTTTTTTCCATTATGCACATATATAGCTGCTTACATACATAAGGTGATAGTTGCCATGATGAGTTTCGGTACTGAGCTTGTGCTTAACATGCCCCGTTTCACTAATCTAGTCACAGGTTGTGCTCAGCTCTATTTCAGTATTGAGCATTGCTTGAGTTCCAGCTGTTGTTTTTTATTTTCACTTGTCCATGTTGGTTTTTCCCTATCATTTTTTTTCACTGATTGTGTCTCATATTTTGAGCCTGCAGTTTGGACAAGTTGGAGTTGGCAACAATGATGATCATTGTTCACCAGTACAGGTTCATTTTCCTGAGGAACAGGTATGGCATGTTTGTGGTACGGTTTTATGCTGAGCTCGTGCTCAACTAAATGATCCATGTAGTACATGTATTACAAAAAGTGTCAGACATAATAATAATGGTCGTTCATAGATTCATGTGAATGGAGATTGCCAACTTCCGTTTATTACTGTGTTTTCTGCAGAAAATTTCCCAAGTTGCTTGTGGATGGAGACACACGCTTGCCCTTTCCGAAAAGAAAAATGTTTTCTCCTGGGGAAGGGGTACTAGCGGACAGCTTGGCAATGGAGAAATAGTCGACAGGTGGTCCCCATATAGTGCACTTGCTCAATGTCTTACCCTTTTTTATGAAGAAACTCAATATCTTATCTTTGCTATCTACACTCTTCCGAGCTACTAACAATTAATTAACCTGTACCATCCTGAAGGAACACGCCTGTGTTGATTGACGCCTTAAGCCCAGACGGTTCTGGCTGCAAGAAGTTAGAGTCATCCGCAGCAGCTCCATTCACAGGTTCGTATCACATCGCGCTCTAGTAGCCGCGGGTGCTTTATAGACAGGCGATTGACGTGTCTGCTCTCTGTTTTCCAGCCAAAGTCTGGGTCTCCCCGTCAGAGAGATACGCAATAGTCCCTGACGAAAACGTGAGTTGACTTCTGTATAATTCCAAGCAGGTTACTCGCAGCCAAATTCTTTTGATGCTGAACTGAAGTTCCTCCTGTGTTCATGTGCAGGTTCCGAAATCAGGCGAAGGCACCGTGCGCGGCAACGGGGCGGACGCGAACGTGCCGGAGAACGATGTAAAGAGGATGCGCGTGCAGTCGTAGCTCCACCGACTCCTCCCTTAACCCTAGTACCACTATAAAGGAATAACTGGTGCCCAGCGGTGTCCGATTTTGTGCATTCCGTTCAGCCCAAGTGCTCTCCCTCTATCTCTCTCTCCACGAACCTCCTGCTGTTGAGACCTGGGATGGTGACATTGTCTCTCCTGGTGTTAAGTAGTAAGAAGTAAGAACTCTGATGAGATGGTGCCGTCGCCTTGCAGCAAGTGATTCGCCTCATTGAGGTGCCTAGCGAAATCAGCCTGCACGGCTCCGCTCCACTGTTGTGTTCAGATGTGTTTTGGATCTTTGACAATTCCCCCTCCCCCCCCCCCCACCCCCCCCCCCAAGTACAAGAAGCATTAGGATCACTAAGCTGATACTTTGATGAGAAAATGAGTGATTGTGCAGAAATTTTAGGATCCACTACTGACAGTCTGACACCATGGCGATCATAGGATCACGCTTTTAACCAAGCGAGACACGCCTCCGAGTTCTGTTCTGATGATTTGGCTTTTCCATTTCCTCGCCGCCCTCGCCCACCAAAGAAGCAGCAGCACTTGTCGAGTCCTTGGCTTCGTCCCTTCTACTGCCGCAGAGTCGGCTTGGTCCGCTGCCGAGGAGAGCGCAGCGGCGGGACCGCGGCGGGGGGCAGGGGACTGCCCTGCCCGGCCCGTTGGTTGGCCTGGGCACGACGCATTTCGACCGCCGGCCGTTCGCCGGGCGGTTTCCGCTTGGCGCGCGTCGGCGTCCTAGCTGGTTGGTGGTGTAGCACTGAGGGAGAGCATGACCGCATGATCCGCATCAGCAGCCGTGTTCGTCCCGGACGCACTGGCGCCGTGCTCCACACCTCGGCCGGCCGGCGGCCCGAACGGCCACTGCCCGCCTGCTGCGCAGCCGCGCTGCGAACGTGTGAGGCCAGCGGAGTCCGGTAAGTCGGTAACCAGCGCCTCGACGACGACACCAGCCCGGGGTGGCTGCCCTGGCCCGCTGGCCGCGTCGCGCCACGCCGCGCCGCGGAAACGGCCGCAGCTACTTCCGCACTCATCGTACTCCAAATTCACTTTTTAAATAAAATATTCTATCCTGATCATCAAAATTCTTTACTCTATATTCCGTTCTTCCGCATCCATCCATACTTCATATTTCTTACTATACCAACTACACATTTGTGTGGGTAAGGTTTGGGGCTTAAAAACAACCCTTCCCCAGACCCCGCACAGTGCGGGAAGCCTACGGCACTGGGTACGCCCTTTATACCAACTACCACACGTGAGACCCACACCACATAATTTTTTTTCTTTTCTTTATCCCCCATCCCCCCTCTCTCTCCCCCTTCTCTTCCGCGTCGCCCCTTCCTCTCCCCCTGCTCCGGAGGGCGCCGGCGGCCCTGTCCCCATCCTCCTCCCTGTTCTCTCCCTGCTCTGGAGGGCTCCACACGCGGCGCAATGCGGCGCCGGCGAAGCGAGGGCTCGAGCTCCCCGCGGCCGAAGCGGCGGGACCGCGGCGGGCGGAGCGGCGGGTGGTGAGCCGGCAGCGGCTCCTCCACGCCCCTCCCTCCCTCCTCCCGTGCCTCCCGTTGACCCATCCCGGCGGCGGCGAGCTCGAGCAGGCCCTCCCCTCTCTTCCATGGCAACTCCCTTCGCCGGTGGCCCTCTCTACCCCCACGCTCGCCATGGCGCGGCGGCGGTGGAGGCCCGCGGCGGGGCGGCCTACGTGCGGCGCGGATCCGCCGCCTCGCCATCCTCGCACCCATGGCCGCTGGGGACAACGACGCGGCGCCCCTCCCCTCCTTCGCCTCCGCCGACGGCGCATCGGGTGGAGGAGCGGCGGGGCGAGGCGGGCGGCCGTGCCGTGCGGCGAGGCGGAGATGCGGCGGGGCGAGGCGGGCCGCGGCCCCTCCTCCTGGCGCCCTTCCTCCCCGGCGCGGATGGCGGCTCCCTCCACGGCGCAGACGGCGGCCCCTCCTCCCGGCGCCCCTTCTCCCCGGCACTGCCGGCGGCCCCTCCTCCCGGCGCGGACGGCGGCTCCCTTCCTCCCCGGCGCAGACGGCGGCGGCCCACCGATATTCGCCTCGGGTCCTCCGCCGCCACCGCCTTAGCTCCGCCCCGGTGGCGCGCCTTGAGCTCGGCGGGGCGGGGGCGGGTGCACGGCCGCGGCGGCACGCGCGTGGCGAGCCGGCGGCGGGCGTGCGCGCGGGTCTGCGCGAGCACGAGCTTGGCACGATGGCGGCGGGACGAAGCAGGGGCCTCGGCGGGCTACGAGCTCGGCGACGCACGCAGGCTGCCTCATCCAGATCCGCCGGCTTGAGCTCGACCTCCGGCCATGGCGGCGCGCGGCCTGGTAGGGCGAGCTCCGGCATCCTCTCTCCCTCTTCCCCATTTCCTCCGCCTTGGGGCAGTTGGGAGCGGCGGCGGGAGCACGCCGACGTGGCGTGTACCGTCCGGCCGTTCCCTGCTCTGTATTTGCCGTCGCTCCACCCTAGCGGTAAAGTGGCGCGTCGTTTAGAGAGCCCCGCTGCGGGAGTTTTTTTCTGAAAAAACCAAATGCATCCGGTGTTGCGTATGGGATACAGATGCCCACTGCGGACAGCCTCAGCGGGGCTTGCCACGCCACGCCGCGCCGCGCAGACCCCACCCACCAGGCGCCAGGCGCCAGAGGTCGCCGCGCGCCGGCCCGTCCGGCTCGCGGGGCCGGCCGACGCCGGGATCGCACCGCGCCCTCGAACGGGACGCGAGCGGGCAGCAGACACGCCGGGCGCGCCCACCTAGCTAGGCGCCGCGCCGGCGTGGCCACCGGAAACCGACCGGTCGATCCCCCGACGCTGACGAAACCGATCGAGCCGATGAGCCCCGCACCTGCGCGTGCTTTGGTCCCGGCGCCCGGCCGAGATTCCACGCATTGACACTGCCACCACAGAGATTCTACGCGTCTCCTCGTGTCAGGGACGCCGCCATGCACGCACACGCGCAGTGATTATTCTCGGTAGCCGACACTGCGGCACAGCAGAATCACCGCGGCGACAGCGCGGCCCGGTCGATCCGGGCTGCGCACACGCACGGCGCGACCGTGCGGCCGGAGCGACCGAGGAGGCAGACTGCACGGGATCAGCGGCCAGGGCTCAGGGGTACAGGTACAGCGCCAACCACCTACTGGGGCTTCACCCAAGGGAGCAGCGCATTGATATCCGGCAGCAGCGAAGCGACCGACGCCGTCTCTAGCTGGCTGCTGGCCCGGCCGGCTACCGATCGAGCGAGTGTTCGTTAAGAATGGACTTCGCCTTGCCGGCCACCACCACGGCAGCTGCCGCGGCGGCCACGACGGCGGCGCCGGAGGAGCTCCCGTTCCCGCGTTCCGCGGTGGCGTCGCCTCCCTCTCCGCCCGCCGCCGCCGCCGACGCCGACTCCATGGCGGAAGAAGGGCCGCGGGCTCCGGAGAAGTGGAAGGCGGGGGCGGGAGGTGACGTCGACGCGGCGGCTGCTGCGGCGGCGGCGGCGGAGGTGGAGGACAGGATGGACCTGCTGTGGGAGGACTTCAACGAGGAGCTGGCGCTGGCGCGGCGCCGGGCGCGGGGGCGGGGCGGCGGCTCCTCCTGGCGGGACCGCGGCGACGGGCTGCTGGTGCTGGAGGCGGGGCCGTGGTCGTCGCCGTCGGACGCGGGGTCGGAGCCCGCGGGCCGCGTCGGGTGCGCGCCCGTGCTGCGGCCCTCGTCCAGGGCCGCCGGCGGGGCGCGGCACTACCGCCGCCGCGCCGGGTCCTGGGTGCTGCTCGTGAGGATCTTCCGGAGGCTCTTCGTCATCGACAAGACCATCTCTGTCGCCAGGCAGCGCTCGGCCACCAGGGCACGCTGATGCGCGTGTTCTTGCAGCAGAATTGCGCGCTTCCATGAGCATGTCCAAGAACCATGCATGCATGGTACTTCGGATGCAAGAACAACCATGCATCCGTGAGTAAATTATACACTACTCTACTCCGAGTTAGACATGCAAGTAATTAATGATCGAGATTTGTTCTTGACGCTGTAATTAGGGTTCATCAGCAGATACAGGGAAATGAAAAGCAGTCCATGTCCATAGCAATGTCACTCCGTTCCTCATTCTCTCCCACTGTTACTCCATTTCTCTATCGATCATCTATCAATTCAATAGAGTAAATGTAAAAAAGATAATAAAAAAAGGCAACTTGAATTATTTTCCATTGTGCCCATTAGTCACGAGATGATGTCATGTGACTCATGATATCGTACCTTCGGATCTGAAGAACGAAAGGTGCACGGCTTTACCAGGACAAAAATGTTTTGGAGTGGGTTCGTGGGGACGAAAGGTCCTTGTGCTGTTTTACTTGGGAGGATGCGTGTTTTTGTTTCGGAGGCTCGCATAAGGACAAGGGGATTAGCTCGTACTAAAGGCAAAAGGAGACCACGGATGGGGACATCCAACCTCTGTACTACCTCCCAGAACAGCAAAACATTTCAAAAAAAAAAAAACCTGGTGTGCTCCCATGGAAACCTCTTGACCGAAAGAGAGGCAGCATACATTGTGTAAGAATGGGAGAATAACATCTTTTCGCAACTGTATCGTCCTACTACTAGCATAAAAGTAAAAGCTGTCATAATCGTGTACTTCCAATCAAACCCGAGGTCTCTAGATAATGTCGTAAATGATAAGATCTGAAACATAAAATCGAAGAAATGTAGATTCTATTGATTAAACCGTAGAATCAGGGCCCCTAATCTCTAGATGTAAAGGCACAAAATCATACTTCAGAATCACGATTTTGACAACCATTAATGACAGCATTGTAAAATTTTCTGGTTTCTGCAAAGTAGCATTGGGGTTAGGCAATCACAAACCTCATCACATCAAAGAAATGGACAATTTTGTCTTATTATTTGTAGCACTTACCTGCACCACAAATTTAAAATCTGCCAGTTTGGTATCCTACCATAACTCAATAACAAATTGGGGTCAACTAACAACAGATCAGACAGCAGACAGCCCACAAGGACCTAGAGTTTGTTTGTACACTCGCATAAACACAGCGTGATGGCAGCTGGGCCTACATTCACCAACTTAGGCCAATGTAGTACACAACACCCACATTAAATATCTACACCTTTTAAGCCGATAAAAGACTAATGCAGCTATGATCCCATTTTTTACAGAGGGAATCTCCCAAGATGATGACAGACTACACCAAGGCAACAAGAGTCAAGGGGACTGGAGTTGCATATGAATTTTGAATGGTTTACTGTGTTTCTTGTGAAGTACAGCCTACAATCCTCAGTGAAATATATAATCTGATCATAGATGACACACCACCCTTGATACATGAATTTCTAATAGATACATCATTTTTTTTTCTAAAAAAAGATAGACCACAAGCATTGTATGATTGTTGACGAGTAATAATGGCACAGTTATGGAGATTGGTGAGTTTGGCCGCAATTGTGTTGATATCTTATTATCTTGTTAGCAGAATGGGAGCCTCACAATCTGCTTGACACAGCAAGATACTTGGTATGACGGGCCTGTGCCATCAACTTTCCTGTCTTTTTCTTCCTGAAATCGACAGAAACGACGCCAACAGATTTTCCAGCACGCAACAACTTTCCCTCGACCTCTATTTCTTCCTGGACAATTAACCCAAAAAGTTGAAAGTATGTCAAAGAACTTTGTAAAGGAAGCGTGAAAACAACAAAAACTCAAAATTAATCTAGCTTCACTGGAATTAATTTGACAGGGAGCTAACTGAAGCTGGCTTCATTTTTGTCTAACTTCCAGCAAAATAACCTAAGGACTATCAACCTATATCAGCATATTTTCAATGTCATTTCTTAATAAGTATCAACTATTGAGATGGTTAGTTTGTTTATTATAACGATCAGATATTTTTCCAGATATAAAGCGATACTACACTGGTCAATAATCATGTTATAGACAACAGGCCACTCAGAAGTCAGAACTGACAACAGTGGAAAATGAATAGAGCGGATGCGACCCATTAATTCAACCAGCTTTTCTGCTTATAGTTATAGATAACACATTGATACTTCTAGGTAAGAAAAAAAACTAAGTCGTTAAAGGAAAGAAACAAAGAAGTAACCATTTTATCTCATCCATCAATCTGTTGTCATGCCATGTTCACTGTTGTTATCTCATGAAAATATTACATCCTAACTTTCTAGAGGACCATGAAGCAACACTGAAGCTTCAAGAAGAATTTGAAAAGAATGGGTATTTATCTATTCGAAAGAAACAATATTAGCCCTAATGGCGTTGGCCTGGCAGAAGGCATATGTGTTATACCTGAGCACAAAAGTCAATAACAGGTCATGTATAAAGTTATCTGTGTTGAGTTATTTATTGGACATACATCGGGAATATTTATTAATCACATTAAGGATGTTTTGTAGCATACTCCCTCTGTTCGTTTTTAGTAGGTGTATTATAATTTGAAATGGGTCTTCAGAGGTGTACTTTGAAAACAAATTTCTCGTAACAATATATCAACTGCTACAAAATCCATATCATATTAAAAGATATTTGAAATGTGAATCTATTCATATAACTTGTGTACACTAAGCATTCATATAATGAGCAGAGTAAGAAAGACAGATAAATGAATTAGGATCTAAAAGTGCCCTGTTTAAACAACCTGTCATAAAATTGAACTAACACACAGTTTCTTACATTCTGAAATTATTTATGATGATATTTGAAATATTCTAGAACAAGTACAGAAGATCACAAATTGAATTTTGCCACACCATAATCAAATCAAAGAACTTTCACTAACACAACCACAGAAGACACCCCCTAGTTGAGAGAGAAATACCAAATTATTTCAGGTTGCTGGGAAACAATAAAGGCACAATCCAACAACTTCCATCAAGTTTGAAGCAATTTCAGCACCTAATCCCAGCTCACTCCTACTCCTTATCTGCCAACAACTTGACAATACAGCACATTGACTAGTAGCCAGCAGTAGTAAATACTGCAGAGCAGATCTCAATCACTGAGGAATAGCATAACAACAATCAGGGTGCGGTTAAGATCCAATCCCGCAGCTTAGTGATAGTTTCTGATTGCCATAAAGCTATGCACAACAGCAAGCAATGGACCTGCACTAATCATTCCCCATTGCAGTTTCTACAAGACATAACCCACAAAAGGCTAATCTGACATTCACCTACAAAGCATGCCAGCAGGACGACACAGCCTATAAAACATAAAACATACCATACGCCTTCAGAGTATAGAGAGCAATTACTGACACCAAATCCAATTTCTTCAGAATTTTTTTTGAACGATCTTCTTTAGCAAATTGGATTTCCCGGTTGCCCAATTCTAGCACTAGCAGCACAAGTGCACAAAAGCTCTAGTTTAATCATAAATTACGAACCCCTGAGCTGAACCCCTGAGCTCTAAATTTGTTGATACCATAATAAAACACAGCCCGAAATGCGAACCAAGAGGAAGAGAGAGCCGGTCTCACCCCGACAGTAGCCGCGTCGACAAAGGAGACGCTGATCTCCACGGAGACCCCGCTCGCGCGGAGCCCGCTGCAGAAGAAGACGGCGGACCCCAGCTGGTCGGCGAGCGTCGCCGTGACGCCGCTGCGGAGGTACCCCGCGGGGCTCTGCGAAGCCACACCGGTTGGGAATTCGGAGCCGAAGCGCCGCACATGTCGTCAGCATCTCGGAACCGAAAGAGGGGTGAAGAGCTAAGGAGTTCCTAGGGGCTCCGCCTCCGCCGGCAGGGAGGAGGGGTCGTGGCTTACGGCGTGGCGCGGGGCGACGACGAAGGAGCAGAGGAGGCGGCCGTGCTCGGCGTACTCGATGCTGACGCCGCTGAGGACGAAGGGGTCGTAGAAGTGGAGGCGGGCCGGGGTGGATCCCGCGATCTCCTCCGCGGAGGCGGTGGGCTCGAGGCTGCGCCGCACCGCGTCCGGGTCCATGGTCGGCGGCGCGCCGGGCCGGCGAGGACGGGAGGTCGCACCACCGGGCAGACAAAACGGGCGATGGAGTTCGCTCGGCAGGCAACTGACAAGACGATTGGGCTTGCCTTGCCTACACTGACAGGTGGGGCTACGAACGGATATTTTTTATGCCTAGGAGTACGAACGAACGGATATCTGGTAGTGGGACCCGCAAGCGGCTCTTCTTCCTTTTTCCTTCCTTTATTTAATATAAAAAAATTGTACAGGTGGTGCACGCTGGGCGTTCATTTTTTTTTTTGAAATGCTGGGCGTTCATTTTTGATCCCACGTTCTATGCGCTTCTGGAGACCTGTCTTTACAATTGCAATCCTCACGATACATTAGTGGTCACTGACGTGTAGGTCCGGACACGCGTCAGTCATCTTGGAGAACATTAGAGCAAGATTAATGACATACGCCCACCGTTGACTGCAAGGATGCGTTCTGATGGTGAACTCAGTTTTTTAATGCAGAGAGCACTGGCGACTAGCATGCGCCGCACACGTCTCCGCCTGCTCAAACGTGTGTTTCGCTAATCGTCTACTCCTCTCTTTCTCTTTCACGTAGAGCCAAACTCTCAGTCCTTTATAATACTTGCTTTTAGAGGATTCTAGTCCGAAAACGACAATAAATTACAATTACAACCTCTATTTACTTCCGGGCACCACAAACAACAGAATGCGGACTAGGGACTGCAATGGCCTTATTCAATTCAGTATTGTTATATGACTTACGACTCACGAACGATAAGCAAATTTCAACACGAACAACTAATGACCTTAATACATTTAGCGATGACAATCTGTGGCAAATAGTTTCCGGAACAATTTATGCCAACTAACAACTGAAACTCGTCTCTGAACCTCGTATGAGTTTCACTCCACGATAACACAAACTGATCCGCACAACTGCCTCGAACATCTGCTCCGTGTAATCTGTGGTCTGCAGAGTACTTTCGGGTTAATTGCATCCGAGATGCCTCTGAGCAGAAGACGTAGAACAGATCGAGGAGCTACTGATCGACAAAAGGATAGGTACGGTGTCTTGGTTACAGCTCGTCTTTCAGAAGTTCAGACGGCGGTGAAGGTGTGATGCCGTCTTCTACAGCGCCGGCACCCGTCTGTGTCACTTCCTCCGCTGCACCAGCTTTTGGCCCCTTGTGCTTCTTGATGAAACTGATGATGTCCTCCGCCGTCCTCCCGCCGTTGTATGAGTAGAGGTCCCCTGTGGTCGAGTAGAAGTAGATCGTGGGGTACCCCTCGACCGCAAAGTCGGTAGGGATATCGTTTGCAGTGCCATCCTGAGAAAACCAAAAGGATTAATGGATGTGCGTACGGCCTTGTGGAAGCATGATCATATCACATCACAAAAGAGGGGGCGGGGGCTTGAGCCATTACCATCTTTGCAATGACGACATCTTCATCGTCTTGCATTGAGACTGCAACTTCCTCCAAGATCGGGGCCAGCTTCCGGCAATGGCCACACCAAGGAGCATAAAATTCGAGCAGTACTGTGAAGAAAAGGTTATGTCAAGCATGAATCGTAAAACAAGTTCAATGCAAACTTAACTGAAATCTGATTGTAACCACTAATACAATCATATTGAGCTATGGGGTACATATTACTCAGACAACCGTGGAAATGAGAAGAACCAACCATTTTTGCCAGAGTTGAAAACAATGTCATCAATGCTGTCAGCCACGACGACCTTAACAGGTTGGTCATTCACCTTGGGGATTGGCTCTGACTTAACATAAGGCGTCAAATTTCCATACTACATGAACAAAAAGAAGACAGAAGAACACTGAGTTCGAAATTATTTGACAATAAAGTACCGTGAAACAGCTTAGTAACTAAGCGACACAGTAAAGTAGAAAAGGCCTCACTATGTATTGCTTTAACCAGGGTATAACTTGATCAGGGTCAATAGTTGGATTGAGATATTTCCCACCTTGTGCGATCACAAAAAGGAGGGGCACATCGTTCTCTTTGAGCCCAAAGTACTGAAAGCATTTCCATGGAAGCTTGTTAGGCATCTAATGGTAGGAATTTATGACAAACAATGTTCAGAGAAACTACGAATAACAACCTGGAAGGCACGGTCAGCAGCTTCAACATCACCAATTAGAAAACTGATGTTATTTGCACTGAATTTCTTGGCTGCATCTTGAATTTGACTCTTGAAGGTCTCGATTCTGTCATCACTGAAGTTCAAGAAAAGCATCGCCTGTACAGCAATATTTCAAATTATGGTATTTAATGCTTTCATCAAGTATGAAAAATAGGTGTGCAGTCATATCAGGTGAAATGCCAGTCCAATGTGAATAACAATTAACATCCCACTACTAGTGCAGAGGTAAGGAATGATCAAATTCTGAAAGCATAAATAGAACATAATCACGATTGTGTCAACTCACTTTGGCACTAGGAGTGCTGTAGTATCTCTCAAGAAACTTATGGTTGGTTGGATCAGCATCGAATGTAACTACAGTAGGGAAACCAGACACCTCAATGAATTTTTCAAGAGCATCCTTATCAAAATCCTGACAAAGATCAAGACTGGTGTTATATTGCTAGTGTGTTACTCAGGCTCGAACTTATCATATGAAAAAGGAATATACCTGAGAATCAACAAAGAGCTCGTCAAATGGTTTAAAGAGACGCACAACAGGGCCCTTGACAGCCTGATCACCACGCGGCAGAATACCAGCATCTGACGTGTGAAAGAAATCATAGTCTGACTGTTTCTTCTCTGCCACGGCCATAAAATTCTCATAATCCACACCGGCAAACTTGGGAAAAACTCCTACCTGCAACAAAATGTCATCACATTTGCATCCACCATTCTCATGGTATTCAAGAAACAAGGGACATTCATAACAGTAGTGAAAACCTACAAGAACGACCCCCTTGTCACCAATGGCGCGGGCTGCCTCCTCCGCCGATCTGAGCTCGATGGAAGCCGGGCCGACCTGCTTCTTGATGTACTCCACAATGCCATCTGCATCCCGAGGACCACCATAGCCGCGCACATTGTTTCCTCTGTTCTCTATGATCTTGATGGTGGGGTACGCATGCACCTGGTACTTGTCCTTGATCTCCTTGTTCCTTTCATCATACGCGTCCACCTTTGCAAGCGCCAATGGCGGATCGTGCTTCCTCAGAACGGCAGCTGCCTTCTCGTACTGCTCATGGACATGAAGAAAACAAATTAAAACACACATCTGTCTGCGCTGCATCATCGAGAGCAAGATTGGCAGTCTGGCTCAGTGGCACATCTGTATGGTGCAGTGGGTTATTACCTCTGGAGCGAGTTGCTTGCAGTGGCCGCACCTGCAGGGCGTTAACACTTGCCAGTTAGCCACTATGGGGGAGTTGAGACAGAGGAAAACTGCATAAGGAAATGAGTGAGATGTATGTACCATGGCGCGTAGAACTCGACGACAATGAACTGGTGTTGGGCCACCACCTCCGAGAAATTGCTGGCGTCCAGCGTCAGGACCGCCTCTCCCAGCTCCACGGCAGCCTCTGCCTCGACCAAGGAGGGCCCAGGGAGGAGGAAACTGCCGGCGAGAAGGAGGGTAAACAGGAGCACCAGGGAGGCGGCCATTGCTTAAGCTGCAACTAAAAGTTCCTAGCAGAGGCTAGAACCTGAGTTAATATACCTGAAGGGGCCAAGGCGTGTTGCACTTGCAGGGATCTCGAGGAAGTCAATGGGAACTTTGTTTGCTCACTTCTCTTCCACTCCATGTTTCTGAACTTTGCTTCCAAAATACATTATTGAGACTTTTTCATTTTTTTTTCAGTAAACGTTATCTTGTAAACTTTCAGGTAAGTGCTATCAAATATTGACAGTACAAATTGTTTTCTGTGCAAGTGGCATTTCAACTTTCTAACTGAGGCCAGAGAAGCAACCAATGATCAATGATGTTACGACTCAACAGGCCATCAACAATATAATATCAACTTGTCAACACCGACTTCAGAAGTCATCTGACTTTCAATTGCAGCCACAGGCTTCAGAGCAGTAATTCGATAAGCAATTAGCAATCTCAGCATCTATACTCATTCTGCCCATCTCCATCTGAATGATTCTTAAGGTATCGTTTATTTCATTCCTGCATGGATGTCGATTATCTCGTGCGAGAAAGACATTCATTTTCCTGCCTATCTCAATCCAACTACAGCCAGGCTGCTTACTGACACCCCTGTCCTTCATGGATCTCCTCACTCTAAAAACATCTGTCCATTTCCCCATCTCAGCATACATATTGGAGAGAAGAACATAGGGTCCAGAGTTCCCAGGATCAATCTCAAACAATTTTCCAGCTGCCCATTCCCCCAACTCAACGTTCTTATGAAGTCTGCAAGCACCTAGCAGTGAAGCCCAGAGCACAGAGTCAGGTTCCATCGGCATGTTCTTTATGAGCTCCTCAACTTCTTTGAGATGACCGGCACGACCAAGCAAGTCAATCATGCATGTGTAGTGATCTCGTGATGGAGTAATTCCATGATCCTCAGTCATGGACTGAAAGTACCTCCTGCCCTCCTCAACTAACCCAGAATGGCCACAGGCTGACAGAACCCCAATCATCGTGACAGAGTCTGGCCTCTCTTTGCTGCGCAGCATTCTCTCAAAAAGTTGCAATGCATCTCTTGCACGGCCATTCTGTGCATAACCAACAATCATTGCATTCCAGGACACATTATCTCTCGCTGCCATACTCTCGAAAACCTTTGCACCATCATCGATTGAGCCTGTCTTCAGGTACATGTCTACAAGGGAGTTCCCAACAAACACATCAGACTCTGGCCCGAAGTCGAAGCGGAAACCTTCCTTGAGGACATGAACATGAGTTTGCTGACCAAGCTGAAGATCAGCAATATTCCCACATGCATTGAGAACATTTCCATATGTGTAATGTGTTGGCCAAACTGACTCTCTTTTCAGCCTGACAAAGAGCCGAAGTGCTTCCTCCTCCTCACCATTCTGTGCATACGCTGCAATTAGCACATTCCAAGCAATGACATTCTTCTCAATCATCTGCGAGAATACAACCTGAGCACCTTCCACATTTGAAGACTTTGCATACCCTGTGAGCATGGAAGTTTCGGACACGACACTCCTGGAAGCCATGGAATCAAAGACACATCTTGCCTCCCTTGTCCTTCCACACTTTGCATACATGTCCACCAGAGCATTGTTCAGCACCATGTCCTCCATAAACCTATTGCACTTTACCACACGGGCATGGACCTGCTGTCCTTCCCTCTCCGCAAAGAGGCCTGCACACGCGCTCATAATGCTCGCCAGCGTCACCTCATCAGGAATGAAACCCGCATCCATCATCTCGACAAACAGAACGAGAGCCTCGCCCACGGGACCGTTCTGCTCGTAGCAAGTGATCAAACTGTTCCAGGAAACAACGTTCCGCTCCGGCATTGTGTCGAACACCCTGCGAGCATCCTCCGGGCGCTCGCACTTGGCGTACATGTCCACGAGCGCGCTCCCGATGCGCACGTCCTCCGCATGCGGCGACTTGGCGACGAGCCCGTGCACCTGCTCCCCGGTCCGCGGGTCCTTCTCCGCGGCGCAGGCGCTCAGCGCGCTGGCGAAGGAGTACGCGTTGAGCACGAAGTCGTCGGCGTGCATGGCGGCGAGGAACCGGAGCGCGTCCCCGGCGTGCCCGTGCCCGCGCCCGTGCCGCGCGAACGCCGCGACAGCGGCATTGTAGGAGCACTGGTCGGGTTCCGGGATGGCATCGAACAGCGCGCGGACCTCGTCGGGGCGGCCCAGGCGCGCGTACGCGGAGAGGAGAGCGTTGTGGGAGAAGGTGTTCGGGAGCGGTATCCCGTCGAACACGCTGCGGGCGTCGCGGAGGCGGCCCAGTCGCGCGTACGCGGAGACGAGCGTGTTGAGCAGGAACGTCTCGCCGGCGAAGGGAGACTTGAGGACGCGCGCGTGCGCGGCTCGGGTGGCGGGGAGGCTCGCCGCAGCGCGGAGGAGGTCGGCCAGCAGCGAAGACGCGCGGAGGTGCGCGACGAGCTCGTGGCCGCCGTGGAGGTGTTGCGCCATGCCACCAAGAGGCGCGCGCCGTAAGACGGCAAGACCCGCGTTTGGACGGAGATCCTTGAGAGCTGAAGGCCCGAAAGAAGCAGAGCGGCTGGAGAACCTTGCCGCATCTTGCTTTAGGACACTACTCAAAAATATTATGTTCAGTTTCCAAATGCACTTATGAAAGAATCACAGATTCACACTTGCTGCATTTTCAGATAATTGCATGATAGATTGAACAGAGAATGTTCATTGCCATAAACCATCCTGTCAATCTCAAAATCCATGTTAACATTACTGTATTTGGGGGGTTTCAGGTAAATCTTGCGTAGCAGATTACAATCCTTCCCGCTTTATACAGAGATTCAGCGTTCGGACAGAAATTACTCTTTGTATAGAGGGAGCGAAGATATTTAATTATTTACACTTGACATGTAGGACAACTGTACTTTAACAAAAAAAAGCTACGCATAAGCATACAACAACAGTGAGGCTTCGTACAACTGCCTCGGCGTCTTCCTAGCTCTGAAGGACTGCCATTTGCTCTCCGAGAGTTCTCGTCGTAGAGCAAGCTTCAAGTCGAGGGTGGTAGTCATATTTTAGTCGAGGTGCAGATGAGTTGCTGAACGTGAAGCCTGTAATTGGAAAATTCAGTGCTACGTGATTTCACACTTGTTAACTACATTGTGCCTCGATTCAAACCCACAGGATTGCAGAGGAAGATTTGGAGCCTCGATAGACATCAATTATCAGTCAATCAGCATATGTGCTCAGCGTTCAGCCTGAATGCCTTTCTTAGCAGGGTATCATCAACAGTGATCCTAGCAGCTTAAAGGCAGCTAAAGGGTCATACTCAAGTATATGACTTCAAATAGATTGCCAATTCAGCTTCTCACCGACTGAGCCACCGAAAAATCAGTTTCATGGCTCACAGTTTGAATTTTCATCCTCACCAATTTTGTCCGCCTAGCAGAATGTCATGGACTCATCAACATCATCACTGTCACTGCACTTGTAGTCAGGAGCAGACTCCACAAATCGAACTGGAGTCAGGGGATTGCTTTCATTGATGCGCTGCGCAGCCCTCTCCCCTAATTTTCTGTTCCCATATTCCCTGCAGCAGTCGAAGATCCTGAGCCACATAGCAGTTGTTGGTTCGAAGGGCATGTGATCCACGAAATCCTCTAGCTCAACCATGTATCCATGCTTCCCCAACAGTTCGATCATGCACTCATAGTGCTCCATGCGAGGGACAATGCCATATTCATCAGTCATCAGAGTGAAATAACTCCTCCCCAATCCAACATGCCCCTCACAGATACATGAAACCAGAGCACCAAGGAAAGTGACAGAGTCAGGCCTAATCCCCTGCTTCCGCATTTCATCAAACAATTCAAGTCCATAGTCACCTTTACTATTGTAAGCACATCCAAATATCATAGAATTCCACAGGATAACATCCTGAGATAATCCCGATTCAAAGACCCTGGTGGAGTAATCAAACAGCCTACACTTGGAATACATATCGACCAGTGCACTTCGCAGTATATCATCAATCTCATACCCGTTCCTGATAATGTATGCGTGAATCTGCTTCCCATGCTTAAGCAGAAATATGTTGGCACAGGCTGCAAGTGCAGAGCTGAAAGTGGACTGGCTAGGTATTGTCTCGGATTGCATCTCACGTAGAGCATGCAGAGCTGCTTCGCTCATGGAGTGGCGTTCGTAACCTGAGATCAGTGAGTTCCAGGAGTATCGGTCTCTCTCTGACCCAATCTCAAAGAGAAGAAGCTGTTCTGCACTCCTCAAGCATCCACATTTGGAATACATCCTCACAAGTGCATTCATCAAAAAGGGATAACTGAACAAACCACACTTGAAAGCGAACGCATGGAGCTCCTCACCTTTCCCGAGGTCAAGAAGGCCTGTACAGGCATTGAGCACAGATCCAAGTGTAATAGCATCAAGCTCCTTTGTCTCCTGCCTCATCTGATGGAACAAATCAAAAGCGCCAGTCAGATCCATGGACCTGACACAGCAGGTCAGCATAGCATTCCAGGATACCAAATTGTGTTCTACCATGCCATCAAACACCCGCTTTGCATCAGCAATCCTCCCACAAGCAGCCAATCCTGACACAATTGAAGTGGACATCACCACGTCCTTCATTGGTGCCAGCTTGAAGAGCCTTTGCGCTGCATCAATGTCGCCACACTTTGCGTACATGTCTACGACTGAGCTGCGCACATGTACGTGGTGCTCGTACCCATGTCGGAGCACAAAGGTATGTATACACCTCCCTTCTCTAAGTGCACAGTTATCCCGGCAAGCAAGCATTGCATGTGTGACAGTATAAACCAGTGGCCTAACTCCAGTCCATACCATCCTGAAGAACATCTGAACTGCCATGTCGCCCATCCCAGCGAGAAGATATCTCCGTATTATTACATTCCATGAAATGTCATTAGGTTGCAGTATGTCATCGAATGCACGCCTTGCATCAGAAAGCACGAGGCACTTTCCGTACACATCAACCAGTGCCGTGCCTAGAATCACGTTGGACCGAAAGTCCCTCTTCGCAATATGACCGTGGAGCTGTTGCGCACCACGCAGGTCAAGGCACTCAGCACAACAGGCAAGCACTGATGCCAGTGTGACATCCTTGGGGCGAATGCCAACAGAGCTCATGTAGGAGAAGAGGGAGAAGGCCTCTGACGGGTTCCCGGCGCGGGACGCGGCGGAGATGATGGCGTTCCACGAACCGCCATCCCGGCGCGGCATTGCGTCGAACAGCTCCCGCGCGTCGGCGAGGCTGCCGCAGGCGGCTAGCGACTCGATGGCGCGGTTGAAGAGGAAGGTTGGAGTGGATGAGCGCGAGGTGGAAGGTGCAGATGACGAAGAGGAGGCCAGGTGGGAGGCGACGCGGCGGGCGGCGGCGAGGGAGCGACGGGAGGTGACCAGGCGGAGGAGTGAGGCGTAAAGCGAGACCGGGAGCAGGGGGGAACTAGAGCACGCGGGGAGGGCGTCGATGGCGGCGAAGAGGTGCCCGGCGGCAACATGGTTGGAGATCGCGGACACGGTTGAAGCGGGGGCGGCGGCGGCGGCCGCCATGGTGGCGGGAAGGGGAAGAAGGATGGTCTCCGCGGATTGTGTGCTAAATTGAGGAGTACTCTAAATTGAGCTTAAGGCTTTAATTACTCCCTCCGTCCCAGAATATAAGTATTTGTTAATTTTTGCTGATAACATTTAACCATTCATCTTATTTAAAAAAATTATAAAATTATAAAAATAATTATGATATACTTAAAATATATATGATGATAAAACATGTAATAACAAAATAAATAATATTTTCACAAATTTTTCGAATAAGACGAATGATCAAACGTGAATCACGGAAGTCGATAAATGCTTATATTTTGGGACGGAGGGAGTAGAATTTAGGCCCACATCTATTTTCAGTTTTTTGCATTAAAAGAAACTTTTTTCGATGTTCTTATCGCTTTGGATAGTTCTGAAAAAAAAGAGTATGCTTGGACAGAAAATTTAGCGCTTCAAAAAAGATCAATCCACATTATTTAAGATCAAAGGTGCCAAATTCGAAAATAGAATTTTTTTTCCTTCACAAATACTCTCTACGTTCCAAATTTACAAATTTAATTTATCCTTAGTTAAATTCTCTAATTTGGTCAAGTTCACAGAACATTACACCATCAAATATTTTAATTAAACCTATCGTAAAATGTGCATTGATAATGTATTTATTCTGTGTTATAGACTATAAATTTGGTTGATGTTGGGGAAGTTTAACTTAGGAAAAAATTTAAAACATCTTTGTACATTTTAGAAAAGAGGGATCACGTTTGGTCTAGTTCCTCTCTTCGCCGGTATCAAATTATAATACCCTGACTTGACATGCCTTGTGGTCAGAGCATCTTCAACAGATTATTTATCTCTCCCCAGTAAAGAAATTGTTCTTTTGTTAATGGAGGGTGCTCGAGCAAATTACCAATTTCACCTTAGTACTAAATTTTTATTTTTTGAGAAATATAGTACAAACACATACGCTCACAAACGCACACACACTCATCTCTATTAATACACGCACGCAACTCTACCCCTATGAGCACATTCGAGAGACTGAGCCGACAGATCCTCGAGATTAACAAAGTCACTACTGGCGCCTCGCTATTGACAGGAATAAGTTCATAAAAATGTAAGCACTAGTGCTGAGTTGAGGACTCGAACTCTGATGGGCAGGTTCCACCACAAGAAACCTTGCAAGCTGAGCTACACTTACAGTACCAAAATATTTTTGATATCGCTAAAACACACCTCTCTCTTACTCAAATATAGAATTCCTCCCTCTACCCTATCTATTGAGTAATCTGTAGCGGCACTTATAATACAAAATAGTGTTATTGATGATGGAGAGAGAAAACATATAGGATATGAGAGGTGAGTAATCTGGGGAGATAATCCTATAGATTACTTATCTCTTATATTTCTCTTTTCATCACGAATAATACTTTTTACGTTTTTAGTAGCTAATGTTGTAGTGGATTACTAGAAGGATAAGGTGGAGGAAGAAATATCCTACATTTGAGTAAGAGGGATATGTGTTTTGGCGATCATCTAAAATATTTTAGAATTGGTGATAGAGGCCCTGTTTAGTTGGTGAAAAATTGTTGGTTTTGATATTGTAGCACACTTTGTTGTTACTTGACAAATAATGTCCAATCATGAACTAATTAGGCTTAAAAAATTCATCTTGTGCTAATCAGTTAGACTGTGTAATTAGTTATTTTTTTCAACTGCATTTAATACTTAATACATGTGTCCGAACATTCGATGTGATGGGTACTGTAGAAATTTTTTGGGAACTAAACAGGGCCAGAATTGATAATCTTTTAAATAACATGTTTCTGGTATATATTCAGGAGAGAGACGAGTAATCTACATCTACTAAAAAGATTGCTCTAAAGAAACCATCCAAACTCCCTTTGCCGAGTGCACACATTGTATTTGAGGCAATACCAGCTTGCATTGGCTACTGGGACTTGTTTAGTTGGTGAAAAGTTGTTGTTTTTGGTACTGTAGCTCATTTCGTTGTTACTTGACAAATAATGTCTAATCATGGACTAATTAGGCTTAAAAGATACATCTCGTGCTAATCAGTTAGATTGTATACTTAGTTATTTTTTTCAACTGCATTTAATACTCCATACATGTGTCTGAATATTCGATGTGACGGGTACCGTAGAAATTTTTTTGAGAACCAGCTCTGCTACCCTTTTGTAGTAGGTAGTAGACTAGAGCTACGGCTATCCAGGATAGCCGACACTCGTCGGATTCCATGTTTGCGTCAAATGGTTCATTTGCTTTCTGGTTGTAATCTGGTCACGTTTATACAGAGAAACAAGGATTGACAAATTGACACACACACATGGCAGTTGGCAGTAGTGTCAAATAAAACACTGCTAGCTACTCCCTCCATTCCAAATCACTACCTTACATGTCATCAACAGCAAATGACTAAACAAAAAGGCACCCTAGTACCCTACTGCATCACATAATCAAACATAAATTTCCACAGCAATGTTGATTGTCTGAGCCGTAAGTAGCAGCTAGATCGACCAAAAAAAAAAGGGGGTGGGCGCGTTTAGTTCCGAACCAAAAATTTTTGGTTGTCAAATCAACAGTTTGATTAGATGTCGGAAAGATTTTTCGGACACTAATTAAAAAACTAATTTCAGAACTCACTTGGAAACTGCGAGACGAATCTTTTAAGACATTTGACCGCATTATTAGCACAAGTGGGTTACTGTAGCACTTATGGCTAATCATGCACTAATTAGGCTTAAAAAATTCATCTCGCCGTGTACATCCAAATTGTGCAATTAGTTTTGTTGTTTAACTACATTTAATACTCCATACACATGTTCAAAGAGAGAGTCACAAATTTGGAGCTGAAAATTTTTGGTAACTAAACGCGCCGACGACAGCAAGATCGACCGACGACAAATGTGCCAGATTGCTGATCCGGCCGGGCCCCTACTTGGCCCGTCAATCGAGTCGCTGGATATGCCTGTGGGAGATATCGTTCTACTGTCTGAGCAAATCTTTCTCGGAGCCTAACTGTCGGCAAGGCAATGACGAGGGATCTCTGCTCCTTCAGCCGATGCTTGGACCAAGGAGGCGCAGGAACGCGGCACCATGTTCAACCGTGACGTCCCAGCTGGTTCCGTCGGTGATGATCTGCGCATGGATTTTTTTTTTCATGTCAAAGCGAGGGGAAGAGACGACAAAAGCAGCGACATTTGTTTGTACAGGTTAATGTACATCAGTCCATACGAGAAGGGCCGAATAGGACAGACAAGCTCAGCTTCGAAAAAATTTATAAACAAATTTTATTTGATACTCCAAAATAGTTAGATTCCTTTTGATATGACAGGGATTTAAATTTTTTTTGAAAACAAACAAGGTCTCACACACACAAACTCTCTCTCTAATAGAGGAAGGGCGCTATACCATACGTCCTTTTCTTGGTGCTTGCACCAGCAGGGAAGGGATAGCCCAACATGAGCTCCCCGTGAAGTGGCCCAGCATCTCAGTGCAAAGCTGAATTAATCGCCAAGATAGATGGAATATAGTCAAATTGTGGAATCGAAGTCAGTTGCAGGCTTTGTGTAGTCACTAGTCAGCACACATGTCTGTGTGTGTTTGGATTGCTAAAACCTGGCACGAAATAACAGCTCAATTCCTATGCCCTAAAAAAAACAGCTCAATTCCTACAGGGATAGGGAAAAATGAAAATTCTAATGTTCCAAACAGGGATGAAGTTGGTATTGAGTGGTTTAAATCTAGCAATCATTAAGATAGTACTAACAGGATCAGCATACATGTTAGTGCACAGGCGGCAGGCTTACCTCTACTCAAAGAAAGATGACACATGCCGACTTGCCGGACTGAAAGAAAAGAAGTCATGCTGCCATTGAAGAGCTTGCATAGTTGGTAGGCCCTTGATCATCTTCGTGGCACAGGGATACAGAGGCAGAGTTACGTCATCAGCACGTCACCCGGGCAGCGGGACCCATGGAAGCCTCCTGTGTATGACGCGTGGGACCCACTCACGGGGAGTTAGGTAGCCCACGTGTATCCCTGCGGCTGCCTCCAGCAGCGCCACCGCTGCCCCAGCCAGCATCAAGTGGACCTGGACTAATCCTGCATGTCCTGCCCTAAAAAGACACGGCATGCATAAAACGCCATCCCTAAAGGGAAGGGGCTGAAAAGCAGAAGAGAGGCATCAGTATGCATGGGCTCGGGCACCATGAAGTGACTGAATGATTGTCTGTACACCTTTCTTCTTGCTTTACACAAGAACAGAAACCGAGTTGTTGGTCTACTTACTCGAAGATTCTGACGATCAGGACGAAGGATTGTCCTTGTAAGCTGCACCTGCACCAAGATCAGCAGCATCTTACCAACTGTTAGGGAACGCACACAGTGGTTAGCATATCATTGAAGGGAGGTTAGCAACTCACAAACAACATTGACACGGGCGCTTGCTATCTGTGGGTAGCCTTTCCTGCCAAATAAAAATGTTGTCCTTTACCAATTGGTCCGCCGCTTACTTAGCAAGGTGGTATGTACCGAAAGATTCAGCATCCTCAGTGTCGCCATCGTAAATAGCTGTCATAGTGGTAAATTTCTGCCAAACCTGTTCCCTGTCCCTCTTGCGATTGCAAACTGACCATGGAGGGTAACTTGAAATGATGATTGACAAGCCACTTTTTGACGAAGCAGTTTGCCAAAATGGATATAGAATGGATGGGTGAAAGGGGGCACATGGAACCTGAGTGGCTTCATTTCCAAGTGATGCTCCCTCTGTACTTTCCCACAACTCCACTGAAGTCTTTGCAACTTTATGGTGGAAATGTACGGCAACTGATAGTAGCAATGGTCAAGAGGCATGGCTGTGACGCCTGCATGACATGAGGAGGAAGGCAGCCATCACAGACGGATTCATGTGGTAGCAGCACTAAGAAGATCCACTATAGGGGCGGCAGGACACCTGCATGGTCCATCTGTGCTGCAAATTTTACAAAGCAGTTGATGATAAGTCCACAGTCCAATTTGCCTTCGAAATTACTTTCTTACGTTCACATCAGCACCCTAAGCTTCACGAAGAAATCAAGCTGTCAAAATCTAGGGAAAGATATCAGCAGGTCATGTTGTATATGAAATGACAAGAAGTTGAACCTAGACTATACTTTTCATATGACTGCAGCATGATACAGAATATAGTTTGAGGGACCGAAAAGGCGACCAGAGGGGGGTGAATGGGAGCCGATTAAAATTTATCGCTATCGGAAACTCGGCTTAAGATCCAAAGTATGCACCCAACACTAACGTCCTAGGTGAAGTGTGAGTAGCTATGGAGGAGCTATACCAGCACAGGACAGCCCTAGGAACAAGCGAGAACAATCGTGGAAGCTAGCTCTAAAAGCAGCACGAGAAACAGCACGGTATAACTCACCGGTTGATCTGACGCTTTAGTTTGAATGGCGTCGGTTCAACCGACGAGCAGAGCCGGCAGCAGTCAAAGCGAGCACCGGTTGAACCGATGCAGAGGCTTCAAAGGGCGTCGGTTGAACCGGTGATAGAGTACCGGATGATCCGACAAAATCGATTTAAACGATGGTGCAGTTGTCCAGAGAGAGCTCAAAATGAACTTCTAAGCACCGGTTAAACTGTCGATCACAAACCCAAAGCACCGGTGCAGTTGTCCAGAGAGATAGCAAATCGAATCCAACCGAGCACCGGATGAACCGACGTTGAGAAAAATCAATACTCCGGTTAAAGAGTAAAAACACACTCGTGGGGTCGCTGGTCTACATACACCGGTTAATCCGATGCTCTTCGAGAGCTATGCACCGGTGCAATTTGCGAACAGCAGAAAACCCTAACGCACGAAAAACCTACTCACTGGTTGATTCGGCGCATACAACTTCAAAGCGTCGGTTCATCCGGTGATAGGAAAAACAGAATCCAGAAACATTTTTCCAGCCCGCGACCTTTGGAAACTTCGATGATTGGAGGATCAAATCAAGTCCAAAGGAGCTCAAATTTTGCATGTATGATCACAAAGGACTTGTGAACATGTCCACGGAAGGAATCGCGAATCACTCCATCGTATGGGAGGAATCGAGGAATTCTCGAGCAAGAACGGGGTTTTCTCTAGAACTCAAAAACTTCGATTTGAGTGGACTCGTGATTCCAGGGGTTGTAGCACGAGGCTAGATGTACTAGAGTCACTTCAAAGAGTCACGAAATCATCAAGAACCAACTCCTCATCTCGTGCACAAGAATCGACAAAGGAAAATTGAAATCCAACCAAACAAGGCACGAAACGTATGAAATTAAGACGAAATCAAATCCCCGGAGGGCACAAGGAGGAAAGGGCCTCCTTTCCCATTCAATCTCAGTACAAAGTCTCAAGAATCCATACTTCAAATCCTACCCCTAGAAAAGAAAGGGAGGAAGAACAGAGAGGAGGAGAGGGGCGCCAGGGAGAGAGGGTGGCAGCTCTTTGTGTCCAGGCCACGTGAGTTGGCTGCCCTCCTCTCTCTTTTATCTCCACTAACTCTCTAGACTAAAGACTAAAATACCCCTAGACTTAACTAGACACTAGAAAACCCGTAGGGGCAAAACCGGAAAAGATACATTGGACTCATCCGACGGCCGATGTTCTTTCTTCGACTCGAAGCCTTCTCTGCGATACCGCCATGTCGATGAAGATCTGGTTCGCGGTTTTGGGGGGTCCGCGAAAACCGGGTATGTGGACGGTTTTGAGAAAACCGCCAAAACTCCACGCGCAGGAAGATTCCCGTCTCCACGCCGTGGCCCTAGACGTCGTTCCTGCCTCGGCCTTCTGACGGCCCTAGACGCCGCCCGACGCCCGTCACCTCCTCGCCCGCAGCGAGACCCTAGACGCCGTCGACGCCCGTCGCCTCTGTCAGTCCCGAGACCGACGCCCGTCGCCTCCGTCAATCCCGAGACCGACGCACGTGCCTCCACGACTTGGCGTCTTCAACCGCCGTCCGCCTCCTTGGTTTTGTGGCGCAAACCAAGAAACCCGCCTTCGGTCACCGCTTGCGCCCTCGATCCATGAGTGGACGCCACAGCTGCCGCCCGCACGAGCTCCGGCCCCGGCTGCCCTTCACTGCCGTCCACTGCACGGTCCATCGGCCACAGCACCTCCATGGCAGCTCTCCGTCGACACATGACGCCCGTGTACCCGCAACCAAAGACCAAACGCACGATCACACCGCACGGTTGACAATTCACTCAATACAAGCAGGATAGAGTACTCCACATTCCTCAATCTCCCCCTTGATGAGTGCATTGTCAACACACCACAATCGAACCAAGAGAGAAACAAAAACAGAGAAGAACAAGGAAGCAAGAGAGAACTTGAACAAGTGACAGAAGCTCGAAAGAAGCAAGAACAAGTCACTTAACCTAGTAGAGATCGATTTCCTAAGACAAGGGCAACCGCTCGACGTAATCGATCAAACACAAGCATGACTCCTCAAAGACAGAGGCAGGGCTCAACACAGTCATGCCAGAAGTGAAAGGAAAAGCAGGAGCTAAACAAAGCAGAAACTCCATGCATTTCCCCCTTACCAGTGCAACCCTCACCACATGTATGCACTCTCAAAGCCCTGTGCACAATAAGTTTTTGGAAAAATCACACAATTTCCCGCATTCGATCACTAACTTCTCCCCCTTGTTGGCACATGCACACATCAAGGCTTAGACCTAAAGCTCCCCCTGAAACTAAGACTCCCCCTGAACATATGCTATGCAATGAATGCAATGCAGGAGGTGTAATTGAAAGCATTCAAGGATACAAGGATATGAGCATCAACTAGTCACAAGCACGTGTGCATCCATAAACAAGACCTGCATCTAGCTCAACAGGGTATATCAAATCAGTCTAGAGCTAGGCAAGTTCAGTTTAGGAGAAATAAAAGCATCACCCTTGATCTAGCACTAGCAAGTAGGGAATGATAAACAGTGCTAATCAAACTCGTACAGGTGAGCCAAAAACATCCAAAGCATGTTGTAAATATTCATTTTGCAATCAAATTATATCAAGCAATTGATTCTGTCAGGGGTTGAAAGCTTGTCATGCTTTACTTAGCAGCGAGGCCAAGCCTATGCCAAAGATAGTCAGAAGCTTAAGACACTCGCTTCAGTCATGCACAGCCTTGCCCGGGTTCTCACTAGTGCTATGTGAGCCGTCCCGAAAGCTCGATCAGTGCGACAAGCAATCCCACCTGGATCTTTTCATTCCATTTCAGACAAATTTTAAACAAATTTAACAATTTTCGCTCATGTCAAAGATCAAAAGCCACACTAGCATGAATAAGATAGCAAAGCATATCAATACATCCTAATATGCTAGTAGCCAAGATAGGGTGATCATGTTTTCAGATTTACAAATCAAAATAGCTTAACTCAGATAATGTCATATACATAGTGGGGCAAGCTATTCATGATCACGTTTATAAACTCACACTAGCAATCACTAGGAGATCATAGCAATGTATACAAGAATGCTAGTGCAAGTGAGGCAATGCAAAATGCAGAAATGTACAATGCATATGCACAATGCAACTACCAAACCTAGAAAACTAAGAGAAGAACAAATAAACCCTACAAAGCTAACCACAGAGAAGTCAGCGATCAAAAGGGGTAACAAACCTCAAGCTCCCCTCGCAAGCGAGCAAATGTGTCATGCTCAAGAGGGTTGGTTAGGATATCTGCGGTTTGCCTCTCTGAAGGGACATGGATCAAGTCTATGTTGCCTCTCTCATGATTGTCTCGCAGGAAGTGGAACCGGATATCTATGTGTTTGGTTCTGGAGTGTAGGACAGGGTTTTTTGCAATGCTAATAGCGGACATGTTGTCTACAAAGATGGGAACCACATCAAAACTCAGTCCATAATCCTGCAAGATTTGTTTCATCCATAGGATGAGGGAGCAACAGCTAGCAGCGGCAACATACTCAGCTTCTGTGGAGGAAAGCGCTACACTAGCCTGCTTGCGAGAGGACCAAAACACCAAAGATGTACCGAGAAATTGACAAGTGTCGGATGTCGACTTGCGATCCAACCGACACTCACCGAAATCGGCATCAGAAAAGCCCACCAAAACCAAAGAAGAATCCGCAGAGTACCAAAGACCAAACTCAGGGTGAATTTCAGATACCTGAAGATGCGTTCACCACCTGCCTGTGGGAGGTGCGCGGATAAACTTGATACCGCGCACAGAGGCCGACAACGAACTGAATGTCCGGCCGCGTCGCCGTCAGGTACAGGAGGGAGCCGATCATGCTTCTGTACTCCATCTGGTCTACCACCTCGCCATCCAAGTCCTCATCAAGCGCCGTCGAAGTGCTGATCGGAGTCGGCTGAGGTGACAAGTGTGACACCCCGGCCCAGGGCTTAATTGGATTAATAGAATACTCATACCAACAAGTTGCAACTTCTTTTCCGGAAGCCGGTCTCCAAAGAACTCCGAGGTTAAGCGTGCTTGGCCCGGAGAAATTTGGGGATGGGTGATCGACCTGGAAGTTCTTCCCGGGTGCGCACGAGTGAGGACAAAGTGTGCAGAAAAGACTGGTGTTGGTCTGTGAGGACAGTCTATGTCCTAGAAAGCAGCCAGATGTAAGCGGGCCCGGCCTTGGGGAGGCGGGACGTTACATAATGGTATTAGAGCCAACTCTCGCGGTTTCACGGGCACGTACGGGCGTAAGTGAGGAGGCATGAGCATGGGCACGTGGGGGCGCAGATGCCACCGGCATGTGCACGGGCGCGTGGCGGGTCAGTGCGCGGGCATCTGGGATGCGCCGTTGGCACTAGACGCACGGACGTGGCACAGGGACCGTTGGCACTGGACGCACGGACGTGGCACATGGGCTGCTGGCACTGGACGTACGGGACGTGGCCAAGAGAGGACGTTCCTGACTTGGGATTGACCGACGAGGACGTCGGTCTCTTAAGGGGGTGAGCATGTGACACCCCGGCCCAGGGCTTAATAGGATTAATAGGATACTCATACCAACAAGTTGCAACTTCTTTTTCGGAAGCCGGTCTCCAAAGAACTCCGAGGTTAAGCGTGCTTAGCCCGGAGCAATTTGAGGATGGGTGACCGACCGGAAAGTTCTTCCCGGGTGCCCACGAGTGAGGACAAAGTGTGCAGAAAAGACTGGTGTTGGTCTGTGAGGACAGTCTATGTACTAGAAAGCAGCCAGATGTAAGCGGGCCCGGCCTCGGGGAGGCGGGACGTTACAACAAGTCACTCATGTCGAACTTCCGCAGCAAGTCCCTGGTGTAATTGGCTTGATGGACGAACGTGCCCTGAGGAGTTTGCTTGATCTGCAGCACGAGGAAGAACTGCAGCTCACCCATCATACTCATCTCGAACTCTCTGGACATCTGCTCAGAAAACTTGGAGACAAGAGCGTGAGAAGAGCCACCAAAGATTATATCATCCACGTATATCTGAACTAATAGAAAATCAGTGCCAGACCGCATGAGGAACAAAGTTTTATCCACACATCCCATTTTAAAATGCTAAGCCAGCAAAAATATTTTCATTCTATCATGCCAAGCTCTAGGTGCCTGTTTCAAACCATAAAGTGCTTTCTGAAGTTTATAAACACGGTTTGGAAACTTGGGATTTTCGAAACCAGGGGGTTGTTTCACATAAACCTCTTCTTCGATAAAACTATTTAAGAAGGCAGATTTAACGTCCATTTGGAAAACTTTAAAACCCTTAGAAGCAGCAAATGCAAGAAAAATCTGAATCGCTTCCAAACGAGCAACAGGGGCAAAAGTTTCCTAAAAATCAATCCCTTCTTTTTGGCAAAACCCCTAGGCAACAAGACGAGCCTTGTTTCGAACAACCAACCCATCCTCACCCTGTTTGTTTTTGAAAACCCACTTCGTTCTGATGGGATTACAAGCAGGTGGAGGCTCGACTAAAACCCAAACTTGGTTTCTTTCAAAATTTTCGAGTTCCTCATGCATGGCATTGACCCAATTAGAATTAGAAAGAGCGTGTCTAATATCTTTGGGCTCAAAAAAGGCAACAAACGCAGAATGAGCAAAGCCAGTGATACTTGTTACCTTGGACCGTGTGACTCGCTCATTTAGGTCACCTACCATCTGTTGAGGTGGATGACGAAGCTGAATGTGTCGCGGTGCTTCCCTTGTCGAAGTCGTCTCCTCCTCAACCAAAGCCGGTACCTCCTCAAGTGCAGCTGATGAAGGCTAAGTCACCTGCTCGACTGGCCCTCGGGAAGTAGACGTAGTAGGATCGGGGTCGTCATCATCGTCCGAGCTCGTGGCGGAGGCGACTGGGTCCACAGCACACGTGGTAGTCTCAGCATCACCCTCCGCAGCTTCTTCCTCCTCATCTTCAAAGATGGAGGTACCGAGCTCATCCTTTCCTGCAACTTCAAAGACAGAAGCATTGCACGGTGCAGTCTCGTCGAAAGTGACTTCACAAGTCTCTCTGACGATGTTAGAATCAATAAGCAACACACGGTATGCTCTGGAATGAGATGCATAACCGAGAAAAATGCCGTCAGACGAGCGAGACTCAAATTTATCAAGATTTCCTTCTTTCAGCACAAAACACCGGCAACCGAAAACTCTGAGATGGTCAACACGGGGCTGGCGTCCAAATCGCAACTCATAAGAAGTCTTGTGCATGAAAGTACGCAAGAAAATGCGGTTGGACACATAACAAGCGGTATTGACCGCCTCAGCCCAGTACTTTCGAGGAGTCCTATCCATCTCAACCAGCGTCCGATACTTCCATTCTACAACTCCATTCTGCTGTGGAGTGTAGGGAGAAGAGTACCGGTGTTCAAGCCCTTGATCACTGCAAAAGGTGTCAATAAGAGCATTTTTGAATTCTGTGCCATTATCACTGCGAATCGCCCGCATGGCCTGGGGTAGCTCGTTTTTCAACCTCAAGATCAAGTTTCGAACAAACTCGAAAGCCTCATCCTTGGTTCTCATGAAAAAGACCCAAGAATAGCGAGAAAAGTCGTCCACGATCACAAGAACGTACCACTTCCCACCAACTGACATCACCCTAGAAGGACCAACTGTGTCCATGTGTAGCAACTCTCCAGGGTGAGTGGTAATCACCTGATTAACAGGCGGATGAGAAGCGGCAATCATCTTCCCGTGGCGACACGGATGGCAGACAAGGTCCTTTTCAAACTTCAATTTGGGCAATCCTCGGATTAGGCCAAGTGAGCTAAGTCTAGACAACATGTCGAAGCTCAAATGTCCAAGTCTCCTATGCCACTTCCACATATCGGAAGAAGGACCAGCCAACAAGCAACGAGAAGGGCCAAGAGAAGTTCCAGAGAAGTCAACCAAGAAAACCCGATCGCGAGGTAAAATCCGGTAAACCAAATCTCCATTGGAATCTAAAACACGCGAACAGCCCTCCTTGAAGTGAACTTCAAACCCCTCATCAAGAAGTTGCGAAACAGAGAGCAAATTGAACCCAAGGTTCGAAACCAAAACAACTTCTCTCAGGGTAAAGCGATCAAAAACTCGAACAGCGCCTAAACCACGTACCTTTCCCTTACCATTATCCCCGAACACAATGTACTCCTTTGAGCGCATCGGGGTGAGGCTGGAGAACCATTTGTCAATCCCGGTCATATGGCGCGAACAATCGGAGTCCATGATCCACTTGTTCTCTAAGCCTCCAACCTGCACATCAGTAGTGAGACAAAGGGTGAGCAAATGTCTCAACACTGGGGTTAGCAAAGTGTGAAGCAAACCAGTGTCGAGCCATTTGCTCTACAGAAGGGTTAGCAAACTCAGGCAAAACGTATCCCCTGTCCCGTCTACCGCGAGGCTGACGACCACCACCGCGAGGAAAGCGTGGTGCATCATAGCCTCCTCCAAAGCCTTGGTCCCGTGGTCCATAGCCGTACTGAGGTCGACCAGGAGCACGACCGGCAAAGCGACCACACACTGGAGCACGGTAACCTCCACCGTCTCCCTATCCTCCACCTACACGGCGCCCCTAGCATCTTGCCTACCACCACGCCGAGGAGGACCATGCACCCGAGCAGAGTACATGTCCGAGTTACGACTCTCCTGCTCATGCCTCACAGCCCGCTTCCTTCTGAAGCAAAACTCCTCCAGGTGACCCTCTCTGTCACAGTACTTGCAGTGGTACCTCACCTCTCTCTTGGGAGGTGGAGGCCTCGCCTACGGATGAGGAGGAGCAGCCCCCTTCTTCTGGGCAACCCGGGCTGTGGCAGCAGGGAGCGTATCGAGGGGATTCCTCAGCTCATGGGGCTTTGGAACTCAAACCTGCTTCTATGGAGGTGCTTTTGATGGTTCTTTAAGCACACCATCCACGGGGTCAACAAGCGAAGTCTGTGTGCTCGTGCTAGTAGTTTTTAGAGCACTTGGAGCTCTAGCAGCCTTGCCGATCTTACTATACAGCTTGTCAAAGTCTGACTTCATGTATGTGTAACCGACCCCAAAACCATCACCACGCTTAAACTGCTTGATCATCATGCCCAACTGCAGCTCACTACTAGAAACCCAACTCAAAATCGCCCTAAGATAGGTATTTTCATTCTCCAAGTTGGCTTTCTCTACCGCAAGATTATCCAAATCAGAAATCAAACCAGAGCAAACATGACAATCAATAGGTGGGCTAGACTCCCCGACCTTAGTCTTTCCTAAAGACTTAATCAAGGCGTTTTTCTCATCTAGCTCCGACCTAAGCGTGGGACAAAGCTTACACGCACCAAGTAAAACTGGTCTAGACTTCATCTCCTCTAGCTCGCACACAACAGTAGCCAATTTAGATTGCAAAGCGGCTAGATCAGACTTAAAGATGGGACACTCATCACATTCAAGCACATCACTAACTATGAGAGTGTCCTTGACCAGTTCAAGATCATGCTTGGCCTTGGCTAGCTCGTGAGACACGTCAGCAAGCGAAGTCTTAGCAACATCTAAGTTCGCGACGTTCTCATAGACTTAACTAGACACTAGAAAGCCCGTAGGGGCAAAACCGGAAAAGATACATTGGACTCATCCGACGGCCGAGGTTCTTTCTTCGACTCGAAGCCTTCTCCGCGATACCGCCATGTCGATGAAGATCCGGTTCGTGGTTTTGGGGGGTCCGCGAAACCCGGGTAGGTGGACGGTTTTGAGAAAACCGCCAAAACTCCACGCGCGGGAAGATTCCAACCTCCACGCCGTGGCCCTAGACGACGCCGTTCCTGCCTCGGCCTTCTGACGGCCCTAGACGCCGCCCGACGCCCGTCACCTCCTCGCCCGCAGCGAGGCCCTAGACGCTGTCGACGCTCGTCGCCTCCGTCAGTCCCGAGACCGACGCCCGTGCATCCACGACTTGGCGTCTTCAATTGCCGTCCGCCTCCTTGATTTTGTGGCGCAAACCAAGAAACCCGTCTTCCGTCGCCGCTTGCGCCCTCTCAATCCAGGAGTGGACGCCACAGCTGCCGTCCGGCACGAGCTCCGGCCCCGGCTGCCCTTCACCGCCGTCCACCACACGGTCCATCGGCCACAGCACCTCCACGGCAGCTCTCCGTCGACACATGACGCCTGTGTACCTGCAATCAAAGACCAAACGCACGATCGCACCACACGGTTGACAATTCACTCATCACAAGCAGGATAGAGTACTCTACATTCCTCATAGTTTATCTACCACTCAACTCCCATGGTACAGTACCCAAACCTCAACCACAAGTCGATTGCGTAAGAGTTACATAGTGACGTTCTTATACTTATTAGTTATCTTCAAATGTTAAACCGATTGTTTAAAAAAAGTTAAAACTATTGATGAGGAATATATACTAGCTCCTTTTATTCATAAAAATACTTAACTAAATTATTTCAAATAAACTACCAAAAACCCAGAATATGGAACATCATTTTTTTTTCGCGACCGTGCCTGAGCACGTTTTTCATTAAGAGAAAGAGAGTTTAAAGTTACACAAAGGTTGGTTTCGGAGATTAGGAAACTAACCCAAGATAACAAGATAGAATATGGAACATCATTTATTGCCAAATAAAAATGGTAAAGATCACACTAGACTATTTTTATTTCTTCAAGTCAGTAATGTTAATACCGTATTGCACTTGCAGCACTTTCGCCTGGCCCAGAAGTTGACTGTTCAGGAATCACATAGGTACCCTAGCAGCGCTAAAAACAAATCTCAAGTTACTATTTGCTCTATGATTGATCGATATATCCACATCATGTCCAACACACATCAACTGTAAGCAAGTCAGAGCTCCTGTCTAATCAACATTAGGATTATTTAACCACAATACCATTATATTTTTTTTCTCATATAACTTGCACGCGCAAATGAAACATGCCAGGCGCTGATTCTATCATCTCGTCTAGCTTTTCATTCACATCTCCTGATTCCAGATATGGACGAGGATAAGAAGAAAAACCAATCACCTGATATTGCGTTCCATCGCAGTTTCCTTGGGCAGGCATGATGTTTTGAAGTGTACCTAAAGTAGAACAGAACCAATGTCGTATTACAATCCAAGAGTCCGGACATGAAAATACAAATGTTTTATGCCCCCTACGCTAATATGGTATCAAAGAGGAGTCAACGATAATGCACTCTGGAGGGCCTATCGTGATTAGTTGCTCCCAAAACAACATCAATGCTGAACAAGAACAGTTTCTCGTCTAATCACCTCTCGCTAATAAAATATGTGGACCATGATGAAGCACCATGCATGCATGCATTGATGGCCTTCAATAGTTGCCATCGACCCTTCTCAATAGCAAATTTTTTGTGATATACTCATCGAGCATCAAGGCAAGATATACTCCTGTGTTCAAATCCAATAGCAGTCTTTCGTCTTTGCAGAGCATGATTAGTTTCCTCCATTAAAAAATGGAGAGGGCAAGAAAGCAGGACACTTCAGTTGACAGGCTTATGAAAGCACCAGGCCGCAGCCGCCTCAAAAACCTTTTGACGCTCCTTGAGATGCACGTCTCTTCCTCTCTCCCAAATACATACACGCATACAGGGCCTATAAATACCACTAAGCCACACATTAAGCAAGCAGCCAAGCACTCCTTCCTCCAGTGGCGGAGCCACCACTAGGGCGAGCCCGGGCGGCCGCCCTAGGTGCTTCTAGACGAGATCTAGAGCATACTGTTAACAACAAAGGTAGCGGAGAACAAGAAGTAGAATGGATCTGAGGAACATAAGAAGAACAGAGGAGAACAAGGAATTAACTTTCAAAGGACAAATTACTTGAGTAAAGAGTAAGAGTTCATATAAGTTGTTCGATACTCCTCCTCGTATGCACTCAGTATTTTAACCAGCGACTCTCTTGCATTTATATGGGTTGGGCTTGATACGTGCGCGCAGGCACATCTAGCGAACCCATTCGCTGCCACCAAAACTAACACTAGGCTTTCTGGTGGGGCTGTCCATAGTAGTAGATGCTTCCTCCGGTTCGTGGGTGCTGACAATATCCCCCCGTTCTCAACTCCGACCGGGGCTCATGACGGTGCGATGGCGCCCCCTCCCCCGAACGTGAGGACGACGGTCATCTACTGCCAAGAGTTGCGAGACTCAGATTGGGCCAATGGAGCACTGCACGAGAGGACTTCATGATCTCGTGGGCCGTCCGGTCGAGTGGGCTGTAGCCTCTTAAGAGGTTCAGCCTAGCCCCAGCCCAACGCTGCGTCTTCTTGCCACCAGACGCCGCTGGCGACTTTGGTAGTTCACCATCCACCCACTGCCTGCAGTTCCGCTCAGGCACTCACGCCGACGCATTGTTGTCGTTGCACGATGGCGCTCCGCGTCCGTCCGTCAGTCCGTCCTGCAACCCCAACTCGACACCCGCTAGCCGCGTCAGCGGATCCCGTGCACCGCTGCCACGGGCGCTTGCAACCGGGCAGCAATCTTCGGCGCATCACTTTGGCCGTGCGAAAATTTTGATGTTGAACTCCGCCCTAGGTCATTTTTTGGGCTGCCTTCCTCAGTCTCCCTCATAGTAGCCTTCCACCTGCTTCTAGCCTATCTTCTTCCGGCTTGAACCTCAGACCTCACCTCGCCATGGGTGGAGCTTCTGACCTTCCTCCAGGGTTCCACTTCTTCCCATCGGATGAAGAGCTCATCGTCCACTTCCTCCGCCGCAAAGCCTCCCTGCTTCCATGCCAGCCAGACATCATCCCAACAATACTTCTGAACCACTACGATCCATGGGAACTGAATGGTATGCATCTATTATCAGCTAATCATATATTCTTATCAACATCACTGTTTGGTGTGAGGGTCATGTCCTGATTGCTAGCAACAACTTTTTTCTAGACAAAGCACTTCAAGCAGGTAACCAGTGGTACTTCTTCAGTCATGCAACACAAAGTAGGGTCACACCAAATGGTTACTGGAGCTCTATTTGTGCCGATGAGACGGTAAAAAGTGGTGGCTGTAACATCGGCCTGAAGAAGACGCTTGTCTTCTCCATTGGAGAGTCCTCTGAGGGGATTGAAACCAACTGGATCATGCATGAGTACCACTTACTAGACGGGAGGAAGGTGAGTAGCAGTAGCACTTCAACTAGTTCAAGCAGGAAGTTGCATAGGGAGAAAGGTCACTCAAACACAGTAAGAGCTACATACACGTTTGTTTACTTCATTTAGCACTATTAAATATATATGTGATCAAACACAGTAAGAGCTACAGGCACATGGTTATATTAAGGGCAAAATGCTTGCATGATCATTGCAGGAGTCCAATAACTGGGTGATATGCCGAGTGTTTGATTCGGCCTGCGGATCGCAAGAGAACGTCCATGAGGAGGGCATGGAGCTTTCATGTTTAGATGAGGTGTTCCTATCCCTTGACGACTATGATGAAGTCAGTTTGTCAAATAATTAGAGCCCTTATCAGCAGAACTGGTAGTAGACCATGTACCTACGGTACCATTTGATGTTGATTCTAGCAGGAAAAGTTACACTCCAAAAGATCAAATGACTTCATAGGTGTTGAATCTAGTCACTGCGTCTAGACCACACATGTAATTATTCTCCCCAAAGGACGAGCCACATGTAACAAACTTGAGTTAGCTTGACGTAACTATGGCATTAATGTGAATAACCTCCTATATTACAAGGTTACTTAGTTTTCTTGAGCACTTCTCGTAGTTACTTCAAATCATGGATGAAATCGACAGATAACAGCTTATAGATTAGGACATAGCAGTGCTTGGAGGGATGCATTGCTTCCCCTCCCCCAACACATTTCCTTTCTATGTGAGCAATAGTGTTTTGCGCCCAAAAATCATAGCGGAGAAAGTAAACATGGTTGGAGCCTGTGCAAGCATATTGCTACTGATGTCGTCCATGAAGTAAGCATCAAAATGTGATATATATCTCTGAGTGCCTATACTACCCAGATGGTTTGCCTGTATGGGGAAGTGGGGCTGCATTGAATTTCATTCGACTTGACAAACCAGTTACTGGATACACGGGTAGGCTCAAAACTTTCTAAATCATTGTCGGTGGATTTCAGTGCATAGTGCACTGGCTTTAGATCACTAATTATGGCTGTCATACATCCTGTAAAAACTTTGCTTTGTAAACAGGTAGTAGGAGAAATCTAGTCTTTGTGTGTAATTAATTCAGTGTACTAAGACAACTCCTCAATGCATCCTTCCATAACTTTAGCATGCCTGTCCTTGCTTTTCCTGGCTAGCAGACTTGACAATGATCTAGCGTATGAAGTAGAAGTCGATGGGAAAAATATCGGTAAACGAAGCAAATAATAAATTATAGTTATGCCATGCCAGTGGTTAAATGTGATATCGTTTGAGGTGTACTCTTTCTGATCATTTTTATATTGATGGGGAGCAACTAGAGATAAATCAGAAGTTCATTTCCTGACATATAGAAAAATGCCACAAAACAGAAAGTAAGTTACGTGCTTCTAAAAGCTATTAATCAAATTTGAATGTTCTTATTTGTTGCAAGCCATCCTTTATATTGCCCTAATAAGTAAAAATGCAATGAACAGAAATGAGTATGTGATAAATAAAAAAACTAAGTGCACTCAACAGTAAATAAAAATGATAGGTACTAACCATAACTGACCAACTGGAACTTTGGGTGAGCAGCTAAAAACCGCAAGTCTCACCTCACATCCAGTAATTCTTGAGGACTCCTTTAAGAAGAAATAACATGTTAGATCAACTTTTCAATCTCAAGTCTTCCATGTAAAAATGAAATCAAAAGATCAAATATTTGAAGATAAAATCAATTGCATGGGTATAAAATTCTATTCAAAGTACTCTGCCTGAAAAATCGATTTTTTTTCTTACTTCTCTAGTAACAAAAGTAAGCAAAACAACTAGTGCATTCAAAAGGATAATAATAAATTTAATTAACACTTGTAATCATAAACTCTTCCCAGTAGAATCCTATTTCAGTTTTTCATATATTAGCAGTCCTCCTATGCTGTTCAACGTCTTCTTCGGTAGAACAGGAATTGCAGGTATCAGGAATGACTTTTTTGAGAATACACAGGAGATCTGCATAATTTGTATTAAGAAGAAATATGGTTTGAGTTTACTATGTGGGACTACAAGGAGCAAGCAGACCGGGAATTACATGGATACACTTCTACTTGTACCAGTAAACTAGTACAGCAGAGTAGCAGAAGAACAGTGCTTATGGAATGTACTTATTAAATTTTGCATAGCATAATGACACATTAGTATGGTCCAGCTAGATAAGACATAGATCAGTTAATTACTGCTTCATTTGCTTTTCAAGAATGTGAAAATTGTAGAGTTATTAGTATCAAGTTTAAATGACAGTACATATGAACACTAATCATAATTGGAACAGCATGAATGGTTGACTTCAGTTTGTTCCACGTTTTACTGTTCATTGATCCTATATTCTAGTTTGCGCATTATATGTGCTTAGTAAGTGCATCAAACCCTGTTGACCTGCCCATAGTTACATCATAAAGGCTGCATGATATGGTGGCATTGACCACATGGTGCGCATGCTTTATCATGCAAAGCATTCCCCTAAGTGAGTCCAAATGCCTTGTCATGAATAAGCAAAGCACTTACCAAAAAAATAAATATTTCGGGCAAAGCAATTTCAGAAGAAAATTAGGGGGACAAAACAAAATCAGTTTCCATGCAGTATCTGAGTCATATGTACATACCGAAAAAAGAGAGAGAGAGATAGCTGAGAACTTCATAGATGAGTCAGGATCTGTAACTTTCAACAAGTACTAGCTGTCTTTCTCAGGTGACGACACGAAGTTACGCACTGAGTAAGCAAAACTAAATGGGTGCGTGTACTACTCTTATGCTCAGCGGCAATGATGCCCATGGTTGAGATAAACTGAAAGTGCAGTTAGTGGCTAAGTCCATTTCAATCCTGCCAAATTCATCATGTCACATAGCATCAAGTAGCACAGGACCACAAGAAGGCCATCCCTAAGGGGAATTGATTCTGCATGGACCAATGAAAGTTAATGATTAGACGTGGCAAAGGGTTGTTGGTGATCAGACCATCCCTTACGTGGTGCCATATCATCACAACCCCGACCTTTTTGCCACACCTGAAAATGAATGACTAACAAAAGATTAAAGATTGCTACAGCAGAAAGTCGATAGTGCTGCTAAATCATCATTAAGCATGAACAGGTCACCAGGACACAGAACCAAAGTGTTACACTTGTAATGTCTGCTGGTTCAGTTTCACTTTGTACTGAGTTATTTGAGCACGAAACCATGATCGTGTTAGGTTTTGTTTCCCAGCTTCCCTACAACCATGCGACAATCCACTAACCACTAGCATGATCACTATCCCTGGCAACACAACAGCACAAGGCTAGGTGCAGGCATAATTCAGTAACCCAACATCAGGACACAGTTAAATGCCTAAATGTGATGCCTGTGGCAATGAATATCTTGCAACCCATCAAAATCCCATATTGCCCGTTTCATCAAAAAAAAAACATATTGCCCCTGGTAGAAATAGAGGTGCAGAATCAACCCATCAATCCAGAAATACTAGTAGCAGTCAAGTACTAAACAATGCATTTATGCACATAACAATTTCCTCTCAAGTTTCTACTATCTTATTCTCATACTAGCATTCAGAAGCCACCGCGAGTCCGCAATGATGGTAAAGGCAAGGTATCGATCGAAACTTCAGCCATAAGCATTCGGACCCAAATTGTATCGATTTTTTTTCCCGAAATATTTGAACTCCCGATTCACCACCCGCGCGACAATTCTGATTCGAGAGGCCTCCAAATTAGCATCTATCCGACCTCGCGCGGGAACCACAAATCTAGGCATCTCGCTAGTAGCTACGCAGTAAGCATTCCCTCTGTGACCAAAACCATGAGGCTTCAATTCGTCCCCCGGAAACACCTTCGTCGCGCAAGGCTAAGCAGGCCAGTCGAGTGTGTACGGGGGAAGAGCACCTGTGTACCTGGCCGCCGGTGGATCGTTGGGGCTCGGGGGGTGGGCCTCGCCGGGCATGACGACGCGGCGCTCCCCGGCGGCGCGGCGCGTCGCCGGCGTACCCATCATCTTACGCCGCTGAACACAGGAAACGGAGAATGGATTATCTGCGGACGCATCAGAGGCTGATAAGTGGGCCCCGCCGGGCCCACTCGAGGGTCGAACCAGCCCAAATGCCCCCGATCCGAGTCAGCGGCCGCGCGAATTGAATGGAGCCGACCTGGACCCACGCGATTTGAATCCGAATTGGCGAACGGCGCGAAACCTGGACGCCCCCGCGTTCGAATTCGAGTCGGAGGCGAATCTAGTGGCCCCACTCTCGATCGCCGTTGCGCGCAGGCGACAGTGCTCGATCGGCGCGCGCCATGGCGATGGTGTCGTCCTCCTCTCCTCCGCGCCCGGATCCGCTGCCGCACCGCGTCCGCGGCGTCGTCTGGCGGCCGGCCGCCGGCCGGTGCTGCCGCGCGGCTCCTGTGTTCTGGACTTCTGGCGGATTTCGGCGTCATCGGCGGCGGCGGCGGCGGGAGGCTCTGCTACCCGTCGCCTCTGGGCTACTCGCCTCCCCGGCGTGTGCTTCTTCCCCGGACTACACGCGCCCGAGACTCCACAACGTACTGCTTCGCCGGACTACGCGCCGCCACTACGCACCCCTGAGTCCTCAGCGCCCAGCATCGCCGGAGTACACTACACCCCCAGCACGCGATCTCCATCGCCTTCTGTGTCTGACGCGGAGTCACGCACGTCTCCGATGCGCCACCGCCACCACCCGTACCGGAGGAACAAGACGAGCCATGGTCGGCGGCGTCGCGGTGCCTCATTCTCGCATGGATGCTAGACGTGTCGCATCTCTGTAGTTGTAATAGGACCTTGCTCAGGCAGATCGGTTTGTTGCCTTTCTATGTATGGAAGAATTGATCTAGTGAATTTGCCTGAACTTTGACAAAACGTCAATACTTACATGTATGAATTGTGATTGTGAGTTCTTCACTGAATTTTGATTGTGAGTTCTTCACTGAATGTCTGACATGTAAATCAGCATTGCTGTCCTGTTTTGAATAGCAACACATATTTGAATAGGAAAGGTGACACTGACACACTGTTGTTCCTCTCATGTTACAAGTCTTGCAAGTCGCAGAGAGCTAGAATTCTGAAGCCGGTGACTACAGAACTCTGAAGCCAAAATTGGGCGGGCTGGTCACAGTTTACTTTATTTTCACCTTCAGATATTATACTAGTTCTGAAACTAGACAGCCCGTTAGATTTGATGTGGGGCACAAACAGTTCTCAACTTCAGAGGCACACTATGCCATTATATGATTCGTTCAAATATTTCTTTTTCTGAAAGTTTAATCAACATCTTGCATTCATCACAACAATGGTAGAAATCTGGACTGGCAGTCCGACCAATCAGGCTGGGACAGTGGGGCAGCAGCTGGTTCAAGTTTCAATTCCTTCAGAGATCAAACGACATTCGTTTGATCTATTTCCCAAATGACACGGTTTTAAATTCCTTTTGACGACTTTGCTAGATCACGGAAGCCATGTCCAGTGATTGTCACCGCGCATGGCATTTGCTGGCAGAAGCCAGTCAACAAACTTCAGCGGTAGAAAGTGATGTTTCTCCAGAAAGAGGGAGGCGAGCTGTTCGATCAACAAGATACGTCGGTGGACCAAAACCATCACGAATGAGAGCGATCTACCTTATTCAACGCTGCACGTGCGACGTCTGGTCCCTTCTCTTGCTTCATTCATGGCCTAAGTCTAACCTTTTCGACTAAAGAAACTCAAACTGGCATAAAGATAGAGTGGCTTAATACTAGTAAGGAAAGGTTCAGAGAGATTCTACGCATGTGGACGTTGAGTGTTCAGGCAATGGTTCAGGATTCCTCGTAGAAATTCTTCTCCAAAATGTTCTAGTGATAATACATATACGCACACTAGAGATAAGTTTTTAGACAGAAGACCTTTTCATCAGACTAGAAATAAGTTAATACGCGTCTAATCTTTCATGTTGAACCGAATATCGATCGACGACAATTTTTATCGAATACGCAAAAAATTTGCGCATCTTTGTAATTAAGATAGAAGAAAATAACCATACAAACGACGCGCTTTTTGGAAGCGCTCTAGAAGTTCAACATGAAAAGCCGAAGCTGCTGGACCGTCCTAGAATACAATAGATTCGGAATTCGAGATTACATAAGGAACACAACCGAAGCATGCAGAGTGGAGCAACCTAAGAGGGTGCTTTGCCTCTTCCCTGCTGCCTGCACGACCCCCTTCCGGTGTCATTGAAGAGCGCGTTCAAAGTCTTGCCGTTGCCAGCGGTGCCGTCGAAGAGGTTGCCATAGGCCTTCCTTCCCGCCTCGCTTGGCGTTGAAAAGATCGACGACAATAAAGAAGAGAAACTGCTGGTAGTGGCACTCTACTACGAGCCTTCTGCGAGGCATTCAGTTCATCCACAACTTTGCGAGGCCTAGTCCGAGAGCATCTGCTTAATTCTGGTCCAAGTTACAGCTTGCAAGTAGCCTCAGACCTCACTCATGTACTATTTTTTTTCTATACATGGAATTTGACGAGGAACCAGGAAGATCAGTCCTTATTCCAAGTTCCATTTGTATTTTTTTTATTCTACTTGGTATAGTAGCATTGCGGCCAAAGTTGATGACACTCGCTTTGGTCCAAATTTCAAGCCCTTAATAATTGGGTTTACTTCTGCGGTCTCTATCATCGAAAAGATGCGGTTTTCTGCATAGTTACCAAATTTGTCCATGCGGACGGAGATGAATGAGATGAAATGGACTCGTGAAACTTGTGGGGTTGGAAATGCAACGGAGTTTACCGACTGGTGAAGGAGCAAGAATTTTTGTAAGTTCAAATTACTAACCACATATAGTCAAATCCGAAGAACTCAAGTTACAGGCTGCTTCCAGTAGAACCACTGTAACAAAAGTGAGGGAATTCTCAGGCCCCGTTTAGTTTCAAAAAAAATTACACAGTAGCCATCACATCGAATCTTCGAACACATACATGAAGTATTAAATGTAGTTGAAAAAATAACTAATTACACAATCTAACTGATTATCACGAGCTGAATCTTTTAAGTCTAATTAGTCCATAATTAAATATTATTTATTAAATAACAACGAAATATACTCAGTACCCAAACTCAAACATTTTCACCAACTAAACACACCCTCACGAATGTAACCAAACAACTGCCGCTTTTATTCCTGAGTGACAAGACTGACACGTGACGAAAGAAGCAGTAGTCATTCCTACATAAATCAAAGCAATAGGCATTAATTTCGACTCTAGCTTTCTGCTCTCCGAGTTGGGCCATGTTTGGTTTAGGTGTGTAAAAGTTTTGATGAGAGAGAAATGATATTTTGACCATTAATTAGGGATATTAAATAAAGTCTAATTACAAAATTACCTCCACAACTATGGTACTGTAGCAGTTGCTCTAGCTAATGAGGCCTTTGACCGCACGATTGGAAGATGATTGAGTGCGGTTACTGTAGCATCACTGTAGCCAATCATGATGAAACTGGGCTCATTAGATTCGTCTCGAAAAATTACACCCATTTCTAAAAAGGTTTTGCAAATAAACTTCGTTTAGTACTTCATGCATGCATTCGTCTTTTTGTGAAAAAGTTTTGATGCATTCATCCAAACATGGCCTTGAAAAAAAAATGGTCGTGTGTCATGTCAGCTGGACAGTTCTGAACCGAAGTGTTTCTGTCCACAAAACAGTTTTCCTGGTGGTTAATGTCAGTCTAGCACGTCAATAATGCACAGCATATAGCTCCCAGCTTGTTTGTGTGATCCATCGTTAAGATCATCTTTGCAAATGATCTCATCCAGGGTTCACTACTAAGGGTCTGTTTGGCAGGCCTCCAGCTCTTCCAAAAACAGCTCCGGCTCTGGCTCCTCAGATGGAGCGGCTTCTCTGGTGGAGTTGGAGCCGTTTTAGAAAATGTTTGGCAAAATAGCTTCACTTGTTAGATTGATGTGTAAGCCGCATGAAGCCACGATTTCATGGCTTCACCTTGCCTGTGTAAGCCGCCGATAGCTTCAGGACCGGCTTCACACGTGAAGCCGGTTCCAAAACAAATGTTTGGGATGGCTTCACCTGAAGCCGCTCGTGAAGCCGTTGGTGAAGCCCTCCCAAACGGGGCCTAAACACTTCACCAACGTTACATTTATATGCGCATAAATTTTCCTTAAATTTCTTCGAAGTGTTATATTTATGCGCAAGAGAGTGGATTTTATAAGCACAATGGCACCAACTCATCGTATCATGTGGCTCAAGCTTAATTGTCAGATTGGCATCGAAGGATTAAGATTGAATCATGTCACCCAGCCTGGGAGTCAATGACACGATGATGTGATATAAACAGCCAACCCACCGGTGTCTGTGCAAAATATAAGTATCTAAAAAATCAAAACGAATTGTTCAGGAAGGAGTAGTTGTTATTACTGTTTGAATCCATCCTATCTAGACGGATGCCTCTGCGGACTGGTCAGTCGTCGTCAGTGGCTGGTTAGACGGGCCCACCAAGAGCCGCACTAACCGACCGGTCTCGGCCATGTCAGGTTGATAACGTGAAATTTTTTTTCATAAAAAGACGAATGCATGCATGAAGTACTAAACAAAGTTTATTTGCGAAACCTTTTCACCGATGGGTGTAACTTTTCGAGACGAATCTAATAAGTCAAGTTCCACCATAATTGGTTATAGTGATGCTACAGTAATCGCATCTAATCATGCTATCAAAGTCCTTATTAGCTACATCACATGCTACAGTACCATAATTGTGAAGATTATTTTATAATTAAACTCCATTTAATATCTCTAATTAGTAGTCAAAGGGGCGAAAAATTTTCATGAAAACTTTTTCACCCCCTAACCAACACACGGCCCTCGTCTCGGATTCCAACATTCGGTGGCGCGGACAAAACTGATCCGGGGGGCTCTGTAACATATGTATGTATAATTTGTTCAGACAACTATCGAATTGATATTTTTAATATAACTATTAGATGATAATTTTTTAGCACATCATTTACGATACTTCTAATTTTTATGCATACTTTTTTCCAACCAATTTTTTATAGGATAATTTTTTTAACATGACATGTACAAATTTTACGCATAACTTTGTTGAGCTTCCTTATTAAAATGATAACTTTGAACATAACTGCCAATAAAACTTCTTCACACAACTTTTATGCATAAGTTTGTCATACAACATGTAAAAATACAACTTGTCGAGATAACTTTTTGACGTACTTGTAGAAAATATTTGTCAAAAGAACATCTCGAAAAGAATATAAAAAAGGTAAACGAAAAGATTGAAAAAAGAAAAAGAAAGAGAATACTAGTTAGGCCTTGTTTGGCTCCAGGACTTTTTTCAGAAGTCCCTATCACATCAAAAAGAATCTTACTATTTTATAGTATTAAATAAAATCTGTTTATAAATATTTTTTGACAGCTGAGTGCTTTTTCGCGAGACGAATCTAATGAGCCTAATTAATTCATAATTTGTTATACTGATGCTACAGTAGCCATTTGCTAATCATAGATTAAGATACATCATTAGATTCGTCTCGCAGTTTAGCTCCAGGGTTTTGAAGTTAATTTTATAATTAACATTTATTTAATACTTCTAAATACTAAAAAGTCTCAAGGACTTAAAAAAATTCCTTGGAACCAAACAACCCCTTAGTTCAAATACATAGAGTTACGTGGCCGAGGCCTCTGACGTAGTATACACGACAAGCATGGGCACACACACAGCTTCCGTCGCTGTCGCGCGTCGTACGCCGCGAAGCTAGCTGTGAGATTGTGTAGTCAGATTAACGTGCAAGGATGGAACTGGATAAAAAATAAAAATCGTTGGAGGGCCACCCACGTGAAGCCGAGCTGGGTCGGGAATCGAGCGCCAGCACGCTCGGGACGCTCGCTGACGCTCGCCCGTGGAATTGGATTCGCGCGAACGGGGCCCGCACGGTTCGAATCCGATTAGTCGATGGCCCCACCGAGTCAGAGTCGGAGTCGGAGTTGGAGACGAAAGCTGGCAAAAGCCTGGGACGATGGAGCCGGAATCGGGGACGACGATGCTTGCTTCCCTCGCGACCCGCAGAGGCTATATTGCCGCGGACCCATCACGATTCACGATCACATCTGCATCCTCCGATTCCTCCCCTGCTGCACCATCGATCGCCGCCGCCGCCACGAACAAACCGCTCTCCTCGTCTTCCGAGTTCCCCGGCTCTCCCAGATCGCCGCGCGCGATCGATGGCCTCTTGCCGCCTCTCGGCGTCGTCCGGGGGCCCGTTTGTGGTGACGCGCCGGGGGCGCTCCTTCCCGGCGGGCCTCGGCGGCGGGAGGTTCTGCTACCAGTCGTCCCCGTCTTCGTCGTCGTCTCTCCGCTGCTCGCCGCGCGCCAGGTCGACGGCGGAGTACACGCCGATGAGCTATGCCGGCGGAGCGGGGTCGCCGGACCCGGAGTCACGCCTGCCAAACCGGAGTACACGCCTGGCACCCCGGAGTACACGCCTTCCACTCCGGAGTACACGCCTGGCACGCCGGAGTACACACCTTCCACTCCGGAGTACACGCCTGAGAGTCCTCTCCGGCGCGCCGGCGCGCCGGAGTACACCACCAGCACGCCGCCTCCGGCTCCGCTGGTGTCCGACGCCGAGTTGCGCGCGCCTCCAGCGCGCCGCCGCCACCACCCGTACCAGAGGAGCCAGACCAGCTGCGGCCGGCCCGCCGCCACACCGGAATACACCCCAAGCACGCCGCCTCCGTCTCCGCCGGTGTCCAACGCCGAGTCTCGCACGTCTCCGGCGCGCCGCCGCCATCATCCGTACCAGAGGTGCCACACAAGCTGCGGCCGTCGTCACCGTGCCTTCTTCTCGCTGCATGGATACTAGATAGATCTGTAGACTGTAACAGTGAGCGTCTTGCCTGGGGCAGATCAAACTGCTTCCACAATTAAACGAATGATTTTGCCTTTGGTAAACGTTGTATTACGCTGCCTGAAACGAAGAACACTGTAGTACGAGAATCATCAATAATTTTGCTGGAAATTTCATATGATCTTTTTTCCCTGTCAATTGCGTCACCTCTGAATTGCGATCGTAACATTCTTTATCGAATCTATTATATATATATTTGAGTGTTAGAAAAAGCCACCACATTTGCCAAGAGCGTCTAGAAATTCCCACATTAATCTAAAAAAGAGAAAAACTTGCACCATCGGATTTTATGAAGATCTAACGGTCTAAACTAACCAGAAGAGTCTAACTATCCAAAAGAGTCTGTATCCAATTAAAGCTAAAGCTATAAACAGAATATACAGTAAATATAGAGTCCGCATGATACAAGAAACCAACGTTTCCATTTGTGTCGTGATTTATGTATATACCATCGTATGTTAAGTTACGGTCCACTAGCACTTATATGATATGTTATTTTATTGTCGCCTCCGTCCGTTGAATGTGCAGCATGAGCTTGGCAGTTTTGACATGTTAACGCAATGATTGCGGCTACTTGACAAGAGCAGTAGTTGGTTGGGCCCTTGGAGCTAGGGAGTCGATAAGACACGTAGGTAAATGCGGTGACTCGATGTGCATACGAGTGGATAGGATGAGATTGTTGTAGGTTTTTCTATTATTTTAGCTATAGAGTTTTCAATCAATTTGTTTTGCCGACTCTTGCTCTAAAAATCGAGTGAATAGCTTCACTCAATATTCATATTCCATCGCCAAACTCTGTTACATGCAAGAAATTCGATCGAGGGAAAAAAACACTCAATATATTTGAGTGTTAGAAAAAGCCACCACATTTGCCAAGAGCGTCTAGAAATTCCCACATTAATCTAAAAAGGAGAAAAACTTGCACCATCGGATTTTATGAAGATCTAACGGTCTAAACTAACTAGAAGAGTCTAACTATACAAAAGAGTCTGTATCCAATTAAAGCTAAAGCTATAAACAGAATATGCAGTAAATATAGAGTCCGCATGATACAAGAAACCAACGTTTCCATTTGTGTCTTGATTTATGTATATACCATCGTATGTTAAGTTACGGTCCACTAGCACTTATATGATATGTTATTTTATTGTCGCCTCCGTCCGTTGGATGTGCAGCATGAGCTTGGCAGTTTTGGCATGTTAACGCAATGATTGCGGCTACTTGACAAGAGCAGTAGTTGGTTGGGCCCTTGGAGCTAGGGAGTCGATAAGACACGTAGGTAAATGCGGTGACTCGATGTGCATACGAGTGGATAGGATGAGATTGTTGTAGGTTTTTCTATTATTTTAGCTATAGAGTTTTCAATCAATTTGTTTTGCCGACTCTTGCTCTAAAAATCGAGTGAATAGCTTCACTCAATATTCATATTCCATCGCCAAACTCTGTTACATGCAAGAAATTCGATCGAGGGAAAAAAACACTCAATATATTTGAGTGTTAGAAAAAGCCACCACATTTGCCAAGAGCGTCTAGAAATTCCCACATTAATCTAAAAAGGAGAAAAACTTGCACCATCGGATTTTATGAAGATCTAACGGTCTAAACTAACCAGAAGAGTCTAACTATCCAAAAGAGTCTGTATCCAATTAAAGCTAAAGCTATAAACAGAATATGCAGTAAATATAGAGTCCGCATGATACAAGAAACCAACATTTCCATTTGTGTCTTGATTTATGTATATACCATCGTATGTTAAGTTACGGTCCACTAGCACTTATATGATATGTTATTTTATTGTCGCCTCCGTCCGTTGGATGTGCAGCATGAGCTTGGCAGTTTTGGCATGTTAACGCAATGATTGCGGCTACTTGACAAGAGCAGTAGTTGGTTGGGCCCTTGGAGCTAGGGAGTCGATAAGACACGTAGGTAAATGCGGTGACTCGATGTGCATACGAGTGGATAGGATGAGATTGCTGTAGGTTTTTCTATTATTTTAGCTATAGAGTTTTCACTCAATTTGTTTTGCCGACTCTTGCTCTAAAAATCGAGTGAATACCTTCACTCAATATTCATATTCCATCGCCAAACTCTGTTACATGCAAGAAATTTGATTGAGGGAAAAAAACACTCGATTGTTGTATAGTCAGTCCTTTGAAAGGACCATTAATAAGAGCCAGAGTCAGTCTCTTAACAGGATGAGGATATATTTGTCTAAACAGATGTTCACCCATGTCCATTTATATGTGAGATTTTTAAGGGTGACAAAAAGAACTGAAGGTGCTAATCGATGACCAAAATATATAGGAGAAAATAAGGCCAAAAACATTATCTACAAAAAGATCTTCTTATCAGTAATATAAACATGCTCTGCAAGTATTTAGATAAGTACACAGCATAGTCCTGTGAAATGTGATCTCAAAATAATCATCTTCGTAATAAGAATATATAATAATCAGGAATTTCTAAAAAAAAAATCAGCAAGTATCAAAATAGTGGATATATGCTATGCAACAGTTAAAGCTTACGTATCAGATTTAACATAGTAGTATGTTAACATACAGAAACTTGAAACATATGGCTCACGCTAAACAATCATTTAAGAAAAAAGCTCTACGGTAAACCAACATATACCTTTCCTGCAATCAGAATAAATATCCTGCTTCCCACTAAGATGTTTTACAAATAACATTAGCCCTTCTGAAAGGTGCCAAAAAAAGACAGAACCACCGTGCCAACTCAGGATGGCAACCGCGCAGCGGCACGGCCCGACTTGGGCACAAGCTTGGGCAGCGGCGGAGGGAGAGTAGCAGAAGCACCTCGTCTGGGATCACCAGATCTTGGTGCAGCTGGGGAGGGGGGAGGGAGGGAGCAACAATGAAACACCAGCAACGTACGAGCAAACGACCGGCAGCGGCGGAGGCAGCCCAACAGCTCCTAAGGGATGGGCAAAGCAGAGCATATGGTCAGCGTGGGAAAAGATAAAGAAGGAGGTTGAACCGACAAGGAAGGTACAAAAAGTGAGAAGAAAAAAGGAAGTACGAAAAATGAGAAAAAAAAGATAAAACAAAAATTATTTTATTATGTATTTTCATATAAAATTATATTATTGTAAAATCACATTATAGGTCCATTACAACATATCATATTTTGCAAGGTGGCCCGCGCTAATAGCGCGGGTAGCTAGTTATTTATTTATTTTTTAGATTTTTTATCTTAACAGAATAGAAATATATACGATGCTATTACAAGATTCGAACAATTCCTTTTTCTGAAATTGTGATGTCTTTTATATATCCATCTCAAATGGAACAAAAGCCTGAAGCTGTCAGTCCGACAGATCAGGCTGAAACTGCAGCTTGTTCGAGCTTCAGACCACCCAGAAGCCAAGCCACACTCTTTTGACAACAATGATAGCATCACCAAAGGCATGTCTCCTCCTTATCTCTATCTATGTATAGTATCTCTGGGAGAAACCGGTCAACAAAACTCAGCAGCAGAAAGCGATGTTTCGTCAGAAAGAGCTGTTGGATCAAGAGGGATATGTCGTCGTTGGGTCGATGATCAAAAGCCAGCACCGAAAGAAACTGTTCAACTCTGCACGTGCGACGCCTGAATCTCTTCCTCTTGCTTCATATGGCCTAACCTTATGGATGAGTCCCCGCTGACTCGGGCCACTGACGTGTGGGCTCCACGTGAGCGTGGCCCACACATCAGCCACAGTGTCTCCCGCTGACTTAAAGTCAGCGGATCCGGTTCCTAACCTTATCGTTAAAAACCCAAGCTGGCCTCACGGCAGCGGATCCCGCACGTGTCGATGAGTACTGTTCAGATAACACTCCAGGATTCCTCGTAGAAATTCTTCTTCAGAATGTTATGATGATGATGATGATCTGCGTGCTCTGAACCAAATACGCCTCCGATCGACAAAAAGAGAAACTACTAGTACCATTCAGTTCATCCACAACTTTTGCCAGAGCATCCGTTTCTGGTCCAAAGTTGCAGCTTGCAAGCAGCCACAGACTTTGAACTCACGGCCCCGTGCCTGGGTTCATGTGATGGTATGCTACTATGCTCCTCCTGTCATCCATGGAATCTGACTTGGAACGGCGCCGGGAGAGCAACCCTAATTCAAAGCTGTTGCTTTGAACTACCACCTTGCTGGCACTTCATTCGTCTTTATTTCCTTTATCTTTTTTTGGTGTACTCCCAGTCCCAGTAAAATGACAGCGATAGCACTCGCTAGCTTGATAATTGGGTTTTACCTCACTAAGGTCTCTATCATAGATGTCCTTCTCATTTGTGCATATTGCCCGATTCTTTCACGCGGTCGCAGACTAAACCAGTAAAATGGACTCATGGAAAACCTACAAAATGGGGTTTGAAATGGAACAGAGTTTTACCAGTGTACTGGCATTAGGTTGAATAACACTTGCGCAAGTCAGCCATGCAAACTCATACCAAAAAAAAGGGTAAACACAAGTTCATTGAAGTGAGCTAGAAATTTGGTGTAACAAGTTCAAACACGGACCCTTCAGTTGCATTCGAATAACTCAAGCCACAAGTTATTTCGACTAGAACCACCATAAGAAAAGCACGTTCTCTAGAAGAAAAAAAAAGTATTGTTCAGCAGATGGAACCACATAATAGACAACATCTTTAGCTTCCAGAGGGAGACAATAGGACATAGTATCAGGTCACAGCCTTTTGTTTTTTGAGGGAAAGGTCTAGACCGCAATTTATTACTTATGGTTTTCCAGCCTGGACATTGAACCACAAAACAATATATCTGGAGTCAAATCGTTTGGCGTGCAATTCTCTACGCTTGGAGTGGATCTGGGCAATGTCCTTTTAACTGCACACGCAGGGTCCAATCTTTGAACAGATACGCATGCATGCGAGCAAAGTTACAGACAAGTCTAAAAGTCTTCTCCTTTTTAAAATTATGTTACTATTCTATTTCTATTCGCCATTTCGCCTAATATTCAAGCTGTTTTTTTTTCAGGGAAAACCTGACCGGATCGGAATGTAACTTCTCCATCTGAAGTTCTGAACCCTGCACAGCTCCTTTGATTTGATAAATTATTTATTTACATATGTATACCACTACAAGACAGACCGGCAGTCCTCTGCCGGCGCTGGCATGCCTAATTTTTCAATACATGAAAAAAAACAAAGATTTGTGTGGTAAGAGATTGCGGTGGAGAAAAGAGAAAGTAATGGTCTTTCGTGTACCGGTCGAAAATTACACGCAGTTAACTCTTGCTGTTCAAACCGAACTACCTGAAGTCAACTGTGCTCGATGACCTGAACAAACGGGTAACCGTCACTGAGGAGAAAGAGTTCCTGTACACGAAAACAATATTGTTGCACGCCAATAATACACCTTCTCTACTGAAAAAAAGGTAGCAACAACTAACGATAACGCACGTCCTTGTAATACCTCGAGAGCGCTATTTTGACCGTGGAAGATTCAGGACAATCTCGAATGAATTTTACATGGAACAGAACCACTTAATCCTCCTGTTCTTCTCTGACTTTCCTCAGACTACTCCATCAACGCAATAAGCTCAAAGTTTCTTTCGCAGAAAAAAAAAGGCACTCAATTTTTCGTGTTGTCACTACATGTCGTCTACGTGGCATGTGGGGTCCAACTGTCGGTTGGTTAACATTATGGAACTACGATCGTGCAAACTTTCCACAAAATTTTCCCAAAGTTTAATCTAAACCTTTGGTCATCATCTCCCTGAGTATGATCATATATGATTAATGCCTGATGAAGCCTAGAGTAGCCCCTGCAAGTGGATCTAGCCGAGTCCCTTGATTTGGGTAATGCTGCTGCCTCCGCCGGCTACAGCGCCACAAAAGTGCAGTGCAGACCAAAGACTTTGGCGCTGCTCTAAGCCTAGCCGCGCGTTAACCCTGCCATTAGCGCCTAGCACAGTCTACAGAACCGCATTGTTTATCCTCGGTGAGCTGCTCGAGACGACGGCGATTAACCGGCGCGGCTCCTGGGTTTTCAACTGTACAGATCATACTGTTTTGTAGCCTAGCGGTGTCGGTCCGGTAACAAAGATTCGTCCCGGGCCTCGTTCTGTCGTGGAGCTCTGCATCGGAGCTGCTGCTGTTACTGCATGCCACGCTGGTGGCTGACAAGTGGGCCCGGTAGATGTCACACGTGGCAGATGAATCTCATGAGAAATTTTTTATCTACTTTTTTTTTCATTGAGAAAGGTAAAAGGGAGATGAGAGATGGAGATGGGGAAAGTACTCAAAGAATTGCTCGCGTTCATCATAATGCTTCCGACGCACTCAAATTTTTTTCAGGTGATGGCTTTTCTCCTCACGCCGCATGTTAACGCCACCCACGTTGTCCGCTGCAAATGGAATAATCATGACACATGGAGTGCAGACCGGTCCACGATCGGCTACAGTACTGGCGCCAGTGTGCTACACACTAGTCGACATCGTCGTAACATGAGGGGCAAATTTAACTCTTGCAGAAGAAACTTTTGCCAAATTCTACCGAGAGAAATCGACAAACTCATAACAAAGCTTTTGGCTTTGCAATGCTAAATTTCACCTCCTGGCTTGCAGAGGCAGTTGGGTTTTGTCAAACGAAATTTCCGATTCCGACCAAATTCATCCGAGGCTTGGCAAGTTTCCAAGTGTAGCTGCTGATACAGTTCTAGTCCTGATAAGCCTGCTCTGAAGAAAAGGGGAAGAAGCCCTGATGAACATTGCAGATTGCAGTTTCTCTGTCCATCCGGCCGTTTCCAATCTGTGAAATTGCGCTCCAACCGGTCCCCAACTCTGACTGTCCCCACGTTTTCAGGCTGCAAACTTTTCCCCCGTCTCCTCTCGCCACTCTCCATCATCCCCTGTTCCGGTCCAATCCCTAGACCTTTCCCTTTCGACGACCACCCGCCCGCAAAAGAAAGTTCGTCACCCTTTGCCTTTATCTTCTTCCTCCTTGCAAGCGCCCCTCCGGCCTCTCGCTTGCATTGCATTGCTCCTCCCGTCTCGTTCTCTCTCTCCTCTTCGATTGGGAGCCCGTACCCGGCGCTGTAGCCTGCTGCAGCAGCAGCAGCAGCTCCTGTTGTCTGGCCGGCCGGCTTTATGGCCATCATCTCATCTGCAGCGAGTTCAAGTACAACCACATCAGAGGCTGCCCACAGTGCAGTAACTCCGCTGCGGTCACTCGAGCGGCCTCGTCATCTGTCGCGTCGCGTCGCCATGGATTCTTGATGGGGGCGTGCGTGGGAGTGAGTGCTCGATAAAAGATCAAGGGCTTTATTGGTGCTGCGGTGCTTCACGCTGCATTGTTCTTCGGGAGCTGGAGCTCTTGAGTCTTGATCTCACCACCCTGCTTGTGAGTTCTTGGCGTTTTGAGAGTAATTAGCTTTGCGTTGGTTCTTGATCTGCTCTTGCCGTCTTGGGGTGTGGGCCTTGAGTTGGGAATAAGTTCCTGGCGTTTCTTATTGATCGCTTCCTGCTGATCCGGTCCGATCCATCCGATCCCTAAGTGCTCGCGCGCAAGATGAGCATCCCGCACCTGTTCAGGTGCCCGATCAGCCTGGACATCTTCACGGACCCCGTCACGCTGTGTACGGGGCAGACGTACGACCGCCCCTGCATCGAGCGGTGGCTCGCCGCCGGCCACCGCACGTGCCCGGTCACAATGCAGCCGCTCGGCGACGCCGTGCTCGTGCCGAACAGCACCCTGCGCCACCTCATCGAGCGCTGGCTCTCCGCCGACCAGCAACAGATCCCCGAGCCCACGGCCGCCGGCGCCGATGACGACCACGCGGAGGAGCCATCGCTCGCGGCGCTCAAGCGCTGCCTCCAGTCCGGCGCCGGCGCCGGCGCCAATGCCAAAGTGGCCGCGCTCAAGAAGGTGGCGACGCTGGCGGCCGAGTCGGACGTCGGCCGCGCGTGCATGCTCCAGCTGGGGTTCCTGCCCGTGCTGCTGCAGCTCGTCTTCCACGCGCCGGCGCAGTGGGACCTGTCCGAGAAGGAGGAGCTGGCGCTCCGGTGCGCACTGAGCCTGCTGCCGGCGAGTCCGACCTCGCCGCAGCACGGCTGCCTCAACATGCTCAAGACGGAGGCCAGCCTGACGGCCCTGGTGCGCCTCCTGGAGCGCGGCCGCGCCCGGGTCCGGGCGGGCCTGTGCCGGCTCCTGGAGACGATCGCCGCAGCCGCGGCGACGCGGGAGCTGGCGCTCGCCGCCGCCGCGTCGCCGCGCGTCTGGCAGGCGCTTCTGCCGCTCCTGCAGCACGGCGACGAGCGCGTCTCGGGCGCCGCGGTGCGCGCGGTCGCGGCAGTCTGCTGCGCGGCCGAGCCCGCGCGCGGCAGCGCCGTCCACCACGGCGCCGTGCCGGAGCTCCTCAGGTGCCTGTCGTGGGCAGCGGCGGGCAAGGGAGGAGGCGGCGGCGCGGCCGCGTCGAGCGCGCTCGAGGCGCTGGCGGCGCTGGCCGCGTCGGAGGCCGGGCGCAGGGCGGTGGCGCGCGAGCCCGGCTCGGTGCGGGCGCTGGTGAGGCACGTGTTCATGATGTCGTCGAGCAACGAGGGCAGCGAGCACGCGGTGGCGGCGCTGCTGGCCGTGTGCCGGGAGTCGAGGGCGGCGCGGAGCGAGGCCGCCGGCGCCGGGGTGGTGACGCAGGTGCTGCTGCTGCTGCAGAGCCAGTGCAACACCAGGGCCAAGACCAAGGCGAGGTCGCTGCTGAAGCTGTTCAGGTCCATGTGAAGCAATCAAACAAGCGGTTAGGTTAGGTGTTGATGCCGCCATGCCGGTGTGTAAGGTGCTAGACGTTCTTGGCTTTCAAGCTGTAAGTCCTGCATCAAGAACGTCTGCTAATTTATTTCATGGATACATCTTGTAAGCTGTGTCAAGAATTACTGCTAATTTCAAGCCAGGTTATTTTGCAATGCTGGAGCCTGGAGAAGATAGCTTGGGAGGATTAGCTCCGGTTATTTCATGGTCGGAAACTAACGCAAATGATTCTACTCGGAACTCCTAGTTTATCAACTTATAATTTATATTCCAGTTAACAAGAGGCAGCGGGGATAGCTCAGTTGGGAGAGCGTCAGACTGAAGATCTGAAGGTCGCGTGTTCGATCCACGCTCACCGCAAGGTTTTGTTTTTTTCCCTGTTTTTAAGATTACCAAACAGGTAAAGTCACAAGCATTTTTTTAATCAGATTATCAAACATGTAAAGTCACAAGCATTTTTCCCCTGTTTTTAAGATTACTAAACAGGTAGGTTTTGTTTTTTCCCCTGTTTTTAAGATTACCAAACAGGTAAAGTCACAAGCATTTTTTTAATCAGATTATCAAACATGTAAAGTCACAAGCATTTTTTTAAAAATCAGACAAAGTCGCAAAGAACTGCAAGCGCTCAAGGCTTTGCTTTTTAAAATTATCAAACAGGTAAAGTCACAAGCATTTTTATTTCAATCAGGCAAAGTCGCAAAGAACTGCGAGTGTTTAAGGCTTTGGGCCTGTTTGGCAGGGCTCCGGCTCCTCCAAAAACGGCTCCGGCTCTGGGGTTTTTTGGTGGAGCGGCTTCTCTGGTGGAGTTGGAGCCGTTTTGCAAAACGTTTGGCAAAACAACTCCATTTTGTTTTTTATGAATGGATTGGCATGGTCAAATGTCCAATATGCCCTTAGATATTTGAGCTGCTTAAACTGATGAGTTGTGGTGTAATACATACAAGAAAACATGACGGATTTAATTGAATTCATGTGGAAATAAAATAGATAAATAAATAAGTAATATTGGTTAGGTAATATTGGATGGGTACGCACGGCGGTGAAGTTGCGGACGGAGTATGCACGCCTCCGACAACAGCACGAATCACTCGTTGCTGTGGTCCAGGAGCGCGCTCGCCAGCAGCCACCTCTCCGCCTCCACCAGCGTCCAGGCCCCTCCCCCTTGGAGGATGCTCAGCGGGCGCCGCGCCTTGGCCTCCCGTCGCAGCTCCGCCTGGATCCGCCCCGCCCTGTACAGGGACCCTGCGCCTCCGCCGTCACCTGGATCCACCTCCACCGGAGTGGATCCGTCGATTCCGGTGGCCGGGGCCCTCCCTGCGCGCCGGCGGCGGCTGCCGGAGAGGATTCATGGCCTCTCTGTATCGCTGGGAGCATGGGAACAGGAGGATGGTGAGCGCTCTTTTTTTTTTCTCCCGTCGGGGCTTGGAGGGTTGGGGGAGTGGCAAAATTGTGGTTATTCCGGCAAAGTTTAGAGGAAATCGTGGAAGGAAGGGCAATGGTCCGCTGCCGGAGCCGCGCGGAGCCTCATTTTGCCAGCTTCACGTCGCCTGTGGAAGCCACCGGTGGCTCCAGCTGGTTCCCAAACCATCGTTTGGCAGGGCTTCGACTGGAGCAGCTCGTGGAGCCGCTCATGGAGCCCTGCCAAACAGGGCCGCCGTGCACACGACACGACTGGGTGATTGGCTTTCTTGACACCAGTCCATGTTATACAGCTTTCGATGCCAAAATATAAGCTGTCCCTGTCACTTAATCTTTTTATCAATTAACCTGCTAGGATCTCCGAGTTCAAAAAAAAAACTGCTCGGATCTGGAGATGAATATAAAATGGAACATAAACTCTAATCTGTATCTTTCAGAGATTCATTCGTAAAGACATGGTTACATCTGCAAAAGTGGGAGTGGCTCTACTTGCAGAGAGATATCAGCTAGTGCAAACTTGCGAATTTGCATCCCGAAGTCAACTGTAAGATTTTGTGAGGATTTACATCAGGACTCATGTATGTAACTATATAGTGGAACCGACAGGCGACAACAGACCCTATGAATATACAGAAGTTCCTGTTACAACTTCCTCATGAGCCCGATTTTTGCTGTACAGAACATCCGGTAAGTCTCGTATCGTTGTAACTATACACAAGTCACCTCTGAATAAGTGAATAACTAACTTGTCATGGAGATATTGCATTCTTCATTTTCTTTCTCATAACTCGCCCTCAGAACCTTTTCGGGGAACCATAGGGGCTTTGGAGTTTCAACCGGCCAACATCCAGCCAAGGATCAGAAATCGCAGGAGTGGGACTTCGCCTGGCCTGATTTTGGGCGTAACTTAATGTGTTGTAGCCAGGGGAAAGCATTGGATGAGGTGGAGAGGGCATGCAGCTCCTGTTAGATTGCTTAAACTGCCGTAGTGGGCTTGAGCATGGTGAAACTGGCATAGACATGTTTGTTCTCCCAGGAATAGGGCTGTTGTATGATAAACGTTGCCTGTCAAAATTGCATGAAACAGTACAAGTCAAGGATGGAAGTGGAGCGTCATGGTACCTGTGTGGTGAAGGAACAGCAGTGGAAAATCCGGTAAAATTTCTCGCACTCAGTCCTATATCCCTCAGAGGAGTAATGATCTTCCGTGATGGCAACTCCCTGTTGGACTGCAACAAAATTGAGGACAAGGAAGGGTGAGATTTTAGGTGAACTCAGCTAATAGCATGATGATTGCATTTTTGTCCCTTTGTGAATAAGAAATCCTACACTGAACTTTATTGAAATAAATTAGCAAAAGGAGCATTTCTTGTCAGCTAAGCTACCATGAAGAGCTTTTTTGATGAAACAGAACCGAAATCACAAGCAATTGAGGTAGCATGCCTATCATTAATACAACTATAAAACACCAAGGGTGACTGGGTCCAAACAAGACAGATAGTTCGCACAAATGTAAAGTAATCAAACTACCAATCCACTATAAGATGTTCTAGTTTTTCTTATTGGTGCTTGGAAAGTAGCAAAGAAAATAAAAGAATCAGAAAAAACTGAGTCTGCATAAGTAAAAACAATTACCATTGCGAGCCTGCCATCAGCTGGAGAAGACAAGGCATTTCTCAATGCACTGGATTTTGCAGCTTTGACTGCAGGATGATCCAGAACAAAAGGGTGATCCATCAACTGGGATGCAGAGGCACGAGATGCTGGGTTCCGTTGTAAGCAAAGCTGCAAGAAATTTTTCCCTTCCTCTGAAAAACTGTCTGGTATTTCAGGTATATCTTTACTGTTCGCAATCTTAAATATTGCTGCTACCTGCAACGTCATTAGAAAATATTGGCTCAGTATCATTCATCATGGTTACATAAAAAAAACACAATTGCTAAGTGAAAGCCTACCCCCTCATATTGATGCCAAGGAGGTCTTGCCGTTGCCATTTCAATAATGGTACATCCCAAACTCCAAATGTCCACTGCTAAACTGTAGCCTTTACTGTTCATTATAACCTAATAAAGGTCTCCCAATGATGGGAGAGTTTCATTCAGAGACATAATGGATTACAATAAAGAGTCAATAAAATTTAGTATTAAAAAGCTCACCTCAGGCGCCATCCAGTAAGGACTTCCTTTGAAAGAGCGTATTTCAGCAAAAGATGATATCTGCTTCAATAAAGTAACAAAAAATAAAGGGTTTGCAGAGGAAAACAAAAGCAAGCCAGAATCTGTGTTGATCCTTGTTTTGACGGCCATCAAAGAGTTCGAACTTGTGTGTGCACTGCACATTCATGAAAACACATCACATAGATTTAGGCGTCGCCTAGGCATCCAGGCATGCCCCCAACAACACAGTATGCCACAAGGTCCTAGTTATGCCCTGTCACCTACTCCCCCCTCCAGGCCTCCATTACAAATTATAGGTTGTTTTGGCTTTTCTAAATACATAGTTTTTGCTACGTATCTAGAAATAGGGTATATCTAGGTGCATAGCAAAAACGATATATCTAGATAAGCCAAAAACGACCTATAATTCGGGATGGAGGGAGTAGGTGACTAGGCATGCCCCCAACACCACAGGATGCCACCGTGCCTCGAAAACCATGGCTGGCCATGCACAGAAGGGCAGAGAGGCTATTGGCACGCCTCCATAAATTTCCTTTTCCACAAATATGTGATGAGTGGGTAGAGAACTGGATACTTGGCTTTATAAGAAAATGGAATTTGCACCTACTTTAATTCCTTCTGCATTATATACAAAACATGGGTTCTGATGCATTTGAGCAACCTTTACTTCAACACAATTTGGAATGGTATAGTACTCTTTTAGGACGCATATAATATAAGAAATTAAATATTCCTCGGCATAATTTCTAGGATGCACAGGCAAAAAGATTAACATGGGTAGTACAAAATTTACAGCACTCAGAGACAAAATCAATAGTGACTTTATAAGTCCAGAAAAGACTAAATCTTATGATAATTGAAAGTGTAAATACATGGAAGGGAGAGGGATGATCAGAAAGTAAACGCTGCATACATGCTTAGCCATGCCAAAGTCAGCAAGTTTGACTTCACCATTAGGGCCCACAAGTATGTTCGCTCCTTTGATATCTCTGCCAAGAAAAGAAGCACAACTTGGTTATTGCATTTTGTGTTATATCCATGGAATGAGAATTTTAGACAACCAGTACTACCTGTGGACAGTGTTCCTCCCATGTAAGTAGGCAAGACCAGCAAGAATTTGACCAGTGTAATTACGAATCACAGGTTCCTTAAAAGGGCCATACTCTCTTAGTAATTTGTGGATTGAACCCCCCGAAACATACTCCAGATAAATGGAAAGTGCATCATCAGTCTGCGTACAGAAATAGATACAATCATTAGAAAGTGTAAGCATGGCCAACTATTTTGTAATGCAACTCCAATAAAAGCTGATAAACACTGAACTCTATAATAGTGTATGTAGTAACCAGAAAATTAACTTTTGAGGTGGGCAAACACTAGAACACAAAAGGAAATGCAAATAAGTCAAAACATAAGGGAAATAAGGGGAACAACAACAAAAAAAAATAAGAAAAAGGTTGGACCGAAGTACCGAACAAGGCACCACATTAGCATATACTCGATTCCCCTACCTTCCCCCTCCCTCACCATCCTTCTATGCATGCACTTCACGTGAACATGTAATGACTTGCACGAAGAGTAACTTTTTACCAATTTCTGTAACTCCTAATACTAATACCAACCAAACTGTTGAACAGATTCCACATGAGTTGGGTCACTAGATACATTTACGTGCTTTGGAGTACATGATGTTGCCATTGCATATGATACAATACTAACTCTTTCTTTGACATGTTAAGTTCCAAATAGTGGCGAAGACCTTGTAAACAAGTAACCTTTTTGTGCATGATTGCACCATGCCCTTTTCAGAACAGTCCATAAGCAGTCATTTATGGATTCTTACTAGATTCTATGCAACTTTCTACCAGCTCATAAAAATGGATCACATGGATCACAACAGAGAATATGCATTTGGAATAAAAAAAAATGATAGTACATACAAGCATTGGAACTAAACAGCTACAGAGATAATCAGATAACTGCAATGGATTATCGAATAGAACTTACCAGATCACTTCCATGATACTGCACAATATTCGGGTGCGAGAGTTGCCTAAGCATATCTATTTCCTGTCAAAAACCAAAATTAATCATGTTGGTGTGTCAATAAAAACAAGAGATGCAAATATCATATCATTCATGAGACGGCAACCAAGACAATTAAATAAGACAGCAAATACCTGATTTAATTGTTTGAGTCGTTCCTTTGAATGTGGATCATCCATAATAACTTGAACCTCCTTAATTGCACAAAACTGACCATTTTCACTGCATGTTAAGCATCATAAACTTAGGAATTTCTCTTAACGCAGCTGAATATGTTAATGTATGTGCGCCGCCATATCTCTACTGTATAATTGTATCTTGCAGTGCAATTCTAATGCGTCAACTTTCACACGCTAGCACAAGTTACCATGACGTAAAACAGGGCAAAAATATAATACCTGTTAAATCCAAGGTAAACCTGGCCAAATGTACCACTCCCTAGCAATTTCCCTTTTTTCCATTGTGATTGGGACTGTGAGTAAGTAGTGGGAGATGAAGGAAGAGGCGGGCAGGAACTGGGAGATGAAGGAAGAGGCGAGCACGAACTGTGGGTTGGAGGAAGAGGTGAGCAAGCAGCAGCAGCAGCTGCTGGGTGAAGAGGTGAGCAAGCGGCAGAAGCTGGATGGAGAGGTGAACAACCAGCAGAAGCTTGAGGAAGAGGCGAGCAAGCAGCAGAACCTGGAGGAAGAGGTAACGGATGAGGTGGGCTCCTCAAACCATCCATCATTCTCACTGGTGACCTCGGGCTAAACCCAAATTCTCTAGAATTTCCATTGCTCATGGCGAATGTATGGCCTTTTGGGACAGGGGAGAGGCTTCTCGTTCTTGGAGCAAAAAGATCTTCAGATGTCGTTCTTCCACGTGAACAACTGGTTTCACTTGTTGAAGGTTCGTCATTGTGCAAATGATGTTCTCTGACAATAGACACAGGAACATCAAAGAACTTCTGATGCTCCCGAGGCATGCTACAAGACATGACATGCTTGTCTTCATTTAAGATTCTATCTGAATCAGATGGCATAGTTCTTCCCCTCGCAAAAGCAACAGGATCCATTGACCTAGAGATCATACCAAGCAACCAATAAACATCAGAGAACATATCACCGTTTACGACAAAATGCTACTGAATAATGTACTTATTTAAATACCACAGTGGAACGATTCCCAAGATGCCATATAATTGTGTGCAAAACAAAAAGGATAAGCTAACCCATGTGCACCATATCTCGCAAAGATAAACAAAGAATCAGCAAAACAGCTTCATCTGCACCAAAGGATGATAGCTCCAATTTCGAATTGATGGAACATCAAAGTCGCGGCAGTTTACTCATTATTCCGAATTGTCGAACTGGATCATCCAGTCCAGTCCTCAATCTGTATTTACCAGACTGTTGAAGTGGGAAGACCTTAGAAATGGTCAACTGGTGCAGTCGGTGTGAATCCTCACAGCTCGCTCTAACTCTGCAGGTGATTCAAAAGCCCCTCGAATCCGTCGCACGCCAAATTGGAGTGAAAGACCATACACTAAGCGTGCGTATCGACCTATCTAATCACGCAATTCCCCCCAATTTGATCAGAGTGCCAGGTATTGCAGCCCAAATGGGGAAAGGAAATTTCAGTGAGACAGAGAACCAGGCTGCAGCGAATTCGGAATCGAGCCAGCGATAAGCAGGCCGCAAACCATTCCCACGATGACCCGCTCACGGCTCACCTAAACCCATGCTGGTCGTGCGCCTCGTCCAACGACCCGACGGAGCACGCGCTGGACTCCCCCGCGGACGAGGCCACCTCCTCCTCGAAGAGGGCCCCGACGGGCTCCGGCGGCTCCGGGTCCGGCGCGGGCACCGGGAGCTTGTACCCCACCAGCCCGGGGCACCGGGCGCGCGCCGCCGCGGAGCCGGGCGAGTCGAGGCTCCGCGCCTTCTCCCGGGCCCGCGGCGTCGGGGAGGGGGACTCGAGGTCCGCCGACTTGCGCGGGGAGGAGGCCGCGGAGACGGCCCCCGACCCGGGCTTCGACTTCGACTTGGACCTCGACTTGCCGGGCCACCACGCGGGCATCGCGCCGCCGCCGCCCCACCCGGGGGCCAACAAACGGCTCCCGCGGCGCCGGCGCTCGCCGGCTAGGGTCTCTCCGCCGCCACCGGGCACGAACGGCCGCGGCGCGCGTGCTCGAGGGAGGGAGGGAGGTGGGGAGAGGCGAGAGAGTGGAGAAGGGAGGGGGGGAGGCGCGCCGCGCGAGGAAGGCGCGAGGTAGGAGCCGAAGCCGACGGAGCTTCGCTTTAGGTGAAGGAGACGAATGCTCGCTCGCCGTCTTCCCCTCTACTACTAGAGATATTTTCGGATTTCTTTTCCTTTCACCCTCTCGAAGAAAAAATTGGCGCGCGGCGGGTGGTGGTGGTGGTGGGGAGCGTCGCGTCAGGTCAGGCCAGGTACGCGTGTGCCCGCGCGAGTTACTGCGCGCGGGTGGGTGGCAGCTACGGCGACGGTGACCCGCCGCCGCGCGGGCCCCGGCGGGCGGGCCCCCGCGTCAGCGTGCCGTCCTGGGCGGGTCCGCGGGTGCCGGGTGGAGAGCTTCTGCCAGCCTTGCCTGCTTGCGCGCGGCGGCTTCGCTCGGCTCGGGCGGCTGCATGTGGGGACCGCGGGTCCGCGCGTGCGGGCGATTGGCTTTTGTTTTTTTTTTTTTTTTGCTCGCGTGCGGGAAGGGGAAGGCGAGGGGAACTGGGGAAGGGAATCTTCGCGGATGGTGTGTCGAGCCCGGGTTTGGCGCGCGCGGGAAGAAGCTTGGTGGCGTACGCCACGGCGGTGGGCCGGCCCGGGCGGCGGTCGGCCGGGGAAGGACCCCGCTGACGTGGCCGGCGAGCAGTTAGGAGAATTTTTAATTGTTGTCATTGTTTCTCTTTTCTTTTCTTAAAGAAAAAAAAACAAAAGAGGAACATTAGGACAAAAGGATCTCGATGCCAAATGCCATGGCAATGGAACATAAAACAGCTATTCGTCGCTTATCGTGTCTCTTAAACTATGCCGGCCACGTTTTTTTTTTTTTTGTGAAACGGAAGCCGGGCAGGGAATGATGCGATGCTTGTAGTATATTGACAGACACTTGTGCAGCCGACGGGTAGCACAGCTCATCGAGAGCACCCTGGAGAGATGCGAGAGGCTGTGCTCACACAGATGCTGCTTGATGATGACTATAATTGTATCTTTACTTCTTTAAGCAGATATATGAAAGACCATCCGCATCATTTGAGAGATGCCATTAGCTAGCCACTGATGTGGCTTTAGTAGTTTAGTTTAGAGCACAAGAAGTTTAATTAGCTGATGCGACTAGTATGGCGGCAAATAATGTTGGTAAGCATTGGCTAATAGCGAGCCACGGATATATAATTAGAAGTAGGTGTAGTATGGTGATTTTCCTGGGTTAGGAAAAGTTAATTGACCAGGGAGATGAAGGCAGCCGGCAGCTAAAATAACGTACTTTGGAATATATTGGCCGCCATAGAGTATTGCGCTTGCCATGCCGCCAGGTATATATGTATTGCTTGTCAGCTCAGCACTATATATTTGATCAAACTTGACTGATTGATTGGCCATTAAGTCCGTAGAGCCTGCTCTGATATGGTTTGAATTATTTTTCTTGCGCACATTGCTCACATACTAAATCTAAGTGGCTTCATGTGGACACCAAGGCAACTCGATCACATTGAGTACAATTAGGCAAAAGTGCATACGAGGTGGTCTCCTTGTTAATATAGTCCAGTATGAGGAGTGAATTGGCACTCGCTATGGTGGCGGCTTGCATTATAAAACACTATTTAATTCTTACGTAAGTCTCAATGGTAATTTCGTGGAGCGTTTCATGATATTAAATTCTATACTATATCATCAATTTTGCTAACACGGTAAGGAGAGAGAAAAAAAGAGTTTCATCTAGCACGGTTATCTAGTTTCAGTATTGATAACTGCGCAATTGAAACTGTGCACCGAGACTGGCTTTATACATATACTAAGAAAAAAAAAACGAAGTGCGGACAAAACAAGAGCAGCAAGCACTTCAATTTTCTTGTTCTTTGGTTCAAAAAATTCTTGGTGTTCATTAGTCATGACGTAGCTATAAATATCCTATATGATCTTAGGCCGACGCGTCATCAGGATTCAGAAGCCATGACGTGTGTGCGTGTGTAATAAAGTACATCATGAACCATTAATAAGCAATAAGGGCGTGTACATCTGAAATAAGCTATCCAAGCCCAACTTATTTCAAATTATTTAGATGGTCCAGTACAGCCTTTACCCTGTACACTACGGTGTTGGTTTTACTTTTGGACGGTAAACTAGATTATTAGAGAGAGAAAACACTACTACAAAAAAGCTTTTTCCGAGGCGGGCAAAAAGCCTTTTCCGAGGCGGGCAGCGAAAACACCTCGGAGCTTCCGTCACGGTTAATGAAGTATTAACCAAGGCGGTTTGCTGCCCGCCTCGGTTAATCAAATAAAAAAATTAGAAAAAAAGAGAAAACCCGTGACGAGCCCGTCGAGCCCATCACAGGCCCACCGGGCCCATCTGAACGGGGCAGCTCGCCGCCACACTGCTCGCCTGCGCCGCTCAGGGCCCCGCCGCCGCGCCGCCCGGGCCCAATCGCTCGCCGCCCGGGCCTCCGCTGCCGTGCCGCCCGTAGGCGCCCGCTCAGAGCCCCAGCCGCCACCGCGCACCGGCCGTCGCGCCCCGGCCACAAGATCCGCCCCGCTGCCGAGGAGGCCCCGTGCTGCCGGATCCGGCCGCGTCCTTGGCGGATCCGGCAGCGTCTCGCTGTGGGAGGGGAGGGAAGCCGGCGGCGCTCGGGGAGAGGGAGGGTGACGCCGCCGGATCCGGATCCCGCCGAGCCCGCCATGCCCGCCGCCGCCAGGTCCGGATCCCGCCGTCGTAGGGTCGGGGCAGCTCGCCGCCGCCGGATCCCACCGATCCCGCCACCGCCGGGTCCGGATCCCGCCGCCGCCGCCACTGGATAATGTGGTTTCATATTTATTATTTATTTTTTAAAAAATAAAAAAATCCTGGTTATATCTACAAACAAAAAATATTCATTTTAAATTAGAAAAACATAAAACTAGTACAAAACAATTCTAGAAATATAACATATCCAGTGTTGCTCTATTTGAATCTTATTTATTGAAAAATAACAGGCATAACTACAAGTAAACAAATACTATAGGAACATAAAAAAATTGAATCCGAATAACTGAAAGTAGAATACCAATAGATATATTATATTTTTAGAAAAATGTCGGTACACGTTTCATAATTTTATTTAAAATGAATTATTTACAAAATTTTAAATGTAAACTAGAATATTTTCAATTTTCATAAAATGAAAAAGTCACCTTTAATTTGAAACCACCTGAAGGCTGAAGTGCTAAATTTTTTGTCCAGTTTTGATAGTTGGATGATCTTTGTTATCCGATTTTATAATTGGATGTCGAAAATCCATCTATTATGATAGGGTGTAACCTGGAGATTTTTCTTATTATTATATAACTTAATAAGGAAACAAACATGATATAAGTAATGATGGTCTGCTCGGTATGGATCAATCAAATTGTACATATTAAGCGTTGAAAGACAAACATACATGCATATGGATCATCATCATCATCGCGGGCACATGCCCTGATAGCAACACTAGAGATCGAACCCCATTTCACATAGAGCTGGATATTTATTAAATTAGGTGCCGTAGCGCAGATAAAATCATCATCTAGATACCACTACTATCTTAAGCTCCCTGTCACCTCGCAGCGAGATCCTTTACCCCCTTCCTTTTCGCTTCTCCTCGCTCCCATGACGCTAGCTAGCTAGCTACTGCATACCTCCCGTCTCGATCGCCAGCTCCCCGGACAGCGCCTCGGCAACAAAAAAAACCCAAAGGTTACATGGAGAGCCAGATTTAGTATATATATTATCTTTCCCGGTCGACGTTAATACCCCAACCGCAGGGGATTACAATAGTCGGCCGCATCGATATCTCCCGGTTGACGTCGGCGGAAGATCACGGCAGCACTTTTGCGTGATGATGAAGGACCGATCCGAAACCGGGCAGCTGCAGGGCGCATGCACGCTTCCAGGTCAAGAGGATGAGCTAGTTTTTGCTCCGAGGATAGGTTGCTAGTAAAGTCGCCGATCGCTAGCTTTCTCGCCTCTTTTTCAGACGACGTATCCTCCTCTGCCTCCCTTCTTGGCCCCTTGTGTGCCTCGAGTCATCATTAGCCGGCTGATTAAGAAGCAAGCAAGCACTAGCTAGTTTTATACTAGTAATTAATTAAGCTGCTGCTTGCTTGTCTAAACGCGAGCTAGCTGCTGGCAGCACTGCACGTCGTACTAGCTGAGTAACTAGCAGATCAGTCAACAGGCGAGGTCTTGTTTTTGTCTCATGTGTGTGCAACTGTGCATCATGGTAAGATCATTGCTTCTTCTTTTTTTAGATTAAGGTAAGATCATTGCTGACTCTCGTATAGTTGCTAGTTGCTGCGGGCGCCGTCGGTTCTCTGAAAGTCTGCGTCGTGCGCACGCGCAGCTTCAGGCTCAAGTTCCTTCGACCGGCCGGTACTTTATGTGGGTATTCAGTACTGATGCGTGTACGTACTGTCCCCGTCAGGAGCTGAAGTTCCAGTCTGTTTCTGTCCGGAGAAAAAGGCAGCTTGAAGGTGAAATTAATAATAACTAGGCCGGTTGACGCGCGATGCACGTCTATTTGGAAGATATTAACTTGAAAAGAATGATGAAACATAAATTTATATTTTGTTGTACTCAATCCAATATTAAATTTAGATATTTTATGTTATCATAATTGTCATCTAAGCACAGTATAACTTTTTTTTAGAAATTCGTTGATTTTTAGGTGTGAGTAAAAATAGATGACTGAGTAACGTATAAAATTAGTGATGAAAGAATAATTGTTCATATTTTTTGAATTTATGTACGGGAAACAAATTATAAAAAGTATTAGAGCTATCGTAGATGAACGTGGTGTACAAAGTTATTATTTTCATATATATAGGAAAAGTTAAATTTATTTTATATTTTGTATACGAAATCATCATTGATGTTTTTTTCAAATGATAGAGACACCTAATAGTACCGTGAGTCCATTAAGTGGGGCACATTAAATGTGCATGGGTCGCAAATGGTGTGGCTCCCATTTTGTAGTATACAAACAGTAGAGCTATTACATGTGAACGCAGTATACAAAATCATATTATTTTTTATATAAAAAAAATTAAATATATTTTATACGTGGCTCCACTTGAATAGTATGCGGGCCCCACTAAAACAGTACACGTGGGCCCCACTTAAACAGTACACGTGGGCCCATGAACAGTACCCGGGGGTCCACGTGGGCCCACTTAAACAGTACACATGGCCCGTGAAACAGTACCGGCCCCCACATGAACAGTGCCCCCGGCCCCCCCACGTGGGGCCAGAGCGAACGGGAGCGCTCCAAATCTTGGAGCGTTAGTATTATAGTACTCAATGTTAGGCACGTATGTAACGACGAGGTCTCTTTTCCGATTATATTTTTCTTTCTGATGATACGGTGCCGATTTGAATAGACCAGTGCTAGCACTCTGGCAGGAGTATTTGCCAATTGATTGGGCAGGAATAAACCCACAAACCCTGACCTTACTATGTTTTTCTCTCTCTTTTTTTAATAAAAAAAACCGACCTGCAACCATCCATACACACCCCCGGGAATGTCAACGCCGGATGCAGGTCGAAGTGTACGATGATGGGACCACACATGCAAGGCCAGGGTGCGCTAGCCGCCGGTGACGCAGAGTTCCGACAGAGCATCTAAATTGGGTAGAGGGAAAAATTTATACACAGAACAGAGTTTTTTTTTTTTGAAAAAGGCACAGAGCAGAGTAGTAGGTGGAATAGAAGGCACGAACCGAGCAGAGCTGCAGCACCGTAACAACAGGGGGGCATGGCATGGCAGCAGTGAAGTTTGCTCACACTTTTTTTTTTAATTTTGTAGTATTCTACTTTAAGAAAGAAATTCTGAAAGCACAATTAATTTCTGGAATCATAGAATTTTTTTTAAAAAAATAAGAGACCAGGATATAAGCCGGATTTGCATGGGCTTCAATTTGCTGTCTTTTTTGACAGTCAATTTGCTATCTTACATTACTTTTTTTTTGAGGGGTGCTTACTTTACTTGGTGGAAGAGTATTCCTAATAAGCCCAAATCTGTTTGTTTTCTTTCGGAGGTTCTAGGACCAGCATGTGCTCGTGGGCTCATCTTGGGCCTACCCAGTCAGATTGGTAATCCAGCCCAGAATCTGGATGTGGTTGTAGTTTCGTTCGCTTGTAACTGGGTTGCCATTGTCTGTATCTTTTTTAAAATATAAAAGGTACAATTCTGGCGCACACAATGCACGATTATGGATGTACGTACGCAAGTTCTACTCATATGAGTATCTTCGTAGATTGTGGTAGTGAAACTTTGAGATTGACGAAGCTATTGCAGTCGTCTCGCTGTCGACAAGAACATCGCCTACCATTGAAAGCATAACACCGTTAAATTTTAAAATATTACGCCGTCGCATGTAATTTCTTCGTATTCAAATCGGGCAACTACTCGGCACACGGTAGTACGGTACTCATCCCGAAACAAGCGCCGTTCAGACTCCGGTAGAAATTCAGGACACGTTGGAATCCCTACAGAAATTCCATGTAGGACTTGGGATTACTCTAAAGCCCTTGTTATCATGAAAGCATATTTAGACATGTGATTACGCTTTTCATGATGTGGACGTGGTAAATCCACTCAGCCAAAGCTTTTCCTACGAAGTGCAGGGAATGAACATACGGAGCAAAACACATGCATCAGCATTATTGAAATTAATTACACGCACAAAAACAATGAAAGAAACACACACTATGGAATTTATTTCCATGCAGGCACGCAAGTTTATACTACGGATTAATTAGAGAATGGTTACTGTAGCACTACTGTATCCAATCATGGATTAATTACTGTCATTAGATTCGTCGCGAAAAGTTACACCCATTCTTAAAGAGGTTTTGCAAATAGACTTCATTTAGTACTCCATACATGTGAGATTCTTTTCTCGAGAAGAGTGCATTCTACGATCTAGAACGATCCAAACAAAGCTATATATGGCTGAATGAACAATAATCCGTACGTTTCTGGATGTCGCGTCCTCCTTGGAGGCATCGTTATGGAGAAAATCTTCCTCCCTTCTTTGGTTGCTTTGTGGCGCAGGATGACGTTTCGTCTTTGCCGCTGTTTGTTTTTTCGGTAGTTGCTGATGTGGTGGTGGTGTGGGTCTTTTTTGTTGGTCACTTCTGTGGTGTGAGTGTGTTAGGTGTTCTTTTTTTGCGTTGTAAGTTCTCCTTCTCTATTAATACATGCCCAACAAATTTTTTCAGGTTGCTTTTCCAAAAAAAAATTAAAAAATCCGTAACGTTCATTACTAACTTTTCAACCCAAGGATAAGGAATGTCCACTAATTTAACCCTAAGTACAACGACATATATAACATGCAGATATGAATATATAGAACAGAATTACAGAAATACTACCAACTTTGCATCAAACACGTGTACACGATGCTGATGATATGCACACGGCCGCCCAACCATTTCACCTCCACGACGCCGCCGTCTCCACAGCCGCAGCCCGCGTCGCCGGCCTTGTACGCCTCGACCTAGCTCGCCGACGACCCCCTCCACGATGCGCGTGACCTTCACCTCTACGTCCTCCACCTCGTCCACCTTCGCCTCCTCCACCACGTCGGGGCACCGGCGCCGCCTGAAGAAGAGGACGCACAGCAGGGCCGCCAGCAGGCCGAGGCACATGACGCCGACGATCGGGACGACGATGACGATGACCTTGACGTGCGTTGTCGGCGACGGGGAATGCGGATGGGGCATATGGGGCTTGATATTCTTCACAAATGTATTTTCGTGAAAAATTAAGATGGCAGATGGGGCATAGATCAATGTAGCTTTGAGCCTCTTTTATAGGGAGAGGTGGCTAGGACTAGGAGTAATCTGCCTCACATCACATTGGGCTTGGTCTAAGTCTAACTAGGATGCCATCATGCATGCATACACACATGTGCAGTGCAAGAAAACGGCTAATTGCATCAGTGTGCTACATGATGACATGAGCCCAATTTAGAGTGCGGTTGTCCTAGTTAAAACTGTGGAGTACACTAGACAAGATACAACTTGTAGCTTAGCAATACTCCCACAGTCCCACTAGTTCAGTGTGGCTGATACAGGATGACGAGGTTTCACACCCAGCAGCCTATTCATCAGTTAGAACAAGCAATGAAGCAATCCATTAACGTTGACAAAAGATTGATAAATTAGATAAATATCTAGGAGAAGATAAACAATGAATTAAGTGCATGTGCACTGTAAAGAATGAGGCAACAAACATTCTCTTTTGTGAGCTATAAACGGCTAAACCTCTGGTGTTATCTGTTAGCAGAAGAAAACGCTTATCTCATCATTGATTATGACACATAATACAACAACATTCTAACTGCATATCCAGTGGGCTACCCGAGTTCAGCAAGACTGGATAAACTGACGGACTACAACAAACGGATACTGCAAAATTTCCTAAAAAAACTGCCATCTCAACATTCAGAGTACAGCCTGACCAGCTTCAGCGACTCGAACGGCGTCTGCAGCCGCCATTCCCTCTGCTTCTTGCTCAGGGGCCTGCCCTTGCCGGCCTGCTGTCGGTTTATCTTCACATCGGCTACGCCCCAGGTGCACTCTCCCAGGTCCATGTCATAGGAGACTAGCCTCAGCACACCATCGCCTTCCTGAGGTGTGGCTGCCTCATCGCTTGTTGTAGTGTATCTTACATACATCGCGCGTTCTTTGAAGCGTTCGAGCTCTTCAGGGATACAGACAACCCTCTCCACGCCAGGGGATGACACCTTGAAAGCGATTAAACCAAAAGTATACTTGTCTTAAACCAAATAAAAATAAGTCAATCCTTAATGAGTTATTGGTGTTCGCTTCTTTAGGCGAGTAGAAGTCTTTAACCAGTTATGTGATTATGTCTTATGTGTACTGTATACAGATTACAGACTGGAAAATACCTCCAAGGATATGTTCTGTGGTATCTTTCCCGCTGACTCTGCATCGTCCAACTTAGCACGGTATGCGATTGTGTATGCTTCAATGTCATCTATTGTTGGAGAACCGTACCTATATTATGAAATATGGAGCACTTGATGAGGCATTACATAAATCATGTCCGCTGAAGGTTATCTGCAACTGGGCAATTAATATGTTCTAATGCTGTTGTGGGCGAACCATGATAAGTGTTATAATCCATGCTTTAACTTCCATAGTTATTTCGCTGCCTTTTTTTATGAAAAAAGAACATTATCTCTATCTACATTTGATTACATCAAAATATGACATCTTTGAGTATACCTACTATATGCATATTTTAATACATATAGGCCTGAGTCTTGATTGACTGAAACTCATCCTTCAAACAAATGACTGAAGCTTCCACTCAAAATCTTAGAATCAAATATATGAACCCACTACATCTATCACTTTCAGGCTCCAAGCCTCTAATAAACAAGGAAAAAAAAACTCTGAAAGCTACTGCATATAGCTGCAAATTGATACATACCTAGTGGACATCTTCTCAATGCGTACTCTGATGGTTAAATTTGCAGCTGTCTTAAAAGCATAGATTTTCAAGTCATCATCGAATGATGCTGAGACCTGCTCTGCCAAAGCCAATACTTCCTTGTCCCACCATGTGCCAGCAAGTGATATACCACCTCCAGCACCTCCATCTCCAACCTCCAGAACAGAAACATATATGCAAGGTCACGCCAATACTATCCAATGAAACTATATATTTCAACAGAGTAAAGAAAACTTACGTAAAGATCCTGTTCTTCGTCACTCTCGAAATCATCTTCAAAGTCATAGTCATCCTCGCCCTCCTCATCCATTATATCTGCACAATTTGGGGAACAGAGATACTTTATTAGATATAACAAAGTGTTTACACGTTGAGCATACAATTGAAACTCCTGAGACTAGCTGAGCAGGATACATCAAAAGACATGAGCAGACAAGTATCGTGGTTGGTGGAACATGTAAAGTTTTAGAGCACACATGACACATCCAGGCGTTAAATGGGAACCATTACATACCCAAGCCAAGGCATTGTTTCAGAGTTTTTCTAGAAGGTAAGGGATCAGCCTGTCCCATTTTACCAACAAGGATGTATTGTTGCATTGCACGTCCAACTGAAGTACATAATCCTAGATAAGCAGACGGGATATATATGCAAATGAGGAATGAAATCTGCTCAAGAATCTTTGTCAGTTCCGTAGTGTTTGTGGGTGCCAACAATATGCAATGCAACTGCATCTGAGAATTTTCCTCTGAAACATGGGAACGAGTCTGCATATTGCATCGCAGTGAGAACGCTCAGAGCCTCAGACAAGGTGAGCCAAGAAATAGATCCGAAATGCAGACTCTTGGGGAAGCCACCCTCTCCCCAAAGGCCAAAGCAGACAGAACCCGAAACTCCCAAGTCCCAATCATCATCATCATAGCAAAAAACAAACAACACTGGAACTGTAGTTCACGGAAACCATTGTTACCTTCATCGTCGTCGTCGAAATCCTCCCCCTCTTCCACCTCCTCGTCCTCCTCCCACTCATCGACCAAACCATCCGCCGCCTCCTCGTCCGGCGGGTCGTCCCTGTACCCCTTCCTCTTCTTCTTGGCGAACGGCACCACCGCTGGCGCATTCCGACGAACGATTGGCGGGCATGGGCACCCAGGGAGCGCCGCACTCACCGCCACGGCAGGGGAGGGCAGCGAGCGGAGCACAAGGGGAAATCGCAATGGCCTGATAGGCAAGCGCCCGTGGAGCACTCCTCCGGCGACCAAATCCATCGGTTCACCACACCAACAGAGGCGAGAACCATCGGGCGTGTCGTGAGCGCGCGCCACAAGCGTCCGGACGGTGGCAGCTTATCACTTCCTCAGTTACAGGTAGCCGATACGCCAACGGAGAACGACAGCGTGCTTTGAAAATACGCCTTCACTGACGCGGCCTCAAAAAAAAAGAAAGAAAGAAAAAGAGCGCAATCTAGCGGCGCGGTTCCGTCTCTGTCACCGTCGGGACTCCGCCGCGGCGACGCGCGCGCCTGCCGCCGCTAACCTGATGCCGCGCGGCCACGGGGGGCACCACCACGCGATCCACCGCCGCGGCCGCCTCCTTCTCCCGCTCGCCGCGGCGGCGGCCGCGCTCCTGCTCCTCGCGCTGCTCGCCCTCCGCCCGGCCGCGCCGCCCGCCGGCGCCGGGGGCCCCGCCTCGCTCCTGCGCGCGGCCGTCGCGGCGCACCCGTCGCCGGCCGCGTACGAGCGGCCCTGCGCCAACCACCTCGCCCTCTCCCTGCGCCGCCTCCGCGCCGCGCTGGCCTCGCTCGAGGCCGGCGACGTCCCCGCCGCGCTCCACCTCGCCTCCGCCTCGCTCCAGTGCCAGTACGACTGCTCCCACCTCCTCTCGCTCCCCGCCTTCCGCTCCCACCCGCTCACCTCCCGGTTCCTCAACTCCCTTGCGCCGCGAAGCCTAACCGCTGCCCCTAAACATTTCTCCGCCGCCGCCTCAGCTCCCGCATTCCCGGCGAGGATCCGCCCGGACGCCACGGTCTGCAAGCCGAATCCCGGGGCGAAGCCGTGCACCTACTCAACCGTGCAAGCTGCCGTGGACGCGGCGCCGAACTACACCGCTGGCCACTTCGTCATCGCCGTCGCAGCAGGTACATACAAGGAAAATGTCATAATTCCATACGAGAAGACCAACATTTTGTTGCTGGGGGAGGGCGTTGGGGCTACTGTGATCACCGCATCACGGAGCGTGGGGATTGATGGGCTTGGAACATTTGACACTGCGACAGTCTCCGTGATTGGTGATGGCTTCCGCGCAAGGGATGTAACATTTGAGAACAATGCCGGTGCGGGAGCTCATCAGGCTGTGGCGTTCCGGTCAGACAGTGACCGGTCAGTGCTAGAGAATGTAGAGTTCCGTGGGCACCAGGATACGCTGTATGCTCGCACGATGCGGCAGCTGTATCACCGGTGCCATATCATTGGGACAGTGGACTTTATTTTTGGGAATGCTGCAGTTGTATTTGAGGAATGCGTGATTAAGACTGTGCCGCGGGCAGAGGGAGCTCGGAAGAGTGCACGGAATGTGGTGGCGGCGAATGGGAGGATTGATCCCGGGCAGACGACAGGGTTTGTGTTTAGTAATTGTACTGTGGATGGGAATAAAGAGTTTGTGGAATTGTTCCAGACAAAGCCACAGTCATACAGACTGTATTTGGGGCGTCCATGGAAGGAGTATGCCAGGACACTGTATGTCAGGTGTTATCTGGGGAAGGTTATCAGGCCAGAGGGATGGCTTCCTTGGCGAGGGGATTTTGCGGTCAGGACACTGTATTACGGAGAGTTTGATAGTCGAGGCCCTGGTGCAAACCGCACGGCAAGGGTTGAGTGGAGCAATCAGACACCAGAAAAGCATGCCAAACTCTATTCAGTGGAGAACTTTATTCAAGGCCATCAGTGGATTGCATACTAACTACAGTGTGAATCGAAAGCTTAGATCATTACTTGCTGTCTTGTTGGCCAGTTCAACTACATGATGTGAACTTTTTTCTGGTAACCCCTTGAGTCCTTATTCTGAGATTCTGAAGTCACATGTGTTTCTTGTTAGAAAATCCAAGCTGATGTGATTCATCCTCCTGCTTAAGTACATCCGTACCTTTTTGTATGCATATGTTAGTTGCATTATTTTTGTAATTACATTGCCCCTTCAATAGTGTAAATACTTAACTTGTGACAGAGTATGATGGAACCTCTTTTACTTTCTTTACTCGTCTCATTCATTGGTGTCGACTTACTGTTGTCTCTGGATTTTCTTTTTTGTCATAATTTCTAGCTTCTGATGGCTCATTACTCATAAAACATTAATACTTTTGGGACAACAAGAAATATTTCATCTGCTGTATGAGCTGAATGACTACTAACTGTCACTCCAGAACTTCTGCCAGCAGCTTTATACTTGGCATCTATCTATTATCTTCATGTCTTGGAGTGAGTGGTATAAAAAGGTAACAAACATAAGTTATCTTATGAATTTTTCCTATAATCACTTGGCACTGAGATATTTCTACAACTTTCTACAGTTAGATAATACCACAAATGACAAAACAATAGATACTAGCAAAATGTGCTCATTTTGTGATACAGAAGGAGTAACATTAGCTACATTTGATATATATTTTTTAATGGAGCTGACAGGAAATTTCTGGTCTATATAGTTTTAGAGCCGGAGAAAGATCAGAGATAGAAAAACAACAACAATAACATTGAAAACAACCATCAACATCAACAGCGGCCACGGCCGGACGGGAAGCAACCATTTGATATTTAACTTGGAAAAACTTTAAAAGGAAATGGTATGTTGCATCTTGTTCACAAGACCACAAAATCAATGATGCAGTGACTATAACAACATGTGGATAATAGATGCTACTTGTAGGTGCCTATACTTTTAGTGTAAGATGTGGTAACCCTGTTTCTTGTTAGATGCTTGGATTTATCTTTCTCCTGTGGCACACTTCCTCTGAGCACAGTTTTATCCCAGGATCTTGGATGCTCATTCCCCAGTATCTGGGATAGAATTTTGCTCTGTTTGTCTGGACAGTGTCCTGTTTTACTAGAGGTTTATGCCTTTCATTCAGAAGGCACTTTTGAACATACAGTACCATCGTGTCATGCACATTCCACCATCTTGCATTCAAGATTTCGAGTTATTGTAGTCCTCGCCATGCTGACAAAATAGAGAGAACAAAATGCCGAATGGATCTGCTCCAAACACACATCCATGTTCCTTTTGATGAGAAGGTAAGCAATCCAGAGCCATAACTTGCAGTAGTTCCACTCGCCGTATGCATAATATGCTGACCTTGGATATCAGAGTCTCTTTGTGGTTTTGATCTTCCAACTAGCTGCTTTTAGACCATTGCTATGGCGGCTATTAATTCTCTCATCAACAAGGATGATCAAGTTCCCCTTTCAATCCGGTTAAGTGAATGCTCTCTGCAACAGTTATGGCACAGCAAACATATAAATTTTCTGAACAAAGTATAGTTGCGTATGCGTCATGTCAGAGTATTGGTGCTCGAAGCTCTGTTTGGAAAACCTGCAAAAAAAATGAGTCCCTATCTCCCACAAAATGAAGCTAGTAAATAGTACATGTCGGAGTATAGTTGCTAAGTTGCATATGAAGCTCTGTTTACGATGAAAGCATGCTGTTCACAAAAACTAGGTAACCATCTTATTTGAAAGTTCGTTGCCTAACGAATTTGAAGTGCCACAGAAACCAGGACTTTTTCACAAAAACAAGGCCTTTTGCAAGCATCACCCTCTCTGATTTGCACAACTCTAGAGCTTTGTCATCGTCTGTATCTTTCTATTGCAGCCAGGCCAAGAACTCTGAGTTTCAGCTGTCGGAGTTATGCCAGCTCATCAGGTTCTAGCTGATGCTGCCTGACGGCCCTCCTGTGCCTTATCCAACTGGAAAATCACTTCATTTGCAACGTGAATTTGCAGCCTTGCATTCTGAACAGAGATCAACTCCACTTTCTTAGTTCTGTTGCCTTGTTTTGCAATCTGTAGCAGCAGCTTCCATGCTGACTGCAGAACGTCCAGGAAACCAGCAACCTTAACCCAAAATTGCTCGAATTTGAATGAAGCACACCTAGGCGGACCAGCCTGGTGACCTAGCTGTGCATCCCAATCCTTTTGATCGGATTAGAAGACTTCTGGTGCCTGTTTGGCCGACACAGGGGATTTAACTCTTTGTAATAGCACAAATGCCTATGTTAGTATGTTGTCCTACCTTACTTTGTTTTGGAACTTGTAAGGTGTTGCTGGCATCCCGACCCCAAGACACCAACAGGATGCTTCCTGAACTCGATCCTCCCGGCGCTCCCGTGCAGGCTGCTTTTCTGGAACATGTGCAAGGTGCTGCACCTCTTCTACCTGGAGGAGGACGGCTACGCCTCACCCAAGGAGATGATGCACGCGGCCAACGCTGTGCTGCAGCCTGCAGGGCAGCCGAGTAGGCCATTTACATGCTGTGGGTAATGTTTTGCCACCACGTAAAACCTTTCAATTGGAAAGTACTCCAAATCGCCAAGCTTGATTGGCATTGTCCACACCAGGACGTTATTAGATTGTTTTTAAATAAAGATAGATTTTGGAATAAGATCTAGGAGTCATACGTATGCAATGTTCCTAACTAAGAAAAAAGTTCTGACACTGAAAAATGTTCCAGATAGTCGTATGGATGCAAGAGAGTTTGTCCGTTGACCCGCGAATTGTGCAAGATTTCGTGGTGGCCCCTGATTTTGTGCAAGATACTAAGATACCAAGTACAGAGATATATAGCTTTTTTTTTTTGCGAAAGTACATAGATATATAGCTAATACATTGAAAAGGACGTTGAAAGCAACCACAGCACACAAATAACTTTCAGCAATTCTGTGCATTATTCAGTTCTAAAATCGAAAGACTTCGTTTATTTACACCCCTACTAGATGCAATTTAGCATCTTTGAGTCCTCACTAAATTCTGATGCAAGGGCATCCACATTCGCCCAGAATTCATCACATCCTGAACTTCCTACTGACCAACAACCGTACAACGCCATACCTCTCCTGCCAAACCGTTTCCACGTTCACATCAGAGCTGCGTACCACGGACCATAGACCTTCTCCGACACCGTGGCCACCTTGATCACCACCTCGGCGGCCTTCACCACCCTGCCGACGAGCTTCGCCGCGCCGACGCGGCGCAGCGCCGCCTCGGCCAGCTTCTGGCCCCTGGCGCCGCTGCCCCCCAGGACGACGCCGCGGAAGGCGCAGTGGATGGCCCAGGAGACCTTCCTGAAGACCACTTCGCCGGGCTGGAGGCTCTTGAGGAACACCCGGGCGACCATCTGCCTCCTGGCCTGAACCTTCTCCTCCGATGGCGGCGAGCCGACAGAGGCCGACGCCCTGATCATCGTCTCCACGATCTCGTCGGTGCCGGCGTCAGGCGAGCCGTCCAGCTCTCCAGTTCCGCAGGAGTGACCTTGGGGTTGTCAGCCATCAGAACTTGACGCAGCGTGAGCATGCTGGAGAAACAAGAAACAACACAATTTAGACCAAATTTAGCACATCAATCACCACCACATTAAAGAATTTTTACCTTTCTGACGAAATATGTTAGAAATCAAACGATGAGATGGTTACCTCGTAGCAATCACGATCACCTGTTGGAACTGGCTCTGCACGGCCCTCAGCCTCAGCAGATTGATCTGGAGGCTCTCGGGAGTCGACTGCATCTGCAGGCCCTCCATGCTACCGACGAGCTGCAGCAGGCCGATCCTGATCAGCCTGCCGCAGGTGAAGGAGATGGCGGCTGCCCTGCCGGCGCCGCCCCATGGCCTGCTCGGAGCACCGGGACGAGGGCAGGAGTCTGGCCTGCTGATGATGGCAGGACTGAAAGGCAGTCTGAATGCTCGCTCCATTCCTGCTCTGCGACGCTCTTCGACGCCGAGATCAGCTGCAGGGTCAGAGGGAGCGAAGCTAACGCGTCGGCAGGAGGCCCGTAGCGGCCGGCGAAAGCCTTCTGCAGGTACTCCACGCCAGCGGAGCCTCTCACGATCGGCTGCATCACCATCTGGATACGCGCCTTGCTCACCTCAGATTGCAGCTCCTTGATTTCTTCCAAGACGAAACGCAGGCCCTTGATCACGGCCATGACAAATGAGCTGCTGCTGCCATTGTTGACAGCTTCAGAGCTCGCAGCGGCCAGCTCGCTGAGCAACTTGCCGTGGCTCTTCGTCATCTCATCCTCCTTCACGGCAGCGGAGAGCTTCCGGACCGTGGCCAGGGAGTACTGCAGGATCTGGCCCAGGTGCTGGGCGTGCTGGGAACAACTTGACCCAAGCACCTGGGACAGGATCTCGAGGTCGATGTGCTCCACGATCTCCTCCTTCAACTCCTTGCTGGGAGCCAGCTCGTGCAATGAGTCCCTCACTTCCTTCACCAGGCTGACCAGCTGGCTGTAATCCGGTTTGTCTCCTCGCAAAGATTCAGTGACCAGATCCCAGAACTCTTTCTCCATGGCGTCTCTCACTCTCTTCTGGAAATCCTTCTCGGCAGTGGCAGTGGCAGCACCGTCAGACCTGCCACCAAAGTCGCCGCCGTCCTGATGAAGCATCTCGTTGACCATCTGCTCGTTCTCCGTCGGCTGCTTCGCCGGCGACGGATCCACGCTCAGAGGGGTGGACACGTTGGCGACGGGCGTCGCTACCGGGCTTCCGTTCTTCTTGGCTTCCAAGAACTTGGCCCTCGTGCCGGAGATCGCCGAGTCCATCCGCGCGACGCCGGCGCCGCCGCTCAGCTGCCGGACCTTCTCGCGCAGGAGCTTCTGGTCGTCGGCGACCTGCTGCCGGATCGCCTCCATGTCGTGCGTGAGAGCGGGACCGCTCGGCGGCTGGCCGTCTTCCGCGGCGCCGGCGGCCACCTTGCACGTCTGCATCATGGAGAGCTCGAGCTTGCAGGCGGCCCGGACGAGGTCGTCCTCCAGGACCCTCGCGTCCTTCACCTTCCACGCCACGAAGCGGTAGAGGTACGCGAACCACGCCGCGTCGAAGGCGGCAAGCTGGGCCCCGAACCTCCCCTGCCCTCCGCCGCCGGCGCCGAGCACCGTCCTCGTCAGCAGCTCGAGCTCCCTGACGAAGATCGCCGCCGACTCCATCAGCAGCCGCTCCCCCTCGCCGTGCCCGCTCAGAACGGCGCCGGGGTGGGCCACAATCATGTACGCGCAGAGCGCGACCCGCGGCGAGTACCTCGGCGATGTGCTCGCGCCCGAACTTGCGGCTGGGCTCTTCGCCGCCGCCCGTGCCGGTCGCTCCCTGCTAGGAGGAGCTGCCTTCGTGTTCGTCCTCCTCGGGGGGAGAAGACGAAGCGAGGTGTTTGAGCAGGTGGTCGATGTTCTCCACCGGCGGCGCCGAGTGGGAGATCACGAGGCGCGTCTCCAGCCGGTCGAGCAGCGCCGTCGCGGCCTGAAGAACCGCGGGGGACTGCATCGACAGGGCCAGGTCGTCGAACGGCATGCTCTTGACGGACCTCTCGTTGATCCCCAGGGAATCGGAGGCCTGAGCCAGCGCGAGGAGCGTCGTCTTATGCGCATCAGCTCGAGCTTCAGGATTTGGCAGCACCGCCGCCGCGGCGCCGCCCTTCGCCGCCGGCATGATCTCCACCGCCGCCGGCATGATCATCATCACAACTCTCGCCGGCTTCGATCGATCTATCCTCCCAGGCTGGCTGTTCGATCGGTGACCTTCTCTTTGCTCGGTTCCTCTCTCCCTGGCCCCCTTTGCTGCTCTCGCAAGTTGATCGATCTCCTCCCTCAGGGCCTTCCTAGCACGAATTGTGCGAACTTTGACCAATAATTACTAGTATTAAACGAAGTCAGTTTGCAAAACTAATTTCAAAACTCCTGCGCTACTTTGCAAGACGAATTTAATGAGGCCTTTGACCGCACGATTAGATGATGGTAACTGTAGCATCACTGTAGCCAATCACGGATTTTTTTGGCTCATTAGATTCGTCGCACAAAGTTGCACCCATCTGTGAAAAGGTTTTACAAATGGACTTCGTTTAGACCTTCATGCATGAAAGATTCCCGTACTACTGTTCATAGCACAAACGAACGAACCAAACAGGGCCTGATATATATTGGTCTGGTTCAGTGTGCGAAAAGGTTTTCCAAGCGACTCGGACACGGGTGGGACCCACGGCGTCAAGCGCTCGTGGACGACGGTTGGTTCGTCTCTTTTTTTTGGGGACAAGTCCGACTCTTCCGGCAGTTGGTTCGTTTTCTTCTCGTCCCTGTGATCGAGATAAGTCCGATTCGGTTTTTTACGCACTGCTGTATGTGCATAATGTGTACTCTTTTCTATCAAAAAATAATAGCAACGAGATTTTATTCGTGGATTTACTTTCAGGATTTTCTTATAGCAAAAATTAATGTAGCAACTTTTGGAAGCTAGTATATGGGTTCTTGGAGCATCTCAGCAACATTAATACGACCCTGGAACAATCATAAAATGACTTATCATTGTGTGCCCGTGCACGCGGCAAAACGCGGTCGTGCACAAAATGCTTGCCACGGGCATCAACAAGCTATAGTTTTAAGAACCAAATGGTGTGCAAATTAGAACCATTGTTTAGAAGATCTCGTGTGGAGTTCAAAAAAATTTGACCCAAGGGGAGAGCCCAATGCTGTTTCTCCGGTCGCCCGGAGCCGAGCCAACTCACGGTCGATCGATTCCTCCGCCTGCAGTCCAATTCACATGGTGGGTCCCACGCCCACACGGCCCTGTTTGGTTTCTTGCACTAGGAAGTACTAGAAAACTTTGACAGCTAATTACGGTGTTAAACAAAGCTAACTCCAGAACCACTGATTTAGGAGTTCGGAGGAATCTAATGAGGTCTTTGACCGCGTGGTTAGAGGATGGTTACTGTAGCATCACTGTAGTCAATCATCGATTAATTACCGTTATTAGATTCGTCGCGAAAAATTACACCTATCTCTAAATTTTTTTTGCAAATAGACTTCATTTAGTACTCCATGCATATGAGATTCTTTTATCAGGAAGAGTGCATTCTAGGATCCTGGAAGGATCCAAACAAGGCCAGTCCAGCGGCCAGCCTCATCTTTTCCTATCTAGTCCTTTCGTCTTCCCCTCCCTCTCTTTTCTTTTTGTTGCTGGATTCTCTTTTGCTCCTGAGCTTCCGATGCTCTTTTGGTGGAGAGCAAGCAGGCGTGAAGCTCCGCAGGAGAGAGGGGGCGTGAAGCTCGCGAGGCAGGACACAGTGCCCGACGCTGAAACTCCTACGGCGGACAAATGTGCAACGCAACGGCCCCAAAGACGCCGGCATCCATGACGATGGAGCGCGTGGCTTGGAGGAGCTGCGGCCAGCGCTTGGCTAACAAGCGGTGCGACACCACCTCGTGGAGCAAAGCTCCGAGGTGGGCTAGCAAATTTTTTGTTTCCTCTTCCCTTTTCCCATTTCTTCGATGTTTGGTTTCCAAAAGTTTGTTCTTTGAAATTTGTCTCCCAACTAGGTATTAAGTTTTTGCTTCCAAAATTTTTTCTTCTGAATTTATTCTCCAAAATTTGTTTTAAAAAATTTGTCTCCCAAATTTGCTCTTAAGTTTTTTGCTTCTGAATTTTTGTTCCCAAAATTTTCCCCAATTTTTTTCTTAAGTTTTGTTTTCCAAATTTTTTCTCCTAAATTTTCATTCCAAATTTTAATTGTATTCTAAATTTGATATTAAGTTTTTGTTTCCTTTTTTCCTTTTAAATTTTTGTTCCCAAAATTTTTTCCTCCCAAATTTGTTCTTAAGTTTTGTATTCCAAATCTTTTTGTCAGAATTTTTGCCCCAGATTTTTTTTTGAAATTTCACCTAAAATTTGTTTCAATTTTTTTCCAAATTTTTTCCCTAAATTTTTGTTGCGGTTTTTGTTTCTGGCCTTTTATATAATTTTTCCCTTTCAACATTTTTTTTGTTTTGCGAGGTTAGTTTTTGTGTATACAAATGTTTAGGGAAATTGCGTTTTTGCCTCTGTTTTGAACCTCAACTGTGATTTTACCCTCACTTTTTTCACTTTGCATTTTTACTCCTACTGTTTGGAAATGAAGACTCATTATTCTACCCCTATTCTGTGAACAACACTTAACGGTGTCAAAGAAAACAATTTTACCCTTGCGAATATACCCCTACTTTTTAGAATTTTGTGAGTATACCCTTGTTTGCCATTATATTTCAGCAGCATTTCAATATAAATATGAACAAGAATTTGATAAAATTTGGATAGCATCATGACACACAAAATTAAGTTAAAATCACATGCATATATACAGATAGATAATATTCCATCATACATATCTAAAAGAGATGTACCACCAAACCACAACCCCATCATACATATCCAAAAGAGAAGCACCACCACATCACATCCCAACATAGGTGTCCAACAAAAGCAACTAGTGTATGCATCACACTCATGCATCTATTCCTAACAATGAAGCCGATTGCCCTCTTGTTTCGTTGGCAAAACTGCAATGGGCCCTCAAAATCATTGATCTGCGCATTAATCTGAACTATTCCCTACAAATCAGAGCATTTGAAATTAAATTAGCGCAATTGTCTAAATCTCGAGGTTAATTCATCCCACAATTCAGTCAGAGATCAAAATTTCATACCTGGTCACCAAGTTCATGGCTCTGGACTCCGGCACCATGGCGATAAGCATGTTTGCTTGACTCTTGACTCTGACTCCCCTGCGCAATGCCCCTCCACACAACGCTGGAGCCCTACGTAGCGCCTCCCCTTGCACGTTCACGGAGGTACACAGCCGCAGCCGCCCCTGCCCCTCAATGTGGGCTCCACGCGGGGGGCCGCAGCTGCCACCGCCCCTGCCCCTCAATGTGGGCTCCACGCGGGGGGCCGCAGCTGCCACCGCCCCTGCCCCTCCGCGACGCGGGGCATGCAGCCGCCTCCCGTGCCCCACCACGCGGGCTCCACGCGGGGGCCATAGCTGCCGCCGCCCCTGCCCCTCCACGCCGAGCCGCAGCCACCACCCCTGCCCCCTCCATGGGCCTTCCCTTCGCGCGTGTGGGTCACAACGCCGCCTGCAGCGCCTGCACGTCTTGCTAGGGTTCAAGAATGAGCAGGCCTTAGGAACGGGAGGGTGAGTGGAGGGGATTGAAGGGATAAGGGGTAGTTTTGTCTTTTTGCCTTATTATGAAAGGTTTTTTTATTTTTTAAATTCGCTAAATCTTGGCTGCAGCTAATAGAGTTAATTCCAGGGGCAAACAGAGGTTTCATGCTCAAACAGTAGGGTTAAAAATGCAAAGTGAAAAAAGTAGGGGTAAAATCGCAATCGGGGTATAAAACAGGGGCAAAAATGCAATAAACCCCAAATGCTTTGTATGCATAGTTTCTTTTCAAAATAAAGAGAAAAGCGACTATACGTGTGATCAGTGATTAACTGGTGGCTTTTGCCGCTGCAAATTGCGATTCATTGGGTATATTGATGCGGGTATCTTTAAATAGGAATGAAGCGCGGACGGAGGGTAGGCTCCCTGGTCGGTTTCGGTCGGAGGGTAGGCTCCCTGGTCGGAAATCGATCGGACGGAGCGCTCGGTACGATCGCCTGTAAATTAAATTGCCCGAGAGAGCCATCCCAAAGGTATTGAAGATGGAGAAAATGCGACTGAAAGCTGGCTCTTGAAATCTTACCTATACATGGACACTGTTGCCACAAATGTTGGCGGTAATTTTAATTTATCGATTTCGGCCACCAACATTTAATTTAAACTAACAAGTTTTATGAGCCTTTCAAGGTGGTAAATTAGACTCTCATTAGTTCAGAGGTAAGACTTAGCTTTTCGTAATAAAACACATATATATGTTAAAAAACATTCAAATATTTTTTTCATACTATTTTATATTAACAAAATTGATAGTTGGACAGCCGCTGCCACCCCTTCACTCTCGTCGTGTTGCTTCTCCTTAGCGATTGATGTGCCAACATGCCACTTGGCGCTAAGCCGCCCACACACTGTTAGTGTGCTACCATGACGTTTCTGCTCCACGCCTTGCTTCTATTCTTCCTTGCGATCCTCTACATCTTGCGCGCCGCTACGACATTCTACCCCCATGCCTTGCTTATGTGCTTCCTTACGATCCTCCACATCTTGCACGCTGGCACGCTGCCATGGTGTCCAGCTCCATGCCTTGCTCTCGCTCCAGCTCCATTCGTGGCAGCCTGGGATCCTCAACTATACTGTTTGTGTTTCTCAAGCTTCTCTGAAAAGAGTTAGGGTTAGGGTTTTTAGACGCCCTCCTCTGTTTATATAGCTCCTTAGGTGGGCTGCCTTGGGCCCACCTTGGGCGCCCTCTTTTGAGCCTAAAAAGCCCATTAGTGCACCTAATCTCAGTCTAATTTGGATCTCATCCTTATCAGGCTTCTTTCCCTTAAGTGTGTGACCCTATGGACTCACATGCGAATAGACATGGCCCGAGTACTCTTACTCGGCCCAATAGTAGACAGTGGCCTCTAGCAAGACATGTCAACTCCTATACGCACACAAGGATCATATCAGACGAGCCGCCACAATATCATATACATGCTATTCCCTTTGCCTCACGATATTTGGTCTAACTTAAAGCTGACCTCTCTTTCTCGATGTCGTGATTTGGAATCCTTGGTTAACTCTTAACTCCAGCATGGCCATGCATTTTCTGATCCGAATCACTCGAGGGGGCCCAGAGATATCTCTCTCTTGTAGAGAGGGTCAAATCCCATCTTGACCGACTATGTCTCACAGCATGCTTCTTGACAGACCCGAAAGCCACCTTTATGACTATCCTGTTACGGTGCAGCGTTTGATGGCTCCTAAGTAAGTCGGTTCACATCTTGAGTACATACGACGATCTCAGGTCTTAGAACACAGCGTACATATTGTGTAATGAGAAGTCATCATCTCGTGTTGGGTCAGTTCAGACTCATGTCCCACATGAGGCCACATTATTAGTTTGACATCTACATGTCCATGACTTGTGAAACATAGTCATCAACTAATACATGTGCTAGTCTAATATCCATGTGTGTCCTCACATGAACTCCGACTAGGAACATCTTTAGAATAACCATACAAGTAAAGAGTCTCACAGACAATTCACATAATTGTCAATCAATACAAGTTGTCTTTCATGGATATTCAAGGAACACTTCATTAATCATGAATACAAGGAAATATGATCATCTTTATGATTGCCTCTAGGGCATATTTCCAACAGTCTCCCACTTGCACTAGAGTCAATCTAGAATGTATCTTATACCCATTGCTCTTGTGTGCTGCGCCTCATGCTTGGACTGCGGGAGTGGCTTTGTCAACGGATCTGAGACATTCAAATCTGTATGTATTTTGCATATCTTAATTTCACCACGTTCTATGAACTCTCGAATGAGATGAAATCGCCACATAACGTGTTTGCTCTTCTGGTGATTCCGATGCTCCTTTACTTGCGCAATAGCCCCACTGTTGTCACAGTAAAGGTCCAACGGACTGGACGCATTTGGAAACACACCAAGCTCAATAAGGAACTTTCTTATCCAAACACCTTCCTTCGCAGCTTCCGAAGCTACGATGTACTTGGCTTCCGTTGTAGAATCGGCCACGGTCTCCTGCTTGGAACTCTTCCAGCTTACAGCACCACCATTCATTGTGAACACATAACCTGATTGGGATTTTGAATCGTCTTTGTCGGTTTGGAAACTAGCATCGGTGTAACCCGTTACAATGAGCTCCTCCTCACCTCCATAGACAAGAAACACATCCTTAGTTCTTCTCAAGTATTTAAGAATGTTTTTCACAGCTGTCCAGTGACCTTCACCTGGATCAGACTGGTATCTGCTCGTAACACTTAGAGCATAAGAAACATCTGGGCGTGTGCTTATCATTGCATACATAATAGATCCAATTGCTGAGGCATATGGAACTTTGCTCATGCGCTCTCGCTCATCAGTCGTCGTAGGACACCGAGTCTTGCTAAGATGTATGCCATGTGACATAGGCAAGAACCCTTTCTTTGCCTTTTCCATATTGAACCGCTTCAACACTTTGTCAATGTAAGTATCTTGGCTTAATCCTATAAGCCTCTTTGATCTATCTCTATAGATCTTGATGCCCAGTATGTATGCTGCTTCTCCTAAATCCTTCATCGAAAAACTATTTTTCAGTGAAGTCTTTACGGACTCAAGCATAAGAATATTATTTCCAATCAGCAGTATGTCATCTACATACAAGATTAAGACATGGGTACTATCGATATTGGTGGCCTAACCTATAGCTAATATGTAAAGCTGAAGGTCAACATCCATCTATACATACAGAATCTACACAGCTATTCAGTTCTCACTTACAATTAATATGAAAGCTAGGCACTATCTAATCACTCACAACACAAGATTACAAACGGGGCCTTAGATAAAACTAAGTATACATGTGCTTTTTGATTTGTTTACAAGCTAAAGTCAAATATCTCCTTGGAATTAAGGTAGTACCATGCACGGCAAGGAAATTGAAAATATTTCAGCATGTTCGGCTGAAGAATCTCTAACTGTCAGTTTCTAAATGAAAGAGTTGATAGTTAGAGGGAAAGTCTGTAACCTATTTATTGCACATAATCCAAAAGATTCAGGTACGAAGTATGAAATTTGGATTCAAGTACAAAATTAATTAAAACAAATTTCACAAGATGGCTAAACCAGTCATGCCATGAGAGACAGAAAGACAGAACATATACCCTGTTCTAGGGAGAGGTAAATGGAGTTATAGTTATAACATACCTAATTCCATCGGTTAAGCCCCCACCGGTCCAACTGATTCCACCTGTGGCACATTTTGCCCTGCACCAACCCCAGCAACTTCACTTAAGATCCCTGCATCCAAAAAAGAGAGGAACTTGCCTTAAGAACAACAACTTCTCATCTCTGCATAGTTCAAATAAGAATTTGGTGATCATTGAAGGTAAAAGAGACTATATAGTGAGCCAATCTTTCGCACTAACTAAAGCCTCCAACATCTGTGGCGTTAGCGAGCCTCTTGTGTCCCCAAGAATCCTATTGCCACAACTAAAAGCCGATTCAGATGATACAATGCCGATTCTTTTGGATTATGTGCAATAAATAGGTTACAGACTTTCCCTCTAACTATCAACTCTTTCATTTAGAAACTGACAGTTAGAGATTCTTCAGCCGAACATGCTGAAATATTTTCAATTTCCTTGCCGTGCATTGTACACCTTAATTCCAAGGAGATATTTGACTTTAGCTTGTAAACAAATCAAAAGGCACATGTATACTTAGTTTTATCTAAGGTCCCGTTTGTAATCTTGTGTTGTGAGTGATTAGATAGTGCCTGGCTTTCATATTAATTGTAAGTGAGAACTGAATAGCTGTGCAGATTCTGTATGTATAGATGGATGTCGACCTTTAGCTTTACATATTAGCTATAGGTCAGGCCACCAATATCGATAGTACCCATGCCTTAATTTGTTCTGGCATTCGCGAGCCTCCTTAAAGTTTCTTGCCATATCAAGTTCTGTACCGATATCTTTCTAATGTTTATCCTCAATACCCTGCCTGACTACAATGCAGCTTTACCTGTTTTTTTCTTACACATGCATCATCCAATTCTCTGATAAGCTATATTTGTTGCAGGGTTCAGTTGACATGAACAAACCTCCTGAAATGATATCTGGCAATATGACAGCAGATAAATGAAATAAAAATACTTGAGACATTTTTAACTACAGCAATCATCTGTCTATGACTCGATGGATATTGATCAAACAGTTTCATTTGGTGCAGCCATGCGCGTCTATTCAAGACTCTTTATGAGGTAAGCTTACTGCAGCGCTGAATTCATTTTTCTTCTTCAGTCATCCACATTGCAACATCATATTTGGTGAAGTTGCCTATATATATAATGAGGGATCCTTATGTCCCTTGGGCCATACTGGCCGAATAACTATATGCAACTCAAATGGCAAAGCTGAATTTGACAGGTATATGGAGAACAAAGAACCGGAGGCTCAGCAGTAAAAAAAGTGTATAAACCTGCATTTACCTTCCCAATAAGAGTGACCTGCAGCAGCAGCTTTACCTGCCGGAGTCTTATTTATGTTGTATCTAGTGGCACATGTAAGCATATGTATGGCCATATGGCACAATTCACTCACCGCCAAAACCTGTGTGCATATGTTGTGTTTTTTTTATTTGGATCCACTCTCAATTCGACGTGATATCGCCCCCTCGCCAAAACCTGTGTGGATATGCTGTGTGCGGGGCATGTGGATAATCCATGTTTTTTTAATGGGTGGAACCCATGGATAAAGCATTGGTTTGGTTAGATATGGGGTGAAAGGAAATCATGGATTGGTGTGGTTTGGATTTTGCATATCAACTAACAGGTTGGGGTGGGTTAAATAATCATCTGATGTTGCATATGGGCTGAGGTGGGTATAGCGTGGATTCCAGGCCATTGGCAGGGTGACCAGCGAGCATGAAACCCCGATCAGCCCCTAGAAATGGGCGCGCCATGCAGCTAGAACTAGCGGAGCAAGTTAAGAGGCAAAGAGCACGCTGCACACCAATAACCACAGCAATGGCGGCCCCGAAATGGGCTCCCTTGCTCCTACTCGGCCTCGCAAAACTCCTATCCCTTGCCGCGCTTGCTTCCGCCAAGAACGACCAAGTCACCGGGAACCTGGTCTACTGCGCGGATACCTGGTACCCCAGCTGCGACACGCCGGGGTACTGCCCGGCGACGTGCCCGTACACATGCCAGATGGACAGCGACACCTGCAAGCCCGTCTGCGGTAACTTAGTGCAAGCCAACACAGCAAGCACAAGATCTTAGTTTGTGATTGCTACTACTTACTGTACCTATACGTTGTGCACGCAGACTGCCACAAGCCAGGCGCGGTGTGCGAGGACCCCAAGTTCATCCGCGGCGACGGCAACACCTTCTACTTCCACGGCCGCCGGGACCGGGACTTCTGCCTGCTCTCCGACGCCAACCTCCACATCAACGGCCACTTCATCGGCAGCCACGTCCCGGGACTCAAGCGGGACCCCACCTGGGTGCAGGCCATCGCCGTGCAGTTCTCGGGCCACCGCCTCTACGTCGGCGTGCTCAGGACCGCACTACTACAAAATTCTATTTTGCGAGGCACTTAAAAATCGGCTCGGAGGCGGGCAGAAAAAAAACTCGCCTCGGTTAATGGTCAGCATTAACTAAAGCGGTCATTTTTTTTATTAACCGAGGCGGTTACAAAAAAACTGCCTCGCAAAATCGATTAACCGAGACGGACGCCTTAAAATGTTCGTCTCGGTTAATATCCCTATTTTTGGAGGCGGACAACTTACAGTGGCCCACCACGGTTAATGGGCCAAGCCCAATGCAAGCCCATATGAGCCCAGAAACTGAAGCTAGTATATAAATGAATCGAAACCCTAAACCTACACACGCCGCCCACTCCTCTCTCCATCCTCTCTCCCTCCCTACCCTCCCACGCCGCCCCAGCCCCGTCGCCGCCCAGGCCCCTCCCTCCCTCCCTCCCCTCCCAGAGTACTCCCCATCCCACGCCGAAGAACGCCGCCCCACCACCGCCCCAGGCCCCTCCCTCCCCTCTGGCGCCACCCCAGCGCCGGCCGCGCACCCTCCCTCCCTCCTTCCCCTCCCACGCCGCCCATGCCCCGCCGGCGCGCAGGGCCGATCCGGCGGTGGCAGCCCCGGCGACGCGAGGAGGGGCGGCGGCCCGAGTAGATCCGGCGGCCCCGCAGCGCGAGGAGGGACGGCGCGAGGAGCAAATCCGGCCTGGCGGCGCGAGCACGAGGGCCCGTTGGCACGAGGAGGAGCGGCGGCCCGGTGGCTCGGCGGCGCGAGGAGCAGCAGTGTCCCGGTGGCTTGGCGGCGCGAGCACGAGGGCCCGGCGACGGTGATGCCGGATCCGCGCGCGGCGGCGGGGCAGCGGCCTACTGCGACGACCTGCTACTGCTGCGGCGGCTGGACAGCAGCGGTAGCGGCGATGGGCTTGGCGGGCTTTTGATGGGCTCCGTGGGCTCGGGCTATTTTTTATTTTTTTATTTGATTAACCGAGGCGGGCAGGTGCAACCGCCTCGGAAAAGAGATCATTTACCGTGATGGTACCACCGAGGCGGTTGTGAAAAACACCTCGGTTAATTGATTTTGCCCGCCTCGATTAATGATTTTTGTAGTAGTGCCACCGCGTGGGACGACGACGCCGACCGCCTCGAGGTCGTCTTCGACGGAGAGCCCGTGCACGTCCCGGCCGTCGCCAACGCCAGGTGGGAGGCGCCCGCCGTGCCGGCCCTGTCCGTGACGCGCACCAAGGCCGCCAACGGCGTCGCCGTGGAGCTCGCCGGCGTGTTCAGGATCGCTGCCAACGCGGTGCCCATCACCGAGGAGGACTCCAGGGTCCACAACTACGGGCTCACCGCCGATGACTGCCTCGCGCACCTCGACCTGGCGTTCAAGTTCCACGCGCTCACCAGCGACGTCCACGGCGTGCTGGGGCAGACGTACCGGAGCGACTACGTGAACCGCCTCGACGTGTCGGCCCGGATGCCCGTCATGAGCGGCGAGAGGGACTTCGTCGCGTCCGGCCTGTTCGCCACCGACTGCTCCGTCGCGCGGTTCGGCCGCGGTAGCGGTGCCGATGCGCTTGCCGTCGCCTCCGACGAGCTGGCCGGCGTCAAGTGCTCCACCGGCCTCGACGGCGTCGGGGTGGTGTGCAAGAAGTAAGCAAGCAAGCAACATGGCCTCGCGCGCGCTCTCGTGCGCCGTGACAAAGCAATAAGCCAATAATCCATCAACGTGCGTGCACGCACATACAAATGACAAATCGTTCGTAGCCTCGTAGGTGTTCATCAATAAGCTAGCTACTCCAAGGTCGATGTGGTCCTGGTCCTGTGGATGTGTGGCTCCTCTACTCCTCTTGTCGTTATACTCCTTTCGCTTTCATTTCTAAACTAAAGCAGCAACAGTTTTACTGAGATTTCCTTTAGTGGAAACATTTTTAACTCTCTATAAATGTATATGTGAATTGTTTTCACATGGGCCTTTCCTATAACTGAATCTTTAATTTGTCTTTTAATGCATAGTTCTTATGAGGATTACAATTATCAATCAAATTGTACGTATTGTTAGTTACTAACTACAATGCTCCTCAATGGATGACAGGTTGGCTTTCCCTGGTTTCTCCCCCTTCGTCATTGTCTTTTATAATTTTACCACTGCTTAGATAGCAGTTTTCCCCATTGAAAACATTTTTTAATTTTCTTTTTAATATTTTCCTCTTACTATTGGAGCCCTTGAGCTGGTCATGACTAAGAACAAGTCTCTTCATCCTGAGTAATAGAGCTCATTATTCGAAAGTTGCTTATATGGCAATATATCTTGCTATACTTACTTTTTAAAGATGCCCAGTTATTTCTATACTGCACTTACTTTTTAAAGATGCTCAAAATCAGAGATTAAAATTGATTCTTTTTGCATCTATAACTGCAGATTAAGGAAATGCTTTGTATTGTAAAATGGAGCAAGGATATTGGATTGTGCACTTTCATATTTTGTCTGTTTATGCTAGGATAGATATATGTCCATTTAACTTCATGGTGCTCGGTGAAATTATTATGGAGTGATTAAGCCTACAATACAAGCAAGCTAACCAAAGACCAAACTGCGAAGGTACAGTGGTCTCTTCTATTTGCCTTCGCGCACCTCATGTCTTTAATGATGAAAAGCAGATGTAATACAAGCCACCTTTGAGATTCAACTATAGTCAGTTTATTCGCTGACAATTGCCATAATTCAACTCTATACACATTAATGATAGGTATGCTAATTAAATTGTACACATTGAAGTGTGTTTTTGCTGCTTAGGAATGTCACAAGTAAACAAAAGAATTTCAGGGTATAAAAAATGTGAGTGTTTCTCCTCCCTTCATGTATCAATCTCTCAATCTGATCTGGTATTGCTCACTGTGATTTATAGGGTATGTTTTATAAATCCATTTTAAAATTCCTATGTTAAATATGTAATGAAAATCGAGAAACTGATATTTGTGGGGACACATGTTTCTACTTTCTACTACTGATTAATGTTTCTTTGCTGAATGCTGACCGCGTGAACCTAAGTGGTTGGTATATCTGGATAGCATGACACTTGACAGTACAATGAATGGTTGTTTCTTCCTGCTACCATTTTGCTACTGAAGTTGCCCAGTAAAATTATTTGTTCAGTTGTGCAGTCCTCAGTTACTATTTGCATCCATTTTAAGCTAGCTGGATAATGACGCTTGGAAGATATGGAAGCATATTCTGTTATTAGGTAGTCCTCAGTTGACAGTCCAATCCGTCTTCCTACCATTCTGCTGTCTTATTTACATTTTATGCTTGCATGGTTTTCTTACCTTTATTGAGTTTTTTTATCACGCTAACAAAGCAATTAAGCATGTCTACCCAACAAGATTTATTAAACCCAGGTGTTCAAGGTTTCAGGAGTAAAAGACTAGGTAAAATCCTTAATTGGGTTCCCATCAAGTTTATGCAACAACAGAAAATTAAAGTAATTGAGTTCCCATCAAGTTTATGCAACAACAGTAAATTAAATTAAATTAAAGTAAAGTGAATTTATCATGCAATTTATTGGGATCAAAATAGATTATGGAGGGGGAGAAGTCCACTTGACTTCCTTGCCAAACTGTTGTGTCTCTTCCTCGAACTGTTTTGCTCGATTTCCCTCGAACAACGTGTTATCTACACGATCACACAAATAAAAATATACAACAAATAAGAAACAACACAACAAACAGTTTAAACAGAGAAATATATGGTGATAAGGATGTTGTACGCGTTGCAAGGAACACGTGAGCATGAGAATCGCTGACAACAGAGTTAGAAAGAGAAAGATATGGCGAAAAAACAAGGTTCCAGGGGCTTATCTGTGAAGAAACAGAACTTTTAGGGGCTAGAGTTGAAGAAACTAGGGGCTAGAACATAAATAAACAATATAAGGTTTAGATTGAAAACAGAGAGGGTATGGACGATGGGTTCTATTTCTAGAAAGCTCAGGGCTAAAACAGAAAAAAAGGGCCTTCTATGAATTGTTTTTGAACTGCGCAGGATGGCAGATTGATTTTAGAGAAACAGAGAGGATCTTTTGCAAAAAGGGCAAGGGTTGACTGGTATGTGGTGGATTGACTTCGATCTAGATCCAGTATACCGTTGGATCAAGATCCGAGGGTTGGGAGCGGATCGGCTCGTCTCTGCGTGCGACGGCTAGACTCTAGCGGCTCGGCTTGCGGCTCTAGCGAGGTGGCGGCTTAGCTACGCGGCTCGGGCGGCGAACGGCTCGGGGGGGGGGGGGGTGGACGGTTCGGTGGCGGCGCACAGTGGCGGGGTCACCGGAGTATACCGATTCCGGCACTCCGGGCCACGGTTCGGCACGGGGAAAAGCCGAGGAGAGGGATGAAACGACGTCGAGCTCGATGGAGAGGTCGGGGCGACGGGTTGGAGCGGTGGAGGAGACATACGACGGTGAGGAGTCGGTGGGGTACTCCAGCAAGGAATTGCTGTCGCGAGGAGGCGAAGGAGGTAGGGGAAACGAGTCTGAGAGACTCCCTACAATGGTGCGAAGCTTCGCTAGTGGTCGAAGGCGACGAGGGTGCGGCGGAGAAGGAGATCGACGGCAGCGGCGGCGAGCTCAGGAGCGGCGGTGGCACTGCGCGAGAGACAGAGAGCAAGGGCGGGAGCGTGAAGGGAAAAAGAGTGTGGCGTGGCCTGCTGCATTTTTTTATTGGGCAAGGGAGGAAGCAGAGCGACCGGCAGTGGAGGGGGCACCGAGCTCGGTGTGGCCGGCCATGAAGGCCAATATAGCGGCGTCCATTTGCGGTGGGGAGGCGATGAGATAGAGCTAGTGCTCCACTGAGCCTTGATGGCGCATGAAGAAGAAGAGGGGAGTGCAGCGCAGACGGAAGGGATGTGCAGGAGTTTGGCGGCCGGTGGCGCCTCGGCACAGGGAGGTGAGAGGACGGGAGGTGGAAGATAGCACCGACTGGCGGGCCCAGGGTGCTAGTGAGAAAGAAAGAGAGAGAGAGAGAGAGGGAGTGGGCTGGGCCGGCACGGTGGGATGGGTCGAACAGGCCAACCAGGGGAGAAAAGAGAGAAGGAAAAGAGGAGAAAAGAAGAGAAAGAAGTAGGCCGGGCTTGAAGGAAAAAGGGAGATGAAAAGAAAGTTTTCTTTACAAGCACAATATCATTTGAATAAAATTGTTTTGAATTCAAACAAATTTTATTTTTGGGTCTTCAGGCAGTTATGTGTTCGTCGTCGAGGTCACCATCGAGTGCAGCTGCGGACCCCCTTCCCTTGCGCAACTGTACACGCACGTCTCCACAGCCCACGTCTGTGACATCATCGTCTCCAAGGTACACGAAGCCGTGAGGGTTGAGATGATACAAGGATGGAGGTACCACTACCACGGTACAAACAAAGGTTCGGAGAAGGATCTGTACTCAGAGCGCCTCATGGTTCGAGCCTTCCTTCCTTTCCTTCAACATTGCATGCATGCAGCAACAGCAACAACCGGATTAACACCTTATTACCCCTCTCTCTCTCTCTCTCTCTCTCTCTCTGTGTGTGTGCGCGCGCGCGCAAGCGAGAATTGCTTCATCTGGCAAGCCCTAGGGGCAGAGAAGCCCGATCAAGATCTAGTTCAGCAAGTACTCTGTCACCGACATGCGGTTCGAGCCGATGGCCACCCTGGACACTTCAGTGTACAAGGCCCATGACCCCGCCTTATAGTCACATGTAACACGATCCCTATTCCCAAAACTTCCATTCTGGATCACGGATCGGGGACGACACAGATCGGACGACGAACCGTAGCTGGAACGCCATTCCGAGCAAGATAGATCCAGAGGAGAGGCGGAGCTCCCTGCACTAGCTACCCAGCTGCAGCAAGATCTCTTCCCTCTCTTCCCATGGCAATCTGGGCGGCCATAGCTGTGGATCGTTGGCACTTGTATGTTCGTGAGCCTTGAGCATCGAGAGGTTGAAGAAAGGCGAACATGTATTTGGGCCAACTTTTGGACTCAGCTATAAGTGAGCACGCAGATGGCCGACTAGAAACTAGTGTTTAAAATAGCGGGCTAAGACATTTAGCGGCTGGTGTTTGTAGAGGCTAAGAAAGGCTATAGTGGGCTATAACTTAGTTAACTCATTTAGCAGCTCTGCAAATACCATGTGTGGAGAAATTGGCGACCCTAACTAACTCTATATGGGAACTCAACTCTTTATTCACCATGATTTAATACAACACAAAACACTTGCACTCTTTATATAGCTACTACACCGTGACACTACTACACTACATGGCAACTTTATCATCTCCTGCTTGAGACCTCTTATGCCATGGTATGGCAAGAGGGAAGGGAAGCACCCCTATTTATAGGACCCCATGGCTCATATAATTTTTCTATGTGTTCATCTTCTACACACTTCTTTATAAAATATCTAACTCTAAAATTTTTATCATACTTATCTAACCATACAAATATCTAATTTCTAGAGTATTTTATATTTCACTATGAAGCATGGTAACCATGGTTCATGTATACTCTCTAATCTTCTATAAGCTTCTAACAATTATGCATTTCTACTTCAACAAATGTATAAATCTATGAGTAATTTTGCATATAAACAACAAATCAAGAAAATTTCATATATTGAAGTACGTCTTGGGCTTCATTTCCTTGTTACATCATTGACGAAATACTAAATTTTGTAAATGAAGAAGTTCATTACTAAACTAACAAGAAATAGAGATTAATTATATGGTTTAGCTGGCTAAATAAACTTTATTTTAGCGGCTATAGCGAGATATAGCCGGCTATTAGCGGATTTATCCTTTTAAAGCTAAGAGTTGGATACTCTAGCTTTCTCCTCTAGAACCTTGGTAGAGACCATAGCAGTAGCTGTTACTTTTCTTTTTTTGAAAAACGAACAACAGCTGCTGCGCTAGTAAAATTACTAGAGATTTTAGATACTAGAATATCCACATTCCATAGCTACATTCCGGGTACATCGTTTCAACTATTCGAGGATCATGATCCCATCCTCAAACCAAACGTTCGGAAGAGGTATACCTCTTACGAACTGGGAACTTAAAATTGTTGATCCACGTTCCGCGTACCACGTTCCTCGTACCTACGTATTGGGAACTTTTGTGTCATTCGTGGCCGTGTCCATTATTGAGATTGTCCGACAAGGACCATCGAGGACAAGCTCAAATCAGCTACGAAAGAAGCCACCAGCTTCGTCAGGTTACGCGGCACTACCCAACCTGCACTACCCTCCCCACCAGGCCGTAGGTGGATCCTTGGGTGCTGCTCTGTGTCGTCCTCATGGTGGCCATTCTGCTGCCAGTGTATGTGGTCTTTTATGCAGACATGTTTCCCCAGAAGTGGAGTGCGCACAAAGACACCGTCATCAAGGCCTGCGCGAACAGTTTCATGTACCACACTTCCTGGGAGTATGGGTCGAGACTTTGGTCCAAAGAACAGGCTGATTGCTGAGCAGCGGCGGCGGCTGCAGCAGAAGAGCATGCGGGAGGAGGAGTGTAGGAAGAGGGAGGAGGAGAAAAAGAAGCAGCGGGAGGAGTACGAGGCGACGCTCAGACTTGAGGCTCTCGCAAAGAGCACCATGACCCCATGCAGCGGCGGAGCCAGGGCCCGGCGACCCTGGGCACGTGCCCGGGCTCCCGTCGCCACACCTGAGTATGTGTCTGGAAGTGTAGCAGAGTACACATGTGTTCCGGAGTTTTTTTGCTTGCATGTACTCTGCTGCAAGCCTCTACACATGTGTTGCAGCTAGTTGTTTGGCAGTTGTCCAGGCATTGATCGCATTGCAATGGCAAAAGTCCGTGTGTGGGTGTAGATTTGGCCCGGGTGCCGCTCAATATCTGGGTCCACCTCTGACCCCATGGCAGCGCTTCCTGTACCGCAACAACGTCGGCCACTGCCGCTTCCAGCGATACAGGCGCCCATAGAGCGGCTGGTATCTGCCATTTCAAACTGTCACAAGTGGAGCTTTTGGCAACCGCCGCTTAACATTGTTGTGCGAGAACCTGATTCTCTTTAGACCCGGAACGAAATGATTTTTGCTGTTATTCTTTTTAAGATGTGTTAAACGTCCTTTTGTGTGGCACACATCTAGTTTTTAGCACAGAACCCAATCTCTTTGGTTCCGGAATGAAATGCTTTGTTCTGTTGTTCAATGAATTGTTCTGATGTTGAATGAAATCATTTGCTTTGTTGTTGTATCATGCTTCATGCAATGTGTTAGGTCTCATGGGACCAGGGTTGATGTTGTGTTAGGTATGCAGGTCCTTGATATTGCAGTCAGCGTGCTGTTTAATTTGTTTTGTGCATTTGAATATGAGAGGAAATGCTCAGTCACCATTTTGATAGTTTGTTCTTCAAGCATTAGAACTTTTTTGTGTCAATACCACCATGCATAAATAAGCTAAAACTCTGGCAAGCTAGTGATGTCTTGAGTTCAGGTCTTGTGGGGTCAAACGCACAACTGTAGGTTCATCATAGTGCAACACTGACACTAGAAATGGAAGGCATGATACAGTAAGGATTCATCCAAAAAGTGGTCTAGCAGTTACATTAGAATCGGTTTAAACTAGAATGCTCTATGGTTTATGCTAACTTTGCGTCTGTTGGGGTTGTAATGTAATAAAATTTCTTTGGTGCACTTCTAGTTAGTATAAATAAGAAATTTAGATACAAATGTCCGATAAGTGCTTGTAGTTATGAAATTTATTTAGATGTGAAAACCAATTCCTCAAGAGTTTGAACTTTCAAAGAAGTTGAAATCTTGCCAAAATGTTTGTTATTTTACCTACATGACAATACGATTGCAATACATTGGACACTACAAGTATGATGCATCTACACAGAGTGATGAAAAACAAAACACTCAGTGATCTTTAGATAGTTTGCTCTTGCAGCATGAACACTGTATTTTGGCATCAATCGCACTATAAGAAAAGCTGAAATGTCGCAACCTGCCACAGTAGCAGTGTCATACGTTGGTTTCTAGAGCCAAATGCACAATTTTAGATACCCACTAGACATGGAAGATGTTTCTTGAATTACTTGATGTTCTTTAGTTGAGAATTAACAAAATTTCTTCAGAGCACTTGTAGTTACTAGAAAACTTTGGTGTATTCAGTTCAGGCAATGTGGAGTCAAATGCACAACTGAACACATGATCCAATAGAGAGTCGCCCCCCCCCCCCCCCCCCCCCAAAAAAAAGGTTTAATCAACTGGAAGTAGAATGAGCTTTGGTTTTTATTAACTTTGCATGTGTTGAGATTCTTAATTTAATGACATTTCTTCAGAGTACTTGTAGTTAGTACAAAACAACAATTTTTTATAGAAATGTTCAATGTGTACTTGTATTTAGGAAATATTAGATACACACGCTTATGTGTATCTTTACTGTACCAGAAACATTTTTCATCACCCCCATGAGTTTCAAGAGGTTGAAAATTTGTCAAAATCTTTGTTGTTTTCACCTACACAACCATATGATTACAGTATACTTGTAACGCCCCGCCTCCCCGAGGTCGGGCCCGCTTATATCTGGCAGCTTAACTAGGACACAGACTATCCTCACAGACCAACACATGTCTTTTCTGTACACTTTGTCCTCACTCGTGTGCACCCGGGAAGAACTTTCTGGTCGGTCACACATCCTCAAATTGATCCGGGCCAAGCACGCTTAACCTCGGAGTTCTTTGGAGACCGGCTCCCGAAAATAAAGTTGCAACTTATTGATATGAGTATCCTATTAATTCTATTAAGCCCTGAGCCGGGATGTCACATACTCACCCCCTTAAGAGACCGACGTCCCCATCGGTCAATCCCAAGCCAGGAACGTCCTCTCTTGGCCACATACCGTGCTCATGCCCCCGCACTTACGCCCGTACGTGACCGTGAAACCGCGAGAGTCGGCTCCGATACCATTATATAACGTCCCGCCTCCCCGAGGTCGGGCCACTTACATCTGGCAGCTTAACTAGGACACAAACTATCCTCACAGACCAACACATATCTTTTCTGCACACTTTGTCTTTTCTACACACTTTGTCTTTTCTGCACACTTTGTCCTCACTCGTATGCATCCGGGAAGAACTTTCTGGTCGGTCACCCATCCCCAAATTGCTCCGGGCCAAGCACGCTTAACCTCGGAGTTCTTTGAAGAATTGCTCCCGGAAAAGAAGTTGCAATTTGTTGGCATGAGTATTCTATTAATCCTATTAAGCCCTGGCCGGGGTGTCACAATACTGAAACTAGAAGTGTAGTGTGTTTTACACCGGGTTTTGAAAGACAAAATGTTCAATCGACATTTGGGAATTTGCACTTGAAGCATCAAAAGTATATTGTAGCATCAATGTGAGCATATGTAAGCAGGCTAAATTGTCACAAACTGCTATGACAACAGCGGTGCGTTAAGTTGGTTTCCTGGGAGTCAAATGCATAATTTTATATACAGCACTAGGAAAATGAAATGTGTTCTATAAATCGCCTTGGTGTACTTTAGTTGAAAAGTTCTCTAAATGTATTTTAGATATCTAAAATTTTTTTCTACACTTGCTTGTATTTACTTTTATGTATGTATCCCATGATGTAGGACGTATCTGACCCAAAGAAGAGTATGTAGTGGAGTATGTGATCATGGTAGAATATCTATATGATGGTGTATACGTGACCATACATAGAGTATATGGGCATAATTATTTTTATATACTGGTACTAATGTATATTCATAAAATATTTAAAAACTAGGGATGCTTTTAAAAATTGTTACATATATCTCTTATCTTAAAATTAGTATACAAACATACTCAAAGTAATAAATAAGTAAGTGGACATATGCACTGCGGTATTTTGATGATGAGAGTAACTACATACGAATGTAGAAAAAAATTTAGCGAATGTGACTGAGCACGTATTTCAATAAAAAGAAGCAATACAACCTTTACAAAGTTTGATAGGCAGAGGCTATCAAGGTGGAAACAGAACACCGCCAAGGAAGCGGTCGGCGACCCGATACAACAAACAAGAACAAGAAGAAAGAGAGGAGACACAGATGAACCCACGAACCTAGATACGACCACAGCTGAACCGGCTAAAAGATACTACAACGACCATAGCTGAACCCGCTAAAAGATATAATATATGTCTAGATGCATAATAAAATCTATGAATATTAAAAAGTCAAAATAATCTACATTTTGAAACTGCCTCCATATTGTAAAGAAAGTCGTTTTGAGTTTATCTTAAGTCAAATATTTTAAACTTAGACTATAATTATATTTTTTCGGTTGAGTTTGAAAATATGTAAGTGATTTAAGTAGATTCATCTTCAAATGTAGTTATTTTTGAAGACCATGTCGATGTCCAAAACGACTTTCTTTATAATACGGAGGGAGTACGTAAAATTCCATGTTTTTATAAAAATCTTTCAAATTAAACTCAAAATTTATAAAAATAAATAAAAATTTGTATACTCAGATGTGATCCAAAGGGTGGCAAGGCAACAGGTATCAAATGAGACCGTCATGCATCATGACCCTGAACTCCTCGAAAGAGACGACGCCGTCGCCGTCGAGATCGAACCTGCAGATCATGGCCCTGCACTCGTCCAGGGCCAGCTGCTGCTGCTGCGATCCCAGCAGACGGCTGAGCATCCGCTGCAGGCTCGCCGGCGTGATGTACTGCCCTCCCCCGCCGCCGGCTTCCGACGGCGCGTCGTCCGCGTACATCCCGAACGCCACCCGCAGGCACCGCCGCCTGCCTTCCGCGTCGGCGGCGGCGGCCTCCGCTGCCTCGCGGGCCAGCCTGAGGAACTCGCCGCGGTCCAGCAGGCCGTCCCCGTCGGCGTCCGCCGCCGCGACGGCCGCCGCGGCCTCTTCCTCTCCCAGCGAGGCCGCCATGCCGCCGCCCAGCTCGGACGCGGACACCTTACCGTCGCCGTCCTTGTCCAGGGCCTCGAACAACGCCGCCGCCGCCGCCGCGGCAGCCATTGGCTGGCTACACCAACGATCGCGTGCTGCGCCGCTAGCTGCTCGTCGATCGATTGAGCTCCTGGATCGGACTGGTCGCCAAATTAGCAGCTGGAGGTCACACTTTGCATTGGATGCAGCTAGCTCCTGGTTGGTTGGTCGGTTTGTTCGTTGCCTGTCTAGCTTGCTGCCATGTCTTGTTGAGGCTTGCGTCGTCGATGTATAGATATAAATTGATGGGGAGAGAGAGAGAGAGAGAGAGAGAGAGAGAGAGAGAGAGAGAGAGAGAGAGAGAGAGAGAGAGAGAACGAAGGTTCTCGGCCGTACACCCTTGTGTCTGACTTCAAAGAATTAAACGAAAGGAAATAGAAGTTGGCTGCATGTAATTTCCGCGTCATTTCGGCAGCCAGGAAGCATGCATCGTGCCGTACATGCATGTCGCAACAACCGTACACCACACATAAAAGTAAGCGCTTTATGTGAAATTATTTTGATCACCTAACCAGGAGGAGGAATCAATCGAGTCAAATAGGCATAATATCTTTCTGGCAGCAATATATATATATATTATACTTTTGTCATTGCAGAGATATATATATTTTTTAAGGAAATTGCAGATATATACTGATCTATTTGCTTTCAATGTAAAGCTGTCCGGGAGCCTCCTTTTGAACTACTAATATCTTTGGTTTTATATAGATTGGCATTGTCATATTTATTATGAAGATATTTTTATATGTAATTATTTTGAGGATAATATAATTTTATAGATACCGTTTTCAAAGATGAAAAAAGATGAACATTATAAGGAAGAACCAAAATAGTTTATAATATTAGGTTGATATAGGCACCATAATAGATGATTAATTTTATCCCTCAACTTCATTATGATGGCTAAGTTTGTCCCTCATTTTCTGCAGGAGCCATGGTCTATATCCCTCCCGTCCTACGAAGAGTGCAATTCTATAATATTTTTCAGATAAATATGACCACTTAAGTAGCGTTTGGTTGGAGAGCGAAGTAGAATGGAATGGTTCCGTTCCAGATTTTCAAGATGGAACGATTCTATGTCTTTGTTTGGTTGAAGGGACAGAATTGTTCCAATTTTCTGTTGGAGGTAGTAGAATGAACTTTTTTCTCGACTTATCATGTCGCGCGTGGCATTAAGGGCCCACGTGTTTACAGTCTTTCCTCACGTTCGGATCATCCTGACTCTGGAGCTAGGAAACAAGGAATCAGGACATAATTTGCACAAAGAAGACACTGCATGCATGTCTTACAGTCTACTCTACAAGCAAAGACCTATGTACTGGTTGCAGATCAGACCAGGATCTAACTAGAACAGCTGCTGGCAAAACGGACATGGAACCTTTACAGGACTGGGAAATACAATCAGGGCAATATTCACAGAGCGGCAACTGATAGCTTGGGACATTGGGCCTTGCCGGCCAGTGCCATGGATCATGTCGACTTGAGCCTGTCCAGTCTGAACTTGGCCTGCGAAATGCGGCCCAGACCAGATGTTAGTACCATGCATTGACACGAATCATGTTCAGCACTAGACAAAACTTTTGAAGCCGTGAGATTGAGTCAGAAGCAGCTCCAACCATCATGGAGTGGATGTCATCAAGGAGGGGCCGGAGCAGCAATGCGAGCTTCTCGATCTCATCCTTCAGAGCGGAGCAGTCTTGACCCATCCCTAGGAGCAAGCTGCTGAAGATCTTCCTCTCAGGGATAAGCTTCAGTGCTATCTGTAGACGAAAAAGCCATCAGAGATTCAGGATTACTCTAACTAATGCAACTTCGATCGCATGAAGAAGCCGAGAAGCGCCAGCATTTTCGCATATAGCCAACACACCCAGAGAATTCAGTAACTCCTGACCTTGCATGCCGCCGAGGAGATCCAGCCGTGCCATGGCTTTAAGCTGACCTCGTACGCAGCTTCGACAAGCTGTGCAAGACTCTGCTCGTCAGTGTCCTCCTCTAATTTCTGTAACAGCGCAATTGTGAAATCCATGGATCTGTCAACGATAGAAACAAGCAAAAAAAAATACAGATGAGAAGAGGTATGTTTGCAGTGTAGTAGTAACAGAATAGAACATCATCGAGTAATGGCAATGATCAGTGGAAGATTCCAAGTGGTTTTATTACAGCCCAAGGAAATTAGAGAACGAACAGCGGTAACATCTGATGTGGCTGTTTAATTACCTAGCAAGCCACAGGACAGCCCTTGCACAGCTATCGACCTTCCTTGCAGTGCCCTCCTTGACCTCCTTCTCCACTATCTCCGTTAGCGTGGAGTACTTGGCTGGGTCCATCAAGTACAGCTCCTGCAGCCTCTGCAACAGGCATCCACTGTTCAGAAAAAAAAATCCCAATCCAGGTTGCATGTTTCAGAAGGAAAATGAAATCTCTGCAGTACAGCTTGTGCTGAACTGCTGAACACAAAAGGATCATCAATGTCGATCTACATTTGGTGCTTCTTTGTAGCACCCACAGTCACTTACAAGCTACAAACACTGAAAGGACACCCCTGTTGCATCAATTATAGAACTTCCATAAACTCTAAAAATTATAGAACTTCCATGTACAGGCCTGTACCATGCCATCCTAATCTTTCACGCCAAGACAATCTTTAGCCCACTTGGCCATCTCCATCAGTACTGGCTTTGCTACAAGATTTTACCCCTACAACCTTCTCCGATCTCTTTATCTTTGAAAACAAAATGATGACAAAAACTTCAGCCTCTCCTAAAGAGAGACATCATCGTGAGAGGGACAAGACAGGAGCTGCCGTCCAAAACTACCCCCGGGCCGGATGCGACCGGAGCAGTTGAAGAAGAAGATGGGTGGATGAGGCCGGGGCCTCATCAGGCGAGGCCTGTGGGCGGCACACGCAAAGGGCCCATCCGTCACCCTCTGGCAATGGAGAGATTTCTCGCATCGGGACGCTAATCCTATCGCCTTTTGCCTCACGCCCCTCTGTCCTACCTTCAAACCCATCGCTGTCCGTTCAGCCCAAGAATTTTAAGGCGCCGGAAAGAGACCCGTTCGCGCGCACCTCTCCCCGGAGATAAGAGCTCCCGGCAGCTGCTGTTCGATTTAATATGGGCTTGGCTAATATTTTATTTAATTAAATCAAATAAATTCTAAGACCCGTATTAAATTTTACGCTTTGAGAATGCTAATTATGGCTGGAAATAATCTTTGTGGTGCATGATGCGGTGTGTGCATACATGGCGTGACTGAAACTCAATGCTATTAACGTTGGTTGGAAGATGTTTTGTCTTCTAATGAGCCAAGTTAAATGCTAGCTAATGGAGAGCTAATGGAGGGGGTTACAAGAGTTTTTTGCTCTTGATAATAATAGTCTTTTTCATGCATGCACCACATACTCTCACGTGAGTTATATGCGAATTAAACGTCACTAATGGGTGAGTCTCAGGAGTTTACTCCTCCACCGTGACTAATGTCTATGCACCCGTTCGTTTTCTGAGCTGAAAATAAATAGCAAGACTCTCTCATGGTTTTGGACTTGATCGCGCACTTGTCTCCACACTTTTGTTGCATCCATAGCATCTCCGTTCTAGTAAGTCTGGGCGCACAGACTTGCTGGAAGAGCAGGCCTCCGAAACTCCGTCCTCTTCGAGACTCTGCACAGACTGCGAACAACTACTTCGTCTACTTCTAGGTGTTCGCCTCTACACAGCGAACACCTGCACGACATCGACTTTGATAGGCTACATCGAACAGGCTCGACTAGCGATGTCGGGTAACGGCGCATCTGGTTCCTTCGGAACCGGCCCCGCCTCTGGGTACTTTCTGAACTTTATGTTCATGTTTATTGTCTTTGTTACAAGCACGTTGAATCATGCTCTTAATTTTATCTATAAAAATGTCATGATTTATGCTCTTATTTTTGGAATTAAAATGAACCCTAATTGGCCTCTAATTCCAACAGCTGCGTCGTTGCTTGGCCATGGAAGTCACAAGCGAAGTGATTCTAGCATGCTTTGATGAGATCGAAGGAAAAAGAGCATGACAAGAAATGTTGTGCCGAATCAGATCCGAGATTTAGAACACGTACTGGTTTCGAGTTGGATGAATCATGAATATAATCCTGGCTTTTATTAAAAAAATAGAATTTATTTAAAAAATTAAAAACATATAATTTCACATAGAACAGCTCAACTCCTGTAGCAACCGGAGAAACCGGAGGAGGATTATGACCATGGAGTAGGGGGCTAAAAATAAGCAGACCATGAGATAACCCCATGCGGATGAACGGACCCAGTGCTTTTGGCGCCTAGCCGTGTGGCCGGCACGGGACAGGGGCTAGCAGCCACCGGAGTGACCTGCCCCTGGCTTAGCTCTGGTTACGCACCCACACCCAACTGTTTCGAGATGCGAATTCATGTCGCGATTGGGTTCAACTTGCAACCTTTTTTTGGGGGTTTCTTTGCTCTCTCGTCGGTCATCTCTCAGGAAGAGCAAGTAGTCGTAGCTTTTTGCAGGTAGGCGTGTCTGATCGAGACTCTGTGCCTACCTGCAGGTGTACTAGCTTAGTAGCTCAGGAGCTATTTAAAGAACTGTACTTATCAGGGTTAATCTAACAAGGGATGCTGATGGCTGTTAATCTTAGTAACCAGGGAGACAAGAGGATGCCTTGTTTACTCACCTCGATGTTCCGTTGGACGTCGAGCCGCAGCACGGCCATGGTCGGGCCGATCTTATCTGCAGAGCAGAAACCATGGACGACAATGAACATCAGGAGCAAATTAAAGCTGGGAAATGGAGCGGCCATGGCTAGCCGATCAAGAAGCTCGCGCATGAAACAATTGCTGAGAGCAAGCTGCGTGGATGTGGAACCAGGAAGGCGGAGAGGAGCTCTCACTCTTCCAGGCCAAGATCAAGAGCCGGTGGCACTCACCGAGCACGCGGAGGAGGAGGTGCGACAACGCCAGGAAGGGCAGCGTGGGCGGAGGCGGCGCGGCCGGCGTGTCGCCATCGCCATCGCCATCGCCATCGCCGCCGCCGCGGTGCTTGATAAGCCGCGCCGGGGACAGCTCCTCGATGGCCAGCCTTATCTCCGACCACCCGTCCACGTCGTCCCGGCCTTCCTCCTCCTCCCGTTCGCCGTCCTCCGCGTCTCCCTCCTCGCCGTCCCTCTCGCCCTCCGCCGCGCCAGGGACCGCGCCGTCCTGCTGCAGCTGTCCGCCACCGCCGCCGCCACCGGTGGTCAGGGCAATGGCTTCTCCCTCGCCTCTCTCCCTCTCCACCATGGACGCCGGCTCCCGCTGCACCCTCGCGCTACCAGGGCATTCCAAGCTTATCCTCCCTGCTGCTTTGCTGCTCCGTGGAGTTTGAGGGGGAGAGAGTTCTTTCAAAAAAAAAAAAAAAGTGAGAGGGGAAGAGAGGAAGTCAAATGCCTGGGAGGTCGCAACAATCACAGGCTCCACTCTCCTATTGTAGCAGAAACAAAGATTTTTTTTTTGAAACTAGAAACAGGGCTTAAAAAAAAAAAGAGGACGTCCCTTGTAGATCGTCTCGTCTGGAGAGGTAAGATAAGGTAGACCTCAGCAGCTTACAGTCGCTGATGTCGAAAGCTGATCGCTTTCCTCTAAACAAAATAATGCAATGGCGTCACGTAAACCTGTCATCAGACTTGCAGGATAAATCTAAAAACAAAATTGGAATTCTAGTGTTCATCTGTTCGTCAGACTACTTAAGCGATGACGTAAAATTTAAGGGCGGCAATGCCGATGTCATTTCTCATTTCCCTGTTCAGCAAGACGATGGCGACGGGGCGACCCCGCAGATGAATCTAGTTTCCTTGTTCACTTTCCATCTAAAAGCGGATTAGCACGACCTTGATTTTTCAGGCGAGGATAATCAGTGATCGTTGGAAGAAAAACATAATACTGTCGTCAGAACGAGATCCGCACACCAAACTACAACTGTTTTGTGCAACCGCAGTTAATAAGAGATAACAAAGTTACATCAACATTAATACAAAATCTCAGCAAGAGTCGAAGAGAAATTCAGCATCAGCAGGCGAAGCTCGGGCAGCATGGGCTATAGCAATTTCCAGAACGTGCCTGAATCGGATATAGGAGTTCCTAGGCTCACCTAGGCAGTGCAGTTCAAGCCTTCAAGAATCAAAGCATCCATACAGCTGTCGCATGTTTGAACGTGTGCCAACAGAGCTCATGCCCAAAATTGCTCTGTTGAGTGTTCAAGCAGCAGTACAATAAAGGGTTTGCATGAACCTTACCATTTTACTCTTCAGACATCCTGCTGTTCCAATCAACAAGGTAGTTGGTACAGCAATTCTAGTTAGCATCAAGAATATCAGAATATCCTCTGGTGGTGCCTGTTTGAACCAGCAGCCTGCGGTAGCTAACCATAGGCTGAAGAATCTTGCCACAAAAATAAGAGAGCGGAGCTGAAGGAAAGCCAATCGCGCAGGCACCAAATTAACTCGCGGCAAAATTATCTTTATGACAGAAAGCACATAACCACACATGCGATCCCCAGTGTACAGGGGTACTACTCTCGAGCACCGAGTCAAGTTCAAGCAACCATTAGAACATCACACGATGATAGTAATCTTTATTCCATGCATACATAGCACCTTCTAAGGTTTCCATACTCTATGGCACCTTAGCAGCAACACAATAGCGAGCACAGCAGAGTTCTTTGGCAGCAGCAGCAGCAGGATAGGTGGCGGCGGCGGCGGCAGCAGCACAGCAGCAGCAGCAGCGCAGGGCAGGGCACTCAGACTGAGGAAACAAGGAGTATCCATTTGTTAAAGAGAGCTAACAGCACTGCAAATTACACAGAAAACTAAATACAGGAACTATAGCCTGCAGTATAAAGGGAAACAACAAAAGCAAAAGTTTAGGTTTGTAGACACTGGTAAACTTCTCATGGAACATTCCGTCAGGCATGAAAACCAGTTAGCAAAATAATGCAACTTCAAAACAACAGTGACATAGAATGAGTCATTCATTTATTAACTAGCTATTGAAAAATAGTTGGTGGGACTGGGCAATGCAGCACAGACCATACAATTATATCAGCAGCCCTACAACATAAACTAGTAATAAATTCTGTTACAGTGGACATCTATAACAGGTCACCTATAACTGTTGTGGATCACGCAACTATGAGCAACATTAGCAGGAGGAGCTTCCGCAGTGAAGAAATAGAATTGATCATATGAAACACAAGATATCTGATGAGGAGCAGAAGACTGTAGAGCTCATCAAAAAGTAGATCCCTTGAACGGTACATGCTGCCTTAGACAATTGGAAATCTTAGAGAACAAACATGTTCATTGGCATGCCTGTTTTGTTTGGGATAAAAGTTGGACTTCTCATGAACATATGTTAATTTACCCAAATAATGTGAATATTCAAATGACAAGAATGGCCAATCTTCAACATTTTCTATATATTGGTCTAACTGGTTTGAATGGGCAAAAAAGATCCACAAGGGATTGAGGTTAAAGTTAGCTCTGAAACTAGGTATTTTTGGGGAAGATTTCCAATTTTGCAGCCAACTACAGTAATTTGATTCTGGATCTAAAAGAGAGAAAAAAGGTATAGTGAACTTTACTTTAGCTAACGGCAACTTCAGCTTGTATATGGATGGAAAAAGCGACAGGCAGGTCGGTTGCATTCTCCTCGTTTAAAATCACGGCAAACTTCAACATTGTCACTCATTGCCTGGTCAAATAGATAAAGAAAATGAAAGTTACAAATTAGTAGCTGGTGACTAGCAGAAAACATGGCAAAAGAAAAGGCACAAATACAAACCGAGGTATGTGGATCAGGGTGCAAATATCGGCAGGATTCTCTATTACACATATTCTTCAAGAAGTCCCTACAGACTTCCACTCTGTTCTTATTATCTGTGTTTTCAGAGGAGAACATTCTTCAGGATAGTTCATCAAAACCCAAAACCAGCAGTGATGGTACAAGAGGTGGTACCTGCAAATGGTCTAGGAGGTGAAGGTGGAGGTCCCATCATTGGTACTCCAAGGGGTGGTGGTGGCGGCGGTGGCATGTAAAGCTTGGGAATAATGCATAGAGAGGATATAAATATGTTATTCATAGTCATCTTGCATTTAAATGATAATACAGAGCATGAAACACTCTCCCATTAAAAAAAATGTGATTTTTACCTACTCATTTCCAAATAAATTGTGAATAAATGTCAAAAAAGGCAAGTTGGTTGAAGCAACACTTCCAGTTCTTTTCCAAGGGATACTATCTAATTATAAGGTGGGGGAAAAACATTCTGCAAAAAATAACAGTGTAACATGAGAGAATATGTTCAACAGAAGCACATACCATCTCGGGATATGGCATAGGAACATGGCTCATTGGTGGCACTGGATGTGCTACTACATGAGAGTACCTACATGATTTGCGGTTGCACTGTCCACGCAAGAAATCTTGGCAAACCTTTCAAGAAAACAAAGTAAAAGTAAAACTATATCAGACAAAATACCTTTTTAGGAATTAGGGGGTGCCAAATGGTGAGGGTAGTCAGTTAGAAATAGACCATGTTCTTGCTTTAAAAATGAGTAGGCAGAGCATACAAAAAACTGTTATCGGTTGTTTTTAGCAAGGCTATTTTGCAATGCAACACAAATCTCAAACAGGTACTCTTACAATTGTAAGCCCTTCAACAGATGAATGGTGCATGAATCGGCACTCATTTGCTGATCTTGAACACTTTCCACGTGCAAAATCTCTGCAGATCTGCTAATTCATAAAAAGTTGCTAAGTTGGCAATCCAAAATGTAATATGCATATGAAACTACTATAATAAGATACAGAAATCAGTAAAACTGCAATAAAATTCTACACAAAAAGACATTACACATATTTGTACAAGATAGACTTCATGGTCCTAAAAAGAGTCTATATGATACTAGGTCACAACAGGCAAAACATAAATACATAAATCCTAATATAGTATTTGCATTGTCATTCTAAGAACATAGCCAACTATTCAGCTCTTAGACAGCAGATGGCACTAAATAGTAGAAACATTAAACATTCAGAAAAGGACAATTGTATGCATGTAACTGAAAAAATAAAATAAAAAGGTCCAACAGGAGAACTTACCGTCTTCAACTTTGAGTCTTCCACACCAATTGATCTCAGTAATTGTCTACAAAGAAGAGAGAGACAGAGGGGGGGGGTCGAATCAGAATTACAGCACACACACCGAAAAAAAAAACTTTGATCTCATACTCTGACTAAAATACTTTTGTGCTCCTGCAAGATAATTGCAAATGATTCTATACATTCATTCAAGTCTTCAAACAGCCTGTCTTGCATCAGAATCAAACATGCATTCTGCACCATCCCCGTAAGGTTCCTCTACCCTAAAATTTCTAACTTTGATTTCCTCCACCCTAAAAATTCTAACTTTCTCCCAGATTGCAACCCATATGTGTGCATGCCATAAGAAAACAATAGCGTAAGAAAAGAGAACAATTCAAGTAATGGATGAACCTGACTTATGGGGCCCAAACGAACATAACGAACTTCCACATTTGGATGGCTGAAGAATTGAAGGCTTCCCAAAACAACAGAAAGGAGACCAGTGGTATGCACTATGCAGAACTAGAGATGAGCTAAATCTTTACACCATGGCAAAGACATAAACAACCCACTGGCCGTGTATTTCAGTCGTCAGTACAAAGCAATGTTGTAATTTCCTTGCAGTGGGAAGAAGTCTTCAGGCAGTAGCAGTTTGCAGCAGTAGTCAGCACAAAGGTAACAAACACATTGTGAAGCAACTAAATCAAATTTCTACGCTAAGCTGCAGTATTCATAGGCTTGCGGTTACAGTATTGGTACTAATGCTTCTAAACATCAAACGAGAGAGATCACCGGAATTTCACAACCCAAAGCATAACCATTAACCAGCAGGCAAAACGAATCGAATCAAACAAATAAGAATTGGGGATCATGCGCATACTCCTGGATATGCGGAGGCGGGTGGTAGTAGCGGCATGTCCTCCCCCGGAAGCAACTGTTCCTCAGCGAATCCGCGCATGCCGTCACCTTGTTCTCCCTGACAAAATCCCACGCGCCGCAAGCAAAAAAAAACTGAAATCAGAACGGCACCCCCAACTACCGCAAGCGCGGGCGCGCAGGAGGGAGGCGGGATCTCCCGCGCGCGTACCTGTCGACGGAGACGGAAGGGTGCGGGTGCGCGTATCTGCACTCGAGGTCGGAGCGGGTGCACCTGTCGCGCAGGAAGTCGCGGCACGCCTCGACGTTGAGGTCGTTATGGCGCCGCCGCTTGCCATCGGGCGGGTACTGAGGGCTGTGGCTGCGGCTGCGGGAGCGAGAGCGGGAGCGGGAGCGGCGGCCGCGCGGGGAGCGGGAGCGGGAGCGGGAGCGGCGGCCGTGAGGGGAGCGGGGGGACCGAGAGCGGGAGGCGGAGCGCCTGGGGGAGGGGGAAGGGGAGAGGCGGCGCTTGCGCGGCGGGAGCGGCGGCGACGAGGAGGGATCGGAGCCGGGGGCGGGGGCGGGGGCGGCGGCGGCGGCGGCGGCGGGGTTGGTGGTAGCGTCCGGGCTGGGGTTGGGGATTTCGGCGGAGTCCATGGCTGGGAAGGTTGGAGGGTGGCCTGGAGCTGGAGGGTGACGTGACAGGACGGGGGATCTAGGTTAAGCTACTGCCGATTCTGATTTCGTTCCTTGGTTGGTTTTTGTTGCTCCAACGTGCCCGCCCTCCGTTTCAAAACGGGCCGGATTTCCTTTTCCAATTGAACAAAACCGGCCCAAATTTGATGCATACACGCCTCAAAGCTAGGTCTCCTTTTCACACATCTTCAGCTCCAAAAATTATTGTATCGGTGTATTTCGAGCTCTAAGAATGCCATGGATATCATCGTGACACTCCATTGGCACAGTTTTCAAAATTCCAGTCTTCATAACTGTATCGATGACACTCCTGCTAAGACTAGCCTAAGACCAAATATGAAGCTAGAGCAGGGGACTACATTGAAAACTGCGGGCGGCAGACCACAAGCTCACCGAGATCACGTCTATCAAATATGAACAGTGATTTCAGATTGCATTTCACAAAATTTGTTGGGGGTCGACGGACCCCGCTGAGAAGCTACAGTACCGCCCCATGGAAACTGCTTATATGGATCCTTCTTACTTGAATTTAGATAGAAAAAATTAGATATTGAGCAACTTTAGTTTAGTTTGTAATCTAAATCTGACTTGGAACGAGACGCTGGGCTTGTGCCGAACATGATCTTTGTTGCTAATTGGCTGAAAACAAAATTGGAAGTGGCATGAGCACTAAAGACGAGGATCCTAGGGTGCTGATTGGAGTTTCTAAAGTTTCCATAAAAAGTCTGGTTTCCATAGAATACGGTGCCGCCCTAGCTATCATCCTCTACTTGTGCTAACTCCTGCAAGAACTACCTGCCCTGCTCCCCCTCATCTGCCTCTGCCCGACCGAGATCTTCCCCCTACCAAAATATCACAGCAACTCAAGAGGGAAAGCGTTTGCCATTTGTGATCAACGTTGCAAGATTGTGCTATGCCTCTGATCCACATGCCGTTAAAATAAGAATATGTGCTCCGCGTATGAGATTGTTATTGATGCTGACAAAAATTCAAAACTATAGTAGATAGAAGACAATTGTTCCTGAAATTAACGGACATCAGTCGATCACCAAACGCAACTTGTCGCTCTTACAAAACCTGCAGGCGATCAACAACCGACCGAGTACATGAGGCACACACGGGAGGCTCGCATGGCGTTGCGTTGCCGGTCAGCTAGGACTAGGAGGTCAGAGCACGTACGTGACATGAGCGCCTGCGTGCCGCGGGTGATTCCGTGGGGACCTCCGGCAGCCTGGATCTGCGATCGAGGACCCCGGGGTGAAAGGCGATTATCAGGTGTCAGGTAAGATGATGATGATACGACGGTAGGCGCCCGCGGGTCTGCCGGCTTCGGCGATGCCGGCCGGGTGGCCAGGCCGTCTGCAAACACGACTATGGCGGTTGATCTTGTCTGCTGTCGACTATGACGCGAACAGAAAGAAAAAAGACAATCATATACACTTTTATTGGGGTTGTGATATGTTTTCTTAATGCTTGTGCTCTGGTGGTCGACTACTCCGCTCGTCCGCTGGCGACTCATTTCGCTTTGGTCATCGATTGATGGACTCTGAGGTGCCGGCACCAGCGAGGTCACGCATCTGCCTTCCTCGCCTCCTTCCCACCTCAGCAGCTCAGGCGGCGGCGTGCCAGGTGCTGCCGGTGAGCTGGTCTCTAGGCAGGTTTTTGGGGAGTTTCCTGCCTGAATTGTTGAAGACTTGTGTTTTATAATTGTATTTGCATTGTGTAGCAACTGTGCGGGACACTAGATAGGAAGCACGTGTCATAGCAATTTGTGCAAGTTTGTTTGAATGTTATCATGATACTGGAATATAGAAAAGACATTGCTGATTTGTGAAAGTTCAAGTATCCTTGTACTCTTGCTTCCAGTATCAAGTGCATATGATATAATTGCTTAAGTCTACAATTATAACTTTTAAAGATAAATATAAACATGCAGTCATATGACGCTGCCCAAAATGCGAACTGGTTGAACTTTACAATGCACAGCTGAGCATTTCATTCCAGACAATTTGAGTGTTTGAAGCACCTTCTATGCATTTCATTCTACTGACAATTTACACCGTTTTTGTTCCTATACAATCACAATTTCCACAATATGTTGGCACTTGTAAAATTTTACAGCAACCAAAATTCAGTTTGTTCAGAGCACTATGCAACCACAGTTCAGAGGTCGTACTCCCTCCCGGCCTCCCGCGCCCGGTACATGGCAATCTCCCTCCGTGCTGACGCCTGCCTCCGCGCGGCGACCATGGGCGAGCCCGGGGGGGGGGGGTGGCACCCGCAGCACCACCGCCCCCTTGGTCCCCTTCTTCTCGCTGGAGGCTGAGGCGGGCGCGACGTCGTTGCCCGCCGCGGCGGCGGCAACAGCGGTGGCCGACAACACGGCCACCTCCCGGGTGCGCGCCAGCGGAAGAAAAGAAGCAGGAGAAGAGCCAGCGGCTGGAGCACAGCGAGGAGCCGCCGCAGCGCGAGCAGCACGCTCAGGCACCTCGCCGCCTCTGTGAAGAGGAGGCCGAAGGGGTCGGCCGCGAGGACGCCGGGGGATCGACCTCAGCTTGGCCTGCAGGTCCAAGTCGGCGGGGGACGCGCGTGGAGATGGCGATGTGGTGAGCGCGAGGGAGACTCCGCACTGTCCAGGATGCCGTTGGGCGTTGGCGATGCCCTGGTTTGGGCACCGAAGGGGATAAGTTTGGCTTGGCGCCTTGGCATCTTGTTGTTCTTTTTTTTTTTTTTTGAGAAAAGGCATCTTGTTGTTCTGGGAGGTGAGAGAGGAGCCGTTCTCTTTTTGGGCCGAGGCCCAGCGACTCTCCCACGTTGGGAGATGCACAACCACGAGAAAATTATAATTATCTATACTATAAAGAATCATAACTTTTAAAGTCATCTTACATCTAAAAATTTTCTCCCCACCCCTCACATTCCTACTCCCTGTCCCCACCTGTAAGGAACCTGGACATCGAAATCTAGAAGATCAGAGAAAAAAAACGTGGTTTTTAAAATGTTTCCCGCACTTTGCCTTTTTTTTTTTCACCATCCCCTCACCTGCCCGCCTGACGTACCCGCGGCAGAAATCACGCACGGTCAAACACTCACGGCCAATCACGCTTCACCATGGCCAATCACCAAAATCACGCACGCCCCTACTCCTCACGACGATCACGCACGGGATCAATCTTGCCCCACGCAGCGACTCACGCGTCACGCCCGTGCTCCTCGCGACGACGACGCACGGACGCCCCTGCTCATCGCGACGACGCACGCCCCTGCTGCTCCTCGCGGTGACGCACCCCTGCAGCTCGCGACGACGACGCACCGACGCCCTGCTGCTCGCGACGACGAGCGGCGGTCTTGCCCTGCTCCTCGTCGCACGGCCGCACCTGCTCGCGTGCGCCTGGCCGTCCGTGCAGGTTGCCGTCTTGCGACGTCACACGGCGACCCCTGCTCCTATCGATGACGTCGCACGGCCGCCCCTTCTCCTCGTCGCCTGGCCATCTTGCCCTGCGACGCCGCGAGGCGACGCCGCAGCCGCGTTGCACCGAGACTGCCGTCTTGCCCTGCTGCCCGGCTTTGGCTCCGCCACTTCAGGAGCAAGAAGCTGCATATCCGTGCACCAGTGGATCTTTGGCCGCCTCTCGCTGATGTTTCTAACCGGGCGCCGGACATATCTTTAGCACCAACGAAGCGGAAAAGAACAGGTAACGTCACTTCAATTTTTCTGCCTGACATCTGGTTAAATTTGATGTTTCTAATCACACTGCACGGTATTTGCATGTGAAGAGGGACCGGAGAACATTGATCCTAATGAACGGGCTAGACAAAGAAGACGGGAAAGGAGCGCCGCCATGACAGAAGAAGATAAGGAAAAAAGGCGTGCAAAAGCTCGTGAAAATTATCAGCGGAATAAGTCAAAAAACATGGTTAAACCCCTGCTTGATTCAGGTAAAACTTTATTATGGTAGTTGTTGACGTTGATTCAAGTACTCGTGCTTAGAGTTTTTTTTTAGGGCAGTGCTCGTACTTATAGTTAATTGTACTGTCTTGTTGGTACAAGGTACTTCGCACAATAAACAATTGTCTGATGATAACGTGCCATCACGGACATGCTACGGCAATACAGCAGTGACATTCAGGGTTCCAGATGTTTAACATTACCATTAATGGTGCTGTATTGATGGATGCCACGGCCATATCCGGTATGCAATGCTAAAATTTATTGTCGTTCGGGAGGTCTATGATGGTAAACCAAAAAGGTTTTGATTGCTGTGATGGAAAATAAAATAAAATTTTATCGACGCAGGCTCCCCGTGTGTTACAGGTTCTACATCTGTTGCTTCCCATAAACGTGCTACCAGTAAATATGCTGATCAGCCAGAGGAAGAGAAGGAGAAAAGGCGTGCAAAGGCAAGAGAGTCTTATTATCGCAAGAAATTTTTGTTACAAACTGATCCTGTTGTGGCAACGAGTGCCTGCGTGGGCCATTCAACACCATCCACAATTGCTGTATCCGCAACCTATCATACCGGCAATGGGAATATAGGTTGTTTAGTTGAACATTGTTCATTTGATAAATTTTCTTCATTTGAGTTCTAACTAATTGGGACTGCGCTTTACCAAATTTAGCTACTCAAGAGATCACGCCGGAGGATCGTCTCAAGAAGTAGTTGGTACAGACTGATCCTGTTCTGTCAACGAATGCCGACGCAGGCCAATCAACGCCATCGACAATTGCAGGACCCACATCCTATTATACAGGTAATGGGAATATAAGTTGTTTAGTTAAACTTTGTTCATTTGATAAATTCTCGACATTTGAGTTATAATTAAATGGGACTGCGCTTTACCAAATGAAGCAATTCAAGAGATCATGCCGGTGGAACGTCGCATGAAGAAAAAAAACAAGGTATTGAAAAAATCTTTAGAGAATCGTCTACTGAGAAACTTGAATAAGCAAGGTATTGTTGGTAATATAAAAATTAAAACTGTGAAAAGGCATGCAAAACTCTCCTGCATATGAGAGGAAAAAAGGTTTCCAAAAATGAACATTTTTTGAAAACATCTAACATTCTCAGTGGTGTGTAATATTACAGGTGATTCGCCTATCACGCCGGTGGTTCACCCTTCATTGCAAAGTACAGTTACACAGGTTAACCCATCGAAACAATGCATGGGTACAAGAAATGGTACGTCTATGGTTTGTCTATATTGAATTTCTATATAAACCGTTAAAGTCCTGCTACTTAATTTGTGAGCCTTCTATATTTTCAGACATCTATGGTTTACATGAACCCGTGCAAACATCGGCGGCTCAACCAGGCACAGGTCCTGTTACTAGAGGTAACGGGATATAAACTTTGACAAATAGTGTGTTGACATGTGTGATCCATTATGCTGTGTTGAGTCCTGTTTGCTACTTGTACGCAGCTATGAACAACGATCAACGCAAACGTGTATATTTTGACTCTAGTATATGGGAACCAGACGAACCGGAAAAAAACAATGAAGGTACCGTATTAATTTTGTTAGCTATGATGCAGGACATGTGGAAACTAAACAGAACAAGTGACTATATCTTAACCCTATTATGACAGAAGAAGATTTGGATTGCTTGAAACCAGAAGTGACATACACCGACGTTTATGAAGATGATGAGGCAAGGGTTTTTCATCAAAAGGGTAATTGTTAATCCAATACCGCCTTCGAGCTGTTTCAAACATTAATACGGTCAAGTTTTTTCATCGTGCATATGTTTTCAAACATTAAGACCCCCAAACTTAATTGCAGATACGCACTTCGAAGCGTTCAGGGATCCTGAAGTGGTAATCCGAGAAAATGATCCATTCGATCGAGTATACCAAGATCTGCCTGCTCAACATCTTGTATTGAGGAAAGTCCCGATATGCGAGTATTGTGGAGCAATAAGATTTCCAGGTGAGGGACCCAGTTTTTGCTGCAGGCAAGGAAAGGTTAATATAGTGAACACAACAATTCCTGATGAACTGCGACGCCTGTTTACAAGCCAGACAGATAGGGATGCATTATATTTCAAGCAGAATATCCGGTACTTTAACTCACATTTCTCTTTCACTAGCTTTGGAGCTACCGTTGATCAATGGGTCGCTACTGCCGCTGGTGATTATTCCTTGCCGATTCTTATTTCGTGCTTATGTACATTGCTGTTTAATTCATATATTCTAATATAATGAAAGATTTGACCTAGATGCTTTGTGTATGTATATAGGTACTGGTATCTATACTTTCAAAGTGCATGGACAGATTTATCACAGATTGGACCAGCTGAGACCAGGAAAGAACGGCCCGCGTCATATGCAATTGTACTTTTATGACACGGATGAGACACTGTCACATCGGAGCAAAATATCACCCCATCTTGATGCAAATTTAATTAGGGCGATTCTACAAATTCTTGAGAACAATCCGTATGTCCGTGCCTTCAGGAGTGTTGGACAAATGCAAAATTTAGATGAGTTCAAGATTGAATTGAACACAAGTATTAGTGTTGATCAAAGAAGATATAACACGCCTGCTATGGAACAAGTTGCAGCTATATGGCAGGATGGGTCTGATGAAAAAAGCAAATTTGAACGAAGTATTATGGTTTATCCAAATTCTGGACGTCCACAATTTATACGGGCGTACTATGGTTGTTACGATCCCTTAGCTTATCCTATTCTTTATTCCGGTGGTGAAACCAGATGGGAAGACAAGAGTATATTGTTGGAGGAAACACCAATGATACGCTTTCCGCAGAACAGAAGAAAATATACAAAGCGTAAAACTGAGGGTATGACGTCCTTTACGAAATTTAATTGTTGGTTAAATTATTTAATTATTTAATACTTTCCTTCCAATATAGGGTAATGTACATATATATCCATATAGACTAAACATGTGGTCAAACAGGTAACTTCCGTGCAGCAAATGGATCGGGTGTTAAGCAGAAGCGTGTACCGGCAATCAATCAGAAGACACAGTCAGGTTGTAAACTGAGACGACTACTAATTTAAGTTAATGATTGTTTTACATTTACAATGTTCTTATTATGAACTTCTGAATTTGTAGCGCATGGTCTTTGTGAGGATAAAGTTGACTGTGACGACAACATGGCTGAGGACGGGGATGGAGGTAAACTCTATATTGACATGTTCTCTAACACATCTTTTCAATTTTTTGCCCAGATTAAATATAATGATTAATTATATTATTATTATTGTTCGTGTTATGAAAAAATAGATGGTGGGGGATCGTGTGTGCATGTCAGTGCGAGGGAGTATTACTGTTATATGATGCAAATCCGCAATGGTGTTTTTAATATTTTCTTTCATGGTGGAAGGTTTTTCCAGCAATGGATAGTGGATATGTATGTGAAAATTAAGAGTATGCGACTAGATTGGTACTCCAATCCATATCACCAAAAAATCATTAGGGCAGACCTCTACCAGGTATAATAAAATATAATGTTAGCATTTTCCATTACTGCTATGTTTATTTAATGTGTTTATGGATTCAAGTGGATCTGTTTTCCTGACAGGGTATAATGGACACCCTTGTTGCCGGTGAGCATAGAGGTTTGAAGGCTGGTAAATTGGTTATTTTATCAAAGAATTTTCCTAGAAGTGATAGAGATGTGCAGTGCAGGTTCATGGATGCAATGTCATTAGTTGCTAAATATGGAAGGCCAGATTACTTTTTAACCATGACTTGCAACCCCTACTGGCCAGAGATCACAGAACTTTTGTTGCCTGGTCAGACACCTCAAGATAGACCTGATATTGTGGCGAGGGTTTATCATGCCAAACTCATTGATTTTCATGACTTTGTGATTAAGAAGGGTTACTTTGGAAGGTGGCAGCCTGGGCACATGTTACTGAGTTTCAGAAAAAAGGTTTGTCTCATGAACATTTCTTGCTTATAATGGAAAGCAGTTCAAAGCTTAGTGGGCCAAACGATTTTGACAAATATATTTCAGCAAAACTACCGGATGAAAATAAGTATCCTCTTCTTCATGAACTTGTATGCAAACACATGATGCATGGTCCTTGTGGTGTTCTAAATAAAAAGTGTGGTTGCATGCAAGATGACGCATGTCGTTTCAGGTACCCTAAACAATTCAGTGAGACCACGGAACAAGGAAATGATGCATATCCTATATACAGAAGAAAAAATGATGGTCATAAGGTTTTTGTGCGTAAGAAATGATTGGATAATAGATGGGTTGTACCATATAATCCAACACTCCTAATGAGATATAATTGCCATATCAATGTTGAGGTTTCCAGCAGTATTAAGTGTTGCAAGTGTCTATATAAGTATGTATACAAGGGTATGGATTGTGCATCATTTTCAGTTGCAGATCATGATCAGAATGGAGAGATAGAGATCAATGAGATTAAACAGTACAGGAAGGCAAGGTGTATTACTTCTATTGAAGCAGTATACCGGCTCTATAGGTTCCCAATGTTTTCTATGTATCCTCATATTTTGCAGATGCAAGTTCATCTTCCAGGTATGCACATGGTCCCATTCAAGGATGACAACTGGAACGAGCTAGGAATCAGAGATTGATGCTAACAGAATTCTTTAGAATGAATAGTGAAGATCCAAATGCGCGGAGATACTTATACAGGGAATTTCCAGAACATTATACATGGAACAAGTCCAAAAAAAAGTTGGTCTCCTAGGAAAAGGCAGTTCCAGATTGGAAGGTTGGTGTATGCGTACCCATCTGGGGGCGAAAGATTTTATCTTTGAGTTTTTCTAAATCATGTTCGAGGTCCAACATCATTCATATCAATCAGAACAGTCCGAGGTGTGGTGAGTCCTACATTTAGAGAATGTTGTGAAAAACTTGGACTTGTCGAAACAGATAGCTCACTTGATAATGCACTTAGCGAAGCCGTAACTTTTCAGATGACATGTGCTCTTAGAAGAATATTTGCCACTATTATGGTTTTTTGCGAGTACACAAACATCCGTGCCCTCTGGGACAAGCATTTTAAATCAATGGCTGAGGACTATCGTCATATTCATGGTAATTCTTCCTGTGTTGGGTAAAGACATTAGAAATTATAGACTGCCAACCATGCAAACATCCGACGAGAAATTTTGATCTTTTTATTTTTATCATTAATGTTGTTTTTGTATTAATGCCATTTCGGACAAACTTTCACTGATATATAAAATATCTGGTCAAACAGGGGAGACGAATAGAGATTATTACAGCGAACTAACTGAGGAGAGAAAAATTATTGTATCTAATGAGGACATTAAATTAGCTGAGTCACTTAATGCTGAGCAGATGGAAGGTTTAAATGAAATTTTTGATCATGTTATGAGAAATAGAGGGAAAGTTTTCTTTGTAGATGGTCCTGGTGGTACCGGGAAGACTTATCTTTACAGGGCACTTTTGGCCAGAGTTTGGTCGACGGACTGCATCGCAATAGCTATAGCTACATTTGAAATTGTAGCATCTATCATGCCTGGAGGTCGGACAGCACAATCGAGGTTCAAAATTCCCATAAAACTTGAAGATAATTCTGTGTGCAACTTTACCAAACAAAGTGGTATTGTAGCACTATTACGTGAGGCATCTTTGATTATTTGGGATGAGGTTGCGATGACACGAAGGCAGGCTGTAGAGACACTTGACAGATCTTTACAGGATATTACAGGATGTGATTTACCGTTTGGTGGTAAAGTAATGGTATTTGGAGGGGATTTCAGACAAGTTCTACCTGTTGTTCCTAGAGGTAATAGAGCACAAATTTGTGATGATGCCTTGCTTCAATCCTATATATGGGATGATATCAAGATAATACGGTTGAAGCAGAACATGAGGGCCCAGAATGATGTATGGTTCTCGCAGTTTCTATTAAGAATTGGTGATGTAACTGAAAAGACTTTCCCAAATGACTATGTGGATCTGCCGGATGACATTATGCTTGAGTATAATGATGATCAGTCTATTGATACTCTCATCGGCCATGTGTTTCCGGATCTAGCTAAGAACTGCACCTCCGTCAGTTACATGTGCGAGCGTGCTATCTTGTCAACAAGAAATGAGTATGTTGATAGTCTCAACGCGTTGATGATTGAAAAGTTTCCTGGAAATGAAAAGGTTTACTACAGTCATGATTCTGTATATGATGACTCAATTAATAACTATCCTCTTGATTTTTTGAACTCAATTACTCTAAATGGTCTTCCTCCGCATGAGCTTAAAATTAAGAAGAATTGTCCTGTCATACTCCTTCGAAATCTGGATCCTCATCATGGACTGTGTAATGGAAGAAATCTGGATCCTCATCATGGACTATGTAATGGAACTCGACTTATAGTGAAGGCTTTTGAGGACAATGCAATTGATTTTGAAATTGTAAATGGCCAACATGTTGGAAATCGAGTTTTTATACCAAGGATTCCCTTGTCTCTGTCAGAGAATATTTCACTACCTTTCAAGTTCAAGAGGAAATAATTTCCAATAAGACTCAGTTTTGCAATGACTATAAATAAAGCTCAGGGTCAAACTATACCGAATGTTGGGATCTATCTTTCAGAGCCTGTTTTCTCTCATGGACAGCTATATGTTGCCTTATCAAGAGGTGTTTCACGTTCAACTACATGGATGCTGGTTAAACCGAATAAAGACCTTGATCCCACCGGCAGAAGAACCAAAAATATTGTTTTCAGAAATATTCTGCGGTCTTCAAAATAGAGCCATTTTATATTTTTAATAAAGGTATCTCATATGTTGTATACTTTTTTTAGTGTCAATGCTGTGGTTATCACTAATACAACCAATCTGATATGTTTTTTTACTTCATCGATCTTTAATTATTTGCAGTGACACCGGACTCCATCATCAATGGAATATGAGATGAAAATCAAATTCATGGGGCATGGTATGAAGATTCTGCATCATTTAATTTATATAATATGTATGTTATATGTGGCAGTCACATGTGAATTATCTGTAAACAGAAGATGTGCTACACTAAAATTTAGTGTGGTTAATTTTTTTCGCAATAATGTTATTTAAACATGTACGTGCCGCACGTGCACCCTACTAGTAGGACACTAAATCTCCACCAAAAGTCATAAGTTAGTATAGCTTATCACTGAATTTTCACCAAGTGTTCAGCACATTCATCTCAAAAGAAGGAAATAACTCCCATATGACCAGCCTTATACTTGTGCTTCGAAGTGGAGTGGGGAGGGGATGTTTTTCAACGCGTAGATAAAATGTGCCACCCTCGGCCACCAAATTCGCCCCGTGAGACATGGACTGGCCTTAGACTTGTGCTTCGAAGTGGAGCGGGAGAGGAGATTTTTTTCAATGCGCAGATAAATTGCGCCACCCCAACCACCAAAGTTGCCCCGCTAGGGGTTCGAACCCGGGCCGACGGGGTGCCACCGCGTCCGGCTGACCAACTGATCTGCCGTCGCTATATAGATGCATGTGTCAAACACAAATTACCAGTATATAGATCCTTTGAAGAAGTTATCAATAATAAGGGCGTAGGAGCCGTTATGAACCTTCATTGTCACTTAGTTTCTACACCACCACACCATCTTCTTGCTGCATAAAAGCATCCAGCCTTATTATTTAGCGCATAAGCATCCAACCTTATTATTTAGCAAGTAGTACTAAATATGGATAAAATATTGCAAGAATTTTAAGCACTGCTCACAGCTACATAAGTTGTCTGCTCCTAAGGATTGCTAACAACTCTGCGTCCTTTTTTCAGAACAGAAATCACCATCAGAGCTCACAATTGCAACAACTGTTATTTTCATTTAATTCTCTATAACACATGCAGAAATACTTCAAATATTGAAGCTGTGTAAAATTAGCCGGTTTGCAGTATCATAGGTGTCCCCATTTTTATCCAAGGTTCTATTTTCGAGGGGCAAAAATTATTCACTGGCAGTTTTATCAAAGCTTGATATTTTGGCAGATAGGTAAACATTTTCTCCTGTTTGACTTTAGAGCGGCACGAGACAGACACCGACACAAAAAATGCAAAACACTACCGAAATTGTGTTTAGATCTAAAAAATTTTTGACCACAATATCACATCAAATGTTTGGACACATGCATGTAGCATTAAATATGGGAGAAAATAATTGCACAGACTCTAAATCGCGAGACGAATCTAATGAGCCTATTTAAGCCATGATTCGCAACAGTGATGTTACAGTAACTATCCACTAATCCATAATTAATTAGGCTCATTAGATTCGTTTTGCTATTTACAACTCATCTATGTAAAATTTTTATAAATAAATTTTGTTTAATACTCCTAAATAGTAAAAAAAATTAAATTTTTTTTAACGGTCGCCATACACCCTCTAAAGTTGGCCCAACACCGGCCGTGACGTCCGCCCTCGGGCTTGCAACAAAAGCTGTCAGCCAAAGCAGGAAGCAAAAGCAGTGGATCCAAAAAAAAAAAAGCAAAAGCAGTGGATGGAAGAAAACCTTTTTGGCTGCTACTATCGTTCCGTGCCCTTAACCTTGTTTAGACGCAAATTCAAAATTCCAAAACTATCATGGCGAATATATGCGGTACATGTATGAAATATTAAATCTAGACGAAATAAAAAATTAATTATATTGTTTGCTGGTAAATTACGAGACTAATCTAACGAATCTAATTAGACCACTTAGACACTAAGATCAGTCTCAATAGAATTTTATCTATACTATAAAGATCGAAAATAATTGAAAATTTTTCTCACTCAAATCAGACCCGCCGTACCCTCACACCGGACCCACCTGTCATGCCCGAGGGGGTGAGGAGGGGAGGAGACCCATAATAAATGAGTTGTGCGATGTTTCTATCCAAAACGTCCTATTTTTTTTTCACCGTGAGGTTCCTACACCCCCCCCCCCGCCCCCCTATACCCGTCCGAAATCTCAGCCGTGCTCTATTCTGGAACACCGAGACTCGGAGCCGCGCCTCGCAGTCCGAGCGTGCCTACGCCACCGGGAAGCCGTCGCCGTCAGGGACGCCAAGTAGGAAGGCGTACTCCCCGGGGGTCTCCACGATGTCCACCGGCGCGCCGCCGCCAAGGCCGTGGACGTGCGCGTGCCCGTGATGGTGCGCGCCGGTGTGGCCGCCCGAGCGGCAGTCGCTGTCCGCGGCGGGTACGGTCTTACCAATTGGTTTCTTTCTTTCCCTCCGATTCCCCTCCTCCGTCCACGACGAGTTTATCTCGGCTCGGGCCCGGCCGCCCCTCTCCGGCATCCACCTTCTGCAAGGCCCTTTTGGCAAGGGGACCCTCTGGGAACGCATCGTGGAACCAATTTCCGACAAGAGACAGCGACGTGAGGAACGGAAGCGAGGAGAGAAGGGCTGCGGGGAGCGCGCCGCGTAGCCCGCGGGATCGAGCGCGAGGGACATGATGCGGAGGTAGGAGGAGTTGGCTGCGGCGGCGGGCGCGCAGCAGCAGAGGCTGCAAGGGTCGCGCTAGAAGTCCCACGGTACGAGGCAGGAATAGAGGGCGGAACGGAGGACGTGGCCACTGCACACTTGAGTGGCGCCAGCGCTGCCTTGTCGCCCAGGAACATGGCTGCTGGCGAGGGCGTGCACAATGCTGAGGCGCGCCGGAGCGCGAGCAGGAGGCAAGTGCGAGTAGCAGGAGCTGGAGCACGAGCGGACAACGCTGCAGGGTGTGCCGGAGCACGAGCCAGCTTCCCACTGCTATGATCCAAAATTCCATATCAAATGGATGCGCGATGGCGTGGGAATTCGATTCCCCCGCTTCCCAGCCACTATCTCCTCTTCTCCCCATGCCGATTTGAGCTTCAAAGGTCGCCCATGGTGGCTGGTGGGGAGGAGAACGGTTTTTTTTTACATATTTATCATTATTAGGAGAGCCACTCGCTCTTTTAGCATTTTTAAAATGACTCTTACATATTTAGCACTACTGTAGCTGCAGCTCCTACATTTTTACCATTTTGGCTGACGTGACAGTACACGGCAGCAGGACACGTTGGCGCGTAGTCAGTAGGAGCACGCGAAATGTCCTTCCTACCCCCGACCAATTTCTCTCTTCTCCCTCTCTGACAGCTGGGTCCCGCGGCTCCTCTCACTGCCATGTGGGTCCAGTTGTCAGCTTCGTCTTCCTCTTGCTGGCCCGCGACGCGCCGCTCTTCCACGAGCGGTACGGCTCGCCTTCGACGCGCTCAGCCTGGACTGCGAGCCCCTCGCCGCGAGCCGCTCGGCCTCGGCAACGGCCGAGGCCACCACGTCCCCCACGCCGCCGTCCTCGAGTAGAACCGTGGTGGGACCTCATCTGGTTCGGCGTCAGCGTCGTCATCAGCGCGGGCATCTTCGTGCTCACGGGGCAGGAGGCCAGCGACGCCGCCGGCCCGCCGTTGTCTTCTCCTACGCCGTCTCCGGCGTCTCCGACTCCCCGCCATGCTCTCCCACCTGGGCCCTTCATCCCCTGCCTTGCTCGTCAACAAGCGTGGCTGCCGTTGAGAAGGGGATCTATGGTCCCTATTTCTATTGGCTGTTGTGGATCCACACTCCATTGATTCCTTCGATTCCAGCTCCTCTGCCGGAATAATTGTTGATGTGATGGCCTCCCCCTTCCAGCGTCGTCGCCCCTGTATCTAGCACCAATCCGCATGGCCCGATCTCCCACCGGAGTTGCTGGAGCGCATCGTTGTCGTGCTCGTTCCATCCGCCTAATCTGCGCCTCCTGGTGCACGTGCGTGCGGGCGGCGTTCCCCTCCCGCCTCATGTTCGAGGCCCGCGCATGCGGGCGGGCGGCGTTCCCCTCTAACCTCCGGCAGTCCACGAGCATGACGACCGAGCAGGGGGCGCTCTAGAGCAATCCCAAGTTGGCCTGGTAGTCGGTCGCGGCTATGGCCGCCTCCGCGGTGGGCGTCGCCACAGGGGAGCAGAGCCGTGGAGCAGAGCGCATCGCGAACCCGGGGTGGAAGAGGAATCTGACGTGTGGGGCCCACCTAAGAAGTGAGAGAAGCTGTGGGACCCGGCTGTCGGAGAGGGAGAAGAGAGGAGGAGATCAGGGGCAGTGAGGACATTTCGCGTGCCCCTACTGACTGCGCGCCAGCGTGTCCTGCCGCCGTGTACTGCCACGTCAGCCAAAGTGGTAAAAATGTAGGAGCTGCAGCTACAGTAGTGCTAAATATGTAGGAGCCATTTTAAGAGTGCTAAACGAGCGAGTGTCTCTCATAATAATGGTAAATATGTAAAAAAAAACCCGAGGAGAACGACGTTAAAAGAAACATTTGCAAAAACGGCTCACCAAAACTTGTAATTTGTTATAGTATCTTTTTTAAATTTAAATCATCTGCTAATGGTAGTTGCAAATTTAAAGAAATTATTTTTTCCTTTGTAAAATAATTATTTACATGTAATATGTTAACAAGATATTGTTTTACGTATTTTAGATATGTATTACCAAACCTACTGTTTCACACATGTTTCCAACCAAATAACTTTGAGCTTTTTCACAGCTGACGGCTCACAGCCTATAACAACTCTTTTTTTCATAGCCATAGCTCAACTAAACACACCCTTAGCGTCACAGTTCACACCCATCTAGCATAGAGTTTCAGTTGTTTCGATTTGCTCACCTCTGCAGCAAGGTACTGCTTGTTAAGTATTTGCATTTATATAGAAAAAGTTGTACCAAATTTGTAACTGTTCGTGCCTGATGATACGTACTAATCCCGTGAGGTAGCTAGGAAAATATGATTCTTGGGCGTTTTTTTTTTCACGTATACAAGATATGAGACATTTTCTGTATGCTTTTTAATCAAGGTGAAATTAATAAAGGTGACATTTTTGGCCAAGCTAATCTATTATGTCTTTTTTTTCTGTTTGTATATGGCTAGCAATGCTATAAGCGTGAAATCTCAAACTAGATGGGAAAGATGTTAAATAAACCTGCTATTACGCATGTTTTATGAATATAATACATATGAATAGTGGTAGTTTTTAACTATATATAGAAAAAAGGCTGAATAAACATACCACTACGCATATTTTATGAATATAATACATGATAGTAAGTAGTTTTTTTAATACGTGCGGCACATCTTTGCTAGTGACATTAAATATCATCAATTATGGGTCGGCTGGGTCGGTCACCGGTTGACCCAAACCTGACCCACTTACATATTGAGCGTAGGCACAATTTCATTCGATGAAACTTCTTCTCTATCTTTTTTCATAATTATCTTGCCATGTTATAGATGCTCTTAACGTATCAGAGGATATCTATACCACACTTGGGTATTTTTCCCCTTCTCCACACCCGAATTTTTTTTACCATCGGATGAAGATCTGACGGTGGTGGATCTTCCTTGCACTGTTCATCTTCTACCTTCGACCTCCTCCTTCCTCGGCACCGTCGCCCCCGCCGCCGCCCCAGCTGCGGGCACGGGGCTCCAGCGAGACCCTCCCGCGCCCGCGGCTCCTCCGCCTGCCCCTCCCGGCGCCGTCGCCCCTGCCCAAGCCCTTTCGCGCCCGACATGGGGCTCCGCCTGCCTCTCCCGGCGCCGCGCCCCCGCCATGGCCGTCGTCGCCCTCGCCCCACCCTGGCCCAACCGGCCTCCTCCACCACCCCACCCGGCGGCGCCACCGCCGGCGGCCTCACCACCCCGCGCCCGCAACCTCCGCCGGGCCGGCCTGCCTCCCCTGACCTTTCCTCTAGGTCCGGCAATGGAGGATCCCGCCGAACCCCACCCCCAACCCCCAACCTTAAATCTCGCCGGAGATGTCACCGGGGATGGAGAAGAAGGCAAAAGAAGAGGAGAAACAAAAATTTGGGTGTGAAAGCTCTCCAAAATGCTCGGATATAGTATAGCTTTCCCGTAAAATTTTTATAAAATTTACACTAAGATTAGCCTAAATTCTGTTTAGATACGATTATAAGCCGCTTAATTAAGAATCGGCAAAACAACGTGATCTGGTACGCGTGTCCGAAGGCGACGAACCCGGCATATCTGACAAGCGAGGCCCTTCTCCTCACGTGACCCCGACCTCCTCCTCTCCGTGCGCCGCCTGGCCCTGCCCTCTCCCGCCGCCGCCACTGCTCCGCAGCCGACGCCGCCCCTGCCCACTCCGGCTGCAGCCGCCACCGCCACTGCTCCGCAGGCGCCGTCGCCCCTGCCCTCCCCCGCCTGCCTCCAGATCAGCGCCGTCCTTCCCTCCCCTGACGTCGCCTCTCTCCGGATCCGCGCCGTCCTGCCCCCCCCCCCCCCCCCCCCCCCTGCCTCCGGAGCCGCGCCGTCGCCCCTGCAGTGCACCTGACGCCGGCTGGCTCTCCTGCCTCCCCTTTCGGCAGCTGTAACTCCGCGCCGGGGACTCGCTGCTCGTGCTCGGCGCGCTCTACTCCACCCATCCGAGTAAGGATGCCCACCCCCCTTAATGCCCTTGCTTTTACTGTACTTGACATAGACCAATCTAGTCTTATTTAACATACATGTAATTTACAAAGTAGAAACGCCATAGCGATAGTTGATTCTCCTTATCCAAGTGTTCCTTCGCCCTTTTGGAATTTGCCCGTTCTGCATTGAGAAAAAAAAGTGTCCTCGAAAAGTTACAGTGGAGGTAGATAGGAGAAGGGATCTCGGCATTTGTAAAATGAGACTGCAAGCGTGCATGTTTTGCCACTCGGCATTTGTAAAATCGAGTTGCAGGTTATTTATGTCTGAAGCCCGAAATCCCAAATCCCTGTTTGATTGTACCCTTGGAAGGAGCATTTTGGTTTATGCCAGATAAGGCTTAGCATTTCAGGTAGTAAATATTTTGTTCAGTAGCATTTTTCTCTCTCTCTTTTTCTCCTTTTGTTCTCTCAGTCCACCTTGAGCACTGCGATACATCATACATAGCATGGCTGTTTCAGTGTGTGCCAGATTAAGATTGGTATTGCATCATCTGTCTGCTCATTTCGGTGTTTATTTAAATATTAAGAAGTTAAATGTGGATTGTGTATATATGGCAGTCATCTCTCAAGGTTTCCCCCTCCATCTTTCAAGGTTTCTATCCATGGCACTCGTCGTGATGTGTGGGCAGCCATGCAGCGGCAAATCAGCAGCTGCTGCTTGCCTTGCTGCTGCACTGCGCACTTTCTCAACAGACCTTATTGTCCGTATCATTGACGAGTCATCACTCCATCTCGGACGCAATGATAGCTACAAAGGTATTGACTATTATGTGTCTTAACTATGCACTTCTATTTATGCTACTGATTCACCTCTATTTTTACCCCTGTGATGAGCTTGTTTCTTTCTTGGGGGTCATGTTTGTTTGTTCCCTTTTTAGATATGGTCGTGGAAAAAAACTTGAGAGGAGTTCTTAGATCAGAAGTTGACAGATCGGTGTCACGAGACAGCATAATCATTGTTGACTCTTTGAACAATATTAAGGTGGGGCGCTATCAAATTCTTCATCCTATTTTCACAAATTTTTAGTGAGTAATCAGTTCTCAATTAATAATATAATTCTACATGCTTTGTCTTTATCTGTCTGCCCATCTTGTAGTTTAGACTTTTATTCCTTATCACTGTGATGAACTGATGATCAGGGCTGCAGAATATCTGTTTGTAAGTTTCTCAGACCTTCCAAGGGAGCTGGGAACCAACTGGTTTATGGAGGTTACTAGATGGTTACATGTTCAATCGCGGTCATAAACTTTTGAAACCTTCTACAATTTTCTACTTTCAAAAAAAATTATTTATCCAGTTTAGTAAAGCATAACAGTAAAAAGGAAAACTTTTAAATTACATGCTTTCACCAGGATTATTTTATCTTGGAACATGTTGGAATTTCCAGTGACCCATGGTAACTGCTGGTTATTATCCGAGTTTGGACCCTTTATCTTTATTATCTGCAAAAATATGTTTTAAATTTTATCTAAATCAATATGGCATGATCACCATTTTTGCCATAAATAATAGAAGTTTACATGAATATTAAAATTATGTTATTATAATTTATAAGCTGATCTTTTTTCTATTATTGTTGTAGTATATCTTAAACTAGTAAATCAAATGATCATGTAGCGAGTGATGAACCTCCTTTTTTGGTGGGTTATTTTGGTGAAGTTCAAGCATTCTCAAAGAAGTCTCATAAATACACAGCATTTAGCTTCTATGAATGTGGCATGAACAAGTAATATGACAATCTAGTTGCAAATGTTGCTATGTGCTAACTCTATTGACTGACGTTCATTGATTCAGTGATGTGACACTCAGTTACAAATGTACTGGTCTTTTGGGCTGACTTCCTTTGTTATTGTACATTCAAACTGTCCTGTATAAATTCTCACATTACTTGTGATATAAAATAGAACCTGCAATTTGGGTTACATGATTTTACAGTTGTGATGCCTTTGAATGAATAATGGTCTTGCAACATTGTTGTGTATAGGTATGCAATTATTGTGCATGTGTATGTATCTTAGGTATAGACAATTGAATTTCACCTGATAATATGCAGGGGTACCGATATGAGCTGTGGTGTCTTGCACGTGCATCTGGAGTAAGATATTGCGTGGTAGCCACTTGCTCTCTTGTTTATGTACTTATTGTTATTTCGTGTTAGAATAATGTTTCTGCTAGCATAATTCAAACAGGCTAGAGTTGTAGACGATACTATGTGTTCCAAAATTATGGATTTAGTTAACATAAGTCAGATGATAGTGTTGCTTGCATGATGAGCTACCTTATCAGACTAGCCTTTTTATTTATTAGAGTATCACCTAATTTAAGTTGCAAGACAGAGCCTCACCTAAATAAACTTACAAAGAGGATTTCGTTTAATACGAAAAATAGGACAAGTTGGAATTCATGACCATGTTCTGCCTGATATTTGTATCCAACAGCACCTATAGGAAAGCTTGGAAACTTTATTCTTCTTTGAACTCTTCAGTAATAATCATACTTTAGAAAGTGATTTCCTTTATACTTCCTTTTTTATTTTCAGCTTTTTTGTGATACAGAAGTGGGCCATTGTAGGGAATGGAACAGCAACCGCAAGGAGAAAGGAGAACCCGCATACGATAGTAATATGTAAGTCACTTTTTTCTTATGGAGCTTGTTGACCTGAAACTACTAAGGGCTTGCTTGGATAGAAGAGGATTGGAGGGAAATTTGGATTGAGTCTAAAATGAACTAATTTTCTCTCTAATCCCTCCCACTCCACTTCAATCCACTAGTTTCCAAACAAGGCCTACCTAATGGGTCACATATTATTGACATTCTTGTTTTAAATGGACTCATAATTCTTAGGTTATAAAATCTTTAGTTACTACATTGGATTTATGTGGGCCGGATAACACAACTGTGCATTTCTGTCCAAGTACTGCTATCAGTAACAGTTACCCTGTCTTTTCCCTTTCTTCAATGATGACAGATTTGAAGATCTTGTGAGGAGGTTTGAGAATCCAGATAGGCGTAATCGTTGGGATTCCCCTCTTTTTGAATTGTTTCCATCCAGAGGTAACTGATTTGCTTTCTTTTCTTTTTTCTAAAAAGAGAGAAATTAACTTATACACATCACTTTTACCAATTACCCTCATTGTCTGTGTTTCATCTCTCAAAAATTTCTTCTCTAGTGTTGCATATGCTGTCAAATTTATAGCCGCTTCATTTCCCTGTTTTTTTGTCTTAACGATGCAATTGTTTGTCTAAAGTTGATTCGGAGCATCATATGTTTCACTACAACTAAGTAGCGATGAAAGGCACTAACGCTTTTTGGACTAGTAAATAGCAATGCAATACTAAGTGTTCTTCTTTTGTAGTTATTTTAAAATATAGTGTTTGAACTCAGCATTCATTACTGGTTGCTATCGAGACTAATAATAATAAGTATACAGTGCATTGTGGATGGAAACATAGACTGGCAGTAGACAAAGTTGTCGGTTTCCTGTCATCGTGGCTCTTTCTCGCATTTTTTAATTGACTGCAGAAATAGATGCTGGAAATTGGAATTATTTGTTGGGATAGATTTACTTGAGTACTGAGGGACGGGATCACAGGAAGAGAATGGGGCATGAGGAATATCTCAATTCCCATGTGTTAGGATATGGGTACATTTTCATTCCAGCTATTAGCTCATGGTTATCGAAGTTGTCTGAGCCTCCAAACTAATTTGCCATTGATGCCACTCGTTCCAGCTTGCTGCCAAACGTCCTTGCCATCCTTTACCACAGGTGACCCACTCTTGTTCTCATCCACATCAGAGCCCCTTCCGAAGTTGCTCTTGAGCCTGGTCCAATGGCTGCTCTTGAGCCAGCAGCCAAGGCTGTCGTTTTGCTCCATTGAGACATTTGCACTACCCTCTCAAGTTATTATTGATGTCATTGCTATTGGTCTATTTATTCATTTGGGCGGGGCTTTATGTAAAAAGTAGAATGGATGCTTACCTGCAAATTTTAGTCATGAAATTCAACCATACTCCCAAACGAGTCGTTTCCAAATGTATCAACGGTAGCAGTCTCAGATTCCAGTTTTTAAACCCACCTCATATTCCTGCCACATCCAATCCATGTCAAACACATTATCCACAGCTTAGCAATAAGTACCGTCCAACAAATTTTAACTATATGTGTTTTTATGGCTTTCAAAACTCTATGGCTCCATTACAGTCTAAAGAAATCAAAAAGAAAAACTGTACGGCTCCATTTGTTAGAGGTGGATTATAATAGCTTTGTTTGTCAGAACTGCTTTCGAAATTTGGTGTTTGGTTAGCTACTTGTTTCTAAACAATGTCCCAGGAAAAGGAGGTTTAGCATCCCGATTAAGAGAATATCTGGAAGTAGTATGTAAAGATACTTTCATGTGAAAAAATAGGGAAGGATCAATCATTGCAGTAAGTTTTTTAAAAACAGTAATCTGATCTGCCTAACATTGGACTTTTCATAAATTGCTTCTGCAGCAGCTTAAAAATATGTGCACACAGGACACTGCAGCAACGCATATTGCCTCTTTTTGTTTACAGCACATAATTAAATTTGGTTAATCTGTTTTCTCTACTGTTTTTGATAGATGCAATAGTGGAATCAGCTCCTGTCATTGCCGAGGCTGTGTCATATTTGACAAAGAAGGTGGATTCAAAAACAAGAGATGTAAAAGTTCTCCAACCTACAATTGCCACTCAGACTGTAAGTATAAACTCTGGTTGTAAGGATGAAGTTGAAATAAATGACAAGACTAGTGAAGCTGCATTATGCTGTAATTTAATCTCCATAAACAATTTCTTCCTGAATTATTCAGTACTCTGATAATTTAGTGTGGTGTTGTAACATTTGGCATCTTATTTCAAAATGTTTAAGTGTATGCCTGTATTCTATTAGGCTTCATCCTTAGAACCATATGCCAAGCATATTCTTCTAATAACTGGATATGGATATATTGAACATGGACATCGCTAGCACACATTCAGTTACTTATTATATTGCCTGTTCGGTGGTTGTTGAAATCTTTAGGATATGTGAATGGTTATGCGGTATACTCTGGTTTCCTAATAAGCAAAAGCCCTAAGCCTTTGGCAGGTATGATAATTTTCTACTGCTGGATTGAACATGCTTGACTATCCTAATCACATGGTATGTTAATTTGTTTGGGCGACTATAGTTTTCAGATTTCTAGGTTGTTCAGTGATACTGATATCAGGATTAGTCCAGCCCAAAGATATTGAGTAAATACCATTGGTTTTTTTTTGAAAGGGAGTAAATACCATAGTTACTGAAATTGGCGATATGAGAAATGGAATAGTTCAAGAAAAACTGGCAGCTTCGCTTCCATCATGTGAACTAACTGTAGGAGAGAATAATGCATGTATTCCTCCAACCCTAGAAGGGTGGGTATATATAATACCTATACATGGGCCTCTAGATGAGCCTCTATACACATGGGCTCAATATACTCCAACACCCCCCCCCCCCGCAGTCTGAACTACCGGCGCAACAGTGTTCAAGACTGTACAACAAGAAAGCTGACACCCCCCGCAGTCTGAACTACCGACGCAGCGGTGTTCAAGACTGGACAAGAAGAGAGTACAAATAGAGTACAAAGGGCAAATACCCCCCGCAGCCACAACTAGCCACCGGCTACATTGAGGCTGGATCGAAACTCCGAGAAGATCGAGGAGGGCAGCCCCTTGGTGAAGATGTCAGCAAACTGGGAGGTAGTCGGGACATGGAGTACCCGAACATCGTCGATTGCGACTCTGTCGCGCACGAAGTGTAGGTCGATCTCCACGTGCTTCATCCGCTGATGCTGGACGGGGTTGGTGGAGAGATACACGGCGCTGACGTTGTCGCAGTAGACGAGCGTGCTCTTGGCGAGCGGGCTGTGGAGCTCCGCCAAGAGCTGTCGTAGCCAGGACGCCTCCGCTATGCCGTTACCGACAGCCCGGTACTCCGCCTCGGTACTGGAGCGAGAGACAACCGGCTGCCGCTTGGACGACCAGGAGACCAGGTTGCCGCCCAGGAAGACGGCGTAGCTGGAAGTAAGGCTGGACGAAAAACTCGTGGCTCGGTAGCTCGCTCGGCTCATTAGTGGCTCGGCTCGGCTCGGCTCGTAGAAAAATATAAACGAGCCAAGCCAAAGTTTTGGCTCGGTCTCTTATCGAGCCAGCTCGAGCCAGCTCGCGAGCAGCTCGCGAGCCGCAACGAGCCAACGCTCAAATCTAGCCGGCCCAGCAGCCCAGCTTCGACTCGATGAAAGTGAAACCCTAAGCCTACCTCTCCGGCTCTCCCAGTCCCACACTCCCACTCCCACCTCTGCGAGGCGGCTGGGCGACTCGCGAGTCCCGTCGCCTCCCCCGACCTCGCCCCGTCACCTCGCCCGTCCGGTCGTCCCCGGCAGCCTGGCCCGCCACTCCAACGACCCGCCTCCGGGGGCCGGCGCCCTGCCCTGCGGCCTCGCGGCCGGCGCCCCTGCGCGTGGCGCGCCTCGCGGCCGGGGGCCGGCGCCCTCCCTGCGGGCTACGGCCTCGGCGCCTCGCCCGTCGCCTCCCCCGACCTCGCCCCGCCACCTCGCCCGTCCGGTCGTCCCCGACAGCCCGGCCCGCCCCTCCGACGACTTGCCTCCGAGGGCCGGCGCGCCTGTGTGCCTCGCGGCCGGCGCCCCTGTGCGCCTCGCGGCCGGGGGCAGGCACCCCTGCGCCCTCGCCCCCCGCTGGACCTGCTCGGCGCAACGACGGCTCCTCCAGCTGCAGGACCCCTCTCCCCGCAGCCATGGAGGAAGACCCTGGACATCTTCTTGTTGCGCCACCACCCCGCAGCTATGGAGGCATCTGGCTCTGCTAGTGCTAGCTGGCTGGGTTTTTTTTGGAGCTGGCTCGTGAGCCAAACGAGCCAGCTCGAGCTGCCAAACGAGCCGAGCCGAGCCTGACTTTCAGCTCGGCCTGATAACGAGCCGAGCCAGCTCGTTACCATAACGAGCCAGCTCGAGCTGAGCCGAGCCGAGCCGAGCCGGCTCGACATCCAGCCTTAGCTGGAAATGGAGCGACGAGTGTCCGGGCAGCCAGCCCAGTCAGCGTCGGTGTAGACCACCAACTCAGCAGAGGACGAGCGGTGAAGCACCAGGCCGAGGTCCACAGTGCCACGAACGTAGCGGAGGAGATGCTTCAGCGCAGCAAGGTGTGACTCCCGGGGATCATGCATATGGAGACAGACCTGCTAGACAGCGTAGGTGAGGTCCGGCCTGGTGAAGGTGAGGTACTGCAAAGCACCAACCAGACTCCGGTAGGCAGTAGGATTAGCCACCGGATCACCCAGATCAGCGGACATCTTCGCCTGAGTGTCGACAGGAGTGGAGCAGGGCTTGCAATCAGTCACCCCAGTCTGCTCCAGGATATCGAGTGCGTACTGCCGTTGGTGCAGGAGAAGACCAGACGGGCGAGGCTCAACAGTGACGCCCAAGAAGTGGTGGAGCTGACCGAGATCCTTCATAGCAAACTCCTGCTGCAGAGAGGTGATGACACTCTGAAGCAACCGCTGACTAGAGGTTGTGAGCACAATGTCATCAACGTAGAGCAGCAGATAGGAAGTCTCATCCCCACGGCGGTAGACGAAGAGAGACGTGTCAGACTTGGCCTCGGTGAACCCCAAAGTCAGCAAAAACGTGGCGAACCGAGAGTACCAAGCCCGAGGAGCCTGCTTCAGTCCATAGAGAGCCCGCAGTGCCGCCGTGGGTCCTGACGAGGTCCCGAAGATCTAGGGAGATGGTCCCGAAGATCCAGGACATGGCGACGCTGTCGAGGCGCAGCCACGCCACGTCCCGCGCCTCGATCGGCGAGTCGACGAGGACGTGGTCGTCGAGGGCGTAGCGGCGGAGGGTGAGGAGGACCTGGTCCCGCCAGCGGCCGTAGGAGGAGGACGCGGGGTCGAGGAGGACGGAGACCAGGGCCCTGATGTTCTGGACGCCGGCTGCCTGGAGGTGGAGCTAGGCGACCATGGGGTCGGTCGGGTCGTACCGGGCTCCAGATCTAGCTGGCGGGGCCTGGTGGGAGGAGGAGGCGTCGTGCTCGGGGTCGACTGGCTGGCCAGAGGAGATGCAGAGGTAGCGCTCCGCCTCGGCGACCCGGAGAGCGAGGGCGTCCGCCGTGGCGCGCTCGCGCTCCCAGGTGAGGGCTGCCACACGGACCCGCTCCTGGGCCGCCAAAGCCTCTGACTTGGCGGCGAGGAGGGCCGCGGCGAGAGCGGCATTGGCCTGCCGCCCTCGGAAGGCGGCGGCAGAGAGCGGCGCATCCATGGGAGGCATCCCGAGCTCGGGCCACGTGGGATCGGCGACGGTGGCGGCGGCGGGCTGCTTGCCGGCAGCGACTGCGGCGCGGTGAGCGGCGGTGGCGGCAGCAGCATCACCCGCAGGCACCAGAGGGGCCGTGCCCGCACCAGGGACGACCTGAGCGGCGGCGGCGACGGCGGCGGGCCCACTCGCGTCCACGCCAGGGACGGCCTGGGCGGCGGCGGCGGAGGCCCGATCTGGGCGGCAGCGGCGGCTGCAGGCCCACCTGCGCCCGCACCAGGGCCGGGCACGACCTGGGCGGCGGCGGCGGCTGCAGCCCCGGCCTGGGCCCCTCCCGCGCCTGCGCCCGCGCCAGGGCCAGCCTGGGGGGCCAGCGCGGCGGCGGAGCAGAGGAGGGAAGGGCGGCGGCCGCTCCGGCGGCGGCGGCCTCGGGGGCGGCGGATCCGGCGGCCCCCAGGCCCTTGCCGGCTGCGGCGGCCCTGCCCTGCTCGGGATCGAGCTGGGCCAGGGAGGCGGTGGGCCTGGCAGGCCATGGCGCCGGCGCAGAGAGAGGGGAAGGAAGGGAAGAGAGGGAGGGGAAGGAGGAGAGGGGAGGAGGGGCCGGCGGCTGGCCATGGTGGCCGGCGGCGGCGGCGGCGGGCTGGAGGGTGGAGAGAGGAGAGAGAGGAAACCTAGGCTAAAGATACCATGTAGGAGAGAATAATACATGTATTCCTCCAACCCTAGAAGGGTGGGTATATATAATATCTATACATGAGCCTCTAGATAGGCCTCTATACACATGGGCTCAATATACTCCAACACTAACTTAGGATATCAAATGCTTTTCAAATTTCCTTTCCTGTGTGACAGAAGGCAGTTTTAAATGTACATATGCTGTTGGTTTTCTTCCTAGATCTTGGCAATTACCTGAGGATTTTCCTATGGCTTGATATTTCAGGTGAGAACAACAGAGACTAATTCCCTCTATGAGATGGACAAAGCAACACAGGTACTAGCAGTTCTCTTGGTTGGTAGCTGGTCTTAAATCTACAAGCCTTGATAATGTTCTGCGCTTTGCAGGAAGTGGTGAATGCAATTGTTGAAGCACAATCCTGTGGTCTTGGGCTTGCCATGAACGAGATTTCTATTGGACCTAACTTGCCAACTATATCCTTTGTTCATTGAGTAAATGTTATAGTAAATTTTATTATTATGTGACATTGTACAAATGCAGTCTCAGTGATTTAAACCCACAGGTTGTTTTTTCATTTTAGTTTGCTATCCAGTCTGCACATGGTATCAATGTAGAATTAGCTCCACAACTTCATATATTTGAAAGATTTCCTCTTCTGCATTTCTACATGCATAAAGTAAAGTTGGGAAAACTTCAGCTATCCTTGGTGGTTACTATTTGAATTGAGGTCTTTAACTAATTGCTACATCAATCTTCAAAGATCTGTTGGCCTGCCTGAGCTCCGGAGCCTGCGACGAACTTTCATTAAGCTGGCAGGGCAGTACAGCCTGAGTGGCCCACCACCGCCGACTGATGCCGATAGCGCAAAGAGGATGTTTGTTGACTACTTAAACCGTGAAGTTGGAGCTTGATGGGTTTTCCTCTCTGATGCATAAATAATTTGGGCATGTACTTTTAGTGGCGTTGAAAAGACTGCCTGCCCTCATTGTATCTTGGGTATAGGATTTCATAAATGCTGACATCATACAGGAATTCTTGTACCTTTTGTAACACACAAAATTCTAGGGAAACCGAACTTTGAAAATCCACTTGTTTAAATGTGGATTGTGTATATATGGCAGTCACCTCTCAAGGTTTTCCCCTCCATCTCTCAAGGTTTCTAGGAAGCCGTGGCACTGGCACCGCAGCCGGGGATGCCTAAGCGACCCGTGCGATGGCACCTGTAATCCATGCATGGGCTGGGGAATCTGGCGTGCGTCAGGCAGCAAGGTGTGTGGGCGCGGCGCCTGATGCACGAACTCGACAGGATCTAAGAAACAGTAAAAAATGGAAAACAAATTTCTGCCTTTTTGGTACGCACGCTGCCGAAGACCCACCACGATCTAGCGGATTTGCCTCGCTAGCGAAAGGATTTCCGCCGTTCCTCTCTCCGCCAGCTCAGCCTAAGCAAGCGATATCGACGGCCGTTGGACAAGGTCTTAGTTGGCGGTTTTTTCTGGTTGCGAGGTCCACGGCCATCGGCCGGCCGGGCAAGGGGTTAGTAGCCATCACCGTCAGGTCTCGAGGGCCTGCGGAGGGGAGGCTTGTGCGACGGCGGTACAGATAACTGAAGGATGCGGTGCGGTGAGAGCGCAGGGGGCCTGCCAACTGGGCGCCGCGCTCACAACGGAACTCTCACAGTCTAGCTAAATCTTAAGAACGTAAAATTCAAATAAGGTCTCTCGATTTTGCACTAAACATTCTAGAAAAAACTTTGGGCTTCCAATGTAGTCTTTAAGTATGGCTGAGGCGGTGGAGGTGAAATTCGGCGAGGGGAGGGCTTGTCGGCGGTGGAGAAGTGATGGGGGAGTACGAGGGGATCACATGCGATCGATTTAAGGTAAGAGCCAGAGTCGGAGGTGGTCAGAACCCAACTTTCCGCACTCGTTCCCAACCTCGTCGTCGACGTTCTTCTATGTCTGAGCGTTCCTGTAGTGAGGTAGAAGAAGGGGCTAAGGGAGAGGGGAAAGAAACTGAAGGGGCTAACGCCCTGTTCGGCTGGGTGGTTTGGGCTGGCTGAACACTGTAGCGGATGATTTTTGTGAGAGGACGTATACTGTAGCGGCTGATTACTGTAGCAACTACATGTGGTATAGCCTCGATTACACGTGGGAGCGCGTACTGTACCCGTACAGGCTGTAAGAGAGGGGGGAGGGGGCCTCTGGAAGGTTCCTACATCCGGAGCACGGAGGGCAGCAGCGCTGCTCGTCCAGCGGTGGCGCAGGCGCGCTACAGTAGGAGCGGAGGGACCGGCGGCGGCGTCAGAGACTCGGAGGAGGGCAGCAGCGCTGCTATGGCAGCGGGGCTGGGAGCGCAGGAGGGCGACAGAGGAAGGCAGTGCGAGGGGCAAGGCCGCGAGAGGGCGTCTATTCATTGCATGTGTGACTAGAAGCTATACTATCGCATAAGTCTATTAGAGATATAAAAACATAAATTGTTCCGAAATAAAATAAAATATTCCCAAAAATAAGTTCCGGAACAAATAAAAATGTTCCAAGAAATATCTAGTGATAAAAATTGTTTCAGAACAAATAAAAATATTATTTAAATATAATCAAATATGATAGTATGATTTCTAATTGCACGTGCGATGAATAGATGTCACGGGGCCGAGATGGCGAGCGGATGGGCTCCGGTATAGTTGTCGAGCGGATGGGTTCCAATACTTCAAACTAACTTTTCTCCTAAACTTCTTTTTCGAATCCATTTGAACTATAATATTGTTTGGAATTAGTACGATAAAATAAAATCCAATATGTATATTTCTATTTTTTAAAAAAATCGACATTTCTAAAAACTAATTTCGACATTTACACTTCAGAAGATCAACATTTTATGTAAAATATTGGACTAGATTGTCTAAAATGTTAACCTACTTTGAATAATTGTTGAATCTAGTACAAACAAATGTTGGATTGGCTTTCTCTCTCTTATAATAACATAAGCTATAAATATAACAAATTAACTAAGGGTCAACAAAGAAAAAGAAGAGAAAAAAATCGAACATGAAAGGACATGCGAACAGCCAAAACCTCTGTTGTACCTGTTCTTGCGCTGCTGACTGCTGTGCAACATGCGCTGGGCCGGTTTTTCTACTAATCGTATTGTCTTGGGCTTTAATTGGGTTTTAAAGATGTCTTGGGCTTTAATTGGGTTTTTTCTCCTAATAACGCCCGACCTATAAACCTCAGGGGGCGCTCCCCGTCTCGCTCCGCTCGACTCTGCAGTTCCTGCACAGGAGACCCGTCCCTCGACTCGCCCGCTCGCGCAAAAAAGCCGCCGCCGCTCCCGGTTCCCGCGCGACCTCCTCCAATACAGGTACATGTGCGCCTTCTCCGGCCCTCCTCCCCATCTCCTCCGATCGTTTGGGGGGCACCGATCAAATTGTTTGCTTCAGGTCACGGCAAGTCCCTGGAGCCCTATTGCGAGTGTTGATGTTGATAAAGAAGAGGAAGAGGCAGGTGTTGAGGCAAGTTTGCAGCACCAGGACATGGCCCATCAGCAGCCGAACTTGAACGCTGAAGCAAGTGCAAAGAGACAGAGAGGAAAGCGTGAAAGATCAGTGGATGCTTCATCTTCCAATCCATCAGCTTCAGCTTCTCACAAATCATTGGCATCAAAAGATTTCAAGGTAATCTCACTAGATGGTTGATTCGGTCCTCATATTTTTTGGCTGGGTGTTCAAACTTCAAATGCCTAAGTACCTAACCCTAACCACTCGACCTGAGGTATGATCAGGTTTAGTTGTTGCTCAGTTCACTTCATGTGAAATATATGATGACTGTTTGCATATGAGATTTGCTCCTATAATGTGCTATTACCAAGCTGTTCAACACATGTTCTAGTTTAAACTAATTTGTTTGGTGGAGATTTCTTTTATTAAAATCATAACACATTCATAATTTCGTATGATGTGGAGGTTAACAAAATTCATGGGCAGCCGAAGTTGGTAATATATTCATAATTTGTTCTTCAGGCCAGACTGTTAAAAGTAGGAATTGCCTAGCTTTGAAGTGTGATGTCTGGCATTTGTTTTGGCAAACCCAAATAAGTCTAAGATAGGCCAAATAAACATTTTTGCAGATTATATGGAATAAACTTCTCTTTCAGGAATATATTTATGCCGAGCAACCTCTACATTTCTGGAACGGCTGCTATCTGGATATGCTGTGCATCTTCTTATTCTCCAACATTTTTAGTAGTGTTTTCAGCCTTGGCTAGCATATTTCTTGAGAAATATTTGTGGAGTAATACTGCAGTATTTCCTGATGCTAGAATTGCATTGACCTTTGGTACTGTGCTGTTTTCATGTCCAGTTGTGTCAGGCTCTTCAGAGCATAATATTGTTGTTGTCTGTGCAGGCCAAAGAGGGAGAGGTATGGTCTTCAGCAGTAAAGCAGAAGATTCCGAAGCGGAAGGGACCAAGAGCAAAGCGATCTAGGTCACGAGTGGTGTCAGTGGGGTCAACAGGGCTAGGTAAATACTGTAGCGTTCCTCTCCTTTTAGCATTAAGATGTGAGATTTAGCTGTTGACACAGCATACTGGTATGCCACCTATTAAAATGCGTTGTATCAAACTCATAGATACAGCCTACCTGCTCTAGTGCCTTTTTTGTCCTAGAGCTCATAATATTGTCATATACCTGCAGCTATTTGAAGTTTGTGGATATCATACTGTTCTGTTTTCTGTACAAGTTGTACTGCAATATATGGTTGCAGCTCGCAGTTCTCCTCTGAATACCACCCATGCTGGAAGGAAAAACTATCAAGTGGCCTGTGAGTATGAGAAAACATGCCCCTAGGAGCAGAGATTTACTGTAGCACATAGATTTGGGGAGGTGATTTCTGGTTGCATGAAACCCATTTGTATTCATCCCCCTCCATCAACAAATTTTGGTTGGTGGATCCACACGAGTGCAGATCCGGATGGCGCTTGCGAAAGGGATGTAGTGGTTATTGGGCAGAGGGAAGGACTGTTAAGCCTTGGATCCACAACTGGCTTCATGAGCGATATCCTTTTTTTTTGAGATGGTACAATCTAGGATGCACACTACACACACACATTACGCACGCACACGTGTGTAGATGATACACATGTGACACGCCACGGAAAAGATATGAGGGTATACCGGCCTCAGTGCGCGGGAAACCCGCACGCGTGTGTGTACCATATACATCTACGCCTAGATTTCTTAGGCAGCGGTGAGGCCCGGGAGTCGATCTTCGGACTGGCCGCTTGCCCACCTGCAAGCTAACCAACGCGCTACGTGCCATCATCACTACTTCATGTGTGATATCTGAATAGGTGATGTATCACCTTTTCATGTACTCCTGCTTTCTTATATTTTGACTTGTGTGTTCATAGGGAATCTCGGACTCAGTCTATTGATTTCTGTGCTGTTTGAGACGCCTTCGGGCTTTGCAATTTTCAATATGTTGGAGGATGACCTCAAGCGACCAGACGCAATGCAGGTACAGGCTTTGTTATTGCTTCCTCCAGTTACTGATGTGCTGATGTGCTTGATTGACTGAATCTTTCAACCTAATTTTTGTGTTTCCAATGTCAATTCTAGAATGTCTGGGCAAACTTCGGCGTGGATTATAGGGTTGGAAATGTCAACCCCTCTGCTCCCTTCCCTTCCTTTCCCTTCTGATTGTTATTGTCTTCTGTTTTGTTCGTTGTACCATTCATGATTATTTTACAGTTATTAAGGGGAGAAATATGAGCACAAACTCAGTATTCATATTTGTTCACAGATTAACTGATTCAACATGTAATGCTGTGTGGAATGATTCAATTCCATGTATGGATGCGTGCTCAAAAGCTATTTTTGTCAGTGTCTAGAGGAGATTAGTTTGAAGAATTAATAGCATAACCTTGCCATTCACTAGTTCTATTTAATAACTGCAAGCTAGGGATGATTGAACTAACATGCTCCTACAGCAGAAGAACACAACTGTTATCTGTTTTAAAAACATATTGCCTTAGCACTGCAACTTGTTCTGAACTACATTGCAACAACTTAGATTTTTTATGATTGTCATAAGTGTTTCGCTGGTTCTAGGCAGCACATTTTGACAAATACTGCTTTTGAAAGCAGTGCAGTGATTGTGAACAAGGTTTCTATATGAATACGTTGCATGGTCAAAACATGGTTGTGTGATATGTAAATTACTATAATTTGATATGCCAAATTTCCTCTGCTTGCTTTGCCAGAATTCTCTGCCAAGTAAAATTTACAAGTGCCTAATCATGCCAAGATTTGCTTGGTGCAACTGACTGCTTAGTGCCCATTGTGTTTTTGAACATTGGTTGCAATCTACCTACTGAATTGCCTCATGATTCGTAGAGATTGTGTGGTATTTGATTATATTTGTTTCAATTTTGCCCCCTTTCCTTTTTCATTTCTTTATCAGTTCATTTGGCTGAGGGAATTTCGAGAATTCAAGGACAAGTCCTGCGCCATTAATCAGGATACTGGTGTTAGTGGGGATCTTACTGAGATGATCAAGAGGTGGTATGCCCCTGGGCGGAAAATTGCCGTTGGAAAGGCTGAATATAAAGTGATTATTGAAAAAAGATTGGTTAGTGTAAAGCTCCCTTGTTTGGTTATGTTTGTGAACAACATTGGGCACCAATTTTGCTAACATTTTCTTTTAGGGGATACCCTGCCTGTTTGATGACATTGTGATGGAGGTGATGTGGGGTCTCAAGAATCTCATGCATTTCTTGGTACCCCAGGAAAAAATGAAGTTGAGAAACGCAGAACGCCTCCCGATGAGCCAGGGGGCTGAAGATGACCCTGAATCGACATGGCTTTGATGTCAAACCAGAGATGGTGAGTTCACAAGTTGCCTTCCTTAACATGGACATGAAATGCTTTGTGATTAGCTTTTCTCATTTAATGCTACACATTAATAATCTTATAGTTTGAGCCATGAGCCCTTGGAATCCTTAGCTGTCCCTTCCGAAAGCTTCCAATGCAGTACTATGCTATAGAAAAATATTTACATTATTTCTCTTCTCTTATGAAAGACTGATCTTTCGTACCCAGGTTAAGCATGAAATTATTTTGGTGGCATGCCTCCTGCTTGATTGTGACTACATTAAGGATGTGAAAAACTGTATACCCTTGCGTTTGGCTGGTGAACACATTAAGGATGTATCTGGCATTAAATCTGAAGGCTGGGACTTGATGAAACTTGCGACCGCTGTGAAGATCATATGTTACCCTGCAGAAGCTACTATAACTGAGAAAGAGGTATAAAACTGTAACGATTTTAAAACGTTTACATTTTATGGTCACCTTGCATTAATGTAATGGGCCCTCAACCTTTTTCTTCCAGATGTTTACACGTGATGAGGTGTTGAAGTTTGAGAAGGATGCACATAAATATGAACGTAGGTTCCATAAGGGCGTTTGCATGAATGTCTACAATGAGATGGTCAAAGCCCATGCATATATTAGGAGCATCCACAGAACCTTGGAGACCTTGCCAGAGATGCAACCGATCCAGTGAGAGAATCACTAAGACTGAGCAAGAATGTGTATTTTTTTTTCAGTTCAAAAAGGAATGTGTATTTTCCTAATAGTGAAGCTGACTGATGAATCTGCCATCCCCGAACAGAACATGTATTTATTTTGCTTTTGGATTACGGGAGACTTTACGCTTTGATCGCTGTTGTTTTTTCTTTTCCTATCAAACGAGTACGTACTGCCTGCGTCCAGTGGTGGCTCGAGAAGAATTAGCGGCCCATTAAAATCTTATTAATCCCCTTAAATGATGGGATAGCACCGAACCCCCGCTCCCGCCGCAAGCCGAGCCAAGCCAAGCAGTCAAGCAACACCCCGGAAAAGAGAGCGAGCATGCCTGGCGGGCAAAGACAACGACGACAGGTGCCTTCCCGGCGCAGGGAGCCGCCCACGCCTTCAGGGGAAAAAAAAACGGCCTGTCAGTTGTCAAAGCCTCCGCAACCGAACAAGCAAGCATCCGCCGTCTGAGATGGCGCCGATGGAGAGGAATGGGTCATTGCTCGCTAGCTACAGGACGTGACCGCCATGGATCGTATCGAGTGGACATGGACGCACGCGCCGGGATGCCCCGGGCTCCGTCCATCGACTGGCCGCCCGCGCCAGCCGGGGGCCGTAGCCACACGCCGCCATCATCATGGTCCCTCGCGCCCCTCCTGGCTACGGCTGCGGCGTGCAAGGTGCCTCCGAGACTAGACTAGGATGCCCGGCTACTCGATAGGCATCGCCACAAAAAGGGCGCGGCGGGGAGGAGTGTGGTGGCCGGGGACCAGAGTGCTCCGGACATGTCATGATACGCGCCACTTGGCGCAGAGAAAAAGATGACCAGATGAGTAGGCAAGGCTGCTGCGTGCCTGCGTGAGGCTTCTTCCTTCGGTTGAAGGGTGCGTTCCACGCCGTCTTCTACTAGAGCAGCGTCCAGCGTGGACGTGTGGCTAGAATTTTCCCGGCCGGGAGGTGGACTCGTGCGGCCTGGCGCCCGCCACATGGAATCAACGGAAGTGTTGCGGCCCGAGTGGCCTGGGCACGGGCGCGGCTCGCTCGCGGTGTCGCGTTCCGTTCCGGCGGCGGGTTGGCCGAGAGCTTGCCTCTCCCACCTCGACGCCACTCCCCGGCTCCAGGAATCATTTGTTAGGTTGCCGGTGCCAGGCTACTGCTGTGACGACACGCCGTGCAGCTGCTTGCTGGCCGCGAAAATTGCTGCTCCCGTTCGGCAGGGGCAGTTGCCGCCCAGTGACGAGGGGAAAAAAAAGGAGGCCGTCCACGGACGGAACGGATACCCTTATCTGTTTCGTAGATAAGTGGACCACATGGAATCTCGTAGCGTTTTTCTTTTCTTATCCAGTTTTCGTATATCTGGTTCAGAAATTGCAGGGAATTCGTCTCGGGAGGTCGCCTTCCGAATCACAAGGGTCCGGAGATGGGAAAAAAATTGCGTGCAGGAGGGCTGCCTGCAAAACGCCCTCCGTGCAGCCCCTCTCCGATTTGCGCCGCGTGGACGTCCAGGAAATCCGACGCCTGTTACTCGCACAGCTCACACGCGGAGCGTTCGGCTCCCACTGGCATCGGCTCTTGGGGCATCCAAGTGCCGCCGCTGCCGGACTCGCGACCGAGTTGCGCAGCCTCGTGCCGCTGTAGTCGCCGCAGCCACATCGTGTTCAGACCTAGCAGCCGCCATGGAGGCTGACGATGTTGCTGGTGCTGCCACCGGAGGGGACCCTTAGCCGGCGCAAATGCACTGATTCTTCAAACACTGTGATCATGATCCAGTGCATATTTGTTTAAAACATCCGGTCCCAATTACAATTTGTTTAAAATATCCATCAAATAAAGGAATCCGGGATTTACTTAACACAAAAGATCAACACACCCTATCTTCTAGGAGCAGGACGACATACACTTCTAGAACATGTTCTACTCCAAATTCCCTAAAATAATGAAAAAGAGTAAAATCAGTTACCCGAAAACGAGACATCTCGAGATTTCTGATGAATCGGTACAGTCATCCAATCTGACACCAACTCAGTTGACTAGCTATGAGCAAAAGAAGAAGACGAGAGAGAGAGAGAGAAAAAAGAACCAAGCGAAAAACAGAGCTTGGCGATCCCGGAGGCAAGCCCATCCACTACAGCCGAGGAACGTGCCTTGGAGGTGGAACGACGCGACGCGAGGAGGAATAGGCCAGTTTAGTGGGGATGTCTGCGACGCGTGGTCGAGCATCAGGGAGGGAGGCGGTGGTGTTGTGCTGGTGAAGGGCTTCAGCGGCGCAGATCAGGGGCGGCGGCGAGCAGACAGAAAGAGCAGCTTTTGTCTTTCGAGCCGAGCCGACACCTGAGCCGAGGTCATCTGAAGGAGCCTCTTCACCCCGTGCGTTCGATCCTTTCCCTGTCCACGCGGCGCAAATCAGGCGAGGGGCTGCACGGAGGGCGTTTTGCAGCCCTCCTGCACGCAATTTTTTTCCCGGAGATTAGGCTGCCAGTGAGAAGCCTTGGGCGCGCAACTCGCGCCGTGTCTCGTTTTCCTCGCGCACCACGGCCGCGACGCTGACCTCAACGGCCGCAAAGCGCTGGCCGGGGATCAGGGCCGACCCACCTCTCCAAGCCGGCCTCAGCTTCCGGGAGAGGAAACGGAGGCGTGGACGCAACAGGGGCTCTCGCCGCACGCCACGGCCGCCGTCGTCTCCGCCCCGGCCCCCGGGCCCCCGGCCCCGGTGACGCGCAGGAGGGAACAGAGAGAACAGAGTTCTTTCCCCCGCCCCCCGGGTCGGAACGAAAGAACAAGAACCTGCTGCTGGACACATTATCGGCTTAGGCACCAATCAATCAACTGTCGCCTGTTTCTTCCAACGTTTGATTCGTGGAGAAGATAGTAATAATAATCAAAACCAAGGAAGCCGTGGCACGGCAGCTGGGGATCGATGCCTACGCGACCGGCGCGATGGCATCCGGCCACGCATCCGTAATCCAGGGACTGGGGAAGAATCTGGCGTGCGTCAGGCAGCATTGGCAAGCTGCGTGGGCGCGGCGCGTGATGCCCGAACCCGACAGGAAAGTCATGGAGGCATTACTTGGCGGGTTTTTTCTGGTTGCGAGCTCGAGGTCCACGGCCGGGCGCAGAGGGGTTAGTTAGCCGTCGCCGTCGACGGCCTGCGGTGGGGAGGCTTGCGTGACGGCCACCCGTGCCCCGAGCGGCGCGGGCAGCGACGCGGTCGGCCATGGCATGATGCGCGCGTGCGGCCTCCGCCTCGTCACGCTCCGAGGGGGATGAGCACGGGCAGAGCGGAGGGCGGAGGGGGCCCTGCCGACTCGGCGCCGCGCTCACAACGGAACGGCGATGCTGCTCACCGGAATCCACAAACTGGCCTCGGCGAGCGCGCATCCACCGTGCCGCGGGTGCACGCGATACCTGAAAGGGATCTCCTTTGTCGCCGGGCCAAGTATCCGATGCAGCCGCCCGATGATCCTCCCTCCCACAGCTCCCGTGCACCGCGCCACCGCTGCTCCGTCCGGTCGCCGGTGCAGGACCCGCGCGGCCCGAGGAGAGCGACCTGATCCGGTGATCCACGGCCGAGGGCTCTGACCGTTTCGTTGTTCCACGGTGCTGCCCCGGCCCCCTTTGCGATCCACGCGCCGTTGATCATCGGATCACCTGCTGCTGAAGCAACCGCGTGCGCGCCCGGCACTGGTCACCGGCGCCGCGCGCGTGTTCTCACAGCAACTCCAATAGCGAGAGCAAATAATAGACTTCTATATAAGGATTTAGTCGGTGAAAATCAAAAATCAATCTCCAACAGGAGGAACAAATAAACCACTATTTTAGTAGGCCTTCTAAATCCCCCCACCCCTAAATTTGGCGGCCCTCTATTTGGACTGCCAACTGTTGGAAGCTTAATTTACTCAGTCTGTTGGAGTGGAGGCTCATATTTAAATAAATAAAATTTAGAAGTTGACTTCTAAATGAGCATTTGCTCACCTAAATTTAGCAGTTCTATTGGAATTGATTTTAATCAACTGCCATTTGGGATTTATTACGTCACCATTGCTGCTGGCCTGGCAATGATAGTAGATGGGATGATCGAGTCGAGGCCCAAACATCCAGTCCAGATACAGCTACATTTCGTTTCCTAGGTCCGTCTGCCATTCTCCTGAGGTTATGTAGAAAAAGCGAGCCATTTCATTTCCCACTAGTGACTAGAGCGTGCTCGTCGGTTTCACCCTTTTCCATCACCCACTTAGCTTTCTCCGCCTTTTATCCGTCTGGGCGACCGATCGCTACGCTTACCGAACCAACTGTGAACATGGTGGAAATCAAGGAACTTTTTGGCGCACAACGATCGGCGCCCAAGCGGAGGAGACCCCTTTTAACTCGCCTCTCTTTTCCCCCCGGAATCATGTGAAAATACTCACGCGACATGAGTGCTGTTCGGCTGGCTGTGGCTGATGGCTGGTGTTGATTTGCTATGAAAAAAATATTATTGGCTGGCTGATGTTAGTGGCTAATACTGATTTGGAGGCGAACAGAGTGATGGTCGCGGTCGATGCCACGCGCCCCTGCTGATCGACACGGTATGTTTCCTCTCCCGTGTTAGAAAAAAAAATTATTGCAACACGCTGAGCACGGCAGGTGCCAGGTGGTACACGAATATAAGTAACAGTGGCCGTACGGCAACCAGCAACAAGTGTCCCCGCAGCAAGGAGGCACAGCGCAGCGCGCCATCCGCAAGAAGGATAATCACACGTGCGGCGCGCGAGGTGGGGCCAGGCCGTCAGAGGCTCGAGAGGGGCATTTGCGTAATCCGGCAAAAGCTAGCACCGTGGGCCCAGCATTTCCTCGCTCTTCCTCTCCGTGGCTCCGTGCGGTCGGTCCCTTCCTGCCACGTTTCCCTCCGGACAATCGGAGGCGTGCCAGGAGGCCCAGGACCACGCGCGCACGCGTCGCAGCGGGCACCGGCGGCGGCACGCGGCGCCACCGGGAGCCACGCACGCGGCTGCCACGCGGGCCCGAGCCGCTATGGCCCCACGCGCCAGCGGCAGCGCGCGGTCAGAGCCCGGGGGGGGGGCGGGGCGGGGAGCGGTGACGTCGGAGTACCTGCTCCGTGCTCCCACCGCCACGCACGCGGGCCGGGTGTGGAAGAAGGAAAAGGTGACGGCGAAGTGACGTATCCAGGGCGGCTAGCCGCACATGCGGGTCGGCGTCGCCGAGCGCCCGGCCCCGGAATGAGATCCTCTGCAGTCGGGTTTTTGACTTTACTCTGCAGTGTGCAGTCACAAGATATCAGCCGTCAACTCGTGATCGAACGATGTTCCAGTGTTGGCGCTTGCACGCGGCTCTCCTAGCCGCTGGCTCTGGCCGCCGGCTCTTTCTCGCTGGCTCTCCTCTGCAGCTGTGACCTCCGCCGCCGTCGCGGCAACCGCAGCAAGCTGCTCAAGCTTCCCGACGCCCTGAGGTCCGAGCCCACGCGGCGACTTCTTGGCTCCTCCGCCGCCGCTTCCCCAAGCTCTGGCGCGACCGCGACCTCCGCCGCCATCGCAGCAGCTGCAGCAAGCTGCTCGAGCTTCCCGACGCCCAGAAGTCTGAGCCCGCGTGGTGGCGCGGCGGCTTCTTGGCTCCTCCACCGCCGCTTCCCAAAGCTCTAGCGCGACCGCGACCGTGACCTCCGGCGCCGTCGCGGCAGCTGCTGTCTTCTTCACATTCTCTCCAGCGTCGAATCCCCATTCTTTTTCTCCCCCATCCCCTCCATTGTTCCTCCTCCGTGCCCCTTTATTTTTCGAGCCCCCTTCCATTTGCTGCGGTCTCCGGAGGCGGCGGCATCCCAGATTCCCAGCCATGGATCTATCGGTGGACTTTTTGATTTCGTGTCAAGGCTTTGCAAGCTTTGAGTATTGTGCAGCGTGCCACATGAACTCACGACTCGTCATAAATTTGCAGTTTCTCTCGAACCATTGTCAGAAACAATTCAGGGAGCTGTCTCCACTATCGCAAGGGGGAGAGGCTGCCGCTGGGATGCACTCCGTCCGCGCCACCGGTGGCCATGCGTGCTGGCGCTGGGCGGCTTGCCGGCCGCTCCGCCGCCACAGTCACAAGAGCAGCTGCCGCTGGGCGGCCCACTGTCTGCGCCGCCGGTGGCCATGTGCGCTTGTGCTGGGCGGCCCGCCGGCCGGGCCGCCGCCGCAGGGGGCCACGCTGCTGCTGGTGCTGGGCGCCCCGCCGGCCGCGCAGCCGCCGGAGGTGGCCACTGGGCGGTGCTTGTGGAGGAGATGGAGGGGTCCGGCGGGCGCGGCTATCCCGCGTCCTCCCGTGGCCCGAGCCGAGCCTCGGGTAGGAGAGCCGAGCGAGCGTCGGGAGCACCTCGCGAGCCAATCTAGGTGCATCGTAGGATTCCTGCTGGACGGCGGATATCGCGTGACTGCAGGGTGAAGTCAGCGACCCCGACTTCAGAGGATCTGGTTCCCCGGCCCCGCCACCGCGCCGGGATTCTGGCCGAGATTCATCGGCCACCCGGACACGGCTCGCGCTCGCCGGCGGCGAGCCCGTGTCTTTTCGTCAGGTCGCCGTATCCGCCGGCGGTTTCTGTACCAGTCCACCACCACACGTTGCTTGGATACGCAAAAAAGGGGGCAGCGACCAGCGACGCGACGACTTTACCCGAGCGCAACGACGTTAGGGGAGTACAGTACGTGTACAGTCATCGTCGAAACTCTAAAGTCTCCTGGAGGAACAGAGAAGTACAGAAGATGTAGGTATACCAGCAACGCATGCTAATCGCTACTACGTGTACAAGGCAGGCGATCTAGCAGGGGCGCAGGCGTTTTCATTAGCTCTCGATCCCTCTCACGCATAAATGCGCGTGGAAAAACTGCGGTGGGGGTTTTATTTTTTTCAGAAAAAGAAAAACAAAAATAAGCGTATTGTGGGCGTTGGCAGATTGTGGTGGGGGCAGAAACTTTTTTCTTTGGTCCGTGCACCATGTTTTTCGCCACGCGCATGTGGGCGCTCTATGATAAGTCCTTTTGTAGTACCAATAGATTTTGTTTCATCTTTTGTGTCGTGATGCTCCAATAGTACTGTTGCGGTACGCTACTATATATATATATATATATATGACCCGTCTATTTAGCACTCTAGGTGTTGAATATTATTCAACACTCCGGCGGAGCGCCGCCCCCCTACTCCGGCAAGAAATATATACGTGGTTTGTTTAGATGAGAGTAAAAAGTAGTATTGAGTATGCATTTAATGTATATTGAGGTGGGTCTGTTCAAATTGGCATGTGTTTGGCGCGGGACTCTGGTATTTATTACAGATTCATTTTTTGCATGTTTTATGAGCATTGGTTGACCAATTAATATGGCTCTATCAGTATTTTATTACATTTCGAATTTTAAGTAGATGTGAATAGTGAGTATAAACTTATTTCTGCGAAAGTAAAAACCTAGATTACACTTACACGCGGGTCTTGGCACCCGTAAAAATTGTTGTTCCAAGCGTATGTGTCTTGTGGGCTACCTTGCCCACGTAACTTTGTAGTATAAATTAGAGTGTGTGAAAGTAAAAAGTAGTATTTTGATATAAACAATTTTATGTGAAAGTAAAAAGGTACGTTTGAGTTATGTAGGTCATGTGGGTGCATATGCAGCTAATTTTGCCTGCAATCACGAGCCGAAAAAATCGAAAGCGAAGGAGTTCAAGTGGTAGTTGCACTGTTGGAGTAAAAACTACGACGAGCAGCCTTTAAGAGGAAATGAACTGAGGAAGCGTGATTATGGGTCACAAACTTGCATGCACGCAAAACCGATGAAGCGGTTCACTGTTTTTTGAATATGATGTAATTGTGCTGATGGAGTATAAACTCGAAGATATGAAAGTACCACGGCGGAGCACCACCAGCAATCTATTACGGTGCAACAATGTGGGGCAGTAAAAACGGATCAGATTGGTATTCGTAGCTACGGAGAGGAATTTGTGTCTGTGAAGTGCAGTACAGGGATCTGTAGTGCGTGGCACAAAGACATCTGAGGCATCTGAGGCGGTGAGATGAAAATTTACGGCATGCCGAGGGAGTAAAAAAGTTCAATCCGCAATGGTGCGAGGGATACATAGGTACGTTTAAAACAAAAATTAAGGCGGAAGTATCCCAGATGTATGTTGATTTTTTTTATCCCCATGTTTCGTGGGTAACCCGGATGGACGTTAAAAGAAAATGAAGGATAAAATTAGTGTAGCTTCGTGGAGGTGCAGTTGAAGCAAAACATTAACCTTATGATAGTATACAATTAAACATTAACCTTATGGTAGTAAATACAATTAAAACTCTCCTTGCAAAAAAAATACAATTAAAACTCGCCGTAAGAAGTTCGATGCGACTTCATGTCGTAAAAACATTAACTTTTCGGTAGTAAATACAATTAAACCTGGCCGTGAGAAGTTCAATGTGTTGTCGTGTCGTAAATATTAGGCAGGTATGTTGTAGTGAGCATTTGTATAAATAATATGGAATGAGAGTTAAACACACGAAGATCACAAATTATAAAGCTGTGAGTAAATACTAGTTGCGAGGAGTAGTAAAAATCAGTATAGTTAAGTGTTCTGAGAGAATGATAGGAGAACTAGCATGCCATGGACGCCTGCGTAAAAACGATTTCCGGCATCACCCGGCGTCATCTTGGAGGTCGCAGGAACTATGCACCTGTTAAGCAAAAAAAAAAAAAAAGAGAGTCAGCTTCGGGGGGACTAGTTACTACGTGCATATATGAGGTTGAAGTAAAAAATAGTGAGTGGCTACCGTAGAAAGAAAATACTAACAATTTCAATTATCAATTGCCATGAAAATTGGGTTCATTGTCTATCTGTGATTCCTAATCTTTTTTTGGCATGCATCTAGGAGGCATCGGTTCAACAAAATTTGGAGAGGATAATCAAATGTGGTCACCTGACTTGCCTGCTGGATCCACAAATGTGGCGTCCGCGGCCGCTGACTAGCCTGCCGGATTCGGTCCAGAGTGGAGGGGATCTCGCGGCTCCTCGATCAGCGGCTCCCCTATGCATCATCGATGGAGGCGGCCGGCGATGCACACAATAGCTACGGCGTGTGGGCGCCGACCTCGGTTATGGCCTCCAGGCGGTTCCACCGGGGGGTGGGGGGCCCAAGCGCGTGCCACCGGCAGGGGGCGGCCGTGCGGGAGCGGTGGCCACCACCAGCAGGGGGCGCCGTCAGCAAGGAGCGGCTGGAGGGCCGCAGGCGGGATGGGCGGCGCAGGGGGCAGGCCTCCAACCGGGTGTGCCGCGGGGCGGTGGGGAATCCGCGGTTGCCGATGGCCCCCAAGCCGAGTCTGCCGTATGGATGGGGCGAGCGAGCACGGCGGCGGGCAGGCGTGGAATTTTTCGACGTGCGGTGCTGGATTAGGTGCAAATCGAGGATTGGGGAGGCGGGATGGGGGGCTCCTGGTTTCCTTGCGGTGGGAGCAAAATTAGAGGCGTGATTCCCGATGGTTTCGAAAACATCATCCTTCCTTATCCAGAATCGCTGCTGGTGAGGGGTTTTGGACCGTAAAATTGCTAGTGTTGTTTTTTACGGCTACGTTGATTGGTTATTATAACTGACGGGCGTCTGGTTTTTGTCTGCACGAGTGAGGGCCGTTTAATTATGCATTTAATTTAGGCAGTTTTATTGCACCCCCGGTGCATGCCACAGTTTTAGGGTTGATTGCTACGAAATTAATGCAGCGGTGGGTGGCTCGCCCGAGAGGTGGCAGCGCTGGTTACTATTTAGCACGCTCGGAGTGAAATAGACAATAGCATTGATGGCTGTGGAAACGGGCGGTGGGGGTAATAATTAGGATATTGATTTTACTCGCCAGAGACGTGTATTGCGCCGCCGGCGTGTTGAATAATATTTAACACTCTGTGGGTAGAATAGATAATATATATATATGACAAAAAAAAATCAAAATGACGTGAAGCAAAAGGTAGTAGTACTAATGACGCGGACTCGTGGAGACAGTTTGGTTGCTAGAAAAGTGAAAAACTAAGCTTATTCGTCTACCTATTCACAGAAAAAAATTTATGCGAAACGATGGGATCATATAGAAGATTAATGATAAACCAGAATTAACTGAATAAGCAAATGAGCAAACTATGTTCATTCTTCACCATTTTTTTCTTCTAAAAAAGGCATATCACGCCCAACCATAAGCTGGGCTTTTTTATCATCCAATTGTTTTGTAACCCAGGCTGCAAGCACCCTAATTTATCCTTAACACAATATTTTTTTGCTCGAAAAAAGATGCAATAAAGAGGATTTCGCTAGCACGCACTCAACTTTGCCAGTAAGCACGAACCAGCACGGCAGGCATATGGCATCGCCGCCTCATCGGGTACCCTCGCGCCGGGAGGGGCAGTTTGGTCAAACCCGCAGCCCCGGTGGGCCCAACTACCGAACCGTCTGGAAATCGCCTAACGCCGTGACCCCGCTGCCAAATTACGGAAACGCCCTCCTCCTCCTCCGAGTCGGCCCCCGCCGTCCGATCGCGTCCGGGACTCCGCCCAACCGCTTCCCCACCGGCGCTATATACAACGCCGCGTTTTCTCGTAACGGAACAAACCAACTCGCGGGCCAAGAAGCAGCGGGAAGGGGGGAGAGAGAGGAGAGAGAGAGAGAGAGAGGGGAGGAGGGAAGAGTAAAGGTAGAGCGGCGCAGGGGCGGCGGCCGGGAGAGGATCCGCGCGGTGTCTCCGGCGGGTTTGAGTTGATCGGCGGGGGAGAGGGCGGATGATGGTGGGGGAGCGGGAGCCGGTGGCGATGGAGATACCGGCGGAGGAAGGGGCGGCGGCGGCGGCGGCGAGGGGCCCGCCGCGGCGGATCAGGAGGCGGCTGGCGGAGGGCGCGCGCGGCGGCGGGGCGCCGGCGAGCGTGGAGGAGATCGAGGCCAGGCTCAGGGAGGCCGAGCTCCGGAGGCAGGTTCGTGTCACTGTCGTTTCCCTTTATACCCCCACTGCTCCAGCGCTCCGCGTGGCGTGGTAGTTTGGCTCGCGTTGCTTCTCGTTCATCGTTGGGTTGCGTGGCTGCGGAGTGAACTGTGAACCCCAAGCGTTCGTTCGTCGGAGTCTCTGTCTCAACTCTTTAGACTTCAGAGAGAGTTACTCGATCGCTTTTCAGTTTTTACTAGTGAGGTGAGGAGGGTCCTTTCTGTCCGATTGTTTCTGAAGCTGCTTCCTTCCTTTTTTTTTCACTATAAAGAAAGGATTTCCGCTGCGATTTCAGAGGCGTTCGACTTATAATTCCAAATTGGAGTATTTTTTGCTGCAAGATAGGAACTGTTCTGCTCTCTGCTTGGTGCAATTTTTGCTGGCCGGCTGGGAACCGGGAATTGGGAGGTGGAGAGCACGTGGAAGGTTTTTGTGCGGCCTTGGAAGCTTCCTTTCGGTGGTTAGGAGTTAGGACTCGTGGGGAAGTTGAAGTAACATTCCATGTCGGATTCTGTTCGCGGTTGGTAGTCATGAGCTCAAGTCGGATTCACGTGTGCCTTCAATTTGGCTTTGCGTTCGGTTCGGTCTAGCCGCGGTTCTTCATCGCCTCGCGGCTTTGAGCTCTATGGATTAAAGCGTCCTTTCCCCGTATGAAGGTTTTGGTTTCATCGGTTTCTTCCATCGCCCTTCTGACTAATTTGTTTTTTAATTTTTATACTCTTGTTTATCGGCTTTGTCTCTATCCGTGGTTCTTACAATACGTAATCAACGACCGCTAAGATTGTATTTTAGGTGCCTGCATCAGCTTAGGCAAGTTGCATGTTTATGAAAGAAAACTTCTTTTTTACAAATCAGAAAGAAAATAAATTGAGATAGCTTTTGGTATTCGTGGTAATAAAATTATGGTAATTTGGTAGGAGGAGTTTGGTTACCACCGACCACTTGGATTGGCTTAGAAGTAACTTGCCTCACACCTGTACCTCTGCAGAAGTTGGCTACTAGAAACATGGTTAGGACTTTTGTTGGTTGATGTGATTTGGTTGGTGCAGTCCAGTTAAGTTTGCTTTGAACTGTTTAGCAACTGGGAGGTTATTTCTTGGGGGAATTCTGAAGTTGCTAGGAGTCTGATGGGCTTGTGGCAGTCCGATGGTTCTTGGGAGTTGTGTCACGTTTACTGCTTGTTGATTCAGTTTGAGAGTGAAGTGTTGTAGGAAACAACAAAATGGACTCGAGTTTAACTGATCACGGTATAAGGATAACTTGCTGACTTATGTTCAAATGTTATTTTTTTCAGCAATTCCATGAATGGTTGGCTTGCAAAGCAAGGAAGAAGCCACGGAGCCCGTCGTGGTCCTCTCAGGAGGAAGATCATGGGCAGCGCCTTGAAGCGAAGCTTCTGGCTGCTGAGCAGAAGAGGTTAAGCCTCTTGGCGAAGGCACAGAACCGATTGGCCAAGTTGGATGAACTTCGACAAGCTGCTAAGAATGATGTGGAAATGCGGTTTGAGAAGGAAAGGGAAGAACTTGAGACAAGAGCTGAGTCTCGTGTCCGGCAGGCAGAGGAGAACCGCTTGCGCCTTCTGCATGCCGATATGCAGAAGCGGGCTGCTCTGAAGGAGAGAACAGCGAGGTCCCTGGTGCAGAAGGCAACATCAGAGAGCAAATACATGGAGCAGGTGCGGTCTGCAATTTTGCAAAAGCGCACTGCTGCTGAGAAGAAACGGTTGAGGTTGCTGGAAGCTGAAAAGACGAAGGCTCAAGCTAGGCTTTTGCGCATCCAAAAAGCTGCCATGAATGTATGCAGCCAGAGAGAAACAGAGAGGAAGAAACTGAAAGAACAACTGGACAACAAACTTCAGAGGGTATGAATTCTAAATTGCTCATAGATGTGTTAATTCTAAAATTTTTCTGTCCTATTCTATTTCCTACATTCATTGATTATCTTACTGGGACAGGCGAAGAGGCAGAGAGCTGAGTATTTGAAGCAGCGAGGAAGTCCTCGCAATTCTGCCCATGCTGATTACGTCAAGCATGCAGAGTTCCTCTCTAGAAAGCTAGTGAGGTATTGATGTTGCTCTCAAAAAATATTTTATTTTCTGAGTGAGTGGAATTAATTTGATGGTTTTTGTCATTTTGTTGTATATCAGATGCTGGAGAGTATTTGTGAAGTCCTGGAAGACAACACTAACACTGGCTGAAGCTTATGATGCCTTGGGACTTAATGAGAAGTCTGTGAAGAGTATGCCTTTTGAAAAATTAGCTATGTCAATGGAGTCTCCTACAGTTCTTCAGACCACAAAGGCATTACTTGATCGATTGGAAAGACGTCTTGTCATTTGTCATTCAGTAGCATGTTCATCAGTGGAAAATGTTGACCATCTACTGAAACGCGTTAGTTCTCCCCCAAGGAGGAAGGTACCTCCTAGCAGAGAGGGAAGAACCCGGGCAGTGGCAAAACGATCAGCTAAAAGTTCTGAGGTAATCATCAGATTGCCTAGGTACTCACTGAGGGTTGTGCTTTGTGCTTACATGATACTGGCTCATCCCGGTGCTGTTTTAAGTGGGCAAGGTGAGAAGGAGAAACAGCTTATGGAGTCAGCAGCAAACTTTGTAAAGGAATTTGAGCTGTTGATTAAGATAATACTTGATGGACCAGGACGGTCATCTGATGTTACTGGTCACAGGAAATTCAGGGCTCAGTTGTCTAATTTTGACAAGGCGTGGTGCACATATCTTTACTGCTTTGTGGTGTGGAAGGTAAAAGATGCAAGATTATTGGAGGAAGATCTTGTCAGGGCTGCATGCAAGCTTGAGCTGTCAATGATGCAAACATGCAAGTTAACTGCGGACGGGCGGTCACCAAATAATCTTACTCATGACATGAAGGCGATTCAGAAACAGGTCACTGATGATCAAAAGCTTTTGCGAGAGAAGGTTCAGCACCTGAGTGGTGATGCTGGCATCGAGCGGATGGACTCTGCCCTTTCAGATACGAGGTCAAAGTTCTTTGAAGCAAAGGAGAATGGAGGTCCATTGGCAGCACCTGTTGCAAATGTATATACCCCTTTGAGCATTAATTCGTCTGGGAAGGCCCCTTTGGAGGTTACTGAGAATTCCAGGACAAATGCCTTAGGATCAAGTTCTGTCGTCCGTTCTCTGTTTGGCGGTTCTTCATCAAGCAGTACATCACCAGTGAAGCAGCCGACAGAGAATGAGCAAATGGTCAATGATATGCTTCATGAGGATGACAATGCTTTTGCTGCGAGGTCTGATAGTGCTAATACTGCTGAAAAGGAGTTCCAGAAGAAAGTAAAAGAAACCATGGAGAAAGCTTTCTGGGACATGGTCACCGACTCCATTAGAGGAGACAAGCCTGATTACAGTCGATTGATCAACCTTGTAAAGGAAGTGAGGGATTCATTACATGAGTTGGCTCCCAAGGAGTGGAAGGAGGAAATTCTTGAGAATATTGACCTAGAAATTCTGTCTCAGGTACTTGGTTCAGGTTCCCAGGATGCACAATACTTGTGGCAAATTTTGCAGTATTCTCTGGATATGGTCTGCAAGCTCTCTGCTGCTGCAAAAGAGGATGAGATGAAGAAAAGCCACGAAAAATTATTGAGTGAGTTGGCTGCAAGTTCTGAAGTTAATGACAGCGGCATCAACTCATTTGTCGTTGCTGTCATCAAGGGCCTGCGTTTCATCTTGGAAGAAATAAAGGTACGTTCCTTGCCAATGTTAACACGATAAACATCTTAGCCTTTATCATCAAAACAAACATTCCTAGAATCGGTTGCACGTTGTGTATATTTGGATTCTTACACTATCCTTCGCAAAACAGGAACTGCAAGTAGAAGTGGCTAAGGCACGAATCCAATTTGTGCAACTGATTATAAAAGGATCTGCTGGAGTGGAGTACCTGCAGAAGGCTTTCACTGATCGCTATGGACCACCTGACAATGCATCAGCTTCTCTACCCCTAACTCTGCAATGGATTTCGACATCAAAGGACATTGTGGAAGAAGAATGGAGTGAACATTCAGACTGTCTTTCAATAATGCCACCAACAGGCCAGGCTCCTGCCCTTGTTCCAGTGCTCCGAGCTGGTCATGGAGCTCCAGTAGGGCAACCATCTTCTTCATGTGCAGCAGGAGCTTCTGGTCAACCAGGGTGCAACGGTGAGAAGCTGGACAAGCTGATAAGGATTGGCCTGTTGCAACTTATCACTAGCATGGAGGGCTTGCAAATGCAGTCAACTCCTGAAAGCTTGCAGATTAATCTGCTGAGGCTGAGGGCCGTGCAGAGCCAATTCCAACAAGTGATTGTGATTGCCGCAAGGTAACGATTCTATCATTCGGCCTCCGAAATAACTAGTCTGTCATGTGATACTGATCTGAATTGTGTTATTTCTGCAGCATGCTCGTCCTTCGCCAAGTTCTGATGAGTGAAAACTCGAACGCCACTCCTCTAGAACTGGAAAACGCCATCTCAGAACTCTTAAAGGCTCTCATGAAGGTACTGGACAGCTCCCCTGATGCCGGCACAGAAGAGATTGTGGAGGCGATGATCAGGGCATCGGCCTTTGTTGGCTCGCCATCAGAGGAGAAGATTCAGGCCAGGAGGCAGATGATCACCCGTGTGTTCCTCAAGAGTCTCCAGCCCGGTGATGTGGTCTTCAAGGTGGTCTCCCGTGCAGTCTACTGCGCGTTCCGCGGTGTCGTCCTGGGTGGCAGCGGCTCCATGGGCCAGAAGCTAGCCGATGCGGCGCTGCGCCGCATCGGCGCAGTAAAGCTTGCCGACAGGGTGATGAAGGCTGCTGAGGTGCTGATCAAGGTGGCAACAGTGTCAGAGAAGGTCCATGGTCCGTGGTATAAAGCTCTGATGTGAATGTGAAGGGTTTGGTTCTTGTGTGAATGTATATAGATGGTCAAAGTGTAAATTCCTTGTTCCACTGGGTGAGGCGGGAGCGTTGGACAGCATTCTATAGTTGTTGATCAGTAGGAAGTTCAGGATGTGAAGAGTTCTGGTGAGCTGGGCGAATATGGAAGCCATTGCACCAGAACTTAGTCAGGATTCAAAGGATGCTAAATAGCATCTGGAGTATAAAATTGTGATGCTGTATTTTGGTTTTAGACTGAATAATGTAAATAATTGCTGAAATATATTTATGCGCTGTATATATGTCGCATGTCAGTGGGAAAACTCAAATTTGGTTGAAATACACTGTCAACGGTCTTTTCAGATTATCAGCTATCTGTGCTTGGTATCTCAGACGATGAACTGACGCTGTATCTATGTATCCTGCACATTTGCACAAGATCAGGGGCCTACCTTGCTTGATACTAGCTGAAGTCGGCAGCGGCAAACCGGCGTGCAGCTCTGTTTTTCCCATAGGAGCTAACACATCAATGAGCAACTCTAGCAATAGCCTCTAAATCAGACTCTCTACATACTAATGAGGGTTAGAAAATTGATCAAAGAACAACTCCAGCAATAGCTCCTAGCTCCTAAATCAAACCCTCTAAATGATAAATGAGGGCTGTCTCAGCTTCCAACTTTCACTCCCGCAATAGCTTCCAACTTTCACTCCCGCAATAGCCATGCAATTCTAAGTTGTAATAGAGGACTCCCTAGAGATCCCCTACGAATGGAGGATGGAGTGGATTTGAAAGCCTCCCCATAATAGTCTAGCATAGGGTCTCCTGGAGTATATTTTTTTTGAGTAAATTACACCCCAGGTCTCCGAACTTGTAGCAAAGTTTCGCTTCGCTTAGGTTCCCAAACCCGCCACGCGTGCATCCGAAGCCACGATGGCGAATATTTGCAAAAAAGACCCTAAATTTCTTTATCTTCCCGTAATTGGTCCTTTCTCTCTCTCCCCCTCACCAATCTCTCTCTCTCCACGGCCACCATTGCCGGCCGCCAACCTTGCACTGCAGAGCCCCCTCTCCACCCCACCTCGACCCAATTCGAGCCCCCAGGCGGCTTGACCTCACCCCCAGGGGAGCTCCCCGACTATTTCCCCTACGCCTAGCCCTGCCAGAACTCCGCCAGGGAGGCCGCCGCCCACCATGGCCGCCGGCCTTGCCTGAGCACCGTGGACAACCCCCTTCCGCCCTCCCTCAATCGCGTTGGTCGTTCTACTCCTCTTGCTCGCACTGGTCCCAGAGAAGGCCGCGGAGCTCGCGGTGCACGGCGGCGTAGAGGTGGGAGACCAGGAAATCCTGCGCCAACTGTAGCCCGGCTGAATCGGCGCCGCAGGCGGCGGCGGCGTCCGGCGAGCCGAGATCCATCGAATCCTGAAACTTATCCGCCCGCGCGAGAAGTGTGCGCGTGAAATTCCGCAGGCGGCGGCCGCCGTGGGAGAGGCTCCGGCAGAGCGCGGGCACGGCGCCTCCCATGCGGCCGGAGGTGGCGGCGCCCGGGATGGGCCTGGACATGAGCGCGGCATCCAGGGGCCCGGAGAGGAACCCCCTCTCGATTGGCTCGGAGAGGAACCCGCCCCCGGCGGGCGCGCAGATCGGCCCCGACGGGAACCTCGGGACCGGCTGCAGCGGCACGGCGGCGAAGGACTCGGAGCTCTCGAACTCGGAGGAGGCGGCCGCGGCCAAGGACGCGGCGGATTCGTCCGGCAGCAGGAGGAGCTCGGACGTGGAGAGCGGCGTGGATACGTTGGCGCGGAGAGTGGCCGGCAATGGTGGGCGTGGAGAGAGAGAGAGATTGGTGAGGAGAGAGAGAAATGACCAAATATGAGAAGATAAAGAAATTTAAGTTCATTTTTGTAAATATTCGCCACCGTGGCGCCACATGGCATGTCACATTGACTTCAGATGCACACGTGGCGGGTTTGGAATCTCTTGTGAAACACTTAATGTACTTTAGAGACTCAGATGGACGATTTGAGAGTTTGGGGATCTAAACGGAACTTCGCTACAAATTCGGGGACCTGGGGTGCAATTTACTCTTTTTTATTTAACCCTCTAAACTTGAGTTAAAGGATTGTTTAGAGGGTCTGCTGGAATTGTTTTAAAGAGCCACACAAACTATTCACATAAAAAACTTCTCCACAAAATCATGCACTCACAAATGCAGCAGAATGTGAATAAGATGAACTCGCCCAACTACCAGTTCGATTAAATGTAGCCATCTGTAAGAAGAAAACGAAACTATGTAATAGTAACTTTTACAAGAACGACACCAATTAGCATGCAGCTTTGACTTTGATCTGCTTAAAAGTCGAACAAATAGCTCAAAATCAAGAACCTTTGGTTCAGCTTCCAAAATCTCCCAAATGGCGGATACTAATTTTGGCGCGTCAAGGTATCAAATTGGACCATTAAAGAGTAGACCATGAAGAAAGGACAACCCTAGTAACTTCTTGTTCATTTTTGCTTCCATTTGTTGATATACTTGAGGAATGACATGGAAGGGTCATCCTCTTTTGGTTGGGCATGTACACGAGTGGAGCGCCGCAAGTCAGCCTCTTCAAGTAACGTTTTCCGCTCGGCGTCCTTTGATCTCTTTTCCAAAGCATTACTGTATCAACAAATGAGGGGGAAGAAAAATTAGTTGAAGAGTTAATAGCAAAGCTTGCACCAAATAAGCTGTTGTGTAACAGCTTAAAACCTAAGAGCAGCAAGTTCAGGGCAACATGGAGTTGAACAAAGGTTTGAGTCATGCTCTATTTGTAACCAAAAGACAAATTATGTCCAGAAACTCACAGTAGAAAACATATTTGATATACTTGTCCAACTGCAGACAGAAAATATATGATTTTTAAGAGCTATATATCATCTTTTTCTAGATACTAAAAATGCATCAGAAAATTGATACTTGATTTTAAATTTGAAACTGCTCTTAAAACTATGTATGCCAAACCATACAGTGATGAATTCACGTTTATGTTCCCTAAAGAAAGTCTTGGAAAGGCTAGAACTGTGCCAACACATATAAACAATAAAATATTATGCAAGAACTAAGAGATACAATCTTGTGGTACTCATTATGGGCCCTGACCCTTGAGCCTTGACCACCCATGAATCCATGGTGTTCTCTGAACAATTAATAAAATAAAAAGGCGTACCCAGTGCCCGTAGGCTTCCCGCACTGTGCGGGGTCTGTGGAAGAGTTGTCTTTAAGCCCCAAGCCGAACCCGGGACCTTCCGGTTACAGACGGTAGGCTCTACCGCTGCACCATGCCCGCCCTTCTGAACAATTAATACAGTATATACTTAAAAAGAAATTATGCACCTTATCTTATCATAAGACTTCTCAAGCTGATGTTTAAGCGCTCTCTCCCTTATGCCTTTGATGTTGAATGATCCAAGAAGTGCATCAAGCTGGTATTGGAAATTGGATGAGCAAATATTACAACCAGAAATTGAAATATAGGTATCTCTACAGTAACAAAGCAATCACCTCTTCCTTACTGCTGTAGTAACCCCAATCTTCGGAATCTGCACTTTCAACAAAAAGTCTCCCTTCACGCCTAAAAAACCAATACCTATTGTACAATCTGTCCTTTCCAAGATGGCTGGATCGTACAGATTGTTGCTCCATTTCAGTTTCGAGGTGTCTTCTCTAAGAAAAAGGGAAAAGGCAAATGTTAGCATATAAACTGCACTGTGACATTTTTTGTGAACAGATTCAGCAGATAAATGCATACACAGATGTGAGAATGAACAAGGGCGCATGAATGTTCACATAAAAGGGTATATAGTATCAGTTCTCACAAGAAACATTTTCCCATCTCCAGTCTTGCTGGACAAAAGAATGTTCAAGCCCTTTTCCTCTTTCCCCCCACGCTGAATCCCAGGACACTCCTTATCGTTTTGTAAAGTATCTGTGTGATTTCTTTCATTTTCTGGCATCCCTTCCATATTAAGCTTCTGCTCTTCCCTATTCTTTCTAGTGTCCTCCCTTTTTGCAGCTGCAAGTGCTTGTTGCTGGTCAATCCATTCATTTAATTTCTCTCGTACAGCAGAAGTTGTAATGGCTTCCTCTACCAGTTCCCTTAGAATTTTAAGCTTCAGGCCAGTGTCAAGAAGACCATAATGACCCCTTCGTATCGTTGACACCTTACTGGAGAATTCTTCTTTCCTTATCATCTCCAAGAAATTGCATAGATACTCAGCCCAGGTGACTAAAGTTACCTACAGAAACATTAAAGCAGCTAAGGAAAGAAAAACACAAGAGTGCTTCAAGGCCACCTGAATTATGAAAATGAAGAAGAAATCACCTTTAGTATCTTTTTCTTGTTCAGGAGAAATGTAAAATATTCACCTTCATCTTTAATGAGCAAGTGGAAAAGTGCAGCATGTATTTCCACCACAAGAATAAGGTTGCTTTCTTTGTTGCAAATTGCATTCTCCAGATCTGAGAGGGAAAATGGTGACAAGCATAGAAGCCTCCCAAACGACGAACAGAAGTCCCATACCATAAGGAGATCTCCCACAGAATTTATAGGCACTCTAAAATCTCTAGATAGTGGAGGTCTCTTTGACAAAACAGGATCATCTGTTGCAGGCTTTACTAAAAGATCATCAATTGGATATTTAACTGGCAATTCCACTAGCTTCTCATCTGTAAATGATGTGAAAGTGAAAAGTAAGAACCCTCGTGGAAAAGTAGTGGTATGAAACTATTTAAACTTATAAACTGAAATAAATGGGAAGGATATCTGCTGGATCACCTTTCTTCAACTTTTTGCTGGCACCTTCTCCATTTGCAAATCGTTTCCTCCCTTTGTACAAACCTTCACCATTCTGTAAGCCATGCTTGATTTAGAGTCATGATAAATATGGCATCAAAGGAAATGAGAAAGGATGGTTACCATAATGTCTTCTGGGGGCTCAATTTCTATCCCATATTTCTTTGCAAGATCTACATTTACTATCCATGGACACCTTTTTGATGTTGAATCCCTAATAAAAATTTTCAGTGTCTTACGGCTAGCAGGTGCCTTCTTGCAAATTAGATCATCAGCTTTAACCAGTGAAGTGTTGACTACTGCATTGTCTTGACCAAGCCAACCCACCTCGCACAATTTGGTGCTACCAGAACCTATAACCTTCAAGATCTTGCAAGCAGCCTCAGAACCATCTTTCATAGCATGTAATTCTAGCCCTTCAAAAGGATCCAATTGCAGGCTACTGTATACTTTCTCTAGAAGATCAGTAAAGCTAAGAGTTCCTGAAGTAAATGCAGCAGAAAATGACAGTCTGTTAAAAGCACATTTGAGAACCTCAGTATTATACCCCCCAAAAAACAAAATGTTTTCTTCACATAATACATAAATGAATTATGACAGCAGACAGTATGAAGGGGAAAAAACAGAAGTGCCAGGGGGAATATTATATGTAAAAGGTATGTTGTGATCTATATATAGGGATTGAGCTTGACAGATTACAAGTCCTCTACAGATTTTTTTTACAGGAGAAAGTAACAAGCATCAAAAGGAAAGTAGTGCCAACTACAAGTAAGGCTTGTCAATGGACATTATGGAAAATGTCCAATATAAAGAAAAAACTCCATACAACAACAACAACATAGCCTTTTGTCCCAAGCGAGTTGGGATAGGCTAGAGATGAAACCCAAAAGACACAAAGGTCACGGTTCAAGCACGCTGATAGCTAGTCTACAAGCGCTCCTATCCAAAGCTACCTCTTCAGAGATATTCCAATCCTTAAGGTCTCTCTTAACCGACTCGTCCCAAATCAGTTTAGGTCTACCTCTACCCCTCTTTACCTTATCGACACGCTTTAGAACCCCACTACGCACCGGCGCCTCAGGAGGCCTCCGTTGGATATGTCCAAACCATCTCAACCGATGTTGGGTAAGTTTCTCCTCAATTGGTGCCACCCCTACTCTTTCCCGAATAACTTCGTTCCGGACTCTATACCTTCTTGTGTGCCCGCAAAACCACCGCAACATCCGCATCTCTACTACACTCAGTTGCTGGACATGTCGCCTTTTTGTGGGCCAACATTCAGCACCATATAACATCGCCGGGCGAATCGCTGTCCTATAGAACTTGCCTTTTAGCTTTTGTGGCACCCTCCTGTCACAGAGGATGCCAGAAACTTGACACCATTTCAACCAGCCAGCTGAGATTCTATGCCTAACATCTTCATCAATGTCGCCATCCTTTTGTAGCATCGATCCTAAATACCGAAAAGTATCCTTCTGGGGCACCACTTGCCCATCGAGACTAACATGGCAACATAAAATCAAATTCACATTTATCTAGCATAGAGCAATGAGAAAACACATAAGGAAAGTACTAGATCAATTTCATCAAGAACAACAGTGTGTGCCATCAAGAAAAAAATAGTATCGCAAGCTTGGCAGTGTACAACCATAGCAATAGCATTAATAAATGTAAAAAAAAACAGAAAGAGGCTTAGCCCTACTGTATTGTTGAATCATCCGGAGAACAGGAGCTATCAGCTCTTTTGGCAACTGTTGAGCCTTCACTGCAGCTTGTTTTTCACAGACCAAAGCTTCCTCATAGGTAAGATTAGACTTTCCAGACACTTCACAAGTCCAGACCTTTTGACGATAGAGGTTGAGCCTATTCAGGTATTTCCTAATCAAATAGTCAAGGACACAAGCATAAATAATTTCTGTAATATAATCTAAAGGAATGTGTGGAAGTTACAAGGTATCCGATCTGATTAATTTGTTTTATTCAGATCAGGTATAACTCAAAAACTGATAATCTCGGAAAGCTGGCAGTAATCGGCATGAAAAAGGATATTGATAATCTCGGAATATCTCCTTAGTGAACCTAATTTGGAACAGCTTCTCATTAGGATCCAAGTTCTCCGGTGGCTCCAGTAAGGGGAAAGTGGTTCTCTTTAGGAGAGGCATTGGATTCCCTGTTCTACAACCTCTACAAAAGGGATGATTTTATTTGACACCTGCAAAAGTTCGCAATTGTTATTGCAATCTCCTTGATTGAAAGCTGCAAGCCCGTAGCCATCACACCACACAGCTAAAGCAGAATAACATAAAAGAGGGGGAGGGGGGGCTGTTAGCTGATTAAATCCAGTGTTTTAAAGGCGTCGCCTAGGCGTCCAGGCGGACCCAGCTCGCCTTGGGTTACAGTGCCGCCTAGGTACCCAGCTCTCCTGGCCTCGCCTTACCGCCTTTAAAACACTGATTAAACCAGATTGCAGCAATGCATGCATAGTCAAATATATTAACAACTAACATGCAAAGCTCCATACTGCCTTTGTTTCAGTATGCACATGCTAAATTCCATTGACAAAAAAGAGATAATAATAAGCTAATATATATCTGAAACAGAAGCACAAATTTAAGCTAAATACCACCAGTGCAATACTTCAAAACCAACAGGAAGTTCTTTTGATTACATCAACAATAACGTTCACCTCAGCTCCTTCGCATCAAGAAGCACATATGGTACGACAACAGCCATGTTCAACAAAGAGTGCAAGATAGGAGACGCTGGCTTAACTCTCAGTTTCTCTGAAGTTAAAGATCAAGAAACCCATAAATGCACAACAATGCAGTATGACTATTCAGCACAAGTTACAGTGGTGAGAGAACAAGACACGACAAGACTAGCCATTTCCACCTTTTTAAACTGGTACGAACATCAACCCCGAACTTCTCAACACGCCACCCCAATCTCCAGCAATCCAAGAACCAATAAACCCCCCATGGCCCTATGATCGCCCGACCCCGACCCCGACCCCACCCCCCGAATCATCGATTCAAGCGCCACAAGAACTCCGCCATTCCCCACCCCGCAGCACGAAATCCTCCAAATAGCCGCCCCTTGAACCCTAACCCAACGCAGCCCGAGCCTGCCACCGACCACCGTACCCGCCCACCACCCCCGCACGAAGAAACCCCCGGAAGCGCATCAAGAGATTCACAACGGCCTAAAGATAAGCTACCCGCCCTCACACATGCACCAAGCAGCGTCACACAGTAACAAGGACAGAATTTCCGGCGCTCACCGACAAGTCTCGCTCGCCGGTACGGCACGGCCGGCAGGGATGCGGGGGCCTCGTCGCGTCGGGAGCTGCGGGGACGGACGGGGGGAGGTCCGGCGGGGCGCGGGCGCCCCGCGGCGGGAGGGGAGGCGGCGGCGGGAAGGCCCCGCGCTTGGCCCCGCGCCCGGGGTTCGGCGCCCGAGTTTTCGAGGTGGGCGAGCGGAGGAGGTGTGGGAGATTGGAGGACGGGGAGGAGGCGGAGAAATGGGAGAGGGAGGGAACGACGGAATTTATAGCGGTTTGATGTGGCCAAACGGACGGTGCTCGCTTAATCACCGGACTGGCCGACTGGGGAGCACTTTTGCAGCTAGGTACCTCGGTTCTGCTGTTATTTGATCACCTTGGGGCTCGATGCAATTTGGGAATTGTGTGCTGCCTGTTTTACGAAAGAAGTCTATAATACTACAAGGAGCAGGATATGATGTATGTACTTGTATAATAGGGAATTCGTATATCGACTATCGTAGGATGTATGGGATTGCATTCTGCATAGTTGCTACATTTTTCTAACATGCCTATATGAGTGTTGAGTTTATCGAATTTTTTTTATAGAGATTGTTTTTTATGTAATATGTAGACGAGCAAACAAAATCGAACGTGGTGAAGTTCCATTTTCTCTTAGGTCCTCACTAGAATAAGGAATATCACGTTCACCCCTAAAGTTTTTTCATTTACAAACTTTCGCTGATATCCTACATTGCAAATAGGACCTTAGATTTGCTCGCATAAGTTAGGCTATTTTGATTACAACTACCGTTTCTGAGTATATTTGTACCCAAAGTTATTGCTCTCTTTATAGTTGTTGACTAATTATTACTTCTACCAAAAATAAAAGACTTGGTGGAGATGTGGTCAAACTCGTAGAAGTTTGCTTTTTATTGAGCAAGGAGCCAAAGAAGCATCAGTTTCCTGAGGATTTATCTCTATTATTGAATGAGTTGGTGGTGGTTGCGAAGATATATGATATGCCACAAGCCGACAATACTTTCGAATTAAATGTACATACGACTTTAGAGAATCCACAATGTCGAATAATATGCAATATTGACGAACCAAAAGATGAATCCAATGTGGGGTACATGATCGTTTATGCAGTGGAGCATGAAACCAATATAGCTTATATGACCATTTGTGCAGGGAGGATGAATCTATGTGGATCAATGATCATGCAGTCATTTACGCAATGATTCTTGAAATGAATACGAAGTACACCACCATTTACACAACGGAGGAAATGAATCCAATGGGAGATATGAGATTATTTACAAAACAGGAATCCAAAATAGAGTATGTGATCATTTTCTGGAACATATGATTATTGACATGGCTTATCATACTTGCTATTTATTTTATGTGTCATGCCTAGATTTAGAATTTAGTGTGTGTGTTAATTAGGATAATGAAACTTTTTGGCTTGTTTAAGATCTTCTATTATTTTATTATGGAACTAAGCATATTGGATGGTTATTGGGCTAGAGTAAGGGTTTTGACTACAAATTGGTATGAACCAAAGCTCTAATGTAGAGAAGCGTACCATCTCTATGAAGATGAATACATGATATGCCTGAAGTAACAGTAGGAAAACTAAAATTATCATGGAAACGGGAGGCGCTGCGTGTAATTTGTGTTGTCCATAACCCAATTACGAACAATCAGAGATGAAACAGGCGCGGCTCTTAACTGCCAACACATGGAATCGAAGTAAGTGTGGCCCTCTTCGGCTCTTCCACGCCACCGTGGGGCAGGGTTTAATTTATCGACCGATCCGGTCAAACCGGCGGGGTCCGGTACCGGTATACCGGACCGGTTTGGCCAGAAACCGGTGAAAACCGGTCAAATTCAAAATTGCATGTTCAACCGATTCCGACTGGCTTATCGGTTGGTTTGACTGGTAACCGGTCAAATTCAAATTTTTTTCTTTTTTGGTTTAAATTCAAATGCCCGCAAAGTATACTAAATAAATGTTTGTATAACATATTTTAGCCTAAATGAACCCTCCAACCCTCTTTTGTACTACTTTTACATTATATTTGTATACTTTTATATGCACATTTTTTTTGTTTAACTTCAAATCCCCGCAAACTATACTAAATGAACGAATTTTTGAGAAAATTTGACACCATTAGATTCGTCGCACCTTGAAGTATTTTTAAGAATTTTTTTGAATTCAAATTTGAATTTTAAATTTGGGCCGGTTTGGTACCGGCCCAAACCGAAACCGAGCCGGACCGGTTTAACCGGTCAAACCGGACCGGTTCCCACCAGTTTGGTGAACCCTGCCGTGGGGGAGATGGAAAGTAAGTGTTGGGCCATATTGGACAGGGAGTGAAATCCTTGCATTGTTTTGGCCCATGGGATCATGGGATCAACACATCGTGTCAAAACATTTAAGAGTTCTCAAGGCCCATTTAGCTTGCTTTTTTTCTTTTGTTTTTCTCCTTTTCTGTTTGGTGACCACGGAGCAGTAGCACCTCCCTCCGCGGCTCCGAATTTCCAGTAAGCGCAGAGAGTACTTTTTACTTATTCACTCAGCACCGAAGCAGGCACAGCATGATTAAACCTTTCAGACATTTTTTTTGTTCCATGCCTTTTCAATTCTAATACTGCTGTTTGCAGTTTGCCTAAAAATCCCTGCTGCTTTCTTTGTACAGCGAAGATCCTTGGACCGTAAATATTCTCTCTCATCGAGATGTAGCATTTCTTTTTCGCACATTTGACCCTTCAAAATTCAACTCTCTATAAAATAAATAAAATTATGAAAATAATATATTTCCTTTTTTACATTCTTTTTTAACAAAATGAGTATTTTTGTTTTCCCTTTCCATATTCTGGCTGAAGCTATTGGGGCCACGTGTAACGCCACGTATCCTACTCGTGCGATGAATAGACTCCACCTATAGCCGCCTTCCTTCTCACTTCTCTTGAGCAAAGTCCACACCTGAAGCAATATCAAATCCTTCTAGTCTAATGCCTGTCAATTCCTTCCTGAATGTACAATCTGGAAAATCCACAAAAACACCGTTAGTACAACAAACGGCAGTATACAAAATAAAAGCTTTGGAGTGGCATCCCGTCCCTGTCGAACGCTAAAGTTTGACAAGCAATCCTGAAGAGGGGGATGATTGGGAAGAATAGAAATGTTAGGTGGGTAGATTCCAGGCCACTTTATCGAAGGAGTTGAAAGAGATCGGGTCAACAAAGCTAAAGCACAGACTGTGAGCATGACAGGCCCTGACGAAAACGGGATTGATTAGCTCTAGGGATGAGACAACGGTGCATACATCACGCAACCATGCTCATCAAACTGTTTATTTTTCAATTCTTTCATTTCCTTTTCATTCCTTGTGTGTGTGTGTGTGTGTGTGTGTGTGTGTGTGTGGAGATAGCATGTTGCAAGATGCAAATAGTTAGGGAGGAACCTGGATGAAAAACGCACGCATGAGCAGGGCTGGTTGTGTCTGCAAAGCATAAAAATGCTGTCAACTCAGATTAGGCCCTGACTGTTCATTTAGGCTGAACTTTTTCCAGATTTGACTCGTCCGTAATTCAACTGACTCTCAGTTGCCAGAAAGGGTACTTGCGGGACTCAACAATGTTCATTCCTCCAGCAGCAGTTGAGACCATTATCTGAAATGCCTACAGGACCTCCAGATAACGATCTCAACAGCTGCTTTGAGCCTATGACCGATGAATCATTGAGTCCTGCCAGTACCCTTTCTTTTTTTTCTTTTTTTTTGCGACATCTAAACTGAAGTCAAAACGTCTGCTATTAACCAAGATTAAAAAAAACAGGTTCCATCCATGATGAGAAGGCCCTTCCACATGGCCGCTCGCATGCATCTACCACTTGTTCAAGCAATCAAGCATGGCATTGCCGCACTGGCATCACTTCACACCGAGGCCGGCCGGCCTCCTTCCTGAACCTCAAAGGAAATCGTAGTATAATGCAAAAAGAATGTGCAGACGAGCAGTTCATCTCCACCACGCGTGCGCGTCGTTTGCCGCAGAGCGCTTCTACCAGCGGCCATTTGTTTTTTCTGCTGCAGTAGGCCATTTGTCTCTGAATGACTGAATCTGCAGCCGCCGACTGCGACGAACGCTGGTCCTCCGAAAGCTCGAGCCGAGCAGCAGCACTGGCTGCTGCATAGTTTACGGGATTCAGTACACCAAACCACAATTTTTACGCTAGGTTTAGAAGGTTCTCCTGGTTGATGAACAGGGGCAATCTGTGACTGACCCGACTACCAACCACTAGTCCTGCTGCAACTGCTACTGCTTTTCACGATCACAGTGCTCATCCAGAGCCGTCGCAAAATTGGACATGGCGTACCAGCAATCAATCGGAGACCCCGAGTTGATCTCCATCCGGGAATGGATCGTGGCCGGATCAGTTTCAGACGGCAGGGGCAGCAGCTAGCAAGCGTCGCCGCCGGGGAGTCAGCGGATGTTAGGCAGCCATGAACCGAGCCGCCTGTCACCTCACCGCGGACTCCATCAACCGCGACGACGAAACCGAGCGGCGCCCGGCCGCGGCCCTAACAACTCCCGGAGAAAAAAATGGCGACGCCCGGCACACTTCAGGCAAGAGATCGCCTCGCCTCGGCTCACCGGCTCCGTGCGTGCGTGCGTTCGCAGCTGATTTCAGGCAGGAGCGGTCACGGTCGCCGATGGCAGCATCGATCCCTGACGTTCCATGCGAAGGTTGGTGGAGGATCCGGTGCTCTTGGGAGTCCGGCTCGTGATCTGACAGAGCGTGCCACGTATCGTATTGTCCAGAGCTGATTTGGTCAGGCTCGTCTGAACTACGCCGCGTCCTAATTTGCAGGTTCTAGGATCAGGAGTGCAGGATATTGTAAGCAGCGTTGGTGACTTGGACGGTTTTGACCTGACAGAATTCTATTCCCTGAGTCATCTAAATGCCTTGGAAGTATTTCTCTTTTCTTTTGTTTGGTTGGTGTCTGATGACGTAGTGACGTACACCAATGCATGAATCTCGTCACAAACATGGTCTTTCGAGAAAAAAAAGAAGAATCTCGTCACAAACATTCCATCATGCAAGCAGGCACGCATCAATTGTAAAGAAACAAAAATACAGGGAGTCCCATGTAGCCTTTGTTCATGCCTCTGTTCCTAACATCCACTCCAAGTCTGCAGGGGACGTCCATGCACCACAGGGAGACGGGGAAAAAAAGAGTATGCGAAGCAAATGAATAAATAAATGGGAAGCAGGCAAGTAGAATCCATGCATTGCTCAACAGTCCTCCATTCTAGAAAACTAAGGACCTATCTGACAGGGCTTCGGCTCCGGCTCCTCGATTGGAGCGGCTTCTTCAGTGGAGGTGAAGCTGTTTTGAAAAACTCCTCTAGGTTGTTTCAAATACATAGAAAAGGTAAAATGTCCATAATACCCTTCTTTTCCATTTTTTTTTTCCGTTTACTTTGATTTTTCTTTCCTTCCTTCTCTTTCCTCATTATCGCTTCCCCCTCCCGTTGCTTCCTCCTCCAGCTCCCCAGCGCCGCCGGCCGCCTCGGCCCCATCCTCTCCACGCCACTGATTGCCTCAGGCTCACTCCCCTGCCCGCGGTTGCCGCCGGCCACCTCATCTCCCGCAGCCCCTGCCCACGGCCGCCGGCCAGCCTCCTCCTCCCCACGGGCCCTGCTCGCAGCCGCGCCGGCCACCTCCCCGCCGTGGCAAGCCGCGCCCCTACGAGAACCGCGGGTGGCCACCTCCTCCATGGCCCCGCAGGCCATGCCTATGTGAGCCCCGGCGGCTGGCCACCACCTCCCCACAGGCCACGTGTCCTTGCGACCGCCGCCGGTCAGCCACCTCCTCCCCGTGGACCGCACCCCCAACGGGCCCCACCCGAGGACAGGGCTGGCAAAGAGCATGGAGGAGCCGCGGGAGCCAGATGGAGCCACGACTTTCTGGCTCCTCCTCGCCCAATTTGCTCCAGTGAGCGTGATTTCAGAGTCGGTTGAAGCCATTGCCAAAAATACTGTTTGGGAGGGCTCCAGCAGGAACCGGTTTTGGAGCCAGAGCTGAAGCCCACCCAAAAGGGCCTAAGACCCACATTGATAGGGCTCTTCCCAAGGAGCTCCGGAGTAGGAACCGGAACCGTTGTAGAGTCCTCCAAAATGGCTCCGGCTCATCTATTTTTCACTAAAAACGGCTTCTCATAAAAATATCGTTTGGCGGAGATACTCCGAAGGAACCCAAGCTGAAGCTGGAGGCGGGTAGAAGCCCTGCCAAACCGGGCCTAAAAGGTAAGAGAGTTCATTGCTCACTGCTCATCGCCGTCCATTGCCTGCATGCCTAGGTAGGTAGGTAGCTAGCTAGGTCGAAACACGGAAGGCGGCCATCCACTCCAAACCTCCATTCACTTCCGATCGAGTCCAAAACACGCCAACTGACGATCCGTCTACAAGACCGCAGCCCCCAACGGGGCAACTCGGCAACAACTTCATCATCTCCTCCATGACCATGATAGATAATGGACGTGTTCCGAACAGCATTCCTAGCTAGCTGGTCGCCTGGTCCGGGATTTGCGTCGGTTGGCCGCGGCCGCGGCCGGGGTGCTCCGTGCTCCACAGCCTAAAGCGATTGGGGGAAGGAGACTGATGGGCGCAGGCCCGTCGAAGGCCATGTGCAGGGTGAGCAGCTGCACAGGGCCTCCAAAAACTGAGGGCCCCCAAATCGATAGTGTCAAGGCCTATAGCACTAGCAGCATACGAACCGTCGGCCAATGAGGCAATGAAGCAGAGTGGCCCATTGACTCGCCCACGGCCCATCCTGACTTCCTTCCACGCAGGTCGCAGGGTTACAGCCACGCAGGCCTGCTTCCACGGGAACACGAACCGTCGCCATCGTCGATGCTTGCTTTCCTTCGACCGATCGACGTGACCGCAGGCCCGCAGCGCTCGTCCCTCCGGCCGCACCGCCACCGGCTCGCCGCGCAGCGCCGTCGCCGCGCCGCACCGTCGCTGGACGCCGCGCTGCCGGCCGCACCGTCGCCGGCTTGCCGCGCAGCGCCGTCGCCGCGCCACACCGTCGCCGGTCGCCACGCCTGCACCTGCACCTGCACCGCTGTCCGCTGGCGCTGCACGCCATCGCCGCGCGCCCGCTCCTCGCCGCTGCGCCGCATTTGACATTTGAGCAGGCCTGCATTTGAGGTGAGCACCTGGCACCAAGCTTTAAACTTTTAACCTAGTTTGCTTCCTAATTTCCAATTTCCTATCCAGTACGTATCCTAGTTTGCTTGATTAATTGATTATTCTGTTAAAAATTATGATGTTTGCAAGTGTATAATCTGCAATGTGGTACATCAGTCAACAAGAATTGATTGTGACTATTTTCTTTCTTTATTGTAAAATAGGAGGCATCTGTTTAATGCTTGTTACTCAATCAGTCAATCATCATCATGTCTACAAGAAACAGGAAATATGATAGTGGTGCTGAAAAGCGTAAGAAAAAACAAAGACTAGAAGCCGCAGCTCAATCCCAGAAGGGTGCTCTTGAAAGATTTATTGTTAGAGAAACTGCACATGCTAATGTGATAGAGGCTGACACTCCTGCCGCACAAGTTCTTCAAGGAGATAATACATTAGAGTTTGATATCGAGGCTCCTGCTGCAGAAATCCCTGAAGGAGGCCATGATGATGGTACTGCAAATGGGGGTGACGATGGAGATCAAGACCATGATAATGGTACTGTAAATGGGGGTGACGATGGAGATCAAGACCATGATAATGGTACTGCAAATGGCGGTGATGATGGTAATATTTCCAATCACATAAATAATTCTTTCCAGCCTGATATATTTGATCCAAGAACTTGGAATGCACTTGATTCTAAAATGATATACATTTTGCTACAAAAGGGTCCTAAAAGAGACTTGTCTATTAAGTATGGACCTAGAGATAGATTTGGAAGAAGGTTCTCTGCATCATCATACAATAGAATTCTACCAAATAGAGAAACATGTGATAGAGAATGGCTTGTGTATAGCAAAGACCTTGACAAAGTATTCTGTTTTTGCTGTAAATTGATAAAAAAAGGGCTTGTGAGAGGTCAGTTAGCAAATGAGGGCTTTAATGACTGGACTCATCTTGGCCATAGACTTAAAGAGCATGAGACTAGTAGGGAACATGTCACAAATATGACTGCATGGTATGACTTGCGTCTTATGTTCCAGAATGATCAAATAATTGATAATGTTGCTCAGCGAGAACTACAAAAAGAAAGAGAGCATTGGAGAAAAGTTTTGCAGAGGATTATTTTGATTGTTAAATATCTTGCAGAGCATAATATAGCATTTCGGGGCAGTAATAGCAGGTTGTACCAAGATCACAATGGCAATTTCTTAGGACTTGTTCAAATGTTGGCTGAATTTGACCCAGTGATCAAAGAGCATGTTGATCGCATCACCAATGATAAAATCCGTGATCATTATCTTGGTCCTTCCATCCAAAATGAGTTGATAAATTTGCTAGCTACTGCAATCAGGTCTGCAATCATTGCAAAGGTAAAAGAAGCAAAGTATTTCTCAGTTTTACTTGACTGTACTCCTGATGCAAGCCACCAAGAACAGATGTCTTTGATAATAAGGTATGTTGATACAACTTCTGGTTCCGTTCAAGAATCATTCTTAGGCTTTTTGGAAGTGAGTGATACCACTGGTCAGGGATTGTTTGATGTTCTACTAGAGGAATTAAAGGATCTTGACCTTGATGTAGACAATGTTAGAGGACAGGGATATGATAATGGATCCAATATGAAAGGAAAACATCAAGGGGTACAAAAGAAGCTTTTGGATATAAACCCAAGAGCATTTTATTCTGCTTGTGGTTGTCATAGTCTAAATTTGACACTATGTGATATGGCAAAGTCTTGTCGTAAAGCAACAGAATTTTTTGGAGTTATCCAACGTATCTATACAACATTTGCTAATTCTACCAAGAGGTGGCAAATTCTTAAAGATAACATTTCAGGACTTACTCTTAAGTCATTGTCATCTACTCGTTGGGAGAGTCGTATCGATAGTGTCAAGGCTATAAGGTTTCAGATCCCAGAAATAAGAGAGGCCTTATTGCAAGTGGCTGAAAGTGATAATGATCCATTGGCAAGTAGTGAAGCTAAATCATTGGCAGAAAATGAGCTTGGTGGCTTTGAATTTTTAGTGTCAATTATTATATGGTATGAGATATTATCTAAAATTACTCTGGTTAGCAAGCAACTACAATCAAAAGATATGCTTATTGATATTGCAATTGAATCTGTACAAGGGCTGATTTCCTTTTTCAAAAAGTACAGAGAAACTGGCTATTCAAAAGCATTAGAAGCTGCAAAAGAAATTGCACTAGAGATGGATATTAATCCAGAGTTCCGCAAAAGGCGAAACATCAAAAGAAAAAGACAATTTGATGAGGGCGCAAATGATGATGCATCTGAGTCACGGTCTGCGGATGAGTTATTCAGGACTGATTATTTTATACCTATTGTTGATCAAGCTATATCTTCACTTATCAGAAGATTTGAACAGTATCAAGGGTATGAGAGAAAATTTGGTTTCTTGTTTACCTCAGATAGACTACGGTCCTTGGATGACACAAGTTTGATGGCTGCTTGTGTTAATCTTGAGAATGCACTGAAGAGTGGAGAACAGAAAGATATTGATGCAAATGAATTGTTTGAGGAGTTAAATTTCATCCGGAATTTACTAAAGGAATCAATGGGTCCTCTTGATATTTTGAAGTTTCTTAAAGAGCGTCCCTTTTATCCTAATGCTATTATTGCATATAGAATTTTGTTAACCATTCCTGTGACTGTTGCATCTGCGGAAAGAAGTTTTTCTAAACTGAAGTTGTTGAAGTCTTACTTGCGTTCAACTATGACACAAGAACGACTCAATGGGCTAGCGACGATTGCACTTGAAATTGATGTCTTGGAGAAGATTAATTATGAAGATATAATTGAGGCTTTTATTTCAACAAACACTAGACGGATGATGCTTTTTCATGGAATGTGAGGACAGGTCAGTACTATGTTGGCTTGTTTATCAATAATTATTCAATAGACTGCTAAATACTATATGAATCATATATATTTATTTAATGAACGTACATGACTTGTTTCTACTAGATATGACTTCATATATTTTAGGGCCCCCATTTGTGTTTCGCACACGGGCCTCCAAATCCTGGAGATGGCCCTGGATGGGCGACGAGAATGAGGGCGACGAGACGGCCGGGGAATGGCCGGTTGGTACGACTCCACTCTCTGCCCCGCCCGGAGCCTGACCTGTTCTTGAGGGGATTATTTGCGTTGGAGGATGATGGATCAACGTCTGAACGGCAGCAGCAGCAGCAACCTACTGCACACCAACTGGTACTAGGATGAGATCGCAGCCATATGGTAGTACTGAGGGTGCCAGGAATGCTACAAATAAATAAACTGGAATAAATGAACGATTGTTTAGTTGGGCTATGCTAGCGAGTTTAGTCAATGCATCATAAGAGCAGGTTTAATAACCAGCTGGAACTGGAAGCGGGCGGATGTCTACTTGGAGAGAGAAACGAGAAGAGAGAATAGGGCAGACGACTCGCGACACGCCGGCCTCAAGCTGGCTGAGAGACGCTGCCGGCCCTGTTATGCCAATTTTAATGGGAATGTCATCAACACAGTTATCTAGACTGGAATTTTAAGAACTGTGTCAGTGGAGTGTCATGATGACGACACTCCTCTCATATTTCATAACACTCCTCTCTTCTATCTCCTCATACTATTGGTACATGTTAATAAATTTAATGTACATGATACTCTTATAACACTCCCATTGAGATTTTCCTTATTGACTGGGAGGTGCTGCTGCGCATTGAATGCCGGTGGGGTCCACCATACCATGCGCTCGGTCACCCTTGCCTTGCAGCCGGCACCCGGCGGATCCATTAAACTTGCTCTAATGTATGCGATGGGTGGCAGCCGGAAATGAGCTTAGTTGGTGGTGGTTCGAATAAAACAATTGCTGAAAACTTCTAACAGTTGGCGGACACAAATGCTATTATTCTGGGTGTCTTTCGAAATGTGGAGCCGTCTTTAGAAGGCCAAAAGCGAGTGCTGCTTTTAGTCTGTCTGAAATTTTGCTTTCTGAATGCAACTCCACGTAACGCATAAGAATATGATACAACATCCAGCTGCATTGCTGCAAAAGGGAAGTGTTTGCACTTCATCAGATTATTAGATCTTTCGTTTAAATTGCTTTTGTACTATTACATTTTGTTTTACTTTTTTTTACCAGAAAATTTACTGAAATAAAAGTACCAATCAAAGGCGTCATGTATATATAGCTGAGCTGGCCTGCGTCGATGTCCTAACAATATTTAACAATAATTAATACAGAGATAGCATGCCGTAGGTTGCTGCCAAGGTTCCATGTATGAGTGTTATGTGTGTGTGTTTTCCATCTTGGTACTATTTTTCTTCCTGATGATATCTAAAGGTTGAGCTAACTTGAGTAGTACATTTAACTGCTCTGGCACTGCAATTATAAAGTGATTGAATCTAGTGAGACCACATAAAACTAAAAAAAATAAAGACCAAGAGATGCAAATGGTATAGTTTCCTCACCAGCTGCTAAAGAAACCCAAACCGAAACCTAAAGAGAGTCTAAAGATTTACAGTTAAACAATGAAAAAAGTATCCATTTCCACTATAGTTTGTCATTCTTGTAAAATGTTAATGAATGTACCTATACTAGCAACTGCAAAAGAAAATAACTACAAAATTAGGGGGCAATGAAGAAAAAAAATCATCAAGAAACTCCCTCGTGTCCTTTGCCACCAGGGACTCCAACCCAAGCAAATGCCACGTCACGTCGTCGTGGACCCATCGGTGCACGACCGCGACAGCTCTGCCTCGCCGCCGCCGCCGTCGTTCTCCTCGCACGCCGCCACGGCCCGCTCGAGCACGCTGACCACCTCGCTCATGGTGGGGCGGTCGCGCCCCGCCGGCCGCACGCAGTCCGCCGCCAGGTACCCGACGTAGGCGACGGCCTCCATCTCCCCCGGCGTCGGCAGCGGCAGCCGCGCGTCGAGCACCCGGTGCACGTGGTCCGCCTCGATGTGCGGCACGGTGACGTCGACGACGTTCTTGGGCGTGCCGCTCCCCTCGAAGCGCTGGATCACCTTGCACCCGGATAGCAGCTCCAGGAGCACCACCCCGAAGCTGTACACGTCGCTCTTGTCCGTCAGGTGCTGCAGACGGTAGTACTCCGGGTCCATGTACCCCACCGTGCCCGCCGTCACGCACGGCTCGTCGTCGTCGGCAATGCCGCCGCCGAGGTCGTCGTTGAGCAGCGAGAGGCCGAAGTCGGAGACCTTGGCGGTCCAGGCGGCGTCGAGGAGGATGTTGGGGGACTTGATGTCGCGGTGGATGATGGGCGGCACGGCGTAGGTGTGCATGTACTCGATGCCGCGCGCGGCGCCGAGCGCGAGGCGGAGGCGCGCCGGCCACGACGCGAGCGGCGGGGAGAGTGGCGCCGCCGCCGGGCGCCGGTGGAGGTGGTCGTGGAGGGTGCCGTTGGGCATGAACTCGTACACGAGGATGCGCTCGCCGCCGTCGGCGCAGAAGCCGAGGAGGCGGACGAGGTTCTTGTGGTTCACGCGGGAGAGCAGCGCCAGCTCGGAGACGAAGGCCGCCTCGTGGTTGCTGCTCGCGCGCCGCGCCGCCGTGGCGGCGGAGGAGGAGGACGCGCCGCCGGCGTCGCGGCGCTCGGCGCGCTTGATGGCGACCTCGCGGCCGTCGGGGAGGGACGCGCGGTACACGGTGCCGAAGCCGCCGGAGCCGATGCGGTGGGACGGCGAGAAGCCGCCCGTGGCGGCCCGGAGCGCCGCCAGGGGGAACTGCTCCACCGTCGTGTTCGGGCCCTTGGAGAGCAGCGCGCTGAGCCGGCGCTCCACGCGAGGCGCCGCCGGGCCGTTCGGCTCCGCGTGGATGCGTCCGGGGTCCTGAGAGCCGCCGCCGCTCCGCCGCCGGCGGAGGCAATAAACCGCCACCACCGCGGCGATGGCAGCCAGCACTCCCGAGCCGATTCCGGCGCTGACTAACGCGATCGCCAGGTCTCTCGGCCGCCGCTTCCCGCTCGAGTGGGAGCCTGACGCCGACGAGTTGGAGGTAGGCGCCAGCGCCATCATGGGCGGGGAGTATCCGCAGGGGTAGCAGACGGCGGCGCCGCCTGCGCCGCCGCCGCAGAGAGGCCCGGAGCCCGACCAGACGCCGCACCGGCACGACGCCCACGGCGCGCACGGGCCCGGCAGGACGCGGTCGAACACCTTGCTCACCCCACCCGCGACGCCGGAGCCCCAGCACACGAGCGAGTAGTCGGACATGAGCACCCCGCACACCACCTTCCCCCGGGCCTCCAGCGCGACGAACTGCCGCCGCGCCACCGGCCGCGGCGGCGCCGCCTCCTCCGGCGGCCAGCACTCGACCGTCCAGTTCCCCCACAGCACGCACGTGACCGCGTCGCCCACCGCCAGCGACGACACCGCGCGCCCCGCCGCTATCCCCGGCGACGGCGACGCCGCAGCCACCGCCGCCGCCTCGCCCCAGCACACCACCTCACCCTTCTCCGCCTTCACCGCGCACGCGTGCCTCTCCCCCGCGGCGATCATGGCGTGGCTCCCGTTCGGCTTCCGGCTCACCGCGTCCCCGCCGCCGTAGCACCTCACCTCGCCGGTCCCCACCACCAGCCCGCACACGAACCCGCCGCCCGCCGCCACGGCCGAGAACCGCACGTCCTCCGGCACCGTACCCAACGGCAACCTCCAGCACTGTATCCTCTGCTCGACGATCCCGCACACGTACTCCCCGCCGCCGGACACCGCGGACAGCGCCTCGCCCCGGTACACTCTCTTCGACGGCGCCTCGCTGTCTATCAGGTCCCACCACCGCATGGACATCGGCCGGGATCGAGACACGGTCGGACCTGCAGAGCAGAGGTACCCATCGCCGGCGACGACGGCGGAGAACGGCGTGCTTTCGTCGCCAGCGCCGCCGTAGGAGTAGTTGCGGGGCTGGGCAGAGCTATCGGTGACGCTGGCGCAGGAGATCTGGTAGTCCGTCCCGTTACCGCAGGGGACCAGGGCGCACGCGACGTGGTGCGGGGAGGCGGTGGCGTTGGCTGTGACGGCGGCGATGGCGACGGTGGGGAGCGGGAAGGAGGAGGACGCGAGGACGAGGAAAGGTGGGAAGAGGGCGAGGAGAGCGAGGAGGCTTAGGAGGAGGAGGCGGGGTGGTGGAGGTGGAGACATTGGATTGGGAGAGAGGTTAGGGGAGGAGGAGAAGAGAGAGAGGGGGTGGTGTAGACCATGGTGGCGCGAGGAAGGAGAATGGAAGGGAGAATGGGGGAGGGAGGGAAGGGAGGAGGTTTAAAGGTTGGTGCCTCTTTCTTTTCCCCTTTGAATTTTTCTTTTCTAGTTTTCAAAAAAAAAGAAATTTTCTTTTCTTCCATTTACTTTCTTGGGTTTTTTTCCCAAGGATTAGCGGGTGAGCGCGTTTTTTTCTTAAAAAACAGAGTTTGGACGGGAGGCTACCTAAAATGGTGCTCTTTTTTTCCCCCACTTTGGTTGGATATGAATTTGTGAAGCTGAACAGTTTTTGTCGAGTGATGTCAGCTAATGTTTGTCAGGCAAATTAAATGCTCTCGTACAGTCGTACTACTAGTTTGTTGCATTGCATGCTAAAAGAAATTAAAGTTCATATGCCAACAGATCAAATGATTATGGGGTGTTTAGTTGCGCTCCGTAAAATTTTTGAAAAAAACATTTTTTTACATTTGAAGTACTAAACATAGACTAATCACAAAAATAATTACAGAACTCGTCTGTAAATCGCGAGACGAATCTAACGAGCCTAATTAATCCGTCATTAGAGGTTGTTTACTGTAGTATTACTGTAGCAATTTAGCGTCTGATTACAGCCTAATTAGGTTCATTAGATTCGTCTCGCCATTTACAGACAGCAGTCGCTATGCGTTTTTTATTTCGTCTAGATTTAAGTCTTCATGCAGGTGCCAGAATTTTTTTTTGGAATTTTGAATTTTGTAACTAAACACGGGCTATGTTACCTTTGCTATTGCATTCATATTTAAGTTAACTTTCCAATTTTGGGCATGTACAGTGCTGTCTGATCCATTTTATTTGCAGATAACACTAAAAAAACAACTCATACAATGTGTTGGATAAAACTTGTATCTCGGTATGTATTCTTCAAATTGAGCTTTCTAGATACACCCTCCGATAGTCGTTTGACTTTTTTTAATACATAGATTTTGTCATAACGACAAATAATTTGGGACGGAAAGTGTACTATAAGTGTGCTCGCTTGATGGATTTTCAGTGTAACTGGTCGGTATATACAACTCGATAAATCCAATAACACTTGTGTGTGCAAATTGACAGGCGGGCGTATCGCAATACTTGCAGCAATCCTCCTCCATTGGTTCATCAAACATAGCATTTAGCTGTATGCAACTGCCGTCATACATACATAGGCATATGGTCATGCATGGCTCCCTGTTTTATGACTGCGAAATGAGAGGAAGAAAATTACTTGGTGAGCTCTCTCTCCTAGCTAGCTAGGTAACGTGTGAAAGAACGCAATTATTTTCACGTGCGGCATTTGTTTCCTGTAAAGTGGGGAATGACCGATTCGGCTCTGACCATCATAAGCACAATCTGGTGAGTGCGTTTAGTTTCCAAAAATTTTCACCACTTATGATGGTCAGAGCCGAGCCGGATTGTTTTTGGTTTACCGGTCGCTGGTCACTCGCACTCACCAGCTAGACGCTTTCATGTGGTGGTCATCCAAGAAGCTGCTGCTGCTGCTGCAGACCTAACCTGCAGCAAGCCAGTTGCCAGTCGGCACGGCTCAGGGGTTAGCATGTCAATCGCATTCCAACTTCGTCTTCCCTCGTGTACTAGTTTAACCTTCTTTTTTCCTCTCACCCAAATCTTGCTGTTGAGTAATCTACATCGTCTCTTCACCTGTTTTGCCTAACCGTACAGTATATTGTTTATGTACGTGAATAGCTATTGAACGATTTTTTTAAAATAATATTATTTTAATAGTTAATAGCAGAAATAAATAGAAAAATAGAAAAATTGCAAAAATAGTACCCAGTCGGCTCTTGAGGAGCCGACTGGTCCCTTGTCGGCTGCTTGGTGGCCGACTTCTGACATGGCCGGCCACCGTGGCACCCCGGGAGTTGCTGTCGGTGCCGAAAGGACTTGTCGGCCCTTCAACTGCCGACAGCCCTATTTTGCGCCGATAGCCCAGTCGGACCGATGGCCCAGTTGTCACGGAACAGTCCAAATAATACCAATCAAGTGCACTAATCCACCATTTAAGCTTAATCCTCAATTATTGCACTCAACCAGTACACCCAGACTGCCTGCTGTAACGAGGATCGATTACACAGGAACTCTCGCCAAAAGACGAGCACAGGTGATTACGAGCAAAAGCATAGTTCAAAGTAATTTACAAACAGAGTTTAACACAAGCTTCAGAAATAACTTACAACAAAGTTTTACAATCCAGGGTTTACAATCCAAATCTCATAGTTCAACACAGCGGAAGTAAAACAGAGTTTAAAACAGAGACCCAAAATACAATACGATAACTGTCATCGCCGACAAAAGACGAGCTTCACATCTTGCCCACTGATGTGAGGCCAATCTGCCCGTACTTCATGGAGAAGACGGAACCCACTCGACAGTCCAACCCGGAGGAAGAGGCTGACCCACCCAAGACGCGCAAATCTCCTCGAAGTCTTTCGAAACATAGCCTGCTCAGAAGGGGGTACAACCAAACCCTGAGTACTCTAATACTCAGCAAGACTTACCCGTCTATGGGTATACTTAGCCCATTATCTAGACATGCAAAGCTCTTTAGCTCTGGAGTTGTTTTGCAGAAAAGCTACTAATACTGAGTCCTTACTTTCAATATTTTAGCTCCAACTGAATTGACAGCTACAAACTAGGTTCGCCTATTTCTCTAGAGCATACATGGTTGATCATATTATATTTTAGTAACATACAACTCAACATTTCCATTCCAGTCTCATTCCACTTCTTTACTACGATGTGACAGAGAGATCAAGGTTCTCATATCCGTGAGTCACGGCGAATCGATCCGATTTAACCTTGCAAGGTGGACCTAACTCACACGCCAAGTGCGACCCCGGTGAGTCACACCGAGCAACTGTTCCCATGATTACCCCGAAGCCTGAGTCAAGCCCGCAAACACTCGGATGATGAGCCCCGCACGTGCGAACACCCGGTGAACCCGTGGACGACTTCACCATCCGCCAACCCTTGCCCAGCACCACGGGTCGAGAATCAGATTCTGACGCAATTTTAGGTAATTAACTTACCGGTTTCGACTACCTCCTACTTCCGGCATGTGGTTAGTACTTGTAACACCCGGTTTATAAAAGGACATAAACCGAGCAATCATATACGTGCCAGGAGCAAGTCACACGTATATACAACAGAATGAACAGTATATCACAACACATATCACGTAAAAAGATATAATAAAGCGAGTACGAATGTTATTTATAACATGAATGACAAAATGTCTGATACAGGGGAAACGTAAAAACATATACATAAACTCTCGTCGAAGCTGGGCACCACAGGGACGTCGACTAGGAGACGAACGCCTAGAAGTCCTCGTACTCCTGGTAGCTCCGGGTGAACTCCCTCGCGTCGGCAGGAACTGAGCAGCAGTATAGTATCCCCAAAAGAACAAGAGGAAAAAGTGTAGAGGAGGCAAGGGTGAGTACACAACTCGTACTCAACAAGTATAACACAAACTATGAGGCTCTAAGGTTGGCTGACTCAACTGCATTAGCTTTTAATCTTGGCAACATTTTATTAAAGCTATTTACTACAAGTTGATGAGTTACCATACCCCAGTACATAGTAATTAATCAGAATTTATTATGATACTACTGAGAACCAAACCAAACCACCCGGGGAACCCCCCTAATCAAAGGAAGATAACCCCACTAATCAAAAGGAGGATCTGGGCTGCTCATGACCGTGAGCACGGTTAGTATACTAGTTTTACACTCTGCAGAGGTTGCACATCTTTACCCACAAGTCGTGAGCTACACTTTTTGTTCATCACACTTCCGTAGGATAGATGACTAGCAAACTCACTATGAGGCTGTTACAAAGGACCACGTTGGTAAGGGGTAACCGCTAAGGATTCAGGCTCTGCAATGATGGGGCCCACCTCGAGGGGGTACAAGATAACACAGACCAAGCCTCGTAGCGCAGGGACCATTGAAGCTCACCCTTAGTCTTGCCCCGTCGGTAAGTTACTCCCGAACCAAAATGACCTAATTAGTAAGCCAAGACCGTCCCATTCCAGTCTTGTGGTAGCGCTGTTGTCCTAGGTTATCGCTCTATGAACCGGTCCTTATGAAGAGTGGCCAACCCAGCACTAAGCACCGTGCTGGCCCCCTAAACCATGTTTCTAACAAAACATATTTTAACGAGACATGAGCCACTCTAGTACACTGCACAGAGGGTCTCTCTCAGAATTAAGTTGCATATACCATTAATCAAATTAATTAAAAAGGACCAAGTGTGTTATAGCGCGGCACCTAGCACAACTAACCATAATGCAACCCAAGGGATATATAAAGGATACAAAGTGGCTAGGAAAGTCCTTATAGGCATACAATATTAAAATGCAGTATGAAATTGTATTTAAAGGTGATGGGTGTTGTTCATGTTATACTTGTCTTCCTCAAACTGCTCCTGCTGCTCAAACTGCTGTGAGGATGGTGGCTGCTCCGGGTACTGGTACTCCTCCGAAGGATCAACGTCTACTCACGAACACATGGCCAAAAACAAGGCAACAACATATATATACATGCAAACAAAGGCTAACACTAAGAAAGTACAACAATACATAAAAACAGCAAACAAAACTAGGCTATATCTATTCTACGCGTTACAACGATCGCGTGGACATAAAGAACGCCTAAAACGGAGCTAGAACGCGAAAACTAGGCCTAAAACAAGATCTAAGGGCTTTTCTGCAAGAAAAACTAAGTTTCTAGGGGTTTTCTGCAAAAACCAGGGACCTATACATAATTAAAGGATAGATCTAGAGTCTAACGTGCAAAAACTACAGCTCTGGACTGCGGGTTCTATTTCTAAAGAGCTCAGGGGCCTAAACGTTAAAAACTGGGCTGAACTGCAATTACTTTTGAATTGCAGTGGACCGCGGGTTGATTTCAAATAAATGCAGGGACTCTTTAGCAAAACAGCTAGGCCGAAGGGGTATCTTTGAATCAGGGCCGTTGGATCGCGATCTGAGGGCTCGGGTTTGATGCGATCTCGATCTAATCTGGACCGCTGGTCCGAGATCGGGCGGCCAGGGTGAAAGGTCGCGCGGGCGGCGGCGTGAGTCGCCGGAGATGATGCTCCCGCGGTGGAGGCTCACCGGAGATGGCCGAACTCGGCCCTCCGGGGCTCGTTTCGACCCGGGCTTGGGGTCTGGGATGATCTACACTGCATGCGTAATCTACCTGGGCTAAAAGCTTGGCTCAGGGAGGCCGGTGGAGGTGGAATCGCGTGCGGTGGCGGATCGACGCGGCGGAGCACGCCGGAGTGCACGCGTTCGTGCGGGTCTGGGCACAGGAAGGAGTGTACGCGGGGTGGTGCGTGTGCTCGGTGCCAGGGCCAGCCCAAGAGGAGGCCGCGCGTGGCTGTGGCACGCTGCAGGAAGCCTGCCATGGCGGAGCTCCGGCGGTGGAACACCGGAGATGGTGTTCCCGCTCCTGCAGTGGACTACGGGTCCTAGGATCTAGCGCAAAAGAACGGGAAAGCGTTGCTGGTGCTCATCGAGGCCCGAAATCGAGCAGGGCGGCCGTGCAAGGGCGGCGGCGTCGATGGCGAGCGGCGGCGCACGGTGGAGCTCGGTGACGGGGTCGTTGCAGGGAGTTACTCTGGATCCCGTGATTTGACGCGTGGAGTTACTGCGGAGGTGCTACGGAGGGTCAGGATGGTCCGGCGATCACCGGAGGCGAGGATTTGTAGGGGTGGAGGTTCTCACCGGCGGTGAGCTCGGTCCGAAATTACGGCACTGCACCGGTCGAGGTCGAGCAAGGAGGCTCCGGGGAGCTTCACGGCGTCGAGGCAAAGCCTCTGCGGGGGTCTGTAGGGCTCGAGGTGCGGCGTAGCAGCGTGGCTACGGCGGCGCAGGGGCCTCTTCGCGGCGGAGTAGAGCGGCGGGGTGGATCTCGGCTCGGGGCGGCGCTGGAGAGGAATGTGTGGCGCACTGGGGTCGCAGGGGAGGTTTAAAGAAGGTGGGATGGTGATTGCGGCGCTGAGCAGCGGGAAAGGGATCCCGGCGGGCTCGCCGGAGATCTCGGGTGCGAGGTAGCCGGAGAAGCTGCAGGGGGGGCCGGGCTGTCAGACTCAGGGAAAGAAAGGAAGGGCGTGGGCGTGCGCTGTGCGCTGCTGGAAGCGCGGCTGACAAGCGGGCCCGCCCTGTTAGTCGGGGGCGCGCGTCGCGGGCGAGTGGGAGCACGGGAGCGCGGCGCTGGGTTGCGGGAGCGCGCGGAGAGAGGGAGCTGGGCCACGGCGCGTGGGCCGGTGCGGGAGAGAAAGGGCCGAGCGGGAAAGGGAAGGAGTGGGAGCGGTGTAAGGATCACCGGGGTGTCCGACCCTAGAGGGGGAGGGGGTGAATAGGGTCGCTAATCGCTTTTCTATCCTAGGGCTCAAACTACTTGCATAAGATAAACCTAACACGTCCTACGCATGCTAGTTATGACTAAGGTTTATCTATGCTACTCTCTACTTACCCCTAAAAAGACTTGCAACCTAGCTAAACCTAATCAAACTAACTAGGAAAGTAAAGGTATGCAAGGTAGAGTAAGTGCGGAAACGTAATGCGGTAAGTAAAGAGGTAAGTGCAAGAGGGATGCAAACTCCCGAGTAGACACGGTCATGTAACGTGGTTCGGCATAAACGCCTACGTCCACGGGACACCGAGGCCCTTCCGATCACCGTCTTGCACTACGCCACCAATGGCGATGCCGGCAAGCAAAGGCAAGTGCCCACAAGACACCGAGTCTCGTGCACCGCCACCGTCTCTCTCGGTCACCCGGCCGAAATCCACTACGGAGCTTCTCCATCAAGGAGGGGGCCTCCTCTTCCCCCGCACAAAGTGTCGTTGCCACTCCACACCAAGACGGAGGGTCACACGACGGATCACAAGTTGCTTGCCGTAGCAAGACTTCTCTCAAGGGAGCTCTCGCAAGAACTAATCCCTAAACAAGCACTAAGCACTCTCACAAGTGTGCTTAAGCCTATATGATGTACAGTGAAGCTCTATGGTGGTTGGAGATGTTCTTGGGTGTGTTTGGGATGTTCAGCAACTCCAGCACACTTCAAATGGATGGGGTGAGGCGTATATATAGGCCACCAAGTCTTGTAGCCGTTGCTCCAACGGTCAGCTGAAAAACTGCGTATCACCGGAAGAACCGATGCCTCTTGGTGGGGTAGCGTCGGTTCATCCGGTCACTCACAACATGAAGTAACCGTTGAAGTCCTGACAGCAGACGCAGAGACCACCGGTTGAACCGATGCAATGCACCGATGCCTCACCGGTTCAACCGGTGCTGAAAGAATCTTCTCCTGGACGCTGACGTCATTACACCAGTGGTATGCACCGATACACCGTCGGTTGAACCGGTGCTGAAGAAACTTCTCCTGGGCACTTGACATCGTCTCTGGTACAAAGGACGGCCAATGCACCGACGGTATGCTCCGATGCACCGTCGGTTGAACCGGTGCTGAAGAAACTTCTCCTGGGCGCTTGACATCGTCTCTGGTACATAGGACGCCCAATGCACCGATGCCCTATTTTGGACCGTCGGTTCAACCGGTGCCTATAGGCTGACTTGGCTTCGATTCCTTTCTGCACCAAGGTATTATGGCGTCGGTTCTTCCGACTACCACCGGATGCTCCGATGCCTTTGGGCCTAGCTACGCCTATCTTCTCTTTGTCATCACTTGAACCTAAAAGCCTGAGAATGGTCATCTTTAAAAATCATATTAGTCCAAGTGTTGTGTGTGTCATCAATCGCCAAAACATTATATTGAAATATGGCATGAGAGGCCATTTTCGCTACAAGCGGGCTGGGCCGCCGGGGTGAGGAGGTGGGCCGGTGCGGGAGAGAGGAAGAGGTGGACTGGGCAGGCCGGGTTTGGGCTTGGGTTTTCTTATTCCTTTCCTTTTCTATTTCTATTTTTCTCTTCCAAACTACACCCAAATCTATTTTGAATTCAAATAAACTTGGAACTTAACTCCTATGCACTCAAACAAAATAAAGCCATGCACCAGCATGAATGCACAAACATATTTATCCTAGAAAAATTTTAATTCCTTGTGACACAAAATTAGATTAAATGCAAGTCTAAGCATATAAAATCTTAGAAAATTAAATAAAGCCAATTAAATTTATTACTAAATGCTGAAATTTAAATTAGGGTGTTACAGTACTGTTCAATCCTCGATCAATAGTGCCATCAACGGTACGGTCCTCAATCGACACAGGTGGAGTCTCGGTTTTTCCTTTACTCCATAGTCATGTCCAACTTTCCTCCACCCGGTCTCCACTTTCAATCATACAGTACTCTTTTCCCATAACCTTCTGAAATAACAACCCTATATCTCGCGGGTGACAGGAAATCACCCGTCTTCTACCGGATCTTCTTTACGTGTAGCAGTGCTATCGTCCTGCACATACGAGTAGAGACACTAGAGTAATCTAGGGATTATTCATCTAGGGTTCCATACAACTCCTAAAAAATTAATTCACAAGTACATACTTTAATAACACTTTATAAATTTAAAGTAAGGGTTATGCTCCGGGGCTTGCCTTGCAAGTCAGCGGGGTTAGCAACGTTTTCCGGAGCTTGCTCAACGGCTTCCTCGATCTGCTGCTTTCCTGCTGGTGGCTCCTGGATCGGCTCAGCAACTAGCTCGTAGACAGCTTCGTTCGCGGTGTCTACACGTATGAAAAAAGGATGCCATGCAATAATTAAAATGGTGCAATGAAATGATATAAGTGCTCATGATGCAATGCAAAGCAATTAAAAGAAGATAAAATTGGGTAAGCAAAACCAACTAGAGATTTTATTTATTGGCAAGCAAATAGAATCAAATTATTTTCAAGTGCAGCCTATTTTGATTCGAAAGCAAGAACACAAGATTAAACTAAAACCAAACCATTATTAAAAAGATACACCGCAGAAAATACTTTATTTAGCAGCCCCTAACAAGAACGCCGCAGCTAGGAACAAAATAACTACAAAAACATAGCTTGCAGCCCTAAACAAGCCACCCAAAACATACCAGCAAGACAAGATATCGAAAGAACATGCAACAAAAATTTACCAACATTTATTGATGGCTAAAAATATTTATTTTAGCCCTAGAATGAAAATCAAGCAATATTAGATCTACAAACTTGTACATAGGCTATGCTCATGAACATTTTTCAGTGAACTACACATGCAAGGAGTAGTCTACCACAAAAATTTCATGATTTTTAGACCAACAGAAAAACAGATACAAAATAAACTAGCTTAAGCACAAACCAAAATTTTAGCAGGGGCAAAAGTGACATTTCACAAGCATGAGTATTTTTCCTCTGAAGGTCTTGATCTAAACAACCCAACAAAATTTAGTTTGCATTTAGTTTGCATTTTTCTACAATTTACTACGCATTTTACAAGATTAGTACACAAAACTGAAACTGGAATTTAACTGGAAACCGGAACCTTCGGGTTCCAAAACCAGAAGTTCCGGTTTTGGGGCAAAAACAGGGGACAGCCAGGCCAAGGCCATGGCCGGCGCGTGGTGTGCCGCCCTCGCCGGCGGCGAGGCCGGCCGGCCGGTGGGGCGTGGCTGCTGAATGGCCGGTGGTGGGGCGTGGCTGCTGACGGGCCGACAAGAGCCTGTCGGGTTCCGAACAGCCGATAGGTTCCGACAGACTGCTATTTTTGTAATTTTTCATTTTTGCTATTTATTTCTGCTATTAACTTTTAAAATAATATTATTTAAAAAATTGCTATTGAACAGAGAGAGGGATTCAAGCATAAAAAGAAATAGACTAGGGCCTGTTAGGACCCACCGACTAAACTTTAGCTGGCTGCATTTTAGCTGCTAGGGATTCAAACGACCAAAAATTTTAGCTGTGGTGTTTGGAGGCTCTAGCTGTGTTGAAACAGCTGGCCCTGTTTAGTTGGTGAAAAGTTGTTGATTTTGATACTGTAGCATATTTCGTTGTTACTTGATAAATAATGTCTAACTATGAACTAATTAGACTTAAAAGATTCATCTCGTGCTAATCAGTTAGACTGTGTAATTAGTTATTTTTTCAACTGCATTTAATACTCCATGCATATATCCGAACATTCGATGTGACGGCTACTATAGAAACTTTTTTGGGAACTACACAGGGCCCTAGAAGAACTTTTAGCTGGTTAAAGTATGGCTTTGAAATTTTAGCTAGCTAAATTTTAGTTGGGTGGATCCAAGCCGACTCTAACCTAAGAGGAAATAGCAACCCAAATTCGCTTCGACATCGAGGACATAATAGTAACTTGGACATGCCCTGTATCAAAGATTAAAGATTCAGACATTATATTACCAATTTGTTCATTCAGCTCGTCAATCTGCTAGTGTGGGTACGTGCCATCATCAGTGTGTAATAATCTAAACGACGACGGGCACTGCCTGGGGAGCTTTTCCACTGTGTTCCGGGTTTAATGGTGTGAATGTGTTGACAACCAAATTTGGCATATGCTGAGGCCGACCGGTCTGACCGGTCGGGCTGGCCGGTCAGACCGTTCAGGTCTGTACAGTCCGATTAGAATTAGGTTTTTTGTAAAGAGTCCTCATGTAATCCTACTCGTGAAGGGGTACGTCTTCCCCGGCCTATAAATATAAAGGCTAAGGCCGATTGAGGTTATTCCCAATCGAATCAATACAAAAAATCGCATTACTTTTATCTCTCAAACCCTAGCCTTTTCCAACCCTAGATTGCTTTCTTCCTTCATCCCGGCGGCGTTGGAAGACGTTCTGAGTGGCCTGCCGACCTCAGAGCAATCCTACGATCACGAGCTCCGACGGGGTCCCTCCCGAGCTCACTGTTCTAGGTCTTCGCGAGTTCTCTGCCTGCACCGGTCAGAGCGGTCGGGGAAACTGGTCAGACCGGTCCGCCCTGGGTTCTCGCTGTGTTGATCATTTTGACGATCGTCGCGCGTTCTAGCGCATTCGAGTGTGTTGGCGCGATTCTGTGTCAACACACTTTTTGGCGACTCCTCTGGGGACAGATTAATCTGGTTTTAAAATCGATCTGATCTACTCCCTGAAGAAGATGGGCTCTTCAGAAATCAACAAGGAGAACATCATCACGGCTACCATGGAGGAGCTCACCGAGGAGGAACGCAAGGCCTACCTTCTTGTGGAGGAGCACGTCAAGGCACAATTCTTGAAGGGCTTCAAGAAGGATCGTGGTGGCCTCGTCAAAAGAGTGGAGGAGTTCGTGCTGCCGTCTCTCAAGCTTAACCAGGATAAGATTGAAGAGATCCCCAATGTAAGCCTTTCTCCATCTGATATGTTTGATAGGATGTCATCTTTAATGGATCAGAAGATTATTGCTGCACAAGCTGCCACAGGTGACATGTTAGTTAAATTGAGTAGTGATGTTGATGCGCTTAAAGGTAAACAACATATGTCAGATCCTAACTCATCAGATCCGAGTTCGGCTACCCCTGAGTTCACATCTGAACCACTCTATGGTATGCCGCCGAACTCGTTTTCAGGGCAAACCCCGCCACCATCGACCGTGCACACAGCACCGGTCGGACCGGTCCCACAGACCGGTCAGACCGGTACGACCGGTCAGACCGGTTACCAGACCGGTCAGACCGGTTACCAGACCGGTCAGACCGGTTACTCAGTGCCATCGCCGACGCCTCTCGAGACAATTCCAGGTTCGGCTGCCCCTAGCCGAACTAATGAATTGTCACTTTATACACCGCCCCGCACTACTGCTGTAGCGGGAGTATCACAGGGATCTGGACCTAATCAAGGACCGATCCCAACTTCGTTACAGACGATGGCGCATGGAAATCCTAATGCACATCGGTTTTCTGAGTTCTATACCAGCCAGCACTATCAAGCCGATCTTCTTAAGTTCAAAGAGGATCTGGCAAATGCGATTAAGAATAAGCTTGGGGTGGATATGGGTACTACACGTTTATATCAAAAACCTTATCCCGTTGAGTTTGATTTCACTCCTTTTCCTGCTGGTTGGCGTATTCCTGAGTTTACTAAATTTAATGGTGATGATTCTCGTACAACTTGGGAACACGTTAGTCAGTATGTATTGCAATTAGGGGAAGCTGGTTTTAATGATGCTTTATGTGTGCGTTTATTTTCTTTATCTTTGACTGGAACAGCTTTCTCTTGGTTTTCTTCACTTGCTCCTAACTCTATTCGCAATTGGGCTCAATTGGAGCGTAAATTTCATGATCACTTCTTTAGTGGGGAAACCGAAGCTAAATTGTTGGATTTAACATCGATTAGGCAAGGACGTGATGAATCTTCTTCGGATTATTTCAAAAGATTTAAAGAGATTAAAAATCGGTGTTTTAGTTTGACAATTTCCGAAAAAGATTTGGCGGATTTGGCATTTAATGGTTTACGTTCTTATTTGAAAGAGAAACTTGAGGGCTTTGAATATCATACCGTGAATTTCTTGCAAGTCAAAGTCATGGGTTTAGAATTTAAACTTAAAAATTCCAAAGATACTTTCAAGCCTCATCGGTCCAACACACACATTCTTGATCATGATTCGGATGGTTCGGACGATGATAGTAAGGAAGTATATGCCGCCGAATTTGTTTGGCCATCAAAGACCAAACCCGGTTCGGTTCCGTCTCTCAAGCCGATTCAAAAGAATCGGCAGGAGGAGCCGAAGTTTACTTTTGATGTTTCTAAGTGTGATCGGATTTTTGATGAATTGCTTAAGAATGGTAACATCCGATTATCGCATGCTATTCCATCTCCCGACGAGCTTAAACGACATGCATATTGTAAGTGGCATAACTCTACATCTCATGCTACTAATGATTGTAATGTTTTTCGTCGACAGGTACAATCAGCCATTAATAAAGGACGATTGGTACTTTCTGAGATGCAGATTGACAAAGCTTCTTTCCCTGTTCATACGCTGGAATTGAACAATCCAAAGGTGCTCATTCGGCCGGAACAAGCCGAAGGAGCCAAGGGAAAGCATGTTGTCATCGGTGATCCAAGACCGATGAACACAAGTGACAAGATCCTTGCCCGAGAAGTTATCAAAGAGAAAACTGATGATGACAAGAGTACTCTGAAGATCATTGTCAGAAATCCCAGACTCAGGGGGCAAGGAAGTTCTCCATCAGAAAATCGGTCTGCTGATCAGGCACGACCGGTCAGACCGGTGTCTGCGACCGGTCAGACCGGTCTGACCGGTCAGACCAGTTCATCCAACCGGTCAGACCGCCCTGGTGACCGTCCCCGGACCTTCAAGCCAAAACGTCCGGAAGTGGGTACTTTGAAGACCAACGAAGTGAAGGTGCAGGGAAGAACTGCTAATCAAAAGCCCACCTTCAACCAGTTGTTGAACAAGTATACAAAGGCCGTTCAAAACGATCGGCCGTTAAAAAAGAGACCGCGTTCACCGCCGCGTCAAGATCGTCCAGCGTCCCCAAGGAGGGAATCCAGCAGGCGCAGAGGTGATGTTGTCACGTTATATCCTCCTCAGAAGATGTATGCTACCATGTCGTGGATGCCACCGGTTTCAAATGCAACAAATCCGGCATGGGAGCATGGGGGGATATGGATGCAGTGTTTCCCGATGCCTTATCCTCCACATTATCAAGGGGAAAGCTCTAGGATGCTAGTGCATGACCGATTGGGACCACGCCAATCCGGTCCAGGGCAGCAGGTTGCACCGGTCAGACTGGTACACACTGACCGGTCAGACCGGTCTCATCAGAAGCCGGGTCAAGCTCCTGTTCCAAGGTTTGAGTATCGCATCAAAGAAAAGAGGGGGGAGCAGAAGACCGTGGTTGATTCAGAAAATCCCAAAGCCGATGTTATTCAAATCGGTGAAATCGAAGTGCCCATAAGAGATACGGGCAAGAAACCGATGGATATAGATGCATCGGTTGACGTTCCTTCGCAAAAGCCGGTCATGTCCAATGATCATGAGGTCGGTAGCAGCAAGGGTGCAGCGGATAAGTACCATCAGCCTAGATGGTGCCCTTCGGGATTAACTTATACTAAAAAAAAGAAACTGCAGTGCCTCCGCAACAAAGAAAAGAAGAAACAGGAGAAGGAGAAAATGAGGGATGAGGAATTCAACAGATACAGGCCTATGTTCCCTCAAAGCAAGGTATGGAAAGCTAAGACAGCTGACCAGCCAGACAGGCCGGTCGGACCGCCACAGCCGACCGGTCAGACCGGTCATGAGGACCGGTCAGACCACTCTGACCAACCGGTCGGACCGGTCGAGCCCAGTGCAGAGGCAACAGCCGAATCGGTGCCGCCCGTTTTGGTTCCTTCTGTTGATGAAGCCCCAACAGTTCCTCCGACAGCTGAAGACCAACCGATCAGACCGGTCGAGCCCAGTGCAGAGGCAACAGCTGAATCGGTGCCGCCCGTTTTGGTTCCTTCTGTTGATGAAGCCCCAACAGTTCCTCTGACAGCTGAAGACGAGGAATTGGTAGACTACGAAGTGTCTCCAGAGCGCACCAATATGGAGATCAATGTGGTGCACTAATCTTCGGATTACTTCGTGGTTCCGGAGGAGGATTTGGCTCATCTTCAGTTCGGGCCCCGTGAAGCTGTGTTCCAGAAGCCAAGTGAAAAGGACAATAATTTGAAGGCTCTTTATATGAGGGGACACATCAACAGGAAGCCGGTGACTCGCATGCTAATAGATGGTGGGGCCATTGTAAATCTTATGCCCTACTCGTTGTACAAGAAGCTCGGTGGCCAAGACGAAGACCTGATCAAGACAAACATGACCGTCAGTGGTGTTGGAGGGAGCGAGCCCCTTAGCGCCAAAGGAGTTGCTTCCATGGAGCTCACCGTTGGAAGTAAGACGCTTGCTACAGTTTTTTTCGTCGCGGAAGTGAAAGGTAATTACAATTTGATTCTTGGGAGGGATTGGATTCATGCAAATCAGTGTGTTCCTTCTACCTTGCATCAGTTTCTTGTTCAGTGGATCGGCGATGAGGTTGAGATTGTCCATGGGGACACTTCATCCTTTGTTGCTTTAGCCGATTCGGATTCCATTAGTGCACACGACAACGTCAAGTGTTTATCGGGTGTGGATCTGTCCGATTATGATTTGATCAGTTGCACTAAGGATGGTTTTGTTTCTGCTGTGCTAAAGCCGATGAATAATCGGCTAAATCATTTAATGTAAATCAGATGAGTACAACAGAAATTCCAGAGGTGACCGGTCAGACCGCCAGTGCCGACCGGTCAGACCGGTCCTGTCCTGTTCGGCACACAGGGCCTACCGGTCAGACCGGACACTCCGACCGGTCAGACCGGTCCAACGCAGAATGGCTGCAGCAGAGGCTAGATCAATATCGAGCGCGTACGAACGATATGTGTGAAGCCATTGAAGATTCTGGTGATCTAGATAAGTTGGGCCAAGGGTTTACATCGGCTGATCCTTTAGAGAAGGTAGATATTGGTGATGGAACTATTCCTAGGCCGACTTTTGTAAACAAAAATTTATCGGCTGAATATAAAGCCGATTTGGTTAATTTATTGAAGGAATATGTTGATTGTTTTGCTTGGGTGTATCACGAAATGACTGGTTTGAGTCGTGATCTTGTTGAGCATCGTTTGCCAATTAAAGCCGGTTTTAGACCTTATAAACAACCAGTTAGGCGTTTCAATCCCATTATTTATGACCGAATTAAAACTAAAATTAATCGTTTACTTGATGCTGGATTTATTCGGTCTTGTCGTTATGCTGATTGGATCTCTAATATTGTGCCCGTTGAGAAAAAGGATTCGGGAAAAATTAGAGTATGCATTGATTTTAGAGATCTTAATAAAGCTACTCCCAAGGATGAATATCCTATGCCTATAGCTGATATGTTGATTAATGAGGCTTCCGGACATCGTATCATTAGTTTTCTTGATGGTAACGCCGGTTACAATCAAATATTTATGGCCGAAGAAGATATATCTAAAACGGCCTTTAGATGTCCAGGATTTGTCGGTTTGTTTGAGTGGGTGGTTATGACTTTCGGTTTGAAAAATGCGGGTGCTACTTATCAAAGAGCTATGAATTTAATCTTTCATGATTTGATTGGTGTCATCTTGGAAGTGTACATTGATGATATTGTCATTAAATCGGCCGGTTTAGATCATCATTTAGCCGATTTGAGACTTGCTCTTGAGAGGATGCGCCGGTATGGTTTGAAAATGAATCCACTCAAATGTGCTTGCTTTTGGTGTATCGGCTGGAAAGTTTCTTGGCTTCATTATTCATGAGAAGGGAATAGAGATTGATCCTAAGAGAGTTGAAGCCATGAAGAAGGTTGAAGCCCCAACATGCAAGAAGGATTTACAGAAGTTCTTGGGCAAGGTAAATTTCCTGAGAAGATTTATATCTAACTTGTCCGGGAAGATCGATGCTTTTACTCCTATCCTTCGGTTAAAAGATGAAACCGAATTTACTTGGGGAGCAAAACAGCAAGAAGCATTTGAGAAGATCAAGATTTATTTGTCTTAACCACCCATACTCAAAGCGCCTAGGAGAGGAGTGCCTTTCAGACTTTATGTGGCTGCTGAAGACAAGGTTATTGGAGCTGTTTTAACTCAAGAGACCGAAGGGAAGGAATATATTGTTACATATTTAAGCCGACGACTTATTGATGCGGAGACAAGATATACATTTATTGAGAAGTTATGTTTGTCTCTTTATTATGCTTGTACCAAGTTGAGACATTATCTATTATCTAGTACTTGCATAGTAGTATGTCAAACCGATGTGATCAAACATATGTTACAGAAACCGATTTTGAGTGGTAGAATCGGTAAGTGGGCTTATGCTTTGGTTGAGTATGATTTGGCTTGTGAACCTTTAAAATCTATGAGGGGCCAAATTGTAGTGGATTTTATTGTTGAGCATCGGATTAATGACAAGCATGATTTAGAAGTCGGCTATATTACTTGCACACCGTGGAAGTTATACTTTGATGGATCGGTTTGTGATGATGGTCAAGGGATTGGTGCTGTTCTTATTTCTCCGAATGGTGCTGTTTTTGAATTTTTAAACCGATTGGAAGAAGAGTGCACAAATAACCAAGTTGAATATGAGGCTCTTCTATTTGGCTTGGAATTCTTGCAATCCATGGGCGTGAAGCATGTTGAAGCCTTTGGAGATTCTCTTCTGGTGGTGCAGCAAGTATCTAAGGTATGCCAGTGTTATAATGGTTCTCTAAATGCATATCTTCATAAATGCCTTGATATTATTTCCTCCTTCGATGAATTTATTATTAAACATATACCGAGGGAAGAAAATGAAAAGGCAAATGCTCTGGCTCAGCAAGCATCTGGTTATAATGTTGCGAAAAAATATTTCAACATTCGCAAGCCGATGCAAACGAAAGCCGAGTTTCTGGTTCTGGACACACCGGTCCGACCGGTCGGCGATACCGGTCTGACCGGTGATGCAGCTGTTAGTTCTGATTCGGCCAAAAAAGATGATTCAATCGTCTCAGCCGAAGCCCAGGATTGGAGGGTTCCTCTTATGTCGTATTTGAGAGATCCTGGTCGTGGCGCAGAGAGAAATATTCGGCGTTTGGCTTTCAAGTATGTTTTAATTGATGATAAACTTTATCGTCGAACTGCCAAAGATTTGCTCCTCAAATGTTTAGACTCGGATCAGGCCCGGATTGCTATGGGTGAGGTTCATGAAGGTATTTGTGGTACTCATCAATCGGCTCCTAAGATGAAGTGGTTACTTAGAAGAGCCGGTTTTTATTGGCCCACCATGCTATCCGATTGTTTCAAGTACTATAAAGGATGTGAAGAGTGTCAGCGGTTTGGTGATTTGCAATTGGTGCCTGCTGCGTTGATGCATCCTATTATTAAACCATGGCCGTTCCGAGGTTGGGGGTTGGATTTCATTGGGCAAATTAATCCTCCATCTTCAAAGGGGCATCGCTTTGTGTTGGTTGCTACGGATTATTTCACTAAATGGACCGAAGCGGTTCCTTTGAAGAATATGACTCATAAAGAGGTAATTGAGTTTATTACTGAGCATATTATTCATAGTTTCGGCGTTCCACAAACTTTGACAACGGATCAAGGTACTTCATTTATATCAAAAGAGGTGCGTGCATTTGCCGAATCTTACAAGATTAAATTGCTCAATTCCTCTCCATACTATGCTCAGGCCAATGGGCAGGCCGAGTCTAGTAATAAGATTTTGATCAAACTTGTCAAGAAGAAGATAGAAGAAAATCCTAGGAGGTGGCATGAAGTGTTATCCGAAGTATTATGGGCTCATCGTATATCTAGACATGGTGCTACTAAGGTTACTTCTTTTGAGCTTGTGTATGGTCAAGATGCCGTTTTACCCGTTGAGGTGAATCTGGACGCATATAGATTAGCAAAACAAAATGAGCTCTCCACTGTTGATTATCATGATATGATGATGGATAATATTGATGAGGTGATCGACAAGCGTTTGAAGGCTTTGAAGGAAATTGAGAAGGACAAGCTTCGGGTGGCTAGAGCCTACAACAAAAAGATAAAACTTAAATCTTTTCTGGTTGGAGATCTAGTTTGGAAGACAATTTTGCCTCTTGGGATGAAAAGCAACAAGTTTGGAAAATAGTCGCCAAGTTGGGAGGGTCCCTACAAGATTATCAAGGTTATCTCCGGTAATTCATATATGATGGAGACGGTGCAAGGTGAGCGTCTACCTAGAGCTATCAACGGGAGGTACTTGAAGAAATTTTATCCTAGCATATGGCAAAGTGCATGAAGACAAAGAAGACCGGTATTATATATCGCCTTTAGTTTTATTTTAGGACTTGTATGCTCTGTATAAAACATGTACATCAGGATAGTTCTTACTTTTTGGCTTGTGAAACTCACCAAATAGCAGGGGGCATATGTTGACAGCCAAATTTGGCATATGCTGAGGCCGACCAGTCTGACCGGTCGGGCCGGCCGGTCAGGTTTGTACAGTCCGAGTAGAATTAGGTTTTTTGTAAAGAATCCTCATGTAATCCTACTCGTGAAGGGGTACGTCTTCCCAGCCTATAAATATAAAGGCTAAGGCCGATTGAGGTTATTCCCAATCGAATCAATACAAAAAATCGCATTACTTTTATCTCTCAAACCCTAGCCTTTTCCAACCCTAGATTGCTTTCTTCCTTCGTCCCGGCGGCGTTTGAAGACGTTCTGAGTGGCCTGCCGACCTCAGAGCAATCCAACGATCACGAGCTCCGACGGGGTCCCTCCCGAGCTCGCTGTTCTAGGTCTTCGCGAGTTCTCTGCCTGCACCGGTCAGACCGGTCGGCGAAACCGGTCAGACCGGTCCGCCCTGGGTTCTCGCTGTGTTGATCGTTTTGACGATTGTCGCGCGTTCTAGCGCATTCGAGTGTGTTGGCGCGATTCTGTGTCAACAGAATGCTAGTGGCAGATGGTGGAGCTGCACTTTTCGCCGGCGCCCTGTTTTACCTGGTCATTTGTTTTTACGAGAAGATTCCTAGAACAGAGGCAAAGCGGATGGCTTAGTGCCAGAACTTTCAGGAAAGTTCCCCGGCTATAAACACGGTCGATGCGGATCATGTTCAGACTCGAGATTTGAGTCGTACTTACACTGCTCGCGTTTTTACTACAGAAAGTCTGAACTTTTTCTCCTGACGGGCTAGACTTTACGGTGTTTCAGAATCCAGATCCTTTCTCAGGTTTTTTATTCTCCCCGTCTCAAGCTCGGAGTTCCGACCAGTAGACGTCAGTAGATAAAACTAAAAGGATGGAGAACATTTCTCTCAGAATTATTCAGCGCTATCTCAATCGAATTTTCTCCGTAACCTTTTTGGGTGTTTCTCTGCGAGCATTGCCATCAGCGTTCGTGCCTTGAACTGGAAGCTGGATGGTATAGCACGTCCGCCTCGCCGCTGGGCCTCGTGGCTTAAACCTGATGGACATCGTCAAATGAAACTCGCCGTACGCGGTCGTGGGTAATCTTGAAGCTTGGGAGTTTTCGTACACGGCCAAACGCAATAATTTCTGAAGTTGATGTGGCACTGGCCAAGCCCAGATTTGTACGCTACCTCTGCGTTCGGATTTGCTTTGCAGGTATCGGAGGTCGCAAAGCAGCATATGCGTCAGGTTAGCCGGCCGGTCCTCGGTAGCGATTCTGTCAATGCGACAAAGCAGTCAGAGATCAATCATCCACTGCACTTTTCTTTGACACACTTGCAGCCGATAATCATTACCGGAATCCGTCTAAAATTCTTTTTGAAGAAAAATAAGAATCCGTCTCAAAGAAAACCAAGGGTGTGTTTAGTTCATTTTGTAAAAATGTAAACATGGTATTTGAAGTATTAAATGAAGTCTATTTGTAAAACTTTTTGCATAGATGGGTTGTAAATCGCGAGACGAATCTAATGATGCTAATTAATTCATGTTTAATCAATAATTAGCGGATGGTTACTGTAGCATCGCTGTTGCAAATCATGGATTGAGTAGGCTCATTAGATTCGTCTCGCGATTTACAGCCCATCCATGCAAAAAGTTTTGTAAATAGACTTCATTTAGTACTTCAAATTAGCAAGATACCGTTTCACTTTAATACGTTTATAGCTTTTTTGCAAAAACCTGTAAAATCTAAACACGGCCCAAGAATTCGGAAGAAGCAGTAGTACTGTCGTGGTACGGCATAAGAGTTGGTCGTTCTTAGACGTACAGGTAACAGAAGTACTCTCTCAGTCCTTAAAAAACCTGTAGCTGTAGAGGGTGTGTTTAGATCCTATAAAAATTTGAACGAAATTCACTATAGCAATTTTCAACATAAGATTAGAGAGACTAAATGTGATCTAATTATAAAACTAATTACACGGGTGGATGGGAAATCAGGAGATGAATCTATTAAGCCTAATTAATTCGTCATTAGAGATTGTTTAGCATGACATTGTCTAATCATGGTCCAATTAGGCTTTAAAGATTCGTCTCGCAATTATACCCGGGAGTTATGGAATGAGTTTTGTCAGTTGTCCACATTTAATACTTCTAATTAGTGGTCAAACGTTCAAAATTAATGTAGCGCTGAAAATTTTTTGGAATCTAAACAAAGCCAGAGTTTAAATTTTATCCTAAGAAGACTACTGTGGTAGATGATCATCATTTCATATGGGATCCACTTCTGTTTAGATTATTTAGGGGCATGTGTGGGCAGATCCTAGAGGTTAATTTAGAGTAGACTTATTTCTTCTTCTACTTCTTCCTCCCTTTCTCTCTTTTTCTTCCTCCTCGTCTTCTTCTTCCTCCTCTTTGCTCATAACTGAAAAATGTTGGGCCGTGTGTGTGGGGGGTTGTTCAGTGCCACTTGTAGCACTCAGTGTCATGTGTGGCCCTCATAATCACAAGTTTTGTAATATTACTTATATATATTGTAATGATTGTAAAATTGTACAGTAACATGTTAGACTACTTTTTAAGAACATTTATCCTATTTCTCACCGTTTCTTGATTTCTTCATCCAGTCCTACAACTACGTGTAGTGTGAACTGTGTTCTGTACAGTGTACAGATTCGCGGGAGATTTTGGGGTCTGAGAGAGCCAGTGGTTCTTGACTTCTCGGAGAAACTACTCGGCGAGAGGGGGACGCTGATTTGACGCAGATAAAATTGGATTGCGCGTTAGAATGCGCGACTGGCTTGCGGTCTTTGGCAGAGGAAATAAACCTCGGTCGGATTCTGAGCTCACAGGTCCGCCACTCGTCTTCCGGGTTCGTTCCTCCTGCGCTGTTGAACAGGATGTTTTGCAAGAAGACGACAGCAACAGGTCCGCCACGCGTGAGGTGTAGCTCTGTTCTGCCGTCGACCACGGCGTCGTCAGAGTTTTCACAGCTGCATCTCGAGTTTCTATCATGGGACGGGGAAAAGTAAAATGTCGTGGTGCTGCAAACCACGGCCGGGTGGCGGAAGTCACCCGCCCTAGTCCAGAGGGTGTGTACTCGAGGGTAAGCTAGTCCCAGATGGATCTCACTCAAGAACACGATGAACACACCCTACGTCCACTGTGTGTTGTATTGCCTTCCCACGAGAGTGAGAGAGGTTTCGAGAGCTTGTGTGTCCGGAGAGCCTGTAGTGCGCAGCGAGCGCCCCCCTTTTATATCTCAAGGGAGGCGCGTACATGGCTGTTGGGTCCCCGACAAGTGGGCCCAACGGTGTAGTATAAAATAGCGTACTGTTCATACATCATGGCATCGCAGGCAACGGGGATCTCTCTCCTGGAATCCCTTGCCTGCTCCTGGAGTCCCTCATTCATCATGTCCAGGCGCTGTCTTATCGGGACAATGCCAGACGTAGCTAGTGGCGTCGCCTGCCACGTAGCTGAACGGGCTTTGTAGCTTGCGGCGTAGGCGGCATGATGGAAAAGTGCCGTGCCGTCGTATCCATTTAATGCTGCAGACGGGCTCTGCGCGGGTGCGGCACAGGCGGCTACAATGTGTACCTTGGTAATACGCGGTGCACAGTGAGGCCTGACAAAAGCTGTCCCGCGTGCCGCGGCGATAGAGCACGCCTCAACCATCCGCATTAAATGCGGTGGGTGGGCGAGTCTCCTTGCGGAGGACTCGCGCTCGAGCCCGCGCCCGTGCCTCCGGGACACGTGGCGGCTCCGGACCCCACGCGGTAAGGGGGTCCGGATGGGCGCAGGAGGTCCCGGACCCCTATGGGGGTCCGAGGCCTCGGCTGTCAGCTCGGAGCTTCCCTTCCTCAGAGACACGTGGCGTCTCCGGACCCATCCCCAGGCGGGGAACGGGTCCGGGGCCGTTGGCCTGGTGAGGAAAGAGCTTGACCGGTGGGGCCTGGCTACTCCGTCCTTACGCGTAGTTACGGATAACTACGCGGGTCCTGTCTCGATGCAGTAAGAGTGGGTATCCCTGCTACAGGGTACCGACAGTGGCCCCCGGGCCCACCTTGGGGGAGGTACGAACCCGCAGGAGGGGCCACTACTACGATTTGGCTCCGCATAGCTTGAAGCTTCTTGCTGCAGAGGTCTTGACCGGCTTTGACCATCCATCGGGTTGTTTGCTGCCTCATCACATCGCAACGGCTTATTGACTCATGGCCCCCACGCACAGTGGTACACCTAGTCACGCGCGCGACGCTCGGCATTCTTGCGGCCGGAGTAAACGGATCATTTACCACCGGCGCAGTTCCCGAAAAGCTCGGCCACGCCAACGCTTAATACGCGCACGTCAGCTCAGCTTCCGCCTCGCTCCCCGCGCGCGCGGGCGACGGTTCAGATCCTGTCTTTTCGCACCCTTGTTGGTTACCCGCTCACCCCGCCAGGTGGGCCCGGGCCCCCATGTCATGGACTGGGCGGTTAACGCCAGGCGCGGGCGTCGCTTGGGTTCCGGCGACGGTTCCGGGGTGCGCCGGTTGAGTCAGGCTTTATAATGGAGCGTACCGCATTCCGCGGTTACTTTCCCGCATTCGTCTTCTTCCTCCTAGCCTTTGCGCCACTTTGCCTTCGAGCTTCCCTTGCCCTTCTCTCCCCTACGCAGGCTGCTCCTCATTCCACCAAGAGATGGCATCCCTTGTTCATCCCCGCCGCTATCAGACCGAGGGAGAGTTGAACACAGTGCGCCGCCTGCTTGGGTGGAGTGCTCAGGAGACCGGCTGGGGGGTGCGAGCAGGCTCGGTTCCCCTTGGCAACCTCCGCGCCGGGGAGTTTGTGCTATTCACCTCGCACATCTCCACCGGCGTGGGACTGCCGATTTCTTCGTTCCTGCTGCTGCTGCTGGAAGACTTCGGCCTCCAACTTCAGCATCTGATGCCCCACTCCCTCCTCCTGACGTCCATCTTCATGCACTTATGCGAGATGTTCGTGGGAGTGCGGCCCTACGTCATCCTGTTCCGCTACTTCTTCATTCTGGTGAGGTCCGGAAGGAGCAAGGACGAGGTGGGGGTACTACTTCCAGATGAGGAGTGACCTGGCGACTCCTTACATTCCCGACCTTGCTGGCGGAAAGTGGGAGGAGTGGCGCAGGGATTGGGTGATCGCCACCACCGAAGCCAACGAGCGCCTCGCCCTGCCGACCGAGGGGCCCGCCTCCAACAAGGCATCCTGGAGGGCCAAGCCGTTGCTGCAGCCGGAGTTCGACTCCGTGCTGGACAAGATCAGGTCGCTGGCGGAGAGCGGCCTCACCTCGTGGCACGTGCTCGGAGACTTCGTGAAGCGCCGGATCGCTCCCCTGAAGCAGCGGCCACGTCCTGCGTGGAACTTCACCGGCCTCAATGACTGTAGCAGGACCCAATGCGGAGAGGGGAGCGACCTGACCCAGGAGGCCTGGGAGGTTCTGGTGCGGAACGTGACGGGGGACGCCTTCATCCCGGAGAACCTGATCCTCCCGCAGAGCATAGTCCCCCTCTGCGAGGACCCCGCGAGGGTGGCGGTGCTGGCTACCCTGCCAACTCTGGACGACGGGGGACTGGCCCCACGCCAGACCGGAGGCGACCCGAACCGTGGGCTCCGGATCCCTGGCGCATCTGGGGATCAAGCTACGCTGAGCACTGCGGGGTCCGGCGCCACCACGAAGGGGAAGCAGGCCGCGGCTAGCAGCGCGGCCGCAGCCGGTTCCAGCCGGGCACAGAGTAGCTCCGGTGCATCGTCGGGAGACGCAGGCCGGCGCAGGCTACTCAGGGGCGACGGGACCCTGGTCTCGGAGCCCGCCGCGAAGCGCCAGAGGTCTTCTGAGGGCGCGGGCCAAGGTAGCTCCCGGGATGCCGGCCCCCACGCATCCTCTGGGGCGGCTGCACCACCACCATCGCCGCCGAGGAATTCCTCCCGCCGGCAGCAACAGCAGCAGCAGCAGCAAGAGCAGCGGCAACAGGTGCGAGGGCGGCAACAGCAGCAACAGGTGCAACCCCGGGTCGCGCCCGTGCTGCAGCCACAGGGACAGCAACAGCAGGAACAAGCCCGGGTTGCGCCTGCATCGCAGCTGCAGGGGCAGCGGCAGCAACAGCAGCAGCCGCAGGAGAAGAGGCCGGGGCTCCGAGGACGCTGGGTACCCGGTACCTCTGGGTTAGTGTTATCCTGCTTTCTTCCCTTACGCCGGTGCTCTGCTTTTTTCCTGAAGGCTTCTCCACTTTGTTACCAGGGCTCCTCCCCCCAGCGGTTCTTCTACCATCGCCGGCTCGTCGGCTAGTGCCCAGGCGGCCGCAGCCTCGGTGTTGACAGCAACGGCGACAGCGGGTGCGGGACCCTCAGGTACAGCGACCTATGCCAGCCCAGTGGTGTGTGACGTGGTGCTGACAGGCATGTCATTTACAGGCTCAGCAGCACACAACGCTGCGGCGACGGGGGCGCCGGTGCTGGGTGCAGCAGCGCCCGACGCGGCGACGGCGGAGGCGCCGGTACTGAATGCAGCCGCACCCGACACTGGGCGGCGGAAGCGCCGGTGTTGGGTGCTGCCGCACCCGACGCCGCGGCAGCTGAGATGTCGGCTGTGGGCGCCGCTACCCCCGATGCTGCGGCGGCGGAGGCGCCGGTGCTGGGCGCGGCCGTACCCGACGCGGCGGGGGCGGAGGCGCCGGAGCTGTGCACGGCCGCACCCGACACGGCGGCAGCGGGGGCGCCAGAGCTGGGTACGGCCGCACTGGACTCGGCGGCAGCGGGGGCGCCGGAGCTGGGCACAGCCGCACTCGACGCGGCGGCAGCGGGGGCACCGGAGACAAGTGCTGCAGCGGAAGCCCCCACCTCTAGCTCCGGTCCTGTTGCAGAGGAAGAGTTGGAGGTGGTCTTTGGCAGGCAACTTCTGCAGCTCCAACTCCCAGAGGAGGATGCGACTCCCCTCCCCCAAGTGCTGTTTCAGGTTCAGCGGTCGATCGAGGAGGCAACTTCCTCCGATGAGGCGGCCTTCCGGCGGGAGTGGTCTGCTCTGGAGGGCGAGCGCCAGCGCCTCTCCGACTGGCACACCCGCCTGGAAGCGCACACGAAGGCCGAAGCCTTCCGCGCTGCAGAAACTCGGTCGAAGCTCAAGGCGGACCAAGAGGCCTACCGAGCCAACCTTAGGAAGGTGTTTGACCGGGAGTTCGCAGTGTCGAATCGAGAGAAATCCTTGGCGCAGCGGGAGAAGGATTTCACCGTGGAGGTTGCTGGCTTCGCGGCTCAGCGGTCCGTCCTCGAGGCTCACCTCGCGGCTCAACAGTCCGAGCTGGAGACTCGCAGCGAGGTCCTCGAGGTTCGGAGACAGGAGCTCGACGTCTTCTCTGCTACTCTGCAGGGATTGCGCGAGCAACTGCAGGAGGGAGCAGGCAAGCTGACTGATGCCGAGACGGAGCTGGTGGAGGCCCGGAAGTCCCTCTATGCACGGGAGGCCCACGCCACCGGCATAGAGAAGGAACTTGGCCGCCAGCTAGACTCGCTCAAGAAGCTGAAGGAGTCGGCGGAGCGGAAGGAGGCCAAGCTCGAGGAGGGGTCCCGCGAGCTCGAGGAGAGGTCCCGCGAGGTGGAGGTGGCCAAGGCGGCTCTGGACACCCGGGTGCAAGAGGCGGTCCGGGAGGCGGTCCGGAAGCACCAGGAGGATCAGCGCGCGGGAGCCCAGCGGATCGCTGACTGGGCGGCCGAAGCGAGCCTCGCACTGGTGCCATTTGGGATGAGCCCAATCTAGTTGGCGGAGCCGCCAGCTTCGATAGCTGACGCCCTCCCAGTGCTGAGTTCTGTTTCGGATAGGCTCCATCGTCTGGAGCCAGTCCTCGCTAGTCAGCTTGAAGCCGAGGGTCGCGAGCTGATCCGGATGGTGGCAGAGCACATCCTGACCTGCCTCCGGAGCCATGACCCGGCCATGTCGGTGGCGCCCGTGGTCAATGGCCCTGTAGCGGAGACGGAGGCCGCCGCTCGGGACAGCGTGCGAGAGGTCGTCGACTTCGTTGCCGCCTACTTCAAACGGGAAGTTGCGGACCCTTGAGCTGGGCATTGTATATTTTCCTTTTGCACTATGTAACAAACACTGTATTAGTTGAAATTTTTTAAATAGAAGAAACTTCAACTTCAACTTAGCTGTTTGTCAGTTGTTGATTTGCGGTATGCAGCACCCCGGCGCCCTGGCCCCCTGGCGGATAGGTTCAGTTGCTTGGACCTGTCTGCCACCTGAGCCGTAGAAGATATTCCGGACCTCCTTGGGCATAGGGCTGCATAGTTTGTAAGACGAGCAAGCGCCTTGTTCCCTGTGTAGCATACAGAACTATAGGGAGAAGAATCAAGTTCACTTATACAGTAGCAATGATACTGCAACTTAGCTGTTTGACGCATGCAGAATCCGTTCATGATGTGTGGGACAAAGCGGATGCTCCGGGCCCCCCGGGAGATAGACTCAGTTGTTTTGAGTCTGTCTACTATTGAGACCGGACCTTGATCTGCATGAAGGCTTTGAAGCGGATGCTAGGACCCCCTGGTAGGTAGGCTCAATGGTTTGAGGCTGGCTACCACCAGTCCGGACTTAACCTGTGTACCACTTCAAATTTATAGCTTAGTAGCAGGCCCGCGGGACTTATCCCTGACTAGCGCCAGGCTGGTACTAGGTCCGGGACTCTAGATGCGCAGGTCCAGGTTGCTCAGTGCTTGTTACAGAGTGGTGAAGTGTGTAGGCTTAGGGTACGGGACCAGGCTAAGGCGCTACACAGGGCTCCGGACCATTCCAGGAAACAACACGATCTTTCCGGACCTGGTTTCATCGACCCAGGCCTCTCGCAGCAGTGGGCAAGGTCACTTTGTTGTACTCGATCCTTTGAGATATAGGACTGGACATGCCGTGTTGGACTTAGGGAACCAACTCTTGAGCTGGAACGGGGTCCGGGCCCTTAATTACCCAGCTCCAGGTACTAGAGTACTCGTTACAGGGTGGTGGAGTGTGTAGGCTTTTGGGTACGGAACCAGCTAAGCGGCTACACAGGACTCCGGACCACCCCAAGAAACAAGCACCCGCTCTCCAGAGTAGGTCCTTAGGGGTCTGGACTCCTCTCCAGCAGCAAGAGGGTCCGGATCTGTACGGCAGTCCAACAACTCAATTCAGATCTTAGTTGTAGCAACAAGGGTAGAGGTCCCCGCGGGGGTTAGAGAAGTAAAAACTTGAGAATCGGAATGCGAATTTAAATTTTGACACAAAGACAGAACTGGGAGAAATTATTTCCTTTGCAATCTTGATGTACATGGCTTGCGCGATGGATGCCAGAGGTCGGGTTTACGAGGTTGGACCTCTACCGTTCTGAGCCGCGCGTTAGCCGACGGTGCGATGGATGCCAGAGGTCGGGTTTACGAGGGTGGCCCCCAACCGCTCTGGGCCGCACGGTAACTCTATCTTATTACAAAGAAAAAGTTTATTTTCCGGCTCTGCCTAGGTGTAAAACTTACGCAGATGCTCTATGTTCCATGGATTGGGCAGCGGCACTCCATCTTCTGTGGCGAGGCGAACACATCCGGGCCGGCATACCTCTGTAACCCTGAAGGGCCCCTCCCAACTGGGGGAAAGTTTGTGGAACCCTGCTCAGCTCAGGATCCGTCTGAGGACGAGGTCGCCAGCCCGGAGCTCCCTACTGTGCACGAACCGTTGATGATAGCGCCGGAGCGCCTGGTTGTAGCGTGCATTTCGGATTGCTGCTCGCCACCTTTGCTCATCAACGAAGTCCACGTCGTCACGCCGCAGCTGTTCCTGCATGGATTCGTCAAAGGCCTGGACCCGTGGTGAGCCCAGGTGAATTTCTGGGGGAAGGCATTCTTCAGCCCCGTAGACCAGGAAGAACGGAGTCTCCCCGGTGGCTCGGCTGGGTGTGGTCCGGTTGCCCCATAGTACGCATGGAAGCTCGTCAACCCATTTGGCACCATGCTTCTTCAAGCAGTTGTAGGTGCGGGTCTTGAATCCCCTGAGGATCTCTGCATTCGTTCTCTCAACCTGTCCATTGCTGCGGGGGTGTGTTACGGACGCAAAGCATAGCTGGATGCCGATGTCCTCACAGTACTCTTGGAAGAGTCTGCTTTTGAATTGGGTCCCATTATCCGCGATGATGCGGTTTGGGATGCCAAATCTGCACACAATGGACCTAAGGAATGCGACTGCTGATTTCTTAGCGATATTCACCACAGGGGTAACTTCCGGCCACTTGGTGAACTTATCGATGGCGACATAGAGGAACCGGTACCCGCCGACAGCCCGGGGGAATGGCCCCAGGATATCCACACCCCACACAGCGAATGGCCATGAGGGCGGAATCATCTGCAGAGCCTGAGCCGGGGTGTGTATTTGCTTTGCATGGAATTGGCATGCTTTGCTGGACCTTACCAGCTTAGCCGCATCTTGGAGTGCTGTTGGCCAGTAGAAGCCATGCCGAAAGGCCTTGCCAACAAGCGTGCGAGAGGAGGAATGACTTCCGCACTCGCCTCCATGGATCTCTGCGAGCAACTCGCGGCCCTCTCCCTGGGAAATGCACCGCATGAGGACACCGTTGGCGCCACGGCGGTAGAGATCCCCTTCTACCACCGCGTAGCGTTTAGCCAATCGGACTATGCGCTCAGCAGACACATCGTCATCAGGGAGGATGTTATCTTTCAGGTAGTCCCGGATCTCGGAGATCCATGCATCGGGAGCTCCCTGAGTAGGTGGGGGTGGCTCTGTGAGGTCACTAGGATCCTCAACAGGGCACACGGCCCAGGTCGGGTACCATAGGTGGAGTGCTGCCGGAACCGCTGGCTTCGAGGTGCTTGCTTGATCCCCTTCACCCAGCTCGGCAGGCTGGGCGGTAGGTCTCAGCAGCCGTCTTTCAATGACACCCTCGGGCACGGATGCCCAGGTAGATGCTCTCGCAGAGAGATCATCTGCTGCTGAGTTGTGCTCGCGGGGAACGTGTTGCAGTTCCAAGGCGTCGAAGTCCTTCTCGAGCTTCCTCACGTGTATGAGGTATGCCGCGAGCTGGGGATTGTTGCAGTTGCAATCCCCTCGGACCTGCTTGATGATTAGCTGGGAGTCCCCCTTCACCAGAAGCTGCCGGACCCCCAATGAGAGGGTTTGCGTCAGGCCAAAGATCAGAGCTTCGTACTCCGCCATGTTGTTGGTGGCCTTGAACTCAAGGTGCACCATGTACTTCAGCTGATCTCCGTTTGAGTCGATGAGGACCACACCAGCTCCGGCCCACTTTTCGTGGGCGGACCCGTCGAAGAAGAGTGTCCAGTGGGGCTCGGTGAAGACTGGTGCCCTGATTTCCGGCTCCGGGGGTCCAGCGTTGACGACCGGACCCCCAGAATTGCTTGGGGAAGGAGTCCACCCCGCTATGAAATCAGCCAAGATCTGGCCCTTGACTGCATGGCGTGGCTGGAAGTCCAGTTGGAACTCAGCCAGCTCTGCCGCCCACTTGGCGATATTGCCTGTGGCGTTGGAGTTGTGCAGGATCGCTCTTAACGGGTAAGAGGTCACTACGACAACTTGGTGTGCCTGAAAGTAGTGGCGCAGTTTCCTGGACGCAATAAGTATTGCATAGATAAGCTTATGCGTCTCAAGGTACCTGGCCTTCGCCTCGTGGAGGACTTCACTGACGTATTAAACTGGCTTTTGGACGGTTCGGACCCTGGTTACCGGGTCCGGCTCGCCCTTATCCACCACATCAGGTCCTTGGGCCCCCAGCGGCTCTGGGTTCCCACTGGCACAAGGCTCGCCCGGACCCCCTTGTGCGGGGTCCGGGGCTTCAGGCAGAGGTGAGGCTGACGGGCCCCCGTGTCCGGGGTCCGGCTCACCATCTTTGGCCAGGGAGACCCTGGTGTCCCCCTGGCGAGCTTGCTCCGTTCTTTCGGCGACCAGCACCATGCTGACTGCCTCCGCAGACGCAGCAAGATACAGAAACAACGGCTCACCGGGCTCTGGAGCCACCAATACTGGCAGCGAGGTAAGGTGCCGCTTCAGTTCCTGGAAGGCCTGTTCAGCCTCTTCGGTCCAAGAAAATGGACCGGACCTCCTCAATAGTTTGAAGAAGGGGAGGGCCCTCTCAGCTAGCCTCGATATGAAGCGGCTAAGAGCAGCGAGAGATCCAGTAAGCTTCTGGACGTCCTTGATGCGGCCAGGAGGCCTCATCGCTTCGATCGCCTTGATCTTGGCTGGGTTTGCCTCGATGCCTCGATGTGAGACCAGGAAACCCAGTAGCTTCCCTGCTGAGACGCCGAAGATGCACTTCTCTGGGTTCAGCTTCGTGCGCGTGGCGCGGAGCCGGTCGAAGACGAGGGACAGGTCCTCCACTAGTGTCGACCCTACCTTAGTCTTGACCACAATGTCATCGACATAAACCTCAACAATATCTCTAATAAGATTACAGAAGGTTTTGTTCATAGCTCGTACAAACGTGAGTAAGCCATTTCTTAGACCATACAACATGACAATGTAGCAATAAAGCCCATCTACTGTTACAAAGGCAGTATGCTTCCTATCCTATCTAGACATCTGAATCTGGTGGAAACCAGAGTATGCATCTAGGAAAGACAAAAGGTCACACCCGAAGGTGGAGTCCACGATCTGATCGATGCGCGGAAGAGGATAGGGGTCTCTAGGATATGCCTTGTTGAGGCTGGTGTAGTCGATGCACATCCGAAGCTTCCCGTTGGCCTTTGGGACGACGACCGGATTGGCCAACCACTCAGGGTGGTGGACCTCCTCGATGAAGCCGGCGTGTAGGAGCTTATGGACTTCTTCGCGGATGAAGTTCTGTCGCTCCACGGACTGCTTCCGAGGCTTCTGGCGCACCGGCGCGGCGTCGGGGTAGATCCTCAGATTGTGCTCGATCACTTCCCTGGGGATCCCGGGCATCTGTGACGGTTCCCAGGCGAACACGTCGACATTTGCCCGGAGGAAAGCGATGAGCGCGTCTTCCTATTTCTCCTCCAGGTTCCCCGCGATGTGGGTGGTCTTGGTGGAGTCCGCTCCAATCTGAACCGTCTTCACGGGAACATGGTCCGGATCGGACGGTTGGACCCTGGGAGCCATAGCAGGCGCCTTGGGTTGCGAGGAGGATGGATCCTCCTCGGCACGTGCAGCCTCTGCCGCCAGAGCATGCAGTCTCTCAACCGCAGCGACGGCAGCGGTGCGGTCGCCCTGCACGGTGAGGACTCCGGCAGGGGAAGGCATCTTCAAGACCAAATACCCATAATGAGCAATGGCCATGAAGCGGTAGAGCGCCGGCCGGCCAATGATGGCGTTGAACGGGAGGTTCACTTCCGCAACATCGAACAGAACGCTCTCTGTGCGGAAGTTCTCCTCGGTCCCGAACGTGACCGGCAATGTGATGCTCCCCAGAGGGAACACCAGGTGTGGGCCCACTCCAGAGAATGGGCGAGAGGGAGTCAGCTTGGACTCCGGGATCTGCAGCTGCTTGAACGCTGCATAGCTGATGACATTGAGGCCAGCCCCATCGTCAATCAGCACGTGATAGAGCCTTACGTTGGATATGACAGGAGCGGTGACTAGAGGTAGTACGCCAGCTCCGGCCATATTCTCCGGGCAGTCGGATGGCCCGAAAGAGATGGTGGTGTTCATCCACCTCTGGTGCGGCGCCGCCTTCGGGACCCCCGGCTTCACCGAAAGGACCTCCCGACGAAGGGTCTTCACGTCCCGTCGGGAGACAAGCTCCCAGCTTCCGCCGTACATTACGTACAGCTTCTTGCGGCGGTCGCCGTTATCGGAATCGGAGTCATCGTCGTGGTAGACGCCCTTCAGCTCTCGAGCGGGGGATTGGTACCCCAGCTCCTTCTCCCCAGCGGCGGCCCCGCTGTCGGAGGCCTTCTCCTTGCCGGCCCGCTGGCGAGGAGGGGGTGAGCCGTCTTTGGAGGACTGCTCACGCCGCCCACTGACCCGCTTCGCGAGCTTCTGGATCTCGCGACAGTCAGCGGCGCTATGGCGAGCGGTGGGATGCACTGGGCATGAACCTCCGCTTCCACCTTGCGGGCGAAGGCGTTTGCCATGTGCATTCTGGCCCCCAGTCGTTGCTGCCGCAGCCGGCGCCGCCGCTGGCGCTGCTGCTGCAACGACTGGTCCGCCGGATTGCAGTTCCCCGCGATTCCGGTTCTTGTTCTTCTTCTTCTTGCCACCGCCCTGAGCGGTAGCACTGGAGCCGCCAGCCTTAGCGTCTCCGTCTTGGGGGGCTGAGTGCCATGCACGGCCCTCAGCGGCCCTGGCACACTTGTCTGCCAAGGAGAAAAGCGTAGTGACGCTTTCCACCTCGTGCATCGCCAGCTTCTCGAGCATCTTCTCGTCACGTACCCCCTGGCGGAAAGCAGTGATAATAGATGCATCTGAGATACGAGGAATGGTACCCCGTACCTTGGTGAAACGCGAGATGAAGGCCCGGAGCGTTTCTCCGGGTTTTTGCCTCACGGCGTGAAGGTGTGCCTCCACACCATGCTGCTGGTACGCACTGGCGAAGTTCGCTGTGAACCTCGCACAGAGCTCTTCCCAGGACTGGATCGTCCCAGGTGTGAGGTTCATGAGCCAGGTCCGGGCTGGCCCAAACAAGGCTACATGAAAGTAGCTTGCCATGACGGCGCCGTTACCACCAGCCGCTGTGATGGCGGTAACGTACACCTGCAGGAACTCCGACGGGTTAGTGGTACCGTCATACTTTTCCGGCAAGTGGGGGCGGAACTTGGATGGCCATGCCACTGCGCGGAGGTGCTCCGCCAGCGCAGCGCAGCCCACCCCAGCAACTGGTGCGCCTGGCTGTATCCGGGCATTCACCGGGGGCTTGGGTGCTACCACGTCCAAGTCGGCGTTGAGGTTGCGGCCCTCAATGTTAAGACGGCGCTCTCGCGCCCTCTCAACGGAGACGCGGGCATCCTCTCCCGCGCGCCGGCGGTTGAGCTCCGCCCGCAGGTCTTCTGTTCGTGCACCCCTAATGGTAGGGGAGTGCACGGATGCCGACACACCGCCCTGACGCTGGCGGTAAGGTACCACCGCGTTGCCGGGCGGAGGTCGTTGCCCAGTCCTTGCAGAACTGGGGGAGGCCTGAGCCAGGTGGAGGAGGCGGTCAACGTCATCCCGCCACTGCTTCAGGGCTTCTGGCGAGGCTGCTTCAGCCGGGGGGTTGCGAAGCAACTCCCTAGCCGCTGCCAGCGCCCCACCGCTCGCAGCTTGTGAGGGGGCCTTTGATGGGCGCCCTGACTCTTGCCGACGAGCAGCGCGCGCCGCCGCCGATGGTGGCTGCTCCGCAGGCACAGTTGCCCTGGAGCAGGAACACGAGGGGCGTGTGGCGTGGAGGACGCCACACCCTCCGTCATCTCTACGTCGTCCACACGAACCATGGGGACGAAGAAGAGATGAACTGCGACCAGCTAAAGGCCCCCTACCTGGCGCGCCAAATGTCGTGGTGCTGCAAACCACAGCCGGGTGGCGGAAGGCACCCACCCTAACCCAGAGGGTGTGTACTCGGGGGTTAGCTAGTCCCAGATGGATCTCACTCAAGAACACGATGAACACAGCAAGATTTAGAGTGATTCGGGCCGCCGAAACGTAATGCCCTACGTCCACTGTGTGTTGTATTGCCTTCCCACGAGAGTGAGAGAGGTTTCGAGAGCTTGTGTGTCCGGAGAGCCTGTAGTGCGCAGCGAGCGCCCCCCTTTTATATCTCAAGGGAGGTGTGTACATGGCTGTTGGGTCCCCGACAAGTGAGCCCAACGGTGTAGTATAAAATAACGTACTGTTCATATATCATGGCGTCGCAGGCAACGGGGATCTCTCTCCTGGAATCCCTTGCCTGCTCCTGGAGTCCCTCATTCATCATGTCCAGACGCTGTCTTGTCGGGACGATGCCAGATGTAGCTAGTGGCGTCGCCTGCCACGTAGCTGAACGGACTGTGTAGCTTGCGGCGTAGGCGGCATGATGGAAAAGTGCCGTGCCGTCGTATCCATTTAATGCTGCAGACGGGCTCTGCGCGGGTGCGGCACAGGCGGCTGCACTGTGTACCTTGGTAATACGCGGTGCACAGTGAGGCCTGACAAAGGCTGTCCCGCGTGCCGCGGCGATAGAGCACGCCTCAACCATCCGCATTAAATGCAGTGGGTGGGCGAGTCTCCTTGCGGAGGACTCGCGCTCGAGCCCGCGCCCGTGCCTCCGGGACACGTGGCGGCTCCGGACCCCACGCGGTAAGGGGGGTCCGGATGGGCGCAGGAGGTCCCGGACTCCTATGGAGGGTCCGAGGCCTCGGCTGTCAGCTCGGAGCTTCCCTTCCTCAGAGACACGTGGCGTCTCCGGACCCATCCCCAGGCGGGGAACGGGTCCGGGGCCGTTGGCCTGGTGAGGAAAGAGCCTGACCGGTGGGGCCTGGCTACTCCGTCCTTACGCGTAGTTACGGATAACTACGCGGGTCCTGCCTCGCTGCAGTAAGTTGATATCCCTGCTATACAGTACGGACATAAAACCTGGCCGGGCCCCCGAGACATCCAATCCAAGCGTAACCGCACCTTGGGGGCAGCACAGCATCTGAACCGCGATGACGCATCCGCATCCGCATCCGCGCCGGCGAAAAGATGTGCTTGGCAAGGTGGTCGTAGCCTCGTAGGTAACCGCGCGTGTGGACTGGTGCTTCGATCGGTGGTGCGGTGCCGCCATGCCGGTGCGGCTCCGGGGGGCGACGAGGTCCTGGTCGTCTTGACAGGTCGCCTGTCCGAGGGCACTAGTACGCCGCCAGAAATGTGCTCCCCGACCCCAAGCGCGTGGGTCCGTGGAGGGAGACGCAGAGCCTCTAGCCCCATCGAGCAAATACGCTGCCTCCGAAGAATCAGGAATAACTTGGCTCCACAGCGCCTCGGTGATATTGAAGCCACACTGCGGCCCGATCAAATCAAATACGAGTAGCCAGGAAACGTCAAAATAAGTTAATTGCATTCCCATAAGTCTCCAATATATTACACGTAATAATGATAACAATGTACCAAAATTGAGGTGCCACGAACTGTCCCTGCGTCTTTCACATCCTACGGCAAACCATGCAAACGCCAGAGCACGAAACGATGTGGATAAAAAATATCTTTTGACCCTGCTACGTTGGCTAGCCTGACTTTATGAAGGGTCATAGCCTCATAGGCTCCTCATATACTACACCAAATGGCACTAGACGAAGGACCCCGACGATGTACATAGTAACATAGGCAACTCGAGAAGCTTGGCACAGGGAGGGCACGTCGTCACCGAACAGATGTTCCTTTCTCTTCACAGATATGCCACCGCAGCCGTTTGGGCAGGAGATGGTGGAGCTGGTACAAATCAAAACTGCAGTCCCGCAACTAAGCTCCGCTAGCCGTTAATTTGGGGGAAGATTTGTGATATCTTCATGAAAACATCCATGACCTAACAAAGGATACGATCAGATAAGGAAGCAAAGCAGCCTGCCGCTCCATCTATGTTCATGAACTAAACATGAGACAGACAATCAAGAGGATCCAAACATACCTCTTTGTCATTTTGGTACTTTACAATGTTAAGAGGGTTCTGTGAACACTGCATCAAATATGGCACCATGTCAGAAGAATCAAACAACCAAACAGTACAGGAAGAATTTCTGCAGGGTCTTACGTCCATGATGGCTGTCTGGATTTTTGGATTTTGGAATGCGACAGCAACTTCTGGGTTTGCCATTATTTTCGATACTACTTCCTCCGGAGTCATGCCAACTTGCGCTGTACAAGCAATCAAATAGTTTAGGAGTTCATATATCGTTTAAGCAACCACCACTTTAATGGGTAACTAATGGAACAAATTTGTACCAACCGATTTCTCATAAACAATAAAAAAAAGATATCAGAGAAGAATAAATTCTTAACTAATTTTTTAACATTTCCTTCCAAGCAGGCAAGTACAATAAGAACACAGTAGAAGCATGCCCAAACTATGTTACATTTTAGTATAATAAAGTAACAAGGGCCATGAAGAACACAAGATTCTCAATATGACACCAATCCAGACCATAAACCCTGGCAGCTTGCGGCAGGCACACATCAGAGGAAGATATGTGCAGCAAAGAATGACAAGAATTACCATATTAGTTGAAATCTTCATTTAATTAGAAGAATGAACCGCAGATAGGAACAAATGGATTGCATAGCTCAGGGGGATTTTCATAGAATTCATGTGTTTTAAGAAAGACCCAAGTTACACGGAAAGTGTTTAACTCACCAAACTGCTGCCGCACTTCTGGACTGCTAAGGTCAAAGTTCTTCAGGTGATCAAGCATCCGGTTATCCCCTTGATCAGGAGATGAACCCCCCATGTTATTTCTGTTAATAGGTAACAACATCAGTATAAAAAGGCCAGGGAAGATTTTTGCATTCTAATAAAGCCAGAGAAGATTTCTGTTAACAAGTTAAACATCCAGATACCAATACTTGTTAGCTACACTGCATACAGTACAGTGGCAGTGGGCATGATAAGTCAATAACCAGTAGGTCCATGAGTCTGGGTGTAAATGCTGGGAACACCAGCTGGCGTAATCATTACCATCCAATGGCATCATCATTCAAGAATCAAGATCAATATGGTATGTATAAATGGCTTTTGAATAATCAAACTACTTCCTGCCATGGTTCATCTTGTTTCCAAATATTTAAACATCAACAATGCAATATCCAATCTAAAAGAAATGAAAAGTAAAAATAAAGCATAAACAGTCAAAATAGAAAACCAATGCATTTAGAAATAAAAAATTGGGTGCAATAGATGCATTACAGCATATCTTGTAGTTGTTGGCGGTACATTGGATTCTGCAGCATCCCTGGAAAATAAGATTTACACAGATCACTATTTAAATTGGAAAATAAACTCTGAATACGTGCAATGAATTATCCAAATAGGTAATCAGGAGCATACACTTGAAAGAATCTGGGTTCCTCATCTCTTCTGGCAAGTAGCTGCAAAATGAGAAGAAATCAGAGATTACATAGTAGGCCTTGCCACAAAAGACATGACCACCTCATTCCCAACACATAACATGCAAGAAGTGGAGCACCAATAAGTTGATAAGTTGCTATTAAGTAAAAGCATCTTACTGTATTCATTATTTGGGGTTCCCTCGTCCTTAACACTTGACAAGCAAGAATTGGTAGACTGACATTTGTAGAGTCATTCCATCTAATGTTAAGCCATGAAGTTCCTCCCAAGTGGAACTAACTTCATACGAGAAGATGGAGAAGCAAACATCATGCTTCTCAACTAGCAAATTCAAAGTTATCAGTTTACTAAACCAAAGGTATTATTTTGTTACTTAATCTCTATTGTTCCAATGTTCCGTTTATCCTCATCATGCAGCAAAACAAAACAGGAACATGACCTATGCAGATAGGAGTATCACCAGTGCCCAAAAGTGCTGACATCCTGATATTGACTAATAGTCATAAGAATATGCTTGAGCTGACTGGTTTCTTAGGTGCTTTCTTTTCTCTCCTATTTCAGGGATAGTGTGTAAAAACATCTTGTGCATATATCAAGAGGGGTAGGGCATGAGATATTTGGTACAGAACAACTAACCAACAACTACTAAGCTAATTACAATTTACAAAAAAAAAACAAATTCTTGGGAAGCCTTACTGTTTTCAACAATAGATGCAGAAATAGTGAAGTCTGGTAGGTAGCAAACTTACGGATACACCATCTTCTGCACTGCAGGATCTTCCATCATTTTCTCGATTGTCTCAACAGATAGCATAGGTCCCGAGTTACCTGTAATAGAATAAGTTGAGAAAACCTATTCATGTCAATCAGGAAACAACAGATAAAAGGAACTTTAAGAAAGATAGTGAAATACAAATGGACATCCTAAATATGCCTAACAAAAGAGGTTCAATTACTTACTAGATTCAGTTGGCCCACGTGCAGCATCTTCATTTGGCTTAAAAGCCGCTCCATTTGTGGGAACCTTTGATAATCACAGAATTAAGGTATTAAATAAATATCATGGATCTTGCAAGAAGCTTACCCAGCTTTGCTGCATAACTTACATTTTGCTCAGTATCCTCCTTACTTTCACTGTCTGTACTATCACGTTTCACATCTACTGTCTCCAGTGAAGATTGAAGGTTCTTTTGCTGCAACTCCTCAGGAGAAACATCAACAAACGCTGCATGCATTTAGTTGTGGCAGTCAGAATGAGATGCAGATATCAAACATATGAAGAAAATTCAGCATCAAGATACGCAGCAGCATCACTAATAGGTGGTTAGAAGAGGAGCAAACAATACAATCACAGAAAATACAATAAATGCACAACGGTAACATATAAATTGAGCATGCTACTGGCACACACAGAAAGGCCAAACCTTTTGTTCAAGGATAATTAGAGGAAAGAAAAACTACAACATAAAACCATACCAAATTTCTTTGAAGGTTTCGGCGTTTCAGCAACATCCGCCTCTTTTGATGTTCCAGAGGATTCAACTTCAGTAGCCAAGACATCAACAGTTGCAACCTGTGGTGAGGTATCTCTCTTTGGTTGTGAGTATGGATAACTGCTTGGTGCAGTGGGAGCTAACTGTGGCGGCATGGCAAATGGGAAAGGCGAGTTGGAGCCGAATGAGTTTGATGGTGACTGGGTCATCATCGACTTAAATGCTTGTTGCATGGCATATCTCTGCAACAGATTTAGCAACAAGTGAAAAAATGGGTAAGCCAATCAAATATAGACATATTCAAAGATGCAGCGGAAACAGCAAAAGGCAACAACAACCTAGTGATGTATGAACTATGAAGTGGGTGCAGATAGTAAATTGCAGCAGTAGTGATATTGATAAGTATGAAGATTAAAGATATATGGGATAAAGAAACTAAGCTTCCCGTCAAACTACAACACCCTCCAACCTTTATTGGACTACATACTATGCTTGAAAGTAGTAAAATAGTAAAACTATAAGTAGTATAGATAGATACGCTGGAAGACTGTGCAAGAGCAATACAAAAAAGCTAACAGAAAAACCTCTTGATTGATGTCCCACTCGCACCAGGTCACCACCAACAGATACCCATAGGGTGATTTTTAGAAGTAACTATGCAATTGATGGGGATACATACCGTTTGACGACATAGAAAACAGAAATAACTGTGTGCTCACCTTTACCATGGAAGACACCTGATACATCAAACCACAAACCATTTAAGTTACAAGTGAATGGTACACATAACAGAACAGTTAGCATTTAAGGCAGTGAGATTCACACCGTGGTAAACGCCACAGACAATGCTACGCCAACTCCAATCCAAAACACAGGCGAACCACTATAGAGATTATATGTCAAGTTACCATCAAGGGTAAAGGTGATAACAGCGTACACAGAAAAAAAAATGGGGACAAACTCACATGTAGGATGATGGTGGCGGCATGGGAGGCAGGGTACCGGTACCGGTACCAGTAGACACATTCTCATTGCCAGTTGAAGACGACACGCTTGCAAAGCCTTTTGCTCTTAATCCCTCGAAAACTGACGTAATGAACAAATTTATTTGAAACTGTGAGGATAAAATACGTAGTACTTGGACCAATAGAAATGGGAGTAAACCAAACCCAAGCTGACAAAACCCTCTCTACTCTACTCTACTCATCAGCTACTTTGCTAAAAATGCCAACGGATAAGCTGACGATTCCCTACCCGGTCCTCAGCTACTACTCGTAATCTCGTGAGCTACAAATTCAGATGTGAATTATGGGAAATTGGACCCAGGAGGCACCGAGCAGCCTCGAGCTCCAATAGGACGATCCACTCAGCTCCACAAGTGAAGAGCAGGCAAGGAGTAGTACTCAAAGCCCCCCAAGCTAACCCTAGTCAACAGCGCGCCTCGGTCGCAGGACACTGGGCCGCACGCAATCAGGGGAGAGGGGAAACCATCTGAAGCGGGAGCCACACGTACTCCGCTCACCGTTCCTGGATCCGCGAGGAGCTGCCGCCGCCGCCACGGCGACGAGGAGCCTGGGCCTCCTCGCCGCCCTCCGCGCGGCGGCGCCGCCGGCGGAGGACGGCGGTGCGGCGCCGGCGGGGAGCCCACGGAGGCGCGCGGCAGAGGCGGGGAGGCGCGGGGACGCGGAGCAGGAGGAGGCGAGGACGAGGCTCTCCATGCCGCCGGGCCGGGCCGCGCGCGCTGCGTGAGGCGCTGGGGTCTCTCTGCGTCACTGTCTCCCCCCCGCTCGCTCGCGCTAGGGTTTATCGCTGGCGTGGCGCCGTGGCGGCGAGGCTTTCGTTTTACTCGCGCGGTGAGATAGAGCCGAGTCGGGGTTGGGGGAGAAGGTGGGAGGACTGGGGAGGGCGAGGCGGGCAGGGGGGGGGGGGGGGTGATTCGGATGACGATGGACGACGAAACCAAAGCCGTCGCGAGCTCTGTGACGCCGTGGAGGTGGGGCCCGCGAGGGTTTTTTTTAGTTTTACGGCAGCGCCTGCAAACAATAGAAGTGGCCCTGTACAGTCCTGTCCTGTACCTGCACTTGCACTACGCCAAGGCTCTCGGCATTATCATCAGACGGCGACGTTTATCTGACCCAGATTGTAGACAGCCATGCTAATCAGCCTGCAATGCAAGGTACTCTCCCTCTCGTCGCAAATGAGTATCGTTTTTAACAAACAGTAACTATACGAGTCCTCGTCGCAAAGTTGCAGTGGTATTTTTCAATGCAAATCCAGCTATAAGATTTCTAGTCCAAATGTTAAAGAGGATTGATGGTGGAAACTAAAGCATTTTCAACTCCGCAATGACACCGTTTGGGATCTCAAATACTTGTAATTCTCTTGTATATGCCTTTTTCTCTCGTACATATCGAAAAAACATTTTGTTTAGAATACTTCTATATGACAAGAGAGTGATTAGCAAATCTTTTCTTAGTACCAGTTTGGAAGGGTTTCTCATAGAACCACTTCTCTAGTCAAGCCAAATAAACTGGCTTCACCCGGTTTCTAATTTGCTTACAAAACAGCTTGTAATTATCTTAAGAGTTCTCATCTTGTAACATGTAGAATTTGTCATCCTTCAGACAGCTAACCTAAAGAAAAGGATGAGCAAACCAATGGTCTTTTATGCGACACAATATCCTAAGTAAGAAATGATCTGATGATGTTCGATTCAATTAATTAAGTATATCGAAAGTACATTTTACATGACATACTGACAAAGACAAAAGTCACCGAGGCTTATACAGGTGTGTCGAGACATTTGATGAGCCGAAGATGCAGACAAGATTAGCATGACGACTCCAAAATCCAGAAAGAAACAGCAGTCAACATTGAAGTTACAGATATCATTTTTCGGTCCCGCATCTGGTTAAGATTGCAATGGTAGAACGAAATAACACATCTGCATTGAACTTGAACCTTTAGCTCTAGGTTAGTTTATTGAAAGAATGTTCAGAGAACTAAATTTCACAAACTCTACCCTCCTGAGACCTGATGTTTCAAACCAGACATATCAAAACACATATTTTACTCGCCATAGTGCATGATGATCAAAGGGGTCTTTTTACAAGATACTGAGATACATTTGCAACATCCACTACAAAATGTGTTGAAAGATGCAAGGCTGCTATCCGATTACAATCTTTACATGATCCTGTCAAATAAATATGAAATTATCCCTCACTGATCGATAAACTTATTTCCAACATACATCACAATTGCAGCTCTTTCGCTTTCTTCCGGGCCAGAGCTCGCGCTCTTGCAGCAGCAAGTGCATCATCACTTCTTTTGTAGTGCTCATCTGTAACCTTTACTGGCTGAATGTTCTGTGGGGTCTGAGAAGCATTCGAAGGAACTCCAGCGTCATTTTTCTCTGTAGATGCAGCAGCAGCTGTTGAATCCTTCGGTTGACTTCCTGACGGTTCTTCCACACTCTTAGCCCTCTCTGATCCTACACTGGATTCTCTTCTACGCTTTGGAGAAGGCTCGGAGACTTCAGCATCAAGATTGCTAGATTTAATATCCTCTAGTTTATTGTCTGACTTTTGAGGATCAGAATGTTTTGCATTGCCATGCGACTGTGCACCGAAAGCAACATTCTTCTCTAGCCCAAAGTAAAAATCACTCAGGTCTTTCTTCTTAGTTACCTAGAAGAGATAGATGAATAAAACATTAGCTGACAGTCAATATGGCAGCGAAATGTAACTATACAGGTTCCTTTTGGTAGGCAATCTAATTTGCAGATAAACATGAGAGAAACAAGCATTTATGTCATTAATACTGTGAATCAGGAAGGCATGCCACACACATGACAAAATTTAGCCTTAGGGACATTTACAGTTGGCAGATCATATTCTGCAGAAAGAAAATAAATTGTTTGCTACAAATGAAGACAGTCCTGAAGTAAGGGATAAACTAAAAAGGGCACTATCAAAGGCCAGTTTCATGTAGCTATAGCATCTGGATTCATAGGCAACAGGATCCCTTTATTCTCTTAGTCTGATGTCACCTGATGCCACAAAGTCCACATAGCACATGTAATAACAGCAGAATTCAAACTAAACACTTGATGATTTATCATCAAATGCAAGGCTCAACAGGAACAAAGCAGCTATCCAACCTAGACATGTAATTCAGCAAAGTGAGCTAGCCTGCCTCATGAAGAGGGTATCATCAGTAATAAGTAAATGATATTCATATCGTATCAGAAGCAAACATGCAACATGGAAACAATTAAAAGAAGTAATAAAAATAATTACTAATTAAGACAAACAAGATGCGGAAAGTAACATCAAACAAATGAAGAAAACTTACATCTTCCCTTTCTTCTCGAAGTTGCCGGATTCTCTCTTCCTCAAGCCACTTTTGTTGTTCCTCAAGTTTCTTCCTGTAGGCAGATGTTACAAACTTATCCTTGTCCCCAAAAAGGTGGTCCTCCTTGCTCCTCTCTTTCTGAAGCTTCCTCTCATATATTATATCCTGTTCTCTTTTACGTTGCTCTGCTTTTTGCTTAAGTTGTGCAATATATTTTGACTGTACAAAAGAGAGTAATTATTTAAAAAACGAAAATCTCAAACCATGTCAACATATGAAATGTGAAAAAAGCTCCTCTTTGGAAAGCTTACACTAAAATACAAGTAAATAAATATCTGTAATTCTGTAGTGTATGCAACAAATCAGATACAACCAATATAGCATGCAAGATTGAGTAGCTACATGAAGGATATCTTTCACATTACTAAAGCTTGTAAAAAATTCAAAAAACAGATATCTAAGCCACATGCTAATTTTCAAATACTGGATCCACTAAACATTCCGCAGAAGCAAACAATCACTTTAGATCAACACAAATAGGATATTTTCATTTAGCTCGATCCCTGTTTAGCCCTCAATTCAACCACAAAAGTTCCTCTCAAAAATTAAGATGCCCTAAGCAGTAAGCACCCAAGCTAAGCACCAAGGTGAATCTCTGCCAAACAACAACAACCTCACATGCTCCATTTCCCTCCCAACAAGCAAGGAAAAACCCATAAACTCCACTTTATATGTAAAATTTAGATTCCTGGAACCAAACACTAAGAAATAGGATGGAGAACTAAGCTAGCAACTAGTATTCTTTGCTAAAATTAACCAACTATACTCTTTCACGCATCATAATGATCATAAACGAAGGACCAAGGCGCAAATGAGCGATTGATGAAGGCAGGACGGAGGAATTACCTCGCGGACGACCTTATCCTGCATCTTGGGGCGGGCTTCCTTCTCCTTCATGTCGTCGTACACCTCGTCGTACGCGAACACCGATGGATCCTCCTCCATGGCCTTCTTCTGCTGCTCCTCCACCTGCGCGTCCGAAACACCAGCGCCCCGGAGAGGGGGTGGGGTGGGGGGGGGGGGGTGAATCGATCATCCCACTGCCGGGCACATAAACGGTGGGGAGAACGTAGGCACAGGGTGGTGGCCGGAGTGGGTTACCTTCTGGAGGGCGCGCTTTTTGGCGGCCTGGCGGAGGATTTCGGCCTCCACATCGTCGTCATCGTCGTCGGCGAAGGCCGCCAGGGGCCGCGCAGGCGGCGGCGGCGCGCGCGACGACGAGGACGCCGCCGGCTTCGTGCGGAGCTGCAGCCCGTATCTCTGCATCGCGGCGTCGACGGCGGCGGGCTGCTGATTCGATCGGCGGCGAGACGGGGGCAAACCCTAGCTAGGCTCGGTGTCGGCCTCCCTCACGGTCACACCTTTTTTTTTTGTGTCGGCCTCCCTCACGGTCACACCTTGGATTGGAAGGAGAGCACCAGAGCCCAGAGGCGAAAGGGAGAAGACACAGTGCAGAGGCTTTACGTTTTCTTGCACGGTTGACGGGCACGTCTAGCTTAGACTGTCTCCAACAATAGGACTCATAATGCAAGACGTATTTGAGGTATGGGTCGTGGTGAAACAAAAAGGTCACGGACCTAAACTCTGCCTTCTCCAACAACAAACGCAAAAAGGAAGTCCTAGCGGCACGAACACCCCTGGACGGTTTCTTTCGCGCGCGTTCGATGAAATAGGCGCGGGAAACGAAGGGGAGGGTGCGAGGTCGCAGCCGGCGATCAACCGCGGGCACAAGGTTGGCGCTGGCTCACAGGTAATCTGATTTCTGGACGATTTGCCTGTTCGATTTCACATCCAGTTTTATGGCTTGTGGGTTTGAACCTGGATTGGAGAGGATTAAAGGGGATTGGAAGGGATTTTGAATTTTGTAGGGGATTAAATCCCTCTCAATCTCATGCATTCCGCTTGGATGGGGACTAAAACGAGCAAGTCCTTCATTCGTGTTCAATATGTCCTTAAATCGACTTTCTTTTGATCTGGATTGCAGTTGCGTTGGCCATGGCTTGGAGTTATATCAAAATGTCCATGTTTGGGACAGCGACAGCATACTCCAGGGACGATGACATTATGGCCGCAGTGGCCGTCCTCACCCAGGTGCAAAAAAAACGCCGTTGGGGAGGTTCAGTGCCAGGTCACAAGACTTACAAGCATGATCGAATTGCAGCAAATTGGCAGTTGAATCGGGACTACTTTGTTGAACGTCCACTTTACAATGAGGAACATTTCAGGAGGAGGTACAATCTTTGGACTTTTTCCATTTCCATGACAGACTGAATTATTTTGGTAAACAATTCTAATTTTTGTGCTGTAGGTTCCGCATGAGAAGGGAATTGTTCCTTCGGATAGTGGATGAGGTCACCGCCAAGAATAGCTTCTTCAAACAGAGGAGAAATGCTGCTGGGCAATTAGGATTCTCTGCTCTTCACAAGTGCACTGTGGCTCTAAAGATGCTAGCATATGGAGGCCCAGCTGATGAGTTGGATGCTCATTTGAAAATGGGAGAGAGTACTGTCCTATCCCCATATCTTAGTTGTTTCTGATTTGAGCTCAGCGATAAAACTTTTATTTCTTCTTCTTGATTATGTGCTTGTTTGTGTGCGTCGTAGATCACGGTGTGAATGAGGGAGAACCCGTCGATGAGCAATACTGCGAGCAAGTGAACGAGGACCAGTACCGCGACCCCGAACCCAAAGGACAGTACCACGAGCAGGACTTCCCAGAAGGCTTTGAAGACGGCAAGTTCAATCCCACCCTTTGATGCATATTTTGTCCTAGTTTTTATAAACACAACCTATTGGCCTGTTTTACAAAACTGCATATGTTTTGCCTGCTGAAAACATAGTTGGATAGCCACTCCTTGATTTGGTATAACCATTCCATGACCACCTAGATTAATGTATGAATGTGAATTGTTTGGACATTAATCGCTGCTAGAACGCTTAGGACCTTAAACACGACCCAACTTGTTTTATAAAAGGAAAATGCGTGAGTATGTGGGAAGGGAAAATGTGGAATTTTTTAAAAGATAAGTTTAGACAGGATGGATGGCACTTCTGTGTGAATTGCCAAATGGTGTGCTCGTGACTGTGTGGTTGAGCAAGGAAGGGAGATATCCATCTTGTCACAATTAAGGACCGAGTTGGTGTGTCATCTCACCTAACTCCACTATCGTGCAAACCACTCAACCGTTGTATGGGCAACAGATTAGCATAAACCCCACTAGTTAGTCTGATAGCCATCAGGAGAGCTGAGAGCAACGGGTGACCAAGGAGAAGGCATAAGCTCTGTGTGACTTAGGCCCCGGTTAAACCTCGGAGATAGGTTGATGACCCCTTGGGGGATCCCGTGGTGGCTAGTCAGGTCTAGCTAAGGTGGATAATGGCTTTGTTGGGATCTGCACCGACACTACGGTGATCGTGCTGCGGTACCCCGCTTGTGGGTAAAGTTGCACACCTCTGCAGAGTTAAAATCTATTCGAATAGTCGTGCCCACGGTACTGGGCGAGTTACGGTGTGGTCACATAACTAGTGTTTATTCTGGGAATGGACGGGTTGGCGTGAGTGGTTTTGGAAAAGTGACCGGCAGTTGTGCCGTGTGCTATGGCGGATGAGGAGTCCGGTAGCAGCTTAAAACTTGGATCCTGTGTGGGTCAACACTATGTGTTACTCGGTACAAGAAAAACTTGCTTTGAAAATCCTTTCTTTCAAATGAACCTCTGCATAAAAATTAGCTTTCCGCAAATTAAACTCTAGCCCTATCATTGGTTTATCCTGTGCATTTTATTCTGTTTATACCCCCTCCGTGGGTGTTGTTGGACTTGCTGGGTACGTTTGTACTCACCCCATTCTTAATTTTTACAGAGGAAGATCCAGACTTCGTTCCCGAATACGTTGAGTAGAGGTCTCGTCCTGCACCCAACTTTGCATGTGGATAGGGTCACCCGCAGGAAGTTCCGTATGGCGCAAGACTCTGATGACCCCCCTCTTCGTAGTTAATATCGTTGTGTGGGTGTTAGTCGTTATCCTCGCGATAGTGGCGCTTCACTGCCCACTTCCATGTAGAGTTGTACGGTGATGTACCATCTGATGTAATAAAAGTGTTATCAGCCTCCAGAGACTGATATTGTATCACTTTTAAGTCTTTTTTTATGAGGGGACGCTTCACCCATCAATTAACCAGGCTACAGAAATACCAGGAATTGAGAAACTTATTGATGCTCAAAACATCATTCAGGACAGAGTGATGGCAGCTCAGCTTCAAAACGACCTGATGGAACACATGTGGATACTATACGGCCAATGCTCTGGTCCTTTTAGTCCTAATAGCAGGAACAACTTATCATCCTCTTTCTTTATTATCATGTAACCAACAGTCTATGCATTATATATATATATATATATATATATATATATATATATATATAGTGCAAACCGTCCTTATTCATTGTTGGATTGACTGACTAAAAATCGGTCGATTGATAGACTAAATTGGTCAATGTAACATCGATCGGTCGACTGACAGACTAAATCAGTTCAACATCAGTTCAATTGACTAAATTGTTCAATGCACGACACTAAATATAATACATCAGTTCAACAGATAATATATTAGTTCACAGTACATTTATTCAACTCAAGTGAAACATATATCTAACACACACTCTCCTTAGTCTTCGTTGTTGTCTGAGGGGCTGATGAACCCTCTGCGCTCCATGATTTTCTGCTGCATGCCAAGATAATAGTTTTTCAGATGAGGGGGGACCTTGTCAATGTCAATCGACATAATACTAGACTCAGCTGACATCAGTTGAGCCTCTGTCTGCTTCTCCCTATCTCATTTTCCTTCTTTTGTTGCTGCGCACTCATCTTCATTTGCTTCTTCTGAAGTTTGAGAAGATCCCTTTGAATTTTAATTTTTTTTCATCCTTCCTACTAAGGATTTCAGCCATTTGCTTGTCTTGCTTCTCCTCTGTCTGCTCTGATTTCTCTTGCAATCGCTGGAGAACTTCAACAACCGCACTAGATGATGATGTCTCTGTGCAACTCTTTGATCTACGCCTCTTCGCACCATCCCTACCCTCGGGCCGTGATGTGTCCATATTCTCATTACCAAATTCTGCATGGCCAGCCACAATATGTACTTGAGTTGGAGGAGATGAAATTCCATTAGGTGATGTAGAGTTGTTTAACTCAAGAAACTTATTGTTCCATTTGGCCTCGTTGCGAAGTTTTTTCCAGCAATGCATGATGGTAAAAGGTTCTGTAGTCTTGTACATCTTTACAGCATCATGTATCTGCAAATATGAAAATAGATTAAACATATGGAAATTAGAGAGATGGAGAACACAATGAGTGAAAGTATACCCGATCCTGCTCATTTTTTCCGCTCTCATTCAGCCTATCAACAGATGCTTTGTGGGCACAGAACTTGTTCATCGCTCTCTGAATCAATGCCCACCTATGCTGAACCGCAATCTGGCTACGGTTGGACCCTTCAGGCTTATGCTCATTGAAATAATCATGCATCCTCTTGTATTAACCACCTGAAGTTTGATTCACACCTGCATGTTATGCCACCATGTTATTTGGGCATCAAAGGGTCAAAGATTTCTTAAAAGATGTTACCAACTATTACCAGTAATAGGATCTTTGCTAATATTCAGAAATGCCGAACACACCACCAAGTCCTCCTCTTTGGTGAATGCAGAACCTCTTCTGGCCACGTTTTTCTTCTTTGCGGCCCTATGTGATTTCAATGATGGAGAGTCCTGAGAGCATTGGTTGTTGTCAATGGACAACCCCTGGCTAGGTTGCCCATTCATAGGTGGTGGGCAGGACATCTGGGAGGAGCCAACCATATTGACCTAGTGATGAAAAGAACTATTAATCATCAATATATTAATATGTGCATAGAACAAACAATCAGATGTATGGTTGCAATAAACCTGGGTGTTTGAAGGAACATCCAAAGATCCCATAGCGGCAGAATAACCATAAGCCCACTGATCTTCCCCAAATAATTCTTCAGATCCAGCAGGGAGATCACTTGAGCCATTGAAAATGTTATCCATCGTCCTAATACAACAAAGAATCAATTAATCATGGCAGAACATACGCATAGAACTGAACACATGGTGAGCACTGTGGCGGCGAGCGGCGAGCCTGGAGGTCAGAGTCGCGGAGGCCGGGAGCGGCAGTGGCAGCGGCAACGCAGGCGCGGTCGAGCAGCAGTAGATCCCTTCCCCCTTGCAATTAACAGACTAAATCGGTCGATTGACACACTAATTCAGTGAATCCATACCTACGACTCTCTAAATCGGTCGATTGACAAACTAAATGAGTGAATCCATACCTAGGAAGCTCGGTGCTGATCTCACCACCGGCGAAGCTTTCACTGCAGATGTCACCGCCAGTGAAGCTTTCCCTATCGTCGGGGCGGGCAAGCACGACCCAGCAGATGACCCGAGATGGTTGTTCCGGCGAGGCACACACGGCGGTGCGGATGAGCAGCAACGGCGGCACGGAGACGAGCGCACGCGACTCCTCTTCTTTCCCCTCTCCGTGAAACAGTTGGGCGGCCCCAGCCAAGATTTGGGTCGAGGAGAGAGAGGGAGGCATTTTTGGGTTCGCAGTGGAGTCGGACCCAAAATGGGTCTCTGGTTGGTTTGGGTACTTTGTTGGAGGCCCGTTTTCCCCCAAAAGTAGCGTGCACGACCCATATTTGGGTTTGGGTACCGTGATGGATATGCGGTTGGAGATAGTCTAGCATGTATTATAGGTGGCGGGGGCTGAGAGCCTATGTGGCTCCAGAGAGAGAAGGAGGCGAGCGACTGCCCACACGCCGGCTCAAGATTGCTCTTGCTGCTATTGGCTCAGACTATGGGACCCGCCACTATCATCACATGCATCCCAGCCGGTGGTGGGCGGGATCATAAAACTTGCTCTTAATGGCTCGGTGGCTTTGCTGTTGCCGGCTTCAAATGTTTTTTCAAAAACATTTTTATATTTACAAAGCAGGTATTTGATTCTGTGAAAATATACCGTACACACTAACCACACGGCGGTCCCCTGAAAAACATCAAAATATTTATACCATATAAATGTTTTGTAATATTTTGAAACAAAATTCAAATAGAAAAGGGTACTGCACAGATCAAATTTCAAGACCAAAATCCTATATTATGACGTATGAAATTGAAAAGCCACGAAGGAAAAGCAAAAACATCTGACAAATTAAGTTGAATTTGATGTTGAGATTATAAATACATCTAGATATGACGTGCTTTTGCTAAAATGGAGGCTAGTCCAGCCAGAGATAAAAGTGTTCCGATGCCTAGCATCCAGATGACGTAGGAGGCAATTCTAGAAGAGACAGCAGGCGGGGAGCTCGACGTCGCCGGCGGTCGGGGGATAGGCGGGGAGCTCGACGTCGCCGTCGGTCGGGGGATAACCGGTGGGTCATGTCTAGGGCGGGCGGGGGAGCTCGACGTCGCCAGGTGGGAGGTGGGTGGCGAAGGTGGCCGGAGGGTGGGGGCAGGGACGCAACTGCAATTGGTTGAGTTCCGATCGCGGCTGCCATGAATAGATGCTCCCAGCGACTCCTCCCACACCCAAGCCAACCAACCGAGCTCAGATATCAGAATCTCTCTTATATTGATAAAGTAGACTGCTCACGTTTTCCTGAAAAGAGATAGTACACTCTCTTCTCATCTTCTCTCTTCCATATATAAGCAAAATGATGAATTGGATTTCTATAAGCTAGTTGAGGTAGTCTTGTCGGATGAGACCTAAAAGGATTCAACAGTCCAAATTTGAATTTCAATATGTTCACAATTTATCAAACAGTATCATCCGTGTTCAGATTGCTTTTCATAATTTTGTCTGTTTTCTTGGATTACTTGCAGCAACTGTTCTCACATAACTTCAAATATGAATTATGCTCAGGATGATCGGTAATACCTTCATGCTAAGCTCGATACAGCAATCGTTGCCACGAAGAAGCCACATCAACCATTAAAGCCAGGCAACATCACCTTTTAAGATTAAAAACAGCAAGCACCTTGGATGCTGTACACCAAGCATATCATTTTTAACATGACAGAACCCCTGGTCATCTGGTGGAACATGACAGCAAAACACACACCAGACGTCAAAACCTCACATCCCATTTAGTCAGAAACATAAAACCAAAATGAGATGTCACTTTTGCACTCTAGCCTCTAGGGTAACTTTCCGTTGAGGCGACCGTTAGTGCAGCCGCCGCAACATGGGGTCTCATGATCTACTAGCTAAATTCACCTTTATTTAGCAAACCGGATAGTCTGATAACTCTTATACTCTTTGTAAATACATGGCACCTCTAACCTGTAAACAGCAATCAGAACCAGACCTCTTCTTTCTCTAGAGATATTTACATCCATCTCTGTTGAGGGTGTGTGTAGCCTCCAGGGGTCTTGGAAATATGTGACCACTGTCACGAGGTAGTGAGGTACTGATGCCAACCTAATCTCCATCCATTGCTCCAGAAATAGCAACCTTGGGCCCAAATCAAATCTCACCCAAAGTGATTGAGGGCTACCTACATGCCGGGTTATGTTACTTCACTATTTCTGTGAATCAAATCAGCAAGCTCCCTTTTTCAGCTATAGCTGAGACTTCAATTGACAAATCTGAGATTGCACTTCATGGCAGCATTTGATCGATGGGCATTTTGTAAACATACTTCACAGGATCAACAGCTAATAAAGAAGAATGAGCTGCAGAATCCAAGACTTCTCCACAACTTGCAATACCTGTTTTGGTGAGAGTATCTGCAAAACAGTACATGTGAAATCAGTCTACAAATTCTATAATTTCTTAAAGATCTCTCTCAGAAAACAAATTATGTTTCCATCACAGGATCACTTTCGTGCCTTAGATTTTAAATGGTTCAGCCAAGCCTAGCAAGTTAGATCTTTGGCTCAATTTGGCCCCTGGGTTGATGTGGAATGCTACATGTGCATGCCTAGTAAGCAGTGAGTGGGCTTAGGTGTCTCATTGTGTGAAATCTCTTGTTTGACCTTGTTTATATAAGCTAGAAAGGTTTGGTCAGTCCCAAGCCGAAGAACTGTTTCTTTGGCTGATTGGTGGTTGAGAGCTTGGATTAAAGTCCCTAAACAGCACAAAAAAGGGTTTAATTCACTGGTCATGCTGGGAGCTTGGATCATTTTGAAACACCATTATGCATGTGTCTTTGATGGATCAGCTCCCTGCCTCCAAGTTGCTTTGCGAGCTTATAAGGAGGAACTGCAACTTTGGATAGCTGCAGGAGATAAGGGGTTGAGGGCCCTGGGTGTAGGGCAGGTAGAGTGAAGAAGCCATTAGGGTGTTTTGGTCAGGTCCTACCTCTCTATCTTTTTCTGTAAGAGTCTTTTATGAGTTTTGTTCAACCGTCACCCATTCTGGCCCAAGGTGGGTGATCGGTGATGTAAATTGGCCACTCTCTTCTTCTTAATACAAAGATACGCAGCTCTCCTGCGTGCTCGAGAAAAAAAAGAAAGGTTTAGTCATCCTGAACAGATCAATAGCATGTAACCTAGTTACCACATCGGCTGGGATCATGTGACAAATCTGAAAGGTGTCGATTCTAACTTGCCAGAATTGAGGATATAAGTGGTCTGTATCATCTAACAGGAACAGAATCATTTTAGTATTGGGGTAGAAAAGATTTTTCACACATAATCCATCCGAACATCCTGTTGACTAGGTAATACAGACACACCATGCGGCGTTCCGTTTTAACCTGGGGCCTACATTACTAATGACTAAACTTGCTTCCAAGAAGGGTCTAAGACAATGAATAAACTAGAGTAGCATAGCATACCGTCACAAAGTCACGAGCCTGAACTTGACTTCTGAACCCATACTTGTCTCTGCACATGGCATTTACGGTATTAGATTTGGATGAAAAAGGATAGAACAGAATCATAGAACTCTGCAACCAGCCATGGTTAAATAAGAAATTACACTATAATCGCACCTCATGAGCACCATGGCTAGCAGAGCTCCTCTTTGAATTCTTTCCATCAGGCATGTTAGCAGATATTTCAGTTTCCTTTGGACCACGTGGAGGACCACGACGGTTGGCATGCCTATGCCCTGGATTAAAACGTGCATCAAAAACTGTGTAAACATCAGAAACAACATGCAGCTTATTTTGCATACAAACCATTTTCAACAGGACCGCCACGGCCACCACCATGACTCCTTGTGTCTGTCTTTCTGTCTCCATGACCTGCATCAAGTCATACAGTTTAATGAATCAGGCAATCAGCAGACACCAACGAAGAAATCATTTCAGTTAAATACATACCATCTGCTAGTTGCGAGAAATTATCTCCAGGATGCGACTGCATTTGAGGGAACTCCGATGATGAGGCATGTGAACCACCTCCAGATGTAGACTTGTCATAGCGGCGAGGAGCCCAAACACCACGATCAGGCCTATCTCTGTTTCTAGCATGCCTTTCAATCTTCTCACCAACAGGAGCAGAGCCATGGATATGATTAGGCTTCTCATCAAAATGACTTCTCTCAGCATTTTCAACTATCTGATCTTTCACCATGGTACGTGGGTTGAGAACCCTTGGTGGCCTCTTATCCCTCTCAGTGTTAAGCATGTGACCTTCCTGTTCATGTTGAGATGTATTTGAACTGCGGGTTTCCTTGTTTGAAAGTATAGTCTTAATAATTCTACCACTGGCCTCGAGTCGCTGGTCTTGTCTAGAACTCGATGGTGGCACATTCTTCACAGAGGTTGATGACTGCTGGGTTGCGGCATCAGGTATCTGTGGCGCAAAATTGATCCAACTTAGGTCCATACAAACAAAACAGCAAAACAGTATCTGTGGCAAAAATTAATCACAGGGGTATGTGTTAACTTACATTAGAATCAACCCTTCCTCTGCCTTTCAAAATGACAATTTTGTCCCTTTTAGCCTCGACAGTCTGACCAGGTGCAGATGTTCCCCCAATTGCGACATCTATGAGAAAATTCAAAACGAAACAAGATTAACATAAAAAGTTCATCACGGAGAGCACATGCAATTAGTTGATGAATTGGAAGAATAGATATTAAAATGACAAAGAAACAAACAAAATAGCTCCCCTTTCTCCAAAAGAAATAGACCCCCATTCCTTGCTAGGGGGGGGGGGGGGGGAGAACATGTTTTTTAATCTAGAATTAGAAAAGTAGACGTTACATCAGTAGAAGCCAAAGACGTCACACAATAGGAAAGACAGTTAGCATGCCACAACTGGACAGCAACAGCAGTACCAAAATCGTGTCTCCACACACCAGTGATCCAACAAAACAAGAAAACTAGCTCAATACGCATTTGTGTGTTAAGGATACGCTTTTAGCGTTGCAGTGGGCTCTAACAAAACATGCGTATTTTGCTAATTTGGAAATATGTTAACTACTATACCATTTTTTACTCTGTAAAAGTTCGCATGTATACAAAATTCCACCTTGCAGTGATGCGCAGCAACATCAACAATGCCCTGACTAAGCGCTTGGAATGTCAAGCACTATTCACCAGACATACCATGGGTGTAATTTAGAATGATAAGAATCACAGGCAGGGTGTAATAATCCACACATTAGTAGATACAATATTTAACATCACATAGGCTAGGGTGTTGGTGATAACAGAAAATCCCTCAGTAATATGCAGTAACATTAAAAATACTGTTGATAGAAACCGTTAAAACAGAGATATCACGATGAACAATTTCTTGATTTGCTACGAGTGTACCACCTGAACTTCCAGCAACAGCTTTTTCCCTCTGTGTATGCTCTTCTCTCTTCGGCACCATGATATAAGTTGGTTTCTCCTTAGCACTTTCACGTACAACATACTGCTCGAGAACGCAGCAAAATGAAGAACTTCAGGTCACAATTTATTTCACAGAATAAAACGAAGGAATTCATTTTATCAGAACAAAGGATGGAATTTGGTAAAGCTTCCAGCAAATCAGTAAGTATTGCTACAAAACACAGGATAAATTGTCCAAATTAACCAAACTGGGTTCGCTACTGCCTCAACTGAATATCACAGTAACCATATGTGCGAAGGTGTGGTGTACTGGTGTGTGTGTGTGTTGGGGGGTGGGGGGCATGCAACCATGACCGCGATGAAAAACAATTTTAATGTCATTAAAAATATATATAACATATAGGATCCAGACACCAGAGATTACAGAAACTAGAAGAAGTGTGCTAGTTATTACAGTACAGCATATCTCTATCTCTACAATTTTATTCTATTATATTACTAATAAAGCAAGCAATGATTCCTTGGTCCGTCAATCGGAGTCCTAATCGGAATCCGAGTGACCGTATGTTGAGATAAGAGTCTGAAACCATTTAGAATTAGCGCTTGGCGAGTAAAATAGAAAAAAACTGAAGTCCTCGACTGAGACGTACTATATTATTACAAAACATATGGTGTATACTATATACATTTTTATATGCTAATCAATAGATTTATATGGCTTCCCGTAGCAACGCACGAGTATATTTGCTAGTCATAATCATAGTTCATTAAGGACCATCTAATGAATCAGGAGAAACATAATAATGAGTTAGTACCACACAAAAACGGAAATTTGACTGCATGAAAGAATATTGCATAACATGGCCATCCATAGGTAAGCAGTAAGCTATACCCATTATGTCAAATATAGTATTATCAGAAAATTTCAACAAGTTGCAAGCCAAGCATATTACCGCAGAGGACCTGCGCTTCTCAGAAGACCTTTTAGAAGGACTGGAACTGCTAGTTACAACACCTGAAACTTTTCTGCTAACTCTACTTCCAGGTCTCTGCAATGTACAAATAGGGTATCAAGGTAACTGTTGATAAGAAAGAACCCTATTTTATCATTTAAGGAATCAATGTACCTGAGCCATACTCTTAGCTGCCCGTTGCTGACGAACAAACATCATAAGAGCTGTCACAACAGGTGCCTCCTTTCCAGCAGCTGACAGAAATAACCAAATACATGGCAACCCCATTTTAATCTTGGCATAGTCAGAAAAATACTATATTATAGATAGAAAGTAATAATGGCATATTCTACCTGCCCTTTCAGCTTCTTTCCTTTCGAGCTGAATTTCAGCACTTGGCAGATGCTCAGTAGGCTTTGAAATAAGCTCAAGAAACTCTAAGTATTCCGGATCTAGGAATTTCAAAAAATGAATTTAGAAAAATGGTGTGGATCGATAGTATCAGACAAACAATTAGGTGAAGTGCTTGTCTAGCACCTTTCACAATAGTTCCTTCACGGCCATCCTTCTTGATATTTTTGGGAACCTGTTGCGATGGTGCATATTCCACAAGAGCTTTAAATTGAGCACCTGAAAGAACCATGGGCAACATCCATAAGACCCAATTTACATAGAGCAGATCATTATGCCCCCCCCCCCAAAAAAAAAGAAAAAGAAAAGGAAACTTGTGCTCCCCAGTTGCAAAAAAAAAAAGGTTTCATACATTTAATACAGTAAGTAACTAAGTATTCTATTTCTGCTTCAGCACTATAATATAACACTACAATAAATATTATCGCACCAACATATTAAGCAGCCACTGCCTCTGGCAATGACCTAAGTTGGACTAACATGCACAATAACCCCAATGACAAGATTAACAGGGCACTATTTCATTATTAATGCGCTAGCCATAATGTTGCAGCCTTAGTTAAGTACAACTAATAAAATCTCAAGGTAGCGCCTTCACTTTAAATTTTTACTAGCATGTTTTCCCTAGGATTTTTTTCTTCTATACTCACCAAGTAAAGGGAAAACAGAACCTAAACATCAGGTCAAGTAGATAGTATTTATAGAAAAGATAAATATAGCTAATCATAATCAATAGGGAACAACTTTAGTTGATTGGCTATGTAATGCTCAGGCATCAAAATTTAATATCAATTTGCAATTAATATAGTAGCATGACTGATGCAGAGACCATAACGAATCATGCTAAACTTAGATCACAGAAGTTATGAACCAAGAAAGGGTATGTCACTAAGGAAGGATAAGCTATGGTCTTCAAAAAGCTTATATTAAGTAATTGGAACTGATTGGTTTGACATAATACGATCAAATGGATATACGGTATCCTAAAACATAAACATAAATTACAGGGAATTCAACAAGACAAACATATTGGATAACAAGATGAAGAAAATACCCTTTTCATTCACAAATACATGTCCATTGAAGACCTCAGCAAACTCAACAACATCCTCTGGGTGCTTGAAGTTAAGGTAGAGTCGAGAATATCTATGATTCTTTTGGCTGGATAATAAAAATAGATGAAGAAGAATGGCAGAATCATTTAGTTTCAAAATAAGTAATATACTAATTTGCTCAAGAAGTAACTTGCTGTAAAGTAAAAAAGCTGAACACGACAAAGCAGTTCTGAATGATCAACTGTACTAAGGATGAAACGCCTTCAGACCAGAAGCAGCAAAGATAGAATTAAAAAAAGTTTTAATCTACCCTCACCAATGATTTTAGCCACTTTTGGCTACAATAAAAGCACAAGTAGGCCAGACACAGCTCGTGCGGTGTAATCGACAGAGATAAACAGCTAAGAAAGCAACCACTAGTTCTGAGTTCTGATTAACACTTCAATAGCCAATCAATGCTAAAGCAAATAAAACTAAACTTGAACAGACCTTAACATTCAGAACCCCATATACTCTCCTAGGTCACCACTAGTGATAGAAACTTTTTGAAGGTCACCACAATCACAGGAAAGTGCAATTCCACAACTCAGTGGTATCAGTCACAGCTATACCTCCCTCACATGGATGAACATGCTAATTGTGTAATTGAAGTACCACCAGAGACAGCAAAAGGAGCGTAATAAAAACAACTCACTAATGTAGCCGACTACCACAGTTCATAGGGTACAGGATAATACCCCAAGCCCTGATTTCAGCCCTAATTATGGCCCGACTCCCACCCACAGGAACGCCACAAGCACGGGGCACAGGAAGAGCGCGGACCTGGCATTGCCGGGGCGGAAGCACGCCCAGTCGTACCGCCCGGCGAAGCGCGCGTCGACCTGGTCCACGACGGCCTGCTGGGCGATCGCCGGCGGCAGCCGCCGGAGCACCACCTTGGTGCGGTGAGCCGGGTCCTTCATGTGCGCCCGCGCCGCCGTCGCCACCGCGGGCCCCCCTTCCTCGCGTCACGAATCCCAAACCCCCGCGAAGAGCCCTCACCGCCGCACCGTCTCAAACCCTAGGGCCGGGTCACATCGAGTCGGGGCGGACGGAAGCGAGATCTGGAGGACGACGGGGGAGCTGGCTAGGGTTTGGAGGCTGGTGGGGATTTCTCTCGCTGCCGTCTGCTGCTTCCCCTCCCCGCTTCTCCGTCGCGTCGTCGCGTGCGAATTTTTTTCCTTTTTCTTTTCTTCCCTTTGGTCGCTCGGGTGGGTTGGAGTTTTTTTTTTGATCGGAGCACACCTGTATTAAGTTAAGGAAATAGTACAAAGTCTAGTACAAATACAAATACGCCCAGGTAGGATACAGAGTAGCTGTTCCACCAAAATACTTGCAGAAAGGCCCCTAAAAAAAGAAGAAAATACATTAAGATCCCTGGGACCTCTGCAACTACACGCCTGTGGACGCCGTCGCCACCAGCCGTCACCGGAGGCTGCTGGAAACTGTCACCGCCAACCCTAAGTCGGGAAGAGCTCCATCGCCGCATGGCTTTGAGAAGAACCGCAGTAGAAAAAGCAAACGCTGCAGATCCATCGGTCAGGGACCCGCCCCCAAGCTCCAGCGACCCTGGACCAAGGCTCGCCGTCGGCGACCGCCGCCGCCGAGGGAAGATCAAGCCTGGACCACCCACCAAGGAACCGCCGGACCTCCAGCTTGCTCTGCATCCTAAAACAAAAGCTTCGTCCACCGCCCACCGGAGCCGAGGAAGAACGAAGACCAGACCCCTGTGCAAGCGCTCCACGCAGGGAGCACCACCTCCACGGTCTCGCCGCCAGCGCCGGAGTGGAGCACCAACAGGGCGAAGAAGAGATCGAGAGGACTTTATTCCTAGACGATGACGCCGCCGCCGGAAACCGAACCCTAGAAGAACTAGTACCTAATCTACACCGCCAGGCAGAGAGACGCCGTTCCCGCACACATCCGAGGGCCCGAGGGCCGCCGGAGGCGGAGGGGAACGGCGACCTTGCCGGCGGGAGCACAGGTCGCTCCCCTTTCGCCTCTCTCAGCTGTAGCACGGTTTGGCGGGGTGGGAAATTGGGAACTGTCGGAGATTGGGGGAAGAGGAAGGGGCGAGGAGGAAAGCGAAAAGGCCACACAAAGAAAGAAAAAATGGTAGGAAATTCAAAGAAGACGGCAGAAAATATAAAATATAAATACAAGAGGAATTTCATTAACTATTTAAAAAATACTTATCACATAAAACTAACATGAAATATTTTTATAAATAATAGTATGGAATTTATAGTACCACATTTTTTTCATATAAGTACCATATGTTGCATGAAATACTCTAAAATGAACGGAACCTCTCAAATAAACTTTCGAAGCCGTAAGTTAATTCATAAACATATGCAGATTTTCTCATCTTCTTTGTTGAAAGAAAAATAGAAAAAAGAACTAAAATTCATAAAAAATCACAAATATATTTGTATTCTTTGATTGCACAGCTCGAGATGCCTAGCAAAAAGGTTGGATTAAAATTGTCCATATTTCCCATTAGCTCTGCATGCTAACCAAAGTAGGAGTATTTAAAATTGGCTATCTCACTGTTAGATTAACTATCTTGAGCACTTTTTATTTTGTGTCGGGTTTTGCCGAGAATATGCACACCGTAAAAAATCCTTTTTGCCTCCCTAAATTTTGGGCCGAGTCCGCTTTTCCTCCCTGAACTTTGAAACCGGCCGATTAGCCTCCTCGAACTCCCAAAACCGGTCCCACGACTTTCTTGAGCGGGCTTGAGGGCGGTTTTACTATTTTTCTTTTGTGTTTATTTTAACTAAATCTTTGAAAAATGATAGTAAACTATAAAAAATTTATAAAATAGGAAATCCAATTTTGTTGGACTCCACGTGAGTAGATATAAGCAGTGAATATATTATATGGTATACTTTAGTACAAATTTTTTGCTATATCTTTAGATATATACTTTTCTGTAATTAATTTATAGCTACAATTTTTGTTGCCCAATTATGATGAAATTTTTATGGGGGACTAATCATTATATGACTGACTGTAGTAAAATTTTTATAATTATTGAATAATGTATGACTAATCTATAAATTTATTTACATAAACTAGATAAATCTATAGAAAAATCTAGATGAATCTATAGATAAACCTAGATAAATTTATAACTCAGCCATACATGATTCAATAATCATAAAATTTTTACTACAGCTCAATCATATAATAATTAGCTTACCATAAAAATTTCACAATAATTGGATGACAGAAACTATAGCTATAAATTAATTACAGAAAAGTATATATTTAAAGATATAGCAAAATATTTATACTAAAGTATAACATATAATATGTTCGCTGCGTATATCTACTCATATGGAGTTCAAAAATAGTATTTTTCTATTTTATAATTTTTTTATGATTTAGTATGATTTTTCAAAGATTCAGTTAAAATAAACATAAAAGAAAAATAGTAAAACCGCCCTCAAACCCACTCAAGGAGGTCGTGCGACCGGTTTCGGAAGTCTGGGGAGGCTGGTCGGCCGGTTTCAAAGTTCAGGGAGGAAAAACAGACTCGGTCTAAAATCCAGGGAGGTAAAAATGACTTTTTTTTCTTCTTCTTTTTCCCTCTCTTTATGGGCCGGACTCCTGCGGAACACGGTCAAGCCAGCCCATCAGGGGCCATTCAGCTCCTGCGTCGAGTGTCGACTGGGATCTACAGCTCCAGCCACCGGGGGGCGGCGGAAGGAGCGGTGCGGGGTAGCCGCGATGGAGATGGAGGCCGCCCCCAAGCGGGCCCGCGCGGGCGGCGGCTCGGCACCCGACCGGTTGAGCGCCCTGCCGGACGAGCTCCTCCACCACATCCTCTCCTTCCTCCGGTCCCGGCAGGCCGTGCATACCACCGGGCATTCCAAGCGGTGGATAGATCTGTGGCGTTCGATGCCTGCCATCAACCTCAACATCAAGGAATTCAAATGCGGAAGCCCCGCCCCGGGACAGTGTGGGAAGGCGGCGAGGTGGGGAAGGATGGAGAATTTCACCGCCAACCTGCTGATGCGTCACAGGGCCCCGCGGCTGGATGCATTCCGGTTAAGTACAGGTTCAGTTAGAGTTGATTGGCGTCGGGATGTCGATAGATGGATTAGCCGTGCCATCGAGTACCGCCCAGTGGAGCTCCACATCCGGCTTCCTGCTGCTCGCTTGGGTGCTCCATATCAACTACCCAAACCGTTTTCTTGTCATCTCAAACGTTTGGTTCTTTCTGGTGTGTCTCGGGTACATTTTCGGAGAGCAGCTCCGATCTGAGTGCCCAGTCCTAGAAGATCTGCAACTATGGAGATGTCGTGAGTTCAGTGGCCTTCATTCTGACACATTGAAGAAGTTGAATGTTGTTGATTGCTCAGATGGAGCTGCAGATAAACTGGTCATCAGAGCTCCTTCTCTTGCTTCTCTGTACCTCAGCCTTCATAGAAATGGTGTTTTATTATATACAGAAAAGTTCCTTGCCGAGGCATGGATTTTGGGATCTGATCAATTATCTCGAAGAGGCGAGGCAATCCTTCTGGGCAGCCTATTCAATGTGACGGGCTTGGAGCTGGTTTGTTTTAGTGCAATGGTATGATCTGCTTACTAGAGACGCGTCTACTAAGCTGATCATGGCCTCAGTTTTGTTTCCATTTCTCTATTTCAGGCAATCCTACATGAGGAATTCGATAAATCCCCAGTATTTGACAACTTGCGAACCTTATACCTCGACGGCTGCTTTTACAGCAAAAGTGATGTGAACAAATTCAAAGCTCTTGGAAGATTGCTGCAGAAGCTTCCTAATCTGGAGATGCTTACTTTGAAAGATTTCTGGGTAGGATTGTTATCTTAATTTTTTAATAAAAAAATATATACGGATTATGTAAATCTGCATATCTGCATCAACATCTTACATGACTTTGTGCAATTGAAAGTATGATGAAGGTACACAAAGGGAGGTGCAAATGGTCAACAAGCCGACCCTTAAAACGGTACGCCTTTTTCTTTCTTTGTCAGAGAGAGAGATGGATCTTTAAACTCTATTATTTATTTTTAGTTGGTCATCTGATTTCTGTTCCTAAGATGTATGCAAACTGATCGCTAGTATGGTGCTAAGTTGTTTTACCCTTATGTTACTCGTTTATTTCTTAACACCAACCCCGTGCAATATAGATTGCCTACTAGAAGGGGCGGATATGGGCCTAGGGCCACGACCCTAGATGTGGCCCAAAATCCCCCTTATATCCCCTTGTCAGACACCAAGGCAACGGAGGCCTGGACCTGTTGAGTGCTCCTGCTCGCAGCGGGTGGCGCGCCATGCTCCGTGTTCGTGATGTCGTGCAGATGGGCAGCCGCTGGCCACTGTTGGGGAGCACAGCAGCACGAGCACGGTCCCACGGCAGCAGCACTTCATCAGCAGGCATTCTAATCCCATTTCCATCAATCTCTATCCAACATTCTTTAGATTCAGTCTGTCAAAAAGGTATACTTAAGATTCCGAGATATGAACATTCTTTGGCCCTAGAATGAAAAACAATTTCATTCCTTGCTTTGTCTTATGCTCGTTGGGTTGGTATTCATGTGCAACTTGCTGTAATAAAATTCCAGATTGGACACGCACTGACATAAATTGGAGTGAGGATTTTCGATAGCAGCAGTGATGTTGTATTTGATGACAAAAAATATTATACAATACAAATAAATTAAAGCAATTTACTTGGACACTCAAGAGCATGTAGTATTTAGGAATTCTAACACGTGTGGTGTATTTTACTCTTTTTATGAGCAGTTTTTTTTTTAGTTCGCTAGCCCGCACATAGCGTGGGGTTCCTGTTAGTTTCTTTGAATTAGGCACTACATCATTTTTTTTATCAAGTATGTTGTGCAATTAATCGCAGGCTTGAGATATCTTCTTTTACTTCTGTGATCTATCTGTACGTGGCCGGACATGAGTTGTTTGATCTCTTAGATAGGGGCCCTAGGCATGGAGATTCACCAGCTCCGCCACTGCCTACTAGGGCCTATTTTTAATGAAGGCTGAGCTGAAGGATCAAAACACCAAGCACAACTCCCCTGGATTTCTTACTCATGCGAGAGAGCGTGGGTAACACTCCTCCCGCCCATCTGATTTTTATATTTATATGAGAGCTAGTTACATTTTACTTGCTGCCTAGACATGCCACGTTAGTCTGGAGAGTTACAGTTGTTCTCATCACATACATCTAGCACGAATTATACAATTACACATTGAGAACCTTCTTTAAACTGGAGTACAACATAGTGTTCACTACATAGTTACAGGAAGGAAAACAAAGCACACGCTTATGCAGTTATGCACTGTCCTGTACTTGCCAAGTCTTTGATTATTTTTCAACACTTAATACCAATTTTAGAAAATTTTGGACTCTGATTTTAGTTTCCTGTTTTCCAAGATTTCAAATAGTGTTTGTAGCGGCATAATGCTGTGGCGCCGAATATGCCCCATAGCTAGCCGTAAATTCGCTATGGCTGTAGCCTTACCCATAGTTATAGGTCTGTAGCTATAAATTCACAGAAGGAAGGCTCTGACTGATGATGTTAAGTTACTTTTCAACTGTTTTATATGCTAGGGTCTTCCCTGGTACCTCAGGAAAGGGCAACCCTAACAGTAAATTATTCCATAGTACATTGGTACACACTAATGCATTATTAATCTGTGCTAACTGCTAAGAGATTGAGACCTGCTTATATATAAAACAAATGTGTAAATTTTCCCCTTTTTTCCCCAGGAACAGATCATTTAAAGTTCCAGAACAAATTTCAGTTTCACCGCAATAATCACCTGAGTTTTAAATACCATCAATATGCGCTGCATCTCACTTCTAGGTTGGGTTTTTTTAGGCTAATGTTTTGAGAGTTGTGACCACCTGACTTTGATTTCTGTACTAAACTTGTAAGCTAGTAAAAGCCCAGCAACCTTGTGGTTTCATTAAAGCTGTACCATTCCTTTGTTTTTAAACCTGCCCCACTGGTTAGCCTTACTGTTACTGTCTGAGTGTGTTGCATGTGCGCTTTATTTCTTGCCAGCAATCCAATGCGCAGCGTAACTTTCTTTGTTGGAGGATGATGACATGATATTGTATTATTGCTTGCAGTTTGACTCTCTCTAGACCCTGCTTATCCCCTTCTCAAATAATAGGGATTGCACCTGCCCCACTTCTTTTTTATGGAAAATATTTTGTGAGTAATTTCTGTGGACGATTTAACAAGTTGTCTTGGTTTCAGGTGAGGCCAGTTGTTGGACTAATTGAATTTCCTATACTTGAAAACTTGAGAACCTTATTGCTGGATGAGTGTGATTTGCACGACAACTTCCGATTACTGCGCCACTTTCTACGGAGCTCTCCTAATTTGGAAAAGCTCACAGTACGGCTTTGCAAGGTAATATTGTTTTGCTCTCAGTCCATTGAAATTCTTTTGCCCAATTTAGGTTGCTATGGGTAACTTAGGAATCTTTTATGATGGAAACAGCTACCCAATGTTTTCCTAGGAGGGAAAGGAAAAGCCAGGTCGGAGAAGGGATATTGTCAGTTCCAGACCCTTGTTCATTTCAAGTGTCAGAAGCTTAAGTCCACTGAAATCATCTATAAAAATGGTAGCAAAATCCAGGGACTGGTTGGTCTTTTTCTGGGCATCTCAGGCTGGGCACCAAATAATACTATAACACTTCAGAAGTATGAAGATTGAAGAAGAAGAAGAAGAAGACGACGACGACGACTCAGCCTTGCTCTAGGCAGTAGACCGGAAGTATTCTTGTGTGTGCGAGTGTGCCGCGGGCTATTTTCAGATAAACCATGTGCTGTAAATATACGGGCCACGAGTTTACTTCTGACATTTTCTTATTTTCTTAATATAACTTAAGGTTGTGCTGCATGGTATGTTGAGGTGTCCAGTTGGAATGGAGGATGCATCCCGTCTTGAATTGGAAAGTTTACTTCTGACATTTTGTTGCAGACATGTTGTGCTCGTCTTCGGGCCTCCCCTGTTTACTGTCCTACCCCTGCAGCATAGCGTTAATTCGAACCACAAATTTCACATTGCAACTCTGGCGAGCGATGGCGCCGCCGTCGTGGTAGAGTGGGATGCTGGCGAGGCAAGGGGCGGCAAGGGGCAGGCTTCCTCCTGAACGGGACGGGGAACAGGACGCGTTGTTGAGGCGCGGCCTCGTGAGTAGGGCTGGACGCCGAGCCTCTAGCTCGGCTCAGCTCATTAACAAAAAGAGCAAAAATAGTTACTCGGCTTGGCTCGTTAATAACTCGAGGTAGCTCATTAGGCTCGCAAACCACATCTATTTTTTTTTAATATTACACATGTAAATTTAGTATTACAATCACAATATATATAAAGTTATATATGGCAAGCATAAAGTTTCAACTTCCAAAAGTCCAAAATTCCATCCACTCAACATTATCCCCGTCATCTATTTCTTGAAAAGACAAACACAAAATTCTTAGTTCCCTTAAGCCCTAAATTCTTAGCTCCCTTAAGCCTTAAAGCTCGGTTAGCTTGTGAGCAGCTTGTGACTTGGCTCGAGCCAGCTCATTAATGAAATGAGCAAAAATAGATGCTCAGCTCGTTAGAAAAATCCATCGAGCCGAGCCGAGCCGAGCCGAGCCGAGCAATAATGGAGCCGAGCCAGCGAGTTTCCAGCTCGGCGTACAGCCCTACTAGTGAGCAGGGTTCACCAAACCGTCGGTAACCGATCCGGTTTGACCGGTTACCGGTCAAACTGGTCCGGACCGGGTCCGGTATGAAACCGGTCCAAATTCAAAATTTAAATTTGAATTCAAAAAATGAAAAATTCTCAAAAAATTCCTAAAAATACTTCAAGATGCGACTAATCTAATGGTGTCAAATTTTCTCAAAAAATTCGTTCATTTAGTATAGTTTGCGGGGATTTGAAGTTAAACAAAAAAAAACGTGCATACAAAAGTATACAAATACAATGTAAAAGTAGTACAAAAGAGGGTTGGAGGGTTTATTTAGACTAAAATATGTTATACAAACATTTATTTAGTATACTTTGCGGGCATTTGAATTTAAACCAAAAAAGAAAAAAAAAATGAATTTGACCGGTTACCAGTCAAACCGGCCGGTATACCGGCCAAACCGGCCGGTATACCGGTACGAACCGATTGAACTGGGAAGTTTGAATTTAAATTTGAATTTGTCCAGTTCCGACCGGTAACCGACCAAACCAGACCGGTATACCGGAACCGGAGGCCGGCAGTTACCGGTCACCGGTCGGATTTTAAAACCCTGCTCGTGAGGCGGCGGGGGACGGAGCACGTAGACAAGGTCGATCGGGGAGACGGGACTTGCCTCCTCCCCATGACGGTTGGTGCGCAGACGTGCGTGCTGTCGAGGCGGGCGGCACCTCTGCGGCTCTGCCGCATCGACATCGACCAGCGCGATTTCCAGGACAGGAGGGCTAAACACTTGGCCGACGCCCTGCTGGCGACCCTGCTCCAGGGCTCTCGCCGCCGCCGCCGCCGGGCTCGTTCCGCCTGCACATTGCCGACGAGGTGAGCGCGACGCCCTCCGCCCGGTGGGTCCTCCGCGGCCTCGGCGGCATCACGCCTGCACGGCCACGGTGTCCGAGTCCGCCCTTCCTGAGGCGCCGAGCGCACGCGTGGCGTGGTCGAACGAGACCGAGGCGGAACGCCATGATCCAAGGGGAAATCCGATCGATTGCCTTCCGAATCCGAGTAGGACGAACGGACTGACCACGCATGCGCGTACCCGCGCTCATAAATACAGCGGGAGGCCGCAGCGCCACCGGCTAACCGATCTCGATCGCCATGGAGACGCCCTCGGCCTCGCGCGAGCGCGCCGCCGCGGCGGACCGCCTGGGCGCCCTGCCAGACGGCGTCCTGCTGGAGGTCCTGTCGCGCCTCACGTTCCGGCAGGCGGTGCGGACGGGCGTGCTGTCGCGGCGCTGGCGGGGCCTCTGGCACGCGGTGCCGTACCCGCCCTCGTGCATCGACATCGACCAGAAGCGCGCGTTCCGGGCCGGTAGGCCGCCCACGCGCTGGTCGCCGCCCCTCGACCTCGACGGCGGGGCGGCGGCGATGATGCGCCGCCTGGACGAGGAGCGGGAGAGGTGGTTCAGGCTCGAGGACTACGGCGACCGTGTGACGACGAGCCGCGCCGCCGCCGCCGGCGAGCCGCTGGGCGCGTTCCGGCTGCGCGCCACCGACCTGGTGCTCTTCGAGATGGCCGGCAGGTGGATCCGCCGCGCGCTCGCGCGCCGCCCCCTGGCGGTCGCCATCCGCTGCGACGGCGGCGGCCCGCTCTTCCCGGAACGCCCGGAGTTCTCGTTCTTCGGCTACTCCCGCGCCTGCACGAGCCGCCTCAGGGCGCTGCAGCTGCGCCGGGTGAGCCTGGGCCTGGAGAGCTGGGGCGGCGACTTCGCGGACGCCATCGCCAGCGAGCTCCCGGTCCTCCAAGACCTGCGGCTCGAGGAGTGCGACTACTACTTCCCCCGGATCGCTTCCGCCTCGCTCCAGAACCTGGCCATCCACAACTGCGCCGCCTGCGTCCAGCCGTCCAGGTCGTCGACGTGCTTGCCCTCGCGGCTCCTCGCCTCGCCTCGCTGCGGATGCAGCGGATCCACGGCAACCCGCCGCCGGTCGTCTCGGAGTGCGAGATGCCGTCCCTCCTCGAAGCGTCCCTGGAGCACCCGGCCGGCTTCGCCGGGCTGCTGCGCTCCCTGCGCCACGCGAGGAGTCTGAGCCTGTACGGGTTCGGCGCGACGGCCTTGCTCGACGCCGACGACGGCGAGGAGCAGCCCGGAGGTTCCCCGGAGTTCCGCAACCTGACCGCCCTGGTCCTCGACGAGTGCGACGTCGGGGTCGGGTGCCAGGTACTGCGGCGCTTCCTCCGGAACTCCCCCGGCCTGGAGACGCTCGCGCTGCGCTACTGCTCGTTTGAAGGTGGCTCCAGGAGGAAGAAGAGGAAGCCGAGGTCGTCCGACGACAGGCGCGTTCCGACGCCGTACGCGTGCAGGAACCTCAAGTCGGTGGAGCTCGAGTACCACGACGACCAGGACGTCTCTGAGCTAGACGACGCGTTGGAGGAGATACAAGGATGGTGGCTGGTCCGGTCGAAATTTCTGTCGAGCATGGGAGGCTCACAGTGATAATTTCGTACGTATGAAGATTTGGCATTTTGGCGCATGTATATATATGTAAACTTTGACTTAGAGAATCAAATTCGAATAAAATAGTCCAAAAGATGCTTAGTTCTTCTTGGAAATTAGAAATGCAAGACTCCAATTTGAGTTTCATTCCACGATAATAGGAAAATTATAATCCCTTTTTTTCAAACAGTACACATATACGTAACACCAACAAAAGGATAAAAGAAAAAATAACGAGTATCAGCATTCAGAGTTTGTTTTCATCATTCGGTTTTAAATGCTCCCCTGTTTCAAAATGTCACTCCATCACATGAACAGAATCTGAAGAAAAACTCATTGAAACTAGAACCACGCACCACCGTTCCCCAAGCTGCTACCACGCCCCCCCTCACACCCTCGGACGTGGATCCGGTGCCGTACGTCACCGTGACTTTGAGTCACCGACGTGTGGGACCGACAGATTTCGGGCCCACACGTCGGTGACTCAAAGTCACGGTGACGTACGGCACCGAATCTCAATCCCACACCCTCTAATGCTAACCCCCCCCCCCCAATAAACACAGAACCCGAACTCAACATTGGTGGTAAACTTGGTGAAGCATGAATGGCGAGGTATGACTGAATCGTAGGCGACCAGGTTATTTAGGGAAAACTTTATAATATAGTGCCTGTGCCTTCCATAGAACTGATGAGGGGTCACTCTATTGTCCTTTTTGACTTTTTTGAGTAAGGTATTTTGACGTTCTTACTCCTATTTTAAAGTCAAACGGTGATTTTACCTTCATTTTCTCAACTGTGTGAGATTCCCCCACCACCAGTCTTTTGAAAACAAAGTCACCGTTTTCCCCTGTATTTAACCCTGCTTGTTGGATGCCCACTAAAAAATAGAAAAAAAAATAAAAAAAATTCAGAGCAATGGGAAAAGACTGTAGTACCTCTAATCTTATCCAAAAGCTCTCCCCTTTCATCCCCAAATTGTCACGTTCGAAGACACGCCCCGTTGAAACCCTAGCTACAGCAACAGGAGAGTGGGCTCGCGCGGCCTCCCAGCGCTCACGTGGCAGCCCCGGAGCGTTGCCTAGGCGCGAGTCGCCCCGTGTGGTCCTGGTGCCGCGGCCTCCCCATGCGCATTGGCCGGCCCGTCCAGCCGCCGGCCGAAGCTGCTAGCCGAGCCGCTGGCCATGGCTCTCTGGCTAGCCATGGTGTTTGCCATGCCTCGGTCTTGGCCGGCAAGGCCTCCTCTGACTGTGGGGCCTGCTAGTCAGAGGGCTGGCAGTGCTAGATGTCAAAAGAAGGGCAAAACAACATAAGGTACATCTAACATTTAGCTACAAATTTAACACTTTTAACTCCTAATAGAATAGGGACTACCTAGAGCTTTGTTTTTAGAAAACGAGGGAAAAATCGCACAAAACAAAAAGGTAGGGGCTTAAAAACACCGTTTAGCACTCAAAACAGGGGCAAGAATACTAGATCCCCGGCGTAAGGTAACACCATCCGGTACCTAAGGCTCCTAAGGTACCGGTTGGAACCGGTACCTAAGGCTCATCCATGGGCACCGGTTGGTGGTATCACCCGGTATTAGTATAAAAGTTACCACCCGGTACCTAAATCTCATCCATAGATTCCATCCACCCCAAAAGTACCGGTATGAAGATGAACCAGTACCTAGTGTAAGCATCTAGGCCCTCTAGGTATGTTTCGGTGATTAATGACAACCATTATTGCGACTAATGAGTTTGTGCAGCTTAATGAAACATTATCGCTCATTTGGTCATATGTTAAAGAGGCCCCTCAATGTCATTATTCAAAAATGCGATCTCGGTATTCAACTCAAATATATAACAAGACTAAGGATCTTTCTAGTTCTAAATGTCGCAAGGTTGAGAAGGACACTTAGATTAGTATATGTTTTATAGTTTTGTAGAGGTCGCACTATTAAGAGGAGTAAAGGCCAAGTAACTTGAGAATGGACATGGTCAATCAAAAATGGATGCACACTATGGTCACTCAGGTTCCTAAGAAGTTCAAATAAGTGGTTTTCAACTTATATCTCAAGAATATTTGGATTTCATTCAAGACTCAAATCAGAAAAAGTCTATACACCAGTTTAACCGATGCCTCCAATTTTCTATACGTCGGTTAAACGAAGTTATCAGAGTCTGTACAAGTACATTCACCGGTTGAACCGACGTTATTGAAATTGAATACGTCGGTGTAATGGACTCAGAAGCTGAGGCAAGGTCTATACACCGGTTAAACCGACGATGTTTGAAATTAACGTCGGTGCATTAGTCCAGAGAGTTGGTTTTCCCAGGGATTTCAGAAGTTATACTCACCGGTTAAACCGACGATGGATTTGAGTTAACGTCGGTGCAGTTGTCCAGAGAGTTGGTTTTTCAGTTGATTAGTGGACAACTACACTCACCGGTTAAACCGATGATACGTTGGTTAATCTGTCCAAGTTGTAACGGCAAGTTTTCCAAATGGGCAGTTTACATTCATCGGTTAAACCGACGCTGGCTATTGGAGGTTCGTCGGATTAACCGGCATTAAGTACTTTTCTGGCAGCTTTTCTCCAACGGCTCTATTCGTGTGAGCTGCCTATATATACGCCTCCAATGGGTCATTTTGAGCTCTCTTGACACCAGGCAACATTCATACACTCATACTATTGTTGAGAGCCACCTTGAGCTTCATCTTCCATACATTTGTTCATTCAATCATTCAAGAAGTAAGACTAAGGACTTGAGTAGAGAGAAACTTGTGTGCATCCGTTCTTGGTGATCGGTTCTTGCTCAAGTGAAGGCCCTAGCTTGTTACTCTTGGTGATTGGCAGCACCTAGGCGATCTTGGTGATTGAAGGTGTTTCTTACGGAGCTTGCCAAGGATTGTGGGAGCCCGAAGAAGTTTGTACGTGGCATGAGCTCCACCATGCCGGGATGGTGAACGGAGACTCTTAGTGAGCGCCCTCGTCTCGGTGACATGGGAGGTGACAAGACTCTTAGTGAGTGTCACAACGTGGATTAGGGGTGTGTGCCAACACATCGACACCACGGGAAAAAATCCGGTTGTCTCTTGCCCACTCTTTACTTTCAAGCACTTACTTTCATGCAATTATTCATGTGCTTGACCTTAGAGATCATAACTTAGCGCTACCTTGCTTAGTTTCATACCTTGTTGTATCTTTGGTAGCTTGTGTAGTGTGCTTAGTTAGCCGGTTGGTGAATTGAGCCTTACTAGCATTGCATAGGTTAAGGTTGCTTTAATTTGTTTTAGAAATTTGAAAAAGTCTCAATTCACCCACCCTCTTGGTCCATCGATCTTTACAATTGGTATCAGAGCCTCGTTGCTCATTTGGATCATTAGGCTTCACCGCCTAGAGCTATGGCCAAGATGAGTGGTTCGGCGCCTCACTTCGAGGGCAAGAACTTTGCTTATTGGAAAGTTCGCATGGCCGCATACCTTGATGCGATTGCCCCCGAAGTGTGGTTAGCAACAAAGAGCGGGTTCACCGGAACTCCCACCTCGGAACAATTAAATTGGAATGCTAAGGCTAGAAATGCAATTTTCGAAGCTATTAGTGAGGAAGTCTTTGCTAGAGTTAATGTCATGGACTTGGCAAGTGATATTTGGAAAGAGCTCATTGAAATTCATGAAGGCTCCACAAATGTTTGTGAGCAAAAATATCACTTGTTTAGAGCTAAGTATGATTCTTTTAAAATGCTATCTCATGAAAATTGCAATGATATGTATTCACGCTTGAATGTCATTGTCAAGGACATTAATGCTCTTGAAGTATCTAAAATTGACAGTGGCTCCATCAACCGCAAGATTCTCATGTTCCTTCCGATGCCCAAGTACAACATCATCAATGTGATGCTTCAAAAGGAGAATCTTGATACGATGGAAGTGAGAGAGCTTGTGGGCGAAATTCGCGCTCATGAAATGGGTATCCTTGGTATGTCCGAAGAGCCAACTACAAGCAAAACAATCGCTCTCAAAACCAAGGCCAACAAGCCCCGCAAGCACAAGATGATCAAGCAAGAATCAAACTCAAATAATGAAGAAGAAGATCATCATGAAAGCTCATCCGATGATGAAGAAGATGGAGAACTTGCTCTCATGATGAGAAAGTTCACACGCTTGAGTGACAAGATAAACAAGAAGGGTTACAACTTTGACCCTAAAAGAATAATGTTCCGGCCAAGGGAAGATGTCAAGTACAAAACATGCTACAATTGTGGAGAAAAATGTCACATCTCTCCCGATTGCCCCAAGACGGACAAGAGAAAGAAGGACAGCAAGAGCAAGCATCACCATGATTCAAGTGATGATGATGAAGATGAAAAGAAGAACAAGAACAAGAAACTTGGGAAGAAGAAGAGCCATGACAAGAAGACCAAGCTCTTCCCAAAGAAGAAACGCCACACCAAGAGAAGCTTCTTGGTGGAAAAATAAGAATGGGTGACCGATGTCTCATCAAGTGAAGATTCAAGTGATGAAGAAGACATCGTCACTATTGTTCTCACCAATGAAGAACCATCGCTACCTCCACCTCTCATGTGCCTCATAGCCAAAGGTAACTCTAAGGTATATGAGAGTGAAAATGATAGTGATGAAGAGCTTGACCCTTATGAGTTTACTAACCTCATTAATGAGTATACATCCGTCATCAAGAGGGAAAAAGGGCCAAGTCAAGATTCTTGAGAGCACTCATGCCAAGTTAGAGCTTGCCCACTCCGATTTGCTTGGCAAGTACAATGACTTGCTCAAAAATCACAATGAGTCATGTGTACTTGCTAAGCAAGTTGAAGAGAACCACAAAAAGCTTAAACAAGAGCATAGAGAGTTGGCTCACAAATATCAAGAACTTGAATTTGCCTATGAAGCAATTGACCCAAGTCTTGAGAACTCTTTCAATGAAAATATTAAAAAGGTCAATACTTCTACTTCATGTGATGACCTACTCATTGATGCAAGTGCTACTAATGTTGTGCCCGAGCTTGCTCCTTCTAGGAAAAAGGAATTGATGGATCAAGTGGCAAGTCTCAAGAGTAGTGTGGAGAAGCTCTCACGAGGAGAATACATCCACAAGGAAATTCTCTTCAACAATGCCCGTGACTATGGCAAGAGAGGTCTTGGTTCATTTCCGGAGCCAAATCAAGGCACTACTCTTTCTCCGGAGATCAACACTAGCTTCATCAAGGAAGTTGGTTCATATTGCCAACATTGCCAAGTCACCGGGCACCACTCTAGGGAGTGCACCTTACCATCACGCCCTCTTCCCACTTTACCAAAGAATTACTCATCAATGTTTCAAAATAACCATTTTCTTTTGAGTAAAGTAAAGGGCAAGGTGAAGGACAAATTCATTGGCAAAATCGCTAAGCAATCAAAGAAGAAGCTCTCCAAGCAACTTTGGGTCCCAAAAGCTCTTGTCACACATGTGCAAGGCCCAAAGCTTGTTTGGGTTCCAAAAACTCAAAAGTGAATTCTCATGTGTGTAGGTGAACTACAAAGCCGGTGGAAAACATTGGGTACTTGATAGCGGTTGCTCTCAACACATGACCGGCAATGATAGCATGTTCACCTCTCTTGAAGACCCCGGCGATCATGAACATGTCACATATGGTGATAACTCAAGGGAAAAAAATTTAGGTTTGGGTAGAATAGCAATTTCAAAAGACTTATCTATTTCTAATATTTTGTTTGTAGAAGCACTTAGTTTTAATCTTATTTTAATTGCTCAATTATGTAATCTTGGACTAACGTGTACCTTTGACAAGAATGGTGTTGTAGTAACTCTTGAAGAAGACAAGTCATTGGTATTCACGGGGTTTAGGCATGACAACATTTACTTGGTGGATTTCTCTTCAAAGCACATAAGCTCCATGACATGCCTCTTCACCAAGTCGTCTCTTGGGTGGCTTTGGCATAAAAGAATTGCTCATATTGGCATGAGCAACCTCAAGAAAGCCCACAAGAGAGGGATGATCACCGGCTTGAAGGATGTCACATTTGACAAGAACAAACTATGTAAAGCTTGTCAAGCCGGAAAGCAAGTTGCAACACATCATCCCATCAAGATGATGTTGTCTACCTCCAAGCCGCTCGAGCTACTTCACATGGATCTTTTTGGTCCAACTACATACAAGAGAATTGATGGTAACCTCTATTGCCTAGTAATCGTTGATGATTTTTCACATTATACTTGGGTCATGTTTCTAGGCGATAAGAGTGAAACTCCGGAAGTCTTCAAGACATTTGCAAGAAGAGCTCAAAGGGAGTACAACTCCCCAATTGTGAAGATCCGGAGTGACAACGACACCGAGTTCAAAAATATGAAGATTGAAGAGTGGTGCGATGAAGAGGGCATCAAGCATGAGTTCTCCGCCACCTACACGCCTCAACAAAATGGAGTGGTGGAAAGAAAGAACAATATACTAATCACTTTAGCAAGAGCAATGTTGGATGATTATGGCACGTCCGAGAAGTTTTGGGCGGAAGCAATCAATACGGCTTGCCATGCATCCAACCGAGTGTATCCCCACCGACTCTTCAAGAAAACACCATATGAGCTCATCACTGGGAAGAAACCAAATATATCCTACTTTCGAGTCTTTGGTTGCAAATGCTTTATTTATAAGAAAAAAAGGCTCGGTAAGTTTGAGAGTAGATGTGATGAAGGATTCTTTCTTGGTTATGCATCAAACTCCAAAGCATATAGAGTATTCAATCAAACCTCCGGGTTAGTTGAAGAAACATGTGATGTGGAGTTTGATGAATCTAATGGCTCCCAAGAGGAGGTTGTTGGCTATGACAATGTAGGTGATGAGGAGATTGATGAAGCTTTGAAGTAGATGTCCATTGGGGATATCAAGCCGGAAGAGGTGCAAGAAGGCAATGATCAAGGGGGAGGACCTTCCTCAACTACACCAAGCACCTCCATGGCACCCCAAGTGGATGAAGATAAAAAAAAGATGATCCATAATCTCAAGAAAGTGTTCCAATGCCAACACCCCAAGTCCAAGAACAAGAAGAGCAAAATGTTCCACCACAAGCACAAGTCACCCATGATCCACCCCAACAAACATCCACGCATGTACCGCTAGTGAAGCATGGTCGTATCTCCAAGGATCATCCAATTAGTCAAATCATTGGTAGTCCTTCCAAGGGAGTAAGAACTCGCTCTAAGCATACTTCATTTTGCGAACATTACTCATTTGTTTCTTGTATTGAACCCACTAGCATAGAGGAAGTGCTTGAGGACTCGGATTGGGTGATTGCCATGCAAGAAGAATTGAACAACTTAACCCGCAATGAAGTTTGGGTCCTCGAAGCTCCCCCGAAAGACAAGAACATCATCGACACTAAGTGGGTCTTCCGAAACAAGCAAGATGAACATGGGGTGGTGGTACGCAATAAAGTAAGACTTGTGGCAAAATGGTTTTCTCAAGTCGAAGGTTTGGATTTTGGTGAAACTTTTGCTCCGGTCGCAAGACTTGAAGCTATCCGCATTCTTCTTGCTTGCTCTTCGCATCATAATATCAAGTTATATCAAATGGATGTGAAAAGTGCTTTCTTAAATGGCGTCATTAACGAACTTGTTTATGTTGAGTAACCTCCCGGGTTTGAAGATCCAAGGAATCGTAACCATGTTTATAGGTTGCACAAGGCACTCTATGGGCTCAAACAAGCTCCAAGGGCTTGGTATGAGAGGCTTCGTGACTTCCTAATTGTTGGCGCTCCTTAAGTATTCATTTTATCCCCTGTTTAACTTTGATAATGGCATGAATTTAATATCAAAATCACTAACCATCCTAACCTCGGGCCAATTATTGGTCGTTTTCACGTTTGCACATATATTTTGGAGGTACTTCGTTTTTGCAGGTTTTTGACCAATTTTGGAGCATGAAATGGCAAGGCCCACGATCACGCGATGACACGAAGAAAGACGAAGGCCAAAGCCCGAACAAAGGATCGAAGGCCATGATGATTAGATGCCCGTTCATGCACATCCACCCTCCAATGAAGCCCAAAAGATAAAGCCCACAAGATAAGATCGAGATACTTCGGGGCTAAGCAAAGCAAAGAGATATTTAAGGAAGGATTTTCCATCCTATCCTTCTCCTCGAAGAAATCTCGAAGATAACGACGTCTAAAGGGGTGCAATCGTGAAAGACATAAACTCTAGAAGATTCCAGGAGACTTGGGGAGAAAGTTGAGCACAAACCGGCGAAGGAAAGTGCTAGGCCGGCTGGCCTAGGCTCATTGGGCCGGCCGGCCCAGGCCTTTTTCAGGTCGGTTCGACCTCCCCTTTGACCGAGGGTTCCCTGAGGCTATTTAAAGACCCCTCCCCAAGGTTCACGGAGAGATCAATTCGGGAGACGACGCCAAGGAGCAGAGAAGATAGAGGGACACCTCTCGGAGAGCCGAGGGTCGTGCTAGTTGTCTAGGGTTTGCCCTAGCCGACGTGGGAACCTTGCAAGGATGACCACGTCGGAGTTCTGGAGCTAGGATCATCAAGATCAAGGTAGGGCCCCAGTTGTGATCTTGTGATGTACAATCATTCATGGTGAAGTTATTTGTTTCCGAATGTTTAGCGACCATGTTCTCCTCTTTCGATTTCGTTCTTTTCTTTGGGTTCGCTTCATCTTAGATCTATTATCGAGATAGATCACTTAGCATGATCTTGTAGTCATGGTGGCTAGAGGTTCATGGCAGAACTACCAAAGGGGGTTCGACTTGCTTCAGGGTATCTCGTTGAAAGGGGTGGCGTCGTGACAGGCCGTTGCCACTTAGTAGGTTGGGTATCGAGGGATCGGATTGGAGATTTTGGGTTTAAAGAGGCTTTTCATTGAGATTCACATTTACCTTACTTCACTTTATCTAGCTGAAACTACAACATATGCATGATCTAGGTGATCTAGATTGGTTATCTCTAACTTTCTCTTGCTACCTTCGGTGTTTGTCGTGTTTTTAGTAGATTAGATTCGTTTTCACCATCTCACACAAAGGAATCTCTATGCTAGTAGATTGTTTCTTGTCTCTTTGGTTCCGTGGATTGATAAACCTTGGGGGAATACTCTAAGGGAAAAGCTACACGAAACAGTGCGCTTGCGGTATATAAATCGGGGGCGCTAAGGAGCGTCAACACTAATCATGCAAGGCTTCAAGATCGGGAGGGTGGACACCACATTGTTCACAAAAGACGTCAACGGTGATCTTTTCATTTGTCAAATATATATTGACGATATTATCTTTGTATCAACTAATGATTTACTAAGCCATGAGTTTGCTACCATGATGTCTAGGGAATTCGAGATGTCCATGATCGGCGAATTGACCTTCTTCCTTGGTTTTCAAGTCAAACAATTGAAGGAAGGGACATTCATCCATCAAGAAAAATATACTAAAGATATCTTGAAGAAGTTCAAAATGGATGAATGCAAGCCGATCAAGACACCCATGGCAACCAATGGGCATCTCGACTTGGATGTGGACGGTAAACCGGTTGATCAATCCCTCTATCGTTCTATGATAGGGTCTTTGCTTTACCTTACCGCATCTAGGCCCGATATAATGTTTAGTGTGTGCTTGTGTGCCCGCTTTCAAGCAAACCCAAAGGAATCACACCTCTCGGCTGTGAATAGGATCCATCGGTATCTCAAGCACACCCCAAGCATAGGCTTGTGGTACCCCAAAGGCGCTAGCTTAGATCTCTTGGGATACTCGGATTCGGATTTTGTCGGAAGCTGTGTGGATCGCAAGAGTACCTCCGGGGGTTGCCACTTGCTTGGGCGTTCTCTAGTTTCTTGGTCGAGTAATAAGCAAAATTCCGTGTCTTTGTCCACCGCGGAAGCGAAATATATAGCGGCCGGTGCATGTTGTGCCCAAATCCTATATATGAAGCAAACCCTTTTGGACTTTGGTGTGAAACTAAATAGGATACCACTCCTTTGTGACAATGAAAGTGCCGTAAAAATTGCCAAAAATCCGGTTCAACACTCTCGCACAAAGCACATTGATATTCACCATCACTTCTTGCGTGATCACGAAGCTAAAGGAGACATATCTCTTCAAGGTGTGAGATCCGAGGAGCAATTGGCAGATATTTTCACAAAACCATTAGACGAGAGTACTTTTGTTAGGCTAAGGAATGAGCTTAATGTATTAGATGCGGCAAACATCATGTAAGTTGCCATGTCATATAGAAAAATGCATACATATAGGACACTTGTCTAACCATGGTAAGATAGTGATGAGCATGGGTTTAGCTAGAGGTGGTGGTCCACTTGTTTTCCTCTAGGCTTGTAGAAAGGCTCATCATGAAGAAGCTTCCCGTGGGTTCAAACTTGACAAGTAGAACTTAAATTCTTGTTATGCATTTCTTGTCATATAGATGTGCACTTCATGTTTACTCTTCTTTCGCATGTGGTTTTAGCTTGCACCATCATTGCATGCATAAGAGTCACAAAGGAGATCACTTGATGAAAACGAGACTTGTTTCATATACAAGATCTTAATTCATGAAAAGTGAAAAGAGCAAAGTGTTAGGTGCGTTATTGCCTAGTGAGTCATGTCATGATGAGTTTGAATCTCTCTATCTTCAATATTCATATGACATGGCTCATACATTTTTTTTGGCGCTTTGTCTCGCTTTGTGGCTTTTCCTTGTATTCGAAAAGAAAAATTACTAAGCTATATGCTATCCTAACTATTTTGAGGGGTAAAGTCGCCTATGCAGGTCCATTAACTTGAGTTTAGTTGGATTTTATAAGTTTATTGGACTTAGCATAGAAGAGTGAGCTAAGTGAAGGTTTTTCGGGTTCACCGGTTAAACCGACGCTTAATGGAACAACACCATCGGTTTAACCGGCGTTACTAAGTTCTGTCTCAGCTCAGTCAAAACCAGGCGTTCAACCGGCGTATGCAAATGTCAGATCATCGGATCAACCGGTGAACACAACTCAGATCTGACCAAGCAATCAACCGGTGATAGCAGTGTTCAACCGGTGAGTTTAAAATGCATATCGTCAGATCAACCGGCGTTCAGATGGGTTTCTGCTGGAGTCTCGGGTGAACTGAACCAATGCAATCAACCGGCGCTCTAAACCTAAGCATTGGTTTAACCGGCGTTAAGGAAAAACACGGGGTCCACATGTCATATATGTCTCTTGCGCGCGGCGCCGGTTTCTCTACCTTCTCTGTTTCACCCGTTTCCTCCCGACTCGAGCCGCCGCCGCTCGCCCACGCAGCCGATGCCGCTTGATCCACACGCTGCCCACCTGCACGCCGCCGGCCCGAGCCAAGCCACCGCGCCTCGCACCACCGCAGGCCATCCTCGCCAGCAGCGCTTCGCTCACGCGCAGTCTGCGCCGCGCCGCTCTACTCGCGCGCCGCCCGTGCACCAGTGCCGCCTGTGCAACGCCGCCACTCGCCCACTGCTTGCACGCCAACACCCACGCATCGCCGCCGCTCGTGTTACCTGTGCTCCACTCGTGCATTCACACCGCGCACACCACACTCCCGCGCCACGATCTTGCCACCGCCAGTCGAGATGGGTGGCGAGAAGAGGAAGGGGAAGGAGGTTGTTGTTGAGAAACCCGTCTGCAAGCGGACCCGCGCAGAGAGAGAGGCCGAGAGGGCCGAGATGGTGGCCAAGGCCGCCGAGGAGCAGGCATCAGGCCGTGCTCGTCCGTTCAGTATCAGGGAGCAGCCCAGCAGGGGCAGGGGCAGAGGCCGAGGTATGGGCAGAGTCCGAGGTGCTAGGGCCACTACACAGCAGACAGAGGGTGATTCGTCTGAGGGGGAGCCGGCAGCTGCAGAGTCAGATGCAGATTTAGATGCAGCGTAGTCTGATCAATCTCAGGGGCAGAGTACTCAGGGGTCACCGACTCCACGACGTTCTGGCTGCACTCGGCAGACGTCCCCAGCAGGAGAGTCTTCATCAGCGACCGAGCGTCGCACTGGACCGAGGACGCGAGGAGGTCACCAGCCACAGGAGCCTCGCAGGTCCACAGCAGCAGCAGCAGTAGCTCACAGAGCCGAGGCCCTAGCGGCCGAGCGCGCAGTGCTCCGTATGGACACTGTTGTGCGTCTGGAGCCAGGTGTGCTGCTCCAGAACTTGACCAAGGCCAATGCGGCGAAGGTCATGAGGCTCAGGTGGAGTGTAGCAGAGGAGGACTGGTTCCCCGTGACACGTGACAGCAGGGTTGACCGTAGGTTCTGGACGCTCCTTCGGGCCAGTTTTTACGAGACCTATCAGAGGCGGGGGCACAAGATCTTTCCGCACAGGTGCTCGACTGGGTTTCACTGAGGACAGCCGCAGGGGAGCAGATATCAGAGAGCACTTTGCACACTTTAGAGGTCTGCCCAGGCTACTTGAGATGGAGCAGAACAGATATATTGAGGACTGGGTCGGAGTGTTCTATGCCATAGCCTGGATAGCTCCCGAGCGCAGAGCCGTGCACTTCATGTTTGGAGGCCAGGTGTTTGGTTTGTCGAGGGCGACCATTGCGGGGATCCTTGGAGTCGACTTGGTCGATGTCTCCCTACACGAGAGGGTATACGGAGATGCAGATCTACCTCGCAGGGCGATGATTGGCGGGAGTGCACCTTCTCACTAGGCGATCTCTCAGTGTTTCCGCCAGCCGTTTCCAGCCTCGTACGCCAAAGTCCCTAGCTTGTTGACCCCAGAGGCGTACACAGTTCACATGGCACTCCGGAGGACCCTGTTACCGGGGAGTGGCTATCCAGAGGGGTTCACAGGTCTGCAGCAGCTGCTACTACTACACATCCTCACTCACGAGCCGTTTGACATAGTGGACTTTATTCTGGCTGAGATAGAGGATGTGATCACTGACGGGATGGGTGTTGTACGTCAGTTTCCTATTGCTCACTGGATCAGTTACATCTGCTCTATGATTGTGCCAGCTGAGTCACCCGTCAGTGCAGTTTACCATCAGGATGAGGCCCCCAGGTTCCCAGTCTACCGTCCCACAGCACCACAGGATAGGAGGAGGGGCAGACAGGCAGACAGAGCTGCTATGGCATGACTGTCACCTGAGGTGCAGGCCCGAGTGGCACAGGAGGACGATGCACTTCTAGCAGCCGAGGCACAGCTTCCCGGAGGAGATGATGAGATTCACTGGTCTGAGCTTGAGTCAGACTCCTCCGAGGACGACGAGTACTTTCCTGCAGCACCAGCCAGTCACGACCACGAGGCAGGAGGGTCCAGAGAGCCAGCTCCAGAGTCACCAACAGCTGCTGCTGTCACAGAGTCCCAGGTGACTCAGCCGTCCGAGATCACCTCTCTCCTTCAGCAGCTTGTCACTCAGCAGAGAGAGGATCGGATAGCACAGGAGGAGGCCAGGAGAGCCCATGAGGCTCAGCTTGCAGCCATTCAGAGGGAGGCTGCCCGAGAGCGTGCTGCAGAGTTTCATTGACAGAGTTTCATAGAGGACAGATGCTCAGTTCCAGCAGATGCAGCAGGACATGATGGCGATGTTCGGGATGATCACACAGCTTTACACTCACACCGGACTTGCCCCGCAGCAGCCAGGACTTCAGGGTGTTGGAGCACCTCAGCTTGCAGTCACTCCAGCTCCAGCCCCTACTGCAGCCCCAGCTACTTCGACGACACCGGAGACCACGTTCTCGATGTCCGCACTCCTTGGGTCTGCCGGTCGTCCGCTATTCTCGCCACTGCCAGCGACTACACTCTTTCAGGACTCACCATCAGCGGTTCAGTCAGTCGCCCTCCCCGTCGTACCATAGGCACCACTTTCAGGGGGAGGAGGAGGAGAGGAGTCTATAGTTCCGCAGTCGACACAGCCGGCAGGTTCAGTAGTCACGACTTCAGATATTGACACTTCTTTTGCTGACCCGGTTACCACTTCTACGGACCCTCTTCCAGGCAGTGCCAGCACGAGAGCCTCCACGACAGCTACACCTCCAGTCATCTCAGACCCTCAGCTCCCGTCCGTCACCGAGGGTTCTCCGTCCGACGACGACGACGACGACGACCCGGACCGCTTCCTCGCCGTGCCGCAACAGCAGGACCCGTAGCTTGCCTTTTTGGTGCTTTGATGCCAAAGGGGGAGAGAGTTAGGGGGAGTTGGAGTCAGGGGGAGGGTAGAGCTAGTCAGGGGGAGGGTAGAGCTAGAGAGAGCTCGTAGTTACAGGACTTTGATGTTTTATATCTCATTTGATGTTAGTTCATGGATATGTACATTTGACTCTTGCGTATGCTGTGTGTTGAGACATATCTATGGATTCCGTTTGAGCCGTTGAGCTCTTTGGTTCTTTTTCGAGTTTGCTTGAGTCTATCCTGTTTACTTTTCTCGCTTTCTCGTTTAAGTTATTGTTTGTGTTGTCATCAATCGCCAAAAAGGGGGGGGGGAAATTGTGAGCATCTAGGCCCTCTAGGTATGTTTTGGTGATTAATGACAATCATTATTGTGACTAATGAGTTTGTGCAGCTTAATGAAACATTATCGCTCATTTGGTCATATGTTAAAGAGGCCCCTCAATTTCATTATTCAAAAAGGCGATCTCGGTATTCAACTCAAATATATAACAAGACTAAGGATCTTTCTAGTCCTAAGTGTCGCAAGGTTCAGAAGGACACTTAGATTAGTATATGTTTTATAGTTTTGCAGAGGTCGCACTATTAAGAGGGGTTAAGGCCAAGTAACTTGAGCATGGACATGGTCAATCAAAAATGGATGCACACTATGGTCACTCAGGTTCCTAAGAAGTTCAAATAAGTGGTTTTCAACTTATATCTCAAGAATATTTGGATTTCATTCAAGACTCAAATCAGAAAAGACAAAATCAGAAAAAGTCTATACACCGGTTTAACTGACGCCTCAAATTTTCTATACGTCGGTTAAACGAAGTTATCAGAGTCTGTACAAGTACATTCCCCGGTTGAACCGACGTTATTGAAATTGAATACGTCGGTGTAATGGACTCAGAAGCTGAGGCAAGGTCTATACACCGGTTAAACCGACGATGTTTGAAATTAACGTCGGTGCATTAGTCCAGAGAGTTGGTTTTCCCAGGGATTTCAGAAGTTATACTCACCGGTTAAACCAACGATGGATTTGAGTTAACGTCGGTGCAGTTGTCCAGAGAGTTGGTTTTTCAGTTGATCAGTGGACAACTACACTCACCGATTAAACCGATGATACGTCGGTTAATCTGCCCAAGTTGTAACGGCTAGTTTTCCAAATGGGCAGTTTACATTCATCGGTTAAACCAACGCTGGCTAATGGAGGTTCGTCGGATTAACCGGCGTTAAGTACTTTTCTGGCAGCTTTTCTCCAACGGCTCTATTCGTGTGAGCTTCCTATATATACCCCTCCAATGGGTCATTTTGAGCTCTCTTGACACCAGGCAACATTAATACACTCATACTATTGTTGAGAGCCACCTTGAGCTTCATCTTCCATACATTTGTTCATTCAATCATTCAAGAAGCAAGACTAAGGACTTGAGTAGAGAGAAACTTGTGTGCATCCGTTCTTGGTGATCGGTTCTTGCTCAAGTGAAGGCCCTAGCTTGTTACTCTTGGTGATTGGCAGCACCTAGGCGATCTTGGTGATTGAAGGTGTTTCTTACGGAGCTTGCCAAGGATTGTGGGAGCCCGAAGAAGTTTGTACGTGGCTTGAACTCCACCACGCCGGGATGGTGAACGGAGACTCTTAGTGAGCGCCCTCGTCTCGGTGACATAGGAGGTGACAAGACTCTTAGTGAGTGTCACAACGTGGATTAGGGGTGTGTGCCAACACATCAACACCACGGGAAAAAATCCGGTTGTCTCTTGCCCACTTTTTACTTTCAAGCACTTACTTTCATGCAATTATTCATGTGCTTGACCTTAGAGATGATAACTTAGCTCTACCTTACTTAATTTCATACCTTGTTGTATCTTTGGTAGCTTGTGTAGTGTGCTTAGTTAGCCGGTTGGTGAATTGAGCCTTACTAGCATTGCATAGGTTAAGGTTGCTTTAATTTGTTTTAGAAATTTGAAAAAGTCTCAATTCATCCCCTCTTGATCCATCGATCCTTACACCTAGCATAGGTACCGGTTCATCTTCATATTAGTACTTTTGGGGTGGACCTTTGGCGTGTTTTCTAGTAGTGCCATTTCAGTAATGTGTATCATTCTCACCATCAAGTGATAACCAGACCGCATTTGCACTCATTTCCAATTCTGTGGTCATGAGACTGCCATGGACGTTTCCTTCATGTTGGTGAGTGGTGACCACTACATTGGTGAATGGACTGAACTTTGGCGCTGCCAGACATCATAGATCAAGAACATCACAAAATCCAATTCAATCACAAAGGAATGAACATACACTCAAGATATGAAGATCAATCACATAGAAGCATTTAAGTCAACCAATAAATATAGCTGCAAGCTAATTCTTTTCTAAAAATATACTCAAGAACTCAGCTCCCAGCTTTATTCTGTGGATCAGAGCCAAAGAGCTAAATGTAACTGGTATCCGTATCCGAAACAAGCCGCAACGATCGTGTCGATCGCCATGGCGCGTACCCTTTGAACGCATCCGACTATCCGAGAAGATAGCCGCTCGGTCCGAAGCCGCGGAGACGAACGTGTCCGAGTCCGACACGACCGCGGCATGTCAGAGTCACGCCGCGGTCCTTGTCCTTTCATGGAAACGGGGGGGGGGGGGGGGGGGGGGGGGGGCGTGTCCTCCTTACAAATGCAGAGCCTTGGCTGGATGCTACGCAACTCCGCCTCCCACGACCCCCGGCCCACGCCATGGAGACGACGCCCGCCGCCTCCCGCGAGCCAGCCGCCGGAGGCGCGACCGGCTGAGCGAGCTGCCCGACTGCCTCCTGACGGACATCCTGTCGCGCCTGACCTCCCTGCGGGCGACGCGGACGGGCGCGCTGTCGCGGCGGTGGAGGCCCCTCTGGCGCGCCGTGCCCTGCGTCGACATCGACCAGAGCGAGTTCTTCCACGACGCGAGCAAGGAGGAGCACGAGCGCCTCATGGCGTCCATCGAGCTGCGGGACAGGTTCGTGGACCTCGCCGACCGGCTGTCCCTCCGGCACGACGCGTCGTCGCCGCCGCTGGACGCGCTCCGGCTGCGCGTCGCCTGCGACGACTTCCGCGCCGCCCACAGGTGGATCCGCCGCGGGCTCGCGCGCCGCCCCGCCGCACTCTTCCTCCGCAGCGACAACGACGACCCCGAGGACGTCCTCGAGGACACAAGATGGCCGGGCTTCCCCACCGCCTACGCCGCCGGCACCTTCACCTGCCGCCTCAGGACGATGCGCCTCGCAGGCCTGACCCTGACGAGAAGCTTCGCGGACAATCTCGCCGCCGGCTTCCCGGTCCTGGAAGACATGCAGCTGCAGGAGTGCCGCTACGAGTTCCGCCGGCTCGCCTCCGGCTCGCTCAAGAAGCTGTCCATCGAGTACGACAGCCCCGCGTACCAGTTCGATGAGCTGGTCCTCATGGCGCCCAGCCTCGTGTCGCTGCGCGTCCTTGGCAATCCGCCGCCGATCACCTTGCAATGCTTGATGCCAACCGTCGTCGAGGCGCCGCTGATGCGCCGGGCCGGCGACTTCGGCGTCCTCAGGTTCCTGCGCGGCGCGAGGACCCTGAAGCTGTTCGGCTTCTCGACGGCGGCGCTGCTAGACGACGGCCAGCCCGGGGGGGTTCCCCGTGTTCGGCAACCTGAGGAGCTTGCTCCTCGACGGCTGCGACGTCGGCGCCGACTGCCACGTGCTGCGGCGCTTCCTTGGGAGCGCCCCCGCCCTGGAGACGCTCACGCTGTGCACCTGCCTGCGCTCGGCGTGTTCTCGGGTTGCGGCGCTCCTACGACCAGGAGCAGGAAGAGGAAGGCGAGCGCCAAGAGGAAGCGCTCCAACGAGCAGCGTGCGTCGGCAGCTTACCCGTGCAGGAGCCTGAAGCGGATCGAGCTCGAGTTGGAGGATGACCACGCTATCTTCGAGCTGGCCGGCGCCCTGCGGGACATCTCCAAGGAAGTGGTTCATCCGATCGAAGGCTCTGTTGAGGACGGGAAGCGTACGGTCAAAATCAAGTACGCTTGAAGAACTGAAGACAGTATGAGCTAATAATCCCGGAGATAATGAAGGCCGGAGGGGATTTATAAAGACGATGACACCAGTGAACAATGCGTACCAAACGCAGAACAGGGAACACCCATATGGTTCTTCAGAATCAAATGTTAGTAATTTCTTCACACTTCACAATGTTTGTCTTGCATCAGTTCAAAGTGTGGGGGGTCACAGATAGGAATTTCCCTGCACAGTGCACAGAGTAGCATAACATACATGCAAAAAGCCAAAAAGTTGATCATGTGAACTCAGATTTAGTTTCTGAAGGACATACATGCCTCCATTATGCTTGAACGAACATGTATAAAAAAGGAAGCAAACCTGCAACTTTGAGTTTGCTGTGAAACATGCAACTTCTTATAAGAAGGTTTAACATAAGAACGAAGCATCACACAAAGGCAAGGCTACAAGTGCAGAGAACAGAATACAGAATAGCTACTGTGTACCAAAAATCTTCGAGCTAAGTTATCCAGGAGCGATCAAAAGTACATGTTCGCACGCCAATTAATTAATACTAAAGAAAGAAACAGCACTGTCCCAGACCCCGCACAGTGCGGGAAGCCTACGGCACTGGATACGCCCTTTTTTTTTTAAGAAACAACACTGTATCTGAAGAGAGTGTAGGGCATACACATAATGAAGACAGTCAGAAGGTGATAGGATCTCAGAGAGCCATCTCGCTGATGAATGGGCCAGCTATGGTTCTTCAGAATCAAATGTTAATAAAATCAGCACTCTATTTATCCCATAACAGTATAAAATGCAGGGCGACAGACTGGTATTTACTTTCCAGAGAAGCAGTACATACATATGGGAAGGGACACAGGCTGGAGATAGAAAAGCTGATCATGTGAACTCAGGAAGAAGCAAATATGTAACTTTTCAGTTCTGTTTTGAAGTTGGTAACATAGCTTCATTAGGCTCAAAAAGCCTATAGCCAAGCATCAGCTTAAGTCTTAAGCAAAGGATACATGGGTAGAGAAAAGACTAAATATCAATACCATAGTCCATAGAACAAAAGCCTTAGCCCATAAATCTTGGAACAGGTCAAAGGTACATGGTACCGCTAGGCTATTACAGCAGGGCAAGCATACAAAATTCAGTGAAACAGAACGTGAAGATCTGAACTGAAGATAATACTAGTCAACTTTGGTAAGTTTTATATTGTTCTTCGGCAGATTCGCTGAAATGGTCAACAATAGCTCAACCAGCAGGCGCACATCATCATCTCTATATATGATTTCAGTATGCTTGAGATTCTTGCACTGGACATCCACTAAGTTGAGACACTGGGAAGAAGATGCCCTCTTTGACTTGGCCTTTTTCTTCTTAAGATCTTTTGAAAACTGTTTGCATTGTAAAAGAATGTAAGAAAATGAAATGAAATGAGCTACGTGCATACTCCTACTCAAAAAGGCCAAAGTAGAATATACCTTGCAACAGCGAAGGGTTAGCTTCTCCAGATCTGGTGAATTCTTCAGAAAATGTTCCAATGTCTTGAAGTTATCACTAAGATCACAGTTATCCAGTAATAAGGTCCTAAGATTCCTGAAGTTCGGGAATGTCACTGGATCCTCACCAAGCACCTGGTGTATGCAAGGCACCACATTATGAATATGATGAAAGAGCAAAAGGAAATACCGATGAAGACAGAAAGCACAACACTGTCTGGAAACTTTGATAACACCAAAACTTGTCACATTAGACACACGACAAAGATGAATAAGAAAGAAAAAGAAACATCAGTAAAGACAGAGAAGGCAAACCATCGTTGTGAAACCTGACAACACCAAACTTGTCACATTAGACACACTGCAAAGAAGCTTGAGTTGATTCTGGCTGAGTTTACTTTCTACTTCATCACACCTTAGATGAATTGAGGCCTTGCCAAGAGATGGCATCTCCTCAAATGAGACACCACCGTAAAAGTTCGAAGCTGTCACGTCCAGGAGCAGATAAGCAACAGCAGGGGCAGTGATAACTAGCAGAGAGGGAATTCTACTATAGCCGTCGCTCTCAATAACCAAGCTCTTTAGTGCCGGTGATGTAATTGCAGAAAGTTTACTAAACTCGCAATCTTTCAGAATAATGTTCTTCAGTGAGTGGGAGCTGATCTCATGAAATGTTCTACAATAGCAACCTTTCAGCTCCAAATCCTCCAAATTTTGGCATCCTGAACTGACATGCTCTGTGAAATTGTCATCCAAATATAAGTTGGAAAGGTATAGTTTTCTTAGGTGCCAGGAGCTTGAGCTCAATCCCTGGCGCTGCATGCCAGGTGCCCGAGTGCTGTACTTTATGCCATGCCGGATCCATCTAGTTGCGTGCTGACCCCGATAAGATTTATACATGCCACTAACATGCAGACAGAATGTATCCAATAACGCAATGGAAATATTATTAGGGATAAGCAAGTGGTCGGTGAAGTCCTCAAACTTGCCCCACGCTTCGCGAGGGGGGTTCGAGCCTGTGGTCTCGAACTCCTCCACATCGATGTCGAGGCAGGGGACGGAACGCCAGAGGTGCTTCCACCTGGTGGACAGCACGCAGGTCTGCACCACCTGCCGGGCCTTCATGAAGGACATGATGTGGTGGATGAGGCAATCCGGCAGGGAGCTGAGCCGGTCGCCGCCGGTCAAGCTGCTGCTGCTGCTTGCACGGGCCCGCTTTCCATTGGCCTCGATATCCATTCTGCCTGGAGCACTTCCCCTGCAGAAGGCCAATAGGCGCATACTAAGAACAATTTTGCCCTTAAAAAAAATCTCTCAAGGCTCGCCTTGAGATCCCTAGGCTTTGTAAAAAGAGGATCAGCGGAGCATTTCGCGAATCCCCAATTGTACAGCTCAATTTGTTTTACACATAAAAAAAATACACAAAACCTAGTTCGATCTGAAAGATGAGACGCGCTATTAGATCAGAAATGACGCAAGCAGATCGATTCCGATGCACGCGTTGCTGCAGTAGACACACGAGTAGGCTAGATGGATCTGATACAAAGATTAAGAGGCCAGGGTTTCTGGAGAGCGAATCGAATCGTGAGGGACGCATGTATTCGAGGTCGGGATTTGGTCATTACGAAAGGGGAAAGGGACTCACCGAGTGCCACGGCCTCTTCCTGGAGGAGAGGCTTGCCGGACAAAAGTCCGACCGGAGGAGACGCGGCCAGCGGGAGTCAATCGGAAGAAGCTGCTGAACCCTTCGCCTTCCTCTTCCTCGAGGCAAAGGGAAAAGGAGGGGGCAGCACAGGGATAAAAAGCCACCGCCGTGCCACGCGGGGCGCACCTGAACCTGAACCTGAACCTGGTACGATACGAACACGTAGACAAGGAGTGTAGACAAATACAAACTAGTACATCTACGTCGTTGTTGTTGCAGTACATTGCAGGCAGTGGCGCAGTAAGCCTATAAATGTCCATGCAGCCAGTAGTCCGACAGCCTGCCCGAAAGCAAGTTTTTTGGCCCGGTCCAAGTCCGGCGCGGCCCGGTGGCCTCCGTGCCCGTGCTGGCCTGGCCCGGTGGGGCGTGCCGAGCCTGGGCCGCCACTCCTGCCGCCGGGCGGCACGGCATAGCCCGGTAAAAAATAATAGGCCCGTTAAGGACCCGGTCTCCTCTTCCCTCCCTACCTCCCTGGAGTACAAAACAAAGAAAACCTAGCCCCAAAGCACATCCGCCTCCTCTCGATCAAGTGCCTCCGCCGCCTCCCCCTGTCTTCCTCCATGGCCACGACTTGCGGCGCTCCCCACCCCTCGCCACTGGCCAGCGTAGCGGCTCTCGCCCCGCCCCTCTCGCTCCCGGTGTCAGCGCTCGCCCCGCCCCTTGCCGCCGGCCCTGCTTGCCCCACCTGTCCCCGTCGCCGTCGCTCGCAGGCTCGCCGCGCCCCTCGCCGCCAGCCTCCACTTGGCCCGCTCCTCCCCATTGGCCGCCGCTCGCGACCCCTTGCTGCTAGCCGCTGCTCGTCCCAGCGGGCGAAGCTGGCGGGAGGCGCGGCGGATGGCCCCGGTGTGCGCGGCAGATTGGGAGGCGGGCAGCACCAGTGCACCACAACAGGCGCTCGCTGCAGCGGGACTGCGGGAGACGCGGGCGGCGGCCAGCAGCGCAGCCCAGCGGTAGCGTGTTTTTTTTTAATTTTTGGGCTTCCGGCGGCCCGATTTGTGTTGTAGTGCCGGGCTTTCTCGGGCCAGCCCGGCACGAAACAGGCCCACGGGCCCGTGCCTGGGCCGTCAGGGGAGCCCGTGGGCTAGCACGGCACGCCCGATGGGATATTGGGCCGGGCTAGGCACGGCCCGATAAAGAACGGGCTAGGGCGGGCCCGTGCCAAGGCCGGGCCGGGCGGCCTCAATGGCCATCTATAAGTAAGCCCAACCATTTACACGCTGTTTAGTTCCTAAAAAAATTTCAACAATACCGGTTACATCGAATTTCTGGACACATGCATGAAGTATTAAATATAGTTGAAAAAATAATTAATTACACAGTCTAACTGATTATTACGAGACGAATTTTTTAAGCCTAATTAATTAATAATTGAAAATTAATTGTCAAATAATAATAAAAGTGCTACAGTGTTAAAACCCAAAATTTTTTGCGAACTAAACAAGATCCTAAAGGTTGTTTAGTTTGCGAATTTTTTTGAATTTTGGCACTGCAGTACTTTTGTTGTTATTTAACAATTAATATTTTATTATAAATTAATTGAATTTAAAAGATTCATCTCGTTGTTTATAATTAAACTGTGCAATCAGTTGTTTTTTAATTGTATTTAATATTTCATATGTTTGAAGATTTGATGTGATAAATATTATTGGATTTTTTTTTGAAATGGCCTAACCCGAGCCGAACAAGCTGGAAGTAGACGAACCGCGTGCCGTGTACAATGCCGGAGGAGCGCGAGCGCACGCCACCGTCCGGGCACGGCAGTCGGGCAGGCGCCACGCGTCTCGCTCTCGAGAGCCAAGCTTGTTGACTTGTTGTCGTCGTCGGCGGCTCGTCGCCAACTCAACACGCAACGAGTCTGGCACTGTGGCTCTTCGACGGAGGGCCAGCCGACTAGGGATAAAAATGGTCGGAAATGGTCGGTGAAAGACTTCACCAGTTTCACTTTTATTTTTTTTATGAAACAGAAATGATATGGTATTATCGAAAATAAAAACGAGTTTCATTTTTATATTTTTTTATGAAACAATACGGTATTATCGAAAATGAAAACGACATCGGTAATGCGGTAATTTCAGAAACCGATTAAGAACACATCGAAAACGATCGAAACCATCGAAACGATATTTTCAAAATAATAAATATGTCAAACTATAAAGCACAACATTGACCATATGATTTAACATATTTCATACACAAATACTAATGGTTAAGATATTAGTTCAAGTATCAGTCTATTCATGACATGGATCTCATTTCATAATACTAAAATTTTAGACATTAATCTCGTCATCCATAAAACTGTACATAGTCCAATGAATTCACGTCGCTAGGTTGTGATTTAGGGTTAGGATAATGAGTCATGACTCTCTAAAATTATAGATATGACATTCTAAAAATATAAATAGCAGAGTGTGCTGGCTTGTATGTGAATATGATATTTCTATCGGTCAAATATGGCAGAATACTGCAAAAATACGATATTTTCGAAAACGATATGCTCAAATCACTTTCGTTTTCATTTTCATATTTTTTTATCATTTTTGTTTTCATTTTTTTGATAATTATTTTCATTTTTATTTAGCCTTAAAAGTCGGTAAAAACTAGAAAACAATCATCAGAAATGGGTAACTACCATTTTGGTTTTCATCCCCGCCGGTGGAAAAAGATTCTGTGCCGGCCCGGAGCAGCAGTGCAGCACGAGGCGTCTTTTTTTATTTTTGCATGTTTCAAAAAAAATTTTTATAGAAATATATTTTTGGTTTTAGGTTTTACAGTTTTATACCCCTATCGCCCGGCAGGGGGGCGGCAAGGGGCCTACCGCCCGGCAGGTGGGCGGTAGGGACCTATATGTAAATAAAACAAAATTTTGCGCAGAGGTCCGTGGAGGGAGCCTGCCGCCCCACCAGTTGGCGGCAGGGGGCCTGCCGCCCGGCAGGGGGGCGGCAGGCTCCCTCCACTAATATAAAACTCCGCCTCTTCCCCCTGCGCCCTCATTTTCTGCCCACGAGATCCAGAGAGGGGAGAGGGAGGGTGAGTGAGGTAATTCCACCGGCGAAGTCCTACCGGATTTTGGATCCGAACCGCAGGTAACTAATATTTCTCAATTATTATAGACTTGTTTCTAAAATAATCATGAATTAGAATAGATTTAGTTTTTGGATAGTGAAATATAGAATAGTAAACTTAGAATGACAGTACCTTACTGTTATTGCAGCATAAGGCAATGTCTGCCTCCAATTCTGTTGGATTTTCATGGACCGAAGAAAAATCCAGTATATTTCTTGAGATCATGACACGTCTTGTAATCAGTAAGAAGTTGGATCCATTAGCGGATGGTACGATAGAGATGGTGTTGTCCAAATTAATTGAGTTTAAATATTTGACATTGTTTCGAGGTATTACAATGCAAGATTTAAAGGAATACCTGCTAGAACGTAGGAAGATATACATGAGGGTATGTGAACTAGCGAATCATCAACATGTTATTTGATTCTTACAAACTACTTGTAAGATATGGATGCGGCCAGAAGTGTATGAGATGCACATTAAGGTAACTCTTATTCAGTTCTAATCACGTCCGTTATTTGTAATCCATATTTACGAAATAGTAAAATTCTTGTGTAATTATATGCTAGGATTACCCCGAGGACACGGAGTTGATTAACAAATCGATACCAAATTTCAAAAAATTGGTATGTATCTTCGGTGGAGTTATGCCGCAAACTAGACGAAGGAGGTGGAAAAGATCTTCGGGTCATAGTTCTCGGCCTCCGCAAGAACACGTGACCGGAGGTTCGTCAAGTCGTGCTGCACCACCTCGAGCACCTAGTTGTGTTAACTGGGATGACGATATGGATGACTTCATGCCCCCCAAATCAAGGCCTCGAACACCTGATGTTTCCCCCCTGTACATGAAAGTAGAACCATAAAAGAGAGAAAGGGAAAGTCAAGAGGTTCGTCAAGTCAAACTGCACCACCTCCAGCACCAAGTTCTGTTAACTGGGATCACGACTTAGATGACTTCATGCCCCCAAACCATGGCCTCCAAGAGATGATGTTCCTCCCCCTGTGCGTGACTACCTAGATGATTTCATGAAATAATGTGTAACATATATTGTTCATCGGTCTAGATTGTGAAGCAAATTGTATTGAAATAATTTGGCTTCTTCAGTATCATGGATGTGTACTCATTTAGCTATCTTCTATGTGTCACATTATGTGGTGGCTTGTGCTATAGGTGGCGACAAACCATGTGTCCAAGCATTTGGGGCTAACCAATTTGATACAATGAACGAAATATAAATATAACGTTAAACAAGATACCACATAAGATATTACATTAAATGTTACGTTCATTACAACCAAATTCTATAGAAATACGCACTGCCAACTAGTTAAACAAGACATTTAGGCATAATACATACACAATATACTTAATTTCGTACACACAAATAAATGCACAACTAGATGCGGCGAATTCTTGTAGGTGGAGCCGATCCATCCGTCGGATTCCCGGAAGCTCCAGCCTCGGCAGCAGCATTGGGTACTGAAAGCTGTGGGCACTTCTTGTAAGTGTGACCGTCCGCTCCACACAAGTTGCAATGTTTTTTCTTCTTTCCAGCCTCGGCCTCGTCCATTCCGTTCCGGATACGACGTGTCTGCCGTCGGCCTATGCCCCGCTTCGTAGCTGCATCAGGGATGAGAATTGGATGTGGATTTTTTTGAGTGAATGGGCCTAGAATACTGATGTCGTATATCTCATGACACCAAGTCTGTGTTGCGGCTTCTTTTGTGAAATATTGAGAAACATATGACGCAGCATCTAACCCAGATACAGAACAAGCCGCGATGACATGGGAGCATGGTAAGTGATGCACCTTTGGCTTCTGACATCGGCAGAACACCCTCCCGTCAATGGTTATCAAAACTTCTTGAATTACCCTTTGTCTGCGGACACCCTGTCCGGTCCTGTCCCTGCATGATACCTCAAATCTTTGCTCCTTTGTGCCCATCGATATGACTGAGTGAAATCTAGCCTTTTCAATTTTTTTCTTCATGTACTCATTGACCCTTCTGCAAAAATGCACTCCTGGATCATTAAGTAAGGGAGCGGCTGATGTGTATCGCTCCCGAAAATACCTTATGCATCCATACATGATGAACTCAACAATGCCAACAAGAGGAAATCCACGAACACGACGCATTACCATATTGTAACATTCAGCATGGTTGGTCGTCTCGATCCCATAACGTCTCCCATCTGTGTCATACAGAAGTGACCACTTCTCTTTAGGCGCACCATCAATCCACTGTGAAAATGGCTTAGCATGTCCAATTAATGAATCTGTAGAACGTCTCCTGCTGGATGATGAGGCCTGACTCTTAAGCAATTCAGCACTCATGTCATCAATTATACCCCACAAAGCATCAAACTTCCTCTGCTGATTCTGAGTGCACAATCGCTTGAACAAATTCATCAGATCCTTATTCTTGAACCGCTCATAAAAGTTAGCAGCCATATGCCTCACACACCACCTATTGACAACATCTGGCCATATAGAAGATGAAAATTGACTACCTTCTTGGAGTTGCCTTATAGCTGCAAATAGACCTGCATGCCTATCACTGATAAGGCTAACATTAGGCCTTCCAGCAACAACGTGAATCTTCAGACGTTCAAGAAACCAGTACCAGCTTTCTGTGTTCTCATTCTCAACAAAGGCAAAGCCGATGGGAACTATCTGCTTGTTACAATCAATTCCGATTGCCGTCAATATTGTTCCCTTATATTTCATTGTCAGGAAAGTACCGTCAATACACAGAACATGAAGGCAGTAAATGAATGCCCTCACACATGCTGCAATACAGAAGAAAGCTCGCAGCAGAATGCTTGGCCCCCCTGACTAGCTCGGTACACAGTATGTATCAAAAGCACTTCCAGGATTTCTTTGCACAATTGCTTCAAGCATACGAGGTAGGTTGTCATATGATGCTTCATAAGTGCCAAACCTCATCTCAAATACTTTTTGTTTAGCCCGCCAAGCCTTTGCATAGCTGATCACATACTGGAAATTCTGTTCAATGTCCCTAATTATCAATGCAGGCTCATAATCCATTTTGTCAAGAATCACCCCATACATCTTCTTAGCCACGAAAGTTGATGTGATATTACGATGATGTCCCACTACACCTGTCAATCTACAAGTATGTGGTGTAACAATTGAACATTCCCAGTGTGTCTTGAACTTTCCCTTGTGGGGCGGCAGGCTCCCTCCACGAACCTCTGCGCAATTTTTTTTATTTACATATAGGTCCCTACCGCCCACCTGCCGCCCTCCTGCCGGGCAGTAGGGGTATAGAACTGTAAAACCTAAAACCAAAAATATATTTCTGTATTTTTTTTAAAAAAAATGCAAAAATAAAAAAAGACGCCGAGTGGGCGGCGGCGGGGGTAGCAGACTAGCAGTAGCACACGGACACGCTGATACCTTTTCAGCAATTATTAAAAAGAATCAAATTTTCTATCGATTCTAGGTAAGCATGCAAGTCAATACTTAGTACCTAATACTGTAGTATTTATTTTTTATCAGCTAATAAATTATGATCACATGCTACTAAATTGTTTATATAGAATGCCATTCTAATTTATTTTATCAACTTTTTGAGTCGATCTAATAATCACAAAAAAATATAAATAACTTGCATCTAATTCAATGGGTAAGCCTTCACATGCTCCAATAGTCTAGAGCGATAGATTTGAAAAGTTTCAATGTCCCATAAACTAATATGAGATTGATCAAATTAAAGCGGTTCCATATGGTTCAGCTGTCGGAAGCTTACAGAATGCTTAAGTGTGTACACGTCCTGACTTAGCATTTGTTATCCGGATACTTGACAGATATCAAAGTAATTCAGGATAGACACATTGGATTATGATAAAAAAGATTTGCGTTATGTGTAAGGCATACAATAGGTCTCATGCTAACGTATAGAAGATCTGATTCCTTAGAGATTGAAGGGTATTCAGATGCAGATTTTGCGGGAGACATAGATGACCGAAAGTCCACGTCCGATTATGCATTCACTCTCGCAGGGGGAGCTATATCGTGGAAAAGCTCCAAACAAACTGCGACTGCATCATGGACGATGTATGCCGAGTTTGTTGCATGTTATGAGGCCTCGGGGGGCAGGTTGAATGGTTAAAGAAATTCATACCCAGTTTAAGAGTGGTAGACAACATTCAAAGACTACTCAGAATGTACTGCGACAATGAACCAGCAGTGTTTTGTACTCACAACAATAAACCAAGTGATGCTACCAAATACATTGATATAAAGTTTTATGTTGTGAAAGAGAAAATCCAGAATCATACAATTACTCTTAAGCATATAAGTACAAAGAAAATGTTCGTGGATCCGCTCACAAAAGACTTACCATGTTCAGAGAACACATTGCCGGCATGGGTTTAAGGGAAAACATGTGATTCTTGAAGAATAAAGGGCCCAAAAGTTAAAAATTGTTTTCAAAACTATGATGTGTATGGTAGCTGTTGAGTCTATCATTCATGAACTGTAATGATGGAACATGCTCTATGCACTAATCTGTAATGGAACAAGCAAAGTCAGAGTGTTTTAAAAGAAAGTACAAAGTTCAAAGGAAAAAGAAGAGATCAAGGGGGAGAATATTGGAAGTGATCTCGGACTGGGCTTAATCCAACGGCAAAGCCCAGCTCAGACTTCCCCACGTCCCCTGATGGGGAGCGGCCAGCCTTTCTCTTGCTGATGGGCCCCTATTGCCCAGCGCAATAATAAATAGGGGTGGGAGGCGGGGCGCTCAATACGAGGTTCGCTGTGCCGCCAGCTCTCATCTACAAATCCTAGGCTGATCTGCGAGGGTGCGCTGGAGCGACGGGAAGACTCGTCGCCGCCGGCGTCCACGCTGGTCCACCAGTGTCGGTGCCACCGACTATGACTACACCGCCATGCCTGCGACCTCACTGCGCCACTCGTCGCTGCCATAGAGCGGATCTGCATCGCCGAATCCGAGATGGTTGGATCGACTTCGAGTGCCGGGGGTGATGGTCTCTCCCTTTTACTCTCTGTGTTCTTTCTCCTTCTCTCAGTTCGTGTAGATCTAGGATCTCTCTTGTACACACATAAAGAAAAGTGAATGGGACCCCTCTGATCTACTCGCTCGTGATCCTATAGACATAACACATCATACATAAAAGATGTAAGATAGTGAAATGAATTTAGTCACATCACATATGATTGCAGGAAGTAAAAGAAAGGCACATTATTGTACCTTTCAACATCGTAATGTAAGCTTCTCCAATATAGGTGAACTCTGAAGAAAGCGTCCCAATGTCTGCAAATCATCATCAGGATCATAGTTGTGCAGCATCAAGGCTCTCATGTTCTTGAATTCTGAATATGGAAGGGACCCCAAACAGGCACTTGGAGTAAAATTCAATACATGTAGGGTAGTAGTGATCTTATTGGATTGAATCCCGAAAAACGAAAGATGAGATAGAGTAGGAGAGAGAGCAAGCCGAATGAGCAAGTTTATAAATAGCCAAAAGTTCTCTCCTCCAAATCCGAGCCGATCGAGCGGGTGAACAAATGGCCAAAAATTCTCTTCTCCAAATCCTAGAGGTCTAGAATGTGGTAGTTTATATTCATTCCGCTAGTGTGGCTGAATATTACATCTCTAAATTTTATAACAAGATCCCTAAGTCTTTAGACTTCTAACTTAGCCTCTTTTATACATAAAGAGGGTCTTTATCCTTAGTTAACCTAAGACACACCCCAACAGATCTAAAAGTTATAATCACATGTTTAGTTAAAAAACATTAGGCCCTGATTAATGGCCGAATGGCGCCACAAAGTTGTCATGTGTTGCTTCAAAAAAAAAGTTTTAGTCACATGTTTAGTTAAAAAAAAACTTTAGGCGTCACCCTGGTTAATGGCCGAATTGCGCCACAACTCGCCCTGTCCGCGCAACAGTTTTGGTAGGCGTTTGGCTGGTGGCCAGAGCTCCGGCGCCGGCACATCCTGCCAAGGCCGCGCAGTTCATTTTGCGCGCCGCAACGAGTCGAGAGTGTGGCGGACGACACCCGCGGGCACGGCCACAGGCCACAGGCCACAGCTTGGGCGCTGCGTGATTGCGTCAAAACAGGGACGGCACCAGAGCTGAACTCAACTCCAGGTCGAATGCAAATGCAGACCTGATTCTCATTCAGAAACGTCAGGCATCGTGCCCTGTAGCTCAGTGGCTGTATTGCACATTGTACAGTACTAGCACTGAACCATAAGAATATTTATGCATCTTTACAGCAGAAGCATAACTTAACTCATTCACTCAAAAGAATCCTTCGTTTTCCTAGAACTGTACCAAAAGATCTCTGTCAAGAACTACATGGGATCAGCAGCGACGGCGCCAAGCCATATCATTGATGAATGGACCGGTTATGGTTCTTCAGAATCAAATGTTAATAATATCAGCACTCTATTTACCCCCGAACAGTATAAAATACAGGGCTAAAGACTGGTATTTAGTTTGCAGAGAAGCACTACGTACACATGGGAAGGGGCACAGGCTGGAGATAGAAAAGCAGATCATGTGAACTCAGGAAGAAGCAAATATGTAACTTTTCAGTTCTGTTTTGAAGTTGGTAACATAGCTTCATTAGGCTCAAAAAGCCTAGAGCCAAGCATCAGCTTAAGTCTTAAGCAAAGGATACATGGGTAGAGAAATGGTCAAGAGCAAAAGTCACATGGTAGTGGTAGCACAAGGCAAAGGCACATGGTAGCATAATACAATTACAGCAGGGCAAGCATACAAAATTCAGTGAACCAGAACGTGAAGATCTGAACTGAAGATAATACTAGTCAACTTTGGTAAGTTTTATATTATACTTCGGCAGATTCGCTGAAATGCTCAACAATAGCTCCACCAGCTGGTGGACATCATCATCTTTATATATGAGATTCTTGCACAGGACATCCACCAAGTTGAGACACTGGGAAGAAGTCTTTGACTTGGCCTTTTTCTTCTTAAGATCTTTTGAGAACTGTTTGGATTGTAAAGGAATGTAAGAAAATGAAATGAATTGAGTTACATGCATACTTAAAAGGCCAAAGTACAACATACCTTGCAACACCGAAGGGTTAACTTCTCCAGATCTGGTGAATTCTTCAGAAAATGTTCCAATGTCTTGAAGTTATCACTAAGATCACAGCTGTCCAGTAATAAGGACATAAGATTCCTGAAATTCGGGAATGTCACCGAATCCTCACCAAGCACTTGGTACAACATGAATGAAAGTGCAAAAGGAAATGCCAATGAAGAAAGAAATCATAACATTGTCTGGAAACTTTATAACATCAAACTTGTCACATTAGACACATGGCAAAAGATGAATAAGAACGAAAATGAAACAATAGGTAAAGAAAGAGAAGGCAAACCATTGTCTTGAAACCCGACAACACCAAACTCGTCACATTAGACACACTGCAAAGAAGCTTCAGTTGATCCTGGCTGACATTTTCTATGTAATAATTATTTCTTAGACGAATCGAGACCCTGCCAAGAGATGGCATCTCCTCTAATGAGATACCACCAATGGACGAAGCTTCCACGTCCAGGATCAGATAAGCAACAGCAGGGGCAGTGACAACCAACAATTGTCCTGTACGTCCGCGGATATGAATAATCAAGCTCTTCAGCGTGGGCGATGTGATAGCAGAAAGTCCATAGCAGTAGCAATTTTTCAGACTTAAGTTCGTCAGTGAGTGGGAGGTGATATCCTGAAATGCACACTCGCAATCTTTAAGCTCTAAATCTTCCAAATATTGGCACCCTGACCTGACATGATTGATGAAATGGGCATCCAAATATATGCTGGAAAGATGTAATCTTTTGAGGCGCCAGGTGCTAGAGCTAAACCCCTTGCGCTGAATGCCAGCTTCCTGGGTGCTGTACTTTATGCCATGACGGATCCATCTAGCTGCCTGCTGACCCTTAGGCATGCCACTACTAACATGCAGACGGAATGCATCCAAAAGCGCAATGGAAATATTATTAGGGATAAGCAGGTGGTCGGTGAAGTCCTCAAACTTCTCCCACGTCTCACTGCTACGGGAGTTCGAGTCTGTGGCCTTGAACTCCTCCTGGTCGATGTCGAGGCAGGGCACGGAGCGCCAGAGGTGCTTCCACCTGGTGGACAGCGCGCAGGTCTGCACCACCTGCCGGGCCTTCATGAAGGACATGATGTGGTGGATGAGGCAATCCGGCAGGGAGCTCAGCCGGTCGCCGCCGGTCAAGCTGCTGCTGCTTGCACGGGGCCGCTTTCCTTTCGCGCCGATCTCCCTGGAGTGTCCTGCCTGGAACACTTCCTCTGCAGAAGGCCAAAATTAAAGGCGCATGCTAAGCACAAATTTACCCTTCAAAAAAAAAAAAACAGTCAAGGCTTTCTTTGAGATCTAAGGTATCACCGGCGCATTTCGAACAGCTCAATTTGTTTTACATCGAAAAACACAAAATATACTAGTTCGATTTGACAGATGACACGCGCTATTAGATCAGAAATGACACAAGCAGACTGATCCCGACGACGCACGATCTGGCGTTGCTGTTAGGATAGGCGGATCGCCGTCCTATGAGTTCACCAGACTCCGGCGATGCCCGGAGCGCGGTCACCACGGACACGATGCACACAGCGAGAGAGTTGACGCGAGCGTGGCGAGTTGGTTTCACTGCTTATGGCGCAGCTTCTCCGATGCATTCAACTTGAGTTTATGACAGGCTCGATCCTACATCCCCGCCACGACTTGCTGCTGCACGGTGCGCCGTCATTTGCGGACGCCCGTGCGACATGCATGGCATGCACGCCGTGGCGGAGTCTGCCCTCCCCAGGACGCATTCACGACGCAACAACGTGCAGTCTCTGTTGTTGCCCGCGATTCTACGCGTGTTACAAAACATGTTCAGATAAACAACTAGCTAATGCAACTAGCTAATGCACCTAATCGACATGGATACAACTTGAACTGTCACGGTTACATGAGAATGCTCCAACAATCACCCCCTTAACCGTGACTCACCTGACTGACTCCTAGCTCTTGACGCATCTCCACGAATTTGACTCTGCCCAAAGGCTTTGTCATGATGTCTGCAAGTTGCTTGTCAGTCCCAACATGCTCCACTTCTGCTATGCCACCACTAACACACTCTCTGATGAAATGATATCGTGTGTCAATGTGCTTGCCCCTTTCATGATACACTGACTCAGCCCAATAGCTGATTTGCTGTCCATCAATAGCTTGAAATTCTTCAACTTTTCTCCAGACAAGTCTGCTATCAGCCTTGTCAAGCACACCCTTTGACAAGCTGCTGAAGCACCAGCAATGTACTCAGCTTCACAGCTCGAGAGTGATACAACTCTTTGCTTATGTGAAGACCATGTAACTAGGTTGCCATTCAGAAAGAATACAACTCCTGAAGTACTCTTTCTCTTCTCTAGATCACCAGCATGATCACTGTCAGAGTATCCCAACAGTTTCAGGTTTGAGTGAGATCCACATGTATATATGCACCCATATTCAGTGGTGCCTGCTATGTATCTGATAATACATTTTATAGCAGCCCAATGCTCAGTGGTAGGAGACTCCATGAACCTACTAACCATACCAACAGAATATGCTATGTCTGGTCTAGTGTTCACTAAATATCTCAAACTCCCAACTATGCTTCTGGATTTTGTAGTGTCTCTAGCCATGTCAGGTCTCCCAGGTAACAGCTTGCTGTTTTGCTCCATTGGAATATCAACAGCATTACATCCAGTCATGCCACACTGTTCTATTATCTTTGTTGCATATGCTTTCTGACATAAGAGTATCTCACCTGGTTTCTGCTTGACTTCCATTCCCAAGTAGTAACTAAGTAGGCCCAAGTCACTCATGCTAAAAGTTCTGCTAATCTGCTGTTTGAATTCAGCAATCTTGTTGCTGTCTGGCCCACAGATGATGAGATCATCTACATACACTCCCAACAGTAACAGTGAGTCACCACTGCCCCTCTTGTAAACTGCATGCTCTTCTTCACTTCTACAGAACCCCAACTTCACAAGTTCTTAGTCTAACTTGGCATTCCAAGCTCGAGGTGCTTGTTTGAGCCCATAGAGAGCCTTTGACAATTTCAGCACCTTGCCTGGAGACTTTGGATCTTGGAAGCCTGGTGGCTGAGTCACATATACTTCCTCCTGTAACACACCATTTAGAAAAGCAGATTTTACATCCATGTGATGTACCTCCCACTTCCAATTGGCAACCAATGCTAGCATGAGTCTCACTGTTTCAAGCCTGGCAACAGGAGCAAATACCTCCTCATAATCCACTCCAAATTTTTGAGCATACCCCTTTGCAACAAGACGTGCCTTGTGTTTGACAATGTTTCCCTCAGGATCCCTTTTGACTTTATAAACCCACTTCAAACCGATTGCCTTTTGACCCTTTGGCAGACTGACAAGCTGCCAAGTTTTGTTCTCCTCAATTGACTGAAGTTCACTTTTCATAGCCTTGATCCAGCATTCCTCTTCTAGTGCCTCATCTACTCCAGATGGTTCATCTGCAGCTAGCAAACACACACCACTGTACTCAAAATTTTGGATCTCATCAGTAGAGTTCAGAAGATCACTGATCGTCCTGAATCTTAATGGCCCTCCGAAAGTTTCTTCAGAGTGTTGGCTCGGTGGTGTTGCAAAAATTCCATGTTGAGCACCAGGTGTTCCTGGGCTGTTCTGAGGGGCTGGTATAGCATCATCATGATCCACTACACCATCTTGATCGACAGGAGCACCCCCTTCTTCTCCTGCTACTGGAACTTCTTCAATTCCTTCTGTTGTCGGATTTTTGTCAGTCATCTCATAGTGAGCAATGAAACTGTCTGTTGGTTGTTCTGTGCTCTCAACTGCACTGGTCTAGTCCCATGGCTGTTTTTCATCGAAAATAACATCTCTACTAATCACCAACTTCTTAGTAGATGGATCAAAAAACCTATAGCCTTTTGTGCCTGACTCATAGCCTATAAAGACCATTTTCTTGGATCTGTCAGACATTTTCTTCAGACCTGGACCAACTGTTTTTACATGAGCAACACACCCAAACGTTCTCAGATGACTTACATTTGGTTTCTTGCCATGCCAAGCCTCAAAAGGTGTCTTCTTATTCAGGCTCTTTGTTGGACACCTGTTAAGAATATACACTGCAGTACACACTGTCTCACCCCAAAATTCAGGTGGCACCCTCATTGTTTTCAGCATACACCGAGCCATCTCAACTACAGTTTGGTTTCTCCTCTCTACTACTCCATTCTGCTGAGGGGAATAAGGAGTAGTTGTGTAATGCTTGATCCCACCTTCAGTGCAGAAAATTGAGAACATATTTGACAGGAATTCTCCTCCACGATCTATTCTCAGGGCTTTCAGCTGGTTTCCACACTCAAGTTCTGCTCTGAGTTTAATCTTCTTGAAACACTCAAGTGCTTGATTCTTGTGCTTCAGCATTTCAACCCACATGTACCTGCTGTGATCATCTACCACCAACAGGAAATATGATGCACCCCCCATTGTTTTAGGAGTGATATGCCCACACAAATCAGTATGCACAAGCTGTAAACCCTTTTCAGCCCTGTAGCTTGACATTTGTGGAAAAGGTGTTCTGTGTTGTTTCCCAAGAGCACAACCATCACATACTTTCTCTACCCTTGTGACCCTAGGCAGGCCATCAACCATTTGCTTAGAACTCAAATCATTCAGAGCTCTAAAATTTAAATGCCCAAACCTAGCATGCCACTTCCAAGACTCATTATCAGATTGAGCAAGCAAACATACTGGTGGAACTAACCCAAAAGTTGCCAAGTAGAGCCTATTGCCTATTCTAGGTGCAGAGATTAACAATGTTTGTTCTTGATCAAACACACGAAGCCTTCCATTTCCCAAAACAACCATAAATCCTTTTTCTTCTAACTGACTCAAACTAACAATGTTACTTTTCAGCTCAGGAATATAGTAAACGTCAGTTAGTACCTTGTGACCCTGCTGGCGATCTTGCATCACCACTGATCCCATGCCATGAATCTCTACACGTGAGCCATCTCCAAACTTGACTGAACCACGAACTGATCTATCAAGTTGAGTCAACACTGATCTGGTTCCTGTCATGTGATTACTAGCTCCTGTGTCGAGCACCCAGACACCATCTGGGACATCAACAGGGATTACCTTTTCAGTCAGGTGGACGAACTGTGATGACCCGTGCACGACGTCGCACGTGGCCAGCATCAGCGCACCCTGCTGATCGACGCCGCCGATCGCCACATTCGCTTCGGGCTGGCCGGCGTCCTTCTTCTTCTCCTTCTTTGGGCGCTTGCAGTCCTCCGCCCAATGACCGTAGATGTCGCAGTTGCGACATCGGCCCTTCCTTCTTGGTGTGCCCTCGGAGGTCAGTTTTACCTGCCCCGAGGCGCCACCATTAGAGCACGCCGCCGTCTTGCCCTTCGAGGATCCGCCACCGGCACCGTTCCCTCCAGGCTTGTTCCCAGAGTAGAACCGATGCTTGTGCTTCTCGAGCCAATCGTCCTCCGTGAGGAGGAGACGACCAGCCTTGTCGGTGATCTGCTCAACCTTCTCGTCAAGACATTCCTCCGCCGCCCGTAGACGACCAATCAACTCTTCCATGGTGAGCTTCTTGAGATCACAAAACATCTCGATCAATACAACCACGCTGGTGAAGCGCGGAGGGACGACAAGCAGGAACTTCTTGATGACCTTCTCGTCGGCAATTGTCTCGCCGAGAGTCTTCAGGTCGGCGACGAGGTTGGTGATGCGCATGCCGAAGTCGTCGATCATCTCCCCCTCCTTGAACTGGAGGTTCTCAAATTCTTGTGAGAGCTTCTGGGCGTTGACGTCCTTCACGCGTTCTGAGCCGAGCCGCATCGTCTTCACCGCCTCCCACGCCTCCTTGACAGACTTCTTGCCGCCCAACGTCTGCCACATCTCCTTGGGCACGGAACGCAGCAGCGCACTCATGGCTTGACGGTCCTGCGCGCGCTTCACGCCAGCACCGCCGGGCTCGATAGCATCCCAGATCTCCATGGCTTCGTAGTTGCACTGCATTAGCATCGCCCACTCGATGTAGTTGGAGCGCGACAACATGGGCCACATCAGCGAACCCTTCTTCACGCCACCGACACCGGAGCTCGGAATGGTGTCGCCCATTGTTCTTCCTCACCAGTCATCGATCCCACGCCTTGTGCTTCTTCAACGCCGGCGAGCGCGGTGGACTCACGGATCCGGAGTGGAATTGATCCACGGTGGCTCTGATACCAGTTGTTAGGATAGGCGGATCGCCGTCCTATGAGTTCACCAGACTCCGGCGATGCCCGGAGCGCGGTCACCACAGACACGATGCACACAGCGAGAGAGTTGACGCGAGCGTGGCGAGTTGGTTTCACTGCTTATTACGCAGCTTCTCCAATGCATTCAACTTGAGTTTATCACGGGCTCGATCCTACATCCCCGCCATGACTTGCTGCTGCACGGTGCGCCGTCATTTGCGGACGCCCGTGCGACATGCACGGCATGCACGCCGTGGCGGAGTCTGCCCTCCCCAGGACGCGGTCACGACGCAACAACGTGCAGTCTCCGTTGTTGCCCTCGATTCTACGCGTGTTACAAAACATGTTCAGATAAACAACTAGCTAATGCAACTAATCGACATGGATACAACTTGAACTGTCACGGTTACATGAGAATGCTCCAACAGTTGCTATACTAGACAAGTAGGCTGGATCTAGTACAAAGATTAAGAGGCAAGGGTTTCTGGAGAGCGAATCAAATCGCGAGGGACGAATCGAGGTCGGGGTTTGGTCATTGCGGAAGGGGGAAGGGACTCACCGAGCGCCACGGCCGCTTCCTGGAGGAGAGGCTCGCCAGACAGAAAGCCCGACCGGAGAAGACGCCGCCGGGACGGAGCCAAGCGTGCGGAGGAAGCCACCGAACCCTTCGCCTTCTCCCTCTCTTTGCCATCGAGGAAGAGAAGTTACAGCAGGAAGACTGGAGGACGGGTCCCTGGCGCAGCACGCAGATATATGCGGGGCAACGCGGCCGCCGTGCACAGTAACCGAGGAGTGCGAGCGCACGCCACCGCCGGGGCTCGGCAACTGGTGGGGTTATCTATCATTATCACTTCGGGTGATGTTCCGCGAAAGGAGAACGAGAAAGAGAGGAAATAGATAAGGAAAGAAAATAAAATAGAAAGAGAAAAGATCCCACGTCGTGAGAAAAGCTAAACATGAAAAAATATTAAGAACCACTCACTTAAAAGAAGAAACAAAAACTTCAGGACCAATGAAGAGAAAAATAATTTAACAGTATAGGTACGTGGGCTAATATTGTAAAAAAAAGCAAGTGCAAACTGTGTTAGAATATGTTGGGATGTAAGCATAAATATTCCAGTGGGCTCGCTATCTCATTTGAGCCATAATCAGAGTGGAGCTGTGCAGCCTCTGTTAGAATATGTTGAGCTTAAATATAAATATATCAAAACATAAATATATTAGTGGGCCGGTTACCTCTATTTGGGCTGTAATTGGAGTGGAGCAGCAGCGCCTAGGCGTCGCGCGCGCGATGCATAGCTATTCCGTCAGCAAGCGGCAAGCGCCACGCGTCTCGCTCTGGAGAGCCTTGTTGACTTGTCGTTCGTCGCCAGACCGTGCCTCGCCCAAGCGCGTAATGAGTGTGAAGTGTGAACGCGTCTGGCGCTGTGGGCTCTGTCCGTGCAGATCCTTCTCGAGGGAGGGTGTACGTGGGCGGCGGCGGAGGCAGCAGCAGCGCATGGACACGCTGCTGCGTTTTCAACGTTCCTCGAATTTTTTTTATTGATCGGGCAGTCCTGTATTGGTGATGGTTTCTATTCTCATCGACTTGCCATCTAAGATGAGTCTCCGTGGAGTTTCATGAAGAGTTTCATATTATTAAATATCATCAATTTTGCTGACATGGTAAGAAGAAAGAAGAATGAAGTTTCATAGGATGTGAGGAGAGTTTCATCACCATAAAACTCATCTAGCACGGTTATCTAATTTTTAGTCTACTCTCTCCGTCCCAAAATAAATGCAATTTTAGAGTTCAAATTTTGTCCCATAAAGAATGCAAATTTTAACCCACCTATCAATAAAGACAAGACAATTTCTGGAAGATTCTCACAAAAGACAACTAATATCTCATCTAATTCTCACAAAAGACAAAAGGTATTTTGGTAATTTTACACGTAGCATTGGTTTGAGTGCTCGGTCTTAGAATTGTATTTATTTTAGGACGGAGGGATATCTGTGTCCATGAAATTTCCACTGAGACTGGCCTAAGAATGACAATATAATTAATGAAGAAAGAGTGGAAAAATCCTAGAAATAGTTTCCTGAAGTCTTCTCTTCACCCAATGCACCCAAAAACTATAAAATCACCATTGGAGAGAAACCACTAGTTTCTAGGGAGTTCATACCCGCTTGCCATTGGAGGAGGAAGGTAGAATTAAGAGAGAGAAAGAGAAAATATTTATTAATCGAAGACACCCTTCACTATGGAAAATAGTTTCTATGGATCTATACTATGGAAACCGTGTTAGTTTCTTCCATTGGGACTGCCCTATCGATCCTTTGTAGAAGTATCCATAACACTTATTTGACTTGGTTACCAAATCTCAGTTTTTATAACTATGCAATAAAGTTATGCACTGAGATGACATAAGTTTGTTTTTTCTTTGGCAGAGAAACCATCAACTCACTTAAAAATAAAAGAAGAGTAACAATAATTCTCGATCAATATATATAAAAAATATTCGTAAAATATTAAATATTTTAAAGTTATACAGGGCATGCATGCAACAAAATGTTTCTTAGAATTGCAACCAAATGCTTAAAGTGCGCACGGTATCTCTAAAAGATTGAGAAAAACCAATCTTTTTTCCTGTATCTCTGATTAAAGGTGTTGAGAGGGGGAAACAAATTATATATGCTTACACTTCTGTTAGCCAAGGGTATGCAAGTAGAATTCAGAGGAGCCCTTATAGGTCACGAGACCACGCACAAGGCGCTGGGCAAACGATGACACTAGTCAATCTATCTTGATTAGTCTTATGTTATTGTTCGGTAGATTCCTTGAGAATCGCAGTAAAAACTCGACAAGTTGGCCAACGTCGTCATCTTTGTATATGATTTCAGTAAGCTTGAGGTTCTCGCACCGGACGTCCATAAGGTTTGGGTCGATGTTCTTCATCTTTGAGGTTCCTTTCTTTTTCCTCGTATCCTTGTACACCATACATAAAAGATGTGAGACAGTGAACTGAATTTAGTCACATGTGATTGCACGAAGAGTAAAAGAAGGGGACATTATTGTACCTTGCAACATTGCAAAGTAAGCTTCTCCAATATAGGTGAACTCTGAAGAAAGTGTCCCAATGTCTGGAAATTACCATCGGGATCGTAGTTGCGCAGTATCAAGGCTCTCATGTTCTTGAATTCTGGATATGAAGGTGGTTCGACAGGCACCTGGAGTAAAATTCAATTCAGGCAAATGAAGTGAAAGAAAAAAAAGGGCATTGGCAAGGACGACAGAGAAGTTATAGAAGTTTTGTGAGATGGATGATGAGACGAATTTTCAAAGCTTAAATATACCATACCAACCAACACGACTTCGACAAAGTGAAAGTGAGCTTCTCCAAGTTGGGCGAATTCCGAAGAATGTGCCCTGATACATGGTGATCATGGCCAAGACCGCATTGGTCCAATTCTAGGATCCTCAGGTTGCTGAATTCTGGGAATTCCGTGGATTCTTCACCTTCTTTCACCTGGGGTACGTACATCAGATGACACAACACAACATGAATCCATCATAGAACGAAAGGGAAGCAGCAGCAGCATAAGAAGACTACGATAGATAATGCACAAGAGGAAAGCTAGCCACATTTACCGTCACGTCGAAGCCATTAAGCTCTAGACTAGTCACGTTCGACACGCTGCGAAGAATCTTGAACAGATGGCTTCTGTGGTGCGCACGCTTCGCCATTGTCTCCCGTTCCTTCAGATGAATCGATGCCCTGGCAAGGGATCCCATCTCGCCGAAGGAAACGCCGCCGGGGAAGTTGTAAGGGGACACGACCAGGGACAGACGAGCAAGGGCCGGGGCCGTGACGACGAACGGCGTCGGCGAGGCGACGTCGTTCGAGCTCGAGGAGCCCTGGTCGACAACCAAGCTCCTCAGCCTGGGCGCCGAGATCTCGGCGAACTCCTTGGCCGCTGACGCGCAGCGCACCAGGGACAGGCTCCCCAGCGAGCCGGAGGCGATGGCGCGGAACCGGCACGTGCAGGCCCTCAGCTCCAGGTCCTCCAGGGACGGGCACCGTGACCTGACGTGCTCGGCGAAGGGCCCTTCCAGGCGCACGCCGGAGAGGTGCAGCCTCCTGAGGCGCCAGGAGCCGGAGGAGCTCGTCGTCGTCGGCCCGCCGTCGCGCGCAGGTGGCGGCGCGGCCAGGGCGCTGGCCATGACGGCGCGGCGGATCCACGCCGACGCGCCGCCGGTGGCGACGAGGCCGGCCTTGTCGAAGCCCTCGTTGGCGTGCAGCCGGAACGCGTCCAGGCGGGCGACGGGGACCTCGCGCAGCAGGAAGTAGACGAAGTCGTCGAACTTGTCGTGGCCGGCGTGGAGGAACTCGCGCTGGTCGATGTCGAGGCACGGGACCTTGGGCCAGAGGTGCCGCCACCGCCGGGAGAGGGCGCACGTCTGCACCATCTGCCGGGCCTTCATGCGGGACATGACCTCGTGGAGGAGGTGGTCCGGCAGGGCGTTCAGCCGGTCGCCGCCGCCGCCGCCGCCAGCATCGTCGCCGCCGCGCTTCCGCTTGCCGAGGGCTTCCATCGTGCGAGCTGCGCGCTTAATTAGCAGATGTTCAGTTAGGATCTCGGTTGGATTGATAGCTTCGATGGCGAGTCCGGTATGCACTTGGGTGTATAAGTAACTAACGTCTTATTAGCTGAAATCGTAGCTGGTCAGGAAGGTTCTATCGAACTTGTTATCGGATCATGCCGATCCTCTCCGTTGCTGTCGGTCAGCCATCTTTTTTCTGATCGAACACCTGCACACCTGCGTGGGGTCGGTTGACTGCCACATGCCCAGATGAAGAAGAAGCCCAGCTCGTTTGTTCTGAGTATGCTCTAGGCTGCCAAACTTCATAGCTGGCCTCATCAACTCTAATAATAAGCTCTAGCTTCTTATTCCTCGTCTTCAAGTTCTAAAAGCTCATAAATCATGTAAAACTAATGAAACATACGTTCCTGGACTTTAGTTGATGAGGCCATGTGCGTGTGTGCGCGCTCGCGCAAAATTAAGAACAACCATTATGTGACAAACTGACACTATATGTAACCACAAATCCTTGAGATAACAATAACAGGACTACAAAAACCAACTTCGGTGAGTTTTAAACTGACAGCCTTGAGATAATCAGATAACAAATAATAGTACTAAACAACTTTGGTGAACTTTATGCAATTATTCGGTAAATTCCCTGAAGTGCGCATGAAAGGCTCAATCAGGTGGCGGATGTCGTCGTTCTCTTTATATATTATTTCGGTGAGCTTGAGGTTCTTGCACGGAACATCCACGAGGTTAGGGTGTGGGGGTAGGCTCTGCATTCTTCGACTTGGACGATCCTTTCTTTTCCTTTGTGTCATTTGAGTACTGTCGGCAACATAGAAGATGTGAGCTAATGAAACACCAGTAGAAATTTATTTGTTTATAACTAAATATGAGTTGAAAAAGCTAAAGCACAATAACATACCTTGCAACATCGAAAAGTGAGTCTCTCCAGCTTGGGTGAATTACGAAGAAAGTGCCCCAAAATCTGAAAGTCATCGCTAAGATCACAGTTGTTTAGTACTAAGGCTCTCAGGTTTTTGAATTGTGTGAATGTCGTGGATCCGTCTTCCAGCACCACCTGACACCTCTAAATGAGTCAGTAGAATCTTAATGAAACCAGAAAACATCACCAAATAATTATGGAAGATAGAGAATGCACAAGCATACCACCATCATCTTGGAAACTGACACCTCTAGATTTGTTATGACATCAGATACACCACCGCCGAGGGTCTTGAATCGACCGACTATGTTGCTATCATATAGAACAACCGTTGCCTTGGCAAGGGATGGCATCTCGCTCAGCGAAAGACCACCAGTAAAGTTGTGAGGCGTCACGCCCAGGAACATGGAAGTAGCAGCAGGTGCTGTGATGACAAGCAGACAAATTATTTGAGGAATGTGGAGTACTCTATCCTACTTGTGATGAGTGAATTGTCAACCGTGCGGTGTGATCGTGTGCTTGGTCTTTGGTTGCAGGTACACGGGCGTCGAGTGTCGACGGTGAGCTGCCGTGGAGGTGCTGTGGCCGATGGACTGTGCGGTGGACGGCGGTGAAGGGCAGCCGGGACCGGAGATCGTGCCGGGCGGCAGCTGTGGCGTCCACTTCTGGATCGAGGGCGCAAGCGGCGACGGAAGGAGGGTTTCTTGGTTTGCGCCACAAAACCAAGGAAGCGGACGGCAGTTGAAGACGCCAAGTCGTGGAGGCACGGGCATCGGTCTCGGGACTGACGGAGGCGACGGACATCGACGGCGTCTAGAGAGAGAGAGAGAGAGTGAGTGAGTGATTTAAATGTTGTGGGGCCCAAAATGGTTGAAACCAGTTCAACCGGTCAGACCGGTTGCTCCGACCGGTCAGACCGGTCCGGCCCAGGCTGACAGGGAAAAATTTCTAGTTTAGTGATTTGCCGCGTGAGTTGAAACTAATGACCATGATTAAGTTAATCACATATGATTAACACCTGAGGTGTTACACACTCTGCAGCGAGCACAATGTTCTGCATGCCTGAGGATACTGAAGGCTCGAAATTCGTGCCTAATTGTACTGGATGAAAAAAATACTAAGAATGACACTAGCAATTACGTAAGCCCACATTCTAATGATGAAACTAGAAACTAGCAAGAATAAAAATTAATTCCTAACAAGAATAAATTATTTTTCATGTTTGTCAAGTCAAAATTGTTTATGGAATGTGTAAAAGGCTGACATAGTAAAATTCAGAAAGTTTTGAAATATGAAAAATAATTTAATAGAAAACATATTCTAATGGCTGATCAAAATTATATAGAATTTCCTTGCTTAATTAACCTGTGACGACAGGCCTCAAATGAATCCACAGTTCCACAAAGGCCTACATTATCAAGAATAATTCAGCTTGATTGATTGCTCAACTCTCCAACAACCCTTCCACAATCCAGATAGCCCAATTACATAACACTCACCCACACATAGGCTTGCATACACACAGCACACAGCTTAATTAACTTACCAGAGAAACTCAGATATTCTCTCTGATGAAGGATATTCAGAACTAGTGGAAATTCAGAAGATTCAGATTGCTACCATTTCCTACCAGCCTAAAATCATTAATCAGCACATATATACATATTAAACTACTTGCTATGTTCTCTACTAATAATGCAGCATGCATCATGTACGTGCTCCTTTTCTGTAACTATTTTGTCGCAGTAATCAGGAAACACCATGGCTAGAGTTCTATTTTCCTTTTTTTTTCTTCTAAGGATGGCTGGGCCGGGCGGTCTCTTTCGATAAAACATATTAGTTATCAAATCATTTTCCAGGCATGTAGTTATCAACAATTACTAATTTATATATTTTAAAAATTGTAACTTTTAACTACATTTACATCGCATAAGATTTCTTCTCAAGCAGCACAAGCCAATTGCGAGCCATCCGTCATGCTTTTTGAATAGCCTCTGGGATGCATGAAGGCCTTGCGCAGCAGTGTCGCTGGCTGATGATCCAGACCACACCCATATTCTTATATGTTCCTACACTAACAAAGATCAAAAGTCAATTGGTAGGCATAAAGTAAAATGCAAGGGTTGTAAATCGCTTGCTTGTCAAATAATTGTGAACATTATTTAAAAAAAGTCATTCTGACAAACCCTATATAGATCAGCAGACTGCAGCTACTCATTTAATTAGGAAGTGCCGTCTATGCCAATATGAGGTTTGGAATTTGCTTTTAGCAAAATTCACATAATTTCAGAATAGTCAAATAGACCAACACAAAGTATAGCAGCTCAACCAGCACGTATATAGCATGTTTTTTTTTTAACTATGGACGTGTATATTTTTTCTAGCAACCAATATTTTATTTTATTAATATGGCTGATAGCACACATGGCAAAGTACTATAAAAGAAGTTGATAATAAGACTTGATATCATGAAGAGTTTTTCTATTTTATGCAATCAATTCAAACAACTGGTAAACACAAACACGAGCAACTAAGCTATCGAGTAAATCAGCATCTACACAATGGCAACATAAATGATATGGCTATAAATAATTAAATACAAATTAAAAGACCAAAACTACCATCTCAATAATTTCTCATAGTCTTACTAGATACTTTATACAGTAACAACTATATTCCTAATTTTTCAGATTAATAAATGAAGGTTTTATAGATTTTAGGATGATTCCTACTAGATATATAGTTGTGTTCATAATGTAACTAAATCACATAATTACACATTGGAGGTAACCAATCTATCTTAATTATATCATCGAGGTGATATCATAGCTGCAACTTTGATCATACATGATTTATACACAGTGAAGTATGATTGCATGCATGCATGGCTGGCTACTTGTTCTTGACTTTGATCTTATCTTCTAGTGCAAATCAACAATATTTCATAAGAAAGGCTAATGCCTAAATTTATTTGTGCCAATGAACAAAATGGCAATGACTTTACGACAGCCAAGTATATAATATAAAATGTATTTTTCAGTGCATATATATTCTCGTTCGCTAGGAATTGCAAAGTCTTCGCCGATCAAATTGTAGTCGGCATTTGGGGGTCTGTGGTGTAGTGTTCTTACTTTACATAATTATATCATCAGGCACACTGCAACCGCAATCCTTTGATAAATTTATCTTCGTGTTCCTAAGCTGCTCAAAAAATATATGACAAAAGAGGGACGACGACACAAGTGATGGATGTGACAGGCAGTTAAAAAATGTTTGTAGAAGGCGTATCATAGTCTCTTCCGTATGGAAACTTGTCTACCATAGTATGTCTCTTTAGAAAGAAAGCCACGTGCAATATCGACATTCCAGTAGTCTCTAAAGTCCAAATAAAATTGTTCAATATTCCAAATGTTATAAAAGGTCGGCCACTTATATTAAAAAGGACGTACCCAGTGCCGTAGGCTTCCCGCACTGTGCGGGGTCTGGGGAAGGGTTGTTTTTAAAGCCCTAAGCCTTACCCACACAAATGTGCAGAGGCTGGGGCTCGAACCCGGGATCTTCCGGTTACAGACGGTAGGCTCTACCGCTGCACCAGGCCCGCCCTTATATTGTTAATAAATATCTCAAAGTTTAAAATACATATGCAATTTTTATATTAGCATCATAGTATACCTCCTTCCGTTTGTGTTGTGTGTTTGCCTTGATGTCATCAGGAGGAGGTAACCTTCATGATTATCTCTTAAAAACCCCAGTGAATTGGTGATGAAAAGCTCTATCAAGCCCGGATGTGAGCGCAAACCTGGCAAGGGACGTGTTCGTCTAGTCCTGGAAATTAAAAATGCAGTGCATTTATTATTTGCACTCTGTGAGATATATAAGAGCAGCAGTACCACATGTAATGTAACTATATGCAATAAGCACACACTGCCATGCACACACTGCTGCATACTTTCAAGAAAAAAAGCAGAAAAATGCACAACAAAAGATGGCACCCGCCTTATAGCACGTAATCAGAACTAACCAACGACGACTCATACGTATCAGACAGCATAATACTTCATTCATACAACAGATCATTATTAACAGCTCAAAAATTCTCTGATTGCTAGTTCCATAAGGCACGCACCATGTAATACCAGACGAGTGCAACCTTAAGTTAACTCAACACATCACGAACCGATATTTCATATTGGTGAACTTTATTGAATTCTTTGGTGCAGAGATGCCCAGCAAAAGCCTTTGCAGTATCGGAATGTTGGCATCATATCCATGGTATCTGAGTTCAGTAGACTCTAGCTTGGGACAGTGCAAAGGCACCATGTTTTGAGACTCCGCCTTCTTTGTCTTGGCATTGCCTTCCCCTCCAGGGGAACCATCTGAAACCTTTCCATCATAAAGGATTTGAGTAAGTTACCGATAACAAGATAAATTGAGCAATTGTGTAAAATAAGGCTAATAGAAAAATGAAGTACCTTGCAATATTGTAGAGTAAGCTTTTCCAAATTAGGGGTGTTTCGCAAACAGTGATGCAATAACCCAAAGTTATTATGTAAATTGCACGTATCTAGGATTAAGGTTCTCAAGTTTTGAAGCGCCACAGGGTATTCAACGAGTTCAATAGTTGGTGCCACCTGAAATCAAGGTACACTTGTTAAGCGTTCAAAGAACCTACCTGCTGCACAGATCGAGAATTCAAGGAAAAAAGATAACGTATGGCTACTTTCCAGAATTCCCATTTTCCCATTGTCAGTAACCTGGTAAAATTTCACAGTTTGGCTTTTCTCCTAATCTGGATTGAATTTCTGTTCTAATCCTTCTTTGGTTACTTATCAAGTCACGTGAAATAAATAATCAACCAGATAAATTTATCCAAGTCTTTCACAAAAAAATTATCCAAGAATTCCAGGTAACGGTAACTAGGTAGGGTACGGTAGATACCATGCAGGGCTCGTGTTAGCCTTCTAATAATAGAGTAGTTTCACCAGTAAAAAAATCATATCATAGATATTTATGCAAATCAACAGTGACATACTCACAGTAGACAGATAAATTATAAGTGTGTTCCTACCCAGAAATTTTCCAAAGTAAGCATCTCCATATTAGAAGCCTTCTGGAGGAATTTCCTAAGAGCCTTGAAATTGTGCACATCACAGACGGTGGAGTTTAGAGAGAATGGGTTGAGAGTCAAGGTTCTCAGATTGTTAAATGCTGGGAGTTTATCAAATAATTCCGTATCCAGAATTGCCTGAAATAGATAAACTTAACAGACATTAAATAAAGCTAATGATAAACTATCATGGTTCAGTATCATGGTCAAGGAACCTTCAAATGTCAAGAATCTTTCATCTCCAACACAGAATATATACATGCATGGAGCTACAACACAGAAAGGAAGGCATGCATACCATTGCTTGGAAATCTTTCATCTCCAAACTTGCAACATTGAATAGGCTGCCAAGAATCATGGCTTCATTTCTTGGAGAGAACTCATCACGTTTCAAAGTAACTGATGCCCTCACAAGGGAATTCCCTACATGTAATGAAACACCATTTCTATAGCTGCTGTTGTGAAGAGCCAGGCTCAGGGCAGCGAGACCAGAGGCCCTGATAACAAACACATCTGCAGGTGGGTTTGTGCAATACTGGATGGTCAAGTTTCTCAGCCTGTCGGATTCAATGCCGCAGAACCCAATCTGACATTGAACGAGAACCAAATCTTCCAGGTGCGGCCACCAAGAACGGAGCATCTCCGCGAAAGAATGGTCCAAGGAGACGCCAGTAAGCTTCAACCTTTTGAGGCGACGCCAAGGCAGGCTACTGGAGCCCAGATGGGGCAACTGATACAAATCATGGCCGTCGGAAGACATGGTCCGCACCTCCAGCACCAAGGGGTTGCCCCTGACGGCACGGCGAACCCATGCATCGATGTGCCGGCGCGAATCGAGGCCAGCAGAGGATGCGGTCAGCCGGAAGGCATCCAGGCACGGGGAGTCGTGCAGCATCAGCAGCTTGCTGAAGAAACGCTCCATCCTGCCCGTGGTTTCTGCCCAGGGCTCGTAGGGCGACCTGCGGAAATGCATGAGGTCGAGGTTGATGCCGGGCGCCGAGCGCCATAGATCCGCCCACCTCTTGGACAGCACGGTGGTCTGCACGGCCTGCTGGGCAGGGAGGAAGGAGAGGACGCGGCGGCGGAGGTCGTCCGGCAGGGCGCTCAGCCGGTCGCTGCCGCAGATCGAGCCGCCGTCAGCATCGCGGGCCCGCTTGGTGGCGGATGCGGCCATCGCGGGTTCTTGTTCTTGATTTACATCAGCGGATTCAGCGCGGCGTAGCCGAGGGGAGGCCGCCGCAAGCGCGCTCCAGCATGAGCATGGCAGGCGGCGGCCGGGCGGCGTCGCTCTCTGAGCTGAAAAGGGCGTCCGCGGATTTGGATTCTGGGCTGGGGACAGCGGCGTTGGAGCAGAATGGGGAGAACGAAGAAGCTAAACCCTAGCTTGTCATCAGCCTGCTGCCTTCAATTCCCCAGGGGAGAGACGAGAGAGGAAAGAAATGCGGAGTAGGTGGGATGGGACAGGGAGTGTGGGACGCCGAGCCGACAGGTCTGACACACCTGGGCCACCGCTGAGCGGGTGGCTATCTGACCAGATTCTCTTTTTCTTTCTTTTTTTGAAAGATTGCAAGAGCACTGTTATTTATATTTTTATTTAAGAAGAGAAGCAATCGGGGCCTTGCAGTTCGGTAAGAACTCAAACCCAAAAGAAAGGTTAAGTTCGTAATCATAAAAAAAAACAGGTAAGCTGGAAAAAAATGAAAAATGAACTGCAAGGCATCAAATGCCTGGCCGGCAGTCGTTGCCAGAGAAGTGCAGGAGATAGCATGCATGGTGACGACGGACATCAGACATTTCAGTACAACCGCACATCCAGTTCAAGAACATCCCTGGGAGATGACGGGGGCACGTACGGGTACCACGCCCTGATCGGCGAGGCAAGCGTCCACACTGCTTTTAGTTCATCATCTGCCGGAGCTGGGGGCGCGCCGCCGGCGGAGTGCGGGCGGGCGCTCTACCTGCTGGTGGTGTCCCTTGGCCGGAGCTGGGGAGGAGGGTCGACGCCGCGGCGTCCAGCCGCTTCATGCGGCGGCCGCGCCGGACGCTACTCCCCCGCCGTCCCTACCCTACCTTGCTGGGCAGCCGCGCGACCACTACGCGGTGGCGACATGCCTGCTGGCCCCGTCCGAGGGTGGCTCGCCATGGTGCTGGCGCGACAGCGGGATTAAGGGGCGGCAATGTCATCTTTGGTTTGTTGGTGGTGACCACTGACCAGGCCTCGGAGGCTGGCCCGGCCGCCGGCTGTTGCTGCTGGTGGCTTCAAAGAGCGCAGGAGAAATCCCAATGGAAATAGCGACGCTTCTTGCACCGATTTCCTCGTTGGAGGTATTACCGATGCGCTTTCGACACCGAATTTGATGGATCTTCGGGTGAAAACCCAATTCTAGCTTGCTAGGTGAGGCGGCAACGACGTCTTTGACGTCGTTTTCTTCTTTGGAGCATCGTCTTGAGATCCTTGCATCAGTAGCATCAGATGGTTGAGACATCGAGTTTCTAAGCAGACGAGTGATGTGATGATTTGGTGCTGTGTAAATGTTTTGCAAGGACGGAACGTGGACAAAGAGGATTAAAGCTTAATCTTGATTTCTTTGTTTTAGAGGTTCCCCTCTTGTATTTTTAGACCCTCATTTGAGGTCTAGAGTTTAAGAACTCTTTGAGGTCTAGAGTTTAAGAACTCTTGTAACGTGTGGCTGTACATATTCATATTGTGAATGTTCAAGGCCGGAATTTTTCTTTATCTAAAAAAAAATCTTGCTGCCAACGCTATCTCGGTTAAGTCCGATCCGATTGGTAGCTAGTGGATGGCAGATTAATTGTTATCATGCATCTTGGTGTTTTTTTTTTGCGATAAGATAGATCGATGTTCAGTAATCGCTCCACCCTCATCGAACTGCTAGCATAGGCCTTTTATTGGGGAGCTATAGCCGATAAGTTATATTTACATCATATTCCCAGCCGATATATGCTTTAACCATTGATCCAAGATTTAATATTCTATATAAATATGGGCCGATTGGTTCATCATTCACTACTGCAAAAATGATTTTTAGGGGCGGCTAAAATCATATTTTTAGAGGCGGATGCGGTACCCGACTCTAGTTGTCGCTGCTAAAAATGTCATTTTCAGGGGCGGGTAATCTACCCGCCCCTAAAAATCATTTTTAGGGCGGGTCACGGCATGACCCGTCCCTAAAAATCAATTTCTAGGGGCGGGTCATGTCGTGGCCCGCCCCTACAAATCTTTGTCCAGAAAATAAAAAAAGATTCAAAAAAAATTTGAAAATAGTAAAATAAAAAAGGAAAAAAATTATCCTAGCCAGCTAGCCACCACCACTAACCCGCCGACCTCCAGCTTCGCACGTACCTTCCTTACCACTACACTACATAAGCACTTGCGACTTTGTGAGGTATGTTATTCTTTTATATTAACTCAGAAATTGATTTGTAGGGGCGGGTAACACCATCAGCCGCCCATATAAATCATTTATAGGGGCTGGTGATGCCACGACCTGTCCCTAAAAATAATTTTCTATTTTATCCGAAAATTTATTTAATTGTTTACATATAGCAAATCAAATTAAAAAAATTGAAACTTTTACACTATGGTTATTGTGAACTATAGAAATTAAAAAATATCCCAAGTATATTTCAGTATATATAAAGGTTAAGATTGTGAAAACCTCAAAGTATGACTTGAGTTGTATGTGATACTATATAGTTATAGCTATTAGAGAACTTATACTAATTTTTTGGACCATTAGATGATCTCAAATGAAAAAGTTATCAACTACAAAGTTTTAGGTCTCGTCATTCTCTACAATTTTGATATAAAGTTTGACTTCATCCGAAATCATATGAAAAAGTTATGAATTTTTTTTGTATGGAACCATTTGTAGGGGCGGGCCATGCCATCACCCGCCCATGAAAATGCATTTGAAGAAACGGGTGAGGCCATGACCCGTCCCTACAAATACCACTATTTTTAGGGGCGGTTCATGGCGTCACCCGCTCTAAAAATGTTCTTTTTAGGGGTGGGTGACGTCATGAATCGCTCCTGAAAATGATGCTCATTTTGAGGGGCGGGTCACCCGCCCCTGAAAATGTTTTCTATGGGCGGGCCAGATGTTACAATAACCCCGCTCTATTTATAGAAACGGTTGACGTTTTGGTCCGCCCATAAAAAAAAGTGGGGCGTTCCTACAGATCATTTTTGTAGTAGTGATTATTTATTATCTATCAGGGTCTGCCTCAGACATATAGCCGATTGTTTAAAATCCTTGACATTAGTTGATATTGCTACATCAGCCTATTGGCTGATCGGCTCTTTGATCATCGGATTTATCTATCTTGTTAGTTGCAGGATCAAACTGACTGGCATGTCCTGAACGTTAAGAGGCTAAGGATCTACACTGGAGTTGAGCAGATCTCCCATGCCAGTGTGCTGCGCACGTGGAATCATTGTTCATTTTTCGCGTCAACTGCACCAAATGGAATGTTGATCTTTTGCGTCAACGGCACCAAATGGAATCGATAGAAATTAGGATTGAGGGAAATATCACCAAATGAAATGAAATGGAATGCCCCTCTATAGGGGAAGGGATCTCACTATACTTCTGCAGTGCACCAATATTTTTCTATACAGTGTCAGGGATATTTGTGGGAGGACGAAATCAACAAAGAGTCAATAGGTTTGGATGCTTGCCTTGGGAGGGGATCACGAGCTCACATGATGATGATCCATAGCGCGCTGCTCTTGACCTCTATAACGTCGAAACACTTCTAGTTCATGGCTGATTGGCAAGAATTCCACGAAAGATTTTATAGTTAGAACATGATGTCTCAGAAGTTGAAAGTTAAAAATGAGTTACAACATTTATGTAGGCCTCTGCTAAATTCCACATTAGTGAACTAAGCAATCAAATCCATAAAAAAAATCAAAGAGAAACATAAGTCTATAATAAACAAATAAAAACATAAATATAACACAAAACTATATAATTTGTAGTGATTATATTAACTGGCCAAGGGTACACGGATACATCTCGATAGAGATGGGCACATACAGGTAGGAACATGGCATCCCTCGTGTGGTTACCTTTATTGTAACAAAGAAAAAAAAGAGCACACGTATACATATATAAGATGAAACACTGGCTTGGATCTGACCCATGAGATCCTTTTTGTGGAACACGTACTATCCGATGTCATGCACATGCATGATTATGCAGCAACGGACGCGATGCTGGCATCCCCATTGCAAATACGGTCACATGCATCACTGCAACGTTCCATGTCGATGTTCGTCTCTTCGCCGACAAATTCTGGAGCTAAAATGGTATAGTATGTCTTAGAAACAAATATTTTCAGTTTTCCAGAAAATAATTAAACTTATCCTAGATGAATTTACCATTGCTGATGTTGTCGCACATAGAAGACACACATCCCAAGTTGCAGTACGACGAAATGGCATCAGCTGGTTCACCTGCTAATAAACAATAAATCAGCTAGTATGTAAATAAGTTCTTGTCGGTGAGAAATATAATAAACATGGAACATGGAAAATATAGTGTGTTTCCTCTTACCGGAGTTCGGAAGAAGGTTCAATTTAGGATAGCCAGGCGGGCATTTGTTGCCTTTTACGATTTTACAGCGACATCCTAGTGCACAAACTGGCGGGGGAAACCTCCGACGACATACGTTGTAGCAGATTCTTGCCAGGGTGGTCTTGCAACAACTCTTTCCCTCTACTTCCAAGATTATTCCTAGTATCAGCACACACATGATTACACTCTGAAGACCCTTGCTTCCCATTTCTTTCCGGCTTTCTTGCAAAACACAAAGAAATATGGCTTGGGTTATTGGCACTGATGAAGAGAAGAGAACCACATCGCTCCTATTTATAGGGAAAATAGATGATGGTGTGTGGCTGTTAGAACTGATGAATTTTTAAGTACGTGCCTTGAGATGACACTTGCCGTGTAAGCTTAAGGCATCATCGGGGTTTGTACAATTCCACATCTATAACTGATGGCAAATAAATGTGTATGATAGATGATCATGTATGACTTTTCAAATAAACTGGCTGCTAACTACTATGGTTTGTACAATTACAAACATAGCTTCCAAGATAATATGCTGCCTACCTGACTGAACGCACCCTTCCACCCCTACTGACCCTACTTGCAAAATGTAGCGAGCGAGCTGTAATATTGACTTATTTCCTAGAATGTATTTTATCAATTATACCATAATAGAGGCTGTTTACACGTATATAGAACCTGTTAGTTTGTCAAGTGCATTTGTTGCGATCAAAGTTTTTTTTCCTGCAAATGTGCCTTAGCATCGAGTATTTCATTGAAAGGAAGAACAATGGTGGGACTGTATATAATGATCCAATTCGAGCAGGTCCAAAAATTAAGATCATGACTGAGTATAACATAAGGAAAGATTAGGAGGATATAAGAGCGAACCGCAAAGTCTATAAGTTATAATTGATTATTCCTCACAAAAAATAACTGTTGGCTCTCCTCTCTGACACTACTACAAAAAATGATTTGTTAGGATGCCCTATATATTTTTTTCTAGGGGTGGCCCAAAAGCTAACCTGCTCCTATAAATGGAGCGGGGTTACTATAGCAATTCACACACCTCTAAAAATGAATTTTTTAGGGGCAGATGGTGCATCATTTGTCCCTTGAAATGGCCACCATTTTAAGGGGTGGGTGACAACATTACCAGCACTTAAAAATGGCCACTATTTCCATAGGCAAGTGATAGGGTCTCCCACCCATAAAAAACATTTCTAGGGGTGGGTGATGGTGTCACCCGCCTCTAAAAATGGTATAATGCAAAACAATTCATAAGTTTTTCATATGATCTCAGATGAAAACAAACTTTATACAAAAATTGTAGAGGTTGATGAGATCGAAAATTTTGTAGTTGATATCTTTTCCATTTAAGTTCATTTAATAGTCTTAAAATATTATAAATTCTTTAATTTACAAATCAAGAAGTTTTGATTTTTTTTTTCAAACAACTTCATTTAATATCAAAGTTATGAATCTAGAGTAGTTCCATTTCAAAGTTGTAGTGGTAAGATCTAAAATTTAAGTTTATATGTTATTCATTTAATATCACTTAGAATCACAAGATTATTTACTAGTTGTGCCCTACACATGGCTATGACTATATAGTATCTCATACAACTCAAGTTATACTTTGAGGATCCCACAATTTTAACACTTATATATACTGAAATATATTTAGCACATCTTTTCTGTATCTATAGTTTACAATAACCATATTGTAGAAGTTTCACTTTTTTATTTGATATACTATAGTTAAGATTTAAATAAATTTTCACAATGAAATAGAAACATATATTTAGGGGTGGGTGATGCGTCACCTGCCCCTGGAAATTGATTTCTTGACGCCGTCACCCACTCCTACAAATTGATTTAAGAGTTAATACAAAAGAATAGCACACCTTATAAAGTGCAAATGATTATGTAGTGTGGTGAAGAGGAGGGTACGCACGATGCATGAGGTAAGCTGTTCTAACCCCGGTTTATGCAAGTGTGCATATTTTATAAAAAAATTGTACCTCAGTAGTAGAGAGGCTTGTGGTGGTCGTCGATTGGCTGGTATATTTATATTCTTCTTTATTTTGCTATTTACAAGTTTTTTCTATTTTTTCATTTTTTTAAAAAATGATTTGTAGAGACGGGTCATAGCATTGCCCATGCTAATCGATTTTTAGCTACGAGAAGTCCCTAAAAATATTTTTCATAGTAGTGTGATCATTCCCCTTGAACAGCAAGACCGGCATTGCAGCCACTCTATCAAATACGGTCTGATTCTTCTCCCAAATCATCCAAAGATACGATATCGAAAGCATTATGGAGTCAAATACCTTGGGGCGGTGCTTTGGTATTATTTTTTATTGTGAGCTCAACCACCACACAACTACCAACGAATCAGATGTAAGTACCAGTTTGAGCAAACCCAGAGTATGAAGCAATCGTGCCTGCATTTTATAGAAGCTGTTAGTCTATCATAGTAATCTACTAATCTGTACTTGAATATTTACGATGAGCTCAAGTTCTAGAAATTTAGAAGGTGTTCCTTCCATGATCTATTCAAATAGTTCGTCGATGTATGATGTGGGAAGAACTAGGATATATATTTTGCCATATGATCAAATAAGGTTGTACCAGATTATTCTAACTGACAAAGACCAGTTTAATTCATTTCATTATAATATTGTATAATAATTTAGCATTTACTGATTGTTCCCGTTGATTCTAGATGCTCAACATGCATGCATAACCATTTCTTTATTTTTAATTATCCACTTGAGTTGTAAGGTCAGTCTCAGTGCATAGTTTCATGGCGCGGTTATCTAGATCGGAAACTAGTTATCTGTGCCAGATGAGTTTTATGATGATGAAACTCCTCACACATTCCATAAAACTCTCTTCTTCTCTCTCCTTGTCATGTCAACAAAATTGATGATGTGACACAGAATTTAATGTCATTAAACTCTCCATGAAACTGCCATTGATACTGACGTAATAAATACGGTTCTAAGTTCAAAATATGGGCTACACAACTACACATAGGCTGGTAGTTTCATTCCATGCTGTTTTATATTCAGTTGCCTTCATTGTTTTCTTTTGCTGGCTAGCAACGAATGGGATGAATGCACATATAGCTAATATGGCAGTGTACTTGAGGTCATTTACCTAACGAGAGCATTTCTGTTGTGATATCATGTCCCTGTTATCTTAAATGAAATCATTCTATTTATCTAGTCAACTATAAGCATTGGTCCATAGAGTTGAACAAGAGAACTTCTTTTGGTTGCCTACTACAAATATGCATGACTTACCTACAATGAAGGGTAATTAAGATGGTGCATGGTTATGATAGGCTACCTGTTCTTGACTTGAACTTATTGATCAGCAACTAGCAACATTTTGTTAAGAGTAGTTAAGATGGCTCCGTCACAACCAATGGAAGAATGGACAAGACTTCGATCAGTGGAGACCAAATAAAATATCTGTATATTTAGGCATAATTGTTGAGAGTATGGCTGCAATTACAATTAGATCAGTTATGCTAGGTCATCGTTCTTTTTAATTTGGATGGTAAGAGTAGAATCTATCTCATCACCGAATGACAGCATGTCTCGACATATGGTTTACTTTAACCAAAATTATAACATATTTGACGAAAGACAAAAAAAATGGAATAAGGCTTGGTATCATGAGACGACTCCAGATCTCTCGCGCGACATGAATTATTTCCCAGATGAAGCCTATCAGTTATTATGGTCTTCTACTACTTCGTTCCAAGTCAAACGCCACCTCTTCATCTTTACTACGTATACCTGTCGTATAATTTCCGGCTCGCTCATGGCACACACCGCCACAAGCGGCACCAGTCAAGTAATATTTTTTATGTAATGGAAACAAGTTCTGGCCAGTACAAAGTGTATACGGCTAAAAGATTATTACAAAACAGAACCGACCATTGGCTAATTAGGAGAAAAAATAAAGAAAAAAGAATCTAAACCAATCCTGAGGTTATGCTTCCACCCCGATTAGCTATTTCTAAGGCAATGATCTCCAAAGCAAGACTCGTCTTTCTGAACAACATCTTCCTTATATCTTTATGCTAGATGCGCCCACAGGCACAATTAGTAGGTCCCGTTAAAACAGCCTGCACAAATGAAGAATATTTGGTATTATTAAAAATAGATTAAATTGCACCCCAGGTTCTCAAACTTGTAGCGAAATTCCCCTTAGGTTCTCAAACTCTCAAATCATCCATCTGGGTCCCTAAAGTACATTAAGTGTTTCACGGGGGTCCCAAACGTGCCACGCATGCATCTGAAGCCAATGCCACATGGCGCCACAGTGGTGAATTTTTGCAAAAAACACCCTAAATTTCTTTTTCTCATACTTGGTCCTTTCTCTCTCTCTCTCTCTCTCTCTCTCTCTCTCCCTCACCAATCTCTATCTCTCTCCGCATCCTCCCGGTGCCACCATCCCCTCCGGCCGCCCCCGCAGGCCGTGTCCGCGCCTTGCCCACAGCCGCATCTCACGTAGACCGCCACCGCCGCTGCGCTTCGCCAGCGCTGGCCGTCGATGCGCCTCGCCCACAGCCGCATCCCGCGCTTGCCGCCACCGCCGCCGTGCATCGCTCTGGCACGTGCGGGGCCACTGAGCTACCTTGCGGCTCCACGGGTGAGGGCTGGTCAAAGCCACACCATGGCCAGAACAGGGCCATGGCAGCTGCTCATCTGGTGTTTAGCTCCCACCAGCGGCGAGGCAGGCTCTGCTTTTCGGTTGGCCCGGCTGGAGGAAGAAGAAAAGGAGGGGAATGAGAGGGAGAGGAGGATGAGATGCTAGCACGCCATCTCCCCAACCACCGCGGCACCGCGCGTGCCCCTCCCGGCTCCTGCCGTCACCGCAGCTCCACCACCACGCCCCCCCTCCGAGACCCACCGTCGAGTAGGGAGAGCCGGTCGAGGAGGCAGAGCAGCTGGGGCGCGTGGACTCCATGGCGCGCCACCCTCAACCGCACCTCCTGCCCGCCGCATCAGCGGCCGTGCACGCTTGCCATGCCCGCCAGCCACAGCCGTGGCCCTGCCGTGAGAAGGGAAAGGGACGGGGAAGGGAGGTGCCGCTGCCGCATGCGGTCCCACGGGCTGCGTGGCAGGGGAGGGGGCGGCGAGCGCCGAGAAAGAGAGGAGGGCGAGCGCCACCGTCCACGCCGGCAAGAGCCGAGCTCGAGGCATCCAGAGGTACGGAGGGAGGAAGGCAGCGCCATGGCAGCTGCGTGAGCCCGTTGCAGCTGTGGCCTTGCGCGCTCTGGCATGCCCGCTGCGGCGTTGTGCCACGTGTCCTGCCGTGCCGCGGCGAGAATGGAAAGGGGTGGGATAAGGGACGCGCCGGAGGCAGGCCGCGAAGGCGAGTGCGGAGCAGGGGCGCCGCGGTGAGGGCAGAGGAGGGGTGCAGAGCGAGCGCGGAGGTGGAGTGGCGTGGTGGGGAGGGGCAGGGATGGGCGGCTTGTGGGGAAAAGAGAGCGGCGTGGCGGCGGCCACCTCGGGCGGGTGAGCTACGCGTGGCTCGAGGCTGCCGGCCGGTAGTGGTGGTGCGGTGTAGAAGAGGGCGGAGAGGAGCTCATTTGCTGCCAATGTGGGGAGGGGCAGGGACGGACGGCACGTGGGGGAGAGAGAGTGGCGTGACGGCGGCCAGCTCCGGTGGATGAGCTGGTGGGAGATGGGAGAGATAGGGTAAGAGAGGGAGAAATGACCAAATATGAGAAGATAAATAAATTTAGGGTCTTTTTGCAAATGTTAGCCATCGTGGCACCACGTGGCATGCCACGTCGGCTTCGGACGCACGCGTGGCGGGTTTGGGACCCCTCGTGAAACACTTAATGTACTTTATAGACCCAGATGGATGATTTGAGAGTTTGGGGACCTAAGCGGAACTTCGCTACAAGTTCGGGGATCTAGAGTGAAATTTACTCTTAAGAATAATATCAATATGACATCTCCAAATAGCCGAACATAATGTGGCTGCCCCCACAAACATGACATGGCTCTCATTGTCATCAAAATTTGAAAGCCAATTTCCTATCATTTGGAAAATCGATCTTGGAGGAGTTAACCCGGTAGCTAAGTAGACTATCCTCCAAATCTCCTTTGCATTTGACAATCAAAGAGGAGATGTGTAATCGATTCATTGCAATTACAGAAGCAACACTTCAAACTCCCCTTTCAATTCTTCCTCACTAGGTTATCTTTTGTTAGTATAACTCCTTTTTGGAGATACCAAAAGAAGATCTTTATCTTGAGAGGAATTTTTAGTTTCCAAATCAATTTGTGGTGAAAAGGAGCATGTTGGTTTATCTTGTGGAGCTACATAGATCTAACAGTGAAGATTCCGTATCTATGTAAATTCCATCTTAAGTGATCTCTCCCTTCAACTAAATTGATGTTGGTTATCTTAGCTACTAGGCCAAGCCATTCTTGGTGTTTTTCATCCGCTAAAGCCACTGCCGGAGAAAGCCACAGCAATGCCGGTCACAGGACGGCTTAGTGCCGGCTATTCTGACCGGCACTAATGTGCGCAGGTTAGTGCCGGCCCGAAATACCAGCCGGCACTAACGTGCCCGACCCCGCCCGGCGCCTGGCAGCAAGGTTAGTGCCGGCTGGTATAACTGGCCGGCACTAAATATTTTTTTCTTCTTTATGTTTCTATTCTTTTTCGTTTTTATACATATGGCTATGTGGATTTGTACCGTATGTGACTATGTACTCGTACTCTTTGAATTGAACAGTAATATTAGGACCGCATATCACACTAATATTACATATATATATTCGTCATGTATGGAACACTTAGGAGTTCAAAAGTACTTGAGATATTACAAATTATTAAGCATCAACTATAGTAACGTGTCAGCTTCCTCATCGTCTGATCTTCTTTGGCGACGCTTTTACGGAGATCGCCATGAAATTCGCCCTTAGGATTTATGACTTCATCGAGCAGGAATCCGCACATAGCTTCATGAATTGCCCTGACCCGAGCCATTTCAATGAGTTCTTCTTTCATCCACTAACGCTGTCACATTTTCCGATAAAAACATGAGAATAAAAAATAATGAATTAAAATAATGAGCAAATATGATTGTGCTCACGTACATTGAATGCCTCCACGGTCATTTGCCCTTTTTCACTTGCAAAGGAGTTGATCCACTCGCATACGTAGTATCCACATAAGTTGTTTTCTTGGTCCTGTCTCCAATACTATGGACAAATGTGGGTTATGATATATAATTTTTCTGATGTTTATTACGAATGACATTAGTAGCGAGAATATATTCATACCGAAAAATCAGTCACCCAAAGAAGAGGCTCGATTTCACCTATGGGCAAGCCTATGTGTTTGCGGAGGTAGCGACTCTATGCAGTATTTATCACCTCGATGAGATCTTGGTACTTTAATTTATCTTGCCTTGACGAGTCGTACACCAAGACCTTGTGCTCCTCAATCCGAATACAAAGCAATATCCAATAAAAGCTGTGCATATACATACGCATAACCAATTAATGTTGATTATAATAGTTATTAAATAGTATTATTAATACGAAGGGATTGAAAAAAGTGGCTAACGAAGAACGACTCGCTAATGATTGTATGGCAAGAGAATGAAGGGACACATGCTATTCTTATGCAACCCCCTGTATATAACATTGACTACGTCTTTAGGCTTTTGCGCTATCGATTGCTCGTGTATAACATCGGGGTCGAAGAACCCGACGTTATGGAAGTTCTTCTTTCGGCAAATTTGAATTTTTGACCAACGGGACACAAGAAAAGTAGGGATCAGTCAACACACAAGGCTAAAATAATGAAACGAGAGACAATACTTACATTCACCATACACTGACGAGGGACCTGTGAAGGGCATCTTGATGGTATAAATCGTAAAGTGCTGCAAACTCAACATATACATCATCTGCCCCGCGCCAGAAATGCTAATCTTAAATCCGAGCTGGGAACATCTCTAATTCAGTAGCTTTAGATTGCACGGCATACCATTTGTGTAACTCGGCCATTCTCGTTGGTAGGAATGGTCGCAACTCTGGCCATATCAAAGGTTCACCAAGTACAAACTTTTACTTATCGCGGGCATTCTGTAGGGCCACCCCAAGCAATTGAGCCGTTGTTAGATCAGTTTGCAATATCATCCTAGCCATGGTCAATAGATCTCTTGATTCATCGGGACATTCTTCACGCGGCACTATCAACGGAGGGATCGATTGTTTGGATTGCTCTCAGAGCTGGGAACGGTCTTTGCATTAATCTGCCGATTCTTGGGGTTGCAGTAGCACTTTCTGATCTGCCGATCATAATCCGATTCTCTTTCTTTCCCCTTGGTGGGATCTTTAATGAAATGTTTAATAAAGTGTGCCTTTCCAACCGGATCTATTTCTGGCTTCTTGTTGGCAGCCTCCCTCTGTAGCTTGCACTTCAGCAAGAAGGATTGAAATGATTCTCCTGCCTCTTCCTCTTCTGGAGCCTTCGATTTCTTCTTTCTTTGCTCCTTATGAGAAGGCTGGACCGAAGGTACCGTGTATGCCATCTGTCGCTGACTCTGATTCTATTGTGCGGCTGGTGATGATGCCGGGCTGGGCTCGCTTTGTGCGGCTGGTGATGGTGAATCCATGCTGGGGTCCCGTGCAGGCGGTGGAGAAGGTGGACCAACACTAGGATTCCTGTCAGCTGGCATTGGTGATCTTTGCCTTGAGCACCGAGCGGAATCTGTGGCTGCTTGCACCAATCTTATGTCGTGCTTTGGCCAAGCAATTCATGTGTTTACGGCATGTTGTAGTTCTGTTTCTTCAGGATCTATAGGGATCGGGAGGTCCATGTCTTCCCAGTGTTCTTCAGTAATTCGGTCAACAAAGACTCTAGCGAATCCTTCCGGAATCGGCTGGCAATGTATTGTCCCGCCTTCTTTTTGGACTTCTGCATAACCCTCAGCACAAACTTTGAGCTTTTTCCCATAAAGAACCAAAAGCTCACATTGGGTCCTAACGGTAATGTCGTCAATGGGGTCCCTCGGCCTGTCGGCACCCAAATTAGGGTGCTCCGTGGAAGCAACACTACTACGACGCTGAGAGGGGGGCTGATCTCCACATTGGCAGCTGGTTGGTCCGAGCCTTGCCCAACTGTTGCCTCAAGTGGCATTATCTGGTTTTCTAGGCTACAGATCTTCTCTGCCACTACTGCCTTGCTTTTGCATTGGCTTCGGTAGGTTTCGAGATCTCCGGAAAAGCCATATTTCCATGGAACTACGCCCACGCCTCGGGTCCGTCCAGTGTGTTCCGCATTCCCAAGAGCGTAAGTCACCTTGCCATTCTCTCTGTTGGGCTGGAAGGTTCCTTCTTCCTCTTTGGGCAGCCTCTCTTAGTACGTCGCTAGTCACAAACATTCTAGTATCGGGGTCTAGTGTGCCTTCATGAGCATAGAAGTAATACCTTGCTCGTTTGGGCCAACTCAAGGTCTGCGGTACGATTCCTTTTGCAATTAAATTATTTTCCATCTTTTCCCATTTCGGAACAGCAACCTTATAACCTCCAGGCCCAAGTCTATGAAAGTTTATCTTTTTGCTAGCATTCATTTTGCCTTGAATCGAGGCTGCCATGCTATCAGCACTATGCTTGTTGTTCACGAATTCATTCCACCACTCTTGTTGCTTCTTCCAGACTTTATCAAAATCTGGTGTGAGGCCCTTGTTGACAAAGTTTGCCACCAATTTTTTCTTGAACGAGCCGAACTGAGTTGCCATCTTCTTAAATGCCCATCCCTTTAATTTGTCAGCTTTGCCTGGGGAAAGTTGAAGTGCAAGGACACCTCTTTCCATAATAAATCTTTCTCTGAATCTAGCATGATATCTTCAGGTCGATCAGAGACTTTATTTCTCTTCCAAAGCTTGTACTTTATGGGGACGCTTTCCCTAACAAGATATCCCAATAGATTTACAAATGTCGTCTTAATTTGACCAGGGGCTAGTGGCTCACCGGTTGCTTCGTCGATCTCCGTGATGGTCGTACATCCTACCATCTTCCTCTTGGAGCCACGTTTCCGTTTAGGTTTCGTCGATCCTGATACCTGAAAGAATATCTAAAAATTAATACAAGTTGTCCACGCACACACACACACACATATATATATATATATATATATATATATATATATATATATATATATATATAAATTCTAATCACATATATATTGACAAAACTTTTATACCTCGGCTTCGTCGAGATTTTCTTCTTCCTCCCCATTAGTATCTTCATCCTCGTCACCATGATAATGCAAGTTTAAATATTGGGCGCCATCATTTTCGGCCTCATCAATCTCTGGAGCAATGTACTCGGTATTTCCACGAATGAGCTCGTGCATTAAGTCGTCTTGGATGTCTGTAGGATCCATTTCCACTACCTGAAACAATAAAGTAAATATTTAGTATTCTCGATGACAGAGAGCTAATGGGACAAAATTAGAGGGACAAATGGGCACAGTCTTTTGTTGATGATGTGGCCTAGAAGGCCTACACTGAATACAATAAGAGGGACAAACGGACAAAATTAGAGGAACAAATGGGCATAATCCATTACTAGTATCTAGAAGGCCTGCACTGAATACAATTGAAAAATATAGAGACTTTCCTAACTGGGAGTGACTGCACGACCTTGACTAGTATTAGTAAGAATAATATAAAATACTGCCAAGCTTTGCATGATATTTGTAATGATAACCACAAAAAACGTAACAGAAGATACATGCAAGAGGAGGTTAAGAAAGAAAATACCGCTACTGGTAAAGAAGCAACAGAGAGATTATGGGTGGGTTGAGACAGCGAGGACACTAGTGTGATGCGTTCACCTTCTCAAATAAGATCCGCAAAAACATATTGCAGATCCGCTCGTTAATGCTTAAGAACACTACCATATCTTCAGTAGACAGGTAGAACACAAAAAGTCAAAAATATCAATAGTATATTAATGCGACGGTTTTTTTTTTTTGAAGGCTTTATTAATGCGACGGTTAGAATGGCACTGGCAATAGAAACTTCTGTATGACTGATTAAATGCTAGAGATAGAAGATAGCATACGACAAATGGAAAGTATTAAAACAAGAATAACAATTGCATCTTCAATCTACACTGCTAAAATCACACCACAGTGTTAGCTGTCCATTTATTATATCAAACAATATGAAACCGAACTGAATTGGATACGTTGAATTAAGTATTCCATATGGCAGTTGGATTAATTTCAAAACCTCGAAACAAGAGTTCCCAAATTAGATAACATCTACTGGCATCACTCACAGTTGACTTTAGATTTAGGTCCATTGGTGCTATGTGAATGTGAGTACATTCCATTGCTGCAGGTAATATAACAATGGAACTCAATGGGCATAATCATTTCATTTTCTTATATGCATGAAAAGTGCTTGCAAATTCAGTGATTAATATATGGAACTTAATTGTCTTAGCATATGGACTGAATTACTAAATGTTTATCAGTGATTATTGCAATTTTACACATAATTCCTAGTCCAGATATACCAAGATTATGAATTAAATTTGAGTGAACTAACAAAGCCATATGTAACATATACCTGAGCGAGGAGCCAATGAGGTCGGGGCACGCGTCAAGGGCAGCCACGCGGTGTCGGGACGGCCGCCAGGAACGAGCTCGATCGGCGGTGCACGCGGGCGAGGGCCGGCCCAGGCGCGGCCGGGGACGGCGGCGGCAGCGCGGGCGAGACGAGGTAATCATGTGTAATCATGTGTGTCGGGGACGAAACGAGGGCGGCGGCATCGTCGGGCCGGGCCGGCAGGCTTCGGGTCGGGGTGGCGTCGGGGCAGGGCGGCATCAGGCCGGCGCCGGGAGCGCGTTGGGGCAACGAGGCCGTGGCCGGGGACGGCGGCGGCGGCACGGGCGAGACGACGAGGTCCGCGTCGGGGCAGGGCGGCGTAGGGTAGGGCAGCGTCGGGGCAACGAGGCCGCGGCCGGGGACAGCGGCGGCGCCGGCGCGGCAGAGGACGAGACGAGGGCGGTGGCGGCGCGAGCGATACACGTTGATCTGAAGAAGGGCGAAGAAGTGAGGGAAGAAAGGGGCCGGATCTCTGTTTTTGGGGGCAGAGTGGCAAGGTTAGTGCCGGCTAGCCTTATCAGCCGGCACTAACGTGCCCCCGTGAAGTCAGGTTGGACAGGTTAGTGACGGCTGGCGGGAACTAAAATTTGGCAGCGCCAGATCCATTTTACCCTAAATTTTTAATATTTGCAATAATATAAAAAAATTATTTGTAATAGGCTTAATAATTAGAATAATATAACAAAAATTGATATCTTAATTTTTTTAGCATATTGTTAATTATATCTACACACTAACAGTAGTAATCGAAGTAAATTAGCAAATATGCTACCATTATCAATTATGGGTAGCTTATAGGGTTTATTTGTGTATGTGTATATGTTTATGTTATTCGTAATAAATCGAAAACATTTCATTTTCATCCATGCAAAAATATTCAAAAAACTTTTCAATAGTAGCCTATACAATGATGTAATCAATTCGCCAATTACTTGATTATTTGTTTGTAATTTAATGTTTCAATGCTTCTAGTAATGCAAAATTAGTGAATGTAAATAATATTTATATCATGCAAAAATATAATATTATCTGAAGATGATATTGTGTCCTAATTGGACAAATAGTATCGAGAATTGAGATAAATACGATGCAGTGCGTTACATTACATCACTGAATGAGAAAATACAATATATAACTTATATAAAACTACTACTTATTATCATTATCTACTGGAACATTGATAATATTCCTTTTGACGAAAGTGCCTTGAGCGTGATCACGGCGTAAGTAAGATGTGTCCTCTTTGGATAAGAGGATGCTAGGGTCAACGTCAACTGAGAATGGAGGAAGGTTATCAATCTGGTCATAATCTTTCGAATTGTCCGAAATATCCTCAACTCCAACAACTTTTATTTTTTCTGGAAGAACTATGTGCCGTTTCGGCTCATTTCCAGCCTTGTCTGCATCAGGCATCTTATCCGACTTCTTCTTCGGTTTGCTTCACATGTCCTTCACTTAGAACACTTGTGTCACATCCTTGGCTAGAACGAATTGTTCATCTTTATATCCAATTTTTTTAAAGTCAACTATGGTCATCCCATACCGGTCCTTCGTTACGCCTCCTCCAACCACCCATTCGCAACGAAATAGAGGGACAACTATGAGTCCATATTCAAGTTTCCATATCTCCTCTATGACACCATAGTAGTTGTTCTTTTCTCCATTACTGTTTACTATACACATACGGACACCACTGTTTTGGTTGGTGCTTTTTTTTGTCTTGAGCTCTCGTGTAAAATGTATACCCATTGATTTCATACCCTTGGTATTGCTGGATGGTGATTGATGGTCCCCTAGCCAGCCATTGAAGTTTTTGATCAACTGTGTTGTTGCCCAATAATTTTCGTCTGAACCAGCTGTCAAAAGTTTTTATATGTTGGCGTGTAATCCAAGCAAGATTCTTCTGTGGATTTTCAGACTGTATAATATTCATGTGCTCGTCAATATATGGAGCCACCTTGAATGAATTCTGAAGAACTGTGAATTTTGCTTGGCTAAATTCACTACAAGGGATGTTCACATTACATTTCTTTCCTAGTGTGCCTTTTCCCTTTAGTCGCCCCACATGGTGTGACACGGGGAGCCCAATCATATTGAGATCAGGAAGATAGTCAACACAAAACTCAATGACCTCCTCTGTTCCATAGCCCTTAGCAATGCATCCTTCTAGGCGAGAACATTTACGCACATACTTCTTCAATACTGCCATGAACCTCTTGAAAGGGAACATATTCGACAATGTCTTTCTGCAGCTTTATTAGATTATTTGGATTAATTGCTTTCTGCGAAATTTCATTCATGAACGCACAAAGCTTTACAACTGTCAATCTCACATTTTCTGGTAGAACACCCATCAATATAACCGGAAGTAATTGTGTCATCAGGATGTGGCAGTCATGGGACTTCAAGTTTTGGATTTTCTTCTCTTTCACATTTATTATGCCCTGTATATTTGAGAAGTACCCAGACGGGACCTTGATACTGTTCAAGCAATCGAACATACTTTTCTTCTCCTCTTTGCTCAGATTATAGCTGGCAGGTTTTAAATAGCGGCGTCCTTTGTCTCTCTTCTCGGGTTACAGGCCTTGTCGTCCAGCTAGCATCCACATGCCGCGCCTTGCTTCCAATGTGTCTTTTGACTTACCATACACTCCCAGGAAGCCTAGTAGGTTGACGCAAAGATTATTCGACAGATGCATCACATCAATTGCATTGCGAACCTGTAAGACTTGCCAATAAGGTAGGTTCCACAATATAGACTTCTTCTTCCACATTGGAACATGTCCCTGGTCATCCTTCGGAATAGGTTGGCTACCGGGCTCTCCTTTGAAATGCTTCCATTCGGTTCTTAGGGGGTGACCAGTAGAAGGAATCGGCGATGGCCCATGTATACGCACTTCTTACAGTGTTTCAAATAAATGCTATCAGTTTCATCATAACAGTGGGTGCAGGCCATGTATCCCATGTTCGACTGTCCCGAAAGTTTTGCAAGTGTTGGCCAATCATTGATGCATACAAAAAGCAAAGCTCGGAGGTTGAAAGACTCCTGTTTATACTCATCCCACACATGTACACCTTCTTCTTTCCAGAGCAGTAAGAGATCATCCATCAAGGGTTGCAGGAACATATCAGTATCGTTGCCAGGTTCTTTTGGCCCTTCTATAAGCACTGGCATCATGATGAACTTACGCTTCAGGCACAACCAAGGAGGAAGGTTGAACATACATAGGGTCACGAGCCATGTACTATGAGCGCTGCCAAACTCACCGTACGGATTCATTCCATCTGCACTTAGAGAAAATCTTATATTCCTTGGGTCGTTGTCAAATTGAGGATACTCTCCACTGGGACCAATCTGCTGGGTGTCTGATCATGTGATCCTCCTTACAGTCTTCTTTGTGCCACCACATCAACTTAGCGTTATCCTTGTTTTTGAAAAAGCTCTTCAGACGTGGTATTATAGGGAAGTACACACCAACTTGCGGGAACTCTCTTCTTTACCGGCTGCCCATCAACATCACCTAGATCATCTCGCCTGATCTTATACCGCAATGCGCTGCAAAGAGGACAAGCTTCCAAGTTCTCGTATTCACCGCGATACAGGATGCAGTCGTTAGAACATGCGTGAATCTTCTGCACGTCCAATCCAAGAGGGCAAACCATCTTTTTAGCTTCGTATGTTGTTGACGGCAGTTCATTACCCTCAGGAAGAATGTTCTTTACAATCTTTAATAGCTCACCAAATCCCTTATCAGTGAAACCATTAGTTGCCTTCCATTTCAGCATATCTAGCGTGGTACCCAACTTCTTTTGCTCCGGTTTGCAACTAGGGAACAACGGCCTTTTGTGATCCTCCAATATCTTCTCGAACTTTAATGCCTCCTTCACAGTCTCACTATCTTTCTGTGCATCAAGCAACGTCTGACCTAGCTCGCCAGGTGGCTCCTCTTGTGCAACATTTGCTTCACCCTCGTCCATTGGTTCATCTTGAAAGCCACCTGCTTCATGAACCCATGCCCAATCTGGAAGATTGTTGTCACCATCGTCAACTTCTTCATTATCTTACATCATAATTCCAACTTCGCCGTGCTTGGTCCAAAGGCTATAGTTACTCATGAAACAATTCAAGGCCAGGTGATTCCATAGAGTATCTATTTTCCGGAATTCTTTTTTATTTTCGCAAACACTGCATGGATAACACATTAAACCCTTTGGCGACCTATTTGCCATTGCCGTTTTGAGAAAAGAATCTAAACCCTGAATCCACGCCGAGGTGCTCTGGCTTCCATGCATCCATTGCCGGTCCATCTGTAATTAATTACCTTATAAAAACAAAAATCAATTCTACATATCTCAAATTGGCATAATTGTCGCTAAAAGAACGTACACAAATAAATGTCTCAACATCCAACACAAATTATCCAAAGAAACTAGAATATGCAAACTATCGGCGAAACTTATTTCTTGTCGAACTTATGTACAAATTAAAAAAAATCATGCTCATTATCCCTAAAAACAAGTTACTATGAAGTAATTCAAAAAAAAATGTAAATGTGTCATAGGCCACATATCTAGTAAACCTAAACTAAATAGCAAAATAAATTGGCACAATAACATATACACATGTCACCATGAAATAATTTGAAAAAAAATCATTCTAAATGTGTGATAGTCAAACTATATAGTAAACCTTCTCTAAAAAGCAACAAATCAATTCTACCTTGCTCAAATTAATGAACAAATTGATAAATCATGCTCATTTTCTCTCATCGTTAAAATCCTTAAAATTTTGCATAATAACATGTACACATGTCCCCGTGAAATAATTCAAAAAAATTACTCTAAATGTGTCATAGTCAAACTATCTAGTAAACCTTATCTAAAAAGTAACAAATCAATTCTACTTTGCTAAAATTAATGAACAAATTGAAAAATTATGCTCATTTTTCCTCAACCTTAAAATTACTATTTTCTTTATCTAGAAAGCATGAAACAAAGAATAAACACCATGAAAGAAGATTGGAAGAAGCTACTAACCTTTGGTGCACTTGGATGGGTGAAATCCTCACAAATTTTGGGAAAAATGGGAAGCACCTCCCCTCTAACACGCCATGGGAGAGAGGAGGAGCTCTGCCAAATAGATTGGTCGGGCTGGGGAATGAAGGAGTGGATGGTATATACGGGGCAAGTTAGTGCCGGCTATGGGTTTAGCCGGCACTAAGTGTCGATGTTTAGTGCCGGCTAGAACCACCAGCCGGCACCAATTTGCCTGTGCCAAGTTAGTGCCGGCTAGGCTCCCCAGCCGGCACTAACATGGCTTCAGACCATTGTGGCTACGCTGCTGACCGTTGGGGGATGGCACGTTAGTGCCGCCTGGGGTTTCTAGCCGGCACTAACGTGCCCGTCGGGTACTGTTCAGGCACGTTAGTGCCGGTTCCTATTTGACCGGCACTAACATGCTGGTACCAATGTACACTTCTCCTGTAGTGAGCCCTACTAAATGAAATGTTTAGGGGTTCAGAACTTAACACACTCCTACTGAAGCATGTGGTTGGGGAACTATGTTGTAAATTATTAGATACTGATCTTTGAAAAGTGTCCTCCCAAAATCTCATGATGTTACTTGGGTGGGCCAAACCTCTATAACGTTGAAATACTTCTAGTTCATGGGCTGATTGGCAAGAATTCCACGAAAGATTTTATAGTTAGAACGTGATGTCCCGGAAGTTGAAAGTTAAAAACTAGTTACAACAGTAATATAGGCCTCGGCTAAATTCCACATTAGTGAACTAAGCAATCAAATCCACAAAAATAAAAAAAATCAAAGAGAAACATAAGTCTATAATAAACAAATAAAAACATAAATATAACACAAAACTATATAATTTATAGTGATTAATTATATTAACTGGCCAAGGGTACACGGATACATCTCGATAGAGATGGGCACATACAGGTAGGAACATGGCATCCCTCGTGTGGTTACCTTTATTGTAACAAAGAAAAAAAAGAGCACACGTATACATATATAAGATGAAACACTGGCTTGGATCTGACCCATGAGATCCTTTTTGTGGAACACGTACTATCCGATGTCATGCACATGCATGATTATGCAGCAACGGACGCGATGCTGGCATCCCCATTGCAAATACGGTCACATGCATCACTGCAACGTTCCATGTCGATGTTCGTCTCTTCGCCGACAAATTCTGGAGCTAAAATGGTATAGTATGTCTTAGAAACAAATATTTTCAGTTTTCCAGAAAATAATTAAACTTATCCTAGATGAATTTACCATTGCTGATGTTGTCGCACATAGAAGACACACATCCCAAGTTGCAGTACGACGAAATGGCATCAGCTGGTTCACCTGCTAATAAACAATAAATCAGCTAGTATGTAAATAAGTTCTTGTCGGTGAGAAATATAATAAACATGGAACATGGAAAATATAGTGTGTTTCCTCTTACCGGAGTTCGGAAGAAGGTTCAATTTAGGATAGCCAGGCGGGCATTTGTTGCCTTTTACGATTTTACAGCGACATCCTAGTGCACAAACTGGCGGGGGAAACCTCCGACGACATACGTTGTAGCAGATTCTTGCCAGGGTGGTCTTGCAACAACTCTTTCCCTCTACTTCCAAGATTATTCCTAGTATCAGCACACACATGATTACACTCTGAAGACCCTTGCTTCCCATTTCTTTCCGGCTTTCTTGCAAAACACAAAGAAATATGGCTTGGGTTATTGGCACTGATGAAGAGAAGAGAACCACATCGCTCCTATTTATAGGGAAAATAGATGATGGTGTGTGGCTGTTAGAACTGATGAATTTTTAAGTACGTGCCTTGAGATGACACTTGCCGTGTAAGCTTAAGGCATCATCGGGGTTTGTACAATTCCACATCTATAACTGATGGCAAATAAATGTGTATGATAGATGATCATGTATGACTTTTCAAATAAACTGGCTGCTAACTACTATGGTTTGTACAATTACAAACATAGCTTCCAAGATAATATGCTGCCTACCTGACTGAACGCACCCTTGCACCCCTACTGACCCTACTTGCAAAATGTAGCGAGCGTGCTGTAATATTGACTTATTTCCTAGAATGTATTTTATCAATTATACCATAATAGAGGCTGTTTACACGTATATAGAACCTGTTAGTTTGTCAAGTGCATTTGTTGCGATCAAAGTTTTTTTTTCCTGCAAATGTGCCTTAGCATCGAGTATTTCATTGAAAGGAAGAACAATGGTGGGACTGTATATAATGATCCAATTCGAGCAGGTCCAAAAATTAAGATCATGACTGAGTATAACATAAGGAAAGATTAGGAGGATATAAGAGCGAACCGCAAAGTCTATAAGTTACAATTGATTATTCCTCACAAAAAATAACTGTTGGCTCTCCTCTCTGACACTACTACAAAAAATGATTTGTTAGGATGCCCTATATATTTTTTTCTAGGGGTGGCCCAAAAGCTAACCTGCTCCTATAAATGGAGCGGGGTTACTATAGCAATTCACACACCTCTAAAAATGAATTTTTTAGGGGCAGATGGTGCATCATTTGTCCCTTGAAATGGCCACCATTTTAAGGGGTGGGTGACAACATTACCAGCACTTAAAAATGGCCACTATTTCCATAGGCAAGTGATAGGGTCTCCCACCCATAAAAAACATTTCTAGGGGTGGGTGATGGTGTCACCCGCCTCTAAAAATGGTATAATGCAAAACAATTCATAAGTTTTTCATATGATCTCAGATGAAAACAAACTTTATACAAAAATTGTAGAGGTTGATGAGATCGAAAATTTTGTAGTTGATATCTTTTCCATTTAAGTTCATTTAATAGTCTTAAAATATTATAAATTCTTTAATTTACAAATCAAGAAGTTTTGATTTTTTTTCAAACAACTTCATTTAATATCAAAGTTATGAATCTAGAGTAGTTCCATTTCAAAGTTGTAGTGGTAAGATCTAAAATTTAAGTTTATATGTTATTCATTTAATATCACTTAGAATCACAAGATTATTTACTAGTTGTGCCCTACACATGGCTATGACTATATAGTATCTCATACAACTCAAGTTATACTTTGAGGATCCCACAATTTTAACACTTATATATACTGAAATATATTTAGCACATCTTTTCTGTATCTATAGTTTACAATAACCATATTGTAGAAGTTTCACTTTTTTATTTGATATACTATAGTTAAGATTTAAATAAATTTTCACAATGAAATAGAAACATATATTTAGGGGTGGGTGATGCGTCACCTGCCCCTGGAAATTGATTTCTTGACGCCGTCACCCACTCCTACAAATTGATTTAAGAGTTAATACAAAAGAATAGCACACCTTATAAAGTGCAAATGATTATGTAGTGTGGTGAAGAGGAGGGTACGCACGATGCATGAGGTAAGCTGTTCTAACCCCGGTTTATGCAAGTGTGCATATTTTATAAAAAAATTGTACCTCAGTAGTAGAGAGGCTTGTGGTGGTCGTCGATTGGCTGGTATATTTATATTCTTCTTTATTTTGCTATTTACAAGTTTTTTCTATTTTTTCATTTTTTTTAAATGATTTGTAGAGACGGGTCATAGCACTGCCCATGCTAATCGATTTTTAGCTACGAGAAGTCACTAAAAATATTTTTCATAGTAGTGTGATCAATCCCCTTGAACAGCAAGACCGGCATTGCAGCCACTCTATCAAATACGGTCTGATTCTTCTCCCAAATCATCAAAAGATACGATATCGAAAGCATTATGGAGTCAAATACCTTGGGGCGGTGCTTTGGTATTATTTTTTATTGTGAGCTCAACCACCACACAACTACCAACGAATCAGATGTAAGTACCAGTTTGAGCAAACCCAGAGTATGAAGCAATCGTGCCTGCATTTTATAGAAGCTGTTAGTCTATCATAGTAATCTACTAATCTGTACTTGAATATTTACGATGAGCTCAAGTTCTAGAAATTTAGAAGGTGTTCCTTCCATGATCTATTCAAATAGTCCGTCGATGTATGATGTGGGAAGAACTAGGATATATATTTTGCCATATGATCAAATAAGGTTGTACCAGATTATTCTAACTGACAAAGACCAGTTTAATGCATTTCATTATAATATTGTATAATAATTTAGCGTTTACTGATTGTTCCCGTTGATTCTAGATGCTCAACATGCATGCATAACCATTTCTTTATTTTTAATTATCCACTTGAGTTGTAAGGTCAGTCTCAGTGCATAGTTTCATGGCGCGGTTATCTAGATCGGAAACTAGTTATCTGTGCCAGATGAGTTTTATGATGATGAAACTCCTCACACATTCCATGAAACTCCCTTCTTCTCTCTCCTTGTCATGTCAACAAAATTGATGATGTGACACAGAATTTAATGTCATTAAACTCTCCATGAAACTACCATTGATACTGACCTAATAAATACGGTTCTAAGTTCAAAATATGGGCTACACAACTACACATAGGCTGGTAGTTTCATTCCATGCTGTTTTATATTCAGTTGCCTTCATTGTTTTCTTTTGCTGGCTAGCAACGAATGGGATGAATGCACATATAGCTAATATGGCAGTGTACTTGAGGTCATTTACCTAACGAGAGCATTTCTGTTGTGATATCATGTCCCTGTTATCTTAAATGAAATCATTCTATTTATCTAGTCAACTATAAGCATTGGTCCATAGAGTTGAACAATAGAACTTCTTTTGGTTGCCTACTACAAATATGCATGACTTACCTACAATGAAGGGTAATTAAGATGGTGCATGGTTATGATAGGCTACCTGTTCTTGACTTGAACTTATTGATCAGCAACTAGCAACATTTTGTTAAGAGTAGTTAAGACGGCTCCGTCACAACCAATGGAAGAATGGACAAGACTTCGATCAGTGGAGACCAAATAAAATATCTGTATATTTAGGCATAATTGTTGAGAGTATGGCTGCAATTACAATTAGATCAGTTATGCTAGGTCATCGTTCTTTTTAATTTGGATGGTAAGAGTAGAATCTATCTCATCAGTCATCACCGAATGACAGCATGTCTCGACATATGGTTTACTTTAACCAAAATTATAACATATTTGACGAAAGACAAAAAAAAATGGAATAAGGCTTGGTATCATGAGACGACTCCAGATCTCTCGCGCGACATGATACTTCGTTCGAAGTCAAACGCCACCTCTTCATCTTTACTACGTATCCCTGTCGTATAATTTCCGGCTCGCTCATGGCACACACCGCCACAAGCGGCACCGGTCAACAGCTAGTTATATTTTTTATATAATGGAAACAAGTTCCGGCCAGTACAAAGTGTATACGGCTAAAAGATTATTACAAAACAGAACCGACCATTGGCTAATTAGGAGAAAAAATAAAGAAAAAAGAATCTAAACCAATCCTGAGGTTATGCTTCCACCCCCGATTAGCTATTTCTAAGGCAATGATCTCCAAAGCAAGACTCGTCTTTCCGAACAACATCTTCCTTATATCTTCATGCTAGATGCGCCCACAGGCACAATTAGTAGGTCCCGTGAAAACAGCCTGCACAAATGAAGAATATTTGGTATTATTAAAAATAGATTAAATTGCACCACAGGTTCTCAAACTTGTAGCGAAGTTCCCTTTAGGTTCTCAAACTCTCAAATCATCCATCTGGGTCCCTAAAGTACATTAATTATTTCACGGGGTCCCAAACGTGCCACGCATGCATCTGAAGCCAATGCCACATGGCGCCACAGTGGTAAATTTTTGTAAAAAACACCCTAAAATTCTTTTTCTCATACTTGGTCCTTTCCCTCTCTCTCTCTCTCCCTCACCAATCTCTATCTCTCTCCGCATCCTCCCAGCACCACCATCCCCTTCGGCCGCCCCCGCAGGCCGTGGCCGCGCCTTGCCCACAGCCGCATCTCACGTAGGCCGCCACCGCCGCCGCGCTTCGCCAGCGCTGGCCGTCGACGCGCCTCGCCCACAGCCGCATCCCGCGCTTGCCGCCACCGCCGCCGTGCATCGCTATGGCACGTGCGGGGCCGCTGAGCTACCTTGCGGCTGCACGGGTGAGGGCTGGTCAAAGCCACGCCATGGCAGCTGCTCATCTGGCGTTTGGCTCCCACCAGCGGCGAGGCAAGCTCTGCTTTTCGGTTGGCCCGGCTGGAGGAAGAAGAAATGGAGGGGAATGAGAGGGAGAGGAGGATGAGACGCTAGCGCGCCATCTCCCCAACCACCGCGGCACCGCGCGTGCCCCTCCCGGCTCCTGCCGTCACCGCAGCTCCACCACCATGCCTCCCTCCGAGACCCACCATCGAGTAGGGAGAGCCGGTCGAGGAGGTAGAGCAACTGGGGCGCGTGGACTCCATGGCGCGCGGACTCCATGGCGCGCCACCCTCCTCCGCACCTCCTGCCTGCCGCATCAGCGGCCGTGCACGCTTGCCATGCCCGCCAGCCACAGCCGTGGCCCTGCCGTGAGAAGGGAAAGGGACGGGGAAGGGAGGTGCCGCTGCCGCACGCGGTCCCACGGGCTGCGTGGCAGGGGAGGGGGCGGCGAGCGCCGAGAAAGAGAGGAGGGCGAGCGCCACCGTCCGCGCCAGGAAGAGCCGAGCTCGAGGCATTCGGAGGTACGGAGGGAGAGAGCCGGCGCCATGGCAGTTGCGTGCGCCCGTTGCAGCTGCGGCCCTACGCGCTCTGGCATGCCCGCTGCGGCGTTGTGCCGCGCGTCCTGCCGTGCCGCGGCGAGAGGCGAAAGGGGCAGGATAAGGGAGGCGCCGGAGGCAGGCCGCGAAGGCGAGTGCGGAGCAGGGGCGCCACGGTGAGGGCAGAGGCGGGGTGCAGAGCGAGCGTGGAGGTGGAGTGGCGTGGTGGGGAGGGGCAGGGACGGGCGGCGTGTGGGGAAAAGAAAGCGGCGTGGCGGCGGCCACCTCGGGCGGGTGAGCTACGCGTGGCTCGCGGCTGCCGGCCGGTAGTGGTGGTGCGGTGTAGAAGAGGGCGGAGAGGAGCTCATTTGCTGCCAATGTGGGGAGGGGCAGGGACGGACGGCACGTGGGGGAGAGAGAGCGGCGTGACGGTGGCCAGCTCCGGTGGATGAGCTGATGGGAGATGGGAGAGATAGGGTAAGAGAGGGAGAAAGGACCAAATATGAGAAGATAAATAAATTTAGGGTCTTTTTGCAAATGTTAGCCATCGTGGCACCACGTGGCATGCCACGTCGGCTTCGGACGCACGTGTGGCAGGTTTGGGACCCCTCGTGAAACACTTAATGTACTTTAGGGACATGGATGGATGATTTGAGAGTTTGGGGACCTAAGCGGAACTTTGCTACAAGTTCGGGGATCTAGAGTGAAATTTACTCTTAAGAATAATATCAATATGACATCTCCAAATAGCCGAACATAATGTGGCTGCCCCCACAAACATGACATGGCTCTCATTGTCATCAAAATTTGAAAGCCAATTTCCTATCATTTGGAAAATCGATCTTGGAGGAGTTAACCCTGTAGCTAAATAGACTATCCTCCAAATCTCCTTTACATTTGACAATCAAAGAGGAGATGTGTAATCGATTCATTGCAATTACAGAAGCAACACTTCAAACTCCCCTTTCAATTCTTCCTCACTAGGTTATCTTTTGTTAGTATAACTCCTTTTTGGAGATACCAAAAGAACTTATTCTTCCACATTGGAACATGTCCCTAGTCATCCTTCGGAACAGGTTGGCTACCGGGCTCTCCTTTGAAATGCTTCCCTTCGGTTCTTAGGGGGTGACTGGTAGGAAGGAATCGGCGATGGCCCATGTATACGCACTTCTTATAGTGTTTCAAATAAATGCTATCAGTTTCATCATAACAGTGGGTGCAGACCATGTATCCCATGTTTGACTGTCCCGAAAGTTTTGCAAGTGCAGGCCAATCATTGATGCAAACAAAAAACAAAGCTCGGAGCTTGAAAGACTCCTGTTTATACTCATCCCACACATGTACACCTTCTTCTTTCCAGAGCAGTAAGAGATCATCCATCAAGGGTTGCAGGAACATATCAGTATCGTTGCCAGGTTCTTTTGGCCCTTCTATAAGCATCGGCATCATGATGAACTTACGCTTCAGGTACAACCAAGGAGGAAGGTTGAACATACATAGGGTCATGAGCCATGTACTATGAGCGCTGCCAAACTCACCGTACGGATTCATTCCATCTGCACTTAGAGCAAATCTTATATTCCTTGGGTCGTTGTCAAATTGAGGATACTCTCCACTGGGACCAATCTGCTGGGTGTCTGATCATGTGATCCTCCTTACAATCTTCTTTGTGCCACCACATCAACTTAGCGTTATCCTTGTTTTTGAAAAAGTGCTTCAGACGTGGTATTATAGGGAAGTACACACCAACTTGCGGGAACTCTCTTCTTTACCGGCTGCCCATCAACATCACCTGGATCATCTCGCCTGATCTTATACCGCAATGCGCTGCAAACAGGACAAGCTTCCAAGTTCTCGTATTCACCGCGATACATAATGCAGTCGTTAGGACATGCGTGAATCTTCTGCACGTCCAATCCAAGAGGGCAAACCATCTTTTTAGCTTCGTATTTGTTGACGGCAGTTCATTACCCTCAGGAAGCATGTTCTTTCAATCTTTAATAGCTCACCAAATCCCTTATCAGTGACACCATTAGTTGCCTTCCATTTCAGCATCTCTAGCGTGGTACCCAACTTCTTCTGCTCCGGTTTGCAACTAGGGAACAACGGTCTTTTGTGATCCTCCAATATCTTCTCGAACTTTAATGCCTCCTTCACAGTCTCACTGTCTTTCTGTGCATCAAGCAACGCCTGACCTAGCTCGCCAAGTGGCTCCTCTTGTGCAATATTTGCTTCACCCTCGTCCATTGGTTCATCTTGAAAGCCACCTGCTTCATGAACCCATACCCAATCTGGAAGATTGTTGACACCATCGTCAACTTCTTCATTATCTTCCATCATAACTCAAACTTCGCCGTGCTTGGTCCAAAGGCACCCTTCCACCCCTACTGACCCTACTTGCAAAATGTAGCGAGCGAGCTGTAATATTGACTTATTTCCTAGAACGTATTTTATCAATTATACCATAATAGAGGCTGTTTACACGTATATAGAACCTGTTAGTTTGTCAAGTGCATTTGTTGCGATCAAAGTTTTTTTTTCTGCAAATGTGCCTTAGCATCGAGTATTTCATTGAAAGGAAGAACAATGGTGGGACTGTATATAATGATCCAATTCGAGCAGGTCCAAAAATTAAGATCATGACTGAGTATAACATAAGGAAAGATTAGGAGGATATAAGAGCGAACCGCAAAGTCTATTAGTCATAATTGATTATTCCTCACAAAAAATAACTATTGGCTCTCCTCTCTGACACTACTACAAAAATGATTTGTTAGGATGCCCTATATATTTTTTTCTAGGGGTGGCCCAAAAGCTAACCTGCTCCTACAAATGGAGCGGGGTTACTATAGCAATTCACACACCACTAAAAATGATTTTTTTAGGGGCAGATGGTGCATCATTTGTCCCTTGAAATGGCCACCATTTTAAGAGGCGGGTGACAACATTACCGGCCCTTAAAAATGGCCACTATTTCCATAGGCAAGTGATAGGGCCTCCCACCCATATAAAACATTTCTAGGGGTGGGTGATGGTGTCACCCGCCTCTAAAAATGGTCCAATGCAAAACAATTCATAACTTTTTCATATAATCTCAGATGAAATCAAACTTTATACAAAAGTTGTAGAGGTTGATGAGATATAAAATTTTGTAGTTGATATCTTTTCCATTTAAGTTCATTTAATAGTCTAAAAAATATTATAAGTTCTTTAATTTACAAATCAAGAAGTTTTGATTTCTTTTTCAAACAACTTCGGATCTAGAGTAGTTCCATATCAAAGTTGTAGTGGTAAGATCTAAAATTTTAAGTTTATATATTATTCATTTAATGTCGCTTAGAATCACAAGATAATTTACTAGTTGTGCCCTACACATGGCTATGACTATATAGTATCTCATACAACTCAAGTTATACTTTGAGGTTCCCATAATTTTAACACTTATATATACTGAAATATATTTAGCACATTTTTTGTATCTATAGTTTACAATAGACATATTGTAGAAGTTTCACTTTTTTATTTGATATTCTATAGTTAAGAGTTAGATAAATTTTCACAATGAAATAGAAACATATATTTAGGGGTGGGTGATGGGTCACCTGCCCTGGAAATGGATTTCTAGACGCCATCACCCACTCCTACAATTTGATTTCAGAGTTAATACAAAAAGAATAGCACATCTTATAAAGTGCCAATGATAGTTTAATGTGGTGAAGAGGAGGGTACGCACGATGCATGAGGTAGGCTGTTCTAACCCCGGTTTATGCAAGTATGCATATTTTATAAAAAAGTTGTACCTCAGCAGTTGAGGCTTGTGGTGGTGGCCGGTTGGCTGGTATATTTATATTCTTTTTTATTTTGCTATTTACAAGTTTTTCCTATTTTTCATTTTAAAAAAAAATTAATTTGTAGAGACGGGTCATAGCACTGCCCATGCAAATAGATTTTTAGCTACGAGAAGTCCCTAAAAATATTTTTCATAGTAGTGTGATCAATCCCCTTGAACAGCAAGACCGGCATTGCAGCCACTCTATCGAATACGGTCTGATTCTTCTTCCAAATCATTCAAAGATACGATACCGAAAGCATTATGGAGTCAAATACCTTGCGGCGGTGCTTTGGTATTATTTTTTATTGTGAGCTCCACACAACTACCAGCGAATCAGATGTAGGTACCTGTTTGAGAAAACCCAGAGTATAAAGCAATCGTGCCCGCATTTTATAGAAGCTGTTAGTCTATCATAGTAATCTACTAATCTGTACTTGAATATTTACAATGAGCTCAAGTTCTAGAAATTTAGAAGGTGTTCCATATGTTCAAATAAGGATATATATTTTGCCATATGTTCAAATAAGCTCGTACCAGATTATTCTAACTGACAAAGACCAGTTTAATGCTTTTCATTATAATATTGTATAATAATTTAGCATTTACTGATTGTTTCCGTTGATTCTAGATGCCCAACATGCATGCATAACCATTTCTTTATTTTTAATTATCCACTTGAGTATGGTTGGGCTACAACTACACATAGGTCGGTAGTTTCATTCCATGTTGTCTTCATTGTTTTATTTTGCTGGCTAGAAACGAATGGGAGGAGTGCACATATAGCTAATATGGCAGTGTACTTGAGGTCATTTACCTAACGAGAGCATTTCTGTTGTGATATCATGCATGTCCCTGTTATCTTAAATGAAATCATTCTATATCTAGTCAACTATAAGCATTGGTCCATAGAGTTGAACAAGAGAACTTCTTTTGGTTGCCTACTACAAATATGCATGACTTACCTACAATGAAGGGTAATTAAGATGGTGCATGGTTATGATAGGCTACCTGTTCTTGACTTGAACTTATTGGTCAGCAACTAGCAACATTTTGTTAAGAGTAGTTAAGATGGCTCCGTCACAGCCAATGGAAGAATGGACAAGACTTCGATCAGTGGAGACCAAATAAAATATCTGTATATTTAAGCATAATTGTTGAGAGTATGGCTGCAATTACAATTAGATCAGTTATGCTAACTCATCGTTCTTTTTAATATGGGTGGTAAGAGTAGGATCAATCTCATCACCGAATGACAGCATGTCTCGAATATGGTTTACTTTAACCAAAATTATAATATATTTGACGAAAGACAAAAGAAAAATAAATTGGAAGGTATCATGAGACGACTAATTCAGATCTCTCGTGCGACATGAATTATTTCCCAGATGAAGCCTATCAGTTATTATGGTCTTCTACTACTTCGTTCCAAGTCGAACGCCACCTCTTCAACTTTACTGTATCCCTGTCGCATTGCCGGCTCGTTCATCGCACACACTACCACAAGCGGCACCAGCAGTCAACAACTAGTTATATTTTTTCAGATAATGGAAACGAGTTCCGGCCTCTACAAAGTGTATACGGCTAAAAGATTATTACAAAACAGAACCGTCCATTGGCTAATTGGGGAAAAACTAAAGAAAAAAGAATCTAAACCAATCCTGAGGTTATGCTTCCACCCTCGATTGACTATTTCCAAGGCGATGATCTCCAAAGTAAGACTCGCCTTTTAGAACAGCACCTTCGTCGTATCTTTAGGTGCGCCCACATGCGCAACCAGTAGGTCCCTCTGAAAACAGCCTGTATAAATGAAGAATACTTGGTATTGTTAAAAATAATATCAATACGACATCTCCAAATGGCCCAACATAATGTGGCTACCCCCACCAACATGACACGCCTCTCATTGTCATCAAAATTTGAGAGCCAATTTCATAGCATATCGGATATCGATCTTGGTCGAGTTAACCCTGTAGCTAAATAGACTATCTTCGAAATATTCGTTGCATAGTGACAGCCAAAGAGGAGATGTGTAATCGATTCATTGCAATTACAGAAGCGACACTTCAAACTCCCCTTCCAATTCTTCCTCACTAGATTATCTTTTGTTAGTATAACTCCTTTTTGGAGATACCAAAAGAAGATCTTTATCTTGAGAGGAATTTTTAGTTTCCAAATCAATTTGTGGTGAAAAGGAGCATGTTGGTTTATCTTGTGGAGGTATATAGATCTAACAGTGAAGATTCCGTATTTATGTAAATTCCATCTGAAGTGATCTCTCCCTTCAACTAAATTGATGTTGGTTATCTTAGCTACCAGGTCAAGCCATTCTTGGTGTTTTTCATCCACCAAATAAAGCCCTTCTAAACAAAATGTTTAGGGGTTTAGAACTTAACACACTTCTATTGAAGCATGTGGTTGGCGAGCTATATTGTAAGTTGTTGGATACTGATCTTTGAATCTCCTTTGGTCCACCCAAGTGTCCTCCCAAAATCTCGTGATGTTACTTGGATGGGCCAAAACATTTATAACGTTGAAATACTTCTAGTTCATGGGCTGATTGGCAGGAATTCCACGAAAGATTTTATAGTTAGAACGTGATGACCTAGAAGTTGAAAGTTAATAACTAGTTACAACAATAATCACTACTAGAAAATGGGCCAAAGGTCCAGGCCAAAGGTACCAGCTGTTGTTGCAGCCGGTACTGTTGGTACCAATGGTACCGGCTGCAACAGCAGCTGGTATCTTTGGCCTTGGACCGGCCCCGTGGAGGACAGTTTGCACCGGGTGGAGGTACAAACCGATTCCAATGCGGCAGCATAGGAACCGGTTTGTACCACCACCCGGTGCCAAATGCAGATGTCAGTATAGGCACCGGTTGGTGGGACTAACCGGTGCCTATTGTACTGCAAACGGCACCGGGTTTTGCCACGACCCGGTGCCGGCTGACGCTCGGGCCAAAGGCACCGGTTTGTGGCTTAACCCGGTGCTATTGAATAACATTTAGCACCGGGTCATAGGTACCAACTGGTGCCTTTTGTCCACGCCTATAAATACCCCAACCTCTCCCCCCTCCAAGCTGCCGTGAACTCACTGTTCATGGCAGCTGAGTGAGGGGAGGGGAGGCGAATTTTTGTTTTTTTTTCAAAAAAGGTTAGTTATTTTTCTCCATAACTTAGCAATTGGTTTTTAGAAGCAGTTATCATTTAATTTAGTTTATATATGTGATAATTATTTTTAGTTGTAGCATTTTATTGTAGTTATATGCGTTATCCATTTAATTGATATGTGAATACTATCAAATTATTGTATTTATATGTTTTATCAATTTATTTGATAAGTGAATAGTATCTATTTATTATAGTTATATGCATTATCAATTATATATTTGAATTCAAATTTTGTATGGAAATATTATCAATTACATATGCAAGGGTGCTTTATTTAGTTCCCTTCAAAATTCCAAAACTTTACAAGATTCCACATTCGAGATGCATGCTGCGCCAATTCGAGACCCGCAGCTCAGCTAGGCCAGAAGGCCACATGCGTCGTTTCTTGTACAAAAATATAAAGTTCCATATAGAGAAACAAAGTTTTTACACAGTCATGCAGTCAGAAGGCCATATGCATCGTTATAATTTTGTAGTTCAGTTTTATTAATAGTGTATTCAATATTAGTTATAAATTGGTAGTATGAATGAACTATTTGTACACTACAATGATGTATATAAATGTATTGTGGACCCAGATGAGTCGGCAATGGATGTACATGGCCGACCGGCGTTCAAAGGAGTTCATTGATGGCGTGCATGAATTCATAGAAGCGGCCGAGAAACACAAGTATGGCGGTTTCATTCGTTGTCCATGCAAATTCTGTAAGAATGAGAAGGATTACTCATCATCAAGAACCATCCACAGTCACTTATTCAATAGTGGTTTCATGCCGAACTACTATGTTTGGACCAAGCATGGTGAAAGAGGAATTATGCTGGATAATAATGTAGAAGAAGATGACAGGATTCCTGACTTTGCAGCCAATTCTAATGCCTTTTTCAATGACACTGCAATGGGTGAGCCTGAAGAAGATACTGAAGGATACGTTGTAGAAGATGATCTTGGTCAGATGCTGCGCGAAGCTGAGGAAGGTTGCGAAACAGAAAAGGAATCGAGAGATCTGAAGCGTATGTTGGAGGACTACAGAACATTGTTGTACCCTGATTGCAAACAAGACCAAAAGAAGTTGGTTACGACATTGGAATTGTTGCAATGGAAGGCATCAAATGGTTTGTCTGACAAGGTAATCGAGGAATTGCTGAAACTTATAAAAAACTTACTCCCTGAGGGTAACACCTTGCCGGCGACAACATACGAGGCAAAAAAAAGTTGTTTGTCCTTTAGAATTAGAGGCACAGAAGATACATGCTTGTCCTAATGACTGCATCCTATATCGAGATGAGTATGAAAATTTGGATTCATGCCCTGTATGCAACGCATGCCGGTATAAGATCCCTCGAGATGATCCAGGCGACGTTGAGGGGATGCGTGTCAAGAAGAGGGTGTCTGCCAAGGTGATGTGGTATTTCCCTCTAATACCACGTCTGAAATGTTTGTTCATGAACAAAACGAATGCTAAATTGATGCGATGGCACAAAGAAGAACGTAAGCAAGACAATATGTTGAGACACCCCGCTGATGGGTCGCAGGGGAGAAAAGTGGACAGAACATTCCCAACATTTGCAAATGATGCGAGGAATATAAGGTTTGGCTTAAGTACGGATGGCATGAATCCTTTCGGTGAGCAGAGCAGTGGCCATAGTACCTGGCCTGTGACACTTTGTATATACAACCTTCCTCCCTGGTTGTGTATGAAGCGGAAATTCATTATGATGCCGGTGCTTATCCCCGGCCCGAAGCAACCCGGTAACGATATAGATGTGTATCTGAAACCACTGATTGAGGATCTTCTATTATTGTGGAAAGAGGAGGGCATTCGTATGTGGGATGCGCACGCAGAGGATCATTTTAACCTTCGTGCATTACTTTTCGTAACCACCAACGATTGGCCAGCACTAAGTAACCTCTCCGGACAATCCAATAAGGGTTATAGGGCATTCACCCATTGTTTAGAAGAAACCAACAGCACGTACCTCAAGCACTGTAGGAAGATTGTGTATATGGGTCATCGTCGATTTCTTCCGATCGAGCACCCATTAAGGAGGAGGCATGCTCACTACGATGGAAAGGCAGATCATCGTACCAAGCCTAGACACCGTTGTGGGAAAATAGTGTTTGAAATGGTCAAAGATATAAAAGTAGTATTCGGAAAAGGACCCGGCAGCAAATCAGTGCAGAGTGATGACGGACGTGCACCTATGTGGAAGAAGAAGAGTATTTTTTGGGAGTTACCTTATTGGGAAGTCTTAGACGTTCGCCACGCAATTGATGTGATGCACCTAACAAAAAATCTTTGTGTGAACCTTATAGGCTTCCTTGGTGTCTACGGTAAGCCAAAGGATACATTGGAAGCGCGGCAAGATCTTCAACGTATGAAACAACGGGCCACCCTACATCCAAAAAACGGGATAAAGGACGTCATTATCTAGGTCCTGCGTGCTACACTCTTAGTAAGGAAGAGAAGCAAAGTATGTTCGACTGTTTGAACAGTATCAAGGTCCCATCAGGCTACTCTTCGAATATAAAGAGGCTACTGAACTTGAAAGAGAAGAAATTCGCACACGTAAAGTCCCATGACTATCACGTGTTGATGACGCAATTGATTCCAGTTGCACTTAGAGGTATTCTACCAGCTAATGTTCGAGCAATAATTATAAAGCTATGTGCCTTTCTCAACACAATTTCTTAGAGGCAATCGATCCATCGAGTTTAAGCAGGCTACAAGAGAATGTTGTCCAAAGTTTAGTCAGTCTTGAAACGATATTTCCTCCATCATTCTTCAATATTATGATGCATCTTCTAGTTCACCTGGTCAAAGAGATTGGTATTCTCGGTCCTATTTTCCTTCATAATATGTTCCCTTTTGAACGATACTTTGCAGTCCTAAAGAAATACGTTCGTAATCGGGCTCGTCCAGAAGGAAGCATTGCGAAGGGTTACGTCACAGAGGAGGTCATTGAGTTTTGTATTGACTATGTGGAAGAACTCTGCCCAATTGGGATTCCAGTATCACGTCACCAGGGGCGACTGCTTGGAAAGGGCACACTTGGAAGAAAATCAGTAAATGCCACAGATCATGCCACGTTGAGCAAAGCACATCTCACAGTTCTGCAACAATCAGTCTTGGTGGCTCCATACATAGAGGAGCACATGCAAATTGTGCGAAGCATATACTCTTTTAAGTCTGAGACATGGATTACAAAACATCATAACGATACATTCACCACCTGGTTGCAGAAGGAAGTCATGGCCAACGATCCAATTCATGAGCAGCTAGCTTGGCTAGCCAGGGGTCCGGCAAATTCAATCCTGATGTACCAAGGATATGAAATTAATGGTTACACATTTTATACAAGAGCCCAAGATAACAAGAGCACCAATCAAAATAGTGGTGTCCGTATAGATGCCACCGACTCTAGTGGCCAAATGAACTCATATTTTGGTTACATTGAAGAGATCTGGGAACTCGACTATGGGCCGTTGAAGATACCTCTATTTTGTTGTCAATGGGTTAAACTCACAGGAAAAGGTGTCGATATCAACGAGTACGGAATGACAACGGTAGACCTCAAAGAGCTTGGCAATCTAGACGAACCATTCGTCCTAGCTAAAGATGTCACTCAAGTTTTCTATGTGCAGGACATGTCTAGCAAACCGAGAAAGGACAAGTCCAGGAATAAATCAAGTTTTGTAGGTGCCGGAGATGAGCCAAAGCGCCATATTGTTTTGGCAGGAAAAAGAAAAATTGTAGGAGTCGACGATGTCACAGATGAAGAAGAATACAATATGGTTGAAGATATGACTCCGTTCGCAGTGGAGGTTGACACAAGTATTCTTTTAGCCGAAGAGGAGGCTCCGTACGCACGTCATGATCATAATGAAGGGAAGATTGTAAAACGAACCATCGTTAATACTCCCTTAGTTGAATGATTATTTCTTGTAATATTTTCTGTGAACATGATCAGATTTCTTATGCAATGAATTGATTTATTGGGCAATTAAATGATTTATTATGCAACTATTTGATTTATTATGATTTATTATGCAATTAAAATGTTTAGTTATGCACCTAAATGATTTATCATGTAGTAATTAGAATTATTATGCATTTAAATGATTTATTATGCAATTATAATAATTAGTTATGCACCTAAATGATTTATTATGTAGTAATTAAAATTATTGTGCATTAAAAAGATTTATTATTCAATTAACTAATTTATTAGATGATTAAATGATTTATTAGGCTATTAAATGATTTATTAGGCTATTAATGTAATTATTTGCTTTGAACACTATCATATTTATTGGGAAATTAACTGATTTACTAGGTATTTATAAGATTTATTATTTAATTAACTAATTTATTAGACAATTAAATGATTTATTAGGCTATTAATGTAATTATTAGGCAATTAACTTATTTACTAGGCATTATATGATTTATTACGTACAATAATTTTTTCGAATATCATGAAGCAATATTTGATTTATTGGGCAATTAACAGATTTATTAGGCAACTTACAGATTTATTAGAGAAACAGAAAAGGGAAAAGAAAAGAAAAGAAATAGAAAAATCTTAGGTACCGGTTCGAAATATGAACCGGTACATAAGACTGCCTAGTCCCAAAAAAGGGGTTGAGAAGTTTCGAACCGTGGCCGCGGCAAACAAAATTCCTAGAGTTACCATTGCGCTATCGAGTAATTTCAGTTAGATCGTCGCCAACAAGCGGGAAAAGCAAATGTCGTGGAAGCCTTAGGCACCGGTTTTCGTTCCCCACCCGGTGCCAAAGGGGAATTTCAGTTCCCGCCCGTTGGGCACCTAAGGCACTGGGTGGGAGGTCACCCGGTACCTAAGGCTTTCTTTAGGCACCGGTTGGATACCCAACTAGTACCTAAAGCTGCATTAGGTACCGGGTGACTTTATCACCCGGTGCCAAATGCTTCCACCATATAAGCACCGGCCCTCTCCATCTTCCTCCACTCGTTGCCGCCCTCCGCCGCCTCGACTTCCGCCGCCGCCGCGCCGCCGCCCCACGTCGACGCTCCTCACTTTGCAGCTCTGCGCCACCGAGCACCGCTCCCGTGCGCCGCCGCCGTTGACGCTGCTCGATCTGCAGCTCTACGCTGCCGCCGCCGAGCACCGCTCCCGTGCGCCGTCGCCGTCGATCCGCCGCCCCACCGTACCTCTTCGCAGCCCGTTCGTCACCGGAGCTAGGTGAGGTGGTGAGGAAGCCCCATACCCCCTTTCCCCTCTCTCTCTCTCTATCGCTCTATCTCGCCGGCGATTCCTCGCCGAAGCCGCGGCTCCGCCCCCTCGCCACCGAGAGGCCACCTCCGGCCACCGCCGCACCTCCTAGACCCCCTAGCCGCGTTCCCCGCCGCCCCCTCTCCCTCCCCGGCCTAACCCCGCCACGAACCGAGCCCCGGAACACCATTTTCGGTGTACTCCGATGGTCCGCCCGAGCCGCCAGCCCCGCCTAGCGCCAAGCCGCACCGTCGCCAGAGCCACTAGCCAAGCCGCCGTCCGCCTGAGCCGTCGCCCGAGCAGAGCCGAGCCGCAGCTGAGTCAGCAGCCGCGTCTCAAGCCGCCCCCACCCTTTTTCAGCCATTAGATCGAGATCCAACGGATCGGATCTGTTAGGTCCGTGCCGAACCAGAGCCGCCCCTGCGCTTTTGCTAAAGAGACCCTAAGTTTCTTCAAAATTAACCCGCAGTCCTTCCTAGTTCAAAAGAAATTCCAGAGAGGCCCTTTCTAGATTTTTCTTGCAAATAAGCCCCTAGAATCTTTCACATTTTGACTCCGATTTTAGCGATTCTTTCGTTCACGCGATCCTTGCATCGTGCTCTACATCTTTTTCAACTTTTCCAGTACTGTTTTTACTGTTTTTGTACTGTTTCTTATTTGTATTATTTTTTCCTCTTGTGTGATCGTGTTGACGATGTGCCGTTTGAGTGTGATCTTTCGAGGTGAGATAATTTTTTTCTAAACCCATTAATGGACTTTCTATTATTAGTCTTATGTATAGTGTACAATGTTTTCATTATATATAGTGTATAATTTAGTTATAGAATTTAGTTATTAGAGAGACTTTATTTAATCATGTATTTAAATAGAGAGTGAATAATGCTTGTATTTATGTATTTATCATGTATTTTCTATAACTCATGTATTTATTATGTAACTCATGTATTTATCATATAACTCATGTATTTCTGTAACTCATGCATGTATTTATATATTATGAATTCTTCATTCTTAATTATGAAATCAAACACGGCGCTCTCTCCTTCTTAACGACTTCTTAACGATGATCGGTCTCTCGCTAACTCTCGTTGTCTCCTTGTCCCCGACGCTCTCTCGCTGTCTCCCCACCGACACTCTCTCGTTGTCTCCTCACCGATGCTCGGTCTCTCACTCACACACACGCGCGCGCACACACACACACACTCACTCACTCACACACTTACTCACACACACTCACACTGACTCACACACACACTAACTCTCTCTCTCTTTCTCTGTCCCACTAACACACAAATACACACACACACAGAGAGACTCACACACACTCACTAACTCTCTCTCTTTCTCTGTCCCACTAACACACAAACACACACACACACTCTCTCTCTCTCTCTCCCTCTAACATACATACACTCTCTCTCACACACACACACTCTCTCTCTCTCTCTCTCTCTCTTTCAAACACGCATATTCGTTCAAAGAATTGAATTCTCCTACTTCATTTAAGGATGGACACATACTCTAACACATTTTTATGGTTTCAGTAAAGGATGGACCCTTCGGTGATGACGAGGTCGCCAAGCAATACATGTTGGACGCAATAAACGAAGATACGAGGGCCAACACCACCCAGCCAATCGCTGAAGAAGATGCTCGGACAGCTAATTCGTTCCTGAATATGTCTGGAGATGCCGATGAAGAAGATGATGACTTTGCGCCGCCGCCCAATCAACAGCAGCATGTTCCAGTACGAATCTTAAAACTATATCAGGAAGAGAAACTTCGTGCCATGTAAGAAGAGATGACCAGGAAGGTTGCGTCCTTGGAATCTCAGATGGATGCCAGGGTCAATAAAGGCAGTGCAGCTAGCTCTGAGCCAAAGTGGCACTGCTGGGTCTCACCCGGATGTTGTGATAAGCCCGGTCTCTCAGCGATGCAGCAGCTGTGCATCCACAGCGACGCCCGACGTACAAGCGGAACAGCAACCCCAGATTGAGCCAACGGCGGTAGATGACCAGAGGTATCCAGTGGACGATGTCACCATGCCGACACCGTGCGAGCTTCATGTGCGAGCAAGAAATATATCCATTCATGTCGCATACGGGTCAGCCCTGCCCCTGAATCCTTCTACTACAATTCATGGAAGGCCGATGCCCCCTGGCTACACCTCCGTCACAGTCGAGCAGATACTTGGAAACAATGAGGATCTTGAGCTCGACTTCGTTGGAGGGGATGGCGAGAAGACATTGGGAGACGCACTGCACGGGGTCGCCCTCACCGATCGCCCGTCTCTGCGGTCTCCCTCACCGCCGTCCCCACAACCACCTCCTTCACCACCGTCTCCGCCGGCGCAAAGGGCCATGAGTACTCTAACTCCTCCTGACCCAGAAAAAGACAGCATCCCTCCCAGCGGCTGGACCCTCAAAGAAGAAGCAGAAAACGGTCAAAAGAAAATTAACCTACGAGAAAACCACTGAGGAGTTGGAAGAGGAGACTGCTCGATATATAAAAGAACAATTGAAGCCTAAAGTCGCCCCGCCGAGGGAAAAGGTACCTCTAGAACTAGGGAAAAAGCTTCTCGCAAACCTAGACAACCCACCAAAACCGAAAAGCTTATCCTCGAACTATGATCGTACTCTGACAAAAGCACACAAGGTGAGAAATCTGAAGAAAAAATGTGGCAAGACCATTCCTCAGCTTGGCACACAACAAAAAGGACTCGAGCCCCTCCGGGTGCCAGGGTTGCCACTCCTACACCCGACGGACGTACAACTCTAGGCGGACCTACAGGCAGCGATATTTCTTTCTGAAATAGGATTAATGCTAGAGGAGGCAATGGGGTAAGTGGAGGCGGAAATCCCTATCGCTCCCGTTCTTACTCCATTCCAGCATGGAAAACCTTTTGTCACTGAGGATGAGGAGAAAAGTCTAGGCACGCAGATGTTCAATTTGCATAGATGGTACCTGCAAATGTCGAATGACGAAAGGAAAATGTTTGGAGTCAAGTATCGTGACCGTGATTTTTTCCACGGGGAGGACGACTTCTAGGTGTACTTCAAAAATTTATATCACATTTACCATCGACAAGCCCTCGACGCCTCTATCATCACCATTTGGGTTTTGTAAGTATCACTTACCTCTACATTAATACTTTTTGTTAACAAGAACATAATTATATGTGTGCATTATAAAATTTCTATTGTATCATTTAGACAGGAGACCCAAAGAAGCCGAAAACATGGATGGCACCTTCAGATCGGCTTCATGTCTCCTTTGCTAGTCAACCAGAAAGTGCTCAACGAAAATTACAAGGAAACGTGCCAAAACATGTATGATTCGTTGACTAGGCAAAATTACAAATCCTATATATTCATACCATACAACTTTGGGTAAGACTTGGTCGACTCAATCCTGTGTTATATTACTAAATAAATACTAAGTCGTCTAATGCATGTATGTATATATCCTATATATATCTGCAGTTATCATTGGATTTTACTCATACTTTTCGTAGAGACCGGCAATCTTATAGTCTTTGACTCAATGAGAAATCCAAAGTCCGCAATCCAACATATCCTAGACCCCTTGAACAAGTAAGTTCAGTTTGCACAATCAAATCTTTTTTTTGTTAATAACAATTCCTGAATATCAAACTTAACTTTGAGCGCAGGGTTTGGAAAAAATTTGTGAAAAATAACAAAGGACGTGGTCAATGGAGGCTCGAACTGAACATTAACATGAATTATCCGATATGTTGATTCATAAAGATTTGTCTAGTTAAGTATATAATCCCAAATTGTTCTAAATTGAGTAACATATTTGTTTCTCCTTAAATGTGCGAGACAACAACATGAAACTGATTGGTGCGGGTACTACGTATGCGACTACTTGCACATCATGACTCCATGCGGGAAGGCTACTGATGAAGACGCGAGAGTACGTCCAAACCGTTCACTAGTACATTTTCATAATTGTACTAACGCACATGATGTTAATCCTTTTTTTCCTAAATGATAGATGTCTCAAATGGGGGATGAATATTACTCTACTGATTGGATCAACGCTGTGTGCGAGCAGCTCACCGGATTCATTTTGAACGAGATCTTGGATCCTAGAGGTGAGTTCTACCACGACGGTCACATCCATAGAGGACTTTCATCGACCTCCTGAGGGGACTAGTAGTTGGACCGCAAATATGACTTGTACATTTGTAAATATTTTTAAATATTATGCCTTGATGTTTGTAAATTTGTAAATATATTAGTTCATCTAATTTGCTTAATTATATGCTCGCATTTCACTTTTAGTTAGTTTCAAATATTCTCTGAAAACGAACACGAACGACCAATGAACGTATAGTACTGTAGAGCTTGAGTGTGTTTAGCAATTATAAAAGAATAAACAGTAATAAATATAACAAACAAAACTAGATTTGGAAAAAAAAAAGAAAAGGTCATTGGTACCGGTTGGAAATACCAACCGGTACCAAAGGGGTTGCCACCTTGCGTCAGCGTGGCAGCCTCTTTGGTACCGGTTGGTCTTTCCAACCGATACCAATGGAAGACTAAGGCACTGGTTGAAAAACCCGGTGTGTTAAGACGAGGCCATTGGTCTCGGTTTGCGGGAACCGATTGGAAAACCGGTGTCTAAGGTCTTTTCCAACCGGTTCCCATAGCCTGTTTTCCAGTAGTGAATATAGGCCTCTGCTAAATTCCACATTAGCGAATTAAGTAATCAAATCCATAAAAATAAAAAAAAAATTCAAAGAGAAACATAAGTCTATGATAAACAAATAAAAACATAAATGTAATGCAAAACTATATAATTTATAGTGATTATAGTAACTGGCCAAGGGTACACGGATACATCTCGATAGAGATGGGCATATACAGGTAGGAACATGGCATCCCTCGTGTGGTTACCTTGTAACAAAGAAAAAAAAAGAGCACACGTATACATATATAAGATGAAACACTGGCTTGGATCTGACCCATGAGATCCTTTTTGTGGAACACTATCCATCATGATGACACCTTGGCCTTCGACAACAAATCCCATGGCATGCACATGCATGATTATGCAGCAACGGACGCAATGCGGGCATCCCCATTGCAGAAACGGTCACATGCATCACTGCAGCTTTCCATGTCGATGTTCGTCTCTTCGCCGACAAATTCTGGAGCTAAAATGGTATAGTATGTCTTAGCAACAAGTCTTTTCAGTTTTCCAGAAAATAATTAAACTTATCCTAGACGAATTTACCATTGTTCATGTTGTCGCACATAGAAGACACACATCCCAAGTTGCAGTACGCAATGGCATCTGGTTCACCTGCTAAACAATAAATCAGCTAGACACCGTACCGTACCAGGGTTGGTACAATTCCACATCTATAACTGATGGCGAATAAATGTGTGTGATAGATGATTACGTATGACTTTTCAAATAAACTGGCTGCTAACAACTATGGTTTATAGAATCACAACATAGCTTCCAAGATAATATGCTGCCAAAACACGTAGGCACCATGATCACCTTAGCATCCCTACTTGACTGAACGCACCCTTCCACCCCCATCCCCAACCGCACTACCGCCGCCACCACATACACACAGGCTTACACGTCAAAACTCTGCCCCATCGAACTGTTACCCCTGCCACCTCAGCTCCTCCCAGACCAACAACGTAACCTAAATAAAACCATACATGTCGTCTTAGATAAATCGTGTCCAAACAATTAAATAAGTTGAAATATTGTGCTGTAGTATTTTGTTAACAAGTGATTTTAAAGTAAGTAATATTTTTAAACAAACTTTAATTAATTTTTTTATCTGTTCTTACATCAGAAAAATAATGTTCAAGCAACACTAAGCCATTGTTGATGCTTTGTGAACAATAGCTGGCTAATGACAATCACCATAGTATGTAGTAGCTGCCTGGGTCACCATATCATCTATGTATATATGGTTGATTTGATACATATTGCAAGCCAATTGGTAAACATTAAAAATAAGGGATTGAAATCTTCGGCTTGTAAAAACATTATGACTATTGTATCGTAAAGAACTATCACTCCGACAGCCACTTTGCGCTAAACCAATGCAAGAAACTGCAGCTGCTCCTTTAAGGAAGTGTCATCAATAATATACTGGAGTGGGGTTAGAAACTTGCAAAATGTAGCAAGCGAGCTTTACTGTTGATTTATTTTCTAGAAAGTATTTTACCAATTATATCATAATAGAGGCTGTTTACACGCATATAGAAGCTGTTAGTTTGTCAAGTGCTTCTGTTTGTGATAGAAGTTTTTTTCCACGTATGTGCCTTGGCATTGACTATTTCATTGAAAGGAAGAAGAATGATGGGACTGTATATAGTGATCCAATTTGAGCTGGTCAAAAAATTAAGATCACGTGTGTATTACATAAGAAAAAGATTAGCAAGATATAAGAGCGAACTGCAAATCTTTAAGTCATAATTGATGATTCTTCGCAAAAAATCCACTATTGGCCCTCCTCTCTTACACTACTACAAAAATGACGTGTAAGGATGTCCTATTTTTTCTAGGGATGGCCCAAAAGCTAATTAGCTCCTACAAATGAAGCGGGTTACTGTAGCAATTCACCTACTCCTAAAAATAAATTTTTAGTGGTAGGTGGTGGTGTCACCCATCCATTGAAATGGCCACAATCTTTAGGAGCCGGTGACATCATCACCCACCTATGAAAATGGCCACTATTTCCACGGGCAAGTAATGATGTCATCCGCCCATAAAAATGCATTTCTAGGGGCACATGATGGCATCATCTGCCCCTAAAAATAGTCTCATGCAAGAAAAATCATAATTTTTTCATATAATTTCAGTTGAAGTCAAACTTTATATCAAAGTTGTAGAGGTTGACGAGATCTAAAATTTTGTAGTTGATATCTTTTCCATTAAGGTCATTTAAGAGTCCAAAAATTATTATAAGTTCTCTAATTTCAAAAGCTAGAAGTTTCAAAAAAAAATCAAACAACTTCGGATCTATCGTAGTTTCATATCAAAGTTGCCGTGGTAAGATTTCAAACTTTAAGTTTATATATTATTCATTTAAGATCACTTAGAATCTCAAAATCATTTACTAGTTGTGCCCTACTCATGACTATGACTATATAGTATCTCCTACAACTCAATTCCACAATTTTAACTTTTATATACACTGAATATATTTTGGCATATTTTTGTCCTGTACATATAGTTTACAATAACCATAGTGTAGAAGTTTTACTTTTTTTATATACAATAGTTAAAGATTTAAATAAATTTTTACAATGAAATAAAAAATATTTTTAGTGGTGGGTGATGTGACCCTCCAACGTATTTCTATGGGCAGGTGATAGCGTCATCCACTCCCATAAATTGATTTTAGAGTTAATGTAAAAGAATAGCACTCCTTATAGAGTGCAAGTGATAGTGTAGTGTGGTGAAGAGGAGGGTACGCGCGATGTATGAGGTAAGCAGTTCGAACCACGGTTTACACAAGTGTGCATATTTTGTCAAAAAATTGTACCTAGGGAGCAGAGGGGCCGCTTGTGGTGGTGGTCAGTTGACTGGGATATTTTTATTCTACTTTATTTTGCTGTTTTCGAGTTTTCTCTATTTCTTTTTTTTATAAATTGATTTGTATGGGCGGGTCATGGCACCGCCCCTACATATCGATTTTTAGCTGTGACAAGGGTGGATGTGATATCCGTCCCTAAAAATACATTTTTACCTCAACACCTAAAAATACTTTTCATAGTATTGTGATCCTCTTGAACAGCATGACCGCCATTGCAACTACTCAATTGAATACCGCCTAATTCTTCTTCCAAATCATGAAAAGACCGCCTAAAAATACCTTGCGGCGGTGCTTTAGTATATTTTTTTATTGTGAGCTCAAACACCACTCAACTATCCGCGAATCAGATGTTGGTACCATGTTGAGCAAACCCAGAGTACGAAGCAATCGTGCCGGCATTTCATTTGTTATAGAAGCAGTTAGTCTATCATAGTAAGAATTTGTACTTGAATATTTACAATGCAATGAGCTCAACCTAGAAATTTAGAAGGTGTTCCTTCCTTGATCTATTCAAATAGTTCATCAATGTATGATCCAGGAAGAACTAATCTGAAGATATATATTTTGTCATATGTTCAAATAACCTTGTACCTGATTATTATACTAACTGACAAAGACAAGTTTAATGCTTTTCATTATAATAATTTAGCCATTTACTGATTGTTCCCATTGATTCTAGATGCCCAACATGTGGCGCATGCATAACTATTTCTTCTTTTTTTTAAGTATCCACTTGAGTTGCAATAAATATGGTTGAGTCTAAAACATTGGCTACACATACACATAGGTTGGTAGTTTCATTCCATGCTGCTGTTTGATATGCAGTTGTCTTCATTGTTTTCTTTTGCTGGCTAGCAACGAATGGGATGAGTGTACAGTACATATAGCTAATATGGTAATGTACTTGACAAGGTCATTTACCTAATGAGAGCATTTCTTTTGTGATATGATTTCCCTGTTATCTTAAATAAAATCATTCTATTTATCTAGTCAACTATAAGCATTGGTCCATAGAGTTGAACAAGAGAACTTCCTTTGGTTGCCTACTACAAATATGCATGACTTACCTACAATGAAGGGTAATTAAGATGGTGCATGGTTATGATAGGCTACCTGTTCTTGACTTGAACTAATTGATCAGCAGCTAGCAACATTTTGTTAAGAGTAGTTAAGATGGCTCCGTCAAAGCCAATGGAAGAATGGACAAGACTTCAGTGGAGACCAAATAAAATATCTGTATATTTAGGCATAATTGTTGAGAGTATGGCTGCAATTACAATTAGATCTGTTATGCCAAGTCATCATTCTTTTTAATATGGCTGGTAAGAGTAGGATCTATCTCATCACCGAATGACAGCATGTCTTGACATATGATTTACTTTAACCAAAATGATAACATATTTGATGAAAGAAAAAAGAAAAATAAATTTATCATGAGATGACTCCGATCTCTCGGGCGACATGGATTATCCTAGATGATGAAGCCTATCAGTTATATATTATGGTCTTCTACTACTTTGTTCCAAGTCGAACACCACTTCTTTGTCTTTACTACGTATCCCTGTCGCATTGCTGGCTCGCTCATGGCACACACTGCCACAAGCGGCTCCAGTCAACAGCTAGTTATATGAGGGCACAATGCATGCCGGATAGACACCTAGCTAGCCTCCCTGCCCCTGCCATCATTCTATCAACCCTTCATGTAGCTCATGCTGACTACTGAGTTACCGATGCGCGCGCAAGGTTCCATCTGCTATCTTGCTAATAAGCCTAGAATTCATGTACCGTTTAAAATTTAAATCATTAATTTTGTTTGGTATATGTCTTGGTCTATATCAATCAACATGATGTTTGCTTCCTCAATCCATTGCATCATGTCCTGTAGAAGTGGGAAGTATGGTCCTGGTCATCGTGTCATGTCCTGAGAATCATCATTTTTTTAAAAACATACTAAATGGATCATGACAATCCAAATTTATAGGATGAGCTATACTGTTTGGAAACCCAGTTTTAAAAATCAAAACGAGTGTAAATTACAGGCCCGGTACTTTTTACAAGCTGGAGCAAAAAATACTGCTTGGATGGGTTCCCAATAATTTTACACCTGGTTTGGGCCAAAACCACCGGGAAAAAGTGTCATCTCTGAAGGTCTGGAAAATAAAACGACAAATATTGGGGAGGCGCCGAGCGAGAACTTGGCGGCTGTAGGATCGATCCCGTCGGTGACTGCTTGGGAGAGTGAATACCAAGCGAATCTGAGGCAACGCACCTCCCCGTATTTCTTATGTTCTGTTGCCAAACACCCATCTGTATCGTGCGCGATCGGGCTCCCCGGTCCCTGGCATATATATCTGTAGTAACTGGATCGAGGGCACATGTTAGTTTCTGTTGGAGGCCTACGTTAAGTTTCCTCTAGAGCTCTCCATTCATAACTCTGGACATGCTGGGTTACTTCCCCATTCATATCTCTACAGGGGAAGGGTTCTCACCATGCTCCAGCAGTGCGCCAATATTTTTGTCTACTATACAGTCATGCATGTCAGCGAAATCAATATTATTGTGTGAGCAAGAAATTAAGGTCCGGGACTAGGGAGGGGATCATGAGCTCACATGGTGATGATCTCTGTAGCTGTGTAGCTAGCATTGAGTGTCACGACCTCTATAACGTGGAGACAGGAAGGCAGCCACATTGCGCTTGCGTGAAGCGTGCATAGATCGTTGGGCCAGATCGAGATGGGACGGGAGCTATCCCGAGTACTTAATCTGCCATGAAGTAACAGTTCTTGTCCCAAAAATTAAAGTTGAAAGTTAATAAACAAATAAAATAAACTTAAAAGTGTTCGTTCAAAAAAAATAAACTTAAAAGAAGCACAAAACTATATAATTTGTTATAGTGATTACATTAACTGGTCATGGTACACATATATATACATCTCGATAGAGATGAGCACATACATGTAGGAACATGGTATCCATCGCGTGGTTACCTTTATTGTAACAAAGAAACAAAAAAAAAAAAGAGAGCAGACGCATACATATATAAGATGACACGCTGGCTTGGATCTGCCCATCGATCCTTTTTTGGAATACCATATCTATCATGATGAGACCTTGGCCTTCGACAAATATCCCATGGTGTGCACGTGCATGATTACGCAGCAACAGATGCGATGCGGGAATCCCCATTGCAGAAACGGTCACATGCATCACTGCAGCTTTCCATGTCAATCTTCATCTCCTTGCCGGGAAAGTCTGGAGCTAAAATGGTACAGCATGTCTTAACCACAAACTTTTTCAGTTTTTCAAAAAATAATTAATATTATCCTAGATAATTTACCATTGTTCATGGTGTCGCACACAGAAGACACACATCCCAAGTTGCAGTACTCAGTGGCATTTGGTTCACCTGCCAAACAATTAAGCAGCTAATATGTAAATAAGTTCCTGTTCCTGAGAAATATATGATAAGCAAAAGCAAGATAGAAATAGCACGTCTCCTCTTACTGGAGTTTGGAAGAAGGTTCAATTTAGGGTAGCCACGTGGACATATTTTGCCTTTTATGATTATACAGTCACATGTTATTGCACAGATTGCTGGGGCAAAATTCAGACGACATATCTTGTAGCAGTTTCTTGCCAGGGTGCTCATGCAGCAACTCTTGCCCTCTACTTCGTAGATTATCCCTAGTATCAGCACACACATGATTACACTCTTAAGACCCTTATTTCCCATTTCTTTCTGGCTTTTCTTGCAAAACACAATGAAATGGCTAGGGCTATTGGCAGCATATATATAGATGATATGGTAGCCTAGGCAGCAACTACTATGGAGATTGTCATTCGGTAGCTATTGATCACAAAGCATCAACAATGGCTTAGTGTTGATTGAACGAATATTATTTGATGTAAGAATAGATAAAAAATTATTACAGTTTGTTTACATATATTAATTACTTACTTTAAAATTATTTGTTAACAAAAATACCACAACACAATCTAGCAATGTTTGGACAAGATTTAGCTAAGACATGTAAGGTTTTATTTATAGATTACGTTGTTGGTCTGGGAGGAGCTAATAACAAGGATACCGTGGGTCACATTTCGATGGGGGCAGAGTTTGCTGTGTAGTATGCCTGTGGGGGGGGGGGGGGTGTTGAGGATGTAAAGGGGTACACTCAGTCAAGTAGGGATAATAAGATGAATCATGCCTACATGTGTTGGTAGCATATTAAGTAATAGGTATAATTTGATTGGTGCCTCTATCTTGGATGCTATGTTTTGATTATACATATCTTAGTATTATAGCAGCTACTTTATTTGAAAAACCATACGTGATCATCTATATATCATAGACATTTCTTAGCCAATATTTATAGATGTGGAATAATTTTACCAACCCGGTGTCTTGAGTATACACGGCAAGTCTCATCTAAAGGCGTGTACTTAAAAATTCATTAGCTGTAATTCTCTATAAATAGGAGCCATGTGGTTCTCTTCTCTTCAGTGCCAATAGCCCTAGCCATTTCATTGTGTTTTGCAAGAAAAGCCAGAAAGAAATGGGAAGTAAGGGTCTTAAGAGTGTAATCATGTGTGTGCTGATGCTAGGGATAATCTACGAAGTAGAGGGTTCACTCTCTTTTATTCACCTATCATATTTGTTCGACCTTTATTATAAAGAACCTCACTCCCAATGCACAACTTGTAGTGTCTAGAGTATTGGTTTACGTGTTGACACTAGGTCTCCCTAGCTGATACGGTACTGCGGGTGACGAGATCATTTACCTAATAAGAGCATTTCTTTGTGATGTTCCTGTTATCTTATAATCATTCTATTTATATAGTCAGGCAGTCAGCTATAAGCATTGGTCTATAGAGTTGAACAAGAGAACTTTTTTTTCGTCGCCCTACAAATATGCTTGACTTATCTACATTGAAGGGTAATTAAGATGGTGTATGGTTGTGATAGGCTACCTGTGCTTGACTTGATCTTATTGATCAGCAACTAGCAAAATTTTGTTAAGAGTAGGTAAGATGCCTCGTCTCAGCCAATGGAAGAATGGACAAGACTTCAGTGGCGACCAACTAAAATATATGTATATTTAGGCATAATTGTTGAGTATGGCTGCAATTAGATCAGTTACGCTAAGTCAATGTTCTTTTTAATATGGCCACTAAAAGTGTGGTCTATCTCATCACCTAATGACAACATCTCTTGACATATACTTTAACCAAAATGATGACATATTTGACAACAGAAAAAAATAAATTTGAATAAGACTTGCAATATATCATGAGACGACTCTCTTGGTCGCGCACTTGACTTGAATTATTTCCCAAGATGAAGCCTATCAGGCGTGTTTAGATCATGAAAAATTTTAGACAAAATTCACTGTAGCAATTTTCAACAGATAAAAGGATTAAACATAGTCTAATTATATAGATGGATCTAATTATATAGATGGATGGGAAATCACGAGATGAATCTATTAAGCCTAATTAATTTGTCATTAGAAGTGTTTACTGTAGCACAACATTGTCTAATTATATTCCAATTAGGCTTAAAAGATTCGTCTCGCAGTTTCACCGAGGGTTGAGGAATGAGTTTTGTCAGTTATTCACATTTAATATTTCTAATTAGTGGTCGAACGGTCGAAGTTACTGTAGCGTTTAAACTTTTTTTTGGAGCTGTGAACAATGCCGTACTACTTTGTCCCTAGTCAGACGCCACCTCCTCATCTTTATCGTCTCCCTGTCACATTGCCGGATCACTCATCGCAGGCACTGCCGCAAGTTGGCACCTGTCAAGAGCCAATGAGGGTAACCTGCATGCCGGAGACACACACCAAGCTCCCTGCCGCTGCCATCATTTTATTAACCCATCATGCAGAGTTACCGAATGTGCATAATTCCATCGTCTATCTTGTTAAGCCTAGAATCATGCACTACTACATCTACATCAATCACCGCCGGTTCTAAAAGTACCATCACCGTTGGTTCTAAAAGTACTATCACCGCTGATTTTAGGTACCGTTAGATTTAAGTTGGTGTTTGATGGTCATACCTATCACCGCTAGTTTATCATCCGTTAGTATTGCCTTCTCAAAAAAATGAAAACGATTAGGCTACCCCCCAAAGGCCGGGCCAGTGGGGAGGTGAGGGGTGGCGGGGAGGGGAGGAACTCCAGGGGAGGTGATGGGTGACGGGGGAGGAGGATAGGGCCGGGGAGAGAGCGGAGGTGGAGACTGGAGAGGAGAGGAATAAACAGACAAAAGTATCAAGAGGGAGAAGAAAATATCAGGTGGTGCGGACATCACCACCGGTTCGTACAAATCGACATTGATAATCCACTATTACTGCCAATTTGTAATACGTCCCGATGGTGATGCCCACTATTATTGCTAGTTCGGTTCAAACTGGCAGTGGTGAGGTGTTTGCAATGGCAGATTTTTGTAGTAGTGATGTAGTACTGATTAAATTTAAATCATTAGTTTCGTTTCGTACCTTGGTTTATATCAATCAGCTAGATGTTTATTTCCTTAATCCATTGCATCATGTCTTGTAGAAGTGAGAAGTATGGTTCTGATCATAGTGTTGTGTCCTTAGAATCATCATGTCTTTAAAAAAATACTGAGGCTCTGTTTAGTTTCCAAAAAAATTCGTATAGTACCCGTCACATCGAATCTTCGGACACATGCATGGAGCATTAATTACAGTTGAAAAAATAACTAATTACACAGTCTAACTAATTAGCACAAGATGAATCTTTTAAGCCTAATTAGTCCATGATTGAACATTATTTGTCAAGTAGCAACGAAATGTACTACAGTACCAAAATTCAAACTTTTTCACCAACTAAACACATCTTAAAAGAATAATGGCAAATTTATTGCATGAGCTATCCATTTGCTCTTTTGAGGCCTGTTCAGAAACCCAAAAATCAAAATGATTGTAAATTACAGGCCCGGAATTTTTCAAGCTGGACCAAAAATATTGGATGGGTTATTAGTCCACTAATTTTACGCCTGGTTTTTGGGTCAAAGGCACCCGCAAAAAAGTGTCATCTCGGGAGGTCTGGGAAATAAAACGACAAATATCGAGGCGTCCTCGCATCCAAACACCGCTTGACTCAGCGGAGGCATCGAGCGGCTGCCGGATCGATCCGGTCGGTGACCGCCGAGGAGAATGAATACCAAGCGAATATGTGGCAACATGTCCCCGTATTTCTATTAGACTAAAATGCATCATCGGCCTCTGAATTTGGAAGTAGGTGTTATCATCTAGATCCCAAACTTGTTAATTGGTTCACGTGACGTCCAAATCATTGTTACTCTTGTTAAACCGCCAGCATATCAAGCTGATTAGATATTGACGTGAACCTAACATGTAGAGCCCACATGCCAGATCCACCTTCCTCCTCTCTGCTTCCTGCGCGCCTCCCTCCCACACTCTGCTGTCCTGCGTCCCTTGCTATGTCGCGCCCCTTGGCTCAGCGTTGCTCCTCCTCCTTCCTTTGTCGATGCAGCTCGCGGCCGACGCCAAATCATGTTCTTTCTCACAGCAGCGACCCACTCCTCTTCCTCGCCGGCCGCGGCGGCATCCCTCCTCCTCCTTCCTCGCCGGCACGGCCCGCTCATCCTACTCGCCGGCCGCAGCATCACCCTTTCCTCCTCCTTCCTCGCCAGCGCGGCCATCTCCTCTTCCTCGCCGGCCGCGGCGGCACCCCTTCCTCCTCCTTCCTCGCCAGCGCAGCCATCTCCTCTTCCTCGCCGGCCACGCCACCCCCTCCTCCTTCTTCCTCGTCGCCGCGGCCCGCTCCTCCTCCTTCCTCGCGGTCGCACTGCTCTGTTCCGCCCATTAGCACCCCGCATCGCTTTTGCCACATCCTTCTTCGCTCCACTCCACTGGCAGCAACGAGCACGTTGGCTTCAGTTCGTTGGGAGAAGAACATACAACAAAGAAGAGAGGGGGCGGCAGCATGAGAAGGAGCAGTGGAGAAGAGAGGAGGGAGGGGCGCGGCGGAGCAAGCAACCCGGCATAACAGAGCGGTGGCAGAGGGAGCGTGGTGCGTGGGAAGCGGCACGACGGTGGTGGAACACGGGGAAGAAGTGCGTGAAAGGAACACGGATGCTCATCATCCGCGGGCGAGAGCGGCCGCGGCGTGGTCCGCCACTGCTCCACCCAGACATGCGCGCTGGAGGAAGGCAGAGGAAGGATGGAGGTGGATCTAACATGTGGGCCCTACATGCCAGGTCAACATCAACATACAGTCAGCTTTACAAGCTGGTGGTTTAACAAGGGTAACGGTGATTTGGACCTCACGTGAACCAATTAACAAGTTTGGGAATCCAAATGTGCATTTTGAGAGTTTGAGGACTGAGATGACATTTGCTGCCAAGTTTAGGGGCCGGCGGTGCATTTTACTCTTACTATGTGATTTCTCCACGCGTTGCTGTTGGATTAAAAGAGTAGTTTCTAATAAATTATCAATCAAGAATATTTTATAAAAAACAAATCAAACACACAGAAAAATGAAACTTGAGTAGATAACCCAGCAAACAAAGTGAAGAAGAATAATGCGGCTACCGGGCCTGAAAGATGATGGGCCTTGAATCTTTGTGCTGCGCTGATCGATTCCTTTTAATCTTCTAAATACTATTTGCTGCATTTTTCTTAATTATTAACATGAGTGGGTGCATCAATATTAGAAGGTAGAAATACCATATAGATCAAGTCTCGTCCAATAGATATATGAGCTTACTGAAAACAATTGCCAAACACCCCTCCCCAGCATATCTATAGTACTTTGTGCAGTGCTGATCGATTCCTCTTAATCTTCTAAATACTATTTGCTGCATTTTTCTTAATTATTATCATGAGTGGGTGCATCAATGTTAGAAGGTAGAAAGACCAATAGATCAAGTCTGATCCAATAGACATATGAGCTAAATGATGCATCTGGCCCAGGTGGACACCCAACAGTTCTTAGTGCATTCTAATGAATGATGCATCCCTGCCCAGGTGGACACCCAACAGTTCTTAGTGCACACCCACTCGGAGAAAGGTTCAATCTCCCTAAAAGACTAGTCTGATAGAGGAATGGTGGCTCTCTCTTTTAAGGTGACTTCCTCCTCCCAAGCTAAGTAAGGTGGGATTATTCAGAGGCTCACACAGTCGTCGCCCGACTACAACTGGACCACTTGGCCTATTTTTTTGGTTGCGTCTTTGCCAGCAGATAATAATAGAGGATGTCCTCATCATTCCTACCTCCTTAAACACAAGGGCTCAACTAGTATATTTTTATCTCAAAATTGTATAATATTAGAGTGCAACCCTTAAATTATCTAAATTAAATTTTATAAAGCCCTTTGCCACTCCTAATAGTAACCAGATCGAGGTCACAGGTTTCTGTTGGAGGCCTGCATCAAGTTTCCTCCAGAGCTCTCCGTGCACGTGTAACTATGCGCACACGGCTGCCGTTTCCAAGAGCTAGCAGAAATGTGAGCGACAAAAGATAGCATCTCCATACCAGGAGAGCCAATCAGAACCAACAACGCATTCGAGACGTCAGATCAGTACCAGTACAAGTTCTGAGAATCTGCGTTCCAACAATTTTAGAGAGAATTTCAGACAACAGGCCAGTACTAGTTCAAGTTCAAGCTCTCGCATTCTGTGCTCTACTGATAGGAAGTAGATTCATTGCCTGATATTACAACAGACTGCGTCTGAAAATAGCTTTAGGCTTGCAAATTGACAGAAACCGGATAACGAGATGGCTGCCTTTAGTCCGGTTGCTAGGTACTTCTTATATATGAAATTTTTATAGTATTATTCGGTGCGGCAATGTCCAGCAAAAACCTGACCAGTTCTGGAACATTGGCATGATCGATGTATATGATTTCAGTAGACTTTAGCTTTGGGCACTTGAAACGCATGAGATTTCTAGATCCAGAATATGTCTTCTTTGACTTGCCATCTCCTTCCCCTTCTGTGGTACCATTTGATAGCTGTTTGCACCGTGAAGGATTTGTGAGTTACTTGCAGCAAGACAAGGTGAGGAGTTACATTGGGCCAAGAGAAAACGAAATACCTTGCAACATCGTACGGTGAGCTTTTCCAAATTAGGTGAGTTCTGCATGCAGTGACGCAATAACCCAAAGTTATCATGTAAATCACAATAATTTAGGAATAAGGTTCTCAAGCTTTCAAGTGTTGGGTATTCAACCAGTTCAACAACTCGTGACACCTGAAATCAAGATACAATTTGTTCAACCATCCACAGTAACTACCTGCACAGAGAATGCCAGAAAATAAAAAGGATTGTTATGGAGCTAGTTCATAATAGGGTAAACATCTGCCGGGAAGATAGCCGGACGGCGACGGCTGATTAGATTGGGATTGGATCTAGACTGGGGAGACGAATTGGGGATTGAGACTAGATTGATTTCTCATAATTCTTGCTTGCCTTGAATGACACATCTCCTCTTTTTATATAGAGAGGGTTCCTTAACCCCTAAGTAGTGTAGGGAAACGGGTAGGCTACGCTAACATCACTACCGCATAAACCCAAGATACTTGCGAGTAGAAGATCATAGATCGTTACCACTAGACGCGCAGCGCAGCGGAAGAAGTCGCGCGTCGATGTAGAGGAAGTAGTCGATCACGTCCCACGAACCGAGCTCCTCGTACTTGATCCCAGCAGCCGATCAGCGCAGCAGTCGCAGCAGCGCCTCCACGGAGTCCACACGTACGGGGATGAAACGCCGGGCATCGGTGTGCTAGCACCGCACGCACGGCAAGGGCGGCGGCTGAGAGAGAGGGAGGGGCGGCGGCTAGGGAGGTGGCGTGGCTCAGGTCATCGCCCCCCTAGCCCCTCCCTCATATATATAGGGCGTACTAATGGGCTTCTATCTCATAGGCCCATTAGTAGCCCTAATCCCTCTTGGATCAATATCCACTTGGGCCTTTAAACCGTATTGTGATGATGGGCTCTTGGGCATATCACCAACAATCTCCCACTTGCACTAGAGACAATCATACATGCAAGCTTTCCAACATTCCAAACCCCTTAAGTGTGTGACCCGTTAGGTTCATGTGTAGGTGGTCGTGATCGGAAATCATTTCCGAATCACAAGTCAATAGCGGCACCTAGCAGGGCATAGTGACTCACAAATACACATAAAGATCATATCGGCCGAACCATAGATATACTCATACACCGATCCCTTTGCCACACGATACCAGTCAAGCTCAAAACGAGATGCGTGCCACCTTTGTGATAGCTCGACCATTCTCTCGATCTAATAGTGGATTCTATTCATAACTAACCTTTAGTCATCATGATTAACTCTTTAATCACTTTGGCATGGCCATGCACTTTCAAATCCAACTATCTCGAGGGGCCCAGAGATATCTCTCCCGTTATCTAGGAGGGGCAAATTCCATCTTGATCCGCTCACATCCCATTCCATGTTTCATGACATACCTGTAAGCTGCTTTTGTAACTACCCAGTCACGGAGTAGCGTTTAGCAGCCCCAAGATGTACCACTACACACAGTGAGAAACAATGGCGATCTCAGGTCTAAGGATTCAGTAGGTATAACACTCAAGAACAACTGATGGCACATACAAAATAACAATCCCAACATTGTCTTGGAGTGGGTCAATCCAACACCATGTTCACCAACATGTGTCCACATCATTAATCCGATATCTCCATATCCATGATCCGTGAAACATGATCATCAATTAATGCATATGCTAGTCTCAACGTCGTTGTTGTCCCACACAACGACATAAACTAGGGATAATTTAGAATCATATCATTTTCAACAAAGAGTTTCACGAACAAGTCACATACTTGATAATCAATGTAAAATAATCATCCATGGAACAAATAACAATTATTTATCATAACATAAACATACTCATGACACAAAATCTCCCACGCACACTAGAATCACTGATGTAAGTATCTAATACCCATAGATCTCATGTGCGCCTCATGCTTTGGTTGTGGGAGAGGCTTCGTCAACGGATCAGCAACGTTTGAATCCGTGTGCACCTTGCAAACCTTCACATCACCTCTCTCAACAAAGTTACGGATGCGGTGATACTTTCGCAGTATATGTCTGGACTTCTTAGTTGTTCTAGGCTCCTTTGCTAGTGCAACGGCACCACTATTATCACAATAGAAGTCCACTGGACTGGACGCACTAGGAACAACACCCAAGTCAGAAACAAACTTTCTGATCCAAACAGCTTCTTTTGCAGCTTCGGAAGCTGCAATATACTCGGCCTCTGTCATCGAATCAGCCACCGTATCTTGCTTGGAACTCTTCCAGCTCACTGCCCCACCATTGAGGCAGAAAACAAAACCGGATTGCGATTTGGAGTCATCTTTGTCTGTTTGAAAACTAGCATCGGTGTAACCCTTTACAAGGAGCTCATCTTCGCCTCCAAATATTAGGAACATATCCTTAGTTCTTCTCAAGTACTTAAGGATACTCTTTACAATTGTCCAGTGAGGTTCACCGAAATCTGACTGATACCTGCTCGTAACACTTAGAGCAAAGGAAACATCTGGGCGCGTGCAAAGCATAGCATACATGATCGACCCTATGGCTGAAGCATAAGGAATCGTACTCATCCTCTTTTGCTCATCAGGTGTCGTAGCACACTGACTCTTGCTTAGAGTAATGCCATGTGACATTGGCAAGAAACCTTTCTTGGAATCTTGCATATTGAACCGATTCAATATCTTGTCAATGTACGTGTCTTGGCTCAATCCAATTAGCCTTTTTGATCTATCTCTATAGATCCTAATACCCAGAATATAAGCCGCCTCTCCTAAATCCTTCATCGAAAAACTCTTTTTCAATGAGGTTTTAACTGCTTCAAGCATTGGAATATCATTTCCGATCAGTAATATGTCATCCACATATAGGACCAGAAACACAAGTGCGCTCCCACTAGCCTTTTTGTAAACACAAGGCTCATCTTCATTCTTGATGAAGCCAAACCCTTTGACTACTTCATCAAAACGAATATTCCAACTCCGAGATGCTTGCTTCAATCCATAGATGGACCTCTAAAGCTTACATATTTTCCCAGCATTTTTAGGATCGACAAAACCTTCAGGCTGTGTCATATACACATCCTCACTTAGATGTCCATTAAGAAAAACGGTTTTGACATCCATTTGCCATATCTCATAGTCATAATATGCGGCAATTGCTAGGAGAATCCGAACAGACTTTAGCATTGCGACGGGCGAAAAGGTTTCCTCATAGTCAACACCTTGAATTTGTCAGAAACCTTTCGCCACCAATCGTGCCTTATAGATGTGAACATTTCCATCCATGTCTAATTTTTTCTTAAAAATCCACTTACAGTCGACAGGTCTTACTATATCAAAGTCATCTTCCCTCTAATGACATATAGTGGTTCAAGATCCATAATCACTAAAATTCTAGTGAGCTTTAGCATCACGGCTAGAAAAGTAGTGATACAGGTAAGTAACAAATTACTAATCACATTTCTATGCGACTCTTGTTTGTTGGGTGGCATCCAATGCCCCGGCCCCAACCCTATGCCTTAAAGCCCAAAACTGTTTTGATAACTTTGCTGAGTAAACCAATACTATGCTTGTGAATGTCCGACATCCACCCTATACAAAAGTGATAGCTGAGGGTACTCTACTTTGGTAAACCTACCACACAACGATCAAAATTTATAGGTGCAGCTATTGGTAAAAGACATCAAAAACTCAAACTTTTCTGAGGGAAGCTATTCTATCATGATTAAAGCATCCACCATATGTAAAAGCATGAAAGGATAGTATGACAGGAAAATAAACATCACAGGCATATAATCATATTATATTGTGAATAGTATGGCCTCTTGCATCACAATGGGCTCCATCGCCATGGCTCCAAGGTGACCTCCATTGCCATCCGTCCTGTCTTGTGGTGATCATCATCGCCATCATGATTGAAACCTCTATGAAAAGATACTAAGCTACTACATCTAATAGCTAGTGAAATAATTACATGAGGATTCAAACATCACAAGTCGACACGCAGGTCGTTATACAATAATGGTGCAACCTCAACCCGGTTGTGTTAACTTGCGACACGCAGGTCGCACAAATCATCACATACATCATCACATGACATTGAGGCCATACCATTCACATCACACCCTGCAAAAACAAGTTAGACGTACGACGTGTTCTACCAAAGTAGCGCTTGGGAAGCCGCTACAGCGAGAAAGCAACGGCAGCGCCCTGAAAACCTCACGGAATTACACAGATCGCATCTATGGAATCCCTATGAAAATCTCATCAAAGTGATCGCATCACCTCAAATCCGAGCCATTCATAATGCCTCAATTTTCACTAGGTCAATCACCTTGACCGTGCAAACTTTGCACTTGAGAAGACTGCATCTACACATGACCTTGATCTGTTGGTTCAATCTACTGACTATGCACACAGTTAGTCCCGATGGTGATTCCAGCCGGTAGGGACATGTCGTATGGATAACAGAGAAAGAACACAAACTAATCTTTTGTCACATGCCGCGCAATCAACTCGCTCCAGTTTTAACCCCTTATGACCAATTGATCTAATCAAACCGTGCAAAAGTAATAGATCCAATCTACTACAACAACATATCACCTATATGCAAAAGATCCAGACCAAAAACTACGCAAGATGGCTCTGGTACCACTGTAGGGAAACGGATAGGCTACGCTAGCATCACTACCGCATAAACCCAAGATACTTGCGAGTAGAAGATCATAGATCGTTACCACTAGACGCGCAGTGCAGCGGAAGAAGTCGCGCGTCGATGTAGAGGAAGTAGTCGATCACGTCCCACGAACCGAGCTCCTCGTACTTGATCCCAGCAGCCGATCAGCGCAGCAGTCGCAGCAGCGCCTCCACGGAGTCCACACGTACGGGGATGAAACGCCGGGCGTCGGTGTGCTAGCACCGCACGCACGGCAAGGGCGGCGGCTGAGAGAGAGGGAGGGGCGGCGGCTAGGGAGGTGGCGTGGCTCAGGTCATCGCCCCCCTAGCCCCTCCCTCATATATATAGGGCGTATTAATGGGCTTCTATCTCATAGGCCCATTAGTAACCCTAATCCCTCTTGGATCAATATCCACTTGGGCCTTTAAACCGTATTGTGATGATGGGCTCTTGGGCATATCACCAACAAGTAGGACCTAATATGATCTCTAAACCTAACCCTAATGGGCCTGCCAGGCCGGCCCATAAGACCTCCAACTGCCCATGACATTACTCTCCTCTTTTTGAGCAGCTCGGACGAGCTGCAACGCACCCTGCTTATTAAGACAACACAACTCCTTAGCAACTAAACACCTAAAAAATAAGCCTTTTACATCTCGGCTTATTTTCTTATTTTTGACTACAACACAAACAAATTTTGGAGGACCCCATCCTGATGCACGGAGAGAGAAATCCAAAATAGCTTCCCTGGTTTCCGTTGAAGAACACCTGACCTGATTGTACGGGTAACACCAAAGGCATAACACATAAGGTTAGATCCCTTGATGTCCAATGGAACAACCCTGTTGTTGTCACTGGAGCCTGGGCCTTCGGGATACAACAAAGCATCGGCCCATCAGATGTGGCACATCTCGGCTTATTTTCTTATTTTTGACTACAACACAAACAAATTTTGGAGGACCCCATCCTGATGCACGGAGAGAAAGAAATCCAAAGTAGCTTCCCTGGTTTCCGTTGAAGAACACCTGACCTGATTGTACGGGTAACACCAAAGGAATAACACAGAAGGTTAGATCCCTTGATGTCCAACGGAACAATCCTGTTGTTGTCACTGGCGGGATACAACAAAGCATCGGCCCATCAGATGTGGCCTGCTGCAGGCCGTCGTCCCTCGGTCGTCTCCTCCGAACTGATAAGGCGTGGAGCCCCACTCTCACTGGTGCAATCGCCAGCTACGACGTGACCACAGAAAAGGAGGAGCGGAATCCAATGGATGTGCGCCTCCATCTCCACCGTAATTTGCTCCAGAAGATACGCTTACGGTGCAGGCGGTGAGCTGGGAGCCGGCATGTGCGGCGTAGTGCCCGCGCTAGTAAATATGGTCGAAGAGCCCGTCGCCTTCGCAGAGCTCCATGACAATCCCGTAGCATCACGCCAGCAAGCTGCGACCGACGGAGGTGGTCTCGCGGGGGGCGGCGCCGTGAATCTGCAGCTCTTCGTGGGCACCCGGTCCGTGGTCGCATGGACCTAGCCATCGCCCGACGCGGACGCGAAAGGATGTCTGCGGCTGCGGCTGCACGCTGGACCCAGACGAGCTTTCTCCTGCTTCTAGACGCTGAAAAGCGACGCCAACAGATTGAACATGGTTGTTGGCGTCATTCATCGTCTTCAGCAAATCTACGACCTTGCCTGACAGGGCCGCTAGGTCAGTGGCGCTTGGGGCCAGCGGCGCAGGGTCTCTAGGGTGGAGTTTATCTTGGTCATCATGGTGTTCATGTCTTCAATCGCCTTCTGCAGGGATTCCATGGTGGTCATGGAAGGGGAACCCGAGCAATCTGATACCAATTGTTATGGAGCTAGTTCATAATGGGGTAAACATCAGCCGGGAAGATAGCCGGACGGCGACGGCTGATTAGGTTGGGATTGAATCTAGACTGGGGAGATAAATTGGGGATTGAGACTAGATTGATTACTCATAATTCTTGCTTGCCTTGAATGACACATCTCCTATAGAGAGGGTTCCTTGACCCCTAAGTAAGACCTAATCTAACCCCTAAACCTAACCCTAATGGGCCTACCCAGGCAGTCCATAAGACCTCCAACTGCCCATGACAAGGATAAACATGTAGGTTTTTCCTTATTGCAATCCTGTAAATTAAGTAGCCAGCACATCACTTTTAGAATAAGAATGCTTCAATACTAAAACATTTTTTTTAAAAAAATAATATAGGGGCCTGAGGCAGTGCTTCTATACAGATAAAGGGATAAGCAGGGTTAAGAGAAACACTTTGTGACAACATGATGTGCTATTTCTGATAAAGGAAGCTGTACTGAGTATTAGATTGCACATTGCAGCCAAGAAATAATCAAAACTTGAAACATTCAGAGGGTTAAATAAATTGACTACCTTGTGAACAACAAACAACAACAACAACATAGCTTTTTTTCCCAAGCAAGTTGGGGTAGGCTAGAGATGAAACCCGAAAGAAATAAGTTCAAAGTTCAGGCACATTGATAGCTAGTCTCCAAACACTACTATCCAAAGCTATCTCTTTAGAGATATTCCAATACTTAAGGTCTCTCTTAACCGATTCATCCCACGTCAGTTTAGGTCTACCTCTACCCATCTTTATATTATCGACCCGCTCAAGAACTCCATTACGCATCGGCGCCTCAAGAGGCCTTCATTGGACATGTCCAAACCATCTCAGCCGATGCTGGATAAGTTTCTCCCCAATTGGTGCCACCCCGACCCTATCCCGAATAACTTCGTTCCGGACTCTATCCCTCCTTGTGTGCCCGCAAAACCACCACAACATCCGCATCTCTGCTACACTCATTTGCTAGACATGTCGACTTTTTGTAGGCCAATATTCAATACTGTATAACATCGCTGAACGAATTGATGTCCTATAGAATTTGACTTTTAGCTTTTGTAGCACCCTCTTGTCACAAAGGATGCCAGAAGATTGCCGCCATTTCAACCAGCCAGCTGAAATTCTATGCCTAACATCTTCATCAATGTAGCCATCCTTTTGTAGCACCAATCCTAAATACCGAAAAGTATCCTTCTGGACCACCACTTGCCCATCTAGACTAACGTCTTCCCCCTCATGCCTAGTCGCGCTGAAATCGAACATCATGTACTCGGTCTTGGTCCTACTAAGTCTGAACCTTTTCGACTCTAACGTGCGTCTCCACAGCTCTAACTTCCTATTAACCCCTGCCCTACTCTCGTCAACTAGCACCACATCATCAGCACAGAGCATACACCAAGGGATCTCTCCTTGTATATCCCTTTTGACCTCATCCATCACTAAAGCAAATAAATAAGGGCTCAATGCTGACCCCTAGTGTAGGCCTATGTTAATAGGAAAGTCAGTGGTGTTGCCATCACATGTCCGGACAAACGTCGTCGCATCCTTGTACATATCCTTAATGAGGGTAATGTACTTAGTTGGGACTTTGTGCTTCTCCAAAGCTCACCACATGACATTTCTCCGTACTTTGTCATATGCCTTCTCAAGGTCAATGAAGATCATATGCAAGTCCTTCTTCTGCTCCCTATATCTCTCCATCAATTGTCGTATTAAGAAAATCGCCTCCATGGTTGACCTTCCAGGCATTAACCCAAATTGGTTTTGGGTCACACTTGTCACTCTTCTTAGGCAATGCTCGATAACCCTCTCTCAAAGCTTCATCGTATGGCTCATCAGCTTAATCCCACGGTAGTTAGTACAACTTTGAACATCGCCCTTATTTTTGAAGATAGGTACTAATATACTTCTCCTCCATTCTTCGGGCATCTTGTTTGACCGAAAAATGAGATTAAAAAGCTTAGTTAACCATACTATTGCTCTATCTCCTAGGCATCTCCACACCTCAATGGGAATATCATCAGGGCCCATCGCTTTACCTCCCTTCATCCTCTTCAAAGCCTCTCCGATCTCTACCTCCTGAATTCTCCTCACAAAACGTCTGTTGGTATCATTAAAACAGTCATCCAACTCAAGGGTAGGGCTCTCACTCTCCCCATTAAACAACTTGTCGAAGTACTCTCTCCATCTATCCATGATCTCCTCATCTTTCACTAGCAGTCGATCTGTCACATCCTTAATGCATTTAATTTGGTTGATGTCACTTGTCTTCCGCTCACGGATCCTAGCCATCCTATAAATGTCCTTCTCCTCTTCTTTCGTGCCTAGACGCTGATACAGGTCATCATACGCCTTACCCTTTGCTACACTCACAGCTCGCTTTGCAACCCTCTTCGCTAATTTATAGCCCTCGATGTTGGCTGCACTCTTGTCAAGGTGGAAGTGCTTGAAACACTCATTCTTCTCCTTAATAGCCCTTTGCACCTCGTCGTTCCACCATCAGGTGTCTTTCCCCTCCTGTTTGCCTCCACTACTCACGTCAAACACCTCTGAGGCCACCTTCCGAACATATGTTGCCATCTTTAGCCACATGTCATCTGCGTCTTCTCCTTCTTCCCAAGGCCCCTCACCTAGCATCCTTTCCTTAAACGCTTGTGCCGCTTCCCCTCTAAGTTTCCACCACTTTGTTCTCGCAATCTTGGCACGTTTGTCCCGGTGGACACGTACCCGAAGACGAAAGTCCGCCACCACAAGCTTGTGTTGAGGGACAACACACTCCCCATGTATCACCTTACAATCTAAGCAATCACGTCTATCCTCCCTCCTAGCAAGGATAAAGTCGATCTGGCTCGAGTGTTGTCCACTACGAAACGTCACAAGATGGGATTCCCTCTTCTTAAACATGGTATTCGCTATCAACAAGTCGTAGGCTAACGCGAAGTTCAACACATCCTCCCCCTCTTGACTCCTGCTACCATACCCAAAACCCCCATGCACTCGCTCGAACCCTACATTAGTCGCACCCACATGGCCGTTGAGATCTCCTCCTATGAAGAGTTTCTCGCTGGTAGACACGGTACTAACCATGCTATCTAAATCTTCCCAGAACTGCATCTTGGTGCTTTCACTAAGGCCTACCTGAGGGGCATAGGCACTGATCACATTCAAAACCGAATCTCCAACTACCAACCGGATTAGGATAATCCGGTCGCCTTGCCTTCTAACCTCTACGACTCCATCCTTAAGGCTCCTATCAATCAAGATGCCTACACCATTCCTACCCGGAGTTGCTCCCGTGTACCAAAGCTTGAAGCCAGTATCCTCAAACTCCTGAACGCAGAGAATATTTACACACCTCCTAATTGCTGCATCAACTAGCTCTCGCAACTTACCCGTTAGGGACCCTATGTTCCAGCTACCTATACGAATCCTAGTTGGCTCGGCTAGCTTCCTTACCCTTCGCACCCGTCGAGGGAAGTGCGAAGACCCTTGCTCATTTTTCACTACACCCGGGTGTAGATGTAGCGCGCCATTCAGGTGACGACCCGACCCTTGCTCACTTATCATCGTACCCAGGTCACGATACGACACGCCCTTGGGGGGATGGCGACCCGGCCCTTGCCCATTTATCACCACACCCGGGTTCCGATGTAGCGCGTCGCTAAGAGGGTTACGCCCAACGAGTTTCTTGTGGGTTTCAAATCTATTAGAGTGGCTATTTTTTTCTGGTTTGCCAAAACCTAACGCAACCCTCCTTCTTTACCCGGGCTTGGGACCGGCTATGCTGAGACGACTCAGGAGAGAGAGAATCTTCCAGTCAGCATAGGCCAATGTGAAGCTGCCAATGTGAAGCTGATTGATAGCCATGCCGGTGGTATTTTTCCAAAACAGCTGATCTTAAAGTGAAACTGAGCCATTTGGCCAGAAAACTTAAATGTTTTGTTCCCGGGGGAAAAAAGGAAATTTATATGTTCAGTAATATATGCATGATCTAATTCTTATCATATGGCACAAATGAAGAGAGCAGAGTACTTTTAATGATCAGGGTTTGCCTTTTTCACAACAGTAGGAATACCCATAGCCTACAGAACAAGTGAAATATCATCTCAACATCTTTACTTGTGTTGGTCACAGTATGGCTATTTTCCAGTGTTTCAGTTTTTGTATCTCCAGTCACATGGCGAAGCTTCAATATTTTATTTTCAGTTGTTTTGAACTATAATAACTCTATAAGCATCATATCTCTTCAGTTACTAAAGTCATGCAAAAATCAACCAAATAACATTTGTCAAATTCCAATGTTGCAATTTGACAGTATCAGTAACTAACCCTGAATCATGTGTCACATCTATCTGTGGCGCAAATAAAACAAGAAGTTAATTTATGTAAGCCAGCAGGTGTTGGCCTTCTCCTCCACCCTCTTCGAACCTTATAAGTACTTTTGACAGTAAAAAGTACGACACTCATACAGATTGGTAGAAGTCCCATACACAAAGTAAATAAACGTTAAGTACCCCTACCTTGAAATGCTTCAAAGTAAGCCTCTCCAGATTAGGGGATTTCTGCAGAAATCTCCCTAGAGCCTTCAATTTGCGCACATCACTTCTGCTGAGGTCAAGAATACATAAGTCAATAGACAAGGTTCTCAAGTTGTTAAATATTGGAACCTCATCAAATTTTTCATCTAGCACTCCCTGAATATAGAAACAGAAACCAAATTGCAATGTGTTAGTTCGTAGGGAGAAACAAATTGAACTAATGATCAATTGTCTTTGTTCTGTAGGGAAACAAGGTTTCTTGTAAAGAAGCCATACCATTGCTTGAAGACCTGTCAACTCAAAACTTATCACATTGCATAGGCTGCCAAGAAGCATGGCATTACTTCTTGGAGATAAGTCGGCCAAAGAGATTCGTGCCCTCACAAGGGATTTCCCAGCATCTAATGAAAAAGGAATGTCCAGGTGCAGGGAAACAAGACTAGGAGCTCTAATGACAAACACATCTGCAGGTCAATTTATGCACATATAAACAGCCAAACTCCTCAGTTTGTTGGATTCACTGCTACAAAACTCAATGCAGCATTCACAGAGATCTAGATCTTCCAGGTCTGGCCACCAGCAATGGAGGCGCTCTGCAAAGGAACGGTCCAAGGACGTGCCCCAAAGCTGCAACCTTCTGAGGCGACGGCAAGGGCTGGAGCCCGGATGCGGTAACTGGTATGAACCAGGGGCTGTCAGACAAGTAATGAGGAGCTCGAGCACCAAAGGATTGTCCTTGATGGCACGACGGACCCATCGATCGATGTGTCGATGCTCATCGTGATCTTCGAAAATCGCATTCAACCGGAACGCATCCAGGCAGGGAGCTCTGTGTAACATGAGAAGGTTGTTGGCGAAATCCTCCATCCTTTCCCAGATCTTTGCCCAGTCCTCCCTGGAGCCACTTAAGGAACTAAAGAAGTCGAGGTCTATGCGAGGCACCGAACGCCACAGATCCGTCCACCTCTTGGACAGCACGGTGGTCCGCACGACCTCCTGCGCCGGGAGGAAGGAGAGGACGCGGTGGAGCAGCTCGTCCGGCAAGGCGCTGAGCCGGTCGCGGGCTGAGCCGCCTCCCGCGCGGGCCCGCTTGGAGGCGGTGGCGGCCATGGGCGGTCTTCTTCAGCGCGGCGAAGCGACGGGGGCGCAGGCAGGTGAGGCCTTCCTGCCCGGCTGAAGAGATGGCCCCGGATCCACTCCAGCCGCCGCCGATCAAGATTGGCGAAATGAGGCCGCCGCCGCTCCCACACTACCCAGATTGGCGGAATGCAGCAGGAGAGGAAGCATCATCTTCCACAGGGCGACACTGCCGACCGCCGGAGCCCAAGTCTGCCATCTGGGCCACTACGAAACAGCTCCCGCTCTTGCGCGAGATGAGGTTTTTTTTATTTTTATATTATTTTTTTCGATTTTTCAAAAATATATACCAATTTATTTATTTTTGCAAATTTGTCACCCTGCCGCCGGTTCATCCGGCAGAAGCGAGTTATCGCCAGATGGACCGGCGGTAGGGGCTATGGGCCACGGCCTGACAACATTTTGCCGGTTCAATTGGCGGTAGGAGGCCACGCCGATGGGGCGTGGTGGACCGGAAACCTACCGCCAGTTGAAATTGCGGTAGCTGCCACTTACCGCCGGCTCATCCGGCGGTATGTACCTACCGCCGAATCAACTGGTGGTAAGCACCCCCTCTTAATGCCCGGCCGGCTCCTCTAGCGCCGCCGCCCGCCCGCTCGCTCCCCCGCGCGCGCCGCCCGCCCTGTGCCACCGCCCGCCCGCTCCGCCGCCCGCGTCATGCCTGGTCAGGGCCGGCCCCCGGCTGCAGCGCAGTGGCGTGCGCCCGGCCCCCGCGCGCCGAGGTTTGGCTGGCCGGCGCTCCCCCGGCAGCCGCACCGCGGCGGCGCTCGCCACCTTGGGTCGCACGCCCGGCCGTGCACGCCTACTCGTCTCAGGTAAATTTTAAAATCTAGTTTTATTAATAATAGTTGGTAGATTAGCACTAGGAATATTAGTGATTCGGATATAGTTTTAGGTGTAGAAATAGTTTTAATAAATATTAGTGATTTGGATATAATTGTTTTTGATATAAAATCGTAGAATATGAAATTAAAAATATTAGTTTTCATACGAATATTATTTTACATATAAATATTAATGACTTCAAATAGGCATATTAGTCTCATAGAAATATTATTAATTGATATTATATTACATAGAAAACCTACGAATATATGTCAGTAATAGAAATTCTAGAGAAACAATTAAGATAGATATTAAAATAGCATAAATATTTATAAGTGTTCATTAAATTCTAAGGACGAGTAATTATTGTCGTAAATGTTGGTAGGCATGTCAGATGATTTGTATTTTCAAGTATTCTATGGGTCAGGAGAAGTTAGATATGGTTCTGAAGGGGTAGATTTGTCAGAGTTTAGCTCGATCACAAAAAAAGTAACCCAAGCTAGAGAGAGGACTTCGATTTCAATATCCAATTATCTATTTAAAGCTTTCGGCCTTAATCGAGATGAACATGAGATTTCTGTCATGGTAGTGGTCAGTCGAAGGGAACTAGTGTTTTGGGAGCTATTGCCGCTTGAAGGAATGCAAAACTAGAGGAACTATGTCAATATAAGTAGTAGCCGAGGCTTACTGTTTGTGTTGTTTGTTCAAGCATTCGAGAAGATTAGTTTTAGTACTGAAGCGGGTGGGGATCATGAAGGGCATGGAAATATAGTATCGGAAGATACCGAGACGATTCATGAACCTCATGAAGAAGGTGGTGAACTCGAGATTGTAGAAGATGATAGACATGCTGCACACGAACCTCGTCAAGCAACTGGTCAGGCTGATGAAGGGGAAAACATTCCAGAGATAGTTGAAGAGTTTCAGAGGGAGGGTGAACAACAGCACAATTATTGACGGTCACTAACGACCAATTTTGACCGTCAACTCCTACATAAAAAGGAACCAAAATGTGGAATAAATGCTAGTATAGATTTATTTACTAACAGATTCCATAGATGATGTTCTAGAATGTGTGCATGTGATTTTGAGCTAATTTTGCAGCATAATGGTGTGGTTTAATCCAAGACACAACATTCCAACGAATCATGATGCGACACGTGTCAGAATATGGAGTATAGGGCCCACCAGAGCAAGGAACCGACATGATAAAAGATAAACCTCATGCCATTGACATGTGGGCCTAGGAAGCGACCCACAAGCCAGAATGCAAGGTCGGTGGGCCCACTGGGAGGCCGGTCGACCTACCCGTGGGCCCCACCGCCTTCAGGTTCCATGTGGAGGTCTCTTACTGGTTGGTGATGGCGGTTTGATGAGGCTCGGCTGCAGCTCACCCCGTGGCTCCCTCGTATAAATACAAGGGGAGGGGTAGAGGAATGAACACACACATCTCACCCTCTCAACTCCCCCTTCCTCCCTTGGAGCTTGAGGCCTTCATCCTAGATGCTTAGGTAGACTAGGAGGTGTAGAAGATGAGGAGGAGAGTGAGTAGGAGACGGGGGAAGTGCTGGGTTTGTCGGCACTCTTCTCCGTTTGTACCTCAACGGATACTTATTTGGTTGTAAGTGTTCGAGACTTTCTTTGTTTGTTAATTTGGAATTAGAGTTTAGATCGCAAGTTATCATATCTGCCTTATATTAGTTGATGTGTATGCTAGCGAGTAGCATTTGATCTTAGCTTAAGACCCCGGATAGAAAAGGGTAGTCTTGGCCAGGGCTAAGGTTAGTAGGGAAAGATATAGACGTGGTGTCTAGGCTGGACTATACCACTCAATTGTCTGATAGTCCCACGGTTTGTAAAGGTAGTCGGCAGGTGGTGACAGCCCTGTTCGAGCCTTCTAGTAATCCTCCACGTTCGGATATTGGATAGAGCATTATTTAGGAGCTATTGGCTTGTATAAGCCGGTCGACACCTTTAGCTCGAAGTATAACGGCGACGTGATCTCTTCTTCTAGGCATAGATTCTAGATATAGAAAGTCCTCTCTTCTGTCTTCTCCACACCGGCGTGTGTGTCCTTGGATGAACCTGAACCTGTAGATAGCGTACTCACGTTCCTCAGTGGATACAATACCCTGGAATACTCTTGGGTGAAAGCTACAGCAGTATCCGTGCGCTTGCGGATTTTATTCGTGACGTTGCAAAATACCAACAACAATGCAATGAATGATGACTCCTCGGATGATGATGATGATAATGATGATGATTACCATGTCCCACACAACTGGTCCGGGTATTATTTTTCAAAATTAAGTGTAAATAAAGGTGAAGCGGTCCCTTGGGAGTACAGGCAAAATGAGGTATGCATCGGTTCGGTGTATGGCAACAGTGACAATATGAAGGAAACTATAAAACGTTGGTCGACTCTCTCTTTGCAAAGACAGTTCAAAGTTGCCAAGAGTAGTCCGAGAACATATGACGTGCGTTGTGTGAGAAGCGAATGCCCTTTCAGGGTGTACGCTTCTATGGGCAAGTGGCAGGATTTCTGGGAGATTCGAAAAGTTGTGGAGCACACATGCCTGCTTGAGTAATTAGAACCACGGCACCGCAATCTCAGTGCAGGTTTCATAGCTAACTACATGTACCCTTTGATCGTGGACAATCCTAGTTATGAACCTAACTCAATTATTTGTGTTGTTGAGGAGGACTTTAAATATAAAATTAGCTACAACAAAGCTTACAGAGCGAAGCAGAAAGCGCTGGAGATGAGGTGGGGGCGTATGAAACTTCGTATCACAATATGCCGGCACTGCTGCACACCATATGCCTTAGAAATCCTGGTAGCTACTACGACTTGAAAACGTATCCATGTGCCCAGAAGCCTGGAAAGCAGGTACTCCAACGGTCGTTCTTGGCCTTGGGCGCTTGCATTGAGGCGTTTCTGCACTGCCAGCCAGTCATTTGCATAGATGGGACATTTTTGACAGGAAGGTATAAAGGCACAATTCTCACAGCTGTTGCAGCTGATGGTAACAGGTAATTGTTGCCTTTAGCAATTGTCTTCGTGGAGAAAGAATCAGGGGATACTTCGTATTGGTTTTTGCAGAGGGTGAAGCAGATGATTGTCAAAGATGTAGAGAATGTGTGTTTGATTCATGATCGGCACAAGGGTATATTACAAGCAATCGATGACATACAGAATGGTTCTACTGAGCGTCGTAGGACTGCACTTTGGTCGGACCTAAAGAGTAGGTGGTGCATGAGGCATATGGGGGCAAACTTTCATAGCTAATTCAAGAACAAAACCCTTATGAAGCTGTTCAAGCGGTTATGTAGCCAGAATCAGGAAAGGAAATTCAACTTCCTATGGAAAAAGTTGGATGAGCTGACAAAAAAGTAAACGGCGGAGCTTGCGAAGAGACCTGTCAATACAGAGGAGGAGGACCAGGTCTCACTTGAAGACATGGGCTTGGACGGTCCGAATGTCAGGCGCAAAATGGAGAAGGGCAATTAAGACATTCTCGGAGTGGATTGAGCATGAACCAAAAGAGAAATGGACTTTACTATTTGATGAAGGAGGTGCTAGGTACGGTATAATGACTACGAACCTAGCCGAGATATACAATTGGGTGCTGCGTGATATAAAATCATTGCCACTTGTTGGGATCGTCGAGTTCTTCTTGTATCGCACTTGCGAGTACTTTAGAGACTGTTACACTATGGCACAAAAGGATATGGCCGATAATCGTAAAGTTTACAGATACAAGATTACGGAGTATATGGAGGCGGCTTTTAAAAAGGCCCGTTTACACCGGGTGACTCCAGTTGGCTCTATGGAACATCGGTACGAGGTGATGTGTAGGGACAAAGCCGGAATGGGGGTCCGGCGTGAGAAGCATGTGCAGGAGTGTGTTCTCCGTACTGATGCTTGTATTTGCTCATATCATAAGCTAAAGCTAATGCACCTGCCGTGCACACATGTCATTGCTGTCTGTTTTGAAGCTGCTGGACTACAGCCTCTTATGTATGTCTCAAATTACTTCCAGAAGGAAAACATTTGGATGACTTGGAGGCACGAGATTTATGGCTTCCGCATCCTGGGAGACTTCATAACTGATACTGGATACAATGCAACTTATATTCAGGACCCAGATCTAGAAATGTTTCAAAGGGCGGGCCGACGCAAGAAGAAACATATTCGGAACAACATGGATCGATCGGAGGCTAGTCGAGACGTGTACCTCTGCTCGAAGTGCCATGAGACGGGTCAAACGTACAAGGATTGTACGACATTGAGTTATGGTGGCCGCACAGATGGAGCAGGCCCATCACGACTGCTCCAAATCTGGCAACGCAGCCAACGGGTCGTCGTGGCCGTCGTGCCAACAACGATGGCCTTGTGTGATCGACGACGATTGTCATGTGTGTCATTCGCTATCGAATCATGTCCTATGTTAAATTATGTAATATTAAGAACTACTACATGATGAACTGATTTCGTCTTGGCGTACGAATATTTGTTGTAATGTGTGGTGCAATCTTATGTTGAACTTTGTTGTTGTAATTGGAAATTGAAGTTATATGTTATGTAATTTGTTGTGCATTATTTATTAGTTTATTATGTTACGCTTCATTTAGTATTTGTTGTATTATTTAATGTTATTATGATTAAAATTATTATTTATGTTCTGAAATATTTTCTAATAAATCCTATTATGTAGGTATGGCGCACGAGGATGGAGCCACCCCTGAGTTGCTTGATGCTCTCGTCGACAAGCGCCACCGGTCGTACATGTCTGTGGTCCGTGGCATAAGCTTGGGGACGTTTCGGGCATGTGTGCCCATGTCAACGATGCCGATACACCGTCGCTGGGTTCCTAGGTACGGGTTACATTTGTCACATATTTTCATTGTTTTGGTAACCGTTTGTTCTAACTTGATGTTTCATTTTTGCGCTATAGGCTACGCGATTCGGGTCTTCTCCCAATTGCACGACTTGTGGAGGGAGATATGGCAGACCATGCACATCTACCTAGGGACAGGGCTCCACGGTTTCAGTTCGGCATGTCCCTCCTCGCGGCACTTCTCGACCGTTGGCGTCCGGAGACGCACACGTTTCACCTCCCGGTTGGTGAGATGACCCCTACTCTTCATGACGTGGCGATGCTTCTGGGGTTGCCGTGTGCTGGACGAGCTGTGGGTGCAGAGGACGTGGGACTCTCGTGGCGCGACGACATATTGGCTCGGTTCGCCGGGGTTCAGCGCAACGACCTAGCGTTGCCGTACTGGCCCTTGCCTGCGAACCACGGACACGGACCGACAAAGAGGTGGCTCCTACAGTTCAGTGTGAGTACCTAAATGTTGAATCCTTCCGTACTTATGTTCGTACGTATTTGCATTGATGATTCGTACTATTTTGAAGGCGGACTACATGAGGGCAGACGCAGACGACTTTACGGTTGCCAGGAACTTGGAGGACTACTTACTGTGGCTGTTTGGCTGGGTCATGTTCTGCAGCTCCCAAGGTGACTCGTGTCCCTAAACAGCTCATTCCTTTGGCGAGGTCGATAGCTGATGCTCCACTTCACGAGGTTCCACAGCTCAGCTGGGCTTCAGCTGTTTTGGCTGCAACTTACAGGGGCCTTTACACGGGCATGATGAAGGTCTCAGCAGAGGAGCCCATCTTTGTTGGGTGTTGTAGCGAAAATGGCCTCTCATGCCATATTTTAATATAATGTTTTGGTGATTGATATAGACAACACAACACTTGGACTAATATGATTGTTAAGATGACCATTCTCAGGCTTTTAGGTTCAAGTGATGACAAAGAGAAGATAGGCGTAGCTAGGCCCGAAGGATTCGAAGATTGAAGAGACCGTGAAGAAACCAAGTCAAAACAATCAAGACAGAGATATTTTAGTATCACCGGTTGAACCGACGCTAAGAAAATTACATACGTTGGTGCATTGACTTGGAGCACGTCTGGGAGTTTTGGTAACACCGGTTGAACCGACGCCAAGAAAGTTGAATACGTCGGTGCAATGAACTCAGCCAGCTGAGGCAAAATCTATACATCGGATGAACCGACGCTAGATATTGGTGAACGTCGGTGCAGTTGTCCAGAGAGTTAGTTTTTCAGCAACTACACTCCCCGGTTAAACCGACGCTGCATCGGTTGATTACGTCATTCTATTGAGGTAGCCGTTGAAGTATAACGGCTAGTTGGAAAATGCACTCACCAGTTAAACCGGTGATGACAAAAACGGGAGCATCGGTTTAACCGGTGATAGTGCTTTTTGTCAGCCTTTTTCCAACGGCTAGTTTGGGGGTGTGTGGGCTATATATATGCAACCCCACGGCTCATTTGAGGGTGCTGGAAACCAAGGAAGTATACAAGAGCCAAAGATCATCTCCAACCACCTTAGAGCTTCATTGTACATCATATAGGCTTAAGCACACTTGTGAGAGTGCTTAGTGCTTGTAATAGGGATTAGTTCTTGTGAGAGCACCCTTGAGAGAAGTCTTGCTGCGGCAAGCAATCCTTGTGATTCGTCGTGTGACCCTCCGACTTGGTGTGGAGTGGCAACGACACTTTGTGCGGGGGAAGAGGAGACCCCCTCCTTGGTGGAGAAGCTCCGTAGTGGATTTCGGCTGGGTGACCGAGAGAGACGGTGGCGGTGCACGAGACTCGGTGTCTTGTGGGCACTTGCCTTTGCTTGCCGGCATCGCCTTGGTGGCGTAGTGCAAGACGGTGATCGGAAGAGCCTCGGTGTCCCGTGGACGTAGGCATTTGTGCCGAACCACGTTACATGACCATGTCTACTCGGGAGTTTGCATCCCTCTTGCACTTACCTCTTTACTTACCATATTACGTTTCCGCATTTACTTTATCTTGCGTGCCTTTACTTTCCTAGTTAGTTTGTTTAGTATTGGCTATAGGTTGCAAGTATTTTGTGGTAAGTAGAGAGTAGCAAAGATAAACCTTAGTCATAACTAGCATGTATAGGACATGTTAGGTTTATCTTATGCAAGTAGATTGAGCCCTAGGTTAAAAAGCTATTAGCGACCCTATTCACCCCCTCCCCCTCTAGGGTCGGACACCCCGGTGATCCTTACATGTGTCCTCTACTGTTACAGCTCTGGTCGTATGAGCGCTTCCCCGTCGGTAGGCCAGAGATGGACTTCGAGCCGTACGCCCAGCTGTCCCCAGACCACGATGACGTCGACAGACCTACGATGGGTTCGTTGTGGTTCCTCAAAAGGGTACGTTATATTGTTTGTTTTACTTATTGTTACATGCCTTCAGAACTGTACGATTTAGCGGTTAACATTTTTTTGTTATGCAGCCTTCTTGGGTCAGCGTGCAGACGAGGAAGTCATACTATGACTTCGTGGGACAGTTCGACGCTCTTGTGGACACGGACGTGAGGTGGACTCCGTACACTGCAGCCGACATTTACGCCCGGGCACCGAGCGGTCTTTCTTCCTTATGCCTGCGAGACCACGAGTACTGGATGCCGAGGAAGCCGATCCTTTACAACATCCACATCATGCTGTACCACGTGAACCGGGTCATGAGACAGTTCGGTCTCTACCAGCAAACCCTGGTCCCGATTGTACACTCAGTGGAGCCCCACGTCCACAGGTATCGAATATATAGTTCTGTTAACAATTTATTTTTTTTTATAACCTACTATTTAGCATTGATTCGCTCAATCTTTGCATTATAGGTGGACACGTCAAGGGCAGCCACCAGGCTCGCTGTGGGCCAACAAAGTCTGTCCTTACGTCGACTCCTGGGCCGCGGCCCTCGACGATGTCGTTTTCGAGAATCGGCCGCACAGCGACGAGGCGTTTGCGGACTACCTGCGGTGGTACCTGCCGAGGACGCGCACACGTGTCGTGCACGTTCCACCAGATGCTCGGATCGAGGCTGCAGCGGTGTCCGAGACGTACCCCGTAGTTCGAGACCAGAACTTCGCCATAGCGGTACGTTTCTCTGATTGATTTTGCATTCTACAAAACTGATTGCATATGATGTTACTACTTTCTTGGTTTAGTACGATGTCATACGAGCGATTGAGTCCGATGCTTCGTCGAGCATGGGCCAGTACCATGACATAATGCCCGCGCAGCACCAAAGCACGCTGCAGAAGATCGTCGACATGTACGGGCGGTTTCGGCGAGCCTGAAAGTGATCGGGTGCTCTAACCTAAGAGGGGAGGGGGTGAATTAGGTACTAATAAAACCTTGACCTATAGCTCCAACTAGTTTGCACAAAACTTAAACTAATTCAAGCTATCTAGATGTGCAACTAGGTTGTTCTAGTGTGAAACCCCTATCCCAAAAGAGTTATGCACCCTATAGCCCTTCCTAACAAGAAACTATTCTATGAAAGTAAAGGCACAAAGGTTGCAAGTATTAAATGCGGAAGCTTAAAGAGCGGGATAGGAGATAGCAAACTCTTGATGTGGGTGTTTATCCCGTGGTTCGGTTAGCCACAAAGGCACACCTACATCCACGTTGTTGTAGCACTCACTAAGAGTATTGCTACTCGGCCACCAAGTCTTTTCCGTGAACACAATCACGGTCACCTTGGCCCCGGGTTCCACTAAGGAGCTTCTCCACAAAGGATGGGGGTCTCCACGTCCCCCGCACAAAGATGTCGTCGCCGCTCCACACCAAGTCGGAGGATCGATGACGTTGTCGGCGAGCTTCAAAGCTCCAAGGTGCCGGCGCACCAAGCTCTTGTTTTGGTTCACTAGAGAACCACAGCACAAAGGCTCAAGGCCTTGCAAGCACACTCACTAAGAGCTAACCTTTACACAACACTCTCAAAGTGTGCAAAGGGCTAAGAATATGATCTTGATGCTCTTGTATGGCTTGGAGATGTTCTTGGGTGTGTGTGGGATGTCCAGCAACTCCAGCAAGCTTCAAATGGCTGGGGTGAGGCGTATATATAGGCCACCAAGTCTTGTAGCCGTTGCTCCAATGGTCAGCAGAAAATCTGCGTATCATCAGATGAACCGATGCCTCTGGCTGTGGTAGCGTCGGTTCATCCGGTCACTCATAACCCGAAGTAGCCGTTAAACTCCTGACTGCTGACGTCATTACACCGATGGTATGCACCGATGCTCCATCGGTTCAATCGGTGCTGAAGACTTGGCTCTTGCGCGACTTACATCGTCTCTGGAACAAAGTACGCCCAATGAACCGGTGCCCCTTTTTGAACCATCGGTTCATCCGGTGCCTATAAGCTAGCTTGGCTTCGATTCCCTTCTGCACCAAAATACCATAGCGTCGGTTCTTCCGACAACCATCGGATGCACCGATGCTCATGCGTCGGTTCTTCTGGTGCTACCGATCGAAGAGCTTTCAGGGCGCTGCCCTGAGACCGGTGAGGGGCGGCTCCCCCTCGACCCCCGTCCGCTAACCGGGTAGCGGAACCCATAGGGGCGGCCCTTCGGGCCTAACTTTTCCTATCTTCTCTTTGTTATCACTTGAATCTAAAGGCCTGAGAATGATCATCTTAACAATTATATTAGTTCAAGTGTTGTGTGTGTCATCAATCACCAAAACAATATATTGAAATATGGCATGAGAGGCCATTTTCGCTACAGAGCCGTGACTTGTCGTGAGGACGACACCTTGCTCCCACCTCGCACTTCGGGGCCGGTGCCTAGAGCCGGTTCATCGTCACGATGGTCTGTACCCGCGGCATAGTCAGGTCCACCGCCACCGCCACCCATCACGATGGCGACACCGTTAGCTTCCGCAGCTCGGCCCACGTACGTGCCGCGGTCAGCACAATTGTACTCGGCAGGTAAACCATACTCTAACTTTGTGTCACTTAACATACTACATCATGTAAAACTTTATTCATCAACTTGTACTTTTTATTCGTGCAGTGCCCGGGTCGTCGTCGTTTCCGCCGATAGATCCGTACGGCGCCGGATCTTCCTCCCGTCGTCGTCCAATACACGATTTAGGTACGTCTAAGATGAGTTGTTAATTTGCGATAACAAGTACATACTTAATTGAACACTGATGGATGGAATTTTGTGAATCAGAGTACCGGCAGGTGGGAGGGACAGACGACGATGAGGAGATTCAGGATGTGCATCACCTCGCGCAGACGGAGTGGGTGAACACGTTCTTCTCTGCTGCACCGATGCAGGAGGTCGTCGGCCCTTCACAGCCGGGGGCGCCCCACCCGTGACACAGGACTACACTCAGGGGGAGCAGACGCCTGTTTCTGAGTAGGGTCGTCGGTCCACTCGCGAGACCATCCCGCCGGAGTCACTGACGTACTCGCAGCACCACACTAGGGCGGCCCAGGCTGTAGGTCGACGTGGCAGGAGGAGAGGGGGCAAGCGCGGACGCATCTAGTGTATAGGTTGTTGCTTGTTCATTACTTTGTTCCGTCAGACTATGTTATGTAGGTATGTGCAGACTATGATGGGATGTATCTGTTACGTGCCATTATGATGATTAGGCCGGTGCAGTGCTTTCGGCGATGGGATGTGTCCGTGCAGTGACATTATGACGATTAGGCCAGTGTCGTGCAATGTTTTGGGCGATGGGATGTGTCGGGACAGTGCAATAATCACGAGTAGGTCGATGCAGTGGCAGTACGACTATTAGGTTCGTGCGATAGTACGCTCGATGGGATATGACATTGCACTAACAGTACGACGACTAGGCTGCATGCAATACAACAATGACCGGTACCCGTTGATCCGAGGCCGCGGTGTCATGACCGCCTATATATATCCGCAGTGGCAGACGCATTGCTACTCGCTTCGGTAGCAGCGTCTTGCTTAGGTAGTTATGTCTGGGGGTCGTCTAGTGGTAAGGGTTTCGATGGTGGGAGAGGAAAAGGGTTACGGAAGGGACCTCCTATTGTGTGGGAGGGTTCTGTTGGTCCTGAGATTTATCCAGAACCAGTGTTTGAGTTTCTGGTACAGAGCAAAAGTGAGTTCACTACCACAAAACCTCTGAGAGGATACGATTACCGCAAAGAGGAATGGCCAAAATGCATGCATGGTGAGGATTGTGTAGTGCAGATGATGACCGAGGGAGAGGATGGAGGCCGTCGTTTCTTCAAATGCCCGCGAGCATGGGTAACTTTAACTAACCTTGATTTGTAACATGTGTCGTATCTTGTTCGTATTACTTACCCCAGGTTACATGTTTCAGTCTTCTGCAGATGAGGATGGTTGCCGGTTCGTTAGGTGGGTGGATCCAGCTCCTATTCATCCACATCAAGAATACATTGAGTACCTTTAGAATCGTATCTTCGATCTAGAAATGAATATTGGTGACAACGACATGGAAGATGATGACAACAATGTTGCTGTGTCACAGGAGACAATCTCCAGTGATCCATACTGCAATTGTCCGTGTCACGAGAAAGATGGGGATCTGCCACCGCCGCCACCAACAACGGACGCTTACTATGGCGAAGGAGCCACACAATATGCAAGGTGGCTGCACTACTAGGTGTAACCTTTGTTATATTCGAATAAAAGCTGACTATCTAAAAAACCTACGCCATGCTAGGTTTATGATAGCGTGCTGTCTGTATGCCGCTCGATTTATCCTAGAGGTAGAACGTTCAGTACGTCTATGTATTGTCTTCACTTGTTCAATGATGTTTGCATGTCGGGGAACCATTTCTGACTGATGTGACGCGTCCAGGCCAAAGGACACAGCTGTGTGGAGTGTGCAGTGCTTTTATCACAAATAGACTAGTGTAGTGCTATTCATAGGACGAGATGCTCGCTGCATGTACATCCGTGAACCAATGACAAGACACCTCACTGCATTCTTTTCGGAACATCCGTGAACATAGCCCACGGACCTTCCAAGTTGCTCCATAAATAAGGCCACCAGGCAGACCATGGAACCATACAACAGCACACTGCAAGCACCAAACAACTCAAAAACATGTCTTCCTCAGGATCCACCTATATTCCTTGGAGTAAGCATGGAGCAAATGTACCACAAGGAATCCAGGTGTCTATGTGCTTTTGCGGTTCGTTGTGTAAGCTCATGAAGTCGACAGTCTTGGGAGACGACTTCGGCATGAAGTTCTTCATGTGCGACAACTATGAGTATGATCCACCCAAGCGTTATGGCAACGACCGAGCTAAGGTACTAAAATAAACTACCAGATCTTCGCAATAGTTGACTAGTTACTGATTACTAACATAATTTGGGGAAAGTCTCCACCGCCTCTATGTGATTTCGTGCAGTGGTTAGACACTGAACAATCTCAGAAGGCTAAGGATCACGTTGAACGCGAAGCAAGGTGGGCTGCAGAAAGGTGGCAACGAATGCTGCATGAGGAAAAGATGGAGGAGAAGCCCAAGAAAGATTAGGAAGATATCCGGAAGAGGATTGCAGAAGTCGAACGTCAAGAGGCGGAGGCACGTGAAGCTGATAGGGAGAAGAAGCGAGAAAGGGCCCGTCGTGCTAAGGAAGCAGGGCTCGAGGCTATTAGGAAAGGGAAATATCCCCGGTGCACTCAGTAAAGCACCACCATGTAATCTACGCAATTTAAATTCCCTAAGGCATGGTTACCGTGTTACACGTGCCACTGTAGTTTGTTGTTTTAGTTCGAAGTTCAGAGCAAAGGTATCATGCGCCATTTATCATAGTACTGCATACGCAATGACCCATTGCTATGTTATCGTTATCTTAATGAAATCCATCACTTTATGGCTCCTGCCTTATTTTATTATGTATTGGATTCGAGTATAAAGTAAACTACTATGAGTTGATGTTGAAAGGACGCTAATTGAATGCCTTGTCTGTCCTGCGCAGTGAACGGTGCTCGCTTTTGCTGGCAGCGGTGTGGAGCAGTGAGTGGCCCCTTCCGACGTCAAAGTTGTAAGGGCAGCAGTGTGGCGCAGTAAGGGCATCTCGTGACTCCGTCGCTGTTTCAAAGGACAATGCTGGCAGCCCTTCCTGTAGACCTGTGCGAGGTCAGCAGGGTGCAGCAGGGACTGGTCATTTCCGTGTTTAAAGAGAGAGGGCAGCAGTGTTGAGCTGTGAGTGGTCACATCAGTCCTTAAAGTGCGAAGGACAGTAGTCTCATTTAATCGTGCATTGGATTCGACTATGCAGTGAACTGACATAATTTGATGTTGAAACGACGCTAATTGATTGCTTTGCCTGTCCTGGCGTGAGAGTGCAGTAGTGTGCCACAGTTAGTGGCGATCGTTTTTACTGTCATACGATTGCAAAAGTCAGGAGCAGTGAGAGGCCGTGTCCGTGTTTAAAGTGCAATCAGTGAGCAGTGTGGAGCGTGCGAGTGCAGAAGTGTGGAGCACTGTGGAGCAGTGAGAGGTAATGTCTATGCTTAAAGAGCTTCAACTGTTGACATGAAAGGTCACTGTGAATGCAAAATGATACTCTGTTACTCCCTCGCTGTTGGAAAGGACGATGCAGGCAGCCCAGCGTGTATAAAAGGCGAGCATGTGGTGCACGAGAGCACATGCTAGCAAATTTGCTTCCATATATTTTCAGTTAGACCAAATAAACCGCTATGAGCTCCTCATTCTCCAAGACAGCTTTCCGTCGGAAAATGGAGGCTAATTTAGGACCCTCTCCTAACGATCCCAATAGATGTATTACAGATTGCAAGGTATGGCCGAAAGGTGTAGAGCCACCCGATTGCTATTGCCATATGCGTTGTGTTCCGAACATATCTCGTGATTACGAGACTTTTGGCCAGAGGTATTGGTGTTGCAAGAATATCGAGGAATTCCAAAAAAGAGGTGCAACATCACAGATATAGATTAATTTGTACATTTGTTTGTCTTTTGAATCGTTTCTTGTTTACGAAAGTACGCTGGTGGTGACATGCATACTCATTGGTGTCATTTCATGAGTGGATTGACACGTGGATCACTCATCGTGATCAGCAATATATGGAGTGGTTGAAGAAGGTGGATGAAGATGTACGCAACTGAGAGCGCGCAAAAGCAGACAGGGCGGGACGTGATAAGAGTACTGGCCGTGAATGATGGATGTTGTAGTGCTCCGTCTCATTAGGATGAATCGTGTTGTCTGAATAAGTAATGTAGCTGCCCGACCAATATGTTGCGTGTTTATTTTGGAAGCCTCTTTTCGCTTCCTATGTATTGTTTTTCCTACCGTGCTTTTCATGTGTACTCGTGGTGTTATGGAGTTTGTTCTCCTTTCTAATAAAATCGTGCATCATCCAGTATTGGAAAAAAAACATACTACTACTATGTACAAATAGAAAATCGGGCAACTACTAGCAAAATTGGTCACCTTCTTTTAATATTTTTGGACGTCTTAACGGCTATTATTTTTGGAAGTCCGATCTGCTAAAAAAATGTCTTCAAACCTGGCAGAGGCTTGCTAGCCAGAGACTATTACCATGTCTTGTTTACATGGGGGCGCGACAATTGCATCCTTTTTTCCTAGGAATTATGGTTTGGGCCCGGAGCCTAATAATTTCAAAGATATAATAGTTCGGAAGAGCGCTAAGAAAAAAGATGTAATTAAACCAGAAAAAACACAAAAATAATAGATCCACGAAACACAAAAATAATATAGACGCAAAGGGCACTAAAACCTATAGCCAATTCAATTGGCGGAAGGTTACTGGGCCTGCACAGGGGTACAGGACGGCTATCGCCGTGCCAAACCCGGCGGTACCTCCTACCGCCAGTTCATTCGGCGGTAAGGAGCTGCCGCCGGATCAGTCGGTGATATGTGCAATGGGCCGTGGCCCAGCAGACATACCGCCGGTTCATCCGGCGGTAGCTCCTTACCACCAAACGAACTGGTGGCAGGGTGACAAATTTGCAAAAATAAAATTCAGTATATATTTTTGATAAATCAAAAAAAAATAAAAAAATAAAAAAAATTCGCGAGATGAGGAACGTGGGCTGAGAGGAGGTTCTCGGCCCAAATTCGCCACCAGTAGGATGGAGGCGACGGACTACCAAACGCTCAAATACAAAATGGTTTCAAAGGGAAGCTAACTTAGAATCGGAGTTCCACAAAAGAAAAAAAAACTTAGAATCGGAGCTATTTTTATAACTACCTATTTGGCAGAGCTCTGACTCTTCCAAAAACGACTCCGGCTCCGACATTTTTGGTGGAGCAGCTTCTCTAGTGGAGGTGAAAGCGGCTTCTAGTGGAGGTGAAGTCGTTTTGAAAAATATTTGACAAAACAACTCCTCCTAATTATTTAAAATATATAGAAAAAGTAAAATGTGTATAATACCTTTCCTTTTTCTATTTTCTATTTTCCTTTTTCCTTACCTTTTTATTTTTTTTCTTTTCTTCCTTATCGCTTCTTCCTCCTGCTCCAAGCGTCGCTGGCCACCTCAGCCCCATTTTCACCTTGCCGCCGGCAGCTTCGGACCCGTGCCCCAACGCCGCCTCGGGCCCACTCCCCTGCTCGCGGTCGCCGCATACCACCTCCTCACCGTAGCCCCTGCCCACGGCCACCGGCCAGCCACCTCCTCCCCACGCCCCCTGCTCGCGGCCGCAAACTCATTCCAACTTTCTTGAAGAGTCAAAAAATTCAAGTTTAATCAAATTTATATAATAAAGTACTAACATTTATGAAATAAAGTATCATTAAATTCTTTATTAAATATATTTTCATAGTATATCTATTTGATTCATAAATCTTTATAACCTTTTTCTATAATTTTGGTCAAATATAAAAGGAAAAAGTCTAAATTACTCCCCTCAACTATAGCCAAAGTCTGGATAGCTCTCTAAACTATTCTTTGATTCATTTTAACCCCCCCCCCCAAACAATACCATTTGGTTCAAATTACGACCTAATATAATTTATTTTTTTCATTTCCCCGGTGGCTTCTTGCCTCCCCTCTTTTTTCTTCTTCTTCCTGTACTTCATCCATGGCTAAAGAATATTGGCTGTGGGGAGGATTCATGGGATGCCTGGGGGTGGGGGGCTCTAGGTCCCCTACCCCCATGCTGGATCCGCCCCTGGGAACATGATATTTTAGTTACTTTGCCGATTCAGAGCTCTACAGGGGAATGAAGGGCACCAATATTTAATTATCTCCACAATGTAAGGGAAATCATGATTGTGGAAGGATGAAATCAACAAAGAAGTGAATGGGGTTGAGGACATGGGAGGGGATCATGAGCTTACATGGTGACGACCTAGCATGAGTCTAACGACCTCTCTATAACATCGAGACACCAGGAATGCAACTATTGTGCTCGCGTGGAGCGTGCACATCAGATCGCTGGGCAAAGAGATGGGAGGGGAGCCATCTGGTTCGTATGCAATGTGCTTGATGCATGCAGCCAACCCTGCTGCCACAGTTGGTGACTGCGGCGAAAACAAATTGTTGGATCTGCAGCCGCCATATTAGGTTTTACCAGGGATGGTTAATTTCAAGGCTATAGTACACTACTACAAAAACGATTTGTAGGAACACCCCAATTTTTTTTAGGGGTGGACCAAAATGTCAACAGTTGCTATAAATAGAGCGGGATTACTAGTAGCGATTCTAGGAGAGAAAACTTAACATCTCTCTAAGAAGGGAACGTATTAGGTGCAAACCAATCTCTCCTTGCAAACTATGAAAACTTCAATCTGGATCATCGGATCAACATCCAAGGGGCATGGGGGATTGGATAATTTTACAATCTGGACCCACCCTTGGATTGGGTAATCACACTTTTGCAAATCCCCCCTCCCACCTCCCTTGGATGTTGATCTGATGATCCAGATTGAAGTTTTCATAGTTTGCACGGAGAGGTTGGTTTGCACCTAATATGTTCCCCTCTAAGAATGCCATAAAAAAAGGGTGTGACCAAAGCTTCATGCTTGGTTACACAACACTCAACTGCGCATTTGCATTTCATTTCTATAGTTCATGTAAACGAAAGACTTTATAGTGATTATATTAACTGGCCAAGGGTACACGGATACATCTCGATAGAGATGGGCACACATACAGGTAGGAACATGGCATCCATCGTGTGGTTACCTTTATTGTAACAAAGAAAAAAAAAAGAGCACACACATAATATATGTATAAGATGACACGTTGGCTTGGATCTGGCCCATGAGATCCTTTTTTAGAACAACATCCATCATGATGAGACCTTGGCCTTGGACAACAAAACCCACGGCATGCACAAGCATGATTATGCAGCAACGGATGCGATGCGGGCATCCCCACTGCAGAGACGGTCACATGCATCACTGCAGCGTTCCATGGTGATTTTCATCTCTTCATCCATAAATTCTGGAGCTACAATGGTATAGTATGTCTTAACAACAAGTCTTTTCAGTTTTCCAGAAAATAATTAAAAGTATCCTAGACGAATTTACCATTATTCATGGTGTCGCACATAGAAGACACACATCCCAAGTTGCAGTACTCAATGGCATCTGGTTCACCTGCTAAACAATAAATCAGCTAGTATGTAAATAAGTTCTTTTTCATGAGAAATAACAAACAAGGAAGATGGAAATAGTGTGTTTCCTCTTTACCGGAGTTCGGGAGAAGGTCCAATTTAGGGAAGCCAGGTGGGCATTTAGTGCCTTTTATGATTTTACAGCGACATGTTGTGGCGCAGACTCGCTGGGAAAACCTCAGACGACATGCGTTGTAGCAGTTTCTTGCTAGGGTGCTCTTGCAGCAACTCTTGCCCTCTACTTCGAAGATTATCCCTAGGATCAGCACACACATGATTACACTCTTGAGACCCTTGCTTCCCATTTCTTTCTGGCTTTTGCAAAACTCAAAGAAATGGCTTTGGGGTATTGGCACTGCAGAGAAGAGAACCGCATGGATCCTATTTATAGGGAAAATAGATGATGATGTGTGGGTTGTTACAACTTACAACTCATGAATTTTTAAGTACATGATGCCTTGAAATGACGCTTACCAGATAAACTCAAGGCTTCGCCGGGGTTGGTACAAATCCACACCTGTCATTGACGTGGGTAAGAAATGTCTGGGTCACCATATCATCTATATATAGACACTAAAAAATAAATATTGCAAGCCAATTGGTATATATAGACACTAAAAAATAAGGAATTAGCAATCTTTTGTTCGTAAAAACATTACGATTATTTCATCGTAAAGAAATATCATTCTGACATAGTCATGGAGCGCTAAAACCCATGCAAGAAACTGCAGCTCAAGCGTCATCAATAATACCAGTGTGGGGGTCAGAAACTTGCAAAATGTAGCAATAATCGAGCTTTACAATTGACTTATTTTGTAGAAAGAATATAATGTTATCAACTATATCATATATAATAAAGGCTGGTTGGACGCATATAGAAGCTGTTTGTTTGTCAAGCGTATCTGTTTGTGATAGAAGCTTTTTTTTTTCACGAATGTGCCTTGAAATGTGTTTTGTTAAAAAGCTTAAGATGAAGAATGGCGCGACCATACAATGAAGCATTTTGAGCTAGCAGCTAGTAAAAAAAGATCATGAGGGTTCAAAGCCAAGTATTACATGAGAAAAGATTAGCAAGACGTATAAGAGCAAATCGCAAATCTATAAGTGATATAAACATGGATAACAGCTCAAGATGACTGATTCCCCGCCAAAATCCACGGCTGGCCCTCCTCTCTGATCCGCTAGAACAGCATGACTGGTATTTCAGCTACTCTATTGAATTCCCGCTGACTCTTCTCCTTACAATGAGCTCAGCTTCCAGACATATAGAAGGTGTTCCTTGGTCTATTCAGACAGTTCATCCATGTACGATGTGGGAAGAACTAATCTAAAGATATTTTCCTAAATGTTAAAAATAATCTTGTAGCTGAATATTCAAACTTACAAATACAAGTTTAATGTTTTTCATTGTATAATTATTTAGCCATTTACTGATTGTTCACATTTGATACTAGATGTCCATCATGTGGCGCTTGCCCATTCTCTTCTCTCTCTTTTTTAATTATCCACTTGAGTTGTAATAAATACGGTTCTGGATCCAAAATATTAGCTACACACTACTACAAAATCATTTACCGAGGCAGGCAAAACCGCTTAACCAAGGCATTTTTTTGCAACCGCCTAGAATGCAAGGTCAGTAAATGACCTATTTATCGAGGCGGTTTGCTGCCCGCCTTGGTTAATAAAATAAATATAAAAAATTGAAACCCATGAATAAGCCAAGCGAGCCCATCAGCAGGCCCACTGAGCCCATCCACGTGCCGCCGCCGTCGCAGTCGTCGCCCGCCACGAGGGGGGGGAGAGACGTGGTTGGTAGAGAGGACGAGGAGGTGAGTGGATTAGAGTTTGGTTCAGTTATATACTCTTTTCAGCAACCGAGCTCATATGGGTTTCTACTGGGCTTGATCTATTAACCAAGGTGGGCCTTTATAACTGGCCCGCCTCCCAAAATAAAAGTATTAATAGAAGCGGTCATTTTAATGGTGACCGCCTAGGTTAATTAATTTTGCGAGGCTGTTTCTTTAACCGTCTCGATTAATAAGAAATGATTGCCTTGGTTAATGCCTACCATTAACCGAGGTGGTTGGAATTCTTGCCCGCCTCGGAGGTGTTTAAAAAAGTGTCATGGTAAATCATTTTTTTGTAGTTGTGACATACTCATAGGTTGGTAGTTTCATCTACAGTTGTCTTTATTGTTTTTATTTGCTGATATAGTGACGAATGAGATGAGTGCACATATAGCTAACTGCTAATGTGGTAGAATCTCAAAAAAAAAAATCTAATGTGGTAGTGTACGTGAGGTCATTTACCTAATAAGAGCATTTCTTTATGATGTCCCTGATATCTTAAATAAAATCATTCTATTTATCTTGTTAACTATAAGCATTGCTGCATTATATTGGTCCATAGAGTTAATCAAGAGAACTTCTTTTGGTTGCCTTAAAATATAATACATGACTTATCTACACTGAAGGGTAATTAAGATGGTGCATGGTTGCGATAGGCTACCTGTTCTTGACTTGATCTTACTGATCAGCAAATTGCAAAATTTTGTGAAGAGTAGTTAATATGGCTCCATCTCAGCCAATGGAAGAAAATGGACAAAATTTCATTGGAGACTAAATAAAAATAAACATCACCCGCTGTCCTCAAACTTGTCACGGTGTGAACTTGTCAAATGCAGATTTGGCTCCCTAAAATTAGCTTCAAGTCTCATCCGAGTCTCCGAACTCGCAAATAGCATATTTAGCATCCTAAACTTAGTTTTGGGTGTCATCTTAGTCTCCAAACATATAAATTGCACATTTAAATTTCTAAAGTAGGTTTTGAGATATATGCCATGTAAATTTCTAAAAATAGGTTTTGAGATATATGCCATGTACACATTCCTTCTTCCTATAGGCATCGCTGTTGTTCGCAGCAAAGTCTTAGAGCTCCTTCCTTACAATACTCCCTCCCGTTGTGTGTATGGGCGAGAGTTTTGCCCGACCTCATCATCTACAAAGTATTGCTAATTGCTTTGACACTTGCGAGTAAGTAGCGATGGTGATGGACACTTTCACACAATCACAGTGGTTTGATGTTGCCAACATGATGATGTTTTCATGAATAATTTGTTTGAAGAGATTTTTATGAAAGTTTTCTCATTGGAAATCTAACAAATTCAACTTGTATTGTTATTTTATAAATACTAATGGTTAAATTAAATCATGCACCTATATAATATGCATCCAGAGTTAAATTTATAGGGTTAAATATTTTTATTTAGAGACCAGGGTGACACTCGAAGCTAAGTTTAGGGAGCCAAATTTGCAATTTGCGAGTTCGGGGGATCGGAATGACCCCGTCGCTAAGTTTAGGGAGTCAAATCTGCATTTTATGAGTTCAGGGACCGGGTTGACACAATATGACAAGTTTGAGGACCGCTGGTGTACTTTACTCCTATATAAAATATCTATATTTAGACATAATTGTTGAGAGTAAGGCTGCAATAGGATCAGCTATGCCAAGTCAATGTTCTTTTTAATATGGCTGCTAAGAGGATGATCCATCTCATCACCTAATGACATTATCTCTTGACTATGGTTTACTTTAACCAAAATGACAATATATATATTTGACTAAAGACAAAAGAAAAATAAATTGAAATAAGACTCGGCATCGTGAGACATATAGCTACTGGGTAGTTGTACCTTATGTCAGATTAAACATAAGCTATGTATTGGGCAGGTAAACAGTTGATATTAATTAATTATCACAGGTGACATAATGCATAATATGTTACGTACAGCACAAAGAAAAGGTGGTGCGTGCATGGCGCTGGCTATACCTGTTCTCAACTTTAAGATCTTATCCAGCAGTACAAATCAACAATAATTTCGTAGGGGCTAATATTCAGATTTCTACATGGCAGTAATATATATAATGGATGATGAATGGGCAGTGATGACTTCTTGTGATCTCACTTTTTTTCAGAGCTTTCATTTGCTAGGGATTGCAAAGTTCGGTTACATATATGTATACCGTGATCTACTTTGCATATATCTATACCCACTCCTTTGACTTAATGTTCATTGGCAATTTGGCAATTATATGGGCCTACCGCGCGCCTACTTATTAATTATGAAGAGAGGACAAAACACCCCGCAAAGGTCAAACCCTTTGCTCCCGCGAATATCCGCATTCTGATTTCCTCGATTTTTGCATGCTGACCTGATGACTGCCTACTCTTTGCGGTTGAAAACACATGTTCCATTTAGGGGTCGTAATCACAACTACTGTATTAATTTTTAACTCTTGATTCATCCCTTAAATACATTAGCAGTGCTCCTGCCTATCTTAAAAGAAAATTAAGGGTGGTAATCACAACTATTACTATTTAAATTTTCTCCAATCCTGAATCCCGTGTTCTAGCCACTATTATATTCCAACCAAACACTGTGTTCTAGCCTCTATTATATTCCAAACAAACATGTACAACCCGATATCATAGAGTACACCTTTGAGTCATCTGCTTTCTATGGTCATAAATATAAATATATTTTATGTTGTTGTTGTTGTTGTTCAAACTATTTCACCTTTGATCACTATTCACTAATATCTAAATTTCATATCTAGGTACTGACTCTATCTAATGGAATTATATTACAAACAATGCAAGAAGTAGACTTATATGACCCATATATTTACATCAGATCAGACAATTCATCTGAAGATAGTCCACGGCACCACGGTTCGTTCAACACAAACAAGGAAAAGAGAGGCTACCTAGAGTCAGGCGGAGTTTACTTTTCCATACTCTGTAGACGTTGGCACTTAGGGGTGGTAAAGGGCTCAAAATTTTAAATTAAAAAATGTAAGGGCCGGGTCCTAAAAGGGCTGGATTCTAATCTTATATAATTTTGAGCTAAAATATTTAAAAGCCTTGGTGGGCTATGAAGAGGCCACTAGGGCCTTGGCCCATTACCACCCATAGATGCACTGCCCAGCAAGAGAGTGACCAGTCCTGCAGCAGCAGCTAAGAAACGTGGCCGCTTCTTCTCTTGGAGAGAACTGACCAGCAGGCCATAGCGAAACTGACGCCTTGACGAGGGAATTTCCTGTATCTAATGTAACGCCATTTCCGTAGGTGCCATAAGCTAGGCATGCTCGAGCATGGCGAAACAAGAGAAGAATCCCTGATAAACCAACATAGCTGCAGATCGAACACTATCGAACAACCAAGGTCTTCAGTTCGTCAGATTGAATGCCATCAGGCTCTGATCAGACTGATCGTAGCATCCGACGAGAAACAAATCTTCCAGGAATGGGAAATTAATCAGAAAGAACGGAGCTGCTGTGTTTGTGCGAATCAACAGTCCAAATTCTTGAGGTGACGAGCTCATATTGCAGAATTGGTAAACATTCGTAGCCCCGCGGAAGCTGGACCTTGAGCACCGAAGGCAATCAGCATCAGCCTATCAACATCTGGAAGGCAATCAGCCTTAGCACTAACAAGCTCCTTGGAGCCGTCCGGGAAATCGTTGATGCCATTGCCAGGTACAAGCGCCACAGTCCCGGCCACCGCTTGGACAGCACGTCCTAGCCTGCTGGGCCGGGATCGACTAAGGAGAGGACGTGGTGGAGGAGATCGTCAGGCAGGGCGCTCATCCGGTCGCCGGCGCGGATCCATTTGGGGGCGGACTCAATTTCATGAACAAGTATTATCTAAAAATGATGGCTGATTTTCAAAGGCTAAATTGATCTGCAATGGTGGTGTCCCTGCACAAAGAAAGCGTTTAAGTGTTCATCACAATCTATATTACAGGTCAGAAGCAGAGATATGTATGATGTGTAGCAGAATATAGTAACCATTAAAGATGAAAAGCTACTGAACAGTCATGATGTAAATGTTGATTGACTTGAGGGGTGCATTGATTTGAAAAGGAAGCTATACTTTGACAGCAGATATACTACATCATTCTTTTCTTTTTTCCTTCGGTCAGACTGTGTTAACATGTTCAAATGTCTGCAACTAAGTGGTCATGTATAGTAAAAGATATGCTTATAGCAGCTATACAAGAAAGTCCATTTCTTAGAGATGCAGACTGTCTAAAAAAGGAACATATACATTCACAGCAGAGATATTGTATCAATTTAGTTCCTTGTACGCTACACTTTCAAGATTAAGTATTTGCTGCTAAGCTACCTTAAATAATAAGAGGGAATGCTTCCAAACAGTGCAAAACAGATTTGTGTGAGTCCTATAAATCGTAATGTTGTGCAATTAAGTAGCTAACCGTTAGATCCTTGCTCGACTGACTGAGTACTCTCAAATGCTGCACTTAATGAAAAAATTTCGTTTCTTAGGGGCACAACACTTGTGGGGAAGCCTGTCGTTTGCTGTAGAGCAAATGTTTGAGCATAAAGGGGGGGGGAGAGGAAGAAGCAAGAGCATTGTTCATTTTGTTTAGTCTGCAGGTGATTCAACCACAACTGAGAAGTAATGCGTAATAAGTCGAAATAACTAATCTTTGATGCTAATGCAGGATTACCTTTCTCGGAACTTCAATCTGCTGATGATTTGCTTCCAACTGTGATGCACCTAGCGGTGGGAAACTTCTGATCTTTCTCAGCCTTGGGTTCAACGACGAATCCTGCTGCTTTGGTGGAGCACATGCATGAGGATGCTTCGATTCAGAGCTCATCTTTGACGAGGTAGAAATGAGGAACGGGAGAAGAGGAAAGAGGAAGGTTCTTTCTTTCTCCGTTTGGTAAGCTAGCGTGTTGACTTCCTGTGCACGGACGAGGCCGGTGCTACTTATAACCACTCGTACATTACTTGTTGTAGCATTACTGTTGCAAATCACAGATTAATTAGGATCATTAGATTCAGCTCGCAAAGTTGCATCTATCTGTGAAAAAGTTTCACAAATAAACTTCGTTTAGTACTCCGTGCATATATTCGTATTTTTGTGAAAAAAATTTCAGGAAGGCAACCAAACATGGCCCAAGTCTGGGCTCATCGATCCATCGCAACTTCCTCTCATCGCACCTTCCTCTCAGTGTCTTCAAAATACTTTCAGTAGTACAAAACTGAGTGAGATTTTGATGCAGGTCATTAGAAGCCACGTACTCAAAGTAGGATAGTTGATAAAGAAAAAATGTTAGGCACTCCTACCCAGAAATCCTGCAAAGTAAGCTTCTCCAGATTAGGAGAGTTCTGCAGAAATCTTCCAAGGGCCTTGAATTTGTGCACATCATGCTCACTGAGAAAACACCAGCTGAGGGACAAGGTTCTCAAGTTGTCAAATATTGGGAATTTATCAAATTCATTATCAAGGAATGCCTGGAATACAGAAACAGAAACAAAATTGAGTCAACGATCAATTATTCCAGTTCAATAGGTCTTCCACAGACAGTATATGTCCATGACAAATCTTAAAATGATCCCTTAATAGATATGCATGGAACAGAAACCATATGCTAGCAAGGAAGGCATACCATTGCACTAAAACCCTTTAAGTCCACGCTAGTCACGTTCCATAGGCTTCCCAGAATAATTGTCTGATAACTTTGAGATGATCCATCACTATCTACAGAAATTGATGCCGTCACAAGGGAATTTCCTGCCTCTAATGAAAGACCATTTCTATAGTAGGAATAAGGAAACCTCAGGGAGAGGGAAGCGAGACAAGGAGCCCTGATGACCAATCCATCTGCAACGTTACCCGAACAATCCTCAACCAAGTTCTTCAGTGTGTCAGATTGAATGGCATCAAATTCATTGCGACAAGAATCGAGAACCAAATCTTCCAGGACTGGGCACCCAGAATTGAGCCGCTCGGTGAAACAATGATCCAAAGAGACACCATCAAGCTTCAACGTTTTGAGGCGACAAAAAGCAGAGCCAAAAAAGGGAATCTGGAACTTGTGCCTAAACGTTCTGCAGACATGGATATCCAGCACCAAATTAAAGGATGGTGCTTGATGACACGCCTAACCCATCTATCGACATCTGGACCCCGATAAGACTGAGAACTCAATATATATAACCGTAGGCGTATCGCATCCAAAAGCTGAGCATTGTGGAGCATCAGCAGGTTGGTGGTGAAATCCTTCATCTTTTCCCATGAGACAGTGTAGCTCCCGTCGGTGCCTTCGAAATCCATGAAGTCGAGGTTGATGGCGGGCACCGAACGCCAAAGATCTACCCACCTCCTGGACAGCACGATGGTCTGCACGGCCTGCCGCGAAGGGAGGAAGGAGAGGACGTGGCGGAGGAGCTCGTCCGGCAGGGCGCTCAGCCGGTCGGGCGCCGAGCCGCCGCCGGCGCGGGCCCGCTTGGTGGCGGCCTCCCATCGCCGACTTCAGCGCGGCGAACCGAAGGGGCCGGGCGCGGGCTCGAGCATCGCAGCCGGGGGGGCTGCTTGCCGTGTTTAGATGTTTTGTAAAAAAATTTTGCGATGGAATTTTGCTAATTTGAAATACTAAATGAAGTCTATTTATAAAATTTTTTATACAGATGAGTTGTAAATCGCGAGACGAATCTAATTATGCTAATTAATCCATGGTTAATTAATAATTAGCAGATGGTACTGTAGCATCACTGTTGCAAATTATGGATTAAGTAGGCTCATTAAATTCGTCTCGCGATTTACAACCCATCTATGCAAAAAGTTTTATAAATAGACTTCATTTAGTACTCCATGCATGTGTCGAAATATTCATGCGATATTTTTTTTTGCGTTTACAGAGTTTATAGGTGGGAACTAAAGGACCGGTCGCGTATATGGTACGAGCACGCACGAGAAGCCTGATGCCGTTATCCAGCGGCACGGCATCGTTTTTGTGTTAACAATGGCTTCACGCCTTAGCATATGGTGCTGGCATGAAGCCCACTAGAATCGAGGGGTTAATTAATCTGGTGCTTAGTCTGGTTTGTCATCAGACAGCAGCGAGTGGGCAACACGTATTGACAAACGTGAACCAGGTAAAGGCTCGGATCCAGGCCAGTCGGTTCTCGTCGCTTCATTTGGACACAAAACTTAACGGCCCAAGCCAGATGCCAAGTTTGCATATCCAAAAGAGTTACATGCCATGCCCAGCGTTAATCAAGACGTGCAGGAATTTCAACCGCCTCGGTTAATATCATGCCAAACATTAACCGAGACGATATTTTTTATTAACTGTGATAGTTTTTTTAAACACCTCATAAAAATCTTTTAACCGAGACAGTCACTATAAGGGCTGCCTTGGAAAATGCAGATCCAATTTGGACCACAAACAACCCATCTTGATTCGATATCCCGCATAGTGTATATATACCTCTTAGGATTTGGAGTCTCACATTTCTCTCCCTCTCCCTCTCCACCGCACTCAGCCAGTGCGCCTGCGGCGGGTCGCGGTGCTAGGTGAGGCATGAGATAGCGGCGACGCATGGCGGGATTGCGGCGTGAGGAGCGTGGGGCTGCGACAGCACGAGCAGCGCGACGCGTGGGTTCGCGGCTCACGGCGGCGGCGCGGGGAGGAGCGGCGGGCTCCGGCAGGGCCAGGCGCGTGTTTGCGGCAGCGTAGGGAGCAGCAGCTCCAGTGTGCGAGGCGCGGGTGAGGCGGCCGGCCGGGCGAGGCTCGGGCGTGGCGACTGGAGGGACGCGGGCCCATCGACAGGCTCAGCGAGCTCGTCAATGGGCTTTTTCTCTTTTTTATTTGATTAATCAAGGCGGCAGCAAATAACCTCGAAAAATATGTTATTTACCGTGACCTTTGATCTTAAGCGGATGCAAAAAATACCTCGTTAAATCGGTTTTTAACTGCCTCATCAATAAAGATTATGGTAGTAGTGTGACAGAGAAACGTTTATGGTCAGCTTGCGGTTAAAAACATTTGATTAATCAAATAAAAAATTGCCGTGATCAGTAGAAATTGAGGCGTGAGCGTGATGCACGAGAGACGTTTCTGTCGTAGCAGAGAAACGTTTCTGTCGTAGCAGAGAAACGTCTCTCGTGCATTGATACAACACTATGCACAATAACGACCTCAATTTTTTTAATGACAAGGATCGATGATATCTCTTCCACCCACCTCATAAAATCGATCATGGTCTACACGAGAGTCGAGAGAAGACTTGTATCGCTTATAAATAACTAAAATTGCCGTGATGCACCACGAATTGAATCCATCTTTCGGTAGTCATGGATCCCTTGTTCTTGTTCATAGCGGAGGCGTTCCTTATTCTATGCTTGCTCATCTCGTACTACAACATCTGAATGTTGTAGTGTTTCTCCAATCTTTTCTGTAACTTCTTTGCACCTAAAGTAAGATCCTCTTTTACAACATCTTTCACCTTTTGAGATATCCAAGATATGGAAGCCTCTCGTCCCTTTATCTTGCTTGTAGTGGAACAAGTGTGTTCATCCAATTTTGAGATTTTGACCACCATGAAAGTGTTGCCACCATGTAGTTTCTTTGCAAATACTCTCCAATCACAATCTTTATCTGCACACTTTGCCCTGTACCTTTGTTTATCACTATGTTCAAGCCTAGTCTCAAACTCATTTTTTATGGCATATTGTTTTATAGTGGACAAAATCATTCTTGTCCACAAATGTGTCACCCTCCTTAATGCCTAGATTCTCTGTATCATGTGATGTGTGAGGCACAATAAAATCATCAAGCATAGTAGCCTCATCATCACGAACAACTTCTGTATCGTAGTCTCTGATTTCTGGAACAGACCTTGGCCTCTTTCTATTTTGCACCTCAACTCCATGATTTTCAGCCAGATTAGTAACTACATGGTCAACATTTTTAAAGTACCTCCACTCTTCGTCTACTCCAGCAGGCTCATCTCCATTAGGATCGCACCCCCCAATGATGAAGTGCTCCTTCTCTTCCTCTTTAGCCAATGGTTGCCCTCCAGTTGTTTCCCCATATTCAGGTATTTCTGCCCATGAAAATCTTTCATCTAGTACATCCAAAGTATTGTCCTTTGTTGCTGGCATCACCTCCTCTTCCATGTTCATTGCAACAGGCATATCCTCCTCTCCCATGCTCACTGCGGTAGGCATCTCTCCCTCTCTCACATTGTGCTCCTGCCTGCCCACTATCATTAACAATTTCACCACTCTAGATGCCCTTAACAAGTCAAGAAACTGTGCATCCGAAACCAACTTGCATGTTAAGCTACCCTCTGTTAGAATCCAGAAATTTGCCTGTTGGTCACTTGCCCATTTAAATTCTGAAGCAATATCTTTCTCCAGGTCAATGATAGAGTATTCTTCTGAATCAACAATGAATTTTACTAGCCTACCCCGATTATACTCCTTTCTACCATCCCGCATGGTGAAATAAGAATTAACAGTGATTTCTATTCTACATGCACTCTTTGGATCAATCCTGCGACATCAATAACAAATGCAAGAAAACCATAACATATGTAAGAACCAATCGATGACAATTTCATATCCTACTCCACTTGGGACCAGCAAACTAGGTATAAATTGTCCATACAATTGAGAAGATTCAGAACAAAGAAAGGATTATTACCCCTCGGGAACTTCAGCAAGATCCATTCAGCTCAGTTTTTAATCAATTACTTAGCACTGCGAGAGACAGAGAGGAACCCATTAGGGTTTACAACCAGGAAAGAAAGGGAGAGAGAACTGAAAGATGGGGATACGCACCGTGGAGGATAGGACGGAGGAGGCGCCGCTGGGGAGGTCCTCGCGCAGGGGGAGGCGTCGCCGGGGAAGCCTCGCGCGGGGGAAGGCTGCGCCTCCGTGAAGGTCGCGCGGTAGGAGGCCGCACCGTAGGGGTGGCCGCGCGGGGGGACGCCGCGCCGCCGGGAGGTCTCGCGCCGGGGAAGGGCTGCCGGCGCCGGGAGGTCTCGCCAGGGAAGGGCTGCCGGTGCCGAGAGGTCTCGCGCGGGGAGGCCCTCGCGCTCGCGCGGGAGAGGCGCGACAACAGGGGATGCGGCGACTCTTTCCCTGCCTCCTTGTTTCTGATAAGGGGTAAAATTGTCTTTCTCTATTCTGTGCTACCTAAAAAAATTTAAAACTAACGGTTAAGGTAACAAAACCTAACGGAATGGTATATTTCTGTAAAATTGCATCTTTTGATGGTATATATCTATGGTGGAGACTGTGGTGCGGCCGGCCGTTTTTTTATCGCTCGTACGACCGCCTTTCCTCCACAACCACAACTCTCGCCCGCCTCCCTTATCCACAACTCTCCCGTCTTCCTTGCTCCATCCGCTCTCTTCCAGCCTCCTCCGACACGCCTTGCCGCGCTGCAGGCGCACCCCTCCTCCTCCTCCTCCGACGCGTCAACCCGCTCGGTGGAGCGTTCGCCGAGCTGCAGGCCCTGCTTCCTCCGTGCTCGGTGGCACAAGGCTCTGGGGAGGTGGCGCCTGACGCCGGATCCGCCCTGTTGTCAGCTTGGAGGCGGCGTTGTCGGTCACGGTGGCCGGATCTGACTTCGTTGCTGCCGAGCTCCTCCTGATCTTCCATGCCTGGCCATGGTGACCACCGTCCTCGTGGCGGACAGTTCTATGCCGCCGCTGCCAAGCTCCTCCTTCCCCGTCTTCCTCACCGGCCATGGTGGGCATCGACCTTGTGGCAGCCGGATCCGGTCCACCGCCGCGCTTGGAGGCGGCATCACCGGCCATGGCGGCCGGATCTGGCCGCCGCCGCCGCCGAGGTCCTCCTTCCACGGCCGCGCTCCATTAAGCAATTTTATAGGTTTTCTTTAGGCAAATTATTGGTTTCCATTAGGCAAAATGGTATTTCTCATTAGGCCCATTAAGCAATTTTGTAGGTTTTCTTCAGGCAAATTATTGGTTTCCATTAGGCAAAATGGTATTTCTCATTAGGCAAAAATACATTTTCCATTCTTGCCTAATGATACTAGTGTTTTTGCCTAGTGACACTAGTCAATTTGCCTAACGTAAAACACTGTATTGCCTTCCTGTATTATTTTCTGTCTATTCATGATTATGTTGTGTATTTTTTCTTCTTTTGTATTGTTCGATTTACTGGCAGGCCGAAAAACATTGTGTTTTTAGCGGTCCATGTGTGCACAGAGAAAATAAAAGGAGAAGCAGTTTTTTTTGCCAAAAGTGGAAAACCTTTTGGAAATAGAACGGCCGTGCGGAACCCGCAGATTACAGCCGGCCGTAGTTTAGCCGGGTCCTATATCTATAGATGTGTTCTTTTAATGGTATGGATCCAATTTTGTCTTTTTTTTAAGAAATATTGTCACAGTACCTTGGATACGGAACATTTGGAATTCTCCAGAAAAATTCAAAAATTCAAATGCATGTTCTGATGCGTGTAGCATTACTGGATCAATTGTGATGAAGAAATTTCTCCATACTGTCCACAATAATCAACGACGACGACATCAGCATGTGCTACCTGCTAGCAGCAGCAAACCTGATGACATTATTATTGTCTCATATAAGGTACGAGCGCACACGAGAAGCTTAATGCCGTTATCACTTATCAGCGGCACCGCATCATTTCTGTGTTGACAATGGCTTCACGCCTTAGCATATGGTGCTGGCATGAAGCCCACTAGAATCGAGGGGTTAATCTGGTGCTTATGCAAACAATAGTCTGGTTTGTCATCAGACAGCAGCGAGTGGGCAACACGTATTGACAAACGTGAACCAGGTAAAGGCTCGGATCCAGGCCAGCCGGCCGGTTCTCGTTGCTTCATTTGGACACAAAACTAAACGGCCCAAGCCCGATGCCAGGTTTGCATATCCAAAAGAGTTACATGTCATACCAAGCATTAACTGATATGTGCAGGAATTTCAACCGCCTCGATTAATGCCATGCCAAACATTAGCCTCTTAGGATTTGGAGTCTCACATTTCTCTCCCTCTCTCTCCCCACCACACTCAGCCAATGCGGCTGCGGAGGGTTGCGGCGCTAGGCGGGACATGAGACGGTGGCGGCGCACGACGGGATCGCGGCGTGAGGAGCGTGGGTATGTGGTGGCTCGAGACTGCGACATCACGAGGAAGCGCGGCCCGTGGGTTCGTGCATGGCTCACGGCGGCGGCGCGGGGAGGAGCAACGGGCTCCGGCAGGGCCAGGCTCATGTCTGTGGCGGTGCGAGGAGCAGCATGCAGCAGCAGCTTCGGTGGGGCGAGGTGCGGGTGAGGCAGCCGGCCGGGCGAGGCTCGGGCGTGGCGACCGCGGTGGGACGAGCGTAGGCTTGTCGACGGGCTCAGCGAGCTCGTCAATGGGCTTTTTCTCTATTCTTATTTTTTATTTAATTAATCGAGTGGCAGAAAAAAACACCTCAAAAAATATGTTATTTCCCGTGCGAAAAATACCTCGTTTAATTATTTTTAACCGCCTCAATAAAGAGTAGTGTGACAGAGAAACATCTATCTGGACAACAATATGATCAGCCTGCGGTTGAAAACATTCGATTAATCAAATAAAAAATTGATGTGATTAGCAGAAATTGAAGCGTGATGCACGAGAGACGTTTCTATCATACATTGATACAACACTATGCACAATACTATGCATTTTTTTTTTTTGAAATGCACAATACTATGCATTGATACAACGTCTCTCGTGCATTGATACAACACTGCACAATAACGACTTCAATTTTTTTAATGACAAGGATCGATGATATCTCCCACCCACCTCATAAAATCGATCATGGCCTACACAAGAGTCTAGAGAAGTCTTGTATCGCTTATAAATATATATATAACTAAAATTGCCGTGATGCACCACGAATTGAATCCATCTTTCCGCAGCTAGGCATGGATCCCTTGTTCTTGTTCATAGCGGAGGCGTTCCTTATTGTGAGCCTGCTCATCTTGTACTACCACACCACCTGCAATCTAGGAAAACGAGCCCTTCGGAGCCGACCGAATGGCCAATAGTAGGGCATCTCCTTAGCTTGGCTGCCAACATCCACAACTTCCACGACTGGGCCACCGGCGTCCTCGCCGGCTCCGGCTACAACTTCGAAGCCCGCTTAGGGCTCACCGGCCTGCGGTTCTTCCTCACCTGCGACCCCTCCAACGTGCGCCACGTCTTCACGGCCAACTTCGCCAACTACCCTAAAGGCGACAAGTTCACCGTGATCTTCGACGTTCTTGGAGGCGGCATCTTCAACTCCGACGGGGAGTCGTGGCGGCGCCAGCGGGTGAAGACCCAGACGCTCCTGGCCGACCCTCGGTTCCGAGCCTTCACGGCTCGGTGCTGCCGCGACAAGGTGGCCAGGAGCCTCCTGCCTTTCCTCGCCCACGCCGCGGACACGGGGAGGCCGTGCGATCTGAGCGACGTGGTCCTGAGGTTAAGCTTCGACATGACCTGCACTCTCGTCTTCGGCGTCGACCCCGGGTGCCTCGCCACCGGGCTGCCGGTGGTTCCGTTCATGCGCGCCACGGACGACGCGCTGGAGACGCTGTTCCTCCGCTACATCACCCCCATGGCGCTCTGGAAGCTGATGAGGAGGCTGAACGTTGGACCTGAGCGGAAGATGGCCGCTGCCCGCCGGGCGATCGACAGCTTCGTCGCGGAAACGGTTGCGCGACGCCGGGCAGACAAGGCGAAAGACGAAGGTGCGGCGGCTACCGACGGCGACGACGACGACTCCGCCGCCGCCGACTTGCTTTCGTCCTTCCTCTCCGATGAGGAGAGCAGTAGCACCAGTGACGAGTTCATACGGGACACGATGGTGAACTTCCTGGTCGCCGGCCGCGACGGCATTGCCGTGACGCTCTCGTGGTTCTTCTACCTCGTGTCCGCGAACCCGCGCGTCGAGCAGAAGCTCCTAGGCGAGCTGTCCCTCGTCGTTGCCGCCAGGAATAACAATGGTGGTGCAGCTGCTGGCGGCTCCGCCGCGGACACCACCACCAGCGGCAGTGGCGCGGTGACCTTCGACGCGAGCGAGACGCACAGCATGGCGTACCTGCACGCCGCCCTGTGCGAGTCCCTGAGGCTGTACCCGCCCATCCCGTTCGAGCACAAGACCGCGGCCGCCGCCGACGTGCTGCCGAGCGGGAAGGAGCTCGAGGCGGGCGACCAGGTGCTCTTCTTCACCTACTCCATGGGCAGGATGGAGGGCGTGTGGGGCAAGGACTGCGCCGAGTTCCGGCCCGAGAGGTGGCTCACCGCGGAAGGGAGGCTGCGGCACGAGCCGCCCTACAGGTTCTTCTCCTTCAACGCCGGGCCGCGGACGTGCCTCGGCAAGCAGATGGTGTTCGTGCAGATGAAGACCGTGGCGGCGGCCGTGCTGTGGAACTTCGCCGTCGACGTCGTGACGGGCCACGCCGTGGAGCCCAAGCTGTCCATCGTACTCCACATGAAGAACGGGCTCGCCGTGCGTGTTAGGAGAAGGGACGACGTCATGGGCCATGGTAGGTCCTGACTGAGCACGTCCCTCATCCGAATGAACCATGTGCATGCATGTTTTTAAATAAAGGATATCTATAAAACCTATAAAGTTAGTCCCCGCTAAGAGTCATTAACTCTATTTCTCTCAACATGCAAGCTATCCACGTCATCATCCACTAAAAACTTCTATTTATGCCTTCTACCGCTTTTATGTGCACAACCACAAGTCACTATTGTAAGCCATCAATTCTAGCTCAAATGATTCCTCCACCACAACAAACACACCTGAAAGGAGCTGAAGAAAACCAAAGGCCGTGCCGATGGGCGCAGTGACCCACCGTTCCCATGCCAGCTTGTTGCCGGCCGCGCCAAAGAGAAATAGGGATAGGGAGAGATGGAGAGGAGAGCTCAAGGAAGCTGCCGGCCATGTCGACGCGACTGAGAGAAGTAGGGGAAGGGAGAGATGGGGAAGAGAGCTCGAGTGAAACGAACATGGCACCATTTATGTCATTTCAAGTGATTTTGGTGATCGAATGACAACACAACACTTGAACTAATATGATTATTAAAATGACCATTCTCAGGCTTTTAGGTTCAAGTGATGGCAAAGACAAGAGAAGATAGGCGTAGTTAGGCCCGAAGGGCCGCCCCTACGGAGGTTCCGCTACCCAGTTAGCGGACGAGGGTCGAGGGGGAGCCGCCCCTCGCGGGTCTCAGGGCAGTGCCCTGAAAGCTCTTCGGATCAGGAGCACCGGAAGAACCGATGCCTAAGCATCGGTGCATCCGACGCTTGTCGGAAGAATCGACGCTATGATGTTTGGTGCAGAAGGGAATCGAAGCCAAGTCAGCCTATAGGCACCGGTTGAACCGACGATCCAAGAAAGGGCATCGGTGCATTGGGCGTACTATGTACCAGAGACGATGTCAAGTGCCCAGGAGAAGTTTCTTCAGCACCGGTTCAACCGACGGTGCATCGGAGTATTGCGTCGGTGCATTGACGTCAACAGAAGAGAAGAGCCCAACAAGTTGCTGTGAGAGACCGGTTGAACCGACGCTATAAGCATCGGTTTAACCGATGGTCCTTGGAGTCGCTGCAACTGTGTCAGAGAAGCCAACGGCTACTTCAGTTGCTTAGAGTGACCGGATGAACCGACGCTACCCATGCCAGAGGCATCGGTTCATCCGGTGATACGCAGATTTTCTGCTGACCGTTGGAGCAACGACTATAAGACTTGGTGGCCTATATATACGCCTCACCCCGGCCATTTGAAGATTGCTGGAGTTGCTTGACTTCCCACACATACTCAAAAATACCTCCAAGCCATACAAGAGCATAGTGATCATATCCTTAACCCTTAGCACACTTTGAGAGTGTTGTGTAAAGGATTAGCTCTTAGTGAGTGAGATTGCAAGGCTTCGAGCCTTTGTGCTGTGGTTCATTAGCGAACCAAAATAAGAGCTTGGTGCGCCGGCACCTTGGAGCGTAAAGCTCGCCGGCAACGTCATCGACCCTCCGACTTGGTGTGGAGCGGCGACGACATCTTTGTGCGGGGGACGTGGAGACCCCATCCTTTGTGGAGAAGCTCCTTAGTGGAACCCGGGGCCAAGGTGACCGTGATTGTGTTCACGGAAGAGACTTGGTGGCCGAGTAGCAATACTCTTAGTGAGTGCTACAACAACGTGGATGTAGGTGTGCCTTTGTGGCTAACCGAACCACGGGATAAACACCCGCGTCAAGAGTTTGCTATCTCCTATCCCGCTCTTTAAGCTTCCGCATTTCATACTAGCAATTTGTATGACTTTACTTTCATAGAATAGTTTCTTGAATAGGAAAGGCTATAGGTTGCTAAACTCTTTTGGGATAGTGGTTTCACACTAGAACAACCTAATTGCACATCTAGATAGCATGTTTTAGTTTAAGTTTTGTGCAAACTAGTTGGAGCCATAGGTCTAAGTTTTTATTAGTGCCTAATTCATCCCCTCCCCCTCTTAGGCTAGAGCACCCGTTCACTTTCAAATTGGCAAATAATTTGTTGCTAGATGAAAGAACTCAGGATAGAAACTCCATGGATCGCCCATGTGTTAGGTGATTAGGCAGTTTTCAGAAATAAAAGAGAATAACCAACTGCAACATACATGAAACATGTGTTTGACTATCTGAGGCTCACCTTTGTCTGGAAACTTCCCAACTCTAAATTTGGCACATTGCACAGGTCAACAAGAAGACTGCGCTGACTTTCCAAAGAAAATGTTTCACCATTGCACTGCAAATTAATGAGTGCTTTGACAAGAGAATTTGTTACATGTGCGGAAATGCCGTTGGAATAGCATCCAAATGAAACGCTCATTTTGAGAAATAGAAGACAGGGAGCTATGATAACAAAATGACCTCCGGTTAAATTGCGCAAGGTATCAATAATCAGCCTCTTGAGCGTGCGTGAAGTAATTTCCTGAAACCCGTGGCTGCAATTCCTGAGCTCTAGCTCTTCCAGCACTAGGCAACTGGATTGGATTTGCTCTGCAAAATCACTGTCAAGGTGTACTCCACTAAGATGCAATCTTTTAAGCCTGCGAGAACTGGCACCCAGATGAGGAAACGGGAAGACAACCCCAGAGTCACTCGAGATCAGAACCTCTAGCACTTGGGGGCAGTACATGATGCCACGGCGAACCCATCGATCCACAACACGAAGGCAACGACGAGTAGCATTTACCCTGAACCTATCCAGCGATACGGTTCCACTGCGGAACAAGAGCAGGCTGGTGGTGAAGTCCTCAAACTTGCGCCATTTCTCGCTCAAGTCGCCGCCGGAGGTCCCGAGGGTGATCCCGAACTCCCGCATGTCGATGTTGACGCAGGGCGCGGTGCGCCAGAGGTGCCTCCACCACCGCGACAGCCAGGCCCAGCCCTGAGGGGGTCCGAGAGGGGCGGCCGCCCTGGGCCCTCGAAACCATGGGGCCCCAAGATATGCATGTAGTAGCAGTGCGCAGTAGTAAATACAACTCAGAAGCAGTAAATACAAGGCTACGTATAGGTCGTGAATGGAGGGAATCAACGCTGGGCCCAACCATCCAAGCGAAACAAACCACGCAGCACACCGCCCGCATCCCCTCATGAATCATCTCTGTGATCCCGTCCGCGCATGTCCTGGATCGTCTCTCCTTTTTCGATGGCACGGAGCTGCTATACGAGAGGTGAATTCATCAGTCAGAGCCACCAGCACGAGAGGTGCCACCGCCGACGACCAATCGTCAATCGTGAACTATCTGTTCTGTGCCTGCGAGGCTGCGACCCTCCGTCAGTCCGTCTCATTGTTTTATTAGTCTCCAAGACACTGATTCAAGCAGAGAACAATCAGTACTGGCACGGCCCGCAGGCAAGCAGGCAGCTAGCAAAGCAAGCCATTTGATCCTCAACGGATTATAGATCAATAAGATATTTCATCTTCGATTTATGAATGGCAATCAGATCAATATCGTGTGTTCATTCCAGACATCAGTAATAGATAGGTGATATTTTGATTTGAGAGTCCTTTCTAGTAATCAATAATCTTTAAATCATTCTAATATTTACAGCTTTTTTCCCCCGCAAAATCTAATATTTACAGCTTCGCGCTAGCTAGCTTTCAATTCAGCACAATCATAATCACCAACGACCACACATCTAGAAATGGTAAAAGTAAATATAAAACAATATGTAAAAGTGCACATATAATATTTTTCGATATTATTGCTACTCTTAAAAGGGCCCCTGTAACGAACATGGCACCATTGATGCCATTTCGGGTGATTTTGGTGATCGAATGACAACACAACACTTGGACTAATATGATTGCTAAGATGATCATTCTCAGGCTTTTAGGTTCAAGTGATAACAAAGAGAAAGAGAAGATAGACGTAGCAAGGCCCGATGGACTGCCCCTACAGGGGTTCCGCTACCCGGTTAGCGGACGGGGGTCGAGGGGGAGCCGCCCCTCGCGGGTCTCAGGGCAGCGCCCTGAAAGCTCTGCGATTCAGGAGCACCGGAAGAACCGACGCCAGGGCATCGGAGCATCCGATGGTAGTCGGAAGAACCGACGCCTTGATACTTTGGTGCAGAAGGGAATCGAAGCCAAGTCAGCCTATAGGCACCGGTTGAACCGACGGTCCAAAATAGGGCATCGGTACAATGGCCGTCCTTTGTACCAGAGACGATGTCAAGTGCCCAGAAGAAGTTTCTTCAGCACCGGTTGAACCGGTGAGGCATCGGTGCATACCACCGGTGTAATGACGTCAGCGTCCAGGAGAAGATTCCTTCAGCACCGGTTGAACCGGTGAGGCATCGGTGCAAAGCATCGGTTCAACCGGTGGTCTCTGCGTCAGCCGACAGGAGTCCAACGGCTACTTCGTGTTATGAGTGACCGGATGAACCGACGCTACCTCGCCAAGAGGCATCGGTTCTTCCGGTGGTACGCAGATTTTCAGCTAACCGTTGGAGCAACGGCTACAAGACTTGGTGGCCTATATATACGCCTCACCCCGGCCATTTGAAGTTTGCTGGAGTTGCTGGACATCCCACACACACCCAAGAACATCTCCAAGCCATACAAAAGCATCAAGATCATATCCTTAGCCCTTAGCACACTTTGAGAGTGTTGTGTAAAGGATTAGCTCTTAATGAGTGAGTTTGCAAGGCTTAGAGCCTTTGTGCTGTGGTTCATTAGTGAACCAAAACAAGAGCTTGGTGCGCCGGCACCTTGGAGCGTGGAGCTCGCCGGCAACGTCATCGACCCTCCGACTTGGTGTGGAGCGGCGACGACACCTTTGTGCGGGGGACGTGGAGACCCCCATCCTTTGTGGAGAAGCTCCTTAGTGGAACCCGGGGCCAAGGTGACCGTGATTGTGTTCACGGAAGAGACTTGGTGGCCGAGTAGCAATACTCTTAGTGAGTGCTACAACAACGTGGATGTAGGTGTGCCTTTGTGGCTAACCGAACCACGGGATAAACACCCGCGTCAAGAGTTTGCTATCTCCTATCCCGCTCTTTAAGCTTCCGCATTTCATTCTAGTAATTTGTATACCTTTACTTTCATAGAATAGTTTCTTGATAGGAAAGGCTATAGGTTGCTAAACTCTTTTGGGATAGGGGTTTTACACTAGAACAACCTAGTTGCACATCTAGATAGCTTGTTTTAGTTTAAGCTTTGTGCAAACTAGTTGGAGCCATAGGTCTAAGTTTTTATTAGTGCCTAATTCACCCCCTCCCCCTCTTAGGCTAGAGCACCCGATCACTTTCAATTGGTATCAGAGCCGGGACTCACTTGTCTCACAAACAAAGCCAATTCTATTGGCAAATTTGTGTTTACCGGCTCATTAGATCGGTAGGCTTCACCGCCTAGTGAGTTAGCTCTTTTAAGGGAAGGGATGGATTCTCTAGGACCTCCTCCACGTTTCGATGGCACGGGCTTCCAACGATGGAAGATTCTAATGCAATCACACCTCCAAGCAAAGGGCCTAAATGTTTGGAGAGTTACGAGTGAAGGAACTAAAAGCACTAATCAACAAGAGAGGCAATACGATGCTATAGCCAAGTGTGCTATTTTAACCTCTCTTGGTGAAAATGTGTTCAATCGTGTATTTGCTTGTGAAAATGCAAATGATTTATGGAAAACTATTAGTGAGAACCATGAAGGCACAAAAGATGTTGCAAATGAGAAATATCATGTTCTCATTGATAAACTTAATAGTTTCAAGCAACTTGATCATGAAAATGCCGAAACTATGTACTCACGGTTGAATATTCTTGTGAATGAGATTAATTCTTTAGATGTGAAGAAAATTGAAGATTTGGAACTCATTCGCAAGATCTTTCACTCACTTAGAAGGCCGGACTATGATTTGGTGACAACAATTCTTTATGAGAAAGATCTCACCACAATGACACCAAATAAAGTCCTAAACAAGGTGATAGCCCATGAGCTACGTCATGATATCAAGCCAAGAGCGCCACCTTCTTCACCAACACAAAGTGCACTTGCATACAAGCAAGTCCAAAAGTTGAAGAAGATGGCCATCAAAGATAGCTCAAGTGATGAGGAAGAAGAGGAAGCAAGAAGCTCCTCAAGTGATGATCAAGAGCCAATGCACCCCAACCTCTACAAGCATGTAAAGAAGATGAACAAATGCTTAAAGGAAATCAACTCAATGGGGTATTTGGTCTTCCTCAAAGATGGGCCTCACCATCAACTTATGAAGGTTGAGAAGAAGTTCAAGAAGAACAAGCAAATGAAGGAGAAGAAGCTCAAGCATGAATCATTTGCCATATTTGGTGAATGGGTTAGTGGTGATGAAGAATCAAGTGCTAGCTCAAGCGATGAATCAAGCAAGAGATTCACCACCCGCACCAACTTCGGATCATCATCAAACACTTGCCTTATGGCCAAAGGTATGGATAGCGATGTAAGTGATGATGACTCCGATTCTCCTTCAATTGATGAACTTCTTGACCTTGTTCATGAGCATCAAAAAGTCATTAAGAAACAATCAAAAGAAATTAAAAACCTTAGTGCTCTCAAAGATCTAAATGCTTCTCTTGCTACAAACTTTGAAAATTTGAGGTGCAAATTCAATTTGCTTAGCAAGGAGCATGAAGAGCTCAAACTAAATTTTGAGAGCATTAATGATACTAATGACTCTTTGGAAATGAAGCAAACTATCCCTTGTGCAATTCCTATCTCTAGGGTAGATGCTTCAACTTCTTGCATTGATTTAATTGATAATTCTTGCTCTAACCCTTGCAATGAGAAATGCAATGAGAATGTTGTTGTAGAATCATGTGATGATCTCATTGCCAAGGAGAATGATGAGCTCAAGCAAGAAGTAGAAAGGCTCATGAAGGACTTGTATAGATTGAAGGGCAAAAGCATGAAGAGCAATGTCCAACCTTCTCAAGATAACCGTGAAAACATGGTGAAGAAGCTTGAGAAGGGGTCCACCGTGACTTGCTCTAACTGCCACAAAGAAGGCCACAAGTCCAACAAGTGTCCTCAACCAAGAAAGAAGCTTTCGGATGAGAAGAACAAGAAGAAGCTAACAATCAAGAGTTCTCTCATCTACACCAAGCCCAACCGGAGGAACAAAAGCAAAAGGACCTCCTATGTGATCAAGAAGAAAATAAATGGCAAGGTGGTTGCTCACAAGGTTGGGAAGCAAGAAAAGAGTTGGAACCATCCCATTTGGGTGCCCAAGGATGTCATCATCAATATGAAGGGGCCTCAAATGGTGTGGGTTCCAAAGGAGACTTGAAGTCCAAGAATGGCTAAGGGGGATTTGGAGGCTTAGCTCACAAGTTGAAGTGAAGGTTCAAGCCAAAGAAGCTAAGCTCACAACTTGGACATTTGTTGCCCAAGTCCCCCATAAGGTAATGGTAGCTAAAGTTCAATTCAAGCATCATATATCTCCATTGCTTTTTGCTAGGATAGTTGCATTGCATTTCCTAGTGTTATATATATGGTGGGTTGTTTGTGTCATGACTCTAACCCATGAGCAACCTACATGGTTTGATAAGTGTGTAGAAAGCTACACAAGATTACTCTTCATGGTACACGGACTTCATAAGGTATGTTTTTCATATGTGTACCATGAGCACAAGCTATAGGGTAAACTTCCCATTGTTGTCAAAAACTTTGTGCATACTTTTGCTTGGTGATTCAAACACTAAATGCACACTTTTAGGGGGAGTTCATCCTATAGGTTGTGATTTTGAGACTAACATGTTTTCTAGCTTATCTTTTGTAGTCTCACGTGGAGTTAACACTCTAAGAGAATGTTTCTCACGATCAATGTGAATAAACAACTCTACAAGAGTGATTAGACAAATTGTGCTTCATGCATATTGAGTCATGCTCTATTGAACTTAAATTCATATCTAAGTTCATAGGCTATGTACTCATACATTTGCTTAACCTTGGTGTACCAAGTGCTTCTTGTTTAAAGACTTTCAATTAGTTGCAAGTCACTTTCTTTTGGTACATACAAGGAAAACAAAGTTTCCCCCAGAGGTATGCAAGGTTCTAAACTAATTAAATTGGTATCTTTGTCATATCCTATTTACTTTAGAGCTACCTCCGTGCATGATATGATCTAAGCTTTCTAATTATTACTTCTAGTTGTGCACTTGATTTTCACATTATCATTTTGTGCACATACTTATGGAAAGCTTAGCTCATGTCATGCTAGTTTCGTGATTTTGTGATCCACCATAGTATAGTTTTCAATTGGTATCTTCATTGATATCATACAATTGGATCATGAATCATGAACTAACTCCCTAGGCTACTAATCTTCTCTTGAGCTATATTGTTTTGCAAGACCTTGTTTTTAGGAACAAGACCTTTTAGGTGATTTGATTCCAAAGGGGGAGAAATGTGGATCAAAGCAAGGTATTTTCTCAAAGAGGAGAAGCATATCCCAAAGGGGGAGAAATACCTAAGTGAATCAAGTCATGAGGGAGAAGTAGCAACATAGGGGGAGGTTCAAAGGGGGAATCATGGTTTTAGGGGGAGGCAAAGTCGTCATTGGATGGTGGTAAACATCCAAGCAAGCGTAAGCGGTTTTCAATTAATTTCAATTGGTATCAAATGGTTAAATTTGTCAATTTTTGCAAATATACGCTTGCTTTGATTGTGTTGTCATTAATCACCAAAAAGGGGGAGATTGTAACGAACATGGCACCATTGATGCCATTTCGAGTGATTTTGGTGATCGAATGACAACACAACACTTGGACTAATATGATTGCTAAGATGATCATTCTCAGGCTTTTAGGTTCAAGTGATAACAAAGAGAAAGAGAAGATAGACGTAGCAAGGCCCGATGGACTGCCCCTACAGGGGTTCCGCTACCCGGTTAGCGGACGGGGGTCGAGGGGGAGCCGCCCCTCGCGGGTCTCAGGGCAGCGCCCTGAAAGCTCTTCGATTCAGGAGCACCGGAAGAACCGACGCCAGGGCATCGGAGCATCCGATGGTAGTCGGAAGAACCGACGCCTTGATACTTTGGTGCAGAAGGGAATCGAAGCCAAGTCAGCCTATAGGCACCGGTTGAACCGACGGTCCAAAATAGGGCATCGGTGCAATGGCCGTCCTTTGTACCAGAGACGATGTCAAGTGCCCAGAAGAAGTTTCTTCAGCACCGGTTGAACCGGTGAGGCATCGGTGCATACCACCGGTGTAATGACGTCAGCGTCCAGGAGAAGATTCCTTCAGCACCGGTTGAACCGGTGAGGCATCGGTGCAAAGCATCGGTTCAACCGGTGGTCTCTGCGTCAGCCGACAGGAGTCCAACGGCTACTTCGTGTTATGAGTGACCGGATGAACCGACGCTACCTCGCCAAGAGGCATCGGTTCTTCCGGTGGTACGCAGATTTTCAGCTAACCGTTGGAGCAACGGCTACAAGACTTGGTGGCCTATATATACGCCTCACCCCGGCCATTTGAAGTTTGCTGGAGTTGCTGGACATCCCACACACACCCAAGAACATCTCCAAGCCATACAAAAGCATCAAGATCATATCCTTAGCCCTTAGCACACTTTGAGAGTGTTGTGTAAAGGATTAGCTCTTAGTGAGTGAGTTTGCAAGGCTTAGAGCCTTTGTGCTGTGGTTCATTAGTGAACCAAAACAAGAGCTTGGTGCGCCGGCACCTTGGAGCGTGGAGCTCGCCGGCAACGTCATCGACCCTCCGACTTGGTGTGGAGCGGCGACGACACCTTTGTGCGGGGGACGTGGAGACCCCCATCCTTTGTGGAGAAGCTCCTTAGTGGAACCCGGGGCCAAGGTGACCGTGATTGTGTTCACGGAAGAGACTTGGTGGCCGAGTAGCAATACTCTTAGTGAGTGCTACAACAACGTGGATGTAGGTGTGCCTTTGTGGCTAACCGAACCACGGGATAAACACCCGCGTCAAGAGTTTGCTATCTCCTATCCCGCTCTTTAAGCTTCCGCATTTCATTCTAGTAATTTGTATACCTTTACTTTCATAGAATAGTTTCTTGATAGGAAAGGCTATAGGTTGCTAAACTCTTTTGGGATAGGGGTTTTACACTAGAACAACCTAGTTGCACATCTAGATAGCTTGTTTTAGTTTAAGCTTTGTGCAAACTAGTTGGAGCCATAGGTCTAAATTTTTATTAGTGCCTAATTCACCCCCTCCCCCTCTTAGGCTAGAGCACCCGATCACTTTCAATTGGTATCAGAGCCGGGACTCACTTGTCTCACAAACAAAGCCAATTCTATTGGCAAATTTGTGTTTACCGGCTCATTAGATCGGTAGGCTTCACCGCCTAGTGAGTTAGCTCTTTTAAGGGAAGGGATGGATTCTCTAGGACCTCCTCCACGTTTCGATGGCACGGGCTTCCAACGATGGAAGATTCTAATGCAATCACACCTCCAGTGTTTAGATCTGATTTTTTAGATCTAAATGTTGTGTCGATTATTTAAACACCAGAATGATTCTAAATGAAAAAAGTTTGAATTGCAAAGTTGTAGATCTCGTCGAGATCTATAATTTTCATATAAATTTTATCTCCATCCGAATCCATATGAATTTGTTATAATTTTTTGAAAATTCGCTACAGTGATGAGCTACAGTAACCACCGGTTGAATTGGCGGGGAGTCGCTACAGTAACCATACCGCCGATTCATCCGGCGGTACCTGCCTTCCGCCGGATGAACTGGCGGCAGGATGACATTTTTGCAAAAAAAAAAATCGACATATATTTTTGATAAATCGGAAAAAAAATAATTTAAAAATTTTAAAAATTCAAATACTTCACTGGCTGGCCCTGGGCCGGTACGATGACTGGGCCGAAGGCCATCATGAGCCGCAGCCGGCGATTTTTTCTTTTTTTATATTTAAAAAAAATTAAAATTTCAAAAATATATGTCCGTTTTGGAAAATTTCAAAAATATACCCCGGTCGCCCTATGGGGGGCGACAGGGCTCAAATGTAATTTTTTTTCTCTTCAAATTTGCAAAGAAGTCCCTGGAGAAAAAAAAAGAGGGGGGCCTGTCGCCCCCCCAACGGGCGACAGGCCCCTGTCGCCCACCCCAGGGGCGACCAGCCGGTGGGCCTAGCCTACAGGCGCCAGGGGGGCCGGTCGCCCCTCCTGCGGGCGACAGGGGGGGCCTGTCGCCCCCACCCCCCCCCCCCCCCCCCCCACGGGCGACCGGGTCAGGCCGCCTATATAAGGACTCCCCCTCATTCTCTCCTCTCATTTGACCTCAAAAAATCCAGAAAAAAGAGAGGGGTGAGAAGAAGGGAAGCGGCGAAGCTCTGCCGAATTCCGCACTTGTGATCTACCGGTAAGTTCCGTATAAATTCCTTGATATTGTATAACAATTTAATTTAATTAGCAGATTAGCTGAATTAGATTTGGTGCTTTAGAACACTTGTTTAGTATTACAATTTGAGTACTATTACAGACTTTTTCAAATAAAATAATTATACATTAGAATAGAATTATTATAGTACCTTATTAATATTGCAGTATAAGACAATAGAATTATAACAGTACCTATATTTTCACGCATCGATTTGGTATACGATATGTGCATTGCTTAAATTATTGTTTGTTATTTGGCGCACAACACTATAGCGCCAATGTCTTCGTCAGGATCAACCTACATTCCGTGGAGCAAGTGTAAAGCCACCGTACCCAAAGGAATTGATGTGCCAATGTGCTTCTGCGGTTCGTTATGCAAGTTCATGCAATCTGAGGTTTTTGGAGATGACTACGGCATGAGGTTCTTTATGTGTGAGAACTACGAATATGATCCACCTAAGCGATATGGTAAAGACCGGGCCAAGGTAGCAGGACAACATACGCTATTTTTCTATATGACCTAACATTGAGTTATGATTCTAACTTGTGTTGGACAAAGTCTCCTCCGCCTCTTTGTGATTTTATGCAGTGGTTCGACACCGTGCAGTCGCAGCAGGCAAAGGACATTGTGGAACAAAAAGCAAGATGGGCTGCAGAACGTTGGCGCCGAATGAAGCACGAGGAACAGCAAGAGGAGAAGCGCAACAAAGAGCAAGAAGAGATCTGCAAGAGGATGGAGGAGGTGGATCGTAAGGCGGCGGCCGAACGTGAAGCTGACAGGGAGAGAAAGCGAGAGAGGGCACGCCGTGCGAAGGAAGCCGGGCCCGAAGCAATTAGGAAGGGCAAATATCCTAGGTGCACTCAGTAGAGTAGTACCATGTAATCCCGGCATTTTACATTCCATAAGGCATGGTAGGTTTAGATGCAACAAGAAATTATCTTGTCGCGTGCACATGCCACTGCAATTAGTTGTTTATGTTTTAAGTTGAGAGCTTAACTCTGTGTGTTGTAGCCTTTACCATTAATTTACAGTTGTAGCCGGGAGTCTATGAAATCTTTGAACTTTTTCTTAATATTTTCGGAGCTTTTCATGTCACTAGAATACTAAAAAACACACATTAATATAACGATAAGAATTAAGAACTAAGAAATACATCAGGGTCTGCTGCTAAAAAACTCGAATAGCTCAAAATAGGAATCATAGTGTATCTAGCTGCGAGTACGAGGTCACAGGTTGCCACTGCTCAGCACGGCGATCACGGGTTTCCCAAATGTCGCATTCTTTGCCCAGACATACGTGACAAAAAACGACAACCCAATAGCAGTGCTCTTCCAACATTTCAAAAAGATGTGACAAGACGGCAACCACACCAGCTCACCTTCAAAGCAGTCTCTCTGGCGAGGACGACGGACCTGTCATTCTACAGCGAAGGTCTGTGGCGTGTAGTGGGGAAGGCGGCATCTTGGCGCGATTGACCGAGCGGCAGTAATGCAGTGTTGTGAGTCTGCATGCACAGAGATGCATCGAGTAGTCATTTCGAGAATCGAATCTAGCCTTTTCAGTGTTAGGTCAACTAGTCTCTTCACTGTGTTGTCATGTAGGTTTTTTATGTGCATTTACACTCCACACTCCGGATATCAGACCTTTGTGCGCCTATAAATACTCCCAAGTTTGTGAACTCCCAGCACAACTCAAACATCAAACCTCATTGTATACCCAATGTCTGGAGATGGGTCTAGCGGGAAGAATTATTATGGTTTTGGGAAAGGAAAAGGGGGAAGAAAGGGAGACCCCATAATATGGGAGGGGCCTCTTGGACCTGATTCCTTTCCGGAACCAGTGTTTGAGTTTCCGCCACAGCACAAGAGTGAATTTACCAATGAAACCCCTCTTCGACAATACGATAACCGTAGAGAACCGTGGCCAAAATACAGACATGGTGAGGACTGCTTAGTGCAGATGTGCACCGACGGGATGGATGGCGGTCGGCGTTTCTTTAAATGTCCACACGCATGGGTAATACTCGGTTGTTTCATTTCTTTATCTTCAATGAGACACCTTACATGGAATTTGTTTTGCAGTCTTCCGATACTCCAGAAAACTGTGGTTTTACTAGGTGGGTAGATCCTGCACCAATTGATTCTGTTCAGGAGTTCATCGAGTACCTCCAGATAAAGATCTTTGATCTGGAATGTAAGGTGAACCATTATGAGGAAGTGAGCGAGGGTAACAAAGACGACGAAGTTGATGATACCAGCAATGCAGCCGGTTCACAGGATGAACCATGCACTATTCCTTACTGCAACTGCCCTTGTCACAAGAAGAAGGGCCATGCGCCTCCGGCACCACCGCCTGCACCACCTGCAATGGGTGGATACTGCGGAGAAGGCTCAACACAGTTTGCTACGTGGGGGTACGGCTACTAGGACTACCCTAGTGCTAGTGACATGCTGCATCATTGTGTTTGTTCTGTTTTTTTAAATTACCTAAGGCATGTTAGGTTAGTCCGGAATCTGTTTACCGTAGTTTGCAATGGGTTCTGACATGCCACTGCAAGTGTGATGTGTGTTTCATTATCGTTGTATTATGATGTAAAATTTGGTGGTTCACATTACGTAATGCATTTCTTAGTTCTTATTTCTTATCGTTATATTAATTACATGTGTGCTTTTTAATATTCTAGTGACATTAAAAGCTCCGAGGGCCATGTCCGTGCCCAGCAGAGGCCTAAGAGGGTCCGACGCCATAGGGGTGGTTAGACATATCTGATGTTTGTATCTCTGATGTTTATTTGTAATGAGATAGCTGTGGACCGCTTATTTATACACTTCGACGTTCGCCTCTGATCACTCTCGTATTTTCCATTACAATCAATAGATGGTATGTTTATACTTCGATGCTCCATTACGACTAAGTACGATTCAAACTCGACATTATGTACATGTCCAGTGAATGCAAGTTTGGTACGAGACATACATACAAGCATAATACAACATTAACAATACTAAATGCGAATACATCTTAAACCGATGAACATCATATGTTATAGATCATGGTATGAAATCATTTAGGTCGTCATCCCAGTTGACAGATGGTGGTGCTGCAGATGGTGTAGTATGGCTCGACGAACCTCTTGGCTTTCCCTTTCTCTCTTTTCTGATTCTAGGTTCATGTACAGGGGGATGAACATCATGTGTTGGAGGCCATGGTTTGGGGGGCATGAAGTCATCCATGTCATCATCCCAGTTAACACAAGTTTGTGCTACAAGTGGTGCAACATGACTTGACGAACCTCTTGCCTTTCCCTTTGTCTCCTTTCTGATTCTAGGTTCATGTACAGGGGGAGGAACATCATGTGTTGGATGCCATGGTTTGGGGGGCATGAAGTCATCCATGTCATCATCCCAGTTAACACAAGTTTGTGCTGCAGGTGGTGCAACATGACTTGACGAACTTCTGGGCATCTGTTCTTGCGCAGGCCAAGTACTATCACCCGAAGATCTTATCCGCCTCCTTCGTCTAGTTTGCGGCATAAGTCCACCACCGAAGATACATACCAATTTACGGAAATTTGGTATCATTTTGTTAATCAACTCCGTGTCCTCGGGGTAATCCTAGCATATAATTAAAAAACAATGTTACTATTTCATAAATATGGATTCGAAATGACGGACGGGATTACAACTGAATGAGAGTTACCTTAATGTGCATCTCATACACCTCTGGCCGCATCCATATCTTACAAGAACTTTGTAAGAATCAATGATATTAGGATGATTCGCTAGTTCACATACTCTCATGTATATCTTCCGACGTTCTATCAGGTGTCCCTTTACATCTTGCGTCGTAATACCTCGAAATAATGTGAAATCTTTAAACTCTACTACTTTGGACAACACTATCTCTATCGTACCATCCGCTAACGGATCCAACTTCTTACTGATAACAAGATGGGTCATGATATCAAGTATTATACTAGATTTTTCTTCGGTCCATGAAAATCCTCCACAATTTGAGGCAGCCATTGCCTTATGCTGCAATATCAATAAGTCACTTTCATAATTCTATTCTAATTCATAATTAATTTTTTAAAAAGTCTGTAATAGTACTGAAATTGTAATACTAAACGAGTGTTCTAAAGCACCAAATCTAATACAGCTAATCCACTAATTAAATTAAATTGTTATACAATATCAATGGATTCATACGGAAGTTACCTGTAGATCAGGAGTACGCAATTCGGCAGAGCTTCGCCGCTTTTCTTCTCCTCACCCCTCTCTTTTTTTCTGAATTTTTAGGCTCAAATGACAAAGGGAATGGAGAGGGAGCCTGTCGCCCCCCCAACGGGCGACAGGCCCCTGTCGCCCGTTGGGGGGGGCGACAGGCCCCCTCTTTTTTTTCTCTCCAGGGACTTCTTTGCAAATTTGAAGAAAAAAAAATTACATTTGAGCCCTGTCGCCCCCCATAGGGCGACCGGGGTATATTTTTGAAATTTTCCAAAATGGACATATATTTTTGAAATTTTAATTTTTTTTAAATATAAAAAAGAAAAAATCGCCCGCAGCCGCCGAAGGCCATCATCCCATGGACAATTTTTTTCTTCCCTAACATCGCCAGTTCGCCGCCACCTCTCTGCCGCCGCAGCCGCAGCCGCAATGCACCGCCTTTCCTCTCCCTCTCCCTCGCGATCGCCCCTCTCTTCCATGATAGCTGTGATGACTCGCTGGTGGGCATCAGGCCATCAGCGCTTGCGCGGCGAGTTTGCCCACTCATGGCTAAAGGTTTCCTGGTGTGTCTTCTTGAACTGATGCTAAAGTTTGCGCCTTTTAATTGGTTTTTGTAGTTTTGGACGTGGATTGCGGCAACCTCTGGGCTTTTATTTACCCTTCTCATGTTGATTTTTTAAGTGAGATATGGGGGCAAATGCGTTTCCTTGTTCTGATGCAAAAGTTTGGGGCAAATCAGCTACGTTTGGGATCTGAGGATCCTGACCAACTTTGGTTTTTGATCTACCGTTGCTATGCTGTTTTTTGAAGGCAATTGGGGAAAAAATTGGTTATAACCATGACTCTGGAAAAAGAGATAATAGAGTGAAAACAAAGAATTCGATTTCAGGCTTGAATAACTTGACATTGCATTTTGAATTCTGACTGGCGGAAGCATATCTGAGATTAACCTTTTTATCCTCTTTGGTGATAGACATCCTCGCGGACCTCGGTGCATGTCTACCATAAAGTCAAGTAAAAGGCGATGAGTCTGGTAAACCAAACAGGCGGCTGCCCATCTCTGCCGACGTCAAACATGATACACAGGCGCAAATTGTGAAGCACACTGGCTCTGAGGAAGATGGAAGGAGCCCAACGGAGGATCATATGGGGAAAATTGTAGCCAGTGACAAAGAAGATTGTGATGATGAAGGATATACCGTGCGTAATATACTTGCAAAAAGAAGACATCGTGATGGTTCTATATCGAGTATGGATACATGGTGGAAAGAAGATTATTGAATTGCGGACCGTAATGAGAGTAAGTGAAAAAAAATCTCTTTTCCTATTTTAAATTGTTTACTTAAACATAGCATCTCTTTTCATATCCTACAACTGTACATGTTTTATTGTGATCCTAGATCATTGTACATAAGCAGCCATGCAACAGTGCGAGCCATGTGCAAAAACCTTCATCTCCTTCCTCGACGATAGTAGCACTTCCACCCAAACTGGCAATTTACTTTTGCAGGCCCTTCAATTTGGCACTACTGTTTGCACATGTAGCAATTTGCTATGATACTTGATGGTGCGAAGACTGAGGTCGCACATAGAGCTTTGCTGCTTTGGTATCATGAACTGCTAGCACTTTATTCCATGCTACGTAATTGCATAAATGCCCAAATGCCCATGTGAAGTTGAATAAAGTATTGCTTTTTTTTCTCCCTGAAATTTGCTTCCATATCAAAACCTGCAGCAACAACATGACCTTTTTTTAAAAAAAACTTCAACACCATAACCATGACAAAGCCTTTCAGCGTGTATTTGAGCAACAGAAATACACAGGAAACTGGCAGATATAAGTGCAAATAACAATAATCTAATGGGCAGTCACCGTGCTCTAGCTATCATTAGGTTTAATTTTAAAGCCTTCACACGTGCAGCACTGAAGACACAATACATCAATAGTACATGATTATTTTCAAGTCTGCAGGCAGCAACACACTAGCAATATATAGCACAAGTCCTCAGGCAGTTTGCATACTATATACCTGGTTTGGCATAGAGGTAGTCGGTTTACGAGTTATTATTGGTTCCTCCTCATCCTGTTAGTCCAAGCATCTTTCTAGCTTTTCTCTGTCTTTGTAGGATTAATTCCAGCTTTTCTGAACTTGCATCCCTTGTTATGGTTCAGTTCATTGCAATATATAGGAGCACTGTATCCTGACTCCATGATTGGACAACTTGTTTCTCCCTGGCACCTCGTGATGTTTGCTCCTGCATGCATTTTTGTCACGCAACCGAACGGAGGTTTATAGGAGGCCTATTAGTCTTTATCTCATTCACTGGAATCCCTTAAGTGGAATAAAAGTACTGATTAGCGAATGCTTGTATGTGATACTAGGATTTGTGTATCCTCCTCTTCTGCAGTGATACTAAAAGTTATTGATTAGCATCAATGACCAATATCATCTGCAGTGATATTAAAAGTTACTGACTAGCATATTGTATGATTTGGGACAAAAGAGCCCATATAATCTGTGAAGATATCCCCTTTAATTCTCATTAGGCCCAAAAACTCAATACTTTGATTGGAAGTAACCGATAAGCTTTTCTAGGCAATGGTTTCTTTGGATGTTTCCGAGAACTCTTGAGGTAGCAAAATCCTAGTAAAAAGAACATAGATTCACTACTAGAAAACAAACCTTAGGTCCACCCAAAAGTACCAGTACATAGATGAACCGGTACCTTAGGGTGGATGGAATCTATGAATGAGCCTTAGGTACCGATTAGTATTATCAACCGGTACCTAAGGCTCTCCATAGGTACCAGGTGGTAACTTTTATATTAGTACCGGGTGGTACCACCAACCGGTACCTATAGACGAGCCTTAGGTACCGGTTGGTACCTTAGGAGTGTTACCAACCGGTACCTAAGGCTCTCCATGGGTTACTTCAAAAGAAAAATATCTCCTTCTCAATCAGAACTGCTGCGTAGGTGAGATGGTAAAGTAGCAACGCGCGAAGCTAGAGGTCGCGGGTTCAAATCCCAGCCAAATGATATTTTACGTGAATATTTTAGCCATAGGTACCAGTTGTTTTACCCGGTACCAAAGGCTCGAGCCTTTGGTACCGCTTTCGGGGTACCGGTTCAAGAAACCGGTACCAAAGGGCACTTTCAACCGGTACCCAAGGGCATTTTTCTAGTAGTGATTGTTTCTACTTGGTAGATGAAAAGCCAAAAAGGATCGGAAAATTTTCCAGTAGGGCCATGTAATACTTAAACAAGATATTTATTTAGTTTTTTGAGTATCAATTAACTTTTTGCTGCATTGATTTCCAACAAATTTACAATTCGACTATACTGTTTATGAAGCTCGGTTGGAAGCAATGGTGCTATCATATCCGACATATTGTATCATTCGCGATGGAACTTGCACCAACCATACTCCTTGTCGCATGCTGCAATTTTTCTCATTACAGTTGGCTAAAATTCCTGTGGATGGTGGATTAGTAAAGTTGTATGGGTATATGGCAGTTAGGGATGATTTGGATCCATTGCTCTATTATGTTGTCAATTTTAGCAGGGATGAACCCATCATTGTGGAGCAGGTGCGCATGATCACATCCATACTTATCTGCAATTATTTCAAGGAATAAGTCTATCTAACACCCCATAGTATATATTATTGTCTGTCCAATTTACCCCTCAAGTATAAAACCACCTTTGAGCAGTTAGTTTTCACCCACATGGCTGTTAGATGAATGCTTTCATTCTGCCATGTGGACAAAACCACCACCAAAAACATCCAATGTGAATCATTTAGATGATAGATTTAGATGGTATGGAATATTTTGGGAGCCGAATACTCAATTCCATACTTAAGTGCATTTGTTAGATGAACCCTCAATATAGACTTATTCCTAACTTTGAGCTAAGTTGCATTGTTCATTTCGTATTGTAAGGCCAAACTTACCACATGCATGCACAGAACACATGAGATTGGATCATTACATAATCTTAATGATATACTACACCTACTAATCTCTTTTACATTGTTAAAGTTGGGACAGATTGTGAATATTGTATTAATTGTGCTCTTGAGTTATTTAGTAGACATAAATCTCAGTCTGCAATCTTGATTTCCTTAATTACCAGAAATAAGGTTAGTTTAGGGTTTTGTCCCTTAGTTATACATTGTGTTATAATTCCCATGCAATATCTTGTCTTATGTGCAAAAAAAATGCTTCTATGTGATTTAATCTGTCCAAAAATAGTAATAGTATATAATACCCTGGAATTTGTAAGCCACTACTCCCTCTTCCCATCAATGTAAGGCATACTTTGATTTGGAAAAGTCAGGCTTTATAAGATTTGTTCATGTCAGAGCTGCGTCAATTTATCGACTCTCGAATTACTTTTAAGATGATTATGATGACAATTTAGCAATTGGCAATACAAGTAAGAGAAATTGAAGGTCAAAATCTATTTCTGAAGATTTTCTCCTTCCAAAACACACCTTGCAATTATGGACAGGAAAGCAATATATATGAAATCATGGCTGGTTTACTATGTAAACAGGTTTAAATTTTGAAATCAAGGGAGTATAACTTATTTTTAAAAAAATGGTACCGCAAATAGTTTTGGACTCCTGGTTCCTGCGTAGTACACTACAAACATTGAATTTCTTTTGTTTTTAGGCATATGAAGATGCATAGCATTAATGATCACATTCGGCATTGAATTTCATAGCATTGAATTTCTTTTGTTTTTAGGCATCACGATGAAATCATTTTCGTTTCTCTTTTCATTTCACATAGGTTCATGTAAATATTTGGGATTTCAAACAAATCAAATGAATAATGGGGGCTGATTCGGTTTCTCTATCACCATCATGCACTTTGTAACCATATTGTTTGATACATGATAAAGAGGTTATCTGTTGTAAATATTCCTTCAAGAATGATGTTACAAGTGAAACATCATAAGGTAAACATTTAGCTTTAGATATTTCTTACTTTTTTTCGACCAAAGGCAAAGGCGCCCAACTTTATATTGAAAGCGTATCGCGTCTTTACAATGATCGACATTACCGTGGAGACCGGTTTTACAAAAGAACGAGAGGGCACTCGGACGCCCCCCTGGCACAGGGCAACAGAGTAGCATAAAGTGCAAAATGGATGATACCTCTACCGAGCCAGTTCTACTCTAAAGCTACGACAGCCAAGTCCTAGACGGCACAACCAAAACGAAGTAGAAATAGATGCGAACTAAATTGACAGCGCACTCGCTGACATCTCTCCGATCATAAGCTCCATCTTGGCTTGGTCTTTCTTCTTTAGAAGGATCTTCCAATGCGTTAGTAATGCGATGGTTTTGTGAATCACCACCACCGGTGCCAGCTCAATCTTGGCATTGAAGATGAGATCATTTCTTGTTTTCCATAGCGTCCAAAGAGCACCTGCACACAAGAAAAGATAAAGATGTCTAACTCTGCCTTTGTTATTTAGAAGGAGGGTTTCCATCAGGCCCCCAAAGGAGTGTGGGTATGCGGCCCAACCAAAGGTTTGTTTTAGGAACACCCATAGGAACAACGCCACAGGGCATTGGAAAAGGATGTGATCAGATGTCTCTATCTCTCCACACAGTTTACATTCAACAGCCCCATCCCAATTTCTCTTTTTCGGCGGCACCGCTGCCTGAATTCTATCGTGGTACACCATCCATAAGAAAATTTGTATCTTCAAAGGAATCCTAGTTTTCCAAATGCCCATAAGAAAATTATTCTCGAGACCCCCAAAGGTAAGAGCTTTGTACAATGACCTTGTAGAATACTTGCCAGATTTCTCAATCGCCCAGCACATTACATCTCTTCCCTCTCCTAAGGATGGTTAGCAGCTCTACCAAACGTTCCCATTCCCGGAATTCCTGCTGGTTCAGCGACCTGCGTAACTCCACCTGTGTATGACCACTACCCATAACTTGTTCCACCGAGGCATGTGGGTCCCGGCAGAATTTGTAAAGTTGGTCAAATTCCAATTTCAGATGGCAGTTACCCAGCCAAGTATCCTGCCAAAAACTCGTCTAAGCTCCACTTCTAATTTTGATTGTCCTGCCCTGTTGAAACCAATGTCTGATAGATAGCAACCCTCTCCAGAATTGAGATCCAAACATTCTGTTGATTTGAAAGACGGTTCTGTTTCCTAAATATTTCTTCCTCAACAACTCGACACATAAACTGCCCTCTTCTAACTCTAGTCTCTCCAGCCATTTAGCTAGCAAGCAAATGTTCATTGTTCTCACTTCCAAAAAAACCCAGGCCTCCCCATTCTTTTGGTCTGGCTAATGCTTCCCACTTTACCATATGGTATTTCTTTTCTTATTCGTCCCCTGCCAAAAGAACCTCGATCTGATCTTGTCTAAAGCCTGGTAATTGCCTTCATACAGTTGGTATACTCCCATTGTGTACATTGGTATGCTAGATAGACAGGAGTTAATGAGCGTTGCTTACCCCCCTGATGACAGCGTGTCACATTTCCAAGTTGCCAGCCTTTTATTAGCTTTATCTGACACATAGATAAATTGGGCTTTGGAGATTTTAATGTCATTCACTGGCAGACCTAGGTAGATCATTGGTAACTGCCCCACTATACAGCCAAAGACTCTAGCAACCTCTTCTTGTAACTCAGTGTTTATACCAAAGCCAAAGACCTCGCTCTTGTTATAGTTTATTTTCATGCCTGACATCGCTTCAAAGCAAAACAGGATGAATTTCATGTTAGAAAAAAGTCTCCTCATTGTACTCCATAAATATTATGATATCGTCAGCATATTGTAAGTGAGTTAGCCCCCCTTCTGTCATGTGCAGAACTAGACCTTTGATCTCCCCTCTTGCACCTGCTAGGTGTAGCATGGCTGATGGGGCATCACCCACCAAGTTGAACAGAAGAGGAGAGAGCAGATCGCCCTGCCGCAAACCTCCATAACTCTGAAAGAACTCTCCTCTTTCTCCATTGATGTCGATTGTCACCTTGCCACCTTGGACTGTTTTCATCACCCAGCCGATCCAGGTGGTAGAGAACACTTTTTTCCGCAACACCTCGTCAAGGAAAGACCACTCCACCCTATCATAAGCCTTTTTGAAATCCAACTTGAGCACAACGCCTCGCTGGTTTTTCATCCTCAACTCATGTAAGACTTCCTGCAAGATGACCACCCCATCCAAGATGTTTCTCCCCGGGATGAAAGCAGTCTGATTACCACTAATAATTCTCCTAGCGATCTTGGACAACCTTAGGGTCAGAACTTTGGTGATGATTTTATAAATTACATTTAGCAAACAAATCGGTCTAAATTGTTTGATGTTTGTTGGGCAGTTTCAATTTCGGCAGCAGGATGATCACCCTATAATTTAGTCTCCTCAAATCAAACGAACCTTGGTGCAGATCATCCAGCATCTCTTTGATCAGTGGTCTGATTAAGGGCCAGAATTTTTTTAAAAACTCTACTGATAAACCATCCAGACCTGGAGCGGTATTATTCTTTGTTTCTTTCATGGCAAGGTCGAGCTCTTCCCAAGTGAAAGGTTTGATAAGCTCCTCATTTTCCTCAATAGAGACCTTTTGGTGTTCTTGCCACACATCTTCCATTAAGTGAATGTCCTCCGTTTGCTCTCTTCCAAACAACTTTTTGTAGTAAGAGTCAATGTGTTGTCTTAACTCTTCGGGGTCATTGATTACTCTCCCTCCCTCTTCCAGCGATTTTATTGCAGTCTTCCGCTTTTTGCCATTGGCACACTTGTGGAACAAAGCCGTGTTTGAATCACCATGTAATATCCATTTCTCCCCTCCTCGTTTTTGCCAATATATCTCTTCGGCCGTGTAAATCTCTTGCAATTATCATTCTAGACCATATCTATATTCCCATTTTATGGGGAGTAGGTCGTTAGAGCTAGCTTCCTTGTCGATTTCAGCAATCTCTAGGAGCAATTGTTGTTTGTGTTTCCTGCTGCTACTGCCAAAATTAGCACCCCAGCCTTTCATAGCTCTACGTAGGATAGCTGAGGTAATGTGCCAATGATCTAGGCTCCCTGACTTGAGTCTAACCGGCCACCTATCCGTCACCCAGCTTTTAAAACCCTCCTGGGTTAGCCAAGTAGGATCAAATTTGAAATATGTTGTTGTTCTTCTATCATTTCCTCCCGTGTCAACAATAATAGGGTTGTGGTCAGATCCAACTCTGGTGCAAACCTGTACTATGGGTATTTGTCCTCCCAAGCATTGTTCACATAAACTCTATCTAGAATGCTGAAAATTGGGACCACTTGTTTGTTGGACCAGGTGTACCTATCACCACTTCTTTGCAATTCCAGCAAGTTTGTGTCCATAATGAATTCATTAAAAGCCTCTATCCATCTATTGTTCACCTGCCCTATTGACTTATCCTCTACTCTCCTCATCATGTTGAAATCTCCACCCACCACACAGGGTAGGGAGACTGAGTGAATCTTGAAAAAGAGTTCCTGCAGAAATTCTCTCTTTTTGTCATCTTGTACAGGCCCGTAGACATTGATAAGTTCCCATTCGAAATCATCATCCGCATTCCTAATAGTCAGACTCTAGAAAAACTCCCCCTTGTCTTCATTACAAATTGTAGCTGCAGCATGGGGGGCTCCCATCAACATGCCCCTCTAGTGTCCCTTGGACGGAGCCCAAAACCAGTGATAAGACTCACCTCTACTGAATCTGTTCAGTTCCCTTGAAGTGAAAGTGTCTTTTATAGTTTCCTGCAGACAAATCAAAGCTACACCATGTAGCTAGCACAACTCTACTAATTGCTTCCTTCTACCAGCTCCACCCAGACTTCTAATATTCTAAAAAAGGATTTTCATGTATCTGATTTTTGGAGGTGACCCCCTTACTCGATGAAGGGGTGACCACTCTATTTTCACAACTCTTCGCATCTTGGGGCAACTCTACTTCAATATCTTGGACCAACATTCTATTAGTCCCTTCCATACCCAAATCTACCTCCACACCACTGTTGTTTGTCGATGAGACCTCAACGTTCGTTTTCTGTTTTAGAAGGTCAGCTGCCTTACTGATGGCTGCTTGGGCCAGCTCTTTGGCCTTTAGAAGTGAGATTTTGCTATCAACTTCACTATTATTCTTGCCCAAATTAATGCCACAATTTATAGTAGTAGAGTTCAAAGCACAATTATCATGATCTTGAAAAGTAGTGTATTCGTTAACGGTGATCTTACCTGTGTTTTGGAGGTTCTGATCCTTCTTCCTGCGCTCCAGTAGTGCTTCAACCGGCGTCCCTGTCCTGGGTGCCCTTTGACTCCATCGAGAGGCTTTAGTCGGTTGGTGTTGAACTCCCTTCATCTGTGAACCTTCTGGAGGAGCCCGTTGATCTGTATCTAGTGCATGCCTCACCAGCCCTATGATAAAGTCCTGCCCAATTTCAGACTCCTGCATTTGCTTTGTGTCATCAGCGGAGTGAACTAGGTAGGGGCTTCCTTTTTTGCCTGAGCCCCCTGGACTGGGTGTATCAAATAACTCTACTGTCATCTCACTCGACATAACTTGCACAACTTGGTAGTGTTTCTTTCCACTCTCGTCTGGCTGGTAGATTCTGTTTTCTTTGTAGTATTCGTTCTTCCCCCCAGGGGAGGGGGTACCGGATTTCAGCCAATCACTGTCAAGTTGCCCATAACTATCTTGGGATTCCGGCTCATCCTCGTCCGTTGCATCATCATCATTATTTCTGATCACATCCGCTGGTTTCTGCATTTTTGTTGGGCCTTTTTCAGCAACTGTCCAGGTGATTTTGTGCCGGAAAAAGTCTACATGACCCCCTGAACTATACTGTCAGTACACTTAACACCCCAAACTCAAAAACCGGATGTTTAACCCCCTAAACTTTGGAAAACCGGACGAAACACCCCCTGAGCGGTTTTGGATGGTGGTTTTGCCACCGTGGAAGCCATGTCAGCGCCACCTAGATGCAAACGTGGCGCGGGGCCCACACGTCAGTGCCCATATCTCATCTGCTGTCTGTCGTCCCTCTCGGTGGCTCTCGTCGCCCTTTCCCGTGCCCCTAGCCGCAGGACGCCGCTCCTCCGACGCCGCTGCTTCCTGCGCCGCCACCGCTCCTCGAGCTCCGCCGCGCCCGTTCCTCGAGTGAGCAGAAGCTCACTCCCGCCGCCGCCCACGCCGGCTTGGCCATAGGCGGGGGAGGGCCTCGCCGCGGCGGGGCGCGAAGCAGGGGCCGCGGCGGGCGTGCTCCACCCCGCGCGCCGGCCTGGCGTGCCTTCTCCACCTCCCCGGCGGCGTCGCCTCGGCGCAGCAGGAGGGGCGCGGGCCTCGCGGGCGGAGGGAGCAGAGGGAGAACGAGGGAGGAGGGGGGCGAGCTCCACTGCCGTCGACCTCAGAAAGAGGGGCGCGGCGCCCCGCGCGGGCGTCCACGGCGAGCTCGGCCGCCGCCCCGCGCGAGCGTCCATGGCGAGCCGTGCCGAGCTCGGCCGCCGGCCCGCGCCGTGGCCCTGCGCCGGCCGAGCTTGAGCTCCAGGAGGGTCAGCTCCATGCTTCGCCACCGAGGCCGGCGCGCGCGCGAGCTCCAGCTCCGGCGGCCGGCGTGCGAGGGAGCAGAGGGGCGAGGAGCAGAGGAAGGGCGATGCGCTCGCGGCGTAATCGAAGCACGGGAGGGAGGGCCAGGCGGGTGGCGATGCGGACGAGGGGTTGCGCCGACACGCTGCCTCCCTCCAGCCCAAGCCAGCTTACCGCCTCGCGCCGCCCTCGGCCGGCCCGCCGCCTCACACCGGCGCCATCGGAGCTGCCCGGCGCACCGCCTCCCTCCAGCCCCGGCCAGCTCACCGCCTCACGCCGCCCCCGGCCGGCCCGCCGCCTCGCGCCGCCCCAGCTGGAGCTGCCCAACGCGCCACCTCCCTCCAGCACGGGGCCCCGGCCGGCTCACCGCCTCGCGTCGTTCCCGGCCGGCCCGCTGCCTCGCACCGCCCGAGACCGAGGTTGCGTCGGCGAGCCGCCTCCTCCATCGAAGGACAAGGCAGGAAGGGGAAAGTAGAGATGGGCACTGACGTGTGGGCCCCGTGCCACGTTTGCATCTAGGTGGCGCTGACATGGCTTCCACGGTGGCAAAACCACCATCCAAAACCGCTCAGGGGGTGTTTCGTCCGGTTTTCCAAAGTTTAGGGGGTTAAACATCCGGTTTTTGAGTTCGGGGGGTTAAGTGTACTGACAGTATAGTTCAGGGGGTCATGTAGACTTTTTCCATTTTGTGCCCTTGCTTGTTGATGTACACCTCTGATGTGCCAGCAATTTTCTTCGGGTCCTTGCAAGACACTTTAATCCAGACCTCTTTCCAATCTAGTGAGTCCAAGAACACTTCTTCAGGATCCCCCACCAAATAGGCAAGCTCCATGACATGTGTTTCTTTTTTTGCAATCTTAGGTATCCCTTCAGCTTTCACCCAAATTGTTTGTAACATATGAAAGGACTCAGGGTCCCTATCTGTCTCCTGTACCGTGGCCTAGATATCAAAGCATGTGAATTTGATTGTTCCCATTCTTTGTAGCAGGGTGAGGATTGGACTGACGGCACAGTGATCATGAACTCGTTTGTGGACATTCTTTTGACTTGCCAGTCAACCTCAGACCCCACCAAATAGTTCAACTCCTTTGAAATTCTGAATCTTGTCCCTCTGCCTTCAGTGACAGTCACTATGGCTCTTAACTATTTCCCCACCTCTACTGACTCAACTCTTTTTTTCTCCGTGATGTTCAGGCTATAAAACAACTGACCAGGCATTCCAAAACCACAGAGCTTCAATCCCTTGTTTGCTTTGGCTATTGGGCATTTAGATGATATGTGGCCAGTCTGTTTGCAACCATAGCAAAACGATGGGTTTGGGCACTGAGATCTGTGGTGGCCAGATTGATGGCAATTGTAGCACAACATACCTGAATTGGGGTTAGAATTGCCCTCTTGTGCTTGGTCCTGGCCCGGGCGCCTGAAGGTTTGTTGTGGCTGCATCCTGCGGCGACCTTCGTGTTCTTTGTTGAGCTTGTGGCGCAGATCCATGTCCGTCATTTGCCTCACTTCTCTACTTTCCCCCTACTCTCCTAGACGCTTAATGTGGCAGAACCGCCCGACATAAACCGGCTTAAGTGCGCTAACCCTCGTCGCAAAGGCAATTAGGTTTAACACGCACAGATGGAGCACATCGGAGGTCTGTCGGGTAAATTCCCGATAAAACCACTTAAACCTGGATCGAACAAAGCAGTATAACTCACACGAAGGCGAGTCCAGAAAAAACAACACTACACCAAATATTACAACACAGAGATTTTAACATAAAAGTAGAATTACAAACCAAGTTCGAAAATTAACAAAGTACTTTGCAAAGCCAACATAAAAGAGGTTCACCAAAGTTCTTTATTTTAGCAGAAGTAAACACAAGAACTATCGACGATATGGGTGTCACGAAGAAGCCCGATTCATGACATCACTCGTTCTTGTCATCATTGGCCGGGAACGGATCCCACTCCACGGACCAACCAGGCGGGAGAGTGCAAGGCCAGGTCAAACTGGCAATCATGTCCTCAAAAGTATCTCCTGAAACAAAAATGAGCCACAAGCAAGGCTGAGTATTTTAATACTCAGCAAGGCTTACCCGACTAAGGGTATACTTAGCCCTTTATCTAGACATGCATGGCTTTTGGCTTGAGGGGTTTGTTTTGCCGAAAAGTAGTAAAGAGTAGATCCTTAATTGCAGGTTATAGTTTTCAGGTTCTAGTTCGATTACCCATTCTAGGTGAGCATCTATCCAATAGCATGCATGGTGAAACCAATTATCTTTTATTATCCAATCAACCATGTTCATCATCCTCATCTTTCACTTCTTACTCTATGTGGCAAAAGAGTTAAGCAGTCCCATTATCCGTGAGAGGCGGACGATTCGAATCGAATTTGTTAACCTTGCAAGGCAGACCTAAACACACGTCACGTGGTTACTCCCAGAGTCACACGTGCAACATTTCCCCTTTCTTTCCGGGTTGTGGATCAGGGTCACCGTCCTCGACTACAGAGTACGACGACTCTGCACCCGCATGTGCGCGCATGAGAAACGACGTTCAAAGAAGGTGAGGGAAAAGTCCACTTGCCGGGCCAATCAGGTACTTAAGCTTACCGATTACCATATTCTCGGCATGTGTTTAGTACGTTCAAACGCTTAACTACCACTGCCACACACTGCGGCCTTATCAAATTTCACTAAACAGACAGGACACCCCAAATACCACAGTCCCGCCCGTAGGCCTTATGGTTGCAACAGGTAGTAAACATCCAACTCCTATAATTCTCGCGAGTGACAGAAAATCACTCGACTTCTACCGAACATTAGCATAGCCAACTAGCGACCTACACATATTAGTGTTCAAACATCGGTACCTAAGATTATGCAACTAAGGTTCCAGTCAACTCCTGCAAACTTAAATGCACAAATAGATAGGAACAATAATAAGTTGCATAAATTTAAAATAGTAGGACATGCTCCGGGGCTTGCCTTCCTGGGCGTAACTGGACCTGGGCTCTTCCGAAATCGAGTTCGGGTCTTGCGCAGCTTCAGTTAGGTTAACTTGAGCTTCACGCTGCTCACTCTCGGACTCGGGCACCAGCTCGTACATTCTGTCAGCGAGAGTAGTAGTATCTATATGAGATGCACATTGGTGAGTTGTTGTGATGATACTAATTCATGAATTATTTCACAATAGAGATGTAAACCAACAAAACTCAAATCAGAAATAACACACTATCATTTTTCTTTCATTCGGCAATCGTTTATAGAGTAGAAAACAATATTAGTTAGTTCATAAAGTCAACGTGGGGTTTTCATCATAGACCAAACCATACAAAAGTTGTTTCCTTAAATAAAACTAATGATAACATCCTTTGTCCAAAACTATTGTTACACATAGTTTATGAGTCTTAAATCTTTACAGAGGAGTCTACAAAGGATCCTAAAGACACTTAAAATTTATCAGAATTTTTCTAGAAAAATAAACAGGAGTAATAAAATTGGCAAAATTAACTCACATATAACAAGACTATTTAATATAGAGAGTTACAAAGTGTTTTTGCCTCTCCAATTTTGTATTCTAACTTATCTTATGAAGACTAAGCCATGGTAAAATTTTCAGATTTTTCCATATGCAACAACTATTTATCACAATATAGCACCACTTTTAAGGATTAATTCACAAAGCTAGTTACACAAATCTAAAAATAATGAAACTTATACAGTGGTGTTAATTTAGTATTGTGAGTACACAGAAAAAGTTTCATTCTCATATATATATATATCAGAACATCCAGAAATAAGAAGTTAAATATTCTAATAGATCTAGCCAACATTAGGGTTTCATCTAGTTAAAGTGTTAACTGGTGCTCAAATTTTTACACAAAGATAAACATGGTATGAGGTAACTATTAGCCAAAAACCACCCAAAAATACTAAGTAGAACTCCTAGAATAAATATAGACAATATAATCTAATCTTTTTCCAAGATTAAAATATATACAGAAAATAAATATGTGCATGTAATGAAAGTTGTAGATCATGTTGCAAGGATTCCAAAACATTTGGATTTGCATTTTTCTGAAATTTCTACGAATTTATATCGAATTTACAAGTTTGCTAGTTTGGAAAAGGAAAAGGAAAAGGAAAAAGGATTTCTATTTGCGCAAAGGCCCCTGGAAGAAGTTTTCTTCTCGCGAAGAGGCCCCTGGCCGGCGTTTGAAGCAGGGGAGCGGCGGGCAGCCGGATTCCGGCGCCTGGGGTCAATGGCGGCGAGGGGAGCTAGGGGGAGGAGCAAGAGGAGAGCGAGAGCAACCTTGGGGTGGCCTCGGTTGAGCGTGGGATGGCCGGTGGCGGCGCCTCCGCGGAACAGGGGCGGTGGCGGCGGCGGCGGTTGGTGGCGGCGGCAGCGGTCCGGTTGCCCGGGGTGGCGGCGAGCGGGTCGGGGAGCACCAGCGGAGCATGAGGGAGCTAGATGTGGGGTTCTTTGGGCGCGAGGAGGGTGGAGGAGGGGGCTCCGCGGGAGCCTAGGGGGCGGGGGCGGCCATGGTGGCGGCGGCGGCCGTTCCCGGCAACAGGGGCTCGCGGGACGTGGCGCTCGCGCTCAGGAATGAAGGAGGGACGAGTGAGGACGTCGTGAAGCTCGCGGGAATGGTCTAGGCGAGTCAAGGGCGCGAGAAGAAGCGAGGGCGGTCGGGCGGCTCAGCACGGCTTCGTCGTGGCAGCTCGGCGTCGAACCTCGGTGTGCGCGCAAACGGACGGCGACGCGTGGAGAGACCGGGAAGCTTCGGGAGGAACCAGGGACGGGGCGCGGTGAGGGCACGGCGCGTGGCCTGCGGCCTTGACCCCGGACGGCGACCTCGGCTCAGCAGAAAATAGGGGAGGGAGAGAGAGAAGAGAGAGAGAATTAAAGGGTTGATTCAAATTCAAATTTTTCTCATAAATTCCTTTTGAAACATGAAAAACTCTGAATACGAAAGTTGTAGAGAATTTAAAAATCTACAACTTTTATTTTAGGAAAATGTTTAACCGAGCAAAGGTTTAAAAGTTATTTTAAATTTCTGGTAACTATAATTCAAACAACTTATCATTTCATGTGATTTTTATCCTTTGTACCCCTAGAGTTCAACTGGACAATTACAAATCTTTTCACGGTGAACATGTCTATTCATTTTCATAAGCCTACTTGCTTTGGTTTCAAAGTTATTTGAGGTTCCTGACCTATGCACAAATACACCTATACACGCATACATACTCATGCATTTGTTTCGATGTTTCTTGGTTAAGGTACAAGATTTGGTGCTAATGACCCTGGTTTAGCTAATGAAACACCTGGGGTGTTACAGCCTACCCCCCTTAAAAAGAATCTCGACCCGAGATTCGAGTAATTAGACTAAGTGTGGAAGGTGTGTGTACCTTGGAGAGAAGCTAGAAAACCACGGTAATGTTCATTCAGATAGGTTTCAGTTTCCCAAGTGGCTTCTTCTTCAGTGTGATGACTCCACTGGATTTTGTACATTTTAACTACTTTTCTTCTTGTTACCCTTTCTTTCTGATCAAGGACTTTGATAGGATATTCCACATAGGAAAGGTCCGGTTCTACCCGTATATCCTCTTGTTCGACAATCTCCGTAGGAACTCGGACACATTTCTTAAGCTGAGAAACATGGAAGATGTCGTGTATGGCGGATAGTTGTGGAGGAAGTCTCACTCTATAGGCCACGGGTCCACAAGTTTCGATGATTTCATAGGGGCCTACATACCGGGGAGCTAGTTTTCCTTTCACTCCAAATCTTTGTACACCCCTGGTTGGGGAAACCCGAAGGTATACATGATCTCCAACTTCGAATTGCAAGGGATCTCTTCTTTTGTCGAAATAGCTCTTTTGCCTGGATTGTGCCGCTTTAAGATTTGCTTGGATTACCCTCAATTTTTCCTCTGCCTCGGTTACAAGATCAGGTCCAAATACAACTCGTTCTCCGACTTGCGACCAGCTCAAAGGAGTACGACACCTTCGACCATACAAGGCCTCAAATGGTGCCATTTTCAAACTCTCTTGATAACTATTGTTGTACGAGAATTCTGCTAGTGATAAGCACTTATCCCAACTCTTGTCAAAGTGAATGACACAAGCCCTCAACATGTCTTCTAGGATTTGGTTTATTCTCTCTGTTTGTCCATCGGTTTGAGGATGATAAGCTGAGCTTCGAATCAGTTTGGTACCAATAGAAGCTTGCAATTGTTCCCAAAAGCGTGCTGTGAATTGAGTACCACGATCAGAAATGATCGTTTTAGGTACGCCGTGTAGGCAAACAATGCGATCGAGATAAATCTCGGCATTTTTCTTGGCAGTGTAGGTAGTGTGCACTGGAATAAAATGTGCCGTCTTTGTGAGCCTATCCACGATAACTCAAATAGAGTCGTGCTTCTGGGACGTGTTTGGTAATCCAACAATGAAATCCATACTTATGTCTTCCCATTTCCATGATGGGATAGACAAAGGTTGAAGAGGGCCGGCTACCTTCAAGTGGCTGGCTTTTACTCTCCGATAGGTATCACATTCAGAAACATATTTAGCAATTTCCCTTTTCATCCTAGTCCACCAGAAGTTTTGTTTAAGATCTTGATACATTTTGTTACTGCCTGGATGAATGGAGAACTTGGAAAGGTGTGCCTCATCGAGGATTTGCTTTCAGAGATCATGATTCTTTGGAACGACTATGCGGCTTTCGAATCATAGAATTCCATTGTGGTCTTGGCGGAAACATTTATACTTTTCTTCCCCTTGGGAGAGCTTCTGCTTGATGATTTTAATACCTTCATCATGTAGTTGCGCCATGATAATTTGATCGTGGAGGGTTGGTTCAATAGAAATATGGTTTAAAGTGCCTTGGGGAATCATTTCCAAATTGAGTCTTCTCATTTCAGAACACAGTGTCTGATCATAAGATTCCACCGCTAGGCAATTACAATGAGTTTTACGGCTTAATGCATCCGCGACTACATTGGCCTTGCCCGGATGGTAGTGCACCTCAAGATCATAGTCTTTGATTAATTCCAACCATCTTCTTTGTCTCATATTTAGATCGGCTTGGGTGAAGATATATTTGAGACTCTTATGGTCGGTGTAGATATTGCAATGAGTGCCCATAAGATAGTGTCTCCAAATCTTTAGAGCATGAATGACGGCTGCTAACTCGAGATCATGAGTAGGATAGTTCTGCTCATGCGGCCGAAGAGATCGTGAAGCATAGGCAATGACTCTATTGTCTTGCATGAGCACACAACCAAGGCCCGTACCCGACGTGTCACAATACACGTCAAAGGGCTTGGCATTATCAGGTTGAGCTAAGACTGGGGGCCTTAGTCAGCAACTCCCTTAGAGTATGGAAAGCTTTCTCACATCTTTCATCCCAGACAAATTTTATTCCTTTCTTCAACAGCTCGGTCATAGGCTTAGCAATTTTTGAGAAGTCCGGAATGAATCGACGATAATATCCAGCTAGACCAAGAAAACTGCGAATTTGATGAACAAAAGTAGGAGGTTTCCAGTCCATCACTTCTTGCACTTTACTAGGATCAACGGCTATGCCTTCACTGGATATAGTATGACCCAAAAATTTCACCCTGTCTAACCAAAATTCACATTTGGAAAACTTAGCATATAACTGATGACCTCTAAGACGTTGAAGAACGATGCGCAAGTGTTTGGCATGGTCCTCCTCATTATTGGAATAAACAAGGATGTCGTCAATGAAAACCACGACAAACTTGTCAAGCTCCGGCATGAACACCGAATTCATGAGATACATAAAATATGCAGGTGCGTTTGTGAGGCCAAAGGACATAACCAAATATTCATATAGTCCATATCTTGTAGAGAAGGCGGTTTTAGGAATATCACAGGGTCGGATTTTGATCTGATGATATCCAGAGCGAAGATCCAACTTGGAAAACACCCTAGCTCCAGCCAATTGATCAAATAAAACATCAATGCGGGGAAGGGGATATTTATTTTTGATTGTCACCGCATTGAGAGGCCGGTAGTCCACACACAATCTCAAACTATCATCCTTTTTCTTCACAAATAAGGCCGGACAACCCCAAGGTGATGCACTAGGGCGAATAAAACCTTTGTCAAGGAGTTCTTGAAGTTGAATTTTTAATTCGGCCAATTCCTTAGGTGGCATTCTATAGGACCTCTTTGAGATAGGTGCAGTGCCTGGCTGCAACTCAATAATAAACTCGATGTCCCTATCCGGTGGCATTCCTGGCAAGTCATCCGGAAAAACATCGGCAAACTCGCATACCACTGGGATTTCTTCTAATCTGGATTCGCTTATGGCATATGCGCAAGAATTGGTGCACTCTTGGGAAGGCAAATAAAGAGTAGTGGCTCCATGAGTAGAGGAATTGATTTCCACAACTCGGGAAGGAATATCTAAGACTACTCCATGTCGCGTCATCCAATCCATCCCCAAAATGACATCCATGCCTTCCAGTGCCAAAAGGATCAGTTCAGTTCTGATAAGTTTACTACCCAGCTTAAGGGGTACGTTTCTTATAACCTGATTGGAAGCAAATTTTCCACCCGGTGTTGATATCATATAAGACCCTTTTGTGTGACAGAAATCCAAACCCACTTTTGCACCAAATTTTGCATTAATGAAACTATGGGATGCACCGGAATCAAATAGTATAACTGCAGGCTTGTTGTGGATAGAAAAGGTACCCGTCATCACTGGTGCTCCCTCAGAAAGTTCTGCAAGAGTGGTGAAGTTGACTCGCCCTTGCCTGACCTGAACAGTCTGCCTTCTTCCCTTGTTCTGGTTGTTCTGAATAGAACCTTGACCCTGGTTTTGTAGCCTGCGGACACTCTCGGGAAAAATGAGATGAACTCCCACAGTTGAAGCAATGATTTTTATCGCCTGGACGGGCTGGTGGTGGGACAAATGGTCTGGGGCCAGTTAGCTGAGGAACAGGGGGTCGCATCACACCCTGTTGCTGTGGCGGCCTAACAACCCAACGCCCTGGCGGAGGGGCCTTCTGAGGAATTGTAGGAGAAACATTCTGCACGAAACGATACCTCGATGACTGAGCACTCGAGGGTCCAGGTGGAGCCTTCCGCTTCTTCTCCGCACGATGAGCCACAATGCAATCTTCTTGTGTAATTGCCAGATTAACCAGCTCATTATATGTGTCGACCCTAATGGGATTCAGATGTTCCCTGAGCTTGGTATTGAGTCCTCTGCGAAAGCGGTCACGCTTCTTAACATCTGTGTCAGCATGATAACTCGCGTACTGACAGAGACCATTAAAAGCTTGGGCATATTGAATAACCGTACGAGTCCCTTGAGTGAGAGCCAGGAACTCATTCAGTTTCCTTTCCATAAGACCCTCTGGAATATGGTGGTCCCTAAATGCATTTTTGAATTCGTTCCAAGTAACCACGTGATCGGCCGGAAGCATGCCATGGTAGTTGTCCCACCAAAGACGAGCAGAACCGCGAAGCTGTTGTGCGGCAAAGAGAGTCTTATTTTCCTCCGAACATGGCACCGGAAGTAGTGCAAACTTGGACTCGATTGTGCGAATCCAAGCATCCGCATCCAGTGGTTCTTCTGTCTTGTGGAATAGAGGAGGCTGGGTTGCAAAGAAATCCTGATAACCAGCAGCTTGAGGTTGATGGGCGTGGTGTCCACCTCGCTGCTGCCCTTGGACAAGTTGGCGAAGCAACTCAGTCTGGGCGGCCAGGACTTCCGCAATGCCTGGTGGTGGGGTGGCGGCTGCTGCGATCCGCTACCACTCGCGTTCACGAAACCCTCCGGATTGCCACGCGTAGATCCCACCATCTGTAACATGCAAAAACTCTTTTGTGAGAAAGTGATATACCATGCCCCAAAGTACAAAAGAGTAAGTGCAGATAAATGAAACTTGCATGAATTATATAACAACATGGACAAAAGGTTGTTCGTTTCAAGAACAACTCTTGACAGGAGAGGGGTATTTTAACATTCTACACCTTTGTATTCTACTCAAGCACTTAGGCAAATAAAGTTCTTTGCTGAGTTCAGTAACTTCCTATATCCCGACACGGCAGACACAACAGAGTCTAGATCGACCTTAATCGTGAAAAATAACATGTGCTCAGGTGCAAACCTCAGTATTTCCCTATTACCACATGTACTTTTATTGATTTCCAGATTAAGATCATGATGCATGCACGACCTATTCGTCCTCACAAAACAAACAACTGCCAAATAGCTTTGGACTTACGGAGTTAGCGCCGGTAGCATAGCACAAAATTACGTCTCTCCCTATATATGTCTAGCCGATTTCTAACCGTTCTTAACTTAACGTAATCGCGGTTAGTGTACCTGCAAAAGATGCATAGCATGTATATATATATGAATATTCACGACTGGACCCTTCGTGCCAGCACTCACGAACGGCCCCCATGTGTCCTACGCCACATGGGTAACGCATATGCAGTTGCCCACATATTCACACATACATTACCGTTCACTATAGAAACGGCAGCCATACAATTTTCTGCCGTATGGCCAACGTTAACATACGCCACCGAGATAGCGTATTCACGAGTTCCTTTACTCCCAATATAATCGACTGATGGTCGATATATTGGCAGCAGCTCAAGTAGGCCACTGCTTGAGCACAGCGTTCGGTTCGCATCACCGACAGGAAGGTCAGTCTCCCTCAGCTGACTGAGTATACTTTACTCCCAATATAGTCAACTGATAGTTGGTATATTGGCAGCACCTCAAGTAAGCCATTGCTTGTGGGCAACGTTCGGCTCACATCACCGACGGGAAGGTCAGACTCACTCAGCTGACTGAGGATTCTTACCTTCTTACCTAAGCGTAGGTGCGTCGTTACAAAATTTAAGGGTTGATTGTGCACAAAAATAAGGTATGACGGAAAGTAAAGTGCTGGAAGTCAGGTATATAATGACATAAGTTAGATAGCCACCTAGTAACTTCCTGTAATTCCCCTAGGGCTTTACGAACTAGACACTATCCTTAACGAACCAACGTATTTTGCAAACGCAATTGTTATGGTCAAAATTTTAATAAAATCCTTCAAAAACGCGTCACATTCTCCGGTGCATGCTTTGTTCGGCTCTGATACCAGCTGTGGCAGAACCGCCCGACATAAACCGGCTTAAGTGCGCTAACCCTCGTCGCAAAGGCAATTAGGTTTAACACGCACAGCAGACGGAGCACATCGGAGGTCTGTCGGGTAAATTCCTGATAAAACCACTTAAACCTGGATCGAACAAAGCAGCATAACTCACACGAAGGCGAGTCCAGAGAAAACAACACTACACCAAATATTACAACACAGAGATTTTAACATAAAAGTAGAATTACAAACCGAGTTCGAAAATTAACAAAGTACTTTGCAAGGCCAACATAAAAGAGGTTCACCAGAGTTCTTTATTTTAGCAGAAGTAAACACAAGAACTATCGACGATATGGGTGTCACGAAGAAGCCCGATTCATGACATCACTCGTTCTTGTCATCATTGGCCGGGGACGGATCCCACTCCACGGACCAACCAGGCAGGAGAGTGCAAGGCCAGGTCAAACTGGCAATCATGTCCTCAAAAGTATCTCCTGAAACAAAAATGAGCCACAAGCAAGGCTGAGTATTTTAATACTCAGCAAGGCTTACCCGACTAAGGGTATACTTAGCCCTTTATCTAGACATGCAAGGCTTTTGGCTTGAGGGGTTTGTTTTGCCGAAAAGCAGTAAAGAGTAGATCCTTAATTGCAGGTTATAGTTTTCAGGTTCTAGTTCGATTACCCATTCTAGGTGAGCATCTATCCGATAGGATGCATGGTGAAAACAATTATCTTTTATTATCCAATCAACCATGTTCATCATCCTCATCTTTCACTTCTTACTCTATGTGGCAAAAGAGTTAAGCAGTCCCATTATCCGTGAGAGGCGGACGATTCGAATCGAATTTGTTAACCTTGCAAGACAGACCTAAACACACGTCACGTGGTTACTCCCAGAGTCACACGTGCAACATTTCCCCTTTCTTTCCGGGTTGTGGATCAGGGTCACCGTCCTCGACTACAGAGTACGACGACTCTGCACCCGCATGTGCGCCCATGAGAAACGACGTTCAAAGAAGGTGAGGGAAAAGTCCACTTGCCGGGCCAATCAGGTACTTAAGCTTACCGATTACCATATTCTCGGCATGTGTTTAGTACGTTCAAACGCTTAACTACCACTGCCACACACTGCGGCCTTATCAAATTTCACTAAATAGACGGGACACCCCAAATACCACAGTCCCGCCCGTAGGCCTTATGGTTGCAACAGGTAGTAAACATCCAACTCCTATAATTCTCGTGAGTGACAGGAAATCACTCGACTTCTACCGAACATTAGCATAGCCAACTAGCGACCTACACATATTAGTGTTCAAACATCGGTACCTAAGATTATGCAACTAAGGTTCCAGTCAACTCCTGCAAACTTAAATGCACAAATAGATAGGAACAATAATAAGTTGCATAAATTTAAAATAGTAGGACATGCTCCGGGGCTTGCCTTCCTGGGCGTAACTGGACCTGGGCTCTTCCGAAATCGAGTTCGGGTCTTGCGCAGCTTCAGTTAGGTTAACTTGAGCTTCACGCTGCTCACTCTCGGACTCGGGCACCAGCTCGTACATTCTGTCAGCGAGAGTAGTAGTATCTATATGAGATGCACATTGGTGAGTTGTTGTGATGATACTAATTCATGAATTATTTCACAATAGAGATGTAAACCAACAAAACTCAAATCAGAAATAACACACTATCATTTTTCTTTCATTCGGCAATCGTTTATAGAGTAGAAAACAATATTAGTTAGTTCATAAAGTCAACGTGGGGTTTTCATCATAGACCAAACCATACAAAAGTTGTTTCCTTAAATAAAACTAATGATAACATCCTTTGTCCAAAACTATTGTTACACATAGTTTATGAGTCTTAAATCTTTACAGAGGAGTCTACAAAGGATCCTAAACACACTTAAAATTTATCAGAATTTTTCTAGAAAAATAAACAGGAGTAATAAAATTGGCAAAATTAACTCACATATAAGAAGACTATTTAATATAGAGAGTTACAAAGTGTTTTTGCCTCTCCAATTTTGTATTATAACTTATCTTATGAAGACTAAGCCATGGTAAAATTTTCAGATTTTTCCATATGCAACAACTATTTATCACAATATAGCACCACTTTTAAGGATTAATTCACAAGGCTAGTTACACAAATCTAAAAATAATGAAACTTATACAGTGGTGTTCATTTAGTATTGTGAGTACACAGAAAAAGTTTCATTCTCATATATATATCGGAACATCCAGAAATAAGAAGTAAAATATTCTAATAGATCTAGCCAAGATTAGGGTTTCATCTAGTTAAAAGTGTTAAATGGTGCTCAAATTTTTACACAAAGATAACAATGGTATGAGGTAACTATTAGCCAAAAAACACCCAAAAATACTAAGTATAACTCCTAGAATAAATATAGCCTATATAATCTAATATTTTTCCTAGATTAAAATATATACAGAAAATAAATATGTGCATGTAATGAAAGTTGTAGATCATGTTGCAAGGATTCCAAAACATTTAGATTTGCATTTTTCTGAAATTTCTGCTAATTTATATCGAATTTACAAGTTTGCTGGTTTGGAAAAGGAAAAGGAAAAGGAAAAAGGATTTCTATTTGCGCAAAGGCCCCTGGAAGAAGTTTTCTTCTCGCGAAGAGGCCCCTGGCCGGTGTTTGAAGCAGGGGAGCGGCGGGCGGCCGGATTCCGGCGCCTGGGGTCAACGGCGGCGAGGGGAGCTAGGGGGAGGAGCAAGAGCAGAACGAGAGCAACCTTGGGGTGGCCTCGGTTGAGCGTGGGACGGCCGGTTGCGGCGCCTCCGCGGAACAGGGGCGGCGGCGGCGGCGGTTGGCGGCGGCGGCGGCGGTCCGGTGGCCCGGGGCGGCGGCGAGCGGGTCGGGGAGCACCAGAGAGCGTGAGGGAGCTAGCTGTGGGGTTCTTTGGGCGCGAGGGAGGGTGGAGGAGGGGGCTCCGCGGGAGCCTAGGGGGCGGCGGCGGCGGCCGTTCCCGGCAACAGGGGCTCGCGGGACGTGGCGCTCACGCTCAGGAAGGAAGGAGGGACGGGTGAGGACGTCGTGAAGCTCGCGGGAATGGTCTAGGCGAGTCAAGGGCGCGAGAAGAAGCGAGGGCGGTCGGGCGGCTCAGCACGGCTTCGTCGTGGCAGCTCGGCGTCGAACCTCGGCGTGCGCGCAAACGGACGGCGACGCGTGGAGAGACCGGGAAGCTTCGGGAGGAACCAGGGACGGGGCGCGGTGAGGGCACGACGCGTGGCCGGCGGCCTTGACCCCGGACGGCGACCTCGGCTCAGCAGAAAACAGGGGAGGGAGAGAGAGAAGAGAGAGAGAATTAAAGGGTTGATTCAAATTCAAATTTTCTCATAAATTCCTTTTGAAACATGAAAAACTCTGAATACGAAAGTTGTAGAGAATTTAAAAATCTACAACTTTTATTTTAGGAAAATGTTTAACCGAGCAAAGGTTTAAAAGTTATTTTAAATTTCCGGAAACTATAATTCAAACAACTTATCATTTCATGTGATTTTTATCCTTTGTACCCCTAGAGTTCAACTGGACAATTACAAATCTTTTCACGGTGAACATGTCTATTCATTTTCATAAGCCTACTTGCTTTGGTTTGAAAGTTATTTGAGGTTCCTGACCTATGCACAAATACACCTATACACGCATACATACTCATGCATTTGTTTCGATGTTTCTTGGTTAAGGTACAAGATTTGGTGCTAATGACCCTGGTTTAGCTAATGAAACATGGGGTGTTACACTTCACCCCGGCAAAGTTCCTTTCCTCCCTCCCTGAATCAGCTTGGCTATTGAAGCGGGTGGAGTTATTCGCTCCCCCCTGCGCTGGATACCAGTCTCTCGCATCTCAGAAATTCCTCTCTCCCCCACTGACTCGGCCAATATCTCTACTCTCTCTCTCTGACCTGCTATCTCTGCCGCCGTCTCTAGCGTCACGGGCTCCTCGACCATCCTGGAATCGCCTATCCATCTTGTGTTGAGCGAGCACCTCTACAAACGTCCTTGAATCTGTGGTCTTCGGCACAACTCGACGCAACAGCTTTGCTCTAGCGCCAAATCGCTTCTCTTCACTTGGTCGCGTCGGGAAACGCTCTGCCGCCGCGTCCCAAACCCTAGCCGCATCCACCCATTCCCATCTGCCTTTGTGGTTGGATTTGGGGGTGATGGATGACGACGACGGCGGTGTGTAGGAGTGGTTAAAGAGGTCTTGACTTTGGGCTCCAAACTTGGGCCGGCCCAACTCTGCAGTCTCGGCCTGTCTGGGATTTATTACATCTAGTTGGGCTTCATCTTCCTCAGCTCCGGTGACTGATCTGTGCTGGAGCTCCGTCGGCATCTTGATCGCTTCAAGGATCTGTTGATTATCTCTTCGTGGTTGATCCTGAGGGCCACATGAAGCAGAGAGGAGTATCCTTCACCTGAATCATTTGGGGATCAATTGCAATCATGGGTGGAAGGGGGAGATGCTTAACTCTACGCTCCAATTCCTCCTTCCCTAGTAGGGAGTGCTGTGGCAAATCGATCGCAATGTGCGTTGCCTTGTTTCCTAGAACCACTGCGCTCTTCAACGACGGGAATTCCAAGTCGTTATCCCCTTCGATCAGAGCTTCCTCCCCCAAATCCTGGTAGCTCGAGCGCACCCGGAGCCACAGTCAAACGATGGTTGAACCGCGGCGAGGCGTCGCCGTATCGGCGTCGGGGCTGCAGGCCTCCAGCGGCCGCTCCGTCCGCCTGGTGCGGCGGGTTCCCACGATTAGGCCCCATTTGGGCCGAGGGGGACACCCGGCAGAAGCCCGAGGGATGGCGGACTCACTCTCCTAGAATTGGGAACTTCTCCACGCTCGTCGGCGGCGATCGCCAGACTTTCTCTCTCTAGCGAGCTTTCTCTCTCTAGTGTATTTTGAATCCGGACCAGAGAGCTACTGCTCACTTGTGTTGTGTCATATTTGGGCCACAAAACGCCGATATTTCTTACTTTAATATGAACAGCTATTGAATATTATAATTTTGTAGGGTTCTCTCATCAATTTGGCTGGCCTTAAGCGAGGGATAGAGATGATGGACAGTGCTCTAATCGAATATGCATGAGGATCAAGACAGCCGAACAAGAAAAGGATGACCTACAGCTCATCGATGGTGCATCAATTATAGGCCCTGCAGGCAAATGGAATTGTCCATTTACAATTCGCATCGTTGGTGATTTTGCATGGTGCGGTCGACCTAACTCTATCACGTCTTGTAAGTGCAGTTGAAGGGACTGTAGAGGTCCTCATCTCGGAAGTGCAAAGCAGTTTCAATTTGTCTCTTGCATGTGTACCCAGTGGGTTGAGTAAGGAAATCTGCCTCTTTGATGGTTCCATTGCTGAGTCATGTGGCTTAAAGAGGTCTGTGGTTGCTGTAGTGCGGGGTTCTTTGATAGATTTGAAATTCAAATTAGGCTCACCATCGTCCAGTTTTCGACTTGAAGGAACAACAATGTTGATCGGAATAAAGACTGATTTTGCGTTAATCTCAGTGAAGGTGACTTGGTCGACTTTGCCTGCGACAGTAGAATGATAACTTCTCTGTTTCTGTAACGAGTGGGCAGTCTAGTCCTGGAATTGTGGCAGCGATCAAACATTTTTACAACTCCATAAGTCTTTTTACAATTCCAGTTCGCGGTGGCTGTGATTGCTCCACAATTGTGCTGTGCAGTTGTTTTACATCATTTTTTTTTCTCGTATGTTAGCTGTAGTCGTTAGTTTAAAGTAGAGGAATTTCGCAGCCATACATCCCATAGAGAGGCTTCTCTTATGATCCTCTGGATGAGAATTGAGAAAGCACGAGAGAAGGAAGTGTACATGACTCCAGTTTCTTACTGAATGTTCAGTTCTATTTCTGAATTATTATGTGTATCGTGTTGACTGTACCTTCTGAATCGTGTATTTTTTGTGGTATTAGTTTCTGAGTTGATGCTCTATTATTACCCCCCACCACACACACACACACACACACACACACAAATTTTTCTAGTGGAAGAAGTCATTGGGTCTTTGTTGGTGCGGAACTGTGGACACAGGTTTATTCTTGAGTGCAATTGCTCCAGATTCCTACTATGGTTTCAGTTCTATTCGTCCATTTGTATGTGTGCCTGAAGACAACTCTAGGGGATCATGTAAGAGTTCTCTAATACACAGGTCTACAAGTATGAAATCCTCAAGCTTAGCTTCTCCCATCATCTCTTGACCGGCGGCGGCGGCTCTGTGCTGGACTTGTACTCGATCATGTCGGGCGCGGAGCGCCACAGGTCGCGCCACTGCTGCAACAGAACGTGGTCTGCTGGCGTGAGGACGTGCGATAATGAGATGTGTAACGTGCCGTGTTAGGGTGTGTAGGTTTAATGCTGATGGAGGAGAGAGAACAATGAGTTCCGGCCTGTTTGAAAACAAAACATTGGCAAACCATGATTCTCTCAATTTTCCTAAAAAAAACACATGATTCTTTAAATAGTTTATATTTGCTTTTTTAAAAAAAACTTACGGTATACAATTTCTAAATAATTATACTTATCATCCACATGACCACGCTAATAGTTGTGATGAAACTTGTGCAATCTTCCATGCTTGTTATTATGCCGTACTAAAAGCTGTGGCGTAGCTCTAGCTGCTAGCTTGACATCAGATCTAAAGTTGTACAGAATGAGATCGAGTTTGCTTTACATGCAACATGTAACATTTTTCATAACAAATATGGCCTTATTTCTGCCAACAAATTTCCAGGCAAGTTGAGTTGCCAGATGCGCCGTGCAATTTCACCATCTAGAAATAGACGCATGCGGGTAGGCGAGAGTATACTAGGACTGAGCCCCAACAGAAGATATGAAATAAGTATTCCAAGAAGGGACATATGCTACTAGAATCTTCAAACTTTGTTCACCGTGATGCTACAATTCTGTAGGTTGCTCCAAATGCCAGATAATTTGTTCTTGATTTCAGTCCACTTCAATTTTGCACACTGCAAAATTACTTTGTCCAGAGTCCAGACATACCAAAGATTGCTGCACTGGATGTGCATGTGCCATTCTTTTCCTTTTCTGAGAATGTCCTGGAAGCTTTTGGCAACAAAAAAATATTCATGTAAATCGTAAGAAGGGTATTAAATCAAGAAAATGAAACATGGTGGACCAAGAAAATAAAACGAAAATTACCTCGCAGCGATGCAGAGTAAGCTTCTCCAAGCTAGGGGCATTGTTCAGAAAGCACCCCAATGTCTTGAAGCCATCAATCAAATTACACCCGTCGAATAGCAAGGTTTTGAGATTATAAAATGTTGGGAAAGCATGGTCCCTTGTGAAGTATTGACTGAAACAAAGGAATCAAAACAATAGCATCAGTTTGTTAGTATTGGTCTCCACCAGTTGGCCCAACGGCAACTGGGCCCTTGACTCGCGTCCTGATCGGGGACGCCCAGCCCAATAGACAGCCATATATAGAGGAGGTGGGGACTATGGCACATGACACGAGGTTCATCGCCGCCACAGTGTCCCACCGTCCTAACCCTAGTCCGATCGAGAGAGAGGTGCTTAAGCGACGGGAAGCCGCCACCAGCGCCACCGCGAGCCTGTCGCCCCGGCGCCACGCTGTCAACGCCCTTGACTTCGAATCCCTCTGGCTCGTCCATGACTCCGCCGCCGGCGTCCTGGACATCGTCGTCGGGTTCGTCTTCGACCATTGATGGTATGTTCTTCAAGAACCAGAGAATACTCCCACTGATCTACTCCTAGGCGATCTAAAGATTCTAACAATGGTATCAAGAGCCGATCTAGCGAAGTATATCGTTTTTGGGGAAGGATCTGAACTCGGATCGAAAAAATGAAAGAAAGGTGAAAGAAAGGAAGGGATTTGGTTCGACGAACCCTAACTTGACCGCAAGAACAGAATCAATCCGATCCCAAATCGGAAGGAGAAAAGAAAAGAAGAATCGAAATAATTCGATCTCGAATCAAACAAGAAAGTTCGAACCCTAACCCTAGCTGTGAAAGGGGTTGGCGGCCGCTCACCTGCTCCCGCCATGCCCATCACCACCGTTGCGCGGGACAGCCTCGAGTCGCCACCCGCCGGGGCGCGTCACAGAGACGAGCCGCCGCTCTCCGCCGGGACGCCGGAGGTGAGTTCGTGCGGGCCCCAAAGGGCACCACCGAGGTGCCGCTCAGCGGCGCCGCGCGCGGCTTCGGCCGCATGCATGCACCGGCGAGGGGCGCCACGGCGGCGCCGCCATCTCTTGCGCTCGTCCAGACTCGCCGGTCGCGGCTGCAGAGGTATGCTGCACGAAGGGAAAGAAGGAAGGCTCGGGTCACTGACCGGTCACGGCGGCGGACCGAGTAGCACATGTGTGCGGTGCGCCCCGGCCATGGTTGCTCGGTCCCGCGATGGCCAGTGCGCATGGCACGGCGGGATGAGCGCCGGCGACGGCGCCAGCACGAGAGGGGAGAGAAGAAATGAAATTAGGGTTAGGGCGGTGGCCGGTGGGGGGTTTTGTTCTCGCAAAACATACTGATGGCCGTCAGATCGGATCCGGCGGCCAGGGGCGCTCAGACCCAAGCAAGCTGGGCCGCTGGCCCATACGCGTGCCGGAGCGGGCTGAGCCGCTAGCTGGGCCATAGGCCACCGGGAGCAGGCGAGCTAGGCCACCGGCCCGCGCACGCAAGAGAGGCCCAGGCGGTTGCTGCAGAGCGGCCCAAGCGCCTACTGGGCTGCGCAAAGGCGCTTGCAGAACTGGGCCGTGCAAGCAAAATGAGCAAAGTGAGTCGGGCCGAGTGGCTGCTGGGCTGCTGAGGCGACACAAGCTCGCCTGCAAGCAAAGTCTTTAGTTTTTCTATTTCAGAAGTTTTTTTTTTCCGGTGACTATTGTATAGTTTTATCTCTATTTAATTTTGATCCAACGAGATAAATTGTTTAGAGAGTAAATGAGTGTAAAGATGCTCCTTAATAAATGTTTTTGTAAAGTTTCTGCTGCAAAGTAAAAGTTTCATCCTCCATTTAAATTGGAACCAACAGGAAAATTTAAATAGAGTAGAAAGATATTGGTTTAAAGTTAAATTATGGTATTGTTATTTTCTGACCAACGTTGATGATAACAATATTATGATTTTATTATGAGTTTAAAGTTTGAGATTGAATCTCTGACAAATTTTGCATTGAAGTGATAAATTTTCAGAGAATAGAGAGACAAAGAATTGCTTCTGAAAGAAAGAAAAGTTTTCCGCTGCAATAAAGAAAGAAAAGCTCAGATGAGTTTTTTCCCTATGGGAAAAAGCTGCCTTAGAAGATTAAGGTGAAGAAAGCTTCCGCTGTTATAAGTCAAAGATTATTTTTTGCAATATTTTGCTATTGTAAAGTGTCAAGTCGAGCATTATTTTGCTCTTAAAAGAAAAGAAATTTAAAGTTTATTATGATGTTGTCATTTTCTAACCAAAGTTGATGATGACAATATTATAATTTTTGTTCTAGTCATGTGTTCTATTTCTACCTAACGGTGATATAGAATTGAAAGTAAAGGAAAGTTGTATGTTTTAATTTTGACCAACGTTAAATTAAGACATGCAATTCTTCTCAAGTAGAGAGAAATTAACAGACAAAACTGGGCCCTTGACTCGCGTCCTGATCGGGGACGCCCAGCCCAATAGACGGCTGGTGGGCCCCCGTCGCGCAGTGCCATATATAGAGGAGGTGTGGACTACAGCACATGACACGAGGTTCGTCGCCGCCACAGTGTCCCACCGTCCTAACCCTAGTCCAATCGAGAGGGAGGTGCTGAAGCGATGGGAAGCCGCCACCAGCGCCACTGCAAGCCCGTCACCCCGGCGCCACGCTGTCAACGCCCTCGACTTCGAACCCCTCCGGCTCGTCCACGACTCCGCCGCCGGCGTTCTGGACATCGCCGTCGGGTTCGTCTTCGAACATTGATGGTATGTTCTTCAAGAACCAGAGAATACTCCCACTGATCTACTTCTAGGCGATCTAAAGATTCTAACACAGTTCACCCTCTAAATGCATAACATCATCAGTTTGTTTAGTTTGTTTTGTATCATCAATTATATATGTTAGTAACTCCTTGTCTTAGAAATTATTAAACATATAAAAAAATAAAATCTTAGAGCGTACGGAACAGCACTTTACTTCGATGATCAACTATTCAAGTATACCTACAGTTTAGGAATGTACATGGATTAATATAATAAGTGATTAATAGCTAACTCTAAGAACAGAGAGGACACGTCACTTCCCTTTGGTGGATGAACTGTGCATCTGTACAGGCGTAGCAAAATCCATATGTTCATACTACTACACTGCTTAGTATAAGAATGAATGATATTTCAAATGGGACGAGAAATTGACAAACAGCAGAACGGAAGAAACTTACCAATGTTTTTGAACCAGACAGTTCTAACGTTCCCACGTGAACTAGGCTGCAAAGAAGCTTGCACGAGGCAACAGGAGATTCTGAACGAATCGATGCTTTGACAAGGGAAGGCATCTCATTCACTATAATGCCCCTCCAGTTAGATCCAGTCGTAGTAATGGCCAAGTGGAAAGAAGCCAGAGCTGGAGATGTGATCGTCAGCACAGTATCAAAGTAACTTGTACAATCGGTGACTATTAAGCTCTTCAGGGTGTGAGACGTGATTTCCGGAGAATCAAGAAGACACCTCTCGAGCTGCAGATCTTCCAGGACAGGGCAGCCAGACCGGAGTTGCCGTGCGAAACCCGTGTCCAAAGCAATCCCAGCAAGATGCAACCTTTTGAGGCGACATCCAGTGGAGCCTGAATGAGGTAGCCCAGAAAAGAATGCAGTGGAGGAAGACCACGAAATCTCCATGACCGCAGGGTTGCAGTTGATGCCATGGCGGATCCATCGGTCGACGACTTTAAACTCGTATCCGTGAGTGACATGGCACCGGAACCTGTCCAGTGACGATGCGCCGTGGAGCATCAGCAGGCAATCGACGAATTCCACGAACCTGCCGCACTCCCAGGCCACGCGGTCGCCCCTAGCCGCCCCCGGTGCCGCGGCGTCGAACTCCCGCTGGTCGATGTCGAGGCAGGGCATGGAGCGCCAGAGGTTCCTCCACCTCCGCGACAGCACGCACGTCCGCACGGGCTGCCTCGCCGTGAGGAACGACATGATTCTGTGGAGGTGGCGGTCCTGCAGCGAGCTCAGCCTGTCCTCGGCGATGGCAGGGCACCTGCCAGGGCTTCGCGTAGCCGGCTTTGAGGCCAGCATCTCTGCACGAACACAGAAATACAGGATAGTCAGCACCAATGCGCACCAGATCATCTAAGTTACTGAAGAAATTGGCAACGCGAACGCCCAGATCGATTTACCAAACCGTTAATTCGGAGCGTTATCAAATATACTGTAGCTTCCGTTAGCATTAAAAGATCACAACTTCCCTGCTCAGCAGATGATTTTGGCGACGCCAAGACATTGGGAAAACTAATTTGTGCAGAGTACGGTAGGGTTGTACGGGCAAATACCTCCAGAGCGCTTTGGAGCCATGGCTAGGGCCGGATCGCGAAGCAGCCGCGCAGGATCAACGAGAGTCCGGGCGTCACCACCAGGGTTTACAATCCCGACCGGTCCGGTCAAACCGCCGCCCTCCGGTAACGTTTTACCAGACCGGTTTGACCGGAAACCGATTGAATTCAAATCCAAATTCAAAATCGCATGTGTAAACGGTTCCGGCCGGTATACCGACTGGTTTGGCCGGTAAACCGGCCGGTTTGACCGGTTTACCGGTGTTTTAACCAAAAAATCCGACGGTGTAAAAGTGGTTCCCCGGTTTGACCGGTTTACCGGTTGCCATATGTGGTGGGCCTTAATGGGCCGGCCTATTATTTTCTTTTTCTTTTTTGATTTAACTTCAAATCCCCGCAAACTATACTAAATGAACGAATTTTTGAGAAAATTTGACACCATTATATTCGTCGCACCTTGAAGTATTTTTAGGAATTTTTTGGGAATTTTCATTTTTTAAATTCAAAATTGAATTTTGAATTTGGGCCGGTTTGATATCGGCCCAAACCGAAACCGAGCCGGACCGGTTTGACCGTTAACCGGTCAAACCGGACCGGTTCCCACTGGTTTGATTAACTCTGGTCACCACTCGCCACGGATCCGCGATCAGGGAACCCCTAACCGTCGACGGTGGGCATGGGATGGGGGTGGGGGGAGGGCCTCGGTACCGTGTCGCGCGCCGCCTTCCTCTCTCATTCGTGGGCGGGAGGTGCGTCGCCGCCCGCCGCAGAATATATATAGAGAGGCGCCGGTTCCGCGTGGACCGAACTGTAAAGTCCACGAGCCCAGCCCATCTCACATTTGCTGGGCTTCCGGGGTCATAGCAGATCAGCATAGTACAAAGGAGAGAATTACTTTTTTTTCATGGGATGGGGGTGGGGGGAGGGCCTCGGTACCGTGTCGCGCGCCGCCTTCCTCTCTCATTCGTGGGCGGGAGGTGCGTCGCCGCCCGCCGCAGAATATATATAGAGAGGCGCCGGTTCCGCGTGGACCGAACTGTAAAGTCCACAAGCCCAGCCCATCTCACATTTGCTGGGCTTCCGGGGTCATAGCAGATCAGCATAGTACAAAAGGAGAGAATTATTTTTTTTCTAAAAAAAGTTGTGCTTAGTGTCTTAGTTTTTTCACTCTTATATCTGAACTTGGCTATTTGGCTTCCAAAAATAAATTTTTGTTTAGTTTATTGATTCGCCCATCACATATAGTTTGCCAATCTCAGTGAAAGTGTCATAAAAGTGTCATTGACATTAAATTTGCTAATATGTACTAATAGTATAAGGAAAAAGAATAAAGAAGTGTCATCACCATAACACTTTACTAGCACCGTTCTTGAGATTTCGGTCTAAATAATTATGTCGATGGCACTCCCACTGAGACTGGACTTAGATCTATAGTCTTATTACATTCAAGCGCATCAGTTTAGATTTTTTTAACCAGAAAAGCAATAACATAAAGAAAATTTTCATGAATTTTTGACCTTTTTTTCACTTGTAAAATAATTTCTAGGCATTTATAAATCTATTTTAATTTTTCTAAAATTATAGAAAATCACAAAAACATGGTAAAACATTGAAAAAAATAAGTGGAGTCATATCTAAACATGCTGGATTCAGCAAAAATCACTAACATACCATTTGAGCTAAAAGTAGATATTATTATTAATAATAAATCACTAACTTATTTTGGGACCAAATAGTCAAGTTTAAAAGAAAAGGATCAAGAAAATAAGCACAGATTTTTTTAATCAAGGAAATAATTCTCCCAATACAAAACCCCTTCCCCTCGAAAAAGAAAAATAGAATACGAAGCGGCACGGCCCGCCCTCTCCGGCTCCTCGGTGCCGCCGCCCGTTCGGCTCGGCCGGTGGCCTCCTCGCCTTCTCCCCGCCTGCATTTAACCCGCACTGACCTTCTTCCTCCCATCCTTCGGTTGGCTCTTGGAATTCTTGCTGTTGCGGTACTTGCAGTTGCAGCCTGCTAGTGCTTCTACTCCCATCTCCACCCGTCAGAGCACGCTGTCTCCTATTCTTGCATGCAGCTTCGCTACGTTCCTCCGCAAAGGTAAGCAAATCGGTTCAACCGCACGAGGCACCACCAGTTCTTGATTTTTTTTCCTGTTCTGGCTGACCGGCTCTAGTGTCATTTCCATCGATCTGGAGAGATCTGCTTGATCTTCGCTGCTGCTATTCTGGCAATCAGCAAGCTGAACTTCTCACAAGATCAGCCATTCAGACCTTTCTTTCCCTTCGGCCGCGGCGAACTGACGATCGGTGTAATCCGGTGTATGTTCTCGGCGATGCTCAACTATCGGCAGGCGGCGGCTGCTAGCTGAGGCTCGGGCTCGCCGGTCCTGTCGCACGGCAACGATGGGCGGCGGCGGAGACAGCTGCGGCGACGGCGACTGCTGGGTGCCAAGCCGCGCGTGCCCCGTGGATGTTACCCTCGTCTTAGTTGGGAAGGTGGGCTCCGGCAAGAGCGCCACCGCCAACGTACAGCATACTCGGGCGGAAGGAGTTTGCCTCGGTGTACTCCCTACGGCAGCGTTACGGAGACTTGCCAGATGGGAAGCACCAGGATCCGTGATGGCTGTGCGACCCGCACCGTAAGTGTCATCGACACACCCGGTAAGTTTCATGTTTGTTTTTGTTACTGCTAGCTCTAGTGCTCTACTATTCACTTCTAGAGCGAGTATTCTGGTCTTCTGTATCTGCATTATTGTCCTTTTCTTTAACAAGTACGGTTCTTGTAATCTGATCTCCATGTATTGTTTTACTTCTAGTGCATCATTTTACTGCCTTTTTTAATACACGGGAATTTCCGGCTGTTAGATCATACTAGTAATCTATTATATTATTAAAGGAGTGTTAAAATAAGCCACCACATTCGCCGAGAGGGTTTAGAAATTCCCACATTAATCTAAAAAAGAGAAGAATTTGCACCGTTAGATTTTATGAAGATCTAACGGTTCAAACTAACTCAAGAGTTCATATCAAATACGATTAATAAATAGCTAATTTCGGATTTAAAAAATTAAGAAAAATTAAGACATGGCAAAGAGTCCATGCTGAATACTATTAGTAAATAGTTTAATTCGGAATTAAAAAAACAAGGAAATTAGGGCTTAATCAAAGAGTCCATGTTGAATACAATTACTAAATAGGAAAAATCTGAATTATCAAATTAAAAAAATAGCATTACCACTAGATAAAAATTAATATTAGCTGAATAGCTAAATTTAAAATTAAAAGTATAAATTCTATTATATTATTAAGGGAGTGTTAAAACAAACCACCACGTTCGTCAAGAGGGTCTAGAAATTCCTACGTTATTCTATGACTGTCCAACTGTTGTCGGTTGACTAATTTTTTAGTATGTCATATTATTAGTACCTGTTAAAAGTTTTGCAAACGGATTATGCATTCCGGACGATTGAAGAAGAGGGGGGCATGGGTAATACGTGAGCTTGATGGAAAAACATATGTTTTAGAATTAATCTGGACGGTTAATACCTCTTTGCAAAGAGATAATGTTGACTAGAATTCCTAGCAACTACTGGTAGCTAGCAGCACGGTGGTCGCAGGCAACAGGCTGGCAGAGGGAGCCTTCGACGCGATGTGCCCCCGGTGTCGTGGCACTGCCCCGACGTGAAGGGATGTCAAAGATGGATGGACGGACGATTTCATGATGATGATAGAGTAAAGAAACGCGATGAGATGTCAAATACGATTAATAAATAGCTAATTTCGAATTTAAAAAAATAATAAAAAAAGACATGACAAAGAGTCCATACCAAATACGATTAGTAAATATAGCTTAATTTGGAATTAAAAAAATAAGGAAATTAGGACTTAACCAAAGAGTCCATGTTGAATACAATTACTAAATAAGCAAATTCAGAATTAAAAAATTAAAAAAAATTAGCATTGGCACACGACAACAAAATTATTATTAGCCAAATAGCTAAATTATAAATTAAAATTATAAAAAAATTGGCATCAAATATGATTAATAAATAGATAAATGCAAGAACTAGAATAAAAAAATTATTGTTGATATGTGTAGTGATTATGAATCATATTAAGAAGAAAATAGCTAAATAAATAGTATCAAATGCAATAATAAAAATCCAAGTTTGAGTTTCATGGCAAATAAAGTTAATAAATACTCCAAATTAACGAAGATCTAAATAGTATTTGTGTATAGGATTTACACCATTCGATTTAATGATGATCTAACGATCTAAATTGGACAAAAGAGTCCATGTCCAATTTAATGAGATGCAATATTTTAAACTACCAAAAAGTGTATGTATCCAATTAAAGTTAAATACAGGGTCCGCATGACATAAAAATTCATGTTACCATCTATGTCTCGTATTAACCTTCCTTAAAGATGCAAAAAAAAATGGCAGCAGCATAAACATGACAACACGACCATAGTTGTATTGTATTGGTACTATTGTAAGAGATAATTGCTTTGAAAAATCTTTGGAACGCCCTGCACTACGACACGACCATAGTCTTTGCCCGAGATTCCGAATCACAACTATTTGAGTCTCAAGAACGTCCTACAGTACATGCAGCTGCATGAAGCACACTGGATTCTACTCAAAATCATTGCCGAACTCAATCAATCCATTTCTTCTGGAGCAACCAAACGTCAAGATAGGGACAAAAAAATAATGATGATGCGCAGAGTTTCACATATTGCAATCTATTGCAAGACCATTGGCACCTTATGATTGTAAGTGTGGGCCAATGAATACGCAGACGAATTAATGTGAGAGAAATATCCGCTAAAGAACCAATGCTTTCTCCAAACAAGAATTATCATCATAAATATGATTCTATGGGCATATAATAGTTCCATACAAGTAATAATCACTGGGATAAAGGGTAAAGCACCGAAACCTACAAATAAATGTGACTATTATTAGCTCAATCTAAATAGATGTATGGGAAAAATCAGGGAGTTAGTCATGTGAGGAATCAAATAGCATAGATAATTATTAATATTATTATCCCCATCTAATCTTCTATAAGTACACACTAGGCATGGAACACAAATGTGATCGATACCTCTAAAGAAGTATAGAGAAAGAGAAGATAAAAAGATAAAGAAGCACCAAGATTGAATGGGTAAGGAAAGTAGAAAAAGGAGAATAGAAAAAGAAGGCAGGAAAAAGGAGAATAGAAAAAGAAGGCAGGAAAAATGAGAAAATGAGGGCAAAAGAAAAGGACAAAAGTGAATTTATTGGTTTAGTCTATAAATAATATCATTAGAATGAGAAAAATATTAAATTATAGCCATGTCATGTTGGACATTTGACATCTTTCATATATTCATGAAAAAATAGAAGAAGCGGTTCTACCGAACGGTTTTCAAAACAGCTCTATATCCATAAAAAAGCTGCTCCATCAAAGAAGCCACAACTGAAATTATTTTAGCCACAGATACAGGCCTAAAGCCCTGCTAATCTATTTCAAAGTCGATTGACTACAGTACAAAATCAAATGATTCAAACAAATATACGTTGTCGATGCTCCTCTTCGCTCAGAAAAAAAACCCTGAGGCACAGTACTAAACAGGAAACTTCTCCATTAGATGCATCGGATGCGATACACACTAATCGATTTCAAATATACCGAGGAACAAAATAGAAGACAGAGAAATTAATAAAAATTGCTAGAGAAAATGAAAAATAAAGAAAAGAGTTAGAAACAACAACAAAGATATATATGGAACTATCTATCACTGAGATGACAAAACTCTAAAGTAGACCAATATATGCAGTCATATGGGCTAAAAACAAATAAATTGTGCAGTAACCAAAGTGGGAAAAATAATAATAGGTTCGGTTAAATAAAAAATTTAAAACATATATGCATTAACATAGCACGCATATATAAGTTTTGCATAACATTTATTTACCAAAGCCAGCAGGAGGCCTCAACTTATTTTTTAACATAACTTTTTTTTGTCTAATCCATGATCATTTTTATTTCGCTCTGATGATGAGTCAGGTCTAGATATGCTAGATGCTACTTAAGTGCTCTAACAACTACACTAGATATATTTTCGCTAAATATTAATCAAAATATTGCAAGATACAAATCGAACTCCAACATCTAAGTTACAGATTGTTGGCAAACATAACTATCAAATACATATAAATATATTTCATAATTATAAAAAACTATATATGAATACAATTATGTACAATTTGCTCTGTATTCAAGGTGATCCAAAATTGAATTCAATCCTCAAATTTAGATTTTGCAGGTTTAAGTACTAAAATATGCAACTATAATATAGAATAAAGCAACATAAAAAGTGATGATTATATGAACTCCTATGCATAGAAAGCTGCAAGTAGTATAATATTCAACAAGAGCAAATGAGAGGTAAATAAATTACAAAATACATCTCTTCTGTCAATGTAAATATTTTTAAAGAATTAAATAAAAAACTAGCTACCCGCGCTATTAGCGCGGGCCACCTTGCTAGTTAACAAGTAAATTAAGGTTGCAGGCAGTCACTACACTGCTTGCCCCCTCTGTCATGTTGTTATATGGGCCATGCACTTCAATCTGGTCATTAGGCTTCACGATTTCTACATGGCCATTTAGTGATCTGGAATTGCTATGTGTGGAGCATTTTCTAGATTCATGGAGAACATTCTTGAAGCTAATTATGAGTGGAGTGCAATAGGAAATTCTAGTCACTGACCTTAATTTTAGACAAAGGAAATAAAGTTCCAACCTTTTTGTTTAATCCATTGCATAGTACGTTTTAGTTGCTTATTACATCCCCACAAAAGTATCAATTTGAATGGGAAAACTGAAACAAATAAAACAAAAAGACTATATGCATCATGAACACATGGTATACGATGAAATGAAGCTGCCTCCCATTTCTTGCAAAACACTCCACGGCCACCACCTCCATTGCATGGCATAGATTGAAAGATATCTCTCTTTCTAACTCTGTACATAGAAACCTCCATCTAGTATCTTAGCTCCTGAAAATTGCTTGTATAAAAGAGGTTATCGGTTTATTATTGGAAGCAATACTATTATTACATAGCTATATGGTTGAGAAGAGCTCAGCCATGCTACTAAAGCTCATCTTCTTTGTCTAATTACTATGTTGATAAGGCGATCATCCATAATATGGTCCCTATTCCTTGGGTGATTTTGACAATACGCCAAGATGCACTTAGCCAAGTGGCTCAAAGAAAATGTATGGTGTCATTATGGTTGCAAAAGTAACATAGGAGGTTTCCTTTCCAATTAATTTCGATGATTTCAATTTATCTCAAACAAATAAGCATAATGCCTATTTACATCAAATAAATATTGTACTAATCAGAATAACTTTTATGCAACCCTCAAACTATCAGCGGATACTTTCTAGTATCGGCAGCTGGAAATAGTATCTTCCCATTATTCTAGAAGAAACTGTTGTGCCAGCTGTCAATCTACTTGTTAATAATAGAGGTGGAAATTGTTTATTTGTATTTGCATAGACCATAGTGCACCTTCTGTACAATGCTAGGATATTATTCACCTTCACATCAAGCATAAATTTCAATCTCTTGGTTATCTTGGGAAACAATGTTCTTTCCAAAAAAATGGAAGCCAATAATGTAATTCAAGTTATCAAATATGCTAGGAAATTTATGAAATAATGTAAGGGTGTATGTCAATAATGTAAGGTTGTTTGGTCATGTGTGGTAAGGTCGTGTAAGGTTGTAGTTGGTGATGTAAGCTGCCTTCACAGTATTGCTTAATTTTATACTTATCATACTACATTACTTCTGCTATTACTTGCCCAAAACCTATATATTTCTTTACTGAATCATAGGATTATTTAACATGGAGAAGAAAATTGAAGACTCTCGTGAAGACATTATAAAGTGCATGGACATGGCTAGAGATGGCATGCATGCAATGCTTATGGTATTTTCAGCTACATCTCGGTTTTCTCATGAAGATGAGAAAACAATTGAGGCAATTAAAATGTTTTTTGACGACACAATCATTGACCACTTGATATTAGTGTTCACAAATGGAGATAGAATAGGGGAGGACAGTTGGAATAAAATGCTTACTGATGATGATAATTGCCCAAAGTATCTCCAGGTACATTTCATTTGTATGTCCAGTTTATTCCATGCTTAAAATTTCTTCAAGAAAATGCATTTGACCCAATTAGATCATCTCCCCGCCTGCATTTTGACCCATTTACATCCATGTGCTGTTTTTTGTACACAGGATGTGCTCAAGCAATGCAAAAATAGGGTCATACTATTTGACAATGAGACACACAGCTTAAGAAACTCCTTGATATGGTGGACTCTATTGTTTCAAGCAAGTGTGGGAAACCATTTTCAAACGTGATGTTTGCTCGCATTAAGGTACATGAGCTAGAAAAAATTCTAAACCTGGTGCTAGCCCTTTTTTTCTCTGTTGATGGATCTTTTTTGCTTCTCTAACTTTTTTAACATTCATTCTCAGAAAGCTTATGAACAGAAGTTCCATGCAAAGGGAGGTTCTGCTAAACAAGTATCTGAATTGAGGAAAGACGGATCATATGATGAATACTTTGCACCACTTGCCAAGATGGTAAGAGATTCCTTTAATTAAGCTATAAGCTTATTTTTGTAAATATGGAAATTGATAACAAAGCCCTTTACTAAACTCTGGCAACAGGCTTGCTATCATACTTTTGGTGGTAATAGCTTAATAGGATGTCGCCTTGCAGTTTTGAGAACTACAACATGTCATTCTCGCTCCTTTACTCGTTTTGAAATATGATCTCTAGAAATCTCTATTTGTTCAATATTTGTTTGATTCATTCCTTTTCAGAACCATCTTTGGTGGGCTAGGGAAAGTGGAACACATTGAAATAAGGTTGTTTAAGTGTCATCCAGTTGTTGGATCATGCCTATGATCCCACGCACATCAAGTTTATTTCGATCATATTTTTAATTATTTCTACAGAATCTACAATAGAATCGACGTAGGATTATGGTAGAATCATGAAATTTCTCATATTGTGAAAGACTGGTGTCCTATCCTTCCATAGATACACCTTAGTGATAATTAGATGTGAATGCCTTGAGGTTTGATCCAATACAAACTATTTGATTTCATAGTATAAATGACCTGTAGTGGCATGGTTATCAAAATAACTATCATAGTCCTTAAGTCACAGCTCTTTGCATAACCAGAAAAATCGTGAATATATTGTGCTTATATCGAAAGTAGGATCTTACAATCTATTATTTAATTATAAAATGTCATCCTACTGGAGCATCTATGATCTGATTTAGGATCATGATTTTGACAACCTTGCTTTGATACATCCAACAGAATATATAGATTTATGATTAATTTGGATTTTTACTAAAACAATTATAAACATTTGAATGCTGATGTTACATTTTTGTAACAGGTGGAAGAAAAACTAAATAAAACAATTGAGAAGATGGAAAAACAACTTTGTGAAGAAAAGAAAGCAAGGCAGAAAGCAGAGGAAAGGATGACACAAGCAATGTTAGAATCAAAAGAGGAAATGAGCAGACTACGGTTGAACCTAGAGAAGGCTCGGGAAGAAAACAAGAAATATAGAGAATCAGAGAATGTTAGAAGAGAAAAGGACGAAGAAACACAAGAGGAGATTAAAAATCTTAAGGAGAAACTGAACCACTTGGAAAGTAAGCAGCAAAACAAGAACAACAGTAGTCGTATTATTCTTTAAGTCCATTTTCAGATGGGAATTTGCCCCATAGTCAAATGGAGGTTGTATCTATTGTCGACATGACCTTCAGAAAATCAGTAATTATTACCAAATGAACTTTGCCTAGTGCTATCCATATGCACTACTACTGTCCATTATTCATATCAGCAGCCGAAGACATGAACCGTTATCCTTTTGATTACTCTGTTAATGCTGACTTTTTTGTACCTTGAGAGGTCAGTTATGGTATGTGACTGTGTGTATCATATGTACGAGTTCATAACTTCATATTCTCTTCCTATTTTAATTCCTGTGTAAGCAGAATAGAACAATAGGTTCATACCCATCAAGTGTCTTGGCATCCAGGGGCGGAGCCAGGCGCAGCAGCCACCAATGTCAGCTCCATCAAAGATTGATGTCAACTCACTAAATGAACAGTGCTAAACAGTGTTTTATTACTGATTTTGGTGAGAGCCATCGTTGTCAGCTGACAATGATACCTACATGTAGCTCCGCCCCTGTTGGCATCGCTTTGCTGTCCACTCTGAATTTCCTTTATTTAGCTGAATAATGTGTCCAGATGAAGTTGTTTAAGGTATATGGTTCGCTGCAACTGGCGTAATGTATTAATGTACATTCCTACTTACAGCTTAACCTACTCACTTTCAATGTTCTTGAGCAGTTCCGGTTATGGCTGCAACCTGACCGGAGGCAGCTGTGCATCAGAACCATCTCCACGACTCCACCAGAGTTGCGACACCCCAACAGCTGTGGTAACAGAAGTTGAGCGTGCTAGTAGAACATGTCCTGCCAATCTGCCGTGTTCTTATTCAGGTCCTTGTCACCAGGCCAGCCGCCAGTCACCATGACCCAGTGCGCGGTCTTCTTTGGAGACCAAATGCGGGGCGGGGGCTCGAACCCCCGCCGGCTCAGCTCCTCCCTTGGAGCGTTCACCGCTGGGCTACAAGCCCATCCGCATCACTGTGACCCAGTTGACCAGCGAGACGAGATCCGAGCTCGGAGACACGTTGTCCAGATCGGTTCACCACTGTGTGACCCTGTGCGAGGTACCAAGAGCTGTTGATATTAGGTTATGGTAGATCGGAAGAGGTGGGAAGGTGGCAGTGTAAAAGGTGAAGCAGAAATGTGTGTTGCTTGCCATCCTCAGTTTGTCTAACATTCGGTCCGTCATCTGCGTGTTGTGAACAGGACATAGTGTAGTAAAGATCTGCTCAAAAGAATCGCTTGTGATCATGGCTGGCCAAACTTTAGCAAATAGCCAGTGAACGTCGTCGTTTTGTACTTTATTCCTTTCCATTTTCGCTGAAGCCTTCTGGAAGTCTTTGGTGGCAGTAAATGGGATTGCTAGTTTGATACGTGTTGTAAGAAATAATACACACAATCAGCATCAAGAAAAACAATAGGTACCTTGCAAGCAATGTTGCAGATTATTGGTAAAGGTCTCCGGCTCTCCGCTGGTCATTAAGAACAGAAAAAAAGTAAGAAAACCTCGCTTGACTTTAAGTACTTGCATTACCAGCAACCCGTGAATGTCCTACAGTACATGTGTTGCTCATCCTCGCACCCACACTAAAACAAAAATTGCGTGAGGAACAAAGCTCTGTATGAAAATATATAGTTTTGAATGAGAAACTCAAGTTTCTTTCAAAAAAAAGGTCAAGGTCTTATCGTGTAGTAAAATAGGGATCTATTGTTTTCTTGCATGGCGGTGCAGCCTAAAATAAATACTAGAACAAGCAAAACTGCAAAAGCGTGCACCAACTCCACTGGATAAAGTATAGAGAATTTTGGTATCAATGAATGTATGCCAAATGATATAAGAAACACATTTGCAGGTAAAATTCTGTTCCAGTCTGCAGTAGTCACTACCGGAAAACCGACATATGCCGAGTGCCCGGATATTTGCCGAGTGCATAATCTCGAGCACTCGGCAAAGATACTATTTGCCGAGTGCCAAAAAACATGCACTCGGCGAACAAATAACACTCGGCGGACTATCTCTTTGCCGAGTGCCAGCCATATGGCACTCGACAAAGACACACTTTGCCGAGTGCTAGTCAGTTGACACTCGGCAAAGAGCGTCACGTGCACCAACAGACGACCCGCAGACGACCGTTACGGTGGCGATGCTTTTGTTTGCCGAGTGCCTACATGGGGACACTCGGCAACAAGATCTTTGCCGAGTGCCTACATGGGGACACTCGGCAACAAGATCTTTGCCGAGTGCCCTACAGTCGACACTCGGCAAACGCTGTCACGTGCACCGCACCCGCCAGCTCCCCAAGGCCGTTACGCTGTTGCCACGAACGTTCCCATTTTTCCACGGCCGTTACCGTTATGCTTCGCCGAGTGCCAAATTAGGGCACTCGGCAAACATATTGTAATGCCGAGTGTAATGGAACAGACACTCGGCATTTAATAAACTTTGCCGAGTGTCGTCTTTGGCACTCGGCAAACAAATACAAAAACTTTCTCCAACGACCTCCAAACTTTTTCCTCCGTTCTCATACTATGTGAAAGACATCATATTTAAATTTGGCAAATTATTCTTTATGTTTACTATATTTAGATTATTTATTTGATTACAAGAATATTTTGTGTATAATTCAAATTTGAACTGCCAAATTTTGTCAAAAGTGTTGATAATTAATGGAAAAATTATATTCATGTTATTGAGTCAAATTTGAGGGTTTGTACAAGAATTTAAAGAAAAAAAATCAAATATCTTATTCAGGAAACATAGCAATGAATTTGTGGCCGAATAGATTTTAAATTCTATAAAACACAAATGAAGTCCAAAAATTATGAAATTTGTAGTGAAAGCATGATATCATAAGTAGAGGCTGTGGAAAAAATTTGAGAAGATTTCAAAAAAGTTATCACATACGTTGGTTACAGGATGAGGAATCCTGAAGAGGATCCAAAGACATTTGAATGAGTCAGTTAAGTTTTTGAGTCCAACGGACCATCCAATTGAGTTTTGACTTCAAAATTTTTTGTGTAGGCAATGGACATGATGGATAGGTTTATGGTAAATATTCATTATTTTTTGAGCCCATTTGATAATATTAAAGTTTTTTTAGTACTATGTAAATTGAATTTGAACTTATACTGCATGAAATAATGGAATTTTTTTGGCTAAAGTATGTTAAATTTTTTATATACGCAATAGACCTCATAAATTGGTTTATGTTAAAGTTTGGTTATTTTTTGAAATGTTTTCGTATTTTTTAATTTTTTTGAAAAATGTAGTGAATTAGTTCATACAAATTGAAATATAGCTAAAAGTGATTGAAATAATATAATTTTTATCATTGAAGCATGATATATTTGTCTGAAATATAAGTTTAGTAATGAAATGTTAAATTATAATCAAAGAAATATGTTTAAATAAATTTTGAATTGAAGGATTTTGAAATGAAATCCTGGCTTTGCCGAGTGCTGCCAGCGTGGCACTCGGCAAAGCGGTAGCGGCTTTGCCGAGTGCCAAATCAGGGCACTCGGCAAAGCGGTCGTGTCTTTGCCGAGTGCCGTGATCTGGCACTCGGCAAAGTTTCTGCCCCCGCCCCCAGCTAAGTGACCGACCCGCACACACGCGCACTCACTCACGCCGCACACACCTGTACTCACGCCGCCGCCTCCACTCCGCCGCGCCGCCGCCTCCACGCCCCGCCCCGGCGCGCCGCGCCCTGCCCCGCCGCCTCCACGCCCCGGCTCGCCGTCCCCGGAGCCTGGTCCGGATTGAAAACTGGCCCATCCGGACCTTTCCTCCCCCTTTCCGGCCCGGAACGAAACCCCACCTCATTAGGTCCGGAACGAATCCTCGTTCTCTCCTTCTCCTTCCAGAGTCTCGAGGGGAGGCGCCGGCGCGGCACACGCGAAGGCGGCGCGGCCGTCCAGCGGCGGCGGCGGCGGAGGCGGCCTGGCGGATTCGGCTCCCCGGCAGCGGCTGTCCACTCCGGTAGCCCCGTTCTCACCGGTAAGTTTCCCGTCGCTCTTCTCCTTTCTCTCATATCCTAGGGTTCTTGGCTCACAGCTCCGTGTTCGTGGATCCAGTTTTTCTTTGAATCATCTGTGGTAGCCGGCGTCTAGGGCATGGATCTGGCCTGGAGTAAGCGAATAGAAAGCATGATCATGAGAGGTAATGAGATTTACCTTCGTGAGAGGAGCAGGATTTGGTAGCTCGTAATGTTACACTAACGCTAATGACCTACTGTTGCTTTGCTTTTCTTGTATTGTAATCAAGATTTGTCAGATCTCTTGGTCATAGTGACATATACTTGCTCTTGGTAAATACAGGTCCATGTCCAAGCTTTAGAATACTAATCTGGTAGAGTTTTAGTAGTTTGTATTGCATATTTGTTGGTGTCACATCAGTGTGGAGCCTGCAAATTCCTCGAATATATGGATTATTTTATACTTATTACTACTTTTCTGGAGTTCAATTTAATTTGGTATACTTACTACTACTTACTACTTAGGGTCGTTGTCCTTGAATGTATTCAACACTAAGGTTAGGTGATGCTAACCTGCGATTCATCATACTCCAGTAGTCTAGTGTAGTTAGGAGACGAGGCCGGGCCCCAAGACGGTCTTCTGTCATGCATCACTAGGAACCATGTATCCTGAAAATTGTTGATTTACTATAAATTTGATGCACCTTTGTCATTTTCATGTTAATTTTGAAGAATAACTTGCCTTTCTTTTTTCAAGATGTAGATGACTGAAGTAACACCAATGGCATGTCCTAGCATGTGTTTGCTTATTAGCGCTGATGCACATGATTACACAAAGTCACAAAACACATTAGGAAGAGTAGACCATAGGTGCATGTATTATATGTTCTATGCTAAATAGCAGCCTTATACCTTGTAAGGAAACTTTTAAGTAACAGCCTGAGCCTATGGAAATTTGAATGTGTAGTCGAAAGTTGGGACTTTTGAACTTTGATGTCACCTCCTTCCTGGGACTTTCTTTAAACTCTAGCTCAATCAGTAGCATTTATCAGATTCTAACAACATCAGGTCTCAGGACATCATGTCTTAGTGACTAATACTGACCGAGCAATTAATGCAAAGGTACTGTTTTGTATGTATAAGCGCTGATTTGTATCATTGCTGTTTCATATGCATACGATAGTCGTGTTCAATTAATGCAAAGGTGGATATTATGTCAACAGAGAAAGTCGTGTTCAATGTGCCCTCAATGCTTTAGTAGTTTCCGCTGATGATTTTGCTTTCTTGCTAGTCATGATGCTTAACCTTTTATTTGTTCTGACTGCACAAAATATAGGCTGGTAGCGGCGTCCGCCTGCGACGTGCTCGACGAGAAGCTTGAACTGCGAGTCCACACCAAGCCGGCCACGCCTACACCGCCGACCCGTTGTAAGCACTGCCACCGTCTTTGCATATCTAGCACCGCCACCGTCTTTGCATATCTAGCACCTCGTAGTTCATGTAACCTAGTTAGGCGTCTCCCATTCGGAAGAGATACAATTGAGATATGCGGATCTTTGCATATCTATAATTATATCTCTTTCGAATTGTCCACGTTATTTGGACCAGGAGGAGGAGGAGGAGGCAGCAGGAGATACGAGGGCGGTGTGGTTGCGAGGACCGTCGCAACTGCCGCAGCGGCCGATACCTCTTGCGAGACGCCCGATCATTCGACCGGTACCAGACAGGTAATACTTTATGTTATACACAATGGCATTTATTTTTCAATTCATATGTTTAAAATGACAAGATACTAATACTTTATGTTATACACTTTTACAGGTATTGGATGCTCGTGCAGGCAGGTGCCCACAAAAGGAAGCCCAACGGCATCCTGGGAACCCTATGCAGGGAGCTCTTCCCTGGGCTGGTGATGCATGCCGGGAACCTGGAGCCGGCATACACGTGGGACCACTACATCGCCGTCCCAGATGCAGAAGATCGGGAAGGGAGGTCCTTCGGCAACAAGGCGAGACGGGTGGTGGGAGAATTTTGGGTAAGTCGTCGCACTATATTGGTGAATAGTTACCATATATTTGAAACTCTTTGAATATTGACTGCAATTATCGAGTCTATGCAGGATTTCTTCAGGTGCGAGCCAGGATATGAGGCCATAGCGGCTCAGGTGGCTGACACAGCATGTCGCAAACTAGTGAAGGACATGCACTACGAGGCGCGTGTTCAGGCCGTAATTACCTACTGCGCCGATGTGGAAAAAAGGAATGTCGGCAAGGACGTAGCAAGAAATATGTTTCTCACGCGGGAACAATACTTGAGGGTAAATGACGAAATCACTACTCATTTCTTTTGAATTTCATTTTCGGAAATGTCATCCACTTTGCTTCCATTACATGTAGGTGCCTCCGAACTGGTGTGCTGGCAAGGGCGCGTGCTGGGAAATGATGGTGGACATGTGGCTTAGCGAGGAGTGGATTCAGCGGCACAACTTATGCCGGGAGCGCCGCTTGTTGATGCAAGGTGCGCCACACCATCAAGGCAGCCGAGGCCTTCCCGAGTACAGGGATGCTTGGGTAAGTCATTACACTTTTTGGTACTTTCAAACTCTAAATTCTGCATTCTCACTAATCATTATATTCTTTCGCTTTGCTTACAGTCGGGGTCACATGAAGACCAGGAATGCAATGACTTCCAGGCATACTGTATGGCGCACAAGGGCAGGGCGACGTCCGACGTCTCCTACAACCCGGCGGATCCACCCGAGGCGTACAGCAACCCGAGCGTCCACACGCGCATCACTGAGTACACGGAGATGGGAAAGGCACTCCATGGGGACACATGGGATCCGGCCACCCAGCCCCTTTCTGGAGAAGCCATCATGAGGGCAGGAGGAGGGAAGAAGCACGGCCGTTACTGGATCGCCAACAGCCTTGTCGACACAGCCAGTACGCCGACTCTCTCTCAGCTTCGGGCAAGGACCACCGACTCGACTCCGCCAATACGCCCACGGCCTGAGACTTCAGTGGCCAGCGTGCGTGCAATCCAGGTTATTTCTGCTCCATTTGTCGTTCGTTGCTGTTAGTTATATTTTGTTCGCATTGTAACATTTGGGTGAAATCTTATAGGCCCGGATGGACGAAGAGACAAAGAGGCGGGAGGAGATCGAGGCGAGGCTGGAGGAGGAGTGGACGCTAAGGCAGGAGCAAGAGCGCAGGTGGCAGGAAGGGCGGATGCAGGAGCGGCAGAGGATGGAGCAGGCGCTTCTTGCTGAGCGACAAGCCGCGCAACAACAGATGCAGACCATGTTCTCATATCTCCAAGGCCTCGGCGCGACAATCAACTATCAACCGCCGCCAACGATGGCCTGGCCTCCACCACCGCTGCCACCGCTAGGCATTCCGTCTATCTTTCCTCCATCTGGCGCTACAGGCACTCCTGTGAGTATGATATATAGATTTACTTTGCTTGCACATATATATTCAAATTTTGAGATACTTTATGTCAATATATCATGTGCTATATCTGAAAGAACATCTAGACTCACTTAGTGGAGTGTTGAGATACTTAGTGGTTGGCTGATCGAACACGTGTGCTACATGATCCTTCCCAAGATCTCTCGTGCTATATACTAGAGATTAGCTAGGCTGCCAATGTAATTTCCCACAAATTAGACAGTAAATTCGTGACTATATATTGCTGTTTAATTACGTATGATTAGGAGGCACCAGGACTGATCTTTCAGCCACACTTGGAAAATTAGTGGAAGTTTAGAACGATCGTACATGATGGACAAGTAGTATAATCTCAGTACTCCTTTTATTTTTTCCTTCTTTTATCAAGCTAATACTGGTTCAGATGCATTGCAAATAATACTTGTGTTTGATGCAATATATACGGCCTGCATTTTTATTGTATTTTACCTTGTTCAGATAGTGGCTCTATGCATCACCATGCCAAAAGTTAAAATATTTTTTTTGCAGAATCAATCGATTGGGCTCAAATGAGCCTCCGGACGAGCATTCACCGGCACGTGCAGCGTCGTAGTGGCCACCTAGCTAATTTAGAGTTGTTTATGATATTTGTTCTACGGGCTTGTTGTTGTTGGACTAGACTTGTTTAATTAGTTGGACTTGTGCTTGTTGAACGTTACACTTATACCATCGATGTTGGACTTATGCTATTTGTGATATTCATGCGACACAGCGTGAGATATTTGCGTTATTATGTGATGGATGTGCCATATATATACTGTAACGCTTGTCTGGAATGTATATATGTTTTTTTGTGACGATGAATGTGGTTAATACATAAAAACAGAAAAATATAAAAAAACAGCAAGCTTTTGCCGAGTGTTTTTACCCTGACACTCGGCAAAGCAACCATTTTTCTATTTCCTGGAAAACGTATTTGCCGAGTGTAATTACCTTGGCACTCGGCGAAGTTTGAAACTTCGCCGAGTGCCAGACGACTGGCACTCGGCAAAGACCCAAACTTCGCCAAGTGCCAGACGCCTGACACTCGGCAAAAACCCAAACTTCGCCGAGTGCGGCCAGGTTGGCACTCGGCGAATTTTGAATCTTTGCCGAGTGCCGAGCATATGGCACTCGGCAAAGTTTTCGACCCGTCCCGTTCGCCAGTTCGCCGTCCCGTTCGCCAGTTCACCTGTCCGTCCGTCCGTCCCGTTTCAACTTTTTTTTGCCGAGTGCGACTTGGCACACGGCAAAGGTTTGCCGAGTGCCCGAGAAAAGGCACTCGGCAAAGCCGGCTTTGCCGGTAGAAGAAAGGCCGTGTGCGCTTTGCCGAGTGCCACACTCGGCCAACAATTTGCCGAGTGTTTTTCTGCCTTTGCCGAGTGTCTGTGACACTCGGCAAAGTACCTGAGTCCGGTAGTGAGTTATCACCAACAGGCAGTGGCGGAGGCAGGATTGAGTTCCAGGAGGGACACTCCTGCTCTTCTTCCTCCTCCCGCCTCTTCTTCCCTTTTTCCTCCTCAAATTTGTAGGGAGGGCTAGGGGCTCCATGGGATTTCGAGCGGTAGGAGGGGCTCGAGCCTCCCCAGACCCACCGCTGGATCCGCCCCTGCCGACAGGTTGCCCTAATCTGTCATGTTGAGTTTGTCCTTAATTCCTGCATTATATATAATGGAACAAGAGTAGTATAAGTATCAGGATGAGTATTTGTATTGATGTTTATTTTTTTTTCAAATATTCTTCTGTCGGATGGAAGATTTAGGCATGGAGAGGCATGGACGTGCTCGTGCCAGCCCACTTCACCATGAAGTATTAGGAAGTGTCCGTGACCATTAACTTTTTTTTCCTACCAGAAAACTACCATTTTGAGAAAATCAGAACACTAAATACCTTGGTGAGTATGATAGTGTTCTCCTCTAGTTTCTCCCTGATACCCATCAGAAGTCCAAAGAGGTTGCTGGTATTTGTGTCTTTGTACTTGATGCCGATTCGCTTCAAATCTTCATGGTTGTAACATAAGAGTTTCGAATACCGGGGAGCGACCTTCCTCTGGGGATGATAATTTCTCATGTATTCCGTTGAATACTTTTCATAGCATATACAAAGGTTAGTGCAGCGAGAGATAGCGAGCAAAACCAAGAGATGTGGCCCAGCCCATAAGGGCCTCATAAACCAGATCCTCCCCAAAGCAGCTAAGCTTCGCTGCTCACTTTACGCAGAAGATGCGGCCATTTTCGCAAACCCGGACCGATCTGAATTACATAGTATTACCCAGCTCCTACACGTCTTCAATAAATGCTCAGGTCTCAAAGTAAACTTAAGCAAAACTGAAATCTTTCCCATCAGATGCAGCGACGATATAATTTCTGAAGCACTAATCAACTTCCCTAGAAAGGTCTGCAGCTTCCCCGGAAAGTACCTAGGGCTCCCTCTTCACACACGCAAACTCAGAAGGGTGGATGTACAGCCTTTGCTAGATAAAATCGGCGGGCGATTGGCGGGATGGAAAGGGAAGATGTTGTCATCGTCAGGTCGGGAGACCTTGGTCAAATGTGTTTTAACCTCGTAGCCTATATACCAGCTCACAGTCTTTCCAACTCAGAAGTAGCTCATCAAGCAAATTGACCGCATGAGAAGTTTCCTTTGGAAGGGAGAGAAACCTGAGAAGGTGTGTGGTGGACATTGTTTGATAAATTGGCCAACTGTATGCACTCCAAAGGAGATGGGAGGCTTGGGGATTCTCGATCTTGAGCGGCTAGCAAGAGCTCTTAGACTTCGATGGTGCTGGTTCCGATGGAAGCACGATAGTAGACCGTGGGTTGGTCTTGACATCCCTTGTGATAAGAGGGATAGAGACCTCTTCAATGCATCAACAATAGTCAAAGTGGGCAAAGGAAATAAGGCTAGTTTTTGGCATTCAAGTTGGGTTAACGGAGCAGCGCCAAAAAATTTGGCACCAAGTCTTTTTATAAAATCAAGGAGGAAAAATTTTACTGTTCAACAAGCTTTGAACAATAATTTTTGGATTGATCAGGTATGCCCCTTACATATGGGTGCCGAGTTTAGGGAGTATGCAAATCTGTGGGAGCAAATCAGTTTACTTGAACGCAATCTAGATATTGATGATGAGATTATTTGGAGATGGACGTCAGATGGGAATTATACAACTAAGAGTGCATATCGCATCCAGTTTGTTGGGCATGCAAGAAGACAATCCATTACCCTAATTTGGAAGGCAAAGGCGGAACCAAAATGTAAATTCTTTGCATGGATTCTGCTGCACAGAAAGATATTAACAACAAACAACTTGGAAAAAAGAGGATGGCCCCATGACCCTTTGTGCAAACTTTGCAACACAACACTAGAGACACCAAAACATCTTTGTAAAGACTGCCCTTTCACTTGTGCAGTTTGGGTTGAGCTAGTTAATTGGCTAAATTTGCACCAACTACCGACCAACAGTTCGGTGAGTTCTATCTACATATGGTGGAAGAAATGTCGAGCGATGATCGTGAAAGAGGGTAAATCCTTTTTTGACGGACTCATTATTTATTTCTGGTGGAACATTTGGAAAGAGCACAACAGACGAACGTTTAGGCAGGAACAAAAGACCATGACAGAGATTACTTATCTAATCAAGGAAGACGTCCAACAGTTTCAACAGGCGGTAGGAGTAGTCAACGGATTCATCCCAACCTCCTAGTGGTTTTCTTTTTCTTTAGTTTTTGCTGTTTTCTCCGAGTGGTGTGTGGTGCGTCTGTTTCGCGTGGAGTCTGTTTCGAGCGGGGTGCGATAATTGTGAGTTGGGTGTCTTTATATTGTAAAGTCTTTTTCTCCTTCTAATAAAAATTCGGCAAAACTCTTGCCGTCCTTTCGGAAAAAAAACCAAGAGAACACAAGAGGTTATTCTTAACTGAAAAATGTGCGTACCTTGCAGTGTTTCAGAGTTATTTTCTCCAAACTAGGAATATTCTTCAGAAAAACCCGCAATATGCCGAACTGCAGGCTCATTTCACATTTCCCCATTAGCAAAGTCGTCAAGTTGTGGAGCTTTGGGAACTTTTCCGTTACGTCCATTAGCTGCTCGGCACGAAACAAAGAAATAGGAGGAAAATAGAGTTTACTCACAATCATTAAAGGAAAATTTTTCAAGCTGCAGTTTTCATTTTCGAATACGAATTATTAATGACTTATGGCGAAAAATTAAATCCATATGAGCATGCATGCATACTGGAAACAAACACTTTGTAAAACAGACCAATAAATTTCAAACAGATCGCTTGATCATGTGCAGGATCGAATCAATACGTACAGTCAGATAACTGAATCTCCACAGCTCGAGAGTTGTGACGTTGCAGAGACTGCCGAGGACCGTGAACATAGTCTTGTTCGACTTGTCCACGAAATAGCTATCTCCACAGCTGACCGTGATCGATGCGTGCACAAGGGAGGAACCACCGGCGGCTGCTCCATTACCCACCACCAGGAATGCGTCCCGTCTCGCGTTCGTGGCAGCGATCAGCCGGAAGGAAGCCAGCGCGGGAGCCTTGACCGTCCGCGGCGCGCTCGACGAGCTCGAGGAGCACCCGCAGCAGTCGATGGACAAGCACTTGAGAGTGGGGGAGACCATCTCCTGGAAGAGGCAGTCGCATCTCGCGAGCGCGAGGTCTTCCAGGACGGGGAACCCGGACCGGAGATGCCTGGTGAAGCTGCCCTCCAAGCGCACGCGGCAGAGGCGCATCCTCGTCAGGCGGCAGGCGGCGGCGGGCAGCAGCGGCCGTGTCAGCTGGCAATCTGTTGACATGGTGATCTCGGGCGCCGCCGGGCGGCACTCGATGCCGCGGCGGACCCAGTCGTCGACGGCGTTCAGGTTGTAGCTTGCGCCGAGGTGCAGCCGGAACCTCTCCAGGACCGGAGCGCTGTGCTTCGAGAAGAGGTTGTAGGTGAAATCGAGAAGCCGCCGCCACACGTCGGGACGGCGGTTGAACTCGCCGTGGTCGATGTCGAGGCACGGCGTCGAGCGCCAGAGGTGCCTCCACCGCCGGGAGAGCACGCTGGTCTGCACAACCTGCCGCGCCATGAGGAAGAACATGATGGAGTGGAGGAGCTCGTCGGGGAGGGCGCTCAGCCGGTCGTCGCCGTCGGCGGCGGCGGCGGCCCGCTTGCTGGGGATCTCGCCGGCCATTTGTCCTTGGTGGCGTACGTGCTCTTCGATCAGAGGCGGGGGACAAGCAATGCTAGCCGCCTGGCCGGCGGCTGCGTGAAGGATCCAAGAAGTGTTAAGGGTCGGAGGTTTGGGGAGATCTGATAAACTCGGGAGGAGGTTGGGAATTGGAATGGGATGACGACGACGATCGCGGCGGGAAGATCCACATCTAACTAACCCTGCAGACCCTGCTTGTTGCCTACCGCGCGCCGCGGCACGCGAGTGCGTGAGCGTGCATGCGCTCGGCGAGCGGGGCTGGAAATCACCAGGTCTTGCTACTGTGCAGTGCAGTCGTTTTGTTTGGTAGGCTTGACTTGTAAACGGCCCAAAGTTAGCCTACAAAAAACTCACAGATCTCTATCAATTCTTAAAGGCCGTCAACCCGTCGTGATACCGTATCTCTTTTTTTTGTCTAAAAAAAGGTTTTGCTTTTGAAGGAAAACTATGCATATTATTTTTCTTTTTTTTCTTTTACAATTTTTCAAAGGGAGATTATTAGCAAAACAATTATGGCACATGATTTGCAAACAATCTTCAATGGCATGTTACTCACTTTAGCGGCTCAACTTTCATATGTGGCGAACAAAGTAACGCTGATCTGTTCATAAGATTTGCTTATGGCCATCAGCCTAATATAGTCATCAGTCGTCACTACGTACAATCAGGCCATAGGCCACAACAGTTTCATTACTTATAGATGGTAAGCACCGTTACCATCAGGCATCTAGAGAACCCCAAAAACCCAAACGAGGTGCTTCAAAAGATAGCAGAAGATCGCATAGGTCATGCCACATTTCAAAGCAACTAGACGTCAGAAGCATTGCAAAAGGTACTGGGATTTGATACTTCAGGCTTTGGTAAGAATGATGGTAGTCTTCCGTAGATTCCTCCAAATGCCAGACAAAAGGCCAAACAGCTGGTGGACATCGTCTTCTTTATACTTGATTTCGGTCAACTTCAAGTTTGGGCACTGGAAAGTAAGTGTGTCATGACATTTTATAGACATCCTCTTTGGATTTTCCATTCTTTTCCTTTTCTTGGAACCTTCTGGGAGCTTTTGACGGTAAACAGCGTTGTGCAAGTTGTCAGAACGATAAGTAAAACAAGGATATCAAACATGGTAGATCAAGAGAAATGAAAGTACCTTGCAATATTGCAGAGTAAGCTTCTCTAAACTTGGGGTGTTGTTCAGAAAGCATCCCAGCATCTCGAAGTCATCACTCAGATCACATCCATCGAACAACAAGGTTCTGAGATTAGAAAATGTTGGGAAAGTATCTTCTGATTCCCCATGAAGTATCGACTGCAATACAATAACAAAACAACAGCAGACTTTATCCTCTCGTTTTAGGGGATGAGAGTTTATCTTCTTGATGCATAGCAGTGTATCAATTTAATTTGGTCCGTTTGTACCATATGTACATGATGATTCTTGGCCACATACAGGGAACATTCGTCCCCATCATGAATGAGTTATACAAGAGAATGGTCAAATTTAAAATGACACCATAGGGGTAACAGACGAAACTTACCAATGTTTTTAAACCTGATAGCTCTAATTTTTTCACATTAATCAGATTGCAAAGAAGCTTGCATGGACCTTTTGGTGAGCTGCTGACAGATTGCATGTCTTGTTTCAAACAAACTGTTGCTTTTGCAAGGGCTGGCATCTCATTCACCAAAACACCATCCCAGGCTGCCGAGCTCCATCCAACAACAGTAATTACCAGGTCAAAAGAAACAAAAGAGCTGGAGCTGTGATGGTCAGCACATGACCACTGTGAGTAGTACAACCCGTGACTATCAAGTTTTTCAGAGTGGAAGATGAGATTTCTGGAGGATCAAGAAAACATCTGTCAAGCTTCAAATCTTCCAGGACAGGGCAGCCATAAGAAAGCTTCCGCGGGAAACTATTGTCCAAATTAATGTTAACAAGATGCAGCCTTCTGAGGCGATAAGAAGTAGAACCCAAATGAGGTAATCCATAAAGGCGAGCATTGGCTGAGTTGGATATCTCCATCATTGCAGGGAAGCATTTCATTCCACGGCGGATCCATCGCTCGACAACTTTAGACTCATAATCGTGTGTAACATGTAGCCGGAACATATCCAACGATGAGCAGGGCCGGCTCTATGAATTCGAGGGCCCTAGAGCGGACCAGACGTTATGGGCCCTTTAGGCTAAATATTTTTTTTATTTGTAACATGATAAAAAAGATATTAGTACTAATAATATATATTTAATTTGTGAAGAACATTATTGATAGTATATACAAACTAAAAGAACAGAAAAAAGCTAATATAATTACCTCAAATACTTTATAAATAAATAATAAGAAAATTAGAACATTAGAAGTTTAAACCTAAATTGTAATATAACATTATCCCGACAAATGCTTCTTAGGTAACATTCTAACACATAAATTGTAAAGGAAAATAAACAGTAAAGTTAGAAGTTTAAACCTAGAATTCTAAGTATCTAACAGAGTCTGATAGTCACAAAGTAACAAATTATTAGATTAGTTATAGTTACTCACCGACGATTTGCTGTTGCTGATTGCAAAAGGTTGCTGCGGCGTGGAGGGGATGAGTCAATGCGTCACGATTCAAGGCATGCTGGCAGCAGGCGATCACCGGACAGCCAGACACCAGCGTCGCCGGATGGTCGGACGGACGCCGGGCGGGCGGGCGGGCGGCGGCAGCCAAAAAAAGGCAGGAGCACGAAGTCTGCGGTGCGAAGCGACGCGACGACGGATGGATGACTCGACGCTTCAGTTAGTTCTTTTCCGTATGCCGAGCCAAGCGATCTGCAGCCAGTTGCTATTGGGCCTATACTCATGTGTATCAATGTTGTATAGTATATATTTGATCCTGGCCCCCTCGGCCGTGGGCCCTAGGCGGTCGCCCCCCAGGCCCAGAGCCGGGCCTGACGATGAGGCACTGTGAAACATCAACAGGCTGTTGACAAATTCCTCAAACCGGCTGCCTTCACTGGACCCTGAGGCTGCTAAGTCGAACTCCCTTTGATCGATGTTGAGACATCGCATGAAGCACCAGAGGTGCGGCCACCTCCGTGACAGCACACATGTCTGCACGGCCTGCCGCACAGGGAGGAATGACATGATGGCGCGAAGGAGGTCGTCCGGCATTCCGGCAACGAGCTTAGCCGGTCTCCTGCGGCCACAGGGAACCTGCTGGAGCTCCCCATTGGTGGCGCGGGGGCCATCACTTCTGCATGTTAACCATACACTGCAGAAACAAAAGCACCCAGTAATTAGCAGTTCTAAGCTGGACACTTTTAACCATTAACTGTGTTGGCCGCAAGCTATTACAATGTGATAGTGGAGGCCGGTTTCCCCTTATCTAAAAAAAACCATTAACTGTGTGGAGCATTGGAAGAGGCAGGGACCCAACCTTTCATTCACAAGGTCAAGTGTTGCTTGAATTAGGGCTCCACCAGTCCCTACCAAAAATTGGTGGTGCCAATTGCCAAAGCATTTTGATCCAGCTGTTTAATTTGGAATGTTTGCAAAATTCGGCACACATATTAAACCCCAACTCCCAGTACAAATTGGGTTAGGGTATGAGGAGTGCGACCACAATCCAGCACAGCTAAACCTAAACACTAGCAAAATTTTAGCGGGCGCCCTCTGTTGCCTCCGTCGTGGAGACCAAGTGATCCCCGGAGAGTCCAAGAGGAAAGCCCTCACCTTTCTAAACCCAAACCCTAGCCTCGCCGGCGCCGGTGGAAGGGCCTCCAGTGAGAGAAGCGAGACGACTGCGTAAGCAAATGTGGCCCAAGGAGGAGTTGGTCGGCGGTGAGATTTCGTACCTTCCCTCCGCTCCAGGTGGGAGGCGGCTGAGACGGCGATCGTCGGGGTGGTCAGTGGTGGGTACGGAGACGGGGGAGAGCGGCGCCGCTCGTCGAGTCGATGTGAGTGACTGGGTGAGAATTGACACACCCCACATACGAGTCCAGCGAAATGGTGAATGTTCTCGATCTCTGTCTGGGCCGAATCACAAGGCCCACTGATACATCTGAGTTCTTCGATAGTAGTATTTCTTGTCCTCGACTAGTGAATTTCAGGATGAAGAAATGCTAACTCAATGTCAAGGGGCAACAACCTGCGTAGGCAAACAATGAGGTGCGCAAAATCTGGTGCGGCTGAATGTACGTTGCAATCGTGTACCTTTGTATGATGGTGAGTACATGTGGACACACGGTGGAATCCATCAAAAGGTTTTCCAGCGACAAGATCGTCGATCGCATGATACTAGTTTGAGCTACACAAGGCCACAAATAACTGCAGATCTTAGCCCTGCTAGCGGGGCGGGCTCAGATGGGGATTTTAGGGCGGGTTTTTGAATGGGGATCCGCTTGTGTGGTAGTAACGGGTTTAGAGGCCAACGGTTTGGGGCGGGGTGGGCTGCATTTGCGGGTTGGGGCGGGTTGGGTGGGAAGAAAACAGATCGGCCGCGTCCTGCTCCCGCAAGAAGGCGACACTGCCGCCGTCGCCGGTGCCGTTGCCGGCCACTGTCGCCGCCGCACCTCTCCACCTCCGACGTCCACAGATCGAGGTACTCCTCTTCCACCTTGCATCTCCATCTCCTCCGCATCACCCCTTCCTCTTCCTCAACAGCTCACTGGCTCTCTTCCTCCTCTTCTTGCAAGATGCCAAGATCTGTGGGGAAGGTACTGTAGGCACGACGAGATCGTCGGATCTGTGGCCGCCGGCTTCGCCTTCTTCCAGGCTGCCACCGGATCTGGGGAACCGAGAGGCCGGCCACCGTCTTCTTTCTTGGCCGCTCGGCGTGCTCTGTCTCTCCCTGTTTCGCTGTTGCTGCTGCTCTTAGAGGACCAGCTGATCGCCTGGGGAAGAAAGAGGAGGTGAAGGTGGAGATAGAGATCGGAAGGGATAAGGAGTGTTTCCCATGGGGAACTGCTTAGGGGGCAGCTCCTACTCCTACGTCAACAAGGTCTCCTCCACTGCAAGGCCGGGTGAGTCCAGTCCACTGCTTCTTGCCTTGCTCTCTCTCTGCATCCTCCTTCGACATGCAGATAGGAGATGCATGCTTGTTGCTTGCTCTCTAGTATTAAGATCCAACTTAAAAGTGGGGGCAAGAGGTCAGAATTATTTCATTCATAAATACTGTAAGAACGGAGGTAGTGCTTGCCATGGAGTAATCATAAGTCAACCACATTTGCTTGCTGCTAGCTGTGAGACTAATTGAATGACCTGGTAATTAGTTGTAGAACTGGAAGCATGTTAGTCCAAAAAGAATAGCATACAGCTCTGCAAACATTAGATGGTGCAGTTTGGTACCCTTCTAAAATCAAGCAGTGCGCCAGTACTAATTACTATTACTAAGGCTCACAATATTCTGGAAGCTAAAGACTCAACCAGCAGCTCTAAGCCTGCAAGCTCTGGGTCAGGTAGTGTCTTCTCAACCTGGCAAATTGTATTATCTTTCTTCGAGAACAGCTTATCAAATGCTCCCACAATATAAATCCATCTACAGTCAATTTGATTTATTTAACTTTTTCTGAATAGAACACTGAACATATGCTTCAAAAATAGAGATAAGAAAACACCGAAGATATTATGCCTGCATGTAATTTTGAACAATGCATTTTCTATTACTGCTGAAGCAACAGAGATAGGTTGTGATATTGAATAGCACTATTTTATAACACTGTAGTTGCATTTTTGCTGGGAACAGCATAAGAAACCTAATACTTGCATTTTTGCTGGGAAGTTGTTCGTCCGGCCAATGTAGCTTATCTTTTCTATACAAGCAGTACCTCTGAACCTATATTTGAACAACATTCCTTTTATTTTGTTACAGTTCTATTTTAAATCAATACAACCAAGGGTATGCCAAGCTGCCGCCGACCGCGCCGACGGCCAAGCCGCCGCTGACCCGGATTCATCTGCACCAACAGATCACAGAGTCACAGAGAAACATCTCGAGGTAATCCCAACTTTAAGTATTTCTACCCATCTTATATATGAATTTTACATGTTTTGATCTAAGCTATTGCATGCACCTATGAATCTAGTAGAACTATGATTGGCAGATAGAGTATACTCTCAGCTGTTGCAAGTTTAAGCTTTTACTTTTCAGCGAAAACAGTTAGCTTTTGGTTGGGCCTTGGCAACACGTGCTTATTGGTTTGGCAGATAAAACTTGGCATCATGATTTCTAGATGTTGTTATTTGTGACCTCCTGGCTTTGCTTGTTTTCTATTAGTACTAGTTTGTGAAATCAATGATTGGCATAACCATTAATTATTTTTTAGACTGGCAGCTATTTTTGCTGTTCAAATAGCTGCTGATATTGCTGCATTTCATGTATATTTCTATATGTTAAAGACGCACGCTTCCTCGGCCTCCCATTCATCCACGTCAGCTAAAAAATTATACACCGTTCGATACACATCCCACGGCTCTCCTCCCTTCCGCCGCCGGCCGAACCCCGCCTCCTCCTTCCCACCGCCGTCCCGTCCCCGGCTGCTCCTCCTCCTCCTCCCCGCCATCCCCGTCCCCGGCTGCTCCTCCTCCTCCCCCCTCCCCGCCGCCGACGCGGCAACCAAGCTCGGCGGGCTTTAGCCCGAGCTTGCCTCCACTCCGCCGGCGACGCTCCCTCCCCGGCCAGATCCGGCCGGCCGCCGCTCCTCCAGCCCTCCCCGCGGCCGGATACGGCGGCGGCGCCCACAGATCGGCCGGTGGAGGCATGGATCGAGCGGCGGCGGGCGGAGGCGTGAGCGCGGGCGCGGCTGGAGCTGGGCGGGCGTGCGAGCACGCGGGAGGCGAGCACCGAGCAGCGCGGAGCACGGTGCTCGGCGCGAGGCCGAGGCCCGGGACACGACGCGGTTGGAGGTAGGGCAGCGCGGCTGCGCGCGACGCGGGGGGCCATGGTCGCGGCGGCGGCGGCGGTGGCGGCGGCTCGGGCGTGCACGAGCAGGTGCGGGCGGCGCACGAGCAGGAGGCCGGTAGGCGCGGGCGCGGCCAGCGAGGCTGCGCGTCTGCGGCTGCGTGCAGGACCAGCGGCCGGTGCCGGCGCGGAGCAGCTCGCCCGCTCGGCAATCGCTGCCTCACCTCCACCTCCCTGCTCCTGCTTGCCTCCCTCGCCGCCCTGCCTGTGGCCGCCCTCGAAGGCACACGGCCGTGCACGGTCGGCGGCGCTCCCCACGCGGCGGCGGCGGAGCTCCGCACGTGCGCGCAGCGGCGCTCCCCGCGCGGCGGCTTCGGAGCTCCGTACGCGGCTCGCAGCCCGCGTCGCCACCGCGCCCGCGCCAGCCGCCGCACGCCAATCGCGCCACCTCAACCCGCAGTTCCCCGGCCGGCGTCGCCTAGCCTCGCCTCCGTCCGAGGCTCGCGGCTCGCATCACCTCCGCGCTCCCGCCTGCCACCTCTCGCGTCGCCTCCGTCCGCGGCTCGCGGCCTGCATCCCCACGGCAGTCGCGCCGGCCGCCTGCCGCCGACGCTGCTGTCCCTGACGCCACCGATGTTGCGACGCCAAGCAGGGCAAGGCGGCCGGGCGCGCCTCATTCAGCCCCTCCCCTCCTTGACCTCCCTCCCCTCTGCTCCTGCGTTCCCAAGGGCAGCAAGCCTCGCCGGCTAGCCGGCCGCGGCTTCCGTCCGTCCCTCCCCCAACCCCAAGCTCCCAGAGAAGGATCGGTTGCAGCTCCATGGTCATGAGGCCATGCATCGGTCTGTGCTAGAGCTAGACCGTGGAAGGAGCAGCGGGCAGCCGCAGCAATGCCTGGCCATGGGAATTCCAAGGTGAGCTCTCTCCTTCCCTGCTTATGCCCATCTTGATACCTCTCACCTCTGCCTCCTTCATTAAGTAGTGAATGGTAGGCCAGCTTTGCCGTGATCCTACATTTGTGTCGTTCTGTGGTGCCTCCTGCAGTCATCACGATTCAAAGTGCATACAGCCATACACCACGGAAACAGCTTGTAAAGTGTTCGACAGAATGCTCATGAGGAGAATAGGGACAGCAACATGAGGATAGTGGTTGTCTGATCTCCCTGTTGTGCTCTAATAACCACATCAAGAGCATGCCTACTTCTCTACCAGGTCAGATTCCCTCACCCTAATATATGTTTACAAAATTGGCATTGCCCACATATCCGGTTTCTTATTTGCATCTAGCATTCTCTTTGCTTGGTGTTTGTTACGTGGCTTTTGGAGGAAGACATTTTATTTTTCATCAATTAGATGTTTCGTTTAATGTGCCTGCAACTCATGCTCGCTACTTCCACTGCTGCAATAGGATCTCCTGAACCTTGGCAACATATTATTGGAAGTGAAGTCCAAGAAGACACACAGTGGCTATAAAAGATGGAGGAGAGCACCTGGCTCCTCCATGACCTGAAAATGGGCGAATAAAGTTGTAGGTGGATAAATGGTTAGAAAATTTGAACTAGAGATAAAATATGATCCAAATGGTAAGGCAAACTTCAAAAGGCAAATTTATTCTCTTTCTTAGTTTAGTGGATAAATTTGCCTGAATCTTTGGCCTCATTTTATTTTCCTACACCATGCAGGAATTTCAGAGAATGCAGCTTCACTTATCCAAGCAGGTACTAAGGAAAAACTACATTTGCGTGCTAAATCATTTTCTTGCCCATCATAGTTGCAAGTGCAGTGAAATTTTCGAAACAGAAAAAAGAAGTGTGCAACAATATATTTACAGAATAATTATGCCTTATGTTTGCTGTTACCTTTTGTCATTGCTTCTTTCACATATGATGCTCTTAAGTGTGACCCACTTATTTAAGCACAATTTAATATGAACGACCCTTCCACCAGCTTGACAGATGGGTCAGAGATACCTGTAGTTTTTTTACCCGTGGCCTTTTTATATTTGAACTTTGACTAATTTGTTCCCACACCACATCATGTACTTTTCCGGATGAATATACGGAAATCTAATTCTGAGCTGCCACAATCACATTTGCTGATTATAGGTTAAATGGCAGAGATTTCTTCCAGAATAAGTGGAATGTGGCATGTATGGCCTGAGGTGAAACACTTCATATTGAAAGTTTCTTTAAGCAATTTGGATCCTTCTTTGGATATAAATGCACACATCCTGTCTCGGTTGTAGCACGCCAATGCACAGCTCTGGTGAGGCCCTACCTCACCAGCATCGGGGCACCGGCAGTAGGCTGACAACAGAGGTGGTGCACAGGTAGACGAAATTATAGATGTGAGATAGTTAAGAACTATATCTTTTCTTGGTTATATATTTTTTTTACAATTACTTCTATGCTTTGAATTGAATTTAATGTATGCATTTGCCATGTAAGTATAGCCACTGACATTCATAGGTCCTTATTAGTATTAAACTTGAGTGTCCATATACTTAACTAAATGCACACGGATAGTCAAGACTTGCATAGATTAGTCAAAAGAAGTATTATTAATGCCTTCTATTGAATATGCAGAAACAACATTTATATTGGCTCAACCCTGCTAACTAGAGTATCTCTGCAGCACCTTTAGTTCGGTAAGTTTCGCTTACTCCATGCATGATCTATGCTAGGACCATTAACTGCTACTACTTATTTCCATTTCCTTTGAAAAAATATTGCTGTGTTCATTTATATCAATTCACATCAACATAGCTTGTGATATTGATGTAAGATGGTCTAGGCTTAGTGTTCTTTAGCTCTATAAAATATTTATAGGGAGAGCTTATATAACTATATGTTTGCATACTACTGAGAGCTCCATCGAGAGCTCCTATATCATATTAAATTATTAAGAGTTCCTATATCCTCATTGTTCCAAAAAAACTAACTGCATCTAGAGTTAATGAGTCCAAGAATTCATTCATGGTGGACATTCATATGTGAAAGATCTTTCAGACAATTGGTTTAACAGACCCATGTAAAATTCCCCGCAGAAGGAATATAGTTTTCAATGAAACACTAATATTTGTTACCATTCAAAGCACTAATATTTTTAACTAAATTTCATAGTTTACAAAATTCTAAATAACCAAATTGATACAAAGTAAATATGAGCGCGCGCGAAGGCGCGCGTAATGTACTCGTTGCTGTGTATAGCTGCTGATATTGCTGCACTTGGCACTGCTGATATTGCTGCTAGTACTAGACTGCTATAGTACTGAAAGGTCTCCTTTAGAGTTTAAGAGCTCTACAACAAGATAACCCATGCATGTTTAACTTCTAAAAATATGCCTTTTCAAAATAGATGTATTCTCTTCAGTTAGAGGCCTCTGGCACAAGTGAGAGCACTGATAATAGTTCGTCACAAACACCAAATTGAAGGGCACCAATCTGGGAGTATTATGAGCCGGAATTGGTCAGGATAGATGGTGCACTAAAAGCAATTTGCAAGTATTGTGGAACAAAGTTGATTGCAAACAGGAAATCAGGTACAAACAGCCTTAGAACTCACATTGTAGAGTACTGCCCCAAAGTCCCTAGTGATGATAGGAACAGATTTGTCGCTACAATGAAGAAAAAGCCAGATGGTCCATTCACCTTTAATAAGCAGAGAAGTCACGACCTGATGATTGCATGGATTGTTAGAGCTGATGTAGCATTCAACAAGTTTGATGATGAAGGTTTTGAGCCTTGGATGGAGTCATTGCAACCCACTTTTAGCGGCATAGGGAGACAAACGATTCGTAATGATTGTGTTGCTAAGTTTGAGAGAGCAAAGATAGAATTACGAAGTGAACTTCAGAGTCTTAGCTCTCGCATATGCTTCACTTCGGATCTTTGGACATCAAACCAAAAGTTGGGATATCTTTGTGTTACAGCCCACTATATTGGCCTTGATTTTGTTTTGAAGAAAAAGATAATTGCATTTAAGGATGTGAAGTATCCACATACATGTGTTGCTATTGAGGAAGCCATTACAACTGTTCTGACAGACTATGGAATCAAAGAGAAGATGTTCACAATAACACTGGACAATGCAGCAAACAACAAGACAGCTTGCGATCTTCTGTAAGAAAGCGGAAAGCAAGACATGTTATTTGGTGGTGAGCATCTTCTTGTTAGATGTTGTGCTCATATACTCAACATTCTTGTGCAAGACGGTATGAATGTTGCTAGTGCTGTGATAGAATTGATAAGAGACCTGATTAGGAACATTAACTCATCACCAACGCATATCCAGAATTTCAATGAGATAGCTCAAAGAGAAGGTCTTGCTGCAAAGGCTGGTTTAGTCCTTGATGTTCCAAATCGTTGGAACTCAACATATGCCATGATTATGGAGGCAGCAAAGTACAAGCCGTCTTGAAGCGATATGCCACAGCAAACCAGCAACCATTTCCAACTGAATTTGAGTTTAGTATAGTTGAGTCCATTGGTGAATTCCTTGGAGTTTATGAAGAAACTACCAGGGCATTCTCAGCTGATAGATATCCAACATCCCACATGTTCCTGGGTAATGTGCTTTGCATCCATCAAACTCTGAGAAGTCCATAATGGCACAAGGATCAGTTTATCACTGATTTGGCAAATACAATGGATAAGAAATTTGATAAGTATTGGAATGGAAATTACAATATGCTCCTTCCTATTTGCAGCATACTTGATCCAAGAAAGAAACTTGACCTCCTTGACTTCTTCTATGAGAAGGTGTGCAGCAACTTTATTGACATTGAAATTAGCACAAACATGGTTAAAGAGTGGCTTCACAAGTATTTTAGGAAGTATGAAGAGGTTATAAGAAGAAATGAAACAAATGTGGTGTCACAAACTGCACAGTCCACAAGCATGGTGAACCGTTGTCCAGTGCTAGTGCTTGGAAAAAGAAGACTGGAACAAGAATTTGCTGAATACAGGAATCGGAGGAGAGGGACTAGGATTGAAAAATCAGAACTTGATGCATATCTAGAAGAGCCACCAGTGAGACCAGATGAAAGATTTGAAATTCTGACTTGGTGGAAAACAAACTCCAACAAGTATCCTGTGCTGTCAGCAATGGCACGTGATTTTTTAGCAATTCCATTCAGCACTGTTTCGTCTGAATCTGCATTCAGCTTGAGCGGTTGGATTCTTAGTGACAATCGAAGCTCAATGAAATCAGAAACTCTTCAAGCTTTGGTCTGTTGCAAAGATTGGTTGTACACATATCCCACCAATGAAGTGAGTTAGGGAATTCTGAGAAGCTTATCCTTTGCACGGTTAGACTTCTTATCCCTACTCTTAGTTCTTTTCAGTTAACCGAAATATAGCAGAAAATGTTTTAAACCTACATAATCATCTTATATTTATCCATCTTTTTGGTGCACTGCTTGCATTGTGAGTTGTGACTGACTGCATGCAGCATGTGCTACCGGCAACTGCAAGTAATTTCCTGATGAAGAGACATGTAATAAGCAGGCATGTACTTGTCCCAGAAATAAATAATCTTTCTTCCATGTAATTTCAGTGTACAATATTCCATCATATAATTTCAGTACGCATTCTATTAAGGTTTAGAACACTTATAGTAAAATCGTAATAGTCAACAGAAAAAAACAACTGAGTAACCTGCATTCTTCTGTAGTTCTCTGAAATTTGCCCCAAGCATAAGCTTCTATAAGCATTTAACTGATTGCCCGACAAATGACTTCTATAGTTCTGAAACTATGTCCCATGCATATGTAGAGTTCCTCTAAAACTGGTTCAGCCAGGGCATCCTTCTCTAAAACTGCAGTTGGTTTCTCCATCTCTGTTGTCATATATTTGTCCACCGAGTATGCATGTCAAATTGTTCTATACCCTCTCTATGTATGTTGCATAGTATGTTATTCAGCTTCAAATCAATTGCAAATTACCTGTGGGCATGCCATGTTTGATTTGGGGCAAATTCAGAAGTTCAGACATTTAATAGTGTAACCCCTTAAACTGGATCGGAAATTTCTTTCCTTTTCCTTGGGTCAAAACTCGTGTTACCTGTTAATTTCCTTTGTCAGTAACTTACCACACCTTGTTATGTTCAGGTGTTCTACATTGCATCTAACTGTGTGCATCTTCTTCTTCAGTGTCCAGCAGGACCTTGTTCATACCTGATACAGGATTCATGAGCGCCACACCTGCAGCAAGCAGTAGCCTACAAGCAGCTCTATCATACTGCGTTAAGCAAGTCCGCAGCTATGACTACCACCACCTCCACCTGCCCCCAGCCATGCGCAAGGCTGCATTCACCTTTCGGGCCTTCAATGTCGAGACGGAAAAAGCCATGGACGTTCTGAAACTAATTTTGTTGCAGGATTGAATCTTTGGAGATGAGTTGAGGAGCCCATTGGATATCATACATCTTGCGCTTTCCATTTGATAAAAGATAAAAGATTGTAGCTTTCCTTTCCTATTAGAACAGAAGGGCCATGTACGGGCCATGTACTGTGATTATTTGTGTTTGTATGTGTCTGAAGGTTTATGATTTAAATCGATTGACCAAGTTCCTGTAAACTGTGAGAATATCATAGAAATATACTGGCATATTTCAAGTCACTTATTTTGGATGCCATCGCGGGGTGGGTTGCGGGGAGCCTGCAGGCAGCCTGCAGGTGTGCCTGCCTGCAACTTGATGTTTAACCCACAACCGCGGGGCGGGTTTTAAAATATTTGGGTGGGGTGGGGCGGGTGATAAAATATTTGCTCCTACAATGGGTAGGGGCGGGGAGTGGGTGGGTGAACACCCATTAGCAGGCCTAGCAGATCTCTCTCATTCTTAAAGCCCGTCAATCCGTCAGGCTACCCTATCTCTTTTTGTCTAGAAAAAAAAAAGGTTTTCCTTTTTAAGGAAAACTATACGTGAAGCATGTAGTTGCCGTAGTAAGAATAACAGAACTCCAGCACTTCGGGGCAGCACTCGATGCCACGGCGGAGACATTGGTGGGCGACATCACGCCCGTGCCAGTTGCTAACATGGAACCTGAATGTATCCAGTGATTCTGCCCTGTGAAACATCAACAGGTTGTCGACGAAATTCAAGAATCTAACAGTTTTGAGCGTCTTGCTGGCAGCTCAGAACTCTAGTTCGTTGAACTCCCGCTGATCAATGCTGAGGCAGTGTCACACCCGGTTTTAAGCACAAAACCGAATGCGTAGCTATATGTATGCCAGGATCAAATTTCATACATATAGAGACATTATAAGTGAATAATCAGTAACAGTATCACGTAAAAGAGAAAAACAACAACTAAAAGACTATCAGAGTTTACAGCTTATCCTGGAAACGAAGGCTTCAACTTCACAGGCAATCGACTGGGGGTTGCATACGCCTAGAACTCAGCAACATCTTCAAAGGACTTCACCACAACTTTCTCCTTCTGAGCAGCAGTAAGCAAGGGTGAGTACACTTATGGTTGGTACTCAGCAAGGCCACAAGAAATAACCAGAATGTGATTTGTATCCATCTTTAAGTTTATTAATCATGTGAGGGTCCAAGCCGCTCTTGACTGTGAGCACGGCTAACCGGTTAGTTTTAACTCTGCAGAGGTTGTACACTTTCACCACAATTCGCGTAAAAGTTCCGAAGAACTTTGAACCCAACCACGCATATGTGCTGATCAGGCACAATACCACACTTCCGAGGTGTGATTGCATAGGTACACTACGAGGCCTTTACAAAGAATCCCTATATGTATGTGTTGGTCCCTGTCGTGCGGTCCCTCAGAAGACGCAGCTTCCTTCACCCGCTACACAACACAAACTCATAACCACCAAGCAGAACAACCCCAACACAACATATAGTTCATCTAATTACTTAGCCAAGACCAGAGCCATATAGTATTGTGGTTGTACGATGCTTCAGGGAATCTAGTCGTGATTAACTAAAGGATTAAGGACTAACAGAAAAGATTTGTAAGACACAACAAAGTGTGCTCACGGAGGATAAAAAGGTTACAAAGCTATTGCACACGTCATAAGGATCACGTGAGCGCAAGAATCGCTGAAAACGGAGTTGAAACGTGAAAGATATGGCTAAAACAAGGTCCTAAGGACTTATTTGTGAAGAAATAGAGCTTCTAGGGGCTAGATCTGAAGAAATCAGGGGCCTAAACATAATTAAACCTTAAATGCAGGGGCTAACATGCAAAAACTCGAGCTCTGGACGGCGGGTTCAAATTTATAAAAGTGTAGGGGCTAAAACAAAATAAACAGGGCTGGTTTATAAATACTTTTGAACTGGCATGGACTGCGGCTTGATTCCTAGAAAAGTGAGGGGCTCTTTTCCAAGACTGGATAGGGTTGACCGGTATGTAGGCTGTTGACTCGGGTTTAGATCTAATCTCGTCCGTTGGATCTTGATCCGACGGCGCGAAGTAGGTCGGGGCAGCTCGGGCGCCGGCTCGCGGCTCAGCTGGCGGGATGGCTCGGCTGCAGACAGAGATATGACTCATCGAGCGGATCGGTGGCTCGGCTCGACGCTGGGCGGAGCCAGTGGCGGCGCACGGTTGCCGGCGGTGAGGGGCGCAGCGGCGGGTCGCCGGCGTATCGCGTAAACGCGATTCCAGTACGCATTTGGCTCGGGTCTGGGACTGGAAGCTAGCGCGCGTCAATGCAAAGCCATCTAGGGGCTCTGCGCAAGACCTAGACGAGCGGAACAGGCTTGCGGCGGCGCATGGTGGAGCGGCGGCGAGTTCGCCGGCGTAGGCCAAAACGGTCGTCCGGGGCTCTTTTCGAGTGCGGGTTGCACGGTTAGCGAGCTCGCGAGTTCGCGAACTCAATTAGGGGGTTTTGGGAGGGCGCTAGGGCAGCGGAGACCTAGCATGGTGGCGGAGCGGAGCTCCGGCGATCTAACACACGCGTGCGAGAGGAAAAGAGAGAGAGAGAAGGGGTCGGAGGGCTTGCTCTCACCACAGAGAAGCTCCGGGGCGGTGATGTCGTCGAGAAGGCGAAGCGGGACGGTGGCGCGGCGAGCGACTCCGAAACGGCGGCGAAGGCAAGCTCGGCTAGGGTTTAGCGCAGGGCGAGAGGCGGCGGTTGCGGCTTGGGGAGTCAAGGGGGTCGCGGGTCCCTTTTATAGGGGCGGGGACTGGGCCTCGGCGTGCGGGCCCAAGGCGGCGCAGCGGCGTGCGCCAGGCCGGGTCGGACTCAGCAGAGTCCTGCCCGAGCACGGGGAGAAGAAGGGCCTGACGGGCGGGGCCCGCGTGGCAGTGAGGGGAGAGGGAGGGAGGCGGAGCGGGCCAGCGCACGGAGATGGGCCGGAAGAAGGGCGTGGGCCGGCCGGGCTGCAGCGGAGGAGAAGAAAAAAGAAGAAGCTGGGCCGGTGGTTGGGGCTTTGGGCCTAGGAGGGGAAGGAAATAGAAAAGTTTTGCATTTTTTTGAAAATGATCCTAATCAATTCAATTTAAATTCAAATTCAAGAGAATTTAAACTTGAGTTGAATAACAAGCAATGGAATAATGCATTGCGGCATGCATGCAACAAAAAAACAACCTTATTTAATTTTTGAAAACAACCAATTATTTTAGTATTTACAAACTAAATTCCCTGTGAAGAAAATAAATGTTGAGAAAATTTTAAAATTATGAGAAAATTATTGTTTTATTTTTAATTTTAATCACATCCTGAAATTTAAAAATTTCAGGGTGTGACAGAACTACCCCCTTAAAAGGAATCTCGTCCTGAGATTCACAAGGCTAGCAAGAGACAAGGTTTAGGTGGGTAGCTTCCAACACAAATTAACTTTCTGCTTAGTCATTCCTTCTTACAATGTACATTTCTTAATTCCTGGTAACTTACACATAACACTTCACGGATACTCAGTCTAATTCCTCCTTTAACTTCCATTCTGTCCACAGCTTCGTTGGCACATCTTTCGAAGAACATCCTTCGTACCTTGATAAAGTGATTTGAATAGAGCTTGGTTGTTTCTTTCTGGCTTGGAGTCTTGTATCACCTCTCAAGTCTTCATGTACTTCTGTCATTAATTATCATTTTTTTCACACCAACTGGCAAGGTGTCCATCTTTTCCAAACTTGAGGCAGTATAATCCAAGATCACGGGATCTAGTCTTCTCACGCTTTTATGGACAGCTATCGGCATAATGCCCTTCTTTACCACATCCAAAACACACTCTTTTAGCATACCCATTTCGACTTTCTCATTTTGTGGGACATCTATTGGCATAGTGACCTTTTTCACCATATTTATAGCACATTACTCTTTTAATACGTCCATCCCGACTATTTTTCTGCTCCTCCACAACTCTTGGTGGAATGGCTTGTACAACAGGATCCTTCTTGATAGAGTGGTCACATGGAGATTGAACAACTTTAGGCTGTGGTTGATTGAAACTAAGTTGAGTACCGTTATCTGCCAATGGTTGTGGTAACTCCATCTTCTCTTGGCTTGTTTTACTAATTTGTTTCTTAGGCTGCTTGCTTCTTTTAGGCTGAAACTCTTTGAAAGTGATAGTCCAATCCTCGAGGTTTATACTCTGACTGCTATCTTCAGCTTGAGCATTTCCTTCTATATTTGGATCTTGCATAGGGAACTTCTTATTGATATCTAAATAGTAACGTTCTCTTACTTCTGCTGTCATTAAGCTATCTTCCTGGAGACATAGATTACCATAATGCTCACAACATCGACACACTCCTGATCCCTTAATATCCTTATATTGTCTTTCCATTCCCAACTCTGGTGTTCCACGACTTCTCTTATTCCTTTGGCGGTTCCATGCTTCGGCGACTTGCCTCTTCACTGGTCCGGTAGGAATCTCTGCATTGCTCAAATTCATGCTATGAGGTGACACTGTATTGGACTACATCCTTCCTTGTAACACTTGAGCCTGCATGGCTAATAGCTTCTCTTTATCAAACGGTGGCGGCAACAGAGCAGATGAAGCTGAATGGTTATCACCGATGGTTGTGTTGCGGTTCTTAGGGAATAAGGCTTGCTCTGGAATATGCTGCTGGATATTTGCCATGATCGGAGCCATTGCTTGTAGCCTCTGAGTTTGTGCTGGAACGTTGAGGTCACCTTCATTGGCTCTATCTTCTGGATTTCTGTTGAGACTCGCCATCTGACTGGGTGGTAGGGATAAGGTTAGTAGAGAGAATGAAAAAGAATGATAGAATTAACAAGGCAAAATCAATGATATCCTCTTCAACTCTTGGTGGTCGCGACTTAAAGAAATCAAGGTGGATGGGAGAAAGACATAGGGGTAACAAAAAGGAAAAGGGAGCATTCTTGTCTTCAGCTTCTTTTGTTTGTTGATCTTTGTAGAAGAGTGTTGCCATGAACTCCTTTCTGGTCATCCTCTAAAGGGTTAGGTAAAAAGATACAGGATAACAAGGAGGGAGGAGGTTTAAAAGAAAAAACCCATCTAGGCAACTGACGTCATTGTAGGTAGAAGACCCACAATACACCAACAGTCATTACAAAGAAGCGAATCAAACAAGGTCATAAAGACAAGCATCATCATGGAAACACCGAATTCCACCAGTCAACATAGTCAAAACGATGCTAAACGTTGCTACTAGTGCTGTAAGGGGGTACTCATAAATATGGTTATATCTTCCAGCTTCATTGTTGATGACACGTGCCTCCTTCAATTTGTCCAGCGTTGACTCCACCTTCGTGATTGTAGTGGGAGTGTCATAATCTCGCTCAGGCTTGATTCTTTGGTGGAGCTCTGAATCCTTCATCCAACTTGAGCAAGAATGTGAGCAGATGGTATTATTTCCAATTCAACTCGACTCCTCATGATGAACTAGTAGCTCCATTCTTCAGATGACTTGGATCTCAGATGACTTGGACATGCATTAGGATACGTGGCATGAATCATCTAAGTATTTTTGAATCAGAAGAGATACTTTGGAATCAAAAATCAAGGGATGATTCCAGAGCGGTATTGTTATTATTATTATTATTTTGGAAAGAAGAGGCACAATGTGAAAACTGAGCACTTTGTAAACAAATTAAAAGAAAATAGGCTCAAGAAAGATAAGTTAAAAGAAATTCAAGGATGGAATTTGTATAATCATACATCAAGGAGGATTAAAATCAAGGAGTGATCCAGAAGGGGAAATTAGACCGACCAGAATTGAGGGTCTAACATTTGCGAAATAATAAGGTGCAAATGAGAAGGGGTCAGATGAGAAAGGTGAGTTATCAAAGCAGATTGAGAGAAGAAAAAAAACTAAGGAGCGAGAATATTCAATGGAGGGGGTCAAGGAATAAGTATGAATGGATTTTATATCAAAGAAACCTTAGAAAATGACCTTTGCTACCTAGGCTTACGTCCTACAGTCGATATAGCTCTGATACCACTTCTGTCACACCCGGTTTTAAGGACAAAACCGAATGCATAGCTATATGTATGCCAGGATCAAGTTTCATACATATAGAGACATTATAAGTGAATAATCAGTAACAGTATCACGTAAAAGAGAAAAACAACAACTAAAAGACTATCAGAGTTTACAGCTTATCCTGGAAACGAAGGCTTTAACTTCACAAGCAATCGACTGGGGGTTGCGTACGCCTAGAACTCAGCAACATCTTCAAAAGACTTCACCACAACTTTCTCCTTCTGAGCAGCAGTAAGCAAGGGTGAGTACACTTATGGTTGGTACTCAGCAAGGCCACAAGAAATAACTAGAATGTGATTTGTATCCATCTTTAAGTTTATTAATCATGTGAGGGTCCAAGCCACTCTTGACCATGAGCACGGCTAACCGGTTAGTTTTAACTCTGCAGAGGTTGTACACTTTCACCACAATTCGCGTAAAAGTTCTAAAGAATTCGCTTAAAAACTTTCACCACATCTAAGAACAATACACCAAAACAAAAGAAAAGCTTTAAAAGAGCATACTAAAGGATAGGGCTCGCTGCTATGGTTACGAGAGCGCAAGAAAAGTGGAAAACGGAACTAAAACGGCGATTCTATGGGATAAACGATGCTTTAGGGAATCTAGTCGCGATTAACTAAAGGGTTAAGGACTAACAGAAAAGATTTGTAAGACACAACAAAGTGTGCTCACAGAGGATAAAAAGGTTACAAAGCTATTGCACACGTCACAAGGATCACGTTAGCGCAAGAATCGCTGAAAACGGAGTTGAAACGTGAAAGATATGGCTAAAACAAGGTCCTAAGGACTTATTTGTGGAGAAATAGAGCTTCCAGGGGCTAGATCTGAAGAAACCAGGGGCCTAAACATAATTAAACCTTAAATGCAGGGGCTAACATGCAAAAACTCGAGCTCTGGACAGCGGGTTCAAATTTATAAAAGTGTAGGGGCTAAAACAAAATAAACAGGGCTGGTTTATAAATACTTTTGAACTGGTATGGACTGCGGCTTGATTCCTAGAAAAGTGAGGGGCTCTTTTCCAAGACTGGATAGGGTTGACCGGTATGTAGACTGTTGACTCGGGTTTAGATCTAATCTTGTCCGTTGGATCTTGATCCGACGGCGCGAAGTAGGTCGGGTGGCTCGGGCTCGGGCGCCGGCTCGCGGCTCAGCTGGCGGGATGGCTCGGCTGCAGACAGAGATATGACTCATCGAGCGGATCGGTGGCTCGGCTCGACGCTGGACGGAGCCGGTGGCGGCGCACGGTCGCCGGCGGTGAGGGGCGCGGCGGCGGGTCGCCGGCGTATCGCGTAAACGCGATTCCGGTACGCATTTGGCTCGGGTTTGGGACTGGAAGCGAGCGCGCGTCAAGGCAAAGCCATCTAGGGGCTCTGCGCAAGACCTAGATGAGCGGAGCGGGCTTGCGGCGGCGCATGGCGGAGCGGTGGCGAGTTCGCCGGCGTAGGCCAAAACGGCCGTCCGGGGCTCTTTTCGAGCGCGGGTTGCACGGTTAGCGAGCTCGCGAGTTCGCGAACTCAATTAGGGGGTTTTGGGAGGGCGCTAGGGCAGCAGAGACCTAGCACGGCGGCGAAGCGGCGCTCCGGCGATCTAATACACGCGTACGAGAGGAAAAGAGAGAGAGAAGGGGTCGGAGGGCTTGCTCTCACCACAGAGAAGCTCTGGGGCGGTGATGTCGTCGAGAAGGCGAAGCGGGACGGTGGCGCGGCGAGCGACTCCGAAACGGCGGCGAAGGCAAGCTCGGCTAGGGTTTAGCGCAGGGCGAGAGGCGGCGGTTGCGGCTTGGGGAGTCAAGGGGGTCGCGGGTCCCTTTTATAGGGGCGGGGACTAGGCCTCGGCGTGCGGGCCCAAGGCGGCACATCGGCGTGCGCCAGGCCGGGTCGGACTCGGCAGAGTCCTGCCCGAGCACGGGGAGAAGAAGGCCCTGACGGGCGGGGCCCGCGCGGCAGTGAGGGGAGAGAGAGAGGGAGGCGGAGCGGGCCAGCGCACGGAGATGGGCCGGAAAAAGGGAGTGGGCCGGCCGGGCTGCAGCGGAGGAGAAGAAAAAAGAAGAAGCTGGGCCGGTGGTTGGGGCTTTGGGCCTAGGAGGGGAAGGAAATAGAAAAGTTTTGCATTTTTTTGAAAATGATCCTAATCAATTCAATTCAAATTCAAGAGAATTTAAACTTGAGTTGAACAACAAGCAATGGAATAATGCATTGCGGCATGCATGCAACACAAAAAAAACCTTATTTAATTTTTGAAAACAACCAATTATTTTAGTATTTACAAACTAAATTCCATGTGAAGAAAATAAATGTTGAGAAAATTTTAAAGTTATGAGAAAATTATTATTTTATTTTTAATTTTAATCACATCCTAAAATTTAAAAATTTCAGGGTGTGACAGACAGTGGCCCACCCACCTCCGCGACAGCACGCACGTCTGCACGGCCTGCCGCGATGTGAGGAACGACATGATGTGGAGGAGGTCGTCTGGCAGCGAGCTCAGCCGGTCTTCCATCCCGGCTGGACGCCTGCGGCCACACGCTGCCGCCGCCATTGTTAGGACCATCACCTCTGCAAAAGATGCATCGCGTGATCTGGGGAGCAGAACAGGAAATCGATCGCACATCACACGGATCCAAAGTTTTCGAAGTTTTAAATCTCCCGTTATAGCTTCCGCTAAAGACCGCTATAGCTATTTATGCATGGTACTGCTATTTGAACTCACGTGTAATTTAGCCGCTATAGCCTCATTTAGCCCGCTATTAGCTGTTTTCAGAGTTCAGCTGCTAAATCCCTTAGCCTGCTATTTAGAACCATGACGGATACACGATGATGGTACAAGTACAACCCAAACACAACTACCAAAAATTGGAAACGCCAACGCCAAAACTAGCAGTATTGGAGAAGTCGTCCCCCGAAAGTTACAAGCAAACATTTTTAGGATTCAAACAATTATTAAACTAGCAAGTACAAGTATTTTCCCCACCGCCAAATTGGCAAGATGAAATTGTCTACAGGGTTTGTGGGACAATACCTCCTGAGCTTTGGAGCTTGCCAGGACCACTCCATGCGCGCGCGCCGCCGCCGAGGTCAAGGGTTTCCAGTGGCATCCGAAGGGAAAAGCCTGCGCCCCTCGGCGAAATCATCAGGAGAAACGGATGCGGACTTCGACGGCTGTGCAGGAACGGGAAAAGCAAGCAGCAGCGCCGGGCGCTCCATGTGGGCCGGAAGACTAGGCCCGACACCTCACGGCCCAACGTAGAGCAGAACACGAAGCGGCACTCGGCACGACGAAAACGTTTCTGCCTCTGTTTTGCCCTGAAATGGTGATTTTGTTTTTATTTTTTAAAACTTTGTGATTTTATCCATACAATTTGAAAACGAAGGCAGACTTTACCCTTACTTTTGAAGTCCTCTCTAACGGTGTTTTTTTGGACAAATGGATAACTTTGCTTATGCATTTTTACCCTGTTTCTTCGGATAATTGTATTTTTACCACTATTTTAGATCATCAACTTCACATTTTGAATACAGAATTGTAGAAAATTTCGACAGTTGAAACATTCCATATATATAGAATTAAATATTATATAACAAATTAATTTGAGAAATATTGCATTAACAACAACAAACAAAATCCATGTAATCTGTCAAATACACCAGCGATGGCCACCCACGCTGAATGTGCTGGAACTGATGAACTTGCTGTTGCCGAGTTCCTTGGTCAGGGAGTACCCCTGGATCTTGAACACGTGCGACCCGGCCTCCGCAACGATCGCCGACGTGCTCAGCGCCTCGCTGCACGGAGGGGAGGAGAGGAGCCGTGCCATGATCTCCGGCGGTGTTTATTTTGGCTGGTGATGAGGCGTGAAGTGGAACACGAAAAGCATAAGTCTCTTATTCATGTCCGGCCGCCGGCACAGGTAGCCCGGCCCGGCTCCTGGCCGCCGGGCGCCGGTGAGCGACGGCCACCAGCCCAGCCGCGCGCCGCGCGCGTGCGAGCCCCCCGGCGCTGGCTGGCGCGGCTTGGCCCCCGGCCACTGGCGCAGGCAGCAGGCCAACCTGGCTCCCGGCCGCTGGGTGCCAGCGTTTAATGGCCACTGGCACAACCGCGCGCGGGCGCTGCCCCCGGCCGCTGGAGGGGTGCGGGATGCCCGCCGCGACTTCGCCCTCCGGCGCCTCGAGCACGGGGATGGCCGCAGGAGGGCCGTCGGGGTGCGGGTGCCGCCCGAGGGGCACGACCTGCGCCTTGAGGTTGCCATGTGAGGGCGATTGGGAGGGGGGCGGCCCTCCAAACCCGAACCCTATCAGGATGGTGGTGATGCGAGGGGCCGAGCTAAACTCAAGTGAAAAGGAGATAAGGTTACAGGGCATTACTATCTTTTTTGTACATATTTTTTCTTTCTCATTTTTTTCTTCCATTAAATGTTAGCAAGCCTAACAGTGTCACAAACCAGGAGCAAATGGCTGCTTCGTTTTAAATTGACAAGGATAAAATCATAAAGTTTAAAAAGAAGAGGTAAAATCACTATTGAGCTTTGGAGTAGGGTAGAAATGCTTTTTTCCCGCCCCCAAAATCTCTAAAAAAACTCGGCACGACCCCCATCGCATCCCCCGCTGCCTCGCCTTCCCAATCTGAAATAGTAAAGCTGCTTTTGGTAGAGCATGCCCTAACTGAACAATATGCTCCGTAGATGGTAACAAGAATAAAGTAGAACATAGTAGTACTGTTTTTCCTGTCAATGACTCCAAATTGTTGTTTTTGGTAGAGCATGTCAACGACTACATAATTGTTGTTTTTGGTAGAACATGCCCTAACTGAAACAATACTGCATAAATGAAACAATACGGAGCCCATGCATGTTGTCAGTTGTCACACCCTAGAAACTCATCGATTGAAACACACACTTTAATAATACATAGCACAACTCCCTTTGAAAAATATAATATTCTCTAAGAGGCGGGAACACACATAGAAAGCCACTAATCCGACAGCTCTTTGTTAAGCCTGCCTGGCATAAGGTGGCACCATTATGCATTCCGTAATCTACTATACTCCATACAAAAACCCATATGGTTATATATATAAACATATCATTAGTGTTTTATGCAATTTTCTTCGGCCAAAATTTTGAAAGTAAAATATTTTGAAAGTACAATATATGCAACAACAAAAAAACGCTGACTCGCTAAACAAAAATATGCGAGTTAATGTAGAAGGTTTTTAAGGCTCGTCTCCAATCGTCCTCCTGCATGTCTGCTTCGTCATCCTGTCGCCGCGTGCAAAAGCTTCCCACGACCAGGAACTGCGCGACACGAAGCCCATGTCGCGCTTCTTCTCGGCGGGCGTCGCTGCAGCTGCTGCAACCGGAGCGTCCGGGCGGTCCTGCAGACAGAAGGTCTTGCTGAGGTAGCTGCGGAGCCTGGCGGGCAGGAGGCCGGGGCCCGCGTTGCAGACGCGGCTGACGAAGTCCAGGGTGAGGATCTCGCGGCGGAGGAGCTTGCACGCGGCGGCGATCTCGAGCAGCATCTCCGCCGGTAGCGTCCACACCTCCGGCGACGGCGTTCGGCGGCGTTTGGCCATGGAATTGGAGATCGTATACGCGTGTGATGGGAGTCAATTGTTGGATTGGAATCCGCAGCGCGCCTAGCTAGGAGACAGTGGCGTACCTAGGATTTAGAGAAGAATATGCCATATCAATTTTTTATATATAATTTGCTATAATCTTTATATTTTACTTTGGTAATAAGATCTTAATTGTATGACTAATGAGCTTAGATTAGAATTTTAGATATGCCATGGCATATGTGGCAACCCACCAGGTACGCCACTGCTAGGAGACATGGAGTATGTGAGATAATATGAACGGCTCGAGCCCTTAGGCTGCCGGTGCATTGCATTATATAGGATAGATCACAAGGATCGGTACATGACCTATTTGTTATAGAATTAGGACTTCAAATCCTAGTAGGATTACTCGTATCTCTACATCCTCCTCAATCAGTATGCGTGGTAAATCATCAGGAGAAACGGATTCGGACTTTCGGAGGGGCGGCCGTGCAGAAACAGGAAACGCACCATATGGGCCGGAAGACCAGGCCCAACACCACACGGCCCAGCGTAGAGCGGAACACGAAGCGACGGCACTCGGCACGCCCCCCCCCCCCCCACCCCCTCCCCCCAAATCGCATTCCCGCCGCCTCGTCTTCCCAATCCCACTCCGCGTCTCCACCTGCCTGCATTTTGTTGTAAAACAGCCGGACTACATATAGAAGGAAAAGAAGACTAGAAGTCCTAGTCTATGTTTGGTTGCTTGTTGGTTCTTACCAAAACTCTAGTCATAGATCGGAGTATATATATGAGGGAGACCTTCATCGTAAATTATCGATACGAGGAATAAAGAGAAACTCCACCTACATTGTATCTTGTCTACTTGTGTTCTTGTGCTTATCGTGAGAGGCAGGAGAGGGAGAAGATCCAACCATTAACGACGTGTTTTTTACAACACGTTATCAGCACGACCGCTCTTCATCGACTACACGCGCCGAAAGAGTCGTCATCAAGCTCGACGCCAGCAATCTCGCCATCGGCTACTTCGACGACGTCGACTACTTCAACGTCGCCAGCGATCGGATCTGCTCCGACTCGTCACCACGCAGGCTGGTCCCCGGCCTTGCCGAACTGTCCTACGCGACAGGCTTCGAATCCGTTCATTGAATAAAGCAGCACGGTATAAATTTTTTTAGTAGATTAGATCTGTGAATCCAAGCATTGAATTGGAAGATTTAATTTGCTAAACTTAATAAGTAGTATACTTAAATTGATCTCCATGATCAACACGGACACGGGATGTTGCTGACTTTACATCAGTAATATATAAGGGCATGAAAAAAGGGTGGAATTTGTTTGTGCAGTGCCACGTGCATGATGGCTGGCAGCTAAAACGATCTTGTCATTGCCTTAGGCATGATAGTTTTAAACAAAGATCATGAAGATCACTCGCACACAAGCATCTCACAGAGCACTAGTAGAAATGTGTTAATCTATGACGATTTCCTTGTGACGTTCACAAAATTCGTCATTAAACATTTTGCACCAATGATGAAATTTTAGGATTCGTCATGGATCACGGGTGACGGAGCCCAGCCACTAAAAAATTATGACGAACAGCAACTGAGCGTCATAAAACAACAATGAATTTCGTCACAAATCGTATTGGCCATTTAGGTAATGAATTCTGATGAATCTATATTGTCACAGATTACCTCATGTGGGACCGCAACCTTGTGCCACCTGTGGGCCCACTTGTCATGCCGGACCCACCTGCCACGTGGAAAGACCCACTAGCCACATGGGACCGCAACCTTGTGCCACCTGTGGGCCCCACCTGTCATGCCGGACCCACCTGCCACATGGCACCCATCTTCAGATGTCCGGGACCCACCAGCCACACGGCACCCAAAGGGCCCACCGGCCACGTGTCTACCTAGGCACCCAAAGGGACCACCGGCCACGTGTATACCTAGGCACTAATAAAGTTAAGGGAAAATTCGATTCATGCCACCACAACTCCGTGAAATTGGGTTTCATGTTCAAAATCATGCCACTCAATGGCATGGATTTTAACATGAAATCCAATTTCAAGAAGTTGGAGTGGCATGGATCCAACTGACCCTAAAGTTAAATGGGGGCAAAAACAACAGCAACCAGGAATCGAACCTGGGACGTGGTTACCAACACCACATTTCTTCTCCACTGGACTACGACATCTTTCTTGGCTTGCTGTGGTTTGACACTTTACTTGAAACATCTTTCTTGGCTTGCTGTGGTTTGACACTTTACTTGAATGAAATAAGCAGTGCAGGTATACTTGAATAGAAATTCGCATCTGTGGGGCGGGGCACGTTTCGCATCTGTGGGGGCGGCGGCCGGCAGGCAAGCACGCGGCGGCGGTGATGGCCGGCAGGCACGTGGCGGCGGCGGCGGCGACGACCACCGGCACGCATGCTACTGCGGGCGCGGCTGCAGGTGCGGCTACGGCCGGCGCGCACGCGGCTGCGGGCACGGCTGCGGGTACGGGCTGCGGGTGCGGGTGCGGTGACCGCCGGCACACACGCGGAAGCGGGCGTGGCTGCGGCGACGGCCGGCACGCACGGCGCTACGGGCACGGCTGCGGGTGCGGCGACGGCCGGCACGCACGCAGCTGCGGCGACGGCGGCCACCAGGCACGCCTGCGGCGGCGTCTTCGAGCAGGCACACGAAGGGCAAGGCAGCGCCCCGGTGAGGTTCTCCTAATTGATTGTTACCTCAATGTAGAATGTTGTCTGAGATTTATGCCTTCATTTATTCCTAGCATAGCCATTAAACTCTTACCATGGATAATGGATTGCACATCTGGATTGTTAAAGGGGCTTGGCATGATTATGAGGGTTAGTAATTTGGTTGCTATGAGGAGATGTTGAACTGGTACTACCTTTCTACTCTGATGTACAACAGTGTAAAATCATGCTACCTTTCTACTCTATGTGCAGTGGAGTAAAATCATGTACCTAGGAAAGCATATGAAATCAGCAGCATATATAAAATTGTGCACTTATTTATTCCTTCTGAAATTGAGTTGCATATACAATTGCTTGAATTTGTAGTGTAATTGTTTGATAAATTTGCTCTGAAATTAATATTGTTACGTTCAACACAGATGGATAGAAGATGGATAAATGGAAGACAATTCACAGCCGAGTATATGGCAGGAGTTGATCAGTTCATGGAATTTGTGGGCCAAAAATTTGGGAAGGATGTTCAGATACGTTGCCCATGCCAGAGATGCATGAATCTGAAGTCATGGCCTCAGCAAGCAGTCTATAACCATATACATATTTTTGGGATTTCATGTACGTACACTCAGTGGATTCATCATGGAGAATCTATGGATGGTGTAGAGGTTGAGTTTGTAGAGGATGAGGCTCATGAAACTGGCAATGATGGTTTTGAGGTGGATGCGGACGAGCATGATGATGAGGATGATCATGGAGTGCCAGAGTTAATAGGAGACCTGTATAGAGTAGCAGAGGCAGATGGAAAAGAACCTAATTTCTTCAAAGTCCTTGAAGATGCGAAGCGGTCACTTATTCCTGGATCTAAGCATTTAAGGTTTTCCTTTATGGTGAGGTTGCTCCATATCAAATCATTTTATCGGATCAGCAATATGGCATTTGATGCATTGTTGAATCTATTGTCAGCCGCTATTCCAGAATGTGACCTACCAAAATCATATGATGATGCTAATAAGTATCTGCGTGAGTTGGGTCTTGGATATAACTCGATCCACGTGTGCAAGAATAATTGTGTGTTATTTCGGAAGGACTATGCAGAGCTCGATGCATGCCCAAAATACAAGGAATCTAGATGGGAGGATGCAGGTGGCAACAAACGGGTTCCTCATAAGGTGTTGAGGCATTTCCTATTATACCAAGGTTGAAGAGGATATTTTCCACCAAAGCTACAGCCAAGAGTACCCAGTGGCACAAGAAACAACATAGGCAGGTGGATAATGAAATGAGTCATCCAGCAGATGGCAAGGCTTGGAAGCACTTTGATAGGAAGAATCCATCTTTTGCTGCAGAAGCTAGGAACTTGAGGCTTGCCATAGCTACCAATGGGTTCAATCCATTTGGGAAGATTAGCACCACTTATAGCATGTGGCCTGTCCTTGTGAAGCCTTTGAGTTTGCTACCATGGGAATGCATGGACGAATCAAATTGCTTCATGTCCTTACTCATCCCAGGTCCAACATCTCCAGGGAAAGATTTTGATCTATTTCTTGAGCCTCTTATAGAGGAGTTGCTTGAACTATGGGGGCGGGTGTCAAAACATTGGATGCAAGTAGCGGAAAGGAGTTCAAGCTTCGAGCTGCGGTACTATGGTGCATACATGATTACCCTGCTTTGGGACCATTGTCTGGGCGGACGACAAAAGGATATTATGCATGCATTCATTGTGACAAAAATCCACTCTCACGGCCACTGAGGAATAAGATTGGCTACCTTGGGCATTGTCGGTACCTCCCATTGAGCCACCAATGGCGAAGAAGCTTCCTATTTGATGGGCACCATGAGAAACGGACTGAGCCAGGAAAGTTTAGTGCCAAGGAGGTGCAACAGGAACTAGAGAAGGTCAAAGATATCAGGCCAGGCAAACAGGATGCAAGTAAGAAAAAAAAGCATGGAGGGAATGAAGAACCCATAATATTCAGTCGTTAGAGTAGTCTGCGGAGGCTCCCTTACTGGAAAGACATACTGGTGCCACATGTTCTTGATGTGATGCACATTGAGAAAAATATTTGTGACAGTATTCTAGGAACATTGCTTGACATCGAGGGCAAAACAAAGGACACTGTTAATACTAGGTTGGATTTGCTTGACATGCGCATAAGACCTAACCAACACTTGAAGGAGGATGGGAATACGGTTCGAAAACCAAAAGCTTGCTACGTGTTGGCAAAGGAAAAAAGATTGAGTTATGTAACTTCCTAAAGAGTATAAAGTTTCCACATGGTTACGCAGCCAACCTAGCAAAACACATAAGTTTTGATGGTAGTAAGGTGCAGGGACTGAAAACTCATGATTGTCATGTCCTTCTATAGAGAATTCTACCAGCTGGCCTTCGGGGATTTGTGGAGAAGAAACCTGTGTTGGGGATTTGTGGAGAACTATATGAAACCATTGCAGAACTTGGCAAATTTTTCCGGGAATTGTGTAGTAGAAATCTGAGAATAGATGTCATAAATAGATTGAAAAGAGATATTGTATTGATCTTATGCAAGCTTGAGAAGATTTACCCCCCAACATTCTTTGATGTTATGGTGCACTTGGCGGTCCACCTGCCTGATCAGATGTTGCTTACATGACCTGTTCAGTATGGATGGATGTACCCTATTGAGCGTCGAATGGGTACTTTCAAGAATTCAATGAGGAACAGGGCTAGACCAGAGGGATCAATAGCTGAGGCCTATGCTGCTACTGACACCTTGACATTTTGTTCAAGGTACATTGAGGATGTGGACACTCGATTTAATCGGGTTGCCCATGGCACTAGTGGGGATGAACATGTTGAGGATGATATCTCTGTGTTTATGCATGGTGTTAAACTCATGGGAGGCAGTAGTGTTGATCGCGCCTCCGATGAAGACTTGGAGAAGTTGGTCTGGTACGTGCTGAATAACTGCGACGAGGTTTATCCATATGTGGAGTAAGTATCAAATGAAAGGTTCTTTTTATAGTTGTCTATATATGGTGCTACGCTACTATGTCCTAATACAACAATTGTGTCCTACTTTGTTATGCAGGTTGTTCAAGGAGGAGTTGGAGAGAGCCGGAGTTCGTGATGTTGACAAAAGGCTTCAAAAAGAATTTCCTAAGTGGTTCAGGAGGCATGTAAGTATTCTCATGCATGTTCTCATGGGTGTAGCCGTGTAGGAATAATGAGAAGATTTCCTTTTTGTGGTCCTGAGTTTTTCTATTGCACATGGTTTGCAAATTTCAGATCAGGGAGCTTCAAAAAGAGAAACCAGAAGACGTTAACAAAGGGTTGTTTGCGTTGTCATGTGGACCTGATCCTCGAGTCAAGACTTGTAAAGCTTGAAGCGTAAATGGAATCCGGTATAGCACCCTTGATCATGAAAAGTTCTTACAGACCCAAAATAGTGGAGTCATGGCTGAAGGCACACATGAAGACACGACAATTGATTATTATGGTGTCCTGAGGGAGGTAATACAGCTGCAATATAATTCCAATGTGGATGTCCATCGGTCAGTGGTTTTGTTTAGATGTGATTGGTACAATCAAGTTGGGAAGACAAGAGGGGTCAGAGATGATGGACATTTCAAGTCCATCAACATCGAATCATTTTGGTATAAATCTGACCCTTTCATTTTAGCCACTCAGTCGAAGAAGATATTTTACCTGCCTGATACAGCTCTAGGCAAAGATTGGCGGATTGTGCAGAAATTTGAACACAGGGCTATGTATAATGTTAGTGAAAAAGATGATCACAGTGCTTTTGTACACCAAGATGATAGTTGCTCGGATACAGAGAATGATGTCCAAGAAGGTGATGCTGATGAAGGCATGCACAATTTGCAAGATGATGGAGAAGTCACTATTGTTGAAGGTAAATTGGCAGACCTGATAGCAAGGAACAAGAAAGCGGCCTTGCAAGACAGTGATGATGAAATGGAGGAAGATGACACGATATTGCAGTACTGCAGTGACAATGGCAACATGGAAGTTGATGATATGGATAGTGGAGACGGCGATGATGATTGATCCACTATGTGCTGTTGTGCTGGTCCGTGTCACTGAGGTAATTTCCTATTTACTTAATTAGTAGCAACTGCAATAAATATTTATGCTTTTCTTCGCCAAACATCTATTAGTTACGGAGTTACCAAACATCTCTTTTTCCTGCTTTAGCTCTATTAAAGCATATCTTATTAAACTCAGAAAACAGAGTTATTTGCATGCTCTATACAAATATGGCTTATAGAATAATCTGTTCATTTGGAGTGGACACAGCATGTTTAATATACCTACTTTTTTTAAATGAAATGTTTAATGTAGCTGTTCGAGACTTTGTTAAAGTATAGGGGTTCTAGACAAGAACTGGAGTAAGCTCTTATCTTTTATGTAGAACTCATTAATATTGCATTACATTGAATCAACAGATTGTGCTCAGGAACAGTTATCTTGGTTACCAGCTTCTTTTCATGTTAAGTTCAAGGAATATTTCATCAAAACATGAAGTGTTAACTGTTTTATGCATTGCAGGACTCCGACTCAGTGGAATTGACATGATGCCACCTCCACCCTCAGCGAGACCCTTCAGTGAAATCAACCGAAAAGGAGCAGGAGCTGTACCAAATGGCTGTGCTACAGACCTGCATGATGAGTCGGAAGATAGTGACCACAAGATGTGATGCTTTTCTTGTACTTGTGGAAATTACCTGTAGTTTTTGCTTTCCTTGTACTGTTGACGTTTTAGCTCCGTCATTGTGCTGATCACTTGCCTAATAAAATGGGAAGGATAAGTTTGGTTTCAGATTATGTGCTTATGCTCAGTTCTTTCTGCAGCTCGTCTCTGTTATCTGAACAAAGTTATGTGACCAAGCGAGGCTTGTTATGAAGATTTTGCTTGGCTATCTTTTTTCTATTTTTTCTTGCTATAACAACAAAACATGCAAAGTCACGTGCTCTTGAGCCAGAAAAAAAGCCCCGTGATCTCCATAACATCAAGTTGCAATATGTTACTTTGTGATAATTGGGATATCAGGCCGCGTTTAGTTTCCAAAAAAAATTTGGGCAAAAAAATTGTGGGGACTTTTACAACACTAATTAGGAGTATTAAACATAGATTAATAATCCATCGTCAATAATATGCGCTATTTCAGATTCAGCCAGTGAAAGTGGACACATCACTTTGGAGCTGAGTGGAGTGGCATGGGACATGCAATCGCCCACAGCTATATATCATGCTGACGAGGTCCCCTTCCGTGCGGATGATTGAACCGCTTACCGCATCCGGGCCCCATCTTCCTTGAGCAGCTCACGACCTAGGAACGAATATTGAGGATGGGGGACAGGGTATATGGAGTTGGATTTGGGGGAAAGGCGGGAAGCTTTGCCGCCAAATGGATTCGCGCGTGCGCATCGGATCCCGCCGACATCCTGGGAGAATGGGGAAGAAGCCGTAGACGAGGGAAGCACTGGCTGCTCTCTCTCTCTCTCCGTCTTGAAGGTGCTCTGTGAAGATGTATTTTGGTTCTCCCGACGTAAATCGACGACCTCGTCTATGCGTTGTACTTGCACTGAGCATCTCCAATAGTGCCCAAATTTTTACTCCCAATAAATCTGTGTTGAAACCTTGCTAAAAGGATTTTGGATATAGAAAATATCCAACTCTCCAACCAAGGATGGATTCGGATCAGATACGGATGAAATAAGATCCGGATGTCACCTTTTACCATGTTTTAAAGATCGGATACGAATAGTTCGAATCCGGATTCGGATCCGGATATCTTCTCAATTTGAAACATAATGGTACACGAGTATTGATTTATTTTGTCAACAATGTTATAAATAAATATTTAAATACTTAATAATTAAGACATATATAAAAGACTTCATCATCAACATTAAACAAATAATTAATTTCAATCATATAAAATAGTTTTGTCATTAAATAAATATATTAAATAGTTAAATTTAATTTTTTATATCATTACTAATTTTGACATTATACAAATAGAGGTTTATTGGGCCAATTCTTGGAGGTTCCAGCCCAAACCCAGAATCTAGGCGCCAGCCTCAAAATCTCCCGCCGAGTTTGGAAATCTGGGCGCCAGCCCAAAATTTTCTACGGCCACGCCCTTGGATAAATTAAAGGAAAATGCCCCCACCTCCCAAACCCTATCCGCCCACGCCACCTCCCAAACCCTACCCGCCCACGCCAGGTCCCAAACCCTACGCCGACACCGCCGCCGCCGCCGCCGCCGACGCCTTCACTGACGGGATCTCAGCGACTTCGCCGCCTCGTCGTCGACACACTTCGCTGACGGGATCTCAGCCACGCACCGCCTCATCGCCGACGCCACTTCGCCGACGGGATCTCCTTGAAGCCGCCACCTGCTTGTCCCCGATGGCACCTCGCCGACCCCTTCAACACCACTTGCTGAATCTGCTTCCCCTTCGCTGGATCTGCTTCCCCTTCGCCAGATCCGCTTCCCCTTCTTCGAATCTGCACTGTCACCATGGTGACAACGCATCGTGGTGCAGCTCGAGGTATGCCAAGGTCGATCCATTCCCAAGGTAAGCATTTCTTCCCTGGTTCCTTCTCCGTGCAGTTCTGTATGCAACCGACTTAAAGCCATGTCCCACGCCGCCGAGTATTTGTTCACATGTGTATGCATGCATGTCCAGATATCCATTTTTGAAATTTTGTGGCATGATAATCTGAAGCTGTATGGTGGCCTGTGGTAGTGTTGTTGTTGCACCTATGCAGATTAGGTTCATAGATTCCTCCTTCCCTTTTTTTGCAATCTGAACTGGATAAGGTGTCTGCATGCATGCTTGTATGTCTACTGCGTATAGCTTGGAATAAAATCTCTGGTACCCAGAGTTTGTGGACATCATAGTTAATTTTTTGTTGGGGAAAAACAATTCTGAACATCACAGTTAAGATTCAGTAATGCCTTTTAGCTGTTGAAATATGTATATGCATGCATGCTTCTCTCTATCAGAAGCCATGTGATGGCTGTGTGTATCTAGGATTATCTGAACTATCAATTGTGTATCTAGGCTTCTCTGAACATTGAATTATCATGACAGGTTGTTCACATTTAGATTGTTTGCTGTCACATCTAATTCAAAATGTTGCATTCATGTTATACTATTGTGTTATACTAGAGTAGTATGCTGTGATGCATGAGGTTTTACTAATATTGTCCCAGCTGAAATTTTATTTGTTTTTCCTGTCTAAACTGATCCTCTAGTTTCTCTCTACTTTGTATAACTAGTTGAATACATGTGTATGCTGTCCCATGCATAATATTTTGCTAATATTCCCAGCTGAATATTGTCCCAGTTGGTTTTTTAACTTAACATACGTGTTGTTTGACTTAACATACATGTGTATGCTGTTCTATATTAGATAAATTTGAAACTCTAGCATTCATGTGTATTTCAACATATATGCTATTTGAACTTAACATTCATGTGTATTTCTGTATACTATTGTGTTACATGCTGATTGTTGAGACTTAATGCAACTTTGTTCTATATTAGATACATTTGAGCCTTGATCTAGTATTCTGATAGTGACCATTTACTTATTCCTGTAAGAACAACAACAAATTGAATATCAAAGGTGTCGGGATGAGAGGGTAGTAGACAATATAAGAAGGTTGGCAGAACTTGGGCTCCATGAAAGCATGTCCGAACTTAAAAAATATATTTTCACAACCGGGATCCACAAAGGGTACAGATTCAGGCAAGAAGAAAACTAGGTGTGAAGATTCTGAGTCATCAGAATACCTCCTTGAAGATGACAGTCAAGGAGACAATGATGATGATGATGATGAATCTTTAGACGAGGAGCAGCCCACACCCCTCAAGATCGAGGTGCTTGTTCTTTGTTGGCTATGGGGGCTAGGAAAATAGCGACTTTGCATTTTTTTTCCCTTCTATGCAGCATTACTGTAAATTAAATTCTGCTCTTGCATATTGACCATTGTGCTTACAAGCTGTTTTTTTTCCTTGCATAGTTGCCTAAAACTGGTAGAGTCAAAAGACTTGTTACAAGGAGAAGAAAGCAAGTGTCCGACATGGCTCCAGGAGGAGTAAGGCAGTCCAAGATGGTGAAGGCAGGTGGACCAGCAGCGGAGAGAACATCTGGAGTCTCAACAAGGTCAGGGAAATGGCCCCAAACTTCACAAGAGGAGGTTGCTAATCAACAGTTGCCTCAGGAATGTGTCGAGACACCCCAAAGCCATGAAGATGTTGAGAGACCCACAAGTCCTTTCGTGGACTGGTCTCCTGAGGACAATGACCAGCAGTCCTTGCCCACTGATGGAGGCAAGTATCTATGTTAGCAATCAATTTTGTAGGCTTAAGCAAATAAATTTCATGAATGCACACTAACTAAATGATAACTTTGTTATATAGCATCTACATCTAGATGCCCGAGGCGGCCGAGGCAACCAACCGCTGGAATAATTTTGGAAAGGATGAACAAAGCTATGGGAAGAAGGATGCCTGTGGTTGTTGCTGAAGGGGATAAGAGGCCAAAAGAACCTATTCAAGCTGCCAAATTTGCCTCACAAGCAGCTGTGGTCGTTAGGTTTGAACTTCCCATTCTTCGTCATTGGAAAGAGTACAAGAAGGATGATTCCCATTTTAAGGAATTCATGGGAAAGCTATCTGTAAGTACATTTACACACTCTACTATGCTGCACTAATAAGCTATTATATGACCTACACTAACTATTGATATGTGCAACTCACCTCACTAGATTCGATTGGCTGTTAACAATGATGATGCAACAAAGGCAGCTTGCGCTGATGTAATGCAGTCTGCGATACGAAACCAGCGTTATAGGTTGAAGAAGAAATACTTCAATGGTGTCCTAGCAAATGAGGTCAGAACTACTTCTCCTGTGCAAAACATGACTGATGGAGAATGGATTGCACTAGTTGCCCACTGGTCTGACCCTAAAAATAAGGTATGTTCCAACTTCTCAATTTTTTTTCAAGCTGTACTTGGAAGCTGATCTAATAAGTGCATGTGTTCGCAGCAAACCTCTGAAAAGTACAAACAAAACCGGCCGAAAGTGAAGTTCCATCAGACAACAGGTTCTCGCGCCATGTTCAACACTTGCATGCCTATGTAAGTCAATCTCCTTTTATAGTCAGCACCCACTTTTCCCTTCAATGTACTATGTGAAATAACTATTCTAATGTTCCATATATTTGTACTAGAGGCAGAAGAGAAAGGAGGTTGAGCCCAGCACAGAAGATGAAGAGCTTGATGCAGTGGAGGCCTTTAAGTCCTGCCATACAAGCTCTAAAACGGGACTAACAGATGAGGCACAACGCGCTGTTGTAAGTGCCATTCTGATCTGTGATTTATTTATTGTTCATGACCTTATGTATCAAATACTGTTGACAGTTAGGAAAGTATCAATTATGGCTTGGCCGGCATGTAAAATATGTGCATTAGGTGCAGTTTTTATCATAAACTTGATTTGAGATAATGTATTGAGAAAATATGTGCAGTTTTTATCAAAAACTGTTGCACTAATGTACTATATGGCTTGCATTGACTTATATTCTACTGGTTTGCATTGAAGCTAAGTACATACATGCATAGTATTTATTCATGTTGGCTTCAACCCACCTATTATTCTGTCATTTGAATTTTTTCAGTCTGAAATGGAGGCTTTGAAGGCAGCAGCTGTACCTGATGGTGAAGAGCAAATGTCTAGTGCACAAGTTGTTGCCAAGGTGCTCACTGTTGATGTTCCTTAGAGCACCAATTTACGTACCGCAAGCGCACGGATCGTGTAGCTTTTCCTTTAGAGTATTCCCCCAAGGTTTATCAATCCACGGAACAAGTGTATTACTATGCTTAACTAAGCACTAATGATGTTGGTAAAAGATCTATATTGAGTGATTGAATGTGAAATAGATCTAATCTAACCAATCTAATCCAATCTAGACTAGTGAGCAATGATAGGTTTGTGCACAAGATATGAAGAGCATTTGTCCATAGGGTCTAGGATCACTAGAGATGTAATCGCCAAGCAACGAAGAACGGATCTAATCTACCAAAGGTGTGTTCCAAGATCAAAACCTTTCCCTCCCGCATACTGTCACTACACGAGGATAATCGGTAACGAATCAACAAGAACACGATAGTTGATGTAATCTAAGTAAACCATGCAAGAGCAAAGCAAACCCAAAGCCAAGTCATGAACTATTAGGCTTCAAAGCATCATCAACAAGAATCATGATAGATCAATCTCATAAAGGATTCGGCAATTAACCCTCAAGATCTCCTTACAACCCCATGAACAAACGAGGACTTTACCCCATGAAGCTAAGCGAAGCGTAGTCGATCATGGTGACAAAATCTCCGGCAAGGGATGGATCCCTTGCTGTCCTCCAACTTGCAGCGGCGCCGAGGGACGATGAGGCCTCCAGTGTCGCCTTTCTCTTGTGTCTAACTCGAATGGATCTCTGAAACTCGTCTCTGGATGCTTCCTCTCTGATCTCCCCCGCTTTGACGGCGGCTTCGGGGTATATATAGGCGGTTTTGGTCAGCGGTTTTGGTAAAACACAGATTAGGGTTGACGCATACTTCGCGCTGAAGAAAATTGAGGCCGATTGGGCCCCGGAATAGGCTAGGCCGGCCGGCTCAGAGGGCCCCAGGCCGGCCGGCCTGGGCCCTTTCTGGCCCCTTTCGGTCCCATCTTTTGCGTGCGGCCTCTTCTCGTTATTCCTCATCTTAGCCCAGTTGTGACCATGCGTCAAAACATCTCCGAAAATGTCCAATTTCCTACCAAAACACAACATGCTCCAAAATCCAGGACAAAATCGAAAACGGTCAAGTTCGGGTGCCATGTTGCGGGTTAGTACATGAATCATCCCGAAGAATTTACCAAAACCTCTCCTAATTGTATAATAAAATGGGTACTTAAGGAGCGCCAACATTCCCCCCATGCTTAGCTTTTGCTCGTCCTCGAGCAAATCAAATCATCAAGTCCTTCCATGGGTTGCTCGAGAGTTCTCAAACTACAAAATTTACTTATGCAAACAAGTCTAACAATATTTCTTCAAACAAAGGTCAGTGGAGCAGCGAGGATAATCATATCATGCGCATTTAAAAACTCATCCAATATTACTCCACGACTCTTACCTTTAGCCGGCAACTTGAATATCGACAACACTTGCTTTTCTTGTCATCCTTGGAGGTTTTTTTCTTTTTCTTTTTTTTAGTTTTTAGAAGCAAAATACCTTGCAACAAAGGTTAGACCAAAAATTCTTGCACAAGTCCTTTCATCTCTCTCGATATAAGTGGCTATCCTATTATTATTTGCAAACTCTCATCTCCCAAAAGTCTCTCAAGTATAAAGTGGGGCTATAGGTGAGGCTTAGCAAAGTATATACATATATTGTCAAGTTAAGAAAACCTTCTAATGATTGCTTACCTTCCGAGCCAATGATCATGAGAGTTTCTCCATAATGTAAAGGGTTCAAGGGTAAGAAGATTTAGAATGGTGGACATGTGCAAAGGCATACAAAAAGATTGACTTCAAGGCACAAGCATCGTCCTCGTTGTCGGATTGCACATAGTTGGAATTGAGGATATTGTTCTCAAACAACAAGGTGATATCTCTTTGCACTTCTCTAACCATAGAATCCCTTCATTTATTCTTTTCTTCTCATACATTTTTTTCTTTCTTTCTTTCTCCCGAATTTTCTTTCTCTTTTCCGAACCTTTTCATAGGACACTTTCTATAAAACATAGATAGGCAGATCTCCGAAGTGGCTCCCTGAATTTTTGGAGCCCGAGCCGAGGCCAGAGGGGCCTAGGCCGGCCGGCCCAAGGGGTGTAGGCCGGCCGGCCTGGGGCTTTCCCATGTCGGATTCGGTCCATTTTTCTAGTACTCCTTCCTTTCTTCATCCCAAAATTATATTTTATACAACTCATGCGCAGGAACAGAACGTATCCTCATAATTGGGTTGTGGTCAAGGAAGAGGATAATAAACAAAATAATCTCAGGTTCGGGTTTTGGAATCCGGTAGATTTCATGAGTTGTTCCAAGGAGGAATTCTCATTACCGAATATTGACATGGCTAGCAATTCAGAGATGAAAAATACATACATGATCATTGCTCGAAATTAAAACTCCCAAGAGAAAGAAAACCTAACTCAACTCAATGTACATCCAATACTTATGGTGGAACGAATATAGCTTGTAGATGATAGGATTTTTACTCTCGACTTGTCAAGAACTTGATCAACCTTATGTTTGTAGGGGTTTTATTTTTATGAAATTAAAGTCCTCCAAATCATGCCTTACTCACAAGCGTAATCAAAACCAAGCGCTAGATCAAAGCTCAAGTGTGGGTATTAACATGGACGAATAATTTACTAAGCTCCACAAATACGAATTAATTTTCATGACAACGCTTGTGAACAATTGCTTGAAAGAAAATAAAGTAAAACTGAATGCATAAATAAAATGCACGATCCAACAAAAAACAAAGACTCTTTTTATTTTGTTTACATGACTCAACACTAATTTAAGACTCACTCTCACACATGCGAAAAATAAAGCACACAACGCTAGACTATGACTCTCACACATGCGGAATTAAAGACATGCACACGACGAACTTTCGACTAAACAAAGACTAACAAAATTCAATCTACGAGTCGTCACACCTTTCCCCCATGCTTAGATTATGCGGCGTCCTCGTCGCAATGATATAAAAGACGAGTGTGACGCTCGTCGGCGTTTTCAACGGCACCTAGGGCAATTGCATCTAGGGCGCCCTCCTCCTTGCTTTGTAGATCTCCGACCATCCCGAATAACTTCCTTATGTTGCAGGACAAGGAAGTTGTAGTCTCTCTCAACCAAGCTCTCGATGTCAGTCCATCCTTCGATCCATTGCCACGATTCGATCGTGACACCTATCGATGGTGGCGCGGAGATCTGCGATTTCATTGCGGCACTTGAAACAACACCTGGAGTGATGCCCGCTGTGGTTGGGGCTATCGTCCTCGGGCTCGTCGTTGTCCTTCTTCTTCTTCTTGCCGCTGTCACCTTCGGTGGGGTCGTCTTCCTCCCTTCTCTCCTCTTCGGCCCACCCCGGCCAATCATCATCGTAGTCACGACCGGTGGCGCCCCATGAACTAGGGCTCATGTAGCTCTCCCAATCGCTATCCCCCGCATAATCCTTCGGCTCCGGGGTGTGCTCGACGTAGTTTTTCCTTTTAACTCCGAGAAGGCGCAAGGAACGCCTAGGTGCGGGTGGCTTTTTGTATTGTCGCTTCTCGCCTTCGTCTTCGTCGCTGCTGATGATGATGACCACCCTTTGGGCTTGAGCTAACTTCTCATTGCACCATGGAAGGCACTTCCCTCCGACGCTCATCCGTGCTTGGGTATTGAATTTCTTCGGAGGGGCCTTCTCTTCACATCGCTTTGCTTCGACAAGGAGAGGTGTCGTACCAGTTGCCAAGATGGGGCTAGGCGTCTTTGGCGTGGGGGTGTCGGGCGCCATGCCCCTCTCATTGATCTCCATCGCTGCAATCATGGCTCTTGCGCTCGCTGGAATAGCCATTGTCGACGTCTCTCACGAGGTGGTGGTGTAGATTGAAAAGTATGAGAGAATAGATCTAACCCGCGCCTCTATTTAAGTCCCTGAAAAGACATTGGACGAGAAGTCCAATATCTCTTCGGTTTTGGCATGCGAAATCTATAAGGCACAGGTTTGAAATTTCCTTATCTCGTACCTACCAAAAATCGAGACCGAATCGCATAGGAGGAGCCTCAGGCCGGCCGGCCTAGGGGTATTGGGCCGGCCGGCCCAGGGGATTTTTCGGCCCCCTGGGCTCCAAATTTTTCCGAGGTGCCCACCAACAAATTACGAGCCTATGTTTTACTCGAAGTTCGTCCAAAATAAAAATAAAACTATGAAAATAAAATCTAAAAGAGAATATTTACAAACTTACCTTGCTTAACGTCATTAGGCTTGACGTTCCGGTTCCTCCTCCATGGTGTATATGTTGATGTAATTAAGGGGCACGACGTCGGGCTCCAAGAATACCTTTAGTCGCTATCCGTTCACCACATATTGGTCACCTTTCACATCCATGATTGTCACCGCTCCCGTGGGTGAAACTGAGTGTACGACGTACGGTCCATCCCATTTGCTTTGTAATTTTCCTTTGCCAAAAAGTTTGAATCTTGAATTGTAGATCGAGCAGGACCTTGTCTCCTTCTTTGAATTCCTTGTTTTGTAATCGCTTGTCGTACCACCTCTTCATCCTTTCTTTGTAAATTGATGCACTATTGTACGCTTTCAATCTTAACTCCTCCAATTCGCTTATTTGGATTCTCCTTTTAATTCCAGCGGCTTCCGCATCAAAGTTCATTTCCTTCATCGCCCAATACGCCTTATGTTCTAGCTCAACCGGCAAGTGGCATGTTTTTCCATAAACAAATTGATAAGGAGTCATACCAATCGGGGTTTTGTGTGCTGTACGATATGCCCATAGTGCATCATCTAGTCTCTTCGACCAATCTTTTCCTCCTTTTATCACGGTCTTCTTTAAAATGTCCTTCAATTGCTTGTTCGAAGTTTCCGCTTGTCTGTTTGTTTGGGGGTGATAAGCCGTGGACACTCTATGTTCAATTCCCAATTTCTTCAAGCATTTACCAAAGTCTTTGCCAGTGAAGTGTGTTCCTCCGTCGCTTATCAAGATTCTTGGGATGCCATATCGAGGGAAGATTACTGATTTAATCATGTGTGTGGACTCCTCCGTTGATGCCTTCCGACATGGCATAGCTTCAACCCACTTTGAAACATAGTCCACCATCACCAATATATGCTCAAATCCATGTGAGTTCACAAATGGTCCCATGAAATCGATTCCCCAGACATCAAATAGATCTATTTGCAAGTTGTAGTTCAATGGCATGGCATTCCTTTGCGTGATATTCCCCGTCCTTTGGCATTCCGGACAAGTCGAAACAAATCTTTTCGCGTCTTCATGCATCTCGGGCCAATAGAATCCACTAGCCCATACCTTAGCTTGAGTTCTAAAGTGCCCATAATGTCCTCCATATCCCGACGAGTGACACTTTCTTAGAACTTCTTCACGTTTCTCCCTCGGTATGCATCTTCTTAGGACTCCATCTTCTCCATATCTATATAAGTATGGTGGATCCCAATAGTATTTTCTTCTTTCCGCGATCACTCTTTTCTTTGCATTCTTGTCCAAGTGATCCAAGGGCATCCCTTTTATTGCCCTTATTATTTCATTCACCCAACTATCTTTGTCGAGAATTCTATATAGGTGTTCATCTCTCATTTGATCCTCGATAGATTCTTTTCCATCATCTCCATGGTTCATCCTTGATAGGTGGTCGGCCACAACGTTCTCGGCCCCTTTCTTGTCCCTTATCTCCACATCGAATTCTTGTAGCAATAGGATCCATCGAATCAAGCGTGGTTTAGCATCTTTCTTGGACAAGACATACTTGATTGCCGCATGGTCGGTATAAACTATCACCTTTGAATTTACTATGTATGATCTGAATTTTTCGAAGGCGAATACCACAACAAGCAATTCTTTCTCCGTTGTTGCATAATTAACTTGGGCTTCATTGAGAGTCTTGCTTGCGTAGTAGATAGCATTTACCTTCCCCTATTTCCTTTGTCCAAGAACTGGCTCCTACGGCGTAGTCGCTTGCATCACACATGATTTCAAAAGGTAGATTCCAATCCGGAGGTTGCATGATAGGGGCACTTATGAGAGATTGCTTGAGTGTTCGAAAGGCGTGAAGACAATCACTATCGAAGGTGTATTCCACATCTTTTTGGAGAAGTTGTGTCAATGGCTTGGTGATTTTTGAAAAATCCTTTATGAACCTTCTATAGAATCCAGCATGACCGAGGAAGCTCCTCAAAGATTTGATATCCGTAGGTGGTGGCAATTTTTCCACGGTTTCTATCTTTGCTTTGTCCACCTCTATCCCTCTCTCGGAGATAACATGACCGAGGACAATTCCTTCTTTCACCATGAAATGACACTTCTCCCAATTGAGCACAAGATCAACCTCTCCACATCTTTTAAGAACTTTTTCCAAATTTGCCAAGCAATTATCAAAGCTAGTACCATGCACCGAGAAATCATCCATGAATACCTCCATAATCTCTTCTATGAAATCTGAAGATATAGCCATCATGCACCTTTGATAAGAAGCGGGTGCATTGCACAATCCAAAAGGCATCCTCCGATATGCAAAAGTTCCATACGAGCGAGTAAATATGGTCTTATGTTGATCATCCGGATGAATAGGTATTTGGAAGAATCCCGAGTATCCATCAAGGTAACAAAAGTGTGAATGCTTTGCCAACCTTTCTAGCATCTCGTCAATGAATGGTAGTGGAAAATGATCCTTCCTCGTTGCCTTATTCAATTTTCTATAATCGATGCACATCCTCCATCCCATGATGGTTATTTGCGGTATCAATTGCTCCTTCTCATTTTTCACAACCGTGAGTCCTCCTTTCTTCGGAACGCAATGCACGGGGCTTACCCATTCACTATGTGGCACGGGGTATATTATTCCGGCATTCAACAATTTGATAACCTCCTTCTTCACCACATCACGCATAGCATGGCTCAACCTTCTTTGATGCTCTACGACCGGCTTGTATTGCTCCTCGAGTTGTATACGATGTGTGCAAAAAGCGGGGCTAATACCTTTCAAGTCGTTAATCGAGTAGCCGATCACCTTTTTGTGCTTCTTCAATAAATTCAGCAACTTCTCCATCTCTTCCCGGCTCAATTCGTCGCTAATAATCACCGGAAAAGTCTTGCCATCTCCCAAAAATTCATATTTCAATCCCTTGGGGAGTGGCTTCATCTCAACATCGGGCGCACCATCCTCTTCTTGATCTAACTCTCCAATGTCTTCAAATTTTTCTTCCTCCAAATTCCCGTGTTGCGGCTTCAACTCTTCCATTGTTTCCACTAGTTCTCCATTTTGATCGTCTTGAGCATCCCCATTCTCCAAAGCGCGTTGGAGAGGTAGAGGTAGAGGTAAACACGAGACGGTTTTGAATGAAATTTGAAAGTGTGCTTCTCTCCATCTAGGTCAAAAGTGACAATCCCTTTTCCAACATCTAGAATAACATTTACTAATTTGAGAAAGGGTTTTCCAAAGATTATGCTTTCATGTTCATCATCACTAGCATTAATCACAAAAAAGTCGGTAGGAATATCTTTACCCGCTATAGTAACTTTTAAATTTCTAAGCACTCCTAGTGGTTTGATTAATCTACCATCTCCCATGATCAATTTAATGATTGTGGCATCTAGGTTCGGTGTTTCGTTAAAAAGCTTAACATAAACCTTGGAACTCATCACACTAACATGGGCGCCAACGTCACATAGAACATTGCAACATTTTGTTCCGTCTATCATGCAATCAACACGAGGTGTGGGTGATGGATTACCTTCGCCTTGATCGCTTCCAATCGCATATACTTGAGCTATGTGCGCGTAGGGTGATGATTCCGATTTTACTCCCATGATCCTTTTGACCTCCAGCACTTCGTCCAAGTCAATCTCTTCCTCTTTTGCTTCAAAAAGTTTCCGAATAATATCACCGGCCGATTCCTTGCCAAATGTATATCCCGTGTGATTATCCGGCGGGAAGTCTTCTGCTATCACCTTCGCCATTCCTCGCTGATTTGGATGCGGTCTTGCTTTGTCGAACAATCTTCCGAAGTCATTTGGTATCCAATCCATTTGCTCGAATTCCCTTAGCGATTTGGCGGTGCCCAAGGTTCTTCCTTTCTTTTCCGGGTCGTCTTTCGTTGCACTCTGGATCGATGCTTCTTCATCGTGGTTTGTCTCTATGACTTTCTCATGCTTCGGTTGTTCTTCTCTCACTTCCGATGTCTCTTTTCTAAAAATTCCAGCAAGCACCCGCACTTGAGATTCTTCCTCGGAGCTTGCCGAACATCGTTTTTCCCAATCTCTTCGCATGGCCGCACCCTTGCTGATTTTTTTAGGAGTTGGGCGGCTTCCGTGAGTGTTTTCTCCATGAGATCTCCTCCTGCACACATTTGAACAAACTACATGCACTCGGGGGTTAGCGAAAAGTAAAAGGTATGCAAGAGTACTTCACCGGAAAATCCGAGCTTCGGTCCTTGTTCAATCAATCCATTGAATCTATCCCATGCTTGATCTATCCCTTCTTCTTCTCCTTGCACGAAGTTGATCACTTGCTTCCGAATATGTTGAACCTTGCTTAACGGAAAGAACCGCTCACAAAATTTCTTCATCAAGTCATCCCAATTTCCTTTTACCTTGAAGGATGCAAGTGCAAACCATCTTCTCGCTTCTTCCGCAAGTGAGTATGGGAAAAGATTCCATCTAAACTAAGCTAGCGGAACTCCGTCTTGTTGTACCGTGTTGCATAGCATTGTGAACCACTTGATATGTCTATATGGGTTGTCCGTCTCATCTCCTCTAAAGGGGTTTGCCGCCGCCATCTTGATGATTTGAGGCTTGATCACGTACTCGGTGGCTCGCAACACCGAATCTGATTTTTGCAGGTCGAAGTCCTTCGATCACGTGTTGAATGAGATGGGCCATCTAGACAATCAAAACAAAAACAAGAAAACAAAAATTTTCTAGGGAAAAGGTTAGGTGTTAGTAACCAACAAAATTAATACAAAGTTAAACGTAGCAAAATCGCTTGTTCCCCGGCAACTGACGCCAGAAAAGCTTGTTGACACTCCTTAGAGCGCCAATTTACGTACCGCAAGCGCACGGATCGTGTAGCTTTTCCCTTAGAGTATTCCCCCAAGGTTTATCAATCCACGGAACAAGTGTATTACTATGCTTAACTAAGCACTAATGATGTTGGTAAAAGATCTATATTGAGTGATTGAATGTGAAATAGATCTAATCTAACCAATCTAATCCAATCTAGACTAGTGAGCAATGATAGGTTTGTGCACAAGATATGAAGAGCATTTGTCCATAGGGTCTAGGATCACTAGAGATGTAATCGCCAAGCAACGAAGAACGGATCTAATCTACCAAAGGTGTGTTCCAAGATCAAAACCTTTCCCTCCCGCATACTGTCACTACACGAGGATAATCGGTAACGAATCAACAAGAACACGATAGTTGATGTAATCTAAGTAAACCATGCAAGAGCAAAGCAAACCCAAAGCCAAGTCGCGAACTATTAGGCATCAAAGCATCATCAACAAGAATCATGATAGATCAATCTCATAAAGGATTCGGCAATTAACCCTCAAGATCTCCTTACAACCCCATGAACAAACGAGGACTTTACCCCATGAAGCTAAGCGAAGCGTAGTCGATCATAGTGACGAAATCTCCGGCAAGGGATGGATCCCTTGCTGTCCTCCAACTTGCAGCGGCGCCGAGGGACGATGAGGCCTCCGGTGTCGCCTTTCTCTTGTGTCTAACTTGAATGGATCTCTGAAACTCGTCTCTGGATGCTTCCTCTCTGATCTCCCCTCTTTGACGGCGGCTTCGGGGTATATATAGGCGGTTCTGGTCGGTGGTTTTGGTAAAACACAGTTTAGGGTTGACGCATACTTTGCGCTGAAGAAAATTGAGGCCGATTGGGCCCCGGAATGGGCTAGGCCGGCCGGCTCAGAGGGCCCCAGGCCGGCCGGCCTGGGCCCTTTCTGGCCCCTTTCAGTCCCATCTTTTGCGTGCGGCCTCTTCTCCTTATTCCTCATCTTAGCCCAGTTGTGACCATGCATCAAAACATCTCCAAAAATGTCCAATTTCCTGCCAAAACACAACATGCTCCAAAATCCAGGAAAAAATCGAAAACGGTCAAGTTCGGGTGCCAAGTGGCGGGTTAGTACATGAATCATCCCGAAGAATTTACCAAAACCTCTCCTAATTGTATAATAAAATGGGTACTTAAGGAGCGCCAACACTCACCGAGGACAGCTCCATGTCAAACACATTTCTGAAGAATGCTGGTCTACAGTCTGGGTGCTCCTCAAAATCAGCTTCATCAACTTAAAGGGATCTTCGGTAACAACTTGAAGCTGAACGACGAGCCAAAGCTGCCCTCGAGGAACAACTTGCAACCTTGAAGAAGAAGAGTGAGGTTACCGAGGAAAATCTTGCCAAGGCCCAAAGGCAGTTGGATGAAACCACAAAGACAGCAGAAGAGACCCAAAGGCGTTTGGAGCAAACCGAAAAGACAGCACAAGAGAACAATATCATCCTCCGCCGTTTCTTGAGCTTCAGTGGTAACTCATCCTAGACTTATGAGATGTTCCCTTGTCCCAATCTAATGTTAGTCAGGTTCTGTGTTGAACTTGTGTCAGTCCATGGTGTGTTGAACTTATGTCAGTCCAGTGATCATGGTGTGTTGAACTTGTGTCAGTCCATGGTGTGTTGAACTTATGTCAGTCCAGTGATCAGGTGGTGAACTTATGTCAGTCCAGTGGTCTATGTTGAACTTATATTGGTCTGTGTTGAACTTATGCCAGTTCAGAGATAATGTGGTGAACTTGTTGAATTTATGTGTGGTGAACTAAGATGTAAGTTCTATGACCTGCTGTGTGATCTGAGCTGTGTGTGATCTGAGTTGTATGTGATCTGAGCTATTGTACTTCTGTGATGAAAGAAGACCAAATACAGTGACGTTTTTTCGTGCCTTCTGTGATGATAAGAATGTTTTCCATGATGAAAATGGACATGTTTTGTGACGAAAAAACATTTCAGTGGCAGACACATGGCACAATTTGAAATGATCCATGTGGTAGGGCCAGTGAAGGACACGTGACAGACGCCACATCATCGGCCAGCGTGGCAGATGCCATGTCATCCACTACGTGGCAAAAGCCACGTCATCTGCCAGAGTGGCCGACGCCATGTCACCTGCCACCTGGCACACGCCACGTCACCTGCCACGTCATCTGCCAGCGTGTCACCACAAGCCACATCAGCCGCCTGCATGGTCCACGCAACGTGGCATTTCCTTTAGTGACGAATTTGGCGATGTCCTATGACGTATATACTTTTGTCACTGAAGATCGTCTGTTCCATGACAAAGGCCGTTTCGTCAATGAAAAGTTCACTTCTATGACGAATTTGTCAATTTCGTCACGGTGGGATAAATGTGACGGCATATGCAAGATGAATGAGTTTCCGTCACTAATTCGTCACAAAACATCTTCAGTGACGTTTTGATGGCCTACTGTGACAAAATTGAATCGTCATCTTTGTGAGATTCCCTACTAGTGAGACACCATTATGCAAATCCTCGGCTTGTAGCACAGCTCATAGCTTGAAGTCAAGTGCAGCTTGAACCTGGCACAGAAGGGCAGTCTTGCAGACGCCACCATCGTCCAAACCTCCAAGGTTGAACCTAACGGACAAAATGCCGAACTCGCTCTAATCAAACTCACCTACAGCTGAGCTTCCCAAATTCACCCCGACCCCGGCGATTGCGCCTGCACACGCATACTCGCCATCGCCGCCTGAAGCATCATCCGCCCGAATTTTATCTCTCACCTACAGCCGAACTGCAGTTCCATAACGCCCGTAGCCATACGCTGCACGAAGCAGAGCAGCCGGTGCCATCCGAACAAATGTGCCTACACTAGTGCTAGCTCATAGTAGAGATACAGCCCTGCATTGCACCATCGGTCTATTATCATGAAATCGTGATGATAATTTCGACCGCCTACAGAAAGCGCATGCACGCGCACGTGCATACTGCCTTGCAAGGCCGCAAGCATCAAACAGCTCCCATCGTCGGCCTGCAGCCACATTCTCGGGATTCGTTTGCCTTCAAGCGACAGAGCGCATGCCTCTTTCCGCATCCCACATCACCCGACACTGCACGCGTGTTGACGCTCCTTAGCGCCCCCGATTTATATACCGCAAGCGCACGGTTTCGTGTAGCTTTTCCCTCAGAGTATTCCCCCAAGGTTTATCAATCCACGGAACCAAAGAGACAAGAAACAATCTACTAGCATAGAGATTCCTTTGTGTTGAGATGGTGAAAATGAATCTAATCTACTAAAAACGACAAACACCGAAGGTAGCAAGAGAAAGTTAGAGATAACCAATCTAGATCACCTAGATCATGCATATGTTGTAATTCCAGCTAGATGAAGTGAAGTAAGGTAGATGTGGATCTCAATGAAAAGCCTCTTTAAACCCAAAATCTCCAATCCGATCCATCGATACTCCGCCTACTCTATGGAGACGGCCTGTCACGACGCCCCCCTTTTGAACGAAATACCTTGAAGCAAGTCGAACCCCCTTTGGTAGTTCCGTCATGAACCTCTAGCCACCATGACTACAAGATCATGCTAAGCGATCTATCTCGATAATAGATCTAGGATGAAGCAAACCCAAAGAAAAGAACGAAATCGAAAGAGAGAACATGGTCGCTAAACATTCGGAATCACAAATAACTTCACCATGAATGATTGTACATCACAAGATCACAACCGGGGCCCTACCTTGATCTTGATGATCCTAGCTCCAGAACTCCGACGTGGTCTTCCTTGCAAGGTTCCCACATCGGCTAGAGCGAACCCTAGACAACTAGCACGACCCTCGGCTCTCCGAGAGGTGTCACTCTATCTTCTATGCTCCTTGGCGTCGTCTCCCGAATTGATCTCTGCGTGAACCTTGGGGAGGGGTCTTTAAATAGCCTCAGGGAACCCTCGGTCAAAGGGGAGGTCGAACCGACCTAGAAAAAGGCTGGGCCGGCCGGCCCAATGAGCCTAGGCCGGCCGGCCTGGCTCTTTCCTTCGCCGGCTCGTGCTCATCTTTCTCCCCAAGTCTCCTGGAATCTTCTAGAGTTTATGTCTTTCACGATTGCACCCCATTAGACGTCGTTATCTTCGAGATTTCTTCGAGGAGAAGGATAGGATGGAAAATCCTTCCTTAAATATCTCTTTGCTTTGCTTAACCCCGAAGTATCTTGATCTTATCTTGTGGGCTTTGTCTTTTGGGCTTCATTGGAGGGTGGATGTGCATGAACGGGCCTCTAATCATCATGGCCTTCGATCCTTTGTTCGGGCTTTGGCCTTCGTCTTTCTTCGTGTCATCGCGTGATTGTGGGCCTCGCCATTTCATGCTCCAAAATTGGTCAAAAACCTGCAAAAACGAAGTACCTCCCAAATATATGTGCAAACGCGAAAACGACCAATAATTGGGCCGAGGTTAGGATGGTTAGTGATTCTGATATTAAATTCATGCCATTATCAAAGTTAAACAGGGGATAAAATGGATACTTAAGGAGCGCCAACAACGCGGGTGAGAGGGAGACAGGCGGAGGAGACGATTTTTGTGACGTGCGTTGTACCAGGCCAAGCAGCCTGTAATAGGCAACCATAGCAAACAATCCATGGAGGAGAGCTCACGAATATAAAATAGTGTAGTCAAGCACTCAAGCTTATTTAGCGCAGTGCACCCTGAAGGCAAATGAATTGGAGATCAGTATAAATATTATGACAAACCCCATGGCATTTTGGTTTTTGAAGTTTTTTTTTCTAGAAGAAAAACACCTCAGGATAATCCATCTTGAAGACAGATTAGTTACACTCGCATTCTGTAATTTGAGATATTCATGCAATCTTGAAGAACCTTAGACATAATACCCCTGAGAGTATTATTTTATATGTTTTCCTGGCAATTGTATGAATGAGGTAAATATTTTGCTAGAAAAGTTCTCGGAAATATCTATCGAATAGATTAACCAATCATAATTAATATTGCATTTACTTCATGCATTTAAACACATGAAGTGTGCTTGTAGCAATTGCATAAATAATGTAGAACGTGATATGAAGTCTATTATTTCTCGAAGAAATATAATATTGTTTTGAAGCCTACACCATATAATTTCTAGAAGAAATGCTATATAACTCTGAAAGTTATTTTAGCTTATTGGTCCAGAACACATTTATTTTCCAATATGGCATTATGATTTACTAGCAGTAAACTCTTGAAAAGCAAATTAATTATTTGAGCTAGACATAACATGAAGTTATGCGAACTTAATATGTTTTCTTGAAGAAATATATTGTTTGTCATGTAGAAATTTTTGCAATTCGAGAAGAATGTGCATAAGCTCAATATAAAACAATATTTATGCAATCATAAGATGCATAAGCCATAGAAGTGGAAGGAAATAAAATACATTCCAGAAGTGATGTTAGTCTCAGGGGGAGACGCAATGAGACAAAGAAGTTTCATACTCACCCCTTAAACCATAAATAAATAGAATTTTTGACATAAGTTGCATTATTAATGATATTCACAAAGAATTTGGTTATACTCATGAAGAGTAGGCTATTATCGTTTGCTTTAAAACATGAAGTATAGCATTAATTTAAGTATCTTTCCCAGACTAGAAGGGCAAATTCAAGAGATGGTGTTTCTTACCTCTGCATAGGTTTTCTCACCTTATCTTTTGTCCACATGCTTGTAGCATATTTTATCTGTAGTAATCAGTTTAATCTTATGGAATAACTAAAGAATTACATGTCGGATATCGTAAATAATTGCTTTATATTGCCTATTAAATATTCATCTGAAATGATATTTTTCACAAATCCTCAAGTAACCATGAAGGTTAGTGTGCACTACTACCTCGTAGGTAGAATGGAAACAGAATTTTCCAAGAAGCACATGAACAGTAATATACACGCTTCTTAATTTATCCTGAAGGATTTAATCTGGCGATGAACTGATATATTACTCAACTATGTATTGAATACGTAAGCCCTATAACTTGAAGTTTATTTTACTCACCGCATTATTGTACATTGAATAGTACAACTAATATATGAATTTCATACCATATTATATATATACTAGCAGTATATTTAATTCTATGAAACTTTTTCATAGATCATGCCTGAAGCTTAACTGATAAAGTATTTTAAAAAAAATTAATAGGCATATCCCTAATCCTATAAGATTGTTGGTTCAGAGCCTCATCCTGTTAGATTGTTGGGACAATCAATGTGCAAGTTGGCCCGTAGCCATAGTCACTGCAATGACTAAGCATGTAGTTCTGCACATACTTTTGTAGTCCATATACCATTGTGTCACTTAGAATGACCAATTAATAGTTTTTTTCACTCCAATGTAAGGACCAGCATGTCATTACATTGACTAGGAACCCTTGCACGGGTATCACATTAAAATTCCGCTCTACACTGGCTTGTAGCCATTGGGTTATTTTTGTATTTGCACTAGCTTGCATGCTATGCTTCACTCAAGCTTCTCCTGTTGAGTAGCAGCTCCCACTCTATTGAGATGGCTAGTAGTCCATCTTAATAATCTATCAACTAGCTAGCATGCTTTACAAGAAGTCATTAATTATATTTAGTCAAGAAGGCTAAGATCAGGGGGAGCAAACTGGTCTAGAATTGGCTCAATATGAATTTATCCAATTAGAAATTGGTTGACCCAACCAGAATGGATTTGCGGATAAATGAAAGGAAAAATAGACATGTTAGTCTATTACGTGGAAAACAATTTGTATTATGGAATCAAAAGTATATGGGAAATTCTTGAATGAATGAGCAATTAATTTTTCTAGAAGAAATTCCATGTAGATTATACTTTGTGTATTTTCTAACTTGAAGTTTATGTTACATACTTGAAGTATATTGTATGAGTATTATGATTATAAATGGGCTAAATAAAGAAAGAAGCAAGACAATAAAAATAGTCTCGTAGACTTAGAACTGTGCAAATTATAGGTATGCCGAATATACCACATTGCACACTATTATCGAATGAATGTAGTATTAATGTTACTACATTAATAAAGTCTAGCTCACTTCATATAACAAATAACCCCTATATTTAAAAGATGTGCGTGTGATTATTATTTTATTTCACCATCTTAGCATATATAAATGGGCATCAATTTGAAGTTGGAGAAATATGGATGTGAATTTCCATTATATTGTGCCTATGGGGATAGTTTTGAAGTATGCTACTAATGAAGATCTAATATCGGCATTAGGGGGAGAGAGCCCATATGAATGTCTTATATTGGAAGCAAGAATGTTCTTCATAAAATATTCCTGAAAGCTTGAAGTGGGAATATAAACACGCACTAAATCATACTCGCATGAAGTGGAGTATAATGCCAGAACAATAAAACTGTGAGGAAGCCCATGGAGGGTGCCACCTGATGTGGTAAACACTTGGAGTGAAACTCCCTGAAGGAATTGATCCCAGTGAGAATATGCACATAATGAATACTGACGGGACATTGGAAATTAGGAGAAATAACATGAAGTTATTAACTAGAAGTTAAAAGCTATGTGTGATATATCCCGGGTATTTAATAATATACTCACCATGGCAAATGACTTGGTCATTAATTTCAAATCTATGGGGACGCCTATTGGTTTTAGATAACATGAACTTGTCAAACAATTTACAAAGAATCTCCACACATTCCGAAAAGAAAAGACCTTTAAGGTTAAATACCTCACAAACCAAGGAATGGTCATCATGAAGATGAGTACCTAACACTATAAAGTGTGCACAATATTTTGTGTTGGGATGAGCATATAATTATCCTGAAGATATGGGAGAATTGAATGAATGTCGACAACACTACCTCTAGAGTTGCAAATGTTTCTCTAAACGAGAACATGGATCCAAGACTATAGTCCATGGCAGAGTTGCATGAAGCACTCATATCGGGTCAATGAAAGAAAGCAATTGAGGTTGGACCATGAAGAAAGTATTTCAACCTAGAAGTTCAAACTATACAAGTCATTGTGAAATAATGATATGGTAAAATGCAATGGTTCATATGTCTTTCAAAAGACTAGTAAACTCCCATTATGTATGAATAATTATTATGCGACATATCTGGCAAATGGCATGAAAGAAAAGAAATATTATGCAGTTAATCATTGGATTATGAAAATCCATGAGAAAGGATCCGTGAAGGACTCATTTTCCTCGAAGGAATAAAGTAGCAAGAAATATAATTAAATCTCATACTAAATATTAAAATGTCTAAGGTAGATAATATTCTTGAATGAACATTTAAAGTTTCAAGAAGAGCATATCCTAGAAGGAATAGATTGTGTAAATCACTTCTATCTATCATGAGAAAATTTCTCATAGAAGAGAAATATTATTCTTGAAGAATTGAAGATTCCTGAAGAAAATAGTCAATGAATGACTTATCAGTCAATTACTAAATAAACACCAATAATCTTGAAGATACAAGCGAAGACTCGTACAGACCCAAATGATTAAGAATGAAATGAGGAATAAAATGGCTTTGAATGTGCCATACAAGCACCTGCATGTGCCCATATAGCTGCTAGCTAGCACTGAATTGTAAGTATCCTCAAATACCATAGAGGGTATATTGGTGACTGGCAAATTGAATCATCCCCTTCAAATGCCAAATGAAGACTGTCGGTACCCTGTAGCAGGGATACCCACTCTTACCGCAGCAAGGCAGGACCCGCGTAGTTATCCGTAACTACGCGTAAGGACAGAGTAGCCAGGCCCCACCGGTCAGGCTCTTTCCTCACCAGGCCAACGGCCCCGGACCCGCTCCTCGCCTGGGGTTGGGTCCGGAGACACCACGTGTCTCTAAGGAAGGGAAGCTCCGAGCTGGCAGCCGAGGTCTCGGACCCCCCCATAGGGGTCCGGGATCTCCTGCGCCATCCGGACCCCCCTTTTTCCGTGTGGGGTCTAGAGCCGCCACGTGCCCCGGTGGCACGGGCGCGGGCTCGTGCGTGAGTCCTCCGCAAGGAGACTCGCCCACCCACCGCATTTAATGCGTATGGTTGAGGCGTGCTCTGTCGCCTCGGCACGCGGGACAACCTTTGTCAGGCCTCACTGTGCACCGCGTATTACCAAGGTGCACAGTGCGGCCGCCTGTGCCGCGCCCGCGCAGAGCCCGTCTGCGGCATTAAATGGATACGATGGCACGGCACTTTTCCATCATGCTGCCTACGCCGCTCCCTACACAGCCGTTCAGCTACGTGGCAGGTGATGCCACTAGCTACGTCTGGCATTGTCCCGACAAGACGGCGCCTGGACATGATGAATAAGGGACACCAGGAGCAGGCAAGGGACTACAAAAGAGAGATCCCCGCTGCCTGCGACGCCATGATGTATGAACAGTACGTTAGTTTATACTACACCGTTGGGCCCACTTGTCGGGGACCCAACAGCCATGTAAGCGCCTCCCTTGAGATATAAAAGGGAGGCGCTCGCTGCGCACGACAGACTTCAAGCTCTCCACACACACACACCAGCCCTGGTGAGCTCGCTCGCTCTCGTGGAAAGGCAATACAACACACAGTGGACGTAGGGTATTACGCTCCGGCGGCCCGAACCACTCTAAATCTTGCTGTGTTCATCGTGTTCTTGAGTGAAATCTAACTGGGACTAGCTAACCCCCGAGTACACACCCTCTGGGCTAGGGCGGGTGCCTTCCGCCACCCGGCCGTGGTTGCAGCACCACGACAAAGACCGATTATCTATAGTGGAAAATGCTAAATAAAGATCTACTGAATAGATCATTGTCTAGACTTTGCATACACTAAAGAAGTAAGGATTGAGTTGCTAATGTAGTATTCAATTTCAAACACTGAGTTTTGAAAGAGTAACACCTAGAAGGTATATAAATTTGCAAGTCATTGTCCCCATATTCTTATGAAAGGATAAAATATTTATTTGTATTGCATAATTACATAAGTGGTTATTACTGCCGGAAGCATAGCTCCTAATCGTAGTCTAGAAGTCTCTGAAAGACTAAATGTATTGTATTAATTAAATATTAAACCTCATACGCAATTATTTTTGAACACCGAAGTTCAAAGTATGTCGCTATGAGGGGGAGTATATTTTTCATTGAGTATTACCTTGAAGGAATCAACTTAATAATTAATTTTTGATTTACCATGAAGGTGTCACTTGATTGTTTAAGATCTTGTAGATCATTGTTGCAAGAACCATGAAGTTCAAACATAATCTTGAAGATTGATCCCTATTCATGAAGAATAGTAAATATAGAATTATATGTAACCAAGAAGGTTTATTGTTGTGCTCTTTTTCCTTTTGTGAGTTTTTACTTGAAGGTTTCTCACGTATGGTTTTTAACGAGGCAACATATGCAATACAATTGCGGTTGATATGCACTCTTTTCTCCAATGACCGTTTTTTCTGCTGGGTTTTCGGATGGAGTTTTTAACGAGGCATATGCTTTCACGATAATCGCCCAAGAGGAAGTGTTGTAAAACAACCGGACTGTATATAGAAGGAAAAGAGGACTAGAAGTCCTAGTCCATGTCCAGTTGCTTGTGGGCTCTTACCATAACTCTAGTCATATGTCGGAGTATATATATGAGGGAGGCCTTCATTGTAAATTATCGATACGAGAAATAAAGAGAAGCTCTACCTACATTGTATCTTGTCTACTTGTGTTCTTGTACTTATCGTGAGAGGCGTGAGAGGGAGAAGATCCAACCATTGACGAAGTGTTTTTACAACACATTTAACGGGCAGCAGGGCGCCCTCTTGACTCCTGGCTCCTGGGATTCTCCACCACCAGCTGCTGCTGCTAGCCTGCTACCAACAATTCGCGCATTTCTTCGTGTTTCTCCTTCAGTTCCTCGCTTGCATCTTCTGGTAAGCAAAATCTCTTCTTGTTTCCTCCTCACGCCCCAGCTGATGTGATCTTTGTTCGGACGCGCTGCTATATGGTGGAATCTTACTACTCTTTGTCGATGGCCAGGTGCTAGCTAGATCAAGTTGACCCTTGCCCCGCCGCCGCCAGTGACGATGTCACTCTGGTTCTCGTCGGAAAGGTTGGCGCCGGCAAGAGCGCCACCGCTAATAGCATCCTAGGTTTCGACGCGTTCGCGTCGGAGTACTCCTACACCAGCGTTACCGAGACGTGCCAGATGAGGAGTCTTAGCATCCTAGGTTTCGACACATCTGGTAACATCTCTCAGCTCGATCAGTAGCCTTAACAGACACTTCCGGTCATCCTACAAGTCTAAATCTGTACTAAAAAAATGCGTTGCTGCCTCATGTGAAAACTTGTTTAAATATTGTTGGGTATTTAAGTCCACTGGAAACACTTGTTGGCCGAAGACAACTCACAACTGGGTACTCCTTTCTCTTCGTCAGGGCTGTATGACATAAATGTCAAAACCGAAGACACCCATAAGGAGATTGCCAAGTGCATGGATATGTCCAGGGACGGCATACATGCCATGCTCATGGTTTTCTCAGCTGCTACTAGGTTTACGCCTGAAGATGCGGATACAATCAAGTCCATCAAAATATTTTTCGGGGAAAAAATTGTCGACCATATGATACTAGTTTTCACATATGGGCATCAAGTAGGTGAGATGACCTGGAGGAAGATGCTGACTGACAAGAACGCAAGATATCTGCAGGTCTATTCTCTGTCTAGCTTGGTGTTACATCCAAATCTTCTCTCGAATGTATTTCATAAGTTCAGATCGAGCTTTTCTTCTATGTTTGTTGTAGTTTAAATGTGTATTGCCGTTTTTCCTCAGGACACAATACAGGCATGCGGAGATAGGGTCCTTCTCTTTGACAACAAGTCCTATGATGAGCTGAAACTACACAGACAACTAGTGGAACTGTTCGATGCAGTGGACACTATAATAGCACGCAATAGAGGAAAACCCTTCTCAAACCAGATGTTCGCTCAGATTCAGGTGGTTAAGTTTACTGTTTTTTTAGTTTTTGCCCCCTGTTCTCATCTGTTTTTGTGTCTTTCAACCAACTCATTAGTTTTATATTTCTCTTTGTTATTTATTATTTCAGGAAGTGTATGCCACGAGAGAAGACATTCGTGTCCAGACTGAACAAATGTTGAACTCTCAGAAAGAGATATATGATGGGCATATTATGCAGATTGCAAAGATGGTAATATTAATTTCAACTTTAAACACATAAATACATATATTATTGGTTACATTGTGGAATCAAGGTTAAATGGGATTGCAAATTTTGTCAACTGTGTATGGATGTGTATGAAAAAATTGTATATATGTCTATTTGATCCTATGGTGAGTTAATTGAGCTCTGTTATTTGATTCGGGAAATGTCTTGGTGTCTTATCAAACAAACTATGATGAAAGTACAAATAGCAATCCTCATAGTTTTAGCTTTTTAGGGCTAATAGATTGTAAAAAAATTGGAGGTTACTAGTTAACTTGGCATTCACCCCATACTTGCAAAAGCATTGAAAATAAAATTGTATATGTGAGTTGCAAGACCTGTGATTAGCATATCTTTCTCTTCTCACTCTGCGTAGATGAGAATTTTTTCTTCCCTTTATTTCTTGTCTTAATTAATCTCATCAGTTCCTAATTTATATATGTTTCTTACACAATTCATCGTATCAATAGGTGGAGGAAAAGCTTAACACTACAATAGAGAGTCTGCAACAACAACTAAGGGAGGAGCAAAAAGCAAGAGAGGAGGCCGAGAAAAAGGTAAGAGAAGCAATGCTAGGATCAGAGGAGGAGATCCAAAGACTAAGGGAGGACCTAGAGAAGACCCGGCAAGACAGTGACAAAGAACGTCAGTTTTATGAGAAATTCAAATGGATGGAGTGCACGATTATGTGATCGTCTTCAAATGGGAAATTGTTCGGCATGGTTCATGTATGATTTCTATCTGCTTTCTTGACTGGAGACTCAGTGCCATTCATTACTAGACGAACCTGTTTTTCGAAAGATACTAGATGAACTTGTGCCTCATGCTATTTATATGCTTTGAAGTCTAACCTTAGTACTCTATAGTAGTTGAAGAACCTTATCTTCTTCGATTTGAGACTTTGAGTTATCTTACGCCATTGTACCTCTTGTGGTATTAGTGGTGATCTAGATATGAATTCATCTATCAAGAAAACCTAGTTGATTTCCTGCTTCCGTGAAATGTTGCAAATTTGATGCCATGCACTTGGCAGCAATGTTCATGTACTCCATCAGATTTCTTTCCTATATGTGCCTTACTTTCCACTCTGACTTTCCTGTCTGGATGAAATTGCCTAAAACCCGTGTAATATCACCTCTCCTCTATCATCTTGCACACTTCAGCAATGGTGTGTAGTACCTTGCTCCTCGGCCTGGGTTCTGCACATTCCAGTAATGGCTCATTTCCAACCCAGTAGTGGGTATGGTCTGCCCATCTTAATCTGAATCTGAAATCTTTGAATTAGTCATTGATCTCCTATCTCCTGTTCTCGCCGAAAGGCTTGCAAGTTGCAAACATGCTGCCTTTTCCACTTGATAGCAGTGTTGTATCTAGTATGAAGCGCATCTAGGCCGATAGATGCTAATGGTAAGTTTCGGTGATTAATGACAACCGTATGCGACTAACGTGTGTTTTGAAAGAAAAATCAATGATTGAATTAGTCCCATATGAAATGTGAAAGGAGACCCCTCAATTCAAAATAATCATGCGTGCAAAGGATTAAATTTCAAAGATTAAGGACATTTCTAGTCTCAAGTGTCACAAGGAGATGAAGGACACTTGATTTAGCTAGGTTTTATAGTTTCTAGTTCTTGACCGTACTATTAAGAGGGGTTCATGAGTTAGTAGCTTGACCAAAATTGAGTTGGCCTTATGAGATCTAGCACACTCGCTCAAAAACAGCTCAAGATAGTCAAAAGAAGTCAACAAAACACTTGGAAGAAGAAACAATCGAAGTAACATTCAACTCCAAGTCAATTCAACTGAAAATCAAGAAAAACTGCAGCACTGGTTTAACCGATGCCTTAGCATCGGTGCATCCGACGTTTGGCGGAAGTTCCGACGCCCCTGTCGGCCTATCTCCTCTGGATGCAAGCTGAAATCAAGTCAAGTCACTCTATATCACCGGTTGAACCGATGGTCCCAAGCAAAACACCGGTGTATTAGATGTACTTTATTCCAAAGAGCATGTTTGGTGGACCTCAACTCGCCTTCAGCACTGGTTGATCCGACGCTTCAAAATCAACCATCGGTGCATTCGATGTACTATGTTCCAGAGAGCTTGTTTGAGTTGATCAGAGAACCTCTTCAGCACCGGTTGAACCGATGACTCTTCGGAGCATGCACCGGTGCAATGACGTAAGCCTGGATACTATGTCAGAACCCCCAACGGCTACTATTTGGACACAGAGAGACCGGTTTAACCGACGCCTTCACTTTCTAACTCGTCGATTCTTCCGATGGTCATGATTTTTCTGCAGTGGACTTCCAACGGCTATGTGACCCTCTCCACTCTATATAAGGGCACCCCCTGGCTCATTTAAGCTGCCTTTGACGCATTGAATACTTGAGGCCACCCTTGAGAAGAAGAGAGAGTGCATTGAGCAAAAGAGTAATGATCTAGAGTTTGATAGTGTTCAATACTTGAAGAATTCAACCTTTGCAAGTGTAGCAAGTGTGCTTGAGCTAGGGCCAACTGAGTGTAGGTCAAGTGAAGTCTTAGAAGCTTGTTACTCTTGGTGTTTGACGGCACCTAGACGGTCTTGGTGATCGGAAGGTTCTTGGTGAGCTCTTGAAGTTTGTGGGAGCCCCAAGAAGAGAAGTTTGTACACGGTATGAAGCTCGCCATTTTGGAGATGGAGAAGGAGCATTCTTAGTGATCACTTGCTCCTTGGTGAAGCAAGGGAGTGATACCCTTGTGTGGGTGCTCCAACGTCGATTATGGGGTAGTGTCAACTCCTCGATACCACGGGAAAAAAATCCGGATGTCTCGTGTCCTTTGCATTTACTTCAAGCAATTAAATTCTTGTGTTCTTGCTCTTGTTCTTGTTTGCTTGTAGTTTGACTAGGACAATTTGCATGGTAGTGTGAATCTTTGTTTAGGACTTGTTGTTGCTAGTATGGTCTTCCATAAGCAAAATGAGCATATTAGTGTGTTTTCCTACCTAAGGATCCTTTGCTAGTGTGCTCTAGTCATTAGGTTTCAAATTTGTAGATTAGGCAATACTAGTCTAGGTTAAGGACCTTCTAGAAATTTGAAAAAGTCCTAATTCAACCCCCCCTTCTTGGGCCTCGATCCTTTCAATTGGTACCAGAGTGTAGGCTCTCTTTTCATAGGCTTAAAATCCTAGAGATGGCCCCAGGGAGTAGTGGACCGCCCAAACTTGATGGGAGAAACTATAGCTATTAGAAAGCCCGCATGACGGGTTACCTTGAGGCTCTCCGTGTCATATGTTGGGAGGTCAACGAAAAACCTATTGTTGGTGATTGGAGTGAAGACCAAGTTAAGTACCATGCTAGAGCCAAGAATGCTTTGTTTGATGCTTTTAGTGAGGACATCTTTGCACGTGTCCATAGCAAGAAAACGGCTCACGAAGTTTGGAAAGAGCTTGAGACCATTCATGTTGGGTCTACAAAGCTTCATGAGGAGAAGTACCAAGTGCTTAAGGAAAAACTCAATGATTTCAAAATGTTCCCCAATGAGTTGAATAAATGTATGCTAGATTGAATGTACTTGTTGAGGACATTAATGCTCTTGAAATTTCTCCTTTGACTAATAGTGACATCATCCGAAAAATTCTTCATTCACTTCACAAGCCCAAGTACAACATCGTCACCTCATTGCTCTATGAGAAAGATCTATCAAAACTTGAAGTAGGTGAAGTTGTTGGAAAAATTTGATCTCATGAGATGTTCCTCTTGGGAGAAGTTGATCCTCCACAAGCAAAGAAAGATCTTGCACTCAAAGCTAAGAGTGATCACAAGTCCAAGAAAAAGAACAAGTGCAAGGCTCCCTCACCAAGCTCAAGTGATGATGAGGCTAGTGATGATTAAAGTGATGAAGATGATGATGTTGAGCTTGCATTCCTCATGAGGAAGACCTCCAAGATGATATCAAGATTAAACAAGAAAGGGTACAACTATGATCTAAAGAAAAACAAATTTCGTATACGAAAAAGCAATGACAATGCCAAGAAGATGTGCTACAATTGTGGCAAATAGGGGCATCTCTCCTATGGTTGTCCCGAACCCTCAAAGCTCAACAAGAAGCAAGATGATGATGACAATCATAACAAGCACTCAAAGAAAAGCCATGAGGAGAAGGACTTCAAGAAGAAAAGGTCTTTCAAGAGAAAAGAAGATATCAAGGCTTTTCTTGGAGAATGAATCACCCATGGGGAATCCTCAAGTGATGATTCAAGTGATGATGAATCCAAGAAGAAGATAGTGGGGATTGCCATGCATGATTATAGTGATGATGAGCCACCTCTACCTCCACCACCCATGTGTCTCATGGCAAGAGGTAACTCTAAGGTGAGCGATGATGACAACTCCTCTAGTGATGAAAGTGAACATGGTTTATCTCCTAATGAAGTGCAAACCATCCTAGATGAGTACCAACAAGTGATCAAGAGGTACAAATCTAAATGCAAAGTTCTTGAAAATGAATATGCTAAGCTTAAGGCCTCAAATAATGAGTTGCTTATTAGACACAATGAGGTAGTAGAAACTCATGATACATGTATTGTTTCTAGCAAGCAACTTAGAGAGGAGCATGACAAGTTACTTGCTAAGCACAATGAATTGAATGTTAAACATGAGAAAGTAGTTGTGCTTAATAAGTCACTTACTTCATGCAACAAGAAACTTAAATTTAATTATGCCAACTTAAGTATGAAGTATCAAGAACTTGACCTTGCCTTTGATGCCTTGGATGAAGAACTAAAAGAAACTCAAAAGGAAGTCATCAAAGTCAATATATCTACTTCTTGTGATGATCTTGTGGAGTTGCCTCACCCTACTATTTATCATCATACTTCTCCTTCTTGTTCAAAGACTAACCATGATAGGGAGAAACAACTTGAGGAGGAACTTGAAAGTATGACCAAGTGCATGTTTAATATGACAAAGGGAGAATACTTGCATAAGAAGATTCTCTTCCACAATGCAAGACACTTTGGGACAAATGGACTTGGATCATTTCCCAAGCCTCTGAAAAATTGTCCCAAGTCGCCGGAGCTCAAGGCATGCTTCAACAAGGAAGTTGGCTCATTTTGCCAATATTGTCGCATCACCGGGCATCATACAAGGGAGTGTCCAATTCCTACTCGCCCACCTCCTACCTTGCCTCCTAACTATAAGTCTCAATTCAATGAACATCATTTCTTGTTAAGCAAGTTTAAAAGTGGCAAGGTTGAGGCAAAGTTCATTGGCACTCAAATGAAGGAAAATCTACCACACCAACTATGGGTTCCTAAAGCTTTAGTAACTCATGTCAAAGGACCCAAACTTGCTTGGGTTTCCAAACCTTAAAAGTGATTCATTTGTGTGTAGGTGAACTACAAAGCCGGTGGAAAGCATTGGGTGCTTGATAGCAGATGTACACAATACATGACCGGCTATGTAAAGATGTTCACCTCACTAAATGAAGATGTGGGCGATCATGAACATGTCACCTTTGGTGATAACTCAAAAAGAAAAGTGGTAGGTTTGGATAAGGTAGCCATTACCAAGGATCTTTCTATCTCTAATGTGTTGCTTGTTGAGTCAGTTAGTTTCAATTTGTTATCTATTGCTCAACTTTGTGATTTAGGACTAATATGCACATTTAGTGATAGTGAGGTTGTAGTGACAAGCAAGGAGGAGAAGAGCTTAATATTCAAAGAATTTCTACATGGTAACATTTACCTTATTGATTTCTCATCCAATGATGCAAGTTTGGCGACATGTCTCTTTTCCAAGAACTTCATGGGTTGGCTTTGGCATCGCCGCATTACACATATTGAAATGAGCCAACTCAAGAAGGCCTTCAAACGAGGTATGGTGGTTGGTGTCAAAGATGTTACATTTGATAAAAACAAATTGTGTAGTGCTTGTCAAACCTGGAAACAATTTGCATCATCACATCCCATGAAGGCTTATTTGTCAAGATCAAGAAGCTTGGAGCTACTACACATGGATCTCTTTGGGCCAACCACCTACAAAAGTCTTGGCGGTAATCTCTATTGTCTTGTAATTGTTGATAATTATTCTAGATATATTTGAATTTTCTTTTTAGAGGACAAGAGCAAGACTATGGGAATCTTCAAGACTTTTGTCAAGCAAACTCAAAATGAATTTAAGTCAAGTATTGTGAAGGTCCGGAATGATAATAGCATGGAGTTTTGGAATATTTAAGTTGAAGAGTTTTGCAATGACATTGGCATCAAGCATGAATTCTTATCATCTTACACACCCCAATAAAATTGAGTGGTGGAGAGGAAGAATAGGACCTTGATCACTCATTTAAGAGCAATGTTGGATGATTATGGCATGTCACAAAGATTTTGGGCGGAAGCCATCAACACCGCATGTCATGCATCCAACCGGGTCTATCTTCACCGCTTCTTGAAGAAGACGCCCTATGAACTTCTCATTGGGAGGAAGCCCAACATCTCATACTTCCGAGTCTTCGGTTGCAAGTGCTACATCTATAAGAAAAGGAAGCACCTAGGCAAGTTTGAAAGTAGATGTGATGTTGGTTTTCTTGTTGGTTATTCATCAAACTCCAAAGCATATCAAGTATTCAATAATGCCACACGCATGATTGAAGAAACTTGTGATGTGGAGTTTGATGAGACTAATGGCTCCCAAGGGGAAGAATTTTCTTGTGATGATGTAGGTGATGAACCACTAAGGGAAGTCATGAAGAACATAGCCATTGGGCAAGTCAAGTCAAAGGAGGAAGTTGAGGAGCTACCAAGTTCATCGACTCAAGTTGAAGCCACTTACAAGTCAAGATGGCAACGGGTACAGAATACCCGCAAATCCGTGGATACCAAACCCGTTGGGCATGGATTTGGGTATGGGTTTGTACCCGTGGGTACGGGCGCGGGTACGACTTCAAACCCGATGGGTATTTGCTAACGGATTTTTAAATTTGATATCCGAACCCGCAAACCCGCTGACATGTGGACCTGTAACACCCGGTTTATAAAAGAACATAAACCGAGCAATCATATACGCGCCAGGATCAAGTCACACGTATATACAACAGAATGAATAGTATATCACAGCACATATCACGAATAAGACATAATAAATAGAAATACGAATGTTATTTATTACATTAATGACAAAATGTCTGATACAGCGGAAGTGAAGTACAAATACGGTAAAAGCTCTCCGAAGCTAAGTAGGGCGCCACAGGGACGTCGACTGGGAGACGAATGCCTAGAAGTCCTCGTAGTCCTGGTAGCGCTGAGCGAACTCCCTCGCGTCGGTAGGAACTGAGCAGCAGTAGAGTGTCCAAAGAGGAAAAAGTAGAGAAGAGGCAAGGGTGAGTACACAACTTGTACTCAACAAGTATAACACAAACTATGAGGCTCTAAGGTTGGCTGACTCAACTGCATTAGCTTTTAAGTCTTGGCAAAATTTTATTACAGCTATTTACTATGAGTTGATGAATTACCATTAACCCAGTTACATAGTAATTAATCAGAATTAATCATGTTGCTACTGAGAACCAAACCACAACCATACCAAACCCCGAGAGGCACCCCCTCGTTGGAAGGAGCTAACCCCACTAATCAAAAGGAGGATCTGGGCCACTCATGACCGTGAGCACGGCTAGTATACCAGTTTTATACTCTGCAGAGGTTGCACATCTTTACCCACAAGTCGTGAGCTACGCTAGTTGTTCATCACACTTCCTTAGGTGAGATGACTAGCAAACTCACTACGAGGCCTTTACAAAGAATCTCGTTGGTAAGGAGTAACCGCGAGGGTTGGATCGGCGACTATGGAGCAGGTCTAGTGGGCGTCATCGACGAGGCCACTCAGTACGAGGGACATAGAAGCTTACTACCCTTGCCCCATCGGTAAGTTACTCCAAACCAAAAAGACCTAATTATTACGCCAAGACCGTCCAATTCCAGTCTTGTGGTAGCGCTGTTGTCCCAGGTTGTCGCTCTATGAACCGGTCCTTATGGAGAGTGGCCAACCAGGCAGTAAGCACCGTGCCGGCCCCCTAAACCATGTTTCTAACAAAAACCCATTTTAAATGAGAAGTGAGCCACTCAAGCCACACAAAGGGCCACTCTCAGAATTAAGTTGCATATACCATTAATCAAATTAATTTAAAAGGACCATTATGTGTTATAGCGCGGCACCTAGCACAACTAACCAAAATGCAACCCAAGGGATATATATAAAGGATAAATGTGGCTAGGAAATCCTTATAGGCACACAGTATTAAAATGCAGTATGAAAATGTATTTAAGGTGATAGGTGGTGTTCATGTTATACTTGCCTTCCTCAAACTGTCCCTACTGCTCAAACTGCTCAGAAGATGGCTCTTGGCACTGGTACTGATGCTCCTCCGGTAGCTCAACGTCTACTCACGAACACATGGCCAAAACAAGGCACAACAATAAGCATACAAGCAAATACTAACAAAAACTAAGAAACAGTACATCAATACATAGAAACAGCACACTAAACTAGTCTAAAACTATTCTATGCGTTACAACGATCGCATGGATATAAAGAACACCTAAAACGGAGCTAAAACACATAATCTAGGCTAAAAATAAGTTCTAGGGGCTTATCTGCGAGAAAAACTAAGTTCCAGGGGGTTTTCTGCAAAAGCCGAGGGCCTAAACATAATTAAACCTTAGTTTCAGGGGCTAACCTGCAAAAACGTCAAGTGTGGACTGCGGGTTCTATTTTGTGAAAAGCCAGGGGGTTATCTGCTAAAAGCTGGGCCCAACTGTAATTATTTTTGAAAGCGCCTGGACTGCGGGTTGAAATCCATAAAAGACAGGGGCTCTTATGCAAAACGTGTAGGGCGAAGGGGTATCTTCAGATCTGATCCATTGGATTCAGATCGGGCGGCTCAGATCTAAACGGGGAACGATCTAATCGCGGCCATCGCTTTCGGATCCGATGGCTGAGGACAGTTGGGGGCGCGGGCGGTGGCGGAACGCGTCGGCGGCGGGTTCCCGCGGCGTCGCGTGGGGAGAATTCTCCGGAGATGGCGGCCTGGGCGCTACAGGCGGTGTTTTGGGCTGCGGTTTGGCTGTGGAGCTTGTGCGCGGCGCGGCTAAACTACCTAGGCACTCAAAACGGCCGATTAGGGGCTGGGCGTGGCTCGCCACGGCGAGGGCCGGCGCTGCAGCAAAGGTGCTCGCCGGAGCGAGGGTTCTGGGCGATGCCAAGGGCTACGGGCTACGGGAACTGGCGCAAGGGAAGGAGGGGTTTGGGGTGTAGCTCACCGAGGCTCGGATCGAGCGGGGGCGTGATGCAGGTGGCGCCGGCGGCGAGAGCGGCAGCGGTCGTGGTAGGAGCTTCGCGGAGGTCGTCACGGAAGTGTACGCCGGGCCTGCTAATCCCCCCAATCGACTTGTACGGGCCCTGCGGTGGTGGTCTAGGAGTCAAAGGGGTGCGGAGGTCGCCGGCGGCGGCAATTTCTTGCGAATGGGGCTCACCTGCGGCGGCGGCTTCGTGAGCAAATCCGGCGTGGGTGTGGTCATGAGTCGGAGCAGCGGCTCGGTGCGCGTCTGGGCGTCGAAGTGGGGCTAAGGCGGGGAGTTGCAAGGGTGGAGCTGCAGCGGAGCGGCGTGGCCACGTCGGCGCAGAGGTGCGGCACGGCGGGGCTGCACTATTGCGGCGGCTAGGGTTGTGCGGGTAGGGAGCAGAGGATCGGGGTGGTTTAAAGAGCCCTGGCCGAAGATCTCGGTGTGTGGGATAGTGTAACACCCGGTTTATAAAAGGACATAAACCGAGCAATCATATACGTGCCAGGATCAAGTCACACGTATATACAACAGAATGAACAGTATATCACAGCACATATCATGAATAAGACATAATAAATTGAAATACGAATGTTATTTATTACAATAATGACAAAAATGTCTGATACAGCGGAAGCGAAGTACAAATACGATAAAAACTCTCCGAAGCTGAGCAGGGCGCCACAGGGACGTCGACTGGGAGACGAACGCCTAGAAGTCCTCGTAGTCCTGGTAGCGTTGAGCGAACTCCCTCGTGTCGGCGGGAACTGAGCAGCAGTAGCGTAGCCAAGAGGAAAAAGTAGAGAAGAGGCAAGAGTGAGTACACAACCGTACTCAACAAGTATAACACAAACTATGAGGCTCTAAGGTTGGCTGACTGACTGCATTAGCTTTTATGTCTTGGCAAAATTTTATTAAAGCTATTTACTACGAGTTGATGAATTACCATTAACCCTGTTACATAGTAATTAATCAAAATTAATCATGTTACTACTGAGAACCAAACCACAACCATACCAAAACCCCGAGAGGCACCTCCCTCGTCGGAAGGAGACAACCCCACTAAACAAAAGGAGGATCTGGGCCGCTCATGACCGTGAGCTCGGCTAGTATACCAGTTTTACACTCTGCAGAGGTTGCACATCTTCACCCACAAGTCGTGAGCTACGCTAGAGGTTCATCACACTTCCTTAGGTGAGATGGCTAGCGACTCACTACGAGGCTTTTACAAAGAATCTCGTTGGTAGGGAGTAACCGCGAGGGTGGATCGGCGACTATGGAGCAGGTCTAGTGGGCGTCAAGACACGAAGCACAGACGAGGCCACTCAGCACGAGGGCCATAGAAGCTTACGGCCCCTGCCCCGCAGGTAAGTTACTCCAAACCAAAAAGATCTAATTATTACGCCAAGTCTATCCCATTCTAGCCTTGTGGTAGCACTGTTGTCCCAGGTTGTCGCTCTATGTACTGGTCCTTATGGAGAGTGGCCAACCAAGCACTAAGCACCGTGCTGGCCCCCTAAATCATGTTTCTACAAAAACAATCTTTTAACGAGACGTGAGCCACTCATCCACACAGAGGGCCACACTCAGAATTAAGTTCAAGTAAATCATTAATCAAATTAATTAAAAAGAACCAGAGTGTGTTATAGCGCAGCAACCTAGCACAACTAACAAAATGCAACCCAAAGGTATATATAAAGGATATAAAGTGGCTAGGAAAGTCCTTATAGGCATACAGTATTAAAATGCAGTATGAAAATGTATTTAAAACTGATAGGTTGTTCATGTTATACTTGCCTTCCACATACTGCTCCTACTGTTGCTCAAAGTGCTCGGAAGACGGCTGCTCCGGGTACTGGTACTGGGGCTCCTCCGGTAACTCAGCGTCTACTCACGAACACATGGCCAAAACAATGCACAATAAAAAGCATACAAGCAAACACTAACAAAAGCTAAGAAATAGTACATCAATACATAAAAACAGCACACTAAACTAGTCTAAAACTATTCTACGCGTTACAACGATCGCGTGGACATAAAGAACGCTTAAAACGGAGCTAAAATGCATTTTCTAGGCTAAAAACAAGGTTCAGGGGCTAAACTGCAAGAAATCTAAGGTTCCAGGGGCTTTTCTGCAAAAACCGAGGACTAAAACGTAATTAACCATTAATTCTAAGGGCTAGCGTGCAAAAGTACAGGTGCTGGACGGCGGGTTAAATTTTAAAGAAGCTCAGGGGGTAAAACGCTAAAAACAGGACCTCCGCGTAATTATTTTTGAATAGGTTCGGACTACGGGTTGTTTTAGGAAAAGTTGGAGGTCTCTTTAGAAAAAGAGCCAGGCCGAACCGTTACCTTTGGATCTCAGCCGTCGGATTGAGATCTGGTGGCTTAGATCTAATGCAACTCCGATCTAATCTCGAGCGTCGAAACCAGACCAATGGCGGCCAGGGTTAAGCAGGTGCGGGAGGCGGCGGCGCTCGACCGCCGGCGGTTCTGTCCGCGGCGGCGCAGCGCCAGGCTCGCCGGAGCTCGTCGAATCTGACGGCCCGGGGTCAAATCGACCCGGGTTTGGATCGGATGGCATCTATGCGACAAGGGTATTCTACTGGGGCCAAAATCGGGGCTCTGCAGGGGTCAGGGCGGCGCTGGGCTCGGCGGCGGTGGGTTGGCGCGATGAAACACGCCGGCGAGCGGCGTTCTGGCTCGAGAAGAACCTACTGGCCACGACAGCTAGTGAAAAAAGGACGAGAAGGGGGTACCGATGCTTACCACGGCTCGGAATTGAGCAGACGGGCTGTGCAGGGCGTTGGCGTCGCGGACCGGCGGCGAGTCGCGGGCGGCGTTCGGGGAAGTCGCTGCAGAGGGGAGGTCCGGGTTCCTGGGCTCCACTGACCGGCGCGCGGTGAAGCTGCGAAGGAGCTGTGGGGTTCAGGGCGGCCGGAGTACCAATAGAGTTGAGTAATTTCGACGGCGGAGGTGCTCACCGGCGGCGGACCGTGGAAGAATTTGCGGCGAGGGGCGGACTGGAGTCGAAGGCTGCGGGCTCGGGAAGATCCCAGGGCACGAGGCGGAGCTTTTGCGCGGCTCTGCGCAGGCTTGAAGGCGGCGGAGTGGCGAGTCCACAGTGGTGTGGGCTCTGCTCCGGCGCGGGGGTTGCGGGGTTGGCACTAGGGTTTGGAGGTGGCGGCGCTGGACGGGATGAGACGCAGGGAGGTGCGGGGCGCCGTTTATAAAGCGGCCCGGTGATCTTGGGAAGGCGTGCCCCAGAGGGAAGCCTCACCGGGGATCACGGAGCGGAGGTTACGGCCGGATGCGGGGGATGCGGAGGAGGGAGACGGGGCTGACAGGGTGGCCCGGTCTGTCAGCGGCGCAAGCGCGCGCGGCGGGCGGGGCTGAGCGGCCATGCGGGTTGGGCCGCTGCGAAGCGGGGCGCAGGGCTGGCGTCGCTTGGGCCGTGAAAGTTGGGCCTGGCGCAGTGGAGGGGTTTGGGCCATGTGCTGGGCTGAGGAGCGGGACCAAGGGGAAGGGAGGAGTGGGCCGCGAGGGGGCTGGTGCTAGCGGGTTGGGTTGTTGGGCCTAGTTGAGGAAGTGGGCCGAGGTCTGATGGGATGGGTTGAGGGTTTTGTCTCTATTTCCTATTCCCTTTCTATTTCTATTTCAAAACAAACCAAACACCAATGAATTCAAATCCAAATTTGAATTCGACACCAGCACTCAAAAAAAAATAGAGATGCTCCGGCATGATGCAACAACAAGTTTAAACCTATGATAAAATTTTAATTTCTTAAGGAACAAAATTAGATTAAATGCCGTTCTAAACACCTTAAACCTTAGAAAGTTTAAATAAAGCCAATTAAATTTGTTAATAAATGCTGAAATTTAAATTAGGGTGTTACAGACCCTACCCCCTTAAAGAAATCTCGTCCCCGAGATTTAGCTGGGCTGGCTAGCAAAGAGATCTGGATACGTCTTCTTTAGCTCATCTTCTCGGTCCCATGTTGCCTCAGCTTCACTGTGATGACTCCACTGAACTCTGCACATCTTGATGCGCTTGTTCCGAGTAACCCTCTCTGATGTCTCCAGAATCTTCACCGGATGCTCGGTATAAGTCAGATCTTCCTGCACATCTACTCCATCCAGTGGTGCCTGCTCCTCGGGTACTCGCAGACACCTCTTCAGCTGAGATATATGGAAGACATCGTGAACTCCTGAGAGGCTGAGAGGTAACTCCAGGCGATAAGCAACTTCGCCTTTCCGCTCTAGCACCTTGAACGGCCCCACATACCAAGGTGCTAACTTCCCCTTGACATTGAATCTGCGGATTCCTCTCATCGGAGACACCTTCAGGTACACATAATCACCAACACTGAAAGTCAGGTCTCTCCGTTTGCCATCAGCATAGCTCTTCTGTCTACTCTGTGCAATCCTCAGATTTTCCTGCACAGCCTGAACCATCTGCTCTGCATCATCTATGATCTCAGGGCCAAAGAGCTGCTTCTCACCAATCTGATCCCAATAGAGAGGAGTCCTGCACTTTCTGCCATACAATGCCTCAAAGGGGGGACTTCTTCAGACTGGCCTGATAGCTGTTGTTATATGAGAACTCAGCATAAGACAGGCACTTATCCCAACTAGTACCGTACTGAATGGCACAGGCTCTCAGCATATCCTCCAACACTTGGTTGGTTCTCTCTGTCTGCCCATCGGTCTGAGGATGATAAGCCGTACTGAAACGCAGCTTCGTATCCAGCGAATCATGGAGCTGCTCCCAGAACCGAGAAGTGAACTGAGATCCTCTGTCAGATATGATCTTCTTGGGCACACCATGTAAGCAGACAATCCGTGAGATATACAACTCTGCAAGTCTAGCACCGGAGTAAGTAGTGTTCACTGGAATGAAGTGGGCAACCTTCGTCAATCGATCCACTACTACCCATATAGAGTTGTACCCTTTCTGAGTACGAGGCAATCCAACAATGAAGTCCATAGTGATTTCCTCCCATTTCCACTCTAAAATTTTCGAAGGCTGTAACAGACCTGCTGGCCTCTGATGCTCAGCCTTGACACGCTGACAGGTGTCACAAATAGCCACGTACTCTGCCACTGAACGCTTCATCCCATACCACCAGAAACGTTCCTTCAGATCATAGTACATCTTTGTGCTGCCCGGATGGATAGAGTAAGCTGTATCATGGGCCTCACTCAGAATCAACTTCCGGAGATCATGCACATCAGGCACGCAGATCCGGTTCTTGTACCACAAAGTACCCTGATCATCCTCTCTGAAATGAGGAGCCTTGCCCTTCTTGAGCAACTCACGAATCTCCTGCAGCTTCTGATCATCTTTCTGATGTTGCCTGATCTCTGACTCTAGAGTCGGTACTGCCTCAAATGCTGCACTCGAAGTATGATGCAAGAAGCCCAGACTCAACTGCTCGAACTCCTCGCATAACTCTGGAGGCATCTGGAAAGCCACGGCCATGTTGACATAACTTCTTCTGCTCAGAGCATCTGCTACAACATTGGCCTTGCCCGGATGATAGTGAATCTCCAGGTCATAATCCTTGACCAACTCTAGCCATCTTCTCTGCCGCATGTTCAGCTCATTCTGCGTGAAAATGTACTTGAGGCTCTTGTGATCAGTGTAGATATCACACCGCTGTCCATACAAGTAATGCCTCCAAATCTTCAGAGCATGCACAACTGCGGCTAACTCAAGATCATGAGTAGGATAGTTCAGCTCATGCCGACGTAACTGTCGTGAAGCATAAGCAATCACTCTGCCCTCCTGCATCAGAACACACCCAAGACCATCCTTCGAAGCATCACAATACACCGTGAACCTCTTCGTCTGGTCTGGCAGAGTCAGGACTGGCGCCGTAGTCAACCTTTTCTTCAGCTCATCAAAGGCCCTCTGACGCTCATCAGTCCACACGAAAGCCACATTTTTCTCCAGCAAAGAAGTCAAAGGCTTCGCAATCTTGGAGAAATTCTCAATGAACCTCCGATAATATCCAGCTAAGCCCAAGAATGACCTGACTTCCTTTACTATCTGCGGTGTCTCCCACTCTAGCACATCCTTCACCTTGCTCGGATCAACAGTAATGCCCCCCTGAGAGATAACATGACCAAGGAATGGAACCTCGTCAATCCAGAACTCGCACTTGCTGAACTTGGCATACAGCTGATGCTCTCTCAATCTCTGCAACACGAGTCTCAGATGCTCCTCATGCTCTTCTTCTGTCTTGGAGAAGATCAGAATATCATCAATGAAAATCACCACAAAGACATCCAGATAATCCATGAAGACCATGTTCATCAGATGCATGAAGAAAGCCGGGGCATTAGTCAAGCCGAAGGACATGACCGTGTACTCATACAGCCTGTACTTGCAAGTGAATGTCGTCTTCGGAATATCCCCAAGACGGATCCTCAGCTGAAAATAACCCGAACGAAGATCAATCTTCGAGAATATACGAGCACCTCGAAGCAGATCGAAGAGATCCTCAATACGGGGCAGTGGATGCTTGTTCTTGATAGTGACTGCATTCAGCTCCTGATAATCGACACACATCCTCTTCGAGCCATCCTTCTTATCTACCAGCAATAATGGAAAAGCCCAAGGAGAGAAGCTACGACGGATATAGCCCTTGGCTAGCAACTCATCAATAGTTTTCTTGACTTCTTCATGCTCTATAGGTGCCATACGGTAGGGCCGCTTTGCAATAGGAGCTATGCCAGGCAAGAGATCAATACAAAACTCAATGGCGCGTTCAGGCGGCATACCTGGCAGATCATCCGGAAAGACATCCGGGAATTCAGACACCACGCGAATACCGTCCGTGGGTCTAGCCTCCATCTGATGAAGAAATCCAGAAGGCTCTACTGCACTGATAACAACCTCTTGGCCACTGGAAGCTGATAGCAAGACTGTTCTCTGAGCACAATCTATCCGGACTCCCCACTTGGCCAGAGTCTCCATTCCCAGAATGACATCAATGCCCCTGGTGTCTAGCACCATCAGATCAGTACAGAACTCTACTCCCCTCAAGGAAACACTGACTCTCGGGCAATAAGTGTGAGACCTCAACTGTCCTCCCGGTGAAGATACTAACAAGCACCTCTTTAATGTGCTAGTATGAATACCATGATGCTCGACAAAAGACAGAGTAATGAAGGAATGCGTAGCACCAGTATCGAAAAGCACTGTAGCTGGATATGAATTAACCATGAACGTACCAATAACCACGTTGGGAGCCTCGGCCGCTGACTCGGCCGTCACGTGGTTCACTCTGCCCTGAAGTGGCGCCCTGGGCTGAGCTGGGCGCCCCTGCTGTCCCGCCTGCGCCTTCCGGGGGCAAGCATTGGCGTAGTGCCCCGGCTGGCCGCAGTGAAAGCAGGTACGAGGGGGTCCCTGAGCCTGCTGTCCGGTAGGAGCTGCCGGACGTGGAGCCTGCGGTGCCGGTGGAGCAGCACGAGCCGGAGGTGCCGGTAACCTCTGGCCCTGCCCCGCCTGCTGCTGCTGTCGAGGCGGGTGCTACTGTGGTGGCCTCTGCTGGTACTGCTGAGGAGGCCGGTACTGAGGCTGCTGGTACTGCTGAGGCTGCTGGAGGCGAGGACGAGTGTTGCTGCCGGAAGCAACGGGGACAATCTTCCTCTTCTTGTCCTCCATCTCCAAGTGCTTGCGCTCAGTGTTGAGCGCGATGTCAACCAGATGGTTGAAGTCGTCGAAGCGGAGGTTGAGCAGCGCGTACTGGAGGTAGTCCTCAAGGCCCTCCATGAAGTGCTCCTGCTTCTTGCGGTCATCCGCAACATCGGAGGGGCGTAGCGAGCCAGCTGAAGAAAGCGATCACGATACTCCGTGACCGACATAGTCCCCTGAAGTGACAAAGACAAATAGATATCGAAAGATTAACTCAAGATTCAAAAGGATAGAACAAGGGGCATTAGCTCAAAAGAAACCGCTGAATGATTATATTTAAGATTACCTGCTTCAGTGCAAGGAACTCCTTCTGCTTCATCTTCATAACGCCCGCGGGGACGTTGTGGCTGCGGAAGCGCTCCCTGAACTGGAGCCAAGTGAGAGCCTCGCGGCCCTGAACTGGGTGGGACTCCCACCAGTCCAAAGCTTCCCCTCGCAGCTATCCTGCTGCGTACAGAACTCTCTCCCGATCATCGCACTGGGCGATGTCCAGCTGACGCTCCACTGCACGGAGCCAGTCGTCAGCCTGAAGAGGGTCGGACGTGTGAGAAAACGTCGGCGGGTGACCCCTCAGGAACTAAGCACGCCTGTCGCGAGGCTGCGGCGGTGGAGGAGGCGGAGGCTGAGTGTGAGCCTGCTGAAGAGCCTGAACAGTGTTGTTCAGGGTGGCCATCATCTGCATCTGGAGCTGGAAGTACTGCTCCGGAGTCAAAGGTGGCGGCATCGGGATCCCGGTCCCCTGGGTGTTCTGACCCTGGTTGTTCTGCTCCGGAGTCAAAGCTGGTTGTTCTGACCACTCTGTAACACCCGGTTTATAAAAGGACATAAACCGAGCAATTATATACGTGCCAGGATCAAGTCACACGTATATACAACAGAATGAACAGTATATCACAGCACATATCATGAATAAGACATAATAAATCGAAATACGAATGTTATTTATTACAATAATGACAAAAATGTCTGATACAGCGGAAGCGAAGTACAAATACGATAAAAGCTCTCCGAAGCTGAGCAGGGCGCCACAGGGACGTCGACTGGGAGACGAATGCCTAGAAGTCCTCGTAGTCCTGGTAGCGTTGAGCGAACTCCCTCGTGTCGGCAGGAACTGAGCAGCAGTAGCGTAGCCAAGAGGAAAAAGTAGAGAAGAGGCAAGAGTGAGTACACAACCGTACTCAACAAGTATAACACAAACTATGAGGCTCTAAGGTTGGCTGACTGACTGCATTAGCTTTTATGTCTTGGCAAAATTTTATTAAAGCTATTTACTACGAGTTGATGAATTACCATTAACCCTGTTACATAGTAATTAATCAAAATTAATCAAGTTACTACTGAGAACCAAACCACAACCATACCAAAACCCCGAGAGGCACCTCCCTCGTCGGAAGGAGACAACCCCACTAATCAAAAGGAGGATCTGGGCCGCTCATGACCGTGAACTCGGCTAGTATACCAGTTTTACACTCTGCAGTGTTGCACATCTTCACCCACAAGTCGTGAGCTACGCTAGAGGTTCATCACACTTCCTTAGGTGAGATGGCTAGCGACTCACTACGAGGCTTTTACAAAGAATCTCGTTGGTAGGGAGTAACCGCGAGGGTGGATCGGCGACTATGGAGCAGGTCTAGTGGGCGTCAAGACACGAAGCACAGACGAGGCCACTCAGCACGAGGGCCATAGAAGCTTACGGCCCCTGCCCCGCAGGTAAGTTACTCCAAACCAAAAAGATCTAATTATTACCCCAAGTCTATCCCATTCTAGCCTTGTGGTAGCGCTGTTGTCCCAGGTTGTCGCTCTATGTACCGGTTCTTATGGAGAGTGGCCAACCAAGCACTAAGCACCGTGCTGGCCCCCTAAATCATGTTTCTACAAAAACCATCTTTTAACCAGACGTGAGCCACTCATCCACACAGAGGGTCACTCTCATAATTAAGTTCAATTAAATCATTAATCAAATTAATTAAAAAGGACCAGAGTGTGTTATAGCACAGCAACCTAGCACAACTAACAAAATTCAACCCAAAGGTATATATAAAGGATATAAAGTGGCTAGGAAAGTCCTTATAGGCATACAGTATTAAAATGCAGTATGAAAATGTATTTAAAACTGATAGGTTGCTCATGTTATACTTGCCTTCCTCATACTGCTCCTGCTGCTGCTCAAAGTGCTCGGAAGACGGCTGCTCCGGGTACTGGTACTGGGGCTCCTCCGGTAACTCAGCGTCTACTCACAAACACATGGCCAAAACAATGCACAATAATAAGCATACAAGCAAACACTAACAAAAGCTAAGAAACAGTACATCAATACATAAAAACAGCACACTAAACTAGTCTAAAACTATTCTACGCGTTACAACGATCGCGTGGACATAAAGAACGCTTAAAACGGAGCTAAAACAAATTTTCTAGGCTAAAAACAAGGTTCAGGGGCTAAACTGCAAGAAATCTAAGGTTCCAGGGGCTTTTCTGCAAAAACCGAGGACTAAAACATAATTAACCATTAATTCTAAGGGCTAGCGTGCAAAAGTCCAGGTGCTGGACGGCGGGTTAAATTTTAAAGAAGCTCAGGGGGTAAAACGCTAAAAACAGGACCTCTGCGTAATTATTTTTGAATAGGTTCGGACTGCGGGTTGTTTTAGGAAAAGTTGGGGGTCTCTTTAGAAAAAGAGCCAGGCCGAACCGTTACCTTTGGATCTCAGCCGTCGGATTGAGATCTGGTGGCTTAGATCTAATGCAACTCCGATCTAATCTCGAGCGTCGAAACCAGATCGGGCGGCCAGGGTTAAGCGGGTGCGGGAGGCGGCGGCGCTCGACCGCCGGCGGTTCTGTCCGTGGCGGCACAGCGCCAGGCTCGCCGGAACCCGTCGAATCCGACGGACCGGGGTCAAATCGACCTGGGTTTGGATCGGATGGCATCTAAGCGACAAGGGTATTCTACTGGGGCCAAAATCGGGGCTCTGCAGGGGTCAGGGCGACGCTGGGCTCTGCGGCGGCGGGTTGGCACGACGAAACACGCCGGCGAGCGGCGTTCTGGCTCGAGAAGAACCTACTGGCCACGACAGCTAGTGAAAAAAGGACGAGAAGGGGGTACTGATGCTTACCACGGCTCGGAATTGAGCAGACGGGCTGTGCAGGGCGTTGGCGTCGCGGACCGGCGGCGAGTCGCGGGCGGCGTTCGGGGAAGTCTCTGCAGAGGGGAGGTCCAGGTTCCTGGGCTCCACTGACCGGCGCGCGGTGAAGCTGCGAAGGAGCTGTGGGGTTCAGGGCGGCCGGAGTACCAATATAGTTGAGTAATTTCGACGGCGGAGGTGCTCACCGGCGGCGGACCGTGGAAGAATTTCTGGCGAGGGGCGGACTGGAGTCGAAGGCTGCAGGCTCGTGAAGATCCCAGGGCACGAGGTGGAGCTTTTGCGCGGCTCTGCGGAGGCTTGAAGGCGGCGGAGCGGCGAGTCCACGGTGGTGTGGGCTCTACTCCGGCGCGGGGGTTGCGGGGTTGGCACTAGGGTTTGGAGGTGGCGGCGCTGGACGGGATGAGACGTAGGGAGGTGCGGGGCGCCGTTTATAAAGCGGCCCGGTGATCTTGGGAAGGCGTGCCCCAGAGGGAAGCCTCACCGGGGATCACGGAGCGGAGGTTACGGCCGGACGCGGGGGAGGCGGAGGAGGGAGACGGGGCTGACAGGGTGGCCCGGTCTGTCAGCGGCGCAAGCGCGCGCGGCGGGCGGGGCTGAGCGGCCGTGCGGGATGGGCCGCTGCGAAGCGGGGCGCAGGGCTGGCGTCGCTTGGGCCGTGAAAGTTGGGCCTGGCGCAGTTGAGGGGTTTGGGCCATGTGCTGGGCTGAGGAGCGGGCCCAAGGGGAAGGGAGGAGTGGGCCGCGAGGGGGCTGGTGCTAGCGGGTTGGGTTGTTGGGCCTAGTTGAGGAAGTGGGCCGATGTCTGATGGGATGGGTTGAGGGTTTTGTCTCTATTTCCTTTTCCCTTTCTATTTCTATTTCAAAACAAACCAAACACCAATGAATTCAAATCCAAATTTGAATTCGACACCAGCACTCAAAAAAAAACAGAGATGCTTCGGCATGATGCAACAACAAGTTTAAACCTATGATAAAATTTTAATTTCTTAAGGAACAAAATTAGATTAAATGCCATTCTAAACACCTTAAACCTTAGAAACTTTAAATAAAGCCAATTAAATTTGTTAATAAATGCTGAAATTTAAATTAGGGTGTTACAGATAGGGAGGAAAGGTTGCGGGCATCGCGGCCGGGGATCGCGGGGAGACACGGCGCGGCCGTTGCAGCGCGGGGAAGGCGGAGGAAGGGGACGGGACTGCCAGGTGGGCCATGGCTGTCGGCGAGCGCGGGCGACACGCGGGCGTGGGAGAGGCGTCTGACGCGCGGGGCCCAGGTGGCAGGCGGGTGAGCGGGATGCGGCGACGCGCTCGCGGGCTGAGCGGAGTGGGAGCGGCCGTGCGCGCGGGCTGGTGCGGCGAGCTGGGCTGAGCGGGGCGGGTCTGCTGGGCTCAGCGCGCGGAGAGAGGGAACGGGCTGCGCGCAGAAAAGAAGAGAGAGATGGGCCGCGGGAAGGGCTGGGTCGGCCCGAGCGCAGAAAAGGGAAAGGAGGAGGCTGGGCCGGCTTGAGTTTGGGCTGGGCTCAGGTTTTGAGCTGGGGAAAAGGGAAGGGAAGGGAGCCGGGTTGGGCCGCTAGAGGAAAAAGGAAACTGGTCTCTGCTGGGCTGCTGGGTTGGATTCACTTCTTCTTTTTCTTCCTCTATTTCCTATTTCTATTTCTAACTCAAACTCAAGCCAAATGAATTCAAATTTGAATTTGAATTCACTCTAGCACTCAAACAAATAAAGCAATGCTCCAGCATGATGCAACAATAAAATTTAACTTAAGATAAAATTTTAATTATTTAAGGAACAAAAATTGGATTAAATGCAAGACTAGCACAAAAATCCTTAGAAATTTGAATAAAGCCAATTAAATTTATTATTAAATACTGAAATTTAAATTAGGGTGTTACAAATCCTGCCCCCTTACAGGAATCTCGTCTCGAGATTCTGGGCTGGCTAGCAAAGAGATCAGGATAGGTCTTCATCAAGTCTTCTTCCTTCTTTTGGCAAGTCTTCCGGAAAGACGTCCGGGAATTCAGACACCACACGAATACCATCCGTGGGTCTAGCCTCCATCTGATGAAGAAAACCAGAAGGCTCTGTAGCACTGACTGTCACTTCTTGGCCATTAGATGCTAACAAGTGAACTGACCGCTGAGCACAATCAACTCTGACTCCCCACTTGGCAAGAGTATCCATTCCCAGAATCACATCGATACCCTTGGTGTCTAGCACCCTCAGAGCAGTACTGAACGTTGTCCCCCTTATGGCTATACTGACTCGAGGGCTAACAATATGGGATCTCAACTCCCCTCCTGGTGAAGAGACTAGCAGATACTTCTTTAATGGGGTGGTAAAGAAACTATGCTGCTCAACATATGACTTGGTGATGAATGAATGAGTAGCACCAGTATCGAAAAGCACTATAGCTGGATGGGAGTTGACCATGAACGTACCAATAACCACGTTATGAGCCTTGGCCGCTGACTCGGCCGTCACGTGGTTCACTCTGCCCTGAAGCGGCGCCCTGGGCTGAGCTGGGCGCCCCTGCTGTCCTGCCTGTCGTGGAGCCGGTGAAAGGTGCTTCTGTGGACAACCTTTGGCATAATGACCTTTTTGTCCGCACTTGTAGCACTTACGGTGGTGGTGAATGGCGCTACTTGGTTGACTTCCCTGTGAACTTAACATCACATCTTGCATTATTTCTGCTGCCTGTTCTTTGGACTCCTTGTGACTGCGTGGATGAATCACATTCATAGTGATAGTCAACCCATCAACATAATCATGGAGAGCTTGATTCTCGACCTGTGTATCTCTAGAGCACTTAGGATTCTTTCTCTTCTGGATGGTATGTAGCTCTTCGACCGATGGACTGTCAAGGAAAAGGGAATCCTCTGTTAGCTGCTCTTGATGAGACATCTTTCTCTTTGTACCGGAGAACAACCTCTGGTTCCTTCTAGTTGTGGCTTCATCTTCAGTCGCACGAACTTGACGACAAGGAACGCCATAGAATTGGCAACACGGGCAAGTTTTCTCACCATCACCCATTGCACTGTACCCATTACATCTGAGCTGGGGCAAAGAGGAAACACAGATTGGTAAGGTCAAGGAAGAGAGAAAAAACCTCACTATTCAAAGTTCTATCTTATTTAGACAATACTGCCCATGCATTACTGCTGATGACTCCAGATAGGTGTTACATAAATCCGGGAAAAAGGAACTATAGCATAATTCTTCTGCCTCATCTGAGAGATTCTCAAATTCTCCAGTGCTATCTGTAGGCCGGGGTGTCACATCCCTACCCCCTTACAGAAACCGACGTCCTCGTCGGTGACGTCTTTGTCGGTGAATCTCGGGATATCATATTCTCTTCGTACAGTCCTTCTTTTCACAAACAAGACCGGGGAAACCCAAGGCAGGATAAGGTAGAGAGGATAGAGTGGATGGTTTTACCCCCAACGATCTAACTCATTTTATTTAATTAATTTAACTTTAACTTAAAACTGATTTTCATTAAACAAATTTAACTACTAAACTATGCAATCATTCAAAAATCCAAATCAAACATGTAGCATAATAACAAGCAGGCAATTTCACGACTTAGCTGAGTTTAACACACGACTCGACTAACACAACGCGTCGCAGAGCGTGCTATCGTATTATTATAAAAGGGTCACCTAGCTAATACTCATGGTGGTCAGATGACTGATTCAGGCCAAAATCTACGAAAACTATTCTTTAGAGAGAGAAATCAAGGCAAGACAGGTAAAAGTCATAGGATTCAAGGGGTATAATAGTAAAATAGTTTCAGCAGGCAAGGATTGGAGAGAAGAAGTCCTAAAACTCGACCAGTTCTATCTAGGCTTCGTCCTACAGTCGATACGGCTCTGATACCACTCTGTAACACCCGGTTTATAAAAGAACATAAACCGAGCAATCATATACGCGCCAGGATCAAGTCACACGTATATACAACAGAATGAACAGTATATCACAGCACATATCACGAATAGGACATAATAAATCAAAATACGAATGTTATTTATTACATTAATGACAAAATGTCTGATACAGCGGAAGCGAAGTACAAATACGGTAAAAGCTCTCCGAAGCTGAGCAGGGCGCCACAGGGACGTCGACTGGGAGACGAACGCCTAGAAGTCCTCGTAGTCCTGATAGCACTGAGCGAACTCCCTCGCGTCGGTAGGAACTGAGCAGCAGTAGAGTGTCCAAAGAGGAAAAAGTAGAGAAGAGGCAAGGGTGAGTACACAACTTGTACTCAACAAGTATAACACAAACTATGAGGCTCTAATGTTGGCTGACTCAACTGCATTAGCTTTTAAGTCTTGGCAAAATTTTATTACAGCTATTTACTATGAGTTGATGAATTACCATTAACCCAGTTATATAGTAATTAATCAGAATTAATCATGTTGCTACTGAGAACCAAACCACAACCATACCAAACCCCGAGAGGCACCCCCTCGTCGGAAGGAGCTAACCCCACTAATCAAAAGGAGGATCTGGGCCGCTCATGACCATGAGCACGGCTAGTATACCAGTTTTACACTCTGCAGAGGTTGCACATCTTTACCCACAAGTCGTGAGCTACGCTAGTTGTTCATCACACTTCCTTAGGTGAGATGACTAGAAAACTCACTACGAGGCCTTTACAAAGAATCTCGTTGGTAAGGAGTAACCGCGAGGGTTGGATCGGCGACTATGGAGCAGGTCTAGTGGGCGTCATCAACGAGGCCACTCAGTACGAGGGACATAGAAGCTTACCACCCTTGCCCCGTCGGTAAGTTACCCCAAACCAAAAAGACCTAATTATTACGCCAAGACCGTCACATTCCAGTCTTGTGGTAGTGATGTTGTCCCAGGTTGTCGCTCTATGAACCGGTCCTTATGGAGAGTGGCCAACCAGGCAGTAAGCACCGTGCCGGCCCCCTAAACCATGTTTCTAACAAAAACCCATTTTAAATGAGAAGTGAACCACTCAAGCCACACAGAGAGCCACTCTCAGAATTAAGTTGCATATACCATTAATCAAATTAATTTAAAAGGACCATTATGTGTTATAGCACGGCACCTAGCACAACTAACCAAAATGCAACCCAAGGGATATATATAAAGGATAAATGTGGCTAGGAAATCCTTATAGGCACACAGTATTAAAATGCAGTATGAAAATGTATTTAAGGTGATAGGTGGTGTTCATGTTATACTTGCCTTCCTCAAACTGTCCCTGCTGCTCAAACTGCTCAGAAGATGGCTCTTGGCACTGGTACTGATGCTCCTCCGGTAGCTCAACGTCTACTCACGAACACATGGCCAAAACAAGGCACAACAATAAGCATACAAGCAAATACTAACAAAAACTAAGAAACAGTACATCAATACATAGAAACAGCACACTAAACTAGTCTCAAACTATTCTATGCGTTACAACGATCGCATGGATATAAAGAACACCTAAAACGGAGCTAAAACACATAATCTAGGCTAAAAACAAGTTCTAGGGGCTTATCTGCGAGAAAAATTAAGTTCTAGGGGATTTTCTGCAAAAGCCGAGGGCCTAAACATAATTAAACCTTAGTTTCAGGGGCTAACCTGCAAAAACGTCAAGTGTGGACTGCGGGTTCTATTTTGTGAAAAGCCAGGGGGTTATCTGCTAAAAGCTGGGCCCAACTGTAATTATTTTTGAAAGCGCCTGGACTGCGGGTTGAAATCCATAAAAGACAGGGGCTCTTATGCAAAACGTGCAGGGCGAAGGGGTATCTTCAGATCTGATCCGTTGGATTCAGATCTGGCGGCTCAGATCTAAACGGGGAACGATCTAATCGCGGCCATCGCTTTCGGATCCGATGGCTGAGGACAGTTGGGGGCGCGGGCGGTGGTGGAACGCGTCGGCGGCGGGTTCCTGCGGCGGCGCGTGGGGAGAACTCGCCGGAGATGGCGGCCTGGGCACTATAGGCGGTGTTTTGGGCTGCGGTTTGGCCGTGGAGCTTGTGCGCGGCGCGGCTAAACCACCTAGGCACTCAGATCGGCCGATTAGGGGCTGGGCGTGGCTAGCCACGGCGAGGGGCGGCGCTGCAGCGAAGGTGCTCGCCGGAGCGAGGGTTCTGGGCGATGCCAAGGGCTACAGGCTACGGGAACTGGCGCAAGGGAAGGAGGGGTTTGGGGTGTAGCTCACCGAGGCTCGGATCGAGCGGGGGCGTGATGCAGGTGGCGCCGACGGTGAGAGCGGCAGCGGTCGTGGTAGGAGCTCGCGGAGGACATCACGGAAGTGTGCGCCGGGCCTGCTGATCCCCCCAATCGACTTGTACGGGCCCTGCGGTGGAGGTCCAGGAGTCAGAGGGGTGCGGAGGTCACCGGCGGCGGCAATTTCTTGCGAATGGGGCTCACCTGCGGCGGCGGCTTCGCGAGCAAATCCGGCGTGGGTGTGGTCCGGAGTCGGAGCAGCGGCTCGGTGCGCGTCTGGGCGTCGAAGTGGGGCTAAGGCGGGGAGTTGCAAGGGTGGAGCTGCAGTGGAGCGGCGTGGCCACGTCGGCGCAGAGGTGCGGCATGGCGGGGCTGCACTGTTGCGGCGGCTAGGGTTGTGCGGGTAGGGAGCAGAGGATCGGGCTGGTTTAAAGAGCCCTGGCCGAAGATCTCGGCGTGTGGGATAGGGAGGAAAGGCTGCGGGCATCACGGCCGGGGATCGCGGGGAGACACGGCGCGGCCGTTGCAGCGCGGGGAAGGCGGAGGAAGGGGACGGGACTGCCAGGTGGGCCATGGCTGTCAACGAGCGCGGGCGACGCGCGGGTGTAGGAGAGGCGTCTGACGCGCGGGGCCCAGGTGGCAGGCGGGTGAGCGGGACGCGGCGACGCGCTCGCGGGCTGAGCGGAGTGGGAGCGGCCGTGCGTGCGAGCTGGTGCGGCGAGCTGGGCTGAGTGGGGCGGGTCTGCTGGGCTCAGCGCGCGGAGAGAGGGAACGGGCTGCGCGCGGGAAAGAAGAGAGAGATGGGCCGCGGGAAGGGCTGGGTCGGCCCGAGCGCAGAAAAGGGAAAGGAGGAGGCTGGGCCGGCTTGAGTTTGGGCTGGGCTGAGGTTTTGGGCTGGGGAAAAGGGAAGGGAGCCGGGTTGGGCCGCTAGAGGAAAAAGGAAACTGGGCTCTGCTGGGCTGCGGGGTTGGATTCACTTCTTCTTTTTCTTCCTCTATTTCCTATTTCTATTTCTAACTCAAACTCAAGCCAAATGAATTCAAATTTGAATTTGAATTCACTCTAGCACTCAAACAAATAAAGCAAAGCTCCAGCATGATGCAACAACGAAATTTAACCTAAGATAAAATTTTAATTATTTAAGGAACAAAAATTGGATTAAATGCAAGACTAGCACAAAAATCCTTAGAATTTTGAATAAAGCCAATTAAATTTATTATTAAATACTGAAAATTAAATTAGGGTGTTACAGCACCCAAATATATATGTATATATAAAAGCTTCTAGGGTTTCATTGTTCCCAGCTCCCAGCCGCCGCTCACCGAGTCCCAGGCTCCCAATCCCAGCTGCAAACCCACCCAGCGGCCAGCGCCCTACGCCCCCAACCCAACGGCGCCACCCCCAGTCCCCTTCCGCAAGACCCAGCGGCGCGCCCTCACCCCCCGTCCCTCCCTCTTCTCTCAGGTCCCCAGATCCACTTCTCTTGCCTGCTAGCGCCGCCGGCCCCCTCCTCCTCTATGCGGGCGCCGCCCCTCTCCTCCTCCTCCTCGGGGCCATGTGCGGCACCGGCGCAGCACCACCCACCCGCAACCCTGTTGGCCGCCAGTCCTCCTCCTTGGCGGCAACGACCAGGCCACGAGCCGGCGACGCCCGACAGCAGTGCCCATGCCCCGCGTCGGCGGCGCCCGAGCCCAACGGCTGCGCCCAGTCCCCCGACGTCCGTGCCGGCAGCGCTCGGGTCCTGCTCCTGCACGCAAGCACGGGCATGCGGGTATCCGCGGGCATGCGGGTATCCGCGGGTTGCGGGCACGGATTGTAGCACGCGGATACGGGTTTACAAAACTAGTATCCGCACGGGTTTTACCTGTTGCCATCCCTACTTACAAGGATGACTCCAAGGTTGAAGAGAAGAGTACACCATCACATCACCATTATGAGTCATCCGATGAAGATGGCGCTTCACATCCTCCTCATGACACCCAAGATGAACAAGTGGTTGAAGAACAACTTCCATTTGATGACACACACATCACAAGTGAACAAGCCCAAACTCAAGCCCAAGATGTCGAACCACTAGAAGATTCATCGTCTCAATCACAAGAGAGGCTCACAAGAACTTCAAGGAATCATCCCAATGACTTGGTCATGGGTGACCCCTCCGGTGGAATAAGAACTCGTAGACGTCAATATGCCTCTTTTTATGAACATTACACGTTTGTTTCTTGCTTGGAACCCACAAATGTAGATGAAGCTCTTGAGGACCCGGATTGGGTGATGGCCATGCAAGAAGAGCTCAACAACTTCACCCGCAATGAAGTTTGGGTTCGTGAAGAACGTCCTCAAGACAAGAATGTCATTGGTACTAAGTGGGTCTTCCGCAACAAACAAGATGAGCATGGTGTAGTGGTTCGCAACAAGGCAAGACTTGTGGCAAAGGGCTTTGCACAAGTTGAAGGGTTGGATTTTGGTGAAACATTTGTCCCCATTGCAAGACTTGAAGCCATCCATATCCTTTTAGCGTACGCTTCACATCACAACATGAAACTCTTTCAAATGGATGTGAAGAGTGCGTTCTTAAATGGCTTTATTAATGAGTTGGTGTTTGTTGAACAACCTCCCAGGTTTGAGGACCCTAGATATCCTAATCATGTTTATAGGTTGCACAAGACGCTCTACGGGCTCAAGCAAGCGCCAAGGGCTTGGTATGAACGCCTTCGTGACTTCCTTCTCAACAAGGACTTCAAGATCGGGAGGGTGGATACAACTCTATTCACAAGAATCATCAATGAAGAGCTATTCGTATGTCAAATATATGTTGATGATATCATTTTTGGTTCAACTAACCCCACTCTTTGCAAAGAATTTGGAGAAATGATGGCTAGGGAATTCGAGATGTCCATGATCGGTGAACTCAATTTCTTCCTTGGGTTTCAAATCAAGCAATTGAAGGAAGGGACTTTCATCCATCAAGAAAAGTATACAAAGGATATTCTCAAGAAATTCAAGATGGATGATTGCAAGCCGATCAAGACTCCAATGCCAACTAATGGACATCTTGACTTGGATGAGGAAGGTAAATCGGTTCATCAAACTCTCTATCATTCCATGATTGGGTCACTTCTTTACCTAACCGCATCTAGGCCCGATATCATATTTAGCGTATGCATGTGTGGCCGCTTTCAAGCTAATCCTAAGGAATCACACCTTAGTGCCGTTAAGCGGATCCTTAGATATCTCAAGCATACGCCTAGCATAGGCTTGTGGTACCCCAAAGACGCTAGTTTTACACTCTTGGAATACTCGGATTAGGACTTTGCCGGATGTCGTGTGGATCGCAAGAGTACATCGGGTGGGTGCCACTTGCTAGGGCGTTCCTTAGTCTCTTGGTCGTCAAAGAAACAAAATTCCGTGGCCTTGTCAACCGCGGAGGCGGAATATATTGCCGCCGGGGCTTGTTGTGCTCAAATCCTCTAAATGAAGCAAAGCCTCTTGGACTATGGTGTAGTATTAGATAGGATCCCGCTCCTTTGTGATAACGAGAGTGCCGTTAAAATTGCTAATAATCTGGTTCAACACTCTCGCACCAAGCACATAGATATTCGTCATCACTTTCTAAGAGATCATGTGGCAAGGAATGATATACTACTTTGTGGTGTTTGTTTCGAAGATCAATTGGCGGATATCTTCACAAAACCTCTAGATGAGAGCACCTTTTGTAGGTTGCGAAGTGAGCTTAATGTTCTAGATGTTTCTAACGTCATGTAAATGCCTTATCATATAGATGCACTTCATATGTATATATGCTAGGAGCTTGTCTAACCTTATCAAGATAGTGATGAACATGGGTCTTGCATGAGCCGGTGGTCTTGGTTTCGCTCATGGCATGAAGAATGGTTCATCATGAAGAAGCTTGCCAAGGGTTCAAACTTGACAAGATAGATTCAAATTCTTGCAATGCATTGTGCTTGTCATAGAGAATGCATCCATGTTTATTTTTCTCGCTATGCATTGGCATTGCATCACGTTAGTAGCATCACAAGGGAGCAAATCACACTTTGAGAAAGATATTCATGCTAAATATGATATATCAACTCTACAAGAGTGATAAAATCAATGTTGCGCTTTCATGCCTATTGAGCCACGTCCTATCGAGCTTAAAGTTTCAATCTCTAAGTTCATAGGCAAAGTGGCTCATACATTTTGTGGCAGAACCACCTGAATTATCCCGGCCCAAGTGCGCTGGCCATCACCATAAAGGCAACACCGACAAAAACGCACTTCAAACGGAACAATTTTTTGTCTGTCGGGTAACGTCCCGATACAACCACCGATTCTCGGATCGAACAAGCATAACCCGCACGAAGGCGAGTCCAAAGATATTACAACCACAAATTTTATACCACAAGCACAGCAGTTATTACAAACCGGTTCAAAGCATTATTACATAACCAAATTTAGTAAAACAGTTATACAAGCCATAACTTTAAGTTCAGAGTTTGAAAAGCAGCGGAAATAGAACACGACGGCTACAACACGTCGCAAAAGTATACCAAGCTAGCCCAAGCAAGGTATCACTCGTCAGGGTCATTGCCGGCCGAAGACGGATCCCACTCTACGGACCAGCAGGAGGCAAAGAGCAGGGCCAAGACAAACTAGTGACCTGGTCCTCAAAACTCATACCTGAAAAAGGGTTTCAACAGCAAGGCTGAGTATTCCAACACTCAGCAAGACTTAACCGTCAATGGGTATACATAGCCCACCTAACTAGACTATGCAGGGTTCTGTGAGGCTCTGGTTTTCCTTTTGCTGAAAAGCAATAAAGAGTAGGTCCTTACTTTCAAATTTTAGCTTCCAAGATTCTAGTTGATTAACCATTCTATGTAAGCAACTACTATTCAACCATGGTAGATCTTTAAGCAAACATCAAGATTGATCATAATAATGTTGCTCTTGTTACTCTATGTGGCAAAGAGATCAAGCAGTCTCAAACCGTGAGAAGCGAACAATTCGAATCGAATTTGTTAACCTGGCCAGGCAGACCTAACACACACGTTTGGAACACCATCGGGTCGTTCCCAAACAACAGTTTACCTTTCTTTCCGGCTTGTGGATAGGGTCACTCTCCCCGACTACAGGGCACTAAGGTCCAACCTCGTCCCTTGTAGCCGCAGTGTTGCGCAACATAAAAATAAAACCTATCTCTAAGAGAAAGTGAAAGGTATATCCACTCCCCGGTCCAATCGGCTACTAGGCTTACTGCGTACCATATTTACGGCATGTGGCTAGTACGTTCAAAAACTTAACCAGCACTACCACACACCGCGGCCTTAGCAAGTTCATGAATACATACGGGGTCTCACACAAGGTCATGATATCGAACACAACCCCGTCTGTCGTCCTTATATTGATAACAGAAAGTAAACAAGCGATTCCTATAGAGCTCGCGAGTGACAGGCAATCACTCGACTTTTACCGGTCCTATAAGCATAGCAGTTATTCGAACTTAGGTCTAGTGTTCAGTACATAGGTTCCTAGGATCATGCATCTAGGGTTTCAATTCAAATCCTAAGAACTGTAAATGCACAAGTAAGTAATAACAATAAATGGTAATAATTTGAAATATAGGTTATGTCCGGGGCTTGCCTTCTCAGTAGTCGCTGGCTAGGTTAGCCTTGGGCTCTTCCGGACTTTGGTCCGGGTCTTCAGCCAGTACGGCGGCATTCACTTGAGCTTCGTGATCACCTCCTTCTGACTCCGGGATCAGCTCGTATGTTCCGTCCGATAGAGCAGTCGTATCTATATGTAATGCAATAGATGAAATTACAAACACGCTCATTTCATGGTAAAGTTGTAGCCTACAAATAGCAACACAACTTAGTATATGGGCAATCGTTTAAAGAGTAGATAACTAACTTTTCTAACTACACAAGGCATCATGATCAACAGCACAAAAGAAGCTCACTAACTTCATAAACAAGTGGTAGTTGTTTCCTATAGCAAGTAAAACATGGTTTGCTAATAAATCAACCACTCAGCACACATTCAGTAGTAAAATCAGCAAAAATTACATCAAACAGAAGGTAAATAGAGTGATCTACCCTGCAAATTTCATACCAAAAATTGCAGCCATTTATTCAGGACAAATCATTTATTCAGACAACTCCTAGAACAAGATTGAATTATACAGGTTATACCAGAGCAACCTAGAAGATAGACATTTAACAGGAGGTCGAAACAGAGCCAACTTAGCCATTGTAATTTTTTCAAGAATTAATCTACACATAATTTATTCTGAGAAAATAGACAAAACTGACAGCAAACTAAAAGTATTCATTTGTATCTTCTGTCTATTCATGTAATAGTGCTCAAATTTTACAGACAGTAACATATGACTAAAAGAAGGATCTACAAAAATAACCAAGATTTTATAATCAAGGAAACTATTTAACATGATTAAAGCTCACTTAACAAGTATTAAATCAAAGAAATAGATAAACAGAAGGAATGACCACGAAATTTTTATAATAACACTAGGGTCACATGAACATCTCACCATAAAAATTTCACAGAAATACATGGTTTCAATCATCAGTTAAGGAAAAGATAAAAACAACTAGCATTTAAACACTAGTAACACAAATCTATTTTTACAGCAAAAACTTTCAACTAACACCCATCATATTATGATTCTACTGCAAAGATCTCTTCAAGAGGATTCCAAAACATCAAGATTTGCATTTTTCTGATTTTTTTTCTGAATTTCTATGGAATTTCAAAGTTTACAACCAAAATAACAAAGAAGTCCCTGAAGACACTATTCACTTGAGTCACGGGCTTCGCAGACAGCCCCCTGGGTTTTTGTTTCTTTCAACCCGAGGTCCCTGGCCGTGGTCAGAGGAAGGGCGCGGGTTTGACCGGCCAAATCCGGCGACGGTGATCGCCGGAGGTGAGGTTGGAGGGGCGTGGGAGCTTCACCAAGTCCGTGCGCACCTGTAGATGCCCGGGATTGAGGTCGGGGTGGCCTGTAGCGGCGGCGCGACGAGAGCAGGCGGGTCGGCGGCGGAGGAGAACGGCGGAGGCGGTGCTCCGGTGAGTTCTGGGCGAGGAGGAGGGGTGGGTGAGTTGCGCGAGGTCGAGGCGCAGCTGATGGAGGGGTCAGCGCGAGAGGATGGGCTGCGGAGAGGCGGGTCGACGGCGGCGTCAAGCTCGCCAGCGTTCGGGCGGAGCGGCAGCGGCGTTCTGGGGTCTGGGGTTGGGGAAATGGCGAAAGGACAAGGGGAACGGGTTGCGGGGGTTCTTGTAGTGCTGCTGCACGCGAGAAATCGAGCTCTGGGGCTCTGTCTTGGCCGGGCCACGGCGACGGCGAGGTGGCGGCCGGCGGGGGTTTTCTGGGCGCGTGGTACGGCTTAAGGACTCCAGCGCGAAGGGTAGAGGGCGGTGGAAGCTTGGGCGCGACGCGTGGAGCAGCTAGCAGGCAGGAGGTGGCCTCCCGGCCGTTCCACAGCGGCGGGCGGCAGCGCCGCTGTCTGCCGGCGGCGTGGAGCAGAGGAAGCAGGCAGGCAAGCTGGAGGAAGGGGAAAATGGACTGATTTGCAATTTCAGAAATTTTAGGGACCTTACTGTAAACCAGCACTAACTTTTAATCTAGGGCTCAAATGAAAAAGTACCCAGCATGAAAGTTGTTCAATTTTTCAAGATCTACAACTTTGATGTTGTGCAAAAATTTATTTGATCAAAGGTTAAAGAGTTATTTTTGAAAACATAAGGAGGATTTGAATTCAAAGGACTTTTGTCTTTTTCAATGCAAAATCACTTTAAATCTAGGCTGAAATAAAAGATTTCCTGCCAAGCAATGATTATACTACATTTTGCAAATAAACCCTCCACAAAAGCTATAAACTCACATCCTATTCAAATAAAACTATAAAGTTGACCTTGGAACAATTCATAATTACACAAAGGTCCTTAAAATTTTAAAATAGGCCCTTGCTCAAACAATTTCACACATGGAGCATAGGAAATAAATGTAGTTTTCTTGTGCAGACACCTAGGGTGTCACACATTTGGTTTTTGTGTTTAAACCTTGCTTGGATCTTAATTTGTCTATGTCTATGTAAAAGCTTGCGAGCACTATAAGTATGAGTGTTTGAGGGGTGAGGTTGTCTCTCGAAAATGGTCCAAATTGAGTGTTTATGGCCTTAGTTTTGGATATTTGGATCAGAAGTTGAGTTTGTAGTTCAGCAGCAAATTTTCTTAACCACCGGTTATACCGACGCCCTGCTTTCACCTGCATCGGTTCAACTGGTGCTTAAGTCATCGTGGCTTGGTTTCTGCATCGTCTCTGGAACAACCTCCGACGGATACATCGACGGCCACCGGTGCATCCGATGGTTGACGGATGAACCGATACTGTTTCAGCGGTTCTTCCGGTGCTACTGTGTGGGAATCTTGGCCCAGCAGCGTCTCTGGTCCTTTCTCCGGCCAATGCATCGACGACTGTCGGATGCTCCGATGGCTCAGTAGCGGTTCTTCCAGTGCCCCTCTGTTGACCAGTTTCAAAATCGTTCAAATCTAGTCAACTTTACTACGACGGTTACACTGATGCTCTTTTGTCTGCAGCATCGATTCTTCCGGTGTCATCTAGGGTTTGCGGGCCCGCTCTTTCAGTTTCACTTATCCCGCCCGCGGGCCCCGCGTGTCAGTTTCACAGACCTTTTCTTCTCCACGTGAACTGTCGTGCCCGTGCTCCATGCCTCTGCCCGCATCGCCGCCGCCGCTCGTGCCCGCGCGCCGCCATGCTCCCACCTCGCTGCCGCCGCTGTTGCTTGCTCCGCTGCTGCGCACGCACACCGCACCCCACGCCGCGCCCACACTCCACGCAGGATCCCACGAGCCGTCGCCCACGCCTAGAGCCGCCGCCTCCATCCCGCGCCACTGCACGCCGCCGCCACCATTGTGTCTCCTCTTCGGTCCCTGCTCCGCGCGCGTATCCTCTCTCTCTCCCAGACCCCCATGCGCGCGGATTGAGTTCGAGCCTCTCTGTTTCCACATTCCACTCAGGCACCCGTCAAGTGTTCGGTGAATTGCCCCAAAGGCAACTTCGTTGTTTTCTTCCCGGGTTCATTGCTGTTTTGTTAGGGTATGATCTTAACTTCCTCAACATGTGTCGTGTCCTTAAATTCATATCCTTTGCACACATGCACTCTTTTGACCTTTGTCTTGGACAACTCACACTAGACTTTAATCATGTCAAATCCCTTTTAGTGTGATGTTTCGACTAATATACACTAGAGTTCATGCTTTAGGCTCATATCGCTCTATTCTTTAATTAAGGAGAATCTTACCTCTAGTGTACATCTCGTATATCCATAACTCCATGTCTTACTCTATAATCTTCCACGAATTCTCTGTGACAGATGGTAGGAGACAAAAAGGGCAAGGGCAAGCAGGTTGTGCAGCAGAGAAAGAAACGCACTCGTGAGGACCGAGAGAGAGAGAGAGCGTGCTGAGGCAGTTGCAAATGTAGCAGACAGGCAAGGATCACTTTGGATCAAGGATCCTCAGGCTCAAGGGGAGCCACAGCAGCTGTTACGTCGCTCAGGGCGTACTCGTCAGCCAGAGACAGCTCAGACCACACCTGAGTCCCGCTCTCGTCCACGGACTCGAGGTGGTGGTACTCACAGGGCAGCAGGCCGTGACAGTGATAGAGAGGCAGCTGGTCAGGATAGTGATGCAGAGGAGGAGCCTCCACAGGTTGAGCTGCTTGATATCTGGGCATTCCAGGACCTAGGGTCAAGAGGTTGAGATATGTCACTCCGGAGACATAGTTTCCCGAACAGAGGGACGTTGGAGTTGACCGTCATTTTCACACCCTACTTCAGGAGTCTTTTTACCACGCTTACTGCCAGATGGACATCAAGATCAGTGAGTACAAGATGCTTCACTGGGTCGCTTTGCGTGTGGCGGCCGGTGGAGTTCCAGTACTCCCATTTTTTTAGCACTACGATGGGATGCCAGTACTACTCAGTGAGAGGTCCAGATATATCCGAGAGTGAGTCCGCGTCTTCTATGCTACCCTATTTGTTGAGGAGGACCGACAGTTCATTGACTTCATGTTCCAGGAGAGACACTATCGGTTAACTCGAGCACGTTTGGCTACCCTGCTTGGAGTTCGTATTGCCGAGGAGCCCCACTACTTGCACTATCAGGCTTATGACAACACGGTGCCTCCTCGTCGTCCTCACGAGACCCACTTCCTGTCTGACGAGGAGGTCAATGTCCTCTTTCAGCAGCCCTTCCTGCCAGGCACTCCGAGGATCCCGGATAACCTGACTCCAGTGGCTCACACCATACATCTCGCTTTGAGGAAGAGTCTGCTGTTCAGGATCGGGTACAATGAGGGGATCACAGCTCTGCAGCAGTGGCTACTACTGCATATCATGATAGGTTGAGACTTTGACCTTGTCGACTTCTTCATCTGCGAGCTAGAGGATGTGATCATGGATGGGATGACAGTTCACCGTCGCCACCCCTTTGCTCATTGGATCTGCTGGATACTCGCTCCGCTCAGTCAGAATGCACACATGGATGAGCTGGCACAGTCGAGGATGTACTTCAGCTTTTATTCACCTACTACTCCTCATGATGGTCGTCATGGCCCGAGTGGCCAGCGCAGGGCACAGCGGATTTTGGATGAGCATGCTTTGGGTGAGGGCAGAGTTGTGGATGATCCGACAGCAGTCGAGGATGCCTCACTCGCAGCTGTAGAGGCCCAACTCCCTCACTACTTGGCCACTGACTCTGAGGACTCTGCGGATGACGAGGACTACATTCCCACTATTACCGTCACCCGAGGTGCTCACGATGATGAGAAGGATCTTCCAGTGCAGCCAGAGCCCCTGCTCCTCCTATTTCAGCAGCTCAAGTCACTCAGCCTGATTCACTCGCTGCTATTCTTCAGAAGCTCACTGATCAGCAGGATCGATTTGCTGCAGCTCAGCAAAGCATGCAAGCCGAGCAGGCTCGCCAGCGGGAAGCCCAGACACTTGTGCTCGAGGGGATACGCCAGCAGGAGGAGGCCATGAGGATCCAGCTCTAGTAGCAGTCCCAGATTCAACAGCAGATGTTCACATTCTTCTCGGGATGCTTCGGTCAGCTCTATCGTCACACTGGTCTGCCTGAGCCTCAGCTCCCTACACCCCAGCAGCTCTAGTTCGACCCTACTGCTCTTGCTCCACCTGCTGGAGGCTTTGTGTAGACACCCTTGGCGTCTTTCCCGATGTCACCTCTTCTTCAGACCGGGGTGTTTGCCAGCCCAGCTCCTTCTCCTGCTCCTGCTCCTCAGCCGAGTGTCTGGACAGCCGAGCAGCGTGCAAAGTACCTTAGGCAGCAGCAGGTTCTGCATCAGCTTCAGCACCCCTCAGCTCAGTCCCTCACGTTCGAGTCACCCTCACAGCCTGAGGTGCTCCGTCCGTCTGCTGTTTGCCCCACTCAGCTACTACCTCTACTCTGGCTACTTCTGTTGCTCCGATGACTTTGGTCACGTAGAAGTCTTCTTCGGCTGACGAATACTGGACGGACGACGACGTCGATGACTCCGCCACTCAGTTCACCACCAGACCGAGCATGAAGACTCCGCCTTCTCCAGCCCAGGACTAGGTCGCCTTCCTTTTTGGTGCTTTGTTGCCAAAGAGGGAGATAGATAGGGGGAGCAGATAGGGGGAGCTTTGGTGGTTTGTGGTGTGTTTTGGATCTTCATGAGTGTTTTGTATGGACATGTTATTTGGATATTGTGTATGCTCTGTGTTAACATGTTCCTACATGTGTTTTATTTCTGTAATGCATGTCTATTTATCGCTTTCAATTTTATATCTTTGTATCTCTACTTTGTGTTGTCATCAATCACCAAAAAGGGAGAGATTGAAGCGCATCTAGGCCGATAGATGCTAATGGTAAGTTTCGGTGATTAATGACAACCGTATACGACTAACGTGTGTTTTGAAGGAAAAATCAATGATTGGATTAGTCCCATATGAAATGTGAAAGGAGACCCCTCAATTCAAAATAATCATGCGTGCCAAGGATTAAATTTCAAAGATTAAGGACCTTTCTAGTCTCAAGTGTCACAAGGAGATGAATGACACTTGATTTAGCTAGGTTTTATAGTTTCTAGTTCTTAACCGTACTATTAAGAGGGGTTCGTGAGTTAGTAGCTTGACCAAAATTGAGTTGGCCTTAAGAGATCTAGCACACTCGCTCAAAAACAGTTCAAGATAGTCAAAAGAAGTCAACAAAACACTTGGAAGATGAAACAATCGAAGTAACATTCATCTCCAAGTCAATTCAGCTTAAAATCAAGAAAAACTGCAGCACCGGTTTAACCGATGCCTTAGCATCGGTGCATCCGACGCTTGGCGGAAGTTCCGACGCCCCTGTCGGCCTATCTCCTCTTGATGCAAGCTGAAATCAAGTCAAGTCACACTATATCACCGGTTGAATCGATGGTCCCAAGCAAAGCACCGGTGTATTAGATGTACTTTGTTCCAGAGAGCATGTTTGGTGGACCTCAACTCGCCTTCAGCACCGGTTGATCCGACGCTTCAAAAACAATCATCAGTGCATTCGATGTACTATGTTCCAGAGAGTTTGTTTGAGTTGATCAGAGAACCTCTTCAGCACCGGTTGAACCGATGACTCTTCGGAGCATGCACCGGTGCAATGACGCAAGCCTGGATACTGTGTTAGAACCCCCAACGGCTACTATTTGGACACAGAGAGACCGGTTGAACCGACGCCTTCACTTTCTAACCCGTCGGTTCTTCCGATGGTCACGATTTTTCTACAGTGAACTTCCAACGGCTATGTGACCCTCTCCACTCTATATAAGGGCACCCCCTGGCTCATTTATGCTGTCTTTGACGCATTGAATACCTGAGGCCACCCTTGAGAAGAAGAGAGGGTGCATTGAGCAAAAGAGTGATGATCTAGAGTTTGATAGTGTTCAACACTTGAAGAATTCAACCTTTGCAAGTGTAGCAAGTGTGCTTGAGCTAGGGCCAACTGAGTGTAGATCAAATGAAGTCTTAGGAGCTTGTTACTCTTGGTGTTTGACGGCACCTAGACGGTCTTGGTGATCGGAAGGTTCTTGGTGAGCTCTTGGAGTTTGTGGGAGCCCCAAGAAGATAAGTTTGTACACGGTGGGAGCCCCAAGAAGATAAATTTGTACACGGTGTGAAGCTCGCCATTCCGGAGATGGAGAAGGAGCATTCTTAGTGATCACTTGCTCCTTGGTGAAGCAAGGGAGTGATACCTTTGTGTGGGTGCTCCAACGTGGATTAGGGGGCGTCAACTCCTTGATACCACGGGGAAAAAATCTGGTTGTCTCGTGTCCTTTGCATTTACTTCGAGCAATTAAATTCTTGTGTTCTTGCTCTTGCTCTTGTTTGCTTGTAGTTTGACTAGGACAATTTGCATGGTAGTGTGAATCTTTGTTTAGGACTTGTTGTTGCTAGTGTGGTCTTCCCTAGGTAAAATGAGCATGTTAGTGTGTTTTCCTACCTAAGGATCATTTGCTAGTGTGCTCTAGTCATTAGATTTCAAATTTATAGATTGGGCAATACTAGTATAGATTAAGGACTTTCTAGAAATTTGAAAAAGTCCCAATTCAACCCCTACCCTTCTTGGGCCTCGATACTTTCATGAAAGTATTCGTTGCAAGTCTGGAATCTGTATCAGTTCCTCATTTTCTAATAACCATGTTACCGTTGTCCGGCCTGAATTTCGTTTTTTACTACACATACAATGAAGTCACCTGATAAAGTTGCCTGAAGCTATATGATTCACTGCAGAACTAGCGTATTGTACTTTAATGAGAGCCCTGATTTTGTCCTAGTGCTCAGTTTCTGGTGACTATTTCTTAGGCTTCTGTAGTTCTATACATACATCTATACGGATATACAGTTTCAGTGCTAGCTCTTGAGTTGTTCAGATGATCTCCTTGCCATCAACACCCTCTGCTGCCACCTGACCGGAGGCAGCAGCCGCATCAGAGCCATCCACGCCGGCGTTGTACCACCTCGCGCACAGCAGGAAGCAGAAGAAGTTGAGCACGCTGAGCGCGGCGAGCATCCAGTAGAACAGGTCCAGCCGGTCCTTGTTTAGGTCGTTGTCGCCGAGCCAGCCGCCGACGCCGTGCCTGGCCGTGACCCGGTTCACCAGCGAGACGAGCACGGAGCTGAGGTAGAAGCCGAACGCGTAGGAGCAGTAGGTGAGCGCCGTGAGGAAGGCCTGCATGCCGGCGCACGCCTGCGTGTAGAAGAACTCGATGAGCCCCACGGCGGTGAACATCTCCGACACGCCGAAGACGAGGAACTGCGGCACGACCCAGAGGACGGACATCCGGTGGCCCCCCGCGGCGGCGCCGCGGCGCCTGCGCTCGACGTCCGCCGCGGCGACCATGGAGAAGGCGACGGTGCCGAGGCCGACGCCGATGCGCTGGAGCGGGGTGATCCCGGACCGCGTGCCCGTGGCGCGCTTCATGAGCGGCACGAGGAGGAGCTCGTAGGCCGGGACGAGCGCCAGCATCATGGCGTAGGGGATGCCCTGCAGCGACGCCGGCGGGATGTGGAAGGAGGAGCCCGGCAGGAGCGAGGTGTCCATGGCGCTCCCCTGCTGCACCGAGAAGGTCTGCAGCTGCGCCAGCACGGTGTTGAAGACGATGGTGCACGCGAAGATGGGCGTCACGGCGAGGAGCGTCTTGGCCTGCTGCACCTCCGCCACCGTGCACAGCCGCCACGGGCTCTCCGGCTTCGTGTTGGGCCCCTGCTGCGCTACCCGGATGCATGCTTTGTCCAGGAACCTGCAAAAAAATGACAATTTTTTTCCCTGTTAGAGAGAGATCACAACTCGGAGCAGTATGCGTGCTTTCTGCATCAAGAGTGAATTAGTACTAATAAGATGCTGACCTGAACTTGTTGTTGTGGCGGAAGTTGCCGGCGAGGCGTGCCGGCTCGCAAGCTCCTCCGGCATTGACAGAATTGGATCTGGATGGGCACACTTGCTTCCTCTTGCTGTAGGCGGCAACGAAAACCTGAAGAATTTTGCACGGTTAAGCAGCTATTTCAGGAACTCTGAATCTGAAAACGCTAAGGTAAATCTTACAACTTTTTGTGATATGATTTTTTTATGCAAATTTTGTTCAAACAAACAACAGTGTGTATGAACTTTAAAGATTTTATTTTGCATAAATGAACTTAAAAATAAAGTTAATCAACATCAACAGGAAAATTCAGTAATATGTTTAATTTGTTTCTGTTTCTTGCATAAACAACGTTTGTCACCCTGAACACGTCACTGAATGTTGAAGTGAAGATATTCATCATGTGATAGCTTAAACAATCTGCAGTCAGTTCTATCGTTATCGTTGCCGTCCAAACCACAGCGGCGCAGAACTGACAGCTTAACAGTACACAAATCATTAGAGCCGTTTAAACTACTTTGCAAACACCTCTTGCCGATAGCCTGTCAGTTGATGATATATATCTTACTGGATCTGATCCATCGACCCAAAACTATGCAGGTTGCTTCCTATCAATGGATCCCAAACGGCCAATCGCCGAGCTGCAGAATATCACTTGCAGAGGGGCGTTCTGACTGAATGGTGACAGAGAATCATCTACCTACTATCTCAAGTGTATCTAATACAATGTACAAAATAGTCCAGTAATAGTCCGCTATAGACCGCTATTAGCTTTTTAGGCATTTATCCGCTATGTCCGCTAAAGGGGATTTTACAGTATTTAGTGTTAATAAATGTCCGCTATGGCCGCTAAAGATGTTGTCAAAAGAAATAAAAAATCAATATAACTAGGGTGAACCATAGATAAAGCAGCATGAGCACAGTTGGGCAATTAGAAAACATGTTGAGTCTATTTTAGAGTGTTAGACCAATGATGCTTCTAATTTTGTATATAATTATTGATTATATTATCATTCCGCTAAATGATTTAGCTCCCGCTATGTCTTTCGCTATAGCTCTTTTAGTTTTTTGGAAGGACTTCCGCTAAATATCTTAGCCCGCTATTTCTTACATTGATCTAATATAATCTGATCCTCAAGTACCCAAGCTACAGATTTAAAATGTGATCGTAGCAATGATCAGACAAAAGGTCTTGCGAGCTGCAGTATCTTGGAACTTTCTTAAATGCACATCTTGGTTAGCACAAATGACATGTTCAAGACACATGAACTAGCCACTAGCACAACGGTCCATGCTGCGCGACAAAAGCAAGACAGACTAATGCATCATGCTTGTCAGGAGGATTCATGCAGAGTTTTCTAGCATTTTAGTAATCCTCAATTAGAGAGACTGGTTGCCGTGCTGGGAAAAAAAAAAGAATTAATGGAGTCGGCGTGGTATCATCAGTTCAGAATTTCAGAGCAGCAGCTTACTCTTGCAATGGGGGTGAAGATGCTGCCCCGCGGGGGCTTGTTCCGGTACAAGGCGGCGCCGGAGACGAGGCTGAGGAGCCCGGCGGCCATGGCGGCCGCGGAGATGCCGAAGCCGACGTCCATCCCGGAGTGCGTCTGCACCCAGACCAGCGCCGTGAGGGCGACGAGCTCGCCGGCGCAGAAGCTGAAGTAGGCCGAGTTGAAGTAGGTGGAGAGCCTCCCGGCGCCGCCCGGCGCGGCGGCGTCGAACTGGTCGGCGCCGTGCGCGATCATGTTGGGCTTGAGGCAGCCGCTGCCGAGCGCCACCAGGTAGAGCGCGAGGAAGAAGACGGTGGCCTTGAAGCCCCGGGCCTTCTCGCAGCCGCCGCCCGCGGACGCCACCATGCTGCACGGCGGCGGCTTCAGCTGCGGCAGGTGCGCTTGCAGCGACAGCAGGATGAAGCCCTGGTGAAAACATAGCAGATCGTCGTCCATCAGACAGACCATCATCACATATTCAAAACAAAACAAAAAAAATCTTCGTTCTATAGATTGCTAATTCGCTAGGTGATCCAAAAAAATCTTTTGTTTTATTTGCAAAAGCAGTTTGCCACCTTCATTTGGCGATGTTGCTTTCGAGTCACCACCAACAAGTTCGTTCCCGTTTGCACGTGTACTACTACCCCTATCTCGAGTTCCTCGACAAGCTTTGCTTGGTGTTGGTGGTGGCCGGCCGCGCGCGTACGAGCGAGCCCGGCGGCCATGCTGTTTGTGCGTTGAATTCAACCCGGTCCCGGGAGCTTTTGGAAACCGGGAACCAAATCTCTGCTGGTCCATGACCATGAATGGTGATTGGCGCCTTTCCAGCTCCACCCATGCATGTTTATCGATCTACCTCGCCTTTTTTTTTGGGTGAAAACAACGGTCAACAAGACAACAACATAAGGGAAAACCATTTGGATTGGGCTGCTACATTTTTCCATCCTGTTCTTGCCAAACCACTAACTACTACGGCTTGAGGAGCACGACCGCGTTGACCTTTTTAGGAGTAGATTAATTGTCTATCTTTCCTCGTCAGCTTGAACTAACTACCGGCTTGTTGGGTGAAAGTGAAACCAGCTAGAAGGGCTACTATGCTGGTAGCAGCAGGACGCGACGAGATTGAGAACGCACCGAGAGCTCGACGAAGCCGAAGGTGAGGATGGTCCAGAAGCAGCCGAGGTAGGAGTCGGAGAGGAAGCCGCCGAGGAGGGCGAGCAGGAAGATGGTGCCGACGAAGTTGGTCACCACGTTGGCCGCCTGCGGCAGCGGGAAGTGCATCTCCCCGAACACGTACGTGATGAGGTTGTTCCCCACCGCCGCGATCGCCATGATCTCGAACGCCTGGATCCCTGCAAGAAGCACGCACACATCCTAGCTTGGTCAGCCGCTCGCCCGCTAGCCGCTTCATCGATCTCCGCCTGGCAATGCGCGGGCACGGGCACGGGCGCGTACCTAGGACGAAGATGGCGGCGCGCATGCCGCCGTGCCGGTGCGCGCGGCACGGCTGGCCGCGCCAGTCGACGGTGACGTCCTCCGCCTCCGGCGCCGCCGCGCGGCTCTCCACATCCATCTTGCTTCCTCCGCCCGACACGAGTCAAATCCGGCCGTGTGGTAGGTACGGTGGCTGCGGCGAGCTCCGATCCGCTGCGCAGGGCAATGGCGAGTTGGTCAGCCGGGGCGCGTTATTTATAGGAGGAAGCAGGCATGTGATTGGGCTGCTGCCCGGCAAGGCCCCCCTCCTCCACACTACGCGCACGTACCACTTCTGAACGCCGCCGAAAGGGGAGCCGGCGCGGCAGGTAGCTCGCCTCGCCTCGCCCCCTAGTGCGGCCGGGCCTACCCCGTCATCGCCGGAAAAATTTGGAGGTCCACACCGACGCCCTCATAGTGCTGCGTCGTCACCGTATGCCCCGCCCTGCTGCGTAGAAAGATACGCGCGCACGCCACACTGCCTGCTCGTGGAAACGTATCGGTGGATGAGATCCGCCATTGTTTAATCGTCAGTGGGCGCCGCGGACTGCTGGTGGTGGTGGTCACTGGTCGTCAGACCGCTCTGCTGGTGGCCTGCCTGTTCCAGTTCTGCAGGTAACTGAACCTGAACCTGAACCACAGAGGGCTCGGCTCAGGCCCGTTTTTGGGCCCGTGCGGGCCCGTGCGACCGCACAGGGCCCCCAAATTTAAAGGGCCTCAAAAATATAATGTGTATACCAAGTATAGTTATATAGTAGGCTTTATTTTAGTTGTAAATTGGCCTAATAGAAAACAAACTGTGCCCCAAATATATCACAGAAGAGAAAACGTCGATCCCATCTGCACGCCGCTCGGTCCTTTCCGCTTCCCCGCCGTCACCGCTCGCCGGGGATCGACGCGAGTGGCGACACAGGCCTGTCGCGACGTCTGCACCAGCCATCAGGTTCCGCCCAGGCGATGTCGCAGGCATTGAGCGACGCAGCGCCTTGCGCCTAGGCGTCCCGCTCGGCGCTCTGCCATCGCGTGGCCTGGCGCCCTGCGCCCAGACGGCCAGACATCTCTCGTCTGCAGGCCTGCACGTCTGCACTAGGTTCCGCCCAACATCTATGACCCAATGTTGCTTTTTTAATTACTAGTTCCAAATGCATCTATTAATTTTGTTGTTTCTATTATTAGCCATGTCTTCTAGAAATATCCATCTGGTTATCAAAAGCGTCAAAAGAAACAAAGGGTAGATGAACTAATTCAATCTCAAAAAGGGGCAATGGAAAGATTTATTAGAAAAGAACCACAAGTTTCTTCTCCTCTTAATCAGACACTTGATCAGGGCATTGCACCAAATACTAGTGAATAGGTATGATAATTCTTGAAATATTTTGTTTACATGCACTATATTATAACATATATGTTATTTTTATAGTAGTTATTACTAGGCCACTAGAGCCCAGTTCATAGTTTCGCACAGGGCCTCCAGATTTGCCGGTACGGCCCTGGCTCGGCTCAGTGGCAACTGAAAAACAAGTGTTTTCTGACTGGAAATTTCGCGCGCCGAAGAAAAAGGAGCTGTGGATCGCGTCGTGTTAGACAGACTATTAGTAGAGTAGTAGTAGTTGTGTGTGCTCAGCAGCTGATCCATCAAATTCAAAAGTCGTCGCGCCATCCGGTGGGACGCGTTTACTTCTCGCGTTTTCAGGAGCAGAGGGGGGGCCAGGACAGGACAGTGACGCCGACGGGGAATTTTCGGTCGAGATGAAGAAGATCGAGACGTGTGGTGTTCTTGGGTGATCGACCTGCAGCTAGCGTTCGGCCATCTTTCCTTTTCTCCGCTGATCAGCGGATGCCAATCAGCCGCGATAGGGGTTTGTGGGCGCGAATAAACCAACCAACTGTGTCCGTGTGCTGCGTTCCTACGGACAGGTTGACACGCACAGGTCAGCCATGGACGACCACCGCAAGCTCGATTCGGCAGGAACTATGCTTGTATCCTCGCTAGATTTTGGCGGCGGCCTGCCGGCGCGTGCTAGGCCACAGACGGTGCAGGGCCTAGGAGCTTCCCCTACGCGGCGGAGATCGGACCAGGGTGGCCCCGGATTCGTTGCGTGCTCCGCCAAAAGACGGCGGTGGCAGCAGCCTTGTCGCCGCGCCGGCGTGCGTAGAGAGATCTTTGCAGAATAGATGATGCAGGGGCAGAGGGAGGTGAGTGAGCCATACGGAGTCGGAAATCTGAGCTTCAGAGTGACCCTGACTCCCCAGCTGCTGAAAAGCCCCCGCTCTGATCTTTGGTCTTCCCCCCGGCAAATATCACTAGGCATTAGATTCCGACGTCACGTGCTGCTACAGTGGACGCCTATACCAAACAGTGCAAAATGTAGATGATTCCAATGACAAATCACAAATGTGTAGTCTTGCCCATGTTGCACTAAGTTACGTATGTAAGAAGGTTGATGGGTAAAATACCTCCATACCACCGTCTTACTGTTATTAATTGGAGGGTCATTTTGATGCCTCACATAAGCCACATAGAATTATAAGTGAACACTTTAAAAAATAGAGAAATCCTAAAAATTCTCACGAAAATCAGAAAAATTCGGCAATCAATATAACAACTCTAATCATAATAGTCATTTGATTTGTTATCTTTCCTAACAATACTATTACTAACTGGAGGCTCCTTTTGAAGCCTCACGTGAAATCACTTGGAATCCTAGGTAGACACTCTAAAAATAGAAAAATTCTAGAAATGCTCACAAAAATAAAAAACAATCGGCCATCAATATAACAACCCTAGTCATAAAAGTCATTTGATCTGTTATCCTTCGTAACAATACTATTACTAATTGGAGGCTCATTTTGAAGCCTCACGTGAAATCACCTAGAATTCTAGGTAGATACTCTAAAAAATAGAGAAATTCTAAAAATTCTCAGAAAAAACAGAAACATCCGCACATCAAATTGGTAACTCTAATTATAATAGTCATTAGATATATTATCTTTCCTAACAAATTATCCACCTCTGCCATAATGAAAATAGACTAAAGGAACCCCCTAAATGTGTATCTAACTTCCATTATAAAAAATATAAAGTAAACTCCTAATCTCCGTATAATTTACCACCCATGCCATTATAAAAATAATGGAAATAACCTCCCCTAAATTTGCATATAAAGTATCCAATTATATTGGTATTAAAAGTTAAAATAAATCTAAATCTAAATTATATAATTGTAAAAAATTATTAAAGTACACCAAATATAAAAATTCTAAATTACTATTTCTATCATTATTAATATAGTATTTATGTTATTATTTATATAAAAATACTACCCATGATATGTGTTACCATGTATTCATGTATGATGGAAGAAAAAATAATACCAATTCACAAACAAATGATTTAATTGAATACATATCAAAGACACATGGAGAAAATAAAATCTATTGCAACTAGATAATGATAAATATGTGGTTTAGAGTATGTGTTAGAATATTTAATAGATGAAAGAGATAATGAGATAGATAATTATAATTATTAGCTATAAATTTTATTTTTATGTTAATTTTAAGGGAAAAGTCTGTTTTCAACCATGAACTATCACGATAGTCCGATTTTGGCCCTTGAACTACGAAACCGGACATCCTACACCTCCAACTAACGAAACCGTTTGAAAAACAACCCTGACTCAGCCAAAGGCGGTTTTGCTACCATAAATTTTCCGAATTTCTGGAATTTCACACCTCTCTCAATTAAATAATAAAGACAGCATAGTTAATATTATCTAAAAATCATGATATTTTTTTGGGAGGTAGATCAAAAGACAAGAAATCTATTTTGGCTAGATGTGCTACAATAGACATAAAATAATTTGAATTATAAAATTTTTAAAATAGGTAGAATTCAAAATTCCTTGAATTTTTAGGTCAGCTAAACCTATGATAAAAATGAATTAAAAATATGATAATTCATATTTTTTATTTAGTTTAGTTAGGTACTTTTTATTGGCCCAAATTCTATAGAAAATTCATAAATTAAAATTTGAGGAATCAAATTTGATTCAAAATTGAGCATTGCGAAGGAATTAAAAAACTTTCATAAAAACTTGGGCCAATAAAAATACCTTATTAAACTAAATAAAAAATTATGAATTATCATATTTTTATTTCATTTTTATCAAAGGTTTAGCTAACCCAAAAATTCAAGAAATTTTGAATTCTACCAATTTTTAAAATTTTATAATTCAAATTTCATTATGTTTAATGTATCACATCTAGCCAAAATAAATTCCTTGCCTTTTTATCTACCTCCCAAAAAAATATCATAATTTTTAGACAATATTAACTATGCTTTCTTTCTTATTTAATTGAGAGAGGTGTGAAATTCCAGAAATTCGAAAATGTTACTGTAGCAAAACCGCCCTCAAAACAGCTTGCTACAGTGCTCAAGGGGTGATTCGGACGGTTTTGCCAGTTCGAGGGCCTAGGTTACCCGGTTTCGTAGTATGAGGTTGAAAAACAGACTTCTTGACTAGTTCGAGGTTGTAAAATAGACTTATCCCTAATTTTAATTAGCCCGTGCGACTGCACGAGTTGATAGGATGGTATGGTATCGTGGAAATTAGGATTGGAGCCCCGACCAGCCATATCACCAGAAATGTGCAAACTAGGGTTCGAGCAACGACCAACCTGCAGGGCTCAGCTGCCCGTGGGATATGAGCTTCAGACCAATCGCGGCAAAGTTTCTTTTCTTATACTAGACACATGCTACTTTAAAAGCTGTGTATATGCTTTTTTTTTGCTAACTTTTATACATTGTTGAACTCTTTTGATTTTTCCTCTTCTTATTAATATGACAGGCAACTCTCCCTGTCGGTTCCGTCTAAAAAAATGTGTGTGTATACAGAACAACAAGTATTTAAAAGTTATAAAAATCCAAGTATTTGAAAAGTTTGAAATGCAATGCATTAGGACTGCTCCGTCCAACGTGTAAAAAATGTGCGCGCTGCCGGAAAGGTTTCCGTGGTCAGACTCAGGCACGCGCTTCTTGGTACATGATTGCTACTCCGCATGATGGACGACCGGCAGGCAGGCCGGAGGGTCTCAGCACAAGGCGAGAAGCGGCCGGCGAACAGGCCAAAACAGCTCCCCGCGGCGATCCCCGGGCTTGTACCCTTCTGACCAGAAAAGCGAGCGGCGCCACCGCGGCATGATCCTCCGGAGAATGGATGAACCGACGAATCGCCGGAGCCGGCCCGGGCCCCGGCCGTTGGCTCCTCCTCCTCCCCGTCGGTGATCGGCGGCGATCATGGGCGCATCACGGTCTGATTTGGTGACGGAAAAAGAGCGGAATTTTCCCTGCAATCATGGGCGCGGCGGCATGATGTCCCCGTCGGGTAAGCGCCGCGCCTTTGCGGGCCTTGTGGGACGGACGGGGTCGGAAGGGAACCTACTGCTCGTGTCGTGTAGGGAGCCATGGCTTAGCTCGGACGCCTGCTTTTGGTTCAGGTCCTCTGGACGACGACCTGGGAGCAGAGCAGGGAGGGGAGCGACGACGTGTCAGTGCGCGCCGTGCAGTGCATGGCACTGTTTGTGCGTTGAGCTGTCGGCTGGCTGTCGTGGTGCTGCAAACCACGGCCGGGTAGCGGAAGTCACCCGCCCTAGCCCAGAGGGTGTGTACTCAGGGGGTAGCTAGTCTTAGATCGATCTCACTCAAGAACACGAGGAACACAGCAGGATTTAGAGTGGTTCGGGCCGCCGGAGCGTAATACCCTACGTCCACTGTGTGTTGTATTGTCTTCCCACGAGAGTGAGAAGGTGCGAGAGCTTGAGTCTGTCTGGATCTGTCTGGATCTGTCTCGTGCACAGCGAGCGCCTCCCTTTTATATCTCAAGGGGGCGCGTACACAGCCGTTGGATCCCCGACAGGTGGGTCCAACGATGCAGTATAAACTAACGTACTGTTCATACATTATGGCGTCGCAGGCAAAGGAGATCTCTCTCTTGGATTCCCTTGCCTGCTCCCGGAGCCCTTCGTCCATCATGTCCTAGCGTCGTCTTGTCAGGTCGGGCCTGTCGTAGCTAGTGGCACCGCCCGTCACATTGCTTAAGCGGGTGGTGTAGCTTGCGGCGTAGGCGGCATGATGGAAAAGTGCCGTGCTGTCGTATCCATTTAATGCTGCAGGCGGGCTCTGCGCGGGTGCGGCACAGGCGGCTGCACTGTGCTTCTTGGTAATACGCGGTGCTCAGCGAGGCCTGACAAAGGCTGTCTCACGTACCGCGGCGACAGAGCACGCCTTGTCCACCACATTAAATGCGGTGGGTGGGCGAGTCCCCCTGCGGAAGACTCGCGCACGATCCCGCGTTCTCGGGACACGTGGCGGTTCCGGACCCCTACAGGGTGAGGGTAGTCCGGACGGGCGCAGGAGGTCCCGGACCCCTATGGGGGTCCGGGCCTCGGCGGTCAGCACGGAGCTTCCCTTCTTTAGGGATACGTGGCGTCTTCGGACCCTTCCCCAGGCGGGGAGCGGGTCCGGGGCCGTTGGCCTAGTGAGGGAAGAGCCTGACCTGTGGGGCCTGGCTACTCCGCCTTTCCCACGCAGCTATGGACAACTACGCGGGTCCTGCCTTACTGCAGTAAGAGTGGGTATCCCTGCTACAGGGTACCGACACTGGCCATTGGTCCGGGCTACAGTTCCTGGCCCGGCCGAGCACTCCAAGAATCAGGAGCAGCAGCCCCTGGACCTGGAGGCTTCACTCGACCATCGAGATGAGAATGTGAGGTGACATCTATCCCCACGATTTCCGTTTCTCATCTCGGCACAGTATAACTGTGCAGCCGTTCTCAACCATTAGTTGCAACAGACACGTTGACAACATGTTTTATTTGCGCCCGTCGCGGAACACGGAGAAGAAAGAAAACAAAGAAACCGTGCGCCGCGTTGCCCAGGAACGTCGATCGTGCTTCGCGGCCGCCATTGATCATTGCGGCTCCCCGCCCGTTCTGCAAAAAGACCGGCCGCGAAAGGACGCGATCGCGGACCGCGGAGCACGCGGCGTCCGAGCCGGCGGCCCGGTCGACACGACGACACGTGGAGGCCGGCCGCGCGCGGGCGGCCGGCCGGGTCTGGTCTCCACTGGCTCCACTTCCCTGCACCCCGGCGGCCACCAGCCAGGCGCGGCCCCCACCATCGTCCCCGGCAGCTGCTTCTTCTCCTCCCCCTCCTCCTCCCCGCGCACGATGCGCCGCGACGTCGCATCGGCGAAAAGCAGGCGCGGCGCGCGACGGGGGCGATCGAGGCCGGCCGGGGCCCGGCCGGCGAAGGCACCACGCGCTGGGTTTCGATTTCCAGGCGCCACCCAGCGAGCCGCCGCACCCGGGCCGGGTGAGGTAGGGGCAGGGCAGCGGTGGCATCTCCTGATCTCCATTGGCTCGCTCAGCTCGCTCGTCCCGCTGGCTGCTGTTGCGCGCGTGGTGGTGGTCGTGGCCACTCATGTCATGTCGTGCGAGGTCAAAACAAGGTGGCCTTCTACGGCCACGGGGCGATCGATGGGGCCCGGCCCAGCCGGGGGCATCTATTCATCGCTCTCTGCGATTTGATCCGAGCGCCCCGTCCGCCCCCACCGTCGACCACCTCCCCCGGCTCCGGCGGCCTCCGCCGCCTCCGCCGCCGCCCTCCACCGTACCACCGCCACGCTAACCAATCTCGCCACCATACTGTCCGTCCACCACCGCCGCCGACTTCTCTCGCCCCTGCCGCCGCCTTCTCTCGCCCCCGCCGCCGTCCACTGCCCACCGGTTGTCCGGCCCCGCCCGACCGGCGGCGCTCCCGCGCCGCCTCGCCCTCCGCCGGCCGAACCGCCGCCTCCGCCGGGCCGCCGCCGCCCCCGGCCCCCTCCTCTTCTATAGCCGGAGGCCATGGAGCCGCCCCGGACCCCAGCAACCCCGGATCCTAAGGCCGCCGCAGCCCTCCACCACCCCGGCCGCCGCTCCGCCCACCAACCACCCCTCCCTTTCCCCTAACTTGCAACCCCCGCCGGCGGCCGCTCCCCGCCTCCCCTGCTCAAGGAAGATGATGAGCAGTAGCGGCTGGCACTTCTCCGATGGGTTGAAAAAATATCGCATATGCGATGAATAGAAAAGCCGGCCCGGCCGGGGGTAGCAGCTGCTGGCCGTGACCGTGACGGGGCCAACACTAGCCAAGAACTCACCCAAGCTAGCCAGGAGCCAAGTGGCGTTGCGTGCAGTGGCAACCGTGGTCTGGCCTTTGCACTCCATAGCAAACACAAACAGGGCCCGGCACCCAAGATTATTGGTTGGGTTACGGCACGAATCACGGTGAACATTCTCTCTTTCTTTTAGCCTCTGAGCGACATTTCTGCCCTTTATAATAACGGACGGACTTGCTATTCATCAGTCGTCACCCAAAGCCTCTCAACTTCGAAATCTTTAGCTTGCTTCATTTTTTTGTTTTGAAAAAAACAATGGTAAATGTGCATTTGAAGATCGTGAAAATATCCATATTCCCAATAGTTGGCACGCGCGGTTTATGGTGCGCTAGAGGTTATGTAACTGTCATGCATTTGCGCTAATGGTCAACTAATATGTGTGTTGAGACCGTGTGGGTATCCAAGTCATCAATTGTAAAGGAGAATATAGGTAATACTGGCTTTAGTCACACATAAGTGCTAGTATTTTGAACATTAACATGGTTTCAAACACACAACTTTGACTAGGACATTTTTTTCTTGAGGAAACTGACTAGTACCTTTTGGTACAAAACATTTATAAGATGTAAGAAAAGTGTACTTTTATGAAACTATATTCCAGGACAAAAGTACTTTGTATCTCCAAATATCCAAACTTTACGCGTGAAAGTAAATTTCTAATCAAATTTTGGAATGATAGTACGGTAGATACGCCTAACTTTCTCTATTTCATATGGGCATTTAATTTGATTAACGCAGCATTCCTGAAAAGGACTTGTTTACTTTGGGCAGTTTATAGTGCGCCAGTGGTTATTTTACTGTCACGCATTTACGTGCTTTTCTTCGTTTGCTTGGCGATCCGGAGTCAATTTTGAGGGACCAAAAAAGCGACAAGAGGGGGGTGAGTGGGAGCCGATTCAAAATTTCGCGAACAGAATCTATTTGCCTAATCCCAAGAACTCACCCAAACCCTAGAGTCCTAGGGAACGTGTGGAGCAGCTATGGAGGAGCTACACCAGCACACAACGGCCCTAGGAACAAACGAGAACAAACGCGGAACCAAACACGAAAAAACAGTGCGAAACAGACACGGTATATGAACACCGGTTAAACCGATGTGTGACGAAAACCTTCACCGGTTCAACCGACGTCACAAAGCCGGCAGCAAAGAAGAAGCACTCACCGGTTAAACCGACGCTACGGTTTAAACAGCGTCGGTTCAACCAGCGATAGTGCGCCGGATGATCCGACAAAATCAAAACTCAGCGTCGGTGCAGTTGTCCAGATAGGCTCCAAAACTGACTTACCAAGCACCGGTTAAACCGATGCTAAGAGACTTCTATACGCCGGTGCAACGAACCAAACACCAAAACCCTAATCAGCCGAAAAACCAACTCACCGGTTGATCCGACGCAACATATCACATGCGCCGGTTTAACCGGTGATGGGAAAAAGTCTACCCGTGCCCAGAAACGAATTTTTCAGCCCGCGACTTTTGACAAACTTGATGATCGAAGGGTCAAATCAAGTCCAAATCTCACCAAATTTTGTAGGCATGATCACAAAGGACTTGTGAACATGTCCACGGAAGGAGTCGACGAATCACTCCATGGTTTGGGAGGAATCAAGGAATTCCCGAGCAAGAACGGGGTTTTCTCAAGAACGCAAAAACGTCGTTTCGAAGGGACTCATGATTCCACGGGTTTTAGCACTAGGCTAGATGGATTAGAATCACTTCAAAGAGTCACGTGATCATCAAGAAACAACCCCTCATCTCGTGCACAAGAATCGACACGGGAAAATCGAATTTCAACCAAACAAGGCACAAGATGTATGAAATTGACACGAATTCAAAAGCCCCGAGGGCACAAGGAGGAGAGGGCCTCCTTTCCCAATCAATTTCATACAAGAGTCTCAAAAATCCATATCCCTAAAATCCTAATCCTAGATAGGAAGGAAGGAAGAGGGAGGAGAAGGAGGAGACGCCTGGGAGAGAGGGGGCGGCTGCTTCTGGACGCCAGGCAGAGAGCGAGAGAGAGAGAGTGGGTGAGGGGATATTTATGCCCACTAATTCTAGAACTAAAAGACTAAACTACCCCTAGACTTAATTAGACACTACAAAGCCCGTAGGGGCAAAACTGGAAAAAGATACAAGGACTCATCCGACGGCCGAGGATCTTTCTTCGAGTTGAAGTCTTCTCCGCGATGCCGCCGTGGGGATGAAGATCCGGTCCGCGGTTTTGGAGGGTCCACGAAACCCGGGTAGGTGGCCGGTTTTGTGAAAACCGCCAAAACTTCACGCGCGGGAAGATTCCCGCCTCCACGCCGTGGCCCTGGACGCCGTTCCCGCCTCGGCCTTCTGACGGCCCTAGACGCCGCCCGACGCCCGTCACCTCCTCGCCCGCAGCGAGGCCCTAGACGCTGTCGACGCCCGTTCCTCCGCCAGTCCCGAGACCGACGCCCGTGCCTCCACGACTTGGCGTCTTCAACCGCCGTCCGCCTGCTTGGTTTTGTGGCGCAAACCAAGAAACCTGCCATCTGTCGGCGCTTATGCCCTCGATCCAGGAGTGGACGCCACAGCTGCCGCCCGGCCCGAGCTCCGGTCCCGGCTGCCCTTCACCGCCGTCCACCGCACGGTCCATCGGCCACAGCACCTCCACGGCAGCTCTCCGTCGACACTTGACGCCCGTGTACCTGCAACCAAAGACCAAGCACACGATCACACCGCACGGTTGACAATTCACTCATCACAACCAGGAGTGAGTACTCCACATTCCTCAATCTCCCCCTTGATGAGTGCATTGTCAACACACCACAATCGAACCAAAAACGAACTAAGAGAGACGCAAAAACCGAGAATAACAAAGAAGATGAAGAACTTGAACAAGTGACAAAAGCTCGAAAGAATCAAGAACAAGTCACTTGATCAAGCAAAGATCGATTCCCTAAGACAAGGGCAACGGCTCGATGCAATCGATCAAACACAAACATGACTCCTCAAAGACAGAGGCAGGGCTCGACACAGTCATGCCGGAAGCAAAGAGAAAACCAGGAGCTAAACAAAGCAGAAACTCCCACTGAAATGCATTTCCCCCTTACCAGTGCAACTGTCACCACATGTATGCACTCTCAGAGCCCTGTGCACAACAAGTTTTTGAAACTCTAAAAAATCAAACAATTCTCCCCATTGTTCGATCACTAACCTTCTCCCCCTTGTTGGCACATGCACACATCAATGCTAAACAGACCTAAAGCTCTCCCTAAAACTAAGACTCCCCCTAAACATATGATATGCAATGAATGCAATGCAGGAGGTGTAAGTGAAAGCATTCAGGGATACAAGGATATGAGCAACATCTAGTCACAAGCACGTGTGCATCCATAAACAAGACCTGCATCTAGCTCAACAGGGTATATCAAAACAAGTCTAGAGCTTAGCAAGTTCAGTTTAGCAGAAATAAAAGCATCACCCATGATCTAGCACTAACATGTAGGGAATGGAAACCAGTGCTAATCAAACTCATACAGGTGAGCCAAAAACAGCCAAGGCATGTTGCAAACATCCATTATGCAATCAAATTATATCAAGCAAATGTTAATACCAGGGGTTGAAAGCTTGTCATGCTTTACTTAGCAACGAGGCCAAGCCTATGCCAAAGGCAATCAGAAGCTTAAGACACTTGTTTCAGTCATGCACAGCCTTGCCCGGGTTCTCACAAGTGCAAAGTGAGCCATCCCGAAAGCTCGATCAGTGCGACAAGCAATCCCACCTGGATCTTCCCATTCCATTTCAAGCACAATTCAACCAATTTTATCAATTTTTTAGATCATGTCAAATATGAATTGCTGAACCAGGATGAATTGCAACAGGTTAAGTATCAAGAAGCTACACTAGCATGAATAAAATAGCAAAGCATATCAACACGCCCTATCATGGCAGTAGCCAAGACAGGGTGACCATGTTTTCGAATTTTCAAATTAAAATAGCTTAACTCAGAGGATGTCATATACCCAGTGGAGCAAGCTATTCATGATCACGTTTATAAACTCTCACTAGCAAGCAACAGGAGGTCATAGCAATGTATACAAGAATGCTACTGCAAGTGAGGCAATGTAAAATGCTGAAATGTATAATGCAAGTGCAAAATGCAGCTACCAAACCTAGAAACCCGAAGAGAAACAGAACCAAGACCTACAAAGCTAATCAAAGGAAAAACTAGCAACTAAAAGGGGTAACAAACCCAAGCTCCCCTCGCAAGCGAGCAAAAGTCTCAAGCTCAAGTGCTTTGGTAAGGATATCTGCAGTTTGCCTCTCAGATGGTACATGGATCATGTCTATGTGGCCTCTCTCATGGTTATCTCGCAGGAAGTGGAACCTGATGTCTATGTGTTTGGTTCTGGAGTGGAGCACTGGGTTCTTTGCAATGCAAATGGAAGACATATTGTCTACAAAGATGGGAACCCTACCGAAACTCAACCCATAATCCTACAAGGTTTGTTTCATCCAAATAATCTGAGAGCAGCAGCTAGCAGCGGCAATGTATTCGGCTTCTGTGGAAGAGAGCGCTACACTAGCTTGCTTGCGAGAGGACCACGAAACCAAAGATGTTCCGAGAAAGTGACAAGTGCCAGAAGTCGACTTGCGATCCAACCGGCACCCGCCAAAATCGGCATCCGAAAAGCCAACCAAGACAAGAGATGAATCCGCAGAATACCAAAGACCAAATTCAAGAGTGAACTTGAGGTACCTGAAGATGCGTTTCACCACTTGCTTGTGGGAGGTGCGTGGCGAAGCCTGATATCGCGCACAGAGGCCGACACCGAACTGAATGTCCGGTCGGGTTGCCGTCAGGTACAGGAAAGAGCCAATCATGCTCCTGTACTCCTTCTGGTCCACCGCCTCGCCATCCAAGTCCGCATCAAGCACCGTCGATGTGCTGATCGGAGTCGGCTGAGGAGACAAGTCACTCATGTCGAACTTCCGCAGCAAGTCCTTGGTATACTTGGCTTGATGGACGAACGTGCCCTGAAGAGTTTGCTTGATCTGCAGCCCGAGGAAGAACTGCAGCTCATCTCGAACTCCCTGGACATTTGCTCAAAAAACTTGGAGACAAGAGCGTGAGAAGAGCCACCAAAGATGATATCATCCACGTATATCTGAACCAACAAAAAGTCAAAACCAGAGCGCATGAGGAACAAGGTTTTATCAACACATCCCATTTTAAAACCTTGAGCAAGCAAGAAGTTTTTAAGCCTATCGTACCAACCTCTAGGCGCCTGTTTCAAACCGTAAAGAGCTTTCTGTAGTTTGTAAACTCAGTTTGGAAACTTGGGATTTTCAAAACCAGGGGGTTGTTTCACATACACTTCCTCTTCAATAAAACCATTTAAGAAGGCAGATTTCACATCCATTTGGAAAATTTTAAAACCCTTGGAAGCAGCAAATGCAAGAAAGATTCGAATCGCTTCTAAGCGTGCTACCGGGGCAAAAGTTTCCTCATAATCTATCCCTTCCTTTTGGCAAAACCCCTGGGCTACAAGTCGAGCCTTGTTTCGCACTACCAATCCATCTGCACCTTGCTTGTTCTTGAAAACCCACTTGGTATTGGATTACAAGCAGGCGGAGGCTCAACCAAAACCCAAACCTAATTCCTTTCAAAATTTTCGAGTTCCTCATGCATGGCATTGACCCAATTGGAGTCAGAAAGTGCGTGTTCAATATCTTTGGGCTCGAAAGAGGCAACAAACGCTGAATGAGCAAAGCCAGCGATACATGTTACCTTGGATCTTGTGACTCGCTTGTTGAGGTCACCTAGCATATGTTGAGGTGGATGACGACGCTGAATGTGTCGCGGTGCTTCCCTTGTCGAAGTCGCCTCCTCCTCAACCAAAACTGGTGTCTCCTCAGGTGTAGCTGGTGAAGGCTGAGTCAGCTGCTCGATCGGCCCCCGGGAAGTAGATGTAGTCGGGTCGGGGCCGTCATCATCGTCCGAGCTCGTGGCGGAGGCGGCTAGGTCCACAGCACGCGTGGTAGCCTCAGCATCACCCTCCGCAGCTTCTTCCTCCTCATCTTCAAAGATGGGGGTGCCGAGCTCATCATCTCCTGCAACCTCAAAGACAGAAGAATTGCACGGTGCAGTCTCGTCGAAAGTGACTTCACAAGTCTCTCTGACGATGTTAGTATCAATAATCAGCACACGGTAAGCTCTAGAGTGAGAAGCATAACCGATAAAAATGCCATCAGACGATCGAGACTCAAACTTATCAAGATTTCCTTCCTTTAGCACAAAACACCGGCAACCGAAAACTCTAAAATGGTCAACACGGGGCTGGCGTCCAAATCGTAACTCATAAGAAGTCTTGTGCATGAAAGCATGCAAGAAAATACGATTGGCACATAACAAGCGGTGTTAATTGCCTCAGCCCAGTACTTTCTAGGAGTCCTATGCTTATCGAGTATGGTCCTAGCCATCTCAACCAACGTCCGTTCTACAACTCCATTCTGCTGTGGAGTGTAGGGGGAAGAGTACTGGTGTTCAAGACCTTGATCACTGCAAAAGGTGTCAAAATGAGCATTTTTGAATTCTGTGCCATTGTCACTGCGAATCGCTCTCATGGCCTAGTGTAGCTCGTTTTTCAACCTCAAGATCAAGTCTCGAACAAACTCGAAAGCCTCATCCTTGGTTCTCATGAAAAAGGCCCAAGAATAGCGAGAAAAGTCATCCACGATCACAAGAACGTACCACTTCCCACCAACCGACATCACCCGAGAAGGACCAACTGTGTCCATGTGTAGCAACTCTCCAGGGTGAGTAGTCATCACTTGATTAATCGGCGGATGAGAGGTGGCAACCATCTTCCCGTGGTGACACGGGTGGCAAACAAGATCCTTTTCAAACTTCAATTTGGGCAATCCTCGGATCAAGTCAAGAGAGCTAAGTCTAGAAAGCAAATCGAAGCTCAAATGACCGAGTCTCCTATGCCAATTCCAAATATCAGAAGAAGGAGTCGCCACCAAACAGCAAGAAGGGCCAAAAGGAGTCCAGAGAAATCGACCAAGAAAACTCGGTCACGAGGAACAATCCGACAAACCAGGTCTCCTCTGGAATCCAAAACTCGAGAACCACCCTTCTTGAAGCGAACTTCAAACCCATCCTTAAGAAGTTGTGAAACCGAAAGCAAATTAAAGCCAAGATTCGAAACCAAAGCAACCTCTCTCAGGGTGAAGCGATCAGAAACTCTAACAGCGCCAACACCACGTACCTTGCCCTTACCATTATCCCAAAATATGATGTATTCTTTGTGGCGCGTTGGGGTGAGGCTGGAGAACCATCGGTCATTCCCGGTCATATGGCGCGAACAACCGGAGTCCATGATCCACCTGTTCTCCAAGCCTCCAACCTGCACATCAGTAGCGAGACAAAGGGTGAGCAAATGTGTCAACACTAGGGTTAGCAAAGTGTGAAGCAAACCAGTGTCGAGTCATTTGCTCTACAGAAGGGTTAGCAAAATCAGGGAAAGCATATCCCCCGTCCCGTCTACTGCGAGGCTGACGACCACCACCGCGAGGAAAGCGTGGTGTCTCGTAACCTCCACCAAAGCCTCGGTCCTGTGGTCCATAGCCGTACTGAGGACGACCAGGAGCATGACCGGCAAAGCGACCACCCGCTGGAGCACGGTAATCACCACCGTCTCCTTGTCCTCCACCTACACGGCGCACCCTAGCATCTTGCCTACCACCACACCGAGGAGGACCATGCACTCGAGCAGAGTACATGTCCGAGTTACGTCTCTCCTGCTCACGCCTCACAGCCCGCTTCCTCCTAAAGCAAAACTCCTCCAAGTGACTGTCTCTGTGACAGTAGTCGCAGTGGTACCTCACCTCTCTCTTGGGAGGTGGAGGCCCTTCCTTTGGACAGGGAGGAGCAGCCCTCTTCCTCTGGGCAACCTGGGCTGTGGCAGCAGGGAGTGTATCGAGGGGATTCCTCAGCTCATTTGGCTTTGGAACACAAACCTACTTCTGTGGAGGTGCTTTTGGTGGTTCTTTAAGCACACCATCCATGGGGTCAATAGGCGAAGGCTGCGTGCTCGTACTAGCAGTGTTTAGAGCACTTGGAACTCTAGCAGCCTTACCAATCTTACCATACAGCATGTCAAAGTCTGACTTCGTGTAGGTGTAACCGACCCCAAACCCATCACCACGCTTAAACTGCTTGATCATCATGCCCAACTGCGGCTCACTACTAGAAACCCAACTAAGAATCGCCCTAAGATATGTGTTCTCATTCTCCAAGTTGGCTTTCTCTACCGCAAGATTATCCAAATCAGAAATCAAACCAGGGCAAACAAGACAATCATTAGGTGGGCTAGACTCCTCGACCTTAGTCTTCCCAAAAGACTTAATCAAAGCGTTCTTCTCATCTAGCTCCGACCTAAGCGTGGGACAAAGCTTGCAAGCACCAAGCAGAACAGGCCTAGACCTAAACTCCTCTAGCTCACACACAATAGAAGCAAACTTAGACTGCAAAGAAACTAGATCAGACTTAAAGATGGAGCACTCATCACATTCAAGCACATCACTAACAATAGGAGCGTCCTTGGCCAGTTCAAGCTCATGCTTGGCCTTGGCTAGCTCGTGAGACACGTCAGCAAGCGAAGTCTTAGCAACATCCAAGTTCACTACGTTCTCATCATGCTTGGCACGGAGAGCAACAAGATCGTTCATGTGAGATATGCAGCCAGTGCACTCATCCTCACCAGATTTCTCTCTAGCACAAGCTAGCTCAGCCCTAAGCTTCTTACGCTCTCTAGCTGCTTCCTTAAGCAGCATTTTCTGATTGTCGAGAGCGGCATACAACTCCCTAACCTCAGTATCGAGCAGGTCTATAGTGGAGTTTACCTCTGAATCACTCTCAGATCCAGGAGAAGAGTCGTCGTGCGTCGGTGTAGCATGCCCACCTGGAAACGCACGAGCACCATTTGCCTCACCCGCCATGGTGCAGAAACTCTTGCGCCGACCGGCCGCCAAGCAAAGGCCGATGAAGCCGGTGGCTTCCTTGTCCCGCTTCTTCTTCTTCTTGTCATCATCATCGGAGGTCGATGAAGAAGAGCGGTCGGTGTTGGAGCTCTTGTCGAGGTCGCTGAGCTGCGCCAAGAAAGCCTTCTCCCGCTTCTTGGCCTTGTACTGAAAACGCTTCTTGAGCGACTCCTTGTCGAAGCGCCCTCCCTTGTCCCGGTCACGACTGCGGTTCTTGTGGCGCCGACGCTCCTTGTTGGAGCCTCCCTCGTCGCGGTCGCGGTGGCGGTAGTAGTCGAAGTTGTTGTTCTGGCCACCGCCGGACTTCTTGGGGCAGTCGGCGACGAAGTGGTTCGGATCGCCGCAGTGGTAGCACCATGGGTTCTTTCTCCTCTGCCTGTTGTGAAGTTCTCATATTCACGTCGGTGAGTCTCGAAAGCCAAGCCTTAACCTGAGGTGTGCCCTCGTGGTAGTTCTCAAGACACGTCCAAACTTTGTGGGCTTCCTGAAAACCCTGGACGCGTGAGAACTCCGCACGAGAAACGCCAGCGAACAAGGCATTGATGGCCTTGGCGTTAGCCTCGTGCTCGGTCACTTGAACAGGAGTGACCCGAGCGGCAAGCACCTCGTAAGCCTGGTTCTTGGTTATATCCCAAACCTCGGCTCCCATGCTTTGCAAGAAGGCTCACATGCGAACCTTCCAATAAGCATAGTCCTCGCCAGAAAACACAGGGATCTTTCCAAGACTTGCCATGGTTGCCAAGTGGTTTTTGAACCGGTTAGGGTAATGAAAACCTTAACCAAGCTCTGATACCAATTGAGGGACCGAAAAGACGACCAGAGGGGGTGAATGGGAGCCGATTCAAAATTTCGCGAACAGAAGCTATTTGCCTAATCCCAAGAACTCACCCAGACCCTAGAGTCCTAGGGAAAATGTGGAGCGGCTATGGAGGAGCTACACCAGCACACAACGGCCCTAGGAACAAACGAGAACAAATGCGGAAGCAAACACGAAGAAACAGTGCGAAAAAGACACGGTATATGAACACCGGTTAAACCGATGTGTGAAGAAAACCTTCACCGGTTCAACCAACGTCACAGAGCTGGCAGCAAAGAAGAAGCACTCACCAGTTAAACCGACGCTACGGTTTAAACAGCGTTGGTTCAACCGGCGATAGTGCGTCGGATGATCCGACAAAATCAAAACTCAGCGTCGGTGCAGTTGTCCAGAGAGGCTCCAAAACTGACTTACCAAGCACCGGTTAAACCGATGCTAAGAGACTTCTATACGCCGGTGCAACGAACCAAACATCAAAACCCTAATAAGCCGAAAAACCAACTCACCGGTTGATCCGACGCAACATATCACAAGCGCCGGTTTAACCGGTGATGGGAAAAAGTCTACCCGTGCCCAGAAACGAATTTTTCAGCCCGCGACTTTTGACAAACTTGATGATCGAAGGGCCAAATCAAGTCCAAATCTCACCAAATTTTGTAGGCATGATCACAAAGGACTTGTGAACATGTCCACGGAAGGAGTCGACGAATCACTCCATGGTTTGGGAGGAATCGAGGAATTCCCGAGCAAGAACGGGGTTTTCTCAAGAACGCAAAAACGTCGTTTCGAAAGGACTCGTGATTCCACGGGTTTTAGCACTAGGCTAGATGGATTAGAATCACTTCAAAGAGTCACGTGATCATCAAGAAACAACCCCTCATCTCGTGCACAAGAATCGACACGGGAAAATCGAATTTCAACCAAACAAGGCACAAGATGTATGAAATTGACACGAATTCAAAAGCCCCGAGGGCACAAGGAGGAGAGGGCCTCCTTTCCCAATCAATTTCATACAAGAGTCTCAAAAATCCATATCCCTAAAATCCTAATCCTAGATAGGAAGGAAGGAAGAGGGAGGAGAAGGAGGAGACGCCTGGGAGAGAGGGGGCGGCTGCTTCTGGACGCCAGGCAGAGAGCGAGAGAGAGAGAGTGGGTGAGGGGATATTTATGCTCATTAACTCTAGAACTAAAAGACTAAACTGCCCCTAGACTTAATTAGACACTAGAAAGCCCGTAGGGGCAAAACCGGAAAAAGATACAAGGACTCATCCGACTGCCGAGGTTCTTTTTTCGAGTCGAAGTCTTCTCCGCGATGCCGCCGTGGGGATGAAGATCCGGTCCGCGGTTTTGGAGGGTCCGCGAAACCCGGGTAGGTGGCCGGTTTTGTGAAAACCGCCAAAACTCCACGCGCGGGAAGATTCTCGCCTCCACGTCGTAGCCCTGGATGCTGTTCCCGCCTCGGCCTTCTGACGGCCCTAGACGCCGCCCGACGCCTGTCACCTCCTCGCCCGCAGCGAGGCCCTAGACGCCGTCGACGCCCGTTCCTCCGCCAGTCCCGAGACCGACGCTCGTGCCTCCACGACTTGGCGTCTTCAACCGCCGTCCGCCAGCTTGGTTTTGTAGCGCAAACCAAGAAACCTGCCATCCGTCGGCGCTTGTACCCTCGATCCAGGAGTGGACGCCACAGCTGCCGCCCGGCCCGAGCTCCGGTCCCGGCTGCCCTTCACCGCCGTCCACCGCACGGTCCATCGGCCACAGCACCTCCACGGCAGCTCTCCGTCGACACTCGACGCCCGTGTACCTACAACCAAAGACTAAGCACACGATCACACCGCACAGTTGACAATTCACTCATCACAACCAGGAGTGAGTACTCCACATTCCTCAAATTCACATGTCACGAAATTCACACGGCGGTGAAAAGGAGCCAATAAGAAAAAACAAATAAAAAGGAGCTAACAGAAATGGCGGTCAACAAATCACGGGATTAGTACATGCTTTTGGGAACCGCACGAGCACTCCAATCGGATCAGACGTCAAGCAAAAGCAGTGACAAAAACAGCCACATTTGCAGGGGGAGACAAAGCGGATGACTCCTTCAAGAAACGGGCAGAATTTTTTTTTCGCAAAAGAAGTTGAAAACTTTTTCACCCGTGCACCGTCATTTCTGCACTTGCCGACAGCCCATTTGTCAAAGAAACCTGTTTGCTTCACAAAAGAAAAGCTCTGAAGAATCAGCCAGAGAACCCAAACAATGCCTCGACAGATACAGGCCGCCACTCCAAGGAAGAATGCACACTGAAAGCAGCATTTTCTACTCCTTGTTGGGGGTCTCGCTCGATACGCCCTGGTTAGCACAGGCAGGCGGCATTTTCTATAGCTGTCACGCAAAGGAATGCACGAAAAGAGGGCAGCATTTTTGACCTCTTGATCACTGCAAGTGCTCTTGGTTTGCCACCGGTTGCGATAGGTTAGGGGGGGGGGCGATTATTCTTGCACGCCCGAAACCATTACTTTATTGGAGATGTTAAGGTTTGGAGTCATCGGTGGTTCTCCCTTGTCCACATAAAACAAAACCAAAAGGCAAAGGAGTATCTTGAGCAAAACGAAATTCCATTTGCTTGATGCTCGGTGGCCAGGGCACAATCTACATTCACGCCCCCTTATCCACAGATGACATTGCAACGTACTACCGAAAATTTGCAAGATCTCTCAGGTTCGGATCACTTCTTTTTCGTCTTCTTCGGTGCTCGGATCCGAAGAGAAGGAAATTAGAGCTCAAAATGCACGCACGCGCACGCACACCACACGCACTCTCTTGCATGGACGAAACAAAAATTAAGAAATGGAAAGGGCAACGAGAGTCGCTGCTACAGAGTGTGTGGTAGTGCTCGAGAGCAAAGTCTCTCTTCCTTTCCGCCCCGGCACAGGGTTTTTTCCGAACATGGCATGACAATTTGGACCCGGCGAGCCGGCTGGTTCGTGCACCGCCATGGAAGGTTGAGGTTGTTGAGGGCTTTGAGAATGCAGAGCCCACTCACTCATGGCTCCAGTAAACCGGCGCCCTGTTTTCGCCTGCTGGTACACTTGTGCTCGCGATCTTTTCCGAGCAGCCACAAAAACCAGTGTGTGGCAATATTGGTGGTGGCGACAGAATCCGGCGTTTGACGAGCGAACAGTGAGGGCAAGGGGTCGATTTGACGCCTGCCCAATGCCCAGTGGGGGTGCAGCATCGGTGAATCCGTTGGCACCTCAAATCCATGCGATAGCTGCCCGGAATCTGAACATTTGGTCTCAAGTTGCAGAAAGAAAAAAAAAAGCACTGATTGGGAATCAAAATCTAGTAATAGTATCGGTTATTTCTCTTTTTGGAAAAAATTTTCATGAAAACCGGAAAGAAGGAGTATCTTGGGCCACACAATTTTGAGTTTTTTTTTTATTTCCAACGGCGAATATATTCAGTCTTTTTTATGGGCGGCGCCTGCGGCCATGCAGATTTCATTTGCGCTCAACGGATCATGGCTTTTCTTTTTGGCGAGGAAGTGCTGCGGATTATGCTGAAGTGAGAAGCTCGGTGCCCTCTCAATGCGAGAAAATGCCGGTGTCGATCAAGATACTGGAACGTACGAGGTGCCTCCCAAAGCTTTGCTTTCATGGTGACAGCGTTCTTGGTTACACTTGCAATCGGTCCCCCATTTAGCGCCCCCGCGGGGACACGATAAGAGATTCTCGCTAATGCCCCCATGATTCGCCATAATCTGTCGTTACCTCGGATCTTGATCTCGCATGCCGAAAAAACTTCTCTAGCTCTGATGCCTCTGACAGACAATGCACGCGCACGGGCCTTGCGAACGCGAGGACGCGTCGTGCGTGCGCCTGCGCCTTGCCTCGGACGACACAGGGACGGGCGCTTCCTGTCCGCGCATCGTGCCCGTGTCGTTGACGCGGAACCCGTGCGTGCGCGTGGCGACGCGGAGGCGGCCGCGTCGGCGTGTCCGAGGACGGAGCAGCAGCCAGCAGCGCGGCATGGGCGGCGAGCCAGGCAGCCGGCGTCGATGGATCCATCACGGGCGGGCAGGCGCGCTCGCTCACGAATCTCCGGTCCCGCCCAAATCTTTCGTGTCTCTTGTTTCTGCCAGTGCAGACCATCACGCGACGTGTTGAAAACGTGCGCACCAACTAGCTGTCTGTGCAACGGAGGTTTTTCAAAGTTTTTTTTTTACCGCATCTGAATTACTCACCCGTTCCGGGGACGGGAATCGTTCCAGTGTAAAAATCCATCCCAAATGTCGTTCCCCGTTCCGTCGTCCAAAGAATTTCGGTGACTACTATCTAATTCAGTTTTGACCAAGACGTTTCGGTTTTAACCTGGCATCGCCTAGCGAATCTCGCACTCGTTACCGTGGGCACGGCGGGTGGGAGATCCGCCGAGGAACGGAACGGGGAGGTCGGCCACCTCTCCCCGTACTGTCATTCGTTGTCCCTTCACCTCAAATTCAACTAGTTAGGCTGTCTCCAACAGTCCGAACCCAAATAGGAGAGGCATTCCACGGTTTGAGTCATGCACAGTAAAAAAGTTTCTTCCCCAAAATATCCCTTCTCCAACAGCGGACACAAAACTTGAACCTCCATGCCACGCCGGCTCCTCGCCACGCCGTCGCAGGGCTGCGGGCCCACTGCCCCCGCCGTGCCGTCGCGGACCCGCCGCCTCGGCTGCTCGCCGCCGAGGAGCCGCTCCTCACCGCACCGCCGTGGAGCTCCCGCTGCGGCCACACCTCGCCGCGCCGCGGACTGCCGCTCCTCGCCGCGCCGCCGTGGAGCCGCCCGCCACGCCAGCTCCAGCCGCCGGTAGCCACCGTGGGCGCAGGCCAGCGCCGCTGCGGGGCTCTGCGCGTGCGAGCGCTGCCGGACGCCTTCCTTCACCGCGAGCCGTCCGGGAGGTGGGCGGCTCGATGGGCCCGGATCTGGCTGTAGGGTTTGAGGGATTTGGGGAAGAAAGGAAGACGACGCGGCCATGGGAGGGGAACGCGAGGGCTGCCGAGGATTGCGTCGTGGAGAGAGAGGGGACGCTTTTTTGCGTCCCGCCTCGTCTGGTACCCAAAATGGGTGTCCTGTTTGCGTCTTCGGTTGGAGGATATTTTCGATAGGCAAAACCCCTGTGCACGACGCAAAATGCATTTGGGTCACGCTATGCGTCCGCCGTTGGAGACAGCCTTACCAACCCCTCCACCCAGCCATCGGATGCCTACCAAGATAGGTCCGCATCGTCCTTACGGATTCACTCCGGTGAAGTCATTTCCAGGCCAAGTCACTTCTGGTAGTATTTTACGGTTCTGCCACTTGTGCATTCGGCTGTAACATTGAGGGCAAAACTACAGATGGTACTCCTACTCCAAGCAAATGCAAAAGTTATACAAAAACCAATCAAACAAGCATATCGCCTAGTAACGGTTGCTAAGAACAAACTGAAATCGGTAACGGTTATAGTGTGTGACTGTTCACCCTGTTACACATCTTATGGTCAGCGTCTCAGCAAGGCTAGTCCAGCGTCCAGTTCAGCAAAGAAATGTTCGCGCCCGCTGGAAGAAACAAGGCCGGTGCTGCTGAGAGGTGTGCTATCTTCTGGGTGATGGTGGGTGTGGTAATCACTTGGTCTTCTTGTCCTCCGTGCTCGTCTCTGCCTCAGCCTCAGCCCCCGTTAGCTGGGCGGCAGCTGATGAATCGTTTCCTTCCAAGGTCTCCCGGGCTGCGGGTTCGTCCTCACCTCCGAAGCCAAACTCGTTGACACGCTTCTTGTCAACCGGATATTTCCACCTCTGGTAGAGGTATATCAAGAAGATGACATCTGCCAACAGAGAGGGCAGTCAGTAACTGTCTACAAATGCGTATGAATGACATATCTAAAGAACATAGATGTATCCTGCAACCATCAGCAGTTATCATCTAGATCAGTGATAGTTTGTCTTACCATCTCTGAAAACTGAGAGACGATGAAGCATTGGCATTTTAATAACAAATGCGAAAAGATCGTCTATTATGGTGTTGAGGAACTTGTAGGTCATTTGTCTCCATGGCATATGAGCGACAGACTGCAGTTTGTAGTTGATAAATAGTTGGGGGCACATCATAATGAAACCTGAAGAATGCAAATTACACATGTCAGCTCTACTTCTAACACACATTATCATTTATATATCAGATAAAAGGAGAAGATTTGGAATTAGTCGCGTACCAAACATGTACACACAACTTGTCATAGAAGAAAGTATCCATGAGTACCAGCTCTTGTGCTTTTCATACTTCAGTGAGTAGATAGAGAAACCAATCACAAGGAGAAAAAGGACATAGGTAAGGTACTTCATTGCAAGCGCATCATACTCCTTGGTCTTATTCTGTGCATATGAATCTCGGTCTCGAAACCTCAACATGGGAATCTTTCCACTTCTATCGATCTGGAGAAAAGAAATGAAAATCTTTCATTTAGTACGAAAGGTCATCAGGTATCTACTCTAGATAAGCAATGCCATGATATAGAAGCAATATATCTATCTACACCAACAAAGAAGTAGTCGTAAAGTATACGCGTAGCAAAATTGAACATTTTGATATCATCTTAAACACATCGAGGGTCAGTGGTCACAGTAGTTCAGCATAAAGTAAAACTGTGCAATTGAAAATGCAGGACGTGCCAACTGGTACTGTAAGTGAACAATGAGGTGTCAATGAATAACACTAAACATCTTCCTTATGTTTATAATCTTTGATTTGATTATCTCCATTATTTAGTTAAGAACTTCTTTTATAATTGACAAAAAATATTTAATTTTCTAGTGAAAAATCAAAAGGCATACTTTGAGAACCATAGATGCTATTTACCTCAATATGCATTGCCTTTCCAATCTTCCAAAATTCAATGCACACTCCAATGCCAGAGCTAGCAAGGATCATCCATGAAGTGTCATTGTCAAGAAGGTACAGGAAAACAATTAGTTGACACACAAAATTCAGAATCACAGATTTTGCCGATAGACCTTCCATGGACTTGTTCTTGTTCCAGAACTGAATATCTGAAAACAGCACAAAAATCATAAAATGATTGTTTGTTAATAACTTCAACTTATTAATATTGATGTGTAACAATTCTTACTACACATTCTATTAAAAAAGTGCACATACCGAGTCAAAAAAAAAAGTGCACATACCGTTTTTGAAGGCCAAGAAATCAAACAGAGAGTGTAACAGAGAAACAACCATGGTCAATCCAAGAAGATAAGGATTTCCTTCAAGGAAAACCCTCTGCAACATACAAATATAGGTCAAGAGTCAGTTGCTGACTGACATGGTAAAACAATAAGGACAGGAACCACACATCCCAAGGATATAAACTACAAGTAATTGTACACATTAATGGTACCTCAAACAAGATGAAAGGGTGCAATGGAATTTGGTCCCAAGCAAAGAAAATAAGGAACAAAAAGAAAAAAGGAGATGACAGCATATCCAGAAATGTCAGCATTAAAATAGCTGCAATTTAGAGTACGGGGACACTTGTGTACCTTAAGTTCATCAGCCTCGCCTTCGAGCATACTTCCATAACTACGATGAACCTGGAAGGACTGCTCAATCTGTAAAAACAATTGCCATTTGGTCATGCTAATAGGACCCACTTCGAGGTTTAAGGGCAGTTCCTCCACAGTCTCGTTGAGCGCTATTAATTTATCCCTCAGTAGCCAAAACTCATTGAAGAATACTGTGGGATAATAGTCGCCTGTAGCTGGATCCACATTCAAATCTGTATCTCTATCGTAAAGGGAAACCAACCCATCATCATCAAAAGCATGGATTTTTTCTGAAGACTGTGTTTGAATAACAGATTATATTCCAGGTTTCCAGGATAAGTTGGATTCAAGCAATGTGATTTTTGAAGTAAAAGCGGGGGAGTGACCACAATTTTAACATGCATTACATGTATGTTTTAAGTAAAAGTGGAACTATCACAAAACAGAAAAGATATATGTTATTATTGTTACAGTTGAAGGATACATGGAGCAACAACGGGAGGGACATTATTGTGGGGATACCTGCAAAGAATGAATGGGGCAATGTTAATCATACGGTAGAGAGGACACACAGAAACGAAAACAGCACATCAACAGCAAAGCTGATGCTGTACACAATAAAATCAACAAAGTCTTGCTGTTACATAGATCAAGAAAAACATATACTAAAAATGGCTAAGGTGCAAAACCTGAAGCTATTACGAGAAAAAAAAATCTTGGCATCCACATGTCAAAATTACCTCAGAGGAACCTTTTAAATTTAATCAATGTATCATTAAGGCTATTTGGCTGTATTTAGTTTGTTATTGCCATACAATGGAAACAATTTTTAGACAGGATTTGTTCACAGGTTATCTAAACTCCAAATCCAGCTTCTGGTTCATTGCAATCACATCAATCTAGTTGAAAGTAAATGTTACATTGCACACTGATAAAATGCTTTGTCAACCATACAATAGGAGGGTCAGAGTGACATAGGTCTATTTGTAACAAAAGGAGGGTTGGCATAGGTCTATTTGTAACTAGTACTTGATAACACCTAACAAGGCAAGGTAAATTACTCATAACTTCCATGCCATCAAAAGGGCAAGACTGAGAAGTTGAAAGGAGCATAAATAATTTTAATAAACATGTAAAATCCTATGTGTGGTACAAATAATACTGACAAACAGATAGGATTTTGTGAATACCGTGTGAAGTCATCAACAAGATTTATTGTTATATTTGGTTTCCAATAAGATATATATTCGGACGGACCCTCGTCTTTATCATGAGGTTCTTTATTCTCCTGCAAACCAAGGCTTTCATTAGCTCACCAGATATAAGAAATACCATATACTCAACGACAAAGAATGAAGATAATGACCTTCGGTGGTGCTTGCTCTTCAGGTTGTTCTGAATCTCCAAGCAAGCTCTTCTTTTTACCAGCTTTTGATTTTGGCAAGAATGTTACAACAGCTAAATGACAGGTACAATGCAATCAGTATTCCATACATATATGATCATATAGAGGAAGAACTCAAGAACATGCAATGGGAAACAGAACACGTACGATGTGTCCTCCCAAATGCAGATTTTTGCTCATATTCAGGATCTGTAGGGTCCACAGGGTAACCCGAGCGGGCAAAGTAAACATGAGCATACAAAGAGCCATTATGCTTGAGAGCCTGCAACACCACATACACAAAAGTCAAACAAACAGACCATGGTTGCATGAAATAATGTTTAACATTACTGCAATCAGTATTCTACCTCTGAAGGATAGTATGTTAATGATCGTGTTCTGGTACTGGTAGGTCCCCAGACTGCATATGGTATGTTTGCTTCATGCCAAATAAGTGCATCCTCATTAGCAAAATCATTGAACTTCTCATTCTCCGACAAATACATCCACATATCCTGCAGCAGCAAAGCCACCAAGCACTGTTTAGCAATTCAGAAATGACTACTGACCAAGGGCAGGGTAACCATGAAAACTACCATATCCATTTTGTTTATTATGTCATTTTGGACAAGGCAAAGGTCAATCTTTTAGAATTTTGACTATCAATAGCCTTTACAATATTTAGTTCGAAGACACTAAGACAACATGTATTGATTAGGCTGAAAATTTACTTTAATAATTTTTATGTAAAAAAAGTCATAGTCAAAGCTATGTTTTGGAGACTGGCGTTGTCGAAAACGACAAGAATTATTGAACTGAAAGGACTATAGGAACAAAATTTGCATGGTACTGTTACTGAAGTCGACAGAGCATTGTGCCGTTTCTGTATTAGAAATACAGATCCATAATGCCTTCTTCAACTCTTGCTATACCATTCAATACATATAATCTAAAAAGGTATAAATGCAGAGTGTGCAGAATTAACAAAAGGAAGAAAGCCAGTGAGGCACATCAAAAGTATGTGATTTATTGATCTTTCAAACATGATCAGCATTTAATCCACTTCTATTTTAGATCTCATAAGCGAATAAGGCAAGGAACAAGCATACAGAATTCTCAACTTGATGATGAGCAGCACATGTTGATCCCCCAATAGAAGATTTAAAACGATCTATCAAGTCTTCAACTCATACTAGAGTCAATTACTAATTTTGTACTCACTCCTTTTTGTATATTCTTTCACCTACCCTCCAATGTAAGTATGAACTGTGTATAGCATTTCTCTATTTGTTATAAAATCTACTGTGGGGAACTCCCCCACAGTCTTTTCGCTCAAAAAAAAAGTCTTCAACTCATAGTAGATGCATGAATACCAGAAATTACTTCTCACCAGAACAAGAGGTATGTTTAATATCATGTTTCCAATATTTCCCACAGTCAATTTTATCAAGAATAAAAAAAATAAATCACCAGGCTTGACATTACCAAACTTAATTCTGTATAGCTAATCTAGGAGATATTTTCACTCCAACATATACATAAGTATAACGAACATACCAACCCCTTCTCTATCCTTGACCCTAACTTAAGCAGTGAGCAATTCACACCAAGTCACCATACACCATACATACATCTTCACAACTTGTAGAGCTCAGTGGCACCCCGTCATGACCAAAATTCACAAAACCCTATACTATTACTATTTCCAAAAAAACTGTAAACAGACCTCAACCAAGCCTCCTGATATATCCAACTAAAAACACAATCTGCCATCTTCTTTGTCACAATAAAAGGAACAATGCCGCGGAGCACAAATTTGTTCACGTGATCTGGTTCAAAAATATCCTATTTGCACAGCAAAAACCTATGCTTCTGCATCGTAGCTACTAAACAACCAAACCACGCCCTCTTACAAAAAACGCCCACAACGATACAGCTTCCGGATCACAGCAATACAAAAATACTAGGAATAAAACACTAAATTACTAGGCATCAAAGCAAGCACTTACAATTACCCCCACTACACGACCTAAACTTACTGATGCGCGAAACGCGATAGTACAGAGACCTACGACGCCTCTCCGAATCAAAATCTCGTGCGCGTAGAAACCAAGGAGCCGAGGGCGTTCTCACCATTGGCTCGCCCTTCTGGAAGAGGTTGGACATGAGCATCCCCGGTTCCGCGGGAGGGCGCTTCGGGCCGAAGAACTTGGCCGCGAAGTACCAGAACACCGCCATCCGCACGATGCCGGCGATGCTCTGCCCCAGGCCGCCGCCGCCGCCCTGCCGCGCCGCGGGGCCGCGCCCCTGCGGCTCCGCCGCGGCGGCTACCTCCGCCGCCGGCTGCGACATCGCCGCCGGCGAGCTGGATCGGAGCGAGGAGGGGGGGGGGGCTGAGATGCGAATGTAGACTAGGTTTTTGGGTTCTGCTTTTTTCGATGGCGTGATGCTTTGGGGACTTTTAACCGGGGCAGTTTTGCGATAGTGTTATTTGCAGATAAGGGCGAGAGTTTGTTTGTAATTAACTGTGCTTAGAGTTCCTGTGCGAGGAGAAGCCGTTTGGCCTTGTGGTTTGGGACCAAACGTAATTGTTAAAATTTCTTGGGGTGTGCGAGTGATTAAGGAGCTAACAAAGTAACAATATGCTGCAGCTAGGATTTGCCCAACGAGGCAAGTTGCCGTCTTGGTAGGATGCATAGTGCTAGGGGTACACGGAAGAAAAGGAGTCATGAACGTGTAAAATGTTAAAGGATCACTATTGTGCTAATTTATATTTGAGAATAGTGTTGCAATGCTGGCATCACTCAATTTAGTAATTTAAGCACTCTTTTGAAGCTGTCAAACACTAAGATTAAAGCTTTGAAGACCTCTACTGTGCAAGTGAAATGGATGGGGGGAAATCAATTTTGGGCCTAGGAGCATGGAGCAAACCATGTGCATCTTATTACACTATCTTTTATCGAGACTAGTGTCCGAAAGTAGATACGCATAGTCAAGGTATAAAAACAAGGCGTAAAATGTGCTTCGCATCTAAAAAGAATTATGTACGCTTCATCAACCATAAAAAAGGTGTTTTTGTATGCTATAGATGTATACAAAAGGATTTGTAATGCGCTTGCCATAACTTAAACAAAGTTGTATGCGGACGTTATATGCAATCAAACTTAATGTATCACCAGCTTGTAGTCTTATCACAATAGAATGGAAACAAAGGGAATTTATTTTTTGCATGTTGCTATCTCTTTGGTTTAATATTGGAAAGGAATATGTTAAGAAATAGTGGTCAAAGAGCATGCACGTTTGGATATTGTACCACAAACAATAAGTAAGTTCAAATACAGAAAATATGCAATATGATGACTCATTAAGGGAGTAAGCCATCTAACCCTCTCGATTAGATCATTTATAGCAAGAAATTAGAATTTTAGTTAGCTGATGTGAAACATAGAGGAGACTATTCAGTGGCTAGAGCCTGTGTGAGCACTAGTTAGGATGCATTTTCACAATCCTTGTACAAGGATGCATTTTCATAATCATTGACATTCCGCACTCTAGTTAACAATTCATGTAGATCCGTGGGGGAAGAGATAAACGTAGGTGTGGATCTCCGGGTGTCCCTAACAGTTTCCATCTCCAAGCGGGTTGGCCTTATGTGCGAATCTGAGCTCGGCGGAGAGATATTTTGTGTGTGCTGGGAGCATCTGGGCCCCGCAAAAGCGGCTAAGGGGCTCGATGACGTTGGGAGAGAGACCGTATTCTCTTTTCCATCTTCATTTTTTTTTCTCTCCTTTCGATTTGAGAGTGTTTTTCAACTTCATCTCTGCTGTTGCTTTGTCGAGTCAGCAGCAACGATCAGGCATTAGCGAGGCCCATTTCAAGTTCCGTTCAATTTAAGGCCGACCAGATGCATCTGGGCCGTCCATACCCTCCAAAAGGCCTCGCGCGTCTCGCGGCCAGCCTTAGCTCTCTTGGGCTCAAATGTTGAAATGGATCGGAGCCCATGACTGCAGTCTGCCAGGCAACCCGCCTTTCGGCGAGCAAACTCCCGTGGTAATGTCGCCTGAAGCCAAGAGTGAACAAGAGTGAACTAGGGATTTCAGCTGAAGCCACCTTGCCATCCAATATTGACAAGAGTGAACAAGGTCTGTGTTTAGATGCGAAAAGTGAAGCTGTAAATCACTGTAGCATTTTTCGTTTATATGTGGTAAATATTGTCTTACTATGGGCTAACTAGACTCAAAAGATTTATCTCGTAACGTACATTCAAACTGTGCAATAAGTTGTTTTGTTTACCCACATTTAGTATTTCATGCATGTGTCATTTGTTATATTTAATATTTCGATATGATTTCGATGTGACAGAAAGTTTGGAAATTTTGAAGGAACTCAACACAAGGTGTCGACGTAAGTTGGTTGTGGCATTGTGGGCCTCTGGCGCCGGTGAGAAGCATGGCATCTGATCCCCCGCAGCTGTTGCTGAACGCCTCCGAGGCTACTAGGCTAGCTACCATCATGTTTCTCTTGACGACGTTCAGGAAGCACCGACTAGCTAGGAATTAGGATGGGTGTGTTCACCCGGAGGCGGCAGGTAGACGAATTCGACGTCGCAACGGATGCCACTCGAGCCAGTAGTTTAACCTGCCTTGCAGCACGAAGCAAGCACAGAATCCGACCCAGTCACCACCCACCACTCACCACCCACAACCCGGATCGGGAGGCAATGATGATGCCGCGGAGATGGATGCGGGGCCCATTGCCCCTCCTCAGCGGTGGAGACCGGCCGGTGACGACTGACGAGGGATGTTACTGTGCGACTGCGAGCTGACGAGGCAGCCGCACAAAAGCACAGGATGCCAGCAGTCTAAAAAAACTTACCTGCGGGGTGAGACCGCCTCCACGGCATTGTGTGAGATGTAGAATGACTTTCTCCCAGCAGGCCAAGAAAACCCCCGAACCCCTGCCCCACCCGTACACGGGGGCCCGTCGCCTTGTGAGTTAGGCCGGCTCCACAGTGCTTTGGACGTGGGACAAACGAGAGAGTTTTTTTAACCCCAGAGCTGAAATTCGCCCCCGAGGGAGATCGAACCCAGGACCTCTGGGGAGTGCCTTCAGCGATGCTACCACTACGATAGCAGGCATTTGGCGATGCCAGCAGTATAGCTGGGGGAGATCCAGGCCGGGGTGGGCCCAGCAATGGCGAGGGCATCAAATAACCATTTTCAGGGCGCAAAACGGATTTATTTTCCATGCGATTTTATTTTTAAATTTATATCTCCTCGTTTTAAGCTAAAGGACGCGAATGCATTTTTGAACAACTCTTATCTTTCCTGCATCCGAATATCCGATCGAAGTGGATGCGTAGTACATGTTTTGTAGCTAGCCGCACGCGGCATATATCCTCCACACGCATCTCTAACGAACGAAATCAGCACCATCGGCTCGAGTAGGAGATTGCTCCACGTCACCATTCTTTTTACACTGTTGGATCTCCAATCAACGGTTAAAATCAAGCACACAGCAGGTAGGTTCTCGACCTTTCACGATTCCCGTCGTCCTGTCGACAGCATATACCTTCCTCATCGATTTATCTCTCAATCACTGCCACCAAAAGAACTAGGAGTATTTCCCAGCCAACGCTCCTGCGCCCCCTTCGAGAGCATCACTGAGATCGATGATCAGGCGAGCGCAGTCCGGCGATATCAGAACGCCTCCATCCATTGATTCCATCAATAAGCAGGTAAATATGCATACAAAATCCTTTCGAACCTTGAAATGTACCTCCATCCCCAATTCCCCATGGTCGCATTTGCCAGCTCCGGCTATCGGGGCTTGAATAGATCACACCCTCCGCCCGTGCCATCCGCTGTGTAAGTTTAGGAAGCGTTGAACCCTTCTCAGGGCCGCGCCTTTGTTTATATAGCCGGGAAGAGCCCCACGGCGTGGCGTTTACATCAGAGCAGCTCAAGATATTCTAGGCCAACTTCTCTAGAGATATACTTCTAGTTTGTTACAACATCTATCTCTAACTACATCGGCCTTTGATATCTTGAGCTGCACGGTTACAATATCAAGGAAAATATCTTAACACTCCCCCTCAATTGCAACTTCCCAAGTTGAGATTGTTTCTAAACAGTTCTAACTGCTTGACATGTAAAGGCTTCGTAAAACCATCTGCTACTTGATCTCCAGTGGATACAAGTCGAATGGACATCAACTTTTGCTCCACCCTCTCTCGAACAAAATGGTAGTCTACCTCGATATGCTTTGTTCTTGCATGAAACACAGGATTTGCAGATAAGTATGTTGCACCAATGTTATCACACCACAACTGTGCAGCTTTTGGACACGGCACTTGAAGTTCTTCCAGTAACTTTTGTACCCACATAACTTCAGCTGTAGCATTTGCTAGTGATTTGTACTATGCTTCAGTTGAGGAACGAGAAACAGTAGCTTGTTTTCGTGCAGTCCATGATATAAGATTTGATCCTAAAAATACTGCAAACCCTCCTATAGATCTTCTATCTTCTAAGCATCCTGCCCAATCGGCATCAGAAAAGGCACTAACGAGTGTAGACAAAGACTTATTGATTTTGATACCAACCCGTTGTGTATAATGTAGGTATCTCAAAATTCTTTTGACAGCCGTCATATGAACCGTAGTTGGCGAATTAAGATACTGGCATACCTTATTAACAGAGAATGAAATATCAGGGCGTGTGAGAGTAACATACTGCAGGGCTCCAACCATACTCCTGTATTTTGTTGAATCCTCTGGACCGAGACTATCACCCTCATACACTGTTAGCTTTTCTGTAGTTGATATAGGTGTATTCATCGGCTTACAATTCATCATTCCATCTCTTTTCAAGAGATCAGAAATATATTTTTCTTGTGAAAGGAGAATTCCTGTCTCTGTTTTCTTTACTTCAATTCCCAGGAAATAATGCAGCTCACCTAAGTCCTTCAGTGCAAATTCAGCCTTCAAATCAGACAGCAGTGCTTGTGTTGCCCTCTCTGATGAACTTGCAACAATAATATCATCCACATATATAAGCAGAAATATTGTGATCTGTCCTTTTTTATAATAAAACAATGAGATGTCAGCCTTTGATGCACAAAAACCAAGAGACTATAGTTTTGTGCTCAACCGAGAGTACCATGCTCGCGGTGCTTGTTTCAATCCATACAAGGCTTTATCTAATTTCCAAATAAAATGTGGCTTTGACTTGTCTTCATAACCTGGTGGCTGCCTCATATAAACATCCTCCTCAAGAACACCATGAAGAAACGCGTTCTGTACATCCAATTGACGAAGACTCCAACCTCTAGATACTGCTAGAGACAGGATTAATCTAATAGTGGCAGCTTTGACAACTGGGCTAAAAGTATCCTCATAGTCAATGCCATACCTTTGCTTAAAACCCTTTGCAACCAGACGAGCTTTGTATCTATCAATTGATACATCTGGTTTTCGTTTGATCTTGTAAACCCACTTGCAATCAATAATATTTTTGCTGCAATGTGGAGGTACTAAATGCCACGTCTTGTTATTAATCAATGCATTATACTCACAATCCATTGCTTCCTTCCAATTTGAATCACAAAGAGCATCAGTAAGATTAGTTGGTTCACCAGTAGTTGCTAGGAGATTATACCTGACAGTACCATCAGTATATGTTTTGGGCTTCCGAATTCCATGCTGAGAGCGAGTTATTGGACGATTCGATGCTGGTTCACCTTCATCCACAGGTTCAGGCGCTGAGACTGATTCACCTGCAGCACCTGAAGGTTGTCTCCCCTTCGCTTGGCGCGAAGCAGTTGGAGGTGGACACATAGCAGCTGTCGGGGCAGGTGCCGGTGCAACGCACGTAGGAGGCAACGTCATGGCAGCTGCAGATTCGCCGCACGGAGGAAGAGCCTGTTCGCCAACTGCTTCGCGCCAAGCGAGGGGGAAACAACCTTCAGGTGCTGCAGGCGAATCAGTCTCAACACCTGAACCTGTGGATGAAGGTGAACTAGCATCGAATCGTCCGCGACTTGTGAGCTTGAGGGCTCCTGTACGAAATCAGGACCAAAAACATTGCTCCGGGCATCAGTTTGCATCAAATTTTCTGCAGCAGATGGTGTCAGATTTTCTGCAACAAATGGTGGCAAGTTAGTAGCATCTGTATGACTATAATTCACATGATCATGTACTGTACTACCCCCAGAAGAATTTTGAAGATGGGAAGGAAGCAATAAGATCTCGGATCGAAGGCGTGCTCCAGCACTAGGGTGTAACTCAGCAAAGGGTAGGACTGTTTCATCAAAAATAACATCACGAGATATATAAATGTGTCCAGTAGATATATCCAAGCACTTGAACCCTTTGTGAAAGTTGCTATACCCAAGGAATGCACATCGCCTAGACCGAAACTCTAGTTTGTGTGCATTGTAAGGACGGAGATTTGGCCAGCATGCACAACCAAAAATTCTTAGGCTAGAATAGTTTGGTTTTTCTTTGAAGAGAACTTCAAGGGGTGTACGGTGTTGAAGAAGCTTAGTGGGCATATGATTTATAAGATATGTGGCAGCAAGAAATGCCTCGTCCCAATATTTGAGGGGCATATTAGCATGGGCAAGAAGTGAAAGTCCTACTTCAACAATATGTCGGTGTTTACGCTCAGCAGCACCGTTTTGTTGATGCGTATGTGGACATGAGACAAGATGAGTGATGCCAATTTGTTTAAAGAAAGAATTAAGCTTTACATACTCCCCACCCCAATCAGATTGAACTAAGAGGATTTTGCGATTAAACAGGCGCTCAACTAAGGCCTGAAACTCATGAAAACACCGAAACACTTTAGACTTGTGTTTAATCAAGTAGATCCAAGTGAATTTGCTGAAATCATCTATAAAACTGACATAGTAATTCTTTCTTCCAAAAGAATCGGGTGCTGGACCCCACACATCTGAAAATATGAGTTCCAAAGGAGCATTAGACACACTCGTGGACACGGGATAAGGAAGCTGATGGCTTTTTGCTTGTTGGCATGCATCACAAACAGTCTCAACATTATTCTCACTAGAAAAAGGTAAATTGTTTTGACTGAGCACATGATGAACAATCTGAAAAGAAGGATGACCTAATCTCCTATGCCATCTATCAATAGATAGCTTTATTGACCCTAACACTTGCTTGTCACCACGGATGGTAGAAGGAAGAGGGTAGAGGCCACCTCTACATCTGCCGTGAAGGAGGGTTGTCTTCGTTGCCTGATCCTTAATCAAGAAAAAATCAGGGTGAAACTCAATGAATGCATTATTATCGGCTACAAGGCGATGGACAGATACAAGATTTTTGGATGCATTGGGCACATGAAGAACTTTCTTAAGAAGAAGATTTCTGCTAGGGGTAGGTACAATAGTTTGACCAATGTGATTAATAGTCATACCTGCTCCACTTGCCGTCTTGATCTGATCATTGCCGCTGTAGACATCATGGATGGACAGTTTGTTCAGATCTCCGGTGATGTGATCGGTAGACCCACTGTCGGCATACCAGTTTGAATATGCACCATAGTTCATGGCAGCAGATGCACTTCTACTGTCCGACACATAGGACTCATTGAATCTATGCCAGCACTCAGTGGCCATGTGTCCCACCTTGAGGCAGACCTGACACCTTGGCTTGCTTGATCTGCCGCAGGTGTTGGAGTCGTAGTTGTTGCTGGAGTTGTAGCCGCTGCGATTTCCTCCATTGCCGCCTGATCCACGGCCGCGACCGCCACGACTTCCTCCACGTCCTCAGTTATTGCCCCGCCCTCCACCGCGACCACCGCGGGAGGCAGCGTTTACCGAGGATTGGGAGCCACCACGGAGAAGATTCATGCGCTGATCAAAAGAAAGAAGCTGTGTATACAGCTCGCTCACCGTAATGGGCTCAGCTCGTGCAAGGACAGCTGAGACCACAGAGTTGTAGTCGTAGTTGAGGCCAGTGAGGATGTTGCTGACCAGCTCGTCGTTGTCGATCGGCTTCCCTGAGGCCGCCATGTCATCCGCCAGAGACTTCATCTTGTCAAAGTACTCTGACATGGTCATGTTGCCCTTCTTCGTTGTTGCAAGGGCAATTTGTGTGGTGACAGCCCGTGCTCGGGTCTGAGATGCTAGCATCTCTTGGATGCTGGCCCAGACTTCAGCCGTCGTCGTCTTGTCGGCGACTTGTGTGAGGATCTCCTTGGAGACTGAGGCGAGTAGATAACTCACAACCTGTTGATCACGAGCAATCCACTTACCATATTCCTCATTGATCTTCTTGACGGCCTTGCCGTCAACTTGCACCGTGATGTGCTTTAGCGGTGCTTCATCAGAACCATTGTTGGCGCTCCTTAAGTACCCACTTTATCCCTTGTTTATCCTTGATAATGGCATGAATTTAATATCAAAATCACTAACCGTCCTAACCCCGGCCTAATTATTGGTCATTTTCACACTTGCACATATATTTTGGAGGAACTTCGTTTTTGCAGGTTTTTGGCCTATTTTGGAGCATGAAATGATGAGGCCCGTGATCGAGCGCTAACACGAAGAAAGACGAAGGCCAAAGCCCAAAGGAAGGACCAAAGCCCATGTTGATTCGAAGCCCATTCATGCATATCCATCCTCCAAGAGAGCCCAAAGGACAAAGCCCACTAAGATGAGATCAAGATACTTCGGGATTAAACAAAGCAAATGAAGATTTAAGAAAGGATTCCCTATCATATCCTTTCCTCGAAGATATCTCCAAGATAACGACGTCAAAAGGGGTGCAATCGTGAAGGACATAAACTCTAGAAGATGCGAGGAGTCTGCACGCGAAAGGAGGACACGAGACGGCGAAGGAATGAGCCAGGTCGGTGGCTTCCTCGGCTTATAAATAGCTCGCACCTTATTTAACTCGAAGCATCCATCCACCCAGAACTCGACGAAAACCTAGGGCCAAGACCGGAGGGAGACGACGGCCGCCGCAAGTCCTCGAAGTTGTCTAGGAGATGGCTTAGGCCGACCCTAGCCATTGTGGCCTCCCTGCGTGGTTGAGCCATGGCGGAGTTCAAGAGCTAGTTGGATTCATTGATGGTGTGCACATGGCGGTGATGATCCAAACGAATCTATTATGTGAGTAATGATAATCATGTCTTCCGAATCTATTAGCGATCATGTTCTCCTCTTTCGATTTCGTTCTTCTCTTTGGGTTTGCTTCATCTTAGATCTATTATCGAGATAGATCGTTTAGCATGATCTTGTAGTCATGGTGGCTAGAGGTTCATGGCAGAACTACCAAAGGGGGTTCGACTTGCTTCAGGATATCCCGTTGAAAGGGGTGGCGTCGTGACAGGCCGTTGCCACTTAGTAGGTTGGGTATCGAGGGATCGGATTGGAGATTTTGAGTTTAAAGATGCTTTTGATTGAGATGCATGATTTATCCGCTCGTTAGGTTGAACTACAACTAGATGACGATAGGCCTAGTCATATCTTTGGTTTTGCTATGATTAAGCCTATGTTCATGGATGAGATCAACCTTTACATATCACTCATATCTATTAAAGGTTTACCCTTTATATGCAATCAATGCTTCATGTTAGGATAGATCTATTAGATTAGATGGAAAACCTTAGGTAGTTCTTTGTCGATCCACGTATTGATAAACCTTGGGGAATACTCTAAGGGAAAAGCTACACGAACCGTGCGCTTGCGGTATACAAATCGGGGTGCTAAGGAGCGTCAACAACCATCAAGGAGCCCTTCAAGTTGAGCACCCCGGATGGCCGGCATGACTTGTGCTTTCTAGAGATTGAAGTTGGTCCTGGTCAACTTCTCTGTAACAGGAAGTGCCAGGGGGCCGATGTTCATGGAAGGAGTAGATGAGCTCACCATGGATGTGTTTGAGGAGAGGCTCTGATACCATGTAAGTTTAGGAAGCGTTGAACCCTTCTCAGGGCCGCACCTTTGTTTATATAGCCGGGAAGAGCCCCACGTCATGCCGTTTACATCAGAGCAGCTCAAGATATTTTAGGCCAACTTCTCTATGAGATATACTTCTAGTTTGTTACAACATCTATCTCTAACTACATCGGCCTTTGATATCTTGAGCTGCACGGTTACAATATCAAGGAAAATATCTCAACACGCTGCGCAGCCTTAAGCTCGACCTCTCCCCTCCCTCCCTCACTTACCTGACCTCCAGTACCATCTGCTCTGCCACAACGACGACCTCCAGTGCCATCGGCTGCCGCCACTGCAACAGCAAATCATGTCTTTCCTCATCATCCTCTTCTTTGGGCCATGGCTGTAGCTACCTCTCACCTCTGCAAGAAGAACGTTCCTCGTCTGCTCATATTGCCTGGCATGGTGTAAAAAAAGATGTGCACCATGTGCTCGACAAATTGCCTATGAAGAAGTACATATTGCTAAAGCATGTCTTTTTTGAACGATTATAGCTAAAGCATGTGAAAGGCCACTCTGTAGCAGCAAGCAGTTTATAGACAGGGTGTGTGAGATTGCCTATTCGAATGAACATCTAATCAAAGCACTGAAAAAATGGGTTATCAGTGTGTTGGCAGTAATCTAATCCTTATTTAGTTCCAGAACATAGGTTAGTGACTGATGACTGCTTCTGCTGGTGGTCCGTGAGACTGAAGATTCGATTCCATTCAGAGGCCGGAGAAGCAGGACGTCCCCCGGCAAGCGTATCCAGACTCCAGACTGGACACGCCCATAAAGTATCATGCTCGGCTATTTTGTAAGTCACAGCTGTTCATCTGTAGTTTCTTCGTGCCTTCCTGGAGCTCTAGATAACAGTAGAAAGAGAGGGAGAGCTATAGGGCTTCACTATCCTATACTGATTGATTGTTGACTGATGTACAATGAGCTATGGCATCGGGAGACATATGAAATATATGAATGCATGACGACACTACACACTAAGACATTATTTGTGAATTATGTATCAAGTATAAGCACTCATTTTAGAGTGTTGTGCCAGGGCGATAGGCGTTCCGCAGTCATGCATGATCAATTATCTTGTTACACTTTTGATACTATTTCGCTTAATTCTACGTTTTGTAAATCTGTTGCCAATATCATGAATGACCACTAACAATTATCTCTTCAAGATAACACTGGCCCAACTGATGTCGCGGCGGAGTTCTAGTTGGAAACGAGAGATCCCCCGATCAAGCCACGCGTCTTGTCGCCAGCGCAGTCTCCAGTCTCCACAGCGCACGCGCGCACCACTTCTCTCTGCCGCGCCTTTCCCGTGTTAGCTTACGGGCAAAGCAGGTTTAACTAAGGCCGGGCTCCGCTTAATCGAAGCAGCATCTCATCCCCCGCACTTGTTTATATTACACACAGGGCCTGAGTGGCCAGTTGTTCTCTTTGTCGATCGATCGATGATGCCTAGCATTGACCAAGGGACGGACATCACATCCACACTCTCTCATCGATCGTATAGACGGCACTACTGACAGGGCGGGCATAACATGGGCACGGGTTAAGGCCATGTTTAGTTTTCAAAAAAAAATTCTACAGTACCAATCATATCGAATGTTCGTACACATGCATGGAGCATTAAATACAGTTGAAAAAAATAACTAATTACACAGTCTAACTAATTAGCACGAGATGAATCTTTTAAACCTAACTAGTCCATGATTGGACATTTATTTGTCAAATAACAATAAAATGTGATACAGTATCAAACAACAACTTTTCACCAAGCATCGTCGTCGTCTCTCTCCCGATCTGCTCTTTTTTGCTTTACAAGATATTGTGCCGAGATGAGCATCGATCTCATGCCTGGCTCTGTATCCAAAATCCAACTCCTTGGTCAAGCGACTGTAATGGAGAATCAGGAAACGATAAGAAAAGCTAAAGACTAGTGCCTAATTAGCTAGGTCTAGCCTTAAAATTGAAACGAATGCGCTACTTGATAGTATCTCAAGTTTTTTTTTATAAGATCAGGTGCATGCATTTCCCGGACCAACGATTATAACAAATCCAGGTCTAGTGTTCCAGAAAATGTGTGCAACGGAGGTAGGTGTGCACATTACTGGATAATCGTGTGATCGTGGCGTCCCCTTAATAGCTTGGCTTATTATTAAGTGTATAGTAGTCACTGTTTCCGTTAGCTTGTTGTTGAACCACCTCAATTAGGATCGATCTATTTCTAGTAGGGTGGATAGCAGGATATGTAGCATAATTGTGAATCAAGAGGGAATAAGTGAGGATCTGGCCGTTCAATTCATGAGAAAATACTACTCCAAGAGCATCTGACTGTTCAGTTGCTCCAACGGCTAAGGATGATCCGTGAATAAGAAAATAAGGGCAAGTACTGTTACCTAACCGGGCCGGCAGATGCACTACCAGCGTGTGAGCTTTTTGGTAGGCAGCTGCTCAGGTGTGTATTTTTTTTTTTGGGGGTAGGGCTAAGGTGTGTATTTGAGGATGTGTCGTAAGAAATTCTGTTTTTTTATGAAATGTTCTGGAATCAAGGTACAATGTATACACATAACAAATATTTTTTTGCGTTTCCGACTTGTGTTCCTTGGCAGTTAGGCAGGGCATATTGTCACGATTATTATTCCACCGAGTTGCAAGGCCTGGCTGTACCTTTGGCCTTAATCCATCCATTCCATCGTATTTCAATTCACGCGACAGATGCCACCACCACTTTATCATTATATATACCAAACTAGTTGCGCCTATACTACTCGAGCAGAATCGAGAGGGGGATCCGCGACCGAGGATCTTGGCCCTTGGCGCGCGTCAGGAGAGGCCACGCCGGCGGGCATCAGCATAGTACTCTCCGTTCCAAGGTTGGAAGAACTTTGGAAGGATTAGCCACCCAACACTTTTGTTTAGTCCCCCTCCATGTGACGCTAATCGGGCCACAGCACAGCCTGCCCAGAGCGGGTCGGGTTGGGTTGGTGCCGTCCCCGTCGCCTGCCCCCTTTTCCCGGGCCCTGCCTCCGCCTCCCCCACCCCACCGGCCCGCCCCGGCAGCCTCCCCGCCGGCGACCAATCCGGTGGCGGAGGACCCGTCGGCGTCCGCTACTAGTAGAATTGTTTTAACGCCACTGGTGGTAGGAGCAGCACTAGTTTTAGTTTAGCCGCAATAATGGAGGCCGGAGTATTGGCGCTGGGTTTTGTTTAATCGCCCCGTAGGAGTCGGATTAAAACTAATCGCGGGGCGGTCGTTGGGGGCGTACTACTACTCGTAAAGAGGAAAGCTGGCCGCTGATTGGCGCGGGCTCTTGCTAAACCTCTCTGCACTTGACTCGCGACCGGGATGGCAAGGCATGCATATGCAGGATGACCACGCTCTGCTGGGATCACTCCCGGTTGCTGTGGCAGTAGTACTAAGTTGACCGTTTACTCCTGGCACACGCAAGGTAATTCAGTGGTAGTTCTGTCTAAGCGGCGCTGTAGGCTTATTTGGATGGTACCCTGGGAAAGTTGCCTGGGCCAGGCAACTCATCCAGGCCATCGATTTCGTGCGCCTGGGGCCACGATCGATGCCTGGCAGCTGCTGCCTGGGTGAGGCCTTCATCCAAACAAAGCTTGGCTCCGGGGCAAGTAATTACCCGGGGGAACTGCGCGTGGCAGCCGGTCCCCCGCCGCGACGGCTCAGGGGTCGTCTGATCCGATCCGATCACGCGATCAACGTGCACCCACCAATAATCCGGCGCATCAGGGGGCGCCGAAATGGTGAGACCAAGATGGCCACATAAAAACTCGCCGGCGACGATAAAGATGAGCGAGCCCGCGCCGCTAAAAGCAGAGATGCTCGTGCTCCGGCCGGGAGGCAGGCAGCAACCCAACCAACCGGTGCTGCCGGAAACCGACCGAAAACGTCGCCCTCGCTTTCGTTCTCCGCCGAGAAATCATCGACGGGGGAGTGTTCGGGAGGAAACGTACGCGAAACCCCGCGAGGCCGAGTCGACGGCGACGCGCCCTCCGCGCGCCCACTGCTCCTGTTCCCGTCACCCTGGTCCGGATTTTTTCCCCGGTAAATTGCACCAAGGGTCCCCAAATTTGTCTCGAAATTTCACCTAGGTCCCCAAACTCTCAAATCGTCCACCCGAGTCCCTAAACTTTGTTGAGTGTTCCATGCGAGGTCCCAAACGCGCCACGCCAACTTCCAACGCTGACGTGCCATGCCACGTAGTGTCAGGCTAGCAAGAATTTACAAAACTCCCCTCCATATTCTTATCTTCTCCGTTCTGCTCTCTCTCCCTCCTCCAATCTCTCTCTCTTTCCTCGCTCCCTCTATCTCTCTCACTCCCCCTGCCCGTGGCTGCCGCCACACACCGGTCGCTGCCACGCCGGTCGCCGCCGTACGGGCCACGCGCCGCCGCACACGCTGGTCGCCGCCGCGCGCAGGCCACCGCGTTTAGGGTGGAGGCGCGACTTGGTGGCCGTGGACCTGGAGTTCGGCGAGAGTGGGTCCGAACGGGCGTGGCCTCTGCGTCCGCGCCCCCTGCTGCTGCCGGTTCGACGACGACGGGTCGTCGCGGTCCCCCACGGCGGTGCGGCCCTTGTTGGCGTGGCGGTACCAGCGTGAGGAAGGGGAAAGGCAGATCCGCAGCGAAGCTCGATCCGGCGGCAGCAGAGCTCGATTGGAGGTGGCAGAGCTCAATCCGGTGGCGGTGGAGCTCGATTTGGTGTCCCCGGCCATAGCTCCGACCTGTTGCGCCTAGCCGAACCCCGCCGGCTGCCGCCGCACCAGCATCGACCTCCCCCTCGTCCATCGCCGTGCCACCACGATGGCCGTTGCCTGCGCAGGCCGCCATTGCACAACGTCCACGGCAGCATCCCTCGCGGGCGCCGGCGCGCCACCCCGATGGACGCTGCCCGCGCAGGTCGCGGCCGCATCCAGCACTGCCTCCCTCGCCGCCGTCGCGCCAGGCCGACTGCCGCCGCCAGCGACAGCCGCGTCCGCTCGGTAGCTCCAGTGGCGGACGGTGGTGGTGCGGAGAGAGAAAGGGAGAGAGAGATTGAGAGGGGGAGAGAGAGGATTAAATGGGGGAAGATGAAATTGTGGAAGGATTTTTTTTGTAAATATTTCCCACTGTGGTGCCACATGATATGCCACGTCGGCGTTGGAAGCTGGCGTGACGCGTTTGGGACCTCGAATGGAACACTCAACAAAGTTTAGAGACCCAAATGGATGATTTGAGAGTTTGGGGGCTTAGATAAAATCTTGAGATAAATTTGGGGGCCTGTGGTGTAATTTATTCGGCTTTTCCCCCTCTCTCTCCCCCGCCCGCGTCGCCTTGTCGCTGAATTCTTCCGCCCCCCGCGTGCCTCGTCGTATCCTCGTCCCGTCCGGATAAAATTTTGCTGCCGGCGACCGCTCCTGCGGATCCGTGTCGAGTACCCAGTATATTCGGTTGAAGAATCGCGTGGCGGAGACTGCAGCGACAAGTTCGGTTTGGGAGAGCATGTTTTTCGCCAATACTAGTGTTTCTTTTAGTAGTAAAAAATCTTCTAGACCAGTTGCCAGATTTTTTTACCGCTAGGAAATTGACTTTGTAGGGCGTATTCTATTCTTGGGGGAGTAGAGTACACAAGGGAACGAACGAGCTGCCTTGGTTGGACTTAGGGATGTAAATGATACGGATATTTTCCGACCATATTCGAATTCGATCCGGTCTGGAAGGATTTTTATCCGTCCGTATCCAATTCCGAGTATCCAATATCCGTAATCGATCCGTATCCGAATACTCAAAAATTATATTTTTATGATATCGATATCTATTACAATTTTATCCGACAAAAACTAACACTATTCGTATCCGACTCCGTATTCGAACACAAATATAAAAATGAATACGATATCAGTGATATCCGTCCGTATTCGATCCGTTTTCATTTCTAGTTGGACTCTTCAAACCGTCCGTCGCTCGCCGTTCACACACCTAGGGGTGGTAATGAGCCATGACCCTAGTGACTTCCTCACAGTCTAATAAAATCAAAATTATATAAAATTAAAACCCAATCTTTTTAAAATCTAGCCCTTATATTTTCTAATTCAAAATCTTATACCCTTTACTATCCCTACGCACACCGCGTGGCGCCACTTGCCCCACCACGGTGGCGCGCGCGCGAGCACCCGTTCCCACGACACGGGGGTTTGGCGCGCCTGCTCGGCGGGGCGCGGGAGAGGCGGGCACGCTTCCTCGATTTGCCTTTGCCGCGCGACATGACGGCTCTCGCTTTGCTGGTGGGGTGCGCGGTCGCATGCCGGGTCGGCGAGGTACACGGTGATGCGCCCCTAGTCAGCTGGACAGCCGCGGGACCCGCGCGCCAGCGGGATCTCTCGGGTACGGTACGGCCGGCGATCGCTCGGCGCGGGCGCCGTCCCGCCTCGTGCTGCAGCCTGCCAGCCTGCGGGCGACGGCAGCCTTGGTACGGACACGGGCGCGTCGGGCACCGCGCTGTCGTGGGGGGCACACACGCAGCATGCTGCTGCGTGCTCCGATCGGTTTCCTCGGGGCCTGTTTAGTTTTTTACATGTAAATGCAAAAACGCCGAAAACACATTATTTTGCAACAGAATTTTATTAATTTGAAGTACTAAATGAAGTCTATTTACAAAACTTTTTACATGGATGGGCTGTAAATCGCGAGACGAATCTAACGAGCCTACTTAATTCATGATTTGCAATAGTGATGCTACAGTAACCACCAACTAATTATTGATTAAATATGGATTAATTAGCATCATTAGATTCGTCTCGCGATTTACAACCCATCTATACAAAAAGTTTTGCAAATAGTATTTTTCTCATACCACTCTAGCCACCAGCTCCAGCTCCAGCCAGTCCAACAGTATTTTTCTCTCACACCATTTCAGTTCCAACCTCTAGCTCCAGGCTACCGAATGCAGTAACTACTGTGACCAGCGACAGCAATAGTGTACGCTGCCCCGTACCCTATTCCTCTCGTAGTCGTAGTCCCCGTTTAGATGCGCGTTGTAAAATTTTTAAAAAGATATTTTTATATATTTGAAGTACTAAATATAAATTAATCACAGAATAAATTACAGAACTCGTCTGTAAACCGCGAGACGAATGTAATGAGCATAATTAGTCCGTCATTAGAGGTTATTTACTGTAGCATTAATGTAGCATTTTAGCGCCTGATTATGGCCTAATTAGGTTCATTAGATTCGTCTTGCGATTTACAGGCAGCAGTCGCAATACGTTTTTTATTTCGTCTAGATTTAAGTCTCCATACACGTGTCCGACAATTTTTTGAAATTTTGATTTTTCAACTAAACGGGCCGGCAGACAGCGGGCAAGTAGCCCCAGACCCCGGCGCCACGTACCGTCCTTGCTCTGGCTCGATCACGCAGCGCGAGGCCGGCCGGCCCGCCGGCCACTCCCCATGCCCATGTGGGGATGCGCAGGCGGCAGGCCGCCAGCCTCGCTGTCGTGCCGCCGGCCGCGCGGCGGGGGCATCACCCCGACGGGACGAGACGTAAAGGACAGGCCGGCAGTGGCCTCGCCCCGGCGGCAGCGCCGGGGAGGTGACCGCACGAGGCGGGCGAGGACCGGGGGGACGCGCCACGCCCCGCTGCTCGTACGGGTACGTACCGGTACACAGCACCGGCAGCAGGAAAAGATTCGCGCCCGCGTCCAGGCCCCGGCCGGGCCCGGGGTGGGCGCGCCACGGCCCACCGCGGCGTCCGGCCGCCGAGACCCAACCAACCCGGAGGCGGCCGTGCCGGCCACCCCGCGCGATCGACCCAGCGCCCAGCCAGGCAGCCAGCCGCGTTACCCGAGCCGCCTGCGGCCACCCACGAGCACCAACCGGGTTCCCAGTAGCCACCCACCCACCGCGCCCAGTCCCCATCCGCCCGTCTCTCTCGGTCTCGGCGCTCCCACCCTCCCACTCCCCCCCTCCGCTGCTGCCTCCCCTGCCTCCCCCTTGCCGCCGCGACCGCGACCGCCGCTCGCTGTCGAGGCCAGGCTAGTCAAGTCCGACGCCACCCGCCTCCACCTCCGCGCCACACACGCTCCCGGCTGCCCCTTCCCCCGGCGACCCGGAGATCCCGCGCCCGCGCCGCCGGCTAGCTCCCCCGCCGAGACCTTCCGCCTCCCGGAGCACCCAGGTGAGCGGAGAGGGAGGGTCTGGTTGTGCCGTCGCCGCTGCAGATCCATGGAGCCCAGCCGGCCGCGGCGCGGATAGCACTGCGCCGGTAGATCGCGAGGAGTCCCCGCCCGCTGTTGTTTTGTTTGTCTAGCCGTCGTTTGGCGTGGAGGATATGGCCGTGGCGATGGACGTGGCGAACCCCGGAGCGGCTGCCGGCGCAGGTTTGGATTCCTGCCCCCTGCATGAATTCTCGTTCCCCTACTGGTGGCCGTCCTCGGGAGCTGTTTCTTCTCTGAATTTGCTGCGGTTTCGCTGAATTACGCCGTGACGAACCGAGGCACTTGGGGTCTGGATAGGGTCGAGTTCGTTCGGTGGACTTCGATAGTTGACTAATTTGTGTGGAAAACGTTGCGGAATTCTCATAATTTCAGTCGGTATTAGTAAGAGAAAATATTGGGGGAACCAGCGATTTCTCTTGAAATAATTGTGGGCTGCCACACCTCTTGATTATTCGTACAAACTGTTCTCTGCCGACATAATTTGTTGCGCTGTATTTGCCGTTTATTTTTAGTTTAATATATTCTCTCCACGTTTCTCCTTGTACGGAGGCATGCCAATCACGATTTCCCAAATGGGGAAACGTTTGGAACAGGGACCTATTACAAATCTACTCCTGTTACTTTGATTCTCCGCGTCTGCTACATGTGGCTGGTTTAGCATCAGTACTGTTGCTTCTCGATTGGGATGTATCGATGCGGTGGATCCATGTGTTTTTGTTAAGTTTACATTCTTCGTTATGCTTCAGATCGAAAATGATTAGCAATTACAAGTTGGAACTATGAAGTGAAGAAAAAGAACAAGCTCTGTATTTCGCCTGATGACCCTTTGATGCAAATCAATTGCTTCTATTCAGGAATGTCAAGCGATGAGCTGTACCGGGAGCTCTGGCATGTCTGTGCCGGTCCGTTGGTCACCGTTCCTAGACAAGGCGAGCGAGTCTATTACTTTCCCCAGGGCCATATGGAGCAGGTACTGATTGGTTTAGATAACGTTTCTCTCAACCTTCCTCGATCAATCTTATATTTTGTGGTGCCTCCATATGCACATGCATTAACTGATTGGCGTTTCTTTTCCTCGAACTGTTCATGATTTCTTTTATAGCTCGAGGCATCCACACACCAGCAGCTTGACCAGTACCTACCCATGTTTAATCTACCATCCAAGATCCTATGCAGTGTAGTCAACGTGGAACTACGGGTCAGTGCATTTTTTAAAATTTGTCTGGTGCAACATCTTTGCATATGTGTGTAATTGGTTAGCTTAGGTACTGAAGCGAGAAATATTGTAATTGTCCTTAATCTTCTGTACTCTGCAATTCAGGCGGAAGCTGATTCAGATGAAGTTTATGCTCAGATCATGCTGCAACCTGAAGCTGATGTAAGTCTGCATATTTTTAATCTTGAGAATATTCAAGTGCTATTGTTTTCATTTTAGCCAAGTACTACATCATTTCCATTTTAGATGTACATACATTTGATTTGTTTTCCTGAATATGCTTGATCAGCAAAGCAAACTCACCAGCCCGGACCATGAACTACAAGAACCTGACAAATGCACTGCTCATTCCTTCTGCAAGACACTGACAGCTTCAGATACGAGCACTCATGGCGGTTTTTCTGTTCTTCGGAGGCATGCTGAAGAATGTCTTCCTCAGCTGGTTAGCATCAGAAAAGTAATATGCCTCAAAGTGATTTCTTAATTACCAGAAATATTATCGTGTGTAAATTTTGCAGGACATGTCTCAGAATCCACCTTGCCAAGAACTGGTGGCCAAAGATCTCCATGGCACTGAATGGCATTTTCGGCACATTTTTCGAGGTGAGCTTACACTCCTCGCAATTTGGCTTGAAAATTCCTTCCATTCCTTTAAAGATTGTCCATTTTTTTAGTCTCATGCCCGCCTTTCTATGTTTCTTTCAGGACAACCGAAGAGGCATCTCCTTACTACTGGCTGGAGTGTCTTTGTTAGCTCAAAAAGACTGGTTGCTGGTGATGCATTTATCTTCATGAGGTACAATACCCAAAGCATGATAAATGCAGATGTTTGGTGCATTTGCATCTGTTTCCTTGCTTTTGGTTTAATTGTGGATGAACTTGATAGGGACTACTTGTACTAATTATTGTTCTTCTGAGTGGCAGAGGTGAAAATGGTGAGCTACGAGTTGGCGTAAGGAGGCTCATGAGACAAGTAAATAGCATGCCCTCATCCGTCATATCAAGCCACAGCATGCATCTTGGAGTCTTGGCAACAGCCTCCCATGCCATCTCCACTGGAACCCTCTTTTCTGTTTTCTACAAACCAAGGTTTGATAGTATTTTTTTTTATTTGATTGTATCGCATTGTTTTCTAGCATCACATTGTGTATTTAAAGAATTTTTTTTGGACTATGTGTACTTTCTATTTGCTACATGTGCTCTGTTCAAACAAAGTCAATTACTAATTAAATACTCTGCTTTAGTTGTAGACAAGTTCAATGTTTGTAGGTTCTCCTTGCATTCAGTGATTGTCTTAACCCTTTCCATTTTTAGTAAACCAAAGAGGACCACTATGGTTATCCTAGTTAGCACTAATGCATGCATGTTTTGTTTCTTTCCTAGTCTTGCCAGCTAAACTTTACTCACCTTTTATTTTGTTCCCCAGAACTAGCCGCTCTGATTTTATTGTGAGCGTCAACAAATACCTTGAAGCTAAGAAGCAGAAAATATCTGTTGGAATGAGGTTTAAGATGAGATTTGAAGGTGATGAAGCTCCTGAAAGAAGGTACAGTTTGGACTTGCTTTCAAGTTCAACAAGTTGGTGCTGCCTTCATTTTAACCATTTTATTTATGCTGGCACCAAAATTAACATCCCTATCTGTGGCTACAGGTTCAGTGGAACAATTATTGACATAGGGAGTTTGCCAGCAATGTCAAAATCTCTCTGGGCAGATTCTGACTGGAGATCTCTAAAGGTAATGAAGTTTCTTTGGGGTTAAATTAGAAGGAGCATGATATCTGCAAATTGTTCGGTGCGATTCATTGTCTTTGTTTGCCTTCCAAATATTAACCTAAACTTTTATACCTGCCAGGTCCAATGGGATGAGCCTTCATCCATTCTTCGTCCTGAAAGAATCTCACCATGGGAGGTGGAACCACTAGTTGCAGCTAATCCACAATCCCCTCAACCTCCATCAAGGAATAAGCGGGCACGACCCCCAGCTTCACCTTCTATGGTTGCAGAACTGCCTTCTGGCTTTGGTAAGGAGTCCCTTAATACTTGTTACAAAATAGGGCTCTACTTCTTGAATAAAATGTTGAATGTTCAGTTCATGGATACCTTAAGCATTTTAGGATATGAATATGCTGTCCTACTGTATAATCTAAGCGCTTGTTCCATTCATGCTAGGACTATGGAAATCCCCAACTGACTCGGCCCGGACTCTATCATTCTCGGAACCGCAACGTGCTCGGGAGTTATTTCCTTCAATTCCCACATCAACCTTCTCATCGTCATCAAATATCAATTTCAATTCGAAGAATGAGCCATCCATGCTAAACAGTCAGTTCTACTGGTCGGCAAGGGATACAAGAGCTGACTCCTGCGCTGCTAGCACCAACACTGTCATAGTCGAAAAGAAGCAAGAACATAATTCTGGTGGTTGCAGATTGTTTGGGATTGATATATGCTCAGCTGAGGAAGAAGTATTACCTGTGGTTACTGCTCCAGCTCTTGGTTATGACCAAACTGCTGCCTCGGTAGAGTTGAGCTCGGATAAGCTCTCACAGCCATCTGATGTCAACAATTCTGATGCCCCAGGAGCTAGCAGTGAGCGATTGCCTCTTGAATCCCAAAGCCGGCAAGTGAGGAGCTGCACCAAGGTGATTTTCTATCACACTAGTTCTGATTATCAAGGCCTTGTTTTCTTGCTTGTGGTTCACCGCGTAACTGATTAATGTTGTGCATGCAGGTAATTATGCAAGGAATGGCTGTTGGAAGGGCTGTAGACCTGACAAAGCTTAGTGGCTATAGTGATCTTTTCCATAAGTTGGAGGAGATGTTTGATATCCAGGGTGAGCTAGGTTCCGCACTCAAGAAATGGCGGGTCATTTACACTGATGACGAGGATGACATGATGCTTGTTGGGGATGATCCTTGGAAGTAAGAACCCTTACATTTATCTCTATGGATGAGCGTGCCTTTTCAGCATTTAAGTGCTAATCCCTGTGCTATGCATTTTCCTTCAGTGAGTTTTGCGACATGGTGAAAAGAATTTACATTTACACATATGAGGAGGCGAAGAAGCTGACATCCAAGTCCAAGTTACCGGGTAGTAGTGACACCAGCAAGTTGAGTGATGTAAGCTCACAGTCTGAATGAGTCATCTAACATGGAGCCCATCTACCAACAAAGCCTGCAGATTGCTAACGTCCCTCTAATTCTGTTCTTCCTACCGTTGATTATGGGGTTAAAAATGACCATCGTTGCTCTGAGGGCTGAAGTCGTGGTTGGCATTCATTTGCCTTGAATTTTGGAGGCTTTTGGACTGCCAGGCTAGCATGGTCCTCCTAAAAGGGGTACTTTGTGTCATTTCCCATTTGTTTGCGCCGTGTGTTAGAAGCCATCAACTATGGCATAATTGCCAGGTGCTGGGTTTGAGGAAAGAACCAGTCAACTTCAAGATGGACAACGCCTCGCCTCTCCTGCTGCTTAGCTAGTAACTAGGACTATGTATGTAATGAATGTATATAGTGTCGTTAGGCTGCCCATGCCCTGAGGTTCGGGCATTTTAATGCATGGATTGCGGTTCAGTAACTTTTGTCTTCAGCAGCAACAAACCTGAGGTTGTAGGTGGTGTGGATGTACCTTGTATGTCTCGTTTCAGCAACAATCTTTGTGGAAGCGATTTGTATATAATCTACTGTTTAATAAACAGTGGTGTGCAAACATGTGCTTCTGGCCTTGCACCTTCCATCGTGACGCCATTTCTTGTGCCAGTTCTTTTCTTGATGAACTGTCCATTTGCGTGCGTTTTTTTTGGCTGGTGCATTTCGTTGTCTGAGCGAGGACCAGCGTGATTCTGGCATTTGTCACCTCAGTCAGTGCAAATAAGGCCCCGCAGCCGGAGCCACGTTTTGTGGCTCCGCAGAGGCACCCCACAAAAGGGCTCCGTTTAGTGCGGTTTCTACGCCGGCAACTCCTGCAAGAGCCGCACCAAACGGGCCTAAATAAGATAGAAAGGCGTCTAGCATGCTCCTGCTTTAGAAAGAAATCAAATCAGAACCATTTTCATGCGGCTCCAGCGCCAGCAACTTCTACAAGAGCCGCACCAAATGAGCCCTAAATAAGATAGAAGGGCGTTTGGCGTGCTCTAGAATCAAACTCTTGCAAGAGCCACACCAAACGGGCCCTAAATAAGATAGAAGGGCGTCTGACGTGCTCCTGCTTCAGGAATCAAATCAGAACCATTTTCATGAGAAACCTTGTGCTTTGTTCGATGAATACCTGCAACGGATATGCACGCATGGGCACGGCTTAACCATTAGTTAAAATGATTGAAATTATGATTGAAATTAAAAGGAATGGATGATACCTGGGCGGCGGGCCCTGGCTGCCACAGCTTTGCTAGCCCTGGGCATAATTTTCAGAACTTGATATCCGAACCGGAACCCGAACCCAGTGGCAACCGGGGTCTTATGCACAAGAGGACGGGTCATAACGAGCTATATACAGTAATTTGCCACTGATTTTTCAGAATTCATCGGGTCGACTTTGAGAAACTAAAATTTATTTTGGATAATTCAGATATACACTTCCGGTATCCGAAATATATCAAATCTAGCAATGAGGCCACACAGTGAGGCCCAATAGCCCGAAATTAAAAGGAATGGATCTTGTCTTGTTGTTGCAGCACATGTGATGTATAGCCACCACGCGCGAAACTCCCATCACCATCAGCAGTATAATTTTTTATTTGGAAGGTGGGCCCTACCTAAAGACCGGCCAAGGTCTTAAAATAAGAGAAGCTGGCCTTAGAGTTCGTGGGGCCCAGCTTAATTCGGGTTGGGCTGCCAGCTTAAGCCTGAGCGGCGGCCGGGAGGCGCGAGAGCTGTGACGGCGGCGAGTATTCTCTGGGCAACAACCTGCGCGAGAGCTGTGACGGAGGCGAAGATCAAGATGGAGATCGCGACGGAGTCAAAGTCGGGGAGCAGGGACTCCGATGCGGAGGTTGCGGGGTGTGAGAAGAGGATGAAGGAAACAGATTATGATTGGGATGGAAGGTTAAAGTTGGAGATTGAGTGGAATCCGATGAAGTTGCAGATTCAGACTGTACAAGCCGATATGGATCGGTTGATGACGAGCGGTAAAGGGGAAGACGAAGGTGGAATAGTGCAGTCGGAAGCCAAGACGTTGTTGGAAGAGAATGGTAGAATTGTGCAGATGCTGCAGGGAAGCCTAAGCCCGCTTTTAGAAAAGATAAACCAGCGATTTGTGGATCATGAAGAGCTGGATGGGAAGGACGCCTCGAAGATGGATTCGGCGATGGGCAGCGGCCACGCCTCGAAGGTGGATTCGGCGGTGGGGAACTCAAAGGAAGGCCACGCCACGAAGGTGGATTTGGCGATGAGGAACTCAAAGGAGGGCCTGGAAGGGGACAAGTCAGGGAAACGAAAAGTGTCAAAAAAGGAGGAAAAGTTGCAGAAGCAGTTGGAGCAGTATGAGGAGTATAGGAGGAAGATGGCTGAGGAAGAGCTTCATCGGGATCCAGAGGAGCTAACAGACCCTTACGCCTGTCAAGCAAGGTTGTTTGAAAAAAGGTGGAACGAGCTCTATCTGAATCACTATGGTCGCTTGGAAGACAACAGTGAGTGTACATGTTAATTACTTGCTCAATTAGTTCGGGTTCCTTTGATCCAGTTCTACATGTTCTTGCACGATTTCATATTTGGTGCTATTTGTTACTATATGACCGGATGGTTTCTTTCATGTATGTAATAATGATACATGTGGTAGGATCAGAAATGGACAGATGATGAAATTTGTGCGCATGTTTACTGAGTTCATACTACTGCTGGCACTTGCCATTGGACTTGATTAATATCTTTCTCATTTGAAATCTCCTACAACTTGATGCAGCATCTATCCCTTGCAAGCGGTATACAGTTAATCCTGCGCCATGTGGTGGTCAGAAGTGCGATACTCTGCAAGTGTTTTCTGTCAAGGTTGCAGAATTAACAGGAGGTTTACAGTGGCCGCTCGATGTGTTTGGTATGGTAGCTCTGCGTGACATGTTAGATCACAACCGCAATATTATCTTCAAGCGCGGAAGGGATAACTGTCAAACTCTCACCGACGAGGTCCATGTATTTCTTACTTATCACCATTCCTTTTTTTTCATGTGCTACCTTTTCCTACATAATTTCTGATGCACCTTCTATCTTAGTTATTGTTACCATGGATGCATGCATGAAATTCCTTTGTTGAATAATCATTAGTTTCATCATCTAATTATATTATCTGCTGTCTTTAATTAGCTTTAAATTAGTGCACAGTGATGCAATGTTATTCTTTATAGAGATTACCATGACTCCCATATGGAATAGGCGAATAGCCATGCCTATTACTTACATATTGATCATGTAGACAGCTCTAACAAACAATTGAGAAGGCGCAAATGAGGTGGGCATATCATAAAACTAAGTCCCGTGGACTGATCAATAGCAACAATCAGGCTCAACTTAATCACTAATTGAAACCGGCACACTTATGAGACTAGTGATTATAGATTTAAGACGTTGATTGAACTTGCTACTTTTCACACTTACGAGATTCATGCTATAGGGAGCACATTAGCAGTGTCAGGTATAGGATCCCTTTGGAAGATTGAATGTGATTTGCTATTTGTTCCTGACCCTGTCACCCACTGAATTCTAGGTTTTTTTTGCATGCCCAGCAATTAATTGGCAGCACGGTCCTTGGTAGTTTCGTGTCAATTTCCTTTGCGTTTTGGCTACAAAAAATATTTCAATGTTATCTGCAAGGTTTGGAAAACAGATCTTTTATATAATCTGCTTTAACATGCTTTGATTATACGTGCACTAGAAAGTTCATATCTTTTGTTTTCTGCTGATGAGTTAAGCTAGCATTTGCCTCCTATTATTTGTGTTATGCACCTTGCATCATTTATGCTGTGAATTTTTTCTTTCATAATACCGTTTCAGTGTTCTGTTGGTATGTGTGCCTCGTATTTCTCTTCACTTTATTTACTTACCTTTTTATTGATGTTGCATGCAGAATCCATATTTAGTACTGTCTGGTCCTGTCCGTGGTGTTGTGTACACTGCTCCTGTGATCTTTGAGGTAAGGTTGTCTGTGAGGGGCATTACTGAGTCCGATGACAAAGAATTAAGCCTGCTAGCAGCTAGGCTCGTCAACCTCAGTTACAACCCACTGGAGTCACTTCTGATTAAGAAGTCCTACACTAGCAGGCTTAGCACACTGGACTTCGAGCACGGCAATATTGTTTACTCTGTGGAAGCTACAATCAGTGTGAAAGTGATTTCTGGGCCACCTGATGGTTTTTATGGTGAGTTTGCTGCCGCTACAGACAGTTTAAAATGTGAAATCTTACTTCATAGTTCTGGATTTGAGGAACGACACCTTGCTGGTGATGAGATCAAGCTTTCAAGGAGTGTTGTTTCTGTTGAAAGCTTTGGAAAGCTGATTGTTTCTGTTAGGGCTTCGGATGGTTCTGTTACATTGACGGGTACAAAGAAGTTCAGACCTCTGGAAAAGGGTATAACGACTGGAAGGCTTCGTATTGCTAAGTTGTGTCAATTGGAATTCACTGTGGCATGGTCCCTTTTCTCTTATTCGGGGACTTAGATAGCTACAGTTTTATTAGCTGCAAGGGATGATGTTGAAGGGGCGATGCTTAGTACGTGGTGATGAACCTGTAACTGTTGCTTTTTTTTTTTTTCATTTCGTAGTGTCAATTTGTACTGCTAGCTATGACACTAGAAGTCTAGAACATGTTTGCCTGTGGTTGGAAGCTAGATATGATGTCGTTTATCACCTCTGTTGTGTTCTGCACAATGTAATGAATGATTAATACCCAATTACCCATGTTTGCCGCTTTGTTCTATCAGGCTATGAATACAAGTACTCCCTCCGTCTCAAAATACTAATCATCCTAGGAATTCTAAGTCAAATTAACAAGAAGGTAAAATGACCATATTTGTCCCTATATATTATCCATATTTAGCATTAATTGATTCTTACATGCACATGCACTTTCTAAATAGAGTACGGTGACTTGTTTTTGGGACAAATTTTGAATCCTATAATGACTAGCATTTTGGGAAGGAGGGAGTAGTCAATTGAGCTGAACTTCCGACCGTGCCGTTGTGGAACTATCTTTTACTCCCTCTGTTCCAAATTATAAGTCACTCAAAGAATTTTAGATAGTCAAATTATCTCAAAGTTTGACCAAAATTATAGAGAGAAATATAAAAATTTATGACATCAAATAGGTGCACTATGAAAATATAGCTAACAAAGAATCTAATAATACTTAATTGATATCATAAATGTTATTATCTTATCATATAAATTTGATCAAACTTAAAATTTTTTGACTCACCAAGATTCTTGGAATGACTTATAATTTGAAAAGGAGTAATCATTTGCCCGTTCGGATGGCTGGTCTGGTGGCTGGCTGAATAGTGGCAGCTGGTAGTCACTGTTCCTGATGGACAGGGCTGCTGGCTGGCTGGTGCCAGAAACCCAGCCGGCGGAGGCACCCAGCTGCCCTTCCCTGGCGGCAAAAGGCCCATTTAAATTGAAACCACCTCCCCCTGCCGCACCACCACCACACACACATCTAGTCATCTACCTCCGTTCATTTTGGCGCTAATGTACCACATTAAAGGAACTAAATGGTGCCAGCAGCTCAAATTACATTACATTATCTGTCTATGAACCGCAATAGTTATCCCCATCACTTAATCTAATAGCACTTCATTACATTATAAATGATTTCAAACTTGCGAACAATGACAAATTATGAGTTATGATGTAGGCTACACAGCAGCAGATACCAACCCCTTCGAACAGAGGTACAAGTTGTAATATTTATCGCCGCTCACTCCGACGGTACACGAACATTGGCACTAAGTCTAAGTTCACAGCTTAACACCACGAAGCAGAGAACGAGCCCTGACTGCTTAGTTTGCTACACGTCTTCAGACGCCGGTAGCATCATTTGGTAGTTGGCTCCAGTAGCGTATATGCTGACGATATCCTTCCTCAGCATCGGCACCACCAAGGCGGGCACCAGGAACATGGGCGCCTGCGCGGCATACCACGCGACTACGCGAGAGCCTCCCAGCGCGGCACGTCGAGGCTGAAGAACGAGTGCACATTGTACGTGTACGTGCCGACCGTCGCCACAAGAGGCCACGAAATCACAAGAGAAAAGGAGAGGATATCAGGTGGTTGCAGTCTTGCAGAAACGGAAACCATCGGGACGAGCACACTTACATCAATGCGTTGATCAGGTTGGCCATCGCAGGGTTGGTAACAACGAGCTCCGGCGCGTCATCCGCCGCCTTCGCATTCCTCTTCCTGCTCGTCGCCATCGCAGCCGTCTTTGAAGTTAAATCCGAAGGACCAAAGCAACAGTTATTCCCATTACTTAATCTAATGGCTTCATATCAGGTGCAAACCAACCTCTCCGTGGAAAATATGCAAACTTCAATCTGAGTCACCGGATCAACATCCAAGGGGAGGGCGCAAGGGGAGTGGGAGAGGGGATTTACAAAAGTGTGATTACCTAATCCAAGAGCTAACAGTTAATTGTAAAGTTACCTCCTTCCCATGCCCCTTGGATGTTGATATGGTGGTTCAGATTGAAGTTTGCATAGTTTCCACAGAGAGGTTGGTTTGCACCTGATATATTCGCTAATCTAATAGCACTTCATTACATTACAAATTATATTACAAATGGTTTCAAACTTTCAAACGAGTTATGATGCAGGCCACATAACAGCAGATACCAACTACCTCAGAACAGAGGTACTAGTTGTAGTATTCATCACCACACACTCAGACGGTACACAAACATTGACACTAAGTCTAAGTTCACATCTTAACACCACGAAGCAGAGAACGTGCCTTATAACTCTTATAACACAGGAAAATATGCCTTATAACTCTTATATGATCACATTTGCCTCAAGTGCCAATAAGAACACCAGTGAGAAGGGGACGGCATCAACATTGCAACTGCATGCATAACAGGTTCAGCAATGTGCTTCCATTCACGTACGTTGCGGACTTGGATAGCTCGATTCCCATACGACTTTTTTGCTCCACCTGAAAACACATAAATTTTGTCATATATCCCGAGGAGTGAGAAGTACAGGGGGTATAGAATCCAGCAAGAAGCAACGATGATAACTTTCACTGGCATACCTGACAAAATAGTAATGTTCTGCAGCTATGCCAAGCTTCTCACATGGAGAAAACCACTCATCAAGAGAATCTCGTCCTCATCCGCTGACTCTGAATACATTGTTCTTTGGATCATTGCATAAGGTGTTAAGAATTGAAATGACTTCAGCATTGGGAGCTTTGTTGATTGATGACTGGGGCACAAGTGTATCGTCGTAGTCAAGAAATATCGCCAGAAGGCTCCTCAGCATAGATGCTGATCAATTCGGTCCTCATTTTTGCCATAAAGCATAGTGGTACTAAAAACAAAGGCGCATCCCTAGCAGACCACGCAAACACCTCCCACAGAGGCCCATCAACACTGAAGTGCAGGAACACAACGTACGCGGACATGCAGATCACCATTAGGGAGAAGAGCAGCTGCAAGGGCATGGACAGCAAGAGGCCCAAAAGGAAAAAGGAAAAATCAGGTTGCTGCAGGGGGGGAAAAATGCACAAGCAAGTAGCCACATGAAACCGATGGTTTGTGTATATGGAGTTGCAAATACCTTTTTTTCCCGATAGAGGAAGGAAGCTTTGTTGATCTTGAAAATTAATAAAGCTTCCTTTATGGAAAAAGGTATATGAAGTTTCAGCAAGGAAAAAATGTAACAAAAGATGAGTCGTGCTGGAGCGCTCGCGAGTCGCGACTCCCTAGCTAGCCCAGCATGCTGCCGGTTTTTGCCTTCTCTCCCCACGCATACCACGCCTATCATGGTCTGTGGGCCACGCCTCCCTCACGTCCTCGCCCCTCCCTCTTGTATGCTTTTTTATTGAAATAATGCTTATCTATAAATAAAAAATATTTTAACTTCTTCATATTAATTCTGTTTGAATAATCGATTACGCTGTTGTGTTCTATGTGATGAGATGAGCAAAATTAGACTCCACTTCATATATTTTGACGATGTTTGTGTACTAGTAGTAACTTATGTGATGATTTTTCTTCCTTTCCGTAGCAACTTATGTGTATATCAACTTACTATAGTAACAACATATTCGGATATTTGTTTTGTGTCAACTTATATGTATGAGCGTATGATTGATTTTGTTTGTAGTAATTTATATCTTATATAAGTGGCAACTTATGCGTATAATAGATTTTATTTAAATGTGTGATAACTTTTATTTAGGAGGAGTTTCATCATATATGAGAGGAGTTTCATCCTCGTGAAATTCATGTGGCACAATTACTAGTCTAGGTAATTGTGCCATGATATCCTATTAAGACTGACCTTACGATGTTGTGGGGGTACGCTACATCCTTCTTCCTGATGTTGTGGGGGTACGCTACATCCTTCTTCCCGATGTTGTGGGGGTACGCTACATCCTTCTTCCTCCTCGACCTTATCCGGATTTCTTAAAGGCAGGTACCAATTGCAGGCAGGAGAGCACCCCGCACGTGACGGGTCTTCGTGTGATGCCAAGTGTCCCTTACAGTTTAGCAAAAAGATTCTTCTATTTGTTGAAAATTAATCTGCAGTGCAAATCTAGTGCAAATGATAGATTTTTTTAGATAATAGAAATGAGTTCCGGACTCTACATAATGTACAACTCCCACAAGCGATGGCCCTTCCTGTGACGCCAGGTGTCCTTGCAACGAAAAGATCCTTCTATTTGCTGAAAATCAATCCACATTGCAAATCTGACGCAAATGATATATTTTTTTAGATAATGGAAATGAGTTCCGGCCTCTACAGAGTGCATACAATCATTTGATTACTACAAAATGTTGCCATCCATTGGCTAGCTGGGACCAATCCTGAGGTTATGTTTCCACCTATGATTGACTATCTTCAAGGCGACGACCTCCAATGCAAGACTCGCTCTTCAGAACAACACCTTTGTCATATTTTCATGCTGCAGGTGCGCCCACGGGCGTTACTAGTAGGCCCCCCTACATAAATTGAATACTTAGTTTTGTTAAAAATAATATTATTATGATATCTCCAAATTGTTCAACACGATGCAGATGCCCCCACCAAGGTGCAAATGATAGATTTGAAATGTACATTCTTTTCTATTGTTTCTATTATAATGCTCGTGATGGAACAGGCAAAGCGCGCCTGATGTTCTAGTGCAACGATAAAGTGTCCAAGCTTGTTCGGGTCGATTACTGACGGAATCCCCCTCGACTTCGACCAGCCAATCCAATGAGTCGACCACCGAACAAACATGTTGAAATTGTCAGTGCATACTTGAGAAGACTCTAGAGAAATTTGGAAACAACAAGAGATAGGAGTTGCCATACTTCTTGGTAAGACAAGAAATTCTCTAGAATAAGATATTTAGTATAGTTGGATAAGGATGAGGAAAATTATAGAGCTAGATAACTTGTAAAGAAGATTGTGAAAGTTGCCACATGGCAACACCACAACAACCATAAGCACCTATAAATAGATAAGAATTATTTATGATTTTTTTGTTTAAATTTGAATATGTTTAATTTACACAAAATGGAAACCCACCTTCAAAACCACCCAAGGGGCTAATTTGCGGTTTCAACGGTTGAATGACCTCTATTATCCGGCTTCGTAGTTGAACGTTGAAAATTGGACTTTTGTGATAGTTCAAGGATGTAAACTAGGCTTTTTCCAAAAATAATAACAGAACATTCAATCAACAATATTTGTGAGAACCTAGTAATGTACTTTGATACTGTATCTGCAAATGAACTAGTAAAAATATTTACTCAACTGTATCTAATTTCTGGTCCCGCGATACACCAGTTATAAAAAAGACAAGTGCAGTGTTGTGACACAAAAATGGGAGTAGATCACAGTTCAATCTACACCACGCGCGTCTACACACTCGGGTATACCTAGTCAAACCCAAGATCTAGTATGGGTGAGCACGTGTTCTTCTTTAGATAGTTGACCATCCGCTTCAACTTAGCATCGGTTGCTATTAAGTCACTATTTGCATTAATCAACATTAGCCCTATCAGATCCAGGGTCACATGATACCTCATGCGGCGCGAATCAGTACCATACATGGGATGGAGCATGTTCTATGCTCATACATCATATAACTAGTCGTATAGACTTAGGACTAGTCAATATAGAAAGAAACCACCCGAGTAGTACTCGGGATAGATTCCTAGGGTTACCGATCCAAGGTTTCATGTAACCTTGCTCTCCCTAGGCTATATAAGGGCGGGTAGGGACCCCTCGAAAGCATAGCGCATATGCACCTCAAGTAATACAAACCACCAAACAAGACGTAGGGTATTACTCAACTCGCCGCCCGAACCTGTCTAAACCTTAATGTTGCCTGCATTATTGTGTTCTTGATCTCTGCGATCCCCACGATCTTTCTTCTACCTTAGGTATCCCTAGGTAGGCATGCCGGTAAAACAACAACAAGCTTCCCACTTTCACCTATGATCTCATCTAGTGTGCTAAGATCTAGCAGATCCTCGGAAACACGGTGGTCCTTCTCACCTTTATCTCATCAAACCATTCAAGGGCTTTTGTGTGCAGGGGTGGAAAGGTCGTTTTTCTATAATCCAACACCTGAAGACCGCACTTATCCCAATTGTGGATGAGAATCTAGGTTTCAGGGCCCAATGTCCTCGGCTGCTCCCCATCTTGAGTTCTCTCGAGCCTTGACAGGCAAATATAGTGGAAGCAAAATGCCTTAGAGAAAATCACAATAGCCTAAAGAAGCGCACCTTTGACTTTTTCACTATCAGAGCATCCAACAGATCCCCTGTATGCTGGTCATGATTATAATCTTCACATGATGAAAGGATTTTAAATATATTTTGCATCATGCTGATACCTCCTGGTGTAATGTAACTCCTGTAGGCATGTTGAAAATAACAATGTATACTTAAAGGTTCTAGAAGAATTTGGAAATGGCAAAAGATAGGAGTTGTCATGCTTCATGGCAAGACATGAATTCTTTAGAATTAGATATTTTGTATAGTTGGATAAGGATGAGAAAAATTCAAGAGTTACATAATTTTGTAAAGAAGAGTGTGGAAGTTACCACATGGCAATACTACAACACCTGTGGGCACCCATAAATAGAGATACTCCCCTCTCCTCTTGTCATACCATGGCACAAGAGACATCAAGTAGGAGGTGGTATGGTAGCCATATAGTGTAGTTATCTTATGGTATGGTAGCCATATAGTGGTACCAAGTTATAGTGAATAAATAGTTGAGTTCTCTCTTTTATAGAGTTGGTCTACGGTGTTGGTGTTTAGGTGAAGTTTATCGTCAGTATAATGTTGGTAATGAATCCACAGAAGATGTGGTATATACTAATTTCTCAACAAGATAGTATTAAAACCATTAATATTCTATGTATTAAAGAAAACAGAGAAGAAGAATGTAGTTTTACCGAGTGCACAAGAAAGAAAGAATTGAGATTTAAAACTTACCTAGATATATGACTAGATCTTTCAGGTCCTTATTGCTGAACCAAGTCCTTCCAAACAAAATTACTTCTTCTTTCTAGAGCTGCCGCAATAACGCAACTATGTAGTTATTGGTATTCATGAATAATAAGTCCACACAATACTCATATTTGATTTTATCAATCAATCAATCTGATGATGTGATAGCTTGATCTCGTAGTCTGTGGGTTAGGGAAGGAGTTACTAGGTTGCGTCCACTGAGACAATCCTCATTTCTTGCTATCACCTTCTTTGCATCAGTTTCTTGAAGTTGTGCTCGTGGGCAACCATGATATCTATATTCAAATTATGGGTATGGCCTTTGGCCACCACAAAAACAAATTATTAGATAAATAAGCACAAACAATGTACATACGATTTTACTTTCATCTAACAGCAAATTAGTAGTCTTGCAAGTTACATACTGCTACCTCTCTCTACTAAAAACAAAAGAGGTAGCGACCATCCAATGTAGGTGGTAAGATAAGAGCATGACGATTAGGGCGGCTCTGCCCTTTGCTTTTGTTAACCATGATTGCTGCTTAATAAGATAATGTTTAGTTGGTTATATAAAAAAGGAAAATACAGTTGTAATAACTATTACCAAACTTCATGTTACAAGCTTAAAAAAAAACTAATGCATATACAGACCTTTGGGTACGCATAGATCATGGGCCAACTGATTAGTAGAGCCATTAGAATTGTTGCAGTAACGGGCCAGATGATGCACACACAAACATCTGCATGAATGAAGCACACGAGGCCTCCCATGATGACAAGGGACATCATCTCCACGAGCAAGAACCCGGACACAAAGCCAAGTAGGCGCTTCTTTCTCATGGCAGTCAATGCAACAGCCATCCCAGCTAGGCCAGCAAGAAACATGGTGTAAGGCATTGCAATCAGGAATTTCCGGAGAGCGGTGTGCCTGGCACCTTTTGCTAGAGGATCTTGGCCCTGGGTAGAGCTTAGTACATTTACTGCTATTATAGCAAGCAGCGCAGCAGTAACCAACAGCACGACACTCTCTTTGAGGCTTTGTTGGAAAGCCAATCAGTTAAGCTGTAATGAAATTGGCTAATATCAATCTAAGAGTGTGCATGGTCATGGAGCGAACGAACAGTAATCTAGCATTATCTAACAAAAGTGTTACCTCCTTGTCCAAAAGAGGAAAAAGGGGAACATGGTATGACTTCTCCACCTTTTCATCTCCTTGGGCTTCCTACAATTGCAAAAAAGAAAAAAATAGGCATCACTAGAATGAACAGCATGAACAAAACAAGGAATACATAGTGTACATTATTATAGAAGCATGCGATGTTCATCCTAGTAAAGCATGACCAACAACAAAGCACGAACAACGGAAAGGTGATACACAACATAATCAAAACAAGGCGCGCACAGTGGATCTTATTGCAAAGCTGATGCACTCACACGCCACCAAATCAAAGCATAGGGACACAATCATATTTCACTGTAAGTTTGGTTATCATAAACTGTAACAATAGGAAACTACAACTCTAGCAATAACAGACATTTTAAATAACTTAAACCAGAACACTAATGCCCTCCCTTGTGGCTGAATAACTCTCCTAATACCTAATTGTATCTACATTCAGGCCGACCAACAATCATCATGAACCAACACATTTATCTAGAATTGAAATAGTTTAGCCGAGGTGGATCTAACGAAATAGTCAAGTAAGAAAAAAAGATAAAGCCACATGGCAAGGGCAGCACGGTTCAAGATCGAAGGTATGAAGACAATTCATTGTGCACAACAGATGGTTCCAAAGTCGAGCATTTGACTGACATAAATGCTCCAATACTTAGCTTTTTAGCAAAATTCCATTGACACAGTACAAATAATAGAAAGTCATGCTCAGATTCATATAGTAACAGAAAATGCATGGAACAATTGACGGCAATGAGAGTTAAGAGATACAAAGTAAACCGTTCCTTCAGGAATATCAACATTCAGAAGTTACCCAATAATAGTTAATAAGAAGACGATTTGGTTTGTACAATAACAAAAACACGAAAATCAGTACAATTTGGAAAAATAGCCGTTTTAAAACTACTATGGGAAGTATAAGATCCAACTCATTTGTTATTTCCTATACAACAATAACTTATATAAGTAAAATTTAGGCTAATGTTATCATTTGTCACAACCAAATTCAGATATGAACATATGCCAAAGGAACAGTACATGCTATAGCCATCGCAATAAGTACATGAGAACATCACTGTAAGCGTATAAATCTTATAATATAATTAGGATGAATAGGTATAGAACTGACTGTAAACATTATATTATACCAATTATCAAAAGGAAAAAAATTACGAACTTCAAAGTAGTATCACTGAACAAAAAAAACAATCATTTGAATAAGCATCTCATAATGAAATAATATATGACTAAGCGTGTATTGTAAACAACAAATAGTAGAATCAATAAATAAAACTTGATAGGATTGTACCAGCCAGTCCGACAGTGGCAGTGTGAAATCTAGAAAAAGCTTAGTATCACTAACCTAGAAACATATACCAAACAATAGAGATAGGAACGAAAATTACCAACAAAAATGAATTCAATTGATAAGAGACTCAAATCGGAAGCAAAAGAAGAGAACACGAGTGGGAATGAGGCCTTGGAAGATAGGGAAGGGGTTCGCACAAAATAAACACTAGACCCCAGGAATATGAACAAAGACACTCTGGCAGCACCAATTAGCACCCAATAAAATGCACTAATAATCGGGGATGACCGATACAGAACCCAACTCAAAAACGTAGAAATCAGAGATGAATTGACCGGCAGGACAAATCTGACAGAGAACCAACACGGAGCTCACAAATCCGAAACAAAAAATTGGGGGAGACGAAACTAAAACACATCAATCTAATTAAAATTCAGCACGCTTACCTTGTTGGCGTCAGAGTGAATTGCAATGAACCATATTCATGAAGAAGGTGAGACGTGGGGAACAGTAAAATGCAGATATCAGAAAAGTGGGGGAGGACAGAAACCCTAGATGAGCGCACCTCACTCATTTCATTTGAGAAATTTTGATATTTATATTAACATCGAATATGCGTGCCTCGCTTTTTTTGATATTAAATTCACGAGCCTTTCAAAGTATGGTACTGAGCGTGCGAATTTTTTCAATTCGGGGGATTTCTCCTCCTTTTCTCAATTTCTCTCTTTTTCTTTTCAATTGCATTTTACAGGTCAAAGGAACGGACAAATTTGCCCTAATCTTATCCTCACTCATCTCTTCTTCTCTATCGCCAGCGTCCTCCTCTCACTCGCCTCTCTCTTGTTGACCACCTCCGTTGTCCCTCGTCGATCTCCAACACCTGCTCCATGGCAAGATCTGCGATGGCTAAGATCGACGCAGCTGCATACCAAGCGCCTCATCCTCATCCATGGCGTCCTCCTCGGACTCCGGTAGGAACCTGCGCACGGCGGCGTGCCAGCACAGCTCTCGCGTGAACACATGGTGTTCTGCGGCTTGGAGCACTGCTCGTGCGCAATGGATCGCGCCAGCCAGGTGATGATGCGAGGCAGCGGTGCATGTCCTTGTCGCCGAGGTAACGGTGGGGACTGGGGAATCTGTACTTGCCAAAGTAGATGGTGACTGGGGCACCAGGGCCGTCCAACGCAAGAAACAAAATCATAGAGATGAAAAGGGCCGCTACGGACCAACCCAAAACAATAGCCCGCAAATATAGGAAAAAGTCGTATTTACCTCCTTGAACTATAGGCCGAATTTATGTTTCCACCTTGAACTCGAAAACTGGGTATTTTGCCTCCTCAAACTCGCAAAACTGGACATATAACCTCTGTGGGTGGTTTTTCTTAGTGGTTTTCATCTATTTCTTTTATGTTTATTTTGGATGAATCTTTGAAAATCATATTAAATCACAAAAAAACATAAAATTAAATTTTGTTGGACTACACAAGAGTAGATCTATGCATTGAACATATTGTATGATATAATTAATTATATTTTTATTTTAAATATTTAATTTCTATAATTAATTCATATCTACATCTTCCTTGGTCCAATTATGGTAAAATTTTATTGTGAGCTAATAATTATATTCTTAAGATGCAGTAAAAATTTCATGGTCATTGGATCATTTATTCTTGACAAACTAAAGAGTTTGGTGTAGTTTGGAATTAAACTCCTGAATCTATAACTCAGGCATACATGATCCAATGAGTATAAAATTTTTACTACATTATCATTTAATTATTAGACCACTATAAAAGTTTCACCATAATTGGACCACGAGAAATGTAGATATGAATGAATTATAGAAAAATATATATCTAAAATTAAAAAATACAATTTTTACTAAATTATATCATATCATATGTTTACTGCATAGACCTACTCATGTGAAATTCAATAAAATTTGACTTTCCATTTTATGGTTTTTTGGAATTTACTATAATTTTTCAATAATTTATCCAAAATAAACATAAAAGAAAAAGAGGAAAATCACTAAAAAAAACACCCAGGGGGGGTTTTCGCGAGTTCGAGGAGGTAAAATACCCAATTTTTAAGTTTAAGGTGGATACATAAACTTGACCTATAGTTTACGAAGATAAATATAACTTTTTCATAAATATACGATCAGGAATCAGCCTAGACACAAATCACAGCCCCGGTGTTCATTTGATCATTTTCCCTTCAAAAAGAGGCGGATCTAGAGGGTGGGTCGGGTGGGCCCTGGCCGGGTAGGCTCCGACCCACCGTAAGAAATGGCCTCAAGAGCAGCTTGATTACAGATTTTTTAGCATTTGGTGAGGAAGGACCTGCAGCGCCCACCACTCCTGTAGCAATCCATCCTCTTGAGTCTTGACCGCTCGCTGACTTCATGGTTTCGTCGCCAGTCGCGACTTCCCATGACCACGCCTAGGATTTGCGTGGCGGCCGGTGGCGTGCCGGCAGTCCGGCACAGAGCACGATTGCTAGCGCCGGAGGTGCATCCGCGCACACCACGAAGCACACGACACGCGGCTGTTGGGCGCTGGTGAGCACGGGCAAGCCGAGCAGGAGTCTGTCGTGCGCCCAACAGCCGTGTGTTGCTGCAGTTCACGACACTCTGGAGTGCTGCTGCGGTTCTACCGCTGCGATCGCGAGTTTCGACGTTGGCGTGCGCCGCGGGCCAGCGCGTCGTGCAGCAGCGCCCTCGGGAGTATAACAAAATCTATATATCTAGAAAAGATAACTAATAATTTAGGACGGAGAAAGTATTAACTTTAGAGATCTCAATTTAATATTTTGAGATCCAACTAAAAGTTCATCTAAATAGTGGATGAGTATTCATTTGAAAAGTTTTCATGTTCCAGCTGAATGTTCTTGACCTCCAGTTAAAATGTTGCTGAGAGCAACTACAAGAGACTCTCTATATCTTTCTTTATTACTAGAAATAGAGATTTTGATAGAAAAATATACTCCAACAGCTTCTCTAAGTGGTTATCCAAATGTAGCCATCCTCTATTTCTCATTTTTAGCTAGTCAAAGATAGATAACAGAAATAGCTTTTTAGAGTGTCCTTAAGATATAAAAAAACTGTTGGAGAGTGGAAACATATAGATAGCGACTTTTATGCAAAAAGCTCTCAAAATGATATTTTAGAGAGTGAAATATAGAAAAACTCTTGGAGATGCTCTGATGCTAGTTAAATTAAATATTTATCAATGGAAAGTATTTTGGATTTATTAATAATGACATCTTTGCATGATGATAAAAGTAGTTTTATGACATTGGAAGTCCACTATAGTTTGCACAAAATAATTTGTAAATTGATATAAAATAATACGTATGTGGATAATATAACCCTTCGTCTGCTAATAGCTGCAATAAAAGTCATACATCATTAATTTCGCAACATTTGCCCACTCTATATACCTAAATAACATAATATTTGAGTAAGTAATATTTATAGAACTGTGTAAAAATTGTGCTCATAGGATAGAAAATAATTATTTGTGGATGTTTCAATTTCATAAATAACTTTATTTAGCTTTTATGAATAAATACCTGTCATGCATTACAAAACAAGAGCAGATTTTTTTTCTTATAACAGTGAGGATTATCTGAGGAACATAAACGCAATTAACTAAAAAGAAGAGCATTCAATGGAGCTGTGAGTTATTATTTTTTCTGTAGGATTTACACACCATCATCTCAAAATATGTGGGGGTGTGGGTTGGATTTTGGTGATGGTGTAGCGAGGCACTAGTGTCTAGAAGTCAGAATTTTTTTTAATACAATTTCTATGGTTACTTTGGATTAATACTCCTAACATAAGGAATTCCAGAACTAGACCTCTATTGTCTGCCCAGTAGACGAAATTTAAATTTCGTCCACCCCGCAGACGAAAATTTGATAATTTCATCTTCCAAACGGACGAAATACAGAAATTTCGTCCTCTAGATGGATGAAAATAAATTTCGTCCAACCATTAAACGAAAATTATATTTTCGTCCACACATTAATTTGCTTTCTTGATGAAATTGTAATTTTGTTTAATTTTTAGACGAAAATAGATTGCGTCTAGCCTGTGGACGAAATCTCAATTTTCATGCCCCAGGTAGACGAAATCTTTAGTTTTCGTCTACCCAGCATTTATGATGCTTTATTTTTTTCAATTTAGACCTTTTTTTGGCTGTTTTGAACATTCGTCATAGTTGAGTTATTTTTTTGCATACAAACTTCTCGACCTATATGTAGGTTGATCATGCGGACGATAGACATTTTGGATAGTTTTTTAGTGTACTCCTTATTTTGTAGGCTTTTTACATTCAACAGCCTGAAGTTCATATTTTTTAGTTGGAACTTGAATAGGTTGATTATGTCTTCCCCAAAAAAATGTACTTTTTGTAGTGCTCCACAAAACTGGTGGATGAAATCTCAATTTTCATCCGCCAAACCCTGCTGCTGCACCTGTCCGCCGAGAGGAATGGGTGAGAGAGAGGGACGTGTGAGAGAGGACGGGATCACGGGCCGTAGTAACGGGTGGACGAAATCAAAAAAATTGCACTAATTTCGTCCAACCGGAGGATAAAATTAGATTCCGTCCACCCATTGGATGAAACATTGTGGCCCACGTTCAAATCGTTTGGTCAGAAGACGAAATTTAAATTTCGTCTACCAGGTAGACAAAATTACCTAATTTCATCTGTTGGGTGGATGAAATTTAAATTTCGTCTGCTAGGCAGACGACACAGGTCTAGTTTTGGAATTCCTCATATATAGAGTATTAATCCATAATTACTGTAAAAAATCGTATTTAAAAAATAAAAGTTCCCTAGAAGTCGTGACATCACCAACAATGGCTGTCAGATTGTCGGTAAACCACATATGAGGCCATGTTATCTCTATATCTTTGCAAAAATGTGGGAGATTATCATCAATTGCACATGTATTGTTGTTCTATTTGGGCTGGTGGTTTCATAGCCACCAACCACACACTTGATTTATGGATTATTGGGTCTTTTGAGTTGATCGAAGGTAATCTTGGAGTTGATCATTATTTCTACGGACGAAGAGAAACATATGCCTAATCTCTATATATATGTCTTGAGATGGATTAGGTTCCTCATCAGAACTAGTACAAGGTTTCTATAATCTGCTTTGTCTGTAGGGCAAGTTGAAGATCGTTGTAGGAATATGATGAAGAAGAGGAAGTAGTTATGTTATGTTTGTATCTTGGATATGTATTTCTTCCAGATGAAGTATAGTTTCAAATCTTTTCAGGAATTTGGGATAAAAACACTTGAACATGTAACTGTGATTTGGCACTAGCATAATGGAATGAACTATTCCATCCCAAAAAATAGCATTTTATCATCTTTGGAGAGCTAGCAAAAGGTACCACAATTGTAACTTGAGATGTGAAAAGATAGTAACTACTTACCAATTTAAGTTATAATTTTGATACCTCGTACCTTTTACAAGGATTGTTAAAAGCTCCAAAAAAGATCCTTACAATATTGCTAGTCGTCCCTTTCTTTAATTCTCTTTTCTTCTGCAAAGAAGATATTGCTTGTTCTTATTTTTCTCTTCGTCATTGAATATATATTATAGGTTGATCGTTTAGTTGGTCGAGCATCATGGCTTTTAGTTAAAAAAGGTGGAAATATGAATCATCGCACATGTCTTTGACAATCAAATTTGTAAAAGAAAAGGAGAGATTAGTTTTATTTCGACAATGCAGGACTACATCTCTGGACCCTGAACGTGACCACATGAGTAGCAAGTATACATCTCTAAGGATAGACTCAATCACTCAACATACTAGAGTTCCACATGGATGGTACTCGCAACTGTCGTTTATTATTGGTTACACACAGAGACACACACACGGACAGGACTTCGTGCTTGTACTTAGGTGATCCATGAACATGCCACGCACCAGCCGCGTTCAGTCCTTACTGCTCATGGCGAAGTGTAAGCTGAAAAGAATTAAAGAAGAATCACAGGCAGATACATTTGGTCAATGCACAATTCTGATGATGACACAGCTGACAATTCTCAGAAAGACCATCGAAGCAAGAAGTGAAGAACAACCAAGATCACCAGGAACAAAATGATGAACCTTTTTGTCGATGTAATGAGCTAGTAGCTAGGGAGTCCTCGCTTGCTTACCTCCGCACTTGTAGCCGACGGGGCGGTCGGTGAGGTTGCATCGCTTGGGGATGGTGATGGCGACCTCGGGCTTGATGCCGGAGCTCTTGGCGGTGTTGGACAGCATCACGGCGCACAGGCACTGGGGGCTCTGCTTCCCGATGGTGCGCACAGCGCCGCAGCAGGCGCCGGACGGCGCGGCGCTCGGGTTCTGCGCCGCCGACGCGCACGGCGCCAGCCTCAGCGCCATCCTGTCCGGCGGCGTCGCCCCGCACTCGCCCGCGCCCTCGGCGAGGCACGCCGCGGCGGCGAGCAGGAGGGGGAGCACAAGGAGACCCCTCATCCTCGTCACCTGACACACACACTGATGATCACGGAACCCGTACTTGCTTGCTTCTGTGATGCCTAATAACTAAGCTGGCTGATGGCTTGGAGGACATGGCCACCAGGCCGACGCTGCTTAAATAGCGGCGTCGGTCGAGCGTGTAGACGGTGTAGGTGAAGCCAGCATCAACCGATCGACCTCATGATGGCCGAGGGCGACGGTGGCGAGAGCACTAGCGCGCACCGTGCCGCGGCGTGGCAGCAGGAGGCGCCTCGTCGATACAGTGGCGTCGGGCAAGCTCGGCCACGCGTCTCTGCTGGCTCAGTGCGCGCCGGTGGGTGGCCGTCCCCGCGCGGCTTCTCAGGTCCGTCGTCCATGGCGCTGCGGCAGCCTTTGCGCCGGAATTCAAGGAGCACGGTTTGAACGCCATGGCAGTGGGAGCATGGCTACCGAGCGCCGAGCGCACGGCACGTCGGCGTGCGCGGTCGCTTTGGGAGCTTGGAGATCGGAAAGTGTGAGTGAAATGGCTCCCCTGATCGGGTGGTTTAAGCGGATGCCGACGCGTGATGTTGGTTGCCTAAAGGTGCTGCGGCTGCGCTCATTCTAGCAAAGAAAATTTAAGCAGGGTAGTGTGGTTGCTTTGTTTTGTTTGGTGTCGGTGGTGATGTTATCATTTGCTTAAAGGGGGCGTTCGCGTGAATGAAGCGAGCCATCCTAAGTTGTTTTAGCACATAATCTTCACTAGCTCGTTCCTGGTTTTTCCTTTTCTTCCAAAGTAGTACAAATGCACACACACCTATAAACACATGTATACTCATCACAATGACGGTACAAGCACCTTTGAGAGAATGAGATGGAAGAGTCTGAATTTAAAGAAACCATTATTACTTTCTGAAATAAATCAAAAAATATAAACACATATGACTCGAAGCCGGATGATATATTCGTCCACAAGAAACTTAACCAACTCATTCTCTTTATTTTAATTGTTGGACAGGTCGTATATGATGCTCACAACGTGTAAACATAGTTTTAGTTTTCTTCATCAAGTATTATGAAAAAGAAAAAAAATATGGTTCCTGGTTGTTGAGTCCTGTGAAACTTATAGATCAACAAATGTGCTAATTTTTTTTTCTTCAAACAATATATTTCCTCTGTCGCAAAAATATATCAGTGTACAAATTTTTAAGGCTGAATAATGTTATAAAAAGCTAGCCATCTAGGGCAGGCTCGGCGTGCGTGGGTTGGGCTGCCACGCGCCAACTGTCCGCGTATTCGTCATGGAACCCGTCGTCCGGCGTCCCCCGTTGCCGGCGTCACTCCACGCGACCGTCGACGGGGTGGCCCACACCTCGCCCAGCAAATGGTTTGGGTGGTAATAATTTTTTTTTGAGAAACCGGGATTGCATTTCATATATTAAAGATAAGGTTTACATTGCAACTTTTGCAAAGGCACCCTCGGTAAAAAAGAAAATTACAATGCAGCCCAAACAAGGGTCTCCCGGCTGTCTTCGTCGCCGGCGCCCAGAGCAGCCTCCCGACGGATCTCCGTCGAGGATGCAGCTTGAAGCCGAAGCCCTTCCCGACGAAGAAACGAAGTTTTTGATTGCCTCACTGAGTAGCACATCGAAAGCATCGGCATGCCATAGAAACACTGAACGCCCTAGCAGCAAAGGATGACCATCGGCCATCTCAAGGTGGTAACAGTTTTAATGAGTTGGATTTCGCTTTGGGCCTATTTAGGCTGGGTGCTACACGGGCCGGCGCTAAAACAAACTGATTCGGTTTGGGCTCTAGCTTCCAGCAGTTTGGTGTGAATTTGGTGCGGGTAGTAACCATTTGATTTACTATGGGCTGTAACCGTGGGCTCCCTGCGTGGGCTCACGACCAGCACTCCAGCAGGCAGCAACAAGTCGCGAATCGCAAGCACCACTCCAGCTGCGAATCGTGAACCCTCGCGGCGGCGGCGGCCGGGGCAGGCGGATCCGACGGCGGCGCGGCCGAGGTAGGTGGATCCGGCGGCGGCGCCTCTTCCACGCACAAGGTCGCCAATGCTGGGGCAATCGGCCTCCTCCCATTCTCCGGCTGTTGGTCATTTACCTGACCCGGAGACGACGACCAAGATTTCCTATTCCGGGGGAGCACCGCAGCGAACCAGTGAGTCGCCTTGCAATTCTACCTCCACATGCTGTTTCCGCATCAGAACCAACTGACATCGAGTTCTTTCCTGGAGCGGAGAAAATCCCCATGTGATAAACAAGCTGCTCTAGTTCATCTTTCCGGCTCTCAGTATTGATTTTATTTTTATTGTTTTGTCAAGCTGCTCCCTGTAATACTAGTAACTCCTGACAACATTAGCACCTGGCGTTTTTTTTGGGGGGGGGGTTGATTGTAGTTGGAGCAACGATTTAACTAATTTCATTGAGCTTAGACTCTCAATCGACATGCAGGTTGGCAGCCTTGCGGAGTCCACGAAAGCTAAAGAAGCTGGTGTAGGTGGAATCATCGAGGGCCGTGAAGCAGGAGGTCATGTAATTGGTCAGGTTGACATGCAGCTTTAAAATTTCCCTTCGAGTTCCCTGTAAGCCGCCAGCACTTCGAGTTATCTTTCCTTTCCTCCAGTGCATGATATCATATACTATTGTCTAGTGTATAAGATATCCAATAAACAATAGATCACATTGATTCCATAGTTTGAACCTACTGCTCTGGTTTGAACCTTCTTTCTTATATGTTGTTGTTACCCAGGTAGATTGTTATTTAGCCTGTTTTCTCAACATGTCTGCAAACACATCTGAAAGCTCTGATGATTCTCATTCGACCCAAACACGTGTTTAGCCTAACGTCAGATATGTGGACATCTATACAGAACTTAGGCTATATGGTTATAACAGCTCATTATATCATTCTGGACTTCAAGATAAAGAGGAAGATAATAAGTTTCAAGGAGGTCAAATATCCACACACGGGTTTTGCCATTGAAGAAACACTTGTGAGTTGCCTAACTGAATGGGGCATACGAAACAAGTTGTTTACTCTAACTGTGGATAATGCTAGTAACAACACTAGCGCATGTGAGGAGTTGGTAGATACTCACAAGCATGAGTTGATGTTGGAGGGTGCACATTTGCATGTAAGATGTTGTGCACATATCCTAAATATTTTGGTTCAGGATGGGATGAAAATTATTCATGAGGGGATAAAGAAGATTCGAGAGCTTTTGAAGCACATTGACTCTTCACCCTCACGAATTCAAGCTTTCAATCAAATTGCAATTGTGAATGGTCTTCCTACGAAAGTGGTATTGCAATTGATATACCCAATCGTTGGAATTCCACCTTCAAAATGGTTAGAGAAGCACTCAAATATAAAGTTGTCCTCAATAGCTATGCAAATCAAAATGCTGAAATTGCCCCGAATGAACAAGAATAGACAAGAGCTGATTCAATTTGTGGGTTTCTTGAAACCTTTGAAGAGGCTACAAAGGCAGTATCGGCTGATAGGAAACCAACTTCATATATGTTCTTGCCTTTGATTCTTTCGATTAAGGATGCCTTGGATAACCCTGAATGGCAAACAAGCGCAGTGCTAGAAGAGTTGGCAGCACCCATGAAGATCAAGTTTGAAAAGTATTGGGGCTTGGATATTGATGATCCTAATCAGCACAATGCTCGAAAAAAGAAAAAGGGCTATGATATAAACCTTGGAATCGTTATTGTTGGTGTATATTGAGCCCATGTGTATAGAGGCCCATCTAGAGGCTCATGTATATGAATTATATATACCCACCCTTCTAGGGTTAGAGTAATACATCCATTATTCCCTCCTACATGATATCATTAGCCTAGTGTTTCTCCTCTCTCCTCCCCTCCCTCCCATACCAGGGCTGCCGCCACCGGCGGCGGCGGCGAGATGGCCGGCCGCCAGCCGCCGGCGCCCTCTCCTCTCTCCTCCTTCCCTCCCCTTCCCTCTTCCTCCTCTGCTTCAGCCGCCGGCGTCTTCCCTCCCCCATCCTCTGCTCCGGCTGTCGCGTGGCCTTCCCTGACCACTGCTGGGGGGGGGCGTCGCCGCCGCTGGGGGGGGGGGGGGGGCGTCGCCGCCGCCACCGTCCCGGCCGCCGCGGGGCCCAGATCTGCTGCGGCCGCCCTGGCGGCGCTGGCCCAGCTCCCAGATCCGGCCGTTGCCGCCGCCGCCAGCGGGCCGCCGCCCCCTGGGCCTCCTCCTCATGGGCCGCCGCAGCAGCAGGAGCCTGCAGCCGTCGCCGATCCGGCCGTCCAGGATCCGGCCGCCCTGCCCCTGTTGCGGGCGCCCGTCCAGGCTCTCCTGGCCGCCGCCGCCGATCCCGCCGCCGCCGGCGCCAATCTGGCTGCCCTGCAGGCCGTGCTGCAGGCCGTGAGCGCCGATCTGGCTACCCTGCAGGCCACGCTACAGGCCGCGGGCGCCGATCCAGCCGCCGCCACCACTGCGGGTCACCGCGCCGCCATCGCCGCGGCAAAGCAGCCCGCCGCCGACGCCGCGCCCGATCCCGCGTGGACCGGGCTTGGGATGTCGCCCACGGATGCGCCGCTCTCCGCCGCTGCTCTCCGCGGGCACCAGACCGACGCCGCTCACACCGCGGCCCTCCTCGCCGCCAAGTCGGAGGCTTCGGCGGCCCAAGAGCGGGTCCGCGCGGCTGCCCTCGCTTGGGAGCGTGAGCGCGCCGCGGCCGAAGCCTCCGCTCTCCGGGTCACCGAGGCGGAGCACTTCCTCTGCGTCTCCTCTGGCCGACCCGTCGTCCCCGAGCCCAGTGCCTCTTCCTCCCACCAGGCCCCGCCCGCTAGATCTGGAGCCCGGTACGACCCGACCGACCCCATGGTCACCTTGCTCCACCTTCAGGCCGCCGACGTCCAGAACATCAGGGCCCTGGTCACCGTCCTCCTCGACCCGACGTCCTCCTACGGACGCTGGCGGGACCAGGTCTTGCTTGCCCTCCGCCGCTATGCCCTCGACGACCACATCCTCCTCGACACGCCGATCGAGGTGCATGACGTGGCGTGGCTGCGCCTCGACTGCGTCGCCATGTCCTGGATCTTCGGGACCATCTCCCTAGATCTTCAGGACCTCGTCAGGACCCACGGAGGCACCGCGCGGTAGGCCTGGGTGGCGCTCGAGGGGCAGTTCCTCGGCAACGTCTAGTACCGCGCCCTCCAGCTCAACGCCACCTTCCGTACCTTCATGCAGGGGGACCTCTCCGTTGGTGAGTACTGCCGGCGGATGATGGGCATTGCTGATGCTCTTCACGACCTCGGGGATCCGGTGTCCGATCGGGTCTTGGTGCTCAATGTCCTGCGAGGCCTGAGCCACACCTATGACCACCTGAAGAGCTGGATCGCCCGCCAGAGGCCCTTTCCCTCCTTGCTGCAGGTCCGGGACGACCTCTCCCTCGAGGAGATCACCAGGGGTCTCGCGCCCGGATCGCCCTCGTCCACCTCCACCGCGCTCGTCGCTGCTCCACCGGCTTCCTCCGCCGCCCCTGCCACCTCTCTCCTTGGTGCTGCTCCCACCGGGCAGACTGGAGGTGGGGGGGGGCGTGGACATTGTCGGCGGGTGGGACGTGGTGGTGGTGGTGGCCCTAGTGGCCCTGCTTCTGGGGGTACCGGTACCGGTGGGGGCCGTCGGGGCACGCCGACTCCGCCGGCTCCGGCTCCGACTCCCGCTTCTGCCCCTACCCCTGGAGGTACGCCCTGGCCATCTTTCAGCAACCCATGATCAGGGTGCATCTCGATGTGGCCGTTTCAGGGTCCGGGAGGGGGGCCTCGTCCTCAGCTCCAGCCGACTGCCATGTTCACCGGTGCTGCTCCCCTATCCGCGCTGTACTGGACCCCGCCCGCTCAGCCCAGCCAGCAGCCGACCTGTCCTGTGGGGTGGGACCAGGCCGCTCTGGCGCAGTCCTTCAGCACCATGGGACTGACGCCGCCGGTCAGCACCGAGTGGATCGCCGACTCGGGTGCCTCCTTCCACACCACTCCTGATGCCGGTATCCTCTCTTCTGTTCGACACCCACATTCTTCTTGTCCTTCTTCTATCATGGTTGGTGGTGGGTCTTGCCTTCCTGTCACCACCGTGGGTTCTGCTCCTAATCTTCCTAATGTTCTTGTTGGTCCTCAAATGGTTCACAACCTTCTTTCCATTCGCCAGTTTACTGCTGACAACTCCTGTTCTATCGAATTTGACTCTTCTGGTCTTACTGTGAAGGATTTGGCTTCCCGGCGTCCGCTCCTCCGATGTGACAGCTCGGGGCTCCTTTACACTCTTCGGCTTCCTGCTTCCGCTGCTCCGTCTTCGACTTCTTCTTCGTCTATTGCTTTTGCCGCGACGTCTTCTTCCACCACCTGGCACCGCCGGCTTGGTCACCCCGGCCACGATATTTTGGCTCAGCTTAGTCGTAGTACCGATGTTCCATGTACTAGGGCTCCTGCTGAGCACCTCTGTCATGCGTACCAATTAGGTCGCCATGTTAGACTTCTGTTTTCTTCTTCTTCGCATGCTGCGCATGTTTTTGATCTTATTCACTGTGACCTATGGACATCTCCTGTACTCAGCATGTCTGGCTATAAATATTATCTGGTTATTGTTGATGATTTTTCTTATTACTCTTGGACTTTCCCTTTGCGCGCCAAGTCTGAGACCTTCCCCACTCTCCTCCACTTCTTTGCCTGGGTGTCCACTCAGTTCGGCCTCACCATTAAGGCCGTCCAGTATGACAACGGGCGGGAGTTTGATAACTCCACCTCCCGTTCCTTCTTCCTCTCTCGGGGTGTTCAGTTGCGTATGTGTTGTCCGTATACCTCTTCTCAGAACGGCAAGGCTGAGTGGATGATTCGCACGACGAACGGCGTCGTGTGCACCCTTCTGATCCAGGCCTCTCTGCCCCCGCGCTTCTGGGCTGAAAGCCTCCACACCACCACCTACCTGCTCAACCGACTTCCGTTCACTGCTTCTCCTGCTCCCACTCCACACCACGCTCTCTTCGGTACCCCTCCTCGCTATGACCACCTTCGGGTCTTCGGGTGTGCGTGTTACCCTAACACCTCCGCTACCGCTTCTCACAAGTTGGCGCCCTGCTCGACTCGTTGTGTGTTCCTCGGTTACTCTCCTGACCACAAGGGGTACACATGCTTTGACCTCACCTCTCGCCGCATCCTGATCCCGAGCTCATATTTGACGAGTCAGATTTTCCCTACTCCACCTCCTCCACTCCTTCTCCTGACCCCGAGCTGGAGTTTTTGTTTCCGACTGACCCGGTGGTTCCGCCACCGTTACCTGTTTGTCATTTCCCTGCAGGTTTTCCCGGTGCACCGGCACCGCTTCCGGTGATCCCTGCTGCGCCGAGAGCGGCCCCGGTACCCGCAGTCGCGCCACGCGCGGCCCCCGGACCTCCGGTCGTGCCGCGCGCGGACCCGGTGTCTCCCGCTGCGCCATGTGTGGCCCTGGTGCCTTCCCTTGCACCTGTGCGGTACGCTCAGCCGGTGCAGGTGTACCGGCGTCGTTTAGCGCCGACACCGGTGCCACAGCGGTACGCTCAGCTGGTGCAGGTGTACCGGCATCGGTCGACGCCGACACAGGCGCCGCCTCCTGCTCTGGAGGCTCCTACGACGCCTACACCGGAGCCATCACCGTCGCCACCTCGAGCCGAGCCAGAGGTGTACCACCCGCCAGTCATCCATCGGGATCCTCGGCATATCCATCCCATGGTGACTCGATGGATGGCATCTCAGGCCGCGACTCTCTCTGCCACCGAGGGGGAGCCGCAGGTCTCTCCGGTACCCTCCTCTGTCCGTGATGGCTTGGCGGATCCTCACTGCCGTCGCGCGATGGAAGAGGAGTACGCGGCTCTTCTTGCCAAATAGACGTGGGACCTCGTACTGCGTCCGTCTGGTTGCAATGTGGTGACTGGCAAGTGGATCTGGATGCATAAGCGTTGGGCTGACGGCACACTGGAGCGATACAAGGTTCGCTGGGTTCTCCGGGGGTTCACTCAGTGACCTGGTGTGGACAATGATGAGACCTTCAGTCCAGTCATGAAGCTCGCTACGATGCGCACTGTCCTCTCGCTTGCGCTCTCGCGCTCTTGGCCTGTGCACCAGCTGGATGTGAAGAATGCGTTTCTTCATGGCACTGTCAGAGACTGTCTACTGCTCTCAGCCAGTGGGATTTGTGGACTCGAGTCATCCGGATATGGTCTGCCGGCTCAACAAGTCTCTCTATGGTCTGAAGCAGGCTCCTCGGGCTTGGTACTCTCGGTTCGCCACGTTCTTGCTGACATTGGGGTTCACCGAGGCCAAGTCTGACACGTCTCTCTTCATCTACCGCCGTGGGGATGAGACTGCCTATCTGCTGCTCTACTTCGATGACATTGTGCTCACAGCCTCCAGTCAGCGGTTGCTTCAGAGTGTCATCTCCTCTCTGCAGTAGGAGTTTGCTATGAAGGATCTTGGTCAGCTCCACCACTTCTTGGGCGTCACTGTTGAGCCTCGCCCGTCTGGTCTTCTCCTTCACCAGCGGCAGTACGCACTCGATATTCTGGAGCGGGCTGGGATGGCTGATTGCAAGCCCTGCTCCACTCCTGTCGACACTCAGGCGAAGCTGTCTGCTGATTTGGGTGATCTGATGGCTAATCCTACTGCCTACCGGAGTCTGGCCGGCGCTTTGCAGTACCTCACCTTCACCAGGCCGAACCTCACCTACGCTGTCCAGCAGGTCTGTATCCACATGCATGATCCCCGGGAGTCACACCTTGCTGCGCTGAAGTGTCTCCTCCGCTACGTCCGTGGCACAGTGGATCTCGGCCTGGTGCTTCACCGCTCGTCCTCTGCTGAGCTGGTGGTCTACACCGACGTTGACTGGGCTGGCTGTCCGGACACTCGTCGCTCCACTTTCGGCTACGCCGTCTTCCTGGGCGGCAACCTGGTCTCCTGGTCGTCCAAGCGGCAGCCGGTTGTCTCCCGCTCCAGTGCTGAGGCGGAGTACCGGGCTATCGCTAATGGTGTGGCGGAGGCGTCCTGGCTACGATAGCTCTTGGCGGAGCTCCACAGCCCTCTCGCCAAGAGAACGCTCGTCTACTGCGACAGCGTCAGTGCCGTGTATCTCTCCACCAACTCCATCCAGCATCAGTGGATGAAGCATGTGGAGATTGACCCTGCACTTCGTGCGCGACAGAGTCGCCATCGGCGATGTTCGGGTACTCCATGTACCGACTACCTCCCAGTTTGCTGACATCTTCACCAAGGGACTGCCCTCCTCGACCTTCTCGGAGTTTCGCTCCAGCCTCAACGTAGCCGGTGGCTAGTTGTGGCTGCGCGGGGGGGGGGGGGGGGTTATTAGCCCTTTGTACTCTCTTCTTGTCTAGTCTTGAACACCGCTGCGCCGGTTGTTCAGACTGCGGGGAGGTGTTGGCTTTCTTGTTGTCCAGTCTTGAACACCGCTGTGCCGGTAGTTCAAACTGCGCGGGGGGGGGGGGGGGTGTTGGTGTATATTTAGCCCATGTGTATAGAGGCCCATCTAGAGGCTCATATATATGAATTATATATACCCACCCTTCTAGGGTTGGAGTAATACATCCATTATTCCCTCCTACAGTTATTGCCACACTATTAGATCCAAGAGGAAAAGGAGAATATGTGGAGTTCTTTTATCAGAAGATTTGTAGGAATACGGATCAGATTCGTACGTGTGTCAATGCTGTTCTTCTTTGGATGAAGAAATATTATGTAGAGTACGAGCAATGTGTGAGGAGAGTTGATGCATACTCTATGGCATATTCAAGTGAGGCTAGCAGCAGCGTGGGCTCACCGGTGCTTACGAAACGACAGCTGGGACAAGAGTTTACAAATTTCAAGTCAAGTCAGAGAAAGACACGTGCACCCAAATCTGAAATTGACATATACTTTGAAGAAGACTGTGTTGAGGATATTGAAAATTTTGACATTTTGGCTTGGTGGAAAGCACATGCCGAGAAATTTCCGGTCTTGTCAACCATGGCACGTGATTTCCTTGCAATATCTCTTAGTACCGTGCCCTCTGAGTCAGCCTTTAGCCTTGGAGGTAGGATTCTTGGGGAGTCCAGAAGCTCACTAACTCCTGAAATGTTAGAAGCTCTAGTATGTGAAAAAGATTGGCTGTTCAAGGAAAAAGAAGACAATCAAGGTAGAGCGATTATTTGCAAAAGTTTCCTATTATTCCATTGTTGTTTGATTTTTTTTAAGTAAAGGTGATACTAACATTTGCATTGCAGGTCAAGATCTTTGTGAAGATCAGCCAATTAATCCTTCTACCATGGTCATTCCATCAGGTACAGCCCAACACACTCGTTCTAGATAAAATTTCAGCGTATTTTTTTGGTTACTTACATGGTTGCAGTAGTACTAATAAGTCCTTGAATAATATTGGTCAATCTATCAGGTATAAGTATATCATTTGGAGGCCAAGATCCTGCACTCTCGTGAAGTTCTAGTCCTCATGTTAGTCCTGGTTTACTTTATCCAGTTATATTAATGCAAATTATTTAACACTTTGTTTGATATTAATGCATAAGATCCTGCTCAATTGAACTAGGCTGAATTATCTTCTAATTATCTTAGATTCTTTTCCTTCTGCTGAGAAGTATTTCTGAAAGTGCAATGGTTTAGTTTGTTCAGTTACATTAAGGTGCAATGGTCCTCATGTAAGATCTATTGATGCATCATGCTATAGCAGAGCCTTTGCCTTCCATTCCTAGACATCATGCTTGATTCAACACCTGTTAAAACCTGTTGGGCATCCTGTACAAGCTGTATACGTTGACTTTGTACCTAGTTTTGATTTTTTTTATTGTGTTATTTGAATTCAGGTGACGTATCTCCAGCTTTGAGAAAACGTTGGACACCACATTGGTTAGATTGCAGACAAGGAGGACTAGATACGCAAGGACTGCAAGCTTCATAGTCATTTTAGTTTTTCATTGTATCTGCTACCTGCTGTAACGTAGCCTACTACTAGTATTTTAGCGCCACCCAATTAGCAGTTAATGGCAGAAGTGAATCCATTATCTAGGGATTGGTTTTTAATGGGTGGAACCCATGGATATATGTTTGGTTTGGTTGGACGTGGGGTGAAAGGAAGTCCCGGATTGGTGTGGTTTGGATTTTGCATGTCAATAAATTGGTTGGGGTGGATAAATTATTCATTTAATGCCACACATGGGCTGGTGTGGATATAGCGTGGATCTCAGCCCATTTGCAGGGCGATCTGAAATACATGCTTTCTAGGAAACAGTTCAGACGTGGCACCTCAGATACAATGATTTCAGATTTAAATCTCAAATATTTACATTCCAAGCAATGTTCAGATGTGGGGATCTTTGACCAACAATATCAGCTCCTTGTAGAGACGTATGAATGGGATCATCCACTATTCCTATTTTCCTATCGCTGCATAAGATTCTAGTTCTATGATACAGTGTGCAGAGCAGCTAGTCCTTTCAATGTTCTACTTGTTATCCTCTTGTTCAGGTGCAAATTCTTTCAATATGTCATCCTTGTATGGACCAGAATCATGTAAGACCTTAATAACATGCTTAACCTGATATTTACACGAGAAAAAAGTATTAGTTGGAGCTTCAGTAAAAGGCAGGAAGGCATGCAAAACATCTATCAGAATATATGCCATACTAGTAATGTCAGCATTTGCCCATCACTAGGAGGAAAAATAGAACAAATGAACTAGCTACTGGGAAAAAAATATTGTGCACGTTTGGTGCACCAGCAAACATTGATTAGCATTTAGCTCCAAACGTGAGGCTGATGAACGGTAACAAGAAATTATTTTCATCAAAAAAATCATAGCTGTGTGACGTTTACAAATAGGTGGCGGGAAAAAGAAAAAGAATATGCAAGTTTCACAGTCAAGGATGCAAGATGAAGTATTCAACCTGCAGTGAGTTTGGCATTTGGATGGCAAAAAGCACGCAGATTAACTACAGATAATATGTACTCAGATGGCAGAGTTGTAGATGCGGACAAAAAAAGATTCTTGTCAGGCACACATAGATTGGAACAGTGATTTTGGCGAGAAACTGGTTGAAAGTATTGACCCAAAAAATACCTGAGCTGTCTCATTTGCAAGAAAATTTCCAATAGCTTTCCCAAAACCAGGATCTGAGAAGTAGTGGCAGCTGTAAGTTGTCACTGGGAGATAACCACGCTGGATCTTGTGCTCTCCTTGAGCACCTGCCTCCACCTTACTCAGGTTTAATTCTATGGCTGCTTCAATTGCCTGGACAACCGAGTATTCCATAAGCGAACTAAATAATGACATTTGCTGGATTATATGGTTCCAAAGATGCGCAAATTACTTGATAATAACAAGCTTCAAAATGCAAGTTGGGAAAATAAGCATTTGGAAGGCATCCCCATAGTCGACCAAACAGTGTATTGCCTCCAATAAGGTTAAGAGCACCAGCAACAAGTTTATCGTCATTTTCAGCAACAATAAGCATCACATTGTCCCCCATCTTTTCTCCTAAGAGATGAAAGAATTCTCTTGTCAAGTATGGTCTGCCCCAGCTGCAAAGAAAAGTAATCTATAAGGGAAAAATACAGCAAGCAAATATTACTGCCACACAATCCGTACCTATCAAACAAAAAGTAGTGCCAGAAGGTGAGTGATTATGTTAGGATTATTCTTAAAAATTAGCCTATGTGTTAGCCATTACATGCCGCTTATCAGTAAACTACAAGCTCCAATACTTATATTCCTTTCTTGCTTTTATCACTTTTAGTTCTTGTTTGTTATTACACGGTGGCAACCTCAAAATATTATTCCTTTAACAAAGTCATTCGTGTCTAATAGAGTGGGTCAATAAGAATGGTGCCAGACTATGATATGTGGAAATGCTCACAGAAGATGGACTGCCATTTCAAGGACCCTATTGGGATCATATAATGTTAAGCACAGAATGAAAAATACAAGGTAAAGAGGAATGCAGAACAAAACTGATTATCAGTAGTGTTGCGGTAGAATTTATAGAATGCGTCCCAGTGGCTGCTCTGCAATGTGAATGAAAACAACTATTATGAAGATATGGCCACACCCAGAGGGGCGCGGAGGACGCCCAGCAGGGGTTGGTTGGCGCTCCGCGCCGGAGGGCTGCACCGCAGCGTGCGCCAGCTGCCAGGCCCGGCCCCTCACTCAAGCTCCACGCCAGCTGCAAGGTGGTGCGTGCTGATGACCTCGCGCGGTGCCTGCGGCGGTGATCCCGCGGGCGATCGTGCCGCGGCAGGCCGGCAGCTTAGCTGCAAGCCCGACGGCGGGCGGACGTCATGGCCGGCATTGGCCAACTTAGTTCTCCGCAGCGCTGAACAGTTGCAAATTGTGTGTTGCCTGCTACCTCGTTCAAGTGAGATCGCAGAGGAGAACATCTCTAGCTAGTTGGTTGCAGCATAGTGAAGAGTACTTAGAAGTGCTTTTCAAAAAAAAAAAAGAAGAAGAAGAAGAGTACCTAGAAAAGCTAACGATCAAACTGTGATGATACGGCCGGTATACGGGAAACTAGAGCTCCGAAGTCCTTACAATTGTGTGGTGGTTACCTGTTCTACGAGAAAAGCTAACGATCAAACTGTGATGATACGGCCGGTATACGGGAAACTAGAGCTCCGAAGTCCTTACAATTGTGTGGTGGTGACCTGTTCTACGAACAGTGTAGGTTGAGAGGTACATGCAATGTTTTTTTTTCCGTTGGTGGGACACTTCGTTTTGTTTCGGACTCCTTACATCCGGTTGAAATACGTCAAAGAGATGGGATTTTTCATTTTGTGATCCACGTGTAAGATAAAACAGCGAGCCATGTCTCCACAAGTTCACATCCGTTCAAATATGGATTTTGTGGTGCGCGTGCACTCCTTTATACAGGCATATTAATCTACTCCAACAGAAGTAATCAAGACACCTTACAGAAAAAATTAGACCAAGACCAACGACACCTCCACATTTTAGAGAGATCCGGCAACTAGTGAATGTCTCTACGAGTTTTCATTTTTTTTTTTGAGGCAGATAGGAATTAGAAATCCACATATGTGATTCATATTGACCAAGTCACAACTATACTGCAACCATTACCGATAAAGAGCAATCACCAAGAGGCAAGAGCCCTATTATGCAGGCGTATTATTCCTACACAACTAAGCAGGAAATGTTATTGAAAAATTAGACCAGGACCTACACAGTAGTATACTAATTAATATGCATGAAAACTAAGCAACTCTTACAGAACAATGGCTATCAACTGATCATCTGCTAGCAAAATAAATTTAAAGCAAAAAGTGGTTGAAGACAGCACGTTCTGGTTCTCAAATTCCGAAATTTTAGATAGACACATGAGATCCAATTTCAGAAATTAATGGAACAGAACACTATCTCATACAAGACTATAAGTTTTCAGTGATTTTTTTTGATGAAATTTTCAGGCAATTCAGAGCAGGCCAGATGAGATTCATACTGACAAGTTCATAGCTAGGCAACAATCATTCAGAATTGATATCATGTAGCTGCGCTGCCGTGCGCTGACGAAGCATCTGCATTACTTCTGTCGGTGTACATGTGTTGAGCATGCATGTGCGAGGTTTATTAGCATCAAAATCTAGATTTTGGAGCAGATTAACTTCATATATTATTGCCATTGCAGCAAAGTGCATCAAGGGAATATCACTTTTAAGCAATACGGATGTACCATCGCTGGCCGCTAGAAGACTCGTGTTTGCATGCAGCAACTTCCAACTTCCAACCTACGGTTTTGTACTAGCTAGAGCGCTAGCAGCCCTATTATATGTCTGCATGCACTTGAAAACAGCTTCCAATAGAAATATACGGAATATAAATTATAGATTAGCGTGGTAACTCACATGAGATGAACCGGCCGGATGGCTACAAATCTTACTACGGCGGTGAGTATACATGGCCAAACGGGCCGCCCGGGCATGGCACGGCCCTAGCACGGCGAGGCACGGCCCGGCGGGGCACGGCGGCGCTGCCGTGCCATGCCGCGTAGTGCCGCCGTGCCGGCATCCCGGCCCAGGCACGGCCCTACGAGGGCGCCGGCGTGTCGTGCCGTGCCCTTGGGCACGACGGCACGACAACAGCAGCCGGAGCCCGGAGGGGTGACGGTGGTGGCCGGGGTGGCGGGGCAACGACGGTGGCCGGGGGAGGCGGGGATGAAGGCGACGGCAGCTGCCGGGGAGGCTGGGGCGACGGCGGCTGCCTGAGAGCTGAGGGCGACGGCGGCGGTGGTCAGGGAACCGGGGACGACAGCGGCGGAGGCGCCCGAGGGCGGCGGCGAATGCAGGCACGGGGAGGCAAAAAGCGGTGGTGGTGCGTGAAGGGGAGTAGGGTTAGGTGGCAGCAGCGGCGCGTGAAGAGAGAGAGAGAGAGGGGGGAAGGAGTGGATGTGGACTTTTTTATTTTACGTGGGCTGTAAGCGGGCCGTGATTGCGGCCCAGGCACGGCACTAGGCCTAGCACGGCCCGGGCACGGGCGCGGGCGGTACCGGGCCAGACCGTTTTCGGCTTGTGCCAGTGCTGGCCCGTCGGGCTCAGCCTATTTGGCTGACTATAGCGGTGAGCAAGGCCATGTGCAGTGCCATACAACCATTAAGCCAAACGGGCGGCTCGGCACGGCATGTTTAGGCACGGTTAAAGTCACGGGCCGTTTTGTGCCCACCCATGGGCTGAGTTGCCGGCCCAGGCACGGCCCGAAGGTGCCTTAAGCGTGTTGTGCCGGCTCGTTTGGCCCGACAACCCTTTAGTGCAGCGGCCGGCGGCCGCCGTTCGCGCCTCACCGCTGTCCCCCCTCGCGCGGCCACGCCTCGCCGCCGTCTCTGTCCGCCGGGACTTACGTCGTCGTCGTCCTCCGCCTGTCCGGGCTCCGCCTCGCCGCTGTCCTCCGCCAGCTCTGTCCCCTCCCATGGCCTTTGCCCACCGCCGCCGCTCGCCATGAGCCGCCGCAACTTCATCGTGCGCATCATCCTCGGCGATAATCTGATCACCATGGATGATGAAGGTGACCGAGTGAATGTGATCGGGTGCTCTAGTCTAAGAGGGGGAGAGGGTGAATTAGGCTCTCTTAAAAACTTGACATATGGCTCCAACTAGTTTGCACAAAATTTAAGCTAAAACAAGCTATCTAGATGTGCAACTATGGTTCTTCTAGTGTGAAATTCTCATCCCAAAAGAGTTTTGCAACCTATAGCCAATTCTAGCAAGATACTACACTAAGAAAGTAAAGGCACACAATTGACAATATGAAATGCTGAAGCTTAAAGAGAAGGGATGAGAGGAAGCAAACTCTCGACACGAGGATTTATCCCGTGGTTCGGATTGCTACAAAGGCGCCCCTACATCCACGTTGTTGAAGCACTCACGAAGAGTATCGCTTCCCGGCAATCAAGTCTCTTCCGTGAACACAATCACGGTCATCTTGACTCCGATTTTCACTAAGGGAGATTGCCCACGAAGGAGGGGTCTCCGTCCCCCGCACAATGTTGTCGACGCTGCTCCACACCAAGTCGGAGGGTCGTTGACGTGCCGGCGAGCCACCAATGCTCAAAGAAGGCCGGCGCATCGAAGTACAAGTTTGGTTCACTCTAGAATCAGCCACAAGGATCACAACCTTACTTGTTCACTCTCTCAAGAGCTAATCTAGCACTCACACTTACAAAGCTAGTGCTAAAATCTAATGATATGATCAATATGCGCTTGAGTTGGCTTGGAGGTGTTCTTCAATGTGTATGGGGTCTCTCTAGTCTCCAGCAACCTCAAAATGGCCGGGGTGAGGCGTATATATAAACCACCAAGTCTTGGAGCCGTTGCTCTAACGAATAGCTGAAATCAGCAAACCATTGGATGAACCGATGCCTCTGCATGGGGTGGCATCGGTTCATAAGGTCACTCTCAGACCTGAAGTAGCCGTTGAGCTTCTGACGCACTGTCTGCGGAGCCATCGGTTTAATCGATGACTGGGTGTCGTTTAAACCGGTCACTCGCAGCATCTGAACTTGCCGTTGGACCAACTTCTTCAGCTGACGTCATTGCACCGATGGGATGCTCCGATGCACTGCCGGTTCAACCGGTGCTGAAGGCGTGGCTCCTCCGCATTTTACATCGTCTCTGGAATATAGTACGTTGAATGTACCGATGCTCGTCTTGACCTCGTCGGTTCAACCGGTGCCACTCAGATTTTCTCACTTGGCTCAGTTGGCACACTAAATTGCGCCGATGCATAAGGCGTCGGATCTTCCGACAACCATCGGATGCACCGATGGTGGGGCCATCGGTTTAACTGGTGCAGCTGAATCTGCAAATGTCTTCTATCTCTGGATGTTCACTATACTTTGACACCTCTACGACGGATTGGACTTGTCATCTTGATGGTGGATTGGACATAGCGTCTTGACGATGGATTGGACATTGCGTCTCGATGATGAATTAGACGTGTTGACTCATATCCATGGGACCTAATAACGCCTACAAGTATGATCTCACAAACTCATTAGTCCCATTGATTATGTTGTCACTCAATCACCAAAATCACAAACAATGGCCTAAATGGGATCATGTTCCTTACAATCTCCCCCTTTTTGGTGATTGATGATAACACAATCAAAGCAAGCATAAATTTGCAAAAATTGTCAAATTGAACCACTTACACTTGCTTGGATGCTTGCCACCATCCAATGTCGGCTTGGGCCTCCCCCTAAAACCATGATTCTCCCTTTTCTCCTCCCCCTATTTGCTACTCCTCTCTCATATGTTGACTTGATCCACTCGGCATTTCTCCCCTTTTAGAATATACTTCTCCTCCTTGGGAACATGCCTTGCTTTGATCCACATCTCTCCCCCTTTGGAATCAAATCACCTAAAAAGGTTTCTTGCAAAACAATATAGCTCAAGAGAAGATTAGTAGCCTAAGGAGTTAGTTCCATGACTCATGATCCAATTGTATGATATCAATGAAGATACCAATTGAAAATTTACTAGGGTGGATCACAAAATCACAAAACTAGCATGATATGAGCTAAACTTCCTACAAAGTGTGTGCACAACATGATAATGTGAAAATTAAATGCACAACTTGATGTTCAAATAAGGAAGCTTAGGCCATATCATGCACGGATGTAGCTCTAAAATAATGAGGAATTGACAATGATACCAATTGAAAGAGTTTAGAACCTTGCATACCTCCGGGGGCCTTTGTTTACCTTGCATGTACCAATCGAAAGTGACTTGCAACAATTGAAGTCTTTAAAAGAAGAGCACTTGGTACACCAAATTAAGCAAATATATGAGCACATAGCCTATAAACTTAGATATGAGCATTTAAATTTAATAGAGTATGGCTCAATATGCATGAAAGCACAATTTATCTAATCACTCTTATAGAGTTGTTTGTTCACATTAATCGTGAATAACATTCTCTTAGAGTGTTAATTCCATCGTGAGACTATAAAAGATAAACTTGCAAACATGTTAGTCTCAAAATCACAAACCATAGGATGAACTCCCCCTAAATATGTGCATTTAGTGTTTGAATCACGAAGTAAATGTATGCATATTGATTTTGACATAATTGGGAAGTTTATCCTATAGCTTGTGTTCATGGTACTTATATGAAATACATACCTCATGAGGTTCATGTACCATGAAGGGTAAATTTGTGTAGCTTTCTACACACTTATCAAACCATATATGTTGCTCATGGGTTAGAATCATAACACAAGCAACCCACCATATATAACACTAGGAGATGCAATGGAACTACATGATGCTTGAATTGATTCTCGTGTTAATGATGAATGAACAATGATTATATATATATATATATATATATATATATATATATATATATATATATATATATATGGGTGCCGAAAGAGGGCACCAACGTGCCTGTTCGGAAGGTGCGTCTCTGTACGGGCGTGTCCCGTCATTAGTGTCCGATAATGATAGGATTGACTAAGCCATGTGTTAATCATGCGCTTGTACTAATTGATCACACACACTATTATTTCTAACAATAACAATATGACTCTCAATATTGCTTTGCATTTTTCAAGGATAACCTAAGCTCACGTACACAAACATTGACACTAAGCTAAGTTCACAGCTTAACACCACGAAGCAGAGAGAACGAGCTCTGACTGCTTATATATTTTGCTACACGTCTTCAGATGCCGGTGGCTTCATTTGCTTGTTGGCGGCAGGGGTGCCCGTAGTATATATGCTGATGATATCCTTCCTCAGCATGGGCACCACGAAGGCGGGCACCCGATACATGGGCTATTCATGCAGTGGAGATTTTTATTGGCTAGGGGGGCCATGGCCCCCCTTGGCCCCAATGAAGCTCCGTCATTGGTCGCCACGCAGAAGACCACGTGCGTACGTAGAAACATAAGAGGCCAGAAAATCAGAAGGGAAAACGAAAGGAGATGAGGTTGTTGCAGAAACGGAAACCATCAGGACGAGCACGCTTACGATCAAGACGTTGATCAGGTTGGCCATCGCAGGGTTGGTAACGACGAGCTCCGGCGCGTCCTCCGCGGCGGTCGCGCTCCTCTTCATGGCCGCCGTCTTCGAAGTTAAATCCGAAGGACCAGGGCCTCCGTTGCCGTGCCCGCGCTCCTTTGCCTGGCTAGTTCCTTGATTGGTTTACCGACTTCCGCTAGACCTTGCGCTGGAGAGGGTAGCGCCATGTCGACCTTGTATATGAAGGCAGGAGTAGGCAACGACGATGAGTTTTGGGTATAAGGACTCAGCAAACCTATTACGACTCGTATTTCAATTTATTTCTATCAGAAATAAATTGTTTGGTGTTTACCTATGTCATATTTAAAATCCGGAATTCATTCAAATTCGAAGTCTCCCTTTCTCAGAAATGTTTGAATTTTTTTTAATATTAAAGAACAGCAGGCCTAATCTCGGTCCAGCCCAGTTACTCCCTCTCGCACGAGGCCTGTTTTCTGTCGTCGCGGCTCGGCCCAACCCAACCAGACTAGCCTGCCACCTGTCGCGCCAGCGCGTCCCTCTCTCACGCAAGTAGTAGGCCTCAGTGGCACTGAGCCCTGGCTTCTTTGTCCAGCCGTGTCGCCCGCCGCTGCCACTGCCCACCTCGATCTCTTACTACGGGTGCATCACCAACCGCAGTCGCAAAACGGTTAGCTCGATTTTCACTGCACCGACTGCAGTTAGATTGTTGTTTGTTGTGACCCATTTGATCGCCGGCGTATTTGCACCGGCTGAACCGAGTTGGCGCGCTGCCTCGCGAGAACACATCTGCACAGAATTACGCCGCCACCTTCAAGCTTCAACGCTGTTTTCATAGGACAGGCCGAAAGACAAGCTAAAAATTACTAAACTTTGAATAACTTTTCGCTGAAAGGTAACTGCAACGAATTTTATCTGGGTAAAATAAAAAATTGCAGATTCGAGAATTGACGGCTAGAATCAGATTTCGCCAATTTTCGGCTGAAATTCCAAGTGTGTTGCATGTAATGAGAACTATGGCCGGCAAAATTGCGAGCGGTTACAATGTTTCAAAAGAAATTGCGTGCCGTTGGCCTTTCAGAAATAATGGGGGATGGCGGCATCAAACCTGTTTTGGCATCAAACGGAGCACCAAAAAAACTCTCCAGCGGACAGTGCCACATTTTTTTTAAAAACGAAGATACTTGCATGTGCACGTCAATTGCAAAAGCCTAAAATAAGTTCCATTATCAAGTGAAATCACTTCACCAACAGCACCAAAATCATACGCCTAATTTGTATCAAGCCGTGCGCTTTATTCATGTGTGGTACAATGCTGATCCTCAAAAAAAAATTATACGCGTAACTTGTACCATCAATTACACATTGTCATGCCCTAGTAGGTTGCTTGAGAGGTCACTGCCGCCGTCGTCATAAGGCTCCTCAGCGTAAGTGCTGAGGAATTCGGTCCTCGTCTTTTCCATAAACCAGATAGGTACTAGAGACAGAGGCGCCTCCCCAGCAGACCACGCAAACGCCTCCCACAGAGGCCCATCGACACAGAAGTTCTGGAGCACCACGTACGCGAGCATGCAGATCACCATTAGGTAGAGGGGCAGCTGCAAGGTCATGGACAGCGAGAGGCCCAAAAGGCGGGGGGAGTCAGGCTAGCAGGTAAAAGAAAAGATAAAAGATGCACAAGCAAGCGTGACTTGAAACCAGTGGTTTGTGTATACGGAATGCCATGTACTACTTTTTCCCTCCTAGAGGAAGCTTTTGTTGTTTTTGAAAAATCACACTACAAAAAATCTGATGATCCATGACGATTGAATTTCGTCACAGATCACTGAAAAACCGTCATAAAACAGTATCTATGACGATCTCAAATAACGTCATGTATTGAGCGTCACAGATCACACCTGGTGACCTTTCTTAAATTTTTGTCATAGATTGCTCGATCCATGACGTTTTAAAATCGTCATTGTATGTCTCCGGGGCCCTGAAGCCCAACCCAAACCCGTTTTTTATGACGAAAATTAACGTCACGAACAGTATAATTTTCGTCACAGATTCAATTGCCATGTCACACATTGATGACATGAAGGATGACATGGATGGCAGTGATGACATGTAAATTGACGTGGACGATGACATGGATGCTGACATGGCAGTGACATCGCGCCACATGGACCACGATGTGGCAGCAGGCGCATGAGCCAATTTGGGCCTTATTTACAAGGCCCATATAAACAGTATGATCATTTCAGCCCAACCCAAGATACAACAATAAATTAACATCTCATCACATAAATGTTTGATAGAGCATTTCATCACATACAACAGCAAATTCCCTAAAATATTTTCATCTAGAATTGCAATGAGCTGTATTTGAAAGCTAACATGCAATGGCAATCTATACATAAGGTGTATCATTTCTCTTTTTTTTTCTACAGAGGCACTCAAACAAATTCAATGCACTTGGTTCTTGGTCTTTGTACAGAGCCATGAGAACTGCAAGCATGCAACAAACTTAATCTTTCAGCATGGAATCACATTCTAACTTTGGTTTCAATCTAGCAAAAATCTCACAATAATGCATAACTAGCCTCACTTCACATAGTCATGGCCACTTACCATCTATATTCAATTATTTCAACAGCTAGGACTTTGAAGGAAAGCACGACCCTAAATTCCAACAGCAAATGAGTTCCTTTTTGGCCATACTTGGTTAGGAGCAAACACCTAGGCATAAGCTATTGATGTTGCATCACTAAGCCGAGCTGCCCCTGAAATAATAATACCAACAAGTGATCACAGTTAGTCTCTAAAAAGTCCTAGTTGCAGCAAATGAGTTCCAATAGTTGCAGGTATTTTACGTCTGAAAATAAAGTAACACAAGTAACATAGCAGACCAGAAAATGACTAGAAAGATTTGAATATAACCTAACTTGGTGGCAGCACTAGGACTACATGACAACTTTGGCTTTTTCATGCTCATCCGAGTTTCGCCAATTGTTCCTACCAGAATCCACAGCCTCGGAAAAAACAAGCAAGAAAATAATGGATCAGCAGCACGAACTGGTTCTATTATAATAGTGGAATTAATGTTGTAGACTTAATTAAAATACTATGCTCGACAATTGATACTAGTGATCCATTAGGACAAGCAAACCACTTGCTAACAGGAATTAAAGTAGTTCTTAGCAAGACTTCACTAGCAATACTCATACTTGAGGGGCTTCATTATCAGAACTTGGGTGTTGGCAGACAATTATCTGATCATGTGCCATGTATCTGTGTAGAGATGGAGCACTCGACAAAGATATACTTACATCACTGTTATCAATGACATGATTGCAGTTTGGGCAATCCCAGCTCCATGCTTCTGCAATCAATTCCTTTATCTGGTGATGCTCCTACAAGTTGTCAGCCATGGCCTGCAACAAAAGGAACATATTGGAGCTGGGTCACAAGTAAATGTAAAGGAGAATTTGAAGACAGTCAAACTAAATAGAATTTTTTTTCATATTGCCATTTTGCAGTGTCTGTCAACATTCACTAATAATATATGTATCTGAAATGATCTATGAAATATCAACTAAGTAGAGTATATTGGGGGTGCTAACACTGGATTGCAGTCTTGCAGACTATCAAAGATATCACAGGCAATCTGGACAAGAAAGTAAATTATTAATGGACAAGAACATGACTTGGAAAGAGTAAGCACTGTGAAACAATATGTTGTAATCTCTTCTCTCTTTCGACAGGACATGATAGACAACAAGGCAATAATCAAAACTAGCATACCAAGTATAACCAGTCACAATCAAGCAATCAGGTAACTAATAACCAGAGTAGCCATAGCTAATCCACAGATCATAGGCACAGGCGCACATCACATTCATACCTGCAATCTAGACGAGGTTACTATTTCCGTGAATCTATGAGATCCACATCGGGGTGTAGGCAGCTGCAGAGGTGCAGAGCACCTCAGGAAGCAGGCCTAGGTTCTCGCCAACATTGCAGGCGACCCTAAGCAGTACAACGCGGTGCTGGTCGACGTCGAGCGCAACCTTGAGCCGCGGTGGCCGGCTCCCCGCCTTCACCGCTGCCGCGCCGCACAGCCCCGCATCTCGATCGTCGCCATCTGCCTCCTGGCGCCGCGGTGGTGTGTCGGAGGGGCTGTACGAGAGTGGCGGCGGCTGGATCTGAGGAGGGCTGACAACCCTATTGAGGACCCTAAGAAGTACAAGCCGGATGCAGTGTTTCCGCGGCCAGACGGATCTGCTACCCGACGGTGGCCCACTTGCGGCCCTGGGTTGCGCGCCAGAGGAAGTCGAGGGAGAAGCGGCCTGGCGGTGGCGAGGAAGGCCGAGCGCGCACTTGGGGGAGCAGCCGGGCGCGCGCCACCGCCTGCACACGAGCTGCGCGCGGGCTAACTGGCGGAGAGGGAGGCGGATGAGGACGGAGCGTGGTGCGTGTGCGTGGCGTGCGGCGCCCTTGCACCCTCGGCCCCTTGCAAGCAGCTATGAAGGAGGGGCGGTGGCGGGGTACGGCGGATGCGGAGGAGCAGCGGGATCTAAAGATGGATGGGAGGGCGGCTGACCTAGGGTTTGCTGGCCTATTTATACGTCTACGGATCGATCTGAGTCGTTGGATCAGAGATGGACGGTCGGGAGAAGTTGGGCTTTGATGGAAGATGGCTGTAGCTGCAGTTTCGGCCTATTCAACATTTTTCTTTATTTTTCCCATTTTGTTGCACCATAATGAAGTAACATATAAAAATAATTATCTTCTATACACTAATATATTTTTTTGAATATAATAGACTACATATAAATTGTCTGGTAGAAGTTTTAATAATTTTCAAACTCATTTACTATTTTTCATGGTTTAAATGAATTTCTGCATATTTATTGAAAGTAATTACAATTTGAACTATGTGTACCCCAAAAAGATACAAAAAAATTGTAAAGAAATTATATTTAGGCTCATATGTTCCATTGTGTCCCCAAGTGTCGTAGATGGATGAAAAATTCAATTTTCTTCTAGGGATAATTCAAACTTCTTTTTCCAAATTACCATATAATAATTACAGTAATATCCAAATCTAGTCAAAAAATTCTATAAATTGATATGACAACATGTTTTTGGTCTTTTAGCTTCCCATAAAAAAATCAAGTAGTTCTAATAATATGTCACTATACATTGTTCACAAATGGATATCTTTCTCACATAGTTTCATATATCTCAAGTCAAACTTTGATATTTGAATACCTCATAAAATGTTCGAACTTGTATGTACCTCAAATTTGGACACCACCTTATATTGACCATAACAATGAAAAATATGAAATTACATTAGCAATTGTTATGCAAAAAACATGTTTTTCAATTCTCTATTTAATTGGAATAAAAAATGTATTACGAAAACAATCTAGATATAGCAATTAATGTAAAAAAAGCCACTAAATAAAAGATCCAGATTTTAGAAAACTTCAGAAAAAAGAATCATCAAATTTGGAGTTCATATGAGGAAGAAATACCAATTACAAAATTTAATTCGGGATCAAAAAGAAAAAGATGATTCACACATTTGTTCTTCACTGTAGGGCCACGTTGCAATACTATTATATAAAACATTTATTATTCAGCGTAATCAAAAACAAAGGCCTGGCGCATTGGTAGGGCACCCGGGTCTTAACCTCCGTGCCCAGGGTTCGAATCCCCGCAGTGCTCGATGCCCTAAAAGGGCAGGTTTTTATTATTTTTCTAAATTAAAGCACCGATATTAGGTATAAAGATGTTAATACCAATCTATTTCACAAATGAATGCGCGGACCAGTGGTAAGGTACGGCGGTCTGGTCTTGGTGATCAGGGTTCGAACCCTCCATTCTCTCTTTTTTTACCCCAATTTTTATCTTTTTTTTTGTGAGCACCTCTTTATTTTTCTTATCACCAATTCTGCGGGAGAATTTTTTTCTTCCATCACATGCAAATGAAGGCAACTTATTTTTTTATCTCCTACCTTGCACAACACCCACATTTTTTTAAGAAAAAAAGTAACACATCTTATTTTCTTTAAAATAAGCAACATATTATGGTTTGAGCACCATATCAAATCCGTGACGATTTCTATTTTCATTCTATGACGTTTTCAGAGGTTTGTCATGGAAACTAAGCCCAAATTAGAGCCCATATGGGCTCTTTACAAATCTGTGACGAAAATTCATAAATCGTCATAGATCCTGCCTGTTTATGACGGTGTTCATAAACGTCACAAAAAATTCGTCATGGATCAATGGATTTCTTGTAGTGTCAATAAAGCTTCCTTTATCGGAAAAAGGTATACGGAATTTGAGCAAATCTAGCAATGAAACAATGTAAGGGGTGGTAACGGGTCATGATCCTAATGGCCTCTTCACAGCCCACAATGGCCCTTAAATATTTTAGTTTAAAATTATATAGAATTAGAGTCCGGCTCTTTTAAGATCCGGTCCTTAGATTCTCTAGACTAAACTGTAAGGCCCTTTACCACCCCTAAATGTATCTATTAATCTATATAGGTTCCGCGACAAGGCAATTTTGTTTAATTCACGAATTTTTTTGAATTTTGGTACTGTAGCAATTTTATTGTTATTTGGCAATTAATATCCAATTATGAACTAATTAGACTTAAAAAATTTGTCTCGTCGTTTACAGTTATAAACTGTATAATTAGTTATTTTTTAACTGCATTTAATGCTTTAGGCATATATCTAAAAATTCGATGTGACGAGTACTGTAGGAAAAAATTTTGAAAGAAAAAAAAAGATATCACTCCTTATTCAGATTGGTTAGGTACGTTAGTCCACTTGTTCTTGTGGAAACTTGTAGCAGATCTGATAGGAGTAGAGATTTGACTCTAGTTTCTGAATCGGTGTACGATCGCGTAGAGCATCAGGTAAAGAGGGAGGACATGACTAAACAGCGCCGAGAGAGTAGAGATGAGCACGCTTACGAAGGCGTTCTCTGCCTCAGGGCTGGTGACGACGGGTTTCGGCGCCGCCGCCTCCGCGTCCGCGGTCGTCGCCTTCGCGTTTGCCCCAGCGCCTTTATTCCCTCCCATGGCGCGCTCGACGCGTCGTCACCTCGATCGGAATTGAAATCCCAAGGGTTTGGATCGGACGACCTAATGACCTATGCTTGCTTCCGTACCCAGCGCCTGCTGACTGGTTTCGTCGTCTCTCTTTGAGATGCCTGCGGCGCTCGTGTATATGAGATGCCTGCGGCAGCGGGGGAGACAGGGACACGGACACACGCGGCGAGTCGGTGACGACCGGCAAGAGCCCAATCCTTGTCCTTGCCCGCAAAGGCGTACGACGCCGTTTGCCCTTCGGAAAACTGAAGTACTAATCCTACACGGTGTAGGCTACACCACAGTGAGCCGCAACTTATCTGCCAGCAAAGTAACTCTCCTCTGCAGAGATTAGTTGGAGACAATACATTTCAGTTCTCAGAGTCCAAAATTTTAGATGCATACCAGATTACTACATCAGAGAGATGACATACTTTCAGAAATTAATGGATACTGTCTGTACGGGGCAGCATGTTTTCAGGCAAATTCAGATAAAACCAAGACACCAACAAAGTCATTCAGGAACAAAAGGCTGCTCCTAAAGAACTACTAAGCAACATTTACCACTGATAAAACCAGCGCAACAGCTTGCAGGAAAATCATCTACTCATGCAAAACAATGATCAGGCAAATCTTTCAGGCACAGTCAAATTCTTCCCCACTGCAGCTGCAGAGACAGCCCAAGACCAGAAACAGCAAGCGTAGAACAAATGTCACATCCATTCCAAGTTACCATTTCAGCACCAGCAAGCAGAATTAACAAGGCAGGCCAGAGTATCAAACCATCCGAGATTCCATCACCATTCATCAGTCGCATAGTTCATGTTGCAGTTTGGGGAATTTCTGGTTGGGGCTAAAACTCCCCATAGCCCTTCTCTTCTCTTTTATCTTCTCCACTTTTCTCCACTTTACACAATAGTCCTTATACATTTACTAATTACAATAATACACCAACACTCTCTCTCAAGATGGGCTAAAAATATTCAACATGCCCATCTTGTTACATGCAACCTCATTATCCTTAGGACCTAAACCTTTTGTGAGACAATCAGCTAGTTGACCACGAGACTTAACATATTCCAGCTTTAGAGCCCCACTGTCCATCTTCTCCTTGATGAAGAACTTGTCAATATCCACGTGCTTCATTCGGTCAAACTGAACTGGATTATTTGCTATATTGATTGCTGCTACATTGTCACAACGAAGCAACATAGTTTCATTCTTCAACACCTGAAGCTCTTTCAGAAGACTCTGTTCCCACATCATCTCACACAAAGTCAAGGCCATCACTCTATATTCGGCCTCCGCAGTAGACCGAGACACCACAGTTTGCTTCTTACTGCTCCATGAAACAAGATTACCACCTACAAATACACAATATCCAGATGTGGATCTCTAATCATCTCTACTGCTTGCCCAGTCAGCATCACAATACCCTTCTAGATTCAAGTGGCGGTTTGCTCTAAACCACAACCCCTTACTAGGGGTTCCCTTCAGATATCTCAGGATTTGATAGACCACCTCCAGGTGCCCAGTTCTAGGATCATGCATATACCTGCTCACCACACTCACTGCATAAGCAATGTCAGGTCTAGTATGGCAAAGATATATCAACAGACCAACTAGCCTCTGATATCTCTCCCTATCCACAGAGTCACCTAACTCAGCACAAGTTTGGTGATTCTTGTCAATGGGTTATCCACATGGGCGACACCCAAGCATCCATGTCTCTGCCAACAAATCAAGGACATATTTTTTTTGGGAGAGAATAATTCCCTTTGATGACCTAGCAATCTCAATCCCAAGAAAGTATCGAAGTAGTCCAAGATCTTTTACCTCAAAGGCTCTACCTAGCCTTCCCTTCAATTTCGTAATTTCCTCTACATCGTCCCCAGTGATCACTATATCATCAACATATACCGCCAGGATAGTGATACGAGAGCTCTGATGTCTGTAGAAAACTGTGTGATCTCCATTGCTACATGCTGCCCGCCTGCAAGAAGAGTTACTTCTTGAGTTTGCACACCTCCCCAAGAGTCTATTCATTTGCAAACCCAGGTGGAATTTTCATGTATACCTCTTCTTGCAGATCCCCGTAAAGAAATGTATTCTTCACGTCTAGCTGATGAAGTGGCCAACCAAAGTTAGCTGCACATGATATCAATGTCCTCACCGTGCTCATTTTTGCCACAGGTGCAAAAGTTTCATCATAATTGATTCCATATATTTGGATGTACCCCTTTGCAAACAATCTTGCTTTGTACCTATCCACCTTTCCTTTCGGAGTTTGCTTTACCGTGAATACCCACCTGCAACCAACCGTCTTCTTTCCTTTTGGAAGATGAACAAGTTCCCATATTTTGTTCTTTTGAAGGGCAAGTAACTCTTCTTTCATTGCATCATTCCACTTTGGATCATGTTTAGCACACCTCCAATCCTTCGGAATAGGCACTGTTTGTAATGATGCAACAAAGGTTCTATATGCAGGAGAGACACTAGAGTATGAAACAAACTTAGCAATGTCATGTTCATAGCCATAACGAATAGGAGGTTTTCCAGCATTGACTCTATGATCTCTACTTTGTGCAAGGGGTAACTCTACAGGTTCTGAGGTGGGAGAAATATTACCAGCTGGGGGTGGCAGGCTCGATGGAGAGGAGTCCGAGGAGAGATATGGGACTGGAGCTTCAGCTTGTTCGGGTTGTGGTTGTTCTCCCTGCTTCTTATTCCTCCTTCAAAAATACACTATGGGTCGCTTCCCCTGCTTCTCATCAACCTTCTTCTGTTTCTCCCCCTACTTCTCATTCACCTCCTCCCCAGTGGGGCACGGGATTGTCCCAACAACTACAGCTTCACCATCCTTCATCCCCTCCTGACCATCAATACTTGGATCATCATGATCTCCACTCACACCTCCGAAAGCCTCATCCTCCTCTGCACCACCAACAATCACACTTCTTGAAGCCTCACTGGCTAAATCTCCTAAACCACCATACTCATTTATAGGACATGGGATTGTCCCAACAACCACATTTTTATGAGTCACATCATCATTCTGCACATCACTATTTTTACCATTCTCATTCTCCCTTCTCTACTGTCACTCTCAGTGACTGAAGAGAACTCCTCCAAGAATGGATCAAGACCACACTTCTTTGTGTAGTATGGTTCTTTCTCACGGAATGTTACATCCATACTCACAAACAGTCTTTTTCCAATGGGATCCCAACACTTGTATCCCTTTTGTGTAGATGAATAGCCAATAAAGATACACTTCACCCATTGTGGATCCAATTTTCCCACTGAAGGCCTGTGGTCTCTGACAAAACAAACACAACCAAACACCTTAGGAGGCACCTTAAACTCTCGACGTCCCAACATGAGCTCATCAGGTGACTTCATGCCAAGTACCCTAGATGGCATACGATTGATGAGATATACCGCTGTCATCACAGCCTCACTCCAGAGGTATTTAGGCACATTCATCTGGAACATTAGACACCTTGCAACCTCCAATAAATGTTGATTCTTCCTCTCAGCTACACCATGTTGTGGTGGAGTACCAGGACAAGTGGTTTGATGTATAATCCCATGATCAGAAGTGTATACCCCAAAATCATTGTTCACATACTCCTTTCCATTATCAGTGTGGATGATCCGGACCTTCGCATTAAATTGATTTGCGATAAGCTTATGGAAATCTTGAAAGCATTGGAGAACTTCATTCTTACCCTTGATCATATAGATCCATGTCATACTAGTATAACAGTCAATAAAGGTGACAAATCCCTTGAATCCACTTACATATGTGACTGAGCAGGGACCCCAAACATCAGAGTGTATCAAAATAAAGAGTTCGCAACTCAAGCAATACAAACCACCCAACAGGACATAGGGTATTACTCAACTCACGGCTCGAACCTGTCTAAACCCTCATGTTGCTTCATTATTGTGTTCTTGATCTCTGCGATCCCCATGATATTTCTTCTACCTTAGGTATATCTCTAAGTAGACATGACGATAAAATAATGACAAGCTTTCCACTTTCACACATATGATGTCATTCACTGTGCTAAGATTTACTAGATCCTTAGAACCACGGTGGTCCTTCTCACCTTTATCTCATCAAACCATTCAAGAGCTTTTGTATGTAGGGGTGGTAGGTCGTTCTTCTATAGTTCCAACACCTGAAGACCACACTCATCCCAATTGTGGATGAGAATCTAGGTTTTAGGGTCCAGTGTCCTCGACTGCTCCCCATCTTGAGTTCTCTCGAGTATTGTGAGGCAAAGATAGTGAAAGCAAAATGACTCAGACAAAATCACACTACTACAAAATTCTATTTTGCGAGGCACTTCAAAATCGCCTCAGAGGCGGGCAGATCTTTTAACCGCCTCGGTTAATGCCTCGGATTAACCGAGGCGGTCTTTATAAGCACCTCACAAAATATATTAACCGAGGCGGTCATTGTAACTCATCCGCCTCGGTAAATCAGGCCCAGCCCACTAGCCCAAAAAGACCAGTTACGAGAATATCTATATATACAGGACTTAGGGTTTCCAATACAACCAACACATTTCTCTCTCACACCTCTCTCTCTCTCTCTCTCTGTCCCTGACCTGCCCCAGACGCATCAAACCCCAAACGGCGTCCGCGCAGCGGAGGGCAGGGCGCGGGATCTAGCCACCTCCTCCTCCCTCCTCCGGCCCCCTCCCATGGCGGCGCAGGCTCCGCCACGGGGCATGGTGGTGTGGGATCCGGTGGCTGCCCGCAGGATCCAGCGGCCCCGGCTCGGCGGCGCGGGATCCGGCCCCTGCGAGCTCAGCTGTGCGGGATCCGGCGGCCCCGGCTCTCGGCGGCACGGGATCCGGCCCCTGCGAGCTCGGTTGCGCGGGATCCGGCGGCCGCGAGCTCGTGTCGGCGGGGTCCAGCAGTGGCGGTGCGCCGTCCCGGGCCCGTGCCGGCGACGGGATGCGGGAGGAGGCGACGATGGGACGCGCCGACGGTGGGATATGGCGGCGGCGGCGACCGATGGGCTCGCGGGGCCCGTGATGGGCTCGGCGGGCTTCATTCTTTTTTTATTATTTTTTGGTTAAGTCACGATTAACCGTGATGATACCGCCGAGGCGGTTGGGCCTGCCCGCCTCGGAAAATACTTTTCGCCCGCCTTGGAAATTTTTTTTGTAGTAGTGTCATACATAATGGCCTTAAGAAGCACACCTTTGACTTTCTCACTATCAGAGCATCCAACAGATCCCCTGTACGCCGGTCACAATCGTAATCTTCACATGATAAAAGAATTTTAAACATATTTTGCATCATGCACACCTCCTGGTGTAATGTAATTTTTGCAGGCATGTTGAAAATAACAATATATACTTAAAGGTTCTAGAAGAATTTGAAAATGGCAAGAGAGAGGAGTTACCGTGCTTCATGGCAAGACAAGAATTCTAAAAAATTAGATATTTTGCATAGTTAGACAAGGATGAGAGAAAAATCTAGAGTTGCATATTTTTGTAAAGAAGAGTGTGGAAGTTGCCACATGGAAATACTATAACACCAATGGGCACCTATATATAGAGGTGCTTCCTTCCCCTCTTGTCATACTATGGCATAAGAGGCATCAAGTAGAAGGTGGTATGGTAGCCATATAGTGTAGTTGTGTCATGGTAGGGTAGCCACATATAAAGAGTTACAGTCTCATGTTGTACCAAGTTATAGTGAATAAATAGTTCAGTTCTCTTATATAGAGTTGGTCTACGGTGTTGGTGTTTAGGTGAAGTTTATGTGTTGGTAATGAATGTGCAGAAGATGTGGTATCATACAAATTTCTCAACAAGATACAATTAAAACAATTGATATTCTATATATGAAAGAAAATAGAGAAGAAGAACCTAGTTTACCAAGTGCACAAGGAAGAAAGAACTGAGATTTAAAAACTTACCCAGATCTATGACTTGAATCAAATGGCAAGCACACTACCTCTTACTCAATCTCAGCAGGAAGATCTTTTAGATCCTTATACTAGAACCAAGTCCTTCAAAACAAAATTACTCCTTCTACCCAGAGCTGTCTCCATAACACAACCAAGTTTCGTGATGTTTTTCGTTTTCCGTTATTATGGAACAAACTTGACGTGGCTTTCACGACGTATCGAATTTCGTCATTAATTCATCACCAAACTTTCTTTATGACGAATTTTGGCCCTGCAGTGACAAATGTCATTTGTCACCGATGCATCAATTTCTACTGGTGAGAAGAGGAGGCAGGCAGCAAATCCTTTGCCATAAGACGAGAACTCACTGCGAAAATAAATGCCGCACATGCGACCCTCCGATCCAACAACGCCCGTAGAGAACGAAAAAAGAAGCAGGGGGTGGGTGTTCATGCTCATGGCGCCCTCTAGTCGGAACTCGAAAGAAGGCGAGGGCATGAGGCAGAGAACTGGAGATGAGGAGGGCTGAAGGAGGAGGGTGGGGTGGGCATGCGTGCGCGCATGTATTATTTATGGGCAGGCACCGAGCAAGGCTGGCGGGTGCAAGGCTAGCGGACGGGCGCCCATCGCCGTCACGGCACCCATGGCCATGACCCTCGCACCCCATCTCGGAAGAAAGCGAGGGCGCGAGGCAAAGAACTAGAGATGAGGAGGGCTGGAGGAGGTGGAGGGTGGGGCGTGCGTGTATTTATGGGCGGGCATCGGGCAGGGTTAGCTGGTGCGCGGCTAGCCGACGGGCGCCCGTCGCCATCACCTTCACGGCGCCCATGGCCATGGCCCTCACAACGGTTGGGTTGCATTGCTCCTCTCGCCGATGGCTAGGAGGCCAGACCAGGTGTGCACGCGCACCGCATCGATCGGCTCATCAGGCCGTCGCCGGAGGGCTGCAAGCGGCAATCATGCAACCTAGTCATCCCGTGGTCGTGGCCTCTGCGCGGATGGGGTGCGAGATGCCGCCTCTGCCGGGCTGCGACCATTCCGTGGGTACCGTGCTCCGGCAGCTTGGCTCCGCGAACGAGGACGGACAGAGCGGGGGGCAAGCCGGTTGGCAAGGGTGTCCAGGTGGTGGTGATATGACGGATGTTACAGCCACGGCGCCTGCCAGCCAGCTTCGGCGATGCCGGCGGCCGTCTGCAGACGGGACTCGTTCGGAACCAGATCGACGTGATGCTCGGTTTGCTACTGCTGCTGGTTGATCTTGTATACCCTTTTGGATCGGTTTCATCAAGAGGTTCAACTGCTCTCATCTTATCTTACTATTACTAATTGGGGGTTCTTTTTGAAGCGTTCAGGTCAAGCCACCTAGGATCCTAGGTGGATAGTCTAAAAAAATGGAGAAATCGTATAAATTATCACAAAAATTAGAAACATCCAGCCATCAATTCGGCAACTCTAATCATAATAGCCATTGGATCTGTTATATTTTTCTAACAAATTACCCACCCTTACCATTATGAAAATAGACTAAAGTAACCCCTAAACATGTATGTAAATTATCCAACTCTGCCATTATAAAAAATAATCTAAAGTAACCCCCTGATCTTCATATAAATTACCCACTTATGTCATTATAAAATAATATCAAATAACCCCCTAAATTTATATATATATATATATATATATATATATATTATCTAATAATAACACAATAAAAATATAAAATAAACCCAAAACCTGAATAAAAAATTATATGATTATAATAAAATCTTAAAGCGCATCAATATAAAATTCTAAATTACTATTTTTATCATTATTAATATATTATTTATGTTATTGTTTATATAAAAATACTAACCATAATGTGTGTGTGTCACCATATATTCATGTATAAGAGAAGAGATAAGAATACCCATTTTCATATTGTTCACATAGTTAAAACAAAATGTTCAATTAAATACATATCAAACATATATAGATGTGAGATGCAAAATGAGGAAAAAAAATTAGTAACTAAGCCTATCATATTTTTTACAATTACATAATAATAAATATGTATCTTTACACTATTAAATTAGAATATTTAATTAGGTAAAAAGAGCTTGAGATAGATCGTTATCAGATATCTCTAACTCGCCCGTGCAGGAGCACGGGTCAATAGACTAGTGTATCTATTAATTTATATAGGTTCCGCGACAAGGCAAATTGGATGGATAAGAAAAAAAATGAATATATTACAGATCTAACAGGAGTAGAGATTTGGAGTTTTTTATTTTTTTATTACGACCTTTTACAAAAATTACAAAATAATACTCTGGATTTGATAAATTTCAAAAATAGATCATGATAGTCTGCCGAACAGACCACCATAATTATCGTAAAAAATTGTACTAAAAAAATAAAAAATTCTCTCTAAATCGGTTTACGATCGCGTAGAGCATCAGGTAAAGAGGGAGGACATGACTAAAGAGCGAGGGGAGAGAGGGACACGGACACACGCGGAAGTCGGTGACGACCGGCGAAAGCCAATCGTCCTTGCCCGCAAGGACGCACGACGCCGTTTCGCCTTCGGAAAACTGGACTACTCTACCACCCCCATGCCGCAACCGCAAGGCAAGCGTGCCGGCTCGCACGGCCACCTGCGCGGCGGCGACACCCAATTCGTGCTGCACGGCGTCGACACCGGCTGCAAGCTTAAGCGCTGGCGTCGAGGTGTGCGCCGGTGAGTAGTAGTACGTGGAAATACATCCGTAGCTCAAGTTTGCAACTGTTAAAACTTAAATTCGACCATGGCAGCAATTTAATCTGGTACTCCCTCCGTCCCGGTAAATTTAATCCGGTACTCCCTCCATCCCTATAAAGAATGCAACTCTCGTTTCCAGAAGTCAAATAATTTAAAATTAGACCCAATTTATATAAAATAGTATTAATATTTATATTACAAAATAAGTATTATTAGATTAATCGTGTAATATACAACTTAAGAGCATCACTAATCCTAAGCTCACGTACACAAATTAACATTGTCACTAACCTAAGTTCACAGCTTAACACCACGAAGCACAGAACGAGCCGTGACTGCTTAATTTGCTACACGTCTTCAGATACCGGTAGCTTCATCATTTGCTTGTTGGCGGCAGGGGTGCCCGTAGTATATATGCTGATGATATCCTTCCTCAGCATGGGCACCACGAAGGCGGCACCGGGTCCATGGGCGGGGAATCTATTTATCGAGCGTGTGAATAGGATCGCTCGGGTCGCAGAAGAAGGCCGCTGTTCATCTTCCTCGAGCAGGCTGCGGCGGCGGCCGGAGGTTGGGCCTTCGAGGTCCGGGTTGCCGGGGTCCGGTGGTCACCACCGACCTTAGAAGAGGGGGTGGGGTGGTAGGGAAGACAGGCGGCGGAGGCGGGTTGCGGGCGGCGGCGGTCGGCGGCGGGGACGCCGCTGGCCGGGGGCGGCGGGGAGACAAGTGGTGGGCCAGGCACCGGGCGGGGGAGCGCGGATTCGAGCTGATTAGTGTCGGCGGCGGCGGAGGGCGGCGGCACCGGAGCCGGGGAGGCGGGGGAAGGCGGGGGCGCAGCGGCCAAGAGGCTTCTGCGATGGCAGCGCCGCTAGTCGCGCGCGTTAGGAATAGACGTCCCCGTCCATGGGCGCCTGCGCGGCGGACCACGCGAGCGCCTCCCAGCGCGGCACGTCCATGCTGAAGAACTTGTGCACCATGTACGCGTAAGTGCCAACCGTTGCCGCGCAGAAGATCGCCTGCGTCACAAGAGGCCAGGAAATCAGAAGAAGAAGAAGAGAGAGAGAAAAAAAGATCAGGTTGCTGTAGAAACGGAAAAACCATCGGGGCTTACGATCAAGGCATTGATCAGGTTGGCCATCGTAGGGTTGGTATCGACGAGTTCCGGCTCGTCCTCCGCGGCCGTCGCGTTCCTCTTCCTGGCCGTCGCCATCGCCGCCGTCTTCGAAGTTAAATCCGAAGGACCAGGGCCTCCCTTGCTCCTTTGCCTCACTGGTTCCTTGATTGATTTACCTACTTCGCCTAGATCTGGCGCTGGAGAGGGTAGCGGCATGTCGACCTTGTATATAAAGGCCAGAGCAGGCAGCGACAATGAGGTGGGTACAGGACTCGAGAAACCTATTACGACTCGTATTCCCCCTTTTTTGTTATACAAAATAAATTGTTTAATATTTTTATTTATATTTAAAGTCCGCAATTTATTCAAATTTGAACTCTTTCCCTTTGCCTGAAATAAAGAACAGCAGCCCGGATCTTCCATTCTTCCATCTCGGCTCGGCCCAGTTATTCCTCCCGCACGAGGGCTCGTTCTCTCTCCGCCTCGGCTCGGCCCAACGCATCCGGCCCAGCCTGCCAACTACTACGGTGCACAAACCTCTCTACATTCCCCCACCGCCGGCCGGCGGCGTATCTGCACCGGCCGAGCCGACCGCCGTGAGATTGTTCATTCTGCCACGTTTCAGCCTCTTCAATCGCAAAAGCACCTCCTGACCTTGTTTGGTTCTATTCCAGGATCCGTAGCATACGATTCCGAGAAGAAATTTGCATGTATAAAATATTAAATGAAATCTATTTATAAATTTTTTTTAGGAATGAGGGTAACTTTTCGCGACGAACTAATGATGGTAATTAATCGATGATGGGCTACAGTGATACTACAGTAAGCATCCTCTAATTACGCGGTTAAAGGGCTCAATAGATTCTTCAGGTTCCTAGCGCAGGGGTTCTAAAGTTAGTTTTCGAAACTGTCTTAATTTAATACCTCTAAGTAGTGGTCAAAGTTGATACAATTCCTAGCATAGCACAAACCAAACAAAACCCTAGCGAGCTCTGCAGATTGCTTTTTTATTATTATTATTATTCAAACAAAACAGTATCCCATCAAAGCTCTGCGCCACATAAACTCCAACCTGTCGAGGCCTTCAGGAACGACAGTGAAACACCCGGTTTTCCGGAAGGAGAATCCGAATCTCTGTATCGTCGTGATAGTCCCTGGATCAGTAACTATCACATACAGAACTCATTTCAATTAGATATCACAGACATGGGTTTATTTATTACGTAACCCAGAGGGTTGTGGTACGAAAATCAGAGTACAAGCACCTTGGACTAAAGGAAAACAAACAGAAATCGGAAGGAGTAGCTGTTCTTCTGGGCATCCTTCGTCTTGTTAACTCTTCTCCACAGGCAGCACTCGAGCGTAGCACGAACTATCCTTAGCTTTATCCTTCGTCTTCGAGCTTGATGCGCGAGTCGAATCCTGCATCTACCAGGCTATCCCTAAGAACTGGATAGGTTCATGTCACCATCCGTATACAAACTTTAAGTGGATGCAATAGGGTATAAAAAGTAGCCAATGGATAGGCTGAGGTTTCCTATGCAAATCATCTGTCACTCTCTGATACATGCCACACCGGCACCGGTCAACTACAAAACCCGGGGCGGTGCAGGAACTCATTCTTCCTGCACCTTAGCTGACTCCACATGGGGAAGTGGACTAGAGGAGGTAGAAATCAGAGTTTACTACTCTAAATGGGGTAACAGAAGAGTAGGATGTACATGACCGAGTACGCGGCTATACATATAGTTTTCATCTTGTAGGGGTTGTACACCTGTACCCACTCGAGCTGCAAAGACGGTCGTCGCCATCTTGAGACAGCCCACAACCATGACTCCCTAGCTATGACAGTACCATCCTGCATTTCCGGGGTGGGATACATTCGCCGCAACGAATGTCCCGGGGCTGTGGATCTCTAACCTGGCCACCGGCTTCGAGAATCTCGGAGACTAGGGTCGAAGAACTCGACCGGGCCCGACGCACCCCGAATTGGACGTGCGCGGTCCACCCTCTCCTGGAGACAAGGGTCGAAACACTCGACCGGGCCTGACACACCCCGAATTGGGCATGCACGGCCTACCCTCTCCATAAACACAGCTACAGTCATAGTACTGCACAACTAGAAATTGCTGGGACCCCTACCCATTCCGGAGTAAGTGGTGCGTACGATAACAAAGTCCCACAAATCATAGTTACCGCACATGTCCATAAGAGCCGGGGCAAGCATCTTCTCTCACGTAGTCCTCCGCAAAGGTCCGCCAAAGGCACCCATAACAGGTATTACCTCTCCTTGGGCAACCACACAGGTACATCCCTCCTCATCCTGCACCCGCCACAGGTGCTCCTTGGGATGTGCCCACACACATCTCCGGCCAATCGCTCGCCCCCACTAAAAAGCCCTATCTCTGGCTCCTCACAAATTGGGTCTCATGCATGTCAAGACTATCATATCATGGAATTCCCATACCCATTCTCTCTCATAGTAGCCAAAGCATCCAAGAATCAATCAAGGTATAATAGGGATGCAAGGGATACGGTATACAATAGGCCATGCAGGCTTATCTCACACACACAAGTAAAACATAGCAATTCTAGCAAGCAATGTCTAATAAGAATTCAAGTCATAGATGGGTGTGAACCTGATAACTCTTCGTAGTCCTCCGGGGTCTCAGGGGCTTCTTGTAGTCCAGAACGTCCTCCTGGGTCTTCTGGGCGTCTGGGGCGTCGGTCAGCTCCTTCTCGTAGGGACCGATTCGTAAATACGTATAACTATAGGGACTAAAGTGCAAAAATGCTCTAAAAATGCACAAATAAGATCCAACCACACAACAAAACCTACTCTAACGAGTAGAGCATGATTTTAGAAGAATTTTTTGAGCTCCGGTTGATTTATTATGAATTTTTGAAGCTTAAATTATTTTTTGGAATTAATAAATGATTATCAAAAAATAAAAACACAGTCAGTGACATGTGGCAGCCTCTGGGCTCGCCACATGGCATGCTGACGTCATCACGCGCCCGCATGACGTCATCCAAAGGGGTCAGGTCCGCTGACATCAGCAGTGGGTCCGGCTGACGTCAGCGTTGACCAAGTCAATTTTGACTGGTCAACGAGTCCACGGCTCAGGGGTCCACGTGTCAGCGCTGGGTTAAAGGAAAAGGAAAAGAGTTAGAGGGCTCAAAGCGCTACGGGCTGGCTCGGCTCGGCCCAAGCGTCTCGGCTTCAGTTGGCAGACCGGCTCGGGCACATGGCTCGGAGGAACGGGCCAGTTCGGGATCTCGGCTCGGGCTGGTTCGGCTTGTCGGGCCGAAAGCAAGGCTACGGCCCAACTCAGCTCACTCCCTCTCTCCTCTCTCTCACACTCACTGGTGGCTGGGCCCCATCGGTCGGGTTTTCTCACCCTCACTGACAAGTGGGGCCCGTTTGTCAGTGAGGCGTCGGATCCGACGTGGCCATGGCAGATCCAGTGTCGGCGACTGTCGGTACCCTGCAACTGGGGTACCCACTCCTACTGTGCCAAGACTCGCGTAGTTATCCGTAACTATGCCCTAAGGAGCTGAGCAGCCGGACTCTTGGGGTCCAACTCCATCTCACCGGACCAACGGTCCCGGACCCGCTTCCCGCTCGGGACCGAGTCCGGTGTCACCATGTGTCCCAGAGGGGTCCGGAGCCGCCACGTGTCACGCAGACGCGGGCGCGGGTGCAAGCCTTCCGCTAGAAGCTCGCCCACGTGTCCCGCATATGCGGGCGCGGGCACAAGCCTTCCGCTGGAAGACTCGCCCACCCACCGCATTCAATGCGGGTGGTTGAGGCGCCCTCTGCCGCCGCGGCATGCGGTGCAGCTTTTGTCAGGCCTCACTGTAGACCGTATATTACCGAGGTACACAGCGCAGCCGCATGCGCCGCATCCGCACAGAGCCCGTCTACCGCATTAAATGGATACGACGGCACGACACATTTTCATCATACCGCCTACGCCGCAAGCTACACGGCCCGTTCAGCTACGCGGCAGGCAACGCCGCAAGCTACACCCTGGCGCCGTTTCGACAAGACAGGGCATGGCAATGCCGGACGGAAGATTCCCACGGGCAGAGCAAGGAAATCCAGAAATGAGATCTCCGTCGCCTGCAACGCCATAATGTCTGTACAGTATGTTATTTTATACTACATCGTTGGGCCCACCTATCGGGGACTCAACGGCCATGTACGCGCCTCCCTTGAGATATAAAAGGGAGGCACTCGCTGCACACTCTGGACTCTCCAAGGCCAAGGGAAGGCAGACCCGGGGCTGGACACTCTGGTCTCTCTCATCTCTCTGGTCTCTTTGGACTCCGAACAATCCCGTTCTCAACCTCTTGAGAGCACAAGCAATACAACACACAGTGGACGTAGGGTATTACGCTCCGACGGCCCGAACCACTCTAAACCCTCTATGTTCATCGTGTTCTTGCATCTAGATTGGGCTAATCTTAGCTAACCCCCGAGTATACACCCTCTGGGTTTAGACGGGTGCACTACGCCACCCAGCTGTGGGTTTGCACGCCACGACATTTGGCGCGCCAGGTAGGGGAGCTTGGCTTTCGCTTGATCATCGGATCGGCATCACCATGTTTCAGGTGGCGAGTGCCCAGAGGCCAGAACTCACGCGGCAAGCGCCCGCGTCAGCAGGATGGCGACAGCGGGTCATGCTCTCCCAGCTCGTCATCAAGCAGGTCTGGGGGAAGCACAGCTTCAACAAATCCCAGCTCGCAACATACCTCACTCATGTGAGGAAGCCCGCTCCGGCGGAAAGCCGACTCCGGTCGCACCAAGCCCGCTCCGGCGAAAATCCCACTCCGATCGCACTAAGCCGACTCTAGTGGCTCTCTTCGATGTTAAGCCGACTCCGGTCGCACTCCCGACTATACATCTCTGTAAGTCCTACCCTTAGAGGCCCAGCAGGGAATAAAACTTTTTTCTTTGTAACTAGTTAGTACTTCCGTGTGGTCCAGTCCGGTGAGCCTCCCCCGTGGAGGGGTCCAGACCTCTGCGAACCAGGTTCAGGGAAGCGTACTCACCCTCCGGGGTGGTCCGGAGCCCTGTAGCTGCTTAGCATGGTTCCGTACCCTAAGCCTGCATGCTCTACCTCCCTAGGGCTAGTACCGTAGTACCTAAGACTGGGGTCCCGGAGGTCCAGACAGCTCCGGCCTCATAAACCCGTGTTCTGGCTTACATCGCACATCTCATGTACATCTAGTTATAAAGGAAAAGTTTATTCTCAGTTCGCCTCTAAGGATGTTACATTCCAATTTCAATCTACGCATTCTGTTTGCACTAACCCCCACGTGGCTTCTTACTCTTGTGCGGTGATTGTGGTCCGAATTGAATTGGCTAGCTAGTGACTTAGCTCGAGACCCCTCATGGAAGAGAGGGGTTCGGACCCCTGGGAACCTGTAGGTTCAGGGAAGCGCACTCATTCTCCGGGGAGGTTCGGAGCCGTGCAGCCGCTTAGCCTGGTTCCGTACCCTAAGCCTGCACGCACCATCTCCTGTGAATGAGTGCCATAGTACTTAGGACTGGGAACCTGAAGGTCCGGACTTTCTCTTAACCTAAAGGCCGGCCCCTTGAGCTCCGTTCACTGAGCCTAGCTGTCTATCTCAAAGGATCACAACCAACAGGATTTGGGACCCGTGGTCACGCTACTAAGCATCTACCTTGAGTCATGTGCAGGTCCAAACGTGATGATGTAGAAGGTGACCCAAAGGATGGACGACGCAGGATAAGACCCTTGCAGCGCGCACCGCTGGGCGCCAGAAGCAGCCAAGTTGCTCACAGTAGTGGCCCCACCTGCGGGTTCGTTGCCTCTCCCGAGGCGGGCCCGGGGGCCTCTGTCGATACCCTGCAACTGGGGTACCCACTCCTACTGTGCCAAGACTCGCGTAGTTATCCGTAACTACGTCTTAAGGAGCTGAGCAGCCGGACCCCTGGGGTCCAACTCCATCTCACCGGACCAACGGTTCCGGACCCGCTTCCCGCTCGGGACCGGGTCCGGTGTCACTCCTTTCGCTTGAGCTTCACTACATGCCGTTGACCACCACGTCGCATCATACGCTTGCACGTCACAAGCCAAGATGTACATCAAATTCACTCAATGTTATCAATCACTCATCATTCAAGGGTGACCACTATCAGCCCTCCATAAAGCTTGGAACTTTGTTCATCATTGTTGAGTTGTGCCCTGTCACTACACGTGTGTTCTTGCAAAATCACTCTATGAGAATCCTGTATGCTCATCATCAGCAAATAATGATGCACATTGTTTTTACAAGCCTCTGCAATAGTTTTCGTGGTTGCTATGTAGTTGTGTCGCTCCTAGTATTTACACCATATGTTAATAATTGAACTTATCTTCGAATGACAGCAATAAGAACGACATCAAAGAGTACACAGACAAGAAACATAGACCTAATTGCCGGGTTGGCATGGGATCGTCATCATACTGCTCATCATAGCGGCGTGGCTCTGCTACCGCAAGTACCAGAAAGAAAAGGGCACCAAAGAAATTAGGCAAGCGTCACGACGAGACATGGACGATGAGTTCAAGAAGGGGACAGGGCCTCGGAGGTTCACCTACAGACAACTATCGCGGGCGACAAGCCGATTCTCCGACGACGTCATGCTAGGGGAGGGCGGCTTCGGTTCGGTCTACCGTGGGTTCCTGCCGGATCTAGGGCTCCATGTGGCCATCAAGAGGGTCTCCAAGACGTCGAAGCAGGGGAGGAGGGAGTACATCTCCGAGGTGAGCAACAAGGATTAGCAAAGTCACAGGCCAGACAATCCTCCCACTAACATCTGAGCGCGCAATGGTGACAAGGCCTCCCACAAACACGATGTACATAAGCTCAAACAATAGGAAACCAGAGGCAAAGCCTAGGAGGCGGCGCCTTCTCTTGGTGGCAACAAAAGCAAACGAGAGCCCCAGAATACCAACAGGCAGTAGTGTGTAGGGCGCCGAGATAAAAAAAGTGCTCATATCCTTGTGGGTAGCTCCTGGCTCTGTTGGGTTGTGCCCCTGCGTGCTCGTCACGTTGATCGTAGTGACACCAACCAGAGCTCACTACTACAAAAAAAAATATTTTCGGAGGCGGGCAAAAAGCCTTTTCCGAGACGGGCAGCGCAACCGCCTCGGAGCTTCCGTCACAGTTAATGAAGCATTAACCGAGTTAATCAAATTAAAAAATTAAAAAAAAGAAAAGCCCGCGCGAGCCCATCACGGGCCCGCCGAGCCCATCCGCCGCCGCCGCCGGATCCCGCCAGATCCGGCCCCGCCGCAGTTCCTGCAGGCCGGGAGGGAGGTCGGGGAGGGGGCCGCCGTCCACGGGCCACCACGCCGCACGGGCGTCCACGGGCCGAGCTCCACAGCGCCGCCTCGGGCGTGCTCTGCCTCGTCGAGGAGGCCGCTGGATCCGGGCGTCGCCACCAGTTCTGGGCATTGCCAGCCGAGCTGGGCCTCGCCGGCCTCCTTCGCCGGCCGTGCCAGCCGGCTGAGCGGCAGGAGGGGAGGGAGCGGGAGGGGAGGGAGGGAGCCTGGGAGGGGCATGGGAGGTAGGGGCGGCTTGGGCTGTAGGAGGGGGCTGCGGCGGCTGCATGAGGGAGAGGGGGGAGAGAGAGAGGAGAGAATGGGTATGTGAAACCCAAATTGTTGTTTATTTATGCGCGCGCTTGAAATTGGGCCTTTTGGGGTAGCGGGCTGGGTCTAATTTACCGAGACAGTTCATTTACAATGCCCGCCTCTGTTAATCAATTTTGCGAGGCGGTTTTTTATAACCGCCTCGGTTAATAAATAGTGACCGCCTCGGTTAATGCAGGCCATTAACTGAGGCGGTTATTTTTTCTGTCCGCTTCCGAGCCCATTTTTTAGTGCCTCGTAAAATAGAATTTTGTAGTAGTGGCTGCGGTCGCCAACGCCGGAAGAAGCTCGATGGTGCTCTGCAAAGCACACAATCAATAACGCACGCTGCTTATATATGGATCGGAGCAAAAGCCTAAGCGCTCACGTCAACTCTCTAGTTAGAGCTTTACCTTCTTGCTTAGAACTGGGAAGGTTGGCGCGTGCTCTTCGTCGGACTCCTCATCAAGCAGGGGCTCCCTGTCCTGCCAAATTTTAAAAGAAAGATTAGAAAGGTTTGCTTCACGATCGATCAACCCCGGACATGAAAAAAAAAAAGCATAGATCAAGCATCAACTCACAAGGTGGGCGTCGCCAGACTCCGTATCCTGCAGAGACGGCTCCACATCCTACCAAATATTCAGAGTAAGATTATAAAGTTTGCTGCGCAACCGATCAACCCCCGCCTTAACAAGAAAAATATATAACATAGATCTAGCTTAAACTCGACATGGTAGAAACAACGAAGATCGGATTATGACGGCAGCTACAATGAAATTGATCAAGGTTCATAACACACAGCATATATAGCCGAGTTTATGTGAGTCGTGAAAGTTTCTTGCAGCTGGTGAAGCAAATCAAAGGGGCGCGGCGTGCAGAGACGAACGTCAAAAGGCAACAAGCCAAAAGAAAAGGGGCAAAAAAAATAAAGAGAAACCTACAGGGAAAGTTTGAGATTAAAAAAAGAATCGGCAGGCGCCGAGAGATTGAAACCCGCAAACTTTTGCCTTCAGCTTGGAAGAAACAACAACGAGAAGATTTCTAGACACAGTGCTGTGTAAGAATCACATGGCCATGGCCATCAGATAACTGGAAGATGCATAAGAACGTTTGACTGCTACATAGATCGGAACGAAAAATAGAGCCAAATGGCAGACCTAATGAACTGCAGGAAATAGGATAGTGGTATGCATGGATTTAACCCAGAGGCCGTGACCAAAATCTCGAAACCCAAACGAAAACAGGTAGGAAAAAAATCATAGTCGCGCGCTTGCAGGGGAGACGTGGCGAGACTGCCCGCCCCGTTGCTGCAGCGCGCGCGTTCGTCCACCGAGGGCCCTTTTCAAACTGTTTCTTTTTTAGAACCAAAAAAACTTGTGCCAAAATAACAGATGCGAAGAAGAACAAAAGGCCTTGGACGCGCAATGGATCCGGAAGCACTATTTCTGCATCCCCCTGACCAAACCCTCCCACATTAGGATTGCTTGTTAATAGTTGATCCAGCTTAATCGATTCCCCCTCTGAAACTAGAAGTTGTGGCCCGGGAGGTATAATATCAATCACTTGGCGTCCATCCGACGCATCGACTATGGATATTTCATATCCCCCCGGCCAGTTGCAGGGGCCACTCCACGTTCAGCGGACGAGGGCCCACCTGCCCCTGGCCCCGAACGCAAGGCCGCAAGCTTTCCCCCTGCCATTGCCAGCTGCAAGGGGTGGTGCGTCCGTGAGTGGGCATAGCGCGATGCACCGATGCCGCGGCAACTTTTGCTAGCTGCAAGCCCGGTGGCGGACGGACGGTTTCAAATTCTGTGTTGCCTACCGCTCAAGTGAAATTGGAGCGGAAAACATCTACTACCTGGTTGCCGCAGCATACGTCTGAGAAGCGCCATCAAACTGTAATGGAAGCGCCATCAAACTGTAATGATGAACAAACCAGGCGTGTGCGCGGACTGCTGCGCACCATACGGGTACTACTGCTACTGCTAGACCAACCATCACGTCCGCCCTTCATGATACTATTAAGATGCACAACTAGCTAGGCAACAATCATTGCTGATAAAAGCATCAGTAGGGCACGTGAGATCCTCAAGATAAGTTCATAGTTATAGGCAAAAAAAACCATTACTGATCTATCAGCAGACAACAATACAGATTATGCAGGAATTTTAGTCTACTACTAGAGAACTAGACAACATTTTTCACAAATAAAACCAATAATAACTTGCATGTAAATCATCTACTCAACCATGATCAGGCATAACTTTTAGGCAGAGTCAAAATCTTCCCCTACTAAAATATCTCAGCAACTTTTTTGAAAAGTTAAATATCTCAGCAACTCAAGACCAGAAACAGAAAGAGAAAGAGTAAAACAAACATGTCATATACTCATATACATCCCAAATTTCCATTCCACCACCAGCGAGCAAAATTAACAAGGCAGACCAGAGTATCAAACCATCCGAGATTCCATCACCATTCATCAGATCGAAAGCATAGTTCAACTGCATAGACAAGATTAACCAAAAACGCAGTGTTCTCCTCCTCAGCCACATTGGATTCTCTTGTTCGAGTCACTTCACCCAGGCAAGTGATCGATCAAGACACGGTAGACGCCCAGCAGAAACATGCGACCGAGGAGGCACACGAACGAACATACTGCAGGTATCATCATATGGGTACTACTACTGCTAGACCAACCATCACGTCCGCCCTTCTGGCGATTCCACCGATCAAGTACCACATGATACTACTAATAAGATGCAACAGAACTGCGAAGAGGGCACTTCTACTGCTACTGATGATGATAATACTACTCTACTACTACTGCTGAAACAAAATCGGGAAGACGAGTAGTACTACTTGCTGCTGCCGCTACGAGCTCAAGCCAGGCACCGGCGGTGGTTGGCGGCCGGCCGGGGAGGCGCCGCGGGCTCATCAGTCGAGGACGACGACGATGAAGAGGAGGAGGAAGACGAGTGCGGAGGTGGAGGGGCGGCGCCTCTTGTCGGAGCCGGAGGTCGGCGGGGTGGGCGCGGCGGCCGGCGCCAGCGGCGAGGATGCGGCGGCCGGGCTGGCGGGGATGGCCTTGCTGTGGGTGGCGGTTCCACCGGGCTGCTGCTGGGGAGGCGGCGACGGCTTCTCGCTCGTCGGCGGTGGGGGAAGGGCCTCGCCGCCTGCGCAACAACACAACAAAAACAAACAGAAACCAGCGCATGCATTAGTTCACCTCTCGGCTCTCGCATCGATCAAACAGAGAACGCGAAAAGTTAAAGCGGAAAGTAGCAGGAACAGAGCGGGTGCGCGCGAGTTCGTACGTGCTGGCAGCTTGTGGCGAGGCGCGGGGGGCGGCGGGGCGATGACGGGGACGGTGGCAGGGGGCGACGGACCTGCATGCAACAGGACAGCAGAGGTTAACGGCGTTTAGTCCAAAACTTGCGATAATTCGTAGATTCAAAAAGCAAACAACAGAAAATATTTCCAGTAAAGAAGCAGGAGATATTTATTGCAGGGGCAGTATCGTCTTTTGGGCAGAAAAGATGCGCCCCGGCGCCATTTCGTGAGGGCCAAGAAACCAAACGGGCAAGAGAAACGGGCCGGTCTTCCCTGAAAGGCTGCAGCGCTGCTGCAGGCTGTGCAGCTGTGTGCTGCAGAAGCCAGAGGGCGGTTTCGCTCTCTCTGTTCAGAACTCAGAAGGCTCAAACGCAACAACCCTTTTCACGCAGCCGGAACAAGCAGACAAAAACGCAAAAGGGAAGCGGTGGAAAAGCAAAAAGGAAACGCAACATTTCTAGCCTCGCTTGAGCAGTTGAACAGATTTTGTAAGAAAAAAGCACTAGAAACGGGTCAAATCATCAGGCGATCCATGGCTAATTAAAAGCCCACAAAGATCGAAACCAACGCCTCGAAACCCAGAGAGCTCGCGTCCAAACCAAAACGAAAGGCACAGTCGCACAGAGAGATCAGGAAACGCGAGCGCATACGGAGCCACGGGTACATCTGACCCGAAATATGCTCCAACTACTAGTAGTAGAGCTCATGTGATCTGAAAAAAAATCCGGACCGGAAGAGAGGAAAACGAAGCAAAAACGTTCGAACAAACGGGAACAGGACGTACGGGTTCGTCGCCACTGCGGAAGAAGAGAACTCGCAACCAAACACCATCACCGAAAAGCGCGAACTCGAACAGCTCAAGAGCCAAACCAGAGAGCAGCAGAACACACGCACCCATCTCTCGCAAAACCACCATCCCTCCAAACACACCCATCTCGCGCACCGCACAGACGCAGATCTAGAGAGAAGAGAGACTCGGGCGCTGGTCTCACGTACCTTGGCAGGCGGCGGCGAGGTGGGCGCCTCCGGTGCGCAGCCCCCCGCAGGCGGTGTAGAGCGCGAGGAGGTGGGAGGCGTTGAGGCGGGCGAGGACGAGCTGCGGCTGGGCGGCGACGCGGCAGAGGCAGGGGACGCCGCCGCCGAGGTCGACGGAGGCGACGACCGGCTCGCAGCAGGGCGCCGTGGGCATGTCGGGCATGCAGAAGAGCGTGATCTGGGTGGCGAGGTTGGAGGGCTCGCACGCCGGCTGCGCCCCGGCCCTCGTGGCGGCCGCCGCGGCCACGGCGAGGAGGCCGAGCAGCAGTGCGAGGCGGCGGAGGGGGCTCTCCATGGGTGGCGGTGGGGGGCGGGGGCCTCTCGCTCGCTAGGGTTTGAGGGCGGAGCGCTCGGCGCCGGGTAGGCAGGAAGGCTCTGGATGGTGAAGGCTGGTGCGAGTGGGGAAGAAGGGGCCGGCTTTTATAGCGGAGCGGAGCAGCCGAGGCGGGTTGGTGCCAGCTGCCGGTTAGCCGGTGTGGCGAGGGCGGCGTGGTGTGCGTGCGTCGTGGGCTGGGCCGGATAACCAGTATCAGTATGAGCCGAGTTTGTTTGTGGGTTGGGCCGTTTCATGGGCCAAGACACTGTGCGCCTTCGTCTTGAAGCGACGTGACGACTCGATCGGACTTGTGTTGATCGAATTGATGGTTCGCCTCGTTTAACGGACGCCACGAGGCTGGTCCGTGTCAACCCGGCACGACTCGTCCCGGCGGATGACGTGATTCGTATGCTCTTCGGCCTCGATCTCCAGTGGTAGCGTGGTGTCCAAGTTCAAGTCCATCCCATCCATCCGTCCGTTGCTACTAATCCTGACGGCGAGGCTTACGCCTTTGCAAGCCGGAGAGGGATTCACCGTTGGGCTCGCTCGATGTCCATCCAACCGGAGGAGAATCCACATGCAGCAGGCCCCACGCACATGCACGTCCGCGAGCGTAACGGGCGGCGCGCGGTCGCGCCGTGGTCGCGCGGACACGTGTCCGGCGACGAAACACCTCGGCCGGGCCTGGCCGACGGCGGCGCCGCCTCCGGCGCCGGCATCGACGCACTCCCCGGCGACATCCTCGCCGATGAGGTCCTGCGCCGCCTCCGCGCGCACTCCCTCGCCAGGTGCCGGTGCGTGTGCGCGCTCTGGCGCGCCCTCGTGGACGGCCGCGGCCTCCTCCTGCCGCACGCGCTGCCCCCGCGCGCGTTCCCGGGCTTCTTCGCCGACGCCCGCGTCACGCCGTGGAGGAGCGCCCGCCCCTGCTTCCTCCCCCCGCCGGCCTCGTGGGCTCCCGCGCCCGACAGGCTCGCCTTCCTGCGCGCGCACCTCCCGCGCGGCGCCGCCGTGCGGCACTAGTGCAACGGCCTCGTGCTCTGCTTCCAGGACGCGCCCGGGGCGGCGGGCTTCGTGTGCAACCCGACCACGGAGCGGTGGGCGCGCGTGCCGCCCCCGCCGGTGTGGTGGCCGCGCGGGCACGAGGGCCTGTTCCTGGCGTTCGACCCGGCGGTGTCGCTGGACTACGAGGTGCTCCTCCTCCCAGTGCCGCCCCCTCGGCCACAGGGCAACGGCGACGCCGGCCTCCCCGCCGAGGCTCCCAGGCAAGGGCGCGTGACGCTGGGCATGTTCTTTCCGGGATCGTTTGGGAAGGAGCCAGTGCCCGGCGAGGAGAAGCGGCTGCCTCTGCTCGTGTTCTCGTCGGCGACCGGGCAGTGGACGAAGAGGCTGCTCGCGCCGGGCCGGTGCGCCCCGCCCCGCCTCTACGACAGGGTGATGCGGCGGCGCCGGCGGAGCGCGGAGGGCGACGCGTGGGTGCGGACGTGGCGGTCGGCCGTGTACTGCCGCGGCGCGCTCTACGCGCACTGCGAGAAGCGCATCCTGGTGGTGCTCCGCAGCTCGTCGGAGGGGACCTACGACGTGTTCGAACTCCCGGCCGACGCCGGCGACGGCGCCGAGCAGGGAGAGCGCTACGCCGCATGGCACGTCTTGTCGAGCCTCCCCGTAGACTCGATCTTCCCGAGCACCGAGGACGGGGTGCTGCAGCGATACGCCAGCGCCGACACGTTCCGGGTCAAAGCGTGGGCGCTGCGCGAATCGGCAGGCAACGGCGGCGGCGGGCCGCTGCTGGAGTGGACGCTGACGCACGACACGGACCTCGCCGCGCACGCGCGCATGCTGGACCTGCTGCACCACGCGCCGTCCAATTGCGTCCCGCTCGCGGCGGAGGAACCCACTGGCCGCGGCGGCGGCGGCGGCGGCAAGTGCGTGTGGTTCTCCGACGAGGACGGCGAAGAAGCCGCTGCCGATGGTGGCGCGGGAGATGGGTGCCCCGGGCGGCGGTCGTGGAACTGGGACGACGCCAGCCTGCTCGACATAGAGATCGGCGAGCACGAGCTGCTCGACGTTGGGGCCGGTGCGCCGTCCCCGTTCTCGGTCCTGGGGTGCCACCCGGACAAGGAGGTGATCTTCCTCGCCTCCGGCGCGTTCCACGTCGTGGCGTACCATCTCGGCAGCGGCAAGGTGCAGTACCTTGGCCGTGTGATGTCGCCGGGCGACGGTGACCGCCTCGAGAGCGTGCTCCCTTACCGCCCGTGCATCGTCGACGCGCTCCCCCACGACAGCTGGTGAGTCTTCTCTCTGCCTGAGCATCGAATTCCCGTTGCACTGAATTCCCGCTTAATCTGTTCGCGTCAGCATCGAGTAGGCCCATTTGCAATCCACGTTGAGCTTTGACGCTTTGACCATTACTTTTTAAGCACCATGAATCGAATAGCTCTAAATCCAGATTGCTGCTAGCAACATACTTTTGATTACGAATCTGACGATGCCACTTTTACAGTACATGATTGGGATATATTTGAAAGCAAGCCAAGATGTTTCTTTTTTTGAAAAAACAGTAGAGCACCGCCAAATTATTTAAGAAGGGGAAGACGATACAATAAGTGACAATACTTTCAACTCCAATCTCATTCGAGACTGTATGCATGGCAAATTACTGCAAGTCTTGTAACCAGAGATTAAACTTTTCTACCTGGACGTTGATCATAGAGTAAACTTTATTGGTAATTTTTAAACTTATCTCGAGTTCTCATCCCGATCCTGATACTATCAAAATACACATAATAGTCTCCGCTCTCATCACGATCTTTAAACTTGTCTCAAATTCTCATCCCGATCATTTACTTGCAAAATGCACCTAATGCTAATGGTCCGTGAACTTATCTCCTAGTCTCAAACATGTCCATATACTTCCAAAATGCATTCATGTGTTTAGATTTTCTTTGGATTGTTCAAACTTTTAGAATTTTGAATCAAATCACAATCTCACTCAAAATTGATAAGAAATTATCATCTTGGATACAATATTTGATGATTTTAAAGTCGTTATTTTAAAGCATTTATTTAATAGTTGATTTTTTTATCTTAGAGATAAAAACAATGTTAAAGCCATTTATTCTTTGCTCTAAAAATTCTAAGAAATTCACAGAAAATAATTCAACTTTGCATTATTTAGAGATTTTAGTATTCCACATTCAATTTATGATAATTATTCATAAATTTTGGATCCACTTTGAGTTGAAATCTAACTTGATTTCAAGCCCAAACAAATTTTAAACAATTCATAATTTTTTTAAAATAAATAAATAATATATTTTTAGAAAGATATGGGTCTGGATAAGAGCGTGAGACAAGTTTAAGAGCCATTTCGTGCTGTTTGAGATTATCAAAACTAGGACGAGAACTTGGGACACCTTGAAGGACTATTATGTGCATTCACTCTTAATCATATTGTACTCGAACTAATCCAGTTTCTTCCTCATTCATCTTCAGCCAGTTCGCAAGCTTGAAGAGCGCCGTCAGGAGTCAATGGTTGGACCACGGTTCGGCAAAGATGCCAAGATTTCATTCCCATTTTAACAGTTATTATACTAGATAGGTTAATTTGCTGTTACTTCTAGATTCACATTGTACCATTAAGTCCAACGATAAATCTAGGCGTGCTGCTTAATGCCAGCATAAGCATAAGGTTGCAACTTGCAAGCAATAAAGTTGCATAAGCATAAGCATAAGGTTGCATAAGCCCCCCTGGACTCCACGTCTCCTCGTGCGCGCGAGCCCGCGAGGCGAGACAGCGAGAGCCGAGAGCCCTCTGCACACGCGCGCGGCGCGCACCTGCACTCCTTCACGCCGTACAGGCCAATCCTCCCAGTCCCAGACGCGGTGCTCGACGCGTCCCCACGAGAGCCGCCTCAGCTTCCCATGCGCGCGCACTGTTCCCGCTTCAGCCGCACAAGCTATGCAGCCGCCTCAACCCACGCTTCTTCCGGCAAGACGGCGCAACGCGCGCTCCACTCGGCGGCGGCCGCTCCCGATCGCCGCGCGCCGCCCGGGCTCGGTGTGCCCGCCGCGCAACACCTTGGGTGTACGCTCGAGCTCGCCGCGGCGATCAGGTCGGCCTCTGCGGTCCCCGACGGCGCCCGCGGCGGCGGCAGCGCCCTCGGGAGGTGCCTCCACGGGATCGCCGTGAAGGCCGGGCGCGTGGCGAGCAGCGCGGCGGTGGCGAAGGCGGTCATGGACATGTACGGGCGGTCGGGGGCCCTCGCGGACGCCCGCCTGGTGTTCGACGAAATTGCGCGCCCCGATGCGGTGTGCTGGAACATCCTCATCACCGCGTCCTCTCGCGGCGGGCACTTCGACGACGCGGTCGGTCTGTTCCGGTCGATGCTCGCTTGCGGTGCGGTGCAGAGCATGCCGACCGCGGTGACAGTGGCTGTGGTTGTTCCGGCATGCGCCAAGTGGAGGCGTTTGCAGACTGGCAGGAGCGTCCATGGGTACGTGGTCAAAACCGGCTTGGAATCAGATACTCTGTGTGGAAATGCGTTGGTGTCGATGTATGCAAAGTGTGGTGGAAGCAGGGCAATGGATGATGCATGCAGAGCATTTTCTTCGATTGGTTGTAAGGATGTTGTTTCATGGAATTCAATCATTGCAGGGTACATAGAGAATGGGTTATTTCAGGAGGCACTTGTGCTGTTTGGCCAGATGATCTCACAGGGATTTCTTCCTAATTATTCAACAGTGGCTAACATTCTTCCTGTGTGTGCATTCACAGAGTTTGGTAGGTATTATGGGAAACAAGTTCACGGTTTCTTGGTCCGGCATGGTTTGGACATGGATATTTCTGTTTGCAATGCACTGATGACACATTATTCCAGAGTGTTTGAAATAGAGGCTTTGGAGTCTGTATTTGCAAGTATGGATGTGAGGGATATCGTTACTTGGAACACCATTATTGCCGGATATGTGATGAATGGGTATCACTTTAGGGCGCTAGACCTATTTCAGGGGCTTCTGTCCACAGGAATCGCTCCCGATTCTGTTTCTTTTATCAGTCTGCTCACTGCTTGTGCTCAATTACGTGATGTCAAAGCAGGGATTGGGGTTCATGGTTATATCTTTCGAAGGCCAGCGCTTCTACAAGAAACATCCTTAATGAATGCTCTCGTCACATTTTATAGCCAGTGTGACAGGTTTGATGATGCTTTCCGTGCTTTCACGGCTATTCTGAACAAAGATTTAATATCATGGAATGCAATTCTGTCTGCTTGTGCTAACAGTGAACAGCATATTGAGGGGTTCTTTGGACTGTTGGGTGAAATGTGCCATCAGTGGGACTCAGTCACAGTCTTGAATGTTATACGCATGAGTGCCTTCTGTGGGATTAACATGGTTCGTGAAGCGCATGGCTGGTCCCTACGAGTCGGTTATACAGGTGAAACTTCAGTAGGAAACGCTATTCTGGATGCATATGTGAAGTGTGGATACTCACAGGATGCAAATATATTTTTCAGAAACCTTGCTGGGCGGAACATTGTAACTGACAATATAATGATTTCTTGCTACATGAAGAATAACTGTATAGAGGATGCCGAGGTAATCTTCAACCATATGGCTGAGAAAGATTTGACTTCATCGAATCTGATGATCCAATTGTATGCACAAAATGACATGGATGATCAAGCTGTCAGTCTGTTTAATCACTTGCAGTCTGAAGGATTGAAACCTGATATTGTCAGCATTACAGGGGTTCTTGAGGCTTGCATCCATTTGTGTTCTGTACAGCTTGTGAGACAATGCCATACCTACATGCTCAGAGCATCCCTAGAAGACATCCATCTTGAAGGGGCTCTTCTTGATGCGTACTCGAAGTGCGGCAACATAACCAATGCATACAACATCTTTCAAGTCAGCCCAAAAAAGGACCTTGTCACATTCACTGCCATGATTGGATGTTATGCGATGCATGGAATGGCAGAAGAGGCAGTAGAGCTGTTCTCTAAAATGCTTAAACTTGGCATTAGGCCAGATCATGTAGTTCTCACCACACTACTGTCAGCATGCAGTCATGCTGGGCTGGTTGATGCAGGAATAAAGATTTTCAAGTCCATCAGAGATATTCACAGAATTGAACCTACAGCTGAACACTATGCATGTATGGTTGATCTTCTTGCCCGTAGAGGACATCTCCAAGATGCATATATGTTTGCCTTGGATATGCCCCCTCACGCAGTCAATGCAAATGCATGGGGCTCCCTTCTAGGGGCATGCAAAGTCCATGGAGAAATCGAACTTGGCCAGCTTGCAGCTGATCACTTGTTCACTATGGAGGGTGAGAACATAGGGAACTACGTCATTATGTCAAACATCTATGCAGCTGATGAGAAATGGGATGGCGTTGAGCATGTCAGGAAACTTATGAAGTCCAAGGATATGAAGAAACCTGCAGGATGCAGCTGGATTGAGGTTGAGAAGACCAGGCATTTATTCATAGCCAGTGATGTTAAGCACCAAGATAGGTCTTGTATTTATGATATGTTAGGAAGTTTGTACCAGCAGATCAAAGATACCCAGACACAGAACATGACGATGACACAATCTATGTGACCGCCAGTTGCAGTCTTGCAGAAACTAGAGGTGCAGTGCTCTTTATCAAAGATGTGCTCATTGACTTGCCTGACTCGGGTTGCAAGACCTCCACTTCCAGTCTGCAAATTACTGATGAAACTGCACTTGTCTGACTGAGGTATGCAGTAACCTAAGCATGTAACATTGATGTGTATGATGCATTCTAATTTGTCTCCTGACCGCTGGTGCTATTGATCTGTGTGTGAAACTAATAATTTGTAGGCCTTAATGTTTATATTACATCAGTACAGTTGTACTGCGTGAAACTAACAAATTCATCCTATTGGCAGAGCCAATAATGAGGATTTACAGTTAGGTCTATTGAGCATTTGAGCTTCAGTTGCTTAGAAGGCAATTGTTGTAATCTGTCCAAGAACAGTATGCATGTTCATGTCCTAGCAGATGGTAATTTAATAGCATCCCATGCCATTTTGATTTCACTTCTTTTTGTCTTTGTAGACCTAGGTATAATAGATTTTTATTTTATTCATGAATTTCGTTCCTGGCATTTTGTTATCTTTTATAACTTTATTAAAATATGTGGTAAGGTTGTACCTGTTAATTTTACTCATATCCAGAGGCGAGAATGTATTCTGCTCTAAGTAAAAATAAAGTTCCTTTTCTCTTGTCTGCAATAGGCCTGTACAAAAATCCTTCATGTGGCCTACTGTTACCTTTTCCGGCTATCCCTTCTCTCTTAGGCCTCCTCCAACAACACTAGCGACGTCGCCAGCCAAGAGAAGGAGAGAGAAGGCCAGCACAGTACCAACATGTAGATTGGGATGCGTGTCTGTGAGGAGAGCTGCATCCGGTAGCGTTCTCGCCTAGCGAGAGTTGTACCGCTAGCAACTACTGTTCACCGATTAAAATACTAATTTAGCTGGCGACTTCGACCTCCGTTGGAGGAGGCCTTACTAAGGTAATCTATCATGGTGATTGAAGTAGGATTTACGCTTTTAACATGAGAGAGATTTGTTTCCTTTTTTAAAACGAGTAAAAAAAGCTTATATGTGCTTTCAGTTTGTTTCTTGAGCATGTTGACCATCGTATGCATTGGTGAATGAGGTTCTATTTTTTTTTAAAAAAAACAAATGAGTTCTAAAGTGATTTTTCAAGGTAACTGGGGTTCATAGAAAGTATAACTTGTGACTTGCTGTTAAAAAATGTTGACATTTCCTTCATTTCAACCATATAGGTGCATATCGTACACACTTCTCCCCTTGTTGAGGACAGGTTTAGTGTAGCAGCTGTTGGTATTGGCACTTGGCAATGTGTCAACTGTCAACACGGTCAATAGCATTTCTGTAGGCAGACTCTGACCAAAGACCTGAAGGTAAAAAAGCATTTAGGCTTGAAGGGATGACTATAATTATTTTCTCCGCATAATGCTCATGGTGACCATTAATTGACCACGTTCAATTGTTTGTCTTCCGATCTAAATTATTCATTGTAAATGTTGCCAGTTCCGGTGCTTGAGGCTTCACGTGAATGAAGTTTCAATAGGAAACTTTATCCAATTGGTCCAGAAAGCCACTTTCAAGAAATAAGCATGCAGAATCCTGCACCTGCTACGGTTCAGAACTTCCTGCAGTTTTGGTAAGAAGCTGATTAAAATTCGTCGTATTGATTCCTGATTTTTGAATTTGGGGATATGTGGTATGGCATCACTTTTGCATTATTGTGCCGCTCCCATTCCAGGTTCTATTGCTGCTGATCTCAACTATTGGATCCAGGGGGCCAAGGTCGAATTGCTCAAGTTCACCATCAACTGCTGGATCCAGTTCAAACAGCAAGCCAAAAGGGCAAGTTTGTTGTGGTCACTTGTCTGCTGCATCGTGAGAAGGGGCTGGATGTTTGGGAAGGAATCTTCATAGCTCTCGAGACTCGAGAGTCAAAGCAATTGCGACTGGCAGAAGCCGAATCCACCACGAACACAAACCTAACCAGGGGGTCCAGGCTTGCAGCCGTGCAGTGCAGGGCGCGCTTTTTTTTTCCGGAAATACCCCTGGCCGCCGTCCACGAAATTCCGAGCCCGAACAGGTCACCAACCAAACTCGGCGCGGGGAAGACCGTTCGGCCGTACTGCTATAATAGCGTCCTCTGCCTCCACGAAGCCGCTCCCCTTCGCGCCGCGCGGAGAAAAAAAAAAGTCGATTCCCCTTTGCTCTCTGCTCGCCGGGAAACTCCGTCGCTGTTGATGGATCTCGGAAGGACCAAATCCGCCGCCGCCGCAGCACTGCTCGAAGCGACCTCCCGCCCGTCCGGACTGCCCTTCTCGGCCCCCGCCACGCCGTGGTTCCGGGAGCTGTGGGTCAACGCCTCCAAATAACGGGTCTCCGAGAGGTACGCTCACTGGCTCGATTCGGTTGAATACGTTGGAATTTCTGGTCTGGATTGGGATGTTCAGTGCGTGTTAATTTTGATGGCCTTGGTTTTAAGCCGGGCTTGGTTGCTGTTGACTTTTGCAACCAGTTGGTTGTTCATTCGAACTACTTCACCATTGCTTCTCCAACATAAAAAGATTATTCCGATTCGCCGGATCATACTGATAACAAGTCTTGATAGTCGTGACAATGGTTAATCCAAACATGGCAGATAGAAGTGGAGCCTGATTGTAATTAGTCTCTTTTCAGCTTTCACTCTTCTAAGCCTTATTATGATGAGCCTGTGTTGGGTTAAGTGAGCTGACCCCTTTTCCCTATGTCATAGGAGAACATTGGTGGATTTCTCAACTGGTGGTGGGAAATAAACCGAAGGCCCCAGCATCCTTGTGATACCAATCATAACATTGGGGCCTTCTTCACTTTACAAATTAGATTGTTCAAGAAGGCGTCCAACTGTCAAAATGCATAGACAGAAGATCCCAAACTCTGGGTGGGCTGCGTTTGATCGCAAGTGGCGCAGCACAGATGGCAGAGGGGATGAAGGTGGGGCCGATTCTTTTCCAGCCCTCTCAGATTTCGGGGCCCCCAATCCTGCTAGCAGCTCAATTACAGGAAAGAATGGGCCAAAACCAAAGCCTTTTGCTTCAGTGGTTCGCCCTAGTGTTGATTTCGGTGCTGTTAGCAATGGGGGCGGAAGTAAGCGTTCAGCAGATCATGTGGATAATGTGAATCATGGTGCAAGCGCTGCATCTGATAATAAAATTAAGCTGTTGAAAGATGCTCATAGTTGGGCTGACAGTAATTTAATCGAGGATGTACTGGCTGCTGTGAATAATGATGTCACCCAAGCATCTGATTTGTTGCAAGCTATAGTATCTCCTGACTTGCAGACAGGAGAGGGCAGAACATGTGGCCAACTTGCTGCTGAGATGAATAAAACTCATAGTTTACAATCAGAAGATTCTACAGAAGACAATAGAAAGCCAGATAGCTCACATTTGTTGCTGCTGCCAATGAATTCGCCCTCCATACCCTTGGAGCCTGAATTGGAGGAGCTTGATGATGATTACTTGAACTACCGGAAAGATGCATTGAAGATAATGAGGTATGCTAAAAAAATCCTTGTTTATGCTCATGATTTGTCAAGTTGTCTTCTCTTAGCATAGAATTTGATCTGGGTTATGCATAGGAGAAGTGTATCTGCTCTTTCTTTCCACCAGGAGTCAGGATGACCATGTTAAGCATAGAACCTGCATATGTGACTCTTATAATCCCAAACTTGCTTGAGCATTCAAAGTCAATAATTTGTACAGTATTCTAGATAGAATTTGAGAACCATGAATTATAGGGCTCATTTGAGTCTTTAAAAATTGTTTGGCTACTAAGAATTTGAAGATGACCATATTTTTGTTTAAAGCCTAATGGGTATCCTCTAACTATTTACTGCATTCTTATAGCGGAGGTTTGTACACTTGTTTTTCGTGATGATCAAAGTCAACTCTTCTCCAGTGAAATAAGGAACCTCTTTCTTTCCTTTTGGTCACAGAGCTGCCACAAGGCATTCCCAGTCCGCTAGCAATGCATTCCTGAGAGGTGATCACGCTGCTGCCAAGGAACTTTCTCTCAGAGCTCAGGAAGAGCGGGCGGCTGCTGAAAAACTGAATAATAAGGCAGCGGAAGAAATATTTCGTCTCAGAAATAGTAATAATGACATCTGGAAGATAGACATGCATGGTCTACATGCCTCAGAGGCTGTAGAAGTATTGGAGAGGCATCTCTACATGATAGAGTTCCAGCAAACTGGGAACAATTCAACTTCAGCTGAGGACTTAGCTATTTTGGAAGGTGCATATTCTAAATCAACCACTGGTTCAAATGTTGAGCTTGCTGCTGAGAAGGTGGTGCTACGCAAACCTAAGCAGGCTATTTTACATGTGATCACAGGTAATATGGTTCCTCTATGCATTGCTTGCTATTTCATATAGTTGGTGGTTTCATATCAAAGCTTTAACTGTTTACGTTCATAAAATTTTCTTGCCACTATCTTTGGAATTATGATCTGCCAATGTGTAGTTTAATGGATGACGAGAGTATCTCTCTTACAAATAATGTATTCATTTGGTTTGTTCAACAGCATAGAAGAGAGAATACTTGATCTCATTTTATTATTAGCAACACAAGCTTTGGTAAGCACTCATTTCTGTTTGCGTTTTACACAGGGATTGGCAAACATAGCAAAGGGCAGGCTTCACTGCCTGTTGCAGTTAAGAGCTTCCTTATTGAGAACGGGTAACAGTCTATGCCATTTGTACAACCAACACACAAGTATGGATGTATGATTGACAGCTTTCTTTGCTTGCAGGTATCGATTTGATGAGCTGAGGCCTGGTGTTTTTGCTGTCCGTCCCAAATTCCGCCGCCGGTGAACCTGCAGAATTTTGTACAATTGTAACATGATGCATAAGTTGTGCTGGCATAGCTACTGCCTGTGAAACTAGAATGGCAGGAGGGAATAGCAGAAATTCCAGCAATAGTCTATTTATCTTGAATATAGCAAATGTATACATGTATTGATGTTATTTAGTCTCATTGAACTGCAGTTCTGTAGTCACTTGAGAAAAGACACATTAAATTCATTTGTAATGTTCTGTAACTGTACTAGTTTACAGCTTGACATGCAACATTGTACCACAGAATTCGGTTGTAATTCTCTCTAACCAGTATTTGGTTACTAGTATTTCCAGATCACCTTCTCGACTCTAATATTTGACAGCGATGTAATGCATCTGTCCTCCAAGCTCCAAGCATGCATTTGTCAGTTGATAAACATTTGCCATGACATGAGTCTTCAGCTCAGTCCATGGCTGTTTGAGATTGGGAGCTTATGCCCATGCATGAATTTTGGACATGTGGGAAGATCAACCCTGTCCCCAGCAACAGAAAAGACACCAGCAGCATAGGTTTTCTTTCACACCAAATCAGCACTAACCAGCCAGCGATAATTTATTTTCATAGCAAATTAGAACTGCCACAGCCTGCCGAACGAAGCGGAGCAGGCCACAAAATAGAGAGGAGCTAAATGGAAACGAGAAGATAAAGAAGCAGCAAGCACTTGATCGCTGCACATCTTGCCACGTGGCATACGTTTCTACGGCACACCCCTCTGGCCCTCTCTGATCCTCTGTGGCCTTTGCGCCGCATGCCGGCGTGCGAGCTTTCATTTTCGCGCAGTCTCGTGGTTCACACCACAAGTGCCTGCCCGTGGCCACAGCGCCACACCCACAGGCCACAGCACGCATCGCGTAGTTGGCTCGGGGGACCCAGGAGTCAGCGTCACACCGCTCGCTGCCGAAGCTTTCGTCGCGTCTCCTAGGCGCTCGGAGGCCGCGGCGTGAGCAAGCAAGCGATGGCCTCCCTGGCGGCGGCGACGCGGCACCCTTCCCCGACCGTCCTCGCCTCCGCCCCTCGCCACCGGCTTCGCCTCAGCCGCCGTGTGAGTGCTCGTGTCCACCCCCTGTCGCCAGCCCTTGCCACCGCACAACTACTTGCCTCGTCCTCTTCATTCCTGGGCTTTGATGCTAGAGTGGCGTAATCTGACAGTAGAACTCTGTAATTTCGTTGATGGAATCCCCATGCAGCGCCGCGGCTAGTGGGCGCCCGGCACATAAGGGTCTGAAAGCTGCACCTCGTTCTGAAGCAGCGGGAGACGATGGAAACATTTAGGGGAACTAGTTCGATATTAATTATCCGGATCTAATTAAAATGAAACATTAGAGTTGAATTACATATTCATTCAAAAGAATTACATATTCACTGTGAGTGTTTGATTTGGAGGTTGATTGAGATGGTAACAGTAGTTTGGATCAAATGTGTGAATGTGTTTACTGAAGGGCCAAATTGATGGTTTGGATCGTCAGTATATGGCTATATGATATACAGAGAAACCATTATATCTGCTTGCAGCATATACTGACGTTGTGTCTATAATTTGCCCATTTCTAAGTTTTTGGTCATACTTCAATAATTAGGAGAGAAATGGTTCTATCACGCCGCATGTGTGCGCGCGCGCGCCTTTAGCATGTGTTACACTTAATGCTGCAAACTGCCCATGTCATTCATAAATGAGCTTGGTCTAAACTAACGATAAGGTTTATGCCCATTTTGGCATCGGTTTAGTTTCCTTTCTTTGCCTATTTTCTGTTATGTAAAATGTTTGTTCATCCTGCTACAGAATTCAATTCTAAAGATTAAGTTTATTTACTCCAGCAATGTTCATTTGCAGGGACATCCACCATTCAAACTGGGCTACCAAACATCACGGATAAAGGTCAATGCCCTGTTTGGGTGGCATAGGGGAGACACAACAGCACGTGAATTGATCCCTCCTGCTGAATCATATACGCTCTCAGGGTCAGCCTCAGAGGTGTTTTGTGTTTCTTGGGTGAACTCTGTTTCCAGGACCTATGCACCTAATTCATGATTTCCTTAAATCATCCCTTTGTTTCAGGTAGGTGCAAAACCACATGAGGTGTCTATTTCTGTTGCTTCTTCTATCATGGACATTCCTGCTGCGGATTGGGATGCCTGTGCGTGTGATCCAGCTGGTCCTGAAGAGTTCAACCCCTTCCTTACCCATGCATTCCTCTCAAGCTTAGAAGAATCAGGTTCTGCAGTGAAGGTAAGCATATGAAACATTACTGCTGATTCCTTGCTGAGAATCGACAGTTGGACACCTCACACTCATAGTGTGGTATCTCTGCTAACCCATTTGTAAATTTATTGACGCATTGATGTGAGTATTTTCCTTTGTCATGTAGGTTAGTTTTCTTGTTGAAGCATACAGTGGCATTTCAGTTTTAATTGTTAAGCAATCAAGCCAACTACAAACATTTGCAATGCTGTGCACATTGTTGTTGACAATAATTTGCCACATTTAATTGAGAACAGAACAACAAACAAGATTTGTGCTGCAATGTCGCCAGACATATTTATGAATCACAAATTTATGTGTTACCTATGACGATGGAGTTGCTTTTGCTATGTGCTTAGCCTGACCCCCACATGATTAGATGTGATGTGTAATAAGTTGTCTTTGTAAAATTTATTCCCGTAGATTGGACAAAGGTTAGCTGCAGCTTTTGTTATGTACTACTATGCATGGTTGCACACTTTATTATCTTATTGACCTCCTTGAGACCTTACCTCCTCGACTAATTTCAGGAAACAGGTTGGTTACCTTTCCATGTTGTTGCACGGGATGAGACTGGACATATTATAGGTGTTGTTCCACTTTACCTAAAAAGGTTTAACATAATTAACAGAATATCATCTCTTGTTTTTCTACTTTCTGTGTACAGTATGCTCCTTTCATCTTATTCAATGGCTGAGCAACAATAATGTGAACTTGCAGCCATTCTAGAGGAGAGTTTGTGTTTGATCAGTCATGGGCAGAAGCTTACTACAGCTATGGCCTTGAATACTATCCGAAGCTCCAGTCTTGCGTGCCATTTACTCCAGTAACTGGCCAAAGAATATTACTTCGAAGTACACCTTACCGAGATCAAGTTTTTGATGCACTAGTCAAAGGTTTGAAGAGCCTGACAGCCAAGGTATCAGAGTTAGAATTTTTTTTTGCAAGTTTTGGTTTGGTAGTAATTTGCTTGAATGCCCAAGGAAAATCTTATAGTGTATATGTTTTGCTGTTAATCAATTCTACCTATCAGCTCTTATATTTCATATGGCATTGTGATATCCTCTAGGACTCACCATTTCTTGATACTTGACTCATTTGTTCTCATTTTGTTTTTCTTGACATTTACAATTTGTATCAAGTAAGTCATTACGGAACTAGAAGAACTATGTATTCTGCTTGCATCTGCAAAATTCCCAAATCAGCACTAGGTCATTACGGAATTTGTCTGGTGGCAGTAAGTCTATGATGAAGTAATTAGAGTTATCAAGATCTGGCTTTCTTTAGAATCATTTCTCTTCGTGGTGTTTACTGTTTTAAGTTTTGTATTATACTATTATGTGAAGTAGCATTAACTTTTTAGAGCTGCTATGTTCATTTATTAATAACTTCTGTATAGCTCTAGAGGAGACAACCTTTGGATGTATTGACCTAATTAAATCTTTTGGTTTCTGCTGCATTACAGATGAATGTGTCATCATTACATATTACTTTTCCATCTGAAGGTGAATTCAGCAAACTGAAGGATAATGGGCTGTTACAAAGGATTGGGTTGCAATATCACTGGAGAAATCGGAATTACAAAAGGTATGCTAATATAAGATGTGATTACTAGCATTTCTTTCTGGATGGTTCAATGCTTCAATGTGGGACTTCTAAGTTCTAACCATATTATACTGTAACTTGGGACCAATGCCCCTTTTCATACTTGGATGGGACATTTATTTTTAAGAAAGCTTGATGGATCTACCCGCAAAAGAACTCACAGCTTGGTTGCATCAGTTCCAATACATATAACACTTTAGTCCAGTCATTTTTCTCTTCTTTTCCTTAACCTCACATGTTTCAAGTTTCGTAAAAACCATGACACTCGGTTATACTCTCTGTGATTTTTTGCTGTACTAGTCTATCTTGAAATAATGGTGAGCCGGAGAATTGTAGCATTCTGATTAGACTTTCTTTGTAGACTATGATGCCTTATTTGCTTATGTAATTAATTTATTCCTGTATGAGTGCCAAAATAAAATACTTGCCTTGACCAGATTGCTGTACCTAAGAGAAAACATATACGCTAAAGCATATCTAGAGATGCATTTACCACCATTTTAAAACAGTGGATTTTCCATGTTGTGAACTTTTTGATGGAATAATTGCCCTGATTTATTGATTTCTCAAAACTTTCTGAGTATACATGCTCTGGTTAACTAGTTTCTTGTAATATCTCTATATGTGCTGATACTTTCTGTTAACCCCTTTTTTTCCAGTTTTGATGAGTTTTTGATGGATTTGAAGCAGCCCAAACGGAAGAATATCAGACAAGAACGTAAAAAGGTTTTCCTTCTTTTTGACTCGTTGATTCAAATGTAATTGTCAATTGAGGATAATCTTTTATAAAACTTGCCAGATTCCTGCTCAAAATTTGCAAATGAAGCGACTTCGTGGAGACGAAATAAAGGTAATTATCAGGCAGAAATAGTTATTTATTGTCACTACATTCATTTCCTTCTCATCATCAAATTCTTTCACCAACATTTTGTTAGCTTTGTTGATTTCTGGGCAACTTATAGTTGTTTTCATTCACATTGCAGAGCAGCCACTGGGACACATTCTATAAATTCTACCGCAACACTACTGATAATCAGTTTTGTTCTGCATTCCTATTTACCTTGTATTTTTCATTCTGTGCTTAACATTATATGATCCCAATAGGGTCCTTGAAATGGCAGTCCATCTTCTGTGAGCATTTCCACATATCATAGTCTGGCACCATTCTTATTGACCCACTCTATTAGACACGAATGACTTTGTTAAAGGAATAATATTTTGAGGTTGCCACCGGTAATAACTAATAAGAACTAAAAGTGATAAAAGCAAGAAAGGAATATTAGTATTGGAGCTTGTAGTTTACTGATAAGCTGCATGTAATGGCTAACACATAGGCTTCTATCTGGATAGGAAGAGTGTCATGTGGGGTCGCACGTATGGCCGGCGCAAGGCAAACCAGGGAGGCGTCCAGGCGGAGGATTAGTTAGAGATATTTTGAAGATTTGATTTGTTAGCTTGAGAGTCAAGTTAGGCAAGTTTGTTCAGGATTGGCGTTATATAAGCCAAGTCCTATAGAGGAGGGAGATTAGGCTTAAGATTGTTATCATCTGTAGCCGCCGCCCTGCCTCCTTGGTGCGCCGTCGAGTTCATCACGGCTCCGTTGCACCGGCGAGGTCCAGGGCCGCGTCCTGTAACCTCTTTCAAATATAATCTACGCTGTAATCCTTCCTCCAATATTATCATCTGTGATAACTTGGTATCTGCTGAGCCTTGTTGCGTGTCCATGGGTGATCACGCGGACCTGAAGACGGAGCTGGCGACGATCTCCGCCTCCCTACGAGATTGGCGACGACGGTCACCAACTTGGGCGCCAAGTTCGACGACCTGGCCGTCAAGGTGGATAAGCTGGCGCCACTTGCCCCTGTGGCCTCCCAGCTCGCCGGCATACCGGAGAAGGTGGTCACACTCCAGTCCGCCGCTTTCGAGAACTCGGAGCAAGTCCGTGCTCTCAATCTCGCCCTCTATCGCGTCGAGTCGTCTCAGCGTGACAGCAAGGCGGCCGCCGATGCCGACGCCACGATCGACTCCACCAACGGGCCGCCACGTCGTGGACCAAGGCAGCACCGCACCAGGCACCACCGTTCCGCCAGGAACCACCGCCGCGTGATCGCTTCCGCGAGGAGGAGGACGACATCATCGACTCCCGCTTCCATCCGCGCGTTCGCCTCGAGTTCCCGACGTTCGACGGCAAGGAGGATCCGTTTCCATGGCTTAATCGCTGTGAGACCTTCTTCCAGGGCCAGAACACGCCCGAGCGCCGTCACGTCTGGTACGCGGCCATGCATCTGACCGGGTCTGCCCAGCTATGGTATTGCCGGCTGGAACTCACGGGGGGCACACTGTCTTGGCGCCGCTTCGCCCAACTCGTGCAGCAGCGTTTCGGACTGCCCATGACGGACAGCCCGGTCGACGAGATCATGCTCCTTCGCCGCACGGGCACGGTCGAGGACTACACTGACAAATTCCTCGCCCTGGCATGTCGTGACGCAGACCTCACCGAGCTGCAACTCGTCCAGATGTACATGGCGGGACTGGTGAACCCCCTCAAGACCGACGTCGCACTCCGCCGCCCGCAGTCCCTCGACGACGGCATCATGCTGGCCCGCGCCTATGAGCAACGCCTGCAACTTGATCCCTCCGATCCGGGACACGGCCCGCGTCCAAAGCCGCGCCGGCAGCCCCCGCTGCGACGTCGCTGGCATCGTCTCTACCTCGCCGCCGTCTCTCGCCGGGCGAGATGGCCCAGCGCCGTGCCGACGGATTGTGCTACAACTGCGACGAGAAGTTCGTCTTGGGATACCGCTGCAAGAAGTTGTTCGTCCTCGAGATTGTGGGATTCGACGACGATGAGGAGGTGGACGAGGAGATCGAGTGCGCCGCGCTCTCGGGCGCGTTGGACTCACCGGGCATCTCCCTGCACGCCATCACCGGCGTCCGCGCGCAGGGCTTCCAGACCATGAAGGTGTACGTCTCCGTCGGGGATGCCGTGGCAGTCGCTCTTCTCGACTCCGGCTCGTCCCACAACTTCATCGACGACGGCATGGCCCGACGGGCGGGCCTTCGTCTACAGAAGCGCGCTGGCCTATCGGTCGCCGTGGCAAACGGCGAGCGCGTCGTGTCCCCGGGCCGGGTCCTGGGCCAAACCGTGCACATCGGCGAGGAGGCGTTCGACATCGACCTATATGCCCTCCCCCTCGGCGAGTACGACATGGTACTTGGGGTCCAATGGCTGGGCATGCTGGGCCCAATCCTGTGGGACTTCGCCAAGCACACCATGGCATTCACGCGCGGCGACAGGCGCGTTCTGTGGCGCGGCGTCGACACCACGCCAGGGCCATCCGCTGCATCTCTGTCGGGCCCGGGAGGCGACCTCATGGACGCCTTCCTGGAGGAGTTCGCCGGCTTGTTCGCGGATCCGCAAGGTCTTCCACCTCGCCGTCACCTCTGCCACCGCATCCGCCTTAAGCCGGGCGTGGGTGGCGTGGCAGTGCGTCCGTACCGCTACGCGCACACACAGAAAGACGAGCTGGAACGGCAATGCGACGAGATGCTTCGTCAGGGCCTCATCCGCACCAGCGCCTCGGCGTTCTCCTCACCGGCGCTCCTCATCCGCAAACATGATGGCTCATGGCGGTTCTGCGTCGACTACCGCGGCCTCAACGACGCCATGATCAAAGACAAGTTTCCCATCCCAGTGGTGGAGGAACTTTTGGACGAGCTGCGGGGTGTCAAGTTTTTCACCAAGCTCGACATGCGCTCGGGGTACCACCAAGTATTGATGCATCCAGATGATGTGGAGAAGACGGCGTTCCGCACGCACCAGGGCCTATTCGAGTTCCTCGTTATGCCGTTCGGCCTCACCAACGCCCCAGCCACGTTCCAGGCGCTCATGAACGCCATCCTGCTGCCCTTCTTGCATCGGTTTGTCCTCGTTTTCTTCGATGACATCTTGATCTACAGCTCGTCATGGACGGACCACCTCCGCCACGTGCGCACAGTTTTTCGCACTCTGCAGGATCATCAGCTCTTCCTCAAGCGATCAAAGTGCGAGTTCGGGCAGCAATCGGTGGCCTATCTAGGCCATGTCATCTCCATGGAGGGCGTCGACATTGATAAGCAGAAGGTGCAGGCGGTACTGGACTGGCCTGCCCCGAAGTCAGCACGGGCGGTGCGCGGCTTCCTGGGGTTGGCAGGGTACTACCGCCGCTTCATCCGCGACTTTGGCGTCATCGCAGCACCACTCACCGCCCTCCTCAAGGAGGGATTCAGATGGAACGACGAGGCCGCGCGCGCGTTCCATACGTTGCAGCGTGCCCTCACGACCGCGCCGGTACTCCAGCTCCCGGCATTTGATCGTGACTTCATCGTGGAGTGCGACGCCTCGGGTTCCAGCTTCGGGGTCGTGCTTCATCAAGGTGCCGGGCCGATTGCATTCTTCAGCAAGCCAATCGCGCCGCGCCATGCTAAGCTCGCCGCCTATGAACGCGAGCTGATCGGCCTTGTCCAAGCAGTGTGGCATTGGCGACCGTACTTGTGGGGTCGTCGCTTCGTGGTCCGCACAGATCATCGGAGCCTCCGCTTCATCCTCGATCAGCGACTGACAACGATTCCGCAGCATCAATGGGCGAGTAAGCTGCTGGGCTTCGATTTCGTCGTGGAGTACAAGCCAGGCGCCTTGAATGTGGTGGCAGACGTGCTGTTTCGCCGCGACGAGGAGTCGGGGGAGCTGCTCGCACTTTCGGCTCCCCGGTTCTCGCTCTTCGACGACATCAGGCGACATCAGGCGGGACATCAATGGGGACGTCGCCCTGTCCCAGCTGCGGGGCGCCATTCGAGGCGGCGCCAAGCCAGCGCCGTGGTCCGTGGTGGACGGCCTAATCCTTTTCAAGGGTCGCATGTACGTGGCGGCGACGTCGAGTGCGCGACAGACGATTCTGGAGCTTGTCCATGGCGCTGGACATGAGGAGTGCACAAGACACTACACCGACTGCGGGCTGATTTTCATTTTCCCAATGATCGTGTGGTGGTGCAGGACTTCGTTCGCGCGTGCGTCGTCTGTCAGCGCAACAAGGGTGAGCAGCTCCAACCCGCCGGTCTACTCCAACCACTTGGGGTCCCTACGGCGGTCTGGTTAGACGTGGCCATGGACTTCGTCGAGGCACTTCCCAAGGTGAACGGCAAGACAGTCATATTGACAGTGGTGGATCGGTTCTCCAAGGCGGCGCATTTCATTCCACTGGGCCATCCGTACACGGCGACGTCGGTGGCGCGAGCCTTCTTAGATATTGTTCGCCTGCACAGTATTCCTTCGTCCGTCGTCAGCGACCGTGATCCGGTCTTCACCAGTGAGTTTTGGAGGGAGCTTTTCCGTTTGGCAGGAGTCAAGCTGCAGATGACATCGGCTTATCACCCGCAGTCTGATGGGCAGTCCGCGGCAACCAACAAGATCATCGCAATGTATTTGAGGTGCTTAACTGGTGATCGTCGTCAGTGGCTGGAGTGGCTGCCGTGGGCGGAATTCTGCTACAATTCCTCATATCAGCAGTCCATCAAAGCGTCGCCCTTTGAGCTGGTGTATGGGCGACCGCCTCCCTCAATCCGGTCCTATGCGCCTGGAGATGCAAGACTCCCAGCCGTGAAGGCTATGAAGGAAAGAGATGAGTTTTTGGCTGAGGTCCGCGATCATCTGGAACAAGCACAACAGCACTACAAAGCCGTCTACGATCGCCGTCATTGTCTGCTGCAGTTTGTTCCAGGGCAGTGGGTGTGGCTGCGTCTCTTGCACCGGCCGGTAGCATCGCTCCAAGTCAAGGGGCGCGGCAAGCTGGGGCCGAAATTCTTTGGTCCTTTCAAAGTTCTGGAGCGTATTGGAGAAGTTGCTTACAGGCTTGCCTTGCCGGCGGGCGCTCGCATACATGATGTCTTCCACGTTAGTTTACTCAAGCAATTCTACGGCGAGCCGCCCAGTCAGACGCCGTCATTGCCTTTGATTCAGCATGGCCAGGTTGTGGTGGAACCAGATAATGTGTTACGCAGTCGTCTTGCTAGAGGAAAGCGTGAACTTCTGGTTCGCTGGAAGCGTGCTCCTGCTGCTGAGACGTCCTGGGTGGAGCTGGATGATTTCCGTGAGCAGTTCCCGGATTTCCAGCTCGAGGACGAGCTGCTTCTCCAGGGAGGGAGAGATGTCATGTGGGGTCGCACGTATGGCCGGCACAAGGCAAACCAGGGAGGCGTCCAGGCGGAGGATTAGTTAGAGATATTTTGAAGATTTGATTTGTTAGCTTGAGAGTCAAGTTAGGCAAGTTTGTTCAGGATTGGCGTTATATAAGCCAAGTCCTATAGAGGAGGGAGATTAGGCTTAAGATTGTTATCATCTGTAGCCGCCGCCCTGCCTCCCTGGTGCGCCGTCGAGTTCATCACGGCTCCGTCGCGCCGGCGAGGTCCAGGGCCGCGTCCTGTAACCTCTTTCAAATATAATCTACGCCGTAATCCTTCCTCCAATATTATCATCCGTGACAAAGAGACTAATTTTTAAGAATAATCCTAACATAATCACTCACCTTCTGGCACTACTTTTTGTTTGATAGGTACGGATTGTGTGGCAGTAATATTTGCTTGCTGTATTTTTCCATCATAGATTACTTTTCCTTGCAGCTGGGGCAGACCATACTTGACAAGGGAATTCTTTCATCTCTTAGGAGAAAAGATGGAGGACAATGTGATGCTTATTGTTGCTGAAAATGACGATAAACTTGTTGCTGGTGCTCTTAACCTTATTGGAGGCGATACACTGTTTGGTCGACTATGGGGATGCCTTCCAAATGCTTATTTTCCCAACTTGCATTTTGAAGCTTGTTATTATCAAGTAATTTGCGCATCTTTGGAACCATATAATCCAGCAAATGTCATTATTTAGTTCGCTTATGGAATACTCGGTTGTCCAGGCAATTGAAGCAGCCATAGAATTAAACCTGAGTAAGGTGGAGGCAGGTGCTCAAGGAGAGCACAAGATCCAGCGTGGTTATCTCCCAGTGACAACTTACAGCTGCCACTACTTCTCAGATCCTGGTTTTGGGAAAGCTATTGGAAATTTTCTTGCAAATGAGACAGCTCAGGTATTTTTTGGGTCAATACTTTCAACCAGTTTCTCGCCAAAATCACTGTTCCAATCTATGTGTGCCTGACAAGAATCTTTTTTTGTCCGCATCTACAACTCTGCCATCTGAGTAATGTTATCTAGTCGTCCGACTAATCGCGATTAGTCGGGCTTATCGGTCCGGTGACCCCGATAAGGGACACCGAGTAGGTCTGGGCGACTAGTTTTCTAGTCGTCCGACTAGTCGCGATTAGTCACACGATCAGGTTGGAAAACGATCAGACTTGAGATTGTTTTGTGGGCTGTTTGAGTTGTGGGCCTCGGCCGGCGATGGGCTGGCAAGGTGGCCCATTAGGTTTTTGGTATATAGAGGCTGAGAGACAGGAATATGAACTATGGGACAGGAATACAGAGTTCTGGACATTTCACAAATCATCTCTCACAAATAAGTGAAAAATTGACCATTATTGTTTCCTTCATACTTGCTTTTTATTAAGTAATATGTAGTACATATATCATATCGGTCCTGGGACACATAGGACGACTAGGCAGACGACTATGACCGACTAAGCTCGACTAATCGGCCTGATCGACGACTAATCGCGACTAGTCGTCTGATCGGTCCCATGGCGACTAGGTTCGACTAGACGATTTGAAAACATGGTGAGTACATATTATCTGTAGTTATTAGTTAATCTGTGTGCTTTTTGCCATCCAAATGCCAAACTCACTGCAGGTTGAATACTTCATCTTGCATCCTTGACTGTGAAACTTGCATAGCATTTCTTTTTCTTTTTCCAGCCACCTATTTGTACACGTCACACAGCTATGAATTTTGTGATGAAAATAATTTCTTGTTACCGTCCATCAGCATCACGTTTGGAGCTAAATGCTAATCAATGTTTGCTGGTGCACAAAACGTGCACAATATTTTTTTTCCCAGTAGCTAATTTGTTCTATTTTTCCTCCTAGTGATGCGCAAATGCTGACATTACTAGTATGGCATATATTTGATGTCACACAGACCAAAAGTTTAAAAATGTGAAAATACATTGTATTCTGATAGATGTTTTGCATGCCTTCCTGCCTTTTACTGAAGCTCCAACTATGCTCTTTTCTCGTGTAAATATCAGGTTAAGCATGTTATTAAGGTCTTGCATGATTCTGGTCCATACAAGGATGACATATTGAAAGAATTTGCACCTGAACAAGAGGATAACAAGTAGAACATTGAGAGGACTAGCTGCTCTGCACACTGTATCATAGAACTAGAATCTTATGTAGCGATAGGAAAATAGGAATAGTGGGTGATCCCATTCATATGTCTCTAGAAGGAGCTGATATTGTTGGTCAAAGAAACCCACATTGTAATGTAAATATTTGAGATTTAAATCTGAAATCATTGTATCTGAGGTGCCACGTCTGAACTGTTTCCTAGACAGCATGTAGTTCAGATGTGACATCCAACTCACATCCGCGTATTGGAAATTTTCTTGCAAGTGAGACAGCTGGGGTATTTTGCGTGAATATTTACAACCAGTTTGTAGAGATTATTCCAAAATTATTCCAGTTTGTAGAGTCACTATTAGATGCCCGGCAAGAATCTTTCCTGATCCTCATTTGCCACTCTGACATCTGCATAGTATCAGTTGTTAATCGATGTACCTTTTGCCGCCCAAATGCCAAACTCATTGCAGATTATTGAAGTAGCACATCTGGCATCCTTAAATGTGAAGCTTGCTTCTCCTGTTTTCGGTTCGATAGTTCCACTGTTGTGGCGTCAAGTTATGATGGCTGATGCGTCTCTGCGGTGCAGATTGAGTGCTCTCGTGTACTGCACCATCGCCAATGAAATCGTAAAGAATTTATTGTTACCTGTCATCAGTCTCACTTTCTGGAGCTAATGCTCTACTGTGGTATGTGTTTGCTGCTGGTGCTCACGCCGAGTACAGTTGATGCTTTCAATACTACAATCTGAACATCTTAGCAAACATGCGTTGGACTCCCACTAACATTTACTGCTGCATGATGCCTGATTTTTTTTACTTTTCCAGCTTATTGTAATTAGTTTTCTTTGTTAGTGCAACCGTCTTATTAAGATGTCATTATTAAGGTCCAGCGTGAGTTGAATCCATACAAGGAAGGCATACTGAGGGTGTGTTTAGTTGGTGAAAAAGTTTGGGATTGACAAATAATGTCCAATCATGGACTAATTAGACTTAAAAGATTCATCTCGTGCTAATCAGTTAGACTGTGTGATTAATTATTTTTTAACTACATTTAATACTCCATGCATTGCATGTGTCTAAAGATTCGATGTGATTTGGGAACTAAACGGGGCCTGAAAGAATTTGCACCTCAACAAGAAGACTAGAGGATAACAGGTAGAACAACAAAATGAAGGGTACTGCAATTACACAGCTCAATCTTACAGAAGTAATAAAGATCACAATCACTGAGTTGGGAGGTAGTACCACCTATTTCTACCTTTCCCCATCAGAAGGATCTGGTGCTACATCTAGTCAACTTGCGTTGCCCTCTTTCTCATGGGATCCGATCCGATCCGATCGTCTGAACTACAAAAACCGGTGAGCAGTCGACATCACCCAGGACGAAAGGCGGGAAGAGACGCCCCCCGGCGTCGCATCAGCGTATCGACTCCAAGATCCAGGCCAAAAAGGACGCCAGGTACATGCTCAGATCGATCACGCATCGCATTCTGATTCTGTACAAGGATACAAGGGGTTGTCGGCTCCTCACCATGTCTCTCCCACCGAACAGAGGCCACCCACGAGGCAGCAGCCATGGCCGCCGGCTCATCATCGAAACCCCGGTTAGAATCTCAAAGCAAACAATCTACCTAAAGGCTAAGCTAGAATCTCCGCGGCTGTTGGAGCCTGAAAACGCCCAGTGATCGGTGCAGCAGAGGCTGCAGGAAAAGAGCTCTGGGTTTGCAATGCATCAGTCTCCTGTTGGGCCCTGCCGCACCGCGGCTTTGCCGGATTGCCGCTGCTCGATCAGGCGCACCAGAGGGCGAGCGAGCAGCCGCCGCGCGACGACCATCTGTGCAGGAGCTCGCCCACGCACACCACGGCGTAGGCCAGCACGACGAGCTTGAGCAGCAGCGGCAAGTGCTGCGAGAGCTCCACGCGCGACGAGTGCAGGACCATGGCGACTCCTCCGGCGAAGCTCGCCCGCCGTGGCAGTGACGGCGACGCGGCGGCGGAGGGCGGCAGCACCAGCGGCTTCCTCTTGGCCGCGGCGTCGCACTCGCACGGCGGGGAGGCCCTGTTGGACGACCTGGCGGCGGAGCAGTTCCTGAGGCGCTGCACGTCCTTGCTCTGCAGGGGCTTCACGATGAAGTCCTCAGCACCAGCGCTCAAGCATCTGTTTCATCAGAGCAAAAAAAAAAAAAACTCTTTAGAATCTCTAGCAGCAGCATTGCCTGCAGGATCGTACTGCAATTCTGCCGCGCAATTGATGGTCAAGATTGCGCTTGAATGCGCCGAGCAAAGACGAAATCTTTGTCTCGTACCGCTCGAGTCCTTATTGACCCATAATAGGAGAAAGGCCTGCGCAGGACTACAGCCTACAGGTACACAGTCACGGGCCGAGTGAATGTCTACTTACTACACTACGGCTGGGCTTTAAGAGCAGGGCTTATAACCCAGCCCGCCGCCGGCGAGAATCGCTAGCGTGGTGAGCATTTATGTCGGGCGGTGGCAGCAGGAGCAAGGAGGCAGCGCTGCGGCCAATGGAAACAACACGCGCGCGAGCGCAGCAACAGCGCAGCAAATGAGGGCAGCTCGCGCGCGCAGCAGCCGGCTGGAAGCCGGCGTGTAGCGAGACACCCGCTTCACCTTCTCTCTATTTCTCTCTCCGCTAGCGATGATTTTTCCGATGTGGCTGTGCTCCCAGCCCGCCTCGCTGGCCTTATAATACCTGCTCTAACCCATCTGGTACTGTTGGAGCTGGAGCAGGCATTCACAAGGACCTCACCCTGGCACCTTTTTTTTGTTTCCCCATTTTTCAATGTAACTTTGCACAAGAACTTGGCTGTGTTTAGATCCGCAAAAAGGTGGTAAAAAGAGTCACATCGAATTCTGTAGCACACTGTAGCATTTTTCGTTTGTTTGTGGTAAATATTGTCCTACCATAGGCTAACTAGACTCAAAAGATTCGTCTTGCAACGTACATCAAAACTATGCAATTAGTTTTTTTTATTTACCTATATTTAGTACCCCATGCATGAGTCAAAAGATTTGATGTGATAAGTGAATAGTGAAGTTTGGGGAGAAAAAAATTTGCAACTAAACACAACCCTTGATGCTCGAAAGAGGAAAACAATGGAGGTGCCAGGCTCACCTGCTGATCCGCTGGGGCTCGTCTTCTGACGACATGACGATCACCGGGATCGGCTTCCGGGGGTTCAGCGCCTGTCATGTTTGGTTTTGCAGCGTGCGAGAGTGAGACTAAATGAAATTGAATTGCAGGAACGGAGCAGACGCATTGCACATACTACATGGTCAGAAATGCTGAGATGCAGTTGACTGGTTTCGCAGTACCTTGACGGCCTTGAGCAGGTCGTAGCCGGTCATCTCGGGCATGCAGTAGTCGGTGAGCACCATGTCGATGGCCTGCTCCTGCAAAGACGCCACGGGATTAGCTTAGCCAAAAACGAATTACTGGTGGATTAAACAACTGTTGGAAGCACAGAAATAAAGGTAAAGGAGGAGCCAAAAGAAAGGGGGAAATTTTTAATAAAAAAAAGGCAGGGAGGAACCGAACAGGATTCCGTTGGAGTCTACTGCAGAGCGCAGCGCAGACACCCACACTGTACTGTCCCTACAGTGCTGAGCTTTTTACGGGGCGATGAGCACTCGAGTCATACTTAACCGTGCCGCCACTGACTGTAATGCAGCATCAGGCGACTAATGCTGTCTTAAGCGCGGCATTATATTAGGGGAGTAGCAGTAGCAGTAGCAGTAGCATTGAACTAGAGGCGGCTTTGTTCAGCCTACGGTCTGTGGCTGTGGTGAGAGGCGGCAGGGCTAATTTTCTTTCCTTTTCTCCTTTGCCCGCCATGAAAAGCAGCGACCTTTTGCTTCCAAAAGAGGGGGGCGGAGAAGAGAACAGAAGCCGTCACGCGCGCATGCGCGCACGCGGAGGAGTGGCCCGTACGGTACGGTACGGCCCGGCCCGGCGCCGGCCGGCGTGTCGCCGGCAGGTGGCGCAGGCGCCCATGCCCGGTGGTGGAGTGCCCGCCACGGGATGGCGGGGGGTTTGCTTGCCGGTAATCGTCCTACTGCTGCTACGCTGCTACACTGTATGTGCTCTGAAACAGAATTGAGCATGGCGATCGATGGTGAGGCAGGGGGTGGCAGGGTTGGTTGGTCGTGTTACCTTGCCGTCCTTGAGGCCGAGGAACTCCATGGCCTTCTTGGCGCTGTCCACGGCGATGACTGCAGGGGAAATCGCAGGAGCTGTTTAGAATCTAGCAGAGCCGCAGGTGGCAGCAACGAAATCGAGATACCACCACGATGAATGAACGCTAAGCATGACACCAGATGGAAACCAGAAATGAATCAATCACACGCGTATAGGAGTTTCAGGATTCAGAGTTCGGAAGTGGATGAAGCATGATTCGAGTTGGCAGTGGGAGCGAGCGAATGAATCGCAGGGATAAGAAACCAGGGCAAGGGCTGAGGTGAGAGCGGCGGTGGCTGACCGTGGAATGAGCCGGCGCAGGAGCCGCTGCTGAGCAGGAGCTGCGCCACCCGGCGGTCGACGGGGGAGTCGTCCACCACCAGCACCCTCGTCACCCCCTCCTCCACCTCCGCTCCTCCTCCGACTGCCATCGCCATCGCCATCTCTGTCTCTCCCCTCCTCTGTCCCTCAGTGTCCCTCTGCTCTTCCTCTCCGACCGGCGCGCAGCAGCTGCGGCAAAAGCTCTCTAGTCTCTACTCGTGGCGTGGGTAGGGAAGAGGGTTGCCGGTCGAGTGCCCTTATAAAGCGTGACGCCACAGGTGACCAAACAGAAGGTGAGGAATACGAGGAGGAGGCAATCCTCTGACGGCTCGCCAGGACAGGGAGGTTGTAGCATGTGTCAGGCAGCAGGCAGGCGTGTGAGCGGGAGAGGGAGGGAGGAGAGGAGAGCACGAGCACCCCCCCCCCCCCGAAGAAGAAGAGGGGGAGTGGCGGGGAGCGGGGCCCATCTCCTCCCGCGGAGGGGGCCCGCGGGAGTGGTAGCTCGCGGGGCACGGGAATTGCTTGCTTTTTTCCTCTAGACTAGATTTTGCTGTCGGGCAATCTCTCCACACCACTCCTCCGTTGGAGGGAGGCTGCTGGAGAAAGGGAGCGCCGTTTGGAATTGGGGGTGCGATCGAACTGTGCCGATTTGATTCTTCGGAGCGGGCGACGGCGACGTTAGGCTATCTCCAACCATTCTCCCTCTCCAACTCCCCAAAATATACTATTTACTATATTTTACTACATTCTTCCAAAAAATTTCTCCCCCTATAACTCTTTCTCTCCAACCATTCCCCCCATATCTATTCTCTCTATATACTATCACTCATTAACTAACTATTTATTTATTGTTTTTGAATTTTTAAAAAATCATACAGTATTTGTACTGTCATAATACGCATTATCATCATATTATAGGACTCAAACGGGATTAATATCATGAAGAAACGATGTAATTAGAATATAAGGGAGTTGAAACTCACCCTATATATGAGGGGAGTTTCAACTCCCCCCGTATATAGGGGGAGCTTTGGGGGGGGAATCCCTCTAACGGTTCCCCCCAAAGCTCCCCCTACGTAGGGTGGGGGCAGTTCCCAGGGAACTGTTGGAGCAAGCCTTAGATATGGCGGGGGACTAGGGGGAAAAAAGGCAGCACGTGGATTCGAATTCGATCCGGCTGCCATCTCAAGCGATCGGGGAGCAGCCTCGGCGCGGCGACGGGTGATCTGCACATCTCGGCGACGTGTAAACACGCACGGACCCTGGGTAAGGGCTTTAACGTCTGTTTGGCGGGGATTATTTCGGCTTCGGCGCCGCCTATTGGTATTGTAGCGTGAAGTCATTTTGTAAATCCATTTTGAAATAAAATGCTCGTTTGGTACGGCTTCGGGTGGAGCCCTGTCAAAGGGCTATATTCAAAATGGCTTCACCGTCAAAGCTACGAAGAAGTCGCAAAACGGCTTCTGCCTGTGCGAATGAAGCCAGAGGTTGTGGTTTCTAACGGCTTCACCCTCACCTACCTCTTCAGACCCTATTTGGCACAGCTTCGGCGAGCTCAGGGTTTATTTATTGTACTGTGTAACAATGTTGATCATAGTAGCATGGAACAGGAATAGGAATCGAGGTGAAAAACGCACTACTACAAAAAAAGATTTGTAGCAACGCCTCGTTTTTTAGGGGCGGACCAAAAAGTCATCCGTTCTTATAAATAGAGTACGGGTATTGTAGAAACGAACCACCCCCTAAACATAGAATTTGTAGGGGCGGCTCACCCCCTGAGCCGCCCCTCAAAATGGGTGCCCTTTTTAGGGGCGGGTGGCGGCGTGAGCCGCCCCCATAGTCACAAAGTTCCTGGGTCGACCGGGTCGAGGAACGGGGTCGAGGGTCGAGGGACGTCACTTTATAAAATTGTGGTACGAAGGGGGTATATCTCTATGGAACGATAAATTATTATGTGGAACGCGACTCTAATTCATCCGGGTCGATATTTTCGGGTCGATGCGTCTTTAAAAAGACAAAAACTATATATATATATATATGTGTGTGTGTGCGCGCGCGCGCTACTAATGAAGAAACTAATCTGCACAAACATATAAGAAACATACAAAATAGTACATTTAGATCATACTACACGTACTCAGCTTATTATCTAATAAAAACCACATCAATCCGCTATCAATAACCTTCTTATCCCAATTAAATCTGCTAGCAATGGGGCTGCGACCCCTCTCAAACCGGGACGCGATCCAACCTTGAATGGGACACTGACCCTCTTCGACCCCGACCCTCGAATCGGAACGGCGTTCCCGGGTCGTGGGACGAGGCATCGACCCCGAATTCTGTGACTATGGCCGCCCCTACAAATTCAATTTTTAGGTGCGGCTCAACACCAACCCCCCCCCCCCCACCCCCCTACAAACCGCACGCATTTTCAGGGGCAGCTGCGGGGTGAGCCGCTCCTACAAATGTTTTTTAATTTATTCAAAAAAATCATTTATTTCAAATAGAGATGCAAAATACTTCAAAACAACGTGCAATAATTACCATAAGCATGTACTGTCATGTAGAATTGTAAAAAAAATAAAAAATACAATTCAACACGTTTAGTGTTAAAGAGTGTTGAAAACACAAAGTCAGCCTTAAGTTGTATGACATAGTAATGTGACATACATATACATTGTTGTTTCAAAACATTTATTCGTTATATGCTCTGAAATATAATTTTGATATTTTTCCTATGTTACACATATCATGCCCTTCACGCCCTCCTCTTCCTCCTCCTCCTCCTCCTCCGCGCAGCCGTCACCTCCTCCTCCTCGCCGACGCCCGGATCCACCGCCGCCACCTCCTCCTCCTCCTCCTGTGACAGCCTAGGTAATTAAACTACTAAGCAAGAAGAATTAAACCTGTCATCATGCGTCATTAACCAAGAAAATTTTAAATAGTTGCATGTGTGCGTGTATGTATGTGCTTTTAGTTAAGAGCAAATACACCTTTTATAAAGAGCTAGTATACTTTTCATGCTTACCATGAAATGACACATGAAATGCATCAATGCACACCCTAGATGATGTTGCATAAATTCATTAGGATCTTCAAACATGCATTGAATAAATGTCACATAAAATGACGAATTAATTCAAATTGTAATAAACCGGTTTTAAAAATAAATTTCAAACCGTAGTTCAAATGAACTTTTACCAAAAACCAAAGTTTTAGGGTTTCAAATGATGAACAACTTTCATGTTCAAAGTTTTTCAAGTTGCTATACAAAAATTGAAGAAAAATTTGAATATGAACTTGAATAGGGCAATAATTCATATTTATCGAACATTCAAATTTAGCTCTTCATCTAAACTTCAAATGAGTTTTTGCCTGAAAAGAAAGTTGTGAAGTTCAAAATTTTCTACCACTTTTGTGTTGAAAGTTTTTCACGTGTCCATTGAAATTTTTAAGAAAAATTAAAGTCAACTTTCTCTCCTCTCTCTCTTTTCCTTCACTCCTCTGTCTCACTCCCCTGCTTCCAGTGCTGCAGCGCCGCCCTGACCCGGCCATGATGCCCGTCGGCCACGCGCCGCGCCCCTGTCGCCTGCTGCCACCACGCTGCGACCACCGCCCGGCCATGAGTGCCTTCGCCAGCTGCCCAGCTCGCCCCGTCCCGTCACCACTGCGACACCGCCTCCCTCCTTGCTGTGCTCTGCCTCGGCTTCAATGCCGCACCACGACGCCGGCTCCGCGACACGCGCTCGCGGCCAACACTGCGCACACCCTTGCCATGGCCGTACCCGGGCCGCTGCCCGCCTGCTCGAGCTGCCCGGCCTCCCCAGCACCACCTCCCCTCCCCCGTGCGCCTATATAAGGCCGAGCTCAGACCCTGCTCGCGCGCAGCCCGCCATTGCCGCGCCATGGCCGTCGGCCCTCCATAGCCTGCCGCAGAACCCCCTCCTCCGCCCCACCTCGCCCCCAACGGACCCCCCAGCCACCTTCCTCGCGCCTCGGTGAAGCTTCTCAGCCAGCTTGCCGCCGTCCAGACCCGCCGGAGCGCTGCTGCCGCAGCCTGCCATCGCCGCCGCCCACTGCTCGCCGCGGGGAGCACACCTTTGGCCATCCCCAACCTCGTTTGAGCCCACAAACGGGTAGAGCTCAGTCTCCTCTAGCTCCCCCCCCACTTCCCTCTCGCTGCCGGCGACCGGAGCCGCCGGATTTCGGCCGGGAAAGGCCGCCCCTACCCTCCCCTTCTTCAACCTCCGCCCAGGGACCTACCTATGAATATTTTTAGGATTTCAGGGGGTTTTCCCTATGAATCCAGGGGCCTGTCTGCATTTCTTTTATTCCTTTTTGTTTTCCAAAGCTGTGAACTTGTAAAATCGATATAAATTCGTAGAAAAATCGTAAAAATTCAAACTTAATTGATCTGAGTTCTTTGTTACTAGATATACAACCTTCATTACATGCACTTTTTCATTTGCTCACTGGTTTTTGTTCTAGATTAAAAACAAATTTATTATGCACTTAATTAGATCTCAAGTTCTATACACTGCATGACTACCATTTTTGGTCAGTATGTTGCATGTTAGAAGGTTAGCGTAGTGTAAAAGTTTGGTGGCCAGTTGACACTCCTAGCTTCAGGTTTCTTTAACTTTTGCTTTATGTCTTGATTAATTAGTTTTGGTTGTGCATGTTGTTTAACTTTATTTCATGAGCTCAAACATTTACAGTACCTTTAAATTTATTCCTAGTCACTGTATAAAAAGTTTAGGAATTTTTAGATGTGTGTAACCCGTCCAACTAATTAATAGCAAGAGTAAAGAGGATAAATCAAGGAAAATAGTTCCTCTTCATGGAAAACATGATATTTTTACCAGAGCTGTTATTTAGGTACTTAATAATGATGGAAAAATTTGAACCTTTAAAATATAGTAGAACTACCTGTAGAAATTATTTTTCCTATACTGTAGTTGTAAATTACTTTATTTTTCCTGCTCTGTATGTTGCCTATTTAAATATGAAAAAATTACAGCACGCTCACCTTTAGGTAATAAATAGTTAGTAAAAGTTTCATTACCAGAACTTGCATATTTTCCCCGTACAAATTCATCTTGATTTCAGCAAAGGCTAGGTAAAATATTTTTCATAGTGTTTCTGCTGTATGAAATGGACTGAAATTTTTCTGGTAGATTCTTTATCATGAATTGACTGCTGTGTAAAAATTTCATGACCTGAGAGTGTAGGAAACTATAGATTTTGATTTATACATGGATAACTAGTGTAAATAGATTATTTTTGAGTTGCTTGGTTGAGTAGTGTTTTGGGAAAACCACCTCGGTTCCCTGTGAACTAAATCATCTTAGATAATACCCGATAAATGATTGCCCTGTGAGATGATTTTGAAAATGGTTGTTTCCAAAGTTGGGTTTTGTTGGATTACAACTCTATAGTGAAGAAATGAATAAATCGTTACCACTGAAGTAACTCACGCATATGCATTCATGTAGATTCGACTACTCTCGCTGACGGTATGTACGAGCTGGTGCCGGAGTCCGAGAGTGAGCAGCGTGAAGCTCAAGTTAATCTAACTGAAATTGCTAAAGACCTGAACCAAAGTTCAGAAGAGCCCAAGGCTAGCTCCGCTCAGGAAGGCAAGCCCCGGAGCATGTCCCGTCTATTTTAAATTTATGCAACTTATTGTTATTCCTATTGACTTGTGTATTTAAATTTACAGGGGTTGACTGGAACCTTAGTTGCATGATCCTAGGTACCTATGCTTGAACACTAGTATGTGTAGGTCCCTAGTTGGCTATGCTAATGGTTCGGTAGAAGTCGAGTGATTTCCTGGTACTCGCGAGAATTATAGGAGTTGGATGTTTACTACATGCTGTAACTATAAGGTCTACGGGCGGGGCTGTGGTACTTGTGATGCCCCATCTGTTTAGTGAAATTTGATAAGGCCGCAGTGTGTGGTAGTGGTGATTAAGCATTTGAACGTACTAACCACATGCCGAGAAATATGATAATCAGTAAGCATAAGTACCTGATTGGCCCGGCAAGTGGACTTTACTTTCACCTTCTTTGAACATCGTTTCTCATGCGCGCACATGAGGGTGCAGAGTCATCGTACTCTGTAGTCGAGGACGGTGACCCTGATCCACAACCCGGAAAGAAAGGGGAAATGTTGCACGTGTGACTCTGGGAGTAACCACGTGACGTGTGTTTAGGTCTGCCTTGCAAGGTTAACAAATTCGATTCGAATCGTCCGCCTCTCATGGATATTGGGACTGCTTAACCCTTTTGCCACATAGAGTAAGAAGTGAAATAATGAGGATGATGAATATGGTTGAATGATGAAAAATAATTGTTTTCCACCATGTATGCTATTGGATAGATTTTCACTTAGAATGGTCAAATGAACTAGAATTTCAAAGCTAAAATTGGAAATTAAGGACTTACTCTTAGTTGCTTTTCGGCAAAACAAACCCCTCCAGCCAAAAGCCTTGCATGTCTAGGTAGCGGGCCAAGTATACCCATAGTCGGGTAAGCCTTACTGAGTATTAGTATACTCAGCCTTACTTGTGGCTCAACTTTGTTTTCAGGTGATACGTTTGAAGATTAGATAGCTAGCTTGACTTGGCCGTGTACTTTACCTCTCGGTTGGTCGGTGGAGTGGGATACGACTCTGGCCAACGATGACAATGCCAAGTGATGTCATGTACGGGCTTTATCATGACATCTTGTATTGTCATTTAGAACTCACTTTATTTTCCGCTGCAGTTAAACTCTGAACTACTTTCAATTTGAATTTCAAGTACCTTTCTGAGATTTCAAACTTGATTTGTAATAATTAAGTTAAGATTTGGTAATGTAATATATTTGTGAAATGTTGTACTCTCTGGACTCACCTTCGTGTGAGTTGCATGTAAGCTTTGGGTTCGATTGACGCTCAGGTGGATTCTTCGGGACTTTACCCGACAGCACTGCCGGATTACTCCGTTTGAAGTGCGTGTTAGCCGGGATTACCTTTAGGGTGATGGTTAGCGCACTTGAGCCGGATTAATTTGGGCGGTTCTGCCACACCTCCTCCTCGCCGTCGCCGTCGCCGCCGCCACCTCCTCCTTCTCCACCTCCGCGCCCTCCTCCTCGCCGACGCAGCCGCCACCTCCTCCTCCGCGCCCTCCTCCTCCTCGCCGCAGCCGCCACCTCCTCCTCCGTGCCCTCCTCCTCCTCGCCGCCGCCGCTGCCGCCACCTCCTCCTCGCCGATGCCGGGATCCGCCGACGCCTCCTCCTCCACCGCCACCCCGACCTCTGCGCAGCTGTCACCTCCTCCTCCTCCTCGTCGCCGCCGCCGCCGCTGCCACCGCCTCCTCCTCGCCGACGCCTGGATCCGCCGCCGCCTCCTCCTTCGCCGCCGACGCCCGGATCCGCCGTCGCCTCCTCCACCACCACCGACGCCCGGATCCGCCGCCACCTCCTCCTCCACCGCCGCCCCGACCTCCGCCGCCGCAATGCCTGGAGCTCGCCGAGGAGGACACGCGTCGTCGCCACCGCTACCACCTCTCCTCCGCCGCGACTCGGCACAACGCCGCCCTCGTTCCTCTCCAAGCCACACGGTAGGTGCCATTGCCTTCCTCTGTCCAGCCCCTTTCTTAGGATTAGTGTTAGAAAGTGTACGGTTAGGGTTAGGGTTAGGATTAGAACCTGTACGGTTAGGGTTAGGGTTAGGGTTAGGGTAAGGGAATAGGGTTAGAACTTTTTTCATTTGAATGAGAATGGGAGTACATGAATTAGTGAACTTTTGTTACACTATGAATTTTGTTATTCATATTTACTCAATGTGAATACTATTAGATGTTCAGTGGTGGCGGCTGTGGTAGGTGTCGTGGCGGTGGTCGTGTGCTTATGGATGATTTTGTGGCTCAGCAGCCAGGCATACACTTCCATCAAGAGGTTGACTTACCACTAGGTGATCAAACGCGCAGATCAATTTGAAACGTTGTAAGTTTCATTTGTTAGTTTTATATAGTTTTGCTCACATACAATGCAGCTTCAAATAATTCTAAATTTCCTCACATACACTGCAGCTTATCAATCTTGTTAAATGGCTTCAAGATGTTGTCCAAGGTTTGGGTGGTACTAATTTTGTGGCTCGACAAGAGCTTGTTCGTCAACCAGATGTCAAAAGGGTACATATTTCTTTTCAAATACCTGTTCTACATATAGAGTGGTCCTCGATGGTACCAGAAGAGGATACATCCTCCTTGATGATACCCATGGTTCCAATTGCCTTAGTGGGTGGAGAGGCACCCATTTGGACAACTTATGAGAGGCTAGCGGTGGAGGCATGCCTGCAGCAGCTTAAGAATCATGGGTACTTTGTGCCCGACTTTTCATATTTTCGAGTTAAGCAGCTACAGGCGAGAGAATCCAATGTTATTCTGACTACAGGGATGAAGGGTCGAGATGACAGACTAGAGGGGGCGTGAATAGTCCTTTCTAAAACTAATTACGCTGGCTAACCGAAACTTATGCGGAATTGAAACTATTCGCTTAGCCAAGACTTCACCCCTCTAACTATGACTCTAAGGTACCTCCAAAAAGATCCTACACAAAGCAAATAGAGTGCCAAGCTAGCAAGAGCTCTCCTAACAATTTTAATGCCAATCCACACAAGCCTAAGCACTAGTACTTCACAAACCGGGGAGCTCCTACACAATTCTAATGAGCAAAAGCACAAAGCCAAATCTAAGCTCACTAGATGCTCAAGGACAAGGATACACAATCCAAACCTAAGAGCTCAACTTGCTTAGCTACACAATCTAAGCAAGAGCAACTAATTAAGTTACCCAAGCTAACTAGTTACACTAGGATCTCTACTTCTAGCTACACAAGCAAGAAGATGATTAGCAAGCTACACAAGCTAACTAATCACTAGAGAGCTACTACACAAGCACAAGGTATATATGAATGTAAATACAAGACTTGTGATTTGGAGAATGCAAACCACCGAGAAGAGATGAACACGTTGACACGGTGATTTTTATCCCGAGGTTCACTAGGTTGCCACCAAGCTAATCCCCGTTGAGACAAGCTCCAAGGTTGCCGCTGATCCTCTTGCTAGTGGTGACTCTCAAGTCACACTCTCCCACGTGGAGTGCTCACACCGAGCTCTAGCACATAATCCGGCCGGACCATTTGTTGCTCTTCACGTCTCGCTCAACTAGAGTTGCTTTTCACGGCTCCCGCGGGGTGAGCACAATACCCCTCACAATCTCTTCTTTGGAGCACCGCACAATCTTCTTGCGGGCTTCAACAGAGCTTCTTGCCACCAAGCCGTCTAGGAGGTGGCAACCTCCAAGAGTAACAAGCACACCGGCTTGCAACACGATCACCTAGTGCCACTCGATGCAATCTCTCAAAACAATCGCACTAGAATCACTCTCTCACTCGATCGGATGATTACTATCAAGTTAGAGTGAGTAGAGGGCTCTCAAGCACTCTCACACAAGGAAACCAAGTCCTCAAGGTGCTCAGCAACCTCAAATGGCCGGCCACACCTTCTATTTATAGAGCGAGGCCCCAAACTAGCCGTTACCTCAAATCCCCGTCGAAACAGAGCACTCACGAAATGTCCGCCTCACAACAACCGGACTGTCCGCCGTTTAAACCCAACGGCTAGATCTGTAATGATTATGTGTCAGAGTCGAACCGTTAGAGCCCTTCGCGGATAGTCTGCTCCCTATTGGCGAACCGTCCGCTGTTCAGACACTCCGAACACTCAGAGAGACAGCGTCTCTGGACAAACTTAAAGTTTGAGGGGCGGACCATCCGCACCCCTTGGGCGGACCGTCCGCCCTTCACATCGTGCAACCCACCAAAAGCGAAAACGTCTCTGGTCATTTTCTCAACTGACCGGCGGACCGTGCTCACCCCAGGGCCGGACCATCCGCCCTTCACTCTTAAATCCCACCAGAGACCCAACACGTCTCTGATCAATTTGTTAAGTGACATGCGGACCGCCCGCGCCCCTGGGCCGGACCGTCCGCAGTCCAACCTTTTAGCTCAAGCCAGAGAAACAATCTCTTTGGACGATTTCTTTAAAACACCTGCGGACTGTCTGCACCCCAGGGGCGGACCGTCCGCAGTACGGCCTTCAAGCCCAAACAGAGCTGCAACCTCTCTAGACAAAATTGAATTATACTAGCGGACCGTCCGCACAACAGGGCCGGACCGTCCGCCCGTCATTTCTTTTTCCCACAAGTTGATCAACATCAACTCCAACACCTTCTCCTTTGCAAATGTGCCAACACCACCACGTGAATAACACTATGTGCATGTGTGTTAGCATTTCACAATCATTTTTAAAGGATTTTCATTTGATCTCACCACGCCACTCGATCCTAGCAACATCGCAATGTTAGATCGCTCAAGTGGCACCAGACGACCGATATACAAACAAGTTTGCCCCTCTTGATAGTACGGCCATCTATCCTAAATCCGGTCATGCACTTCTCTACACAACCTTTAACCAGGTGAAATGAAATGCCCTACAAGTCATACATTTGCCTTGCGCATTCCATTTAATCTTCCCAAATGTTAATGCCACACAAGGACCAAACTCCATCAAGCCTTTTGATTATCATCATAAGTCAACACTTGGCTTGATCTTCCTTGAATGATATGATCCACTCCATATCATCACATGACCTCATTGGTCCATCGATCTTGACCTTGCTCGCTCTTCACCATTGCCTCGGTCCATCGGCGCCAAGTCTTGCCCAAGCTTCACCGCCACGCGGTCCCTCATTTCAAAGCCTTGACTTGCCCTTCACCATTGCAACCGATCCATCAAGCCAAGCCTTGTCTTGATTTTCTCCACTTTGGTCACATGAATCCATGTCATGTCTCATATGCAATGAGTTCCTCCATCACACTATATGAGCATAGCATCAACCCTTAGCCATTTCTCCTCCATGGCACATGTTGCTCATACTAGTGTCTTTGCGTGGACTAATCACCTGTGTATCTCAACATAAACACTTATTAGTCCACCTAAATTGCTACTCAATTACCAAAACCAAACAAGGGCCTTTCAAGGGAGGCTTTGTCGTCTTAATCGACAAGACAGAGTATGAAATTTTCTTTTTAGTCATTGTTAACTTTAGTAATATTGCATTATTCTTTCAACTTTCATAATGTTATTATCACCTTTTTGCAGGATCTCATTGATCATCAATATACCATTACATCAGTTAGCTTTCAGGCTATTCTGAATCAAGTCCTGGACACCTTAGGTCTGACTTGCATGGGTGGAGGGCCATATTTTACAAGAGGTTGCAGGTTTCAAGCAAAGCTCTCCTTCTATAGGGCAAGTCAGCCTAACACTCCATTGTTCGATATTTGTAGTTCTATATGTGCCCACCAATGGGAAGCAGAGGAGAGTGCACTTGTTCGTGCACTAGTATATTTTGATGAAGTTCTAGGTTGGATGATTGGAGACCGCAACTATCTTATCTATCTACGGATGCAAGCAATGCGGTAGCTACAAATTTGTAATATGCATGGATGTATAGCTACTATTATCATTGAACAGCTTGTACTGCTAGTCCTTTATTTTCTAAAATTTTATTTGATTGCATTGTTATTTGAATGTTGGATCAGAATAGGTCAATATAGACTTAACTTGGTAGATATATAAAGTAGGAATTCAAATTTTAAAACACCACGAAACAAATTAAAAACAAATTACTTATTTTGATGGGTCGAAAATTCATTTGCAGGGGCGGGCCACCCCCACCCGCCCCTGCAAATTTGTTTTCAGGGGCGGGTCACCCCCCGCCTGCCCCTGAAAAGTTATTTACAGGGGCGGGCAAGGCTGTGACCTGCCCCTGAAAATGGATTTGTAGGGGCAGGTGGGGGTGGCCTGCTCCAAGAAACCTATTTTTAGGGGCGGTTTCGCTACCCGCCCCTGCAAATAGGCATTTTTAGCAGCGAGGACTAGCAACGGGCGCGCTACCCGCCCCAACAAATGCTTTTCGTAGTAGTGACGAAATAGCGCATTGATGAAGTTAGAAAAAAGAGGCTTTGCCGACTCCAGCTCCGGCTTGCCACAGTACTTCTACAGTAGATGAAGCGGTGCTAAAGGGGTCTCAATCCATTCATAAAAAATAGAAGAAGCTATTTTGATAAATAGTTTTTTAAAATAGTTTTTTTTCTAAAAAATGCCGCTTTGACTTCACCGGGTGTGAAACCAGAATGAAGCCGGGTGTGAAGGTACATTTTTTTTTTCACCAGCTTTGACTTTACTCCGTATTAGTGAAGCTGTTTTCGAAGAAGCTCTCTCAAAACTATCCCTCATTGTGCAAGTATCGTGGGCGACGTTTTTTATGCTGCCTCTTGATTTGTTATTTTTTTGTTCGAGATTGTATCTTGATTTCAAGGCACAACGGCTTGGCAAGGGCGTGCGTGATTCATCGAGCGAATCCATCTGATCTGACGTGATCTTTTGGTTATCTCCTAGCGAAATGGTCCGAGATTTGAAAACGATCTTCTTACATATTATGAAGATAATCTCCCGGCTACAGGCAAGAGTGTGTACAAGAGTACAAGACCATACTAATACTATATGTAAGAAGACACCATTGCCTGTAGCGAGACAGTGGCATACGTCACTTCAGAGTTTATCTTATTTTTCACTTGAAGAAAATAAAGTTTACTTTTTTAAAAAAAAGGGCGTCTCAACAGTGTACTGTTTGACAATATTTGAATACGTTTCCTGACTCTTCAAAGGGCTCTTTATTTTGAAAAAAAAACGATTAAAAATAATTTATTTACCACCGTGTTATATTATATCTCCTCAAAATATGGTGTTACATAAAAAAATGCGTATATGGTTCTCTTAAGGTTAGAGATAACTAACGGACAAGCTAAGCAAATGCATGCATGCCTCACCACTGCATTCCCCTTGACCTCGTTCGTCGTCCATACGAAGATCAAAAAAAAAAAGGACGGACCTGTTAGCAGTAGCAGCGGAGATACAGTGGTAGCATGCATCGCCGTACAACGCAGCGGCGTCTGATCGATCAGCACACAGGAAATCGCAATCGCCGGTTTTGGATCGCTCCCCTTGTTGGCATCCCGTACCACTCCCCATGCGGGCCGCACGCCTCTCTCCTTTTTCCTTCCTTCAACCGGCAATCCGACAGGCTACAAGCTAGTATCGATTGCCTTTGCCTCTGCCGCCGGCCTCCATTGACTCGGCTTTGGCCCCTGCTCTGCTGGCACGGCGGCGTACGGTGTACCCCCGCAGCGTTGCTGAACCGGATCTGCACGCGATGCGATACGCCCGATACCGACGTGGACGACACGACCGGGCTTCACTGCCGGGCTTGATGATACGAGATACGGTGTCAGCGACCATGCATCACCGTACACGAGAAAAGGAGGAGCACCGGCCCGTCCGGCCGTTTGAAATCCCTGCTGCCTGTGCATCCATGGGGCTTCATTCAAAGCCTGTCCGAGTTTAAAAACAAGAAAAAAAAACTGTCCGAGTACCTACGGTGGATGGATCTGCTCGATCGAATCGGCGCGTCGCCCGTGTTTGTTAGGGTTTCATGCGAGATGGGTCGTCGCAAGTAATGGCTGGGATTTGTACGCGAATACGTACAACGCCGTACGTTACCGGTGGCAGACCACGCAACGTACTACTAGCTAGTACTACTGCGTAGGAGTGTGCACACGGCTGCGTCAACAGCAGCGTGAGATTTGTTATAAAAAAAACCCAGCAGAAGCGTGAGATCTGGCCGGGGGCTCGCAGCTGTGTCCCTCCATCTCCAACCAAACCTAAACTCGCTACCCTTCGTACGCGGGCGGACAAAGGCATCGTCGCGTGCAGCCATGCATGCGTGCCGAGACCACGCCGTGCATGCATTGCATGCAGGGCCGGCCCGGGGCGCGCGCGCGCGGTGACAACAGCAACCTGGATCGCGTGGCGTCAGCCTCGGCAGCGATCCGACCCCCGAGGCCGCCGCGCCGGGCTCTGCCTCTGCCCCCGTAGATGTACGGCGGGCGGGCGGGCGGGCGGGTTCACGCATGGCCCTGTACGCCAAGCGTACAGGGGGAGCCGATCGAGGTGTACGTACGTACGTGAATGCCGTTCTGGAGGCGGAGGAGCGAGCTCTCTTTCTGCTTGGCTGCGAGCGCGCGGACGCTTGCGGGGGGGAGTGGAATCTCCGGCGGCGGCGGCGGCGAGTCGAGCCAGGCGCCGTACGCGGCGGCGGCCTTCAATACGGTCTGCGAGGGCAGCGCATCAGATCGAGGTAGGATCCCCGGCGCAGCCGCGGTCGGCCGGCCGGCCTGCGCGCATTCATTGTCGGCGACCTCAACGCGTGTTTTTTAAAAAAAAAACAAAAAACAAAATGGAAGGCGGAACTTGAGGGGGGACGGGGTGCTCTTTCCGTCCGTCCTCCTATTATAAACAGCCACTGTTTGCGAAGTTAATGAGCTGCTCGTATTTACGCCCATTACGATGGCACTGTTGCGCTGTTAAGTTGCGGACAGAAATTACAAAAAAATATATATATATAGGAGTATGGAGGAAACTATATTCGGGTATTGCAGCAAGTAGTAAGTAGCGTGGCTAGCGCTGACGTTGACGCTATACAAATTACTATAATTTTTGCAGAAGGGAACAAAAAATAATAATATCACCTCACCCCCGTTGGATAAAAAGTTTATCCAACCCAAAGATTTGCGATTTTGCAAGACTGGCCATGTTTGGTTAGAAGGTAAAAAAAAATTCATAATTTTTTTTTCAACTTTGACCACTAATTAGAGGTATTAAATAAGGCAACGTATCAGGTGTAAACCAATCTCTCCATGCAAATTATGTAAAGTTCAATCGGAGTCATTGGATCAACATCCAAGGCACATGGGGGATTGGGCAATTTTACAATTTGTACCCGCCCTTAGATTGAGTAATCACACTTTTGCAAATCCCTCATCCCACCTCTCTGCGCCCTCCCACCATGGACTGTAGCAATACTGTAGCTAATGAGGCCTTTGACCATGTGATTGGAGGATGATTAGAGCATGGTTACTGTATTTAATCGTGTATTAACTAGGCTCATTAGATCCGGCTCGCAAAGTTACATCCATCTATAAAAAATTTTACAAATAAATTTCATTTAGTACTCCATGCATCCAAGATTTTTTTTCGTAAAATTAACCAAACATGGCGCTGATATCAATTGGCCCAAAAAGTAACAAAACTGGATATCATGATGACGTGTGCAAAAGTGAGGAGGAGGCCCTCTAGAACTTTAGACCTTTCCGTTGATATTGTTCTCCCAAAAGAGGTACTACCACTAGCTTTCTTTAAAAAAAAAGGGGGCACGCGTGTCGAGCCCGCCCGCACGCGAAGATGATTCTACAGTCAACCGTGAGTTTCTAAACTCACGGTCGACTCCACGGTCGACTCCAAGTGATCCGACTCCTCCTTCCTCGTCTCTTTTTTTTTTTCCCACCACTCGCTGCTCCTTCTCCTCTTCCTTTTTTTTTCTCTTCACTTCTCCTCCCCGCGCGCCTGCCGCCTGGGCTCGGCCGCCCCCGCCGCACGCCGCCTGGGCCCGGCCGCCCCCGCCGCACCCTCCCCAACCTCCGCGCGCCGCCCCTCCTGCCTCCCTCCGGCGGCACGACGGCCGGCTCTGCAGCGGCGCCGGATCCGCGCCGGAGCGGTGCTCCCGGGCGGGGCCGCGGTGGCGGAGCATGCGAGCGGCGCGCGGCGGGGGAAGCGGCGCCGGATCCGTGCAGGAGCGGTGCTCCCGGGCGGGGGCCGCGGTGGCGGAGCATGCGGAGCGGCGCGCGGCGGTTGAAGCGACGGCAGATCCGCGGCGGCGGTAGCTGCGGAGCGGCCGGCGACGCTGGATCTGCGGCGGCGGTAGCGGGGGAGCGGCGTGCGGCGACCGGCGACGGCAGATCCGCGCCGCTCCGGAGGCGCGCGGCGGATCCGCCGTCGCCATCACTAGTTTTTTTCTTTTTTCTGATACAAGTTTTTTACCTGAGCTTTTTAATTTTTTTTTCTTTTTTTAAATATTTTTATGTAAAATTTTTTCCTCAAATTTTTCTCTCTAAAATTTTTCTCTCTAAAATTTTTCTCGTCAAATTTTTTTTTCTCAAAATTTTTTTATTGTAAAAATTTCTTGAAATCAGAAAACGACAAAAAACTTACTAAAATAGAAAAAAACCAACAGTCGGGAAATCGACCACACGGAGCTCCTCCGTGTGGTTGACTGTAAACTAGCGACACCCCCGCCCGCATCGGAGCATCATGACGAGCAGAGGCCCGGAAAGGCAAGGCCGCGGCATCAGTCGTGGCTTCTGATTGGACCTCAACGATCACGGATCTCTCCAACACTGACCGACCGCCCCTTTCTATTGACCCCCCGTGCTGTGTCGGGGGCCATTATTTAGGGATCGTGCGTCGCGGCAGCATTGCAGCGAACGAGCGCAGCAACTAGAAAGTAATGTTCGTGCACCAATATTTATAGTAGTGAATACACATTTAACTTGCTTTGGTAGGAAACACACCCTTGGCAGTACCTTAATTAATTCATCTCTAGTTCTGTGCTCAGGCTTCTACTCTTTCTTCTACTTTATTCTTTTCTCTCTTTCGGGACAGCGGGTGTGTGGGTGAGTGAATGGGTGGGGGGTTTCACATCCATATGCATGTAGAACTAATAAAACTGAGAAATAAAAATAAAAATATAATAAGATTTAATAAAAAAGGAAGATGTGAAACAATTCTTTAGTTTCATAATATAGGAGGATAAATAAAAAATAGATTGGCTATCGTTCTCTAACGTAGAATAAATTGCATCTTCATTCACATAATCGAATGGTAATACCTCAAAAAATTGAAAATGAGAAAAATTATAACCCTTTTGCTCAACTTATATAATCGGTTTAAAAAAACAGAAAGATATGCATTGAAAAACTTGCATGCATGTTTGGTATTTTTTGTTTCTACAAGGGTGTCATACTTTTTGTTGCATGGGTATGTCAATAGATAGTAGGATATGCATTCATACATGGTTCTGTCAGTAGGTAGTAGAATATGCATTCAGGCAGTGGTTTTGCATCTTCCTTAGGAAAAAGATATTTGTATTCAAAATACTGTTGTACATAAAAAAAATTGGAAATAAAAAGAAAAAGAGAATGCAAATGCACTATGAATATTGGAGCTTTGTATTTCTAAATATAAAACCTTGTTATTTTACACTGTATGTTTAGATACAAAAATATTTACAATTTCTAGTCCTTTAAATCTAAAAAATTAACTTTATACTAGCACATTAATAACTTTGTAGTTGTAAAGAACTTTCAAATCTGAAAATTGCGAAACTTTGTACTGGCACGTTAATAACTTTGTAGTTCTAAGAAACTATCAAATCTAAAAAATTATAAACTTTGTACTACAATAATAATTTATTGGTTCCAAATCTTTCGAACCTGATGCTATGAACTTTCAATATCACATTAATAAACTTTATTAGCTCCAAAAATCTGCTATTATTCCATTTTAAATTTTGTACTCCCAAATCCAAAACTTTAATTCAAATCTTGCACTCTAAAATTCAGAAACTTTCTACTAATATATTTTCAAACTTTCTACACCGGACTCCATAACTTTGTAAATCCAAAACTTCGTACACTAAATTTTAGAACTTTTTACAATTAAATTTAAAAAACTATACTACTAGATACAAAACTTTATACATAGATGTTTGAAACCTTTTACAAATAGATATAGAACTTTCTACATAAAAACTTTCTACTGAAATAAAAATTAACACTAAGTTCGATAACTTTGGTCTTTTCAAAAATATTTTAGTAAAATAAACTCTGAACTTTGCAACCCAAATTAGAAAACTCTCTACTAGCATGTTATAAACTTTGTACTCTCGTGAATCCAACTTTACTCTTCAAAAAATCTAGAACTTTGTGATAAAACATTTTTGTACTTTTGGATTTAATCCTCATAATTAAAAAACTTTGCATTCCCATGTTGGGAACTTTATCATAGCCTATCATAAACTTTGTATCTCTTGGTTCTAAAACTTTATTTGAAAAAACTTTACATCCTTGAACATTAGAACATCTGAACTTCAGAAATATAACATTCTAATTTTATACTCTAAACTCTAAAATTTTGTAATTCGGACCGTCCACTCCGTTCACGACTCGATCATGTAGATCCTTACAAATTAACACACGGGCACCAATACGTATATGATATTTATACCAACTTTATCTGTAGCAATGCATGAGCATAATTGCCTAGTTACAATAAATTTAACATCTAAATTTAGGAACTTCATACCATTGTATTTTGAAACACATATGTATATAATTTTTTCACAGCAATCAATGTGTCTTGATCTCACCTGAATGCTTATGAAGTGTTGTGGTCAAAAGTCTTGTTTCAGAGCTATCAATGAACCTTGGCCAAACCTGTGCAAAATGGGAGTTTAGTAAGCTTCTTGTTAATGTGGACACATCATGGTCACAAAACTCACAAAAATGAATTCACCATGGTTTAGTCAAAACAAAAAAGACCCACTGTTAGTGTTTAACTGCCAAGCTCTCTGATGTATACCCCGAGGAGATTGATTGTAGGCAGAGACTCGTCGGGATCAGAACGCGTTGGTGCAAGGAACACAAAGATTTAGACAGACCACTGGAGCGTAATACCTTACGTCCTGTGTGGTGGTTTGTATTGCCTTAAGTGTTGTTCGATATGTATTGTCTGCTTTGGAGGGGTCCCTGCCCGCCCTTATATAAAAAAGTTAATTATTCTTAACTTTCAAGATATATGCATGAGACTTTATAATTGGATCTAAAAAGCTAAAATGGCAATTAAATATTAGGATATTCAAAAAATCCTAAATGAAAACCATTTATACTTGAAACTAAAAGGAACCTCATATCTTTCAATCAACATATCAAACACTTTGTACATGGAACTAGAACTTTGTACACATCTAGCTTTCGAATTCACATATTGAAAATATTTAGACTTAAAGTTAAAAAACATTCAAATTATGTTTAAAACTTCTAACAATCCAACTTTCAAAGTCGCATGTCAAATTTTATGCTCCAAAAACTTGAAAATCATATAATTTTAAAATTTTGTACATATCGACTTTCAAGTAGCATTCTAAAATCTTTATATTTGGAAGTGAAAAAAATTTAAACTATATTTTCAAAGCTTTATAGATATCCAGATTTTAAAATTGCATGTCATAAAATTGCATTCCAAAAATTAAACAAATGAACATTTTTAGAAACAAGCCCGGAATTTTGGACTCAAAATTTAGGGAGTTCTTACTAGCATATTTCAAACATGGTATTTCAAAGATGCACACTTTGTAATTTAAAACTTTGCACACCAAATTTATAAACTTTGTACACCAAGCTCCGAATTCCAAACTTTGCAAACTTTGTGTGACCACATTTCAAATTTATACTCCTAGATCAAAAACTTTAAGTCAGACATTAATATCTATTAATTTTATACCAACAGATTACTTCTAGACACAGAACTTTGTTCTCCAAAACCAGAAAATTTTTAACTAAAAATTTTGCATTCTGAAACTGGGAACTTTGTACTAGCCTATTATAAACTTTTTAATCTCATATCTATAACTTTGAATACACATATAGAAACTCTCATATTGCAGACTAGCAAGAAATAAAATGTGTGCCTAGCGTCGTTGGTGGGTGTTGGAGAAAATGAAATGGATAATGGAAAAGAAAGAAGAGAAACGAGCTTATCTATTAGTTGACGCGTGTCCGTTCGCTGCTAATTGCTAGCAGCGCATGCGCGCCCAATAAGAAAACTGTGCTGTGTCGCTTGCGAATCACACACACACTGCATCTCAGCGGCTTTACTGCAAAGTAGAAGCGGCGCTGCTGGCTGATGCGCTAGCTGGGCGGAGCTAGCTGAACACGGGGATGGATCATGGATGGATGTGGCGTGGCCTGCGGTTAGCTCGATGCGTGTACGACGGCACTGCAGCCGACCGAAGGAAAGATTTGGGCCGGCCCCGGATCGCATGCCATGCACAGTTCTCCGAAGGAGATGGCCACTGTTAGCGGCGGATCACGTCGTTCTCCGGGGGATCTCGTACGTATCGCCGGGCAGGCAGGATTTCCGCGTCAGGAAATCCCGAGAAAACGATCGCACGTACTGCGTGAGGATCCCACGCAGAGATTCTTGGGTGACGGCCTGATCCTGATGGGGAGTGGAGTGAAGGTGGAGGGGCGAAAGGAGACGGGGTCGAATCGACCTCCATGGCTCCATCCAGTAGCACTTGCACACAGCACACCCGAGAGATCTTACGAGGACATGGAGCGCACGCGCCACGCAGCTTTCGGACCGATGGGTACTGTAACATAGCATACACTTGCTCCCTCGTCCTCTTCCCAGCATCCGGTGGCCCGGTCGTCACTTGAACAGAGAAGAGTCACGGCCGTGTATTCAAGGGACAGGCTTCTCCGCCACTCGGCGGCGACGTGGGTCCGTGCCGAGACCCTGACCCTGTGGAGGTGCGTGCGTGTGTCCATGATCCGCCGTGCTCAGGAGTGGCGGTCGAGAGTCCAGGCGGGGGACAGATGGCCGCTCGCTGGCGCCACCCGGCGGCACCCCGTGGGGATCGGAGGAGCGCGGTATTCGGCGAGCCGAACAAATTCCAAATCTGCGATGCTGGCTGGCGCTTGGCAGGGGGGGACGGGTGTGGGGCAGGGGCTTGAGCGCCGGGAGATCTCGGCGAGATCCTCGATGGAGCGGAGCGGGCTGGATGGTCCGGGGCGGCCGTCCTGCGCGCGCGGAACGCGGACACGTCGTCACGGGCCTCGTCGATTCGCTCGCTTCTGGTCGTCTCTGTCTTCTCGCGCGCGCGCTCGCCGGACCACTAGGGACCAACCCCGGCCGCCGAGGTTTCCCTCTCGCGTCACGGGGGCTCAGCGGTCAGTTTCCAGGTTGGACCCCGGCCCGGTCGTCGGATCGTAGCCAAGCAAAGGTCGCCCACCCTCGTCTTCTAGAATGGGCGCGACGTGAGGCGTGTTGATGCTGGCTCTCGGCTTAGTGACTTGTTACTGGGCAGTACTCCAGTTATTGTGCGTGCCTAATCAACGGTGCGGGCGACAAGGAGTACTGCAAGCAAAACTGTTACCGGTAGTACTCCTCCGCTGGCGGCTCAAACTTTGAGGCCCCGGTTCTGGTCTGACACAAGGAGTACTGCAAGCAAGCTGCATGTCACTTCCTCCCCCCGTGTGTCAGACCAAAACCGTGCCGTGCCGTGTGCCGCCCGGCCGCGGCGTACCCCCCCCCCCCCCCCCCCCCCCGGCGGCGGAGGAAGCCGAGGCCAGCCGGCTGCTTCACCCCGACCACCGCGCCCGCCCGTTCCGGCCCTCGGAAGAGCACGTACGCGGGAGCACGGTTCCCGCCATCAACCGCAACCGCGAGCAGGTACGCGTGCACGGCGCAGGCCAGCGCCTCGGAAGAGCACGTACGCGGGCGCACGGTTCCCGCCATCAACCGCAACCGCGAGCAGGTACGCGTGCACGGCGCAGGCCAGCGCCTCGGAAGAGCACGTACGCGGGCGCACGGTTCCCGCCATCAACCGCAACCGCGAGCAGGTACGCGTGCACGGCGCAGGCCAGCGCCTCGGAAGAGCACGTACGCGGGCGCACGGTTCCCGCCATCAACCGCAACCGCGAGCAGGTACGCGTGCACGGCGCCGGCCAGCGCCGCGCCGGCCGTGCTCGCGGCGACCATAGCGGCCGGATGGAGAGGCGGCCGTTCCCGTTACCCGCGCCGGATCCCCTGGCCGGTCGATCCTCTCCTGCAGATGTGCCCCCAGGGCCAGGCGGCCAGGCCACGCGCGCGCATTGAAGCGCCAAAAAAAGGGGTCTCGGGTGGGCCACCGACTGCCCGGGATCCGGCGGTACGGTCCGGCCGGCGTCGACCAGCGTACGGTCGCGGGGGGCGTACGCGTACAGGCACAAGCAGCCAGAGCGCTGGGGGCGACCAGACCAGACCAGCGTACGAGCGGGCACGGAAGCGGAGGTTGGGTGGGGGTGGGTCGGCGCGTCGTGGTCGGGCGGATCCCCGAGGCGATCCGAGGGCAGGCGCACGCATCGGATCCGTGACGCGTGCGGGCACGGTGGCGCGCGCGCGGCAGCTTTGTTGGGTTCTCCTCCCTGCGCCCTTGGCCTGCTGCTCCGGGCATGGGGTCCACGAGATCTACTTGGCAGAATAATGGCAGTACGGACCTGGCGAAGCGATGGCGCAACGAGCATGGGAACCTGCGCGGTGAAGTTCAGTGCAGTGGTGCCCGGCGGCCTGCATCCATCGATCGCGTCAACATGCGCGGCAGTGGTGCCCCGCTCCACTTCATTGATGTCGCCCGGCCAGTCGCGCGCAGGATATCCGGCGAGAGATCGCCAATTCAAGTAAAAAAAAGCTGCCAATGAGGCAACGAAGGGCATCTCAAAAGGAGAGAGAGATGTTTTACATATTTACCATTATAACAGATGTCACTTATCAGAATATCACTCTTACGATGACATCTAAAAATTTACCATTCTTATCTCGCGCCTCTTACATTTTTACCACATTTACCTATGTGGCACGCCACGGCAGCCTGACACGCTAGCGTACAGTCTGAAATGTCGTGATTGCCCTCGATCTTCTCCTCTCTTCTCCCTTCTCCACAGGTGGGTCCCACAGCTTCTCTCACTATGGGCCCCATCTGGCAGTGAGAGAAGCTGTGGGACCCACCTGTCGGGAAGGGAGAGGAGAAGATCATGAGCAATCACGATAGTTCGCATGCGTTGCTGATGGTACGCCAGCGTGTTAGGCCGCCGTGGCGTGCCACATAGCCAAATATAGTAAAAATATAAGAGGCGTGAGATAAGAATGGTAAATTTATAGGTGTTATCGTAAGAGTGATATTCCGATGAGTGACCTCTGTTATAATGATAAATGATAAATATGTAAAAAATCTCTCTCTCTCATTTTGAGATGCCCTTCGTTGCCTCATTGGCAGCTTTTTTTACTTGAATTGGCGATCTCTCGCCGGATATCCTGCGCGCGACTGGCCGGGCGACATCAATGAAGTGGAGCGGGGCACCACTGCCGCGCATGTTGACGCGATCGATGGATGCAGGCCGCCGGGCACCACTGCACTGAACTTCACCGCGCAGGTTCCCATGCTCGATACGGCACTGCTAAGATTTTGCCCTTAAAAAGATGTATACCCGGGTGCACGGCGTGAGTCTTCCCTCTCTCTTTTTGAAACAAAAATAAGACACAAAACACATCGTGATCCAGCACTGAATCTTGGGATTAATTGAAAACATCGACATTATCATCAAAAGTGGATGATAAAGTGCCCTTGCTTTTTTTTCTGATCTGGGGTGTGTTTAGATCTCACAAAAACTCCAAACTTTCCATCACATCGAAATCACATCGAAACATTAAATATAGCAAATGACTCATGCATGGAGTACTAAATATAAGTAATTAAAAAAACTAATTGTATAGTTTTGATGTACGTTGCGAGACGAATCTTTTGAGCCTAGTTAGGTCATGATAGGACAATATTTACCACAAACAAACGAAATGTGCTACAATGTCCGATGTGACTTTTTCTACCCGTTTTCCAGGGATCTAAGACTGACTTCAACGGAGCTCATGCAAATGGATATGCAGCTATATAATATAATAAAATGCATGGCGCTCGTAACTTTGCATTGCCAAATCGTTCTCCAACAGAGAATGCATATCTGACACACATTTTGCACTTGCGGAGAGAGGAAATGTAAAAATACGTTCTCTCTCTCCTCAAACGTATCTCTGCTCGCACGAACCGTCAAGAAGCAGAAGGCGACTCCGGCCTGGCGAAGTGAGTGAAGCTAGTTCGCTCCGAGGAGACTAGGAAGTACGGCGCGGTTGTCCGATGGCCGGCGACGAGATCAACCACCAGTGCAGCTGCTGCAGCTTCGGCGGATCTTGAAGAACACAGGTACACTGCTTTCGATTCCCAATCATGGAGCAAAATAGATCCATGGGTTGCAGGCATGTGCATGTCGAATCGTATTTGGGGAAGGACGGAAGTAGGATTTAGGGGACCAGAAAGATATGTCGCTAGATTTCCTATTATTTCAGTTCGCCATTGTTTTAGATCTAGACACTCATTTTTTTTGTGTGTGTGATTTGAGGATTGGTTAATGGTGCTGCTTTTCCTGCAATATCGAGCATGACAGAGCGCTTCTATTGCTGCTTCTGCAACTTTAGTACTTGTTTAGTACTTAAAATCTTAATTGTGTCCCAACTGATGTTTCTGCATATATGTAATTTACAGTATGGAACGTCAGTATCTCAATTTCGGAGGACAAAGCTCTCAGAGACAACCGTTTTATGTTTCTGATCAATTTCTACATCAGTTTGCTACATCCCAACAGAATTATGAGTACCCTAGCAGTCAGGAGGTGCAAAATTCTTCACAGTACAATTTTGTTATGCCAACACAACCATTGCCATCCCCTACACAAGCATATTCTAGGACTACTGGAGGTGATGATCAGGACATAGAGGAAGTTCGCCGTCCAACAACCAAAAGAAAGGGCAAGGAGAAGGAAGTTCCTCGGAGGGGTAGTAATTTTTCCAAGGAAGAGGATGTTGTCTTATGCTCTGCATGGCTGAACGTCAGCATAGATCCCATAATAGGTGACATTATTAGTTTATTTAATAAATCTTCCTAATTGATTTTGTACCTAACAAGTAACGTCTTTGAATGAGCAGGAGCTGGACAGAGTCAAGGAGGTTTCTACAAAAGGATGCATGAGTACTTCAATGCGAACAAGCCACAAGGTAGCACAAGAAGTCAAAATGCTATACAAAACAGATGGCTGTTGATCCAGAAATGTGTTAACAAGTTCTGTGGCATAAAGTCTGCTATTGATCGGAGGCATGAGAGTGGTAAGAACGAGGCAGACAGGGTATGTGACTCATTTCCCAAATGTAAACAATTTTCCAACGAGTTCTTTTTATTTTTGTGACCTATGAAATTTTGGACCTTGAATGTATTTTTAGATTGAGGATGCAATCAACATGTACGAAAGGAAGGAACCATTCCAGTTCCTTCACTGCTTGAAAATTTTGAGAGACCAAGCAAAATGGAACGACAAGCTACTGGAGCTCAACAATAATGGAGGGAAAAACAATGAAGACAATGTGGCTGAACTAGGTTGCGAGGGCGAACTTCCATCTGAAAACAATGTGCATGATAGGCCAGAGGGTCGAGATACTGCCAAACGTAGAAGCAGAAGGGATTCTAAATCATCTGCCAGCACTGCATTTGAAGTCCTACAGTGCATACATGACAACAGGGAGAAGAGCCAGCTGAAAGAAGAGGAACAACTACAACAAATTTTGAATAGGAAAGATGAGAAGTTGAACCTACAAAGAGCGGTGCTCAAAGTCCAGATGGACGCCATAGAGTTGAAAAAGCAAGCAAGAGAGGAGGGCGTGGAACGAAGTAATCAGCCATTAATCTTTTGTCTGCCCCAGCTCTGTCACGTTTATATACTCTGTGTCCCGGAACAGAGCCTCCCCACTTGCGCTTTCGTGCAACCAGCGACAGAGCAACGGCGGCGGAGATCTCATCGTCATCATCCCTTGGATCAGCATTACTTCCATAACACGAAAGGCGAATGTACCTCGAGGCCATCCCTGAGACAACCTAAGTAAAAAACATTTGTTTGATCCTATGCTTAAGATAATGACCTATTGCCGGGACTAATCTGATGGAGGGAGTCTATGGGACTAACTTGCTGCACGCTATGTTGTATCGTTGCCGGAGCTAATGACTTGTTGGGACTGCGAGCAGTTCGCCGGAGCCCACTTTTGTCGTCGCAGCTGGTTGGAGAGGGGACGGGGATGTTCGTGCACGCAGGTCAAAGCATAGAGATATATCGGAAAGTGCACGAGCGCCGGGTCAATTTTCCCGCTATTCTATATTTACTTCGCCCACTTCCCGCCAATCAACCAGGGTGAGTTTATTTTTATGCGGGAGTCAACTGTCGGAGCCTATGCATGTCTGGATGCGTGCTTCCGTTGGAGTATCTCATTTTTACATGCCTCATGCAACCACTGTACACGGTGCGCACAGTGCCTTTTGCAAATGCATTTGCATGAGCTCCGTTGAAGTCAGTCTAAACACAGCCCTGATTTACGGCGCTTGACAGCCTTTTCCTTTGCACTAGGTGTGATCGATCTTTTGCCGGATGGCTTTGAGCACCAGGGAAGAGGCGTACGTACATGGCGGCAGTTGGCGGTGTCAATGAAGGTTGGTAGCTGCTGCTGCTGGCTGCGCGACCGCTAGCACCAGGACGCGCGCGGCCGGTGAACTTGCTGGCTCACCATTTCATCTGTACTGTGCGTTTGTAATTAAGTGAGATTTGCCCAGCATAATTATGCTACAGGTTATTCATTAAAAAAATATGAAACTGGTTAGTTTATCTGCACAACGCCAGCCGGGTTAGTAGTATTCACTTGCGAAACAGTGGTTTTGTTTGTAGGTTGTTCATTACAGTACTCGACTAACATCATTTGAAGAAAGATTGCTAGGTAAAGGCTCTGTTTAATGTTTGGAAGTAGTCCCGGTTGCTACTTGACTTGCTAGTACTCTACTATTTGTTAGTGCTGCAGCCTAGTGCGGCTAGGGAAGGTTCTTTTGCTTGGTTGTCTGCCCTGGCGTGGAAGGCAAGGCAAGCAAGCAAAGCAATGCGCTGCCTCCCGGTAGTACCAAGTTATCAGAAATCTTCTCACAGAGCAGATGCACTCACGTCTCACGGCCACGTAGAAGCTAGCAACACAAATGCCCACTTTTCACATGAGAGAGAGAACAAGGCCACAGACAATACCAAAGCTCAAACATTCTCCGCAGACACAGAATCTAACTCGACAGTGTAAACTACTAAAGTGATGAAGATTGAAGAGCATCCCATTGAGAAAAAGTTGCCATTATTAGTGCCATTGGCATGCTGATGCACTCCACAGACACAGAGAGAAGAAGAGAAAGAAAATAAAAACAAAAGGGCATGGTCCACCGACAGCGATGGGTTTCTAAAAAAAAAGCGGGCTTTTCTGGCAGCAGGTGAGACACCACATGCCGGGATACACAGGGGAAGCAAGCATCATGGTGTCTCCCTTGCCACTGCTCGCACCCTTTCTGTTCGCGTCTGGGGGCTGCCTCGTGCCCTCGCATGGGCCACTGCCGTGTGAGCCAGACGATGTTTGGGTTGTTAGGTCGGGGTAGATGCCACCGCCGTCGCCGTCGAAGGATCCCGGCGAATTTCCGGGGATCCCGGTGATCTTTAGAGATCGTGGGCATGTGACAGCAACAAATACGATGTCGTCTCTCGCCGGCACGCGGACAGCCGATCCGTTCGCCCTGGCCCTGCAAGCAACGGCGTTTTCGTGACAGATAAGGTTTCAGACTTTCAGTTTCGACCTGCGTGACGACGACTGCATGTTTCTACTTGGAAATCAACATGCTAAATTTGACAACTGCGCATCAAAGAAGTGTCATCCAGGCTATTTGCACGAGGTAACAAATTTGACGCTGACGTAAAGTTCAGAATTCAGTGCCCTCTGCTGAAGAAGTTACGAGTGCGTTGGAGGACTACTGCTGAAAAATTCAGTGAGCACGCACCGCAAAAGTCCGCTTAATAGCCGATCGGGTGTCAGCTCTTTACAGCGGACGCAATCTTGTTCGGTGATTTAAAGAATTCTGAGTGCTCCAGAAGAGGCAAAAGGACGAACAAACGGATTACGCTGGATCCGTCCCCGACAACAGCGTAATTTTTTTCCCGTGCCTACAGTAGAATAATGGACGGCATGGATGTGCTCGTGTTGTCTCTCATAGTTTGCTTGTTCTTCTCTACATTCGTGGCTGAAACGATGAATGTTGGTCTATGTTGTTTTGGCACTTTCAGCCCATTAAGCCTTCCGATCTTTCTTCTGAAAGAAAAGGAGAGAAAAGAAACGCCAATATCAGTTGCCCACTTCCACTTGTGTTTCTTCGGGGGAAAAAAAATCAGCTGACCACTTGTCCCTCAAACCACTGATATTGTTCTCCAAGCCACAAGCTCCCAAAGCATGCAGATCGTTTCTTTTCTCTCCTTTTTCTCTGCATTATATTCTTCTCCACTGGAACGTACTATGCAAAGGGGGGGGGGGGGGGGGGAGGGAGATCCTTTAGACCTTTCCATTGATAGTTCTCCACAAAAAGGTGCCCTAAACCTAATAGATGGCACATGGACGCTGCGTGCATGCGTGCCAAGAGCCCTGCTGCATCGGGGCATCATAACGAGCAGGCACGTACAGGACCTAAAAGGGCACCTCTGTCCTCTGCGACTGCAGAGCATCGAAGCCTTTGCCGCTTTTGAGATCTCGCCGTTTGACCCGAGCACAATCTGCAGAGATCTCGAAACTGACCCTGACCGACCCCTCCTTCTTTCGACCAACGTCGATTGTGAAACCTGACGTGCTGCAACGACTATACGCTGGTGGATGGGTTTGATGAGGCTGAACGGGAAGCATAGGATGCAACGGCGATTGGTAGCAGCCTCTAAGAGTGATGGTGGCACGCACTGGGCTATATTCCTTACTAGTACTTGGAAATTTACAACGGGGCTTTCAGAGTTGAGAGTTTCGGATCAGCGGAACAAGGTGGCGTGGACGCCGGGCGCCGGCACACTGCCCCGCATCCGCGGCCGTGCCCATATCCGCCGTCACGTAGGCGGCAGCGGGCGCACGGCTCGCCCATAAAAACCTCGGCCACGTACGCGCGCGTACTGGTCGGCGGCACCGCACGGGCCGTGGCGCCGCCGTGCGCGCGGCGACCAGGCAGAGCCCGCAGGGCAGGGGGGGCGGGAGCCCGGGACGCCGGGTGGAGAGCGCATTGAAGCGCCGGAAAAAACGGTCGGGGGTGAGGGCCATCTTTACTCTCCCCGGGATCCGGCGCTGCGACGGCACGCGACGCTGACCGGCGGCCGGCAGCGGCAGGGCCGGCGGGGGGCGTAGCGGCTGCGGGGGAGGTTGCCGCGTCCGGTCCGGGTCGCCGGATCCCCCGGCGCCGGGCGGATCGCGAGAAGGATCCGGCGGCGATCTACCTGCTTGGGGCCGGGGCGGCACTGCGACGGTTCAGCTTTGTGGGGGTCCACAGGATCTACTCGCAGGATGGGGATGGCAGTTCCTCCTTTTCCTTTTTCTTCACAGGCCACGATCTTTCGCCGGATCCTGCAACCGCGGCGCCGGCAGGCGCGCCGTGGCGATCGATGATGCAATGGCCGTGCTGGCCGTGGCCGAGACGCTCAGCAGGCGCGCGCAGCATCAGGCCGACGATCCCGCGACCGGCTGGGTGATCGAAAGAAGCAAGCGCTCAGCGCTGCGCGGCACGGGGTGGGGTGGGGTACCACCGAGACCGTACGCTCATCCTTGTTCGTACGCTCGCCATGGAGTAAGTATTTTTCTACCGCGGCTGATGCATGAAGGGCCCGGAAGCTTTTTACTGGCAATACTTTTTTTTTGTTTGTTTCGGAAACTACTCCAGACCTCCAGTTACATCGTGGTCGAGCACTTGACCTCGAGGTAAACATTTTGGACATTCAGGTGCCGGTACACGGTTATGATTGTCATGTAATAAAAGAGTAGAATTGCAAAGAATATAGCTCTGTTTGTCATATAGAACAATATATTGAAATATATATTTTTAACCAAAAAAAAGTGTTGGTCAAGGTAGGTTGGATGTAATTATAGTTTTGAATGGTGGAAATGTACTAATGATAACGATCCCTAGAAAAATCCTAATAACATACTCAATATATTCAGCAGAACTTTGAAGGAAATGCACTAATGATTTTTTAAACAAAGAAATGTACTAATGGTAACGATCCCTAGGAAAATCCTGCAGTAGGTTCAAACTGGAAGTGAGGAGAAAGGGCGTGTTTAGTTCCATTTTCCAAAAAATTTGGAAACAGAATCTTGCCATTTAGAAGTACTAAATGAAATCTATTTATAAAACTTTTTACACGGATGGGACGAAGCGTTAGACTACTTTAAAATCTATAAAGCTGAAGTTGAGAATCAACTAAAGAGAAAGATCAAGCGTCTAAGGTCAGATCGTGGTGGCGAGTATTTTCCCAAAATAATTGATGAATTCTGTGAGGAGTACGGAATTATTCATGAGAGGACGCCTCCCTATTCTCCCGAATCAAACGGGATTGCCGAGAGGAAAAACCGCACGATGACTGACTTGGTTAACTCCATGTTAGACACTGCTGGTCTTTCTAAGGTATGGTGGGGGGAGGCTGTATTGACTTCGTGTCATGTCTTGAATAAAGTTCCAAACAAGAATCAAGATCAAACTCCATATGAGATGTGGAATGGGAAAAAACCATCACTTTCTTATCTGCGCACGTGGGGGTGCTTAGCGAAAGTTAATGTGTCTATTCCAAATAAGCGCAAGTTGGGACCTAAGACAGTGGATTGTGTCTTTCTAGGATATGCTCAGAGGAGCATTGCTTATAGATTCTTAGTGGTTAAATCTGAGATACCAGATGTGCATATTGATACTATTATGGAATCTCGTGATGCAATATTATTTGAAGATATTTTTCCTATGAAAGATATGCATAGCAATTCTAGAGAAGGATCCGATGAACATGAGCATGTCCTAGAGAAGGATGACAGTGAAACTCCTAGAAGGAGCAAGAGACAAAGGATTGTAAAATCTTTTGGTGACGATTTCACTGTGTACCTTGTGGACAATACTCCTACGTCCATTGCAGAGGCATATGCATCTTCAGATACAGATGATTGGAAAGAAGCAGTCCAAAGTGAGATGGACTCGATTCTTTCTAATGGAACATGGGAGCTCACTGAACGCCCATATGGTTGCAAGCCAGTAGGATGTAAGTGGATATTCAAGAAGAAGCTTAAGCCTGACGGTACTATTGACAAGTACAAGGCACGGCTTGTTGCTAAAGGGTACGCACAAAAGGAAGGCGAAGACTTCTTTGATACTTATTCACCTGTCGCTAGATTGACCACTATTCGAGCATTAATTTCCTTGGCTGCCTCATATGGTCTTATCATTCATCAGATGGATGTTAAGACAGCTTTCCTAAATGGAGAGTTGGATGAGGAGATCTACATGGATCAGCCTGATGGATTTGTAATGAAAGGTCAAGAAAACAAGGTGTGTAAGCTTTTGAAGTCTTTGTATGGGTTGAAATAAGCACCTAAGCAATGGCATGAGAAGTTCGACAGAACTTTAAATTCTGCGGGCTTTGTCATTAATGAGGCTGATAGATGTGTGTACTATCGCTATGGTGGGGGTGGAGGAGTGATATTATGCTTGTATGTGGACGACATACTGATCTTTGGCACAAACATTGATGTGATCAATGAGGTCAAGTCCTTTCTTTCAAAGAGCTTTGATATGAAGGATCTAGGAGAAGCTGATGTTATCCTTAACATCAAGCTTATTAAGGTTGAGAATGTGATTACTCTTTCACAATCCCATTATGTGGAAAAGGTCTTGAGCCGTTTTGACTATATCGACAGCAACCATTCTCCAACACCTTATGACCCTAGTGTGATGTTGAGAAAGAACAGAAAAATTGCCAAAGATCAACTGAGATATTCGCAGATTATTGGTTCACTCATGTACTTAGCTAGCGCAACGAGACCCGACATATCTTTTGCTGTGAGCAAATTGAGCAGGTTCATGTCAAACCCGGGTACTGATCATTGGCATGCACTTGAAAGGGTTATGCGCTATCTAGCGGGTACTATGAGTTATGGGATTCACTATTCTGGGCACCCTGCTGTGCTTGAGGGATATAGTGATTCAAACTGGATATCTGACGCTGATGAGCTATATGCCACGAGTGGGTATGTGTTTACCCTTAGAGGTGGTGCGATATCATGGAGGTCTTGCAAACAGACCATTTTGACGCGGTCAACCATGGAAGCAGAACTTACTGCTTTGGATACAACCACTGTTGAGGCAGAGTGGCTGCGTGAGCTCTTGATGGACTTGCCTGTGGTTGAGAAACTGCAGAGTCATAAGTGTGACTTATATTCAAACAGACAAAAACCTGGCACATCCCTTTACAAAAGAATTATCATGGAATGTGATAGATAGTGCATCAAGGGAGATGGGTATGAGACCCGTATAAGTTGCCACAGTGGTAACCCAATGTGAATTAGGACTTGGGGAGAACAAGCTGATGGTGAACTGAGGAGAGTAATGGTTAAACCCTCTCTAAGAAAAGATGCAATACTCTCAGTTGCTGTAAGGCAGGTTGGGTATTTGCCTTAATGTGTTTTTGTTGGCTCTAATGAGCAAAGGTGCTGTCCTACAGAGCATTCTTGAAAGAACACACCTATATGAGTCTGACTGTCTAACGTCGCAGTCTGTGAGATTTGGGTGATCTCTAGTAAGCTCATGAAGAGAACAGGGAGTACGACGTATATGCTCCACCCGCGGAGAAGGCTATTGGCAGCCATGTACTGGTTATGACTTTGAGTGAAACTTGTTCGCACCAAACTTGCAATTCAAGGCGTAGTCTATTGTTCAAATTATGGATAAGTGTAGCTTGGAGCTCTAGGTGAGAGTTCAACTTAACAGTCCTCGCTAAAACACTGGTATATCAACACAGTAGTGAGAAACAGGCAAAATCTATAAATGAGTATTTGAGATCTGGTGGGGGTTGTTAGATTTATGGGCTTGGCCCATATAAATAATCCTAATAAATCTCAAAGGCCCATTAGCGCTAAGAGGAGGTACACCATCTATTAGTCTCATATTGCTAATGGACGAGGGTGTAAGGGGTTTTTCTCCCTTAAATACGGACCACCTCCATCATGAAAAAAGTGCATTATAGATCGTTATACGTGGTGTCCCCTAGGTTTGGGAATTCATAAGACGTTGTAATCGAGTTAGGGTTTTGCCTCTCCTCGCTGCTGCGCCGCCTTCGTAGTTGCTCCATCCCGAACGCCGGCGTGCACCGGCGAACGGGAGAGCAGGTCTCCGGAACCGCTCACTCTTGTGATCCTGCACCGGGAGAGGGCGAATAAGGTTTTTGGGAAGCGCCAAGCGCGACTGCTCATCTTCTTCGTCACGACTCGTCATCTGTCCAAGTCAGGAGCTGCGGCATACCGTCGTCTGCATCGCCGGTTGCTGCGCTCCGTTCGAAGGACCATCTTCGTCTCGTCTGCGCCTTTCGTCTTCCCGGCGGCTCCCGCACAGTACGTATTTTGTGATCAGATCTCTTTCATAATCATGTTTTCTGAGATCATGTTTATGATATACGTACTGTCTAGTATGTTAGAGTCATGCATGCTAAGTTTAATTCTCGTCATGATAAATCTAGTTCGGAATTTAAACTTACACAATTGTCTATTTCTCCAACCGTTCCGATCCTTCGCATGCCGTTGATAACCAGGTTAACCTCTCCAGTGTAACACCCCGGGTGTTTACACAGTATTTTAATTTGGTACCTGCACAGTAATGGTGTAGGTTTGCTATGCATCATGTGCTTGAATTACTTAAAAAGGATCTTTTTGTAATTATGAAAGGTTATATGTGTAATTATGATTTTATGCAAGATCCTTTATATAGTTAATTGTGTTTATAGCTTTTATGGAGGGTGTTTGTGCAAAATTTCAGTGCATTTATTGCATGGCAACCAATTTTGCTTGTAAGTCTATGTTTGTAGTGAATTTACGTTGAAAAAGACAAATTTCCTAGATTTCAAAATCCCTTCAATGATTTTAATTTTATCTCTTGAATCTTTGGCCAAATAAATTTTTGCACAACATCAAAGTTGTAGATCTTGAAAAGTTGAACAACTTTCATGTTGGGCACTTTTTCATTTGAGCTTTAGTTCAAAAGTTATTGCTTGTTTACAGAAAGGTCCCTGGAACTTTTGGAAATTGCAAAATCGTCCTTATGACCATCTCCCCTCCCTGCTCTGCTTCTCGCCGCCGGCCACCGACAGCGCCGCCCGCCGATGATTTCCCGGCCTTCCCGGCCATCAATTCGCCGCGCGCTGGCGCCCACGCGTCGCGGACGAGCTCCTCCCCCGCCTGTTGCCTCGCGCTGGCGCCTCCACCCCTCGCCACGCCGCCCCGCCGCGCCCAGAACCTCCCCGCGGGCTGCCACCTCGCCGCCGCCGTGGAGAGCCCAAACCAGAGGCCCAGCTCTCGATCTTTCGCGCGCCTGAGCACTACAAGAAGCCCCGCGCTCTTTTCCCCTCATCTTTTCGCCAGTTCCCTAACCCCACGCCCCAGAACGCCGCCGCCGCTCACCCCGAACGCCGGTGAGCTTCACCCCGCCGCGGAGCCGCCACCCCAGACCCGCTCCACCCCTACAGCCCCCACCTTTAGCACCGCCTCGACCTCGCTCAGCTCCCAGGCCACTTCCCCTCGCCTGAACCTCACCGGAGCACCCTCGCCGTCGCTTGCCTCCGCCGCCGACCCGCCCTGCTCCGCCGAGCCGCCGCTTCCGAGCCCCTCCGCGCAACCCTAGGCCACCCAGAGGTGCGCCTTGCACCCGTGAAGCTCACGCACCCCTCCACTCTCGCCGCCGGTGAGCCCCTCGCCGGGAAACGGCCGGTCAACCGCCGCCTCCCCTCTCTGACCCGGCCCAGGGACCTCGGGTTGAAAGGAAAGAAAACCCAGGGGGTTATTTGCATAGGCATAGACTCAGATGAATAGTGCCAGTAGGGGCTGCTTTGTAATATTTTCAGTGAACTTTGAAATTCTAGATCAATTCGTAGAAAATTCGTAAAATAGCAAATCTTGATGTTTTGGAATCCTCTTGAAGAGCTCTATGCAGTAGAACCAGAATATGTTAGGCCTTAGTTGCAAGTTTTTGCTGTAGATGTTGTTTTGTGTTACTAGGTGTATAACTACTTGTTCTTTAATCTTTTTCTTAACTGATGCTTGAAAGCTTGTATTGCTTTGAAATTTTGGTGGTAGTTTACTCATGTTACACTAGCTTTGCTATAAAAATATCATGATCAGTTCTTTGTTGTAGCTATTTATTTGATTTAATCTTTGTTTAATAGACTTTATTCATGGTAAATAGTTTCTGTTCTTAATAAATCATGAAAATATTCATGAGTGTTCTTCTGGAGTATGTTAGCTTGTCCAGGAAGTTTGAGCTTTAGTTCATGTCTAGAACAGGAGCAAAAATTAAATCTTGCTAAACTGATGTCTGTTTAGTTTAATTTATCTGAATTAATTCCTTGCAGATAAAATCATGAAAAATTCACAGTAGCTAGATCATCCCTGTTTAGATCTCATGTTAAATTTTGAGCTTCTGATCTTCTTTAGTTTGACCTGTGTAATTCTTGCTTGTTCTAGATGTTATCTGAGTAAATGATTTATTGTGATTAAATGATTACATGTATTGACATGATTTTTGTAGGGTAGATTACTTTATTCATGTTCTGTTTAGAGTAATTTTGGTAGATTTTATTACTGTTTGTACTTTGATTTGTTGATTTATTTACAAACCATGACTTATTTGTATAGGAAATCGCCACCACTCTTTTTATGAAGTTAGTTAACTTCTTTTGTGCTTTTGATCATGATGCCTTGTGTAGTTAAATTTGTTATTTAACTACTCTATAAACGATTGCCCATGTTTGTTTATAATGTTGTTCTTGCATTACATATAGATACGACTACTTTGTCAGACGGGACGTACGAGTTGATTCCGGAGTCTGACGGAGGTGATCTCGAAGCTCAAGTGAACACTGCGGAACTAACTGAAGCCCCGAACCAAAGTTCGGAAGAGCCTAGCGCTGAAATAGTTAGCAATTACCGAGAAGGCAAGCCCTGGACATAACCTATATTTCAAATTATTATCATTTACTGTTATTACTTACTTGTGCATTTACAGTTCTTAGGATTTGAATTGAAACCCTAGATGCATGATCCTAGGAACCTATGTACTGAACACTAGACCTGAGTTCGACTATCTGCTAAGCTTATAGGAACGGTAAAAGTCGAGTGATTGCCTGTCACTCGCGAGCTTTATAGGAATTGCTTGTTTACTTTCTGTTAACAATATAAGGACGACGGACGGGGTTGTGTTCGATATCATGTCCTATGTGAGACCCCGTCTGTGTTGATGAACTTGCTAAGGTCGCGGTGTGTGGTAGTGCTGGTTAAGTTTTTGAAAGTACTAGTCACATGCCGTAAATATGGTACGCGGCAAGCCTAGTAGCCGATTGGACCGGGGAGTGGATATACCTCCCACTCTCTCAGTAGGGATAGGTTTTATTTTATGTTGCGCAACACTACGACTTCTAGGGACAAGGTTCGGCCTTGGAGCCCTGTAGTCGGGGAGAGTGGCACTATCCACAAGCCGGAAAGAAAGGTTAACGGTTGTTTGGGAATGACCCGACGGTATTCCAGACGTGTGTGCTAGGTTACCCTTGCAAGGTTGAATTTCGATTCAGAATCGTCCGCCTCTCACGATGAAATGAGACTGCTTGATCTCTTTGCCACACAGAGTAATAAGAGCAACAATATTCTTATTAATCTTGATGTTTGCTTAGAAGTTTCACCATGAATGGTTAGTAGATGCTTACATAGAATGGTTAATCAACTAGAATCTTGCAGCTGAAACTTGAAAGTAAGGACCTACTCTTTATTGCTTTTCAGCAAAGGAAAACCAGAGCCTTACAAAGCCTTGCATAGTCTAGCTAAGGTGGGCTGCTTATACCCGTTGTCGGTTAAGTCTTGCTGAGTATTAGAATACTCAGCCTTGCTGTTGAAACCCTTTTTCAGGTATGACTTTTGAGGATCAGGTCGCTAGCTTGACCTATCCTTGCTCGTTGCCTCCTGGCTGGTCCGTAGAATGGGATACGTCTTCGGTCGGCAATGACTATGACGAGTGATACCCGGCTTGGGCTAGCTTGGTATACTTTTGGCGACGTGTTGTAGAGATCGTGTTTCATCTTCCGCTGTTTAGACTCTGAACTTATAATCATGGCTTGTATAACTGTTTTACTTAAGTTGGTTTTGTAATAATGGTTTGAACTATTTTGTAATCACTACTGAACTTGCCTGTGTTGTAAATTTTGTGGTTGTAATATCTCTGGACTCGCCTTCGTGCGAGGTATGCTTGTTCGATCCGAGAATCGGTGGTTGTATCGGGACGTTACCCGACAGACCAAAAATTGTTCCGTTTGAAGTGCGTTTAAGCTAATGTTGCCTTTATGGTGATGGTTTACGCACTTGAGCCGGGATAATTTAGGCGGTTCTGCCACAGCTGGCATCAGAGCTACAAGCATATACCAGAGGTGTTGGAACCTTAAAAATCGATTTCCATATAAAATTGGAACCATAAAGAATTTCGGAAAACTACGTTGGATTCGTTAAGAGTTGTGCTTAGAACGTAAAGTCCTAGGGAATTTATGGGAATTACTAGGTGGTTATTTCTGTATGGTTTATGTTTTCTGACTTCCAGCACTTTACATTTTGTCAAACCATACTCACAAGCAACTCTTATTATTGTAACGACGCACCTACGTGAGGTAAGATGGTAAGGATCCTCAGTCAGCTGAGAGAGTCTGACCTTTCCGTCGGTGATGCGAGCCGAACGCTGCCCTCAGGCAGTGGCTTACTTGAGGTGCTCCCAATATACCAACGATTAGTTGACTATATTGGAAGTAAAGTGTGCTCAGTCAGCTGAGGGAGTCTGACCTTCCCGTCGGTGATGCGAACCGAACACTGCGCTCAAGCAGTGACTTACTTGAGCTGCTGCCAATATACCGATCTCGGTCGACTATATTGGGAGTAAAGGAACTCGTGAATACGCCACTAAGTAGCGTATGTTAACGTTGGCCATACGGCGGAAATTGTATGGCTGCCGCTTCTATAGTGAGCGGTAATGTCTGGGAACGCTTTCATGAGTGCTGGCATGAAAGGTTCATTGGATATATATATATATATATGTTTTGTCAATCTTCTGCAGGTACACTAACCACGATTCGATAAGTTAAGAACGGTTAGAATGTATCGACTAGTTATATAGGGAGAGCCGTATTTATGTATGCCACCGTGCTAACCACGTAAGTCCAACGATAGTTGGCAATTGTTTATCTTGTGAGGACGGTTAGGACGTGCATGCATATTGGTTGATGTTTACTTTGGTTCCTAGTCTGTGAAGTTGATACATAAGCTTTGTAAGGAATTTCTAGTATGAATCCTCCTAGATAAGTGTTAGTGTGCTTAAAACATGAGTGAGTGAAACTCTGATTTTAGTAGCATGTTTGTAAAATGCTTAGGTTTCCTTAGATGAAAAATATGGTTTCGAGTCATGCCTTCCTCCTAAGCCCCATCTTGTTGTTATAAGGATCTTTTCATTCCTTAGAATCTCAAATGATGAACCAGTACCGATTGTGGTTTATTATTCTTTGAGTTTCGAATCATATCATCTTGTGAATTAGAATCACATTTGTTTTACCGCAGTCTTCTTAAAGCTTTAATTGAGAAGTCTTGAGATAATTGTATTACTCACATTTGAATCCTTTTTGATTCAGATGGCGACTTGTTCCCAGATCTTTTGGGATGAGGAGGGAAATGCTCATACCGATTGTCTGTACTGGGAGGGTTTTCCGAGGATTCTTTGGGATTCACTTCGTATCTTCCACTACCCAGATCCACCCCAGTACACGGGACGCCAGTTCTCGGAGGATGGAATTAAGAAGAACAGAGTTAAGATGACCATTCCTCAGCACCCCACCTTGGAGTGGCCACCGATTGAGATCGAGGTGATTGGGTATCGTCTTGTGGATGCGTTTGAGAAAGCAGCTCTCAACGCTATCACCACTTTTTGTGAGCACCATCCCGAGGAGGTAGCAGCATATCCTATTGGTTTGTTTCCAGCAGTCAGTGCTGGCAATGCAGAGTGGCTGTTCAGGGTCACACATTTTGGGCACTTGATTGGTGATGTAGCGGATGAGACTATCGAGGCAGTAGTCAGATATATGAATGCCCAGTCTCACTACCAGATACTTCAGCAACGACACATGGACCAGGTGATAGACTTGGCCCAGAGTTTTCAGCGAGGCCTTCGTCTGAAGGATATTCAGATTGGGGGACTTCAGGATGCCGTTGCTGGGAGGGACACTGCTATTGCACAGTTTGAGCATCAGGCTATGGAGTATGGTGCTGAGATAGAGCAGCGCAACACAGTTATCGGTTTTCTTCAGGCGCAGGTGAATGAGTTGCAAGCAGATTGGGCTGATGCTTTAGCACATGTTGGTATGCTCCAGGAGCAACTAGATGCCCCAGCTGAGCCGGCAGCAGCAGAGGAAGACCCAGAGGAGATTGAGGGAGTATCTGACTTAGATTCAGAGCACGCACTTGCTGAGCCTAACTCTCAGCCGGACGACTCTTCTTCCGGCAGTGCCTCTTCTGTGGGCAACCTCGACGACTTCTAGGCGTCTTAGACTTGTCCTAGATAGTTGTGTTCTCTTGTTGTATCATATGTATATAGGGAAGATGTTATTGTAAAATAGCCTTAGGGAGGAGTACCACTTGCTGTATTATATGTGGTAAGGTTAAGCGATGTTAGGTTGTAAGAACAAGGCTGCTTTGATGTAATATAAGTAGCGACTACCAGTTTGGAAATCATAATCTTTCTACTTAGCAAATCTCTTTATTTGTGCATCTTCACGCCGTTTGATGAATACAAGAGGTTGCAAATTTTGTGGCATATGTGCTCATCAAATGTTAGCATGTTGAATCTGTGAGACTAAATTTTAGTCCAACCCCTTCTATGATCTCTGTTGTTTAGCAACATAGTACATAGCGATGAAGGGCGAATTGATAGATTATTTTCTTTACTCTTTGCTCTCAGCATGGAGTCTCTATACGATGAAGCATGAAGCTATCTAGCCGCTGACCAGTTTTGAATTTTTGTGGGTTGCACATTTATGTGTTGTGCACATTGTGCTACACCGCATCTAGTCACATTTTTGCTGATTTTGTTTTATCCAAATGTATGATCATTATGCGTACCATTGATTTTGGAAGCGAGAAATATGTATCTAATGGATGTCTTCCATGATTACAGATGGTTGGTCATACACGCGGAACTCCTGATGGCTTCGGTTGTGAAAATGGCAGTGGATCTCAGCAACCACCGCCACCCCCGTCAAATCTGGCCGAGTTAATGGCCATGCAAACAGAACTGCTTCGCCAGCTAGTCCATGGGCAACAAAATCAGCCACGCCAACAGTATGGAGGAAGGGAGGCACAACCAGCGGGTTACCAGGAATTCTTTGGTACCCAACCTCCACTTTTCAGCAAAGCTGATGACCCATTGGATGCCGATGCTTGGCTTCGTACAATCAATTCCAAGTTTGCTTTGTTAGCGGTACCATGTATTGATGCGAACAAGGCCCCCTTTGCCGCCCAACAGCTTCGCGGTCCTGCACGTATATGGTGGGATAATTATTGTGAAATGCAGCCTGCTGAACATATCATATCTTGGGAGGAATTCAGAACTGCATTCAGATCACATCATATTCCGGATGGACTAATGGAAAGAAAGTTGAATGAATTCTTGGCTCTAGATCAGGGAACCCGCACTGTTCTTCAATATGCACAGACCTTCAATCATCTGTGCCAATATGCGGGTCATCATGCTGATACTGATGCCAAGAAACGTGATCGTTTCCGTCGTGGCCTCAATACTAAGCTCAAAGAACGTTTAAACTTGGTTCAGCCCAATACCTATAATGAGCTGGTTAATATGGCCATTACACAGGAAGATTGTATTGCTGCACATCGTGCTGAGAAAAAGCGGAAGGCACCAACAGGACCCTCGAGTGCCCAGCCACCGAGGTATCGCTTGGTACAAAATACTCCACCTAGGCCTCCCCAAAGAAATGCCCCAGTGGGTAGGTTTGTCTTTAGGCCGCCTCAGCAACAAGGAGGATTCAGACCTCCAGTGCCCCAGCAACAGCAACAGCAGCAGTTTAGCCCAAGGTCGAATGCCCCACAGTTCAATAGTGGGAATAGTAATAATCGATGCTTCAACTGCGGCAGTGCTTCTCATTTTGCCAAGAATTGTCCACAACCCAGAAGGAATAATCCAGGGCAAAACTCTAATCAGAACAACAACAACAACAACAACAACAACAAGGGCAAGGGCAAGAGGCAAATGGTGCAAGTCCGGCAAGGGCGAGTTAATTTCACTACTCTTGCAGACCTTCCAGCAGGAGCACCAGTAATGACGGGTACTTTCTCTATCCACAATAAACCCGCAGTCATATTATTTGATTCTGGTGCAACGCATAGTTTTATAAGTGCCAAATTTGGAGCAAGATTAGGATTGGATTTTTGTCATACTAAGGGATCTTTTATGATAACAACCCCTGGTGGGAAGATAGCTTCCAATCAAATCACTAGATGTGTGCCAATTAAGCTGGGTAGCAAATTGATAAAGACAGACTTGATCTTGCTGAATTTAGAAGGCATGGATGTTATTCTAGGTGTGAATTGGATGACTACACATAAAGTACTACTAGATATCTCTTCCCGAGCTATCGAGATAGATTCACCACATCAAGGAGCCACCATACTCTATCTGCCGCAACGAGAGTGCATTAACTCTTGTGCTTATGCCACAAAAGAAATTAAACTTGAAGATATCCCTATCGTGTGGGAGTATGCGGATGTATTTCCAGATGATTTACCTGGAATGCCTCCTGATAGAGACATCGAGTTTGTTATCGAACTTCAACCCGGTACCGCCCCTATTTCTAAGAGGTCGTACCGAATGCCTCCAAATGAATTAGCAGAATTGAAAGTCCAACTCCAAGACCTTCTTGACAAAGGTTTTATACGTCCAAGTTCTTCACCCTGGGGATGTCCAGCCCTGTTTGTGAAGAAGAAAGACGATAGTTTGAGGCTATGTGTTGATTATCGACCACTCAATGCGGTCACTATTAAAAACAAGTATCCTCTTCCCCGCATTGATATTCTGTTTGATCAGTTAGCTGGAGCTAAGGTTTTCTCTAAGATTGATCTTCGTTCTGGCTACCATCAAATAAAGATCAAGCCTTGTGATATTCCAAAGACTGCTTTCTCTACCAGATATGGACTATATGAATATTTGGTTATGTCTTTTGGTCTTACCAACGCCCCAGCATATTTTATGTACTTGATGAATTCAGTCTTCATGCCGGAGCTGGATAAATTCGTCGTGGTTTTCATTGACGATATCTTAATCTACTCCAAGAATGAAGAAGATCATGCTGAACATTTGCGTATCGTTCTTCAACGATTACGAGATCATCATCTTTATGCCAAATTCTCCAAGTGTGAATTTTGGTTGGACAGTGTGAAATTCTTAGGTCACACTATCTCCAGTGATGGTATATCTGTTGATCCAACTAAAGTACAAGAAGTGATGGATTGGGAATCTCCTATTTCAGTTCATCAAATTCGCAGTTTTCTTGGTTTAGCTGGATATTATCGTCGATTCATTACTGATTTCTCCAGAATAGCCAAGCCTATGATGGAGTTATTGAAGAAGGGAGTAAAGTTTGTTTGGAATGATAAGTGTGAAGAAGCTTTCCAAACCCTCAAAGCAAGATTAACTACCACTCCAGTATTGTCTACACCGGACAGTACCAAACCTTTTGATGTATATTGTGATGCTTCGGGTACGGGACTTGATTGTGTGCTTATGCAGGACAACCGGGTTATCTCTTATGCATCAAGAGCTCTCCGGGATCATGAGAAGAATTATCCAACCCATGATCTGGAATTAGCAGCTGTCATTCACGCTCTTAAGATTTGGAGACAATATCTTATGGGAACTCACTGTAATATTTACACTGACCATAAGAGCCTCAAATATATCTTTACTCAAGCTGATCTCAACATGAGGCAGAGACGCTGGCTAGAGTTGATAAAGGATTATGATTTAGAAGTGCACTATCATCCAGGAAAGGCTAATGTGGTTGCGGATGCACTCAGCCGCAAGTCACAATGCCATTGTCTATCTGTAGAACCATTCAATAAAACTCTATGCCAGGAAATGATGAAGTTAAACCTAGAAATGGTACCTCAAGGAAGTTTGAACCATATATCCCTTGAGCCTACACTTCATGATAGCATCATCATGTGGCAATTACATGATGAGGGTATCAAGGTCATCAAGGAAAAGTTATCACAAGGTGAAGCAAAGTATAAATGTTTTAGAGTGGATCATAGAGGAGTTTTATGGTTTGAATCTCGACTAGTTGTACCCAAGAATCATGAGCTTAGAAAGCAAATCCTTGATGAAGCACATCTTTCGAAATTTTCAATTCATCCCGGTGGCACCAAGATGTACCATGATCTCAAACAAAATTTCTGGTGGACTCGAATGAAAAGAGAGATCGCCAGATATGTTTCTGAGTGTGATGTCTGTCAAAGAGTTAAAGCTAGTCATTTGAAAGTAGCTGGTACTCTCCAACCTTTATCTATTCCATCCTGGAAATGGGAGGACATCAGTATGGATTTTATCGTTGGTTTACCCACTACTCCTCATAAGCATGATTCTGTTTGGGTAGTCGTTGATAGACTCACCAAGACCGCTCATTTTATTCCAGTACACACCACTTATTCTGCCAAGAAGTACGCAGAAATTTATCTCGATCAGATTGTTCGTTTACATGGCATTCCAAAGACGATTATTTCTGATCGTGGGCCTCAGTTTATAGCACGTTTCTGGGAGCAAATGCAAGAATCCCTTGGAACAAAACTGATTCGTAGTTCAGCTTATCATCCACAAACAGATGGGCAAACTGAACGAATCAATCAAATCCTTGAAGACATGTTGAGGGCATGTGTTATTCAATATGGCAAGAATTGGGTTAAGTGCTTAGCACTGGCAGAGTTTTCATACAATAACAGTTATCAATCTAGCTTGCAAATGGCCCCATTTGAAGCATTATACGGTCGAAGGTGTCGAACTCCTTTGAATTGGTCGCAAGCTGGGGAACGCAAAATTTTTGGGCCAGATTTAGTCTCTGAGGCAGAGGAGCAAGTCAGAGTTATCCAGGTTAATCTTAAAGCAGCCCAATCAAGACAGAAAAGTTATGCAGACAAAAGAAGAGATCCTTTACAATTCGAGGTAGGAGACTTTGTATATTTGCGAGTATCTCCTACTAAAGGTGTTCAACGCTTTGGCTTAAAAGGGAAATTAGCACCCCGATATATCGGACCATTTGAAATTATCGAAACTTGTGGACCTGTTGCCTACCGACTCCGTCTTTCATCTCAATTGGCCGCCGTTCATGATGTCTTCCATGTCTCACAACTTCGGAAGTGCACCAGGGTACCTACTGAAATCCTTGAACCACAAGATATCGAAATTGAATCCGATCTATCTTATACGGAGTATCCAATCAAGATTCTTGACACAAAAGAAAGAAGTACTAGAAGGGAGAAAGTTAAAATGTACAAAATCCAGTGGAATCAGCATACGGTAGAAGAAGCTACTTGGGAAACTGAAAATTTTCTCCAAAGAAACTTTCCCGACTTTCTTAGAACCAATCCAGGTACCAAATCGTTGCACCCTTTTCTTTCTATAATCTCGGGACGAGATTCCTTTTAGGGGGGAAGGCTGTAACACCCCGGGTGTTTACACAGTATTTTAATTTGGTACCTGCACAGTAATGGTGTAGGTTTGCTATGCATCATGTGCTTGAATTACTTAAAAAGGATCTTTTTGTAATTATGAAAGGTTATATGTGTAATTATGATTTTATGCAAGATCCTTTATATAGTTAATTGTGTTTATAGCTTTTATGGAGGGTGTTTGTGCAAAATTTCAGTGCATTTATTGCATGGCAACCAATTTTGCTTGTAAGTCTATGTTTGTAGTGAATTTACGTTGAAAAAGACAAATTTCCTAGATTTCAAAATCCCTTCAATGATTTTAATTTTATCTCTTGAATCTTTGTCAAATAAATTTTTGCACAACATCAAAGTTGTAGATCTTGAAAAGTTGAACAACTTTCATGTTGGGCACTTTTTCATTTGAGCTTTAGTTCAAAAGTTATTGCTTGTTTACAGAAAGGTCCCTGGAACTTTTGGAAATTGCAAAATCGTCCTTATGACCATCTCCCCTCCCTGCTCTGCTTCTCGCCGCCGGCCACCGACAGCGCCGCCCGCCGACGATTTCCCGGCCTTCCCGGCCATCAATTCGCCGCGCGCTGGCGCCCACGCGTCGCGGACGAGCTCCTCCCCCGCCTGTTGCCTCGCGCTGGCGCCTCCACCCCTCGCCACGCCGCCCCGCCGCGCCCAGAACCTCCCCGCCGGCTGCCACCTCGCCGCCGCCGTGGAGAGCCCAAACCAGAGGCCCAGCTCTCGATCTTTCGCGCGCCTGAGCACTACAAGAAGCCCCGCGCTCTTTTCCCCTCATCTTTTCGCCAGTTCCCTAACCCCACGCCCCAGAACGCCGCCGCCGCTCACCCCGAACGCCGGTGAGCTTCACCCCGCCGCGGAGCCGCCACCCCAGACCCGCTCCACCCCTACAGCCCCCACCTTTAGCACCGCCTCGACCTCGCTCAGCTCCCAGGCCACTTCCCCTCGCCTGAACCTCACCGGAGCACCCTCGCCGTCGCTTGCCTCCGCCGCCGACCCGCCCTGCTCCGCCGAGCCGCCGCTTCCGAGCCCCTCCGCGCAACCCTAGGCCACCCAGAGGTGCGCCTTGCACCCGTGAAGCTCACGCACCCCTCCACTCTCGCCGCCGGTGAGCCCCTCGCCGGGAAACGGCCGGTCAACCGCCGCCTCCCCTCTCTGACCCGGCCCAGGGACCTCGGGTTGAAAGGAAAGAAAACCCAGGGGGTTATTTGCATAGGCATAGACTCAGATGAATAGTGCCAGTAGGGGCTGCTTTGTAATATTTTCAGTGAACTTTGAAATTCTAGATCAATTCGTAGAAAATTCGTAAAATAGCAAATCTTGATGTTTTGGAATCCTCTTGAAGAGCTCTATGCAGTAGAACCAGAATATGTTAGGCCTTAGTTGCAAGTTTTTGCTGTAGATGTTGTTTTGTGTTACTAGGTGTATAACTACTTGTTCTTTAATCTTTTTCTTAACTGATGCTTGAAAGCTTGTATTGCTTTGAAATTTTGGTGGTAGTTTACTCATGTTACACTAGCTTTGCTATAAAAATTTCATGATCAGTTCTTTGTTGTAGCTATTTATTTGATTTAATCTTTGTTTAATAGACTTTATTCATGGTAAATAGTTTCTGTTCTTAATAAATCATGAAAATATTCATGAGTGTTCTTCTGGAGTATGTTAGCTTGTCCAGGAAGTTTGAGCTTTAGTTCATGTCTAGAACAGGAGCAAAAATTAAATCTTGCTAAACTGATGTCTGTTTAGTTTAATTTATCTGAATTAATTCCGTGCAGATAAAATCATGAAAAATTCACAGTAGCTAGATCATCCCTGTTTAGATCTCATGTTAAATTTTGAGCTTCTGATCTTCTTTAGTTTGACCTGTGTAATTCTTGCTTGTTCTAGATGTTATCTGAGTAAATGATTTATTGTGATTAAATGATTACATGTATTGACATGATTTTTGTAGGGTAGATTACTTTATTCATGTTCTGTTTAGAGTAATTTTGGTAGATTTTATTACTGTTTGTACTTTGATTTGTTGATTTATTTACAAACCATGACTTATTTGTATAGGAAATCGCCACCACTCTTTTTATGAAGTTAGTTAACTTCTTTTGTGCTTTTGATCATGATGCCTTGTGTAGTTAAATTTGTTATTTAACTACTCTATAAACGATTGCCCATGTTTGTTTATAATGTTGTTCTTGCATTACATATAGATACGACTACTTTGTCAGACGGGACGTACGAGTTGATTCCGGAGTCTGACGGAGGTGATCTCGAAGCTCAAGTGAACACTGCGGAACTAACTGAAGCCCCGAACCAAAGTTCGGAAGAGCCTAGCGCTGAAATAGTTAGCAATTACCGAGAAGGCAAGCCCTGGACATAACCTATATTTCAAATTATTATCATTTACTGTTATTACTTACTTGTGCATTTACAGTTCTTAGGATTTGAATTGAAACCCTAGATGCATGATCCTAGGAACCTATGTACTGAACACTAGACCTGAGTTCGACTATCTGCTAAGCTTATAGGAACGGTAAAAGTCGAGTGATTGCCTGTCACTCGCGAGCTTTATAGGAATTGCTTGTTTACTTTCTGTTAACAATATAAGGACGACGGACGGGGTTGTGTTCGATATCATGTCCTATGTGAGACCCCGTCTGTGTTGATGAACTTGCTAAGGTCGCGGTGTGTGGTAGTGCTGGTTAAGTTTTTGAAAGTACTAGTCACATGCCGTAAATATGGTACGCGGCAAGCCTAGTAGCCGATTGGACCGGGGAGTGGATATACCTCCCACTCTCTCAGTAGGGATAGGTTTTATTTTATGTTGCGCAACACTACGACTTCTAGGGACAAGGTTCGGCCTTGGAGCCCTGTAGTCGGGGAGAGTGGCACTATCCACAAGCCGGAAAGAAAGGTTAACGGTTGTTTGGGAATGACCCGACGGTATTCCAGACGTGTGTGCTAGGTTACCCTTGCAAGGTTGAATTTCGATTCAGAATCGTCCGCCTCTCACGATGAAATGAGACTGCTTGATCTCTTTGCCACACAGAGTAATAAGAGCAACAATATTCTTATTAATCTTGATGTTTGCTTAGAAGTTTCACCATGAATGGTTAGTAGATGCTTACATAGAATGGTTAATCAACTAGAATCTTGCAGCTGAAACTTGAAAGTAAGGACCTACTCTTTATTGCTTTTCAGCAAAGGAAAACCAGAGCCTTACAAAGCCTTGCATAGTCTAGCTAAGGTGGGCTGCTTATACCCGTTGTCGGTTAAGTCTTGCTGAGTATTAGAATACTCAGCCTTGCTGTTGAAACCCTTTTTCAGGTATGACTTTTGAGGATCAGGTCGCTAGCTTGACCTATCCTTGCTCGTTGCCTCCTGGCTGGTCCGTAGAATGGGATACGTCTTCGGTCGGCAATGACTATGACGAGTGATACCCGGCTTGGGCTAGCTTGGTATACTTTTGGCGACGTGTTGTAGAGATCGTGTTTCATCTTCCGCTGTTTAGACTCTGAACTTATAATCATGGCTTGTATAACTGTTTTACTTAAGTTGGTTTTGTAATAATGGTTTGAACTATTTTGTAATCACTACTGAACTTGCCTGTGTTGTAAATTTTGTGGTTGTAATATCTCTGGACTCGCCTTCGTGCGAGGTATGCTTGTTCGATCCGAGAATCGGTGGTTGTATCGGGACGTTACCCGACAGACCAAAAATTGTTCCGTTTGAAGTGCGTTTAAGCTAATGTTGCCTTTATGGTGATGGTTTACGCACTTGAGCCGGGATAATTTAGGCGGTTCTGCCACATCCAGCACGTGCATGCATGGCCCGTGTTGCCCGGCCGGTCTTCTTCTACGAGGTTGTGTTCACTTCCAAAATTTCTCTCTCCAAATTTCACTATTCACTTACCACATCAAATCTTTTACCTCATGCATGGAGTATTAATTATAGATAAACAAGAAAACTAATTGTATAATTTTGATGTACACGACGAGACGAATCTTTTAAGCCTAGTTAGGTCGTGGTAGGACAACAATTACCACAAACAAATGAAAAGTGTTACAGTGTGCCACAGTGTCCGATATGACCCTTTTTACCCGTATTTTACGGATCTAAACAACCCCGAGTAGGGGAAACGTATTACTAGTAGTACTCCCTGCAATGCAGTGACGCTCTCGGCCTAAACTCGCCTTTACTTCCTGTCACCTGCACACGCGCAGTGAACGGTCTTGGTAATCAGACGATACGGTCAGCAATGAAGGAGCAGAAAACAAAAATCGTACGTGTACGATGGTAGTACGCGGAGGTCGTGCACTTGCGAGCTCGTCTTCCTCCGGTGGCTGGCGCGAATCAAACTCTCAGTGGAACCACTGAACCAGCTACACTCCTCCCCTGTCACGCCGCCAATGGACGCGTCCGAGTCGCCGCCGGATCCCGCTTGCCATTCGCGAGGAGGATCCGGCGATCCGTGGACAGCAGGCGCACTACCAGGCCCGTGTTTAGATGTAAAAAATCAAAATTTCAAAAAAAATTTCCGGCACTTGCATGGAGACTTAAATCTAGACAAAATAAAAAACACATTGCGACTGCTGCCTGTAAATCGCGAGACGAATCTAATGAACCTAATTAAGCTGTAATCAGACGCTAAATTGCTACAGTAAATAAACTCTAATGACAGATTAATTAGGCTCATTAGATTCGTCTCACGATTTACAGGCGAGTTCTGTAATTATTTTTGTGATTAGTCTATATTTAGTACTTCAAATGTAGAAAGATGTCTTTTTAAAATTTTTACAACGTGCAATCAAACGGGGCCCAGGCCGCTGGGCTGCTGCTAGGCCCAGCACGGCGCTGCAGACTGGGATCCGGTTCCTCTGAAGTAATTTACAGCTACCTCAGAGAGACGTAAATGGAAAAAATACTGTAGCACGACGTTGTCGAATCACGACCTAATTAGGTTTAAAAGATTCGTCTCGAAATTACACTTGGGGTTATGAAATGGATTTTGTCAGTTATCCACACTTAAGACTTCTGATTAGTAGTCAAACATGCCGCCGGAAATTTTGTGGAATTTTAAAGAGAACTAAACAGGGCCAAAGTGGAAAAGGAGTAATAATATCCTACTGACCAGATGCTCCTGATAGGGCCTATGCATGGGTATCAGCTCCTGATAGGGCCTATGCATGGGTATCAGCTCCAACTCGAGGACAACAAACTACCCTGCCGGATCTTTTGCTTGGTTGTTGTCTGCCCTCGCGTGGAAGGCAAGCAGAGCAATGCTGCCGCCTCCCTGATATATCAACATATCATCCGCGAAAATCTTCTCAACGTGATGTGAGCCTGACCCAATGGGCACAAAACATGGTCAAAGGTCAGAGCCTCTCTAGACACTACAAGTTTCTCATGCTGGTGCGTTCCGGATAAGAGAAAAAGAAAAAAAAAGTAAAAAAAAAAACAGAGGAAAGGCATGGCCATGATGGGTTTCTCGGCGAAAAAGATGGTATTTTGGCAGGCGAGATACCGCATGCCGGAATATACAGTAGCAGCATCATGGCGTCGTCTACGGTCTGCCCCTGCCACTGTTCCCAGCCCCCATTCCTGCCCGTGTCCTGGGCCACTGGCATGTGGGGCCGCGTGTTGCTGTGGAATGTGGTGGTTGGATCGGTGGGTGCCCGTGCCACCGCCGTCGCTGTCGACGGATCCCGGCGAATTCCCGGGGATCTTGAGAGAGATTGTGGTCATGTGACAGCAACAAATACGATGTTTCTTGCCCGCCTTGTGGACAGGGACAGCCGATCCGCAAGCAACGACATTTTTTGGGACAGATGTCTTCCATCTACCCTCTGTACGGACACGCTTGCATCTTTTCTTTCTTTTTTTTTGAAAAACTACGCCTGCATTTTTAGTCTCTGTTTAGCTGAAACGCAAATTTTTTTTTCGAAAGAATCTTACTAATTTGAAGTACTAAATGAAATCTATTTATAAAACTTTTTGTACAGATGGATTGTAAATCGCGAGACGAATCTAATGATGCTAATTAATCCATAATTAGCTAATGGTTACTATAGCATCACTGTTGCAAATCATAGATTAAGTAGGCTCATTAGATTCGTCTCGCGATTTACAGCCCATCTATGCAAAAAAAATTGTAAATAGACTTCATTTAGTATTCCATGTATGTGTCAAAACATTTGATGTGATGTTTTTTTTATATTTACGGGATTTATGGGGCGGGAACTAAACAAGGCATTACTAGCTTGCAAAAAGACATGTTCACATACGCACAACAAAGAAGTAAACAGAGGAGAAATCGAAAATATGTGCACAAGAGAACAAATTTTACAGTGAGTCAGTGATAGATGACTGATGGCTGCATAGCACACGAAAGGAACAGCTGAACACAACATTAGAGTACACTGCAGGATTTTTGTTTGAAGTTCCACGCCGGCGTGAACAACAAACATCCACTCAATTGCTGATTGGGTAATCCACACAATAGTTACACTTACACAGCTAGCTAGTACAGGCCAGCAACTACAACTACAAGGCAGCAGCAAACAAAACATGACGCTGAACGCCTTCCTCAATGTGACTTGTGGAGATCTGCGAGCGGTCCATGAGTATGCTCTGGAATGAAACCGTGCCCCGTCAGGATTCCAATGCAAACAATGGGAGGTCTCTGTAATGCAAAAGAAAGAAATTAGTTACAGGCACAGATTTATTTGTCAGAAAGCATGAATAAGTTATGCAACAAACTCAAGAGAATGCCCAGCGCTGCAATGTTTTGGTCACTGGAGTAAGACGTGGAGGAAGGGAGCTCACCTCTGGGATCTTCGGCACAACCAAGTGACCAACACGGTGCCTTCATCCTCATGTTCTCGAAAAGGAGGTCATTCTTCGTAACCACTGCGTATGCTTGAGGTATCTTGTTCTTGGATGAAATCTCTGCAGCACGAAGCCAGCTCCCACTGTTTTTTCACCGTCTCATTCACGAAGCCCTTGCCCTTCAGCGAAACAGCACGGCACGGCACCATTGCTGCTGCTCAGGGTCAGGGCTCAGGCGCATCACAGGGAGAGCGAGCGGCCGCCGCCGGACGACCATCTGTGCAGGATCTGGCCCAGGCACAGCACGGCGCACACCAGCAGGACGAGCTTGACGAGCAGCGGCAAGTACTGCGAGAGCTCCACGCTCGACGAGTGCAGGACCTGCAGCGACAGCAGCAAAGCGCATGATGAAGATTTTGCCTTCTCGATTTTCTTCTGCAAGTGCGGGCGCCGGTGGCGGCGTACGTACCATCGCGACTCCGGCGAAATGTCCCCGCCGCACCGACGCCGACGCGGCGGCGGCGTGGTGTTGGTCGGAGGGCGGCGGCGGCGGCGGCGGCATTGGCGTCGTCCTCTTGGCCACGGCCTCGCGCGGCGCGGAGCCCTTGTTGGGCCTGGCGGTGGAGCAGCTCCGGAGGCGCTGCACGTCCTTGCTCTGCAGGGGCTTCACGATGAAGTCCTCGGCGCCGGCGTTCAAGCATCTGTTGTTGTCAGTAACAGAGAGTTAAGAGCTCGCCACGATCAAGCATCGCCGGCCGGGTTGTATCACAAAATCAATGGTCAAGATTCTGTATGAATGCACAAATGAGAACTCGTAATTAGAGAAATGCAGGCCCAGGACTGCAGTCAGGGGCTGACTGAATTTTGTACATCTGATGATGTATCACTGCCAAGATTACTGCCGAGCGTTTTTCAAGCAGGCATTCAGAGAGAACAGAAAGGCGGCTTTTTCCTCTCTGTTTAACCGCATCAACTCTGCACAAAAACAGGTACTGAAAAAAAAAGAGAAAGAAATTGAAAAGGAAGGGCACCTGCTGATCCGCTGGGGCTCGTTCTCTGACGACATGACGACCACCGGTATCGGCTTCAGGGGGGTCAGCGCCTGGAAAACACCCATGAAATTTGCCGCGTGAGGATGACTGGATGAGACGAGATGAAATACAAGCGCAAATGAACTGACCGACGCGTGTCAGAAAATGCAGCGGTTGGTATTGTATGCAGGTGTGGTGGTGTACCTTGATGGCCTTGAGCAGGTCGTAGCCGGTCATCTCGGGCATGGAGTAGTCGGTGAGCACCATGTCGACGGCCTGCCCCTGCGAAAAACGCCCGGTATTTTAAACCACCGTTGGAAGCACTGGCACTGAAGTAGAGGGGACGCAGAAAAGAAAAACGGAGAAGAACAGGATCCCGTTGGAGCCTACAGCACTGTCCCTTACTAGTTACTCTACTCCCCCATCCGGTGCTGAGCTTTTGCAGGACATGGAGGCGAGATGCTACTGAGGCACTAATGACCCAGGCCAGCTCCCCCTAATGCAGCACTAACACTATCTTAGTCATGACAATTTTTTTTACTACTATATATTAGGGCAGTGGTGCTACGCTGGAGGCTGGACAGCTTTTCTCAGGCTGCTGTGAGACGGCCCCTTTTGGACGCCATGAAAAGTGGCGACCAGTGTGTGTGGGAGAGAGAGAAGTGGTGAACAGAAGCCGTCACGCGTACGGTACGGCGAGGCACCATGCGCTCGCTCATCAGTGTGTGGCGTGGAGTGAACTGTAAACCAGCACGGGATGCCATGCTTGCTGCAAGTCACAGCACGGCTGAATTCCTTATTCCTCCTCGCATCAGCTAGAGAGAGATGCATGATCCCCGAAACTTGGCAGTGATGAGAGGAGGGGCCTTTACCTGGCCGCCCTTGAGGCCGAGGAACTCCATGGCCTTCTTCGCGCTGTCGACGGCGATCACTGGAACAAAATCGGAGCTAGTCAGACCTCAGCAGCAGCAGCAGCAGCGTGAACAAGATAATTCGATCGGCTCTGTAGTCTGGGATCAGAGTCAGAGAAGAGCAAGGAAAAGTAGCGGAGTGCCACCGCGAGGTTCGTGCTGACCGTGGAAGGAGCCTGCGCAGGAGCCGCCGCTGAGCAGGAGCTGCGCCACCCGGCGGTCGACGGGGGAGTCGTCCACCACCAGCACCCTCGTCACCCCCTCCGCCGCCCCCGCTCCACCAACAACCTCCATGGCTCTCTTTCTCGGTTATCTAGTATACAATCGAAGCGGGCAAGCGGCGGCGGAAAAAGCTTCTAGTCGTCGTGGTAGAGAAAGAGGGGTCGCCGGCCGGTTGCTCTTCTTATAAGCGCGCGCGACGCCGCGCCAGCGCCACCAAGGCATGAAGAAGGAAAGGCGAGGAAGGAGGAGGACGGGAGCGTGCGGGCCCCACACCCGGGGGAACAGGACCCTCTGAACACACAAGTCGCCGTGACGTCCTCTCACCGACAACAGGGCCCACAGGTGGGGGCCCGCATGTCGGCTGCGGCGGGACGTCTCGCGTGCGTGGCACGGAGAGGGGAAGTGTGCCTTTTGCTCTAAATTTTGCTGTCGGGGAATCTCCTCCCGAGTCCACGCTTTCAAATCATTCTCGTCTCCTTTCTTTTCTTTTCTTCGGTATCGCCAACAAACAGGAAAAAAAATTCGAATGTTAATTGAATATAAAACTAGCTGACGGTGAGTGAGTACTGCCTGCAGGGATTCCGGGGAATCCCCGTTTAGAGATTTGGCTAGGGGTGTAACACGCAGCGAGATCTTCCTGTGGGAAGGTTTGTAAGAAGGTGGTTTAGACAGATTAAGGCCGCCGTTCGAGGCGTAATACTCTACGTCATGTGTTCTTGAGTTCTTGGGATTATTATTCTTGCTCCTGTGTGTTCGATATTTGGGATTAGGAGCCGATCCCCTTACATGTCGTGGGTCCTTCCTATTTATAGAATACAACCGGTACTGGGCATATTTTCCCTTGGGTGTGAACGCTCCACGCCTGGGGCGGGTGCCGTCCACCAACTTGTTCCGCTTCTTGTCAGCCGGGAGGCCAGTCTGTCGGGCCCACCTAGAACCGTCCGGGGTGCACCCCGGAGAGACGCGGCACCCCGAGAGCCCCGGGGTGTGGCTCGAGGCGTCGCGGGCGTCCCGGGGTGGCCTTCTCCTGACCTGTGCTGGGCCCGCCTTTCACTCGGGGTGACCTGAGTCAACCCCGGGCAGGCGGCCGGGGTCGAGCGAGGAGTTACCACGACGGGACGCGTAGTAAATGGGGCGAGCTCCAGCCACCGCCCACTTACCCTTGATGTGACACAGCTCAGAGATAAGCCTATCCAGCCGGCTCACCGCTGCACGGCTCCTCCGTAATCATGATGTTTTTACGGGGAAGTCGCACCCTCCTTCGGGCTTCGTGCAGGTGCGGTGCTGTAATCCAGAGGGGTGCCCGCACGGTAAAATTTTTTCTACCGGGTGGGTGTCTTCGTCGAGAAGGAAAAGGATCCTTCGCGGACCGCCACGAGAGGCTCGGGCTCGATCCAGCCCGAGCGGACGTGGGGTCCGCCTGGAAGACCCGCTCGGGCTCCTCATTGTGTGTTTTTTCCCGGCGAGTGAGACCCCCCATCCCACTGACACTGACTGAATATAAAACTAATTGCATAAATTGTAATTGATATAAAACTAATTGCATAAGTTGTAATTGGGCTCTAAACAAATATATTAAGTATAATTAATGCACATCTAGTGGACGGTTACTGTAGCAATTAATGGTCAAATTATAGATTAATTAGACTTAATAGATTCGTCTCGTGATTAAGTCACGGTTTATGAAATTAGTTTTGTAATAAATCTATATTTAAATGTGTAAACATGTGATGTGACGGAAGTTAGACTTAAACCGGAAAAAAATCAAACAAGACCTTCATATTCTCTGCACTAATGATGCCACATGCCGGGGCCGCATCAAAGCCGCACTGCACAGGAACAGGGCCCGAAAAGGCTCTCCGATCCGCAAAGGTTCGTTCCACTGCTTTGAGATCGAGCGAGAACAGCGTTGCAGATCTCCCCAACACCGACTCTGACCCTCCCTTGGACCGGACCCCGTCGATTGATCAGAATCTCCACAGCCCACACAGTGACCGGCCGCCGTACGATCAGCCCTGTTGCTTGAGAATCACACCACATCTCGTGGCTTTAATGAAAAAGAAAGAAAAACCATGGCCTGAAGGGTTCTTTCTTTCTCTGATGATGATTGCGAGGGGGGGGGGGGGGGGGGGGGTTGGAAGAACGCGTGGGCGGCTGGGCCTGGGCGGGTGTCATCGTCACCAGGGGTGGGGTCTGGGCTGGGCTAAACGCCGGCCGGCAGTGGCGAAGCCACATCTTGTCATTGGGGTCAGTCGATCCCGACAAAAGTCCAGCAATTCCATATAAATTCACTGTTCATCACTGTTTTTTATGTTAATGACCCCGTTGCAAAAAACTAAAGACCCCGGTGACCATCATCGCTAGCTTCGCCCCGGCCGGCCGGGAGGTCTCGGCAAGATCCTCGATGGAATAGTAATGGAGCTGGTTGGAGTCCGGGCAGCGTGGATGGCGGACACGTCGTCACGGATTGGATGGATCTGCCTGTTCCGATCCTTCGCATGCCGTTGATAACCAGGTTAAGCTCTCCAGCACGTGCATGCATGGCCCGTGTTGGCCGGCCGGTCTTCTTCTACGAGTAGGGAAAACGTATTACTTATAGTTTTCCATCAGGCCCATGGGCCGTGGGCCGGCCCGAAGCACGAGAATTGGGCCCGGTACACGGCCCGGCCCGGCACGGAGGTAAACGGGCCCGGGCCGGCCCGGCACGGGCGTCGTGCCGTGCCTGGGCCGCGCCGCAGGCACGTGGGCCGGCCCGGCCCGGCACGGTTAGCGGCCGGCCCGACTCGGCACGTGGGCCGGCCCGTGAGCACGAAGCCCACGAAGCCCGCCAGCACGAGTCGGCCGGCCACATAAGGGGGAGGGGGCGGCCGCGGGCGCCGTTAACCCTAGCCCCCCTCCATTCCCCGCCCTGGCTCCTCCGCGGCTCCGCCTCGTCTCCTCCTCCGCCCTCCGCCTCCCCCGCTCCTCGCCAGATCCGCTCCACGCGGCCACGCCTTCACCCCGAGTCCCCGACCTCCACCGTCCACCCCACCTCTCCGGCCCCTCCATTCCCGCCCGCCTGGCCGCCGCCTCGTCTCCTCCGCCTCCCCCGCTCCTCGCCAGATCCGCTCCACCCCGACCTCCACCACACCTCTCCGGCGTAGATCCGCCGCTCTCCGACCTCCTCCTGTCGCACGGATCGCCGGTAACCCTAGCCCCCTCCATTCCCCGCCCGCCTGGCCGCCGCCTCGTCTCCTCCGCCTCCCCCGCTCCTCGCCAGATCCGCTCCACCCCGACCTGCACCCCACCTGTCCGGCGTAGATCTGCCGCTCTCCGACCTCCTCCGCCTTTCCTCGGCCAGATCCGCCGCTCCAGTGGACCTCCTCCGACTCTGCTCGGTCAGATCCGCCGCTCCCCTCAGGCCCTCACCTCCTTCCCTCTCCTTTCTTCTACTTCTTCCTCACGAATCCTCCTGTCCCCTCTTTGCGAGTCTGTGTGGCCTGCAACTCCGGTGAGGGCGTCGACGGCAACTTCGGTCTTCGGTGCTCCGGCAAAAGGTAAGTCAGAACTCGCCTTTCTTCTCATTCTTCCTCACGAATCCCCCTCACAGTCTCTCCTCCTTGTGCAGGCCGTGAGGGACCGAAGATCGGCGATGGCCGCCGACGACTCCTACAACAATGAGTTGCGGTCGATGGGCTTTCGCGGAGATGATGAGGATGACCTGTCTGCGGATGCCGCTGAGTTGTTTGGGAGCAATGCTGCCATCGACCTGGATCCAGAAGGACTTCCTCAGGGGACGGCCGCTGGATCTGGCACTGGCAGCGCGAGCACCGCCGCTGCCACTGAATCTGGCTCGACCAGGAAGAGGAGGGCGTCCACCTCCAAGGTCTGGAAAGACTTTGATGAGATCTATGAGGTAATTGATGGTAAGGAACGTCGAACTGGTGCTAGATGCAAGCATTGCAAGAAAAACCTCACTGGTAAATCAACCCATGGTACTGGTCACTTGAAGCGGCACATTCCTATATGCCCTGTTTTGAAATCTCGTAATGCCATGACTCAAACTCAACTTAAGTTTAATCCTGATGGCTCTGTGCACCTTTGGGAGTACAAACCAGAAGTAGCTCGTACTGAGTTGTGTAGGTTAATTGCTCGTCTTGACCTGCCTATTTGCATTGGTGAGTCTGATGCTTTTGAAGAGTACATTACTACTGCTCATAATCCTAAATTTGCTAAGGTGTCTAGGCAAACAACCACTAGAGATTTTGCCAAGTACTTCACTGAACGTCGTGCTCAGCTTGTTGAGTGCTTGAAGTCTGTATCCTCTGTTGCTCTTACTTCTGATATCTGGTCTGGCAATGCTAAGGAGGATTACCTTAGTGTGGTTGCTCATTTTGTGAATGCTGATTGGCAACTAGAGAAAAGGATCTTAGGTCTCAGGTTGATTGATGTGTCTCACAATGCTGAGAATATTGCTGAGCGTATTACTTCTGTTATTGCTGATTATGGGTTAACTGATAAAATCTTTGCTGTTACACTGGACAATGCTGCTGCTAACACTAGGGCTATTAATCAACTTAATCATGTTTTGTCTGGTTATGTTGGTAGCTTGTTCCTGCATCAAAGATGTGCTTGTCATATCATAAATCTTATTGTTAAGGCTGGTCTTGAAGTGTTTAAGCCAATGCTTGGTGCATTTAGATCTGCTATATCATTTCTAAACTCATCTAACCAGCGCATTGCTGCATATAAGTCATATTGCATTGCTGTTGGTGAAAGACCTCGCAAGTTTGGCTTGGATATGGATGTGAGATGGAATTCTACCTATCTTATGTTAAAACATCTCCTGCCCCATAAGGCCACATTCTCTGTTTTCATCACTACTCAGCATCCTTTGGTTGATGGTCAGCCACTCCTGACAGACCAGCATTGGTATGTTGCTGAAAAAAATTTTGAATTCCTTGAACAGTTCTATGATTCCACTGTTGTTATGTCTGGTGTTTATTACCCCACATCTCCATTAATATTGCATCATGTTCTTGAGATAGCTAGCCATCTAAATAATTATGAAAATGATAGAGACTTAAGATCAGTTGTGGTTCCTATGAAAGATAAGTTCTTGCAATACTGGTGTGACATACCCATGCTCTACTCCTTTGCATTTATACTAGACCCTAGGGCTAAGCTGAAAGGTTTCACCAATGTTCTTAGACTTCTATCTCAGCTTAATGGTAATGATTACTCATGCTACTTGACTGAGGTAAGGGCTGAGTTGTCTGTTATTTTTGCTAAGTATGATGAGAAGTTTGGTGGTGTAAGGTTGCAAAGGGCTGCCCAACCAGGCCCTACAGGTAAGAGAAAAACTGCTTGGGGAAGAATCTTTGGTGGTGAGTCTTCTTCTTCTGGTTCTAGTTTGTCTGGTACTACTCTTGGTTCTGTTACTAGTCTTGGTTCTGGTTCTACTTCCTCCTTGCATAGAAGAACCTCTGCTAGTGCTCTGTTGCAAGCTGCAACTTCTGGTGCTTCTCTATCATCTGGTTCTGAATTGTCTGCCTACCTGGACAGTGATACTGTTAACCAGTATGATGATGATTTCAATATCTTGAACTGGTGGCATGAGCATAAGCTATCATATCCTGTTCTTTCAATTCTAGCTAGAGATGTAATGACTGTTCCTGTTTCAACAATATCATCAGAATCTGCATTTAGTATGACTGGCAGGATTATCGAGGAGCGACGACGCCGTCTGGGCCCTGAGGTCGTGGAGATGTTGGCTCTGATCAAGGACTGGGAGCAAGCCGATGCAAGACTTCAGCATCTCATAGAGGATGAAGAACTTGAAGAATCATTTGAAAACTTATATCTAGATGTTGAATCTGTATAACTATGTAGTGTGGACTGTGGACTGTGGACTTGAACTTGTGATGAACATTTGAACATTTAGAGCTGGCTGTACTCTTTTCCTTTGTAGGGTTTTGTCCTCACGAGGTGTGGGGTTTTACCTACAAAGGTTTTTAACGAGGCAGCACCCAAAACAGCTCAATAAATTTGTTATCATGAAATGTGCTTCTGTTTTGTGATCTTTTGTGAATTTGAATCTTAGATTTGAAATCTTGAAATCATTCTGAGTTGAGGGAGTGGCAGCCTGGTGCAGATGGCTAGCCGGGCTCGGGCTGGCACGGCCCACGAAGCCCGCCTGGCATATCGGGCCGGCCCGGCACGCCAAACAGGCCCCCGTGCCGTGCTCGTGCACAGAGCTGGGCACGTGGGCCGGCCCGGCCCGGCACGATTAGTTATCCGGGCTAATCGTGCCGGGCCGGATCGTGCCGGGCCGGATCGGGCCCGTGCCGGGTCGGGCCGGGCTCGGCCCATTGGACATCTATAGTATTACTAGTAGTACTCCCTGCAATGCAGTGACGCTCTCGGCCTAAACTCGCCTTTACTTCCTGTCACCTGCACACGCGCAGTGAACGGTCTTGGTAATCAGACGATACGGTCAGCAATGAAGGAGCAGAAAACAAAAATCGTACGTGTACGATGGTAGTACGCGGAGGTCGTGCACTTGCGAGCTCGTCTTCCTCCGGTGGCTGGCGCGAATCAAACTCTCAGTCTCAGGGGAACCACTGAACCAGCTACACTCCTCCCCTGTCACGCCGCCAATGGACGCGTCCGAGTCGCCGCCGGATCCCGCTTGCCAGGCGGGGCGGATCGCGAGGAGGATCCGGCGATCCGTGGACAGCAGGCGCACTACCAGGCCGCTGGCTGCTGCTAGGCGCTGCAGACTGGGATCCGGTTCCTCTGAAGTAATTTACAGCTACCTCAGAGAGACGTAAATGGCTCCTGACCACACATTCAGCATCCAACGGCATATCTGACAAACAAGGGATTTGGTCCAAGCCCATGTTGGTTATCGGCCCATAAAGAGACAGCCCAAACTGCTATTCGAGTCTGTTTGCTACAAAAAAAAAAATGATGCTGATGCTAGGTGTCTTCTCGCCGCCGCCACAACACCTAGCTCCCTCGCCGCCGCCACAACACCTAGCTCCCTCGCCGCCGTCCACCGTTGCGGAGCGACGCACCCTGCTCTTCGCGGTTCATGGACGCCCAGTGCTGCAGCTCTCACTCCTATTGTTCGATCCCGCCATCCGTCATCGCGAAATGGTTAGGAACTGATACGCCGCCGCCGCCGCCGCCGCCGCGAAGAAGCTCGTACACGGCCGGAGCCCGGAGGGGGTTTGCCTGCCCAGGTTCCGTACCACCAACAGGAGCACATCCGGTGCTGCCATTTCCCACCATCGCAAGAGGAAGGCAACCCTTTGCACATGACCTGTCTCACTCTGCAAGGAAAAAACAAAAGTTCAGAAGCCAAGCTTCAGAGTAGCAGGAAACAATAGCATCACACGTTATACGAAAGTTCAGAAGCCAGTCTTCAGAGTAGCAGGAAGCCAACCTTTGCTCCACGAGTATTTTGCTTGCAAAATGACTATGCTCCAGAACTGAACATTTGGTTGCTTGCTTGGAAACCCATAAAGCAGTAGAAAGGCTACAAAAGCTGCTTGCTTGCAAAATGGCAAAATTTCAGCTAAACACATATATCCATTTCTTCATGATCTGTTATACCAAAAGTGAAGTCCCACAACTTCAGAGATTGCAAAAGGTCTGCTTGCATACTGCTTCTTTTGTTGCTCACCAAAAACATAAGAACTTCACCTGACCCAAAAACTGAAGTACTTCACCCAAACCGAGTGAAGACATCATCAGTCAATGGTTCCTGTAAATTAAATAAATAAGTTTTTTATAAAAAAATCATCAATAAATTCTCAATTATATCATCTCGAGATTAAATAAAGAAGTAGGTTACCATCAACATTTGAGTGAAACTAATATTGTCCTTGTAACCTTGAGACTCCTTGACTTTGTCCCTAGAAACAATATCATGTGCAACTTGTTCTTGTGCTTGTGCACCACCACTGTCTGCCTCTTCCCAAACCTGTGGTGTAGCTGTATTTTGTCTCTTTTTCCTAAACTTCTTTTTCTTATCGAGCCAGGTTCTTGTTCTTTTTGAACTTCTGGTTTCAACCTCTTTTTTCTTTAGGTGGGCAGTACTCAAGGAGTCATTTAATGGACTAGTATTTGTGGGAGCTGTACATGGATAACTAGAGGTGCTTGCACATGCATTGATTTTCTCTTCAATTTGCTTACCAAGGATGTCAAGTGTGTTGTCTACTAACATGGTGCATTCTGGAAAATTTGCTGCTCGCTGTGCCAAATTGAGAAATTTGTGAGACATATACCTGCAGCGAAGTATAGCATCCATATTTGGATTTTTGATTATATTTCTTCCCCGGTGGTCTTGTATAGTTCCACTCCGTGCTTCTCGTGTCCATCGCTTTAACACATATTGTGGCGGTAGTAACTTAATATTCATCAAATCAAGAACTTTAAGAGCATGGCCACATAATATCCCAATTCTATCAAATTGTTGGCAGATGCACTCAACTGTTTGCTTCAAAGGATCACCTGTAACTTTATACTCCTCTTCGAAGATAAAATCGCCTACAAGATACTCATTATTACCATCCAATGGCTTGATCCATGCTGCCAAGGATGTTTCATATTCACCTTGAAAAGCATCAAATATAGGCGGTGTATACAATTTGCCAGCCTGCATCAACATATGTGGTGGGGTCCTCATAAAGATTTTAGGCAACTTTTTTCTTGAATCAAATTCTGAATCCAACTTTTTTCTTGAATCAAATTCAATTTGTATATACTATCCAGCCAAGTTTGCTTGGTCACTTTTTGCCTGATGAGGTTAAAATTTGACTCAAATTCTGCAATTTCTTCATACTCAAACATGCATGCACTAAAATCAGATAGAATACTTGCATCTTCATATTCCTCTTCATTGATCTCCTTGCTTCATCAAACACTTCTCCGACTGCCTTTCCCATTGCAGCATCTTGATCTGTATAAAATGTTTTAGGCTGCTGTCAATTATGAGCTTTTAGAAAGGTCTCAAACAACCACTTGAAGGAATCAAAAGTTTTATCATACAAGAGAGCAGCACCAAACACTACAGTTTCTCTAAAATGGTTGAATTCAACAAAGACACCAAAAGGCCTCCTCTCCTTGTTTGTTCCAAAAGTAGTGTCAAAACTAACAACATCACCAAAATGTGCATAATCCATGATCATTTTGGCATCAGCCCAGAATATGGTTGCAATTTGTTCATCACAATCCATTTGCAATGCATATTGAAACGATGGGTTTTCAGCAATTGTATCTTGAAAATACTTAAGCATGCTCCCAGCTTGGCCATATCCCATCTTTCGTTGCCGCTTGGAATGCAAATAGTTCTTGTGATCACGAAGGGTGTAGCTAAGATTGAGTGGTCCACCAACTTGACGACTAGCCAACTCATGCGCAGCTTTTGGCCCAATTCCCGCATCATCTGCCGTTTCAATTTCAAAAGCTTGTAAATCTGTAATTTTCCTTTGGGAGACCATTAAGTGCAATGTTTCTGGTAAGTGTAGTCCGTGGTTGTGTTCCAAAACCAGCTCTGACACTTTCAGGATTTCTTTCTTCCGATCCATTTTAAGATTCATGTAGACCTGACTTTCAGTTCTAGTTTCAGCTCGAGGGCACTTTGTTAAATGATCCCTTTTGTCCTGCGATCGACGACCCTCTTTTGCACAAATAAATCTGCATGATGTTATTTTACTATCAGATGCCCTTTTGTTTGTATACTTTTTTCTAACCTCGAATCCTTTCTGTCCACCATAGCCAAGCCAAAATGCCCAAGCCTCATCTGATGTTCTAAATTCCATGCCAACTTGAGGTACCAAAGCAAGCAGTATAGTTCTGCAATTGGAACATAACATGAGCAGGGGACTCATGCAAGTGCAGAGAAAATATTGGACTAAAATCCATATTAAGTCACGTGAGATTAATAAGGTGGGTTGTATTACTTACGTATTGGAGTCATGGTGTGCATTGCTGGCCTCTTGTTTGTTAGCCTCTTCTTCCATTTCAGAAGTATTGAAAAAAAATTTCATCAGGTAGCTTCTTCCATGAGAAAAGGGGAAGGTTGAGCGGGAATAAAAACAGCCTGACAGCGACAAAATGAGCCATGAGAAAAGGGATCCGAGAAAATATGCCTCACAGGAGAAGAAGATAACTCAGACTTACACACGAGATTGAAGTGCAGAGAAGTCCGGCGAGGTGTCCGGCGGGGCGTCCGGCGAGGCGACAGGCGCTCCTCCCGCCCTTTTCCGTCACTCTCGCGCCAGTTTGGTCGTCCTGCCGCGTTTTCCATTAGTCTCGCGCGAATTTACCCGCCGGATTGATCAGCAAACGGGCCAAAGCAAGCAGGCCGAACATCTTGCTTCTGGGCCAAACTGGTGCAGAGCTCCTTCGTGTGTGCTGCCGTTGGATGCAGATTGAATGGTTCTGCAACGCCGACGTGCCCCTGAGGTAGATGTTGCAACTTCAGAGGAACCGGATCCGCAGACTGGGAGTCCGCCGAGATTTAATTGGCACCGGTGGGCAGTTTCTATCTTTGTCTTTGAAGAGCAAGGTTAATAATCTAGTCGGCTGTTGGCTATAATTTTTTTTTAGCTTTTTCTCAGCTCATTGATATAGTAGTTGGGCTCTACACTGTTAATGAATGGTCCACTTATCCCTCTCACAAATTTTTTTAATTCTTTTGCATAAACAGACTATAAAATTGTAGTCCACCTCTATTTTTTTCCTCTCTTCACTCCTCCACCTCAGTATTTTGAGCTCGTCCGAGCAGCAGGCGTACTCCAACAATTCCCACGCGGCGGGCCTCGATCGATCAAGAGTAGGATACGGTGTTCGGTCGGGGATCGATGGCAGGACCGCTGCCCACAGGAGTAGGAGGAAACACAACGGCTTTTAAACAACTTTTGTCAAGAGAAATCACGTCCCTCCTCTAACCGCTTTTTTTTTAAAAAAAAATACATACATAGACACTCACGAACAACGGACTCACCTCTATAAATACACATACGCAATCCTATCTCTTATAAGCACCTCCAAAAACTTAATCGGTAGATCCTTGAGATTGACGAAGTCACCACTGTTGCCTCGCTATCGACAGGCACATCGTCCCACCATTGAAAGAATAGCGCACTGCTGTCGAGTCAAGGACTCAAACCCTGGTGGGCAGATTCCACCACAAGAAACCTTACCAGCTGAGCTACGCTCAATTCACCCCTCCACAGTCTTTTGGCCATGTTTATTTCCTATTATAATCAGCAGCTTGTTGGTGGAAATAAGTGATAATTCTACCTATTTTCACTTTTTGTTGTGATCGACTTTAGATATTTAAACTACAAGAAGCGGAGAAAATCTCGCTTAGCTTATAATCCAAGTGTGTCTGAAAAAACGAAAACAAATAGGGTCTTATCTTGTGCTACTACCGCCCCTTCCCCCTAGATAAGATCATGTTGTTAATCCCGTCTACAAGAGGATTGAGGGGAATTAGAAGGGATTTTGACTTATTGGGGATTTAATTCTGCCAACTCCCTGTAACCTCTTCAATTCCCTTATAACTGAACAAGGCCTAAAACGTTGTGGTGTCGGTTGCTGAAGAGCAAAATATTTTGTAGTAATTATTTTTAAAAATTTAGTTAAATAGAATAAAAATCGAGTTCTCATAATCAGCTATTTCATGGTATCACAGTGCAAAACGGTAAAGAAAGTGCTTTTCACGACTAAGCTAATGCTGCCGTCGTCATCACCTTCTTCATTTTTTTTCCTTAAAAAAACTTTATGATGGTAGCATCAGGGGGCCACAGATAGTATTACGTTGAACTAAACTTTTACGCAGTCAATAGTCTTATAGTCATGTAGGGTTATATATGTGGTACAACACTAAGAAAGTACGAATAACAAATAATCGCTTTTTTTGATGTGGAACAATCTTGTGAAATTTACTTTTGCAAATAAAAACTCGCGGCATCACTAAAAGTTGGGTTTCAGTGGAAGAACTTAAACCGTTTTTTTTAAAGGAAGTGTAGTACTCATAATCTCATATACTTCCTTCATGTAGGAAATAGATGATGTTTTGGACAAGATTTGAGTTAAACATTGAGAATATAAATCATGAATAATTTTTAAGTCATTGAGTTTGAAAAAGTGAAAATTATATGAATAGATTTGTCTCAAAAAATATTTTCATAAAAATATAAAAATATCACTTTTCAATAAATATTTTTGTAAAAATAAACAGTCAAATCTATGTTTTGAAGACCGTGTCGCTATCCTAAATATCATCTATTTTCTATATAGAGGGAGTATAGTGTTTCCTAAATTCCTAGCTAGTATAGTACTCCCTCTATTCACTTTTGATAGCTATATTTTAAAAACTTAAATGTTCAAAAATGATAGCTATATTTACTATTAGCATGGGTATTGGCAATAAATAGCACTAGTTACAAGGAGTTCCTAGTTAAAACATTGGAGGACCAACAAAAAAGTATGTGACATTTATTAGATTGATAAGCACACTTGTGGTGTCCTTGGTCATTGTGTCATATGAAAATATATCTATCAAAACTGAATGTAGGGAGTAGATTTCTAGCACAGTAGTGTTTGGTTGCTACCTCCTAGTTTCTACAAGACTACAACTAGGCTAGGAGGTCAGCTCTAGGACAAGAAACAGCAAGGATCTTTTGCTTGCCTCCTGCCCTCGCGTGAAAGGCAAGGCAAAGGATTTTATGTTGCCTCCATATGAACATGTCATCATCAACAAAAATCTTCTCGCAGAGTAGCTGCAGACATGCTGGTGTGGTGTAGGATGTTGGAGCTTACTGGGCAGTCTCAGGCTCTCAGCATGATGCCCTAGTCCTGTTTGCTCACATGGGCTGTAACCATGCAACTGAACCAGCAGCCATCAGCCCATAACACAAAGGCACAATGGATACAGAGCAAACCAAATCAAAGCCCAAAAAGTCACTGCAGAGACAAAATCTCCATCCAATAATTAAAAACTACTGGAGTCTGGAGCTGATTAAGAGTTTGTAATCGGCATGCTTTGCAAGATGCAACCCACACAGAAAACACCAAATAAGGACATGGCTGGTCCATGACGAAAGGCGAGTGATGAGTTTCTCCAAAAAAAAAAAACCGGCATTTTGGGCAGCTGAGACGCCACGTGCCAGAATATACATGGGCAGCATCATGGTGCCCACCTGTCACTGTCCTCAGGCCCCCATTCTGTTCGAGTCCTGGGCCACTGGCATGTGGGCCCGCGTGATTGCTTTCGTAGTCGATAGATACTGTAGGTAGGAGCCACCGGCGTCGCTGTGGAAGGATCCTGGCGAATTTCCGGGGATCTTGAGAGATCGGAGACGTGATAACAACAAATACATGTCTCTCGCCGGCATGTCGACAGCCGATCCGTTTGCTCAACATGCAACAGCATTTTTGTGACAGATACTTTAACTCTGGAGATCAACGTGTCAGTTAACATGCACAACGAAGTACTTAAACTCTGAATTTTGTGCACAAAAAAGACTAACAGAATTTGACAGAGTTCGTCTTAAAAAAAAAGAATTTGACAGAGTTGTAAGGGGGCAGAACAAAGGAAGGGCCGGTCCTCAGCTCCGTGCAGGAGCGTGAGAAGCACACAGCTATATTGCCAGGTTATTGTTGAAAATCTACAATTGATGGGCTGCAAAAATCCATTCAATTGCTGGTGTGGGGGATCAGCTCTTTACAACGAAAACAATATTATTCCACGGTTTTAAGATTTTGGAGTACTCTGTAATAAATACAAAAGGGCAAACAAAATGCCAGTTGGGGGCACCAAATTGCACAAGGCAGCTTTCTCTGCATACAGCTAAGCTACAAGGCAAGAAATAGCAAACAAACATCAACTGAATACTTGCTCAGTGTGACTTGTGGAGATTCGGGAACAGCTCGTGAATGTGCTCCGGCATGAAATCGTGCCTCGTCAGGATTCCAACGATAGGTGGTCTCTGCAATGATACAATATTGAAATTAGTTACCGGCGCAAGTTTGACGAAAAAATGTGACGGGTTGTGCTACAGCATGGACACAAATGTCACGCCCTTCCAATTTTTGGCAGTCAAGAGTGAAGCTTAAGAGAAAGAGAGCTCACCCCTGGGGTCTTTGGCACAACCAACAGGTGTCTCAATCCTAGTGCCCTAAAAAGGACCGCAGCCTTCGCAAGTGACATGGTCTCAACCACTGTGTACGGCGAGGTATTTGTAATTGGATGGAGATCAACATACATATCCATTTCCTCATCTGTGAAATCCAGGTCCTCAATCTTCGGACCTTTTCCAGACCCAGCCTTGGCAAAATCAAAGGCACCAAACTTTTTCAGCACGAAGCTACCACTGGTTTTCACCTTATCTTTCATGAAGCCCTTGCCTTTCAGTAGGACCAGCAGATGGGACCTAAGCACGAGTCCAACGAGCTCTGGAGCCTCTGATAGAGGTGGTTCATCCACCACTGGAAATCCATTGTGGCCTGTGATCCTCAACGCCTGAACAATGTTCCCCACTCTCTCAACGCCTGAAAAGGAGATCAGTGGCCCAGATACAACATCACCAGCAACCAAGTGCCTCATGTATGGTTCGGCATGAGCCTCCAGGAACGGCATGCCTTTCATCACTATGATCTGGTCATAAACTCCTTTGTTGAAGCTGTCGGCTATAGTCTTCGATATTAGAAGAACGAGCATGACCAATGGGAGCATAAGGAGGTCATTTGTGAGCTCTAGAAGTATCACGCAAACTGAGACGGTCATCCTCATTGTTCCACCAAGGAAAGATGCCGCACCGAGAAGTGCAAAGAGTCCAGGATCAAGGTCTGATATTGGACCAAGCAGTGTCCCCACTATGCGCCCATATGTAGCCCCAGCAAGTATAACAGGGATGAAAAGACCGGATGGGACAGCAATACCGTATGTCACAAGACCAAGGCAGTAAATGGCAGTGAAAAATACAAAAAGAGTGGACATGTGGAATTCTTTCTCGGTACCACTGCTGAACAGATTGCGGATGGCATCATCATTTGTGTTGAAGAAAAGTGATGCAAGACCATTGTAGTGACCTGGTGGGCACTGAAAATTCTTATAATTCCCAGAGCGTCCGATGGTTGGGCATTGCTCCACGGCATCAGCTGGGCATGGAGTGCATGGAGCGAGCCAAGGGAGCCCATAGGAGCATGCTGATGTGATAATCGATATTGTGATTGTAAGAAGGATCTTGTATGGAGCACCTTTCCTGCAGGCAGACAAGCAGTGAGAATAATGTAAATGAATAATGTAAATGACATTGCATCTTGAAGGAAAATTTGAGAGTGTAGACTAAATGCACACGATGGATCCATACTCATTGATAAAACTGTAGGCGCGGAGAATCCTATCCAAGAGAAAGTTGAACAGGCCTCCAAAGACCCCTCCAATGATCCCAAGAACAATAATTGCAACGATATCTTGGGTACTGTAACTAGGTATGGTTGCGCTAAGATCAAACATAATCAACCCCCCTTGACCAAAGAGACCACATTTTCCACTACGGCAGAACCCGATCAAGCCCCTCAATACAACAGCAACAACAGCAGTTGTAAAGAATGTTCTCCACAGGAGAGCACTTCGCCACCTGAAAAATGGAGGAGAAAGCCCTTTAGACAAGGGGAAAAGCTGGATAAGAAAATGCAGCAAAATAATATCCACATCACCCATCTACTGCAGTTGCAAACAGATTCATCCATTCTCAAACAGTTCTCCAGTCACTGTATTAACCCAATGTAATCTATGATGATTCCTACCTAGAAGAGTAGAAGATGTGCCAATATAGTGGAAGTCATATCTAAGGGATACAGCTACTGCATTTGTGATCAAGATCTGCATTTTTTTTCTTGGTCCTCGGTCAGTGATGAGGTTCTTATAAATCCAAGGAATATTATAGTTCCTGCTAAAATATGAGTTAACAGTTCCAACAAGAGAAAAGAGGTTATACCATGATGCTGCTTCCTCAAGAGCAAAGAGCACACCACCAACAGGTGCACGGAATGCTGCTGCAACACCAGCAGCAGACCCACAAGTAATCAAATCCCGCCTATCTCTGTCATTCTTAAAATATCTAAGCCAGTTACATGTAAGATGATACTTGCGTGACCCCCCCTGACCAAGCAAGTTGGCAATGCATGCTCCTGTATGTACCATCGGACCTTCCTTTCCAAGTACAAATCCAGCTGAAACTCCAAGTATTGAACCAAATATCTGCAGAGCAATAGAAGTTTTCAGAAACTAGTTCTATTCTAACAACAATTAGAAAACCATGGGCTCATGACTCATCATAGAACTAGTACGTGTCACCTACAAACACAATAATCTGAAGACGCTATCAGGCATAAACACTACAAGCTGTCCTAAATTCTAATTGAAAATTTTCGGCCTAAGCATAACAAAATAGTTAACTGTCCCAAGTAACAGAGTCCATTTGGCAACACATATCTAAAGAAATACTAACAGTGACACTCTTTTGAATTTGTTGTAGCTCAAGGTAGTATGGCTGCTCTCCAAGGAAAAAATAATTTTCCTGTCGATTCAGCTTCATAATGGCCTAGTAGTCCTTGAATTGGGAGTTCTACAATATCTTTCAAGGGCGCTTCAGGTGATATAATGCGAATGATAGAAAATAGTAATTCAAGTTTGCCCTAAAAGTTAATATAGGAAAGAAATGATCAGAGATTAAGAAATCAAACACAAATGATTAGAGAGTAAGGAATCAAACATTGTTTCCATGTAAAAAATGTCCAACATGGCTGCATGTATTTCATGCTGAGTTGGGCTTTACCTTCACAAAGAGTGTACTAGGAGCTAGTATAGCGTAAGCATCAATTCCATTAAGGTATGCTTTAACTTCAGGGATACCAGACCCAGCAGCAGCAGGAGCTATGTAAGCGCAGATTGCTGCAGCACTGGCCGCCAAGACTAAATTGCAGCCTCCATATGCCAAAAAGGCTGTGAAGTACCTGCACTGGAAGCAACAAACAGTTCACGCTTCACATTATTTAAATGAACCCCTTATTTATTAATATAAATCTGGCAAATCTCCTGCCATACGTTTCCAAAAAACATATGATGTAAGCCAGATAAACCTTATGCAAATTGGTCACTGTGTTTTGCATTGAATTGGTGACAAGTTATGTAGAGCAGATGGGGGAACCAACTAACTTTTTTTTTCAGCGATCAAATTAACTTCTAGTAAAATGTAAAATGCAAAAGCACCAGAGTGAAGCTTTACCTCTTCTGGAGCATTAGATCACCTGTGAGCAACAGTTTGAACCCAGCAATGTTTTCAACTGCAAGGTTGTTGAAGAAGCCAACAAGTCCCGTACACAAGCCAATGAGAAGAACTAAGGACCATTTCAGAACAATATACTGGAATATTTGCTTCTTCTTTCTTGATCGCCAATCTTGCTTGATAAGGTCGTTTTCCACAATTCTAAAACATGCAGTTGAAAGAACTCTAGATGGTAAGTAATAATCTTGCTAAAGTTTAGACTTCTTCTAGGAAGCTACAGTCTGCAATTTGAACTTTTGCCAGTTATAAACCGAGGAACTTTAGCAGTCGACATCTTCTCAATTTATTACTCCCTCCATCCTAAATTATTAGTCGTTTTAATTTTTCTAAATCCATAGACTTTGCTACACACCTAAACATAATATATATATACTCTAGATACATAGCAAAAGCTATGAATCTAGAAAAGCCACGACGACTAATGATTTGGGACCACGGGAGTAGCAGATATCCTACTTATGCATGCTGCAGCCCGATCTAAAAGCATATAAGCTCTTTAATACTAATTCATACCGTATACCACATGATTGAAACGTGTTGTTTGTGTGTATATTTGTCGAAATTCAAAAACCACTGGAGCAGAGCACGGTTCATAACCCAAATAGTTAGTTTATTTCTTCGTCAAAAATCCCAGATTACAGAACGTGGGCGTGCCAAACAATAAATTAAGAGTACTCGTAAATTAATAACAACGATCCCTCATCAAGATCACCACCATGGTCCACGAAACAATCTGGAAAGGTCTAGAGGAGCCGAGAATAGGAACGGAAGGGGATACAGAGAGGAGAGAGTTTGCGGGGGTAATGAACGTACTCGTAGTCGAGGCTCTCGATGGGGCAGACGTTGGCGCCGACGATGGCGATCTGGGAGGTAGTGTTCGTGGTGCGCTTCCGCAGCAGCGGCTCCCGCGTGCCGTCGTCGTCATACCGCATCAGCGCCTCCGACGCCGTGTGCGCGCCGCGCCATGCGGCGTCCGTGCTCTCGATGTCGTAGTTGAAGCTGCCGCGCCGCTCCGGCTGCGCCGGCGGCGATTGGTGGGAGGGCGGCAAGTGGTGGCCGTCCATTACTGCCGTCCGCGTGGGTGGTGGCGTCGCTAACGCTACCTCTTCCTTCTCCTGCGCCTATGCCTGCAGTACGTTAGGTGTGCAGAGGAAACCAAAATGGTCAGGAAACAAGTTAGACGAATAAAAAAAGGAAATGGGAAATGGAATCACGTCGAATTGTTTGAGCACAAATTACCCTTGCCACAGCAGTGAACAATTACTTGATTTTTTTAATAAAGAGTTACTTGCCTAGTTATGGGGCGGTTTGCATCTAATCATCAGGATTCAATCCTAACTTAATTTGAATCGTCAATACAGTGCAAATCTAATTTGACATAACCTTTTCTGAATTCTTGGAGTCGTGTTAGTAAGCATTTCTAGCTCTAGAGCTGTTAACTCATCAAGCACCTATAGGGATCAAAACACGGGTGGAACTGCTCAACTGCATGAAGTTTTTGTGGCGAACTGGCATTCGTTCGAGTTTCAGACACCCCAGAGGGGACCGGAGTAGAAGAATCCGGAAACCGGGAGCAAAGTTTTTGTGGCGAACTGGCATGAAGATGCGTCAACGCGACAATCAGAGCGCGCTAGCGCACCCGTGCGGGGTCGACCCCCGCCTACCACCTGCCGCCACTTGTCACAGTCAGGCCACTGAGCGGGCGTGGACTTTCGCTTCCAGTGGTCGCAAAGCGAAGGGAGGGAGTCGATTGCCTTCTGCGACCGCGAGAACAGCCGTGACCGTGAGCTTTTCGCGTGCACCCCCGGGTTGCCATGCTCCCCTGCCCTTATGTACATCACTTTCATGAAGGTACTGGGTACACGTTCACTTTTATTCCGACCAGAATACCCCCACCCCCACCACCACAAGGTGTTCTCCGGAAAGTGAGAAACAAAACAGAATGTCTGACGCCTCCGGACCGTCGTCGCCGGCGGAAATGGTGCCTGATTAGTGGTGGCCTGGTGGGAGACTGGGAGTGGGGCAGAGCGAGCCCGGCGCCGCTTTTTTGCAGGCTCCTGATCGGGAAACGTTTGGGGGCGGCACAGAGATGTGGTACAGTGCCGGACCCCGCGTATTTCACGTGCCTTGTCGAGTTGTCGTGATGCCAGCGGCCGCAGTGATCATGGATGGAAAGAGCAGTGACGCGGACGCGCACGTCTCAGCTGAGAATCAGTAGCATGGCGCGGCGGAGGAACCTGCAACCCTCTTCCCTCCGCTTCTTGCCAAGGCAAAAGGCAAATTGCTTTGGTCCAGCGCGGCAGCGCCTACACATTTAGACTGATTCCAACAAGGCGTTGCAATTTTGAATGGCAAAATTTGCCTCGCGTGCACAGTCGAGCGGAGCGAAGGCAAAAAAATGCTGTCTCCAACAGACGATGTTTTTCCCCTTTTCCCCACCTCCCGCTCGCCGCACCGCTGTTCGCCGTCCTCGTCCCACTCCCTCTCCTCCGGTCCTCCCTCAGCGGCAGCGACCGACGGCGGCGCGGGGCAGCTCCGCGGCGGGAGAGGGCGCCGAGGGCGGCGGCAGCGGTTGGCGCGGCCGCAGCGGAGGGGCAGGCGATGCGACGGCCAGCTCCCTGCTCGGCCCGCGGCTTGCCTCTGCTCCCCAGCCGGCGGGACCTCCTCGTGGCGGCGGAGGACGGCGAGCCTGGGCGAGCAGGGCGCAGATCGATCGCCGCCATCGCTGGCCTCTGCTCCCCAGCCTGGTGCGCCCCCTCCCGCCCTGGCCGGCGGGACCTCCTCGTGGCCGGCCTCGCCCCTCCTCCCTCTCCCTCCCATGCGGCGGTCTCGAGCTCGGAGGCGGCGGACCTCAGACCCGCTGCCGATGGCCGCTCCTCACCTGGCCCCGCAGGCTCGTATGCCTTCAAGGAGAGAGGCGATGCAATTTTGCATCCCCTCTCTCCTCCAAAGACAATCTGCCTTGCCCTTTGCCTCCAATGTTGGAGGATGAACCACGGTGGCGCAGTAGCGAACGGGAGGTAAAAATGCTTTTGCCTCCCTGTTGAAGTCAGCCTTACCGTGCAACAACTGGACCAAATCCTCCGTTGATTCTAGCCCAAACCACCCGCGGCTTTCCGGCGCCGGCAGCTCGCCCTCATCCACCGAATTAAAAAAAAAAATTGATTCGAAACGCAACCCCGGCACTCCGCAACCACTCCCCGGTCCCCGCCCAATCCGATGATCCGGACCACGTGTAAAGTCGATGGATTCCTCACGCTCCCGCGGGACAACTAATCCGAGAGCCCACATGGCGCGGCGGCAGGCAGCCTCCCGTCCGCCTCCACGGCCACTTTTGCCGGTGCCATTTCCCTCACGGCTCGTCGTCGCTGGCCTGATCCTGAACCCGATCCCACTTGGCTTTTCGATTAGTAGTAGTAGTACTAAATAAATTAGCTTGGCCTCTCGGAAAGGGCCTATTAATTCGGACTCCCATGACTAATCGGCCAGCTGATCTTCTCCTTCCCACAAGTGGGCTAGAGGACAAGAGCGGAGGGCTGCCGCGGGGAAAAGGGCACCTCCTAGTTTGCTCCAGAAAATGGTTTAGGCCGTGTTTGGTTAAAATTCACGAAATTACTGTAGCACCTTTGACCACTAATTTAGAGCAGTAAACGAAGTCTAATTACAAAACCACCTCCACAACCCCCGTGTAAATCGCGAGACGAATCTAATGAGGCCTTTGACCGCGTGATTTAAGGATGGTTACTGTAGCAAATCATCGATTAATTACCGTCATTAGATTCGTCTCGGAAAGTTACACTCATCCCTGAAAAGGTTTTGCAAATAGACTTCATTTAGTACTCCATGCATGCGAGATTCTCTTCTCGGGAATCGTGCCAGTAAAAAACCAAACACGGCCTTATTTATCACGCCCGACGCCAGGCCACGTGCTATCTCTTCTTCCATCCCTCCCGGCTCCCTCCCTCTTTCTCTCTCTCCAGTCACCACCAGGGTTCACCAAACTGGTGGGAACCGGTCCGATTTGACCGATTACCGGTTAAACCGGTCCGGCCCGATTTCGGTTTAGACCGGTAACAAATTGGCCCAAATTCAAAATTCAAATTTAAATTTAAAAATAAAAAATTTCCAAAAAATTCCTAAAAATACTTCAAGGTGCGACGAATCTAATGATGTCAAATTTTCTCAAAAATTCGTTCGTTTAGTATAGTTTGCGGGGATTTGAAGTTAAACAAAAAAACGTGCATATAAAAGTATACAAATACAATGTAAAAGTAGTACAAAAGAGGGTTGGAAGGTTCATTTAAACTAAAATATGTTATACAAATATTTATTTAGTATACTTTGCGGGCATTTGAATTTAAACCAAAAAAGAAAAAAATTTGAATTTGACCGGTTACCAGTCAAACCGACCGGTAAACCGGTCACACCGACCGATAAGCCGGTCGGAACCGGTTGAACATGTGATTTTGAATTTGAATTTAACTAGTTTCCACCGGTTTCCGACCAAACCGGTCCAGTATACCAGTACTGGAGCCCGCCGGTTTGACCGGACCGGTCGTTAACGTAAACCCTGGTCACCACTGGTTTTCGGGTGTGATCAGTGAGATGCTACTCGGATCAGAACGCGAGCATGATCCCTTGCCCTTTCCCTGGTGTGATAGCAGTGCCCGTGCCGTCTCACGTTTCCGCACCAACTCACATGAACGCCATGAGGCGGCGAAGGGAAACCAACCCAACCGAACCCAGTTTTTTTTTTTTTTTTGATGATGATGATGAAAGGCAGCCAGACCTGGTTAGTTGCTCAGCAAATCAACATTTCACTAGTTACCTCCTTATTCCTTAATGACGTTGGCGATAGACCCAGTTGTTCAGCAAATCAACATTTCACTAGTTGTTCAGCAAACCCAGTTGGCCGCTGTGCATGATTGCCAATAGCCTGTGCGCACCTCGGGTCCAGCGCTCCAGCTTGGCCTGTTTGCGGCCTGCCTGCCGGGAACGATCGAAACAGCAGGAAATGGAAGGGGACGGGAGGTGCTGCACTCAAAATCTGGCTACCTTATCACTTGATTTTTTCTCTCTAAATTATCAGGTTAGGAATTCACTAATCCATTTCCACGACTGCAGCATCAAGTTCAGCGCCTTCCCAATTGTATATTCCACCGCCCTAGTTAAGGTCAACTAGTAGTACTCTACAGCATGGTCGTCTGAGTTTTGGAAAGGAAAATGAAAATTGGCTGCGATAATCCTGCCGCTACACGAACAGAACAGCATGCAGGCCGAAACAAGCGCGCGCGAGCGGCTCGGAGCGGTGATTTCGAACGATGGAGCAGCGGGAGTTGAGCGCGCACCTTAGCAGCGGCGGCGATCCCGGCTCGACGGACGAACTGGCCCGGCCGCCACGGGCATGGAGGGAGGGAGGTCGAGGGATCAACCAACCACCCGGCCCCGGCCGCGCGCGCGCGGGCGGCTCCTCGCTCCCCGGGCGACTTCCCCCGATCGATCCGGTAGCTCCGCCACCCGCTCGCCCGGCCCGCTCCCGGCTCCTCCTCCGGTCGAGCCCGCGCGGCGGCGCCTCGTGACCAGGGCGCGGCGCGCGGGGCTTGGCCTGAAACCGCCTGGCCCGGGGCGGGTGGAGAAGCTTCCAAAGCGAAGGGGGAGAGGGGGGAAGAAGCGGACGAGTGGTTGGAGAGACGGGGGCCGAGGCCGCCCACGCCTCCCTCGCATTAAATGAGCCGACGACGCGACGCCCCCCCCCCCCAATCCGGCCTCGAGCACGTCTCGTCTCATCTCGTCTGGCCCTTGGGCCGGACGGCGGGGTCACGCGCCCAGGCCCACCTGCCAGCGGGACGTGCGCGCGCCAGCGGGCTACTGATGGCGACGAGGCCACGCGTGGCTCCGGACCGGGGGGGACACGTGGGGCGCGCCAGGTGACATTGCCAATCGGACGGCAGCCGTGACAGCAACGGCGAACCAGCTGGTTTCTCCTCTTCTTGTTTTTTTTTTCTTTTTGTCTGTCCAGCGCTTCTTATCCCAACGACTAACTACTGGTAGGGATAAAAGGGGAAAAACACACGCTTCTTTTAGTTTATCGGTTCATTTTTTTTTGCGACTGGCCGGATGGGATACCACGGTAGCTCGATCAAAGATCATGCGCTCTTTTTTTTTTTTGATGGCAAGATCATGCGCTTGATCGCCCCTGTGCTGGCCAGCCAGCCGACCCCACCCGATCCTTAGACGAGGGGCGGCATCATTCGACGTGCATCATGTGATCCTGATGCAAGGCGCGGCAGCGTGCATCCCGGGGAGGCTTCAACTGTCCGAGCTGGCGCTGACAGCGACGACTCCTGAACGGCGAAAAGAAATGATGAGTGGGTGTGTTATAAAGGGATCTACCGTGGCACGCATGGTGTGGATGTTCAACGCTCTAACGAGGTAATCCGAGGCGAACCAATCACCGCAGAAGATACCGGATACCGACATGAGCGTTAGATAATGGCGGAGCCACACATCTTGACATCAGTTAAACAAATATGATTCTTCCTTCAACGATGCTGTTATATATGAGAGGTACGGCTAACTATAATAATGATGATGCTTCGGTGTCCTCGTTCCCCTGACACACAACGATTATTGGCAGCGGATGCTGTTACCGGTTCCATGAAGAAGAAGAAGAAGAAAAATCTTCTGAGGAACAAGGTGCTTGGGTTAGATCCATGTGGTGCAGATGGCAAGATGGTTGACGGACTTATTAGATATGTCTCGAATACGCAGGAGATCTACGCATCATTGTACTAAGAAGAAGATAAATAAAAAGTTTGCAATACAATCAGGGCGCGGAGACAAGGGGAGCGGGCAGGGGCCTGGCCCCCCTAATGATTCCGTAGCACCATTATAGCACTATTATCAAAAGTGGAACTTACCCCTGCGGCAGCCTGCGGCGAGACTGTTGGCCCCCCAATCACTGCTTGCCCCCCATCAAATCCTGGCTCCGACCCTGAATACAATTCGCGGAGCCATGTCTCACGCGGACACATTAGGCACAAAGATGCACTAAGAGCAAACAAGACAGGACAAGATGACACTCAAACTTACTACTCGCGTCTAAGACAACCTAGCCGTAGAGCCCCAGCTTCAATCCATAGGGAAAGCGTCAACCTTTGCGCGCGGGCCATAAGCTCGAGCAACTAGCTTGAATGGCCATCAAAGAGCCTTGCGTTCCGTTCCTTTCAGAGTACCCAGATTATAAGCATGAACAGCGAATCCTGACCCTTCCTCCGTTCCTTGGGGTTGATGTGCGTTTTGAAGTGAGCTTCTTTTTATAGCAGTGTATCTTGGGGCATATCTGAAGTTTTCCGATAGGAGGATTCCCGTGTGCCAATGGCATTCTGCATTGTCTCCTCCGAGGCACCATGGAAGAGGTTCTAACAGATTATTATTACATAAAGAGTCTCCAAAGTTTTTCTAACGGATTTTCTTTTATTTTTTTCGGCTTATTCTTCATATAATCCAAGAAGAATATTAATTTATGTCTAACAGAACTCTCTTCCATTCGGTTATAAAAAGAACACAGCTACACAAATCTCACTCCATTGTCCGAGACCGTGCCGGGCGCAGGGCCTCGATGGCGCGGCGCGCGCAGGTGCATGGAGAGCTGAACAGGGACAGGGTGCGCCGCTGCACATGGGCCCGTCCGTAGATGGGCCTTGTTTGATTAGGGGTGCCCCTTGACCACTGATTAGAGGTCTTAAATGAAATCTAATTATAAAACAACTTTCACAATTATGATACTGTAATATGTGCTGTAGCTAAGAAGGTCTTTGACCACATGATTAGAGGATGATTAGGGACGGTTACGATTACTGTAGCATCACTATAGCCAATTATGGTGGAACTTGACTCATTAGATTCGTCTCGAAAAGTTATACCCATCCGTAAAAAAATTTCACAAATAAATTCCATTTAGTACTCTATTTATACATTCATCTTTTGTGAAAAAATTTTAGGGCCTAACCAAACACAGCCGTAGCTGCTGCACCACCCCCGACGCCTGCTAGGCGATCCCAGATCCATCGGCATCGGCACATGACTACATGAGACGCCCATGTGACGTGACGCCCAAGATGCGCGCGCGTACGCACTCCTAGGATCCTACTAGCTGATTTGACCAGCTTGTTGCAGTTGCAAGTAAACGTGCGCCGGTTGATCATGTTACTAGCAACTAGCTATAGGTCTTGTTTAGATTCAAATTTCAAAATTCCAAAAAATTTATAAAATATCTGCATGATGTACCAAATATAGTTGAAAAAATCGCATTACATAAATGGACTGTAAATCGCGAGACGAATCTAATGAACCTAATTAGGTCGTGATTAGACACTAAATTGCTACAGTAAAGCTACAATAAACATATGCTAATGACAGATTAATTAGACTCATTAGATTCGTCTCGTAATTTATAGATGAGTTCTGTAATTAATTTTTTAATTAGTCTATATTTAATACTTCAAATGTGAAAAGATTTTTTTTTCAAAATTTCAAAAGAGAGGAACTAAACACACCCATAGTATCTACACACATGTTCTTTGTTTGGGTTTTTCTTTCTCTTTTATTATCCCCTTTGAACCGGAGCTTTTGGAAGGCCGGAGAAGTTGGTATATATCGAGCACGGTAATTCACTCTGCGAAATTGTTACCGAGAGTTTCGAGGAAATTGTTGGAGAAACAAAAATGATACAAAGACGTGCCACGTGTCTCCGTAGTTGTGGTCGTGCGTTTCTTCTCTAGCAACCAAAGCCCACAAGATGTTTCGAGGCGCCATCAAGGCCCAAGCTATATTACTACTAGGCTTCTGGTGGGCCCGGATCAGCTTTGGACGTGGTTAACGTTCCAAACGGACACCGGGTTTTATTATACAGGCACCATGTGTAATTAGTCCCGTATCGGACGCTGAACAACCAACGGGGTGGACGCGCTGGCCATATATGCAACCCATGGTGCGGCGTTGAAACATACTTACCTGGACGGGGTCTATGGGCGATCAAGGAGGCTCATGGCCTAGATCAATGGCTTGCATTGCACTTGGCAGGCGTGTTGGTCTACCATCTCCCCAAGCGGAAGAGTGGACGTCATAATTTGTGGAAGAGGGGTACGCGTTCGCGCGGCCTCTACCTATTCAATTCAAATTTAAAATAAAATAATAAATTTTAATTATTAATTGTTAATTATTGTTAATTATTAATTTTACACATGCACAATATACAAAATACAATACAATATTTAGGATTTGTTGAAAGTTAGATATTGCTGGTCCCTCGTTTTGGGGCTCCAGTCGAGCAGGAATATCCCACGAGTGCATGACCATGGAATATGGAGGGCCATATGTGCGTGTTGTTAAACAAGGATATATGTACAAAGGATGTCTTGGTGAAGGTTGAGTGTCATGCACGATCTCTCTGTGCCATATTGCAACCGAAAAAATGATAACATTAATCCTACAGATGTGTGTATAGATACCATTGTCATTCTGTCGTCTGACCCGGTGCCTCCAGAGGATAAGGTAAGCTTCCGTTTGGAGAGGCGGGATAAGTTAAAAGATCTAGAATTCTAGATAACTTTTCCATTGCAAGAAAAAGAAAGAAAACAAAACAATGATTGGTTGTCATGTGTTGTGCTAAGTGCTAACTTGCAAGGCTGGCGCGGGCCGAGGGCTGACCAGGCGCTATTTCGTGTGCCACCGCGGTTGGGCCGGCGCACCCAAACCGCAGCGGAACAGCCGAACAGGAGCTCACAACCACGCGCTCCTGTGGCAGCCGGAGTACCACACCATCTCTGACACTGACAAGGACCGGATCCTGATGTTTTTGCCAAATCCAGGATCTCCGTGCAGCAGATGATCAGGATAATGGAGCTGGAGAAGTGTGTCGAGCTCGGGAACCTGCCTTTCACCGAGAAGCGAGAAGGATGTGAAGTGTGAACGAACCTCACGCAGTCCTTCAGGAAGGTCGATCATGAGGACGACGACAGCGTCGATCTGCTTGGGATGTGCAAGAATTTCAAGTTTGAATCCACCAAAGACGCAAACAATCATCTGCGGGACATTATATTGCCCGGACGAATGCGGCTTCGGTTCAGTCCTACAAGATATTTGGTGATGTCGTTGCGATTGACACCACTCATCGGTTATCTTCAACTGCAATCGACATGTCCCCCCAGCAATCGACAACAATCCAACCACGGAATGCCTTTCTTCTTTGTTTGCGTGCTTCGAAGAGAATTAGGAATCATTCGAACGGGAATTTTAGATAAGAGTTCAGGCTGAAAACTCAAGTGTTTGGCCGCTGTCGTTGCTTCTCGGGCGGATGCTTAGCCGCCGTTTTCCGTGCTTTTAGGTCTTAGACGGATGCTTTGCCGTCTAGGTGGATGCTTTGCCACCTTAGTTGTAGTTTGGTCGTTTAGTAATTCGCCGTAGACATTCAAGATCACGATGTATCTTTTTTGTAGGGATGAATGTTGGTCATTTCTAGGTTCGTTAGGTTGGGTGGCTTCCCTTCCTTTTCTTTCTTTCTTTTTGCTTTAGCTCACTTTCGGTCGTTGCCACTTGCTTGATGGTCTTGTATGCCTGCGCTACGAGGGTTCTCTTGTAGCAGCGTCGTTGTAATTCTCCTCCTCTTAATGAAATACGTGCTCAGGCATGTTCACGAAAAAAAACTCAAGTGTTTGGCACCTAGCACTGCTTCCCGAACCCGAGATGGGGACGAGCGGCCCGGTGAAAACGAGAAGATGCTCATAGGAGTATGTTTTGCGTATGTGAGTTCATATGGGTGAGCGTGGGTGCATTGTGAATATTTGAATTGTACCGTATAATAATTAAAATAGTTATACTGAAATACAAAACTTAAATAATTATCCATAGAGAGAACATTTTGCAGATATAGAATTTTAAAATCTTCAGTCGCAAGTGTTGAAGTTTTAGTATTTCAGATATTGTTGAAACACATAGATCTTTAAAGAAACAAAATTCTCCAGTATATAATTATCTTAAAGAGTAATCCTTAAAAAATGTTGGAGTGGAACAAAATTAGTAAGATTGAGCAAAAATTAAGAGTAATAAAAAAGACAATAATTTAGTATTTTGTTTTAGTGGGACATTTTATTAATGCCTGTGGAACATAAAATTTAATTATCCGGAACAAATAAACCTCAGGACCGAGGAGTTCATTAATTGTTCCAAGAACAAATAATAAAAATGAACTTTAAACAATTAAATAAACATAAATGTTGTTATAAAACATTATTTTCAGAATTTAAACAATGTTTAAGGAAATGTTGGAGTAGAACAGTGTTATAAAACAATGCTGTAGTTTTTAAACCAAGGTTAAGGAGGAAATGTTGGAGTCTAAAAAATTAGTAAAATAGAGCAGAAAATTTAGGGGAGCTAAAATCAGATGATGCTTTAGTATTTTATTTTATTAGAATATTATATTAAAGTCCGTGGAATAAAAAAATAAAATTATCAAGAACAAATTACCTCAAGTTCAAGGAGTTTATTAATTTTTTTCCATTAGAAGAAATACTAAATGTTGACAATAAACCCATTAAATAAATATAATTTTTTTACAAAACAATATTTTTAAAAATATGTTGGAGTAGAACAAAATTAGTAAAATATAGCAAAAATTTAAGGGGAACAAAAAATATTATGTTTTAGTATTTTGTTCTATTAGAACAATATACTAAAGCTTGTGGAACAAAAATAGAATTATCCGAAACAAATAACCTAAAGCAAAAAATTAAGGGGAACAAAAAAATTATGTTTTAGTATTTTGTTTTATTAGAACATTATATTAAAACTTGCGGAACAAAATAGAATTATCCAGAACAAATAACCTAAAGTCCGAGGAGTTTATTAAATTGTTACTTTAGAACAAATACTAAATATTGAAAATAAACCCATTAAATAAACAAAATTTCTTTAATAAAGCAATATTTTGAAGAAGCTGGATTAGAACAAAATTGGTAAAATAGAGCATAAAATTAAGATGAATAAAAATTGCGAGTATTTTTATTTTATTAGAATATTATATTAAATCATGTGGAATAAAAAATTATTAAAACCCAAGTCACTAGCATCAACGAAAATGACCATATTACCTGAAAAAAATTACTGGTTAAAACACTAATAAAAAACTTTGTCTTACCATATTAGCATAAATATTAAAATATAAAAGGTTTCGAAACTAGAAATAGAAGTTTGATAAGGCAGAGAATAAAAGGTAACAATAAATAGAGCATTTTAATCAATACCATTGAAAAAGAAAGTAATATAGATATATTACTGAAAAATTGAAGCATGAAATCAGATTATAACCCTTGAATAGACTAATATATATCACTAGGCAAATATGCCCGTACGTGCTATGGAAAAGTGGTATAAGTATCGGGTACATATAGTTGCTCCTGCATTAATCTACGTGATTGTGTCGAGGATGGAGAACTAGTCCGACTCACATACAAAATAGATTAGGACTCATCTGTCAATACCACGAGGTGGACCAAACTAATAATTTCGATGGAAACATTACATGCTTTAAAAATATGTGTAGATCAGACACATACTCCATCCGTCCTGAAATATATGCCATTCTAAGGTTTGAAATTTATCCTCAAATGTATGCCATTTTAGGTTGAGAGTAAATCCAATGATCTTAATTGTACATCGTTTTCGGATCTTTCGCAATAGAAATATGTGCATGCAACCATATAGAGGGAGGTACATGTGGGGGAGGTGCATGAGAAAAGGCATGTTAGTTTAATTAGCACATTCTCAATGCTTAATAATTAGGGGCAAGAGAGTCTTTTCTACACAACCATAATATATCCTAAAAATTCTAGAATAACATATTTAAGGACGGAGGGAGTACATAACTAGAGTATAATGGGACCATGAGGCAATAAAGATACCTAAAAGTACGTTCCTATTTCTATAGCTATCAGTGCAATAAGATTAACTTTGCTACACGTCGAAGTGCTAGAAGTTTAAACAGACCGAAACGAGTCGTGGGTGGAGATACAAATCGCGAGGCCACGAAACCTTGCTTCTACCGAAGCTAAGAAGGCTCGAGGAAACCTTGCTTCTACCGAATCTAAGAAGGCTCGAGCTTTTGTCACTGGTGGCAGAACCGGGACATAAGTGGCAGAATCAAGACAAAATGTCTCTGACGCTAAAAAATTTTTTCACTCCGTGAGATTCGATCCTAAGACCTTTTGTCTAGTGTATGGTTTTCTTGCCAACTCATCTAAGTAGTACATGTGACTCAGAATAGAATAACTTACTTTTGAACTATCACGTGGAGGGGTCTTTTGTCCGGGTAACCAGGACAAAAGGGGCATTTTGTCCTGAGTGAAGCCACCAACCGAGACAAAAGGTCACCCTTTAGTCCGGGTTGGTGTTACCAACCGGGGTGGAGCCACCAACCGGGACAAAAAGGGGATTTTTGTCCCGGTTGGTGGCTCCACCCGGGACAAAATACCCCTATCTCCCCCGCTGGCCCGGCTAGCCGTTGGACCCGGGACAAAAGGTATCTTTTGTCTCGATCCCAAAGACAATCAGGATAAATGACGTGGAACAAATGACTGTTCTGTAGTGTAGTAGTGGATCGGAGTAACGCGCGTTAACATTTGCGCAGCGCTATTCAGCTATTCCCTACCCCCCGACGCCGCCAGCGCGGCCGCCGCCGAGATGCAATTCCTCAGCCCTATTCTACGTCTCCTCCGATATCCTACCGTCGGCACTCTGCTGCTCCGGTGCACGGCCTCTCCTCCCCCTCGCGATTTCTCTTCTCTTTCGCGGCATCTGCAACGATTCGCTGGTGGCCACCAGCGCTTGCGCGAAGATGTTCCCCTCTCACGGTGTCTCCCAACCCACCTGTCAGTTGTGTTTTCCGGTGTGCTCGTTTTCTTGACCTGATGCTAAAGTTGCGCCTTTACTTGGTTGCTACAGTTTGGATGTGGATCGCGGCAACCTTTGTTTTCATTTATTTATTTATCCTTCTTATGTTGATTTACCCTTGCTGTGTTGGTTTTTGAAGGCAAATGGCGATTTTTTTTCTTAGCCAATCCCATTACTCCCGAAACAGAGAGCATAGAGACTGAAAAAATAGGGGTCGAGTTCAGGCTTAGATAATTTTATATTACGCTTTCAATGCTGACTGATCATATATCTTATTTATGTCAGATGCTGAGATTACTTTTTTTCTCTCTCTGTGATGATAGACTTCCCTGCGGACCTCGAAACATGGCCACTGTTAGTCGAGTAAAAGATGATGAATCCAGCAAACTATACAGGAGGCTGCCCATATATTCTGCCGACGTTAATAGTCTCCCCCTGGACAACATTGAGACAAGGGGAGCAATCTCGGGGGCTATAGCTGGAGATGACACCAGTGATGAAGATGCTTGTCGGAACACCTCGGAGGTTATATATGTTGAAAATGATACATGGGGGCAAATTGTGAAGTACACTGGTTCTGAGGAGGATGAAAGGAACACAACTGAAGATCACAAGGGGAAAATCGTCGTAAGTGATGATGAAGTATATTGCGTGAATGATATACTTGCAAAAAGTAGACACCGTGATGGTTCTATATATGGGGCCATGGATATATGGTGAAAAAAAGCATATCTTATTGCGGACCGTAATGAGAGTAAGTGAAAAAAACTTTCTTTTCCTCTTTTTATTCGTTTACTTAGACACAGCGTATGTCTTTCCATATCCTACAGCTGTACATGTTTTATTGTGATCCTGGAGCTCATGGAGATCATTTTGATATAAGGAGCCAAGCACTGCCAGCCATGTGCACACATTCCTCTTCTTGCACTCTCAGTTATGAGATAATTGAACTGGAGGTCCTGAAACTTGGATGATAGTTAGCACTTCCACACAAACCTTGCACTTTGCAGGCCCTTCCACTTGGCACCATTTGTACTCATAGCAATTTGCTATGTTACCTGACGTTGAAAACTCAGAGTTTTGATGACATGGATTAGGACCTTGTTCCATGCTATGTAATTGCATAAATGACCAAATTCCCATTTGAAGTTGAATAAGTAGTGCTTTCTCCCTGAAATTTGCTTCCATATCAAACCCTACCGCAACACTGTGACAGCCTTTGAGCGTGTATTTGAACCAGAATACACTGGAAAATGACAGATAGGTGCAAATAACGATCTGAAAATGGGCAGTAACACTGATGTACTTACATTATTAAGTTTTAAAGTCTGTACACTTAATACTTGCAGCTGCAATCTGCCAATAATAATACAAAATCTTCAAGTCTGCGGGCAGCAAGACACTAGCAATAGCACAAGTCCCAAGGCAGTTCACATGCTCAATACTGTCACTGGAAGTAGCCAATAAGCTTTGAGGTAATGCTTTCTTTGGGTGTTTCTAAAGAACTCTCAAGGTAGCACAATTCCTAGTAAAAAGAACATAGATTGTTTCTACTTAGTAGATGTAAAGGAAAATTTCCCAATAGGGCCATGTAATCCTCAAACAGCTTATTTACTTTTCGAATATCAATTATTTTTTACTGCATTAATTTCCAACAGACTTACAATATAACTTTACTTTTTATGAAGCTCGGTTGGAAGCAATGGCATTATCAGATCCCACAAATTGTATCACTCATGATGGAATTTGCATTCAACATCATCCTGGGCGCATGCTGCAAATTTTGTTATTAAAGTTGGATAAAATTTCTGTGGATGGTGACTTAGTAGAGTTATATGAATACATAGCAGTGCGGGATGATGTGGATCCATTGCTCAATTATGTCGTCAATTTTAGCAGGGATGAACCCATCACTGTGGAGCAGGTGCACATGATCACATCCAAGGATAAGTCTACATAACCTTAGTCAAATTATATGCATGTTTAATGTACAAAAGCTGCATCAGTAGATTGATCTTCAAATTACTTTCCAAACATGCCTTAATGGAGGGATTGCCATATTATGAGATGGTGTTTACTATGATCACAGATTAAAATTTTGAAACTAAGAGATTATCACATATTCGGAACAAAATCATATTGATTAGTTTTGGACTCTGGTTGCTGCTTAGTACACTACAAAAGTTGGTTTTCTTTTGTTTATAGGCGTATGATGCATATCATTAATGATCCCATCGCCACTGAAATCGTTCTCATATCTTTTTTCATTTCACACCGGCTCATGTAAATACTTGGGATTTGAAACAAAAGCATATGAATAATGGGGGGCTGATTTCCCTGCTCTCTAACCATCGTGTGCTTTGTAAGCATTTTGGTTGATATGTGACAACATCTTAGTTCTCAGTTGTAAGATATTCCTTTTAAATAAATGCTGTTACAAGTGGAACATCATAAAGAAAAGCATTTAACTTTATATATTTCTTACTTTAATATGAAGAGCTATTGAATATAATGATTTTGTAGGGTTCTCTCATCAACATGGCTGGCCCTAAGCGAGGGATAGACATGATGGACTTTACACTAATTGAATATGACATGAGGATCAAGACAGGCAAACAAGAAAAGGATGACCTACAACTGATTGATGGTGCATCAATAATAGGCCCTGCAGGCATATGGAATTGTCCATTTACAATTCGCATCCCTGGTGACTGTGGTGCAGTTAACATAACTTTATCACGTATTGAAGATGCAGTTGAGGCGACTGTAGAGGTCCTCATATTGGAAGTGGAGAGAAGTTTCAATTTATCTCTTGGTTGTTTAACCAGTGGGTTGAATAACGAAATCCGGCTCTTTGATGGTGCCATAGCTGAGTCATGTGGCGTAAAGAGGTCTGTGGTTGCTGTAGTGAGGGATTCTTCGATAGATTTGAAGTTCAAATTAACCTCACTGTTATCCAGTTCCAGCCAACATTGCTGTTCCTTCAAGTCAAAAACCCATGGGCATGGTACTCAGGAAATAAATACTGATTTTGCATTAATCTCAGTGAAGGTTACTTGGTCGACTTTGCCTGACGGGGCACTCTGGTAACTTTTCTGTGTCTGTAACATGTGGGCAGACTAAGAACTTAGGCAGTAGTCGTGGACTTGTAGCAATCAAACATTTTCATGACTCATCAACTTAGGTGTGGTAAACTTGTATTGTAAACTATTCTGATAAGCAAGTCTCTGTACTTTCTTTTTTACATCGGTTCAGCACCATGGGGGCATCAGTCTTGCAGTGCAGTTATTTCACATTATGCATCTTCTCTCCATTATTATAGCTCTAGGGGTTATATACAAAGATGGACGAATTTCCCAGCCATTCCTAGAATGATTAATGTAATTTCCTCTTATGATATCGAGTATTTATTAGGGGTGCAAATGGGTAACCTTTAGGTGCACCTCCAGCCTTTTTTAGTGCAAAATATTGTACTAGTTTTTCAAAATCCATTTTGGAGAAATAGTATAAAATTTTGAACTAAAGAGAGTTGGAGGTGCCTCTAAGGATCACCCATTTGCATTTCTTGATCAGAAACAATACTTAATCTTTTCAGATGTTAGTGCTATTAAAATGCAATGGTATGCTCGTTTACGTGTGGCTCCACCGACATCTTCCTTAATCATAAGGTGGCCGGTGGCCCAATAATTAAAATTCCAATATAATGAGTTACGGCGGTTTGTTCATGTCAATTATTCGTAATGTTGTATCCATGGTCTTACACAACAACAAAAACAAAGATCCATGCTCCCTTTAGTGGTGACACTAACACTGCCTTGTTTAATTCTCCAAAGAGATGGTGGCACTATTTTCATTCAGTTGTAAAACCTTAAAGCCATTTCCCGACCAGGCCGAAGCAAACACTGCTCCATGCGCGCGTCGAAATCTTAAGTCAATAGAGAAGACTGCTTTCATGTGTCATGCGTGGGGGAGGAGACGGGGCGTAGAGCTCTGGCCCTCTACTATTGCGGTATTGCCCGGACTTGAGCTCACGCTGTCTGTCGCCTTGTGGCAAAGCAAAGCAACGACCGAATCATGCAACCAAGGCAATCTTCAGTTGCTGTAGTCTCTCCCTCATCAAATCCGTGGGCCGTGGCTGCCCACTGTCAAAAGATGCAAACACAAATCGAATATGTTAATGTATGTACATCTTCCTAATTTTCTTTTCCTGAATTATTTTTCATGGTTTGGTGGTTGGTCTGAACTTTTCATGCTGCATTTACCTACGTAAATATATGCTGTTGACAAACTCTTGAAGTGGGTATGTTGTGAGCACAGCTTACATTGAACCATTATATACGCCGCGCCACCCATCCAAATTGTATTATACACATAAAGATTGAAGTGACTCAGAGGGTCATTTGTAAGGGAAAACTAAACCAACTGAAGTCATTTCACAAAATGCTATAAGCTGAAGTATACTGAAATTGACAATGTTCTATAACTTGTAGGTGCTCTGCCGAGCATGTCAGCAAATGCAGAACTAAATGTCCATGGACAGAACATATGACAAAAACAGAGCCAGCAGGTACAGAGTAGCACACATGATGCCGCCGATATTGTGTGTTCATTGCCTACCTATCACTCTTTTTGTTCAGTAGATCGAGAGCAACAATACATTGATGCCGCCGGTGCTGCGCGAGCGCGCCTCTACCTGTGAGCTGTGAACCTGCCCGTGGCGCATTGGCAACATCATGGATTTCTCAACATCATGAATAGGAAAGCTCCTCGGACGGTTGTCAAAATGTGTGTCTCAAGGAAGCAATTGAAAAGGAAGTTCCTAGCACAAAGCCTGCCCTCTGCATATGGCTACTTGCAGCCAGGTTCTCATCTCGGTTTAATGCAAATCTTGGGGAGTGTTACAACGACTGGAAAAATGAATTCGATAGGTTGTATAACATGGACAGCACAGCGGCCTTTGATCTTGGGTGCAATGATATGCTGGACTGATCTAATAATCAGCTACTCTCTATTTACTGCAATGAAAGCGAATCTTTGCATTTGTGCCATTTTGGAGTGAACCTTTTGTGCTGTGTGTCTATTTACTTTTACAAGGGTTGTTGAGTTTCTGAAAAAGCATACATCGCACTAGCCGTCTTAGCTCAGTCGGTAGAGCGCACGGCTTTTAACCGTGTGGTCGTGGGTTCGAATCCCACAGACGGCGTTCTATATTTTTTTTCATTTAAGTTTACGTTATTTTTTTTTCAGCACCCCAGCATTTAGTACAGGTACTTTTTTGAAGCCGTTGGTACATTGTCACTCTCTGATGCTTGGGTGGTTGCATTACAAGTCAACGGACAGAATAAGATGCTCCTGAAATTAGTTTAGCTATTCTTTTCTTCTTGAGTGATTTGTATTTTGTTTTACTTATCTGTAAATTTTAATTTTTGCCGGATTTGAGTTGAGATGTACTAGTATTGATTTCTGTTGGCAAAGACAAAAAGGCATCTGCAGGCTGCATGGCAGGAGAAACTTAATTTTTTGAAGGTGTTTCCTCGCGAAAGAGGAACAAATAGTCCCAATAAAAATGCAATCTGTTGCCTGCTGACTACTCGCCAGCATACAAAAGAGAAATTGTAGCATGAACACAACCTTCGCCTAAATCCTAACAAATCGCGAGCAGCTGACTACTCTACCAGAGGCAGCGAAGCATCGACCGCCAATCCGGCGAGGCACCGGGGGCTTGACTTGAACCCGACGACCGGGAACGACTTGGTGATGGGCCCGATGTGGACGGCGACCTCGCCGCCGGCCACCTCGACGCCGGTGATGGGCACCCAAACGAACAGGGCGCGCACGCGCACGCCCACGAGCCCCGTGACCGCCCCGCGGTACACGGTGCCGGAGAGCTTGACGTCGTAGCCGACGCGGTAGCCGGCCGCCTCGACCACGCAGCCGTCGTCGAGGAAGAGCTCGAAGGTGCCGTCGTTGTGGAGGAGGTACCGCCGGGCGGTCTCCGGGAGGAGCGCGCGCGGGAGGCCGAACCGCTCCATCAGCTCCGGCACGGTCGGCGGGTGGTACGGCGCCGCGGACGAGGTGGAGGCGGCGGGTCCGAGCAGCAGCAGGAGGAGGAGGGCGGAGGCTGCGGCAGCCGTGGCCATGTTGACCAATTGGGGTAGTGGTGGTGGTTCTTGGTTTTGGGCGTTGCCTCTTGGAAGGATGGGAGAGGTCCAGAACAGCTCTTGTGTACAACTGTACTAGTTGCGTTTTAGAAGAGGGAACCACGATGAGGAAAATTGAGTTGCGTTTTAGAAGAGGGAACAAAGATGAGGAATATTGAGCATATCCTATTAGGTTGAGTGAAGAGTGAGACATGCAATACAATACAATGCAACCTTGATGTAGTACTCGAGGTCTTTTCTTTCAGAAAAAAAAAGATGTACCAATTCATTGGTCCTACTAAGGCTAGAGTTGTAGGCCATGTTTTGTTTCTCTCATACAGGATTTTGACCCGTAAAAAAAAGGTTCGACCAACAAACTCTATTAATTTGTCATTTTATGATATATACACTCTTAATCATAAATAACTAATTTTGGATATGAATCTGACAATTAATGTTCGGGGCCTGCTAATTAGCGGGCGCTCGCTAGAAGCGGCACCAGCGAGCGATTCAGGATAACAACAGACTTTCCACTTTTAGAAAGTTTTTTATTTCCACAACTTTCTATATTTAGTATATGATAATTTGTGTATACAACTTTGATATATAACTCGTTAGTAACATTTTTGTTACAGACTATAATTTTAGCATAACTTTCAAGACATACAATTTATACACGTAACTTATACATACAACTTCTAAACATCAGTTGATTTATATGTATAATTATTTCCTCCTAACTTGTTACATAATAATTTTGTAGCACGATTTTATGACGAATATAAATTATACATATAGCTTTTGGTATGACTTGGATAAGAATTTTATTAGTCAACTTATGTATATAGATTATGCACATAAAGAATCCACATGAATACAAATAATATTAAATATTACTATGACAAAAAGAACTAATTGAATGAAAAGTGAAAAAAAAGAAAAGAAAAGAAAATCGAGTGCGTACCTGTGCTGCCACGGTGCAGGGTGGGTCAGTGGGTGCGACGTGCCGCGTTCGGCACGTGGACCGCTCGTCCATCGCGCGCTAGCGGCGCTGGCGGCGAGCGTCCGCACAATTGGATTTCATTCCAAGCTAGGGATGTAGCACGCTTGTCCAAAATATGATACGTCTTCCGAAGTAAAGCACGTTGTAGGGCCGTTTGTGCCATGTGACTCTCACGCACTTGTAAAAATGTCGCAAAACTTTCACATGATGAATTAATTTCAGTTCTTCACTTGAGTTTGAATAATAGGACCCGAGTTGCACATGGGTCCCTATGGACAACTTGAACTGAACAAAGTCAACTCCATTCATTTTCCAAGCATTCATAATCTTCATGTGGCATTATGTAAGTAATAACCTATAAGCCGCTGGACCTGTCACCGAATGGCGTCCTTGCAACAAACACGCTAAAAAAAGAAAGAAGGTAGCAGTTTTACAAATGGCCCCCTTTATCTTCCATCAAATTGTTTCGCAATGGAAGAGCACGATCTTAATTCCTTTTTGAGCAAACTTCGTACACGATCGGGTAACTCATTCTACCATCTGGCAGTGACCGTACGTAACGGTAATTTCTTCCTCCCCATCTAACCAGCAGTAAGATACATGGTTCAGCGATCGTCGATGTGGTCAGCGGTCAGCCGTCAAGCCGGCTTAGATCTTCTTGTAGGCGCCCGCGAGGTAGGCGAGGCAGCCGACGAGGGGCGCGTTGGTGTACGTGGTCGGCTCGGACCGCGCGTAGTCGCCGCGGTCGTCCGGGAACGCGTCGTTCTCGTCGGGCCCGCCGACGATGGCGCCCGTGTGCACGTTGGGGTTGGCGGCGCCGGAGTAGAAGTAGCTCTGGAACCCCTCCTGGCACCCGATGCGGCCCGGGTGGCTCGCCACCGACGGCAGCGACGACGCCCGGTGGTGGATCCGCCGCGGCCACCGCGCGCCGAAGCCCACCATGTACGACATGCCCTGCGGGTTCGCGCCCAGGATGTAGTCCACCTGCTGCCTGGCGAGGGCCCGGAGGGACCTGGGGGTGACGGCGGCGGCGAGGCCCTCCTGGCAGGAGAAGGTGTGCCTGGAGACGGCCATGTACTTGGCGTAGGTGGCGAGCAGGAAGCTGGCCGACGCCACGTACTGCAGGTTGGAGTAGCCGGACTTGTGCATCAGGCCGCCGGACGTGTACCGCGTCGTGGAGGACGGCGAGCCGGGCAGGATCCGGCAGAAGAAGTCCTCGGCCTGCTGCCGGAACGGCTCCAGCGACGTGTCCCCGTTCACCAGGGCTCTCTGCATGCGCTCGTGCATACAATGCTGTTACTGAGCAGATGAGCAAGACGCAGCAGCAGCTTATTTACGTGTTCGACCCATGTCCGTGTGCAGACACTGTTGGTGGCCGGCCAGTGTGGTTTGGCCTTGGCCCTGGACCGGCCGTGCTACTGCTACGTACCCGTGACAGGAGCACGCGCGCTCCGGCGAGCTTGTTGTCCCAGCTGAACATGTCGACGCTGTCGCTGTCGCCCAGGGAGTAGAGGTAGCCGAGGTACGAGGAGTTCTTCGTCGCCCAGAGCAGCCACGCCGACCCCCACAAGAGCTCGTCCTGCGCCACCACGCGTTCGGTTAGCTGATCACGTGCACGAACAGATACGGTGCCACGTGCGCACTGTGTATTTAATCAACCTTGTAGCCGGAGTAGGACGGGTAGTAGGCGCCGATGTCGCCGCCGCCGACGTCGCTGTACTTCCCCTGGTACCGCACGGCGAGCTCCATCACGTCCCGCGCCGCGGCGAGGAGCCTCCGGGAGCAGTGGCGGAGCCCTGCCGCTGCCGGCGGAAGCCAGCCCGATGGCTGCCCTCGATGTGCTGAAGCCAGCTTGACATCCTAGCACAGCGGAAGGTTGGGTGCTCGTTTGGACGAGCACGGAGCGTGGAGAAGGGCGGTCGTTCGCCGGCTTCGCCTTGGTGCTGGCACAGGGCCCCCGCGCCTTGCCATGGAGGCTGACGCCTGTCTGCAGCAGCTCCAAGGGTGGCTTGAGCCAGGCGAGGGAGAAGGCGACAGACATCCTTCCGGCTCTAGGCTCCATCTTGAGAAGAAACCTCGAGCCGATGTCGTGCCGCCGTAGGAGACCCCAGGTGGTTGTTTGAGAGAAAACCTTGAGCCGACACTAAGGTGTCGCAGGGTGACGGGAAGCAGGCGTCACCCCCGCGCGCCACCGCGTCGGCTCTGAGGTGTCGTAGTGGTGACGCACAGCAGGCGCCGCTGCCGTGTGCCACCGCACCGAGGACATTGCTGCCTCGGTATCGGGGCATGCGGCGCAGGTGGTGCCGTGCCCCTCTTCATCTTCTTCGTCGTTGTTGCAGAGGATGAGCTCAACCCCGGAGACGAGGAAGTGAGCGGAGATCTGACCGACGCTTGCGCGCTCCCCCAGAACGGCGCCAGATGTCGTGGCTCTAGAAAGGAGGGCCACAGCCGGGTGGCGTAGCGCACCCGCCTAACCCAAGAGGGTGGATACCCAGGGAGGAGCAAGCAATTCTTCAGATCTACTCATGGAGCAAGAACACAAGAACACTCGGGATTTAGAGTGGTTCGGGCCGCCGGAGCGTAATACCCTACATCCACTGGGAGTTGTATTGTTCTTGGGTCTGTGGATGAGTCTATCCTCTGCCTCCAGGTCCCCTGCTGGACCTGTGTCTTTCTCTAACGGGCGTCTCCCTTTTATAGAGCAAGAGGGACGCGTACACAGGCGTTGGACCCCGACAGCTGGGCCCAACAGGGATGTATACTATACTAAATAGACACTAATGGTACTACAGTGATGGAGAATCCTTTGCCGGATACACTTCATCGTCCTGTAGTCTCTTTGACCAAGGGGGTCCTCTCCTGTCCCATCGGCGAGGCACCCGTTGAGGCAGTGTAGGTTGCGGCGTAGACTGTTGGGTCTACCGCGTAGGCGTTATGATACTCCGTCGCCGAGTTGTCGTGTCTAACTGGCGTAGCAGACTGACACGCGTGGCATGAGTGGCGCCAGCGGCTGTACTGTGCAGCTTGGTAACGCGCAACCAACAGTACAGCCTGGCGAAAGTCTCCTCGGGCTCTGCTATGGCAGAGAGCCCTTAACATCTCCCGCATTGAATGCGGTAGGTGGGCAAGTCTTTCCGAGGAAGCTTGGCAGCCGCGCACGTACCTGCGCCTGTGGATACGTGGCGGCTCCGGACCTCCCCAGGCGGGGTGTCTGTTTCCTCCCTGCTGAGGGGTCCGGATAGTATATGGGGGTCCGGGACCCGGCGGGGGGTCCGGGGCCTCCGGATGTTTTGGCTGAGTGCTCCCTTCTCCGGGACACGTGGTGACACCGGACCCATCCGCGAGCAGGATGCGGGTCCGGGACCATTGGTCCGGTGAGATGGAGCCGGACCCCAGGGGTCCGGCTGCTCAGCACCTTTGGACGTAGTTACGGATAACTACACGAGTCTTGACACAGTAAGAGGGGGTACCCTAGTCCAGAGATACCGACAGTGGCCCCCGGGCCCACCTCGGGAGAGGTACGAACCCGTAGGTGGGGCCATTATCGTGACGCAATGCTGATTGCGTTGGCGTGCTCATGTCGAGAGCGGGTGCTCCGAACCCCTGCAAGGCCGTAGCACTTGTTGCCAGGTTAAGGTACTAGAGCGCTCTCCGAAGGGCGGCGAAGGTGCAGGCTTAGGGTACGGAACTGAGCTAAGCGGCTGCACGGACCTTGAACCGCCCAGGGAGCAAGCACTACTTCCCCGGTCCTGGCTTCAGGCGACCGTGGCGAGCGGTCTCCGCCGGAGCGGGCCACCGGAGTGGACTTGGAGCGACCGTGGCGAGCGGTCTCCGCCGGAGCGGGCCACCGGAGTGGACTTGAGTCGACCGTGGCGAGCGGTCTCCGCCGGAGCGGGCCACCGGAGTGGACTTGGAGCGACCGTGGCGAGCGGTCTCCGCCGGAGCGGGCCACCGGAGTGGACTTGAGTCGACCGTGGCGAGCGGTCTCCGCCGGAGCGGGCCACCGGAGTGGACTTGGAGCGACTGTGGCGAGCGGTCTCCGCCGGAGCGGGCCACCGGAGTGGACTTGGAGCGACCGTGGCGAGCGGTCTCCGCCGGAGCGGGCCACCGGAGTGGACTTGAGTCGACCGTGGCGAGCGGTCTCCGCCGGAGCGGGCCACCGGAGTGGACTTGGAGCGACTGTGGCGAGCGGTCTCCGCCGGAGCGGGCCACCGGAGTGGACTTGGAGCGACCGTGGCAAGCGGTCTCCGCCGGAGCGGGCCACGGGAGTGGACTTGAGTCGTTGCTGACGATCCCATGAATTACGCCACCGGGCCTTGCAGCAAGGTGTAGGAAACCAGGCCTTATACTAGAAAGGAGCCCGGGACCTCTAGGGACAGCAGTCTCGGATACTAGAGGACTCGTAACAGGGCAGTGAAGTACGTAGGCTTAGGGTACATTACCAGGCTAAGCTACGCAGAACTTCTCTACCCCAGGATACGGGCACCACTTCTCCTGAGCAGGTCCTTAGGGGTCCGAACTGTCTTCCAACTAGAAGGGGTGTCCCCACCTGACCACAAGCCAGCAACTCAATTTGGATTGTTAGCAACAAAATAAAAAATTCCGTGCGGGAGAAAGAAACATGCAAGCTGAACGGACAAGCGCTATTAGGTTAACGTAAAGATTGGACTGAGAAAGCAAATCTCCTTCATTACTTGATTTGTGGTGTACATCAGATGTCGGGATTACGAGGGCGGACCTCTACCGCTCTGGACCACTTGTTGGTGTCGCATGTTTGTGCGATGAAGCCAGAGGTCGGGTTTACAAGGGCGAACCTTTACCGCTCTGGACCACACGTAGGCACCATATCATTACAAAGGAGAAACTAACTCAATCCTATCTAGTGGTAGCCCACAGCCGCAGCTTCATAAGGCATGCATGTTCCCGGCTGGAGTGGAACCGCCACCTTGGCGACTCCTCAGTTGTTGGGGGCGGAGGCGCCCTGGACGTGCATATACAGCATCATCCATCATCACCTCGGGAGCTTGCAGGGTCCTCCTTTGCACAAGAATTGTTTCATGCTTAGTTTGCATGAGAACAAATTCTTTGGCTTTGAATGGGAGTGGCCCTGCCGCTGCCGGCGGAAGCCAGCCCGATGGCTGCCCTCGATGTGCTGAAGCCAGCTTGACGTCCTGGCACAGCGGAAGGTTGGGTGCTCGTTTGGACGAGCACGGAGCGTGGAGAAGGGCGGTCGTTCGCCGGCTTCGCCTTGGTGCTGGCACAGGGCCCCCGCGCCTTGCCATGGAGGCTGACGCCTGTCTGCAGCAGCTCCAAGGGTGGCTTGAGCCAGGCGAGGGAGAAGGCGACAGACATCCTTCCGGCTCTAGGCTCCATCTTGAGAAGAAACCTCGAGCCGACGCCGTGCCGCCGCAGGAGACCCCAGGTGGTTGCTTGAGAGAAAACCTCTTGCCGACACTAAGGTTTCGCAGGGTGACGGGAAGCAGGCGTCACCCCCGCGCGCCACCGCGCCGGCTCTGAGGTGTCGTAGTGGTGACGCACAGCAGCCGCCGCTGCCGTGCGCCACCGCACCGAGGACATTGCTGCCTCGGTATCGGGGCATGCGGCGCAGGTGGTGCCGTGCCCCTCTTCATCTTCTTCGTCGTTGTTGCAGAGGATGAGCTCAACCCCGGAGACGAGGAAGGGAGCGGAGATCTGACCGACGCTTGTGCGCTCCCCCAGAACGGCGCCAGATGTCGTGGCTCTAGAAAGGAGGGCCACAGCCGGGTGGCGTAGCGCACCCGCCTAACCCCAGAGGGTGGATACCCAGGGAGGAGCAAGCAATTCTTCAGATCTACTCATGGAGCAAGAACACAAGAACACTCGGGATTTAGAGTGGTTCGGGCCGCCGGAGCATAATACCCTACATCCACTGGGAGTTGTATTGTTCTTGGGTCTGTGGATGAGTCTATCCTCTGCCTCCAGGTCCCCTGCTGGACCTGTGTCTTTCTCTAACGGGCGTCTCCCTTTTATAGAGCAAGAGGGACGCGTACACAGGCGTTGGACCCCGACAGCTAGGCCCAACAGGGATGTATACTATACTAAATAGACACTAATGGTGCTACAGTGATGGAGAATCCTTTGCCGGATACACTTCATCGTCCTGTAGACTCTCTGACAAGGGGGTCCTCTCCTGTCCCATCGGCGAGGCACCCGTTGAGGTAGTGTAGGTTGCGGCGTAGACTGTTGGGTCTACCGCGTAGGCGTTATGATACTCCGTCGCCGAGTTGTCGTGTCTAACTGGCGTAGCAGACTGACGCGCGTGGCGTGAGTGGCGCCAGCGGCTGTACTGTGCACCTTGGTAACGCGCAACCAACAGTACAGCCTGGCGAAAGTCTCCTCGGGCTCTGCTGTGGCAGAGCGCCCTTAACGTCTCCCGCATTGAATGTGGTAGGTGGGCAAGTCTTTCCGAGGAAGCTTGGCAGCCGCGCACGTACCTGCGCCTGTGGACACGTGGCGGCTCCGGACCTCCCCAGGCGGGGTGTCTGTTTCCTCCCTGCTGAGGGGTCCGGATAGTATATGGGGGTCCAGGACCCGGCGGGGGGTCCGGGCCCCCCGGCTGTTTTGGCTGAGTGCTCCCTTCTACGGGACACGTGGTGACACCGGACCCGTCCGCGAGCAGGATGCTGGTCCGGGACCGTTGGTCCGGTGAGATGGAGCCGGACCCCAGGGGTCCGGCTGCTCAGCACCTTTGGACGTAGTTACGGATAACTACACGAGTCTTGACACAGCAAGAGGGGGTACCCTAGTCCAGAGGTACCGACAATACCCCTGCATGCACAGTAAATGAGGGGCATTTGCTTTCCGCTGCCGGAGGGGCCGTTCGCCGGCGCCGGAGGCCGGGCCGCCGCCGCCGACTCGCCGGAGAGGGAGGCCGCACGCGCTCGCCCCTGCTACGGCCGCACGGGCGCGCCGCCTCCGTCCCGCGCAGGAGGAGCCGGCGGCGAGGGATGCGCAGGCGGCGGAGAGGAAGCCTGGGAGAAGTCGAAGTCGCCGGTGTCGGTGTCGATTCGCCGGTGATGGGAGGCCGCTTGGGGGAAGAAATCAAACGTGTCGTCCTCGTTGCCCGCCATGGTGGACGCGCGGGTCGCCACGCCGGGATGCGCGGCCGCCAGGGGATGAGCGGGCGGCGGCGGGAGAAGCGAGCTGGGGTCGCCTTGTGCGGGCTTCGGCGAGATCCGCGGTCATAGGCGGGTCAAGCGGGTAGAGAGGCGGGGGGATGCGTGGGCGGCGGCGAGGCCTTGCGCGGGCGGCGGCGGGGCTTAAGCGGGCGGCGGCGGAGGAGATCTACGGCGGCGGAGGGGCACGAGTAGGGGAGAGGATGGGGGAGCGACAGGTTGCGGATGAGGGGAGCGTCGGGGTAGGGCTAGGGGAATGTGGACCAGTAGGGTTAGGAGGGGCAGTAGGTGGAAACATAGGCTAAAAGTCTCAAAACGCTCTTCAAGAGGGTCTTATTTAAAAAAAAGTATTTATCCTGAAAAAGTCTCTAAAAGTACCAAGTCCTAGGGACTTCTACAAAAATCCCTCAAACCAAACAGGGCCTGATGCAACAGGAAGTATCATTTCAGAGGAGTGTGCAGTGCACGGCATTGCGACAGCTGCTTAGGCCAACGAACGTACGTTCGCCGCCGAGCCGTCGGAGAGGCCAGAGTTGGACCTCCACGTGACGGCCTGGTCCGGCGGGAGCTGGCTGGACCTCTGCCCCTGGAAGAAGAGAATCGCCTTGCCGAGCGCGTCGGCGTAATCGGGGTGCCCGCCGGCGGCGACATGGCTGCAGCCGGAAAGGAGGGAGACGACGAGGCCGGCGACAAGCACGAGGGTCCGCGGCGATGGCCGCGCTGCCATTGCCGCTCGGTTCGACGAGGCGGAACTCATCGCCATCTTCTCCTCCACTGTCTAGTGCGCTGCGACGCATGCCAATTTATACGGCGTGCTTGCTGCATGCGGCGAGGTGTGACGGCTTTGTTAATGTTATCTCGAGACCGAGCCTGCTCCGGGACGCGCGCGGGTCAGAGCGGCCGATGGCTGGGGGAGCACGATCCAAGATTGGGTCCAAGTAATCCACGGGGCCTGCCTATCATGATGGCGCCTGGATAACTCTGCTGTTTGGAGTATTGTTCTGAAGCTAATCATGCTGCAAGCGAGCTCTGCTGGTATAAGCTGCTGCTGCTGCTGCTAAGATCGGGGCATCCGGAATTTTTCGAAGGACGATAATGCGAGAATAGTGCTGTAGCATTTAAACGGATGATCTCGTTCGGCGCGCGAGACCTCCGCCTCTCGGATCGGGATGGTGCCTCGGGGTTCGTGGCCTCCGCAGGCGCTCCGGACCTCCGGTGATGGTTGCTTACTTGCTTGAGAACCACTTAAAGGTGCAGCCGTGCAGGGCAATGGTGGAATCAGGCTATCAGGCATCGGCAGTTATAGTTACTGGCGATCAGATGGATGAGTCAGTCAGGTGTAGGTATGTTGTCGTTCCGGTGCTGTGAAGATGGGAGCGTGAAATCGGGCAGGCTTTGAGTGATACCGCAAGATAGGGGGCGCCAAGTTGGGTGTTGTGTGGGTTCGCCGTAGATTGAAGATCGATGGAGAGGCTGATCATGCATATGAACGAGAACGAGAGTTGAAGAGAAGGAAGAAACTCGACATCAGGAAACTCACACCTGACATCTACCTTGATCTGACGTCAGGTTTCCCAATGCATTTTCTTCTGCCTGCCTGACGGTACAGCTATCACTGAAAATGGAAACACAACTGTGGAACCAAAAAAAAACCAGTTAAAAAAACGTGGACGGTAGGATTCGAGAACCTACGCGGGCGAAACCCACATGATTTCTAGTCATGCCCAATAACCACTCTGGCACGTCCACGAACTTGCTTAATCTTTCGATATTGGCAAATTTATCGCTTTAGGAAACACAATGTTTTCTTTTGAGGTAAAGCAAACACAATGTTAGCCAGAAAACGGGCGGGACTGGCCTGTGAGGATGCGAATCGCCGACGTCCAAAGCCGTCCTCGCCGTACGTGTGCAGGGCCCCGTCCGGAGCCCCGGGCGCATCAGGAGGAAGCGACACGCGCGCGGCCTACTGCTGGCTAGAGCTGGGATTGGACCGTGCCATTTTTGAACGGACCGTGGCACGATCATTTGGCACAATTCAAAACACGGCACGGCACGAAATATTTTGGACCGTGCCGACACGATACGAACACGAAGGCCGTGCCGTGCCTAAAATCTCAGCACGACGGGTTGTATGGCACGACCCGTATTTTAGACCGTGCTTGGGCCGGCACGGCACGAAAACAGCCCATCGACCAGTAGGTAGCCCCTTGTTCTATTATGACAATTAATTTTACTTTCTAATTAACAAAAATCATGGAAGAAAATATTATTTATTTAAAAAAATTATGTAATTTTCATACCATCGATAGTTTATGTGTTTTCTAATTGCGATAGTAATATTTATGTATCGATGCATATAAATCCAATTGCAAGTATCCGGAGGGCCGTGTTTGGGCCAGCACGGCACGCCGGAGGGCCGTGTTTGGGCCAGCACGGCACGAAGGCGTGCCGGCGTGCTATGGACCGTGCTTGGACTTAATAATAGACTTGTCGTGCCAGCACGGCACGATGTGCCGATCGGACCTAAAAATCTAAACCCGATACGGCACGAAGCACGAGAGGACCGGGTCGGACCGGCACGGCATGGCCCAAGTCCCAGCTCTACTGCTGGCAGTGACCCCCACGCGCACGGACGCGCAGGCCAACCGCGGCTGACGTCTACACGGCGCTGCGTCTGACGTCCCACATCCGTCACGCGCACGGCACTTGCCTACGGAAACCCAGGAAACGAAACGAAGAACGCGGCCGTGTGGAAAACCGCCTACGTGCGGAGAAAGCATACTCCACTTCAGAATCGCCCTTCCCGTCTTCCCCATCGGCCACCGCCACCTACTCCGCCGGTCTGGCTCCGGCTCCAGGCCCCGCCGTCTGACGTCCCACATCCGTCACGCGCACGGCACTTGCCTACGGAAACCCAGGAAACGAAACGAAGAACGCGGCCGTGCGGAAAACCGCCTACGTGCGGAGAAAGCGTACTCCACTTCAGAATCGCCCTTCCCGTCTTCCCCTCGCCTCCTCCTGCTCCGTTTCCCTCCGTCACCTCGCCCCCTGCCATCGTGTTCCGTTTCCCCCTCTCACGGCGGAACGAGATTGTAACATCCCTTAATTAGGAGTGCTAAACATGATTTGAAGATTCAAACTTGGTCAAAAATATCAAGCCCACGTGTAGCTTGCTCCCTCTCTCCCGTGCGTGCTCACCGTGGCCAATTTGGCCACGGCGCCGCTCGCGCACGCCACAACGACGCGTCGCACGAAGTTTCTCCCCTGCTCACGCGAGAGCCGAGCCCTAGCCCTTTTCCCCTGCTGCCAGAGCGCGCCTCGTCGCCCGCCATGGCTGCCGCCGGCCTTGCACACCGTGCTCCCACCTCCGGCCTTCCTCCACCCAAGCCAGCCACCGAAATAGCTTCTCCACCTCCTACTGATTCTCCACGGCCCAACCCCGCTTGCCCAGCCACGCCGGAACGCCGCCGCAACGGCACAGTACCACTGCCGGCCGCCGCCCGCCATGGAACCGCCACCACGGACCACCTCCTCGCGCTCCAAGGCCACCTACAGGTCCGCGCCGATCTCCTCTCGCTCCTCCACCCCTCCCTCGCCGCCGGCCAGCCCTCCCATGGCCGGAATCACCGTTTCCCTTTCACCCCTCCCCTGTTTTTCGCGACCAGGGACTCCAGACAGCAATAGAAAGAATCCCAGGGTGTTTTCTGCGAAGTCCATGACTCAGATGAATAGTGCTTTAAGGACTTCTTTGTAATTTCTAGCTGTAAACTTTGAAATTCAATATCAATTCGTAGAAAATTCATAAAATAGAAAATCTTGTTGTTTTGGAATCCTCTTGAAGATATCTATGCAGTAGAACCATAATATGGTAGGTGTTAGTTGCAAGTTTTTGCTGTAGAATTGGATTTGTGTTACTAGTGCATAAATATTGGTTGATTTTATCTTTTTCTTAACTACTGTTTGAAGCTAGGTATTGCAGTGAAACTTTTATGGTAGTTTGTTCTTATAACACTAGTATTGCTATAAAAATTTCATGATTAGTTCTTTGGTGTAGATATTTATTTGATTTAATCCTTGTTTAGTAGACTTTAATTATGGTAAATAGTTTATGTTCGTAATAAATCATGAAAATATTTCTGCATGTTCTTTTTGAGTATCTTAGCTTGTCCAAAAAGTTTGAGCCTCAGTTAATGACAAGAACAGGAGCTAAAAATGAATCTTGCTAATCTACTATCGGTTTTGTTTATTTTCTCAGAATTAATTGTGTGTAGATAAAATCATGAAAAATTCACAGTATCTAATTCATCCCTGTGTAGACCTCCTATTAAATTTTCAGCTTCTGTTTTGCTCTGGTCTGACCTGTATAATTCAATCTTGTTCTAGGAGTTGTCTGAATGAATGAATTGTTCAGATTAAATGGATGCACGAAATGACATGATTTTTACGGAGTAGATTGCTCTTTGTCCCTTATGTTTAGAATAGTTTTTGCTGACATTGTTGTTGTTTATGTACTGAGTTATCTAATTATTAGCAAGCCATGATCTGCATGTTATAGGAATCAACTACTGTTTGTTTGTGCAGTTAGTGAACTTCTTTTGTGCTGTTGATGATGATGCCATGGGTAGTTAGAATTGTAGTTAACTACTCTATAAATGATTGCCCATGTGATATGATTGTTTGTTACTTGTTAGACTACAACTTTATCGTGAAGGAAAAATAGTAACATCTATATTGTTGAGCAACTCGGAACTTTGCATTTATACATATGCATTGCTGTATTTCATTTAGGTACGATAGATGAACCACGTGAGGGATGTCACGTTGAAGCCAGGACAGAAGACGGTGAATGGTGGACACATCTAGAAGATGGATGGATGGATCCCGATGTGCATGACCGAAGGCAGATGCTCGCCAAACGAGTATCATCTAACTAACACTGATTTAGTGTTAATCCCAGGCAAGCCCCGGTGCATGTCCTAGTATTTTGAAATTATGACATCCATATATGTTGCTATTACTTATGCATTACGTTTTAGGAGTTGATTTGAAACCTAGTTGCATGATCCTTATTTCCTTGAGTCGTACTAGTATGTATAGGGCGATAGAAACGCTATGCTGAATAAGTATCGATAGAAGTCGAGTGACTGCTTGTCACTCGCGAGATATAGGATGTTTAGAAGACGAGTAATTTCCAGTTACTCGCGAGATATAAGTTATATGTATAGTTATGTTACAGTATCTGAGTTATTGAAAGTGATATGGAATTATGAGACCGGGCGGGGAGTGATGGTGTTTAGTTATGGCAGCAGGACAGGGTTCCTGGTTGTCTTAGCCCCGCCCGTGTCGATCAAGGACCGGTCGTTGTGGCAGTGCTGATCGGGGATTGAATTGTACTAACCGCATGCCGGGAGTAGGAGGTAGTCGAAACCGGTAAGCCGAGTACTGCCTTGTTTCGAAAGTACAGAACTTCATCACCACCCCTTAGGGCGAGTCGGGTAGTCGCGGAGAATCGGGATGCATATGTTTACTTTTGGTGGTCTCACGTTGAGCCCGGCTGACTATATGTAGGTGGGGAGGTTCTGTAGTTCGAGGCGGGGAGGGGAATGGTTGGTTTGTATTGTCCGACGGGGCAAATACGTGCCGTGTTGGTTAGGTCCACCTTGCAAGGTTAAATCGGATCGATTCGCCGTGTCTCGCGGTTATGAGGGCCTTGGTCTCTTTGTCACACCGTAGCAAAAATGTAGAATGTGAGTTAGGTATGTTTATATAAAATATTGGTCTCATTGAATTATTTTGCTTGCATCACCATGATTGCTAAAGTAGGTCTATGCAAATATTAGATGAGAGTTAATTTATATAGAACCTGGAGCTAAAATAATGAAAGTAAGGAATTACCTTAGTTGCTTTTTCTGCAAAATAAACCACCAGCCAAATGCCTTGCATGTCTAGATATGTGGGCTAAGTTATATCCACTGGTCGGGTAAGTCTTGCTGAGTATTAGTATACTCAGGGTTTGTTGTTTACCCTGTTTCAGGTATAAAAGCTAACCAGGATTCGCATCAGTGGGCACGATGTGACGTCCTCACGTGTTCATAGTTATCGTTTTGTTTTATTGGTTCTCAATCAAATTTCCTTCTCTCAGATCATATTCTCTTCCGCTGCTGTCATTTATTTTATGTAAATTCTAAATTTGAAGTTGTTTTGTAAATATTTATGTTATTATCTATTTTGTGAAAATATATTATGCTGGTACCGTCTGTGCTCGCCGTCGCGCGAGACTTCTGGTGTGTTTCGGTCGGCCTGTGGGTTGGAAACAGGCTGTCAAGTTATACTTAATTAAGCTAATGCGCCTGATGCGTTCAAATGATGGCCATTACGCTTAATTAAGCCTTTTAACTTGGCGGTTCTGTCACAGCTGGTATCAGAGCTGAAATGCACCAGGGAGGGTACTAGCATGATTATTTTAGTGTTTTCAAAATTTAAAAATGAGTTTTAGAAAAATACGTTTCTTTGCGCCTAAGGAATTAGGGAAGATTAGTACGTAAGCCCTATATAGTGTAAGTTATATCAGGTGGCTCTATATAATATCAACTAATTTCCAGCACATTATATTTATGTCAAAACTTACTTTCTTGCATAACCTTTATTTAATATTGTAACGACGCATCTACGCTAAGGTAAGCAAGGTAAGCATTCTTGGTAGTCCCTTATAATAGCCCACGTGTTTTATACGTGCGCGGATCCCGTATGATGAGCATACGAGGAGGTGATAAGACTCCATTCAAATGAGCCTGTCGCTATCTGCCGCCTGATATGGAGTGCGGACTTCTCGCCGTGTGATTGCAATCACGGCCATCTCGTAAGGCAATGTTACGAGATGTAAATCTGTCATGCGATTGGCCATGATCGTGTACCTCGGGACACGTTTACCCTTGGGTGTCCCGTAAGGCGATTTGTACGGGAAGTGAATACGTTGCCTCGGTAACGTATGCAGCACTGTCCATGCAGCGTTGAACGCATGGGCGCCATCTCTATAGTGGATGGTGATGTATGTGTGAATATGTGGGCAACTGCATATGCGTTACCCATGTGGCGTAGGACACATGGGGGCCGTTCGTGTGTGCTAGCACGAAGGGTCCAGTCGTGGATATATATGTGTATCATGTGATTTTCTGCAGGTACACTAATAAACGATTGCGTGAGTTAGAATGAGTACAAAACGACTAGATATATAATAGGAAGAGTACGTAAGTATGCCACCGAATGTCCACGTATATTGCCATATAATTATGTTGGCAAAATTTTGGCGAGAACGTATAGGTCGTACATGCATGCATTATATCGTGCATACTATTATGTATTGACTGTTTGTTAGTATTTCTGTATAAATTTCTTTGTACCATGTACATCTCACTTTCGGTAATTTCAGGCCTTATGTCGTTAGGGAAGTAAAAAAAAAAAAAAAAATAAATGCGTGTGTTTGAACAAAACCTATCTACTGGTTCAAACAATAGACGTGCGAAGTGAGCCTAGTAGTATGGTCGGTGTTTCTCGTTCCTAAGATTAGAATCTTTTGACCGATTTTGTCCTCCTTGATAGTTAAAGTAGGAATGTTAACGTTAAATGAAATTCTCGGTTGGTTTTCTTCGTATACCTTTTATCTCGTAATCAGCCAATCTTATTCTATCCGTGACTCAATGACCATTCCAGTTAATCCAAATATCGATGCTTTCTACTATGGATCAATGTTCAGTTCAAAATCATATATCCTCATCTCTAGGCCATTCGTTCCTATGCCCAACGATAATCCATTCCAGCCCTCCTTGATAACTAAAGACATTCTATTGTTCTTCTAGTATTGATATCTTTTATTCTTAATCATTTTGATTCCTACCTTTAATATGGGTTCACTTGCATTCTAGCTCGCATCAATGTGAATAAGTTAAAGATTTTAATCACCTGCATTATAGCCATCTTGCATGAATAGGAATGCAATATTGTTGCATGGCATAATTATACATTGCTAAGTATGGGGCTGACAAGGTGAAACCCGGGTGACAGGCTAACTAACGTTATGTGTCCCGTATGTTTACATAGAATTTTTGATGTTTTTTTTTGAAATCTGAAAAACCTCTCTGAATTTGTGATGTTTGGATTGCTCTCTATGATTTATCTTTCGTAGCGGTGATTGTCTTTTGAACTATAGTGCCGCGACGAGACTTAGTGCCTCGTATGGACGCATACGATTGTGCCGCTGAGTGCGCGCTGGCGCTTAAGTACGAAGGGACATGAACTGTTACGATTGTCTTTTTATGCAATCCATAAAATAATTTTTTTTTCTACTTCGTTCTTTTTAAGGGGGTAGGCCCTAGACGAATAACAGTGCGTACGGGTTGTTTAGGTTTGAGTTTCTGGGTATTGTCCACTAACTGGCATGGCATCATGTGCATCCTCAACTCATATATGCGTGCATCATACTCATGCATCTTATGGCGAGCATCACTCAAGAGCATCATTAATATGCATCATGATGTATGCATCATTGAGTTGATATCATGGCAAATGCATCATGTCATATGCACCATTTTGTTGGTGCATGGAACATCCATCATGGCACTACACTGGCATTGCATTGGTATAAATGAACATATTTTACAACTAGCATCATGCAAATCATTCAGCTAATAAACTCTGGGCAGGGATGTTCCAAACACCACTCCTGAATCAATCTCTCGTACTATCCTCTCTTACTATCCATAAGTCTTGTGATGAATCTCGCCGACATTTGTTTTCCTCATGTTGTGATCTTAGCTCTATGAGAACTTGATCACCTTGTCTCATCATCATTCTTTGATTTGTTTGATCTTTTCTTCTTGATCGGAAAACCTTACATTACTCAGTTATCCAATCTAGTTGAAGAGCCGTGCAAGAATCAAGTTCAGGTGTTTGCTTAAAAGCATCATTGTCATACTGATGCGTCCCTATCTACTTGCAAGTGGAAGCTCCTTCCTCCCTAATAGAAAATCCTGGTTTCAAAATGTGTGTGTATCCTTTTCAGTCCTATAAATGACCCTGATCAAGGTTTGGAGCTATAAACTCTTATATGCAGTGCTAGTTATAGTTGTTTGTGCTGCAAAAATCAGAATTTATGCATAATGTAGACCTTTTGTTGACTCGCTAATCCCAACTAAGTTTTCTCAATAATTGCTTATGTCTTGTACCTGCTGGACAAAATCATATCTGACATTCACTGTTGAACCTCTCTGTTGCTTATCTTAAAGATGATCTAGTGTAATGTTAATCTCTTTTTCTATAATGGCCTCAGCATCTTTTCCTTGTAACTCATGTCATTGCTCTGTCAGCCAAGTCTTTGGATAGTATATCGGTTTTGTTCCATGTATCCTGCTTGTTCGTTTATAGTTCTCTAAGGTTCCTGAATGGTTATCGGTCTTAATCTCCTGTTGCTGCCCAGCCGGACTGAATTTCATGTTGATTGTTAATCCGGTAATCTTGTCGGTGGACGCAAGCTGTGTGTGAAACTTAAGCAAGAGTCTTATTTCCTGCAGTCTGTGATAGTCTCTGTTTCTCTCATGTCATGCCTCCGTTTTTAGATCACCTCCTTGCTATCTCTCATTCTCATAATGCTTATCCATGCATGACCTAACTATGCTACATGAGGATTCTCGTCGTATGCTCGGTAATGGTGTTTTGATTAACGATTGATGGTGATTGTGTCCACATATATTATCTACAGTCATTCACAGCAAAAGCTGAAGCCCTGGAGCTTTTTAGTGTGGAAAGACAATTGATTAGTTCACACTATGGCACGATTAATCTTCAGTTAGGTAATGACAGTATGGTTGCTATGCAACTTAGGTTTTCCAGAACCATATCAAGCAAGAGATTAGCAAATCAGCTGGCAATATTTATACCATTAAAATCAGCTATATTGATTAATCTAGAAACTAGCACCACATCGGCCGATCCTTGTCCCTGAGTTTATCGATTGTTCTCCTTTACTGCCTCTCTCTTTAAATCTCGGGACGAGATTTCTTTAAGGGGGTAGGATTGTAACATCCCTTAATTAGGAGTGCTAAACATGATTTGAAGATTCAAACTTGGTCAAAAATATCAAGCCCACGTGTAGCTTGCTCCCTCTCTCCCGTGCGTGCTCACCGTGGCCAATTTGGCCACGGCGCCGCTCGCGCACGCCACAACGACGCGTCGCACGAAGTTTCTCCCCTGCTCACGCGAGAGCCGAGCCCTAGCCCTTTTCCCCTGCTGCCAGAGCGCGCCTCGTCGCCCGCCATGGCTGCCGCCGGCCTTGCACGCCGTGCTCCCACCTCCGGCCTTCCTCCACCCAAGCCAGCCACCGAAATAGCTTCTCCACCTCCTACTGATTCTCCACGGCCCAACCCCGCTTGCCCAGCCACGCCGGAACGCCGCCGCAGCGGCACAGTACCACTGCCGGCCGCCGCCCGCCATGGAACCGCCACCACGGACCACCTCCTCGCGCTCCAAGGCCACCTACAGGTCCGCGCCGATCTCCTCTCGCTCCTCCACCCCTCCCTCGCCGCCGGCCAGCCCTCCCATGGCCGGAATCACCGTTTCCCTTTCACCCCTCCCCTGTTTTTCGCGACCAGGGACTCCAGACAGCAATAGAAAGAATCCCAGGGTGTTTTCTGCGAAGTCCATGACTCAGATGAATAGTGCTTTAAGGACTTCTTTGTAATTTCTAGCTGTAAACTTTGAAATTCAATATCAATTCGTAGAAAATTCATAAAATAGAAAATCTTGTTGTTTTGGAATCCTCTTGAAGAGATCTATGCAGTAGAACCATAATATGGTAGGTGTTAGTTGCAAGTTTTTGCTGTAGAATTGGATTTGTGTTACTAGTGCATAAATATTGGTTGATTTTATCTTTTTCTTAACTACTGTTTGAAGCTAGGTATTGCAGTGAAACTTTTATGGTAGTTTGTTCTTATAACACTAGTATTGCTATAAAAATTTCATGATTAGTTCTTTGGTGTAGATATTTATTTGATTTAATCCTTGTTTAGTAGACTTTAATTATGGTAAATAGTTTATGTTCGTAATAAATCATGAAAATATTTCTGCATGTTCTTTTTGAGTATCTTAGCTTTTCCAAAAAGTTTGAGCCTCAGTTCATGACAAGAACAGGAGCTAAAAATGAATCTTGCTAATCTACTATCGGTTTTGTTTATTTTCTCAGAATTAATTGTGTGTAGATAAAATCATGAAAAATTCACAGTATCTAATTCATCCCTGTGTAGACCTCCTATTAAATTTTCAGCTTCTGTTTTGCTCTGGTCTGACCTGTATAATTCAATCTTGTTCTAGGAGTTGTCTGAATGAATGAATTGTTCAGATTAAATGGATGCACGAAATGACATGATTTTTACGGAGTAGATTGCTCTTTGTCCCTTCTGTTTAGAATAGTTTTTGCTGACATTGTTGTTGTTTATGTACTGAGTTATCTAATTATTAGCAAGCCATGATCTGCATGTTATAGGAATCAACTACTGTTTGTTTGTGCAGTTAGTGAACTTCTTTTGTGCTGTTGATGATGATGCCATGGATAGTTAGAAATGTAGTTAACTACTCTATAAATGATTGCCCATGTGATATGATTGTTTGTTACTTGTTAGACTACAACTTTATCGTGAAGGAAAAATAGTAACATCTATATTGTTGAGCAACTCGGAACTTTGCATTTATACATATGCATTGCTGTATTTCATTTAGGTACGATAGATGAACCACGTGAGGGATGTCACGTTGAAGCCAGGACAGAAGACGGTGAATGGTGGACACATCTAGAAGATGGATGGATGGATCCCGATGTGCATGACCGAAGGCAGATGCTCGCCAAACGAGTATCATCTAACTAACACTGATTTAGTGTTAATCCCAGGCAAGCCCCGGTGCATGTCCTAGTATTTTGAAATTATGACATCCATATATGTTGCTATTACTTATGCATTACGTTTTAGGAGTTGATTTGAAACCTAGTTGCATGATCCTTATTTCCTTGAGTCGTACTAGTATGTATAGGGCGATAGAAACGCTATGCTGAATAAGTATCGATAGAAGTCGAGTGACTGCTTGTCACTCGCGAGATATAGGATGTTTAGAAGACGAGTAATTTCCAGTTACTCGCGAGATATAAGTTATATGTATAGTTATGTTACAGTATCTGAGTTATTGAAAGTGATATGGAATTATGAGACCGGGCGGGGAGTGATGGTGTTTAGTTATGGCAGCAGGACAGGGTTCCTGGTTGTCTTAGCCCCGCCCGTGTCGATCAAGGACCGGTCGTTGTGGCAGTGCTGATCGGGGATTGAATTGTACTAACCGCATGCCGGGAGTAGGAGGTAGTCGAAACCGGTAAGCCGAGTACTGCCTTGTTTCGAAAGTACAGAACTTCATCACCACCCCTTAGGGCGAGTCGGGTAGTCGCGGAGAATCGGGATGCATATGTTTACTTTTGGTGGTCTCACGTTGAGCCCGGCTGACTATATGTAGGTGGGGAGGTTCTGTAGTTCGAGGCGGGGAGGGGAATGGTTGGTTTGTATTGTCCGACGGGGCAAATACGTGCCGTGTTGGTTAGGTCCACCTTGCAAGGTTAAATCGGATCGATTCGCCGTGTCTCGCGGTTATGAGGGCCTTGGTCTCTTTGTCACACCGTAGCAAAAATGTAGAATGTGAGTTAGGTATGTTTATATAAAATATTGGTCTCATTGAATTATTTTGCTTGCATCACCATGATTGCTAAAGTAGGTCTATGCAAATATTAGATGAGAGTTAATTTATATAGAACCTGGAGCTAAAATAATGAAAGTAAGGAATTACCTTAGTTGCTTTTTCTGCAAAATAAACCACCAGCCAAATGCCTTGCATGTCTAGATATGTGGGCTAAGTTATATCCACTGGTCGGGTAAGTCTTGCTGAGTATTAGTATACTCAGGGTTTGTTGTTTACCCTGTTTCAGGTATAAAAGCTAACCAGGATTCGCATCAGTGGGCACGATGTGACGTCCTCACGTGTTCATAGTTATCGTTTTGTTTTATTGGTTCTCAATCAAATTTCCTTCTCTCAGATCATATTCTCTTCCGCTGCTGTCATTTATTTTATGTAAATTCTAAATTTGAAGTTGTTTTGTAAATATTTATGTTATTATCTATTTTGTGAAAATATATTATGCTGGTACCGTCTGTGCTCGCCGTCGCGCGAGACTTCTGGTGTGTTTCGGTCGGCCTGTGGGTTGGAAACAGGCTGTCAAGTTATACTTAATTAAGCTAATGCGCCTGATGCGTTCAAATGATGGCCATTACGCTTAATTAAGCCTTTTAACTTGGCGGTTCTGTCACAGAGATCCTCTGCAGTCGATCTCCATGACTGCTCCCGGCAGTCGCTGCATCGGAGCCGTTCACTGCCATCCAACAGAGCAGCTGAGCCCAGGCACTCTACCTCATTCCCACCTTGTTCGGCCCAACAACACGGCCTGCTTAGCGTTGCCGCCGTCTTCTGCTTAAGCGCCGTCGCCATCTTCCGCTCGAGCGCCGTCGCCATCCTTTGCCCGGAGCCACGCCGTCGCCATCCGCTCGCCCAGAGCCGCGCCGTCGCTTCCCTTCGCTGCGAGTTGCATTGTTGCCGCTCCCATGCCGAGCGTCTCGCCGTCGCCATCCCTTCGCTGCGGGCTGCGGCATCGTTGCGTATGAAAGGGCGTGCTGGTGTTAGGATTAGTGCTCCAGCTAGTGCTCTTGGACTCCACGCCATGTAAGCACACATCCAAGCATAGTGCGGCAACGACAAGGTAAGGGAAGCAGAAGAACAAGAACGAGATTGGGCCGCCCATGGATTGGATTGGAATTTCAGAGAAACAAAGGAAGGCAGATGCTTTCCTTGCCATGCGGCGGCAACTAGCTTAGCTCATCTTGTGGCTGCTGCCTGGTTATCCAAGCGCATGATCGCATACCAAGGAAGTAATCCTTTACAATTGCTCTGTTTTCGCATTGAGATGGACAAAAAAGAGGAACTCTAGCTAGCTATGCGAGCTGGTCGAATTTCTGCTCGGTCGGGTCACCTGGCGTCGCCCCGCCGGTGCTACTGAACCTGATATTGTGGCGCTGAAGCTCATCGACGGCCGCGCCGCCGGCACGAACGGCGGGTCCGACTCGCCGCTCAGCGTCACGAACAGCAGCTCCGGCTCTGGGCTCGAGCACGCCAGCCCCACCAGCAGCGCCCGCGCACCTCGCCGTCGTCCAACTCGCCGCCCAGCCGGGGGTCCACGGGACCACGGCGTCCAGGATGCGGGCCTCGCCGTGGAGGCTCCACACCCACTCTGGGCAAGGGGATGGTGACGACGCTCGAGCTGACGGCGTGACGCTTGAGCAGAAAACGGCGGCAGCGCAGGCCGTGTTGTTGGGCCGCACAAGACGCGAACGAGGTAGAGTGCCTGGGCTCAGCTGCTCCGTTGGATGGCACTGAACGGCTCCGATGCAGCGACTGCCGGGAGCAGTCACGGAGACTGACTGCAGAGGATCTCGTTCCACGGCGGCTTCTCCTCGCGAACGAACACCACCACCGGGCACCAGCCTATTCGCCAGCGCAGCCGCAGCGCGCCGTCCATGGAGCCCGCGCCGCTCTCGTCGCTGCAGGAGGAAGGGGAGGGGGAGCCCGCCGGGGAGGACTCGTCCGCCTTCTCCGCCGCCGCCGTCCCGCCCCGCCCGGCCACGCAGTAAGCCACCCGCCCGCCCCTCCCCCAAACTTCTCCTGCACCTCCCGAATGGCCGAATCTCCATCTCTTTCCCCCCTGTCCCCTGACCCGGTGCCTCCGCAGCAGCCACTCGCTCCACAAGTACGCGCCGCTGGACTGGTCCGCCTACTTCGACGAGGAGCGCCGCGTTGCCATCCCCGGCACCGACGATGTGCGTGCGCTTGACGACTAAGAATCTCAGGGTGGCTTTTTTTACTCCGCTGTCCTGCCGATGCGATCTAAATGCTGGGCCGTTTGTTTTTGTTTCTCTTCCCTGTTTTGGGTTTTCTTCCAGGTCTTCAATGTGTACACGGCCGGATCGGAGGGCCCCGTCGTGTTCTGCCTGCACGGAGGAGGCTACTCGGGGTAAGCCTGCGCGGCTGCGCCACGGTTTATTTTCTGCGAATCCTCTACATGTTGTTGTTGCTGAATTGCGCTAACACTCATGCCTTGGGGCCTTGCTGGAAATGCGTAGCACTGAGGGTGATTGAACTGGGTGTACCCTAAGTGGTAGTGTTTACTTTTACACTGTAAAGGTACCAGTGAGGATATATCATAAACGATTTTTTTTAACAACAACTGCTATCTGTAACATTCAAATTTGTGGGAGTGAAAAGCTTGTGCTTCAGGGCTACTTTTGAATAACCCAGGTGTGGAATGCTTGCTTTGTCTAATGAAGGGTCGCACACTTGCATCTTTCTGACTTCTGAGCCTTCTGGAGTTTTTTTCTCTCTCTCTCCTGGGTGCCACTGAAAATATAGCAATAGCATTGTCTGCTGCAGTTGTGAAAGGTTTTTGTTAAATTTCGTTTTTGATTAATGATTAGTAGGTTTAATGGTGAAATGCTGCAATCAAATTGCTTTTGTTCCTGAAAATGTACGCAATTGATCTTGATTGATGGGAAGGTTCTAATCTCTAAATAGCTATAGGTGCCACTATAGGTGCTGTTGCGTATTTTGGCGCCTTGCCACTGTAAAGGCTATTTAAAACCTTGCTTGGTAGGGAAGCACGCGAAGACAAAATTTGTCTTGTATTTTTGCTAATCTTGTAACGCCTGCATTAATAGCTTGACCTTCTTATGCAATTTTACCATAGCAAAATTGTTTATTAAACAAAGATGTGCTTACGTTACTGTGATTATTCTTTCATCTCTTAGGCTTTCATTTGCTGTAGCTGCACGTCAAATGAAGGACAAGGCCCGTGTTGTCGCCATGGATCTACGGGGACATGGAAAGTCAACAACAAGCGATGATTTGGATTTGTCCATTGATGTATGCAACTTGTTTGTTATAATTGATTGTTACAGTCTCATACGTACGAGTTGATTGATGGTTGTACTTCAATTATGGAAGCTGTTTCATGACTTGTTGCCCACTGCTGGACACAATTTCAGTCTTTAAAAATGTTTTTTCACCACTGCAGACTCTTACTAACGATGTCATAGCCGTTATACGTACCATGTATGGAGATTTACCACCAGCAATTATACTTGTTGGACATAGGTGAGTCAGGACCATGCATTTTCCTCTCTTTATTTTCTTCTGTGCATGCATTCCAGGTTAACTGAAAGTTGTAGCTTGGTATAGCTGTGGCTTTCTGAAAGATAATATCAGCTGAGGAGGCAATGATCCTGAAAAGTTACTTTTCATCGTTTTGAAACAACCACCGAAACATCATGCTCTTGATCATTTCCAGCTTCATTTACTATTATTCTGCTTTATAGAATGCCTCTTTTGTCTTTTAGCTGTTTGTTTATAATATTTCGATTGATATCCCTAAGTATTGATAAACCTTTACTATGGAATGCTCGAACTTCCTTTTTAGCATGGGTGGTTCAGTGGCTGTACATGTGGCTTCAAGAAGAGAGATTCGAAATCTTCATGGGCTTGTTGTCATTGATGTTGTTGAGGTTTGTAACAGTTTTTTCCTTATGTAGCATCTTTTGTTTCTGTATAAAAATCTTAATCATTGCTGATTTTGGGCACATTTCCTATTTAAGCAGGGAACAGCGATGGCTTCACTGGTTCATATGCAGAAGATCTTATCCAATCGGGCACAGCATTTCCCTAGCATTGAAAAAGCAGTACGTTAATTTCATACTACATTGTTTCTGTAGTCCTTTCTGGTAACATCAAATCAGCTTTAAATATATATAATTGCTCGTTACTCTTAGCATCTGAAAATATATCCTGTTCATCTCCTTAAGCTGAAATGAGTTGCAAACAGATAATTGGAGCTGTGCATGGCATCACAACAAATGTGCAAAGAATGAACAAAGATGAAGAGCAATTGTTGGATGAAACTAAATTCAATTTTGAATCAATTTCATGCTTATTAAGCCATGTGATCATAACCATTCTTACTAAGGATGAAGTAGTTATTAAGCCTTGCGATTACAATTGTTCTTACTAAGGCAGCAGATATTGCTAAATTTATCCCCCTACATTGTTTCTTATTGGATCAATTTTGAAATTATGCAGATTGAATGGAGTGTCAAAGGTGGGCCTTTAAGAAACATCGAGTCTGCTCGTGTGTCCATTCCGTCTACCTTGAAATATGATGAATCACGGGAATGGTGAGCGATAAGTTGCATAGTGTATGTTTGTAGAATTGTGCCTTTCAGGTTTGTGCTTCAAATGTAGTATTGGTTATTTAAGTATGCCGTTGTACTTTGTTTCAGCTATACATATCGCACTCCTCTTGAGCAAACAGAAAAGTACTGGAAAGGATGGTATGCTTTCAATCTGATGATTTTTTTTTAAAAAATGTGTCTTTCATTTTAGTAAAATCATTTTATTCTTCTGATGCCTTTTATTTTCTTTTTACTAACTACTCTAATGTTTTTTTGTTAGGTATGAAGGCCTTTCAGACAAGTTCTTATCTTGTCCAGTGCAAAAGATCCTGTTATTAGCTGGCACTGACAGACTGGACAGGTTTGTTATGCCTGAGTATGCGGAATTCTCTGTTTTCTATTCCATGTCCATGAGTTTTGCCGAACTTCTAAATATCATCACGTTTTGCTACTGACGTAACTTAGTGTCATTCATATTTTGCTGCTTCTCAATTGCAAGTCGCATCAGGATTGGTTTGCTAAGCGAGCTCGTGGCATATTTTATGGTTTATAATCTGTTTATTTAAAGAGATTGCATTAGTAATGAAACTATCATGATTATGACTGGCAAAATACAGAAATTTCTTGCCAGGCTTGGTCGCTAGCTAGAGCTTTGAATGGCAAATCGGATGGTGCTAATCAACTACCGAAATGCTGCTTTCATTGAAACCAAATATATTGTAAATTGTTTGCCATGTTCTGAAATGCTGCTTTCATTGAACGCCCAATCCTAATATCCTATCACCTTCATAGTACTGTTGTGTAATGTGAAAGTGTGAAACACCTCCTATAACTCCATGATACATTATGGAGGACAAATGTTGTAATGTATTGGTTAATACATTTTGCAGAGCTTTAACAATTGGTCAAATGCAAGGAAAGTTTCAAATGGTGGTGGTTCGGCACACTGGGCATGCCATACAGGTTAGCTCTCAAGACGTTCAAATTAAGATATTTTTTGAAAAGAGCAAATTAAGATATTTTAATATGAGTCGCTTGGCATTAATTCTTTTATGCTAGGAGCTTTTGCGCCATTCTCGCCAGTGGTTATTTCTAGAGCTTATGATGATCCTGCTCTGCCTTGATGCTAGGGCCACTTAAAGAAATTTCACAGATTTTCTGACATGTAGCTATAACAGGAATTAGCAGCCAAAGGTTCATTTGCTGAGCGCTGTTGTGTTGTGCTATAGTTTGTCAACTTCTTAACTTTAGGAAGCATTGGTTTTGGCAGTATAGTTTTAATCAACGAATTACAAACCTTTACGAGTTTCAATACTCAAATCATTATTTTCAGGAAGATGTACCTGAAGAATTTGCATCGCACATACTGAACTTTATATCTCGCAACAAAATAGGACCTAATGGTGTTGAGGTCAGTAATTAACCCTTCCATAGTCTCTCATCCTATATTTGATATGTGTACAATTTCTCCTCTATCTGTTCCCTTTCTCCATGCCTTAACCAAATGTTTGGTACTTTTCTTTTTCTCAGATACCTGGCCTTATTAAAAAATGGGGACACTAGATTGGATGCAAACGGAACTGTTCCAGTATTGACAATATTTAGGAAAATGATGAGTAGATGTAGGTCCGTGGTGATCATGCAGGCGAGAGCAATCAATCGTTGGTTTCATCATGTGGTGGCGACTCCAGCGTCGCACGAATTGTTTCTTTTTTTGTGACATGTTTTTGCGACGTGTGTGCCTTTTGTACAAGGTTTCTTATAGTAAGTAAAGCTGAGTGCATTATTATGCTTTCCATGAAGTTTCACTCGTACCAAGAGACTCCAGCGTCGCACGAATTGTTTTTTTTTGTGACATGTTTTTGCGACGTGTGCCTTTTGTACAAGGTTTCTTATAGTATGTAAGTAAAGCTGAGTGCATTATTATGCTTTCGATGAAGTTTCACTCGTACCAAGAGGATAAGCTCATAACATGAATCTTAGTAGGAATAATTTGTGCGGTGATAAAAAAAAAGGAATAATCTGTGCCAATGGGGTAAAATCCAAATGAAAACATCGACGCCACGGTGAGCAGTTGATTAGCTGAAGATAGCCCAAAATGCAAACGAGTTTTACTGATGATATATGTTCGAGTCTTTATAGAAAAAAAAGCTGGGTATGTCTATCATCCAGTATGCTTAAACATTACTGATTACTCCCTCCGTCCCAAATTACTAATAATTTGGAATAGTCCAAATGACTAATAATTTGAAATAGAGGGAGTACATGGTTAACAATTCAGCTACAAGGTACGAGGTCTACGAACAGCCAAGGCTCTACTTTTCTGCATTTCTGCTCCGTGAAACTAATCGGCCTGAACATAGTGCATATGCAAAACTTAAATAGGCGAATTACTAATATGCGAACTAGATTTATTGTTGATGATAGACTTCAGCTGCCGGAAACAATGCCAAGTAATTGTAAATACTGAAGCATATTTAAGCTAGAAAATCAAATGGATGCGCAGGAAACATCTCTTATCTGCCAAAATTGTAGATATCGCTCTAAAAGGATATAAGCTCAGTCATATTCACCGTGTTCGGCAGGCTGGAGCTGGAGTGGTGTGAGAGAAAAACACTGTTACCTGGCTGGAGGCTGGAGCTGGAGTGGTGTGAGAGGAAATTACTGTAGGGCTGGAGCCCTACCCACTAGCCGAATACGGTGATTAACTGCCAAAATGGTGTACTTCGCTAGGATATAAGCTCAGTCGAGAGGCTGATAGTACAAGGTTTACCTCAATGTACAAAGTAAACTCACTAAGGAACTATTTTACAGGAGCTCTCATGCTACATGAAGATGAGGGGGAATGTAAATACGAGAATGCCATCCCTACTTTAATCTGTTCTATCTCAACAAAATTCCGGATTAAAGTCACAGCTGTAGTGACTAAATATGGCCACAGCCAAGGGAAGCAGAATGGGAAACCCACTCAGTTAGTCCTTGAACAAAAGGCTGAACATTAAGTCAAAAGGCTATCATAGGATCATGTCACGACTTGCTTGCATCTCAATATGCTCCTGATCACCTATGGCAAAGGTATCAGCAACCGGAAAATAGACCAGAATAACAATACCGACCATGGCAGCAAGCATCAGCACAAGGAAGGAGGCAAACACAAGAGCCTCATGGACTTCACCAGGCCAAGGAAGAACTGTTAACCCAAGAAGTGTCGCCCGGGGAAGTAATATTCCAGTGGCGACAATCAGCATATATATCCTTCGTCGTAGTCCCTTGTTGATCACCAGCGATAGCATTTGACCACCGACAAGCATGACATAGACAGTCAAAATGGTGTAGAACGCCCCAAGGAATATGCTGCTCAACAATGGGTATGTGCACGTAATATCGCCGTTGTGGATTGCAGAGGCAGAATACCAGTACTTTGCAATCTTTGATGGTTGACCATCATCTGAAGAAATATAAGCACCAACGAAAATAACACAAGCCTCCCAGATGATACAAGGTGAGCATAGAATGAATGCTGCACGTATGGTCTTCCGATTCCATTTCCGGTTCAAGGTACCAAGCTCTTGCTTCTGCAAAGCTGCGCTAAGAAGGAAAGAGAGCAAGAGGAACAATCCTGGTTCTGCAAACCCCAGATTTGAGATGATGTAGAATTTGCACACATTCACTTGCCATGCCTGGTCAGAAATTAGCCTCCCCTCCCCGTTTATAAAGGTGAGCCGGAGTACCTCACCAATACCCCACCAGAATGCAACAAGCATCAATGCTATCCGAGTCAGCCATGGCCCGTTGAAGTAGCTAAGCCTCTGGTAACCTCTTCTTTTGATCCACAGCTGGAAGTACACCGAGCGGCAGAGGCAGATCAGGCCCAAGATGGAGACTATGGAGATGAGAGCAATGGTCACCACACCAATGATATTGGTGAAATATGTGATCAAGTGCATCACATAAAGCACCGCAACTTGAGACCTCCAAGCATTCTCACTTTTATCATCAACACAGGGGCTGTTCTAACATCCTACAAACCGAACAAAACACTAAGACAGGAAACCTGCAAGGAATGGGGAGCAAGTCAAATTATCAACAGATGTAACTTGGAAAATATGCACAGGTAGGTGCCAGCAACGCTGTACTTATACGCAACAATAGATGAAAGACAATACTTGTCAACGGTAGACTTCAAATGGACAATACAAACAAATGAAGCTTCCAATCTACTTCGTGCTTATCTTCCACATGGCTCCATTCAACAAAATATTGGACGTGTTCAGCATCACACATTCACATAGGTCCAATTACAGTTTTGCTACATCCCTTTTAGTTGTCCAGCAATGCTTCGCCTCACTTCCCACCCACAGATGACTTTTATAAACATCCAAAAATGACTTTCATAAACAGAACTCTCCAGATCCACCAACTATTGCGTCATGATTAGGTGATCATCGCCCATTACCTAATCACATATGCAACAACAACACGATAGGGAAAAAGAGAAGAAGCCGACAAGGACTCCAACAAGAAAACTTATGCAGATTGACGCAGGAATGCTGACCAATTCAGAGAGATAAATCAACTACATGATCTCAACCTAAAGCTCACGGCCATATAGAGGCGAAATTCCCGAATATCACTGCAGAACTAAAACCGAATTATAAAGCACAGAATCTACAGCTTACCATACTATCCCCAATTTTTAGCAGAAAAAAATCATCATACAGTCCGCAAAAATTAAGCCCTAACCGTACGGATTGGAAAAAAATTCAACTAATGCTAATAAATTGAATCTCTAGGTCATCAATCAATAACCATACATCGGAATTAATTCGAGAGAGTAAAAGAAGCTGGATGGTAATTTACCAACCGAATTTTCGAGATTGAGCAGCCACGGAAGCGCCGGTTGAGCCGAGCCGCCGAACAATGCGCCGGAGAGCCGAGGCGGAGCAGCGGGCGACCAGCGGGGGGCGGTAGCGCGAGCCCCCCCAGCCCCCGGCGTTTCGGCCGGCCGGCGATCGGCGACAGGGCGCAAGCCGCGCGGGTGCACCGTGCCGCCGCTGGGATCGGTCTCTGCGTCCTCCTCCCGCAACTAGGCTCGATGTCTGTCCTCGTGGGAATCAGAATTGCAACGGAAAAGGAGGAGACGGAGGCGGGGGAGAGGTGGTTGGCCGAAAGAGGACAATTGCTTATACAGCTGTATTTTATTTTGTTTTCTAACAAATATATTTTTTTTGCGGAAACGGTAGAATTTCGTTCCTAGGGTCATAAAGAAAACCCGAAAGATATTTCGCGAGTTCCAATATCTAACTTTTTATTTCATACTTTTTATAATTATAAATATGGCCGGGTTTAGATGCACCGTGTAAAATTTTTAAAATGAAATCTTTGCATATTTGAAGTATTAAACATAGATTAATTACAAAACTAATTACAGAATTTGTCTATAAACTATAAGATGAATTTATTAAGACTAATTAATTTAGTATTAGCACATGTTTACTGTAGCTTTATGTAATAATTTATTGTCTAATCATGGCTTAATTATACTCATTAGATTCGTCTCGTAATTTACAAGCAAACTATGCAATTAGTTTTATTTTTTTCTAGATTTAATACTTCATGTATGTGCCGCAAGATAGTTTTGAAATTTTGAATTTTACATCTAAATAAGGCCATGTGAAATTCAGTACCGATCGTCACAAAGGCCCCAATATTAATATTTATAAAGTTGTTGGCTGGCGTTGCATCAGTGCTAACGAGGCCGTCCAACTTAGCTGTTATTGCCTTTCCGAGTATCGTTCGTACTAACTGTTGATATAGAATTTTTTTCCGGATTGTACAACCAGTTACGGTACTAAATCCAGAATCCTAACAAACCGATTTGTTGGCAACTATACATTATTTCTAAAAAGAGAGAAAAATGTTTATCCCTTTTCACTATGTAAAGGATGGGTGAAAGACTGTTTGAAACTTCTCATGTACTCGTATTCCCTTTCTTACATCCCCTGCTAGTCCAAAGATTTGATATGTTTTGCCACTTGCAAGATTAGATCGAAGTCGAGGAAGGATGGGCAGCTAGAATCCTGACGAGCAGCAACCTAGTTCTCTATATATCTAGCATCTTCAAGGCTCCCTTTCTCACTAGTTTTTTGACCGGAGGGTGAGCCAACCTAGCAGAGTAGCAGTAATCTAGAAAACTCCAATCTAAATCACTAACACTATCAAAGTGAGACGATACATGTTACCAGATAAGATGACGAAAATTAGAGGGGGGTACGTTTTATGCAACTATATTTTGAACCCAACCAAACAGCTAGCTGTGCTGACTATTTGATCAATTTTCAGAGTTGGATGAGCTTTTGTCGAATATCCCACGCCTCATTCGCATAAATTGTACATGGCCCCTTCTGTCCACAACACTGTACAACCACCAGCCCCAAGAACATGCGCAGGACTCAGGTCAACGCTACATAGCAGAGCCACCGCCCCAGCGTCACAGCTCTGCACATCACGGGTTGTGAAATGCACGTTGACTCCTCGTATCAGCATAACACCCATCGTGAGTTGGCTGAACATGTATGTTACCTTGTTGATTTGAGTTTTGGGTAACCAGTTTTTATGGCTGCTTTTTTTTTTTTTCAAAACAGAACGTCTCTGTCCCTTTTTCCCTTGAAAGTCTGTCCCTTCCGGATACTGCTCCTCCGTGCCTATGCTTTTCATTGCGGGCAGTTCTTTTCCTGTACCAATTCAGAATTCAGAAGCAATTCTTTTCCTGTACCAAAAGTAGTCCGTGCCATTGTGGGCAAGAAACCTTTTGCTGTCCTGTATTCTGATGTGGGTAGTACGGCACGGACCAGGAAACGGAAGCAGATAATCATAGTGATTTATTTGGCTATCATCTCGAAAAAGAGCCGTTTTGGATATCAGTTCTATTAGCATAATACACTGACAAAAACACCATCATAAGATAGTAAACAGCCTATACATGTAGCATCACTCATCTGCGACTTGGGGCGAGTACTACATGCATGGTCACCTCCAATGTGATCGGCAACGCAGAGCTAGTACAAATGCAAGAACATAAATCAAACCATAAATATAATTGGTATCTTTGACCAATGACCAAGATTCACTGTGTTCGGCAGCCAGCTCCAGCCCCAGTCCAATAATATTTTTCTCTCACACCACTCCAGCCAGCCCAACAGTATTTTTCTCTCACACCATTTCAGCTCCAGCCTTCGGCTCCAGCCTGCCAAACGCAGTGATTGTCATCATTTGCCTAATACACAGCTAAATAGCACCAACCAAAACGGCAAGCCCAGCAGCAGAAAGCGAAGACACACAGGAGGATTAAGCAATCAAGACGCTCTCGCAGTGGCACACACCAAAAGCACTGTGACACTTGTGAGGTTAGCAGCGTCTAGTGGCCATGGCCAAGGCCAAACACTCGCAGCCAAGCCAAATTGATGATGAGCAGCTAGCCGGCCGAGGGTGAGGGAGAGGTAGCTTCAGAAGCTTAGCAGCCTAGCAGGCGTCCCACAGGGAGCCGTGCGACCAGCACTGGGCCACCTCCGCGTCGCCGACGCCCGTGGCCCAGCCCGGCGGGTCCAGGAGCATGGCCTCCGCCATCTCGGCCCACAGCCTGGGCGAGTCGAGGTCCAGCTCGAACTCCTCATCGCTCCCGCCGAGGAGCTGCCCGGCGGCCCCGACGAGGTCGAGGTCGAGCTCGTCGTGGCGGCACCGCGCCGCGGCCGCCTGCTGCTGCAGCAGCAGGAGCGCCGGGTCGCAGCGCACCCGGTCGGCGGCCGCGGCGGCGGCGGCGCGCACGTCGCCCGGGCGCGTGGTGGCGGGGCGCGGCAGCCAGGCGACGCAGGCCGGGAAGTTGAGCTGCGCGTCGCGGCCCCGCAGGCGCAGCGCGGCCACGTCGTGCGCCACCGCCGCCATCTCGGCCGACTCGAAGCTGCCCAGCCAGATGCGCGTCTTGGTGCCCGGCTGCCGGATCTCCGACACCCACTTGCCCCACTTCCGCTTCCGCACGCCCCTGTACTGCTGCTGCTGTGACGACGAGCTGCTGCTGCTGCTCGTCATCGGAGGCATCTGCAGCTGCTCGCCCATTCGGTCCATCGTCGTCATCATATATGCACGAAAAACTTCTTGAAAATTAGCAAAGAATGTGTGCGATTGAAGAACGATGAGGAATTGGGTATGATCGTGATGATCACGGCGCCCGCCTTATATATAGGCCGCGCACGCGCGATGGGGTACACCGGCCGGCCGGTTCGCAGCTAGCAAGTCGCTTCAAGAGGCCAGCTACTATGTTAAGCTCATGATTTGATCCATGATTGGGGGGGCGCAATAATGCCCGCCCGCGCGCGCGCGTCCTGGGGCGCGGCACTGTGCGCGCGCAGTTGCTGTGGCCTGTGGGCGCTTCGCGGCTGTAGGCTCGTGCACCGCTACGATCGATCCGAGCTCTAGGCGAGGCCATACACTACTACTACTGTTTGGACGAACAGCAAAGGACACATAATGGAGAGCTAGCACTGCAAGTGTATGCGTCCTATCATCCTTTTGTCTCATTGATTTGTCAACAAGGATCGGAGAATGATGAAGACGTACTCTACAGTATTGTGGAAATCAAGCGCCAACTATTGACTAGATATAGGTCCAATTTCTTGGAGCTAGAAGTACGTGTGTTCACTTTGAGATCGCTCTCGCATGTGTATTGCTATCTATCTTCTCGTTTGCTGATTTGCACGTTTGGTTTCTCCAGTACCGTACTACCTTCTCCAAATTCAGTGTGCTTTTCTAGGGAGGACGAAGGAGAGGGCTTTGGTCGCTGGTGGCCCTGGCCCTGGCCCATGCATTCTCTCCATTGTGGGCATGGGGTCTAGTACCAGCCTGGACCTGGACTGTTCCTGACTCCTGAGATTGAGAGAGACGCGCATGGCTCGGGAGAGGACGGAGAAGCTGGCGACGAACAGTGCCGGGATCTCTCGCCTCGATCTGAACTCTGAAGGCACAGTGATGGCTCTGCACACGCGCGTACGGTTGGAGAGGCACGCCGCAGCAGCAGCACATGATAAAGGCTCTAGCTAGCTAGTAGCATGGAGCCATCACACACGCAGGGACGACGACGATGCCCTGGATGATTGGATCTTTTGTTGAAGACGGGTCGAGTCCCAAATCGGGGAAGGAGGGCATGTATCCGTGTGGGCGCCACCGCGGTAGGGCGCCACGTGTCGGTTCGGGGACGTACGTACGGTACGGAGGGGCAAGGGGCCGTACGCCCGTACCCACCATGCCCTACCAATCATGTCTCTGTGCTCACTGCGGCGAGTGTAATCAACTAATCATGCATGCATCAAGCGCATCCAGCCCACAGCTCGATCGATCGGTCTGGAGATTTTACTTTTTCTATCCTTTGATGAATTCGCTCCCAGTCCCAGTGGTGCAGAGCTACACTGAAATGAATTTTCGAAAAAAAAGAGCAACACTGAAATGTTCTGCTTATTCTCGCCTGGACAGGGGCCGGGGCATGTTGATCACTTGATCGTATACTCACAACTGGGCATTCGGTTCCTTGGTTTTCGAAGAAATTCGGTTCCTAGAAAATAGGAACCGATCGGTTCCAAGAAATTTCAGGAACCGAGTATTTCGGTTCGGTTTCGGTTCTAACCGAACTAACCGAATTTTTTTACCGAAAGCTAAGATAACAAGAAAAATATACATGTTCTATAGCAAATTTAGACAATACTTCCTCTACTTTAGAGAATAATAATTGAGAAGAGAACAATAACAATATAGTAAGAGAAATACATGGCAATTGAAGTATGATACATCACATGTAAACTAAATATACTCTTACAAAATGCAAAGTTTATGTAATTCGGTTCTTTCGGTTAATTCGGTTACCCGAGGGTAGGAACCGAATTTTTTTCGGTTATTTCGGTTCTTCAATATCTGGAACCGAACAAGGAACCGAATTTTTCGGTTCCGGTTATTTCGGTTTCGGTTCCGGTTCTTTCGGTTCGGTTTTTCAGTTTCGGTTAAATTTGCCCACCCCCTGAGCACAAGTGCAAGCAGAAAGATTGGCACGGAAAAGACCTTGAAGTTGTTGAGCAGTGTGTGGCTGTTTGCATTGCAGCTGGGAGCTAAGCTACCAGTAGCTATTAGCAGGCACTCGCATTCGTTTCGAAAAGGCTAGCTACTACTAGCACCCAATCATGTAATCGTGATCTGCAGCAGGCTACACAAGGGCTCCGTTTGGATCACTCCTATCACAAAAAAAAGAATCTTTCATGTATAGTGTACTAAATGAAGTTTATTTGTAAAATCTTTTCACGGATGAGTGTAACTTTTCGTAACGAATCTAATGGTAATAATTAATTGATGATTGACTACAATAATGCTACAATAACTAACATCTAATCGTGCGGTCAAAGATCTCATTAGATTCGTCTCGCGAAGTAGAGTAAGGTTGTGAAATTAATTTTATAAATTATCTTTATTTAGTACTCCTAATTATTGATCAAAATTTGCGATACTTAACAAACCAAACAGGGTCAAGAGAGGGGAAAAAATTCTGCTGAAGTCAAGTAGAATAATGAAAGATAAGAGCAAAATATGCAGTCAAAATATCTAGGAGCAGTGAAGCACGAACAGTGCGTGAACAGTGACGAGGATGAGGCTTACGGCTACTTGACGAGCGCAGTGGATCCCCACGCGCGGCTGTCGCGAGTGGAATGGCATTTTCTAGTATGCTACGTACCGCCGTACAGGGATCTTGCAATCATTGTCCGAGGCCCGGTTGGCAAAAAGTTTACTAAACCGTTCCATCAAATTTTCGGACACATATATTAAGCATTAAATATAGATAAAAATAATTAATTACACAATCTAACTAATTAGCACGAGAAGAATATTTTAAACCTAATTAATTCATGATTGAACATTATTTGTTAAATAACAACGAAATATGCTACAGTAACTTTTCACCCTAAAATCGCGAACTGAACTGTTGTCGCACGGTGGTTGGCTGCTCCTCGTAACCTTGCGTTTGGCGCGGCAACAACGACACACACACACACACCAAACCGTGCATCCACCAGTGCACGATTACAAGTCCAACCTAGCGTAGTGCGCGCGCTATGAGAGGTATACAAATCGTAGCTCCATTTTCAGATCAACTAAGCGTGGTCAATTGGTCGCCAGCCGTACGTGCGCGCGAAGCCCGGGCATGTCGGCCGAAAGAGAGCCACACACGGGTGGCGGCAGCCGCGCTTGTGGCCGCGGCGCCCGCTGCGTCACCACCCCGCCTCCGCCCCCGGGCTCCCCGGGGCCCCGCCGTCGACCCTCCCGACCTGACCTCGGTCGGATTTGACCGGTCGGCCCGCGCGCCTCGCCGGGAGGAGCGCATGCATGCATGCACCGCGCTGCGCCGCGCTGCACGGCCGCCGGCGGGCCAGCAGGGCGCACGACGCCACCGCCAGCCGCGCCCGTGCGCACCGGCGGCGACGCGAGGCCGGCCTATCTGCAGCTGCGGATGGAATGATGGATGCATGGCATCAGGGATTCAGGGGGCGGTGGGTGGGTGGGTGGGTGGGTGGGTGCGGCTTGTTGCCTGTTCGTGGTACGGGCTCTCCGTGCGCGCGGGATCTATCGGAGAGCGTACGAGATCTCGAGCGTGAGCTGCCCGACCTTAACGCCGCCTTGATTCCGGCGGCCCGCGGCGGAATCAATCATGGGTGCGCGTACAGCGCCGGGACGTGACCGACGACGGACCGGCCGGCGGCCGGTCAAGGAAAGGGATCGGCCGGAGGGCCGCCGCGCGCGCGCGCGAGCGAGCCAGCCAGCACATCGGAGGCGTCCCATCAGAGTATACCAGACTACCGGTACGTACGTTGATCGCCCGCCCCCTTTCTCTCCTGGTCTACACCTTTTCGGTTTGCCTGTACTAACTTGCTTTGTACCTGCACACGATGTCACGGTCCGAGGTGGCCGCCTTACATGCGCGCCGCAGCGGAAATGGATCAGCCGCAGGCCTAGCTCGATCGAGCCTTTACATGCAGGGTTTATTCCGCGGCTTCAAAGCTTCACCTGTTTTACGGAAATCCAGAAACTGCAGAGCATGGATTTGTTTCGAAAGCTTATGGCCGTGTTTGGTTTTCTTCGCGATATTTTTTCACGAGAGAATCTTGCATGCATGAAGTGCTAAACGAAGTTTATTTGTAAAACTTTTTCTTACAAATGAGTGCAGTTTAGCGCGACGGATCTAATGAGTCTAATCAATCCATGATTAGATACAGTAATGCTACAGTAATCATGCTCTAATCATCCTCCGATCATGCAGTCAAAGGCCTCATTAGCTACAGTACCATGCTTGTGGAGGTGATTTTGTAATTAGGCTTCATTTAATACCTCTAATTATTGGTCAAAGTTGCAAAAAGTTTTCGCGATATTTTTCTCACCCTAAACCAAACACAGCCATAAGCTTTTGAAACAAATCGGCTAAAATGAAGTAGAAGTTTGGTGGAATTAGTTTTGTCGTGGTGCTGCAAACCACAGCCGGGTGGCGAAAGGCACCCGCCCTAGCCCAGAGGGTGTGTACTCGGGGGTTAGCTAGTCCTAGTTCGATCTCACTCAAGAACACGATGAACACAGTAGGATTTAGAGTGGTTCGGGCCGCCAGAGCGTAATACCCTACGTCCACTGTGTGTTGTATTGCCTTCCCACGAGAGTGAGGGAGTTCGCGAGAGCTTGTGTCTGTCTGGAGATGTCCCTGTGCACAGCGAACGCCTCCCTTTTATATCTCAAGGGGGCGCGTACACAGCTGTTGGGTCCCCGACAGGTGGGTCCAACGATGTAGTATAAAATAACATACTATTCATACATTATGGCGTTGCAGGCAAAGGAGATCTCTCTCCTGGATTCCTTTGCCTGCTCCCGGAGCCCTTCGTTCATCATGTCCTGGCGCTGTCTTGTCGGGACAATGCCAGATAAAGCCAGTGGCGTCGCCTGCCACGCAGCTTAAGCGGGCTGTGTAGCTTGCGGCGTAGGCGGCATGATGGAAAAGTGCCGTGCCGTCGTATCCATTTAATGCGGCAGACGGGCTCTGCGTGGGTGCGGCACAGGCGGCTGCACTGTGCACCTTGGTAATACGCGGTGCACTGCGAGGCCTGACAAATGCTGTCTCGCGTACCGCGGCGGCAGAGCACGCCTTGTCCTTCTGCATTAAATGCAGTGGGTGGGCGAGTCTTGCAGCGGAAGGCTCGCGTTTCGCCCCGTGTTCCCAGGACACGCGGCGGCTCCGGACCTCCACGCAGGATGGGAGGTCCGGATGGACGCAGGAGGTCCCGGACCCCTGCGGGAGGTCCGAGGCCTCGGCTGTCGATATGGAGCTTCCCTTTCTTAGGGGCATGTGGCGTCTCCGGACCCATCCCCAGGCGGGGAACGGGTCCGGGGCCGTTGGTCTGGTGAGGAATGGGCCTAGCCCGTGGGCCTGGCTGCTCCATCCTTTGCGCGTAGTTTCGAATAACTACGCGGGTCCTGCCTTGCTGCAGTAGGAGTGGGTATCCCTGCTACAGGGTACCGACAGTGGCCCCCGGGCCCACCTCGGGGGAGGTACGAACCCGCAGGTGGGGCCACTACTGTGTTTTGCCTCTGCATAGCTTGAAGCTTCCTTTTGCAGGGGACTTGACTGGCTTTGACCATCTATCGGGTTGTTTGCTACCTCATCGCATCGCAACGGCTTGCTGACTCATGGTCCCCACGCTTAGTGGTTCACTTAGTCATGCGCGCGACGCTCAGCATTGTTGCGGCCGGAGTAACCGGAATTTTTACCACCGGCGCAGTCCCCGAAAATTTCCGCCTCGCTTCACGCGCGCGGGCGACGGTTCGGATCCCGCCTTTTCACACCTCTGTTGGTTACCCGCTCTCCCTGACAGGTGGGCCTGGGCCCCCTTGCATGGACTGGGCGGTTAACTCTAGGTGTGGGCGTCGCTTGGGTTCCAGCGACGGTTTCGGGGCGTGCTGGTTGAGTTAGGCTTTATAATGGGGCGTACCGCATTCCGCGGTTACTTTCCCGCATTCGTCTTCTTCCTCCCAGCCTTTGCGCCCCTTTGCCTCCGAGCTTTCCTTGCCCTTCTCTCCCCTACGCCGGCTGCTCCTCACTCCACCAAGAGATGGCATCCCTTGTTCATCCCCGCCGCTTCCAGACCGAGGGAGAGTTGAACACAGTGCGCCGCCTGCTTGGGTGGAGTGCTCAGGAGACCGGCTGGGGGGTGCGAACAGGCTTGGTTCCCCTCGGTAACCTCCGCACCGGGGAGTTTGTGCTATTCACCTCGCACATCTCCGCCGGCGTGGGACTACCGATTTCTTCGTTCCTGCTGCTGCTGCTGGAAGACTTCGGCCTCCAACTTCAGCATCTGACGCCCCACTCCCTCCTCCTGACGTCCATCTTCGTGCACTTATGCGAGATGTTCGTGGGAGTGCGCCCCTGCGTCATCCTCTTCCGCTACTTCTTCATTCTGGTGAGGTCCAGAAGGAGCAAGGATGAAGTGGGGGGGGGTACTACTTCCAGATAAGGAGCGACCTGCCGACTCCGTACATTCCTGGCCTTGCTGGCGGAAGGTGGGAGGAGTGGCACAGGGATTGGGTGATCGCCACCACCGAAGCCAACGAGCGCCTCACCCTGCCGACCGAGGGGCCTGCCTCCGACAAAGCATCCTGGAGGGCCAAGCCGTCCCTGCAGCCGGAGTTCGACTCCGTGCTGGACAAGATCAGGTCGCTGGCGGAGAGCGGCCTCACCTCATGGCACGTGCTCGGAGACTTCGTGAAGCGCCGGATCGCCCCCCTGAAGCAGCGGCCACGACCGGCGTGGAGCTTCACCGGCCTCAACGATTGCAGCAGGACCCACCGCGGGGAGGGGAGCGACCTGACCCAGGAAGCCTTGGAGGTCCTGGTGAGGACGGTGACGGGAGACGCCTTCATCCCGGAGAACCTGATCCTCCCGCAGAGCATAGTCCCCCTCTGCGAGGACCCCGCGAGGGTGGCGGTGCTGGCTACCCTGCCTACTCTGGACGACGGGGGTCTGGCCCCACGCCAGACCGGAGGCGACTCGAACCGCGGGCTCTGGATCCCTGGCGCATCCGGGGATCAAGCTACACTGAGCACCGCGGGGTCCGGCGCCACCACTAAGGGGAAGCAGACCGCTGCCAGCAGCGCAGCCACGGCCGGCTCCAGCCGGGCACAGAGCAGCTCTGGTGCACCGTCGGGGGGCGCAGGCCGGCGCAGGCTACTCAGGGGCGACGGGACCCTGGTCTCGGAGCCCGCCGCAAAGCCCCAGAGGTCTTCTGAGGGCGCGGGCCAGGGTAGCTCCCGGGTTGCCGGCCCTCACGCGTCCTCTGGGGCGACTGCACCACCACCATCGCCGCCGAGGAATTCCTCCTGCCGGCAGCAACAGCAGCAGTAGCAGCCGCAAGAGCAGCGGCAGCAGCAGGATCAGGTGCAACCCCAGGTCGCGCCCGTGCCGCAGCCACGGGGACAGCAGCAGCAGGAGCAAGCCCGGGTTGCGCCTGCATCGCAGCTGCAAGGGCAACAGCAGCAACGCCAGCAGTCGCAGGAGAAAAAGCTGGGGCTCCGAGGACGCTGGGTACCCGGTACTTCTGGGTTAGTGTTATCCTGCTCTCTTCCCTTGCGCCGGTGCTCTGCTTTTTTCCTGAAGGCCTCTCCGCTTTGTTACCAGGGCTTCTCGCCCCAGCGGTTCTTCTACCATCACCGGCTCGTCGGCTGGTGCCCAGGCGACCACGGCCTCGGCGTCGACAGCGACGGCAACAGCGAGTGCGGGACCCTCAGGTATAGAGACCTCTGCCGACCCAGTGGTGCCTGATGCTGCGCTGATAGGTGCGTCATTACCAGACTCAGCGGTTTCTAATGCTGCAGCGACAGGGGCGCCTGCAGTGGGCGCGGCAGACGCAACGGCGGCAGAGGCGCCGGTGCTGGGTGCAGCCGCACCCGACGCGGCGACGGCGGAGGCACCGGTGCTGGGCGCAGTCGCACCCGACACAGCGACGGCGGAGGCACCGGTGCTGGGCGCAGCCACACCCGACGCGGCGACGGTGGAGGCGCCGGTGCTGGGCGCAGCCGCACCCGACGCGGCAACGGTGGAGGCGCCGGTGTTGGGCGCAGCTGCTCCCGACGCAGCGGCGGCGGAGGCGCCGGTACTGGGCGCAGCCGCACCCAACGCAGTGACGGTGGAGGCGCCGGTGCTGGGCGCAGCTGCTCCCGACGCAGCGGCGGCGGAGGCGCCGGTGCGGGGCGCAGCCGCACCTGACGCAGCAGCGGCGGAGACACCGGAGACAAGTGCTGCAGCAGAAGCCCCCACCTCCAGCTCCGGTCCTGTTGCAGAGGAGGAGTTGGAGGTGGTCTTCGGCAGGCGGCTTCTACAGCTCCAACTCCCGGAGGAGGAAGTAACTCCCCTTCCCCAGGTGCTGTTTCAGGTCCGGCGGTCGATCGAGGAGGCAACCTCTTCTGCCGAGGCGGCCTTCCAGCGGGAGTGGTCTGCTCTGGAGAGCGAGCGTCAGCGCCTCTCCGACTGGCACACCCGCCTAGAAGCGCACACGAAGGCTGAGGCCTCCCGCGCTGCAGAAGCCCGGTCGAAGCTCAAGGCGGACCAAGAGGCCTACCGAGCCAACCTTAAGAAGGTGTTTGACCGGGAGTTCACAGTGTCGAACCGGGAAAAAACCGTGGCGCAGCAGGAGAAGGATTTCGCCATGGAGGTTGTTGGCTTCGCAACTCAGCGGTCCGACCTCGAGACTCGCCTCGCGGCTCAGCAGTCCGAGCTGGAGACTCGCAGCGAGGGCCTCAAGGTCCGGAGGCAGGAGCTCGACGTCTTCTCTGCTACTCTGCGGGGATTGCGCGAGCAACGGCAGGAGAGAGTAGGCGAGCTGACTGACGCCGAGGCGAAGTTGGAGGAGGACCGGAAGTCCCTCTATACCCGGGAGGCCCACGTCACCGGCTTAGAGAAGGAACTTGGCCGCCAGCTAGACTCGCTCAAGAGGCTGAAGGAGTCGGCGGAGCGGAAGGAGGCCAAGCTCGAGGAGAGGTCCCGCGAGCTCGAGGAGAGGTCCCGCGAGGTGGAGGTGGCCAAGGCAGCGCTGGACACTAGGGTGCAAGAGGCGGTACAGGAGGCGGTCCGGAAGCACCAGGAGGACCAGCGTGTGGAGGCCCAGCGGATCGCCGACTGGGCGACTGAAGCAAGCTTGGCACTGGTGCCACTTGGATTGAGCCCAATCCAGGTGGCGGAGCCGCCAGCTTCGATAGCTGACTCCCTCCCAGTGCTGAGCTCTGCTTCGGATAGGCTCCAGCGTCTGGGGCCGGTCCTTGCTGGCCAGCTCGAAGCCGTGGGTCGTGAGCTGATCCGGATGGTGGCGGAGCACATCCTGACCTGCCTCCGGAGCCACGACCCGGCCATCTCGCTGGCGCCCGTGGTCAATGGCCCTGTAGCGGAGACAGAGGCCGCCGCTCGGGACAGCGTGCGGGAGGTCGTCGACTTCGTTGCCGCCTACTTCAAGCGGGAACCTGCAGACCCTTGAGCTGGGCATTGTATCTTTGTATTTTTGGATTATGTAACAAACATTGTATTTGTTGAAATTTTTTGAAATAGAAGAAAACTTCAACTTAGCTGTTTGTCAGTTGCTGATTTGCGGTATGCAGTACCCGGGCGCCCTGGCCCCCTGGCGGATAGGTTCAGTTGTTTGGACCTGTCTGCCACCTGAGCTGTAGGAGATGCTTCGGACCTCCTTGGGCATAGGTGCCGCATAGTTCGCAGGCTGAGCGAGCAGAGAATTCTACAGAAGGAAGAATCAAGTTGCTCGCATATTAGAAATGGTACTGCGACTTAGCTGTTTGACGTATGCAGATATAGTGGCATAAAGCGGATGCCCTGGCCCCCTGGGAGATAGTCTCAGTTGTTTTTGAGTCTGTCTTCCATCGAGACTGGACCTTGGTCTGCATTAAAACTTTAAAGCGGATGCCGGGACCCCCTGGTAGGCAGGCTCAATGGTTGAGGTTGGCTACCACCACTCAAGGTTTAGCCTGTGTACCACTTCAAAGTTACAGCTTAGTAGCAGGCCCGCGGGGCTCATCGCTGACTGTTCCCAGGTTGGTACCAGGTCCGGGGTTCTAGATGCGCAGGTCCAGGTAGCTCTGTGCTGGTTACAGAGTGGTGGAGTGCGTAGGCTTAGGGTATGGAACCAGGCTAAGGCGCTACATAGGGCTCCGGACCACTCCAAGAAACAGCACGACCTTTCCGGACCTGGCTCCATCATCCTAGACCCTTCGCAGCAGTGGGTGAGGTCACTTTGTTGTACTTGATCCTTTGAGATATAGAGCTGGACATGCCGTGTTGGACTTAGGAAGCCAACTCTTGAGCCGGAACGAGGTCCGGGCCCCTAATTACCCGGCTCCAGGTACTAGAGCACTTGTTACAGGGTGGTGGAGTGTGTAGGCTTTTGGGTACGAAACCAGATAAGCGGCTACACAGGGCTCCTGACCACCCCAGGAAATAAGCACCCGCCCTCCAGAGTGGGTTCTTAGGGGTCCGGACCCCTCTCCGACAGCAAGAGGGTCCGGATCTGCACGGCAGTCCAGCAGCTCAATGCAGATCTAGTTGTAGCAACAAGAACGAGGTCCCCGCGGGGGTTAGAAAAGCGAAGTCTTCGAGAATCGAAATGCGTAACTTAACTTTGACACAAAGACAGAACTAGGAAAAAATCTTTCCTTTGCAATCTTGATGTACATGGCTTGCGCGATGAATGCCAGAGGTCGGGTTCACGAGGTCGGACCTCTACCGCTCTGAGCCGCGCGTTAGCCGACGGTGCGATGGATGCCAGAGGTCGGGTTTACGAGGGTGGCCCCCAACCGCTCTGGGCCGCACGCTAACTTTATCTTATTACAAAGGAAAAGTTTATTTCCCAGCTCTGCCTAGGTGTAAAACTTACACAGATACTCTATGTTCCATGGGTTGGGCAGCGGTACTCCATCTTCTGTGGTGAGGCGAACGCATCCAGGCCGGCATACCTCTGTAACCTTGAAGGGCCCCTCCAAGCTGGGGGAAAGTTTGTGGAGCCCTGCTCGGTTCAGGATCCGTCTGAGGACGAGGTCGCCAGCCCGGAGCTCCCTATTGTGCACGAACCGTTGGTGATAGCGCCGGAGCGCCTGGTTGTAGCGTGCATTTTGGATTGCTGCTCGCCATCTTTGTTCATCAACGAAGTCCATGTCCTCACGCCGCAGCTGCTCCTGCATGGATTCATCAAAGGCCTGGACCCGTGGTGAGCCCAGGTGAATTTCTGGGGGAAGGCATGCTTCAGCCCCGTAGACCAGGAAGAATGGAGTCTCCCCGGTGGCTCGGCTAGGTGTGGTCCGGTTGCCCCATAGTACGCACGGAAGCTCGTCAACCCATTTGGCACCATGCTTCTTCAAGCAGTTGTAGGTGCGGGTCTTGAGTCCCCTGAGGATCTCTGCATTCGCTCTCTCAACCTGTCCATTGCTGCAGGGATGTGCTACGGACGCAAAGCATAGCTGGATGCCGATGTCCTCACAGTACTCTTGGAAGAGTCTGCTTTTGAATTGGGTCCCGTTGTCCGCAATGATGCGGTTTGGGACGCCAAATCTGCACACAATGGACCTGAGGAATGCGACTGCTGATTTCTTAGTGATATTCACCACAGGGGTAACCTCCGGCCACTTGGTGAACTTGTCGATGGCGACATAGAGGAACCGGTACCCGCCGACAGCCCGGGGTAATGGCCCCAGGATATCCACACCCCACACGGCAAATGGCCATAAGGGCGGAATCATTTGCAGAGCTTGAGCCGGGGTGTGTATTTGCTTTGCATGGAATTGGCATACTTTGCAGGACCTTACCAGCTCAGCCGCATCCTGGAGTGCTGTTGGCCAGTAGAAGCCATGCCGAAAGGCCTTGCCAACAAGCGTGCGAGAGGAGGAATGGCTTCCACACTTGCCTCCATGGATCTCCGCGAGTAACTCGCGGCCCTCTCCCTGGGAAATGCACCACATGAGGACACCATTGGCGCCACGGCGGTAGAGATCCCCTTCTACCACCGCGTAGCGTTTAGCCAATCGGACTATGCGCTCAGCGGACACATCGTCATCAGGGAGGATGTTATCTTTCAGGTAGCCCCGGATCTCAGAGATCCATGCATCGGGAGCTCCCTGAGTAGGCGGGGGTGGCTCTACGAGTTCACCAGGATCCTCAACAGAGCACGCAACCCAGCCCGGGCACCATAGGTGGAATGCTGGCGGGACCGCTAGCTTCGAGGTGCTAGCTTGATCCCCTTCACCCAGTTTGGCAGGCTGGGCGGTAGGTCTCAGCAGCCATCTTTCGAAGACACCCTCAGGCACGGATGCCCAGGTAGATGCTCTCGCGGAGAGATCATCTGCTGCTGAGTTGAGCTCGCGGGGAACATGTTGCAGTTCCAAGGCGTCGAAGTCCTTCTCGAGCTTCCTCACGTGTATGAGGTATGCCGCGAGCTGGGGATTGTTGCAGTTGCAGTCCCCTCGGACCTGCTTGATGATTAGCTGGGAGTCCCCTTTCACCAGAAGCTGCCGGACCCCCAATGAGAGGGCTTGCATCATGCCAAAGATCAGAGCTTCGTACTCCGCCATGTTGTTGGTGGCCTTGAACTCAAGGTGCACCATGTACTTTAGCTGATCTTCGTTTGGGTCGATGAGGACCACACCAGCTCCGGCCCACTTCTCACGGGCAGACCCGTCGAAGAAGAGTGTCCAGTGGGGCTCGGTGAAGACTGGTGTCCTGATTTCCAGCTCCGGGGGTCCAGCGTTGACAACCGGACCCCCAGAATTGCTTGGGGAAGGAGTCCACTCCGCTATGAAGTCAGCCAGGATCTGGCTCTTGACTGCATGGCGAGGCTGGAAATCCAGTTGAAACTCAGCCAGCTCTGCAGCTCACTTGGCGATATTGCCTGTGGCGTTGGAGTTGTGCAGGATCGCTCTTAACGGGTAAGAGGTCACTACGACAACTCGGTGTGCCTGAAAGTAGTGGCGCAGTTTCCTAGACACAACAAGTATTGCATAGATAAGCTTATGCGTCTCAAGATACCTGGCCTTCGCCTCGTGGAGGACTTCGCTGACGTAGTAAACTGGCTTTTGGACGGTCCGGACCCTGGTTACCGGGTCCAGCTCGCCCTTATCCACCACATCAGGTCCTTGGGCCCCCAGCGGCTCTGGGTTCCCACTGTCACAAGGCTCCTCCGGACCCCCTTGTGCGGGGTCTGGAGCTTCAGGCGGAGGTGAGGCTGACGGGCCCCTGTGTTCGGGGTCCGGCTCTCCATCCTTGGCCGGGGAGACCCTGGTGTCCCCCTGGCGAGCTTGCTCCGTCCTTTCGGCGACTAGCACCATGCTGACCGCCTCAGCAGACGCAGCTAGATACAGAAACAGCGGCTCACCGGGCTCTGGTGCCACCAATACTGGCAGCGAGGTGAGGTGCTGCTTCAGTTCCTGGAAGGCCTGTTTAACCTCTTCGGTCCAAGAAAATGGACCGGACCTTCTCAATAGCTTGAAGAAGGGGAGGGCCCTCTCAGCCAGCCTTGATATGAAGTGGCTAAGAGCAGCGAGAGATCCAGTAAGCTTCTGGACGTCCTTGATGCGGCCAGGTGGCCTCATTGCTTCGATCGCCTTGATCTTGGCTGGGTTTGCCTCGATGCCTCGATGTGAGACCAGGAAACCCAGCAGCTTCCCTGCTGAGACGCCAAAGATGCACTTCTCTGGGTTCAGCTTCGTGCGCGTGGCGCGGAGCCGGTCGAAGACGAGGGACAGGTCCTCCACTAGTGTTGACCCTACCTTAGTCTTGACCACGATGTCATCGACATAAACCTCAACAATGTCTCTAATTAGATTACAGAAGGTTTTGTTCATAGCTCGTACAAACGTGGGTAAGGCATTCCTTAGACCATACGGCATGACAATGTAGCAATAAAGCCCATCTACTGTTACAAAGGCAGTGTGCTTCCTATCCTCTCTAGACATCTGAATCTGGTGGAAACCAGAGTATGCATCTAGGAAAGACAAAAGGTCACACCCGGAGGTGGAGTCCACGATCTGATCGATACGCGGAAGAGGATAGGGATCTCTAGGACATGCCTTGTTGAGGCTGGTGTAGTCGATGCACATCCGAAGCTTCCTGTTGGCCTTTGGGACGACGACCGGATTGGCCAACCACTCGGGGTGGTGGACCTCCTCGATGAAGCCGGCGTGTAGGAGCTTGCGGACTTCTTCGTGGATGAAGTTCTGCCGCTCCATGGACTGCTTCCGAGGCTTCTGGCGCACCGGCGTGGCGTCGGGGTAGATCCTCAGATTGTGCTCGATCACTTCCTTGGGGATCCCGGGCATCTGTGACGGTTCCCAGGCGAACACGTCGACATTTGCCCGGAGGAAAGCGATGAGCGCGTCTTCCTATTTCTCCTCCAGGTTCCCCGCGATGCGGGTGGTCCTGGTGGAGTCTGCTCCAATCTGCACCGTCTTCACGGGAACATGGTCCGGATCGGACGGTTGGACCTTGGGAGCCTTTGCAGGCGCCTTGGGTTGCGAGGTGGACGGATCCTCCTCGGAACGTGCAGCTTCTGCCGCCAGAGCATGCAGTCTCTCAACTGCAGCGACGGCAGCGGTGCGGTCGCCCTGCACGGTGAGGACTCCGGCAGGGGATGGCATCTTCAAGACCAAGTACCCGTAATGAGCAATGACCATGAAGCGGTAGAGTGCTGGTCGGCCAATGATGGCTTTGAACGGAAGGTTCACCTCCGCAACATCGAACAGAACGCTCTCTGTGCGGAAGTTCTCCTCGGTCCCGAACGTGACCGGCAATGTGATGCTCCCCAGAGGGAACACCGGGTGTGGGCCCACTCCGGAGAATGGGTGAGAGGGAGTCAGCTTGGACTCCTGGATCTGCAGCTGCTTGAACGCTGCATAGCTGATGACATTGAGGCCAGCCCCACCATCAATCAGCACGTGATAGAGCCTCACGTTGGATATGACAGGAGCGGTGACTAGAAGTAGTACACCAGCTCCGGCCATATTCTCCGGGCAGTCGGATGGCCCGAAAGAGATGGTGGTGTTCATCCACTTCTGGTGCGGCGCCGCCTTCGGGACCCCCGGCTTCACCGAAAGGACATCCCGGCGAAGGGTCTTCACGTCCCGCCGGGAGACAAGCTCCCAGCTTCCGCCATACATTACATACAGCTTCTTGCGGCGGTCGTCGTTGTCGGAATTGGAGTCGTCGTCGTGGTAGACGCCCTTCAGCTCTCGAGCGGGGGATTGGTACCCCAGCTCCTTCTCCCCGGCCGCGGCCCCGCTGTCGGAGGCCTTCTCCTTGCCGGCCCACTGGCAAGGAGGGGGTGAACCGTCCTTGGAGGACTGCTCACGCCGCCCACTGACCCGCTTCGCGAGCCTCTGGATCTCGTGGCAGTCAGCGGCGCTGTGGCGAGCGGTGGGATGCACTGGGCATGAATCTCCGCTCCCACCTTGCGGGCGAGGGCGTTTGCCATGTGCATTCTGGCCCCCAGCCGCTACTGCCGCAGCCGGCGCCGCCGCTGGCGCTGCTGCTGCAACGACTGGTCCGCCAGATTGCGGTTCCCCGCGATTCCGGTTCTTGTTCTTCTTCTTCTTGCCACCGCCCTGAGCGGTAGCACCGGAGCCGCCAACCTTGGCGTCTCCGTCTTGGGGGGCTGAGTGCCATGCACGGCCCTCAGCGGCTCTGGCACACTTGTCTTGGTGAAGCGTGAGATGAAGGCCCGGAGCGTTTCTCCGGGTTTTTGCCTCACGGCGTGAAGGTGTGCCTCCACACCATGCTGCTGGTATGCACTGGCAAAGTTCGCTGTGAAACTCGCACAGAGCTCTTCCCAGGACTGGATCGTCCCAGGCGTGAGGTTCATGAGCCAGGTCCGGGCTGGCCCAGACAAGGCTACATGAAAGTAGCTTGCCATGACGGCGCCGTTACCACCAGCCGCTGTGATGGCGGTAACGTACACCTGCAGGAATTCCGACGGGTTAGTAGTACCGTCGTACTTTTCCGGCAGGTGGGGGTGGAACTTGGGTGGCCATGCCACTGCGCGGAGGTGCTCCACCAGCACAGCGCAGCCCACCCCAGTCACTGGTGCGCCTGACTGTATCCGGGCGTTCACCATAGGCCTGGGTGCCACCGCGTCCAGATCAGCATTGAGGTTGCGACCCTCAATATTGAGACGGCGCTCTCGCGCCCTCTCGACGGAGATGCGGGCATCCTCTCCCGCGCGTCGGCGGTTGAGCTCAGCCCGCAGGTCTTCTGTTCGTGCTCCCCTCACAGTAGGGGAGCGCACGTACGCCGACGCACCGCCCTGACGCTGGCGGTAAGGTACAACCGCGTTGCCGGGCGGAGGTCGTTGCCCAGTCCTTGTAGAACTGGGGGAGGCCTGAGCCAGGTGGAGGAGACGGTCAACGTCGTCCCGCCACTGCTTCAGGGCGTCTGGCGAGGCTGCCTCAGCCGGGGGGTTGCGAAGCAACTCCCTAGCCGCTGCCAGCGCTCCGTCGCTCGCAGCTTGTGAGGGGGCCCCTGATGGGCGACCTGTCTCTTGCCGGCGAGCAGCGCGCGCCGCCGCCGACGGTGACTGCTCCACAGGCACAGTTGCCCCTGGAGCAGGAACGCGAGAGGCGTGTGGCGTGGAGGACGCCACACCCTCCGTCATCTCCACGTCGTCCACACGAACCATGGAGACGAGGAAGAGATGAACTGCGACCAGCTAGCGATCCCCTACCTGGCGCGCCAAATGTCGTGGTGCTGCAAACCACAGCCGGGTGGCCGAAGGCACCCGCCCTAGCCCAGAGGGTGTGTACTCGGGGGTTAGCTAGTCCTAGTTCGATCTCACTCAAGAACACGATGAACACAGCAGGATTTAGAGTGGTTCGGGCCGCCAGAGCGTAATACCCTACGTCCACTGTGTGTTGTATTGCCTTCCCACGAGAGTGAGGGAGTTCGCGAGAGCTTGTGTCTGTCTGGATATGTCCCTGTGCACAGCGAACGCCTCCCTTTTATATCTCAAGGGGGCGCGTACACAGCTGTTGGGTCCCCGACAGGTGGGTCCAACGATGTAGTATAAAATAACATACTGTTCATACATTATGGCATTGCAGGCAAAGGAGATCTCTCTCCTGGATTCCTTTGCCTGCTCCCGGAGCCCTTCGTTCATCATGTCCTGGCGCTGTCTTGTCGGGACAATGCCAGATAAAGCCAGTGGCGTCGCCTGCCACGCAGCTTAAGCGGGCTGTGTAGCTTGCGGCGTAGGCGGCATGATGGAAAAGTGATGTGCCGTCGTATCCATTTAATGCGGCAGACGGGCTCTGCGTGGGTGCGGCACAGGCGGCTGCACTGTGCACCTTGGTAATACGCGGTGCATTGCGAGGCCTGACAAAGGCTGTCTCGCGTACCGCGGCGGCAGAGTACGCCTTGTCCTTCTGCATTAAATGCGGTGGGTGGGCGAGTCTTGCAGCGGAAGGCTCGCGTTTCGCCCCGTGTTCCCAGGACACGCGGCGGCTCCGGACCTCCACGCAGGATGGGAGGTCCGGATGGACGCAGGAGGTCCCGGACCCCTGCGGGAGGTCCGAGGCCTCGGCTGTCGATATGGAGCTTCCCTTTCTTAGGGGCACGTGGCGTCTCCGGACCCATCCCCAGGCGGGGAACGGGTCCGGGGCCGTTGGTCTGGTGAGGAATGGGCCTAGCCCGTGGGCCTGGCTGCTCCATCCTTTGCGCGTAGTTTCGAATAACTACGCGGGTCCTGCTTTACTGTAGTAGGAGTGAGTATCCCTGCTACAGAGTACCGATAATTTTTGTTTGGCTTTACCGGTTTTGACTTAACTAGTCAAACCGTTTTGGAAGAAATCTTTACAAACAGCCTCATAGCCTGGTCACCTTGTACTCCGCTACAGTGGACAAGGACTTGGGACAGTATGGACCGTGTACTTTCGCGGCTGTACCATCGGAAAGCTACCACGTTTATTTGCCTTTTGCGATCACGAGAGAAACCACACGCACACAAGTGTCAGGATCGACGCCAGCTGATACAGTAGAAGAGACCAGGCCAACTGGACGGCTTGGGCGCCGGCTCGATCCTTTTATTACCGTGATGTTTATGATTTGCCGACAGTCGCCATGCATGCACCGGGATGCATGCATGGAGAGATCGGTTCGGCCTCTCAGCAGTCAGCACTGATGGTAACGAGCAATGCAAGTTGGCCAGGCAGGCCGATCGATCGATCGGCATCGCCGTGTGTGTCCATGTCCATGTCCACGGCCACGGCCTCTCCCCGCACTGCGTCGCCGCGTTCGTCGTCAGGCCACCACCGCGCGGCGCGAGTGACAGCTACAAGCCATGGCGAAAGGGACGCGCCAACAGCGGGCGAGCGAGCCCCGCCCCGGCCCGGGCGCGGTAGCTGACGCGCAGGTATCGCCGTCGACGCGACGTCCATGATTGGGTTGGGGATGATCGGCCGCGGCACGAACAGCACGGCCGATCCGTCGATTTAGCGCCAGCTGCAAGCTGTTGCTGATTTGATCGGCCGATCGAGCGCGACGGAAGAGGACTCACGTACGGAGGAGGCTTGGTGGTGGTACGGTGGCGCAGGTCGATAGATTGAGGTTGTGTTTATATCCGTAAAATGGTGGTAAAAAAATTACATTGGACACTGTAGCACAATGTAGTACTTTTCGTTTGTTTATGGTAATTGTTGTCCTACCATGACCTAACTAGGCTCAAAAGATTCGTCTCGCCGTGTACATCAAAACTATACAATTAGTTTTTTTATTTACCTACATTTAATGCTTCATGCATGAGACAAAAAATTTGATGTAATAGGTGAATAGTGAAGTTTGGATTGAGAAATTTTGCAACTAAACACAGCCCGAGATGTTTGTGTCAGGTCGTCGGTAAGTGGACCAAGTTTGGTTTGGGCATGAGATCGCGCTGGATGCTCTTGGACTCATCTTGATGGCGCGCAACAACTTTGGGCCCCGTTTGGTTGCGCGTTGTAAAATTTTTGAAAATGCATCTTTCTACATTTGAAGTACTAAATATAGACTAATCACAAAAATAATTACAGAACTCGTCTGTAAATCGCGAGACGAATCTAATGAGCCTAATTAATTCGTCATTAGAGGTTATTTATTGTAGCATTACTGTAGCAATTTAGCATCTAATTACAGCCTAATTAGGTTCATTAGATTCGTCTCGCCATTTACAGACAGCAGTCGCAATGCGTTTTTTATTTCGTCTAGATTTAAGTCTCCATGCAGGTGCCGGAAAAAAATTTGGAATTTGGAATTTTGCATCCAAACACGGGCTTGGGGCCTGTTTGGCAGGGCTCCGGCTCTTCCAAAAACAGCTCCGGTTCTGGCTCCTCAGATGGAGCGGTTTCTCTGGTGGAGTTGGAGCCGTTTTAGAAAATGTTTGACAAAACAGCTTCACTTGTTAGATTGATGTGTAAGCCGCGTGAAGCCACGATTTCATGGATTCACCTTGCCTGTGTAAGCCGCCAATGGCTTCAGGACCGGCTTCACACGTGAAGCCGGTTACAAAATAAATGTTTGGGAGGGCTTCACCTGGAGCCGCTCGTGAAGCCGCCGGTGAATCCCTGCCTTGGTTAAGGTTCCGAGGCCGGTGAGGCCCTCCACGCTCCGAAACCCACAGCGCCGCCGACGCAACGTCTCGGTCTCACCAACTTCCATCGGCCGCAGCTGCCGGCCGCCGGCACGACGGCGTAGAAGACGCAACGCAAACCAACCAATTCCCGGATCCCTCTGGAGTCTGGAGCACGCCACGCACGCCCCGCGGTGGCGGGCCGTTCCCGAGAGCCTGACGGGCTGCCAGCCTGCCACGGTTGTGGGCCCAACAAGCCGTCTGCGCGAATCGACCGACCCCAGAGGAGGCCCCGCCAAAACTCGCCCCCACCAACCACCACCGTACGCCTCTCCCGCGACGGGCCGACGGCAACCACACGCCGGCGAGAGGCGGTGACGCCAGCTCCAAGCTCCCAGCTCCCAGCTCCCAGGCACCTCTCCCTCTCGCTCGCTGCCATGCTGCACCTCACGCACCCCGCGCGCCACCCGAGCCTCCGTCCCGCGCCCCCGCGGCGCGCTCCGCCCCCCGCTCGAGCTCGCCTACCCAATTGCCTCCCCCGCGCCCGGACGACGCTCGCCCGAGCGCGCCCTCCCAGCGCGGGGGCGGCCGAGACCGAGACCGCCTCTACGAGCGGCGGCGGCGGCGGCGGAAGCGTCCTGTCATTCCTGTGCCCGCTCCTCAAGCTCCTCGGGGTAACTAATCGATTCGTCGCATTTGTTGCCTTGTCGGTCGCTGGGCTTGGTTATCAGGCAGACGGCTGCTAAAATTGGTGTGGTGCTGTGAATTGCCGAGCAGGGAGGCGATCCGTCGCGGGAGCGGAACGACTTCGTGGAGGTAAACCCCGAGGCTCAGCACGCGCGAGCCATGAACTAGTAACTTTTTTTCAGACCAACCATGAATTAGTAACTTGGATTAGAGTCTGGAGTTCTGAACTGAATTGGATGCTGAATCGGATGGCTAGCTTCAGTGCATTGCTTATTTACAGTATAAATTCGCTAAACGAACTGAACGATGTATTTACTGCTGCTGATATCGTAATATGTTCGTTGGTTTTCGTTTGATGCGTGGTCCTCTGGTTCATCTATAGCAAATGCAAGTGCTGCTGTTCATGCTGGTCGTTCCCTTGTCGAGTAATTCCTTTTCGCCTGCCTTTATGACCCCAGGTCATGACATCTTCAATTTCAAGTTTAGCAAGACTGCCATGGGGATCAAAAGTGGCTACTAGCAGTGGAGATAGCACTGGCCCAGCAGCAAGCGTTCCAAATCTGCAATTGTACGAGTTTGGTAAAAAACATTTTCTGTTGGCTATGACTTGTAAGCACACGGATTTCTGGCTTTCATAACATACTGATTGAATCCTTTGTTGTCCTTCCTACAGAGGCATGCCCCTTCTGTAGGAGGGTCCGGGAGGCCATGACCGAGCTTGATCTTTCTGCGGAGGTGCTCACCCATGTCTTACAGAGATTCAAGTTTTGTAAATGTAGTACGATATCATAAATTAATACCTTGGAAAACCATGCAAACGGACAAAATTGTCTCGTAGGCTATCCATGTAGCATCACAATGATGTCGTCTTCTTTTTGCCCCTTCAACTTTGCATTATCAATGTTTCAGGTCTATCCATGTCCAAAAGGATCACGAAGGCACAGGGAAATGGTCAAGAAAATTGGAGGGAAAGAGCAGTATGTCTTTGCCTGCTAAGTATTTGCTAACAGATATCACAACACTTCAGTTGTATATAATTGTGGATGTCTGGAAAAACTATGAATTCTATCTTTCTTCATGGTTAACATTGCTTGCAGGGTTGCACCCTTAGCACAGTCATGTATCTTTACGATATCTCCTTACTTTCACTGAACTGTAGTTTTCCATACAGGTTTCCCCTGCTTGTTGATGCTAGTACTGGTGTCACAATGTATGAAAGTGGTGAGTTCCTATGAATGTTAACTTTGCATGTTTTTAGCAGTTTCAGTTTGCTAGCTGCTACAATTCCATCTCCAGGGTCTCTGAAATTTTTTGGCTGCAGCCACAAAACAGTGTCTTTAACAGTTAATATTTTGATAAAATGGTTCTTTTCTGGATAGCTTAGTTAAAGCTCGCTGAATGACTGCAAAATAAATATGGATCCTAATATGTGCTTGGACATGCAGGAGATATTGTGAACTACCTGTTCAGACAGTATGGACAAGGAAGGAGTCCTTCATCTGGACTTCTTGAGAGGTATCCAGCTTTGCTTGTTTTGACAACCTCATGTTACCTATCTTAAGGAACAGAAGTGATACTTCATACTTGTCGTTGATGTTGAAATGTTTGTTTCAAGGATGAAGTCTGATACTGAGTTGACTTAAACAATGAAAAATAATTTATAAAATGGGGCTAGACAAAATTTCTTTTGATGCATGCAATTCTGAGGCCTTCCCATATCTCTGCAGTACAATCTTCACAGGATGGGTGCCCACTCTTCTTAGAACTGGTAGAGGAATGACACTGTGGAACAACGCTGGTGTTGTACCTGCAGAGAAGTTGGAGCTCTTCTCGTATGAGAATAATTCTGTAAGAATCACGTATTTTCTTGTCCCCTTGTTAGGAGTTAGCTCTATTATCTGTATCTCATGTGGCATTGACACATTATGATGCAGTATGCGAGGATTGTTCGAGAGGCTCTCTGTGAATTGGAGCTTCCTTACGTTCTCCAGAACGTGGGAGAGGGATCGTCTAAGATGGATGCGCTTCTAAGGATTTCAGGTTCTAAACAGGTAAGGCTAGCCATATGCCACGTGACGACTCATGAGAAGCAGTAGCTGATTATTTTCATGATAGGATCTGAAAAGGATAACTTCTAACACTGGAGCAATCTTGTTTCAGGTGCCATATTTAATTGACCTCAATACTGGATTCCAATCGGGGGACTATAAGAAGATACTGTCCTACTTATTCCAGCAATACGCGATTAGTAGTTAGTCCCTGTATCTCAACCAACACCCCCAGTCTCGGAAGTTTGTTGCCCAGTAGAATGCAAAACATCCGCAACCCAACTGTGTATGTACCATTGTACCGTGCCGTGATCTTAGCTTCTGAAACTTAAGCGGTTGGGGTTCTTGCCAGGCAGAAGTCACCTGCTATTTGTTTAGCATCTTTCATGCAAAGGCCATCCAGACTACTAGTCCAATGTATCGGACATGGTTTTGATACTATACTCCCTTTCACATGATGCTTGCTACATTTCTCTCCAGCTGAAACCTGAAAGCGGTATTGTTTGCCAGGGGACCTACGCAACGGGATCGTGAATCGTGATCATCCTTGGCAGGCGCGGCGGCGCACCCGTGAGTCCCTCCTGTCATCTCATCACAGAAAAAAAAGGGGGGAGCCGGACGCAGGGAGGGAGCAGTTCGACGTCACGACGCTGCCGAGTTCGATAAAAACAAATGCATCGCCGGATCGCTTTGCTTAGTTTATACACCTTCTCGGGCCGCGCGACGGAGGCGACTCGCCCGGGGTGGGGGGTTGCTTTTGCATCTTCCCACGAGCCGGCCGTCACCTTCTCCCTCGCGGAAGCATCTTCCCCAGCCTCGTTCTTGTTCCGGGAGTTGAAGGCAGGAAGAGCCAGGAGCCATGAGCAACGAATTGTGAGTCTGTGTCCCCCTTCGTTTCCTCCTCTCCTTCCATCCCCAGCTTCAATGCGCTGAAGTTTCCCCTTCAATTTGGTTGGCAGCGATTACCTGTTCAAGCTTCTCCTGATCGGCGACTCCTCCGTCGGCAAGTCCTGCTTCCTCCTCCGGTTCGCTGTGAGTAGGCAATCGACGCGTGTCGTGCATTTGCTGCAGATTTGGCCAAATACGGCAGTCTCTTACCCTTGTGGCCTTGTGTGCTCATCCAGGACGACTCCTACGTCGACAGCTACATCAGCACCATCGGTGTTGACTTTGTGAGTGGCCTGGGGCTCCTCTTGAAATCCTCCTTGTTGACAACCTGATTTTTTTTTTCAGGGGGGCTGCTTTTCCTGCATTTTGGCTGGTCGATCTACTGACCATCCTTTCCCCCTTGTTCTGTTTGGGCAGAAAATTCGCACCATTGAGATGGATGGGAAGACCATAAAGCTGCAGATTGTAAGTTCACCATTTTCTCATGTAACATTTATGAAAAAAATTGTGCAATATAACATATTACTTGTTCACAATGTCTGGATACCAGACTACTAGAGAAGCCTGGCACTGAAAAAACTGGACTGCAATCGGCTTTTACTATACAAATCCCCTTTTCTGTTTGAGGCAGCCAATTCACGGTTTGGTTATTAAAACTTAAAACGCACAATGACATGGCCATTGGGACAAAACTGAACAATATATGACAATGCATAAGATCATTTCCATCAATGTGGAAATATACATATACTCTTCCCTGTTTTTGTGCCAAACTTCGATCAAGCAAGGGTCTAAGTATGTTTTGAACGAAAATGGCAGTCACCATAGATTCACCTTAGCTCGTATTCTTCTATTTTTCACCTTCAATTCTTCTATTTTTCAAATGTATTGCACAAAGCAGTGACTGTAATGCCCGATTTGGTCTGATACTAGCGACACCTGATAGCTGCTGCATGTTTAACAGTGGGACACAGCCGGGCAGGAACGATTCAGAACAATCACAAGTAGCTACTACCGTGGAGCTCATGGGATAATTGTAAGCAAGATCTCTCAGTCTGCGAACAAATCGTCATTTGGATGTGCATTCCACTCAATCGTACATTTTTTGCTTGGGTACCCCCAGATCGTTTACGACATCACAGACATTGAGAGCTTCAACAATGTGAAGCAGTGGCTGAGTGAGATTGACAGATATGCTAATGACAGTGTATGCAAGCTTCTCGTTGGCAACAAGTGCGATCTGGCTGAGAGTAGGGCTGTTGAAACTGCAGCAGCACAGGTCAAACTTTCAATTAACCTACATGCTTCCAGATTATTATCGATGTAATCATCGGTAATTTATCGAATGCTCATCCACCGTTGTGCAGGCTTATGCTGATGAGATAGGCATTCCGTTCCTGGAAACAAGTGCTAAGGAATCCATCAACGTGGAGGAAGCTTTCTTGGCAATGTCTGCAGCGATCAAGAAAAGGTATGCCAGAGAAGTTTCTGATTTTTTCTTCTTCTGAAATGGGTTCTCCTGACGGAATTTGGGTGTCTGATGTGCAGCAAAGTTGGGAGTCAGGCAGCCCTGGAGAGGAAGCCCTCCAATCTAGTTCAGATGAAAGGCCAGCCACTTCAGCAGCAGCAACAGCAGCAGAAGAGCAGATGCTGTTCGACGTGAAGGCATAATGACCCTGTCTTGGTGTCTTTCAGGAATCAGGAAGATGGTATATCTGCTATATGTGTTTGTCTGCCTGATCTTTTATCATCAGACACTTTGCAAAAATGTACTAGCAAGTAGCAAGAAACTTGATTATTTAGGTGATGCAAACATCTAATGTGATCTGTGTCAGAACTCCGAGTGCCAAATTTGATATTGCATCCAAAGAGTTCTACCATGTTAAACAGAGCGATGCATCAAGTATTCAAAGTAATTTTTTTACATACACAGAACCTGCACTGCACAGATACAAACACTGGTTTCCCCAAAGATGATAAAGATGATAGATATGAACGATCTGAGGTCCCAGTATGATAGCCTGGTTGAACTGGAAACAACGTTGACGAGATGACTTGATCACTTGGTAAGTTGGTAGGACAGCAGCTTTGCCTATAAATAGTAGTTACTCTCCATGTTTAGCTGGAATGGTGCTTGCGGTATCATCACGGTGCTGCTGAAATTCAGAATCCCATTCTGCTCATTTATCTACACGCACAAGATCAAGCCAGTGAGGTATGTGCTGATACTCCCAAGACACCTTCCCCATAGAAAATCTCTCCGAATACCACGTTGAGTTAAAGAGCCTTTGAAGACTAGATCACTAGAAAGAAAAAGATATACACTCCCTCAAAGTATATTTGGATTTGTGTATAGATGTAGGGGCATTTAGGGAAGTTTTGAACTTCGTCCATCCCTAACTCCTAACGCAATATTTCAAACTCTGTGCTTTTTTTTATGTTTTTTTATGTTAAAGTATAGGAAATACAGATTAAGTACCCTTTCTTGAAGTATGTCATTGGTAGCCTGCAATATGCCTTCCTGCAAAATATAAACACAGAAGGGAATAATAGCCATTTTAGTCTCTTCTCTGTATGTAAATCTCGGTTCGATGCATGAACAGAGTGACAGATGCTGAACCAACCTTGTTCCGGAGCATCTCAATCTCCGTGGACATGGTCTGCATCTGTTTGACATAAAAGAGTCGTATATCAAAACTTGCAGGTGCCATCTATTTTTTACAAGATTCCACCTGAATCGGGAAGAGCATGAAGCCATGAACCTTACCTTCTGGGAGCGAATGTTATGTACCCACATTTCAAGATTATTTTCAAGGGCTTGGAGCTCACCAAGATTCATGTGGTTTATGTCTTTCTCTCCATGAATGTACCTGCATGGATGTGCACCTTTCTCACTGGAAAATGCCACTATTTGTGCATTTTTGGTAGTACAACATGACCCCTCAGTTCATACCAGTAAGTTGTTTGACCATAATATAACTATGGAGCTGTATTTTCTCAAAAAAAACTACAAAACTATATAGTGGTATGGGTTTTCTATGAGTTTTAGAAAAGAAAACAAACACGAAGATAATGAAAGAAACATCTTTCAAGCTAATTATAAAGCTACAACTGCTCTGCTGAATACACTATATGAAAGATGACATGCACCATGTGTTACTCTTGTACCATCTTTGTGCTATTATGAAGACTTTCAGATTCTTTTCTGATTTGCATGTTTTACGCTTTATTACTTGCAAAAACACGTGCATGCAGGATAATCAAATTCATGATTATACTCTATGCAAATAAGTTTGTGACTTCTTCATGTAGATCCCATTATGTTTTTTACTGCACACATGTAACGCAGCTACTTTACCTTAAGCCCTTCTGAAAGATTTCACGCGTTAATGCTGATACCTCTTGTTGTATTGCCTGCATAAACAAGAGAATATCAGCATACAGTACCATAGTTAATTCTAACACATCTCTTCAATTAGTATGAAGTATAAATAAAAAAAGGTTCCATAGAAATAATAATGCCTGATGAAGTTTCTATAGAAACAAAAGCCAAGAACAGGTGCGCTAAGCAAAAGTTTCCTTGTTAATCACGCACACAAAGTTTCATAGATATTCACCATTTCTAAGCATAGGTTTATTATGTTGATTGTTTTAAATTGCATGGTCGCATCACTTGATGCATACTCAGTCCCTGACCTGAGTTTTGTTCTGTTCACGACTTTTACCATGTATTTCTGAATAGGTTCTTCTGTACCTCTCGATCAAGCCTTGCATGTTCCTAACATCAAAAGAAATTCAAAGAAATGAAAAAGGATAACTTTTGCACACAAAAGTTTGAATAATTAGTAAACACAAGAAAGATATACAAACCCATTGGTGGCTAAGTCATAAATCTTGCCGTGAGGGGAGACCACAATGACACCAATATCAGCATCACATAAAACAGACAACTCCTTAGCTTTCTTGAGCAGGCCCATTCGCCGCTTGCAGAAGGTGACCTGCCGGTGAGCCGGGTTTTCTATTCTCCTCATTTGGACCTTACCACGGGCCATCACTTCTTGTTTGTGCACACAACCTCCCACTAGTTTGGACTAGCTTCTGAGACTGTTGACGAATTTGATCTCCCTCTTGCCCTTGAGGCAGATGGCAGCTTGGATCCGCGATGGAAGTGAGCGTTTTATTGTGGCTCCTGAGGACAAGGAATAATTGGTAGGCCAGTCCTTCCACTCTGCAAAAGGCTACATATATAGAGATCTAAACTGTTACCCCTGTATAAATCTACAGTCTTCGCTGTTCTCAAGATCAAGTTGACTCTGAAATACCCTAGTTGCATAAAAAATGTCTGTTTTTAAGAAAGGAGCAAAAGAAATATATTAGAAATTGTCCACTGAGCACCTGAACCAAAAATATTGCTTCCATAAAAGCAATAGAGAGTCTGACACTGACACATAAATTGAATCCTGCTTGTAAGGAAGTAGCCAAAACCACTGGTAAAAACGTTCTGTCCTTCAAATGCCAGACATCAAGTTAAAGCTTATTTCATGTTGACTTCCAACTACCTTAGGAGTCACACATGCAGTTATAATAGCTTGCAAGTAAGAAGGCTTAGGTAAATACTAACAGCTTCTAACTTATTTTCTAAGTAAATAAATTACTCATGTTGCTTGTGCTGCCCCAACCTAAACAATCAAGTTGTCTACGATCATAATGAATATTTAGTGAGGAATATGTCCCATGTAAAGGCATTTACACTTTGTATTGTTAAGAATTTGTTCTATTTTGAAAGGTCAGACTAAAATTTTAAAATCTACACCTTCCTTTGTTCTAAACACATATTCTCTATGCCGCCATCTGATTCAAATTGTAGGAAACAATAAAGCCACGTTGTACGCTCTAAAGTCTAAACTTATTTTTGTAAAGTAAAAAAGAAAAGAGAAGTGTGCACACTAAGCTGTTAAGGCTCCACTAAGCATACCACAGTTTTGATTTCACAAAGCCTATTTTTTTGTGAACTTGTTCTCCAGATCTCTCCGTCATATATAAATTCTAACACTAACAAAAAAGTCTCAAATGGAGCTGTCAGCGACAGAACCTGTTCTTTTGGCATACACGCTTTGGAAACCAAACTGCTGGTTGGCGCTACAATGTTTTTTCAATCAAGAGTGGAATAGCTTACTCAACAAATCCAGAACCTGTCATTTCCACAGTCCCAAATAGGCAAGTACTAAAAGAATAAAGCAACAGCCAGTACACAGCAATGCATGCCTTGGTTTGTTACTTTAGGACCACTCGTTTTCTTGCTAGTAAGAAGCTTTCGGCAGGAATAAACATAATCAATTTGTGCATGCACAGCTGAAATAAATCTTAATTGACCAAAGTACCAAACTAAAGAAAAACTATATAGTACCATGAGGACTATGATTCAGTTTACCAGGACCACCCCTTTAATGAATCCTTTAATATTGCTTAAGATCCACATTACAAACCAGTTATCTTCAAGTATAGTGGAAGTTGAGGTTATCAATCACAGTAGCGAGGCACAGCTATACAATCATTCAGCAAATCCTAGGAACTCCTATGGAACCTAAGAATCAACAACTTGTGTTATAGACGACACATGGATTTGAGCATTTCAAAATGCAGCTATGTTTCTTTATTATCAAAACACTCTGCTTGGCTGGTAAAAAAATTGGCTGATTTCGATGGATTCAATAGTACTGTGTGAGAGAGAATAAGCCGAAAGCAGATAAGCCGAACACTGTGTATCAGCCGAAACACAGTGTTCGGCTTATGGCTTGTCTACTTTCGGCTTAATATCTCTCATACAACACTATTGAATCAGCCAAAAGTTTCAAGAACTGCCCGAGCCGTCTGATGCCCTCAGTCCCTCCCTCACATCTCGCCGGGGTTTCCTGTCCTGCCGTCAGCCATGATTTCCGTATCTCACAGTATGCATGGTGAAAAACTTTATAAAGAGAGCCCGTAAGCAATGGCCCAATAACGGTTGCTTTCTTATCTTCTTCCTCGTATGTCTTCCCTCAGCGAGAAAATGTGGCTGACAGCCATGGTGAAAAACTGTCAGATACGGAAATGCATGGTGAAAGTAGTGAACAGACAAAACTCAGGTCTCGCTGGGATTTCCGTATCTGTAGTTTCTGATAGAGAAAATGTTAGTAGCTCAATTTTCACTCTCATTGAGCTGAGAGGATGACACTCAAGTTGGGGAAGTTTTCTGGGTTTTTTTCATTCACACTCACAATGCCATGCCTTCCAACGGGAGGGGTGGCCACATATATATACAGCAGGCTGCTGGGCTGCAAACGAAGCCAATAATGCTAGTCTAACACTAGTCTAACTGCTGTCCTAGAGAGGACACTAACTGCTGTCCTAGAGAGGACACTAACTGCTATCCTGCAGTCCAAGATGCTGCATGGGTACAAGAGATGACTGCAGTCCAAGATGCTAAGGACTACAAGATGCTGCAGGGGTACAAGGGACCACAAAGACCAACAACAAAGACTTATCCATCATTCTCCCCCTAAGTCTTGTGCGTCGTTTTGTGGGAAGATTGGACCATCCCAGTCCTGGAGCAAAGCTCAAGGAACTTGATCCTCCCAAGGGGCTTGGTGAGCAGATCCGCAAGCTGATCCTTGGTGTTGATGTAGCTCGCCTTGATGCTTCCTTCCTCCAAGCAGCCTCGGATGAAGTGATACCTCACCCGGATGTGCTTGCTCCGTTCGTGAAAAACGGGGTTCTTCGCCAAGGCCAGAGCGGACTTGCTGTCCACCCTGAGCTCCACTGCTCCAGTGTCTCTGCCGAGTAGATCACCAAGCAGTCGAGCGAGCTAGAGCGCCTGAGTCGACGCGGTGGAGGCCGCTATGTACTCGGCCTCGCAGCTGGACAAGGCCACCACCTGCTGCTTGACCGACTGCCAGCTAACGAGGCACTTGCCGAGGAAGAAGAGGATCCCGCTCGTGCTCTTGCTGGTGTCGATGTCGCCGGCGTTGTCGCTGTCGCTGTACCCGACGAAGTGTGCCGCTCTAGGGCACCTCGGGTAGTGGAGACCGTGGTCGAGAGTCCCCGCAATATAGCGGATGATCCTCTTCACGGCTTGCTGGTGCTCCATCGTCGGTTGCTGCATGAACCGACTAACGTAGCCGACGGAGAACACCAAGTCCGGCTGTGTGTGGGCAAGGTAGCGGAGGCTCCCCACAAGGCGCCGGTACTGAGTAGCGTCCACCTCCTTTGCTGTGCTGTCACGGCTCAGCTTCAGCATCTCCTCCATCGGAGTGAGAGCTGGGTTCCAGTCGGTGAGCCCAGCGAGCTCGACGATGCGCTTGGCATAGGCGGTCTGTCGAAGTGTGATCCCGGAGTCGTCCTGGTGCACCTCGATCCCCAGGTAGAAGGAGAGAGGCCCCAGGTCGCTCATCTGGAAGGTGGCCTTCATCTCCTCCTTGAACGCCACCACCTCCGCATCCTTGGTGCCGGTGATCACCAAGTCATCGACGTAGACACTCACCAGCAGGGCATTTCCGCCACTGCCCCGCCGGTAGATGGCCGCCTCGTGCGGGCTTTGCTCGAAGCCCATCCCCTTGAGCGTGGAGTCCATCTTGGCGTTCCACGCCCTCGGGGCCTGCTGCAAGCCATAGAGGGCCTTGCGCAGGCGTAGCACCTTGCCCTCCTTGTCGGGGATCGCAAACCCCGGCGGCTGGTGCACGTAGACCTCCTCTCTCAAGTCGCCGTTGAGAAACGCCGACTTGACGTCCATGTGATGGACGCGCCAGCCCTCCTGGGCAGCCAGCGCAAGGAGAAGTCGCACGGACTCCATCCGTGCCACTGCCACGGGAGCGAAGGCATCATCGAAGTCGACCCCCTCCTGCTGCACGAAACCTCGTGCCACCAGGCGAGCCTTGTGCTTGACGACGGTGCCGGCTTCATTCCTCTTCAGCTTGAACACCCACGAGGGAGGTCAGCAAGCTCCCAAGTGCGGTTCTTCTCAACCGCGTCCATCTCCGACTGCATCGCGGCACGCCATGCCGCGTGTTTCTCGGCCTCTGCGAAAGACCAAGGTTCGCCGTCGTCGTACGCGAGGTGCAACTGCGCCTCCAGGTCGTGAGGCACCAGTCTCGGCACCGACTGATCACCGAGAAGGTCCTCCATCGTACGGTACCGCAACGGCTCGCCGTCGTGGTACGCGTCGACGCGCTCCTCGTCGTGAGAGAGCGGAGTAGCGAACTCCACCGGACTGTGCTCAGCACGAGCAGGTGTCGAAGTAGACGTGCCCGGAGGAGTGGCTATCGGTACTGGAGTGTGCGGCGTCGCCGGCTGTGGTGGTGCAGCCGAGGAACTCGGCGCAGCCGGAGTCGTAGCTGAAGGGCGTGGTGCCGCTGGTGTGGCGGGCGCCGGAGTCGGTGGAGGCTCGTGGACCAGGGTAGGCACGCTCGGCGAAGAAGAGCTGCCTACTCCCCCAGCTCCCTCGAAGTGGACGTACTCGACGCTGAAGTCGTTGTACGTCGGAGCCGAGCCGTTGTCCACCGCCTTGTCCCACGCCCATCCTCGCCCTTCGTCGAACACAACGTCGCGCGCCGTGCGCACATGCTGTGTCTCCGGGTCGAGAATGCGGTAGGCCTTCGAATCCTCCGCGTAGCCGATGAACACTCCCGGAGTGCTCCTGTCATCGAGCTTGCCGATGTGGCCAAGCTTCTTGGCGAACGCGAGGTAGCCGAAGACCCGCAGGTGGGAGACCGCCGGCTTACGCCCATGCCAAGCCTCATACGGCGTCATGTCGTCGAGTGCCTTGGTGGGCGAGCGGTTGAGGATGTAGACGGCCGTCACCACCGCCTCTCCCCAGAAGACAGCCGGCATCCCCCTCTGCTTAAGGAGGGCTCGGGCCATCCCCACAACCGTCTGGTTGCGCCACTCGACGATGCCGTTTCTGCTGCGGGCTGTACGGCGCAGAGTAGTGGCGCTGGATGGCCTCATCTGCGTAGTATGCCATGAACTCGACCGCCGTTGTCGGTGAGCAGCATGCGCAACTTGCGGCCGCTCTCCGTCTCCGCAGCAGCCTGAGCATGCCTGATGGCGTCCGCAGCCTCTCCCTTGCTGCCGAGGATCATCACCCACATGAAGCGGGAGAGGTCGTCGATGAGCAGCAGGAAGTAGCGCCGTCCTCCTGGTGTGACCGGTGTCACCGGGCCACACAAGTCCCCGTGTACGAGCTCGAGCCGCTCCTTGGCTCGGAAGCTCGCCTGCTGGGGGAAGGAGTGCCGCTTCTGCTTCGTCAACACGCAGACGTCGCAGAGCTGCTCCACGTGGTCGAGGCATGGGAGGCCTCACACCATCTCCTTGGCGCCGAGCCGCTTCAGGGCCTCAAAGTGGAGGTGCCCAAAGCGTTCGTGCCACTGCCATGCCTCATCGTCCCTGCGAGCTGCAAGACAAAGAGGCTGGGCCACCCCGACGTGGAGGATGTAGAGGCAGTTCTTCCCTCGAACCACCCTGGCGAGAAGCTGGCGACGGTAGTCCCAGATGCGGAGGACCCCGCTGTCGATCACCACGCGGGAGCTGCTCTCATCGAGCTGCCCAAGGCTGATGATGGAGTTCCGTAGCGCCGGGATGTAGTAGACTCCGGTGAGCATCCGGTGCTCTCCGAACTTGGCGGTGAAGATCACGGAGCCCACGCCCTTGATCTCCACGGCGAAGGAGTCCCCGAACCTGATGGAGCCACCTATGTCGACGTCCAGGTCGGAGAAGAACTCCCGCCGCCCGGTCATGTGGTGCATGGCGCCGGAGTCGAGGTACCAGCCATCGACCCTGTCATCGTCAGAGCCGTTGCCGAGGAGGACTCGGGCACGCGGCTCGTCGAGGTGGAGTAGAGCGGTGGCAGGCGGTGCCGCCAGATGCGGCTCCATGTCCCCGTGGAGTAGGAACAGAGCCGGCTCGTCATCCGGCTGGGCCTCCGCGACGTGGGCTTGGCCCCCACGCCTCCGCTGCGGGCAGTCCCTGGCCCAGTGGCCGGGCCTGCCACAGTTGTGGCAGGCGTCGTCTCGTGCCGCCTTGGGCCTATCGGCGGCGCCGCCCTGAGCATCTCCGCGGGCGCTACCCTCGACGCACCCTCGTGCCCCGGCTTGGGCACCTCCGCGCCCCTTTCACGGCTTGCCGCGCTTGCGGCCACCAGTCGAGGAAGAGGGCTCCCCCCTCCTCCTGTCACCGCGCCGGGCCTCCCACTGCTCCTGAGTAAGGTGGAGCTTCCCATCGATGGAGATGCCTCCCGAGGGAGGCTGTGGCTCGTTGTTGTCGACGACCTTGAGGCGACCTATCGCCTCCTCGATCGTCATGGTGGAGAGGTCCATCAGAGACTCGATCGAGCGAGCGGTCTGCCTGTACCTCTCGGGGACGCAGCGGAAGAGCTTCTCGATGGCTCTCTCCTCGTCGTAGGTGTCGTCGCCGAACTGCACCACCTTCTGCAGCAGAGTGTTGAGACAGAGGGCGAAGTCATCAACATCCTCACCTAGTTTGAAGGCCAGGTTCTCCCATTCCTTGCGAAGTGCCTGGAGAGTGGTCTTGCGGGCGCGGTCGCTGCCGATACGTGCCGCAACGATGGAGTCCCAGGCCTCCTTGGCAGTTTGCTTCTTGGAAAGCGTGAACTGCATCTCGGGCGAGGCTGCTGTGATGAGAGCATCCAGCGCCCGTCGATCCTCATCGTAGTCGACGTCGCCGTACCGGACTGCCTCCCACATATGCCGCACCTGGAGCTTCACCTCCATGACTGCGGCCCACTCGACGTAGTTGGTCTTGGTGAGGGTGGGCCACCCACCGCAGGGGCCGACGTCCCTGACCACCGCCTGGAGGCCGTGGTAGTCGGGGGCGCCGCCACGCGCACCCCAGCCAGGAGCGCCGCCACCGCCCTGCGCGCCGCCGCCAGGGGCGCCGCCTCCGCCCTACGCGCCGCCGCCAGGGGCGCGGCATCCGCCGCCGGGTGCGCGGCCCCCTGGACCGCCGCCGGGCGCGCCGCCATCCAGGCCGCCGCCGGGCGCGCGGGCCCCTGGACCGCCGCCGGGCGCGCCGCCCTTCAGGCCGCCGCCGGCGGGGTGGGCTGCTACCCACCGCGCGGTCCACTCCCGCCTTCTCTCCCTCTCCAACTCCTCAAGGTCCCCGTCGGCGGTGGTGTCGCCGGCGATGGAGCCGCTGAGGCTGCCGCGCAAGGTCTCAACCTCGACCTCCGCCGCACGCACTGCATCCTCCGCCGCCTCTGCTTCCACCTCCACCCTGGCCGCCGCCAGCTCCGCTGCAACCAGCCTGGCCGCCCTCGCCGCTGCTGCAGCGGCTTGTGCCGTCGCTCGCCTGCGCTCCTCTGCCGCGGCGAGCTCGGCATATCGCTGACGCCATGCGCTCGAGGCGACCGAGCGCTGAGACGGTGCGTCGGACATGGCGTACCTCCAAGGGGCTGTTGCGTGGAGAAGACGCAGCCTCAGACGAGCTGCTCGGGTGAGGAAGGTGGAAGAGGGGCTGCTGCAGGTGCTGCTGCGCTAACTGTTGCTGCTGCGTTATCTGCTACTGGTGCTGCAGCAGCTGCTACTGCTGCTTGGGAGGGAGAAGAACATGAGATATCCAGTCTACAGGAAAGTACGGCCCTGATACCAGATGTTAGCAGCTCAATTTTCACTCTCATTGAGCTGAGAGGATGACACTCAAGTTGGAGAAGTTTTCTGGGTTTTTCTTCATTCACACTCACAATGCCATGCCTTCCAACGGGAGGGGTGGCCACATATATATACAGCAGGCTGCTGGGCAGCAAACGAAGCCAATAATGCTATTCTAACACTAGTCTAACTGCTGTCCTAGAGAGGACACTAACTGCTGTCCTGCAGTCCAAGATGCTGCAGGGGTACAAGAGATGCCTGCAGTCCAAGATGCTAAGGACTACAAGATGCTGCAGGGGTACAAGGGACCACAAAGACCAACAACAAAGACTTATCTATTAGAAAAACCAAAGAAAAACAGCAGGCATCTAGAAACTACAATAATAAATTTATATAGAACATGTTCTGTTGGGAAAGCTATTGGTGCTCAGTTGCTCACCAACAAACGAAAAAAAAACTCCAAGTTGATGGTGTGCATCTGCCATACATTTTAATTAGAAGATATTTTACACAGAAAATGAAAGTGGCAGCTATAAGCCTATAAGACCACGCAAAATCTTCAGGAAATTAACACAGGAAACTCTAGCACTTCCAAGATGCTAAAGTTGCCACGCAACAAACTAGCCATTGTATAGCTTTTATTTTACATGGGAATAATAGCGGTGCCTTTTTACTATTCCATAAAAAAAAATCATGGTTCGAAGTAGATATGATCAAACTCCTTATTTATACTGCTGATATTTAGATTGGTGATACAAAATGATATGTGCAGATTTGTCTGTTTTTTTTATCATATAGTACATTTCCACTAGGTTTGAAATTCATCATGCAGGACAGAGTGGTCAAAGCTGTCCTCTGTAAATGTGTTGACGTCCGAAACATTACTTGCAACTGTCAAATATATGTGTTCAAATTGTGTTGATGTCAAAATTAATAACCTTTTGTGACTGCAGAAGCATCTCCTCTAGGTGGTGATATCCACGACTAAAGCTAAGAGCTAATATTCCCTTGATCTACAAGCCTGATTTCTTTAGTAACAACAAGGTACAATTACTTCATAGATGGATAATCATTCCAAGACATGCTTAATCAGTTACTTTTCTGATAAGCTCAGGAAAGCAAAAGACAAGCTAAACAACTTTACCATATGGACTTCCATATGAGATCCCACCTTTCCGTGACTGTGTAACTATTGGGAGACGTGAAAGGAAAATGACGAAAGATGGAAAATGACGAAAGATGGAAGCCCCATTTGATTACATGAGGCTCAGAATAGTTGCATGCAAACCTATTTGAAGGCTTCTCACTATTTTATTGCAAATATAAAGATTGATTGCAGTGATCGTATTTCTTTGTCCATACATATGAAAATTAGGCATTCCGAACGACTCATTCCTGTAATATTTCCAGTACAACAACTTGCTACTCAATCTAAAAATAACTTCGCTGAAAAGGGCCCATTTACACATCTGTTGGAAGAAATGGGTAGTCAGTATATCCAATAACAGGATCAGGGACGTAAAATGTGTCTCTGTTGTACTTGTTAAGAGGCGCATCTATTTCGAACCTTCGAGGCAAGTCAGGATTAGACAAAAATATGCGTCCATATGCAACCAAATCTGCATAGTTAGTGGAGATTGCATTATTTCCATCCTCCCTATTGTAGCCTCCAGCAACAATAAATGTTCCCTTGAAAGCATCCCTCATTGGACGAAGACTGTAGGGTGTTTCAAATTTTTCACCAAGTTTTACCATCCGTGGCTCCACCACGTGGCAATAGAGGATTCCAAATTTATTCAGTGCATTTGCCATATATAAGCCTAGAGCTTCTGGGTTTGAGTCTGGTGCTTCTGAATAACTAGCAAAAGGTGACAGCCTTATCCCAACCTTGTCAGCTCCAATTTCATCAACTACAGCTTGAACTACTTCTAATGCAAACCGGCAGCGGTTCTCTAAGCTGCCACCATATTTGTCGGTGCGATCATTGACCTGGTCCTTTAAAAACTGATCAATCAAGTAACCGTAAGCTCCATGGATTTCAACACCATCAAATCCTACACACACCAGAGAGTCAAATACTAGATTGCCCATTTGTTCAGGTATCAGCTAGGATTTCAGTAAACTACTAGATAGTCTTTGAACACTTCAGAAATAATCCAAATGAACATTTATATGTTAATTTCAACTGACCCTAATCAATTGATAAATAACTCTGACTAAAGTAAATTGACATTTGCATATACTTTGTAGGCTAACTTTAAACTGTGACAAGGTACTAACCAGCTTCAATTGCATTTCTAGCAGCAACCCTGAAATCACTTATGATGGAAGGGATTTCATCAGTCTCTAATCGTCTAGGAGGTGTGAAAGTAGCCACATCTACACCATTGGCTCTCACTTGAGGTTTTAGTGGCTTATCAGTGCTTGAAATTGGAGCCTGCCCATTAGGTTGAAAAGCTGCATTGGAGCATTTAACATTTGTTGGTATAATGCCATATTTTATTTAAAAAAGTAGTAGAAATATAGTATGATTGTGCCAGTATCATCGTTGATGACAAGGATAACTATTACTATTATGAAGTCTTCATGGATAATAGGAATATGGCACGAGTCTGCCGATATAACTAATGCTGTTATGAAGTCTTCATGAATAATTGTGAAGCTAATTTTCTTGCAATTTAACTACACTACCGTTAAATTTGGCTGCACGAACAAGTTTGTATTAGAGGATGCAAACTCACGGGAATTAGAAACTCTTCCTACGTGCCAAATCTGACAGAAAAATATCCCTCCTTTCTCATGAACCCCATGTACGATTGGCTTCCATGCTTCCACTTGCTCGTTTGTCCAAATGCCAGGAGTATCTTTGTACCTTGTATGCAAATAGAATACATATCTTCTTTAGAAATCACTAAACTCTGAAGAAGAAACTTAACATGTCTACATAGACTTTAAGAAGAAGCAGCCTGAGGATCTAGGTGACGCACCCTTCAGCAGTGTCTGACACTCCAGTGGCCTCAGCAATCAAAAGGCCTCCTTTAGTCGTCCTCTGTTGATAATACAGTATGGCATGAGGCTGAGGAACATTGCCATAGGACCGCTGCCTTGTCAGTGGTGCGAGAACCACTCTAGAAACAAAGACAAAGGGAAATTCTTAGGACCAAATGGATCTTTGAAAATTGCTGATACACACGTCACGCTTCCAGGTTCCTTGGACTTTTTCTCAAAAGAAGTAAGAATAAGGTGGAGTCGGTTTGTTACAAAATAACTCTATTTTCCGAAGCAATTCAACACGATGACACACATTCATTACCCATATCCATTCTGCGACTGGAAAGCATCCCCGCCCTCAACTTGCAAAAGCATGATTGGATTGGGGAACCTACTCTCCCGATGAACAGCAGACGTCGTCCAATCGAAGTAATAAAACCGAAGAAAATCACAACATACACTGGAGAACTACGATCTTGTGCCGGCCACTACCTAGTTTTGCTGCTTTGACGGCCACATGAAACCTCCAGTTGCACAACTCGCATGTGCAGAGGATTCCCAACGAATCACTTCTCGGGGGAAGCTAATCTCACACAGTTTGATGATTGGGGATTAGGAATTGGGATTGGTCCAACCAAAGAAGAGAGCATACCTGTGGGAAAGATCAAATTTCCCCATCTGGTAGGGGGTGAGGAGGGGGATAGCGTTGGCGCCGCTGTTGCTTTTTTTTTGAACTGAAAACAGCGAGGGAGGCTCCCACTGTAAAATTTTATTTATATAAAAAAAGAACACCAAAAGTTAGGAAAACAGTAAGCCTGTACAAGTGAAAAAAGAAGCAAAAGGGAGCAACAACTAGACAGAAACTTAAGAGCTATCTACGAGCTATACAGACTAAAGGGACTAAGCCAAGCTATTGAACCAAACTAAGAAGGGTGTCTTCAGAGTCTTTTATCCAATGAGCTTGTATAAGACATTAACTTTTGAAATTCCTTTTCCACAGGTCCCTCCCTCCTGTCCTGTGTCGTCCTTTTTCTCTTCTTCCCACAGTTCCACTTTGCCTTGGCACCTCTCTTTATTATGCTGCCAATTTGGTGCTGATGAATGGTGATTGATAATCAGTGGGAAGATGGTGCCGCTCTTAGCCTCTTAATAACACTTAGAGAGAGCAATTGATTGGTGGAAGCTGATTCATTGAACCTGGCGCATTCCCCGACTCTTGAGGAGCCAAGGACGGCAGGCAACAACCGCGGTGAGGTGACTGATGCGGACAGGCGATGCACCGGCATCTGATGTTTGCTTTGATAGGAGGGGATATTGAAAAGCTCTTATTGAAACATGGCACTTTATTCCAAAAGTTAAAGTGGCCGACTGGCAGGTCTTGGCCTGGCCAAGAGAATTCTTTATTTGCCAAAAATAATGGCTTCCTTCCTTGCCAATGAAAAGAAAATATAAACAGAATTCCTTTTTTTTTGAACTGAAACACTGCGAGGGAGGCCCCTGCAGTAAAATTTATTTAAATAAAAGAGTACAAGGAAGAAATACTTACAGAGGGGGCAAACAGGACCTAAGAGAATATACAACACTACCTAGGCATAAGCAAAAGAGAGCTTTATAGTTCACAATCCACTTTGACCTCGTTTTATAGTTCACCACTTTCTTCACCTTTGGTATTGTCATCCAAACCTTGCCTTAGACTGATGATGTCAGATGGCAATATGGCATGGTTTGCATGCACAGCTGCTGAACAGGAAAAATGTGCGACCGCAAGCGACACAGCCCACCAAGATGTCGTGGCTCTCCTGGTCGGCATGGGGCGGGGTCGAGGAGCTGCGCCGGCATGTGGAGGCGGAGGCAGTTCAGCCAGGCTAGACGCAGGCACGCGATCGAAGCTGGAGGCTGAAGAGCATCGTCACCAAGAGTAGCAACACTTCATGCCAGCAATAGCAAGAGATGACACAAAAAATCAACCACTGATTTCCCCCCCTTAAGCTTCATTCTTATTCGCGCGGGGGGTTCAGAGATACACGATGCTAAACGATAAGCATTGTACAGATAGACTTTGTTTTTGTACTTGACCAATAATTATGCCTACTATTTGCTCCTTCAATTCAAAAAGAGATCATGTTTATAATACGTGCGGTCAAACTTTTAAAATTTGCGCCATCACTAATTCAGTATCAGCTTATATATAGATCAGACGTATGGAAACAATTTATGTAGATTTCTTTATATACAAAAAGAAATTTAGAATATCATTTTTGCTAATTTTTAAATAGATACATCTCGAGCATGTGAGGACATTCATGAGTAAAGATAAGAGCTGTGATTCCCTAAATTCATAAGTCTGGTCTCTTTATACAACAAGAAGGTTCAGTATATATAGCTTTTGTACCACAGACTATCATTTCGAACCATATGCCTAAGAAATTATTTTTCTGTCTTGAGGAGCTAGTGGATTCTATTTTTCTTAAGCTCTAAAATTTGAAACCTAAAGCATTAAACATCTGTGCCAGAGCACTCGACTGAACCTATCCTTAGTTTATTCCTTCGCTGGCTATGCCAGTGACTAAAAGGAACACATGTGGAAGCAAAAGGAGGAAACATGTAACATAGTGAGCATGACTCCATTAGGATGATCGTATTGCTTGGTCCATGCACATGAAATCCCAGAATTCAGATCAATTAATGACCTTAGTCCTCTAATATTACTAGTATACAGAAGGTAGCTATCCAACCATCGACCATGAAAGAAATGGGTAGTCAGTATATCCGATAACTGGATCAGGGATGTAGAAAGTCTCACTGTTGTACTTATTGAGACTAGCATCAATTTCAAACCTCCGAGGCAAGTCAGGATTTTACAAAAATAAGCGCCCATATGCAACCAAGTCAGCATAGTGTAACACACAGGTGTTAATCCTTGGTAATTAAGTTCACCATGGCCATTAGTTCAACTCACACGACAAATCACAAAACCCAAAAATTTTTCTGTCAGTTTGGGCCGGACCGGTCGGAGCAACCGGTCTGACCAGTTGAACTGGTTTCAACCGTTTTGGGCCCCACAACATTTAAATCACTCTCTCTCTCTTCCTCACCTGTGCACTCGACCTCACCAGCTCTCTCACTCACTCTCCCCGAGCTCTTCCCTTCTCAAGCCCTAGGTTCTTCAATCCTTCCTCTTCCTTTGATTCCAAGGCCGGGGAAAGGATCAAATCCGCGTGGTGGCTCATCTTCCCCTCGATTCCCTCCCTGGGGTGCCTGGGATTCGAGTTCTTCGTGTAAGGAGGAGTTCACTCAAGGTATGAAGCTCGTGTGAGTCGATCTCCTTTTCTAGATGATCTTAGGTGATTCCCTCTGGCCAAACACCTCCAATGGCACCCTGGAACTAGTTCCTAGAAGGATATTGGAATTAGTGGGCAATTTTCGCCGCGCCAAGAATCTTGGTTTTGGTCTGGGTAGGGCCGGTCTGACCGGTCGGGTATATCGGTCTGACCGGTAGGGGCCCGAACAGTCCGGTAATTGGATCGGATACTCCGGGTTTGTGGTGATCTAGACATTCCAGAGTTAGGTCCGGATTCTCCGGACTTGGGAGTCCGGATACTCCGAGTAGGTGTTCGGATACTCCGGATTTTTGGGTCTCGAGTCGCTCACAGGCCAGACCGGTCTGACCGGTTTGGTATACCGGTCTGACCGGTGCTAGCAGGGCTGAGAGGGTTAAATCAGGGTTTGTTAGTGAAAAATAGATAGAAATTGATTTGGTTATTGGTTACTTGTATTTTTATAAATCATGCATGCATTCTCTCATGTCATATGCATATGCATACGTGTAGAAGCCGCGGCGGAGGAAATTGTGTACAAGGTGGTTGCAGAGCCACAGGAGTAGGGCTGGACGAAAAACTCGTAACTCGCTAGCTCGCTCGACTCGCTCGTTAATGGCTCGGCTCGAGCTCGACTCGTTTTATAATGAGCCAGCTCGTTTTATAACAAGCCAGCTCGTTTTATAACGAGCCAGCTCGAGCTGGCTCGCGAGCCGCTCGCGAGCCATAACGAGCCAGTTAATTATGAAGCCAGCAAATTTAAATGGGTGCATTGTTAAAGACAAAAAATTCTAATGACTCATATTTGAAGAAAATGAGTGCTGCAATGTTAAACAAATTTGATAAATATTTGGAAGAGAAGAACAATGTCATGGTTATTGCTACAATCCTTGACCCTAAGTTCAAAATGATATATATTCAGTTCTATTTTAGTCAGCTTTATGACTCCTCAAGGTATGAACAAGAGGTTGCTTATATAAAAAATGAGTTAGAATAGTTGTATAAGAAGCAAGAATTGGAACAATGCTGGAAAATGGGTAAGAAGAGCAGCATAAGAAGCAAGAATTGGAACGAGCCAAACGAGCTATAACGAGCCAAACGAGCCATACTCTGTGATGATGTGTGTTCATATTGTCTCTCTACATTGGCTCGCGAGCCAAACGAGCTAGCTCGAGCTCGCTAACGAGCCGAGCCGAGCTAGCCTGTTGGCTCGTTAGTATAACGAGCCGAGCCGAGCCAATATGTTAACGAGCCGAGCTATAACGAGCCGAGCCATAACGAGCCGAGCTGGCTTGATATCCAGCCCTACACAGGAGCCACAGGGGCAAGCCCTGCAGTAGGAGGATCGTGAGGGGCCGGCCCAAGGTCCAATTCACCCTAGCACTGAGCAACAGACGTAAGACAAGCCCCGGTGCACATCCTATTATTTTAAATTATGACACCTATATACGTAACTATTACTTGTGCATTAGGTTTAGGAATGGTTTGGAACCCTAGTTGCATGATCCCTAGGATTCCCTGAATTATACTAGTATGTATAGGATGATAGAAGTGCTATGCTTAATGGTTTTTCGATAGAAGACAAGTAATTTCTTGTCACTCGCGAGATATAGGATATTTAGAAGTCGGGTAATTTCCGGTTACTCACGAGATATAAGTTATATGTGTTTATATTACGGTCCCTGAGTTATTGAAAGTGATATGGAAATGTGAGACCGAACGGGGAGTGATGATGATGTATAGGTATGGCAGCAGAACAGGGTTCCTGGGTGCCTTAGCCTCGTCTGAGTCGGTTAAGGACCGGTAGTTATCGGCAGTGCAGATCGGGGATTGAACTGTACTAACCGCATGCCGGGAGTAGGAGGTAGTCGAAACCGGTAAGCTTAGTACTGCCTCACTTCGAAAGTACCGGACTCCATCTCACCTCCTGGGGTAGTCGAGTAGTCGCGGAGAAATGTGATGCATGTATTTACTTTTGGTGGTCTCACGTTGAGCTCGGCTGACCATATGATGGTGGGGCGGTCCTGTAGTTCGAGGCGGGGAGAGGAATGGTTGGTGCGTGTGGTCCGACGGGGCGTATGTGTGCCGTGTTGGTTAGGTCCACCTTGCAAGGTTAAATCGAATCGATTCGCCGTGTCTTGCGGTTATGAGGGCTTTGATCTCTTTGCTGCATCGTAGTCTCATGATAGAATGAGGAGGATATGTATAAATATAACAATGAACACATGGAATTATTATTTGATTGCACCAACATGTTTGCTATAGTTGATTCATGCAAACATTAGATTAGAGTTAATTTGTACATAATCTGGAGCTAAAATTCTGAAAGTAAGGAATTACTTTAGTCGCTTTTCTGCAAAATAACCACCAGCCAAAAGTCTTGCATGTCTAGGTATGTGGGCTAAGTTATACCCACTGGTCGGGTAAGTCTTGCTGAGTATTAGTTGCTCATGGTTGTTGCCCCCATTAATTTGTTTCAGGGCACCCCGACGTCGATTTCTGCCCCTGCTGCGTCAAATTTATCCGCCGAGATGCAGATGGGTGGGAAGTTATGGAGAGAGACCAGTAGACTATAAAGTCGGCGGATTGCACACTTGAGGGCAGAGTGTGCCGCCCTCAGCTTTGTTCAGACCGGTCTGAAGGACCGGTCTGACCGGTGTATACGTGGGGACCCATGCACACCGGTCTAACCGGTGGTACGCACCGGTCTGACCGGTGGTGTTAGGCAGAACCTCTAGGGGTAATGTAATATAGTCCTTTCCTAGTGTAAATTCTAGTTTTATTTGTTGGAAGACTTGTATATCAAGTATGTTTTTAAACCCGGTTTATAAAATTTTTGTATCTGAATCTGGTTTGTAAGTAGTTATGTATTATTTGTGTCGCGTTGTTCTATTTTCAAGTATTATGTCGTGCTTGTACCATCTGCGCTCATCTTCGCGTGGGACTACCGGTGTTGTTTCGATCGGGCCGTCGGTTGAGAAAGGATTGCCAAATTAAGCCATTAAGCTAATGCGTCCGATGTGTTCAAATGACTGCCATTACGCTTAATTTGGAGTCTTAATTTGGCAGTTCCATCACAGCTGGTATCAGAGCCGAAACACACTGGGGGTGATACGAGCATGACTAATTTACAGACATTATAAATTAAAAATGAATTTCTGACTTTGGATAAAAGCTGTTTAACGACGTGGGTGGGATTACTCGTAATAGCCCTATATAGTATTGTTACAATCGTGAGTAGATGTTCAGTTTGGTTGAGAGATTAACGTAGGACGCTCTTGCATCATGTCATTGTATTTCCTTTGCAATTGAAAGTTTCTGTTGTAAGTTATGCATCATGGCATTCATTATTTTCAATTGTGTTTATGAATTTAAGTCAAGGGTTGTCACCCGGGTCTAACACCGAGAGTTTTAGTTCTGGGTGGTGACCGGTCTTTGACACCGGTCTGACCGGTTGGTCCTCGTGCAGTGTCATGCAAGCCATGCAGACCGGTCTAACTGGTCTCCTTCACCGGTTTGACCGGTTGTGCGCGGACAGAAGCCCTAAGTTGTGCCTAAATAATTTATTTCCGGTGCTTTCTTCCATGATTCGGATATTAGTTGCAGTGATGATTATTTTTATGTAATCAGAAAAATGTAACGAATCCAATCATGGTTGAATGTAGAATGACAGGCCCACCGAACCCTTCTGATTTGGCCCAGGCCATTGCGGCCATACTCTCCGGACGAGACGAACAGACAGCACTCCTCCGGGAGATTGTGGAGTAGGGCAGAGCGCAGCGGCCTGAGCATCACCACCAGCCAGCTGTCCCTGGATATGAGCAGTTTCTAAGCACCCAGCCGCCGCTGTTTCACAAAGCCGATGAGCCACTGGAAGCAGATAGCTAGCTCCGGACCATAGAGTCCAAGTTCACCCTGCACCCGTACAATGATGGAGACAAGGCCGGATTTGTAGCCCAGCATCTCAGGGGTCCCGCACGCACTTGGTGGGACAATCACGTGGCCATGTTTCCCGAGGGCACTCGGTTCACCTGGGCATAGTTCAAGGAAGCTTTCAGGGCACATCATATCCCTGCAGGGGTCATTCGCAAGAAGCTCACAGAGTTCTTGGCTCTGAAACAGGGTAACAACAGTGTCCTACAGTATGCCCAGGCCTTCAATAATTTATCGCAGTATGCGGGCTACCACGTGGACACAGATGAGAAGAAGCAGGCTTGCTTCAGGCAGGGGCTCAGCAGTAAGCTCCAAGATCGTCTGGCTATGGTCAAGTTTGACACCTTCAGTGAGCTGGTCAACGGTGCTATCATTCAGGAGGATGCCCAGTTGGCTCACAAGGCAGAGAAGAAGAGAAAGGCGCCGGCGGCGGGGTCTTCGAACAGCACTCCCCAGAGGTTTCGCTTGGTGCAGTCGGGCCAACAGCGTGCCCCCTTCCAGCACCAGCCACCGCAGCAGTGGGGATACAGGCCCCCTCAGTACACTCAGCCACAGGGGACAGTCAGGCCTCATGTTCCTCCACAGAGCGAGCAGAAGATTTGGGTGCCGCAGCAGGGGGTGCGCCCAAATTTTTCCCATGCTACAACTGCAGATAGATTGGACACTTCGCACGTAATTGCCCCATGCCGCCGAAGTAGGGACAGTCGTCCAGTCAGCAGAATCAAAAAGGCAAAGTCGCTTACTTCAAACCGGGACAAGTGCATTACACCACCCTTGAGGGTATCCCGAGGGAGCTCCAGTGATGGCGGGTACATTTTCTGTAAACGATCGTCCCGTCATCATATTGTTTGACTCTGGGGCATCTCATACATTCATTAGCAAGGAGTGTGCCATTAAGCTGGGATTGAGAATAGAAAACATGCCAAATCCATACAATATTCATTCGCCCGGGGGCTAATTAATTACCAACCAAATTGTCAGGCGAGTGCCACTCTAGTTACAAGGAAAAAGATTTATAGCACATCTTATAGTACTCTCAACTCAAAGAGTGGATATTATACTTGGAATGAACTGGATGAAGGAACAAGGAGTTATAGCACATCTTGTAAGGTTAAATCGAATCGATTCGCCGTGTCTCGCGGTTATGAGGGCCTTGATCTCTTTGCTGCATCGTAGTCTCATGATAGAATGAGGAGGATATGTATAAATATAACAATGAACACATGGAATTATTATTTGATTGCACCAACATGTTTGCTATAGTTGATTCATGCAAACATTAGATTAGAGTTAATTTGTACATAATCTGGAGCTAAAATACTGAAAGTAAGGAATTACTTTAGTCGCTTTTCTGCAAAATAACCACCAGCCAAAAGTCTTGCATGTCTAGGTATGTAGGCTAAGTTATACCCACTGGTCGGGTAAGTCTTGCTGAGTATTAGTTGCTCAGGGTTGTTGCCACCATTAATTTGTTTCAAGGCACCCCGACGTCGATTTCTGCCCCTGCTGCGTCAAATTTATCCGCCGAGATGCAGAGGGGTGGGAGGTTGTGGAGAGAGACCAGTAGACTATAAAGTCGGCGGGTTGCACACTTGAGGGCAGAGTGTGCCGCCCTCAGTTTTGTTCAGACCGGTCCGGACCGGTCTGAAGGACCGGTCTGACCGGTGTATACGTGAGGAACCCATGCACACCGGTCTGACCTGGTGTTAGGCAGAACCTCTAGGGGTAATGTAGTATAGTTCTTTCCTAGTGTAAATTCCAGTTTTATTTGTTGGAAGACTTGTATATCAAGTATGTTTTTAAACCCGGTTTATAAAATTTTTGTATCTGAATTTGGTTTGTAAGTAGTTATGTATTATTTGTGTCGCGTTGTTCTATTTTCAAGTATTATGTCGTATTTGTACCATCTGCGTCCACCTTCGCGTGGGACTACCGGTATTGTTTCGATCGGGCCGTGGGTTGAGAAAGGATCGCCAAATTAAGCCATTAAGTTAATGCGCCCGATGTGTTCAAATGACGGCCATTACGCTTAATTTGGAGTCTTAATTTGGCGGTTCTGTCACACATAGCCACCGGAGATTGCATTATTCCCATCCTATTGTAGTTGCCAGCAACGATAATTGTTCCCTTGAAAGCATCCCTCATTGGACCAAGATTGTAGGGGTTTTCAAAATTTTCACCAAGTTTTACCTTCCGAGGCTCCACCACATGGCAGTAAAGGATTCCAAATTTATTCAGTGCATGTGCCATATACAGGCCTAGAGCTTCTGGGTTTGAGTCCTCTGCTCCTGAATAATTGGCAAAAGGTGAAAGCCTTATCCCAACCTTTTCAGGCCCAATTTCATCAACTACGGCTTCAACAATTTCTAGGGCAAAGCGGCAACGGTCAATCAAGTAACCGTGAGCTCCATGGATTTCAATACCATCGAATCCTACACACTACATATAGAGTTAAGATTAGATTGCCCTTTTCTTCTGGGGTCAGAACTAGGATTGCAGTAAACTACTACTATGTGGTTGTTGAACATTTAACACATAATCCATAAGAACCTTAGAATTCTAATTTAGTATTTTTCTATTGATCCCAATTTGACAAGTCTGAAAAAAGTAAGCAGTCTACATTTCTTAATTGTTTGTAGGCTAGTCTTATTAATTTAGTATAAAATGTTAGAGGATGGTGCTTACCAGCTTCAATTGCATTTCTGGCAGCTATCCTGAAATCATTGATGATCAAAGGGATTTCACTAGTCTCTAATCGTCTAGGAGGTGTGAACTTAGCCACATGTACACTTTTCACTGGCTTATCAGTGCTTGAAACTGGAGCCTGCCCATTAGGCTGAAAAGCTGCACCAGAGCAGTTAACATTTGTTGGTATAATGCCATCTTTTCTCTAAAAAACATCAATACAGAGTAACATTATGAGTGTGCCAATATCTTCGTTATCACCAAAGATAATTTGTTCTGAATTTAGCTCCAGGAATAAAAATTGATACTAGAGACTGTAAACATACTGGAGTTGGAGACTCTCCCTACGTGCCAAATCTGACACAAGAATATCCCTCCTTCCTCGTGGACCCCATCTACGATTGGCTTCCATGCTTCCACTTGCTCCTTGTACCTTGTATCATACAGGGAAAAAATCTATTCTTTAGAAAAAGCACTGAACTGTTAGAAAGGAACTAGCGCCACTAGATGAAAATTAGATGTATGAAGAAGGGACAGCCTGAGGATCTAGGTGACGCACCCTTGAGCAGTGTCAGACACTCCAGTGGCCTCAGAGATCAAAAGGCCTCCTTTAGTAGTTCTCTGTTGATAGTACAATATGGCATGAGGCTGAGGAACATTCCCGTAGGACCGCTGCCTAGTTAGTGGCGCAAGAACCACCCTGAACATGAAAGCAAAGATATTGTCCAAAGATATACCACAGTAACAGCAACGTTTTCAGTATCGCACTCGCTTTTGGTCGCCTCAGAATAATTGTTTCTGTTTCACATACATGTCATAAGCTAATTCTTGAGTCATCCCCAACCAAACCTTTCAGAAATTTGAGGAACTTACAGTTACCATCAGTTTTGTGAAAGGTTTGGTTGGGGCAAAGGCGAAAGGGGGGGGGGGGGGGGGGGGGGGGAGAATCGGGGAGACTAGTCTTCCTACGAACAGCAGACGGCATCTGCGTTAAAGCAGATAAAGCCGCACCTCCACAAAAGCAAAGATCACTAAACGATGCTCTGCCGGCCATAACTGTCATCTTCCTTCTCTAGAAAACGGGGCCTAATGGTATCCCGTAGTGCTCAACTCGCATGAACTGAGGATGCCCAACGAATAACATCTTGGAACCTTGGAGGTGCGTGCTAATCAAAGCTCCACTTGCTAATGGGGGATCAGAGAGAGAGAGAGATTATTACCTGTGGGAAAGATGAAACCTTCCCATCTTGTGGGGGGTGAGGAGGGGGACAGTGTTCGCACCGTCGTTGCTCATCTTCTCCCCCAGTTTGCCGTCTCTGTCTCTTCCTCTTCCCCCATTCGCATCGCATCTCTGTCTCTTTATGCTGCCAAGTTGGGCCTCCTGGGTGACGATTGACCGGCTCATTTCGCAAAGATCGCTTGAGAAAGAAAGGGGGCCAATATAATGCAAGAACATCAGGCACAGCTCTGGCGGCCGGTGAGGTCACTGATGATGCAGTCATGGAGAGATGGAGACAGCAGCCGGCGGAGGCCGGCTGGGTGATTTTTTTTTTTTTGATGGGAACTCTATTAATCAGACGGTGCTGAATCTTTAGCGATAAAACAAGCAATGAAGTCCGGGATGGGTGCCACAACAGCCTCCGCATCCGGCTCACAAATACTCCCTAGAATTGCTAATGTAGGGAAATGGGTAGGCTACGCTAGCATCACTACCGCATAAACCCAAGATACTTGCGAGTAGAAGATCATAGATCGTTACCACTAGACGCGCAGCGCAGCGGAAGAAGTCGCGCGTCGATATAGAGGAAGTAGTCGATCACGTCCCACGAACCGAGCTCCTCGTACTTGATCCCAGCAGCCGATCAGCGCAGCAGTCGCAGCAGCGCATCCACGGAGTCCACACGTACGGGGATGAAACGCCGGGCGTCGGTGTGCTAGCACCGCACGCACGGCAAGGGCGGCGGCCGAGAGAGAGGGAGGGGCGGTGGCTAGGGAGGTGGCGCGGCTCAGGTCATCGCCCCCCTAGCCCCTCCCTCATATATATAGGGCGTACTAATGGGCTTCTATCTCATAGGCCCATTAGTAACCCTAATCCCTCTTGGATCAATATCCACTTGGGTCTTTAAACCGTATTGTGATGATGGGCTCTTGGGCATATCACCAACAATCTCCCACTTGCACTAGAGACAATCATACATGCAAGCTTTTCAACATTCCAAATCCCTTAAGTGTGTGACCCGTTAGGTTCATGTGTAGGTGGTCGTGATCGGAAATCATTTCCGAATCACAAGTCAATAGCGGCACCTAACAGGGCATAGTGACTCACAAATACACATAAAGATCATATCGGCTGAACCATAGATATACTCATACACCGATCCCTTTGCCACACGATACCAGTCAAGCTCAAAGCGAGATGTGTGCCACCTTTGTGATAGCTCGACCATTCTCTCGATCTAATAGTGGATTCTATTCATAACTAACCTTTAGTCATCATGATTAACTCTTTAATCACTTTGGCATGGCCATGCACTTTCAAATCCAACTATCTCGAGGGGCCCAGAGATATCTCTCCCGTTATCTAGGAGGGGCAAATTCCATCTTGATCCGCTCACATCCCATTCCATGTTTCATGACATACCTGTAAGCTGCTTTTGTAACTACCCAGTCACGGAGTAGCGTTTAGCAGCCCCAAGATGCACCACTACACACAGTGAGAAATAATGGCGATCTCAGGTCTAAGGATTCAGTAGGTATAACACTCAAGAACAACTGATGGCACATACAAAATAACAATCCCAACATTGTCTTGGAGTGGGTCAATCCAACACCATGTTCACCAACATGTGTCCACATCATTAATCCGATATCTCCATATCCATGATCCGTGAAACATGATCATCAATTAATGCATGTGCTAGTCTCAACGTCGTTGTTGTCCCACACAACGACATAAACTAGGGATAATTTAGAATCATATCATTTTCAACAAAGAGTTTCACGAACAAGTCACATACTTGATAATCAATGTAAAATAATCATCCATGGAACAAATAACAGTTATTTATCATTACATAAACATACTCATGACACAAAATCTCCCACGCACACTAGAATCACTGATGTAAGTATCTAATACCCATAGATCTCATGTGCGCCTCATGCTTTGGTTGTGGGAGAGGCTTCGTCAACGGATCAGCAACGTTTGAATCCGTGTGCACCTTGCAAACCTTCACATCACCTCTCTCAACAAAGTTACGGATGAGGTGATACTTTCGCAGTATATGTCTGGACTTCTTAGTTGTTCTAGGCTCCTTTGCTAGTGCAACGGCACCACTATTATCACAATAGAGGTCCACTGGACTGGACGCACTAGGAACAACACCCAAGTCAGAAACAAACTTTCTGATCCAAACAGCTTCTTTTGCAGCTTCGGAAGCTGCAATATACTCGGCCTCTGTCGTCGAATCAGCCACCGTATCTTGCTTGGAACTCTTCCAGCTCACTGCCCCACCATTGAGGCAGAAAACAAAACCGGATTGCGATTTGGAGTCATCTTTGTCTGTTTGAAAACTAGCATCGGTGTAACCCTTTACAAGGAGCTCATCTTCGCCTCCAAATATTAGGAACATATCCTTAGTTCTTCTCAAGTACTTAAGGATACTCTTTACAATTGTCCAGCGAAGTTCACCGAAATCTGACTGATACCTGCTCGTAACACTTAGAGCAAAGGAAACATCTGGGCGCGTGCAAAGCATAACATACATGATCGACCCTATGGCTGAAGCATAAGGAATCGTACTCATCCTCTTTTGCTCATCAGGTGTCGTAGCACACTGACTCTTGCTTAGAGTAATGCCATGTGACATTGGCAAGAAACCTTTCTTGGAATCTTGCATATTGAACCGATTCAATATCTTGTCAATGTACGTGTCTTGGCTCAATCCAATTAGCCTTTTTGATCTATCTCTATAAATCCTAATACCCAGAATATAAGCCGCCTCTCCTAAATCCTTCATCGAAAAATTCTTTTTCAATGAGGTTTTAACGGCTTCAAGCATTGGAATATCATTTCCGATCAGTAATATGTCATCCACATATAGGACCAGAAACACAAGTGCGCTCCCACTAGCCTTTTTGTAAACACAAGGCTCATCTTCATTCTTGATGAAGCCAAACCCTTTGACTACTTCATCAAAACGAATATTCCAACTCCGAGATGCTTGCTTCAATCCATAGATGGACCTCTGAAGCTTACATATTTTCCCAGCATTTTTAGGATCGACAAAACCTTCAGGCTGTGTCATATACACATCCTCACTTAGATGTCCATTAAGAAAAGCGGTTTTGACATCCATTTGCCATATCTCATAGTCATAATATGCGGCAATTGCTAGGAGAATCCGAACAGACTTTAGCATTGCGACGGGCGAAAAGGTTTCCTCATAGTCAACACCTTGAATTTGTCGGAAACCTTTCGCCACCAATCGTGCCTTATAGATGTGAACATTTCCATCCATGTCTAATTTTTTCTTAAAAATCCACTTACAGTCAACAGGTCTTACACTGTCAATCTGATCGACCAAGTTCCAAACTTGATTATCATGCATGGATTTTAACTCGGATTCCATGGCTTCAAGCCATTTGTCGGAGTCGGGTCCCAGCATTGCTTCTTTGTAGGTCAAGGGCTCATCATTTTCCATCAATAATACATGGCGCTCCTCCGTAATAAGGAGGTTGAGCTTGTCAGTAGCGCGACGTGCCCTTATAGACCTTCGTGGGGCTGGTGCCTCAACTACGGGTTGTGCAACATCTTGCACATCCCGTGGATCTTCAGTGGGTGCTGAAACAGTTTCAGGTGTTTCCTGAATTTCTTCAAGTTGCACCTTGCTCCCACTAAATCCTTTTGAGAGAAACTCATTTTCTAAGAAAACACCATTGCGAGCGACAAACACTTTGTCTTCCGCCTTATTGTAAAAATAATATCCTTTGGTTTCCCTAGGATACCCCACAAAGAAACATTTGTCTGACTTTGGAGTGAGCTTATCTGACATCAAACGTTTGACATAAGCCTCACATCCCCAAACTTTGAGAAAAGATAATCCGGGACGCTTCCCAGTCCATATCTCAAATGGTGTCTTCTCAACAGACTTACTTGGAACCCTATTCAGTGTGAACGCAGCAGTTTCAAGAGCATAACCCCAAAATGACAATGGAAGATCAGCTTGGCTCATCATGGACTTAACCATGTCCAACAAGATTCGGTTCCTCCGTTCGGATACCCCATTCCATTGAGGCGTTCCGGGCGGAGTTAGCTGCGGAATAATTCCACATTGCTTCAAATGATCACCAAATTCAAGGCTCAAATATTCTCCTCCACGATCAGATCGTAGAAATTTAATTGTCTTGCCTAATTGATTTTGTACTTCATTCTGAAATTCTTTGAACTTTTCAAACGATTCAGACTTGTGCCTTATTAAGTAGATATAGCCATATCTACTAAAGTCATCAGTGAAAGTAATGAAGTACTGAAAACCACCTCTGGCTATTGAGCTCATTGGTCCACATACATCGGTATGTACAAGTCCCAACAAGTCACTCGCCCTCTCACTCTGACCAGTGAAAGGCGCTTTGGTCATCTTTCCAAGCAAACAAGATTCACATGTGTCAAATGATTCAAAATCAAATGAGCTTAACAATCCATCTTTATGGAGTTGTTCAATGCGCTTCTCATTTATATGACCTAAGCGACAATGCCAAATAAAAGTGGGATTCAAATCATTTGGTCTAAGCCTCTTAGTATTAATGTTACAGACAGATTTATCCTCAAGATCAAGAACATATAATCCATTCACCAATGGACAATGAGCATAAAAAATACCATTGCAAAAGATAGAACAACGTTTGTTCTCAATTACAATCTTAAAATCACCAACTTCTTCCAAACATGAAGAAGAAATAATGTTCTTGCTCAAAGCAGGAATGCAATAACAATTATTTAATTCCAAAACTAATCCGGAGAGTAGAGACAAGTGGTAGGTGCCGACCGCCAACACCGCAACCTTTGCGCCATTGCCGACCCGAACGTCCAACTCGCCTCTTGCAAATCTTCTAGTCTCACTTAGACCCTGCAACGATTTGCAAGTGTGAATCATCGATCCAGTATCAAATACCCATGATTCACTAGAAGATAATGCAATATTTATTTCTATAACATTTATACCTGAAGTGGAAGTCTCACTTCCCTTCTTCTTCTTCTTTTCTTCCAAGTACTTCTTGCAGTTCCTAGACCAATGTCCCTTTTCATGACAGTGGAAGCATTCATCTTCAGAAGTAGGGCCAGATTTGGCCTTAGGTGCTGGCTTTAGCTTAGAGCCTGAGGACTCACCACCGGAACTCTTTTCCTTGCCTTTACCTTTGGGATTAGGAGGCGTCCAACGCTTCCTCTTTTGTTCCCCTTCTGAATCATCATCACATGATTGGGATTCTTCTTAATGCTCTCCTCTGCTGTTTTTAGCATCCCATGCAACTCACTCAATGTTTTATCCAAGCCATTCATCTGAAAGTTCATGATAAAAGGCTCATAGCTCGCCGGGAGCGACTGGAGAATAACATCAGTAGCCAAGTCTTGGTGAAGTTCAGAACCAAGTCTATCCAAAGTCTCAATGTAACCAATCATTTTGATCACATGAGGACTGACTGGGCTACCTTCTGCCAGCTTGCACGCAAACAAGGATTTTGAGATATTGAACCTCTCAGTCCTGGCTTGGTTCTGAAACATCCCACGCAGCCCCTCGATCATGGTATGAGCATCCGCATGCTCATACTGTTTCTGCAGATCAGGGGACATGGTGGCGAGCATCAGACAGCTGACATCAAGTGAGTCATTGCAGTGCTTCTCATAAGCTCTGCGATCAGCAGCAGTTGCATTGTCAGGGAGATCATCAGGATATGGCTGCTCAAGAACATACTCCTTTTTCTCTTGCCTGAGAACAATTCTCAGGTTGCGGTACCAATCAATAAAGTTTGTTCCATTCAACTTTTCTTTCTCAAGAACAGAACACAAATTGAAAGCGGAATTGTTACTGGCAGACATGATCTACAACATTAAAGTAAAGCAAGATTTCAGCACTAAGTTTATGTAAAGATTTTCATTAACTGATTTAACAAAAGACAACCTACTATATCAAAGTCATCTTCCCTCTAATGACATATAGTGGTTCAAGATCCATAATCACTAAAATTCTAGTGAGCTTTAGCATCACGGCTAGAAAAGTAGTGATACAGGTAAGTAACAAATTACTAATCACATCTCTATGCGACTCTTGTTTGTTGGGTGGCATCCAATGCCCCGGCCCCAACCCTATGCCTTAAAGCCCAAAACTGTTTTGATAGCTTTGCTGAGTAAACCAATACTATGCTTGTGAATGTCCGACATCCACCCTATACAAAAGTGATAGCTGAGGGTACTCTACTTTGGTAAACCTACCACACAACGATCAAAATTTATAGGTGCAGCTATTGGTAAAAGGCATAAAAAACTCAAACTTTTCTGAGGGAAGCTATTCTATCATGATTAAAGCATCCACCATATGTAAAAGCATGAAAGAATAGTATGACAGGAAAATAAACATCACAGGCATATAATCATATTATATTGTGAATAGTATGGCCTCTTGCATCACAATGGGCTCCATCGCCATGGCTCCAAGGTGACCTCCATTGCCATCCGTCCTGTCTTGTGGTGATCATCATCGCCATCATGATTGAAACCTCCATGAAAAAATACTAAGCTACTACATCTAATAGCTAGTGAAATAATTACATGAGGATTCAAACATCACAAGTCGACACGCAGGTCGTTATACAATAATGGTGCAACCTCAACCCGGTTGTGTTAACTTGCGACACGCAGGTCGCACAAATCATCACATACATCATCACATGACATTGAGGCCATACCATTCACATCACACCCTGCAAAAACAAGTTAGGCGTACGACGTGTTCTACCAAAGTAGCGCTTGGGAAGCCGCTACAGCGAGAAAGCAACGGCGGCCAATCTACTGAAAATCTCTATGAAAATCTCATCAAAGTGATCGCATCACCTCAAATCCGAGCCATTCATAATGCCTCAATTTTCACTAGGTCAATCAACTTGACCGTGCAAACTTTGCACTTGAGAAGACTGCATCTACACATGACCTTGATCTGTTGGTTCAATCTACTGACTATGCACACAGTTAGTCCCGATGGTGATTCCAGCCGGTAGGGACATGTCGTATGCATAACAGAGAAAGAACACAAACTAATCTTTTGTCACATGCCGCGCAATCAACTCGCTCCAGTTTTAACCCCTTATGACCAATTGATCTAATCAAACCGTGCAAAAGTAATAGATCCAATCTACTACAACAACATATCACCTATATGCAAAAGATCCAGACCAAAAACTACGCAAGATGGCTCTGATACCACTGTAGGGAAACGGGTAGGCTACGCTAGCATCACTACCGCATAAACCCAAGATACTTGCGAGTAGAAGATCATAGATCGTTACCACTAGACGCGCAGCGCAGCGGAAGAAGTCGCGCGTCGATGTAGAGGAAGTAGTCGATCACGTCCCACGAACCGAGCTCCTCGTACTTGATCCCAGCAGCCGATCAGCGCAGCAGTCGCAGCAGCGCCTCCACGGAGTCCACACGTACGGGGATGAAACGCCGGGTGTCGGTGTGCTAGCACCGCACGCACGGCAAGGGCGGCGGCCGAGAGAGAGGGAGGGGCGGTGGCTAGGGAGGTGGCGCGGCTCAGGTCATCGCCCCCCCTTAGCCCCTCCCTCATATATATAGGGCGTACTAATGGACTTCTATCTCATAGGCCCATTAGTAACCCTAATCCCTCTTGGATCAATATCCACTTGGGCCTTTAAACCGTATTGTGATGATGGGCTCTTGGGCATATCACCAACAGCTAACTCATGTGCAACTCTATTACAAGAACGAGGACGTTGCTGGACGCTCCAGGAAATAAAATTCATTTCTAAAACACCACGCAATTCATCCACCAAAAAGGTCATGGGGCTGAGGTCAAAAGCCTGCGAATACACTGCCTGCACAACTTCAGCCGCATCAGTCTCAATGATGACGTGACCAACACCTTCATCCGCTGCAGCTTGAGCACCCTGGATGGCGGCGATTAGTTCACCATGGAAAGCGCTCATCAGAGACTCCACTCTCCCACGCCTTGCTGAGACAACATCACCCTCATCATCTCGAATGATACAACCCCATCCGCCATTGCCCGTTTCACTGTATAAGCAGCGTTGCAATTAACCTTGATCCTACCTTGCTGAAAGCACTCTCGTCGCAGCCATTTTCTTCCATTCCTCTATCCGTGTTTGCACACTGAAGGAGAGCCAGCAAGCATCTCTCCTCAATTCCCCTTCACGAACCCTGTTGCGTTCATACCAGCACATCCAAAGTGCATAACAGCATTTAATTTTCTCTTCTTCCTTTAAATTCATCACTGATTCTACTACTTCCCTTGCCTTTCTTTTCAAAGAAAGAATTTCTCTCTCACGATTCAACCCCAGCATCCATGCTCTGGCTCGGCCTCTTTTCCCATCCAGTTTTCGCTCGTTTCCATCGAGCGATTCATATCGTGCGGGCCCACGTTGTAGTACTTATTGTATTATGAACCATCTAGTATATGAACGAACATACTCATATTGTTTACCGTCTCAAAAAAAAAACACAATCTATGACGTACACATCACCCTAACCCCTCCAAGATTGTGTTTATTTTGAGATGGTTCAATAAGTAAAGAACAATTAGCCGTAAATACTACTATGTGTGCTTTTCTAGATTACATAGACACTTACAACATACATACACTCATCTTCTATGAACGCAACTGTGTAAACTCTATGTTGTTGTTTGAGGAATTTTCTACCTGGGTAGCTTCCACCACAGCCCCTCTCTTCTCTTTGTTCCTACACTTTGCACAATAGTTCTCACAATATTACTAATCACAACAATACACCAACACCCTACCTCTATGAACATCTTCGCAGACTAAGTCGGTAAATTTTCGAGATTGATGAAGTCATCACAGACGCCTCGCTATCGACGGGAGCGTCGTCGTCTATCACTGAAAACACAAAACATTAAATTCTAGAATATTCGCTCTCACATGAAGTCGAACCCAAGATTCGAGATTGAGACTCGCCACTAGGCTACTGACTACATGGCTACAAGCCCTTTTGCTACTAGCATGTGTGCCGATATAACTTGGATAGATTCTTTTTTCTTTGGCAAGACACATCTACAGACACATACGCATATAACCCATGGTTTCATTCCAGGTATTGCACGTCAAATCATTATATAGTATAACGTGCAGATTTAGGGGTGGTAACTAATAAGTGTTCTATTCACAATCCAATTTAGCTCTAACTAGTATAGTGTTTGTGCGTTGCTACGGGTAATATAAATTTACCCAAACCTATACGAGATCACTTTTTTTTCTCCTTCACTCCATGTACAAGCCGTGTTGTGATCGCGTAAGGTATTAATTGTCTGAGCTCCGATTGGGATTTGGATTGACTTGTTCGTATTTTGATTTAGATTCCAATTAATTTGTTCGGATTCTGATTAGGATTCCGATTGATTTATCTAATCGAGTTCTGATTTGAATTCCAATTGACGGACCCAAAAATCCTTGTTTGCTTTAGGAAAATATATAGCATAAAGATCTGTGTGTTGCTACATGTTCTTATATGCTCTCAAGTTAGTCCGCTGGTGTGTATGAAAGAACATAGGGACATACAATACACCTTTTGTCCCAGAATATAGCTACCTTTAGATTTTCTTTTCAAAATCAAAATTTTAACTTTGGCCAACAATATCTCTAAAAATAAATGAGGAACGAGAGTACTCTATCCTGCCTGTGATGAGTGAATTGTCAACCGTGCGGTGTGATCGTGCGCTTGGTCTTTGGATTGCAGGTACACGGGCGTCGAGTGTCGACGGAGAGTTGCCGTGGAGGAGCTCAGGCCGGGCGGCAGCTGTGGCGTCCATTCCTGGATCGAGGGTGCAAGCGGCGACTGAAGGCGGGTTTCTTGGTTTGCGCCACAAAACCAAGGAGGCGGACGGCGGTCGAAGACGCCAAGTTATGGAGGCACGGGCGTCGATCTCGGGACTGACGGAGGCGACGGGCGTCGACGGCGTCTAGGGCCTCGCTGCGGGTGAGGAGGTGACGGGCGTCGGGCGGCGTCTAGGGCCGTCAGAAGGCTGAGGCGGGAACGGCGTCTAGGGCCACGGCGTGGAGGCGGGAATCTTCCCGCGCGAGGTGTTTTGGCAGTTTTCTCAAAACCGGCCACCTACCCGGGTTTCGCGGACCCTCCAAAACCGTGGACCAGATCTTCGTCAACGTGGAGGCATCGCAGGGAAGACTTCGGGTCGAAGAAAAAAAACTCCACCGTTGATTGAGGACATGCACAGGGCTGCTGCAGACCCGACCGGTCTGACCGGTCTAGCCACAGCAGCTGGGTATTTAAGTCCCCCTCACCTGTTCGTGGGGGTCGAGCCTCTTGAGTCCTTTTCTGTTTACTCCTTCTCCTTCCTCGTGCTCTAGGTTAGGGCCAAGGTCTCCAACGCAAAGGAGGGTTAGATTATAGCTAATCTCTTCAATCTAGAGGGTGGATGATGGTGTGGTCGGTTCTAGCCTTTGTATAGGTGAATTCCTCCGTGATTTATGAATGAAATTGTTTTGAGATTCACCCAAGTGTGCTGAGCTTTTCGTCCTCCCCTTCTCTTTGTGTTTTGGACTCGGTTTCTCCTCTTTTGATGTGTTTCGTGTTTGGAGGAGTCAAGTTCTTCAATTCGTGGTTTGATGAACTCGTTGTGACGATTCTAATCTATCTAGCCTAGTGCCAAACCCGCTGGAATCGCGAGTTCTCATGAATTGGGATTTTTGGGTTCTTGAGAAAACCCCAATTCTCTTTGATCTTCCCTTCATTTCTCACGATCTATTAAACTTTTGGGAAAGATCTTTTGGGGATTTGTTCACGGGGTAGATGCGAAGCTATCCTCCAAGTTTGGTTGGATTTGGACTTCGTTTCCTCGATATTTGCATTTGAAGCATTGTTTGTGATTTGTCTGGGTGCCACCGGTCTGACCGGTCTCTGAAATCGGTCTGACCGGTCTTGATTTTTGAACTCCAGCCCGACCGGTCTGACCGGTTGGAGAGAGGGGTCTGACCGGTCCGAGTCTGCAGATTTTCTCGTTCGCTTCCGTGTTTTCATTCGCGCGTTCTAGGGGTGTTGTGTGTTGTTTTAGCTCTTCCATAGCTATTCCAAACTTCACCTAGAATTCTTGAGGGCTCGTGTGGTTTTGGGATATAGGCCGACGGATCGATTTCAAGAGAAATTTTGATCGGCTCCCATTCACCCCCCCTCTGGTCGCCAGTTTCGGTCCCTCAATAAATTATTTAGAATAGAAAAGTTTATATGTTATCATAGTTGGTTCCACAATAAAGATACTAACATAATTTTTATATTATTAACCTCTACAATTATTTTGAAATATGTAGTTAAATTTAAAAATGTTTGACTTTTAAAAACTTGATTTTTAAGAAAATCTATTCGTAACTATATTCTAGACGGAGGTTTTAAAATAATAGGTCTAACATCCCATATTAGTAGTGAATACATTTTGAGTAGAGATTTATTAGTATTCATATATGTAAAAATATAAATTGAATATGTGTGACAATATTTTTTAAATAAAAAAGAATAGCTACTGACAAATGTGATGTTTTTGTCGGCAGCAGCAGTTATATACGGAAAAAACAAGAAAAAGAACACATAAGCGTATAACCCATGGATTCATTCCAGGTATTGAACGTCAAATCATTATATAGTATAACGTGCATATCTAGGGGTGTTCTATTCACAATCCAATTTAGCTTCAATATATCTTTAGCTCAACATTGTATACGATAAGAACCTGACTCCAAAATTGTTTAGGCTAAAATTTGAGGCTCTTTGCTACCCTACGTAGACTTTTAAAACGGTATATATACTAGACAACTTAGGCCCTATTTGGTTAAAAAAGTTTCTATGCTACTTTTAGTCCCTGGGCTAAAACGTTTAATCCCTATCTATTTGGTTCCATGGATTAGATGGACTAAAGGTCATTAAATGAAGTGAACAAAATCCCAAAAAGTCTTTGCTACCCTACTACCCCTATTCTGCATGCATGCAGCCAGCCATGGTGGAGCTAGAGGAGGGGGGACCATGGGAGTAGGGTGGAATTGTAGGCTAAAAATCCCAAAAAAACTTCTCAAGAGGGACTTCTCATTCTTTAGTCCCTAACCTACTTTTAGCTCCAAAAAATCTCTCATGTTTGGTTCTTTAGCCCCATAAGTCCATACAAAAGTCTGGTGAACCAAACAGATTCTTATATAGCATAACTGATAACTCATCTACAATTTCACTTGGGAAAATCATCAAGGAAACGGCTAGTCCGTGTACCCGATCACCGGGTCCGACGTGTAGAACGTCTTTCCTGTCATACTCGTTGAGCGGCGCGTCCAGCTCGAACCGCCGGGGCAGGTCCGGGTTCGCCAGGAACAGCCGCCCGTACGCACGCCACCAGGTCGGCGTACCCGTCGGCGACCGCGCGGCCGCCGTCCCCCCTCGCGTACGCGCCCGCGACGACGAACGTGCCCCGGAATGCGTCCCGGCTGCATCGGCCGCAGGCTGCGCCGCGTCTCCCCGCGCTCGGAGGGGCGCACACCACGCGCGCGCAGCTCCGCGGCGTGGAGGTAGAGCACCCCCATGGCGCCGAGCGCGCGCGCCATGTGCAGCCCGAACGAGCGCGTCCGGGTCCGAGTCCGCCGCGTGCCCACGTGCTCGGTGTAGGGCGAGATCAGCCGGACGCCGGCGCGGCCCGCGCCGACCACGCGCGTCCAGGTCCGAGTCCGCCGCGTGCCCACGTGCTCGGTGTAGGGCGAGATCAGCCGGACGCCGGCGCGGCCCGTGCCGACCACGCGCGCCACGGCCGCCACCACAGTGACCTCGAGCGCGAAGCGGCAGCGGCCGGCCAGGGCGCCGCCGTATGCGCCGGCACGGTCGTTGACGGCGTCCTTGAGGAACTGGTCAATCAGAGGTAGCCGTGCGCCCCGTGGATCTCCACGCCGTCGAACCCTGCGGAGTATACATACATCAGAAGTTCAGGCAGCGCCGTCGAATGAAATTGTTTTGAGATTCACTCAAGTGTGCTGAGTTTTTCGTCCTCCCCTTCTCTTTGCGTTTTGGACTCGATTTCTCCTCTTTTGATGTGTTTCGTGTTTGGAGGAGTCAAGTTCTTCGATTCGTGGTTTGATGAACTTGTTGTGACGATTCTAGTTTATCTAGCCTAGTGCCAAAGCCGCTGGAATCGCGAGTTCTCACGAATTGGGATTTTTGGGTTCTTGAGAAAACCCCAATTCTCTTTGATCTTCCCTTCATTTCTCACGATCTGTTAACCTTTTGGGAAAGATCTTTTGGGGATTTATTCATGGGGTAGATGCGAAGCTATCCTCCAAGTTTGGTTGGATTTGGATTTCGTTTGCTCGATATTTGCATTTGAAGCATTGTTTGCGATCTGTCTGGGTGCCACCGGTCTGACCGGTCTCTGAAACCGGTCTGACCGGTCTGGGTTTTTGAACTCCAGCCCGACCGGTCTGACCAGTTGGAGAGAGGGGTCTGACCGGTCCGAGTTTGCCAGGTCTGCAGATTTTCTCGTTCGCTTCCGTGTTTTCATTCGCGCGTTCTAGGGGTGTTGTGTATTGGTTTAACTCTTCCATAGCTATTCCAAACTTCACCTAGAATTCTTGAGGGCTCGTGGTTTTGGGATATAGACCGACGGATCGATTTCAAGAGAAATTTTGATCGGCTCCCATTCACCCCCCCCCTCTGGTCGCCTGTTTTGGTCCCTCAATTATTATCAGAGCCTGATTTAGATTTTTGGTACCTTAACCGGTTCGAAAACCACTTGGCGACCATGGCGAGTCTTGGGAAGATCCCGGTGTTTTCCGGCGAGCACTTTGCCTACTGGAAGGTTCGCATGAGAGCCTTCTTGCAGAGCATGGGAGCCGACATCTGGGATATTACCAAGAACCAGGCTTACATGATGCTTGCCGCTCGGGTCACTCCTCTTCAAGTGATTGAGCACGAGGCTAACGCCAAGGCTGTCAATTCCTTGTTCGCTGGCGTTTCTCGTGCGGAGTTCTCACGCGTCCAGAGTTTTCAGAAAGCCCACAAGATTTGGACGTGCCTGGATAACTACCACGAGGGCACACCTCAAGTGAAGGCTAGACTGTTCGAGACGCACCGGCGTGAATACGAGAACTTCACACAGGAGCCGGGTGAGAGCATTGACTTGATGTTCAGTCGTTTTCAGTCGATTGTGAACAAAGTCAATGCGAACAGATCTGCTGATGCCCTTGAGTACACAGAGCACGAGAAGGCTCTCAAGTTGCTCTACGCACTTGACCGCTCTGTGTGAGATCTCAAGATGAACACCATCATTGAGTCTGCTAGCTATGAGACTCTGATAGTGAACGAGCTTTTCAGTAAGCTCAAGGCTACAGATGTGGATAACCAGACACGAGCTAAGCTCAATGGTGCCCCTCCTTCCAAGAGCATCGCTCTTGTGACTGGCCCAGGTGGATCGAACTCTAACGCTAACTCTGCTCTTGGCTTTTCTCTTGCCTCTTTGCCTTCTGTTACAGATGAGTAGCTGGAGACACTGGGCGACGATGACTTGTGCCTCCTCATCAGCAAATTCCAGCGCGTCTACCACAACAGGCAGAGGAAGAAGAACCCCGGGTGCTACAACTGCGGCGATTTGAAGCACTTCATCGCCGATTGCCCCAAGAAGTCCGGCGGTGGCCAGAACAACCACTTCGACTACTACCGCGACCGCGACCGCGATGAGGGAGGCTCCAACAAGGAGTGTTGGCGACACAAGCACCGCAGTCGTGACCGGGGAGGACGCTTCGATAAGGAGTCACTCAAGAAGCGCTTCCAGTACAAGGCCAAGATGCGGGAGAAAGCCTTTCTGGCGCAGCTCAGCGACCTCGACAAGAGCTCCGACACCGACCTTTCTTCTTCACCGACCTCCGACGATAACGACAAGAAGAAGAAGAAGCGGGACAAGGAAGCCTCCGGTTTCATCGGCCTTTGCTTGGCGGCCGGTCGGCGCAAGAGTTTCTGCACCATGGCAGGCGAAGCCGATGGTGCTCGTGCGTCTTCAGGTGAACATGCTACACCGACGCACGCCGACTCTTCTCCTGGATCCGAGAGTGATTCAGAGGTAAACTCCACGATTGACCTGCTAGATACAGAGGTTAGGGAGTTGTACTCCGCTCTCGACAACCAGAAAAGGCTGCTTAAGGAAGCAGCTAGAGAGTGTAGAAAGCTTAGGGCTGAGCTGGCTTGTGCTAGGGAGAAATCTAGTGAGGATGAGTGCGCTGGCTGCATATCTCACAACAACGATCTTGTTGCTCTCCGTGCCAAGCATGATGAGAACGTCGCGAACTTAGATGTTGCTAATACTTCGCTTTCTGACGTGTCTCATGAGCTCGCTAAGACCAAGCATGAACTAGAACTGGTTAAGGACGCTCCTATTGTTAGCGATGTGCTTGAATGTGATGAGTGTCCTATCTTTAAGTCCGATCTAGTTTCGTTGCAGTCCAAGTTTGCTACTGTTGTGTGCGAGCTAGAGGAGATGAAGTCCAGGCCAGTTTTGCTTGGTGCTTGTAAGCTTTGTCCCACGCTTAGGTCGGAGCTAGATGAGAAGAACGCTTTGATCAAGTCTTTTGGGAAGAGTAAGGTCGTAGAGTCTAGCTCATCTATTGACTGCTCTGTTTGTCCTGGTTTGATTGCTGATCTAGATAGTCTTGCGGTAGAGAAAGCCAACTTAGAGAATGAGAATATCTATCTTAGGGCGATTCTGAGTTGGGTTTCTAGCAGTAAGCCGCAGCTGGGCATGATGATTAAGCAGTTCAAGCGTGGTGATGGGTTTGGGGTCGGTTACACATACACGAAGTCAGACTTTGACAGGATGTATGGTAAGTTTGGGAAGGCTGCTGGAAACACTGCTAGCACGAGCTCGCAGCCTACGCTTGTTGACCCCGCGGATGGTGTGCTTAAAGAACCACCGAAAACACCTCCGCAGAAGCAGGTTTGGGTTCCAAAACCCAATGAGCTGAGGAATCCCCTCGACACGCTCCCTGCTGCCGCAGCCCAGGTTGCCCAGAAGAAGGGGGCTGCTCCTCCCCGTCCGTAGGCTAGGCCTCCACCTCCCAAGCGTGAGGTGAGGTACCACTGCGAGTTCTGTGACAGGGAAGGTCACCTGGAGGAGTTTTGCTTCAGGAGGAAGCGGGCTGTGAGGCGAGAGCAGGAGAGATGGAACGCGGACATGTACTCTGCTCGGGTGCATGGTCCTTCTCGGCGTGCTGGTAGGCAAGATGCTAGGGCGCGCCGTGTAGGTGGAGGTCAGGGAGACGGTGGTGGTTACCGTTCTCCAGCGGGTGGTCGCTTTGCCGGTCGTGCTCCTGGTCGTTTTCAGTACGGCTATGGACCACGGGACCGAGGTTTTGGAAGAGGTTTCGAGGCACCACGCTTTCCTCGCGGTGGTGTTCGTCAGTCACGTGGTAGACGGGACGGGGGATATGCTTTGCCTAATTTTGCTAACCCTTCTGTAGAGCAAATGGCTCGACACTAGTTTGCTTCTCACTTTGCTAACCCCAGTGTTGAGACATTTGCTCACCCTTTGTCTCACTACTGATGTGCAGGTTGGAGGCTTGGAGAACAGGTGGATCATGGACTCCGGTTGTTCGCGCCACATGACCGGAAATGACAAATGGTTCTCCAGCCTCACCCCGATGCGCTCAAAGGAGTACATTGTGTTCGGGGATAATGGAAGAGGAAAGGTACGTGGACTTGGCGCTGTTCGAGTTTCTGATCGCTTTACCCTGAGAGAGATTGCTTTGGTTTCGAACCTTGGGTTCAATTTGCTTTCTGTTTCGCAACTTCTTGATGAGGGGTTTGAGGTTCGCTTCAAGGAGGGTTGTTCGCGTGTTTTAGATTCCAGAGGAGATTTGGTTTGACGGATTACACCTCGCGATCGGGTTTTCTTGGTTGACTTCTCTAGAACTCCTCTTGGCCCTTCTCGTTACTTGTTGGCCGGTCCTTCTTCTGATTTATGGAAGTGGCATAGAAGACTTGGATATTTGAGCTTCGATTTGTTGTCGAGACTAAGCTCACTTGGCCTGATCCGAGGATTGCCCAAATTGAAGTTTGAAAAGGACCTTGTTTGTCTTCCGTGTCACCACGGGAAGATGATTGCTACTTGACACCCACCTGTTAATCAGGTGATGACCGCTCACCCTGGAGAGTTGCTACACATGGACACAGTTGGTCCGTCTAGGATGATGTCTGTTGGTGGGAAGTGGTACGTTCTTGTGATCGTGGACGACTTTTCTCGCTACTCTTAGGTCTTTTTCATAAGAACCAAGGATGAGGCTTTCGAGTTTGTTCGAGACTTGATCTTGAGGTTGAAAAACGAGCTACACCAGGCCATGCGAGCGATTCGCAGTGGTAATGGCACATAATTCAAAAACGCTCGTTTTGACACTTTTTGCAGTGATCAAGGGCTTGAACACCAGTATTCTTCTCCTTACACTCCACAGCAGAATGGAGTTGTAGAGCGGAAGAATCGGACGCTGGTTGAGATGGCGAGGACGATGCTCGAAGTGCATAGGACTCCTCGCAAATACTGGGCTGAGGCGGTTAACACCGCTTGTTACGTGTCCAACCGCATTTTCTTGCGTGCTTTCATGCACAGGACTTCTTATGAGTTGCGGTTTGGACGCCAACCCCGTGTTGACAATCTCAGAGTTTTCAGTTGCCGGTGTTTTGTGCTGAAAGATGGAAATCTTGATAAGTTTGAGTCTCGCTCGTCTGATGGCATTTTTCTTGGTTATGCTTCTCACTCCAGAGCTTACCGTGTGCTGATTATTGATACTAACATCGTCAGATAGACTTGTGAGGTCACTTTCGACGAGACTGCACCGTGCAATTCTTCTGTCTTTGAAGTTGCAGGAGATGATGAGCTCAGCACCTCCATCTTTGAAGATGAGAAGGAAGAAGCTGCGGAGGGCGAGGCTGAGGCTACCACGCGTGCTGTGGACCCAGTTGCCTCCGCCACGAGTTCGGACGATGATGACCGGCCCGATCCGACTATGTCTACTTCACGGGGGCCGATCGAGGAGGTGACTCAGGCTTCACCAGCTACACCTGAGGAGACACCAGACTTGGTTGAGGAGGAGGCGACTTCGACGCGGGAAGCACCTCGACACATTTAGCGTCGTCATCCACCTCAACAGATGCTAAGTGATCTCAACGAGCGAGTTACCAGGTCCAAGGTAACAAGTATCGCTGGCTTTGCTCATTCAGCGTTTGTTGCCTCTTTTGAGCTCAAAGATATTGGACACGCTCTTTCTGATTCTAATTGGGTCAATGCCATGCATGAGGAACTTGAAAATTTTGAAAGAAACCAAGTTTGGGTTTTAGTCGAGCCTCCACCTGCTTGTAATCCCATCGGAACGAAGTGGGTTTTCAAAAACAAGCAGGGTGAGGATGGGTTGGTTGTTCAGAACAAAGCTCGGCTTGTCGCCCAGGGGTTTTGCCAAAAAGAGGGTATTGATTTTGACGAGACCTTTGCCCCTGTTGCTCGTTTGGAAGCTATTCGAATCTTTCTTGCATTTGCTGCTTCCAAGGGTTTTAAAGTTTTCCAAATGGACGTTAAATCTACCTTCTTGAATGGTTTTATCGAAGAAGAGGTTTATGCGAAGCAACCCCCTGGTTTCAAAAATCCCAAGTTTCCAAACCATGTTTATAAACTTCAAAAAGCTCTTTACGGTTTGAAACAGGCACCAAGAGCTTGGTATGATAGATTGAAAATCTTTTTGCTGGCTCAGGGCTTTAAAATGGGATGTGTGGATAAAACTTTGTTCCTCATGCGGTCTGGCACTGATTTTCTGTTAGTTCAGATATACGTGGATGATATTATCTTTGGTGGCTCTTCTCACGCCCTTGTATCCAAGTTTTCTGAGCAGATGTCCAAGGAGTTCGAGATGAGCATGATGGGTGAGCTGCAGTTCTTCCTCGGGCTGCAAATCAAGCAAACTCCTCAGGGCACGTTCGTCCATCAAGCCAAGTACACCAGGGACTTGCTGCGGAAGTTCGACATGAGTGACTTGTCACCTCAGCCAACTCCGATCAGCACTTCGACGGCACTTGATGAGGACTTGGACGGCGAGGCGGTGGACCAGAAGGAATATAGGAGCATGATCGGCTCGCTTCTATACCTGACGGCGACCCGGCCGGACATTCAGTTCGGGGTCGGCCTCTGTGCGCGGTACCAAGCTTCTCCGCGCACCTCCCACAAGCAGGTGGTGAAACACATCTTCAGGTATCTGAAATTCACCCCTGAATTTGGTCTTTGGTACTCTACGGATTCTTCTCTGGTTTTGGTGGGCTTTTCTGATGCCGATTTCGGTGGATGTCGGTTGGATCGCAAGTCGACATCCGGCACTTGTCAATTTCTCGGTACATCTTTGGTGTCTTGGTCCTCTCGCAACCAGGCTAGCGTAGCGCTTTCCTCCACAGAGGCTGAGTATGTTGCCGCTGCTAGCTGTTGCTCAAAGATCCTTTGGATGAAGCAAACCTTGCAGGATTATGGTTTGAGTTTCGGTAGGGTTCCCATCTTTGTAGACAACTTGTCAGCCATTAGCATTGCAAAGAATCCTGTCCTACACTCCAGAACCAAACACATTGATATCCGGTTCCATTTCCTGCGAGATAATCATGAGAGAGGCCACATAGACTTGAACCATGTCCCTTCAGAGAGGCAAACCGCAGATATCCTAACCAAACCTCTTGAGCAGGACACCTTTGCTCGCTTGCGAGGGGAGCTTGGGGTTTGTTACCCCTTTTGATCGCTAACTTTTCTTTGGTTAGCTTTGTAGGTCTTGTTTGCTCTTCTTTTCATTTTCTAGGTTTGGTAGTTGCATTGTGCATATGCATTGTACATGTTTGCATTTTACATTGTCTCACTTGCACTAGCATTCTTGTATACATTGCTATGATCTTCTAGTGCCTGCTAGTGTGAGTTGATAAACTTGATCATGTATAGCTTGCTCCGTTGTGTATATGACATCATCTGAGTTAAGCTATTTTGATTTGAAAATCTGAAAACATGATCACCATGTCTTGGCTACTAGCATGTTAGGCTTGTTGATATGCTTTGCTATCTTATTCATGCTAGTGTAGCCTTTCGTTCAGCAATTCATACTTGAAATGATATAAATTTGATAAAATTGCTTGAACTGTTCTTGAAATGAATTGAAAAGCTCCAGGTGGGATTGCTTGTCGCACTGATCGAGCTTTCGGGACGGCTCACTTTGCACTTGTGAGAACCCGGGCAAGGCTATGCACGACTGAAACGAGTGCCAAAAGCTTCTGATTGTCTTTGGCATAGGCTTGGCCTCATTGCTAAGTAAAGCATGACAAGCTTTCAACCCCTGGCATTAAGAATTGCTTGATATAAATTTGATCGAAAAATGAATGTTTGCAATATGCTTTTGGCTGGTTTGGCTCACCTGTATGAGTATGATTAGCACTGCTTTCCATTCCCTACTTGTTAGTGCTAGATCTTGGGTGATGCTTTTATTTCTCCTAAACTGAACTTGCCTAGCTCTAGACTGATTTGATATACCCTGTTGAGCTAGATGCAGGTCTTGTTTATGGATGCACACGTGCTTGTGACTACATGTTGCTCATATCATTGTATCCCTAAATGCTTTCACTTACACCTCCTACATTGCATTCATTGCATAGCATCTGTTCGGGGGGGGGGGGTTTCAGCTTCAGGGGGAGCTTTAGGTCTTTTTATGTTTGATGTGTGCATGTGCCAACAAGAGGGAGATTTTTGGGAGAAGTGAACGAACAAGGGGAGACTTGTTTGATTTTTGAAAAACTTATTGTGCACAGGTCTTTGAGAGTGCATCATTTTGGGAGAGTTGCACTTGCGAGAGGGAAAAACTTTGGTTTGAGAGTGTCTGCTTTGTTTCTGGCTCCTGGTTTTCTTCGTTTTCCTTCCACTTCTAGCATGATTGCGTCGAGTGTTACCTCTGTCTTTGAGGAGTCATGTTTTGGCTTTTGATCGATTGCGTCGAGCCGTTGCCCTTGTCTTAGGGGATCGATCTGTGCTTGAGGAAGTGACTGGTCTTGCCTTTCTGAGCTTTTTGTCACTTGTTTGAGTTCTTCACTTTCTTGTTTCTCTTTTTATCACTTCTCTGGTTTCAGGTTGTGTGTTGACAATGCACTCATCAAGGGGCAGATTGAGGAACGAGAGTACTCTATCCTGCCTGCGATGAGTGAATTGTCAACCATGCGGTGTGATCGTGCGCTTGGTCTTTGGATTGCAGGTACACGGGCGTCGAGTGTCGACGGAGAGTTGCCGTGGAGGAGCTCAGGCCGAGCGGCAGCTGTGGCGTCCATTCCTGGATCGAGGGCGTAAGCGGCGACTGAAGGCGGGTTTCTTGGTTTGCACCACAAAACCAAGGAGGCGGACGGCGGTTGAAGACGCCAAGTCGTGGAGGCACGGGCGTCAGTCTCGGGACTGATGGAGGCGACGGGCGTCGACGACGTCTAGGGCTGTTAGAAGGCCGAGGCGGGAACGGCGTCTAGGGCCATGGCGTGGAGGCGAGAATCTTCCCGCGCGAGGTGTTTTGGCGGTTTTCTCAAAACCGGCCACCTACCCGGGTTTCGCGGACCCTCCAAAACCGCGGACCGGATCTTCGTCAACGTGGAGGCATCGCAGGGAAGACTTCGGGTCGAAGAAAGAAACTCCACTGTTGATTGAGGACATGTACAGGGCTGCTGCAGACCCGACCGGTCTGACCGGTCCCTTGGACCGGTCTGACCGGTCTAGCCGCAGCAGCTGGGTATTTAAGTCCCCCTCACCTGTTCATGGGGGTCGAGCCTCTTGAGTCCTTTTCTGTTTACTCCTTCTCCTTCCTCGTGCTCTAGGTTAGGGCCAAGGTCTCCAACGCAAAGGAGGGTTAGATTATAGCTAATCTCTTCAATCTAGAGGGTGGATGATGGTGTGGTCGGCTCTAGCCTTTGTACAGGTGAATTCCTCCGTGATTTATGAATGAAATTGTTTTGAGATTCCCCCAAGTGTGCTGAGCTTTTTGTCCTCCCCTTCTCTTTGCGTTTTGGACTCGATTTCTCCACTTTTGATGTGTTTCGTGTTTGGAGGAGTCAAGTTCTTCGATTCGTGGTTTGATGAACTCGTTGTGACAATTCTAATCTATCTAGTCTAGTGCCAAACCCGCTGGAATCGCGAGTTCTCGCGAATTGGGATTTTGGGGTTCTTGAGAAAACCCCAATTCTCTTTGATCTTCCCTTCATTTCTCATAATCTGTTAATCTTTTGGGAAAGATCTTTTGGGGATTTGTTCACGGGGTAGATGCGAAGCTATCCTCCAAGTTTGGTTGGATTTGGACTTCGTTTGCTCGATATTTGCATTTGAAGCATTGTTTGCGATCTGTCTGGGTGCCACCGGTCTGACCGGTCTCTGAAACCGGTCTGACCGGTCTGGGTTTTTGAACTCCAGCCTGACCGGTCTGACCGGTTGGAGAGAGGGGTCTGACCGGTCCGAGTCTGCAGATTTTCTCGTTCGCTTCCGTGTTTTCATTCGCGCGTTCTAGGGGTGTTGTGTGTTGGTTTAACTCTTCCATAGCTATTCCAAATTTCACCTAGAATTTTATTGGGCTCGTGGTGGTTTTGGGATATAGGCCGACAGATCGATTTCAAGAGAAATTTTGATCGGCTCCCATCCACCCCCATCTGGTCGCCAGTTTCGGTCCCTCAATAAATTATTTAGAATAGAAAAGTTTATATATTATCATAGTTGGTTCCACAATAAAGATACTAACATAATTTTTATATTATTAGCCTCTACAATTATTTTGAAATATGTAGTTAAATTTAAAAATGTTTGACTTTTAAAAACTTGATTTTTAAGAAAATCTATTCGTAACTATATTCTAGACGGAGGTTTTAAAATAATAGGTCTAACATCCCATATTAGTAGTGAATACATTTTGAGTAGAGATTTATTAGTATTCATATATGTAAAAATATAAATTGAATATGTGTGACAATATTTTTTAAGTAAAAAAGAATAGCTACTGACAAATGTGATGTTTTTGTCGGCAGCAGCAGTTATATACGGAAAAAAACAAGAAAAAGAACACATAAGCGTATAACCCATGGATTCATTCCAGGTATTGAACGTCAAATCATTATATAGTATAACGTGCATATCTAGGGGTGTTCTATTCACAATCCAATTTAGCTTCAATATATCTTTAGCTCAACATTGTATACGATAAGAACCTGACTCCAAAATTGTTTAGGCTAAAATTTGAGGCTCTTTGCTACCCTACGTAGACTTTTAAAACGGTATATATACTAGACAACTTAGGCCCTATTTGGTTAAAAAAGTTTCTAGGCTACTTTTAGTCCCTGGGCTAAAACGTTTAGTCCCTATCTATTTAGTTCCATGGATTAGATGGACTAAAGGTCATTAAATGAAGTGAACAAAGTCCCAAAAAGTCTTTGCTACCCTACTACCCCTATTCTGCATGCATGCAACCAGCCATGGTGGAGCTAGAGGGGGGACCATGGGAGTAGGGTGGAATTGTAGGCTAAAAGTCCCAAAAAAACTTCTCAAGAGGGACTTCTCATTCTTTAGTCCCTAACCTACTTTTAGCTCCAAAAAATCTCTCATGTTTGGTTCTTTAGCCCCATAAGTCCATACAAAAGTCTTGTGAACCAAACAGGGTCTTGTATAGCATAACTGATAACTCATCTACAATTTCACTTGGGAAAATCATCAAGGAAACGGCTAGTCCGTGTACCCGATCACCGGGTCCGACGTGTAGAACGTCTTTCCTGTCATACTCGTTGAGCGGCGCGTCCAGCTCGAACCGCCGGGGCAGGTCCGGGTTCGCCAGGAACAGCCGCCCGTACGCACGCCACCAGGTCGGCGTACCCGTCGGCGACCGCGCGGCCGCCGTCCCCCCTCGCGTACGCGCCCGCGACGACGATCGTGCCCCGGAATGCGTCCCGGCTGCATCGGCCGCAGGCTGCGCCGCGTCTCCCCGCGCTCAGAGGGGCGCGCACCACGCGCGCGCGGCTCCGCGGCGTGGAGGTAGAGCACGCCCATGGCGCCGAGCGCGCGCGCCATGTGCAGCCCGAACGAGCGCGTCCGGGTCCGAGTCCGCCGCGTGCCCACGTGCTCGGTGTAGGGCGAGATCAGCCGGACGCCGACGCGGCCCGCGCCGACCACGCGCGCCACGGCCGCCACCACAGTGACCTCGAGCGCGAAGCGGCAGCGGCCGGCCAGGGCGCCGCCGTACGCGCCGGCGCGGTCGTTGACGGCGTCCTTGAGGAACTGGTCAATCAGAGGTAGCCGTGCGCCCCGTGGATCTCCACGCCGTCGAACCCTGCGGAGTATACATACATCAGAAGTTCAGGCAGCGCCGTCACGACGTCGTTTATTTGTTCAGAGTACGTTCTTGGACCGACGGCGTGCGATCCCTGTGGGTGATTTTGGCCACGGTTCGATCGCTCACCGGCTTCAATGGCGTTCCGGGCGGCGATCCTGAAGTCGCCGACGACGGCAGGGATCTCTTCAGCCGCCAGCCGCCTCGGCACGGGGTAGGTTGTCACCGACAGGCCGTCCTCGCTCTTCGCCGGCGCGATGGGCCTGTCGGTGCTGGAAACGGGGGCCTGTCGGTGCTGGAAACGGGGGCCTGCCCGTTCGGCTGGAACTCTGACGGACACACACACAACTACCACGCACTCGATCAGCAATTCAGCTGTGAATCTGGGACGATGTGTGTGCTGCTGTGAATCTTTTTTTTTTCAGGAGGGGTGATCATCCCCTACTGAATCTGGGACGATGTGCGTGCCGTGAAACTGGGAAGGCATGGAAGCTACTGATCACCTGTGGGAGAGCTGGAAGCGGCCCATCTTGTAGGGAGTGAGGAAAGGGATCACGGCGTCATTGTCTGCTTCGCCATTGTCGTCTCCCATCTTCTTGCTGCTCCGATGATGACCGACCTCCTGTTCTTCTTCGTTCTCGATCGCACTCGATCATCAGCAGGTCGAATTCTTGGACAAAGTGGACAAGCAAAGCCTTCTTCTGTATGTATCTGTGTACTGGCTGCTCCGATGATCGACGTGGCCGGAGCGGGGCCGCTCGGCCTCTTTGTGGCGCAGGAACTTGCAGCCATGCAAAGTCAAGCAGCGTGCAAGAAGTAGGTTGGATTCGGATGTTTATTCGAATGTCAGATTTTTTGTCATTTTTCTTCGATTATGGACAAATAAGATATAGAATTTACTATGTAAATTCATAGCCTTGTATTTAATATTGATCTTGTAAAGATTCATAAAAACTAAACCTCAAATTTATCATATATATTCTTAAATAATAGATATAAAAATTCGAATACGGATCGGATACAGATTCGAATCTTTTTTCATTTTTTTAATTGTAGGGAGTAAATAATACATAAAAAATCTATACAAAATTTTATTCTTATGTGTAATAATATGCTTGATAATATAAAAAAAATTAGCATAAAATTTTAAACATATCTATTTTAAAATATCAAATTTGTTTTAAGAATTCGGATGTCTAGATCCATCCTTGCTAATAACGGCCGAGCTCTCGAAGGTCGACCGCACATCGATCGATCGTGGTAGTTCACCGGCCGGCCGGCCAACTTCAAAGCTGCAATTCGCGCTCACCGCCAACTCAATGCGATGCGCTTGTGCTGTGAAGTGACTGTCTGTTTTCGTGGTAGTTCACCGGCCGGCCGGCCAACTTCAAAGCTGCAATTCGCGCTCACCGCCAACTCAATGCGATGCGCTTGTGCTGTGAAGTGACTGTCTGTTTTTTTTTTTTTGAAGAGTGAAGTGACCGTCCTTGTGTGGAAGAGCCGAAGAGATAGTGCACGCGGCCTGTCCTTCTGCGTTCCTCGATCAGGCCGTGGCGTCTCCCGCACAATTTGGAACAGATTTGGGCGGGAACTGGCCCAGTTCCGGATAATAAGCTTGGGCAGCACGAGCTTAAATCTAAAGTATTTTTGATGATAGACGATTAGACGTAGTGATACTTATTTTACTTTATTTACATATTTTATTAAATAAATATTTTTAGTCAAAGTTCGAGCAAAATTCGACGACATATTTAAGAATGGAGGTAGTATTGTGAATAAAGATAGAAGAGGATCGGATATGAATATGGATTCGGATAGTATTTTTTTAATCCGGTAGTAGAATTAGGATGTGATGGCGATGAAAAATCCCAAAAATTATTATAGATCATAGAATCTCAGCAGTTGCAAACGATGAATTTAAATTTCTTTTGCAGCAAGCCTGGGTTGCCAATAGCTTCTGATTAACTTCTTACTTCCTTTTTTGGTTCTTATTATTTGCAGATCATCAGTGTCTCTAAATTGCAACAGCCATACCATTTGATAAAATATTAATTCACACAGTCTTTATAAAATATAAGGTCCATATTGATCCTCACAGAAGAGATTGAAGCAAATGAACTTATTCGTCTCAAGTTGCCAATACAACTAGATACTCTGAAGAGTGAAATTCTCTCCTCACTTGGCTTGTTTATCCCCTGACTGAAGAAATGGGTAGTCAGTGTATCCGATAACTGGATCAGGGGTGTAGAAAGTACTTCTGTTGTACTTGTTGAGAGGCGCATCTAATCCAAATCTCTGTGGAAGGTCAGGGTTGGACAAAAACCAACGCCCATATGCAATTAAATCAGCATAGCCAGTGGAAATTGCTTCATTCCCATCCTCCCTATCATAACCGCCAGCTGCGATGAATGTTCCCTCAAAAGCATCCCTCATGTGGCGAAGACAATGTGGAGTTTCAACTTTTTCACCTGAGGAATGTTGAGTACTCTATCCTGCTTGTGATGAGTGAATTGTCAACCGTGCGGTGTGATTGTGCGCTTGGTCTTTGGATTGCAGGTACACGGGCGTCGAGCGTCGACGGAGAGGTGCCGTGTAGGAGCTCGGGCCGGACGACAGTTGTGGTGTCCACTCCTGGATCGAGGTCGCAAGCGGCGACGGAAGGCGGGTTTCTTAGTTTGCGCCACAAAACCAAGCAGGCGGACGGCGGTTGAAGACACCAAGTCGTGGAGGCACGGGCGTCGGTCTCGGGACTGACGGAGGCGACGGGCATCGACGGCGTCTAGGGCCTCGCTGCGGGCGAGGAGGTGACGGGCGTCGGGCGGCGTCTAGGGCCGTCAGAAGGCCGAGGCGGGAACGGCGTCTAGGGCCACGGCTTGGAGGTGGGAATCTTCCCGCGCGTGGAGTTTTTGGCGGTTTTCTCAAAACCGGCCACCTACCCGGGTTTCGCGGACCCCCAAAAACCGCGAACCGGATCTTCATCGGCACGGCGGTATCGCGGAGAAGACTTCGACTCGAAGAAAGAACCTCGACCGTCGGATGAGATCGTGTATCTTTTTCCGGTTCTGCCCCTACGGGCTTTCTAGTGTTTATTTGAGTCTAGGGGTAGTTTAGTCTTTTGGGGTTGAGAGTTGTTGGGGTTAAAAAAACCCCTCACCCCCTCTCTCCCTCGCTCTCTCTCTCTCTTTTCCCTGGACAGAGCACGCACGCCGCCCTCCTCCTGGCGCCCTCCTTCTTCCTGTCTTCTCCCTCCTTCCTCTCTAGGCTTAATATTTTAGGGATGGATTCTTGAAGACTTTGTATTGAGATTGTGTGGGAAAGGAGGCCCAATCCTCCTTGTGCCCTCCGGGCTTTGAAATTGAATTCAATCTTATAGCGAAAATGGCCTCTCATGCCATATTTCAATATAATGTTTTGGTGATTGATATAGACAACACAACACTTGGACTAATATGATTGTTAAGATGATCATTCTAAGACTTTTAGGTTCAAGTGATGACAAAGAGAAGATAGGCGTAGCTAGACCCGAAGGATTCGAAGATTGAAGAGACCGTGAAGAAACCAAGTCAAAACAATCAAGACAGAGATATTTTAATATCACCGGTTGAACCGACGCTAAGAAAATTACATACGTCGGTGCATTGACTTGGAGCACGTCTAGGAGTTTTGGTAACACCGGTTGAACCGACGCCAGGAAAGTTGAATACGTCGGTGCAATGAACTCAGCAGCTGAGGCAAAATCTATACACCGGATGAACCGACGCTAGATATTGGTGAACGTCGGTGCAGTTGTCCAGAGAGTTAGTTTTTCAGCAACTACACTCACCGGTTAAACCGACGTTGCATCGGCTGATTACGTCGGTCGATTGAGGTAGCCGTTGAAGTATAACGGCTAGTTGGAAAATGCACTCACCGGTTAAACCGGTGATGACAAAAATGGGAGCATCAGTTTAACCGGTGATAGCGTTTTTTTGTCAGCCTTTTTTTCAACGGCTAGTTTGGGGTGTGTGGGCTATATATATGCCACCCCACAGCTCATTTGAGGGTGCTGGAGACTAAGGAAGCATACTACACTTGAAGAACACTTCCAACCACCATAGAGCTTCATTGTACATCATATAGGCTTAAGCACACTTGTGAGAGTGCTTAGTGCTTAGTGCTTGTAATAGGGATTAGTTCTTGCGAGAGCTCCCTTGAGAGAAGTCTTGCTGTGGCAAGCAATTCTTGTGATCCGTCGTGTGACCCTCCGACTTGGTGTGGAGTGGCAACGACACTTTGTGCGGGGGAAGAGGAGACCCCCTCCTTGGTGAAGAAGCTCTGTAGTGGATTTCGGCTGGGTGACCGAGAGAGATGGTGGCGGTGCACGAGACTCGGTGTCTTGTGGGCACTTGTCTTTGCTTGCCGGCATCGCCTTGGTGGCGTAGTGCAAGACGGTGATCGGAAGAGCCTCGGTGTCCCATGGACGTAGGCGTTTGTGCCGAACCACGTTACATGACCGTGTCTACTCGGGAGTTTGCATCCCTCTTGCACTTACCTCTTTACTTACCATATTACGTTTCCGCATTTACTTTATCTTGCGTGCCTTTATTTTCCTAGTTAGTTTGTTTAGGATTGGCTATAGGTTGCAAGTATTTTGGGGTAAGTAGAGAATAGCAAAGATAAACCTTAGTCATAACTAGCATGTATAGGACGTGTTAGGTTTATCTTATGCAAGTAGTTTGAGCCCTAGGTTAAAAAGCGAATAGCGACCCTATTCACCCCTTCCCCCTCTAGGGTCGGACACCCCGGTGATCCTTACAAATCTCATACGTTTCGTGCCATGGTTTGTGACGATTTTTTATTTCGTTTGTTTGATCGTAAAGCATGAGATTTGTATGGTTCTTTGAGCTCTTTGATGTGATTCTAATCCCTCCTGCCTAGTGCAAAACCTCTGGGAATCACGAGCTTTTTAGGATCGAAGTTCTTGAAGTTTTCATGTTCTTGAGAAAACCTCATTCTAGCTCGGTTTTTCTTCGATTCCTCTCAAACCATGGAGTGATTCATTGATTCTTTTCGTGGATGTGTTCACAAGTCCTTTGTGACCATGCCCTCAAAATTTGGTAAGATTTGGACTTGATTTGATCCCTCAAACATCTATTTTTTGACGAGGCGCGGGCTGAAAAACAGAGTTTTGCGTCGGGCTGAGATTTTACCTATCACCGGTTAAACCGACGCTTTGAACATGGTGCGTTGGTTCAACCGGTGAGTAGGTTGTTCTGTGTTAGGGTTTTCAACTTTGGTTTTTGGTTGCACCGGTGTATTAGAAACTGCATGCATCGGATTAACCGACGTTACTGAGGTGCTTGCTGTTTTGCCCGTTCAACCGACGTGAAGATTTTCCTTAACGTCGGTTTAACCGGCGTAGTCAAAGGTTGTTTTGTGGACTCTCTGGACAACTACACCGGCGCTCGATCGATTTTGTCGGATCATCTGGTGCTCTATCACCGGTTGAACCGACGCAGTTTAAACCGAGGCGTCGGTTTAACCGGTGTGTGCTGTCTCCTTTGCTGCCGGCTCTGTGACGTCGGTTGAACCGGTGAAGGTTTTCTTCACACGTCGGTTCAACCTGTGTTCATATATCGTGCCTGTTCCACGCTGTTTTACGTGCAGTTCTTCGTGTTTGCTTCCGCAACTGTTCTCGTTTGTTCCTAGAGTTGTTTAGTGTTAGTGTAGCTCCGTTATAGCTACTCTACACTTCACCTAGGACTCTAGGGTTGGGGTGAACTTTGGGATCTCAAACCAAGCTTTCGATTGCAAGTAATTTTGATCGGCTCCCATTCACCCCTCCTCTGGTCGCCTTTTCGGTCCCTCATCACCAACTGTGATCATCCGGGGCTCAACCATGTGAAGATAGAGAATTCCAAATTTATTCAGTGCCTTTGCCATGTACAGACCTAGAGCTTCTGGATTTGAGTCTGATGCCTCATAGTACTTTGCAAAGGGTGAGAGCCTTACCCCAACCTTATCAGCTCCAATTTCATTGGCTACAGCTTGGACTACTTCTAGTGCAAATCGGCAACGGTTCTCTAGGCTCCCACCATACTTGTCGGTGTGATCATTGACTTGGTCTTTCAGAAACTGGTCAATCAAATAACCATGAGCTCCATGGATTTCAACACCATCAAATCCTATACACCATTTAAAGAATTAAGGTTAGAATGATATTTTCCTCGGTAAATCAGGAATTAATGATTTTCTATAGAATAGCTCGCTTAGGTGTCTGTACAACATCAAACTAGGAACTTATCTGCACTAGTTTCATTCTGATCCTTATTTAGTACAAGCAAGAATAAATTATGCATTTTTTTTAAAAAAAAAAGAATAAACTCATGTGATTCATACAAAAAGCAAAAAAAAACTAATTTTGCACTTCTGTTCCTTTACATTTATAACGCTTAATGTGGTGGACAGGCACTTACCAGCTTCAACTACATTTCTAGCTGCCACTTTGAAATCATTGATAACTAAAGGGATCTCATGAGTCTCTAGTCGTCTAGGAGTTGAGAAAGTTGCAATATCTATGCCATTAGATCGCACATGAGGTCTTAATAACTTATCAGTGCTGGATATTGGAGCTTGCCCATTAGGTTGAAAACCTGCACCAGGGAATTAAACATATATTTTGCTGTTATATACTTTGAATTTTTTAGAAAACTTCTGTACAATTTAAAGTAGGACTGAGCTTTTACAGATTTGGATGCAACAAATATGGCATTATTATCGTGAGTAAATTCCAATTGTCTGTCAAGAGTGTTCCACTGTTCATATGAAAGATGACTCTGATGCCATTTTGGGGTTTTCATACTGACACAACTGTGTTTCCAATACACATTTGTCTCCAGAACAAATTTACATTAGAGATAGAGAACGTACTGCAACTAGAGACTCTTCCTGCATGCCAAATCTGGCAGAAAAATATGCCTCCTTTCGCATGAACTGCATCTACAATTGGTTTCCATGCTTCCACCTGTTCCTTTGTCCAAATACAAGGAATATTGTTGTACCTTGCAATGCATACAGGAAACATCGTCTCGTTTAGAGATAGCTATGATAATGAAATGGAACATTGTGTATTTTGGTTGCAGGAAGCCAAAAAGGATACCACGCACACACCCTGGAGCTGTATCTGAAATTGCAGTAGCTTCAGCAATCAAAAGACCTCCTTTGGTTGTTCTTTGTTCATAATACAGTATGGCGTGCGGCTGGGCGATACCACCGAAGGATTTCTGCCTTGTCAATGGTGCATGAACCACCCTAAAAAGTAGAACAAGTGCTGTCAGATGCAAATGGACAATTATGCAAAACTAGTTGCTTTGTTTTGCATACAGTAAGCTAATCAGTGATTTTTTTTCATCTACTATTGTTTAGCATCAATGCAAAATAATTTTTGACGAAAATTGTTTTCGATAAAGCTGATCATTCCCGAGCATTTGGGATTTGGGGTTTGAGAAGATAGAGAAGGAGAGGAAGGGGAGGAGAGGGATACCTGTGTGAAAGATCAAATTTTCCCATCTTGTACGGGGTGAGCAGAGGAATTGTACGATCAGAGGTCTAGCTCATTTTCTTCTCTTGCTACTTTTCTCTAGCTCGATTCATGGAGAGAGTTGTATCTGGGGAAAAAAGAACATGAGGCCGAGCTGGGGGGCCGGGCGCCCCCAAGTGTATTTGAGAGGCCATTGAGTCCGATCAGATTCCCTCAAATTTTAAACAGGTGGACTCCGCTCCACTACAAGGAGTTCCAGTACTTTATGACTTGATCCGTGTTTAGCGCAGCACAATAGTGATTGGACCCCAACCAGTGACAGGTCAACAGCCGAACAAGGGTGCCAACTCACTGTACACGCATAAACTCCCTGTGCTGGCCTAGGAAGAGTTTTCTTTTTCCCATCTGAGCGGCCTGCTCGATTCAGTGATTGTGCGCAGGTTTGTGCATGTAAAAACTCTATTCTCTTATTAATATAAGCTGGAATGTTCCGGATCTTTTTTTTTAAGAAAAAGCAAAGCTCAGACCGAAGCCATGAGAATATAGGTGACAGATATATGATGGCAGAAACTATTACAATCACAAGCTGGACATAAGTGTGATGTACAGAGTTTAATTTCGCATCACTTAAAATCCAAAAGTACGCCAACTCAATGTGTTCTTTTGGTTTGATGTAATATGAGATTTTTCAAGTTTCAGGACCCGACAAAGTGCAATAATACACAGAACCGTGTGCACCTTCTGCAATATATTACCATTCAATACAGATGTGACCAAATCAGCAATTCATATGTTGAAATACCTTAATTTGTTCAAATCTGTAAAAGTTCTTCATTCAAGCCACAAATGTGAAACAACCTCACGAAATGAGAATCATCCAACTGTTGCTTTCCATTGATGTATCAAGCCTGCTCTGATTCCAGGGGCAAAAGTTACATAAAGGCAATTCAGCTTTTTGTTAGTTGCCTCTCTTCTGCTTAATGTCATTCTCCCCACATGTGGAGCTCACTGGCTCACAGTCCTCAAGAAACGGGTAATCTGTGTAGCCGACAACAGGATCATTGGTATAGAATGTTGATCGGTCGTACTTATTCAGAGGAGCATCCAGATTGAATCGCCTCGGCAGGTCAGGATTTGCCAAGAACAAGCGACCATATACAACCATGTCAGCATATCCATCAGCCACAACTTTGTTCCCCTCCTCCCTGTCGTACCCTCCACCAACCATAAACATTCCATTGAAGGCCTTCCTCATTTCGTGCAGCCTATGTGGAATTTGCATCTTGCCATCCACCATGACCATCTCAGGTTCCACTGCACTGCAGTACAGGATGCTGTGCTTGTTCAGTTCCTGAGCCATGTAGACACCCAATGCATCTGGGTTCGAGTCATGGCAGCCAAGGTAGTTGGCATAAGGAGAGATGCGGATCCCTACACGGTCAGACCCGACCTCAGCCACCACGGCCTCAACTACCTCAAGGGCAAATCGACAGCGGTTCTGCAGGCTTCCTCCATACTTGTCAGTACGACCATTAACACTATCTTTCATAAATTGCTCAAGGAGGAAGCCATGGGCACCATGGATTTCAACCCCATCAAAACCTGCATTTGATGCATACAGGTTATGATATTGATTATTTCAGGTTCTTGTACATGTTTCAGAGGGTACAGCATAGTCATATAATATCTATGTTTATGAGCGAGCAAATCAAGAATCTATCTTAGAGAGATCAACTACAACTTGAATCACCTTATTTTCTACAGAAGCCAGTTATGTTTTTAGCCATGAAGGTATTGTGAACAACTGAAGATAGTAATAGTTCGTCTTCTTTTATTATTATTTGCATAATTTCTCTTTTGTCAATGATCAACTTACCAGCATCCATAGCATTTCTTGCAGCAACTCTGAAGTGATTGATAACATCAGGGATCTCCTCTACAGCTAAGCATCTTGGAATGGGGAAGTCCATGTGGTCATCTTCATTCTTTTCCACTGGCTTATCTGTGCTTGAGATGGGCTCTTTCTCTGGCAAATGGAAATAGAAAAATAACCACCTCTCAAGAGTTGTTGATTCCAAATATTCAGAACTTATTTAGTCGAATAACTAGAGTGGAGTCGTTAATGAAACAATATTTTTTTCAGTTCAGCTTTGGAACAGGAAGAGAGTAGGTCAAGTTCCTGTGCTTGCACCAAACCTAAAAAGAACATTCCTTGCAGGCAGCAGAAGATGCAACCACATACACTCAAATTGGTTTGAAGCAAATGCAGCAGGTGCAGGCTAGTGTCAAGTGTGACAAGAGCACAGCATTCTCCAAACACCATTACATTCATAATGGTGGTTAGGAAAACAAACGCAAGGAATCATGTAAGAAATATATATACCCATATCAGATGCTCTTCCTACATGCCAAATCTGGCAGAAGAATATTCCACCCTTAGCATGCACCGCATTCACAACAGGCTTCCAGGCCTCAACTTGTTCCTTGGTCCATATCCCTGGGGTGTGCGGACATAAACTCATCCCTTGAGCATCAGATGACACCCCTGTGGCTTCAGCAATCAGAAGACCTCCCCTTGTAGCCCTCTGTGAGTAGTACAGTATGGCATGTGATTGTGGAAGATTGCCATATGATCTGTTTCTTGTTAAAGGTGCCAGCACAATTCTGTGTCAATATTGAAGAAAGTAAAACATAAAGAAGATGTCAGAGTTATGTCGCATAATATTTCAGGTATAAGGCTTGTAATAGGGCCTTGTCAGAGTTTTCGAGTTATGTCGCATAATATTTCAGGTATAAGGCTTGTAATAGGGCCTTGTCAGAGTTTTCGTAATCCTAAAGGATCAGTGTGTTGAGAACATGGTTGTTTATACTTGACATAGACTGAATTATTGCTCTAAGAAAACAAGATTTCGCACCAGCATTTAGTTAACACAAGTTGTTGTACATTTATTACCCATTCCAAAACATTATGTATGTAAATTCAATCATTTTAAAATTCCCATAGTTGCATCAATCTTCGTACCATTTTGAAGCAATATCCTGCTTGTTTAATACGATCATAGTTCCACAAAATTTACCAATACCATTAGACATTTAGACCAAACATTGTTACCTCAAAGTCAGAGAACAAGCAGAAGAAAGGAAGAATAAAAATTATGATTCAGAACATAGATTCTATTCATACAAGAAAAACCTGCACAGGCATACATCATATTTATGTATTTCTCCCAGTGAATTTCAATGAAAGTGACAAGTAGGTTGAAAGAAACTATTTTATAAACTGAAGAGAATCAATCTCCATAGCAGAACTGAGTAATTCGCAGGTCAATAACACAACTGATACATGAGAAATTTTGAAGAGAAGAAGAAAAAGAAATTGACATACAAAGTCATCCGAGTCTACTGAACTCTAGTAGAATAGGTCTTCCACTGACCTGTGCAAAAACCTGAACCTTCCAGTTTCACAAGGACTAAGAAGAGGTATAGACTCCATGAGTCCTCTCCTTGTTCTTCAGCAACCACTCTCCAAGAGGAAACAGGAGTGGCTTGCTTTTAGTGTCTATCACAACATCTCCTGATAGGATGGCACTTCGGGGGTGATTTGATGGGAATACCCAACTCATCCTTGTCATCTAAAAGGTTGCTGGTGGGGAAAGGTAGGTGGGCAGGTCGAATATAAACAAGTCTCCGGTTTATTAATTCCAAAGCACAACTGGACAAGACTGGTGGTTGAGGGAGGTCATACCATCATAGGTTCGAGCCCCCACTATACTTGGAAAAAGGCACTGATATGTTCTTGTTTTGTTCTGAACAAATCAAGAGGAAGCAAATATAAGTTGATCAATCTTTCTTTATAAACTTAGGAATATATAAAGGAATCTTAGCAATGTCAAATCTGGTGGAAGAATATCTCAATCCCCACCCTTCACAAGCACAACATCCTCCACTAGCTTCCAGGCCTCTACTTATTTCAAGCTGCAGTTATGCCTTAAGATTCAGACAACAGACCGGTGGCTTATGTAATCATCTCTCACTGTCAGCCATTTCCTAGCTGTGCAAGATTGCATTATGATCTCTATCTTGATCAGCATGTGCTAAGTAAATAACTTAGCCTACCAGGTTGTTCTACAATATGCAAGTTACCATGTTGAAATGCAAAATGCAATACAATAAGTTGACCTGTTAAAAGTTTATGTTCTTTTGTATCTAACATTTAGTCACCAGAAGTTCTGAATATATTTTGTGTAAACCAAACATTGAGATTATTAGGTAAATGTCGAATCAAGCTATGATTACATGATATCCTTTTATTTTAAATACCCATGCTTTAGTAATAATGATTGTAATGTTTAAAAATGGCTGCACTTCAGGAAAAAAAAGAAATATATATAATGAGAATCAAACAGCATTGAACTGACCTGTAAAAGGAAACAGAGCAGAAAATTAATCATGATACAGATACCAGTTCATACAAGGTATGCAAATATTAAGCATGATTACCATTTCATGCTTTTTCTTTTCCAGTGCATTGCTGTGCAGCCGAATACATGTTGAGGTCCAAAGTTATATTTAGTAAGCAGAACATGAAAACTTCAAATTATTACATGAACATATGTGATAACTTTGCAGGTCAACAAAACAATATTGACGCAAAAAAGGTTAAAAAAAACAGCACAAAAATATACAAGCTTGCAAATGAAACCATCAATGTTTACTGAAATTCTAAAGGCAGAGAGGTTGCTCATGAGTCATTACAACTAACCTGTGAGAAAACATGAAAATTCCCATTTTAACTCAAGAATGGGATTCATATCTTTTCTTTTCTCCCTCTCTTGACCCTTTGCTATTAGTCTATTGCTGTTCATCTCTGAAAGGAACTTGATTGTCTTGCAATACAATGCCCAGCACCTTGCTACCCAAAATGAAAGGTTTAGCGCATCGCTCATCGTTACATAGTTGTCCTGATTTCTCCCTTTAAGTGTCACAGCCATCCCCATCCCTAATAAACGGTGCTGGTAAGGATGATGGCACATCAACAAAAGTCAAAAGAAAAAAAAAAAAAGGCTAACAGGCCTTAGATGGCTTTGAAACAAACATAAAGAAAAGAATCTTAAAGAAATATTATAACAAATATTGAAAATGTAAAATTCTAATGATTAAATGCCAAAGCCCCGACCAGGCAATGATCCACGAGCCATCACCATGTCAGTATGTCAGTAGCTGGTAGGATTCCAGAGAACAAAACAGTTTCCACTGGCATTCAAGCAAAATTTCAATTCAGCTGATAATTATGTTGACATAGAATGTTTCTCGGAGTAGACATATAAGAAGGCAAGGATCACCTTTAATTCGAACTTAAGTTATTTTAGTACAACATGGTGCAAATTTAGTTATCTATGTTCTGTTACTCTGCTAACAAGAGCATCTTGTGTTACAGATTAAACGTAAGGTTGTTTCCTTCCTTGAGATTTGACCAAACATCAGTAGCACAACCACTTGAAAGAGTTCAGAACTCTAAGTTCACCACTAGCAGTAGCTTTTTAAAACATTAAAAATTTGTGAAGTATACAGCTGAGGCTGTTGCATTGTGATAAAAAGAACATTCAAATGCAGATCCTCGCCCTATATTCCAAGTTATGATTCCTTGTTTTCCTCAGCCATTTCCCTTTTATATGCCTGCAGCTGTTCTTTAAATTTCTTGCTGTCCTCAAAATTTGCCTTCCTCTTCAAAGCTTTCTGAATTTCACAAAGAACAAAATGACATTTAGGGAAGCAAAGAACTAGCATCATAGATTCTCACATGGGAACAGATAAATAAATGTTTGTATGAATTCCAATGCAGGAAAAAGAGAAAAAGAATTAAGCACCTCCTGCCGAAGCACCGGTCTAGCTTAATCTTAAGATCTGTGCATTCGCCAAAGAACTTCTTGACAGGGTGATCCACATGGCACTTCTGGAATGCTTCAATGATCTGGATGACAAATGGACATTAGCTTCATGAAAGAATGCACAGATTGTACAGTTCACATGCCAGAGGCCCAGAGCTTTAAACAGAGCCAGATATAAGCAGAGAGGTACCTCAGCACACATAGGATGCCTGTGCAAGGTTAGCGGAGGATGCATCTCCAGGGATAGCTAAGCGTGAACCTGCATGATGGCTAACCATGTTACTGAAGGAATGGGAGCTTAGTTGAACTCTCAATATTTGGAAAATTAAGTAATTACTAGCCCTTCACACAATGACACAGCAAGCGAATTTGCAATAAACTTGATCGATTTGGATTATCCATCCCGGCAAGGATGACCGGATTTGATTGCTCGCAGGAAACAAAAGATCATGTGGCACACAGCCCATTCACAGAATGTGCATCCAAGCAGGCAGGGGCGGAGCCAATAAATTTTGCAAAAGAAAAAATCGCAGTTAGTAGGTACAATACAAAAACCCTTGGTGGCCGAAAAATCGAAGTTCGTAGGTACAATATGAAACCCTGGTCAGATCCCCAATACAATAGTATACGTTAGGGGTTCAGGTGTTCGATTTCGCACAGCAGGAAAGCAAGGGAAGAGAATGGGCGGACATACCCTTGTCGGCCGGCGAAGCACCCGACGAAGATCCGGTAAAGGGCGGCTCCACCTCCCCTCGCCCTGTCGTCGCCGGAAGAGAGAGCCGCTGGATGTTTTTTTCCACGTCGAACAGGCCCACCGCCCACGCCGAGAGAGAGCAGGAGCCCAGAAGCAGAAGGCCCAGTTTAGCTCAAGTTTCTTCCATTTCATTCCATCCGGGCCCCTTTCTTAGTACTTTCCAAAATTCATTATTTCAAAATATGTACCTATCAAAAAATAAGTGATTAATTCAAAATTTTGTGAAGAACACTTATACAATTGTAAAACATGTTCATCATTTTATGTTCAAAATGTTAAATTATAGTGCCAAAATGCGGACATTGTAAATCCAAATTTTGAAATGATACAATTTAAAATTTAATTAACCTTACACTTATAAATATTTATTAGCTAGGTCCACATTCTAAAACACATGGTTTAACATTTTACAAGAATTAGTTGTTTCAAACCATTGATTTAAAAAATAAAAAAACATATTGGGTCTTACGTTTAAATTAATTATGAGCATCATCTTGCTTCAATCAATTCAAAAAAGGATGTCTGAATGATAGAAAAAATATATTTAAATTTTTAAAACTCCAATCAAAACATTCCACCAAATCACTCGTACTGTCCGTCTCAATCTGCCAGTCGTGGCCCTCTCAATCACTTCTTGAGGTCCTGCCTGATATTTTCAGCTTGCCACTCCGTGCCCTGTATGATACTCATAAAAATACATGTGGCGTGTCAAAAAAATACATAAAAATACGTGTGATCTGTAAAAAATAAAAAGAAAACATTTAACTACATATGCAAATAACAAATATATTACCTAGAGAACAAAAAAATTAACTGGATGACAATATCAAATCTTGCAGCTATACTTGATGGACTGGACTACCTCAATTGAAATTATGGTTGTGGTGACTAAATCGTTGAAAATTGTAACCTTCGTATCTATGTTCAAATGTCGATCCTTTAACTATCACATATATTAAGACGTTTTCCCTGTAACCCTCTCATCCTTTCATGTTAATTCCTCCCTACTTCTCACAAGAATTTCTTTTTTTTTAAGATCCTGAACCTTGTGGTTCGACATACATTAATAAGAAAAAGAAAATTGACCCTGTTTATAGGTAAACCGAATTCCGAAAATCGTACAAACTACAGCTACCACTACAAACCTACAACTAGCAACACCGGCCGATTGGATTGGGATATCAACCTGCACCGTACCACGCCAACTCAATTCAAGAACGTTCGCCTTCGTGCTCTCCGCCGCCACCATGGTCAGAGGTCACCTCTAAGAGAGCCCGAGGGGGGAGAAAAGATGAGGAGGGTAGTGGAGCCACGCCGCCACCTTCCTTGCGGCCTCGCGAGCTTCCGAAGGCCGCTCAGGTGACGGCCAGGGGAGGAAGCAACGCTGGAGGGCCAGTGGCGCCGGGGGACTGGGGTTCCCCCCGAGCCACCCCGAGGAGGGACGACGCGGGGGACTCGTTCTTTTCACATTCTCTCACAGGAATCAACGGGAAATTCTTCCGTTGTTCCATCAAGAACTACCTCCACACCTCTTTGTTTGTTGTCCTTCTATCTTTGCCCTACTTCACTGCCCATCACCCTCTCCTTCCTCATCTTAGAAAATTGCTTGATTATATATTAGTAATCATTCTCAATACTGAGTTCTAACCTTCGCTGTGCCATGTATCCAATTTTGTTTCACCCCATCATGTCACACAATTTCTTTTCCTTGGCTCCAAGCTCCTCTCATGATGATCCACTTTTGTATTTTTGTTTTTTTGTAACGAACATTTGCTCATTGTATTAAAACATAGATGAAAGTCGAAACCAATAGTACAGTATAACTCCATGGCCAAGGTAAAACAAATAAAAGTAGCAAGAAAAATAACCGTAGAAAATAACTATCACTATAACAGCTATATTTTGTCTACTACAGCCGGTTGGGTTTGTCTATCACTATGACAACTTTATTGTCTATAATGTCCATAAATATTGACGACCTTGACGATGCATATATATAGTATATTTGGAGGAGGAAATATTGCACATAAAAGAAGTTACAATACAGCAATCAACTTGTTATTGTGTTATCATAGTTCATTCATCACAAAACGAGTAGGAGTGGCATACATGCAGAACAAATACTGCCGCCTACTCCATGCTGCAGGTCGAAATAAAATACACACACTCTACATCTGTGTTTGTACCCCATGCATGCAGCTGGACATACAAGAAAACCAACCCCCAAATAAAGTTGAATTCTTGTGCTTGGTCAGCATGCTCACACACAATTTAATCACCAATTACATTACACGCCATATATGTATATATGTAAGGGAACATATCTGGTGGAAATCACAACTTTGTGAAAATTCGTGCAAACTATGGTAAAAAATTGTCTAAATTCACCAAAAAATCACACATGTAGATGATATGATGATGCACAATTTTGTAAAATATCTTGTCCAAACTCGACTTCGTCTGTGAGATATAAAAATAATAAATTTTTTGAAATTTGTTATTTTTATATCTCACAGACGAAGTCGAGTTTGGATAAGATATTTTATAAGGTTGTGTATCATCATATCATCTACATGTGTGATTTTTTTGGTGAATTTAGACGGTTTTTTTGCTGTGGTTTGCACGAGTTTTCACGGAGGTTGTGGTTTGCAGTAAATATGTTCCCATATATGTATCCTTGGCTCTTATTACACCATATACCAACAACAAATAATACAACATGTACACACATGCATCTTGTTCAACACCAAAACTAATTAAGCCAAACAAATCAGGTTATACTATATGTATAAGATCCCAATGCAAGAAAGCCGCGTCATGTTTGCACCATCTCATGTACGCATGCATGAGCTGCACTTGTTCTTCGATTCATGTGTCTCCGATCGATCAGATATGGTCATCCTCAGGCTAATTAAGCTTTTAATTACCTGCCGTAACCCCATAAATCCATCTCCCCGCCTCGTTGGGCGCCGGCCATCTGCTGCACGGCGGCGCTCCCGCCGCCGTTGCTGAACCCGTCCATCGCCTGCCACTGCTCGCCGCTCGCCTGGTCCCTCCCTTCGCCCAGCTGCTGGGCAGCGTCCGCGGCGACGCCGCCGTCGCTGCTGCCGACGTCCAGGCCGCCACCGGGGTGATGATGCTCGACCGGCAGGACGGAGAAGTCGTAGCCGGCGCCGGCAGCGTCGTCGCCGGGGCGGTGGTTGGTGAGGAGGTCCTGGACCTGCACGTGGTGCGAGTAGGCGGCGTGCGGCGCCGGCGGCGGCATCTGCGAGTAGTAGGAGGGGTGGTAGTACTGGTGCGGGTGCATGTAGTGGGACGCCAGGGCGGCGGCCCTGGCCTGGTCGTGGTGGCCGCCCAGCGGCGGGGACACGGCCAGGTGGCCGCCGGCGTCCGCGCCCTGGCTGCTGGTGCTCCCTTCGCCGCCGCCGATCTTGAAGAAGCACTTCTTCTTGAACACGCGGCACACCACCCATCCGTCCTCCTGCATGCATGCAACAATTCAGCCATCAACAAAGAGCTAGCTAGCTAATTAAGTGATCGAAGCCCTAAGCAGGGACAGGGAGCTGAGATCCCCTTACGCTGGTGCCGCCCTGGGCGTCGTCGGCGTCCTCGAGGCGGTACTCGTGCATGATCCAGTCGGTCTTCTGGCCGTGCGGGGCGCGGCCGCGGTAGAAGACGAGCGTCTTGCGCATGCCGATCTTGCGGTAGCTGGTGCGGATGCACTTGTCCCGCCCCGTGGCCTTCCAGAAGCCGGCCGTGGTGGCCCGGTTCGTCCTCGACCCCGTCGGGTACTTGCGGTCCTTGTGGCTGAAGAAGTACCACTCGTTCTGCGGCGCCGACCCGATCCGGCACCTCTCTAAATTCATGCAAATCATTCATGATGATCGACATCAGTTGATTATATGAATCAACAAGAACAGTCTAAAATTCTAAATTAAACCATTCTGGAGAATTACTCCCTCCGTTCGGAAATGATCTACATATTTTGACTAGAGAAAGTCAAACTTTATAAACTTTGACTAATAATTAGTTAAATTATATGTATAATTAGTTTATAAAATTTATGTCAATACATATGTATTCAAAGAGGTTTTGAGATGACATTGAGTTATTCGTAATTGACATTATATTCTAAGAGTGATTAATAAGTCAAACTTTACTTCGAATGACTTTCTCTAGTCAAAATATGTAGATCATTTCCGAACGGAGGGAGTATTAATTAGACTGATGGTATGTATGCATGATCAAAATTGAATTGCATGTCTAGCTACACAGTTTACCTTGCAGCTCCCATGGCTCGATCTTGTTGAGGTCGACCTCCCTGATGACCTCGAGGTCGAACTTCTCGAAGCCGACCTTCTTCTTGAGGTAGTAGAGCAGCAGCTCCTCGTCGGTCGGGTGGAACCGGAACCCCGGCGGCACGCCGTTGCTGGAGGAGAAGGCCGCCATGCGCGATCCAATCAATCGATCAGCTCGATCGATCCCCCGGTGGCCGGTACGGTGGTCAAGCCTTCATTTTTGACGCGGGAGAGGCCTGTAGCGCGTATATATACACGCGTGGCCGACCTCGCTAGCTCCATGGGCACAGCAGCAGGCAGGTGCATCGTCAGCTAGCACTGCCGCGCACAGGCAGCTGGCTAGCAACCTGCTGTAGGGTGGTGCGGAGAGTTGACGCCGGCCGCCACGGCGCTGGACGGGGATAAAGTTGGTCGCGTAGGAAGGAAGCTAGGCAGGAGCCAGATCGCCTAGCGGTCAGCTGCATTATTCTACGCCCGTTAACGATCCCGAGGCTCGTTGTTTAGGGATCGGTTGATTGCTCTCAAAGCAATTGCATGCTGGCTTTGGGAGAGCTGCTAGCTATCCACTACTAGTATAATCCTTATTTGCTACTTCGTCTGTAATTTCACATCTGATGATGGGCACAACTGATGAAGATTAATCAGAATATTGGATGTATATATATCTTCCTTTGATACTCAACTATGATGGTTGCATGCATGGTCTGTTTGTATTATATTTACTTGTGTGAATCAAGGATTAAAAGTTGAGATTGCTAGATCTAAGATAAATAGTAGTACTAGCTAATGTGAGTGATGAGTGATTGGCGATGCGTCCTTCTGATCATGAACATGCTCACGCACAGGATTTGAGGACTAGCTAGGAAACAAGCAGATAGGGCAAGATCCAATACGCATCATAAATGATTTGGATTCTGACCTAGCTAATTTAACCCATTCTTGTAGCTGTCTACGTGGCATGCATCCAGGCATCGCTGCGGTATACATGTAGCCGCAATTTTAGATACAATTCAGGATGAGCAATTATTTCAGACGAAATATGATCAACTGAAGTTAGGAACTACTCCATAGTATAAATTGGTTATCAATAAGTAATCGTGATTAGTCATCCTTGTTGGCAGGGGCGAAGCCAGCTGAGAGCGCCACCGAGGTCTGCTTCATTGCACGCGGGGGTCGAGTTCATTGTAGAACAGTGAGATTTCTGTTGTAGTTGCTCTTTTTGCTATGCATGGATTTGATGCAAAGCTTGTGGTTGGTTGGGGTTTATTACTTGCACATTGGAGGAGGCAAAGGGTGGTTATGGCCAAACTAAACTAGACGATGTATTACGCAGTCCAACGAACACTTAGCTTGGTACTGCAACCTAAACCAACCAGTCTCCCTAGGGATCGAGCACCATGCACACACATGCAGGCAGGCACAGTTTCCACTAAACCTTAACTGACTGAGCTTAACTGCAGCTGAAGGATCAGTTGACATCCACCCTCCGCCCACTAAATTAGTACTTAGTACTACTGATGATGAATTCTGCTTCACCCAATTGATCGATCAAACAGCTAAATTTTAAATAAATCACTGAAGTTCAGCCTTACAGAGTATTCAGAATCTAATCTGAAAGTTGGCTCTGTGAGTTCCGATCCAATTGTTCATATATAAGCACAATGTTTCGCGTTCACCAACCATCGTCTTAGAATTTATTCATGCGTATAGATAGATTGGACTAGCTTGAATCCATAATGTACCTGTCAACTGAAATATCGCAGAAATTAATTAGCCAGAAAAAAGAAACAGAACTAGCATGATTTCTCAAAGCATGCACGAGTAGTTAAGAGCCACTCCATGTGAGGGGCAGGCCCCCGATCGATCGAGCCACGGCTCGTGGGGGTCGTCGTCGTCGTCCACGCACTGTGCGGACACGGCTAGCCCCCGTGCACCTTGAGTGAGGCCTACTGCTCCGCCGTCACCCTGACGCGCCTCCGCCCCGCCCCGCCCGCCCGCGGCGAGGCTCCCGATGCCACCAGCCGCGAGGCCGCCGGGGCTAGCTAGCTCGTGCGTGCGCGGGCCGCGCGCTCGCTCGGTTTGCACGCGCAGCACGCGATCGATCGGCAGAAGAAACCTCGCCCCGGTGGTCAGGGCCCCGGCCGCCCGCCATTCGCGCGCGCTTTGAGTGAGAGCTGAGAGAAGCTAATTAACGCGAGCTTGCGGCAAATGATTAGGGGGAGCCCTATAGCAGCCGGGAGTTTACCGCAACCAACCTCATCAGGGGAGGCGGCTCTGACTCTGAGATTGTTACCACCTAGGATAGGAACCTGACAACCTGTATGTATGCTGGTCTCAGCTTTGCTTCCTGTGCCATTTGCTTGCTGCCCCTGGTAATCTTTGTTTGTGGCGGGGGTGAAACGTACTTGTGCCACCAGGCTCAGTTTTAAACTTGCCAATTCGAACTGCCGTGTCAATGGATGTATGCTTTCAGGTGCGAGCTCTGTTAGTCGAGGCGGCAAGCTTCCAACCACAGGGGTGAAAGGACAAGAGGATCTGAGTGTTTTTTTTTTGTGTGCTGGTGATGTAAGAAACCATAGTGCAGTAGGACGTGTTAGCTACTGTTTCTAGTTGTTCCCCCGGCCCTGTAGAAGATTAGGTACCTATGGCAGAATTAGAAGACAGCAGTAGTGCAAATTTTGGTGTATCACGAGGTCCATAGAACACAGCTCAATACTTTTACTCGAGAATTACTGAACCTTACTAGGAAAAGGAAAAGAAAGGAAGAAGAGAAAAAAGTGGAAAATAAGTGATCAAGAAAAATGTTTCAGGAACACGCCACAGGGAAAATAAAATAAATCGTTTTTTCCATGTTCACATTTGAGCAAATCTCATATATTTCTCAGTATAGTTGCTTCTTTTTTTTCCATTTCAGATGCCAATAATATAAACTGCGCACCTGTTTTTACTTATATAATAAGGTGAGTTGGTGTTACACCGTTCTAAAAAATACACCAGTCCCCTATCACCATCGAACTCTCAAAGGGTGAGGGCAATGCTTAAGAGGAATGCCAGTGTAGTAAATCTTAATTCTGAATTTCCCTGTAATTAGCATGATCAGAAACAGGCATCAAACCATTGGGTATACTTAGTTTAAGAAAACATTGGTATGCATATGACAATAAAGAAAACCTCATTGTGCTTTGATTCCAAACCAAGTCAGAAAATAGGGGGAAATTTTCTAAGAGGCTTCATTAGTTTACTATCAAATTTCCTCTATTCTAAGAGTAAGACAGACAGCTCAACTCGGCTAATAAGATATTAGCATTAGATACTACACAAGAAGTTTTGCTTTCTTTCAAAGTGTCCTAAAGTGGATTCGTTGAAGATGATCAAAGATGTTTAATAGTTAATCCCCACAAAGTCAATCATGCGAACTGTAGATGGTAGAGAAGCGTTTACTATCTTCAGCCATGCATGCGCCGCCCGTTTTACGCGCTTACCTGCGTGTATGTTACGTGACTGTGTAGTGCACTAATTCCCTTAACAAATACCCAAAAAAAAAATCTAACACAGAACTAGAATTTACTACAACTCAAGTAATTCATATGTGATTGTCAACCAAACTGTGTAGCTTAATTATGTGAATTTTCTACTCATTTTATAAAAAATGTACACAAGTATTTGAGGATTGCTAGAAATATTTACAAAATGAGTAGCAACTCTGGTCGTACAAGCAACTTATGTGATACTGTGAACAATCTACCCCCCACCCGAACCTGTAGTGTAAAGCAATTGTTAATGTGAAACCTTTCTCCGCTTTGTTAGATTTGCATTTTTTGCAAAAGAATTTCGTCCATGTACTTTTTGTCATATTGAGGTCGATCTGTGGAAACGAAGCTTGCTACACTCGAATACCTGAAACTGAAAACATAGCAGTAAACAAAGCCAATAAGTTTGACATTCAGATGAAAATGTACCTTCGCCATATGAAGATTCAAGAATTACCTGAGGCAGGTATTGGGGGGATCAAGCTCCTAGGTGGCATTGGGGGTCTTACTCGAACTGGTTTGCTTTCTTTTGCCTCAACAACCACCACATCAGAAGTGAGAAAAGACTTTGCAACCACAGCAGCATGCTCAATGCAACATCTCACAACCTGGTGATATTTGGGAGTGTGAGAAGATATACTCCATGTGACAGAGATGATTTAAGATGTCTATGACTATTTTTCTACAACCTTTGATGGATCCAGTATTCCGGCAGCCATCAAGTCCTCATAGCGGTTCTTGGCAGCATTGTAACCATAATTTGTGTTGTCATTCAATAACACCTTTTAAGAGCAACAATCAAACACAAGTTAGATCCAAATGATGAGTTCAGAAAAATTTGCGTGCGCGGTTATATGGTGCACTTGCATGGTGTCATCTGCATACTTTTGGACACAAAATTATGAATAACATGTACTGTATCTGATAGAGCTACTGGTGCAGCTAACAAACCTTTTCAACGACAAAATTTCCATTCATCCCCGCATTGTTTGCTATCAGTGAGGTAGGGTAACTCAGGGCTTGCTTGAAGATGTCAGCACCAATCTAAACAAGGATAATACAAATCAGAGTCAAGACATAACCATCGCAATGGAACAAGCAACGGAACAATATACCTTGACAATCACTGCTACAAAACAGAGTTACACAAGTAGGTCGACGTACTGCTAATACCTCAACTTACCAAATATTTCATTAAATACCCTTTTATTCAAATACAAGTAATAAAGTACGACCTTTTGCTCTATATTATCCAATGATGATTCCTTGATTGCGTCAATCTTCTTCGATAATCTTAGTAGGCTACATCCACCACCAACTACAACACCTTCCTCAATAGCTGCCTGAATTATGAAAAAAAAGAATTGTTCAAAATTGTAGTTACCGAACCACACATGATACACATGTAGATTGGATCAATCAAGGTACCTTAGTTGCATTAAGAGCATCTTCAATTCTCAGCTTCTTATCTTTCATCTCAATGACTGTCTGAGCACCAACCTGCAATTAGCTTCGTGCCGAAATTTCAAATTCTGGCATTCCCATGGCAAAATTGATACCCCTGAAATGTTTTGAGCAGTGAACTAAAACAATATGTGGTACCTGGATGATTGCAATTGCACCACATAACCTTGCTATCCTCTCACCCAATATTTTCTTCTTGTACCTTTCCTTTGAGTTCTAAGAGTTAACAATTAAAAGGTATAATTTTATCCAGAAAAAGCGAAGCATACAGAGGACAGAAAGTCACGTGGGCACTTTTGCATGTTTCGACTTTAATAACTATACCTCAATTTGTCCTTTTATCATAGCTACTCTTTTCTCAATTGCATGACGAGTGCTTCCATCAGTAACAATTAGTGTTGAATCTTTCCTGATAACCACCTTAGAAGCAGAACCCAGAACCTCTTTTCCTGCCTTTTCCAATGAATATCCCATGTCGTCCCTCACTACTGTACCTGAAAACCAACAAGAACAAGTTCATGACTGGAATTGCATTGGTTAGACTGGTGACTGAGTTCCATACCTCCCGTCATGACTGCAACATCATCCAAGCATTGAGTCTTTTGCTCCCCAAAAGAGAAGGCCTTAACTGCTGCAACCTTAATTGTCCCATTCAGCTTGTTTTTTATCAAATCAGCCATTGCTGCTTCTTCCACATCCTCAGCAACTATTAACAATGGATAATTTTCCTTGACAGCACTGTCCAGTATCCTTATAATCTCACTAGCATCAGTAATTTTCTTGTCAACCAATAGAATCTACAAAAGAAAAGAAAAAACTATTCCAGTCATTCTGCAGACCAATAGTGTATAACTGGTAACTTGCCCTTACCTTACAGTCTGTGAACTCCACTGTCATATTTGCACGATCAGTAACAAAGTAGGGCGAGAGGTAACCACGTTCAAATTGCATTCCTTCAACAACATCCAAACTGTTTTCGGTGCCTCTTCCATTTTCAATTCTCACCATTCCTTTCCTACCTACTCTTTGAAAAGCATCAGAAATCATATTTCCAACATCATAATCATTTCCTGCGCTAACTGCAGCCACATGTGCAAGTTCATGGTCTTCAATCTACATGACAACATGTCACACAATTAAGTTTCAAAAAACATGTCACACAATTAAATTTCAAAAAACATGTCACGCAATTCTAAGATATCTTTACAAGGGAAATGCAGAAGAAAGATAAACATAAAAAACGTACCTCCCGTGACATTACTCTGAGTTCAGATACCAAAGCGGAAGCAGTCTTCTCAATACCACGTGCAACCTGAACTGGGTTGATTCCAGCTGCAAGAACCTACTTTACGAAACAATCATAAGAAGCAATGTAGGTTCATGATTCAGAATTTTAGTATCAGCGAATTCATCATAGCACCCAAGTTATTCCCTTTTACCAGACTTCACATTGTAGAAAACTAGAACCAGGAAAGAGATGGGCATACCTTCATTCCTTCAGCAATCAGGCCTCGAGCAAGTATTATGGAAGTGGTGCAGCCATCTCCTGCAATATCATTGGTCCTTGCACCAGCCTGTCTGACCAGCTTCACTCCAAGATTTTCTAATGGATCCTCCAATTCGATCTTCAAGAACATAATTAGATTGAAATGTTGAGCAATTGAAAGTTGTGTGACATGATCAGGGAAGAACGACAAGCAAGCTCATCCATTAGTGCCAGAAACCGACAACAGTAGCAAATTGCATTTTTCCACTTATGTTACTAGCTTACTGCAGAACAGTGAACACAGTAAAAAAAGGGTCTACTACTGTGGTAAAATAAGATAACAAGAACGATCAAGAACTGAACAGCAACCACTGGAGTGAGCAACACGTTTAACGTTTTATGGCTTCATACGAATGCACTCAATCCAGGTTCAGTCTCCCTGAAGTTGACACTGAATAGCAGCATACTGCAGAAAAACTCCATGTCGGGAAGAATGGTTTTACCTCCTTGAGGACGGTCTCCCCATCATTGACAATCTTGGGAGGGCCATACTTGTTGCCAAGCACCACGTTCCTCCCCTTGGGGCCCATGGTGACCCCCACCAACCGCGCCACCAGGTCCACCCCGGCCTGGAGCTTCTTGGTAGCGGCGAGGTCGCGGTTGAAGTGCAGGTCCTTGTACACCGGCATCGGCGCCGGTTTCTTGGGAGGCGAGAAGGGCAGCGTCGGGGGCTTCATGGACAGGGGAGAGGACGGAGGCGCCATTCTCGACATGCTTCTTCCACCCAGCTAGGAGGCGGCGGCGGCGGTCACTGGACAGAGTGGAATGGATAAGGCTGCGAGCTCTTCCGCGATGCAGAGATCGATTCCGCCGTTCCACCCTTGCCACAGCAAAGGACGAGCAGAGGCGCGGCCTCTGCTCGAGCTCGAGTCGTAGCTGTGGTGCTTGAGATTTGAGACGAGCAGCTTGAGTTGGAACCTGGACTGGGCAGAGTGGAGTGGATAAGGCGGCCAGCTGCTGCTGGAGCGCTGGGAGCGCGAGAGGAGCCGACAGCGCGGAGGAAGGCAAGAAAGGAATGTAGATAAGCCGTTGCGGCCCTGAAAATGAGAAATTTGGATTTTTGCTGAAAATATCTCGCGAGTTCCATTTCCTCAGCGGCAGCCGTCGTCGTGCGTGGCCAGCGGCACGCTTGCCTGGGCGTGCAGGGCACCAGGCCCAGCGCAGCGGGCGGCGAGCAGCTCCGCAGGCGAACCCGCCAGCAGCGGCGGCGGCTAGCAGCAGCAGCTGCTGAGCGCCAGCCAGGCCACCAGGTCACTTGGGCTGGAGCAGGCCAGGCGTCCCTGATCTTCCACGCGCGCGAGCCACGGCGCAGCGCGGGATCCAGCAGGCCGGCAGCAGCAAGTCATCAAACCTGGTGTTTGTTTGTTGTTCTTTTGTGCAGGAAGATTGATTGAGTGTGTGTGTGCAAAATTCTGGCCCGATCGAGCTTGCTCTTCATCAACAAAATTGCGCTCACAAAGTGTTCGACAGAATGCTTCACTAGGCTTGTCTTTTTCTGTTATTTTTTCTAGATTTGTTTGAGGCTCTAGTTGAGTAGCTTGTCTTGTTCTAGTGTTGCTCTCTAGTTCTGACACCAGATTTATTTTCATACTCTAAGTTTCTTTATTTTTCTGCTTAATTAAAACATGAAAAAATAAAATAAAAATAAGTTGTGCATGTGTTAGCTAGATTTAATTCCAACTTTTCTAGTTCTTGTTTGTACCTGTGCACTAACATCTTGTGAGTTGTTTGGTTTTCGGACGGTATTACTTTCCTTTTTGCTTGTAAGTTTGTGCGTCTGAGTTTTGTTCGAGTTCTACCGTTTTGCTTCCGCGTGTGTGTTCTGGCTTCTGCGCGTGAGTATTCCTAGTGCCGATAGTCGTCCTGAACTATGCGGTCCTGATACTCATTATACTCATTATTTGAGGTGTGTGGGTGCTTTAGGAATTTTTTCTCTTTATTTTTTTCAAAATCGGATTTGAGACTCTCATTCACCTTTTCTTTGGTCGTTGTTCGGTCCTTCGCCTTCCCGCGGTGACGATGATCGTCTATCGGACGCCGAAGTAGCAGGCGTTGCAGGCTTGCAGCGGAGATAGGCCGTAGCGCAAATATTAGAAGTCGCTCGGGCGATTGGCAGTCAAACTATCACACAAGGCCCAATACCTATTTTTTGTTCTGAAATATTTTTTTGTTCCCGAACAAAATTTTTGTATTGTTCTGAAATAAAAAATTGTTTCGGAACAAATTTGACTGGATTACACATGTAGACCGATTTGTTGGACTAGTTTCTCAAAATATAAAATCAGAGATGGAAGGGGCCAGTGTGACATGTCTGTTGGGCAGGGGCGGACCTAGTGGGTGGGCCACGTATGCCACGGCATACCTAAAATTCCAGTCCACCCAGTAAAAAGAAATGTTAGCCAGTCCAAGGCCCAGCAGCATAACTCAGCCTGCTTAGTGCTTAGGGCGCTCAACACACGCCTCTTTCTTCTCTCTCGACCTCTCTCGACCTCAACAGTAGAGAGCGGCGAGCGGAGGGCGATTTCCCGATTCCTCCGTCGATTCACCGTCGTCCTCGCTTCTGGCGCCCTCGTCGGCGTCGGAGGGCGACCGGCTGAATTGGCGGCGGATTGAGTCCCCTAGTATAGAGCTACATATATAGTAGGGTTAAGGTTTTGGTGGCGCCTTCAATGGCTACTACTGCTTTTGTGCTCCTGGGTGCCGTTGGCTGTTCCTGGGGTGGTAGATTTGGCGGCGGTGTCGACGAATCTGCTGCTTCCTCCTCCGGCGAAGCTCCATGGAGAATAATGGAAGAGCTCGGCGGATCTGGACTTCGGGTTCCAGTTTCTATCGGCCTTTTCTTCTGTTCCCTCTTCGTCTTGGTCGGCGCCGGCGATGGCGTTTATGGCGAAGGCCGCTGGAGGTATGTTTACCAACTTGGGAGACCGGGTTGGTGTTTAGATCCCACCTTATCTGGTGGTTTACATCCCCTTCTGGGTGTTCTCTTCTCCGGCGTGGTGGGGTGGATGCGGTCGATGGCGTCTGCCCCTTCTTCGCCGGCGAGGTGATGGCCGATGGCCATCTTGCTTGGCCTGTGCATTCATCGTCTATACGGCATGTTGGTTTTCCCGATATGTTTCTCTTGGTGTCATTTATAAACTCTGCAGCTTCTTCGTCGGGAGGGTGGTCGGCTCCAAGGCATCTTCCCCGGCCGCCGGCGACGGCCACCGGCGACGAGAGCAACCGGGTGCTCCTTACAAGGACTTGTTTGTAATTCCCTTTTCTTTGAAGGGTGTCTTTGTAAGCTAAATGATGTAAACTGTCAGACTTTTCTTTGAATATATAACCCGGTTTTCTCAAAAAAAAAATAGTGCTTAGGGCGCTCAGCCTCTCACGGTCACGAATGGAAGACAGGAAGGACGCATGGTCGGCCCCGCACGGGACCTCTGGCGGTGCTCGTGCCTCTCGACGTCTCGTGGCTCCACGCACTGCTGCGAGCCGAGCGGGACTCGGCGATGGCGACGCGCCACCGCCGGCCAACGGACGCCGATTCGCCCCTGCGCTGTTCCCAAAAAAAAAAGAAAAAGATTCGCCCCTGCGCCGCATCGTCCGCGTAAGCCTCTCGACATCGACGTTGTTGCTGCCTGTTGTGCTGCTGCATGCCCCGCTTCCGCCCTTCTGCAGCCGTGACCCGGGAGCGAGACCTCAGTGCCTCGGCCCTCCACTTGGCAGCTCCACTGCCTCCACGCACATTCTGGATTTCTAGTATGATATTTGTGGAAGTGAAACCCAAACTATAGTTCTGTAGCGTGTAGAAATTATGTATTCATGAATGTGTGTGGACATTAAAAACCGTAGACCAGACAAGAAATAGCTTATGTTATTCATTCGAACTAGTATATTTGAACTATTTGTACTATAATTATGCAACATCGGTATTTAACTATTGAATTTAACATTTGAAATGTAATTTTTATTCTTGATAACTGAATTTCTTGGTGATATTTATTTACTTTTTTACTGAATTATATATAAATTATACCGAATTGCAAGTGGAAAAATTGGCGTGGCATATTTTTTCTGAATTCCTAGGTACGCCACTGCTGTTGGGGGTCCCACAGGTGAACCCCGGCAACGCCGGGGGCTACTGGGGGTCACACGGATGATCCCAACAGACTTGTCACCCACTACATATTTTCCCTCTGTTCGCTGCATCCAACTAGCAGTGTTTTTCTCTCACATCAAACCAGCACCAGCCAGCAGCCACCAGCCAGTCAGTAGTATTTTTCTCACACAACAAATCAATACCAGCCACCAGCCATAGCACAGCGAATAGAGTGTTTATGTTGTTGGGTCTAAACTGACCCAACAAACTGGCTCATAATCCAATTGGTTCTAGAACAAATTTATTTTGTTTCGGAACAATTTTTTAATTATTCTAGCAATATAAAAAATTTATTCGGAAACAAAAATATTTTGTTTTGGAACAAAATGTAGTTATTGGGTTTTATACGATGGTTTGACTGCCAGTAGCCCGAGCATCTCCTAATATTTGCCGCAGCGCCCGGCCGTAGCGCGGGGCGGAGGGCTTTCTTGGGCCCACCGGAAACGGAAAAGAGGATGCTAAGTGGGCTCGCGGAAAAGAGGATGCTAAGTGGGCTCGAAATGGCCCAACTATTTTGGTGGCGCACGCCGAAATTGGCCCCAAATCTGCTGCGCCTGGTTTAATTTTACATTTGTCTGCTTGTCCTTGTTTTTTTTTTTCTTAAAAAAGATATAGCACACTCACACTTGTTTCTGGAATTCGAGCGCTGACATTGCAACTATTCAAGTTTTAACGTTGAATTTGCATCCCCTTTGAGAGCGCGGCCTGCATTACAAATGGCCTTGGAAATAGAGTTTTGAGCTCCAAAATCGATTCTAGAATCCACTGTTTCAAACGTATGCACATGTACATGCCTTTAGTGAGCAGAGCACCCCGTGTAATCTGAGCTCTCCGCCTCTGCCCTTAGAAAATGTGCATACATACTTTGAAATTAATGTATGCACATCTAATTCTTTTCACGTACATGAAACAAATTAAATGCCTCAGTTCTTTTTGTTGCTGCTAGTACAAAACTAGAACAGTGCGAGGCGTTGCCGCGCAAAAATGGCTCTTTCGTCTATTCGGTTTGGGTTGTTATTTGAAGAAGAAGGTTGATTCCATGTATTCGGTATGGGTAATTATTATTATAAGACAATAAGGTTCTCGAAGGTTGATTCCATGTATTCGTTATAGCTCAGCTATTTAGAAAAACAGCAAGAGGATTACAACCTTCTTGAAGGCTAAATCATTGCATTTTCAGTTAAATCACACCAGGAACAACAATTCCAACCGCATTCCCGTACTTGAGCAAAAAATCCTTCACTGCTCACCCTTCCAGAGTCCTTCGATTTTTACTACATGATCCAATGAGCATGAAGTTTTTACTATAGCTCAAGCATATAAAGATTAGCTTAGGATAAAAATTTCGCCACAATTAGACCATAAAAACTGTAGTTACGAATTAATTATAGAAAAGTATATATCTAAAAATACAATAATTTTTTACTACATTATATAATATCATATCTTCAATGCATATATCTACTTATGTGGAGTACAACAAAATTGAATTTTCTATTTTGTGATTTTTTTTCAAAGATTTAACCAAAATAAACATAAGAGAAAAGGAAAAAAAACACTGAAAAGGTCACATGTCTGGTAACGTGAGATCGAGAAGTCCAAATAGACTGTTTCATTATCTAGAAGGAAATGTAGACTCAGCCCAAACTTCAGAGAGGTAAAATGAACTTTTTCTACGGGCATGTTTGGTAGAACCAATCCGAGGCTCATGCCTCTGTTCTTCTGGTTGCGGCTAGTGGCTGGGACTGGTTTGTTGTAAGAGAAAATTACTGCTGACTGGCTGGCGGCTAGTTCTGATTTGGTGTGAGAGAAAAATGCTATTGGTTGGCTGGAAAAAACAGCCAGCAGAAGCAGCCGGGCCATTGTCATTGGATCTGAACTCGCAATCCAAATGGTCAAGTTCAACAATTTGTCATTTGGGCCATGTTTCATTGCTATTTTCATGAACGAATCAACAATAATAATACGAGCTGGAAAAGAAATACTATTATGACTTTGTCCACTCAGCTCCATTCTGGCCCATCCAAGCACCTTCTAGTTCTAGGCCCTTGGCCTCATCATTTGCCTCTGGTTTGGAAACTACTAGAAGCCCAGTGCCCAACCTTCTAGGCGTTGCTGAGTCGATGCTCTTCCCGTATCTCTCTAGCCCGTTCCATGCGTCATCGACGTTGATCGGGGTCGCGGAAATGCTAAACCATGAGCTCAAGCTGCTCAACTCAAATTCACACCGATCCCCCCACCCACGCCATCACACCAACTCCAACCGGCCGCTCCAACTCCGAAGCTCACCAAAACCTCCCCAAGAACGCCAACGAACTCGCCATAAATAGGTCGCGGCCAGCCAGCCACGTGACACCACAAGAAGCGGCTCACACCGAAGGCGATCCGGCAGCAGGGCGCGAGGGGCCATCATGTCTTCGGCGTTTCCCGAGGACGACGTCGACGCGAGCGGCGGCGGCGACCCGCCCGTCGCGTGGTGGAGCGCGGCCTCTCCGGTGGGCGGCGACGTCGTGCTCTCCGCCGCCGTCCTCCTCTTCCTCGCCGTCGCCTTCGCGTTCGTCGTATACCACTACTTCACGGTCAGTCGCCGCGGCGGCGCGCGGGACGGCGGCGGCGTCACGATCGGGGTGTCTTCGGGCGCCCAGCGGCGCGGCACGTTCATAGGAGGCGACGCCGCTGGACGAAGCCGAGGCGGCGTCGACACGGCCCTGCTCCGGGCGTTGCCGTTGACGGTGTACAGGGTGAAGGACCGGGGCGGCGAGGCGCTGGAGTGCGCCGTGTGCCTCGCCGAGCTCGCCGACGGCGAGGCGGCCAGGTTCCTGCCCAGGTGCGGGCACGGCTTCCACGCCGAGTGCGTCGACCTGTGGCTGCGCGGCCACTCCACCTGCCCGCTCTGCCGCGTCGACGTCGACAAGCTGCCGCCGGCGCCATCGTCCCTGGCCCTCCCGCCGGCGCTGCCGGAGCCCGCGAACTACCCCACAAATCTTCCGACGAACGTCCTGTTCTGGGGGTCCCAGGACACGGTGACGACCGCCAGCGGCGGCGGCCCGAACTCTTCCCGCAGACCACCGGCGGCGGTGGTCATCGAGGTCCGGGACCGGGAGGCAGCACCGGCTGTGGCGGCGACGCCGCGAGAAGGTGAGGCGGCGAGTAAGGCGCAGGGCCTGGCGAGGCTGAGCTCGCTCAGGAGGCTGTGGAACAGAGGGAGGCATGATGCGGCGGCGGCGAGCTCCAGTTCGTGCCGCCAAGCCACTGCAGGTGATGGCACCGCGCAAGCTCCGGCACCGCCGTTGGATATTTGGAATCTTACGTAGGAGATGGATGAGCACTTGGATCACCGTCGACTAGTCGAGTGTGTTACATGATGAAACGTGTTTGGCTGTTTTTGACACAGGATTGCAAACTAGAGGAATGAAAAAAAAGGGAATTGGGTGGAGCGAAGAATAGAAATCAGGATTCCAAAACATATGAATAGAAAAATTTGGGTGTTTGGATCGCAGGAAAAATTTAAATCTTTTAGATATCCTGTCAAACAAAAGAACCACAATATCCCCTTCAGCGAGTTGTAATAACAGTTATGCTAGCATCGCTACAATAGAAACCTTTCCAACATGGCATTCGGATAAAAAAAAATCAATTCTGGCAGCCTTTTGTAATAACAAAAATCTTAATGCGTAGATCCAATCAGAACAACCCCGGATCCTTCATTCTTCATTTTTCTTCTCAATCTTGTCTTGGACATGAGTTTCGATGCTAAAATCTAGTGCAGAGGGACACTCAATCTGCTATCTTCCAAAAGGAAAAAAAAATGTTTACGGCCTTGAGAGAAAGCAGAAATGAACCACAGGGCATGTCTTCAGTAAGTGGAAAACTTTTTTTTTCCCTATGAAATGTGTGTCTCTTTCCTCTAGAATGGAAATCTGCAATCCTATGTTCCAAATGCAGTTACACAATTCCTTTACAAAGAAATGGAAACCTTCAGAATTCCTACGATCCTTTGAGCCAAACAAGCTCTAGAATGGAAATCTGCAATCCTATGTTCCAAATGCAGTTACACAATTCCTTTACAAAGAAATGGAAACCTTCAGAATTCCTACGATCCTTTGAGCCAAACAAGCTCTTTTTAGTTTGTTCACTCATCACCATTACTAGTCTGTAAGTCATCTTTTATTTGTGCTTCTCTGCTCTCGCTCAGGATAAAATTAACATGGTGATGAGTGATCCAAGTATAAGGAATAATGGCACCGCTAGTACATGGCGATGAGTGATCCAAGTCGTTTCAAATTATAGGTTATGTTTAACTTTTTTATCCAAACTTTAACCACTTGTTTTATTTAAAAAATTTGTACAAATATAGTTAAATTTAAGTTATTCTTCAAGAACTTATATTGATAAAGCAAGCCGCAAAAAAAAAGTGATTTTCAGAAATTTTTTGAATAAGACAAGTGGTCAAACTTAAAGTAAAAAAACAAACGACCTACAATTTGGTGCGGAGGGAGTAGTTGTAGCTAGATTGATGTGATTGAGAAGTGAGCTAATATCAATGGCTGCTCGTTGACAAGCTGATCAGCAGCACAGCACGCAGCAAGCTCGATTTTGCCAGAGGCTCCATTGTTAGAGGTGGACCCGGCCTCCATTATGGGAGCTTGAAGCTCAATCTGGATGAACTGAACAAGAGAATCGAGGTTGTTGACACGAATGATCGAAAAAACGAGTTTCTTAGCTTTGCGATGACATAAACTCGTGGTTGTGATTTTGTCACTATAGTGCACTAGTATTAGACTATCTCCAACAACGTGACCCAAACCCAAATTTGGGTCCTGAATAGTAGTTTGGGGTATCAAAATCGCTCTCCAACAGGGCACCCAAACAAACTACCCATTTTGCGTCGCGGGTGGGAGGAGAGGCAATTATGCGTCTCTCTCCTCGACCCAAATTGAAGCCGCGCGGGAGGCGGGCCCGCGGCACGGAGCCGCTGCCGCGGCCAAGTGGGCCCGCGGCGGGGCTCAGCCGACGACGGCAAGGCGGGGCGCATCGGGGAGCCACCAGCGCAGGCAGGAGCGGCGGCGAGGCGAGCCGAGGCGGGGGCGCGGCCGACGACGCCGAGGTGGGGAGCAGCGGCAAGACGGGGCGCAGCCGACGACGACGACGGCGAGGCGGGGAGCCGCCGGCGCAGCGGGGAGCGGGGCGAGGCAGGTCCATCGCGGCGAAGCACTGGAGGTCTGCGGCCTGCAGGGACAGCACGGCGGCGTTCACGCCCGCAGCTTGGCCGCCGCCGCTCGAATCTCGTGGCCTCCAGCCGGCTCTCGCCGTCGAACGCGCGCACACTAGGCGGAGGCGGTGGAGGAGGACGCGTCCGGACCCGCGGTGGGGAGATGGTGCGCGGCATCGGCGCTCGCCGCGCGCCTCTACAGGACGTGTCGGGGGTGGGGACTGGGGAGGAGCAGGGCGGCGGCGCTAGGCTTCATGTGTGCGTGCGGTGGAATTTGGGGCTTGGTAGCTTGGGCTCTGTTGGAGAAGGGCGAGTTTTGGGTAAGTACACATTTACTGTACGCGACCTATAACAACGAATAGGTTTTGGATTTGGGTTGTCTCTGTTGGAGACAGTCTTATATGGCATTAGGGTGAAGTATGAAAAGCCTGATTATTATTATTATTTTTAAAAAAGTTGATTCTTTGTGTGAGGCTCACTCGTTTTTTTTTTTTGAAAAGATGCTCACTCGTCTTTTCGGCCGCTATTCTGCTCGGGACAAGCCTGTGTGTCAGTCAGGTCCTCGATGCATTGGACGTTTGGACAATAGAGTCTCGGCCCGGCGGTGCGTTTTTTTCAACCTTTGGCCCACTTAAGCCACTGGACGGGTTCTAGCTTTCTTTTTTTTTCACAATTCGTTGGCAGTTGGCACAGTTACTAGTTTCCACTTTCAAGGAATTCCATCACCTTCAGGCCGTGGTTAATTCGAACGCAAAATTTTTTTATGAAATCTTACTAATTTGAAGTACTAAATGAAGTCTATTTATAGTAAATTTTTTTGCACAGATGGGTTGTAAATCGCGAGACGAATCTAATAATGCTAATTAATCCATGATTAATCAATAATTAGTGGATTGTTACTGTAACAAATCATGGATTAAGTAGACTTATTAGATTCGTCTCGCGATTTACAACCCATCCATGTAAAAAGTTTTTTAATAAACTTCATTTAGTACTCTATGCATGTATCGAAATATTTGATGTGATATTTTTTTTTGTGTTTATAGGGTTTATAGGATGGGAAAAAACAGTGCCTCAGTTTTTCCTTCCGCTAGCCTGTAAGACGAAGTTGCAACGCAGTTAGTACACGAGGGCCTACGGCTATCTGACGCGGCGGCACCCGCCGTCGTCACGGCCTGCTGAGACAACACAAGCCCGAGCTCCGCCGTCTGCCGTTGCTAGTGTCGTTGCCCTCTGCGCTTGAAGGGAATGATACTAGAATATACTGTGGATTACTATTGTAATTTGATAGTTTTTTTAATATTAATTATTGGAAATTTGATAGGAACGGTAGGATTGTGATACATGTTCTTTAATACTACGAGATCAGAGGCGAAGCTAGGAAAAAATTTAGGAGGGGCTAAAAAAAATGCTACAACGACGTGGCACCACTTCGACACCTCACAAAAGACAAATATAACAGTTTGAAGTAGTCTTATACTAAAACATCGATGGACAATAAAAATCACAAAATACATCATGAAAATTAAAGGATGCAGTTTATACATACCGAAAAGCCAAATTACGAAACTAATAGAGGTCGCGACAGTGACACCCATTAGTAATCCGAAGAAGCAATTTACAAAAATAGACATAATTGATTAGTCAAACATATATGGACCTCCAAATTATGAATTTAGAATAGAACAAAGCTTACCATTAATTTTTTAGGCAATAACATACGATGTTTCTTCATCTCTTCAAACCTCTTTTTGATCTTTTCATTATCAATCTTTCTAAATATCTCCTTCTCGTTATAGCATATCATCAAGTCATTGAGTCATTCATCACCTATTTTACTACGCAAATCTGTCCTTAGAATGGACATGGCTGAAAATATCCTCTCAACTGAAGTTGTTGTCACCGGTAGTATCAAAGTTAGCATAATGAGACGATAGACCAATCGATAAGATGTGTTCATATTAGTCTTGACCATAATTTCAGCAACTTTTCCAAGTTCAGTACATCCAAGGAAATCTGGAGTTCTTCTAGCACAATTGACGAAGGATTTAAGTTCAGTTGGCAAAACAGTACCAATATCAAAATCCTCAGCATAAATTTCAGCAAGTCTCACAAGTTTATCCACATCGAAATTAGAGGACTTCCTTGGGTTAAAACAAGCCATACATACTAATAGCTCTGAACTAGTTTCACCAAACCAATGATTCAGCTCAGTCAAGATGGCATCAATGGCGATGAGAAAAATCTCGACATGATCGTAATGCATGTTTGTTACCTTTTGCTTTCTACGTCTAAATGTCCCTCTAACATTTATTTCCTCATCCATATTTGGCACTTCAATCTCATTCCTCTCACAAAAAGTTTTCTAATGGCTCCCATCCATTTCCCCTCATATCCTGCAAGCCATCTTTCACATCCATTATCAAATGCATTGCTTCAACTATGTCTTGATCTTTCCATCTGCTCTGGTGCGGTTTGCAGGTTGGGCCTTGGTTGGGCTTTGGTTGGACTTTGAAGCGTCCCCTCATAAGAGAAGACTTAAAAATGATACAATATCAGTCCCAGGAGGCTGATAAAACTTTTATTACATCAGATGGTACATCACCATACAACTCTACGCGGAAGTGGGCAGTGTAGCGCCACTATCGCGAGGATAACAACTAACACCCACACAACGATATTAACTACGAAGAGGGGATCATCAGAGTCTTGCGCCATACGGAACTTCCTACGGGTGACCCTATCCATAGGCAAGGTTGGGTGCAGGACGGAACCTCTACTCAACATCTTCGGGAATGAAGTCCGGATCTTCCTCGTTAAAAATTAAGAATGGGGGTGAGTACAAACGTACTCAGCAAGCCCAACCACATCCACGGAGGGGGTATAAACAGAATATAATGCACAGGGTAAATCAAGAATAAGGCTAGGGTTTAGTTTGCGGAAAGCTAATTCTTATGCAGGGGTTTATTTGAAAGAAAGGGGTTTTCAAAAGCAATTATCTTGCACTGAGTAACACGTAGGGTTGATCCACACAGGATCCCAGTTTTAAGTTGCTACCAGACTCCTCATCCGCCGTAGCACACGGCACAGCTGCCAGACACTTTTCCAAAACAACTCACGCCAACACATCCATTCCCAGAAGAAACACTAGCTGTGTGACCAAACAGTAACTCGCCCAGTACCGTGGGCACAGCTATTCGAATAGATTTTAACTCTGCAAATGTGTGCAACTTTACCCACAAGCGGGGTACCGCAGCACGATCACCGTAGTGTCGGTGCAGATCCCAACAAAGCCATTACCCACCTTAGCTAGACCTGACTAGCCACCACGGGATCCACCAAGGGGTCATCGACCTATCTGCTAGGTTTAACCGGGGCCTAAGTCACACAGAGCTTATCCCTTCTTCTTGGTCACCTGTTGCTCTCAGCTCTCCTGATGGCTATCAGACTAACTAGTGGGGTTTATGCTAAGCCGTTGCCCATACAACGGTCAAGTGGTTTGCACGATAGTGGAGTTAGATGAGATGACACACCAACTCAGTCCTTAATTGTGACAAGATGGATATCTCCCTTCCTTGCTCAACCACACAGGCACGAGCACACAATTTGGCAATTCACACAGAAGTGCCATCCATCCTGTCTAAACTTATCTTTCGAAAAATTCCACATTTTCCCTTCCCACACACACTCACGCATTTTCTTTATAAAACAAGTTGTACAGTGTATAAGGTCCTAAGCGTTCTAGCAGCGATTAACGTCCAAACAAATCACATTCAGACATTAATCTAGGTGGTCAAGGAATGGTTATAACAAATCAAGGGGTGGCTATCCAACCATGTTTTCAGCAGGCAAAATATATGCAATTTTATAAACAGGCCAATAGGTTGTGTTTATAAAAACTAGGACAAAATATGCATCAAAGGGCGGGATTGAACTTGCCGTTCTCAAATCCTTCCGGGAAGTCCTGATCGATGTACTGTCCTTCGGGATCGAGGTCGCGGAACTGGTCCTCGTTCACTTGCTGCTCGTCGACGGGCTCTCCCTCATTCACACCGTGATCTACGACGCACACAAACAGGCACACAATTAAGAAAAAGAAATAAAAGCTTTATCGATGAGCTCAAATCAGAAACAATTAAGATATGGAGATAGGAGTAATATTTTTGGGCGGTTTCCTAATGGCATGGCCAAAACTATGTTAGGATTGGCGTGGTAAAGTTTCAGGTCGATCAGAGATTGTTTGGCGCATGAAATGATAGGTCAGAGAGGGGTTTAGGGTTAAACCGGGGTTCAGGGGCCTATTTGTAAATAGTTTTGGGATGACAGGGGCTTGTTTATAATATTTAGAAATGTCAGGGCCACTCTTGGAAAAAGCAGGGATCTATTTAGAATTATTTTCATTTAATGGAAGGGTTAGTTTGCAAAAAGGAAAATGGGAGGGGTCTCTTTTGGAAAAAGGGTTATAAGGGGTGGGGCCCTTAATGGAATTAGGAAAAAGGGAGGAGGCTCAAGGCAATTTTGCCTTTCTTCTTCCTCCTCCCGACCGGGAAACAGGGGAGGGCGCGTGAGGGGGCGGCGGCGGCCCTTGCCGGCCGTCCGAGGCACGGCGGCGGCCGAGAAGGAGGGGCGCACGGGGAATGGATTCCCCTCCTCAATTTCGGAGGAGGGGCCCCGCAGGGAGGGGAGCCACGGCGGCAGGCGGCGGTCGGCCCTGGTCGGTGCGGCGGCGGCGCTGCAGGGCCTGGCGGCGGCCGAGGCTAGGGGGAAAAGAAAGAGGGCGGCGATGGGATTCTTTTCCCTCACTCACCATGGACTGGGGTGCAGCGGAGCGTGCTAGCCATGGGGGCCGGCGGCGGTAGGCAGAGCTTGCTCGGGCGGCGGCGCTAGAGGTCTGAGGTGGAGGGCTGGGGCGGTGGTGGAGGTCGTGGGGAGGATGAGCTGCGCGGGGAGCCTATTTAAGGGCGGAGTAAGGCGGTGGAGGGAGTGAGCACGGTGGCCGGCCTGCCGGCGGGCATCTCGGTGGCCATTAATGCCGTTTTGGAGCTTTCGGGGTGTCGTGGAGCGGCGGGGCGAGTGTACGAGCGTCGAGGGCGTCGGCGTGCACGTGGAGGAGGGACCGGCCGCTGTGCTTGGCGCCGAGTACTGCTCGCGAGCAGTGCGGCTCGGACGGCGAGGTAGCGGTGTTGTGCCGGGCGGCGCGGCGAGCTCAGCACGACGGGACGGCAGCGGCGAGCGGCGCAGCGGGCGTCGCGGCCGCGTGGAGCGCGTGGGTCGGTCGGGAGCAGGCGCGCGCGTGTGTGGACGGGACGGCGCGGCGGCGAGCTGCTCTGCAGCGTGCGGGAGGGAGCAGAGGAGAAGGAAGGAAGAAGAGAGATATATAGAGAGAGAGGGAGGGAAAAAGGGAAAATGGAAAAAAGAAAAAGAAAAGAAAATGGAGAAAAAAAGAAAAAAAGGGGAAGAGAGAGAGAGAGATGGCGGGGATCGCGGCGGCGACCGCGGCTGCACGCGCGCCTGGTTGGTGTCGGGACGGCGAAAAATCGCCGGGAAGGTTTACGAAAAATTTGGAGTTCGATTCGAGCTCAACGACGAAAAAGTTTTGGAAATTATTTTTAGCGCGTGATTTAATTTAGTGAATTTTTGGGCTGTTACAGACTTGAGTGACTGGGAGTTTCTTTAAGTGGGCTGCCATAATCTATTATCAGCCCAACTCGTAAGCAACTCTGAACAGGGTCGTCTTCCACCTCCAGCCTCCCCTACCTCTTCTATCTGGCACAAAACATCCATAGAGGGGCTCAGGGGGGCTCCATGGCTCTAGTGGGAGTAGGGGAGGCTCAAGCCCCCCCCCCCCCCCCCCCCCCCGACCAACCGTTGCCTCCGCCATTACGAGATAAATATGCTCGTGGGTTGCAACACATATATAAGTATAATTATTATATTTGGAGTGTCTTAGCCTCTTTTTGCCGTGTACGTATTAGGTCCAACCCTAATACATGATGACAGACCAAAGCAAGGGAAACAGACGGGATGGACAAGGAGCCCACTTGTCGATGATAGAAGTTGGACCAAATAAAAAAATTGGAGATGAAAACATTCCTAGGAAGCAAGAAGCTTTTGCATCTAAATTCTTAGAATTTAGTGTAAAGTAACTCGAATTAAAATCCTAAAATTTCTTGAGCCAACATCTCCTCTTCCAAACAGGCATATGTAGGAGGCTTTTGATAATATAAGCCGTATAACTCAATACTCTCCGTCAAGGATTAAAGCAGCTCCTATTACATTGTCTCCGTCAAGGTATGTAGCTATCACTTCCAATCAGCGACTTTTTCCGCAGCCTCGCTCCAAAGCCACCGCCGTTGAGGGGTATTTGCATTGCCTACTTGGGCAGATCATGTCGATTTCAGGCACGCGCGAGTGTACTCGTGTTAGTTCGATCTTTCGGTCGGCAAGCATATGCACCTTGTTTCCACGACCACATCCACGGCTCCTAGCTTCCTCTCTTCAGCTACATCAGCAACATAAGGTGTGTATCACTTTGCCATGAGTAATAACGTTACCCGTCAGTAATAATTTTCATCTGCAATAATCATTGCATTCGTGACGCCAGAGTTGTCTCCAACCCTCCCACTAGCGCGGCCAAAGTTATGTGCTATTCTACACATTAGGTATAATAATAATTTATTCTACACTAATAGCTATAATAGCAAATTACTGACCAAACTTTCAGTATAATTCAGTAGCCGGCGAGTTATTACTGAACATTGTTTAGTAACTTGGTGAATTTAGTTTGGTATTTTGACAATTATTTTTGCTAGTAATAAAAGCTTGGTGTAGAATAATATTCTATATATACCTAACGTGCAGAATAGCAGTGCCGTGAACGATGTCAGTCCAATAGTTTCCTGCTTACATTCGGCTCCCTATATATGAATATAATCTAGTCCGACTACCCCGATGCTCTTCTTGCTGCCCACGACGCTACCACTGATGAAGGGATGTTAGAGTACTATACCGGGCCGGCCTGACTAATAACGACATAGCATGACAGTGTTCCATAGGAATTGTTAGTATTATGATCCCATGCTTAATTCCACATTACCTCTACTCATTCCAACCTTTTCAACTGTGCCCTCACATTAGGCCAATCCCTCTCTGCATGCTCTCTATCGTTCTTCAACAGTGTCTTGTGGAGGGTGCACGTGACAGAGCACAAAATAAAGCTATATCTATCTATCTATCTATCTTCAAAGGAAACTGATGAGTAGCACATACACAGTACACTAGTGACAACTGACAGGCTGGAACGTACTACGAAGCAAAAAAGTTTTCACGGCACACTGCCACGTGAAAAATCCTGGAACGGACGGACGAGGTGCTCCCAGTACATGCTGCCAACTAGTAGCTAGCCATATCGCGCTATCCGCTAAGCGCGAGTTCAAACCAAGTACACAGAGCTTCTTTTTCTCTTTTTTCTTTCAACTTTCAAGTAGCTAGTGATGTGAGCTCGCTGGAGCTGATGAGGCCCCCATATCTGCAGCGCTTGGGGGCGCACGCAGCTAGCAGCAGCAGTTAACTCTTGTGGCGGGCCTGCCGGAACACCGGCCACTGCGGCGGTGAACAGTCATATAGGGCGCCCCGGCCGCAAGTGACCATGCCGCCGATCGACTTTCGCCTGGCGCCCTACGCCCAATCCTGGATCCTACTCTTTATTGGCAAGAGCGTAGGCCGGGCCGGGCCTATTCATCGCGAGCTCCGCCGGCCGGGCCTCCGACATGGCCGTGTGACGCTAGCTGCCGCCGCGTTCGATCTGATCTCTCTCGTCGTCGTCTCTCTCCGCCAGGAGCAGCGCAGCGAGAGAGCTCTGCGACGACGGCGATCCGAGAGCGAGCACGCAGCGCAGCGGGCATGGATCGGAGCTGCTAGCATTGTAGCTGCACAGCGCGCGGCTACTGTGAGCGGTGACGGGACTGAACGAGCGAGCCGGCCGGCACGCAGCTCATGATCAGCAGCTGGGTGTGTGTGCCCGGCCGGCCGGCCGGCGCCCGTACGGCCGTGTGGCGCCGGCCGGCCGGCTGCTGCTGGCCGCGCAGGCATGTGAAAGGATAACCACCCATGGACGGACGCATGCGTACGTCGTACAGATGCTGCAGCGACAGGCCGGGGCGTGGGTACATGGCGATTCGAGTAAACTCTGTTGTTACTGAGAGAAGCTGTTTCGTTGGGAGATGGTGGTGGATCGTCAGATCAGCCGCCTAGCTCTAGCTGTCGTCTACGCCGCTGTCGATCGATCGACGATCCGTCGATCTCGTGTAGATAGCTACCTGCAGGGCTAGCTGTCCGTATGCATGCATGTGTGTCCTTGGGAGCAGACAAATTTGTACACTTTTCAGGATTCTGAATCTCCGATACAGCCACATACTACAGGCAGCCATGTGTGTGTGGGTGTGTGTGAGAGAGACGTCAGACGTATATGTACTACAGTGTAGCCTAGCTATCTATTACTAACCTAGGCCCTAGAAAAGCTCATGCCTGGTCACCATGTACTGCAGCTGGGCTGCAGCCTCCTCTGCTGGATGGCTCTACCCTCTCATGCATCAACAAGCTGAGCTCGTCGCCGGCCGATGCGCCTAGCTATCCATCGGCCTAGGCCTAGCAGCATGCATGCGTGCGAAGGGAGAGCTCGAGGGAGAGACCAGCCCATGTTCATCCCCATAATTAGGCCGTCGATGGATTCCCCCAGCAGGTGGGTGGTGGTGAAGCGTCCTGTTCATGGAACAGTGCGTCGACTCTGATTCGTTCAGGCAACTCGCTGGACCACCCGGCCCCCGAGGCCTGGTAACCTTAACTTCCTCATAGTACACTCGCTCCCCTGCCCTAGCTACTGCGCGCCCACCACGCACGTACCGACAGGCCTCTGAACTGTCCTCTCCGGATTCCGCCCCAGCCCCTCTTGCGGCATGATCGATCAGTCGCCTCCGATCCTCTACCCGGATGGGCTCGAAGCTCGCTAGCTAGCTCTCCAGAGAGCTGAGGTTTAATCTCCCCTACTTCACTGGAGCTAGCAGTACATCCATGCATCCATCTGCGAGTAATATATGCTTCGATTAATTTGTTACTTTCAATTGCATATCTGAAATGCATAGGAATTTAGAGGTAACAGATCATGGCTCAAATGGTTTCTTTACGAACCAGCTTGATTCTTATATATTTTTAGCTTAAAATTGTATAAGATTAGAGTCATGTCCTTTTAAATCCCAGCTTTTAGATTATCTAAGTTAAATTTTAGGAAAAAAGTCCTTTTTACAACCTTCAACTATTGTGATCGTCTGTTTTTCAATCTTGATGTACAAAATCAGAAATTTTTCAACCTTCAAGTATCAAAACTGTTTGTTTTTCAACCTTCTCCAGTTTTCAGGGCAGTTTACGCCGACATGGCGCCTAGTAACTAGCCCAGTTAGCACCCACCATGTGGTTGGACTAGAACCGTGGCATCTAATGTTTGTAGAGGGTTTTGGGTAAAACAGTCAAGACTTAGCCAGTACACCATTATTAGTTATAGGATTCACGGAGGGCCTAATCACAAAAATCTTGAAGCTTTCAGCCATGGCGGGACTGGCGGCCTTGGCCACAGAGCCCCCTGGTGTTCTGGTGATCTAGGCGCGCGGCCGAGCTGGGGAATGGAAACAGGAGGATGTGGTGAGCTCTGTTGAGTGCTTACTAAAGGCTGGGGATGGACGTGGCAGTTGGAATCGGAGGAGGCGGGCGACGCACAAGAGGTCCAAGCGGTGACAGCGCTATGATGGTTAATGGGCGACGAGGACCCAACGATTGTATGCGTCTTGGCGAGGAGGTGCACGTGGTGGCGTCAGTCCTCGCCGGCATGCAGTGGGCACGATGAATCGGTGCAAAGGGAAGCGACGGTACTCGGCTCCTCGCAGCGGTGGCGCTACGGCGATGTAATGGCGACGAGGACGGGTGGAACGGGTGCAGGTCGGCAACGCGCAGCTCATGGTGCTCGTGGCTTTGACCGGCTGCATCTAGGGACGGCAAATCGGGCGAGCCGTGGAAGAGCACGACCACAGAGAGTAGCCGCCATCCTAAATAGGTGTATTTGTCCAAATTTCCGGCAGTGAGGCCCGTGCAGCGTGGCAAGCAGGAGCAACAATGGGAGATCGCGGGGGCCGCACAGCGCAGGGGACAGGCGGATGGGCGAAACGGCGGCCGGTGGCAAGGCCTCCATAGCTCGGCGGCGAGCCAAAGGGAGAAGAAAGAGAGAAGAGGCGAGACCGTGAGAGAAGCACATGGTGGGTGCTGGGCGGGTGACTAGGCGCCACGTCAGCGTAAACTGCCCTGGAAACTGGACAAGATCGAAAAACAAACGGTTTTGATACTTTGAAGGTTGAAAGATTTCTGGTTTTGTACATCAAGGTTGAAAAATGGATGAACGCAATAGTCGAAGGTTGTAAAAGGACTTTTTCTTAAATTTTAAGATCCTTTACCACCCCCTACGTAGGATCAGTAGCAAACTCACTTTTTATGGTACTTCTTATATAGCTAGTTTACGGTACTTATTATATAGCTATATATGCAACAATTTAGAGTTACCGGGATGAAAAATATCATAATGCACCGATCAATTCGATGGCGAAGAAGGCGTGGAGGGATCCGCGAAGCTAGCGCGCTACGGGTGATGCATGAGCGAGATGATCACAGGCGGTTCAACTGTCGCTGTTCTGCAGAGTGAAGCCCCCTCGATCGATCATTAGTCAGGTTGTGGCTCATAGCTAGTAGTTGTAGAGGATAATAAGGAGATTGGTCGATGGATATATATCAATAGCACATGTAGTAGTACTACAAAGGGGAGGACGGAGACAGGGGGTCAGAGAAGGAGACCATGGAGTGGACTTAATAATCGGTGTACGCGCCGGTACGGTCGGGTCGAGCGCGGATGACTACGGGATCTCGGCTTCGTTCCAGCGCCTTCCTTAATGATGGAGCATCGCCCATGTCCTCCTCCGGCGTGGCCGGCCTACGCCGCGAACCCTAGCCCGCGCCAGCCCAGTGGGCGTGGTCCTCCCCGGCCGGTCGCCCCGTGCGAGCTGATGAGCGAGGGCGCCACAGTGCCATGCACATACGCGTCCACAGTCGAGAGGGTGAATGAAAGCACGCAGCAGACAGACGGCACGAGTCGATCGAGGTGAGAGTAACCTAGCTAGCGCCAGCAGCGCCCCAGGCCTGGCCTACCCCAGCCTGCTGCTCTCTGCCGCCCCGGTGGTGGTGGTGGTGTCCGGCGATCCACCAGAGGTGGAAAGAAAGGCGCGCCGCGAGCTAACCATCCTAGGCCGGCCTCTGCTCGATCGATCGGCCGATTCGATTCCCCTGCCGGCCGGCCTGGCTCGCCGATATGATGATTTTACTGCAAGCGTTTTCTGGGGCATCGTAAACTGTTGTGTCCATCCGGCGTCCAGTTCCCCGACAGGGACAGGCCGAGGCGGAGCCCCACCATGCGGCAGGCAGGCAAGGCCATTGGCCATCTGCCCTCGCTCCCTTCCCCGCATGATACCATATCATGGCGCGCCCGGGACTCCCTCCTCCAGTGGGGATCGGAGCTGCCACAACACTCTTCCTGTGAAGCCGGCAAGCCGCCTGGCCTGAGGCCTGAGCTCGGTAGCGGCAGGGGTTGATTAGGTAGTAGAAACCCGCCAATGGACAGGGTCTTCGGCTCCTGTATACCGGGCATGGAGGCGGCGGCGGCGGACAGGGACGAGGAGGGGCTGGAGCTCAGCCTGTCGCTGCACCCGTCGCCGTGGTCGCCGCCGTCGTCGCCGCCGAGGTTCCAGGCGGTCTTCGCCTGCTGCTACTGCCCCAGGAAGTTCCGCAGCTCGCAGGCGCTCGGCGGCCACCAGAACGCGCACAAGCTGCAGCGCAACCTGGCCAGGCGCGGCCGGGAGGCCGCCTCCGCGCCGCCGCCGCCGGCGGCGGTAGCCGACCAAGGTAATAACAGCAGGGCGTCCGGCAGCTTGAGCGCGCCGGCGCCGCGCTCCAGGGCGGAACCGGGCGCCGATGCGTGGGGGGAGGGGAGGCATCGTCGCCAGCATCATCTTCACCAGGGCCTGCAGACAGGCGGCGCGGAAGCCTCGTCCGGCGCACGGGGCGGCGGAGGTGATGCCGAGGAGGTTATTGACCTGTCCCTGAAGCTATGAACTCATGCATGCGTGAGCTAGGCACCAGCAGCGCCAGCGCAGCTCCTCCTCCTCTTCTCCTCAATTAGTTTGCTTAGCTTCTTTCCTTCGTCACGTCATTATTTCTTGTTTGATCTGTCGTACGTGCTATTCCTTTGTCGTCTCAGCTTATGGAATATGGACTACCCATTCTCATTGAGCGATTGTGATGTTCAGTTCAGGGATCACGCAGGGATTAACTTGAGTAATAGTTAGGAGCACTCATCAGAACCTTCTTCTTGAATTCCTTGTACTGCTAGAGTGCTAGTGCTGATCTCTTTGTAAATAATATTCTGTCCTGCTACAATTGCTTTGAGCTCAGCTTTCTAGAGGTCTCAGATCGATAACTGCTACCTTAGCTTGCTGCTTTATTTAGGGATTCTCGATTCTTCCATGCATGGCTATCTCTCCCTGCTTGTCCTTCTGTAGTAGTCAATTTGTGTCACAAACCTCAAGTAACTTATGCCTGATGCCGTCGTGTTGAGATAACCCCCCCCCCCCCAATTCTTTCATGCTTTTATTTCGGATTATGATTACCTGAAAGGTATTCTGGGAAAACACTATTTAGTAGATGTACTTTGATTCCCAATAAAAAAATTATTAGGAATGTGTGGGCTCTTGCTTCATGATGTACCCTTTGAGTCCAATATATATTTTCTTTATTAGTGAATAATCCAGTTCATTTTTTATTATTGGACACACCGCAGTAGCAGCAGGTATATCAGTTGTAGCCACAGCCAGACGCCCAAATACATTTATGCATGTGTCTGCGACTCCTGAGCCCTGACGACCAAATCTGAATGAAGTGCAACACCTTCAGGTGAAAAAACTTGCACTCCATCTCTTTATTGACTATGCACATAGATTACCGCAGCCAGCTAGCTAGGGATCGGAGAGCAGCGAAGCCGACAGAACCACTATGGAAGAACACAGCACCAGCATATATATACATGTTCCATGCCTGGCACTTCTCATTCTATCTAATTTTACAAACGTTTAATTTGATCTCTCTTGATGTCCTACCACTAATTACTGTTAGTTTGAAAGATTGCATATATGAGTGAGTAAAGACTAAAGAGCGTATGTGCCTGTGCTGCAGATGGATGACACGCCAGTGAAAATGTTTAATTAATTTTGATAATACAAATAAAACTTATGTAAAACTAATTGCCTTTGACTTTGCACTTTCTTTTTTGGCTTAGTTTTAGAAGCAAAAATAAGTCACCGGAGCAATTAATATAGTTAACAAGTTCTCGGTTGGTTCTCCTTTTATTTGATGTTTTTGCATTTCAGGTTCTATATGAAATATGTAACTTCGATTAAATCTTATGAAGCCGGTAGATGTTTATAACTAGTAGTATAAAGTACTTTGAAAGACAAAAACTAGTAATCAGTAATATACTTTCTATAATATCTTTATTTTTATATATTGTGAATTTTTTTCAGAAAAAAGTCCAGTATGATGCATCTCTTCATTTTTTTTCCATTTTCCTCTTCTTAACCAGAAAATTAGGATTCCATTGTTTAGGGGGTCTGAACATCCTTTTTGACAAGATTCTGACAAACATATATGGGGTTGGAAATAAGTTTTGCATACAAAAGATTCTCTTGCTGTTGCTAGTAACACGGTCCCGGCCCTATGCAATATGGGGGCCAAAAACTAATTTTGAAAACTATTCAGCATTGTAAAAGATTCTCTCCGGTCCTGTTAATGCATCAGGAAAGGAATGACCGTGTGAAGACGTGGATTTTTCTTAATATTTTTGTTAGTTGAAAAAGGAACTGTTTGGCAATAATTTTTGCAGCCATATGGTGTACTATAGCTACAGCCTAGCCGCCGGTGTAAAAGAAGGATATATATATAACTTGACACAAAATGGTCTCTGGAAAATAAAATTTTACACGGAAGATTTCTCTACTTGTCATCTGGAAAAATAAAATTACACGGAAGATTTCTCTACTTGTCTTCTCTACTTTGATCATTCTCGTAGCCTAATTGTGTTTGAAAAATACATTGAGAAAACAATAAAGCGAAAGGAACGCCTTTGCCACAGAAGGTTTTGAAGATTATTTATATATGAGGTCTAAACTTTAGTTCCATGTGTACATCTTCTTTCGTTATTTTCTTCTCTTGGAGTTCACTTGGAAGTTAGATCCATATAGCATGGAGTTGCCATATACACGTATCCCTTGCAGCCTATTGACTACCTCCTCATACATGTGTATAGGTTCCTCTCTCTCTCTCTCTCTCTCTCTCTCTCTCTCTCTCTCTCTCTCTCTCTCTCTCTCTCTCTCATGTACGAGTGGGCCTCCTTATTTCATCAAAAGAAAAAAAATCAGACGGAGTGCTTCCATAGAGTCAGCATCGTTAATAATAATAGGCTGCATTTTATCCTCCTATATCATCTTCAAAGTCCCAATAGTAAATAGCAAGTCAACACAGACTGCCTTATGGCGTTTTCAACGCCCTCCCTCCGGTGCCACCTCCGTTATAAAAGGGGAGCCAAAGGAGGAGGAAATGAAGGAAGAGAATAAGAGAAAAGAACTAAGGAAAGAAGAAGAGCAAGAGGAAAGCTTCAGCCCCCTATGTGGCTGTGAGCTGGATCTGTCACTGGTCTTAAGTGCTATTTGTTTCCAACAGTTTTTTTTAACCCCTATCATATCAAAAGAAATCTTACCATTTAGAAGTATCAAATAAAATCTATTTATAATTTTTTTTAGATGGGTGCTAATTCGCTAGACGAATCTAATGAGCCCAATTAATCCATGATTTGTTACAATAATACTACAGTAACCATTAGCCCGATGGTTCTGCAATTAGTTTTCATTTAATACTTCTAAATGCTAAGATTCTTTTTGATATGACATGGTCTAAAGTTTAGCCTCTCGAACCAAACAACCCTTTAGTTGGATAACTTCTCTCCAGCTCAAGAAAATAAATTTTCTTCACTTCTTCTTCGGTAGAAAACTCTCACTTCCTAACAACTCATCGATGCTTCTAGTCGGCCAACCCATGTGACTCTCTTTTGGTTGAAAGGACATGATCTTGGTCTAGTGTCTCGGTGACCTCTTGTCCAGACCCATCTAGTTAGGTGCAAATGCAGTATCAGTGTACCACATATATATGCCACACACACACACACACACACACACACACACACACACACACACACACACACACACACACACACACACACACACATACATGTATGTGTTAGGTTTATCCTTTTGAAATAAATTCTAGATATATAAAAAAGCCATGTGATTTCTTCTCATTATGTAATATATAAACCAGCCGAAATGCACAGGTTCACCGCTTCAATTTTTTCTCTGAAAAATGTCATCAAAGATTTCCTCTTCCTTCCAAAATTAACTTTGTAATTAGCAAACTAGACATACTATGTTTCATCCAATGCAGATCTAGTCGCACCTTTTAGCGTTTGGAAAACAACCACACTGCCCCTCGCATGCTCACATGGATGGCACTCGGCGGCGCAGACGATCCACGCTCGGGCGGCGGCAGACAAAGTATCTGGCGCGCCCACCTGCGCGACACCTGTGCTGCTCCGCCGACCCTGCAATTAGCGGCCCAATCACATCGCAGGCCCAGCTCCTGCTGTCCACCGGCGGCCGGCATGTCAGCGACACGACACGACTCGTCTTCCCCGTCTAACTCTACTGACCAGTGGACCGCGAGACCTTCGCCCCACCTGTCAGCGCCGGAACGGCTCTGGTCAGAATCCCCCACCCAGCCGCCAAGCCACCTCCCCGCCTCCCCCCTCTCCCTGGCATCGGGTCCCACCCAACCGTGCCCCCACCTGTCACTCGAATATCCAGCCGTACGAGCATGCCCCCGGCGCTCCCGTGGGCCACGCCCGTCAGCGACGCGCGCGGTCGACGGAGCCCTCGTACGCGGGCCGAAAGCATAAACAAACTGGCGCCCAAAGGCGAAAAGCGGGCCCGCCACACCCACACCCACCCACAGATCTCCATCTCTCTCTTGCCGTCGCCGTCGCTCGCCCAAGTCGTCGCCCAGTCGCCGCCCAGCTGCTCTGCTCGACGCGAGCAGAACCGCGCTTCTCCCTCCACAGCTCCGGCTCCGCTCCGCTAGACGACGCGTCGCGGTTCGCTGCGGACCTCTTTTTCGCGGTGGCTGCTGAGGGGGTAGGCGGCTCGTCGTCCCTGCGCCGCGCGGTCGCGCTTCCGGCGATGGATTTACCTCGTTTTTTTTTGTTTCCTTTTGTTTGATCTGGGCTTCTGGTGGTGCGTGCAGATCTGACTGGCGGCTTCGGGTCGCCGGGGAGGCGGTGCCGCGGCGATGCAGAGGCAGGGGCGGCACCTGGAGCGGTCCAACTCGAAGCGGGCGCTCGACCATGGCGGCGGCAACGACGACGACCGCGCGCCTAAGCGCCCGCGCGTCCCCGCCCTCGCGAGGTGAGTGGGTTGAACCTGGCGCGGTTGGACTGTTGTGGAGTGGATGTGCACGTGCTGCTTAGTGTGTGGATCGGTGACTCTGTTTGGCACTTTGGCTAAGTAGCAGCAACTAGAAGCAAACGTTGACTCGTAAATCGTACACCTGATAATCAGTTCAGTCGTGCAAATTCTGTGGATCACTGGATCCCAACTTGAGTGGCCCAGTAAATCAGAATGGGTCAGAAACATTGTTTATGAAGGTAGAGAGCAGGTCATGGATTGATCGATTTAGCTCACAGAAGTGCTTAAAAGGATGGGTATGAACTCATTTTGTAGTTTCGTCCACGTAGAATCTGTGCCTCTTTGTTTGGGATTGTGAATGAGCACCATCCCATCCATGCTTTTTCAAACACCTTACTTTCAAAAAATGTATGGCAGCATTTATTGTGATCTATAACACCCTTAATCAGTACTTAAACCACGTTGTTTTCCTTTTCAAGTATTACATTTATAAATTAGTCAATCAGTGGTGCTGTCTATTATTGTATAAAGTTTTAAATGCTGAATAGTGTTCTTAATAGATATTTGCTTGTTTACTTTTTAGTTTCTAGGTGTCATTGGATATCCATTTTTCTAGGACTATTTGAAAACCAGTGAAATATGACTCCACTAAGAATTTATACTAGGTAATTTATGATGGATAAGTTTTGCATGTGCCACACTTTAATATATTCTCCTGGTGGTTGCAGTGTCATTGTAGAGGCCCTCAAGGTGGACAGTTTACAGAAGCTTTGTTCATCACTGGAGCCGATTCTACGCAGAGTCGTGAGTTGAAGCCCGAGGATGACTTTTGATATAACCATCTGACAGCTTTTCTGATCATTAGTGGCTTAATGTTTGCTTTGTAGGTCAGTGAAGAAGTAGAGCGAGCTTTAACCAAATTGGCCCCAGCTGGTCCTGCTAGGATCCAAGGAAGGTACGGAATTTGGAACTTGGTCATTTCTGCAGTTTTATGTTGATATGCCACAATAAGTTGTGAACTTTGCATACCAAATAAAAACAGCTCTCCCAAGCAAATTGAAGGACCTGATGGTAGAAATCTCCAGCTTCAGTTTAGGACTAGGTTATCCCTCCCACTCTTTACTGGAGGGAAAGTAGAAGGCGAGCAGGGAGCAGCAATTCATGTTGTGCTGCTAGATGCAAACACTGGACATGCCATTACTTCAGGACCTGAGTCATCTGCGAAACTGGATGTTCTAGTGCTTGAGGGTGATTTTAATAAAGAGGAAGATGCAGGTTGGACTGAAGAAGACTTTGAAAGTCATATAGTTAAAGAACGTGAAGGGAAGAGGCCTCTTTTAACTGGTGACCTCCAGGTGACCCTTAAAGAAGGTGTTGGGACCATTGGAGAGCTTATTTTTACTGACAATTCCAGCTGGATAAGAAGCCGGAAATTTAGACTTGGGTTAAGAGTCTCTTCAGGGTTTTGTGAAGAAATTCGGATTATGGAGGCAAAAACAGAGGCTTTTACTGTTAAAGATCACAGAGGCGAATGTATGTTCATTTACTATGCTGTCATTGTTTAATGATCTAACATATAGTTCTTATTCATGAATATGTTATCTGACATTTATTTAGTGTACAAGAAGCACTATCCTCCCGCACTAAAGGATGAGGTATGGAGATTAGAAAAGATTGGAAAGGATGGTTCGTTCCACAAGAGATTAAACTCAAGTGGAATCTATACAGTTGAACACTTTCTTCAATTTCTTGTTAGAGACCAGCAGAAGTTAAGAAGTGTAAGTCTAGTTTTCTAGTGAACTACAGTTTATCAACTTTGTAGTCTTGTAACCAATACTTCTTTTACATTTTGGCTGCTTTGGCAGATTCTTGGCAGTAACATGTCAAATAGGATGTGGGAAAGTCTTGTTGAGCATGCGAAGACTTGTGTTTTGAGCGGCAAGCATTATATATATTACTCAAGTGATGCCAGAAGTGTCGGCGCCATTTTCAATAACATATATGAATTCACTGGTTTGATTGCTGATGATCAGTTCATTTCAGCTGAAAATCTCACTGAAAACCAGAGGGTCAGTGTCCTTTCAATGCCTTTTATAACGCTTCACATATCTTGTCAGCACTTGATAGTTGATATTCTATGGACTGAGATTCTTGAGCTCATGACCACTGACAAAATTTCATGCCCCCCATAAATATTTCTCCTTTCATGATCCATGAATTTCTGATGCCACTCTTGGCTCGAGCATTCTGCTATTATTTTGACCTAGGCACACATTTAACAAACTGCTCCATTTCTGCAACAAACCGCCTCTATATTTCAGTTATATATCAGTGTTTTCTCATGCAGCCAAGAAATTTCAATTATCTCCCTGATTCTCTCTCCCAAATTGCTATCTGTATAAGATGTGAAGTTTTTAACACTTGTCTGACGATAAATTAAATATAAAACCATTTGCTGCAAAAGTCAAAAGCTCACTTATCTGATCACAGGTTTTTGCTGACACGTTGGTGAAGCAAGCATATGATGACTGGATCAATGTTGTAGAATATGATGGGAAGGCACTATTGAGATTCAAGCAGAAAAAGAAATCTGTTATGACTAGAAGTGAAACAGCAAAAGCTTCATCAAGCTACCCTGCATCAAATGGTTTAATGCATTCACAGAAACAATTGGTAGGAGGTCCTGCAAATGCTGAGCAGTCTTCCCTGAGCAATATTAGCGAAGGTATCTAGATTTGGACTCATGTAGCTTAACATTCATTTTCAGTATGTTTCTTCTGCACTCCCTTTGCTTTTCTAATAGTATTTCTTGAGCAGCTATGCAGTTTTTTTACATTGCTCTGTGTCTGTTGAATTATACCGGTTATAGGACCTATATGTAACACAAAAACATGGATTCTTTTGTTGAGTCTGACTGTCTGACAACATCAGTAGTTGTTCCTGATTGAATTTAGTTTAATGCTTCAAAAGTAACGTTGACACTAATGTCATTTTGGCAAAAAAAAAACTTAACTGCTGACAATTATTCTGCATTTATGTGTTGACTTGTTTCTTTATTCACTTAATTATTGTCAATCGCTGACTACTGCTAGCTTGAGCTTATAAGCATATTTCCTCTGTTCAGCAGATGCAACTAGAATCGCATCCATTGGGAATCAAGTAACAAGAGGGTATGCAGCCAATCCTCAGGACATGGCACCAAGTATGACCATGCAATTTGACATGAGTTCATTGGCCCCTGAAGGCCAGTTCAGCGGTTTGTCCATCCAGACTCGAGCTTCAAGAAGCTCCAACTTGCTAGCACTGCGCCCTATGCAGCAGCAGCAGCAGCCGCTGCTGCAAAACTTTGAGTTCTCTGGGCTTGGTGGTCAGTCCACCCAACCTTCAGCTCTCAACCCTTTCGACGACTGGTCGCGGTTGCAGAACCGCGGAGGTGCCGATGACTACTTGATGGAGGAGATAAGGGCAAGGAGCCACGAGATACTGGAAAACGATGAGATGCAGCAGATGTTGCGCATTTTGAGCATGGGCGGGGCACCGACCGGCCTCAGCAATGTTGACAGCTTCCCTTCGTACCCATCTCCTGCCCCAGCCTTCAGCTTCGAGGACGACCGCTCTCGCTCGTCCGGTAAAGCCGTTGTCGGGTGGCTGAAGATCAAGGCCGCGATGCGGTGGGGCATCTTCGTCAGGAGGAAAGCGGCCGAGAGACGAGCTCAGCTTGTTGAGCTTGAAGACTAGCCGGTGCGGGGACTGGAGCGTTCAGCTTATTTCCGCAGAGGGCTAGCAGATGCTGCGATGTTGTAATTGTAATGTAACACGCCTCCCTTGCACAATAGCTCCGTTGATATTTGTATATTAATGGCAACATGGGATGGGATTAACGATTAAGACCCTGAGCTTTTACGAATGAACTCACATTGGTTGTATACCTGTATAGATGTCCGATATGATGGTCACTGTCATGGTTTTGCTAGGTGTCTTGTATGCCTCAATAATCCTCTGCCTATAAGGCTATAACCTTACTGTGAAATTTACTTGTGGGAGGACGATTAAGGAAAGCGCAAGTCCAGAAGCTAATTTGTTTCTGCCGCCATCGAAGGGAAAGGTTTGGGGTTTCGTTGCAGAACTTCTCTTCAGTGCAGCGTTGTTGGTGCCCATTAGCATAGCGTAGCCACTGTGAAACTGATCATTAGCGCTCGCCGGAACGAGATCCTCTAACGTTTGGTTCTCAGCTGCAGAGAGACGTCCGGCTGCTCTGGAACGTCGATTGTGCATCAGATGGCAAGAAGCAACGCCACAGAAACAGAGTGGACCCGTCGGCCCAATAGCTAGATGCGGCCCAGTCAGATGAGAAAAACGCCGTGAGGCCAATGGAAAAGGGCGCGAGGCTGACGGCAAAGGGCGCGAGTCTGACAGAAAAGGGCGCGAGAACGACGGCAAAGGGCGCGAGGCCGACGCAAAGGGCGCACGGAGGACAGGTGTGAAGAAGTTGATTTCCGAAGACTCTGGTCTTCAACCTCGTAAGTCTTAATCTACCTTTTCCTGCCATCTTTAACATGATAGGCTCATCGAAGATTGTTTGAACTCAGTTGTAACTTTCCCTTCTCTCATGAAAGAAGCACTCGGCTGAAACTTTCCTAGGTAGCGTTGATATGGAGGAAGAGGCTAACAAAGAGCATCATGCTTTGTAAGTAATAAAACCCCACTTTGTTATTTTTTATGTGACGTCAAATTGATTTTAGCTGTCCCAATTCCATGTTATTCCTTACTTGTTATGTGCAATTGCATGAGCGCCTTCTCATATATTTTTGCATTACAGAGATATGCTGCCTAGTTTTGTACCTAATGTTGGCATGGAATTTAGAAATTCGGATGAGGCTTGGGCATTTTGGCTGAGCTACGGTGGATAGAAAGGCTTTGAGGTCAGAAAACGGTACACAAACAAAAGACAATCCGATGAAAAGATCACATCATGTAAGTTTGTTTGTGCAAATGAGGGTCATCGATTGAAAGACAAAAGAGACCATTTAACAAAGTGCCATCGAGCTGAAACTAGAACTGATTGTCAAGTGCACATGAATCTGATAATGGATCGAAAGAAGAAAATTTTGATAGTGACTGAACTGGTTTTGGAACACAATCATCAACTACACCTTTCAGAAACTTTGCACTTAATGGTCTCACAAAGAAAAATTTCAGATTTACAAGCATTTGAAATTGAAACGGCCGATGATGCGGGAATTGGGCCAAAAGCTGCACATGAGTTGGCTAGTCGCCAAGTTGGTGGACTACTCAATCTTAGCTACACTCTTCGTGATCACAAGAACTATTTGCGGTTCAAGCGACAACGAGAGATGTCATATGGCCAAGCTGGTAGTATGCTTAAGTATTTTCAAGAGAAAATTACTGAAAACCCAACATTCCAATATGCATTGCAAATGAATTGTGAAGAACAAATAGCAAACATATTCTGGGTTGATGCTAAAATGATCATGGACTATGCACATTTTGGAGATGTTGTTAGTTTTGACACTACTTTTGGAACAAACAAGGAGAGCAGGCCTTTTGGTGTATTTGTTGGGTTCAATCATTTTAGAGAAACTGTAGTTGTTGGTGCTGCTCTCTTGTATGATGAAACTTTTGAATCCTTTAAGTGGCTGTTTGAGACTTTTCTAAAAGCTCATAGTGGGAAGCAACCTAGAACATTTTATACAGATCAAGATGCTGCAATGGGAAAAGCAGTTGCAAAAGTGTTTGCAGAAGCATGGCATGGGTTATGCACCTTTCACATCATGCAAAATGCTGTCAAACATCTACATGAAGAGAATGATGACGAGAAGAAAAAAGAGAAGAAGAACCAGAAGAAAAAAAAAGAAGAAGAAAGAGAGAAAGGAAGAGGAGGGAATGGATGAAGAGGAGTTTGAAGATACAGGTATTCTAGCAGATTTTAGTGCATGCATGTTTGAGTATGAAGATATGGTAGAATTTGAACAAAAGTTTGCTCTCATGAGGCAAAAGGTGAACAAGCAATCTTGGTTGGATAGCATATACAAGCTGAAAGAAAAATGGGCTAAATATTATATGAAGAATGTTTTCTCATTAGGAATGAGAAGTACGCAATTGAGTGAAAGTTTGAACAATGACTTAAAAATACATTTCAAATTTAATTTTGACATCATCCGATTCTTTAAGCATTTTGAAAGAGTGGTACAAGGAAAAAGGAATAATGAATTGGATTCTGAATTTGATTCAAGGAAAAAGTTGCCTAAATTCTGTGTAAGGACACCACCACCTATGTTGGTGCAGGTTAGCAAACTATATACACCGCCTATATTTGAAGCGTTTTAAGGTGAATATGAAAGATCATTGGCAGCTTGCAGCAAGACATTGGACAGTGATAATACATATCGAGTTGGAGATTTTACCTTTGAGGAAGAGTACAAAGTTATTGGTGATCCTTTGAAGCAAACAGTTGACTGCAGCTGCCAGCAATTTGATAGAGTTGGGATATTATGTTACCATGCTCTTAAAGTTCTTGATTTGATGAGTATTAAGTTATTACCACCACAATATGTGTTAAAGCGGTGGACACGAGAAGCACGGAGTGGAACTATACAAGATAGGCAGGGAAGAAATATAATCGAAAATCCAAATATGGATGCTTTGCTTCGATGCAGATATATGTCTAACAAATTTCTTATTTTGGCATATCGAGCAGCCAACTTTCCTCAATGCACTATGTTAGTGGACAACACACTTGACACCCTTGGTAAGCAAATTGAAGAGATGATCATTGCATGTCCAAGCACTTTTGTGAGTCCATCTGTAGTTCCCACAACTGCTACTCCACCGGATGATGTGTTGAGAAATGCACGCCTAAAGAAAAAGGAGGTCGAAACAAAAACTTCAAAACAAAGAAAAACTTGGATTGATAAGCTACACAAGGGTAGAAAAAAGAGAGTAAACAAAGCAACATCACAGTTTGGGAAAGAGACAAATAATGATGCTGCACATGCACAGGTGCCAAATACTTTAGTGGTATGTTGCTAACTAATAATTTTGCCAAATACCATTTTGTCCATTGTTTCTCAAAACCCTCCAATTTTGCAGATACAGGGGAGTGGGGAAGAGTCAGGTAGATGCGATCCACCAGTACAAGCACAAGCACAAGCTCAAGTAGATGGTACTGTTTCTGAAGATTACATGGGTGATCTTAGCTTCACAAAAATGCTAATGGTAACGTTGCTCATATAGTTAGTTTACAAATTTAGGTTTGACAATTTACAAAATCTTACTTCTTCATTTAATTTATTACAGGAACTAATCAGAGATGATCTTTTTTGGTAGATGCTGGTGAAGTACTTTTGTTTTTGAGCAATCCTTGGTCTATGTACATTGCCACTTTTGTCATGTCAGTCCTGTAAGCATGAACTGAATTGGAATGCTTACTATCTCAAATTGACAGCACTGAAGTGATGTGCCCCCTGAAAAATATGTTTCAGAACTGTAAAGATTCATGAGTGCATTCTGTCTTTATAGCTGTGCTAAAATACATTTGACAGAAAAATCATCATATTCTCAATTTACCATCCTGAATTGGTAGCAATTGATTAGCACAATTACAATAATCATACTCTCAAATTGACACAATAATAAGGCTCAAATTGCCAAACGCATTCAGTAATCACATTCAATATTAAGTAACAATTTCAGTTTACATGTGTGCCACTATCTGAAAGTCTGAATTCTCAGCTTGCTTCATTTGCCCTCCTGTGAGGTGGTCGCCCTTCCTCCGTGATTGTTTGGACTCGACAGCACCGGTGGCTCTTCTCTTGGAGGTGCTACCCCTCGCGCACGAACCCAACTCCAAAGCGTGGCCGGGCCCCTCGGCGGCTGCGACGACCGAGCAGAACAGCTCCGCGATGGCCAAGGTGATGGGGACAAGCGCCACACAGCATCTGACCTCGATGGCCGGAGAAGAGCGAAGCGGCACTCGGAGGTGCTAGACGGAGACAAGAGAGCCGCATCACCAGCGGCATGGCGGCGGCGACGCCGCTGTCCGCTCTGTTTTTTCCCGTGCGTGAGGAAGAAAGGCGTACCTTCTTGTGTGCAGGCAACTGGGCTGATGATATTGGGCTGAGTTGTGGGCCGTATGGTCATGGACTTCTTTACTGTACGCGTGCGCTGTTGGATGTCGATCCTACGTTCCAGCCGGACGTCCCTCTGCAGCTGAGAACCAAACGTTAGAGGATCTCGTTCTCCGCTCGCCACGTGACTCACGTGGCCAGTCTCTCTGTACTCGCTCGCTGTAGCTGACGTAACCTGAAATGTTGACATTGTCAAGGGCCGGCGCTACGTCTTCTGGCCGAATACGTATACGCCCGATGATTTGAAACTCGAACGCGACCTGAATCAGCTGGATTGTGAATCAGCTTGAACGCGACCCGGCAGACGCGCGCCGCTGCTGCTGGCTCGGATTGGGTGTGCTACCGATTCACCTGTCCCGCTCCAGTCAGTCCCCCGCATGGTTCACAGAACAGAGACAGCACAGCAGCGGCGCTGCTGCCAGAGCATTAGCAGGCACACCACTAAACAAGTCTGCACTGCCACCAGTCCAGCGACTCCCCGAAAGCGAAGGCCAGGGCCAGCAGCGGCTAACCACGACTTGTGTAACCCCTGGACCCGGAGACGCTAATGATTAATTAATTAAAAGTAAATAAGTAATCCAACGCGCCCCTAGATTTCCGGGGCCATTAACAAAACCGCGCGCGCGGGGGGCGCCGGTGGCATCGATGAGGCCGGGGCTGGCGGCAGGTCGCGGCAGGGGTGTGCGGGTGTGGGGGCGGCCGGGCGCATAGAAAAACCCCAGGGGATGGCAGGGGAAGCACGTACGTACGAGGGCGGGGCGGCCAGGGGAGACGAACCCCGGCCGCCCGGCCTGGATGATCCCGTCGGAAAGCCCCCGCGCGCGTCGCTCCCGGCCCCCTCCTGTATAATATTCGCCCACCATCGCCGCAACTTGCACCCCGGTAGTTGCGCCAGGGGCGATGCATCCGCTGCTGCTGGCTCTCTCTCTCTCCTCCCGGCCGGCCTCTCACGCAGAGTCGCAGCTCAGGCTTCTCGTCTCGACTCCCCCCCCCCCCCCCCCAGCCTGCCTGTCTGCGTCTGCGTCGCTGTGCCCATCCAGCAGCAATCGCCAGCCGGGCCGGCCTTCCCTGATACCGAAGCTAAATCTGGCATGGGAAGATGCTGCCGCCGCCGCCGGTCTCGCCAGGTACGCGCCCGACGATCTCGAGACGCGGGCTCGCTCGCTGCCTGCCTGCCTGGCTGGCTGCCTTTTGCTCGATGCTGATCGATGTTCCTGCATGTGATTGTATGCATGCGACCCCATGTAGAGCACAAGTTTTTTTTTTTGAAAATTAGCACAAGTTTTTTTGTAGTTGCTTGTTGTGGGGATTTTCAGGGGGTACCCACAGCCGGGTGGCGGAGCGCACCCGCCTATTCCCAGTGAGGGAGTACTCGGGGAAGTACTAGGCGATGGGGCTAGACCTACGCTGAGACAAGGACTCAGGAACACACGATTTAGAGTGGTTCGGGCCGCCGGAGCGTAATACCCTACGTCCACTGGGAGATGTATTGTCTTGGTTGTGTGAATGAATCTATCCTCTGCTGGTCTTGGCACTTACCCAGCCTGAGGTTTTCTAACGGCGCTCTCCCCTTTTATAGATCAAAGGGGGGGGCGGATACATAGAACGTTGATGCCCCGACAGGTGGGCCCAACGTGACTGTGGCTACAGTGGTAGCGAATCTTTCCTTCGATATGCGTACTGCTGCTCTTCTGACACAGGGGGTCTTCTCTTGTCCCGTCAGCGAGGCGCCCGTTGGAGTAGCGTAGCTTGCGGCGTGGCCTGCTGAGGCTATTATGTAGCATCATAATGGGTGAAGCCGAGCCGTCGTATCCGACTGTTACGGCAGACTGGCAGACGCGGCATGGGCGGCGCCATCGGCTCCACTGCCTTGGTAATACGCGATCAATAGTGCCCCCTGGTCAGTCAAACGCCTCGGCTTCCACTATATCAAAGTGGACGTCCACCTACTGCAATGAATGCGAAGGTAGGTGGACCTCAATATGGAGACCAAGGGCCTCATACACGTGTCGGCCCCGGACCACCCTGAGGCGGGGCGTCCAAACTTCCCCTTTGAGAGGGGTCCGGTTGCTATCCAGGACCCTATGAGGGGTCCGGGACCCTGCGGGGGTCTGGATTCCTTGGGAGGTCCGGAGCCCTGGCTGTTTGCGCTTGAGCGCCTGTTTTTCCTGGGACACGTGGCGTTCCCAGACCTTCCCCGGCCGTGGAACAGGTCCGGATCTTTGTCGGGAGGATAGGACTTCGGACTGCAGGGGTCCGGCTGTTTGGTTGTAGTCAAGGATGACTACTAAGGCTCTTGCCTAGTCACAGCAAGAGGGGGTACCCCAGTCCTGGGGTACCGACAGTGGCCCCCGGGCCCACCTCGGGAGAGGTACGAACCCGCGGGTGGGGCCACCATCGTGATGTGTTCCTACGCAACTTGATTGCGCTGGTGTGCTCTTGGAGAGAGTGGGCATCCCGGACCCCTGAGGCCGGTATGCTTGTTGCCTGGTTTAGGTACTAGAGTGCTCTCCACGGGGCGACGAAGGTGTAGGCTTAGGGTACGGAACCAAGCTAAGCGGCTACACGGACTTCGGATCGCTCAGGGGGTAGCACTACTTCCCGGGCCCGGCTTTTGTCGACCGTGGCGAGCGGTCTCCGCCGGAGCGGGCCACCGGAGTGGACTTGGAGCGACCGTGGCGAGCGGTCTCCGCCGGAGCGGGCCACCGGAGTGGACTTGGAGCGACCGTGGCGAGCGGTCTCCGCCGGAGCGGGCCACCGGAGTGGACTTGGAGCGACCGTGGCGAGCGGTCTCCGCCGGAGCGGGCCACCGGAGTGGACTTGGAGCGACCGGGGCGAGCGGTCTCCGCCGGAGCGGGCCACCGGAGTGGACTTGGAGCGACCGGGGCGAGCGGTCTCCGCCGGAGCGGGCCACCGGAGTGGACTTGGAGCGACCGGGGCGAGCGGTCTCCGCCGGAGCGGGCCACCGGAGTGGACTTGGAGCGACCGGGGCGAGCGGTCTCCGCCGGAGCGGGCCACCGGAGTGGACTTGGAGCGACCGTTGCTGACAATCCGATGAAGCATGTTACCGGACCTCATAGTAAGGTGCAAAGAAACCAAGCCTTATACTAGAAGAGAGCCCGGGACCTCTAAAGTCAGCAGTCCTGGATACTAGAGTACTTGTAACAGGGTAGTGAAGTACGTAAACTTAGGGTACATTACCAGACTAAGCCACGCGGAGCTTCTCTACCCCAGGATACAAATACCACTTCTCCAGAGCAGGTCCCTAGGGGTCCGGACTGCCTTCCAGCTAGAAGGGGTGTCTTCACCTGACCACAAGCCAGCAACTCAACTTGGATTGTTAGCAACAAAGGTAAAGACTCTGTTTGGGAGGAAGAAATGGTCAACCGAAAAAACAGCCATCCAGAATGAATGAATGTAACCGGGGTGGAGCCTAGATAAGGTCAAGAAAGAAAATCTCCTTTATCATTGTGGTTATCACGGTATACATCAGAGGTCGGGATTACGAGGTCGGACCTCCACCGCTCCGGACCGCTTTTGCCTGTTTGTGTGATAGGGCCAGAGGCCGGGTTTACAAGGTCGGACCTTGACCGCTCTGGACACACACATAGACACCACGCTATTACAAAGGAGAAATTCTCTCATTCCTTTCTTAGGAGTAACCTACGGCTGCATGCTATACAGCGTGTTCTTCGGAGGTGAAAGCGCCTTGGACGTGCCTGAACCGCATCATCCAGGATCACCTCGGGAGCTCGGGGGGCCCCTCCTTGCCTAAGAGCTGTCACATGCTTACATGGCATGAGACAAATTCTTTGGCCTTGAATGGAAGAGGCCCCCTCCCCCTGCCGTCGCCGTTGCCGATGGAAACCAGAACCCTTGCGCAGCAGATGGACCGGTGCGACGCATGGAGAAGTGCGGTCGTTCGCCGGCTTGTCCTTGGTGCTAGCGCCAAGGGCCCCCGCGCGAGGTGGCGGGGTCCTGTCTGCAGCAGCACCGAGCAACGCTGAGGTGGATCTCCGGTGCTGCGGCGGCAGGAGGTCTCGGTCAACTTCCTCCGGGATGGCTGTCGGCTCTAGGCTCCAAGTTGAGAGAAAGCCTTGAGCCGACGTCATGCCATCGCAGAGGGGGCGTGGCCGTTGCTTGAGAGAAAACCTTGAGTCGACGTAGGAGCGGCGGCGCGCAGCGGCGCCTCCGCTGTACGCTGCTACGCCGGCTCTGAGGTGTCGCGGTGGCGACACACAGCAGACGCCGCTGCCGTGCGCCGCCGCACCGAGGTCGTTGGAGCGCCGGTGCCATAGCATGCAGAGTGAGTGTGCCTTCCTTCATCTTCAAGTTTGCCGTTGCAGAGGGAGAACGCAGCCCAGAGGCCTGAAGATCCAGCCAACGCCTGTCTTCCCCACGGACGGCGCCAAAATGTCGTGGGGATTTTCAGGGGGTACCCACAGCCGGGTGGCGGAGCGCACCCGCCTATTCCCAGTGAGGGAGTACTCGGGGAAGTACTAGGCGATGGGGCTAGACCTACGCTGAGACAAGGACTCAGGAACACACGATTTAGAGTGGTTCGGGCCGCCGGAGCGTAATACCCTACGTCCACTGGGAGATGTATTGTCTTGGTTGTGTGAATGAATCTATCCTCTGCTGGTCTTGGCACTTACCCAGCCTGAGGTTTTCTAACGGCGCTCTCCCCTTTTATAGATCAAAGGGGGGGGGGCGGATACATAGAACGTTGATGCCCCGACAGGTGGGCCCAACGTGACTGTGGCTACAGTGGTAGCGAATCTTTCCTTCGATATGCGTACTGCTGCTCTTCTGACACAGGGGGTCTTCTCTTGTCCCGTCAGCGAGGCGCCCGTTGGAGTAGCGTAGCTTGCGGCGTGGCCTGCTGAGGCTATTATGTAGCATCATAATGGGTGAAGCCGAGCCGTCGTATCCGACTGTTACGGCAGACTGGCAGACGCGGCATGGGCGGCGCCATCGGCTCCACTGCCTTGGTAATACGCGATCAATAGTGCCCCCTGGTCAGTCAAACGCCTCGGCTTCCACTATATCAAAGTGGACGTCCACCTACTGCAATGAATGCGAAGGTAGGTGGACCTCAATATGGAGACCAAGGGCCTCATACACGTGTCGGCCCCGGACCACCCTGAGGCGGGGCGTCCAAACTTCCCCTTTGAGAGGGGTCCGGTTGCTATCCAGGACCCTATGAGGGGTCCGGGACCCTGCGGGGGTCTGGATTCCTTGGGAGGTCCGGAGCCCTGGCTGTTTGCGCTTGAGCGCCTGTTTTTCCTGGGACACGTGGCGTTCCCAGACCTTCCCCGGCCGTGGAACAGGTCCGGATCTTTGTCGGGAGGATAGGACTTCGGACTGCAGGGGTCCGGCTGTTTGGTTGTAGTCAATGATGACTACTAAGGCTCTTGCCTAGTCACAGCAAGAGGGGGTACCCCAGTCCTGGGGTACCGACATTGCTATAGATCGATCGTCTTGTGTACAAGCTTAGTTCACTGATCTGACAGGACTTTGCTACTTGATCGATCGACCTCTTCCGTGTATATTCTTTCAGCTAACGAGGTGCCGGCCGGCCGGGCTTATTTCGTCTCTCTCGCCCTTTTCTGAAACAACAAAGGAATTGGGTGTCTTTTCGCCCCCCTGCCTGCTGCCTTTATGAGTTTTTTCCTCCATTTGTCTGCGTCTCTTTCCAGCTTCTTTTCCTGCTCGTAAAATAGGAGTAACTCGCACGTACAGCTTACGCATGGAGGTGCCGCCGATCCATCAGTTCGATCGATCGCTTGCTTCATGTGCTGATGAGATCTTTCTTGGCGGAATCGCAGGCGAGCTAGAGCTGGCCTGATTCGGCGATCGGGCAGTCAGAGTTAACAACGAGATCGAGAGCTTCAGCTCCACGACTCCAGTCAGCAAGCTACTAGCTACTGGTGGTGCAGTGTGGATGCGTGCCTTGGACTTCAAGAAGGCGCACGCAAAGGGCCAGGCCGGGGCGTCGACCGGACCGAGCGCTCCGGCTCCCATCCTCACTCATGTTCTTGAGCCCGTCGAATGAGCCCCTGGAGGACATTCAGCAGCTGATCGTCAACAGCCGCAGCCCGCCCGCCGCGCCCAGCATCAGCAGCGACATGGAGAGCGGCAGGGGCGGCGCGTCGTCGTCGCGCACGTCGGCGGCGGACCAGAGGGTGGTGGTGGCCCGCAGGGAGGAGGAGGAGGAGGAGCCTGGCAGCGACGGCGGCGGCGGCTTCTGGGCCACCAGGTACTCCTCGGCCTCGTTCCTGCTGCTCGTCGGCGTCACCGCGTCGCTGGTGATCCTCCCGCTCGTCCTCCCGCCGCTCCCGCCGCCGCCGTCGATGCTGATGCTGGTGCCGGTAGCAATGCTGGCCCTGCTGCTCGTGCTGGCGTTCATGCCGACGACGTCGACGGCCGGCCGCGGTGGTCCGGCGGGCCAGACCTACTTGTAGATATAATCATCACATCGTACTCTTTTTTTTTTGTCCTTCCGTTCGGATTTTGTGACAGAGATAGGCATGCATGGATCAATCCTACCTCGTCATTGTTCGGCTAATTAATGTGAAATCTAGTTACATATACAGTTGGTATACTTGCACACAAAGTTCAGTGATATATACTAGATATCAGGTGGTTGATTCATATATAGTTACATTACATTGCAATTTGTTCTAGCAGTCTATGACTGTACTAGTCATACTATATACATGTAGGCTATTATATATCAAACGCTAATAGTTTCTAGGTGAGTAGTAGGTGATAGTGTTGAGACCATCATGGCAGCTACACGGAATATGGGCGAAAAAAACATGAGCACATCATGAGAAAACCAGTGATAATAAATACCATCATGGAAGGTACTACTATACAGGGGCGGAGCTCAGTAGAGGCGAAACTGGGCTCCGGCCCCTGCTTGCCCAAAGGAATTTTTCTAATGTCCCATTAACGCATAGCCTCTGGTGTATTATTGTCCATTCAAAGTCTACAGCTAGTAGCCACGTGCTGCAATTTGGCCCCCCTTGCTCTTGGGTCACGTTCCGCCACTGCTACTATAGTCTTCTGTTGACAGTATATTCCAAGGTTTTATTTTCCTCCTGTACGTGATACGTGATTTCTTACTGATCGTGCAATAATGTTCAGCAACTCAAAGATAACAGAAAAGAATCACTACAATACAATATAGAAATTTTTTGCAACGTTACATATTAGCATAGTTATTATTTTCCATCCATTCTCTACTTGACTTTGAAAAAACAATGCAAAAAAACACATGCGCAAGGGCGCATGTGCTCTCTTAGCAAGTGCAAGTGCAAAGTTCAGATATAACAACCACGCACAACTGTACTTCAAGATGTTATATATATATATATATATATATATATATATATATATATATATATATATATATATATATAGATGCCTTTCAACTTAGTGACCATGCAAAAAAATGTTGAGCAACTCAAGATAAAAGAAGCGGACCCAATAAGATAGAATCAACACACACAACACCATACAGAAATTTCAGGAGGATAAATACATATTGCCATAGTTATTATTTTCTATCCACTCTACTTGGATTTGAAAAAATAATACAAAAGGAACTTTGATTTTAGTAATGTATTTTAACTTTGTCTTAATTTAATCTTTTCTACTATGATAAAGTTTACAGAAAATATATTAACACTTATAATACAAAATAAATGTACTTTTAAGACATATTTCATGATTTATTTAACAACAAAAATATGATGATGTTGGATTGTTGGTTCTTTTTTCTACAAACTTCGTTAAACTTAGAAAATTTAATTTGACTTTAAATAAATCTAAGACACCTCTTGGGTCTTAGAACCATGTTTTTTTTAACAAACGGGCACGAGATTGGGCCTACTTTATTGATAAAGAAGGGTAGAACCATGGAGTAGTGACCAAGATTTGAGTTTGGTTGGACACAACTATAACCTAGCACATTATTTTTTGGTGAAGAGATGAATCTTTTAAGTCTGATTAGTTTATAATTAGGTATTAATTGTCAAATAATAACGGAATGTACTACAGTACCAATATATTTAAACTTTTTCGCGGACTAAACACAGCCAAAAGATGTCGGTATTCTTTTTTTCTTTTGAAGAAGTAAAGATGTCGGTATTCTGCATGCATGTGCATGCATGATACCTCTTCCATCATGTCAGAGCAGTGCCCATTAAATGGTCAAGGTGCATTGCACTTGGCTTCCCTTCAAGTCGCACTAGGCCAGCTACTACGCGGGAGTGCGGATCGGATGCCCCCCTCCTACCAAAAGGCATCCGATCGAGTGCCACGTACGACAAAAAGGGCCAGCGAGGGCACCAGCAGGGTGGTGACGTGTTTCGCTGCACATCAACGAGTAAAGTTACCGGTCACTTCTTTCATCGGTGACCAGCCACCGCGGCTATCCGCCATGGCGCCACCGCATGAGATCCGTCACATTCACGGTCTCACGCTAGTTCAGTTCATCGTCGGCTGGCTCCTCTCGGGCATTGGGCATTAATTCTGCTGCTGCAGCTGGTTCGTTCCTCGCTCTGCTATCGGGCACTGCCGGCCGCAGCAGCTAGCCGGCTACCCTGTCGCGCGTCCGGGCGCCGTGGGCCCAGCCTCTGATGTGCTCCGCGACGTCGTCGGCGAAGACGGCGCTCTTGAACGAGCTCCCCATCTGCAACGGACGCACTCTTGCTAGGAGGCAAGGGAAGAAGGAGAGGCCTTGTGTTTCTTGAGGGGCCTGCAGCCTGCTACTGACATGGGTGACGATGGCGTAGAGAGGGAGCATGCTGTAGCTGCAGAGGACCTCGACGACGGCGTTGAAGAAAAGAGAAATAGCTAGGCAGGAATTAACAAGCGTTAGCTACATCGTCGTACGTCAATCCATCTCCCAAAATTTGGACGATTATATTGATTCGTAACTCATTCGTTCGCAGCACAAGATATTACACGAAGAGCGATGAAGTGAAGTTCTTGCTACAAACCATGATGATTCTTGGTAGGCTGTATCCCGGCGGCCAGTCCGTCATGCAGGAGCTGAAGCCGAACGTCGCCTGCATAAACACAGCGGTGCCCCCAAAATTGAGTGTCTGACTAGTGCAGAGAATATGAAGGTCTTGCTTGATTTTTTCCGGTTTAAGTCGTAATTTCCGTCACATCACATGTTTACACATTTAAATATAGATTTATTACAAAACTAATTTCATAAATCGTGACTTAATCACGAGACGAATCTATTAAGCCTAATTAATCCATAATTTGACCACTAATTGCTACAGTAACCATCCACTAAATGTGCATTAATTATACTTAATATATTTGTTTAGAGCCCAATTACAACTTATGCAATTAGTTTTATATCCAATTACAATTTATGCAATTAGTTTTATATTCAGTTGTCAGTGGGATCGGGGGGTCTCACTCGCCGGGAAAAAGCACACAATGAGGAGGCCGAGCGGGTCTTCCAGGCGGACCCCACGTTCGCCCAGGCTGGATCGGGCCCGAGCCTCTCGTGGCGGTCCGCGAAGGATCCTTTTCCTTCTCGACGAAGACACCCACCCGGTAGAAAAAATTTTACCGTGCGGGCACCCCTTTGGATTACAGCACCGCACCTGCACGAAGCCCGAAGGAGGGCGCGACTTCCCCGTAAAAACATCATGATTACGGAGGAACCGTGCAGCGGTGAGCCGGCTGGATAGACTTATCTCTGAGCTGTGTCACATCAGGGGTAAGTGGGCGGTGGCTGGAGCTCGCCCCATTTACTACGCGTCCCGTCGTGCTAACTCCTCGCTCGACCCCGGCCGCCTGCCCGGGGTTGACTCAGGTCACCCCGAGCGAAAGGCGGGCCCAGCACAGGTCAGGAGAAGGCCACCCCGGGACGCCCGCGACGCCTCGAGCCGCACCCCGGGGCTCTCGGGGTGCCGCATCTCTCCGGGGTGCACCCCGGACGGTTCTAGGTGGGCCCGACAGACTGGCCTCCCGGCTGACAAGAAGCAGAACAAGTTGGTGGACGGCGCCCGCCCCAGGCGTGGAGCGTTCACACCCAATGGAAAATATGCCCAGTACCGGTTGTATTCTATAAATAGGAAGGACCCACGACATGTAAGGGGATTGGCTCCTAATCCCAGATATCGAACACACAGGAGCAAGAATAGTAATCCCAAGAACTCAAAGTCAAGAACACAGGACGTAGAGTATTACGTCTCGAACGGCGGCCTTAACCTGTTTAAACCACCTTCTTACAAACCTTCCCACAGGAAGATCTCGCTGCGTGTTACACCCCTAGTCAAATCTCTAAACGGGGTTTCCCGGAATCCCTCCAGGCGGTACTCACTCACCGTCAGCTAGTTTTATATTCAATTAACATTCGAATTTTTTTCCCTGTTTGTTGGCGATACCGAAGAAAAGAAAAGAAAGGAGACGAGAATGATTTGAAAGCGTGGACTCGGGAGGAGATTCCCCGACAGCAAAATTTAGAGCAAAAGGCACACTTCCCCTCTCCGTGCCACGCACGCGAGACGTCCCGCCGCAGCCGACATGCGGGCCCCCACCTGTGGGCCCTGTTGTCGGTGAGAGGACGTCACGGCGACTTGTGTGTTCAGAGGGTCCTGTTCCCCGGGTGTGGGGCCCACGCTCCCGTCCTCCTCCTTCCTCGCCTTTCCTTCTTCACTAGAACATTGCGCGGCGTTGCCGCGCAGAAATATGCCCTCCAGTTCAGGTTTATTTTAAGAAATTGAACAGCAAAAAGTTCGGGGGGGTTTTCGTAAAATTGGTAGACTGCGGGGTTATTTGGTAAATTTGGCGTCGACGGAGTACCGGTCGATTACTGAAAAGTTCAAGGGGTTTTTCATAAAATTGATGGACTTTATAATTATTTTAACAAAGTCCAGGGTTTTTTTACAAAATTCACGGAGTACGGCACGATTACTAAAAGTTCAGGTTTTTTTTGTAAAGTAAGATTCCACAAAGTCCGAGGGGTTTTCCGTTAAATTGATGGACTCGTATTCATTTTAACAAAGTTCGGGGTTTTTTTTACAAAATTTACGTCCCTATCTATTCCTGACCATCGGATCGCGATCCGACGGCCGTTATTTTTTAGCTGACGGAGTACCGGTCGATTACTGAAAAGTTCAAGGAGTTTTTCATAAAATTGATGGACTTCATAATTATTTTAACAAAGTCCAGGGTTTTTTTTACAAAATTCACGGAGTACGGCACGATTACTAAAAGTTCAGATTTTTTTGTAAAGTAAGGTTCCACAAAGTCCGAGGGGTTTTCCGTTAAATTGATGGACTCCGTATTCATTTTAACAAAGTTCGGGGTTTTTTTTGCAAAATTTACGTCCCTATCTATTCCTAATCGTCGGATTGCGATCCGACGGCCGTTATTTTTTTAGCTGACGTGGACGTCGTTCCTGGCCGCGAGTGCGACCAGGTTTCAGTCTTTAAAAGATGCCTCAGACAGAGCCTGACGCCTGTGCTTACCAGCGTCCAGAAGAAGTGCGGCACGCGAACTCGAACGCGTTCTGGAACAAGACGAAGTGGACGAGGATGAGCACCACCCGGGGGCTCTGGAGCCAGAAGAGCGCTCGTCCGAAGGGCTCACGACCACGCCTGTGTTCCCCTCCACGTCGGCGGCGAAGTGCTTGGTGGCGACCTCGTAAGCCAACTGTGGGACCAGAATAGAATGCAAGCCTTCAAAAAAATCTCCCGGACATCTCTCCTTTAATCGCCAAGACGACACGTCAACTGGCGTGCTCATCCTAGGAATAACTAGAAATTCTTGACACAAAGCAGAAGCAACAAAGAAAAACTTGCACTGAAGGAGAAGCTAATAAACCTCTAAAGCATCATAACTAAGCAAGCAAGGGTTAACCAATATTAGCAAGAGAAAAAAAAACTAATTAAAACTAGCTAATTAAACATACAAAGGTTTAAAAGCTATTAGCAAGATTAAGCACTAAAAATACTAAAGAACTAGCTATGGCATAACCTCCAGGAAATGACTAAATGTGATCGGAAGAAATAAGCAAGTGAAGATACAAACTGGGGGCCTTCAATTCCCGGCGAGCTGGGCTGCCTGGGATGCGCCTGTGCCCCGCTCGTGGGCTGCAGCTACCCTGCTCTGCTGCCGAACCGGTGAGCGGCCCAACGCCCCCCTCCTGGGGGGTGCGATTATACATCAGCAGAGGCGACGAAAACAAGGACCATCACCTGAAGAATATTTCCACGCGGTGATTAAATGGGCCGGTAGCCCAACAAGTAGATCTACAGCTCGTCCGGGAGGTCGCTGATGAGGTCCTCGCCCGAGCAGCGGCGGCAGGGATGGGCAGCTCGCCGGAGCAGCGGCGGGAGGGCAGAGCAGCCAGCAGCGCGCGGGGGAAAGGAGGCGTCGGGGGAGTCTGGAGAAAGAAATGAACCCTTTTTTATTTTTTATGTAATCAGTGGCATTGGTGGGTAATAACCCACCAACTCCAAACCTTGTTACATATTAGGTAGTTCTGGAGCAGCAAAAGAGGTGCTCCAAAACTCCACATTCATATGCACTACAGTTCCATGGAGTTGGCAGCTCCATGGAGTTTTGGAGCTGAGGTGTTTGGCTAGAAAATTGGCTGGAGTTACTGGAGTTCAACTCCAGAGCCATGCCAAACACACCCTTAATTCATCTGCTCAACAAACTTCACGAAAAAAATTATTATGAGTAGTGTTCCACGGGAGGAAAGAGAATGAGAGGTGCCCGTGTGCAAGTAGAGACAAATTGATGACATCAGCCACATCCAAAGGTTTTCAAACTAAAAAAATCTACAAAATTGAAAATATATATCCAAATTAAATTTTGATTACACCATTATATTTCTTATGACGAGATCACACTTACCTATCTGTGCACGATATTTTTTAAAATAATTATTTTACTACTAAAAAATAATTTTATCTATTGGAAATAAATATTTTAACAACACGAACACATAATTATTTCTATGAACAAAAAAATTAAATATGTTGAACAAATAATATTATATTCGAACAAAATATTAAACATCACGAACATTTAATTGTGTAGAACAAATAATGAAAAATGCATATCATGAACAAATGAATCAATGTCACCGAACAATTTAGTCTACAAAATGAACAAATAATTTGATATTACGAACAAATTAGTTACATGCAGTTAAATAATTTTACATGAAAAACAACACATCCACCCGAGAAAACAATTATTTTTATATGCAAATGGAACATGAACCTGAGATGAACAAGTTAGTATATAAGTAAATTATATACACGCCAACTAATGAGTCTAGAATGCAAATAAACTTGTATACATAAGCATGAGATATTTTTAAATATGAACAAATAGATAGAAATAAAAAACTAAATGAAGTGAAGATAAAAAATATCAGTAAAAAGATGGGGTAAGTGACATAAATATAAATTTTATCACTACTTGAATTTTATGTACCAAGAAAAATATCCACAAACTTACAATGAAAAGAATAAGGAAAAGGTATAGACATAAAAAAAAAGAATAGATAGAAAAATAAACCAAATGGAGTCACGCCGATTAGATTAGAAATAAAGTAAAGAAAGAATAAAGAAATGGGAAACAAAAAAATTAAACATAGAGAAGAAAAAGAAAAAAAGGAAAAGCGAAAAGTTTACATGCATACAACACGTGTGAACAGCACAGCCACCCAATAATTTGAGCACATGCACTCAAACAGATTATACATGAACCGAAATAGATCTGTTGGGCTATCAAAAATCTATTGGGCCGATTCCCTGCACAGGCCCGTCTGACGCGCTTTCAAGCTATGGATTCTGATTCAATAAAACTCCAGTAAGATTTCTATTTGGGTGACTAAATCCACATTTTAGTTATTTTACTCAAATTTCCATCTCCAGCAGGGCCTCTACTTACGTGACTAAAATGAGGGGTGACTAAATTTGCTCTCCCACCCCCTCAATTTGGTCACTCTCTACTTAGGCTACCAAAAGTAGGGTCTATCATTTTTTTTCTTCTCTTCTTTTTCCTCTCTCTCTACAAAAATATAGAAGTCTATTTAGTCGGTGCTGCTGGAGTAGATAATACATTTTGGATGACTAAACTTGAAAATGAGTGATTAAAATGAGTTTTAGTCACTCAATTTAGTCACTCCACTGGAGTTGCTCAATAGAAATTCCAGTAGGGCTACTAAATAGGCTACCATCTCCATATTTGTTCGGTGAATGTAAAAAATTGATCTCCAGCCGACCTTTCAAATGGACTACCATTTTAATAGACCTTCCAAATTTCTCTCCTCCCAAATTTAATGACCCTCTATTTGGACTGACAACCGTGGGCCCACTATTTTTTTATATTGACCGAGCGGTGTCGATCGGGGGCGTCTATGTGTCGCTTTATGCGACTCCACATGATCGCGTCGCAAAGCCCGGGGGCGCGCCCCGCGCCGTGCGGCGCGGGAGCGGAAGCTGGGGCCCGGCCCATTATACTATCGTTTGAACAACACTTGCTTCAAAATGATTTGTTTCAGGTTAGCTCGAAAACATTTCGGTGTTCCAAAAAAATATTTGTGTGTGTACAAGAAAAGTTTGAAGTAAAATATTGTTAAGCAATTTGGAAAGATTCTGAGCGTTTGAAACTTTTCAGATTGTTTCGAGATATTTTAGATTTGTACTGAAACATTAGAACATTTCGAAAAGTTCTGATTAAATATTGTTAAACACTTTAAAATATTTGGGAACATTTCAGATTGTTCCGAAACATTTCAGATATGTTTAGAAAACATTTTAGAATTGCACCGGAACATTAGAACATTTCAAAAAAATTCTAAATAAATGTTGAAATGATTAGAAACAATTCAAGTTTGTTCGCAAATATTTTAGAGCGTTCCGAAACATTTAAATTAGTTTGGAAACATCTCATAGTGTGCTGGAAAAAATATTCACGAAAAGTTTCCAAAAAAATGCTGCTAAACACTTCACAGTGTTCTGAATGATTAAAAGATTTTCAGATTTGTTTGGAAAACATTTTAGAATGTTCCGAAACATTTCAGATATATTTGGAAAACATTTCAGATTTCTTCTGGAACATTAGAATATTTCCAAACATTGTATTTGTTTGAAATCATTTTAGTTCTAAAACATTCGGGACTTTGTTGGGGAACATTTCAGAATGTTTCGGATCATTTTTGATTTACTTGGGAGCATCTCAGAATGTTTTAAAATTAAAATGATGGTGAAATGAGAACTGCGAATTCCATATCACCCCTGCGTAGAAAATCGAGAACTGAAGAGCTGGCAAATAGATATGACAATGTGTGTTTAATTAATATGACAACGTGTGTTTAATTAATACGGACCGACCAAATGGAAAGTAGAATAGTACTCATACTTGATGAGGCCTGATAAAAAAAAGAAAAAGACAAGGCCACCGTCCAGCACTGCGGAACAGCCGAACAGGCGAACAGCACAGCGGAAAGTTTCGTTCCTTGCGCACTTCTCGGCTTCTGCGATGGGATGGCTGGCAGCCACGCGCGCGATAAATCCCTATCTCCAACCCCTTCTGTTGGCGGAGAGGGGCGGCTCCGCTGCTCCTCGATCAGGCTGCGGCTGCGGCGGCGGCGGGGGGAACTAGCCCGCCGATTCGTCCACCTCGGCGTCCTCCTGCTTCTACAGCGAGGTGATCTCTGCCTCCTCCACCTCCCTCGCCGAGTACCAGCGCCCGGAGAAGAGGCCTCGGCACCAGGACGCGGACGAGGCGCGGCCAGCCGGCTCCGAGTGCTCCGAGGTCGAGGCCTCCGAGTCGTCGTGCCTGGGCTCCGTGCTCGAGTCCGACCTCGCCTGCCCGAGCAGCTCGCCGACACCGCCGAGGCGACAGAGTACTCCTCGGCGTTCGAGGAGCTGACCCCGCCGGAGTCCGAGGAGGATGAGGAGATCCTCAGCGGACCTTGCCGCTGCGCCGAGTACTCCCTCAGCCCCGTCATCAGCTCCCCCTTGACCGAAGACGACAGCGGTGACGCCGCGCCCTCCGAGACCTTCTCCCGCTTCCTCGACCTCGCCAAGCAGTTCATCCCCTGCGTGCACCCCGAGGCGTGTGCTGTCAACAATGCCCCCTGCTTCATCAGCCGGCACCTTTCCCTGCGGCACCGGTTCCTGGAGGTGGCCGCACGACGCTGCCGGCGTCAGAGAGGGGCCGGCACCGGGAGGGAGCGCGAGGACGATATTGGACTGCCCGGCGGCGTTGGGGAAGTCCTGAGGATCCTCGATCTGATTTGGAGTGACTGGGAGTGCAGAATGACAGGTGGGATTCAGTTATCAATTAAAAAAATAGAAATTCAATTTAGTCGGTCTACTGGAATGGATGTTTATATTTTTATTTTAAATGAGTAAAATTTAAAAGTGGATTTGTAAATGGACATTTGATCACTCATATTTAGAAGGCATACTGACTCTTAACGCGCTCGATATATAGTCATCCGGTTTGCGGTGGCCGCAAGCGCCGCCGCTCGCCTGTGCCCCTCGCGCCGCCGGGAGGCCGACCGCCGCAGCTGCGAGACGTTTGCCGAGCGCAACGCCGGCCGCCGCGTACTGCGCCGAGACAACCTCGGGTCGAGCACCCTCTTCCTGGATGGCGTTCTCCCGGTGCATCCATTTCCGCAAAATGCAGGTTAGATCATAAACGTTCAGAGATTCAGAAAGGTATATGGACGACATTGGTGAGGAATATAACTGCATATGCATGCCTAACCGGAAGAAGTCCCGGAACACTGACCTGTAGGAGTACCAGGAGGATAATTTAGATATTAGTTTATGTCCTTCGTAATAGCAAATGTGGATAATTTAGATATTAGTTTAGGAGGTTATTTTAAACTATTTTTCATAATAGTAGCAGTAGGTAATTTTTTAGAAAGCATAGTACAACAAATATGATTGGCTATCATGACTGGAGACAGCTGGACTTATGGCTTGTTATTTTTTATTTTTATGAGAATTTCTAAAAATTATTTTTTAGCATATCTCGTGAGAGTGTTAAAGGCTGTAAATGAAGTTTCCAGTTATTAAAACAAACTAGAAAGGCCACCCGCGCATTTGCGCGGCTAGATGTTACCATATCTAGTGTTACATTTGTAATTTTTTATTTTTTTCTATTTGTTACTTGTGCTGCTACTTTTTTGATATATAAGGTTATACTTTTTTGTCATTGGCTGTCACATAGTAGCAATTTTTTTTGTCAACCAAAATTAAGTTGTGTTACCAGTGCATTTGCGCGGCTAGATTTTACCATCCCTAATGTTGCATTTGTAATTATTATTTTTGATATATAAGGTTACACTTTTTTGTCATCAGCTGTCATACAGCAGCAATTTTTTGTCAACCAAAATGAAGCTGTGTTACCAGTGCATTTGCGCGGTTAAATCTTACCATCTCTAATGTTGCATTTGTAATTATTTTTTTGTATTTATTAGTTTTGCTAGCTGCTAGTTTTTAAAAAAAATATAAGGTTACACTATTTTTGTCATCGGCTATAATATAGTAGCAAAATTCTAAGTACTATAGAGGTAGCAATTCAAAATACAGATGAAAGTTATATTTTTTAAAATACATTTCTCCATCAAAGTTTTTCTTTTTTCCCCTTTTTCGTCGGATAAGTTTCTTTGCAATGTTTTTTGAGGTTTTGAATGACATTACTTTGACTGTGCATATCAAATAAGCTCCGAGGCAGCTGGTCATATCATGATGCAGTGATATGCACTGTCTTTTACGCTCTAATTAAATTTTCTTTATTATGTTGAAACACCAGTGCTATGACGCGTCACTGCAAAAATCTAAGCTTAAAGGTGGCTAATTGGTATACGAAAGTCAACCTATTATGAAGGCCCATTATTGGATTAATTAAAATAAATTTCACGATGTGAATAATAAAAGTTATCACACACATGCAAAGATTGTTTTATTGCCTTATTGGTATATGTAAACACCTCCTAAGTACTTTCACTTTAGCGAGCTTCATGACAATGGTCATCACACTCATACGCGATCCAGGTGTTGAATTAAGATTTCTGATTTTTGAGTTTGTAATTTTTTTGTTTGTCAGGTTTGCTGTGTAAATCTCATAGATGGTGATGTGATTGTGAGTGGTTCAGATGGGACGCCGGCGCCGAAGAGAAATCAATCTATGACTTCAAGACGCCAGAATCAAGCACCTGAGAGACATAAAGTTGAATGTAATAGGTCATGCTCCGGAGCTTGCCTTCCTGAGCAAAGCTAGCCTTGGACCCTTCCAAACTTTGGTTCGGGGCTGCAGCAGCTTCAATTAGATTGACTTGATCTTCAAGCTGCACACTCTCGGACTCGGACACCAACTCGTACGTTCCATCAGCGAGAGTAGTCGAATCTATATGAAATGCATACATATGAGTTACTTTGGTGATATTATTCATTTATTCATTCTTCACTATAAAGTTGTAGTCCAAACAAAATCCGAATTGGAGAATGAAACACTTTCATAAATATTTTACTGGGCAATCATTCATCGACTAGTATTTTATTTATACTTAAGCCACAAAGGAGCTGGGTTTGCTGTTTTTCTTTTAGAAAAATGCAGAAAAAATGTTTTTCATCATATTAACACATGGAAAATAAGGGAAAACTGTAACTAAAGCTAAAAGCATAGAATGGTGCTGATATTTTTATGTGAGATGCTTTACTAGGTCACTAGTGTGCAGTAAAACTTTCAGGTCATTTAATGTAGCAAATAAATCAGAAAAACTCATGAAACTATTACTACTAGTTTACAAAAACAATTCTCTAGGGTAGACAATGCAAGTTCTGGTAATGAAATTTTACCAGTAGGTTATATTCCTTAATATGAGCTTGTGGTAAAGTTTTTATAATTTATTAAGCTATACAGCAAACATAGGAATTTAGATTCCTTTCCTAGGCATATATCTAACTAAAAAAAATCTTTAGAGTAAACTACTTAGTTTCAGTGGCTAAAATTTAACAAGCATGTTCATGTACTCAAAACCAAGCTCTAGTAAAAATATGAGATTTTTCTAATGAAGGAAACTAGGGCTTTTGATTTACAAATTTTATTCATAAATAAATCAAAAGGACTAGTTTTACATTACTAGAAATTATCAAAAAATTTATGTAGCATCTAGAAACTAATTTAAGGCTGCTTTAAAAATTTCAGCTCAAAAAAACTAGTATAGTATCCTGTGGATTTAACTCTATTTAACATAGGCATAAAACAAGATCTAATGAAACCTATAGCTAGTGTTGTCAAAAAGTCCTAAATTTTTACAGTAAGCTACTCATCTTGGTTATAGCATACTATCCGAAAATCAGCTAAAGACCATGGGTATAACTTGAGATACATACAAATGTGGATAAAAATAATATTTAACCGATAAAACTATTGGTCAAATGCAAAAGTGGATGTAACAAAAGTTGTAGATCTAGGTGCAAGGATTCCAAAAAAAATTGGATTTGTATTTTTATGATTTTTCTACGAATTTCTAGACATTTTCAAAATTTGTTGTTTTGGATTCTATAGTTCATGTCGCTTTTACACTTGAACCCCTAGACTTTTTGGTTCTTCTCCAGGGAGGCCCCTGGCCGGTTGGGAACAGAGGAGGGAAGGGTGCGTTGAAATCCGGCGAGGTGGGTCGCCGGAGGTGGGGGCCCCGCAGGGGAAAAGCAAGAGGAGACTGAGGGCTACCTTCGGGTGGCCTTGGCTCGCCGGGAGAAGGCCGGAGGAGGCGGGTCCGCGGCGAGCGGGCGGCCGGCAGCGGCTCTGTCCACGGCGGCGGCGCTCCTGTGGCTTGGGGCAGCGGTGGAGGGGTCGGGGAGGACCAGTGAGCAGAGGGAGGCCCGTTCCCGGGGGCGGCTCGGGTCGAGGGAGGGCGGAGGATGGGGTTCACCAGTGAGCTAGGTGGGGGGGCGTCCATGGCGTGCCGCGGCGCCCGCTCTGGGTGCTGGGCGTGCTCGGCCTTGGCTCTGTGAGCGTGAGAGTAGAGAGGGGAGGGTGGGAACGTCTCTTGGCGAAGCAAATGGAGAGGGGGAGAGCTCGGCAGGAGAGGGGGCGCGGTAGTGGAGCAGCTCGGCGCGTGCGGCGTCACAGTGGCGTGTTCGCCGAGCGGCAGTAATGGCTGGTCAGGGGCACAGCGAGGAGGGTTGGGGCGCCGCAGCGGCGACGGGACGGGGCGAGCTGCGTGCTCATCATGGAAGGCCATGAGTGGAAGCACAGCGAGGAGGGAAGCGGGATTGACGAGCGGCAGCAGGCTCGCTCCTCGCGTCCCTGGGTCAACGGCGTGCGTGCGGGATCTCGGTAGCATCTGGTTGTCGCCGAGAGACTGTCGGGGCGTGGCTGCAGGTGGTGGCAGCAGGCTTGGCCGCGCAGGCGGCGCTGCCGCAAGGTCAGCTCTACTCTGCCGTGCCGGAACAGAGAAGAGGGAGCGAGGAGGGAAGAGAGAGAAGAGAGAATAGGAAGTCAACCAGATTTTGACTCGCGTTTGTTCAAATTTTTGTGTGGAAACTCAAAAAACTTTCAACACGAAAGTTGTAGGAAATTGCAAAGACTACAACTTTCGTTTTAGGTAAAAGTTAATTTGAGCTCTATTTTTGAATTTATTTTAAAACCACACAAACTTGAACTATTCATCATTTCATGTTTAAATTTAATTTTTGATCAAAACATTTGATTCATTTTTCCAGACCAGATCAACCTGAACATGTGGATGCATTTGGCTAAACTTGTATATTTGATTATGAAAGTGTATAGAACTATTCTACTGTTGCACACCTACTCATACATACATGCATGTATACATACCAAAATGCATTGTTTTTAATTTAAACTTGGTTAGTATGCATGACGACATGGTTAATGACCTTGCTAAATGTTTTTAAACACCTGAGGTGTTACAGCCTATCCCCTTAAAAAGAATCTCGTCCCGAGATTCGGTAAGCAAGCTAAGTGCGGAAAGGGGGCGTACCTTCAGTTGAATTTAGAAAACCGGGGAAATTTATATTTAGATAGTTTTCCGTTTCCCAAGTAGCTTCCTCTTCGGTATGATGGCTCCATTGGATTTTATACATTTTAACCACTTTTCTTCTAGTACCTCTTTCTTTTTGATCGAGAATCTTGACAGGATACTCGACATAAAAGAGATCTGGTTCTACCAATATTTCTGTTTGTTCAATGATCTCGGTGGGAACTCTGACACATTTCTTGAGTTGAGAGACATTAAAAACATCATGTACCACTGCAAGTCAAGGAGGAAGTCGCATTCTATAGGCCATGGGTCCACAAATTTCAGTGATTTCATAAGGGCCAACATATCGGGGAGCTAATTTGCCCTTTACTCTGAATCTTTGCACACCCTTAGTTGGCGAGACTCGAAGGTAGACGTGATCACCCACTTCAAATTGCAAAGGCTTTCTCCTTTTATCAAAATAGCTCTTTTGTCTAGACTGGGCTGCTTTTAGATTCTCTTGTATTACTCTTACTTTTTCTTCTTCCTCTGCTACGAGATCGGGTCCGAATACCATTCGTTCTCCGATTTGCGACCAGCTTAAAGGGGTACGACACCGTTGACCATATAAGGCTTCAAATGGTGCCATTTTCAAACTCTCTTGGTAACTATTGTTGTATGAGAACTCCGCTAGAGCTAGGCATTTGTCCCAACTCTTGTCATAATGAATGACACAAGCTCTCAACATGTCCTCCAAGATTTGGTTCACCCTCTCAGTCTGTCCATCAGTTTGGGGGTGATAAGCTGATCTTCAAATCAATTTGGTCCCAAGAGATGCTTGCAACTGTTCCCAAAAGCGTGCAACGAACTGTGTACAACGATATGAAATGATCGTCTTGGGTACACCATGCAGGCAAACAATGCGATCGAGATAGATCTCAGCATACTTCTTGGCAGTGTAAGTAGTATGTACCGGAATGAAGTGTGCCGTCTTGGTGAGTCTATCCACGATAACCCAAATGGAATCGTGCTTCTAGGATGTGTTTGGCAATCCAACAATGAAGTCCATACTTATATCTTCCCATTTCCACGATGGGATAGGCAAAGGTTGAAGTAAACCGGCTACTTTCAAGTGGCTGGCTTTTACTCTCTGACAGGTGTCACATTCTGAGATATATTTAGCAATTTCTGTTTTCATCCTAGTCCACTAGAAATTTTGTCTAAGATCTTGGTACATCTTGGTACTGCCCGGGTGAATAGAAAATTTGGAAAGATGTGTTTCATCAAGAATTTGCTTACAAAGGTCATGATTTTTTTGGAACAACTAGACGACTCTCAAACCATAGGACTCCGTTATGGTCTAGACGAAAACACTTATATTTCTCTTCTCCTTGAGAGAGTTTTTGTTTAATGATCCCAACACCTTTATCATGTAATTGGGCCATAATGATTTGATCCTGAAGAGTTGGTTCAACTGAGATGTGATTTAAAGTTCCTTGGGGAATCATTTCCAAATCGAGCTTCCTCATCTCATGACATAAGGTTTCAGTATAGGATTCCACGGATAGGCAATGGCAATGAGCTTTGCGACTTAGTGCATCCGCTACAACATTAGCCTTGCCTGGGTGATAGTGCACCTCAAGATAATAATCTTTGATTAATTCTAGCCACCTTCTTTGTCTCATATTTAGGTAGGCTTGAGTGAAGATATATTTGAGACTTTTGTGATCGGTGTAGATATTGCAATGAGTACCCATAAGATAATGCCTCCATATCTTTAAGGCATGAATGACAGCTGCTAACTCAAGGTCATGAGTAGGGTAATTCTGCTCATGGGGCCGAAGAGCTCGTGAAGCATAAGCAATGACTCTATTGTCTTGCATGAGCACACAACCAAGACCAGTACCCGACGTGTCACAATACACGTCAAAGGACTTGGTATTATCAGATTGAGCTAAGACAGGTGCTGTAGTCAACTGCTCCCTTAGGGTGTGGAAAGCCTTTTCACATTTTTCATCCCACACAAATTTCACTCCTTTCTTCAACAGTTCAGTCATCGGCTTAGCAATTTTGGAGAAATCTGAAATGAATCGGCGATAATATCCGGCTAAACCGAGAAAACTGCGAATCTGATGAACGGAGGTAGGAGGTTTCCAGTCCATCACCTCTTGCACTTTGCTAGGATCCACGGCTATGCCTTCGCTGGAAATAGTGTGGCCCAAGAATTTCACACTATCTAGCCAGAATTCGCACTTGGAAATTTTAGCATAGAGCTGATGGTCCCGAAGACGTTGGAGAACAATGCGCAGGTGCTTAGCATGGTCTTCGTCATTCTTGAAATAAATAAGGATGTCATCAATGAAAACCACGACGAACTTGTCAAGCTCAGGCATGAATACCGAGTTCATGAGATACATAAAGTAGGCAGGTGCATTTGTGAGACCAAAAGACATGACTAAATATTCGTAGAGTCCATATCGCGTGGAGAAGACAGTTTTAGGAATATCACATGGGCGAATCTTGATCTGATGATAGCCAGAGCGAAGATCAATCTTTGAGAAAACCCTAGCTCCAGCTAGTTGATCAAAGAGAACATCAATGCGGGGAAGTGAATATTTGTTTTTGATTGTCACCGCATTGAGAGGTCGGTAGTCCACACACAACCTCAAACTATCATCCTTTTTCTTTACAAAGAGGACTGGACAACCCCAAGGTGATGCGCTAGGGTGAATGAAGCCTTTGTCCAGAAGTTCTTGAAGTTGAATTTTTAACTCGGCCAACTCCTTAGGTGGCATTCTATAGGGTCTCTTTGAGATAGGGGCAGTGCCTGGCTGTAGTTTAATAACGAACTCAATCTCTCTATCTGGTGGCATTCCAGGCAAGTCATCCGGAAAAACATCGGTGTACTCGCATACCACAGGGATTTCCTCTAATTTGGATGCGCTCATGGCAAATGCACAAGAATTGATACACTCTCGGAATGGTAAATAGAGAATAGTGGCTCCATATTTTGGTGAATTTAGTTCAATAGCTCTGGTGGGAATATCTATTATAACCACATGCTGAGTCAGCCAATTTATCCCCAAGATGATATCCATACCCCCAAGTGGTAGGAGAATAAGGTCGGTGTTGATGATTAGGCTACCCAACTTGATTGGCACAAGTCGTATTATTTGGTTTGAAACAATTTTACCCCTTGGGGTTGATATCATGTATGACCCTTTCGTGTGAATAAAATCCAAACCCACTTTTGCACCAAATTTTGCACCAATGAAGCTATGTGATGAACCAGAATCAAATAATATAACTGCAGGTTTGTTGTGGATAGAAAATGTACCCGTTATCACTGGTGCGCCGTCAGGACGTTCTGCAAGAGTGGTGAAATTGACCCGCCCTTGCCTGACTTGAATGGTTTGTCTTCTGCCCTTGTTCTTGTTGTTCTCATTAGAACCTTGTCCCTGGTTTTGTCGCCTGGACTGCGGGCAATCACGGGCGAAATGAGTTGAGATCCCACAATTGAAGCAACGATTTCCATCACTTGACCGGGCTGGCTGTGGAGCAATTGTCCTTGGGCCAGTTAACTGAGGAACAAGGAAACATGCAATGCCCTACTGTGGTGGAGGTCTGATAACCCAACGCCCTTGCTGAGGGGCCTTCTGAGGAAACTGGGGTGCAACATTCTGCACTATGCGATACCTCTGTGGCAGAGCACTAGAGGGTCCAGCTGGTGCTTTCCTCTTTTTGTCAGCACGGTGAGCCATGATACAGTCCTCTTGAGTGATTGCTAGATTAAACAGCTCATTGTAAGTGTCAACCTTAACGGGGTTCAAACGTTCCTTGAGATTGGTATTTAAGCCTCTACGAAAACGATCGCGCCTCTTAGCATCCGTGTCAGCATGATAGCCCGCGTACTGATAGAGATTGTTGAAAGCTTGGGCATATTGGAGAACTATACGAGTCTCTTGAGTAAGAGCCAGGAACTCGTTCAGCTTCCTTTCCATGAGTCCTTCTGGAATATGGTGACCCTTAAATGCAGTCTTGAATTCATCCCAAGTGACAATGTGATCAGCCGGGAGCATGCCAAGATAGTTATCCCACCAAAGACGCGCCGAACTACGAAGCTGTTGTGCGGCAAAGCGAGCCTTGTTTTGCTCTAAGCATGGCACCAGAAGTAGTGAAAACTTGGACTCGATTGTGCGAATCCAAGCATCCGCATCCAGCGGCTCTTCTGTCTTGTTGAACAGAGGGGGTTGGGTTACGAAGAATTCCGGGTAACCAGCAGCTTGAGGTTGATGAACATTATGCCCACCCCACTGCTGCTGTTGTTGCTGACCCTGGACGAGTTGGTGGAGTAACTCGGTTTGGGTGGCCAGATATTCCGCGAAGTTGGGTGGCGGCTGCTGTGATCCGCTACCATTCGCGTTCCCGAAACCATCAGGAGTGCCACATGTCGCTCCCACCATCAAGAACGACAAATTCTTTCATTAGTTTGGTGATATACGACTTCCCCAATGTACAGAAGGGTAAGTGCGGAAAAGTAGAACTGGAATGAGTATGATAACAACAGGGATAGAAACGCTGTTCGTTACAAGAAAATCCATAACTTGCACTCTGTTCATCGAAATGTGCCCAAATTTTGACAGCAGATAGATAATTTAACATACTACAACTTTTGTATTCAACTCCCAAGATAAATCGATAGTTAAGATGGTCGAAAAATGCAATTTCTACCTCTCTGTCCAGTCTGTTTTTCAGCAGGCCGAGGTACAATGTTCGGGCCATAACTGTTGGCACACAAGTCTAATGATGCTGAAATTTTGTGAGCACCTAGGTCATGAAATTCACGACAACTTTGATATTCAACACATAGCCCAGAAATACAAGGAAATATGGATAAAAATTTAGACAAGTTTCTGCAGCGATAGACTCAACTGCAAGCAAACCATTACAACCATCCATCAAGTTCTTAGCCAAGCCCTATGCGATTGGAGTATTTTTACATCTGAGTGGCACATATTACAAAAGCGAGGTACTCAGCTCTTAGTTAGCCTATTACATCACTGTCCAAAAGTTAGGCTACCCTATCGAGGAGTATGCGCAAAAGACTGCTTAGAACAACATCTAAAAGTCGTCGAGGTTGTTGACTGACGACTCGCTCCTCACTGGTGAGTGAGCTCCCTGAGATGGTGGCATGGGCACTCCATATATAGTGTCAAGTCCTGAGATACCCTGAACCTCCTGGGGCTCCTCCTCCATGGCCTCGAGCTGGGCCTGCTGAGCCTCTAACACCTCGATGTGATCCAAAGCATTATCTAGCTGAATCTGTTGGGCGGTGAACTGATGCTCCAGTAGCGCAAAGTTAGCATCCCTCTCGTCCAAGAGAGTGTCACACTCCTCAACTTGACCCTCAAGTTGGCCAATATGGGCATCAAGATCCGCGATCTGCTCGTTCTTAGCATTCACCATCTCATGGCTAGTCTGCGCAGAGCCAATGATCTGGGCCATGGCTTTGCCCTGTAAGGTCTGCAAGCAGTAGAGTGCATTCATGCACTTCACCGACATGGAGATAGTCTCTGCAGCTCTGTTCTGCTGAAGGTACACAGTGTGTCTGACCTGACTAAGCCAGTTAGGGTCATTGGGCTGCTCTGCTGGAAAGAGGCCAATAGGGGCTAGTGTGACAGCTGCATAGTTTTTTTTCGCAAAACTTGTTGAGCGCTTTCATGGCTGCAAGCTCCCAAGTGTCAACCAGACGGTGTCCAACTACCTCCAGCTCCAAGAAAGCCCAGTGAGCTGGAAAAGGGTGGGGAGCATGAGTCAGGTGCACGCGACAGCGTGCGACTCCCATCTCATGGAACTCCTCGCCCACATAGCGCGGGGGACTGGGATATCCGGCGTCACGCATCACTTCCCAAATAATGGAGGGGAAACCCTGCCAGTGTGTGCACTCGGAGTGTGCACGCCCGTCCTCATCAAACACCAGGAGAGCAGGGGCAGCCATCTGTACAAAAGAGGTGCACAAGTGGGTGATGGTTAAAAACAGATTCTGGTTAGTGCACGAAAACAAGTATAACTGAAACAATTGTACTCCGAAAATTCTCAAATTTTACCAGAACACTCCTAAGGTCTTTGTGCACAACTTTGCTAGTCAACCCAAGATCTAGATCAGAGTATAAGATAGTCTTATCCTTAAGTTTCTAGTGACTGTACACCTAGAAATTTCCAGCAGACAGAGAGCTAGTAATGGGTGTGTCAAGAACAATCTGTTTGGCCAAAAATTATCAATTTTTTTTACAGTAGCTGGATGAGTCAATTTGCTACAAGTTTTGTGTCGATCATTTTTGCAGAAACCTTCTCCAGGATGGGCTAAAAATTCATGCAACAGAAGTGCTCAAAACTGTCAGAAAACAGTGGTCTGAAATTTTCTACCGTAACTCACCGCATACTTGTCCAAAAATTCTCAAATTTTAACAGCAGCTAGTAGACAAGTTTTGGAGCAAAATTCTCCACTGGCACTTCTACAGATAAGGTCATCTCCTAGGTCAAATAAATCCATCTCCTAAGATATAGCAGAAAATGACAAATTTCTAGATAGACCTTAATCGAGAGAAATGAACCGTGCTCAAGTGCAAACCTTATTATTCCCAACTAACCCACATCCATTTTCATTGGCTTTCAGTGTATGATCATGATGCATGCACGACCTATTCATCCTCATAAGAAAAACAATTGCCAAATAGCTTTGGACTTACGGGATTAGCACCAGTGGCATGGCACAATTTACGGCTCTCCCTATATATGTCTAGTCGAATATCTAACCGTTTCTTAACTTACGTAATCGTGGTCAGTGTATCTGCAGAAGATTGACAGAGCATATATATATTCATTGAACCTTTCATGCCAGCACTCATGAAAATGTTCTCATACATTACCGCTCACTATAGAAGCGGCATCCATGCGTGCAACATTGCATGGACAGCGCTCATACGCTACCGAGGCGACGTATTCACGGTTTCTTTTACTCCCAATATAATCGACCGATGGTAGGTATATTGGCAGCAGCTCAAGTAGGCCACTGCTTGAGCGCAGCGTTTGGTTCGCATCATCGACGGGAAGGTCAAACTCTCTCAGTTGACTAAGAATTCTTACCATCTTACCTTCGCGTAGGTGCGTCGTTACAGGATGTAAAGTACTGAAAGAAAGGTGCTGAAAGTCAGTTATAAATAAACCATAAGTTAGATAGCCACCTAGTAACTCCCATAATCTTCCCTAGGGCTTTACGTACTATGCACAATCCTTAGCGAACCAACGCATTTTCCAAACGCAATTTTGTGGCTAAGTTTTAAGGAAAACTTTTGAAATTTTGTCGCACTCTCAGGTGTGCGCTTTGTTCAGCTCTGATACCAACTGTGGTAGAACCGCCCGAATTAATCCGACTCAAGTGCGCTAACTCTTTCTATAAAGGCAATACGGGTTAACACGCACTTCAAACGGAGTAATCCGGCAGCGCTGTCGGGTAAAATCCCGAATAATCCACGTACGCGTCGATCGAAATCCAAAGATTACGTGCAACTCACACGAAGGTGAGTCGAGAGAGTACAACATTTCACAAATTCTTACATTACAGAGTCTTAACTTAATTATTACAAACCAAGTTTGAAATCTTAGGAAGGTACTTGAAAGTCAAACTTAAAGTAGTTCAGAGTTCAACTGCAGTGGAAATAAAGCGAGTTCTAAACAACGATATAAGATGCCATGATGAAGTCCGTACATGACATCACTCGGCATTGTCATCATTGGCCGGAGTCGGATCCCACTCCACCGACCAACTAGTAGTTAAAGTACACGGCCAAGTCAAGCTAGCTATCTGATCTTCAAACGTATCACCTGAAAACAAAGTTGAGCCACAAGTAAGGCTGAGTATACTAATACTCAGCAAGGCTTATCCGACTATGGGTACACTTAGCCCACTACCTAAACATGCAAGGTTTTTGGCTGGAAGGGTTTGTTTCGCCGAAGAGCAACTAAGAGTAAATCCTTAATTTCCAATTTTAGCTTCAATATTCTAGTTCAATTCACCATTCTAAATGAGCATATATCCAATAGCATACATGGTGGAAAACAATTATTTTTCATCATTCAACCATATTTATCATCATCATTGTTCCACTTTTTACTCTATGTGGTAAAAGGATTAAGCAGTCTCAATAACCGCGAGAAACGGACGATTCGAATCAAATTTGTTAATCCGGCCAGGCAGACCTAAACACACGCATGGGGAATGAAGTCACCCATGCGACTTTTCCCCTTTTCCCCCGGGCATGGAACAGGCCCACCGCCCTAGGGTGCCCTGCACCCGTGCGTGAACAAAGACCAGACAGTGGGGAGTATGTTCCACGGCCGGTTCCATCAGGTACTTAAGCTTACCGATTACCATATTCTCGGCATGTGGTTAGTACGTTCAAACGCTTAACCACCACTACCACACACTGCAGCCTTAACATTTTTCACTAAACAGACGGGGCATCCACAAGTACCATGCCCATGGACCTTATGATTGCAGCATATAGTAGACATTAAACTCCTATAAACTCGCGAGTGACAGAAAATCACTCGACTTTTACCGAATCATTAGCATAGCTATCTAGCGACCTACACTTACTAGTGTTCAAACATAGGTACTTAGGATCATGCAACTAAAATTTCAGTCAACCCCTGTAAACTTAAATGCACAAGTATATAAAACAATAAGTGGCATAAAGTTGAAGGTAATAGGTCATGCTCCGGAGCTTGCCTTCCTGAGCAAAGCTAGCCATGGGATCTTCCAAACTTTGGTTCGGGGCTGCAGTAGCTTCAGTTAGATTGATTTGAGCTTCACGCTGCACACTCTCGGACTTAGACACCAACTCGTATGTTCCGTCAGCGAGAGTAGTCGAATCTATATGAAATGCATACATATGAGTTACTTTGGTGATATTATTCATTTATTCATTCTTCACTATAAAGTTGTAGTCCAAACAAAACCCGAATTGGAGAATGAAACACTTTCATAAATATTTTACTGGGCAATCATTCATTGAGTAGTATTTTATTTATACTTAACTCACAAAGGAGCTGGGTTTGCTGTTTTTCATTTAGAAAAATGCAGAAAAAACATTTTTCATCATATTAACACATGGAAAATAAGAAAAAACTGTAACAAATGCTAAAAGCATATAATGGTGCTGATATTTTTATGTTAGATGCTTTACTAGGTCACTAGTGTGCAGTAAAAGTTTCAGGTCATTTAATGTAGCAAATAAATCAGAAAAACTCATGAAACTATTACTACTAGTGTACAAAAACAATTCTCTAGCGTAGAGAATGCAAGTTCTAGTAATAAAATTTTACTAGTAGGTTATATTCCTTAAGATGAGCTTGTGGTAAAGTTTTCATAATTTATTGAGATATACAGCAAGCATAGGAATTTAGATTCCTTTCCTAGGCACATATCTAATTAAAAAAATCTACAGAGTAAACTACTTAGTTTCAGTGGCTAAACTTTTACAGGCATGTTCATGTACTCAAAACGAAGCTCTAGTAAAAATATGAGATTTTTATAATGAAGGAAACTAGGGCTTTTGATTTACAAAGTTTATTCATGAATAAATCAAAAGGACTAGTTATACATTACTAGAAATTCCCAAATATTTTATGTAGCATCTAGAAACTAAGTTATGGCTGATTTAAAAATTTCAGCACAAAAAAACTAGCATAGCACGCTGTGTATTTAACTCTATTTAACATAGGTATAAAACAAGATCTAATGAAACCTATAGCTAGATTTATCAAAAAGTCCTCAAATTTTTACAGTAATCTACTCATCTAGGTTGTAGCATTCTATCTGAAAATCAGCTAAAGACCATGGGTAGAACTTGAGATACATACAAATGTGGATAAAAATAATATTTAACCTAGAGATAAAACTATTGGTCAAATGCAAAAGTGGATGTATCAAAAGTTGTAGATATAGGTGCAAGGATTCCAAAAAATTTAGATTTGTATTTTTATGATTTTTCTAAGAATTGGTAGGGATTTTCAAAGTTTGCTATTTTGGATTCTATAGTTCATGTCGCTTTTACACTTGGACCCCTAGACCTTTTGTTCTTCTCCAGGGAGGCCCCTGGCCAGTTGGGAACAGAGGAGGGAAGGGCACGCCGAAATCCGGCAAGGAGGGTCACCGGAGGTGGGGGCCCGCAGGGGAAAAGCAAGAGGAGACTGAGGGCTACCTTCGGGTGGCCTTGGCTCGCCGGGAGAAGGCCGGAGGAGGCGGGTCCGCGGCGAGCGGGCGGCCGGCAGCAGCTCTGTCCACGGCGGCGGCGCTCCTGTGGCTTGGGGCGGCGGTGAAGGGGTCGGGGAGGACCAGTGAGCCGAGAGGGGCCTGTTCCCGGGGGCGGCTCGGGTCGAGGGAGGGCGGAGGATGGGGTTCACCGGTGAGCTAGGTGGGGGAGGCGTCCATGGCGTGCCGCGGCACCCGCTCTGGGTGCTGGGCGTGCTCAGCCTCGGCTCTGTGAGCGTGAGAGTGGAGACGGGAGGGTGGGAACGTCTCTTGGCGAAGCAAATAGAGAGGGGGAGAACTCGGCAGGAGAGGGGGCGCAGTAGTGGAGCAGCTCGGCGCGTGCGGCGTCGCGGTGGCGTGTTCGCCGAGCGGCAGTAATGGCCGGTCAGAGGCGTAGCGAGGAGGGTTGGGGCGCCGCAGCGGCGACGGGACGGGGCAAGCTGCGTGCTCATCATGGAAGGCCATGAGTGGAAGCACAGCGAGGAGGGAAGCGGGATTGACGAGCGGCAGCAGGCTCGCTCCTCGCGTCCCTGGGTCAACGGCGTGCGTGCTGGAGCTCGGCAGCGTCTGGTTGTCGCCGAGCGACTGTCGGGGCGTGGCTGCAGGTGGTGGCAGTAGGCTTGGCCGCGCAGGCGGCGCTGCCGCATGGTCAGCTCTGCTCTGCCGTGCCGGAACAGAGAAGAGAGAGCGAGGAGGGAAGAGAGAGAAGAGAGAATAGGAAGTCAACCGGATTTTGACTCGCGTTTGTTCAAATTTTTGTGTGGAAACTCGAAAAACTTACAACACGAAAGTTGTAGGAAATTGTAAAGACTACAACTTTCATTTTAGGTAAAAGTTAATTTGAGCTCTATTTTTGAATTTATTTTAAAACCACTCAAACTTGAACTATTCATCATTTCATGTTTAAATTTAATTTTTGATCAAAACCTTTGATTCATTTTTCCAGACCAGATCAACCTGAACATGTGGATGCATTTGGCTAAACTTGTATATTTGATTATGAAAGTGTATAGAACTATTCTACCCTTGCACACCTACTCATACATACATGCATGTATACATACTAGAATGCATTGTTTTTAATTTAAACTTGGTTAGTATGCATGACGACATGGTTAGTGACCTTCCTAATGTTTTTAAACACCTGAGGTGTTACAGTAGTTGAAATAGCTTCGAGGAATCACGACCGATCAAATAGCGATGGTTTGGACGGCGGGCGCCGTGGCGGCTGTGGATGCCCTGCTTGGTTCCGCGTGACTGGGGATAAAACTGCGACGGCGAGACGCGGCCGCTAATGTCACCTATATATTTAAAATAGGTAAATATATCTCCTATATATATATGGACACATGATGATAAAATCACTATGTTCGCTACAACCAGCCAACATTGTTTTTGTCTCACACCAAACCAGCACCAGCTACCAACCAACCAACAGTACTTTTCTCTCACAACAAATCAGCACCAGCCATCAGCCACAGCCAGCCGAACAGAGTGAATGTTGTCTCCTAGCTAGGTGACTCACGCAATCAATACAAAATCTCCTAGCTACTGTGGGTATTTTTATTTTAATTATTCAATTATGGTATTGGGGATATTTTTTTAATTAGACATAGGAGTATTTTAGACCAATTTTTATCGTAAGCCACCAGCCATAGCCAACCGAACAGAGTGAATGTTGTCTCCTAGCTAGGTGACTCACGCAATCAATACAAAATCTCCTAGCTACGGTGGGTATTTTTATTTTAATTATTCAATTATGGTATTGGTGGATATTTTTTAATTAGATATAGGGGTATTTTAGACTAGTTTTTATCGTAATGGCAGTGGTGGGTAATTTCTCCTAGCTACGGTGGGTATTTTTATTTTAATTATTCAATAATGGTAATGGTGGATATTTTTTTAATTAGACATAGGGGTATTTTAGACCAGTTTTTATCGTAATGGCAGTGGTGGGTAATTTTTCTTTTTTTCTTTTTCGATTAATGTGGGAATTTTTAGGTCTTGAGAGCGAACGTGGAGGCTCCTTTTGTTGGCCAAATAATAAGAGATGGATGGAGGTTCTATTTCGGTGGAAGGGACATTCTTCATTCTGTTGTCGTCATCTACTGTTCATTCAGTCATCGTTGTAGGGAGAGTGAGATCAGTTGACACAGCGAACTTCGTATCGATCAGTAACACATAGTGTTAAAGACGGCAATGCAACTCAAATGTGGTGGCAGATGCATGCAGGCTAGCTGGTACCTCTAGGGATGAAAACGAAAATGGTAGTTACCGATTTCCGATGATCGTTTCCGAGATTTTATCGACTTTTAAGGCTAAACGAAAATGAAAACAATTATCGAAAAAATGAAAACGAAAATGGTAAAATAAGATGAAACTGAAAACGAAAGTGATTTTAACATCTTCCGATCGTTTTCGAGAAATATCGTATTTTTGCGATATTCTACCATATTTTATCGATTGAATACCGTATTCATATATAATGCCAGCACACCCTGCTATCTATATTATTAGAATGTCATATCTATATTTTTAGAGAGTCATGACTCATTATCCTAACCCTAAATCACAACCTAGCGACATGAATTCATGGGACTATGTATCGTTTCATGGATGACGAGATTAATGTCTAACATTTTAGTATTATGAAATGAGATACATGTCATCGATGGACTGATATTTGGACTAATATCTTAACAATTAGTACTTGTATATGAAATATGTCAAATCAGGTCAGTGTTGTGCTCTATGGTTTGATATATTTATCGTTTTTCAAAATATCGTTTCAATGGGTTTCGATCGTTTCCGATGTATCATCGACCGTATATTTTCGTTTTCGAAATTACCGCATTACCGATGTCATTTTCATTTTCGATAATATCATATCGTTTTCGTTTCCGATGAAAAAATGTGATTCGCCGATCGTTTTCAACCGTTTTCATTCCTAGGTACCTCAGAGAAGAGGGTGTGTGTGTGTTGGGGGTGGTGGTGGGGGTGGGGGGGGGGGTGTGGCATGTGCAGTGCTCAGCGGGGTGTTGGCTCCTTATCTTCAAGGCAACATAGTTGGGACTAGATGCTTTCAAAAAAAAGTTAGGACTACCCTAGTAGTACATTTAATGTGCTAGCAATAGATTATTCCTCCGCGATAGAATTATCCTCGGTAGTCCATCAATAAATATAGGGAAAAATACGAATACTTATACCAAGATAAGGATTTGAATTGTAGTGGACAGGTTCCATAGGGGGGTGGGGGGCTTTTGCCCCCTACTCTTGAAGAACTCCATTAGAGGCAAAGGTAAGGAGGAGGAAAGGAGAAGAAAAAATGGAGAGGTAGGAAGAAGATATTTGAGATCTTCTAGACTCCACATCTACTTCCGTCACTTGGTTCCATGGCAATAAACCTGGCCACCAAATGTATATAAGAAATAATCGATTCAACATCCTACACGCATAGACTCCAAGATGCAAATGAACAAAACCGATCAAACTCTCTCTCTCTCTCTCTCTCTCTCTCTCTAGTCTCAAATAAGCAACAACCAGCGGCCTTTAACCAGCAAGCCAAAAACACAAATACACCATATCCCCTTTTCGTCTTGTGTAAAACCAACCACGGCTCGTTGGGTGGTGACCCGAGAGGCCCAGACGAAGTGGCACTGCATGTGCGTGCCCTGCAGAGTATGCACGCGGCTTCTCTCCTCAGAACGAGATGCTCCGAAGCTGGGCTGGGCGGCTCCTCCCTTCCAAACTCCGCCGTTCCGCTCCCAGGCAGCCGGCGGCGTCGCCAGCCGTGGCAGACCTTTTCATGCGCCTCCGCGCGCCGTCGGCCCAGCCCCTGAGATGGTCGGCGACGTCGTCGGCGAACACCGCGCTCTTGAACGAACTCCCCATCTGATCGATCACACACACAGAGTCCACAAACAGGAGGAGAATTAAAACTAGGAACCGTGCAGTGCAGTAAGCCTCCATCATCAGGAAATAAAATGATTTATGCATGAGACGCGTGGTTCTTGAATCTTCTATCAAGAATGGCCTACTGACATGAGAGACGATGGCGTAGAGGGGGAGCGTGCTGTAGCTGCAGAGCACCTGGACGACGACGCTGCAGGAACAAAACAAGTATGCGTCCGTCAGGTCGATGTGCGTTGCATTGCCCTGAAGAGAAGATTGAGAGCAGGCTCCAGCTGGAGTACCAGATGACGATCCTCGACACGCTGTACCCCGGTCTGTCCATGATGCACGAGTTGACGCCGAACATCGCCTGCGTTGCAGCAGCACGGTCAAGGACGATGTCAAGGTTTATTCTTCAGTGACAACTGACAAGCGGGATTTCACTTCAGACATCCCCAGCGGTAATTAAAGCGATTGATTGAACTGTGTGGATCAGCAAGATCTGTGCGGTGTCTTAGCAGGCAGAGGCAGGCTCACCAGTGTCCAGAAGAAATACGCGAACTCTAATGCGTTCTGAAACAGGATGAAGTGGATGAGGACGAGCACGAGCCGGGGGCTGTGGAACCAGAACAGCTCGTCGGAAGGGCGCACGACGATGCCCCCCTCCCCTTGCCCGGCGGCGTGCTTGGAGGCGACCTCGTAGGCCAGCTTGTTTATGATGTGCTCCAGCTTTGTTCCGATCAGAAGCAGCGACTGCAAACAGCAGAAATGACAGGAGGCCGGAAAAAATGAATGAAAGCAAATCCCGAGTGTTTCATACATCAGAACACAGTGTGTTGTGGGGCCTTTATGCAACAGATAGCTTCAGAGAACAGAGATGTACTACTTTTAGCTCTGTTAGATAGTACAGAAATGGAACTTACAGACAACGGGACCAACGAGATCCAAAAATATGAGTGCCACCCTGAACCAAGAGATTGAAACAAAACACGTTAGGCAATGGATTGAGAAACATGAGAACGAATGAGAAGTGATGTAGAAAGAGTAAGCGCACCGGTGATATTGAGTAGCAAAAAGATCATCACAAATATCCAGTAATACCATCTGCATTGGAACATACGAAAGCGGTTACTGATGTGCCAGTTGTACCACAAGTTCAGAAGCTTCCTAAGAAAAAGATAACTGCCAAGAACAGCAAAAAAAAGAATTATAACTTACTTTATACCAACTACTCTCTTAAAATCTTTCTCCAGAGCTTTGATCATGTAGTCATAAAAGTTGAACTTGTGGTGCCCCCTAAAGTGCTCCTGTCAACCACGAGACACATAGATCATAGTAGTACAGAGCCAAGCCTCACACAGAATAATGACAGGTAGTACTTACCATGACGAAGCCAAGCCTCATTGCGACATAGTCATCGTTGGATACTGATCCGTAGAATTGCTTGAAGAACGATCGCTGAAAGCAAGAAGAACACCTCTGTGTTCAGGCACTCATCATCAAGTAATTAGTAACAAAGAAGTTGCATGAGGTCACAGTTGCAGACCATCCATATTATGACCCAGGTGACTTTCTCGCGCCCCTTGCACCGATCCTGGATGAACTTGATTTTCTGCACTCGCTTGATCATCTTCGGAGCTGCAGTAGATGGCGCATCAGTTATTCAGATAGTCTCATCGTTTGAAGATGCCAACCGGTTCTTTAAAAAAAAAAGAACTTTAAATTGATGCTCATGTTTATACAGCCCTTGTGTAGTCCTACCAGTGCTGCCCTCTTCCTGGATGCTGTTCTCCCAGAGCTTCCATTTCCTCATCTGAACATGTACAGTATTAGCAGATTGATTTTCATGGAGTGTCAAACTGCATGTTAACGTTCCGAATTCACTAATTCAGAGAGATCAGGCTGTTGGGTGCACATGGAATCAGCACGCATGGAATGGACGGACCTGTAGGAGTCCCAGGAGCACGGTGACGGCGCTGAGAACGACGTGCGAGATGGCTAGAACGAAGATGAAGATGTGTATCTGTTCTAAGGCGTGAGGCGAGAGCAATGGGACTTTTCCCTGTAACAAAAAAAAGGGATCACGTTTGAAATCTTTAAATTACTTTCTATTCCACATTATCAAACTGTAGCACTATATTATTCTTTGCTTTATTCTAATTTCCGCCCGTCTTTTCTCAGCCAGTTTGGTTCCTTTTCGTGGCTAGATGCCTCTCAAATTAAAAAGTAATGAATTTGTTCGAGTGAAATATTCCAAACTTTGCACTACCAACTACCAAAGACCAAAGGGCACAGTATGGGTCAAGTTCTTTAGAACAACAGGTATGGATGCCTAACAAAAGTGAACCGCTCCATCCCTTAAAAAAAAAGCAAGAATCTTGAAGCACCTATTGGTGAGGTTAGGTCAGGATCAGCCCCAGTCAGAGTGCAAATAAGAAATTGCATTTTTCTAATATAAATCCTTTAGGAAACATAAATTTGACTAAATTGCAAACTAAAATTTACGTGCTTGTAGTTCTGCAATGTCGTAGTCAAAAATAGTCTTAATATAATTCTACCCTCTTCCCGGAAATTAAAAAAGAACATGATTGTGCGTAGCATCATGAGGACCGAGGGTGACGTATTTGGAAATGCATATGCACATCCTAAATTGATGAAGAAAGGAGCGCAGTTATTTATTTAAATTGTGTCTACGAGTATTCAAATTTGAGACATCCTCGCGTGTGCACGCATCTATTTACTATCAATTCAACCCAAAACTTTAAACTGTTACTATAAAAGTGGATAATCCATTTTTTAAGCACCCGAGAGCACTGTGGAATCATGTAAAAATTTAATTGGACACTCATGCTGACCGCGCATGCTCGAACGCAGATGGGTTGCCAAAAAGTCTCGAACGCACCTACAGGCCCACACACGCACTTACCTACTCACAGCAACGCAACCCGGCACTCACCTACTATGCGACACCAGCTTCGGCTCCCGACAGGAGTCGAACGCGGATGGGCAGCGCTCCGCCAGCTTCGGCTCCCGACGGGAGCCAATGGCTCCACCCGAGCATGCTACCATTGAGCCAATTGGACGTGTTTGGTCCTCTTCTAGAATTCTAGAACACGATTCTTGAAAAGAGAATCTTGCATGTATAGAGTACTAAATGAAGCATATTTGCAAAATCTTTTCAGAGATGGGTGTAACTTTTCACGAATCTAATGACAGTAATTAATTAATAATTTGCCACAGTGATGCTATAGTAACCATCCTCTAATCACGCGGTCAAATGCCTCATTAGATTCTTCAAAGTTCCTAGCGTAGGGATTTTGAAGTTGGTTTTGTAAATTATCTTCATTTAATACCTCTAATTAGCAGTCAAAATGTGTTCTAGCCCATTGTAAGGCTCTTTCGCAATCCACTTGTACTACTACGACGGCCGGGGTTACCTTGCTTGAACAGTGACCGAAAGTCGCCCCTCCTTTGAGCATCCTCCTGCCGGTTCCAGCAAATGTGGAGGCAGCCCCGTGGTGCGCCGCCGCCGCCGCCTCGTTCCCACCTCGGCACGGCCACCCGTGCTCCATGAGGCTCTCGTCGATGCAGATCTTCTGTATCAAGTCCTGGAAGACGACGAGCAGCAGCGACACGAACCCCAGCAGCATCAGCTCTGAAAAATGGCGCACGAACAAACAGATTAATTGAACACTGGACATTACGACGGCGACGACGACGACGACGAGGAGGAGGAGGCGATGCCCGTCTCGCTCGAACCTTCTTTGAGCTTCAGCAACGCCTCGTACAGAGTCACCCTCCGACGCTCCAGTGCCTGCGCTCAGCGATACGCATCGATCCATCGACTTGTCAGCTCGATCGCCAGCTGATTTGCAAAGCCTTGCAAGGGCCGGAGGGTTTTGCTCACCTTGCCGAGGCGGTGGAGCGCGCGCTCGAAGAGGAGGGAGATGAGGACGATGGCGGAGCACACGGATGCCACGATCCATGTCGGCGTGTGCTCCAGCGTCGCCTCCGACGACATGGCCGAGGCCGACGACGTCGACGGCGACGGGGGGTGATCTCTAGCTCCTGATGAAACCGATGCGCTGCTAGCAGTAGCCGAGCACTGAAAAGCTCCTTCACGCAGGTGTTCGTGGCTCTCAGGATGATTGACTGGTTGTGCACTTGTGCTCTAGCCACTCATATCACTCCCTTTTGACCATCGACCTCGTGCACATTATTGTTCGTCGGTGTATTTTTTTTAGAGGCTTTTTCTCGGTGTATATTTTTTTAGAGGCTTTTTCTCGGTGTATACTGTACTGGTATGCTCCGTGTAGTTTTCTAGCCAACACCCTGATAAAGACGATATAAAGGTAGAGTCCTAAAATAACCGAGATAGAATAATTTATAGAGGCGGATGCTTGGATGGCATTGATGCATGAAAAGGCCGCCTGGTTTTTCAATTCCATCCATCGACGCGGAAAAGGCTCGCGTCGCTGCACGGCACTAGCGTTTACTTCCGGTGCAAGGCTGCAACCTGCAAGCATGTAGTATAAGCCAGCGCATCAGTAGGAAGAACAAATAATCCTACACATGCTGTTTTTTCTGGAAAAAAAACAGAATGTGAATTTTCTAAGAGGACTAGGGGAGACCACAGACCAGCAGCAGGTCAGGGTGAGCGTGGGCCTTCCCGGAAATGGATTCCTATACATCTTGTGGAATATGGTTAAGCGACTCACCTATAAAGCTCATTAAAACCCAGCTAATAATCCATTCAGCATTAATAGAAAAAATGTTGAAACGGTATTTCGAAATTTTGAACCAGCTTTTCGAAAATGTTGAATCCATAGTTTAAAAATGTTGAATCTCAATATTTTTCTCACCTTCTTCTCCGGCGCAGCGGCCGGCGGCAACGCGAGGGTCGGCACGGGCAGGCGGCGGCGGAGCATGCAGGCGGCACAGGAGCAAACAGTGGCGACGGGGTGGGCGGCGGCGGAGCACGCAGGCGGCACAGGCGCGCGGCGACTCGGCCATGAGCGACAGCGGACAGGGTGCGCGTTGCGGCCCACTATGGTGGCGGCGGGGCACGGGAGGGGAGAAGGCACGAGAGGTAAGAGTTTGAGTGTGTCGATTCAATAGTTGTAGATGATTGTACGATCTTTTGAGAAAGAAAAAATCTTCCGAAAGATATATAGGATTAACATTTCGGATCGTAGGACCGTGTCGTGGCCCATCTGTAAGCGAGGCCCATAACCAACTCCTGAAAGCCCAAGAACACTACACTAGCTTGCAACCCAGCCCACTCAAAAGTAAAGGTATCAGTTCGGTAACCCCCGGTCGCCCGGAACTCGCCGTCCTCTTCTTAGCATCGGCGCCGGCCGCCTCTAGAAATAAGGCGGCACCGCCCAAGCCTCTCCGCCGAGCACGCCTCCGTCGATCCCGGTGTCGTCCTCCCCCTCCCGGATCACGCTGCTCCACCTCCTCTCTCGTTGGTAAGCAAGCAAACCCTAGATTGGCTTGGATGCATCATCGACCGTCGTTTCCTTTCCGCGGGCGAGGGATCCGGATCGCTGCACCGCACCCGCACTCCAGAATTCATCTGGTCCGCACTCCAGAATTCATCTGGTCCGTTGTGGGTTCGTCTGCTGCGTGTTAGGGTAGCTGATCCGATCTTGCTGTAGTGGAGTTGGCAGTTGACGTCTGCTTCTTTGATTTCGGCTAGATTTGGGTTTAGGGTGCTTGATTGTGGCTGTAGTGTTTAGAAATTTATGTGGAACTGGCTAAATTATCCAGAGGTACTTCTTGTATCTACTCGTTAAGGGTTAATTATCCCCTGTTCTGGTGTCTGGTAGTTAGCTGCCCTTGCACTCTTCTCTGGGCACTGTTTAAAGATAGCTGTTTTACACAACGTTGATTCCTGGCAGGGGTGGATCCGACATGGTCACTGAATGTGCCCAGGCACACCCAAAAAATTATAAAGTTTACTAGGTTTTACAGAGCAGGTGTGGAGTCCAACCGAGAAATGTAGAGCTCGGTGGTGTCCCAGTGAACAGATGAGCCAAAATATCTGAGGTTTAGCCTGACGCTCAAACCGAAGCCCTTGCTTACCTATGCCAACGAGCACTCTTCCACTTCAATTAGATGAGTCTTAGCTCCAACAAGTAGCAGCACAATTGCTGTTGCTCTCTGATGATATGACTCCCATAATTTGATGATTCACGCTTGGTAGATTACTGTTTGGAATCAGGTGGTAGTAGAGGTTTCGTAGATAAGCTTTATGAAATCTGTTTGCCATTCAAAATTTACTTTTGGCATGAGGCTTCCAAATTATGATTTTTTTACCAAGAGAGAATAATTAGACATGCACCTAGAATCTTGGTTTTTAGTTCTTAGTTTTGCTACCCTGGTTAGTGTGCGCAACCATTGAAAAGCTTCTATATCTGCCACTGTCCTGGATGTTATCTATTAAGTTAATAGTATATGGTTGTCAGTCATAGTGGCATTGAAGTTTCCTAAGACTCGGAAGTATTATCTGATGTTGTTGGATGTAGTGTCCTCTCGATGATAATTTATTTGCTGCTGTGTCAATCTTCCATTTACAGTAATTCTGGATAGTTGATCTTTTCTGCATTGATAATTTTTTGCACACACAAAACCTGATTATGCTTTTCTCCTTCTGAGTTTGTAACTTTGCTGCTGTCAGTCATAACATGGAAGCATGTGTTTCTTTTTGTTGTTTCTTTTGTTAACTTGTTGGTGTCACATAAGGATCAATCGTGCATTTTTAATTAAATGATTAACAGCACAAAATTAGATTTCTTTGGAGCCAGATGCCATCCGAAAATGGTGGCTGAATGATATGTCTCATGCATGTACCACTATGTTTGCGCTTAATTTATGTCTGTAAAGAAATATATGCTTGCAAGATTCATCATTTTCTAACAGCTGGTACCTTATATTTGTTATGTTGGCATGTAGGGAGTAATCATGTCTTCTTCAATGGAATCATCATACCTTCCTGCTACAACTGAGTCATTAGCCAAGGCTCAAGAGGCTAAGGATGCTTCAGAGTCCATTTCAATCCTTTACCGTGTCATTCAGGACCCATCTTCTTCTGCTGATGCACTGAGAACAAAAGAAGTTGCAATTACAAATCTTACAAACTACCTCACTAAAGAGAACAGAGCTGAGGAGCTACGTAATCTTTTGACCCAACTCAGGCCATTTTTCGCAGTGATTCCTAAGGCAAAGACTGCAAAAATTGTCCGCGGGATAATTGATGCTGTTGCCAAGATACCTGGAACATCTGATCTTCAGATTTCACTGTGCAAGGAGATGGTGGAGTGGACCCGTGCAGAGAAGCGTACCTTCCTCCGGCAGCGGGTGGAGGCGAGGTTGGCAGCTCTTTTGTTAGAGAATCAGGAGTATACAGAAGCCCTTACCCTCCTTCCTAGTCTTATTAAGGAAGTCAGGAGGCTTGATGACAAGTTACTTCTGGTGGACATTGACCTTCTGGAAAGCAAACTTCACTTCTCCCTGAGAAACCTGCCAAAGGCCAAAGCCTCGTTGACTGCTGCTAGAACAGCAGCAAATGCCATTTATGTTCCACCTGCTCAGCAGGGCACTATTGATCTCCAGAGTGGAATCCTCCATGCTGAAGAGAAGGATTACAAGACTGCTTACAGCTACTTCTTTGAAGCATTTGAAGCTTTCAGTGCCCTGGAGGACCCGAAGGCCATCTTCAGCCTGAAGTACATGCTCTTGTGCAAGATAATGGTCAACCAAGCTGATGATGTTGCAGGAATAATCTCATCTAAGGCTGGCCTAAAGTATCTGGGTCCTGATGTTGATGCTATGAAGGCTGTAGCTGATGCATACTCTAAAAGATCTCTCAAGTATTTTGAAACCGCCCTTCGCGATTACAAGTCCCAGTTGGAGGAGGACCCTATTGTCCACAGGCATCTTTCATCTTTGTATGATACGCTCCTGGAGCAGAATCTCTGCAGGCTGATTGAGCCCTATTCCAAGGTGGAGATTGCCCGCATAGCGGAGATGATTGAATTGCAGGTTGACCACGTTGAGAAGAAGCTGTCACAGATGATCCTTGACAAGAAATTTGCTGGGACTCTAGATCAAGGTGCAGGCTGCCTCATCATCTTTGAGGATCCCAAGACCGAGGAAATCTTCCCTGCTACACTCGAAACCATTTCAAACGTGGGGAAGGTTGTGGACAGCCTCTACATGAGGTCGGCCAAGATCATGGCTTGAGAGCAGCTAGTCGTGTGCTAGTTTACCTGTTTGCTCTGATTTCACCATGTTTCAGTTCTGTTGGTATCTTCAGACATTTAGCCCGTAATATTGACATTTCACTCTGCATGTTGGTCCCTCGTTCTTGCTCACGAACAAGATAGTTTGTTGTTTCTGCATGGTGGAAATACTGCCCTAGCATTATCATTCGTTGTGCTGCTGCGTTATCATTTGTCCCACGGTCGGGTTGTCTTCTTTTTTAACACTACATATCTCTAACGAACGAAATCTGCACCATTTGCTGTGGCACCTCATTCGTCGACGTCGTCCCTTAATTAGAGCCTTTGGATGAATCCTTGGCGTGATCTGAACCGTCAGTTCATTGGCGTTGCCCCATCGTTGGTTCTAGATACGTGTGGAGTTGTCTCGCAAGCTCAGCTGCCTCACGACACGAGGACGCGCAGCTTCATCAACGTCGATATATACACTACAAAAAATCTGTTGATCCATGACGATTGAATTTCGTCACAAATCACTGAAAAACCGTCATAAAACAGTATCTATGACGATCTCAAATAACGTCATGTATTGAGCGTCATAGATCACACCTCGTGACGTTCCTTAAATTTTCGTCATAAATAGCTTGATCCATGACGTTTTAAAACCGTCATGAAATGTCCCCGAGCCCCTGAAGCCCAACTCAAGCCCGTTTTCTATGACGAAAATTAACGTCACGAACAGTATAATTTTCGTTACAGATTCAATAGCCATGTCACACAAAGATGACATGGAAGATGACGTGGCTGCTGACATGGCGATGACGTGGATAGCAATAATGACGTGTAATTTGACATGATCAATGACGTAGCAGTGACGTGGAAAGTAGTGATGACATGGCACCACATGGATGCTGACATGGACAGTGATATGGCAGCAGGCCCGTGAGCCAATTTGGGCCTCATTTACACAGCCCATATAAACTGCATGATCATTTCAGCCCAACCCAAAATATATCAACAAGAAATTAACATCTCATCACATAAATAAATTTTGATCGAGCATTTAATCACATACAACATTAAATCACATAAAAAAATTTCATCCAAAATTGCTATAAGCTATATTTGAAAGCTAATATGCAATGGCAATATGTACATATCGTGCATCATTTCTCTTTTTCCTGTAGAGGCACTCAAACAAATTCGATGCACTTGTTCTTGATCTTTGTGCTTCTCTCCCTGAAAATTGCAAGCATGCAAAGAACTTAATCTTTCTGAAAAGGAAAAATAGAGAAGCCAAGCAAAGTGACTCGGATACAAGAAATTAGTTTTTGCAAAACAAAAGGGTATTATAGTTTGTACATATTTATATTTATGCATTGACATTCACTCAATATGGAAGAATTGCTGATTTGTCATGCAAATAAACAACTGCATACACATATCCTAAACAAAGATGGGCAGCCATCAATTGTATTTTGCAGTGCAAGATCTTAAATTTTTTTAACATAAGCTTTTGCCCAGAATGACGAAAAAGTTGTCTGAGCGATAACGGTCTAACACAAAGCAGGCTTCTAGCATTTGATAATTCACAATAGTATAATTCCATTCCAGACAGTACAAGTGTGCAAAGAAACCAATGGGTTACCATGGACAATAATTAAATCACAAGCACACTATAATTCTAAACTATGCTTAGCTTCTACTGCTCACCTCTTCACACATCACAGGTAGCAAAGGACAGCAGAAGGGGAACTTGTGCGTCCTGTGCACGTACGGTGGTGGTGTCATCTTTCTGATAACCAACATTTCTCGGAGTTCATACTATTTCTCCATGATCAAGGAACTGAAGCCACCATCAGTTTACCTGAAACAAATAAGGCTATAAGATACTAAGTGTTTGCAGTACATCAATCTAACAAGAACTCTATTTTCAGATAGATATATAAATTATCATCCCAGCACTTTGTACTTTCAGTCTAGCAAAATAGCAGAGAACACCTCTGATCCGAAGTTCTAAAAATAGACATAGCAAAGTCATGCAGGAGCATATATAGAAATATTTCTTAGATTCTATCCATGCTAAACCAGTCCACTCTATCCTATTAGTTTACCCATCATATTATTAATTAGTATAGATGCTGCACATAAGAATACTAGAATCTCCAATTCAAAGCAAGCAGCCATCACAAGTCACACTCGAATTGAAAGCAAGCAGCCATCACAAGTCATAAGGATGCACACCAAGACTAAGCTAATGACAGCTACTCACGGAATCATGCTTTCATGCAATGCAATAGACACTTAGAGTTGGCATAGAAGGATAAAAAAAAAACATCCACATCTGGAATATACCATGGAAACTCAAGCTCTTGCCCATGACCACTTTAACATATCAAGGGAATTGCATAGAGAACCTGAAAAAAAGAACCTGAAAGAATATAAATCCATATGATAAATCATTCTTTCAATGCAGATCACAAGTTTATTTTTCTTCAATGAATCTTAAAAAATAATGTATAGTTGGTACACGAATCTGCAAAATAATATCCTTTCTATCCTAGCAGGCATTTTAGCAAACAGTTGGGGCACATAAGGGAGGAGGATAGGAACTGAAGGAGACGAACAGGTGTTATCGTGGTGGAGGGCTCGCTGTTGCTGCTGCCTGCCCTTCCGCCCACGCCTTGCCAAAGTGGAGCCGTGCGCCGCGGCCGGTAGGCCCTTCCGCTCGCACCTCGCGGAGGCGGGCGGCGCGGGCGCCGTGTAGTCCTTGTGCATCGTGCAGGCCCTGGATCCCTTCCTGCCGCTAGATTGCAGAAGGAGCAGCAGCAGGCGCGGGTGGTGACACGGCTGGCTGCTCGATCTGAGGAGGGACCTCGGCCGCCAGGGTAGGAGGCGTCGGTGAGAGGTTGTAGCCGCGCCTGGATGACGGAGGCAGGGTCCTGGCCGCCGCAGCGGGATGGCGGACGAGGAGGGGAGGCCGCCGCGGCGGGTTGACGGCGGAGGCTTCGCGGCCGCTGCGGCTGGCGGCGGAGGAGGACATGGGAGTGCGGCGGCTGCGGAGGAGGAGACGCGGATGAGATTTGAGGCCGCCTAGGGTTTCTGGGGTATTTGAGGCGGATGCGGATGAGATGTGTGTATTTTTACCAAGCTACTCTTCTACAGTTGGCTGCTTCATACAATAAGTTGGGGGTATTATCGTAATTTGGCTGTGAGTTTTTTTTGACTGCCGCGCTCTGGACTCAAAGGAGTGGGCGGGAGGAGGGAAAACTGGATTCAGCCCGCGCCTACCGAGTGAATTGAACTATATTTCATCTAAATAAAAAAATAAGACACCATTTAAAGTAATTTGCAAACCAAAAACTATCACGAGTATGTTATTTTTTCCCCTGTATAAATAAGGAGCCCAGTCATGAACTTGTAATTTAAAAAAAATAACCAAATTTGATCTTTTGTATCATGTAAGTGGGCTTTTTTGTGTTTTTTTATCTCAATTTGAACTATGGGTGCTTCCAACAAGATTTGAAAAATTGAAAAAAAATATATTTAACCTGCTATGTCCCATTTTAAACCATGTCCAGGAGATAGGTGAAAAATTCTATTGCCTTGTAGGGACAATTCAAAATTCTTGCTCCAAAGTATCACACATAACAATCATCATAGCATGTAAATGTGATAAAAAATGGTAAAAAATTATTTTGCTGCATATTTTAGGTTCATCAGTTTGCCAAAAAAAATAAATGATTTGGATAAAGAGGTAGTATACTTTGCTCATACATGGATACATCTCTCATTTGGTTTCATACAACTCAACTCAAACTTTAAGATTTCAGTAGCACATAATATTTTCGAAGTTGTATGAACTTCAAATTTGGATATGACCTCATGTTAAGCATAACATTGTACAATATGAAGTCACATTACCAATTGTTATGAAAAAATATATGTTTCTATTGTACTCGAATCTGGGAGAAATTCAGTCATATAAATTTGATTCAAAAATACACAATAAACACATAAGACAATAATATTAAATGAAAGATCGTGATTTTACAAAAAGATAGAAAAAAGAATCGACAAATTTGAAGTTAATATGACTGTGAAATACAAGTTTGAAGTTTATGTTTCAGATTTAAAAAAGAAAATATGAAGTATACAGCAACCTCGTCGCGCCACGTGTCCCTGTTCATCATGCGACCATCCAGGTGCTGCCACGTGCTGGTGGAACATTAACTATACTTAATATAAAATAATAAAGCGTCTTGGCCAACACCACACGTAAGCTTGGAGTCCAGTGGTTAATACGTTACAATATTGAACCCGAGGTCGGCGGTTCGATCCCGTCGTCTCCCTCTATTTTTTGTGGGCTTCCAGTTTTTTTTAAAGTGGGCTATGAATGCAATAAAAATTGTGGCTCTGTTGGAGAATTGAACTGCGGCCACCAGCAATCTTAGTTAGCGTCTCAACCATTGCGCTACCCGTGCACTTTAGTTCCCTTGTGCTTTCCTTATAACTCAAGTCAATCTTTGAAATTAGACTACTTGATAACATTTTCGAATTCGTATGGATCTCAAATTTGGACTGAAGCTTATGTTGACCATAATAATAACATAAGCTGTTACAAATTTTTTTGTTACAAAATTCGCGTACGTGGCAGTTTTTATCTAATATAAAATGCTTAACTTGATGCAAACAAAATGATGGCGCGGTGGTAGAGCAGGCCGAAGTTCAGCCCTGTCACCAGGTTCGAATGCCCTTGGAGGCCTAATTTTTTACCCTTTTTTCTCTCTATTTTTTTAAAAGCATTTGTGTCCTACATGACAGGTGGGTCCATGTTGACGCCACGCAAACAAAATGATTTTCTGCATGTTTATAGAAAATAATTACAATTTGAACTACTTCTATTTCAAATACTATTTAGAAAATTCCTAAAAATAAATTTTAAGTATGGTTGTTCAATTATAGCTCATATCATAAAAATAGATGAAAATTTGAAATATTTGTTAGGGATTGTTCAAATTTCTACTCAAAACCTTATTATAAAATAATGATAATAATACTCAAAACCTTTTTATGACATTAATGTTAAAACATCATGTTTTGTGGGCTCAGTTATGACGAATTCAATAAAACGTCATATTTTGTGGGCTCAATTATGACGAATTCATTAAAACGTCATAAAGTTTTGGGCCTAGGGTCCATACCTTCAAATTCGTCATAGATTGTGTGCAATTGTGACGCTCTATTAAAATGTCATAAAACTTTTGTCATAGATCACCACATTTCTTGTAGTGATATTAAGCTAACGCCCCTTCTGCTTCCTCATCTGTTCATGTCTGCATTGCCCTGATACTGTCCAACGAAAAAACGATTCCTGGTAACATGTTCGTCTGCTGATCACTGGCCTCGGAATATCAGGCTGACCAAAGTGACGTGAGCTAGCTGCTAACCCTGACGCATCAATTTTATCTCTGACCAAGCTAACCAGCCGCATGAATCTAATACCGACGGCCAACCATGCATCAAATCCTGACCCGAGTAACTGTACTTCAGCAGGAGACCCCCACCCGTCGCCCCGTCGCCCCCCCGCCCACGTGGCCCAGCCCCGAAGTGGCCGCGTCCGCCTCCCCCCGCCCGCGTGGCCCAGCCCCGAAGCGCCACGTCTGCCTCCGCTTGAGCCTCAGGGGGACTACTGAGGTCAGCCTTAGGTGAACTTCTCTACTGCTAGACTCGTAGCCATATACATACTCTTCTCTACCTGTTTATTGCTGCTTAAATTAGTTTCTACCAGGTCATCCTAGGAATTACTCCCTCATTTGAGTTCCAAGTAATTAATTACGGGATTATAGTCGCATAGCTTAATCTGAACCCAATTTTTGTCACAGATCTCAGGACATAACAAATAGTTACTTTATTTTCAAGATACTAAGATTTATGGATCTGTGAGAATTCCATAGAAATCTTAATATTGATAGGTGTACTGATACCATTTGAGAAATAGTTGATGTAGAACTCCCTTCGTCCCAAACTTTTCCACATTTGATCAATAATATCTCCAAAAATAATTAAGTCTAAATAAAAATGTTATATCCTATGATATTAATTGATATTGTTTTTATATTATTAATTTTTATAATTTTAACTATTCATAGTCAATTTAAAAGATTTGACTTTGTAAAAATCTAAAGGTAGTTATATTTTAAAACAGAGGAAGTAATAGAAATTAATTAATTGCAAACCATAAAATTAGGTCAATTCAATGAACTGATACTTACGTGCGTGCATTATAAGTGTCTAAGTTGTATTGTGTAGTTTTAAAAAAATAAATTGATACTTACTTGTTCTTAGTTTCTATTAGATGATTATCTAGGCTAAAATTTGAGGCTCTTTACCGCGCCCTAACCTAGAGTTTCCAGGGTCAACATGAAAACACTGGCCAACTCTCAATGGCGCGGCAACGTCACGCACAGAGTTCTAGTATTCAGACGAAATGCGGACCATTATTCTTGTATACTTGAATGTGCGACTAATTGCGCATGAAGTACTTGTCTGTTTTTAATGTCAGTGTTCATTTTCGGCCTAATTCAACATGTCTCATGTCTGTGGACTCTGCTATGTTACCGGAATTTAAGCCTGTTGGTACTCGCAGTCTTGTGCTCGTCATGTGAATTCACCCTGGAGCTGACGGACCTTTAACTGAGAGCTGAGGTTTCTCACAAACGAGTTTGTGATAAATCTATATTCTTACCCACTCACCTTACATATGGTGCCAAGTATTTTGTACCGGGCTACTCGAGTAAGTATTTTGTACTGGGCTGCTCGAGTACAAGGTGAAAAGAATTAGGTTGGAATGCTAGACCCGGTAACTTAAACGGAGTACATGAATGATGAAATGAATCACAACTTTCGCTGCTCCGGAAACACCTCTGACGACAAAAACCACACAGCATGCGCAGCAGCAGACCAGCAGTCGGAGTTCGTGATCAATTTCGCTGAATTATTTCATGAAAAAATGTTTAAGAACTGTCTATAACTCTTGTCACAGCCTCACCATTTTTGTCCCTACAATGCTAATTCTTTCTCTTAGGCCCGTGTCATGACAATCCAAAGAGCAGCAGCAAATGGAGGGACGAAACCAAGAACAAACGGATTACAACAATAAACTCAAGTCATGGGCTTCTCGAGCAGCGCCGACACGTACCACTCGTTCCTCTCGGCGCCGAGGTCGAGCTTCCGGCCGGCCTTCCACCGCAGCCGCCGGAAGCCGACGCGGTCGAAGATGGGCACGTAGGTGGCGTTGAGCTGCGGGCCCAGGCAGAAGAAGTGGTCCAGCCAGAAGACGCCGCCTGGCCGGAGCACCCGGTAGATGTCGAAGAGCGCGGCCTCGAGCACGGCGTTGGGCACCCAGTTGCTGAGTGCGTTCATGGAGTGCACGATGTCCAGCACGCCGTCGGCGAAGGGCAGCCGCTGCATGAGCGTGATCTGCAGCGGCACCAGCCCGCGCGACGCCACGAAGCGGTTGAAGGGCGCGTCCAGGTCCAGCGTCGTGGTCACCACCGTCACGTTCCGCTCCCGCATCCGCGCCGCGAACGTGCCCGTGCCGCCGCCGATGTCGAGCCCGATCCGCACCGTGCCGGGCGCCCGCGACCGCAGCACGCTGTCGATGCTGAACCCCGGCCCGCCGTTGTCGGCCTGCCACCGCCGCCGCTCCTTCCCCTCCAGGTCGAAGCAGTCCTTGCAGAAGTAGGCGCCGCCGCGGGCGCGCGCGCGCCGCACGAGGCAGGTGTAGTTCTTGCACGTGTACGGCGCCCAGCGCACGGTGGTGTCCGGCGGGACGGACCAGAGGCTCCGCGGCAGCGGCGCCGGCTCCACGTACCCCGCCGGCGACCTCGCCCGGCACCGGCGGCGGGGCAGCGGCTCGCACCCCTTGAGCGTCAGCTGCAGCGCGAGGGCGTCGTCGTCGGGGCACTCGGCGCCGGCGTCGTACGCCATGTACTGCGCCAGCTCGTCCTGGAAGTTGCGGCAGGCGAAGCCCAGCCCGGGGAAGAGCTCGTCCGTGCCGAAGTTGGCGTGGAAGCCGAGCGGCAGCCGGTGGGGCTCGATGGCGAGCTTGAGCTCGCCCGTGGGCTCCTCGGGCCACCCGCCAAAGTCCCTGGCCTCCGGCGCGTCCCCGTGCACGGCGCCGAGGCCCGCGAGCACGGACTCGAGGAGGTGCGACGACGCGTTGCACTGCGCCCGCAGCGCCGCGAGCTCCGCGCGGGCGCCCGCGAGCGCGGCGCGCGTGGCGTTGAGGTCCCGCATCAGCGCGGCCGAGTCCCACAGGTGGATCCGCGGCGCCGACGCCGGGAGGTGCACGGACAGCGACGCCCCGGAGAAGAGGTAGACGGACACGAGGTTGGTGGCGATGACGACGAGCAGGATCTTGAGCTTGGCGCGCCGGGGCGCCGGCCGCGGCGCCGCTGGCCGGTGCCCGTGGCCGTTGGCGACGCCGCCCATCACCGCCTCGTCGACGTGCTGCTGCTGCTGCTGCTGCGACGAATGGCCCCGGTGCTTCGCCGCGTACATGGCCACCTGGCTGATGGTGCCGGCGATCGGCGACAACGATCGGCTAGCCGCTGCGCGCGTCGATCAGCTCGGTGTTCACCATCCACCGAGATCAATCCGACATGGGAAATGGCGTTTCCTGACGCATCGGCAGAAGGGTGCGTGCGCAGTGTACCGATCGATCAAGCTGGGAGAGTCTCCAGATGTGAAGTGCAGATGCATTGCGCGTTTGACTTTGGATGCCCTTTGCATGTGTCGTGGATTGCAGATTACACATCGGCGCCCTCTCATCGCCGCGGGCGCTTGCTTTGGGAGGAGAAAAGGGTGGACATTTTTGCTTCGCAAGCCAGCAGCTCGTTCCTGTTCGCGGTACGTCACTGACGCACTGTGCAGAGGGCACGGCCATTCCATCGCTTGGGGGGCGAGCTCCGTGGCCGACTTGTGGGTCCGCCACCGCGGCGAGAGTTGAGCGGATGGCCTTCACGTCCTCGGGCATTGATTGGTCTGCGGCCTGGAAAGGGCAATCCGCCATTGCTGGGGGTGAAGACACGGGAATGATGGGGATTGGCACCGATTTTGAAGAAACCTGAGTAGTTTTACCCGTTTTGTTTTCATGGGAAAGCAACAGAAATACAAACATTCTGTATTTCACGATGCACCAAGAAACCATAACCTTTTAACATAAACCTAAGAAGTCCAAAAAAATGTTGATCGCAAACCCCAAAATGAAAGCAAAAAGGGTGTTGCCTGTAATAGAGTTAAGAGACTCTGGGAGAACAAAATGCCGCGTAAGTTGAAAGTCTTTGTTTGGGTGGCGTTCCAAAGCAAGCTTCAGACAGGTGAAAAAGAAGAAGTGGAAAGGTAATAGAAACTGTAAGCTTTGTGGGGTACAACAAAACGTTGACCGTGTCTTCTTTGGGTGTATAAGGCCAGTCTCAGTGAGAGTTTCATGGCACTGTAACCTAGACTGCCACATCAGCTTTTCTGTCTGATGAAACTACCACTCTCAGTGCACAGTTTCGCTACACAGTTTCATAGGCAGGATGCAGTATTTAATATGTATATTGTGTTGTGATCAAATGTACCATGAGAACTCTATAGCTTTTTTTTGCAATTGTTTCTAAACTATATATTTAGTCCAATAGAACATGATAAATAAAGATGATGCTGAAAGGAGCTTCAATCTGAAACCAGCAGTTCACGTTCACATAATAAAGAATGGAGCAGTTTCGCACCAAAATAACTGAAAATAATAATTAAGTGTCCACTGCATTGCGACCTTCCAAGATAATTGACCAAAAGCACATGCCTCCCAATTGATATCCTTGCATTCCGCAAAATTAAAATGATATCCTTGCACAAATGCTCCTGTTATTAGTGGAAGAAATGTCTCCTGAGAAAAGCACAAGGTAGTAACAAAGTTCAGAATACCAAGAGCTCCCTAGATGCAACTTAGTGGAAGAAATGACTCACATGCTTGGCATTGGTTTGACCCCTACATCTTCAGTTAGCAAGAGCACTGCTTTTCTGCATGTTGAGTCCGAGTTCTTACCACTTTACTGTTGGTGATATGCTCACGAGCCCATCATCACAATACGGTTTAAAGGCCCAAGAGGATATTGATCCAAGAGGGATTAGGGTTACTAATAGGCATATGAGATAGAAGCCCATTAGTACGCCCTATATATACGAGGGAGGGGCTAGGGGGGCAAAACCCTGAGAGCTGCGCCACCTCCTAGCCGCCGCCCCTCCCTCTCTCTCTCTCGGCCGCCGCCCATGCCGTGCGTGCGGTGCTAGCACACCGACGCCCGGCGTTTCATCCCCGTACGTGTGGACTCCGTGGAGGCGCTGCTGCGACTGCTGCGCTGATCGGCTGCTGGGATCAAGTACGAGGAGCTCGGTTCATGGGACGTGATCGACTACTTCCTCTACATCGACGCGCGACTTCTTCCGCTGCGCTGCGCGTCTAGTGGTAACGATCTATGATCTTCTACTCGCAAGTATCTTGGGTATATGCGGTAGTGATGCTAGCGTAGCCTACCCGTTTCCCTACAGTGGTACCAGAGCCATCTTGCGTAGTTTTTGGTCTGGATCTTTTGCATATAGGTGATATGTTGTTGTAGTAGATTGGATCTATTACTTTTGCACGGTTTGATTAGATCAATTGGTCATAAGGGGTTAAAACTGGAGTGAGTTGATTGCGCGGCATGTGACAAAAGATTATTTTGTGTTCTTTCTCTGTTATGCATACGACATGTCCCTACCGGCTGGAATCACCATCGGGACTAACTGTGTGCATAGTCAGCAGATTGAACCAACAGATCGAGGTCATGTGTAGATGCAGTCTTCTCAAGTGCAAAGTTTGCACGGTCAATGTGATTGACCTAGTGAAAATTGAGGCATTATGAATGGCTCGGATTTGAGGTGATGCGATCACTCTGATGAGATTTTCATACGGATTCCATAGATGCGATCTGTGTAATTCCGTGAGGTTTTCAGGGACCGCCGTTGCTTTCTCGCTGTAGCGGCTTCCCAAGCGCTACTTTGGTAGAACACGTCGTACGCCTAACTTGTTTTTGCAGGGTGTAATGTGAATGGTATGGCCTCAATGTCATGTGATGATGTATGTGATGATTTGTGCGGCCTGTGTGTCGCAAGTTAACACAACCGGGTTGAGGTTGCACCATTATTGTATAACGACCTGCGTGTCGACTTGTGATGTTTGAATCCTCATGTAATTATTTCACTAGCTATTAGATGTAGTAGCTTAGTATCTTTTCATGGAGGCTTCAATCACGATGGCGATGATGATCACCACAAGACAGGACGGATGGCAATGGAGGTCACCTTGGAGCCATGGCGATGGAGCCCATTGTGATGCAAGAGGCCATACTATTCACAATATAATATGATTATATGCCTGTGATGTTTATTTTCCTGTCATACTATTCTTTCATGCTTTTACATATGGTGGATGCTTTAATCATGATAGAATAGCTTCCCTCGGAAAAGGTTGAGTTTTTTATGCCTTTTACCAATAGCTGCACCTATAAATTTTGATCGTTGTGTGGTAGGTTTACCAAAGTAGACTACCCTCAGCTATCACTTTTGTATAGGGTGGATGTCGGACATTCACAAGCATAGTATTGGTTTACTCAACAAAGCTATCAAAACAGTTTTGGGCTTTAAGGCATAGGGTTGGGGCCGGGGCATTGGATGCCACCCAACAAACAAGAGTCGCATAGAGATGCGATTAGTAATTTGTTGCTTACCTGTATCACTACTTTTCTAGCCGTGATGCTAAAGCTCACTAGGATTTTAGTGATTATGGATCTTGAACCACTATATGTCATTAGAGGGAAGATGACTTTGATATAGTAGGTTGTCTTTTGTTAAATCAGTTAATGAAAGTCTTTTACATAAACTTAGTGCTGAAATCTTGCTTTAATGATGTAGATCATGTCTGCCAGTAACAATTCCGCTTTCAATTTGCGTTCTGTTCTTGAGAAAGAAAAGTTGAATGGAACAAACTTTATTGATTGGTACCGCAACCTGAGAATTGTTCTCAGGCAAGAGAAAAAGGAGTATGTTCTTGAGCAGCCATATCCTGATGATCTCCCTGACAATGCAACTACTGCTGGTCGTAGAGCTTATGAGAAGCACTGCAATGACTCACTTGATGTCAGCTGTCTGATGCTCGCCACCATGTCCCCTGATCTGCAGAAGCAGTATGAGCATGCGGATGCTCATACCATGATCGAGGGGCTACGTGGGATGTTTCAGAACCAAGCCAGGACTGAGAGGTTCAATATCTCAAAGTCCTTGTTTGCGCGCAAGCTGGCAGAAGGTAGCCCGGTCAGTCCTCATGTGATCAAAATGATTGGTTATATTGAGACTTTGGACAGACTTGGTTCTGAACTTCACCAAGACTTGGCTACTGATGTTATTCTCCAGTCGCTCCCGGCGAGCTATGAGCCTTTTATCATGAACTTTCAGATGAATGGCTTGGATAAAACATTGAGTGAGTTGCATGGGATGCTAAAGACAGCAGAGGAGAGCATTAAGAAGAATCTCAATCATGTGATGATGATTCAGAAGGGGAACAAAAAGAGGAAGCGTTGGACGCCTCCTAATCCCAAAGGTAAAGGCAAGGAAAAGAGTTCCAGTGCTGAGTCCTCGGGCTCTAAGCTAAAGCCAGCACCTAAGGCCAAATCTGGCCCTACTTCTAAGGATGAATGCTTCCACTGTCATGAAAAGGGACATTGGTCTAGAAACTGCAAGAAGTACTTGGAAGAAAAGAAGAAGAAGAAGGGAAGTGAGACTTCCACTTCAGGTATAAATGTTATAGAAATAAATATTGCATTATCTTCTAGTGAATCATGGGTATTTGATACTGGATCGATGATTCACACTTGCAAATCGTTGCAGGGTCTAAGTGAGACTAGAAGATTTGCAAAAGGCGAGTTGGACGTTCGTGTCGGCAATGGCGCAAAGGTTGCGGTGTTGGCGGTCGGCACCTACCACTTGTCTCTACCCTCCGGATTAGTTTTGGAATTAAATAATTGTTATTGCATTTCTGCTTTGAGCAAGAACATTATTTCTTCTTCATGTTTGGAAGAAGTTGGTGATTTTAAGATTGTAATAGAGAACAAACGTTGTTCTATTTTTTGCAATGGTATTTTTTATGCTCATTGTCCATTGGTGAATGGATTATATGTTCCTGATCTTGAGGATAAATCTGTCTGTAACATTAATACTAAGAGGCTTAGACCAAATGATTTGAATCCCACTTTTATTTGGCATTGTCGCTTAGGTCATATAAATGAGAAGCGCATTGAACAACTCCATAAAGATGGATTGTTAAGCTCATTTGATTTTGAATCATTTGACACATGTGAGTCTTGTTTGCTTGGAAAGATGACCAAAGCGCCTTTCACTGGTCAGAGTGAGAGGGCGAGTGACTTGTTGGGACTTGTACATACCGATGTATGTGGACCAATGAGCTCAATAGCCAGAGGTGGTTTTCAGTACTTTATTACTTTCACTGATGACTTTAGTATATATGGCTATATCTACTTAATGAGGCACAAGTCTGAATCGTTTGAAAAGTTCAAAGAATTTCAGAATGAAGTACAAAATCAATTAGGCAAGACAATTAAATTTCTGCGATCTGATCGTGGAGGAGAATATTTGAGCCTTGAATTTGGTGATCATTTGAAGTAATGTGGAATTATTCCGCAGCTAACTCTGCCCGGAACGCCTCAATGGAATGGGGTATCCGAACGGAGGAACCGAACCTTGTTGGACATGGTTAGGTCCATGATGAGCCAAGCTGATCTTCCATTGTCATTTTGGGGTTATGCTCTTGAAACTGCTGCGTTCACACTGAATAGGGTTCCAAGTAAGTCTGTTGAGAAAACACCATATGAGATATGGACTGGGAAGCGTCCCGGATTATCTTTTCTCAAAGTTTGGGGGTGTGAGGCTTATGTCAAACGTTTGATGTCAGATAAGCTCACTCCAAAGTCAGACAAATGCTTCTTTGTGGGGTATCCTAGGGAAACCAAAGGATATTATTTTTACAATAAGGCGGAAGGCAAAGTGTTTGTCGCTCGCAATGGTGTTTTCTTAGAAAAAGAGTTTCTCTCAAAAGGATTTAGTGGGAGCAAGGTGCAACTTGAAGAAATTCAGGAAACACCCGAAACTGTTTCAGCACCCACTGAAGATCCACGGGATGTGCAAGATGTTGCACAACCCGTAGTTGAGGCACCAGCCCCACGAAGGTCTATAAGGGCACGTCGCGCTATTGACAAGCTCAACCTCCTGATTACGGAGGAGCGCCACGTATTATTGATGGAAAATGGTGAGCCCTTGACCTACAAAGAAGCAATGATGGGACCTGACTCCGACAAATGGCTTGAAGCCATGGAATCCGAGTTAAAATCCATGCATGATAATCAAGTTTGGAACTTGGTCGATCAAATTGACAGTGTGAGACCTGTCGACTGTAAGTGGATTTTTAAGAAAAAATTAGACATGGATGGAAATGTTCACATCTATAAGGCACGATTGGTGGCGAAAGGTTTCCGACAAATTCAAGGTGTTGACTATGAGGAAACCTTTTCACCCGTCGCAATGCTAAAGTCTGTTCGGATTCTCCTAGCAATTGCCGCATATTATGACTATGAGATATGGCAAATGGATGTCAAAACCGCTTTCCTTAATGGACATCTAAGTGAGGATGTGTATATGACACAGCCTGAAGGTTTTGTCGATCCTAAAAATGCTGGGAAAATATGTAAACTTCAGAGGTCCATCTATGGATTGAAGCAAGCATCTCGGAGTTGGAATATTCGTTTTGATGAAGTAGTCAAAGGGTTTGGCTTCATCAAGAATGAAGATGAGCCTTGTGTTTACAAAAAGGCTAGTGGGAGCGCACTTGTGTTTCTGGTCCTATATGTGGATGACATATTACTGATCGGAAATAATATTCCAATACTTGAAGCCGTTAAAACCTCATTAAAAAAGAGTTTTTCGATGAAGGATTTAGGAGAGGTGGCTTATATTCTGGGTATTAGGATCTATAGAGATAGATCAAAAAGGCTAATTGGATTAAGCCAAGACACGTACATTGACAAGATATTGAATCGGTTCAACATGCAAGATTCCAAGAAAGGTTTCTTGCCAATGTCACATGGCATTACTCTAAGCAAGAGTCAGTGTGCTACGACACCTGATGAGCAAAAGAGGATGAGTACGATTCCTTATGCTTCAGCCATAGGGTCGATCATGTATGCTATGCTTTGCATGCGCCCAGATGTTTCCTTTGCTCTAAATGTTACGAGCAGGTATCAGTCAGATTTCGGTGAAGCTCACTGGACAATTGTAAAGAGTATCCTTAAGTACTTGAGAAGAACTAAAGATATGTTCCTAATATTTGGAGGCGAAGATGAGCTCCTTGTAAAGGCTTACATCGATGCTAGTTTTCAAACAGACAAAGATGACTCCAAATCGCAATCCGGTTTTGTTTTCTGCCTCAATGGTGGGGCAGTGAGCTGGAAAAATTCCAAGCAAGATACGGTGGCTGATTCGACGACAGAGGCCGAGTATATTGCAGCTTCCGAAGCTGCAAAAGAAGCTGTTTGGATCAGAAAGTTTGTTTCTGACTTGGGTGTTGTTCCTAGTGCGTCCAGTCCAGTGGACCTCTATTGTGATAATAGTGGTGCCGTTGCACTAGCAAAGGAGCCTAGAACAACTAAAAAATCTAGACATATACTGCGGAAGTATCACCTCATCCGTAACTTTGTTGAGAGAGGTGATGTGAAGGTTTGCAAGGTGCACACGGATTCAAACGTTGCTGATCCGTTGACAAAGCCTCTCCCACAACCAAAGCATGAGGCGCACATGAGATCTATGGGTATTAGATACTTACATCAGTGATTCTAGTGTGCGTGGGAGATTTTGTGTCATGAGTATGTTTATGTAATGATAAATAATTATTAATTGTTCCATGGATGATTATTTTTTACATTGATTATCAAGTATGTGACTTGTTCGTGAAACTCTTTGTTGACAATGATATGATTCTAAATTATCCCTAGTTTATGTCGTTGTGTGGGACAACAACGACGTTGAGACTAGCACATGCATTAATTGATGATCATGTTTCACGGATCATGGATATGGAGATATCGGATTAATGATGTGGACACATGTTGGTGAACATGGTGTTGGATTGACCCACTCCAAGACAATGTTGGGATTGTTATTTTGTATGTGCCATCAGTTGTTCTTGAGTGTTATACCTACTAGATCCTTAGACCTGAGATCGTCATTGTTTCTCACTGTGTGTAGTGGTGCATCTTGGGGCTGCTAAACGCTACTCCGTGACTGGGTAGTTACAAAAGTAGCTTACAGGTGTGTCATGAAACATGGAATGGGATGTGAGCGGATCAAGATGAAATTTGCCCCTCCTAGATAACAGGAGAGATATCTCTGGGCCCCTCGAGATAGTTGGATTTGAAAGTGCATGGCCATGCCAAAGTGATTAAAGAGTTAATCATGATGACTAAAGGTTAGTTATGAATGGAATCCACTATTAGATCGAGAGAATGGTTGAGCTATCACAAAGGTGGCACGCATCTCGCTTTGAGCTTGACTGGTATCGTGTGGCAAAGGGATCGGTGTATGAGTATATCTAAGGTTCGGCCGATATGATCTTTATGTGTATTTGTGAGTCACTATGCCCTGCTAGGTGCCGCTATTGACTTGTGATTCGGAAATGATTTCCGTTCACGACCACCTACACATGAACCTAACGGGTCACACACTTAAGGGGTTTGGAATGTTGAAAAGCTTGCCTGTATGATTGTCTCTAGTGCAAGTGGGAGATTGTTGGTGATATGCTCAAGAGCCCATCATCACAATACGGTTTAAAGGCCCAAGAGGATATTGATCCAAGAGGGATTAGGGTTACTAATGGGCCTATGAGATAGAAGCCCATTAGTACGCCCTATATATACGAGGGAGGGGCTAGGGGGGCAAAACCCTGAGAGCTGCGCCACCTCCTAGCCGCCGCCCCTCCCTCTCTCTCTCGGCCGCCGCCCATGCCATGCGTGCGGTGCTAGCACACCGACGCCCGGCGTTTCATCCCCGTACGTGTGGACTCCGTGGAGGCGCTGCTGCGACTGCTGCGCTGATCGGCTGCTGGGATCAAGTACGAGGAGCTCGGTTCGTGGGACGTGATCGACTACTTCCTCTACATCGACGCGCGACTTCTTCCGCTGCGCTGCGCGTCTAGTGGTAACGATCTATGATCTTCTACTCGCAAGTATCTTGGGTATATGCGGTAGTGATGCTAGCGTAGCCTACCCGTTTCCCTACATTTACAGCACCTATGGCATTGGTTTGACTACTTGGAGCCAGTATTCATGTTCTCAAATACTAGTAATTTAGGCTACTAAAAACTTTGTGAATAGGATCAGGGCAGTATTCATGTTCTCAAATACTACTTGGATCAGGGCAGCATGCTACTCGTGAATAGGATAAATCGGTGCTTACCATGGATTTGCAGATTAATTTCGACGGCGCCTGTGCTTGTTCCAAATGTGCTCCACCAAATCCTTCTTAAGTTGTATATGAGCCGAACGATCTCGAATACCTTCTTCGTTTTGTAGCACCCTTTCAAATGGAACATAGTCTTCGGGGGAGAATTCGGGTTCTTGCACGGTCACTGTACTAGGGGCTTCATTTAGATCAAGATTCTCTTCAATGTCCTCTACTTTTTTTTTTCATCTTCAACAATCATATTGTGAAGGACGATACAAGCTAGCACCACTTTCTCAAGTTGACCACGATCGTATAGGCGAGCTGGCTTTTTCAAGACGCTCCATCGACGACGCAATACTCCAAATGCGCGTTCGATATCCTTTCTCTTTCCTTCTTGTTCCTGTGCATATAACTTGTCCTTGTCGGAGATAGGCATGGATATTGAATTCACAAAAACAGCCCATTCCGGGTATATCCCATCCGCAAGATAGTAACCCGTGTTATATTGATTTCCATTAACCATGTATTGTACTCTTGGAGCTTGTCCCTTTAGTTCTTCCATAAATAGATGGGACTGCTGCAGGACATTTATATCATTGTTAGAACCTGCAACTCCGAAGAATGCATGCCAAATCCAAAGATCATGTGATGCCACGGCCTCAAGAATTATCGTCGGGACTTTCTGATCACCCCGAGTGAATTGGCCCTTCCATGCAGTTGGACATCTCTCCCATTGCCAATGCATACAATCAATACTGCCAAACATACCAGGAAAACCTCGTCTCTCTCCAATCTTGAGTAGACGCTCAGCATCTTCCTTAGTGGGGCGTCTCAAATATCGTTCACCAAATATGTCATGTACAACAGTCAAGTAATCAAGTATATACTATATGTATGTGCTACTGTTACATATATGGGGGTGGGGCCCCATGGCTTCGGGGGCCCGGTGCGGCTGCACCTCCCGCCCCACCCCAGGGCCGGCGCTGAAGGAACGCTAAAGAAGCTCAGAGCGTCCTTGATGAAATGAAGCCTTAGGGCATTCCATTGGGCTTGCCATTGATCAATGATTTTATCCATTGTTGTGCCATAGAAACCTCAAAGCCAATCACTCTGCCCTTGTTCCTGAGGCTATAGATATATTGACAGAGATGAGGTCCATCGTGTCACCCCGACTGCTTCTAGCTTTAACATTTTACTTTCATGTTTAGGCCTAACAAGAAGAGTGGAAGAATATTTGATGAGACAAGTAAAGACAGGGTGCTCCCTGGATCGGGTGCTCTATGGCAGACAGCTTATATGTATTTTCCTCCCAGGCTCCCAGCTCCCCTCATCCTCTCCTTGATGGTCTTTAAATTTGGGTATTAACTGGTTTGAAATCTGGCCTTTCGAATTAGAGTGTTGTGAGTAAAGAAAACTAAGCCATTTTATGAAAAGTTAGTCAAGCACTTCCAAAGTTCCAGAAAATGTCATTTGTCGCTGTAAATCTCTTTAGATAACATGAAATGTTTTGGTCATGTAGCAGCGTTTTATGGTTTGGTTTGAACTGATCTCTATTGCTATTGGCCTAATTTCGAACTTTTGAAACCCTTTTTTTAAGGAGATTACCTCTGCTTTTATAGAAAGCATATAAGAGTTCACAAACTTTTGAAGCCTATCGAACTCGTTATACTAGGAAAACTTGTTTACCGCTAGCCTTTGCATAGCTGTGGTCATTTTTCTAGACCTGAACCTCATGTCCCTATTGAACTTTGCCTTTGTTTCTTCCTTTGCAAATCATTTTGTTTGTGGATGAAACAATGAGGCTTATCAAAATTACCATGCTTTCTTATGCAATGCTTTTAAGTTAATAATTTCAAGGTGTTATGGGTAATTTGGTGTGAAAAGTTTGCCCAACTTTAACCTTTTATAGTCCCAAAGTGATGGAAATGATGTAGTTCGGAAATAAATTGGGAAAAAATTTGGGGCATTTAAATGGACTGACACTAAGTTCTTGCTACCTCCTTAGTCCTTATTTTCTACCCCTCTTTCTTTTTTTTTAACTTTGGAATGAAATGTACAAGTGTTACTTAAACTTGTAGTGGAGTGCCATCTCGGTCCATACTTTGAAGCCTAGATTGAGGTCCTCAATTTAGTCAAATGTGCCATCTAGGTCCAAAGTGCTCAAAACAGCTTTATTGCTGCTGATGTAGCGTTCCAGCATAGATATTTCTTCAGTCTCAAGTTAATACTGATTAATTTAGAAAAAAATTGGGGATATTTGTGGGTGGATGGGGCTTTCTTTTGCCTTCCTTTTTTTGTTTGCTTTCTATGATGACGTATCAGCACCTTAAGGATATCTGTAGTCACTTTTGACCTAGATGACTCATTTGGCAAGTTTGAGGGCCCTAACCTGCAAGTTCAACATTCATGACAAGTTTAAGGACTGCCCATGTATTTCATTCTTTATCTTATTACTCAAGTCCTATGTTCAGAAGCTGGAGATTTATATGTATATAACGGTGTGACATAGAAAGCACATTATATGTATATAACGGTGTGACATAGAAAGCACATTATATGTACATAACGGTGTGACATGAACCTTTTATGGGTGTGGGAGGGCTGGTGTTGCTTCGAGGGAGGGTAAATTGTTTCCTTCTTGATGTCAAATTAGTACAGACGGTTAATTATATAGCAACTCTTATGTCTTGCCGCCTAATATGATTATAGATTGGATTCTCTAAACCGACTACGACTCTATGTTCTTCCCTCAACAATATCTTATCTGCAACTATTCTGATGTGAAGTAGGATTAGGGATTTCTAGCTAACTCATGCATATACCCCTTCGCTGCTAGCATTTTCAACTATTAGCAGCAGCTTGATAGAGTGATACCTGGTCGTAGCACAATAAGCATGCTGCATATCTAAATTATTGGTGCAATACACTGCCTAGAATAGCGTCCGTACTTCTCTTCTCTGAATATGCTACTGATAATACTACTGGTCATTATGATCCTTCTGTTATTATCTGTGCATACCGTTTTTTTCTAAAATCTGCATAGTTTCCTTTCTGACTCACTCGTTCATATGTCTGTCCTGCAAATTTTTATTTGCACAATTTCTGATTGTTTGATGTAAACCAATTTTTTCCATGCAGTGTGAACATCTCGATGGCAAGCGTTTCAAATTCAGTTGCTGTCGGTCTTCCTAGCTATGGGCTATATGCAGGCGCAAAGTTTCTCTCTCAGGGCTATAGGAACTTCCCGCGCAAATCCTCTTACAAGTATCTCAGAATCCGCGCAGTTCAGGGAAATGATGGGCGCCGAAGGCTGGTCGACATAATTCGAATCATCCCAGAGCTCTCAAGGGACTACTCCCTCCGTTCACTTTTGATAGCTATATTTCATCTTGACACAATGACCAAGGAAAACAACTTTACTTATCATATAATAAATACAACACGGACTTTTTTGTTGGTCCTCCAATACTTTAACTGGAAACTCCTCGTTACCAGTGCTATTTATTGCCACAGCCCATGCCATTAGCAAATATAGCTATCATTTGTGAACATTTGAGTTTTTAAAATATATCTATCAAAAGTGAATGGAGGGAGTATTTTAGAAGCCGGTCAAGAAGAGCTCTTTTTGGTGGCATCGCGCTGTTGGGTGGCTTTTATGTTGCACAGACAATCTCTCTCTCTTTCGGTGCATTGGGTGTGAATGATGTTATAGCGGCAGTTGTTTGTGTCCTGCTGGCTGAGTATGTGACAAAGTTCTATTACAGCAGGCCTAAAGTTACCTTCCCTATTGCACTCCTCAACAATTTCAAGATGGGTTTCACATATGGCCTATTTATTGATGCCTTCAAACTTGCTAGCTGAGCTGCAGCGTGTCCTGCTTGGCTGCTTCTCCGTACACTCTTGGTCACGGCAAACATGACTTGTATATGGTACATTCACTCTTTTATGTGAAGATTGAACGCAATTGTGTTTATAGTATTGGGATTGCTGTAATAGAGGATATATAACATAACGTGATTTTTAACGGTGCTTGAGAAGAATCGGGTTCCGGACCTACATGTTTGTTTTGGGTTCCGGTCTACATGTCTAGTGAGACAACCGTAGGGTTCTGGAGCCACAATTTTTGGTTCCGGGTTATAAGATTATTGATTCCGGTCCACCACTTTAGTTCCTTTCAATCGGTTCTTTTCTATTTATAGCCATCTGATCATGAACAATGAATGGTTATAATTAATTCCAAACACCATAAAGTACCTCATAACATAACTGTTTAGTTTACATGGATTCATCTTTGATGTACAAGCTAATTTTGAACTGAGTGGCAGTGAAACTGCTGTTGCTGATCGAGTCATCAGTGATGTGATGAACATGAGAAGTTCCAGTGATGCCCTACAAAAACATGTTTGGTCTATGCACAGCTTTAGGTAATTTCCTGGCAACATGCTATGTTCTGATTATTTTTCTTATTTCGCTGTTTCACGGTTTGGTGTCGACCGTTCAACCCTTCAAACCAGACCATTCAAACCTGTCCTTGCGGTTTACGTTGGTCTTGGGGGAACCGCAGTTCGGACCGCTCAACCCGCTTACCATATACCCTAAATTCATCCCCTAAAACGAATATTCTCCATTCCTCACCTAAATTTCAAAATCCATCCTCTAAATATAAGGTATGGGGACACACCGTTGAACACAGTGTTAGGCCTGCTGATCGAGCTTTGCGGCGGGCGGCGCCACGGCAATGTGCTCTGCTCTGCATCGCTCTCAGCTTTTCAAGCGGGCCCGCTTTGCCCGGCAGACTGCAAACCTTACCTGCGTCGATGGAAATCAAAGATAAGCGGTGAGATCGACGGCCGGCCGTGCCGGCAAACTACGGTGGCTTCAGAGGCGCCGGCAGCCCATGGCGATAGAGGTTGAGATGATGAGATCCATAGCAAGTGTAGAAATCCGCATCTGGGAGATAGAAACGGGATTCGAGGACCCACAGCCCTGGGAGATGGAAAGAGGGAATCGAGGATCCATGGTAAGTAGTAGAAATTATCACTTCACGCCGTAGTTGACGCAGAAGAATTGGAGCTTCCTGCGCTTCTTGTTCTTGTGAAGCAGACAAGATACGACAGTATGAGAGAGGAGGTTGAGGTGGAGGATGCATTCCCTGATCTCGTTATTATATCATTGCCGGTTTAAGCCCGTTGAAACCACTGAACCAAACCAAGAACCCGGACAGCTGCCGGGTTGGCATGGTTTTTGGCACTAAACTGACGAAAAGCGTGATTGAACAGGTCTAGGCTAGCTGAATCTCTCAAAAGTGGTCAGTTCCTAGTCAGCCCAAATTTTTGCGTGATAGTTCATTTCATAATACTTAAAATATTGGGAACACCAAAGCCCTCTGTAACAGTTCACTGTGTCTGTCTGGTTTCCTTTTACGATTTTGATCAGGGCAGCTGCCGCTAACGTTATCTGAACTGACGGGTGCAAGGAGCCAAAGCAAGACGTACTTTTTTTCGAACTGTACTGGCTCAACGAACGGTGTGTGCTAGCATTGACACACCAATTACCAATGTAAGTTGTTTAGAGTACCTATACGGGTCTCTTTACCCGCGATTATTTCATAAAAGTATGCTATATAAAATATTGAATAAACTATACACTACGGAAGTGTTTTTGCATGACAAATAAATATAGTACCATAACACATGTGTTGCCTATTTCTGCGGCTTTCTCACATATTGATAGGTTACTGAGTTAAAAAGATTTAACGGAATGGAATTTTAAAAAAAACGACGTGTGTTTAAAACCGGATGGATGTAGCATGGCTGTACGAGTATCTGACTTGTGCTTAGCTTTGATAGAATGACTTATAATTTAGGAAGGACGGGGTATATTATATACTTTGAGAAGAAACAAACATACCTTAAACTTCTATAAGCACCAGCATTTTTATATAGTTACTTCAGAATTTAATACTTACACTCTTTTCAGCAATAAGTGATTATGCTCATTGAGACAGTGCCAATGGGATGAGGTGTCTGCTGTGACTTCACCAATCTCGAAATCTGCTAGCTCAAGCTACGGAATAGAAGGCGCCCATAAGGTCATAAAGATATACTCCCTCCGTTCTCGAATATTTGTCGTGGTTGAATTTTTTTTTTTCTTCAAAACTTTGACCCTTCGTCTTATTCAAAAAATTTAATAATTTGTTAAGTATCTTATTATGATTTGCTTCGTCATTGACATTAGTTTAAGTATGACTTGTAATTTTAAATATTTAAATAATTTATTTGAACAAGACGAAGAGTCAAAGTTTTGAAAGTCAAAGTTTTGAAAAAAAGCCAACCGCGACAAATATTCGAGAACGGAGGGAGTAACTTGTATGAATATATTCACACATATGTATATGTTTGGGGGACAAACAGTAGCATGCGTTCCTCCAAAAGTTGGAGAGGAGTGGAAGGGGGGCTGATCGATTTGGTCCATGCATATATAGCGCATGTCCTTCGTCTGGGGGGTCATCACCACAGTTTTGGTCAAGTCGTCGCGGCGCAGCCGGCTGGTAAACCTGCCGCGCGCTATCAATGCCCGGCGATCGCCACGAGAAGAAAGAGAGACCACCACCGTACCTGGCCTGCAACAAGTGGGCTGCCGAGTGCCGGGGAGTGGGAGAGGACATTGGGAGACCACGTACAGCAAGTTGCAATGCCCACATCCGATCGATGGGGCCGGCCGGGGCTCCCGCTGCGAGGGGTGCAGTGAACCCCGCCAACCCGCGGCCGTGGCGGCGAGCGGCCAGGCCACACCGCCACAGGCCTGGCGCCGCTGCGCCCGCCCGGCGCCCAGTGCTATCGCTCCAGAGTCCAGTCCAGTCCCCAGCGGCCTCCCTCGGTTTGCATGCCATCCAATCTGGCTTTGGCCGCGGGTTTCCATCTTTGCCCGCGGGGCCCACCCGTCATTTGCCTCGTCGGCAGCCACCTTTCCCTCCTCCCCACGTGCCCACTTGCCGCTTTGAGCAACCAAGCCGGTGCCTGCCCGTCCAACCACGGCAAGGCACGGCGATGCCCCCCGGCCTTGCCATGCATGGTCTCGGTCTCGCTCGCGCCCCGGCCGCACGCTGCCACCACACGCCCCGGCCCCCGAGAGCCCCCACCAGGGCGGATCACGAGTCACGAGCGCCGGAGCGCGACACCCATATATTTCCCCCCACCTCCTCCCGGCGCCGCAACGTCGCGACCCACCAATCCGGCCGCTCCCTCGCACGCACACCCGCAGTCGCTGCTCTGGTCCCCTTGCTGCGTTGGAGCCTTGGAGGAGTTGGCGGCACGCGGAAAAGCGCCCGGCCTCAGACCTAGCAAGCCGCTAGCAAGTAGCCCACGAGCGCGACGACCGGAAAAGCTCTCGAGCTCCCGCGCCCGCGCGCGCCGCCCTGCTACGCTACGCGCTACGCGGGTGGGCGCAGCGCAGCAGCTAGCTTGCGCACATGAACCCGCCGCCGCAGCGGGGCCGCCCGCGCTATGGCTCGGCGCAGCAGGCGGGCCAGCATGCGCAGCAGCAGTTCCCGTTCGTCGTTGACCCCACGGAGGTGCCGGGGGCGGCGGTGAGGGCGTTCTTCCCGGCGCCGGGGGCCGGGGAGCCGCCGCCGTCATCGTCGTCCGCGGACCACGCGCCCGGGCAGCACGGCCACCGCTACGGCGGCGGGGGCGGCGCCGAGATCTCGCTGGCGCACGCCGGGCAAGGGCACGGGGCGGCCGCTGCCCATCATCGCTACCATCAGTTCGGCGTGGAGCCCGGGAGGCAGGACGGCGCCTCGTCGGCGTCCCTGCCGCGGCACAGCCAGGGTTTTATTTCCCAACCGGTTTCCGGTAACCGTCGGGCTCCGGTTCCGGTTTACCGGACCGGTTTGACCGGTTACCGGTGGAAACCGGTTGAATTCAAATCCAAATTCAAATAAATTCAAATTTTCCCATGCAACCGGTTCCGACCGGTTTACCGCCCGGTTTGACCGGTTTACCGGCCGGTTTTACCGGTTTACCGGTCGGTTTGACCGGTTTGAAATTCAAAAGCTCCCGTGCAACCGGTTTACCGGCCGGTTTTACCGGTTTACCGACCGGTTTGACCGGTTTACCGGCCGGTTTGACCGGTTTGATCGGTGGGCCTTCATGGGCCGGCCCATTTTTTTTCTTTTTCTTTTTTGATTTAACTTTAAATTCCCACAAACTATACTAAATGAATGAATTTTTGAGAAAATTTGACACCATTAGATTCATCACACCTTGAAGTATTTTTAGGAATTTTTTGGGAATTTTTCATTTTTTGAATTCAAATTTAAAATTTGAATTTTGGCCGGTTGGGTACCGGCCGGAACCGGAACCGGACCGGACCGGTTTGACCGGTAACCGGTCAAACCGGACCGGTTCCCACCGGTTAGGTTAACCTTGGGCACAGCAGCTCGCCGCCGGGGTTCTTCTCCAGCCCCGTCGTGGATAACGGTAGGTGCCGACTGCCGCTCTCCCTTCATTATTGTGTTCTTGCTTCTCTCTCTCTCTCCGAGCTACCGTACTTTGTTCTTGTACGTAAGCTGACTCTATCATCGCTCGATCGCTGTGCCAGTAGCATTTCCAACTTGCTTTAAATCTTGCTTCTTGCCTCTGGAATTCTCTCCTAGATTTTTGGCCGAGGTACGGTATATGGGGAAATTAAAAGGATCATCGGTTTTTCTTTCGTTTCGTCTGCCTGTCTGAAGTTCTGAGCACAAGATCGATTCGAGTGTCCGATCCGGAGGAATGTTTCTGCCTCTGCGGAGGCAACACACACGAAACCAATAAGCACTGATCCGAGCAATGCGGTAATCCAACACATTTGCAGCAGCAGCTTCTTGCCTTCGATGATCTCTCTCGTTCTTTACACCGCGTATGTGTTTACTGTTTAGGCAGAGATTAAGCTGCAATTCTTGTGCCCTTTGTACTTTTGGGGAAACTTGAGGGCACGAGTGGTATGCATCCTGCTCCGTTTAGTGGGCAAAAGACTGGCGTTAGCGCATGGTCGACGTCGTGGACAGAAAATTCTCCTTGCCAAATTTAGGTAATTTTTTTTTGCTATAACTGGACAGGCAAGCCTTGATGTTTGGTTCAGGCTTTTGTTACGCAAATAGGGCACACATGCTTTATTGCCCTTTCAGAATAAAAACAAGCGGCATACCTTATGTATTTTACTCTACCAGCTCATTTTGAACCCCTTCAATTCTTGACGAATATCTATAGCTATATATACTTCAGATCAAGATCCTATGCGTATACATATTTTCAAGTAATCCACTCGTAGTATTAGGCTTTTGTTTTAATTTTCACGCTTCTCTCTCACGCAAATCAAATTAAGGGCCTGCTTTGAACATATAGGGTTTATGGAGGAATATGTAGGATTGGATCCTATTGGAACAAAGGATTAGTTACCTTTGATCCTACAGTATCTCTATGAAATGGCTCAATCGGTAGGAGTTTAAGAGGAAATCTGATATGAGGTTCACCGGTTCGCCCTCTTGAAAACTTTCCTTCACTCTATCTATTTTTCCGTGTTGCGTCGAAAACACTTCATTAGAAGCATTCTTACATCCTAAATTCCCATGAAATTTGGCTTGAGTTGAGTTTGAGTTGTATGTATTGAGTTAGATTTCTAGGTTGCTTAGAGCTTCCTAGATGTCTTTTTTTTTTCTTCTTTTCTTTCTTCTTTTCTTTTTCTTTCCTTTCCTTGGCTGTGTGCACTTTCCAAGTGCAGAGGTCGGAACATTATTTCACCTTGAAATAAAGCTTTCTTTATCTAAAAAAAATTCCCATGAAATTGCAAGTAATTGTGTGCAACTCTGTCATGTGCTTTTCATGTTACTTTTTTTTTTGGAACTTCGGTGTGCCAAATTAAAACCCTAGGCCTAAGAAGATTGTAAAGCGTACTACTTTTGTAGTTCATTTGAAATTTTATGGTTTTATTTCTGTTGCACATATATATAATTTTTACTACTAAATTTGTGTTATATATATAATATGGCGCAACTGCTGACTACACGCATCATAGTATCACACCCGGTCTTTTCTTTAATTTGTTGGTTCTTTTTGCTTCATGGAGATTGCATTGGGTTGGGTTGCCTGAAACCGGCAAGGGAAAATCTAGGGGCTGCATGTACAGTTACCATGGTTTTTTAGGTAGGACCCGCTTGCATAGAGAACCGTGGGTTCATGGTTTGTGGACGCACTAGCCATCTCAGAGTACATTTTCTTAATTCAGATTTGCTTGCCTGTACCAACTTGAGAATATACTATATAATTAAATCTACACATTTGCTATTTGCACCCTTAGTTTGAAGCATCTATGTTTCAATTTTGTCTAACTCGAGCCCTTCCTTATGTCCGTGTGGGCCACTTGACGTGTAATGTCTATCCTCTACTGGATATAAAAATAGTAATGGTTGGTAAATGCGGTGGATCATAATTTATTGTCGATGGTACAACTTTTGTGTGTCTTTGCTAGTAATAGTAATTGTTGAATAACGCAGCAACTAAATCACTATATGCTTTTAATTTTGCGCATATCCCCGCTTCTAGATTTCCCATTTACATTTGGAACCTTATGTCACCGTACATGTTAACATACCTGTAGGACTACCTGATTTGTTGTCATTATATTTATCTTCATATTGTCTTTCACATATTTGTTTAATTCTTTTCCTCATGATTTTTTATTGATTTTCCTCATGAATTATGATATTATAATTGACGAATAGTGATACAGAGAATTTGATCATTTCTCCTTAGAATAGGAGGCAGAATTACGTGTCGCAAGATCGTGGACTCAAATCAACGGCTAAGTCAATCAATTTATTTTGGTCGATGACGTTATGGCAAGATATAATTAGTAAGGTGCAGTATGGATGCTTATTGCATGGGGCCCAAACCGCTATCAACGTCCTAGTAGATGATTTGGAGTCGTCCAAGGGTGTGTTTAGTTGCTGCAAATTTTGGCAAAAAAAACATTGTAGCACTTTTCGTTTGTATTTGGTAAATAGTGTCCACTCATGGACTAATTAGGCTCAAAAGATCCGTCTTACCAAGTACATTTAAACTGTGCAATTAGTTATTTTATTTACCTACATTTAATCTCCATACATGCGCCAAGAGATTCGATGTGACGGGAAATTTTGGCAAATTTTGGGAACTAAACACACCCCAAAACCGAGGCAACTTGCAGGGGTGTGGCTAACTAATGCCCACTTGACTGAATGTATTGGGCCCCACTGACATTGGCTTTCAGGGACCATCGTTGCTGGGATGCTTTCGCAGACTCGCATGTTCAGCTGACCTCTCCTTTCGCTGCATGCTGACGTAGTTTGCACACACCAGGGAAGAAATTAATCACTACTAGTAGCTAGCCCTTGGTTGTGTTTAGATCCATTGAAACTGGGACTGAAATTTACTGTAGCACTGAAAAATACACTATAACATTTTTCGTTTGTTTGTGGTAAATATTGTCCTATCATAGCCTGACTAGGCTCAAAAGATTCGTCTCGTAAAGTACATCTAAACTGCACAATTATTTTTTGATTTTATCTACATTTAATACTCCATGCATGTGTCAACATTTTGATGTGATGGTGAATCTTCTTTTTACATAGTGGAATTTGGGGGAAATTTTGGGATCTAAACAGGGCCCTTGTTTAGTTCCCCTCAAACTTCCAACTTTTTACACTCTCTCCATCACATCAATCTTGGGACACATGCATGGAGCAGTAAATGTAGGTAAAATAAATAACTAATTGCACAGTTAGGTTGTAAATCACGAGACGAATCTTTTGAGCCTAGTTAGTCCATGATTAAATAATATTTACTAAATACAAACGAAAGTGCTACAGTACCAACATCTAAACAAGGGCTAGGCGAACATGACAGTGAGATGCAGACATTTGTGTTGCGTGGATTTTTTTTTCTGCTTAAATGGAGAAAAGATCATGCTGCGGGGAAGATATATCTTTTTACAAAAATTAGAACATAAAAGAATAAAAAAAACTTCACATACGTCACAAAGGTAGTTCTCTTGAACAATGAAAATAGACACTTTGAACCATGTAGGTTGTCCTATTTTTAGCATTTAGCTGTGAAACCAGACATCCATAGTCCTCAAACTGTCAAAATCAGACAACACCCCCCTCCCCCAGAGCCCATTATTAAAGTCTGGACCGGTGGGTTTTTTATTTAATCATATCTAATCTCTAATAAATCCATAACTACTTCACTTTAAATAAAAATATAAAGCTTATTCCAAAATTTCTCAAAAGAATAAAATCTATCTACTAGTGCTCGATTTAGAGTTATGTTAAATTTATTTTTTCCTAATTATTTCTAGTGTTCTATTTGGAGCAATAAATATAAATATTTTTTTATTATTTCTGCAACATAGAAAATAACCAATAAAATCGACTTTTTTTCTCGAACACGCCTAAGCATGTATTTCATTAAGAGGGAAGCAGAATTACAACTACAGGGAGTAAGCAACAGCTTACGAACCATGACAAACGAAAAGGAAAAGGATACAATCCCAACACACAAGGCATCCAAACATGACAAACGAAAAGGAAAAGGATACAATCCCAACACACAAGGCAACCAAACGGCCAAACACCTCTGAAGCCTTGAAAGAGATAGATCTACTCAACACGGGGGAGGGGATACGACGCCTCCATAGAGGGGAACGACGCTCGTGACGCCGCTGTCGCAAGTCCAAAGGACTGTGCTTTCGCACAACGAAAGCAAAAACGAAGAGATAATGCCCTCAACAGGGTGAGATACGTCAAGGACGCACCCATTATCAAAACCGAACAATGGTCGGTAAGGAGCTTTCGCTCAAGACGCCTTTGCTTTCAACCCCAGCAACCTAATGCCTAGATAGGCGAAGAGGAGGCAACACTGAAGAGCAGACACTAGCACACACAAGAACAACAGAGGCAGCTCCAACCCAACAATTGGCAACAACAGAGGCAGCTCCAACCCAACGACCGGCGACAACGATGACCCAAGAGGCTGACGGCGACAGAGGCTCCTTCGACGGCAATGGAAGCGAAGCATCTTCCACCAAACGGGAGCAAAGCATCTCCCAAAGGATTTTACCAACAATGATGGGAGCAAAGCATCTCCCACCATGAATAGGGGGCAAAGCATCTCCCAAGAAGAACAATCACAACAACTGCGACACATGAGCAATCTCATGGGTAGCCAAAGAGCAGAACGACCTCGCCAGAACTGCAGCGAAGGAGGGGCCAAACGCCGAAGGGAGCTCTGGGGCACGACGACGGGAGGAGTGGCGGCAGCCCAGAAGCAAATCCGGGCCCCAGAGCCCCGCCCCCGCCCCCGGTGAGCCGAGTGGATGACCCCGGACCCACGACTGGCGAGCCGGCGGGTGGCGCCATCGGCTGGCAACAGCGGCACCAACCCGGCAGGGGGGGCAGATCCGGGCCCCAGAGCCCAAGCCCCACCACCGGAGAGCCGGGCGGACGCGCTGGCAGGTCAACACGACGACGGGCGATGGCGGCCCCAACCCACACCAGAGCGACCAGGGGGGGCAGATCCGGGACCTGGGGCCTCGGATCCAGCTCCGGCGAGCCGGCCGGGCTCACCGGAGCCAGCAACGACGACGACCCGAGCGAGGGCAAGTGTGTGTTGGGAGAGGAGCTTGAAGGGAAAGGGGAAGAAGGAGAGGGAGGAGGAGCGACTGGCCACCCTTGACGCTGGCGCTGGCCGCCGCCGCCGCCGACCAGCGGCGACAGCGGCCCCCGAGGAGTGGCTGGGGAGCGGTGACGGCGGGGCGAGACGAGGCCCCCCCGAGTCGCCCCACAAGGAGCGACGCGAGGGTCTGGACAGGGACCAATAAAATCGACTTTAATAGGTTTGGAAGTATATGTTGTATGCTTTTGATAGTTTGGGGGGTCCTGGCTGTCCAATTTTGTAGTTCAAGACTATAAACTCTGGGGATTTGCATAGGTTAATATTTTAAAATATATTTTTTCAAAAATAAAAATGAATCTAAAACTACCTAAGAATTTGAAACCTATTTAAAGCTTCATATATAAAAAAATATGGCTTTTCAACTATCAAATGAAACTACTAACCAAATATGAATCCTACATTAAGATATTTCATATAAAACAACACATGTATATCAGATGAATATGTTGGTTTTAATTAACTTAGAGATGCATTTAGGAACAAATGAGATAAGCATTTTTCAATGAACTACTGACTTACTGAATATCTTCAATATAGTTAACTATAGTAAGCTAAAGATAGTTTATTAATTAGCAGTAAATTGGAAAGTGGAAACAAAAATTTCCTAAGTTATACATTATCTTTGGTGCACATGGAGAATTTACAATTATATAAGGACTTGGTAACTGCAAGGTAATAAGGCTTCCTATGGCACAAATGTCTCATGTATTGAATTAAGATCTAGATCAGTAGGCTAGATTGAAGAACCTCTTGTTTTTTTGGCATTCCGGGCTTCCTTGTATGCATGTCACCCCTGGTTTTTTGCCATACTATACACTAATAATTATCGTCAACGCCTTCACGTTGAAGAAAATCTTGGCCATCGCGAACATGTTTGGGTGATCACCACTTGGTCGTATAGTCATGCCTAGCCTGGCCAATCAGTCCCTTATGATTTAATTTTGGGCAAGTTAATGAGGCCCAATCTTCTTAATTCTTCAATATTCAGAAGCCTATTACCTAATGAGTCATTCAAGAATGGGCCATGTATGTTGTAGTTCATGTCATATTTCAATATACTACCACATACAAGACATATGTGATAATAGGGTTATGAAGTTGACAAATTTTCTTTATAAATGATTATCATGTGAAATGTCATTATTGATTATTAAAACATGTGTTTAGTGAGTGCCAATAGAAAGAGTTAAAATAAATCCTTAGGATACTAAGTCCGTAGGAGCAAATCTCAGATCATGCCATTACTGAAATAAAAGCTTTATATGCTCATATTTACCGTACTTACCTGATTCATTTTTAAATAGTAGCAACATTGTTTTCTCACAAAAATGAAGTATATTTTTATGGAACTTAATTAACTATCAGTTGTGTTTTATACCACACTAAGTACGTCATGGTTGGTCATAAGAAAATTATTCTGTCAATTTGTGACTTAACTTTTGTGGAGAAAATGTAAACCACCAGCGTACTTGAACTTTTATGTACGCAATGTCTATGACATTTAGCTCCTTGTTGATTGAATATTAATTCTGACGACAATCAGAAATAACATATCTCTTTGTGTGTCTTATCTACGAAGTAGGTTTTCCAAGTGCAAGAGCTGGAGTTGGAGTTGATGGTGAGGCTCACCAGGCAATGAGTAGCTATCACAAGAAGATGAAGGCCCCATGAACTTAACCAGACAAGGAGCCCTCTCTCAGATATCTGAAGACGGAATACCCGACCTCACCAACAATGTGCATGGTATTGGACACGGTGAAGAGAACATCACTGCCAACAATGTGGCACGGTCTTTCTCCACCGGGTTCTCAATCGGTTCATGGGAGGATTCAAATTCTATTGTGTTCTCTAACCCAGCAAGCAAAGGAGTACATAACAACGATGATATCATAGCCAGCCTTAGCAATTATGAATTACAGGTACGGTACTTATTTCTACCTATAATATATCTTTTCATCTACATGCCGTTGTTGAAAATTATATTTTTTTAGATAAAGGAAGCTTTATTTCAGGATGAAATAATGTTCCGGCCTCTGCCTTTTACAAGAGCACACAGCCAAGAAAAAAGCAAAAGAAAAAAAGATAGAAATCTAGGAAGCTCTAAGCAACCTAGAATTTCATATCCAACATACAACTCACACCACCCATCAATACAAAAGACCCAACTACGGAGAAAGCTTAATGCAACCACACATATTCTCATATACTATGAAGTGAGATGGTCAAAGTCCATGAAAGCTCCGTCGTCCTCCTCAAAAGAAGTTGATGAATAGGGTATCTAAAGCATCTCACAAATCTCCGAAGTCTACCTTCTATGCTGACCATCCGCAAGACCGACAACCACAAACGATGATCGATACAAAAAGACTAGATGCCCGGCAAACCAATCACTCCAATGAGCTGCATGTAGATGAGCTTCTCCTCTCCGCTTTGCTCCCACAAATAGGAGCCTCCTTCTCCAAAACATAAAACCAAACCACCGTCTGAAAGAGTATGCCCTTGATGATCACCATATGACAGTTGTCTCCTGAAGCGACGTCCCTATGGAAATGCGGCGATAAAATGCGTCGCCATTGCTCCTCCAATAAGGAAAGGTTTTCACCTAGAAACCGGCGGAGGCGGTTAAGGAAGCTCCATGATGCCACCTCCAAGGAGGGTAACGGCGCCCACAGGCGTCGTCGTCATCAAACAAAGGAACAATAAGGTTTTCACCATCCTTTTGCCCACCTCACACCACACTGCAAATATGAAGTGATCATCAGACAAACCCTCGAGACAATTGAGATGTAGCACAAAGAAGGTGCATCTTGGATCCAAAGCCTCATTGAGCTCCTGAGCTGCGTAAATAAAGGCGGTGGAGGTCAAGGGCTCTGGCAATGGGGAAGGACCGCGATCACTGGAAGACGGCAGCCACAGCCGGCGCACTGCACGGCCCTTAGATGAGCAACTCCAAACCGACGATAGCCATGGAGCGGACATCGAGGCCAGGGGGACGAAATCCGGTGCCCCGGAAACCAAATCCGGTGCCCAGGCCACCAGATCCGGAGGTGGCGGCCGGCTAGGGCCCAATGCGGTGGTGGCGGCTGGCTAGGGCCCGAGACGGCGGTGCGCTTGGTCCACGGCGGCCGCGACGTCCCGGTGACCGGGGGCACTAGCGACCCACGGCGCCAGCAGCCATTGTGCCCGGCGGCCGCGACGTCCCGGTGACTGGGGGCACCAGCGACCCACGGTGCCAGCGGCCACGGTGCCTGGCGGCCGCGATGCCCTGGGGCCAGCGGAGCCCGGCGACCGGCGGCGCACACGGAGCCCGGCAAGCTGGCGGCCACCGAGACCGGCGGACGGCGGCGCCCAAGGCAGGGGTCGGGGCAGGGGCGCGGGGCGGCGCCCGCGGCCGTCGGCGGAGGATGAGGGCGGGGTGGCGCCCGCGGCCACCGGCGGAGGACGAGCGCGGGGTGGCGCCCCCGGCGGCCAAGCTTGGTGAAGAACGCACGAGGAGAGGGGAAAGGCCGAAAGGGAGGGGGGAAGGGAGGGAGATCGGACGCGAGGTGGTGCTTGAGCACCGCCGCCGCCTTCGCCGCCGGCGGCGGTGGGAGCTGGCGGCGGCGGATCTAGGGTTTGCTGTGGGTTGGCGAGGGCAAAGTCTAAATTATATAGATTTTCTTAAAAGAAATCTGGATAGACATGAACCATCGAATTACCAAAAACAATGTGACAAGGTCACACTGCATAATTGCATGTCTTTTAGAATCCTCCTACTAGCTAGTCTCGTTTATTATTAATATGTGTGAGCATGGCTTGGTAATGCCCCTTAACTACAATCTTTTTTCGAAGGAAAAATCTCACACCATGCTGTTAAGGTTGTTTTGAAATGTCAGTCTGAGGTTATTATATTGTCCTACTAGCAATCAGCCACGAGGAACTAGTTGTGTCTAACAACAGCATGATTTTTTTGTCATGGATCTATGCATATGCGCAGTTTGGTGCATTGAAGGAAACGACGGGCATAGATAAATATCTTCAGATGCAGCATGACCAGGTTCCGTTCAGAGTACGAGCCAAGCGCGGATGTGCCACACACCCAAGGAGCATCGCTGAGCGGGTATATTGCACATGATTTATTCCAAATTCCAGAATATACTCCTTGATCTGCATTAGCTGCATTGCATGCATGCGCTGTGCTAACGAAGGGAGTCTTTAATTTCAAGATGATCTTCTGCATCTTTGCACTTGCATTGATTGCATCCCTTTGTTTCTCTAGAGATTATTCAGATATACTAATCCCAGAAGGCATGCGATCGATGATGTTGCAGGAGCGAAGAACCCGGATAAGCGAGAAACTCAGAAAATTACAGGCCCTAGTGCCTAACATGGACAAGGTGATCCATTATTATATATGAACATTTATATCCATGCTGCGCCGCATATATGATTTCTTGTTGCTATATGCAGTGAATCGATCGTATTAATTATATATAGATTTTACGTATGTGGTCTGTCTTTTCGAACATGGAACAATCTGCGGCAGTAGGTTTACAACAGTTCCATCTTACCTTGTCTTTAAAATGTGGCAGCAAACGAGTACAGCGGACATGCTGGACTTAGCAGTTGATCACATCAGAGGACTACAGAGTGAGCTGCAGGTACGTACATATGGGTAATACAGTATCCACTTATACGGTCAGAAAACGGATCGGATCGTAGCCTGCTTCGAATTGGCAATATCTGAATGGCTCCATAGGAGTACAAAATAAATTAAAGCACGTGAAACAGTCGATCGGACGTGCACTTCCATGCATGATGATTTCAGCATAGCAGTAGAGACCGCTTCTCCCATAATAATCTTGTGACAAACTGAAACTCACTATTGTATGCTAGGACATATATATCTATCATTCTATATAAGACTTCATGAACTAACCTATATAACGATCAGTATTCTGCACACAAAAAATCCTTTAGTTTCACACATGCAGCCCCAAGTCTTACATGCGTCGTAGCCCCTACCACCATGCATTATTATGGTGTGTACTAGACAGGCATACAGTCCCTTATGTGTGTGCAATCGTCGCAGGGTCTCAAGGAAGACAAGGAGAAGTGCACCTGCCGCGGCAATAATCGCCCATCATCAGGGAGATGACATATGCTAATTAAAATGGGTTCTTTGCAGTATAGACGACTGCATTGCATTATGTATACACCTCATGACGACAAGAAAGCAGCCGTGCCAGCATCCAAGGTCCAACCGATCGATCGAGCAGACCGGGCGAGATTTTTTTCGTATTCATTCAGTCTAGTGTTTAGCTTCAAGGTAGAATTAGCCGTACGTTGTGTTGTTTCATATGGATGAGCACAACCGTATTTTTATTTGAAGCAGGGTTTTAGGGGGGATTTTTGATATTGCAAGAGGACATAGGCTCCCTTTAAGTTTGTAATGGGCTACGTACCACTGTTTCAAGAATTCCCCTTGTAAGTTCTTCTTACTAATGGCATTTCTTTTTAGAGAAGAGAGCTAGAAATCTTCGAGAGCCAATCAGCCAGGGAAACGGTGGAACAACGCGAGTAAGCAAATAATCAAATTAATTAAGAAAGCAAATTTTATAATTCTTCGTCCGCCCGTCCATGATCGGCAAAGAGGTCCGTGCGTGCACGGCCATTGGTCACAACCTCCAGACTCAAGTTTGCCTAACGAAAGATCTCCCTTGCGTTCCCGCGAACGCAGCCAGTGCATATCTAACTCTTACAGGATGACCCTCTCCCATAGGGGACATATCCTGTGCAATCACCTATTTAGTGCAAGCATGCAATCAAGCTATCTACACCATCTAATCTCGATCCAACGGTTCCCTCCAATTTTGCAATTAAACCCTCCCGTAGCACCTATTCTGGATGAAGTGCTCCGTGACTCGAGGTCCGCGTACTCTTTCTCTCTCTGCGACCGCGAGGCCGACCGTGGCCGGGGCCGGTGGTCCCCAAGATTAGCTGCCGGCAGGGGCTCGGTTCGGCGTCGCTGAGGGGCGAGAGGAGGGCGGGGCAGAGCTGGAGCAAGGTTGGGAGGCGGAGCGGGAGCGCGGCTGGGAGCAGGGGCGGAGCCAGGATGTTAATTTTTTCATTGTTAGGGGGGCCAGCCATACAAATTTACATAAAAATTTAATCGAAATTTGAATTTCTAATGTAATTTTGGGGCCCATAGGGGGGGCCAGGCCCCTGCCCGCCCCCCTGTCTCCGCCCCTGGCTGGGAGGGGGAGCGGGGTCCGACCGTGGCCAGGGCGGGTGGTCCCCAAGATCAGCTGTCAGCAGGGGCTCGATTCAACGTCGCTGAGGGGCGAGAGGAGGGTGGGGCGGAACTGGAGCGAGGCTGGGAGGCGGAGCAGGAGGGGCGAGAGGAGGGCGGAGCAGGGTCCGGCCGTGGCCGGATCAGATGCCGGCAGGGGCTCGATTCGGCGTCGCGGAGGGGCGAGAGGAGGGCGGGGCGGAGCTGGAGCGCTGCTGGGAGGCGGAGTGGGGGCGCGGCTGGGAGGCGGAGCGGGGTGGGCCTCGTCAGGTGGCGTGGGAGGCTGCGGTGGCGGAGGTAGAGCTGCGCGGCCAGGGCGCAACGCCGGAGGTGGCGGAGGCGGAGCGACGCGACAGGACTGGCGCACGGTGCCGGAGGAGGCGGAGCTGCGCGGCCGGTGCGCTGTGCCGCAGGAGGAGGCAGTGCTCGATGCAGGCACAGGCGAAGCGACGCGACCGGGGCTGGGCGCCCAGCACGCACCGGTTTGGCACCTAAAGAGTTGAGTGGAAGGGTTTAATTGCAAAATTAGAGGAGAGCGTTGGATCGAGATATGGTGTAGATGGCTTGATTGCACGCTTGCACCAAATAGATGATTGCATAGGATATGTCCCCCTCCCATAGTCCTACTATATTCTATCTCAACATACAAAATGTCCATATCAGCGAGTTCTTTGAGCTCCGTCTATCGAACAACCGAGTGTTTTAGATCCTTCCAACACCTGAATTTTGGACCACGGGATCTTGAGATGAAGGGCTAGAATTTCTCCTCCCTACACTACACTGTGATTACAGCACGCGTTTACACTATAACTAATTACAGTACGTCTATACTTTATTTATAGTCTAAATGCAATTGTTAGCGTATCGTGGGTACTATACCCCGAGTCACCTCCCTAGCATCTCCTCTCCTCGGGAGGAAAGCCTAAGTGGGCCCCAGCTTGCCAAAGGGACCCACGAAGCCAAGACAAAACATGATAGGCCAAGATCCACCTCTGGGGTTATCAAACTCCTAGGGATGGCTGCCGTCATCCACCCAGAGGTACCGAACCCTAGGCATCCCTAGGGTGGGAGCATAGACCCCGAGAGCGCCACCTTGCAAGATAAGGAACACGCCGACCATGGCATTAAATGCCACCGTTGGAGGGTCAAAAGGCCCCTCCTAGACGTGCGTGACGGTACACGTGGCGTGTAGAGCTACATCGTCACCACCTGACACGTGGACATGATAGGGCAGTGCCTATATGCCGCCGTGGGTCACAGTGGAATCCTGTTTAGACATGCACATTACAGACTAAGCGATTGGATATCAAGGTAGATGTGACCGCTACATGCTGACCGTCTGACCAAGACAAAGAGGAGGGGGGGCTAACAGTGCCTCCACTCACTCCTCGAGCAAGATGACAACATGCTCCAAGGACGGAACAGACGAACCCCGGAACCAATATATCATACCAGGGTGATAGGGTTATACCCTAAAACCATACTGCAGTAGGAATACACGGTATCAAAGCAATGTACGCGCCATCCTCCCTTGGGCTATATATAAAAAGGGAAAGGTGGTGCACTCAGGAGGACAACCGGAGCTGCACATCGACATCTAAGTCCGCGCCGAAGCCGAACCCCGACGTCGCCTACATGTCCGCGGAGCCGAACCCCGACGCCTTGAACCGTGAGCCCGGCCACCCCGACGAACCCCGACATCGCCTGCGCAAACCCTAGGTGAGCCACCCCGAGCCTGGACCTCCACTTGTGAACCCGGGCTGCGTCCCGGTATGCCTGTCGTGCCCTGCTGCGTCCGGAAGTTTAGATCTGCTTGACAAGCCGCTAACACACGTGCGAAATGCCACGGGCTGGCAAGTCGTACTTGCCGCTCGCCCGTGAGCGCTGACGGGCCCTTCGTGGTGACCGTTTTTGTTGTTTGTGCTATTTTTGCGAAGTCGCGATCACCGTCATGACGTTCACTCCGTGCGATTCACGCACTTCGATGCGTAGGACGGAACTGGACGTGACTAGATGTTTAAAAGTTATCGCGTAGGTCGCGTAGATAGCGGGCACAGCCGCGACGAGTAGAAATCCCCCAGTGGACCCTGTAGGTGTGAAACCCTAACCGTGCCGCGAAGCGCGGGGTGAGCGTGGCATCGCGCATGCACGGACGCACGTTACGGCACCCAGGTGGGTGGACGGCGCCGCGGTTTTCCCTCTGTGTATGCGCGGTAAACACGACATTCAAGTGCTACTCGCGCACTACCTACCCTTGCTCTGCCAGCACCTCGGCCGCAAGGAGAACCAGAGCCATCCCTCTGAGCCACCCATTCAATACCGGGGCGACCATCTCCGCGGTCGTAGTTCCCGGGGCCCAAACATAACCGAGCCATTCGCGGGACCATTCCCGACTCAGTTATCTTCCGACGGGCTAAAACCCTAATAGGGTCACGGCCTCGTATTGAGCAGGCTCGTTCCTCGGCCGTCTTTTCCTTCTTCTCTTAGGTCGAGACCAAACCCTAATCCGTGCTGTGGACCGACAATCCTTGATTCCTGTCCAGTTTAGGCCCACATGCACACCTGGCAAATCTCGGGATCCAGACCAGTTCTCAGGTCGCCCGAACACCTCTCCTCGTGCTTAACTCAGCCAACCTCCTTGGATCCTGCACGAAGATCGGAGAAGCGAAGCCAGGTGGGCCAGCATCGAGGAGAAGACCGACTCCGACAAAGTGAAGATTCGAACTATCGACATTCTTGCACCCGCGTAGACCTTTAGGCATTTGCGTCGTTCCGACCTTGCCACGTCTACCCGCAATGCTGCCGAATTTCCGGATCAATTCTCGTTAATCCGTTCGTGTAGTTCTAGGCATTGCGTCTTTCCGACTGTGCCTAGTCTACCCGAAGCTCTGCCGGAATTCGAATCAATCTTCATCATCAATTCAATATCGCGTAGATCTAGAATCGCAACGCTTTACCGACCTTTCTACACCTAATCGACATGCTATCCGCAACTTTCGCACGTCGACCAAGGACGATAGGCCAGGTGGGCCCACAACCCCGTCAAGACGAGGAATTCATCGTCGACACTGAAGACTCAGCTATGTTTTATCGTTGCAAGCGTTTGAACCGAGACGTTGTCGATACCCCGACCAACTAACTCGTAACCTAATCTGAATTAGCGAAGTTAGGGCTAATCTGACTATTGATTGTGTGCATTTGGATCTCTCGTTCTTATTTGGATCTTTATGCTGTGTGTAAGATGAGTAACCATAACTAGGTCCGGAGAACGAGACGGGATCGGAGAACCCAGGGACCGAAAAAGAACCGGAGAACCCGACGTTTCGCTGGAAACCGATCCAGGAGTGAAGGACTTGGCGAACCAGAAGCCGGAAGATCCGGAGAACTTTCCAGAGGATGAACCCGTGTACCGCGACGTCCTCGTCGTCTAAGGTCACACCGAACACCCCATTCTCACACCTATAGCTATTTTCATATGCAGTAGAGCTATGCTCACCCGCGATCTACTTATTTGCAAGACATTTATGAAACCCGCCTTGATGTCATAAAACTTGACCTTGTTTGCTCGGGTTAGTCCTATATTCGACACCCGGGATCAACCCTGCTGTGATATATATACTACAAATACCTCATATATATATGCACGTGTGTGCTGTGTGTGAGATGAGTGTGCATGCGTGGGTGGGATTTCTGAGTATGGATTGTGATGTGATGGATATGGATGAGGATGGATATGCATGAGGATGGATGTGCATGAGAATGGATATGTGTGAGGATGGAGATGAGGGGTGAGGATTCGGCAGGAGTGAGCATATGTGGTATTTGGAGTGGGACTAGAACCACTCCCGGCCTGTGATGGGTCAACTGAGTGATGTGATGTGATATGTATGGATGAGTGAGGTGATGTGTGTGAGGAAACACGAATCCCCCTTCTTCTGATGAGAGCAGATCGGGGAGACGTGCTGTTTGGAAGGCTTGCTCTTGCCACACAAGGACCGAGTAGGGGTAACAACAGCTTGAGTCTTACCGTGCGCACCACATGCCCAGTATGGGTACGGGCCCACAAGGGGTCCCTTCAACCAGCGGCATTGGACTGTGAGGAGTTGAGGAGATAGTGTTAGGAGACAGGAGATGGATGTGCCTCCTGCGTGCCCCGATAGATCCATCCCGTGGGACGTCCCGGATTGTTGGATTCACAGCTTCGAGGGCACGCTTGCGTGCTGTTTCTAGCTCGAGGATGCAGGAAGATGCCGTTGGCGGGGATTACCGAACCGGTGTTGTCAGGACTTGGAGGATAGGCCGCCGCCAAGTTCTGCTTCGTGTGGGACCAGGTGTACAACCTCAGCAGAGTGTAAAACTATATGTATAGCCGCGTCCTCGGTTATGGACGAACTCAAGGGCTTTTAAGTTATCCTTCCATAGCGAGAGTTCTTCTTCTCTCCCCGAGTGTGTGAGATTCCGGCTGTGAGGCCGTTGAGACAAGGATGGGTGGGAGCTGTCCTCGTCGCAGTTTGAGTGCGAGTGAATATGATGAGATGGTGTTGTGGATGAGATTGGTATGGATGTATGGAGATGTGGGTTGGTGTGAGATATGCGAATTAATCATTATTACTTCGCATGCATAGGAAACCCCAGCTTTATCCTTGAAAAGGCATTTTCGCCCCTATCCTTGGCTTGCTTGCGGGGTGTTCGAATTAGTGACATGTGCGCCTTCTTGGCACAGACCTAGATGAGATGGAGATCCTGACAGCGAGCTTCGCCAACAACAGACACGAAGATGGAGGATTGCGGTGCTACGCTCAGTTTTTGCCTGTGGAGATCGCCGTGAATGCTTCCGCTACGATAGATGTTCTCTGATTGCTTAGCCAAGCTGTGGCTTTAGATTCCGGTCTGCGACCGATGTTTTGGCCTAAGTAAGGCTTGTATATCTTCTTTTCGCTGTTTTGTAATCGAAGTCTGGTAATGGTATCAACGAAACGATGTTCTGTGATAGCTTTTTGTATCCTCGGACTATCACAGGTGATTTTTGCCGGATTTCAGCACTTTGAAATTTCCGGTTCGTTTCATGTGCCTTACAGTAAAACCATATTCAAGTGAGTTGAAACTTTCATAGAAGTTGTATTACAGGGAAATAAGCTTACTGTTAAATTTTCAACCCATTTGGAGCTAATGTGAATTTTATAATATTCATGCAATGTGGTTTCAACATTTATTTGTGTGTTTTGCTATATGTTACTCTTAAGGACTATGGATCCCAAATTTTAACTAAAGCATTAACAGGGTAAAACAAGGTTACAATTTTTCCCAACATTTATTGAGCATTATAAACCCCTTTTTATATTATCCAAATATAAATTTAGAGTTTTGGTGAATTATTAAAATTTCTAGAGACATATTATCGGGCTCAAATTTTAACAGTAAACCAAACATGCCAAGATATTCCTACAGCAAAAATACCAATTTATTTAGAGCACGATGAAAGACGCCCTGGACGCCCTAAGAGGGGGGTGAATTAGGCGTTAACCTAGATTGTTGTCTCTAAACTCCTCTAGTCCATCTTATCAAAACCTACACAACTATTCTTTCTAAATGTGCTCTAGGTTTTGCTAAGTGTCCTAGCTCTACCGTAAAAGAGACTTGCAACCTAGTTTCCAATCCTAGAATATTTCTACTCTAGTAATGTAAAACACACTTGTAAGAATGTAAATGCGAAAGTTTAAGTGCGTAAAGTATAGCTAGGGAGAGAGATGCTAACTCCCGGGTGTAGATGATGACTCAGTGATTTATCCCGTGGTATCGGTTAGGCAAAGCCTTTCCACTAGTCCACGTTGTTGAAGTCCCGCGTAGGGGCCTTGTAACATAATCCACTCAGAGATCAAGTCATCCTAGTCCGTGCAGGGATCTAGGAACCTCATGGGCCAATGTGATCTTGCAATGGCAAGATCAACTTCTCGGTCGTGATAGCCCGAAGGGTGTCTCCCGAGCCGCTTCCCGTTAAGGGTAGAGCTTTGGTCGAACCGCCGAGGACCTCTCCTCCCTCTCACAAGTATGGAGGCGGCACACTCCACAAACCGGAGGGTCTCGCAAGACTACAAGCCGCTCATACAAGTCTTCGTGCGCGCAAGCACAGATAGGATTGAGACGCTCAGGTCTCACTAGCCGAAACAAGGGATAACTACCCTATTAAGCCCAATGATTGCTTGCATGAAGCTAACCTATGCTTTGGATGTGGGCAATGAAGCACTATGGTGACTTGGAACTCACAAATGTGTGCACTGGCTCTAAGAATGAAGTGGAATGAGTAGCTATGCACTAGAATGAACTCCTGAATATCCAAACACACTTGTGTGGCCGGCCAAGGGGGTATAAATAGCCCAAGCCACAAAAACTAGCCGTTGGAGAGAAGGTTGCTGCGGCTGACAGAACAGAGCCGGACCGCCCGGTGTACCAGTGCCAGACCGTCCGGCGTTAGCGCCGAACTGTCCGGTGTAGGCACCGGACCGTCCGGCGTGTGCTGACAGCCGGGCCCCACCTCCAACAAGCCGTTAGCAGACCGTTGGATCGATCGGTGAAGAATCGTTGGACCGTCCGGTGAGGACGTCGGATCGTCCGGCGTGTAGAAGCCCACCCGATCTTCAAATGTTGAAGCATCGGCTAACACTGTCTGTGATACCCACGACATCTCAAAGGCACCAACGTGGACATATGAACTTAACTCACATGAGTTCAGGTGTGAGTGAACTTGTGAGGCAAAGATAAGAATAGCTAACGAGGCTAAGTAAAAAAAAATGAAAACAACGTAACTCGATTTGTTGGCATAGATCAAAATATAAGAACTTTCATGAGGCTCTCCATGTAAAACTTGTGAAAAATAATACATTTAGAATAAATTTTTATAAATTTTCTGGTTTTGCTTGATTTTAAACTACAAATCAATAAATTTAGCTAAACCTAATCGAGAAGTGTAGCCATGTATTGGTTCTTGAAATACAGAGTCTGTGACCAGTTGGGACCCATCTTGACATCTAAATCCAAGCACCAAGTATGCAGGACATCATTTTCCCTCAATTCAATGGTCTGGATTTTCAAACAGCAGAGACCTTACAAATGTATATGATTTCTCTTCCAAAGTTTAAAAGGAAACTTGGCAAGCTCCCCAAATGAAATTTGAGGATCTATCCATGCACCTCACTTGTGCTAGGATCTGGATCTCCGTGGATAAGGTTTCACCTTTCAAACATCGAATTTGAGTCAGCCAAAGCAGTCATTTCAGCCATAATCAGGAATCATGCTAAAGTCTGGGGTTTTAGAATGAGCATCACAACCTCACCGCTATGTTTTTAACAATCATTTCAAACACTTAAATGAAAAGTATAATTTGTATACTCCTCTTCCACTCTGTTTATTAGGCCTGGTTTTAAAAAAAATTCAAATATGGTTTAATTTGGTGAATATGGGTCAAGCACTCACGTTTTAGTTCAGCCTGTATTCCTTCTCAAGTCTGAAAGCACAGACCAAAACATCAGCTTAGCCTTTAAATTCCTCAAAGGTTGGCATTGTAATTTTTATCAAAATAATTTATAAAAGTATAGGCATATAGTTATACTTCACATGAACTATATTCTTGATATCTAGAAGCAGAACTTCTAAACTTCTAGATGCCAATGTGAAAGCTGCAGGTTACTGGATTACGCCAACTGAATGTCCTGAAATTCTCTCTAAATACGTTGAATTTACCAAACTTCGGCGCAGCGTATCTCCCAAATCTTAGATTTTCAAACCTAGGTATGTATAACAAAGTTATAGCCTATTATACTATGAATAACTTTTGTATTAGGAGCTTGAGTCATAACTGCAAGGAATCTTGAGAAAAACTCAGAACATTGTCTGCCTGTCCGGTTCACATACCACAACACTCAAATTCAAACTCGAATGAGCCCTTCAACCGTCATCAAACTGGAACAGATCATTAAACACAATTTGTAGATAATTACCTGATGAATGATTTGGTATTTAAAGTTTTTGCAACGGATGAAAAAATTATGGACAAACAGAGAGGATAAGAGGAGGAACGCTGAAGAACTTGGAAGAGTTGCCATGCTCAGATTGTGTTCGCCACATTACTGCCCGCCACCGGCCGCCCGGCGCGCCGTACGCCGGTGTTGCCTTGTCCCCAGGCCATGCTCACTCAATTTTCCCTCTGCCCAAGGCGCCGAGACGACGCGCCTCCTCTTTTACTCCCTCCACCGGTCTCCCTCCTTCTCAGTCTCTCATCGGATGTGTTTAGATCCAAACTTCCCCCCAAATTCCACAATGTAAAAAGAAGATTCCCCATCACATCAAAAATGCCGGCACATGCATGGAGTAATAAATGTAGATGAAATCAAAAAATAATTGTACAATTTTCCCTCCTCTTGCGCCAAAGAAAGAACAGAGCAGCAGCAAAACAACTCGCCATCCTAAAGACCACCACTGCAGCCATCGCCTCACACGTCACACCTATACAACTGCACGGCCTCACCTTGCGTCAATCCTCCTCTGCTTGCTACCGAAGCGGCCGCCATGGTCCTCGGCGTGAGCTCCCAGTTCCCACCCCGGCTCCGCCCCTACACGTCTCATTCCAACGACCTCACGCTTCCTCACGGCAAGAATCAGCACCGCGTCACCCTACTCCATCGTTTCCCAAATATACCGGCCGTCGAAGCCAAGCCAAGAACCCCCTCCGTCGAACGCCGCCGCCGCAGGCTGCACGTGCCGTGTTGAGCCCTCGCCTGGGCCTTCTCTTAGCGCGTGAGCTTGGGGAACGGACCCTAAGCGTCCTGGGGTACGCGCCACGCACGTCCCCCTCCTCTCCCCACGGCTCCGCTCGCTGGCGCGCCTGCCGTCGAGGCGTCGAGCCCGGCCGGCCGGTGTCGTCTCTGTTTTTCCCCTGCATCCGTTCAGAGGTATAGGGTTGAAAATGGGACGGGAAAATCCCGTCCCCCCGGCTCCGTTTACCGTTTAAACCGACCGTAAACTGTTTTCATGAAAAAAATGGGAAAACAAAACGGGAAAACGGGCGGGAACGGGAACGGGAACGGTTGGAGTGTTTTCCCGACCGTTTTCACGGTTCTCGTTTTCAGCCGGGAAAATTCCCGCGGGAATTCCCGTATTTGTCGTAGTCGGCTGTATTACCTGTGTTGGAAACGTGAATTGTTGTTTGCATGTGTTCCAACGTGAATTGTGAATTCGTGATTCACTTTACCTGTGTTTCTTAGTTATACGAGTCTTGTTTCCATGTTATTTATGCATAGTTGTAATTATTTTATCGAGTTAAATGTTTGAAGTGGTTGTATGTATTTTCCCGTTTTGAGTTATCGATTCCCGATCGTAATCGGCATGCTCCCGACCGATTGATTCCGTTCCCGATATCCCGTAATACCGATTTCGTTTTTCCGTCCGATTTTCCCGTTCCCGTTTCCGTTCCCGACCAAAAAATACAGTTGCGGGAACGGTTGAGGGGTTTTCCCGACCGTTTTCATCCCTACAGAGGTAGAAGAAGGGTATATTTGCACAAACCCCCCTGTAGTTTATTTGCTTTTATGTTTCTCTTGAAGGTACTGTGTATTGAGTCTAAGTGAAATATCTAATAACTCCCTGCAGTTACTTGCTTTTACGTGTAGCCGCTAGATCTGGAACGATTTAGAAATGGGAATAATCATTTCATGCAAACTTAACCATGCTATTAAAAATCATATGGAAATGGTAAAAATATGAAACAAATTTTGTTGGACTCCATGTGTTATGATATCTACACAGTTAATAGAACTTGACATGTGCAAAGACCATTTTGCCCCTACTATATTGTATGCATGTTTAATTTTGAAATAAATGAAAGAAATAGCTACAGAATTCCAAAAATGATGAAACTTGGACATTGAACAGCAAGTATCATTTAACTGTAGGGGGAAATGGACACCCCCGGCACTCGTTGTTTTAATCATGCTTTACCATATTTTTTATGTCACGTGCATTTAATGAAGAAATATGAAAAAGAAACTAAACATGCATGATAAACCGTTAAAGTGAAATGTGGGCTTTATCACCTCCGAAAATCATGAATATGCTACAGTAGCATATTGATGCTATGTATGATGCTCTATAAAGTTTAAACCCTAGAACTTAATGTTTAATAGACGCTTAAACATGTTTCACCTATATGTGTATTCAAATATGTAAAAACAATTTTATTGAAACTTGCTTAATAGGCTACTCAAAGATCATCATAGCACCCTAATGATCATTATAGCGCACCTAAATATTTTCATACATGTTGCTCACTTTCTTGATGGTCAAATAGATGTATTTGTGCCATAGGCGATGTATAACAAATAATCAGAAAAGTGGTATTAGGTCAGGCGTGCCCTAAATGATCCACCAATGTAGCCCTGGCCACGTTACTGTTAAAAACATGCTTAAATCATTTTTGCAAGTCATTTTTGCACCGTTTTGACATACACTTAATGTCTTAAGTAAATAATAAATAAACCTAGAAATAAAGATATTAGGAACATGAGTGTTCATGTGATTCAAATAAGTTGTATTCTATCTGTAGTGTTGACGTGCCATGCATAGTTTGATGAGAAAGTTTGAACTAAAACATTTAAATACTATACTTAAATACTACTAAACACTATGTTTGCATAAATAGAGGGAATAGAAGATGCATGTTCTCCTTAGTTAAATTTTTAGCTCCAGAAGTTAATGTATGAACCTGAAGTTAAAAGACTAAGCTCAATACATGCATTGTTCGATTTTTAGTAATTCACGAGATGCACAAGTAAATCTACAAACTAATTTGATAGCTATGTTACATGATTGTTACTATCTTTGCGAATTTTCATATCATTTGAGTCACAGAAACTTCCAGAACCGAAATAACAAGCCTAACTCACCTTGAAAATGAATAAACGATTAAATGCATGTTTTAAATTAAAGTCCAAAAACTTTTCCCCTACAATTATGATACAGTTTTGACGTGTATTTGGTTTGAAATGGATCTGGTAGTTCAAGGTTGGTGAAAGAGCGCAAGTAACCTCTAACTGTGATGATAAAGGTGAGAAGGAGAGCAATAATAAGTTGTTTTGTCATTTTAATTGCGAATGCATATTAACTATCATCTCATGCACATATGCATGTCACATATAGGATCGCTAATCTTACGATATTGGAGCTGATCTGGAGGATTTTGGTGGCCATGGTTATCATATAGCGGTGAAGCCCGAAGAATAAGAATCTATTATCAACTAACTTCATTTGGTTTTCACAGTCTTCACTTGAGGTAGGTACCTTTATGGTGCCTATAATGACCATGCTCATTTTCCTACTTAGCATATCACATTATTTTTATTGTTCATCTATTCTGATGCTATCTAAGTTTAGGAGTTGGTTGAAAACCCCTATACATGAACTACCCCTTTTTACCATGTCCTTGATCCCTTTGATAGCAAAGATTAAAATGAACATGGTGTAGTGCTTAGTTGCCTAGTTACGGTAGATACAAGTGAATAGAGTCACTTGTTGTAGGAAAACTTGTCAAATGCTTTTACGAATCGAAAATCTTTTTATTATGAAATGGAATTGTTCACACGTTAAAGACCGGGCGGAGGTTTATTTGAGTGTGCAGGTGATGACAAGGTAAGTTATGGACTCCGCCCGAGTCGCCCTAAGGACTATGTCGTTGTCGGCCATGCCTTCAGCATCACCACTTTTTGCTAGTATGCATAGGAGGGGCCGTGGGACCCTCTAAACACTTTCCTTTCGCTTGCCCGAAGAACAGGGGCACAGGTCCTACCCGCTTAAGGTGGTGTAGTAGGGTCCTGAGGATTAGGTTCCACAGGAGCTGGATCCGGTCAAAGACCGAGATAACGCCTGTGGGGAGACCGTCCCCAGGGGCGAGGCGGGAGTGTCTCGAACTTGGGGCAAGACAGGAGAGTGTAGATATATGTGGTGGGACGTAGCGGCAAGTAGGCATATGACATTTGTTGGCATATGTGAAAGCCGTACGGGTCCAAAGCATATGTCGTGCAAATTAGGACATTCACAAGAATAGTAAGTCGATTCGAATCGCGAGACGGTGCTTGATCGCGACTGGCATCGTAGACAAGTCATTTAAGGTTTCCTGCTGTTTTGAAAACCCCTTTACTATGCTTATTTATGTTCTTGCTCATACCATGCTTTACATATGTTTATGATTATGCAGTAACTATGTTGTTATATCTCTTTTCAAATGCCATGAAATCTGATTTCATTATGCTACAACACACTTATAATAAAACTTGGGCTAAGGACTCACTTAGTAATTGCTTAAGGTTGCTGAGCCAAGTCCACAAATAGCCTTTCATATCCTTGAGCGTCTAGAGTCGGGCGTTTCTATGCCCTAGGTTGCATATGTCCCCTGAGTACATTTCCAGTACTTAGGGTTTTGTTTCTTTTGTCTTTGTCTATCCACCTTTGCCAGGTTGCTGCGTGATCGAGGATGGTCCGGTGGGCTCGTGACCATGCCTCGGTGTTTACTCGTTGAGTGTTCTGCATCGACGTATGTCATTCTTCCGCCGCGAGAAAACAACAAACTTGATATATTGAGTACTCTGATGAATTCAAACTTATTCAAATTCAAGTGTTGTATCATTGAATCTAAATTTATGTAACCATGTCTGTGATGATGTAATTGTTGTGGCTCCTTCGCGAGCTTAATGTGTATGAATATCGGTCTCTCGGATTGGTTGAATCGAGCACCATTTCAGGGTGACTCGACGGACTACCGGAGTTAGCCTATTTTATGCGCTTTGTGGGCCAAAGGTGGCAGAAGCGCATAAACGGGGTTTTAGCTCGGCCGGTTCCGCCACACTGTCCGGCGCTATCACGGACCGTCCGGCGCTTGACTCAGCACCGGGTCTTCGCAGCTCCTGTCGCCAGACCGTCCAGCGTCCGTACGCCGGACCGTCCAGCGTTGGCGCCGGCCGTCCGGCGTATGCGTTTTCCTTCTGCTGCCGTCTTATTTTCCTCGAAAAATTCCGGACCGCTGTGTAGTAGCATCTGAGGACTTTCTTGGGGTCTTGATGTGTTCCTTTGAAGTGTTTGTGCCCCCAAGTTCGTCTCTTGCATCCTGGAACTAAGATGTAACGCCCCGAAAATCACACCCTGAAAATTTCTTGAACTCGTCCCAAAATTCAAAACGATTTTTGAAAGCAAATTTGAACTTGGTTGCTTACAAGTTTGAGCATAACAATAGTCCGTGGTCAACCTCTTCCGAACCACCCCTACCTCTAAAGCTCCATCTCTCTCTCCCCCCTTTTCTCTCCGTCCGAACCGATCCCAAAACCCTAAACTCAAAAAGGACAGAGGACCCCTCTCTTGTCTCCCACCTTCCCTCTCCTCTTCTTTTTCACCCAATCCAAACACACAATGACCTCACACAACACCCTTGGATTCTTTGCCATGGAAATATCCAAGAAAAATACCCCAAAGTCCCTTGATCAAAGCCCTAAGAAAGTACCTAGAGAAATACCTTGAAAATCGAATTGGAAAAAGAGAAAAGCCTCAACGGGCCGCCTCCCTCCCTCGGTCTGCTCCCTCTCTCTCCCTTTGGCCCAGCCTGCCCCCTTCCCCTCTCGCGCCCGCGCCCGCGCCCACCTGGGCTAGCCCACTCACCCCGGCCCAACTCTCTTTCCCCGGCCCCGCCAGGCCATGCGCTCGCGCCCCCTTCCTCTCTCTCTGACGCACCGGCCCCACCGGCCAGTGTCGTCTTCCTCCTCCTGCCCCGCGCGGCCGCCGTCGTCGTCCCCGTGCCGCGCTGGTCCCCCTCTCACCGACAACTCGCCGGTCCCTCCCGGCCCCGCCTCAGCCCCGTTCTGACCGGACCCCGCCCCATCCTCCACCGGACCCCGTCCCCGCACACGACCCTCCTCCCCCATCGCTGCCGTGTGGCCGCATTCCGCGCCCGTCCCCCACCCCCTGTCTCCTCCTCCCTCGCCGTCGTGCTCACCATCCCCACCGGTCCCCACTGCCCCACAGCCGCAACGCCTCCCTGTGTGCCACGCGCACCGCGCTTCGCCCCCACCGCCGCTCCACGCCAAGGCCAGCACAGCCACGGCCATGGCTGCCGCCGCCCAGCCCCTCCTCAGCGACTATAAAAAGGCCCCCTGAGCTCCCTTACAACTCGCACCAGCTCGCAGATCATCGAGCTCTCCTTCCCCCTTCCAATTGCACCATCCACTGCCCCGACAGGCTCGCCGGCGGAGCCTAGCTCCACCGCGCCGCCGTGCCTCGGTGAACCCCCCTCCCGGCCAAAATCCCACGTGCCGAACCCCCTAGCCAAGTTCGCCTTCGTCCCCTCTCCCTCCCCGGGCTGTTCTTGGGGCTAGAACCGGCTCGCCGGCGGCAAACCGCCGGCGAACCGCCGTCGGACCCCCCCTTCCCCTCGCCGGCCGGTTCAATCGAACCGAGCCCGACGCCGTCCCCGCCGTCGCCTCCCCTCCACCGCTGACCCGTGGGCCCAGCCCCAACGGCGTCCGCCGCGCCGTCGCCTGCCGCGCACGCCCGCGTGGGCCGCCACTGCGCCATTGGGCCGAGCCAGGCCGAAATCCTGACACACGCAGAAAGTGGCAAAAGTCCAAATAGCCTCCCTGAACTTCTACAAAAGGCCCAATCTACCCCCTGTGACCAATTTCCTCCCCGAAAACCCTACCCGGACTCCGTTTTCGATAGTTTTCGAACCATTGAACTCATAGTGAAGGACCCTATGTCGCTCCACCCACATGGCCCCTCTGACAAAATTACAAAAACCCCTTGCCTTTATCTATATTTACAACTATTCCGTCCGAACCCTGTTTCGGCCCACCATCCGTCAAAACACGTCCCGCTGAAACCCTAAACCCGCTCCCGCCAACTCGCCCATTTATAAATAGGCCGGGAAGGTTGCCACTCCATTTGCGCCTTCCAATATCAGTCACTCTCTCGCTCGGCTTGGTGAAAAACTTACCACGCCCGAGTCAAGCTGCTAATGGTTTGGGCTGAGCCTAGTTTGAATGGTTTGGTTTTGCTACTTAGTCTCGTTTGGTTTGGTGGCAAATGGGCTAAGATATTTACCAGTCTGGTTTGGTTTGGTTTATTTAGTATAAGGGATCGGTTCAGTTGGGATTGGGGTTTAAATGGGTTGTCTACGTGCATACTCACCACTCGAATTTTCAACCATTGGATGAAGATCCTACGGGTGTTTTTCATCTTCAACCTCCAGACAGGTGTAGCCAACAAGCCTCTTCACCATAGAGTCCATCGGAGACAGAACCAGAGCTAACAGGTAGGCAGTGTAGAACGTGGCCGGATCCTCCTAACCGGAGTCCGGGGCCGTGGTGCACAGGCGGCGGCTGTGGCGCGGGATCACGTCTCCAGTCGATTCCATGGACAGCCAGCAACCCATCGCATGCCTTCTCGCGCTGCGCGGCGCGCCTTGGCCCACCCAATCGCCGAGCAAGGGAGGGGCGACTGCGCACGCGCAGCATGCGTCGGCCACGCACTGCCGCATCGGCGGCGTGACGCCGGTGGGGACGGGAGCTGCGGCACCGCCGCTTCACGGAAGCAAATGAGGTCGGGACTCAGCACCTCGAGGTGGGCCGCAGGGCCTGTGGCTGTCGCTCGCTCGCGCTCGTGAAGCAAGTAATCAACCCATAGTCGTAAGCGGTTCAATTGATTTCAAAAGCAATGCAATTTGGTTCTGGTTCGGTTTTGGAAGCATTTGGATTAGTGTGGTGTGGTTTAATCGGTGAGAATACTACTAGTTGGTTCGGTGCGGTTTTAGTTTGGATTCTGCACCATTAGCAGCTTTACGCCCGAGTACCCCACCCATCCTCCCGTGCTTCGCGCCGGTAGTTGGTCGACCGTCGGTCCACCTTCTCACACGTGGCCATCGATCTCCTTTGCACGGCATATGCCCCGGCCATACGAAAGAATTGGATTTTGGGCCTGCAATTAGGCTCCCACCTCAGCCCATTTCTGAATAGGCCGTTTCTAAAGAACCCGCCGCAGTCTCGTCCTCATCTTTCCTCAGTCCTCACTCCCATCACCTACACCTAGGGTTTGCCTCCCCTTCTGGCCGCCGCCTCCTGCCCCTCCCTCTTCATCGCCCTTCTTCGTCTTCCCTGAACGCCGACCTCGCGTCTTCTCCGCCGCCCCGATCGACGCCGCTGTCGAGGACTCTGTGCTCTCTGCTTGAAGGTATCTGTCTCACTCTCGCGTCAAATCCGCTCCGACGGGATGAACTTTGTGTCGATTTGTGGTAGATTTATATGCCAGGCTAGTTTGCTCTAGATCCGTGCTGAAATAGACAACAATCTTATATGTTATTTTGATTTGAGGGATAAGTTTTTTCCCTTCTGATAATCCTTTATGACACTCTGTTCTTGCTGTTAGCGGTAGCTGTCTAATTCGTTCAAAATAACCACGCAACCGTAGGGAGGGACCCTCCTCCGTTGAATCTCTACTTCTTTTGAGTGTCAGTAGTGTTTCCACCAGCATTATTCACATTCATTTTCTTGACTCGTGGTATGGTTTGTCTTAACTTGTTAGGAAGCCTGTATGTTGAAGATGAGCTGCCAGAAGTTGAGCCGTCAGTATCTGCATTTGGTGATGAACGAGGGGCGTGGCTTGTACTCGTTGAGGCACATGGACGTGTCTAAGCTCTTCTACCCATCGACACCTGAAGCACTGGATGCAGAGGCTCAAGTGAAGAAGAAGAAGAAGAAGAATGGCATCAATAAAGTTGGGAGCATCGGCAGATTGCCTAGACCGAGCATGTACTTCGAATCACACACCCGCGGTGCATCTAGTCCAGACAGTTTGACTAATGTGTTTGCTCTCTTTGGGGAGAGCAAGAACAAGATCCTCTACTCAGATGCAAATGGTCACACCACAATCTACAACACTAGCTTGCACTCCTTCACACCAATGCCTGATATGCATTTTCCCAAGGGGCCCAATTGTATGGCTGCTCATATCACTCGCACTGCTGATCATGCAAGGTCTGATTTTGCAATCAACCCGACAGTGGATCATGAATTCTTCGATGAGAACCCCATTGGTGACCACACTGACAGCCTCTACATGATGCACATGGACCAGGAACAGGGCAGCTTTGAAGTGCTTGCATACTACCCTGTGGGGTACTGGAAATGGCGCGTACTCCCATTGCCACCATTCTTTGACGACCAGGATTACAAGGTCTGCAGTGACATTCCTTATGCAGTCATCGATGGTACCCGAATCTGTGTATCATCTGACACCACAACTTATTCTTTTGACACGGTGTCGCTTAAGTGGAGCAAGACTGGAGACTGGGTGCTGCCCTTTCACAGCAAAGCGGAGTATGTTCCTGAGCTGAACCTGTGGATTGGCCTTTCTGCTAGCAGCCATTCCAACCTGTGCGCTTTGGACCTTTCCACTTCTGCCATGGATTCTTGTGATGTGGTGCCGACAGTGCAGAATGTTAGGTTTGATGTTGACCTACCTGAGGACTGGTCACTGAAAAGTAGCAACTTGGTGAACCTGGGTGGCGGCCGATTTTGCATTGCTACGTTTTTCGATACTGCAGATGGCGGTCCAAAGACGACTGTCTTCACTGGTGTGGATGTGTTGCCCTGTGGTGACAATCAACAAAGGGAACCGGCTGTCCTCAGGATCAAGCACAAGTCCAAATGCCTTGTCACAGACAGGATCCAGTATGTGCTATGAACTGCCACCAATGATGCTCTCGTCTTGGCTGATGCAACCAATTGCTACATACTGTCCGTATCATTGTTTATGGTGTTTGTGAGGCATTTACTGAGGGTTGGATGAGTACTACTAATATTACCCGTCTATCTTATCTTTCCTGTAATGTCTAACCAGCCTGCATACTCTGTTATTCTGCCGATCCAGTTAGTATGAACATTTATACTTTAGTTCTTATTATCTTTTATTCTGTTCTAAATTATAGTTCACTTTGTGTTTGTCTCAAGTCCAAATTCTCAAAACTTTGACCTGTTTTTTTTTGAAAATCCATGAGTATTTATAAATTCAAATAGTTATACTCAGTTATAAATTGAGTCTTTTATTTTTTATAAATGCATAGCTTTTATTATATACATAGCCTTTATTATATCCTGGGTATAGTATTTTGGATGCGCAGCAAGTCAAAATAGAGGGAGTACTAAGAGTTATCTAATAAAAATTTTGATGGAGTTAACTGTATGTTATTTATGTGATTTTCTACTACTTTAAGGACTAGAGTGCCCGTGCTGCAACGGCAGAACTCTTATATAGGGTTATATTCAATTTCGAGCATTCAATTATGTGATACAAAGGTAATTTGGAACTTTCAATTAATTAACAAAGTAAATATGTACAACGGGTTAGATTAATCATAGCACTATTTTATTTCGCTGGAAATCTAGGATGAAAAGTACCGTTCGTTGGTTCTTATGAAAGAAAAACACTGCACATAAGGGCCTTGTTCCCTTAGTTCAAGTCTCGGCTTGTTTCGGCACTCTCTCTCTCTCACACAAAATACTATAGAATCAGTCTATATACATAATCAAAGCACCTACCTGAACAGATGTGTCGTAACAATAAAATACAGCATTGCCCCTCTTTACCGCTATGCTAATTTCATGAACAAAGAAATATAAGGAAGCAGCGGGAGTGACGTGCGCATGGAGCGGAGCTAGGAGGCGAGGGAAAGGGGCGACGAAAGTGTCACATGGCCTTCGAGGAGCTCGGGGAGCCTTTGGGTCCATAGGCACATCCTTACAAAAACACTAACGGTGTGGATTGTGTTTGGGGAGGCAGTGGGAGCCCGGCCAGCAGCCCAACTGCCATCTTGAGATGTTGTTTGGTGGCGAGCCGGTCTGGGGTACCCAGAACATACAGATAGCTGGAGATGGAAGCACAAGTTCAAGTCATCAGTTGTTCTATACCAGATCAATGATCAGAAGTGAATCTCAACTTCATTTGCAATAAATTTACAACAAAAATACTTAAGAGCAGATCATTTGTTCTTCATGTTGCATCATGCAAGGAGAAATCCTCATAGTTAAAAACTATTGCACAACCAAGCTGACTTGCACACATCCGAACAAAATAGTTCCTCAGCTTCAACAAATAAAATGAAGACATCACTGGCAAAATTATTCAATCTTTGGCCTCAGCTATGTAATAAGGTGGAGTTATTCACTAAGTTGTAGTCATTGGTGGCTGCAAGCAACTAAAGAGAGAAACATGAACAAAGAACCAAGAAGAACCAAATCCAACTTCATGGTTGTCATGGAACCCTGGGGACACCATTCAATGTCATCATCACAAGCAAAGACTTGGTGTTGCAACTGAATGAATGTCACACAGGGGCTTCCTGGCAGTCATGAAAGAACTAGTAATGAAAGAACCAGTCAAGAAGCAAAATAGCAGCCACCTCATATATATGTTTGCACCACAGGCCATTTTCAATCCCACATGATTCACCAAGAAAATTACAAACAAACAACAACAGCAAATGAGAGAAAATGAAACATAGTAGTGCAATAAGGTCTCAGTTTAGCCAATAGAGGCTACAAATATTTTTTTAAAGAGAATTGTGGAGCAAAGCTACCCAGGAATATATTAAGAGAAACAAAGTAAAAGATTACAAGGAGTTAGCTAGGAGCTAACTTATAGAAAGATAAAAGACTCACACAAGGGAACTTACCTAGAAAAGAAATTAAAAAATTACAAGAAGCAGGCAGCATGAAAATAAACCCACAGTTACAAAGAGTTTATCCAATCCATTATTGAACTGTGGAAATGAGTTAGGACTCTAAAAAGATGAAGTTTAACTTCATTCTTGAACATCTGCTTCTAGCTTGCCATAGCAGAAGGTGGCTTGTGGTTGAAGATGTATTCATTTCTTTCCTTCCATATACACCATGTAGTGATCATGAATAAATCCATAAAGAATGGCCTAGTAAAATCCTCTTTTTGATTAATTAACATTAGGGTAACATCTCCTAGCGAGCTCCATTGTATTCCAACAGCAAACCATCTACTTTGACTTGATTGGCACTCTAAGAAAAGATGCAGCAATGTTTCATCAACGTTTTCCTGGCATAATACACAAAGATATCCTTCTTTGAGGTGTTATGTCTTCTCCTTAATAAATCTCTTCTGTTTAGCCTATCTGACAGTAGTAGCCAAGTGAAGAATTTAATTTTAGGCATGCATTTTGTTTTCTACATCCAGCAATATGGTGCATGTGGGGTTACAGATTGAAAGTGTCTACGACAGTATTTCCTTGAGCTATATAGCCCATGGTTCCATTGATACACCCAGATATCCTCCTGATTATTGTACTCTCTGAATTGCTCTAAGTCCACTTGGAACAAAAGGAATTCATTGTATGGTGCTCTAGACATGGGCAATCTGAAGATATCATACAGACTGGAATAAGCTAAGCACATTTTTAATTATAGGTTCTTATTCTAGGCATATGAATAAAGATTGGGATACTTGGTGGAGAAGGAGATCTGCATTAAGCTGTCACCCCAGACACTGACAGTATCCCCCATTCCTGGCAAACATTAAGCTACTTCTCTAAATTGTGTTGACAACTTGTGTATGTCTTTTCACCAAAAGGAGCCTTTAGGGTGGAGCTAAATGAGGTATCTTATGCTGATAATAGGAGCTCCAAATTAATTAAACCTAGGGTACATCAACCTTGCTGTAGAACGTGTGGAGATCTTTCAGCAGTAGAGCATCATTTTGAATTTCCAATCTTTAATACTCAGACCTCCCTTTTTCTTTGGTTTAAGCACCATTCCCTAGGTTGCTAGATTGTATCCTTTTGCATTTATGTCAGAACCTCTCCATAAACAATTCTTTCTGAATTTGTCAATGATTTCAACAACTTCTATCACAAAATGATTTCAACAACTGTTTTTGGTATTTTGGGTTTGCACATACAATATGTTGAGAGAGAGATGACTGAATTGATAATCTGTAGCCCTTCTAGAGTATGGTAAGTACACTAAACTAGCTGACAACTTTCTCTTTGTTCTACAAAACAGTGGTGCATAATCTTTTACTAAAGGTTTTGTTGTCCCAAGTGGTATTCCCAAGTATCTAAAAGGAAGACGGCCTTCCAAGCAGCCAAATACACCAGTGAGTAGTGGTATCCTGTTACTAGGAACATTAATGGGGACCATGCATGATTTATGAAAGTTCACTTTTAGTCCTATGGAAGTTGCAAATCTCTGCATTAGTGCCTTAGAGGCTACAAATGTTGTCTTACAATACCAAGTTCTACCTAAAATAGTAGGGCTCAAATTTTGTCCATCTAACAAACTATATCAAATAGTTAGCCAACCTCTCAGCAAAATAAAACCCAAAAGGACAGCAACAAGTTAGCCAAACTACCTGCACAAGAACCTATAGTCTAGTGTGTCAACATTGTCAAAAGAGAGAGTGGAGGAGGGAGGTGGAGGAACTATACCAGCCCCCTCAATAGCCATGCAGCCCAGCAGCAGAGCAGAACTGGATGTAGTAGTTCTTAGCTAGGAAGGTCCTAAGCCAAGGTGCCCTATGGCTATCAGTCATGCTAACAAATCCCCTATGTAAGTACAATCAAGCGCTAATGTGGGTTTTGGTGTTGATGAACACCGAATTAGAGGACTAATGAGATTTATCAAGATGGCACACAGGAATTGAAAATGAGGTTGATGTAAAGGTTGCAGGGGTCCCAATTACAAAAGATGGCTAGACTTAACTCAAGGAGGTTTAAAATTTTTTATGTTTAGAATTGAGTTTAGGAAAAGTCATACTATTAAGGGAAACTCGAGAACAGTTGGTCAACTATGCACCAGATGCTCAAAATCTAGATTACATCCTCACACCAGCCAAAACAACCAACCAAAAATCTCCTAAATCAACCTATTTTGGCTAGGGCGATAGTGCCACGCATAGATAACCATTGGGCCCTGGGGGGATTTATACCACCAGGCCTGACCCGCAATGGTCATCTTCTTCCCCCCAACGGTTCATTTCATCCAAAACTTGATGAGTGCTCAACTCTCTCTCTCTCTCTCCTCTATTGTTGCTCCTTCAAACTCTCAAGCCAATCCTTGATTTCCACCATTAAAACTTGAAAGTCACCAAACTTTGATTAGAGAGCAGATTCATTGATTCCCAACATCAAAAGGGCATTTGGTTCACATTTGGCCAGTGGTTCTAGGGTTTGTTACTCTTGAGGCTTGCTCCTAACCGGCTAGGCGTTGCCCTTGAGCTTGCCAACTCAATCGTGTGGCAACCTTAAGAGATTTGTAACCACATTTGAAACTAAGAAATCACCCCTCACTTCAAGAGTCCACTCTCTTGATTTGAGAATGACGGTAAGGCAAGTGGCAAGCCCAAGCTTTTTGTGGCTTTAGGTAATCCTTTGTGGTGAGCTGAACCATGAGATAAATCCTTATGTCTTTCATGCTTCAATTTATATTCTTGTTGTTCTTATTGTTGCTTAGTTGCTTCCATTCTTTGAAGTGTGATTTATACTTCTGTTGTAAGGTTGAGCAGCTGCTTGATTCAGTTTACTCTCTTTGAAATCTCAAATCTATCCGAGCATTATTTGAAGAGCAGCAGTGCCACCTTGTGTATTGACAGAATTTGGAGTTAATTTTTTACAGGCCTATTCACCCCCTCTAGGGCTCCATTACCTTCCAGGAGATCCTACACCCTGCCTTGGGCCTTGTTGTCTAGCAGGTAGGTGTAGGCTACTATTAGTGCCTTCTTAGTGAACTCAGGGCTCTCCATCACAAATAGGAATAGGTTAGCATCAACATGGGCTAGTCTTGTCTCCCTAAGGATATTGGCTACATTGTTCACTACATCAGACATGTTAGTGAGCAGCAGCTTCTTGTTGGTGCAAAAACATGAATCTTCACGCCAACGTGTACTCTTCGCAGGCCAGGTAGATCAGAGCGTGAACAGTTCTCCAATCCCTGCGACCTTCTTCAGCAACTGATCCGGTCGATCGAGTCCAAGGCGTGCCAGTCAATTTGACCCTGAAATTGACAAGGAGGAAAAGAGTAATCAAATTATGGAACTTGCCGGCTGTGATTCTAAACAGTTCCTCGTGTATGGCTAAACAGCTAATTTGATGAGGGCATTGACCAAAAAGTCAACAACCAGCATGCAATTGTAAATAAGCAGTAAATAAACATGCATGGATAAGCAATCGATCATGGCATGAGGTAATTAATTAAGACAAACACAAGTACAGATCATTCATGATACGTGCTGAAAACAGTAAAGAACTAACTAGATCGGCTCTTCTAATATGCGTGGAGGAACAAAACCATTAGCCAATTCAGCTCATTCAATACGATACTCAAAGATCCAACATGCGTTACAATAATCTAGACTAAAACTAATTGATCTACTAAACATAAGTAATCGTCAGACCAAGTCATGCCCAAGCAAGCCTAGCAAACCCACTAGCTCTAAATAGACACATGCACGCGATGATATGGGTGAAGCTCTGGTTGAATTGGCTAATTTGCCGATACCGACAAGGGAACGAACTAGGTGTACAAATAGTCCACAAATAAAACCCATTAACCGACAAGTCTGAATTTGGAACCATCCTAGTGAGATTGGTAGCTTAATCCACTACAGCCACTAACCCCCCCCAGAAGAGATTAACAAGCTTTATCGTAAAACCATCTATACCCTAGAACGCGCCACATGTCACGAACAAGATTGATATGATCTAGCTAATGCAAGCACGAGATCGATCATCAAGACAAAAGAGTAAACGTAATGAGCATTGATGACAATCGAATCTAAGAAGATATAAGCCAAACCTACCAATCTTGATCGGGCAATGATGTTGTTGCAATAAGATAAACAGTGTAAAACAAACAACATCGGTAACTTAATGAATCTACTAGGGTGCCAAACCTAATAGAGCCGATAACTAGCCGTGTCAATGCATAACAAGAGGTCGGACGGACCGATGCAGCCTTATCAAACATAAACACAAGCCATGACGGTACTTATAGCAAACCAGAGGTCGGACGACCCGATGCAGCCTAGCTTGATGAAGAAACTCATCGGGATCCTAAGAAACTAAGGGTTTGGTGGCCGGAGCCGAAAGATTGTATTGATTGATTGATAGATGTCCCTTACAGGTGCCAAGGCTTACATATTTATACACTGGGCTTTGACCAAGTCCTAACTTGACATGACTTGCAAAATAAGGAAAAGACTCTAAGACTCAAAAAACTACCTGATACCAGATAACTTGGGCCCTACTATTCCATCCTGTAGAGTCCCGTGTCGCTGATGCACTGTCATCTGCTAAACCGAACCAGAGTCGACGTGGCTTCGTGAATCCTCCAGATAGCCGATTCTGATTTAGCCGATCTATGTCAATTTAGCCGATTCCCCAACATTCGGCTGATATCAGCATTTAGCCGATTCTGGTAGTGTCTTTTCTAAGAAGCTTTGCCTTCGCGCTCATCGGTCCAAATTTTGGTGCAAACACATGCCCCCAATTTTGGGATAAATTTATTTATTCCAAAATTTCTGACCTTATTCTTTAGCTATCCTCCAGTTCCTCACTTCAATCACTCCTTCACAGAGCTGAGCTTCGACCCTAGCCGGCAAAAGAATCATTCACTTCGATGGCGGCCTCAACCCCTGAGATTCGGATGGCGGCCCCAAGTCTCGTCCCATCGGTAAATACTTGAATCTTCGTCTTTAAGTTTCTGGAATTTACTTCAGCTGCTCCAATTTTGGATCCTTCACAGGAATCCCGCAATGAACTGCTCATCCCTAGCTCACCTCATATTTACTACTTAGGTCCTATGGGCAACGGGGACCCAATCAATTTTATCATCGAAGAAACCCAACAGATTCCATTCAGAGCATCTGTTGTTGACATTAGCTCTTGGAGTAATGCTTTTAGGAACTGACCTCATATCCTAGTTGGGTGGCGGGATTGGCTTTTAAGAGTCAGAGAGAAAAAAGGCAAATCCTGGGTAGATGCAGAAATTCATCAATGCATTACTCTCTCTCTCTCTCTCTCAGTAATGGAGAAGAATGAATCAATACTGACGGCTGTGTTATATTTCTGGTCTAATTCTGCCAATGCTTTTATATTTGGTCATGGGCCAATGATAATTACCCTGGCTGATATTTTTGTGTTAACTGGGTTAAATGTTACTGGCTCAGTTAACCCTCATGATTTCCTGGGGAAAGGATGTAAGTCCTTGGGTAAGATTTCTGATTTGAACACCTGGCCTGTCTATATCAAAGAATTTTCCAAGACCACCACTTCTGTGGATGAAAAGAGCATATTGCTTTTCTGAATATGTGGCTTGAAAAATTCTTCTTTTGTGGAACTGCTCTTGGACCAACCAATAGCTGCAGGAGACAAGATTCAGATGGGAAAATTACTCCTTGGTGCCTTCTACAGTTTGATGAATAGAGTGACAGCAAAACTCCTGACAAATGAGAAGGTTGGTCTTGTTCCAGGTCCTTAGTGGTTGCTCCAACTTTGGCTGAATTTGTATATGTACAAATTTGTGAGGCCCGATCTTAGAGAACAATCTTTTCCTGGCTTTGATTACTCGGAGTGCTCTAAGAAGCCCAATAGAAGGAAAAGAGGTTGTACCACCTATGGTGAAGCAGCTTCTTCTTATTCTGTAGATTTTTCAAGAGGAAAATTCTTCAAACTATTCTACAGAGGTTTCACTGAAGAATTTTTGACTTGGCTGCCATATATTGAGGACCAGGACAACAATCTACATCTGCCAGTAGATTTCAGATTTGAAGCTGATGATCTGGACGATGTGGCTACAGGCATTTTCAATTGCTTCCTTAAACCCTGCGCTCTTCCTGTGTGAATTTCAGACATGGCCAAAGCAAGATTCCAAATGACCCTGAATCATCTCCTTCCTACGAGTTCTACAACCCAAGCTTCTCAGCTCGGCAATTCGGCCTTGGTCAGCTTCCTCCTTCTCTCTTCTTTGTGAATAAGCTCAAACCAAGAGAAATACTCAACAATTCTTTGGAAGCATGGAAGGTTTTCGATCTTGGCTCGAGCTTTTCAACGTACCATCTCCACCAGTGGGTAAAGGTCAAAGATACACATCTTTCTTTGATGGATGATGGAATGAATGGAAGGCACATTTGTTCTGCAAAGCTGCTCATCCATTATGCAAGAAACTAGATGCATCCTATGAGTCTGAAGGAGAGGTGAGATCTTTCTCTTGTTTGCCCTTCAGTTGTTTTTCTTCATTGCTAATCTTTTATTTTATCAGGATGAAGAACTTGAAGCACCATCTATGGACAAGAGGAACAGACCTGTGCATTATTTGATTCCTTGTCCAAGAACAAGGCTAGGTTCTACTGCTCCTTCTTTGAAGACTTTCATGAACACATATGCTGCTCAACTTCAGCCTCAAAAACGGCAAATATCGAGTACTGAAAGTCCTCCAGAAGAACCCAAGAGAAGGAAAACTAGATCATCCAAGGTTAGCCAATTTCTCCTTTTTAATTTATCTACAAATTGGCTATTAACAATCTTCTTGCAGAAAATCCAGGATGACAGCACTACTTCTAAAGCAGCTTCTCCAATTCCTCAAACTCAAGTAGAAATTTTGGAGACAGAGGATGCGGTGCAAAAAGCCAAGGTAGAATGTTTTAACCTCTGGATTCCCTGTGTTTACCCATTTTGACTGAAACTTTTGACAGGGAAATAGTGTTGAATCTCCTGGGATAGACCTCCTTGCTAATCAGGCTATCAATCTCTCAAGTCAAAGTCAATCTGAAGGTAGGTATTATTATCCTATTAATTCATTCTATCCTTAACCCCTTCTTACAATCTTAGGATTTATAGATATGGCTCCTGAGAACATTGATCCTCCACCATTTTCTGATCATGTGGCTTATCATGAGCCAAGCCCACAAGAAGGATGTGAAGCATCATCGGCTAATCCTTATGAAAAGGTAAATTGTCAGCCACTAGATAATTGGATCCATTTCTTGTACTGACATCCAATTTTGCATCAGGCTCCTTCTCCCTCATTACCAGACTATGGCATAGATATTTCCAAATATTTTGATGAGAAAGAAGTTTCTTCCCTCCTTATGGCTAAGGACAATCTTGTTGCATCATCGTTGAACCAATTAAGGGACATTTTTGCCTCTTCTCCAAAGCACGGTAGATTTGGTCCAAAATTCTCAGGCTATCAGCCGAATTATTGGAGAAGTTAAGGATTTCCTTCCTTTAGCTCTTCTAGGACCAATCACCAAGATCTCTGCCATTAATGTTGAAGTCCCAAGAATAAAGAAGGCTCAAGGTACTAATCATGAGCATATTACTCTGTCAGAGGAGAAGACCTCAAATATAGAGAATGTCAAAGCCCTGAGTTCTTCTTTGGAAAGCCCTCAAAAATCTACTGAGGAAATAAAGCCAGATCTTGCCACTCTTCAAGCAAAAAAGGCTGCATTGGAAAAAGAACTTTAGGAGGTAAATGTTGCCATAAATCAGAAAGAATCAGCCTTGGCACCAATCACAAATGACTTGAAGTTGAAGAAAAAGGAGTTGGCCGACTCTGTCCAAGCAGGCAGACAGATTATGAAGAATCTGAAGACTCTGTCTGCATCTCTAGCTGATGATAAAGCTTTATTAGCCCAAATTGATTCTTCCAGGAAGAATGCCTTTGATGCATTAACAAACTTCTTTGGGCTATAATTTAATACTTTCTGTAATAGTTCTTGTTCCCCTAAATGCTCTGAACCTTGTACTATTGTTTCAGTATTATTCAGTGATGTTATCTTGTTTTCTCTGCATTTAGCCGATCTGCCGATTCTGATTTGAGTGCTGACAGATGGCCCTTCTCTTCAGTTTTAGCCGATCGACCATCCCGATTCGCTTTCCCGATTGACCGAATAAATACAAAAATGCACAGTCTTTCGAGAAAACTCGTCTGGGCTCGATTTGACCGGCCACTTGATTACCTGCATTGCACAGTGCCGTAATCAATGGTAGGCGGCCGATTCATTTTCCAAGACATGCCCCCCGGGCTATAAACTGATATTTCTTCTTTATTGCAAATCAAACACAACCTCTGCCTTCTCCGCCTTCGTCCAGAAGACCTTTCTTCTTCCAAGAAAACCCCAATCCTTTAAGTAATCCATGGCGGATCGTGATCTTGGCAAGCGCCCTCTGGAGGGAGAGGAGGTGAACTCCTACCGTGCCATCCGCCCCCGTGTCAGGTATGCCAATCTTGATTGATTCATTCATCCGCTCTTGGAGTTACCCTCTGTTTCATCTGCTATTTAGGAGGGATGGCAAAGGCCCATCCAATGTTACCACTGCTCTTCCAGGAGTTCTAGTGGTACCCGCTGCGCCTGCGTCGGCACGAGCACCGAGGTTTGGTCCCGTCCTAATCGGGATTGCTCCGGTCGAGTTCGAGGGCTCCGCCATTGGGTCGGGGTCATCTACTGACTCTGACAAGGTGTCGACAGCTCTGTTCGACCGCATCCGGCGGGATTAGAATGAGATGGAGGCCCGCTACGACCAGACCGTCAAGGAGCTAGCTCGGATGGAGACCATCCTTACTGACTTCTAGGCTTCCCTTCTGACAGCCGAGCGGGAGGCCGATACGGCCGCTAATTGGCAAGTTGCTGCCGATGCTCACGTCGCTGGTGAGCACAATGCTTTGATCTCTGTTTCTTGATGTGTTCTGGTGACTCACTTCTCTGATCATTATTTCAGACCTTACAGCACGCTTTGAGGAGCTTCAGATGGTTGGGAACGCTGCTGCCGCCATCGTGCGCACCCCCGGCGAGACCGTGGCTGAGAGGCTTGGGGCGGTCCACAACCGGGTGCATGAGGTGGCACGTCAGGGTATCATCATGGGCGCCTCCTTCATCTTGGCTGCTGTTCAAGTTAGTACAGGTTTAGATCTGCGCGACTTGGACATCACTCCTCAGATCGCCGACACCATAATCGATAATTCTGAGCGCTTTGATGAGGCAGCAGAAGCTCTTGCCAATGTGTCTTCCATGCATTATGTCATTGATAGGCTCCCCGAGTAGTTTGCATTAGGATGTAGTTTTCTCTGCACGGAATAAGTCTTTTGAAGCAAACTTTATGTGCTGTAAATATTTGGATGGATGAACGCTTTTGTTTGCAATGCACTTTCTGGAGTGATCCATCGAGATCACATATGCCTCAATAAAACATTTGTGTTTTGTTTTATTTTTGCTCTAAAGGCGATGCATGTCACATGTCACATCGGCTGTTACCAACACTCTGTTGGTTTTACACTGAAGGCGATATATTAAAATATCGGCTATCAAATCTAGAATCATATCTAACAAGTTGATTTTTGCTTACAAAATAAGCTGATTGCCCTTAGATATTTCAAACTACCTTAAATTGATAGTCTAATATCATCTGGCTGTGATTGATCCAATTGAATCAGCTATTTTTCCCGACATCTCCTACTAAAAGATACTTTCAGAGCCGACAGCTCGAGCCGGCTGTTGATCCTCATCGTTGATAGAGATGAAGTCTCCATGAAACTCCTTTCTAGAGAAACACTCAAAGCTTTCCAAATCCCAGTAGACATGATCAACAGAGGAGACATTGATCGAATCATCAGAAGGCACAATCTTAATGTCATTGTCGATCCACTAGATTATGTGTTGATGCATGGTTGAAGGCACACAACAATTGACATGAATCCAATCCCTTCCGAGGAGTAAACTGTAGAATCCTTTTCCATCGATGATGAAGAAGGTGGTGATCAAAGTCTTGCTGCCAATTGTTAATTCAACACTTATTGCCCCCCGAGTATCAGACACGTTCCCTCCAAAATCCCTCAGCTGCATATCTGTCTTGATGAGGTCTTTAGGGGTTTTGCCCAATTTTCTAAATGTTGAATAGGGCATAAGGTTAACAGCTGCACCTCCATCTACAAGCATCTTGTTCATAGGTTTACCATTGACTAGCCCTTTGATGTATAAAGCCTTCAAATGTCGATACCGTATCGGCTTGTCAAACACAGCTTGAGAAGTAAGTGCCAAGTATGCAGCTATTTCTTCATACTCTGATTCATCAAAGTCAGAGTAGACCTCTTGACTTTTCGATGCTCTAAACTCAGCAGGCAATATACACTGCATACCAATATGAGCCGATTTGCCTGAATCGGCTGTTTGTTTGGCTTTCCAAACCTGTGACTTCTTAGCTTTCTTGGTCTTTTCTATCTTGATTTCAGTCTCTCTTAGATGTTGAACTCTTCTCTTCTGACTCCTAGAAAGACCACCAGGGCACCATTGGTTTTCCTGCCAAACATGCTGCACTTCTTCTATTTCTTCATCATAGGCATCACAATGATCATGAATTCTGCATTTATTAATGCGCCGATCCTCAATAGGCTGTCCAAGTCTCTCATGAATAGACCGGCGGTTGGTTTGAGATTGCCGATATCCCCTGTATTGGTTACTGCATTCAGGGCAGTCTCTTCTAGTTGGCAACCTCAAGTCTTCGTTCCAGCAATGCCTGAAGAAAGGGCAATTCCAATGTGACTCATCTTGCTCTCTTTCATACCTCTCTTCTTCAAGCATCCTCAAGCGTTCTCGCTCTTCAAACCATCTCCTACGGTCCTTCTCTTGCTGCCTCTGCCATTTGTTAAGAAGTATACGGGATGTCACACATGGCCTTCTCTCAGCCGATGCAGATGACTCAGGTTGGTCAAATCGGCTATTTTGCTTCTCACGCCTTCTCTTAATCTCCTGGTATCCCTCAGCAATCAATTGCAATCTTGAATCTACTATCCCTGACTCCTTCACTCTAGCAGAGGTTAGCACCTTAGCCTTACCCTTGGGAAGCACAACATCAGCCATTGCAACAGCAAAAGGGTTCTGGTCAACCTTCATCTTGCCCGTGTCAAAGACCAGTTTGCCGGCTTCAATAGCTTTCTGAATTTGCTTTCTAAACACATTTCACTCATTTGTGGAATGAGTGATAGAGTTGTGGACCTTGCAGTACTTCTTCCCTTTAATCTCTTCAGGGCTGAGCATCTTCTCATGTAGTACCTTGATCTGACCTTGCTTCAATAAATAGTCAAATATCTTATCAGCCTTTGAAGTGTCAAAATCAAATGTTTCATGTGTCCCACCCCAAGGATACTCAATGATGAATTTCTTGTTGATATTCCACTCAATGGCATCAACCTCTTCATCTTCTTCTTCAAGGCTGAGCTTCATATAATAATCAGCCACATTGGCTGCTTTTGGGAAGCGATTCTGCTGACGAGGTGGTTGTACACACTTAGATATTGCAGCCACCCTTTGCACCAATGTTCCAAGATTGTCAAAGTGCATACCAACAAGCTTCTCCTTTAAATAAGGTTGCATTCCTTGAATAGCCAATTTGACCAACTGGCTGTCAGACAGGTTTAATGAAAATCATAAGCTCTTCATTTGCCTGAATCTCTGAATAAATTCTAAACCAGACTCATTATTCCTCATCTTCATACTGGTCAAATCATCAATGTCCTTCTCGATAGTCCCATTGAAGAAGTATGCATGGAACTTGCTCTCCAAATCATCCCATGAGTTGATAGAATTACTCGATAAAGATGAGTACCAAGTAAAAGCTGGTCCTGACAGTGACAAAGCAAAGAACCTGACTTTGTGGATTTCTTCAACTGTAGCATCACCTAATTGGGCCAAGTACCTGCTTATGTGCTTCATGGTACTGGTACGATCCTCTCCAGTGAATTTAGATAACTCTAGAATTCTGTAATTGTGTGGAAGCTCTAGACGATTGTACCACTCAGGATATGGCATGCTATATGATCTGGAGCGATTTCTCTTCATGCCAAACTGCTTCTCCATCACCTCAGCAAGCTTACTGACTAGCTGATCATTGGGATTTTTAATGCTTGGACAGGAAGGCATTCCCTAATGCTTATAACTTGACACATTTGCAAAGCCAGCTGGTGGTTCTTCATCATCCTCTGGGGCCTGACCGGCTTCTCCTTCCAAAGCTTGATTCACATGATGGTTTATGGTTCTTGTAATTCTTGAAACTGATGGAGCTATTTTTTGAGCCGAAGATGGTATATCTTTAGATGTACCAAAATTAGGTGGAGGACCACCCTTCGGCTGTTGTGCACTAGAAGCAGCACTGCCATTTGCACCTCTATTGGAACTTGCTGGAATTGCTGCGCCAGAAGAATTCTTCATGCTAGATCCTGATGCTGTGTACTGGTTGAAATATGCAGGTCCCATTTGATTCACAGGGAAACCAGCAAAGATCTCCTTCATGATGTTGCCAAAAGTCTTCAAGAAATATGCTTGATGATTTGTAATAGCTTCATTAATCATCTTGTTAAATAGATCCATCATAAACTGCTGTTCTTCTTCATCTGTAGTATCAGTTTCTCCTGGCATCAAGACTCTTGGCATTGGTTGCTTCAGTACCACCTTGCCACGTATCTTTCCAAAGCTCACCAAACATTTGTGCTTCAATTGTTGAGCAGCTCGCTCAATTACTTGCTTCTGTTCTTCATCAAGCTCCTCTTCTGTGACGTCGAGGATGTTGTTGATGTTGAGGTCAGTTGCGTTTTGTGGAGGCATGATTGATGATTAGATGATTGTTGTCCCACCGGGCATGCCAAAAAGAGTGTTGGTGCAAAAATGTGAATCTTCACGCCAACGTGTACTCTTCGCAGGCCAGGTAGATCAGAGCGTGAATAGTTCTCCAATCCCTGTGACCTTCTTCAGCAACTGATCCGGTCGATCGAGTCCAAGGCGTGCCAGTCAATTTAACCCTGAAATTGACAAGAAGGAAAAGAGTAATCAAATTATGGAACATGTCGGCTGTGATTCCAGACAGTTCCTCGTGTATGGCTAAACAGCCGATTTGATGAGGGCATTGACTAAAAAGTCAACAACCAGCATGCAATTGTAAATAAGCAGTAAATAAACATGCATGGATAAGCAATCGATCATGGCATAATGTAATTAATTAAGACAAACACAAGTACAGATCATTCATGATACGTGCTGAAAACAGTAAAGAACTAACTAGATCGGCTCTTCTGATATGCGTGGAGGAACAAAACCATTAGCCGATTCAGCTCATTCAATACGATACTCAAAGATCCAACATGCGTTACAATAATCTAGACTAAAACTAATAGATCTACTAAACCCGTGGATTTGAAATCCTCTGACTAAGTAATCGTCGGACCAAGTCGCGCCCAAGCAAGCCTAGCAAACCCACTGGCTCTAAATAGACACATGCACGCGATGATATGGGTGAAGCTCTGGTTGAATCGGCTAATTTGCCGATATCGACAAGGGAACAAACTAGGTGTACAAACAGTCCACAAATAAAACCCATTAACCGACAAGTCTGAATCTGGAACCATCCTAGTGAGATTGGTAACTTAATCCACTACAGCCACTAAAACCCCCCAGAAGAGATTAACAAGCTTTATCGTAAAACCATCTATACCCTAGAATGCGCCACATGTCACGAACAAGATTGATATGATCTAGCTAATGCAAGCACGAGATCGATCATCAAGACAAAAGAGTAAACGTAATGAGCATTGATGACAATCGAATCTAAGAAGATATAAGCCAAACCTACGAATCTTGATCGGGCAATGATGTTGTTGCAATAAGATAAACAGTGTAAAACAAACAACATCGGTAACTTAATGAATCTACTAGGGTGCCAAACCTAATAGAGCCGATAACTAGCCGTGTCAATGCATAACAAGAGGTCGGACGGACTGATGCAGCCTTATCAAACATAAACACAAGCCATGATGGTACTTAGAACAAACCAGAGGTCAGTTAACCCGATGCAGCCTAGCTTGATGAAGAAACTCGCCGGGATCCTAAGAAACTAAGGGTTTGGTGGCCGAAGCCAAAAGATTGTATTGATTGATTGATAGATGTCCCTTAGAGGTGCCAAGGCTTACATATTTATACCCTAGGCTTTGACCAAGTCCTAACTTGACATGACTTGCAAAATAAAGAAAAGACTCTAAGACTTGAAAAACTACCTAATACCAGATAACTTGGGCCCTACTATTCCATCCTGTAGAGTCCCGTGTCGTTGATGCACTGTCATCTGCTAAACCGAACCAGAGTCGACGTGGCTTCGTGAATCCTCCAGATAGCCGATTCTGATTTAGCCGATCTATGTCAATTTAGCCAATTCCCCAACATTCGGCTGATATCAGCATTTAGCCGATTCCGGTAGTGTCTTTTCTAAGAAGCTTTGCCTTCGCGCTCATCAGTCCAAATTTTGGTGCAAACACTTCTCATCCTCAGTGAAAGTCCCCCTCTCCCTCTTTCCACCCACACTAGAAGTGGTCAAGATCTCAGTGGCCTAGCTTGCAGCTGCTAGGTATCTCATGGATAGTTTTCTCTATAGATGCATACTTGAAGGATGTCCCCTCAATCTTGGCAACTATGTACCTAGTCAATCTAATTGGGGCCAAGTGACTCACTAGATCCTAGTGCATACTTCCCAGTGGCCATGGCATGGCCAAAGATGGTATGTGTCTCTGTGTAGAACCTAATGGGATGTTAAGGAACTTTGCATCCTTAGCATGGTCCTACAAAAGGGTTACCAAGTTAGGTCACTACCATGGACAACACTCTAAGTTACCAGAATAGATGGAGTGATTCTAGCTAGATGTGGTTACTATATATAGTGTTCCCTATCTGGCATGATTGCATTGCAGTCATCATCCCATGTGGCCCCACTTAAATATTGGAGCTTAGAGACCTTATCCTACTTTTGCCTCCATTCCTCAGGTGGTTGTACACCTGAGTGGGGCAAACAACCTCACCATTAAACTCCTTCAAGCGCTTGGCCACCAGGTTGACATCCTTGTCCTTGAACACCTTGCCTGGCCTACTACCATCACTTACTAGTTGTGTCATCCTCCTAAGCACAAACCTAGATGAGGTGTCGCTCCACCTTATGGGTCCTAGAGCTGCTGCTGGGGAGCAACAAGTGTTTTTGGTCCATGGAGACCAACAACAATGGCAACTGCCTATGCTAAAACCAGAGCCTCATCAAATTCTACATTGATGCATCCCTCCATACCAATAGTCTCCTCAACAAGACTAGGTGCCATCCTAATTGTACCCAAAATGAAATAGAATAGCAATTATAGTACAATAGAATAATACAACATTTGAATACAATAGATTAATACAAATGCATCATGAACTTCAATAACCCAAAGATGTAGCAGATACATAGGTCTTATCTTGTCCAATAATTATTACAACAACATTATAGATCCAAGTGTTCCATACCAGGGCTACCAAACTAGACATTAAGTTGAATTACAAAGCATACATCAGGTCCTATGGATACCCCTACCATCCCACATTGCATTGCAGATTGCATCCCTCCTGCTAGACATGGCTTGGGAGTCCTAGGACATGAGGTCATCTATAGGCTGAGCGTCATGTTGAATTACTGGCACCTAGTCTTCATTAGGCACTATTTCATCTACCCATAGCCTAGGATCCATTTGTGTAGAATTCAATAGGCTAACACAAGCTTCACCTATGTGTTTTGTAGAGGTGGAAGGGCTTGTTGTCTAGGATTTTGAACTTGTTCTTGAGTGCCCCAAATACCCTCTCAACTGTGACCCTAAGTGAGGAGTGCCTGAGGTTGAACAACTCCCTTGCATTGGTGGGTGAGTTTCTTTGGCCATGTTGTGACAAATGGTACCTCACCCCCTTATATGGAGGAAGGAAGCCATTGTGGCAAGCATATCCTGCATCTACTAGGTAGATTTACCTACAATGATACAAATGAGGACCTAAGGTCACTATACTGGAATAGGACAAGGTATAACTGCACAGGGCATGTAGGCTAGTTACCTTGAGGCACAACAAAACTATCATCTCTCTCTATGGCATCTGCAAGGACCAAGGCATCATGACCCGAACCCTCCCAACCAACTAGAACATAGGTGAACTTCATGCCAAAGTCCACTAAAGCCATGACATTCTGTGTGGGGTTGGTCTACCAACACATGAGTGCCATCAATGGCACAAACACAGTCCTAGAAATTAGTGGGCAAGTGGAATATGAACAATGGGAGACATCTAATTGTGCATAAGTATACACATAAATAGGTCAATGCGTGGTTACCTACAAGTATGGGTACCATATGTAGCTCCCAAGGATTTTTGGATTGGTGGTGGTAGATGGAGGCTTGATCATCTCATTGCTAAGCTCACCAAAAGCATAAAGAACTTGGTGGAAGTGCCTATGAACTATCTCAATAGACCTCCTAAAGGAGTGGTGTACTACCCTACTACATGAAGGAACATCACAACATGTTCCTCAATTGAGACACCTACAGTAGGCCCCTAGTTCTAAATAGGTTGCACAAAGAAAAAAAGGAAGCCCTCCTCATCCTTAACATAGATATATGGCCTACAGGGTTCTCTGTCTTCTCTGTCGATGCTTCTCACCATCACTTCTAAGGCTCTACAGGAGAGGGTTAGGCTTAGGCTTAGTCTTAGGGTCAGGCCTCTTTCCTTTCAGGATTGAAACAACAACAGACACCATGGACAGTGTCATGCCGGTAGCTTGCCTGACCATCATGGTACGGTTCTCAGTAGGAACTTCCATCTACATGCATGTAAATTCAATTAACAACTAAATTTGTATAGCCCTGGCTGGCCTCAACATGGATATGCTAGCTTAAATATGTAAATGTGCACGGCTGCTTGACTGAACAAGCCTCCCACTGCACTAGACTACATCATTGACCCAAAACAGAAATCAAAGAACTTGTACAAACAAATGCAGTCTAGCATTACATAGCAAAAAGCAGACAATGCCACAAGGGTGAGGACAACAAGTATAAGAAACAATCGTAACAGATGAAGGAACTCATAAACAAGCAAAAACAAGATCCTAAACATGTAATAATAAACCCTAGCATCATGGCAGAAAGGAAAGAAGGAAGATTTTGGGGTGGATTTCACCTTGGGGTACTCAGAGGAGGCACACACAACCAGCATAACGAAGAAGGAAGAGGCAGACGAGCTAACGAAGAAGCACCAGGAAGAAGAGGAAGCATATCTGCTCCACTCCAAATCCTAGGTCACCAGCGGCACCGAGAAGATGAAGCGCGCCGCCCGAAGTCCCAGCGAGCAAGGAGGTGTGTCGCCATGTCCAAGCAGATCTGCGGTGGGGGAACAGAGAAGAAGCCCACCGGGAACAAGCCGATTATGCCGCACACCACCGCACAACCCTAGCCGGTTTCTCACAGGAGTAGAGCAAGGGAGAGGGAACAGAGGAGGTCACGACGATGAAGGCAAGCTTTATAGGCCATATTTCGTGGTGGAGGGATGGCGCACGGAGGTTTCACCGTTTGCGGGCGAGCCCGCCAGAGTCACCCGCCACTGGCCGAAATCGCCCGCCTCGCACGCGCGTGGAGCCGTGCTCCAGAAAAATGAAGGAATCCTATGTACAAGTGGAACCTGGCAGGGAGGACGATTTTGGCCTGGAAGGCTGGGCCGAGGGAGGAAAAAATGAAGCCAAACATGAAAATGGGCTCTCGGGGCACAACCAAGCTCACGAGCCACCCTTTCAAACACACCCGAAGCCAGGACAGTGGGGCAGGGGCGCAGCGCTTAGGGTTAGTGAGACGCATGGACACAGGGTTTAGTTCTCTCATATACATTATTTTTCTACGGGAAGGTTTTTAAAAAAATTCACACGATCAACAAACCTGTGAAGTCCATGCGCAGAGGTATAGTAGTCCTAAAAAGCTTTACATTATATTTACTTTTTGATAATGAAGCTTTACGTTGTGTAGATCAAGTAAATTAGTCGTGAAATTAATTTCAGGATCGTCCATCAAATCAATGGGTCGTGTAATTAATTAGTCGTCCATACGAAAGAACTAGAGTTTGGGTCCTGCAATTTGGCTCTCGCCTCAGCCCATTTCTCAATGGTATATATGCAAGCGGGGCGGGCTTTGCAGCCAATCTGTTGGGCAAACCCGCGCCGCATACCCGCGATACGCCGCATTTCAACCCGCAATAGCGAAGCGGGCTTGCGCGGCCAGCCCGCAAGAGCCGCCGGCGCCGCAAATCCCGCAAAAAGCAGAGCATGCTCAGCATCGGCGCATCACCCACCGCTCACTGCGCCGTCTCCGTGAGACCCACTTGCGCCGCCGCTTCCTCCTTCTTGACCGGAGCGCCCTCCGTGCCCCGCACTGCTCTCCCGCGTCCCTCACCGGCGCGGCCCCCGCCCTCCCCCTTCCTCGCCGACGCGGGCCCCTCCTCTCCTTCCTCGCCGGCGGACCCTCCGCGTCCGTGCTGCTCTGCTCCGCCCCTCGCCGGCTGTGGCATCCCTCTTGCTTGCCCCGCCGCGGAGGCCACGCCGGCGGCGCACGCCAGGAGCGCCAGTGCCACCACCAGGCTGCAGCCACTAGCAGCAGCAAGGGACCTGTCGCGCCTCGCCATTATTATCATCGATCAGAGTCTCAGAGACCTGCAGCCGCGCTTCGCTGGCTCATGCGGTCGATCGATCCATCTGCCTCTGCTGGCTGCCTCTGCTGCCTAGCTAGCTCGCTCTTTGCGCCTTCTCAAATCTGAGTAGCATGAGCTTAACAAGCAAGAAAGCAAGGAAACACTAGTATCGTAAAGCTCGGAGACAGCCACTGACGCGGCAGCATGCGGGCTGCCGCAAAACCCGCAAAACAATTGCGGCCATTTGCGGGCTGCCGCATAAGCCCGTATATGCTCTTGCGGCTGGTGCGGACGCGGGGCGGGCAGCCGCAAACTGCCCCGCTTGCAAGCGTACTCAATGGGCCGTTTTCTAAAGAACCCGCACTCTCGTCGTCATCTTTCCTCAATCCTCACTCCCATCACCTACACCTAGGGTTTGCCTCCCCTTCTGGCCGCCGCCTCCGCCGCCTCCCTCCTTCATCGCCCTTCTTCGTCTTCACCGAACACCGACTTCGCGTCTTCTCCGCCGCCCCGATCGACACCCTCTTCGTCTTCTCCGCCGCCCCGATCGACGCCGCTGTCGAGGACTCTAGGTGCTCTCTGCTTGAAGGTATCTCTCTCACTCTCCCATCAAATCCGCTCCGACGAGATGAACTTTTTGTCGATTTGTGGTAGATTTATGTGCCAGGATAGATTGCTTTAGATCCGTGCTGAAATAGACAACAATCTTATATGTTATTTTGATTTCAGAGAGAAGTTCTTTTTTCCCAGATGATAAATCCTTTATGGCACTCTGTTCTTGCTGTCAGCGGTAGCTGGCTAATTCGTTTAAAATAACTGCGCAACCGTAGGGAGGGATCCTCCACCGTTGAATCTCTACTTCTTTTGAGTGTCAGTGTTGCCACGAGCATTATTCACATGCATATTCTTGACTCGTGGAATGGTTTGTCTTAACTTGTTAGGAAGCCTGTATGTTGAAGATGAGCTGCCAGAAGTTGAGCCGTCAATATCTGCATTTGGTGATGAGCGAGGGGCGTGGCTTGTACTCGTTGAGGCACTTGGACGTGTCTAAGCTCTTCTACCCGTCGACACCTGAAGCACTGGATGCAGAGGCTCAAGCAAAGACGAAGAAGAAGAATGGCATCAATAAAATTGGGAGCATCACCGGATTGCCTAGACCCAGCATGTACTTCCAACCATCTCAGCGAGTTGAGTCTTGTCCCCTCAGCTCAATTGGTGCAATCGCTCTGTTTGGGGAGAACAAGAACAAGATTTTGTTGTCCGACAATACTGGCCACACTTGCATCTACAATACTGATCCGCAGTCCTTGATTGTAACGCCCAACCTGAAGTCACCCAAGGCAACTGATTGTGTGGCTGTCTCCAACTTAGGTGCTGCTACCCGTGCCATGTCTGATGATCACACGAACCTGTTCTTGATGGACATGCACCCTGGCTCTTGCTGTTTTGAGGTGCTTACCTATGACTCTACTGGTAAGTTGTGTTGGGGTGCACTCCCACCACCGCCATTCTTCAAGGACTGGGAGTATAAGGTCCCCCTCATGCCTGACTTCACAGTGGTCGACAACTCCAGAATATGTGTGTCAACCACCACAGCAACCTACTCATTTGACACGGTGACCCATGAGTGGAACAAGGTAGGTGATTGGGTGCTGCCCTTCAGAGCTGAGTACATCCCTGAGCTACGCTTGTGGCTTGGCTTATTACCAGATTCAGGCCCCTATGACTTGTGCACGCTGGATAACCTCTCCACCACCCCAGGCTCTCCGCCGCCGACGATGCAGCACATCGGAGAGGAGGAATCTGAGCTGCCGGAAAACTGGTCACAGTTAGTGCACGACCTGGTGAACCTTGGCTCTGGGAAGTTTTGCATTGCCAACAACTTCATCCTTAACTTTGGTGAGGTTAGACGTTCCTGGATTCCGGTGACTGTCTTCACTGGCGTGGAGGTGCTGCCCGTTGAAGGGGGGATCCGCATGCTCAAGCACAAGTCCAAGAGTTTCAGGACTGAATTCGAGGTTGTGCTCTGAGCTGAGCCCATCATCGATTCCAATTTATCCATGCTTTTTTCAGAAGTACTAGGTTCAGAGGTGCTTAGGGGGGGATACGCATGCTCAAGCACAAGTCCAAGAGTTTCAGGACTGAATTCGAGGTTGTGCTCTGAGCTGAGCCCATCATCGATTCCAATTTATCCATGCTTTTTTCAGAAGTACTAGGTTCAGAGGTGCTTAGGGGGTTAAATTGGACGACAAATGCTGTAGTGACTTTGCTTTTTATGTACCTACCTTGTGTTTAACTGTTGTCGTTGGTTATCCAAATACTGTTGTAGCTTTTGTCGTGATGACTATATGTCTACTGTCATAGTTTTTGTCAGTGCGGACTACATATGTCTTGGTGCTTTTCCCTGCCGATTCCAACATATTACATATACACAGCAAGTGCAAACTGTACACAAGTCATTTTAAAACCTAGGGTATTTTAGCATTTGTCATGCATCAATCGATGCCATTGGGCAAAGTTTGGGCAAACACATTGACCATTCAATTGAAATTATTCGTATCCAACCTGATCAAATTTTAATTATCCGTACGTGCACACCTCTTCAAAGAAAAAGAAACGTGAACAGGAAATTCATAGCTTTTCAACAACTTAAGGCCACATTGGTTTGTATGAGAAACTGTAACTACATCTAAACAACACAGATTGAAGATGATAGCTAGATAAGTATTGAGTGTTGAATGGCCAAAACAACAACAAAGCTACCAGCTGAAACCAGAAGATTTGTTATGTTCTCTGAAACTATATTCCCAGATCAGTGGTGTGCCTCAGAGATATAGCTATTACTAAAGCATCAGCTACTAGCTTCATTTCATATAATAGATACTTCATTTCATATAATAGATAAGTAAACAGATTGACTTTTACAACCGCGTATTTGCTTGAATATAGCCAATCTATTCTAGTATTCAACTTGCTCTTCTTCATAGGCATGCTTGTATCACCAGTGCCTTTGCATCCAACTTGTTCAATGGCTGAAATACAAAAACAAGTTATCAAAACATAGAGAGATGACCACATGTGGTTTTTGAAAACAGTACATTATTATAGTGGTTCAGTGTGCATCTTATAACATATAGCAATCCATGCATTTCGGACGAATTGCATTTCAGTTCAGGAGCTAGTTGTAGTTAAAATGGAAGCAATAATAGCATGAGAAAAGTATTGACATTTAAACCAACTAAATAAACTTACATGTTGCAATTTAAAGGGCATATCGACAGGCTTGATCAGATTGCTTTCACAGTGTATTTCAGAGGTTACATAGTATGGCTATAACCAGTGTAATCACTTGTTTGCTAAAATTAATTGATTAAAAATGTTTACAGGAGAACATCGAACGTCATACATTGGCTAATCCACCCATTACTCCTCTCTCTTTCTCATCTTATTTCGCAACACATGACTGAATACTTACTATGGTAAAACAAGTACTGAATAGATTTCAGAAGTGCTAACCAAACAGAGTGATCAAGTAAACAAAATGTGTTGCAAGAAACAACTGGATCAGTTTAAGATGTCTATGGCTACCAAATGAGCGTCATCTTCCAGCAATATAACCATGAAAAAAAATATGTAACTGTCAAAATGCAAGCAACAAGCACTTATCTGTACATATGGATTATGAGCATCAGACATAGAAAGCATCAGACATAGAAAGCAGGATTCTGGATCCTTTAAGCAGAAACAGAGTTTGGTATGCAAGTTCTCATGAGCGAAACTAAGAGTCTCCCATGATTATATCCATTTTTCTGTATTTCAAGAGCAAGAACTTACCTGGTCACAGATAAATGATGTGGATGGACAGAAACCACCTGCCATTTTCTGCCCTTGACTTCACTCATACCCAAACTTCTACATTCAACATTGAGATGGCGTAGGGGGGAAGGGGGCAACAGCTGGAAGGCGCATCACAATTTATTCCTACCTCCTTATGTATGTAGCAACAATTTTATAGTCAATTGATTGATGCTAACTGTGAAACTCTCTTTAGCATACACAGAATCCTTAACCTGTTAAGAAAGAGGTAGTTGCAAGTAATAATTATAGCTCCAAGTATTAAGTTATTTTCAAATCTAGCTTGAGAAGAAGAGGACGGCTTGCTACAGGCTACAACTGCTACTGATTGATGAGGAAGCGTCAGTGTGCCTCCTATAAAAATGATAAGATTAGATTTATCTTTAAAAGCAGATGCATAAAAGTATAATCTTGATATGTTCTACAAACACATTATAGTGACAGTTCTAATCAGTCATGTGCTCATGTTTCAGGGACCCTGTCACTTTGTGACCGGTGACAGTATTTTTCTATAGGAGGCCCATCACGATTTATTCCTATCCCCTTGTATGTAGCAACAATTTTGTAGCCAATTGATTGATGCTAACTGTGAAATTCTCTTTAGCATACACAGAATCCTTAACCTGTTAAGAAAGAGATAATTAGTTGCAAGCAATAATTAGAGATCCAACTATTAAGTTATTTTCAATTGGAATAATCTGATTTAAATGTCTGAGTGTACCCACTCAACCAACCATTGCTACATGACTTCAACAGAACTAACAGTTCCTGGAAAATGACATGTCTGACAAGCTTATATAGGTTACTCCAGTAGTCAGCCATTTTGAGCTTTGGTTACATTTTTTTATAGGTGTTGGCTTTTGAAATTAAAACATGATAAGATTAGATTTATCTTGAAAAGCAAATTCATAAAAGTAGAATTTTGATATGTTCTACAAACACATTGTAATGAGTTATGACAGTTCTAGTCAGACATTATAATGAGCAAGACACCAACCTCTATCAGAAAACAACAAAGAACATCACGCATAAGACAAGGAAAATAGCTTCTGAATCTAAAGAGGCGTAAATATAATATACCTTATCTCGCGCTGTCACCTCTGTTTTCAGGAGTTGAAATATGGAGACTCAGTTGGGTCTGCTTTGAATCTGGCATCATCTCTGAAACATATTGTTGAGCAGAGCAATTCTCTCCCAAAGAAGAATCTCTGACCACTGAAAAGTGACAGGACTCAGAGAGAGCAGTAAACTGTACATGAAATATTGTCTGTGAATTGTGAGAAGACAAGAATAAAGTACAGTCCACTGACTGAACCCTCCTTGGTCAGTCCCCACAGTTCCATGGACTCCAGTGCAGACCTTCTAATCTGTGAAGAAGCATATTTTAAGGAATGATGCTACAAGTTCCCAGAAACGTAAATAAGCATGGCAACTAGAACCTGTGACAGATGATACCTCTTTACTAAAACACAAGGACAGACGGAGGATACTCTCTACCATCTTGCCAGTTCTCTCAACATAGACCCCTGAACTAATAAGCTGTAAATTCCAGGAGTTTTCTGCTCCTTGGGGATTATCAAGAAGGTTGAAGTGACACAATATAACCAAAGCAGATTCCACAAGGCTTAATGTTAACTTGTCTGAGTACTAACCACTAGCTTAAGCTTCTCCAAGGCATCTTTACTGAATCATTTATGCCATCTGTCATTTCTTCCACTAGTAAAACAGGTGAATAAAAAATACTTATATCAAAGTTTCAGTACTGGACAATGACAAGCTGCACCATTAGACACTGGCATTTCTGGAGAGACCCAACATTAATGATCTTTCTGCATCACTGACCTTTCATGTAAACAAACCAGTGCCACTTGCAGCAAGTCCTCATTACCTGACAAAGTAATAGATCATATTACATGACTGCAAAGGCATTTTTTTCTTGAACACATAGCAAAGGAAATATTATACCGTAGTTATCTACCTAGAACTACAATGAAGCCTGCCTTGCACTGGCACTTTCCTCAGGCTGGTGGATGATGGACAAGAGATGGTTGCATCAAGCCAACTTAAAATGATTTTCCCCACCAAATCAGCATATAAAGAATCTTCATTCAATTTCTCTGTCAGGGGTTTTATGATGGCACCCATGATAAATGGTAGCTCACTCATTTTCAATCTACTGTTGAGCCCATAAAAGAATGAGAATTAACCCTATATTTGTGCAACTTCATAGTGAAGTAGTAATGTTTATGTCATTGTATTGATCAGTCTTCAATGGTCACCATTATTATTGTGTTGGCCCCTCCAAATGTTGTTGTATCCAAGCTAAATAAAGTAGTAATGTGCATGTATCATAACAGGTACAGTGGCTGAAAACTCTAAGCAAACTGCAATTTCACAATTTGAAGACACCAACTCAGATAGCTGAATAGCTGATACAACAATACAAGTTAAATAACATATTTTGAGGATGAATACTCAAAATATGCTATTTGTTGTGGCAGACTAAGACACAAGCCCACAAGTTTAGAGATTTGATAAAGAGACAACTCATCATTTGAAATAAAGTGCTAGTCGAGTCGAATCTTTGTTGTGCTAATTAAAAGCATGGAGTGCAGGAAAGAAAGAAAGAAAGAAAGAAAGAAAGAAAGAAAGAAAGAAAGAAAGAAAAGAACACTCACAATTTCATCAGTAATAGCTGGCTCCATCTGGACCTTCACAGATGCATGCCCATTTTGTGAGATGGCTTCCACCAGAGCTGCCAATACTCTCCCTAAGAAAAGATCACCTCATCTGAAAGAAAGCGCTACTCGAATTGTGGTAGCAGTAACAGATGTATCCTTTCTGCAAGGTTAGTTAGCATTCAAATCAATAACATATCTTGAACTGTATATATATATGACCCTCCGATTCAATTTCATGTCCAAAGAGCTAAAGACAAGCTACATTCATTACAGATGCCATCACAGTCAAATTTGTGGAGTAACTGAAACAACTTGGTGTGATACTAATTTACACCTACTCCAGCAAAGTAGTAAACAAATCAGCGCAGGCCAAGGAGAGAGGCCGGAAAACACCAAACTGAGATGCCCGCCCCCAAAATCATGTCACAATTTTGGCTTGTGCAGGCGGCTGCGTCTTCCGGAGAAGGACAGGACAGGACAGGACTGGAGACTGGAGGTGAGGAAATCTCAAATCTAGCTTGAGAAGAAGAGGACGGCTTGCTACAGACTACAACTGCTACTGATTGATGAGGAAGCGTCATCGTCATCGTCGCAGCAGCCAAGTAGGAGTGCGGCAAAGCTGGCGGCGGCGCAGAGCGTGGCAACGGCGTTGCCCTCGCGGAGCAAAACGCTGAGCGCAAGCCCCACGATGTCCCTGGTGGCGCGTCAGCCCTCCGCAACGAGCGATTGGGGCGGGTGCCCCGCGAAGGCGAGGAGCACAACGACGGTGGTCCAGGTGACAGTTGGGAGGCCCATCACGATTTATTCCCATCCCCTTGTATGTAGCACCAATTTTGTAGCCGATTGATTGATGCTAACTGTGAAATTCTCTTTAGCATATATCCTTAACCAGTTAAGAAAGAGAGAATTAGTTGCAAGTAATAATTATAGCTCCAAGTATTAAGTTATTTTCAATTGGAATAATCCGATTTACATGTATGAGTGTACACACTCAACCAACCACTGCTACATGACTTCAACAGAACTAACAGTTATCATTATCTAAAAAAACAGAACTAACAGTTCTCAGAAAATGACATGTCTAGCTAGCTTATATAGGTTACTCCAGTTGTGTGTGTGTGTGTGTGTGTTGGCTTTTGATATTAAAAAATGATAAGATTAGATTTATCTTGAAAAGCAGATGCACAAAGTTATAATCTTGATATGTTCTACGAACACATTACAATGACAGTTCTAATCAGTCATGTGCTCATGTTTTAGGGACCCTGTCACTTATTTGTGACCGGAGACAGTATTTGTTTATAGGAGGCCAAAAGCTGGTCAATAAAACCCTAGAAAAACAAGAGCTGGTAAATAAATTATTATAACACGCAAGTTTCCTTCATAATGAGAAGGCTAAAGTGTATTGGCTGTGACTTGTGAGGAGATAAAATCAAATACAGTCCACTGACTGAACACTTGGTCAGTCCCCACAGTTCCATGGACTCCAGTGCAGACAACTCTATAAAAAAATGGTTCAACGCAGATTGAGAATAACACTATATCTGAGCCCATAAAAAGATTGAGAATAACCCTGTATTTGTGCAACTTCATAGTAAAGTAGTAATGTCTATGTCATTGTATTGATTAATCCTCAAACTGGTCACCATTATCATTGTGTTGGCCCCTCCTAATTTTGTCTCCAAGATAAATAAAGTAATAATGGGCATGCATCATAACTGGTACAGTGACTGAAAACTCTAAGGGAACTGACAGTTCACAATTTCGAGGCACAACTCAGATAATTGATACAAGGATACAACAATACAAGTTAAATAACATATTTTGAGGATGAATACTGTGCTTGGTAGATAGTAAGATACACATTTAGCTAAGAACTACAAAGAGATTTGATGAAGATACAACTCATCATTTGAAAGAAAGTGCTAGTCGAGTCGAATATTTGTTGTACTAATTAAAAGCATGAAGTCTGGCCATCTGGGCAAGAAAGAAGAAAAGAACACTTACAATCTCATCTGTAATAGCTGGGTCCAACTGGACCTTCACGGATGCATGCCCATTTTGTAGCGATAGTTTCTACCAGAGATGCCAATACTCTCCCTAACAGAAGATCACATCATCTGAAAGAAAGGGCTACTCAAATATTTGTTGCGCTAACAGATGTGGTATGGTTTCTGCAAGGTTAGTTAGTCCTGAAATTTGTCATCCAAATAATCTTCTGAACTTGAGCACACAAGTAGAAGAAACCAATTTCGGTATCATGTACTGTATATATCCATCGCCCCTCAATTCAATTCCATGGCCAAGAGGTAAAGACAAGCTAAATTCATTACAGTTACAGATGGCATCAGTGTCCAATTTGTGGAGTAATAACTGAAACAAATTGGTGTGATCCTAGATTACACCTACTACTCCAGCAGCAAGCAGTAAACAAATCAGCGCAGAGCAGGCCAAGTAGAGAGAGAGGCCGGAAGGAAAACACCACACCGAGACGCCCGCCCGCCCCCAAACCATATCACAATCTTGGGTTGCGCAGGCTGCTGCGTCCGGACCGGAGAAGGACAGGACAGCACTGTCGACTGGAGGAGGTGGGGAAAATCTCAAATCTAGCCTGAGAAGAAGACGAAGAAGAAAGGGGACGGCGGCTCTCCTACAGGCTACAGCTGCTACTGATTACTAGGAAGCGTCGCCATCATCTCGGCGGCCGAGTAGGAGCGCGGCGAAGCTGGCGGCGGCGCAGAGCGCGGCGATGGCGTTCCCCTCCCTCAGCAGCACCCGTAACGCGAGCCCAGCGATGTCCCTGGTGGCGCGGCGCCCCTCGGCGACGAGGGACCGGTAGGGCCGCCCCGCGAAAGCCAACAGCACGAGGACGGTGGTCCAGGTGACGAGCATGGCGGGCGCGGCTACGGCCAGGGCGGCGCCCATGGAGAGCAGCCCGAACACCGCGCCGTACATGACCGGGGCGTACAGCGCCGCGGGCCACGCGGCGGCGGAGGTTGGGGAGGTGGTGGCGGTGTAGTACCAGGCGCGGACGGAGGCGAGGAGCGACCAGGAGGAGGAGAGGAGGGCTGCGTAGACGGCGAGGAAGAGCGCGACCCACGTCCGGCGACGGCTTAGCGCACGGAGGAGGAGGGAGGTCCATGGTGGCCATGCCGCTGGGTCGGTTGTCGGATCCATGGATGGGCGGGACGGTGGACGGGCGGGCGGCGGAGCGATCTGGGGATGGGGGTGGGTGATGCTTGGCTTCCGGCGGTGGCGATTCCTGAGTGGCGCTTGCTATTTCGCTTTGCTTGGCTGGGGAACTCAGCTCACAGCTGAGAGCTGAGGTAGCAGGGGAAAGAAAGGGGAAGAAGGCAAAGGGGGGATGGAATTGGATTCTAGTCGTCGTCGCGAAGCGTGATGTGGATAATGTCGGCTGTCACGTTGCCCACCTGACAGGAGTGGAGTATTTCCTTACTGAATTTAGATTGGACCATTTCTCACGTCGGGTTTTTTTCTCTTAATTTCCTTTTTTTTAGTGAACTTTTTAAACGAGCTGCAGATTATGTTATAGACCCTGTTTAGTTCCCAAATTTTCTCTCAAATTCTACTATGCAAAAAGAAGATTTCTCATCACATCAAAATGTCGACGCATGTGTGGAGCATTAAGATGTAGATAAACAAAATAACTAATTGCACAGTTTAGATGTAATTTGCGAGATGAATTTTTTGAGCCTAGTTAGGCCATGGTAAGACAATATTTATCACAAACAAACGAAAAGTGTTACAGTGCATTTTTTTATCGCTACAGTGTATTTTTCAGTCCAACTTCAACCCAACTTCAACAACTAAACGCAGCCATATATTGAATTGATGGTGATAAAGGAAAAGACTCTCACCTAACCAAACGCCACGCGATTGCAACGGTAGGGGGATCTTCCTCTTCCTGTTTCCCTCAAAACTAGAGATCTGCAAAAGAAGATCACATCTACGAGGTCCCGTTCGGCGCGCGGCTCCGATTCACCGGTGAAGTCGTTTTTTAAGGTTTTGGATCTATGAACAGCTCTCCTTCGATAGAGCTAGAGCCATTTTAGTAAATCGTTTGCCAAAACAGCCCCACATATAAAAATTTTTATAATATGTTCTGATATAACACCAAGTAGGATGAGGTGAAGCCAGAATGAGCTTTTTTTTCTCCTTCTCACTCTTAACTATATGAGAACACATTTTTTACGGTTTTATCGATAGAGCCATTTTATTTTACCTCGTTTGGCAAAAAAGGCTCTAAACAACTCTGAAGAGAAGCTAGGCTAACTAAGACAACCCTATCATCCACCTAGCGAACCACAACAGCAAAAGCGAACCGACAAACACAACACATCACATGCGGGCGGCTATGCCCTTCTATTAGACGTTTCTTTTTATTTTTGTTTTTGGCACGGCACAGCCCAAACACGCACAATTGGTTGTTCGCGTATTACGTGCCATGAATCTTTATTTAGTACTCCCTCCATCCCAAATTGTAAGTTGTTTTGACTTTTTTAGTTCACTCACTTTGCTATGTATCTAGATATAATTTTATGTCTAAATATATAGCAAAATGAGTAAACCAAAAAAGTTAAAACAACTTACAATTTAGGACGAAGGAAGTAGTAATAATGAGGTATGTCGCGGGATTTCTAGGGTACCCACAGCCGGGTGGCGGAACGCACCCGCCTATTCCCAGAGAGGGAGTGCTCGGGAAGGTACTAGGCGATTGGGCTGGTCTAGCTCTGAGATAAGCACACAAGAACACACCATCTAGAGTGGTTCGGGCCGCCGGAGCGTAATACCCTACATCCACTGGGAGAAGTTTTGATCTCTGTTGTGTATGAATCTATCCTCTGCGGGGCCTTGGCTCTCACCCAGCCTGAGTTTTCCTTCTAGCGGGCGCCCCCTTTTATAGACCAAGGGGGCGGATACATAGGACGTTGGGGCCCGACAAGTGGGCCCAACGTGACTGCGCAGCATACTGCGCAGAGTATTTAAATGGTTACAGTGGTTACGAATCTTTCCTCCGATACGCTCCCACGCCCTGCTAGCGCTATGACGAAAGGTGGTCTTCTCTTGTTCCGTCACCAAGGTGTCCGTTGGGGGAGCGTAGCTTGCGGCGTGACCTGTGGAGGCTATTATGTAGGCGTCATAATGGGTGAAGCCGAGCCGTCTATCCATCTGTTATGGCAGACTGGCAGGCGCGGCGTGGGCGGCGCCAGCAGCTCCACTATCTTGGTAATACGCGATCAATAGTATCCCCTGGTCAAAGTATCGCCTCGGCTTCTGCTACATCAATGCGGACGTCCTCCTGTCGTAATGAATGCCGCGGTAGGTGAGCCTTAATAAGGAGACCAAGCGGCCTTATATACGTGTCTGGGCCTGCTGACACGTGGTGGCCCCGGACCACCCCGAGGCGGGGTGACGATTCCTTTCCTTGGAGAGGGGTCCGGTTACTATACAGGGGGTCCCGGACCCCATGGGGGTTCCCGGACCCCATGGGAGGTCCGGGATTCCCTGGGGATCCGGTCCTCTTCGGGAGTTCCGAAGCTTCCGGCCGTTCGGGCTGACCGCCAGCTTTTCCCGGGACACGTGGTGCTCCCAGACCTTTCCCAACCAGGGGACGGGTCCAGGACCGCTGTTGGGTGAGCAGGGCTCCGGACCGCAGGGGTCCGGCTGCTGGACGTAGTTAAGGATAACTACAAGGCTCTTGCCTAGACGCAGCAAGAGGGGGTACCCCAGTCCTGGGGTACCGACAGTGGCCCCCGGGCCCACCTCGGGAGAGGCACGAACCCGCGGGTGGGGCCACTAACGAGATGTGTTTCCACGCAAACTTGATTGCGTCGGTGTGCTCATACAAAGAGCGGGTGCTCCGGACCCCTGAGGCCGGTACACCGGTTGCCAGGTTCAGGCTCTAGAGTGCTCTCCACAGGGCGACGAAGGTGTAGGCTTAGGGTGCGGAACCAAGCTAAGCGGCTACACAGACCTCGGATCGCTCAGGGAGCAAGCACCACCTCCCGGACCTGGCTCTAGGCGACCGTGGCGAGCGGTCTCCGCCGGAGCGGGCCACCGGGGTGGACTTGAGTCGACCGTGGCGAGCGGTCTCCGCCGGAGCGGGCCACCGGGGTGGACTTGAGTCGACCGTGGCGAGCGGTCTCCGCCGGAGCGGGCCACCGGGGTGGACTTGAGTCGACCGTGGCGAGCGGTCTCCGCCGGAGCGGGCCACCGGAGTGGACTTGAGTCGTTGCTGATGATCCGATGAAATATATCACCGGATCTGAGAGTAAGGTGCGAGAAACCAAGCCTTATACTAGAAGGGAGCGGGACCTCTAAAGACAGCAGTTCTCGGATACTAGAGTACTTATAACAGGGTAGTGAAGTACGTAAACTTAGGGTACATTACCAGGCTAAGCTACGCGGAGCTTCTCTACCCCAGGATACGAGTACTACTTCTCCGGACCAGGTCCTTAGGGGTCCGAACTGCCTTCCAGCTTGAAGGGGTGTCCCCACCTGGCCACAAGCCAGCAACTTATCTTGGATTGTTAGCAATAATAGGAAGATTCCGTTTTAGAGGAAAGAAAAGCTAAACCAAGGCGAATAAATGTAATCAAGGTGGAGCCTAGATAAAACTGAGAAAAATCTCCTTTATTATTGTGGTTGTCACGGTATACATCAGAGGTCGGGATTACGAGGTCGGACCTCTACCGCTCCGGATCGTAGCTTGCCTGTTTGTGCGATAGGGCCAGAGGTCGGGTTTACAAGGTCGGACCTTGACCGCTCTGGACTCACACGTAGGCGCCACATTATTACAAAGGAGGAATTTTCCCAGCCCTATTTTAGGAGTAACCTTCTGCTGCATTCTATACAGCATGTTCTTCTCTTGATTGGGAGTGGTATCACTACTCCGGGGTTCTTCATGGTCGTCGGAGGTGAAGGCGCCCTAGATGTGCCTGAACTGCATCATCCAGCATCACCTCGGGAGCTCGGGGGGCCACTCCTTGCCTAAGAGCTGTCATATGCTTAGGTAGCATGAGACAAATTCTTTGGCTTTGAATGGGAGAGGCCCCCTGCCGCCGCCGTTGTCTGCCGATGGAAGCCAGACGCCCTTGCGCAGCAGAAGGACCGGTGCGAAGCGCGGAGAGGTGCGGTCGTTCGCCGGCTTGTCCTTGGTGCTAGCGCCAGGGGCCCCCGCGCCTGGCGGCGGGGCCCTGTCTACAGCAGCACCAAGCTCCTCGGGCGGTGCTGGCGACGGCAGGATGACACGGCCAACTTCCTCCGGGACGGCCGTCGGCTCCAGACTCCATGTTGAGAGAAAGCCTTGAACCGACGTCATGCCGCCGGAGAGGAAGCATGGCCGTTGCTTGAGAGAAAACCTTGAGCCGACGTAGGGGCGGCAGCGCCCAGCAACGCCTCCGCTGTGCATTGCCGCGCCGGCTCTGAGGTGTCGCAGTGGCGACGCACAACAAATGCCGCTGCCGCTCGCCGCCGCATCGTGGGAGTTGTCGCCCCAGTGCCACAGCATGCGGCGTGGGTGACGCTCTGCCTTCCTTCATCTTCTCGTTCGTTGTTGCAGAGGATGAACACAGCCCCAGAAGCCTGAAGATCCAGCCAGCGCCTGATCCTCCCCACGGACGGCGCCAAATGTCGCGGGATTTCTAGGGTACCCACAGCCGGGTGGCGGAACGCACCCGCCTATTCCCAGAGAGGGAGTGCTCGGGAAGGTACTAGGCGATTGGGCTGATCTAGCTCTGAGATAAGCACAAAAGAACACACCATCTAGAGTGGTTCGGGCCGCCGGAGCGTAATACCCTACATCCACTGGGAGAAGTTTTGATCTCTGTTGTGTATGAATCTATCCTCTGCCGGGCCTTGGCTCTCACCCAGCCTGAGTTTTCCTTCTAGCGGGCGCCCCCTTTTATAGACCAAGGGGGCGGATACATAGCACGTTAGGGCCCCGACAAGTGGGCCCAACGTGACTGCGCAGCATACTGCGCAGAGTATTTAAATGGCTACAGTGGTTACGAATCTTTACTCCGATACGCTCCCACGCCCTGCTAGCGCTGTGACGAAAGGTGGTCTTCTCTTGTCCCGTCACCAAGGTGTTCGTTGGGGGAGCGTTGCTTGCGGCGTGGCCTGTGGAGGCTATTATGTAGGCGTCATAATGGGTGAAGCCGAGCCGTCGTATCCATCTGTTATGGCAGACTGGTAGGCGCGGCGTGGGCGGCGCCAGCAGCTCCACTATCTTGGTAATACGCGATCAATAGTGTCCCCTGGTCAAAGTATCGCCTCGGTTTTTGCTACATCAATGCGGACGTCCTCCTGTCGTAATGAATGCCGCGGTAGGTGAGCCTTAATAAGGAGACCAAGCGGCCTAATATACGTGTCTGGGCCTGCTGACACGTGGTGGCCCCGGACCACCCCGAGGCGGGGCGACGATTCCTTTCCTTGGAGAGGGGTCCGGTTACTATACAGGGGGTCCCGGACCCCATGGGAGGTCCGGGATTCCCTGGGGATCCGGTCCTCTTCGGGAGGTCCGGAGCTTCCGGCCGTTCGGGCTGACCGCCAGCTTTTCCCGGGACACGTGGTGCTCCCGGACCTTTCCCAACCAGGGGACGGGTCCGGGACCGCTGTTGGGTGAGCAGGGCTCCGGACCGCAGGTGTCCGGCTGCTGGACGTAGTTAAGGATAACTACAAGGCTCTTGGCTAGACGCAGCAAGAGGGGGTACCCCAGTCCTGGGGTACCGACAGTGGCCCCCGGGCCCACCTCGGGAGAGGCACGAACCTGCGGGTAGGGCCACTAACGAGATGTGTTTCCACGCAAACTTGATTGCAAACTGAATCATGACTGAATTTTGTTGAAGATGATTCAGTATGACTGGCAGCTATCTTGTGCAAATCAGTGTGGCTAGAACTACCTGTGGGCCCCACATGAAGAGCCGAACCCTGGAATTAAAACCTCGCGTTCACACTATAAATTTTTATCGAAATTGACTGAAATTTGTTGGAGATGACTCAGTACGACTGGTAGCTACTCTGTGCAAAGCAGCGTGGCTAGAACTACACGTGGGCTCCACATCAAGAGCCGGACCCTAGAATTAAAATCTCGCGTTCACACTATAAGATTTTATCGAAATTGACTGAAATTTTTATAGATGAGTCAATATGACTGACAGATACTCTATGCAAAGTAATGTGGCTAGACATATATGTGGTCCCCACATTAAGTGTAGAACCACTAAATTCCTATGTATAGTAGAACCCATGAGTTTTTATGGGTTACCCATTTATAATGGGGCGGGTTGGTTAGAGTTGAGAAATTAACTAATTGGGTTGGGTGGGGTTGGGTATCTAAATATGTTAATTTTGGGTGGGGTTGGATATGGTGCGGGTTCCAACCCATTAGCAGGGCTAGGCAGAGAGCATGTGCGAACCACGCTGCCATGGTGAATGGTGTACGATATATCTTCAAAAACAATGGAATGACAAGGGTATATAGCTAGCTTTAGCTTTTCCTTCGATGCATGAAACGTGTACCAAATCTAAGTGGAACGATGTCATTGAACGAGTTCCGGAATGTGTTCCCGAAATAAGCTGTGTTTTGGGTTTGACACTTGATGAGACGCTACAGCTAAGCGGGTACCTATATCTATCTATATTTTCTATAAAAATAAATCTCAATAGCCTAATTCTCTAGCATCTCCTTACGCCACATCATTCAAGAGTCCCACCACAAGTAGCCGAAGAATCAAGGAACGAAGCATTCATTCAAGGCAAATTGATGACACGAAGAGACAACGGTAACATGAAGAGGCAACATCTCTATTAAAATTGATGTCTCCACCAATTAAATTTATTCTCTATGCAATTAACTACTACATATACCCACGGCACACGTGAGGAATCCTTATAGTATTAATTAACTAGATAAACCATGGCCCAAGATGTCGTTTCGAATATTATTTTCCCTTTTTTTATCTTCAACAATAATATGGCTGACGGTTTAGTTTGTACCATAACGTGAACTGACACGTTTAACACCAACAATGCACGATACCCGAAGCGGTACGGTAATGCTACTCTGCGAGTTAAATGATGAAGATATTTCGGTCTAGGTTGTCATGTCTAGTTCATTGGTCGATTGTTGTCTAATATAGATAGAGGTATAGATAGACATGGTTTGATGTAAACCTAACCCTTGTACAAGCCACGGTGCTCACCATATATTAACATGCAACCCATTTAAGCTTTTTTCACATGGTATCAAGAGCCTTCTTCCACACAGAGTGTTTTCATGGCGTTCGCTTCTTCATCCTCAGTGCTGTCGTCTCCCTCACCACCTTCCTTCCGGTGACAAAGGAGCTCAACCGCGCCAACCATCAGTCATATGGAAGGCGCAAGTTTTGTCGGCGCTGAGAGGAGCTCCACTGATTGGAGGACAATGTTGCACCTGGCAAAGTTCCTCCTCATGGAGGCGGGGAAAGAAGTTGATCAACCCAAGGCGAACCCCGAGTACGCGCCCCTGGGTGGCAAAGGACCAAACGGTCCTAAGCTATGTGCTCACAAATCTATCTAAACAGACCCTCGCCCATGTTAACACCAAGGTCACGGCAAAAGGCGCGTGGGCAATTGAGGCGTTGTTCGTGTCACAATCCAGCGCAAAGGCCATCAGCACCTACATGGCGATAGCCACTGCCTCCAAAGGTACATCTACTATCAGCGAATACTTTACAAAAATCAAGAGCTTGTCAGATGAGATGGTGGCGGCGGGGCGCAAGCTAGAAGATGAGGAGATCATCTCCAATCCGCTCACTTGATTAGATCTGGATTATGATCCAGTTGTGTTGGCAATTGCGGCTCGTGTGGAGCCCATCTACGTCATCAAGTTGCGTACACAACTCATCAACCACGAGTAGCGTCTTCATCTGCGCAACGGGAGCAACCAGTCCTAGACGGACATGGCGGCCAAGGAGACAGCACTGGTGGCAACTCCTCCCGTGGAGGTGGAGGACGCGTCGACGGAGGGTGCAACGGTGGAGGACATGGCGGTCGTGGTGGTTTCGGCCATGGTGGTGGTGGTGGCTGCAGCACCTTCCAACAAGGTGTTTTCTGCCAAGTGTGCGGGAAGGAAGGGCATCCTGCTCTTCACTGCTACAAGCGGTTTGACACCTACTGGACCACCTCAAAAGACGGCTTCCTCGGCAACTACGTCATCAGTACAAATTGGTGTATGGATACCAAAGCCATGGACCATATTATCAGTGAGCTAGAGAAGCTCACAACGCGCGACAAATACCACGGCGGTAATCAGGCTCACACGGCCAGTGTGGCTCAAGTATGAAGAATCATCACGTTGGTCACAATGTTTTGCATTCCCCCATTAGCAATATTCATCTTAACAACGTGCTTCATGTTCCTAAGGCAAATAAAAGTCTACTTTCAGTTAATCGCATTGCCCGTGATAATCATGTCTTTTTTTAAATTTCACTTGATCGACAAGGTGAACTCTCCTCACAGGCCGATGTAGGGGTGGCCTCTACTCAGTCCAGTCGTCAAATAAAGAAGTGCTTGGTGTGACCAAGCCGTCCAAGTCTCTGTGGCATCACCGGCTGGCCATGCTGCACCCATCGTCCAGCAAGTCCTCAGTCGTCATCAACTTCCTTAGGTGAATGCTTCCCAACATATACATATGGGACAAGTAGTGCCGCAGTGCTTTAGTTGAATGCTTCCCAACATACACATATGGGACAAAGATGAAGATATTACTTCCTTACAGTGACCATTCTGAATTTTTCAGTCACAAGTTTAACTGCCACGAACTGCCGGTTGACATTATGATTTTTTGCTGAAATTTTTGGTTATACGAAAAACTAATGTTGCCGTTAACTGCCGATTGCTGCAATCGCTAGTACTATAACTACTAACGTGTGCGACTGAGCAGTGCAGTGGACGCCGGGACGAGTTGAGGTTGACTGTCGATACATGTTTCCCATTGGAATTGGAATATGATATTGCATTCAGGAGTTTGGGCTTCATACATATGAAGTCACACATGTCATCAACTCATGCTACAAGCCAAAACAAGCAATTTGTTTACAGTGAACATGTTAACATAGCAGCAGAATGACCCCACTATAACACTGAATCTGCACTAGGGCAGTATGCATCAGTCAGAATTAGAAATACTGCAGGCGCCACATCACCCAGAGAAATAATAACAGTTTGCGAACAGCTTCTAAATTTTTGTAGCTCCAGGACAACAATACCAAACATAAATTCCATGCATCAACTCCACAAATTCCATGCATTAACTCCAACTTCAGTCTGCAAGGCACGAACATCTTTCTACTTCACTGAGAGCCATCAGGTCAATTAGCATCAGAAGAATCACAGCAACAGCAAGTACCTGCCAGTACATTTCTAAACATAAAACATTACAGGGCATCAGACTGCTTCCACAGCACATTACACATTCTTCTCTTCCAGTTCAAGGCTTATGAACACGTACAGATTGCTTCCAGAGCATGCGTCAGCTAGTTAAACATTCCTCTCCTTAACTTTTATCCTCTGTTGTCTTCAAGTTAGTTTGACCTGAAATAAGGAAGTGTCTATTAGCTTCTATGTCTTCATTGTCTTTACACATCAAGTATCAAACTATCAACAGGTAGTTGAAAACAGTAATATATTCATGCATGGTGTCTTCATTGTCTTTACACATCAAGTATCAAACTATCATCACTTCATCAGGTAGTTTAAAAACAGTAATATATTCATGCATGGTCACATTAAGGAAGAAATGAAGCTCCATTCCTTTTACGTGGCATCAATTTAACTATAATTCTCCAGTACCGGTATGTAGGGTGTGAAAAGGTTTGGTGACTACTAATATAGCTAGTACTAGTAATCTGTTACTCAACTCGTAAACAGCAGCAGGACTGTGTCAGCTCTCAGCTGGTAGACAACTGCTGCTGATTCCAACATGTGGCAGCTACTGCAAGATTCAATTAATATCTAGTAATATGGATCAGATAAAGCTCGATGCAATTTAATGTATTGGTCTGTATGGTCTCCCCAAGTCCCCAGCACAATTGGACACCATATAAGGTATTGGCTTACAACAGAATTCAAATGCAAAAATAACCAGATACATACCATTAAGTATTCTAATGAAGTAACCAGAATTATCATGCAGAGGAACTACAAGGCGAAAATCCTACTGTTGACCCATATGAGAATAACCAAAAAAAAGGGCTACAAGGCGAAAATCACAAGGGCACAAAACAGCCACCATGAAATCACATTTTCAAGGTACGAAACTAGGAAAACAGAAGGCTATAAATAAACCATAGGGTAACTTTCAAGTTGCAGGATATAATCAAATCGTTCAACAAAGTTTAAACAAATGAATAATACATCTGAGAACCTAGCATAATAAATTTGTTATTTTTTTTCCATTTCACAAATGACCAGCTAATAACTTATGGATAACAACTAAGTGAGCCAAATGTTGGTAACCATTGGGGGGCTCATCCCACAGGCACTGTTGTTACCATCAGGGCAGCATATTAATCCAAAACACATGATACTTCAAACAAGCTGTGTTCAAGCAGGTAAGTACAACATATATAACATAGCATGGAGAGTTGACATTTGCCATTCTTTATGATCACCTAAACATGACGTGTTCATCCCACAGGCACAGCATAAAAGCCATAGGGGCAACTTAAAAATCCCAAAAATATGACATGCAAGGTTAAACTTAAAGTCTAATGGACAAATTATTAGCAGAGAATATAATATCAGCTCACAGTGAATAATATGACAGTACATCTCAGGGACCTGTTCATCCCACAGGTACTATGCAATTGCCATTGGGGCAGACGTAATGTTCCAAACATAAGTTAGGCATCACACACATTTTGATGTCCTAAATATGACGCAGCCATGATTTTTGCTTGAGGATCTAACACTAGGTTCACAATTTCCACAAGGACAGGGAGACATTGCGCTGTCACAATTTATAATAAGGTACTCTCTTGGCTTTAAATGACTGCATATTTAGTCACAATTTCTAACACACTATCGCTAACAGGAAGTCACACACAAAAATGCAGATTTTACCTTGGGTTGGTTAATCATATTTTCTTGCCTGCAGCCTCCTCCTTCCATAGCTCACTTGATCTATAGCCTTCATTTCTTCTTCGGAAGGAGCTGGAACCCCCCCTATCCAACTGAGATCTCGGGACCAGAAACCATCGATGTTCAGAGTGTCCCACAGACCAAACCTCACAAAACTTTCTTGTGACTTGAGCAAATGTAGTGGCATGACTGATTTTAAGAAATTTACCACATGACGAATAGTATAGGGCCACAACCTCTTGCGGGAGGCTTGTTTACTTGGTGTGTTCCTTACATCATGATCAAAGGCATGCTCAACAGTGTGTCTATGAAGGGCCACAACCTTCCTACCCAGATCCCTTTTTTTATGATTGTCTACTTTGCCTTCAGGTCCCTCTGACACATCAGGTCTCTCTGCCTCATCAGATGCTCTTCTTTCTATATGATATAGCAAAGGATGTGAACTGATAATATCGAAGATCAAAACATTTCCATCAGTATAAGCCATGCCAGCAACAGCTAAGTTTGATCTCTTCTTGAATCTTGCATTTTCTGGAAAGATTTTGAAGACCAATCTATAGAGCTTCTCATAATACCACAACCTGCCATCCATGGATAAGAAAGATGGATGGTATATGATCAACCGCTCATCAGAAGGACGTTCAAGCTTGCTGAGAAGGTCCCTCGGTTCTTCCAAAAGCCGCTGGATGACATCTGGACCAACATTGTCCTTGAGCAACTCTCTGATCAGGAGTCCAACAGCCTCATAAGTAGCTGCGCGGTTGCAGTCATTTACCCCAGGCTTCAACTCATCATAAATCACTGACTTGAGTTTGATCTGCTTCAACCTCGGACATACAAGCAGATTCTCCTTTGTGAAGGATCTCTTTATGCAATACCCTCGGTTGTTGTTTGCCAATGCAAGCAACACCAAATTTTCAAACAGAGGTATTCCGGTGTCTTCAGAGAAATTGTACTTGCCTCTGACACCGAAGCTTTCCACTTCCATGTTGAGGTGGTTTTTTGTGGCATCTTCAACCAGGGAACGGTTCTTCAAATATTCTGTAAGTTCCACCCATTCCCATTCCTCCTCTTGTGATACCAGATGATCATCCTTGAAAGCCAGTTGACTGACAGGAGGAAGCTTCTTCTGATCTGACGAAAATCTTCTGTGAGGGAGGGATTGGGCCTGAGCTCGACTTGAGAGGGCAGGCATGCCGTGAAGTCCGGAGCTGAGGTGAGGCGCGAGTAATTGGGGCTGAGCTCGACTTGAGAGGGCAAGCATGCCGTGAAGTCCGGAGCCGAGGTGAGGCGCGAGTACCGCCGAAGGAGGTGCGCTGCGGTCACCCAACTCGAGTACCGCCAGAGATGGCATGGCCGAGGTGCGCGAGCCAATGGAAGGAGGGGAGCGTGTCGGCGGAGAAGGCACGGCTGAGGAGCGCGAGCCTAGGGAATCAGCGCAGCGCGTCGCCGGGGAAGGCAAAAGAGAGATGCTCCCGCTCATCGCAGCTGCGGCGACTCGAGTAAGGAGATGAGTAGGTGGTGCGCGAAGCGAGGCGGCGGCGACTCCTGAGAGAGAATGAGTGGGGTCCGTCGGAGAAGAGAAAGAAGAGCCTCTCGCGCTCATCGAAGCAGCGAAGGGCGGCGATGTGGGGCAATGCGTGTGAAGAGTGGTAGGCGAGGCGGCGGCGAATCGGGCAAGGAGGTGAGTGGGTGGCGTGGAAGACGAGGCTGCGGCCACTCGGGGGAGGAGACGGGTGCGGTCCGCGACGAGGAGGCGGCGGGAGAGATGCGCGGCCATGGCGAGACCGGGAGTCGCTGGCGCCGGCGACGGCGCCGCTGCTTGGTATTGGTTGGGGTTTTCTGAAAGGGTTATTTTGATCTGTGCCATTACAATTCTTAAAGTTTAGAGATCTGTCATTGCAATTCACGTATTTGGATTCACGCTATTACAATTCTTCTTCTATTAAAGATATGCCACTGTGTACATATCCGATACACTCGGGGCCACGTGCAGCGTATGTATAGAAGCGTTGTCTCCGTATTTACAAAATTGCCACCCCGTCTCTCTCGCTTACAGCATGGGCCCATACGTCAGATTCTTCTTCTTCCTCCTCCCTTGTCTGTGCACCGCGGCGTGGAGAAGCTCGTACGCCGCCGCTCCTCCTCCGCATCTCCCTCCTCCTCCTCTGGTCCTCGGTCGCCGCCGCTCCTCCTCCGCATCTCCATCCTCATCCGGTCCTCGGCCCCCGCCGCTCCTCCTCCGCATCTCCCTACTCCGGTCGCCGCCAGCACCTCCTCCGGTCGCCGTCAGCTTCAGCACCTCCTCCGGTCGCCATCAGCTCCGGCCGCTGGCCGACGCCATTCCTCTCCTCCCTCGATAAGATCCGCGGCGCGGTGCGATGGATCTGCTCGCGACGGCGCCCCACGTCTCATCCTTCTTCTCCTCCTCCTTCCCCAACCTTGTCACCTCCCTCTGCGACGGCCGACGGCCGCACCGCCTCCACTCCCCGCAGCTCAACGGCGACGGCGGGACGCGGGCCAGCGCTCGAGCTCATGTCAACTGCAGGACGCGCACCTGCGCAGCGGCCGGGACACGCGCACGAGCTCGCGGCGGCGGCGGCGCCCGTGCCCACGCCTGAGCACGGCGGTGGCTCCCGCGCCCGCACTCGAGCTCGCGGCGGCGGCGGGGATCTGTGCACGAGCTTGGTGCCTTTGCGGTGGCGGGGACGAGGAGAGACGGCGCACGGGGAGGCAAAGATGGCGGCGCCGTCCCGCGCCGCTCCTCCGGACGGAGCTCGCCGGCGCACGAGCTTCTCCACGCTGCCGGCGCACGAGCTCCTCCACACCGCTGGTGCACAGACAAGGAAGGGAGGAGGAAGAAGAAGAATATGACGTGTGGGCTCAGGCTGTAAGCGAGAGAGATGGTGGTGGCATTTTTGTAAATACGGAGACAATGCTTCTATACATACGCTGCACGTGGGCCCGAGTGTATCGGATGTGTACACAGTGGCATATCTTCAGTAGAAGAAGAATTGTAATGGCATGAGTCCAAATACATGAATAGTAATAGCAGATCTCTAAACTTGAAGAATTATAATGGCATGATCAAAATAACCGTTTCTGAAACTCGTTTGTTAGGGTTTTCGACTGTGGGAGAGAAAGTTCGGCATTATGCGGGCCTCTACAGCTTCCGCAAGCACATGGGCCGGCCCAGTTCGACATTATGCAGCACCCTCTCCGCAGCGTGCGCACGTGTCGGCCCAACGAAGCCCGACGGCCCACGAGCGCACCTGAAGTGAAGCCGGCGCACGTTTCAGTTTCACTTCCAGGCTCTCGCGTTGTCCCGTCTCGTCTTCCTTGTGCCGCCAGCACTCGCCGCGCCCGCAGCACTCTCTTCTTGCCTTTTCTGCTCCCGTCTCCATCGATAACAGTTCCCCTCCCGGCACCCGCACGCAGTCCCCAATCTCGCCTCGTGATGGATTCGTAGCCGCCTCGCGTCGCGAGGTAACTGTTGTTCTTGGAGCGATAGGTAGGTAGATAGATTCCAACTGCTCGCCATTGCCGTCCGTCGCGTCGGCGAGCTGCGGGCGGGGCGGCGCGCCTCGTCCCCCTCACGATGGGGGGATGGAACCGGAAGCGGTACGTGACCGGACACCGTGACCGTTCCGCCGGCGCTTCGCGTCGCCCTCCGCCTCCGCCTCCGCCTGATTACGGTACGACGGATTCCTCTCTCTCCCTGAATGTTCCGATTGGGTGGTGTCGTCGGTGGTCTCTTAGGTTGCGATCGGATTAAACTCTTTCGATTTCTGGATCTACTCGACCGATTCTTTGTCGGTCAGAGTTTAGTGTGTTTTCAGAGTTTCCGCTTGTGGTGCGAAAACTCATGCGAAACCCGCCCCCTACGGCCGTTCTAGCTAGTCTAGTGCGAACTGGAGCCAAATAAAAGTTGCAGTTGAATTTTTTAAAACGAACGCACCCAATCGACTCCATTTGACCAACAACTCATGTTTGGTGCGTTTTCGGAGTTTCCACATCTGGTGCGAAAACTCGTGCGAAACCCACCCCATAGGGCCGTTCTGGCCACACTGGTGCGAACTAGAGCGAAATAAAAGGTTCAGATGAATTTTTTGAAATGAACGCACCCAATCGACTCCATTTGACCCAAAACTCATGTTTGGTGCCTTTTTGGAGTTTCCACTTCTGGTGCGAAAACTCGTGCGAAACCTGCCCCCTAGGGCCGTTCTGGCTAGTCTAGTGCGAACTGGAGCCAAATAAAAGTTGCAGTTGAATTTTTTGAAACGAACGCACCCAATCGACTCCATTTGACCCAAAACTCATGTTTGGTGCGTTTTCAGAGTTTCTGCTTCTGGTGTGAAAACTCGTGCGAAACCCACCCCCTAGGGCCATTCTGGCCACTCTGGTGCGAACTGGAGCGTAATAAAAATTGCAGTTGAATTTTCGAAACGAACGCACCCAATCGACTCTATTTGACCCAAAACTCATGTTTGGTGTGTTTTCGGAGTTTCAGCTGCGGGTGCGAAAACTCGTTCGAAACACGCCCCGTAGGGCCGTTCCGGCCATTCTGGTGCGAACTGGAGCCAAATAGAAGTTGCAGTTGAATTTTTCGAAACGAACGCACTCAATCGACTCCATTTGACCCAAAACTCATGTTTGGTGTGTTTTCGGAGTTTCAGCTTCGGGTGCGAAAACTCGTTCGAAACCCGTCCCGTTGGGCCGTTCCGGCCATTCTGGTGTGAACTGGTGCCAAATAAAAGTTGCAGCTGAATTTTTCGAAACGAACACACCCAATCGACTCCATTTGACCCAAAACTCAAGTTTGGTGCGTTTTCGGAGTTTCCGCTTCGATTGCGAAAACTCGTGCGAAACCTGCCCCCTAGGGCCGTTCTCGCCACTCTAGTGCGAACTGGAGCCAAATAAAAGTTGCAGTTAAATTTTACAAAACGAATGCACCCAAGCGGCTCCATTTGACCCAAAACTCATGTTTGGTGCGTTTTCGGAGTTTCCGCTTCTGGTGCGAAAACTTGCCCCCATGGGCCGTTCTAGCCACTCTGGTGTGAACTGGAGCGAAATAAAAGTTGCAGTTGAATTTTTCGAAACGAAAGCACCCAATCGACTCCATTTGACCAACAACTCATGTTTGGTGCGTTTTCGGAGTTTCCACTTCTGGTGCGAAACCCACCCCCTAGGGCCGTTCTGGCCACTCTGGTGCGAACTAGAGCGAAATAAAAGGTTCAGATGAATTTTTTGAAACGAACGTACCCAATCGACTCCATTTGACCCGAAACTCAAGTTTGGTGTCTTTTTGGAGTTTCCACTTCTGGTGAGAAAACGGGTGCGAAACCCGCCCCCTAGGACCATTCTAGCCAGTCTAGTTCGAACTGGGGCGAAATAAAAGGTTCAGATGAATTTTTCGAAACGAACGCACCCAATCGACTCCATTTGACCCAAAACTCATGTTTGGTGCGTTTTCGGAGTTTCCGCTTCTGGTGCGAAAACTCGTGCGAAACCTGCCCCCTAGGGCCGTTCTCGCCACTCTAGTGCGAACTGGAGCCAAATAAAAGTTGCAGTTGAATTTTACGAAACGAATGCACACAAGTGACACCATTTGACCCAAAACTCATGTTTGGTGCGTTTTCGGAGTTTCCGCTGCGGGTGCGAAAACTTGCCCCCAAGGGCCGTTCTGGCCACTCTAGTGTGAACTGGAGCGAAATAAAAGTTGCAGTTGAATTTTTCGAAACGAAAGCACCCAATCGACTCCATTTGAACCAAAACTCATGTTTGGTGCGTTTTCTGAGTTTCCACTTCTGGTGCGAAAACTCGTGCGAAACCCGCCCCCTAGGGCCATTCTGGCCAGTCTAGTTCGAACTGGAGCGAAATAAAAGTCCCAGTTGAATTTTTCGAAACGAACGCACCCAATCGACTCCATTTGACCCAAAACTCATGTTTGGTGCGTTTTCGGAGTTTCCGCTTCTGGTGTGAAAACTCGTTCGAAACCCGCCCCCTAGGGCCGTTCTGGCCATTCTGGTGCCTGGAGCGAAATAAAAGTTGCAGTTGAATTTCTGAAACGAACGCACCCAATCGACTCCATTTGACCCAAAAATCATGTTTGGTGTGTTTTGGAAGTTTTCGCTTCTGGTGTGAAAACTCGTGCGAAACCCGCCCCCTAGGGCTGGTCTGGCCACTCTGGTGCGAACTAGAGCGAAATAAAAGTTGCAGTTGAATTTTTTGAAACGAATGCACCCAATCGACTCCATTTGACCCAAAACTCATGTTTGGTGCGTTTTCGGAGTTTCCGCTTGTGGTGCGAAAACTCGTGCAAAACCCGCCCCCTAGGGCCGTTCTGGCTAGTCAAGTGCGAACTGGAGCCAAATAAAAGTTGCAGTTGAAGTTTTCGAAACGAACTTACCCAATTGACTCCATTTGACCCAAAACTCATGTTTGGTGCGTTTTCAGAGTTTTCGCTTCTGGTGTGAAAACTCGTGCGAAACCCACCCCCTAGGGCCATTCTGGCCACTCTGGTGCGAACTGGAGCGTAATAAAAGTTGCAGTTGAATTTTTCGAAACGAACGCACCCAATCGAATCCATTTGACCCAAAATTCATGTTTGGTGCGTTTTCGGAGTTTCCGCTTCTGGTGCGAAAACTCGTGCGAAACCCGCCCCCTAAGGCTGTTCTGGCTAGTCTAGTGCGAACTGGAGCCAAATAAAAGTTGCAGCTGATTTTTTCGAAACGAACGCACCCAATCGACTCCATTTGACCCAAAACTCATGTTTGGTGCATTTTCAGAGTTTCCGCTTCTGGTGTGAAAAATCGTGCGAAACCCGCCCCCTAGGGCCGTTCTGGCCCCTCTGGTGCGAATTGGAGCGAAATAAAAGGTTCAGATGAATTTTTCGAAACGAACGCACCCATTCGACTCCATTTGACCCAAAACTCATGTTTGGTGCGTTTTCCTAGTTTCCGCTTCGGGTGCGAAAACTCGTGCGAAACCTACCCCCTAGGGCCGTTCTCGCCACTCTAGTGCGAACTGGAGCCAAATAAAAGTTGCAGTTGAATTTTTCGAAATGAATGCACCCAAGCGATTCCATTTGACCCAAAACTCAAGTTTGGTGCGTTTTTGGAGTTTCCGCTTCAGGTGCGAAAACTTGCCCCCAAGGGCCGTTCTGGCCACTCTAGTGGGAACTGGAGCGAAATAAAAGTTGCAGTTGAATTTTTCGAAACGAAAGCACCCAATCGACTCCATTTGACCCAAAACTCATGTTTGGTGCGTTTTCGGAGTTTCCACTTCTGGTGCGAAAACTCATGCGAAACCCGCCCCCTAGGGCCACTCTAGCCAGTCTAGTTCGAACTGGAGCGAAATAAAAGTCAAAGTTGATTTTTTCGAAACGAACGCACCCAATCCACTCCATTTGACCTAAAACTCATGTTTGGTGTGGTTTCGGAGTTTCCGATTCTGGTGCGAAAACTCGTTCGAAACCCGCCCCCTAGGGCCGTTCTAGCCACTCTGGTGTGAACTGGAGCGAAATAAAAGGTTCATATGAATTTTTCAAAACGAACGCACACAATCGACTCCATTTGACCCAAAACTCATGTTTGGTGCGTTTTCGGAGTTTCCACTTCTGGTGCGAAAACTCGTGCGAAACCCGCCCCCTAGGGCCATTCTGGCCATTCTAGTTCGAACTGGAGCGAAATAAAAGTCGCAGTTCAATTTTTTGAAACGAACGCACCCAATAGACTCCATTTGACCCAAAACTCGTGTTTGGTGCGTTTTCTGAGTTTCCGCTTCTGGTGCGAAAACTCGTTCGAAACCTGCCCCCTAGCGCCGTTCTGGCCATTCTGGTGCATGGAGCGAAACAAAAGTTGCAGTTGAATTTTCGAAACAAACGCACCCAATCAACTCCATTTGACCCAAGCCTCATGTTTGGTGTGTTTTCGGAGTTTTCGCTTCTGGTGCGAAAACTCGTGCGAAACCCGCCCCTAGGGCTGGCCACTCTAGTGCGAACTGGAGCGAAATAAAAGTTGCAGTTGAATTTTTCGAAACGAACGCACCCAATCGACTCCATTTGACCCAAAACTCATGTTTGGTGTGTTTTCGGAGTTTCCGCTTCTGGTGCGAAAACTCGTGCGAAACCCGCCCCCCTAGGGCCGTTCTGGCTAGTCTAGTGCGAACTGGAGCCAAATAAAAGTTGCAGTTGAATTTTTTGAAACGAATGCACCCAAGCGACTCCATTTGACCAAAAACTCATGTTTGGTGCGTTTTCGAAGTTTTCGCTTCGGGTGCGAAAAGTCATTCGAAACCCGCCCCTAGGGCCGTTCTGGCAACTCTGGTGCGAATTGGAGCGAAATAAAAGGTCAGATGAATTTTTCGAAACGAACGCACCCAATCAACTCCATTTGACCCAAAACTCATGTTTGGTGCGTTTTTGGAGTTTCCACTTCTGGTGCGAAAACTCGTGCGAAACCCGCCCACTAGGGCCATTCTGGCCAGTCTCGTTCGAACTGGAGCGAAATAAAAGTTGCAGTGGAATTTATCGAAACGAATGCACCCAATCGACTCCATTTGACCCAAAACTCATGCTTGGTGTGTTTTCAGAGTTTCAGCTTCTGGTGCGAAAACTCGTTCGAAACCCGCCCACTAGGGCCATTCTGGCATTTTGGTGCCTGGAGCGAAATAAAAGTTGCCGTTGAATTTTTCGAAACGAACGCACACAATCGACTCCATTTGACCCAAAACTCAAGTTTGGTGCGTTTTCAGAGTTTTCGCTTCTGGTGCGAAAACTCGTGCGAAACCCGCCCCCTAGGGCCGTTCTGGCCACTCTGATGCGTACTGGAGCGAAATAAAAGTTTCAGATGAATTTTTCGAAACGAACGCACCCAATCGACTCCATTTGAACCAAAACTCATGTTCGGTGCGTTTTTAGAGTTCCCGCTTCTGGTGTGAAAACTCGTGCGAAACCCGCCCCCTAGGGCCGTTCTGGACAGTCTAGTGCGAACTGGATCCAAATAAAAGTTGCATTTATATTTTTTCAAACGAACGCATCCATTCGACTCCATTTGAACCAACACTCATGTTTGGTGCGTTTTAGGAGTTTCAGCTTTGGGTGCGAAAACTCGTGCGAAACCCGCCCCTAGGGCCGTTCTGGCTACTCTAGTGTGAACTGGAGCGAAATCAAAGGTTCAGTTGAATTTTTCGAAACCAACACACCCAATCGACTCCATTTGACTCAAAACTCATTTTTAGTGCGTTTCGGAGTTTCCACTTCTGGTGCGAAAACTCGTGCGAAACTCGCCCCCTAGGGCCATTCTGGCCAGTCTAGTGCGAACTGGAGCGAAATAAAAGTTGGAGTTGAATTTTTTGAAGCGAATGCACCCAGTCGACTCCATTTGACCCAAAACTCATGTTTGGTGTGCTTTCAGAGTTTCCGCTTCTGGTGTGAAAACTCGTGCGAAACCCGCCCCTAGGGCCATTCTGGCCACTCTGGTGCGAACTGGAGTGAAATAAAAGTTGCAGTTGAATTTTTCGAAACGAACGCACCCAATCGACTCCATTTGACCCAAAACTCATGTTTCGTGCGTTTTCGTAGTTCCCGCTTCTGGTGCGAAAACTCGTGCGAAACACGCCCCGTAGGGCTGTTCTGGCCAGTCTAGTGCGAACTGGAGCCAAATAAAAGTTGCAGTTGAATTTTTCGAAACGAACGCACCCAATCGACTCCATTTGACCCAAAACTCATGTTTCGTGCGTTTTCGGAGTTTCAGCTTCGGGTGCGAAAACTTGTGCGGAACCCGCCCCCTAGGGCCGTTCTGGCCACTCTGGTGCGAACTGGAGCGAAATAAAAGGTTCAGATGAATTTTTCGAAACGAACGCCCACAATCGACTCCATTTGACCCAATACTCATGTTTGGTGCGTTTTCGGAGTTTCCACTTCTGGTGCGAAAACTCGTGCGAAACCCGCCCCCTAGGGCCATTCTGGCCAGTCTAGTTCGAACTGGAGCGAAATAAAAGTCAAAGTAATTTTTTTCGAAACGAACGCACCCGATCGACTCCATTTGACCGAAAACTCATGTTTGGTGCGTTTTCGGAGTTTCCACTTCTGGTGCGAAAACTCGTTCGAAACCCGCCACCTAGAGCCGTTCTGGCCACTCTGGTGTGAACTGGAGTAAAATAAAAGGTTCAGATGAATGTTTCGAAACAAACGCACCCAATCGACTCCATTTGACCCAAAAATCATGTTTGGTGCGTTTTCGGAGTTTCCACTTCTGGTGCGAAAACTCGAGCGAAACCCGCCCCCTAGGGCCATTCTGGCCAGTCTAGTTCGAACTGGAGCGAAATAAAAGTCGCAATTGAATTTTTTGAAACGAACGCACACAATAGACTCCATTTGACCCAAAACTCGTGTTTGGTGCGTTTTCTGAGTTTCCGCTTCTGGTGCGAAAACTCGTTCGAAACCCGCCCCCTAGGGCCGTTCTGGCCATTCTGGTGCATGGAGCGAAATAAAAGTTGCAGTTGAATTTTTCGGAACAAACGCACCCAATCGACTCCATTTGACCCAAAACTCATGTTTGGTGTGTTTTCGGAGTTTTCGCTTCTGGTGCGAAAACTCGTGCGAAACCCGCCCCCTAGGGCTGGCCACTCTAGTGCGAACTGGAGCGAAATAAAAGTTGCAGTTGAATTTTTCGAAACGGAAACTCAAGCGTTAAGGATATTCTAAAAATCGTGGAGATAGTAAGGATATTCTAAAAGTAGGAGGAGATACAAAGTTTTAATGGTGGAAGTAGATAGTAAGGATATTCTAAAAATAGCTGGAAGAGCTGGGAAAAATGTAGTTTGCTACAAAACTTCTGTTAGTAAGAACAAGTGTTGATGATTTGTCGAGTCTGAAGATAAGTACCATGCTCGTACAACTAAAAGTTGAATAGCCTAATGTAGTCGGTGACATAGGTTACTTGATGATCTGATCAACAAAGTTCTAAGGTATTATAAGTTTTTCCTTGCAGTGAGTTGATACTGCATGTCATCGGCCTCCGCTTAGGATCAGTTGGGCTGTTCTGCACGTTGTTCCTGTTCCTGCCAGTTGCGAGGGGCTCAGTTCTTCTTCGGCTTATCGACATTCCATTTGAGCATGCTATTAGATACCACGTCTGGCTCGGACATCTCACGATGGCTCTCTTTACATTGCATGGCTTGTGCTATGTGATCGAATGGTCCATGCAGGGGCTCCTACTTAAAAAAGTAAGTACAGAGTGATGTAGAATCATTCCGGATTATGATTTTCCATGGTCAATGCCTTACCTGTTTTTAGTTTGCTGTTTTGGTTTATAAGAAATTGCAGTCTATTGACTAGTGAATTCTTGTTGGAAATGTTTCTGAAACATAGAAAATACTGATGGTCGATAACTAGAATATGACTGAAAACACTCTCAGATCCGAAAATGTTTACGAGTTGTGGCTGATGGCAAAGTTTGTTGTTACTAGTGTTCTATATCTCAGTACTTGTGATTTATTAAGTGTACATGGTTCTGTCTTTCTAGATGGCAGGATGGGAGGAAGTTGGAATTGCAAACTTCCCTGGCGTGATCAGCTTGGCAGCTGGCCTACTTATGTGGGTGACCTCACTTCACCCAGTGAGGAAGAGGTTCTTTGAGCTCTTCTTCTACACCCACCAACTCTACGTCATCTTTGTCGTGTTCTTGGCATTACACGTCGGCGACTTCATCTTCAGCATTTCAGCTGGGGCCATCTTCCTCTTCATGCTCGATCGCTTCCTAAGGTTTTGGCAGTCAAGGGCCAAAGTTGACATCATTTCAGCTGCCTGCCGCCCATGCGGGACAGTGGAGCTAGTCTTCTCAAAACCAGCAAGTAAAGCGCTTATTTTCCTTGTACTGCATTAATCACTGTTTCATTTCTGCTGTTACTGTTTCTTTAAAAGTTGCCTCTTGTTCTACAGGTCTCCGCTACAATGCTCTCAGTTTCATCTTCATCCAAGTGCGCGAGTTGTCATTCTTGCAGTGGCATCCGTTCAGCGTATCTTCGAGTCCAATGGATGGGAGATACCACATGTCGGTTCTCATAAAAGTACTGAGCACATGGACTGAGAAGCTGAGGAGCATCATCACCGATGTCCAGGAGCAGAACAGGGGTGACTCCGAGTTGCAATGTGGCCGCATAACAGCCTGTGTGGAAGGGCCGTATGGACATGAATCTCCCTATCACTTGATGTGAGTTTTCAGTTAACCCAAATACTGCCTAGCCACTAGCTGAAAAAAATGCCATTGGTTAAAAGGTCAAGTTCATGACTTTTGCATGTGTCGGTGTCCCGACCCGGGGGCCTGGATCCCAACTAGTAAATGCCGCGTGTTTCCTCGTCCCAGATGATGATGCAAGAGGCAATCACAGTAACGCACGGTTTATCCTGGTTCCGGCCGCGGGGCCGTACGTCCAGCAAAGGCGGTGTGCGAGGGCACTGTATTATCTTGCACCCGAAGTGCTTGTAGTAGGGGATACAAGCGAGGCGAGAGAGGGAGAAAAGCTCCCAAGTCTCTGCTAGAAGTGGAGTCGGTTGAGGTGTGTGCTCAGTAGTGCTGAGAGTTCTCTGAGGGGAAAATCAGAGAGCCTGCTTCCAACCTTAGATTGGAGAGATCAGATCAGCCTGCGCAAAAGGAAGCCCACCCTCTCCTTTTATAGTTGTAAGGAGGGGCGGTGTACATGAGTGTAGGGGCGCGGAAGTCGTCGTTTCCCCCGAATCGCAGGTACAGTGGTCGAACACTGTAGGAAGTACACTGTGGGAAGGCGGCGCGCGTCGCTGTCATCCTGGGTTTCGTCCTTAGTCCCGCGAAGATTGCGCCGGTCGTCCTGCAGTGTCCCGGCGGTAGTAATGGCAAGGGACGGTCCCGGACCCCCTTGTCGGAGTGCGGGCATGCGCACTAGAAGGTCTGGGAGCGTGTGGAAGTCCCGGACCCCACGAGGGGGAGGTCCGGGGTCCCACCCGTACGTGCCGAGTGCCCTTCTCAGAAGGACACGTGACATCATTGGACCCCTTCCCCAGCGGGAGGCGAGTCCGGATGGTCGGCGTCGGCAGAGTAGTAACGGGGGCGGCGCCAACTTGTCTTGCCCTGCGTTGAATGCCCACAGTGCTGCTACAGCGACTGGGGTGGCGGAGCGTTGACCGGGGTCAGCGGACGGGATGCCGGTCACATCCACTGCGGGAGTGGCAGTCTGACGCCGCCCGTCCTTTGAGCCGTGGCGGAGTGGCTGGCCTTTAATGCCTTCGTACGGCGGTCGGTTGGGCGGCGGGGCTGTTTGTCCCTTGTGCCGAGAGATGGCCTCGAGCGAGGCGGAGATTGGTCACCCGCTTGAGGGAAGATCCGCTACCCTCGAGCGAGGCGGAGATTGGTCACCCGCTCGAGGGAAGATCTGCTACCCTCGAGCGAGGCGGAGATTGGTCACCCGCTCGAGGGAAGATCCGCTACCCTCGAGCGACGCGGAGATTGGTCACCCGCTCGAGGGAAGATCCGCTACCCTCGAGCGAGCCGGAGATTGCCCAGCGGGCCAGAGAGGGACCCTCGAGCGAGGCGGAGATTGGTCACCCGCTCGAGGGGGATGCGGATGGGCCGCATGCTGGGCTTCGTCGGGTCCTTCCCTTTCCTCTGAATGGGAAGCAGGCCGTGGGCCTTCGTGGGCTTAGCCGTCTTATCAGGTGTTTGTGTTTTTAAAAAAGCGGTCTTAGTACCACAATTAGGGTGTCCCTAATTGTGGCACCCGACAGTAGCCCCCGAGGCTTTGGTCGAGTCATGGGATTCGTCCAAAGGGTAATTCGGCGATTTCTCTCTTGACGTGTTTAGTCAAAGTCGTGCACCTGCTGGGCGCGCCTGAGCGCGGGCCCGGCGGGTGTGACAACACGCCGGTCAGGATAGTACGCCCGTGGGGGGTGTACTTCGAGGCGCGCGCCTCTTTGTTTGTTTGTTTGAAGGACAAGACGTGTCCGCGCACTGAGGGGGGCCAGGGCGACGGTGGCACCTGCTGCTTGGCAGCTGGTGCTTTTATCGAGCTGTCCCGTGCGCAGGGCCTTGGCCCCGGCGTTCCTTATTGCTTTGCGGCGCGCCGTTCGAGGGCAGCCGGCCAGAGCCGATGCTGCACTGCTTAGCGTCCAGGGGCTCAGCTCCGCTTTATTTCATTCGGTCGTGTCTCGGCGCGGTGACCGAGGACAGCCTTTGCTCGTGGAGCGCTGTGTCGTCACGGGCGATACAAGCCTCCGCTCTTCGAAAAGCTTGAAGCTTTATGCCCGGCGCAGCTATAAATAGGGGTCGTGGGATTCCCTTTCTTCTCCAGCCTCCCAACTCTTTCTTCCAGCCCTGCCTAAATCTTGTAATGTTTCCCTTGCCTTCTTGGGGCCGGCCCAAAGATGAGGTGGCCTGGCTTTTTTTAGGCATTTGGTGCTAGAAGAATGCTTGCGAGCGGTAGGGGAAGACCGGAGTGGGCGTGCGCACCATCCCTCAGCTTCAGTGGGATCAGCAGAAGAGCATTGGGCCCGTGGGGTCCTGCTCCTGCGATGTCCCCTAGCCTGAAGGGGGATGGAAGCGCCCGACCATGGCGTTAGTGCTAGGTTGGGCAGCTGTTCCTTGCGTCGTCCCCCCAAACGACGAGGTTGCCCTCGGGGAGACGGTGCGGAGGGCGCTGTCCGCCAGCTCGACCCCCCGCATAGTCTTCGGTGGAGGAGACGCTAGAAGAAGGCTTGCGAGGAGAGCGTCCCGCTGGACCCGTGAGGTCTGGGGGCCGCTTCTCGCATCCCTAGCAGCCTCGCTGTTGCGTCAGCTAAGGGCTCGGTGCCTTTCTTCGTCTCTTGCTCCTCCCCAAGACAGGGAAAATTGCCACGCAGGTGGCAACGTGTTTGTATCTTTCGATGGCTTCGCGCCGGCAACCCTTTGTAATCTTTATTTGCACTTTGAGCAATAAAGTCCCCCTTTTTCTCCTACGGAGGAGATTACCGAGGGTACAGGGGCGTACATAGAGTTTACGACCCTCGAATATGTGTGAAGTCATTTTCGCGGGGGCGCGTCAGCGCACCCGCGGGTGTAGCCCCCGAGGCCTTGGAGGAGAGTTTGTGCTCGTCCAAGGGCTGTAAACGTCGTCCCACTGGGTAGCTTTGCTGGGGCGGCTGCCCTGCACCTTTTTCAGCCGGCATCGGCACTCTTTCAGCCGGCCTCGGCATTCTCAGAGCTGGTACAGCGGCCCGGCGTTCAGCTTGACCCTCAGGGGAACGTACGCTAATAGCGGTGGGTTCGGTTTACGCGTAGAGCTTCACAAGTGACGGTTGTTGATTTATTCGAGGGTGTGGTTGGAGCCGTAGTGTGCGGGGAGCCCCCGAGCCCATGCCCGCATGAAGGAGTTCAGGGGAATCCTCGACTCCGATTACGACCCTCGTCGCCCTTCCGCAGGGAGGAGGGGAGAAGCGCACCATGCTACCCATGCCCGGGCCGCGAGCTATGGTTGCTTCAGTGAGCTATTAGCGGATTTGTTCAAGCGGACGTCCGTGCCCCGTTCGATAGGGGTCGGCTTGTGGTCCGTAGACACGTCTCATAAAGCGCTTGTGAGGGTTCGCTAGGCGGGGCTCGAACCCATTCGGTAGGGTTCGAGGGCTCGATGCTCTCCCTCGATGGGATCCCCCTTCTAGGCACCCTCGACTGGCCTTGAACACTGCGTAGGATGTCTCAAACTCCGTGTTCGAGGGTAGCTTGTACGGCACATCCTTGCAGTTCCTGACTCTGGCGATCTGAGGCGCCTGTCGAACCCCCCGAAGGGCCAGGCTTCGAACCCCTGATCAGTAAGGCCTCGGAATGCGATTCCTTCGGGGGTAAAGGGACCCCAGAAGGAATATTCTGTCTTGGTTTGAAACGACGCAGAGTCGCAAGTCGTGCGCGCGGGTCTTCCGCTGGTGGTGGGCGAACGTGGCCCGATTCATGCGGTGCGGCGGGGGCGTGCCTTTTCAGGCGTCGGCCTCGGGCAGACGGAGCGGCGTGGGCGGCGGCTGACGGATGGGATAACACAACAGTCGCGTCACGCCAGCCGGTTACCGTGCCGCATTTATCGCCGCGTGCGCGCGTGGGAAACTCCGCGGTCGTGGGGCCCACCCGTCAGTGATAGCAAAATCTACCGCATTGAATGCGGTAGATTTGAGCCATGGCTGTGGGTGCGCCCCCCGTGGTAAATAAATACGGAGAAGAAGGGGATGTTTTGGGTTCACCTGGCCATTTGCCTCCATCCCGCTTCGCCTTCGCCTTCTCCGCCTCCGTTGCTTCCTGAACCCGTAGCCAAGAGCGAGAAGGAGAAAGGAAAAAGAGGGAGAGAGAGAGACTTAGCCATTTCGGAGCCTTCCTTTTCCCATCCCCCCTCGACTCTCGGAGATGTCGGACATCCAGGAGCCCTTGCCATGGGGGAAGTCCTCCGCCACCGTCGCGGTTCTGGAGCAGCTGGTCGCCGATCGGCTGCTGCCGCGGAACTCCGACGTGGGGGCGCCGGCGTGGATTTCCCCGCACCCGGATGAGTCTGAGCCGAAGCCCCCGCAGGGCTACGTCGTAAGCTTCGTGCGCCTCCACGAACGGGGCTTCGGCGTCCCCATCAGCAAGTTCATGAGGGCCCTGCGCGAGTACTACGGAGTGGAGCTGCACAATTTCAGCCCCAACTCCATCTCGCAGGCGGCGGTCTTCGTCGCCGTCTGCGAGGGGTACCTCGGCATCGACGTCCACTGGGATCTCTGGATCCACTTGTTCCGCGGCGAGCTCTTCGTCGAGAACGCGCGGAACCAGCCGAGGCGGTTCGCGCACGCCGGTGGCCTGACGCTCCATGTCCGCCCGAACCGGAGGAACCTTTACATCACAAGCAAGATGACGACAAACAACTCCGGGTGGAGCCGAGGGTGGTTCTACCTTCGAAACTTCAGTGGCGCGCTCCCGGCGTTTACCAACAAGGTTCTTCGGGAGCGTCCGGCGAAGTGGGACTGGGGGGTGTCGCCCCCAGCTCAACAAGCCAGGCTCGAGGGCCTCACCGACGCGCTGGCGCGTTTGGCGAGGAAGGGGTTGACGGCGGCGGCCGTCATCGCGAACTTTCACCGGCAGAGGGTGATCCCTCTCGTGGAGAGGGCCCTGCCGATTTACCAACTCACCCCCGGAAGCAAGGTTGAAGGCTCGAGGACGTCGAGCAAGCTTCTCTCCTATACCATCGCCGCCCGGAGGGCGAAGTACGCGGTGGCGGAGTTTCCCCAAGATCCCGCGGATCTTTGGAGGATCAAGATGCGCCCCGAGCCGGGGTATATTTCCCTGGTAAGTTTTGGCTTCGAACTCGTCATGCATCGTGTAGTTTCCTTCTCCTGACCCTATCTCTTGTGCATTTTGCAGGGGTTGAGGTGTGGCACCTCGAGGCCTCCGGCCCCGGAACAGCGCCTGATCAATCGCCTCCACGCGGAGAAGATGAAGAGGCGGAAGGACGCGGCGGAGGCAAAAGCCGAGAGAAAAAGGAAGAGGAAAGCGAGGCACAACAAGGCGTGCCAGCTCGCTCGCGCGGAGGGGAAGCCGCGGCCCGCCACACCTGAGTCCTCGGAGGAGGACGAGGAGGAGGCCACGGATGCCGAGGACCACGCTCGGAGGAGCGATGGGGAAGGTGCGCGCGCGAGCCCCCCACCGTTCTACCTGTGGGACTCGGAAGAGGGAGCAACCGTGGCGCCAGAGGAGCCGGGGGCCGTAGCGGGGTCATCGGCGAATCCCTCCCTCGAGGGTGCGGTGCGGGGGTCATCCTCGCCGGCGGCCGGCGAGGGGTCGCCTGCGCCCCAGGTGCTGATCCGCGGCCACGAGACCGCGGCGGGAGAGGAGTCGTCCGCGCTGGCAGCCTCGAGCCATCGGGCCGACACGAGGGGGGCGCCCTCGGGGCAGTCTTCGAGGGACAGCTCGATGCCCCAGGCTCGAAAGAGCGCCACGAGGAAGCGGAGCATGAGTGCTCGATCTGGGTAAGCATTTTGGATTTCGTTTTTCGTTACGTATTTGGTAAATTTCTCGAACCTGCTCAACTTGCGTCTCTTGATTTCCAGCCCCGAGGCCGTTCCCAAGGATGCAGTACGGCTTGCCCCGGCCAAAGCTCTCAAGACCGGGTCTCGCAGCACTCCGCACACCGCGCCGCAGCCCCCGCCCGCCGTGGATCTCGAGGCGGCGGCCGCTAGGCTACGGGAGGTCGTGGCCCGAGGGGCCCAGGTGGTGCAGCGAGCCCGGGAGGAGGAGGGTGATGCCGGTCAGAGTGCCGCCGGCCAGCGTGGCGCCGAGGCGGCTGCTCAGGCGGCCGACGCCGAGGAGACCGGCCAGGGCGGTGCCGGTGGCGTCGCCCAAGCGGCCATTCAAGTTGAGGCCGGTCAGGGCGACGCGGACAGCGCCGCCCGACCGGTCACAGAAGGAGAAACTGGCGGGGACGCGCAGGAGCGCCCTGCCGGTCAAGCAGCGGAGGAGACCCTCGTCTTCGAGCCCTCGAGGGCCGAGGGCGAGGGCCTCACAGAGGACATGGCGCAAGAGGCGCCAGGGGTAGAAGGAGCCCCCTTCTCGGAGCCCACCGAGGCCCGGGACGAGGGTACCGTCGCAATAGTGCCCGTGCCAACGGCGCAGGAGGGCACGACGGCAGTGGTGGAGCTGCCGGACAGCAGCGAGGAGTACGGGGATTCGATAGATATCGACCCCGCTGCTGCGGCGAGGGCCGCCGCACACATCGCCGAGTTCGCGTCGCCCGGCGTGGGCATGCTCGAAGCGGGGGCGTCCGAGGGGAGCCACCTCGGGGTGATCGTCCCGTCCGGTGTCCCCTCAGAGTTCCTTCGCAAGGAGCAGGAGGAGGAGGAGGCCTGGAACAAGCAGATGGGCATTGGGCGCGAGATCTTGCAGGCCCTCGACCGCGCCTATCAGCTCCATCAGAATGCGGATTACCAGGTCAGCCAGGTAAGTATTTCCCGCCGAAAATTGATCGTATTTGGTTTTAGCTTTTGCGCATCTTCACCCACGCCGTCCCCCTTTGCAGCAGCTGAGGGAAATCTCGCGCGAGAAGAGCGCCGAGATGAACCGGCTGTACTCCTAGATGAGCCAGCTCGGGCAACACAACGCCGAGCTGGTGCTCAAAAACATCGACGCCAACACAAAAATGGCCGATCTGGGAGCGCGTCAGCGGGCGCTGGAGGAGGAGCTGGCGCGGGTTGCTGGTGAGCGGGACGTCCAGAGGGCGGCAGCGGAGGAGAAGGCCCAGGAGGCCGAGGCACAAGTTGCCGAGCTGCAGCGTCTTCGGACGGCGCTCGAGGAGAGAGCTCGGGAGGCGGAGGCGCAGAGCGCCGAACTGCAATGCCTCAGTGCCACGCTCGAGCAGCAGAAGGCCGAGCTCCTCCACAAAGAGGTGGTCGTGGTTGCGCTCACCGGGACCCTCTAGGAACAGGGCGATGCCCTCGAAGAGAAGGAGGTGGCCCTCCAGAACATGGGGGCCAGCCTTAAGGAAAAAGAAGCCTCCTTGTCCTCGCTCGAGGAGGCAGCCCGTACCCAGAGGGAGGAGGCGCAGAAGAACATGGCGGGTGAGTACCTTCGATTTTTCGTCGATTTGCTTTCTTTCGTGGCTAATGTCGATTTCCTTTGCTCAGAGCTGAGGCAAAAGGTGGCGGATGAGACCGCGGCGAAGGAAGCGGTCCATACCGCGCTCACGGCGGTACAGATGGAGTTTGCTGAGCTGGAGCAGACCGCCGTGAGTGTGTGTCAAGAGCTCGAGGGGGAGGGTGCCGTCTCGGGCAGTTCGGTGATCAGCCGCCTGCGCGCGCTAGGCGGCCGGATTGCCGAACACGCCAAGAGCACCTTCCGCCTCGGTGTCCTGCGGGCTCTCGCCGTGGCCTCGACGCATTACCTCATGGATCTCGGGAGGGTGTCGTCGGGGTACGTCGTGCCCGATGATGCGGACGCGGACGCCGCGTCGGCCATTATGGATGAAGCCGATGCGGCCGCGGAGGAGTTCGCCACCGTCCTCGCCGAGAAGCTCGAGGCGGACATCCCTCCCATCGCCGAATTCGACGCCCCTGAAGACCCCCAAGGGGGGATGGTAGCCTGTAGGACGGTTGGGCCTCGAAGCCCATGTAAATAGATTAGTGTTTATATCATAGTCGCACTTTGTAATCGCACTCTATGAATATAAAGGATTTTGTTTCGTAATTTGAATGTGTGGCCCGTCGAGGCCTTGTGTGTTCGAGCCTGTGTTTCTTTACTTTATTTCCGTGTTCTTCATATGCGACTTAGATAAACATCTGCGAGGAAGTTCGTGTTCATAAGCAACGTAGGCGTAGGGTGGTGAGGGGGGTGCCGTATCCCGGAGGCGTAGGCGGTCCCACGACTCGGCCAGCCCCGTACCGTAGTTGCTTACGCCTCGCGTCCGTTTTTTCCAAGGATACGAGAAGCTTAGGGTCGAGACGGAAATATTTCGAAAAACATTGGCGACTTTTTGGGGACGTTCGGGGGTTCCCCCCGTAGTAGCCCCCGAGGGAGGCTCGGCTTTGCCGAGGGTAAAGCCGAGCGTACCTCAATGTTTGTGCGCGCCCGAGCCCTCGAGGGTCGGGAAGGTTCCCAAAAAAGCGATAAGTGAAGCGTGCTTTCTTATTATTTCGGGGAATTGAAAATGCGATTATGAACAATATAGAAATAGCTTGAAATGCTAAGCGTAGAAACGACGTAGCTGTTGTATGTTCCAAGCATTGGTGAGGACTTCGCCGTTCTCGTTTGCCAGCTTGTACGTGCCGGGCTTGAGTACCTCGGCGATTATGTACGGTCCTTCCCATGGGGGCGAGAGCTTGTGGCGGCCCCTGTTGTCCTGTCGAAGCCTCAGCACCAAGTCCCCTTCGTTGAGATCTCGGCGCCGGACTCTCTGCGCTTGATACCTTCGTAGGGACTGCTGGTAGCGCGCGGAATGCAGGAGTGCCACATCTCGAGCCTCGTCCACTTGGTCCAGCGAGTCTTCGCGAGCTCGCTGGTTTCGTTGCTCTTGATATGCCTTGAGCCTTGGCGATCCGTATTCCAAGTCGGTGGGGAGGATGGCCTCGGCGCCATAGACGAGGAAGAACGGAGAGAAACCCGTAGCTCTGCTCGGGGTCGTCCTCAGGCTCCAGATGACCGAGGGTAGCTCTGTGAGCCACCTTCGGCCGAACTTGTTCAGCTTGTTGAAGATCCTCGGCTTTAGTCCTTGGAGGATCATGCCATTGGCACGCTCCACTTGCCCGTTCGTCTGTGGGTGTGCCACAGCTGACCAGTCCACACGTATGTGGAAGCTGTCACAGAACGCCAAGAACTTCTTGCCTGTGAACTGGGTGCCGTTGTCGGTGATAATCGAGTTTGGGACCCCGAACCTGAAGACAATGTCGGTGAAGAATTGGACTGCTTGCTCGGATTTGATCTTGCCGATGGGTCGAGCCTCGATCCATTTGGAGAACTTGTCGACCGCCACCAGCAAGTGGGTGAAGCCCCCGGGCGCCCTCTTCAACGGACCGACGAGGTCCAGCCCCCACACGGCGAACGACCACGTGATGGGGATGGTCTGCAGAGCATGGGCCGGGAGGTGTGTTTTTCGGGCGTAGAACTGGCATCCCTCGCAAGTCCGCACGACGTCAGTGGCGTCAGCGACCGCGGTGGGCCAGTAAAAGCCTTGCCGAAACGCGTTACCCACGAGGGTGCGTGGCGCGGCGTGGTGGCCGCAGATGCCAGCATGGATGTCGCGGATCAGCTCCTTGCCCTCGGGGATGGGAATGCAACATTGCAGGACACCCGAGGGGCTACGCTTGTGTAGCCCGTTGTCGATTAGAACAAAGGACTTGGCCCGCCTGGCAAGGCGTCGTGCCTGAGCGCGGTCCGAGGGTAGGACCCCTCGAATCATCCAGTCAAGGTACTGAACGCGCCAGTCTCGCGAAGCGGGGGCCTCGTCAACTTCCATCGCTTCGGCCTCGTCCGCGGAGGTTGTCCCGAAGTCAGTATCCATGGGCCCGACCCCGTCCGCCGGGGGGTTCCCACCGGACGGCCCGGCGGACGAGGGGCCTGACTCCGTCGGTTGCTTGAACTCGACGGAGGGCCTGGAGATGTCGTGAGCGAAGATGTTCGGGGGGATGGTGGTCCGCCCCGAGGCTATCTTGGCCAGTTCGTCCGCGTCCTCGTTGCACTTGCGCGGGACGTGATTGAGCTCGAGGCCGTCGAATTTGTCCTCGAGGCGGCGTACTGCGTTGCAGTATGCCTCCATCTTCGGGTCGTGGCAGCTAGACTCCTTCATCACTTGGTCGACGACGAGCTGAGAGTCACCGCGCGCGTCGAGGCGTTTGACACCGAGCTCGATGGCGATGCGGAGGCCACCGAGGAGGGCCTCATACTCCGCCATATTGTTCGAAGCAGGGAAATGCAAGCGGATTACATACCGCATGTGTTCTCCGAGAGGTGAGATGAAGAGGAGGCCGGCGCCGGCACCAGTTTTCATTACCGACCCGTCGAAGTACATAGTCCAGCATTCGCCCCGGATTTGTGATGGGGGTAGCTGAATGTCCGTCCACTCAGCCACGAAGTCAGCCAAAATTTGGGACTTGATTGCCTTGCGGGGGGCGTAGGTGAGTGTCTCCCCCATAAGCTCCACAGACCATTTGGCGATTCTACCCTCGGCTTCCCGGTTGCGGGCTATCTCTCCCAAGGGGAAAGACGAGACCACTGTGACGGGGTGGGCCTCGAAGTAGTGGCGCAGCTTGCGTCGAGCCAACACCACTGCGTAGAGCAGCTTCTGAATCTGCGGATAGCGTGTCTTGGTTTCAGACAACACCTCGCTGATATAGTACACCGGCCGCTGGACGGGCAAAGCCTGACCCTCCTCTTGTCTCTCAACAACGATCACCGCGCTGACCACTTGGGTCATCGCAGCTACGTATAGATAGAGGGGCTCGCCGTCCGTAGGTGGTGTAAGAATGGGAGCACGGGTGAGCGATGCCTTCAGCCTTTCGAGGGCTTCTTGAGCTTCGGGGGTCCACGTGAAGCGCTCGGTTTTCCTCAAGAGTCGGTACAGGGGTAAGCCTTTCTCGCCGAGATGCGAGATAAAACGGCTAAGGGACGCTAGGCATCCCATGACCCTCTGTACCCCCTTTAGGTCTCGGATCGGTCCCATCCGAGTGATGGCCGAGACTTTGTCAGGGTTGGGTTCGATGCCCCGCTGGGAGACAATGAAGCCCAAGAGCATGCCTCGAGGCACCCCGAACACGCACTTCTCGGGGTTAAGTTTTACCCCTTTGGCCCGTAGGCAATCGAATGCGATCCTGAGATCAGCAACCAGGTCGTCCGCCTTCCTGGTTTTGACAACGATATCATCGACATATGCCTCTACGCTCCGCCCGAGCTGGTCTCCGAAAACGTGGAGCATACACCGTTGATAGGTAGCTCCGGCGTTTCTGAGGCCAAAGGGCATCGTAACGTAGCAGTACATGCCGAATGGTGTGATAAAAGAAGTCGCGAGCTGGTCGGACTCTTTCATCTTGATTTGGTGGTAACCGGAATAGGCATCAAGAAAGGATAGAAGTTCGCATCCCGCCGTAGTGTCTACGATCTGATCGATCCGCGGCAAAGGAAAGGGAACCTTCGGACATGTCTTATTTAGACTAGTGTAATCCACACACATCATCCAGCTTCCACTCTTTTTCTTTACTAATACTGGATTAGCGAGCCACTCGGGATGGAATACCTATTGGTGAATCCGGCCGCCAGAAGTTTCTGCAACTCCTCGCCGATCGCCCGGCGCTTGAGCTCGTCGAAGCGTCGTAGGCGTTGCTTCACCGGCTTGGAGTTGGGTCGGACATCAAGAGAGTGCTCGGCGACCTCCCTCGGTATGCCAGGCATGTCCGAGGGGCTCCACGCAAAGATATCTGCGTTGGCGCGAAGGAAATCGACGAGCACCACTTCCTATTTGTCGTCGAGGGTGGCGCTGATCTGCAACGCCTTGTCGTCGGAGTGGCTCGGGTCGAGGGGCACCTTCTTGATACCCTCGGCGGGTTCGAAGCTCCCGGCGTGTCGGTGCGTGGAGTCCAAGGCCTCGCTCGCCATTTTGTCGAGGGTGGCTGCGAGGGCCTCGTCCTCCGCTTGAGCTTCCGCGCGCTCTACGCACTCGACATCGCACTCGTAGGCGTGCTCGAACGAAGAGCCGATGGTGATGACGCCCTTCGGACCCGGCATTTTGAGCTTGAGGTAGGTGTAGTTGGGGACGGCCATAAACTTGACGTAGCAAGGACGACCGAGGATGGCATGATAGGACCCTCGAAATCCCACCACCTCGAAAGTGAGTACCTCCTTGCGGAAGTTGGCTGCTGTGCCGAAGCACACAGGCAGATCGATCTGGCCGAGGGGTTGGACCCGCTTCCCCGGCGCGACGCCGTGGAATGGCGACTTGCTGGGGCGTAGCTTGTCCAGTCCGATCCCCATGAGCTCCAAGGTGGGGGCGTACATGATGTTGAGGCTGCTACCTCCGTCCATGAGCACCTTGGAGAAGCGGGTGTTGCCGATGATGGGGTCGACAACGAGCGGATATCGTCCCGGGTGCGGGACGTAGTCGGGGTGGTCCTCGCGGCCAAAGGCAATGGTGTCCTTCGACCAGTCGAGGTAGGATGGTGTGGCCTTGGTGACGGAAAAGACTTCGCGGCGCTCACGCTTGCGCTGCCGAGAAGTCATATTCGTCGTCGTTCCTCCAAAGATGAAGAAGGCGTTCTCCACTGGGGGGAACTCGTCATCCCCACCTTTGTCGCCAGCATCCTTCTTCTTGTCCTCGTCGCGATGCGCGACGCGGTTGTAGTATTTCTTGAGCATCTCGCACTGCTCGAGGGTATGGTTGACCGGGCCCTTGTGGTAAGGGCACGGCTTCTTAAGCATGTCGTCGAACTGGCCACCACCGCCTCGAGGGGGCCCTCGAGGTCCTTTGCGGTCGGGGGCGGCTGCGAAGGCCTCCTCGGAGTCCTCTGCCTGCCCCGACCCGCGCTGGTTTGGCGGGGCCGGCTTCTTTCCCTTCCTCCCCCGCTTCTGTTTCTTGGCGGGGGCGTTGAGCTTGACGTTGCTGCCCTACGCGGGCGCATCATCCTTGCGCTTGCTCGATTTGTCATCGAAGATTGCACCAACCGCCTCCTCGCCGGTGGCGTAGTTGGTGGCAGCGTCGAACAATTCATTGGTGTTAACGGGTCGGCTTCTCGCAAGCTCATGCACCAAGTTCCTGCACGTCGTACCCTCGAGGAAAGTGTTGATGACCTCGACATGGGTGACGCTGGGGAGCTCGGTGCACTGCTTGGAGAAGCGTCGCACGTAGTCACGCAGGGACTCGCGGGGCTTCTGGCGACACCCTTTGAGGTCCCAGGAATTCCCGGGGCGCACGTACGTGCCCTGGAAATTGCCCACGAAGATATGGACCAAGTCGGCCCAGTTGTGGATCTGATCCGCGGGCAGATGCTCGAGCCACGTTCGTGTGGCGTCAGCAAGATGAAGAGGAAGGTTGCGGATGATGACCGCGTCCTCCATCGCGCCGCCTAGCTGGCACGCTAGGCGGTAGTCGTTGAGCCAGACTGCAGGATCAGTCTCGCCCGAGTATTTGACGAGGGTGTTGGGTTGTCGAAAGCGCGGGGGAAAAGATGCTGTTCGAATCTCCCGGCTGAACGCCCAGGTGCCTGGAGGCTCCGGTGACTCACCCCTGTCGTGTTCAGGGTCGAAGCATCCACCCCGTCGAGGGGTGTACCTCCTGCCGTTGATGACGTTGCGGGCATCGCCGTCGCCAGCGTGCCCGCGAGTATCACGGATTCGCTCCGTTACGGGAACTCTTCCGATGCGCTCGTGCACCGAGGGTGCCCTCGCGTCGGGCGCTACGGCTGCCTTGCCCTTCCCCGCTGGGGGTGTGTGCACAGAAACCTCACGGTCCTGATGCGCAGTCCCATCACGCTGCTCCGGGGCCTTCGAGCACATACGAGACGCAGAACTCTCGGCCTGCTGTACGGCAGCTTGCTCGATGAGCTCCTGTGCCTCGCGGCGCAGGTTACGACCCGAAGGTGTCGATGGCTCGGGCATAGCTTGGAGTAGGTAGGCCGCAGCGACGAGCTTTTCGCCGGCCGTTTGCAGTTCCGGAGATTTGTCGACGTTGTCGTCGGCCAGGATGCGCTCCCGCGCAACACGTCCCGCCGCCTGGGCGTGTGCACCACGCACGGTACGCTGCTGCTCGAGTGCGGCGCGTAGCTCCTGAGTTTGTTGACGCTGCTCGTCGAGCTTGGCTTGGAGCTCGTTGAGCTGCGCCAGTTGAGCTTGTCGCGCTGCTGAACTTGACGAGGAAAGGGCTGCGGGCGGGACCACCAGTTGCTTTGCCCGTACGTCCGCCCCGCCGTCCTCGTCGTTGGCTGGAGCATTGTCGTTTTGCCCGTCCGCATGGTCCACCATGAAGCACTCCCGGGAAGGATCGAAATCCCCCTCGCTGGAGTCTTCGGAGCAGGTGAGACAGTAAGCCGTCGCCAGCTGGAACGAGCGGAGAGCGTCGGGGTCGTAGACCCCGGAGTAGTCCTCGGCCTCCTCGGCCGCGAAGTTGTTCATGAAGAAGTTGACGTCGTCGGCGATCGAGCTCGCTGCCTCGGGGTAGGATTCATCGAGGGACGATGCGATGAGGTTGCGGATTGATAGAAGATGATGACCCGGCAGATCCTCATACTCGGCGAAGTTAGTGCTGATCGAAGAGGCGTAGGTGCGAGCGGCAGTATTGCGCATCCCGAAGGGGAAGGGCAAAGGCGAGGTCGAGCCCACCCTGGGAGGCACTAGCACCGCTGCAGATGACGGTGCCGGCACAGATGATGCCGAGGCACGTGATGGCGGAACGGTAGCCCCGTTCGCCTCGATGCTGAGTTGCGACATGCCAGCCTCAACCCACATGGGGGAGCTGTGGCGTGCTGCACGACGCCACTCCGCGCGTGCTTGTCGCGAACGCTTTCCCGAGCGCCTGTTGCGCCGGGCTGGCGTAGTCGGGGCGATGAGGTCGTGTTCGGAGGAGAGGAGCTGCATGAGGTAACCGTTGCCGGTTGCCCTGAACTCGAGACTCCCGAATGAGATCTCGCGTCCCGCTGGGAACGGATCCGAAACACCCATAGGGTATGGGTTGGATCTGTTCGCCATTCCTGGAGATTAAATGGGAAAAAGAGAGAAAATGTCACGCGGCCCCCCTACCTGGCGCGCCAACTGTCGGTGTCCCGACCCGGGGGCCTGGATCCCACTAGTAAATGCCGCGTGTTTCCTCGTCCCAGATGATGATGCAAGAGGCAATCACAGTAACGCACGGTTTATCCTGGTTCCGGCCGCGGGGCCGTACGTCCAGCAAAGGCGGTGTGCGAGGGCACTGTATTATCTTGCACCCAAAGTGCTTGTAGTAGGGGATACAAGCGAGGCGAGAGAGGGAGGAAAGCTCCCAAGTCTCTGCTAGAAGTGGAGTCGGTTGAGGTGTGTGCTCAGTAGTGCTGAGAGTTCTCTGAGGGGAAAATCAGAGAGCCTGCTTCCAACCTTAGATTGGAGAGATCAGATCAGCCTGCGCAAAAGGAAGCCCACCCTCTCCTTTTATAGTTGTAAGGAGGGGCGGTGTACATGAGTGTAGGGGCGCGAAAGTCGTCGTTTTCCCCCGAATCGCGGGTACAGTGGTCGAACACTGTAGGAAGTACACTATGGGAAGGCGGCGCGCGTCGCTGTCATCCTGGGTTTCGTCCTTGGTCCCGCGAAGATTGCACCGGTCGTCCTGCAGTGTCCCGGCGGTAGTAATGGCGAGGGACGGTCCCGGACCCCCTGGTCGGAGTGCGGGCGTGCGCACTAGAAGGTCCGGGAGCGTGTGGAAGTCCCGGACCCCACGAGGGGGAGGTCCGGGGTCCCACCCGTACGTGCTGAGTGCCCTTCTCAGAAGGACACGTGACATCATTGGACCCCTTCCCCAGCGGGAGGCGAGTCCGGATGGTCGGCGTCGGCAGAGTAGTAACGGGGGCGGCGCCAACTTGTCTGGGTGAGTCTATTTATCGCGCGCGCGAGTGGAATCCAGCGCGTCGCACAAGGTCCTGTTCATCTTCTTCCTCAAGCTGTGTCGGCCGGACTTCGAGGAACGGGGTTTGCCGGGGGCGGTTGTGGCCACCGGCGACCTGAGAAGGTGGGGGGGGGGCAGGGTTGCGAGGGCGGCGCGGTGAGGCGACGGTGGAGGTGGGTTGCGAGGGCGGCGCAGCGAGGCGGCAGTGGAGGCGGGTTGCCAAGGCAGCGGCGGGGACGCCGCCGGCCGGCGGTGGATCTAGGGTTGGGGGTGATTAGCGACAGCAGTGGTGGAGGGTGGCGCGGAGGTGCCGGAGGGACGCCGGAGCCGGAGGACGCTGTGGATGGCGGGGGAGCAGCAGCGGGGCAGCCTTGTGCGACAGTATCGCGGCCAGGCGCGCGCGCTAGAAATAGACTTCCCCAACTTGTCTTGCCCTGCGTTGAATGCCCACAGTGCTGCTACAGCGACTGGGGTGGCGGAGCGGTGACCGGGGTCAGCGGACGGGACGCCGGTCACATCCACTGCGGGAGTGGCAGTCTGACGCCGCCCGTCCTTTGAGCCGTGGCGGAGTGGCTGGCCTTTAATGCCTTCGTACGGCGGTCGGTTGGGCGGCGGGGCCGTTTGTCCCTTGTGCCGAGAGATGGCCTCGAGCGAGGCGGAGATTGGTCACCCGCTCGAGGGAAGATCCGCTACCCTCGAGCGAGGCGGAGATTGCCCAGCGGGCCAGAGAGGGACCCTCGAGCGAGGCGGAGATTGGTCACCCGCTCGAGGGGGATGCGGATGGGCCGCATGCTGGGCTTCGTCGGGTCCTTCCCTTTCCTCTGAATGGGAAGCAGGCCGTGGGCCTTCGTGGGCTTAGCCGTCTTATCAGGTGTTTGTGTTTTTAAAAAAACGGTCTTAGTACCACAATTAGGGTGTCCCTAATTGTGGCACCCGACAGCATGATACACATCCAGGTACGAGAATCTCATCCTGGTGGCAGGAGGAATTGGAATATCACCATTCTTGGCGATCTTGAGTGACATAATCCACAGGATCGAGGAGGGCAAGCAATGCATGCCCAAGAACGTGCTTGTCCTGTGGTCAGTGAAGAAGTCCAAGGAGCTTTCTCTCTTGTCGGCCGTCGATGCGCAGACCATCAGTTCATCTGTCTCTGACAAGTTGCGCTTGGATATCCAGGCATTCGTGACCCAGGAAACCCAGGCTCCATTGGTAAGTATCACGCAGTCCATTGCTCAAAGAATTCGCTTCTTTGTTATCCACGACCCCGAAGAAGTAGCTCACTGTTCCATGGCGATGGCACCAGGAGGATGGCATTGGCGGCGACGACCAGAAAGTCCCTGGTATGTTCGTCAAGAACGGGACGACCATGTCCGGGCTGGTCGGCACCGGGGACAACTTCTGGGCGGCCATGTACTTCCTGGCGTCGACGCTCGGCTTCCTCCTGGCGTACGCCCTGGTGCAGGTGTACTACGTGAAGCCCCACAACGTGGTGGCGTGGTGGTACCTGGGCCTCCTGTTCATGCTGTGCATGGCCGCCGGCGGCCTCGTCGTGCTCCTGTGGCACCTGTCCGAGAAGCGGAGGCTGGAGGACGACAAGTGGGACGCCGCTGCCTCCCAGTCGCCGCGCGCCGAGCCGCAGACAGCGCCCGCGGCAGGTGGTGACGACGACGCCCCTGGCGTCGGCCTCGCCGCCCTGCGGACGACCCGGTACGGGTGCCGGCCAGACTTCGAAGGTAACTAACTAGCTTGAAACCGAAACTGGCTGTGCGGCTGCGGTGATCAATCAAGTGGCGGTTTGGCAGCGAGTGGACGGCCGGTTTGATCTGTTTGTGGATTGATATTTCAGCGGAGTTCGCGGCTTTCGTGGAGCGCGCCGGCGACGCGGCGGACGTGGGCGTGCTGGTGTGCGGGCCGCAGGGGCTGCAGGCGAGCGTGGCGAGGGAGTGCCGGGCGCGGAACCTCCGCCGCGGCGGCGGGGCGGGGAAGAGCGGCCGCCGCGCGGTCTTCCACTTCAACAGCCACAGCTTCGACCTCTGATTACACACGCGCCGGTAGGCCCGTGAGGCACACATGCATGCTGCACAGCGCACATCGAGCAGTTGTTCAATGTTACATGCTGGCTCTGTAATTATGCTGTATAGTTAGTGTATATCATTATACGTAGATGATAGTTATACAAATGTTAATTAGACAATCAAGCATGTGTATCTGTACGCGTATAGCATATTCATGCATGATCGAAACACCTTGCAAGTAGTTGAAAAGGGTTCGGCACTTTGTTCTCGCTGATTGCGTGGGAGAGAACGGAATGCTAGTGTTCCGCAACGCTGAAGCTTCTGTCTCGCAGCTGGTTCAGACCATCAAGCACTTCGGAGAGCAGTGGATTTTAGAGGGCGCGATGAAACTAGGTTGTCTGTTTGTCGAGTAATAGCTCTGGCTTTACCTCTACTTTTTGTTGCTCTTGTGTAATAGTTAGCAGTAGAGTTGGGAGCGCCCACTACCAGCGGTGGCGGACCTAGGTTTAAAATTTTCGCATACAAAATGGTATAATCCATTTTCTAATTCGGTAAACAACAGTAAAAATTCACCAAGTATCTCGGGATACAAGTAAGAAATAACATATTGTCTTGAATTCAACAACTAAAAGGACGGATTGCCGGATTCTAGCCGAGGGAACTGCCGAACTGGGAAAGGAGCTGGTGGAGATTTGCCGTGCGCCTGTGCAGGCCGCAGGTAGGTAGGGCGTCCAGCTGGCAGGCAGCGCTAGTCGGCGGCCGCGAGGGACGCCGCACCGCCGGCTTCGCCGGTCGCCGCCGCACGCCTGCAGCTTCCACCTTTCGCCTGTTGGGGTCTGGGGGGCGAACAGCGATGGGTTGACGCGGTCTGGAGCGATTCGTGCGCGAGCCGTGAGGTCGGAGGAGACTGGAGAGCTTCTCATGAGAGATTTTTGCCAGCCTAATTTTAACAGGCTAATGGGCTTGAAGATAGGAATTTTTTACATGGACCTGGCCTATTTTTTAGTATGTCAAGGCCCATATGGACCACCCTATAGGTCCGCCCCTGACTACCAGTGTGGCACGTTGTGTTTGTAAATGAGACTTCAAGTTCTCTTTTTCTTAATATAATACGCAACTCTCTTACGTATTTGAGAAAAAAAAAGCACGTAAGGTTAAGATGTCTGGCAGTACTACTCGACATTGCATTGTGTGAAAACCTACGTACCATTGCATCTGATGATTTTTGAATGCCTCGTCTCCATCATTTTTTAGAGACTAATTGGTTTGCTACCAATTTTTGCTATGCCAAAATTAAGGCATGCCAATAATATTTGGCTTTCAATTGATTCATGTCTAAAATTTGATCACCTCAATATTTTTGACCAAAATCATGGTAAGTTATTCGAAATTTCTTGAACCTTACAAGAGGGGAAAGTATTGGCTAGCATATTTGGCACTAAACCAAATGAATCTCTAAATTTCTTGCCAACAATTTGGCATGCACTAATTTTAGCAAGCCAGATATATTAGCTTGCCACAATTTTAGCCGAGCAAAAATTAACATCCAATCAAGCCGGCTTTTAGTGCCCTCCTCTTCACCCTTCTGTCTCCGGTGCTCGCTCCTAGGGATGAAAATGGTATGGTCCCGTCCGTCTGTCGGATGGAAGGAGTTTAGAGAGCAGATGAATATATTATATATGTAACTAGTTATTTAATATTCATACCGTATTTGTATCTGAATATTTAAATAAGCTATATAGTATGCGAATAAGGTGGATATCAATATTTGATGCATTTAACACAATTCGATTCTGAATCCATATAAAAGTAAGTAATATTTATATTCATATTTATATATATATATACGTTCATGAAGGGTCCCAAAGGTCGAATCAGAGAAGATATGCTAACCTAATCAGCCCACGAATAGATACGGCCCGGCCCATCTTCAGATCTGAGGGACTCGAGTCCACCTTCCTTCACCAATCCCCCACTCCCTCAACTTCCGCCCACCCGGCTCTGAATTTCTAATCCTCTCCGTCCCCCCCCCCCCCCCCCCCCCCACCGCCGCCGTCTCCGCGGCCTCTTCCGCCGGAACCCTAGCCTCGCCTCGGCCGCCTCCGCCGCTCCTCTCGGGCGGTCGTGGTGCGGCCGAACGGCCGCGATGGACGAATCCGGCTCGGCCCCCATCTTCCCGAACGCGCGCACCCCCGAGGACGTCTTCAGGGACTTCCGCGGCCGCCGCGCCGGCATCATCAAGGCCCTCACCACCGGTACCCCCCCCCTCCCCCCCCTCTCGTTCCCGCGGTCGTTTTCTCATTCTGGATTTTGGTGCGGGATTCGTAGCTTACGGTTTCGTTTGCTTGGCTGTTTTCGTGGCGCGCAGATGTGGAGAAGTTCTACAAGATGTGCGACCCAGGTGAGGATTTACTTCTTCCTTTATTTCCGCTGGATTCGGTGTTCAACTTCTTTACAGCTTTAGGGATACTGGATTGGGACTGCTGTTGTGGCGCTAATTGAAGTTCCAGTGCGCCGCTGTGGCAGGATTGATTTCTGTGGTGTTTAGTTAATCGATTAGGATGCACGGGCGTCTGTGTCGATGGAGTGGAATTACTAGTTAGTCAACTGTACTGTGGGCGTTAAGTCTATGTAAATATGCTTGCAATTTTGGGCCACTTGTAGGGCGCAACAAAGGTTTGTATTGTTTATCTGACCTTTGGCCATTGTTAATCCGAATTAGAGGATGCTAGCGTTCACTTGCATTTATGCTTACCTGGGAATCAGGAAAAAAAAATTATGGGCAGCGACCAGTTGACCAGAAGCTTATTAGACTGGACAGGCCTTTCATGCCTGAAGCTGTAGAATTGTCCCAATTGCATTGCATTTTTCTGGCTTCTGTGAAGATACATTAGTTGTTCTGTTGGCTCTGGCAGAGTTAGCTTTTATATGCTTGCTTGTTTTCTTTAATTAATCAACCTACTACTACTCTCTTATGCATTATAAGTGCCATTTTGTGTCATGGGCCTTGCTGTCTCTTTCATACTCATAAAGCTAATGTAAAGTGGTCTTTATTTTTCCAGAGAAGGAGAACTTGTGCCTCTATGGACTGTCTAATGAAACATGGGAAGTGACCCTTCCAGCTGAGGAAGTTCCTCCTGAACTTCCAGAGCCAGCACTGGGAATAAACTTCGCTCGTGATGGAATGGCCGAGAAAGATTGGCTCACGCTGGTTGCTGTACACAGTGATGCGTGGTTAATTGCTGTGGCATTTTACTTTGGAGCTCGCTTTGGATTTGATAAAGATGCCAGGTCTGGTTTGGTTTTTATTGCAATGTCTTTATATTTCTATTTCTGAAGTCCAAACTTCTCAAATAGATTATTTCCATGTGTCCAATATGATTGTTTTAGCAAATGCTTACTTTGCTTGTTACTGTCTTCTCAGGATGTCATTCAGAAATGCCGTGTATGATAGGTTCCAGTTTCATTGCATTAGATCTGTGAATCTAGGCTGCTATGGGCATTGCCAGTATTGGAAAGGATAGTTCGGTCTCCCGAGCACATATCTGTAGTAACCATAAGATGTCAACCTATTCATCGTGCACAACAATTGTTTCCTGAAAGATAAATCAGGAGGCAAAACAAGCATCAATGTGTGGTACATATCCATATAATCCCATCCTCCTAGGGCACACATGTATGCACAATATGAAGGCACTATCACTGCCATCAACTTAATTCTTGCATAGCAGTAAAGAGTTGGGAGTTGGGACCACCTTTTCAGCTGTTTTTTATTTTCCAAAGTCCAAGTGCTAATAGTAAATTCTGGTTATATTTGCATGATCATGTTTAAATTATTGCTTGTGAAGAAACCTGCTCTCTGAGGTAGTAGTACATTGTTGTCTTTGCTAAAAGTTACTAGTTATTGGGAAATCTGATGTTGGCCATTGCAGGAGACGGCTCTTTACGATGATCAGTAATTTTCCCACTGTATATGAAGTTGTGACAGGAAGTGGGAAGAAGCAATCAAAACCCCCCAACAGCAACGGCAAAAGCAAGTCGGGTTCTAAAGTAAGCACACATGCTCAATAACTTGCTTTGTTTCTTGTTCAAATATTCACACTGGTTTCTGACAATTCATTCATTTTTCCTTCAACTCCAGCCATCCAAGAAACCCAATTCAAATAGCAAGCCAGCAAAGCAGCCCCTGCCAAAGCAGGAGGAACAGATGGTCAAAGAAGAGGGAGGTGATAAGGATCAAGCTTACCTGTGCGGAACATGTGGAGGGAGCTATTCTAATAATGGTGAATTCTGGATAGGCTGTGACATTTGTGAGAACTGGTACCATGGCAATTGTGTCCGCATCACTCCTGCCAAGGCAGAGCACATCAAGCAGTACAAGTGCCCGGCTTGCAGCAACAAGAGGAGCAGAGAGTGAGCGTGGGACGCTCCTGGCTGATGTAGTTAGGGTTGGTAGGGCTTGAGCCGGGGGATTCTTGCTTCCTGCTGTTTCAGCAGCGGCAGACTGCCAGTTGCCCCAGCAGTTGTATTAGTTTTATCTAAACATTGGACGTAGTTGTTAGTACTGTAGTGACCGCTGCTGCTCTCCTAGTGCACTAGAAGTGTTATGTTAATGGATTGTCAAAACTCTCCATGAGAGTAACGAAGTGGTTTCTTAGTGGGTAATGACCCATCTCTTGCGCACTGCTGTGATTCCTGTGTCGCAACTTACAAGAGATGCCTTTGCTTTCTTCCTTTTTCTCAGAAGCCATGCTTCTCGTTTTACCTGGAAATGTTTTGACGTAATCTGCATGCACGTTTTCGGTTCAGATGGTTCATAGGGAATATTACATTCCCAGTGGTTTTGTAAGTTGATGTCGCTGTTGACACTAGAGATAGAAGAGTAAAACGGATCTACTAGCTTAGCTACGTACGCCAATTACTTGCAGGAAATAAAGGAATCAGATTGGGCTGCGTGGCTACTGCTTATGCTAGCATTGTTTTGTCGAAGCCATCACCGTTGAAGATCTCACCTCCAAACATTGGTGTTGGAGGGATCTATGTGCCTGTAAAGTGCACAAGATGTTTAAAGTATGCACTAGCGCCATTGCTTACAGTGTGTTGACAAGGTGGGTCAACCTATTTAAGCACCAACGCTTGAACGAGGCAATTTGAGCACCAAAGGTTAATGATACGAACAAGGTGATTAACAAGACGGTTAAGACAGGTCCATAATGCGACAGTAATCTTTACAAGCTCTCATGCATAAGCACCTGGCAGCATATGAAAGAAGGTCTATAATTACAATTAGGATTACATTACCGTGCCCAGCACTAACAAGAGAGCTCAGTCATAATATCTTGAGTTACCCTAATATCTTCTATTTTTTCTGTCGCACATCTTATAATGTGAACTTTACAAGAAGAGACATCTCGACGTATCAATCCCCACATAAGGCAAAAGCTCCCCCACCCCGCCTTTTTTTTAGAAGACACTAAAGAGTGCTTCATATATGATATACCTATTTATCGAGGAAAGAAATAGCCAACACAAAATAAAGATAACTCGATGCAAAATGATCTGAAAAATAAGTACATCAAAGACCTTTCTGATCGTTTTCTTCATTCGGATCTTTGCCCCCCACCTGAACTCTCAGGTTGCACTAAAAAGTTTTTTTTTCTTTTTTAACGAAGGCAAAGCTCTCTCATTCTCCGAACACGCTTGTAAAAGGGGGGGAAACCCAACCCCACACATCGGGTGGCTCCATCCATAACCTCAGAAGATCCTGACCGTCTATTAGTAGGATTTTTATTTTTTTTATGTGTCCAGACTTTGGACACCGGAGCCCCAGCCCCAGGCACAGAACCGCCTCTCCGTCCCTGTTCTTCCCTAGCCGCCGCCGCCGCCGCAGGTCCGCTGCCCCTCGGCGTGCGGCCGCCCCAGCCCGACATCCAGCCGGCGGCCTGCGCCGACCCCAATATACCGGCGTCCCCGCGCCAAGCGTCGGCCGAGCGCGACTCTCGCGTGCCTGAATCTGAAGCCTCCGGGCCGAAGCCCGTCGGCGCCGAAGCGGGCCGGAGGAATGGCGTGGCGGATGCTGCGGAGGAAGGTACGGCGGAGCTAGCAGCTGAGGGCGTACTTTGCATCCACACGGGGCTCCGATTTTCCTAGCACTAGGCTTCGCAGCGGCTGTACTGACGCCTGGGTATTGCAGGAGCTCCACACGAGCCTTCTGAATTTGGCGTTCCGGGCAGATCGTGGGGGTAAGAAGCATTTCTCCAATGGAGCGATTGGAAATCTGGCACGTAAGTTGATTATAGGCTCTGGTCCCATTTTGGCATTGTCGACTTTAGCATAAACCTCTCAGAGAGTGAAGTATTGGGGTTAAATCTGTTTTATATGCTTCCAAAATGCAGAGTTCTACCGCAGTGATAGGACCAAACATGCAGCTAGTTGCATGCCCTCTAGCCATTTCACTATCATCAGGTATGTTTATCTGTGTGATTTACTTGGCTGCACATTCATTTTGTGTAAACATACGAGACCTATCTGAAGTATCCAGCACAGGTATTACAAATAAATGAATAATTATTGGATTCTTTCGGAGATAGACAAAATGATATATTAGATCCAATCAGAAATCACCCCTGGACGAAACTTACCTGAGCATTATTGTTAATCTTCCAAACTTCTCAGCGATGATTGCAACTTCTGCATGGCACAATTTGCAGCTTATCTTATTTGACCTTGTGTGACTACAAATTAAGAAATTAAAATTGATGTGATAACTCATGGGTAAGGCTCCTTTTTGTCCAAATTTGATGATGTGTCATGTGTGCATACAGATGTATGTGCTGTAAATGGATGTATGGTGTATGCTATATTTGTCATATGTATCCTGAAGTGCCATTTGACACATTTGTATGTGACCTGGTAATATCTCAGTTGTTGCTAGACAAGTATGTGAACTCCAACACGCTGGTTAATTCTGAACATGCGGTGATAGTACATCATATTAGGTTTATCAATGATATATATGTGACTGATGAGCATATGGATGCGAACTTTTTTATTATTTTAGATCTGTTTCATCAAGTGGGAACTGGGAAGTACAAAGTGAATATTGTTGGGTGGGTTGAAGTTAACATCCCTCTAAAGAGAAAGCTTGTAGGTAGATTTTATACATGGACCACGATGACATGATGTGACATGATGCTGGGTTGTTTCTTTCATGAAAATGGTGCTGGGGTCCATTTTGAGATGGCTTACATGGCTTATTTTATTAAACTGAAATACTTTTTTCTTAATTTTGTCCTCCGACGACTGACCGATATAGGGTATTGTTCTGACTTTAGCATTGTGGACTAACAAAGGAATGTAATCAGTTTGTTTGCATTGGTGCAGTCACAAAGATTTCTTAACTAGTATTCCAGATTTCTCACATTTCCTCTTGTCTTATTCTATATCCCTTTTCGATTCAAAAAAGAAATATTCTATATCCCTTTTTCTCAATTATCTGTTTCGTCCATTGAAACAATTCATGTTGTATAATTTTTTAGCATTGAAGTTCAAACATCAGTCTAGTAGGATTCTTGTTACTATTACTTTTTTTCTTGATTTCTCAAGCTTTATATGTCAGGTGACTATACCATCTTCTTTATAGGAATTTTCATGCAGGTGTTTATATGTTAGCATGGAGTCGGAAAAAGGAGGATGTTGTAGGGCTGAAAGCTCCTAAAAAGGAGAAGCGAGTGAAGAAAGAAAATAGAACACAACCTCCTGTAGAAGCACCATATGTTGCACCAAAACTGAAGATAGCTACCAAATCACCAGATAAAACTGTTGAGATTTTTGATGGGATGACATTGCTTGACCTCTCTAAACGAACCGGTGCATATATTAGTACACTTCAAGGCATACTTGCAGACCTTGGTGAAAAGGTTGAATCAGAGTTTGACTCTATCAACATTGATCTTGCTGAGTTGGTTGCAATGGTATGTCTTAATCATTCTCTTCATATTGCATAAACCAGTATTGTCCTTTCTGTTCAGTTTCCTGTAGCATACAAGAAATGAGCGATAGATATATTTCTTCACTCCTATTTCATTATACCATGCGAGCTTAATGCAACCCAATGATATGATAGAAAAATTGTTATAGATATATTTCTTCACTCCTATTTTATTATACCATGCGAGCTTAATGCAACTCAATGATATGATAGAAAAATTGTTTTGTTGCAATCTGTGATATGCTAATGGCCAGAAGTTTTCTGATCATATTAAAATCTGGTATATCTGTGATATGCTAATGGCCAGAAGTTTTCTGATCATATTAAAATCTGGTATCTTTCTTACGTCTTTATTACTTCTACCACAAAAAATTGGTCTGTTGGAACAATCTTGGTTCTTTTTTTTTAAGTGAAGTTTGCTTCCCCCCATTCTATTATAATCCATCTGCAACAGTTTTAGCTTGCTTATATTATTAGGTGTGTTCTTTCCAATGATAGTGTGAAATACTGCAGACTGGCTGTGGTATATTCCATGACTCGACAATGTAAAAATTAAGTATGCGTTACTGCTGATTTGATTAATTTTTATTTGGATAGACACATGCTAGCTTTTATTTAAGTAGCACAGTTCCAAATACTTCCAATTTTCTTCACTTTTACGGCAAGCATTGCCATCATGAAATGTTCAAGCACCACTAGGAAAATCATGTTTCTTATAATATGAACTCATATGTTTCATGCTTCTTCCTCAGGAACTTGGTGTTAATACCAGAAGAATGCACACTGGTGAAGGCACGAATGAACCACGTCCTGCTGTTGTAACAGTAATGGGCCATGTTGACCATGGTAAAACATCGCTTTTGGATGCTCTTCGGCAAACATCTGTTGCAGCTAAGGAAGCTGGTGGTATCACTCAGCATATCGGTGCTTTTGTTGTTGAGATGCCGTCAGGAGCATCTATCACATTTCTCGATACTCCAGGACATGCTGCCTTCAGTGCTATGCGGGCTAGAGGTGCCGCTGTTACAGATATTGTAGTCCTTGTGGTGGCAGCAGATGATGGTGTTATGCCTCAGACGCTTGAAGCTATGTCTCATGCAAAAGCAGCAAACGTTCCTGTTGTAGTTGCCATAAACAAATGTGATAAATCTGGAGCTGATCCTGAGAGGGTCAGAATTCAACTTGGTTCAGAAGGCTTGCTTTTGGAGGATATGGGTGGAGATGTGCAGGTTGTTGAAATCTCTGCCGTAGCAAAATCTGGTTTGGATAAATTGGAAGAGGCTTTGCTCCTTCAAGCTGAGATGATGGACCTGAAAGCCAGAATTGATGGCCCTGCTCAGGCTTTTGTGGTGGAGGCAAGGTTGGACAGGGGTAGGGGTCCACTGGCAACAGCTATAGTCAAGTCTGGCACATTAGTTAGTGGGCAACACATTGTTGTAGGAGCAGAGTGGGGAAGAATTAGATCTCTTAGAGACACGGCAGGAAAAATTACAGAGTCTGCAAAACCAGCGATGCCTGTTGAGATTGAGGGGTTAAGGGGCCTTCCAATGGCTGGAGATGATGTCGTGGTTGTTGATTCAGAGGAAAGGGCAAGAATGCTTAGTCAAGGGCGGAAGAAGAAGCAGGAGAAAGATAGACTTCGAAAGATTGATGAAGGCATGGCAGATGAGCTAGAAATTAAAGAAGAGGCTCCTGAAAGAGTAGAAATGCCCATTATTGTCAAAGGTGATGTTCAGGGCAGCGTTCAAGCTGTTACAGATGCATTAAGGAGTCTTAATAGTGCGCAGGTGTCGTGGTGCTGCAAACCACAGCCGGGTGGCGGAAGGCACCCGCCCTAGCCCAGAGGGTGTGTACTCAGGGGGTAGCTAGTCTTAGATCGATCTCCCTCAAGAACACAAGAAACACAGCAGGATTTAGAGTGGTTCGGGCCGCCGGAGCGTAATACCCTACGTCCACTGTGTGTTGTATTGCCTTCCCACGAGAGTGAGGAGGTGCGAGAGCTTGAGTCTGTATGGAGAGCCTGTGTTCTAGCGGGCGTGCTCTCCCTTTTATATGTCCAAGGGGAGCACGTACACTGAGCGGGGCCCCGACATATGGACCCGGCGATGTATTATAAACTACATTTTGGCCTTCAATGCCTCAGATCCGGAGATCTTGTCGTCGGCTTCCGTGCGTAGCTTCTGACCAGGGATGGTCTTGAGCTGTCCTGTCAGAGTAGAGTCTAGTCTTTGCAGTCGCGCGTCGAGGTCATGATGAAGCGCCGAACTACTGACTCAGTCCACTGTAGCAGCGTGCACTGTTGCTTCAGTTAATAGCTGGTCATCATGACTCGTCGCCCACGCGCGCGGCGCTGAGACACTGCTGCGTGCCTCGGTAACAGACGAGCCGCAGTGTGGACTGACAAAAGCTGCCCCGTGCCTAGAGGCAGCAGAGCCCGCTTCAACCACTCGCACTTAATGCGGGTGGGTGAGGGAGCTTCCAGCGGAAGGCTTGCGCCTGCGCCCGCGTCTGCGTGACACGTGGAGGCTCCGGACCCCTCCCGAGCTGCTAGCTGAGCCGAGAGCTCACGGGATCCGGATAGGCACGTGGAGGTCCCGGACCCACCTGCGGGGGTCCGGGTCCACGGTCACAGGTGCAGAGCATTTTCACCTCTAAGACACGTGGTGACACCGGACCTGTCCCCGAGCGGGAAGCGGGTCCGGGACCGTTGGTCCGGTGAGATGGAGTCGGACCCCAGGGGTCCGGCTGCTCAGCTCCTTAGGGCGTAGTTACGGATAACTACGCGAGTCTTGGCACAGTAGGAGTGGGTACCCCAGTTGCAGGGTACCGACAGAGGCCCCCGGGCCTGCCTCGGGAGAGGCGACGAACCCGCAGGTGGGGCCACTACTGTGAGCAACTTGGCTGCTTCTGGCGCTCAGCGGTGCGCGCCGCAAGGGTCTTGTCCTGCATCGTCCATCCTTTGGGTCACCTGCTGCATCATCACGTTTGGACCTGCACATGACTCAAGGTAGATGCTTAGTAGCGTGCCCACGGGTCCCAAATCCTGTTGGCTGTAATCCTTTGACATAGACAGCTAGGTTCAGTGAACGGAGCTCAAGGGGCCGGCCTTTAGGTTAAGAGAAAGTCCGGACCTCCAGGTTCCCAGTCCTAGGTACTACGGCACTCATTCACAGGAGGTGGTGCGTGCAGGCTTAGGGTACGGAACCAGGCTAAGCGGCTACACGGCTCCGGACCTCCCCGGAGAATGAGTGCGCTTCCCTGAACCTGCAGGTTCCCAGGGGTCCGAACCCCTCTCTTCCATGAGGGGTCTCGAGCTAAGTCACTAACTAGCCAACTCAATTCGGACCACAATCACCGCACAAGAGTAAGAAGCCACGTGGGGGTTAGCGCAACAGAATGCGTAAATTAAAATTGGAATGTAACATCCTTAGAGGCGAACTGAGAATAAACTTTTCCTTTATAACTAGATGTACATGAGATGTGCGATGTAAGCCAGAACACGGGTTTATGAGGCCGGAGCTGTCCGGACCTCCGGGCCCCCAGTCTTAGGTACTACGGTACTCGCCCTAGGGAGGTAGAGCATGCAGGCTTAGGGTACGGAACCAGGCTAAGCGGCTACACGGCTCCGGACCTCCCCGGAGGGTGAGTACGCTTCCCTGAACCTGGTTCGCAGAGGTCCGGACCCCTCCACGGGGGAGGCTCACCGGACTGGACCACACGGAAGTACTACCTAGTTACAAAGGAAAATGTTTTATTCCCTGCTGGGCCTCTAAGGGTAGGACTTACAGAGATGTAGAGTCGGGGGTGCGACCGGAGTCGGCTTTCCGCCGGAGAGAGCCACCAGAGTCGGCTTAGTGCGACCGGAGTGGGCTTTCCGCCGGAGCGGGCTTGGTGCGACCGGAGTCGGCTTTCCGCCGGAGCGGGCTTGGTGCGACCGGAGTCGGCTTTCCGCCGGAGCGGGCTTCCTCTCATGAGTGAGGTATGCTGCGAGCTGGGATTTGTCGCTCCGCCGCTCGCAGCTTGTGAGGGGGCCCTTGACGGGCGCCCTGACTCTTGCCGACGTGCAGCGCGCGCCGCTGCCGACGGTGGCTGCTCCACGGGCACGGTTGCCCCTGGCGCAGGAAGGCGAGAGGCGTGTGGCGCGGATGACGCCACACCCTCCGTCATCTCCACGTCGTCGTGGTGGTGGGAGTGCTCAACCACCCGAGCCATGGAGATGGGCAAGAGATGAGCTAAAACTAGCTAAAGCCCCCCTACCTGGCGCGCCAAATGTCGTGGTGTTGCAAACCACGGCCGGGTGGCGGAAGGCACCCGCCCTAGCCCAGAGGGTGTGTACTCAGGGGGTAGCTAGTCTTAGATCGATCTCCCTCAAGAACACAAGAAACACAGCAGGATTTAGAGTGGTTCGGGCCGTCGGAGCGTAATACCCTACGTCCACTGTGTGTTGTATTGCCTTCCCACGAGAGTGAGGAGGTGCGAGAGCTTGAGTCTGTATGGAGAGCCTGTGTTCTAGCGGGCGTGCTCTCCCTTTTATATGTCCAAGGGGAGCACGTACACTGAGCGGGGCCCCGACATATGGACCCGGCGATGTATTATAAACTACATTTTGGCCTTCAATGCCTCAGATCCGGAGATCTTGTCGTCGGCTTCCGTGCGTAGCTTCTGACCAGGGATGGTCTTGAGCTGTCCTGTCAGAGTAGAGTCTAGTCTTTGCAGTCGCGCGTCGAGGTCATGATGAAGCGCCGAACTACTGACTCAGTCCACTGTAGCAGCGTGCACTGTTGCTTCAGTTAATAGCTGGTCATCATGACTCGTCGCCCACGCGCGCGGCGCTGAGACACTGCTGCGTGCCTCGGTAACAGACGAGCCGCAGTGTGGACTGACAAAAGCTGCCCCGTGCCTAGAGGCAGCAGAGCCCGCTTCAACCACTCGCACTTAATGCGGGTGGGTGAGGGAGCTTCCAGCGGAAGGCTTGCGCCTGCGCCCGCGTCTGCGTGACACGTGGAGGCTCCGGACCCCTCCCGAGCTGCTAGCTGAGCCGAGAGCTCACGGGATCCGGATAGGCACGTGGAGGTCCCGGACCCACCTGCGGGGGTCCGGGTCCACGGTCACAGGTGCAGAGCATTTTCACCTCTAAGACACGTGGTGACACCGGACCTGTCCCCGAGCGGGAAGCGGGTCCGGGACCGTTGGTCCGGTGAGATGGAGTCGGACCCCAGGGGTCCGGCTGCTCAGCTCCTTAGGGCGTAGTTACGGATAACTACGCGAGTCTTGGCACAGTAGGAGTGGGTACCCCAGTTGCAGGGTACCGACAGCAGGTATTTTCTGATGCAGATTTGATGCTTATTTCTCTTCTGGAAATATTGTGAGACAATAACATTGCAGTTTTTAAGTTTAATTGACTCCCAAGTGCCAGTTTGTGAATCTCTTGGTACAGGGTTCTGTTTACATCACCATTTTTTTTTGTTCAGTTCTTATGTTAATACATAGTTTGCTCTCTGCAGGTTTTTGTGAATGTTGTTCATGTAGGTGTTGGTCCAATTAGTCAGCATGACATTGATCTGGCACAAGCATGCGGAGCGTATATAGTTGGTTTCAACATTCGCACTCCTCCTATTGCTATCACTCAAGCAGCAGCAAGAGCCAACATAAAGGTACCATGTTCATTAATTATTATTTCTCTATTGTCAGTTGTAATTTTGTTTTTGTGAGTTTGATGTTAGCATTGGGTTTGAGTGCATCTCTGGATAAATGTTCAGTTTTGGAAACATTTTGTTCTGCGCAGAGATGCTAGAATACATGCACTGTTTTTCTTTTGCTAGATGTTATGGAAATCATTCGGGAGGATGATATCATGGTAATTTATCTCCTCGAGGAATGACGATACGACTACCATTGAATTAGTTGCCTAGTTGGATTAAAATGCGGATTGCAATTTCAAAATTCAAATACATAATACAGATGTAACATCCTGAATGTAGAGTGGCCTGTTCCCTTTTTTTTCGTTCTTTGGATTTGAACAGTACCCTGAGCTTCAGATCTGCTTGCTTCTTCCACTGCTTCAGCACCTCATGACCTCATATACATTTTTTCTAACATCAGCTGGAGTCTTCCCCAGAAAACGTTGTTATTTTTACATATTATCATACCACAAAGAAACAGTTATGTGTTGAAATATTACAAAAATCTGGTTTCCTATTGTTGGTCACAGCATGTTTTGTTTGCTTTGAGTTTGGTGATAGGGGACCTTGTCTGTTCGTATAGCTGTATGTTCACACGCCAAAGTATCAAGGACCACTTTATGTACTAATGCAGTTCGTGAACTCATTTGTTATATTTATATATTCTCAGTTGATCTTTAATCTTTATATACATCTGAGGGGATCTGGCTAATAAATGTTTCATATTTAGGTTTTGCTGCACAAGGTTATCTATCATCTCCTTGAGGAAATGGGAAGGGCCATTGTGGATAAGGCACCAGGGACTGCTGAAACCCAGGTTTCGGGGGAGGCTGAGGTTCTGAACATATTCGAGCTGAAAGGGCGAAGCAAGTCCAAAGGACCGGACATCAAAATTGCTGGCTGCCGTATAACTGACGGTCACTTTAGCAAATCTGGAACCATGAGACTGTTGAGGAGTGGAGATGTTGTATTTGAGGGTCCCTGTTCATCTCTGAAGCGGGAGAGGCAGGATGCAGAAACAATAGAAAAGGGTAATGACTGTGGACTGGTGATTCAGGATTGCGACGATTTCCAGGTTGGGGATGTTATCCAGTGCTTGGAGCAGGTGATTAGGAAGCCCAAGTTCATCTCAACGCAGAGTGGTTCGGTTCGGATTGAATGCTAATATAGTAATTATTTGTGTCTGACATCGTTTGGTTTTCTGTTAATTCAGCCAGTTGTGCTGAACTGACAAAAGGTTTCTGAGTGTAACAAGATTTTGTTCACTGGTGACTTGTAACTGTGACCAACACACATTCTGATATGAACTAGCACATACTTATTTGATTCAGGAGTTTTTACAGCCTTTCGGGGGGGGGTCATGCGTACATGAGAAGGATTAGTGATTCAGTGCGTTGTATATTCCTTTTCATAATTCATCCAAACTATGTTGCAGTAAAAAGGCAAGTTATCTGCTATTGTAATTGCTACACCCTTTGATTGATTCCCCGCTCTGTGGAGTCAAACTGAAGCATTTTTAAGTTGTACGTATTACGTATGCTGTATTGCATGCTGACTCTACAGTATGGAATACGGTCGTAAGCCTGACTGTATGCCCTGAAATTTGAAGCTGCATCTATATTATAACATAAGGTGAATGCGGTGTTGGAATAAACTTGATGTATGATTATTGTCATTTTATCTGTTACTATAATTCGAGCAAAAGCTAATTCATGCGTGACCGGAAATGATTGTAGAAAACTAGGCATACTAGTGAGTATTTGCATCGCCTGTTTGTGGTATGTCCGTTTTCAGTAAAAAATTCAGCTGCAGATTTTCTGAGGCCAGCATTTGTGACAGATACTTTCATCATTTCAGAAAAGAATATTTCAATTCCAGCAGTTCCTACATTAGCACAGGATGTAGATTTCCAGATCACTGAGCGACTGCAGCTGTTGTAGCCTGCTCCAGGATCCTGACCAGTGGCTTGCAGCTGCACCTCCGCCCTTCGTCCAACGGCGTGTTTCCCCACCTGCACCATTTCATTAATTTCATTTCAACAGATCCCGACCGGAATCACACGGTTTTCCTCTGGAATTCCTGCAAAACCCTTGTGAAATCCAAGCGTGCTGGGTACCTGTCTTTGGCCTGAACATCCGCGCCGAAGCCTATGAGCATGCTGGCGACGAGGTGCAGGCCCTCCGCGGCGGCGACGTGGAGCGGCGTCCTCTGGTCGTAGTTCTTGCAGTTGGGGTCGACGCCGAACCTGAGCAGGCGATTCAGCAGGTCGATCCTGCCGCCGGTGACCACCCTGCACAGGTACCCTCCGGCATCCTCTAGGTTCAGGACCGCGCCGTGCTTCACCAGCAGGGAGGTGATCCTATCGTGCCCGGATTTCAGGGCTAGCAGCAACGGTGAATTCCCAAACTTATCTGCAGGTTTAGAGATGATCGTATATCACAAGAGAAATTCATAAAAAAATGTTGTTTTTAAACGTTTATGTTTGCCTTGGATAAATTGCTTGCATACTTTCTCTCTCAAAAAAAAAAAGCTTGCATACCTATGCTGTTGACGTTTGCTCCTCTCTGAATCAGGAACCTGACGATATCTTCATATCCTCGTAACGCTGCCACATGCTGTAGTAACGTAAAGGTCGGGAAAGAGTTTGGTAAATCTACAATTTATTCAAAATTGCAGTTTTTTTTTCTTCACATGGTTCCATCCAGAAGAGGAGGTAATTTACAATATGCTATTTCATATTTTCAGTAAGGGAAAATTGGGTTTCATGCTGCATTTGTTTCAGTGAAAATGAACTTCTGTACTCTGAATTACAACTTTTTTTTTCGAAATAAAGAATTACAATTACTATATGAGAGAGTTCACAAACCAGTGCGGTCCTTCCATCGTAATCGGGTTTACTAGGATCAGCTCCCGCACTGATCAAACCCTTCAAACGGAACAAGTCTCCATGGTAAGCAGCATTGTTCACTCCGAGAACAAGTTCTGCTTCCTGCCTTGATATCAGGTATGTGATGTCTGATTCGAGCTGCTTCCCTCTGGATTCGGTTTTCCTCCACTACAGGAAAAACAAATTTTCATTTGCAGCCAAGTTTTGATCCAGACTCGCTGTTGTTGACATGTTACCTCCAATAGGTTGCTCAAGATCTGACGGCTATCCTTGAAGTAAATTTGCAGAATGCTGGTCAGGGACTGCTTGTCGATTCTCAGGACGCTGCAAAGCTCACAGACCCTAACTGTGTGTGGCTGTGGAACATTGCAAACTACAGAAACATCGCCGACGATGTCGTAAGGCAGCAGCTCTGAGATGATCTCCTCTGATCCACCTTCTCCACTAGCCACCTCTTCCTGTGACAGTAATAGTAGGATGGTACAGCTGAGTTCTGTTTTCTCATAATTCATGTATTCTTTTCCTTCAAACTGAATAGTGGAAATTTAGAATCATGGTTATAAAAATTGTTACTGAAAATTAATACCAGGCATCCGTGTACGACAATATAAATTTGATCCACCACAGTGCCTTGCTCTAAGATAACCTCGCCGGGGAGGAAGAATTCTTCATGCAATTTTACCACCTGAAATTACCGACAGAAAATTTTGAATGAATACTATGCTAGTACTAACTATATTTACGAATAACTAGTGAGAAACATGAATCCACTCAAAATCTTACAATCTGGCTCAGGAAGTCCTCTGAACATCCGTTGAACAGGCGCACTTTCGAAACCATGTCGAGGTACAGTGTCTGGGACAACTGCAAAACGAAACAAAGGCTCATGATGCTGATCTCCACACACACACACACACACACACACACACACACACACACACACAAATCAGTTGAATCTCTCCTGTTCTATTCTATGAAGAAGACTGCCTACCTTTGATCGAACAGCAACCGGGATATCGTCAATGACTCTGTCCTTGGTGTAGCTGCTCTCATACTGCAGCAGCAAGTGCTCCTTCACCTGGGACCTGATGCCGGCGCCCAGCTTGTTCCTGTTCATGTACCTGATGAGGTCTGTCATCTTGTCCCGGAACCTCTCCGTCTTGGATCCCTTGACGATGAGCGCTGTCATGTTGCCGATCAGGTACGCGCTGAGGAGGATGCTGAAGGAGATGTAGGCCACGGTGAAGGTCATCTCCCTCGGATTCACCGCATGGACGTCGCCGTAACCTGAATGTGCCTTTGCACGATCAGAACGAAACTGCAGAGATTTGTTTGTTGATCCACATGGTGGACACCAAGATGATCGATGGATGGATCGAGAGCAGAGCAGAGCATCGTCGTACCGACGGTCGCCATGGTGACGATGGCAAAGTACAGCGAGGTGACGTAGCGGGTGAGCAGGTCGATCTCCCTGAAGTTGATGTACCTGGCGTCCCCCAGCGTCAGGCTGCCGACCCAGGTGCCGGCCTCGCTCGCCGGCGGCAGCGTGGTGGCGAGGTAGTAGAAGACGCAGGCGGCGGTGTGCGTGAAGTAGAGCTCGACGGTGATGAGCTTCACGATGCGCGTGAAGAGGTAGCTGATGCGGATGTCCTTCTCCATCCTCTTGAAGAAGGCCATGATCTTGCGGGCCCTGGACAGCCGCAGCCACACCAGGCACCTCACCATCTCCGTTCTTCCCGTGGCCTGATAAAAACAAGGAACGAACAGTCCTGTAAAGAACATAAATCCCATATCTCCGACGCACAATGGCAATCGCAGTTGCAGGAATTAATTGAGATGTCGATCTCGATCACCTTGTATATGAAATCCCATGGGAAGCAACCTAGGATGTCAAGAGCGAAGCTTCCTTTGATGTAGCTGCAGAACACGATCATATTCAGAGAGGTCTCTTGGATATTTTGCGAAAAAAGAACAATGGTGTCCAGGCCTGCTAGAGCAACCGGCCTCACCGCAGCGCGATCTTCCGCCTGTCGCAGACCATCCGGTAGGTGTGGGCGTCCCTGTAGGCGAGGAAGAAGTGGACGGCGACGTCGGCGAGGAAGACGAGCTGCACGCACTCGAGGTCCAGCAGGTGCTT